>NC_072408.2:49945000-54945000 GCF_028858775.2 Pan troglodytes | reverse complement strand
TTTTCTATACTTGCTTTTAAATTATCTCCTATACTGCGAAAATTGTAACTAATAATGTTCCAGTAACTTTGATTTGACAACAGATATTCTAAAGTCATTAGGACTTCTGGGCATGATTATTACTCTAATTAGAAGTGGCCAGGGAATGAGTGATGTGGCCACAAGCCACTACTACTTGAGCGATTTGGCCACAGCTCTAGGCTTATGACTTTCCTGAGGACATGGAACTTTAAAGGATAAACCCTGATAAAGAATGATTATAAAATTATACAGTTGGTTCTCTTAGTTGAGAACTATTTTCTACATGCATTCTTTTCATCATCACATCAGAAAGTTAGATCCCTGTTTCCAGTCTATTTATAACACTATCCCTATCAGTTAATGCTCTGATTATCTGCAGCATGTCTTATATTGTTATGATATTATGTGGTTGGGGAGAAAAAGAATTGTTCCTCTTTTTCACTTTATTAAAAGTAATCTTAGAGTAATGAGAAAAGACATAAGTGACCACTAACTCTAGGCTGAGGAAAATCCAGTTTTACTTGTATATTTGTGGCTCGGAATAAATTTTTAAAAACCCAACTGACTTTTATCATTTTCAAATTGTGTGACTGACCTCTAGTGGTCAGAATATGTCACTTATTGAGCAGAACCCAATGTCAATTAGTTTGTTTTATTGAAAAATTACTTTGAAATTTAGAGTCAGATATTGATATTTTGTATTTTATTTATGGTAGAACAATGCTTTTAAAATTTTATACAGTATATCTGCATATGTATGAATCTAACTGGTGCATAGATGGCTATCAATTACATCCCAAGAAATCAATTTATGGAGAAAAACTCAACAAAATATTTGTCACTTGAGATACCTCACAAAAAAAGACAAAATACGTCATGTACTTTGATGTTTCCTTGTCTGTACTTGAGCTAAATTACAAATTACGGTCCTAGAGACTCAGAATCATAGAGTACAAAGAAATACCACCTGAATCATATTCTTAATTGTCTGACTTCACATGGAGCCGTACCCAAATTATTTTAGAACTGTGTTAGCTCCTTGGAGTTTCTAGGTCTCATGACCTGTGATATGACCTTTGTGTCTTTTTCTCATAGATGGAGAATGAATAATGGGGACGTTGATCTCACAAGTGATCGATACAGTATGGTAGGAGGAAACCTTGTTATCAACAACCCTGACAAACAGAAAGATGCTGGAATCTACTACTGTTTAGCATCTAATAACTACGGGATGGTCAGAAGCACTGAAGCAACCCTGAGCTTTGGATGTAAGTAAACTGTAACTTTTAAAAAAGGGCAACCGTGTTTAGGTGAGTTCAGCAAGAAGAACAATCAGGAAAGGATAGTGAGAGGAAGGCATCATAGATGAGGTGGATCTTACAAGATGAGTGGACCCTAATTGTGTAATGGAGACAACAAAGCACCACAAGGCATACTATGAATGCACTTGAAACAGTGAAAGATGATGTTGTCAAATAAAGGAAGGCCAGCGTCTGAGGATCTTGAATGACTCTTTAAAAGTTAGCATCAGGCTGGGCGCGGTGGCTCACACCTGTAATCCCAGCACTTTGGGAGGCTGAGGCTGGTGGATCATGAGGTCAGGAGATCGAGACCATCCTGGCCAACATGGTGAAACCCTGTCTCTACTTAAAATACAAAAATTAGCTGGGCATTGTGGCGCATGCCTGTAATCCCAGCTACTCGGGAGGCTGAGGCAGGAGAATTGCTGGAACCCGGGAGGCGGAGGTTGCAGTAAGCCGAGATTGTGCCACTGCATTCCAGCCTGATGACAGAGCAAGACTCTGCCTTAAAAAAAAAAAAAAAAAAAGGCATCAATGGAAGCAACAAGCCATGTATTATCAAAGGGGCACTATCACCCCTAAGGGGGTGAAAATTGTCTTTTGGGGGAAGAAAATGTCACATATTGCAACATAATGGCTGTGACTCTTCAAAGATCAACCCAATATGACAATATTGTATTCCCTAATATTTAATTTCTAATAGTAGGAATATATTTAATTATATTTTAGTTAATTTATTTTAAATTTAAATTACATGAAACATTTAATTAGGGCTAATAATGAAAAACTGTGCTAAGCTAAAAATTAGAGGTTGTTTTGAAAGAAAATTTTACATTGGGAGATGAGTTGGACCAGGTGATCTCCAGTATGTGATTTGTCAGCACTTAAATCTTTTGCAAAATGAATTATAGGATGAAAACAATGTTTTAAGAAGTCCTTCATGGTAGGGTTTATCAGGAGGGAATGAGAAAGGTCCAGGAAGAGAAGTAAGATTAAATTAGTGTGGTGAGAGTGTACATGTAAATAATATACATTAACCATAAGGAAAGAATTAACAGGTTGCATTGCACAAAAGGAAAGAAGACTGTACATTTTTTTTCCAAGTTATGTCTAGTCAGAGGGTAGAAACATTCTGTTCTCATTAATAATGGGATGGGAGCAAGAAAAACCAATTTCAAGGATGGCAGGAAGCATTTAAATGGTTGCTTCACATGCAGAGGTTATTTTGATATTGAGTTATCCAAGTTGAAATGTCAAGTAAGCTATTGAGGATAGGGATGGCATTCAAGTAAGACACCAGGCCTAGAGAAGTAGATTTGAAAAGTCCTCTGCAAAAAAGTAACACTTAGAATAGATGAATTTTCAGAGGTATACACTTTACACTGAGAAAAGTAACAATTCAATGTTATAATTTGGGTGCTGATCACAGGTTAGGAACAGGAAGAGAGGCAGAAAAAAATAGAATGAGTATCAGTAAAACAAATGAAGAACTGGAAGAATATCAAGGAATCAAGTGAAATGTAAGTTCCAAATACATAGAAAAGAGTAAAGAAAATTAGAACTGAAACAAACCCAGAATTTGAGAAGGCGCAAGAGATTGGTTACTTTCACGTTCCCTAATGAGGGTCCTGCCTTTCACCCTTATTCCTTCCCGATATCCAAGCCCTCCCTCAGGAAGAGAAATACCCTTCAAATGAGTCCATTCCTCTAAGTCATTCCTTCTTACTTACTTTCTTTGGTAGGTCCCTGGTTTGTCTGATTTCATTGTATTTCCAGATACCCTGACTGAGATTCTCCCTAAGTCTGAAACAAAAGTCTTCAGGATATTTGTGATTTTCAGGGTTGTCAGAATTCTTATGCAGGCTGCTCCCAATATCCATAGACTTTGAGCTCATAACATAACTTTTTAATAGTGTATACAAAATCTCAGCAATGTAAGAAGGAGGAGCTGACTTTACTAGGCTTCACCAAACCACTGAGAAGTGCTGTATCTCACGAATGAGTTATTTGCTGAAAGGTAAAATTGATGAATGTCTCTCTTTCTATTGACCAGAGAGTGAATGTTTCTCTTTTTTTCTTTCATAATTAGATCTTGATCCTTTCCCACCTGAGGAACGTCCTGAGGTCAGAGTAAAAGAAGGGAAAGGAATGGTGCTTCTCTGTGACCCTCCGTACCATTTTCCAGGTAAACTTAATTCCTCTCTGACTATTAGCATCTATGAAACAAAATGGACAAGTTTCCATTTTCTTAGTAATAATGCTACATTATTAATAATCATGGCTTATTATTAATTAAATGAGACTGAATATTTGCATATCTTGTAATGTGTCACTAATTGTTGTGGACACTTTCTTTCTTGGCTCAGTCACCTGGCTCTAGTCCCAAGCATCTCTAATCATTTCAGTTTATAAACATATATATATATAGAGAGAGAGAGAGAGAGAGAGAGTATTATGTCATCATTAAAGTTCCTATTCCACAGGGAAATTCTGTTAGATTTTCTAGAAAATATTCCTGAAATAGAACAGTACCAAGAAAGGATGTATAATCGATCATTTTCTTAACAAGTTAGTATCTATGAAATACTGTGAACTCTATGTAACTAAACCCTAGAAGGGATAAAGACATAATAAATTATTAATCTCCTTAGGAATACCAATCAGCAAGACTAATCATCTACTTTATAAATGGGGCTAAATTAAGTGTCATCTGCTATGAAATTCAACTTTGAATCTATGTTTTCTGTAATTTTATATGGCTAAGACAAAAGCCACCAAAGTGCTAATTAAAAGATGAATTCCTCATATACTTTCACCAATTTTCATTTATTTATCAAATATATCTTTGAAACAATATATAAATACCTGTTTTCACAATTTAAAAGTCATGTTTCTATTCTTATAGTTCTAATATTATGCCTTAAATTTGACTTTAAACATCTCCATAGAGAATGAAACGTAACAGGCTTTTAAACTCCATATAGGATTTTGTGTAGGATACATCAATCTGATGTGTGTGTATGTACATATACACACACATATATTTCACACAAAATTATACGTTATATATTCCACATGAAATTGTGTGTGTGCGTGTATATATACATGTGTATATATATTATATATACGTATATATATACGTATATATATCATATATACTTATATATACGTATATATAATGTATATACACATGTATATATATAATGTATATATATACGTGTATATATAATGTATATATACTATATATATACGTGTATATATAATGTATATATACTATATATATACGTGTATATATAATGTATATATACTATATATACGTGTATATATAATGTATATATACTATATATATACGTGTATATATAATGTATATATACTATATATACGTGTATATATAATGTATATATATTATATATATACGTGTATATATAGTATATATACTATATATACGTGTATATATAATGTGTATATATACTATATATACTATATACATACTATATATACTATATATAGTATATATACACTAATGTATATATACTATATATACTATATATAGTATATATACACTAATGTATATATACTATATATATACTTATACACTTATATATACTTATATATAGTATATATATACACTTATATATAGTATATATATACTATATATACGTGTATATATACAATGTATATATATACTATATATACTTATACACTTATATATGTATATATAATGTATATATGTGTATATATAATGTATATATATACGTGTATATATAATGTATATATATACTATATATATACGTGTATATATAATGTATATATATACTATATATATACGTGTATATATAATGTATATATACTATATATACGTGTATATATAATGTGTATATATACTATATATATACTTGTGTATATATAATGTATATATAGTTGTGGTTGTTTACATATCAAATATTTGTGATTTTCTCCACAATAGGAGAAAGATGATTGCTTGATAAATACAGGAGGTACATATAAAATTCAAAATTTTCTAACACCCTTTCAATGAGAAAAACCTTTTTCTTAAGGAACTATTGAATATATATATATATATATATTAAAAACCTACCATTTTCATAGTGTTTCCCACAAAGTAATGACCAAAACTATCCAGTGACTACATTTGACCATATTCAATACTGGATGGACTTCACTGCATCACTCATTGACTCAGAAAATCTCTTATGAGTGTTTGTTATACAGCAGGCACAATGTATGCCACAGAAATGCCTCAGTGGAGCAAAACAGGAAAAGCTACCAGCCTTCAGAGGTCTTCCACGGGGAGAGTCAGACATTAATAAGATAATTGGCTAAAAGACATGCCATGTTAGATATTGCTAAATAAGGATAGATAGATAGATAGATAGATAGATAGATAGATAGATAGATAGAATGCAGGGAAGTGGGGAGAGTAAGTATTGAGGGGAACGACTGAACTCAGGAGGAGCATCACTAGAAGGAAAGTTGGAATAAACACCTGAAGGAAGTAAAGGAGCTAACAATATGAGTATCCGAGAGAAGAGCAT
Source organism: Pan troglodytes (assembly GCF_028858775.2). Lineage (NCBI taxonomy): Eukaryota > Metazoa > Chordata > Mammalia > Primates > Hominidae > Pan > Pan troglodytes. The sequence goes on along the minus strand of NC_072408.2, from coordinate 54,939,122 downwards.
GCCAGGAAGATGCTGAGGTCAGACTATGGAAGACCAAGGAAGCCAGGGTGGCTGTCATAGAGTGAATAAGGCAGAGGGTAGTAAGAAATGAAATAAGAGAGGCATAAGAGGTGCATTATGGAGGACCTTATGATCCATAACAATTATTAATACTTTGGCTTTTACTTTGAATGCGATTTACATTGGAGGGCTTTGAGCAGAGGAGACACATGACATGACTTAAGTTATAGAAAGGTGACTCTGGTTACTGTTTTAAGAAAGGACCTAGGGAGGACAAAGGTGGAAACAGGAGATCTGTTTGGAGGTATTGTAATAGTTTAGGTAGCATATGATGGGCCAGAGTGGTGGCAGTGGAGGTGGGAAGATAAATCCAAGCTTATTCTAGATAAAATAGAATATACTAAATTCTATATAGAAATCTAGGCATATTTTGGTTAAATTCTAGATATATTTTGAAGGAAAAGCCAAGAGGATTTGCTTGTTGACTTTATGTGGTATATAAGATAAATATAAAAGAGTTGAGGGGGCATAAAAGTTTTTGCCATGAGATCCTAAAAGAATGAAGTTGCCATTACTTCAGCTGAAGGAATAGGTGTGGACATGTTAAATGTGAAGCATCTGTTAAGCTTCCAAATGAGAATCAAGGTGGCAGTTCTATATGTGTGTAGATGTCAGGGGTGATGGAATATCAATTTACGATTCATCATTCAATAAGTTGTTTTCAAAACTATGGGACTGCAATGTGCTTACCTAGACTTCTGGGGCAAAAGCAAGAAGTGTCATATATCTACCGATAAAAGCAACATTTCTTAAGCATGTGCTGGCACTTACTGAAAAAATAATTTTATGGTTATTTATTGTTTAATCCAGTCTATAATCTGAGGAAAACAGATGGCTTTTGCAAAGATGGTTGACTTTATCATCTGTGTGGGGCTAGGAAAGACACAAAGAAGATGGTCTGTTGAGTCCTTGAAAGAACTAGATCAGGGCTTAGCTCTTGATTGACAAAGTCACATCTCATCCGTAAGTCGGAGAGTCAGCGTGGCTATTGCTCTGGTGTTGGTACAGCTTATTTTGGTGATGGTGGGTGGGGAAAGAGGTGAGAACATCAGTTCTGCCTCCCCTTTGCTGTATGACCTCAGGCAAGTCACTTCACTCTATTAGGCCTTGGATCCCCCATTTAAAAATGGCAAAAGCCATTCCTACCTTTGTTGTAATGATTGCTGACAGATTCTAACAAATTGCAATTATTGTTTGGTCCAAGTGAATGGCTTTAAAAATAAGTAAGATTTGTTAAATAAATTTAGATTAATTATATTGCAAGTCCCACAAATTCAAAGGCCACATCTATCTTGTTTAGCAGCACTTGGAAGGTACTTAGGTTTTGCAAAATAAATATTAGAGAATCTACATTGGGCATTCAGTCAGTCAGACCAGTTGTTCTATAGTCCAAGACTTATGTTCATACAACATCACGACAATAACTTCTCGGATTTAGCATTTATCCCTTATAAGGATCAAGTACCATCACTTCTTTCATTCCTTTTCACACATCTCTTATGAGTGGGGCACAGGAAAATGTCTTACATTTTAGAGAAACTGAGTAATAGAGTGACTAATTGGCCTGATAAAAGTCATACTGAGAATTAAAATTCAGGTCTCTGTATTCACGTAACCACTGAGGATTCAGATTACTTTAAATGCATTTTGTGGGCAGTATCTTTCATACATTCTATAGTTACAAAAGTCCTTTCTCTATAAGGAAATACACAATTTCTTGACATTTTTGGCTTTGGTGGTGGGGCAGGGGGAGTGGGGATTTAATTTTTAACAGAAATCCTTACAAAATTTGGATTTACATTTCAACTGAGAATAGGAAATATTAATTCAGAATCAGAAAAGATCAAAGTCTTCTTTTAAATGTACTATACATATCAGCTTGGATGAAAGACTACTTAATACTCCTTTCTGAATGTGATACTTCTTTACTTATCCCAGGAGCCCTCATTTAAGAAATTTAAGCAGCTCCCTAAATATTTTCCTATGCTAATTATCCTGTGACCCTAAATCAGCAAGAAGAAAACAAATTAAAAGAATTCAATTATTCACAGATATAAGTGCCTAGAAATATATGTTAACCGTAATTCTGAGTTAGAGGCTAATTATGGTAGTCTAATTTTCTGCCTCTTTTTAACTATATTCTGTTTCTTCAATAATAAACATATGCTGCTGCTTCTATAATTTGAAAAAAATCAATGTTGAAAACCAAAAGAATATAATCATATTCACTGCCTGTCTTGATGTTGTATTTTGCTGGAGAAAATTACATAGCTAAGCTAAATATAATGCCCAGGTTATTATTCCCAATTATGTGAAGCTTATATAATGTGCATCTCTTTTAGTTTTTCATAGTCATTGTGCTTTCACACTCTCTTTGAAAGCTTTGCTAGCCACGCTGAGTTCCCGAAAGCAAAATAGCCGTTTGTCATGATTATTCATCTTTAAAAGAAGCCTGAGTGCTGTGAGTTCTTGGTTTTTCACCATTTTACACCTAAAATCCTATCTAATCTGACCTAGAGAGATTCCCACTTACATTCTTCCCAGTAGAAATTGTCTTTATGTGATCAAGATGTTTTGAAGGGAATCATCATTTTTTGACCTAAAGGTATGCATTGCCCGTTGTCTCCTCTTGTGTATTTGTTGAATGACTCCTGGGGAGTCATTCATCAAAACAGAGAGGAAAGAAGGAATAGAAAACTATAGGAAATGCAGCAAATTAAGGAGGAAATTCAGTTTTCCATTTAACTAGTTAGTGTGTTCAGCCAAAGGAATTTCATGTGGGTAAGAGTTACCATATCATACATCTCCTAATATTTAATTAAACCAGTACCATACTTTTCCCTGTTTCTGTGGTTTTCTCTTTTTAATGTGACCACAATAGGTTATGTAAGCTCATTTCTAACTCTATAATTTAAAATAGGTGTACACACACACACACACACACACAAAAAGATAAAGCAATAATATGGTAAGCAATCTTAATTATATTTATAAAATGCAGTTTGGCAGATTAATCATGGCTTTCGAGTTATTAGACATGGATTCAAAATCCTATTTCTTCTTAATAGTCATGACATTCTAAGCAAGTTATGTAACCTCTTCGAGTTTCACTTAGCCCATCAATGAAATGAAAGCAAGAATATAATAGTTTATAAAATAATAGAAATAGATAAATAGATGTAATTGTTTAGTGTAATGCTTATATTCATGTAAAATATGGTACATGTTTAAAAGTGTGCACTGTTTGTCTTGGCTTTCTCCTAACATTTGCTCCACAATAGCCTTTATTAGATTAAGTGATAGCTTGTTACTAGCCTCTATTAAATTATGTAACAACTTTGGGAGAAGCACTTAATATTTAGAAGGCAATATTTTCTCCTAGATGATCTTAGCTATCGCTGGCTTCTAAATGAATTTCCTGTATTTATCACAATGGATAAACGGCGATTTGTGTCTCAGACAAATGGCAATCTCTACATTGCAAATGTTGAGGCTTCCGACAAAGGCAATTATTCCTGCTTTGTTTCCAGTCCTTCTATTACAAAGAGCGTGTTCAGCAAATTCATCCCACTCATTCCAATACCTGAACGTAAGTATTTTATTTGTTACACTCTGTTTTCGCAAGGTTATCTACATATGGTATACTTACCGTAATGAAAAGAAATATCCAGTGAAGACTAGCTGACTTTTCAGGAAGGACAATATAAAAGGGGATGCATGTTGAAGGGGCCAAAGGCTTGGTCCTAAGCTTTTTGCATTGAGAAGATTTAGCTAATAAAATTGCTGTAAAAAGCTTGAGTTCGGATGAGTTGCCTCTAGCTCGGAAAATACACAGGGGACTGATACCTTAGTCCAGTTCTAGTGTATTGGTTACAGTAGAAATCACTGACATCTACTTTTTGTTTTGTGGCCATTCCTACTTCTTAGTAAGCTCATGAAGAAATCAAATGATTGGTAGATCAAAACAAACAATAGTAATTGTAGAATTTTTAAGTCATTTTGATTATTTTGGTATTTTTAAGGAACTATTTACATGATACAAATAAGTAAATAAATGGTATTTTCTAATCTACATAATCAGCACGAGGTGCTACCCTGGTAGCACCATGGCAGATGACCACTGACAATCTGATTGGCCTTTCCCCAGGCTCCAATTGAACTACTTCCCTTTTAAAAAGCACTGCTGCTTAAGAGAATCAAATCACAGTATACTTGCTTACTTTACATTATTTCTATCCAAGTCCTTCTGCTACATTAATATCAGCAAATTCAAGCTCATGAGAGCATACCAGCTTCAGATTAACAGATCTAATTAGGTTTGGCTCCTGCCTTTACCCCTAAGTACAGTGTGATGATGGGAAAAATGCTATAATACCATTGAGGTTCCATTTTTATTTTTCTCTGCAAGGCAACACTCACATAATTGGTATTCAAAAAATATTGTTGACTTTCTGGCTCATTTTTCTTTTCTCAGTTTTAAGAGATAATCTCACCCCCTACTTCATAGACTGAAAAGGAGCCATCATGTAAAAATTCTCTTGATTTTCTTTCTACTCTTCCCCAGAAATATACTTGCAGTTCAGCACTTCTATTTATTTTCTTACTTTTTGTCTCCATAGCAGAAATATTTCTCCCCTCGCTCAAGCTAAGTTCTCCAGTTGTTCCGGTTCACATTCCATTTATTTCAATTAGAAACTTCACTACCACACTTATTTTCTTCTTTTCTGAATCCTCAGATTCTGCCCTACCTCATTATCTCTGCATATTCTCTTGTATTCAATGCAATTTTGAATTATTATGAATTCCTATTTGCTAAATCCAAAGGACACTTTGAAGTCCTTATTCTGTTTGAACTTTGACACTGCCTCTTCTGCGTTTCATGAACTTTTCTTTCTTCACTTAATTTCCTGAACTCTTCATCCCCCTTCTGCCTCTCTGACAAATTTCATAGAATATTCTTCACAAAATATTCTTTCTTATATTTTTCTCTAATCTTTTCCTAGGTATTCTCACCCACTTACACATTTTCAACAGTATACCTTTGCAAGAGACTTCAAGTTCATATCTCCGAAACTTTTCTTGTGTTTAGATGTCAATTCTTCCTATATCCTGGACTTGTCCCCCAGAAAGCTCTCACAGATGTTAAGCTCAAAGTGTCACAAATACATGTGTTACTTCTCTCCAAAACCTTCTCCTTTTATTTAGCTTATTTAGCAATACAATTTCATTTCTAATAACTCAAGGTAGCATTATTTGTTATCAAATCCCAATTTCCACTGATCTTCAGGACAGCTAACCCAGTGATTCTTAATTAGTAGGTAAGCACCTGGGGAGTTTTGGGAATAATGCAGGACCCAGAGATACTGATTCAGCAGGCCTGGAATGTGACCCAGGAATCCACAAGTTGAACCAGTATCCTAGGTGATTCTGATGATTGAGCCTTTAATCTACACCTTGAGAAACATTGATCCAAGGAGCCGTCCTGTTGATTCTGCCTCTAAAATACAATTTATATTTACTGTTTCCTTTCTGTTTTCACTGTAACTATGCCCTAGTGTTGGCCCTCACCTGTTTTGCCTGAAGTATTGAAACAGCCTTTTTGGACCTCTGAGACTGTCTTCTATATTTCTCCTCTCCATGCTCCATCCTTTAAAAATGCCAGCAAGGTCTTCCACTTAAACCAAAGATAAGATCCATATTACTTCTCTTACCAAGTCCCAATGGTAGTTACCTGATACGATTTGGCTGTGTCCTCACCCAAATCTCACCTTGAATTGTAATAATCTTCACTTGTCAAGGGTGGGGCCAGGTGGAGATAATTGAATCATGGGGGGCTGTCTCCCCCATACTGTTCTTGTGGTAGTGAATAAGTCTCATGAGATCTGATGGTTGTATAAAGGGGAGTTCCCCTGCACATGCTGTCTCTTGCCCACTGCCATGTAAGATTTCCCTTTGCTCTTCCTTAATCTTCCACCATGATTATGAGGCCTACCCAGTTATGCGGAACTGTGAGTCAATTAAACCTCTTTCCTTTATAAATTACCTAGTTTCAGATATGTCTCTATTAGCAGCATGAGAACAGACTAATATATTACCTATTGAGAAAATTCGTCTCAAAATATTATTATTTTTTCAGTCCTTCTAGATTGTGGGTTCAAGCTCATATACTTCAGCATCATTTGAGTTCCTAGACCTTTTAAAATTCCTTGCACACTCCTGGAGCTTTGTCGTAATATGGTGTTTGTTCAGGCTAAACTGGTCCAATGTAAATGGCATATTTGCCTCAGAGTCCTATAGCCCTTACCTACTTCTAACTACTGTCCTCATCAGTCACTCTTTCAAAGTACCCATTTTGATTTGGCTTATATATCATTATTTATTTGTCTCTTTAGCATTTTACAGTGTGAGGTACACACTCAATTTGTGATCCTAAACAATGCCTTTCACCTTTCTAAGCTTGATTTTTTCTGTAAGCCTGAAGGATTAATACACATCTTTCAGGACTGATGTGCTAAATAAATGAAATAAAGTGTCTAGTTTGAAGAGCGCTGTGTTGTCTGAGTAAATGTTCTCCTTCTTTCCCTCTCTCCTTCTCTCTTTTCAATTTGTTTCCCTTTGCCTTTATGTCTGTGGGCATTTCTTCTTTTCTCCTTAGTTTCTTGCCTTGCGTCTTTCTTTTCTACTCTCTTCTCCTTCTTCTCTTTCCTTCTCCCTCATTTTCTTTCTCTACCTTCCTGAGTTCCATGCAGCACTGATCACAATATTTGACACATATCTGTTGCTCACTAAAGACAGGATTTTTTTTAGTAAATTGAGTCACAGTGGTTATGCAGCTGTCAGAACGAGCCAATATTATTGAAAATACTGAGAAGTTATACTATATTCATACTATGCATAAACAAACAAGTCTATCCATTATGATATGACCTGTACCTGTACAGAGAAAAACCTCCATGTTGGAGCAGCTCTAATCCTGTAGAATTACCATGTTTAAGAATAACTAATATTTTACCTAATAATTAGTGGATATTTGTGTTTCTCTTAATATTAGGAACAACAAAACCATATCCTGCTGATATTGTAGTTCAGTTCAAGGATGTATATGCATTGATGGGCCAAAATGTGACCTTAGAATGTTTTGCACTTGGAAAGTAAGTATACTGACACTTTTATTAATATATATAGAAATAGTACCATTTTAGGAAATAAATAATTGTTTAGCTATAAACATAAAGTAATTGTCTTTTAAGTGTGTGAAACTTTAACACTTGTATCTTCTATTTAAAGTCCTGTTCCGGATATCCGATGGCGGAAGGTTCTAGAACCAATGCCAAGCACTGCTGAGATTAGCACCTCTGGGGCTGTTCTTAAGATCTTCAATATTCAGCTAGAAGATGAAGGCATCTATGAATGTGAGGCTGAGAACATTAGAGGAAAGGATAAACATCAAGCAAGAATTTATGTCCAAGGTAGATACATTATTTTAATTTTGTATAAATTTCATCAGTATCTTATTTAGAGCCATTTCCATACATGAAAAACTACTATATAATGATTAATGGTTTTAAAAACAGTGATGCATGTTACATCATGGAGAAAGATAAAATATTTCTCATATGTCTAATGAAGCCATAACTATGAGTTATAGAAGTTACGAACTTATTACCAATTGAACCATAGGTAATAGCAATGGATTGATAGAAGTGTTATTGGTAATTTTCAGAATATACACTTAATATAGTTTGTTTACTCATTTTATCACTGTCTTTTTTCAGTATCTTTTTATTTATAGAAGAAGCTATGTGTTATGACTTAGTTTAAGTCAGTGGTTTGCAAACTTAAGCATGCATCAAAATCACATGGAGGGCTTGTTAAAACAGATTGCTGGGCCAAACTCTCAGAATTTTTCATTCAGAGGTCTGTTAGGGGCTCATGAATTTGTATTTTTAACAAATTCCCAAAGGATGCAGATAATATTGGTCCTGGAGTCACACTTTGAGAACCACTGGTCTAAGAAATCTTTTTTTTTGACAAAATTATCTTGGCACAAACCTTTGATTTTCACACATTAAAATAAACTTACATTTGGGAAGACAGATTTTTTTTCAGGCCACACTGGAAACTTTCCAGACTGAAATAATTTCTATAATGTTCCACAACATGAACTTTGCAGGTCACAAGTGAATAAACATCGAGGGCTTCCACAAGATTATTCGTTTTTAACTCTGGCTACTGTCCCATTTCACTTTTTCCTGTCTCTCCCAAAAAGTAATAAAAAATTTGACAGATTCATCCATTCTCTCTAAAAGTGTTGTCTCCATCTCCAGTTTTTCTTCTCTCTTAAATGCACTCCAACATGATTTGCATCTCTGCGTCTCCACAGAAACCTTTCTTTTCATGACCACAGACTTCCATATTGCTAAAGCTAACGATCAATTCTCGGTTGTACTTTTTTTGATCTAACAGCAGTGGTTGCCACAGTTGGTCCCTCCCTTCTTCATGATTCACTTTCTGCACTTCATGTCTGCAACCCACTTTGTTATTAATTTCCTTGTATAATCTTTCATTCTCCATTGCCTTTCAACTCCATACTTTTCTAACATTGGTGTGATCAGGGTTCCATCTGTGAACCCCATCTCCATTTCAGTAACTCCATTTATGATCCCACTCGTGATCATGGCTTTAGACACACTCTGTACCCTGAATGCTCTAACCCAAACATTTACCCTGAACTTCAGACTCGTATGTCCAATGCCACAGTAACATTAATGCAATACATATCAAGTGTGCATGAAGTGGCCTCCTAAAAGGAAGAAAATACTAGGTAAGGTCCTTTAAACTTTTGAAATAAATCCACCACTTTCTACTAGGTTTCTAAAGCTTATAGACCTGTTTTTATTCAACATATTAAGAACACTACACTCCAGGTTCTCAACAGAGTAAAATTTTGAACTGTCTAATATCTAAAGCCTTAGAAGAACCAAGGTGACAGAGCACATATTTACAGAAGGTAATTCAAGAGAAATATTATTTATTCTTTACTAATGCAGCATACTAAGTATTATCTTTAGGTCTGATCACATCCCTAGAAGGTTACATAATTAAGCCATATATAGAATGTGTCAAGCCAATTCAATTATTCATTACATGATGTAATAGCAAATGTCTGTGTTGTCTTTGTGAGGCCAAGACAGGAAGGGTGCTGATATTCCTGTATTATGTATTGCTAAGATTGTATACAAAATAAAACCTTTCTCCCTTACAAGGAACATATCCACCAATAGTTTAAAAAATATCTCCCTATGTTACAAATATAATGATGAGTGAAAACATGTACTAAATAAGATTATATATGCTTTAAAATATATAGGTGTACATATGTCTACATGTATAATGTATACATTATAACGTATAATGTTGATGGTATTTGGTGAGATAAAAATGTTTTCTAGTTTTTAAATTTCTAGTATTTTATTACTTGTTAAATGTTTTTTATAAGATGCATATATTCCTTTGGCCATAAAATTAACACAAGTTCCCAGTTTCAAAGAAAATTAAATACTATTCTCCACTCAGGATTCTTTCTTCCTACTTCCTTTTTGTATTAATTTATTTATCTGCATTTATTTGGACTAGATAACTGAAATAATCAAAAAGACTGTCAAATTATTTGCTTGTTCTCTAAAAATATTTTTTCTTTGGAAAATTTTTAGCATTTTCTCATTTTTATGGATGTTTCTTTAGCTATCAAGTAGATCAGACTAAAGAATGAGACTGAGATCAATTTTACCAATGCATAGATTTCACCAATCATGGCTACTGTATATAGTTTCTAATATGGAAAGAGTATATTTAGGTGTCCAAGTCATTTTTCTAGCACCAAAGTGAGATGTTACCATGGCCACTAGCTGAAAGTTCCATCAAAATGAAGATAATGTATACCTGAGGGAGTAGGAAAAAAATCTGAGTCTTTATCCAAAATGTTAAGAGATGGTATCATATTGAATTGAGATGTAATTCTTTAAAACCTCAATTATCATCTTGACAGACTTGAAAGGTTTATGTTATGAGCAGAAAAAAATCAGTTATTTTAGTAATAATTATAACTCAGCTTTTCAACAAAACATGATTTACAAATGGAAAATAATGGCTGAGTTATAGTTACCTCCTGCTGTAATAATACAGGATTTGCATAGGTTAAACCTATGCAAAGACAAGGCCTATTACTGAATTCAGGATACATACACTATCTGATGTATTCTGCAGAATTAGGTTAACTAAATGTAATATTTATACTCTGGAGATTATGATGGATCTTGAGACCTTCATTTAACATTTACAATGTTCCTTACTTTTTAGCATTCCCTGAGTGGGTAGAACACATCAATGACACAGAGGTGGACATAGGCAGTGATCTCTACTGGCCTTGTGTGGCCACAGGAAAGCCCATCCCTACAATCCGATGGTTGAAAAATGGATATGCGGTATGTATGTTCAAGTGCTTTGCTGTTCCTGAGTCCCTGTTCAAGCAGTGTTTCAGGGTAGTCCTGGGATAAATTTAGCAGGAGAGACAATAGAGAAAGGGCACTTGGGCCCTGAAATATAAAAGCTTCCTAAAAACGACAAACAAAAACTGAACATAAAGTATCTTCTTTCAGTTTAAACAACTTTCTGTAATCTTACTCTACCTTCTCTCTCTCTCTCCTTATTTTTTCCTTTGTTCCACTTTTCCACCCTCTTCCTACTCATCCATCTCCAATACCTGATATTGTCCTCTTTTTCTTGCCACTATTTTCCTGTACCCCACAGAGACAGAGGTAAGAGTGAAGCTCTAAGTCCTACCTTTGGCCCTGGGGACAAGTAGCAGCAGTGGGATTCTTCTCTACCTTCCCACTGTAATCTCCCAGCTGGTCCAAGAGGGGAAAAGGTGGACTCTCAGCTCTGTAGGATGAATAGAACAAGAGCCTTTGGGCATGGTAAGTGGGTTTTCCTTTCCCATGCCATGAAAATCCCACTCAGTTCATCTTAGGTAACAGTGGGGGCAGATGAACATAATGTATCTAAATAAAAAGACAACCAAACCCAGACCTAAGTGAAAGTATTTCTATTAAAGTTCATTGAGAATATGTTTCAATTTTATTCTTTTCAGTATCATAAAGGGGAATTAAGACTGTATGATGTGACTTTTGAAAATGCCGGAATGTATCAGTGCATAGCTGAAAACACATATGGAGCCATTTATGCAAATGCTGAGTTGAAGATCTTGGGTCAGTATCATTTCTAATTTCTGTTAAACATTGTTAAAGCAATATGTCATATCACACAAAATGTTTATTGAGCCTACACAAGATACCCAGTATTGTGTTAGGTGTACAACATATGTCGGTTGCTTACTGATTTATTTATTGCTAATTATCATAATTCAGACTAATGAAACAATGGAATAGAATGAATCTTTGCCACAACAAAAGGCTTCTTCAGAGCATCAGCAGCAGTGGCCATACCTAGGAGCACCTTAGAAGTGCGGAATCCGAGGCTCACCCCAGACCTAATGAATGGACACTTTAAAAAGATCCCCACATGATTTTAATACAAAGATAATTTTGAGAATGACCAGACCAGAGGATGAAGAGTCAAAACCCAGATGAAGATATGCTTAGGCCTAGAAAAGCCTCCAGAAAGTACATAGTTACGGATGATCGTAATGTGTTGAAATATATGGATGAAATCTGCTTGGAGTCTGCCAAGGGAAGAGGAGAGTGAGCAGTGGATTAAATGTGTGGATGCTGAGGAAAGTCAGAGCATGCCACCAATGAAGTAACCTTTTTTAAGACTCTGTATTCTGTTCTAATAATTATTGCTCTGTACTTGGAGGTAATGATGAACTACAAATGATCATGTACTCCTTAATTAGTTGATTAGATCCATTATTCCCATAGCTGTTTATAGATAGGTCTTGAAAGCAGGACTCCAATTATTTTGGCATTTTGCAGGGTGTTTGCATACAGATGACGCTCAGTAATTGTATAAAGAAGGAGAGACTGCATTGTTTAATGAAAAGTACATGCTTTGGAAACAGAAGGACCTAGATTCAAATGTGACTCCCACTTATTACTACCTGTGGCACCTTTGCCAAATTAAATAATCCTAATAGATTTCAATTTTCTCATTTATAAACTGGGAGTAGTTCATTCAACATGTGGTTTAGAGGATTGACTAGGACCATATGTCAGTGTGTATAATGCTGGTCAATTTTTTCCAGCCTTTCACTTTACTTTCCTTGTGGAATTGAGTCAAAGCAACTGAATTCAGTGTTAATTTTAAGGTAAATGTGTATAAAACATTTGATTGAAATTGAAGTTATTTATTTATTGAGACAGGGTCTCACGCTGTTGCCCAGCCTGGAGTGCAGTGAGGCGATCATGCTTCACTGCAGCCTTGACCTTCTAGGTTCAGGTGATCCTCCACCTCAGCCTCCTGGATAGCTGGGACTACAGGCATGCACCAACATGCCCAGCTAATTTTTTTGTATTTTAGGTAGAGATGGAGTTTTGCCACGTTACCCAGTCTGCTCTCAAACTCCTGGGTAAGCCATCTGCCCACCTCAGCCTCTGAAACTGCTGGGATTATAGGTGTGAGCCACCCATGCCTGGATTCTAATTAAAGTTTCTAATAATCAATTCAGTTATCATCAAGAATTGTACATTTGAATTGGGTGAATTTTATAAGTCAAAGTTATTAAATAAAAGTTACAAAGCATTAGGTATAGAATGCCTATTGGTGACAGCTGATCATATTTACTGAGATTAATCCTTTCCATTAACTGTTAAAGGAGAATAAAAGATTCTACAACACAGAAGCAATGTTTAGGCTTTACAAACAGAAAGAGAAAGATAACAATTTGTTTTCTTTTTAGCGTTGGCTCCAACTTTTGAAATGAATCCTATGAAGAAAAAGATCCTGGCTGCTAAAGGTGGAAGGGTAATAATTGAATGCAAACCTAAAGCTGCCCCGAAACCAAAGTTTTCATGGAGTAAAGGGACAGAGTGGCTTGTCAATAGCAGCAGGTCAGTGCTGAAACTAGAAATCCAATTGCAAAATCTGTTTGAAAAAGTTTATTTTATAGAAGACTTGTTTATATGTTAATAATGAAAATGTTTTTTGCTCTGAATTTTTTTTTCACAGAAGATCCTGTAGTTCTAAGATGGACAGAAATACCTATCCCTGTCAGTATCTATTATAATGAAGGTTTAATTAACAGGACTCTATAATGTATAAGGAATTTAGAAAATTGAAGCTCAGAGGTGTTTTTTTTGTTGTCTTGTTGTTATAAATTGCCCAATGTCACACAGCTAATAAACAATGGGAAATAAAGTAGGATCTCTCTAACATATTTTGCCCCTGGTATAGGCATCTAGCATCTATATCCATTCATATTCAACTGAATTTTGGGCAGTTAGCCTATTAAATATTTTTGTAGAAAAATAAAAAGGTGATTTCAAAGTGCAAATAATCTCTTCCTATCTCAAAATGAACAAGATGTTATCATCATCTTCCTTATAAATCGACCATCTACCAATGTTTTGGTGGTTTGGGGACAAAATGAAAAAGCAGTGTACAACTTATATAGATTATTTGTATAAAAGCCACACTGGATAGTTTATATGTTTCCTAGAAGAAGTAATATTGAGTGCAAAAATTATGACAAGGAGAAAGCCAGGATGGGAAATGGGAGGGATGGGATGTGTGGGTTGGCTTAAGGGTGTATGTGAGGGTGTATGTGAGGGTGTATGTGAATGTGAGGGCAGCATGCACAAAGGCCCTATGGTGAGGAGTTTAGAATGTGTAAGAAATTGCAGAAACTGAAATCAGTGTGATTTGTCTTTAGAGGAAAATGGAGGAGACTTTTAAGAGATGAGACATAGTAAGCCACATCATAAATGACAAAGTTTTCTATGCTAAGGGGCTTGGGCTTCATCTAAGAGTAATATAAATCTGTTTAAAGTCTTAAACAAGGGAGGACAAGGATCACTTTTGTCATTTGAAAGACTGTTATTACTCAGATGTAGAAAATACATTATTTTCTTCACAGTAACCCAATAAAGTAACGTGGGAATTATCATCCATATTTTGATGTGTCTAAAGCTTGGTAAAGTTAAAGTGACCTTCTGAAAAAATATATTCATGCTATCTAAACTAGAACTTGAAGTTGTAAGACATTGATACAAATTGAGAATATGCCAGCACAGCCCTCTTATTTAGGATGAGCACAGGCACGGCTGTTTATGGAATGGGGCAAGAGGGCAGGGACATCAGGGGCTTCCCTGAACACACTGACTTTTAAAGTTAATATGTTTGACCTCAGGGTTGTTAAGATTTTAACAAAATGATACTACAAGAAGTGTTAAAGGAAAAGTCCATTTGTTCAATTTGCCGCTGAAACATTAATGGTCAGACAATGAGCAATGCAGAGACCATGATCAAAGGGCAGCTACATGTGTAGGTGCTTACTCCTTCCACAGCCTAGAGCAGGGCATTCCCCAATGGACAAACCATTAGTTCTCCTCCGTGATAATAAAATCTTTTTCTGATTCTGATGAAGACCCATGTCATGGACCTCTTCAACCAAGGATTTCCCAGAACTATGTTTCATGGACTTGTTTTTCCTAAATATCAATATGTGTTCAAAAAAAGAAGAGAAAGATCTAGCTCCTGAAATTTTACAAGTTTGATTGTGTTCTGATATTTTTAATGCCTTTGAAATCAAATTGCATTATTTCCTTGATTAAAGAGTCTATAAATCTAATTTTTACTTAGTACTTTAACCCATTACTATCTCAGTGTAAATACCATTTAATAGTAGATATAGTATTCATATGCAAATATATTTGAATTGTAAAATAAGATGTATAAAAAGCTAAACATAAAAATTTTGGTGTCTATTTTGAAAAAGAATACACAAGGACTAACTAAATATTGGTCTTTAAGCATAAATATAATCTTATTCTTCTGAATATAATTATAAACACCATTTCCACGTAACTAAGTTATTTCTGTATCTGGTTAGTGCCTAAAGAGTGGTTTATATGATATTTGGAAGAAGCTATGTATCTTGATAAATAGTAATTAGGTTCTCATTTTATGATTTTATTTTTGGCTCAAATGATATATTTTCTGCAGAAGAATTTCTTTGTAATTAGCAGAATTAAGTTAGTTGCTAATTTAAATTCAATGGATTGCTATTAGCTCTAAGGTCACTTTTATTTAAACCACTTATAGGAAGGGATCTTCATTAGTCTTTTCTACTCCAGAGGTTATTCTGGAGTAATTTTGGCAACAATAAGTGACCAATTGGTTAAAGACCAGATTGTTCCTAGTTTGTTTGACAGCTGATCTATTTCATAGTATCTGGAAATAAGGATAAGATCTTGAGAGTTTAGTCTATATTACTTTAAGAATAAGGAGAATTATTACAAAAAAATCAGGTTTTCTAAATATTTTTATTAAAAAGTAATTTTAATCTCAAGGGCAAAGTACCTGAAAGTATAAATGAGACGAATGACACATGGAATTATGTATACCCTTTAAAGATGGTAAAAGATCAATTGAAAACTAACATAAGTAAGCTAAAAATATTAGCATGATTTAAGAAAGAATCATCGTTTTTTCCACTGCTACTTCATTATATTTTTTGTTGTGTTTCTTGAAAAATAATTAAATGAGAGGGATATGGGAACTTGGCTGAGGATTTATACTAGAGGGTAGTGAGAAAAAGTGTGACCCATTAATATTGGTTCTGTGTTAATATGTGTCCTCCAAGAAGCTGAAGCCAGGAAGATTAGGTATGTAAGAAATTAATTAATGGCAATGCATGGGAGGGAAAATAGAGAGGAAGCTGATGGAGGCTTGGAAAAGTATTTTACTGAGATACAGGTCTGATCCCAGATGAAGGACAGAGGGAAGGAAGGAAAAAAGATTGTGTTGAAATGACTTGGACTGCGCTGCACTTCTAAGAGAGTATGGTCATGCCACTGGAAAGTCTTCCATTCAAAAATGCATATCAGAGGAGTTTGCTGTCTTCCAGGAGCAGGCCTGGTTTAAAATTCCTCCCATGGTCAGTCATTGGCTAAGAACAGCCTGTGGAATGTGTGGCTTTGAATAAACACAGTGATGGATTTCTGAGTACGGCGTCTGGGACAGAGAATAAATTACACTCCTCAGAGTTGGAGAGTGGCATATTCTCAGAGCTTCCATAATCTTAAATAATTACTTTTATCATTATATTATTTTGATACTTCATTTCTCCTTCAACAACAAAAAGTATTCTGAAATGAGCTTCAAGTCAGGACTGGATTGTTCAAGAAAGGAAAGGAAATCCTGGACTATAATGTTAGTGGAAATTTTGTTATTTTCTTATATGAAGATTTTTATCAGTAAGGTAGATAGTTTTGCTTCTTTTATCAGACTTTGCCCTTAAAATGGATATACGTTTGCATGTTTTGTGCAAACTTTCAAAGATAATTTAGTTTTGAAAATTATTTATTTAAAGAAAGTAAAAAATCCAATGACAGGCAATTCAATATTTAATCTAAGTGTGAGTTTCTATACAATAAAACTTAGTGAATTTTTAGTGTCCATCCCCTGAGGAAGAGGCTGACAGACAGGGAAATATGTGTAGTATGAAAGACTTAGTTTCTGTTCAAAGAAGAATTTCCTAAATATTAATTTGTTCCAGAAGTTGTTACTAAGGAGGTTTTAAAATATTTTTTAAAGTTTCTAAAAATAAAATACATTTATATTTCTCTGTAGCCATGGAAATGGCAATCTGTCCTCACCTCCTAGTCTGAATTGAAGTCCTGAGGTTACATTTCTGGGAGACCTGGGCTCATTTCTTTCAGGCCTATGACTGATTTCAGCCTGTCCCATAGTGGAAGTTCAGTTAGAAGACTACAGCAATAGTTCAAGAAAAAGATGAAAGTGGATTTCCAAAACAAAATGTCAATGATGAGAAAAAATATTATTAACTAAAGGCTAGAATTTGTCATCTTACAAAAATGTCTGTGGTCGCATGATTTATATAGAATGTAATAATTGAAAAATATTAGTGTTTGTAATCTAAGACATAATGTATTTTACTAAATCAGGTTTGTGACATATATATTTTTATTTCACTAGAATACTCATTTGGGAAGATGGTAGCTTGGAAATCAATAACATTACAAGGAATGATGGAGGTATCTATACATGCTTTGCAGAAAATAACAGAGGGAAAGCTAATAGCACTGGAACCCTTGTTATCACAGGTAAGTTAATGTTTGAGGGTGCTTAATTTCTAATGTATTAAAAAAACATGATTCAGCACTAAGCATCTAAACAGTCGATGTATTTGTAAGTTTCTTTTTCAAAAGAATTTCAGGCAAGTTTCTCGCTTAATGATATTGTTCTTGGAATTCGGAAGTGAAAACATCTTATTATTTTGCACAAATAAAAACATATTGGTTATTATCTTAATATACCAGATAATATTGTGTCTTATATCTTCTTGAATTGTGCTTTACATTTAAAAATATATAGATCCCACGCGAATTATATTGGCCCCAATTAATGCCGATATCACAGTTGGAGAAAACGCCACCATGCAGTGTGCTGCGTCCTTTGATCCTGCCTTGGATCTCACATTTGTCTGGTCCTTCAATGGCTATGTGATCGATTTTAACAAAGAGAATATTCACTACCAGAGGAATTTTATGGTATGTGTT
Organism: Pan troglodytes; assembly: GCF_028858775.2. Lineage (NCBI taxonomy): Eukaryota > Metazoa > Chordata > Mammalia > Primates > Hominidae > Pan > Pan troglodytes. The sequence goes on along the minus strand of NC_072408.2, from coordinate 54,921,303 downwards.
TTAAGTTTCATCTTATTAACACCCCAGTGATTCCTATGTGTCTGCATTGAAAGTTCTATTACTATAATTACATTTTATATCATCTTTGTTTTTCATGAGACCAAAAAGCAGGCAAAAAAGCTTTTTGTGGCTCTCCTTATATTAACTGTTGTACTGCTAAATCTTTCTAAAATGGCTAGCCCTGAGGATTTTGGTAGAAATATTAATCAATTAATATTAATTGGGCTTTAGGTATGATCTCCCCCTTAATTTTAATACAATTTATGTGTATTACATCAGTATATATGTGCCCTTGGTTCTAGTGCCTTCCTTTTTACTTTAAATGAAGAGCATAGAACTTAATCTTTGTTATAATGATGACCTTAAAGCATTTATGTTATGCTTTAAGAGTAAGAAAGAGACAAAATTATATATGTTGGAGAATTTGGAGAATTAGTTTATGTGATTTGAAGAGGGTTAAATGGCTATATTTTAAGAATTGAAAGGTGTTACATTCTACAAGTCTTATAGTTAAACATAGTGATATAGAGAGTCAAGGTGTAGAAAGAAATAAAATAGAGGGAAAAGACTGAGAAGTAATGCAGGCAAAACAACTTGTGTAGGAACATCATTGGTGTCTTGGTAGGCTGTCTAGGTTACAGTGTATTTAAAAAGTAAATTAATCACTGGCCCTATCAGCCTCTTCTTTAGAAAAGCAAACATTTGGAAGACTAAGGACATATTTAGAACATAGGCATAATTAGGAAAACTTTTATTTTAGAAGTCAGTTATTAATATAAAAAAGAAGCACAAATGAACTCAGTAGGACATTTAGGATTGTTTAAGTCCCATAAAATCTGAAGATTGATATGTCCACATTATTATATTATGCTTTCATATTGTCCAGCTATGTTTTTAGCTTTAGAAGAGTTGTAATTTAACTGATCTAGCTACAACTGTACACCTCTAGTAAACATACCAATACTCTTTCAGTTTCTGAACCAAAATTATACTTTAAAGAATAACAATTGAGAATTGGCAGAGAACTGTAAATTTTGTATTTTGACATTATATACCATGTAATATATTTTCCTTATAGATCTGAAACTATTTTGCACATGCCCAAAATTAGTCAAATTGGCACCAAAATCTCCAATACTTTATTTAAAGTGTATTTTATTTTGCAAGAAAAGTAAATACAACTTGGGTTTTATTCATTTTAAAGGAAAAAAGTAAGCTAAACAGGGATCTTACTTTCTCAAAAAGTAGGCTTCTGAATTTGAAAGAATTATCTTTGGTGTTATAAATTGAATAATTTCAAAAGTAAAGTCTAGAAGTTCCACAACCATAGTTTGTAAAGTAGTAACTAATAGCTGCAATGAAGTCTATGTAAATAAATTTGCAGACAAAAATTGCCCTAAACTGAAACTTCATATTTAGAGCTTATTTATATTCTTTAAAATACTAATTACATTGTGCTGGTACATGTAAATAATGACTGCAAAAAGAAAATGAAAAAAAAAAGGAATTTAAAGAGAAAGAAAAATAGATCCCAGTCCCCTTTAAAAAAAAAAAAAAAAAAAACAGGAAAACAAAGAAATAACTGGAATACTAATTAGGAAACAAATAATAAATTAGACCATAAAAATGTAAAAGACCTTGTGGCCACTTAGTGCACGCTCTCCCTTTTCAGATGATAGCTGCAGAGATTCACATAGTTACCCCTTCAGCTAATCCAGAGCAGAGTCCTGACCGCAGGCTCACCACCTCAGGTTTCAGTTCATTCCATCAAATAATGATCTGACAGTGGGAGCAAACCTACTCAACTGACTAGATAAGCATCTTAATTGAATCAGAATATCAAATGCACATGTTTAGCACTTCGTAGATGGACAGATGCATTCAATTATCTCGATTTTTAAAAAGCCTGGATAAGAATCATTTTAAAATAAATAGTGAAACTGAATTCTATCTTTCAAACCAACACAAGACTAATGAAGCTATCCCTGGCACTTTCCTTCTCTTTTAAGGCAAACTACAAAGTTAAACTTCACTGGTCAATATGCCATGCAAAATTTAAGTAAAAACGCTATAAGTATTTGATCCACCTTTTGGAAGATAGTCCTAACTGCTATTAATTGCTTCTAGGATTGTTAATAGATCATTCTCAGAATTAGTGGCTCCTCCTATGAAAATCTTAGTGAATATATATATGTTTCTTAAATAATGATTTGGTATTTTATGTAGTTCTCCCAATATTTCAACAATTGAATAGCATTTGTTCATTAAGAATATGTACTAAGCACATGCCATAAGCACACACAGTTGTAGGCACTAGGTTAAATAAAACACTGAAATAGACACGGACACCAGCCCAGAATAAACCAATGATACCCCAAGAGTTTAAGATTCAGATGTAAATGTTTTTTGGTAGCTATTACAGTTAACAAAACCAACATAATTAACATGTTCTAACAATTTTCATTGCTAAAAACTAATACAGGAAGTTCTGACTAATAATAAAAAGGAATAGGGAAATCAAATTTTAAACTTTTTATTTCAAGAACCTAACTTTTTATTTTCCAATTTAGTTTCAATAATAAATTGAATTCAATAATTAAGTATGCACTGATTTTAGCTTGCTATTCTTGATTTTAACCACTAAGGGGCAACCTTGTATAAGGATTCAAATTTCACAGCCTGGTGTAATTTGGGACTTCTTTTCCTTCATGAAATTAAACAAATGCATTTGCTCCTACTTATGAATAAATTGTGAGATTATAGGTGATTTTTAAATGTCTTCTTTATATTTTTTTCTAATTAAAGTTATGTAATTATTAGGAAAAATGTAACTATACATTTTTAAAGATGTATATTTCTTTTAAGAGTTTAATGGGAACACCAAAAAAGCAAAAATAACACTGTCTTTGTATTTAGCAATCCTACTTTATGTAAAACTTTGGGATTAATGTATTTTTTAATGTAACTTTCAATTTTAAGGCAGTGATTGCACACCTAGTACTGATTATAGAAAAACACTAAGGAGTTAAACATCTAAAATTTTCCTGAGTATTATATTAATATGTAATAATTGTCAGATGTTCCACTGGAACTTGAACTCATGCATGGGGGATGTTAAAAATACAAGCTCGAAGCAGAAATTTAATAAATCTGAGGCTTTGATACAATAAGATATTAAAGCAGTTTATCTGCCATTCTTTTATTTTGTTGATGTTATATGGCAAATGATCATAAATGTTTCAAGTCCAATTATAAAGTGGCTCCTGTTTTGGCTTTCTAATTCAATAGCTACTTAATCCCTTAGAGTAAATACAAAAGGCAGAGCCATTTTATTTATTCATTTAATGTATAACTTTTCTTGTTCCAGAAAAGACTTAAGACAATCTATCAAAAATATGAATTTTAAATATCTCATTTTATTCCTCTTTCAAGGTGGCACCTAACCTGTAGAATTTTTCAGTAGCCCTCAATTTTTGAAATTCACTTTGGGTCATTTTCTTTCAACTGTTTAACAACATTCCCTGCTTAGAGCCATTATCTTAGTTAATTACATGAGTTCCTTAAAATTTCCAATTCTGGAGATTGTCACTATTTCATATATATATATATATATGAGTGTCAAAGTGAATGTCAAAAATTGAGGGCTACTGAAAAATTCTACAGGTTAGGTGCCACCTTGAAAGAGGAATAAAATGAGATATTTAAAATTCATATTTTTGATAGATTGTCTTAAGTCTTTCCTGGAACAAGAAAAGTTATACATTAAATGAATAAATAAAATGGCTCTGCCTTTTGTATTTACTCTAAGGGATTAAGTAGCTATTGAATTAGAAAGCCAAAACAGGAGCCACTTTATAATTGGACTTGAAACATTTATGATCATTTGCCATATTACATCAACAAAATAAAAGAATGGCAGATAAACTGCTTTAATATCTTATTGTATCAAAGCCTCAGATTTATATATATATATATACACACACACATATATGTATTACTCTTATTACAAATACATGTTAAATTTGTAATACTGTGGGACATTATTGCCTGTCTTATATGAATTCATAAATATCACTTGAATTGTTCAGAGATTGTGTCACAAACCAACCTGGGCTTTAGGCTTCATTTTCTCACCTCTTATGTGGTGACCCTGATCCAGGGATTAAAATTCTCTAAGCCTCAGAATTTCCCTCTGTAAAACATGATTAATCATTCACTTAATTCATTCAGGTTACTTCACTGGGTTTGAAAAACTAGTTACTTCATGAAAGAGTGCATATAGAGACTTGGCACAGCATCTGAGAGTATTGGGGACACGAATAAAGTATATAAGTGGTTATTAATACTTTTTATAAGAGAGCAATCATCCCCCATTGGAAATTCCAGAAGCTTTTGCTAGCTAGTTTTTCTTTCTTTCTTTCTTTCTTTTTTTTTAAGCCACAGATCTCATTTTTCACAATTTAATACTTGCACTGCTTGCTGTGCTGGATACTCAGACTGAGACCAAAAAAAAAAAAAAAAAAAAATCTGGGTATTTCATTGCTGAAGGCAGTGAAGAGGTAATAATAGCCAACATTTATTGTGGGCTTACTGTTTAGACAGAATTGGGTTAAATGTTTTTCACATATTTCTCAGTTGATCTTCACAGAAATCCTCTGTGGAGTGCATATTATTGTGATTTTCTCAGTTTTCAAAGTGAGGAAAGTGAGTATTAGAAAAGTTGAGTAACTGGTCCCATGTAATCATACAAGTCGCTAGAGGCTGACAGAAGATTTGATACCAGGTGGCCTGACTGCCAACCCTGTAATCTCCACCACTTCGATTCTTCATCTTTTGGTTAATGTTCATGTCTGTGTCTATTTAAATAATTCTCCCGTAAGTATTTGATGCTCTACAAGGCAATACTGTTCAACTCACATTTTATTCTCTAATCTGGTTTAATGAACCTTGTATGCTCACTCAGATTGCCCAAATTACTTCATTCTCCCTACACTGTTAGCCACCTTTGCAATACACTGTAAGTCATGTCTACACAGTTTCAAGTGGTCTAACTATGAAGTTCCTGGCAATTCCTAATGATCCCCTGTAGACAGGTGTGCTAGGTGTGTGTTTGCAGGTATGTGGGTGTGCATTTTTTTCTGAGTGCATAAGCAATACCATTCAAGAGAGAAGAAGATAGATTTCTCACCCAAACGTTAAGAAAAATTTTATTAAACATATCAAAAAAGGTCTTTAGATTTTACAAATATGTATTTAAAACTAGATCATGCTGTGATCTTGTACAGAAATTTTGTTTCTGCAAGACAAGAAAAAAGAGAGGAAAAATGATAAAACAGAAGTCAATTTGTTATTTTTTAAATATTTCATTGTCTCTATTCACTATTTTGGTTGTTGTTGCTGTTTTTGTGGGTTTTCTTCTTCTTTTTTTTTTTTTTTTTTTTTTTTTTTGAGACGTAGTTTAGCTGTTGTTGCCCAGGCTGGAGTGCAATGACGCAATCTCAGCTCACTGCAACCTCTCCCAGATTCAAGTAATTCTCTGGCCTCAGCCTCCCAAGTAGCTGGGATTGCAGGTGCCTGCCACCACACCTGACCATTTTTTTGTATTTTTAGTAGAGATGGGGTTTCACCATCTTGGCCAGGCTGGTCTCGAACTCCTGACCTCAGGTGATCCACCAGCCTCGGCCTCCCAAAGCACTGGGGTTACAGACATGAGCCACCGCACCCGGCCTGTATTCACTGTTGAACAAGAAGGTTAAGATTATCCAGAATTATGTGGGAGAAAACGAGGACGGTTGGGCAATAGTCCTTGGTAAGAATCAGATTCGAGCCAAAAAAAATTAGAGCAGGATACGAGGCAGCCACAGGGAGATTGTGGAAGCCCTGAAGTATTGTAACTTTGGTCCCATGTGGAGACATTTTTGGTTATCACAACTGTAGAGGTGTTGAGAGGGTGTGTGTGTGTGTGTGTGTGTGTGTGTGTGTGTTGCCTCTGTTTAGCTATTAAATATCCTATAATGCACAAGACAGATTCCAAAAACCTAGTATTATCTGGCCCAAATTATCAATAGAACCAAGCTTGAGAAATGTCCTCAAGAAATATATTAAAAAAGAGACTTAGCAATACTGGGACTAGCCTCTGCAAGGTTTTAAGCATGATGTATTGGAAACAAAGAGATGTTATATTGTTTTGAGCATCTGAGAGTATTGGGGACACGAATAAAAAGAAACTAGATTTTTCAAAATGCATATCCAAAATAGTTTAAGTAGTAGAGGATGGGTTTTATGTGCTTCTTGAATTTAAGACTCTTAAATTTTGATGAGCAGTGGAAAAGAGGGAGAAATACATAAAAAGTATACAGGCTCCTGGCATAGTCTTGTGACACACAAAACATACAAAAGCATTCAGCCGATGTCAAATTGCTCTATTTTTCTTATCAGTAGTTAGTTGGAAAAGAGTTAATTAGATAATTCTATCATACTTCATTCTGTATGAATATATAACTTTTCTGATCCCCTTTTTACTACCTTAATAAACCTTTACTGATACCTAACTGCTATATTTTATTTGCTATTTACCAGTGTTAAACGAAGGAAGGTATCTATGTTCCTGGGTGTGTTTTCAGTTGGGCTAGCTTCTTTTAAGATCATCACACTTCCCCTGTATAGACCATGTTAGCTGATGTCACTCTCTAGCCTAACTTCTCATAGTCCTTACTAAGCATTTGTTGATAAGAATGCCAGGTGAATGGAATTAAGCATATATATAAGAATGCCAGGTGAATGGAATTAAGCATATATATATAATATAATATATAAAATATATTATGTATAATATATAAAATATATATTATGTATAATATATAAAATATATTATGTATAATATATAAAATATATATTATGTATAATATATAATATAATATATATTATATAAAAATATATTATATATATTATATTATATGTATATTAAATATATATATATATAGGCTTTGAGGCATCTGCCAAAATTCATCAAAATTTAAGGACACACCTTTTACATAGAACTCCACACATATTTAAGCATCTCCACATTACTTATTCTGGCTTTTTATGCTTGTAAAACACAGACAATATAAAGAGGTGTAAATAAACCTGTAAAATGTTGGTGTCTTAAACATTTTATGAGTTTACATGGTGGACTTCGATGTTTTATTTACAGCATTCTAGAAATATGCTACTTTGTTATTAGCGGTTGCAGTCCTAAAAAAATATCTAATTTTTTCAGTTTGTGCTTAAGAACAGAACATGATCTAAAGATTTGGACATTTGTTCTGGTTTTACCACTGATGAGTTACATGACATTGCACAAAACAGTCACTCTGAGCCTCAGGCTTCTCTTCTGTCATATGAAGAGTTTGGGCTACATCAAAAGTTTCCAAAATCAACGGTAAAAAAGGTTTTTAGCAGCAAAATCCTTTTTGCAAGACAATTTAAATCAGAACCTCAGTATATAAACAAAAGATGAAAATGAGATTGCCCTGACTGAAGATGAAATTGTGTGTGCGTGTGTGTTTGTGTGTATTTGTGTGTCTGTGGAGGATACTACATAGCCAAGACCCTTATCCACAGGGTCTCTCACTTCTTCTTATCCCCAAAATGTCCATTCTGATCACTTTTTTTCTACAAAGTGGTCCAAGAAGATTTTTAGAACTCTAAAGCTAATGGGAACCAACTTGAAAACCCTATAAATTAAATGATATATGAGTTGTATTTCAACTCTAAAACATAGGTTCCAAATCAAAGGCATTGATGTTTTTGTCCATCATTCAAAATGCTTAGGAGAAACCTCAAAGAAAATGGTCTTTTGAGTTTTCATTTAAAATGGCCAGCTGATCAAAATTGGACTCTTCAGCTGTCATTCTCGTTGTTTATTACATACAAAAATAGCCAAATTTAGAGATTTTCAACACTTCTACTCTTAATTTATATGAAAGCACACTCTTAGTAATTATCTTAGTAATCTTAGAAATTATCCTGGACAACTTGCCTTACTTATTTTTTTGTATGTCCAATGACATCACTTCACTTTAATAAGTTGTTTTGTCATTTTATTTATGTTTTTGACTCAATCTTAATATTGATGCATTTCTTAAAATAACCCTAACAAAAACTAGATAACATTAGAGAATTACTGTTAATTATGTTATGTGTGAAAATGGTTTTGCATACAAAAATTAGCCTAGGGTGGTGGTGCACACCAGTAATCCCAGCTGCTCGAGAGGCTGAGGCATGAGAATCATTTGAACCCAGGAGGTGGAGGTTGCAGTGAGCCCAGACTGTGCCACTGCACTCCAGCCTGGGTGAAAGAGTGAGACTTTGTCTCAAAATTAAAAAAAAAAAAAAAAAAAAAGAAGAAGAAGAAAAGGAAAATGGTTTTGTGATTATGTAACAGAATGACCTCAATTTTTTGAGATTCAAGCTAATGTCTTTAGAAATTGCTGATGAGTTGATGAGTTGACTAGTATTGATATCATAATATCTGGAATTTATTTTTCAAGTGTTCAGTCCTTGACAGAAAGACGGATAGTGGACAGAGAGAAGTAAATATAGAGCTAGTTTGCTAGACAATTAGATAAGGCAAATATGGCAAATGTTTACAATTGTTAATCTAGTTGGCTGGTTTATAGATGGTGATAGTACTATTCTTTCTACTTATGCTTGAAAATTTAAATAGCAAAAAAATAAGTAAAATAACAACATATCACATATTAAGAAGCACCACATCTACTTACCAAACACTGAACCTAAATCCAGTTATCTGACCTATTAAGCACTACCTTGGAAACAGCTTGACTTGGTGAAACTAGGGCTCTATATTACCTATGGAGCCTTCCACAAGTAGCTTAATATAAAATCTCAAGGTCCTTACTTCTAAAATGGGAATATTAATAGTAAATCCTTGGGTAGTGTTACTTCTGGAACTCAGAAGTGAAAAGGAGATAGTCCTAGTTTCATTATTAGGGCTATGAAATTATAAATATAATTACAGAAATTGAATAAGAAAATGTATGTAAAGTAGCTAGCACATTGCTAGACATTTAAAAAACATTCAGTAAATTAGATTTGGTAATAGGAGGCGTTCAATAGTAGTATCAGTAGTGGCAGTAACAATAGAAGTTATAGTAGCCATTTTAATAGTAATAGTAGCAGTTTTAGTAGTATTAATAGTGACACTAGTAATATTAGTGGCTATAGTTATAGTAGTTTTATGTCTTCCTCTGTAAAATACAGCTAAAAATAGGACATATCTCATAGGCTTGTTATATAGAGTAAGTCAGTTCGCATGTATATTTATAACAACCTTTGACACCTAGTTAACCCTAATTAAATATCTGCTGTTAGTAGAGTTGGTGGTGGTAGTAATGTTTGCAGTCGGATATGACATATTTGCTATATTATTTTTGCTTTCTCTACTCTAACAAGCCAAAAGTAAAGAAGAAAAGTTTTATTATTTCATGGATATAGCATATATCAGAGATATTTAATAATTTTTATGTTTGTGAAACATATTCTTTAAAGGATGCACTTCTTTCCAAACATCTATGTCTCTCCCTTTACTCTGAACTTGAATGGAACAAATTATTTAAATGACAATTATGAGCTCTAAGTTTTATCTAGACCTTTTCTGTACCATATAGAATCTTTCTTTGTTCACTAAGATTAATTCAATTTGTTAATACAGCGTCATCACTGAGACTCATTTACATTGCAGAAATAATTTTGCAGTTAGCTTACGGGGGAAGGTGAAGGAAGGGAGGGCTAGCTATTTATACGTTGGAAGTCTTTTGATTTAAACTTGGGAAACTTCTAAGTGGTCAACCACATATACACTTTGGAACATCCCTGAGCTTTGCTATCACAATTTCCAGTATGTGATTCAACTCTCCTCATCTGAAGGGAGGAATTTTGTAATTGAGCCAAGCTGTGGCTTTTAGTAAAAATATAGTGAGCATTTGTATCTAATTTGTGGCTAGAATGTGCTGAGGCCCATGATCTTTACTTGCTTTGTAAGCGTTCTGCCAACCACTGAGAACCTCAACTTCTCTTGAGGTATGGAAAGTGCTAGTAGTATTTATAAAAACTTTAGGAGTGCTTTCATACATACACAACTATATTGGGAATGATACTTTATATTTTTTCTTCTTTCCTTCTGAGAAGTTTTATTGCTACGTGTTCACCAAATGTAGAACCAGTGAGAATAAACATTACAGTTGCTTCTTACTGCTTTATGCAAGTGGACTTATCGATAAAAGAGTTAATTTTCAAACTAGTTTAACATTAAACTTTTAGAGTAGTTTAATTAAAAATCGTAAAAGAGTTCATTGTGAAAAATTAATAAATATAAATTTAATATAATGTATTCTAGGATATAAAAGTTTGTGCTTTTTATTACATGTGACAGTACAAGAAGAATGACCACATTATTCCTGTCAGAATAAAATAAGTGAATGTATAAACAGCACCATGTTTCAAAGAGAGTTTAGGGAAAAAAGATAGCAATTTCATTAAGAAAGAAAGAAGATTAGATACATCACATAAATATTTTTAGAAGGGCAATTATGATACCACAATATGTTTATTTTTATATTACTTTCTGCCCTCAATTTTTTGTTGTAAAGTTGAATGAAGAAACATTTTAAATTGCTAAGGTGATTTTTTGGAAAATTCAAATCTAATGACATGGCTCATTGAAATAGTGGGAGTTTAGTAACAGGGTTATCTTTCAACTGGACACCAAAGCAACCAAAGTACTGAGTTCATTTAATGAATAAATACCAAAAAAGTGCTTTTTACTTGTATGCAGACATTATTCTTTCCAAATATAACTATTATTTTGTGTCATAATAGTTTGAAAGATTTTACTTAATACATTTATATTATTGAATATTTAGTATCAAGTGCATTTGTATTAAGGATGTCAAGATACATCAAAACAGTCTATTTAACAAATATGTAATGTTTATTTTATTTTACAATAATTATTTTATATTTTATTTTTCCTCACTAAAAATTACTTAGACATATATGTCAATTAACTTTTATGATAGATCAAGAAAAACTCATATTTACCTTCTCTATATATGAATCTTATTCTCTGCTTATCTCAAAAAAAATTTTAATATAAGTAATAAAATAACATCTTTTACCTCCTTTGTTAGATGAATTCTATTTAGTATAAGAAGTTAGGCCAGCTGCAAAGTTGGGCACAGTCCCCCAAACCACCCTCACTTCTGACACCAACTGCAAGTTCAAGGGGTTGCAAAAATCACCCTCAGTTTCCATGCTTCGCTAGAAGGGACTCACAGAATTCTCTTAAAGCTGTTATATACATGGGTACAGCTTCTTACAGGAGAAGGATACAAATTAAAATTAGCCAAAGGAAAAAGCACACAGGGCAGAGTCAAGAAGTACAAAACACAGAGCTTCTATTGTCTTCTCCCCGTGCAGTTAAAATGCATTACTCTGACTGCTCTGATGTGTGACAGTATGCTTGAAGTACTGCTAACCAGCAAAGCTTACCGAGCCTTTCTGTCCAGAGTTTTTGGGGGGACTTCATCAACTAGACATGATTGATGGACTCATTGCTCACATGGTTAATCTCAGTCTCTGGGTTGACTGATACCACATGAATCGAAGACACTACTCTAAGTCAAAATGTCCTATTTGTGGCATGACCAGGCCCTTCTCTAAGACTCTACAGGTGTAGTTAACTCTTGCCCGAAATCACATGGTTGGATTTTCCAGTATGACCCAACTCCTACTCTATGACCAGCCCCAGCTTGAAGACTATAGAGGTGTGGCTAACCCCTATTCTAAATCATATGATTGGACTATCCTGTATGACCCAAGACTTCCCAAGCAAAGAAAGATATTATAGAGATTACCTTCTAGAAGCTGAGGGCAATGGCAAGACCTCTCTTTGGGCAAGGCTAAACTCTTTACTACACATAGGGGTGGGAAAAGTTAGAAGTTCAGTTTTCTTGTATGTTAGTGATATTGTTTTCTGTATAAATTTTCACACCTTCCCAATAACCTTTCTATTTTCTTATGAAAATAGTGTATAGATATTTGAAATATATCATTCCTGGTAGTTTATCTCATAGATATGGATAGCAATAGTTTTTCTCAAGTCAGTTATTTTATCTCATAACATTATCATTATCTTACCTGAAAAAACCATTTGAAATTACTGAAAGAATGTCTATTTAATAAAAACACTTTAGATTATTTTGATGTATCATTCAATATTTGTTGAATTCTCTTGTATGTCAGATATTACATTAAGTACTTTGTATGTAATAATAAATAAGACCTGGTTCTTTCCTTAAGGAATTACAGTCTAGTGGAAGAAATCAACAGTGACACGATTACAGTAGAAAGGAATAGTTACAATGAAAATGTACAAAGGGCAATAACTAATCCAGCCTTACAATTTCAGATATGGGAGGGGTATCCAAAATGTGGGTTGAACATTCATAGCCAAGTAATGGAAGTGGGAGGTGGGGCAATCCAGGCAATGCAAGTGATATATACAAAGTTTTGACATGAGAACACATAGCAAAGTATACCCTATTCACTGTGGCTGGGGCACAGGAGTTAGGTGCAGGGGTAATCTGTGGAGGCTGAAGGTGTGTGTACTTCACTCTCACACAAGAAAAGCCTCATTATTTGTTTAGTAAATGCTGTCACTGTCATGGGTTATATGTACTTGCTAACATAATTCTGAATGTAGCTGAAAAGAAGTGAATACATATTATCTTAAGAGCAGATACCAAAATTCTTGACAATTTGACACGTTCATTCAAACAAGGCATATTTAGTGTGATTATTTGCTTGGCACTGTGCTGGACTTGAGAAGACAGCGCATACAGCTGTATACATATATAACACAGGGATACAACATGTCTGCTAAATAAAATAGACGTATTTCCTCACATCAAACTTATAGTCGGCCAGGGAGAACAACTTCAACCACATAATCACAAAAGTGTTTAACTGCACTTACGATACGTAATATGACAGAAGTTTCATGGTAGCATAATAAAATATAGAAAGGGTACCTGCCTAGTCCACAGAAAATGGAAAGACTTGCTGGAGAAAATGATTTCAACTGGTATTGGGTAGAGGTGAAGGTGATAGGGGAGGGGGTATTGAGGTTATGAGGGGTATGAATCACAATTCCAGAAGACAAGACAATGTGATGAACCAGAGACTGAAGAGAACAAGATACATTTGTGGTCCTAAAAAGAGAATGTTCTTCCTGGAGAGCAGAGTGTGAGTGAGATGGCACACTAGGTGAGCTGGAGCATCAGAGAGAGCCTAGAGAATGGAATCAAGTTGGCTACAATAATGCTATGGCTTTTGTCCCAGGAAAGGGAAATTTTAAAGGTTTCAGTTTATCTGCTTTTATGGAGACAAGTGAGTTGGGCCCAGCTGCATTTTTAAAAGGTTATTCTAGGTAACCAATAGAGAAAAGAATAGAGTGGAACAGTGGTGGAAGTAGTGATCAAATAAGATGTAGGGGTTCAGGTGAGAGATGTGGGTAGTTTGGACAAGAGGCAGTAGTGATGGAAAGAATGGATAAATTCAAGAATTTATGATGAGTTTATGAGAAAGTTGAAGAAAGGGAGGGGTTAAGAATGTCCTAGAAGTTCCTGGAAAGTCAGATGACTAGAAAAAAATGAGTATTTGAGGAAGGAAAGCCAAATGCTATCAAGAAGTCAAATAAGATGAGCTCAAGCAGTGGACTCAGATGAGAATTGATTGAAGAGTAAGAAATGAAGAAATGGAAAAACTAAAAACAGAATAGATATTGTCAGAACCCAAGTAAAAATCAAACAATCAAACAGCTTAATATGAGAAAATAAGAATTATTTATTTCCAAAAGAAAGAAGAGAAAAGAAGAGAGAAGTAAGAGATTGGTAGTAGGAGTGGCTGCCAACAAGATGGCAGAGCACTGGGAGAGGTGAAGGTTACTGGGAAATTCCCAGTAAATTTATGGCCAACAGGACTTTTAAAAACAGAATTATGCAGTGGATGATACTTTTCAAGGTTGATTTACCCTACCTTTTTTTTGATATAACCAGTTCCAGCTCCTTCAATTGTTCAGTAAACTCACTTTACTAGGTAAGACTTCATGCTATTTGGTTTTCTGATAAAATAGAGAAAGTGCTGAATTTCTAGTCTGGAGCTCCCTGGTGTGACAAAAATAAATAAATAAATAACAGACCAAGAGGACAGAAGAAAAAACTCCCCTATTCCAGGAATTTGTAGAAATCTTGGGAACTGTTTCAATTTTTGACCAATCTATACCTCAAGGGACTGGAAGATCTCAATCGACATTAAATTAAGACTGGCTAATATCAAAGAATAAGGTGTGTGGCCACTGATCAGTTCTTTATATGGAGATATTAATATTCTGTTCCAACTAACTATACCAATATGCTCTCTCAGCTATTATTCTTAACCTCATTAATCCAGCAAGGGTTGCAAACCCAAATGTTTTCCAAGAACTGGAGGGAACATGATATATGAAGAGGTTATTGGTAGAACCTATGGTGAAGCAAAACATTCACTCCATGTACAGTCATGATACATCATAGGTATCTAGATATTTATCACTGAAATAGTAAATCAATATTTTTGATTCATAGGAAAACCAAATGTCCATTTAAAAATTGAATTTTCCAAGTTTTCATTCTAAGAAAATATCTTGGAGATAATTAATATGAACTTTGACATGCTCCTGCTACCATACAAGCTGAGTGACCTTAGTTATCTTAGTTAAATTACTTGGATTCCTTAAGTCTAACTTTTACTGTTAATCAAATGGATATAATAAGACCTATCTCATAGGGCAGTTGTCAAAAAAGAATTGAATAAAAGTGTGTGTATGTGTGTGTGTGCCTGTATGTGTGTATGTATGTGTATATGTGTGTGTGTGTATATATGTGTGTGTGTGTGTGTGTGTGTGTATGTATGTATGTATGTATATACTTGCACAGACCAGGACCCGGTACAGAGTAGGCATTGAATAACTATTAGCTATTTTTGGAAATTACATTGAAATGGTGTCTCATCATCACAAGCAAAATTTCCTCAAGACTCAAAAATATGTGTTGAACACTCTTGGAGGCAATAGAATAGAGCATTGAACAAAACAAATACTCTTGTCCTCACAGAACTTATAATTTGGCAACAGAGTACATGTTAGTGGAATTGTACATTTTCTCAATTTCTGCAAACTTTTAGTATCTTTGTAAAATGAACTGTGGCACATATTAAAACTAGTCAATTAGATCAGCTTTGTGAAACCAAATCAATCATTCTTCCAAACCATATAGTATTTGTTTGTACTCATTGATACTTAAAACTTATTGACACTTATTAGACCTTAATATTTCTCTTTAAGAGATATCAATGAAATAGTTTCATCCCTTGAGTTTCTCTCGATATAACCCTCTGATTGTGGAAATAATAGAATGTTAAAGATATGAAAGCTAAAAAATACCTTATCAATAAATTATTCACTTTATTTTTCAGTTGAGAAACTGAAGCCTAGAGCAAGGACATAGAGTTAGCATGTCTAAAACACATTCTTTAAGTGGTGTTCATTTTGTTAGGGGAAAAAACTACCTCTTGGATCTTAAATGCCACATAATTGGTGAAAAATGTACTGATTTGAATAATTGCTGTTTTTGCTAACAGCTGGATTCCAATGGGGAATTGCTAATCCGAAACGCGCAGCTGAAACATGCTGGAAGGTACACATGCACTGCCCAGACAATTGTGGACAATTCTTCAGCTTCAGCTGACCTTGTAGTGAGAGGTAAGAGTTTCAACATTTTAAAATTACAAAACCAAAGGTATTTGACTTGCATAAACATGTATAATCTTCTGGTAACTCTGGTGCAAATTCTTACATATTTAGAGTCTCAATCCCATGCTTAAGAATGGATCTTAAGCTTCTTCCCATGCCTAAGAATGATCTATGCCAGACAAGTAGTAAACAACACTGATTTTGTTTGTTTTACTAACTACGTATCTTCTAGAAAGTTACACCACATATCTCCTACTAAATGTTTGTGCTTTGTAGACTTACCAAAAGTTCTCGTTTCCTGCTAATACTTTTTAGTGTGTTGAGTATAGTGCTGTTTCCTTTTTTATTTCTATGGAAAAGATATATACTGATGCTGTTTACTATAACCTCAACTGTTATATATTTATCACTTTTGTCTTAGAGTGTAAAGTTAATTTATACATGTAATATGTTTTTATTTGTTGCTGGTTTTTTCAAATTAGTGTTTTCGTTCTTATGAATAATATAATTGAGATTGTGATGGAATACACATTTATTAAAAATGCAACCCCTTTGCTACTGGCCACTGCCATAGCAGTGAGGCTGGCTGGGAACACAGCACACCTTGTTTAAAATAAAGAGCTGGCTCTTCACTGACTGCCCTTTAGTTTAGCACCCAAGAAGTACCATGTGTTGACCCCAGCTTGCTTACCTTTAATATCTCACTTCATGTAACCAACTCCAACCATCTAACTAATCCACAAAAATACACTTTAACTTCCATGTCAGTTGCTTTATTCACAGTATTCCTTCCATGTCTTTTTCTCATAATTTGTTGACCAAATCTTATTCATCCTTCAAGTCTTAAAGTATATACTAAGTTCATGAATCCTTCTCTTGATGTCCCCAATATGAGCTCCGATCTTCTGAATTTTCATAACATATATTGCTTTCTCTCATATGTTTTATAGCAGTTGGTACACAGTTATCTACTCTCCTAAGTTGTAAAATTCATATTTTTTTTTTAGTGAATGGCAGAGTTCCTTTGCATTGTTTTGTAGCTCTCTCTTTCTGTCTCAGTGTCAGTTAAAATTACTATTTTTTCACATTTCACCTACTAAAAATATTTATTGAACATTAATTGTACATTTTGCCTTTACTTTTCACACTATCAGATAAATTGGCAATAAAATGATATTTGTGGCTTGTTTATTTTAATTCTCCTTCCACATCTGGGTCAATATAATTTTACTCAATCTCATGCAGCTCCTGCATTTCCCTCTAGAGCAATGTTAATATGGGGTCCCTAAGCAACACTGGGCAAATGCTGAAAACCCTTCTACTCCATTTGAATATATTCTCCAATAGAGTTTTAAGAAGTCTAGTTGAAGTTTATTCATCTGAACGAACTTGGAAATACATTCCACAAACCACTTATTGAATAATAACAAATAAAAATGAGACTACAAAATCCTAAGTCAAACAAAATTCATTTAGGTTCAGTATTTTCATTTAAAGTATTTTGTTATCTGGGACATTGATTGTTTTCAAGAATTATTAGGGAGAGGGATTAGAGGGATTAGTTCACCATTCTTCCTAGTCAGACCACTAGCTGTTAAGTCATTTCCAGAAGTAGCCAAAGTGTATATTTAATTGAAATTGCTTGCATATGAAAATAATTAGCATTAATATTGCAATAGGAGTTATGTTACAGTGTGTGGACATAAATGTCTTCATATGATTACATTGTAGTAAACTCATAGTACTATTACCATAGAATACTCTGTAATATTCAGAGTGAAGAGGAATTTTACAGATGAAATGCAAGGGTAGTCATGATACTAGCCACACATACTTAGGTAATTAATTATCACCACTATATGTATTTTTATAGAGAATCAATAAAAAGAAGCTATAGCCAATATTATGTAGAAATAAAAACGTATACAGCATTTTAAGTCCTTGCACTATAGTAGGATGCTAATAAAACCATACAGGTACATGAAAATACTGCTTACCTCTGTTAAAGTCAGCAGAGTCATAACCATTCTTCAAACTTTATTTCTAATAATAGAAAAAGTATCCATTTCATATCAAAAGAAATTTGCAATTAAAATAGTCAAATATATTTGACTATTACAGAACTTGTGTCAAAAACATGTATAGATGTTCTAATATGCTTTATATATTTAAACCAGAAGGTATACAATTAAACAGTTGTTTTTATTTTTTAATAATAATGGTGAGCAATGTATAAGACATGCCCTGCCTTAAGTGATATTATTATTGGTCTATTTATTCATTTAATTATACTTTTGTATCTAGTTCAGGAAATCATAACCTGGAGTCTATGAACAGGCTTTAAGGGATCCATGGACCACCAGAAATTGTACATAAAATTCTACGTGTATGTACCTTTTCCTGGGAAAATGATTTGTAATTTTCATAAGATTTTCGTAGCCAGCAATGTCCCACAAGGCATTAAAAAGCTAATCTATTTTTTATTTCCCCATCTAGATCAAGACTCTCTAATAAAATAAATTGAAGGATGATTATTCACTTCCTGTAAAAGAATAAAATACTAATAAATTTCATGTAGTTAAATCTAATAGCACATTTAGATTGTGAATTGCTTTTAAAAGATTCGATTTGCACTCAACCCTTCAAAATTACATGTTTGTAAAAAATATTAAATATGTTATGTAGTAGACAGTAGAAATCTATAAGAACTTTCCATATTTGAGATGGACTAATTTTAATCCATATTCAGATATTGGTAATCTGAACTGCAGCTGCTGAAATTAGTGGTGCAATGAGAAGGACAGTAAACACAGTAGAGGGGAAAGCAATTTCGTCTGAGGATCGCTAAGAAATTTTTTATAACAAAATTATTTCTGTGTATAAATGATTATGCCTTATCAGAGAAGACTGAAACAAAAGTATAAATATTTAGACATAATTAAGATTGTGGATTTCTTTTAGCCTACATCACACTGAAGGAAATGAATACATAGTAAGAACAGTGTTGCTGCCCTAATCAACATGTGTGTGTGCATGTGTGTGCGTGTGTGCACGCATTTGTAATTGTGGGTGGGCAAGGGTGAGTATATGCATACAGCATGATGAAAGCAATTTCTATCAGAAAAGAAGTGTGTTTTAATTTATTCCTTGCCTTTTTATTGTATATTGAGCTTAGAATGTAAGCAGTCAAGTAGTTAAATCTGAATGCCTCTACATATAAAACTAAAATTAAATGTAGGAAAAATATAGTCAATGGAAAATGTAGCATTGGATCTGATTTCATGGGGCCTTTTACTGAGAGAAAACACTCCCGCTGTGAGTTTTTTGTGTCATGTATGGTAGGATTTAGAAATGAAGAAAGCAGTGGCAATTGTCGCCAAAGAGAAACAATCTGTAGAAAATGTCCCCGATAATAAGATATGAACTATTGTAATTCTGTAAAAGCATAAATGTGTACTTATAGAAAGCTATAGCACTTTAATTTATTTACCATATAACTGGGTCCAAAGATGCTTGAGGAAAAGAGGCCAGTAAAGTTGCATGCATTGTCTAATCCTCCAGCTCTGCAAACAACTTCAAATCATGAGATTGTATTGACCATGTAATTTTCACTTTTCTTTTCTAAAGTTGGCTTTTATATGAGTTATATCTGTTAACTTTGGCAACATTTCTGTTAGTCTTTCTATAGTATAGAGATTATTTTTGCAAGAGTAACGTTTCTTCAAATGCTGTTGTCCAGGAGGTCTAACATATAAAATCGAAGATGAAGATAAATAAATAAACATTTGTGTCGTCACAACCCTGGCAAAAGCAGATTATCTACTCTGAAATAGGACACCTCCAACCCAGCCCCCTAAGGATTCTAACAGATTTAGATAAATAAAATATGAATCTATATAAAAAATGAAAATTGATGGCCAGGTGTGGTGGCTCACAACTGTAATCCCAGCACTTTGGGAGGCCAAGGAATGCGTATTGCTTTGAGGCCAGCCTCAGCAACATGGCAAAAAACCCGTCTCTACCAAAAATACAAAAATAAGCTAGGCATGGTGGCAAGAGATTAAAATGCTATGCTTGATATGATGACATTTAAATAACTTATAGAAGATTTTAGTGAAAGTTTATTTTTTTCCTATGAAGAACACATATTGACCTCAATTTTCCAATTTTCCAAATAATATTGTTGGTGAAAGGAGTAATTTCAGAATCATCCCTTTAAGACAGGGGTTTGTATAATATACCTGAAGGAATTTAGAACTTAAATCACTATAGATTACTTAATATTTAAGAGGCCTTAAACATGTTGCGTTATGTTTAAAATGTTTAAAATATTTATATTTTAAAATGTTAATGTTAATATTTAAAATGTTAATATTTAAAGGTCTTAAATATGTTGCCTTATATTGCCTCAGTTTTAAAATAAGAACCAGGTATGTTCTTATTTTAAAATAAGAACCAGGTATGTTCTTCAGATGTTTTTAGGCTTCTGGTATAAAAGTCTACATTAAGAGTATTGATACAAATTTCTTCTGTTGTTGCAATAAAATTTTTATTTCTTAGGTCCCATAAAAGTATATTTCAGGTTGCCTCGTCAAAGTAAGTGTCTGATGCTTGTGAACAGCCCTGTATGAATATTTTTTAGCAAACAACATTTCTAAAGCTCTTCAGCTAAAAGAGTGTCATTTAGAGGCAAAGGTTTTGCAGGATTTATACAGCAAGATTTATTTTGGAAACCTATGTGCAGCTTGCCAAATCTAAATTCTCATTCATGAGTGCACCTTTGGACAACATTCAAAAATAGACCATAAAATTAGGCCCCAAATAAAAAAGAAATTAGGCTTTAACTTGTACATGTATTACCACTTTCTCTGGTATTTCTGATGTATTATAAATATTTTGGCAATGCTTCTGGCTAAGGAACACTTTCCTGCCACCTGGGTGAACAAAACATGTTTGCCACTGAAATTGCCAAAATAGAAAATGCAGTTAGGATTATATCTTATGGACTATATATTTGTTTACATCTTATATGTTACATTAAATGACGTTTCTTCACTCAAATCTGAGTTTAAAAACAAACAAAAGAAAAAGAAAACGACTTTGCTATCTAAACTTTTTCTTTTGGCCTGGTTCTCAACTCTAACATATGCTGTATAGAATTTTAAAATGTTTTGGAAAAAGAGTAGCTGAAACTAAAGCAAATGATATGAAAACTCTGTAAATCATTTTCTCCTCAAAAGAAGTTTGTGTTCTTTACATTATTACATTAGAAGCTTATTTATTTTACCTTACGTGGACTTGTATTTAGGTGAAAACACCGTGTAAGTGTGTGTGTGTGTGTGTGTGTGTGTGTGTGTGTGTGTGTGTGCAGCTTTCCACTTTATTTCTAAGGAAAAAATACAGTTACAGAATGGAGAGAGATATTAGTTAGAGGTCATCTTTATTGATATACCCTGTTAAGGTTTTTATTGCTTAGCCTAATGACGTGGTTACCAGATTGTTTCTTAAGAAGGCTATTTGGTTGATTACTAAACCACTTTTAAACTCTTGGATAAGTTAAAGTAACACGGTGGAACAAATAAATAAGCCAATAAGCCTGATGGAAGCTGTCAGTATACGTTTTAGTTGGAATAATATCGCAGTATTTTAAAGTACTATAATAGTTGCCTAAAGGTCTTTTCTATGGAAAATGCTCTTGGGTATTTTACTCCCAGCTGGTTTACATTAGCAGAGTTAATATCCAGCGTATCCCACTCTTCACTGTCCAGACAAAATTAGTTCTGAAGCATTTACTTGGAGATGATGGTCCAGGAAAATTAGTATTCTTTTTTTTGTAAGAAATATGGAATAGATAAACATTTTCTTTCTCTAAGATAAAAGTGTTCTAATGGTCCTATTATTGGCAAATCATGTGTTAGTTACGTCTTTTCTCCTTCCCACTTTTTCACAGTAACTATATGAAATCTCTGCATTTATGTTCAAATTTGAAAATACAATTTTAAATGTAGAACTAATCTTATGGGTTATCTAGAAAGTTCCTACCCCTTCATTTAACAATTTGGACTCTGAGAGAAAGAGTTCCTCCCCTGTATTTTCCATCTACATGGTGGCAAACAATAATCTTGGGACCCCAGTCCAGTCTTCTCATTGTACTAGACTTTCTCCAGAAAGTATGGATAAATAAAATCTATAGTTAATTTCTAAAACTCACTATACCAGAAAGATTATCAAGTCTATTCTGGAGCTGGTAGGACAAATTCTTTTACTAATTTTTACTAAATAGTAAAAGTTATTGATTTCAGTTTCTGCTCTTTTCTCTTTCTGTTCCTACTATCTGGCATATGCTAATACAAAATATATAATTTTTAAAACATTGTAGGAAAAATAAAGCCAAAGACATGCATTATAAACAGATGTAATCATTAATTCTTGGATTATTTAGGGTTCTATTTGCATGACTAGCTCAGGGACCTTGGATATTAGTGAGGGCCACAGGACCGCATGTTGCCATGTGAAAAGTTTGTGTAACTCTTGGTGCTAAATCAGATTTTAAGCTTCTGTGGTATCTGGCATAAATGTTCACGTTGTGTTCAAGAATCCTTACATTCAACATATTCTTAAATAAGCAAATATGGGTTTATGTTTGAAATTATTATTAAGGTATGGCAGGCCAAAATAAATTAAAAAGGACTTTTAAATTAAGCAATTTAAGTATTATGTAGTTGAGAAGAATAGACATAAATGTTCTATATAATATACACACCAAGTTAAACAGGCATGTAAGTATACACACCTCATCACACCACACACACACACACACACACACACACACGCATTGGAAGAGATCCAGAAAAGAGACGATCATATAAAGGCAGAAAGATCTGGGTCCAAATCATCACAGTCAAATCGAAGAGAATGGTTGAGGTAGTTTTTCAAGTATTTGGGGCAGAAAAACACACATTTACCTCAGATATTTGGATAATTGCCTCCACTTTCCACTTGCTCTAGCCAACGAAGTCTTGCCACAGAGACAGACTAGAGATTCCATCTCATCAGCCTTGCAGAACTGAGACAGGAAAATGGTCCTTGCTGCCCACACTGGCTGGAACAATGACAACTGGGCGCCATTCTGAGCCATCCTGACCCCACTCTGCACTAACCACAGCAATGCATCCATTGATAGCAAAACCTGCCCAGAAATTAAGCCTTCCCCTTCCCACTGAGAATCAACAAATTCAGATCAAAGAAATACGACTGGGCTGGTTCTCCATAATTGTAATACACAAAAGCTAAAATACTGAGCTGAAATGCATATTTGGTTATAACAAATGCAGAATTTAGAAAATTTAAAGTCAGAACTTAGTGGTTATTTAAACAAAAACTCTAGTAAAAATGACAGCTTTCCCAATTACTTCTGGAATTTTAAAGTACATCAATAATTTGAAATTGTATTTTTCAATGCAAGTTCAGCGTAAATTGAGGTACACTCAAGATTTTTTTCAAATATGGCCACAAAATAGGTAATTCACTCAGAATGATTCACATTATTTTAAATTTTAAGATAGGTCTTGAAAATTATCTAGATGAACATTTCATCTTACAAATTCAAAACTTAAAATATAAGGATAAGAAGATACTATGTTATGCGCTAATATAAATTTAGATTTTTCTTTCCCTCCACACTAGAGTACAGTGAGAAAAGCTCCCGTGGAGGATTTCTTCTTTTCTGCAATTAATTACTCCCGGGTCTCTTATAATCAAACTGGTCAGCTTTTGGCAAACTGGAATTTCTTTTTTTGCTGCACATTTAGTGTGTACCCATGGCTCCCTTAAAAAATAATCGGCCAGGGGAGGCAGAGGCAGGAGAAGTGCTTGAACCCAGGGGGCGGAGGTTGCAGTGAGCTAAGATCATGCCACTGCACTCCAGCCTGGGCAGTAGAGCGAGACTCCATCTCATCTCAAATAATAATAATTATAATAATAATAATCAGCCTGGTGCAGTGGCTCATGGCTGTAATCCCAGCACTTTGGGAGGCCAAGGAGGGTGGATCAGGAGGTCAGGAGTTCGAGACCAACCTGACCAATATGGTGAAACCCCATCTGTACTAAAAATAAAAAAATTATTTGGTGTGGTGGCACATGCCTGTAGTCCCCCCTGCTTGGGAGGCTGAGGCAGGAGAATCACTTGAACCCAGGAGGTGGAGGTTGCAGTAAGCCGAGATCGTGCCACTGCACTCTAGCCTGGGCGACAGAGTGAGACTGTCTCAAAAAAACAAAACAAAACAAACAAACAAACAAAAAATAACCGTTCTACCACTCAGTTTGATTCCAGGGAGACAGTAGGAAAGCTTTACAGAACTTAGCAGGCCTTGGGAGCTTTTAGACACTGCATGCATTTCAGTGCTCCATAGTGATTCATACATCCATGCATATTTACCAGATAATTATGCCAAATTAGGCTACAATTATGCCAATAATGTCAAAGTTCAAGAGCAATACAGATAATCAGAGATACCTACAAGTCTCGAAGAATATGAATAAATGGCAATTAGTTCATATTTTGAAAGTAATTGTGATTTATGTTGGTAAAATACTGCATTTTTCCAACTCAAATCTTTAGGCTGTGAAAAGGTATTTATATAAAATGATGAATATAAAATGAAAATAAAGATATATAATTATATAATTTAATATATAATGACAGAATGTAACTACATAGCATGTTATAATAAAATATATATTATATGTCATATAACATGTATTGATTATATCATAAAATGATATATAACATTTATTAAGGACATTGTTTACCAGATTTAATTTTAAAGGACAGGTATCGTTACTGTATTATATTCATTTTACACATGAGAAAATTGAATCTAATGAGGCTAAGTTAATCACTAAAGGTCACAAAGCTACTAAGTGGAAGAACAAGGTTTGAATGCAGACAGTCTAATTTCAGGTAGAACACCCAGCTCATGGCTGTAGCACACTATAACTAAAACTTAATTCAAATATATTCAATGTGATAAAATAATCAGTGTGGAAAAGCTAAGCTGCTGGCCTTTTACTTTCTTGGCAATAAATGTTTATTCTATAGAGTGTAACTGATACTGATCTTGCTATTTTATTTTTGCTCATGTTATATTTATGGCTGGCCTATTACAAGGGAAACTATAGTAGTTATTTTTTTTTCAGCTACTCAACTTTACACAGTTATAATTACAATAGCAAAACCAATAAATGAATTGTACTAGATGGCTTGAAAGCTTGATTTTATAATGTGCTCTTTGGCCTAAAAATAGGTAAATGAAATTTTGATGTGTGTTTTCCTGCTTTTTAAAATAATGTATAATTCATACAGTTAAAAATAGTTCATTCAGAATATTTAAATATCTTAGATTATAATGTCTACACTTATAGGATTTTCCTATAAATTTTACCACGTCATCCTACAAAATTGCTATGAGGTGGTAGTACAAGGACTGTTATTCCCATTTCATAGGCAAAGGAAGTTTAAAAAAGAAAAAATTATATTTTCAACTATCAGTTATAAAGCCAGAATGTGGCCAGATACTAGTGTTCCAAATTCAACTACATGAATATGCTTTTCCCTTCTTGATGTTTAACGTTCCCAAAGACAGAAGTCAGACCATATAATTTTGTATTGTGCATCTCTATCATTGTTGGTACATGGTTTGTCCAATTAATTAGGTAATTCCCTCAAAACACTCTGAGTTATTGATAATTCCAAGTTAAGTTAGAGAGTAGAGTAACATTTTAGCTCATTTAAAATTAGAATTTCATTAATAGTTTCCCTTTTCAGCTCATTTTACTAAATAAGACAAAAACACCTTAGCCTCATTGCTGAAAATATAACCAAGAAAAAACTTAACGATGTAAAATCCCTTTCGAGCAGTTTTATTACCTATGATTTTTGTGCAGTCTGCCATTTCCAGTCTCGTGACTATGCAGTGCTTTCTTGAGGGAGCCTTTTGTGGGCTTGCTTTCCACCCAGTTTATGGAAATTTAATTTGGTCATAAAAGTTTGGGCACCTACGCATATTAGAATGAAGGAAACTCAGAAAAAGCTTTTACCCTCTAAACTCATCATCAGTTTATGAAGCTACAGAGAGATTTTAGTGCTTTTGAATTCCTACAATAGCTTCTCCAACTCTAATTGTCACTACTGGGATTAAATGAAACATACACAGAGAGAGAAAGAAATGTTTAAGTATTCTGCAACTGACACTTAGCTAGGATACCCCATTAGATCAGAGCAGCAAGGCACAGTTCTAAATCTTTTCTCTGCCAGAGCGCTTTTCCATCATCATGTTTAACTGTACACTATACTCTCATAACTGATTGCAGATTTTGGCATAAATCCAAAAAAACCTTTTTCCCCTAAAAAGCACAACACTATTTTAATTGTTATTTGCTTAATGCCAGCTAACAGTGATGATCATTGTGTGGACATGGGAAGACATAAGGGAGTGGCTGAGGTTCATGTGCATTTTCCGGGGCACCCCTGAAGAGCCAACACCTTCACCTAAAAGTGCATTGGGATGCAAGTGAGTGAGAGTTAGCATGCTACCGGGATAACTTTGAATCCACTTTATCCTTTGGGAAAAAAATGCAGAAACTTCTGAATTCTCAATATTATTAGTAGCAAATTACTTGTGACACACCAGAGTGTAGAGATCCCTTGTGTAATTATTCCCAGAATGGTCTAACGTCCGTCACACTGAAGAACCCACTTCTGAGCATCTGCTTCCTGCACTCTTAAGTGACTCTCAATAATGAGAGCTTGACCGCGCCCCTCCTTCACACATTCCTGAGAATTTCTCGAGAAGAAAGGAACTGTTACTGATAGAAATATGTCAGATCCCGCTGATGTGTAGGGTCTAAGCAACTTGGAGGACCACTATTTGATATCTTCCTACATTGTCTGGTAGATACAGTGACTAATTCAAGGAAATGGCACCCCTCTCTGGAGGAGTTTAGGAAGGCTCCCTTGGTGACTGTTCACAGCACCCCCTTTTCAGACTTAAAATCTCAAATCACAGATAAGCAAACTCTGGTAAAATACCAAAAACTACCCAAACTGCGTTCAAAAGAAAAAAAGAATATATCTAAAATTAGGATTTTCAGTTCTCATCAAAAGGATTTAAAATTTTATATGCTTAAAATGTCAAATGTCTTACGACCTTTTTTTACTATTTACCGTAAGGACTGAATTTACAACAAGCAGTCAGCATAGGCAAGTTTTCCTAGTTTCCGTTTCTTGTATTTAAATAGCTATCTCCAGGGGGCAGTAGTGGCTATAAAATGGTATAATTCTAATAATAACTATCCTTAGTTATGCGTAGGGGAATGAGGTAGGTGATCACTCTGTTAATTACATGGTTTTCCATAACAATATTGCTGTATTAATATACACATACTGCTGTTAAATGATTTGCATGGTGTGATCTAAAAGCTGTGGCTTTTGGTATTAGGTAAATCGATTAGATATCCACTTTGCCTACCTAACCTATGGTCTTAGGCTAGTCTATTAATCACTGTAAGCCTCAAGTTCCATATTTATGAAAGAGAATATGAGTAGTTACAGTCCATACATTGTTCATGGCAACTTTTTATAAACATTGTCCTTTACTTCCTTCCCTTTACT
The DNA here is from genome assembly GCF_028858775.2 of Pan troglodytes. NCBI lineage: Eukaryota > Metazoa > Chordata > Mammalia > Primates > Hominidae > Pan > Pan troglodytes. The sequence continues at coordinate 54,893,776 of NC_072408.2, read as the reverse complement.
ATGAATGTATATATCGACATAAGAAATAAATAAAATATAACTCAAGACACAGTTCTCACAAAACAGCCTTAACCGTTGATTAACTTTTTCAAACCATTGCTTCAATCTATCCTTATTACTTTTATTCTTAGAAGTCTTCAAGGCATAACCATATGTTTCAGTAGATAGACTTGCACTCTGTGGAATGAAATTTACAAAGGATCCACGAGATTTGTTTCGTTTATTTGTTTTTTGAGGAGAGACTTCAGTTACAACGCTTGCTCCTTAGAAAGTCAGTCACTGTGTATGAGGGAAAGGCTTTAATTGGGCCACAGCTTGTGGCATCGGTCTTCTCCCTTTGGCCCCCCGTCCTCAGTGTGTAGGGGAAGATACCTTTCTGTGTTTATTCTTTCACCTTACCCATCAAGGAAATAGGGCAAATCCCCCAAGTGCATGGCTTCCTGCCCCTAATTGGGCATCCACACTCTCCCTTCAGCCTTGATCTTTCCTCTTGCAGGTAAAAACAGAAAAGATGGAGAGAAAAACATGGTGGATTCCTTTCTCCCCGTCTGTGCAAGCCTGCCTCCAACCTGGTGATCGTTGACACTCACCATTTCTGTGAAAGACTTTTTTTTTTTCTAACATATTATACTAGATTTGACTAACTCAATCTTGTAGCTTCTGCAGTTCTCCCCACCCCCAACCTAGTTCTTAGAGTATGTTTCCCCTTTTGAAACATGTAAACATACTTTGGGCATAAATATTTTTAAAAATATAACTATAATGCTTCACTAATACCTTAAAAATGCCTAGTGAACTAACTCAGTACATTATATAATGGCCAAGTGAAAGTTTTGTGTTTTCATGTCCTGTTTTTCTTTGAAATTATATAGCCCAGAAATTAGCTCATTATCTGAAAAATGTATGAAGAACTGATGAATTGTATAATACAGGAGTATTGCCATTGAATGTACTGTTTGATTTATTCAAGCAGGTAATGAACAATGTTGTCAAACTCTCTAATGAGACATCATAATTAGGACATAAGCTAAAAGGGGCATTACTCCAGCAGTCTTTTTTTCTTAATCCTAGTACCATACATATTCTTTGGCATGAAAGAATGAAAAGCATTAGTAAACAACTGAAGTCCTACCATGGCTCTGTAGGGTTTTTGGAACAATTCCTGGAATTGGAAAGTGAAAATGGATAGCATGTGGAGGAAACCCTCATCTGAGTAGCAAGATTTTAGTAAAGATGACTAAGCCATTAACAGCATGCATTCATATTTAATTTTATTGACTCCTGCCATCAGCTTTTGTAGATCTTTTGGGTGGAAGGTTGTGATTTTTACTGGGAGGACTTGAGTAGAAGTGGACGATTAAAATTGAGGAGTATATAATTCTTTCTGGGATTGCTTAAATGTTATTGTTTGAAAATGCCTTCACTTTCCCCATTTGGTCAAAGAGATGTGCTTAAAATTCTTATTCCTTCACAATAAATAATTTTGACTTTCTTAGACAGGTTTGTGTTTAGGTATGAGTTTCTCTTTTACTTCATCTAGCAATTCTCTCTGTGGTCAGAAGAACTCTGAAGAAAGCTTTGAGGGAAATGAATATAACTCTTAAATTATTATATGTGTGTGTATATATATAGTTTAACTTTAAAAATAATTTATTAGTCATCATAAAGAAATAAATGTCTCTGGCTCAAGATGTTACTTATTTCCTTCTTTTATATTTTCTAGTCTCAATTACTGTTCCAAAAGGAGCTATCCTAGAATTTAGACTAGAGATCCAGATTAATTGCCATTTTTGTAAGATGTTTAAAATCAATTTGAGAATTTTCATGTGTCTGTAAACAGCACCATGGAGACATGTATGAATCGTATTAAGGGCATCTTTCTATGTAGTCCATACTGAAATTATACAACCAAGACCAGATAGGAATATTTTTTATTTTATTTTATTTTATTATTACACTTTAAGTTTTAGGGTACATGTGCACAATGTGCAGGTTAGTTACATATGTATACATGTGCCATGCTGGTGTGCTGCACCCATTAACTCATCATTTAGCATTAAGTATTTTGTTTTTTAAAGAAATAATAAAAATTCTAAAGGAAATCATAGGACAGATGTGACTTGTACCAGAAAGGGAAGGACAACCTTAAACTATATCAATATCAAGTAGAAGAATTATACAGGTTCATTTATCTTCCTTTAGTCTTGTTCTTATTTCTAACTGGGATCTAAATTTACCTTTATCAATATCAGAGGTTAAGAAAATTACCATATTCCTATTAAATGGTAGAGATATTTAATAAGATTCAGCTTCATCTTAGTACAACTTCAAACATCAACATGATCGGAAAACATTGATTTATATTTTAAAATAGGATATTGGAGCCATTGTCTTAGATAATTTTCAAGGCAAGAACAGGCCTGCAATAAATAATGAGACTTTGACATTCCTTGGTGAAGAAGATGTCTCCTGCCCTAATATGACTGTCACTCAGCAGTTTCAATTTTATGTTTACTTGATTTAAAAAGGGAAGATAAATTGTTCTGAAAAGTTTTTTGTTTCCTTAACATTTCAAAGTTTTCATTGAAATTTGTTGTTTTGGTAAAAATAAACAGTTAACCACAGAATATTTGTACGTGGTGCTTTGCTTTTAATTACTTACTAGGGAATTACCAGTGGAAAAAAGAATGTCACGAGTGTTTTTCCTACTTACACCAGTTCTGCAGCATGAATATTTATATTAAATGTATGTGCTATATGAATACCCCAAAGAATCAGTGGTTTTGGGGGGTTTATTTCCAACTATAGTTGTTTAGAAAGCCAGTGTTTAAGAGGGAGAGAGCAGGTTAGGGCTACTATCTAAGTAGTGGCACCAACTCAAATGATACGTGGGGTGTAGTCACAGCTACTTTACATCCTGTTTATAAATTGAGACACGAGGATCTTCATTTCTAGTCTTCTATCCAATTTGATTTATCAAAAAAATGAATCTTGATTATTGATTAAGAAAATATGGTCAGCTTATAATGTGTGAATGGTCATTTGGAAAATTTATATATTGTTTTCTCACTATCTTTCCTCAAATGTCTAAATTCCTCTTCATTGAATGTTACTACATTTTTAAAGCAGAAATGACAGAACTGATTAACTATATTTCTCCTCATTTTTAAAAATTAGTTTACATGTGAATGAGAACTGAGTAAAAATCAAATCTATATTTTGTTCATACATAGGTATGATTTTCTAAAAACATTTGTAAAATCCAGGAAAGATTACCAAATATATTTATAGCAATCAATAAAGAGTGGGAATGTATTGAATATGAATTTATAAATGGATGATGTGTTTATCTTTACTTATCTGAGTTAACACTGAAACAAAGATTTAAAAAGGCATGATTGGCCAGGCATGATGGTACACACCTGTAATCCCAGCACTTTGGGAGACTGAGATGGGTGGATCACATAAGCCCAGGAGCTCAAGGCCAGCCCAGGCAACGCGGTGAAACCTCATCTCCATAAAAATAAAAAATAAAAATAAAAAATAAAAAAAGCTATGATCAGTATGTTACAGTTTTTGTCATATTTTCCAAAATATTCACTTGTATACAAGTAATTCATATTCTCCCCAAAAAGAAAGGTCAGCAACGGAAACCTAATAACATTTTTGAATGTGATACTGACAATGCTGTTTTAAAAATATTGTTTTTAGGATAGTTGTTGAAAATTTGGTCTCATGGCAAATTGATTAGGTTCAGATTCTAACTTTGACATTTACTTGCTGGGTGAACGTGGCCATTTTATTTAACCTATTCCTGTCTGTTTCCTCACCTGTAAAATAGGAAAAATAATAGCACTTACATCATAGGGTTATTGGTAAGAATTATAAAAGATTTGGCAGTGACTTCAATATAAGTACTCAGAAAAAAGCATAATTTTTATTAAAATGTACAATATAAATTTCCCCTTTTTGAATGACTAATAATTTTATACCATGTAAATTTTATATTGTTAGCAGTTCAAGTCCAAAGAGAACAATAGCGTAGACTTGTTGTCATCCAGGTAATTACTTGGAAGTCTTTTGCAGACAGGCACATTTAAGCTGTATAATCTAAATTTGAAAATAGATGTTTTCTCATTTTGAGCGTGTTATACCAGAAAACCCTGTCTTTGATCCCATCTCTGTACTCTGTCGCTGATTAGCTATGTATCTCTGACAACAGCCCTTATAGACTTCGGTGTCCTTTTGTAAAATGGATTTTATATATATATATATATATGTTTTAGTGGACTCTTAAATGTATGTGATCTACCTTAAATATTGAAATGTTTCTATTATTTGTCTGTAGTGCATGATTTAATTGTAAAAATGTTGAAAACATAAATTTAGAGAAAGAGAGTAGGGGTGTGGCAAATGAGACTCTGCATTGAATCATGAATGACAGGAGATCATTCAGGCCGTTTCCCCAGTCCTTTACTAGGTTAAAAAGTGACAGAAACAAGTCTCAGTAGCTGTTCGTAGACTTGTTTTTAGCCAACTTTGAAGAACCCCCAAGGTAAGAAACATAACACTAACAAGGACTTTGATAGATCATTATTTTTGTATGCCCCATAGGTGAAATTTTATGGAACATTCTCAGTCAGCATTCTCTAAGAGGGATTTTTAAAGTGAGAGTGAAAGAATATAATGGGTGCAAAACAAGAATAGTAAGAGAGGGGGTCATGCAAATAGGAAAGAAAGAATAGTCCATAGAGGCAGCCACCATCTGAAGTACAGAAAGGTAGCCCAAAGAAGGGTAGCAATTTGAACACTATGATTTTGAATGGGAAAATAAGAATAAAAAAAATCAACACTGAAGTTTGTCCTGCCAACTACAATGAAAGAGGAATTCAATCAGCTGGATAGGCTGAGCACAATTAGTGGTATCCACTCTTGATGACATCCTGTGAGCATTTGAAAGAATCAGGAAACAGAAACAGCAGAAATAGTAGGGATATGATATATGAGCGTAATAAAATGTATTTCAAAAACTCAAGAGCATGGGGTAGGGGGAGGTGGTGACAAGAGAGGAGTGAAGATAAAACTGTATTTATAAAAGCATAAAACAAAAAGCATGCTTTAAATAACTTTTTATTCCCTCCTCCATATTGTTCTTTTTCTCCTCTTTCACCTCTTTCTAACTCCCCAATATTAATGTTAGTGAGAAAAATGGATAAAAAGACTTTGCCAGGTCTAGTCAGAAATATATTTCAGTTCTTTTTCCCCTAACTTCAGATCTTTAATAATTACAGCCAAAGAAAGAAAAAAAAAAAAAACAGAAGACGAATTTGTCATCTAATGTATCTAGGCATTTAAAATCAGGTCAGATTCCAACAGTCTTTTTCAACTGACCAATTTCCCTCTTTTATGTTAACTTTGGGGTAAACAGTTCTTAGAATCCTTAGCTATCTGGCTGAGAACAGCCTAAGAAACTGGAAGGAGATATCAGTAAAGTAATAGTGAAATAAGCTGCATGCGTCAGGCCATTTGCTTACATTTTCCCTGGTTTCCTGAAGGATTTATTGAGAGCGCATGGTAATGGAAACTAAAAAAAGAAAAAAAGAAAGAAAGAAAGAAAGAAACTCAGGGTTAGAATTATGTATGGTTGGGTTTTTTTCATTGACAAAATAATCAGAAGAGTGGTCAGTTCCTAAATACCTTCCTTTGTGCTGAGAACAAAGTAGTTTTGTCATTTTATTTTCTACCTCAACACTTTTCTGTCCATTCTAAACAAAAAAATAAGCAAGTAACATCAGCCTACACTGCTTGAAAACCTTCCTGCTGAGAGACACTGCAGGGCTGGCCCTGGGTTGAAGTCCGACCGTCCACGTTTGTCTCCGTGCTCTGTTTTTTGCCACAAACTGATTCCTTAATACACAGAGTATCTTCACATTCCCAAATTTTCCTCACCTACATCAAAACTACTGGAAAACATTTTACTTTCTATATTGTCCTATAAACCAAAGAGTATCTGAGACAAGTCTCAAGAAAGTTTATTTTGCCAAGGTTATGAATGCACCTGTGACACAGCCTCAGGAGGTCCTGACGACCTGTTCCCGAGGTTGCTGGGATACAGCTTGGTTTTATGTATTTTAGGGGGACATGGGATATCAATCAACACATGTAAGATGTCCATTGGTTCCATCTGGGAAGGTGGGACAACTCAAAATTGGGGGCTTCCAGATCAGAGGTAGATTTAAGGATTTTCTGATTGGCAATTGGTTGAAAGAGTTATTACCAATAGAAAAGAATGTCTGTATTACCATACAGACTTGTGGGTGGTGGAAATCAAGGTTTTCTCCCGCAGATGAAGCCTTCAGGTAGCAAGCTTCCGAAAATAGATTGTAAATGCTTCTTATTAGACTTAAGAAGTCTGTTCTATCAATAATTCCCAAAGGGAGGAGGGTATAATGAGGCATGTCTGGCTGCCACTTGCCATCACTTCCTGAACTAGTTTTTCAGGTTACTTTTGGACTGCCCTTGCCAAGAGAAGGGTTCCTTTCAGATGGCTGGGGGGCTTAGAATTTTATTTGTGGTTTACTGTCCCTGCTTTAAGTAATAAGTGGTAAATGAATACTCTGTAAACAGATCCCTGACAATGACTGACAAAGTACTAATTAACAACTCCTGCCAGGTAGCTAAGATGCTCAGAAATCTTTTAAAGAAGTAATGACAATAATAATATTGTTAATAGATAAGGTTTCCTGATAGCTTTCTATGTACCAGGCTGAGAACTACATTCTTTAAGGACATTATTTCAGTCCTAACAATCATCTGGTTTTTTTTGTTTGTTTGTTTTGTTTTGTTTTGTTTTGTTTTGTTTTGTTTTGAAAAGGAGTCTCACTCTGTCACCCAGGCTGGAGTGCAGTGGCGCAATCTTGGCTCGCTGCAACCTCTGCCTCCCAGGTTCAAGCAATTCTCCTGTCTCAGCCTCCTGAATAGCTGGGATTAGGTGTGTACTGCCATGCCAGCTGATTTTTGTATTTTTCGTAGAGATCCGGTTTCACTCTGTTGGCCAGGCTGTTCTTGAACTCCTGACCTCAGGTAATCCACCTGCCTTGGCCTCCAAAGTGCTGGGATTATAGGCGTGAGTTACCACACCTGGCCTAAAAACAATCTTATATGTTCGGTTTTTATTACTCTTATTTTACAGATGAGTAAACAGGAGCTTAACGATTTTAAGAAACTTGCCCAAGATAAATCAGGGCACAGAACTGAAAGCTGAGTCTATCTTAATTCTAAAATCCCAGTTTTTTAATACAATTATGATTTTAATAGTATTTTTCTCAGGCATTTTTGGGGAGATATTTGTAGGCAATTACTAGATGGAAAAATCTACTTCATATCAGTGGAACCATTACCGAGTAAAATTCCCACACCAGGGTTTTGAAGATACCAACACACCCCTTTCCATTTGTCTTCTCGATTCCACCTCTTCATGATGGTATTTCAAGACAATTGGAAAAATGAAGACTGTATTGTGGATGACAATTATGTTTACAGAACTGCCTGAACATTAATTATAATAAATTTATTTATCTATACACCAAATATTTATGAAGAACCTACCATAGGCCAGACATGTATCCGAGAAAACAATGGACAAGTATAATTATAGTGTTTTGCTCAACAATATTACCCTTAAATGAGTGGATGACTGAATTATTATGCATATAATGTCTCAACAAATACACTAATAATATGCAGCTTTATTCTGACCTTTATGAAATATTACTCATTTGACACCTCAAGAACATCAGAGAATAACAGCAGGGAAATGATTTACATTTTAATGGTTAATGACTAACCTATGATAATTTTGTCTTAAATTCCCTTTAACATTTTCTGAATGCCATACCCCTATGCTCAGAAAAAGTAACTGAATGCATGCATTACAGGGCTTTCTCTTCATTTGAGAAATTCTTTTATTATTCACCTCTAATTTTTTATTTTAACACTCTGAAATATTCTACTTGGTAATTGACTTAGGATGCTGCATTATGTGAAGTAATGAACTTCTTGGTTCTGATCAAGAATGTACACTGTATTTCAATGTGTTTTCTTACATATGAAAAATGCAATATGTTCTCTCTGAATATCAAATGTGTTCTGTTATGTGTCTATTTTCAATTATTTAACATTAAGAAGTCTAAGTATACTATTAAAGGTTATAAATTTATAAAAGTTCACTTGCTTTTCTTATATTTATATGTGATATATTTCCAAATAATAAAATTTACTGTCATGGATAGGGTATGTGTCTTGTGTTATTTTAACATTGGTGGTGATGTGTTTTTGTTGATCTGCACACACTTTCTTCCTTGGGACCACTTTAAGGAAATGGGTGAAGGTTTGGGGTGTTGGCCATACCTCTGCAAATACCAATGTTCTTATAAAGAAAAAGGCCATCTAAGCTACAACCCAACTGATATATAAATATAAAGATATATATTTCAGCTGAAAAATAAAGACAAATGTCCTCTTTAGTATTACATTAATTATGAAAAATGATGGTGCTACTTAATAAAAATTATTAATTATTATATTAAATATGCCTAAATCAATTGGGGGTGGACTCCTTTCTGGTGCAAATAGAACAGGTGATATGTATGTTTAGTTATAAACATTCTGAAATGTCTATACTAGGAGCTGTCTATTAACTGAGAGACTTCTTTAGCTTTTGAAGTGATAGATGCCACTTCACCACTTAAAGGACATTTTTCTCTTATTTTTATTTGTCTTATTTGAAGACAAAAAGCTCTTCAAAGCCCAAAAAGTTGTGTCTCATTTATCTTTTAATTTCTATTTCCCAGCACAGTGCACTGTTGAAAGGATAAAGGAATCATATTGGTACTGAGTTATGAAGCATCTATGAAAACCTATTTTTAACATTGTTTTTTGTTCTGCCAGAACAATTCTTCTAAGACTCTTCAATATAATTTGAGGTTTTAAGAGCATTCCTGGTATATCTCTGAATTGACAATTATTTTCTATATATTATATAAGTAGAAACATTTTTAATATTACTTATTCTTATGACTATAACTAACATGAAATGTATTATGCAAAATGATACATGAAATTATTCCCAGAAATTTCCACTTCAAGTAAAATGAATTACCTATAACATTTAGAGTTATAAGAAAGTATGTGGGCCAGTGCGGTGGTTCACACCTGTAGTCCCAACACTTTGGAATGCCTAGGCATGAGGATCACTTGAGCCCAGAACTCGGAGACCAGCCTGGACAACACGGTGAAACCCAGTCTCTGCAAAAGAGTACACACATGCACACAAAAATTAGTTGGGTGTTGTGGAGTGCTTGTAGTCCCAGCTACTTGGGCGGCTGAGCTGGGAGGATCCCTTGAGCTGGGGAGGCAGGGAGAGGCTGCAGTGAGCCATGATCATCCCCACTGCACTCCAGCCTGGGTGACAGAGTGAGACCCTAACTCAAAAAAAAAAAAAAAAAAGCCACAAAGAACAAAGAGGATGTGTTCAGTTCTGGGGAGGCAGAATGACAATAGACCAAATGTTCCCATATCTAAACTGAATTGTGCTACCATCTGATTCATGCATTCAGCAAGAATTCATTAAATCATGCTATGCTACAATCTGTTAGGTCCCCTTGGTGCCAATTGCATATAATGAGTCAGAGATTACTACATCTGCATAACAATGTCATTTTTAAATGATAGCATTTATCCCCTTCCTTAAAAAGAGATACATGAAATCATTCAGTGAAAACTACAAATGATATCACTTCTTATAATCTATATTTAAAAGAAATGCAGACACACTGATTATATTGGACAAATGTTCTTTAGATTAATGGTTAGAAGACATTTTTATATTCTAATGTGTGTTTGACTCACTAGATGGAATTCACTGATTCATTACCCAAATTTTCATTTCAGGCCCTCCAGGCCCTCCAGGTGGTCTGAGAATAGAAGACATTAGAGCCACTTCTGTGGCACTTACTTGGAGCCGTGGTTCAGACAATCATAGTCCTATTTCTAAATACACTATCCAGACCAAGACTATTCTTTCAGATGACTGGAAAGATGCAAAGACAGGTGAGTTTTATTTGTCTGATTAATCCGTGCATGTTTTCAAAGTGAATTCTTTTCTCAAAAACAAAAATTTGGAGGTTTTAAAAATGTCATTATCTACCTTGAAAGGCTTTCTTTCTTAAATTTTTAAAAATGTATTCTAATATTTTGGTAATGAAGAAAATTACATAGAATTTACACATTTAAATGTGTTAAAGCTATAGAAAAAGAAGTATCATTTCTAAATCAATATATAATGGAAAGCAAAATGAGGCCTCCTGGGTTTCTTACTTGAGTTTTGTGTGAGATTTACTGCCCCAAAATCATTGGGAAGTCTATTTTTGAGCAAATAGCATTTATAGCATATTATTTATGACCCTTTTTATTTGGGTATATATGTACTATAGTTCTGAATTTCTAAAAAACCACATTGATCATAAATCTTAAATTAAGCATCCAAATCTTACTACTATAACCCTTTATGTGAATGATCTCACCCGGTTTGAATTTCCTCAAAACAGATTTTTAAAGACATTTTGGATCTTTCAACCTTTTTCTTTTCTTATATTAAGATTTTCTAAAGTTGATCGGGAAAAATTAACTAAGAATAAGTGGGTACTTTCCTTTGTCTACAACTTTGCCATTTGTCATGACTAGCCTACAATATCACACATTAATACATATATTTTCTCCTGTAAAATGGAAGATTGAAGACCTTTTTGATAAAATAACCTGTTTATCTTTGTAACTTTTGACAATATTTTTAAACAAACTTGTCATTGCCAGAATTCTTTAAGATGGAAAAGAGGAGACATAGAAATATTTTCCCAGTTGTCACAAGAGGAGAAAAGAGACACGAGTGTGTGAATAAAATGTTCCTCCTTTTTAAAAAACTAAAAAAAAAAAAATACTCTAATCTCCCAAATCTGCTTTCATTTTAGATTTATCTTAACATAATGGAAATCCCATTTCCCAAATGCCAATATTCGTATTGCTCACTAAGATATTTTAATTTAAATTTACTTCTATTTGATACTTCTCTCCCTCCAGGGAAATAAATCAAATATAAACTTGAGGTCTGTTGCAAGGATTTAGGATATATTTTAATATCAGATGATTCCCCACCTAAGTGTATAAAGTTGCAATAAATTAGAAATAGGTGAAATATTTCCATTACATTATGCTTATTGTTTTAAGAATTATCTGTAAATATTCTTGACAAAATCAGATCATCTGAAAAATAATTTTAAAAACCTTTTAGATACTTTATAAACCTAAAGCATGGGCAGTTTCTACTTTTCTGAAGAGAATGGAAAAGTATGATAATAATGAAACTATTAGAAATCTAGCCACATTAAAATAAATAAATGGTTTAAAATTGGTTTGGCCCTGAGAAAAGAAATACTAATTGCAATCATTTTCATTATTTATGTATGCTTACTATGTAGCTCAATTTAAATATGCTTCTTATTTTAAAATATCCACTAGAAAGTAAGTTCCATGAAGGTAAAAACTGTTTTATTCACTGTTCTATCTCTAGCACCTATATCAGGGCCCACAGTGCTCATTCATTAAACATGTTTATTGAGTCCCCACTGTGTGCCAGAACCTATTCTAGATGCAGTATGTATAGGTGAGTAGCAGTGAACAAAATAACAACAACAAAACCTGTCTTCAAGGAGCTTATACTATAGTAGAAGAGATGCCAATACAGAATTAAAATATATAGTAAGTCATGTGGTGATGAATGCTAGAGAGAAACAACAGAAAAGAGGAATGGGGAAGTAGGAGATGTGTTTTAAATAGGGTATTTCTCATGTTCTCACTCATAGGTGGGAACTGAATAATGAGAACACTTGGACACAGGGTGGGGAACATCACACACCGGGGCCTGTCTTGGGGTGGGGGGAGGGGGGAGGATAGCATTAGGAGATATACCTAATGTAAATGATGAGTTAATGGGTGCAGCACACCAACATGGCACATGTATACATATGTAACAAACCTGCACATTGTGCACATGTACCCTAGAACTTAAAGTATAATAAAATAAATAAATAAGTAAATAGGGTACTTCTGATATTAGTAATAGCCACTGCTGCTTTCTGAAAGTTCCTGTTTCCATTATATATCTTTTCCAATTCTTCTACTTTCATTGAATTTGGGTCTCTGAATCTAAAGTATGTTTTCTGTTGGCCACATATAGTTGGATTTTTCATCCAGTTTGATAGTCTCTGCCTTTTGATTGAATTAATCAATTAACATTTAATGTTATTATTGATACAGTTGGATTGTAGCTGCATTGTATTTTTGCTTTCTAAATATTTTACTATTTTTGTTCCTCTTTTCCTTGTTCACTGCTTTCTTTTGGAAGAAGTGAGCATTTTCTAGTGTAACATTTTAATTCCTTTGATGATATTCACCGTGTGTGTGTGTGTGTGTGTGTGTGTGAGTGTATGTGTGTGTGTGTGTGTATATGTATAATCCTGCTCTGAAGGGAAGTTTATATTCACTATACATGTGTATATTCAAACACATACATACTTAATGAATACTCTAGGGCTTACCAGATACATTTGAATTTATCAGAATAGGTTTTATAATTTTATTAGCTTAAATTTTCAGTGAATATGAAAGTGTTTCTCCTACATAGTTCTATTTCATTCTTCCTCTTTTGTGCTATTACAGTACTATATATATATACTATATATTATATTACTATATATTAATAGCATATACAGTATTATAGTTATATATTACTATAATACTGTATATTAATATTTTGTTGTATATGCTATTATATTATAGCATATTTTATTATATGCTATGTCATATATAGTAATATATATATTGCTATAATAGCATATAATATATGCTATTAATATTTAGTAATATATTATTAAATATATTACACACAGAGGATTAAATATATTATGCACAAAAGAGGAAGATAAAATAAAGCTATCTAGGGGAAACACTTTTATACTCAGTGAAATATATATAAATATATATATTACATCTCTATATGTCACAAACCCAATAATCTTATATTAATATTATCACTTTCTATAAATGTTTGCCTATTAAACCAATATGTTTATATTATCCTTTGTTAATTTGTCTGTTATATTATCCTTTATATTTACTACTTCTAATCCTCCTCACTTGTTCATGTTGATTTGAATTTCATCTGTCTAAGTCTATTTTGCATTGCTATAAAGAAATATCTGAGGCCGGGTGATTTTGAAAGAAAAGAGTTTTATTTAGCTCACAGTTCTGCAGGATATACAAGAATCATAGTGCCAGCATCTGCTCCTTGCGAGGGCTTCAGGAAGCTTTCATTCATGGTGAAAGCAAATTGGCTTGTCACATGGTGAGAGAGGGAGCAACAAAGAGAGAAGCAAGGTGCTAGGCTCTTCGTAACAATCAGTTCTTGCATGAGCTAATAAAGCAAGAACTCACTCATTATTGGAAGAAAGGCACAAAGTCATTCATTGGGAATCCACCCCCATGACCCAAACTCCTCTTATTAGGCCCCACCTCCAATATTGGGGATCAAATTTCAACATGAGATTTAGAGTGGACAAATATACAAACTATGTATCACCATCTGATATGATTTCTTTACAACTTTGCTCCTACCTGTCCCCTTTCTGCAGCTAGTATCAAATATATTACATTTAAATATATTATAGATCCAATAAGACAATTATATATATACATGCATATATAAATGCACAACATATGTGTGAATATATATACATACATATATAGTTTTCTACAATTACTTTTAAATAAGTTAAGAGAAGATAGAAGAAAAAATAAGTATTTATATCATCTTTTATAATTACAAAATTACCTTTACCAACGCTCATTATTTTGGGGGAGTTTATTCAAATTGCTGTTTGGGATCAACTACTTTCAACTTGAAGAACTTTAATTTTTTTTGTAAGATAAGTCTTTTAGTAACAGTTTCTCTCAGTCTTTGTTTATCTAGGAGTGCATTTTGCCTTTGGTTTTAAAATATATTTGCTTGGATATGATATTCTTGGTTGACAGCTTTGTTTTTCTTTTCTTTTTCACTGCTTTGAATATGTCATCTTAGATGCCTTTTTCAGGCTGAGAAGATTGTTTTCTATTCTATTTGCTGAAAAGTGTCTCAAAATCCCTTTATATTTACCAGTATATTTATTGTATCTGGGTTCCTCATTCCTTTCTGTAAAACTGTTTTTTTATCTGGTATAATTTGCATTACTAAGAAACTTATAGCATTTCAAATTGTTCAGGTTGTTGGACTCAAAGGTTTTTACATTTTTTCTATCAGAAAATGTCTTTAATTTCATCTTTAAGTATTATTTTTATTTCATACAAAATCCAAATTGCTCTTCATTTTACTTTGATCACTTTAAAAACATTGTTCTGTTGTCTTCTGTCTCCATTGTTTTGGGTGAGAAGTCAGTTATTGTTTTAATCATAATTCCCTGCACTTGATATGTCCCTTTTATGTGACTGCTTCAAGATTTCTTTTTGTATTTGCTTTTCAGCTTGATAAAATGCATTTATCCTAATGGAGCTTGGCTTCTTGTATTCTTAGGTTGATATTTTCTTCAACTTTGGAAAATTCTTAGCCATTCATTACCTCTTCAAATATTTCCTCTGCTCTACTCTCTCTTCTTGGTTTCTCTTGACACATATGTTAGATTGTTTGATGTTGTTCCACAGATAATGGACAGTGTGTGTGTGTCTGTGTGTGTGTGTGTGCACGCGCGCATGTGTCTGTTTATCTGCGTGTCTGTGTTTCTGTATGGATAATGGCTAATTTCCTCTCTTGCTTACATAGATAATTTATTTGGTTGGATTCGGTCTGTGAATAATCCCATTAAAATACTTTTGACCTTCTGCTTTATTGTGTTCAGGAATTTTTATTTCTAGCATTTGGCTGCTTTTAATATTGTTCACATAATATTCCATGGGAATTTCCTATTTGTTTATACAAGTTGTGCATGTTTTCCACTTGACATTTTTACATACTTAACATAGTTATGCTAAAACCCTGTGAGATGATTTAAACATCTAGACCATCTTAAAGTCTAGCTCTGTTGATTTATTTTTTCTTTCTTGACAGTGGGTCATATTTCTTTGTTTGCTCATGTGTCTGATAACTTTTTGCTCAATTCCAAACATTGTGTATAGAAGAACAGTGATTACTAAAGTAAATATTAATTGATGTCTGGGAAAGTGCATGTCATTACTTTAGGGACTGAGTCAATCAGATTTGTAGTTGAGATGATCTGAGCATTGTTAGATTCAGTTTAGCACAGGCTTCAAGTAATTTGAATGTATGATCAGACCTCCTACATATCTGAGTGTCTGGAGGTTTTCCTGTCCTACTATCAGATTTCGGCAGACTCTTCTACGTTGGACCCCACAGAGGGCTCTTTCAGTTCCCCTGCTTCTGCCCAGATACCTGCTGCTGATAATCAGTCTAAAGCCCAGAGTGCTCGGGCTTTTTACTCAGTTCTCCTTCTCTTCCCTTAGACTTCAACAGGTCCAAAGCACCTGTCCCTCACAGGGGAAGCAGATCTCTCTCAGCACTCCTGCCACTATCTCATGTTTGTGGTATCAGTGCCGCAGAGGGAAGTCTTTTTTGGCTCTTTTGTTCTGCCCCAAAACTTTCTTGAGTACACATGATGAAGGCCTATGAAAAATAATTGTCAAATTACTATAGATTCTCCTTGTTCTTTGATCTCCCCATGTTTTTAAACAGCCATACCAGCCTATACTTTGTCTGTAAATATCTGTTAGAAGTTAAACTGTTTTCTTCTTGCTAACATCTGTGACTACAACCTTCTTTCATCACTGTTCTACCAATGATGGATTTTAGTCCATTGTGTCTTCACAAACTCAGCTCTCTAATGGGCTTTGAAAGATGGTGGTTTATAGATTATCTATGTGTTCTTTTTGTTAGTGTACTAGTGAAGTTCTCTTGTGACTGCATCCTAAGTGGAAGTGAAAAATATTTTCTGCAACAAATACAGAAATAAAAATCATATGGTTTTTATTTATAGTGTGACCACTAGGAAACAAAGGTACAGGATTAAATTCAGTTTCATGAAGGTAAATACTTAAGATATGAAATAAATATGTTTCAAAGATATCACTTTTCAGTGTTCCAAAGATTAAATTTAGAATAATGAGATGAAGAAATAGACTATGTACTTTTAAGGCAACCTATTGTAAATTTTACTTCTCTTGGACTGTTTTTAGCAGATGGACAGCAGACAGCTTGATGCTGTTCCTGGAGTTCTACAAGATGCTCAGGTCATTGTTAGAAAATTGTGTTGATTCTATGCTGCTGCTTTCAGAGGACAAATGATAGAATATTGTTAGTGATGGTGTGTGTTTATGTAAGAGGATGTTGGCCAGAACATGAAGAGGCATAGTAACCATGCTATGAGAAATAGTTAAGAGAACCTGGAATAGATTATCCAACATGAAGAAAATATGTTTATATTTAAATTTCTGTCTTATGTAAGACTGAGTTGATTATTAAAATTTTTCTGCAGTTAACATCTTTGCACATAAATGTTTCTCTATACTTTAGATTATTTCCCTAAAATAGATATTTATAAATTAAATTGTTGAGTGTAAACAGCCAAAACCCATGAGCTATATTATATAATCGCTCTGCAATAAAGTAGAACCAGTTTTTATTCCCATCAGCAGTATTTGAGTATCTCTTCTGCCATATCTTTACCTAGTATTAGTATTATCTTTTTAAAAATGAAAACTCTCTAGGTTTATTGTAGGACAGTATCCTTTTTTTTTTTTTTGCCTTTCTGTTTCTTCAGTTTTTGTAGTTCTCATTTCAAACATGAATTTCTAGATTTTTATGAGGCTACATTCGTATTTCCCTTAGAGAAGGATCAAGGATTCACACCTTCTGAGATGCCAGAGCACAGCTTGCTTTACTTTTGCTTCATGGAAATTTGCCTAACCTATGGCTCCTTCCAGAGTCCTGCCAGGCGATCCATGGGTTGGGTCTAGGACCTGTAACATAAGACTGAGTAGGTGCATTAGAACCAGTGAGAAGCCTTTAAATTCTCATTTCCAGTCTCAAACAGACACCCGAATTTTTATTTAGAATCTCTGAGTGAGTAGGTTTGTTCTGCGTACTTACAAATATTTGGGTTTTAGATTGAAATGGGGGACATCAAAGATTCTGCTTGTGTTCGGATCTTAAAGAAATACCAGGACTCACTCAGGTAACTTGTAAAAGTCTACAATGGAGGGGCTTACATTGGCTGGAGTTATTCTTGACACAATCTGTTTTCTAGTCCTGAAGTCATTCTGGCTGTTTCCAAAGCTGCTCAAACAATTAATCAGTGTGCTCTAAAGCCAGGGTACCACGAGCATGATTTCCAGGCAACTAAAACACAATGAATTATTGGTCTTATGATACCCATGAGACTTGATTCTCTTTTCCTCAAAGAATGGTGGAAACTTCTTTTTATTCTAAGCCTTAGGGCCTCAAGGCATTTGTAAATAGATCTTTGAATTATTGCTTATAGCTGGTTGCTAAACTGAGTACTTTGGCCTAAGTACTAAAGTAAGAACTAAGGTCTCCTGCTTTATATCTCTTTGCTTAAAATTTACACTAAAAGTAAAACAAATGTTTAAAGAACTACCCATTTAATACACAAAGTTTAGTTTTTTTAAAAAAGAGAGATGCCTCTAACAGGTATTATACTGTTAAGATCTGATTTTTCACTGCTGAGATTAACTGTATTGCCTGACTCAGAACTGACCCGGTTAAAAATCAGGTCTAGAACAAGGTCTGCTCCTGATCCATCCCCAGTATTTGCCTCCATTATGCAAAGTACTTTACTCTCTTTCTGGCTCCAAGAATAACAAACAGGTTGCAAGGAACTTGGCTGAAGAAAAAGGACACAAAGTCTCTCCGTTCCTGTTTCTCTTCATTTGGCTTGAGGCATAAATCAGCTTCCAAAGCAAAGCTGACTTCTTTAGGGAGCAGGCCTCTGCTCCCAAACTGCATAGGTGATTTTGGAAGCAGTAAAAAAAGAAGAAAGAGAAGAAGAAAAAAGGATCCAATAGTTCCTACCAAGGCTTAAGGAATAGGAGAGAAGATTGCATTAGGTACAAGTCCATTTATGAAGACATTTAGGGCTCACAATAAAACATATAAAATGTGTTTTAAAAGTAAAACCATGTTTTTAAAAAGCATACAAAGCGGCAGTGGAAGAGATAAATGAGAATCAACTCACAATTGAAGGGAAAGGAAGAGGCCTTAAGAAGATAGAGTAGTACTATCTGCTTTAGACAGGACAGGACAATTTATGGGCTGAATACATGACAATATAGAGTCATGGAGTGATGGATATTATGTGGTGGGGCAAGGTAAAAGAGTGCCCTCCTTCTCTTACCTGCCAGATTCAAGGATGAAGAAGACACTAAAGTGATTGCTATAGACAAAGCTATGCTTCTTGCATTGAGACACTGTCCACTCTAAATAGACACAAACTTTAGAATTTGTATTACATATATATTTTAAGCAAAAATGTGTTAAGTACTTCTATTTGTAAAACATCATGCTGGGCATACTAGGCCCTGAGGGGTTTCAAAACATGAATAAAAAGTAGAAGAAATGTATACATGGCCACAAATGATAGCTAGGAACAAGCAAGGGGGAGACAGAAGAAATATATTGAGTGTGGGCCTGATGTGGACCTAGCCAGTCTTGGAGTTCCATTTGTAGTGATGATATGGGCTACTTAGCTCAAGATAAGAGCTGGGAAAATAGACAGAATGTGTTTTAAATTATGTACTTCTGATGTGGTTGGGGTCAGAAGTGCCACAGAGATTTGCAGAAGTGAAAGCAGCTTAGAGAGAAGAGACACTTTTAATTCTTGGTACATCTTTTAAAAATGATAGACGTTAATCATGTTTTTGCTAAATTATTCCTACTACTTACATAGATGGTTTTATTGAGGGGATATTATAACTATCTACCAAAACATGTTTGTTTTAGATATTTGTATTCTCGTAGGTACTGATGTTAATAATAATTGGGTTTGTTCTAAAAAGAAGAGTTGTCAAGCTATTAGCAATCCTGGTGGGAATACTATTTTTAAATATTTACAGCAAATTCCTTCCTTAATAATTCAGAATGTCCATTCTGGAATTCCATCCCCTTAACTAGCACTTCGTTTTCCCCCTTTGAGAGAGTTTCATGCGTCTTTGGACCAAGGGGTTCTTCCTAGGGTCCACCTGCTTGAGGTCATGACTCTGAGTCTGGTTGCTTATTCTTCCTTTCTTCATCTCACTCGTTAAAATCAAAGCCTTGGCTCCTCAGCTGGAATCCAGATCTAGCATAAAATGACTCCTGTTGACTTTTCTTGCCTTACCTACCATCATTCCTTCACATATTTTTGGTGGTCAACTATGATCTTCTACTTTATGAAAATGTCTTCCATTTGTTTGGGATATTTTTCATACTGGATCCTCACACTTTTTATATGCACTCAAAATCAATCAATCAACTGCAGCTTCTCCACACATCCACCTGGTTCTTCTTTGTCTGTCCTAGCAGATACCTGCCCTTACCTGTTGACCTCCCAGCTTCCTGGAAAAGCCCCAGTGTAGCCTTGACTATCATAAGAACACAATATCCTCATTCTTTAAAATGCTTCCAACATTTCCATCCTTAAAACCCTTAAATTGTGCTGGAGTTTTGAGACTAGGAAGCAGGGGAGCAGGTCAGACTGCCTCAAGCCTCCTAAAACACTTTTGTACTGTACACCCCTCAACCCCTGCCAAACTCAAGAATTATAAACTCACAAATAGCTCCATCAGCTTCTGCCTTTAAGGTTCAGCATTAGTTTTCTAGGGTTGCCAACAAATTAACATAAACTTGTTAGCCTAAAATAAGAGAAATTTACTCTCTCATAGTTTGGAGTCCAAAATCAAGGTGATGGCAGGGCTGCATCCTCTCCAAAGGCTCCATTCCTTACTTCTTTCAGCTTCTGATGGCTCCACATGTCCCTTGGCTTGTGGCTACATCACTTTCATATCTACCTTGGTGGTCTCATGGCCTTCTGCTCTTCTAGGTGTGACTCTTCTCTGTGTCTTTCTTTTATAAAGACATTTGTCATTGGATTTAGAGCCCACCTAGAAAATTTAGGATAATCCTCCCCTAAGATTCTTAACACTTACAACCTTAATTTGAGGGTCTGCCAAGCCTTTTTTTTTTTCCATATAAGATGACATTTACAGGTTCTGGTAATTTGGACATGGACATTTTTTGGGTGGAGAAAGGTACCATTTAGCCCAATACAGCCTGTTTTCTATAAGGGGTTAAAATCATTGAAAAGTGTCCAGTAAAAAAGGGCTACCTTGGCCGGGTATGGTGGCTCACGCCTGTAATCCCAGGACTTTGGGAGGCCAAGGTGGGTGGATCACGAGGTCAGGAGATCGAGACCATCCTGGCTAACACGGTGAAATGCCGTCTCTACTACAAATACAAAAATTAGCCAGGCGTGGTGGCATAAGCCTGTAGTCCCAGCTACTCGGGAGGCTGAGGCAGGAGAATGGCGTGAACCCAGGAGGCAGAGCTTGCAGTGAGCCGAGATCACGCAAATGCACTCCAGCCTGGGTGACAGAGTGAGACTCCGTCTCAAAACAAACAAACAAACAAACAAACAAACAAACAAACAAAAAGGCTACCTTACTCAGCGTTATCACTTCACTCTGTAAACAGCCCTTCACAAACCAAAACTTCACTTTACTTCTTTCAATTACCTAGAAAAATGTCCTTATGCATGTGAATTAAAACAAACAGTTTCCGATTTGGTGTGAGGGAGGAGTGAAAGAGGAGATAAAGAGGTAGAAATCCTTAATGAATCTTAATAAATCAAAACAGAGGCGAAGGTAAAGGGAAACTTTTAATCAGAAAGTCAAAAATATATGTCAAATCTACAGAACAAATCCATAACAAAATAAGAAATTAGATGGCAAAAGTAGTGTCTAGCAGAGTTAAAATTATGGCAGGGTGAGATGGGACAGTCTGAGCCATGCGAGAATTTGTCCAAAAGTAGAAACTGGACCCTGGGGTGCTTAGCATTTATTGTGTTGATGGACACGTCATCTTTAAAAATTATGTATTCATGGTCTACGTTGCCAGATAAAACTTCCCTAAATGATAAGATATTGAGTCATAGACAAGCCTACAGGTACAGGTATTTATATGGATATGTTGATTATTAAAAACACGTGGAAATATTTGAGGCAAGCTTATAATAATGCACAGATCTGCCTTGGTTGCATGTTTTATTGTACCTCTATTAAATAAGCAAGCTAAGATCACATTCCACCCATAATTTATCATCTAATCTATATTAGTATCTAGTAGCATGAATTCTGAGGGATACTTAACAAATCTTAATAAAATTATTATGACATTTATTATCACTTGTCCAAATGATTTGAGTATAAATCTATAAAACCAAGTAAAAAGGATATAAACATTAACCTTTTCTACCTAGTTATAAATCGTTTGCTAGCCATAGACTATATCAGTGGCAATACATAAAATTTTGCTGCTCCAATTGTACCTTTATCTCAGGAAATCTTTTTAGATTGCACCTTCAGAATACAGCTCCTTGCTATTCAAGGTGCAGTTCATGGACTAGCACCAAGCCTGGAGGCTTGTTAGACATGCAGAATTGCAGACTCCCTGCCTCAAACTTACTTACATAGGTGATTCATATGCATATCACTCTTTGTAAGTTTATTATTTATTAAACCTCTTCTCTTACTCCCTTGAAGTTAACATTTTGTCATTCCTAGTTGTAGTTTTTACTTCAACTCAGTGTAATATATGCCATTCTCCCTGAAATAGTAAAATAAAAAGGGAAGTTATAAAAGTGATAAGTTAATCAACCTGTATTCTCTATTTACTATTTATTTTATTCAGATCCCCCAATTATTGAAGGAAATATGGAGGCAGCAAGAGCAGTGGACTTAATCCCATGGATGGAGTATGAATTCCGCGTGGTAGCAACCAATACACTGGGTAGAGGAGAGCCCAGTATACCATCTAACAGAATTAAGACAGACGGTGCTGGTATGTATATAGAAGAAACTTGAAATTTTAAAAGATTTGTAAATACAGTGCCACTTTCATATATGGTTGAATGTATTTGAAAATAATGCTCTGAGGTAAGTGATTCATCTGAAAAGCATGTGTGTGTATTTCACTATCAAGACAGTCAAAAATCAAAAGAGGAAATATGAAGTTTAAGAATATTTTAAGACAGTCAAAAATCAAAAGAGGAAATATGAAGTTTAAGAATATATTAATTAAGAATTAATATAGAGGAAGAGGTGAATAGGAACTACTGACAATGCCACTGGAGACCATTGGAATGACGTAAGTATTTAGATTATAAACTTTAATGTAAATTCTGAATCTTAACTAGGCAGACTCTTGCTTGATTAAACATGTTTCATGATTTAGGAGGTTCATAATTCTGTGTCTCTCTCGAACTCGTTTATAACTGAATGGCCAAGTCAGTGGATATTTTATGGTAAATACCAACTGCAATTAAATAGCCTTTAGAGCAGGAAATACTCTATTATTTTTTCCTTCTCCCCTATATCACTAAGGAAAAATGTTGTTCTGATTCTAATGATAGCTCTTCTTTTATTATTCCCTATATCAAAAAAAAATGTAGCCTCTCTGAGCTCATTTGACTAGGACTTGCCAAACTTCAGTGTTTTAGGTGGTGTAGAGAAGATTTTAAATGAATGGCAGAGTTCCATTAAAATGCTACTGTGATCTCTTAATATCACTTCTCTACATTTCTGTTTACCTCAGTTCCTTGGCCTAACTTCTAAATATAGTTATGAGTTCTAATGTCTTTAAACAGGGACTGCCATAAGTAAACTATCTCTTAAAGTTTCATGTAATTTAATGTAATTTATTAGATAAAAAAGGATAATTCTGAAATTAAGGGGCCAAAGCACTAAAATACCTGGTCTGTGTTCAATATTTTCACATCCATTTCATTTAATCCTCATAATAACATTTTGACATAGGTAGTCCTATGCTCATGTTCATTAATGGGCAATAAACTCAGAGACACTAAATAGTTTATCTAAGTTAATATGACTAATTGCAAGATTCAGAATTCAAATTTAGATCTGACAGCTGTTCTCATACATTGAGTTTTCTCAAAGTCGGCTTCTCAAGCAGGATTCTAGAAACACATCTATTTATATGAATCTTTATTAGAGTTCTAATAGAAACTTAGATTTCATCCTTAACTATGATACTAGATATGACCTAAACACTAAATTTTTTGTGTTAGCATATCCACCTACAAGATGAACACTAGTGTTTGCTTTTCTCTACCTCACAGAAATTCCATCAGGATATGTAGGTAATCTAAGATGAAGCTTTATAGGAGACAGATACCACATAGCCAGGATTCTTGTGTTTGGTTTTTATTATTATTCCCTAGAGCTGCATATGTTTGTAATAGAGGCTTCTGTATTATGGACTGAACACTGTTGCTCTTTCTTTAAAAACAAAAATATAAAGAAACTGTGGCATGATTCCACTGGTGGTTTACCTATGTAATTTTATACTGACAGATCATGTATTTGATTTGATTTAACAAGCATTCACTAAAATTGCAGAAAAATACTAAGTGATTAAATTGGCCTAAACAAACATCTCAGGTAAAATATTTTTACTTACCTATCTCAAATACAGACCTTTAATCATGGAGTTTAATTAATTTTCTGTGATTTCTTGACTAATAAAATATGACCTAAGTCTTAGCTGAACACCATTCTTTGAAGTAAAAATCGTCAGAGAGAAAGGATACTTTCTTTGACACTGATAATAGATGTAGGCCTCCCTCCTTCTTTCTTGGAATTTTGTTGCAAATATTATCTGTATTATTTATCTCAGAAAATGATTTCTTTACAATATATAGGCTCATCATCTAGACATGATTACCATAAGATCTGTCTTAAATTATTTTTTAATCTCAAAGTAGAAGTGACAACATTAAATATTTTTTAAGAATAATAATAACAAAAACAATGTCTCGGAGAGATTCAATCTAATTCTTTCATACCTAGATGTCTGAATATAATTTATACTTAAGATCATATCTAGAGCTGGTTCCACGGGGTAATGGTGAACACTCTGGACTCTGAATACTTAAGATCATATCTAGAAGTGATATGCTCACTATCAGTGGTTCGCATGTAACTCTGAAGAATATTTACCATGATGTCTACTTATCCTTAAATGTTAGGAAAAAATTGTTTCCAAGTAATATCGAACCTAAAATTTTGGCACAGTTGTTACTTTAAACCAACTTATTTTTGTCATCACCTTCTTTAGGCATCACCTCTTACATTACATTTTCTCAAATGGTATTTTGTTAAGGACTTAGTTCCCTATCTGATGTGCTTACAAAATAACTTCCCTTACAAGCCATTAGAGCCAAGGCCAAAAGCAAACACACCTATTCACAGAGTAAGATACAAACTTGTAGTGATATGAGATGATTCATTCTTCTCAATTGTAAAAAAAAAAAAATAATTCTGTAACTTCTAACACATTTGTTAATCTATCATCAGAAAATATTTTGAGATCTTTGATTAATAAACTCATTACTATAGTTTACACATTTGCAGTATATTGTCAGACACAGTGCTTAGTTCTCTGTTTGCATTGCTTAAGTTAATTCCCACAATAACTTTATGAAACAGATGAGGAAGTTAAGATTACACCCAGCTAATGTGAGGCAGAGCTGGGATTCAAATCTAGGTGTTTCTCATCTAAAGGCTTTGCTCCTAAACCACTTTCTGAAGACAGTGGGCAGTATTGTGGCTCCGGGCCACTGATCCTTTGGTGGAATGCCCGCATTATTATCTAAAAGCTATGTAATTTGAGGCACATTACTTAACCTCTGAGCCTCACTTTTTTTTTTTAGACAGTTCAGTGGCTCTTTTTTTGGAGTGCAGTGGCACAATCACAGCTCACTGCAGCCTCGACCTCCAGGTCTCAAGCTACCCTCCTGCCTCAGCCATCCTAGTAGCTGGGATTACAGGGGCTTGTCACCATGCCCAGCTATTTTGTGTGTTTTTTGGTAGAGACTGGGTTTCTCCATGTTGCCCAGCTGACCTTGAACTCCTGGGCTGATGCAATCCACCCACCTTGGCCTCCCAAAGTGCTGGGATTACAGGCATGAGCCACCGAGTCTGGCCTGAGTCTCACTTTTTTCATTTCTAAATGTGAATCATTTATCTTAAGGGATGATTTTTATGTTTACAAACATATTAGGAAAGCAGTTAGCACTACACTGCATAGTATTTGCTCAATAAAATTTATTTATTACGCTATTAAATGTCCTTTAAAAATTTAATATGCTTACAAGAAAATATGGTCTCCTGTCTACTTTGTAATGGATTACCCATTTAGCAATACATTTCCAATTTTTATAAGCACAGAAGAAAGATCATTTAATTTTATGTAATTTTCAATAATCTTTTAAAAATCATTTTATGTATTTGATATAAAATTCTACAGAATTTCTCTGACTATGGTTTTGCCGTTTACTTGCTTTATTAAAATTGAATATGCATCAAATTGGACATTTACATTTTTCATTTTTATAAGAAAATAAAAATACTTTCTAAATGAGGGATGTTTGTCTTGTCATGTACCATTATAACAACTCTCTAAGAGATGCCAGCATATGTTATGTGGGACAAAGGCTGGTTCCCATTTGATGGAAAGGTTGGTCCCCAGCCTCATTATGCTGATTGAAAGACATGACATTATCCAATGCCACACATGCCCTTATCTGTCCAATTACTTAATGTTAAGATCTCAGTGCACACTTGGGTGCATTCTTTGGATTCAGACAAGTGCATTATAAAATGGATGTTCCCAAATGAAAAATTAGAAGATGTATTTGTAATTCATTTTAACCCATTTAATTTTGACTGTAGAAAAGAGATAACAAAAGTACCCTTTGAAATAATGTGCCATTGTAAGACATGCCCCCATAGTTAATAGCTCTGCAGGTTCAGTTGGTGAGTCCACATCCTAAAATGGTACATTCAGGTTTGTTTTAACAGCTTTGTTTATTAGCCAGATCAAGCCAGTCAAAGAAAGGAAAGAGAAAAAAGAATAAAACCAGGAACAACACTTTCATATTATGTATAAAGCCTTGATTTCATGCCTAATGAAGGTCTGTTGTCCTTTCATTTAGTATT
This sequence comes from Pan troglodytes, assembly GCF_028858775.2. Lineage (NCBI taxonomy): Eukaryota > Metazoa > Chordata > Mammalia > Primates > Hominidae > Pan > Pan troglodytes. The sequence continues at coordinate 54,867,370 of NC_072408.2, read as the reverse complement.
CTTTCTCATTCTTTCTTTTTTCTCTTTTTTACACATATTTGATAAAAGAGAAGAATAGAACTAAGAAAATATTTTTTAGCTGGTAAGGTACTATGTGATGTTAGTTGCTGTCATTAATACTTAAATAGATACATCTTTAAAAGAAGCAAAGAGGATAGATTTTTAAGCCATCTGAAGACCTGAATTAAAGATGGCAGCTTCTCCACATGTAAGCAGTATAACCTGGGCAAGTTAATTAGTGTATTCGGGACACATTTGCCTTTCCTATTAAGAGAGGGGATAATGCCAATTCTCCATTAACCTACTTCAAAGGGCTGATCTGGGTATCCAATTAGATGTAGTATATGAAAATAACTTCTAAGTTCTAGATGTGTCTATTATTAAGCTGAGATCATTCATTCAGCAAACTTTTATATTTAACACATCGAATTAAAACTAGTTGTACATATTTATTTTTTACCACTATGAGAAAAGCATATCCAGTACTGGAATCTGATTTTATTCATATTGTTATCTTTAGTGCTTCACACAACACAATGTCCATAGTTGGTACTCAGAAATGTTTGTAGAAGATAAAAAGTAGAAACCAGGAGGGTAAGATGATGATTGGGGCTATTGGAAGTTAATTGAGGATGATGGAAAAAAAAGGAGTGATCAAGGCAACAATAGATTTGCATATTATAATTTAGAAGAATCTACTGCCAAATACATTGTGTTTTGATGATTGAAAACAAGTTTAACATATACATTCGATGCTATTGTCCGTATACTGATGAAAGAAGAAAGCGTTCATTTTTTAACTTAATTTAAACAAATAGTCTGTAATTGGTTTGGATTCTTCATAAGAATTTTACTGTGGATAATTATAATTTTAATGTAAAGAATTCTTTTCTGCCCATCCAAACATTTTCCCCAACTGACTTATTCTTAGATTATCATTTCATTGTGCAACTAAAAACTCATTCGGCTTCACCTATTTAAATTTCTTGTTTGAAAACAAGGCCTATAACAATAAACAAACCTACAATTTCCATCTGATGAGACATAACTATCTGTGTCCCTCCATCTTTTTAACCTACAATGGGAACATCATTTTAACATGGTAGATTATATTAGGGGTGTTAGCAATCCACTCCTCTATCAGAGCAAGCGCTCATAAGAGTTGCAAAGAACTATTCTCATTTTAATATTAAAATATTATATACTTCATTTGATTTTATTAATAGCTCTTCAGAATTATATACTTAAGTGCTTAAAGTATAATAATAAAAAAGAATGTATGTATAAATATAGAATTAATGCAGGTGTTAGACTTCAGTCCTTTTGGTTTTCCAAACTAGAGCACTATTTACATAACCATGTTGAATCTCTTACTAAAAAAAATTGTATTAAATCACCATGAAATTCTGATGCAAGTTAAAGTAAAAAGTTACATTCATGATTAACTTTTCATCTATAAAAATGACTGTATAAGTTAAAGTTATAATTAACAAGAATTAAAGTAGTCAATATGTTTTCAATCAAGAGCTTACCTTCATATGCTTTATAATTTTTATAATTTAGGATTTGTCGCAAGCCAATTTGTACATTCTTAAATAAAACATCAAAGCCCAAAGAGATACTTATATGCAAATTATTTAAGCATTCAGATCTGAAAGGAAAATTGGCAGCATTAATTTCTTTTCATGGGAAAGAATAGTCATGGCATTGGCTTGATTTTCTTTAAAAAAAATTTTTAGATCTATGACTGAAATACAGAAGCACTCTTATAAGCATCATAAGGGAATTACTATTAAATAGAAATTAAGACAAAAGGACAAGTTAAAGCAGCTCACTATTTTTAACCATTCACAGTAAAATTATATATGTTGTTAATAAATGATTAATAATTCAATAATTTTTCTGAATAATAGTTTACATTCTTTTTAATGATTTATTGTGTAAAGAATGTCTAGTTTGTTTTCTGTTAAGTGCACTGGAGCCTAAACTTAAGCTTCCTTGTACTTAGGGTGATTTACTTCCCTGAAACAAATCACGCTTTGGCCAAGTCCCCATTTCTGCAGGGCTGAGTGCAAATAGAGCACCTAACTCCTCTATTCTCAGATTCATGTTAAGTATGTAGGTTATGTGTCAATTCCACCTGTGAAAAACATTTTCTAATATGCTAAGGCTACAATTGAACATTCAAAGCTAAATGAGAGAAATTAAATCGATAATCCAAGTAAGATATAAAAACACTTTATTAAGAGAAGCAGTTACTGTTCTTCTGTGCTTTTTTTTTTTTTTTTTTTTTTTTTTTTTGAGACAGCATCTCGCTCTGTTGCCCAGGCTGGAGTGCAGTGGCGCGATCTCGGCTCACAGCAAGCTCTGCCTCCCAGGTTCACGCCATTCTCCTGCCTCAGCCTTCCAAGTAGCTGGGACTACAGGCGCTCACCACCACGCCCAGCTAGTTTTGTTTTTGTATTTTTAGTAGAGATGGGGTTTCACTGTGTTAGCCAGGGTGGTCTCGATCTCCTGACCTCGTGATCCGCCCGCCCCAGCCTCCCAAAGTGCTAGACTACAGATGTGAGCTACCATGTCCGGCCTCTTCTGTGCTTTTGTTTATGTCCCATTTTCCATGGACTGAGCTCAGTGAATGATCTCTGAAGAGCAAATCAGTCTTGAAAATATGTTACAAAGTGCTTAAAAGAAACATGATAAAATGGAAAGAGATATTCAATCTAATTTAAACATACTCCATTTTTAGGTCTGTTCCAAATAAAAAGGCTAATATTGATTATAATGAAAAACATTTCAGTAAAATGCTTTAACAAATAATACTTGTCCTAAGGAAGGCAATATTTGATTCAACAAATTGCAGTATAATATTTTAGAGTTATTTTTGAAATTATTTGCCTGTGACTACTATACTTGTACTTAAACACCCTTATTGTTTGATTATAGGACAACTTACTTTTTGTTTTCCTATAGCATGAAAAGTTTTAACTTCAGAATATGAGTTATAGGGGTAAAAGAGTTCCTAGAAGTTATTTTAATACTCCAGCTCTTAATATATATTCTATCTAAAGTGCTACAAATTATTTATTTTTTAACCCTGTGTAGTCAGTTTCATTTTCTAACAGTCATGTGATCACAGTTGAATAGTAAAATAAAATCTCTCAAACTTCATATTATTAATAATTTCTCTATGGGGAAACGAAATAATCATATAGTTTTAATTTTTTTGTTTTTTTTAATTTTAAGTTAAGAGGTACATGTGTAGGTTTATTATATAATGTAAACTTCTGTCATGGGGGTTAGTTGTACAGATTATTTTGTTAACTAGATATTAAGCATAGTACCCATTAGTTGCTTTTCCTGATTCTCTCCCAACTTCCACCCTCTACTCTTCAATACGCCCCAGTATGTGTTGTTCCCTTTTATGTGTCCAGGTGTTCTCATCATTTAGCCTCCACTTATAAGTGAGAGCATGCAGTATTTGGTTTTCTGTTCTTGCACTAATTTGCTAAGGATGATGACTTCCTGCTCTGTCCATGTCCCTGCAAAGTACATGGTCTTGTTCTTTTTTATGGCTGCATAGTATTCCATGGTGTGTATGTACCACATTTTCTTTATGAAGTCTATCACTGATGGGCATTTAGGCTGATTCCATGTCATTGCTATTGTGAATAGTGCTGCAATGAATACTCATGCATGGGTCTTTAGAATAGAGCAATTTGTATTCTTTTGGGTATATACTCAGTAATTGGATTGCTAGGTCGAATGGTATTTATGTTTTCAGGTCTTTCAGGAACTGACACACTGTCTTCCACAATAGTGTATAAGTGTTCCCTTTTTCTCCACAACTTTGCCAGCATCTGTTATTTTTTGACTTTTTAATAATATCCATTCTGACTAATGTGAGATAGTATCTCATTATGGTTTTGATTTGCCTTTCTCTAATGATCATTATGTGGAGCGTTTTTCATATGATTGTTGGCCATATGTGTGTCTTCTTTTGAAAAGTGTCTATTCATGACCTTTGCCCACTTTTTAATGGGGTTGTTTTTTCTTGTAAATTTAAATTCTTTATAGCTGCTGGATATTAATTAGACTTTTGTCAGATGCATAGTTTGCAAAAATTTTTTCCCATTCTCTAGGTTGTCTGTTCACTCTGTTGTAGTTTCCTTTGCTGTGCAGAAGCTCTTTAGTTTAATTAGATCTAATTTGCCAATTTTTGCTATTGTTACAATTGCTTTTGGCATCTTCATCATGAAATCTTTGCCCATTCCTATCTTCTGAAATCTTTGCCCATTCCTATGTCCTGACTGGTATTGCCTAAGTTGTCCTCCAGGGTTTTTATAGTTTGAGATTTTACATTTATGTCTTCAATTCATCTTGAGTTCATTTTCATATACAGTGTAAGGAAGGGGTCCAATTTCAATCTTCTGCATATGGCTTGCCAGTTATCCCAACACCATTTATTGAATACGGTGTCCTATCCCCATTTCTTGTTTTTGTCAGCTTTTTCAAAAATCAGATAGCTGTAAGTGTGTGACCTTATTTCTGGGTTCTCTATTCTGTTTCATTGGTCTATGTGTCTGTTTCTGTGTACCAGTACCATGTTTTTTTCGATTACCATAGCCCTGTAGAATAAAGTCGGGCAGTGTGATGCCTCCAGCTTTGTCCTTTTTACTTAGGGTTTGCTTTGGCTATTTGGGCTCTTTTTTTTTTTTCTGGTTCCATATGAATTTTAAAAGAGTCTTTTCTAGTTCTGTGAAGAATCTCAATGGTAATTTAATAGGAATAGCATTGAATCTATAAATTGCTTTGGGCAGTATGGCCATTTTTATGATATTGATGCTTTCTATCCACGAGCATGGAATGTTTTTCCATTTGTTTGTATCATCTCTGATTTGTTTGAGCAGTGGTTTGTAGTTCTCCTTGTAGAGATATTCATCTCCCTAGTTGTCTGCATTCCTAGGTATTTTATTCTTTTTGTGGAAATTATAAATTGGATTGCATTCCTCATTTGGTTCTTGGCATGACTGTTGTTGGTGTATAGGAATGCTAGAGATTTTCCCACATTGATTTTGTATCTTGAGACTTTGCTGAAGTTGTTTATCAGCTTAAGAAGCTTTTGGGCTGAGACTATAGGGTTTCTTTTTTTTTTTTTTTTTTTTTGAGATGGAGTCTCGCTCTGTTGCCCAGGCTGGAGTGCAGTGGCACAATCTCCGCTCACTGCAACCTTTGCCTCCCGGTTTCACGCCATTCTCCTGCCTCGGCCTCCTGAGTAGCTGGGACCACAGGTGCCTACCACCACGCTCAGCTAATTTTTTGTATTTTTAGTAGAGATGGGGTTTCACCATGTTAGCCAGCGTGGTCTCGATCTCCTGACCTCGTGATCCACCTGCCTCGGCCTCCCAAAGTGCTGGGATTACAGGCATGAGCCGCTGCACCTGGCCATGGGTTTTCTGCATATAGGATCATGTCATCTGCAAACTGATATGGCTTGACATCCTCTCTTCCTATGTGTATGTCCTTTATTTCTATTGCCTGATTGCCCTGGCTAGGACTTCCAATACTGTGTTGACCAGGAGAAGTGAAAGATGGTATCCTGGTCTTGTGCCAGTTTTCAAGGTGAATGATTCCAGCTTCTGCCCATTCAGTATGATGTTGGCTCCGGGTTTGTCACAGATAGCTGCTATTATTTTGAGGTATGTTCCTTCAATACCTAGTATATTGACAGTTTTTACATGACGGGGTGTTGAATTTTATCAAAAGCCTTTTCTGTATCTATTGATTTAATCATGTGGTTTTTGTCTTTAATTCTGTTTATGTGATGAATCACATTTACTGATTTGCATATGTTAAACAAGCCTTGCTTCCAAAAGATAAAGTCTACTTGATTGCCATGGATGAGCTTTTTGATGTGCTGCTGGATTTGGTTTGCCAGTTATTTTTTTTGAGGATTTTTTCATTGATGTTCATCAAGGATATTGGCCTGAAGGTTTCCTTTTTGTTGTATTTCTGCCTGGTTTTGGTATCAGGATGATGCTAGTCTCATAGAATGAGTTAAGGTGGAGTCCCTCCTCCTCAATTTTTTGGAATAGTTTCAGCAGGAATGGTACCAGCTCTTCTTTGTACATTTGGTAGAATTCAGCTGTGAAACCATCTGGTCCTGGGCTTTTTTTTTTTTTTTTGGTTAGTTGGCTATTTATTACTAACTCAATTTTAGAGCTCATTATTGGTCTGTTCAGGGATTCAATTTCTTCCTTGTTTAACCTTGGGAGAGTGTATGTATCCAGGAATTTATCCACTTCTTCAAGATTTTCTAGTTTACGTGTATAGAGGTGTTCATAATATCCTCTGGTGGTTTCTTATATTTCCGTGGGTTAAGTGGTAATATCATTGTCATTTCTTGTCATTTCTGATTGTGTTTATTTGAATCCTCTCTCTTTTCTTCATTAGTCTAGTTAGCAGTCTATTTTATTTTTTTTCCAAAGCACCAGCTCCTAGATTTGTTAATCTTTTGAATGAAATTTTGTGTCTCAAACTTCTTCAGTTGAGCTGTGACTTTGGTTACTTCTTGTCTTCTACTAGCTTTAGGATTTGTTTGCTCTTTGTTTTCTAGTTTTTTTAGTTGTGATTTTAGGTTTTTAACTTGAGATCTTTCTAACTTTTTGATTGGGCATTTAGTGCTATGAATTTTCCTCTTAACACTGCATTAGCTGTGTCCCAGAGATTCTGGTATGTTGTATCTTTGTTTTCATTCGTTTCAAATATCTTCTTGATTTCTGCTTTAATTTTATTATTTACCCAAATATCTTTCAGGAGCAGTTATTCAATTTTCATGTGATTGTATGGTGTTGAGTGAATTTCATTCTTGATTTCTAATTTGATTTTGCTGTGGTCCAAGAGATTGTTTCTTATTATTTCATTTCTTTTGCATTTTCTGAGGAGTGTTTTATTTCCAATTATGTGCTCAATTCTTGAGCATGTGCCATGTGGCAATGAGAAGAATATATATTCTGTTATTTTGGGGTGGAGAGTTCTGTAGGTATCTATCAGGTCCATTTGATCCAATGCTGAGTTCAGGTCCTGATTATCTTTGTTAATTTTCCATCTTGATGATCTGTCCAATACTGTCAGTGAGGTGTTAAAGACTCATTATTATGTGGGAGTCTGAGTCTCTTTAAAGCTCTCTAAGAATTTGCTTTATGAATCTGGGTGCTCCTGTCTTGGGTGTATACATATTTAGTATAGTTAGATTTTCTTGTTGAATTGAACCCTTTACCATTATGTAATTCCCTTCTTTGACTTTTTTGATCTTTATTGGTTTAAAGTCTGTTTTGTCAGAAACTAGGATTGCAAACCCTACTTTTTACTGTTTTCCATTTGCTTGGTGGATTTTTCTTCATCCCTTTATTTTGAGGCTATGAGTGTCATTGCATGTGAGATGGATCTCTTGAAGACAACATACCAATGGGTCTTGGTTCTTTATCCAGCTTGCCACTTTGTGTGTTTTAATTGGGGCATTTAGTCATTTACATTTAAGGTCACTGTTGATATGTGTGGATTTTACACTGTCATTATGACGTTAGCTGGTTATTTTGCAGACTTGTTTATGTGGTTGCTTTATAGTGTCACTGGTCTGTGTAATTCAGTGTGTTTTTGTGGTGTCTGGTGATGGTCTTTCCTTTCCATATTTAGTGATTCCTTCAGGAGCTCTTGTAAGGCAGGTCTGGTGGTAATAAATTCCTTCAGTGTTTGCTTATCTGAAAAGGATCTTATTTCTCCTTGGCTTATGAAGCTTAGTTTGGCTAGATATAGAATTCTGGTTTGGAATTTCTTTTCTGTAAGAATGTTGAATATTGGCCCCAAATCTCTTCTGGCTTGTAGGGCTTCTGCTGAAAGGTCCATTTTTAGTCTGATTGGCTTCCTTTGTAGTTGATCTGACCTTTCTCTCTAGCTGTCTTTAGCATTTTTTCTTTCATTTCAATCTTTAAAAATATGACGATTATGTGTCTTGGGGATGATCTTCTTGTGAAGGACCTTACTGTGGTTCTCTGCGTTTTCTGAGTTTGAATATCGGCCTCGCTAGTTAGGTTGGGGAAGTTCTCCTGGATGATATCCTGAAATATGGTTTCCAAGTTAGTTCCATTCTTCCCATCTTCTTTTCCAGGGACACCAATGAGTTGCAGATTCAGTCACATATTTTTTGAATTTTTTTCATTCCTTTTTATTCTTTTTTCTCTATTCTTGTCTGACTGTCTTATTTCAGAAAGCCAGTCTTCAAGCTCTGAGATTATTTCCTCTGCTTGGTCTATTCTGCTGTTGATACTTGTGATTGCATTATGAAATTCTTGTAGTGTGTCTTTTAGCTCTATCAGGTTGGTTACATTCTTTTCTAAACTATTTTTTCTGTCAGTTCCTTCATTGTTTTATAATTATTTTTAGCTTCCTTACCTTGGGTTACAGTATACTGTAGCTCAGTAATCTTCATTCCTGTGGATATTCTGTATTCTATTTCTGTGAATCCAGCCATCTGAGCCCAGTTCAAAACCTTTGCTGGAGAGGTGATTCCATCATTTGGAGGAAACGAGGCACTCTGGCTTTTTCAATTTTAAGCCTTCTCAGAGGATTCTTTTTCATCTTTGTGGGCTTATCTACCTTTAAGCTTTGAAATTGACGACCTTTGATTTTTTTTCTCTTTTATCCTATTTGATGACCTTGAGGGTTTGATTGTGGTATAAGGTAGATTCAGTCGACTAGCTTCTGCAAGATTTTATGGGGCCAACATTCACCTCCCAATTCCTGGACTGCATGCTATAACTCTGGGGGACTCGTATTGGGCCCTGACTTTGTCCTCTGGCTCCTCAAGGTTTGGAATCCACTGCACTGGAAGGGAGGGCTAAAGTGTAGCAGCTGTAGCAGAGTGCTAACAAGTGCTGGGGTGTCTGCCTCCCTGCAGGTGTTCACCACAGTGGCAGAGGCAACACAGCTGGGGGCGGGAGCAGAGGACCCCTGCTGGAGACTGTGTGTGGGCATGCTGGAGGTGGTATTAGCTCAGGGGCTGGGTGCTGGTGGGAAAAGTCTGGATGTCTTCTCTGTGTCCCCTAAGCAGGTGTGATCCACCATATAGTTCTGCATATAGTTTTATTTGTTTCTGTGCAATTAATGTACATACTTCACCAAAGAATTTACATAGATAATATCAGAAGTTTTCATGTAGGTATCTTTGAATCATAATTATTAGGAGCTACAATTCAGTAAAACGATACCTTGCTTTCAGCACTCTAAGGAAGATGTGGCTATTCCAAAATGGGAGGGCATTTGGGGACTAATATTTCATCTCTTTGAAATGTTAACAGATTTGTGGATGGTATGTCAGACTGAGTCAAAGCATTTGCATGGGAAAAGGTATGTCCTCTATAGAAACATGGACTTCATCCAGATGGCTGGGTAGCTGGGTGGTGCCCAGATTGCAGGAACAAACAATGAATACTTTATTCATCTGTACAAGGCCAGTTAGGTGCTAAGCATACAAATCCAATAAGGTACAGTGCTTACCTGAAGGAGTTTCAAGGAGAGAGAAAAACTTGGAGAGAATCAATGAAGAGGCCATTGGACTTGGCAGTTCAAAGCAGTTTTGTGTGTTTTTAAAGAGAAATTTCAGTTATTTAAAGAAATGGATATGAAGCAGCTATATCACCTGGGGTATATACCCTGGGGTTTGTCATCTTGCACCAGGAAAATTTAGGACATGGACTCACACGAGGAGTTTAGCAGCAGAGGTTTAATAGGCAGAAGAGAAGTGAAAGAGAAACAGTTTTCTCTATAGAGAGAGAGGGGTCCCTCAGTGGAAAAGACTGGCTGTCAGTTAATGTGCCGAATTTTATAGTCAGGTTTGAGGAGGTGGTGCCTGATTTACATAGGGCTCACAGATTGGTTTGATCAGGTATGACGTTCACATAATGCATGAGGAAGGTTGGTTGTCCCACTCTAATGTTAGCATGCAAATGGGCTTTCCAGTTGACTGGTGCCATCTTCTCTGCTTCTCACTGTACACTTGGCTGACAAAGGGAAGAGAAGATGGACCATCTTGAACATGTCTAGTCCTTACTTCCTGCCAGCATTCACCCATGCAAGCTCCCAGCTTGCTTGTTTATGTCTGCAGCTCAACTTTACAGGCTGCTCTTTGTTAGAAAGTGATTTGTGGCTGCCTTTCAATAAAAAGCAAAGCCTTACCAAGGACTCTCATTCAGTTACTTTCTGCCTAAGTGATTTCTTAACTTCTATATCGTTCCCCACTCTGGAGTGGTAACCCTAATTGCTGTTAGTGGTCATTTGAATGATGACTCTTTCTGGCAACTTCCTCCTATAAAGGGGCATTGTGTGGGGAACAGCAGCTATGGCTCCTCCTGGGGTCAATCTAAGGGTCCTTGGAAGAAAGGCATGTCCATGTATGGTTCTGTCTGCAGTACCATTTGGAGTTTGATTGTTTCTAAATGAGAAGAGATGAATGTTAGTTCGAATATGAGTATTAAGATTGCCACTATTAGTGGAGGTACTATAGGCCACAATCATAACAGTAGGGTTTGTTACCTGTCAGTCATTTTGATGAAATGAAATACTGGTTTGCTTCTACCAAATGTTGCTGTACTTTACCAGAAGTGTAGATATAAAAGCAACATTTTTTTTTCTTTGAGAAAAACATATATTCCCCCCTTGCTTTGCCATTAGGGGATAATTTCTGGTCTAGGTCATCTTTTATAACTTGCAATATGATTGGGAGAAATATGTTATTGGGTGGCTAGTGTAATTTTAGTGTTAACCCTAGCTAAATCTTTCCTGCAATTAATTCCTTCACAGCTTCCACCAACTATCTATGACATGCTTAAACTTTCTGGCTTGTCCTAAGCATCCTTTTTAAACAATCCACTATTCTTTTTAGGACATGTATTTACCATCCTTCTAATCCTTTCATGACTTCCATGAACCATCTATGACATGCTTAAACCTTCTGACTTGTCCTAAACATCTGTCTTTTAAACAACTAGCTATTTTCTTTAGGACAAGTATTTCTCATACAAGATCCCTTCTTATATAAAATCTCTTTCCTTTATAACCTTCTTTGCACCAAATGGTAGCATGAGCATGGAGAACTAAAAAAGCATATTTGGAGTCAGTGTAAATGTTAGCTACTTTTACCTTGCTTAACTCAAGTGCTCTTGTAAGAGCTCTCAGTTCAGCTGGTTGAGCACTTATGCCTGGAGTGAGAGACACACTTTCAATAACATTCAGAGTGACTACTGCATATCCTGCCTTCTTTACTCCTTGCTCTGTAAAGGAGCCTCTGTCCATGAAGAGGGTCCAATCTGGATTTTCTAGGGGAGTTTCCCTGAGATCTTCCCTGGCTGCATAGGTCTGTACCACAACTTGTTCACAGTCATATTCAGGTCCTCCAGTTCCCTTGGGGAGAAAGGTGACTGGGCTTAAGCAAAAACAAGTTTTTAACTGGATGGTGGAACCCTCTGATAGTAGGGCTTGATATTTAAGAAGCCTGCTGTCTGTTAACGAAAGGCTTTGCTTACAGGACAGTAATCTCACCACATTATATGGGGTATAAATAGTCATGTCATTTCCCAGGGTTAATTTGGAGGCTTCTGGGACCAGTAGGGCCACTGCAGCAATGGATCAGGGGCGTGCTGGCCATCCTTTAACCACCAAATTAAGTTCCTTACTCAGGTAACCCACTGGCTGTTGAGCTGGTCCACAGACCTGTGTTAAAACTCCCAGGGTCATTTCCTTCCTTTCTGATACATACAGATTGAAGGCCCTTCCTATGGAAAGGCTGTGACTATGGCCTTAATGAGATGGAAGTCCTGAAGTAGTCTTCATTCCCCATTGAGTTTTATGTGATCCTAACATTGAGGTGTTAAATGGGCTGCTTCAGGTTTTGAAGAGGCCCTGCATCTTCAGGTTATTAATAATGGCTTCTAGCCCTTTCCTAGCCTCTGGCTTCAGTGGATATTGTTTCTGGTTAGGAAAAGAAGTGGGATCCTTAAGATGGATCTGGACTGGCCTAGCAGTTACAGCTCAACTTATTGTTCCTTGAGTTGCCCACACTTCTGGATTGATATTAGCTTCTACCAGGGGGTGACAAAGAGTTTTTCCTGGGGCTATAAGGATGCTGGTCTGTGTGTAAGTAAAATATCTCTACCTAATAAAGGAGTGGAACTTTTTGGCATGATTAAAAAAGCATGTGTAAATAATAGGTTTCCCCATCTGCAACCTAAGGGGTTGTGAAAAATATTGAATTAGACTTTTTCCTGAAATGCCCTGTGATGCCTGGTCATGCTACAGAAAGAGGGGAGGCCTGGATTAGAGAGGAGAAGAGAGAGAGAGACTGGCTCTAGTGTTCACAAGGAGATCTACCTTCCTTCAATTTCCAGAACCACCCAGGGCTCCTGTGCTGTATGTTGGTTTGAGCCACTGGAGCTCCGGCACCCATCAATCCTGTTGGACCACCTGTGAGACTGGTTTGGAACCCGGTGACCTTCATCTCCGGGGGCAGTCCGACTTCCAATCGTTCCTTCCACAGGCTAGACAAGGTTAAGGTGGTTTTTTCTTGCTGCCTGGGCACTCTTTCTTAAAGTGCCCTGACTTGCTGCACCTATAGAAACTAGCAGATGTACATCAGGGATCCTGGGCTTTGTATGTCTGCAGAGCAGCTATTAGTGCCTCTGTCCTTCTCTTTTGCTTCCTCTCTTTCTCCTGGATCTCCTCCTCCTGGTCCCTATTATAAAACACCAAAGTGGTCACCCTTAGGAGGTTCTCCAAGATGCTATCTGATGCTATAGCCTCCTTCTGTATTTTCCTTCTAATATTGGGAGGTGCCTTTTTAATAAACTTGTCCCTTAGGATGAGCTGTCCTTGACTGATTCAGGGGATAAAGGTATGTTTTATGAGTGCCTATCAGTCTTTCCATAAAGGCTGAAGGATTCTCATCTGGTTTTGGTCTATCTTGGAAAGTATAGAGTAATTAATATATTTTGCCCTAGCTCTTCATAGGCCCTCCAATATGTACATTAAATGGTGTTTCCTTTTCCATCCATCTGTGGCATCACTGGTGTTCCAATTAGGGTTTTTTTTTTTTTTTAGAGGAACTGATTCCCTTCCTATCAGGAATGGTGTTTCCATTATTTCTCTGCCTTCCTTATCTCCTTTTTCCTTTTTAATCTACCACAGGAGACATGTTGTTCATCTCCAGAATTTTCTGCTGCCTGCAGAACTGCCTGCTTTTCCACCGTGGTTAGGATTTGGCTTAAGAGCAGCAAAACTTCTCTCCATGTGTGGTGAAACACTTGAGTTAAGTTTTGGAAGGGTTCTATATACCTGTCAGGATCGTCAGAAAATTGGCCTAAATCTTCCTTTATTTGCCTAAGATTCTGTAATGAGATGGGAACTTGAGGTGACCCCAAATAACGGGGATTCTCAGATGGCTCCTCTGGAAGTTGCTTTTCTAGTCTTAGGGAATCATTCCCTTTGGGCCTGCCTGATATGATTGCTACACTTGCAAAGGTCTAGTAAGAAGGCCATGCCCTTGTGCAAAAGAAAATGAGCCATTTTTTCTTCAAAGTCTCAGGATCAAAGGAGTCCCTGTGCTTCAGAATGCACTCCAGAGGAGTACAGGCCTTAGATGATAAAGAGAAGGAAAAAAAGGCATCCCTTTAGTCTCCTTCCTTTTGATGTGATCCAGGGTGGGAGAAAGACAGTGGGGGTGTCCCCCTGTTGTTTTCTCTCCATGGTTCCTGGCATCCTGGCACCTTGTTAAATGTGCTGCCCATGGTTGCAGGTGTGGCTTCCCCAGCCATGGAACCAGAGGAACTAAGTGGTGGGTTTTAGTCACCCTCACCCATGCAACTCTAGTCCTCTGCCTAGACTTGTCTGGCCTTTGGGGCTCTCTGAAAAATGGATCTTGGGAAAGACTATGTAACAGTTGCATTTGGGCAATTGTTGCACTCACCTCCTTAATGGAGGAAGCATGCTGGTTTGAGCTCTATATCCTGCTATTATGGCCCACGCTAAAGTGTTTACCCTTAGAGAATCGTTCCAGTTAACTTCTGACTTAAAATCCCCTTACTAATTAAGTACCATTCTAATTGGAGGCAGAATAGGTATCTTAAAAGAATGTAGGGACCAAATGGCCATTTTCCTGAAGGAAGGACAGTATTAAGACTAAAATTTGGTTTTGGAGGACATTTTACTCCTAATTGCTGAAGGCAGAGTTTTCCCATTCACAGAAACAGCATAAAGCCTGGTTTCTAGTAGAGAGGCATAAAAAGGGGAGAGAATTGGGAAGCTAGAGTGCTTGGGTAAAGGAGAGGATTCCTATTCCACTAGGTGGTGCTGCTGACTTTGAGATGCCATGTGCTCTCCAGACCAAGGGCAGAGTGACCTTGACATGCCATGTGCTCTCCAGATCAAGGGCAGAGAGAGAGACCTGGAAATGCCATGTGCTCTCTAGAACAAGGGCAGGGAGAGATGCTCACTGGGGGTACCCTCTGTTCCTAGAACATCACAAAAACACCTTCCCTTGAGCTATATGCCCATTTACTATGACATTCTCTGATCTTGCCAAGCAGGATTCCTTCCCTGAACTGTAAATCTTCCCACACATTGCATACACAGAGAGGATAAGAGTTATGACAGTTGCCAACAGGAAAGAAATAAATTATGATAGGAAAGTTGGAGATCTTGTGGCCAATAGCCCATCGGGGGGACAGAGGCTGGGGTCAGTCCAGTAGCCTTTGGATAACACCAGGGGTAGCCCCAGCCAGAAATCCTCAGTTGCTCCAGGACTTCTTCCAGCCCCACATGACAGCTAAGTACTCCATGAAAGGAAGCTGGTTCAAACATGGCCAATATGCCAAGCAACCCATGGGTTCTCCATGTTCTCCCCAGTAAGCCTGTCCCCCAAGTCTTATATGGCTGGCAGCCACGCTAATTATTTTATGGCTGAAGGGGGTCCAGTATTTGGTTTGATTTGGTTCTTAAATGGAGGCCAATAGCCTCGGAATGAAAGGACAGAGTTGGAGTCTGCTCCTCTACTCATTGTTTCAATTAATGTTGTACGCTGGTATCCTGGATGAGGTCCCCGATATGAAATGGCTATGTTGTCTGGGGTATATACCCTGGGATTCATCATCTCACACCAGGAAAACTTAGGACATGGACACACACAAGGAGTTTAGGAGTGGAGGTTTAATAGGCAGAAGAGAAGTGAAAGAGAAACAGCTCTCTTTCTGTAGAGGGAGAGGAGTCCCCAAGCAGAAAAGACTGGCTGGCGTTGAATGCACTGGATTTTATAGTCAGGTTTGAGGAGGTGGTGTCTGATTTACATAGGGCTCACAGATTGATTTGATCAGGTATGATATTTACATAGTGCGTGGGGAAGGATGGTCACTGTACCCTAATCTTATTATGCAAATAGGCTTTCCAGTTGATCAGTGACATCTTGTCTGCTTCTTACTGTACATGTGACTGAGAAAGAAAAGGGAAGATGGAGCCGCCATCTTGAACATGTGTAGTCCGTAGTTCCTGCCGGCATTCACCCGTTCAAGCTCCCAGCTTGCTTGTTTATGTCTGCAGCTCGACTTTACAGGCTGCTCTTTCTTAGAAAATGATTTGGGGCTGCTTTTCATTAAAAAGCAAAGCCTTACCAAGGACTCCCATACCCTTACTTTCTGCCTCAGTGATTTCTTCTTAACTCCTATATTGGATATATTGTGGGTTGTTAAAAAGTGATTATGGAGTGAAGTACAAAAAAAAAAAAATAGCCATATATCAGTTCTTCCATGCAGTACAGTGGCAGAAAAGGATATGATGGCTTGGGGATTAAGAAGAAAGCAGTATGACAGAAAGATTTTTAAGATCAGAGACTACAAAGGGTCTTTCTAGCAGGGAAACTGATACTACAAGATGATATAAGAGAACGGGGGAGAGAGTACTTTGGAGTCACTGACGGCGCAGTTTCAGAAAAAATTGGGGAATTGAAAGTGAGAGCATAAGAGACGATATTAGATTTCTAATATTTCTAGATGTTTGGGGAAACATTATCCAATACAAATGCATGGTTTCTTAACATTTATTTGTAGAATGAAGCATGAAACTAACACAACATTAAGTTGTTAGAAGTTCATAGGCTTCAAAAGTAAAAGTGGCAAAATCTTTTCCCAACAGTCTATGTAATCTTTCAAAATCATACTAACTGAAAGGACAGAAAAAATAAAAAGATGTGGAAGCAAATTTGCTTCACTATCCTTTGCTGAGGGAAATGGGCACACTTCCTATGGCACCAAATCAATTTTTATCTTGGCAGAAAAACTGATTATTACAGCTACTGTGAGCCATTGTTATTATAATTGAGTGGATCATTTGTCCAGTATGTTTTTCCTAGTAAAAGAAAAACATTTGTGGTTTCTGTGGTGAATAAGAATTCTAACACCAGGAAAAAAATGCAGGCCCTCTTTTTGTTGTTGTTTTGCATATATTTGTTTGTTTGTTTCAGCACCAAATGTGGCTCCTTCAGATGTAGGAGGTGGAGGTGGAAGAAACAGAGAGCTGACCATAACATGGGCGGTAAGTATTGATGAGTTGCACATATTATAGGTTGCTGTATCTATATTTAACTTCCACCCCATTTTGTTTCTTGAAATAAATTGAGATGAAAGTGAATGCCTACTGTACAAGCAAGAATATATTACTATTTTTTTTCTTAAATGCAAATCAGATTTTATCTGGCTTACTGTGGCTAAGTGTGTAGCTCCTATGCAAGAATGAATCCTGGATGCTAAGATCTGTTAGCCTAGGTGATTAAACATTCAGCTGTCTGATTCCAGAGATACTTTGATCATTGTAGTCTGGTAATCTAATTGTAATTTTAAACATTGTCTCTGGACATTCTAAATTCCAAAGATTCCATTTACAAACTTTGTATCAAAACCCATTTTTAAATTGGAGACTGCCTCCTCACTTGAAGCTTACTTTGATCACTGGTGTAATCTAGCATGATAGGTCAGTCTTAGAAGTCACCCATGGGACTAGTTACTGAGGTATCCAGAGCATTTTATTACAGTTTCATGAGTCAAAGAGTTCTGTATCAGAGACTACAATCTCTAGAAAACAATACATCTTGGCTGGATTTTTGAAATAGGAAAGATATTGGGACGGGTGGGAAAAGTTGTCTGACAAAACTGTCTGACTTAGACATCTGGCATTTATCCAGATAACATGGTTTATACAGATTCATTTATTCATTAAATACACTTAGTGTTGAATCACTGCAGATAGTCAAAGAGCACAATTTAGGCTCCAAAGGATTTTGAAGACTGTGGAAAAAATAACAGGTTTTATTCTTTTCATCGGTCAAATGGATTTATTTAATAAGTGAATGTTTAGCAAAACTTGACTCACTGTGTGCTTTGTAGTCATTTTCTATATTTAGCATTTAAATCACATTTTAAAGCAAGATCTAGCAAAAAAAATCTGCTAATCTGAATCTTAAAATATTTATTTCTAAGTTTTACTGCCAATGAAATGTCCAAAAAATGCAAATATTATAAAAATTAGAACATTTCGCTCTTTCTCTTATGGCTTGATTTTTATAAATTCTGTGGATATCTGCTACAGAATAAGATGGGCCTTATAAAAAATTCAGTATTGGAAATTCTCCTCCAAAGATTCAAATGCAAGTTTCTGGAGATAGAGCCCGAGAGTTGTTATTTTTGAAATTTTCATAGCTGATTCTGTTATACTCTAAATTCCAAAAACTAAGTAGAGAACTATCAATAAGAAAAATGTTTAAACTATTGTAGAAATGTTAGGCTATACTATCTAATAACCTAAAATCACATACCTATACAGCTTCTACCATTTGACCTTTACACATTTCTATATCTTCCTATTTAATATAAGTATGTCCAAGCAATAGTGTTATATTTACTTCAAGGTTTTGCCTCAAGACATCTTAAATTTGATTTTCTGGTTAAAAAAAAAAAAGGAAATATACAATGTGCACATTTACCTAAATTGCCAAAAAAGGCTAACTGACAAGTACTCACTAGAAGTAGCTGTAAGTCAGTTTTTATTAATAATAGGTGATTAGGGCTGACATAGACTTCTTTATAAGGCAATTGACATGAGTGATAAGAAACCTTGAGAAAATGATGAAAAACCAAGCACTTGCTTTAGAATTGGAGATAGAAACCCAAAGCCATCCCCCTACAAATGAGTGCAATATTGTCCCTTCTTCCTTGTCACCTACTTTTATTCCTCTTACCAGTTTCTTTTCGATAACAAGGTAGATATTCTAGGCTAGAGTCTTATATAACTCTCTTACCATTGCCTTTCAATTCTAATGAAATTCATTTGCTCATCCCTTTAATACATATTACTTGAAGCCCTGTTCTAGGTGCTAGGGATAAAGAGGAAAACAAAACTGACAAAAACGCTGCCTTCATAAAACGTGTATTCTAGTAGTTGAGAGAGACAATAAAGTAGATAAATAAGTAAATTGTATAGACTTTGTTAGGGTTAAAGAAAATAGGTAGGGTGTGGGACATGAAGCATTGTGTTGGAGTCTTGCAGTGGCAGAACCTGTGGTCAGAGAAAACATCGAGGTGATTTTACCTCGGGAAAGTGAAGGGGTGGGAGGAGTCACATAACATCTAGGAGAACATTCTAGGCAGAAGAAACTGAAAGGAAAAAGGCCCGGAGTGGGAGGCCCCTGAGGTGTTCTAGGAGTAGCGAGGCTACGATTTGGTAAATAAGATTATCCCATGTTTAAGCATGTTTTTCCTCTGACATTTGGAACCAGCACTAATGTATGAACTGTGTATGTTTTTACAAAGAGCACGCCTCCGTGTGTGTCATTATCCCCATAGCATTTCCTCCCTGTTACCTGTATTACTAAAACCTACTCAATCTTTTAATTTCTATCTAGCCTTTGTCAAGAGAATACCACTATGGCAACAATTTTGGTTACATAGTGGCATTTAAGCCATTTGATGGAGAAGAATGGAAAAAAGTCACAGTTACTAATCCTGATACTGGCCGATATGTCCATAAAGATGAAACCATGAGCCCTTCCACTGCATTTCAAGTTAAAGTCAAGGCCTTCAACAACAAAGGAGATGGACCTTACAGCCTAGTAGCAGTCATTAATTCAGCACAAGACGGTAGGTAAAAGAAAGACCTTCTTACCTGAGGAGGGAGGAAAAACGTATTTCTCTAGTAGGCATTTAGTTTGTTTCCTTTCAGGCCTTACTTATTAAGATCTTTTTATAGCATTATGCATTTAGTAAATGAGTACTATTTTGAACCAAATTAAACATCACCCTCTTCATCTAAATGATGAGAATGTTGCTAGAGTATTTTTCATCATTTAGATCATGTCCATGGTATTAGGAAATCCCCATTAAAATAATTGGCTCTGACTTCCATTTTTGGGCTCTTGATTATAATTTTGTAGTCAGAAACTCTCCATACTTGAACAGAATCTCAACATGTCTGTATATTCATAAAGTTTATAATTTAAAACTTCTATAATATGGCCGGGCGCGGTGGCGCATGCCTGTAATCCCAGCACTTTGGGAGGCCGAGGCAGGCAGATCACGAGGTCAGGAGATCGAGACCATCCTGGTGAACACGGTGAAACCCCGTCTCTACTAAAAATACAGAAAAATTAGCCGGGCGTGGTGGTGGCCACCTGTAGTCCCAGCTACTTGGGAGGCTGAGGCAGGAAAATGGCATGAACCTGGGAGGCGGAGCTTGCAGTGAGCTGAGATCGTGCCACTGCACTCCAGCCTGGGCAACAGAGCGACACTCCATCTCAAAAAAAAAAAAAAAAATTAGCTGGCCATGGTGGCAGGTGCCTGTAGTCGCAGCTACTCGGGAGGCTGAGGCGGGAGAATGGCGTGAACCCGGGAGGCGGAGCTTGCAGTGAGCCGAGATCACGCCACTGCACTCCAGAGTGGGGGACAGAGCAAGACTCCGTCTCAAAAAAAAAAAAAAAAAAAAAAAAAAAAAAAAAAAAAAAAAAAAAAAAAAAAAAAAAAATTCTGTAACGTATATATTATATATATTATTTGTAAAACGGCCCCAAATTCTAACCTAAAAATGTGTTTAATTGTAGCATTTACGTAACTTTTTATTACAATACAGAACACAAATTTTTTAAAAGGGAATCTAGACATAATTATATGAAAAAGAGGTCAGTTGAAATTGTTTTCTTGAAAAGGGAAAAATTTGTCCTGTAGGGCATTTAGGAAAAAAACAATGCTAATACCAGCTCTTTTTGTTTTTCTAGAAACTTTAACTTAACTAAGCATGGTCATAGAAGACTTTATATATTTATACAAATGATACACAGTTTTAGATTGAGCATAATTACATTATTTTCTCTTATTTCTGTTTAAGCTGCTATACTTTTGTTATTTATATTCTTGTTAAAAATAATACCTTTCTGGCCTGGCATGGTGGCTCACGCCTGTAATCCCAGCACTTTGGGAGGCTGAGGCAGGCGGATCACCTGAGGTTGGGAGTTCGAGACCAGTGTGACCAACATGGAGAAGCCCTGTCTCTACTAAAACTACAAAATGAGCCAGGATTGGTGGCACATGTCTGTAATGCCAGCTACTTGGGAGGCTGAGGCAAGAGAATCGCTTGGACCCAGGAGGTGAAGTTGCCGTGAGCCGAGATCAGGCCACTGCACTCCAGCCTGGGCAACAAAAGCGAAAGTCCATCTCAAAAAATAAAAAATAAAAAAAAAAAAAAAATAATAATAATAATAGCTTTCTTTATTCATGTGCACTGTGTAAATAATTAATGACTAGAAAAACAAATAGAGATGTCATTGCCTTCTGATCTTTGGCAATGTACATTTACCCTTGGCCAAGTTTCTCTTTGCACATGTGTGAGAAGCACAAATAGAAGAGCTTGAAAACTAAAGGCGTGTGAGGTACTCTTCTATTATTAGAGGAAATGGGCTCTATTGGTTCACCCAACTTCCATTGTTTTCACTCCAAAATAGACATTTAGCCATGCCTTATACCTCAACAGAAATTCTCATGTATATTCGTCAGTCACAGAATTACTAGTTTTAGTATTTGTTAAAAATGTAATATATAATTAAATCATCCTATGATCTTTACTTTTATTAAACGCCATTGTATTCTATATATGTATGTCATAATACCATGTCATATGTCTTAAATATACATAACAAAATTTAATATAAAAGGTAGTTATTCATATATGTAAAAGTATATATGTGTGTATATATAAGTATATATGTATATATTTAAAATTATATATATACTTTTTACTATATTTTTTACTGCATACAAAAGTATGTGTATTTTAATATATGTGTGTGTGTGTGTATGTGTATGTGTGTATTTTTTTACTTTTAAGTTAGCACAACCAAATATGTCAAAAGAATAAAATGTAGAAATAATTTGTTTATTATCAAACAGTGGAAAAGTCCTGATGACAAACTTATATTCTCTATGCTTGTGCTCATTCAGCAGAAATATGATAACTTGGCTGAGCGCAGTGGCTCATGCCTATAATCCTAGCACTTTGGGAGGTCGAGGTGGGTGGATCACCTGAAGTCAGGAGTTTGAGACTAGCCTGACCAACATGGAGAAACCCTATCTCTACTAAAAATACAAAATTAGCCAGGTGTTGTGGCACAAGCCTGTAATCTCAGCTACTCAGGAGGCTGAGGCAGGAGAATCACTTGAACCTGGGAGGTGGAGGTTGTGGTGAACCGAGATCGCGCCATTGCACTCCAGCCTGGGCAACAAGAGCGAAACTCCATCTCAAAAACAAAACAAAACAAAACAAAACAACAATGAAATATGATGACTTCACTCAGTTTTAATAATTTGAAGAACGAGTACATCTTACAGATAAAATGAGTGTCTTAAGCATTTTACAAGTTACCTTCTCACCTTTTTACTGCTTTACTCGATGCTAAAATAAGTTTTCAGGCAAATAGCTTGTCATCTATTTAGTCATGGCTATTTGTATTTAATTATATTTCTTTCCTAAATATTTCATGAGTCTCATAAAACTTTCATGTGTTGAAACTTGTATAAGTGTTAATCTCTTCTTCCACTGCTGAGAAATCAATCATAGTGCTACACGTTTGGCTTGTTTTGGAAAGTCAACAGTGTTCATGTGTAGAACATTTTTAAACATTAAATAGGATTATGGCATTTTAATGAAAGACAATAAAAATTGATCACCCCTGCTTAAAGCCTTCATTGGTTTCTTTGTGTAAATTTCATAAGGGATGTCAGTTACTTTTTTTCCGTGAACAGAGACCTTTTTGACACATGTTTGACTTGATACCCAGTTGGAAGATTAGACATATAAAAGCTTTCTTGAGCCCAGAAAACAGTGGATGTTACAACTTGTTTCAAAGGCTCTTAAAATTTTTTTTTTAAAGATCTTAGCTTGAACATAAAAAGGGAAGTTTTATTAATAATATTGCTGTTTATAGTTAGTTCACACAAATAGCAAATAAGAGAAAATGTATTATATTGAACAATTTTCTATAATTCCAAATTTCTTATTTCTGATAATATAGAGTTGATAGCTAAATATTAATAATTTTAATTTGCATCAACAGGCTTTCTTAAGCATATCAGTTGAGAGAAATTAAAAAAATAGTTTTTTTTTGCTCATAGATGTAATAGAAATTGATGAAACTTTCTGTATTTGGTAAAAGTGTGTGTGGGAATGTGTATGTGTATATGTCTATATTAACATTTATGTAAATGAATGTGTGTGTGCACATGTATCACTAATGCCATAAAATAAAGTAACATTAGAAAAATACAGGAAGAGGTAATAAAATAATTGCACTTAGTTTGAAAATATTAAAGCTATTTTAGAAACATTAAAATTAAAGTATGGTCCAACATCATTCATATAGCAAATGATGCTATTCGAATGTCTTAAATGTAAATATCTCACTAATAATATAATGTTCTCATAAAATTTCAGCTCCCAGTGAAGCCCCAACAGAAGTAGGTGCAAAAGTCTTATCATCTTCTGAGATATCTGTTCATTGGGAACATGTTTTAGAAAAAATAGTGGAAAGCTATCAGGTACGTTAAATTTTTATCAAACTAAATACATTTATTCATAAATATATAAGCATACGTTTTCAAATGTGTTGTATGTTTCAATGTCCCATTAATTTATGTGGCAACTAATACTTTATTCTCTGTGTCTAGTATTGTGGTCATATATAAGTTAATTGTTAAGAATAAAACAGGGGTTCCTAACTGGCCTATCTAGGGGAGATGTAAAGAAACCTAAGTCCTGGCAAACAATTGGCCAAAATAAAAACTATGGTAATAACACTTATGATTACCCAAGGTCTTTTTAGGAAAACATTCTCATAAAAAGCTAGTGAATCTCAAGTTTTTTGGAAAGCATTTTGGTAATTTATAGAAGCATCCTGAAAATAGTCATCCTCTTTGAGTCAGTAGTTCCATTACGAAAAGTCCCTCCAAAGTAAACAATTTTAAATATACCGAATATGTCTCATGTTATCTATGAAGTAACAATCAAAATGACCCAAATAAAACTTCCCTTGAGCTTAATTTTAAAGAACCAGTAAGAATCAGTCAGATGCAAATGAGAAAACTTGTCTTAGTCAAGGGAGTAAAAACTGGAAAATCAAAACTAGAGAGATTAGTTAGGGTCTTTAATACAATGCTAATGCAATTTAGACTGAGTTTTGTAGGAAATGTGAAATCATCATCTCACATTTTTAAGTGCAAGAAGTGAAAATTCAAAGGAATTAACATGGTTTTTCCTTTACAGATGAGCAAATGGATACCAAAGAGATTTGACAACTTGCCTGAGTTGTCACTTACAGAAAGTGTCAGAGCAGTGTCTAAAACTCAAGTTGTCTGATTCAAAGTTTGGGGTTTTATTGCCACACATCACAGACTTCCCTGTTTTTTTTTTCAGTGAGTGCTGTCTAGGGCTGCCTCTCCACCTACCCCACTCCCCCAGCCAGCTTGCATTCTCAGCTTCAGCACCCTCCCTTCTCCCTTGTCCATGGAATATTAGCCCCATGAGGGCAGGGTATTGTTCTATGCTCAGTGCCATGCAAGACTAGTGCTGAGCACCTGGCAGGCTCTAAATAGATATTCATTGAATACTGATAGGAATAATGAAGTATGATTAAATAAAATGTTACAATTGGGCTTTCTCAAGGCCATGTTTCTGAGATGTAGCTGTAAAAGAAACTCAAGGCTTTGAGCAGACACACCCAGACCAAAAGGAAGCTTTTTTTTTTTTTTTTTTTTTTTTTGGCACAATAGGTTATAATTTGGGAAGATCTTAAAGAGCCCTCAGATCATCTATGCAAGGGTTCAGCTGAATTTATTACAGAACACAGAAGAGTAGACTGGGAATAATTAGACTGAGAATACCCAATATTCATAACTTACTAACCTGACAATTGTGTTTGTGGCTAGTAGGAAAGAGAGAAATTCACTAGATGTTACAAACCCCTGTAATAAATACGCCTGAGGTATCTTTGGGAGAAGACATCAATGTGTAGAGCTTGGAAAGTAAAATTTTGGAGCACAGGATTTTTTTCTTCTTTTATATTATTTATTTCTAACTAATAAATATCGAAAAAAGGATAATTTAACATATAACCCATATCATTGAGTCAAAATGCCAAATATATGACATATTTTACTTTATTTAAAACATGCTAGAAAATTATATATTATCTTTGTTAATGCCAAGAATTATATATTGACGATTTGCTTACTTTTAACAAGAAGAAGACAAAAGAAATAAGAGGTAGGAAGCAACATAGTGGAACCAATGATTCAGATAATAATTAAATTAAATATGCTTTTTTAATTGGGAACTAAACCTTGATTAAGGATTTTCACATAGTCAGTAAAAAGTAATCTTTATCAAAGAAGATTTTTTTCAAATGATAATTTCAAGGGAAAAGTATGTACCATGAGGAGTTGGTTTCACAGATGTCTGACCTTTTCCAACTTACATTAAGTAAAAACTTATGCACTTTGCTGCTGAGCAAACATGGGTTTATATTTCAGCTCTGTCACTTAAGAATTTTGTAGAAAATTGATTTGAACTTTGAGTTTCCTCACCTATAAAGTGAGAAAGTAACCACTGCCTCATAGAACTGTTATGTGAAAGATATTAAATAACCTGTATTTAAGAATTTTCCCTGTTTATGTCATTGGGCATTCCAAGATGGTGGTGATGATGATGATGCTGATGGCAGTGAGGAAGATGATGATGATGTTAATGATGAAAAGACTGATAACACGTCTTGAGTTCTTATTGTGCTAAACACTTAACTAAGCTCATTTTATTAAATCCACACAACCCTAGAGGATAGACACTATTATTATCCCTATTTTAGAGATGAAGAACTTGAGGATTAGAAATGTTTGTCTGAGTAATAATTGTCATAATCAGATTTTAATCTAGTTCTTGCCTCTCCAGAGAACGGTTGATTAAAATTGCTGGAAGTAAATCATAGAATTATTCTTTCCATTCATTCTTTCTTAAAATCCTTTTAAACCTTTTACACAGGGTCTTGGATATCAAAGAGACAAGCACGAACACTTAAAAGAGAAAAATCCATATTATTTATTGTTCTGCAGGAAATGCTCCTGTGACTGTGGCCGGTAGGGGGGAGGGGGTTCTTGACTGACTATAATGTGGTTATTGTTTCCATTTTAAAATATGATGGGAGAAGCCAATGGTTTAACAAGATAGATGATGGTGAAAACCAATACCCCAATGCACTTCCCATGAAAATGTACGATGGATCTCTATTTTTCTGTGTATAAAGATACACAGAAAGAAAGCAGCACATTGAAAACATAAAATATAAAGCTGGAAAGCCCTGACTCCTGCCTGATTGACACCATCTCAAGGTTCATTTCCTGACATTTCAAATGAGAATTGTGAGCAATTGAATTTAAAGACAATCTCTTCCCTTGTGGTTTTAAAGTGTATCTCAGTAGAATGTTTATGTCACTTAGTATTTTTTTAACTTACTTGGTTAAAGAGCTCCCCACTTTCAATCTTAATACCCAGCGAGTTTTTCTATAGTGTAGGTAAGCTAGAAGAATACAAGAAGTCTTTCTTATCAAGGGCATTTTGGAACTTTGGGCTCTTGCCCAGGAATCCACAAAAGACTTAGTTTGCTCACACAGTGGGTAAAATATTCACGTAATTAATTTAACAAAAATGAGTAAAATAGGCTACCAGGAATAATGAATGCAAAAACTTTAGCAGCTGAATTAGAGATTAATGCAGATGACTGATTTCAGTCATCATAAAAGATGAACAATCCTGTATAGTCTACTCAAATATTTTTAAAGTTTAAATTATTATGGTGAGCTGAAACTGATTACTTAGAAAGTGCTTTATTTTCTTATTTTGGAGAAGACATCCATTTTGGTCTGGATCTCTTTGAAACAGAGCCTCAAACAAAGATGTGGAGAAAGGTTGTTTATTATTGTTGTTAATTGTTTGTTTTCAATATGATCCTAGGAAGCAGGTATGAGGAAAAGGCAGAGTGAACAGGAAAGAGGGGAGCTCAGATAAAAATGTGCTATTTGTCTTGTTGGCAACCACTGTGGGCAACTGGTACTCCATCCCTTGAGACCTTTGAGGAGTTTTATAAATGTGCCTCTGAAGCTGCCCTGCCTGGGATGAAAAGGGAAGCATTCATCCACTTCTGAATGTTCAGAAATGTGCTCATTCAACACATAAACCTCACTTTTGTGAAGTGAATTTGAGCCATCCTGTTGCACTTCATAATAGTTTCTTACATGTTTATGTAAATAAAAAATGCAGGAGTATATTATTATTAGACATTTTAATCTAGGCATTTTGGTTAATTGTGAAATTACAATCCCGTTATTTTATAGACAGGGCATCTAAAATATGTAAAATTTCAGGATAGTTACAAATAATCCTTTTCTTTTTATTCTTATATTACATATAACATATTTTTATTCATTTTATTCATACCTTAGGTATAATTATAAATCTTGAATGCAAAAAAAGCCTTTATTTAAAGATGAAAATTATAATCCATAACTTTTCTTAAACTTTAAGAGAAAAAGAATCCTGTAATTATTTGACAAAAGTAATCATTTCTAATAAAAAAATCGATAACTTTTAAAAAAATTATTTTATGGGTAAATAATTTCTACAGTTTATTCTGTTATTAGATATATTTCTTTGATATCTAGCTTCTATATGGGTTCAAAGGAAATAACATTAGATACTTCTGAAAGGAGCTAGAAGAAAGTATTACTTTAGCGTGTTCTAGGCCACATAGTAACTATTTTTATCCAGCAAAATTATATTCCTCTCCAACTGCTTTAAGAATGGCTCAGAACAAGTTTGAAATCATGCAAACAGAAGTAAAAGAGGAAATAAATGATAAAAATTATAGTGAGAAATACTTCCAAATGGAAACCACTTTTATATTTTGAAAGTAAGTCTGCTGCAAAGTTTTTGGGATTTTTAAATTTTTTATTTTTATTTTTTTTAGTCAATGTAAAACTATTTTGGGCAATGAAGTAAGACTTTGATTCGCTTTTGGCATCTTTAGTCATTCCTGCCCTGTATGCTCTACTATATTCTAAGGCTGATAAAAGGGTAGATATCATTAAGAAACATTTGAAAATATGATGATCAGCCAACACCAATGGTAATAGAACCAGTTGAAGAGAACTTTTCATAGCTGAAGACTCTAAATCATGGCAAAATATAACTCATCCTGAATGTTTGCAGATTCGGTATTGGGCTGCCCATGACAAAGAAGAAGCTGCAAACAGAGTTCAAGTCACCAGCCAAGAGTACTCGGCCAGGCTTGAGAACCTTCTGCCAGACACCCAGTATTTTATAGAAGTCGGGGCCTGCAATAGTGCAGGGTGTGGACCTCCAAGTGACATGATTGAGGCTTTCACCAAGAAAGCACGTGAGTCTCACGTTTTGTTTTTAGACTTGTCAAAAACTACCACTGGATTCAATCATGATACGAATATATTTGAAGGAAATTTCCTACCTAGCTACCTGAGCACATTTTTCAATATCCTTTACAGCCACACAAGATTTCCCTTAAAACGTGAATTATTGTAGATGATGAAAAAATGTGAAAAATACCCTCACACATTAAATATTCCATTATAGAAATAAAGTTAGAGAACTATCCTTTTGTAAAGGCTGTCCTCTCAAATTCTTTGCCATTAACTTGTCTTTACCCTGTACTTATTAATTTAAACATTGTTTTCATAGGAGTACCTCAACAGCATGTGAAAACTAAAATTCTGCTTATTTTTACATGCTTTAATTTATAAACCTCTGTCATTGCACAGTGCAATGCAAGTTAAATGTGTAGCATTATGCTTACTCTCTTATTACTGTATGTTCTAGTACTGTATGTTTTAGGTGGTTCATAAAACAAGACCACCTATCCCTGCTCACGTTCTGGTCATTCTAATCTCTCTGGGTTCATTTTGATATCTCTGTTCTTGAACCCAAGTGGAATAAGTAAAAAGGAGAATTTGTATGTAGGACTCTAGGGAATGTCTCAAGAATCTGAAGATGTGATTACCATTAGAGTGTGAAAATTTATGAAATTCACTTTGGGACAGAGACTCTCCCAGTGAGATGACAGAATGTAGTGACAAGAACTAGAATTTGGTGTCTAACATGTGTTTGAGATCTGTCTCTGCCACTTGCTAAATGTATGACAATAGATAAATTACCTATTTAAACCTCAGTTTTCTAATTTGTAAAAGGAGCATTCATTTTTGTTCTTTTTCCATTTGTTCATGTATTTATTCATTCATCAAAAATATGCTGTGTGCTCAGCACTATTCTTGATGGTGAGGATACAAAAGGGATCAAACCAGTCCAAGGTGCTCTTCTCGCATGGTTTACAAGCTAATGAAATGAGATAGAAACTTCAAACAAACACAAACTCTGACAAATAAATAAGTGGGATTAAAGCAGCTGACAGGGCAATAAAATGAATAAATAGACAAAAGTAAAGTGACTTAGATAAAAGTGAAATTCTGATTGGGTGGCCAGGAAAGGCCTCTGAGAAGATGCCAGTTAAGCTATGATTTGAGTGATAAATGATAAGAAGAACCCACTATGTGAATAGCTTTAGGCAGAGCCTTAAGGTTCTTTGCACTCTAAGTAGTACAAAACCTTAAGGTGAAGAGCACTTAAAATATTTTAGGTGTGGAAAGGCCACTGGGTCCAGGGCATAGGTTCTGAGTAAGGAGGGGGAAGTGTTCTGGGGCCCAATTACGGAGAACCTTGTAAGTAATTGTGATGAGTTTGAGTTCTTTCTAAACATGATAAGAAGCCATTGAAAGGTTTTAAAACAGAGGGTGATATCTAATTTATGATGTTGTTTTTTAAAAAATCATTCTGGCTTCTGTACAGAAAATGGATTGTGGTGGGTTAACGGTGGAAGCAGAAAAGCCAGTTAGGCGACTATTTCAGCAGTCAAGGAGAGAATTGATAGTGGCTAGCACTAAGCAAAAATGGAGACAGAAGTGGAAAGTTTTCTGTAGGCAGAGTTGACAACTTGCTGCCAATCTGGATGTTGGCAATTAGTGGGATGAGAGACTAAATACCAAATTTCTGCTTGAGAAACTAGGGGGTTGGTTGTGCCATTTGCTGACGATGGCAAAGACTCATTGGAGAAAGATTTGAGGATACTAGACATTATATTACATTTGAAAAATGTATTACATTTGAGAAATCTTTTAGAGACTCAAGTAGAAATAGGCTGATATCTGCCTAGACAGAGAGACCTATAGCCACATATGTCTAGAGGTTGAAAGAGAGATTAGGGCTAGAGACAGAAATGTGAATATTTAAAGCCATGGGCCTAAGTGTCAGTACTTAGGGAAGATCCACAGAGAGAGTAGAAAAGGTACATAGATGAAGTCCTAAATCATCCAACAGTTACAAGTTGACAGAGGGAGCCAGCTAAGCATGAATAATGGGAAGCAGCAGCCCATGAGGTAGAAGGAAAACCCAGTTGTTAAGATCTGAATTTAAGAAAAAATGAGAGATTCAAGAAAGAAGATGGTCAATTCTGTGAAATGCTCCAAAAATGTTAAATTTAAAAAAGAATAAACAAGTGACATTAGATTTAACCAAGTGGAGGTGATTGATGACCTTGCAAATAGCAATTTCAAAAGACTAGTGGAGAAAGAAACCAAGTGGAGCATGATGAGAAGAGAATAAAAGTTATATTACCTAGCTCACAGGGCCATGGGGTAGATTAAATGGACTCATGGATGTAAAGTGCTTAGCATAGTGCCTGGCATATAGTAAACACTTATTAAAACTAGATGGCGGTGGTCATTATCATCAGCATTATAATACCTGATGCAATAGAGTATGCAGAATTGAGAATGGATATAGTGACCACTGATTGCATATTACTACTTTTCACAGCTCCTAGCCAGCCTCCAAGGATCATCAGTTCAGTAAGGTCTGGTTCACGCTATATAATCACCTGGGATCATGTCGTTGCACTATCAAATGAATCTACAGTGACGGGATATAAGGTATATACAAATAGTGATGATTAATGTTTGCAATTCTTGCTGTTTCAGTGAAACCCAAGATGGGTTTCTTTTCTTTTTTTGAGATGGAATTTTGCTCTGTCACCCAGACCGGAGTGCAGTGGTACAATCTTGGCTCATTGCAGCCTCCGCTTACTGGGTTCAAGTGATTCTCCTGCCTCAGCCTCCCAAGTAGCTGGGATTACAGGTGCCCACACCCACGCCCGGCTAATTTTTGTATTTTTAGTAGAGACAGGGTTTCACAGTCTTGGACAGGGTGGTCTCAAACTGCTGACCCCAAATTATCCACCTACCTCAACTTCCCAAAGTGCTGGGATTACAGGCATGAGCCACCACGGCTGGCCCCATTCAGCTTTCTTATTCTATTTAATAGTTGTAGAGCAGAATCAGATAATGTAGTGCCATGATACATTTTGAAATGGAAAACATTATCTTCAGTGAATTTCAGCAAAATGTTATGTCAAAAGTGTAAAATAAGTAGAATACTTTAAAGATAAAATAGAATAATCAGAGCTTAAGGAGGAGAGATAATGAAACTATTTTTGTTTGGCAATGATTATGATAGGGTTGCCCAGCACCCAGAAAACTCCTTGATAAACTGAGTTACTGTTTATAAGTGAATAAAAAGGAGAAAAGCTTATTTTAAATATATTCTTTATGTCACACACTATCACATTTTTCACTGGATACCAAATTTTATGGAAAATGGTAAAAATAAAAATTGAGAGACAATTTTCAGACCATTTCAATATATTTTAAAAGTTCTCATTTTGGACTTTTTTCTTAAAAAGACTCATGCTTTCTATATTTTTATTTTGGGTCATGTCAAAAAATAAAATTCAGATGCTTAAGTCACATCTCCTTGGATAATCCTACAAACTTGCAAAAATCAACTATTGTGAATTGAAACTAACATGATATTTTTCGTCTAGTTTTAAATTTAGTTTTTCCTCTTGTTTTAAATTTATTACTTTTTGTTAATCAAAGTGTAAGCATTTTTATTCTGGTTTTAGTGTTAGAGCATTGGCTCATTATTATGACTTTACTGCGTATTTACATTTCTGTACTTTATAAGGTACTCTACAGACCTGATGGCCAGCATGATGGCAAGCTGTATTCAACTCACAAACACTCCATAGAAGTCCCAATCCCCAGAGATGGAGAATACGTTGTGGAGGTTCGTGCGCACAGTGATGGAGGAGATGGAGTGGTGTCTCAAGTCAAAATTTCAGGTAAGTGAGTCATTTAAGACACATTTCAACTAAGTACTTGTGAGTTTCTAGACCCTGTGGATTCCCAAGGGTAGGGATAAGCCTGATACTCACACCAGTGTCCGTATTTTCCTAAGTAGATTGGACATATCAAGGATTCCCTGAAACTTGGTATTTCTCCTCTTATGAGTCACAAAAGTAAGTCTGTGACATACCACATACTTCTTGATTATTATCTGGATGTCAAAGCACAGTTGAAATCTTTCAGACATAAGACGAACGAGTTTTTGGGATCCAATATACAGTATGGGACGTATTAGTTTATTTGATTGTGGTAATCATTATACAATGTATACATATATCAAATCTTCATGTTGTTCACCTTGAACATATTTAATCTTTGTCCGTTAAATATTTTCAAATAAAAAGCACAATTAAAATGGCATAATTTATTGAATACTATATAATACTAGGCTATTATTTAATAATAACCAAACTTCTATCAAAAGGAAATACACTAGGCTATTTTTAATACTCTTATAACTCTTTCACTTGGACTATAGATATTGATATAGTAGTAAAAGAGAAAAACACTAAATTATAGCCCCTTTGTCTTTTCTCTTTCTCTATCTTATCTATTCCTTTTCTACAAACTCTATTTCTCACACCTTTGTTTGATTTGGAAATACATATATTTGAGGCAGTCATTTCTTTTTTTTATTTCTAGCACTCTGTTATTTAATTTTTGACATATTTTTCTTAACCTATATGCATGATATAGTTTAATTATACTGAATTTCAATAGATGTTAATTTGAGAAATGTATGAGAGGCTTTGACATCCCCAGAAGATCCTAGATCAAAGATGATAATAAATAATTTATAAGAAAATTTGATTAATCTGTACAACAAACCCCATGACACAAGTTTACCTGTATAACAAATCTGCACATATACCCCTGAACTTAAAATAAAAGTTAAATTTTAAGAAAACTAAAAAAAAAAAAAAAAAAGAAAATTGAAAATTTGGTGATTTTGATCTAAAGAAATAAATATGCTATATATTAAACCAACAAAAAATCCTTTACCACAATGCCAGAGTATTTAATGGTATTTAATAAATGCTGGCTTCAATTGTATGCCATGTTTTTGTGAAGTTTGCCACAATACATATATACATCCTTTACAAATCAAAATAGAACTTTGATTTTTTTTTAGTTTAATCATCAGTAATTTCGTCTTTTAAGAAAATAGAGAAATTACAGAGATGTGAAAGGAACAGAAAATAATCATGTTCCAAATACCCTAAAATAGCTACTGTTAATGCTTAGTTGAATTTACTTATAGTCACTCTGTATACATATATAATTTCATGTTTCAGCTTCCATTTTTGTAAATTATTTAAAAATTATAAATGATATTCTTTCAAACAAATATGCAAACTCATTAAAGTTTTTTTCTATCATAAATAATACTTTTAGAGTCCATTTTCATAAACTAATCTTTCTTCAGGTTAAATTTAAGACAAAGTGTTTTAGGTTGCTAAATTTCTTCAAAAACACTTACTAATTTCTATTCCTACTATCATTGAATATAAGTGCTTTTTTCACTGTACCACTCTAATATTATTGTCTTTTTAGTCATTGCTAATTTGACAGGGGAAAATAGAATTTTCTTATTTTTGAAACATTTTCTATATTCAGAACTTTGTCAACATCTTCAATAGTTTTACACTTCGTGGGCAGTTTCACAAAAGGAAATCAGAGGGAAATATGGCCATTATTTCAAGGAAGGTAAAGCACAAATAACTAAATAAATTGCTCTTGAACACTGGGCCTTCTTTCTCTTGTGTAGAAGCCAGCCACAGCAAGCTTTTGCTCTCTGTACTCACCCTTGGTTCATCATTCCTCACAGAAAGGAGAACCTAGCTTCTGGGATTTAGACTAGAGGTTTTCAGCAAGAGATGCTGTAGCAGTGATGGTAACATCAGTTTACCTATCACTAATGGCACTGGTAAATGTTAAACAGTAGAATCACTAGGGATAGGGGAAAGCCCTGTTTATAATGTTTGCCTGTTTCTGTGGTGTAAATATTCTCATTATGTGTGATTTCAAGTTTTCCAAGTGATGTCACTTAATATGGAGCTGTGAAGAGCTACCCAGTAGCACATCATTATATGTAATTGCCACCATACAGGTACAATAAGAACCTCAAAAACATTGACAACATTATAATATAGTAAAATATTAAGAAGTGATGAGTTTTGAGTATTTACTACATTTGTTTTAAGCTTTTAAATTTAAGTTTACATAAATTCTATTTTAATAATTACATTTTTAACACATTGCTCATAAATTTCCTAAAAATTTCACAATTGGATTTCAGGGGTTGTATCAGTTGATTTCAGCATACCACAGCTGTAATTTGATATTTCAGTATATATAGCTCATGTATAGAAGAGTATTTTTTTAATCCCAAACTTAGGATATTTTTCATATTTTTCTCTTTTTGCCAACTAATGGACAACATTCTTATTGATTTTAGAATTTCTATTATTTATCTCTTATTCTGACCATAACTGTACAAATAAACTGTAGAATTAACATTATGAAATGTCAGATGCTTGGTGAATAACACC
Organism: Pan troglodytes; assembly: GCF_028858775.2. NCBI lineage: Eukaryota > Metazoa > Chordata > Mammalia > Primates > Hominidae > Pan > Pan troglodytes. The sequence continues at coordinate 54,832,818 of NC_072408.2, read as the reverse complement.
ATTCTAGAATATTCTTGTTTTTAAGTTTGGATTTTCAAATCATTTAAATTATTTTAATGAGGAAAATGTGTAAATACAAACAAATTACAGGTTTTTTTCCTAAATTTAAAAGACTCTTAGTACTTTCTTTTGGTTTTCATGCCCCAAATACGTAGCCAGGATTATAACACACTACTAGATCTTAATGTTTATAAGCATTATGCTGTTTGTTCATTCATTCATTCAACAAATAAACATTAAATGCCTGCAATACAGCAATCACAGTTCACATATTTAAAATGTGCTAAGATTTACATATTTCCACATCTCTGCGTGGCCCTGCTGCAATTCTAATGATCCTCTTGCCTCCCAGTGTTGGCCTCTCAAGGCCTATTATCTATGCAATAGACAGGGGGTTTTTTTAAAACACAAATCAAATCATGTAACTCTCCTCTTAGAAAGATGGCTCACAGGGAGTGGCGTGAACCCTGGAGGTGGAGCTTGCAGTGAGCCGAGATCGCGCCACTGCACTCCAGCCTGGGCGACAGAGCGAGACTCCGTCTCAAAAAGAAAGAAAGAAAGAAAGATGGCTCACAGGTAACATCTACATTTCTTACTGTGGCCTATAGTGGTCTATATAATCCACCCTCTCTCTCATCTCAATTAAGTGCTTTGTCCCTTTCTCTATTGACATTTCTCTTCTTGAACACACCAGTGTTATCCCTGCCTTGAGGCATCTCTACTTGTTCTCCCTTCTGCCTGGAATTCTCTGGATCTTGGCATGTTAGTTTCATTCTCATCATTCTTGTTTCTGTTCAGATGTCACTTCCTCAGAAAAGCTCTATATATGGCCAGCAATTAAGGTAGCAGCCTACTCTGAGTAAATCTTCCTTATATCATAGCACTGTTTATTTTCATCCTAATGTTAGTAACCATGTAAAATTATCTTATTTATTAATTTGTATTTGTTTATCATCTCTCTCCATCCTTACTTGAAGCTAAGCTCCATGGGAGCAAGCTCTTGTTTGCCTCAGTTGACGTTTGAATCTCCAGCACTTAGGGGACTATCTGGCATGTAGCAGGGTTTTAAAAAATAACTGTTGAATTAATTCATGATTTCTGTATAGAGAAAAGCCCACTAACAAGAATAACTTGGGCAACTTAAAACTATAGTTTTCATCTCTAGAAAACTGATATACTTCCCCATTAGGTTCATGATTTATATTATTTCATGTGCTGATCCGCAAATTTGATTCTTAAAAAAATAAGACTTCCTTTTAGACATATTTTGGAAATATTTCAGATTTGATTATCTGTAACTGCACTTCTATCTGACTTGAACACTGTTATCCATTGCTTTAATAACTTATTCCTCATTGAATATTTGTAGTGCATATCAAGGCAAATGTAATACCACAAATGTTTCATCACACATATACTATCTCTAATAATTCTATATTATCCTTCAAAAACCGTTTTTAATAATTATGAGCAAATTAAGAAAATATACATATAGCTATAATTTTCAATATTTCAATAAGCTAATTTGGATTACTACATATTTTCTATAAATTTTAGAATATCAATTGACAAGGATCCTTGGTCATAAATAAATATCCTCAGAGAAGCACATATTTAATTATTTGTAGTGAGCATGCATATTTTAAGTCTTTATTTTTCTTTTTAGTTTTAAATAGACTATAGATAGCTGAATCAAGAAAGACTTCAGAACATTTTAGAGTCTGAACATTTTTCTACGGAAAAGAAGTAGTCATTTGAAATTTTTAAGGTAGGAGTAACATGATCAGATTTTCTCACTTGGAAAATCATATTGGTGATTGTCGAAAATATGTATAGCAGGGGACTAAGATATAAGGAGATGAAGTACAAGGTTATTGCCATAGAATGATTAAAAGATAATGATGTCCTGGGCCGGGTGCAGTGGCTCACGCCTGTAATCCCAGCACTTTGGGAGGCCGAGGCAAGCGGATCGCGAGGTCAGGAGATTTGAGAGCATCATGGCTAACATGGTGATACCCCGTCTCTACTAAAAATACAAAAAAAAAAAAAAAAATTAGCCGGGCGTGGTGGCGGGCACCTGTAGTCCCACCTACTCGGGAGGCTGAGGCAGGAGAATGGTGTGAATCCAAGAGGCGGAGCTTGCAGTGAGCTGAGATTGAGCCACTGCACTCCAGCCTGGGCGACAGACTGAGACTCCACCTCAAAAAAATAAAAATAAAAATAAATGATGTAATGATGTCCTGAACTGGAAAGAAGGCAGTAGTGGATGTCTAGGATAGATTCTAAAAGAGCAAGGCATTTTTTCCATTTGATTTAAAGTTACTATATATTCATTTCGTGTATTTTGTCTTCTAATAAATCTGTAATTTATCCTGATATTACCACTGGTGATGTAATCTGAATATTTAACCTAATATTTTTGTTAACTCCAAGATATTAAGTTAAACTGTATAACCAAACCCACTGACTTAAACACTGTGATGGAAAACACATTTTGTTGTTTTGCTTTGTCCTCTCCTGCCAGTAGCAGAAGAAGGTCTAAAAAACTATTTTTTGGGTAGAACTTTTATATGTTTAACTCCATCACTACTCCTGTGCTCCCTTCTCCATTTCCTAAGTATTGCAGTGTAAGAGGGACAAGAGGATAGTAGGATGTTTAGATTCATTTCATATGTTATTAAATTTAGTCTGTGATTAAGATATAATCAGATATTATCATTCAGGAAATGCTGTCTCTTCAACCATCTTGAAATAACCAAATATTTTGTTTTCCTTTACCCCATTTTTCATGGGATCAATTTGAGTATTCAAGTATATAAATCTAGCCTATATATTTTAGATTGACAAGTAGCTTACATTTAAATTACCTCTAAAATGCATATTCTCTTCATTACCATTGAATCATGACTAATCACTCAAAGCCTTGCCTAACCACATAAATGTACTTAGCACTCCCAGTTTTGTAACAAACATGAAGTTGGAAGATAAATTATTTGGACAAAGTAATATTGTGTGAGTCTCTAAATTCAACTTTGGGAGGCAACTCATAGCCTTGATGATTATTAACATAACTCCTGCAGTGACTAGGTTTGATCCAGCAGTTGTTGGACAACTTCCAGCACAGGGAGTTTCCAGAGTCTTAATTGTCCTTCAGAAGCTTTGAGTACAACTTCTAGAAGCACATTTTAACTATATGTCAGGCCATGAACAGCACCTCTGTATCTAAACTAAGCTAGGTTTTTTGAAATTTTCCCTAAGGTTTCCATTAGCTGCTACCAAGTTCTCACAACAACTTCAATATTTTATTTTGCTCATTTACTTAGACTCAGAAATAATTTTGCTGAAACATTCCTTGATGGAACACATGTAAGAATGGAAAGGAAATTTTAAAATAATCCTCCAAGATGTACTTTCTACCAGAATAATTTTCATTAATGAAATAAAGTCTTAGCCTCCAGTTATATTTTAGTATTATAATGTGCCAATGATTTTTTTCTATGATAAAATAAAACTTACTCTTCAAACATTACAGATTTTCAAAAACATTTTGTTCTCTAGTAAATTAATTCATTCAATAAGTGTCTAAACACCAACCATATGTCAGGCATTCTGCTGGGCTATTGGTTACAATAATTGCAAACCCTCCTGAAGCTCCCATTCTAATGGATATTAGAAGAATAAAGAACCAACAAACAAATAATAAAACAATTAGATTTAATAAAAACACAAGGAAAAATGAGTGGCTCTTTATATTTCTCTTTATATTTAAAGAGAAAAGCAGGTAGACAAGTTTTTGGTAGGATAATTAGGTCAAGCCTCACTAAGAAGGTGATGTAGGCTGAAATCTAAAGGACAGGAACTAGCCATATGACAAAAGTGTGGGTAAAGGAAGAGCTTGTCATGTCAAGGACCTGAAAGGAGGCTGGTGTAACTAGTGTGTAGTGAGGATACAGAGTCATGCGGGATGAGGTTGGAGAGGTAACAGGGGTAAAGTTATGAACAGCCTGGCATTGATTACATCTAAAAGGCAATACTCAGATGTTTGTAATTTCTTATAAGTTCAACAGAAAAATGTTGATGTGCTCTCAGGAGATGAATGACATGATCTAATTTAAGATCATTTGCTGCTTTTGTGCAGAAAATAGATTGGAGTGAGACAAGAGGGGAGGGAGTTGATAGAGCTGGTGCAAAGAAAGCAAGTCTGAGACACAATCAGAACAAGGCACTCTCTTTCAGAAATAATTAATTTATAGGCTACTGTAGGTTTTTTTATGACTCTAAGAAGCAAAGCAAATCATGACAAGATCTTTTCCAGGATAAATGGTTAAAGAGTGTATGTGAAGACTCCAGCTTCTGCTTTTCTATGACTTCCCAATTCTTCCCCTTCTGCCTTTTGGTGGCAGGAGAGTCTGGAGGGAATGTAGTGTCCACATTTTTACCCCAGGGAGACGCAGGAGGGCATTGAGAGCAAGAAGAATGATGCTGAGATTCTGAGAGAAAATGCTTCATACCTTCTAAAAAAATAAAGAGTTTTTTATGGTAATCATCAAGACTAACTTAGAGAACCAAGCCAAATGTGGACTTTTTAGGAAACATGAAATGAAATGAAAGAAGGACAATAAATTAGCTCTTAGCTTCTAAATCAGTTCCATGGTATATAAATTGATATTTTTAGTAGCACCATTAAAATTATAGAACAAAAGCTCCAGATATTGAAGTGATATGATGATGATATTTAAAAGCAAGATTTACCCAAGATTCAGAAAATAGTGATTAATATAACCTAATCACCAAGGCCCACAGATAATAGTGTAGCCATTATATTTAGTTACTTCCCATATTTTCATTTTCAGTATTATGATAACCTCATAATGGATATCTTTGTATATAGACCTTTTTTCTGGATTCCCAATTATTTTCTTAGAATGATTGCTAGAAGTGCAATTACTGGATTAAAGGGAATGACTTTTTAAAGGCTTGGCATATACTTGCCAAACTGTCATCTAAACAGCAATGCCTGCATTTTATCATTAAACAAATTTTTGTAGCATTTTGTCCTTTTAAAAATCTTTGTTAAGCAAAAATACTATTTCACTATTTTTTTGTTACTATTAATGTAAATATACAGATGTATTTGACAGCTGTTTATAGTTCCATTTCTGTAAAATTCTGTTCGTGCCCTTTCTATGTTTCACATTAAGAACTTTCTTTAAAATGTTATAATCAATGTATAAAGGAAGATTATAAAACTTTTCCTGCCATATTTGTGTAAATATTTTTCCAGGTTTGTTTTTAAATGTTATTGATGATAGATTGGTATGGTTTATTTTTACGCAAAATGATGAATTCTGATTATAAAAGTTCCCAAATATTTAACGTTGAACATAAAGAGAAAGTCACAAAATAATACATATAAGGTCATGCATCACATAACAAAGTTTCCATCAATGATGTACCACATATAAGATGGTGGTCCCATAAGATTATAATTCTACACTTTTGCTGTACCTTTTCTATATTTATGTATGTATATATATATACAAATACTTGCCATTGTATTACAATTGGCTACAGTATTCAGCACAGTAATATGCTTATGCTGTGGAGGTCTGTATCCTGAGAGCAATAGATTATAAATACACTATGCCTTCTAGGTATAGTCATATGTTCGCACAATGAGGAAGTTGCCTAATGACACATTTCTATGAAGACATTCCTGTCATTAAGCAACGCATAACTATAAGCCCATTTATATGAAGTTTAAAATTAGAAAATACATTGATGTTTAAAGGGGTTTGTGTGTTTAATACACACACACACACACACACACACACATATTTATATATAACATGTGAAACTTCCCCAAAAAATTCAGTCCAGTGTTGCCTCTATGGAGTGATTGGGGAATTATCAGGAAGAGGCTTCTGGGGTAGTGCCTGTGTTCTATTTATTTGCCTGGCTGGTGAGTACAAAGGCATTGATGTTATTGTTTTTAAATTATGTTTTTAGGCCAGACATGGTGGCTCATGCCTATAGTCCCAGCACTTTGGGAGGCCAAGGTGGGTGGATCACTTGAGGCCAGAAGTTTGAGACAAGCCTGACCAAAGTGGTGAAACCCCATCTCTACTAAAAATATGAAAATTAGCCGGGCATGGTGGCACACACCTGTAATCCCAGCTACTCAGGAGGCTGATGCAGGAGAATTGCTTGAACCCAGGAGACTGAAGTTGCAGTGAGCCAAGATGGCCACCACATACTAGCCTGGGCAACAGAGCGAGAGTCCATCTCAAAAATAAATGAATAAATAAATAAATAAATAAAGTTTTAAAAATTACTAATTTACATAATTTATTTTAAAGTGGCAAAAGTCAAAAGAAGGTTGAAGTCGTTGAGTAAAGGATAGTTAGTTTGGCACTTTGGAGGTCTGTGTATTAGTTTTCTAGAGCTGTCATGACAGTACACAGACTGGGTGGCTTTGTTCATTTTCTCAATTTTGGAGGCTAGATCAAGATGTTGGAAGGGTTGGTGTCTTCTAAGGTCCCTCTCCTTGGCTTGTAGATGGCCGTGTCTTCCCATGGCCTTCCCTCTGTGTGTGTGTGTGTATGTGTGTGTGTGCAAGCATGTGTGTTGTACTTTCTTCTTCTTATAAGGACTGATTTATATTGCTTTAGACCCACTCTAATGACTTTATTGAAAGACCCTATCCCAAATGCAGTCACTTTCTGAGGTACTAGGGGGTTAGAACTTCGATATATGAACTTGAGAGGGACAAAATTCTGCCCAAACAGAGGTCATTGGTAGTTTCAAGAGAGCAACTTTCACAAAATAGTGTGGGTGAAAGTCTTATTTCTCTAAGCAAACCTCATAGAACTCACATTTTCAAGCGAGGAGGCAAAATAAATAATATATAGCAATACATAAAGTTTTGTCAGATAGTGATAGTATCTGAAGGTAGCTGAGGAAGGTAAAGAGAGGTGGGAGAGAGCAAGGGCATCTGTTTTCACTAAGAGTGCAGGGAGGGGCTTATTCTGATAAGGAAATGCTTGAAAAAAATGGAATAGAGTGAGAGAAAAGTTGAAGAAGTTATCTGGAGAGAAGGAAATGTATTCCCACCAGAACAGTACAAAAGCCCTGAACTGGCTGTATGTTTAGATGTTCAAGGAACAGCAAGGAGACCAGTACGGCTGGGGCCAAGCAAGCCATGAGGTGAATCTGAATCATAGAGTTTTATAGGTCCTGATTAAGGACTTTAGATTTTATCCTAAATGTGATGAGAAGCCATTGAACCATTTTAAGGTGGGAAGTGACATGATCAGATTTATATTTTACAATAGAGCATCTCAACCACTCTTTGGAAGGGAAGTAGAAATCTCATGAATGGTGGTGCAAATCTCTGTGAATCTCTGGAAACAGGGGGATCAGTTAGGTGATAGTCAAAGCAAGAGATGAAGATAGCTTTGACTAGTGTACTAAGAGTAGAAGTGGGAGGTAGTTATATTCAGGATTTATATGGAGGAAGACCCAACAGTATTTTCTGATGATTTTATGAGGTATGTGAAATGGATATGGCAGAACTTTAAGGATTTAGACAGACCAGCACAATCATCTCCTGAAACAACTAGCAGAATTATATATTAAAACAGAATCATCTACTGAAAATACATGAAGAACAGAAGGAGTAGTTCAAATTTTGACAAGCTGAGTTCAATATGCTAGTTCAATATGCCTATGAGACATCCAAGTGGAGAGAGAGAAAAAGAGAATCATCTAGCAAAACTGAGAAAGCAGCTGAGGTCAGATGACATAAACTTGTCAGAGAACCAACTGGCATAATTATATAACTTTATTTGCAATGCATACCAGCCTGGATGGAGATGGAGGAAACAGAGATAGCAGATGTTTCTTGGTGTTGCCCAAAGTTGGCAAATGGCATGGTTAATATAAGTGGAGATCAAGGAAAACAAGGATTTATTACTTCTAGTTAAAGAATAATTAAAATTGCTGAACAGAGAGTCAGTATTAGATATTATGAATATTAGAATATTTTCAGCTGTTAGTAACAAACTCTCAACTCAACTGTCAACTCAAAATTGCTTAAGAAAGCCCCTGTGGAATCAGTGTCTCAAAAATATAACTAAAGAACGATTTTTCCCCATTTCTCCACTTGAGAGGCCTCAGCTTCATTCTAAGGCTTGTTCCCTCTGTGGTTGCAAGATTCTGCAGATGTGTTAGGAATCACACAGACCCTATAATGTCCAAGAAAGAAGAGGGTCTGTCTCTTTTGAAGCTTCATCTTCAAAGGAAGCCCAGCTTTTAACAGAAGCTCCTCAGAAAAACCTTCCCCATAATGTTCAGAAGTGTGTCAAAAGTCTTTCCTTAAACTAGTTAAATATCATTTCTATAATTGCTCAAAGTGATCAAGATTCACGGATGGTCTGTGGTTGAGAAAACCTTCCTTGATGAGTGAATAATATCTGAACAAAATATGAAGAGTATTAGCAAAGAAGCAGAGAGAGAAAGATTTTTGCATGATGTTCAAAGTTAAATAGTGAGGTAAATAAACACAGACATAGGATATACACTTAGAGAAATTAGAGACGAGGAAATTAGGTCAAAGAGCAGCTTCATAAAAATGCAGAGAAAGTTACTTTGGGCAGTATGGCCATTTTCACAATATTGATTCTTCCTACCCATGAGCATGGAATGTTCTTCCATTTCTTTGTATCCTCTTTTATTTCCTTGAGCAGTGGTTTGTAGTTCTCCTTGAAGAGGTCCTTCACGTCCCTTGTAAGTTGGATTCCTAGGTATTTTATTCTCTTTGAAGCAATTGTGAATGGGAGTTATCTCATGATTTGGCTCTCTGTTTGTCTGTTATTGGTGTATAAGAATGCTTGTGATTTTTGTACATTGATTTTGTATCCTGAGACTTTGCTGAAGTTGCAATGGGGTTTTCTAGATATACAATCATGTTGCCTGCAAACAGGGACAATTTGACTTCCTCTTTTCCTAATTGAATACCCTTTATTTCCTTCTCCTGCCTAATTGCCCTGGCCAGAACTTCCAACACTATGTTGAATAGGAGTGGTGAGAGAGGGCATCCCTGTCTTGTGCCAGTTTTCAAAGGGAATGCTTCCAGTTTTGGCCCATTCAGTATGATATTGGCTGTGGGTTTGTCATAGATAGCTCTTATTATTTTGAGATACGTCCCATCAATACCTAATTTATTGAGAGTTTTTAGCATGAAGGGTTGTTGAATTTTGTCAAAGGCCTTTTTTGCATCTATTGAGATAATCATGTGGTTTTTGTCTTTGGTTCTGTTTATATGCTGGATTACATTTACTGATTTGTGTATATTGAACCAGCCTTGCATCCCAGGGATGAAGCCCACTTGATCATGGTGGATAAGCTTTTTGATGTGCTGCTGGATTTGATTTGCCAGTATTTTATTGAGGATTTTTGCATCAATGTTCATCAAGGATATTGGTCTAAAATTTTCTTTTTTGGTTGTGTCTCTGCCCAGCTTTGGTATCAGGATGATGCTGGCCTCCTAAAATGAGTTAGGGAGGATTCCCTCTTTTTCTATTGATTGGAATAGTTTCAGAAGGAATGGTACCATTTCCTCCTTGTACCTCTGGTAGAATTTGGCTGTGAATCCATCTGGTCCTGGACTCTTTTTGGTTGGTAAGCTATTGATTATTGCCACAATTTCAGAGCCTGTTATTGGTCTATTCAGAGAGTCAACTTCTTCCTGGTTTAGTCTTGGGAGGGTGTATGTGTCAAGGAATTTATCCATTTCTTCTAGATTTTCTAGTTTATTTGCGTAGAGGTGTTTGTGGTATTCTCCGATGGTAGTTTGTATTTCTGTGGGATCAGTGGTGATATCCTCTTTATCATTTTTTATTGCATCTATTTGATTCTTCTCTCTTTTCTTCTTTATTTGTCTTGCTAGCAGTCTATCAATTTTGTTGATCCTTTCAAAAAACTAGCTCCTGGGGGCTTTAATTCTTTGAAGGGTTTTTTCTGTCTCTATTTCCTTCAGTTCTGCTTTGATTTTAGTTATTTCTTGCCTTCTGCTAGCTTTTGAATATGTTTGCTCTTGCTTTTCTAGTTCTTTTAACTGTGATGTTAGGGTGTCAGTTTTGGATCTTTCCTGCTTTCTCTTATGGGCATTTAGTATTATAAATTTCCCCCTACACACTGCTTTGAATGTGTCCCAGAGATTCTGGTATGTTGTGTCTTTGTTCTCGTTGGTTTCAAAGAACATCTTAATTTCTGCTTTCATTTTGTTATGTACCCAGTAGTCATTCAGGAGCAAGTTGTTCAGTTTCCATGTAGTTGAGCAGTTTTGAGTGAGTTTCTTAATCCTGAGTTCTAGTTTGATTGCACTGTGGTCTGAGAGACAGTTTGTTATAATTTCTGTTCTTTTACATTTGCTGAGGAGTGCTTTACTTCCAACTGTGTGGTCAATTTTGGAATAGGTGTGGTGTGGTGCTGAAAAAAATGTATATTCTGTTGATTTGGGGTGGAGAGTTTTGTAGATGTCTATTAGGTCTGCTTGGTGCAGAGCTGAGGTCAATTCCTGGGTATCCTTGTTAACTTTCTGTCTCGTTGATCTGTCTAATGTTGACAGTGGGGTGTTAAAGTCTCCCATTATTATTGTGTGGGAGTCTAAGTCTCTTTGTAGGTCACTCAGGACTTGCTTTATGAATCTGGGTGCCATCCCCCTCAAGCTACCAATGACTTTCTTCACAGAATTGGAAAAAACTATTTTAAAGTTCATATGGAACCAAAAAAGAGCCTGCATTGCCAAGTCAATCCTAAGCCAAAAGAACAAAGCCGGAGGCATCACGCTACCTGACTTCAAACTATACTACAAGGCTACAGTAACGAAAACAGCATGGTACTGGTACCAAAACAGAGATATAGATCAATGGAACAGAACAGAGCCCTCAGAAATAATGCCCCATAGCTACAACTATCTGATCTTTGACAAACCTGGGAAAAACAAGCAATGGGGAAAGGATTCCTTATTTAATAAATGGTGCTGGGAAAACTGGCTAGCCATATGTAGAAAGCTGAAACTGGATCCCTTCTTTACACCTTATACAAAAATTAATTCAAGATGGATTAAAGACTTACATGTTAGACCTAAAACCATAAAAACCCTAGAAGAAAACCTAGGCATTACCATTCAGGACATAGGCATGGGCAAGGACTTCATGTCTAAAACACCAAAAGCAATGGCAACAAAAGCCAAAATTGACAAATGGGATCTAATTAAACTAAAGAGCTCCTGCACAGCAAAAGAAACTACCATCAGAGTGAACAGGCAACCTACAAAATGGGAGAAAATTTTTGCCACCTACTCATCTGACAAAGGGCTAATATCCAGAATCTACAATGAACTCAAACAAACTTACGAGAAAAAAACAAACAACCCCATCAAAAAGTGGGCAAAGGACATGAACAGACACTTCTCAAAAGAAGACATTTATGCAGCCAAAAAACACATGAAAAAATGCTCATCATCACTGGCCATCAGAGAAATGCAAATCAAAACCACAATGAGATACCATCTTACACCAGTTAGAATGATGATCATTAAAAAGTCAGGAAACAACAGGTGCTGGAGAGGATATGGAGAAATAGGAACACTTTTACACTGTTGGTGGGACTGTAAACTAGTTCAACCATTGTGGAAGTCCGTGTGGCAATTCCTCAGGGATCTAGAACTAGAAATACCATTTGACCCAGCCATCCCATTACTGGGTATATACCCAAAGGACTTTAAATCATGCTGCTATAAAGACACATGCACACGTATGTTTATAGAAGCACTATTCCCAATAGCAAAGACTTGGAACCAACCTAAATGTCCAACAATGATAGACTGGATTAAGCAAATGTGGCACATATACACCATGGAATACTATGCAGCCATAAAAAATGATGAGTTCATGTCCTTTGTAGGGACATGGATGAAATTGGAAATCATCATTCTCAGTAAACTATCGCAAGGACAAAAAACCAAACACCGCATGTTCTCACTCATAGGTGGGAATTGAACAATGAGAACACATGGACACAGGAAGGGGAACATCACACTCTGGGGACTGTTGTGGGGGGTGGGATAGAATTAGGAGATATACCTAATGCTAAATGACGAGTTAATGGGTGCAGCACAGCAGCATGGCACATGTATACATATGTAACTAACCTGCACATTGTGCACATGTACCCTAAAACTTAAAGTATAATAATAATAAAATAAATAAAAAAATAAAATAAAATAAAAAATTCAGAGAAAGAGTAATGGAAATTTACAGAAAGGCTAGGATGTTAGCTTCAAAATGCAGGATTGTTTTGGATTCAAGAAAAGAAATTGCTGACAAGATGGATACTGAGATTAAAACAATTTATGATGCTGGGTAAATTGCCAAGGATTATGTCAATAAGTTGAGTTGTAAGAATTCTGGTTCAAACAAAGTCAGTAAACACAGGTTTATCCTTTAAAAATATATTGTTTGGCTCTATCACTGTTAAATAACATTTAAGTAGTCAAGTAGAGAGGAATATTTAAGGATTGGTTTACATCATGAATGACATAAAAATTGTAAATGTTTTTGTTTTGTTTTATATTTTAGATTAGTTATTCCACAATTTTGAAATCTATGAGGCAAATCCTTCACCTCAAAGAACTGCATTTGGTGATGTGTTCTAAATTTAGAATGTTATACTGGGAGGGTAGAATCTGGAAAGAATATTGCTGAAGGAACTAAAATTGGAATCTAGCATGAGGAGGAACTCCCATATATAGTGAGTGCTTTGGAAAAGGAGGTCAGAAATTAAAGAAATTAATCATTTTTGGAGAATGTAATTATAGTGAAGAATTTTCAGAGAATGAACCAATAGTCCTAAGGGAGATACCTTTATTCAAAGATGATTTCATTTTTCTGAGTATTGGGTATTAGCAAAATTTTAATTTTACTAAAAAGTAATGTGTTTCTCTCACCTGTAAGTATAACACCAAGGTTTGAGAAACTTCGTTGTGAAGTTTCAACCAATTTATGATATATGCATGAATAAATTATTCATGAGAAAATGGATAATCTTTTACAATGATTTATATGAAGAATTTTAATTATTGGTAAGCCTAATTTTGTATTTTTCTATGAATGTTGATTTACTAATGACATAAAAAGTTACATTAAGATATCTATTCTTTACACTCAAGTGGATTGAAAACATCCTGTTCCTAAGGATGAACTAAGATACACCTACCCCCACCCCAAATCATAGGATATTACTTTACCTTCTCTTCTGAAATAAGAGCAACACAAAAGTTAATTAAAGCAATCAGATTATCTTTAATAGATATATGCATCAACTATCAGAACAAAACTTCAAAATTCACTTCCCTTTGAAACATTATAGGCTGTGTTGAAATTTGTAACCCTCTTAGGAAAATATAAAAACAATTGTCTGTTCTGAGAAAGGGAGTTGTGTTTTACATTTTCTCTCCTGAGGTTTGACACTTATTCACTGTAACATAAATTTGAAAACCATTTAGAAAAGAAAGTGACTTTGTGATTTTAAAAAATAAAACCCTTGAAATTTCTCATAAATATTACTGGAAGCCTTTAATGCCATAGTAAGAGGGAATATAAAATGCTTAAACTGGAAAGTGATATGTCAACATATTAAAATGGTCCATTCGATACTACATTAGGGACCAGCTTTAGTGATTTATGAAGAAACATTTAGGTCTCAAAGTAATTCCCATAGTTGGGTAAGGCTAGAAGCCAGGCCTCTTGGTAGATTATTCACAGTATGAGAGCAGTGCAAAGGACATTCCAGAGGCAGTTTTTATAGACACCTTCTGCAAAATCATCCAGACCAAAACAAAATAAATAATTTAGAACAATTTCAAGAGTATGAGATTATCCAGCCAGTAGTCCTTCTTCTATAACCTTCCATTTCAGGGCCTGCATACTTGACTCTCACTTCTTTTTCTTAAAAATGGGCTCAAAAGCAAATAACCAGTCTTGGGTCACATGGCCAGGAGAAGTAAGAAGAGTGAAGGTTATTGAAGGTTACAGAAAATGCAGGAAGAGTCGAGGGTGTGGCAGAGTACAGAGACTAACTCCTCAAGACCCTTAGCCCATAGAGATGCCTTAGAATTCTGATGTGCCTGAAAGTTGTGAATCTTTAGGATATCAACATCCATGTAGATGATTCATCCAATGCCATAGCTTCTTAATTTATCTAACTTTTCTTTTCTGATGATCTTGTCCTGTGTCCTGCCTCAGCCACCCACTCATGATCACAACCGAAACAGGAATTCACAGATTTCAGTGTGTGAATTTGAATTTGAGGGATTTCTGAAACTTGGATGGTAAAAAATTACATTATAATTTTCATGAATTTCTAACTGAAATTTGGCATTTTAAAATATATGAATTTAGGTCACATATTACTCTGTCACCAATAACAATCACACATATTCTCATATATTTCAGCTGTTGAAGTATTACTTCAATAATACATTTCTGAAATCTGCTCCTAGATCCTGTTATTTAATGTGTTAATAAGCATACTATTTGAATGCGTTCGTAACTTACATTTGGTTTCTTGATACTTTTATAAATGAATTTCAATACAATAGGTTTTTAAAAAACTCTATGTATTATATTTTATGCATGTAATAAGAGCATTATTCTCAGTATTTTCAGAAATCCACAGACCACTAAACGGGTCCATGACACCAAAAAGTTTAAGAACCCCTGTAAATCTTAATATTACTAATAACTGCAAATTTTTTTCTTTAATTTTGATTTTAAATACCGTGTTCTCTGACCACTGATTCTTCTTTTTCTAGTTTATTTCCTTAAATCTCCTCCCAACTCCAGCAGTTCTTCTACTTTCCCCTACCCAGACTACCAGTGATCTTATTGCTTATTTCTTTTTTTTTTTTTTTTGTCCTTCATTCATCCTCATGTCCTCAGCTCCTGCCTTGAATGTCAGCTCAGATTCCACGGTTCATATTGAAAACAACTGCCCTATATACCTTTCCCTCTTTATGCTTCTCACTTGGCCAAACCCAAACTCATATTAAATATAACTGTTCACATTTTATGTGTCCACATCCAGGCAGAAGGCAGAAGCCATATGCCCCTACCAAGATCTCCCCTTTGCATTTCCATCCCCCTTGCATTCCCATCCCCAACATTCACCATCTCACCAGCACCACATACCTAGAGACTCTGAGATCTAATCTGTTCATGCCCTTCAGCCGTGTTTATGACAGTCACCTACAGAAACCCAGGAGTCTCTGATTAACACGGATCCAGGTGCCCATTTTCTGACATCTCTATTCATACTTTACTCTTAAAACCTTCCCACTGTTCCAAAACTCACCATCAGTTATCAGTAGAGTCTTCTGTAACTTCCATCTACTCACTGAATGCTTCCTTCACCTTTTAGCTTTATCTGAAGTCTTGCTCTCCCTGATGACATTGCTCCTTCTGCAGTCTGTTCAAAAGTGGTGGCTCTCTCTCATACCCCTTGAAGGCTGCACCTGGTGGAGGGTAGATGACCTTCCTTTTTGTCACTTCTACAGTATTCTCTTTCTCTCTTGCCTAAAAAGCTCTGCTTGGAATCATACCATCACCCTCTCCCACCCATTTCCCCTTCTTGTCCAAGTTTTCTACTAGCCTCTAGGGCCACTCTTACTCATTCCTTGGAGACTTTACTTTTCAGATAATTTTCATTCTTTCCAAATGACATTGGAGAGAATGCCATTCTCTTTTATACTTCTTTCATAAGTTCTAGTGATACAATGTAGGCATAAATGATTTTTGCATTACTCTGTCCTCTCCATTTCTTTCTCTTATTGATGTTCTTCCCACGGTTCTACCCTAGCCCTTTTCATTACTGTCTACATAATCTCAAACATCCTATCCTCTGCCCACTTCCTATCTTTACTCTTACCTCTGGTACTCAGACTCCCAAAAGTTTTTGACCTATCAGGAAGGACAAGCCATTGATCTGACCACTGTCTGTGTCCCTTACCTTCCTCGTATCCTCACTCTTTCCATATCCAGCTTAAATCCCACAGCCATATAATATAATTATTCCCTTGCATAGACCACCCATTCCACCCAGAAGTTCCCTTTTGCTACTCCAACTTCACCATACTCACTTGGCTAAAGGAATGGATTAAATTTAACTCACTACTTGCTCCAAGCCTACACTTTCATGGCTAAAGGTGGCCAGAGAAGAATGCCAACATGAACACTGGTTTCACCTTGAATTCATGACCACAAAACTTCAAGTGGGCCCATAGTGCTGCTGGGCCATTCCACTAGATTTTCCTAGCACATCCACTCTTTCTTTCACCTAGAAACCTATTTCACACCTTCTTTTTCTCTTTCCTTTAATTTCTAACACATCTTTACCATCTTCTCTCTTTAGTCAATGACCTTGCTTCCTATTTCTCTGAGAAATAAAAGCAATCTGAAGCAGTCGACACCTACACATATGCCCATGTGACCTGCCTTTCTTTCTAAGATCCTGGCTGAATGTTCTATGTTCCTAAGGACACCCCTCCACATGGAAGCCAGATTCTAACACCTCTCGTTAATTCAAGAATATTGCTTCAACTACCCTTTCCTTCCTCTTCTACATCATTATATATTTTTTTTTCTATTTGATTTTTCTCATCACCATACAAGTATTCTGCAATATTGCCCACTTTTAAGGGGGGAAAATACAAATAAGACAAAACAAAACAGAGCAACAGTTGAAAGAAAGAAGAAGGAAAAAAATGAAGGAAGGAAGGAGGGAAGGAAGGAGAGAAAGAGAAGAAGGAGAGAAAGAGAAGGAAGGAAGGAAGGAAGGAACGAAGAAAAACAAAAAAAGAAAATCTCTTCCAGTAACTAACGCATGTTCTATTATCTTCTTTGGAGTAAAATTCAACAAATAATTTATCATCTTCACCACCTAATTCCTCTTCCAAAATTCTACCTTAAATTTGTTCCAATCAGATTTTCACCACAACACCCTGTCAAAACAGCTCTTGTCGAGGTTGCTAATGACCTCCATGTTTCTAATTTAGGAGTAGTCCTCTCCTTACTCAAGCTCTCAGCAGCACTGATGCATATGGCCACTTTCTCTTTCTTGGCTTCCTGGGCACCAGTCTGTTTTGATTTTTCTTTTCCCCTTATGAGCTGCCATTCTCAGTCTCCTTTTCTGGTTTCTGGTAATCATTCCAACCTTTGAGCTTTAAAATCTCCCAGGACTCAGTACGTCAGTAATTCTTTTCCTCTTAGCCCTTAGGTAATCTCATGCAGTCTCGAGGCTTTAAGTGCATGACATGTATTTGTAGAAAACAATCAAATGTCAGTCTTCTCTGATTTATTCAGCTGCCTGATTGCTATCTCCATTCAGACATCTAATTTAAACTCTTCCCCATCTCCCTTTGTTTGTTTTTTCTGCAGTTTTACCCATCTCAATAAAGTATCTCCAATCTTCTTTGAAGTAATTTTTGGCATCATTTTCTTTAACACACCACATTCATTTCATCAAGAAATCCTGTTGGTTTTACCACTAAAATAAATGTATTGAGAAACATCCACCTCTGCTGCTACCATCATAGGGTCCAGTCACTGTGCCTTGTCTCCAGGATTGTTGCACTAACCATCTAATTGTGCTCTTCGCTTGGTGCTTAACACCTACAATTCATTCTTAATATAATGACCACAGTGATTATTTTAAAATATATCAGCTCTTCTCATGTCTCTGCACAAAAACCTTTAATGGCTTCCTATCTGAGAAGGGGACTAGATCATATTCATATTTGTATTTTGCCTGATCTCTGCCAATCTGGGTCACTACCATTAACTCCCCAGCTCATGACATATAAGCCAGTTTCTGGCAAAACATAAGCCTGTTTATTTTATTTCCCAATGTCCTACAAAATTTGATTAAACTAATTAAGATGTCTGTAATTTTTTTGTTTTGAGATGGAGTCTCGCTCTATCACCCAGGCTGGAGTGCAGAGTAGCACAATCTCGGCTTACTGCAACCTCCAGCTCCCAGGTTCAGGCAGTTATGCTGTCTCAGCCTCCCAAGTAGCTGGGATTACAGGTGCATGCCACTAGGCCCAGCTAATTTTTGTACTTTTAGTAGAGACAGGGTTTTGCCATGTTGGCCAGGCTGGTCTTGAAATCCTGACCTCAGGTGATCCGCCTGCCTCGGCCTCCCAAAGTGCTGGGATTACAGGTGAGAGCCACTGCACCCAGTCAAGATGTCTATAATATTATTATAAATTTGTGTATGTTTTTATTATTTATATGTTGTATTAGTCCATTCTCATACTGCTATAAAGAACTACCTGAAACTGGGTAATTTATAAAGAAAAGAGGTTTAATTGACTCACAGTTTCACAGGCTTTGCAGGAAGCATGGCTGGGAAGGCCTCAGGAAATTTATAATCATGGCAGAAGGGTAAAGGGGAAGCAAGCACATTTGCACACAGTGGCAAGAAAGAGAGAAGGGGGAAGTGCTACACACTTTTAAACAACCAGGTCTCATGAGAACTCACTCACTATCACAAGAACAGCAAGGGAGACATTCATCCCCATGATCCAATCACCTTCCACCAGGTCCCTCCCCCAACACTGGGGATTACAGTTCAATCTGAGACTTGGGTGGGGACACAGCCAAACCATTATCATATGCCTTGATTATTTAACATAGGTATGTTCTCTTTTTGCGTAAATGAGAATAATGGTGTCTACCTTTGATATGAGCCATAAATGAATAAATTAAACCTATTTTTATATATCTTAAACCTTTGCCACCCAATTATAACCGGAAGTATGAGTGGGAAAGACAACACTCTATATCAGCATTTCTCAAACTTTCTTCATTATTGCCTCCCTAGGAAGCCTCGTTACATATTATTTTTCCAAGTGTTACCACTTACGAAATTTTAATACCAAAAATCTACTGTATAGCTGTTTATGTTATGTGGCCATTTAGAGATCCAAAACTATTATGATATTTCAGATTTTCCCACCCCACAAGAACCAACTTTCACTTAGTTGGAGGCCATGTTGGCCCTATTGAGAATGCATGCTCGGTGGAGATTCTCACTCATTCCACTCCCTGGAGACACAGTAAATTCTATGAATCAATCAATCCAAACCTTCAGTGAGCTGTGTTTTTAGAACATATTGTTTTGTGATCTTTTTTTTTTTTTTTTTTTTTTTGAGATGGAGTATTGCTCTGTCACCCAGGCTGGAGTGCAGTGGTGCGATCTCGGCTCACTGCAAGCTCTGCCTCTCAGGTTCACGCCATTCTCCTGCCTCAGCCTCCCAAGTAGCTGGGACTACAGGTGCCCGCCACCATGCCCAGATAATTTTTTTTATTTTTTAGTAGAGACAGCATTTCACCGTGTTAGCCAGGATGGTTTCCATCTCCTGACCTCATGATCCACCCACCTCGGCCTCCCAAAGTGCTGGGATTACAGGTGTGAGCCACCGCACCCAGCCTGTTTTGTGATCTTATATAATTAATTTTGTATTGAATTGTACTTTAGTCTTATGCTATTGGCTTAGACTGAGGGCAATTAAAAATAAAGTAGAGAAACAAAACCAAAAAAAATACACAAAATCTACTATTATATTATTCTACAATTGTTGAGGATATATTTCTATAAAACACATACAAAAATGTCCTCTTTTTAAGGAGCTGTGAATGAAAGTTCTCTCAGGTAGGGGTGAACCTATAGAAGTGAGCACCCTGGTCTAGGCCAATAAATAAATATTTAATGTCTAAATAAAATAATTTAATATTAACAGTAAATGAGTCTTGAAATTCCTGCATACTATGTATTTAATGGAGAAGATGAGATCTTGTAAGAGGAAGAATGCAAGGAGGATCACTTCTGTCTAAACTCTGGAACAGTTCATCTCCTAACATCCACCCCCCCCCACACACACACACAAAGAAACCTACAGTTAAATAATCCATTCTCTGTAAGCAGTGTAGATATTACTTATTGGAATGTATTAAATAGCAGACTCACTCTCCACACACACACACTCTAAATAGCTTATCAGCATCTTCCTTCAGTAGAGAACTCTGGGGGTAGAATACTGTGATAAATATGCTTTCCCAATTTCTTGTATTTCTAGTACTGTGTTGGCATCCAGTACAGATTATATCCCGGATATCTGCCCAACTAGACTGTTCCATAAACTTTGTCTCTGGTCTTAAGACCAGAAGTAGATAAGCTCTTCCTGAGACATTACTTGTTTTTATCTTTTGGATAAAGACATTGGAAACTCAATGGCTGATGTATTTCCGTGTTTGCACTGCATGGCCAAAGCTCAGAGCCAAATCTGCTACATGCCTCTAGCAAAATATATAAAGTATTGTATATTTTACTTTAAAATGTCTGAATATATATGCAGTGGCTTTAAAAAGTGCCTGGAACAACACAGACACAATAAATATTAGCAATATTTGTACTAGCTTTAGTTGATGTTGCTATTTTGGTATTACCTCTTATTTTGTATCATGTTTCCTAACTTTATCTTTTTTCCTCTCAATTTTCTTATTTGTTTTCTTTATCATACTTTATCTATCTTTGTAAACTATCAGAAAGCCTTTTTAGAATGAAGTAGCCTATAACTTATAAGTAAATATTTATATTTTATCCCCCAAATAACCTGGCAAACAATTTTGACTCAGTATTTGTTTTTTCAATTTAACTAGCAAAAAAAGTTCTCCAGATAAATACTGTTGGATTACAATATCTGGAAGACTTCAATAGTAAATGTCTTAAGAACATTTATTTATCCTCAAGAACTACAAAACATGAATCGGATTTCCAGTATATGCTTTATAATTAAATTTAAGCCAAAAAGAATTCTTGAAATATTATTTAAAGTTATAAAGAATGCATCTAAAATGTGAGAGCCAATAAAATCTAAAGAGAAAATTCTTAAAATAAAATGGACACAAGAAGAAAAATGAATTAAAAAGCACTTACATATTTAGTAAAATAAATGTGCTTAGAAAATAGAGAACTGGCATGTGTGATCCTAAGACTACATAGATATTATAATCCAAGCAGAAGTCTAAAATATAAAGCAAACCAATTTGATAGAGAAATATTTGAAGTAGAAAAAATAATGATGCCATCACATTTGAAAAAAATAGTCGTCGTAATTCTTACATTCTTTCAAGTATCCCAAGTGCTTTCGTGACATTATATAGTCTGAGTTTATTTTTAGAAAGCCTTGGTTTTTATAAATAAAAAGACATTCTTTCTTTTTATAGAGTCACTATGAATGGCTGACTAAACTTCTAAACATATAAATACACTGCCATGGATATATGATACCCAAAATGAATTTGATGTAGAGGAAAAAGTAGTTCACAGACAAAATTTATTTAGATTTTGTCTCTTTCATGTTTTCACTAAGTGTATATATATATATATATATATATATATTTGCCAATAATGCAGTGTCAGTTCTTTATAAGGTGGCTTATTCCTGGAAACTCTTGTTATTTTGTAATTTTGTTAATTATGTTGCCCTTTATATTGATGATTTAGATGTTTGAACATATCTTTTGTAGCTCTCTGCAGCCACATGTTATTCTTTTTGCTTTTGCTCCTGGGACTGAAAACTGTCGTCATCAAGAACTTTTAACTAATCTTTAACAGATTTTAAAATAACTAACATATATTTAAATGTCATTACAAATAATATAATGCTAGCTCATATTTATTATTATACTTGTTGAACTTTGGATTCAGTTAAAGGAATGAAGAATCATTTAACTTAGCATTTTCTTACTCTGACTTTTTAATCCTTTTTTACCCATTTTTAAAATAAATACAGTGTACCACTAAGGCAAAAGTCCCCAAAACTCTATTGTCTTCTTGTTCTTTCATTCTTTAAAAATATATATTGTATGCCAGCTCTTAATTGTGTTCATGGAAACTTGTAAAACACTAATCAATATTCTATAAGCCAGATAAAATAAATATAAAAGGAAACATTTTATATCTGAATTTTAGAGGCTAATTCCCTTTCCTCAAAGAAAGAGAAGTTATATTATTCTCAAATTAAAGTGAAAATGAGTATGCTTTCTTATTGCTACTTGATTATTTAGGACTATATAGTGCCTTAAAGTCTCTATACTATCCTTTCTGGTATAAGATTTATTTTTCTAAAATTTGAGAATGATAAAATTAGTAATAAATTTTGCTAGGAGTTATAGCATCGATATTGGGAGAAAATAAGGCAACCATATTACAGGCACTAGTAAACATAGTATTATACATATTTCCTAGAACATATTTGACTATAAACATTTTTCTACAAATTAAGTAGATATTGTTGTCAATGCCTAATATCTTACCTATTTTTCATGGAACATAACATGTATGAGGCAAGGTTAGTTATACACAAGATGAAAAATCACGGTGAGAATATGATTAGAGTCTCTGCTTTAGCAAAGACAGAAATGGTAATTCTCTCCTCATTTTAAACATAAACAAGTTTCCTATCTTTATAATTAACCTATGGATAATATAAACCAAAGCACTTATCACAGAACATAGCAGTTGCTCAATTATTTTATTGATCTTCAGCAGTTACTAATACATTCTGTAAGCTAGCACACAAATAAGGTACTTCACATAGAATAATGTCTTTAAATTACACTATCAGTTGCCATGTCACATTTAAAGAACTCATTCTCTAGTTATTAGATGTACTTGAATGTACTTATGTGATTTAGAGAATGTCAAGTCATGCAATATATTTTTGCAAATTTGATGAATTTTCATTTATATGTGTTAATTTTAAAATATTGTTTCAATCATTTAATATATTTTCTACACAGTTCTGCTGCATGGTCAATGAACAGTATGTCATTTGTGGTTTATCTTCAGCCATTTTTAATTAGATGAAATCCAACATTGCAAGTTTTAAAACTGAAGATTAGGCATCATTCCAAGTAGCAAATATTTTTGTTATGGCTTTTCTTCTAGGTTAATAACTTCTCTGACATTTGCTCAACTGTGTTTGAAATATAGTCTAATAGAATATGTATTTGCCTTCTATAAAATTAATGTCCTAGAAGATGATAAAATATGTTGAAGTTTTAAGGGAATTATTTTTTTTATTATCTTGGATTGGTCTATGAATTAATGAAATGGAAATTAATATACATGAGAGGATCAACTATAACTTTACATTAATTTAGAGTATTATAAGCAATGGCTTAGAATAAGAGTTTACTTTTTGTGAATATCCAGGATAACTTTCACTAGCTTCTCCCTTTTTCGCAATGCATTTCTTGGTAAATATTTTGTTATCATCACGACAGTGGGTGTTTCTAAAACCCATTCATATATTTTGCCCCATCTCTTCTTCCTTAGTGTGTTTTCCTCCTCCTCCAGGAAACCCCTTTTCTGCTGCCACCTGGAAGTACCCTCCTTTTTGCTCCCCTCATATCTTTGGCATTCTAAGTGCAATTGTGTTTACCACACCGTACTACAGTTGTGGTTTACTATCATTCAACCAAGATCTCTTGAGAAGAAGAAAGGCCATTTCTGCACCCAGTACTGACCACAGAAGTAGTGGGTTCTTATTAAATTCATGAATGGAGGTTTGGCAGTTAAGTTTTTTCCTGTTATATTAAAACTGAGAAGCAATCCTAAAGAAAGAAAAATGACTTGGATAGAAACTCACATTTTAATCACATTTAGATGGTTCCTGCCCACTTAGTTAAAACAACCAGCATCTTTATCTATAAGTTGGATCATGTCAATGTACCTTTCTCAGCAGTGACTTCCTCTCTCTTCCCTCTCAGCTTCCCACACAGGGACATTACAGCCACGGATTTGCTCTTACTTTGAAGAAGCACGGGTACCTCAGTACCTAGATCTTCTTTTGAGTTTGCACAACCTTGGAGATGCAGAGTAGTTAAGTTGTAGTCAGAAGAGCCCTGATTCCTCCCGGCTTGGATTAAGTGGTACCCTAAATCCTAAATACCTTCTAATGCCCTTTAGTCTGGGCCTGGCCAGATACTTCTTTCCTGAGTCCATTACCAGAAATCTTTGGAATGTGGCCTGCAGAGACCACAGACAATTGGCACTCATTTTTCAACAAACGAAGTAGGTTAGAAAATAATTTTCCAGCTATAATAATACAAAGAGCCACCAATCATGAAATATTTATAATAGCAATGCACTCTGTATCTTTGTTAAAATAACACAATTAGCTAATTGTTACTATCACCATTTTACTGATGAAGTCACTGAAATTCAGAGAGTTTATGTAACTTGTCCAAAGTCCTACAGCTGGTTAAGCTAGGAGCCAGAATTCAAATGATTTAGTTCTAACACTAAAGCATGTGCTCTTAATCTGTATACTATGTTAGGATGGGATTAGTTCCATATGGCAATTTTTAGCAAGAACCTGATATTGGGACATGACATAGCAACAAGAGAAGAGAAACAGAGATACCCAGAAATACACAGGTCATTCTATAAGTAACTACTATATTGCAGAATAAATAGTGAATGCCAGATAGGCACAGCTAAAATTTCTAGCACTCCAACTCCAAACCAAATTTTGTTAACTATTTGGGAGAGGACCTGACATAGCTTCTGCCATTATCTAAACAGACAGAATCCACATGATTCTTGGAGGAGGAAAAAATTAAATAAACTCAGATTACTTTCTTTTAATCTTCTAGACTCCATCCGTACAAGTGGAAAATTCATCTGACTCAGTTAAAACTAACATATTTAAAGCACCAATTATATAGTCCAATTAAAGTATTATCTAAATATAACATTTAGATCATAATTTATTATATTGTAAATATTTAGATATTTATAAATATTATATTTAGATATTTATAAATATTATTATAAATATTATTATATTTAGATATTTATAAATATTATTATAAATATTTAGATATTACTTATAAATATTTAGATAATATTTTATTTCCTCTAAAGAAAGAGCCATGTATTCCTGGTCCAAGATTATATTCTAAACACAGGCTTACCTTAAAATAGACCATGATCACTACAGAAAGGAAGAAAGGTGATAAATAACACTTAAAAATCTCACATGTACATTAGTAGACCCTTTACAAGGAAAATATTATTAAAGTTTAATGTGCAACTAATTTAGCTCGGTGAAATATTTTTGATATGTATTATAAAATCATCCTATGGCTAGCTAACAATGTAATTCTCAGAATATGCAATATCAACATAAGACTCTGTTCATATTTCTGAATTAAGCACTTTAGTGGATATTGGTTTAGATGGGCTGATTGCTTGATTTTAAATCTTATTTGATGAATTTGGAATGGAAGATTAAGAAATAAAGGTAGAGAGGTATGATTGGAGTATAAGTTATATTCAGACTGTGAAAAGGGAGAAGATTAAGTTTGTGGTCTTTGCTTTTTGTTTTCTGGCATTTTGGCGTGATTTTTTTTATTTTTATATTTTGCTTTTCTTACACATAAGCATGAGATGATGAGGTCCTAAACTTCTAATGCACAGGCAATAAAGGTGAAGAGTCGTAAGAGATTCTAGAGCTATACTGGAGATCAAATCAGTTGGACTTGGCACCCAAGTTGATATATTACAGGCGAGGAAGAAAAAGCACTTTGCAAATGACGGCATTTTCTATTATGAATAATGAAGTGCATGGTACCTCATGAACTGAACTAAGTAGTGCAGGAGGATGGATGATTTTTATAGCAGTAGTGGCAGGAATAGGGAGTATAGAGGGAGAGAGAAGTGGTCCTGTGACAAATGCAAGAACCTCAACATGGAAAAACAGGTAAAGTGAACAAGAGATAAAACAATCCAGGTAAGACATAGTACATCCAAAATGAGTCAATGCTCCCAAGCTTCTTTTTAGCTTTCCTAACATTTCTCTCAACACCTAGAAAATTCATTATGAATTACTTCATACATGTTACTATATCATCATTGACAAACACCTAAAAGTCCCTGTTTCCACTGTCAAGGTAAATGAGTATAATAAGACACAAGTCTTGAAAAGAGAAAAAGCAATAATAACCAAAAATTGTATGATGGAATGAATAAAAGAAGCCTGGCAATACTGGTAGAAATGCTGGTATTGAAGGAATTTCAGTTCCATTCACTTGTGGGAATTTGATTTGTTCAATGTAAACAAAATGGTTTCTTAAAGAATTTCCCAGAATTCCAAATGGTTAGAAAGAAGTAACTACTCTGCTGATTTTATAAATAAACTCCTGCAAAAGTGATGAAAGTTAATCTTTTTTCCCCTTTTTTTTAACTTAAAAAGAATTTGAAAAGAACTTAAAATTTCAAGGTTTAACACCATGAAACTATGACTAAGGATGAGCCTTTTCAGAAAAGAAGGAAGTCTGAAAAATATATAAACAGAACCAAGGAAATTCTGTGCAGATACAATCCAAGGTGATTAGAATTATTTTATATCTTCAGGTTGAGAAACTGAACAAGCACAATCTCTTAGAAATTTTTTAGACTAGTCAATGTCCAATTCTAGCCAGTGACTCCTTACACACTTCAGACTATTGTTAAAATAGCTGAAAAATTATTTCTGCTGTGGAAGTACAAAGAGAAGATTCAGCTTGTTATGATCCTCTTAATAGTTTCAGTGATTCAATGAATTTGGACAGTTTCTTATAAGAACTTCATGTGCATATAGCAAAACAGAGAGACACCAATTAATCCTTTTCGATAGATGGATGACACTGAATTGTGCAATAAGGTCCCAAGATCTAACAAACAAATGAATTCAAGGTCATAAAAAGAAGAAAAATCTTAATAGCAAATACCAAATACCAATACACTAGGAGAAAAATCTTAATAGCAAATACCAAATCTTAATGCCCTTAATACCAAATACTGATCTTAATACCAAATACCAAAATACAGCCTCAAACAGGTGAATCACTCATTTGTCATAGCCTCAAAGCCAAAGATGACTGAAGACCAACAGAACTTTTTGCCCCAGTTTTATCCTGAGAAAGTTTCCAAGGTAGTT
This sequence comes from Pan troglodytes, assembly GCF_028858775.2. Lineage (NCBI taxonomy): Eukaryota > Metazoa > Chordata > Mammalia > Primates > Hominidae > Pan > Pan troglodytes. The sequence continues at coordinate 54,805,703 of NC_072408.2, read as the reverse complement.
GTGTCTCTGCATCACCATTTGAAACCAGTGAGAGAATGGGATTATTGGCTGTCATTGCTATTGAGGCTTTTAGAAACCTCTAGTCATTTTCAACTCTCAACTCATTACATTAAGGAAGGCGGCATCACTGCATTCTCTAGTAATATTTAGAGATGTTTATGAAGCAGCCAGGATGTAGAGGAAACAGTACTGGGCTTAGATTCTGGTTTATGTTCAATACCTAAGTTTACTGTCTTTTAGGTATGTAAATATAAGCCCTAGGTCCCTAATCTGTAAATACAAATAATGATACATACTTTAACTGTATCTTATAAGAATTTAGTAAAATAAATGTTGTAATGTGTCCTAGACAAATTAAGCACTTACTAAGTGGTTTAAAAGAATTAAAAAATCCATTGAACAGGCCAAGTGCAGTGGCCTGAGCCTGTAATCCGAGTACTTTGCAGGGTCGAGGTGAGAGGATTGCTTGAATCCAGGAGTTCCAGACCAGCCTGGGCAACACTGTGAGACCCTATATCTACAAAAAATATAAAAACTTAGCTGGGAATGGTCATGCATGCCTCTAATCCCATCTACTCAGAAGGCTGAAGTGAGAGGATCACTTGAGCCTGGGAAGTAAAGGCTTTGGTGAGCTGTGATCGCATCTTTGCACTCACTCAGGCAACTGAGTGAGTTTGTCTGAAAAAAAAATTGAACAGATATTTGTTAATGACATATTATGGATCAGGCTGTCCAGAATCTTATGAATAAATGAAATGATTTTAAGGAAAATTGACTGTCATGGCCAGTTAGTTTCACTCTTTCTCTTTATTGTCAATACCCACAAACACCAGCCAGTCTCCACCAAAAAAGAGAAGCAAAGCAATAGAACGAGCAAGTTTTGTGGTGGGGGATGATTGCAAGGGACAGTCTTGCAATGTATGTAAATAAACCCACAGGGCCATGTATCTGTTGAAAATGTCCAAGAAGTCCTAGTCATAGTGCTCAACTGGTCCCTCAAGACTTGCACTGAAGAGGAACCATTAACCTTGGCATAGTGGAACATGTAAATTTTCAAACTTTCTCTCTAGTTCTACTTGTCTCTTTGCCTCAAAAACTAACTTGGAGAAGGCAAGGCAGAGGCAGTGGAAGGAATAATTTAGCACTTGTTTTTATAAGTATGGCAAAATGGAATGGGCATTTGAAGTTGCCAGTCTTTCTAACTTTGATTGAGGCTGAGAAAAGTTACTCCTGGTGATAACTCAGTGTATTTCACAAAGTTGGGGCTGTAAATGTGAGAACGTTCTGTCAAACAGCTATTTCCAAAGCCAAGTGCACAGATTACCTAATAAACTGGCTCTGGTTGTTGGTTAATTAATCACAAATTAAAAACTTGAATGTTATTTATAAAATATTTTGTATACATTGGGAATAAAACAAACCCATGAAACCCATTATACATAATTCTGTGTATTCTATAGAACAGAACCCAGATACCAAGGTCTGGATCTCTTCTGTCTTATTCCAGACTGAGTATGTTCTCACTAAATATGCACTAAAAAATCAAATATCTTTTTAAATGAATGAACTACATTTAATATTGCAAATTCACAATTCATAGATGGTTTTTACTTTGCATTTTAACCCCATTATGTAAGTATTAGACTCCCAATTTTACAGATAATTAAATGGAGCACATAGAGATTTAGTACCTTATGAGAGGCCACACACTCAAGTGAGTGGTAACAGTATGCAGATAGAATTGTCTCACCTCAAGTCTCATGCTTTTGTGTAAATGTCACCTTGCATTTCTAAAGAAGTAGGTAAGCCAGTTTTAAAAGTCCTCATAACTATGGTCTCACCTTGCCCCAAAATATCAAAATTGGGCTTGTTGAGCATGTGCTTATTGGCCAGCTTCTTATAAAAGCTAGAAGTTGCTTTTATATTTCCCAGCAAATCAACTGGTCATCACTCTATTGGAAATGCTCACTCCTTTCTCAAAGAGGAAATGCATCTGGTGATCTGGTATTTTCTGACAGGGAAAGGGCCAGAGTCAACAGTAAGGAACAAATACAACTGCCAGGATAAGCTGCCAGAAAACCATGTACCTCAGCCAAACAAACAAAGATCTATTTTGCTTGGCATGTGGGTTTGGGTTCACAATTGCCAAACGAATAGGAACAGAAAGATTAGTGGGCTTCACTGGATGGAAAAACACATCGAAGCCACTAGCACTTAGATGATCAAGCACTTAATGTATATTTATAAACTAATATCAACTTTGATTAGCATAAATAAGGGAAAATGTAACAAATATGTTTGCAAATTTTATGGCTCAATGCTTGATATTCTCAAATATATTATGGTTTGCCTAGAATTACAGACTCAGGGCTGTAGTAGGAACCTTAAAACTTATAACATTGAACCCTATCATTTTACAGAAGGAAAATCCACATCCTTGAGAAGTAAAACAGCCAAAGATCACAGAAGCATCAGAACCATGTCTTGAGCCCAAATATTCTCTGTTGCTAAAGTTATATAACTAGCTATTGACAGAACTAGAAGTAGGTCTTAAGCTGTCTTTTTTCTTCTCTACCTAGCTTAGTATTTGAGTGTTGCTATCTCAAGTAGGCAAAGGGAAATAAAATCATCAAAAGCAAAATAAGCAAGCTGATACACAGACAATATCATAAAATAGATATTTTAGGGAAAAAACAAAAATCATCAAATGTGCAAAAATTCTGCTGAACCTCAAAGATCAAACCCATTTTATTTTCTGATTTCTCTTTGGGTCTCTTCTTTAGAAACTCTTAAAACCAATTAATGTGACTATCCATTACTTTATTTTGTCAAAGTCATGAAGTTAATGCTTATAATAATCTAAAATTGAAAATTACATTAACGTTTTCCCCAAGAAACTGGTTTGAAGCCAATTCAGCTAACTTTCTAAAAAGACACCTCCTTTGTTAACATTAGACCATTCATAAAAATAACAATTTTGATATATAGTTCAAAGAAAATGTTAACAGTAACCTCACTGAATTACAGCAGTTTTACTGAAAATTGTATGCTAGTTTCCAGGCAAGTACAACTTTTCTACCTTACAGATTTGCAAGTTTTACATCTGAACTCTAGTCTATACTTGCATTGTTGATAACATTTAGACAGGATGGAAACCTGGAAAGAAAAAAATTATGCAAGAGAAAATGTGCAAGGAGAAAGAGACAAAGATGAGACAGAAATGCTAAAAATGAATCAAGCAATAATTCAAAGATTCCTTTGTTTCAGACATTTCATAAAATCTCAGTTAATACATTTAAAACATTTGTTTTTACCTCAATAGCTTCACATTGACCAAGTGTTAATTCATGGAAGTAAATGGGACTGCATGAATTTTTTAAAATTATCATTGTCAGAAAATTAACCATACAATAAATTAGATTTCAGTGTCTCAAAGTAAAACATACCTCTTCTTCTTTTAATGTTTGTTTTTATATATTTCTGCCACAAAATTTAATAAAATAAATACCTAACTGATTTCCTCACCTAGTTCTGACAGCAATCCAATGGAGAAACAAACACAATTCAGTAATTTGCAGAATGGAACACCACCAGTAAAAGAACCCCAGAAAATTCCCAACTGATTAGACTAAGTCCAAAACAAAGCTCTTCACCATAAATTTACCATTTTTTCAGACAAATTCTTATGAGTGACTAAATTTGCAAAGTGGCAAACTCACACTAGGCCTTTCTGTACAAATAAATAAGATAAAAAATGCTGAAAAATTCGAACACTGCACCTACCTTGACTGCGTCCCAGTGGTTACTCATAAAAATGGATCCAGTACTCTGACAAGTTCACTGAAAGTGTTGTCTTCAGTAGCTAAAGAGAGCACTTGCTTTTCTTGTGTTGATTAGCCTCAAGCAATTGGGAAAATAGCTAAAAGCTGAGAAAGGCAAATTAGAGAGGTTTTAAATGATACAGGTGAGCAAAGTCCTGAAACACGTTTTTCCAATTACCACAAATTTACCAGAAAACGTACTTTTCCACAGCTGTGGGCAGAATATAATTCCTGTGTGATGGTCCTTGATAGAAAGTTACTGTGGTCAACAAGTTTGGGAGATACTGATTATCCTCTGTTGCTTTGATGATTCTCAACATGCATTTATTTGCACTTTTTAGATGACAGTAGTCTCTTTTTTGCCCCAGAACTCCTCTTTTGCTCCTGGATCCACACAGCCCTTTCACTGGGCAAAGTACCGTTCCTCCTGAGATAAGAATGAAAGCTCCCATCTTCTTACATGGCCCTGCTTCCTTGGCCAGAGTGATTGGTTGAGTGATGGAAACCTTCTCCAAACTAGTTCAATCAAAGAAGCCACTAACTCAGCCACAGTTATTGGTCTGGGGATAGGTGTGTGACCTGATGTTTGCAAAGCAGAGCCTTTCCTTAAGAATTTTTCATTCGTGTTGGGGTAAAACGATAGCCCAGTCTGTTTGTTCTTAAGAATACGTGATGTGAGCTAGGAGCTCATATCTCTCTTGAGAGAAGTCAGTCTGAGAATGTGAGGCAAGAGGCCGGGCGCGGTGGCTCACGCCTGTAATCCCAGCATTTTGGGAGGCCGAGGCGGGCGGATCACGAGGTCAGGAGTTGAGACCATCCTGGCTAGCACAGTGAAACCCCATCTCTACTAAAAATACAAAAATTAGCCGGGCATGGTGGCGGGCGCCTGTAGTCCCAGCTACTCGGGAGGCTGAGGCAGGAGAATGGCGTGAACCCAGGAGGCAGAGCTTTCAGTTAGCCGAGATCGCGCCACTGCACTGCAGCCTGGGCGACTGAGTGAGACTCCATCTCAAAAAAAAAAAAAAAATGTGAGGCAAATTGTAAAAGAACAAGAGGTGAAAGCCAGAGACTTGGAAGATGCAGGCATTCAATTATCTGCTCCAGTGTGCCTGTACAACATCAGCTGTTAGGTTGGGGTTCTGTTTCTTAAAACCAAAGATCCCTGACTACCATACTACACAAACACTGGAGCTGGAAGCTAGACTCTTACAGAAAAACTCAGTATGCCCAGCTTATGCTATTGTTTGCTTTATTTTATTCAACTACTTTTCCAGAAATACAGTGCAGGTCTAGAACAAGAAATAAACTTCATGAAATGTAGTAGGAATTGCTACCATTTACTGGGAGTTATCTGTTAATCATGCATTTCTGAAATGCTTTACATAAAGCAGTTGTTTTCAAACCGTGATAAGCAGAGTCCCACATGTTCCATGGGGTGATAGAGTTGGGGGAAGTACAGGTGCCAGCATGAAAATAGAGAAGACAAAAATCTGGTGGTTTCCTGCTCCTAAACCCATCTTTGAGTAAAGCATCCCCCTTTCACCCAGTTCAATAATGGATTTCCACATATAATTACTTCTGAAGAAAGGTTATGCTACCTCTCTAGATAGATAGATAGATAGATAGATGCCATGAGACATATTATTATCCCTATTTTATAGTTGAAGGAAAAAGGTTTAAATTTTTTAAATTTTTTCAAATTAAAAAAATTAAAGAACATGCTCAAGATTACCCAGATTATGCAGCCGGTAAAAGGCAGAGGTAGAGTTTGAACTTTGCTTTGCCTGTTTCCAGAACGTCTGACTCAGCTGCCATGTGATACTGTTCCCAATATATCCTTGTGGCTCCTACTAGGACAGGCACTCATTGCTTGCTTTATTTTATTTTTTTATTTTTTTGAGACGGAGTCTCGCTCTGTCGCCCGGGCTGGAGTGCAGTGGCGCCATCTCCGCTCACTGCAAGCTCCGCCTCCCGGGTTCACGCCATTCTCCTGCCTCAGCCTCCCGAGTAGCTGGGACTATAGGTGCCTACCACCAAGCCCGGCTACTTTTTTGTATTTTTAGTAGAAACGGGGTTTCACCGTGTTAGCCAGGATGGTCTCGAACTCCTGACCTTGTGATCCACCCGCCTGGGCCTCCCAAAGTGCTGGGATTACAGGCGTGAGCCACCGCGCCCGGCCTCATTGCTTGCTTTATTGATACTCATATTAGCCAGCTTGTCCTGTTAAAATTTAAATAGCCAAAGATCAAACAGAAACCTGTAGTCTGACAAAGCCAGGGTTATTGACTGGATGTAGCAAGGAAACACACACCAGAGCAATCATGGAATACCATGCAGGTGCGAAGGAGAAGTGTCTTATGTAAGGTTTGAGTTCCTGCTGAAGAATTCTGAGGAGGGTGGAAATAAACTGGCAGTCAGATCTGGATTAGTTCTGTTTCTGAGGTGGGAATAGGAGAAGCAGGAATTAACTAGAGCTGGGGCTGTCATGAGGGGAGTGCAGTCCAGCAATTGGGTATTCCCACTAATAGGTGGGACAAGAAGAGCAGAGCGGGGGCATCATTGGTAACAGCACCATCCACTTGGTGAGGAGGTCATGATGGCATTCTACAGCAGCTCTGTGATCTTGGTAGTGTTTCCTGTAAACTTTACAGTTGGCATTATCCATGTCTGTCATACGAATCTGAATAAAGGTTTTGTTATTTTTCTGCCTCAGCTGATTTTCACTCTAATCATAGGGATGTTTTTACTCTTTCAGTTCTCAAACGTGCTGTCCCAGCAGGAGTTTTATTGAACTCAACAATTTTCAACGCAAGCATCCATTCATGTGTACCTAATATACCTCATATATATTAGGCACACCTCTAGGCAGTGGGGAATCAACCATCTAATAAAAACACTTTCTTCCATATGGCCAGGGCCATTAATAGACCTTGGAAGAATAAAAAATAATGTCGGACCAGGACTAGTTGGAGGACTCCTGGACTGAGTAGTAAAATCAATGCCTTCTGATATTATATTATGAATTTTTAATATCATCTCTTTAATAGGAAAAAACTATTTTCTGAGGAAAAGTAATCATAGGAAGGTATAACCCCTTTCTTTGTCCAGGTTCCTAGAAGTTAGAGAGATTATGCAATATAGAATAAAATAAAAAGAAATATCAGGGGTCCCACTGAAGGTCACAGTGGTTTCCTCTAACCATCTTCTTCCTTAGACCCCCTGTGATCTGTAATAAGAAAAAATTCAGGGCCTACAATGGAGGCATAACTCAATCATTTAACATTATAGGTTGAGTACTTTCTATGCACTAGGCTTGGTATTAGCCAACACAGCTAAAACATGGTTTGGATATCATCTCCGTCTTGAAGTTGTTCATAATATAGAGATATTAGCAGTTGTGGTCACAAAATGTGACACCACAAAGAGAAAATTCTAAATGTTATGGCATCGTCAGCAATAGGCAAGCAGTAGAAACAAAGACTGCATCACAGTGTCCAGATTGAAGAATCAGAAAGGAAGTTTGTATTAAAAACCAAGTAGAGCAGTTTTCTACTTATCAGAAAGCCTGCAGTACTGCTCAACTTTTAATTGAAATGTCTGTTTTCAGCATCACTCTCCATATAGCGGGAATTCTCCCTGAAGGAAGTATGAAATCAAAGTTTAGATTTAAAAAAAAATCAAGAATTCCCATGGAAGAGATATAGTACTCCAAATTGGTTTTACATTTCTTCTGATAGAGAAAAATTATTCACAAGATCAATGATTTGTTCAGGTTTAACATTCATCAGCTATATGAAAAGCAAAATATGTGTTTACTATATAACACATAAGTAGCAGAATTATGATTGATAGCAGTATTCTGATATATATGTTGTTAGATTCAAAACCAATATATATTGAAAAACTCCTCAAGAATATATGTCATTTAAAATGACATTAGATAGTACTTCAATTCGGTCTCTAATTTCTGTTTGGAATGTGGGATAGAAGTAAAGATGAAGACCAAAATTACATAAGCTTGAGCCATTAGAGAAATTAAATATAACACACGTAAACATGGAGAGTTTATTTCAAATATCCTGATGTCAAAGCCACAAATTATGAAATTGTATTTGGTTTTCATACTAATACCAAAACATCAAGATGGCATCCACAATTCACTAAATTTCTTTCAAGCAGCCACAGTTTGTACTTTGCCAACCCACATATTCAGCCAAGTACATAAACGTGTCCCCATCATAGATGTAATTTGTGGTCAAAAGACAGAGCATTGTGGAGACCGTGCAGTCATCCTCAGACAAAAAAAGGCTTCAGGATGGATCATTTACACTGGGTCAAACATTGAAGTTTAAAGGTTTAACTGTGTGATTGAGGTTTATTATTGGGCATCTTATCAGAATAAAATAATGTGTGGTCTGTGGCATATTTTAAAAAATATGTAGAAAAGTAGAAGGTAAAAAAAAAATTACAAGAATACAAAGATCTCTTTGAAACAGTTTATGTGTTAGCTTTTTTCCATATGACATTTATTATTTTCCTTCTGTGCCCTTGCCTTGACACATTAAGTGCAGAGCGCAGTGTCCTTCTGCATTTCTAAAACCAGTCCCTTGCTAAAGCTATCTGCAAGAACACGGCAGAGAGGTCAAAAGTGCATGGCCTTTGCAGCTGGACAAATTTGAATTCTAATCCCTTCTCTGCCCTCTAGTGACTATTGGACTTGAGCAACTCATTTTACCTGACTCAGTTACAAAATATATAAAATTGGGGTAAAAAGACCTACCATTGTAGGTTGTTGTAGTCATGTCATAATCTACATAACGAGCCAACATAGTCTTGTAGCTGGCTGTAGGGCAGTAAGTAGCAACTCTCAAAGTAATGATAAGTTTACTATTGTTATTGATAGTGTCCTTAGGAGCTCTGCTACTTGAGGGCTGTTTATATTCCCCTTGTTATCTGCCCTCACTTTTGACCCTCACTTTCCTGCTCATTTCTAAGAACTACTTTATCTGTATCCGGTAAAGCTTTCCCTCTTATGTTTCCAGGCAGCTCCAAAAGCCCCAGGAAGGGCAATGTTGAAGACAAGCAAGCAGACAGACACTATTATCTTCCATCTTATAGGGAACATGAATGTGCTTTTAATGACCAGAGATTCAGGAGAAATGCACTAAATCTCCCTGAATATAAAAGGACCATGCCAAAGAATGAGCTGTTTATGGTCACTTTTAATATGATAGATAATAATAATTTATTTGGTGGTTTCAAATTTAGAGAGTAAACTTCCAAAAATTAATGAAAACTGTTATATTAGTAAGCCATTGACTACATTTTTTAGGTCTTCACTCATTCTAGCAGCATGTTCATTGAAGATAGTGCCAGCTGGGCATGGTGGCTCATGCCTGTAATCCCAGCACTTTGGGAGACTGAGGCAGGAAGATCACATGGGCCCAGTAGTTTGAGGCTGCAGTCAGCTATGACTGAACCACTGCACTCCAGCCTGAGCAATAGAACAAGACCTTGTCTCTTAAAAAATAATAATTTATTTATTTAAAAAGAAGATAGTGCCTAATAGTTGTGGACATTGGGAAGAAAGAGTATGACTTTTTGGTCCTACTTTATAACAGTTTCTCAAAAATTCTCATGTCAGCAGGACACGGACCCATAAACTTACTTGATTACAGGAGTAGCCCTTCTAAGTGTCACCCAAGATGTGAAATAAGTCCATAGCATATTATAATACATCATTTCAATTTTTAATTCACAGTGTAATATCTCAGGGCAATTGTTCTTTAGATAAAAATTGAATGAGATTATTTAATATCAGAAATACATTACTTAAGTCATTCTGTATAAATGTATAAATGTCTTAAAACCATTGGGATGTGAAATTATGCAAGATTTACCTAGCATACCTATGTTGTCATTATCTCAGGAAAAATTATTAGTATTTTTACTGTATCTCTTTTTCTAAATTTTATTATTATTATACTTTAAGTTTTAGGGTACATGTGCACAATGTGCAGGTTAGTTACATATGTATACATGTGCCATGCTGGTGTGCTGCACCCATTAACTCGTCATTTAGCATTAGGTATATCTCCTAATGCTATCCCTCCCCACTCCCCCCACCCCACAACTTTATCTTATTTTTTAAAGCTTACTTTTTTAATGCATGTATATATGTTTCTTGACATTTTGCCTTCTGGTAGGAATTTGGGACTGCTGGATCATAGGGACAGCATACACATTTGTGATCATATTATTTTAAATGATTAATTTAATCATGTTGTGTAAACAGTTCACATGGTCTCACACAGAAAATCTTTGATCAAAAGCTTTTGTTTTTCTTAAATCATGTAAGAATAAGAGACTCTGTTTTGTAAAAGGACCCATTTGTTTTCCAGGGCTATGCAATCTTGCCTTAGCCAAAGCAGACTAAATGAGCAATAGTGACGTGTATCAGTGAAATAATATGCACACTTTTGGTTTACCTTGCAGGTGCACCCACCCTATCGCCAAGTCTTCTCGGCTTACTGCTGCCTGCCTTTGGCATCCTTGTCTACTTGGAATTCTGAATGTGTTGTGACAGCTGCTGTTCCCATCCCAGCTCAGAAGACACCCTTCAACCCTGGGATGACCACAATTCCTTCCAATTTCTGCGGCTCCATCCTAAGCCAAATAAATTATACTTTAACAAACAATTCAACTGATTTACAACACACATGATGACTGAGGCATTCAGGAACCCCTTCATCCAAAAGAATAAACTTTTAAATGGATATAAATGATTTTTAACTCGTTCCAATATGCCTTATAAACCACTTAACCTGATTCTGTGACAGTTGCATGATTTAACCCAATGGGACAAGTTTCAGTGTTCAATTCAATACTATAGGCTGTAGAGTGAAAGTCAAATCACCATATACAGGTGCTTTAAATTTAATAACAAGTTGTGAAATATAATAGAGATTGAAATGTTGGTTGTATGTGGTAAATGTAAGAGTAATATAGTCTCTTGTACTTTCTTCACTGTTTTGCATACTGCATATTATTGAATGGCCCCTATCATTCATGACAACTTGAGTTTTCTTGAAAAGACAATAGAGTGTAACAAATATTTTGTCAGAAATCCCATTATCAAATCATGAGTTGAAAGATTTTGACTATTGAAAACCAAATTCTAGAACTTACTATCAGTATTCTTATTTTCAAAGGAAATAATTTTCTAAATATTTGATTTTCAGAATCAGTTTTTTAATAGTAAAGTTAACATACCATATAGATTTTTTTTTTACTTTTATATTCTACTCTGAAGTTATTTTATGCTTTTCTTATCAATTTCAAATCTCAAAAATCACAGCTCTTATCTAGAGTATCATAATATTTCTATACTTGTTCATATGTGAAGTGACAAATGTTGAAAAGTAGAGTGCTTCCTTTTTTATTGAGATGTGACAGTCTTTACACGGTTAGGAATAAGTGACAGTTAAGTGAATATCACAATTACTAGTATCTTGGTTTTTCTGCTTCATTCCTAAGTATTACGTTTCTTTATTGCAGATGTCAGATCAAAAAGTCACCTGTAGGTTGAAAAAGCTACCGTATTCCATTTTGTAAAAATAATAATAATAATAATAATAATAATTAGTTTTAAGCTCATTTCCCACGTCAATGCAATACTGAAAACTGGCTAAAAATACCAAATCAATATATTGCTAATGGTACTTTGAAGAGTATGCAAAACTGGAAGGCCAGGAGGAGGCAAATAATATGTCTTTCCGATGGTGTCTCCCAAGTGTTGGTGCTTTGGGTTTTTATAAGTTGTGAAAAGGAAGATGCACATTTCTTCATTCTCCATGGTGTGCATGGAAATGTGTTTGAGTGTGGATGTAAAAGAAATCAAGTAATAAAGAATTAGCTGGCTCGTGAAATAGTGCAGTGTTGGATGCTTCAAGAGGTATAATCCTATTTTATTAGCACAAACTTGCTAGCTAATTAGAGTTTATCTTTTTAGAAAGGACACCGTATAGGTTCGTAAAAAATATTTACAGGAAGCAAAATAGATCTATTACTACTTTACCGACTTTACCCCCTTTCTTTAATTTGTATAATTTTTGTACTATATATCGATGTGTAAATGTTTAGAGCCTTCATTATGAAAATATCAATAAATATTTCATTAGTTTACATTTAACTCTTTGTTATAAAATGAAACTTTTAAAAATAAGTGAAATGGATGATTTCCCAGTGGAAGTATGTCAACAGTCTTAAGATCATTGCCAGATTTCATAAAATATTTAAGTATTTGAAAAAGAAACAAAATGTCTTCATACTTTAGGGAAACAAATACCCTGTATACCTTCTGTACAAATGTTTGTGTTTTCATTGTTACACTTTGAGGTTTTACTTTTGCAATGTGACCCATGTTGGGCATTTTTATATAATCAACAACTAAATCTTTTGCCAAATGCATGCTTGCCTTTTATTTTCTAATATATGATAATAATGAGCAAAACTGGTTAGATTTTGCATGAAATGGTTCTGAAAGGTAAGAGGAAAACAGACTTTGGAGGTTGTTTAGTTTTGAATTTCTGACAGAGATAAGGTAGTTTAAAATCTCTCGTACACTGATAACTCAAGCTTTTCATTTTCTCATACAGTTGTACAGATTTAACTGGGACCATCAGTTTTAAACTGTTGTCAAGCTAACTAATAATCATCTGCTTTAAGACGCAAGATTCTGAATTAAACTTTATATAGGTATAGATACATCTGTTGTTTCTTTGTATTTCAGGAAAGGTGATAGTAGTTTTATTTGATACTGATAAATATTGAATTGATTTTTTAGTTATTTTTTATCATTTTTTTCAATGGAGTAGTATAGGACTGTGCTTTGTCCTTTTTATGAATGAAAAAATTAGTATAAAGTAATAAATGTCTTATGTTACCCAAGAAATAACAACTGTCCTTTCAATTTACCTCAAGTTTAAATTTTTTAGAAGGTTTTCATTACAAGTTCGATAGCAGGGAATAAATATTCTGGTTAAGCAACAGTTCAGTATTTGAAGTACTACAAAAAGTACACACATAGAAACACACACAGAGTCATTATTACATTGAAATAAGATCACCTGGTAAATAACTTCAACCCATGAAGATGTCAGTGAATATCATTCAATGTAAAGTGAAACACTAAAGCAAGCTGCTAGATGCTAAGAAAATGAGACTTTGTAACCCTGAATGGGCGAGTCTGGAATAGAGGTATCTGCATAATGGCATGAATCTATAGGAGGAGTCTGCTACAGGTAAAGCTTCTGAGTCCTGAGACAGGCTGGGCCCAGAAAACTGCATCCCACGGCTGCCTGTGTCCTGCCTTCCCATTTTCTCCTGTGTTCTGATTGTGGTTTCACATTGGAATTCTCATCTCCCTTTCCTGTTTCATGAAGCTTGCTTCACCCTGGATTCTGGTTTTCCTTTTTGGACGTTGTCTCTGTTTCTAGACCTTAAGTATTAGATTACTTCCCTTCTAATATTTTGTATTTGGTATTTGACCTTCAACTGACCCCAGCTCAGATTCTCCAGGCTTTGGGAGATCAAAGCTTCTTTCTGCGAGAGTGTGTTCCATGTTGATGATTCTCAAACCTGGTTGCCCATCACGATCACCTGGAGAATTAGAAAAATTAAAATGAATTCCCTGGACCCCAGTCCAGATTTACCAAATCAGAATCTGGGAGTGAGCTATATTTTGGAGGGAATGTTCAGTACTATCTGACAGGGAGTTGGGTTTGAGGTTTTCATGATCACTGCAGGCTAGATTAACTGATAGTGTCAACTGAAAGAAGAATATATTTCAATAGCATGTCTACATAACTTAATATCTCTTCAGAAAAAAAAAAGAATCCATAAACTTTGCTTGCTTAAAATGCTGATTTGTTTATAATTATTCTTATCTTTTGTTCTACATCTTAATATCAAAATACAATACACTTTTTGTCTGGCAAAAATATCCCCTACCTTGTTTGTATCCAGACTGCAGACAAAAATGCACCTCAGAAGATTTCTTCTCTAAAGGAATGTGGACTTTTTCTTTTTCCTTCATGATACTTGGAAAATGAATTACATTTTAATACTTAATTTCCTGAGTCTATCATCTTCTGGAGGTTGCTAATAAAAAAAAATGATGAAAGCCTCCCCCAAACTTCAGAATAGACACATGATGACTTTGAATGAATTGACTTGTAAACTAGTTTATAGGTTTCACCATTGCTCATCCTATTTTAAAACCAAGTTTCACTTTTCCATTACTAGAAATAAGTCTGCTACCTGGGGTAATTATATCAGTTCCTACAATGTCATTACTAATTTTGCTCTAGAATTCAGTCAGGCTCATCTTAAAGCACAACCGTGAAGTTAATCCTTTTTCATTCAGGATCATTTTCTTTGACACATGCTGCCTTGAAAGCAAAGTCAAATATCTTAATCTTTTCTGGCATTTGTTTCCCAGAACTGCAGTAAAAATTAGCACAAACCAAGGGGCTTACAACATAACTTATTTTCTCACAGTTCTTGGAGCTGTAAGTCTAAAATGAAGGTGTCAGCCTGCCTTCTGGAGACTCTGAGGGAGAATCTGTTCCACACCCCTCTTTCGTAGCTTTTCATGGTTGCAGGCAGTGCTTGGTATTCCTTGGCTTGCAGCTGCAACACTCTAATCTCTACCTCTTGTCATATGGCATATTCCCTGTGTGTCTTGGTGTCCGCATTTCTCTCTTTTATCAGGACACCAGTCACTGGATTATGGACCACCTTAATATCCAGCATGACCTCAATTTAATTACATATGCAAAGACCCTATTTCTAAATAAGGTCACATTCACAGGTACTGAGTGGACATATATTTTGTCTCAACCTAGTAGTTCTCATTTCCTCTTTTTAAAACCTGATATGCATCACTCACACTAATGTGGATATGACTGAAATGCTGCTCTAAGCATCTTTTCAGAAAGCATTTATGTTGATAATTTACAACAATATGGATGAAACTCAAATGCATTATGCTAATTGAAAAGAAGCCAGATTCAAAATGCTGCGTGATGCCATTTATAGAACATTCTGGAACAGTCAGAATGCTCGTGGTTGCAAGGAGTTGAGAGGAGGTGGAGGGTCTGACTGCGCAGAAGCAGCATGAGGGAACTCTTAGGGGCAGTAGAACTGGTTGTGGTGACTCAAATCTATGCATTTGTCAAAACTCACAAAATTGCCCATCAAAAGGGTGAGATTTACAGTATGTACATTAAAACAACTTTTTAAAAAATGAAATTTTGAAAAGATCATGACCATTGGACAGATCTGTGATAATATTTTAATGCTACCTATTATTACCTGTAAGATCTTGGAGAAGAAATGTAACCTTCTGAGGTTCAGTTTCCTCTTCTGTAAAATAGGGATAATACTTCTCCATTGTTCAGAATTCTTTTAGTTGCAAATGACAGACACTCAACTCCAATAGCTTTAATAAAAAAAAAAAAGAGAGAGAGTCTATTGGCTCAAATAATGTAGTCTCTAAGATGGAATAGATGTAAGGGCTTTAGTAATGTTCTCAGGGTTTCTCTTCATCAGTGGATTCAGCATCTCTGGCAGGCTATCTTTTTGTGGGAGGAATCCGGGGTGCTGACAGTTCCAAACCTACATCCTCCTGATCAATGGCCCAAAAGTATTAGAGCCTCTCTCATTCTGACTCAGCATACATAGCAAATCTCAGTGAAGACTCAGATTATCCCCAGGAATGTGGTATATTTTATTTGCCATTTTGGATATCCTGTCCACCCTTCTGAGTAGTCAAAAGGTGGCACAAACATTGTAATAGAAATACCCACCAGCCAGGAGTGGTGGCTCATGTCTGTAATCCCAGCACTTTGGGAGGCCGAGGAGGGTGGATCACCTGAGGTCAGGAGTTTGAGACCAGCCTGCCCAACATGGTGAAACCCCACCACTACTAGAAATACAAAAAAATCAGCTGGTGTGGTGGTGTGTGCCTGTAATTCCAGATACTCAGGAGGCTGAGGCAGAAGAATTGCTTGAACCCCGAGGGCAGAGGTTGCAGTGAGTCGACATCGTGCCACCACTGCAGTCCCGCCTGGGTGACAGAGTGAGACTCTGTCTCAAAAAAGAAAGAAAGAGAGAGAGAAAAGAGAGAAAAGAAAAAGAAAGAAAGACAAAGAAAGAAAGAGAAAGAGAGAAAGAGAGAAGGAAGGAAGGAAAGAAGGAAGGAAGGAAGGAAGGAAGGAAGGAAGGAAGGAAGGAAGGAAGGAAAGAAAAGAAATTAATTCCCACCATGACTAGATGGAGTGGAGAAGGATGGTTCCCCCAGAAGAAATATCAGGTGGCTGTCAGCACGAAGACCCTCCTTTTACCACATTTTAAATGTGCACTATTCCTGGTGATGAAAGGTGAAGGGAAACCATTGTCAATCAGTCCCATCTACACTGCTTTTATTATTTCTAAGAATGACATGAATATCCAAGGGACTTTGAAACTTCATTAGAAAAGCTTATCCACATTACACAAGCACTTCAATTAATTACAGGGAAGAGACGTGTCACATTAAAGTGCTGCAAACACATGCACTATTTTAAGTGAACTATATTCGTTATTCACAAAACCTCAGTGGCATATAACAATAAAAAAATTGCTCACACATTTGGACAGCAGTAGGTCAGATACGTGGCTTTGCTTATCTGAACTGAACTCCCTCACATGTTCGGGAGTCAGCTGACTGTCAGCTGTTCAAAGCTGCCCTTAGATGGGGCCTTTAGGATAACTTGGCTCCACTTCACTTTTCTCCCATTCTCCAGCAGACTAGACCTAGCACGTTCTCACGGCTGACAGAGGTGCAAGAAAGCGAGTGGAAACATGTAGCTACTCTCTCAAGCTTTTGCTTGCCTCATGTCTGCTAACATCCTATTGACCAGATCGAGTCATATTATAAACCCAGAGCCAAGAGGCAAGGCAGGTCACCCACATATGTGGGTGGGCACTTTAAAGGTACAGCAAAGGGTGTGGATATAGGGAGTGTTGAAGAATTGGAGCCAAATGATGTAATGTACCACAGATACTTACCAAATTCCACTGGATCTAAGAGGCCATCAATTTTACTATTAAAAAAGAAAAAAATTTATAATTAAACTATAACACAATGCTTGTTTATCATGTAGAATTGTTATTCTTATTGAAACAGCTACTTATTTGGAAATATGTTTTTATGGTTTGTTATGCATAGACAATGAAGAAACTATACAAAAATTGTGCTAAGATAGTCCTACAAATTCTCCACATTTAGAATAAGACTCTCATAAATCATTCCTAAACTCTGAGTAGTCGATGTTTGTATTTTGTTACAAAATGTCATATTTTGGTGGTATTGGTGTCTACATCATTACTTAAAGGATGCTCCAATATTTCTTTCAAGTTTCTGATGCCCATTCTGCCAGTGTTTTCTTAATCTTATGAGACATCAACAGAAAGTTATTGTGGCCATTGAAAAAAACATGTTCATAAACTCTTCTCTTCAAGAGGTGGAATGTAATTCTGGTCCCCTTGAGGGTGTGCTGAATTTAATGAATCACCTCTAGAGAATGGGATAAAGCAGAAGTGACAGTGGAGGACTTTGGAAACTAGGTCATTAAAAGCCAGTGTGGTCTCCATCTTAATCATTCTCTCTCTCTCTCTCTTAGATCAATGTCTCTTTGAGAAGCCAGTTGTTATGTTCTGAGGGAATTCAGTCAGCCCTGTGGAGATACTCATATAGTGAGAAACTGATACCTCCTGCCAGCATCCCTGTGAGTGAGCCATCTTGCAAGCATATCAGCCTCAGTCAAGCCTTCAGATGAATACAATCTAGGCTGAAAGCCTAACTGCAATGTAATGAAAGACCTTGAGCTAGAACCACCCAAATATCTGCTCCCAGGTTTATGACCTTCAGGAACTATGTGAGATAATAATTTGTTGTGTTAAGCCACTACATTTTGGAGTAATTTATTATATAGTAATAGATAACTACACAATTGGCATATGATTAAGACTCTTAAGTGACTTGTTGACAAAAATTTTAAAAAATGAAGTTGTCCAATTTGACCAATAGAAATAACAAAGGTAACCCTATATGCCCAGCTACTCTATTTTCATGTATTTCTGTATGCTATTATTTAATTTCAGTGCTGAATTATAAGACACTTAAAAAGCATTCAAACTCCTGTGTTATCTCCAAAATATTTCCAACTCAGTTGAAGTAATGATAATATAAAAAGTTATGATAAGGTGACTTATGTGTAGGCAGTAACAACTCTGCCATAGTTGTCTCCTGGCTAAGTGCAATTGAAAGATACCATTAATTTTAAGATGCATCCTATTTTAAGAGATGTTAATATATTTTAAAAATGTGTGGAATAGAAATATGGTACTTATCAGTTCTTATGAACACTTGCAGCTTCTTTGACTAAATTTAGGGTAAAGAAGATGAAAGTTATATTTAGGTTAGGATGTTGAAAAGTAATTGGCAAGACTCCAGTTTGGCTGTCTGGGATCCCAGTGGGAGCTGAGATGAGCATGGCTGTCCAGGGAAATAGTTTTTACCTTTATAGCTATCATAAAGGCAACAGCTCAAAGAGTTATATTTAACTCAACTGTTTCACTATTTCTTTACATCTTCACACATTAGTACAAGCCCATGCATGAAATAAGGACTCAACACATATACAGTGAATGGATTGTTGAATAAAAAACAGAGGTTTTAGATTTTCAGTGTTTTAGCATATTTTCTAGAAATATTTTTATGTTACTTGATTGATAATGTGCTTATTTCACATATTCTAATATCGCGAGAACTCTTTACTAAAATAACAATCGGCTTTTGACAATGCTATGTTTACAGGTTTAAGTCTGTAAAAAATTGCAGGTGGAGAAAAGGCTCATTGAAGGGTGATCACTAGAGAGGAAGAAATGTATCTATAGTTGTACACCCAGGATATATCCAGGACCTCCTCTTCTGAGTATTGTTTCCACAACATTTCATTTCTAAATGTTTGCACCACAGGCATGCTAGATCATATTAACATAAGCAATAATACTCTAAAATTTGTGGCACACACTAACGCCCTATGCACAATGTCTCATTTATTATTTATTTTTATGTATTTATTTATGTATTTTATTATGTATTTCTCTATTTTATCTCCAATCCCACATCACACCATGCTTTCACTGTCATGTATTCAATGTTTGTCCTTTCAATTAATCTTCTTTATTTTATTTATATGCTATGACATGAACAATAAATAGGATTCATATATTTGGTTTTATTTATATAAATTATATTTTGCTGCATATTCTATTCTGCTTCATAGCTCTTTTGTTTAACATTACTTTTTCTGATATATCTATATGTATGTCTAGTTTATTCCCCTGGTTAATTTTGGTACACTTTATCCCTTTGTTCCCATTCTGTTTTATAATCTCCCCACTGGAGATAATTTTACAGTAAACATTTTGCATGCTTCTTCGTGTACCTCTATGGGAATTTTTCTGGCTACCATTCAGTAATAGAATTACTAGATTATTGTACATGTGTATAATATACTATTTATCATGCATATTCATTCATTCAACAGTGTACTTCTCCTCTCCATGTTGAGGATACAGCAATGAGAAAAATTAAGTCATACCAATTTGAAAAAGGTGACTCCAGTTTTCACTTCTTTCAACACTTGAGGATTTCCATTTTCTCATCCAAGCTTGATATTATATAGATACAAAATTTACCCAATCTGGTCGTGTGTAAAGTGTTTTAATTTACATTTCTCTGATTACTAAATGTTCTGACCGCCTCTTTGTATAATTATTACTTATATATTTTTCTTTTGTGAATCATCTGGTCATAACAAAACATTTTAACATTCTATAGAAATCTTAAACATACACATACTGATATGGTTTGGCTGTGTCCCCACCCAAATCACATCTTGAACTATAGTTCCCATAAAGCCCATATGTCATGGGAAGGACCCAGTGGGAGGTAATTGAATCTCAGGGACAGGTTTTTCCTGTGCTACTCTCCTGATAGTGAATGGGTCTCATGTGATCTGATGGTTTTATAAAGGGCAGTTCCCCTGCACATAGTCTCTTGCCTGCCACCATGTAAGACATGCCTTTGCTCCTCCTTCACCTTCTGCCATGATTGTGAAGTCTCCCCAGCCATGTGGAACTGTGAGTTGATTAAACCCCTTTTTCTTTATAAATTACCCAGTCTCAGGTATTTCTTCATAGCAGTGTGAAAATGGACTAATACACTAAATTGGTACCAGTAGAGAGGGGTACTATAAGGATATCCAAAAATGTAGAAGTGACTTTGAAACTGGGTAACAGGCAGAGGCTGGAACAGTTTGGAGGGCTCAGAAAAAGACAGGAAAGTGTGGGAAAGTTTGGAACTTCCTAGAGACTTGATGAATAGCTTTGACCAAAATGCTGATAGCGATATGGACAATGAAGGCCAGGCTGAGGTGGTCTCAGATGGAGATGTGGAATTTGTTGGGATCTGGAATAAAGGTGACTGTTGCTATATTTTAGCAAAAAAACTGGTGGCATTTGTCCCTGCCCTAGAGCTCTGTGGAACTTTGAACTCGAGAGACATGATTTAGGGTATCTGGTGGAAGAAATGTCTAAGCAGCAAAGCATTCAAGAGGTGACTTGGTTGCTGTTGAAAACATTCAGTTTTATGTGTTCACAAAGATATGGTTTGGAATTGAAACTTATATTTAAAAGGAAAGCAAAGCATAAAAGTTTGGAAAATGTGCAGCTTGACAATGCAATAGAAAAGAAAAATGCATCTTCTGAGCAAAAATGCAAGCTGACTGCAGAAAATTGCATATGTATCAAGGAGCCAAATGTTAATTGCAAGACAATGGAGAAAATGTCTCCAGTCCATGTCAGAGGTCTTCATGGCAGCCCGTTCCATCAAAAGCTGGTAGGCCCAGGAGGAAAAAATGATTTCGTGGGCTCGGCCCACAGCTTTGCTGCTCTGTGTAGCCTCAGGACTTGGTGCCCTACATCCCAGCATGGCTAAAAAGGGTCAATGTACAGTTCAGGCCACTGCTTCAGTGGGTGCAAGGCCCAAGTCTTGGTGGTTTTCACATGGTGTTGGGCTTGCGTGTACACAGAAGTCAAGAATTGAGGTTTGGGAACCTCTGCCTGGAGTTCAGAGGATGTAGGGAAACACCTGGATGTCCAGGCAGAAGTGTGCTGCAGGATCAAAGCCTTCATGGAGAACCTTTGCTAGGGCAGTGCAGAAGGGAAATCTGGGGTGGGAGTCCCCACAGTGGGTCTCTACTAGGGCACTGCCTAGTGGAGCTGTGAGAAGAGGACCACCATCCTCCAGACCCCAGAATGGTATATCCACTGGCAGCTTGCAACATGTGCCTGGAAAAGCCACAGACACACAATGCCAGCCTGGGAAAGCAGCCAGAAGGGGGCTATACCCTGCAAAGCCACATGGTCCCAAAGACCATGGGAACCCACCTCTTACATCAGCCTGATCCAGATGTGAGACATAGAGTCAAAGGAGATCATTGTGGAGCTTTAAGTTTTGACTGCCCTGCTGGATTTTGGACTTGTGTGGGGCCTGTAGCCCCTTCTTTTGGCCAATTTCTCCCATTTGAAATGGGTGTATTTACCCAATGCTTGGGCCTTCATTGTATCTAGAAAGTAACTAACTTGCTTTTGTTTTTACAAGCTCATAGGTGGAAGGTTCTTTCCTTGTCTCAGGTGGGACTTTGGACTGTGGACTTTTAAGTTAATGCTGAAATGAGTTAAGACTTTGAGGAACTGTTGGAAAGGCAAAATTTGTTTCGAAATATGAGAACATCAGATTTGGGAGGAGTAGGGGCAAAATAATATGGTTTGGCCGTGTCAGCATCCAAATCTTTTTTATTTATTTATTTATTTATTATTATTATACTTTAAGTTTTAGGGTACATGTGCACAATGTCCAGGTTAGTTACATATGTATACCTGTGCCATGCTGGTGTGCTGCACCCACTAACTCCTCATCTAGCATTAGGTATATCTCCCAATGCTATCCCTCCCCCCTCCCCCCACCCCACCACAGTCCCCAGAGTGTGATGTTCCCCTTCCTGTGTCCATGTGTTCTCACTGTTCAATTCCCACCTATGAGTGAGAATATGCGGTGTTTGGTTTTTTGTTCTTGCGATAGTTTACTGAGAATGATTATTTCCAATTTCATCCATATCCCTACAAAGGACATGAACTCATCATTTTTTATGGCTGCATAGTATTCCATGGTATATATGTGCCACATTTTCTTAATCCAGTCTATCATTGTTGGACATGTGGGTTGGTTCCAAGTCTTTGCTATTGTGAATAATGCCGCAATAAACATACGTGTGCATGTGTCTTTAAAGCAGCATGATTTATAGTCCTTTTGGTATATACCCAGTAATGGGATGGCTGGGTCAAATGGTATTTCTAGTTCTAGATCCCTGAGGAATCAATCGCCACACTGACTTCCACAATGGTTGAACTAGTTTACAGTCCCACCAACAGTGTAAAAGTGTTCCTATTTCTCCACATCCTCTCCAGCACTTGTTTTTTCCTGACATTTTAATGATCGCCATTCTAACTGGTGTGAGATGGTGTCTCATTGTGGTTTTGATTTGCATATCTCTGATGGCCAGTGATAGTGAGCATTTTTTCATGTGTTTTTTGGCTGCATAAATATCTTCTTTTGAGAAGTGTCTGTTCATGTCCTTTGCCCACTTTTTGATGGGGTTGTTTGCTTTTTTCTTGTAAATTTGTTTGAGTTCATTGTAGATTCTGGATATTAGCCCTTTGTCAGATGAGTAGGTTGCAACAATTTTCTCCCATTTTGTAGGTTGCCTGTTCACTCTGATGGTAGTTTCTTTTGCTGTGCAGAAGCTCTTGAGTTTAATTAGATCCCATTTGTCAATTTTGGCTTTTGTTGCCATTGCTTTTGGTGTTTTAGACATGAAGTCCTTGCCCATGCCTATGTCCTGAATGGTAATGCCTAGGTTTTCTTCTAGGGTTTTTATGGTTTTAGGTCTAATGTTTAAGTCTTTAATCCATCTTGAATTGATTTTTGTATAAGGTGTAAGGAAGGGATCCAGTTTCAGTTTTCTACTTATGGCTAGCCAGTTTTCCCAGCACCATGTATTAAATAGGGAATCCTTTCCCCATTGCTTGTTTTTCTCAGGTTTGTCAAAGATCAGATAGTTGTAGCTATGTGGCGTTATTTCTGAGGGCTCCATTCTGTTCCATTGATCTATATCTCTGTTTTGGTACCAGTACCATGCTGTTTTGGTTACTGTAGCCTTATAGTATAGTTTGAAGTCAGGTAGTGTGATGTCTCCGGCTTTGTTCTTTTGGCTTAGGATTGACTTGGCGATGCGGGCTCTTTTTAGGTTCCATATGAACTTTAAAGTAGTTTTTTCCAATTCTGTGAAGAAAGTCATTGGTAGCTTGATGGGGATGGCATTGAATCTGTAAATTACCTTGGACAGTATGGCCATTTTCACGATATTGATTCTTCCTACCCATGAGCATGGAATATTCTTCCATTTCTTTGTATCCTCTTTTATTTCCTTGAGCAGTGGTTTGTAGTTCTCCTTGAAGAGGTCCTTCACATCTCTTGTAAGTTGGATTCCTAGGTATTTTCTTCTCTTTGAAGCAATTGTGAATGGGAGTTCACTCATGATTTGGCTCTCTGTTTGTCTGTTGTTGGTGTATAAGAATGCTTGTGATTTTTGTACATTGATTTTATATCCTGAGACTTTGCTGAAGTTGCTTATCAGCTTAAGGAGATTTTGGGCTGAGACAGTGGAGTTTTCTAGATATACAATCATGTTGCCTGCAAACAGGGACAATTTGACTTCCTCTTTTCCTAATTGAATACCCTTTATTTCCTTCTCCTGCCTAATTGCCCTGGCCAGAACTTCCAACACTATGTTGAATAGGAGTGGTGAGAGAGGGCATCCCTGTCTTGTGCCAGTTTTGAAATGGAATGCTTCCAGTTTTTGCCCATTCAGTATGATATTGGCTGTGGGTTTGTCATAGATAGCTCTTATTATTTTGAAATACGTCCCATCAATACCTAATTTATTGAGAGTTTTTAGCATGAAGCGTTGTTGAATTTTGTCAAAGGCCTTTTCTGCATCTATTGAGATAATCATGTGGTTTTTGTCTTTGGTTTTGTTTATATGCTGGATTATATTTATTGGTTTGCATATATTGAACCAGCCTTGCATCCCAGGGATGAAGCCCACTTGATCATGGTGGATAAGCTTTTTGATGTGCTGCTGGATTCAGTTTGCCAGTATTTTATTGAGGATTTTTGCATCAATGTTCATTAAGGATATTGGTCTAAAATTCCCTTTTTTGGTTGCATCTCTGCCTGGCTTTGGTATCAGGATGATGCTGGCCTCATAAAATGAATTAGGGAGGATTCCCTCTTTTTCTATTGATTGGAATAGTTTCAGAAGGAATGGTACCAGTTCCTCCTTGTACCTCTGGTAGAATTCGGTTGTGAATCCATCTGGTCCTGGACTCTTTTTGGTTGGTAAGCTATTGATTATTGCCACAATTTCAGAGCCTGTTATTGGTCTATGCAGAGAGTCAACTTCTTCCTGGTTTAGTCTTGGGAGAGTGTATGTGTCGAGGAATTTATCCATTTCTTCCAGATTTTCTAGTTTATTTGTGTAGAGGTGTTTGTAGTATTCTCTGATGGTAGTTTTTATTTCTGTGGGATCGGTGGTGATAACCCCTTTATCATTTTTTATTGCGTCTATTTGATTCTTCTCTCTTTTCTTCTTTATTAGTCTTGCTAGCGGTCTATCAATTTTGTTGATCCTTTCAAAAAACCAGCTCCTGGATTCATTAATTTTTTGAAGGGTTTTTTGTGTCTCTATTTCCTTCAGTTCTGCTCTGATTTTAGTTATTTCTTGCCTTCTGCTAGCTTTTGTATGTGTTTGCTCTTGCTTTTCTAGTTCTTTTAATTGTGATGTTAGGGTGTCAATTTTAGATCTTTCCTGCTTTCTCTCGTGGGCATTTAGTGCTATAAATTTCCCTCTACACACTGCTTTGAATGCATCCCAGAGATTCTGGTATGTTGTGTGTTTGTTCTTGTTGGTTTCAAAGAACATCTTTATTTCTGCCTTCATTTCTTTATGTACCCAGTAGTCATTCAGGAGCAGGTTGTTCAGTTTCCATGTAGTTGGGCGGTTTTGAGTGAGATTCTTAATCCTGAGTTCTAGTTTGATTGCACTGTGGTCTGAGAGATAGTTTGTTATAATTTCTGTTTTTTTACATTTGCTGAGGAGTGCTTTACTTCCAAGTATGTGGTCAATTTTGGAATAGGTGTGGTGTGGTGCTGAAAAAAAATGTATATTCTGTTGATTTGGGGTGGAGAGTTCTGTAGATGTCTATTAGGTCCGCTTGGTGCAGAGCTGAGGTCAATTCCTGGGTATCCTTGTTAACTTTCTGTCTCATTGATCTGTCTAATGTTGACAGTGGGGTGTTAAAATCTCCCATTATTATTGTGTGGGAGTCTAAGTCTCTTTGTAGGTCACTCAGGACTTGCTTTATTAATCTGGGTGCTCCTGTATTGGGTGCATATATATTTAGGATAGTTAGCTCTTCTTGTTGAATTGATCCCTTTACCATTATGTAATGGCCTTCTTTGTCTCTTTTGATCTTTGTTGGTTTAAAGTCTGTTTTATCAGAGACTAGGATTGCAACCCCTGCCTTTTTTTGTTTTCCATTTGCTTGGTAGATCTTCCTCCATCCTTTTATTTTGAGCCTATGTGTGTCTCTGCACGTGAGATGGGTTTCCTGAATACAGCACACTGATGGGTCGTGACTCTTTATCCAATTTGCCAGTCTGTGTCTTTTAATTGGAGCATTTAGTCCATTTACATTTAAAGTTAATATTGTTATGTGTGAATTTGATCCTGTCATTATGATGTTAGCTGGTTGTTTTGCTCATTAGTTGATGCAGTTTTTTCCTAGTCTCTATGGTCTTTACAGTTTGGCATGATTTTGCAGTGGCTGGTGCCAGTTGTTCCTTTCCATGTTTAGCGCTTCCTTCAGGAGCTCTTTTAGGGCAGGCCTGGTGGTGACAAAATCTCTCAGCATTTGCTTGTCTGTAAAGTATTTTATTTCTCCTTCACTTATGAAGCTTAGTTTGGCTGGATATGGAATTCTGGGTTGAAAATTCTTTTCTTTGAGAATGTTGAATATTGGCCCCCACTCTTATCTGGCTTGTAGAGTTTCTGCCGAAACATCCACTGTTAGTCTGATGGGCTTCCCTTTGAGTGTAACCCGACCTTCCTCTCTGGCTGCCCTTAATATTTTTTCCTTCATTTCAACTTTGGTGAATCTGACAATTGTGTGTCTTGGAGTTGCTCTTCTCGAGGAATATCTTTGTGGCGTTCTCTGTATTTCCTGAATCTGAATGTTGGCCTGCCTTTCTAGATTGGGGAAGTTCTCCTGGATAATATCCTGCAGAGTGTTTTCCAGCTTGGTTCTATTCTCCCCGTCACTTTCAGGTACACCAATCAGACGTAGATTTGGTCTTTTCACATAGTCCCTTATTTCTTGGAGGCTTTGCTCATTTCTTTTTATTCTTTTTTCTCTAAACTTCCCTTCTCGCTTCATTTCATTCATTTCATCTTCCATCGCTGATACCCTTTCTTCCAGTTGATCGCACCGGCTCATGAGGCTTCTGCATTCTTCACGTAGTTCTCGAGCCTTGGTTTTCAGCTCCATCAGCTCCTTTAAGCACTTCTCTGTATTGGTTATTCTAGTTATACATTCTTCTAAATTTTTTTCAAATCTTTCAACTTCTTTGCCTTTGGTTTGAATGTCCTCCCGTAGCTCGGAGTAATTTGATCATCTGAAGCCTTCTTCTCTCAGCTCGTCAAAGTCATTCTCCATCCAGCTTTGTTCCGTTGCTGGTGAGGAACTGCGTTCCTTTGGAGGAGGAGAGGTGCTCTGCTTTTTAGAGTTTCCAGTTTTTCTGCTCTGTTTTTTCCCCATCTTTGTGGTTTTATCTACTTTTGGTCTTTGATGATGGTGATGTACAGATGGGTTTTTGGTGTGGATGTCCTTTCTGTTTGTTAGTTTTCCTTCTAACAGACAGGACCCTCAGCTGCAGGTCTGTTGGAGTACTGGGCCCTGTGAGGTGTCAGTCTGCCCCTGCTGGGGGGTGCCTCCCAGTTAGGCTGCTCAGGGGTCAGGGGTCAGGGACCCACTTGAGGAGGCAGTCTGCCCATTCTCAGATCTCCAGCTGCATACTGGGAGAACCACTGCTCTCTTCAAAGCTGTCAGACAGGGACATTTAAGTCTGCAGAGGTTACTGCTGTCTTTTTGTTTGTCTGTGCCCTGCCCCCAGAGGTGGAGCCTACAGAGGCAGGCAGGCCTCCTTGAGCTGTGGTGGGCTCCACCCAGCTCGCACTTCCCGGCTGCTTTGTTTACCTAAGCAAGCCTGGGCAATGGCGGGCACCCCTCCCCCAGCCTCGCTTCCGCCTTGCAGTTTGATCTCAGACTGCTGTGCTAGCAATCAGCGAGATTCCTTGGGTGTAGGACCCTCCGAGCCAGGTGCAGGATGTAATCTCCTGGTGTGCGGTTTTTTAAGCCCGTCGGAATAGCACAGTATTCGGGTGGGAGTGACCCGATTTTCCAGGTGCCATCTGTCACCCCTTTCTTTGACTAGGAAAGGGAACTCCCTGACCCCTTGTGCTTCCCGAGTGAGGCAATGCCTCGCCCTGCTTAGGCTCGCTCACGGTGCGCGCACCCACTGACCTGCACCCACAGTCTGGCACTCCCTAGTGAGATGAACCCGGTACCTCAGATGGAAATGCAGAAATCACCAGTCTTCTGCGTTGCTCATGCTGGGAGATGTAGACCGGAGCTGTTCCTATTCGGCCATCTTGGCTCTTCCCCAAAATCTTATCTTGAATTGGAGCTTCCATAATCCCCACATGTTGTGGGAGACAACCAGTGGGAGGTAATTGAATCATATGGCTATTTTTTTCCCTTGATGTTCTCATGATAGCGAATAAGTCTCACAAGATCTGATGGATTTATGAAGGACATTTCGCCTGCACATGCTCTCTTGCCTGCTGCCCTGTAAGATGTGCCTTTGCTCCTCCTTTGCCTTCCACCATGATTGTGAGGCCTCCCCAGCCATGTGGAACTGTGAGTCCCTTAAACCTCTTTTTCTTTATAAATTACACAGTCTCAGGTATTTCTTCTTAGCAGTATGAACGTGGCCTAATGCACATATCTTATGAGCAAGTGATTTCACTTATGGGTATATATGATAGAAAAATGTGTGCATATGTGCACCAAGTATAAGAATGTTCACGCTAGCATTGTTCCTAATAGCTCAAATTTAAAATCGACCTAAATGCCCATCAATAATAGCTTAGATAAATACCATATGGTATTGTATTAGTCAGGTTCTCCAGAGAAACAGAATGAATAGGATAGAAAATAGATAGATGAAAGATAGATAGATAGACAGAGATTTATTATGAGAGACTGGCTCACATGATTATGAAGTCCCCCCATTTCCTATCTGCAAGCTAAAGGCCCAGGAAATGTGGTGGTATAGTTCCAGTTCAAGTACAAGGCCTGAGAACCAGAAGTGCTGATGTCAGGGCAGGAAGTGATGGATGTCCCAGCTCCAACAGAGAGAGTAAATTCACCCTTCCTCTACCTCTTTGTTCTACTTAGGCCTTCAACAGATTGGATGATGCCTAGCCACATTGGTGAGGACCATCTTCTTTATTCAGTCTACTCACTTAAATGCTAATCTCTTCAGTAAACATCCTCAATGGCATACCCAGAAATAATGTTTTGGCAGCTATCTGGGTATCCCTTAACCCCGTCAAACTGGCACATAAACTTAACTGTCACAGGTAACTTTCATGTAATAAAATATTATACTACAATGAATATGTAGAGCCTATTGCTACATTCAACAGGAATGTATCTTACACACATAAATAGGATGGAGAAGCCAAACACAAAAGAATACATGCTGTAGGATTACTTTTTAAAAAGTTCAGGGACAGTAATTGCCACGGTTTGATCATTACACATTTGAGCACGTATCAAAATATTACACATACCCCCAAAATATGTACAACTATTATATATCAACAAAAAAGTACAAGAACAGGAAAAATTGGTCTATTTCATTAGAAGTCAGGATATTGTTTATATTTGGAAAGGCAGGTGAGGGTAGTGAGTGACAGGGAGCGTGAAGGGACTTCTAGGGAGATGGTTTTTCCTAATCTGGGTGGTAATTGCAGTGTGTGAAAATTCATTAAGTTTTACACTTATGACTTGCACAGTTTTATATATATCCATGTTATGTTTCAATAAGATACTAAAAATTCACTAAACCTAGTTGTACGTAACTCTGCATTTCTAATTATGTCCTAAGGTAAAATTGTTAGAATAGGGAGTGTGGTTATTTCATGCACATATCTCCTACAAGGGGCTTATTAAAGTTATTATTCTTGGTTAACCAGAAATACAGATGACTAAAGAACAAATTATAATCAAGTGTGATAAGTCCTATGATATGGAAGATTTAAGATGCTTTGAAAATGGAGTGGGCTTGGCAGCAGCAGTCTAGGAATCAGGAGAAGTTTCTCAGAGGGAACAATGGATATGAGACTACCTGAAAAGAAAAAAGCCTGGGTATTACATGGGGACCAATGAGGAGAAGAAGGTGCCCAGCAAAAAGAAAGGCACCGTGAAGGCACCAAATTGAGAGAAGCCTAGTGAGGCTCAGAGGTTGTAAGAAGGACCGTATGGCTGGAGTATGAGAATTGAGGCCGGAGTGATGGACAAAAGTGGATGGTGAGTGCTTTATAGACCCCGCTAAAAAAAAAATAATAATAAATAAATAAATAAAAACTGTGCTTTATCTAACAGGTAATAGGCCACCTTGGAGGGCAAACAAATGGTGAAATAATAATGTTCGCCTTTTACACCTAATTCAGACTACAGTGGAGGACAGCTTAATGCATGTTAGTCTGTAAAGTAAAAATCTGAAATATCATCATGACTCTACAAAGAACTTGCTTAGATAAGCAGAAATACGTTGTATTGCTTAAAAGTTTCTCTCTCTAATATTTCATTGTTTGTAAATGATGAGATTCTCCTTTAGAGAATATTGTCATATAGATATTTTAATAGTGGATAGATCGACATTTCCCTCCTCACTTAATCTGTTGTGCCCAGAAACATTGACTGACTACTTACCTATTTTCCATTTCCAAAACCAATTATTGGGATGAAAACTACTGGTATTGAGTGATTTGCAAATTACCAGAAGGACAAACTGTCTGATGAATTGTAGATTTCTATATAATTATCTTTCTTTCCTTTAAACTAGTGTCCCTTAAATTTGAGGAAACCACAGCTGAAATCAAACAAATCAACTCAACAATCACAAGCTATTCAGTTGACTAAAATTATTATTAAAATGTTATTTAAATATATACAATGTAAAATCAGTTATAGACTTCTTGTTCTTGTAACTCATATCAAAACAAATTTAAAAATAAAACGAAGATACAAGGCCAGTAATATTAAAATTAATAACTGATTTAATATGACTACTGATGTTGTTTTGCTGAAATTACATTGCTGCCCATGGGCCTAGATATCTGAATCCTTCCACCGTACTTTTCTGTCCTAGTTTTTGGCAGAAAGTGCTGACATTTGGACATCACTTAGTGCAAAATCATTATTTACCATTAAGTTCACATCTGTTCCTTTCTTATTAACCAGAGATTGTACCAATGAAATTGGCACTTGGCACCAATGAAATTGTAAACACATACTCTAGGAATACAATTATAGGAAACATTTAGTTACCCCATGGTCATCTAGAAGATCCAGAATATGCCTGCATTATTTTTAAAGATATCATCCAAAGATAATAATCAAATGATCAGAAGTTTTAAATTCTCCTTAGTACTCTCAGAATTTGTGGGAAGCATGTTCTTAGACCAGAACCAGCTTGAAGAACCCTAAATTAAGTCGTTATAGGCAAGAGTTAAAATGCAAATATTATTTGTAAAGAATAGCACAGGCAAACTTTTCACACCCTAACTCAAAATAATTTGAGAAGAGAAGGGCTTTGAAGAAAAGGAAATACAACCTTTTTTGGCTTGATTCAGGGATTAGAAATGGTCAATATTTAAAGCATTTGTAGTGGTCTGAAGCTTTCAGAAGGTGCTAAAATTACAGAGTCCACAGTGATCATCATCCAGGATAAAGAAGGTGATTAAAGAGGGGCTGAGGAAGAATGTAAAGCATAATGTGAATGTCTAATAAAAATTATTCTTAACATTAGTAAATACAGATACAGTTACACTTTTCATTTCAGATACACTTGTGTAGAATTAAAGTTATTCAGGAAAGTAAAGAGGCAGATTTAGAAAATGACGTCAGGTCCCAAAAAAGCTCTCAGATAAGATTGACCGATTGACATTTTTGGCACTTGAGACACTATTGATCCTGTATATTCATGACTTTCTCTTACTTAAATTGTAACTCCTGTTCTTAAAAAAGTAGTCTTATTATGGATTGGCAGATTGCTTATTTCTGAAATGGCTCATATGGCATGAAATGGCATAATCTAAGCAATCCAGTTTGGGAGGATTTGAAAAACCCCTTGAAAATCTTGGAAAACACAGCAACTCTTTAGGAAAAAAAATTACTAGAAGACTTAAATGATAGAGTGGAATTCCAGATCTGGAGATATTGACCTAGATACATGATCCTTGTGAATTTCAGGTTTGTTCACTCTAATAGGTAGGAGTTTACATAAATAATTACTGGCTCAACCTCTCTATATCATCAAATCAAGCAGAAAGATACATTTCCTCCAACTTGTATCCCAAAGTTCTATAATATTAATATTAGACAAAAAGACAAATAAATTATGCCTCCCTCTAATTATTCACTTGGATCTCACATCCAACATATAAAGAGTATTTCTATCTCACTCCATATATATGCTTGGTCCTGAGCACTCGTGGGCTAAGTCCTAACTGACAAGCAATCTCTTTCTGTGCTTTGAATGCAGGAAGAAAAGTACAATATATTTTCATAATACTATTTTCATTATCTCAATCTGTAAAAAGAAATCGCAGCCTTTCTTATTACTGACACCTAGAACTTTACAGTGAATTTATTTTTCTGTTTATTTTGCATAATCAAACACTCTTTAGCCAGAGAAATACTGCCTCCAGGCCACTATGAAGTTATACAAAATCATGATTCATTCATGATTAAATAAAGAATGCTACCTATTCAAGTTCATAAAATTTTTTTCTTTTAGAAACAGAGTCTCACACTGTCAGCCCAGCTGGAGTGCAGTGGCACAATCATAGCTCTCTGCAGCCTAGAACTCCTGAGCTCAAGCCATCCTCCCACTTCAGCCTCTAGAGTAACTAGGACTATAGGCATGAGCCACAATGTCTGACAATATATTTTTTCAGAACTTTTTTTTGTTTTACTTTTTTTCCTTTCTTTCCTTGTTTTTTTTAAAATTCTGATTAGCATAACATGGTGATGAATCTTCAAGGGGAGCACTCTGTTCTCTGGCACTCAGAAAAGCTCAGTTTTGGTGGCTATAGTAGAGAGGCATAAAATGCCATGTGGGTCAGCAAGCCCAGATTAAAGAGCTGCCTCAGACAGATGTCTGTCCCCAGAATAACCACAGGAAGCCCTTTGATCTCCAGGTTGTCCCATCACCCTCCACCTTCTGTGACAGGCTGCTCTTTGGGGTTGGGTTCCTGAGCAGCTGCCTCTTTTCTGCTCATTCTCTAGAATCTGCTAAGGACAAATGTCATCTTATTCATCATTCCTTCAAATACCTTCATTTACCTGTGTCTTCTGATACCACCTCTCAGAAAGCTATAGTTCTTGAAAGTTTCTATAGGATTTCTAAAATTTCAAATATGCAGTCACTTAAAAAAAACCACACCACAGAAAATCTGGCAATTGCTATTCAGATAAAAAATTTTAAAAGATGAGCAATCGGGCTATGCTGGCTTTGAAGAAGTAGACTCATAAAATCAGGAGAAGGTGGGAGTTAAGTAGTGGAAAGCAACTGCTTCTCACGAGCTGAAGAGCAGCTGACAACACACTTGAATGTTACCATGCAGACTTTTTTTTTAAATTTTTTATTTTATTTTATTATTATTATACTTTAAGTTTTAGGGTACATGTGCACAATGTGCAGGTAAGTTACATATGTATACATGTGCCATGCTGGTGTGCTGCACCCATTAACTCGTCATTTAGCATTAGGTATATCTCCTAATTCTATCCCTCCCCCCTCCCCCCAACCCACAACAGTCCCCAGAGTGTGATGTTCCCCTTCCTGTGTCCATGTGTTCTCACTGTTCAATTCCCACCTATGAGTGAGAATATGCGGTGTTTGGTTTTTTGTCCTTGTGATAGTTTACTGAGAATGACGGTTTCCAATTTCATCCATGTCCCTACAAAGGACATGAACTCATCATTTTTTATGGCTGCATAGTATTCCATGGTGTATATGTGCCACATTTTCTTAATCCAGTCTATCATTGTTGGACATTTGGGTTGGTTCCAAGTCTTTGCTATTGTGAATAGTGCCGCAATAAACATACGTGTGCATGTGTCTTTATAGCAGCATGATTTATAGTCATTTGGGTATATACCCAGTAATGGGATGGCTGGGTCAAATGGTATTTCTAGTTCTAGATCCCTGAGGAATCGCCACACTGACTTCCACAATGGTTGAACTAGTTTACAGTCCCACCAACAGTGTAAAAGTGTTCCTATTTCTCCACATCCTCTCCAGCACCTGTTGTTTCCTGACTTTTTAGTGATTGCCATTCTAACTGGTGTGAGATGGTATCTCATTGTGGTTTTGATTTGCATTTCTCTGACGGCCAGTGATGGTGAACATTTTTTCATGTGTTTTTTGGCTGACCATGCAGACCTTTTTAAGGCCTCTAAAATATATTTTCTCATTAATTATTTAAAGAGTCTACCAGATTTGATTAAGTGTGGTTTGGATTTTTAGTTACGATCTCTGGGAAGTTGATTCAAAAGATTTCTAACACATGTGAGGCTAAATATAGACTTACTTGAACTTTCATAGTTAATTTCTGTTTATCTGCTCTCATAAACCTTGGCATTTCAGAATTAAATAATTGTGGACCACGTACAATAAGACAACTCATAAAATAATTTTCAGTGCCTAATCTCTTAGATGGCAAAATCGATGATTGCTTTAAAAAATATGCCATTCCCTTTGACAACTGTATTTGTTTCTTATGACCACTGTAAGTAATTACCACAAGCTTGGTGGCTTAAAATAACAGAGATTTATTCTGTCACAGTTCTGGAGCCAGAGGTTCCAAATCAGTGTCAGTGAACCAGAATCAAGACATTGTCAGGGTCATACTCCCTCTAAAGGATCTAAGGAGACTCCATCCCTTGCTTCTTCTAGCTTTTGGTGACTGCTAGAATTCTTTGGCTTGTGGTCACATCAGTCCAACCTTTACCCTCCTTCTCTTTGCCTTTTCCTCTTCTATACATGTCAAATCCTCCTCTGTCTCCCGCTTATAAAGGCATATATTGAATTTAGGACTAATCCTGATAATTTAGGATAATATTCCTACCTCAATATCCTTAATCACACATGTAAAGTCTTTGCCACATGAATTAAAATTTGCAGTTTCCAGGGATTGAGACCTGATATCTTAGAGAGCTACTATTCAGTCTTCTGTTTTTTCCAACTTAGGCTTCTTTTCCTGGAGTGATAATCTCAGTAAAAAAATTCCCACAAGCAACGTGATTGTTTCACAGTTAATAAGTTTATGTTACTATTCTGAATAACAAAACATGTGAAACATTATACTATAAATTACCTGGCAAACTTTTCAAATGGTTTCAAAACAATGTTTCCCAGAGGTGCGGTTTTACAAAATGAGCTAACATTATGTATTTCATACCTGAATCAGTATATTTGCCACATAAATTTCCCCAAATATTCATCATTAAGAAGTATTGAGTGATAAATACCCTAATTTTTCTATTCCCATTTTTTCCTAGTTCTCCTGGACATAGGTAAAATAAAGTACAAACTTTAAGCTTTATTTAATATCTATAACTAAATAATTCTATTTGTTACATAAATTGACATTAAATATGTAGATTCTAAATCTGAGAGTGTACTAGATACTGTCAATCCAAAAATCCATTCATCTTACCTCCACCACTGATAGTTCATCTCTTTCCTGTACTGCCATGCACAATTTCTCGGGAGCTTACTCCTGTATTGGGGCTTTAATCTTTTTCAATGATACTACTACATGAGCTGATTTTAAGCCCCTCCTAGACTCGTAGTAGAAATGTCTCCATTGAGATGAATAACTCACATGTTTTCCAGGAACGATACTCACAGGTATGCAGTCTGAAACAGCCACAAACATGTTCTCAAATTTGTTTCAACTGAGCTTTCCTTCTATCATCAAGCTACCAGGACTACCATTTCTTCATTTCCCGAATTCATCCTTGGATGCATCCCTAAACACTCAACACAAGGAAACACATTACACAAACTCTTCAAAAATTCCCAAGGGAGAAAACTAAATTCCTTGGCTGTAAGTCTTCATTTGTGTCTTTTTCCTCTTCAATCACTTTCTATCCATGATGTATGCCACTCACTCTCTATGTACTTATATTTTACCTGGTCATTTTCTTTTTCTATCTCTCTGAGCAGTTTTTTCCAGACTTCCATTTACAGACTCCATTGCTAAAGCAGCTGTTATTTACTGCCCAGCAACCCTTTCCCCACATTCAAGGGCATAACATCTCAGTTTTCTTCCTCTAAGCCAGATGATTAAGTTAATTTAAACCCCATCCTCATTACTAAAAGTTGGCCCTGATTGACTTAAACCAGTTGTATCCTGCTGGCTCTAGAGATTGGTGCAGGGGTTGCATTAGAGTTAAGATGTGTTTCAATGCAAGCAACATAAAACTCATCCAATAGGACATTTATTGTTGTCTCATCAAAAATCACAAAGACAAAAATATTCAACTCGTATCAATAACAAACAAAGTAAAACAGCAGTAGAGCTGCCTTTCAAGAAACCTAAGGAAAGAAAATGCAAACCACAGGTCTTCATATATCAAAGCTGAAGAAACATATTTTGAACATGGAAGAACTCATCGGATGCTCTCCACCTGTGCCCTTTTTGAGGAATCTACTGCAGGGTAAGCTTTATACAATCTAAAGCCGACTGGAAAATTCCAGCAAAGGAACTGATGGTGAATACTGCACATAATAGAAAAGCTAAAACGTAAACCATAGTGAGGTTATAGAAGAATAATTTCAAAACATTATACTTTCTGACAGAGTAGAAAGAATGCAACTTTAAAAAGGTGAAAACAGGGAGAAAGAATGTAGAAAGTAGAATGGTATTATTAACTTTTGTATAGGTAACAGGCCTCAAAAGATACGATTTAAAACTAATATGGGAGATAGCAAAAAGGTTAAATACAGAAAAAATAATATTAAGGGCATTATAAAATGTATTAATGTAAAATTAGCCACTAGAATAAAATATAAAGCTTTTTAAATACCAAAACTATTTTTTAAAAAAGGAAAAAAGACACATCAAAGAGAAAAAGAAACAGTAAATATTACATAATTTGCATATATACAACTTAAGATGACACAGCATAATAGAGTAGACAAAATAATAAGGACATGAAAGATCTAAACAACATAATAATATAGATCTTTTTGGGTATATATCAAGCACTACACCCAAAAGTTTAAAAAAATCATTTTTCTCAAGTATGCATGAAATAGTCACAACAATTGACTCTATATTAAGGCACACACAAAAACATAGTAAGTTTCATGCAGTGGAAATACTCTGTAAACACTGATCTCAGTGCAATATGACCAGAAACTAAAAATAAAAGCAAAATATAAAAATGCACAACCTAGAAGGGACATAAAATGTGGAATGGGGCAAGGCAAGAAAGAACCCTATTGGAATGGATTAGAATTTCTAAAATATGTGTGTATGATGTATATATGCATGTACATGTATGTATATATAAAAACACATATGTATGTATATGTGTGTATGGTTTTCTACCCACATATACATATCCTTGTTTATGTGAACATGCATAAGATCTGTGTGGGTAGTATGTATGTATGAGTATACACATGCATATATTTTCTAATTTAGTTCACTGGAAGGGCAAAGGTCCCCAACAGCAATGACTGCAATGAGCATGTCTAGATACCAGATCTTAGTCTCTACTACCACTCAACCTAAAAAGGAACCAGCGCTCTTCTGAGTAATGACTAATTCCAGGGTTAGGGCAGGGCAGGTACAAGATGAGCCTGGAACATTAGTTCTGCCAGAAAGTAAGAGCCATCCAAAACATGATGTGGAACATTTCACAAGAAAATAAGAACCAATTTGAAGGATTGCCACTAGTCAAATCTGGGACCATTTGAACAAGATAAATAAGGACAGCAATGAATTATAAATCATTGAAAAATATAATATATGAGTCTATCATGATGAGAGAGATAGAGAAATGGGAGAATTAATGAGGTCTCTTGCTCACAATAAAATGCTAGGTGCTGACAAGCAAATGATCATATTTTGTTTCTTGATCAGTTAATATGGTGAATTACATTGACTGATTTTCAAATGATAAACCAATATTGTATTCTTGGGTAATCCATTTTTATACATTTTATTAGGGATTTTTGTGTCAATTTTGTATGTTCATGAAAGACATTTATCTGTAGTTTTTTTCTTCTTTTAAAAGTTTTGTCTGGCTTAATGTCATGGTATTCTTGGCCTCATAAAATGAGTTAGAAAATGTTCCTTCTATTTTCTAAAAGAATTTTTGTAGGATTGACTCCTTTTTTCCCCTTTGTTCACTAAAATATCATCATGGGACAAAATAATTTTTAAGAATGTTTGCACCTGATTTAAGGCCTTTCTTCTTTTCCATGTAAGGATTTAAAGAAATGCAAATCAAAACCACAATGAGGGGACAGGTGCCACGGCTCACGCCTGTAATTCCAGCACTTTGGGAGGCCGAGGGGGGCGGATCACGAGGTCAGGAGATGGAGACCAGCCTGACCAACATGGTGAAACCCCATCTCTAGTAAAAATACAAAAATTAGCTGGGTGTGGTGGCTCGCACCTATAATCCCAGCTACTCAGGAGGCTGAGGCAAGAGAATCACTTGAACCCGGGAGGCAGAGGTTGTAGTGAGCCGAGATTGCACCACTGTACTCCAGCCTGGGTGACAGAGCAAGACTCCGCCTCAAAAAACAAACAAACAAAAAACGAGATACCATCTTATGCAGTCAGAATGGCAATTATTAAAAAGTCAAGGGTCAAAAAACAACAGATGCTGGCAAGGTTGCAGAGAAAAAGAACACTTCTACACTTTTGGTGGGAATGTAAATTAGTTCCTCCATTGTGGAGGACAGTGTGGCAATTCTTCAAAGATCTAGAAGCAGAAATATCATTTGATCCAGCAATCCCTTTACTGGGTATGTGCCCCAAGGAATATAAATCATTCTATTATAAATATACATGCACGTTTATGTTCATTGCAGCCTATTCTCAATAGAAAAGACCTAGAATCAATCCAAATGCCCATCAACAGCAGACTAGATTTTAAAAATGTGGTACATATACACTAAGAAATGGTATGCAGTCATAAAAAGGAACAAGATCATGTCCTTTGCAGGGACATGGATGGAGTTGGAAGCCATTATTCTCAGCAAACTAATGCAGGAACAGAAAACCAAACACCGCATGTTCTTACTTACTAAGTGGGAGCTGAACGATGAGAACACATGGACACATGGTGGTGAAGAACATACACTGGGGCCCGTCAGGGGGCCGGAGGGAGGGAGAGCATCAAGAACAGCTCATGGGTGCCAGGCTTAATACCTGGATGATGGGTTGATCTGTGGGACAAACCATCAGGGCACACGTTTACCTATGTAACAAACCTGCACATTCTGCACATGTACCCTAGAACTTAAAATAAAAGTTGATTAAAAAATAAGTAAATATAAAATAAAATACTAAAACTAAAATAAAATGATAAATTCTCTCTAACCAATGTTCTAATTGCATTGCACTATGTTCTTTTTTCACTATTATTTAGGTTAAATATTTCCAAATTCTTTTGCGATTTTTGAACCGTGAGTTGTTTAGTATTTGAAATTGTTCAATTTTCAAATACTTTAAGCTCCCATTGTTCAGCTCTCACTTATAAGTAAGAACATTCAGTGTTTGTTTTCTGTTCCTGTGAGATTAAAATCCATTTTAATTTATTTTAATTGAATATAATTGTGGTGATCTCTCTATGATTTTATTCCCCTTAAATATATTGGGACTTATTTGATGGTCTAGAATATGGTCTCTCTTGGTGATTAGTCAATGTGCACTTCAAATAAATGCGCATTCTGTTGTTTTGTATGAATAGTGTTCTATAAATATCATAGGCCACGTTGGTTGTTAGTATTCTTCTGATCTTCTATATCCTTACCAATGTTCTGTATTCTAAAATTAACTGAGAGGAGAGTTGCGTACCCAATTATAACTTTGAATATGCGTATTTCTCCTTTCAGTTCTATTGGTTTTGGTTTTGGTGTTGTGTGTGTGTGTGTGTGTGTGTGTGTGTTTTCTTTTTTTTTTTTTGGTATTTTGAAGCTCTGTAATTGGGTACAAACACAATTAGTATTGTCACATATACTTGATGACTTGATCCTTTTAAAACAATATCTCTTAATATCTCTAGTAATATTTCTAGTCTTAAAGTTTACTTTGTCTCATACTAATAGGTCCACTACAATTTTCTTATGATTAGTGTTCCCTCTTTGCATTCTTTTATTTATTTACTATTTTTGTCTTTCTATTTAATGTGCATTTTCTGTATAGAGTTTTATAGTTCTTCCCCTTTTCTGTTATTAGCCCTACCACTGCTGTTTTCATCTCCGTGCTTTTGCTTACTGAAGCCTTCACATGACTCAAAGAATTGAAGAATGCTTTGCAACTCACAAAAATGTGTAACAGAATTATGTGATCTTCAGCTCTTTTTAATTTCTAGGCACAGACATATACTCTTAACACAGACATATACTCTTTTGTTTGCTTGTTTTCAAATACTACTTAGAATATGGCTTGTCTTTTTCTCGTACATGCTTCCTGAACAACCCCAAATATGGACAACACTTTTCTTCATTCTAATATTCTGCTTGGTAACTTAAACCTCAGCAGCCACATTATATAAGATGCATGAAGCTATAGGAGGCAGTTTAATGAGCTGTTTTGCAAAGCCTAGCAAGTTTCTCAGTTTTTAAATTTAATTTTCCAAGTTAACATTAGCTTCATAAGCAGATAATATTGGTTTTAGAAATACAGAAATATATTTCTTTTCCCTTAGAAATGTGGAAGAAGAAAGAGGAGAACTAGTTTGGCAGTTTTGTTCCACAAAGTATTTGAGAATTTAGGCTCCTTCCATTTCACCAATCTGTTTTTTCTAGTCTTCAAGATTTAAGAGGGTTCCAGGCAGTGGAGCAGAAGAAGATGGGGGGAAAAAACAGCAAAGGGCATGTTTTGGCTGCTTTTAATGAAGCTTCCTGAAATCTACCAAGTGACAAAGTTCTACCTTCTTCTTAGGGAAGCTGGTAAATGTAGTCCTTTTTCCCTAGAAGGCCATATACCTTAAAAATGAAGGCTGAGGCAAGACAGTCCTCTGACTTCTTTATCTTACTTTGTATTTATTTACCTTACCCAAACTGAATGATGTCCTGCATTTATTTATTTATTTATTTTTGGCCTGCGCTGTCTTTTTCACTACGTGTCAATGAATTTCATGTGAAATACTGGATTCCTGGCTTTTCTTGAAAAAGCTGACAGATCTAGCAACAATGGGATATGTGTCCACCAGGAAACAGCTGGAATTGAGTACGGCCTCCCTCTCTAAAGAAGGCCTTCACTCTGCAGTTAACAGAGGTTGCTGGGCCTTCCTATTCCTAATCCACTGGCCAGCTGTCTGGCCCCACAGGCATTTGTTGATACTGCTCCCGTTTCACACCCTTTCCCCAGGGCGATGACTGCCAGGTTAGCTTATACTTCATAGCTAAAGAAGGTCACTAGAGAAGTGTCTTGGGTCACTATGCAGCTTTAACACTGAAGCTGGTTATAATTTAGTTTAACATGCCATGTATAGTTTAATTTCTCTTTTACTAAAAGATATTTAGACTGCTTCCAATTTTTATTACATAGAATTTTGTATATACTTGTAGTTATTATATATGTTCTTTATGTATTTTATACACACAGTTGGCCCTCCATATCTTTGAGTTCCACGTTTGCTGATTCAACCAATAGCAAATTAAAAATAGTTGGAAAACACAGTACAAATAATACAAATTTTAAAATATACTATAACAACTATTTACATAGCATTTACAGTGTATTAAGTATTATAAGTAGTCTAGAGAAGATTTAAAATATACAGCAGGATGTGTGTAGGTGATATGCAAATATTACTATGCCATTTTATATAAGGAACTTGAGGATCAATGAATTTTGGAATTCACAGTGGGTCCTGGAACCAATGCCCCCATACCAGGTACAACTGTAGTATTATACATATACACAGACACACTGTATCTACCTCATATGGTGTGTCAAGAATTCCAATTACATAACCCATGTAAAGCACTTAGGAGAGTGTCTGAAACATATAAGAACTGCTAAATTAAGAAAAGTCTGAACGATCAGGTTTTAGAGATTTTAGGCGCTATGACATCACTGATATATACAAAAAATATATTTAATCAATTCCAAGCTGAAGTTTTTTTTATATTTTAGCATCTATAACATTGGGATGTGTCTTATCATTGATGGTATATCACAATTATGGTCATAAAAATACTTTT
This sequence comes from Pan troglodytes, assembly GCF_028858775.2. Taxonomy (NCBI): domain Eukaryota; kingdom Metazoa; phylum Chordata; class Mammalia; order Primates; family Hominidae; genus Pan; species Pan troglodytes. The sequence goes on along the minus strand of NC_072408.2, from coordinate 54,763,769 downwards.
TTTCGAGTACATGACCTTGTGTGAGTGCTTGAGAACTTGGTCATGACATTAATACTGTGCTCACGACAGCTAAGTAACGAGCATGGCCTACAACTGGAGAACCACACCTAATGGTGTTTACATCCAGAACATCTTGATTATATTATGAATTGGTGTTTATTGAAAAAGCTACTGTGTATGCAAAAACACATAAAAGCAGCAGCAGTGCATATATTTTATATTGGTGAAGTAAATATTCAGTGTTGAAGAAATGACTGTAAGTACCAAAAGTTGCTGAATGGATGTCAGAGATTTGGAAGAAAATATGTGAGACTAAAACGTGCTCCATCATCTACTGTCTTTATGGCTCAGAGAATTAAGAACACTAAGTACTCGGAGTCAAAAACTGATTTATAAGAGAACACTGAGTCAAAAATGATTCACAAAATGAAGAGGATTTAGGCATACCTCAGCCAATTTATTTCATTTATATTTTTTCTTTTTGCATGCAAGAATAATATATTTCTAAGTACATCTAAAAGAGCTCTTTTGCTAAAGAGAAAATTTCTAAGTGGTAAGAAAACATTGTCTGTAAAATTGATACCTTTTTCTAAGTGATACGTACAGTAATGGTATATCTAACATATATAACATCATAGACTGATGAAATCTATAAATGAACAATTTCTTTAGCACTTCAGTGTTTTTAGATCCTGGTCGAGATTTAAAGTCCAAGGAGGGGGGCATGAATAGCCCTGTTTAAATCACATGCCAGCCTATTGTCCTTGAATAGGGTGGGGTACCTTGATTGGCAGTTCCAACACAATTTAATTCGATAAAGATGGGAGAGATTTCCAAAGAAATATCAGAATCTTATTATAAAAAAAGGAACATGAATATTGAGCAAGCAATACAATTGGGTTAAAAAAAAAGTGCATTATGAATTTTGACAGCTTGACCACTGCCAAGATCTATTGTAAAAAAAGAAAAAAAAACTGAAGCAATTTAAATTAATCAACAGTCATGAGATATAAATTTACCAGAATCTTCGTCAGCATGATGGCCATACTCTAATTATTGTCTGTTATGTGTTGTTACATATATTTTCCAGTCTATCATTTTACTTTTAACTTTGCTTGCATGGTGCTTTTTCATACAGATCATTGCTATTTCGGTATTGTTGAGCATCTAGAACTCCCAACCCATGAAAAGAAAGGGATTTAAGCTCAGCAGAGTATGTTATTTTGAAAGCAGCCAGTATAACTGGGTTCAGTGCAGCTAGAGAATGGAGACAGATCCTTCAATATGCTGAGGAGATAACTAACTGGGCTATTCAAAATAGTGAGTTGGAGATTTCACCCTAGGTGTCAACAGAGGGGCAAGCCCTTCGTAGATTACTGAGTCTTCATCTCCGTCTTCCCTTATGTTGTGTTGTAAAAAACGATACATAGAAAACAGACTACACAGGGTCACTCTTGATCCTTGGGGATCCCAAAATTTCCAGAAGGCGTGGAATCCTCTCAAGCCCCTACAATGAAGTTAAACAGTCCATGTGTATCACCAAACACCCATGTCCAATACTGACTTTATTCCTTTATTTCCATGATATCTTTCAAAAGAGGGGATCATGAGCATATGGAATTTTATCCCTTAAGACATCTAGATTTTTTCTGTCTGGGCTAAACTTCAACCTCAGTAGTAAAGCAATAATTATGTAAAGCCAGTATTTATCCCAAGTACTTTTTATTAAATATTCAAAAATGCTAACAGAAATGGAAAATGTGTACATACAACTTTGTAATTTAGAAAAAAAGACCGATAATCATTCAACCAAATATTTTGACTCAGAGGTTCTTTTTTATAAAATCTGATTTTACTTTTGGTACTTTATAATTGGTTTGTTTATTTTAGTCTGTAAACAAATATTAAGAGAGATAACAGAACTCTTAACTCCCGAAATATAATTTAGAAGACCACATTTTTATTCATACAACATAAAACATTAAATCATGTCTTTATCCTTCATGCTTCATGATGACAATGTGTTTGCAAACACATACTTACAAACTCGAAAAATGTTTTGAAACCAAATACCTGAACTAATGCCGAGGAGAGGGAATCATTCTGAAACAAAATGTGTAAAGAATAAACGATTGCAACATCAGTCTCCCCACAAGTTTATGGGATGTTCACAGAAAGCAATTCCGAGTTCACACAATAATCCATTTTAAATGCTGGTGATTATGATTTGTTTGTGATTCTGGAAACCATAAGTACTATTATTTTTGAAAAGCAATGAATATAATACAGCAGTATTAAATGTGTGTCAACAGAATTACTCATTAATATAAATGCTTTTCACGAGTTATGGTGAGAGGTGTTGATTATTTGTAGGCAGAGCAAATTAAATTAAATAAACCCTAATATCTAGGGCCTTGCCATTTTGCTTTGTAAGCAAGAGATACTTTAAGTTAATCCTTGAGGTTGATTGGCTGACTGCCATTATTAGATCAAATCCTGGGTTTCTAGTGGGGAAATTTAGTCCTAAGAAAAAGTTATCTCCTATGGTACCTTAAATGTAGTTGATACAGGTGTCATTTAAATTTCCAGACATAGAAAAATTAAGTCAAACATTTGAGAATGAATTTTCAATATGTCTGGTAGATACTTTATAAACTTTTGTAAAATGCTTCATTAAAAAGTATAAAATAATGACAAAGATTTTGCACTTAATCTGAACTATAACTTATGTGATTTCCTGTCATTAGCCTAGACTTATAAATAAACTCTATGGACAATTCTTGTGGGCTCAAAGACCAAGATTTGAAGATTATTCAAGATTCTTTTTTTTTTTATTGAGGCAGAGTCTCACTCTGTCACCCAGGCTGGTGTGCAGTGGTGCGATCTTGTCTCACTGCAAGCTCCACCTTCCAGATTCAAGCAATTCTCCTGCCTAAGCCTCTCAAGTAGGAGAAAAAAAAAAAAAAAAGATTGTTGTTAGCCCTAAGACCAGAGCTTTGTCGACAAGGACATCATCATTTGAAGTCAGTTTTAATGCCTTTTCACAAGTTATTTTTGTAATTCTATTCCAAATTCTCAAACTTGTCAAATCACAAGATGATATATAATACGTCTTGCTTTTTATGAAATGACAATTTTCAAAAGTGACCTAGATAAATAACTTAAAAGAGAGATAACACACTTTAGAGAAACATTTCAAAAAACTTTCTTCATGGAACAAATTGGTTTCAAACCAGCACTGCCCCCTCAAACATTCTGAGATGATGGAAATATTCTATATTTGCACTGTCTAAAGGGGCAGCCACTAGCCAGTGAGAACTTGAAACATACCAGTGTGAGGAGAAACTAAATGTTAAGTTTAATTATTATTAATTTAAATTAAAATGGCCTCATGTGACTCATGGCATGTTGGATGTCGAAGCTCCAGGATATAGATTTCCTATTCGAATAGCCATGATCACTCATCATTTGTTAATCATAAGAAAGAGGAAACAGTGAAACGATATCAAAGCAACTCAGCTCTTCTGGGTCGCAATGAATATGGACACTGGATTAAATCATCCCAAAATGGTGTCAAGAATTCTGGTAATGAATAATCCAGTCCCATCAATTAATGTGTTAAATCACTTTCCCAAACAGAATTATATATTAATCACTTCAGACAGTGGTGTTTACTTATAAGGTTAACACCACTGACCTAGTAGTACACATATAGATATGTGTATTTATGAGTCTGGCTTGGAAATCAGTTTCCCAGAGGTACTCTCAGTCATTCAATTGTTATTTTGCAATTTTTGTTAATATAGAATAAATAGAAAATGCTTTTATTTCTTGTACTTTATTACCCATACCTGTTGTAACAAATGTATATTTATTGATTATAAAAATTTGCATGTTTAAAAAAATCCAAGCCATACAACATAAAAAATAAAGTTAAAAAAATTCTATCAACTAGAAATAATTATTGTTAAATTTGTTACCTTAATTCCAGACATCTCCATTCATAAAGAAACATAGAGGTATAGATAACTAGATTGAGATCAAACTAATATTATTAAAATAGAATCGTACTTGCTATTTTCATTTTCAAAATTATGACATGCTATTTTATTTTAATTTAAAATTTAAAAGTGAACAATGCTGCATTAAAATGAAATGAATTGTTGTTAAATTTTTGGTAATTGTTTCTTCATCAAAAAAATACCATGACCTAAAATATTCATCTAAATTAAATTTTAAATGATTACCACAAAATTTAAGTTGTTAAGTCATTTTTTTCTTTTTAGCTAAATATCTCAGTTGCAGGCAGTAGATGAATGGCTCCTATGAAGACGAGGAAATGAATGTTCAAACACTGCCTCCTACCACCCCTCTTCTTTCACCTAAAATTAGTGATCCTGTTTTTGGTTTTTGTTTGTTTTTATTTCATTTCATTTTATTTTATTTTATTTTACTTTACTTTGTTCTGTTTTAAATTATATTCTGAAGGTTTATATCACTTACACTCTATTCTGTAATATTTGGATTCTTAATGATAACTCAAGCACAATATGACCAGCTTTCAGCTCTCCAGTAGATTAAAACTTGCTCTTCCTAATGTCTTGGCCATTTGGGTCATAAGCAGCTTCAGGCTTCCACTTGCTCAGTCCATAAAACTTGAAGTCATTCATCATTCTTGAGTCCTCTCCATCTCCCTCACTCCAATTCCAGACCATATTCTGCTGGCTCTACCTCCTAAATGTCTCCAGAACCTGCCCACCTTCCAGCACCTTTACTGCCATAACTTGGTCCAGGTCGCCATCCCTCACCCTCAGATCCTTGCATAGTCTGCCACCTGGCCTTTCTGCTCTGCTCTGGCCCTGGCCCTGGCCGCTCAGTCACATCTCAACACAGCAGACAGAATGATGTTCTTACAAAGACAATACAGTGATTTTAACCCTTTGAGCAAAACACTTCAAAGCCCTAACATTGGCCTAGAAAGCCCAATGCAATCTTGCCCTGTTACTCATTTCATCCCACCTCCTACTATTTCACTCCAAGCACACCGGCCTTCCCAACTACACCAGGTATGTTCCCGCCTTATGCTTTTGATACTTGATGTTTCTTCTTTCTGGAACCACTTTGCTTCAGACTCTGTCACCATGAAAGATTTACTCAGATGCCAACTTCTCAGGGTGGCCTTTCCTGACCACCCCATTGATTGATTGATTTAAATATTTTATTGACACAAGTATGTGTATATATTTATGGGTTACATGTGATGTGATATTTTGTTACAGGCATAGGCTGTATAACCATTAAGTGAGGGTGTTTGGGATTTCCATCTCAAGGATCTATTATTTTACATGTTGGGAACATCTCAAGTCCTCTCTTCTTGTTATTGTGAAATATACAATGCATTGTTGTTAACTATAGTCACCCTCTCTGCTATCGAACATTAGAACTCATTCGTTCTATCTAACTGTGTTTGTACCCATTTACCAACCTCTCTTCATCACCATCTCCCCAACACCCAAACACCCTTCCCAGCCATCATCCTACTGGTAACCATCATCCTACTCTCTAACTTCATGAGATCAACTTTTTAAGCTCCCACATATGAATGTAAACATGCAATATTTGTCTTTCTGTGCTTGACTTATTTCGTTTAACATAATGCCCTCCAGTTCCATTCATGTTGCTGCAAATAGTAGGATTTAATTCTTTTTTATGGCCAAATATTATTCCATTGTGTATATATACATTCCATATTTTTTTCTATTCATCTGTTGACAGACACCACTCGGTTGACTCCATATCTTGTTATTGTGAATAATGCTGCAATGAACATGGCAGTCTATGTATCTCTTTGATATACTGACTTCCTTTCCTTTGGATAAATTCCCAGCAGTAGGATTGCTAGACTGTATGTTAGTTCTGTTTGCAGTTTTTTGAGAAATTGCCATACTGTTCTGACCTCCCAACTTAAATCACAGTCCTCTCTTCAAACTTTCCATCCATTTCTCTCTCTAGCTTGTTTTTCTCCATAGAACTTATCACCATCTGACATATTGTGCATTTTACTTACTTTGTTTATTGTTCGCCATCCCCTTATTAGAATGTTTCCACAAGGGCAGGAAAATTTCCCTGTTCTGTTCACTGTTTTAGGTTCAGTGCCTGGGACAATAGTGTCATATAGGAACTTGATATTTGTTTACAGAAAAAAATTGAGTGAATAATTGCTGCAGGATTTTTTAATGGTTTTTGTTCTTGATTATTCATATCTCCTATTTTTATATAAATTCAGCCCCTCACCGTATTACCATTGTTTATATATTTCTGAATTGTCTGGAGATTTTAAAATTTTCTGTTGCGATGTAGCAAATTACTGCAAACTTAATGATGTAACACAATACTCATCTAATAACTCACAGTTCTATAGGTCAGAAGACGGGCACAGCCTCCCTGTGTCCTCTGCCAAGGGAATCACAGGCTGAAATCAAGGTGTCAATCAGGGTGGGTTCTCATCTGGAGGCTCTAGGGAAAAGTCAACTTCCAAGCAATTCTAATTGTTGGCAGAATTCTCATCCTTGCTTACTGAATGTCAGCTGGGGCCATTCACAGCAACTAGAAGCTACTTGGCTGCCTTGCCTTCTGTCTTCAAGCCAGAAATGTTGAACCACTTTCTTCTCATACTATACATCTCTGACTTTTTTCTTCAGCAACGAGTGGGAGAAAGCACTCTTTTTAAAGGTTTATGTGATTAGGTCACACCCACTTGGAAAATCTTCATATTGTAGGAACAACTGACCTGGCACCTTAATTATATGTGTAAAATCTGTGTACCTAGATTGGTGTTGAATTGAATAACTGGGAGAAGGTGTGTGTATTGCAGGGGCTGGGAACCTTAGAGGGGCATTTTAGAATTCTACCTACCTCAGATTTCAATATAAGATTTTTTTTCTTCTTCTCCCAAGAAAGGTTTGTAAGATCTGTATTCCTGAATTGCTGCAAACTTGAGAAACTTGTCTCCTAATGGGGCAAACAATTATTTACTTTTTTACCAACCAAAATGCTATAGACCTTGCTCCTCATATTTCCTGCTATTAGCTGTCTCACTGATTTTTGCTACTAGTTTTCCACTCTTCTTCTGATTTTCTGGATTTAATCATTCGGTCATTTGGGTTGTGTTTTTCCAAGAAGTAATCATGGGCACAGTAATTCCTGAATTTTTTTAGTATTTCCAAAATGCTTGTTCAGTGAATAAAAAAAAAAAAAAACTGGCCATAATATTCATTCCTTCAAGACTTTGTGAACATGATCTGTTATCTTCTGATACTGATTATTGTTGTAAGAATGTTCAAGTCCAGCCTGATCTCTTTGTTGGTAACTTTCTTTTTCCACATTCATGCCGAAAGTTTAATAACAGCCAGAACACATCTTGATATTTGCATCTTTCACATAAACTTTTAAAATACAGATTTAGCTCTTACATCAAATAAATTATTTTCTATTATATCTTCAAATCACTTTATTTGGGGGCTTTCTACTTCAAAAACACCAATTATCATCCACAAGCATATTTGTCTTTTCTTTTAAAGGACTTCCAGCTTTCTCTTAGGTTGTTAATTAGAACTTTTTCTTTCTTTGTTCTCTTCCTTTCTGCAAATTCAGAACAGAGTCCTATAGAATATTGAGGCCTGGTGACATTTTTTTTTTCCCAGCTAGAACACAGCAATGATAATTGCTCTGTCTTTCACAGCTCTGCCCTTGTCTTTCAGAGCTTTCCTCCAAGCTCCCACTTTCCCCTGCATCCACTTCTCATTAAGTAAACATTTCCTGATTTTTTTCAGCTTTTGAGTATCACATTTGGCACATTTGGGAGGTAACAGCAGGGATAGGTTTGGGAACAGTACTAAGACATGAAAGAACATCTTGTTTATTTCTTTTCTGTTACTTTTCAAGACAAAGTACTAAATTATACCTTTCCATTGTTGGGTCTCTCTTGGTGAGATTGTTTTTCCTAATTTTGAAGTTTTTGCTTGTTTACTGATTTGCATGTTTGCTGTTTGTTTAGTATATTTTTACCTTTGTTATTATGATGTAGAAGGCAAAGAAAATGATCAATAAAATATAATTGTACAACTCAATAAATTATTACAATATGAATATTTCTAGGACGAACAATTTTCAGTAACCAGAAATTCTCCTCCTCCTCATTGATTTACTTCCTTTAAAGGTAACCAGTATCCTGATTCCTAATGCAATAGTTCATTCTTGCCTGTCTTAAATGTTATATGAGTGAAATAACAAGGTATGTATATTTTTTCTGGTTTCTTTCAGGCTATATTTTTAAAATTTGTCCGTCTGGCTGCATATAACTTACTTGTTTTATTTGCTCTTTAGTATACCATTGTTTGAGTCTACCATAATTTAGGCATTATTTATGGTCATTTGGATTATTTCCAGGGTATGCCTACTACAAATATTTGAGACGTGGACATTATAGCATGGTCTTTGGTACATGTGTTTACATATTTTTGTTGGATATATTTAAAAGTGAATTGAGTCACATGATATGCATATGGTCAACTTAATAGAAAGTGCCAAATTTCTTTCCAATGTGGTTAAGCTAATTATACTAATTCACACTTCTACACTTTTATGAGGACTACTATCACTCAACATACTCACCAACACTTAGTATTGCCAATCTTTTTACTTTTAGCCATCTAATGGGTGTGTAATGAACCTGTACATAGGTTTGTTTCCTATTTTGCTGATTAAAAATGAAGTTGAACACTGTTCTGACTTGAGTGTATTAAATTTAGCATCCCTACTAAGATATTTTCTGTATGACAGAGGGTAAACCAGAGACTACAGTCCTAACAACCGCCTGTCTTATTTTGCATTGAAGTCTAACATTTAGAGGCAATTCCTAGAAGGGAAGGGAAGGTCATATTCTTCAGAAGAGGTTGTAGCAAGACTCATAGGCAGACATTAGATTCATAGAAGCCTGTTGAGAACTATTATATGGAGAACACAAACTCTTGGGAACTATTGGCTTTACTGATGTAGACTGAGAGGGTGGGAGCTTCTCTGAGCTCTACTCTTCCAGCTCTCTAAATGTTTTTATAAGCTTCTAATTCCCTCTAATAAAGCCCTTCACACCTGGAATACATAGAGTAGCTTCTGTTTTCCTGTGCAGATCCCTGATGCTATATATATTCTGTCATATGTATTGGCCCTTGAGGTATTTTTGTGAGGTGCTTGTTCAAGTCTCTTGCCTTTTTCTCTTTGCTGGGTTGTCTTTTTCTTAATGATTGGCAGGTGTCTTAGTCAGCTTGGACTGCCATCACAAAATATCAGACTGGGTGGCTTAAGCAGCAGAAATTTATTTTCTCACAGTGCTGGAATTGACAGTCCATGATCCAGGTGCCATCAGGGCTGGATTTTAGTGAGGCTCCTTCCTGGTTTCCAGACAGCTGCCGTCTCACTGTATCCTTAATAGCCTCTTCTCTATGTGAGAGTGGCAGACTCTGTTTTGCTCTCTTCTTACAAGAACATCAGTCGTATCATATTAGGACCCCACTCTTATGACCTTAAAGGCTGTATCTGCAAACACAGAAACATTGGAAGTTAGGGCTTCAACATATGAATCTTCAGAGGACACAATTCAGTCTGCAATGGTAGGAGTCCTTTATATTATTCATAAGTTCAGTTATAGATGAAGAAAATAGTTATCTCACTTTGTAGCCTGTTTTTCAGCCTCTCAAATGGTGTAGTTTGATTAAAAGTACTTAATTTTGAAGTAGTTTAATGAATTTATGATTGTGTTTATGTTTTATTTTAAAAGTTACTTCCTAACAATAGTCATGAAGATATTCTCCTCTGTTATCTTTATTTAGATGCTTTATTATTTTGCCTTCCATATTTATGTCTAGTGTCCACCTAGAAACAATTTTTTGGTAAGACATCTTTCCCATATAGTTATCCAAACAACCTAGCACTTTCTATTGACTAGAGTATTCTTTCTTGTATTTCTCTTTGTAAAGTACAAATGTTTGCATAAATCAAATATCTATATCTATGTGAGCCTTTTTCTGGGCATCTATTTCATTGCATTGGTTTACGTGTCTATAGTTGATGCAGCCCCACTCTCTCTTAATTATCTACCATATAGCAAGTCTTGATATCCATAAAGCAAGATTTCTTACACATAAGAATGTGTAATGCAAGATTGTCTTAGCTACTCTTGTTCTTCTGAATTTCCATATAAATTTTAGAGTCAGATTTTCAGTTTCCATTTTGAAGCCCTGCTAATCTATTTTTGTTATTTTCTGTTTTGTTCTATTTCCATTTGAGTTAGCTTCTTGGGGCTGGGGGATGGTGGGGGTATGAATCTATGCTCCCTGTTGCCAGAGTTATTGGTCTAATGCATAAATAAATATAATCTGAAATTAAAAATTAAATATATATAATTTTAACTTCTAAAATCACCTTCAAGGTAAGATGTAAAATACTTAGACAGTTAAATGAGATGCTACATTGGCTTGTCCTGGCCTTTATTTCCAACCACAACACTGGCTCTGTATCATCCTTCATCTGACATTTTTGAATACTTATTATACGCCAAGAATAGAGCTACAAGTTGAACTTATTCTCTTCCATTAGATATTAGCCCGGGTGTCATGTTTTCCAGAAGTCTTTCCTGAGTTTCTTCAATAGGGATAAGGACTCTCTTCTCTGAGCCAGAGGTAATTGTCCCTATCTATGTTAGCCTATAGCCTTAAAATTCTCTAGAAATTATTTCCATCTCCCTAAAAAGGGGATGGAGATACAATTTAGTCATCTTGAATAACAAAAACTTAGGGCAAAAGCCTGTGGTTTAGGGAATGTATATCAGAGAGAGTGATAGAGAATATATGTATAAATATGGAAAGAGAGGAAGAGAGTTCCCATTTTGTTTTACTATCATAATAGTTTGCATTATTTTTCTATAAGGCATTGCTATGAACTTCTTTTGATTATCATAAAGGACACTGGGAGCACATATTTTAGAAGAGTATTGAAAACAAACAGGGGGTTCCATAGGGAAATGGCTCTGCCATGGTGCCCTGGCAATCTTGCATAACTCCACGCAGGGCAATGCTTGACCATAGTCTGACTTAAGGCTCGATGGCGAGTTCTGTGACTCTCGTTTTTGGTGCAAGGGGAGGTACACCTTTTAAGGAGTTGCTGTAAGGCAGTTTCTCATTCCAATCATGTGGAAGACTCCCACAAGATGATTCTGGTTTCAGTTGAGTAAAGGACTTTTCTACCTCACCTCACCTCTTTGAATACAGTTGCAGACTTCTTGACTAAGTTTATAAACCTGCTTGGCTGTAGTATAGAGGCTGCTCCTCCATGACAGAGTGACACTTCACTGATGTCACTCATCATCTGACTCTTTGGGGTTAGTGTCATAATGTGGAAACAGGAACATGGGGAGCTGACATCATCATGCTGATGTTGCTTTGCTTTTGCATAAGAAGCAAATTGTCGGGATCTCTCTAGGATTGTTGACTCCTTACTAGCCAAACCTATGGAAGAGTGTAAGCCAACCTCACAACTGTAATAGTCATCCTTGTGGTCTTTTTAGTTACTGTGCTTCTGCTTCGAGAATGCTTGATCACTTGATAGATTCTCCTTAAAATGTCAGCCAATTAGCAAATCTTCCTTCAGATTCTGCCAAAAATACTTATTAATATGATTTTAAGATTGAAAACTCATGATGACACTATAAAGAAGATCGTACTGTCTACTTGCTGAAATAGAACTGGCAAAATAAAACAACAATAAAAGGGGTGACGGACTTTGTACATCAGGTTCACTTGTAGGAAAAATTATGCTTCATTTTTCCTTAACTAAATGGTTTCTTTTTCAGACACATGAGATTGGTGCCAAGTTCTTTGCTACCCCCGGGCATTTAACAGGCTGTGTTCCCACTGCCTGCTCTCCAGCCCTGTTCTCACCTGACAACCACATTTATGCTCGGCACATGGTTAACCCCTTCTCCTTCTTTAGTTCTCAGCTTAAATATCATCTACCCAGAGAATCATTCTTAATCCTCGACTACTTTCCCTTTCTCTATGCTTTTCCTTTGTCATATTTACCACAATTTTTTATTAAAAATGAAAGAGAGACATTATGATTATTCATGTTTATCTCTCCCATTGGAATGTAAGGTCTATGAAAATAGAGATCATAGTTTTTGTTTTCTCATTATTACCATGGTATTTCCAGTACCTAGCTCAGTTCTGGCATATAGTGGAGCTTAATAAATATTTATTGAATAAAATAATAATCATGGAGTGAAAAACTAGAAAAGTGGCCACCCACCTTTGGTTTTTTGGGTGTTAAATCATGATTGCTGTATTTCTCCTACCAGTTAAAATTTCTCTTTCCTGCTGTATGTAGTCAAGGACTTAAATTCCAGAAGTATTTGACAAAATGCATATGGTGGGGTGGGTGGGAGTGTTGAGTTAGGGATTCTGTGATGTTATTGAGGAAACTGATGTTACTGAGGGAGACGGATAAGAAGAAAGGATACTGAGAATGTCACACTGAGGACTTGGAAGTAGAATCCCCACAGTTAAATTATGTAGATGGAGAGCACTCAAGAAAAAGGTGAAAGTATTTGAAATTGGGGTGTGTAGCTTTTAAAAATAAGTATTTTATTGCTAAGCATGGTGGCTCATGCCTATAATCCCAGATACTTAGGAGGCAGAGGCTGGAGGATTGCTTGAGGATGGAAGAACAAGACCAGCCTAGGCAACATAGTGAGAACCTATCTTTAAATAAATAAATATTTTTCTTCATATAAAAAATAACGGTCTTAGGAACTATAAGATGTTCTCGTATTTGTCCCTCAAATCTGAATTAGACAAAAGTCTGCTAGACATTTGTTTTGGAGTTCACATCAACCAAGTAAACAGAGCAAATCACCAATTTTAGTTATTTATCAATATCATGTTCTGCAATGACTTCTATGAAGACAAGAATGAGGTACACACACACACACAGAGCACACACACAAATAATCAGGCAACCTTATTGCAGAGCAAGTAAAAAGAATCAGTATCCTAAAGATTCAGAGGAATACCAATATTTACTAAGCCAGATGAACATTTTGGGAAATTGACCCCCTTAATTCAAGAGATAAAGATCCAGCCCCGGAAGAGAGACAATTATAAATGCAGGTATAGATGTAAAGGTCGCAAACAAAAGAATGTAAGTGTAATAGATACAGATAGGGTGGAGGAAAATTAAAAATCAAAGCAAACTAAAATACTAAGTAACAATGAATATCAATGGTTGGAAGACAAACTTGAGATGCTCCCAAGAAGTGCAGAAGAAAAAGACAAATGAAAATAGTAAGATATAAGGGAGAGGTAATAGTGAGTGAACTCAAGTATTAGAATTATTATTGGGAAAGCTACCGGAACTACTACAAAATAATCTAAAAATCTATCCTGCAAAAATTATAAAAGTGATCTTTACTCAGGAGAGGTAATATAGTTTGTTCAAATGAAAATAGATTTATCTTGATATAAACAATTGGAAGAGAAACAATATGTAGCACATGAGCTTCCCCATTAAAAAAATGGCCATCAGTATTCTTATAAAAGTATTAACACAGAGAAGAATAGACTCATGTAGTGGATATAAGAGTTCCAAGAGGGAAAAACAAAAGACCGCGAATCTAACTAAACTCAGATCACAGGATTCCAAACCACGGGATTTTACTATGTGTATATCACACATGTCTGTCCTTTTTTAAAAAATCTACTCTGCCTTTGATCTTCTACCTATCAAATTTATATTGACATTCCCCCGTTAGCTATACCAAAGTTATTTTGTGGCAAGTTAAAAAGTATTGTTTTAAATACTTCAGAAATAGTTTGCAGAATTAGGGAAATGGAAGAAGCTCACAGTAAAAACAAATGAACACACACAAACACACACACACACACAAAACAAAAAGATAGAAAATAGAAAACCATTTTATAAGAGTTATACATATATTGTGGAATGTTGGTGTGTATATTTCAAAAATAATTTTAAACTGAGCCTCAAACACTACCAGAGGAGATTGACTAAGAATTAATTTGATAAACCTCTATGGAATTTAACAAATTACCAGCAGTTTGTATAACTTTAAGTAAATAAGTTATAGAAAATAATTAGTGGATAAATGGATAAAGACAGCTGTTCTGCAAGTAGCATAAAGCCCAATCTTTACAAAATACGTTTTCACTCTAAACCACCAGACTACAGTAATATGCCCCTTTTAAACTGTTTTAATAATACAGGTTCAGTTTATTATTTTTTATAGGTAAGTCATGTCAGTTCATAGACCATAATTCTTTAGGTATTTTTCCTGGACAAAACCTTGGAAATTGTAGAAAAATGACATGATCTCATCACTCAATAGAACAGCTATAATCAATTAGCTATAATCATATCCAATAATTTTTTATACACTACTTCACTTGCTTGCAGTCATTACGTGCATGTAATTTTATAAACTGGTTTTTATACAATGAGCCCTTTAACATGTGACAACATAGTCTTCATAATTATTTTCATAGCTACATAATATTCTGTTGAGTAGAGGTTTTGTAATTGTCTTATCTACTTTTCTTCATTTCAATATTCAAGTAGACCATGGATGAAAAGTTTGTGTCCCTTACAAAATTGATATGTTGATATCTTATCTCTAATTTGATGGGGTTTGGAGGTGCGGCCTTTGAGAGGTGATTAGGGCATGAAGGTGGTTAGGCTCATGAAGGAGCCATCCTAGGTGAGATTAGTGCCTTTATAAAAGGACCCTGAGAGCTCCCTGGTTCCTTCTGCCATGTGAAGATGCAGCCAAATGACAGCCATGTATGAATCAGAAAGTGGACCCTCACCAGACACCAAATGTGCCAGTGCCTTGATCTCAGACATCTCAGCTTCCAGAACTGTGAGAAATACATTTCTCTTGTTTATAAGCCACTAAGTCTATTGTATTCTGTTATAGCAGCTCAAACAGACTAAGGCAAATAGCTTCCTATTTTTATTGATGACAGGAAGCAAATCATACACATTGTTTTTATATAAAGTTTATTATTTCTTTAAAAGGTTTGTATCAATGTTACTGCATATCAAAATACATTATTAATCTTGATCTATGTTGCTCAATCAAATGAAAACATAGTTTTGCCAATATGCATTTATGAGTACCATTTTACTTCACATTTATTGTTATTTATCATTGAATTTTTACTTGTTTTATTATTTTATTTTCATTATTGTTTCATTATTTAAAAAATTTCTTTGAAAACTAACAAAATTGGCATTGATCTTTGTTTATTATTTGTATTAACTACCAAAATTTGATAGAAGTGGAACGCAAAAAATAAAAAAATCTAAAATGTGGCATTGACTCAGTAGAGGTGGAGGGGATATAAATATTGGAGCTTGGAAGCCTGGTGACTTTTGTTAAGAAATTGCATGTGACTTTATAGCAGCATGATTTATAGTCCTTTGGGTATATACCCAGTAATGGGATGGCTGGGTCAAATGCTATTTCTAGTTCTAGATCCCTGAGGAATCGCCACACTGACTTCCACAAGGGTTGAACTAGTTTACAGTCCCACCAACAGTGTAAAAGTGTTCCTATTTCTCCACATCCTCTCCAGCACCTGTTGTTTCCTGACTTTTTAGTGATTGCCATTCTAACTGGTGTGAGATGGTATCTCATTGTGGTTTTGATTTGCATTTCTCTGACGGCCAGTGATGGTGAACATTTTTTCATGTGTTTTTTGGCTGACCATGCAGACCTTTTTAAGGCCTCTAAAATATATTTTCTCATTAATTATTTAAAGAGTCTACCAGATTTGATTAAGTGTGGTTTGGATTTTTAGTTACGATCTCTGGGAAGTTGATTCAAAAGATTTCTAACACATGTGAGGCTAAATATAGACTTACTTGAACTTTCATAGTTAATTTCTGTTTATCTGCTCTCATAAACCTTGGCATTTCAGAATTAAATAATTGTGGACCACGTACAATAAGACAACTCATAAAATAATTTTCAGTGCCTAATCTCTTAGATGGCAAAATCGATGATTGCTTTAAAAAATATGCCATTCCCTTTGACAACTGTATTTGTTTCTTATGACCACTGTAAGTAATTACCACAAGCTTGGTGGCTTAAAATAACAGAGATTTATTCTGTCACAGTTCTGGAGCCAGAGGTTCCAAATCAGTGTCAGTGAACCAGAATCAAGACATTGTCAGGGTCATACTCCCTCTAAAGGATCTAAGGAGACTCCATCCCTTGCTTCTTCTAGCTTTTGGTGACTGCTAGAATTCTTTGGCTTGTGGTCACATCAGTCCAACCTTTACCCTCCTTCTCTTTGCCTTTTCCTCTTCTATACATGTCAAATCCTCCTCTGTCTCCCGCTTATAAAGGCATATATTGAATTTAGGACTAATCCTGATAATTTAGGATAATATTCCTACCTCAATATCCTTAATCACACATGTAAAGTCTTTGCCACATGAATTAAAATTTGCAGTTTCCAGGGATTGAGACCTGATATCTTAGAGAGCTACTATTCAGTCTTCTGTTTTTTCCAACTTAGGCTTCTTTTCCTGGAGTGATAATCTCAGTAAAAAAATTCCCACAAGCAACGTGATTGTTTCACAGTTAATAAGTTTATGTTACTATTCTGAATAACAAAACATGTGAAACATTATACTATAAATTACCTGGCAAACTTTTCAAATGGTTTCAAAACAATGTTTCCCAGAGGTGCGGTTTTACAAAATGAGCTAACATTATGTATTTCATACCTGAATCAGTATATTTGCCACATAAATTTCCCCAAATATTCATCATTAAGAAGTATTGAGTGATAAATACCCTAATTTTTCTATTCCCATTTTTTCCTAGTTCTCCTGGACATAGGTAAAATAAAGTACAAACTTTAAGCTTTATTTAATATCTATAACTAAATAATTCTATTTGTTACATAAATTGACATTAAATATGTAGATTCTAAATCTGAGAGTGTACTAGATACTGTCAATCCAAAAATCCATTCATCTTACCTCCACCACTGATAGTTCATCTCTTTCCTGTACTGCCATGCACAATTTCTCGGGAGCTTACTCCTGTATTGGGGCTTTAATCTTTTTCAATGATACTACTACATGAGCTGATTTTAAGCCCCTCCTAGACTCGTAGTAGAAATGTCTCCATTGAGATGAATAACTCACATGTTTTCCAGGAACGATACTCACAGGTATGCAGTCTGAAACAGCCACAAACATGTTCTCAAATTTGTTTCAACTGAGCTTTCCTTCTATCATCAAGCTACCAGGACTACCATTTCTTCATTTCCCGAATTCATCCTTGGATGCATCCCTAAACACTCAACACAAGGAAACACATTACACAAACTCTTCAAAAATTCCCAAGGGAGAAAACTAAATTCCTTGGCTGTAAGTCTTCATTTGTGTCTTTTTCCTCTTCAATCACTTTCTATCCATGATGTATGCCACTCACTCTCTATGTACTTATATTTTACCTGGTCATTTTCTTTTTCTATCTCTCTGAGCAGTTTTTTCCAGACTTCCATTTACAGACTCCATTGCTAAAGCAGCTGTTATTTACTGCCCAGCAACCCTTTCCCCACATTCAAGGGCATAACATCTCAGTTTTCTTCCTCTAAGCCAGATGATTAAGTTAATTTAAACCCCATCCTCATTACTAAAAGTTGGCCCTGATTGACTTAAACCAGTTGTATCCTGCTGGCTCTAGAGATTGGTGCAGGGGTTGCATTAGAGTTAAGATGTGTTTCAATGCAAGCAACATAAAACTCATCCAATAGGACATTTATTGTTGTCTCATCAAAAATCACAAAGACAAAAATATTCAACTCGTATCAATAACAAACAAAGTAAAACAGCAGTAGAGCTGCCTTTCAAGAAACCTAAGGAAAGAAAATGCAAACCACAGGTCTTCATATATCAAAGCTGAAGAAACATATTTTGAACATGGAAGAACTCATCGGATGCTCTCCACCTGTGCCCTTTTTGAGGAATCTACTGCAGGGTAAGCTTTATACAATCTAAAGCCGACTGGAAAATTCCAGCAAAGGAACTGATGGTGAATACTGCACATAATAGAAAAGCTAAAACGTAAACCATAGTGAGGTTATAGAAGAATAATTTCAAAACATTATACTTTCTGACAGAGTAGAAAGAATGCAACTTTAAAAAGGTGAAAACAGGGAGAAAGAATGTAGAAAGTAGAATGGTATTATTAACTTTTGTATAGGTAACAGGCCTCAAAAGATACGATTTAAAACTAATATGGGAGATAGCAAAAAGGTTAAATACAGAAAAAATAATATTAAGGGCATTATAAAATGTATTAATGTAAAATTAGCCACTAGAATAAAATATAAAGCTTTTTAAATACCAAAACTATTTTTTAAAAAAGGAAAAAAGACACATCAAAGAGAAAAAGAAACAGTAAATATTACATAATTTGCATATATACAACTTAAGATGACACAGCATAATAGAGTAGACAAAATAATAAGGACATGAAAGATCTAAACAACATAATAATATAGATCTTTTTGGGTATATATCAAGCACTACACCCAAAAGTTTAAAAAAATCATTTTTCTCAAGTATGCATGAAATAGTCACAACAATTGACTCTATATTAAGGCACACACAAAAACATAGTAAGTTTCATGCAGTGGAAATACTCTGTAAACACTGATCTCAGTGCAATATGACCAGAAACTAAAAATAAAAGCAAAATATAAAAATGCACAACCTAGAAGGGACATAAAATGTGGAATGGGGCAAGGCAAGAAAGAACCCTATTGGAATGGATTAGAATTTCTAAAATATGTGTGTATGATGTATATATGCATGTACATGTATGTATATATAAAAACACATATGTATGTATATGTGTGTATGGTTTTCTACCCACATATACATATCCTTGTTTATGTGAACATGCATAAGATCTGTGTGGGTAGTATGTATGTATGAGTATACACATGCATATATTTTCTAATTTAGTTCACTGGAAGGGCAAAGGTCCCCAACAGCAATGACTGCAATGAGCATGTCTAGATACCAGATCTTAGTCTCTACTACCACTCAACCTAAAAAGGAACCAGCGCTCTTCTGAGTAATGACTAATTCCAGGGTTAGGGCAGGGCAGGTACAAGATGAGCCTGGAACATTAGTTCTGCCAGAAAGTAAGAGCCATCCAAAACATGATGTGGAACATTTCACAAGAAAATAAGAACCAATTTGAAGGATTGCCACTAGTCAAATCTGGGACCATTTGAACAAGATAAATAAGGACAGCAATGAATTATAAATCATTGAAAAATATAATATATGAGTCTATCATGATGAGAGAGATAGAGAAATGGGAGAATTAATGAGGTCTCTTGCTCACAATAAAATGCTAGGTGCTGACAAGCAAATGATCATATTTTGTTTCTTGATCAGTTAATATGGTGAATTACATTGACTGATTTTCAAATGATAAACCAATATTGTATTCTTGGGTAATCCATTTTTATACATTTTATTAGGGATTTTTGTGTCAATTTTGTATGTTCATGAAAGACATTTATCTGTAGTTTTTTTCTTCTTTTAAAAGTTTTGTCTGGCTTAATGTCATGGTATTCTTGGCCTCATAAAATGAGTTAGAAAATGTTCCTTCTATTTTCTAAAAGAATTTTTGTAGGATTGACTCCTTTTTTCCCCTTTGTTCACTAAAATATCATCATGGGACAAAATAATTTTTAAGAATGTTTGCACCTGATTTAAGGCCTTTCTTCTTTTCCATGTAAGGATTTAAAGAAATGCAAATCAAAACCACAATGAGGGGACAGGTGCCACGGCTCATGCCTGTAATTCCAGCACTTTGGGAGGCCGAGGGGGGCGGATCACGAGGTCAGGAGATGGAGACCAGCCTGACCAACATGGTGAAACCCCATCTCTAGTAAAAATACAAAAATTAGCTGGGTGTGGTGGCACGCACCTATAATCCCAGCTACCCAGGAGGCTGAGGCAAGAGAATCACTTGAACCCGGGAGGCAGAGGTTGTAGTGAGCCGAGATTGCACCACTGTACTCCAGCCTGGGTGACAGAGCAAGACTCCGCCTCAAAAAACAAACAAACAAAAAACGAGATACCATCTTATGCCAGTCAGAATGGCAATTATTAAAAAGTCAAGGGTCAAAAAACAACAGATGCTGGCAAGGTTGCAGAGAAAAAGAACACTTCTACACTTTTGGTGGGAATGTAAATTAGTTCCTCCATTGTGGAGGACAGTGTGGCAATTCTTCAAAGATCTAGAAGCAGAAATATCATTTGATCCAGCAATCCCTTTACTGGGTATGTGCCCCAAGGAATATAAATCATTCTATTATAAATATACATGCACGTTTATGTTCATTGCAGCCTATTCTCAATAGAAAAGACCTAGAATCAATCCAAATGCCCATCAACAGCAGACTAGATTTTAAAAATGTGGTACATATACACTAAGAAATGGTATGCAGCCATAAAAAGGAACAAGATCATGTCCTTTGCAGGGACATGGATGGAGTTGGAAGCCATTATTCTCAGCAAACTAATGCAGGAACAGAAAACCAAACACCACATGTTCTTACTTACTAAGTGGGAGCTGAACGATGAGAACACATGGACACATGGTGGTGAAGAACATACACTGGGGCCCGTCAGGGGGCCGGAGGGAGGGAGAGCATCAAGAACAGCTCATGGGTGCCAGGCTTAATACCTGGATGATGGGTTGATCTGTGGGACAAACCATCAGGGCACACGTTTACCTATGTAACAAACCTGCACATTCTGCACATGTACCCTGGAACTTAAAGTAAAAGTTGATTAAAAAATAAGTAAATATAAAATAAAATACTAAACCTAAAATAAAATGATAAATTCTCTCTAACCAATGTTCTAATTGCATTGCACTATGTTCCATTTTCACTATTATTTAGGTTAAATATTTCCAAATTCTTTTGCGATTTTTGAACCATGAGTTATTTAGTATTTGAAATTGTTCAATTTTCAAATACTTTAAGCTCCCATTGTTCAGCTCTCACTTATAAGTAAGAACATTCAGTGTTTGTTTTCTGTTCCTGTGAGATTAAAATCCATTTTAATTGATTTTAATTGAATATAATTGTGGTGATCTCTCTATGATTTTATTCCCCTTAAATATATTGGGACTTATTTGATGGTCTAGAATATGGTCTCTCTTGGTGATTAGTCAATGTGCACTTCAAATAAATGCGCATTCTGTTGTTTTGTATGAATAGTGTTCTATAAATATCATAGGCCACGTTGGTTGTTAGTATTCTTCTGATCTTCTATATCCTTACCAATGTTCTGTATTCTAAAATTAACTGAGAGAGGAGAGTTGCGTACCCAATTATAACTTTGAATATGCGTATTTCTCCTTTCAGTTCTATTGGTTTTGGTTTTGGTGTTGTGTGTGTGTGTGTGTGTGTGTGTGTTTTCTTTTTTTTTTTTTTTGGTATTTTGAAGCTCTGTAATTGGGTACAAACACAATTAGTATTGTCACATATACTTGATGACTTGATCCTTTTAAAACAATATCTCTTAATATCTCTAGTAATATTTCTAGTCTTAAAGTTTACTTTGTCTCATACTAATAGGTCCACTACAATTTTCTTATGATTAGTGTTCCCTCTTTGCATTCTTTTATTTATTTACTATTTTTGTCTTTCTATTTAATGTGCATTTTCTGTATAGAGTTTTATAGTTCTTCCCCTTTTCTGTTATTAGCCCTACCACTGCTGTTTTCATCTCCGTGCTTTTGCTTACTGAAGCCTTCACATGACTCAAAGAATTGAAGAATGCTTTGCAACTCACAAAAATGTGTAACAGAATTATGTGATCTTCAGCTCTTTTTAATTTCTAGGCACAGACATATACTCTTAACACAGACATATACTCTTTTGTTTGCTTGTTTTCAAATACTACTTAGAATATGGCTTGTCTTTTTCTCGTACATGCTTCCTGAACAACCCCAAATATGGACAACACTTTTCTTCATTCTAATATTCTGCTTGGTAACTTAAACCTCAGCAGCCACATTATATAAGATGCATGAAGCTATAGGAGGCAGTTTAATGAGCTGTTTTGCAAAGCCTAGCAAGTTTCTCAGTTTTTAAATTTAATTTTCCAAGTTAACATTAGCTTCATAAGCAGATAATATTGGTTTTAGAAATACAGAAATATATTTCTTTTCCCTTAGAAATGTGGAAGAAGAAAGAGGAGAACTGGTTTGGCAGTTTTGTTCCACAAAGTATTTGAGAATTTAGGCTCCTTCCATTTCACCAATCTGTTTTTTCTAGTCTTCAAGATTTAAGAGGGTTCCAGGCAGTGGAGCAGAAGAAGATGGGGGGAAAAAACAGCAAAGGGCATGTTTTGGCTGCTTTTAATGAAGCTTCCTGAAATCTACCAAGTGACAAAGTTCTACCTTCTTCTTAGGGAAGCTGGTAAATGTAGTCCTTTTTCCCTAGAAGGCCATATACCTTAAAAATGAAGGCTGAGGCAAGACAGTCCTCTGACTTCTTTATCTTACTTTGTATTTATTTACCTTACCCAAACTGAATGATGTCCTGCATTTATTTATTTATTTATTTTTGGCCTGCGCTGTCTTTTTCACTACGTGTCAATGAATTTCATGTGAAATACTGGATTCCTGGCTTTTCTTGAAAAAGCTGACAGATCTAGCAACAATGGGATATGTGTCCACCAGGAAACAGCTGGAATTGAGTACGGCCTCCCTCTCTAAAGAAGGCCTTCACTCTGCAGTTAACAGAGGTTGCTGGGCCTTCCTATTCCTAATCCACTGGCCAGCTGTCTGGCCCCACAGGCATTTGTTGATACTGCTCCCGTTTCACACCCTTTCCCCAGGGCGATGACTGCCAGGTTAGCTTATACTTCATAGCTAAAGAAGGTCACTAGAGAAGTGTCTTGGGTCACTATGCAGCTTTAACACTGAAGCTGGTTATAATTTAGTTTAACATGCCATGTATAGTTTAATTTCTCTTTTACTAAAAGATATTTAGACTGCTTCCAATTTTTATTACATAGAATTTTGTATATACTTGTAGGTATTATATATGTTCTTTATGTATTTTATACACACAGTTGGCCCTCCATATCTTTGAGTTCCACGTTTGCTGATTCAACCAATAGCAAATTAAAAATAGTTGGAAAACACAGTACAAATAATACAAATTTTAAAATATACTATAACAACTATTTACATAGCATTTACAGTGTATTAAGTATTATAAGTAGTCTAGAGAAGATTTAAAATATACAGCAGGATGTGTGTAGGTGATATGCAAATATTACTATGCCATTTTATATAAGGAACTTGAGGATCAATGAATTTTGGAATTCACAGTGGGTCCTGGAACCAATGCCCCCATACCAGGTACAACTGTAGTATTATACATATACACAGACACACTGTATCTACCTCATATGGTGTGTCAAGAATTCCAATTACATAACCCATGTAAAGCACTTAGGAGAGTGTCTGAAACATATAAGAACTGCTAAATTAAGAAAAGTCTGAACGATCAGGTTTTAGAGATTTTAGGCGCTATGACATCACTGATATATACAAAAAATATATTTAATCAATTCCAAGCTGAAGTTTTTTTTATATTTTAGCATCTATAACATTGGGATGTGTCTTATCATTGATGGTATATCACAATTATGGTCATAAAAATACTTTTTTTCGAGTACATGACCTTGTGTGAGTGCTTGAGAACTTGGTCATGACATTAATACTGTGCTCACGACAGCTAAGTAACGAGCATGGCCTACAACTGGAGAACCACACCTAATGGTGTTTACATCCAGAACATCTTGATTATATTATGAATTGGTGTTTATTGAAAAAGCTACTGTGTATGCAAAAACACATAAAAGCAGCAGCAGTGCATATATTTTATATTGGTGAAGTAAATATTCAGTGTTGAAGAAATGACTGTAAGTACCAAAAGTTGCTGAATGGATGTCAGAGATTTGGAAGAAAATATGTGAGACTAAAATGTGCTCCATCATCTACTGTCTTTATGGCTCAGAGAATTAAGAACACTAAGTACTCGGAGTCAAAAACTGATTTATAAGAGAACACTGAGTCAAAAATGATTCACAAAATGAAGAGGATTTAGGCATACCTCAGCCAATTTATTTCATTTATATTTTTTCTTTTTGCATGCAAGAATAATATATTTCTAAGTACATCTAAAAGAGCTCTTTTGCTAAAGAGAAAATTTCTAAGTGGTAAGAAAACATTGTCTGTAAAATTGATACCTTTTTCTAAGTGATACGTACAGTAATGGTATATCTAACATATATAACATCATAGACTGATGAAATCTATAAATGAACAATTTCTTTAGCACTTCAGTGTTTTTAGATCCTGGTCGAGATTTAAAGTCCAAGGAGGGGGGCATGAATAGCCCTGTTTAAATCACATGCCAGCCTATTGTCCTTGAATAGGGTGGGGTACCTTGATTGGCAGTTCCAACACAATTTAATTCGATAAAGATGGGAGAGATTTCCAAAGAAATATCAGAATCTTATTATAAAAAAAGGAACATGAATATTGAGCAAGCAATACAATTGGGTTAAAAAAAAAGTGCATTATGAATTTTGACAGCTTGACCACTGCCAAGATCTATTGTAAAAAAAGAAAAAAAAACTGAAGCAATTTAAATTAATCAACAGTCATGAGATATAAATTTACCAGAATCTTCGTCAGCATGATGGCCATACTCTAATTATTGTCTGTTATGTGTTGTTACATATATTTTCCAGTCTATCATTTTACTTTTAACTTTGCTTGCATGGTGCTTTTTCATACAGATCATTGCTATTTCGGTATTGTTGAGCATCTAGAACTCCCAACCCATGAAAAGAAAGGGATTTAAGCTCAGCAGAGTATGTTATTTTGAAAGCAGCCAGTATAACTGGGTTCAGTGCAGCTAGAGAATGGAGACAGATCCTTCAATATGCTGAGGAGATAACTAACTGGGCTATTCAAAATAGTGAGTTGGAGATTTCACCCTAGGTGTCAACAGAGGGGCAAGCCCTTCGTAGATTACTGAGTCTTCATCTCCGTCTTCCCTTATGTTGTGTTGTAAAAAACGATACATAGAAAACAGACTACACAGGGTCACTCTTGATCCTTGGGGATCCCAAAATTTCCAGAAGGCGTGGAATCCTCTCAAGCCCCTACAATGAAGTTAAACAGTCCATGTGTATCACCAAACACCCATGTCCAATACTGACTTTATTCCTTTATTTCCATGATATCTTTCAAAAGAGGGGATCATGAGCATATGGAATTTTATCCCTTAAGACATCTAGATTTTTTCTGTCTGGGCTAAACTTCAACCTCAGTAGTAAAGCAATAATTATGTAAAGCCAGTATTTATCCCAAGTACTTTTTATTAAATATTCAAAAATGCTAACAGAAATGGAAAATGTGTACATACAACTTTGTAATTTAGAAAAAAAGACCGATAATCATTCAACCAAATATTTTGACTCAGAGGTTCTTTTTTATAAAATCTGATTTTACTTTTGGTACTTTATAATTGGTTTGTTTATTTTAGTCTGTAAACAAATATTAAGAGAGATAACAGAACTCTTAACTCCCGAAATATAATTTAGAAGACCACATTTTTATTCATACAACATAAAACATTAAATCATGTCTTTATCCTTCATGCTTCATGATGACAATGTGTTTGCAAACACATACTTACAAACTCGAAAAATGTTTTGAAACCAAATACCTGAACTAATGCCGAGGAGAGGGAATCATTCTGAAACAAAATGTGTAAAGAATAAACGATTGCAACATCAGTCTCCCCACAAGTTTATGGAATGTTCACAGAAAGCAATTCCGAGTTCACACAATAATCCACTTTAAATGCTGGTGATTATGATTTGTTTGTGATTCTGGAAACCATAAGTACTATTATTTTTGAAAAGCAATGAATATAATACAGCAGTATTAAATGTGTGTCAACAGAATTACTCATTAATATAAATGCTTTTCACGAGTTATGGTGAGAGGTGTTGATTATTTGTAGGCAGAGCAAATTAAATTAAATAAACCCTAATATCTAGGGCCTTGCCATTTTGCTTTGTAAGCAAGAGATACTTTAAGTTAATCCTTGAGGTTGATTGGCTGACTGCCATTATTAGATCAAATCCTGGGTTTCTAGTGGGGAAATTTAGTCCTAAGAAAAAGTTATCTCCTATGGTACCTTAAATGTAGTTGATACAGGTGTCATTTAAATTTCCAGACATAGAAAAATTAAGTCAAACATTTGAGAATGAATTTTCAATATGTCTGGTAGATACTTTATAAACTTTTGTAAAATGCTTCATTAAAAAGTATAAAATAATGACAAAGATTTTGCACTTAATCTGAACTATAACTTATGTGATTTCCTGTCATTAGCCTAGACTTATAAATAAACTCTATGGACAATTCTTGTGGGCTCAAAGACCAAGATTTGAAGATTATTCAAGATTCTTTTTTTTTTATTATTGAGGCAGAGTCTCACTCTGTCACCCAGGCTGGTGTGCAGTGGTGCGATCTTGTCTCACTGCAAGCTCCACCTTCCAGATTCAAGCAATTCTCCTGCCTAAGCCTCTCAAGTAGGAGAAAAAAAAAAAAAAAAAAAGATTGTTGTTAGCCCTAAGACCAGAGCTTTGTCGACAAGGACATCATCATTTGAAGTCAGTTTTAATGTCTTTTCACAAGTTATTTTTGTAATTCTATTCCAAATTCTCAAACTTGTCAAATCACAAGATGATATATAATACGTCTTGCTTTTTATGAAATGACAATTTTCAAAAGTGACCTAGATAAATAACTTAAAAGAGAGATAACACACTTTAGAGAAACATTTCAAAAAACTTTCTTCATGGAACAAATTGGTTTCAAACCAGCACTGCCCCCTCAAACATTCTGAGATGATGGAAATATTCTATATTTGCACTGTCTAAAGGGGCAGCCACTAGCCAGTGAGAACTTGAAACATACCAGTGTGAGGAGAAACTAAATGTTAAGTTTAATTATTATTAATTTAAATTAAAATGGCCTCATGTGACTCATGGCATGTTGGATGTCGAAGCTCCAGGATATAGATTTCCTATTCGAATAGCCATGATCACTCATCATTTGTTAATCATAAGAAAGAGGAAACAGTGAAACGATATCAAAGCAACTCAGCTCTTCTGGGTCGCAATGAATATGGACACTGGATTAAATCATCCCAAAATGGTGTCAAGAATTCTGGTAATGAATAATCCAGTCCCATCAATTAATGTGTTAAATCACTTTCCCAAACAGAATTATATATTAATCACTTCAGACAGTGGTGTTTACTTATAAGGTTAACACCACTGACCTAGTAGTACACATATAGATATGTGTATTTATGAGTCTGGCTTGGAAATCAGTTTCCCAGAGGTACTCTCAGTCATTCAATTGTTATTTTGCAATTTTTGTTAATATAGAATAAATAGAAAATGCTTTTATTTCTTGTACTTTATTACCCATACCTGTTGTAACAAATGTATATTTATTGATTATAAAAATTTGCATGTTTAAAAAAATCCAAGCCATACAACATAAAAAATAAAGTTAAAAAAATTCTATCAACTAGAAATAATTATTGTTAAATTTGTTACCTTAATTCCAGACATCTCCATTCATAAAGAAACATAGAGGTATAGATAACTAGATTGAGATCAAACTAATATTATTAAAATAGAATCGTACTTGCTATTTTCATTTTCAAAATTATGACATGCTATTTTATTTTAATTTAAAATTTAAAAGTGAACAATGCTGCATTAAAATGAAATGAATTGTTGTTAAATTTTTGGTAATTGTTTCTTCATCAAAAAAATACCATGACCTAAAATATTCATCTAAATTAAATTTTAAATGATTACCACAAAATTTAAGTTGTTAAGTCATTTTTTTCTTTTTAGCTAAATATCTCAGTTGCAGGCAGTAGATGAATGGCTCCTATGAAGACGAGGAAATGAATGTTCAAACACTGCCTCCTACCACCCCTCTTCTTTCACCTAAAATTAGTGATCCTGTTTTTGGTTTTTGTTTGTTTTTATTTCATTTCATTTTATTTTATTTTATTTTACTTTACTTTGTTCTGTTTTAAATTATATTCTGAAGGTTTATATCACTTACACTCTATTCTGTAATATTTGGATTCTTAATGATAACTCAAGCACAATATGACCAGCTTTCAGCTCTCCAGTAGATTAAAACTTGCTCTTCCTAATGTCTTGGCCATTTGGGTCATAAGCAGCTTCAGGCTTCCACTTGCTCAGTCCATAAAACTTGAAGTCATTCATCATTCTTGAGTCCTCTCCATCTCCCTCACTCCAATTCCAGACCATATTCTGCTGGCTCTACCTCCTAAATGTCTCCAGAACCTGCCCACCTTCCAGCACCTTTACTGCCATAACTTGGTCCAGGTCGCCATCCCTCACCCTCAGATCCTTGCATAGTCTGCCACCTGGCCTTTCTGCTCTGCTCTGGCCCTGGCCCTGGCCGCTCAGTCACATCTCAACACAGCAGACAGAATGATGTTCTTACAAAGACAATACAGTGATTTTAACCCTTTGAGCAAAACACTTCAAAGCCCTAACATTGGCCTAGAAAGCCCAATGCAATCTTGCCCTGTTACTCATTTCATCCCACCTCCTACTATTTCACTCCAAGCACACCGGCCTTCCCAACTACACCAGGTATGTTCCCGCCTTATGCTTTTGATACTTGATGTTTCTTCTTTCTGGAACCACTTTGCTTCAGACTCTGTCACCATGAAAGATTTACTCAGATGCCAACTTCTCAGGGTGGCCTTTCCTGACCACCCCATTGATTGATTGATTTAAATATTTTATTGACACAAGTATGTGTATATATTTATGGGTTACATGTGATGTGATATTTTGTTACAGGCATAGGCTGTATAACCATTAAGTGAGGGTGTTTGGGATTTCCATCTCAAGGATCTATTATTTTACATGTTGGGAACATCTCAAGTCCTCTCTTCTTGTTATTGTGAAATATACAATGCATTGTTGTTAACTATAGTCACCCTCTCTGCTATCGAACATTAGAACTCATTCGTTCTATCTAACTGTGTTTGTACCCATTTACCAACCTCTCTTCATCACCATCTCCCCAACACCCAAACACCCTTCCCAGCCATCATCCTACTGGTAACCATCATCCTACTCTCTAACTTCATGAGATCAACTTTTTAAGCTCCCACATATGAATGTAAACATGCAATATTTGTCTTTCTGTGCTTGACTTATTTCGTTTAACATAATGCCCTCCAGTTCCATTCATGTTGCTGCAAATAGTAGGATTTAATTCTTTTTTATGGCCAAATATTATTCCATTGTGTATATATACATTCCATATTTTTTTCTATTCATCTGTTGACAGACACCACTCGGTTGACTCCATATCTTGTTATTGTGAATAATGCTGCAATGAACATGGCAGTCTATGTATCTCTTTGATATACTGACTTCCTTTCCTTTGGATAAATTCCCAGCAGTAGGATTGCTAGACTGTATGTTAGTTCTGTTTGCAGTTTTTTGAGAAATTGCCATACTGTTCTGACCTCCCAACTTAAATCACAGTCCTCTCTTCAAACTTTCCATCCATTTCTCTCTCTAGCTTGTTTTTCTCCATAGAACTTATCACCATCTGACATATTGTGCATTTTACTTACTTTGTTTATTGTTCGCCATCCCCTTATTAGAATGTTTCCACAAGGGCAGGAAAATTTCCCTGTTCTGTTCACTGTTTTAGGTTCAGTGCCTGGGACAATAGTGTCATATAGGAACTTGATATTTGTTTACAGAAAAAAATTGAGTGAATAATTGCTGCAGGATTTTTTAATGGTTTTTGTTCTTGATTATTCATATCTCCTATTTTTATATAAATTCAGCCCCTCACCGTATTACCATTGTTTATATATTTCTGAATTGTCTGGAGATTTTAAAATTTTCTGTTGCGATGTAGCAAATTACTGCAAACTTAATGATGTAACACAATACTCATCTAATAACTCACAGTTCTATAGGTCAGAAGACGGGCACAGCCTCCCTGTGTCCTCTGCCAAGGGAATCACAGGCTGAAATCAAGGTGTCAATCAGGGTGGGTTCTCATCTGGAGGCTCTAGGGAAAAGTCAACTTCCAAGCAATTCTAATTGTTGGCAGAATTCTCATCCTTGCTTACTGAATGTCAGCTGGGGCCATTCACAGCAACTAGAAGCTACTTGGCTGCCTTGCCTTCTGTCTTCAAGCCAGAAATGTTGAACCACTTTCTTCTCATACTATACATCTCTGACTTTTTTCTTCAGCAACGAGTGGGAGAAAGCACTCTTTTTAAAGGTTTATGTGATTAGGTCACACCCACTTGGAAAATCTTCATATTGTAGGAACAACTGACCTGGCACCTTAATTATATGTGTAAAATCTGTGTACCTAGATTGGTGTTGAATTGAATAACTGGGAGAAGGTGTGTGTATTGCAGGGGCTGGGAACCTTAGAGGGGCATTTTAGAATTCTACCTACCTCAGATTTCAATATAAGATTTTTTTTCTTCTTCTCCCAAGAAAGGTTTGTAAGATCTGTATTCCTGAATTGCTGCAAACTTGAGAAACTTGTCTCCTAATGGGGCAAACAATTATTTACTTTTTTACCAACCAAAATGCTATAGACCTTGCTCCTCATATTTCCTGCTATTAGCTGTCTCACTGATTTTTGCTACTAGTTTTCCACTCTTCTTCTGATTTTCTGGATTTAATCATTCGGTCATTTGGGTTGTGTTTTTCCAAGAAGTAATCATGGGCACAGTAATTCCTGAATTTTTTTAGTATTTCCAAAATGCTTGTTCAGTGAATAAAAAAAAAAAAAAACTGGCCATAATATTCATTCCTTCAAGACTTTGTGAACATGATCTGTTATCTTCTGATACTGATTATTGTTGTAAGAATGTTCAAGTCCAGCCTGATCTCTTTGTTGGTAACTTTCTTTTTCCACATTCATGCCGAAAGTTTAATAACAGCCAGAACACATCTTGATATTTGCATCTTTCACATAAACTTTTAAAATACAGATTTAGCTCTTACATCAAATAAATTATTTTCTATTATATCTTCAAATCACTTTATTTGGGGGCTTTCTACTTCAAAAACACCAATTATCATCCACAAGCATATTTGTCTTTTCTTTTAAAGGACTTCCAGCTTTCTCTTAGGTTGTTAATTAGAACTTTTTCTTTCTTTGTTCTCTTCCTTTCTGCAAATTCAGAACAGAGTCCTATAGAATATTGAGGCCTGGTGACATTTTTTTTTTCCCAGCTAGAACACAGCAATGATAATTGCTCTGTCTTTCACAGCTCTGCCCTTGTCTTTCAGAGCTTTCCTCCAAGCTCCCACTTTCCCCTGCATCCACTTCTCATTAAGTAAACATTTCCTGATTTTTTTCAGCTTTTGAGTATCACATTTGGCACATTTGGGAGGTAACAGCAGGGATAGGTTTGGGAACAGTACTAAGACATGAAAGAACATCTTGTTTATTTCTTTTCTGTTACTTTTCAAGACAAAGTACTAAATTATACCTTTCCATTGTTGGGTCTCTCTTGGTGAGATTGTTTTTCCTAATTTTGAAGTTTTTGCTTGTTTACTGATTTGCATGTTTGCTGTTTGTTTAGTATATTTTTACCTTTGTTATTATGATGTAGAAGGCAAAGAAAATGATCAATAAAATATAATTGTACAACTCAATAAATTATTACAATATGAATATTTCTAGGACGAACAATTTTCAGTAACCAGAAATTCTCCTCCTCCTCATTGATTTACTTCCTTTAAAGGTAACCAGTATCCTGATTCCTAATGCAATAGTTCATTCTTGCCTGTCTTAAATGTTATATGAGTGAAATAACAAGGTATGTATATTTTTTCTGGTTTCTTTCAGGCTATATTTTTAAAATTTGTCCGTCTGGCTGCATATAACTTACTTGTTTTATTTGCTCTTTAGTATACCATTGTTTGAGTCTACCATAATTTAGGCATTATTTATGGTCATTTGGATTATTTCCAGGGTATGCCTACTACAAATATTTGAGACGTGGACATTATAGCATGGTCTTTGGTACATGTGTTTACATATTTTTGTTGGATATATTTAAAAGTGAATTGAGTCACATGATATGCATATGGTCAACTTAATAGAAAGTGCCAAATTTCTTTCCAATGTGGTTAAGCTAATTATACTAATTCACACTTCTACACTTTTATGAGGACTACTATCACTCAACATACTCACCAACACTTAGTATTGCCAATCTTTTTACTTTTAGCCATCTAATGGGTGTGTAATGAACCTGTACATAGGTTTGTTTCCTATTTTGCTGATTAAAAATGAAGTTGAACACTGTTCTGACTTGAGTGTATTAAATTTAGCATCCCTACTAAGATATTTTCTGTATGACAGAGGGTAAACCAGAGACTACAGTCCTAACAACCGCCTGTCTTATTTTGCATTGAAGTCTAACATTTAGAGGCAATTCCTAGAAGGGAAGGGAAGGTCATATTCTTCAGAAGAGGTTGTAGCAAGACTCATAGGCAGACATTAGATTCATAGAAGCCTGTTGAGAACTATTATATGGAGAACACAAACTCTTGGGAACTATTGGCTTTACTGATGTAGACTGAGAGGGTGGGAGCTTCTCTGAGCTCTACTCTTCCAGCTCTCTAAATGTTTTTATAAGCTTCTAATTCCCTCTAATAAAGCCCTTCACACCTGGAATACATAGAGTAGCTTCTGTTTTCCTGTGCAGATCCCTGATGCTATATATATTCTGTCATATGTATTGGCCCTTGAGGTATTTTTGTGAGGTGCTTGTTCAAGTCTCTTGCCTTTTTCTCTTTGCTGGGTTGTCTTTTTCTTAATGATTGGCAGGTGTCTTAGTCAGCTTGGACTGCCATCACAAAATATCAGACTGGGTGGCTTAAGCAGCAGAAATTTATTTTCTCACAGTGCTGGAATTGACAGTCCATGATCCAGGTGCCATCAGGGCTGGATTTTAGTGAGGCTCCTTCCTGGTTTCCAGACAGCTGCCGTCTCACTGTATCCTTAATAGCCTCTTCTCTATGTGAGAGTGGCAGACTCTGTTTTGCTCTCTTCTTACAAGAACATCAGTCGTATCATATTAGGACCCCACTCTTATGACCTTAAAGGCTGTATCTGCAAACACAGAAACATTGGAAGTTAGGGCTTCAACATATGAATCTTCAGAGGACACAATTCAGTCTGCAATGGTAGGAGTCCTTTATATTATTCATAAGTTCAGTTATAGATGAAGAAAATAGTTATCTCACTTTGTAGCCTGTTTTTCAGCCTCTCAAATGGTGTAGTTTGATTAAAAGTACTTAATTTTGAAGTAGTTTAATGAATTTATGATTGTGTTTATGTTTTATTTTAAAAGTTACTTCCTAACAATAGTCATGAAGATATTCTCCTCTGTTATCTTTATTTAGATGCTTTATTATTTTGCCTTCCATATTTATGTCTAGTGTCCACCTAGAAACAATTTTTTGGTAAGACATCTTTCCCATATAGTTATCCAAACAACCTAGCACTTTCTATTGACTAGAGTATTCTTTCTTGTATTTCTCTTTGTAAAGTACAAATGTTTGCATAAATCAAATATCTATATCTATGTGAGCCTTTTTCTGGGCATCTATTTCATTGCATTGGTTTACGTGTCTATAGTTGATGCAGCCCCACTCTCTCTTAATTATCTACCATATAGCAAGTCTTGATATCCATAAAGCAAGATTTCTTACACATAAGAATGTGTAATGCAAGATTGTCTTAGCTACTCTTGTTCTTCTGAATTTCCATATAAATTTTAGAGTCAGATTTTCAGTTTCCATTTTGAAGCCCTGCTAATCTATTTTTGTTATTTTCTGTTTTGTTCTATTTCCATTTGAGTTAGCTTCTTGGGGCTGGGGGATGGTGGGGGTATGAATCTATGCTCCCTGTTGCCAGAGTTATTGGTCTAATGCATAAATAAATATAATCTGAAATTAAAAATTAAATATATATAATTTTAACTTCTAAAATCACCTTCAAGGTAAGATGTAAAATACTTAGACAGTTAAATGAGATGCTACATTGGCTTGTCCTGGCCTTTATTTCCAACCACAACACTGGCTCTGTATCATCCTTCATCTGACATTTTTGAATACTTATTATACGCCAAGAATAGAGCTACAAGTTGAACTTATTCTCTTCCATTAGATATTAGCCCGGGTGTCATGTTTTCCAGAAGTCTTTCCTGAGTTTCTTCAATAGGGATAAGGACTCTCTTCTCTGAGCCAGAGGTAATTGTCCCTATCTATGTTAGCCTATAGCCTTAAAATTCTCTAGAAATTATTTCCATCTCCCTAAAAAGGGGATGGAGATACAATTTAGTCATCTTGAATAACAAAAACTTAGGGCAAAAGCCTGTGGTTTAGGGAATGTATATCAGAGAGAGTGATAGAGAATATATGTATAAATATGGAAAGAGAGGAAGAGAGTTCCCATTTTGTTTTACTATCATAATAGTTTGCATTATTTTTCTATAAGGCATTGCTATGAACTTCTTTTGATTATCATAAAGGACACTGGGAGCACATATTTTAGAAGAGTATTGAAAACAAACAGGGGGTTCCATAGGGAAATGGCTCTGCCATGGTGCCCTGGCAATCTTGCATAACTCCACGCAGGGCAATGCTTGACCATAGTCTGACTTAAGGCTCGATGGCGAGTTCTGTGACTCTCGTTTTTGGTGCAAGGGGAGGTACACCTTTTAAGGAGTTGCTGTAAGGCAGTTTCTCATTCCAATCATGTGGAAGACTCCCACAAGATGATTCTGGTTTCAGTTGAGTAAAGGACTTTTCTACCTCACCTCACCTCTTTGAATACAGTTGCAGACTTCTTGACTAAGTTTATAAACCTGCTTGGCTGTAGTATAGAGGCTGCTCCTCCATGACAGAGTGACACTTCACTGATGTCACTCATCATCTGACTCTTTGGGGTTAGTGTCATAATGTGGAAACAGGAACATGGGGAGCTGACATCATCATGCTGATGTTGCTTTGCTTTTGCATAAGAAGCAAATTGTCGGGATCTCTCTAGGATTGTTGACTCCTTACTAGCCAAACCTATGGAAGAGTGTAAGCCAACCTCACAACTGTAATAGTCATCCTTGTGGTCTTTTTAGTTACTGTGCTTCTGCTTCGAGAATGCTTGATCACTTGATAGATTCTCCTTAAAATGTCAGCCAATTAGCAAATCTTCCTTCAGATTCTGCCAAAAATACTTATTAATATGATTTTAAGATTGAAAACTCATGATGACACTATAAAGAAGATCGTACTGTCTACTTGCTGAAATAGAACTGGCAAAATAAAACAACAATAAAAGGGGTGACGGACTTTGTACATCAGGTTCACTTGTAGGAAAAATTATGCTTCATTTTTCCTTAACTAAATGGTTTCTTTTTCAGACACATGAGATTGGTGCCAAGTTCTTTGCTACCCCCGGGCATTTAACAGGCTGTGTTCCCACTGCCTGCTCTCCAGCCCTGTTCTCACCTGACAACCACATTTATGCTCGGCACATGGTTAACCCCTTCTCCTTCTTTAGTTCTCAGCTTAAATGTCATCTACCCAGAGAATCATTCTTAATCCTCGACTACTTTCCCTTTCTCTATGCTTTTCCTTTGTCATATTTACCACAATTTTTTATTAAAAATGAAAGAGAGACATTATGATTATTCATGTTTATCTCTCCCATTGGAATGTAAGGTCTATGAAAATAGAGATCATAGTTTTTGTTTTCTCATTATTACCATGGTATTTCCAGTACCTAGCTCAGTTCTGGCATATAGTGGAGCTTAATAAATATTTATTGAATAAAATAATAATCATGGAGTGAAAAACTAGAAAAGTGGCCACCCACCTTTGGTTTTTTGGGTGTTAAATCATGATTGCTGTATTTCTCCTACCAGTTAAAATTTCTCTTTCCTGCTGTATGTAGTCAAGGACTTAAATTCCAGAAGTATTTGACAAAATGCATATGGTGGGGTGGGTGGGAGTGTTGAGTTAGGGATTCTGTGATGTTATTGAGGAAACTGATGTTACTGAGGGAGACGGATAAGAAGAAAGGATACTGAGAATGTCACACTGAGGACTTGGAAGTAGAATCCCCACAGTTAAATTATGTAGATGGAGAGCACTCAAGAAAAAGGTGAAAGTATTTGAAATTGGGGTGTGTAGCTTTTAAAAATAGGTATTTTATTGCTAAGCATGGTGGCTCATGCCTATAATCCCAGATACTTAGGAGGCAGAGGCTGGAGGATTGCTTGAGGACGGAAGAACAAGACCAGCCTAGGCAACATAGTGAGAACCTATCTTTAAATAAATAAATATTTTTCTTCATATAAAAAATAACGGTCTTAGGAACTATAAGATGTTCTCGTATTTGTCCCTCAAATCTGAATTAGACAAAAGTCTGCTAGACATTTGTTTTGGAGTTCACATCAACCAAGTAAACAGAGCAAATCACCAATTTTAGTTATTTATCAATATCATGTTCTGCAATGACTTCTATGAAGACAAGAATGAGGTACACACACACACACAGAGCACACACACAAATAATCAGGCAACCTTATTGCAGAGCAAGTAAAAAGAATCAGTATCCTAAAGATTCAGAGGAATACCAATATTTACTAAGCCAGATGAACATTTTGGGAAATTGACCCCCTTAATTCAAGAGATAAAGATCCAGCCCCGGAAGAGAGACAATTATAAATGCAGGTATAGATGTAAAGGTCGCAAACAAAAGAATGTAAGTGTAATAGATACAGATAGGGTGGAGGAAAATTAAAAATCAAAGCAAACTAAAATACTAAGTAACAATGAATATCAATGGTTGGAAGACAAACTTGAGATGCTCCCAAGAAGTGCAGAAGAAAAAGACAAATGAAAATAGTAAGATATAAGGGAGAGGTAATAGTGAGTGAACTCAAGTATTAGAATTATTATTGGGAAAGCTACCGGAACTACTACAAAATAATCTAAAAATCTATCCTGCAAAAATTATAAAAGTGATCTTTACTCAGGAGAGGTAATATAGTTTGTTCAAATGAAAATAGATTTATCTTGATATAAACAATTGGAAGAGAAACAATATGTAGCACATGAGCTTCCCCATTAAAAAAATGGCCATCAGTATTCTTATAAAAGTATTAACACAGAGAAGAATAGACTCATGTAGTGGATATAAGAGTTCCAAGAGGGAAAAACAAAAGACCGCGAATCTAACTAAACTCAGATCACAGGATTCCAAACCACGGGATTTTACTATGTGTATATCACACATGTCTGTCCTTTTTTAAAAAATCTACTCTGCCTTTGATCTTCTACCTATCAAATTTATATTGACATTCCCCCGTTAGCTATACCAAAGTTATTTTGTGGCAAGTTAAAAAGTATTGTTTTAAATACTTCAGAAATAGTTTGCAGAATTAGGGAAATGGAAGAAGCTCACAGTAAAAACAAATGAACACACACAAACACACACACACACACAAAACAAAAAGATAGAAAATAGAAAACCATTTTATAAGAGTTATACATATATTGTGGAATGTTGGTGTGTATATTTCAAAAATAATTTTAAACTGAGCCTCAAACACTACCAGAGGAGATTGACTAAGAATTAATTTGATAAACCTCTATGGAATTTAACAAATTACCAGCAGTTTGTATAACTTTAAGTAAATAAGTTATAGAAAATAATTAGTGGATAAATGGATAAAGACAGCTGTTCTGCAAGTAGCATAAAGCCCAATCTTTACAAAATACGTTTTCACTCTAAACCACCAGACTACAGTAATATGCCCCTTTTAAACTGTTTTAATAATACAGGTTCAGTTTATTATTTTTTATAGGTAAGTCATGTCAGTTCATAGACCATAATTCTTTAGGTATTTTTCCTGGACAAAACCTTGGAAATTGTAGAAAAATGACATGATCTCATCACTCAATAGAACAGCTATAATCAATTAGCTATAATCATATCCAATAATTTTTTATACATTACTTCACTTGCTTGCAGTCATTACGTGCATGTAATTTTATAAACTGGTTTTTATACAATGAGCCCTTTAACATGTGACAACATAGTCTTCATAATTATTTTCATAGCTACATAATATTCTGTTGAGTAGAGGTTTTGTAATTGTCTTATCTACTTTTCTTCATTTCAATACTCAAGTAGACCATGGATGAAAAGTTTGTGTCCCTTACAAAATTGATATGTTGATATCTTATCTCTAATTTGATGGGGTTTGGAGGTGCGGCCTTTGAGAGGTGATTAGGGCATGAAGGTGGTTAGGCTCATGAAGGAGCCATCCTAGGTGAGATTAGTGCCTTTATAAAAGGACCCTGAGAGCTCCCTGGTTCCTTCTGCCATGTGAAGATGCAGCCAAATGACAGCCATGTATGAATCAGAAAGTGGACCCTCACCAGACACCAAATCTGCCAGCGCCTTGATCTCAGACATCTCAGCTTCCAGAACTGTGAGAAATACATTTCTCTTGTTTATAAGCCACTAAGTCTATTGTATTCTGTTATAGCAGCTCAAACAGACTAAGGCAAATAGCTTCCTATTTTTATTGATGACAGGAAGCAAATCATACACATTGGTTTTATATAAAGTTTATTATTTCTTTAAAAGGTTTGTATCAATGTTACTGCATATCAAAACACATTATTAATCTTGATCTATGTTGCTCAATCAAATGAAAACATAGTTTTGCCAATATGCATGTATGAGTACCATTTTACTTCACATTTATTGTTATTTATCATTGAATTTTTACTTGTTTTATTATTTTATTTTCATTATTGTTTCATTATTTAAAAAATTTCTTTGAAAACTAACAAAATTGGCATTGATCTTTGTTTATTATTTGTATTAACTACCAAAATTTGATAGAAGTGGAACACAAAAAATAAAAAAATCTAAAATGTGGCATTGACTCAGTAGAGGTGGAGGGGATATAAATATTGGAGCTTGGAAGCCTGGTGACTTTTGTTAAGAAATTGCATGTGACTTTATAGCAGCATGATTTATAGTCCTTTGGGTATATACCCAGTAATGGGATGGCTGGGTCAAATGGTATTTCTAGTTCTAGATCCCTGAGGAATCGCCACACTGACTTCCACAAGGGTTGAACTAGTTTACAGTCCCACCAACAGTGTAAAAGTGTTCCTATTTCTCCACATCCTCTCCAGCACCTGTTGTTTCCTGACTTTTTAGTGATTGCCATTCTAACTGGTGTGAGATGGTATCTCATTGTGGTTTTGATTTGCATTTCTCTGATGGCCAGTGATGGTGAGCATTTTTTCTGGTTTTTGGCTGCATAAATGTCTTCTTTTGAGAAATGTCTGTTCATGTCCTTTGCCCACTTTTTGATGGGGTTGTTTGTTTTTTTCTCGTAAGTTTGTTTGAGTTCATTGTAGATTCTGGATATTAGCCCTTTGTCAGATGAGTAGGTTGTGAAAATTTTCTCCCATTTTGTAGGTTGCCTGTTCACTCTGGTGGTAGTTTCTTTTGCTGTGCAGAAGCTCTTTAGTTTAATTAGATCCCATTTGTCAATTTTGGCTTTTGTTGCCATTGCTTTTGGTGTTTTAGACATGAAGTCCTTGCCCATGCCTATGTCCTGAATGGTAATGCCTAGGTTTTCTTCTAGGGTTTTTATGGTTTTAGGTCTAACGTTTAAGTCTTTAATCCATCTTGAATTATTTTTGTATAAGGTATAAGGAAGGGATCCAGTTTCAGCTTTCTACATATGGCTAGCCAGTTTTCCCAGCACCACTTATTAAATAGGGAATCCTTTTCCCATTGCTTGTTTTTCTCAGGTTTGTCAAAGATCAGATAGTTGTAGATATGCGGTGTTATTTCTGAGGGCTCTGTTCTGTTCCATTGATCTATATCTCTGTTTTGGCACCAGTACCATGCTATAAATCATGCTGCTATAAAGTCACATGCACACATATGTTTATTGTGGCACTATTCACAATAGCAAAGACTTGGAACCAACCCAAATGTCCAACAATGATAGACTGGATTAAGAAAATGTGGCACATATACACCATGGAATACTATGCAGCCATAAAAAATGATGAGTTCATGTCCTTTGTAGGGACATGGATGAAATTGGAAATCATCATTCTCAGTAAACTATTGCAAGAACAAAAAACCAAACACAGCATATTCTCACTCATAGGTGGGAATTGAACAATGAGAACACATGGACACAAGAAGGGGAACATCACAGTCTGGGGACTGTTGTGGGGTGGGGGGAGGGGGGAGGGATAGCATTAGGAGATACACCTAATGCTAAATGACGAGTTAATGGGTGCAGCACACCAGAATGACACATGTATACATATGTAACTAACCTGCACATTGTGCACATGTATCCTAAAACTTAAAGTATAATAATAATAAAATAAAATAAAGAAATTGCAAAGCATTGAGTCAAAATATTGCTTATCAAATTAATGCAGAAACAGAAAGCCAAATACCACATGTTCTCATTTATAAGCAGCAGCTAAGCATCAGGTACTCATGGACTTAAAGATGGCAATAATAGACACTGGGGAAGAATAGAAGAGGGAGCAGGGCAAGGGTTGAAAAACTAGCTGTTGGGTACTATTCTCACTATCTGGATGATGGGATCAGTTGTACGCCAAACCTCAGCATCACACAATATACCCACATAACAAACCTGCGTAGGTACCCCCTCAATCGAAATTAAAAGTTGAAATTATTTTTGAAAAACATATTGCTTACTATACTTTGGAAGATAAATGAAGTATCAGCCAGTGCTATGGCCTTGGGTAAATAAGTGGGAAAAAAATCAGAATGTGTTTGTGTGCTGGCTGCTTCTCGAAACTTCCAGCAGACAATTGTATCACAAAATTCCAGCAGCAAAATTTCAGGTTAGAGTGAACTAGTCTGCAAGTAGAGACAAAAAGGCAATAGATCTTTGTTAGGAAGCATACTGCCTGT
This sequence comes from Pan troglodytes, assembly GCF_028858775.2. NCBI lineage: Eukaryota > Metazoa > Chordata > Mammalia > Primates > Hominidae > Pan > Pan troglodytes. Next base: position 54,722,410 of record NC_072408.2, on the reverse strand, counting down.
GACCTGCAGACTAAATTTGACTAGGAATCCAGAAATGTGTAATCTTGTTGAACGATAAAACCAGCTATGTCTACATACGAATTTAAGCTATTAGGCACTAGTTCCCCTCCCTACAAACTATGCCTATATACGAATTGAAGCTCTCAGGCACTTGTTTCCACCCTACAAATTTTGTGAGAGCACTGACAAAAGCAGAATTAGGGAGAATGCCTTTATTACTCCTGCTCATCACTTCAGAGTTGGTGGAGAATGGGAGGTAGACTATAGGCCAGAAACCAAAAACCATGTTCTGTGTCTAAATAAAAATGTTAATAGTAGTTACCCTTACAGAGAGAATAAATTCTGATTTCTTTTGAATAACATACAGTACATTCCCATATCCTTACGGTCTCGTCTGTTTCATCCTCCGTGGCCATCTCTCCACTCCCCACTAGACTGCAGATGCTCAGGACCTCCATTTCCCAATGTGCCTTGCTTTACTGAAAGCTCATTTATTTGTAGAGATAGCTCCCTGTGACTGTCATCCTTTTTCTCCCTTTGCCCTAAATAAACTTCTATTCATCTTAGCATCCATAATAATGTCTCTCACGGTGCTATAAACCAAGAAATAATTTTTTTTTATAAAATCGAATTGGAATGAATCACCAGAGAAAGGTGCCTCCTGGCTGGTGATTCATGATGGTAGAGAGGCACCTTAATGTAAGTAGAACTGTTTAATGATATTTTTCCAATTATCTCTCTCTCTTAATTCTCTCTCTTAAACACACACACACACACACACGCACACACACACACACCAGGCACATTATACACATTACTACATGAAGCATGTTAGCTGGATGTAAACCACATATCTCAAACTCTACTACCAAAAAAAAAATACTGAAAACCTGCTTGAATTTAAACTTGGTAAATTATGGCATATTGTTTTGTTTTTTTCATAGATCCCATTTTCCCTGTATTTTTCTCTTTTTGTGTTATAATAGGAACCTCAGAAAGGCTTCTTTCCATAGGGTACCCCTACAGCATCCAGAGAATGCTCTGGTAAACAAATGAATGGAACAACACAAAAGACTCAGAATTACAAATTGTATCCCATTCCAGATATAGATCTATTCCCCATCTTAAAATGACATTGTCCCTTTTAAAGAATAGCAAGCCAAATGTGATCAGATTCACAAAACAGCCAGCTGAATAGCATGTGGAATGCTGAAGAAATAATAAACAAAAATGCAAATGAAGCTGGGCACTCTGCCTGGAAAACAGAATCTGTGTGCAAACAACACATATTCATGCCAATCGTTAAACCCCTTAAAAGGACCTTCACCTGTGCCTCTCTCTAAGCATAAGGCCAAAGAGGAAATAGGTGAATTTTCCACCAGCACACAGTGGGAAGGTTGTAACGAGTGAAGATCTTACATCTAGGAAAGACTGGGAAAAAATAATTGATTTAATTTAATTTAATCTTGATGAGGATTAAATCAAGCTTCACCTCTAATCTGACAGGTTGGCATGTCAACATAGGAATAACTACTATCATTACCCAAGAGCAATTCTCAGAAATTACCTTATAGTTGAGCTCCATATTTTAAACTTTATTTTGGTCAATCAAAGTCTTTTTTAAAAATAGAGGTGTTAAAGACCTCAAGAACTAGAGTTAGTCTTATTCTAGATTATATGATTGGGCAAATCACTTTTTTCTGGTTCCACCCACATAACGAAGTTAACCATTTTGCAAATTCACAGGTATAAGGCATTCTGTAAATATCAGGTGCTATTATTGTTATAGTTAGCAAGGGAGAGGAAGTGCATTCCAGACAAAATAATGATGTCGTCTAAAGCGTGGCAGTAAGAAAGAAGGCAGGCACAGCTATGGAATAGGTATTCACTTGTTTGGCTGGCCCAATAAACTTTACAAATCTTTTTAAGGCCTCCACTAGTCTGTCATTATTGGTTGAGAGTAATTATCTCTTCCTTTGATTTTAATGACTTTTCAAATTTATTTCATCACAGACAACTATTTTCTTGCTATAATTATTTTCTGGACATTAGGAAGAACAATCCTCTGCCTGACTGTGAGGTCCTATGACCTTAGTTTCTCTTAATTCCAATCCAATATGTCAAGATTTCTCACATACAGTTTTCATGTACCTGCTGAAGATTTTACAAGAGTTCACTTTAAGAGGCTACTATTATAGATCCCTTCACTACCAGGATTTCAAAGTCCTTCATTCTCTGCCCTCACTCAATCTAAAATCATTTCCCATTAAACTCTAGAGAGAACAATCCCTTTCACTTCTGGAGAATATTCTTAACCAGGCCTATGTCTCCAAGGCTCAGCCTCTTCCTCCACCTGAAATTTCTTTCTTTCCTTCCAATATCTTTTTTGCCCACTCATCAAAAACAGGTGATCTTGAAGTCTCTTCAAGTGTTGTAGCTGACTTACTCCTCTGAATTCATTTAGTACTTCCTGATTCATGACACCATTTAACACTTGTTTATATTTTATATTTCAAGATGACCCAATTTGATTGCACAGAGATTTTGCTTCTCCCATACATATTAGATGTCTCAAAATACAACTGATTAGTGTATTAACTGATTGTGAGTGAATCCGAAAAGTGGTTCAGAAGTCTCAAAAATACAACAAAGCCACTCCTATTTAACATTCATATTCACAGACTTGCCCACTATCTCCTCTGCCAAAAGCCTATTGGCCTTAGGACAATATCTAAAAAAGTACATGAATATCAATGGAGGTAAAGAAAGTTTTCATGAAATCAGATTTGTAGGCTATGCTGTCACTGTAAGGAAAGAACACTTATTTAGGATAACAAACTGTATCTTTTGAAGTTTGATGATGGGATATGCAATAAGTTTCCTCTGAGGGTTGAGATAAAATTTAAGTGAATAAATGATAGATAGGGGCTGCTATAAAATCAGAAATGTGGCTTTCTGAAATTAAAACTACCTATCTGTTTCAGTGTAGACCATACGGTATGTGCATTGTAAGCATTATTTATATTTAGTATTTAGGTTTTATAAGGAATGAAGAAAAGTCATACCACACCTAGAAAGGGTGTGAACATAGAAGGCAACACTCATGGAAAGGTCTGTGTCTTGACAATATTTTTGATCAAAAGTTGTTTCCATAGTTATAATACTATTACCCTTATCTTACATGAAGTAATAAATTACTGTATTTTTTAATGTTACTTAGTTACTAAAATATAAAATTCCTGTAAAGCCAAATTATTATGTAAATTCATATTGAATATTTATTTTAAAATAAGCCAGCACAACTACTATGCTTTTTCTGTTAGTGAAAAAGACATGCTGCATTAATGTTTCTTGCAAGCTAGATTTCTGGAAAAAGATATGGGTGGATCTATTCTCAGACAAATTACTTCATCTAAAGAGCTTAATTTGAGAGCTATGTTTATTATTAATATTTGATTTTACTATTAATTTATTAAGTAAAATAATACTATGATAAGAAAAGAATCAGTTCTCTGACTTTGCAGAATACTGTTTGTTATCATCATCATAGTTACCACCTCCTTCAAAACAAATTTAGGCTTGCAATTTATGGAGAAATTTAGAGAGGAGATGAAGAATAGAGGCTTCAGCCACTCAAAGGAGTTATTACACTATTCCTTCTGACAGTGTTTGGTTTTTAAAGCTTTAATTTGATGTATTTTGAAGGGCCATGGCATGAGGTCATACTAAAAAGATTTATTATGTGACTGACATATTGCATGCCTGATACTTTTAAACTTGGAGAATTCCCTTCTTAGATAAAATAATCTGAACAGCAATTTAGAGGAGTGCAACAGCTTGAGTTAGAGCACATGATATGGAAAAGTTTGGAAAAGCAAGGCTGACAGTTTTGGGTGAAGGAAAGGGCAAGGTGGAAGAGTACAGAGAGGACTTGCTCAGAGGGTGTGGTCTCCTGTAGCACCCCGTTCTCTGGCAAGGACCTCCACCGGGAGAGCCAAAAACTTAATCAAATCGTGCAATAGGTGAAACAGAGAGCAGCTGACTGGATTAGAGTTCCTCCAATTATTTCCTCCTGCAAAGAACTTTTGTTACCATTAGAGAAACAAAAGCACATTTGTGTCCCCCACCTTCCATTACTCAAATTCCCTATATTATATCTATCAACTAAGTATTTACATTAAATTAAATAGATGGGCACAGATATCAGTAAGTGGCTGCAAAGTTTATGCAACAACAGCAAGCAACAACTAACCTGGTCTGATCCACCTGTTCAAGCCAAGAAGGCCAAAGTAATTACTATTTTACTATCCCTGCACCTGGATTCTGTATTACATTTCAGGTAGAGTTTTATATGAATTTTACTTTAATTTAATACTGAAACCATGAAATGAAGTAATCCCTAAAAGCACTATGTGGACTCTGGTAAGTCATATGCTCTGATGGATATTCACAGTTATATATTATTAAAAATAAATTTAGAGCTATTACAACCCAATGTTTTTTTCAAGTAAGTCACATAAAATTTTAATGTCCACATAATTTTCCCAAAGGAAACTAATTTCTCCGCATGGCATTATGATAGTCATGGTACTGTTTAAAACACAACGGTAATTGTACCTGTGATTCATGAATTTGGGTGAGCCATATGGTATATATGGTATTAATTGAGCTGGTTGAAATCCAGAAGCAGTGAAATGTTCATCTTCCTCTGACTGTACAAAAGTTCTGAATTCTGAAGCATTATTTATTAGCACATCAGACACTTCATGCTCAGAAATGCTCACAAGTATGTCAGCACTTTCTGCCTAAATCCTTGAATGTCTCTATCAAATTTTCTCTCTCCTTTTACCCTGTCATTGAACTCTTTGTCTCTCACATACACACACAAACAGATGGACACACAGCTTGTACTTATCTCAGTTTGCAATGCTTTTGCTTTTGTAAATTTGAGTGCTCAAGGGGATTTGGAGACTTTTGGTCATATTTGTTTTTTATTTTTTTACTGAAAAAAAAAATAGCTTGAATGAAAAAGGTGTTCCGTCAAGGCTTTGCCTTCTACTAGGGCACAATTTTCCTCACTCAAGAAGAAAGTACAATTGACAGCCCCTATTATGACACAGCTACTCTCTTAGGTAGCTGTATGTACTTATTTCATATAATCCTTATAATCACTCCAGAAAATTCACTCATTTTATTCTTATCTCTATTCAAGCATTACCATGTCAGGAAAGCCTTCTATACTAAACTAAATAGGAACTGCCCCTATTATCTCAATCCCTTTTTTTCTATTTTTATTCTTAGCACTTACTATCACCTGACATATTATACAAACTTTGTTTGATTATTTTGTTTCATCCCTATTATAACATAAGCATTTTAGAGTAATCATTTGTCCTGCCTTTATTACTAGATATACTAGGTATCTTCATTGTTTACAAGAGTAGCTGACACGTAGTAGATGCAAATAAATATCTGTAGAATGAATGATAACCTATCAACCAAGGGTTAAAGAACAAAGACTCTGTAGTCTTAATGTATGGGTTCAACTCCCTAAAGATGAAATATAAAATAGTGGCTAAGAGTGTAGCCTTGGAGTCAGACTGCTTAGGTTTGAATCCCAACTTTACCATTTGGTGACTACATGACTGATATGGTTTGGCTGTGTCACTACCAAAATCTCATCTTGATTGTAGTTCCCATAATTCCCACGTGTTGTGAGAGGGACCCTGAGGGAGGTAGTTGAATCATGGGGACAGGTCTTTCCCATGCTGTTCTCTTTACAGTGAATAAGTTTCATGAGATCTGATGGATTTATAAAGGGCAGTTCCCCTGTACAAGCTCTCTTGCCTGCCACCATGTAAGACGTGACTTTTCTCCTCATTTGCCTTCCACCATGATTATGAGGCCTCCCCAGCCATAAGAAACTGTGAGTGAATTAAGCCTCTTTCCTTATAAATTACCCAGTCTTGCATATGTCTTTATTATCAGCAGGACAACAGACTAATACAGTGATCTTGGACAAGGTATTTACCTTTCCTGGGCTCCAGTTTCCCCATGTGAACGGTGATAATAGTAGCAACCACCTCATAGGTGTGGTGGGTAATGTGAAGTCTAGGGCCCATTGGCCTTTGGGAAGCTGAATCACGTGCTAAGGCCCCCAGTGTGTGATGAATGAAATAATGGATACTGCATGCTTAGAAGAGTACCTGGCACTTCATGTTAAAATTATCATTAACTTCATTCACTTCAGTTCATAGATGAAGATACTGAGGCTCAGAGAAGTTAAACAACGTATTAGGTGGTAAAATAGGCCTTCAGACAGAGCTGCTTCTGTTGTTACAGGTGTTTTTTTTTTCCTTTCCTAAACCGGATTTCTTCTCCTCGTCTTATTCTTTTTTCTTATCATTTTAGTAATGCCATTATTAAAAATAATAATTATTATAGATATTGAGGTTTTACTCAATGTGAACATTATAGATGATAAATAAAGTAGAGGTCTCTTTTAAGGAAAATATGTAGAACAGTATACTTGGATATATAAAAGGAATTACAATTCATATTCTATTTTCCTCTAAAATCTCTGAGTATTGAATTTTCTACCTACAGAGATAATTTTCAATTGCTTATTTAAAAATGCTTACCGACAAAATGTTAGGCTGAGAGGACTACAAATATAGATACTTTGATAGTTAATAAGGTCTTTTGATTGTTAATTTTACTAGTGTTGCCTTTGCCCTTTCACGTGATAAAAAATTTCATTAGCTTTATAGATTACGTATTTTAGCATCTACCTTTTATTCTATCACAATAGTCATTTCTCTGATACCCTATAGTAGTTTTTCACACATTTTGTTTTCTAGAGAATCTTTTCTTCAAAAAGCAGTTTACTAGGAAGTTCTCTATAGAATGAATATATCTGAGTGGGGTTGCTCTGATGGGAATAATAGATGTTGTAGAATACGGATTAATTAATTCATTTTTCACCTCCTCCCAGGCAGCCTCTAAAATTCAGAGAAGACTCCAGAGTAAGACAGAGTAAGACAAGCATTTCAAAAGAAATATTGTGAATGAAGACAGATTTCTTATGCTATGGAGTAAAGTCTACTTAAAGGAGATTTTAAAAGAAACATAGATTTTAAAGAGACACTTTTAGAAGCTTACATGTATTCATCAGTGTTCTCCAGACAAGCAGAACCAGTAGAATATCTTTCTTTATCACAAAGTATTGGCTCAGATATGGAGGCTGAGAAGTCCCATGATCTGATATTGCTGTCTGCAAGCTGGAGACTTAGGAAAACTATTGCTGTAGTCTGAAGGCCTGAGAGTCAGAGGTCAATGGCATAGATTCCAGTCCAAGTCTGAAGTCCTGAAAACCAGGAGCACCAAGGGCAGGAGGAGCTCCATGTCCCACTTCAACCATCAGACAGAGAGGGAATTCAATGTTCTCTGCCTTTTTGTTCTATGCAGGCCCTCACCAGATTGGATGATGTCCACTCACAGTGGGGAATCTTATCTGCTTTATGCAATTGACCAGTTCAAATGTTTATCTATTCCAGAAATACCCTCATAGACACTCCCAGGAATAATGTTTAACCAAATATCTTGGCATCCCATGGTCCAGTCAAGTTGACACATAAAATTAACAATCACAATTAAGATGAGCTTCAAAACAGTTAATTTTCCTTTAGTTCCGCCTTCTTATTCTAAGGTTGATTTATTACTGTCATTTGCCTTTTTAAGAAACACTCAGTGACTTCTAGAGTATTCCAATTATTAAAGCTTTATCTTAAAACTCATCACTGTCTTCTGACTTATTTTTAAAATGAGATTAGAGAAATGGCTGATACAGTGATCTGGATTGATTCTTGCTATATGTTCATCTCTTCCTTTCCACTCCACCTGGCTTCCCTCTGCCCATTCCAGGTTTCAAGCATTAATCCTATAGCCAAGGTGTGTAAAAACCAGAGAGAATATAGCAGAACTGAAAGTAGATGCAGCCTAAAGGCAAGAGTTATTCTGGGTTTACAGCACTGATAAGGTGTGGTGGGTAATGTGAAGTCTAGGGCCCATTGGCTTTTGGGAAGCTGAATCAAGTGCTAAGGCCCCCAGTCCAGACCAGCCTGGGCAGTGAATGACAGAGCTACCATAGGTCAGGGACTGCCTGTTCGCCTGGAAAATGAGAATTTGAATACATTCAAGATTGCAGTTCAGGGCCCTTTCTCTGATGGGCTTTCTGTGATGGAAAGGAAATGTAAATCTGGACATTGCCTCTATTCATGACTAAAAATCCATTTTTCATAGGTTCAATATGATGGGAGTTTATTTAAGCAGAACAAGAAAAATAATTTTTTTGCACACTGTGTTTGTGGTCTAAAATGAATCTGCTGCAAATAGTTTAAAAGTATTTATTTTAATTGTGTAATGTTTTTCTGAAAATCATTAAATGTACAAAATTATTTCATCTGGTTTGTGTACAGTTGTGTGTGTGTGTGCGTTCCCAAGCTTGAATATTAACTTGATCTGTTGAGCTAATTAATAGAATTTCCAAGTAAAGCAGGGAGTTATCAAAGACTGATTATGAGTTGATAGTAATAGGATTCATTGGCCCTGACTCCAGACCATATATGTGTGAATATTTTACATTATGTTTAATGAATATTGTCTCCTATATATGTCCAATTTCCAACCTAAAATTTGGATTTTAGTACTAATTTGCTAGCAAATACTTTTAAAGAGTAAAATGTTAAAAGTTTATTAAACACAAGTCCAGCTACAATTACGTGATGAATTATTACAAGTTGTATTAAAGTTTTGTTGTATTTACAAACGTGGGAATGTTAAACAAAAGACACTGATAATCAGCATGAATAGAAGTGCTTTTAATCTTATAAAATAGAAGAAAAGATAAACACAAGAGTATCTGCATATAATTTCAGAGATATTTAATTTTCTCTCTAAGAATATCTGATGCTTTCATAAAGGTTACAATTCTCTGCACAGTCCCATGGATAGGGGCTTTGTAACTAATTTTTCTTGATGAGGAATAGAGGATGATTGATTAGGAGGAGAATTCATCTTAGTTAATGTTCTTTGTACTTTGTATTACAAAGAATTAAAGTAGCTGTGATCACTAGCTTTGTGGGAATTTGTAGCTGAAAACATGTTAGGTGACTGGTAGCCACATTGAGATTTCATAAAGACCATGCTTTGATTTTGACTATTGCTTGTTAATAGCACTTCTTTTTTCTTTTTAAAAAGTCATCCTGTTTTCTGTTTGGCTTCACCTCAGCTTGTCTTATGTCACCTCATCCATCATACAGGCAGGGTTGTTGGCAGGGAGAGCAGTTTCTCAAAGAATTATAATATGACATACTGTGAAACCTCTTTCTCTGTCCTTTAGCAATAGGTTTGACCTATTCCTCTTGCTTAGAGTGGCTATGCACCAACTATACCCTATTAGCCATTCCCTCAGTAAAATTTATTATTATTACAATTAAAATGATGCCTATGTTGAGTAGTTCATGAACCAGGCCCAGTGCTAACCATCCCAGGCTCCTTTGTGTATCTTTATTATATAGATGTTGAAACAGAGAGATAAGGTAACTTTTCCATGGTTAGTATTAGGTAATGTGTGTCAAAAGTGGGACTCAAACATAGATCCAATCTAAAGTCCATTTTTTTTACCTCTTGACAAGATGTCGCCTCCATATATCCAGCCTGTATCTTTGTTTTAGTTTATTAATTCATTGGTTTATTTAATAAACATTTATTACATACCTAGGACAAGGTGTTGGAATCTAAAGATACATAGAACAGAGTGGCTGGCCTCCCCAGCCTTTACTCAAGATTGGAGAGAGAAAAATTAAAAATCAAAATTAAAAGAAATCATTGTTTAGAGTAGGAAGAGAAACACAATTCAGTTTTTCTTGTGAAACCCAAGGATAAACTTTGCAAATTAGGGTGATATTGGAGCTGATTCTTGAAGGATGAGTAGGTATTGAGATAGGAAAAAGGAAGCTTTTTTTGAAGAACATCAAGAAAGGAAACTAAATTAGCAAAGCTTGAGAGGTAGACAAAGTCTGTATCTTGTTTAGCATCCTAATGGGAATGTATTTTCTTCTAGATGTAGATATAGGATAAACATGGAAGCATTTTATGCAGAGGATTTTGATGAAGTGAACATTTTGTAAAGATTACTATAGAAAAAGAATGCCTGAGAATATGAAGCCTCCTTGAAAACTGGCTGATTCTGGATCTCAATTTTTATAATTCCCTTTTCTTCTAGAAAAGAAACAATTATTTTTGGAGTACTTGTAATAAAATACTCATGTATTTGTTTTTCCTTTGATCATATTTATTCTTTTGGGGTTGGGTAGAAAGTTTGAAGAAACTGAAGAAGCAACAAGCTTCTGAATGAAAAGGCATCAGTAAAATGTATGTAAATGAATTCAAAAATGTATTGAAGTTGTAGTTAGTAAAACCAGGTTTCAATTTTGCCTCTGGTAATTAGGACAGCTTTTTTTTTCTTTGTAAAAATAAGAATATTTTTCTCCCCCCTCTCATGGCATAATTTGAGCTTCAAAGGATAATATCTGTGAAATTTCTTTGTGAATTTTATAAATATCATAGAAAAGCTGAACTGGAGCTTATAATTTTTGCAGAGGCTTGAAGTAGATGTCTCTTTGCCTTCCACTTTCAAATGGCTTTAAAGTTTTAGTGTAGTTTATAGTGTGGTAATTGTCATGCTTAGTACTGATCACAGTCAATAAATCTTCTCTTGTGACTGGCATGATCTAGAAAATATCTCTCTGAGTGACGGGGAAAAAAATCCCAGAGATGAGAGAGAACTCATAAAGTAAAGGAAAGCTGTGGCAAAGGAAAGTACAACAGTTTTTCTCCCATGTTTATGGATTTAAATCTTCTCAACAGTCAGCCAAGGGCTTCTCAGTCAATATTTGGACCTAAATTTATACACAAGATTTTCTAATATAGAGTTTTAACTTTGGAGTTTCCTTCCCTTTTGACTTTCCTTCCCTTTTGAATATGCCATAGCAGAGCACAGCCACATGAATTTTATAATGAATAAATTATTACAAAAAATCATTTCAACTTATTAGACCTATTAATTTTATCCTTTATGTTATGAATGGAATTTTGTCCCCTGAGAACTCATAGGTTGAAATCTTAACCCCCATTGTGACAGTAAGTAGATATTGGACCTTAAAGGAGGTTATTAAGATTAAATGAGGTGATAAGGGGGAGCCATATTTCAATATGCCTGGTGTCTTCATAAGAAGATGAAGAGGCATGAGATTCTTCTTGCTCTCAGCATGCATCAAGAGAAAAAGCCATGCCAGGATCCAATAAGAAGGCAGGCATCTGCAAGCCAAGAAGAGAGACCTCACCAAAAATCAACCCTGAAGGAACCTTCCTCTTGGACTTCTAGCCTTCAGAACTGTGAGAAAATAAATCTCTGTAGTTTAAGCCACACAAGCTGTAGAATTTTGTTATGACAGCCCTAGCAGACTAAGCTCTGTATTTCAAGATCTGTAGTCCTGTGTCATGAGAGTCAGGGCATGTTAACTCAGATTTTTAGGATGCCTTAAGTAACTTACAGGAAAAGCGTTCTATTTGAACAAAATAAAAATAATAAAATGCCTGTATCAAAAGGGAGAATGATATAGTTTGTATATTTGTCCCTGCCCAAAAGTTATGTTGAATTGTAGTCCTTAATATTGGTGGTGGGACCTGGTGGCAGGTGAATGGATCATGGGGGTGGATTTCCCATGAATGGTTTAGCACCATCCTCTTGGTGCTGTCCTCATGATAGTGAGAGACTTCTTTTAGGATCTGGCTGTTTAAAAGTGTGTGGCACACACTCTCCCTCTTGCACCTGCTTTCACCATGTGAAGTGCCTGATTCTAAGGACTCCCCAGAAGCAGATGCCACTATGCTTCCTGTACAACCTGCAGAATCGTGAGCCAATAAAACCTCTTTTCTTATAAATTACCCAGTCTCAGGTATTTTTTTATAGCAGTGCAAAAACAGACTAAAACAGAAAATCGCAATGCAAGAATGGCCTAATGCACACTTTATCTTGGATTTCTTTCATTATTATATTTTCTGCTTCTATTAGTTTATTTTATTTTCTCATGGTTCAGTTAGTAATACATTCTATGTTAAATAGAGAATCCATGATATCAGTGGTCAGTCTGGAACTGAAAAACAACAAAACAACACAATAAGTACAAGGCATTTCTTCCAATTGTCTGAGAAAGCCATGTAAAGAAGGGTAAAATCTTTGCAGAAAATATTTGCTAATGATATTAGAAGTAAATTAGACCTAAAGCTACTATTTCAAAAGAGTGAACAACATGTAAAGCTAACTTTACTTTTCTGCATGTTATTATATAACTTATAAAGAAACAAATACATAAATTAGCCTCAAGACTCTATAGATGAAAGCATTGGTTTGTAAGGACTTCATGACCGAAGAGTAGGTTCCCCTGCATGAAGAATCAAGGGTAACTCATAACGATATCATTTGGTTGCCATGTTCCACAAGAACTGTTGGTGTAAAGATCTAATATATTTATATCTATACATGTATATGTGTATATGTACATATATACATATATGATACTCTCATTTTATATTATACTCTTTAAAAGGGTTGCATTATATTAATATTTATTAAGCCACGTAGCCAAGCATATTTTACACATGCTTCATAGAAAATAAAAATGTTCATATTTTCCTTCTGTATCATAAGTGTTACATGTGATTTAAGATGTGGGATTTAATGTCTCCTGTAATAGACATTTCCCATTAGTATATTGGACTATCATAAAATGTTTGCTCCATGAGGACATCGCCCCAATCCAACATCAACACATACCTTTTTCCTCAAATAAGGGGAGATTTATTCATTTATTTATTTATTTCTTGTAAGAAAAAAAAAAGAAATATTCACTCTCGAGACCTAGTTTATATCTATTTGTCCTTGGAAGAGTAAGCAGTTGGGCAAGCATCATAAGTAATAAACTTGTCATCAATCTCAGTATTGAGTCAGTGACATTCACTACTCCACCCTTGGGGAATTAATGAAGGAGGGAGACACACAGTGAACTGATCATTATGATATGTGTCATTTGACCTAAAGTTGGAATGAGCACAGGGTGCTGTGGAACATAGAACAGAAGGATCCAATCCAGTGTGGAGCAGACAGGGAATGCCCCTGCCCCGGAATGGAGGAGATGATGCCTTCAAACCTCACCACAAGTCTTCAGGGTGATTTGGGACAGGCTAGCTTGCTTGTCCTGTAGTGAAGAACTAGTAAGGTGATAGGAACCCTCTTCTAAACAAAGTGTGACATCTTCAAGAAAGTGCCATTTCTTCATTTTCTCAGAGTAGTTCTTCATAAAAATAAAAGTAACAAGAGATGGTCAGATTTGCAAAAGAAGAGTAAGGCAGGAATAAGAAGAGAAAAAGAATAAGAATAACTTTAACCTTGGGGACAAAAGAGGGAAAGAAGCAGACATGAAAAGAAAACCACAGCAGTAGTTGTTCTCTATCACCACTGACCCACTAACTCTGAACCAGAAACCGGAGCATGATGTGCTATGCATTTAACATACATTGTCTCATTTAATCCTCAAACCATCCATGAGATCTTCACTATTTTACATATAAGGAAAATAAGAAACAAAGAGGTCAAATAGCCTACACAATGACTATTAGCAGACTGGGGATTTCAGCTCAAGTTTATCTGATGCCCTGATGCCATGCCATCTGTCTCCTTGGTAGCTCTTTTACCAGTCTCATCCTCTCTGCCATTTTTTTGGATCAGTCTGTCATTAATTATCTCCTAGAAAATGGCAATGGCTTCCTAATTACTCTTCTAGCCGTTTGCCAAAGTAAGAAGGGTCAGACCAACCCCCTACAGTCCGTCTAGTGCTGTTCTCTGGGCCATCAAGTTCTGTTTCTGCTTGAATTTGCATTTGGCAACATGGTTGGCATAAGCTATAACATAGCAAACCTATCTAAAATGTTTGACTATTTTAAAATATATTTGCAGCTGGGTGCAGTAGTTCACACCTGTAATTCCACAACTTGGGAGGCTGAAGTGGGAGAATTGCTTGAGGCCAGGAATTCAAGACCGCCTGGACAACATAGAGAGACCCTATCTCTACAAAAGAAAACATTTCATTTAGTTAGCCAGGCATGGTGGCACACTCCTGTAGTCCCAGCTACACAGGAGTCTGAGGTGGAAGGATCACTTGAGGCCAGAAGTTCCAGGTTACAATGAGCTATGATTGCATCACTGTACTCAAGCCTGAGCAACAGAGTGAGACCATGTTTCTACAAAAATGGAATAAAGTAAAATATATTTGCAAAGATATGGTTGCCAAGAAAACCACAAAATTCATACTTGGAAGCTGAGATTTCACTACCCTTAAAGATGTCCTTTTCCATATAAAATGACAGTTTCCCTCTAATTTCTAGCGCTGATGATTTTTTTTAGTTCTGAATGTTGAACTGCTGTTGAAGAAAATGCAACTTTAACACAGTGGTAGAGTTGCCTCCAGTTTCTTCAAGCAAGTCCATTATGCACACAGCTCTTAGGGTGACCTTGCTGAAATATTTATTTGATCTGTATAGGCCCTTATAATGATTCATCAAAACCTTCACAACAAAGTTCAAACTACTTAGCTTAGTGTATAAGTGTTAGGAGCCTGGTCTCTGCTTTCTCCAGGAGCTTATATCCTATTATTCCCTCACACAGAACCTATTTTTCCCCCATCTATACCAATCCACCTGTGGTTCCGTCAAAGGAATTACACTCTTCTTTGCCTTCACCTGCTGGTCCCTGGAACAGTTTATCTCCATATTGGTTTAGTCAAATACCAGTCATCTTTCAAACTTAAGCTCAGGTATGTTTCTTCAGGGCCCTTCTCTTCACCTCCTTGTCTGATTGACTCTTCACTGTGCTTCCATTACACTTCAAGTATACCTCTATGGAAGACTGATCATGTTTTGCTGCAAGTCAGAGTTTCTTTACTCATCTCTGCAATAAAAGGTCAGTTCTCTAAGGACTCTGTATGCCAGCATTCAGCACTGTCCCTACCCTTTTAGTAGGTGCTTGGTAAATGTTTTCTGATTTATTAAATGGGATACAAGAAAGAGATGTAAGGAATTCAAGTAAAGTAAATGAAGAAATTAAGAGAAAAGCCCATTGAAAAAGAAAAATAAAATGGCAGGTATCCTCCGTTGAGAATATCTTGTGTGCAAATAAGGCCTATGCATTATGTATTATTATTATGTATTGACTTTTAAAAAATGAATGGATGAATATTTGATGGGTAACTGGAGGAAAAGTGAGAGAATAAGCAGTAAAGTGTACAGAAAATTAGAAAATGCTGCAGATAAAGTGTGAATGGATACAGCAATGATGACAAATTTTTTCTGATACTTCATATGATGTATTTCCAAATGAAGACTCCCAATGATAAATTACTTAAAAGTCATAAGACCAGTATCCAACTCCTCCGATTAATTAGTTGTTTCATTTAACTTTAGTAGTAAGAATAAGTTAACCTTTGAATAAATTGTTATTTTGTAAAGGGCTTTCATATGCATAATCTCATTTAATTGCACAATAGTTACGTGAGAAACTCAAGGCAGGTATTGCTGCTATTTTACAAATGAGGAAGCAGAGCTGAATTAAATGATTTGTCCAATGGTACTTTCCAATCTGTGTTGTAACCAGAATGGATCTTTAGATCATGGCAGCCAGCCACTCATTTTGTAGATAAAGAACAGCGTAGGAGATATGCCTGGACTAGCTCAGGGTTAAGTAAGTGGTAGCCAGGTTTACCCATTTCATATCTCCCAGTCAGGTGCATTTCTAATCAATCTAAATTGTTTCTTTATCATTGTTTATATCATGTGCTTTTAAATGCCAAAATATAATTTTTTATATTTGTGCTATATTTTCAGATTGATAGTATCCCTGCATTAAAATGTTGTATCTCATAACCTTGTCTCTGGGAGCTATTACTTGCAAAAACCCTGACTGGTAAGGTTTGTGAACATTGACTGTCTAAGAAAGTGAACTGATCCTGTTCTCTCTTAGTTCCTAGCTGAATCAGGACAATGGGAAGCATTTTCAAGTAAAAACAAAATATCTGATATGTCATGTCCTACTGGCATAGCCTCAATCTTGAGCCTCATGCCCCACAACACCCCACCGTGACTGCCAACACCTGCTTTATTGAGGAGGAAATGCAGGGGGTGAAATTAACATGCTGCCTAGTTCTGTGCAAACACATTTATACCTCAACAACCACAATCCCATCCAACCACACACATACACGTATAATTAGAATTCCTTCTGCTCATTAGCTACCACTATTGTTTCCAAATTGCTGAAGACTCATTACTGATTATGTAAAAACCTAGAACATATCTACATCTAACAAAGGAGATAATTGCACGCCTAACACCTTATTTTATTAAAAGCATTGTTTTATGGATATTGCATTCAGAAAGCATCTACAGGCAATGGAAGTGATGCACTTCAAATCTAGGGAAAATATAGACCTCACTGGAGATGGGGAAAAAAAGGAAGACAAAACTTACCTCAAGGGGTGGTTGTGAAGGTTTATGAAACATGTTAAGAATCTGTCTTGAAAGATATATTGCAAGCAAAAAGTTTTAAATATTGCCACATAGTTCCATATTACCATGATGTGAAATTACAGGTTTTATGTGTGTGCAATCAAAAGCTTACTGCTCAGTTTGAAAAGTTTTGCAATCACTACTCCACCAGTGAGGGTCAACCTTCAAGGCACCTACCTCAATTCAGACATCATGCTGTGAGGCCAGTAATAAGGAGAGTAAAAGTCTCTGCCTCCTATCTATTTATTTGTGTCTTTGGGGCCCATAATCTTTAAATCTTTAAATATTTTGAAGGAAACAAGTTTATTTAATGTTCGCCACCTAGCTGCAACATTAAAGTAGAGATATTTGTAAATAAAACCGTGACTATTGTGAGAGAATTATATTAGACTTGACTTGTTTTGCTTCTACAACTCAATTTGTGTGCCAATATAAGGATGATAATGCACTATAGAAATTTATCAGAGCGTCTAATTTCATAACTATTTTTACCTAAAAGTTTCTGCCAAGATTCACTTATCTAAGCTTTGCCACAGAGAGATGCAGAATTAAGATGATTTCTAGGTAAAATGCAGAGTGACTCAAATAATCCAAGAGAAAACTTTGTAGAGAAGAAAGAAGAGAAGGGAGAGGAAAGAGGGGAGGCAGAAAGGGAGAATAAGGTCACATTTTCTGCCTGTTTGACATACATCTTCCCTTACAAGCCCCTCATCTCATAGGTATGGCAATTTATAGAGTAGTAGAAATCATGGTTATATCTGTCCTTATCCATTCCCTTAGGAAACCATCTTTTCTGTCTCCAAGGGCTCCTGGTGGAACTGTAAATTATGATGCCCTACCCATTCCCAAAGATATGTATAAGAGCATCCTTAACCTGCAGTTCTACACACCTCGGGATACTGTGATTTATACAGAAGCATATATGTGTCCTAGCCTGAAAGCATCAGAGTCTTTCTAAAGACTATGAGAAAGGTCTCAACTCTCTTTGGACTATGAGATATAAGAATTCAGGTTGGAGGCTGCCAGCATTCTTCTTTCTGTCTATATAGAAAGATGTTGCCTGAGAATTAAGCTCACAGACAAACCTAGGTGATATCATTTAAGTTCCTAGGTCCAACTCTGCTTGGAATTCTCAGTTACATGAGTCAGTATGTTTTGTATTCTTTTCTTTCTTAACTAGGTTAATTTGTGTTGAGTTTCTTGCTACTCAAAAGATGTGACTAATACAGCCTTTATATGGGTTTTTCTTAAGTAATCCTCTTGAAAACCTAATTTTACAGATGAGAGGCTTAGAGAGGTTAAATAAATTATCCAGTTAACATCTAGGAAGTGTCATCGCTAGATACAAATCCAGATAGGATTTCCTTGAACATAAACCCAAAGACATTCAGAGTGGACCATGGGGGCCTGGCATTCTTGATAGTTGTGTTCTTTGTCCTTTTTATTTAATTTTAATTTTCACTTATTATTTTCTTTAATTAACATTTCTTTCTTTTTATTTTAATGTATCTTTCGCATAAAAGTTCAGATGGCTGAGTTTGTCCCACGTCAGTAGGAATAACTCACCTTCTGCAAATATGAAAACTCTGTTGCAATGCTTACTGTTGTATAATGTGATCATTTAGAATAATTTGCAGTGGTAAAGAAAAAGCCAAACAATGACTCACAATTCTCTATTTATTATTTTGCCATTAAAAGTAATGGAAAAAAAACTACAATTACTTTTGCACCAACATAATATATTACTGATTTCATGCACATTTATACCTCTATCACATTTCTGATACTTTTTTCCTAAGATTTTTAAAGGAAATATTGAGAGAGAATTACTAGGCAGCAAAAGATTTCTATGCTCCCAATATGGTCCTTCCTTCTGTTACTAAATCCAGCCTATTCTTTCTTCACCTATAAAATCTTTACTCCAATGCCTTGACCCCCAAATCTTTTCATATGTAAATTTAAAACTTCCTTTTTCTAACCCTCTCTTATTTCTCCTCCTTAGCCCCACTGTTCTATTCACTGCTACAAAATTTATATGAAATTTAATTTTTATGCCTGCCTACTTGCTTTGCCACATGTGAAGAAATCATACTAATTAGGGCCTTCCACTGTGCTCAGCCATGGATATGCAAAAATTATGATATGATTCACAGCCTTAAAGAGCACTATGTTTAGTTGGAGAGACACGCATATTAATAAAACTTCATAGCAAAGTCAATAATTAGTCTTATGATATGGATATATATGCTTGCAAAGGGAGCCCAAACATAAAAGCAACTAACACAAATAAGACCCAATGGGAATGTTAGATTTCACACATAATTGGAGAGGGAGCATTGGTGTCAAACAGAGACATGCTAGACAGAAGATGCAACAAACACAAAGACATGAGGCATAAAGGAACTTAGCTTGGGTCACAAAGACATTTTGGAATGTCTGTCCTGCTTATAATAATACCATTCAGGACACAGGCATAGGCAAAGACTTCATGCCTAAAACACCAAGAGCAATGGCAACAAAAGCCAAAATTGACAAATGGGATCTAATTAAACTAAACAGCTTCTGCACAGCAAAAGAAACTATCATCAGAGTGAACAGGCAACAGAACATGAGAAAATTTTTGCAATCTATCTGTCTGACAAAGGGCTAATATCCAGAATCTACAAAGAACTTAAATAAATTTATAAGAAAAAAAACAAACAACCCCATCAAAAAATGGGCAAAGGATGTGAACAGACACTTCTCAAAAGAAGACATTTATGCAGCCAACAGAAGTATGAAAAAATGCTCATCATCACTGGTCATTAGGGAAATGCAAATCAAAACCACAATGAGATACCATCTCATGCCAGTTAGAATGGCAATCATTAAAAAGTCAGGAAAAAACAGGTGCTGGAGAGGTTGTGGAGAAATGGGAATGCTTTTACACAGTTGGTGGGAGTGTAAATTACTTCAACCATTGTGGAAGACAGTGTGGTTATTTCTCAAGAATCTGAACTAGAAATGCCATTTGTCCCAGCAATCCCATTACTGGGCATATACCCAAAGGATTATAAATCATGCTGCTATAAAGACACATGCACACGTATGTTTATTGCAGCACTATTCACATAGCAGACTTAGAACCAACCCGAATGCCCATCAATGTAAGACTGGATAAAGCAAATGTGGCACGTATACACCATGGAATACTATGCAGCCATAAAAAAGGATGAGTTCATGTCCTTTGCAGGGACATGGATGAAGCTGGAAACCATCATTCTCAGCAAACTATCACAAGATCAGAAAACCAAACAAAGCATGTTCTCACTTATAAGTGGGAGTTGAACACTGAGAACACAGGACACAGGGAGGGGAACATCACACACTGGGGCCTGTCGGGGGGTGAGGGGCAAGGGGAAGGGTAACATTAGGAGAAATACCCAATGTAGGTGACGGGTTGATGGGTGCAGCAAACCACGAGGGCACTGTATACCTATGTAACAAAACTGCACGTTCTGCACATGTAACCCAGAACATAAAGTATAATAAAATAATAATAATGGTAACAAAATCTTTAACAGCAACATCCCTTCCATCAGAATTTAAAATGTGGCTTAATTTTTTTAAAATTAATTAATTATTTATTTATTTTGAGACAGGGTCTTACTCTGTCACCTAGGCTGGAGTGCCATGACACAATCATGGCTCACTGCACTGCAGCCTTGACTTCCCTAGGCTCTGGTGATCCTCCCACCTCATCCTTCCCAGTAACTGAGTAACTGTGGCTACAGGCTCATGCCACCACACCTGGCAAACTTTTTTTTTTTTTTTTTTTGTGAGATGGGGTTTCACCATGTTGCCCAGGCTGGTCTTAAACTCCTGAGGCTCAAGTGATCTGCCTGGCTTGGCCTCTCAAAGTGTTGGGATTACAGGAAGGAGCCACTGCACAGGGCCTAAAATTTGGCTTAAAAGAGAAAGGAAAGAAAAGAAAGAGCGATCTCAAGCTGTTGGATCTATAAACTGTGAGTTTCTCCATTGCAACTGCTATGTGGAAGACAGAGGCAAAGAAAGCCATGAAGCCATGAAAACAATAATAAATCATACTAAAACAAAGTTCTGAAGCATTCTTTCATATGTTCAAGTGTATTATGAAATCACGATAGGGCAGGCATTGTTAGAAGTTCAGAAAACAAAAATGCAGGCCCTGCTCTCATGAAACCAACAACCTAATGCAAAGAACAGACAATAAACAAACCAACAAGAATACATCAGATAGTGATTAGAGCTATGATGCAATTAATCAAGGGGATGTAGTAAAGAGTGTTTGGGGCATTGATTTAAATTGATGGTTCAAAGAAGGCCTCTATAAGGAAGTTGCATCTAAGCTAAGATCTTAGTGACAAAAAAAGAAACCAAAAAAACAAAAAACACTAGTGATGATTCAGAGGAGGAATTTTCTAAGCTGAGAGTACAGGAAGGAGTAAATACAGCATATAAACAGCATAGAAAGAAGGTCACAGTGATTAGAACTTAGTGAGTGAAGGCAAGAATAATAAGAGGTAAGGCAGAGAGGGAAGCAGGGGCCAGATGAGGTAGGACCTCTATTTCAGGGTAAGGATTTTGGGTTTTATTTTACACTTAATCATAAACCATTAAAGTAAACTAAGTAGATGAGTGCTATGTACAGATATAAGTATCTAAAAATAACTTTAACTTGCAAGAGGGAAGTAGGGAAATCAGGTCACAGAAAACCTGAAACAGCTCAGGTTAGAGAATTTGGTAACCAGGCAACCAGGCTACCAGGCTGGTATCACCGTAGATGTAACAAACAGGACATCTGGAGATAGAGAAATGGCTTGCTAATCAATAAGATGAGATGAAGAAAAAGAGAAAGCAAGAATGATTCATAGGTTTTTAGCTTAAACAATTAAGTGGATGAAGATGAAATTTTCTGATGGGTATGACTGTGAGAAAAACAAGTTTTGATTGAGTGGAGTGAATTAAGAGTTTCCTTTGGGCTGGGCCTGGTGGCTAATGCCTGTAATCCCAACACTTTGGGGAGCCAGGGTTGGCGGATCACCTGAGGTCAGGCGTTCAAGACCAACCTGGCCAACATGGTCACACTCCATCTCTACTAAAAATACAGAAATTAGCCAGGTGTGGTGGCACATGCCTGTAGTCCCAGCTACTCAGGAGGCTGAGGCAGGAGAATCTCTTGAATCTGGGAGGCAGAGGTTGCAGTGAGTTTAGATCGTGCCACTGCACTCCAGTCTGGGTGATGGAGTGAGACTCTGTCTCAAAAATAACAAATAAATAAATAAATAAATAAATAAATAAATAAGAGTTTCCTTCGGATCATTCTAAGCTTGAGATGACTACTGGACATGCAGGTGGGTACGTCAAGTGAGCAATTACATATTCAAGTCTGCAGTCCAGGAGACCAGTCTGGGGTGAAGCTATAAACTTGTTGTAAATCATCATGCAGATACTATTTAAAGCCCTGAGCTGGAGGATATTACCCAGCCAAAAAACACACACAGAAGAAAAAGCTCTGGCCATCTAGAGATTAAGACAAGGAAGAAAAGTCAGCAGAGGAAACTAAAAAAGATGTCAGTGTGATAGAAGATAAACACTAGAGTGTGATATTTCAAAAGCCAAACGAAGAAAGGGTTCAATAATCAGAGAATATATAATTATGTTGAATAGTTGGAGAAGTTGAGTAAGATGAGGCCCCAAGTATAACTATTGGGTTTGGAAATGAGGAAGACTTTAACAGTTGGATGGTATCAATTTTAGGATAGTGATAGAGATAGAAATTGTACTGGAGTAAGTTGAAAATAAGAAAGAGAAATTATTTAATACAGAGATTACACTGGTACGATTTTCAAGTTTCTATTTTTAAGAATACCAGAAATATGCTGGAAGAGCTGAAGGAAAAAATTCCTACAATATGTATGTGTGCTGAGGAAAATGAACCAGCAGAGTAGCAGAGATGGTGACATTGGGGATGCAGGAGAGGGAAGGGACGGGGTGGGAGGCTCTTGAGAGGGTGTTAGGGGATTAGAGGACAGGATCAAGCAGTAAGTGAGGGAGTGTACCCTTTGATGTGTTACAACAGATGTGGGGGCACTGCATCTGTTGTAACAGGACAGACACAGGCTGTCAGAAGAGTGGTGGATTTGGGGGTATATAGGTATGGGAGCTTCTGCCTAATTGCTCCTATTTTCCCCTTGAAGGTATTAGCTAAAAGGAAGAAAGGAAGGAAGAATGTTGGAGTTTGAGAAAAGGGAGGTAATTTGAAATAAATATTTTAGATAATAGGAGAACAAATGTTCCAGAGTGACAGAGTATGATTTCCGACCAAAGTTGAGCCCTCACTTGAGATTTGTGGTTGTGAATATAAGGTGAGACTACTTGGTACAGTTGTATGTTTTTTCCAGCAACATTTATATGCTCAAGTATTTAATATGGGAATTGATGCAGGATTTTTTTGCTCCTTAGTTCAGCGAACATCTGGGTTCTTGTCACACGACCAGGAAAGATTAGGCACGCAGACACATTGAAAGGCAAGGAGAGCAGAATTTATTAAAAGAAAGTTCTCAGTGGAAAAAGAAGGGGTCCTGCCAACAGGCTCCTACCTCACAGATTGAATACTAGGCCACCACACACACGAGCTGAAGAGGCCAGGCTCCTCCCCACTGCATAAGGTGCAAAGCACCGGTGGCTCCACCCCATTTTTCCAGTGTACAGGTGGGCCCACAGTCTGTTGTGGGCATGCACAGACAAGGCCTGGAGCAGTTTCCCTAGTCTGCATAAAAGCATCTGATGTAAACACCTGTGGAGCAGGTTGGAGATCCTCTGGGGATCCTCCCTTATCTGCCTCCTGCATCTATCAGAATGGCTGAGGTTTACCACCCTTGGAGTTTTCCAGGCAGATATTGAAGGAAGGAGACAGATGCATGAAAATTAAGAGTTTTTACAAGTAAGTATTTTTAATTATTGGCCATGAAATCTAAGCTGTATAACCATAGCAATGAGAATTACAGGAATGTAGTTGCTATAGAAAACAGTTGTAAAGAATTAAAGGTTTCAATGAAGGCAAAGAATTGCTGGAGTAGGA
The DNA here is from genome assembly GCF_028858775.2 of Pan troglodytes. NCBI lineage: Eukaryota > Metazoa > Chordata > Mammalia > Primates > Hominidae > Pan > Pan troglodytes. The sequence continues at coordinate 54,698,628 of NC_072408.2, read as the reverse complement.
GAACAAGACTAAGTAAGCTAACTGTAGGAGGGGGGCAGTGAAAGTCAAAAGATTGAAATAAAAATTCTGGTGGTGTTTAAGTTTCATATAATTATAATGTGGAAAGACCATGTTATTGTTAAATGAGATGGGGTGAAATTTTAAAAAAATACAGGTGAGGTCAAGGAATTAAGAAAGCAAGTTATTTGGTAGATCATCCAAGCAGACATAGAATCGGCAGGAACAGTTCCAGAGTGAGTATGCTGAAGAAGGCAGGGAACAACCACTGAAGTCACCATGAATGAAAGGGGTGTGGCCTGGAGGCTGACAGGTGAAACTCAGAAGGAGGGTGCCAGTTGATAAAGCTTGCTGGCACAAATTTCAAAGAGCCCGCTGTATTGGAATGAGAAGGATGGAGAATGCGTGGAAACAGCCCCAGGAATGGCAGAAGACACGCCTTCCCCTTTTCTGAGCCCTGAGGTATGTTCAAGGAAAACAAAAACAAAACAAAACACTCTTTACTCCAGAGTCTTGCCAGGTATGCAGTGTCAGCAGGATACGATGGCCACATTTCTTTTTTTTTTTTTTTTTTTTTTTGAGACGGAGTCTCACTGTCGCCCAGGCTGGAGTGCAGTGGCGCGATTTCGGCTCACCTGCTCACCGCAAGCTCCGCCTCCCGGGTTCACGCCATCCTCCTGCCTCAGCCTCCCAAGTAGCTGGGACTACAGGAGCCTGCCATTGCGCCCTGCTAATTTTTTGTATTTTTAGTAGAGATGGGGTTTCACCGTGGTCTGGATCTCCTGACCTCGTGATCCGCCCGCCTTGGCCTCCCAAAGTGCTGGGATTACAGGCGTGAGCCACCGCGCCTGGCCACATTTCATATAAGACAAGAGAAGAGAAGGAATGTTCAGAAAATAAGTTACTGAAAAAGGGATTGGCTATTTGTTCCAAAGGGCAAAATGGAAGAGATCTGGAGGGTGAGGTCTGGAGAAAGGGCAGATTAGACGCTGCAGTGTTAGGTTATAATCCACCTAAAGAGTAAGTTTACATTAAAAATCCAGCCCACAAACATAGCGTGTCCACAGATAAGAAAGCAGAGTCTCACAGACCACTCTCTCAGTATGTGTGAAGAACTTTGATCATTTGTATTCTATTTATATAAAGAGAAAATGCCATTCGGGGCGCTCTAAATCATGTTTATGACCCACAACCCGGTGTTGGAAAACCAATGGAATGGCTGTTGCTTTTGCTTCAGGTTTCTTTTTCAGAGAGGTTTTCCCGTTGTTTCCTAAAGTGGCCTACCCGGTTATTCTCTATCTTCTTTCCATGTTTATTAGCTTTGCGATGCTTATAACCAACAGTCATCCTGCTTCTCTTTCTAGTTAGTATTGTCTACATCCCCTCCAACATGTGAATTTTATATGGGCAGGGCATGTCTGTCTTGTGTATCTTTTCACCGCCAGCACAGTACCTGGCATGAAACATGCTCTATATAAATAGTGAATTGATGGATCATTGGGAATACCAATTTTAGGTGTTCTAGACTACAAAGTTTCTTAGTTGTCTCTAGAACTGTATTAAACCTCTTCTATGCTTACTAAATAAATATCCTTTGGAAGGTATCTAAGAAAGTTTTCTTTATCCTTTAGCTTAGACTATATGTCAAACAGTAAAATGAAAAAGAAAAGCCCACTAGATATGCACCATCAGTCCCTCCAGACTTTCTTCCCTTTCCGTCCTGTTCTGTGACCCTTTGTTGACTGCTGGGTCCAGGGAATAAAAGCACCGATAGGAGATCCAGAAGTAAAGGAAGCTGGAGAACAGGTGTTTATTCTCCGACTCCTCCTCCTGGGAATGGGTTGCAATGGCTGTGCTCCTCTGTGGAAAGATCTCTCAGGTTTTTGTAATTGCTCCTTCCCCTTTCTCCTTGAGGTCTAGAGGTGATAATAGTCCTCCCCTCACCCTTAGATGCAATCCCTTGTCCCATGCTCTTTACTCTGCCCACGACTTTCTAAATAGTTCTGTCCTTAAACTCTCCCCAATTACCTCATTTGTCTCCTGCCTGGATTCTGATTGAAACACAAATATTTTTATTTAAAATAGTCCAGTACCATCTGAGGTGCCTCTGGGTTTAAAAGTCATGCCAAGGACATTTCGGAACAAGTCCATAGATGCCTAAGAAGATACGTTTTCCACTCTCTCCATTTCTAAACTTATGGAATTGAGAGGGTGTTTTCTAGCTACAGGCAAACATTCCATTTTCACCATGCCAGTGTCATTCCTTCAATCAAAACCATTTATCAACTACCTACTGTGTGCCAGGTTATGCTAGGCACTGAAGATACAAGTAGTCAAATAGGCCTCAGTGCCTGACATTAAGAAACTTATGACATTCTTCTGAAAAATCTATCCCGTGTTTGGTATTCAAAGCAAAATTAGGTTGAGTGCAACATTATGAAACACAAAAAATACCCAATTTGAAAGCTGTGGAAAGAACAACTAAATATATACATATAAAAAGTCTCAGTTTGATAATTAGAAGATATTTAATATTTTCATAGATAAGTAATAAAAATATTAATATATTACTTTTTGAAACATACACATAACTATGGTTTGATATGAAATTCAAAAAAGAATCAGAAATAATATATGCACCTATATATGCATACATACATATATGTACATATATATTTCATTTGAATAACAGTAAAACACAGCTATAAAGCAGAAAGCAATTAGCTCAATTTTTTCAAATTAGGTAAGTCACTGTCTTCAATGTAATATTCAAATAGGCAGTGCTTGCACTCCTAATTTAGGATCTATTGCACAAAGCAATTTTTATTAGGGCCCATTAAGTTTATTTTGTGGTATCGATTTGACCTAAACTGCTTAGCTATAGTAAACTTTTTCATCCTGCTAACCTCAAGGGAATACTGGGTATGACTCATGAAATGGAGTTTGAGATATCAAGGTTTTATTACAGGTTTCCAAAGTAAACTTTAATTTAGATTTAGATTCAAGCCTTACCAATCAGTTTACTTTTTATCATAAGTGAAAAACTAGGTTGATAATTTAATGTACTTTAACACTTGCTAAAACATTTCTTCACATTACATTTTTGTAAAGCAGAAGCCATTATTGATACTTGGATATTTTTTCATAAATTGTTCCACTTACATAGAAAAATATGCAAAATCAAAAAGGTATCCGTATCATAAAAACTAAATTCAATATTATTTGAAAAAGTAAAATCCATTTAAAAACCACCTTCAAATTAAAGTGATGCTGGATTCATTAAATTTCTGTTAAGACTTTATAAAACCTTTCCTTTTTTCCTAGAAATTAGAAAAATGTGCCAATTAAAATAGAATAAAGTTTGAAGCTAAGTGTATCTCAGGATGGCTAACATAATTGGTATGTGTTGTGGGGTTGAATTGTGTCCTCCTAAAGATATGTACCTGTGAATGTGACCTTATTTGGAAATATAGTCTTTACAATGAATCAAGTTAAAGTGAGATCATACTGGATTAGTCTGAGCCTTAAGTCCAATGACTGATGACGTTAAAAGAAAAAAGGAATTTGGAGACAGACAGACAGACACACACACACACACACACACACACACAGAGGGAAAGAGTCATGTAATAACGATGGGAGCAAAGAATGGAGTGATGCAGCTATGAGAGGAGGAACTCCAAGGATTGTTGCATCCACCAGAAGCTAGGAAGAGGCAAGGAAGGATTCTCCCCAAGAACCTTAGGAGGGAGTGTGGCCCTGCTGACAACTTTTTATTGAACTGCTTGCCTCTAGAACTGTGAGTGAATACACTTCTGTTGTTTTAAGCCACCCAGTTTGTGGTACCTTGTTACAACAGCCCTAGGAAAACTAATATAGTATACAGGGTTTTCACAGATGACCATATTTTTCTCTTTCATGGGGATAGAAGGCCAATGACATGTATTTAGTTAAAATAAACAAGCAAAATATATGTAATTACAAACAAAGCATAAATTAGGCCATCCAGAGAAGCCTGCCAGAGTAGCTAAAGAGTTCTGCATGTTCCACGACAAAACATTTATAGTATATTCAGCTGCAATTTAAGGATAGTTCTGATATCTTAAGGAGCATAAAGTTCTTTTTACAACTTATTCTTTAAAAGATGTTAAACATTGAGGAACTAACAGAGTGTCTATCATATGCCAGGCCCAGTGAAAGACATTTTATTTTTTGGATGTAATCTAATCCTTATGTTTTAGTTGGTTCTCACACTACTATGAAGAAAAACCTGAGACTGGGCAATTTACAAAGGAAAGAGGTTTAATTGACTCACAGTTCCACATTGCTAGGGAGGCCTCAGGAAACTTACAACCATGGCAGAAGGCACCTCTTCACAGGGAGGCAGCAGGGAGTGAGTGCAAGCAGGGGAAGTGCCAGACACTTATAAAACCATCAGATCTAATGAGAACTCACTCACTATCACAAGACTAACATGAGGGAAACCACCCCCATGATCCAATCATGTTCCACCAGGTCCCTCCCATGACACATTGGGATTATGGGAACTACAATTCAAGATGACATTTTGGTAGGGATACAGCCAAACCATATCATTCCATCCCTGGCCCATCCCAGTCTCATTTGTTCACATTTCAAAACACAATAATCCCTTTCCAACAGCCCCACAAAGTTTTAACTCATTCCAGCATTAACCCAAAAGTCCAAGTCCAAAGTCTCATCTGATATAAGGCAAGTTCCTGCTGCCTATGAGCCTGTAAAATCAAAAGCAAGTTAGTTACTTCCTAAATACAATGAGAGTACAGGCATTGGGTAAATACACATGTTCTGAATGGGAAAAAATGGCCAGGATGAAGGGACTACAATTCCCATGCAAGTATGACATCCAACAGGTAGTCATTAAACCTTAAAGTTCCAAAATGATCTCCCTTGACACCATATTTCACATTGATGCAAGAGGTGGGCTCCCAAGGCCTTGGCTTTGCAGAGTACAGCCCCCTCCTGGCTGCTTTCATGAGCTGGTGTTGAATGTCTGCAGCTTTTCCAGGCAGACAGTGCAAACTGTCAGTGGATCTACCATTCTCGGGTCTGGAGGACAGTGGCCCTCTTCTCACAGGTCCACTAGGCAGCGACCCAGTGGGGACTCTGTGTGGGGGCTCCAACCCCACATTTCCTTTCTGCACCATCCTAGCAGAGGTTCACCATGAGGGTTCTGCTTCTGCAGCAAACTTCTGCCTGGACATCCAGACATTTCCATACATCCTCTGAAATCTAGGTGGAGGTTCCCAAATTTTAATTTTTGACCTCCATGTACCCACAGGCTCAACACCACATGGAAGCCACCAAAGCTTGGGGCTTGCACCCTCTGAAGCAATGGCATGAGCTGTACCTTGGACCCTTTTAGCCAAAGCTGGAGCTGAAGCACTTGGGATGCAGGGTACCATATCCCTAGGCTGCACAGAGCAGGGGAGCCCTGGGCCCAGCTCAGGAAACCATTTTTTCCCTCCTATGCCTCCAGGCTTGTGATAGGAGGGGCTTCTGTGAAGGTCTCTGACATGCCCTGGAGACATTTTGCCCATTGTCGTGGTGATTAACATTCAGATGCTAATTGCTTATGCAAATTTCTGCAGCAAGCTTAAATTTCTCCCCAGAAAATGGGTTTTTCTTTTCTATCACATCCTCAGTCTGCAAATTTTCCAAACTTTGATGCTCTTGAGGTGAAACCCTGTCTCTACTAAAAATACAAAAATTAGCTGGGCATGGTGGCAGGTGCCTGTAATCCCAGCTACTCAGGCGGCTGAGGTAGGAGAATCACTTAAACCCAGGAGGCGGAGGTTGCTGTGAGCTGAGATCACACCACTTCACTCCAGCCTGGCAACAGAGTACGACTCTGTCTCAAACAAAAAAGGAAAAGAAATTTCTTCCACCAGATACCCTAAATCATCTCTCTCAAGTTTGAAGTTCCACTGATCCCTAGGGCAGGGGCAAAATGCTGCCAGTCTCTTTGCTAAAGCATAACAGGAATGACCTTTGCTCCCGTTCCCAAGAAGTTCCTCATCTCCATCTGAGACCAACACAGCCTGGACTTCATTGCCCATATCACTATCAGCATTTTGGTCAAAACCTGTAAACAAGTCACTAGGAAGTTTCAAACTTTCCCATATCTTACTGTCTTCTTCAGAGCCCTCCAAACTGTTCCAGCCTCTGCCGTTACCCAGTTCCAAAGTTGCTTACACATTTTTAGATATCTTTACAGCAGCACCCCACTACCTCATATCAATTTACTATATTTGTCTATTCTCACACTGCTATGAAGAAATACCCAAGACTGGGTAATTTATAAAGGAAAGAAGTTTAATTGACTCACAGTTCCTCATACCTGTGAGGCCTCAGGAAATTTACAATCGTGGCAGAATGTACCACATCACAGAGTGGCAGGAGGGAATGAATGCAAGCAGAGGAAATACGAAACACTTACAAAACTGTCAGATCTCATGAGAACTCACTCACTATCATGAGAACAGCATAGGGGAAACCACCCCCATGATCCAATCACTTCCCACCAGGTCCCTCCCACGATACGTGGGAATTATGGAAACTACAGTTCAAGATGAGATTTGGGTGGGGACACAGCCAAACCATATCACCTTACTCTGATATTGAAATTACAGTATCTTCACTTTCCAAATAAGGACATTATAGAGTAGTTGCCTAAATTATAAGTAACTTCCCTAAGATCACACCATAAGTAAGTAGCATGGGTAAAATCTGAACCTAAGTCTAAGGCAGATCTAGGTTTTGTGGGACCTAAGCTTACACAATAGGTAGGGGGAGAGCAAAAGACAACAGAACATGAAATGCATTGCCTTGTGCTAGTGAGAGGCCCTCAAGCTTAAGCTTTATCTGATTAGCTCCTGCCTGAGCGTCCCTGACGTCCAAGAATTTTATTTTTCCAGGCATTAGACAAGTAATACAAGCTAGTTATAGAAAAATAATAAAATGCACTCATCATTTTTATTTATTTAATTTATTTATTTATTTTGAGACGGAATCTCCCTCTGTCGCCCAGGCTGGAGTGCAGTGGCACAATCTTGGCTCACTGCAACCTCCACCTTCCGGGTTCAAGTGATTCTCATGCCTCAGCCTCCCAAAGAGCTGGGATTACAGGTGCCTGCCACCATGATTGGCTAATTTTTGTATTTTGTATTTTAGTAGAGGCTGGGTTTTTTCATTTTGGCCATGCTAGTCTTGAACTCCTGACCTCAGGTGATCCACCCCCCTTGGCATCCCAAATTGCTGGGATTACAGGCGTGAGCCACTGTGCCCAGTCTACACTCCTTTAAAAATCACTCAACATTCTACCAGCCAGAGTTAATTGCTGTTAAGTACAGATTGTGTACATCCTTCAAGAGATCTTCCTATACATAAGTATTTATATCTTGTTTCTTTTTCATTTAATATATTATTGACATTTAAAACATAAGCCACAACACAACAGTTTCCTGTTTATAAATATGTAGTGGCTTCTATATCAATTTTTATTAGTTTTTTTGTATCAAAATAACATGTTATTAATTTAAAAATAAAATATTGCTGTTAAGCTTACAGCTAATAACAGGAGCCCCTGTAACTCCATCATCCAAACTCATACCCTAGAAGCAATCTTTTTCATCTCTAGCTATTTTTTCTTGCATTTCCTCTAAAATTTAAGATATTTATCTAATATTCTCTATATTATCTACTGACCTTCTAATATGGAATACATGAACTTAATATTTTCACATTTCTCTTAATTTTTTGTTCTTTCTTTTTTCTAAACATTTTAGTTCTTAATATTCAGAAATTACCTTTTTATCATTATGTTAATGTCATTCATTGACAAATCAAGAGATACATATTTTCTTTCTTGTGCAACATATTTTCTTCTGGAATTAATAATGGTCATTATTTATTAGTTATCATTTATTCCTTTGTTACCAGTTCTTTCAAATACTCAGGCAGAACTCTGAACCCTTCTGAAGACTACATTCTACATGGTCACACGTTAAATAAACTTTTCATTCCAGTTTGTTGTTGTTTTCAATAAAGACATTCCTGCTGGTCTTCCAAATATACTGCTGTTTTCTAGGCCTGCAACTCAGCTACCGACGTGAGATCTCCCTGGGCTCTTTTATGATGATTCCAGTTTTCTTTGCTCCAACAATTAATTTCCAAGTTGTTCTCTTTATTCACTCCCTCATTTTGGTGGAATATATCCTGATAATAGTTTCCAAAGCATGTGTATATGGAAGACAAATTATTTGTGAAACGTGAGTGCCTGAAATGTCTTTATTCTCATATGTGTTTAATAATGTCTGGCTATAGATTTCAAGCTCAGAAATAACTTTCCAACAGGATTTTGAAATCATTACTCTATGGTCTTTAAGCTTCCAGTATTGATGAGGAACCCAAGGCCATGCTGATTCTCAGTCTTATCTAGGTGACCAGCTTTTATTCCCCACTCCCCAGAAGATTTTAGGGTTCTTGTTTTCCCCTTAGTTTCCAATATTCCTAATGATGTGCCTGGTGTCATCTTCCATTCATTGGTCAAAAATTCTATGATCTCTTCTAGTTTAGAGACTCACATGTGTCTATTCTAAGAATATTTCTTCTATTATTTCTTAGATAAGCCCATCTTCTTTGTTTTTTTTTCTGAAGCTCTAATTTTATTGAAATATTTTGTTTAAATAAAATATCAATATTATTTAATCATATATTTTGTTATTTATTCCATTTTTATCACTTCATTATTCTATTATTATTAAATAAATTGACTCCAATTTTGGTATTTGTTTTTAGCCACTGTATGGTTTCATATATTTCACTGAACTTAAGGCATAGTTTTCCTTTAAATATCTTGACTTTTTAAAAATTTCTTTTCTAACTTTTCAAGTTAGCATATTTGGGTTAGTGATGAATACGAAAGAACAAGTTGAACACAGGTTAGCAGGGAGAATGAGTAATGTTTGGCTACTTACATAAGTATTACAGCAAAACAAACTTATGATGTCCTAAGCTCTTTTAACGTTGATGAGCTGCTGTGTTCTGACAACTGAATTAGTCATCTGTCGTGCTACATCATGGTGTGGAAGAATCCCATGAAAATGTGCATTATTCACTTATGAAATACCAAATATCCAGTCTTCTTTGTTCATGGTTAGCTTTACTTTTTTAACAGGAGAAAAATGATAATTTTTTGAAGATTTTTTTCTCTATTATGATATGTCACAATAGCCACCAAAGCAATGATTTTTTTTCCTTTTGCAAGAATAAGATTGGTGAGCACTTTCAGAATGTTCTAGATAACATGCAAACTCTCACCTTTTTTAAAAAAATATTTATCTCTCCAAAAATTGCTGCCAATTTTATTTAACAAATCTACTCATTCTGGTCTTTGTTCCCATTTCTCAAATGGTACCAATGACTTGATGCTTATTAATCCAATATTAATTTTTATCTCACTCAAGCTGCCTTGATACTGTTAACTATTCATTAGCCACTGAGTGAATGAAATGAGTAATTTTCCTGCATCACTCAGTACTACATCCTTGGTCCTTTGCTTCTGACCCTAAGTCTAGTTGCTCAAGTTTGTACATGTTCATAATTTAAATTGCCATTTGCATGCTAACAACTACAATATTCAAAACAACCTATATCATTTTTCATCACATTAAGCTCTTGTATCCTAAACAATTGATATGCTGCACAGTTACCTATCTCTGTGCCAGTTCAGCTGTGTAGGGAAGCTAATTTGCAGGGACAAGGGGAACCACTGAAATACGTTCCATTCCCACATTCTCTTTAAATTAACCTTTTATGAAATGTTATTTTCTGGCCATGACGATTCATATAGTTCCCTTTAGTCTCAGATCTCCTATAGCGTTCAGTTTTAGCCATTGAGCTTTTCTGTTTTGCTTTAAATCTGCTTGTTTTCTTTACCCAGTCATATTGTAAATTCATGGTAAGCAGAGATTATATTCTCCACCATTATATCCCTAAGAGCGTCCTTCACTGGGCAAGGGTAGGTACTCATTAAATACTCATTGAAAGCTTTTTAATCAAATTGGTGCGATTTTCCCCATATTTTGAATTCAGCTCAAACATCATTTAATACATGTCCTTTTTTTAGTTAAAAAAAATCACAAACTAAGACTTTTTAATCTGGTTACTGGCCTTTAATTTAATGTTAACTGCCACTATTAGGTTGCATTACTGATCCAAAGAAAATACTGACTGTTGGTTATTTTCTGGCTTGTGATTGATGAAATGTTATTGAGTAACATTAGGTCATATTCTTTGTCAGAATGTGACTTGGAATTTGGCAGCTACACCATCAATTAGCAATATTGCTGATAACCTGTATTTTATATAGCAAGTAATTTGTTTTTCCATAGTAGCTGGGAGAAGGAGAGAAGAAAATGATAGTCACTCATCGCCACAAGTCATCTGTAGTAAAAATAATACATTTGAAATATTCTTTAATGCTCTTTTTAAAAATCTCTTAAAATCTTTATGTGGTTATGTGTGTGCACACATGCATGAGTATCTTGGTAGGATTTCTGATCCAACATTAAGTACTAATTTACTTTATTGCCCACTTTTAATCTAGCAATTTGATGCTTCATTTATTACCTAAATTTTTGAATCAGAGTCTAATATTCATGTTGCCATACCAAGGTTCCAGGAGCATTTACATTGCCAAGCCAAAGAGTTGCTAACTTTGCCTATTTTTTGTTTCCCTTTTCTGAAATGCATTTTATTGAAACAAACTCAGACTTCACTGCTTTTCACATTTTAAAGTAAGTGAAAAAGTGTTTAATGTCTACTATGTATCAAGTAATGTGGTAGGTACTTTTCATAATTCAAAAAAAAAATAGGACCTAAGTAACTTAGACCAAAATAATGCACATCTTGTTAGGTACCAATCTGATTTTTATTCTTCAATCTTTTCTGTTCTCAAGTCCAACTTTCCACTATTGATCCACCACTAACACAGACATTACAATTTTTCTGCTACATACTTCTAGAAATATAATTGATATTGAAATTCTCAGGCCCACATTAAATAATAACTTTTATGACTTTGAACTAGCACAAACTAATACTGTGTAACATTGATTGACTAACACTACATTAGAATGAAGTAACCAAAAAATCTGGGAGGGAAAAACTATTTTTCAGTGTTCTAAGTAACATAATTAACATGCCATCAATGATAAGAGTTGCCCAGTTTGGAATTAGACTATCAAAATCATGCACATTCATGGCATTAATTCAGTTACCCTTCCCCATAAAAATAAAAATATTATAGATTTCCACTTATTCAACCCACTTTTATTTTCACCAAGGCTATCAATTTGTGTTCTAAAGAGCATAAATAATATATCCCATGCCTCAAAAAGTGAACATGTATACAAAAGTAGATAGGAAGAGCAATAAGCTTTTTTGAAAGAAACTAAAGCAGTTTGGGAAAGTTATAAACTTAACAGTTCTTAATGAAGGAGTCACTATTTTTAAAAGTTCTTGCTTTAGAATTTATGACCCAATTGATAATGAAATAAAGGATTAATTGCTTCAAGTCAGATTTACAAATCTAAGATGCTGCTATAATTCATTTAAGATTTTCTATGTATAAACTAATACATTTTATAAAGTTAAGAATTATTAATTTCCATGAACCTTTGCTTCTTAGTGTATACTAGCCAATTAATAACCATTGACCAACTATTCTGAGACTCTGTCCTATCAGCATTCACATCCTGCCATGCCTACAGACCTATGGGTGATAATCAGGCATACATTCAATGCTTGGTGAGGCATATTCAGGCATACATGACTTTATGGACTATAAATGCAGTAATTGCATTTTAATGTAATTTTCTTAAAAGAAAATTTTTCTGAGCTACATCTGTGTTGATATTCTGAATTATAGTTTTTCTAAATAGTTATTTGAGAGTGACAGTAATAAAACACACCCAACCTATAATATTTAAGAATGATGTGGGCACATTTTCTGCATTTCTTTCCAAATGGGCCTTTTAGACAAATACACCTATCTCTGGCTTAATTGTTTTAATTTTTTCAGGAAAACTCTTCTGCTGGGTGAAAATTGTTAAGTGAAAAAAAAATCCATGTATTCTAATAGGAAAAATTATTAGATATCCCCCCATTCCACCCAAAGATATCCAGTTTTCATAGGTAGAAAAACGTTTCAATTGAATGAGGACAAGTTTGTATATTTTAAAGGATTTGAAAATAAATACATAAAGTTTGTACATAAAAAGTAAGGTGATAAAGGTTTATTACATTCATCAAAGAATATTTGATAGTGGGCTAAGGTTGGTAGAGTTAGTGAAGGAGGATGCAAAAGAGTCATTCTTTGGAAGATGGTAGAAACTCAAGGAATGAGACTTGATCTTTGGATTTATCAACATGAAGGTCATTGATGGCCTTGAAAAGAAGAATTCCTATAAAGACTAATGAAATGTTAGTAAGTTATCTCTTTATTTATTTATGTTTTCAAGACAGGGTCTCGCTCTGCCATCCAGGCTGGAGTACAGTGGTGCGATCACAGCTCACTGTAGCCTCGACTTCCAGGGTTGGCCTCCCACCTCAGTCTCCAGAGTATCTGCTGCTACAGGCATGCACCACCACACCTGGCTAATTTTTTGTATGTATGTATGTATGTATGTATGTATGTATGTATGTATGTATTTACTTACTTACTTACTTATTGTAGAGTGGGGGTTTCACCATGCTGCCAAGGCTAGTCTCAGACACTTGGGTTTAAGCAATCTGCTCACCTTGGCCTCCCACAGTGGTAGGATTACAGGTGTGAGTCACCATGCTTGGCTTCTTTTTAATATTTTATTTGTGGTAGGTTTTAATTGTTCTTCTGGAGTATATTAGCCTAATTATTTTTTTTAAAAAACCAGTATCGTTATTTAAAATAGTCAGATATTCCTTGTTGTTGTTTCAGCACCAATATTTAATTACCAACCCCTTCCTTCTTTCAACTCTTGTGCATCTCCTGTGTGCTATGTTCACTTTTTAATATAGGAAGTTAAATGAGGTACGTCATATCTGATCTCTTAAAAGCTTTATAACAGAATGAGACAATTTATGGTGAAGAGGTAGTAAAGAGTAAGACAAGACTTAGTTCAGATCCCAGCTTGAGTCCTCTTCAAGAGGACTAATTATATTGTGAATATATGAGTGTAAAATACTATTAGTTAATTGATCCCACAGTAAATGTTCTCATCTAGTGTGAGAAAAACATCTTAATGTGTCCAGTACAGCCACCAACACCTAATAAGTGAAGGATGCTATACATTCCCCAAACCCTTAAGTCACCAACAGTGATAAACCTCATTTCATTCATAAGACATATTTAAAAACAATGAAATTCCTTTAAAAATCTAATTCAGATTTTTTACAAATTAACATTAGCATATTGACACCTTAACCAAGTTGTGGAAACACTTAACTAAAATTAAATCATAAATTCACTGAAGTGTTCCAGTCCTTTATTATGATGTATATTTTACACATTTTGTTTGTATTGACATGTTGAAATGGTGGGTTTTTAAAATTTTTATCTTTATTTTAAGTTCTGGGATACATGTACAGGATGTGCAGGTTTTCTTACATAGGTAAACATGTGCCGTGGTAGTTTGCTGCACCTACCAAACCATCACCTACTTAATAAGCCCAGCATGCATTAGCTATTATTCCTGACGCTCTCCCTCCCTTCACCCCACCCACTGACAGGCGCCAGTGGGTGTTGTTCCCTTCCCTGTGTCCATGTCTTCTCATTGTTCAGTTCCCACTTACAAGTGAGAACATGCAGTGTTTGGTTTTCTGTTCCTTTGTTAGTTTGCTGAGGATAATGGTTCCCCATTCCATCCAGGTCCCTGCAAAGGAAATAATCTCGTTCCTTTTTATGGCTTCATAGTATTCCGTGATGTATATGTACTACATTTTCTTTATCCAGTCTATTGTTGATGGGCATTTGAGTTGATTCCGTGTCTTTGCTATTGTGAATTGTGCTGCAATAAACACAGAGGTGCATGCATCTTTGTAATAGAATGATTTGTATTCTTTTGGGTACATACTCAGTAATGAGATTGCTGGGTCAAATGGTATTTCTGATTCTAGATCTTTAAGGAATCACCACACCATCATCCACAGTGGTTGAACTAATTTACATACCCAACAGTGTAAAAGCATTCCTATTTCTCTGCAACCTCGCCAGTATCTGCTGCTTGTTAACTTTTTAAAAATTGCCATTCCAACTGGCATTAGATAGTATCTCCTTGTCGTTTTGATTTGCACTTCTTTAATGATCAGTGATGTTTATCTTTTTCCTGTTTGCTGGGCACACGAATGTCTTCTTTTGAGAAGTTTCTGTTTATGTCCTTTGTCCACTTTTTAATGAGGTCTTTTTTTAATTGTAAATTTGTTTAAGTTCCTTGTAGATTCTGTATATTAGACCTTTGTCAGATGGATAGATTGCAAAAATTTTCTCCCACACTGTAGGTTGCCTGTTTGCTCTGATGATAGTTTCTTTTGCTGTGCAAAAGCTCTTTAGTTTAATTAGATCCAATTTGTCAATTTTTGCTTGTGTTGCAATTGCTTTTGGTGACTTTAACATGAAATCTTGGCCCGTGCCTAAGTCCTAAATGATATTGTCTAGATTCTCTTCTAAGGTTTTTAAAGTTTTGGGTTTTACATTTAAGTGTTTAACCCATCTTGAGTTAATTTTTGTCTAAGGTGTGAGGAGGGGATCCAGTTTCAACGTTCTGCATATGGCTAGCCAGTTTTCCTAGCACCATTTATTAAATAGGGAATCCTTTCTTCATTGTTTGTTTCTGTCAGGTTTATTGAAGATCAGATGCTTGTAGATGGGCAGTCTTATTTCTGAGCTCTGTATTCTGTTCCATTGGTCTATGTGTCTGTTTTTGTACTGGTATTATACTGTCTTGGTTATTGTGGCCTCGTAGTATAGTTGAAGTCAGGTAGCATGATGCCTCCAGCTTTGTTCCTTTTGCTTAGGATTGTCTTAGCTATACGAGCCCTTTTTTGGTTCCATATGAATTTTAAAATAGTTTTTTCTAATTCTGTGAGAATTTCAATGGTAGTTTAATGGAAATAGCATTGAATCTGTAAATTACTTTGAGCCGTATGGCCACTTACATGATATTGATGCTTGCTATCCATAAGCATGGAAAGATTTTCCATTTCTTTTTTTTAATTATTATTATACTATAAGTTTTAGGGTACATGTGCACAATGTGCAGGTTTATTACATATGTATACATGTGCCATGCTGGTGTGCTGCACCCATTAACTCGTCATTTAGCATTAGGTATATCTCCTAATGCTATCCCTCCCCCCTCCCCCCACCACACAACAGTCCCCGGAGTGTGATGTTCCCTTTCCTCTGTCCATGTGTTCTCATTGTTCAATTCCCACCTATGAGTGAGAACATGCAGTGTTTGGTTTTTTCTCCTTGGGATAGTTTGCTGAGAATGATGGTTTCCAGTTTCATCCATGTCCCTACAAAGGACATGAACTCTTCATTTTTTATGGCTACATAGTATTCCATGGTGGATATGTGCCACATTTTCTTAATCCAGTCTATCATTGTTGGACATTTGGGTTGGTTCCAAGTCTTTGCTATTGGGAATAGTGCCGCAATAAACATACGTGTGCATGTGTCTTTATAGCAGCATGATTTACACTCCTCTGGGTATATACCCAGTAATGGGATGGCTGGGTCAAATGGTATTTTTAGTTCTAGATCCGTGAGGAATTGCCACACTGACTTCCACAATGGTTGAACTAGTTTACAGTCCCACCAACAGTGTAAAAGTGTTCCTATTTCTCCACATCCTCTCCAGCACCTGTTGTTTCCTGACTTTTTAGTGATTGCCATTCTAACTGGTGTGAGATGGTATCTCATTGTGGTTTTGATTTGCATTTCTCTGATGGCCAGTGATGATGAGCATTTTTTCATGTGTCTTTTGTCTGCATAAATGTCTTCTTTTAAGAAGTGTCTGTTCATATCCTTCGCCCACTTTTTGATGGGGTTGTTTGTTTTTTTCTTGTAAATTTGTTTGAGTTCATTGTATATTCTGGATATTAGCCCTTTGTCAGATGAGTAGGTTGCAAAAATTTTCTCCCATTTTGTAGGTTGCCTGTTCACTCTGATGGTAGTTTCTTTTGCTGTGCAGAAGCTCTTTAGTTTAATTAGATCTCGTTTCTCCATTTTGGCTTTTGTTGCCACTGCTTTTGGTGTTTTAGACATGAAGTCCTTGCCCATGCCTATGTCCTGAATGGTATTGCCTAGGGTTTCTTCTAGGGTTTTTATGGTTTTAGGTCTAACATGTAAGTCTTTAATCCATCTTGAATTAATTTTTGTATAAGGTGTAAGGAAGGGATCCAGTTTCAGCTTTCTACATATGGCTGCCAGTTTTCCCAGCACCATTTATTAAATAGGGAATCCTTTCCCCATTGATTGTTTTTGTCAGGTTTGTCAAAGATCAGATAGTTGTAGCTATGGGGCATTATTTCTGAGGGCTCTGTTCTGTTCCATTGATCTATATCTCTGTTTTGGTACCAGTACCATGCTGTTTTGGTTACTGCAGCCTTGTAGTATAGTTTGAAGTCAGGTAGCGTGATGCCTCCAGCTTTGTTCTTTTGGCTTAGGATTGATTTGGTGATGCAGGCTCTTTTTTGGTTCCACATGAACTTTAAAGTAGTTTTTTCCAGTTCTGTGAAGAAAGTCATTGGTAGTTTGATGGAGATGGCATTGAATCTATAAATTACCTTGGGCAGTATGGCCATTTTCACGATATTGATGCTTCCTACCCATAAGCATGGAATGTTCTTCCATTTCTTTGTATCCTCTTTTATTTCCTTGAGCAGTGGTTTGTAGTTCTCCTTGAAGAGGTCCTTCACATCCTTTTAAGTTGGATTCCTAGGTATTTTTTTCTCTTGGAGGCAATTGTGAATGGGAGTTCACTCATGATTTGGCTCTCTGTTTGTCTGTTATTGGTGTATAAGAATGCTTGTGATTTTTGTACATTGATTTTGTATCCTGAGACTTTGCTGAAGTTGCTTATCAGCTTAAGGAGATTTGGGGCTGAGACAATGGGGTTTTCTAGATATACAGTCATGTCATCTTCAAACAGGGACAATTTGACTTCCTCTTTTCCTAATTGAATACCCTTAATTTTCTTCTCCTGCCTGATTGCCCTGGCCAGAACTTCCAACACTATGTTGAATAGGAGTGGTGAGAGAGGGCATCCCTGTCTTGTGCCAGTTTTCAAAGGAATGTTTCCAGTTTTTGCCCATTCAGTATGATATTGGCTGTGGGTTTGTCATAGATAGCTCTTATTATTTTGAGATATGTCCCATTAATACCTAATTTATTGAGAGTTTTCAGCATGAAGGGTTGTTGAATTTTGTCAAAGCCTTTTCTGCATCTCTTGAGATAATCATGTGGTTTTTGTCTTTGATTCTGTTTATATGCTGGATTACATTTATTGATTTGCATATGTTGAACCAGCCTTGCATCCCAGGGATGAAGCCCACTTGATCATGGTGGAAAAGCTTTTTGATATGCTGCTGGATTCGGTTTGCCAGTATTTTGTTGAGGATTTTTGCATCAATGTTCATCAAGGATATTGGTCTAAAATTCTCTTTTTTGGTTGTGTCTCTGCCAGGCTTTGGTATCAGGGTGATGCCGGCCTCATAAAATGAGTTAGGGAGGATTCCTTTTTCTATTGATTGGAATAGTTTCAGAAGGAATGGTACCAGCTCTCCTTGTACCTCTGGTAGAATTCGGCTGTGAATCCATCTGGTCCTGGACTTTTTTTGGTTGGCAAGCTATTGATTGTTGCCACAATTTCAGAGCCTGTTATTGGTCTATTCAGAGATTCAACATCTTCCTAGTTTGGTCTTGGGAGGGTGTATGTGTCGAGAAATTTACCCATTTCTTCTAGATTTTCTAGTTTATTTGCATAGAGGTGTTTGTAGTATTCTCTGATGGTAGTTTGTATTTCTGTGGGATCGGTGATAATATCACCTTTATCATTTTTTATAGACTTAGACTCCCACACAATAATAATCGGAGACTTTAACACCCCACTGTCAACATTAGATAGATCAATGAGACAGAAAGTTAACAAAGATACCCAGGAATTGAACTCAGCTCTGCACCAAGCGGACCTAATAGACATCTACAGAACTCTCCACCCCAAATCAACAGAATATATATTTTTTTCAGCACCACACCACACCTATTCCAAAATTGACCATATAGTTGGAAGTAAAGCACTCCTCAGCAACTGTAAAAGAACAGAAATTATAACAAATTGTCTCTCAGACCACAGTGCAATCAAGCTAGAACTCAGGACTAAGAAACTCAATCAAAACCACACAACTACATGGAAACTGAACAACCTGCTCCTGAATGTCTACTGGGTACATAACAAAATGAAGGCAGAAATAAAGATGTTCTTTGAAACCAATGAGAACAAAGACACAATACACCAGAATCTCTGGTACACATTCAAAGCAGTGTGTAGAGGGAAATTTGTAGCACTAAATGCCCATAAGAGAAAGCAGGAAAGATCCAAAATTGACACCCTAACATCACAATTAAAAGAACTAGAAAAGCAAGAGCAAACACATTCAAAAGCTAGCAGAAGGCAAGAAATAACTAAAATCAGAGCAGAACTGAAGGAAATAGAGACACAAAAAACCCTTCAAAAAATTAATGAATCCAGGAGCTGGTTTTTTGAAAAGATCAACAAAATCGATAGACCGCTAGCAAGAGTAATGAAGAAAACAGAGAAGAATCAAATAGTTTTTCCATTTCTTTGTGCCCTCTGATTTCCTTGAGTAGTGGTTTGTAGTTCTCCTTGAAGAGGTCCTTAGCTGTATTCCTAGGTATTTTATTCTCTTTGTAGCAATTGTGAATGGGAGTTCGTTCATGATTTGGCTCTCTGCTTGCCTGTTGTCAGTGTATAGGAATGCTTGTGACTTTTGCACATTGATTTTATATCCTGAGACTGCTGAAGTTGCTTATCAGCTTGAGAAGCTATTGGGCTGAGATGATGGAGATTTCTGGATATAGGATCATGTCATCTGCAAACAAAGACAGTTTGTCTTTCTCTCTTCCTATTTGAATACCCTTAATTTTTTACTCTTGACTGATTGTATACTTTACATACTTAAAGCCATTTGTATTAAGTTTCATTCCATAAACATTTAAAAATTATTTAGTAAAAAAAAAAACTCCTAGTGATAAGGCTATTTTTTTCACTCTCTAATTTTAATAATTAGACTCAAACACTATGTCTGTCCAATTTTCTTCATTCTGGTTTTCTACATTAGGTAAACATTTAAAATTCTATTATCTGCTATATTATGCTTTATCAGGGACACTGGTTTGATTTTCTTTATTTTAGGAAGCACTGTCACCTCCTTCTTTAAAACATTTTTACTATTTTAAAATTTGCACTGTATATTTTTCTAAGCTGTGTGGTTGACAAAGCAGTACAAATTAATTTGTAAAGTACCAACGGGTTATATAAACATTTGAACACAGACATCGTCTTCTGATAGGGTCGATGACGTATGTGGTCGCCCTGATGCTATTTACACAATGCTCTAGAGAATTTTCTATAAAGGGCCTGCAGATAGTTAGCATTTCAGGCCTTGAGGTCCATACAGTCCCTGTTACCATGGTAGTGGGAATAAACCATAGACAATACATCAACAAATTGATGTAACTTTATTCCAATAAAACCTTAGTGACAAAATAGGTGGCAGGTCAGATTCATCCTTTAGGTCACAGTTTGACAACCCTTCTCTAGAGAACCAAATATGTGCTATGTTATGACTTTCTCAGTAGACTATATTATTTTAGTGACACATGCTTTTTTAACATTAAGTTCAGAGTTAGAAGAAGAACATAGGAGTTTATTCAACTTTATCTTCAAGGTACATGCTGTGGGTTACTTCATGAGTGTGAAACTATATTATTAAAAGTTATTTTGGATTCTTCAGAAGCTATCCCAATTCAGATGTGATTTAAGAAAAGTTTGCATACAAAGAATTCTATAGGGAATAGTAGTTAAGCCTTCACTTCACTATGAACCAGTGAAGTTTAGGTTTATATCCTTAAAAATTAGTATGTTTAATCTTAAATAATAACAGGAACTACTTGTGATTTATTCAATTTAAGGAGTATGTAGAGAGGGCGAGACAACATGTTAATTTCAAAATTACTGAGATGATTTATTTAGGAATGTTTGTGAGGCTGATTATAAACATAATTTTAAAATAAAATTTTAGAAATGAAGAATATAAATGCCTGTCTGTTAAAAAGTAAATTATTATACTAAAATGTAAGAAGCAATGTCTCCTTTTCAAAAGTAAAGGCATGAGTGTGGTAAGATATAACATATGAAAAATGTGAAAATAAATGCAAAACCCACAGGTCACAGGAAAAGAGAAAAAGGTTAGTAAGTAGGGCAACAGAATATATTTACAAGTAGATAATAATGATATTAATATTTTGATTTTATTATAATTATTTGTGGAAACTGAAGTATTATTCAATGGTGACACAGAGTGTGTCACAGATCAATGCACCCATCAAAATACTCTTCTGCTTGAGAAAAAGGGACTGGTAAGACCTCATTTCAAAAGGTTTTCTGTTAAAAATTTACTTCAGACACGGTTATTAGATTAGACTCTAAACTCAAGCTGTACACTGCCAGCTGTAATATACACAGAACAATTAATTTTGGGAGATTTTATGAGTCAACGGACAGAAAGTCTACACTATTAAAACTATTCTAGGGGATTGCTTTTCTGAATGCTAAGTAATTTAGTGTTTACCAAAAGAAGCATAGAAACTCATATTTTAATATGAATATTGAACCAATTTCTTCCTCTGATAAATTTCCATAATATAATCGGACATTTTGAAGGATCTAAAGAACTGTTAATTTTGGTAAGTGTGTATCTCCAGTTTGTCAATAGAACAAGATCTATGGACACTTAGATGCCAAATCTAAGTCTTCATGCCTAATCTTAAAATCAGAGTACAGCCGTTAGCATACATGAAAACAGAATTTTTAGAGAAACAGGAGCTAACTTTCCTTTGACAATTTTCTGCAGATAATTAAATAAAGCAGAATTACCAATAGCTAGCAAGGATTGTTGACTTCAAATTTAGCTATATGTATTTTTGTTGTGATTGGTGATATTTTATTGCACCTTATTTTTAATTTTCAAAGCTCATAATAATTGAATATTTAGACAATTTCCTTGCAACTTTCAAAGGACTGCTGCTAATTTTATTAGCAGTTGTTCCAGAGATATATATGTCTGTTAAGGTTCCAACAGGTTATAGGAGGTATGTATTAAGTGTGTAGTAGAAAATATATCAATGATAGTATTTATCAGATGAATGGAGAGCAATTAAAATTAGAGGTCGGAAAAGACATACATGGAAATTAAGTAAAAGATAAAAGACTAGGAAAAGATGGAATTCCATCCTTCTTACCTGCTCCAACCTAGACTGTTTCACTGTCTTTACCCCCTCGTTCCTTCCTGTATCATCAAGTGTACAGACAGCAGAAATTATGCCAAGTAAGTGAAGCCCAGAGTTGAAGGATAGGGTGAAGAACAAAAAAAATAGATTTTATAAACTATATTGATGACCCCAATCCTCCTCACACATCTCTATTATTTGAAAGAAGTTAGATGATATGGTTTGGCTGTGTCCCCACCCAAATATCATCTTGACTTGTAGCTCCCATAATCTCCATGTGTCATGGGAAGGATCCAGTGGGAGGTAACTGAATCATGGAGGTGGGTTTTCCCATGCTGTTCTCATGATAGTGAATAAATCTCATGAGATCTGATGGTTTTATAAAGGGCAATCTCCCCTGCACATACACTCTTGCCTGCCGCCACGTAAGACATGCCTTTGCTCCTCCTTTGCCTTACCACAGGACTATGAGGCCTCCTCAGACATGTGGAACTGTGAGTCCATTAAACCTCTTTTTCTTTATAAATTACCCAGTCTCAGATATGCCTTTATTAGCAGTATGAGAACAGATTAACACAATAGGAAACCAATTTCTCTACTAAACCTATGCTTACACATTTTCTTCATTCACTCAGCAAATATTTGTAGAGTATTTATCATGTGTCAGATATTGCTCTGGGCATCAGAGTTACAACTGAGAACAAAAGTAGACAAAGATCTCTACCCCTAATGCAGGCTCTTAGAGAATAGATTGGATTAGGAAAAGGTGTATTTCATGAAACAAAATATTTTTCTAAAGATCGAGATTCTCACAAGCCAGAATACTAGTATTTTATTAAATAGAAAAGCATGTCCCTTATTTACCTCGGAACTTAAGCTAAACTTCTGTGGTAGAAATGCAAGTCACTTGTTTTGCAACTAAGTCAATGGTCCAGTTTATTTTTCTGATTGAAACTTTTTATTCTATTTCTATTCTTTCTCTGATACATTTCCATAAAACATTTAGACTTTTTAAAAATCTAAAGAACCCATAATTTTGGTAAGTCCCTATCTCCAATTTGTCAGTAGAATTGATTTAGTTCTTCTACACAGCATTGATATTAGAACGAAATCCAGGTATTTCTGGTAAAATACATTTTTTAAAATGGTATTATGGGGGAATATTTTAATTGTCTTGTTACCATTTATAAAAAAATTGGTTTTATGGAAGAATAGGGGGCCTGAGTATTGTAAAGTATAATGGATAATAAATCTGTTTAGTGTATAATCTCAACTGGAGAAGATATATAGAAGCAAAATGGCAATAATTCTTGGTGCTAAGCTTTTCAAAACTAAGAAAAAAAAGCTAAATAGTTTAAATGTGAAATAAGCATTAATTTTAGGATTAGTTAATCAATGTTCAAATTCTAGCCTATGACTTTGAACAATTCACTTAAAGTTCTGAGACTTAGTTTTTTCATTTGCACAATAGTGAGAATGGTAATGCCTGTCCTTCCTTGAGGAGTTGATGTGAGGGAAGATCAAAAATATAATATTTGTGAATGCATTTTGTAAACCCTATGGTCCTACAGAAATTGGAAGAATCATTGCTTTTCATCTCTAATATATTTTTTGGGATAGTGTAATGAGGGCACTTTTCATTTATTCAAGAGTCATATAAAGACACATGCACACGTATGTTTATTGAGGCATTATTCACAATAGCAAAGACTTGGAACCAACCCAAATGTCCAACAATGATAGACTGGATTAAGAAAATGTGGCACATATACACCATGGAATACTATGCAGGCATAAAAAATGATGAGTTCATGTCCTTTGTAGGGACATGGATGAAATTGGAAATCATCATTCTCAGTAAACTATCCCAAGAACAAAAAACCAAACACCGCATATTCTCACTCACAGGTGGGAACTGAACAATGAGATCACATGGACACAGGAAGGGGAATATCACACTTTGGGGACTGTTGTGGGGTGGTGGGAGGGGTGAGGGATAGCATCGGGAGATATACCTAATGCTAGATGACGAGCTAGTGGGTGCAGCGCACCAGCATGGCACATGTATGCATATGTAACTAACCTGCACAATGTGCACATGTACCCTAAAACTTAAAGTATAATTTAAAAAAAAGAGTCATATATTAAATATATATTCCTTAAGTTTTATTCACTTGATCATTTCTTCTTTCTAATGTAACTCCTACTTTACAGCAAAAAAAAAAAAAATAGCAAAATGAGATCAAATTAATGCCTCGCTTTCAGACCTCTTTACTGAGGTTTAACCCTTTTTTCTATTTTGCTTTAAGATGACATCCAGGATAAGAGTCCCTGACGTTCGGGAGGACATCTCCTACCTATATTAAGCAGCAACAGTTATTAAGATTCTCTTCACAGAATCTTTGGGATGCTTGGCTTAGCCTAAGAGTGAGCAAATTGCATTCTAATAGAATAATATTTAAGCTTCATTTCAAAATCCCAATTCCAAGAATTAAAATAAATACTCCGGAAATCCTCCATGCTCTTTCTTCTTTTCTTTTTTTCTCCTTCGTTTTTCTTTTTGTTAACAGCTATATCCCTCTTTAGAGTTCACATTTCATTTGCTTTTTCCTACTTTTAATTATGTTAAGTGAACAATAAAGGCCTTTTTCTATAGACATAAGTTTAAAAATTAATGTAATTAAGCAGATTGCCTGTATAATATGAGAATCAATCATTTACTACAGAAAGCAACTAAACAAAAATCTTAGTAAAGCTGGAACATTTGCTGTGAACACTTGAGGAATCTGTCAATCCACAATTTAGCAAATTGTCCATTTTCCTGAAATTTGACTTTAATGAAATTTATATTAGTGATTCATAATCTTGGTGGTTACAATATTTAGTTGCTCAAAACTTTTCTTAGCAATTTAATATCCTGTAAAAAGTGTAAGATAAATAAGTTACATGAGGAAAATCCTTAGGAATGTAATTTGTTTTCTATTTTATCTTTTAAAAAAATGGCAGGCCTTTATTTTTCCTGAGTGCGTCGTTAGCTCGACAAATTGTGAGGTACCTAAAGTTAGGGTTCAGTGAAGTCCTGACTCTCCTAGTGAAACTCATCTCTACCATATAGTATATTTTCTATTTTGTTCAGAGAATACAACTCCTTAAGCCAACTTTCTGAGTGTGAATCCTTGCTCTATGCCAACTGATTGAGTAATGTTATCCATCTGTAAAGTAGGATTAGTAATAATACCCACCTCTTACAGTTGCTGTAAAGCTTAAATGATTTAATAAGTGTAAAGCACTTAGGAAAAGCCTGACACAGGGTGTGTGTTATTTCCTAGTATTAGGGCCTTCAAACCCAGGCAACCAGAACTTAGCCTTCATGGCTTTCCACCTGGGCCTGCCTCCCCAGCAGCACCCATTCTCCATTCTCCTAAGTTATAATTTGCCTGCCCTCTGTTTCATTCTTCCAGAAGTTTGATAGGCAATGGCTAACATAATCAACTGATTGACCTGGGATTATAATGACTAATGAAAGCCAACTTGGAAAAAGTGAGGCATGTGAAACCAGAGAAACCCAGATTTAAATCTCAGGTTGCAACTTATGAGCTGTATGACTTGGGGCTAAATACTCAAACTCTGTTACCTATGGTGGCTTCATCTCAAAAATTAAGATGATAATAAGGTTGCTATCACCAACTGGGGATCCTGTGGATTCCATCACAGAAGCTGAACCACTCTGAGGGATGTAACACATTGATCATGGTAATTAGATCTCGTGTGATTGTGGCAGCTGATTGGGCATCTGTCTAAGTGTACCCCTCCTGTATCTGAAGCTGTGCCTGAAGTCAGCAAGTGCTAACAGCAAGGAAGGGGAGATAGATAAGAAGTCTGGAGAACAAAGACAAACTGAGGACCATGAAGATGAGCTGGAACCCACAAGAACGTGCTGGAGCCTGCTTCTGTCTTTCATTGGCACCTGCATCTGAGTCTCACTGCCTCTTGGCCTCCAACGTTGAAGAAATTGGTGACACTGCCATGGAGCTGTATATGAAATGGCTCAGATCTGGAGAAACTGAAGAAGTATCCAGTGGGAGCTGCAGGAGCTGTTGATCCATGCCAAGGAGGTGAGCTAGCAGATGTAGGACACGATGTGTGAGGACACAGCACCTGACCCTCTACCAACCTTCCCAGCATACATATGGCTGCTGCATCATTTCTGCCTTCCAAACCTTGCACAAATTATGCTCTTAGCCTATCAGAATCCAAAACCATTCAGGGAAAGGAATTCTCAAAACATCAATCCAGTTTAGCTAAATTGACACACTATGAAACCACCACACATATCTACAGATATCAAAATCTTATACCCTTTATCTTAGGTGAGCAAGAAATTAGAGTGCCTTCATGTTCTATAACTGACTTCTTCCTGCTCCTGAGCCCCACTTGCATAGTGCTGAAAGAAGGAAGGACATAAGCTTAACAGTTAAATGCATATTCCTTGGTTTAAACAGTTTTTGGGGATAAAATCAATCTCTTTCATGTAAATAATTAGTGTTTAAGTATTTCTTCAACAACCCAGGACTTGTTGCCTTCACCTTTTCTTGTAGCTAAGATGACATCTGGCTATGACATCAGGTTTGTAAGATTGTGTGAAGATTGAGTATGTTATGGCCTCATATGCATAGATATATCCTGCTGGTTTCTGCCACTGAAGTCTGAGTTCATGGAAACTTGTGGCCTAGTTTTAGCATAGTTAAGGCCTGGTAGAAGGATCAACTCATGTTGGTTCTCCCAGGACTTTCCTGGCTTTGAAATAGAAAGTCTCATACTCTCCTGATGACCTCGGTCTCACGCAGACCTGACCAAGTGGCCACCCTAGGGCTTAATGTTCCTCCCCTTTCTGACTTGGCCCGGGCTCAGTTCTTGTCAGTGCTACCAATATCTAAACCTTTTCTTCTTGCTCCAACCAATCCAATGTTTGGTGTGTCCTGAAGTCTCTATTTCAGGGTTACCTTATCCCTCCTCCATGGCAACCACTACTATCTCTCTACTCATCTAATTTCCTAAAACCTCTTACTTGGAGGACTTAACAACTTCTGAATTCACTTTATATGGCACAAAAGCAGAGGGAAAATAGGGAGATAGGGTTGCTATTTCAAGCCCTGAGCATTTCCAAGGTTTGAAAGTGTGAGGATGGAGGTAAAGAATACACTTTTCTAAGAATGTTCACATCGAGTTTAACTACAGAAGGGATATAGGAAGGAAAGAGGGAAATGGTACATGTGTTTGACCATTTCAGCTTCTTCTTTTCTCTTTTCTTTTCTGACATCGAGTGGGTACTGTACTTGTGTCATATTCTGAGTCCCCTCTACCTATGGCTTATGGTAAATCTTCAGGTAAAACACACATATCAGGGTTGCTCCTGATATGTATATTTTGAAAATTAAAAAAAATAGTATTTCTTTTTTCTGTAAACCCTAGCTTTCAAGAATAATGCCTTCTTATGGACACAGGAAAGTTAACTTTGAATTTGTTCTCAGTAGAATCTGCTCTCTCTCTTTTCCTTGCATGATAAACCACATGGTATATTATAAATGGGGAAAGTCAGATTTAAATTGAGATAGAAAATTATTTAAATTTTTGCAAAATATTATGCCTGTTTGCAATTATGTCTTTCTGCTCCTCTTTCCGTCTCCCCAGATGTTTATAGGAGAGTCCTGTTGTTTGTGCTCTAATTTAAAAAAATAATAAAGACAAATGAATCATAATTCTTGAATTACTTGTCTGGTAGGGAACACATTTTGAGAAGGAAGTTATTTATAATAATGTTTTTCAAATCAGAAAACATGCAAAAATGCACACTTTACAAATATATGACTAAACCGTCTTAAAAATGTTTTACTGAGTCAAGGCCAGAGTCGGACATCATCAAAAATAAGAGTTCAGGGTAAACTATTAGAATGAGAAAAAAAGTGTATTTTAGCAATCTGACTTATATGTCATTTTTCCCATTGTAAATAGTGTTCACATTTTGTAATAATTCATTAATAATTAATACATAAAAAGAACAATTATAGGCACTTTACATATATATTGACTCATCTAATATTCCTCCCATAACCCCCTGTGCTACAGATGAACAAACTAAGGCACGGGGAAGTGCAATGACCTGCCCAAGGACACGCTGTTAGAGACAGCAGAACCATGAGTTGGACATCAGTGGTATAGTGAGTTGAATGGTGACTGGAGGCCCACATCCTAGCCCCTGGAACCTGTGACTGTGATCTTACTCAGAAAAACAGTCTTTCTGAGGTAAATTAAGGATCGTGAGAGGTATCATCTAGATTATCTGGGTGGGCTCTGATTTCAATGATAAGTGTACTTTTAAGAGACAAAAGAAAGAAGAGTCAGAGAGGAGGAGGAGGAAGCAATGTGACCTTGGAGGCAGAGAATGGAAAGATACAGCCACAAGCCTAAGAATGCCTGAAGTTACCAGAAACAAGAAGAGGCAAGGAAGGAATCTCCTCTAAAGCCTCCAGAGCAAGCATGGCCTTGCTAACACTTTGATTTTGACTTTTGGTCTCCAGGACTATGAGAGAATATGTTTCTGTTGTAAGTCACTCAGTTTGTGGTCATTTGCTGGGGCAACACTAGGAAAATCTATAGGTGGCCCAGCTCCATAGCCTGTGTTCTCAATCCTGAAGCTATACTGTCTCTCAAAGGAGCAGATAATCCTTAACGTTTGAAATTCATGCTACCCTCTCCCAGGATGTTTGCTTCACCATCCTCCAAAGCTACTATTTCAAACATTCTCTCTCTTAAAATTAGTACATCTTTTTTCTCTTCTCCTTAGTCTTATTTGATGAAATTGCTCCATATTTTATTTATAAACAAACCCCTTTGATTGTTCAATTTCCAAACTTACCAAATTGGCTCTCCACATTTTTGAATTTTTTCTTCTTATGTAGTTGAAGTATTCTCTGCTTCTATCCAAACAAACACTTACACAGCTCTAGATCTTCTTATTTGCTGTCTCAAATTATTTACTCTGGTATTCATTATCTATTGCTGTGTAACAAATTACCCCAAAACTTAGCATCTTGAAATAACAGATATTTATTAGCAAAGTTTTTGTGCATCAGATATCTGGAAATGTCCCACCTGTGTACCCTGCTTCAGAGTCTTTCACAAAGCTGCAATCAAGGTGTCAGCCAGCATTGGAGTCTCATCTGAAGACTCAACTGGGGAAGTATATGTTTCTAATTTCACTTATGTGGCTGTTGACACAAATCAGTTTCTATACTTGTGTTGACTGTGAGACTCAGTTATTTGCTGGCTGTTATATAGAACCCATCATCAGATGCTTGCCACATGGGACTTCCCAATATGGCAGCTTGTTTTATCAAAGCTGAAGAGAGTCTGAAAGCAAGACAGTAGTCACAGTCTTATGTAACCTAATCATGTGAGTGACAGCCTATAATCTCTACCACATTCCATTAGAAGCAATTTGCTAGGCTAGCCAACACTCGGGGAAAGGGATGAATACTCAAGGACTATGGATCACTGGGGCCATATTAGAATCCACCTGTGACAATTCTCCAATGCCTTCTTTCTCCTACATAATCACATTCTCCATCTCTAATAGAACACACTAGTCAGTATACAAACATGCTTTAGATTGTCTCATTTTACAAAAATCCTGTGACTCCATTCTTTCAGCTAGTACCCAGTTTTTTATTTTTTATTTTTATTTTTTTTTTTCAGACAGTTTTGCTCTTGTTGCCCAGGCTGGAGTGCAATGGTGTGATCTCGGCTCACTGCAACCTCTGCCTCCCAGGTTCAAGTGATTCTCCTGCCTCAGCCTCCCGAGTAGCTGGGATTACAGGCGCCTGCCACCACACCCAGCTAATTTTTGTATTTTTAGTAGAGACGGGGTTTCATCATGTTGGTCAGGCTGGTCTAGAACTCCTGACCTTCCTGACCTCAGGTGATCCACCTGCCTCGGCCTCCCAAAGTGCTGGGATTATAGGCGTGAGCCACTGCGCCCAGCCTTATTATTTTTTAATTTTGTGGTTATCACTTTATGTATCTTGTTTATGAAATTTTATCCTCTTCTGGTAATAAAAAAAAGTTCTTCTATGCTGTTTTTCTAAGACTTTGTTGTTTTTTGTTTTATACATAGATATGCATACCTTTCATTTAGAACACTTTCATACTTAAAATTTTGTGTATGGTATAAAGCAGAGATCATTATATTTTTTAATATTGTTATCAAATTGACCCAGAGTGATCTAATTTTTTAAAAAGTATCCACTCACATTGTACTGTAGACTAAACTTTGTCATTAACATGTGATTCAGTGTAGGTTAATTAGATTCCTGTATATTGTGTAGTCTAAATAAAACTGTGAAAAACAATTAACCTTATAAGACTGATTTTACATCTTCATGGAAGGTTATATTTTCCCACAATCTTGAAATGTGAAATAAAGTAAATCCCACTGATGAACACACAGACCACAGACACACAGTAAACGGATAGTCCACACATGTATAGACACACATAGGTATCAAGACGTCTACACTGTCAATAATAAATTAATTTGATTAATTCATTAGACAAATAGCATTCCTTTGCTGCTTCTTTATGTAACCTATTTTTGACTTCATAAAGTTAAATTTTTATTTCTCAGTTATTGGAATTTTTTGTGTAGATGCGCTTCACTAATTTTTCTGTTGGTATTTCAATGATTTTCTTAGAGATTTATAACATGTATGTTTATTACTCACTTTTTCACTTTGTTGTTAATTTGCAGAAGTTTTAAATTTAATGCAGGCAAACCTACTGACATTTTTCTCTATTTTCTTCAGATAGATTTTTAGAATTTCAATATGTTTTTATTATATAAAACTTATGTAGGCAAATGGAAATTGGTTAAAACTTAAATGGATTTTGTTTCCAGTATACTATGTAGGTAATTTTCCTAACACCATTTACTGAATAACCTGTTCCTTTCCCAATTTTCGTGCTGGATTGGGACTAGATAATTTGAGAAGGCTTGGCTCAGTGTTAACTCTTGCAGTATTTGTGTGGAAGTCACCTGTCTTCCCTGTCAATTTCCTCCCTCCATTCCTTCTCATTCACCCCTCCAAATATCCAGGTTCTGTCCTGGATCTTGTAAGCTAGGGTATCTTCATAGTCCAAAGAGATGCTGTGTGTGTCTGTATTCTGTCTTTCCTCTTAGGTTCTCTTAATGTTTGATATACGCTTTATCTTAGCTAAACTATCTCATAGCAGAAAAATTAACTTAGAAAAATATAACGTATATTATCTTTGTGCGCCAGTGCACAGTATGTTCACAAAACATATACTACCCTTTTATTATTATTTTCTCTTCCTGAAGAACAGGATTGAAAAATAGCTATAGAAACTATTCTGTTATAGCAAATGCTCAGCAGACCTAGTAAAGGACCAAAGCAGGTAAAAAGGTAATTTGCTTTTCCTGCTTTTACTTTCAATATGGCTTAAATCAATCAATTTAAAATCTAAATATCTCTGTAATAATTATATAGACATTATAAATAGGCACAATTTACGCAGCCATCTTCAGGAAATATGCTCTGGTGATATACAGGTATGCAAATTGAATTACACTTAGTATGACAAGATTAAAAGAGAAGCTGTTAAATGGATATGCATGAAGTAGGACCTGCCTGTAATTTTCTATTTCCTTTTCCTTCATTCCTACCCTGTCCCTTTCTCTCACTGTTTTTTTCTTTTTTGTTTTTACTGAGCCTTAGAAATAGGAAATTGAATTAATCATAATTCTCAATTCATGATACACCGTCATTATTAGTCTATGCAAGTCACTCTATTGCTTTATTTTTTGCTTTTATTCCCACTCTTCACTGCTATTACCTTCTTTATATAGTCACCTACTCCACTTAAATTACTATGTATCCTTGAAAAACGTGCATTGTTGTTTTATGAATGTCTCTGTTTTAAATTTATAAACATGGCATTCTGCTACAGATGTGCTTATTGTTATTTTTAACTCAACATTGTGGCTATAGACTCAGCTGTATGTAGATCATTGCTCTTGACCACTGCACAGCCCAGAGGCTAATCTACCACACTTTTTTTTTTCTCTTCTACTGGAGACGAACACCTAGGTTTCTCATAATTCCCTGGTGCCAAGACAAACCTGCAAAGAACCTCCAGATCAACCTTTGGAAGAGGCTCTCAGGGGAGAGTTGCCGGGTCATAGGGCTGCACATTCTTGATGTCACTAAGTGCTGCCAGATTGTTCTCCAGATTTGTGGGCTTATATTTCTTAAGTATTTTGGCAGAATTCACATTAAGTTGAAATTTTGATTTTGTGCCAACATTCAGGGGCATGTTAGAGTAACTTTATAACTGTGTGAAAAATTAAAGAAAAATATCTAATGTTTAAAGTGCTTTTATATGCAATTCTTTTTAGATTAATTAACTGAAAAACAGCATTTCTGAGCAATAGTGCATACAGTATGTAGTTTTATTCATATCTATTAATGTGGGTCAGATTTTAGGAAAATACTTTAAGTAAAATTCTACTCTCTATATCATTGGAATAAAGGTTTATATATTGTGTAGCATGATTAATAGAATAATCAGACATTTTATTATTGTGTATATTTTACATTTACAAATTCTGTACCATGAATTATGTTTGCCCTAGAGAAGACCTGCCATTTACTAAACACTTCCTATGTGTCCAAGAAATAAGCACTATTTTATTATTGTTAACATAATATATGTGTAGTAGTCATTATTTTACTCATTCTACAGGTAAAGAAATTAGCATTCAGAAAGGTTAAGTCATTTCCCACAAGAATTGTACAGCCTGTACATATAGAAACTAGAATTCAATTCAAGGACTACATTAACTACAAAGCCTGGGTCTTTCGTCATTAACTTCAAAACAAAATGGTGTATGGCTATAAGAAACACCACATGCCTTAGTGGTTAACAGCAAAGTCTTATAAGCCAGATGTCCAAGTATAAATTCCAGTTCTGCCACTAAGAACTCTGAAACCTTAGCATGTCACTCAAACTCTGTATCTTACCTTCCTCATCTATAAGACAAAGATAGTGACAGTAATAATATAATAATATCTCCTTTCTCAGGTTGTTTTGACTCCTAAATGACTAAAACATATTTAAAGCTTAGGACTGTTTGTGGGATATTTCCAGTCAGTTAATGATTTCCTATTATTTTTCCAAAGAGGACTATTCTTTTGTTCAGATATTCACTCCTCTTCCTCAAAGCCCTGTTCACCCAAGGGAAGCTGGACTCATCCCCAACTCCAGGTGTGGTCCTGGTTAGTCTGAGTCAATCAGCATAATTCTATGCTCCTTAGTGGTGAGTAGTTCTGGAATGGCTTTAATAAGCAATTATGGCCAATGACAATCAAGAAGATTTTTGCTGGGATTTTTCTAGAAAGGCCCTTTGCTTGCTTTTCTAGGAAGAACTACCTCCCTGACTGTTTGACATGCATGAGGAAACACAGAACCCTGACAATGACTGGCACCCATCCTTTAGCTATGAAGAAAACCAGCCTTAGAAGCCAGCCAGGATCATAGAAGTTAAGAACCTGAGTCATTGAAGACATTATTCCACCTGCAAACACAAAGCCTGCTCTACCTCTAGACTCCAAACTATTGGTAATGCCAATAGGAGTTCAATTTTTGGTGCCGTAGGTGAAAAGTTGTGTTCATAGAAACTGACCATGAATAAATGTTATTTTTCCTAGCTGTTAGAATTTAGAGATTAGGAGAATGAACTACTTCAACTTGAGGGGGAATTCAGGTGTCAGAGGAAATCCTGCTAAATGTTGAAATGCTAAAGACTAAAGGTTTTCTAGGAAAGTTTGAACATATGAGAAATATTCTTGGAAACAGAAGAGGGATTACATAAAAGGGCATTGTAAAAGAAGCAAAACATTGGATTAAAAAGATAAACAACTATGTCAAATATTTTTAAAAAGAAAAGAAAGACACACAGTCAGAAAGAGTGGGGATGACAACCAATCCAAAGGGCATAAAATGTGGTGGATGATTATGAATCGGATAGGAGAAAGGAACATGGAGCTAGAAAGTGGGCGAGGAGTACATGAGTGGAATTGATCAACCTCTTTATTCCAGTCAGAAATTTGGTGTGCAGTTGTGGGATAACTTTGTAAATGAACACTTTAAGCATAATCTTAACTGTGAATCAAAATTGCACGTAAACTTATATTTATTAAACATTAAACAAACATTCACTGACGATTATATTGTGCATACAAACATGCATAGAAATTGGCTCTCCATAAAAATATATAATTTTAGCATTGGAAATACCAAATAAAGATAATGCTATCACAAAACTGGTGAACAAGATTTCCAACATATATGAAATATTGCTTTGGGGGCTTCAAAAATCCAGATGGAAGAGTGGTTTCCCTAGCTCTTCTTCAAAGTTCCATTGAATGACACTCTTCTCTCTAGGCTTGTAACGAGGAAAGCATATCTACTTAATAGATGTGGTAAGACACATACAAAACAAAGACTCATTCTTTTCTTTTCGAGACAACACAAGTTGTGATTTGAACCAAGGCAACCTGGCTTCAGAGTTTGTAGTGATTCTCATTCTAGTGATAAGTATCAAAATTGTTATAAAGGTAATAAAAACATTATTGTTCTATGTTCCAGTTATTGAAATTTATTCCAGCTCTTTGTCTGACATGAAAACAAAAATATATAATAATTCTAATTGCAATATTGTTTATAATGTGCAAACACTAAAATCAAACTAAATCCATTAATAATCGATTCAGTTTTATAAAGATGATGCATCTATACAATGAATAACTAGAAAATAATTTAAATATATATTGTTGTTGATTTCATAACCTGGAAAAGCATTGAATTTATACGGTGAGGTGAAGAAAGACAAACTACAAAACTGGGTAGATTGGTCTCCATTTGTTGAAAAATTCTACAGTAGAGCTGTATATATTGAAGAATATTTCTGGAAAATTATACAACAAATATTAATGGTTGTTATCTCTCAATGGTGGATTATTTTCCACAAAGAGCACATGTCAATTTTATAATCAGAGAAAACATAATAAAGCAGTTACACTTCAACAAAATGAGAGAGAGAAAGAAAGGAAGAAGAGAAAACTAACCAAGTTGGAGAATAAATAATGACTACCAAATCCACCTTGTATTGCTGAGAATTTCTTCATAGATAAGGGGTACATTTTGTATCAGTTCTTATTTTAGTAGATTTACATCTAAATTTTATTTATTGCAATGACAACATTCTTAGTGCAAGTTATTTCTGAAAAAAAAATTTTTTTTTTTTTTGAGACAGGGTCTTCCTCTGTTGCCCAGGCTGGAGTGCAGTGGCACGATCATGGCTCACTGCAACCTCTGCCTCCTGGGCTTAGGTAATACTCCCGCCTCATTCTCCCAAGTTGCTGGTTGCTGGGACTATGGGTGTGCACTACCACGCCAGGCTATTATTTATTTATTTGTAGAAATGGGGTTTCACCATGGTGCCCAGGCTGGTTTAAACTCCTGGGCTCAAGCAATCTGCCCGCCTCGGCCTCCCAAAGTACTGGGATTACAGGTGTAAGCCACCATGGCCAGCTTACTGAAAACACTAAATTCTTATCATTTGAATAATGCAATACTTTTAACTATCTTTTAAATGTAAAACTTAACAGTCAATACTACTTATCAACTGTTAAAAAGAAAACTTCTTGATTTTTTATTGTGTCATGACTAAGGGATCATTTTCTAGTTTGACTCTTCTTCCATCTCCTGTGAGTTTGGATTGACTTTAAAGAAGTTATAATGCTTCAAACTGATTGGAGGTAAGAACTAGGGAACAGAGTAATTAGATTTACAACTCCTGGTAACTGTGATTTTTAATTACATAACAGTTATTGAAAACATGAAAATCTTTATTAGACATTTTCTCAATTATGGCAAACAGCATACATTTGAATGAAGTACTTTCTCTTCAACATAAAATTATACGGAGAAATTACATTAAACTAAAACAGAGAAACATATTTTTAAACAGTCATTACAAATAGCAAACTACGAGAATTTTTTCTAGAAATTCTCTAAGCCTTCCCATTTACACAAGTTTAACTATATTTTGAGAGACTCTAGTGCACTCAATACTCTAAGTGCTACCTTGCTTTTGGGTTGAGAGTGGGAGGACATATGGCTCTTCACAGGAAGTGATGGGTATTGGCTTTACATTAATAAATAATAGGATACTCTGATTTCTACTGTAACATATAATCATTTTGTACTAATTGTAAATGGTAATTGAAGCATTCAAAACATAGTATAGACATTTTATTTATTCTTTCCTTTTTTGTTACCATCTTTTTTTTGTTATACTTTAAGTTTCAGGGTACATGTGCACAAAGTGCAGGTTTGTTACATATGTATACATGTACCATTTTGGTGTGCTGCACCCATTAACTCTTCATTAAACGTTAGGTATATCTCCTAATGCTATCCCTCCCCCCTCCCCCACCCCACAACAGGCCCCAGTGTGTGATGTTCCCCTTCCTGTGTCCATGTGTTCTCATTGTTCAATTCCCACCTATGAGTGAGAACATGTGGTGTTTGGTTTTTTGTCCTTGGGATAGTTTGCTGAGAATGATGGATTCCAGCTTCATCCATGTCCCTACAAAGGACATGAACTCATCCTTTTTATGGCTACATAGTATTCCATGGTGGATATGTGCAACATTTTCTTAATCCAGTCTATCATTGTTGGACATTTGGGTTGGTTCCAAGTCTTTGCTATTGTGAATAGTGCCGCAATAAACATACGTGTGCATGTGTCTTTATAGCAGCATGTTTTATAGTTCTTTGAGTATATACCCAGTAATGGGATGGCTGGGTCAAATGGTATTTTTAGTTCTAGATCCCTGAGGAATCGCCACACTGACTTCCACAATGGTTGAACTAGTTTACAGTCCCACCAACAGTGTCAAAGTGTTCCTATTTCTCCACATCCTCTCCAGCACCTGTTGTTTCCTGACTTTTTAATGATCACCATTCTAACTGGTGTGAGATGGTATCTCATTGTGGTTTTGATTTGCATTTCTCTGATGGCCAGTGATGATGAGCATTTTTTCATGTGTCTTTTGTCTGCATAAATGTCTTCTTTTGAGAAGTGTCTGTTCATATTCTTTGCCCACTTTTTGATGGGGTTGTTTGTTTTTTTCTTGTAAATTTGTTTGAGTTCATTGTAGATTCTGGATATTAGCCCTTTGTCAGATGAGCAGGTTGCAAAAATTTTCTCCCATTCTGTAGGTTGCCTGTTCACTCTGATGGTAGTTTCTTTTGCTGTGCAGAAGCTCTTCAGTTTAATTAGATCCCATTTGTCAATTTTGGCTTTTGTTGCCATTGCTTTTGGTGTTTTAGACTTGAAGTCCTTGCCCATGCCTATGTCCTGAATGGTATTGCCTAGGGTTTCTTCTAGGGTTTTTATGGTTTTAGGTCTAACATGTAAGTCTTTAATCCATCTTGAATTAATTTTTGTATAAGGTGTAAGGAAGGGATCCAGTTTCAGCTTTCTACATATGGCTAGCCAGTTTTCCCAGCACCATTTATTAAATAGGGAATCCTTTCCCCATTGCTTGTTTTTCTCAGGTCTGTCAAAGATCAGATAGTTGTAGATATGTGGCATTATTTATGAGGGCTCTGTTCTGTTCCATTGATCTATATCTCTGTTTTGGTACCAGTACCATTCTGTTTTGGTTACTGTAGCCTTGTAGTATAGTTTGAAGTCAGGTAGCATGATGCCTCCAGCTTTGTTCTTTTGGCTTAGGATTGACTTGGCAATGCGGGCCCTTTTTTGGTTCCATATGAACTTTAAAGTAGTTTTTTCCAATTCTGTGAAGAAAGTCATTGGTAGTTTGATGGGGACAGCATGGAATCTATAAATTACCTTGGGCAGTATGGCCATTTTCACGATATTGATTCTTCCTACCCATGAGCATGGAATGTTCTTCCATTTCTTTGTATCCTCTTTTATTTCATTGAGCAGTAGTTTGTAGTTCTCCTTGAAGAGGTCCTTCACATCCCTTGTAAGTTGAATTCCTAGATATTTTATTGTCTTTGAGGCAATTGTGAATGGGAGTTCACTCATGATTTGGCTCTCTGTCTGTTATTGGTGTATAAGAATACTTGTGATTTTTGCACATAGATTTTGTATCCTGAGACTTTGCTGAAGTTGCCTATCAGCTTAAGGAGATTTTGGGCTGAGACAATGGGGTTTTCTAGATATACAATCATGTCATCTGCAAACAGGGACAATTTGAAATCCTCTTTTCCTAATTAAATACCCTTTATTTCCTTCTCCTGCCTGATTGCCCTGGCCAGAACTTCCAATACTATGTTGAATAGGAGTGGTGAGAGAGGGCATCCCTGTTTTGTGCCAGTTTTCAAAGGAATGCTTCCAGTTTGGGCCCATTCAGTATGATATTGGCTGTGGGTTTGTCATAGATAGCTCTTATTATTTTGAGATACATCCCATCAATACCTAATTTATTGAGAGTTTTTAGCATGAAGTGTTGTTGAATTTTGTCAAAGGTCTTTTTTGCATCTATTGAGATAATCATGTGGTTTTTATCATTGGTTCTGTTTATATGCTGGATTACATTTATTGATTTGTGTATGTTGAACCAGCCTTGCATCCCAGGGACGAAGCCCATTTGATCATGGTGGATAAGCTTTTTGATGTGCTGCTGGATTCGTTTTGCCAGTATTTTATTGAGGATTTTTGCATCGATGTTCATCAGGGATATTGGTCTAAAATTCTCTTTTTTTGTTGTCTCTCTGCCAGGCTTTGGTATCACGATAACGCTGGTCTCATAAGTTAGGGAGGATTCCCTCTTTTTCTATTGATTGGAATAATTTCAGAAGGAATGGTACCAGCTCCTCCTTGTACCTCTGGTAGAATTCGGCTGTGAATCCATCTGGTCCTGGACTTTTTTTGGTTGGTAAGCTATTAATTATTGCCTTAATTTCAGAGCCTGTTACTGGTCTATTCAGAGATTCAACTTCTTCCTGGTTAGTCTTTGGAGAGTGTATGTGTCGAGGAATTTATCCATTTCTTCTAGATTTTCTAGTTTATTTGCATAGAGGTGTTTATGGTATTCTCTGATGGTAGTTTGTATTTCTGTGGGATTGGTGGTGATATACCTTTTTTCATTTTTTATTGAGTCTATTTGATTCTTCTTTGTTTTCTTCTTTATCAGTCTTGCTAGTGGTCTATGAATTTTGTTGATCTTTTCAAAAAACCAGCTCCTGGTTTCATTGATTTTTTGAAGGGTTTTTGTATCTCTATTTCCTTCAGTTCTGCTCTGATCTTAGTTATTTCTTGCCTTCTGCTAGCTTTTGAATGTGTTTGCTCTTGCTTCTCTAGTTCTTTTAATTGTGATGTTAGGGTGTCAATTTTAGATCTTTCCTGCTTTCTCTTGTGGGCATTTAGTGCTATAAATTTCCCTCTACACATGCTTTGAATGTGTCCCAGAGATTCTGGTATGTTGTGTCTTTGTTCTCGTTGGTTTCAAAGAACATCTTTATTTCTACCTTCATTTCGTTATGTACCCCATAGTCATTCAGGAGCAGGTTGTTCAGTTTCCATGTAGTTGAGCAGTTTTGAGTGAGTTTCTTAATCCTGATCAATGAGACAGAAGGTTAGCAAGGATATCCAGGAACTGAACTCAGCTCTCCACCAAGCAGACCTAATAGACATCTACAGAACTCTCCACCCCAAATCAACAGAATATACATTCTTTTCAACACCACACCACACCTATTCCAAAGTTGACCTCATAGTTGGAAGTAAAGCTTTCCTCAGCAAATGTAAAAGAACAGAAATTATAACAAGCTGTCCCTCAGACCACAGTTTATTTATTCTTTCAAGATTTCTGGGAGGTAGGATGATACAGGTGTCAATGATTTCATTTTATAGATGAGATTATACTGAAATTAAATAATTTCTGTCAAATCTATGGCATGGCAGAACAAGTCATGGCAAAAGCATCTCTTTG
The DNA here is from genome assembly GCF_028858775.2 of Pan troglodytes. Classification (NCBI taxonomy): domain Eukaryota; kingdom Metazoa; phylum Chordata; class Mammalia; order Primates; family Hominidae; genus Pan; species Pan troglodytes. The sequence continues at coordinate 54,658,908 of NC_072408.2, read as the reverse complement.
TTTCTTAGACATCATTCTAGTCAACAGAGTTTCCATGTGGAATTTCCAGTATCTGTTATTTTAAAAAATTATAGTTTCATGTAATAAATTATTAACATATAATATTAATTATGTATAGATTTCCTTTGAGTTTGGGATAAATGAGCAAACACGTGGCTTCAGAAGCCCAAAGAAATACTGATAGTAAATGAGATCAATGATATTTTTCCTGGTTTTGTCTTCAAACTTTAGTTACATTGGTTTTAGATTATGGTTTCCACATCACTGTAATAAAAAGTAAAAAATGACAATCGACAAAATAATTTCTTTTCTTCCACTAAGCAACAAGCTGACTTAATGAGCTCACATCTCAAAATTCTGTGAAAATTGCTGTAATTTTGCAGAAACATCCAGAAAAATATTACTATAGAAAATTTTTATTGAATGAAGCACAAAGTAAGAGTTTGACCAAAATATATAGTGATTGATTTATTAAGACAAAACTTAAAGAACATACACAATTGGTTTATTACATAGAAAACTTTCAGCTATTTAAGACCAGTTATGTGGAACAAAATGGTCTAAAATAGCCATATTGGTTATTGGTATTGCATAGAACAATTAAACAATATTCTCATTTACATAAACTATTCAAAGGCCTCTAATAAACATGACCTTGGAACTTCCCTCATCAGAGAAAGCAAAACAAAAAGAGAGCTTTTAAACAATGGAATCAAATGAATGCAATTACAGCGTCCATTCACATATTACGTTCGATAGCATATTTTATTCTGAAATAACCCCATGGCAAGTGTAAGAAAAACAAGCCAATACAATATAGCGCTTAAGAGTCTGAGTTCTTTAGTGAGGCTGATCTTAGTTTAAGCCTAGGATCTGCCACTTTTGATTTGTGTGAACTTGTCAAGTTATGGGAACAATAATAGTACCCACTCAAAATCATCATTGGAAGATTTGAATGAGATTGTGTATGTAGGGAATGTAGTGCTGTGGCTGTCACATAGTAAGAGTTATTATCTATTAGCTTGTGGTTTTTTTTTTTTTATACAATCTCTCTTTGTCAGTGACTATGACCCACAAGATACAACACAAAATTAAAGTTAACTAAATGCAGAATTTAATCTATTTTTCTCTATAAACCATCTCTCACAATAGTCCCTTCTTAAAAAGAATAATAGTACCCTTCCTAATGTCTGGGTGACTTTAGAAGAATGAGTCTGTAATCTAATTTTAAGTTGCCACAATTTTTAATTTAATACCTCACTTTAATTTGATTTTCTTCAAATTCTTCATTCTGCTGTGTCTGATAATTCATTCCTGCAGAGACTGCACAATTATTGTAAATTATTTACTCAATTTTCATGTACATAATTGTTTTATTCATATTACTTTATTCCCCTTAAAAATGGCATTCTGTACTGTCATAATACCCCTTCAAACTACATTTTGCCAAAGATAGCAGGAAAGCAAGATAATAGCAAATAACTCCTAATGGATTATGTGTCAACAGACAGGAATTATAAGAATTGATACTGCTCTGTGTTCTCAGGATTTAACTGATTATGTATAATTTGGAGTAAAACGTATCCAAAATGTATCACTTCTCTAACATAATATGTTATCAGCCTACTTTTGTGAACTAAAAAAAATCTGCCTCATTTTTAATAAACTTTCAACTAACTCAACTTCAAAGTATCTTTTATTGTTCTTATCAAGTTTGGAATTTTTCTGTACTGTCAAAGTGAACTTGTTATTATCTCATGCATTACAAACATAGTCATTTATGCTACTAGGTGCAAATCTGATCCCACATTATGATGGAAAAATTATCAAGATAAGAACAAAGTCCATTAACTTCAACACAAATGAATGTATTCCACAGGAAATATTTTGACCTAAAGTGGCTAAGTACTTTTGCCTCAGCTACCAGAGTAATTTAATATAGTTACAGATTACATTTAGAGCACTTGGGATAATTATAGAAATAGTACTAATTTATGATAAATGACTAGGGAATTGAGAAAAGAAAAACATAGATGATGAAATTTTCTTTATGAGAAAGTTTATATAATAGAGAATTGAAAAACTATTGTTATATATAGAGTACTAACTTATGCTATATGAACATATATAAAATAAATGTTTAAGGTCCTATTCTTTGAAAAATTCCCCCAACCTTTCCAACTTCATGGCCCTTAATTAAATAAATAAAACATGAAAAAGAGTCACAAATGAGTTGGTTTTGACAAAGCATTATCTGTGCATGAGGTGAAAAAAATCTTTCTCTTTCACATTTTACGTCTCCATTCATCATTTTTGAGTCTTAGAATACAATATTTTATTTTGGGACTTTTAGCATTTGACTCAACAACCAATACTCCTAGATTCATTCTTGGAAGTAGGCATGACTCAGCTGGGATGGAACCCTGCCTCTTCTCATTGGAAACACCCAAGGCACATCCCAGTTTCATTACTGCACTAGGAATTGGCCCAAATAATTTAGCAACTTAATGTTTTAATCTCTTCATGAATGTATGACTGCTGATAGCAGATGAAAGCAAAAACTAGTGACTAAGCTGAAAATACTCAACCAACTACTGATTGCTTAAAGATTTTATTTTATTTATTTATTTTTTCCTTGAGGTGGAGTTTCACTCTTGTTGCCCAGGCTGGAGTGCAATGATGTGATCTCGGCTCACTGCAACCTCCACCTCCCAGGTTCAAGCGATTCTCCTGCCTCAGCCTCCTGAGTAGCTGGGATTACAGGCACCTGCCACCATGCCAGGCTAATTATTTTTAATAAATTTTTAGTAGAGATGGGGTTTCACCAAGTTGGCCAGGCTGGTTTCTAAGTCCCAGCCTCAAGTGATCCACCTGCCTCGGCCTCCCAAACTGCTGCTTAAAGATAACTTGAATCAAGCCATGATTCTTGGCTTGGAAATAAGCTAAGTGAATTCATAGTCTTTCCTTTGTTTCTTGGCTGGCAAAGCACAGTCTCAGCTCCAGGCTGAACAAAAGGTTATGAGAAATGTAACAGGCTTGGTTTTGGCTACAATGCACAACACAGCTAGAAGCTGGCCTTGCCCAACAAGAAGACAGTGGCTTTCCTTTCAGCTCTTCCCCAAGTGTTAGTATTCAGCCTGCAATTTTCACTATCCAGGGATGTTTAGATGATAGACAATTATGATCAGTGAAAACATAAGAGTATGCCCGAGCTAAAGATGCAAGGTATTAATTTGTCTAATTTGCCAAAAAGCATCTAAATATTACTGGGTCTGTTTTGCTGAAATATTTGTGCATATATTAAACTCATTTAAAGTGCTTTCTTTGTTTACCCAAGCTAATTACTTCCATTTAATTAGGCTCCATATTCCTAGCTCACTCAAGCTTTTCACTGATATTACAATTTTGCTAATATGTAGAAAAATATTTTACAGTCTGGGAAGTGAAACGAGACTATCTGACTCAACTGATGTCACAGACTTATGCCACAATGTTTCCAGATGGCAAAAGTTTATGAGGTTCACTTGGGTGTGTCCATTCTCTTAGAGTTCAATTCTTGTCATGTTTTTTCCTTATACTTAGCTCTTTTGGAAATGCTTAGGCTTTTATTTTATTACGTAAAAGATTTTCCTGTTCTGTTTGGCCTATTTCATTACTCAGTTTCACTTTACATGCCCTCATTTTGGAACTTGCTATTCTCTGTGGACAACGTTTTTGACATCTGCTTTTCTTTAATAATAAAAATGTTATGCATCCTGGAATTAGTCATAACATAATTTGCTCATGCTCCTTACTTCTGCTATAGGAATTGCATGGGTATACCAACGACATCATATGAACTTTTTTTTTTTCCAAGTAACTGAAGTCTCATGGTCCTAACAGTCTCATGTCTCAAAAGAATATTTTTGGATTCCATCTCTTCTCTCTCTTTTTAAAAATGCTGTCAGTGTCATTGTGTTTACTGTAAAACCAATAAATGTCAAGCTATAGCTATAACTGTATATGCATGGTTATAATTATAAATGTTTATAGCTGTAAGTCACAACTTTTTCTATAGCTAAAAAAAGCAATAGATTTCTCCTGCCCAGAAGTATTTTAATAAATTCTAGAACATGTATTTCCAGTTTAAGCAATTCACAAAAATATTTTCATGCTGTTAATGTTAAATAATTTCTTATTTAATCAGAAATTCATTGTTTGCCTATTTATTTGTAGAAAGACAGGTCGAAAGAGAGGGGGAAATTTGGAACATAGGGGCAAATGTTACTTTATCACATATGAATCTATATGTATTAAATGAGAAATATAGCATCTTATTCTGAAAAAGAGTTTAAAAGCATATCAAACATCTAGCACACCAATCGTCACTGGTTATTGAACAACTAACAAAATCTCATCTTTCAAACAGAAAGAAGGCTCAGAAGGTTATTATCCTCTATTATTAGTCTTTGCTAATTCTTCAGTTAGCTCCAACGATTTAAAAGACAAAGTCTGGAGCTGTTCTCATCAATTCCAACTGATGCCATTTGGTGTCATAGAGAATTACAGGCTTTCCAGGAACAAGGCTCAATTGGCAGCAAGGAATCATCAATGATTAATTTATAAAACCCACCCAAGCATCTGGTGGCAGCTTCGGGATAATGGCAGTAAGTGATATGCAGCCAGGTGACAGGATCTCTGCATTCCTAAGGTTCAGAAGATGGGAAAGGAAGTGGAGTAAGAAGGGTTTGGAATGACGCCCTACTGCGTGTTTTCAGGACGGCTTGTCATGCTACACAATTTGAAGAGTCAAACTAGGAGGGGAGGCAATTTGGATCCAAAGGGTTCATTCAGGGTAAGTAGAAGGAAGCAGCCACTAAGATTTTATGTATATGTTATTTCACTGCTTTCTTTCATCATCCTTCCCTTTAATTTTCCCTTCCGGGTTCCCAAATGATCACATTCCCGTCCTCAGTAGTAAAACGCCTGTGGAAGTAGAAGATGGATGCTGTGGCAACTGAACCTGGAGTCAGACTCAGAATCCCAGCTTCCTCACTCGGGAGGAGGCCTTGCATGGCTGTTCATGGGCTCCCTAAGAAGGCAGTGTCCTGAGGCGGGCCCTTGACTTTTTCCCCATCTTTGCTGCTAGGTCAAGGATCGCGCCATTCTAACTCACCTGATTTCTGGATCATGGTTTGAGAAGCCTGGCCCTGTGGATTTCCTAGTGTTATTTTCCTTATAGTGATTTCCTAAGGTCACAGTTTCCTAACTTCTGATTTTGTAGTTTTGATGTGAAAGAACAAAAGTGCTTCGATTTCAAACATATTGGAGATAGACTCGACGCCGGGCGGGCCATGGGCATTCAGCGGAAAACCAGACAGACAAAAAGATTCTGCTCTCCCGAAGCTTACATTGTGGTGAATTTAAAAGTTGTTTCTCAACATTAGCGCTTTACCCATCACCAGCCCTGCCCAGGGCGAGGCGCCTCGATGCTTGAAGTTCACTGTTCAGGCGAAGGAGAACACAGTGTTCCCAAGGACCATTGTAAGCTGGGCGGCCAAAATTTGAAAGAACATAAATCGCAGGGCAACGAAGGAGGCGGGGGTCTCTGGAGGTTACTTCTATTAGCGTCAATACGGGCGAAATCAGGGGACCTAGCAGGAGCCTGAAAACTTCAAGCCAAACAAACTCTGAGATCACACCTCCCACCCGCCACCTTCCTCCAACTAGCCACTGCCGCCGCCGCGAGACGGCTGCCCCGGGGGTGGCCCGGGGAAGGCAGGGGGGCTCGGAGAAGACGGACTCTGCTTTCGCTCCCCCTTTCTTCCCCATCCCTAACATGGGCTTTGCCCTGGAGCGCTTCGCAGAAGCCGTGGACCCGGCTCTGGAGTGCAAACTGTGCGGCCAGGTGCTTGAAGAGCCCCTGTGCACGCCGTGCGGGCACGTATTCTGCGCCAGCTGCCTGCTGCCCTGGGCGGTGCGGCGGCGCCGGTGCCCGCTGCAGTGCCAGCCCTTGGCGCCCGGCGAGCTGTACCGGGTGCTGCCGCTGTGCAGCCTCATCCAGAAGCTGCGCGTCCAGTGCGACTACCGCGCCCGCGGCTGCGGCCACTCGGTCAGGCTGCACGAGCTGGAGGCGCACGTCGAGCACTGCGACTTCGGCCCTGCCCGCCGCCTCCGCAGCCGCCGGGGCTGCGCTTCGGGGCTGGGCGGTGGGGAGGTGCCCGCGCGGGGGGGCTGCGGTCCGGCACCCAGGGCTGGCCGGGGCGGGGGCGCGCGCGGGGGGCCGCCGGGCGGCCGCTGTGGCCGCGGGCGGGGACCCGGGCCTCGGGTCCTCGCCTGGAGGCGGCGCGAGAAGGCGCTGCTGGCGCAGCTCTGGGCGCTGCAGGGCGAGGTGCAGCTCACGGCGCGCAGGTACCAGGAGAAGTTCACCCAATACATGGCTCACGTCCGCAACTTCGTCGGCGACCTGGGTGGCGGCCACCGCAGGGTAAGCAAAGGGGGGTGGGCACCGCGGGCATGGTCGATTGGGGTGGGAAGAGGAGCGGTTCTTTCTGACGCTTCAGGATTCCTTTGGAATTGGGCATCCTTCCTCACTATGCAGCAGGAAACATCCACACCCTGATCATACTTTCCTGTCATTATCTTACGAATGGATTGGCATCGAAGTTAAGGATTGTCCCTTTTCTGATTATATTACGATTGGAAAGAGTTAAACAGATTCGATTCTAACTTTCCCCCGGGAAAGTAGGAATTGGGAAAACTCATTTTCCATCCAGACTCTCGTTTTCCATCTTTCACCCTCCTGCCCACCGTCTCTGCCTATTTTTTGAACACTTGTCCCGTGCCTGAAGCAAATCCGAGAAGGAAAGACAGAAAGCAAAGACTTTCCCCTCCCAGCCTTTCCTCTCCCGCGGCCACCAGCATCCCCGCGGCCCTGGCAGCCGCGCACGCACACCTGGGACTGGTGTCAGCGTTGATGACACTTGCGCTGCCACTGCCTGAATCAACTGCCTTCTATTAAGTTGGGGACTGTGAGGCACGTTGGGGCCAGGACAGCCTCAGGAGTTGAGAGATGGGGTTTCTTAGACTTGCAGAGTTCTTTTCATCACTCTGACTTTCCCTAAATAAGCCTTCCTTGCCTCAGGATCTCATTATTGGTGGAGAGAGAGAGAGAGAGAGAGAGAGAGAGATTGTGTGTGTGCGACCTGGGAAGTCCAGTCCGAGAACCTCCATCTGTGGTCAGACCGGCCCTGCGAGCCCCCAGGCAGCGGTTGTTTCCCTTCTTTGTCTAAGCTGCTGGCCCCGAACTGCGCTCCTGGTCCTCCCGCCGGCTTTCAGACCGAATAAACAAGCCTCTTTGTAGCACCCCGTGTGAAGAGGCTTGTTTATAAAGCTGTTACTTCTCTCCTGGAGGACTTCTGCACAGTGTTTGACATTGTTGGTCGCTGCCATGGTGAGCAGGGATTTAGCAGAATTTGCGCTCCATTCAAGGAGCTGTTTTCATTCTTCAGCACTCCCGGGGAGGAGCAACCCAGAAAGATTCCCATTTGGGACTGGCTGCTCCACACTGCCTCTAACTCAGGCACTGAGTTTAGAAGCGCCCGTCTTGAACCTAAAAGAGAAAATTGAAGTGAGAGGGACTAAAATGTTTCTACCTTGATGAATGGAAGCACACTGTGTATTAAACGACCGGTTTCAAGGAGTATTTCTCTAGTTCATATGTGCATATACATATGCGCATATATACAGGTACATTTACAAAACGGGAGGACCCAGGGAAAAGCACAGATAGAAGCTTTGTATTACCAGTCCAGGTTTCAAGGTCGTAGGAAACCAATGGTTGAAGGAAAGGAGGAACAGCTAGAATAATATTACAGAAAAGTCCATGCAACAAGTCAAGCTATGATTCTGAGAAGTGAGAAAAACTGCCCATGATTTGCAGACTAGCCAAAACCTTCTATGTGTTCCTCAGAAATGTTTTTCTACTACCAGTAGGGGCTGCTCTGCGCATTGCCTGGGAAAAGCTCCTGGGAAAATATCGTGATGCTGATAGCAGTGATGATGATGCATATGGAATGTTATCATTCAGAAATAGTTTCCAAGTAAAGGTTAATAACATCTACAACCATGAATAAACCCACCTAGTCCAGCACTAATTCATCCTATGTTTAAGTTAGTCTTCACTAATAAACATTGTAGCTATAATTCATATTTGTTTTACTATTATTTGGCCAGCAGGAAAAAATACATACTACTTTACCTAGCACAAACCCTTATTTTTTTATTCTGCAGGAATTATGCAAAACCAAATAGGAATATTATTTAAAATTAGGACTACAGTAGCCTAACAGATCCTGCATTACAACAGCAACATGAATATTATGACTATAATTTATAAATAGTTCCAGTGTTTCTTAAACTCCTTAAGACTTTACAAAATAAAAATTTTACACTATTGATAATTTATATTTTACTTTTCTGTAATGGAGGGAAAAATAAAGATACCTCCAAGGTTTAACCAGAAATCTGTTTTCAATTACAGTGAAATCAGATTTAGATACTGCGTTAGGATAAAAGAGCTTCCTGTCTCAAAATGCAAAGCCATTTAGTAATTTTTGAAAATAGGGCTTTTTCCCCTCACATGCACAGTTGTTCTTTTTCAAATACATACTTGCAAAGTAAGTATAGGAAAATGTCAACCTTCTGCCACATTCAACCATCTTTAATTTTAAAGTTTTCCTCTTTTCACATGTCAGTTAACTTATGGTAGATAAAAACTTATTGTAGGATTTATTTTTCTTTTATATTTTTACCTAGTTAAGTCATTTTATACATTTTTTTCTAGGATGGAGAGCATAAGCCATTCACTATTGTGTTAGAAAGAGAAAATGACACTTTGGGATTCAATATTATAGGAGGTCGACCAAATCAGGTAAAACACCTTGTTAATGCATTACTAGTTACTTATAAAATAAGCATTAATAAGCATTACTCATTGCTTATAAAATAATAGAGGACTTAGATTTTGTTTGTGGATTTTGAGTAAGAAAAACAAGTGGTTTAATCTTTAAAATTATGCTTGTGATCAAATATCAGATTTCTTAATGCAAATATTCCAGTACATACCCAGATTTTATTTATTTATTTATTCATTTATTTATTTATTTATTTTGTTTGTTTGAGACAGAGTCTTGCTCTGTTGCCCAGGCTAGAGTGCAGTGGCACGATCTCAGCTCACTGCAACCTCTTCCTCCTGGGTTCAAGCGATTCTCCTGCCTCAGCCTCCCAAATAGCTGGGATTACAGGCTCCTGCCACCACGCCCAGCTAATTTTTTGTATTTTTAGTAGAGACAGAGTTTCACATGTTGGCAAGGCTCGTTTTGACCTCCTCACCCCAAGTGATCCACCTCACGGTCTCCCAAAGTGCTAGGATTACAGGTGTGAGCCACCATGCCTGGCCCTGATTTTATTATTTTTTAATTTTTTAAAATTATTTTCTTTTTGAGATGGAGTATCACTCTGCAGCCCAGGCTGGAGTGCAGTAGCGTGATCTCAGCTCAATGCAACCACTGCCTCTGGTTCAAGTGATTCTCCTGCCTCAACCGCCCAAGTAGCTGGGATTACAGGCGTGTGCCACCACGCCCATCTAATTTTTGTATTTGTAGCAGAGAAAATACAAAATGTTGGCAAAGCTGGTCTCGAACTCCTAATATCAAGTGATCCACCTGCCTCACCTCCCAAAGTGCTGGGATTACAGGCTTGAGCCACTGCACCTGGCCTTTATTTTTGAGAAAAACAAAAAACAACAGCTAGCAAACTTGGTTCTCTTTGCTACTTTAAAAGAAGAAAAGGAAAGTACATTTCACATTTTATCTAAATTATATTGTCCTTTTGGCAAATTTCTTGAATAAACCTATTTCACAATACCATGTGTAGGCAATTTCTATTTGATAATATTAGGCAATTGTATTGCCTGCTTAAACCTATTTATTAAGTGAAATTACTCAGTTTGAAGATCTTAATACAGACTAGGAAGAAAATAATGTATATTGAATGAATGAATGAACAGTTGAAACAAGGGATGATTGATTTCAATAGGAAGTACCATGTTAAAGAAAAACAGTTGATTAGAAATATTTTTGGCTCCCCAAACGAAGTTCTTTGTTTGATTGCATGAATAATATTCTTCATGTTGATGTCAATTGTTTTCAAAATGCATATTTTAAACTTATAGAATATACTGTAGTTGCAAAGTTCTTTTATATCTTTGAATTCCTGTGTCAACTTAATTTTCACCGTAACTGGAAAAAGGTGGTTAAGTTTTAAAAAATGATGTTCTTTAATTTTTCTCAATAAACTGCCATGAAATTTTTGCATCCTGCATTGTAGATGTTGTCCAAGGAAACTGTCTTAGTATTGTTGGCCATATGCTCTGTTTAGGTAAGGATGGCAGTGACATATTTCTTCCTTGTTTTTAGTATTTTGAAAACTTAGCAACTAATGACTGCTGTGCTTCTCTTTTTAAAACAGTCCTCATTTATTAAAATGAAAGCCTTTTCATCATAGCATTTTCGTTATCATTTTCCCTAAGGAATATTTTTATAGATTCTATTTTGGTATTTGACATTTAGATGACATCGGGCCTTTTTAAAAAGTCTCTTAAAATTCATGATAAGGACAGCTAACGAGAAATAATTTTATTTAACCTGTCATGAAGTCAAATGACATTTAAAATTATATGATGTATTATTATAGGATGTTGGATATTTTCCCCTAAAATAAGCTTTGACTTCTTGTGACTGGCTAAAATGTCCTATTTTTACCATATTGGCTATGTTTGAGGTTTAACTAATCATGAGTCAGACTGCACCTGGAAATATGTAACGATGAGTTTGCATGGGTTCCCTTTTGCATAGGTTCCCTTGCAGTTTAGATGTGATCTTTTGGGATTTTACACTTGAGTAAGCTACCAGTGTCTCCTGTGAATAGACACAACTAGAGCTATGTTTCTAAATCTGGCACATCAAAAAGCTAAATTACATTTCAAAACTCTACCACATCTCAAACCAGTTATACAGTGGGAACCAGATATATGTTTTTTTCCTTCTTTAACCTCTTCACCCTTTTACTTGCTGTCTCTCTTTAGAAGTGAGATGTTTTATAAATAATACTTAAAAGCCAGTTTATTTCACCTTGTACATGCCCTTTCCCATAGCTTTTTTATGTGAACTCAAAAATGTGAAGTAAATAGATAATCTTGTCAGAGACCCTGGACTCATTCATTAAAACTGCCACCTTGATTAATGACTAGTTGGTGTTAAGTAAGTTAAAATTCTGTGCCAAATCCCCAGCTAAGAGAGTTGCAGGTTTACAGAGGATTGGTAATGTTACATTTGGTAAATTGTCCCTAATAATATTTAAATTTTGCTTACATCTTTCTTCTGCTAATGATTTTTTTTAAATAGAATAATCAGGAAGGAACATCAACTGAAGGAATTTACGTTTCAAAAATTTTAGAAAATGGACCTGCTGACAGAGCCGATGGCCTGGAGATTCATGACAAAATCATGGAGGTAAGACAATGATAAAACATGTATATGATCCATGCAAGAAAGATTTGGATATTTTAAGTTTCCAAATTTACCACTTTACCTTGGTGTGGTGCTTATTAGAATATACATTCTTAGTAGCAGTAAAGGCATTATCGTTTTTACTTTCTTACAAAAAATGTAAAAGTCACTGGGAGAGGTGGCTCATGCCTATAATGCCAGCACTTTTGGTGGCTGAGGCAGGAGCATCACTTGAGCTTAGGAGTTCGAGACCTGACTGGGCAACATTGTGAGACTTCATCTCTACCAAAAAACAAAACAAAAAAATTAGCTGTGCATGGTGGCACATACCTATGGTCCCAGCTACTCAGGAGGCTGAGGTGGGCAGATCACTCGATGTTAAACCCAGGAGGTCAAGGCTGTAGTGAGCTGTGTGTAGGCCACTGCTCTCTAGCCTAGGCAACAGAGCAAGACGCTGCCTCCAAAAAGATGTAAAACTCTATTATGATTCTATATAATTTGTTAGATATTGTGATGAAAGAATAAAATGCCTGAAGTTTTCAAATGTGTTAATGAATACCTCTGTTTTAATAACCTGTGTTTCCCATGAACTATGATGTCACTTGCTTGATTATTAAAGGATTAATTATTATAACATTTCAAAAAAGGATGATAAATCTCTGTTGAGGAACATTTCTGATGAGGAACTATGACTATATTTTAAATTTGTAATTAATATTTTATATGTAGAGTTTGGAATAAATTATACAATACTTTTAATATTTCTTGGTGTAATATGGCTACCTTGTTCCTGTCATTATCTTTTATATGAAAGAAAAAGAGAAATACCTTTTTTTCTCTTTGTTGTGAAAACCTGGTGAGAACTCTTTGTATGTTTTAACTGTATTGTTGTATTCGGGGGTGATAAAGTGAGCACCTATATGCTAGTAAAATTGGGTTATGATAATGAAATTTTATGTCCCTGCCATCTGCCATCTCTGTCCTTTTGACATTTTATTAACTGGTTAAGATAATATTACTTTTTGTTGCCAAAAATGGTTAAGTTACTTTTATCAGTGAGTTTATTTCCAATGGATTAGTAAAGCTATAAATAGGAATTTGGAAGGTTTACTTGACTCCACTATTGTTTTTAAAAATTCTGTTCACTCTAGGCTATATAATCACTAGTGCTATCTTTCTGAATATTTATATAAACTATCAGAATGGAGGCAGATTTTCTATATTAAATTTTGAATAAAGTTTTAGCTTTTCATTCGTCCTCTGTGCACTAAACAAAGTTGAATTTTTAATGAATTGACATAGAGTAAGAGTGAAGAATATAGAAGAGCCAATAGTTTGCTGTTTTGGGAAAAAAGAACACAACATTTATAAATTAGCAGACTACACAATTTAGAAAAAAAGAAGAGTTATCTTTTGCCAAAAAAAACACTTTGATTTATATCTAAAGAGGCCTCTTGTATCAAGATTTTATTCTTCCAGTTTTGTTGCCGAGAAAGTGCAGACCTACTTTCGCTGTTGCTATCCAGTTCGTCTTGACAATTTGTCTAGTGGAAACATTCACATGCTGTAGCTTCTAAAGTTAAAATGTGCACAGTATGATCTAAAGGGCAACATACTTTAAACAGAAGATTGTCCCTATCATTTTCTGCATTATCTCAAAAACATATTAAGTTGTCCAGTTACCAATGGAAAATAAATTCCTACATTTGATATTATTAGAAGAACCGATGGAACTGAATACATATATTGTTACGCCCACACAAACACATAGACACAACAGAAATACGTACTGGCAATTTAAAAAATAACTTATTCTAGCTAGATGACAATATTATGTATGCTTCATTAATGTTACATTAGAAAAGAAAAAGATTTTTTTTATATTGTCATACAACAATTTGGTTACAAACCTACTGGTTTTTTTAAAGAGGTAATTTTATAAAACTATGGTTGAAAATCAAGTGCATCTAGACACCTACATAGTACTGTTACTAATATATGTCAAATTAACCTTATTTAAACCCTGTAAGATAAAAAGTAAGGAGATCAACCACAGAAATTCAAATGAAATTTAACTAGCTGCGGTATTATTATTCACTTTCATTTGCATATATTAGCAGTTAATGACTAGAGCTTGAAATTTGTCTCAATGATATAGATTTTTCAATGTGTCTTTTATACCAGGGTACACTGATTTTATGTATATATGCTATAGTTGTAGAATGGATCAATGTGACCACATTTGCAGTTAAGAAATGGGTTAGATGATGTGCATATTTCTAGAATGTTGTGTGTTACATAGCATGAAATATTTTAGAAAGAAGATTATTAGAAATAAATTGCTCTTGCTTAGTTGTTCAGTGATGCTATCAGCTTTTTGAGTGAATAGATATTTGTGCGACTTTAATATCTAGTTAAACAAGAAGTGTGTTTTTTCTTGTGCATATGGTGTGTGTTGTAAAAGATCCCTATGTAATCATTAAAGTTAGAAATATTTGATGCTTATCTGTTATTTTAGTTTCTTTGTCATTATGGTATCAATCAACTTTAAGCAGTTTTTAGCTAATGGGAAATTGAGAAGAAATCTATCAATTTAAAATGTGCAGATGCATATTTTAAAACAGATTTTTAAAGTGAAGATAATAATTTATTTTCTGTTTTGTGATCAAAGATTTGTTCGTTGAACAAATTTAATGGATCAATTTTTGAATTTCAAATGGTCATGCTGATTTAAACCTGGTGCAACAAGTAAGTTTGTTAACAGTGTAAAGGGTACAAACTAGTTCATATATTATAAAATTATCCATATGACTTATGCACAATCTGACACATTACTAAATGCTTTGAATTTACTGATATATAACTGAAATAAAAAATAAAAACAATAAGATATTCTATGGTTTATATGTAGTCAAGATATGCTCAAAAATATTTTCTGTAGCTAATTGCTTGATGCACACATACAAGTTTATTAATTGTTTTTAAAAAATAATAAAATTTTCCAAAGTTATTCACTTGAAGAGGAAGTAGATATGTTAAAGGTTTTGTTCTGTTGATGGTTAAAAAGATTTTATAAACTCTAATAAATATATTAGTTATAATAGTTTTGCCACAGTTCAACAAAGGCTAGTAACACGTATTATTTTTTAATATTTGCATTCTATTGATAAAATTCAAGAATAATAAAAGAATAAAAAATTACTGTCATTAGGTAAACCTATGTCATATTTTTCACATAATATAAGGCAAGTTAATTTTTGGAGTCAGTCTCCACAAGCAACTATGTTAACCAGTTTCTAGCTATTTCCACATCCATATTTGTTAAACTATTTATGCTTGTAAATTTTAAAAAATCAGTTGTGATAGTTGAGTTACACTAGGTGTCAAAATATCACTGGAGACTGAAAAGGCAGAAGATATTGTTGAAGGCATTTTGAAACATCACAGAAATTCACATACACCAAGAATTCACCACAGTATACAGCTGAATAAAAGCATGCTGTTTTTCATTCTTTCAAGAATCAAAGGAATCACAGAAAATCCCTGATCCTATCGAAGGTTGGGCACAATTCTGGAAGAAGGCATGACCATTGCTGTAGTTATCATCATGTTAGGATGCCTAAGTGGTATGTGGGAGGGAGTTGAGAAACAAAGTTCACTGTTGCTTTTAGCATCGATTCCTGTATTCATTCTTTCTTTCTTTCTTTCTTCTTCTTCTTCTCCTTGTTTTTTTTTCTTTCTTTTTTTTTTTTTTTTTTGAGACAAGATCTTGCTCTGTCACCTAGGCTGGAATGCAGTGGCATGATCACTGCAGCCTCTACCTCTGGGACTCAAGGTATCCTCCAGCCTAAGCCTCCCAAGTAGCTGGGACTACAGGTGCACCCCACCTCACCCGGCTAATTTTTTAAAAATTTTCTGTGGAGATGGGGTTTCACCATGCTGCCCAGGCTGGTCTTGAACTCCTGGGCTCAAGCGACCTGTCCACCTTGACCTCCTGAAATGCTGAGATTACAGGCGTGAGCCATAGTGCCCGGTATCCTCTCTTATTTCTATGATGCTGATAGCAGGCAATGCAACCATAACTCCAGAGTGGGAAAGGGTGGATAATCATTCATGGCTCTTTGTTTACACTTTCTTCTCCCAGCACTCCCCTAACCCCTGCAGCTCCAGGCCAATGTTGTTTGAAACAGTGCTGGAGGCACAGTGCTTCTCTCAACTTCTGGAGACCAGAGTGGGGCTGAAGGTCTGTGGAATCTTTGAGATGAATAGCTCAGAGCACAAAGCAGAGGATTTTTTTTAGTGTATATATTAAAATCTTTTTATTCTATTTTTTACCTTGAAATTCATAATGCAATGCAGCATAAAAGACATTTTCCTTTTCTTTAGAAATAGTTCCCACATTGGAACATCACACTCTGGGGACTGTTGTGGGGTGGGGGGAGGGGGGAGGGATAGCATTAGGAGATATACCTAATGCTAAATTACGAGTTAATGGGTGCAGCACACCAGCATGGCACATGTATACATATGTAACTAACCTGCATATTGTGCACATGTACCCTAAAACTTAAAGTATAGTAATAATAATAATAATAAATAGAAATAGTTCCCACATTGAAGTGTCAGTGTAGCACTTTCCATTAAGTGCTGTTTATTACCAGAAGAAAGAGTTTCACAAATCAGAAACTTTTCAACTATCGCCAGACTGTCAACTACACTTTCTTTTATTTCTGTAATGTTATACCTCTGCATTCTCTGTGGTCACTATCTGTACTGCTAAAATGAAAATCTTCGGTAGTTGTCACGTTTATTTAGCTAACACTCTGCATAGTCAGACTGCAGCTGTTAAAGCAGGAAAATTAATTGCAGTTCAGAGCTAAACATTTAGGAATGTTATTGAATCAGATCTGCAAGGTGCTACCTCGGTATATACCTAATGAAACACTATATCTTACTATCTCACAAAGCAATGGTGCTAATTTTTTGATGCATAAGAAGCATTTACAAGTTTCTATAGGTCACCTGTAAATCTGCTGGGCAGTTAGTTTTTTGACAAATTTATGTCTAATTCAAACAGCTAAATATCACTAATCATAGAGAAATGCAAATTAAAATCACAATAAGATACCATCTTACACCAGTCAGAAAATGGTTATTAATAAAAGTCAAAAACAATAGATGCTGGTGAAAATGCAGAGAAAAGAGAACACTTACACACTATTGGTTGGAATGGAAATTCGTGTAACTCCTGTGGAAAACACTATGGCGATTTCCCAAAGGATTAAAAATAAAGCTACCATTTGATTTAGCAATCACACTACTGGGTATCTACCCAAAGGAACAAAATCATTATATAAAAAAGACACCTGCAGTTGTATGTTTATTGCAGCACCATTCACAATAGCAAAGTCACGGAATCAACCTACGTGTCCATCAGTGGATG
The DNA here is from genome assembly GCF_028858775.2 of Pan troglodytes. Classification (NCBI taxonomy): domain Eukaryota; kingdom Metazoa; phylum Chordata; class Mammalia; order Primates; family Hominidae; genus Pan; species Pan troglodytes. The sequence continues at coordinate 54,641,916 of NC_072408.2, read as the reverse complement.
ATTGGATAAAGAAAACATGGTGTGCATATATACACCATAGAATACTGTGCCACCATAAAAAACAAGAATGAAATTGTGTGTTTTGCGCAACATAGATGGAACTAGAGGCCATTACCTTAGGTGAAATCACTCAGACACTGAAAGTCAAATACCACATATTCTCATTTAAAAGTGGGAGCCAAACAATGTGAACACGTGGACATAGAGAGTGGAATAACAGACGTTGAAGATGTGGAAGGGTGGGAGGAGGGAAGTGGATTGAGGGCTGATAATTACTTAGTGGGTACAATGCATCTTATTCAGGTCATGTTTACCTAAAAGCCCAGACTTCACCATGATGCAATGTATCCACGTAAAAAAACTGCATTTGTAACCCCTAAATCTATAAAAATAACAAATACATTTTAAAAAGAGTGTAAATGGACATTACCACCTTGCCTTAGTGAAGTGACACTGTAGATTTATTCAGTGTCCCTGTCCTCCTAGAAGTTAGTTTAATTCATTATTACAAATCATTAAGTCGGGTAGGGTAACAGTAGAATCTGTGGATGGAGGCAGCCTTATAGTTTCAGGAAAGGATGCAGGTGTTAAACTGGATTTTGGCCCTGAATTTGTGTCACATTGTCACTCAAAGATTTCTCAACTTTTCCATTTCTCAGTTTCTCTCCTGTAAGTATAAGTGTCACCCTAGACAGTCCCTCAGATTTTCCAACTAGGTGGTCATCGTGGTTTTGCCACATCACTGAGATTTTATTATTAATAAACATTGTTTTATGTTAGCCTACAAAAAAAGACTGGAAAGATCCTTATACCATTGAGTGTGTTAAGCACTGTTATATCCATTTCAAATTTCTAAGACTTGAACTTGTGTTTGACTTGTGAGTGCTAAACTCCTGAGAAGGGAAACAGGGCCACCTCTTTTTACTGTGCAGCTTGCACACAGCACAGCTGGATTTGGTGTTCCTGTCTGAAGCTCTCAGTGTGGTTCCCATTCTCCTCATCATTCTGTGCTATAAAAATCTCATCGGAACACCTGTAACATTATTTTGATTCATTTTAATTTGTGATCCAAAGTTACTTTTAGGTAAAATTCCAAATTGGGGTCTTAACATACTGGTTTTTGCCCTTCTTTTCTTCCTTTCAATCATCCTGGGCACCTGGCAACTCCTTTCTGTCTTTCTTATTCCCCTGCAACATTTATTGCCAGGAAAGAAGGTCCTTACATTCACTTGCACCATTTGAACCATATACGTTTGTTCCATCGTAGTATCTGAACTTTAACTAGAGATGATGCCTTAATGACACCTAAGCTTTTATCATTTTCACCTGGGCCTGCACAGTAGCTTCTTGAGAAAACTTTCCTTTCTTCCAGCCTCTGCTATCTATAACTCCACTTGTTTTCTACCCTCAGCAAAACTTGTCATTGTTTTGCTCCTTTGCTTAGGGGCCTTTATTGGCATTATATTTTCAATTGGTTAAACCCAGGTTTTTTTTCATGAAGCAAAAATAGCCGTTTGAAATCCTTACTTTCTTTGTGCAATTAAAAAAAAAAAAACCCTCTACTATTGTTTCGTGAAACTCCTCCCTTTTCCTATAGACAGGCCTCTCTGCTTTTATTTGTTGTTTTCCGTCTAACTGGTATTCTGTGCCACAGCCTTCTGTAGCTGACAAACTCCTTTGCATCCTCAAATATCCTCTACTCCTGGAAGCCCTTTGCAATCCGCTAAGCAATACTATCTTTTCTTCTCCATTGTCAATAGATCTTTATACCTCTCACTTTCACAGCATTTTCATGTATTATAATATATATTTATTCTTTGATGGTCTTTTCCCCCAATAAATGTATGGGTTTCTTAGAAGTGGTTTTAGTATTTTATTGAACTTACTATCTTCAGCATCTCTTTTGCTCTCAGCATTGTGCCTGGGAAATTTCAGACATTCTGTGAATTTTCTTTGAATGATGGACTAAATGAATGGATGAATCTCAAGGTCAAGGTTTTAGGCATTATGGTATGGATCCAAGAGTTTTTCAACATCCCTGAAATTTTTCCAGTTGGGCAGTCCCCAAAGGCTCTCCTGTAACATCCGATTCCTTCTTGCCATATATTTATTACAAGATCAATCAGAAGTCGAAAGATTATTGTTTCTTAAGTTGTAAGATCTTGAAAATCTAGCCACAATGGATCAAAGCAATTGTATCTTTCTAGACTGTTTCTTGTAGCCTATAAATCAAGAAAGAATCCAAGTCTACAAGGCAATGTTTCAAATTCTGTTCATGTAAATGCTTGAATTGGATCTGAAGACATGTGTGCTCACCTTCACCCTCCTACAGAATGTTAGTTATTAAACTTGAACAACCCTGGTAAAGCTGCCAGAATTTACATGCTTGCCTGCAAAGCAGATGTGCAGAGAATGGCACTGGACCAATTATGAAATTGAACAAAAACATGATTGACTGCAGAGGAACTAAAAAGATGAAAGATATTTTCAATGTTTCCAAGCCTTGTAAATGGTCTTGTGAAAAGACCAAAAGAGCTGGAAGCTTCCTAGAGCACTGGGGATGGCACTGGAGCCTCTTTGAAGTCCTCTTGGGGAGAGCTGCTTGGAATAATTACCAGTAGCCCCAGCTGTGAGGCATTCTGAAGAAGCTTAAGGCACAGCTCACTGAGCTTGATGCTGGGAACTTTTCAAGGCAAGTTTAGGGAGGTTGTGCTTTCGTAAGTACATGCTGTTGTATTCCTAGCAGATTTTAGTGTTTCTACAAAGAGGTAGGAATGGAAACTTTCCCAGTCTTTTCTAAAAATCATTATTCTTCCCAATGTCTTGAGAAAGTGTCACAAAGGAGAGAAAGGCGACTGACATGGGTTGGGTGGATTTGGTGCCTGATCCTCTTAAGCCTATGAATTATTACAGCCACATCACAGTTCCATGGCTTTATAGACAGTACTTTTAATCAGCTTTGCTCTTCTTTCTTAAGCAGATAACAGTGTTCTTAAAAAGAATGTATCACTTCTTTTATAATCAGCAACTCAGAGGTGATACATTGTTATCTTCATATCAAACACACCCCAAAGAATAGACATTATTCATTATGTGGTTTCAAATATTTTAAACAATTTTGTATTGCTGTAAAAGTAGAGCAATAAATCTTTGACTTATAACATTAGATGAGCAATTGACTATGCTGCTTAGATAAGGAAATAAATATTTTTCATAATTTAGAGTATGATGCAATTTAGTATAGAATACCTGACAAAATATATAATGTTAAATGAAAATATTGTTATTTGTATGTAAAATTAGGTGATTTGATGTTTTATTTGCATGATCTATTGCATTGAAGATAAGGGAAACAATAGATTTACTCTATGAAATCATATTTCAGAAAAAATAGTTAACAAACATTTGTTAGTTATAGAAAAGGTAGTTTTCACAGTGAAATTTGCTACAAACATGATTCATGAAGTACATAAACACATATTTAAATGATAATAGGCTTTTGTTGTGGAAGGTTGAAAAAAAACCTGCTATTGATTGGAAGTACCTTAAAGAGCTTATAATCAAGATGGGAAGATAGTTGTATATTAATTAAACAAGCAACAACAAAACAAAACAACAACAACAAAAGGAACACAGAATGAGTGATTCGCATAGAATCTCTACCAAGAAGACTTCCTTGGTATTCTGGTAGCCTAAGAGCTTTAAGCTTTAAGGGGAAATGGTACTTGAAAGGACTCTTACAGGAAAAGTCAGAGAGGGATTAGGAGGTGAGAGAGGATAGAACAAGAGTTTTCCATATTTAGGAAGAATACCATGAGTCAAATGACAAGGTAGGACTTGTGTGTCTTGCTTGGCAGCCATTTGGTCGATTAACCTGAAAAAATTGTAGCTAATAATTATTGGTTATTATATGTCAAGCATTCTTTAGGTTTTTTACAGGTATTAATTCTTTGTATCCCCACAACACTCTATGAGGTTGGTACTGTAGGTATTAATGGTGTCCCATTTTACAGATGAGAATACTGAGGCACAGAGAGATCAACTAATTTGCCAAGGCCACACAGTAAGAGCTCCTGTATCTGTGCCTTCAACCATTGCTTAATACTACCTATTATTAAGAATTATATAAGTGATTCATGGTAGATAATCTATGAAAAGTCCGTTGAAGCTGGACTTTGAAGAAATTAGGGGAAGGCCTTGCATGTTTGTCTAAGGAGTTTGCTTTTTATGGTATAGGCAACAAGGAGTCAGTGATAAGGTTTGAACAGTGGAATGACACAGGCAAAGCAATGACTGAAAGATTAAATCCCAAAGTAAATTTCACTGGGGTATATACCTAACTTGAAAAGTGAAAGAACTTGAGATGGGATGCTAATGGTTGGGTATCACAGTTGTCCATATATGAAGTAGTAAGGGCTTGTAGCAAATAAATGCAATAGAAAAGTACCAGAAGTATCTTGAACATTTTCCCTTGTCTTCACTTTCCAACACTATGCTCATCATCATCTCATATCAAGAATGTAGTCCACTACCACAGAGGTTATGTATCCTTTCTTTTATTCTCTTCATTGCAGAATGTGTCATGGTGTTTAGTATAAATAGACTATGGAAATCTATCCCCTATGTCTGTTAGGAAGTCATTTGATGGTATTGGTTCAAAGAGGTCCTCTAAAAAGTCTTGAGAGAAAGATGGAGAGAGACATAAGGCTTGATGGATTACCCTCTGGACAGGAGAGTTCCTTAAGAAGAACTAGGGTGTTCAAGCATTGTTTTCTACTGCAGGCTTGTTAGAAAAGATCTTGCAGTAATACACTGGGTGTTGGAAGTACTAGGCCAGTTTGGAGCCTGTATTAGTCCATTCTCACACTGCTATAAAGAACTGCCCTAGACTGGGGAGGTCTCAGGAAACTTACAACAATGACCAAAGGTAAAAGGGAAGGAAGGTACCTTCTTCACAAGGCAGCAGGAGGGAGAATAAATGCAGGAGGAACTACCAAACACTTATAAAACCATCAGATCTTGTGAGAACTCACTCACTATCACGAGAAAGCATGGGGGAACCACCCCTGTGATTCAGTTACCTTCACCTGGTCTCTCCCTTGACGTGGGGATTATGGGAATTACAATTCAGGATGAGATTTTGGGTGGGGACACAGCCAAACCATATCAGAGCCTGTTCACCTTTTAAACTTGATTTTATATAGTTAGAAGTACTATTGACACGGAGCTTTTTTCAGACAAAATTTTCTCTCAATCAAATATGTCATCTTCCCTCTCCTAGAATATTGCAATTTACTTCATATTGTTTCTTACCCACCATTTCTGTGCTCTGTCAAATCTGTCTCTATACCAGTACTACTTGAACTATTTTTGTTAAAAGACATTTAATTATTTTATTTTATTTTTATGATTCATAGACTATAAGATAAAAATGAATTACTAGAAGAAAATGAAATAAAATGAGACAAAATGCTACCAGAACCATTTTTTATTATGTACTTATTATTATTAGGTTCATCAGACATACATTTGTCCTACCAAGTTAACATAAATGATTCTAAATTCTTGAACTCTCTTTCTGTACTTATCCTATCATAGATTAGTAACAAACTGTTCGTGACCTAGCACTGGTCTTTGGTCCTTAGTCCACTCTGAGTAGCACTGCCTCTCACAGCAGCCAGAGAGATCATTTATGAATGCAAATTACATCTTATGATCCTTCTGTCTATAATTCCTGAAAACCTTCCCTGCGCATGGGATAAAATGTAAGGTTCTTAAGCTATTCAATGAGGTCCTGCCTCCTCTGGCACTCCTATATAAATCCAACTCCTTTGTCCACCCTCCCCTTAGCTCACATTGTTCAAGCTACACTGGCTTTCTCTTTCAGTTTCAGAATGCACCCAGCACTTTCCCGTCTCAAGGACTTCTCACTGGAATTCTCTTTCCCCTCCTTTAGCCTCACTAACTTCTACTCATTCCTTCTACTCAGCTCAGATATCACCATTGCAGACAAGCCTCCTCTGTCTTTCCTGTTTAAACTCTAATCCCACGTGATGCTCTTTCATATTGCCTTCTCCTGGCAATATCATAATTAGAAATTACCTGTTTCTTTTTAAGGTAAATGTTTACAGAAGATCAGAGATCATAAGTGTCTAGTGCAACAAAAGATCAAAAAGTGAAGTTATGCTCGAGACCAGCACCCAGATCAAGAAACAGAGCATAGCAGGCTCCCCAAAACCTTCCCTTCTTCCCCTGTTCCTTCATTACCTTCTTCTACATTTTTCCTATTTTTGACTTTTATATAAATAGAATCACACAATAGCTATTCTTTAGAGTTCAACTTCTTTTATTTAACACTGTGCTTGTGATGTCCACTCACATTGCTGCATGTAATTGTTCATTCTCATAGCTGTGTAGTATTGTAGCATTTCACTATATAACTCTACCACAACTAATTATGAATTTTACCTTCAATGGAATGGTCAGTTCTAGGCTATTACAACAGCAGTGCTCTGAACATTCTTGTTTTGTGGACGTATGCATGTATTTATGATACACACACACAAACACATTTACGGGTACATTTGCAGGTTCAGAGGACATATAAATGTTTAGCTTTAGTCATTACTTCCAAACAGATTTTTCAAATGGTTTTAGCAATTTAGATTCTCATCAGCAGTGTCTTAGAGTTTCCATTAGTCCACATACTTGCAAAGACTTGGTATTGTGTGTTTTTTTAATTTCATCCATCTGGTGAAATGGTGTATGCAGATGACTCTGGCACTTCCTTGATGTCTAATGAAGTTAAATAAATCTTTGAATGTGTATTGGCCATTTCAGTCTCCTGTTTTATTAAGTACCATCATGAGCTTAGAAATCCTGCCTTTTGCTGTGCCTTCAACACCCAGTGGCACTCAGCAGGCACTCAGCTATTTAATGAATACATTTGTACTATTAACTACAAGGGTAAAGCAAATCTAGCCCTGCTATCAAAACTCTGTGCTGATATATATGAGGTGTGCAATAAATATGTACTAAATGAATAAATAAAAGCTTCCTAAGTTTCTTTTAAATACACATCTATCACAAAGCAATTAAATGCTTCCTATCTTACCTGGTTTTCTCTCGGAGAAAGAGAAGTAATTCTGTGTTTCTTTTGACATTATCATGTTTGATCATCTTGGCATGCTCAATTTTTAATGTTATTCTTTTAGAGGGACCAGTCTTACACTGTCTATTTTGCTGCGCAATTCTTTGTTATAGTGTCACAAAGATTAATATGATCCCAAAACTGATACTTTTGGCCTAGATACACTGTGTTACAAATCCTTTCACTTCTTCTGAATGTGTAGGTGTTATTTTTTAAGAGACATAATTCTTTTCAACAGATAAGGATGATCAAAGAAGAAAAATTCTTTGTTTTTCTTCTTACCCAAACTTTCACTTAGAGGACATTTCTTTTTGTAACACAGAACTTTATAATGCATATCTTTTCTTAGACATGTGTAATTTTTCTTTGGATCCAAATTAAAATCCAGTAATGTCACATTCTACTGATTCAGAATTCAGTCATTGAGGCATACTTAGTTAACCCTAAGATAAAGTTAGATTCCCAGACATACAGCTGGCAAGATAGAATTTTAGAGTTGAAAAAATTGGTTGGCTCAAAATTATCTAATAAACAATTGAAAAATAATTTTCATGTAATTTTTATATAAAAATGTTATATTTTACACAGTATGCTATTAATATTATTCTAGGCATATTTATATAATTAAATATCTTATAATGTGGGATCATGAACTGCCAAATAAATTGTCTTACTGTAATTCATAAATAAATATCTAGTACAGGAAGTACTCACAAAATATATCTCAACACATAATATAAATTATATACCAAATGGCTGTTATATTCAATCAGAATGGTAAGGATGATGATGGCTATAAAATAGCTAACATTTATAAACTCCTTATTGTGTGCCAAACACTAGGCAAACAGCTATGTGTAATAAACACATTGGTGCAATTAAAGGATTCCAGTGAATAGCAATAATTTAAACTTTGACATGGTCAATTTCATCAGAATAAACTTCATTATGTCTGAAGAGGAAATATGGCTGGTTAATATGAAGGAATAGTAAACATGCTGTAACATGTAGTGGAGACCTATGGAGTTGATGGCTCCAACTCTTCTTTAGGCCAGGCAGTGAATTCAAGTGAATTACAGTATTAGCCATGTTTACAGTTTACAAAAAAAAAAAAAATCAATGAAATATAGTGATCATTATGTGTTTTCTTATGGCACTTGGAGTTTGTAATAGCTTTCATTATTGAAAGATCCTGAAACATTTTGTGGAGCACAGTTACAGATAGTCATCCTTAGTTCTGAGTGTCCTGTCTTTTGTGTGTTTTAAGCTTTGTAAACAATTTCTTGTCCACTACTGCTTCTACTCCCAGGATTCAACTGTTAAATCCCAGGATTCATAATCTATTGGAAATATCTGACGTGACAAAATAGAAGTCTTTAAGTGTAAGCTTTACGATTAAGACTTGACTATTTGGTTCAAGGGAAATATTTAAATCCAATTCTGGAAATAATTTGAAGAGATTTTGCTGCTTCGAGAGTGATTCCCAAAATTTAATATTTCAGGTGGTTTTCTATATGAAATGTTTTCACTAAAGAAATCTTCATCTTCATGTATATTGTCTCCATCTCTTTGCTTCTAAGGGATTTTTCAGTAATATTTGCATCAGTTTAGGGATTTAGCTTTTAATCTTTGTCAATTATTTTAATCTTTGTCAAGCTTTTAATCTTTGTCAGTAGCAGCTGAAGAAACTTGACCTTTTAGAATGATCACAACCTAATGCATTTGCTTATCATCTCTACTATATCCAGATTAATTCCTTACACGGAAGTGGTTTTTTAATGTCAAAATCAAAGAAGAATATATTTTTTTGTTTAATAAAAGCTTGAACCTCTAATCTGTAGGAAGCATGCTATGTAGTACTTTCTCTTTCTTAAAAATAACTCAATGCTAAGAAGCCTGTTGTTTATTCTCTGGGTAGAAGGCATTATTAAGGAAACAAAGTGAAGATTGTTAATTTTAATGAACATTTTTTTCTTGTTCTTTGTGCTTTTTTTCCTTTTCTTTCCTTTTTTTAAAAAATATTGTTAGGGGAAAAAAAAGATTTTCCAGAAGTTTTACACATAAAAGATAATGAATTTTCACCTTGTTCATGCTATAGGAATTTGGGATTGTGAAAGTTAAGTTACATGAAGTTAAGAAAGTGCTTAACATGGTTAATTTCTCTGTGTGTATTTGTGTGTGTGTGTATGCATGCATGTGTGTTTTCTCTTTTTTTGCCCAGTTTGCAAGTAATGCATCAAGACTTTGTAAGATAATTTTTTAATTTTTATTTTGGAAACAACTGCTTGGATACTACAGGAGTGGCTAACTTCATGAATCATGAGAAGCGGTGGTTTATTTTGAATGGAAATGAGTTTAAAAATCAACAATTACTTTCTTTAGCTTTCTAAGAGGTCATTTAGGCACAGATGACGACATCTGAAAATTAGGCATCATTTTCTTTATCCATAAGCACAATGTCAATGGCAAGTTTTCTTTTTTTCTTTTTATTTTTTATTTTATTTATTTATTTTTTATTATACTTTAAGTTTTAGGGTACCTGTGCACAACGTGCAGGTTTGTTACATATGTATACATGTGGCGTGTTGGTGTGCTGCACCCATTAACTCGTCATTTAACATTAGGTATATCTCCTAATGCTATCCCTCCCGCCTCCCCCCACCCCACAACAGGCCCCGGTGTATGATGTTCCCCTTCCTGTGTCCATGTGTTCTCATTGTTCAATTCCCACCTGTGAGTGAGAACATGTGGTATTTGGTTTTTTGTCCTTGTGATAGTTTGCTGAGAATGATGGTTTCCAGCTTCATCCATGTCCCTATAAAGGACATGAACTCATCCTTTTTTATGGCTGCATAGTATTCCATGGTGTATATGTGCCACATTTTCTTAATCCAGTCTATCATTGTTGGACATTTGGGTTGGTTCCAAGTCTTTGCTATTGTGAATAGTGCTGCAATAAACATACGTGTGCATGTGTCTTTATAGCAGCATGATTTATAGTCCTTTGGGTATATACCCAGTAATGGGATGGCTGGGTCAAATTGTATTTCTAGTTCTAGATCCCTGAGGAATCACCACACTGACTTCCACAATGGTTGAACTAGTTTACAGTCCCACCAACAGTGTAAAAGTGTTCCTATTTCTCCACATCCTCTCCAGCACCTGTTGTTTCCTGACTTTTTAATGATCACCATTCTAACTGGTGTGAGATGGTATGTCGTTGTGGTTTTGATTTGCATTTCTCTGATGGCCAGTGATGATGAGCATTTTTTCATGTGTTTTCTGTCTGCATAAATGTCTTCTTTTGAGAAGTGTCTGTTCATATCCTTCACCCACTTTTTGATGGGGTTGTTTGTTTTTTTCTTGTAAATTTGTTGGAGTTCATTGTATATTCTGGATATTAGCCCTTTGTCAGATGAGTAGGTTGCAAAAATTTTCTCCCATTCTGTTGGTTGCTTGTTCACTCTGATGGTAGTTTCTTATGCTGTGCAGAAGCTCTTTAGTTTAATTAGATCCCATTTGTCAATTATGGCTTTTGTTGGTCAATGGCAAGTTTTCTATAGAAAGTGTTCAAGAAACAATATAAGTGAATAATGTTAAATTATTATTGATATCTTTTGGAAGGGAAGTGTTAAAATATACTTAAATTTTACAACTGTTTTAAAAATTGAAGAAAATATTATACTTTAGATCTACTCTTCATTTGTAGCAATTGATGAACATTTTTAAAATGTCAAAATATAAGAAATACTTTAAATTATTTTACTTGTGTACAGTTATTGAAAAATGAAACCATGGTGAAAAGATGTTATTAAAACCCACTATTTCTTTCAGAGGAGAAATCTTGGAAATTTTGAAAGCCACATATAAATCTGAACTTACCTAGAGTCCAAAATATAACCTGTGGTTTTCCATATTTTTTGTGTATTTCCTGTCATGGATTGGTAGGTAAGGCTTTTGCTAGAGGTTTAAAACCCCAGAATTGCTGAAACCATATCTAAGATTTCAAATTAGTTTAGAACATTTTACCAAAAGACACTAAAGTCCAAAAAGACTTAACTCATTTTTATTCTAAATCATTGAAATCTATTTCTGTTAATTATTTATAGCTCTTCTCTCTAAGTCAAGCTGTTTATTCAAATGTAATTTCTAAAACATTGTCAGTTGTATAGATAATTTATATCTACACAATGCCAGAGAATACAAATAAATCTTAAATTTTAAAAATCACAAGACAGTGTTTCACGCCCTCAGGAAATACCCGAAGTTGAAGATAAGTTATTTCATTGCCAATATTTCCAGCTGCCAGAGTTGCCACACAAGGGTACTTTATATATAATTACCTTATTGAAAGAATTGTCAATATCCCTTTTGTCCCTGAGGGGAAAAACAATCGAAGATGTTGAAAGATGACTAGATTCTAGATTGGTATTTTAATTTTCAGAAGCCAACCCAGTCCTGGGATTGTTCTTAGAAGATAACTTCAGATTATATTGCTTTGGTTTATTTTAGGAGAAAATCTGTTGTAGAATATAAAGGAGGTTCTTATCTCTTTTATACTTGCCCATTACTTTTATTTCTTTTCCTTTGTGGCACTTACAGAAAGCCTTGTGAATAGATCTGTTTTTTTTCTAGTAATTTCTACACTGTTGAAGAAGCTTTTCTCTGAGATGCTCATGTATTATCATTAGCATGATTAGTGTTAGTCACTTAAACAGAGAGATATGATCTTAATCAGAAAACTATTATCCTGAAACTGCAAACCTAATGAAATACAAGGAAATTCAGGAAGAAGGCCATCTGTAGATACACTCTGCCGATTTGATAATTGGACTGTTTAGGCAGGAGGCACAGAAGCCTTTATGTATATAAATGCAATTTAATTTGATGAGCTGTATAAAAATCAGTTTAGGCAAAATAAAAGCCACTTATACTAGCTAAAATAGAAATGAAAACATAGTTTCAGGATTATAGTTTTTAACGAGACCAGAAACCCATCGCGAGGCATTTAATTGTGCATTCACCTGTAGATACTTAACTGTCAGTGGCTTTTTATTGGTCCCTTTATATGATACCAGGTTTCTTTGTATATTATTTCTAAAATAGGTATATTTGCCTTAGTTTAGTTTTATGGAGAAACTCCCTTTGCATATTTTATTTTATATTCTTGCCTGTCACTGTACCCTGGAACAGAATCAACCTTTATCTGGGCCCTGTACCTGTCAGCCTAATGGTGAGAGGGCTGAATCTCATGTTAACTCAATCTTGCCTTATGCCAGTACATGTTCCAAAATCTCTGTGGGCCCTAATTAGATTATATTGTCATTAGAGGGACATAAACCTACACATGGATATTTAAGCATTTGTTTTTCTCAGACCAAAGTATTGTTGTTATATATAGACATATTACAATATCAATGCAATATTTTACTTTCATTTGTTTCTTAGTGTTTCTGCCTGTTCTGTTTGATTTGGTTTGTGAACTAGTAGTTATGCAAGAAGTTTCTTGTTCAGAGGTAGATTTTTTTCCCTACCATTTTTATTTACATACATCATTCCAAGTGGAATACCCATGTCCTCTAAATATGGAAAAGTTCACAGCCCCATCTTATTTTTCATGTGTTTTATATAAGAATACTTGTCTGGAATTAAATTGATAATTTCTGTGAAGAGTACATATTCTCTAATTCTCTTTTTTAAAATATTAATTTTATCACTTAATAAATATTTGCCTAGCTTTTGCTATGAGCCAGCTACTGTGCTAATACTAGTTACACTACACCTAAGACACTGGAATTATGGTAAAGTAATAGACACAAGTTAAATAATAAATTAGAAATTGTAGTAAATGTATGAGGGAAGTTCTAGCTGTTGTTTGGGGAAATAATGGATGTAGAGTGGGTGGTTTTTATCTGAGAGATCAAGGATTTTTTCTTTGAAGAGTGACATTTATAGCATAACTAGAAACATGACTAAGTGTTAGCTAGGCAAGGATTTGAGGACAAAGCTTTTTAAAGAGACAGATGAGTATGTGTGGAAGCTCTGTGATAGGAAAAGGCTTAGTGTATTATAGGAATTGAAAGAAAGCTGATGGAAGAACGGCTCTCAGCAAGGATTGGAGAGTGGGAGGGACTAATTATTGGAACGTCTCTTAAACAGGTTGACTACACATCTGGGTGGCCCTTAGCAGCCTTGTTGATCTGGCAAAATGATTACTAATACTCCTAGTTATTCTCAAATGTGCCCCAATTTGATGTTAAATTATATCCTCCCACATTTATAAATAGGGTTTTCTTTTTTCATTCCAAGAAAAATAGGAACCCATGAAAGTATTTAAGCAGGGAAGTGACAAGATCAAATTACCATTTTAAGAAATCATTCTGCTGTAACGTTGCAAGTGGATTTGAGGAATCCAGATGGAAGTGGGAGGCTGGCTAGTCAGCCAGTGCAGTAGTTCAGATGCCAGGTGGCAGTGGTTTCGATGAGGGGTTTGGCAGTAGAGAGAAAACCCACGGCTTCAACATATATTTCACGAGCAGACTCTGGGAAGTCATAAGCAACAGGCATCCTCCTTTTGGTCTAACAATAATAATGCTACTCTTCTTCACTTTAATAAACAGTCATGAGCGCATGCAATGCCCACACTGACAGTTTACTTGTACAGCCATTTGTTCTTAGTTTCTGTGTCTGGTTGGGCCAGTAAAGCCCTTTCCTCATCCCTCTTTCTGCTTATCACTAGAGACAGAAACTAAAAACTATGGCTTCAGGCTGCTGAAAGCCTAAAATACAACAAAACAGAACAACAACAAAATAAGGCAGATTAGACAAGCTTGGTTTAAGTGACTTCCTGATGACACATAAGGGACTCAGTTTTTTCAGCATTTTGTGTTTTGATTAACCTGTAACAAGGTTTTGGAAAGCATCATTGCAAATAGTTGATCTAAGAAAATAGCACAGAGCATTGGTTTGGAGCCCAGTCTGGAGTTCAGTGGCCTGGATTGGAATTTCAGCCCTGCAACCAGCTGCTTCTAGTATAGAAGAGTCACTGACCATCTCTGGTCCTCTATGTCCTGATCCCTAAAATAAGGATAATAACCTCAGAGTTGTTATCAAGATTAAACGAGTTAATATTTCAAAAAATTTAAAGCAATGCGTGGCACATAGCCACCTTCGTAAAAATTTTGTTAAATTATTAAAACTGAGTGACTGTATGGTTTGTACTGCAGCTTGATCAGAGACGTAGTGGGATAATTCTTGACCTAACTAGCTTATGTAAACTATTGATTATGTTATCTTCTGGATATATTGGCTTACGCCTCTAATCTCAGCACTTTGGAAGGCCAAAGCAGAAGACTGCTTGAGGCCAAGAGTTCAAGACCCACCTGAGCAACATAGTGAGACCCTGTATTAAAAAAAAAAAAAAAAAAAAAAAAAAAAGTTAACCAGGCATGGTGGTACATGCCTGTAGTTCCAACTACTTTGGAGGCTGAGGCAGGAGGATCACTTGAGCTCAGGAGTTTGAGGCTGCAGTGAGACATGACCACCCCACTGCACTCTAGCCTGGGCAACAGAAGGAGACCCTGTCCCCTAAAAAAAAAAAAAAAGTTATCTATTTGGGACTGTTGAGAAATTCCTGAAACATAAATAACAAATGATCATCTAGATCCGAACCTGAGTAGAATTCTGGCTAGAATAAATAGGTAAAAGATGAAAGAAAGGGTTATATTTTAAAAAGAAAAATGTGTGTAGGCTTAATTTCTTCAGCCTATTTAGCATATGATTTTCTGCCTAGACTAAAATTACAACTACATTTATGAAATGTTAGAGTTGAAAGCCATTATAAATGACTTTTTTTTCACATTGTCTTACTGTGGAGATTAGGGCTTAGAGAAATTAAGCAATTTACATAAGATCCTATGACACAGATCAAAGCTACTCAAAATAGTTATAACAGGTAATAATAAAAGATTTCAGAAGTCTGTGACTCACAAATTTGATCATACTTTGGTGATGCTATATAATGTATCTGTTTGAGAGAAAAAAATGTCTGAAAAGCATTAAATGTTCAAAGAAGTGTTTTATAGCTGGTAAAGTCTAATACTCTTATTTTGTGGATGATTCTCATGAACTATAAAAATCTGTGAGATATATTTGTGAAATTAAGAGACTCATGAGAGATGTATACGTTTTTCTAGGATGGAAAATCACCTTCAAACACAGTTGCATGGTAGGCCACTTCTGTGATATGGAGAATAATGAACTTGCTTTCCTGACCAAAATGTTCCACATCTCACCAATTACCTGGCTTGAATTTCCACCATTAGGGATGCATTTGTTTAAGTTTTGAGGATATCTTGGTATTAAGGAATGGCTTAGAAAAATGGAAATTGTTTACTGGGCTGTCTCAATCTCAGCATGTATTAACTAAGGACTTCTAGGGAAGAGGTTCTAAAACTATAGTATAGAAATTATGTCACATTCTACAGGTACTTGTTAAAAACACAGATTCCAGAGTTCAATCCCAGACCTAGTGAAATAATCTCTAAGGTCTAGACTACTCAGATCTATACATTGTTTGCTTGATGGTGCTCTTGAATGCCATTTGAATATCACTTTTTAAATTATCACGAGTGATATGTTGAAAGTTTATAATAAACAAAAAGTATACAATTTTATTTTCACTAGTAGAATAGTAAAGCAAGTACCTTTAGTTTTATTTGCATTCTGGCTGATAATTCACTGTCATTAGAACCTCAACAGATTGTCTGCCATGATGATTACATAGATATTGTAGGATTTTTTTTACAGGTAATTGTTATATCCACTTGAATTATAACTTGCAAATTTTTCACCTTAGGCAAAGACTATCTGGGTTTATCATTTCACCTCTCATCCTAATACCAGTTTTCTCCACTTTCTCCCATACTGGTCTAAATTCAGTGCTTTGAGTCTACCACTTGTCTTTGAAAAAGCCTCATAAACACGCTAAGCCTCCATAGTTTTTTTTTTTTAATCTGTCATTGAATTTAATTTGCTCTCCTAAATCTCAGGATAGTACAAGGGTTTAGTTAGGTAATTTACATGAAAGCATTTTGTAAATCATAAAGTGTTCTACAAATGTAATGTACTATTACTAGTTAAGGACCTTAAAATATCTATTACCCCTGTGGTCCTGTCACACTCATTCTATCAATTTCTTTTCTTTCTCAGAACTCTGGTCTCAGTGATACTAGTTAGCAAATTTAATTATGTTAAATAAAATTTTAACTCTGATACTAATAGGTGACATCCATTTCCATAGGCCAAATCCAGAGTGAGTACAGTTAGTACAACAAGTACATTCAAAGTATTGTTCTGGACATTATAGAGAAATAATGAGTAATCTAAATGTTCTTGATAATGTTATATAGATTTTTAAAAAGAGGAAATAAGAAATGCAAGCAATCATTATGCAAATTCTTACATAATCAGTGCCATTAACAGGATAGAAGGTACTGGGGGTGAAAGTTGCTTGTTTAAGGGAAAAAGAATAAAATTAAGTTTTAGGGAATCAAGGATTCTATATAGACCTTGAACGACGGGTAGGATTTTAGAAGCTTGTGTTTCAAAGAGTTTGACTTGAATACAAGACAGAAATCATTCCTAAAACAATTTTAGCTGTAAAATTTTGATACTTAAAACCAGGAAAAACTTTGAGTATCTTTTAAATTAACTATTTTTATTTATAAAACATATAGTTCATCAGATCTGAAAGCCTGCATATTCCAAACACTAAACTTACATCCTTTTTTGAATTGGATTATTCTATAGTAGGCAATAATTGAGTAAAGTATTCTGAGCCTGTGTATTTGATCTGCTCTGATCAATTCATCTAATTAATTTATTTGATTAATCATCTGATTAATTCACTTCAGAACACAGACCAGATATCTGTCATCCTTTCTTTTTTTTAGGAAATATGGAATCATCAAGCATTACATTAAAAAAATAATCACCAAATCAACCTGCTGAGTTAAATTAATGTCCCTCTATTCTTCTTAAAAAGGAGGCACCTGCCTTACTAATGTTCATAATAAATGCCTTGTATAGAAGAGTTTTCCTCATGTAGAAATACCTACTTATCTCATGAAGAAATCAGCTCCCCAACATCATATCCTTCTCAAAACAAATAGGTGGATTTCAGCTTCTTCCCTTTGTTGTGAATGATCCTTTCATATCCCTTTCTTGTTTGCCTGGTCAAAACTGATAGGTTAGAAGCTAGTTTAAGCAGCAGATGAGGCAATAGTGTGCTTAAAGCTAGAGCAGTGTCTGGACTGGACTTTCAGTCTTCAGGTTCAAGCAGCTCCTGAAGTAGAGGCCAATGTTCCAAATCAGAGCAACTCAATGAACCATTTTGTCTTTGTTTGAAATCTCTAAGGCAGGGCTGGCTTCATGGGTGAGTACTGAGCAGCTACACAGGGCTTAGGTTTAGAGGGGTCCTGTCCTTATTTTAATGCTCTGCTGTCACCATCTTGAAATTCTTCACGTTTTTGAACAATGAGTTTCCTGTTGTGCTGGGCTCTGCAACCTGGTCCTGCTCTAAGGCTTTCATCCATTACTGCAGAGCCGTCTCAAAACAAAATAAAAGCACCAAATGAGTGCTGTCATTTTTTAACATGAGAAAAAAAATAGCAGGTTTCAGAGATCCAATTAGATAGTAATGCCAAATTTTCCCCAGGACATTCCCATTAAAAGGACAAAGTTTATATTTGAAACAGTCAACAAAGACGTAGGTAGGTCTGATCGTTAAAAATCAGTTTAGCCTGAAAGAAGACTATTCTCTGGGTAAAAGAGATCATTTTCTCTTCTCTACCGCAGCCTCCTCTCCTTCTTCTTGCTTGTTTCCTTCCTTTAAAGGAAACATACAGACACCTTCCATCCTTGGCCTGCTTGCTGTGAGCTGCCAACAAGATAGACAAGGCTACATTTTGGCCCTGTTTCCCAGTTTGCAGAGTTCCGCTCTGTGCTCCCAAGACCTTTCTAAATCCCATCCATAACTTCACTGAAGAAATACTGAAAAAAGATACCACATGATTCATATAAACTTCCCACAGATCACTGCCTTCCCCACCAAAATGGAAAAGGACTTGGAATGTACAAGTCAGATAGCAGAAGGCCAAAAGGCTGTGGAAATGAATTCATTCACTGAACTGAAACTTTTGAGGGAGGCCAGTTTTCAAAAGCAGCCTTCCAAGTCTTTCTACCATTCAGGCTGCTCCCTCTGCATAATGAAACTATTAAAAGAATTAAGTCAATTTTTAAAAAGCAGTGATCTTTCTTTCGTCTGATTTGTGGCATAATTCAAGTAAAAGCCTCTTTTCCTTTTGTCTGTTATATGACTCTGTACTCCTCTCCTAGTTCATTGCTTTACTTCATTTTCACTTCAGTTGATACCTTGTCCCTTGGTCAGGGGAAGGCAGGATAAAGAAGACAGGGCACATGAGAGAGGTTCTCAGAGTGTTAAAGAAATACATCAAGGGCTGACAAATGCAATTCTGTTTCAGAGCAGGCCTGATCACTGACTATGAACATTTTAAAGGTGAAAATGTTCATTCTGTACTATTAATCTGCTATAGCAAATTTACTTCTGATTTGCATCTCATATTCTGGTGCTTTTGTTTCAAAAAAAATTTAATGTCTAGGAAAATGCTCATTATATAAAAATTTTATCATATACTGACATACCCCCTGTAAAGAGTGTTCTTTCTAATAACAATTGTTGGGCGTAATAAGTGACTCCTCAAGAAAGACTCTCAAATAATTTGGTTGTATCTGTTAAATAAAATAATATAAAACGAACTGTTAAAAATCATTAACTGCAACTCACTTTCAGCAAATATATAACACAAAGATTAAAGTATGTTCAAATATTTCCTATCCATTGCTCCTTGCACGTTTTCAGTTAATTTCTGTTCCTTTATGGCAAGTTCAAATATTTGGCTACAAGTGAAGAAACTTTAACTGTAGAAATGTTTCCAAATCCTTAAGCAGTTATTTATTTTTACACATAAGTCTCTACATTATTATTCCAATAGCTAGGAATATTATTTTTCCTAGAATATTCCTAGATGTAGGAATATTATTTTACTAGGAATATTATTGTTCCTAGAATATTCCTAGATCTAGGAATATTATCTTACTAGGAATATTATTATTCTTAGGTAAAGGAATAATAACGTAGAAACTTAAGAGTAAAAATAAATGGTGTCTGATTTAACATACATTTAGAGAGGGTACCTTGTGTACAGAGATACAGATCCTGCCTTTCAAGGTTGAAGGTGATTAGAGAATTACAGCACTGGGTTTTTCACGCTGTGATGAAAGCTTAAAGAAGATACCCTAGTTCTAGCTGAGGTTGGTGGGAAGAAGCCAGGGGAAGAAGACTGAGAAAGTTCATGGGGAGCATGATCTCTGACCTGAATTTTGATGATTGAGTAGGAGTTCAGTCAAGATTAGAGGTGAGAATGGTAGGGAGAAGAAAACTGCATAGTCTTAAACCTCAGATTATATTTACTGCAAATATTACCTTTTTGTAAATATTTTATTATTAAAAATGGAGATGAAGGAGAAAGAATAATCTAGCGATAATGCTCTAGAAGTTGAAATGAGGCACTTCTAACAGTGGGAGTAAGCTTCACTTCTTTGATAATCAATTGCAGCCTTGGTAATGTTCTTAATAATCTGAATTTTACACAGCACAAATACTTGAAAGAAATATGTGAGGTGAGGTATTAAAGCTGCCTCCCGAGAAACATGAGCTTGCCTTGAAGAGGCACAAAGTTTACTGTTAGATAACACACAGTAATACTTCACGAAGTGTATGAAGAAGCAACCTTGATATGATCACTGGAAATTAGCTGTGGGTATTTGCTGGTTTTGCAGAAAACTGAATCTTTTTCTTTAAATGCATATCTCAAAGCTGTGTTCTGCATTCCACAAATTTTATTAGGAATTCCATTTATTCAGCAACAATTTTAAGCTGTTGTAGCTTCTGCTACTGATATAACCAACAACATTAATTGGGAAAATTTTGGTGACTCTTCTGTGTCAGTTTGACCTCAAGATGTCTGACTCTGCTCACGGGGAGGGTAAATCCATGGGAGTGCTTTCAGTAAAGGCAGAAAATGCAAAGGAGACAAGACTAGTCAGAAAGATCTGTGCCCAGCAATAAGGAGAACCTAGAAGCTAAGCTCCAAGAGGGTATGAAGATTTTTATGTTGGTGGCTTTTCCCCCACCTGCCTCTGTAAAGTCTGTATTAGTTTGCTAGGGCTGCCATAACAAAGTCCCATAGACTGGGTAACTTAACAGAAATGTAATTTCTCACAGTTTTGGAGGCTAGAAGTCCAAGATCAAGTGTCGGCTGGGTTAGTTTCCCATGAGTCCTTTTTCCTTGGCATGTAGGTGGCCACCCTCTTGCTGTGTCTTCAGGTGGCCTTTCCTCTTGTGTCTGTGCCCTAATCTCTTCTTAGAAGAACACCAGTCATATTGGATTAGAGATCACCCTGATGGCCTCACTGAATCTTAATTACCTCTTTAAAGACCCCATGTCCAAATGCAGTCACATTTGGAGGTACTGAGGATTAAGGGTTTCAACATACAAATTTGGCCGGGAAAGGGGATGTAATTTAGCACAGAAGAGAATCCTCACTACTTAGAGGAAGGACCTGCCATCAAGTAGCACTCAGTAACATGATTTTAAAATAAGTGTTTGAAAGAACAAAGAAATGGCTCCGAGAGGAGCTGATGCCAGAAGCTGACTTGGATAGTGTATACAACTAGACTCTGGTAAGGAAAAACATAGTAAATTTGTAGTCAGTTCCATAGCCCTAAAAGGCTAAGTAAGTGGAATGAGGGAGAGGTTATGGAATAAACCAGGCAATTCAGAAAAATGTTAGGCATAAGTCAAGAAGGTAGATCCATAATAATGAGGTCTTAACCTTGACACTAGTTAAATCTGAGTACTTGTGGTTAGCACAACAATAAGCTGGAAGCAAAATGAAATACTATAGAGAAAAGCATCTATTTTAGGCTCCATCTTTCTACATACACTGCCTATGACCCAGTTATGGCTGAGGCAACATTGTGCATTTCTACATTTTCATTTTTCTGTGGACATAGAGGTGGGACGATATGACTGAGTTCTAGGCAAAGGAATACAAATGGAAGTAATATTGTTTCTAGGCCATGAAGCATCCATGCAATTGGCCTTGCTCTCTCTCTTTCCTGCTCACATGTCAGGAAACAAAGGACACTGGAAGGAGGCCAGATTCCAGAGTCCTTGGAGAGGGGCTACCCAGGAGAGCTCTTGGACTGGGAACACCCACTTCAGAATTTATGTGATCAAGAAACAAAACCTTTAAGGCTTGTTAAGTTAATGTTAAGTCCCTGAGATTTGAGGATTGTTTGTTACAGCACTTACTCGTCCTAACACAGAAATTAGTACGGTGAAGTGGGTGTGCTATTGTAACCCAAATATATTGCATCAACTTATATGAGGCACATGGGGAAGAGGAAGCTGATAACCAAGGCTGAAGCAATGTTAATCCATATCCTTACAGGCAACACATTTGGTAGAGCATTATATGGAAGCTAGACAATATATAGGTTGAAAAACAGAACCTTATTAGTGTGGGGTTTTTTTTATTACCTGTGTTTGGCAAAATGTCACAAAAAGGAAATGAACTCAGGAAAGAACTGGCTAGTTTATGAGCAGAACTGATAAGGAATTTTTAAAAGTGTAGTAATTTAAGGCTTTTCAGGCTTTGAAAAGCCAACTGCTTCTAGATCTCAAGCAGTTAGCGATCAAATTACGGTGACTCAGGAGAAAAAATCTGATTAAGGGTGTGTGTGGCCTTCCTTTTCAAGTCTTATAGACTTTAGTTGTCCTCAAGAAAGTTAAGTGGTGAGAAGGAGGCAACGGACAAGAAAGGAGAGAAAACTGGGCCCCTAACATTCCTGGCACAACTGACAGCTTTTAAAGATCCAGTCCCCTACAGGGGATACTCATCGAGACATATTTGTACCTTGGCCAAGAAGAAAATACTAGACAAGGAGAACCTTTTAGGGTTTGGGGCCAAGGCCATGGACAACAAAGAACAAAGTTTGTCTTCTAAGATATAATGTGGTAAAAGAAACAGAAGCAGCATTGCAATGCTCACAAATTATTCCTTCACGTGGAGTTGATGGTGGTGGGTTGGCACCACCAGAGTTCCAGCATATGACCAGAGGCCCTCTGTGCTGCCTTTTCCATATGGAGCACATAGTCTACCATGCAGACTATCGGAAATTGTGTTTGCATCATAGGCCATGGGCCATATGGTATTTTTTGCTAGGCGTGGACATTTGACCTGCAGCTCATTTCCTGCTAATGGATACTTATTTAACTTTTTAAAAAAATGTTTGTGCACATTTTGGAATGTCCTTTTCGGCATTTCTTTTCCCTCTCCACTTCACCTATTTAGACTGCTATCTGCCCTTAGGCAGCTGTGATGTACAGATTGAGAGGGAACAGGTTGCTGCTGTACTCGGTCACACAGAAATGAGAAAACTCACTTCGTATAAAATGAGTTTTATACTAAATTTCATGAGGTTTCTCTGATAGAGTTTGTCTAAAATGTAATATATTACTATTATTTCTATTTTTTTATTGAGATGGAGTCTCACTCTGTCGCCCAGGCTGGAGTGCAGTGGTGCAAGCTCAGCTCACTGCAACCTCCACCTCCCGGGTTCAAGTGATTCTCCTGCCACAGCCTCCCAAGTAGCTGGGATTACAGGTGCACACCACCATGCCCGGCTAGTTTTTGTATTTTTAGTAGAGATGGGGATTCATCATATTGGCCAGGGTGATCTCGAACTCATGACCTCAAGTGATCCACCTGCCTCAGCCTCCCAAAATGCTGGGATTACAGGCATGAGCCACCACACCCAGCCTATAATGGATTATTTATAGCTCTATAGAACTACTATAAGCTGTGTTTCTATAGTAAGAAACCTGTTAGATAGAACCCACAGTATCTATGGTGTATATCCTATAATTCTTATCTTGGCTAGAACTACTCATTTTTAGTAGCTTATGTTTGGTAACCAAATTACAGATTTAAGATTCCATTTTTGCTTTATTATTAGCTTGGTGCAAAAGTAATTGCAGTGTTTGCCTTCTTTTAAATGGCAAAGCTCACAATTACTTTTGCACCAGTCTAATATAAAGAATGGGTAAGGCTTGCACAACAGGTAGGTATTACAATATTTATTTGGCTCTTCTTAGACTCTATAAGAAGCAACACCTTGAAGGAACTCATAGTAAGCATGTGATAGGTTTATTTGTATCCAGAGCAGTATCATCAATATTTGGAATATAATAAATAAATTACTTTTATGATGGTTTGTGTATGTATACATTAAAGAAAAGATTAGTCTTGTCAGGTTCTCATTAAAATTTTCTAAATTCCATTCATCCCTATTCCTCCCTGTCTCTTCCTTCTCTTCTCTACTCCTCCCTCCTTCTCTCCCCCTACCCAGCCCATCTATATGTATTTAGTTCAGATAATCACACAAAGGACACAAAGATGAATAACATATACCTCTTGCTCTCAAATCCTGTAGACACAGAATACACTGATTGTGGTGTTTTATTTAAAAAGGGTAATCTTTTGCATTCCAAATACAAAATTCCAAATCAGAGTAATTTTTGTTTTTAAAATGTTAAAAATAAGATAATAATATTGATGCTGGGAGTTGTTAGGCCATTAGGTCTTGAAGTGGTCACTTAGGACAGTGAGATGAAGTAGTACTCAAGCCTGTATTCACTCACTGCAGCAGAGCTAGCAAGAGGCGGAAAGAACTGACAGCTCCTCAGCCCCATTTTCTCTGTGGAATGGCACTGGGCGATGGCCAGGTGGGTGCAGCACAGGCAGGGGGAGTTGTCTCACTGCTGAGAAACCCAAAAAATAAGGCTGCAGCCCCTTTATGACCCTGTGGGTCCAGGGCAGGGTTAGAGGGAAGGGCTAGGAGTGGAAAGGTACAGAATCTTAGTGGAGAAAAGTGTTTCAGCCACGGCCTTCCACTAAAGAGGCCTCTGACCAGAAGGGTCCTGGACATGGTAGGAGGGGGACTAAGTTCTAGAGTGCAACTCTCTGCAGAAAACTGCACCAAGTTTGGTGTGGCCAGAGCAGCTTGCCCTTGAGGCCTGCCAGGCAAAGCTTTGCAATTGCCTATGGTTGCATCTGAGAGGTCACCCATAGGATTTTGTCCTGGAGCTGGGCTGCCCAGGAACTATCATTTAATGAAAGCTCACTACTTGCCAGTCTGTGGCATTCAATCCTCATGGAAGCACTTGAGTTGGGGCTTTTATTAACCCCGTTTTACAAATGGGTAAACGATGCTCAGAGAGATTATGTTACTTGCCCCATACTGTGCCATGAATCTCTTAACCAATGGCCAGCTAAAGTGTGACATGTTATGAGCCATCTATTGATACATATTCATTACATTATTTTTTGTTGCAGTCTTGTACATTTATTGTATTAAATATTACTGCCAAAATTAATAGCTGGGGTATGAACAAGAGTGGAACCTTTCCTGTGCATGACACTTGATAAACTTACAGGTTCAAATGGCTTTCGTGAGGAAGAGATCAAGTGATAGTGCTTTTAGTGGAGTTAAAGAACAAAGTAAAGAGAAAATCAAGAGAATTTCTGTTCTGAGAAGCAGAGAATTGTGAATATTTTCTGATCATGGAGATAATTCCAATTTTATAGTATAGGTAAGAAAATCTGAGTTTGTGTCTTAGAGTAATTTATCTACTTTAATCCTAGAGATGGGACAAGAAGTCAAAATTCCTGACTCTTAATTCAATACACCTTTTATTATATAACAACAAGAGCTGCAACAGCAGTGGCTATTGCTAATATTCCAATTGCACGGATGAGGAAATGAACACTTTAAGATCAGTAGCTTCATCAGAATTTGAATGCAGGCTGATTAACTCTAGTTCTCATTGCTTTAATCACTACATAATAATACCCTAACACTGCCCCATCCTACTTTAGTAATAGAGATCATGTTTTCTTAAGCATAAATCATAATACCTGGCCTGAAAAATAAAAATGGAATACTTAAAGAAAAATAGGAACAAGTTTTACCTATTCAAATGATCATTATAACTATATACAGTTCTCCTGTCTCCAGAGTATAAAAAGTCATGCTATACTGAGAAAAATATAATATAGCTTTCATTTATTCACATTTTTATCAAGAAATAGTACATTATGAATTAATTATTGGACTTACGTTATCTTGTTGATGATTTTTTACTGCCAGAATTTGCAGTTATTTACCACATTAAGTTGCAAAGCTAAATAAAGATAGCTGTAATTTCAGTCTATAAACAGGAAGAATAATATCTTAATACTTTAAACTCTGGGTGGTTGCATCTGATGTAATAAATTGAAAGGAAGAAAGCTAAAAATAAAGCTCTGAATCAATAATGTAATGTATTTTATCATTCATATTGGGAAGTATAATTCGCTTTATATTACATTGTGTTTTTTTTTTCTGATGTCATCTGTCACCTGTATTACTTTTAAACCAAACACATATAATTGTGGAAAATTATCTTATAATTTAGTGCTTTATACTTAAATGCTTTTGTAATAATTTTTTAATTTAGCTAAAGGAGCACAAATATTTTCCACAAATGTTTACAAAACACACCTATTTTAATTTCTCTCTGTTTTCTTTCTGTATCAAAATGGATGATTCCAAGTGGTAAGATGTTAAGAGACAACTGAATATGGGGGTGGGGGATCTAGAAACTTTATCCCTTACCTCCAAGTCAGTAACCAATACAAACCCAAGCCATTTCTGTCGTCAATTGTGTCATATCCATTGTCTCAGCTTGTTTTGCATGTTAATTATAACAGCTATAAGGTGTTGTAGGAGTTGGCATCTCAGAATTTCATTTTCATCATGCCTTCTCCTATCCTTCTGAGCTATTCTGGAGCCAGGCACCCCGCTGGAGTAGGTAACTCTTGTCAACAGCACACTCCTGTCTCCACTTGAATTTTTTTTCCTGCTATTCTTACCTCTCCAGGCATTCTTTCCAGTCAACAATTTACCCATTCTGAGTCTCTTTATCCCACGATGTGGTTAAATGATGTCTTGAAAGGTTGGTACTGATCATTTGGTGTCATTTTTTTTTTTAACACAAAGCCCTTGAAATTGCCTGGAGAATGATGTGTGTCATATGTTGTCCTATATGTGTTACAAAATAAAGACCTTTCCCTGGCCCATTTGCTCACCAGCTTCATGACTTTGCTCCAACATGAGGTCCGTGGTGAGCATTTGCCTGATCACCCTCTTTAATTTGCAGCTCTCCATCTCTAGCACTTCCTGCCACCCTTCCCTATTCTGTTTTTCTCCATAGTACTAGCATCTTCCAATGTACTGCATTATGTACCTAGATTTTTTTTCCTATCTACTTCTCACTAGATCAAAAGCTCTTTGAGGTCATGGATTTTGGGGTTTTGTTCACTGCAAAGAACTCCAGAGCCCAGAGCAAAGACTGGTACCTAGAAGCTCTTGAGTAAATTTTGTTGAAGGAATAAGGAATTATGGAGGAACAAAGCTTTGATTAGATTCCCAAAGGGGTCCATAATCTTAAAAAAAAATGAAGGTAAGGAAACACTGACTTAAGGTGTTCATTCATAGAGTCAAGCACAGATCCTCCCGATTTTAAATGTAGCTCTGATGTATAAAACAGTGAAGGTCATAAAAAATGTGTGTGGCTTAAATATTGGCCACATGATTCAAATTTGTAATCTGTATTTCAAGGTATTGCACCTGCCATGCATTCTGGTATTTTAATAATGTTAAGGCTAGAAAAACTGTTAAGCCCTAAAGAAAATACCAAATAATCAGTGGCCAGATATCATAATATTGAGCTGTGACTGAAGACCCTCTGAAGACCTATGCATAGCATTCTTTCTGATTCTTTTTGTGTCAGTCAAACTGACTTTCTATTGACCATATTGAACTTGCTGTTTTTACGATCTAATACCCAGGTTTCTTGCCTGTTTGTATCATGCAGTTGCAGGATATCCCAAATTGCAAATAGGCATATCATCTTAAACGGATAACTTTTCCCTATCCAAATTGGTAGAGTTATTCAAAACTATAGAAAAATACACATATTTAGAATAATAGCCAGGAGTTATGCTAATGTCAGATTATTTTTTACAGATAGTAAGTAAAATAAGCATAATAGTGAATTAAAAAGATAGATGTGTGACATTTAGGGAATGAGAACTTTGTTCAGTCAAGTGGTGTTCAGAAGTAATTCTGATTAAGTTTGAGGTTTGTTCTGTTTATCTTAAATCAAGGAACTAAAATCCCCAGTGATTTTGAATAACCCCATTGCTTCTCTATATTTTGTCAGGGCCAATATAGAATTTGCAAATGACCTAACCAGTTGCAAACTGAGACATCAGGCTGGGTGCAGTGGCTCACACCTGTAATTCCAGCACTTTGGGAAGCCGAGGTGGGAGGATCACTTGAGCCCAGGAGTTCAAAACCAGCCTGGGCAACATGGCAAAACCCCATCTCTACCCAAAATACAAAAATTATCCAGGTGTGGTGGCACATACCTGTAGTCCCAGCTACTTGGGTGGCTGAGGTGGGAGGATGGTTTGAACCCAGGAGGTGGAGGTTGCAGTGTGCTAAGATCATGCCTTTGCACTCCAGCCTTGACAACAGAGCCAGACCCTGTCTCAACAATAGCAACAAAAACAACAAACATTAAGACATTGATGCTACCAGGATCTCTAGTGTGACCACGTGCATTGCATATGAGATATATGCTGTTTGGTGTTTAATGAACCACAGCCTACTTCTCTCCTGTGTGAAGTGTGATAATGAAACAAAATGGCCAAAAGTAGAAATAGAAAGGAAAAGCAAAAGTCGTGTCTTAAGAAAGCAAGCAAAAATCTACACACACACACACACACACACACCAAAAGGGTTGAAATGGTATATTACCATACTCTAAAAATATAATTACTTTCAAAGATGTTTACCAGTACTATTTAGTTGACTGATTGATTATACTATAAAAGAAAAGGTCTTTGATGCCATCCACAGTAGAAATAAAGTGTTACAAGAAATGACAAAATAAAATGGTACAGGAAAAGACAGTCATCTGAATGGAAGTGATATGGAGCCATAAAGACTGAATGCCACATCTACTTATTACAGAAAGTTATGAACAATCCTCCTTCGAATCTGCCAGAGCCCAGTGAAGATGTTTTCAACTGTTTCTCCAATCACTTGAACAGTGGCAGCCATTCATCAGTACATCACCATTTATGTCATCATAATTATCTTAAAGCACAGAAGGGAAATTCATGAGGGTTTCTTTAGGCTGGAGGCTAATTTTAATTAAGTATTGGGGCAGAAGTCAGACTTACTGACTACAGAATAATTTTTTGTGCTGCTCTGAGAATTTGTGAGTATTCAAGAAAGTTCACAACACCGTTAGTATTATATGAACTGTCTATTTAACTTGGATATAATAGGTCAAAAAAAAAGACTGACTCTTGGATTTTGAAAGGCCTTTTGCCAAAAAAAGAAAGTGTACGGTGGGTTAAAGTGTTAACTGGGTTAAGGATCCCAGGAGAATGTTATCATCTTCCTAAATAAAAAGGCTACCTTTGTTCTGGGTATGCCATGCTCAGGAGGCTACCATGCTCTGAGTTTTATGAATCAGACAATTGTAATATCATTGCCAAGTATAAGCATGAGTTTTCTTAGAGAGAAAACAAAGTTCAGATTGACAGCTTCCTTTAAGTAGCTCAAGGAAACAATGCTCCTTAGTACTTCATTAGCTATTTCTGTGAAATTCAATAGTATACACAATGAACTGAGGTGATTTTCTCAAACTCTTTGTGTTTTTATATGTGAAATAAATGAATTGTTTCTACAGAGATAATCTCACAGAATTTAAAAATCAGACAGAAGAAGTGTTTATGCTGGAGTATCAGCCTGGATGGGATTTAACGCTTAGATTCTTAAAGAATTCTGAAGATATGACATCCTTTTTTCCAAAAATATAAATTCTCTCCCTGAAGTAAACCTATGACCTCAATCAAATTCTGCATGATGTAGTGCTTCATAATTTCCCCCATTCTTTCGCTAATTCATCTAATTGCACATTATTTCATCTAATGTTTACACTGATAACCTGAGACAGATGGTCCGTCTCAGGTGATCTGTCTCGGGTTATCAGTGTAAACATTAGATGAAATAATGTGCCTGTTTAACTTAGTAATGGACCACGCAAAATATGAACCTGAAGATGCTCACTATGGCACACCCCAGAATTGTTTCATGAAAGAATCTTTTAAAGTTCCCTATTCAAATAAAACAGAGTGCCAGACAGGATTCTTAAAAAGTCTTATAACCAAAAATGGCAGGTTCAAGATCACAACCAAAATTCCCTGTGCACTGTGATATCTGTTAAATCTGCTTTCTCATTAAACAGCAGATTCTCTGCATTTCAAGTAAGCATGAGTAGCCTGTTACAATTGCACACTACGTGAATACTGCTTGACCCAGACCCCACTCCCTCAGTCCATGACCTTTTCCTTGTCTTACTCCCTATCTGCTATATCAAAGCATGGGAATAGATGCAGTTCTGGTATCTGCTTTCCTTGAGTTTCACATTATTCTTTAAAAGAACTCCATGACCTCTGGCACCATTGGATGTGGTGCCCTTGGATTTTTTCATTTGTAACCCTTCTTGTGCTGGCCTTCAGAAGTCTTGTGAATGAATGCTTAGAGCTTGGGGCCTGAGAGATTTCCCATTTTATTAACAGCCTTTCTCTACCTTCAGAGTCCAAGGTGAGGTCAATGACATTCTCTACATTTCTTACTAGGAAGAGACTCTCTTTTGCCAGGCTGGAAGCTAAGGGATGATCCAACTGTATATATTTTTTTAAATACAATAATTTTTGTTACACATAAAGTTGGTGGACTTAGTGGTTTTTCCCAAGTTTCCACAAGCGGCTTTTGTCAGAGCTTGTTCATGACCTGATTCGTATTGCTGTGTTGGGGATTTCCTTATAATTCAACAGTAATCATTTTTCAAAGCCATCTGTGTCTCTTCTGGAGACCAGAAATCACAAACCGGATAACATTTTTGAATATAGAGGACATTGCTGCTGGGGAGGGCACTATGTCAGCACAATTTAAAGTAAGCCACCCCCTCTCCAGCTTTAAGTTGATCAAGCAGAGTACACACGCTCTTTAGGTTCTGGGTAAGGGACAGTGCATTCCATGTGAAAGTAGGGAGGTTTTTGAAACTTTATATTAGAGGACACTTATACATCCATGATTGCCTCAGTTGCAGATTTTTAGCCCTGACTGCCTTCCCAGCCCCTCTACTTATCACTGGAATGTGTTCAGGCAGGATAACTGTAATGAATATTTATTACTCTGAAGAAATAATAACTAGTAACTGCATCTTCTGTTAAAATACAAAACAAAAATCATACCACCCAATCAAAGGTCATATTTGTGATTTCTAGATTATTGCTTTGCTGGATTATCTTTATTTCTGCTTCTCTCCACTGGCATGTATCCCAAAGAATTTATCATTACTGATAAGTTATACATGCAATCTGTTAGAAATAAGGATGGCCTGTTTTAATAGTAGTGTGGAATCAATAACATCCTAGTCTTCCTTCCTTGGAAATGGTAGATTCCAAATAAAGTGTATTTCACCTATATCACTGCACTTGAAAATTTTTCATCTTTTTTGAAGTCATTTGTTATTCTTAGACAGTGTTTCAATTATTTTAGAAATTTTCAGAAAAAAATAGATTTTTGTCTTTCATTTCCAACTCTTATACTTGCTTTTATTTGTAATAGTCACATGCATGGTAGTTCTTTTATATTAACACACAGCTAATCTCTTTTTTTACCCAGAAAACAGGAAAATCTGTATTTCAGTCACATTCAAAAATAACAATATACTCTTTGTTTTGTCTCTAAGCTGCCTGAATCTGCCATGGTAGGATTAATTTAAAGTAATTCCCATCACTTCCCCTTTGGTTTAATGGAGTGTGTAGGTGTGTGTGTACACACGTGCATGTGTGTTTTCAAAAAGAAATATCAAGGATATATCAAACAGAAATTCATTCATGAACTCACATTGCCTCCTATAGTAACATGATGTATTGAATGAAAAACACTCATTAGGGCTAAACAGATACAGGGAGTTAGGAGCTGATTTAGACTTGATAAGCCCTTGAGCAGTAAGATTGCTCTGTTGCCATTCCGGGTTTTATAAATTTCTCAATTGCTTTATTCAGGATTTTTATTAGAGAAAAATATATGTATGTTAACATGCCTTTGTGGCATCAGCATTAAAAACTCATTTGTTGGCATTTACATTGCCTAATTTTCCATTAACATCATTCATTGCAGAAAGGATCAGATTTGGTCTGTTGTGACACACATAACAGCAAAAACACTGCAAGGTAGTATAGCTAACTTGCCGATCTATTTGACTCCCATGTTGTTAGAGTGATGGTGGCATGCAAATAGATTTCCCTGGAGGTATGATTATTCCAGAGTGATGGTTTTTCCTAATTATGTACTGAACGGCATGGCATCTTTTCTTAGACTTTATAAGAATTTACTTAGTCATTTTTGCTGTTTCAAAATTATATTAGTTTCATTTATTTTTACTAAATAGTGATGACAGAAAAACCTGAAGCTATTATTTTATAGGGCCCAGCCCTAACTTTGCTATATGACAGTGACTAGTTCTCACATTTTCTGAACTGTGATTTCCTTATTTGTCAATTACAGTTACTAAACTACATCTTGAGTTGTGGTCAGTTCTAGTACCAAAAATTTATGGTTCCATGAAAGCAGGCTGATAATTCTTATTGTTGAAGTTATTCTGAAAAAGACAGGATCATTATACAGTAGCATTTTCAAACTACCATGGCACTGTTTGTAACTAAATTTAAAGTATATAAAATTTAAAAATCATTGAAATTATAATTGTTTTAAGTGAATTATTTGAAGATTTACTTACATTAGTTCTTTGTTTCTAAACAAAGACGAGGTATATAAAAAAATTTTTTTGACTATTTCTAAAAGGCCAGTTTTAGAAAATTGCAAAGACATGTTGTAGAATGCCATCTGAAGCAGCAGAACCACTGAGATTATAAATCAATTACGGAACTGCATGCTAAAAAAGTAAGAGCTGAAATTTAAATTCCTAAGTTTTAATGAAATGCTGTCTTCATATACTGTTGCAGAATATTTATTTTCATAATAAAGCAGGTGTAAGGTGATGCTCATGTAGCCTCACCTGCCCTTCAGCAGAGGATGGTAAATAAGGAATGGCATTATTATGCTTTCCCTGGTTCAGGATACACTGAATGTGCAATAAGAAAAAAAAATTCCTTTGCTATTTTTCCATAGGCAGTTCCTGGATCTGTAAGCGGGTGTTCATCAGCTGCACCCTCAAAGCCTAGAATTTGACAGCTCATTGTGAAATTTATATGGTTCTAGATGAAGTTTCTCTTATCCTTACATGTTTAGCACATCAGGAGAGGGATAACAAAGAAATCTTTGTAGATTCTGGATATTAACCCTTTGTCAGATGAGTAGGTTGCAAAAATTTTCTCCCATTCTGTAGGTTGCCTGTTCACTCTGATGGTAGTTTCTTTTGCTGTGCAGAAGCTCTTTAGTTTAACGAGATCTCATTTGTCAATTTTGGCTTTTGTTGCCATTGCTTTTGGTGTTTTAGACATGAAGTCCTTGCCCATGCCTATGTCCTGAATGGTATTGCCTAGGTTTTCTTCTAGGGTTTTTATGGTTTTAGGTCTAACATTTAAGTCTTTAATCCATCTTGAATTAATTTTTGTATAAAGTGTAAGGAAGGGATCCAGTTTCAGCTTTCTACATATGGCTAGCCAATTTTCCCAGCACCATTTATTAAATAGGCAATCCTTTCCCCATTGCTTGTTTTTGTCAGGTTTGTCAAAGATCAGATAGATGTAGATATGCGGCATTATTTCTGAGGGCTCTGTTCTGTTCCATTGGTCTATATCTCTGTTTTGGTACTAGTACCATGCTGTTTTGGTTACTGTAGCCTTGTAGTATAGTTTGAAAATAAAAAAACAAACAACCCCATCAAAGTGGGTGAAGGATATGAACAGACACTTCTCAAAAGAAGACATTCATGCAGCCAAAAAACACATGAAAAAATGCTCATCATCACTGGCCATCAGAGAAATGCAAATCAAAACCAAAATGAGAAACCATCTCACACCAGTTAGAATGGCAATCATTAAAAAGTCAGGAAACAACAGGTGCTGGAGAGGATGTGGAGAAATAGGAACACTTTTACACTGTTGGTGGGACTGTAAACTAGTTCAACCATTGTGGGAGTCAGTGTGGCGATTCCTCAGGGATCTAGAACTAGAAATACCATTTGACCCAGCCATCCCATTACTGGGTATATACCCAAAGGATTATAAATCATGCTGCTATAAAGACACATGCACACGTATGTTTATAGCAGCACTATTCACAATAGCAAAGACTTGGAACCAACCCAAATGTCCAACAATGATAGACTGGATAAAGAAAATGTGGCACATATACACCATGGAGTACTACGCAGCCATAAAAAATGATGAGTTCATGTCCTTTGTAGGGACATGGATGAAGCTGGAAACCATCATTCTCAGCAAACTATAGCAAGGACAAAAAACCAAACACCACATGTTCTCACTCATAGGTGGGAATTGAACAATGAGAACACATGGACACAGGAAGGGGAACATCACACACTGGGGACTGTTGTGTGGTGGGGGGAGGGGGGATAGCATTAGGAGACATACCTAATGCTAAATGACGAATTAATGGGTGCAGCACACCAACATGGCACATGTATACATATGTAACAAACCTGCACGTTGTGCACATGTACCCTAAAACTTAAAGTATAATAATAATAAAGTTAAAAAAAAACAAAGAAATCTATTTCCAGATGTAGCAGAGAATCACTCTCTGATTGGCCCCAGTCAGAAAGCAATATTGGCCCTTTGAGGAATATTCATTTTAGTGAATTTATTGCTCCTTGATTAATAGAAACCTCAAAAAAGCCAACCTTTGGAAAGCATCTGCTTGATAATATATATTGATAGTTTTCCTTTAAACCCCCCAGTTTATAGAGCTACTACTAAGACTGTCACTGTATTTTTCAAAATTATCTTGGCAAGTATTGAAACCTGTAATTTTCTTTACCTTCAAAACATGTACATAAAGAATACCTTCTCTGAAATCATACATTTGGAATTCTCATGTAAATTAGGAATATGAGCAGCCAGGATTAAAATAGAAACTCAAGACCATTGGTCAGAAAAGTTATCTTAGGAAAGTTCAAATGTATTTTTCAGAGCTTCAAAACAGAGAAATCTAGAACCTAGGCAGAGGGTATGGGTGTATTCCATTTATAAAAAGGGACTTCCATAATCACAATGTGAAACAATTTTTGTGGAAAATATAAGATTTTCATGTTATCACCGATAGAGATATCTAACTAGAAAGACAGACTGTTTAATGATGGTTTCTGGATTCCTGGGATAAGAGTTTGTAGTCACATTTGAGCACATAGGAAGCTTTTGCGGTTCATCTAAATGTACATATTAGTCATGTATGAGATGGAATAATCACATGCATAAAAACCCTAAAGGACAACGTTTTCTTTTCTCAGTTGCTCTTCAGTGGTTATATAAATGTGTCCTTTAAAAGTTGATTGGATGAGAGCTGTATTTTCTAGCTCATTGAATCTCCTGAAATTTGAGATGGTTACTTAACCCTACGACAGATGGAGACAGCCTGTCTCAGCCTTCAAAGATGAAATGTCAGTGAGCACGAGTGAATAAATATGGGACTAATTGAAGTGGACCGGCTGAGAGACTGAGGAAGGATGCATTCCTGGCACTCCTCAGACCCCAGCTTTTGAAGCCAGCCAACAGTCTGTGTAAATGACCCCACTAACCTACACCGGAAGGGGTTAGAATGTTACCTAAACACATAGTCCTTTAGAAACCTATTAGAAACACCTTTCAGAGCATTGAAATATGCTGAATTCCTAAATATGCCTCGTCTGTCTTATCAATTATAAAGTAAGAATTAAAGAATACTGGTTTTGAGATGAGCACTGTAATTTTATGTTGTTCAGATATAAACTTTTAAAGTAGTACAATCAAATATGAACTCTTCATCTTGATAGCAATAGGTATGGCTCAAGCCCTAGGACCTTCTCACCTGATGTATTATTGTGCCATTGTGTTTCTTTTGCAACAATATATACCTCCTAGGAAAATAAGAAAAAGGCCAAAAAATGAAACAAAACTAAAAACAATATGGGTTTAAAATTTAGCTTTTCAATATTATAGTTTTTCTTAGAAAATATTAAACTAACAAAGAAGATAAGCAATTATATTAACCAGGGCCACACATTCGAAAAACTTAGAAGGGCTAGGCAGACTTCACCCATGAAGGATCAGGGAGTGAGTTCCTATGCACACAGTGTGCTTTTGAATGGTGAGGATTTGGGGGAACTAGACACATAAGTTAATTTAAAAGCATGTGGGCCCAGAAATGCTAGACCTTATGTTTTTTAGAAAAAAATAGAAACCTAAATTTAGATGTAAAACATCTCAATTTTTAAATGCTGGTTTGAAAATTTTAAAAACCCTCTATGAAGAACCAAACCACATACATGCGGGCCTCAGGGGCCATTTGGCATACAGGCAATCAGTTTACAACCTTTGATGAAATGCATAGATATGCACAAACTTAAAGCTTTGTGTATCACAGGCACACCAAAAATATTTGTTTAACCAGCTTGAACACTACCAGGCATCAGCATTACGTAATTTCATTTCCAAATGTATAACACTCATTTTTTTCATTGTTGAACTTTCAAAGTTAAATTAAAGCTAAAGAGTTATATTTAACTGTGTAAGTTAGTAACTTAGCCATTTCAGGAATCAAATTAATCCCAGAGAAAATAAACTCTACATTTATTTGAAATGTTTTTTACAGTCTGATAACCCATGTTTACTGAGCACCTAGATTAAAAGACATTGAAGAGTGATTGAATACAGTTTCTAACCAAAGAAGTTTGCAATCTAGTGGATAAGAAAGACTACCTTTAATATAACACAGATAAAAGTAAATGTACAAATGTCATGAGGGACAGAAGAAAATTATCTTATTTGTGCCTTCGTAGCACAAAGGCAGGAAAGATTGATTCTTTGCAGGGATCAAAGATCAAAGAAATCACCTTGAAGGAAGTGGCATTTCAGATGTGTATGACAGAGTGAGACATAGCAGAATTGGGGGCAGGGTGCTTCACAGTACTTGGACTGAGCATTGGGAAATCTGGCATGGCTGGAGCACAGAGGAAACAAAGTGAAGGTGAGGCGGGAGGCTCATTGAGGGCAAGATTACAGAGAGCCTTGGGTGTCATGTTGGTGCCTGTTTTAGGACTTTATAGAAGGAGAAGAAGATAAGGCTGGTGCATTGCAAAACAAATTAGAGATGAAGGAAAAGAGACTAAGAGAGAAGAAAGATCAGTTAGGAGGCCTTTTCAATAGTATGGGCAATAGATAATGAGGACTTGAATGGGTGTGGGGGAGTGGGACTCTGAAGAGGCGATAGATTTGGATGTCATAGCATATGACAGTCTGGGGATTGTTTTTTTGTTTCTTTTTGCCAATATGGCAAGTGAAACAATTAGACCTAGATCTTAATTTTTTCTTCCCACTTTATTAGCTCACCATTCTTTCTGAATTTCAGCACAATCAATAGAATAAGGAAGGTGTGATAAGACCATAGATACTTGGATTTTCTTTCATAGCCCCATAACAATTTATATTTTAAGCTTCTGCATCTATTTTATTTTATGTGTGGGGTTTATTGAAGAGGGGGCTCCAGAGAAGAGAGAAAATGTCTTTTTCATAATATTATACTCTAAAAATGGAAGACTGATAACATTTCAAATGTATATACAGGAAACATTTAACATAAGTAACAGATTGCAAAAAGGCAAGAAGGATTAGAATTCACAAAACTAACTTGCATCATTGGAAAAATAAAACATGAAAATAAAAACATAATTAGGTGATATTAACTTGTAATATACCATTATACCTTCTTGATATTGGTGCCCCCTCATAGGCACTTCTTGGGAAAAATGGGAATCTAGAGTTTTCAAATGAACAGAGTATACAGTCCAGAAATACTTGATGAAATAAAGTAATTATTTCATAATATTTTAAAAAGAAATGTATTTCCTAGTTTTTTCTCATAAAATGGAAGTATAAAACATCTGACAAAATTAAGGTTACTAAATATGGACACATTTGTAGCAAACACCTTTATGGATCATATTGGCCATGTTATTGCTATAGATGTTTAAATAAATGTCTCAATTACAAGCTTTCCTGATTTTATTGCTACTGTATTCCCAGTATGTGTTGCTTTGTAATGTATGGTAAAATAATCTAATTTAATACTTTAACATTTTTGTCATGAAATATTTGCCCATACCTATGTCCTGAATGGTATTGCCTAGATTTTCTTCTAGGATTTTTATAATTTTGGGTTTTACAGTTCAGTCGTTAATCCATCTTGAGTTAATTTTTGTATAAGTTGTAAGGAAGGGGTCCAGTTTCAATTTTCTGCATATGGCTAGCCAGCTCTCCCAGCACCATTAATTAAATGGGGAGTCCTTTCTCCATTGCTTGTTTTTCTCAGCTTTGTCAAAATTCACATAGTTGTAGGTGTGTGGTCTTATTTCTGAGATCTCTATTCTGTTCCATTTGTCTATGTGTCTGTTTTTGTAGCAGTACTGTGCTATTTTGGTTACTAAAGCCTTGTAGTACAGTTTGAAGTTGGGTAGCGTGATGCCTCCAGCTTTGTTCTTTTTTCTTAGGATTGTCTTGGCTACTCAGGCTCTTTTTTCTTTCCATATGAATTTTAAAATAGTTTTTTTTCTAATTCTGTGAAGAATGTCAATGGTAGTTTAACGGGCATAACACTGACTCTATAGATTACTTTGAGCAGTATGGCCATTTTCACGATATTGATTCTTTCTAACCATGAGCATGGCATGTTTTTGCATCTGCTTGTGTCTTCTTTGATTTCCTTGAGCAGTGGTTTGTAGTTCTCTTTGAAGAGGGCCTTCACTTTCCTTGTCAGCTGTATTCCTAGGTATTTTACTCTCTTTGTGGCAATTGTAAATGACAGTTCATTCATGATTTGGCTCTCTCTGCTTGCCTGCTGTTGATGTATAGGAATGCTAGTAATGTTTTGCACATCGATTTTGTATCCTGAGACTTTTCAGAAGTTGCTTATCAGGTTAAATTTGACAAATGGGATTTAATTAAACTACAGAGCTTCTGCAAAGCAAAAGAATCTATCATTAGAGGGAAGAGAAAACCTACAGAATGGGAGAAAATTTTTGCAACCTGTCCATCTGACAAAGGTCTAATATCCAGAGTCTACAAGGAACTTAAACAAATTTAGAAGAAAGAAAACAAACAACCCAATTAAAAAGTGGGCAAAGAACATGGACAGACACCTCTCAAAAGAAGACATACACGCAGCCAAAAAGCACAAGAAAAAAAGCTCAACATCACTGATCATTAGAGAAATTCCAATCAAAACCACAATGAGATACCATCTCATACCAGTCAGAATGGCTATTATTAAAAAATAAAAAATAAAATAAAAAACCTCAGAATGGCTATTATTAAAAAATAAAAAATAAAATAAAAAACTCCGAAGTGCTATTATTAAAAAATAAAATAAAAAAACAACAGATGCTGGCGAGGTTGTGTAGAAAAGGGAATGCTTTTACACTGTTGGCGAGAATGCAAATTAGTTCAAACATTGTGAAAGACAGTGTGGTGATTCCTCAAAGACCTAGAGGCAGAAATACCATTTGACCCAGCAATCCTATTACTGAGTAGTATACCCAAAGGACTAGAGGTCATTCTATTGTAAAGACACCTACATGCATATATTCTTTGCAGCACTATTCACAATAGCAAAGACATAGAATCAACCTGAATACCCATCAATGATAGACTGGATAAAGACAATGTGGTAAATATACACCATGGAATAGTATGCAGCCATAAAAAGGAACAAGATCATGTCCTTTGCAGGGGCATGGATGGAGTTGGAAGTCATTATCCTCAGCAAACTAACGCAGGGACAGAAAACCAAACACCACATGTTCTCACTTACAAGTGGGAGCTGAATGATGAGAACACATGGACACATGCGGGCTGAACCATACACACTGGGGCCTGTTGGGTGGAGGAATGTTGTGGGGAGGGACAGCATCAGGAAGAATAGCTAGTAAATGCTTGCCTTAATACCTAGGTGATGGGTTGAACTGTGCAGCAAACCACCATGGCACATGTTTACCCATGTCACAAACATGCACATGTATCCCTGAACTTAAAATAAAAGTTGAAGGAAAAAATACTATAGGGGATAAATCTGCCACCTGTTCTGTTTTCCCAATTTGGAAATAGTGTAATAACATAGGGAAATTACATGCTTTACTGTGTTCAATTCATTTACCAAATATTAGCTGAGTACTACCAGGTAAAAGGTGCCGTATGCTATTAGGGGTAAGAAAGGTGACAAAAGACACATCAAATAAGTCATTTTCAAGAAATCGGATTTTATTTTACGAAGCTTTAGAAAGTCAAATTGTCCTTTCTTAAACAGCTTATATTTTCTGCTGATTCACTGGGAAGCATATATACCGGAGATGCTACAGGAGTAAACAGAGTTGTGTAATGTTGGATTTTGAAGAATATAAAAGCACATATTTAAAAAGGCAAATGTTAAAAATGAAAACCTTGAAATGGATTGGGCTAAATTTTTTTCAGAGAAAAGATATTTGATAGTATTTTAAACCCTGATATATCCATTATGAGAATCAGTTTTCCCTTTTTAGAGAGTTCTAATGTGTGCATTTTTTTAAAGGCACATATTGCCCACTTGGGCAGCATGCAGTAAATCACTGAAGCAGGCAGCAGTTCATGTTGCTGAAAATGCGGCAAATTGTATTGCATATTGTATTTTCTTTCTTCTCTTTGCTCACTGCTTTGAAAAATTTGTCCTTGTAAGTATTACTATTATAATTGAATTTACATTAATTGTAAGCATTTGACAAATTTCTAGCTAATGTTTGCCAGAAGTCTTTTCGAGGGTGATTTCCTTAATATTTGTTTCTTGATATCTCCATCAACGACATAATGAGATTCTTGATATCTCCATCAATGACATAATGAGATTCAATTCCCATATGTGCATCCAAGGACCACACAAGGCCCTGTCTCAAAACATAATGGGTGTAATAACTGTAGTTTTTCAGCATCATACTAAAAAGTAAAAAGCTAAAATCTAAATTTTAGAGGTGCATCTACTAGAAGTAGCTGAAGAGGCATTTAATGTATACTTTGTGTCTGCTTTTGGCTGCCAGATATGTAGTTACAATGAAGACAGTGAACGCATCAATAAAATGACTCAAACTGGCTGCCAATGACTCAAATAGTCTGTTCAAGCTGCTATAACAAAGTACCATAAATTAGGTGGCTTATAAACAATAGAAATTTATTTCTCACAGTTCTGGAGGCTGGGAAGTTCAAGGTCAAGGTGCTAGCAGATGCGGTGTCTGGTGGGGATTCACTTCCTTGTAGACAGGGCCCTCGTGTTGTGTCCTCACATGGTGGACGGGGCCAGCTAACTCTCTGGGATCTCTTTGATATAAGCGCACTAATCCTATTCACTATTGATAAGGGCAAAGCCCTTATTACCTACTCACCTCTCAAAGACCCACCTCCTAATACTATCATGTTGGGGGTTAGGATTTCAACATATGAATTTTGGGGGAACACAACATTCAGACCATAGCGTATATAAACTACTTGTCTCTTGATCTACTAATTCTGTATTGATTATGGATTATGAAGTTTTAGAGTGGTAAAACTTCAGTATCTATTTTGCTCCTCCCCCCTCCCAACCCCCAGCTCTTTTAGCTCTTTCCTTATTATTCCAAGTTGTGTATCCCTTATCCAAAATGCTCAAGACCAGAAGTGTTTCAGATTTTGGATTTTTTAAATATATTTTGGAATATACCTTTATGGGTACAGTATCCCTAATCCTAAAATTGAAAATTGCAGATTCTCCAGTGAACATTTCCTTTGAGTATTTTGCTGGTGCTCACAAGGTTTCAAATTCTGGATTTTTGGATTATGAATACTCAATCTGTGCAGATAAAGGATACCAGGGATTAAGATCTGGAGCTATGATATACTGTGTTTGGTTGTTAATTTTGTTGTGCGTCTAGATTTTTGGATTTGTTAAAAGGGGTAAGGCAAATTAATCCAAAAAGACAGTAAAGTCAAACTGACTTAAAAATCAATCCTTAAGCAAAAGAGCGTGGGCTTTTGTTACCAGATTGGCTTGGCCTGACCCTTTGTTCTACCACATACTGGCCCAGTGGTTATGGGTGTTACTTATTTCCTCTGAATCTCAGTTCCCTCATCTATAAAATGGGGATAATAACAAATACATTGCAATATTGTTGTGAGAATTAAATAATACAGTAAATATTGAAACACTTAATATAGTGCAAGGTCTATAATAGGAATTACAGACATTTTTTTTTCCTTTATAAACCATTGGTGATTTGACCTTGTGTTTCTTAAGATAACATTAAAAGTGTTTATTAGTATTCATGCTTTTATTATGATCACTGAACGCTTTCCTGGGACCAGCCTAGATTGTTTATAGTGTCAGCCACTCTTAAGATTTCACAACTCCATACTGTTTAGTTGAGCTAAGCTAGAACTAAGTCTGTCAGAACTTTCCAGTATAGCTTTGGTCTAAGATGAGCAACAAGAGAAATTTCT
Source organism: Pan troglodytes (assembly GCF_028858775.2). Taxonomy (NCBI): domain Eukaryota; kingdom Metazoa; phylum Chordata; class Mammalia; order Primates; family Hominidae; genus Pan; species Pan troglodytes. The sequence goes on along the minus strand of NC_072408.2, from coordinate 54,599,696 downwards.
GCCAGATTTAGAAGACAGAATGAAGCAACAGCTATGTTTCACTCTTGGAAATTTGGTAGGGTCACTTGCAGTTGCAGCTCACACACAGTGTGAGAGATCTGCCTGCTCATGTTGTTGGCAGGAGGCAGCAAGCAAGTGGGTCCAGAGTTCCTCTGATTCCTGCAAGATTTTTCAGCTTCTCCAACTCTTGAGCCAGGTATGTGTTTAACTCTGTGATGAAAGTGTCCGCATCTCCCACAGGTCATATGGAAAAAAAATTTTTAAATACAAATCTTCAGGATTCCTTAAACCCTATTGAAAACAAGATGTCATACTGATATCTACTTTCTAGTCCGTTTTCCAAAACAGTTGACTGATATGCTAAAAATAAATTTCTCAAGGAGGGAAAGAGAATTTCAAGTGTGATTTGAGAGACAGAGTTCTGCAGTCCATCATCTGATGATTTGAACATTTACAAAATGTATCTCAATAACTTAGGTTAATATGTATATCCATAAATGTTATGTATTGGATGCGATGTTAATAATACCTCGCTGGTTACACAACTATCCACACAATCTCTGATAGAAGCACTGGACAAGGGAGCTCTAAAACTATTCAGGATCAACACAAAGCACTCTTGTTATTCCAGATTGTAACACAAAATTATTAAGAACTATTAAGATTAGGAAGCATTTTATTCTTGTTCTTGTGGACACACACACACACACACACACACACACACACAAAGTTGATTTGGATTTCAGACAGGGTTTTGCCATATTGCCCAGGCTGACTTCAATTTTTTTCTTGCTTCACCCAAAATGTCAGTTAGATAAAACTTCTGCTGCAAAACATGACTTTCCCTTAACACGTTCTTGAGGATGGAGAGCAGCTGTCACTTCCTGTAGGTCTCCACAGCTGTGGAGTTAATGCACTTAGCAAAAAATTGCAGTGCCCTTCTAAGCATAGCACTCAGCATAGCCACTGCCCAGTGGTAAATAGAATTGGCAGGAGCATCTTTTTCTTAATAAACTTCTGGCTCCTCTTTTTCACCTAATTGCAGTGTGTGTTGGTCCTAATGCTTTCATCATATCTGATTCTAGGTGAGATTCTTTTCAGTATTTTCTTTGTCTGTTACTTCTGCCTCCTGTATTTTTAGATCAAAAAGTTTTTGAGTGTAGAGGAAAGCAGAGTTTTCCCCTATGAAATGCAAGTTTTCCTTGTATCTCTTCATTTTGCCTGAAGAATGTTCTTGTTACCGTCAGCAGATTGCATATGGAGTGAAAAGCATAGCAAGATATAGGGAGACATAGTCAAGGTCAGACTTCTCTAAGTTATATTTTCAACTTTAACCTTTTACACAGACTTCACCTTTTGGATTTGTTTTAATTTTTATTAGTTGGGGCAGCTTGGTTAATTGTTCTGGTATTACAATGAATAATTACAATCTAAAAAATTAATAAGTTCAGTCAGTTAAACAAGGAAAAATATTGATTTTAAAATACTTTAGGTTTATGACCAGATTTCATGAGTTGTGCCAAGGTAATGACAAGGCAACTAGCTGAGAAGCAGAAGTTATTATTCATGCAAGTGATATCACAGCATTTGAATACGTTAAAAATATTTTCAGTTAGTCCGTATTTAAAGCCAGATAGACCTATTGGAGTCCCTTTCTGTTCACAACTACAATTAAAATAAATATATTATTAACAAATAAAATAAATAAAATAAAATTATCTTTCATACTTTAATTTGAGGTAATGATTTTTCTTACTATGTGTTACAGATTCAGGACTTTTTCATTTCTCTATGGGATAGCACTGCCTGATAGCTAATTCACAGTAGCAGAATATCATTTCTATTTATAATACATTAGATATAATATAGGACTTTATATGAAGACATGATATCCCTATAACTCATGTTCCTATTTCATAAGCTTAGCTAAGATATTCACTCAAACATCATTCATTTCCCTCTCATATTCCGTCTCTCAATGTGCCTCCAGACTGAGTACTCTGATGGCTTTTATTTCCTACCTACTCTCAGGTGATCTCAGCCAGATCCAAGGCTGGAGGAGCCTTTATGCCTCCTAATATTTTATGTGTAGGTCTGACCTTTATCCCAAACTCCATCTTCTTTCCCAACATTTTCAACTGGACATCTAATAGACATCTCAAATTCCCCACGTCTCAAACTTTTGATTTCCAATTCCTGCCCCCAAAATACTCCCCCAACTTGGTAAATGGCCATTCTGTTCTTCCAGTTGCTTAGGCCAAACCCTCAGAGTCACCCTTGTCTCCTGTTCCCACACCTTACCTGAGATTCCATCTCACCATCTACACTAAGCCATTTTGTCGCTCTCCTAGAATATTTCAATACCTTCTAACTGGTCTCTCTCCCTTCCTCTTTTGTGCCACTAAGGTGTATGCTCCATACCACAGCCAGAGTGTTCCTGTGGCTGTAAGTCAAATCATGTTACTCCTCTGCTCAAAGTTCTGCAACGAGTTCCCATTTTCCTCAGTAAAATCCGAAGTTCTTTCCTTGGCCATTGTTCTACATGATCTGCTCCACTGCTGCATCTCTGACCCTACCTCCTACACCTCTCTCCTTTGCTTACCCCACCCTTGCCAAACCAGAACCCTTCCTGTTCCTTCAGCAGGTCCAGCAGACTCCCGCCTCAGAGTGTTGCCCATGCCAGGCTTGCCCCTGGAAGGCCTTCACCCAAGCATACCACTGTCTTGACACTCCCTTCACATTGATCTCTGGTCCAATGGCACCTTATCAGGGAGATTTTCCTCAATTATCCCAAATAAGATAGCATTCCTAGTTACCACCCTGGGCACTGTCTAGCTAGCATCTTGGCAGTGTGTTATTGTATTTCATAGCATTCTCATCCTCTTGTGTATTATATATGTATTGGTTTATTGCAGTTCCCCGAGCAAAAGATTTCTGAGCACAGGGACTTTGTCTGTTTTGTTCATGACATCTCTAGAACCTGGAACAGTGCAGCCTCCTGTTAGGCATTTAATACAAATTTGTTGAATGAATAAATGAACAAATGAATTATTTTATCAACAAACACATATCGACCATATGCCTGATACTATTTCAATCCTTGGGGATTCAAATGTTAATAAAATAAGAGCTCTGCCTTCAAGCAGGAAAGATGGACATGTACAAAATTAATTAGAATATGATATGACAACCCCTCTAGTAGAATCCTATAAAAAGTTTTGTATACACTGAAATATATATGGATAATGTAATAGGATACCTAGGATTGGCTTCAAAATGATATGTGGTGGAGGGAATAATTTCTGTACATTAAAAATGTGTTCATAAATGTTGAATCTGGGTAATGGGAATATAGGGATTCATTCTTTCTGTGTTTTAAAACGTTCAACATTTTCCATAATAAAAAGTGAAAAAAAATCTATGGCAATATAATGGATGAAACAGTAACTGTTCCTATGCTGAGGGGGAGTCTTTACAGAGGAAACAGTATTTAGACTGAGTCCTCATGGAAATCAAAGCAAGAACTCATTAAAATGGAGAGCAAAAGAAGGGCAGCCCCACCCTTATGTCACATCTGCCCTGCAAAGAAACAGAACAATGCCTGGGCTACAAATTAGATGTGGCTCAGTCCAGTTGGGTGATAGAAGGTGAGTTAGAGGGGTAGTCTGGGGAAAGCGAAGGATCTTGTTTGCAATGTGGAGGCATATGGAATTATTCTCTAGGGAGACAAAAGCCATCTGAGATTTTAAGTCTTCAAAATTTAGGATGGTAATTAATAGCATGCAGATTGAGGAGCTTTGGGTAGACAGGAGACATGTTCCAACTGTAGGGAGATTTCTCAGAAAAATAAAATGTCTTTGATAATTTGCTTTGATGTCATTTGATTACATCATTTCAATATTTAATATGAGCTCTGTCTGCATAGATTTTTTAAAACTTTTGTTTTATCAGCAATGAATATGATTTTGATTAGTCCAATATACTCATCAAGGTTTTAAAACAATTGTACAGTTAATTGACAGGGTATTTCAACTGTACAGTTAATTGTACAGTTGATGGACAGTGTATTTCACTCTATATTGAAAAGCTGTCATTACAAGATAGTTAAATTTTTGGCAACAGATTATGCTGTGTGGATAGGTATGGATGGATGTTAATCTAAATCCAATCCTCTTGAGGAAATTCTGTATAAAAATATTCTTCTTGTTATTGGGTTCTTTCATGTGCAGAGGAAGTTTTCATCCAAAACGTTTGGAGCTTGTTGCCCTGTGACATTTTGTGACACTATTACTATATCTAATTTTTTTCAGTTAACTTGTAGTGATTTGTTGGAGCTATAGATGAGGTAACAAGTTCCTGGCATTTTGGTGAGATCAACTGCAGGGGCTTGACATCACAACCAATTTTCCTACAGCAACTCTTTCTGCTCTCATGTTCTTTATCTTATGAAACTTCCCATTCAGTGGGAGTTGTAAAACAGCAAATTTGAGTTCAACTCTGTTATTCTTAATGCCTTGGGACCACTAATGAGTCCTGTTATGCCACTGAACATGAAATACAGTGAAGAAAATGACCTCTGCATTGCTTTGGAAGCTAGAAGCATTGCTCCATACAGACATTCTATACAGTTAATTTTTTTTCTATTTACTCTGAAAGGTACAGAGATCATTCTGTATTGAGTCTTCAGCTGGGATATTTTGCCTCACTTTGTTTTCAGGCCTTCAGGAATTTCTATGTCATTCATCCATCCCTTTCTTCCTTTTTTTTTTCTTTCAAATTCAACAAATATATTGAGATCCAATATATCCAGTGTTCTGTGCTAGGCACTATGAGGACTATAATGCTGATGGAATCCCAGGGCCAAATAATTTAAAATTTAGTAAAGGAATTAATACCAAAATAATCATGGTCCAAGGTACAACATAAGTAAAAATGTTTAGAGAGTACGGGGGAACAATGTATCACAGCTGGTTGAGAAGAGAACTCTGGAAGTAAGATGCTTATTATATTGCCTACTACATTATCTCCTAATTAAGGTATGCAGACTGGCAGATCTAGCATTACCTGAGGAGCTGCTAGACAGGCAGATTTTCAGGCCCCAGTAAAACTCACTGAATCACAATCTTTGAAAGTGTGGCTTCAGAATCTGTTTTAACAAGCTGATATTTACACATGCACCAGCATGTGTACCACTGACCACATCACTGACCACTGAAATTACCCAATATAAGTTGATTGATTGTTGATTTAATTTGGGGGGGTTCCTTTAAAATGTTTTATGTGATGAACAAATGTTCTTCCTCTGTGGTAGGGTTCATTGCCCTTTTGACTCCAATTCCTGGGCTTGGCTTTACTTGTGACCAGCTTGGAGAAATACAATAAATCTCTAACATACTAATTGTTATATGTTTCTTGGCATAGTAGGCTTGGATAGAAGATAGAATGTACCTTGATGTAACAATTTTTTTAAAGTGCCCATTTATCTCCCATCCTTTTAATAAATACTTATGTTTCCAAAATATTTAAAGACTTTTAAAAAGAAAAATAGCATTTGTGCTTAGGGTAGCCTGTTTTGAACATGGGTATTTGGAAATTGATTTTAAAAGATCTATGCTCAAACTAAGGTTTTATAAGATCCTGATTTAAGTTAATATACTTGGGACATGCATACAATTATCAGGCATTTAAGCTACAGAGAGCAATGGCATTAATCCATGTGCTGAAGGCTCACAGATGTGAAAGATATTGGACTGTTGTTTTAGGCAGTCATGGTAAAAAGGGAAATGACTTGCACAAAGCAGGCTGCAATGAACTGAAATGATGCTAGCTGTTGCAGGTTCACTTCACCACTTTGTTCTGATATTTAAACCGATGTTGCCCAGAGGGTTAGCAACTATATTTAGAAAATTATTATTTGCCTATTTGTTTTGATTCAGCAAATAATAGTGTGTGAAAATTATGGATATGCCTCAGCTGGCATGTTGCTGAGTACTTTTAGAGTCATACAGAACAATACCCAAAGTGTTAGATGAAGCTTACAAACCTAAATCTTATGGGTTATCAAGACTTTCTATAATGAAATCCAAAATTTTTTGGCTAAGAAACATTTCATCACCATGCACATGCACCATAGGTTTTACGAATTACACGTGATATGCTGAAAACAGAGACTTACTGCAAATGACAAGAAAAGTAACATTTTAATTGCTTGAAAGGAAAATGTTTACTTAGAATTCAATGACTAAATCCAGTAAGTTAGTGTGTAATGGACAGTAATAGCCAAGATTTTACCCTCCTACTCAGGAAAGCCAGTGTGAAATTGTGAGTTTCGAATGGCAGTAATTAATCATTATGGTAGACTGTCAGAAAAAGAACTCAGGTCATTTATGTTAATGATTGCAGTGTGCAGTTTTTGACATATATTGTGAGCTCTAACATATTTCATATATAGCAATTAACCAAAAATGCAAACATCTGGAAAGCAGTCTACCAGCAGTCTTAGAAGTGAAATAAATTTTAAAATAAATATTAAAAGATATCTTATTATAAATAATTGCACTGTGATGTAGCATTTTAAAAATAAACTAAAATACAGATTATTTGCTTGGCATAATGTAATTATCCCCAGAGTAATTTATATAATGTCATTAGTAATTACAACCTGATTACAAAGTAATATTTGTTTGGTAATAACCAGAAAGCATTTAGATGTCATGGTTATTATATGAACCATATATGCATAGTACTTAGATAGATTTAGTGGACATTTATGATTTCCCAGTATTTATCTTAAATTACTCTGAAGTAAAAGCTTCTTGGTTATTACTAAACAAAAATGACCATGTTATACATGTGTATTCACATGTGCACATGTGTGTATACACACACATATACACACACAGAGATAGAGAATCAATTTCAAAAAGATAATTATAAGACTCAATGTCTGAACATGCAGGTAGGTATGAAAAAAGTAATGGGTTTGCCATTACTTTTAATGGCATAAGTCGCAAGTACTTCTGCACTGACCCAATACCACAAAAAGTACATTGTTAGTATGAACTATTTTGCATGAAGAGGTATCTTGTCACTAATTAAGACAAATTGCTGTATTGAGGATGACTTGTACAGATTGTATACAGCATGTCAAAAGAAGTTATTTTGGAGAAAATAAATTAGTATATGGGAACTTGCACACCATTTGGATGCCAGACAATATGGCAATGTGCTGCTATAAAGCCTGTGGTCTAGCTTTGTTGCTGAATTGTGAGGATTTGGGGAAGAAGGGACCTGAATAAATGGCTTTGAGGCTAGACAGAAGTTAGTAGTAGGGTGACAGGAGCATAATTGCGATGCCCGGAATACACCATTCCCTTGCTATTGCAGTTTATTTTCAACCTTAATTATTTAAGAAGCATAACAATGGATTTATCATCATCCAAGAGTGCTTTGCCGATGACTTACTGGGGCCTGAAGTATTATGCAGCGTTTCTTTGATTTGAAGACTTTACACTTTGACATGTTCTGTTGACTTAACTCTGCACTAAATTGCCAACTGTAGAAGCTAGTAGGAAGGTAAAGAAGCAGAGTGCATTCACATTCATAGGTATAGAGTTTGGATTTGGCAACTGAAGTCTTTCCTTCATTTATAGTGAGGGGGTATGTGTGTATGTTTAAATTTCCCCATGAAGTTTTATGGGAAATCAATCTAATTTACGCACACTTTTCTCCAGGAAGCATAGTCGTGAGACAGAAATCTCAATTAAGGGGACAAGTCTTTTAGACTGATCCTTTGTAGATTTGTCTAGATGGTATAGACAACTATGGAGAAAATGGGTATGGTAACTTGCATACTTGTTTGCTCTTGACTTAGGTGTTCAGACATATCATTGTAAATGTGTTACTTAAGTGTCTTCTGACCACTCCAGACTCTCAAAGTATTATTTTTTTGTAACTAGTCTGTACTTCTGGTTCATTCCATGATTTAGCAAAAGTGAACAACTAATTTTCAGAAAGAGTTCTGTGTTACAAGAAAAACGGTTGTTATGAGTACAGTCTTGTTGATTTGCTCACCTCCAAAAACATTTTCAAGAAAGGTAAGAGTACTAACAAGAAATGCCTTGACTATTCCACCACCATCTTGCTTTCTTTTCATATGAGGGAACTTCAAATAGTTTGTAGAAAAATGAAATTAAAAGACAAAAATGAAAAATATAAACTATATTTCTCAAAATAACCTCCATCAAGTTCAAGATACTTTTGTAAGTAATGATGCCAGGCTTTTAGTCCATCCCTAAATAACTAAAAGTTCTGGGAATTTAACCATGCCAATGCTATCTTTTTTACATTATTAACTGGAGAAAAATGGGTGTGCTTGACAGATTTGTTAAACTTGGCAAATGAAAAGAAGTTTGGAGGAGCCAAATTAGAACTGGAAGGTAGATGCCTAATGATTTCCTGTTGAAACTTTCACAAAGTTGCACTTACGTGTTGAGAGGAATGAGCAGGAGCATTGACATGGTGGAGAAAGACTAGTAAATCTTTCCTGGGTGTTTTTCTGCTAAAGTTGTGGCTTTCTCAAAATATCTTCATAATAAGCAGATGTTATTGTTTGTCAACCCTCCAGAAATTCAACAGGCAAAGTGCCTTGAGTATCACAAAGAACTGCTGCTTGAGTATCACAAAGAACTGCTTTCACTCTTGACTGGTCCACTTTTACTTTGACTGGACCACAGCCAACTCTTGGTAGTCATTGCTTTGATTGTACTTTGTTTTCAGGATTGTACTGGTAAAGACATGTTTTACCTCCTGTTAGAATTCTTTAAAAAACTGCTTCAAGATCTCGATCCCATTTGTTTAAAATTTCCATTAAAAGCTCTGTTTTTTTCTGCAGCTGATCTGGGTACAATAGTTTTGGTACCCATCAAGTGGAAAGTTTGCTCAACTTCAATTTTTCAGTCAGATGATGTAAGCTGAACCAACTGAGATGTTTGTGGTGTTGGCTATTGTTTCAGCTTTTAATCATCAGTCCTCTTCAATTAGGGCATGAAAAAGATGAATTATTTTCCTCAAAAATTGATATGGTAATCTGCTGCCATGGGCTTCATCTTCAACATATTCTCACCTCTTCTTAAAATTTGTAAACTGCTTGTTTCTTTGGGGGCATTTTCCCTATAAACTTTTTGTAAAGTATCAGTGATTTCACCATTCTTCCTCCCAAGCTTCATTATAAATTTGGTATTTGTTCTTACTTCAATTTTAGCAGAGTTAATATTGCTCTGATAGGGTCTCTTTTCAAACTGTCTTATCCTTAGTTCTTCAAACTAGATTCTGTTCAGACATGTTATAAAAAGTTAGTTTATTTTGATGCAAATAAATTTGAAATTCATGCATAATTTTTAAAATAATACACATTTTCCATGAACTGTTTGAAGACCCTTTGTATATGATCTATGATAAATCATCCAACATCTTATTCCCCTCTTACCTGAGTCATTCACACTAGCCTTGTGTGGTCAGATTACAATATAGTCAACAAGTCATTAAACAAAAATTTACACAACAAACCAAATTATAAAAACGTTATATTTAAAATAAGGCGAGGCATGGTGGCTCACGCCTGTAATCCCAATACTTTAGGAGGCTGACGCAGGCAGACTGCTAGAGCCCGGGGGTTCGAGACCAGCCTAAGCAACACACTGAAACCCTGTCTCTACAAAAAATACAAAAATTAGGTGGGCATGGTAGTATGCACCTGTAGTCCCAGCTACTCAGGATGTTGAGGTGGGAGGATTGATTGAGCCCAGGAGATAGAGGATGCAGTAAGCCATGATCAAGCCACTGCACTCCAGATCGGGTGACAAAGCAAGACCCTGTTTCAGATAAATAAATAAATAAATAAATAATAAAATGAAGTAAAATAAGCATTGCAATACAATGGAAACCTTTGGCAATGTCTTATAAATACTTTATGGTATGATCAGTAATTCTACTCCTAGGTATTTAATACAGAGAAATAAAAACACAAACATAGGAGGGTGCTCTTTTGATAATAGCAAATATCTTGAAGTAACCCAAATGCCACAAACAGGTAAATGTTCATACAATGAAGTACTACTCAACAACAAAATGGAATGACCACTGATAGAGGCAAATTCTAAATGTTATCCTGAGTGATAGCAGGCATACACAAAAGTTTCATTCACAAGAAACACTTACATTTTAGGCAAAACAGGCCAGGCGCAGTGGCTCATGCCTGTAATCCCAGCCCTTCGGGAGGCCGAAGCAGGGGGATCACAGGAGTTTGAGACCAGTCTGGCCAACATGTTGAAACCACATCTCTACTAAAACTACAAAAATTGGCTTGATATGATGGCACACACCTGTAATCCCAGCTACTAGGGAGGCTGAGGGAGGAGAATTGCTTGAACCCGGGAGGTGGAGGTTGCAGTGAGTTGAGATTGGGCCACTGCACTCCAGCCTGGGTGACACAGCAAGACTCTGAAAAAAAGAAAAAAGACAAAACAGTCTTAACAGAAAGCAGATCAGTGATTGCCTGAGACTAGGAAGTAAGTAGGAAGAATTTACAATAAGTGAACATTAGGAAATATTTTGAGGTGCTGAAAATGTTTTAGATCTTGAATTGTAGTGGTGGTTAGTTGGGTGTACATTTTCAAAATATATACTTAAAATGGGTATATTTTATTGTATGTAAATTATATCTCAACAAAGTTGATTTTGAAAGAAAAATATGAATATTGAGTGTGTAAGAACAAATGAATATGTAGTGAGATGAACATGTGGGAAAGAGCAACACTTGGAATTGTGTGGCATTAATGTCGGTATTGAATTGAGATAAAACTGTAGAAATCCCATTCTATTGATTATCATTTTACTTTGTTGATTGTTTCCCTTGCCGTGCAGGAGCTTTTTAACTTGATGTCATCCCAGTTGTCTATTTTTGCTTTGATTGCCTGTGCTTTTGAAGTCTTACACAAAAAAATCTTTGCCTAGCTTAATATCCTGACATGTTTCTCCCAATGTTTTCTTCTAGTAGTTTCATAGTTTCAGGCTTAGAATTAATCTTTAATCCATTTTGATTTGCTTTTTGTGTATGGTAAGAGACAGGGTTCTAGTTTCATTCTTCTGCATACAGTTATCCAGTTTTATCAGTGCCATCTCTTGAAAAGACTCAAAACCAAATACAGAATCATCTCACTCCAGTTAAAATGGCTTGTATCAAAAAGACAGACAATAACAGAGCCTGGTGAAGATGTTGAGAAAGGGGAACCCCCATTACTGTTACTGGGAATGTAAATTAGTAAAGCCAATATGAAGAACAGGATGGAGGTTCCTCAAAAAACTAAAACTAAAACTTCCATATGATCCAGCAATTTCACTACTGGGCATATGGCCAAAAAGATGAAATTCAATATATCAAAGATATACCTGCACTCCCATGTTTATCACAGCACTATTCACAATAGCTAAAATATGGAACTGTGTGTCCATCAAAAGATAAATGGATAAAGAAAATGTGATACATATACACAATGAGATATTATTCAGCCACAAAAAGAATGAAATTGTGTCATGTGCAGCAACATAGATGAAACTGGAGTCCATGTGCTAAGTGAAATAAGCCAAGCAGAGAAAGACAGCTATTGCATATTCTCACTCATATGGAGAATCTAATAAAAGTGGACCTCATGAAGATAGAGAATAGATTCCTGGCCACTAGAGGCCAGGAAGGGAAGAGGGAGAGGAGAGATAAAAGGAAATATATATATATATATATATATATATTTATATATATGTGTGTGTGTGTGTTTGCGTGTGTGTGTGTGCTTGCATGTGTGTGTTTATTACCTTTGAACTACACACTTAAAAATAGTAAAGGTGGTAAATTAAATATGTGTATTTTACCTCAGTAAATATATATATATATAAAGTAAAACTATTTCAAAGGAAAAAGGAAAAAAAAGTATACATCAGCATTTTCTTCTATACTGCCAGAGAGATCAGAAGCAGCCACAGTTTGTTATTTAGCATAGTGAAGATATTACACTAAACACTTTATATGCATGATATCATTTAATCTTCCCCAAATACCCAATAGGTAGGCTTTAAAAAAACAAAGCTTCAGGAGACGAAGTAAGATACTCAAAGTCACATGGCTAATAGGTGGCAGGGCTAGGATTTGAATGAGACTGACTCAAAACTATAATGCTTAACAGTTACACCCAAATGAAATCTTTCTGAATAATAGTTTCTTATATAATTATGGGAATGTTGATATTTAGTGTTGTTTGAATAAGATATATTGAAAAGCCTGTTGCAAATTAGAAAGTAGACCACTATACCCATGCTCATTTATGTAATAAATATTTTACCATTTCCTATGTGCCAGAAATTATGCTGAGTATGGGAGACAAGACAGATCCTCTGCAGTCCCAAGTCTGAAGATGCAGGCAGTAAAACAAAGAAATTAAAATGCTGTGCAATGAGTGAGTCACAGTGCTGTAAGACCACATTGCCTGGGCAGCCATGCCCTTGGAAGTGGTGATGTCTAAGTGAGAACTGATAGATTAGTAAGAGGTTGCTCTGGCCAGGCACAGTAGCTCATGCCTGTAATTCCAACATTTTGGGAAGCAGGAGGATCACTTAAGGCCAAGAGTTCTAGACTAGCCTAGGCAACATAGGGAGACCCAGTATCTACAAAAAAATAAAAATAAAAAAAAATTAGCCAGGCATGCTGGTGCAGTTACCTGGGAGGCTGAAGTGGGAGGATTGCTTGAGCCAAGGACATTGAGGCTGAGCTGCAGTCACACCACTGCCCTCCAGCATAAAGAAAAGAAAAGAAAGAGAAAAAGAAAAGACAACGAAAGATTTGGCTCCCTGGGTGTGGAAAGGGGACTAATTGATGCAGGAGTGATTTATGGGGAAATCTAGGGGACAGAGTTTAGTGAGACAGGTGTAGTGGGGCCAGAGTATAGAGTGCACAGTGGGGAAGTGGTGAGGGAGAAGGCGCAAGTGATCAGCAGGGCAGCCAGATCATGCAGGTCCTTTAGGTAAGACAGGTATGTTTGTCACACAAACCAGAATATGTAAAGATTAATATAGAGTTTGATAATTAAGCCAAGACAACAGATCTAAACTGGGGCTGTTCATGGCCTGCTGGTGATTCCATAAACCTTAACAGAAAGTTTTGTTTTTTTGTTTTTGTTTTGTTTTGTTTTGTTTTGTTTTTGGTAAGGGTAGTAGGAATAATTGGAGAGTTTTAAGTAGGGAAGTAAAATGATTAGATTACGTTCTACCTTCTCTCATGTCTACCAACATGCCTTGAGGAGGATGTTGAGGGAACCTGTTTTTATTACATTTTAACTTCCTGAAGTGTATGTACAAAGGCTTTTACATTAGTCAGTTTTTGTGTTGCTATAAAGAAATACCTCAGGCTGGTTAATTTAGAAAGAAAAGAGGTTTAATTGGCTCATGGTTTTGCGAGCTGTACAGGAAGCATGGCACCAGTATCTGCTTCTGGTGAGGCCTCAGGAAGCTTTTACTCATGGCAGAAGGTGACGGGGGAGTCCGCCCATCACATGGTGAGAGAGGGAGCAAAGAGAGAGAGCAAGGGGCAGAGCCAAGCTCCTTTGAACAACCAGCTCTCCTGTGAATTAACAGAGCAAGAACTCACTTATTGCCATGGGGTGGGTACCAAACCATTGGTGAGAAATTCACTCCCATGACCCAAACACCTCCCACCAAGCCCAATTTCCAGCACTGGGGATCAAATTTCAACATAAGATTTGGAGGGGACACACATTAAATCATATCGGCTCTTGAGGATTCACATTCTCTGTGGAAATTATGGTCACTGAAAGACTATTAAGAAAAAAATTTTTTAATGCATTGACAGGCAAATGTGTAAGGATAATTTTCAAAATAAAACTATGTATTTCCTAGTCATATAAAAGTGATTTTATTGGTATTCTAAGTAAAAGTGTCTGTAAAAGGAAAAGGAAAACAATTTTCTGAACAGGATATTTTAAAATGAATAAAAATTTCTTGAATACTTTCTAAGGTCCAACTATCTCAGAGTCAAATTTTGATGATGTTGTATAATGTAAAAGAAAATATTTAAGATTGTTTGCTCATTGAAAAAAAATTAAGAAGTGTGGCAAAAAGGGAACACTTAAATACCTTTATGCTCTGAGATTATGTCTCCATTCAATTGAATATTCAATAAATAAGTATGGAATAGCTAAATTGTGTTATAGAAACCTGGAGCAACATATTGATCCCCCTATACACAAGCCAACATTTACCTTCTCTTTTCTATCCTCTTGACGTAAGGCAAAGAAAAGTTGAATTTTTAGGGCTTCCAGAACTGTGAGGAATAAATTTATGTTGTTTACAAGATACTCACTTTATATAGTATCTTGTCATAGCTGACTGAACTAAGACACACATTCATTTGGCTGGATCATGACCATCTCCAGACTTTCATATCTAAGTGTCTACCTGGCTACCTTCTTGTGTGTCTCAAGCCCTTTCTAACTCAAAAGATCCATCTCAATCTTCTGTTTTTCTACCAAATCTGTCATCTGCCTATCTCAGGGAATGGTATGTCCATTCATCCAATTGAATGAGTCATAAACCATCTCTAATTAGTCAACTGGCTAGCCATCTCTCCATATTTATTGCTTATACATATCACCATATTTCATTGTTATACATATCACCATATTTCATTGCTTTTCCCTTCTAAATATTTCTTGAACCTACTCACTTTCCTCCACATTCTTCAACCCAGCTTAGGCTACATTAATTTATCACCTGGACTGTGCCTCCTGCATCGTCTACTTATACTCACTTCCTCTCAGTACCCCAACCAACCTATACTCCAAATTGCAGCCTAAGTAATGCTTTTCAAATGTAGATCAAATATGCTCCTGAAAACCCCTGAATGAATTCTCTTTCTTCCTAAGATAAGCATAACTACTTAGCATTGTTTTCCAGAAGCTGGGAAGTCCAAGATCATGGTACTAGCAGGTTAGTTTCAGGTGATGGTCCTCTTCCAGGTTGCAGATTGCTGACTTTTCATTGTGTCCTCACATGGTGGAAGAGGCAAGGCAGCTCAGAGGCCTCTTTCATAAGGGCACTAATCCTGTTCATGCAGGTACTTGCCCTCATCACCTAATCGTCTCTCATAGGCCCTGCCTTCTAATACCATCACCTTAGTGATTAGGATTCAACACAGATTTAGAACATAGCAATGGTGAGTCAACTGCACAGGAGAGGTAACTGAAGCCTTGGGTGTAAATGGGATGCCCCTGGAATAGACCTTAGAGGAAGAAGAAAAGAGTCTCCAAGAAATTCAATATTTAATGGCCAGTGGAAGTGCAGAAAGCCTTTGGACACATAGAAGAGAGGAAAGAGTAAAACAGGGAAGTGTGGTATCATGAAATTCAGTAAGTGATTTGCCAGGAGATTGGGTCTTTCAATTGTGTTTATTTTGAATGAATTTCACTATTGCTCTAGTTGGAGGAAATATTCTCAAATGGAAATTGACTGTGATTTATTTGCCCTTTTCATCTATTCACTCATTTTTATTTGTCTTCCTATGAGTGGGACAAACCACAGGTGTCTTAAAATTTGCCTGTTTATAGATTTAACAGTAATATTAGAAGGTAACATTAATTCAGCACTTATGTACCTCTGCTGATGCTTTTGATGTTATTTAACCTATTCAACAAATTTTAGAGTAAGTAATATTATTATCCTTTTTATAAATGAAGAAACAGTACCAGAACTTGAGTGATCCGGGCATGGTCACATAGCAAGTGATAGGGGCTGGATTTAGACACAATGAGCTACTCCCTGTGTAATAACTTCTGAGGGTTACTCCATCACTATTTGTCCTATTAATGTGAAGCTGGCAGAGATTATACTGGACCAATTGGTGTGCTCTAAGCCCAATTGTTTTGTATTGTGTTGTAAATTGTAAATTTTATGTTTCTATTTTTTCTTCTAGTATCCAAAGGAAAATATTTATATCTTGTTTAATTTTTAGCCATTTGAACGAATAAAACCTATAGCCTCAATTTTTTATTTTGGTAAATAGAAGGAGGGAGGAAAGGAGAGAACAAGAGAGAGAGGAGGTAGAAAGAGTGAGACAAAGACAAATACTATAAATAAAATGCCTTATTTTACACATAATCTGGAGTAAGAGTCATTGGTGATAGAAGTCATGTTTGTATAGATTAGCTTTAAGAAATCTTTTCTCTCCCCTATTAAAAGAAAAGGGGGTAAAAAGCAACTATTCTGTCATAAATATCATTTTTAAACCATAAAATACATGATGAAAATACAAAGACTACTCTCTTAAAATTAAGTACCAAAAGCATGAAACTACATATAATTTATGTATTCCACAAATATTTCTTGAGTGCATACTATTTGCTTGTACACTATTCTAGTGCTAGGGATGTAGTGATGAACAAACACCAAATTCCTTGCTCTTATGGGGTTTATATTCTAGTAGGAGAGATGATCAATAAATAAATAAGCTAAGAGATATGTCAGGTGGTAACACATACCCCAAGGACAAAGCAAGATAAGGGAAAAAGGGAATGATGGAGGTGCTGTCTGATTAATGTTATGAGTAGTGATGATGATGATGGAGATGGTAAATACAGACTTTAGCTCATTTTTTGGCTTTTATGTTGGTAAAGACACTAGTAAGTGGTACATGGGGGGGCACTACAATTCATTAACACTCTCTCTCCTTCATCATAGGTTGAAGCATCAATTTTGAAAACAATTGCATGCATTTAGAAATTAGCCTGCATTTAAATACACACATAAAAGACACGGGAAGCAAACTTACCAAAAGTATAATGGATAATTATGGCTATCGTTGGCTGATTTTTATTTTCATCTGTATATTATAAGCATTTTCAACTGGTCCTATGATGCATAATTTTATAGTAACAATAACATTAAATATTTTCATATTTAGCCTATTGAGGAGAAAAGACAGAGTGGAAAGGGAAAGACAGGAGAAAATAAAGAAGAGTCAGAGAGACACTCATAAAAATAGACATGAAAATACAAATACATAGAAACCGTTCATATTAAGAAAAAGATGCAGAGTGAGGGACATGCTTACGTATCTGCTCACACAATATCACCGTGTTATAGCCTTTTAAAAACAGTCACTGAATATTGTAATACTGCATTTTAACAAAACTGGCATGTCAAGAAACACTGGTACTTGAAAGTGTTTACTTGTGTTGGATGAAATTAGACTGAGGGTTGGATCTGCTCCTCATGGTAGAATTAAGTCAGTACCTGCTTAGGCTCTCAGATGACCTTTGTTGCAGACTCTAACCACATCTGTGGACAAAGACTTCAAGAAACAAGAGAAACAAGTCTGAAAACTATGTTAAGCATTTAAAATAAAAATAAAATCTTAAAAAAATATGAGTATATTGGCCGGACTGATTACTTTGCATCATGTAATTAGTTCACAAATGAGTTTAGTCTAGAGGGCTACTTTTAAGCTAATCAGCTTAGTTTTAGCCCTCTCTTTTAGATATCTTCATTGGTAACTATTTCACTTACTAGGATTATAAATTCTATTTATTTTGCAAGCAAATCTATAGAAATCGAAGTGTCAGTTACAGATGTCTTTTTCATCTATATTTCTGATAAGAGAGAATGCTGACCTTGAAGGAACAGCTTAGAATCATACTAGGACATTTTCTACTTTATTTTAGAATACTGTTGGCAAGCTTATTTGTTTGGAGTATCTGGAAGCAATCTTTGGAATTGTTTTGTATTAGGTTAATGAAAATAATCTAATGCATTTTCTATCAAAAATACTGAAAGCAATTAAATTCACATTTCAAAAGTAAGATCTTTCAGACTGTTCTTTCTTTTGGCCAATTCTTTGGATCATACTTTTAGAAAGATTTCCTTTTCATGTGTTTTATTTTTTATTTTTTGACTTACGTATAAGGATAGGAACAACAATACTTCATTCATCCTATTTTCTAGCAGCATTTTTTATAGTTTCCCTAACATAACAGCAGAGATGTGTGGAGTGGGGACTGTCCACTAAACAAAGGGTATGAGAAGTGCCATCTTTTGTGGGTGGTCTCTGATTAAACAAGCAGTGCAATTGAGTGGAATTGTGAAGCTTTATTTTATTTCAAAACTAAAATAAACTAAGGGCTTAAAGAAATTCAGAATGTAGCATATGTGAGTTATGACTCCAATTGTACATGAGTTAATATAAAATTATATTTTTTATATAACAGCATTATGAAACTAAGGTTGTCTTATTTAAGTATTAGTAAAGACACATTTCTTAATATTAAAAATATTACTTGCTACATTTTCAGCAAATAAGAAAGAAAAGTTAATGTTTTATTAGTTTCATCAAAATACTTAACCGATGGTCTGTTGTGTCCACTATGAGTCTAGACAAGGTGATGCTATTATATATTTTAAAGTCAGTAATAAGAATCTTATATAAACTTGTGTACAATTGAAGTCATAATTTGGATTTTCTATAGTCTGCACTTCCTTAGTTTCATCCACAGATAAACATTAACATTTCTCACACTTGAAATATCTCTGACAGAAAATAACGAGCTTCTAACCCCATGGTTCTGCTGATTTTCTACAATATCACCCCCCGTAGTCAAGATAGTTTTAAATCTTGTGTTTTATGGAAATCAAATTCCATGATTTATCTCTCCTTTTTAATTAGAAAAAAACACGTTTCTATTAATTGAGTTAAATTGGTGATGCAGAAAGATGCACTATATTTATTATGTTGCCTCATAAATTCCATAGCACATCCCAGTTTTAAAAGACATAGGATTCTCTGTCCTCTTGGTTTATTAGGGATGTGCAAATTTTCTAGGGGTTCAGGAATTCCCTAGAGTTTCTCATCCTAATTTATATAAATTTTTATTAGAAAAAAAAACTACCTTTCATTGCATTTCGAAAAACGCATTCAGAATATTTGTGAAGAATGTAAACTGTAGTATTTAGTAGGGGGCAGTTACAAATTTCTTTAAAATATACCTAAGGGAAATGTGTAAGCCCCATTCCAGGTGGATTATTTGTTAGAAATCTAATAACTTGTGATAGATGAATTCTGCTTCATCAGAAGTTGAAGGCTTAATCAAGATTTAGCAATTAAATAAATTAGATTTCATTCTTTTACAAAGGCAAAGTAGTTCTATTTCTCTGTTTGTTTGTTTTCTTATTTTTTGAGATGGAGTCTCACTCTATCGCCCAGGCTGGACTGCAGTGGCGCGATCTCGGTTCACTGCAAGCTCTGCCTCCCGGGTTCACGCCATTCTCCTGCGCCAGCCTCTCGAGTAGCTGGGACTACAGGCGTGCACCACCTCGCCCAGCTAATATTTTGTATTTTTAGTAGAGACAGGGTTTCACCGTGTTAGCCAGGATGGTCTCGATCTCCTGACCTCGTGATCCGCCCGCCTCGGCCTCCCAAACTGCTGGTATTACAGGCGTGAGGCACCGTGCCCGGCCTCAAGTAGTTCTATTTCTCTTTTTATTGATTTGAAATCTCTTCAGTTCTACCAAATCCAGCAATTTATAATGAAGTGTAATGTAAGAAACAGGAACGCATTCTTATGCTGGCAGATCCATGCCAGAGAACATGGGATGGGGAGAATAGTATCTGTGGTGGCGGACAAGAATGGGAAGGGTACAGAATGGGCAGCCTGAAGTCCTGAAGATGGGCTTACTGGCTCCCCATTAAACTCTGGACATTTGTCCGGTGATTGCAATTTCTCTTCCAATCTTCATCCTTCCATTGCCTCCCCCGTGATTCCATTTGTACTCCTTCATGCCTCCCAGATGACTGGTCCAGTTCCCTAAATTAGCGCCTTCTCCAAAACGAGGACTTCTGGAACTCTTTTTCCATTTCCCAGTGGTGCTGATTGATGATACAGTGCTGTCACATTCATTATAGTTTTGCCTGCTGAAAGACCATGACCACAATCGACTATGGCCATGCACTGAGATAAGCAGTCACTTATGTGTCCACAACGTTCACTTGCTGGCCCTTGTCTGATGTGTTATCATACATTTGGTTCTGTTTAAGAAGCTTCTGTTGAGTGTCTTCATAAAATGGAATGCCCGTGGCCTGGGTATGCAAAAATGAGTAAGTCAAGGTTTGTGATTTTTAGAAACTTTCAAGTAAGTGAGGGAGCTGGAAAAAAATTCAGTTATTTTGTAATGTGTAATTCTTATAATAATTTCTTATGCAATAGCATCAGTATGGTTGTAGAGGTACAGACTAAAAGATACAAAGATACAACTTCCATTGAAGACATAGAATTTGCGATGATATTTGAAGGAAGATTGGATTTTGAAAGGGTGAAATTGCTATTGGTTAATAACCACCATTAAGTAAAACTACAGAAGTGATCCCTGACAGAGAAAACTCAAGGGGAAACTAGTCATGGGCTGAATACTGTTTGTTTAGATATGCTAGATAATTTTAATAGTGAAATATCATTTTAGATGGATTCTATATAAAATTATTAGAAGGTAAATGTAGATCACTAGAGCAAGATAAGATGTCGGCGTTTCTAGAATTAAATTGAAGACAAATCTTAAAGATTAATAGGTCAGTCAATTAAGTTACCATTTTTAGCCTGATTTTTTAAGTAGGGATAAAAAATACTGTATATATGTGTATATATATAAAATATATCTCACTAATCTAAACCACATAGTATATACTATTTAATAAAATATACATGGTATAGAAGATTACCTCATGCTTAAGGTAACTTCAGTGATTCCTCGAAATTATTACTGATTCCTTTAGTGAAGTCTCAAAGCAAAAATAATGTGTGTGTGTGTGTGTGTGTACACACACATACATGTATCAATGAGACATAAAATGAATTTGTCATGCTGATATCTTTTTTTGATGGTGGTGGGGGAATGTACTGATAAAGCCTTTTTATCAAAATGTATCTTGTATTCACTTAAAGAAAATGAAAATAGTTGGGCGGGGTTGCTCATGCCTGTAATCCCAGCACTTTGGGTGGCCGAGGTGGGCGGATCGCTTGAGGTCAGGGGTTCAAGACCAGCCTGGCCAATATGGTGAAACCCCGCCTCTACTAAAAATACAAAAATTAGCCAGCATGGTGGTGCATGCCTGTAATCCCAGCACTTTGGGTGGCCAAGGCGGGCGGATCACTTGAGGTCAGCAGTTCAGGAACAGCCTGACCAACATGGTGAAACCCTGTCTCCACTAAAAATACAAAAATTAGCTGAGCATGGTGGCACTTGCCTGTAATCCCAGCTACTCAGGAGGCTGAGGCAGAGAATCATTTGAACCTGGGAGGCGGAGGTTGCAGTGAGCCGAGATTGCACCACTGCACTCCAGCCTGGGCAAAAGAGCAAAATTCAGTCTCTAAAGAAAATGAAAATAGAGTCTATCAATAAGTTAAAAGCAAAAAGTTGGTAGAAAATAAGAATTAGCAATCACATGAATTTTTGTGCTTATATTAAATTTTAAAGCAAGTTACTAGTATAAACTATACAATAAAATATTTATCATATGTAATCCCACACCTTAAAATACAAGAAGGAGTCTCCTCCTTTCCCCTTGTATTGATAATAGGTTTACATTTATCCATCAACATGCTTTTACCTCTGTGATCAAAGGTAAAATCAAGCTGTGGCCAAAAACTGACTCCATGAAAAACACACCCTTGACTTAACCTTTTTGTCCTTTCAATTTCAGCAGTATTTGAAAATATAAAAGTATAGTTAATAATATGTGCAGACTTATAAATTTACCAATTTAAGGAAAGAGAAAAAACCTATGGAAATTCTATCATTTAGCTGCCATATAATTACTTAAGGCTGTAGGTACAATGAATACATTGTTTTTTATATGATAACAAAATAATGAAAACATTGTATTGGCAGAGCTAATTGTTCTCTAATTGCAAAGACTATCAAGTGACTTTGGCTTTATGAAAGTAAACTTCAACCTGAGTGTATACAATTTACAAAATTATGACATTGTTTTTTAAAATCATTATGAATAAAGCATCATACCAATAGTAGTTAGAAATGAACTTAGTCATAGCTCTTGGAAATTTGTTATCACCGTTGAAATATGTTCTTTTTCTTATTTTCTTTTTATCATGTAGTGGTTTGTAGTGGTTCAAAAAATCCATTAGAGGGCAATATAATATTGCTCTGAAGCTGAGAAAATATACTAGTGAAAGAACAGAGTATTACTCTGCCTCTCTGTGTGAGTTTTGAAAACAGCATTCTTAACAAAAGGAATTATTTAGTTCTGTTTTTTTATTAGTGTTTTATTTTTCTGAAACACAAACCATCAGCTGAATTTTAATCTTTTATTTATATTTAGAGCTGTAAAAGAAATTATTCTAAATTTGAATTTAAATCTTGCAGGTGTATATTTAACTTGATAAATACAAATAGATGGTGCAGTAAATTTCCTTCTACAATTGTATTGTAGAAAACCTTTTTCAGAATGAAATCATGTCATTTGAAGCAACCTGGATGCAGCTGGAGCCATTATCTTAAGTGAATTAACGCTGAAACAGAAAATCAAATACCACATGTTCTCACTTACAAGTGGGTACTCATGAACATAAAGATGGAAACACTAGACACTGGGTACTCCAAAAGTGAGGAGGGAAAGAAGGAGGAGAGAAAGGAATGAAAAACTATCTAGTGGGTACTATGTTCACTATTTGGGTGACGGGTTCAATTGAAGCCCAGACCTCAGCATTGCACAACATATCCATGTAACAAACCTGCACATGTACCCCCCAAATCTAGAATAAATTGTAAAAAAACCTTTTTGTCCACAATATAATGTCAAATGAGTCCTTAAAAGTGAATAACAAACTTGCTTGGAATTTAAAAATTTAGAGATCTACATGTATAAGTGAAGAAATCCTGGGCTTCTTTCCAAAGTTGATCATTTATATTAAAGAACATATATTTTACATGCATGGTTTATAAATGCAAGACTTCTACTGGATCATCAACGCAAGTTATATTTCTAAGTTTGAAAATACACCTGAACTCATGTAACCAGTTTATATAATTTAACATAGATTTAAAGTTTTATTTAATTCAAATATAATTAAGAATTAATATGTTGTGGATATGGTTTTACCTTAAGAAACCATTCTATGTGACACCAGAAACATAGCAAGGACCGATCTCAAATCCTGTCTTAAATCCTGCAGGTTAGATTAAAATATATTGCATCAAAAAAATTAAGCATTTAAGGAAAACACTAGGCATTAAAGAACTACGTTAGGAGTGCTGCTTTCTTCGAAATCTATGAGTCAGTCCTCAGTTGTTTCTTAGCATAGGGGCAGCTGCTGACTGACCCAAGGATGGACTAGACAAAGGCCATTCACACTTTTTTCTTAGCCAGATCCATATACCACTTGTACTTAGTTATTTCATTGCATCATATTTTTAACTTAAATCAATGTATTGTAAAGGATACTATTATCAATTGCAAACCAGAATGATGTGCCATAAATATCAGGGTACCATAAAAATAAACACAGGGGAAATAGTTTACATTGAAAAAAAGAAATTAAACAATAAAAATAAATTATGATGGCTCTAATATCTATGTAAAATGCATAGCTGAAAATAAGTTATTCAAATCAAAGCCTTTTTCTTCTCGGTTCATAATAAAATGATTTGCTTTCACCCAGTGTTGCTTCATTCATGACTTAAAATGAGATATTAAAATCAATAAGTTAATTGCATTTTTTTCCTCTTGGTATTGATACTAACTGAAACTGAGAATCCCATTTTACCTGTGCACCTAGTTGGATATTGGGAACTGGACTGCAATTTACATTTTCAATTACAGTCAGTGGTCCTCTGAGCAGTAGGAAGCAAATATGAAGCAGGAAGCTAGATCCCAGGCTACTCTTTGACCCAGGTCAGGAACTCACCTTAGGAAAAGATATTTTAAGAAATCTAAGAAATTATTAAAGAAGAATGGCACAAAGACCAATTCTGGCAAGAATGGAAGTGGGGGTAGTAGTTGGTTGTTCTAACATTTTAGCTTTTTAGTCCACTCATAATCTTAGACTGATCTGTTTTTTAAATCAGTGAAGGCTGTGTAAATATCCAGAATATGTTTGTTGGGAAAAAATATTTTTGTTCTAAAATAGTAAAATATTTCTTGTGAAAGTATTCAATTATTTTATAATTGATAAATGATGCTGTCTTTTATAATAATACATCAGTTAATAGTTGATGAATAGTTCTTAAGATAATACCATAAAGCTAAATACTCTTTCCAATTTTTTCACAGATTTTGTAGTACATATTTCCAGAATTATATCAGGTTGTCCATCCATCTGTCCATCTATACAGTTAGACGACCAGCCCACCATCTCAGTGCGTCAAAGCATTCTTTGCTCATGAAACTCTTTGCTCATGAAACTCTTTGCTCATGAAACTCTTTTTTTTCACGGGCTCTACAAACTGCTAGTTAAAAATAACTGTAGTGTTGGTCTATGGACTCTCCGAGACAAACCTATCCAGACTTTGGCTATCATCTTATATGGATAATGTGAAAACTGCTTAAGACTTTCAGTGTATAATGAAACAAAAATATACTGTAGTGGATTGGGATAAGATGGCAAATACTTGGCACACATAGTGTATTACCCCTCCTGTGCCTATGGCAGACATTGCTAATTGATCATTCCTACTGAAATTGATCAGAACCCATCTCTAGACAGCTATTACCAATCAACTGGAGCTGGCATGTTACTTTAACCTGAATGCCATTCCTATATCTGGAAGAGGAAGAAAAAAAGGACAAAGGTAAGAATATGGAACAGAAAAAAACAGAAGAGAGAACCAGGGTTTTCCATTGAATCAGAGGTTAGAAATGTCCTTTCTCTATGATATTGATAAAAATTGGAGTTGCAATAAAAGGAAGAAGAAAGGGCCAGGTGCAGTGGATCATGCCTGTAATCCCAGCACTTTGGGAGGCGAAGGCAGGTGGATCACAGAGGTCAGGAGTTCGAGACCAGCCTCGCCAACATGATGAAACCCCCATCTCTACTAAAAATACAAAAAAAAAATTAACTGGGTATGGTGGTGGACGCCTGTAATCTCAGCTATTTAAGAGGCTGAGGTAGGAGAATTGCTTGAACCCAGGAGATGGAGGTTGCAGTGAGCTGAGATCTCACCACTGCACTCCAGTCTGGGCAATAGAGCAAAATCAGTCTCAAAATGAAACAAACAAACAAACAAAAAGGAAGAAGAAGGTGTGAGTAAGAAAGTTGCTCTGTTAATCCCTTTCACTAAAGAAAAAGAATCCCAACAAAGGCGCCTGTTACTAAGGCTGCCATTGCTTCCATGGTGGCCCAGGGGAAGCCAGAGACCTCTACTCTGAACTACTCTGATATCATTAAATTAAATTCAACAAATATTTATTAAGCAACATCATGCATACTATGCATAGGTTTCTGTTATACTAGGTTCTGCGACAGATACAAAAGAGGCATTTTTTTTATTTTTAACTTGGCTCCTATGTTGTACAAGTCACATACCAGGTAATTAACATATTTTGTTTAAATCCCCAAACACCCCTAGGTCCAAGTAGTGTTGTGTCAACTTTACAGATGAGGAGACTTGAGAGAAGTTTAGCAAATTGCCAGTGATCAAACAGCTGCCAGATGAGGCCAGATCTCACACAAAAATTTTCAGTCCTTCATATTGTGTTGCCTCACATGGGCAGGAAGATAGTTTCACTTGTGTTTTTACCTGTGTCTGGATTCACTGCAAATAACAAAAGAAGCAAGAGAACAGAGATGGCATAGTCTGCCTCCTGTTCACACGTGTTGTCTTGACCAAACCAGACAGGCTCCAAAGGATAAAGGTTAAACAAATTAGAATTACCAGTGCTAGACTTTTTAACATGGTCTCATTATTTGGTTTTTAATTATTTCCAGATACGAAAAACTTGACTTTTTCCCTCAAAGACAGTTGTCTGTTAAACTTTATTGTAAATATAATTTTAGAAACTTAAAGAGAACCAGCACAGTAGGAAATCACATCATAATTTCCAATTAAATACATCATTCTTTTCCAACATAAAGAATTTTAGAGTCAGACTAATGAAATCTCCATTTTTTAGCAATGTTAATATTATTCTAATGGAGTACCTTTCATTTGAAGAGGTTGGTGTGTTTCTAAAAGTTCAAATTACATTGGAGAAAGGACATTAGAGGGACACGAAGAACAAATCATTGAAGGATAAAAACATGGAAAATTGTGTGATTGAAACTAAGGGATTTCATTTTGTGCTTTGCCTTATAAATTATCAACTGGATAATACAATTCTGTATAGTAACCCCCAATCATAAATTTTTCACTTGAAATGTATTGTCTGCTTCACCTAGCTCCTGCCTTGAGCTTGGAGAGCAAACAAGGATATTTAGGTTTAGCCTAGAGCAACGTAAAAGGAAATGGAATAAAATCTTCTCCAGATCTCTGTGCAGCTAGGGGCCTACAGCAAACAGAATTGAGGTTATAATGGTTCTGAAGCTAAGAACAGTATTGCTAGTGTCCATGAAAATGGAAAGCACCTATAAAAATGATTGACACATTCTATAAAGTAGACTTTCACTGTCAATCATCTAAATATGATTCATTAATCATACTATAAGCATTTGACAGCTGACTGACAATAACAAATTCTCCCTAGAGAAAGCTATATAGAAATTTGAGAGCAGCTTATAATTGTTGATACTATTTAAGCTGGATGTTATGTATCATACAGGAAGCAGATAGCTTCTTGCAGCCCAACATAATTGATTCCAACAGAACCTTGTTATCACAGTCAGCATTTCATGGCTTCTGATGCATTCCCAATTACAAGGAAAAAAAAGGGAGAGAAAACAACACTTCTGATCTAAACTAAATAAATTGTTCAAAACAGACTTTTTGTAGAAAATAATTTTCAAATTCTTTCAGCAATTTGAGAGCCTTAATATTACAGGGCATAAAGACATGGGCCAGGCCTGGCGTCAGTTTCTCCATGTTTCTAACACAGCCTGCCCAGAGTTCAAGACTCTATATGCCATATTTTGAAGTTTTCCACTGTATCAGACTGTGTTGTTTCTTGAGGTATTCCAAAGAAAGATGAAAAGCCAAACTTTAAATAAAGCACACGATGGAAAGTTTAAGGATGTAATAATAAAGACTTGCTATGCACAGACCTGTGGGTTATCCTTGGGGAAGAAATAAAGTCAACACCAGGTTTTAAACCATAATAAACATTCTGATACACACACACGATATTGCTAAAATATTTCTATAAAGTCAATTAAATGCCATATAAGATGAAATGTCTCTCCCCCTACCTCTCTCTTTTGCTTTGTCTGTCTCTCTCTGGTTTTTTGAATAAATTCTAATGGGTCATTGTGGTAAAGTGGACTGAGTTAGTAGTCATATAAACTTGGATTTGACTTTAATTTCACGCTTGCCCATTTAACAGCTATGGGAGAGTCAGTTACTCATTTCTAAAGCAGTGATAATTATTTTCCCATCACCACATGTTATAAATTAAATGAGCTAATAGATGTAACAATAGATTTTACTCAATTAACTCTGCAATTATCTGGGATAATTTTTGGATCGTAACCATTGTGTGTGTGTGTGTGTCTGTGTGTGTGGTGTGTGTGTGTGTGTGTGTGTGAGAGTGTATTTAGAATTAGATTGTTAATGCATGTAACCTGGCCATAATTTAAGCAACTTATAGAAATAAAGATTAATGAATTTAAAGAAAATTGAATTCTATCACTTAATAGTAAGGGGAACTAAGTCATAAAATGCATAGATGGCTTGTGTAACAAAAGGCTTATTTCTTTAAAAAAATCATGTTTATAGAACTTTGGCTTTCTCAAAATTTCCACTTGCTTTCAGTGAAGATACAAAATTGGAATCTTTATTCCATCTTATCTTCACTGCAGTCAGAATTCACCATTTTAAACTAACTGATTAATCATACGATAAATGTACTTACTTTTGTAGTAACTATTTCTTGATATTTTTATATCCTAACAGGATAGAGATGCAGCCAATTGGAAGAAATGATGCAGATTACATGCAAAATTTATTCAGTCTTTTATTAATTTGTTAGTTATGTAGAAATCTCAAAATAATTATTGTGTGTATATCATCATGAGAGTGTTAAAAACTCAGTATATGTAGTGGGGAAGTAATATTTTAATGAGAAGTGCTCTTTCCTAAACTGATTTAGTGAAAAATTTGTTTAAAAATAATACAATATAGTAAAGTTGATTATTAAAATGTCAAAACTTTATTTTTACACAATGAAATTTTATTTTATAAGTCTGAAATATAGTCTTCATAGCATCACATATATGACTAATTCTACTTGACTTATATAATTTGCTTTTATATTATTTTTCATTTTGTGTTTTATATTATCTAAACCTCAATGTATATAAATATTCTTATCTCATCAGCTTAAAACAATATAGCTATTATTTTTTCTTGAATGACTGTATCTAGAGATTTAAAAAAAACTAATTTAATAAATCCACTCCTCCAACACAAAGCACAAAATAGAGACAGGATACATTAAATATCTTCCAAGTTTATTGTTTTATGAATAGCTGATTCTCATTACACTTAGCTACTTTCCCTTAGGTACAAAAAATATGGGTCAAGTCCTATTTTCATGGCCCTATTAAATCACAACTGCAGGTACCATTTTAAAGCATCTATAGCATTGT
The DNA here is from genome assembly GCF_028858775.2 of Pan troglodytes. Classification (NCBI taxonomy): domain Eukaryota; kingdom Metazoa; phylum Chordata; class Mammalia; order Primates; family Hominidae; genus Pan; species Pan troglodytes. The sequence goes on along the minus strand of NC_072408.2, from coordinate 54,570,837 downwards.
TTTAAAGGTATCTTTCACATGAAGGTAGTTTGAAAAGTCATTCTTCCCTGGGTTTTGCATAATTATTTTCTCTTATTCCAAAACTCAGAATTTTTGGTCTAGTCTGTTTTAGCCACCTTGAATCTTGCCAATTAAAATGCTAGCCTCCTGGCCCTAACTTCCTTTCCCTTGTTCCTAGCAAGCATCTGTTCTTCCACATTCTTGTATAGTTTAACTCAAAATGCCAATCAGTGATGATTGATCACATTTTTCAGACAACAGCCTGGACCCTCATTCTGCACTCCACATGCATTTGCCGTTTTGATTAATGAACATAAATCAGCGGTGACAATTCACATTTGCAAGTGGATGGAAAGAATTATTAGAAATGCAGCACATTAGTAAGCAAAAGCTTCCCTTCATTCTATTACAATTGCATTGAAAACAAATACACTCCCCTCAGAGGACCTTGTGGTTATCGTTAGGGAATATCTGAAATATGGAAATAAAACACATGCTGCCAGGCCTGTTTTCATTATTTTGATCTCATAAAAGATCTTTATATTTCAATACTGCACAGGCAACAAATGATTTTGCAACATCATTTCTTGTTTATATAAGCCTCTACTATACAGAATATCTCAAAAAGCAATTCCTTTCTCTACCAAATAGAGTATTTTTTTTGGAATGAAAGAATGGCAAAAAAAATTTAACTTGCTTCCTTAATTCACATAAACAATAAAAATCAAAGATTTTGTCTATGTCCATTCAATGAATTACTTACTTTTTTCCCTCCACTAATATTTACTTTAGGAACATAAAATTCATAAATAAATAACCTCTTCTGGTTTTAAAGCCAAAGTGCCAATGATATGTGGTGAATCGGCCTAAAGTCAACTGGTAAAAATATTGTTTTCTTTGGTTATGAAAATTTCTAACTCAGTTGAGACATACAGATCAGGATCTTCAAATAAAATATTCCTAAATGGAATATGTATGAAATATACTTCACAGACCATATATATTGATCCTAAAGTGACCTGTTTGACTTATTAATTTTAAAGCATCATTACTATAATGGCCCATTTATTGTATTAAATGAGTATTAAATCTTTGCAGCTACTTAAGACTGCTTTTAAGGGTCACGGATTTAATTGCCTCAATAAATATATACCTATACTATCAGTTATTTCTAACTTCTCAGGAGGCAAAGGCACTGGTGTGTTTAGTAAGTATAATTGACTCTTTTAGTAAGAAATGGATACACTTTTAAAGCACATGTATCAAGACTGCCAGAAAAAAATTTAAAACTTTATCGGCAGTTCAAAAGTTATAAAAATATTTGCCATGCTTGAAAAAATATTTCTATCTTTATTTTATAATGTCATATTTACTTAGGAAGTGCTTTGTTTTCTTTCCCCTTTGTGGCATCGAATTGTCAATTAAAGGCCTTTAGAGTGACCACGGGATGAGTTGGTTAAGTTGCTGTCCAGGTGGGAGAACAGCAAAATAGATGCTGTTGGTTGTAACTCTGAATTTCCAGAAGTCACATTAAAGTCCTAATAATCAAAATATTTAGGAGGAAATTGAATTCTGCAATCAATGAGAACTATAGTCTTGGCAGTTCCTGAAAGGCGCATTTCCTTGTTGTTTTGCTTAAGCTTGTCTGGGCTTCATTTAGTAGTCTGCTTATGTTAAATTTAAGCAATCATGGGCATGGAAAATTAACAAAGTGTTGACTATCCATTTGGATCAATTTTATTCATTCAAAAATGTACATTTTAATAAAGTAATGTTAGGCACTATGGATAGAAATATCAAAGAGGCTCAGTTTCTTCTTCCAAAGTGTTCCTAAAGAAGGAAATAGACATAGAAGGAAAGCAAGTTATAATCCAGTTTGATAAGTACAGTAATGGAAGATTGCATAAGACAGTATGCTGGCAAGAGCAAGAATGATCAAACCTGGTTGTGGAGAGTGTCATGAAAGTCATTATAACCAAATCTGAAAATGCAGTTCCCCAGACACTTAAAGAAGAAAAATGTATTCTGAGAAGAAGAAACAGTGAATTCAGGACAGAGAATGAAGCAGTATAGCGTGATAGAAACTACAAGTAGCCTTAACTGTAACTTACATATAGGGCATCTCCCAGAGATGGGGGAAGTGATAAAGGGTGAAGCTAGTAAGGAACTTGTATGCTTGGAAGTTTTGACACTACTCTATAAATGATGTAGAAACCAATAAATGAAGTGTTTCATTAAAGAAAAAGTATATTCAGTCAGAAATTAGCAATTTTAGGAATTTTTATAATACCTAAAAAATGACTGAACATAAAATCTTATTTTTAATTGATAATATATGTTTTCAGGTTTACCTGCAAAAACTATGGTTGATTTGCAAACATGTCTTATTATAGTATAAAATTACCAAATGTATGCTATTTATCATTAAATTTACCTTCATGGCAGCAGATGCCAAAGAACTAGTTCAGCAATTATGCCTTAATGTCATCCCATTACCATTTATCATTTTTCTTAATGCATCAAGATCTAAAGTCCTTGAATGCAAGCTTGGTCAGCAACAACAGAAATATGGGGTTCATTTTGTCTTTACTTTGTCATAAAAGGGGTCTTGCCTTCTTCTATGTGGGACATGGCATTTAAGTTAAGTTCATATAACCTTTTAAGTAAGGACATTATATATTTTTTTCATTTTGTACTGGGATAACTACCTCACCAATAAGTGGTAGAATAAATTGTAGCCACATGTCAAAAAGTAGGTCATCCTAATGAGTGTGTGTAAAGCTGGTATTTTCCTTTTGAAAATGTCAGGGTTTTTAAAAAACAGAACAGAAATATGTTTTATTAATAGCCGCTCTGTGTATTGTGTAGTTAAAATCTTTGACTATATAACTTCTTTCATACCAAGCATTATTTAAAATAATAAATCTTTCAAAATTTAAATAGATATGGCATAAAGGTGCAATTTGAAGGAATATATAGAGTTGATCATTATAAATGGAAAACGCTTAAAATGCTGAGCTTGTTTCTATGTTTAGTGAACACTTCCTAGTTTAAGCTAGAAAGAAGGATTGCCTGAATTAATGAAAGTTCTGAATTAGAAAATATTTTGGAAGCAAATATAGTACCATAGATGCTCAGGGATATTAGAAGCCATTCTTTAAATACCAACTAAAATCTATGTAACATTGACATTATCTCTACCTCTTGTATCCCTAGACACCATTGAAATACCTGAATCCATGGTGGAGAGCAGATCTCCCAAGACAGCCTGCTTCTTCTTCAGATGATTCCATTAGGAAAAGTTTTCTTATATTTTGCCAAATCTATCATAGCTAGCATTCCCTGGCTCAAACTTTGCCTGGTGTGGTCATGAAGTATACACCCTTGAAATATCTGAAGACAGTTAAAGATTAATTCCCTTCCTGTTTACTGAATCACTGGACTCGCCATTAGGGAAATGTGGTAGGAAAAAAATGCTCTGAAATCAGCCAAATATTTGCAAAGTCTCCCAGTGAATTATTATAGACAGAACAATTTTGGCTGACAGTATAATTAGGTAGATTCAGGCCCAAGAGCTCATTGGTGGGTCAGTGTCGGACTAGGCATGTGATGCATCTATGTAGTCCGGATGCTACAGGGATCAGTGCTTTAGACTAAGATGCTGAACATTTTAACTCATGACTAAGCTGAGAGGCTTGACTGGCATGGGATCAAACTGATGCCAGAAGCAACTCTGGAAGGGAGAGTGGATATGCCTAATGACAGTTATCCCAGGGAACTGTGTGGCTCATTTCCTCATTTAAAGTCTCTGATAAAAAGTCCGTATTTCAGATAGCCTCTGTCTTACCACCTTATAAAATTAGCATTCTTCCCCATCATAACTCTCTTACTGGCTCATTTTTCTTCATAATGCTTACTACCACTTGTTGTATATTTATTTATCATTTTACTTGAACTAACCCACTAGAATGTAAGTCCCAATATTTTATAGTTTTCATTGCCAAAAATTCAATCTTTCAGTTCTTTCCCATTAAATGATTTCGAGGCCAAGTTGTTGGCAGGATTTTTGCAGTGGCCTGAATAACAAACTTAGAAGAAGTGAGCTCAGTGGAGTGACAGGGGAGGCAGGAAGGAAATAGATCCTCTCTGCTCCACATCTTTACACACTGCATGCTAGGGTCTGTGCTAGCTATAAGGCTATAAGGCTATAAGCTTATAGCTATAAGCTATAAGGCTATAATCTATAAGGCTATAGATATATAGTAAGTAAAGGAGATAGGATTCAAACCCAAATATGGACACAAGAGTAGGAAATAATTTTTAATATCTGCCTACAAAGGTTTCAGTGATGAGTATAAAGCATTTCATTTTTTAAAATAAAAATGGAGACTCATTGAATCTAAGGAAATAATTTAGAGAAAATGTACAGGCTGGATGTGAAAAATGAAGGTGATTTTGAGGGATGTGAGACTAGAGAAGACTATGATAGTACTTGTGAGTTTCAGAGTTGGGTAAATGGTTACAGGCAGAGGAAACTCCAGATTTATATGCTTTTCTATCTTGATAGATGTGGTTAACTAGCAGTAGTTTCATAGTTATTAATGAGAAGGGTGAATGGTGTAGGAAGCCTAGGACATTCTCGATAGGGATGACAGCAATCCCAAGGGACAAATATTGGTCCTTGGAGGGCAAGTAAGCTTACATATTGCAATGGTTTGTGGCTCTCCGAAGAACTGCAGTATGTAAACAGATATACAGCATATTTGTGGTATTAAAATTTCATACGGAAGGTGGTGGGGAGATAATGGAAACCAAAAAGAAACAGGGACCTAATACAAGAAAGCAGAAACCATACAATAAAATGATTTATACAAATAAGCTCTTCTCTGGTGTTTTAAGAACCCTTTTTAGTATATTATAGTTATTGTAGCAGTTTAACGAGTAGACCCTGGCCTCAGATAGATTCAGATAGACCTGGGGATTATTTTATACATGTCATAGCTCATATATTTATATGAAATATGAATATATTTATGAATATATATATTTCATATATTCATACATCATATTTATACATGTCATATTTCATATGTGTCATAGATTCTGCTAAGTGTTTCCCAGTATATATTCATTGATTAAAGCCTTGCAATAAATTTATGAGAAATTCTTTGAATAAAACTTACCCAAAGTCACACAGCTCTTAATGTTAGGGCCAGCAATCACTATGAGATTTATTTTCCTAATACACTGGGAATAGAAGGTAGTCATACTATTCTGCAGGTTACAAGAATCACATCAGCTAACGTGTGTAAAGTACTAAGCACAGTGCCAGGCAGGAATGTTAGCTACTCTTATTATCTATCTGTGGTCAGTACCCTATATTTGTCTGGATAAACCAGAGTCAGCAGTATTTACCATTCTTAGAGACCCAGTTCTACTTTAATAATAATGTTATGCATAATGGTTAGCTAGTGTGACAAATGTACCACACTAATGCAAGATGGTAACAAGAGGGGAATCTGGATATATGGAAACTCTCTGTACTATATTTACCACTTTTCTCTAAATCTCAATGTATTCTAAAATATAACAATTCTTTAAAAGAGATTCACTTCTAGCAACAAATTGAGTATGTTGTTTTAAATTGCAACTTTAAAAATCAGTTTCATAAATTCAGCAGAACAATGAAAATGCAAAACAGACAAAAAACAGCAATGAGCGTGCACAGGAATTTTAAACATTCTATACATGAACCAGCAGATGGCAGAGTACGCAAGCGTCTGAACTTGGGTACTAAAACCCTGCTTCCCATCAAATGAAGCCTTTTCATTTTTCACATAGTTTTAGTTAATTTATAGGGCCAACGATATAAAATCCTGCTGCCCCTAACTACAAGGCCGTTGCTGAAAATAAAATGGGCGTGAGTTCTGGGTGGATTTGTTAGCTCACAGGCACTGCAGAGGCGAATTTCCCACTGAGGAAAGAGTCAGCTTTCATTCTGAGCATTGTGAACTCAGTTTACGCACCAGTGCAGGTATGATGTCTATAAACAGATGGCCGGCCTTCTTATCCCAATCTCTTTCTCACCTTACGCACACTGTGGTGATAGCTCACCTGGTCCAGGTGGGTGGATGATTGACTCTGTAGACCAGACTAGCTGGACTAATCAGTGATCCCCAGCTGTGCTGACACTAATCTAGAGTTACTGCTGGAACGAAAGTCTAACTTCCAACTGAAATAAGGTTGGTGAACAGCTCTTGTTGCAACGATTGAAGAGACTCTGCTGCTCTTTGGTGTGTAGGAAAAGTAATGTTTGTTAGAGGTAATCAATTTCTCTTTGGTAGATTAGCGGCTATAAATAGAATTCACATACAGAGGTTCCATATGGATAAAGATGATTTTCTTTTCTTATGTCTAGGGGAGAGGAAGATAATTTATGTGAGCAAGTGAAAGGTGATGTGGAATAAAAAGGATATTAGTTAGACATTTTAGTCCTCGGCAAAGAATTTAAGGCTAATGGCCTCCATCTGATCCAAAAGCCAATTATGCTAATGATGCTCTTAGATGTAAAAGCTGTAGCTATAAGTCAACACAGACCTTTGGCACTCAATATGTTTGCATGGACACTAAGATGATCCTTTTCCTCCTGTTCCCTAGCTGTACTCAAAATTCAAATCCCTTTTACCTTTTGTTATATGCATGACTCATAAGATAATAAGACTGAAAGAGGAGGCTTTTTATAAGGCCATGATTGGATATATCCTCCAAGCTGAGTCTTATGTTATATTCAGAAGTCATGGAAGAAAAACATGGACACAAGATACCATAAAAGGTTGTCATCTCCCTATCCAGGATAATGTTTTTCACCAAATTCAAGGAGACTTTTTAATTTCTTTTGTGCAGACGGTTAATCATTGAGATGGGTTAATGTACACGCATTAGTTAATCTTAGCAGTCCGTTAAATTAACAGGTTTATTGACTTTACAAAAGATTACTTTGTGTAACGATTACATTGAAAGAGCAGAACTCAATATGGTGCAATATAAAGCATTATTTTTCCTTCCACTGTCCCTAAAACCCTGCTAGAGGGGCCAGCTATTTCTGTGCTTCTGATGAAAAGTGAAAGCAGTCCCATGGCTTCAGTAACTTTTAATTATGAAAACAGTCTCTTAATAATCAAAATTCCCTACCTCATTCAAAGTTAAACCTTGTCCAGTAGTTCCCTTGAAAGTCCTTTTACTCAAGATAGAGATAAGGGAACAGCAGAAAATGCTACATCACAACAACTGTTCCTAAGGAAATTCTATTCCAAACACTCCCATCCTTTGAACTTTCTAATTTCTAAATATCTTCTTAGTGCGGATTAAATGGAGGGCCTCAGTATTTGTTTTGGGATGCCATTTTAGCAAGCCCCGCATAGTGATGGAGCCCCTACTAAGGATGCATGGATAATGGCCCTTATCTCAGCCTTTCAGCCTTCAGCTAAAACAGAAAGAAAAAGTCCCAGTTAAATATCCTGCCATATTTGTAACTCCAGAAGGATTTTTGGGACACTAAAAATAAAGGCAGGGTGACATAAAAATAACTATGTGCTAGGATTCTTGTTAAGTGACTCTCAAAGGGCACTGGGAAACCAGTTACACGCAGGGTTCGGGTATACAGTGTTTTTCAAATGTTTGGGTTGGTAAAGTTTGAGAATCAATGCTCTTTTATACTTTAAACAAATCAATCATTCTTGACATAAGTCATTTATAAAATAAGAATGCTGAACTAGAGAGATTTATAAGATTCCCTTAAACTCAAAATTATTTAAGAACTTTCTTAAGCAATCAAAAAGAGAAAATAAAATTGTCAAAATATTATGTCTAGTCATCTCAGCTTTGATTTTGTTTACATGAAGTAGGCAGGCAGTTTTTAAAACCTAAAAAGCTAAAACTTGTTGGCCCAATTTATGAACATAAATGAGAAGCAGCGTCTTCATTTTATAAAAAATGATGGTCATGGTATTTAAAGATGGGTAGTAGTTTCCAACAATAAGTAGGAGCCACTATTATTGAATAATTAGTTTCTATTTTGGTTTTTCTAGGAAAGCTTGTATTTATTTATTTATTAACCTAAATAAGTCTCTGTGTCCTCAGATAAGAATATTAATTGACCTGGCTCCAGTCTGTGTGAAATGTGAATTTCCTTAAAACTGAAAATGTAGAAATCAAACATATTACTATTTCAAGGAAGTACTAATGTTTTCAATAGAGGGAAGAAGACATGGGTTGAAACAAAGAACTAGAGTTGGAGATAATTATAGTAGTATTGAGGATAGCCTATAAAGAGACAATAATGATTAATAAAAGGCCACCTGCAAGGCATATAAGAAGATTTTTAAAACTTGAAGACTTCTTTTTTCCATCAGTCTATAGAACTGTAAGGTAGAAAACAGCAACATAGGGAATTCCTGGGCAAGATGGCCGAATAGGAACAGCTCTGGTCTGCAGCTCCCAGCAAGGCCCATGCAGAAGGTGGGTGATTTCTGCATTTCCAACAGAGGTACCCGGTTCTTCTCATTGGGACTGGTTAGACAGTGGGTGCAACCCATGGAGGGCGAGCAGAAGCAGGGTGGGGTGTCGCCTCACCTGGGAAGCACAAGGGGTCAGAAAAATCCCTCCTTTTGCCAAGGGAATCCCTGAGGGACCCTGCCATGAGGGACGGTGCTATGCAGCCTAGATACTATGCTTTTCCCAGGGTCTTTGCAACCCGCAGACCAAGAGATTCCCTCGGGTGCCTACACCACCAGGGCCCTGGGTTTCTAGCACAAAATTGGGCAGCCATTTGGGCAGACACTGAGCTAGCTGTGGGAGTTTTTTTCCGTACCCCAGTGGTGCCTGGAATGCCAGCAAGACAGACCCGTTTACTCCCCTGGAAAGGGAGCTGAAGCCAGGGAGCCAAGTAGTCTTCCTCAGCGGATCCCACCCCCATGGAGCCCAGCAAGCTAAGATCCACTGGTTGAAATTCTCGCTGCCAGCACAGCAGTCTGAAGTCAACCTGGGACACTCGAGCTTGGTGCGGGGAGGGGCGTCCGCATTACTGAGGCTTAATTAGACAGTATTCCCCTCACAGTGTAAACAAAGCTACCAGGAAGCTCGAACTGGGTGGAGCCCACCGCAGCTCAGCAAAGCCACTGTAGCGAGACTGCCTCTCTAGAGTCCTCCTCTCTGAGCAGGGCATCTCTGAAAGAAAGGCAGCAGCCCCAGTCAGGGGCTTATAGATAAAACTCCCATCTCCCTGGGACAGAGCACCAGGCAGAAGGGGTGGATGTGGGTGCAGCTTCAGCAGACTTAAACGTTCATACCTGCAGGCTCTAAAGACAGCAGCGGATCTCCCAGCACAGAGTTCCAGCTCTGAGAACGGACAGACTGCCTCCTCAAGTGGGTCCCTGACCCCCGTGCCTCCTGACTAGGAGACACCTCCCAGCAGGGTTTGACAGACACCTCATACAGGAGAGCTCCAGCTGGCATCTGGCAGGTTCCCCTCTGGGACAAAGCTTCCAGAGGAAGGAGCAGGCAGCAATCTCTGCTGTTCTGCATCCTCTGCTGGTGATACCCAGGTAAACAGGGTCTGGAGTGGACCCACAGCAAACTCCAGCAGACCTGCAGAAGAAGGGCCTGACTGTTAGAAGGAAGACTAACAAACAGAAAGCAGTATCATCAACATCAACAAAACGGATGACCACGCAAAAACTCCATCCAAAGATCACCAACAGCAAAGATCAAAGGTAGATAAATCCACAAAGATGAGGAAAAACCAGTGCAAATAGGCTGAAGATTTCAAAAACCAGAATGCCTCTTCTACTCCAAAGGATCACAACTCCTCGCCAGCAAGGGAACAAAACTGGACAGAGAATGAGTTTGATGAATTGACAGAAGTAGGCTTCAGAAGGTGGGTAATAACAAACTCCTCCAAGCTAAAGGAGCATGTTCTAACTCAATGCAAGGAAGCTAAGAACCTTGATAAAAGGTTAGAGGAATTGCTAACTAGAATAACCAGTTTAGAGAAGAACATAAATGACCCGATGGAGCTGAAAAACATAGCACAAGAACTTCGCAAAGCATACACAAGTATCAATAGCCAAATCGATCAAGTGGAAGAAAGGATATCAGAGGTTAAAGATCAACTCAATGAAATAAAGCATGAAGACAAGATCAGAGAAAAAAGAATGAAAAGGAATGAACAAAGCCTCCAAGAAATATGGGACTATGTGAAAAGACCAAACCTATGTTTCACTGGTGTACCTGAAAGTGACAGGGCGGATGGAACCAAGCTGGAAAACACAGTTCAGGATGCTTTCGTTGCCTGATTGCCCTGAGGGATTTTGTCACCACCAGGCCTGCCTTACAAGAGCTCCTGAAGAAAGCACTAAATATGGAAAGGAAAAACCACTACCAGCCACTGCAAAAACATACCGAAATGTAAAGACCATTGACAGTATGAAGAAACTGCATCATCTAATGGGCAAAATAACCAGCTAGCATCATAATGACAGAATCAAATTCATACATAACAATATTAACCTTAAATGTAACCGTGCTAAATGCCCCAATTAAGAGGCAAAGACTGGCAAATTCGATGAAGAGTCAAGATCCATTGGTGTGCTATATTCAGTAGACCCATCTCATGTGCAACGATACACATAGGCTCAAAATAAAGGGATAGAGGAATATTTACCACGCAAATGGAAAGCAAAAAAAACAGGGGTTGCAATACTAGTCTCTGATAAAATAGACTTTAAACCAACAAAGATTTAAAAAGACAAAGAAGGGCATTACATAATGGTAAAGGGATCAATGCAACAAGAAGAGCTAACTATCCTAAATATATATGCACCCAATACAGGAGCACTCAGTTTCATAAAGCAAGTTATTAGAGACCTACAAAGAGACTTAGACTACCACACAATAATAGGGGGAGATTTTAACACCCCACTGTCAATATTAGACAGATCAATGAGACAGAAAATTAACAAGGATATTCAGGAATTGAACTCAGCTCTGGACCAAGCAGACCTAATAGACATCTACAGAACTCTTCACCCAAAATCAACAGAATATGCATTCTTCTCAGCACCACATTGCACTTATTCTAAAATCAACCACATGATTGGAAATAAAACAATCCTCAGCAAATGCAAAAGAACGGAAATCAAAACAAACAGTCTCTCAGACCACAGTGCAATCAAACTAGAACTCAGGATTAAGAAACTCACTCAAAACCATACAACTACATGGAAACTGAACAACCTGCTCCTGAATGACTACTGGGTAAATAATGAAATGAAGGCGGGAAATAAATAAGTTCTTTGAAACCAATGAGATCAAAGACACAATGTACCAGAATCTCTGGGACACAGCTAAAGCAGTGTTTGGAGGGAAATTTATAGCACTAAATGCCCACAGGAGAAAGTGGCAAAGATCTAAAATCGACACCCTAACATCGCAATTAAAACAACTAGAGAAGCAAGAGCAAACAAATTCAAAAGCTAGCAGAAGGCAACAAATAACTAAGATGACAATTGAACCGAAGGAGATAGGAGCAGGGAAAACCCTTCAAAAAAATCAATGAATCCAGGGGCTGTTTTTTTGAAAAGATTAACAAAATAGACAGACCATTAGCCAGACTAATAAAGAAGAAACGAGAGAAGAATCAAATAGACACAATAAAAAATGATAAAGGGGATATGACCACTGTTCCCACAGAAATACAAACTACCGTCAGAGAATACTATAACACTTCTGTGCAAATAAACTAGAAAATCTGGAAGAATGGATAAATTCCTGGATACATACACCCTCCCCAGACTAAACCAGGAAGAAATCAAATCCCTGAATAGAACAAAAACAAGTTCTGAAATTGAGGCAGTAATTAATAGCCTACTAGCCAAAAAAGCCCAGGACCAGACAGATTCACAGCCGAATTCTACCAGAGGTACAAAGTGAAGCTGATCCCATTCCTTCTGAAACTATTCCGAACAACAGAAAACGAGGGAATCCTCCCTAACTCATTTGATGAGGCCAGCATCATCCTGATACCCCAACCTGGCAGAGACACAACAACAACAACATTTCAGACCAATATCCGTGATAAACATCAATGCGAAAATCCTCAATAAAACACTGGCAAACCGAATCCAGCAGCACATCAAAAAGCTTTTCCACCGTGATCAAGTTGGCTTCATCCCTGGGATGCAAGGCTGGTTCAACATATGCAAATCAATAAATGTAATCCATCACATAAACACAATCAAGGACAAAAATCACGTGATTATTTCAATAGATGCAGAAAAGGCTTTCAATAAGATTCAACATGCCTTCATGCTAAAAACACTCAATAAACTAGGTACTGATGGAACATATCTCAAAATAATAAGAGCTATTTATGACAGACCCACAGCCAATATCATACTGAATGGGCAAAAACTGGAAGCATTCCCTTTGAAAACTGGCACAAGACAAGGATGCTCTCTCTCACCACTCCTATTCAACATGGTATTGGAAGTTCTGGCCAGGGTAATCAGGCAAGAGAAAGAAATAAAGGTCTTCAAATAGGAAGAGAGGAAATCAAATTATCTCTGTTTGCAGATGACATGATTGTATATTTAGGAAACCCCATTGTCTCAGCCCCAAAACTCCTTAAGCTGATAAGCAACTTCAGCAAAGTCTCAGGATACAAAATAAATGTGCAAAGAAATTATTAGCATTCCTATACACCAATAACAGACAAAGAGCCAAATCATGAGCAAACTCCCATTCACAATTGCTACAAAAAGAATAAAATACCTAGAAATACAACTTACAAGGGATGTGAAGGACCTCCTCAAGGAGAGCTACAAACCACTGCTCAAGGAAATAAGAGAGGACACAAGCAAATAGAAAAACATTCCATGCTGATGGATAGGAGGAATCAATATTCTGAAAATGGCCATACTGCCCAAAGTAATTTTGATGCAATGCTATTTCCAACAAGCTATTATTGACTTTCTTCACAGAATTAGAAAAAAACTACTTTAAATTTCAAATGGAACCAAAAAAAGAGCCCATATAGGCCAGACAATCCTAAGCAAAAGGAACAAAGCTGGAGGCATCATGCGACCTGACTTCAAACTACATTACAAGGCTACAATAACCAAAACATCATCGTATTGGTACCAAAACAGATATATAGACCAATGAAACAGAACAGAAGCCTCAGAAATAATGCCACACACCTAAAACCATCTGATCTTTGACAAACCTGACAAAAACAAGCATTAGGGAAAGGATTCCATATTTAATAAATAGTGTTGGGAAAGCTGGCTAGCCATATGCAGAAAACTGAAACTGGACCCCTTGCTTACATCTTATACAAAAATTTACTCAAGATGGATTAACGACTTAAACATAAGATCTAAAACCTTAAAAACCCTAGAAGAAAACCTAGGCAATACCATTCAGAACATAGCATGGGCAAGGACTTCATGACTAAAACACCAAAAGCAATGACAAAAAAAGCCAAAATAGACAAATGGGATCTAATTAAACTAAAGAGCTTCTGTACAGCAAAAGAAACTATCATCAGAGTGAACAGGCAACCTACAGAATGGGAGAAAATTTTTGCAATCTATCCATCTGACAAAGGGCTAATATCCAGAATCTACAAAGAACTTAAACAAATTTACAAGAAAAAAAAAAAACAAAAAACCCATCAAAAAACAGGCAAAGAATATGAACAGACACTTCTCAAAAGAAGACATTTATGTGGCTAACAAACATATGAAAAGAAGCTCATCATCACTGGTCATTACAGAAATGCAAATCAAAACCACAATGAGATACCATCTCATTCCAGTTAGAATGGCAGTCATTAAAAAGTCAGGAAATAACAGAACCTGCAGAGGATGTGGAGAAATAGGAACACTTTTACACTGTTGACAAGAGTGTAAATTAGTTCAACCATTTTGGAAGACAGTGTGGTGATTCCTCAAGGATCTAGAGCCAGAAATACCATTCGACCCAGCAATCCCATTACTGGTTATATACCCAAAGGATTATAAATCATTCTACTATAAAGATACATGCACATGTATGTTTATTGCAGCACTGTTCACAATAGCAAAGAGTTGGAACCAACCAAATGACCATCAACGTTAGACTGGACAAAGAAAATATGGCACATGTACACCATGGAATACTATGCAGCCATAAAAAATGAGTTCATGTCCTTTGCAGGGACATGGATGAAGCTGGAAACCATCATTCTCAGCAAACTAACACAAGAACAGAAAACCAAACACCGCATGTTCTCACTCATAAGTAGGAGTTGAACAATGAGAACATATGGGCACAAGGAGGGGAACATCACACAGTGGGGCCTGTCAGGGGGTGGTGGGCAAGGGGAGGGAGAGCATTAGGAGAAAAACTTAATGTAGATGACGGGTTGTTGGGTGCAGCAAACCACCATGGCACATGTATACCTACATAACAAACGTGCACTTTCTGCACATGTGTCCCAGAACTTAAAGTATAATTTAAAAGAGAAAAAAATAAAATAAAATACCAAAGTGGTCAATAAGAAACAAAAATTGAACTCCTGATTGCTTGATGAATTGGGAATGTGACAGGAGGTAAGGCTGCCCTTCAGTATGGGCAGATCAAGAGTTGTCATGCTAAGGAGACTATTCTGCCTAAAATTCTGTGTTACTATTTTGTATTTAAGTATGCTGGTATATTAAAAGTGTACATGTTTGAAAAAAAACAGCAACATAAAATCTGACTTTTAGGTTCTAAGATAGACACTAAAGAAGAGGGCTGATCGCTCAGAAAGTCCTATTTTTCCTTTACAGATCATTTTCCTTCTTCTTTTTTTTTTTTTTTTTTTTTTTTTTGTTGTTGTTGTTGTTTTTGTTGGGAGCCCACTGCAGACTTTAGCAGCCAAGGGAGAACTACCCCACTCTCCCAACCTCCTTAGAGACTCTATTTTTTAAAAAACATTCCCCAGCTAATCCCTGACCTGGTTTGCATGATCAACTGGGCACACATTCTAAGGTCTGTGAGGAAGTTTGTGTACAATGGCTGTTTCACAATCCCATTTCATTAAAAGCAGGCAAGCTCTGTTTAAATAACATTTCTGGTCCACTCACTATTCTTGGAGGCACAAGTGGCTGTCTCGATGTGTAAATGGATGTGTCAACACCAGGAAGAGTAAATGTTTGGGTGTTCACTACAAGTCTTTGCTTTGGACATTGCTGTTGTTTGCAGAAGACCCATAGGGCAGAGAGGCACTGATTTCATAGCAGCAGCTTAGGATTTCACAGTGGCAAATGACTCTGATGATGTATTATGACACACCCCATACATGCGAAGTTATGACTGTTTACATTTTAAAATATATGGGATATTTTTCTATGTTAATCATTTAATTTTTCACACCTTCTTTTCATGGTCTTTATGTTACCTAGGCTTGGAAGTGATGCCACTTGTTTTTATTTTTTTAATCAGTACCGTTTTCTTCCTTAGACATAAAAACACATCAAGGTAGCTTTTGTAGCCTTCTCATTCTAACTAATGTCCGCAGAGGACCCCAGCCAGCAACATCTTTTGATGTAGTGATATGCAGAAATAGATCATTGTCTCCAAGCATTATTTAAATCATTCAAAAATCTTCTATATAAAACTGCAATTTAAACTCCAGAAGGTTCACTTGGAATAACAGAAAGACTAAGTTAGAAAGAGACAAACCTGAGTTCTAATCATGGTTCTGCTACAGCCATAGTCATGGTTCTGGTAGAGGCATAGCCTAGAGAAGACTTCATGAGCTCAGATTTCTAACTTGTAAAATGAACTAGCTAAATGGATGAACTCTAAGATCCTTTGTAGCTCAAAATTGTATCAAGTGAATTCTTGGTGTCTAAAAGAAACTTGCCCTTATTAAAAGTATCAATTCTACCCAAATTAGCTTTCATTCATTACATTTAAACTATTCCTTTGTATATGGTGTTAAAATAGGAAATTACTAAATTTGTTTGCAAAGATCTGAATATCATTTGTCTATGCAGTTTGACTACTTTAACGTGAAAATAACTTGCAGAACTGCAAACTGCAGAGGAAGTCAGAGTTCATAGAAAATCTCTTGCCTTCTTTTAGGACCTTCTGCTCAGAGTGTGTTTTTAGAGTTAGGCACTTCACCATCTGAGGCAAGAAAAGAAAGAGAAAGCAACCTAATCAAATAGAAAACTCTGAAAAGAACTCTCCTTTCATAAATTAGACTTCCTGTTCTTTACTTAAGGATCTACAGTTTGGACAGAAGCCTTACTGTTTAGTGTAAACTCCCCAACCCCCTTCAGTGAATTTGGGTAGAAAATTAAACATATTTCCCAGGACTGTCACCAAAGTTTCTCCCTTATGTGGCACTGACATTTCTTCAAATCTCCTCTAAATATTATGAGAGAAAGAAGTGGCCTTTTGTTTGGAATGCTAGTTGTGACTTAGGATTATCAGTGAAGCCCCTTTGTTTGGGCTTTATTGAAGCATGTCAACAGCTGTCAGCAATAATACTTGCTCCGCCTGCTGCAACGTGATGTATTGATGTGTATACAACAATATGTTATAAATTGAAATGAAATATGCATTTTTTCATAATTTATCAGCATTATGATGGCACAAAAAAGGCAGTCTTATGAATAATACAGAGCTCTTCAGCGGGCATTAGATACTGTAGGTAATAAACGCAGCCTCTCCCCTGGACTGCTGGGAGAGTTGTAAAGCAGAATGCATTAGTTCAGCCCCGTGATAATAAATCATTTTAGTATGTCAGTAGGCCCTGGCTAACTTTTACTCCTGAGGTCTGAAAGAATAGTGTGCCATACGGCTCTGGATGGTTTCTGAAGTGTTTAGACTGGCTCCGATTCTCCTGGGTAATGTTTTGAGTGAGTGATATGGTTAGATAACAAGTGGCAGTATTTCTCAGGTATCAATATTGTGATGCCTCCTGTTGTTTTATTGCCTGGAGTGGCTGATTTTGTCCTAATTGGAACTGTAGTTCTTCTTTGTATCTCTATTTGCAATATGGTGCAGTGTTTCTTTAAAAAATAGAAGTCGTTCTGTAATACTGTGAAACTGCTCGAAATGGCTTCACCCTGACTCTTAGTTATCTTTGCATGGATGAGAAATCAATAAATCCTCACTGTTGTTATTTTATCCTCTTAAAAATACGGATACCTTTCTAGGAACTGCTTTTCTTGGTACTACAATGGCCATCGGTTCACCATGACCTCACTTATTTCAAATGGTAGCAACCCAGCCTCATTAGTAGCGAATTTAAATTGATTGTGTAGGATTTAAAGAATTATGTTTATATAAACTTTGTTAAACTATCCAAGCCTTCTGTATGTATTAATTTTTCCTAGGATAACAGCAGGCATAATGGTTTATACATATGTTGACAAGGCCCCATTTTAAATCACTCTTTTGGCTGAGAATACACACCTGCAATTTTAACACATTACAATTTTCTCCTATGGTAACAAAGATCTGAAAAAAAATTATCAGAAACACTAGATGGAAAACAACAGCTGCTCTGAAGGAGGTGAGACGGATATTTCATTTTGGCATTATTTTATTATGTTAAAACTGTGTAAATGAATTCTGAACAAAACTTCAGCCCTTTTTGATGCATAAGGTTGCTTCCCAATCCTCTGCTGTCTTGAACTAAGTATCCATATATTAAGTTTATGCTCATCCACGAACAGTTAAGAAAACAGTGATTTGATGCATCCACACAGTACTTTTTACTGCAATGTAATAGTATGACTTATAACTTAAGCTCATTTTAAACATTCAAACTAATTAGAGTCATAAAACTATAATAATAGTACATTTTAATCCACTGGTGTATTAACCAATATGGGTGGAGATGTGATTTTCATACAAAAGAGTCTGAACTAGTCCAGAAAAATATATGGATTGAAACAGGTGGGAAATAACAGTTCAGGCTCACTGCTCCTTCGTGTTCCTGAAATATAAATGCAGGGACTATTAGCAGCAGCACACCAGCTAAGCTGCATGAAGATGGTCAATTTCTAAGGAAACTAGAATTTATGTAATAGAGGGCCTTTTGGACCACATCAACTTGACTTCATTTTGAAGTAAATATGTAACCAGTGCAGCTTGCAAGGCACGGCATGGCTTTCACGCATTTCAAATGGCTTGTGTGTGGCCTCTGTTCTGCCCCAGTGGGTCCTCTGAGCTGGCCCCCACAGAAGAGATTGCTGCAGTCCAATATACAGATTAGGAAAGCATGAAGCACTATGGTGACAGCAATTTTGAAGACAGATGCCTTCTGTTTGTCTCCAGATTGGGGATAGTAAAGAAAATAGCGGTGCGAAGTTCTTTGTCATTAACTTACCTCTTCCATTTGCTTTGTGAGTGTTCCCTAAAGAAGAAAGTGGAATTCTGACTGCATAGTGCATCTCCAGTAATTGTTATGAAAGCCTTGGAAATTTTGACAGCAAGTAGGGCATGCCATCAAATATTAAGCTTAAGGCTATCTACTGATTTGTGAGAAGCCACTGTGTACATAGGAAGTACTGGTGGTGGGCCTTTCCTTTAGGTTCATGTGTAGTTGGAGATTTATTTGATGCTTGAGATCCACTGTGCTTTGGAACAGAATCCTTTTAGCATCCCTACCATAAGCTCAGATGAAAGACGATTTAAAGTACTGTGGTTGGCTAACATGCATTGTTTCTACTTAGGGAAGACAGTTTTTTAATAAAAAACTTCCAAAGCAAAATATCAAATATGCTTTAATAGGGAATTTTATACCTCATTGAGTGAAGGCTTTTAAAAAATTCTTTGATTCAAAACGTCTTTTGTTTGGAAAATAGAAATTCTGAAACTGGTTGCTCTGTGGAATACACTTTAAAAGAAAAGTTAATAGGTCACTGATTTATCGCATTTTCCAGGAAATTCCTTTTTGCCATTTTATTTAGAAAAAGTAAAAGAAATAGAAAATTCCTTCACATATATGAAAAAAATCACCCTTCGGGAAAATTATACATCTTCATACATAGGTGTTCTAGAGCACACACATTCTGATATATATATACACAAACACTTTAACTTGGAAGAAAGATCTAGAAAAATACAAAATCTAGTATTGATATTTCTTAATGAGCTTTCATAGAATAATAATTCTGAAATAGACCATGACTAAATCTATGAGGTATAATTTCATACATTTACCCTAGTCTCAGAAAAATAGGTATTCAACAGTCTTTTGGAGAAGGAATAACCGGTCATTTTTCATGGTCTAATGAGGTATTTATTACCTTTCCTGGGTCTGCCATGAATACCCCCTTTAGAAGTTTCAAATTTTTCATGTTCGTTTACAAAAATTTACAATTTTCTATGTCTAAGTAATTTGATTCATTTCCTTAAACATTCTTTGAATCCTATATTTATCTCTTTCTAAATTGAACAAAGCATACCTTTAAATGAGAGAATGAAAGCCTCTGTTTTAAAGATGTGGGATCTATTTTGTTTGCTTCCAAAGTTGCTTTTTAAAAAAAACATGCTACAATTAATCTTGGGTAATGTAAATTCTAAGATGGAACTTATAAAACACTTTCAAGATGTCTGAATTATGTTATCCACTAGATTATATGTACTTTTTGCACAGATATAACAAAAAGATATAAAAATTTTATTTTACTTGGTTTCTAGGAACATTATGATCATTGAAAGCGTTGAATAATTTCTGAGATATTAGTGATCAGAAACACTATTATTTGTTCTAATAAAAAGTGTTTCTGAAGCATAAGATTTGAATGGAAGGGCCAAGAAAGTCATAACCTTACCTTAAATTTGCTTAGGTGAAGGCCTTTGTGAGCGTTGTAGCATTTCTTGGATGTAGCCAGAATTCAGTTTTACCCCTAATTTCTTATTTAGTGGCTATATAAACTTCTATATATACTTAAACTCTCTGAATCTGTTTTATTATCTGCAAATTGGGAATAATGACTTTCACAGTTTCTGGAAAATTTGAAAGTACTCAATAAATATTATTTTTCTTTATTTACATGTCATAAAATCATTATTCATCCTAAGCCTCCCAAAGCCAAGGGTACCGCTTAAACACAGTAGGTGCTCAATACACTATAGACAGGTAATGTTTATAGTTATTGAGTGAGGCCAGAACTACGTGAGTCTTGGTTGGTTCTCCTCATATGCTCAAGTTTTATGAACAGGGGTTGTGAAGAGAATAAGATTGTGAAGGAAGTAAGACAGCTTTGTAAACACCATGAGGAGGATCTATGGCAGGGTGGGCAAATCCTGCAGTTATTCTTCTCCATAGAGACCCCCCAATGTAGTCATTTCATTTCCAAGGAGGCACCCCATTACCTCAAACCTGGTACATGAGATGCAACCTTACTAGGAGTCTCAGCACAGGAACCCTGAGTACCAAACTGGGAGGCAGCCAGGACCAGGATAACTGGAAATCTACTAGCATTGGGAAAACAGGCTAAAGGATCTGCATCCACCCAGGTTGTGTTTGGCAGTCTTCAGCAGAGGTGAATCAATTAATGAGCAGGCACACAAGCAACAAACAAAGCATGAACAGCAGGCGTTAGAGAAAAAAGTGGGTCAGGCGTAATAGTTCTTAGGCAAGAAAGTGATGTAATCCGTATTTACAACTATGAAGTTATAAATTGCAGTGAACAGAAGGACTGAGGAAAATGGGAAGAACAACAGGTTTAAGCAAACAGCTAGAGAGAGTTGTTCATTCCCATCACAAGGCTCAAAAATCTTTATGAAAGGGGAGAATACCGTTCCAGATCTTGGCCTTCTAAGGATCATTATTTGTAGGAAGAGCTGGTTTCATGTTGCTGGAGAGCACATGTGTGCAGGAAGTGCAGACCAATAGAAAAAATGGCAAAGGTGCAGAGGTCAGAGAAGGAAGTAAGAGGGCCCTGTAAGAAATGTTCACTTACAAATTTCATTGTGTTTTTGAACTTACCATTTGAGGTTTTTTCTTGATTTGATTCTTACATTTCAGGACCCCCCTTTGACTGGGTTTGTGCTTCCTTTTGCCACTCGTTTGGGTAGAATTAGTGTCTGGAACCCCAGATAGCCCAGATATTTATTCACTTTTTAAGTACGCATGATATCATCTTGGCCATGCCTGGAAGCATGAGACTTCTTTTTAGCTCTTAAAATGACATTCTAAGTATGCTGAAGCATGCTGCTAATCTGTTGTCTTCGTTCTTTAAGGAATTTGGAGAAGAACGTTCACTTTAGTAAGATTCAGCAAACTTGGAAACTATGTCCCAGAGAGTTGTGCATCACACCATTATGAGTAATGTTTTAGACTCTATATTGACAAAATTGGCTAAGGGTTTTAATAAACAACTCCAAATCCTCACTATTATGAAAAGACCAATGTGAATGTTTCTGGTCAGGCAGCTCTCTTAGGAGTCTCTTTTTTGAGATACGGCTAGGAATTCTGGAGTCCTTGCATGCTGTGGCTCCACTAACATCTTGGAGGCACATGCACCTTGCTTCTGGCTGCTCACTCTGGGTAGGCTGGAAGTGAAAGGGAGATAGGAGGGACGCTGGAGAACAGGTCACTCAGGTTATTTCATGGTTATTTTATGGCCAGTTCTAAAAAAAGTATTTGTGTCTTATACCCACATTCCACCAGCCAGAAGTTAGTCATTGAAGCCCCACCTCAATGCAAGGTGGAGCTCTATGACTAACTTCTGGCTGGTGGTATGTGGGTAGAGGACACGTAATTAATTGTCCTAGGCAATGTAATTTTCCTGGTGCTGATGAGGAAAAAAATATGGACACACATGTAGCATCGTATCTGCCATAGCCTCTATAAAGCTTAGCCCTCTCCACTCAAGTGACTGAGCTAGCTCCTTCCCCACTCCATCCTTTTCTGGCTCTCCCCTACTACCTGCGCTCCTGCTCTGTCAAGAGTCATCACCTAAATAGCCATAAAGCCAGTGGCCCCAACTCTCTCTGCCAGTATTAAGAATGAATGTCAGAGCAAAGTGCCAGCAGTTTGGCAGATTTCCTTAGAATCTTTAACTGTTCTCCTCCTGTTTCGAAAAAGCAAACTCACGATTAATGCATATCCCTGGTATGTTGTACTCCAAGTAGAGGCAGAAATAACTCATCCTGGCAAAAGGAAATCACCCTGGAAATTACCAGAGGATGTGACATGGATTATTTAGTGTAATGGCTGAAGGTGTTTTCAGTAAAATGCAGTGTATGCTGTGTTCCCTGATCCCATTTGTCCTCTTAAAATTAATTTCTGTAGTGTTTCACAGTTACCTGTTTAATTATTCATTCTAGATGTCATGGAGAATGATACAGTACTGCAAAATAAAGCCAATAAAACAAGTTTCTAATGCTAAATATCAAAGCTGGAAAATATGACCATTACAAATAAGCAAGAATCTGTCTTCTCTTTTCATAAGTATTCTACAAAGACATGGCATTCAATAAACAATAGGGTTGCTTGGATTAATTTGAAGATGTTTGCATAAATAGGCTCAGAGTTTTATAGTTATGTTGTTGTGGGGTTTTTGTTTTTGTTTCTTTTTTTCCTCTATAGTTTGTTTGTTTGTATCACAAGAGTACATGTTTCACAGGCAAAATATTCACCTTAAACTTTCATGCCGTTGAAACATCCCCTTCTCTTTGCAGTGTAGTGTTATGGGAGAGGAATGAACTTTCAAAGTCAGGCAGACCTGGATGCAAGTCCTGCGTTTAACACACTCATTGTGCAAGTCACTTGCCATCTCACAGGCTGTTTCTCACCTGTAAAATATACTTCCCAATATTATTATGTGTATGAAACTAAGTGTTGTAGAACAAAATCTGAATTTAGCATACTGACTTGCCTCTTTCTTAAGCAGAGATTAATTTCTACTAATAATTTTATATGAACTATAAATGGCAAGGTTGATTTCAATGGATAAAAATATAAGAAGAACAGTGTGAAAACTGTGAGGACTTTATGAAGACTCTTAAATGAGGGAAGGGAATTCATTCATTTTAAATATTTAACATTTAAAATTATTTTACTTAAAATAGTATAACAAAGAGAGTACTTTGAAACTAAGTTTCTTTATTAAAATAGAATAGATTACAACTCTATTACCTTAACTATTACCTCTTTTTATACCTGAGCTCAACGAATCACATTTCATCAATGAAAATACTTAGAAATTAAGGCAGAGCTTTGCACATTATAAACAGGATTACAAAAACAATTTTCTAAAGTCCTATTGTAAACCTGGAAGATAAGGTTTAAGAGATCTAAGAGATATCTTCAACAGAAAAACATAGAAGAACAACTCAGGAGGCTAAATATCCTTAACATAAATTCTAAAAGGAGAAAAATTAGAAAATGGGGGAAATTATCAAGTAAATGAACAAAGAAAATTTCATAGAGCTGAATAGAGACATGAATCTTCTTCAAAGAGCCCAAAGTCTTCTAGAAAGGGAAATGTGGTCGTAGAAATGTAAAAAAAAAAAATCGCAGTAGCTCTGATTTCTCATCAGTACCACAGCAGAGACAATGGAGCAATCCTTTCAAATTTTGAGAGGTAATGTTTCAAACTGGAATTCCATACCCAGTCAAGATGTCTTTAAATGATAAGGTCAAAATAAAGACAATTTCAGAAATTCAAGAACTTCAGAAGTTTATCTTCTACTCACCCTTTGTGAAGATGTCACCTGAAGGTGTACTCTGGCCAAACCATCATGAAAATTAAAAAAAGGATTTGAGATACAGGGAACACTGGAAACAATTCATTGAGGTCAATTACAAAGAGTTCCCATATTGTCATCAAATCAAAAATAGTCCCCAATTTCAGAAAATGTAAAACAAAGAAAGAATATGAATTGATTTAACTCAAAGATAAAATTACTAAAAAGCTAGAAATTGTTAATTTTGAAGGCATTTTTTGCTCTGCAGGACAAAAGAAAGGTAATTAGGAAAGTCAGAAAAAGAACAAATACACAGAAATGCACTATCCCTATATCACCCCCTCACCAAAATTAAACAGTCAAAAACTCCATAAGAAAATAATGGCCTAAATATGAGAGGGGTCTTCAAAAAGTTCTTGGAAAATCTGTATTATGAAAAAATTATGCATGGATTTCAAAATTTTTGGCCACAAAATAAGCTCATATGAATGTGATATAACATGTCTGAACAGGATCTAGTTTGAGGTACTATGAAGGGTAAGACATCAATTTCAAAAGAGACCCTATCAGAGCAGCACGAATTCTACTGAAATTGAAGCAAGAACAAACATCAAATGTACGGTAAAGCTTGGGTGGAAGAATGGTGAAATTATGGATGCTTTGCAAAAAGTTTATGGGGACAATGCCCCAAATAAATCAGCAGTTTACAAATGGATAACTTTTTTTCAAAACAGATGAGACAACGTTGAAGATGAAGCCTGCAGGCACAGACCATCCATTTCCTCAAAAATTAAATTTTTTGAGGAAAAATTTCATCTTGCTTGTGCCATAATTGAGAAGGATCTATGGTTAAAAGCAGAAACAATAGCCCATACCATAGACATCTCAACTAGGTCAGCTTATGCAACTCTGGCTAAAAAAAGTTGAGCAAATTTTCCACCTGATGAGTGTCAAAATTGTTGCACCCAGATCAGCTGCAGACAAGAGCAGAGCTTTCAACAAAAATTTTAAACAAGTGGGATCAAGATTCTAAAGGATTTCATCAAAGAACTGTAACAGGAAATGAAACATGGCTTTACCAATGCAATTCTGAAGACAAAGCACAATCAAAGCAATGGCTACCAAGAGGTGGCTGTGGTCCAGCCAAAGCAAAAGTAGACAGGTCAAGAACAAATTTCTTGGCAACATTTTTGGGGGCTGCTCAAGGCATTTGGCTTGTTGACTTTATGAAGGGTCAAAGAACAGTAACTTCTTCTTATTATAAAGGTACTTTGAGAAAGTTAGATGAAAGTTTAACAGAAAAATTCCCAAGAAAGCTTTCCTCTTTCCTAGAGAATCCTTCTCTACCATGACAATACTCCTGCTCATTGCTTTCATCAACAAAGGGCAATTTTTCAAGAGTTTTGATAGGAAATCATTAGGCATCCACCTCACAGTCATGATTTGGCTCCTCTTCCTTCTTTTTATTTTCTAATATTAAAAAATCTGTAAGGCTGGGCATGGTGGCTTACACCTGTAATCCCAGCAACTTGGGAGGCTGAGACAGGAGGATCACTTGAGCTCAGGAATTCGAAACCAGCCTGGGCAACATGGCAAGACCTTATCTCTACAAAAAATACAAAAATTAGCCAGTCATGTGGCGTGTGCCTGTAGTCCTAGCTACCAGGAGGCTGAGGTGGGAGGATCACTTGAGCCCAGGAGGTTGACACTGCAGTGAGCCATGGTCATGCCACTGCACTCCAGCCTGGGCAAGAGAGCAAGACCCTGACTCAAAAAACAAAAACAAAAACAAAGTCTGTAAAGGGCATCAATTTTTCTTCAGTTAACAGTGTAAAAAACACTACACTGATGTGGTTGAATTCCCAGGATGTTCAGTTTCTTAGGGATGAACTAAATGGCTGGTAACATCACTTATAAATGTGTCTTGAACTTGATGGAGTTTATGTTGAGAAGTAAAATTTCTGTTTTTTAATTTTCATCTTTTAATTCCATTTTCCACAAACTTTTTGAAGTCCCCTTGTATAACAAACCAAAATATATCATACTTTTGAGCAGTTGATGGAATGTAAGGAAAAAAAAACATTTAATTATAATACTAGGATATTTTAATTTTAAATAGGACAGAGACAATAACATTGGACTAAAATAAATTTTTTAAAATCTGACAGAACAAATGAAATCTTTAACCCAGGGGATAAGGTATTTCAAAGGCCCTAGTTCTGGCCCTGTTCCTGTCCCTGACCCCAGCTTCACTATGTGTCCACAGGAGTGCTTTCACTGGCGCTGTGACTTTTTACAAGCTCATGTATAAACTAAGGCCTGTTCTCTGAATCTTATTTTGAACTAGTTCTGACACCATTAAAATTGAGGGCAGACAGTAAACTAGTGCTGGCTGTCCTAAAAGGTGCTAGGACATTGAAAAACGGTCCGTTAAAATGTAGCCTGTTTACCAAGTGCCACTGGAGGGACATATAAAATATTCCTCTTCAGTGGAAAGGGGAGAATCTTTCCTTCCTCTTCCTTCTCCAGCCAACCCCAGTGGAAAACGGCTCTCTATAACTTGTGCCCTAAGCCCTTGTCCATGTGATTCTCAAGCACTCAGTCATTTAGTTGGGGTAAAAGAACACAAAAAATTAACCAAACTGACTATTAGGCTAAAAAAGAAAATGTGATATTTAATTATAGTCATTCTCTAAGAGACACAAGAATCCAGAATGGAGAGGAAGATCGATTAAAACAATTTCTAATCAACCTGGAGAATCCCCTGTTTTAGACTTAGTGCTGTATTAACACAGTGACAGCTTTGAAATCTCCCAAAGTAAATTTGTAACTGTTTTTCTATTATCCCTTTCAGACTCCATTCCTAGTCTGTCCTATAGAATACAGAAACCAATTTATATTTTCTAGTCCAAACCTATGTTTTAATCTTTAATGATCATTTTTATATTATAGAAACAATGTCAGAAATTAAAATTCCCAATAATCTTACCCCAGGGAAAATACTATTAGCAGTTCTGAATATATATGTCAATATATATGTTAATATATAGGTCAAATATATTTTAAGAATTGAACTTCGAAATTGCTCCCAGTGATAATTTGTAGTGTTGAAGATTATTTTTGTATATTCTCACATTTTGCTATTTGTATGTTATACATTCTTTCCCTGTTTTCCAGGCTAAGAATGTGCTATTCTGGTTGAATAATCCTGCATTAATAAATTTGAAGACTTAACAATACCAAAGCTGCATTGCCAGTCAAATTTGTTTTTTGTTTTTAGATATCTGCATATACTCCATCCCCCGTGATACTAGTGTACAGATTTTTAGGTTTCATTTTATTTGTTTTATGAATTTTTAAAAATGATATGCTTTCTGTGGTAAATTTCTTTATAAATTACCTGATTTGGATTGGATGAGAAAAGCTGTCTAATGGAGCTAGGATATAAATTAGAATGAAGTTCAATGTATAAACTAAGGCCTATTTGCTGAAGCTTATTTTAAATTAGTTCTGATACCATTAACATTTCCAATACCATTAAATGAGCCAAACAGGTGAAATAGAACAGTACAGTATCTCCTAGAAAGAAATATAAATGTTCTAGATTATAATTAACATTTGAATTTCTATTATTTATTGATTAATAAGACTTGGGGAGAATATTCTTTTTCTTTGAGAAAGCAACATATACCCCTTCTACACTTTAAAGTGGTTTAGTGGTGATCAGTTCTCTAAGGATTCACTCTCTCATTGCTGTTAGAGCCCCAACAATCTGTTGTGTGATCACTGCCTCCCCCTTTGGCCTTGTTTTCTAATTCCTATTATTCTGCGGCCCCTTTTTTCTGATGTCATCCACAAAGTGCTGTCTCAGACACTAATGCCAGAGTTGCTCCATGCATTCTTCAGTTAGAGCAATAAGCAGGCAGTGAGCCTAGGTTCTTGGAGGAATTCTTCATTTTACAACATTCTAGGGCAAATAATTATTAAAAATAAAGAGAGCTGGCCATTTTCTCGAGCTGCTTTAAGCCCTAAAAATAATCAGTCAAAAACTTTCTCTGAAATGTTCTTGTTTTTGGTTTCAGAGAGTAAAATGAGAGAGAGAGAGAGAAATTAAAAGTTTCTGCAATTAAGCCTTGGTCTGGACACTCTTTCTCAATGAGTAGAATTAGATTTTTCCTCTCTTTTGTAATCCAATTAAATCATCAAGATTTCTTGAATCTCAGAATGCTTCTGTTGGACACACAATTTGTGTGTAGTTTATTTTAATTATTGGTTCTGAGTTCACATCCAAGTTGATGCTAGCTATTTTCTTGCCCAGAATTCATTTATTTTATAATCTCCTGGTTTTTTTTAGGCTTAGATGACACCCTTATAATCTTTCTTTATAGTGACACTGTTCAGAGACAAAATTGCTATTCCTTTTTATCTGCTGGTTCTTCTAGAGTAAAACTTTCAGAGTAGTTGTTCAGGTAATAAAATTATTTTAATTTAATCTTATGGGAAACAACTGTAAATAATCCTACTATGTTTTTACTTTATAAAATTGAGTTGGTTTTCAAAGCATATTTCACTGTGTATTTGTGTTTCACAAGAACAGACTCAGCAATTTCAGTCACTAAAAGCCATTTAAGTATATTTATATATTAAGATATTACACAAGTTATTTTTTATCTTTGTACTGCAATAACAGTTGATAGATAATACTATTTTATGATGCTTTCATGAACAAAGTTTCTTTCAAAAATACATGCATGTCACCATCCCCTATTAAAAATAGACTTAGTGCATATATCTTTATTCAATTGTTTATCTATTTTGATCTCTGAGTATCTTCTACCAGTATTATTCCAAGATAAATCTTATAATATTTATGAATGTATAGATGTATTTATTTGTGTCATATTTTATATAATGTATATTGTTATGTCATCTTTAGGTATATATTACTGATAAGTACATTCTAAAATGGAAAATACTATGTAACAATGATAGCAGTGTTCCATTGCTTTTGCATAGCTCTTTTAGCTACTCTTTTAATATACATTTACTTTTGTCTTCCAAAAATCTTCTGAAATAAGTGTATTTATAATTATGCACCTTCGTTTTTGAAAACAAATGTACTATGTCAATAAGTGATATGCCAAAGTCCCAACTCCTGATAAATTTAGTACTACAATTAACACAGTTTTCCTGAATCACAGTTCAATAATGTTTCAAATACAGATATTAAATAACAGAACTAAAATAACTCTTAATTATATTTTGAGATATATATGTATAACATTTTTATGTGAAACAGTTTAATAAACTGTCTGGTGCACCCAGAAATGTGCCCAATTAAAATCAAACCCATATTAGAAATATTTCATAATATGTAGGTTTTATTTTTTCCCTTGTGATCATTATCTCTTCTTTGAGAAATGACCTCTAATAAAGATATTCATTCGGCCTCAGGATATGTGTACATTAAGGAAATAAAAACCTCAAGTGTTCTCCCTATTATATCCATAAGATATTTGTCAAATATCCCTAGGGCCTTTCACATACTGGTCAGCTGTACCCAGAGATCATTATGAAAACTTTCTGTAGTTTTACAATATAACTTTGTGATTTTTCAGAGCTATTATATCTTCTAAGACTTCCTTGTGTTTTATGGAAAGCTTCAGGGAAAATAAATATGTCTTTCTAGACCCAGAACTTGAAATGACAGTGGACTCAAGAGATCAAGGTTATCAAAACAGGAGTTCTGTGTTATGGCTTCTGTTTATCTGCAGGAAAGCAGCCAAGGTGAAAGGGGTTGTTGTTATTTTTAAAGTACTGGATTATCTATAAGGGGAATTTCTTATCATTATGGATTATTTTTGTTTCCAATTCTAAATGTTGACCTTATTTTTGATATCATCTCTGTCCTTTGACAGTTATTAGCTTATAGATGATTGCTGGGAAATATCCCCAAACTCATACACTCTTTAGGTTATTGTGAATATTTGGCTGTTTGCTTTCAAAGGGGGATGGGGGAAGAGGCAGAAATGATGGGAAAGGAAACACAGACAGACATCATGCCCATTTGAATATATTCTTTTCTTCCAGATATGCACTGTGAGGATTTCTAGTGTTTTACATTTAATACATTTAGCTTTTCTCAAATTTTCAATATTTGAAAATTCCCTTTGTTATCCTGCAGAACAGTGGAATAACTGTATTATTGCCATGATGAGGACTGTTGTTTCTATTTTAGGTATGTAGCAAATGAAATACGACTATGAACAGATTTCATGATCTTTACATAAGATATAAGGATATAAGGATAAGACATAAGGATATAATCCTTACAGAAGAATGAAGTCACATTATTGGGATTCTATGTCTTCCTGTACATAATTCAGAAGTTTTTAATATCTCACTAAATTCAAGAGCTTATTGCAGTTAATCATACTACATATTATAACCCCCCCAAAAAGATAATGCTAAATCTAACAGCTATTTTATAAGCAATGCTTTCCAAACGACTTTTTTTTTCCTTTTCATTGTGGCATAGCAAGAGAAAACAAGGTTAGTTAGTGGCTGGCAGAATTTAGGTATCAGGATGCCTGGCACCAAAATGTGGATGGAAAGAGCCCGGGATTTGCTTGAGTCTCACAATTCTAGATTTGAGATCAAACCCTCATAATTTTAGCCATGTGGTCTCAGGCAAGTTATTTTGCCTTCTTGAATCTCACGTGGCTCATCTCTGAAAGTGACCTAGTATTAATTTTCAAATCTGTTGATGTCATTATTTGAGATAAGGCATTTTAAATATCCATCCCAAGTCCATAATATAGTATTGGTTAAATAAGCTTTTCTCCTCTGTTTTCAATTATAACATTAATAGAATATTTCATATAACATTTGTGTATGTGTGTATGCTTGTGTGTATATGTGTCTGATTATATATGTGCATATGCATACACACATGTGTGTATATAGATGTTTATATGTGTGTATAATTTTGTATGTACATACATACAGAACTACTCAGAATATTTAGACTGACCTCAAATATAACATTTCTTTGAAGTTTGTTTAATCTTAAAAATTTGTGTACTTTTGTATTTCTACATTATTATATATTTTATTATTAAAATCATATAGCCACAATCACCACTTGTTAAAATGAAATTGTCCACTCCAGAAGATAATATTGATATTGTAGCTTCTTGTGCATTTTGTTCACCAAAGTATATCCAAGGGAGGGGTGTACACCCCAGTTTTTAAAATACAACATCAAGTGATATTTCCAGGATGTTTTGTGTGCAGAATTTTTCTTAAGATATAATGATGTACAGGATTAAAGATGTAAGGATACTATTGAGAACCACATGCTCTTTATATACCTCTCATAGACACTTAAATTGTTCTCTAGGGAGTGGGTTATAGAATCAGATTCATAATCCGGAAAGGAAGTTAAATTGTTTCATTCATGCTGAATTTGCACAGTGCATTTTGGGAAGTTTCTTTATATTGTTAAAAATTCTTCATTTATTCAATGAGATGTCACAGCCTTGTAGAAATGTTTTCTGTATGTCATTTTTTATAACTCTTAGTTTATCAATTGTTAATTTTGCACTCCTCCCCCATCCATAATGGATGACATGAGATGTACCTAATCTAAGTGAACCTTAGAATCTAAGGGTATCCTAAAGGGTAAATCACATTATAAATTTTTCTGTCCAGGAGAATACTATTTTAGTCCTGTCCTGATTTCATATATATATATAAAATACACACACACACACACACACACACACACATACACTACTCAGACACTCTTGTGTTGAAAATCTAAAAGCGACAAGTATTTAGTCCGTAATACTGGCCCTAGTACTGATAGAGTGGAGTCAGTGAGCCGTGGCACACATGATCTGAAGAATTACCCACTAGAAGCACATGATCTCATGGCAGGATAAAGACGGTCTTCAGGGAGACTCCACAGTAGTTACAATGATTACTACAAGCCTTCTATTTTTATAATGTTGTCAGTGTTGGCCAGTAAATCAGTAAAACCACCAGTCAGACCATGCCCTCGGCAAAATATGATGTGGCATAATTACAAAGGAGATTTTTAGAGAAAACCCTCCTGAGTCCTTTGTGCTAAGTGCCTAAGGGTGATTTCCAGCTAGCCTGTGGTTTGATCACAGTTATGTATGATCTCATGCCTACGGGCTTCGCAGAAGTTTTCTCTATCTATGAACCATATTCTAAAACTTTTGTATCTCTGCATAGGCCAAAGGCTACATACATCTAATTATAAAAGATGATGTTTAGAAATAAAAATACTGAAGAACTCGCCTCTTTCCTCTGGAAATCTCACATTCAGTTAGGTTTCTACAAGACTTCATCTAGCTAAGCACTCAATATATATTGTGTTTTATTTAAATGTTGGAGGAGCTATGTCTGATTTGTCATCATCTTGCTTACTTGAAAATAATGCCAATACTGTCAGTATTCGAGCATGTGATTGAAAAGATTCTTGCAGACCTGTGGCATGCACCTAGGCTTCCACATGTCCACCAAAGGCTGGTTGCCTTCAATTATGTGCTCTTGCTTTTTCAGACTGGCTAAAATCTGAGTATGCTCAGAGTTCTGGATACATTAGGGGGCAGATTATTTATTGTCACTCTGTGTGACTGCAGAACTGGGGAGGTTGTTTATCACAGACATGCAAGTGCATGACCTCAGCTTTTTTAATTCATTTGACTCTTGTTTTAGTACCTACTGTGAACAAGACACAAACTCTGGGCTCAAAAATCTCATGCTCTAGGTAAGGAACACAGACATATAAAGATATTATGAGACTAGCGCAGCTTTCCCTGAGGAGGTCAGAAAATCCTTCACAAAACATGAAAAATTCTGTCTTGAGGGATATATGGGAATTTGCTGGGTAGAGAAGGAGAGGAAATGCATTCTGGTGGCATATAGTCTCAAAGCATGGAAGAGTATGCTGTTTACATACTTTCGAGTTTACAAAGTGCTTTCCTATATGTCATATGCTTTAATCATTCACTAGCTTTGTATGATATCAGATCAAAAGGAGTTAAGTGATTACGCAGTCACCGGAATAATAGGTATCAGACTAGAGTTTGAATTAATCCATTTCTTCCTTGATTTAGTGCTTATCTAAATCTAAAAACTAAAAATAAACCTTGATTTAGTGCTTATCTCAAAGCAATGTTTCTCAAACTGTTTTTTAAATTATCTTCACCTACGAAGCTTTTTCCAAACTTTCCCCCACTCAGTGCTCTCTTCCCAGGAATTTCAATACCTCAGATATATCATATATTTGTTTTTGTTTGTACTTCAGCCTTTTGGAGGGCCACAAATCATTGTAAGAGCTAAGATTTCTTCAATGCCTTCTTAAGAAACAAGTTTTGCTACACTGAAGGTGATATCAACCCCAATGAGAATGCTTGCTTTAGAGACATTCTGCCAAATGCTAGAGATATAAAAATGAATAGGATATGGTTCCCTTTTTAAGTAAACTCAATGACTAACGGATAAGAGATGCAAGCAAACAAATCATTTCAATAGAGAGTAGTGAATGCAACAATAGAAGAATGCAGCAAGCACAGAATGCATGACATTGCCTTCCACTTTGGCTGAGAGCAGTTAGAGGAGATGTCACAAACTTCCTTCATAAGCATACTACATAACTGCATACTGCATAACATACTTCATAAACATACTACATGGTTGGGTCTTGCAGTATGGGAATATGACTATTAGGTGGGTTAAAAAG
The DNA here is from genome assembly GCF_028858775.2 of Pan troglodytes. NCBI lineage: Eukaryota > Metazoa > Chordata > Mammalia > Primates > Hominidae > Pan > Pan troglodytes. The sequence goes on along the minus strand of NC_072408.2, from coordinate 54,537,317 downwards.
AGCACAGCATTGCAGACAGGCAAGAATAGCAGATTAAAAGGAAAAGGTGGTGTAGCAGCTGGGCCAGTTTTGGAGTCTGCAAGGAAGTTAGGAGGAGAGGAGAGACTGGGAGGTATTGGGCTCATGACATAAACTGTGAGAACAGACTTGCAGTAGAGGGGTGACATTATCAGTTTTGTGTTAGAAAAATCATTCGGGTGTTTTGCTTCCTATTCAAAGTGGCTGAGGAAAGCCAACACGTTTCATTCTTTTCCCTCCTGCTAAAATACTGTTGAACTTACACACATACAACAAATCTACTGCATCTTTGGAAACCTGGATGGATGCCATTAGTAAACCAGAAACAGTGAGAAAACTTGGGAAGACTTGGGAAAACAAGTGGATGAAAACACTTAGAACAGTGCCAAACATGCAATAAGTACTATTAAGTGTTAGTTATTTATCTCAATCAACTCTAGTGACTATAATAAAATACCATAGACTGAGTAGATTGAACAACTGATGTGTATTTCTCACAATGCTGGAGGTAGGGAAATCCAAGATCAAATTGCCAGAAGATTTGGTATCTTGTGTGGGCTGCCTTGTAGGTGGGTCCTATATGGCAAAGGTAGTGAGGGAGAAAGGTCTCTTCATCTTCTTACAAGGACACTAACCCCACCATGGTCACTCCATCCCCAGGACCTCATCTAAACCTAATTACCTCCCAAAAGCCCTACCTCCAAATACCATCACATTGAAGATTAGGTCTTCAGCATATACATTTGTTTGGGGGGGGACATGAGCATTGAACCAATAGCATTCTTCCCCTGGCCCCACAAAATTTGTGTCCTTCTCATATGTAAAATACATTTGTTCCATCTTGACAATGTTAAGACAAATGTCTTAATTATTCCAGCATCAACTTTTAAGTCTAAAGTCCAGAGTCTCATCTAAATATCATCTATGTCAGATATGGTTGAGGCTCAAGGTACAATTCCTCTGGAGGCAGAATTCCTCTCCAGCTATAAACCTGTGAAACTAGTAAGTCACGTGTTTCAAAAACACAATAGTGGGACAGGCATAGTACAGGCATTCGCATTCCAAAAGGGAAAAATCAAAAGGAAGAATAGGTCCCAGATAAACCTGAAACTTAACAAGGCAAATTCCATGAGATCCTAAGGATTGAGAACAATCATTGGTTTAATACTCAACCCTCCAGGCCCACTAGGGTGGCAACATTGTCTCCACAGCTCAGGGAGCCACCCCTCAAGTGGTGGCTCTCTGTGGTAGCCCTGGCTATACCATGGCTCTGCTGGGCAGGGACTACACCCTCATGGCTCCAGGCAGCCCTGCCCCATGGCTTTGACCAGAGACTGTTGGGTCTGTTGAAACTGAGGTAGTGGCCCTGATGATCTCTGAATTGCCTTTGGGGCCATTCTTTCCTTTTCTTGAAAAATAGCACAAATTTGTAGCTGAATATTTTTATTGCCATGTCCTGTACAGTCAAATAAGTCTGACAGCCATCCTTCCATTCCATCTCCCTCCATCCCCTTCAGTTCTAGCTGGCAATGTTTCGACTGGGGTGGGTGATTCGGTCCATAGTTCACAACTCTACTAATCTTTGTATCCAACGGTCAGTCAGTCACAACCTTACTGTTCTTTTCTGAACATGCTTTCTCATTTTTTGCAATACAGATAGGCCGAGAATTCTCCAAATGTTTAAGTTCTGGTTCCTTTTTGCTTAACAATTTCTTCTTCAATTCATTTCTCTCTTCTTGAGTTTTGCTAGAAGCAGTCAGGAGAAACCAAGCCACTCCTTCAACAGTTTCACTCCCAAGTTCTGCCTTCCACAAAACACTAGAACACAAAAACAATTCAGCCATGTTCCTTGCCTCCATATAATGAGGATCACCTTTTCTTCATTGTCCACTAAGATGCTCCTCATTTCCATCTGATGAGGACATAAGAATCACTTTTAATAATCTCTTTATGGCAACCCTGACATTTTCTATCATGCACCTTGAAATGAGCCTGTATTCATTACCTAGTTCCAAAGCTGCTTCAAAATTTTTTTCAGTATTTGTTATAGCAGCACCCTATTTCTCAGTACCAATTCCTATCTTATTCTGCTTGGGGTACCACAGCAAATACCATAGACTAGGTAGCCTAAACAAAAGATACTTATTTCTCACAGTTCTGCATGCTGGGAATTCTGAGATTAGGGTGACAGCATGGTTGAGTTCTGGTGAGGGCTCTCTTTCTGGCGTGCAGATGGCTGCCTTCTCATTCTATATCTGTACACTACCTCTTCCCATGACCTTTCTTTGATGAGTGCTCAGGGCAAAAGAGCTCTGTCTCTCACTTGTTCTTCTTAAAAGGGACTAATCCCATCACAAGGGCCCTACCTTCATGGCCTCATTGAAACCTAATTACCTTCCATAGGCCCCACCTCTGAATACCATCACACTGGAGATTAGGGCTTCAACATAGGCATTTGAGAGGGCCATAAGTAAAGCAAAAGATGAGGAGATCCTTACATGAAGAAGGAACTTTGGAGAGCCAGATATATTTTTTTTTTGGTAAACATTTATTTGTATTATACTACAGCAGCTTCACAAAATGTGGTATTTTTTTCTTACCACATTTCTTCCAGAACAATCTTTTCACCCTTGATTACATGTGAAATCCACTCTTGATTACATATGAAAACATATTTGGTCAATTTGAAATCATAATACTTTACACGTACTGATACCTTGTGAAGTGTCAACCATTGGTATAATAGGTATGTTTTATAGATATCATTTTATCTAATCTATACATCACTTCTGTGAGATTATTGCTGTTATATTGCCCACTTTATATATGGAACAAAAAAACAACAACTTTATATATGGAAGAAAAAGCAAAAACTAAAGCTTAGGTTAAGTACTTTTCTCAAGTACCTGCAGTTATTAAGTGGTTGAATTTAAAATCATGACTCCATAACCATAGCCCTTCAATATCTGTAATTCTGATGTATATATATTATTTTCTAACATTCTAACATCAAAAAATAATTTTTTACTTAAAAATTCATAACGTTTCTATATTATTTTTAGCTATTAACATTTTTCCCTTTACCTTTTATTAAGGTAAAACAAAAAAACACTTCTGGCCTCATTGATAATATACGTGTTTTTGAGAAATGGAAAAGGTAAAAGCATTAGTATTTATTGTCTGTCACTATGTACAAGACCCAGCAGTGGACTCTTTCCTATATCCTCTCATTTAATTTGCACCTTGACTTGTGATGTGACATTAAGATCCTTAAATATCAGTTGAGGAACCTGAGATTTGAAGATGTATAATTCTCACTTTTTTATATCACATTATTCATATGTGTAAAAAATGTTTACCTTAGCATTCTTTGTTTGAGAGAAGTGAGTCAGTTGGAAACTAGATTATAATGTCAGAAGCAAGAAGTCTCAGGAAGCAATACCAAAGATGAAATCCTGAGACAATCTCAAATTCCAAACTGAGCACTAGAAATAAATCTCATATTGTCAACTTGATTGTCTTTATAAATAGGAGAAAAGAGAGGTTTAGACAATGGCAAATGTCAAATAATCCAAGAATATATTTATATCTGATTTTAAAAGCTTTGGGGTATATGTTTGTGTTCAAAAAGAGCGTGTACTTATATTTGAATACTTAAGTGACAAATATTCCGGAAATTGTTTTTGAGGAAAATAGTTTACCCAGTGAAGTTAGATTCATATTGTTTGTTTTTATACTTTACACAGTATTCTGGGAATAAAGAATACTATTCATTATTTTCTTCCTAAGAAACCATTATGCAGAATGTGATTTATCACACTCGTAAATATGCTTATAATAAATTACCTCAATATATTTTATGTTCACATTTCCATTTGGGAAAAAAAGCTTATATTCCTATTTAAAAGTATACATAAAATAACTTCCAGAAGGATTAAAGACCCAAAATGAGAGACCTAGATTAAAGACCTACAGTACTACCCTCAAAAACAATACCATAAAAGTACTAGAAGAAAATATAGGATCTGATGTTTCATATACTTTCAGTAGGGAAGGCCTTCCTAAGCACCACAAGAAACCTAACTTGAAACTTGAAAATTCTAAAAATAAAAGTAACCGTCTCAGTCAGTTTTGTGTTTGCTATAAACAGAATACCATAGACTGGCTAATTTGTAATGATCAGAAATTTATTGACTCACAGTTCTGGAGGCTGGATAGTCTAAAATTGAGGGGCCAGCATCTTGTGAGGCTTTCTTGCTGTGTCATTCCATGGCAGAAGGACTGAGAGGGAAAGAAAAAGAGACAGAGAGAAAGAGAAGGGGGCTGAACTTGTCCTTTTATAAGAAACCCTTATGAAGTCTGAGATAACAGCATTAATCCATTCACTCCACCCTCATGGCCTAATCATCTCTCATTAGGCCCCACCTCCCAACATTGTTGCACTGAGAATTAAGTTTTCAACACATGCTTTTTTGGGAGACATAGTCAAGGTAACTATAAGTAATATTAAAGTTAAAAATATGACTGTTAGAAACTATCTGCATGATAAATAACAGGTAAAGTTAATGGCTGTAATATGTAAAGCCTTGATATAAATGAATAAATAAATAAATAAGAAAAAGTTAAACGATCCAATAGAAAATGAGGCAAAGCTAGTAGCATCAGGTAATACTGAATAATGGTAAAAAATACTTTTAAAAAATACTTCACACTAATGATCAAATAAATGGAAATTATTGATTATCAGACTGACAAAAATGAACAGAATATATACAATATCCAACATGGTTGTAGAAAGAAAAAGCAAGCTATCTCTTTTCACTATTTGAGAGACTGCGTCCTCTCTTTTTTATTTTTTTTTGAGACAGAGTCTTACTCTGTCACCCAGGCTGGAGTGCAGTGGTGTGATCTCGGCTCACTGCAACCTCTGTCTCCTGGCTTCAAGTGATTCTTTTGTCTCAGCCTCCCGAGTAGCTAGGACTACAGGCACATAACACCACACCTGTCTAATTTTTGTATTTTTAGTAGAAACAGAGTTTTGCCTTATTAGCCAGGCTGGTCTTGAACTACTGGCCTCAAGCGATCCACCCGCCTTGACCTCCCAAAGTGCTGGGATTACAGGTGTGAGCCACCGCATCCAGCCTTGTGAGGAACTTTCATTTTTGTTTGTGTGTGTGTGTGTGCACGCATATATTTAAAGTGTTACTAAAATTTGCACATTATCAATGTCCATTGGGGATTAAAAATAATAAAGTGATAGGTTTTACGTGTTAACAATCTGTAGAATTTTCTAAAGATCATATCTCACTCTTAACCTCATCCTCCTTTTTTTTTCACCTTGTGACTTTCAGTATTAAAGAGCTCTATTCAGTTGCTCTTAACCCTTCCACACTTGCGAAGAGGATTTAGCCTGGATCACAGTTTCATTTGCAAATGCTATCCTTAGGACCTAAGTACATTATAACTACATTGATGGTTCCATTATCACAGCTTGACCATGCCAGGCTTTATACTGTTGCTAAGTAATCAGTGTCAATTGTTGCTCTTGAGGATGAAGGACAAAATATTTCTTAAGATAAAAGGAAAGCTTTACAGAAAAGCAAAGGCTACTTTTTTCCCCCACGTTATTCTATTTCTAAAACACTACTATGTTGTAATATTTTATTCATGAGACAAATTCTTACAAATATTTTGTCACTTTCTTTAGTAACTTTACCTTAGAATCCATTTACATTTAGGGCAAGTGGTTCTAACAAACATAAAAGGGTTTTTTGTATGTTCGTAAAGTTCACATAGGATTAAGGGAAATACACAGATCTAAGAGTTAAATCTCATGAGCATATGAAAGTTCTACTATCAGCTTTCTCTGATCTAGAATGTAAATTAGGTCTCCTGCTAATAATGCATTTACTTCAGCACAGATAACAACTATTAAAAAATCTTTTTCATATCTGCAAAACTCTTGTTGCACCAAATCATCAAAAATAGATGAAAGCATTAAATAATTTGATTATCCTTGTCAACAATTTAGGACGCTATATAATTTTTCTCCAAAACTAACACTCTGGTACCACATCATTATATAGATTCATTTGGTTTTAATAAATTGTTTAAAAACCACACAGTCAATAAATATATATGTTGGGTATGATGTCTATGCTATAAGCAATGAGAATTTAAAAAAATGTATATCCCCGTTAAAGTCTTATGTGGGGGAAATTATGCCTTTGCCTATGAAAGTTAATCAGCAATACACAATATAGGAGTTCAGAATGAGGCGGTGTGATGTCACATGCTGGAATTCTCAGGATGTAGAAATACCCGTTTCACATCAGTAAGTTCAGGTGGGCCTGAATATCTGTAATTTTAAAGGTCCACAAAGTGATTTTGATGTGTATCCTGGGTTGAGAGCTACTGCATTCAATAATGTTAAGACTGAAATATCAGGAACCATTGTGATGAAATTAGAAATTATGTCATTAGTACTTCAGGGACTTGACTTCCCAAATTTCTGCCTACTCTTACAGAACACAAAATGTCTTCATACAATGTCAAACTTCAGTTGATTATATTCAAATTTAAAAATATGTATGAATCATTGACTGTTTCACTTGCTGTATGAGTTATTGATGCTCTGTAGAAACAGAAATACATTTATATCAGGTGTAAAAATGTGTGCATTTGACAGAGACTTGATAGGTATCGTGTGACTTTTAAAAGAAAACGTTAGAAAATTATTACACCTATTACAAAAGAATGCTTAGCTTTATAAAAAAGTTATTGCAATTTCTTTTAAACATAGTACATATAAAAATATCTGACTTGAAAAAAACTTTTTTCTTTTTAAAAACAACATTCTTCGCTGCCAGTGATTTGGCATAGTACTTTTTATAGCTACCAGGCAGCTGAGTGAGAGGAAAGCTTAGGTTGATCCTGCTGCTAAAATCGTGTTTTTCTCAGTCAGTGTTAGGGTTCTTTTTCTACCATGCCCAAATACTAAAACTTAAATAGTATTACTTAAAATACATGTGCACAGTGCATTCCATTTTGTCCAAAGTGTCTTCATGATCATTATATTTCATTTAGGGTTTCTATTTTTTTCTGAGTATTTTTATATTTATGAGCAGCTTTCCCTCTTTGCCAAACTGCTTTTATGGGGAAGAAAAAAAAAAACACACATACACATTTTGAGTTTCTCTATAGCAAAAAGAGACTTCCAAAATCATTCCACTGAACTTAGAATGTGACAAACGTTGGGTTTGTTCTTTTAATAAATCCAGGTCTTGTAGTATCTTCATTTGCTCACTTGACTTTGCCTATCTGTACATACTCTGCTCCTGAGGCTGAGCGTGTGGCCTTCTGTATTAGTCTGTTCTCATGCTGCTAATAAAGACATATCTGAGACTGGGTAATTTATAAAGGAAAGAGGTTTAATGGACTCACAGTTCCACATGGCTGGGGAGGCTTCACAAAGAGGTGTCTAACATGGCAGCAGGCAAGAGAGAACATGTGTAGGGGAACTCCCCTTTATAAAACCATCAGATCCCATGAGACTTATTCACTATTACTAGAACAGCATGGGAAAGTCCTGCCCCCGAGATTCAATTACTTCCCAGCAGGTCCTTCTCATGGCACATGGGGATTATTACAATTCAAGGTGAGATTTGAGTGTGGACACAGAGCCAAACCCTATCACCTTCTTTTCTTCTTTCTCTATATTCTGTTCCCAGGCAATTTCATTCACTCCTGCAGCCCCCGGAGGCTGGCAACTCCAGTGTCCGTTATGGCCAAATCGCACTGCCCTTCTTAGTGTTATGCCCAGAAACTCTGACTGTCCACCAAGCATCTCCGTCTGGATGTCTCATAAGCAACATAAACTCAGGACACTTATTGCCTTATTTCCACACTCTTCATTCCCCCTGTATTATCCATCTGTGTGAACTGGAGCATTATTCATACCATCTTCCCAACCAGAAATACAAAAATTATCCTATTGATTTAGAACCCCAATCTTAAACGTCTCTTAAATCACCATCACATATTCAATACTTACTCCTAACCCTTTTGTAAATCTCTTTCCTCCTCATTCCCACTGTACTACCACATTAGTTCACTGCATCACCATCCTTCATCTGTTACAAAAGATTTAAAATTTTCCTTTCCCACTCCACTTTTTCACCATCCCCAATTTTCCTTTTGCCATTGTAAAATGCAAATATGCTTGTATTATTTATTTGCTCAAATTAAAGCATGTCTTACTGCTTTGAACAATATTCCTACTCACAAGTTGCTCTCACTGGCAAACCCAGCTTATCTCCAGCGGACTGGTACTATTGGAAAGACCTACGTGGGTCATTCTGCTGTACCTCTGCTCATTTGTCCTGGTGCCGAGAAGGCCCCATCCCTTTCAGTCTCCCCAGCTTCCCTGAGAACTCCACTTTTCAATCTTCACTAATAGGCACCTCTGTTGAGATGACTTTCTTGACTCTCCAAGAGAAGGAATTCTTCCTCCTCGTTGAGCCCCATCCATGGACATCAGCCATAGCATCTGTCCATCACATTGCTGTGTGAACTTGTCATAAGTCTGTCCCTCCAATAGACCAGGTACAACTCAGAGACAGGGTAGGAGGAAGTGTTACATCTACTTTTTATTGCCAGGTACAAAGTCAGCATTTAGTGATTTTTGACACAATGAATGATTTTGAACACCTTTAATTTCATTCTACCATCTGTATTCTCCAAATCTTGGTCAATTTTGAAGAGAAAATTGTTGAATGCTGTGTTTTGTGTGTATCTGTGTGTATAAACTGAGAGTAATGGGCTTTCAATGCCTTTCGTCTTTATATCAGAAGATAAATGTTTATTCATTCTTATGTGTTAGAAAACAGATACTTTGAGACCACCTATTACATCTTGCCTTGGAAATTACCACTTATTGTTAATAATTTGATGGCTCTATAATTAGACAAGCTCCAGAAATGAATTCAGGTTTTATTATTATAAGTATGAACAGCTTTTAGGTAAGGATAACCTGTAGTAAGTAATTGTGTTTTCTCAATACCCTCCTCTTCTAGCAGCCCAGATGCTGTCAAGTTCTTTTCATAGGTGATCCCTATAGGAGTTAAATTTGGTTTATCATCACAGCAAGTTAAGTTTCTGATCCTCCAACCCTATATTTTTCCCTCCCTTCCTTTCTCATTCATTGAGGATCAGCTAAGTATTAGGCACTCTCCTTAGTCTCATGATATCAAGACTAGTTCACAGTCCCTATCATAGAGGTGGTAACAGAACAAAGACTTTGAAAATTACAATACACTGTAAGTAGTACAATTTAAAGATGTAGAATATGCTGTGGTAGCATAGTCCAAAAAGTGTCTATGGAGGAGTCTGGAGCCTTCACCAAAGAGGCTGAATTTTAACTGAGTCTTGAGTATTGAGTAGAAATATTCCAAAAGGAAGAAGGAAGAGGGCAATTTCATGCATGAATAAAAATGTAGACATCAAAAAGAATGTGGAACATTTGGGTAAGAGTGGAATGTTTGTGTGGCTGAAATGTGAAGGTCTTGTCATTTGGGTTTGTCTTGTTTTGGTTATTTTTTTTTCTTTCAGTAGGATTCTTTTTGCTTTTGTTTTTCCCATTCAGATATTCCCAATATGGAGATATCTAGACTGTTCACTATGATTTTTTTTCTTTTTCAAGTTTTTTTCAAATTTCCCTATGGTACATGTCCATTGTAAGTCTTTTTAAACAGAATAAAGAAAATGCTTCTTGAGATTTCAGAATTCAAATATCCATGTAAAAACTAGCTTTAAGTCATCAAGAATGGTAACTCATGCAGACAGAGGTCACCTAGGAGAAATTGTGACTCTAGGTGATCTGTTTTCATGGTATACAGTGGTGTACACTAAGCCAAAACCATATTCCTAAATGTTCAGGGAAATTCATCTGTCTGCATTTCTTACTCTTTCTGAATTCCACTCAGTTATATTATCCATATTTTCAGTCTGAAAGCTTATGAAGCCAAACCTACAGGAAACAAGTGAGAAGATATTTCATTGTGAAGTGACATTTGATGAACTCTACTTGTCCTTGTTCTTATGCATGCCTACTTCATAACAATGAAAACCTCCTCTGCTGACCAGTATATGAAATTCAGTTTAGTTTATTATTTCTACTGTCATGATCACCATAGTGAAAAAGCCAACTGACATTTGATTTTTTTTCCCACTCTTGTTATTATATTATAAAGCTTTGATCCACACCACTGGCATTTGACCTTTGAATTAAATGAAGATGCATATGAAAAGTATGAGAGCACATAAACACTACAACCCCTGTTTTTGAGTAAAATATAAAAAATTAACATGAGCATAAAGATTCCAATATTATTTGTTACCATTATAGTTTGATTTTTGATCTTGGTTAGTATAAAACTATAATTCTTGTGATTTTCTTTAATAAATTATAAATGCAGTTTTGATATAATAAGCTTGTAACACTAGGAAAATGAGGAATGAATGATCCAGTGATAGGATTTTAAACAGTATTATGCAGTACTTGTAAAGTACAGTGATTATTCTAGAACTACATATAAGTACTATGTAGGTAAATTGCCCTGCCTTTATCCTAATTTATTATACTCATTTAAATTGTATTGCAAGTTGTTTTATTTTGCTGTTGTCCTAGCTTTTTAAATTGGAAAGGTAGAAAGTCCTGGTCAGAACCTAAATTTGCAACCCAACATAAATCAAAGCTCCATTCTCCAGTCTGAAATCTCCTTCCCCCACCTTCACTCTCAGTGACCCTGTGAATGTAATCTTTTTAGAGTGAACCTTGAAGCTGGTCTAGACAGCATGTGACTTATGAAGTGAGGTAGGGTGAAGTGTCCAGGGAGAGAGGCAAATCCTTCAGAAATAAGTCTTAAAATAATGTATTTTCTTTCTTGGAACCCTAAAACAGGTAGAACTGTAACCCATTTTCTTTTTTTAATAGGAAAGCTGTTGATTCCAACTTGAATGCTGTCTCTTTCTCCTGATATTCGTACCTAGTGATCATAATCTATTATTACAATTTCTCTATTTTTCATGTATTGACCCCTCTAGTTTAGAAGACATGCCAGTATAAATAAATAATCCCGGGTAAGAGGAAAGCGTATATTAAAATCAAGATAGGGAAGCTATGAGGAAGAGGATCTGCTTTTTCTTTCGTAATAGTTGGAATGGTGCTTTCATTGTATGATTAGTATTCACCATGAGCAAATAATCTAGGAAGCATTTCTAATGAGCAGCTCTGAGATCAGTATGATTACTAGAGGAAAAAGGCAAATGTGTGTGTGTGTGTGTGTGTGTGTGTGTGTGTGTGTGTGTGTATAAAATAAAAACTGTAGCCCAGGACAATGAATGTCCTACAAGTATAGACACAACTAAATATTTATTATAACCTATGAAAATAATACAAATGTCTATTTCAAGATTCCAATACATGGCATCAATAGAAATGGTTGTATCATGAGTACCCATGTTTGTATGGCTTATAAGATCACTTATAGTCTAGCTTGTTAGTACTTTAAGCAATTTAATCCAATTACCTCCTATAAAAGAAACTGAAATCTTATTTCTTATGGCATTCATGAGCCCAAATTTGATAATATCATTTTAAATTCTGATACTTTCAGTCATGCATTGAGGTTTGTCTATTATTTGCCAGAACACCTGGCCTCCATCTCATTGACTCCCCTCAAGGTTTCTGTGAGTCTGTCTGTTTTCCTATCCATCACATAAGGGCTAAGGCAGGTACAGCAGCTTGCCTTGTAATGGTAGAAAAGCTTTTAATCATCAAGTACCCAATGTCACTTGCTCTTTTTGGGAGTAAGGGGGTGTTATATTAGAGTTCTCCAGAGAATCATAACTTACATAAAGTATACATATATATATATATATATATATATATATATATAGAGAGAGAGAGAGAGAGAGAGAGAGTATATTTGTATATTACATAGAGAATATATCTATGTAGTATACAAGTATGTATATTTGCATAATTCTCATATATATATTTAGAGAGAGAGAGAGATAAATAGGTAAACATCTATCTACCTAGAAACAGATAAAGAGATAAAAAATTATTTTAAGGAATGGACTCACATGGTTGTGGGGCTGTCAAATTCAGTATCTGCAGAGCAGGCCAGCATGCTGCAGATGCAAGGAAGAGTTGATGTTGCTCAAGTTGGAAGTCAGTCTGAAGGTAGAGTTGTGTCTTCCTAAGGGAAGGTCAGTCTTTTTTCTCTTAAGATCTTCAACTGATTGGATGAGGTCCACCCACAGGATGGAGAATAATCTGCTTTACTCAGAGTCTACTGATTTAAGTGTTCAGCTCGTCTAAAAAAATGCCTTCAGAGGTATCTAGACTGGTATAACCAAATATATGGGAACTGTGACTAGCCAAGTTGACCCATAAAATTAACCATCGTGAGATTGTTTTTTTCCTTTGTGAAGCAAAAGCAAAACAAAGAAAGAAACCCTGTGGAAATTATTTTAACTCAAATTTTGCTCATAGTGATATAATTAGTATGAATAATTGTAAATTATAATGAAAATTGTCCCTAGTGCACTAAGAATTTTTTTCTAGTATTTTCAATGTGCCACTTTTGGACAGTTATACATGGACTCCGGGCTCCACCTTCTCCACTGTTCTCCACCTGCACACACTGGGAGAATTGAACACATTAACATCAGGGTAGTAACTCACTACAAGAGTGATTTTCAATCGCTTCCTATTTTTAACCACTGATGTATCCAAATCTGGGAAAAGATAGTAGCAGGTGGTACGAAATGTTCAGGCAGGTTTTGTAAGTTGAAAAAAAACACAGGCAGGTGATTTTGATGTTCCCCATGGAGGCACGTGTAGCCCTTCATTCTTCTCATTGCTTTATCCCTTAAACAATAGGTAGTTTACTCATTAATGTACTTTTCATGAAATTGCTTATTTATATTTATTGAATATCCCATTAAAAAACAACCCTAAAAGAGAACAGAGCTGCTGGAAAACTTTGTTGTTTAGATCGTTTATTATTACCTAGATTTGAGTCTTAGGATCAGTTTTCAGAAGATAATCAAAATGACCTGGGATTTAGCATGTTTTCCTTCATTGTTTTTCCTAGAGACATTTTATTTAAGTACCTATATATAATTCTATTTGCTACCTTCTCACTATGACTACTCAATCAAAATTATTTCCATACTCTAATATGCATTAAACTTCAAAATTAACTGAACCCTTAGAAACTACTTTTGTGTTTAGAAATGATGCATGCTTATTGTAGAAAATTGGGAAAACAAAGAAGAAAATAAGAATTAACCACAATCCCAACACCCAGAGACAAATAACAAGTTATTAATACATTGCGGTGTCTCACTGAGCTTCTGCATATGCCAGGTCCTTGTGGTAAGTCAACATGGTGAGATGTAGGGACCCCCTAGCCACATAACATCATCCACTGTGCCTACCAGCCAAGAGCATTTGTATCACACTTTACTTTCTGCAGTTGTATAATGAAAACAGCGGATTTATTGGTTGTGCTTTTTAAAACTAAGCACACCAGATTCTAATGATTTTCTCCATCACCTCCCTTCCCTTCCCACTTCTGTTTGAGAAATCTAAGTGTAATGTGAGTGGGGACAGGAAAATAGGAGTAGGAAGTCTCTTCCTGTTCTGACTCTTTCACTTACAACTGTTTGATGATGGATAGATTATTACCTCTCTGAATCTTATTTCAGAGACATTAATAATTATCATTTAATAATTTGGAAAGTGGCCTGTCACAAGGATTAGAAGGAAAGATCATGTAAAGTTCCTTGTACCATGTTTCTGGAAGAAATAAGTAACTTCTTCATGCCAGGACCTACTTTAAACCCTAGCACGTATGTTGCATAATTACTTTCTCAGAACATCTGTAACCTAAAACAAACATGCAAATTTTCACATGCGTCTTGAATGCTTCAGACCTCACTAGTACAAATGAGATCGTGGTCGCATTAATGCCTAAATTCTGACACTTATTTCAACAACAGAGAACTTAACCTCCCTTTGAAGTCTTCCTCAGCCTCCCTAAGATTTCACAGAGGGTTTTTGGAAGGTTTATTCATGTTCTGTTGCTCCAGCTGCCTTTGATGCACCCCGAAAACTGACCTAAGCCTCCAGTAGTGGCTGTAATGATGAATGCCCTGGGTACTGAAGCTGTGGGTGGACTGCTTTGCAGAGTTTGGGAGAGAAGCCTATGACCTGCTCTCACTCTGTCGTGAGCTAGGTCACTGGGGGCCTGGGTTCTCAGTGTTTGTGGCCACAGTCTCACAGCCTCCCATGAATACAGTCCCTTCCTCATCATTCTGCACAAACTGCTTGCTTCAAAGACCCTTAAAACCAGCCACCGCTCCTCCTCAATGCCACATCTACTGTCTCTCCACAGCACCTTGGCACAAATCTCTTTCCTCCTCCTTTCACTGAAAGGCAAAAGCTCACAAGCACACAGGCCCTCTCATGAATAACCTGCCCACCAATTCCAAAATCAGCCAGGGTTTAACTTTTCTTTTCTTCCCCAGATAGGACACCTTGGTTCTTTCAGATAATGTAGCTGAGGTTGAAAGTCATTATTAAATGTTCCTAGAGGTAAAAAACAACAAAAACAAAAAACAAAAACTATTTATCTCACCTGAGACCGTGTGGTTGCACCCTAGGTGCAATACACCTGCAACCCTTGCAGAAGTATATTGCCTGCCGCCTGCTTTTTAAACGTATGCTAGCCCTACCCTTTTCTGCAACAAGAGCCACTCCATCTCTGCTGCTTGTCTTGGGTTGGCCACCTCCTATTGCTTCCCAGCAGCGGCAGCTGTGCAGTATGACTTTAGACTGTGCTTCTGCACGTCTTTAGGCATTTATTCCGCCACCACTGGGCCTTGCAGCCTCCCTGCTCGGCCTGTCTTACAGCTGCTGTCCCAGTGCCTGCTGTTATCCATCTTCTGCACAGTCCCACCTAGGGGCTGAGGTAGCGAGAACATCGTTTCAGCACTAGGGACTTGGCTGTGTTCCAGGTAATTGCTGGTGGTCTCGCCATCCCACTTCACATTCCTTGGCTTGGAGGGGTTTCTGAGAATGCTATTGGACTCGCAGACCTGTGTGGGTGCTACCAGTTTCCTTAGATGTGCCCCGGGAGCAATATTAGATCCTGTGTTGACATTTCATCTCTCCTGATGTGTGGCGACTAAATAGATTCCACTTGTTTTCATTTTGTCTATCAATAAATGTTTGGATTTCTTGCTGCTGAGAAGTCAGTTATGGCCATCGGTTTTCTATCTTAACAATTCAAGAAGAGCTTTGTTATCTGGGATGTTGTTAGAACACAGGACAAAACCCTATTCACATTGTCTTGAGGTGTCCTCTTATCAGTTCTTCCTTTCTAGCAGTGGACCTATAACTGAATGGGGAGACCCTGGGCACCTGGTCAGAAGGGAGACATGTATTTCCAGTTGACCTCAGGCTGTCCTGCAATCAGAGACAAGCAGATGTCAACAGTGAAATAGTTGACTCAGTATGGTTTTAAAAGTCTTAACATGTGAACATTTCATTGAATGAAGTAGGAAGTGACAATACAGAGAAAAAACCTCATCTCTCCTTTTGAATGACAATCTGTGAATTAAAATTCAGCAGAGTACATGAGTCAAGTTAATTAGAATAAATAATCTTATAACTATAAAAATTTCAAGAAGAAATCACACCACAAAATTAACACCAGTTATCTCTAGGTGGTAACAATTTTATGTAATTTTTATTTTGTTCTTTTTGTTTGCTTGCATCTTCTAGCATTTTCACAGTAAATATATATCATTTCTATAATAAAATACAATTAGATATTACAACTTTTACAAGTTTGGATAATCATACGCCTGAAACATTTTAGTATAAAGTAAAATCTTCATTTTTCAGCATAAATTTCTAAAATTTTTCTTACATACTGGGAAACCTAATAGTGAACTAAACAAAAACTTCTCATATGCACTTTTTAAAAATAAGGTGTCTGCTGTTTATGTCACAAAAGCTGGATTATGCAGCCCTTTAGTTTTTGAGTTTTCCATCTGCTCTTTTATTAAATTAGGTCGGTCATGGGAAAGTGGTATGCCTGGACCACACTGCCTCAATGGCACAGAAATGCCTTCACTGAGTTAAGATTTAGTGGTGTATTCCCTGCTTCTAATCTTAGGATCATTTGAACATTATTTCTGGATCTGTTTTTAATGCTGTAATTTATAATATTGCGCAGATTTCACTGATCTTCACACACAGCCTGACAGAGAAATTTCCTTTGTGACATTATTCCTAGTAAACAGTGTGTTTCTATATGCAGATTTTGTGTGCTCTCTCATGGAAAAGTAAAAACTAACCCAATATTATTTCATTTACCTCAGTTCCTAGAAATTCTAGTCAATATCACTGTTCATTTTGTTCATAACCTATTCATTCAGCTCACTTGTAGCATCTACTCCTTTGCTTTGTTTGTTTGTTTTGGTTTTGGTTTTTTGGATGGAGTCTGATCAGTCTTAATCACTGTTTTTTAAATAAATAGGCCATCTCATATTGCCTTAGGAAACAAAGACATAATAAGACGATGATCACCTGTGTAAATGTGACAAACTAACCTTTGATTTCCTTGAACAGAGATGCTATCATCGAGGATATTTTGGAATTATTATAACTTTCCAATTTGAATAATTATATTGGGATTTATGGTTGGAAAACTTACTGTTTTCTCCTTCATTTAGGTGGATATGTTTATAAACCAATCAAATTACCTCTCCACCCAGAAAGCATATTAGAAATTATATATTTAAAACTGGTTCTTAACACACCTCCGGGCTGGTGCACCAATGTTAAGATTTCCTCAATTTTTGTTTTGTTTTGTTTTTTTGAGACAGTCTTGCTCTTCACCCAGGCTTCAGTGCAATGGCGTGATTTTGGCTTACTGCAACCTCTGCCCCCTGGGTTCAAGCGGTCCTCCTACCTCAGCCTCCCAAGTAGCTGGGACTACAGCAACGTGCCACCACACCCAGCTATTTTTTTGTTTTTACTAGAGGCAGGGTTTCACCATGTTGGCTAGGCTGGTCTCAAACTCCTGACCTCAATCCGTCCACCTCGGCCTCCCAAATGCTTGGATTACAGGCTCGAACCACTGTGCTCAGCTCCTCAAAATTTTTGTAGGTAGACTTTGAGGATTCCTACTGGGTAATTTTGGATCTCATACTGGGAAAGTACTCCAAACTGTATAGCTAGATCTCATTTTATACAATGAGTGTATTATGGAATGTTGTATAAAATGAACTTTGGAAACTTAGATTTTCTTTCCTTTTTTTTTTTTTTTTTTTTTTGAGACAGAGTCTCGCTCTGTCACCCAGGCTGGAGTGCAGTGGCAGGATCTCTGCTCACTGCAAGCTCCGCCTCCCTGGTTCACACCATTCTCCTGCCCCAGCCTCCAGAGTAGCTGGGACTACAGGTGCCCACCACCACGCCCGGCTAATTATTGTTTTTTGTATTTTTAGTAGAGACGGGTTTTCACCATGTTAGCCAGGATGATCTCGATATCCTGACCTCGTGATCCTCCCGCCTTGGCCTCCCAAAGTGCTGGGATTACAGGCATGAGCCACCGCGCCCGGCAAAATGTTCTTAAAGTTATTGGAAACATCTTCATTTAAAGGAATCTGAATTATGATCTTTTTCTCGATTTCTTTCCTTTTTTTCTTTTTTTTCTTTCTTTCATTTTATTTTCTTTCTCATACATCTTGAAAAAAATTAGATTGTTTTAAAATCTTGAAAATGATATCTACTGGATTTCTAGAGTAATGAAAAACATGGTAGAGGGCAAATAAGGCCAATCCAGTAAAGAAATGTGTTTCCTCATCCCACTCTGGCTGGCTGGTGATGAAGGTAGCTAGATTAATGGTTGCATTACTTTTCTTTAGGACTTTCTGGATCTTATCAAAATATTGCATTTCCTTTACGCCCAGCAGGATAAAGTTCTCTGCTTTACTCCTAAGGTTAGCATCTCAGTTGCAGCTTCAAATTGACAGGAGGACTATGCTGGAACAGTCTTCTATGGAGAGGACATGCCTTAAAGGAAATATTTAAATAAAGTAATTCTTCATTTGTATTGGAATGAAAGCTCAAAGTCAGTTTTAAAAATATAAATAATTTACCTTCTTAGTAATATATGAAAATATTGACCTCATTCTTACATTTACATAAGATCTTTAGTTGAATTTGATAGATATCTTTAAAAAAGATAAAAGAACAATAAAATAGAATAAAGCCCAAAAGCAATGAAGTTATTGAAATTGCCTCCAAGATAAGCAGAAGATGAAGAAGTAATATTTTTGCCAGATGAAGAGATTGATCTTCTTATTGTATTGTTCAGGCAAATAAAAGCAAAAAATAATCATAACCAAGTTGTAGAATAAGAAGAGTATAATAAATTTTATATAATTTGAAATATATGCTTTAAAACAGTCATAAAATTATTTATATTATCCAAAAAGTATGTCACTAATACAGTAACAAATGCTATAATTTGAACATTTAATTTTTTCTTTTCTAATAATGAATTATAAAATATCTAAATATTTTCTGCACATTTATATGGTAATACACATTAGTTTTATTTTATTAATAAGTATGGTTATAAAATTTCTTGTAGAGATGTGATTTATATTAATTTTTTTAAATGACAGGTTAACCTGAGTTAATATATTATTATTAAACTCAAACAGAAAACACGTTATAAAGATATAATCCAAAACTTTAGCTGTGTGGCTCTTAAACGTAAACAACTGTTTAGGCTTATTTCTTTTGAATTCTAGGTACTTAGCTATTATAAGACATTCATAGTCTTATAACTGAACTTCCAAAACCCCACTTGCAGTAATATATGAAATAGGATGTTGTTTGTTACAGTTAGTGTTTTCAATATGATGCTGTGATTCATTATGATATGGAGTGATTGCTTAAATAAAACATATCTAAATAAAAATGATCTGATTTTTCCTTCTTTCATTCCTCTGCATGAGATTTTGCAGATACCACCAGCAAGTTATTAAATGTCTCCTTAAACATCCCATTTATATCTTACTATACAAAAAAAAATATCTGTGCAAATATCTAGGTAAAACAAGTGTTTGAAGATTAGGCCATACTTTAAAAATCAGGAAAGAGATTACTGTTTTATTCAGTAGTTCAGCTTGTTGAGCTATTGAAACAACTGTACATTCTAGTACTTTTTGAGAAACATTATGAAAGAGCAGAAATTATACAATTTATATGAAAAGCACATTTTAATTGAAGAGCTGTCTATCCATTAACTACATATTTTCTCTTGTGTCTTTGGGAAAATAGCAATATTTTTCGTTTACACACAGATCTCTACAATCCAGCAACTGGTTTGTCATACATGTGTCATCAATAATAAGTGATTTAAAAGAACATTATGGTGTGTATTTCTATAAATCCAGATAGGTATTAGGTTGGTGCAAAACTAATTGTGGTATTTGTCATATATTCTAGATCTGTGTGCTTTCCAACATAGTAGTCAATAGTCACAGATGACTTTTGAACAATTAAAACATGACAAGTGTGAATTGAAAAGTGCTAGATTTCAAAGACTTGGTATAAAAATATAAAAATACCTTATCAATCTTTATATTGAGTACATGTTGATGTGAGAATATTTGGAGTTAAATAAAATATATTAGAATTAACTCCAACTGTTCCCTGCTACTTTTTAAAAAGGTAGACACTAGGACATTTAACATTTGAAATTACATATGTGGCTCTCATCTGTGCTCACATTATATTGCTATTAGATAGCATGGGTCTAGATACCTCCAGTCTATCTATTTTATCAATTAATATAGTAGAGCAAATATCTCTCTTAAACTGTGGACCAACTATGGAGATATTTAAATGTATATAATTAATGTTTGTGAAATAATAAGTATTATACCATGATTATTACCTTTTTCTCTATAATATAGTATCCTTGATAATAAATATTCCAGTGTCTGGGGTTTTAATTTTAGGTCATATCATTATGTGATAATTCAGTGGCATTTGAATCCTTACTTCAAAAAATTAGCAAAACTTATGTTAGAAATTAACATTTCTATGAAAGTTGTTTGTACCAGTGTGTTTAGATGGCATAATTTGCGGATTTTACTGAAAATAAAATGAACCAAGATTCATTTGTATGCATTAGTGATTACAGTATCTTCATGCTTATTGTCCTCTTTAACTGGATTATCAGAAATAGTATAATAATCAATTTTAAAAACATGTAACCAACCATCTCTGAGGAAATAAGATAAGACGGGTTATGCTAGGGAGGAGGATACCAAGTGTTGGAAACTCAACAAACTCAAGTCAACAGCAAGGAGGTTGACAGCTATGGGAAGCCAGTGAGGCCCTTCTAGAGAAGGTCAGCTACGGGTTAGTTAAGAGCAACACTCAAGGCCCAGAATTTAGTTTCTGTCAAAGATCATTTACTAGAGAGTTTAACTATTGATCTGTCTCAGTTAATGTGATTTTCGAACCTTAGATATGGTGAAATTAAAAAGTCAGAGTGATTAAAAAACACATTTATTTTAGCAAACAAGCATTATTCCCAACATGGAACATACGCTATGATAAGAAATAAATAGACTTAAAGTGCATGTCTTGGAAAACTTGAATACAATAAATATATTATCAAATAAATTGAAAAGGCCTTCCAGAATAATTCCATTGGGGATGTTTTCGACTCTTTAGTTTCAGGGATAAGTGCTCTTCCACGACAGTGCTTTCGATGTTTCTCTTCTCTTTTTTTTTCTTTTTTTTGAGACAAGGTCTCATTCTGTTGCCTTGGGAGTACAGTGGCATGATATCATGGCTCACAACAACCTCAACCTCCCAGGTTCAAGCAATCCTCCCACCTTGGCCTCCTGAATAGCTGGGACTGTAAGCATGTGCCACCACACTCGGCTATTTTTTGTATTTTTTTGTAGAGATGGGGTTTCACCACATTGCCCAGGGTGGTCTCAAATTTCTGGGCTCGAGCAATCTGCCCACCTTGGCCTTCCACAGTGCTGGGATTACAGGCGTGAGCCACCATGCCCAGCCTCTTTCAATGTTTCTTGACCATAACCGGTAGCAATGCACTTACATGACAACATACACACACAGTTTACCTAACCATATTGCAGCTGGTGGACTTTGATTGTTTCTATCCTATTTACTTTTATTTTCTGGCATGATCCACTAAATGAACTTCAAATTCCATTAATTAAAAACACATCTTGATATTTTTAAAAATCACAAAAATTGTTCCATGTGGATATCAGGTGGCAGGAGTCACAGAGCAAGGTTGAAGATTGAGCAGAAAAGGATTAAAAAGTGAGTAGAAAATTTGGCCCACATGGGATCAAGATACCCTAGCCTCAGCAAGGGTGAGAGGATCAGGAAGCTCTAAGCAACAAACAATGGTTATTAGCATCAAGCATAATTCTGGTGCAGGCAGTTATCTTCGACCCAGTATATTTTCCTCCATGAAACCACAGGAGTCCTAACTAGATGCACATGATAAGGTAAAATTTATTCCTGCTTACAGTTGGAAAATGAGGAAGCAAACAGTTCCCACAAGAGCAGAGTATAATTTAAACATCTAAAGAAAAAGTAAAATATCATTAGCTAAAGTGAATATCATATATAACAGGTTATCCTGGTGTTAATAAAGTACATGGACAAATAAGTTCAATTAAAATAAAAGGAAATAATACTGAATGACATATTATTTGCTCCCGAATGTCTGAACTGAATTATTTCTCTCTCCATTTTTTTCAATCAGTTTCTCTCCAGGTCAGTATAGTCATTGACAATCTCTATTTCTCTTGAAGATGCAATTCCTCTTTCTTTCTGTATTCCCTGGTTTTCTACCATTAAGAAGGCTTTGTTTCTTTCTAATTTGAGTACATATTCTCCATTTTGCTAACTTGGGGTGGTAAGTGCAGCCTTGAGCTTACATTGTTCAGGCCATTTTTTTTTTAATTTCTCTCTCCCCCAATAGCCCTTTCTTTCTTTCAGCTGTTAGTTATTGGCAGAAAGCTTGAGCATATCCTCCTGTGGGTTTGCTCCTTAGGGGACTTTCCTTTTGCAGTTAATCCACAGTGCTAAAGCACAAGCCTCTCTCTGTTCTTTTGATGTTACTTCTTTGCAAAATCTTTTCCCTCTGTACCTAAGACACCTAAGCTACAGCACATTGTTTCGAATTTACAGGGCAACTGTTATCACTGCTAGAGTATGCACCTTGATTTCTGCTGCTTTAATTTTGGGAAAGTGGTTTTAGCTGTGAACGTCAATCAACTGGAGAGGCCTGTTCAATTTGAATAAAACCTATGTGTAGCTTGTGAAGTAGAGGATAAACAGCAAAAAGCATGTGAGCTCTCAGCACACTCTTGAAACAGTGCAGAAGGCCAGGGGCTTAAGGCTGAAATGGCTACTATCACTTTTAACTTTCTGTTGTTAAAGAACTCACAGTCACCAGTCACTACAACCTCTCCAGTGGTTCCTCTTTAAAAATGAACTCACATGTTATTTAACTGGGATATAAAATAATGTTAAACTGCTCTCTGTATGTTGGTATATGTATGTGTGTGTCTGTGTGTGTGTGTGCATGTGTGTGTGTATAAGTATACAGCTATAACTATAAATGTGAGATACTTTACATATCCAGTCCTCTACACATACTTATGCATTCAAATATATTTGTTTTAGTCTTACTGAAGCAATTAAAATCTTTTTAATTTTTTGTTTATGCTGGGACATGGCTGATATTAGCAAAACTACACTAATGAAGTCAAATATGAAAAAAATATGGTATATATATGATTAGGAATTCAAACTGTATTTAATGGGGCTCAGAAGACAAGAGGTGGTTTACCCAACTATTAACTATGCACTATAAAAGAACAGTGAAAGATAAAGCTGAAAACAAAATCTAAACTTTAATTGTAAATCTCCTTGTTTTTAATCTTTGATCAGAGTCATTGACTTTATACAAAAAGCAGATTAAGATTGTGTGGGGGTTCTTTGGTATTTGCTGGCTATGCACTAGATAAAATGTGTCCAGAAAAATATACTGTGTATATAATACTGAAAAATATAGAACAACAGCCTGGGCAACATAGCCAGACCCTATCTCTACAAATAATAAAAAATAAATAGAATAGCCCAGTTTGGTGTCACATGCCTGTAATCCCAACTACATGAGAGGCTTAGGAAGCAAGACCACGAGTTCATGGTTACAGTGAGCTATGATAATGCCACTACACTCAAGCCTGGGCAGCAGAGTGATGCTCTGTATCTAAAACAAATAGAATATATATACAGTTGCAGATTTGGCAGGTTTGTTTATAAAACAGCTCAACTTTTTTAAAAAAACATTGGTTGTTAAAAATCTGTTTATATCTGTCTGGATCTTCCCAAGAAAGAGGTGTCTAAGTTCTTTCTAAGAGCCCATCAGCATGGAGGATGGTGCTGCTTTCACTGATAGACTTAATATTTCCATACAGCAGTCTTCTTTCCAGAGAAGGATAACATGTATCTGTGACTCAAAACAAACAAGTCTTACCAGACTCAGGAAGACAGGAGACAGACATTTAAGCATAGTTGAGTGGATTTTATTTTGTGACTGGGAGTGAGGCTTTTCTGATTTGTTACTTTGTTTATTGGCCAGGAGGAGAAGATTTGGAGTACAGTATTATCAACAGTACTCCAGGAAGCAGCTTTCACAGAGTTCACTAATGCCTTTTGTAACTTAAACAAATTTGGGCACTATAAAACAGAATGGAAGCAAACTTGGGCTTGAGGTGATTGTCCTCTCTTTAGGGTTTGGACTTGTTCCTCGCCTCTATTTCAACTTTAAATTTCTTCCTCTGCAAGTGAATCTAGGGATACGGTTAGAATCGTATTGCATCTTCTTGACAGCATCCGCTGCTAGTTATTGGGTATTATAGCTTGATGTTTATTTGTTTGGGAAGCCTCAGAGATGAAAACCTCCTTTGAAGCATTCCCAGTTGCTCGTATTGCACACACCCATTCTCCTAAAGTAGGTGAGACTGTATTTAATATAGGAATGTGTATTCAATATGTTCTTCCATGGCTGAAACTAACTTTAATACCTACACATTCTAAGCTGATACTTTCCATATGTTGATGCACTATGTTTTCTCCATGTTATGTTTTTGAAAAGGAAAGTTCATCAAAGAGTAAATATTTGTCAAAGCATGTGTTTATAAATCCCATGGTAGCTTGTGAAATTTTTTTCTGCTTAGTTAATTCAGCCATCTTAGTCACTTTTAATCAGTCCCCTAATTATGTTTTCAAGTCAATTCAGCATATTGTTTATGACAATAGATTTATCTGTTGTCATTTTTGGTGTGAGTGTATGTGTAGTAATGTAATGTTAATGTGCATTTTTTCTTTAATATAATTGTAGAATAATGCTAAAATAATGACTCCTAAGAACAGGCAAAATGAGATTCTTAATTGCTGATTAAATTCCTTTTCTAGGCTTTTTAATGAATGTTGTTTCATCTGACATTGTTTATACAAATTCAACTCCACTAAATTTATGAGAAAATATACAAAATCATCATGCAAAGAAAATATTTCTGTAGAGTAAACCATCATTCAAGCCAAGTACTGTTCTTACTCAAGTTGATCAGACCTGACACCTAAGGATGAATCCTCAATCCTCCCCTATAATCTTTTATACCTGATTCTCTCATGATAGCCACTGGACATTCCTCGCCTGAAGGCTGGATTTTGATTAGTCTGAGAATTATAGCATACAGAGATAATGTGCTTTTTCATGTTTCCTCAAGAGAAAAGCTAAATCATTTAAAAATCCTTTGTTATTTGATTTTCCATAACAATGAATAATTTAGGATTATCATGTATTGTTTAAAAAATTTTATGTTACTTTTATGCTTCCAAAATTAGCATAGTGAGTGCTACTCTGGAGGACAAAGTACAAAGTATTTTTGATAAAATCTGAATGAGTTAAACCATTGATAACCCATGTTGCAGAACTCACGAGTTGTCGTTGATCAAATTTCTCCAATAGGAGAAAGAGTTATCTTGACATTCCAAGTGTTGCTAAGACACCATTCTGGGTTTTAAGTCTTCCAGCTCTTGAACCACCTGACCTGACTACGACACAAGTCTTGAGCAATCAACTTCACTTCTCTGTATCTCAGTATCCTCATCTGTAAAATGGGGATATTAAAATCAGTTTAAATCATATAACTTGCAGTTCTGTAGGTCTAATATGGTAAAAAAAAAAAAAGACAATTTCCTATGATCTTTCCTAATAGTACCTATTCCATAAAGCTCATGAGAAAATTAAAACATCTAATGTGTCTAAGCTCTTAGCACAATATAAATATGCTGGAATAAGCTTCTATAAATTTTAGTTACTATTCCTACTGTTATTAAAATAAGAAAAGCCAAAAAGTATTAGGTCAATATGCAAGTGAAGAAATACATTCAAAATAATACTATCCAGCAGCCAAAGTAATTCAGAATAAGTTACTTTTTTAAGTTTCTCAAAGTGAGAATAATTAATCTTTATTTGCCTTTCTGGAAAAAAAAAAAGTTGTTGAAACAATATGCATGACTTTGTATGCATTCAATGCAATAATCTTTCAAGAAATCACCCCAGAAATATTTTGATACTGCCTTTAGCTCATATCATTAAAAGGCTTTCAGTATCCAGCTTTAAATTATAACATTGTACAGTTTTAATGTAGTTATTTTGTTCCATAACAATTGAGACCAAAAAGCTGAGAGAATTACTGAAGTGGATTCAAACTCAAAATATCTAAAATCTGAATAGACTTTGGGGAAGACTAACATCGCAAATTGCAAATTCGTCCAATTGATTTTAGAAGTATAATCTATTCAATGAAGCAATCATAATAAATTCAGAGGATATTTAATCTCTGAGAACTTGAATTTTATGACTATGAAAAGCTGAGAAGTAGCAGGTATATTTGGATAATATTTCACTTATTCTACTGCATTAAGACCTGTCTTATGGTTTTAAAGATGTTAAGTATATTCTTAATCATTTTCTATATTTCGGTAGGTTTATCTGACCATTTACAGATGAGCATGCTTATATACAAATATGTCAATGACCACATAAACCTAGAAACAATTACATCTCTCAAAATGTTAATGGATATGAAGGGCTAAAACTATTGGATTTAACTTAGAAATGGGAAAAAAAGAGCTTGAAAGAGAAGCTGAAAAGGACTCTAAGCACCTGTCAAGAGATTGGCATTTACATTTCTTAAATGTGAAACGAGGGAAAAAAAGAAGCTCTGTGGGTATATAAGTAAGTTTCAGATCTGGTTATAAGGAAGTTGGCATTCAGCGATTTCTATTTTCACAGTAAAATATAAGAATGGAACTGTATTAGTCCATTTTCACACTGCTGTGATGAAATATCTGAGACTAGGTAATTTATAAAGAAAAGAGATTTAATTGACTCACAGTTCCATATAGCTGGGGAGGCCTCAGGAAACTTACAGTCATGGTGAAAGGCACCTCTTTATAGGGCGGCAGGAGAGAGAATGAGAACCGAGCAAAGCAAGAAAAGCCCCTTATAAAACCTATGATTCAGTTACCTCCCATCCAGTCCCTCCCATGACACATGGGGATTATGGGAACTACAATTCAATGTGAGATTTGGGTGAGGACACAGCCGAATCTATCTGGAGCATTAGCTAAGAATGAGTCAAAGAGCTAGGGTAGGAAATGAACAAAAATAATGTTTGAAATAGTCATCTGTGGTAGGAAACGAGAGAGGATAATACTTGAAGTAGTCATCTCAGATATCAGGAAGTGAGCTTAATTGAGAAAGAGAATTTCTGGTTAGTATTGAGAGCCCATTTGACATATAAGGTCATGAAGTGAAAACAGTATGCCAGGTTGTACAATTTTCTCCAGTTACACTCAAGTACCTGGGAGGGAGCATTAAGATGGCAGATGGTTACGTTCACCTGGAATGTGTGTTTTTCAAGGAGAGTACAAAGGAGCAAGAAAGAAACTGTATCTGATATGATTCTAATAATGAACTTTTGCCTCTAAGTTGGAGAAGTAAAGTTAGGAGGAAGGTGAAAGAGGGTAAAAACTCAATGGTTTAAATGTCTTTAGGACCATAATATTGTAAGGAGGGAATTTAATGGAATCAGGAAGAGAGGAAAGGAAATGTGGTCCCAAGGCAGAATGTTTTCTTTCCAGGTTTCGTGATGGTGCCTATTCTGATGATGATGAAGAGTGATCGGGTCATCAGGAGAAAGGATATGGGAGATATTGTGATGGGAAAGATCCTCTGAAACAAGAAGGTTAAGAACCTTGGGGTCTTGTGATTGCATGATCAGCCTACTGGCTGAAGTTTGTGTGGTAAGGAAGAGTGGGTCCAAAGCAGAACTCATTTGTGAATCAAGAGGAATGACCAAGAACTGAGTACAAACTACTCCAAAGGGGTAGTTTGGAGGTCAGAATAACAAGTTTTACAAGAGGAGGATTAAAAAAAAAAAAAAAGATCTGGAAGTGGCAATAAGTAGAAGGAGGGGGCATAACAAAAACAGTTTCTCCCTCTCCTTGATCTGAAGTATGTGGAACCACAATGACAATAACAACAAAATAGCTATTGCAAGTTCAGTGGGAGCCAAGTTACTATTTCAAATGCCTTGCATGGATCCACCCATTCCATCATTACAGTAACCTACTGAAAAGTAAGAACTACTGACACTATCCACAGTTTAGTAAACTAAGGCAACAAAATTTAAGAATTTTTAAGAATCTTTGCCAAAGTCACACACGCTAGTGAGTGATGGAGCTAGGATTCAAACCTGGCAGCCTGACCTCAAAGTCTGCACCTGTACACCACTGTGCAGCACGTTAAACCTTAATTGGAAATTGAGAAAATCAATAACTCTGTAGGAGAATATATTCACTGAGTTTCAGATTGCTCTGGGACTATTTTGGTAGCAATGAGCTAAGGTTCTGAGATAGGTCATTGTGGGTCTCTGGCATTTATGCTGCAGACATGGAGAGGCAGTTCAGCTCTCCCTGTAAACCTTCTTTCTCAGCAGCTGTGTGCTCCAGCACAGCAGCTTCTCACTACCCTCACGACCGCCACCCCCAACTTGAACCTGGGTAAAGTCCTATCTGTTTTGCTTGGTGAAATTCAAAATGATGGAACAGACTGCTTGCTCCATGAATGGGGAGAGCTTGGCTCCTCAGTGGTCTGACAGCAGGTTCTGCCATGTGCTTCAGACCAGGGTCATTGCTTATTGCCTTTGTGTTAGATTCTGAGTTCCAGTCTCAAGTTCTACCTCCTGTCCAATCTTCAGCTAATCCAGGTCTTGGACCCTCCTTCATTCTGCCTTCACTCCATTCTCCATAGCAAATCCCCAGAATGACATGCAATTTGACAAAACAAAAACACATTCTGGAATATCTTGTTATGCCTAAAGCATTCCACCAGAAAATTTCCTCAGTTCTCATAGACTATTGAGCATTAACTGTTTCCAAATACTATCAAAGAGTGCATTTTTGTGAAGAGCTATGCAAAGGCAACCACATCATGATTTGTGGGGTTTATCATATTTAACTTTGCTTTTATCTGAGTTTCAGAGTTCCTGAAGAATCTGTGTTGGCTCAACCAAGTTACTTTTCATACTTAGTTATTTTTGTGTGCGCAAACATACTGAGAATTTGAACAATTAAACATTCTACAATCCTGGGCCAAAGCAAAATTTTCCTCTCTTTCTAATTCCACTTGGCTTTCAAGTTGCTGACAGGGATCCTTATTACCAGCTGACTACCACTCTATTAGCAGTATTTTTGTTATTGTTTTTATTTATGCACGCCTCTTGGGCAAAGGCCACCCTTCTCTCTGCAAGACTCCAGTAAACCTTTGCCTCTTCATTAGCATTTGAATCTCTGAGCTCCTATAACAAGGTCTTTGCTAGCCTCACACCAGTCTGAGTCCCTCAGAACAGAATTTTTCACAGACCTTCTTGCTTCTGCCTTTCATTATTCTCAGATCTTTTTGGTGTTTTTGTTTAGTTTGGTTTTGTTTGCTCTTGAATACCAAGAGTCCATCTTTGGTAGCATACTAAATATAATGAAGCTTTAGAAGTATTCAGTGGGGGACATTAATGCAAAGTTAAAAAAAAAAAAGAAAGAAAGAAAGAAGCCAAATTGATGACTGTTGTTCTAAATGCAGATGGCACTGATTAGTTTGCTGAGATCCTTCTCTGAAATAAGCTCAGCACCATCACCTCCTTATCTCCAAATCAGCTTTCCTGCCAGACATGATGGCTGGGACAATGCAGATGGCTCTGGAGCAGGAGCTTCTCTCAGAACCCAGTCCTTATCACGGCTTTGACTGGCAAAGGCTGTCATTCATTCTGTCACTCACAGTGGGGACACAATGGATCATGTCTGCCTTGCACATCATAGATAACTAGACTAACTGGGGCTGGATTTAATTCCTTGGTTAAAATAGAGGAGAAGAGATAAATCATTGATTATAGAATATCTGATTTCCCTTTAATTCACTTGTCACTGAAACTGTAACCTTGTGTTCTAGATTGGTTAAATTTGTCAGCATCCCTAATAGAAACCACCATTGTAATAAGATTTTTTTTTCAAACCGCTATATATTTAAAAGTCAGACTGAAATATATGTGAGTCTTTCAACTCTGTCTGTGACAGTCTTTTCTTTGAAAAGCAGCAGTATGGTTTTGATGTGCTTTGGAATTCTTATCCTAACATTTTAAAGTAAAATGGGCATTAATTATCTTGATAGAGCATCCTTGAAAAAATAGGTTAGGTAAAAATGAAAATATAAACATATTAAATATAAAGGTATTTTAGGTGAAAGTCTACTGTTCATGCAATATTCTGGATGGTGACAAGGGGGGATTCATTTACACATCTAAAGCAGCTTAGAATATTGACAAAGAAAGTGTTTGAAACAGAACTATAATAATAATCACTATTTGCCTATTTGCTATCATTTTCTTTTTATTTATTTATTTTTATTATTATACTTTAAGTTCTAGGGTACATGTGCACAATGTTCAAGTTTGTTACATACGTATACATGTGCCATGTTGGTGTGCTGCACCCATTAACTTGTCATTTACATTAGGTATTTGCTATCATTCTATGTTATTGCACATCACAAATGTTGTACTTTTTCTTATATATTAATATAATCAGATAGAAGGAGCAATAACTCTTAGCTACGTTAATTATTGAGTTTTTGAAAAACTAATTAATGGTGTCAGACCTGATTTGCTTTGTTGTTGAAGGAAGGTATTGAAGATATTAAGATATGCAAACACTCCGTAGTATACAATAAAACATATTTATAATGTTTGCCCAGGATATTAGTTTTCCACTGGGTTACAGCACTGAGAATGAAGAGGCTAATATTACTTTGTGGACTTTTGCTCAATAGTGGGAAAATAGTCACAATATTCAGGAAAAAACACATAGAGTTAATATGTCCAAGGTGTATACTTACGAATTTTACTGGAGCAGCAAACTATGAAATATAACTCTTGATTTCCTAAGAAAATCAACATGGTAGCTTTACCTCATTATTTAATTTTGTGTCATATTTTATGCTTTTGTAGTAATATAATTTATCCAAATAATTTTAACTATAAAAGGTCAGTGCACTAAAATGAGAGTTTCTTTAACAAATAGCATTCTGGTGCACAGAACAACTCCTTTTAGGATAAGGCATATAAAAAAAGTTTTCTTTTAGAAATAATCATAGCCCTTTCTAGGTTTATGTATCTATATGCAAATTAAGGAGGCATTCCTCCTCATTTAACAATTCTCGTTGAAAAGTTTTTATTGCATGCGGAGGCAACACAATCCATTATCCTTACTATTCAACAAATCTGGCCAATAATATGCCAAATCTTCAATGTATCCTCTATAATAATGTATGTATCAATGAACGGCTGATTCATCCTGGCATATGTGATTCAAAGAGAAGGAATAAAGAGAGGTTGCTAAGTAGATGCTTTGGGAAAGGAGAATAATGCACTGCTTTTGTAGTAACCATTGTATGTCACTGGCTAGCTCAGTTGCTGAGCTAATTGCTGAAGTTGATTACTGCTGAGTCAGATACTCATCTCTGGTCCAATCAGTGGCCAACTCCATGTAAACACCAGACTGACATTTCTTCCCAGAATATAGTTCTCCATATAAGGAAGTGTCAACCTACAGGAGAATTTGAACATAGTAGCCATGCAACTGATGTGTTCAGAACATCAACTTTCTCTGTACATGCAATGTCATAACCACCTAGTGGGTTCACCTTGCCTGCTGCCTAGACAGAGCCAATTTATCAAGACAGGGGAATTGCAATGGAGAAAGTGTAATTCACGCAGAGTGGGCTGTGTGGGAGACCGGAGTTTTATTGTTACTCAAATCTGTCTCCCCGAGCATTCAGGGATCAAAGTTTTTAAAGATAATTTGGTGGGTTGGGGCTTGGGAAGTGGGGAATGTTGATTGGTCAGGTTGAAGATGGAATCATGGGGGTCGCCGTGAGTTTTTCTTGCTGTCTTCTATTCCTGGGTGGGATGGCAGAACTGGTTGAGCCAGATTACCAGTGTGTGTGGTATCAGCTGATCCATCTAGGGCAGGGTCTGCAAAATATCTCAAGCACTGATCTTAGGTTCTACAATAGTGATGTTATCCCAGGAGCAATTTGGGGCAGTTCAGACTCTTGGAGCCAGAGGCTGCATGACCCCTAAACTGTAATTTCTAATCTTGTAGCTAAACTGTTAGTCCTGGAAAGGCAGACTGGTCCCCAGGCAAGAAGAGGGTCTTTTTGGAAAAGGGCTGTTATCAATTTTGTTTCAGAGTCACACTATGAACTGAATTCCTTCCCAAAGTTAGTTCAGCCTACACCCAAGAATGAACAAGGACAGCTTAAAAGTTAGAAGCAAGATGGAATTAGTTAGGTCTGATTATTTTCACTGTCATAATTTCCTCAGTTATAATTGTGCAAAAGTGGTTTCAATGTGACTAGGGGGATTTGAGAATTTTAAACTTTTCTCCACTCGAGAAATGGGACCACTGCTCTGCTTTCCTATACCTGTCACGTCTTTCCAGTTTCTCAAATGGTACCCATAGGTACCATGTCCAGGTCAGAGCTGTGACCCTAAAAGAAGAAGAAGAGTACCACCAAAAATGGGGAAGATAAATGGACAACCAGATGCGAAGAGGATGGGACCTCCAACCTTGCCCTGAACATTGCTCTCAACTGTGAATTTAGGGATGGGAAGTAAAATTCAGAATTCTGAGAGACAGACTGGAGGAGCAATGGAGCTTGGTTCTTCAGAGAAGCCCAGTGGAATTTCATAGACTTCCAGTTTGTTATACAATAATTATCACCTGATCTCAGTTGTTACAATCCCTGCTATTCTTTGTCTGAGCCATTCCTTTATTCTCACGAAAACTTATCAGATGACCTTGATCCCAGGGTTCAGCTTCCTTGATCACCTGCAAAGATGAGGATGAAGTCATTCCTTGGAATCTTGCAGAGATTAACCATCTTTGACACCAATCCTCTTCTTAAACGGACCAAAGCAATACTATAAAATGAAGGATGCTGGGCCATCAACATAGACGACCTCATAGAGGCCACAAGATCCATTCTCTTCCTATGTGCTGTCTTTTTTTTGTTTTTGTTTTAAGAGATGGAGTCTTACTATGTTGTCTAGGCTTGACTCAAACTGCTGGGCTCAAGCAATCCTCCTGCCTCAACCTTCCAAGCAGCTGGGACTACATGTGCATGCCACTGTGCCCAACCCCTATGTGCTGTCTTTGTAGTTGCTTGCTAATATGGTCTAGATGACTATTTATAATTAGAAAATCAATGGAAGGAACATTTTCTGTATCGTGTCTATATCTAAGTATGCGACTATAGTATATAATTTTGTTATTTCAAAAGGATTAATATCTATTCTGATCTTTTAATGTTCTATTTCAGTAGTAAAATGTAACCTGAAAGTACAATTAATTAATTCATTCATTCATATAGTATTTATCCAGTGCCAACTATTCCAATTCTTATACTTCTTCATATTAGTGAAATTTGTAAGCAATATATGAAGAATAGCATTATGGATTTTTAACAGAATGTCAATATTAAGGTAAAATGCTTATGGCCTTATTTTTCCATTTTGAATAGTATTCAAAAAATAAATCTCAGAGATGAAACAAATGAAAGAGAGATTTTTAAAAACAATTCAAAAGATCAACCAACCAAACTATTGGTTTTTTGAAAAGATAAAAAAATCAACAAAACTTCAACTAGACTAAGAAAAAAAGAGAAGACCCAAATAAATAAAATGAGAGATGAAAATGGAGACATGATAACTAACATCACAGAAATACAAAGGATCATAAGAGATTATTAAGAACAACCATATGCCAACAAATTCGAGAACATAGAAGAAATTTATAAATTCTTAAGACACATACAAGCTACCAAGATTAAAGTATAAAGAAATAGAAACACTGAACCAACCGATCACAAGTGAGAAAATTGAATTAGTAAACAACAACAAAAAAATCGTTCATCAAAAAAATCCCAGGAAATATCCAGGATTAAACATAACCAAAACAGTGAAAGATATCTACAATGAAAACTAAAACAATGTAAGAAATCAAAGAAGGAACAAAAAAATGGAAAGACATTCTATGTGTATGGATTGGAAAACTCAATATTGGTAAAACATCAATACTACCAAAATCATTCTACAGATTCAATATAATCTCTGTCAAAATACCAATGATGTTCTTCACAAAAATAGAAAAAAGTTTCCTAAAATGTATATGGAACCACAAAAGATTCAAAGCAGCCAAAGTCATTCCGAGCAAAAAAAAAAAACAAAATGGGAGGAATCACATTACCTGACTTCAAATTATGCTACAGAGTTATGGTAACCAAAACAGCACAGCCCTGGCATTAAAAACAAACACATAGACGAATGGAACAGAATAGAGAACACATAAATAAATGCAGCCATTTACAGTGAACTCAGTTTTGACGAAGATGCCAAGAACACATGTTGGGGAAAGAATACTCTTTTCACTAAATGGTGCTGGGAAACTTGGATATCCATATGCAAAAGAATAAAGCTAGACTCTTCTCACAAAATACAAACATCAAATCAAAATGAAGTAAAGATTTAAATCTAAGTCCTGAAACTAATGAAACGACTACAAGAAAACTTGGAGAATCTCTCCAGGACATTGGACTGGGCAAAGATTTCTTGAGTAATACCCAAAAAGCATCAGCAACAAAGCAACAAAGCAAAATGGACAAATGGGACCATATCAAGTTAAAAAGCTTCTATACAGCAAAAGAAACAATTAACAAAGTGAGCAGACAACCCATAGAATGGGGGTCATGAACTCTCCATCTGACAAGGAATTAATAGCCAGAATATGTAATGCACTCAAACAACTCAATAGAAAAATATCTAATAATCCAATTTAAAAATGGGCAAAAGGGCTGAATACAGATTTCTCAAAAGAAGACATACAAATGGCAATCACGTATATGAAAAGAAGATCAACATCATGGATCATGAGAGAAATGCAAATCAAAACTAAAATGAGATATTATTTTACCCCAGTTAACATGGCTTGTCTCAAAAAATGGGCAGTAATGAATACTGGTGAGAATATGAAGAAAGAGGAACTTTTGTGCACTGTTGGTGGTTACACCATAAATTAGTACAGCCACTATGAAGAACCTTATGAAAGTTCCTCAAAAAACTAAAAATAGACCTCCTATATGATCCAGCAATTTCACTGCTGAGTATATACCCAAAAGAAAGGAAATAAGTTTATCAAAGTAATATCTGCACTCCTGTGTTTACTGCAGTTCTGCTTACAATAGCCAAGATTTGGAAGCAACCTAAGTGTCCATCAACAGATGAATGGATAAAGAAAATGCAGTACATGTATAGAATAGAGAACGATTCAGCCATGAAAAAGAATGAGATTCTGTCATTTGCAACAACATGAATGGAACTGGAGGACATTATGTTAAGTGAAGTAAGCCAGGCACAGCCAGACAAACTTCACATGTCCTCACTCATTTGTGGAATCTAAAACTGAAATCAATTGAACTTATGGAGATGGAGAGTAGAATAATGGTTACCAGAGGCTGGGAAGGGTAGTGAGGTTGGGGGTGAGGAAGTAGGGATGGGTAATGGGAAGAAAAAATATAATTAGATGTAATGAATAAGATCTAGTATGTGATAGCACAACAGGGTTACTACAGTCAACATTAATTTACTGTATATTTTTAAATAACCAGAGTATAATCAGAATGTTCATAACACAAAGAAATGATAAGTGCTTGAGATCAAGGATACCCCCTTTACCCTGATGTGATTATCATATATTGAATCCCTGTATCAAAATATCTCATGTACTCTATAAATCTACGTTGCTACAACATACCCAGACATTTTTTAATGAAAAAAAGGCCCAGGACCCATTGGCTTCACTGCTGAATTCTTCCATAGATTTAAAGAAGAACTAATACTAAGTCCCCTCAAACACTTCCAGAAAATTGAAGACGGGGAAGCACTTCAAAACTCATGAGGCCATATTACTCTTATTCCAAAACCAGACAAGGACACAACAAAAAAATAAACTACAGGCCAATATTACTGATGAACATAGATACAAAAATTCTCAACAAGATACTAGCAAACTAGCAAGCAGTACATTAAAAAGATAATTCACTATCACCAAGGGAGATTTATCCAGGGATTCAAGGATGGTTCAACATGTAGAAATCAATAAATGCATTAAAACACATTAATAAAAAGACAAAAATGTGATCATTTCAATAGATGCAGAGAAAGCATTTGACAACGTTCAACATCCTTTCATGATAAAAAAAAAAAAAACTCTTAAAAAATTAGGTATGGAGAATATGCATCTCAACACAATGAAGGCCATGTATGACAAACCTGTAGCTAACATCATACTGAATGGGGAAAACCTGAAACCTCTAAGATCAGAAACATTACAAAGGTGCCTACTTTTACCACTCCTATTCAATGTAGTATTGAAAGTTCTAGCCAGAGCAATTAGGCAAAAAAAGAAATAAAAGGCATCCCTGTTAAAAATAAGAAGTTAAATTGTCCCTATTTGCAGGAGATGTGATCTTGTATATAAAGTATCCTAAAACACTGAAAAACTGTTTGGACTATTACATGAATCCAGTAGTTATAAGAAACAAAATCAACATATAAAAATCAGTAGCATTTCTATGCACTAATAGTGAACTACCTTAAGAGGAAATCAATGAAACAATTATATTTATAATAGCTACCAAAAAAAAATAGCTAGGAACAAACTTAACCAAGAAGGTGAAAAATCTCTTCTCTACATTGAAGACTATAAAACATTGATAAAAGAAATTGAAGAAAACACAAATAAATGAAAAGATAGATTTTGTTCATGGATTTAAAGAATTAACACTGTTAAAACAGCCATACTACCCAAAGTGATCTACAAGTTTAATGCAATCATTGTCAAAATACCAATGACATTTTTCACAGGAATAAAGACAAAAATTCTAAAATTCATATGAAAACACAAAAGACCCTGAACAGCCAAAGCAATCCTAAGCAAAAATTAAAAAGCTGAAGGTATCACACTACTTGACTCCAAAATATACTACAAAGCTGCAGTAACCAAAACAGCATGGTACTGTCATAAAAACAAACATATACACCAATGGAACACAATAAAAATCCCAGAAAAAAATTTACACACTTAAAGCCAACTGATTTTTGACAAAGGTGGCAACAACATATATTGGGAAAAAGATAGTTTATTCAATAAATGGTGCTGGGGTAATTAGATATTCACATCCAGAAGAATGACACTCAGCCCCTACGTCTCACCATATACAAAAATCAACTCAAAATGGGATTAAAGACTCAAATATAAACTGCCAAACTATGAAACTGCTATAAAATAGCATAAGGGAAATGCTTTATAACAGTGGGCTGGGTAAGGATTTTTAAAATAAGGCCCCAGAAGTGTGGGTAACAAAAGCAAAAATAGGCATATGGGATTACAACAAACTAAAATGCTTTGCACAGCAAAAGAAACCCTTAACAGACAACCTACAGAATGGAAGAAAATATTTGCAAACTATAGCAAACTATACATCTGACAAGGAGTTAATATCCAGAGTATATAAAGAACTTAAACAACTCCACAGAAAAAATATAATAATCAAATTTTTTAAATGAGCAAATGATCTCAATAGACATTTCCCAAAAGAAGACAAACAAATGACCAACAGGTATATGAAGAAAATGTTCAACATAACTAATCAGGAAAATGCAGATAAAAACCACAATGAGATATCACCTCAATCCTGTTAGAATGGCTACTATCAAAAAGACCAAAGAAAATATATATTGGCAAATATATGGAGAAAAGAGAACACTTACACACTGTTGGTGGGATTGTAAATTAGTGCAGCCACTATGAAAGAGAGATGGAGTTTTCTCAAAAAATTAAAAAATAGAACTACCATATGCTCCAGCAATCCAACTACTAGGTATTTATCCAATGAAAATGAAATTTGTACATAGAAGAGACAACTACACTCCCATGTTTATTGTGGCACTATCTACAATAGTGAAAATATGGAATTTCCCTAAGTATCCAACAATTAATGAATGGAAAAACAATAAATGGATAAAGAATGTGTGGTTTATATACACAGTGAAACCCTATTCAGCCATGAAAAAGAATAAAATACTATCATTTGTGACAACATAGATGGGCCTGGAGGATAAAATGTTAAGTGAAATAAGCCAGACACAGAAAGACAGATACTATTCAGAGTTTCTATTTCTTCCTGATTTAATCTGGGAGGGTTGTATGTTTCCAGGAATTTATCCATTTCCTCTAGATTTTCTGGTTTGTGCGCATAAAGATTTTCATCATAGCCTTAAATGATATTTTGTATTTCCGTGGTATTGGTAGTAATATCTCCAGTTTCATTTCTAATTGAGCTTACTTGAAACTTCTCTCTTCTTTTCTTGGTTAATTTCTCTAATGGCCTTTCAATTTTGTTTATCTTTTCAAGGAACCATCTTTTTGTTTCATTTACATTTTGTATTTTTTTGTTTCAATTTCTTTTAGTTCTGCTCTGAATTCACCACTAAAGAACTCATCCATGTAACCAATAACTACCTGTATGCCCAAAACTATTAAAATTTTAAAAAGTTTTTATCATGGAAGAAGAGAATAAAGCAGTGTTTACCAGAGACTGGAGAGGGGAAGTGGGGGAGGGGAGGATAGAGAGAGTTGTATACCAGGTACAATGTTGCAATTAGATAGGAGGAATAAGTTCTGGTGTTCTACTGCACAGTAGGGCAACCATTGTTATCAGTAAGTATTGTATATTACAAAAAGGCTAGGAGAGAGGCTTTTGAATGGTCTCACTACAAATGAATGATAAATGCACAAGGTGATGAGTATGTTAAGTACCCTGATTTGATCATTATACAACATATATATATATGAAAACATCAAATTGTACCCTATAAATATGTATAAGTACAATGTGCCAATAAAAACAAGAAAGTTAAAAAAAGCATTTCAATTTATGTAAAGATATCATAGATTTCTGGCAGTCTTATGGTATATTAATCTCAAAATAATTTTATCATAAAATGTAATTATGTTAGGTCCAATAAAATGCAATGCATATTATAAAATTGTATACTTCAGGTTTCTACTCATTTTTAACACAGACATTTTATGTTTCTTTCTTCATGTTAAAGCAGCTTCCCTGAGTAAGAATCTATACTGGTGATCAAATAAGTTGATTATATCATTCTGTTGCAGTAGAATAGCAGGCAGAGTTCAATGAGGCTTTTTATCTTAAATTATATTTTCAACTTGACCTCATTAAATTTTTTTTCTCCTGTTTGTCATTGTTAGGCTTACTGTTTTTCATATTTCCTCTCAGCGCCTTTACCATTTTAAAAGTGTCTTAGGAAATAACTCTTGCCTGGACAGTTCATTATTTCTAATAGTGACAACCTATCGAATGCCATAGTGAACTGATTTCATTGTGCCTCATGACCCACTCTTGGACAAGCTCAGGTAGATTTCCTAGTTGCTGATGAGTTTTTAGAAAATCATTAAATGTCAAAAGCTATTTTCATGTTCACGTTTGTTTTCAAATGTATTCTTAAACTATCTCTAGGACAGAAAAACTACCACCGTCTAACAAATGAAAAAAAAAAAAAAACAACTTTCTTGCTTAGGCTTTGTTTTTTAGAGTAAAGAAACAAATAGGAAACTGGGTGAAATGTTTTTCCTAACATAGGACCTACATTGCTGTTGCAGTGAAGCTGATCTGTTTTTAAATATAATGCCTGTTTCTGTGCACTTTTATAATAATTAATTTTTCATTTTTTCATTTAAGATATATATATCATATATATGATATATGATATACATAATATATATATTTAAAATTTTACATAATTATCAATAGGGATATAATTTTGATTTAAAATAAAATTAGTTATTATAAAGTGCAGCTTTTCGAACATGTTTCAAGAAAAACTGTACTGAAATGTAATCAGATGAGCAATGCTATTAGACACAACCACTGGAGAGTCTAAAGCAACTCATAATGAATTAA
Organism: Pan troglodytes; assembly: GCF_028858775.2. Classification (NCBI taxonomy): domain Eukaryota; kingdom Metazoa; phylum Chordata; class Mammalia; order Primates; family Hominidae; genus Pan; species Pan troglodytes. The sequence goes on along the minus strand of NC_072408.2, from coordinate 54,497,406 downwards.
AAGAAAAGGGCCATTAAACTGGAGAATCCCAACAATCAAGCGGAGACATTTCAGGCTCTTAGGCATCACTGCTGGAATAAATATGTTATCACACTAAGCTTTTATGAAAGGCCGTTACATTTTTACCAACTTTAATCTGTTTCATTTTTGTGTTTAAAGGATGGGAGTTGCATTAAAATAAAAATTCCATTTGGGTTATTATCTCCCCAGCTGTCTTTACAGACCATGGGGCTGGCCAGAGAATGTTCTCATTATGTGTGGCGAGCAGTTAGTCAGTGATTGATGCTGCATTAATGCACGGCACAGACGCGTTCCTTTTGTTACTGAATATTAGACAAATTAGTTCTTACAAATTCATGACCCACCCTCCCCCTCCTGTCGGTGTGTCTTCCTCCTCCCTCTTCTCACTTCTTTACTGACTCAGCTACTGTGGATGGTTAATACTGCTAAAACCTCCAGTGAGAATGAACTAAGGCATCAGGAGGAGGAAATTGACAAAGGGCTGAAAACAGACATTGATTCTTGCAGGCAAACAATATACAAAGGGTTCTAGTCATTTTCTGGGACTCCTCAGTGCAGTAATGACAAATAAATGTTTTGTTGTCCCAGTCCCAAATTAATTTTTCCTCACACTTTTGGTGAGGAATCATTTATCTTCTCAGTTGCTTTAAATCTACTTCTGTTGGGATAGAGAGAGATGAGTTGCAAAATAATTTGATCTAGACAGTGTTTTTATCCAGGAAGCAAAGCGTGGGGATGCATACACCTTTCTTCCTCTTGCCCCCAATTTTTGTATTGGAATTTTTCATTGAACTTTTGAAAGTCCAGTACAAATATTAAAACTGAAAGATAAACTTCTGCAAATGATCACTGTTTTCCAATTGGATTGTGTGTCATATATATTTATTTTGAAAGGGTATGACAGTGAATATCAAGTATTTAGAGTTCTGATAATATATTACATGTATATTATTACCAATAATAATATTAGTTATTATTCTTATTAAAACTAGCATTTTTAGTGTTTACTGGAGGATATTCAGTCTGTGTTAAACTGTTTTCTCATTTAATCTTGAAATGATCAATTTCCAATTGTACAGATGATGAAAGTGAACACGAGATTAAGCCCCTTGTCCAGTTTCCTAGTTTATAAGCAGATCTTGTGCACATCCCCTGAAAAGGTGCAGTATGAACTATATTTGGTTTATAAATTGGGCCGGGCACGGTGGCTCACGCCTGTAATCCCAGCACTTTGGGAGGCCGAGGCGGGCGGATCACGAGGTCAGGAGATCGAGACCATCCTGGCTAAAACGGTGAAACTCCGTCTCTACTAAAAATACAAAAAATTAGCTGGGTGCGGTGGCTGGCGCCTGTAGTCCCAGCTATTCGGGAGGCTGAGGCAGGAGAATGGTGTAACCCTGGGAGGCGGAGCTTGCAGTGAGCCGAGATAGTGCCACTGCAGTCCGGCCTGGGTGAAAGAGCAAGACTCCGTCTCAAAAAATAAAAATAAAATAAAATAAAAATAAAAATAAATTAAATTAAAATTGATTACATTTTCAAATTCTATAATATTAGACATCCTTGAAGGTTCCTTTAAGCATCATTTTTTAGTGCTCTAAATTTTAATTTTTAATATAGTAAATACAGATATATCAGTATTGCTGTATTTATTTGGCATTGATATAAACAATCTAACCAAAAGCTTGATGGTGGATGGTACTAAATAATTTTTTTAAGTATGCAATTCAATGGTTTTGGATATGTTTGGTTTTTTGGTTTATTACAGCAATCTAGTTTTAGGACATTTTTGTCCTTCCTAAAGAAATCCCATACTATTAGCTGTCATTCTCCATTCCTCTAACCTCTCACTAATATACATTTTGTCTCTATAGATTTGCCTATTCTGGGCATTTCATATGAATAGAATCATACAGTATATGGTTGTTTGTGTCTGTTTTCTTTCACTTAGCAAAATGTTTTAAAGGTGCATTGATTTTCTTGCATATATTTGGTACTTCATTGGTTTTTATTGCTAAATAATATTACATTGCATGGATAAATCATATTTAGTTTATCTATCAGTTGATAGACATTTCCAGTTGTTTCCACATGTGGCTATTATGGATAATGCTGCTGTGAACATTCATGTATGAATTTTTGTGTGGATATTTGCTTTCATTTTCCTTGGGTATATACCTAGGAGTGGAATTGCTGGGTCATGAGGTTAAACTCTATGTTTAACCCTTTGAAAAACTGCCAAATTGTTTTTCACAGCTCCATCATTTTACATTCCCAAAAGCAATGTATTCGGATTCTAGTTTCACCATATTTTCTTCAGCACTTCCTATTGTGTTTTTTATTATAGCTATCTTTATGGGTATGAAGTGGTATCTCATTGTGGATTTGATTTGCATTTTGCTAATGACTAATGACACTAATCATCTTTTTCTGTGCTTATTTGCTATTTGCATATCTTCTTTGGAGAAATGTCTACTCAAATCCTTAGCCTACTTTTAAATTGGGTTATTTGTCTTTTTGTTGTTGACATGTAAGAGTTCTTTAGATATTTTGGGTACAAGTTCCTTATCAGATGTATGCTTCGGCAAATACTTTTTCTTATTCTACGGGTTGCATTTTCAGTTTCTGATGATATTTTTAGCTGCATAAATTTTTAAATTTTGACAGTCTAACTAATGTATATTTTCTTTTGTTACTTATGCTTTAGGTGTCATATCTAAGAAAGCATTTACTTATCTCAAGGTTACAAAGACTTACTCCTAGGTTTTCTTCTGAGAATTTTGTAGCTTCACCTTTTAAATTCAAACATTTGAACATTTAAAACATCTGTAAAGTGTATCTCATGGCATAGACCTAATTCTTTCTGGTTTGGTCAGATATATTAGTTAAGTTAACGAAGCAAATATTTTTAAGTAACTATTATATAGTTATGATCCTTTCCTAAAACACGATGCGAAATTTGCCCCTGAGGGATTTTGCCTAATAAGGAGGAACAGACATGACACAAAGAACTAAGATGTAAAGTAAAATATGAAAAGGACCACATGAAATGTAATGACCATTTGTACTGGAAATTCAAAGGTGAAAGATTATTCCTGGTTATAGGTAGTGGTATTATTCATGATTTTTATCTTAAATTAAAAATAAAGGTAAAGTTTTGGGAGATTATCCCTTAACTAGTAAAAATCAAGTAAATCATTGACTAGTACCACTTGTATTTAGGTTTCTGGAGTGTACAGCATTGCTGATCTTAACTATTCTGTGCTGTAGAGCAGCACTTCTAAAAGTTTGGCTAGCAAAACTCTGGGGGCCCCTGGGACTCTTACAGGGGATCTGCTAAGTCAAGATAATTTTCATAATAAGATTCAGATATTATTTGCCTTTTTCATTGTATGAATATTTTGCTGATTATGCAGAAGCAATGATGGATAAAACTGCTATGCCTTAGGTTGAATTAAGGCAGTGACACCAAACTGTGCTAGTAGTCATATGTTCTTACTACTACAGATTTGCAGTAAAAGTTAAAAAGATAAAACGAATGAATGAAGAAATGCCAGTTTCATTTAAGAATGTTCTTGATGTAGTAGTAAAATTATTAATTTTATTAGATCTCAACCCTTGAATACATGTCTTTTTAATAGCTTGATTAAATGGGAAACATACAGAAAGCACTCTGCTGCATACTTAAGTGATAATGGTGGTCTCAAGGAAAAGCGCTTGTATGATTGAGTTGCAAGCTGAATTACTCCATTTTTTTTAAATGAAACACCATTTTATATAAAAGAATGACAGACAAGCCATGGATATTGACAGAAAAGCTACTGGGTTCAGATTTCACATCATAGCTCTCTTTTAATAAATTTCTATTTGTCAAGTTTTGGTGTAGTATCAAAGAGGAATATCCACAGTTATCTGTAAAAGCTATTAAAATGTCCCTTTGTGTTCCATCTATGTACGTATATGAATCTAAATATTTTTCATATAAATATTTTATTCTTGTCATGATTTTCTGTTTGGTAACATGTATTTATTTTTTGTTAAAATGTTATTTATGTTAGCCTGTTAAGAGGTTACTAGGGTCATTTAAATAAATATTTATAAATTTTAATTTTTGACACAATTTTTTACACAATTACTATCAAGAGGTATCATCTATATTAACAAAAAGCTCTTTGGAATCTTCAGTACCCTTTTAACTGTGTAAAGGATATTCTGTGAATAAAAGTTTGAGAACCACTGTTGTAGATTAACTTCTTTTCACTGTATTATTTAAGAGTAGTCTTTGAGACTATAAGAAGGGGAATTTCCACTACAATTTAGTCAAGTGAAATACTTTATATATACTAGATTAAGACATGTGAATTGAACAAAAGAGAAGACTGAATTTAGGATATTCTTTGTATTATCTATAGTTAAAGTTTATAGTCAAATTTGAGATTATTATAGGCACCCATTTTACCATCCATGTTTATTTTTATCTGTATACTTTGTGCTATCTTTCTATGTCTCCATTATAAAATAGGTTATTGAGATAAATAAATATTAATTTATTAGGCTTTATGTAACTGAAAAGACTCACTATTTATTTGCCCTTGCATTTCTACCTCTTCTAATAATCCATGTGTCCTTCTTTAAAAACATTAATGAACTCTATATTCGACATCTATTGACTTCCTAGTTTGTACCCAGCACCACAAGAGAATCTTGTAATATAATAATGAATAAGGAGCTTTCTTGCTTGGGAGGAGACTTATTGTATTTATGTATTAAATACATGATTACAATGAGGCATTTCATAACAGAGGTATATGTATATGGTATGGGGAAGCAATAACAAAAATGCAGTGGTCATTTCTTCCTGCAGAAGTCAAAAAGGGCCTCATATAGGGAGTGTCCTTGAGCTAATTATTGAAAAATTATATGAGGAATTATAATATATATGAGGAACTGCAAATAACACCACATGGTTGGAGTAAAGGGTACAGGAGCAACACAATAAAAAAATGAATAGTTTAGATTTTATCCTATCTGTAGTAGAAAGTTGTTGATAAGGCTTGAACAGATATAATTTATATTTTATGTAAGTGAGTCTTCCATCAGTTTGGTGAATGTATCATTCCTTCATTCTGTAAATATTTCTTTAATTTCTCCTATGTGACAGGTACTGTGTTCAATGCTGGGATTATAAAAACAAATAAGACATATCCCCTGCTATCAAATCGCTCTAATGTGCTGTTAGATTATCAAGTGTGCTCCCATGGCTTACTGATATAATTAATATTAGTTCCTAGTACTTTGGGCAAGTGAAGCAATTCCAGAGTTTAGTGTTTTTCATCAACCTGTAATGCTTGTGACTTTGTTGCCTAGACAAGATGGCACTGGGAGTTAACAACTGTTTGTAATTAATCTTGATGAATGTCTATAGGAAACTAAATTTTAAAAGTCCTTAAAGCACTCAAGGTATCAAACAAAAAAGATGTCCTCAAGGATTCAAAATAACTTTATTGTGTATGAAATCTCTCAAATTTGATACATGTTAGTGAAAAAATGCAAACAATAACAAAAATTATAGGAACAAATACAAACGCATTCTCAAGAGGGTTGTATTCTAGTTTAAGTTGAATATGAGTGCCTGATTTTCAGCTTAATAAATTTCTGCCAAAATGAAATATAATGCATAGTTTCTTGCAAATCATGCAGGAAACAATAGATATAACTTTGAAAAATACAGTAATAGTAGCTTAGAAAGTTACATACATGTTTTGAATATATCCCCCCCAGTCATGTTGGACATGTTCTTATATCCACTTTATGAATCTAGAAACTGAAGATGTCATCAATCCAAAATCGGACTGGAGTTTGTCTGACCCAGAAGCAGCCTCCCTCTCAGGGTAGAAACAGCAGTCAATACCTCCCTACCTTCATCTGCAACACACCTGAGAGGGACCTATTCATCACAGTGTAATTTGATTGGAAAGTATTGAAACTTTGATTCTAGATAGGCTTCAATATCTGACAAAAGTCTAATTAAAAGGAAGTGGAATACATGCATTTCTTCTGGAGTTTTGGGTTATGGACACTATTCTGGTTGTTAGAAGCATCTTAAATTTTTAACCAAAAGTCAATGAAATATATGACTTGAGTTTTACATACAGAAATCTAGCATGAAGACATAGATTAGAGTCATTACCTTCTAGGTGATAATCCCTTCAGACATGACATGATGTCAGAAATTCCAGAGGAATATTGTTACCCATTTTCTTAAAACTAAGCAAAGCAAAACCAAGGAGGAGTACTCTTTATTAAGTAGTAGTATGGTGTTGTAGGTAAAACAGCTTCTTCTGTAAAGAGATTGAAAGTCAGTGGGGGATTCAGACATATAAATAGATGAAAAGGTAAGAGGAGTGTATGAGTTCGTTCTTGCACTGCTATGAAGACACACTTGAGATTGGGTAATTTATAAAGAAAAGAGGTTTAATTGGCTTATGGTTCTATAGGCTGTACAGATTTCTGCTTCTGGTGAGGCCTCAGGAAACTTATAGTCATGGTGGAAGGTGAAGGGGAAGCAAGCACATCTTCACATGGCCAGAAGGAGAGAGAGAGAAGGGGGAGGTGCTACACACTTTCAAACAACCAAATCTCATGAGAACTCTGTCACAAGATCAGCAAGGGGGAAGTTCACCCTCATGATTCAGTCACCTCCCACCAGGCCCCTCCTCCAAAACTAGAAATTTCAATTTGACACGAGATTTGGATGGGGACACAGAGCCAAACCATATCAAAGAGAATAAGGCTAAGGACAATAATTTGGAGAACATTCAATATCAAACAGGTGTATTGAAGTAGGAGAAGTATTTTTTAAAATCTCAGGAGAATAAACTGGGCATGGTGATACGTGCCTGTAATCCCAGCTACTCAAGAGGCTGAGGTGGGAGGATTACTTGAGATCAGGAGTGTGAGATCAGTCTGGGCAACAAAAAGAGACCATTGTCTGAAAATAAATAAATAAATAAATAAATAAAATTTTCAAAGGAATAAAAATTAGAAAGTAGAGCTGGGAAATAAATAGCATGAAAACCAAGGAGGTGACTATTTGAAAAAAGTGGGGGTGTATTGGATTACATCGTGTGGTCATGTAAGATACTTTCTGACAAGGGTGCACTGGATTTGGCAAATGAAAGTTACCTGGTGAACTCAGTATTAACAGATTAAATGGAGTGATGGTGCCAGCTTGGAGAGTGAGCATGGGCTACACTTTTAAGAAGCATGGCTGTGAAAGGAAAGAGAGAAAAGGAAGGTGTCATCCTGCAAAGGACAGACTGTCAAGAAAGTGCTTTTGTTGATTTAGATGGAACAGACTTAAGCATGTCAGACGCTAACAGTATGAGCCAGTGGCAAGGGAGTAGTGGGTGATTTATTTGGGTGACTGGCAGTTCCTGTTCTACTCAGGATAAGAGACCTTGGGTTCTTTTCATTTATCATGGCATTTCTGCCCCTGGTAAACTTATTGTTGTCAATTCTTTCACTCTATGTATTCCAGAACTTCTGTTACATGCTTTAAAGTGAAACAAAAAAATTATATGAGAGTTCAATTATTCTAGAAGCTTATTGTGATAAGGCCTTGACTAATAGGAAATCAGCTCACTTATTAACCCAATTTTTTTCTGCACTTTTCTTTTTATATGAATGAGAAAGTACGTGGAGGTGGGTGATTCAGAATTTAATTTAAAACCAACTTCTGGGCTAAACAGGCAATCAGTAAGCATTTCTTATGTGTTTGCCTTCCCAAAGATATAATGATAGGTGTGAGCATTGATACAAAGAATTATAGCACAAAGTCTTTATTGTCATGATGGTTGCAATCTGAGGATATAAAACTACACATGTGAAAAGGTAGCTAACAGTGTGACAATATAAATGACAAAGACCATAATGAATAATATGGATTAAATGCAATAGGAATTTAGAAGAGATGAATAACACTGAGTTGGAATGTTCTAAGATAACTTCTTGGACAATATAGTTGGCAAGAAAATCCTTAGGTTGGGTAGATCTGGGAAAACGAAGAGAGAAAGGCATTTCATCTAGAATGGAAGAAATGTTTGTTAATTAGGCACTTCTATTTGTTGGTGATATACCAGATATTTTAATATGCATATTCATAATTATTTTAATTATTTGTGAAGATGAGACAGAATAGGATTTTTTTTTCTTGCAATGACTGAATGCACCATAACTTAATGGGTTGATGGTTTCATTAGTTAATCCTAGAATTCCACTCTTTCACTCGCTCACCCATTCACTTTCTCTCTCTCTTTTTATTTTGATATATTTTCTGTTTTTCCTGTCATCTGAATTCCTTTCCAGTGTTTGCAGAATTTCCTCCTATATGAGCATTGGTAGGAGTCAGACCTTACTTACTGCTTTTGAACTTGTCAAGTCCAGATGCATGTTGATCCAGTGACTTTATAACAAAAGATAGGGCACAGACATAAGTTCAGCTAAAGTAGATGACTTGTCTGGGAACTTGGAATCACAACCCAGTTGTAATGAGACATGAATTTGGAGAGCAAGGGCACCTACATCCAGTCTGTGTGGTAGTGATGGTAATGCATTTGGTGTCAACCTATAGCAAGCAGCATTTGTGAGGAGGTGTGGCAAGCTGTGGCAGTGGTGGAGGCAGAAGTGTTCTCTCTGGAATGGCTCCGGGGCTGCCTGGCCTCTCTTGTTTCATGTCCATTTTCTAAATCAATTCTCTTGCCTCCCTAACGACTCTGTAAGCAACCCAGTAATTCTTCCAACAATTGCCTTTTCTACTTTAACCAGTTAGAATTTTCTGTTGTCTTCATTTAAGAATTATAACAAGTGCAAGAGTTTAGGATGAGATTATGAGGGCTTTTCATATCAGCCTAAGGAGTTTGAACTTCAATTTACAGGAATTATCCCAATATAAAAGCATTTTGAGTAGTAGGATGGCATTACCTAAGGGATACTTTATGAAGATTAACATCAGTGTTATGTAGGATAAATAATTTGAGAGATGGTAACTAGAATGATCATATAGGAGAAGTGGGCCATATTAACAAGGCAGCTGGCTTGCATGGGAAAAGGTTAGACAGGTTGAGTTTGAGTAGATGCAACAAATATATAATTAGGCGATAGCAATATGAGATTGAGCACAGATTAGAGAAGTGATAATCAAAACCTTAATAGTAATAAGGTATGTATCAGGTAATTTTCTAAGCAAATGGGTTATTGCACTGATGAAGAATTGTAGAGTATTGGTCCTCTCCATAATCTTCCCTGACATGCCTGAGGGCTAACATATAGACCACACATGGATTCTCCGTTTTCAACCTTGCCTCACTTATGTATTTGCATCAGAGGGAAGGATGCAAGTGTCCATTGAGAACAACCCAAAGATTATTAAATAAGCCTCTCCCTCTTCAGTCCCATACTGAATTCATATGAATTTTTACCTATGAGTCTCTTTTTTGGAAAGTGAAAAAAAAAGGACAGAAACAAATACTGGCTACATTTATATTATGGGCTGATAGAAAGAAATTGAATTCATAAATGAAGGAGAACAAGAATTATCCAAGAAGTATCAGAATTGCCAGAACTCTTGGCAGCTGAATTTCATATCCCTGTTTTAATCTCTGGAGGCCTACCCAGAGGTGAGGAAGGCTATCATAAGAAGCAGAAAATACCAGGCTTAGATAAAATGATTCCTTTATTTTACATCTAAGATCCTTGCACTGCTGAGTAAGAGTTTTAACCCCATTCAATTAGATATTAAAGGTTGGTATGGCTCATACAGGACACTCCTCCATCACATTCCTGTAGAATAATTCAAAAATGTAACTTTTCGGACCTCCTGGAACAAAGGGCAAGTAATATCGTACATACCATTACAAAGATAACCGAAGAATTCAATGTATATTTCCATGTTACTGTAATGCAGTGGAATTGAGGCAAGGTAAATTCCATGTTAGTAGATGCAAAGCACAGAGAATAGTGGGGAAAGCACCACACTGTTTAATGAAGAGTCTTGTTTTGCCACCGACTAAGTGTTTGCTTTGAAGATATTCTTGCCCTCTGTTGGCCTCTGCTTTCTTATCTCTAAGTGAAGAGATCGCTGAGGGCCCTTGGGGAAAGGACGGAGAAATCGGAACTCTGGTTCAGGAAAATAAAATTGGCTACCAGAGGGAGTGAACAGATGATGCTGCAAGATGAAATTGCAGCCTTCATAGCAGAAGTTGAGAACAGTTGCTACTTTCCTTAAAGGTCATTGTTCATATTCCAATACGAGTGGGGCGGTGATGACACACTGAGAACCTGTTGTCTTTGTTAGGATGGGCCCTACCCTTTTCTAGCAGTTATCTGTTTACCTTTTAATATAATTAGGCAGACCAGATTGGTATTTAGTCTTGTTCTGACAACAGCAAATTAGGCTTAACTCTTTAATTACAATGAGAAGGAAATCACCTTTCTGATATCCTTCAATTAGCTCAAGCAGCTGTTAAGTTATAATTAAAATTTCACATGGATCATTTGAGTTCTTGGAATGTTTCCATTTAATAACAAAACATTTGCATATATGCATTCAGTTTTTAACAACCTTTTCAAATCTGTCAATGGTAAACCAAGAACATTGATACTGTATTAAACAAAATCTTTGTAGTCTTGTAAGCAGACAGCTGGGTCCCACAACATGAAAAATGGAAATAGAAGAAGGTGATCAAAAAGTATTAGTGTCTCCAAGTTTTCTGGAGCTTGTTCAGAAAATTAAACTTTTGTTTCATGCACAGTTATCCAAGAGGGAGGAAAAAAAAGAAACACTAACCAGGAGAGAGTGGTTTTTTGGTGCTTGACAAATGAACGCATGTATTATGTGCATGCCATTACTCAGTACAATGACAATCACCCCCATTGTGATTTTACAAGTGGGTTCTTGCCTCTATAGACTTTTAAAAGTATAAATATGAAAGCAAAAATTATATGTGAACATTCAAAGATCCTCTTTTGTTTTTATTTAGTTCTGAGAATTGAACTGACTAAAAAATTTACTCTCTTTGAAGTTGCTCTGGCCATTATCTCTCTGATACAGCAATGGATTCAATGATCTATGTAGGACCAAGATGTAAGAATAAACATAAACTAAGCACACTTTCAATTTAGAAACTAAGAATCTTTGAAACACTACATGCTGACTAAATTAAACTGCACCCAATTGAAGAATCATAAGAATATTTTTAAAATTATGTTTAAAAGTTTGAATTAATGGCGATTGGATTCAATATTAGAAAACTGATTAAAACAAGGGGAAGTTAAATGATTGTTTCCTCTTTTTAGATATAATTTATGTTTTCTATTCTTTAACATTGGTAGGAGGAAGTGATAAAAAATAACAATAACAATGTTGGAAGGTGGCAGGTTTTAGAATCTATACTGAAGGCCTTAAGCAGGAGTGTATTCATGCTTATTCCTTGATAGTCTACATTGACAAGAAGAATTCTATATTGACTAAGAACCTAATGATGTCTTCCCAACCATCAACCTGTATTGTATGTTATTGAATTTCAACCACCAAGATAATTGTATCTCCTGGAATTAAAGAAGCACATAGAGAAAAGAGATGAAAGAGCAATGTCTGATACCATAATTATACCAGTGTGCACACTTTTGGGGGCTACCAGCTGTTATCAGCACGTTTTCCATCTGCCTTTCCTAATTTTACTATGACCTTTTAGAACTGATTTCATCTGGTAGAGACTTGGATCTGACACCATCACTGAGTCAATTTTATCTTTGAACAACTAAAGGGAAGAATGAGTAACAAGTAGCATTCTGTTCAGAAAAATGTTCCAAATTAGTATTTCATTATTCTTTTGTTGGGAGACCTCATTGTGGAGTGATTTTAAGATTCATTTCAAGTACTTAGGTTTACCAATCTGCAAGTCCACAGTTTACCTCAGGGAATCAGGGTTAGAACTAATAAACTCTCAAGCTGTTTTCAGAGGAGAATTATTTGGAATGCTTGTTTAAAGGTTTTTAATTTTTCTATGCAGATGAAAAACAGAACTCTAAAAGGGTGGTTTTATTAGTTCTGGCTCCAAAATCTAGAAAGATTTACATTAACTTCCCCTCTCTCTGTCTCTTTCTCTCTCTGCCTCTGTCTCTTTCTCTCTCTCCTTCTCTCACACTCACACACACAAACATGAACACACACACATGCCTACATGAAGGCCATGCTCTAGAATATCAATATGTTTAGAACACTTATTCTGTGCCCTATGCTACTTGCTAGCAATAAATAATTTATTCATCCCAACAACCCAACAAGCCAGTTTATACTACTATATACATCTACATAAGAGAAAACTGAAGCCATGGAAAGTTAAATAAATAGGGCTTGACGTATTCTAAGGCCCATTCTCTTCACCAGTATGGTATTATTTTCATTTATTTGTTAATTAAATAACTTAGTACCTTCTAGGTCTCAGACTTATCTAGGAGCTAGGCATACAAAGATGAACACAATGAGCATGGTCCCTGGCCTCATGATATTGACAGCATATGAGTAATTTTCTCCTTATAAGTTGATCTTACATCAATGAGTAATTCCTACATTCATGGGCTTTAGCTTAAGCATATACTGTACCTAGTATTTAATGAGGCTGCTGAGGCCTGCAATAATGCACACAACTTTTTGAATTTTGTGAGGCAATAGGTTTTGGCTCATCTCTGATGACCATGTTAGCCTTGGCTGGCTGTTTGAGTGGTAGCAACAACTATGCAGCCACTAAAATGTTCCAGTACCCAGCTATTAGATACAAGATCAGTCTCTGAATTGTTCCTGGATATCCCTCAGTTTTCTAACAAGCTGTATCCCCTCTAGCCTCTCCTTAAGGGAGGAACACTCTCCCCAGTACCTGATTAGTGAGAAACAGGCCATATGCAACCCAAGAGGAAATTTTCATGTCTTTCACTTCAGCCAAGACATTGGCTGATATTGTTACTCTGCCTCTTGCTTTGGAGACAATCATAAGTGAGGAAGTGAGGATGTGAAACCTGGGGACAACTAGCAGGTCTGAAAAAATTCCATTTTGAACGATGTGAATTTGCAGATTTGTGGTAATGCCTCAGAGAAGCGTGTTCCCTTAGTAGGAATTGATATTCTTCTCAACACAGGAAGATTATGGGAGCTTGACAAAAAGCACAGCCTCAAAATTGTGGCCCTTTGCTTAACAGCAGCCACCCCAACTAGTTATGTATGCTGAAATGAAGAATTACATTTAGGTTTACCAGAACTCTCATATATATTTCCTCAGCATAGAAAGAGAATATTTTTATTAAACTCTATTTTCTTGTATTTAACCAATAAATTTCCCAGTTATTCATTTTGTTAATAGCATCATTATTATTCTGCCTTTTCCTGATATTTTCAGTGTGTCAAGAAAAATGTCCTGGACAATTTCCATACTCTTACTTTCATATCTACTCACTTTTTTCCATTGTATAGATGAAACTAAAGCTGTAAAAAAGTTGATTTGCCCAATGTCACCAGCTAGTAAGTCACAGAGTCAGGGAAGAATTTGAGTCTGTCTGATTTCAAACCTACTTACCTTGAACTAATCTGAGTGACAAGACTGTCCTGCCACAGCTGTAAATCACCCATATGTGAAACTTGAATATATTTAACAACTTTCAGTGCATCTCAGAAAGGTTTTCCTTTGACTCTAAAGCACAGAGCCATGGATGATTTTATTTTGTGTATACACTTTCATCTTCCAGTTGCTTGAGTGATTTGCATGCTGATTTACATATTGTGAGCACATGTCAAAGCTAGGTTATGATTCTTTCTTTTAGCAAAAGCCACTCAGTAGAGATTTTATTTTTTCTACTAGGTTCCATTACTAACATTTCTGAAACAATTGGCCTTTACTTATTAAATTTATTTAAATTATTTAATTTAATGATTAAAGGTCTGGGGTTGATTTGTCTAACAAAGTTCAGAAAATTGTTTAATGATACCACTTCAGCCCATTTCTATTGTTATTTACATTATGTTGTTAACTGGGTGACTTTACCGCAAGTCTTTCCTTCTCTCTGGCCTTTACATTTCTCATTCAGAATTATTATTCCTGCTACTTTCTTCAAAGGCATTTTCAATCACCAAACTTCTAACATTTTTTTTTATTCTTAGAAGGAAAGAGCTGATTAATTGTATTATGGTTGAGAAGGGTTTGGAATTGAATTGGAATAAAACTAGAAATCTCTTCAATAGCTAATTTGGGTTAGAAAAGGGACACTTCTGTGTTCAAATTATTACATTAATATATCTACTGATTTGCCCACCTCTTAAATACTTTTAGTACTGCATTCTGAAAAGCAATCTTCTGTAGGCAATCTTCATTTGGAGTTAAGAAACAGAACCTTTATTTGGCAAGCTAGGACTTACTGCACTGACATGGTTTGGTTGTGTCCCCACCCAAATCTCATCTTGAATTGTAACTCCCATACAAGTGGGAATTATAATTCCCAACTGTAATGGAATCATGGGGCAGGGGGGTCTTTCCCATTATGTTCTTTTGATAGTAAATAAGTCTCATGAGATCTGATGGTTTTATAAATGGGAGTTCCCTTGCACATGCTCTCTTTTTGCCTGTCTCCATGTATGACGTGGCTTTGCTCCTCCTTTACCTTCCACCATGATTGTGAGGCCTCCCCAGCACTGTGAGACCTGTGAATCAATTAAACCTCTTTCCTTTGTAAATTACCCAGTCTTGAGTATGTCTTTATTAGCAGCATGAGAACGGACTTATACATGTACAAAGCAAGGTACCTTATCTATTCTATTGTAACTGTTAGTCTGTCAGGTTTCTCCTAGAAGTTTTGTGTGACAATTTAAAAAATCATTTCTAAGAAACAGTAGTGGATGTTGCTATTCATAGTAATACTAGTTGAAGTTTTCCATAGGGGGATAATCAACATATGCCTGCACACTCGTCCTTTCTAGTTCAGCTGCCTCTTTGACAATTATTGTAAGCATCATCCAATGTGACAATTATAATACATTTGGTTAAGATTGCTGTGTGTCATTTTCCTAAGATGATTAGCTCCATGACATAGAAACCATGACTTCTATTTCTTTTGTACTCCTACATAATACCTAGCTATTAGCTTAGCTATGCTATGCTATGTTCATAGAGCTATTATGTTCATAGAGCTGAACATACTGTAATCTTCTAAGAACTATTTATAGGATTGGATGAATTTGTGTCAGAAATGTTACTGATTTCTTTTGCTTAACTCAAGAAACATCCGTAACCGATAAAATTATTATAGTGGTGCTGGAAATTCAAATATAAAATAATTTTTAGGCAATGTTTAGGACACAAGTCTCCATCTCTCATGGTGCTTTAGCTATTGCCTGGAGAATCTTTCACAAAAGTCTAGGACCCACTCCCAGACATTCAGTTCCAGCATATTTGGGGTGAGTCACTGGCATCTTTACTTTTAAAAATACCACAAGTGATACTAACATGCAGCTAAGGCAGAAACCTACTGGTTTAGAATGACCACAACCTATGCTATAGAAATTATCACAGAACGCTGCATAGTGAGTTATATGGCTTATTTGGTGCAAAAAAATTAATGAATAATTGACTTGCATTTTATACATTTTTCATAAACCGAACAGACTAAAGGTGTAATTTTTACATTAGTAGACTACCTGAAAGGAGCTTGATTAAAAATTACCTTTTATATATTATAGACCATAACTGACACAGGAAGAGCATGGAAAAGTTGCCATCTGAAATAGCTAATGTCCATATGTCCATTGACAATTATCTGCCTTCTGTTGCATGAGGTTTTCTAACTTATTGCAGGGTTACCAAATTAGGGCAAAAAATATCCCAAAAAACCTATTTATCATTCCAAAGAATAAGTAAAGTGTGTCTGTGTGTGTGTGTGTGTGTGTGTATTCTTTGGAACATACACATGTACATACATGCATATGCAATATATACAAATACATGCTTACACACACATATTTATACATCTTACACAGATTTTCCTTTGACTTTACAGCATGGATTTCCTTATTTAGTGTGAGTATTTTTGTCTTCCAGTTACATGAGAGATTAGTGTGCTAGTTTACGGATTACAGTTTTGTCTTTCAAGAATAATCGCTCAGTAGAGACAAAAGTATATAACAAAAGTACATAAACAAATAATTATAGAATTAGCTTCCAGTAACTTCTTTCTATTCCATTTAATTTTAAAAGAAAGTCATTGGAAATGCTAATGAAATATATTTGGAAGGTTTCCTCCTAATACAACAAGGCAAAAAGAACATAATTCCTGCCTAAACTCCACTTTTAATTTTTACTTAAGACATGCAGATAAAGATGATTGTCCCTGAATTGGTATTGAGCTTGCTTGTTATGAGTTATGAATGTTTTAGCAATAAAATTTGGCTTTCTGGAACAAATGGATGTTCAAACCTGATTTTATTAGTGTGGTTGAACATTGTGGAACTAAAACAAGGAAATTTCTGCATATTGCCACAATTTGAGGCCATATGGATCATAAACTTTTCTATTTATATTTCACTGGTAGACATAAATGACATCTCATCACAAAAAAAGAAGCAAGGAATACACAACTGAAGTTTAGAAACGGACGTCTTGCTACTGAATGTCAGATAAAGGTGAAGCTTTTAAATAGAAGGCCCCTTGATTTAGTACCTTTAATGTGCACAGGAAGGGATCTGCACAGCACATCATTAGTGTGACGGGGTGAAAGGGGCAACACGTTTCTTCTGTTACTGTGGAAAGAGGATGAATCTGGCACAGCTCTGATGTCAGAACCTCCATCACCTTTCTCACAGATGATGTAGATTTTAATTGTACTCGGGGCTGACTCGCGTCGCACCAGCTCCTACGTGACATTGAGATGGATGAAGCCATTTGTTGGCATTATCAGAACCAGCTGTGTGCTTGGCTGCAGCTACAGTAGGCATTTTATCTCATGCATAATCCTCTCATTGAGAGGGGATCACAAACATCTGAACCATATGGCAAATAATTTTATTATGATCAAAAAAGGACTCTTGAAGCTAGTTAAACAGAAGAGTCCTTGAAATTCAATCAGAAGAAGTTTTATTTTCATGTTGCACCATCGTCCTAAATTAATTGTTAGTACTGCCACAATCATCAAGTAGAGCCCAGACTCCTCCACCCACCCTTGCTTGCAAAGTGAAAATAAACTTATAATTACTTTATTTTGCCTGGATTTTTTTTATACTTCTCAATGTGGGAGAATTTATTTTGATCCACATTAGAGAAGAGAATCTGGATTTCAAAGACTGAAGCTGGCTTCTGATTAAAAATAATAATTTTTAAAAAACTCTTCAAATATAAGAACCTTATATCAAATGAAATAAGCTTGAATTTTTGTCCTAATTGCAGCTCTCTTAAAAGCTACATAAGATGGTGGCTATATATATATTTTTTCTTTAGGGAAGTAAAGTCTTAAAGAAAGAAAATCTATTCTTTCACAGGGTAGCCTAATGATCCTGCAAGTTTAGCAAATATCTATCTTCAAAGGAAAGGAGCAAACTTGTCTTTTCCACATGGTGGGCTTTCCTGCACATTGTCAAGGAGATACATAGGTCTCCAGAGCAAAGGCATGTAATCCGCTGCCCTTCTGTCCAGGGAAGTGATGGGAAGCAGCTGCTATGGAACAAGATGCGATGTAGTTAGGAGGAATTGTGTGAGGCTGTGGCAAGCAGTTTAGTTACTGCCTCACACCAGAATGACTTCTAGCTATGATATTCCTACATTAATTATGACTTTTATTAATCACAAAGGATGTTCTAAAACTCAAGTTCAAATGTTACAAGTCCATAAAACAGCAACTTGCATAATCTTAGCTTGTCTATGATGTATATGTTCTGTTCTTTTATTATAATTTTTCTTTCCACAGAAAAGTACATAAGATTTGGGCCTTAGGGCACCTGTTAGTGATATGAAGCTGTAATCAGCAACTTCCACCCCACAGTTTGAGAGCATGAAGTATCACAGGGTCCAAATGGCAACAGCTGTCTTATCTAGAGACTAGTCTTTTATTTGGTATTTTATTGACAAATAATAAAGCTAGTAATTGGACTGGGAGAGGAATATAGCCACCTAATTTAGAGGAACTTTCATTTTCTACTACTAAATGCCTGAAACAGCTTTTTGTTTTTATTACCCCCTCATGACTGAAGCAGAGGAGCTGGCTGAATCCTTAAAATGGTTTCAAATGTGCATTTTTATCTTCATTATTTAAGAACATATTTGAAAAAAAGTATGCTTACTATGAAATATGATAGTGATTCCTTAAGAAAAAATAAGCAAACAAACAAAATAAACAACACTGTGGAATTGTGATTGTAAAATCAAGGTGCATTTATTCAGGCTGCATTTGTTCAGGATGCATTTATTCAAGTTGCATTTGTTCAGGTGCATTTGTTAAGGATGTATTTATTCAGGATGTAACTGTTTGGGATGCATCTGTTCCGGATGCATCTGTTCAGGATGCATTTGTTCAGGCTGCATTTGCTCAGGATGGATCTGTTAAGGATGCATTTATTCAGATTTCATTTGTTTGGGTTGCATTTGCTCAGGATGCATTTGTTTAGCAGGTCCCTGTCGCTAGCAAAGGCAAATTGGACAGGGCGATGTGTGCTGGTAGAAAGGGTGAGCAGAAAATGACGACTACCTTCCAGCAACTGCCAGACACAGGCTTTCCACATTGAGAAAGTGGTTAAACGTGTATAATTCCTCATCTTTGGAACTTCTTCAACTTAGCAATTTAAAAAGAAAGAGGAGAGAATAAAGAAAGAAAATAATGGCACTGGGCCCTTCATTTGCTTGTCTATTACGGAAGCAGATATTGTAAGTTCAGTGTTATAAGTTGTAAGTTCACTTTATCATCTTTCCAGTTAATATAATAATACAAGGAAGAAGATCATGGAGATTTGATTGCCGTCTGACAAAGAAAAGGCATTTGGTGGCCTTATAGTTTCACTCAAGTAAGCTTTGTTAGTATGGAACATCCAGTGCATTGGCCAGCTAAATGAAATGTGTCATGATTTTTTCTGGGATAATTCTGGTGCTTTTTAAATGTACCCTTCCCACAGTAATCATTTACACAGTGTTTAATAATTATTATCCAGTAAGCTTTCTGAAAGTTTTTTTCTGAGTGGCGGAACCTCAGTCTTCAATGCCATACTACATGCCTCATAGGGATTTTGCTGGCAATGAAGGTTGTAGATAAATAATGGATGAAGTAGGGTGACAGGGCCTGAGCACTTGGGCTTGACAGGTTATCTTGTGATGTATTACAATTAGATATGCGTCAGTGTCACTTCATTTATTCAACTAGTAAGAGTACATAACTCTTTGAAAGTAGATTTATTGAGAGCTTTACTCATGTCTTTTCAAAATTTAGAATTGATTTTTGAGCATCTCTAACAGCTTTCTAAATCATCTATCCTTTACAGTTTTTAAGTTGAAATTTTATGAAAATCCCTACTAAACAGGTTCCATTTTTGGTTGTGTATTTTATTTGTGCTCAAGGCAGTTGCTAGATGACAGATCACCTTGTCATCAGCTGGTCAACAGACTGAATTGGCCTTTGGGAAGGGGGAATATAGGATTCGTAGTACGGGAATCATAGGTACTGGTGGATGGCAAGTAGCAGACATTGTAATAAAGATTGGTTATTTCCATTAGCAATTTTGTACACATGCATTTCAAGTAGGGATTGTCTTATTCTTTTTGAAGAAAGAGATGCAGGTGGGGAGAAAGAAATAAATCCTGGATGTTAACATGCATTTTCTCTGTTTCTAAATTATACAAATGTAGTTTTTCTAGCCCCCTAGGGTGAGTTACATAAATTAGCAGTGACCCACATGCCTAGGACCTAAAACTACTGGGACAGTTGCACCTCATTTGAAATTTGCAAAGTCTTACATATTATCTAAATTTCAGATTTTTTTCTCGAAAACTTAAATTTGTGTCAGGTTTTTCTGTTCTCTTAGAGTTCAGTAAAATGGGAAATAATAGAAGATATTGGGGATGGCTAAGAAGAGAAAAAATGCTATTCTTATATGTGAATGAAGCCCATACTGATTTATTGCTATGGACCTAAAGTTTCTAGCAAATTGTTTTTCTAGCTTAGCCTCGATCATATTAAATCAAGTAATTGATTGTGCATGTGAGCACATACATCGGTTCAGCTATTATAATGTGTGTTTTTTTTAATTGTATGTTCTATTTAAATAGATGTTTCTAAAATAACCCACATGATTGCAAAAGACTCCCAACCTCTCAGGCCAGAGTAAACCTCATCTTACAGGAATTCAATTCTTAATTTGATGACCCTCTCTTGTATAATTAATCATTGTGAAATAAATTATTTTGATGCCCTTTAATGTTTATTTTTAGCAAAAGAAAGGGTGTTGTGTTGATGGATAGCAAGTAGCTACAAAAGCAGAAGAAACCCAGAATTCTCAAGATTATCAACATATTCCCTTTCCCCTCTTTGAGCCCGAATCAGTCTCTCCAGGGGTCTGAATAAACAAACATGCTTGTCACTGTAGAACAACTTTTACATTCTTCAGATAAGGACTCAGCTCAGTTTAGGGTCAAATTATACTGGTAGCAAAGCTGATCAGAGCAAACAAGGTTTCAGAGGATTCACTCACTCTTGTAAAAGCTGATTATAATTGATGAATGACCAGCTTGCTAGACCCTGACAGACTGGTTGCCTGGCCTTTGCTCTCTGCCAGTTCAAGCCTTACAAGTGTGAAATAGCCAATTACTGAAATACCTATTGAAAGTAATAGGCCAATGAGCAAATTGCTACTGTGGGACATCGTGGCAGTGGAGATGGAAGGAGGCCAAGATAAAGTTCTGCTCTGAGCAGCTGCTCCCACCACAGATTGCTAATACTATTGGATGACCAAGAGATGAGAGCAAGGTATTTTCCCATTCAAACTGCAAGTGTCCTGCCTTGTATTGACTTAAAGTTTATGATGCATGATACCATCTTGTTACCCTGGTCCTAATTTGCAGAAATAAATCCTCCTTTTAAAAGGTAGTTAAATAGGTAATAAGGATAGTCATGGCCATAGATTTTGTGCAAAAGCATTAAATACAATTTTTGCAGGGAATGAAAAGTCATATAGTGTGCAGAGTGTTAATACTTCCCAGCCATTTGTTATTGACAGAACAATTTATCTTGATAAAGGACAGTGAAAAATTCCAATCTATTCACTGACATCACATTATCAGCAGTAATATATGACTGCATCTAAATATAAGGTTGAGCTCTGATACAGCTGAGAAGTTCCTGGTAATTTTCCTGTAAATATATTGTGTACTGGACAATGAACAAATGACACATTTACCATGTAATTGGATAACCTATTTTTATATGAAATTTAAAGTTTTACTGTGTTTAATGGAATATACCATAATGTTTCCTTTTGGGGTAACCTGTTTCTTTAGTAAGACTTCAGCAATAAAATGGGTATTAATGGGTTTGACAGAGAAAAAGGTTAGACAAAGAAAGGTAAATTCTAAAATTCTACATAAGGCAATAGATCCTCTTGGCATTTACTACCATAAGAAAATTGCCTTAATATTTACTATAAATTGTAATTACATTACAGTTATTATAATAGAATATATCTTTTTGTAAGATTAGGAAATTGCGAATTGCATTTTAATTGAAAATGTCTTTGCAAATTGCTCTAGCACAATTCTGAATTATCTGAAATGTGCCTGAGTGGGCTACAATGCAGTTGGGGGATGAGAGGGTGCTGGGGTGGTGATACAGAGCATGGATAGTCCTATGAGACTGGTAAAGGTGATTAGACCTAGGGGGAGCTGTTTGAGCCCATTCCTCCCTAGGCTAGGGGGCATGCAACTTCAGCTGCATGAGATTACAAGAGGCAAAAATATAGACACACGAATCTCCTGATGTGCAACACCTTTGTCCCTTACATTCCCTAGTACCTGTACTTACAAGGCCTCAAATAGGAATCAAGTCTATCATTGCTTAAGATCTGAAACTTGAGTTGATTGGTAAAAATGTTATGTTTCCAGCCAGGTGCGGTGGCTCACACCTGTAATCCCAGCACTTTGGGAGGCCGAGGTGGGTGGATCACATAAGGTCAGGATTTTGAGATCAGCCTGACTAATATGGTGAAACCTCGTCTCTACTAAAAATACAAAAATTAACCAGGCATGGTGGTGCTGCCTGGACTCCCAACTACTCAGGAGGCTGAGGCAGGAGAATTGCTTGAACCTGGGAGGCAGAGGTTGTAGTGAGTCGAGATCGTACCATTGCACTCCAGCCTGGGTGACAGAGCAAGACTCTGTCTCAAAATAAATAAATAAATAAATAAATAAATAAATAAATAAATAAGAAAGAAAGAAACTTTATGTTTCCTAGCAAATCTGTGTAGAAGCCTACAGTGTCTCATCGGTGCACATTCTTTCTTTCTATTTGTCCTTCATGAACAATTTCACAAGATGAGAGCTTCTTGTTATTGCCATAAAATAGCTTGGGGTAATTTGTGTGTTCCATTTGGATTATAGCTATGAAAAAATTCAAATAGTTTACTATTTTTAACATATTATTCTGCCTATTTTCAAGAAGATTTGAGGAATCTATGAATTAAATTAATTATAATATAAAATCTCATTATTTAGTTATTGAAAACAAAAACAAGGAAAAAAAATCCTAGCGCCATGTCCAAAAGGCAGAAGGATTCTTTGAGAGAAATGTCTTGAAATCATTGGCACTGAGTTTAACAATCTGGTTTTGTGACTGCTGAGAGAACAGATGAAACCTGTATGCACCATAGTACAGAGTAGAAAATACGATGTCCTCTTTTTGCAATACTTACCAAAACCACTTGAGTTACCTCCCTATCTAATTAGCAGGGCACTTGTCTTTCCTCTCCTTGTCTCCTCTTGGTCAAAAAGCCCAGTCCTACTTTTAAAATCAAAGTAGAGAAAGACGAAAAATAAGATCGTTCCTCACCATTTGCCTGCCTTTACTTCTGTCTGCCACAGGGTGCCACTGTTGAAAATAGGACCTGCACAATTTGTTGCCACTCTGTCCACAGCTGTGATTATGTCCTTGCTGGTCCAGATCTCTGTGCAGGACAGGATGTTTTCTCTAGAGAAGATAGTCCCACTCTGTTGAGCATTTCCAGTATTTTCTACTCTTGACTTTATGCTTCACTTTCAACCATTTCCCCCCAAGCACACCTAATAGTGCCAGAGAATAAATAAGAAGGTGCTTCAAACTCATGTACATGAGAGTGTCATATAACTGTTCCTCATTGAGCTGTGGAAGGATGAGTATTTGGTGAGATTTAAAGGAATTATATACACGCACATACACACACACTTACAACAGAAGCTGTCAGCTATTATTTTCCAAATAACTCTCAATCAAGACAACCCTGAGATTGAGCACAGAAGCCCCAGTCTAGTCTTCCCAGTTTTCTCACCTCTAAGTTTTTTGGGGTGGGGGCTTTTGGCATCTTTCTTGCCTGCAGATTTCAGTTGGCATTATCTCACTCCATGCAAAACATTATGATATTATTTGTTCTTTAAAGGAATGTTTAGATCTGTATCTCTTCCATTAAGGTGCTCCTGTATACATTAGCTCATCTCCTCCCAAGTGAAGAGCAGTCTGGGGAGCCAAGGGGATGGTGGTCAGTGGCTGCTCTCAATGAAAATGTAAAGCTCTGGCTGCACGTTTCTTATGGGTGCCTCCTAGGACAATGGAAGTGTACTGTTTCATATTTACATAAGTAAG
Source organism: Pan troglodytes (assembly GCF_028858775.2). Lineage (NCBI taxonomy): Eukaryota > Metazoa > Chordata > Mammalia > Primates > Hominidae > Pan > Pan troglodytes. The sequence goes on along the minus strand of NC_072408.2, from coordinate 54,473,490 downwards.
AGAGTTACCCAAGATCGAACCAATCTTGAAGGTAACTTTCCATTTTCACTTTAAATAAATCACTTTTAAACTTTTCTTGCTAAAAAGTACTACCCAGATTGTACTCATTTCCTGTTATGAAAAACTTTTTCATAAAGATAATTATTTTTGTGTGTCAAACTCAACTATTAAGTGGTCATGTAAAAACAGTATTGAGTAATGTAATGACCCTATCTTTATTATAGCTTATTAAATGAATTTTGTTGGGAAGGGAAGATAATGTTTCTAGGTACTATAAACAGCATCTCATTTTACCTGCACTACTTTTTTGTCTGTTTTCAGTTTCTCAGAATGGTATGATAAAATCTTACAGTACAATTGTGCATTTGCCAATTCTTCCTTGTAGTTCTCTTAATTTTTTTCTTTATGCCTTGTAAGAATATGTAGTTAAGTGGATATATGATCAATAAGGTTACCTTTTCCTCTTGTACTGTTCATTTCATTTATAAGTAAAATTGTTCTTTGTTGCTAATAACCCTTTAAACCTATTTTGTTTGCACTTAACATTGTATCAATTCTCTTTTTAATTTTCATTTCATTAATATTTTGTCATTTCCTTTTCTGTCAAACTTCTTATGACATTAAGTCTTTAAGTGTGTACATTTTCAACATTAGATTTTAATTGTTTTTAATTGGATTCTAACTTATTTTAAATTTAATTTCAGAATCTCTCTGCGCATTTATATCATTTTTAAATAAAGTATGCATGTAAGTCATAGAATATATTTAATTCAAATTAAATACAAACCAGAATAATGTTTGCTCTTTATAAAGTAGCAGTTAAATTATTAAAAGGAATTATTGTCTTAACTATACATATTTTTATTTTTTATTTGCCATGTTCTATCTTCCATTTCACCACCCCATCAATTCTTCTATACCAGATTAATCAAAATATTTTAATCCAGATCTACACCCATGATTCAGATATTAAGCATCTCATTTTCATTACTTAGTAATTAGTCTTAAAACTTTTGTATGCATACTTGATCTAAAATCTAGAATAAATATTTGTGTATTTCTCTCAAAGGACCTCATGGTATTTTAATTCTTATCCACCATTTTAAATTATGCATTATTTTTATCTATTAATTTCCCCTTTGTTTAAAAAGCCCCTAAACTAATTATAATTGATGTTTTTACAGTCAATGCTATTTGAAATCATCACCATGTTTACCAATTTGCACTTATTGTTGCTTCTTTTATCTCGATTCTATTCCTTCCTTCTAGAATCAATTTTCTTCTTAATGAATAAATATCATCAATTCTTTTCACCACGTCTACATGAGGCAACTTCTTGCATTTTGTTTTTCATACTGAAAATTTATTTATCTGATCACTCTCTTATACAATAAATTAGCCAATAATAAAATTTGTAGTTGACAGTTATTTTCCCTTTGTCCTTTAAAAATATTTATCCGTTATTTCTTATTTCTCACTTTGCTAATGAAAAGTCTTTTATCAGTCAAATAACTAATTCTGCCTTTTCTCTCTGTTGCTTAAGATTTTTCACTTTGTCTTTGATGTCTTACAGTTATACAGCACTATGTCTAGAGTGTGATTTCTTTTTGCTTATCTGCTCAGGGCTTGATATTTTTCTACAATGAGGAATCTTATGTTTATATAAATCTGGTAAACTCATAGCTGTTATCATTCTGCATTTTCCCTGTTTTCTTCTTCTGGAACTTCTTTTAGGTTTATACTAGATATTTTTAAACCATGCATATCTTGGTCTTCATAATTACTTGCTTTTAATCACTCTGTATTGCCTTCTCTTTAATTTCCTCATATCTATCTTCCAGTGTATGCATTCCTCACTTTAGCTATTTCTAATGTACTCAAAAAATTTCATTGACTGTGTTTATTTTTATTATTCTATTTTAAATATTCCCTTTTATTTTTTATGTTATTCTGCTTTTTTCTTATAATTCATGTTCAATCATTTACTTCTCTGATTGTTTTCATCATATTCTATATTCTTAGATTCCTCTATTATATGCACGTTCTGAAATTTTATTTTAGATGATTTTCAGTATCAACCGGCTCTCCATAAAGTAATTCATCTCTCCATGTATATTTACAGTTTTTTAGTGAGCCCTTATTTGATGATTTTTATATACAATTCTAGAGTACTATTATATATTACATATAAATATATATCCTATATATATTAACTATTACTCTAGATTGATTTTTTTAAGTTGGCATATTTATATCCCAGGACCAATCTTTCACTACTTTTTATGTTAAATTTTTGGTTTGAGATTCTATAACTATTATATTAATATAAGGTTGACTTCAAATTACAAACTGTATATGGCACTGGCTAGGAATTTTGATTTATCAGAAGAAATTTTACATTATTGTTTCATTGTTTTCCTCTCAGAATTCCAGGAAAATAGCAGGCTTCTTTCTGCTATTCTGAGTCAGTGATTGAATTTTTTCTGGTCTTTTTTCAGAAAGAAGACAGCCCTACAAATTTCTGGTTCATGTAAGATTTAAATCCAACTCCTTGTCTCATTTGAGACCAAGGCATTAAAATACTAGGTCCTAGATTCTGTAGCCAAACAAAAAAAGAAAGAAAAACTAAACAACAACAAATGAAAGAGTCTGTAACTGCCTGAGCTATCATGGCATCCGCTAGAGGGTTTAGCTTTTTTGGTTTTCACTTTATTTTTGCCAAATGTTTATTTGTTTGTTTGGTTGATTTGGTTTGTTTTCTGAACTTGCTATGTACTTAAAAAAGTGTTTGCTTATACGCTATCCAGCATTTTAATGTATGTGTTGTGAGAAGTGAGGTCTCATTGATGTAGCCCACCATATTTCTAGGAGACCTCCTTTGTTTTATGCATGTCGAATGTGAGATATGCCGTCAATGTTCACCCAGATTAACCTAGCTAATTTATATCTGGCGAGGCGGCAGGTCATCCAAATCTGGCTTCAGTACACTTTCCCTAGTTTATTCCCTTTATTCCCTGCAAGTCTATACTCCTACTAGATGTCAGCCTCCTGAGGAATGTATTCACCTTTGTATTTCCACTTGCTAACTACGGTGTGGGACTTAGTATAAATTTTTATTGGTAGTCTTTTAAAAATTTTTGCATATAATTTTTCCCCTAAAGGAAAGATGTAAAGCTATGCCCTATAAGGGATTAAAGGGGGGAAAAAAAAGAAAGATAAGATCCTTCAAGTGCTTCACATTGAGTACAGATGGTAAAATAACCAGAAAATTACAGTGTGGCCCAGCCTTGTAATTATAAAACCTGTTATATAAAATGTGATTATTATGCATTCATTTAGCAACTATTCAATGTATTTCTACTATATGGTGGATGTTATGCTAGACTTTGGTAATATAACGTGAAAATGATAGTCTGGAAAGCAAACAGTCTAGTCGGGTGGAAATGTAGATAATAATTAAATAGGCAATCACAAGACTGGGTGATAAATGTTGCTATGGGAATAAGAACACAGTTCAATGTCAAAGTGTGGGGCAGTTGTTATTAAAGGAATTTAAGTAAAACTTCTCAGAGGAACTTACATATAATGGAAAACTGAAGGATGATAGGGATGAGCCAGATAGATGAAGAGTCAGGTATACCAGAGATATAAACTTGGTTCACATACAGGGAATAGCATTTTTAATGGTAATAAAGGCATTTGCATAACTATTCACATAGGTAGCTAAAATGTTGACTGAGGAGTTGGGGGTTGAGGAGGTGTGATCACACTTAAGTCTAGAGAAGAGGCTAAATCATGAAAGATCTTCTAAGCCATTTAAGACAGTTTAGACTTTATCCTGAAGGTGCTGGAGAAACATGACAGGGATTAGAGAAAGGTTATGATGGGATATTTTAATTTGGAAAGAAGTCTATTCAGGATGAATTTAAAAAACTTTTACCCACCACAGATATCAGGCGAAATTCAGCCCCGATATTTCACGTAGTTTATCTTCTATTTTCCCTAAGTGTTGGCTGGTCTGAGAAATAAAGGGACAGAGTACAAAATAGAGAGATTTTAAAACTGGGTGTCCGGGGGAGACATCACATGTCAGCAGGTTCCGTGATGCCCCCCAAGCTTCAAAATCAGCAAGTTTTTATTAGTGATTTTCAAAAGGTGAGGGAGTGTATGAATAAGGTGTGGGTCACAGAGATCACATGCTTCACAAGGTAATAGAATATCACAAGGCAAATGGAGGCAGGGCAAGATCACAGGACCACAGGACGGGGGTGAAATTAAAATTGCTAATGAAGTTTCAGGCACAGATTGTCATTGATAGCATCTTATCAAGAGACAGGGTTTGAGAGCAGACAGCCAGCCAGTCTGACCAAAATTATTGGGAATTTCCTCGTCCTAATAAGCCTGGGAGCGCTACAGGAGACTGGGGCTTATTTCATCCCTACAGCTGCGACCATAAAAGACAGCCGCCCCTGAAGCAGCCATTTCAGAGGCCTACCCTCAGGGATGCATTCTCTTTCTCAGGGATGTTCCTCACTGAGAAAAAGAATTCAGCAATATTTTTCCCATTTGCTTTTGAAAGAAGAGAAATATGGCCCTCTTCTGCCTGGCTCACCAGCAGTCAGAGTTTAAGGTTCTCTCCGATTCCCTGAACATTGCTGTTATCCTGTTCTTTTTTCAAGATGCCCAGATTTCATATTGTTCAAACACACATGCTCTACAAACAATTTGTGCAGTTAATGCAGTCATCACAGGGTCCTGAGGTGACATACATCCTCCTCAGCTTATGATGACGGGATTAAAAGACTAAAGTAAAGACTGGCGTAGGAAATCACAAGGGCATTGATTGGGGAAGTGATAAGTGTCCATGAAATCTTCACAGTTTATGTTCAGAGATTGCAGTAAAGACAGGCATAAGAAATTATAAAAGTATTAATTTGGGGAACTAATAAATGTCCATGAAATCTTCACAATTTATGTTCTTCTGCCATGGCTTTAGCTGGTCCCTCCGTTCGGGGTCCCTGACTTCCCACAACACACAGGTTCTTGGGCTCCCATGAAATAGAAATTCACATGAGGTCAAGCAAGTTCCCCAGACAGAGCATTATTAGGGACTTATGCTTGAACACAAGGGAGACAGCGCTGGAGCGAGAGTTCTTTGGCTACCTCCTTGAGGACAGGTCTTTGCAGTGTTTTAGGAAGGGTGATGTGAAAATGCCTGAGGTACATGAACAGTCATAACATGTGTGGGGTGGAGCTCAGGGTATGCAGGTACAGTGAGAAATCATGTTAGTACATACATGATGTGATCAAAAAATGGCAGATAAGCCCCTTCCTGGGAGGGGAGTTTAGTATTATAATGAAACATGGAGTAAAGGTAAGTCATTTTTCTGGTCTTGTGTGCATGTGGGCAATGCAGTCAGCAGGGATAGTGACAGTGCATGATCTGGTAATTGCTGGATATGGAGAAAAAATGTTAGTGGGGCTGGGGGCTAAATCCCAGTGAGGGCCGAGTCTTGTCCCACTCTGTCTCAGAACTCTACAGGGGAAGTGACCTCACATGCTCTTGCAATAGATCAGCAAGGGTTTCAGAGAAGAGCTTATTCTAGGCTAAAAGGATAGCAGTAGGTCTATAGAAAAGTGGGAATGTTCAACAGATATTTAGGAATTACACTTGAAAAAACTTGAAGATTGGTTGAAATTAAGCATGAATGGAGGGGATAAATTGAAGGCTGCCTCTGAGGTTTCCTTAGGGAAGTTGGCTACCGTTTCTAGAGCTCAGGAGAAAGATCTGGCCTGAAAGTATCAGTTGGGAGGAAGGACATTGTAGTGGTTCTTAAAATATGTACACAAATTCTTTTATACTACTCTCTTCGAGAGGTGAAGTTGAAATTTAGTTATTTTTCCCTTAAGAATGGGCTAGACCTAGTGACTTTCCCCTAACAAATAGAACAAGGGAGAAATAATGTTATACCTCTTCTGAGATTAGGTTATAAAAAGACATTTGTTTTCATTTTGTGCTCTCTCTCTTTCTCTCTCTCTCTCTTCAAGTCACTTGCTCTGGCAGAAGCTAGTGACCCTGTAGAACAGTTTCGTAGACAGGCCCATGTGGGAAAGAATGAAGGTCTCTAGCTAACAGCTGATAGGAGCCAAGGCTGTAAACAGTAAATTCTCCAGTCTCAGTAAAACTTTGAGATGACTACAGCCTCAGTCTACAACTTGATTACAACCTCTGAGAAAACCCTCAATTCAGAACCACCCAGCTAAGCTGTTCTCAGACCCCTTACTCTCAGAAACTATACAAGATAATGTGAATTGTTTTAACCTATCAAGTTTCAGGGTAGTGTGCTATTCAACGAGAGCCAATACATATATTCAACTTATGACAAGGATGATCATATACAATTTTGTAAGTAGAATGGCATTTGAGCTACAATTAGATGATAGATAGAATGAAATTTCAAGAGGAGGGGATCTTGAATAACATTATAATTTATTAAGAGCTCTCTATATCCAAAGCACTATTCTCAATGAATTGCATGTACTAACTCATTGAATATAGCAATCCTATAAGCTAGGTATTATTATCCCTCCTTTACAAATGAGGCAATTAAAACCCTGAGAAGTTAACAAACATTCTTTTTAAATATTCTGTTTCATTTTCAAGCTTTATTGAGGTATAATTGACAAAATTGTATAAAGTATACAATATAATGGTTTGATATACCTATATATTATGAAAGGATTACCACAATCAAGTTAGTTAAAAGATCTCTCACCTAACCTAGTTACCATTTGTGTGTTTGTGTGTGTGTGTGTATTTGTGAGGTGAGAACATTTAAGGTCTACTCTGTTGGCAAATTTCAAATGTAAAATACAGTATTGTTAACTTTAGTCAGCATGCTGTGCATTAGCTCCCCAGAGCTTCTGCTTATATTTTGTATCCTTTGAACTTCTCATTTCCCCCAAGCCCCATCCCCTGGCAACATCCATTCTACTCTTAATTTCTGAGTGATATTTTTCAATTCCACATATAAGCAAGATTATACATCATTTGTATTTCTCTGTGTGACTTATTTTACTTAGCATAATGCCTTCAAGTTTCATCCATTTCATCACAAATAGCAGGATTTCCTTATTTTTTTCCTTGGATATGGCTGAATACAATTTGTGTGTATGTATGTCTGTGTATATCTCACAATTTTTTAGTTTGTCTTGGCTATTGTGAATAATGCCAACTGAACATGGGAGTGCTGGTATCTTTTCAACATACTGATTTTGTTTCCTTCAGATTTATACCCAGAAGCAAGATTGATGGATCATATGGTAATTCTATTTTTAATTTTTTGAAAAGCTTCATACTGTTTTCCATAATGGTTGTACCAATTTTTATTCCCATCAACAATGCACAAGGGTTCCCTTTTCTCCACATCCTTATAAACATTTGTTATCTCTTGTTTTTTTTTAGATAATAGCCATCCTAACAGGTGTGGGGTGAGAGTTCATTGTGGTTTTTATTTGTATTTCCTTTATGGTCACTTATATTGAATATATTTTCATGTATTTACTGGCCATCCATATGTCTTCTTTGGAAAAATGTCAGTTCAAGCCCTTTGCCTGTTTCTTTAATTGGATTATTTGCTTTTATTCTATTGAGTTGTATGAGTTTCTAATATAGTTTTATTTTAACCATTTGTCAGGTATATGGTTTGAAAATATTCTCTACCATTCCATTGGTTGCTTTTTTATTTTGTTGATGCTTTTTTCGTTGTACAGAATCATTTTAGTTTGATATCGTCCACTTACTTACTTTTGCTTTTGTGGTTTGTGCTTTTAGTTTCATCTCCAAAAAGTCATTGCCAAGACCAGTGTCAAGGAGTTTTTCCCCTGTGTTTTCTTAAAGGAGTTTTGTGGTTTTATGATTTATATTTAAGTTTTAATTCTATTTTGAGTTAAATTTTGCGAGTTGTGTAAGATAGAGGTTCAATTTCATTTTCTGCATGTGCATATTCAGTTTTTCCAACACCATTTGTTGAAGAGACTCTCCTTTCCCCATTGTGTATTCTTGGCACTTTTATCAAATACTAGTTGACTATATATGCCTGGGTTTATTTTTCAGCTCTTCTTTCTATTCCATTGGTCTATGCATCTGTTTTTATGCCAGTATCATACTGTTTTGATTACTACAGATTTGTAATACAGTTTGAAATCAGGAAGTGTGATGTCTCCAACTTTGTTGTTCTTTCTCAAGATTACTTCTACTATTAGGGGTCTTCTGTGGTTCCATATGAAAGGATTTTTTTTCCATTTCTGTGAAAAATCTCAGGATTTTGATAAAGATTGCATTGAATCTATAGATAGCTTTGGTTAGTGTATGGCTATTTTTACTATATTAATTCTTTTGATCCATGAATAGAAGATATTTTTCCAATTGTTTATGTTGTCTTCAACGCCTTTCTTAAAAATTGTAGTTTTCTTGGGAGGCCAAGGCGGGCGGATCACAAGGTCAGGAGATCAAGACCTTCCTGGCTACCATGGTGAAACCCTATCTCTATTAAAAATACAAAAAAATTAGCCGGGCATGGCAGCATGCACCTGTAGTCCAGCTACTCGGGAGGCTGAAGCAGGAGAATGGTGTGAACCCGGGAGGCGGAGCTTGCAGCGAGCTGAGATCATGCCACTGCACTCCAGCCTGGTCAACAGAGTGAGACTCCACCTCAAAAAAAAAATTATAGTTTTCAGTGTACAGATTGTTCACCTCTTTGATTAAATTTATTCCTAAGTATTATAGATTTGAGTCTATTGTAAATGGTATTTTCTTAATTTCTTTTTTAGAAAGTTCATTGTTAGTATACAGAACTCTATTACTTTTCTATGTTGTTTTGCATCTTGCAACTTTAATGAATTCATTTGTTAGTTCTCTCAGGGTTTTTTGGTGGAATCTTTAGGGTTTTCTACATATAAGATTATATTATATGCAAATAGAGATAATATAATTCTTCCTTTTCAATTTAGATGCCATGTATTTCTTCTTCTTGCTTGATGCTATCGCTAGAATTTCCAGTACTATATTGAATACAAGTGATGAGAGTGGGAATGCTTGTCACTTTCCTGATCTTAAAAGAATTCAGGTTTTCATTGCTGAAGATGATGTTAGCTGTGGACTTATCATCTATGACCATTATTATGTTGATGTACATTCATTCTATACCCAATTTGTTGAGGGTTTTTATCAAGAAAGAATGTGGAATTATGCTATATGCTTTTTGGGCATCTATTGAAATTATCATTACAGATTTTCATTCTTCTTCCTGTTAATATGATGGGTTGTATTTATTGACTTGTTTATGCTGAACTGTCCTTACATTCCAGGGATAAATCAAAGCTGATCATGGTGTACGAGCCTTTTAATGTGCTATTGAACTCAATTTGCTGTATTTTGAGAATTTTTGCATCTATGTTCATCAGAGATATTGGCTGGTAATTTTCTTTTCTTGTATTGTCTTTATCCAATTTTCATATCAGGGTAATAATGGGCTCATAAAATGAGTTTGGAAGTGCTCCTTCTGTCTTCAATTTTTTTTTTTTTTTTTTTTGAGACAGAGTTTTGCTCTTATCACCTAGACTGGAGTACAATGGCATGATCTTGGCTCACTGCAACCTCTGCCTCCCAGGTTCAAGCAATTCTCTTGCCTCAGCCTCCCAAGTAGCTGGGATTACGGGTGTATGCCACCATGCCCAGCTAGTTTTTCTATTTTTAGTAGAGATGGGGTTTCACCACGTTGGCCAAGCTGTTCTTGAACTCCTGACCTCAGGTGATCTGCCCACCTCAGCCTCCGAAAGTGCTGGGATTACAGGCGTGAGCCACAGCGCCCAGCCTCCCTCTTCAATTTTTTTGGAGAAGCTTAAGAAGAATTGGCATTAATTATTATTTAAATGTTTGGTAGAATTCATCAGTGAATACTGGGGATACTGAGACTCTCAGGGAATAAATTATTTGGCAAAGTTCACATGTGTAGTAATCTATAGTCTATCTGTTTTTCAAAGGTGCTATATGGTTTGGGCTTTTCTTTCTTGGGAGGCTGTTGATTACCAATTAAATTTCTTTATTCATCATTGTGCCTTTTTTTATGATTCAGTTTTCCTAGGTTATATGTTTCCAGGAATTTATTCATTTTTTAGGTTGTCTAATTTGTTGATATATGTTCATGGTAGATTTTGATGATTCTTTGTATTTCTGTAATATCAGTTATATCTCCTCTTTCATTTATAATTGTATTTATTTGAGTCTTCTGTCTCTATTTTCTGTTTTTTTTTTTTTTTTTGGTTGGTCTAGGTAAAGTTTCATCAATTTTGTTTAGCTTTTCAGAAAACCATCCCTTCATTTTGTTGACCTTTTCAATTGTTTTTCTATTCTCTATTTCATTTATTTAATAAATAATACTTTATTTTTTTTATTCTGCCAAATGTGGGCTTTGGTTGTTCTTTTTCTAGTTTTGTAAGGTATAAAATTAGATTGTTTATTTTAGATCCTTCTGTTTTTCTTGTGGGCATTTATAGCTTTAAACTTTTCTTTTAGAACATTTTTGCTGCATTCCATAATGTCATTTTTTCCATTTTTGTTCATATCACAATTTTTTATTTCTTTTGATTTTTTATTTAAATATATCTTGTTTAGGAGTGTGTTGTTTAATATCCATATAGCTGAGAATTTTTCAATTTTCTTTTATTATTGATTTCCTATTTCATACCATTTTGGCCCAAAAAGTACTTGATTTTTTTTTAGTCTTCTTGCAATTATTAAGAGATGTTTTGGGATCTAACATATGATCTTTCCTATGGAATACTTTATGTGTATTTGAGAAGAATGTGTATTTTGCTTCTGTTGGATGAAATGTTTTGTTTATATCTGTTAGGTAATTTGGTCTATAGTGTTGTTAAAAACCACTGTTTCCTTATTGATTTTCATGTGATTATCTATTCCTTGTTTCCTACTATTAAAATTTCCTACTATTATAAAATTGCTATTTATGTCTCCTTTCAGTTCTGTTAGCATTTGCTTGATATATTTACATGTTCCAATGCTGGATGCATATGTATTTCAATTGTTATATCTTTTTGATGAATTCACCTCTTTAATATTATATATTTACCTTCTTTGTCTCTTATGACCATTTATCACTTCCACTCTATCTTCTCCGATGTAAATTTAGTCACCCCTGCTCTCTTTTGATTTTCATTGCATGGAATATCTTTTTTTATTCCATCACTGTTAGACTATTTGTGTCCTTAAATCCAAAATGAGTCTTTTGTGGGCATCATGGTTCCTGGGTTTTGTTTTTTAATCCATTTAGCCACTCTGTCTTTTGATTTGAGGATTTAATTCATTTACATTGAGAGTAATAGATAAGGCCTTGCTATTGCCATTTTGCTGATTGTTTTCTGACTCTCGTTAGTTTCCTTGTTCCTTTCTTCCTCTTTTGTTGTCTTCTATTGTGACTTGATGACTTTTTTGTGGCAGCATACTTTGATTCCTTTCTGTTAAACCTTTCTTTATTTACTACAGATTTCCTTTATGGTTAACATATGGCTTAAATAAAATATTTTATAGTTATAACGTCCTACTTAAGCTATAAAAACTTAACTTTGATCATGTAGAAAACTCCATAGTTTTACTTATTTCCCCCTTGTCATTTTAAGTTGTTGCTGTTACAGCTTACATTTGTTTTATTGTGTGTTCAATAACAAATTATTATAATTATCGTTATTTTTAATACATTTGTTTTTTACCTTTTATACCAAAGTTGAAAGTGATTTATGTATCACCATTACAATATTAAAGAATTCTAAATCTAACTCTATATTTACCTTATCTGGTGTTATATATTCATATGTTTTTACATTGTAATTACTGTTTTCATTTCAGCTTGAAGTAATCCATGTGGCATTTCTTGTAAGGCAATTCTAGTAGTGAGGAACTTCCTCAGCTCTTGTTCATTTAGAAAAGCCTTTATCTCTGTCTTAATGTCTATAGAATAGCTTTGCTATGTGTAGTATGGTTGACTGGAAGATTTTTTTCTTTCAATATTTTAAACATATCACTCCACTGTCTGCTGAGGTTTCTGCTGAGAAATACTCTAATAGTCTAATTGAGGCTCCTTTCTATGTGATGTCACTTTTCTCTTGTGCTTTCAAAATTCTCTCTTTGTCTTTCACTTTTGGCAATTTTATTACAATGTGTTTCAGTGTAAATAAACCTTTTTAGATTAAACCTATTTAGGACTATTTGGGTCTCATGAATCTGGATGTCCATTTCTCACCCCAAATTTGGAGAATTTTCAGCTGTTATTTCTTTAGACTTTCTGCACTTTCTGCAACTTTCTCTCTCTCTCTTTCTCTCTCTCTCTCTCCCCTCTTATTTCCATAATATATAGTTTTGCTTGATGGTATGCCTTAAGTCTTGCAGATTTTCTTCACTCACTTCTTTTTGTTATTCTTTCTTTTTGCTCTTCTTCCTGGATAATTTCAAACAGCCTGTCTTCAAGTTCACTGACTCTTTATTCCACTTGAGTGTGCTATCATGGGTCTCTATTCAAAATTTCAGTTTAGTCATTGTGTTCTTCAGCTCTTAATTTTTTTCTCTCTATAGTTTAAAAATATTTATCTTTCTTTGTTGAACTTGCAGTTTCGTTCATTTATTGTTTTTCTAATTTTGCTTAATTTCCATGTTTTCTTGTAGTTCACTGAACTTCATTTAAAGGGTTTTTCTTGATTCTTTGTTAGTCAGTTCATACATCTCCATTTCTTTAGGGTCAGTTATTGTAGCTTTATTAATTTACTTAGTGGTATAATGTTTCCTTGATCCCTGCATTGGTATGTGTACATTTGAGGAAATGGCCACCTCTTCCAGCCCTTAGACATTTACTTTAACAGGGAAAGTCCTTCTCTAGTCAGTTCAACCTGTGCTTCTGGATGGGCCAGCTGGTAGCATTTACAGGCAGGTAGGGCTAACTGTCAAGATCTCTTATTTGGTAGGGCCATCGTCCATGCTCTCAGTTTAGGTTTGACCACTGGCTGACTCCATAGTCAGGCAGGGCTGCTGGATGAGCTCTGCATTCAGGCTTGGCTCCACAATCACCTTTGGTCAAATGGGGTCACAGTCTATACTCCCTGCCCATGTGGTGCTGCTAGTTGGACTCAGCAATTGGACTGAGCTTCAGAATGGGTTCCATTATCACGCCAAGCTAGCTGGGGCCCCAGGATGTGCTCCCCAGCCAAGTAGTGCTGCTGGCTTCTTGCTACATTTTCAGGAATGGGCTGCAGTCTGGGCTCTATGATTGGTCAGAGCGTCAGACTGTGCTCTACAATTGGGTGAGACCACAGGCTCTGCCCTGTGTTTGGGTATGGTCACTGACTAGTTTCCCTGCGCTGTGCATGTCCACTGGCTGACCAAGGTAACTGATTGCAAACTTAGGAAATTGAAGTTCATCAAGCTTTTCTGGAGTATAAGTTCTTTCATTCATCCCCTCATTGGTTGATTTATCAATCTTTATTAAAGGCAAGTTCATATTCTTGCCAGAATCTTGACTCTTAGGAATTACCTTGCAAAGTAGGCTTAGCCCTTATACAGAAGAGGGCCCTAGGACTCTCAGGGAATAAGTTACTTGGCAAAGTTTACATATGTACTAATCAGCAATCTCTCTGCCTTTTCCAAGATGCACCTTTTCCATTACACTATTCAGCAACTTTGTGGAAGGCTGGGTAAAGACATGGAGGGACTTAGGTGTAAATGCACTGATCTTTTTTCATTCATGTAATGTGTTTCTACAACTATTCTTTTAATTTATATCTCCATTTATAGCTGTATAGCACAAGAACGTGTTAAGAAAGGGCTACTACTAAAGAATACACAAAAGTACTTAGGTTATTTGCTAACAAATGCATTATACTGATATAGAATAAAGCTGGTCTTTTTTTGCCAGTTTTCATTTTGCAGACAAAAATAAAATGATTCATAACCTTTTCATATGTTTTTTTCTCTTTGGGATTTTCCCTAGAAAGGTAGTAAATGAACACAATGTATTTATTTAAGTGCAACATAAGTGAATTCCATTTTTATGATATTATTATTTTGTAATGCATTGAGCCTCAGATATGACTGTTCAACACCTGATTATGCTTCTAGGTCCTCAGTTGTGTGAGGCCAGTGAAATAGGACCTTCTGTGCCTTTTTGCTCTTTAGAGCACTGAATGAGGACTTTGGCACCTAATTTGGAATTTTGGAGCACACTATTTCATCACTTTTTGCCATGTAGATGCTCCAGAAATTTGCCTCCCTTCTGGCAGGGAAATGACTCCAGCAAAGCTGTTCTGTGGAGGCACTCTGAGAGAAAGAAGGCAGAAAATCTGAAAAGAAATATGAAAAGCAATGCATTTTAAAATTGTCAATAGAAATAAATACTTTCATATATTTATGGTAAAAGCACCAACTTAAATAAAAATGTATGTTTTAGAATACATTCATAAGCACCAAGTCATACTGAGTTTTCATGATAAGCAAAGATAAATGTTTCAAAGAACTTCAGAGCCCAGAAGGATCTGAGTAAACTCCTTCTCCTGCAGAATCAGTTAGAAAACCCCCCCATTTGTATGGCTTTCTCCTTTAACATGGATTCATAACTCTGTTATTAATGTTTGCTATTACTTTGTATGTTTGTATTGTAATACTTACTATACCATATTATAGGTAAATGTTTCCCCATAAGTTTTAATTTTGTCAAAACATAATGAGATATTTGTAGCTGATTTACATTAGTGCAAGTTTTAGAAGACTAATGCAGACACCAGAATGTTACTTTATTTATCAAAAAGTATTGAGGATATATGGGAAAACCTTTTCATGGAATGGAGTAGTCAATTTCTTGTCTTCAAAGTACCTCCTTGGAGGCTCCTATAATAATCAGTTCATCATGATACAGGAGGAATGAGAATTTTAACATGGTAATATCAGTTTCACTATGGAGATTTTTTTTTTTTTTTTTTTTTTTTTTTTGAGATAGAATCTCTGTCTGTCGCCCAGGCTGGAGTGCAGTGGCGCGATCTCAGCTCACTGCAACCTTCGCCTCCCAGGTTCAAGCGATTCTATAGAGACTAAGCTTTTCTGATTTTTTTTGAGACAGGGCCTCACTCCCATCACCTAGGCTGCTAATTCATTTATTAAATAACAAAAAAAAGTCATTTGAATAATGTTTTTGCAAAAGGTAATCAGTTTATAAATCTTTTTCCATTCACTCTGGAGACTTTTTTAAAGGCTATTTCTTCCAGGTACAGAAAAACATGGTAGACATCTGTACCACTCACAGTATAAACAATGCTAGTAATATCCTCCTTACTCAGTGTTTTTCTTCCCTTTAACAACACTAGATTTAACACAGACAGAAACTTTCTTTTACGGGTTTCCTGTTTTTTGACTCAATATAGATCGAATTAATACTGTCTTCAAAGAGAATTCAGTAGTGCTGGATTATTTTAAGTTGTTACAATCAGTTACTTTTCCAATAGAGTAGAATTGATCTTGGAGAGACCCAGATGTCCTCCGCTCTTGGAATGGGTTACTTCCTAGGACAGCACATCCTAGCTACTGTGAGTATACTATAACTGTTGACTCTCTCTTATTTCTTGGCTTGTGAGGCCCTTTTCTTAGCTCTCAAAAGGTTGTATAGTGTAAGGCAAAAAGGACAGGCTCTGCCAAAGTCATCATATGTTGACTGGAATCATGCATCTCCTATTAACTCAACTGTGTGCCCTGGGTGAGACTCAATTTCACCCAGGAAAAGGTAAATAATAATACTAGAAGTAACAGCAATGCCCAACTCCAGGGGCTTTAAGATTAAAGGTGGTGTATGCTAAACACTTAGAATCCTGCCTGGTACTTGGCAGGAATTCAGTAAGTGAAGGCTTTCCTCTTACTACTGCTTACAGATAAGATACACCTGATTGCATTAGAAAGCACAATGATGAATCCTACATTCTCAATTTACTCATTCATTCAATAACCACTTAGCACCTACTTGATGCCAACTATGATTTACAACACTGATCCCCTGCAGCATTTAAAAAATGGAAAGTATTTCTAGTGGGGA
This sequence comes from Pan troglodytes, assembly GCF_028858775.2. NCBI lineage: Eukaryota > Metazoa > Chordata > Mammalia > Primates > Hominidae > Pan > Pan troglodytes. The sequence goes on along the minus strand of NC_072408.2, from coordinate 54,457,351 downwards.
GAGACAGACCATGAACAAAATGTGTAAGGAAATAATACTGTATAGTAGAATATGATAAGTACCTTAAAGAAAAACAAAGCAAGCTTCAGGTGATAGGAAATTCTGGGGAGGAGTTGCACAATTAGAAAGGAAGATCAGAAAAACAAGGCAACACTTGAGCCAAAGAATGAAGGAGGCAATGGACATGGCCTTGCAAATGTCACAGGGGAAAGGCATTCCAGACAGAAGGAACAGCCAAAGCGAAGTAAAATGGACATGCTATTAGCCTATTTGAAGGCCAATGTTCTAGAACAGAATGAACAAAGAAAACACAGCAGAAAGTAAGGTTGAAGAAAAGGGAAGATTCAAATAAACATCATCAGAAACAACAAAGGGGATATTACCACTGGCCCCACAGAAATATAAACAACCATCAGGGAATATTATAAATGCCTCTATGCATATAAACTAGAAAATATAGAAGAAATTAGTAAATTCCTGGGCACATACACCCTTCCAAGACTGAACAAGGAAGAAACTGAATCACTGAACAGAGCAACAATGAGCTCTGAAATTTAGTTAGTAATAAGTAGCCCACCAACAAAAAAAGCCCAGGACCAGATGGATTCATAGCTGAATTCTACCAGATGTACAAAGAAGAGTTGGTACCATCCCTGCTATTCCAAAAAGTTGAGGAGGAAGGACTCCTCCCTAACTCATTCTATGAGGCAAGCATCATCCTGATACCAAAACCTGGCAGAGGTACAACAAAAAAAGAAAACTTCAGGCCAATAACCTTGATGAACATACATACAAAAATCCTCAACAAAATACTGGCCAACCAAATCGAGCTGCACACCAAAAAGCTCATCTACCACAATCAAGTAGGCTTTATCCCAGGGATGCAAGGTTTGTTCAACATACACAAATCAGTAAATGTGATTCCTCACATAAACAGAACTAAAGACAAAAACTGCATGATTGCCGCAATAGGTGCAGAAAAGTCTTCGATAAAATTCAATATCCATTCATGTTAGAAATTCTCAATAAACTAGGTATTCAGGAAATATACCTCAAAATAATAAGAGCCATCTATGACAAACCCAAACCAACATCATACTGAATGGGCAAAAGCAGGAAGCATTCCCCTTGAAAACCAACACAAGACAAAGATATTCTCTCTCACTACTTCTACTCAACATAGTACTGGAAGTCCTGGCTAGGGCAATCAGGCAAGAGAAAGAAATAAATTGCATTCAAATACGAAGAGAAGAAGTCAAACTTTGGCACAAATTGAATAAAATACCTAGGAATACAGATAACTAGGGAGGTGAAAGATCTCTACAATGAGAACTACAAACCACTGCTCAAAGAAATCAGAGGTGACACAAACAAATTGAAAAACATTCCATGCTCATGGATAGGAAGAATCAATATTGTTATAACGGCCACACTTCCCAAAGCAATTTATAAGTTCAATGCTATACCTATTAAACTATCATTTGCATTCTTTATAGAACTAGGAAAAACTATTTTAAAATACATATGGAATCAAAAAAGAGCCTGAATAACCAAGGGCAATCCTAAGCAAAAAGAACAAAGCTGGAGGCATCACAGTACCCAACTTGAAACTATACCACAGGGATACAGTAACCAAAACAGGGTGGTACTGGAACAAAAAGTGACACATAGACCAATGGAACAAAATAGAAAACCCAGAAGTAAGACTGCACACCTACAACTATCTGATCTTCATCAAACCTAACAAAAACAAGCAATGGGGAAAGGATTCCCTATTCAATAAATGATGCTGGGATAACTGGTTAGCCATATGCAGAAGATTGAAACTGGACCCCTTCTGTACAACACTTACAAAAATTAACTCAAGACAGATTAAACACTTAAATTTAAAATCCCAAGCTAAATCCTGGAAGACCACCTAGGCAATATCATTCAGACATAGGCACGAGCAATGATTTTTTGATGAAGACACCAAAAACAATGGCAATAAAATCAAAAATTCACAAATAGGATCTAATTAAACTAAAGAGCTTCTGCACAGCAAAATGAACTATCAACAGAGTAAATAACCTAAAGAATGAGAGAATATTTTTTCAAACTATTCCTCTAACAAAGGCTTACTGTCCAGCATCTATAAGGAACTTAAACAAATTTACAAGAAACAAACAACCCCATTAAAAAGAGTGCATAGGCCGGGTGCAGTGGCTGATGCCTGTAATCCCAACACTTTGGGAGACTGAGGCGGGTGGATTGCCTAAGCTCAGGAGTTTGCAACCAGCCTGGGCAAAATGGTGAAACCTCATCTGTACTAACATACAAAAAAATTAGCCAGGCGTGGCAGTGTGTGCCTGTATTCCCAGCTACTTGGGAGGCTGAGGCAGGAGTATAGCTTGAATGCTGAACCTGGAAGGTGAAGATTGCAGGAAGCTGAGATTCACCACTGCACTCCAGCCTGGGTGACAAAGCAAGACTCCAACAAAAAAAAAAAAAAAAAAAAAAAAAAAATGGGCATAGGCCATGAACAGACACTTTTCAAAGGAAGACATACAGCGGCCAACAATCATATGAAAAAAAGCACAACATCACCGATCATTAGAGAAATGCAAATCAAAACCACAATGAGCTACCATCTCACACCAGTCAGAATGGCTATCATTAAAAAGTCAAAAAATAACAGATGCTGGTGAGGTTGTGGAGAAAAAGGAACACTTACACACTGTTGGTGTTGGTGTAAATTAGTTAAATCATTGTGGAAGACAGTGTGATGGTTCCTCAAGACCTAAAGACAGAAATACCATTTGACCCAGCAATCCCATTACTGGATATATTCCCAAAGGAGTATAACTCACTCTATTATATAGATGCATGCATATGTTCCTTGCAACACTATCCACAATAGCAAATACATGGAACAAACTTAATTGCCTATCCATGTTAGACTGGATAAAGAAAATGTGGCACATATACGCCATGGAATATTATGCAGTCATAAAAAAATGAGATAATGGCCTTTGCAGGGCTATGGGTGGAGCTAGAGGACATTACCATTAGCAAACTAACACAAGAACAGAAAACCAAATACCACATGTAATGATGAGACCACATGGATCAATAGAGGGAACAACACATGCTGGGGCCTATTAGAGTGTGGAGGGTGGTTGGAAGGAGAGGGTCAGGAAAAATAACTAATGGATACTAGGCTTAATACTTGGGTGATAAAATAATCTTACAAGTTTACCTATGTAACAAACTACACATGTACCTCTGAGCTTAAAATAAAAGATTAAAAAAAAAAAAAGGAAAGTTGGAGGAATCGCAAGAGCCAAATTTTGAAGCATTTTGTAGGCCACTGTCAAGACTTTGGCTTTTACTGTAATTGAAATGTAAGCTACTGGAGGATTTTGAGCAAATCTCTTGTGATATCTCCTTTACCTTTTTCTAATTTGATTGTTGTTTTGAGAATAGACTGTAAGGAACCAAAAGTGGAAGCAAGCATACATTTCAGAAACTATTGGAGTAGTATAGGTGAGAAGCTGTCAAGTGGTAAAGAATGGAGATGGTGAGAAATGTTCAGAAACAGCATAATTTGGAAGACAGATTCAGGATTGGATTTTGTGTAGGAGAGAGAAAAAAAGTCAAGAGTGTCTATAAAGTTTTTGATTAAAGCAATTAAAAGGATGGAGCTTCCATTCACTGAGTTTATGTATCTTTGGCAGTTACCTTCAAATATTAGGTATCTTTTTTGTGTATTCATCTTATTTTTAAAGCTATAGTGAGTTTTTAAGAGTAAGGACAGTGTACTATGTCTTCTTCATGTATACTCATGGTACTTTTCTCTCTGGATGGTAATAAGCAAATATCAATGACTAACTGATTGGCTTGTCGGTGACACTGATGAAACTTGTCATAAAGTTGGCTGTGATGGCTGAGATAATTTCACATGTCATAGGCAGAGATGGTTATGGTTGGATAGTTAAATGTCTCTGCAGGTACTTAAGATTATATGAAAAAGTAGGAGAAAATAAATGTGAGTTCAAACTAAGAATTTTGACTCCTTTTAAAATGCTTAGATCTAAAATGGAGTGTACTCGAAAGGCCCATGATAAGATATAAAAAATACTGTAAATGAGAATATTAATATGTTCCTAAGTGAAGCAACATCTAATTATAGTTAGTAAATTTAAATTAATATTTAAAATGCTAAAAACACATCCTGTTTTATCACCAAAATCCTTTAAAGGCATTCTCTAGGCTTTTAAATGAAGCCCAAATTTGTAGCAAATGATCTGCAAATGTAAGCAAGTAGAGCATGCCATTCCAGAATTTATAAATGAAAGGGAATTTAGAAAGTAGCTAGTTAATGGCTAAGGGAGATATAAATCCATATTTACTTGTTCCTGGACCAGTCATCTACTATACCATGTTTATCTTGACTTTAGTCTGTCTTAATTTTCATGAGATTTAGAGATTATCTAGTGCAATCTGTCACTCCCTCAGCAATGTAGATGTAATATTAGAAATGAAGTGATTTGAATGTCTACTGAGATACTTGACAATCTCTGTAGCATCATGTGGCCCCAGGTTTCCATACACTATTCCCTGTTTATGGACTATGACTTGTCAATTCTTAACCCTCCAGCTCTCCTTTGCTATTGCCCTTCGTGCTGGGCACAAAGAGGTCAAATGGAAGTTGGACTCACCTGGAAGCGTGATCAGACATTTCCACCTGTGGGTTCTGCTGGATTTTACCACCTTCTGCAAAACACTGAGTGTAGTCGTGACATTCACCATTACATTGAGTACAAATAATCCAGTCTTAAGCACTTTGGGATTTCAGTAGCCTCTTAGGTAATGTCGAAAAGGACAGATTATTCTTAAAATAAGATAAATTAATGGCTAAAAGCCAATAATTCAACAATTGGCATGTCAGTTGCAAAGTAAGGGTGGTAAATCTTGGGTAGGTGCCTGAGATTAAAACCCTTTTTACAGTTGAGGGCCGTGATAATTTCAATAACATTAATTTACAATTGACAAATTGTGTACTCTTAACACTGATAATCTAGCCATTTATTAGACTTTAAGAGCAGGAGTAATTAAGTATTACTGCCCAGAAGAGTTGCTAGGGTGTTATTTATAAACACAATGAGTATAAAAAACAACTTTTTATGTTCAAATGAATATTAATTGTTTCTTCATTAAATGCAGCCTGAGATATTTGCGTTAATGTTTTCGCTATACCATTTTATTTCCCAAGTTGATTGGGCTGCTCATTTGTCATTGTTGTTCTATTTTGTTTTGCTCCCCACCCCTAACCAACCCATATGAACTTCTAAGGGGTGAGAACAAACTAGAGGGTATTTTCTGAAAGAAAGAATTTTGCCCCATACTCTCAAAGTAAAATACTATTTTCACCTGGTAGTCTGGGGTTTGAGAACTCCTAAGCAAAAAAAAAAAAAAGTAAAAGCTTTTTTTATATTTCCAACTTGATGATTTCTGGGGTTTAGATCATACATGTCCTTCTAATTGGACTAAATAACATATTATCCCATCAATATTCAACACAGTCTTAAATTCCAGTGTGTTGTTGGTAAGAATAATGTAACAGTGGTCTGCAGGAGGTAAGATTTTGCAAGCTCCTGTGGTGCAAGCAATTTCAAAAGCAAGTAAAACCAAATAACTAATGCAAACAACTTGGTAATAATATTTATTGTCATTTATTTTAAAACAAAGAAGGAAGATACTATGAATAGTTTTATTTTTCTAATGCTAAGCGTTAAGTCCTAGATGTAGGAAGAAAATATGATTCTATCATGAACAATAAAACAAACTGTGCAAATTCTAGACTACAACTAGAATAATGGTATCTCCCCACTATTAGCCTATGGCTGGATATGCAATTTCAAATGTTCCCGGAGTATTACAACTTTCTTCCCCTCAGAAAGTCCCAAGACTTGGTTTCTTGTTAAAATTCCATACCTGCATGCTTTATATTTCTTATGCTTCGCCTGTTATGTCACCCTCACTCTTGATAGAAACTTATTTGGATAATGTCTGGAAGCAAAGAGTGCCCCCCTGAAGAAGGTTAGGGATGGAGGCACTCTGTCAATACCTGACAGGTGTAAATTTTTTAATGTATGAGTAGTATATGAAAATACAAATCACCCCAGAGAGCCAGCCTAAAGCAGACTGAAAAGCTGTCATAAGCAATTTTCAAAAAGCATGAGTTATTTGATTCCCTTCCAGGGAGGAACAACTCCATAGGCATAAATTTATGAATGGTACTTGACAATCTTAACAAGTCCTGCTCTCTCCAAGCTCACCGTATAACCAACACATGACAAGGTGGACTTTCTGGTCACCCAGAATCTGTGGCCAAGAGAGAATTGACATGATAACTGAGAAGAGCTTGAGCCACCTTACTTACTGAGGCTCGTGTCAAGGAACACATTAAATAATCTCACAATCAGGAACATTTTGAAATGATTATTTTTGGACCCACTTCTAACCGACCAATTTCTTGGATGTCATAATATGAGGGAAAATGGAGTCTTTGAGATGTACTCCTCCCCCAATCACTAGTTTATATCCTTTAGCACTGTAAATTTCTGTTTTCCTTTTTGGCCCCAGGTTCATTGAAAAATCTTTACTAACTGAATAGCCTTCTCTCTGGTGTGAGAAAGCTGACTTTAGCGAAGAAGTGCATGATTGGTGAGTCAGTTCTAATTGAATAAGTGTCATAGTCAAAAATCAACAAGTGATGAAGACGAGGAAGCCCTGGAGGGGCGTTTGTTTCAAATCCTATTAAATCTTTCTTAGTAGCACAGGACTTTAAGGAGAATATGTAAAATTGAAAAAGACAAGAGGTTACAGGATAGCTTTATGCTATAGATGTTATATTCACTAAAATGGAGAAACTTGTCTTTTGTAGTTCTTAACAAAATTAGGTCACATAAAATGTACTGATATCAGAATTCTTATGAATTCAACACTTAGAGGTGAATTAAAGTATGAATCTGTCCTAAAGGCTTTGCTGTGATAGAAGAATAAAATAAAGGCTTTGGTTCCTGCTATTCAAGATTCCCCAATGGCTTCCACTGGTGTTCCTCTAGGACAATGATTCTTCTGTTTCTTTGATCATGACCCCAGAGAAAGAAGAACTTATTCACTGGGACTCAGTGTACATACAAACACACACACACATCAGAAATAAATATTATTTTTAAAAGACCTACTCCTATCTCATGTGATTCACTTCAATACTTTCTATTCTATAATATATATGTATATTATATTCTGTTTCAATATTTCATTTAAAAGGCTGGCTGTATTTCACTAACTTGATGTCTTAGCTTGCCAATGGTTCACAACTGCTGATTGCAATACATTGCACTAGAAGGCTCCATATTACCAGAGTATGATATGTGTATTCTTTTCAGTGGACTTGTGTTCACACCATTATTCCTTTCAGAATGTCCTCCCCTTACTTACATCCTAGTTATGCCAGAAGTTATTAATAAAGTGAGCTATCACCTATTGAATCCTATTGGAAATAGTTGGCATTATTTTATATTTGGGGTATGTAGGAGCACTGCAAACCTCTTCTTCACCAGCCGTCTCTTTCATCAAGATTCCTAATGAAACTATATGTACAGTAGAAAATGGCTGCCAAGAAACATTTTATTATTAGCTGTGTTTTGAACACCAAACCACAAGGCAAAGTAGCCCAGATAGTGGAGGAAAATATTCTAAGTTTATAATTAGCCTTGAGACAAGAATCAAAGCAATGCTCTTAGCCACTGCATTCTACTACCATATGCTATATTTATTTATTCAAATGTGTTATTCATTCAGGAAGATTTATTGGGTACCTGTTGTGCCCCAGGCATTATGGGTTAAGCATGATAACACTGTATAAGTGCTCTCACTATCACCAGTGCCTATGGAATGAAAAGATTTTCTATTCCACTAAATTCTTCAATTCCTTTCTTTGTTTCCTTCATTGACTGCTGATTTCAATTTATAGGATTTACTATGCAGTGAGTATTTAGAAGTAGTACTTTTTCCTCTTTTTAAATCATGCAGTAGTTTTATATACACTTAGCACAAGAATTTGTTATATAACAGTAATTTTCCTTTTCATCACTATAATTAGTCTGAGGCTAATAAATATTTGCTGGGTAAATGCACGAACATATTAGATTTATTTAAAAGGTTTGCATTGTTGCCGTGGCTGTGTGTAGCTGCTGTGCAACCCAATTAGTTGTAGCAAGTACATATTTAAAAAACTGAATGGTAGGATGCTGATGCCTCACTCATATATATATGGCTTTGTATGACTTCTTAGGGTCTTATGAGCTCAGGAAAGATCTAGAAACCCTTCTAAAATAAAAAAAAAATGTAGCTTTTCTTATTATGCATTGCTGTGTAAAGAATGCTTTTCCTAGAATTAAAATGGTAACTGTTCTAGATATCTATTATTGTATAACAGGTTCTCAACAACAATTTAAAACAACAACTATTTTATTATGTCTCATGATTTTGTGGGCTAAGAATTTATGCAAGGCTTGCAGAGTGATTATTTTCTCTATGTAGGGCTGACTGAGATTACTTAATGATATTTGGTTGGAAGGCGAGCTAATCTGGAGGACCCAAGACCACTTCACTGCCATGCTTGGTGCCTTAGCAGGAGGCACATGCCTGGGACCTTGTCGGGATGGTTGTGCAGCTGGGCTCAACTGGAACTGATAACCAGAACACCTGGTTGTTAGGTAGGCAGGTACAGGTAGCGTCTCTGCAATGACAGTTATAGAGTAGAGGAATATCTTACATGGCAGATCAGAACATGTCTTAGTCAATTTGAGCCACTATATAGCAAAATATCTTAGATTGAATGCCTTATAAATGGAAATGTATTTCTCTTGTTCAGAGGCTAGATGTCTGAGATCAGAGTGCAAACATGATCAGATTAAGTGAGGGCCTTGTTCTGGGTTGCAGACAGCTGTCTTCTCATTGCATCCTCACATGGTGGAAATATGGTGAGAGGGCTCTCTGGGGTTCCTATTATAAGGGCCCTAATCCCATTCATCAGGGATTCTCCATCACAACCTAATTATCTACCAAAGCCCTGACTTCCCATCCAATCTCACTGGGGGTTAGGATTTCAGTATATGAATCTTGGGAGGATACATATATTCGGTCTATTGCAGGACACTCCCAAAGATGCTATTCCAAGAGTGACAGCCTTCTAAGAGATACAGGTGAAATCTGTAAGGCTTTGTATGATAGCAGAATCTACAAAATATACCTTCTAATTACAGTGCATTAAGTTTCAATTATTGCATAACAAATTGCTCCAAAAGGTAGCAGCTTAAAACACAAACATTGTTATCTCATGTTTCTGTGGGTCAGGAATCCAGCAACATCTTTGCTGGCTCGGGGTCACTCATGAGATTGACCAAGCTATTGGCCAAGGCTGCAATCGCATCTGAAGATTCTACTGGGGAGATTTTGCTTCCACAGTCACTCATGTGGTTGTTAGAGGTCTTAGTTCCTCACTAACTGTTGACCAGAGACTTCAGTTCCTTGCCATGCATGCACCATCATAGATTTTCTGAGTGTACTCATAACATGGAAGCTGGCTTCTCTTAGAGTAAATGAGAGAGAGAGAGAGTGAGTGAATGAGAAACGAGAGAGAGAGAGAAAGAGAGGGCAAGAGAGAGAGAGAGAGAGCCAAACCAGAAGCCACAGTCTTTTTATAACCTAATTTGAGAGTGGCATACCATCGCTTCTGCTATTTTTTTATTCATTAGAAGTGAATGTCCATACTACAAGCAAGGAAAGGCAAATTAAGCTCTACCTCTTGAAGGAAAAAGTATGAAATAATTTTTTAAACCACTGCAGTTCACTTTCTTATCACAAATTATTTATATAGCTCCCACTATGCTAAATACACCCACCCCTATCCAGGCTCCCAAAAGTCTCATTTCATTATAGCATCAACTCTAAATCCAGAACTTCATCATCCATATCAAGTCTAGGTGTGGATGAGTCTCTTCTGCTATAGATCCTTAAATACATCCTCTTGAGTATAGCCCTCTTAATATGTAAACCTGTGAAACTAAAAAAGCAAAGTATCTGCTCCCCACACTCCCCAAATACAACAGTATGACAGGTATATTGTAATTGATATAGACATTCCTGTTTAAAAATGGGAGAAATGGGAGACATAAAGGAGTCACTGGTCCATAGCAATTCTGAAATTATTTGATTGGGTCTCAGAGTCTGGGAATGATTTTTCCATGGACCTTGGCTTCATCTTCTGGGCTTGAAATCAACCTCTGTTTTTCATGAAAGTTTGCACATGTTTACCGCTGAGTCATTTTCTTTGCTGCTTCCAGTGAGTTGAATTTTGGAAGTCCAAAAGTCATATTTCATTTTGTGTTATCTTTGCTTTTTTCAGTATAAGCTAATGATGTGTATACATTTATAATTCTTTTAAAATTTGGGTCTTTAGTGACTTATTGGTATCCACTCCATTTTACAAAAGTCACACTCAAAACTATCTTCAAAGTATACCTATCTTTACCTTAGGCTTCAGCTGAGGAACAACACTTTAAATTTTTCTAGAAGTTTTATTGCTTATTTGGAAGACTGGACAAACATTGATTTCATTAGAGGCCTTTTGTTTAGCTGAATAGTATATTAGGACACTACCTTAGATTTTTCTGAGATCTTAATTAAAAATTTTATAGGAATGCCCTTTACTTTATCTTTGAACCAAGTTTTCTTGGTAGTACCCTATGTTTAATATTTTCTCAGAAGGCATTTTTTAAATTTTTTCATCATGTACCCCACAAAAAGAGTAAGAATTTTCAAAACCATCAACTTTCACCTCTGTTTGTTTACCAGTCATTCCTCCAGTTCATCTTTATTCTGCTGCATTTTACTATAAACAGCAAAAAGAACCCAGAAAGCGACTTTGATGATTTGCTTGGAAATGATCTTAATTAGGTCATCACATTTTACTAGCCAATTTATTAATTTTCATGTTACTGCAGGTAAAGGGGCTGTGAACGTTTTCTGCCACTTCATAATAAGGATTCTTTTTCCTCTAGTTTCCAATGATATTTACCTTACTTTCCTGAAAATTCTCCTCTACAGTCCTATCAAAGACCATAAGACAGTTTCTTCAAGGCATGCTGGCCGCTTACTAACACTCTCCCAAAAGTCCACTGCCTGATTCAAAAGCTACTCTTGCATTTTAGTGTTTGCTATTGTTGTTGTTGTTGTTGTTGTTGTTGTTGTTACTGTTATGGCAGCACACAATTTCCGGATATCAAAATCAGTATTGGTCTTTCTATTATTGTGTAGCAAATTACCCAAAATTGTAGCAGCTAAAAACAAACATTATTAGCTCACAATTTATGTAAGTCAAGAATTCAGGAGCAACAAAACTGGCTGTTTCAGGCTCAACGTCTCTTGTGAGGTTTTGATCAAGGCATTGGCTGGGGCTGCAGTGTCATCAGAAAGCTGAACTGAGGGAAGATCCACTTCCAATCACATTTGTGATTAAACTACATAGTTCTTTATATCCATGGCTGTTTTCATTGTCTATTTGTATTATATTCTTTAACTAGAAGATCTAATGTAAAGACTTTTTGATTTCTTCATATTGCTGAAGAATCATATTGAAAAGTATTTTTGAAGCAAAGTGATTTCTTCATATTTTTGAGACATATTTGGAGAAAATGATAAAAGATTAAGTGTGTGCACAGTGAGAATGTCGGGTATTCAAGAGTGAATTTTAAAGTCATTCTTATCAGCTGTTACTTTATGATGAACCATTAGCTAAAAATCATTTTAGTGTAATGTAAAAAAAAATTCCCAAATACAGTTTTTATAATACTTAGTTGTTATTCTCTTGCCCATAAAATACATTTTTAAGTGGCGTGTCTAGTTTGGTGGATATATTCTATTTGTAAGCAATAATGCTTAATTGTTTTAAAGATAACTCTATTTCTAAATTCTTTAAATTCTAAACTGATACTTGATTTGTTAAATGAATGACATTGTGTTAAAATAAAACACTAATAAAATACTGGAATTACTTCATTGACCTCTCTCTCCCTTCATGCTACATGCAGTTGTGATTTCTAAGGATGTGTTTAGCTTTGTACTCTAGTAGATTTCCGTCTTATTTTCAATCCAAAAATAGGCACAACAAAGGATTCTTGCTTTGCCCTGTGCTTGTAAATGACTGGCAAAACTAGTATGTCTTTTGAAAGCAATTTCTACTATTATAACAAGCTGGAATAAAAATGGCCAATCAGTAATAATCCAACCCTTATTAACTTGCACTAAATTATTTTCATTTGGCAGATAAAATAAACACTTTTCCAGTCTTAATTAGAGTTTCGTCTAATAGGATTGACAAGGCAAGCTGGGCAAAAAAAATGCTGTATTTAATTGCTTTCAGAATTCAGTCTTTTTTAGTACATTAAATCTTGGGAAAAATCCAGAGAAATTTTAAGAGCCCACATTTTGTTTTCTGGGTTACTCTTACCCTTACAAATCAAGAACAACTCTAGTCAATGGATGTTTTAAAGTTTTGCTGTTATGTATTGGTGTCTATGCCCTTGAAGAACTAATAATACTTTTATTAGAAAGTGATAGTTTACTTTTTAAGTCACTTATATTTTTTTCTCTATTACATGACTATATGTTATCCTATCCCTTGAGGCTGTGTCTTATGGTAAAAGATACACAGAGTTGCCACTTATAGAGAAGAGAGGTAACATGGTTTAAAAAAAATAGGCATTAGAGTCACAAGAACTCAAGTTCAAATCTGAACTTTGCTGCCTACAGCCCGGGGGACCTTGGGAAGGTTATTAACCTGTTTGGGTCTCTGAGATGATGTGAAGAATTAAGGTATAAAATGTTTCCAGTAAAGAACCTGAGCCATATGATATGTTCTGGAAATTTTGCGTGCTATTACTATTACTAATCTACTCTCAATATGACAATACATTTTAAAATGCACCCCCATTTGCAGACCCCATGTCCTCTTATTTCATTTCCCCCAGATCAGAAGACTGGCTGGCATTGGGGAAGAGTGGATTAAAAGCAGTCACGAAACTAGAGTTTTAAATTAAGTTCAATATAATTTTTAATAACTGAAGGTGACTGGGAAACTATGGGATTTGCTGAAGATGTCACTAAGGAATGGGAAAGTGGGACAAAATGTAGATGAAGTCAGTGATTAGACAAAAAAAAAAAAAAGTAGTTCAAGTTAGAAAAGAAAGTGAAGGGAAAGAAGTAGGAAGGAAAAGACCTTGATCTGTTCTCCCTTTTCTAGAAAAATATTAGAACACTCCCCAACAGAATGAACAGATCAAATCACAACCAAAAGATTCATGGTGATATATTTAGCTGTAATAATTTGAATCAAGAATTATAATGACTTACAAATGCTGCAAGCTGTAACTTGTGTGTAACTTCCATTTAGTAAATTTTTTATGCTTTTGTTAAAAATCAAATGTTATACTTCTTTAATTTATATCACAACTGAAGCCTATTCAGTCACCCAGGGAGTAGAAATTCAAAGATACAGTTTTCTCTTCTCATTTCTTTCATACCTGCTGTATGTAAATTATAATACAAGAGTCTTTATTCCAGAAATTACAATAGTGTCTAATGCACACTAGGTGCTCAGTATTTTTTTGGTTGCATGAATGATAACTTAATTAATCTGAAACTCTTCCCTTAGTGTTCTAATTCTAAGATTTTATTAGATTAAATTCAAATAAACTATTTTCATCTCATCTGTACAAATTCATTTGTAAAACACTCTCAGCTGTAAAACAAGCACTTGCAAAAGTATCTTTCAATCCTTCCACTTATTTGAATTATTTTTTAAGGATTTGAGTTATTGGATCTTAGCTAAAAAACAGAAAACTAGAAAGGTCTAAAAATAAAGTATTTATTGTATGTAGTAAAAAAGTATGCAATTCAAAAACACTAACTTGATTCATTAAAATTCATTAATTATTTTTAATTATACAAATAATACATATTGATTGCCAAAAATAACAGTGATCAAGGTATATAAAAAAAGAAGAAAAAATCAGTCAACAGGCATTATATGCATATATGAACACATATGAAAGCATGAGTATTAAAATTCAAATAGTGAATTGTGTCCCTATATTCTATTGCTTATTCTTTCTGCCTATTTTGCCAACTTGCTAAAGATTTCTTTTTCTTTTCTTTCTCAATGGTACACACTTAAAAATTTACAAATTAATAGGGTTTTAAAAGTATATTGGCTGGGCTCAGTGGCTCATGCCTGTAATCCCAGTACTTTGGGAGGCCAAGGCAGGTGGATCACCTGAGGTCTGGAGTTCGAGACCAGCCTGGGCAACATGGTGAAACCCCATCTCTACTAAAAATACCAAAAATTAGCTAGGCATGGTGGTGGGTGCCTATAATTCCAGCTACCTGGGAGGTTGAGGCAGGAGAATTGCTTGAACCCAGGGGGCAGAGGTTGTAGTGAGTGAAGATTGTGCCATTGCACTCCAGCCTGGGCAACAAGAGTGAAACTTTGTCTCAAAAAAAAAAAAAAGTATTTCAACCTATAGTGGTATGTTAATATTGACATTAACACAAGGGAAAAAAATTTCCCCTTATATTTCTTCCTTAATTGTTCAATGGGTTTTTCGTTTTTAGGGTAGAATCCAATCACTTCTGTTTATGCAGAAGCTTCTTCTCTCTTGGCCTGATAAAGGAGGCTCCACACATTCTGCAAAGGGCACAGTAAAAAGGGGGCTGGGGGGATGGGGAAGAGAGAGAGAATGTTATGGCCCTCTGTACCGGCTTCATATGTAAAATGTTGATCTCTTTTAAACTTGGGCTATTGTGCAACTTTTCAAAAGGGATATTGCAGCAGCCTTCAGTTATGAAGCAGTCATCAGATAACTCAGGTGCTGGTTGCAAGAATATGAGAGCAATACACAATACATCTCTTTGTTTCTTTATCCATGGAATCTGCAGTTTTCTAGCAGCTTTTTCTCCCTGTTGTGCATTTAACTGAAATCTGACAGAAACCGCGGATGAATTTTGTAATAGACACTATTGGTACTTAAATCCTGGAAAGGCATTTTGGATAGGCTAATATCAGCAAAATTTTAGTGGGTAGTCAGGGAATGATATAGAAATCATATAATTGGGCTCCATGTGAAATAGTCCACTAATATTCTTCTGATGGGGCTTCAGATTCATCTAAATCTGAATAATTTGTGTTAAGTGATTTGCAACACTTTCGAGGCACCATCAAGGGTGCATTTTGGGCAGAAGGCATACTTTAGAAATTAGGACCTCATGGGTTTGGGGTTTTTTTCTTCTCATATGGAAATATACTACATATGTTCTGCTTTGTTCTGGGACTATCACAAAGCCCTAAAATGTTTACAGCTTTCAGCTAGAGGGAGAAATATGGAGTGAGTGGGGGGATGTAGTCAGGTGAAGACAGCTCCATAAAACTGCCCTAGTGCATCATTCGGTTCTTTCTTACAGTAGAATCTAAACTAGCCCTCAATGAAAAATAATTTCATTAAGACTTATCCTATAAAAGTGCCTTTAGGAACAGATGTTGCTTTACAAGTCATGTAAAACATCTTTTTATAAAAATGTTCAAGTAGCTAACTTCATTCCAGCGAAATATAGCCAACTTGGCCAAAATTAGCCCTCCTTTGCTTTCCCTGCATTTACATCCTTTGCATTTTTGAGGTAGGCCTGAATCCTGACTGTTATTTGGCTTTGGATTGTATTGTTAAAATTCTGGATTTTATTATGTAGTTGGCATTCTCATTCATTTCATGTTGAAGCATTTTAAAAATTCTTTCTCATTACTTAAATGTTTACCTTTCAAAGAGGTGGCTAATCATAATGTACTTGGTATATAGCAAAAATCCACTTACAGACAATTGAAATTTTCTGTGTAAATGTTACAAGTTTTGCCTAATAATTTATTCCCTTAATCTGCTTGCTAAGTAAGTTAAAAATACCCACGAAGATACAAATTGTCACCAACTTAACATTTTGCATGCCCATAGCCAAATGAATAAATTGTACCATTTCCCTCATTCAGGAAACAATGAGTGTCTACTGAGAACTAAGCTATTTAAAACTGAAAGTTTCTCTCCAGTAGCTCATAAAAGTAACATCAATTTCTCTAACATATCTAATAAGCATGTTTCAGTTTTCTTTTAAAGTTGCACTTACATTGTGCTGTATACTAAATTTAATAGTTTACTATGAATGTGTAATTTATAAAATGCTCTCTTCACTTGCATTTACTATCCATTAATTATCGAGTCAGCAACCTCAGAATCTTCCTCAGTTTCTTCCTCCCTTGCCTCAACCTTTTTCACCGATCCAGACTGTTACCTTCATAGGGCTTCTTGAATCCATCTCTTCTTTGCCATTCTAGTCTTCACTTTTGTGCAAATGCTTCCATACTTTATCTACCTTGTTGTAATACGTTTCCTGTTGGTTGTTCAGTCTAACCTTTCTGGTATTGGCAGAATCTTTCCTTTCCAACATAAACACAACAACATTATCTGCAAGATGAAGTCCAAATTCCATAGAATGTCACAAAAAGACTATAATCTGTCCCCAGTCTCCATCTTTAATCTCCTAGAGTTCTCCCCAGACCATGCCAAAACAGCCAAAAATGATTCCCCCTCTTCGTTGTGTGAAGCATTAAATTCCTCAGGGCCTTGTACATTCTGTGCCCCTCACCTACAAGACTCCACCCTCATTTCTCTCTCTTCATGTAAAAGATTCTGTTTATCCCTTGAAGTCAGCATAAAAGCACCCTATGGATGTGGCGCTCCCTCACCACACTTGTAAATTCTTCCCACTCCTCCCACCCCTGGAGCAGGAAAAGAAAAAAAAAAAAAAAAATATATATATATATATACACACTGAGTATATATATATATATATATACACACACACTGAGTATATATATATACACACACACTGAGTATATATATATATACACACACACTGAGTATATATATATATATACACACTGAGTATATATATATACACACTGAGTATATATATGTATATATACACACTGAGTATATATATATATACACACTGAGTATATATATATACACACTGAGTATATACATATATATATATACTGAGTATATACATATATATATACTCTCTCAAAAGTCAGAATCACCAGTGATTTTTACTTATGATTGATAAGAGGTAAAAAAAAGTTATTTTCTGTTTTGTATAAGAAAACAATCCAAAGCAAACAAATAAAAAACTAAGCTATTTGAGGGCAGCGTCAGCGTCTTATGTCTTATTTGTCCACACAGCACCTGGCACAGTGTTTTGTGTGTAACGTGAGCTAAATTGCAAAGAGAAGCTAATATCGTGGTATCAAATTTAGGGAATTGATATATTTCATGATAACTTAGATCTCACTGTTGGGTGACTCATCGCTTAATAATTCAAGCCAGATTTGTAATTGTTCCTGTTTCTAGAAGTCTAAAAAGGGAAGCCATAATAACTTTTAAAAATTCAGAATTAATGGAGTGTCTTCCTCCTGCTCATTCATTTGAATTAAACCCAGCTTCATAGCAATAGGCAGCATATTACCATCCAGCGATGTGATGAGAACTTGTGATTCCCCCCACACATTTAATACTGAGCCCCAGGGGCTAGGAAACCTTGGGGTGAAAGTTTGGGAAAATATCTGCTCTTTTTTGTTTGGCTGGTTTTTTTGCCCTGATTTTCATGTCTACCCTCTCGTATCATAACTTCAATTGTAAAACATAGCTGTGAGCTGGAAAGACAATTTGTAACAGTAGAATTAGAAAAATGATTTTTGAAACCTCTTTTGCTCCCCCAAATACATGGTGAATATAAGGTATTTCCATCGGGAATGTGAGAGATGGGGAAGGAAATATTTTGGCTGTTTTGAAAAAGTGTTCCAGGTAAATCACATATGCCCCTCACTCCAAGGTTTTGGATCCTAAGAGTTACAGAATATTCTCTTTATATGTTAAGCCAATAAATGTACTAGAAATACACGGTTGGTTCTTGTGGGGGTTGGGATGACAGGAAAGAGTAAGCATATTTCAGTCCTCACTGAAAAGTTTGGCTTTACATTTCAATTAGAACAATTATTGTCAGAAAAACAATTGTTTTTCTGACAATAAGTGAGAGAGAATCTTTACTAGAGTCTCCTGAAATGTTAGGTAAATTTTATTCAATACTAGCATACAATTTATTCATTCAAAATATTTGTTAATTACTTTTTAGTACCAGGCATATGAAATGCAATTCTAAAAATCACAAAAAAATGCAATAACAAACAAAATATAAACCCAATAAATGGATAAGTAGAAAGATAATTTGCAGTAAGCCATATGTGATAAGAAGGGAGTGCAGTTGTCCCTTGGTATCTATTGGGGTGTTGGCTGCAGGAACCCTCAGGGATACCAAAACGTGCTGATGCTGAAGTCCTTTATATAAAATGGCATAGTATTTGCATAAAACCAATGCACATCCTCCTACATAGTTTAAACCATCTCTAGAATACTTATAATACCTAATACAATGTAAATGATATATAAATAGTTGTTATGCTGTATCATTTTTATTTAAATTATTTTTAATTTTTGTATTGTTATTTTTTCAAATATTTTCGATCTGCGGTTGGTTGAATCCACAGATGCAAAACCCATGGATTCGGAAGACCAACTGTAATCATGGCCATAGAAATGCGAGTAGCATGGCATCTATGAGAGAGTGTGAAAGAAATTCCAAAGCCATTGGAGCACAGAGATAAAAGTTCCCAGAGAGTTATACATCAATAACGTCCAGGTTGAGAGTCAATTCAAAAACACAATCTCCTTTACAATAGCCACAAAGGAAATGAAATGCCTAAGAATACAGCTAACCAAGGAGGTGAAAGCCCTATACAAGGAAAACTACAAATCACTGCTGAACGAAATCAGAGATGACACAAGTAAATGGAAAAACATTCCACGCTCTTGGATTAGAGGAATCACTATTATTAAAATGGCCATACTGCCCAGAGCAATTTACAGATCCAATGTACTTCCTATCAAACTACCAATATCATTCTTCACAGAACTGGAAAAAAAAACTATTCTAAAATTCATACCTAACTGAAAAAGAGCATGAATAGCAATTCTAAGCTGGAGGCATCACACTACCCAATTTCAAGCTATACTAAAAAAAAAAAAAAAAACATAGTACTGTTACAAAATCAGACACATAGACAAATGGAACAGAACAGAAAACTTAGAAATGAAGTCACACGCTTACATCTAATCTTCAACAAGACCAAAAAAACAAGCAATGGGGAAAGGACTCCCTATTCGACAAATGATGCTGGGATAACTGGCTAGTCATTTGAAGAAGGATGAAACTGTACCCTTACAGTTTGTATATGTACAAACTGTACCCATATACAGTTTGTATATGGTAAAACATATACAAAAAGTAATTAAAGATTTAAATGTAATATCTCAAACTATAAAAATCCTAGAAGAAAACCTAGGAAACACCCTTCTCAACATTGGACTTGACAAATAATTTTTGGCTAAGTCCCCAAAAGCAATTGCAAAAAAAATAAGAATTGACAAGTGGGACCTAGTAACTAAAGAGCTTCTGCACAACAAGCTATCAGTAAACAGACAACCTACAGAATGGAAGAAAATATTCACAAACTATGCATCCAACAAAAGTCTAACAACCAGAATCGATAATGAACTTAATTCAACAGCAAAAAAACAACCATATTAAAAAATGGGCAAAGGACATGAACAGACACTTCTCAAAAGAAGACATACAAACAGCCAACAAACATATGAAAAAATGCTTGTCATCACTAATTATCAGAGAAATGCAAATCAAAACCACAATGAGATGCCATCTCACTCCAGTCAGAATGGTTATTATTAAAAAGTCATAAAGCAACAGATGCTGGCAAGGCTGCAGAGAAAACGAAATGCTTACACACTACTGGTATGAATTTAAATTAGCTCAGCCACTGGGGAAAGCAGTTAAGAGATTTCGCAAAGAACTGAAAACAGAGCTACCATTTGACCCAGAAATTTCATTACTGGGTATATACCCAAAGGAAAATAGATCATTATGCCAAAAAGACACATACACTCATGTATTTATTGCCATGCTATTCACAATAGCAAAGACATGTAACCAACCTAAATGCACATCAGTACTGAATTGGATAAAGAAAATGTGGTACCTATACACCATGGAATACTACACAGCCATAAAGAAGAATGGAATCATGTCCTTCACAGCAACATGGGTAGAGCTGGAGACCATAGTCCTTAGCAAATTAATGCAGAAACAGAAAACCAAATACCACATGTTCTCACTTATAACTGGGAACTAAACATTGAACACATGTGAACATAAATGTTGGAACAATAGACACTGCAGAGTACTACAGCAGGGTGGGGGGCAGGGGAAACATGGGTTGAAAAACTACCTGTTGAGTACTATGCTCACTACCTGGGTGGAATATACTCATGTAACAGACCAGCACATGTACCCTCTGTATCCAAAATAAATAAATACGTATTTAAAACTAAAAAAAAAAACAAAATATTTCAATAATAAAAACCATTAAATGTATCCAAAATTTAACCTAATTTCTGCTTTTTTTTTGAGTGATGATTCTGCCTAAAGACTAAAATACAAGTACTAGATAAGTCTAACAAGTAACAATATTAAAGCTCTTTAATTTCCACAATGTTTATTAAGAGCAATGTTATATTTAGTGAGAAGAAAATAAAATGAGGAAATGACACATTTAGTTGAAAAATAAAACAGTTTGGTTGAAAACGAAACAAAATATGTATAAAAGAAAAAGTCAACGCCTACTGTTGTCAGGAGGATGGCTCCTTACATCATTACCAAGCTACTGTGATGTCCTCAATTTGTTGTTCTGATGTGAAATTACTGTTTTACAGTCATTCGGGACAACTCATCTTGATCAATCCAACTTATGACTTCTCATTATCAATCTGTTGAATGTGAACCCCAAATTGAGGACGAGACCTATCAACTAGAG
Organism: Pan troglodytes; assembly: GCF_028858775.2. Lineage (NCBI taxonomy): Eukaryota > Metazoa > Chordata > Mammalia > Primates > Hominidae > Pan > Pan troglodytes. The sequence continues at coordinate 54,436,194 of NC_072408.2, read as the reverse complement.
AAATTACCCTTAAAAATGCATTGCTTAAAAAGACAATTCAGGCCCGGCACGGTGGCTCACGCCTGTAATCCCAGCACTTTGGGAGGCCGAGGCGGGCAGATCACCTGAGGTCAGCAATTCGAGACCAGCCGGACCAACATAGCAAAACCTCGACCCTACTACTGTAATCCCAGCTTCTCGGGAGGCTGAGGCAGGAGAATCGTTTGAACCTGGGAGGCGGAGATTGCAGTGAGCCAAAATCGCGCCATTGCCCTCCAGCCTGGGCAACAAGAGTGAAACTCCGTCTCAAAAAAAAAAAAAAAAAAGGACAATTCTAATTTGAAAATGTTGTTTTATTTCCCTTGTGTGTGTGGCACCAACAAAAGAAAGAGAAAAATGCAATCCCAACCCATGTTCATAGTTTGAATATCGCACTGACAAGAAATGCTACAACCTTTAGGTGTTCAAGAAATGCCTGATTGATGAGCATTGTTCCTCCTAATGAGCTGTGTGTTATGATAAAGAACTTATAGTCCCCGTGGACCTTATGCTCTCAGAACTATTCATTTATTTTCTGTGAATTAACACTGCCTTTATTAATAGTACAAGGTTCAGCCCTTGGCAAAGTCCTCATCCACTTGGGGATAATACTGACCTATAATATCTCACCGTCATTTTAGGCTAGTACTTTGGATAATGGAGTGGACTTAGCTAGCAAGAAAACCCTTCTTTTCTTTATAAGAAGGCTTCTAAGTTCTGTGCTTTAACATGAGCCTGTAGTAAGCAGAGAGCTATTTGATGCTGAATTCTGAGCAAAGGGTTCTTTGTGGGAAGGTCTGTCAAACAGCCTAGTTACCATGGCAACCCTGGCTGGATAACCCATTTGGGAAAATACTTGTAGGACCTAACACTCTATCATCTGTCATTCAATAATTTCATGTTCATAATAACTAGGAAATCAATGGCGATCCTCTGAGACAATTTGTGGAAAGGGCAGGCATGCTATTGGCAGCTCACAGCTTACATTTGCGTCTATTTGTTGTGATTCTCGTGCCAGCTTAGGAGTGTGAGAAAAAACTTGTTTGTTTGGACTGGCACAAAGATTAAAGGCAGGTTCAGTTTTGCAATCTAATTACAACTGCAGTGTTTACATGTACAAAAGAGAAAAAAAAAACAAATGGCATATTAATCAAGCATTTGCTAGACTGTTAGGAAGTAAGGTTCACCTAATATTAACATTTCACATTTTTAAATTCTGCGAGAAAAGATGAGTCCAAGTTATCACGCAACTGGCATGAACAAATTTGGTAACGTAAAAGGCATTTTTCTTATCTAAGCTTTCTAATTAAACTGCTTATCATCGTAGAAGCTGTGTTACCTGGATGTTATGTACAGAATATAAAGTGATCATAGAAAAGTAATTAAAATTCTTAAACATGCAGCCCGTTGACTTAACATACAATTAGTTTTTAGAGTGTGATGTTTGATAATAAGGCGAGTTAGCTGAGTAGAGAAATATACACTTAATAATTACCTTGACAGTGTTTATCAACTAGAAAAAAATGTCAGAAATAATTTCAGGAAATGGATATTACAAATGAGAAAGCATGATAAACTAAGACCAAGAAAGTGAGTAGGAGAGAAAAATTAAGCATTTGTATTCTATAAAGAAAGGAATATTTCACCTTCGTGGAAACATTTAGAAGATACTGATTCATGCATTATGAAAAGCTTATTGTTTTTAATTTAGAAGTGTTCTGAAACAGAAAGATAAAGATGTTTGTAAATTGCTTTCCTTTTAGCACAACAGGTTTTTATTTTAAGCTGCTCTGGGTAAAGTACACATAGTGGAGCTCCCTTTCTGCAAGTTTCCAGAGTCCAAGTTTTCTCAAAGTGGAAGTGTGGGGGAGCTGATTAAAACATCATCTTTTTCAACATAAGAGATGAAGTCTTCTGAAGTGAAAATGGTATTTTATTCAAAGGAGGAATAGTTCCCTAAAGAGCTATGCTGAATATGAGCACAGAAGATGGAAAGATTATATGGCTTCTCTTACAACTGGAGGTCTGCTGAAGACTTTGGAAATCGGAATTTTATATATTTTTCCAAAAAACAATATGATGTTCTTGTAAAATTTTCAAAGATCTGGTTGAATAAATGAAGAAACTATTTTTCTATTTTTCTTCTTCCTTTCTCCTTCCTAAACATTTCTCTCTCTCTCTCTCTCTCTGTCTTCTCTCTCTCTCTCTCTGTCTCTGTCTCTCTTGCTCTCTCTCTCTCACTCTCTCGCACTCTCTTGCTCTCTTTCTCCCTCTTTTTCTTTCTCCTTATTACTCTTGGGGCCAGAAGATGTTCATTTTTATTATTAATGCTTGCTTGAATGAAAAATGAAAACTTCTGTTCTTTTCCTTTAAAAACATCTACACATTTTCCAACCTACTCAGATATGTAAGTAGAATCCAAGTGGTATCATAGGCAAAACTATTACTGTTATGGAATGCATTTTAAAAGAGGAGATTGATTATATTTCTAAATGTAACAATAGAGATAAGAACTATGATAAGAGTTGAAGATGATAAAATGTCTCTTTAAAGTCATATTAATATAACCTGTAAATAAAGGGAATTTATCATACTTTTAGAAAACAAAAATACCTCTTATTTTAAATACCTCTTATTTCTAGATTTTTTAAGGGTTAAAATCTATGCTATTTTATTATTCCTTCATTTATTCACTTGGGACATATAGTTATTGAGTCTTGACCAGATCCCCAGGCACTCTGGTAGGTGCAAAATTCCCAAAAAAAAAAACAAGATATCTATCCTCAAGTTCTTCCCAGTCCTTTGGGGAAAAAGATAAGTAGACAGAGGGATTCATAGGGTGTTACAGGAGCATTGAGGAGAAATATTTCATGTGTCATTCTTAGATGCATTTATTCCTTTACTATAGAACTTACTGATATGAGGTAATTTCTGACCGATTTTTTCTTTTGGGCATAAGTTATTTAACATTTTATAAATGAAGATTCAGAAATACCAACGTATGAAAGTCTTCTTTGTATTCTCAATAAGATCCAGATATTTAAATATATATTTTTCAATATTCTCAATGAAACTTAGAGAAAACTAGTATTAGCATGTGCATTAATTTCTTAGGGCTGTCTCTGGGTGGCTTAAAACAACAGAAATTCACCTCATCGCTTTGAAGCTCAGCCAACTGAAATCAATGTGTCAGATGTCATGTTCTCTGAAGCCTCTAGGGAGGAACTTCTCCTGCTTCTTTGAGCTTCTGGTAGCCCCAGGTATTCCTTAGCTTGGAGCAGCATGACTACAGATTTTGCTTCCATCTCCATATTAGAATTCTCTCTGAGTCTGTGTCTTCACAGGGCTATCTTCTTATACGGACACCAGTCCTATTGGATCAGAAACCAGTATGACCTCGTCTTGACTAATTACATCTGCAATAACCCTGTTTTCAAAGAAGATCACATTCTGAGGCACTGGAGGTTAGGACTTCAACATATTTTTTGTTAGGGACATAATTCAACCCATACCAGCATATACACCTCTATTTCAACATTTTATCTTTTTGAGAAAATGAAACATTTTAAAAATGTGAACAATAGCATATATGATTTCTCCCAGAATAATTTCTAACACGATTTTTCATGTTCTGTTTGGCATGGTCGTGTCTCGCCTTCTTTAGTGTATTTGCTTAGAAATCATAAGCAATAAATATTTCCTAAAAGCTTTCATATTCTCATATGCTGGGAAATACACATACTCACAGATACATACATACATACGTACACGTAAAATAATTACGACGGTAAAGATGAATATTCTGAAACTTGTGCATAAGTCTGCCTTTAAATATAAGCTGCAACTAAGACTTCCTTATCATAGGCAATGCTATAATTAACATATCTACTGTGCAACCATTTTACTATTGAGCCTTCTGATATTGTTTTGGGCCAGGCTGAAGTGAAACGCTAAAATATTATATTATATTCACAGTTTAGAAGATGCAGTCTTTTCTTTAGCATTTAGAATCCAAAGTATATTTTGTTGGGTACCCTATCCAGGAGGAAGAATGCTGCATTGAAATGAAAAGAATGATTTAATTGGGAATCCCACTCTGGCTTAATGGCTCTAACTGTTAAACCTGTCTCAGCCTTAATTTCCTCATCTTTAAAAGTGAAAGGGCTGTTGTCAGGATGAAATTACATAACATGACAAAATGCCTTTTCTCACCGTTGGGTGCAGAGATACCTGAGAAAGAGTTACTCAAATCTGCTTAGGAATTTGTAGCAAGTGAAGCGTAGGTTTTGGGGGATATTTTCTATTTTGAGACAGAGTTTTACTGTGTCACTCAGGCTGGATGGAGTACAGTGGTGTGATCAAGGCTGACTGCAGCCCATACCTCCAAGGTTCAACCAATCCTCCCATCTCAGGCTCCCGAATAGCTAGGACCACAGGCACGTGCCACGGCACTGAGCTTTAAAATATATATATATATATATATATATTGTAAAGATAGTGTCCCACTGTGTTGTCCAGACTGGTCTCAAACTCCTGGGCTTAAGCAGTCCTCCTGCCTCAGCCTCCCAAAGTGCTAGGATTATAGGCATGAGCCACCATGCCCAGCCTAGCATAAGTTTTACAACCTAATGCCTAGAAGGTTAGAACAAATAAAACCAGTGTTACCCCCAGATATAAGTACAGCTCTCCTATTTGTAGTACTAGTCTTCATTTCTAGCCCCACTTCCTTCATCTTTCCATTTAAGAAAGGAAAAGTGAAAAGGAAGGAGAAAGATGGCAGTCCCATGTGCCACCTTGGAGACACACCACCTCCCCTTAGGTTTCTCTGCTTTAGTCATGGGTTAGATTAGTACAACTTGCACCTGTGAGTGAGAACTGTCATTGATCAGACTGACTTCTCTTACCAGCTGAAAGACAAAAAAATCAATTGATTCGGAGTTCCTTGTTTATTGGGCACTCATCAACAAAAGCACAGATATTGCATCCTGAGTTTGACTTTTTAGCACGCCAGAGAACTTGGAGGATAAGCAAATTCTGGCTTATTTGATCCTACCTTGTTATTGCTTTTCTGGGGACTGCTTAATTGAAGCAAGAATGCTATTTCAAGTAAAATACATCAAAAGGCATTTCATTTAAACCTAGTTAATTCTTTACAAGGCCCTATAGTAAACAAAATAGAGCAGCTATGTTCTTCACTCTTCACTTTCTTCCGCTATTAATTTCAGTTCTCAATGTGATCAGCAACTTTTTCTTCCAGGTAGTTATAGCTAAGAAGAACTCTTCTTGTTGACAGAGGGAGATAAAGAAGTTGAGAAGAAAGCTTAGAGAAGAGGGCCAAGTCTGGTCTAGTCAAGTCAAATCAGGTCTACTCCGGTGTCTGCTATACACTTATATATGATCTTAGTTAAGGCAAGGTATATGTCTAGGGCAGTTTCCTTACTTGTAAAATAAACAGATTGCATTACATAAACTTCAATTAATATTTTTAGAGTAAGGGTCCACTCATTGAAACTCTGATAATTCCCGTAGATTTTTCCCACCTATCTGGATATATGTTAAGTACAATTTTCTATGTAATGTAGCAGTCGTAGACCCCCTTGAACAATGTGCACAGACATACCTGGCTTCCTTTTCCAAGGTCACTTCATGGTCCAAATGACTGTTTCACATCCAGTCATGTCTGTTTTATTTCTGTTGGAAAGACAGCACGAAGGAGAAAAGGGTGATGATGAAAAACTAGCAAAGGGCATGAGCGAGAAGTGATTTCAGGAAGGCTCCTGGGAATTGCCACATGACATTTTAGTTACATCTCATTGGTCAGAAACTTGGCCATGGCTGATATATGGAGTCTTCATTTTGGGTAATCATGTGCCAGGTTAAAAGTTGGGAGTTCTCTTTCTTTGGAAGGAGAGACGGGTGATAACAGGTGACATTTATCAGTCTCTGTTGCAAAGATGTATAGATAAATACTCAGTAAACAAACAAAAAGGACGGTCAATATTAACTCCAGGGAAAACAAGACATTGTATAAGAAATGAAATATAATCAGAATGTTTCACATGATGTGGCTATGAATCATATATACATAGTTAAGATGATATAATTACTAAATATTGATTTAAATAAAAACTGCGATAGAACAATGAATACCAAATGCTGAAGGGGAAGTAAAATATCTAAATCCTCAATATCTATTTTATAATAGCCATAACTAGGCCAGGCATGGTGGCTCATGCCTGTAATCCCAGCACTTTGGGAGGCCGAGGTGGGCAGATCACTTGAGGTCAGGAGTTAAAGATCAGCCTTGACAACATGGTGAAACCCCATCTTTACTAAAAATACAAAAATTAGTCAGATGTGGTGGCATGTGCCTGTAATCCCAGCTATTCAGAAGGCTGAGGCACAAGAATTACTTAAACCTGGGAGGTGGAGGCTGCAGTGAGCCGAGATCATGCCACTGCACTCCAGCCTGGGCAACAGAGTGAGACTCCATCTGAAAAAAAAAAAAAAAGAATAGTCATAGCTAGGTGTCCAGCAATGGTGAATGGATAAGGAAAATGTGGTATACATACATAATGGGATGCTATTCAGCCATAAAAAAGAACAAAATCTTGTCATTCACAGCAACATGGATAGAACTTCAAGACATGATATTGAGTGAAATAAGCCAGGAATAGAAAGTTAAAAATCATATGTTCTCACTCATATGTGGGAGCTAAAAGAATATTTTCATGCAATTAAAAAGTAAAACAGAAGGCACTAGAGGCTGGGAAGGATAGGGAGAAACAGGGGATAGGGAGGGATTTGTTAAAGTATATAAGAGATATAGCTAGATAGAAGGAATAAGTTCTAGTGTTCTATACCACTGTAAGATGACTATAGTTAATAATACTATACTATATAGTTTCAAATAGCTAGAAGGAGGATTGAATATTCCCCATACAAAGAAATGATCAATGTTTAAGACGACGGACATGCTAATTATCCTGATATGATCCCTATACATTATATGTGTTGCAGCACATATAATGTTTATTCATTGTGTACTGAATAAATATGTACAATTATTATGTGTCAATTTAAATTTTTTTAATTAAAAATGAGTCTATGGGTGCCCTTATATGTGAGATGAGCCTTTGAAGACAGCAGATAGATATGTCTTGTTTTTTTAATCCAACTTGCCACTCTCTGACTTTTAAGTGGGGTGTTAAGACCGTTTACATTCAAGGTTAATATTGATATATGAGGTTTTGATCCTACCATGAAGTTGTTAGCTGGTTGTTTCATAGTTTCTATTATGTGGTTATTTTAAGGAATCTGTGGGCTATGTACTTAGGTGTGGTTTTGTAGTAGCAGGTATCATTCTTTCATCTCCATGTTTAGAACTCCCTTAAGATTCTCTTGTAAGACTGGTCTAGTGGTAATAATTTCCCTTAATGATTGCTTGTCTGAAAAAAAATTTATTTCTCCACTTACTCACTTAGTTTGGCAGGGTATGAAATTCTTGGTTAGAATTTCTTTTCTTTGAGAATGCTGAAAATAGGCCCCCAGTCTCTTCTGGCTTGTAGGGTTTCTGCTGAGAAGTCTGTTGTTAGCCTGACAGGGCTCCCTTTGCACATGACCTGACCTTTTTCTCTAGCTGCCTTTAAGATTTTTTTCTTTAGCATTAACCTTAGGCAGTCTGATGACTATATGCCTTGGTGATGCTCATTTTGTATAGTATTTGGAATGCGTTCTCTGGATTTCTTGCATCTGGATGTCTACTTCTCTAGCAAGATTAGGGAAATTTTCTTGAATTGGTTCCTCAAATATGTCTTCCAGGCTGTTTACTTTTTCTCTTTATTTCTCAAGAATGCCAATAATTTGTAAGTTTTGTTACTTTACATAATTACATAATCTCGTATTTCTCAGCAATTTTGTTCATTTTTAAAAATTATTTTCCCTTTATTTTTGTCTGAAAAAAATAAAAAGTATAAAAAGGAAAAGAAAGAAGAAAAGAAAACAAAGACGGATGTCTTCCAATAAGTAATGTACAACCATCTTCAAATTAAAAAAAATTATTAATATCTAAAACCTAAAAACTAAAAAGAGCTTACTTAGTGAAGCAGATAAGCATATATGAAATTTTTACAAAAATAATTAAAACTATGATAACTACCATGATGGAAAAATATAAAATGCTACAAAGATGTGTAGCAAACAAATAATATCATTTTGAGCCAGAGGAAAGGTGTCCCAGAAGTGTCATAGTAAAATGAGTAGGCATTTACAAGACAAAGAGAAGCGTTCTTTATTCACAGGGACTAGCAGAGCCAAAGGCCCTGAGATAGCAGAGTCAAGGGAAGAGCACATGTGAAGAACTGAATGAAAGCTGGTGACTGAAAATGAGCAGTATGAGCTCAGGCTGGAAAGAGAGGTTCTAATCATGTTGGACATTGCAAACAATGTTATGGATTCAGGTATTTGACCTTAAGACACCCAGGAATTCAATACAGATTTAAAGCAGGGATGTAGTATGATCTTGTTTGTATATTAAAATATACCTCCATTGAGATGAGCCATAGAGAACTTGTGGAAAGTGTTGGAAGGGGGCAGGATATATGAGACCAGTTTTGTGCTGTTCGGTTAAGAGATGACACTAATTGCAGCCTAGTTGGATACAATGAAAAATGTAGACATATGGGTGGAATTGAAATATATTTAGGAGGAAAAGTCGACGGAAATTTATTATATATATGAAATAATATATATTACAAATATATGTGTAATATATAATATATGTAATAAATGTTATATATATAACAAAGATATACATATCATTGTAATATTCAGTTACTGGTTCAGAATTTACTTTTTCCTCCTAGAGTATAGCAGTATATACTACCCATATATAAATAAAAATTGAATGAACAAACATCTTGGCCTATGAATAGGAAAATATTGACCCTGTCAAATTTCTAAAAGCTAACAATCTTTGTTGTAAAGCATCCAATATTTTGGTGAAATTCAGACTTTGGGGAAGTATTGTAGTTAAGTATAGAAATGTTTTTCTTCCATATCTAGAGGAAGAAATTGGTTACCTTATGGTAGATAAAACATAATTATTTGGAAATGAGAAATTGTGTCCAGAAGGCATGCTTTGCCATAGCAACCTTAACATTGAGTTACAGTATGTCTTTCAGTTTTGCAAAGGGTAATTTATCATGGGAGGAATGTGCTGAATATGTCACATTTTACTATCTGCTTACTTAGTTAGATAATCAAGATCTTGACTCTTGAAATAAAATTATTCTAAGTTTTGTCTTATCTTCATTCTTGCGAGTATAATATGTGTATACTTTAAATTCATTTTAAATTTTAAATAGAATGAAACAGACTAAGTCTAGCTAGGACACACAGGACCTAGAAGCAAAACCATATTTCAGTTTTCTTCCGTGACTTTACAACTGTGTGATTGATAGAGACCCAAATATTTTCTCTGAGATTGACAAATATTTTTCCCAAATCATGCCATTAAAATTTGAGGACTTAAACATAGTGTAAATTGAAAAAGAGGATTTGAATTAAAATGTGAGCAAGTGTACAAAATTTATGTTCATATTTGTTCCTTTCTCTGTAGACATACATCCACTGTAGTTTAAAGTGTGGTAAGTAAATTTTTATTTTAGAGGTAACATTTTTCTTCTGTTGTAAATAAGAGAATCTTTTTCCTCTTTCTGAAAACAAAAAAAATGGCGAAAGAAGGACTTTCTTTCTGATTAAAAACATTTGGTTTTGGCCAAGCGCAGTGGCTCACGCCTGTAATCCCAGCACTTTGGAAGGCTGAGGCCGGTGGATCACCTGAGGTCAGGAGTTTGAGACCAGCCTGGCCAACATGGTGAAACCCTGTCTCTACTAAAAATACAAAAAAAAATTAGCCAGCTGTGGTGGCAATCACCTGTAATCCTATTCAGGAGGCTACTCGGGAGGCTGAGGCAGGAGAATAGCTTGAACCCAGGAGGCGGAGGTTGCAGTGAGCAGAGATCGCACCAATGCACTCCAGCCTGGGCAACAACAGCGAAACTCCATCTAAAGAAAAAAAGAAAATGGTCTTTTACTTTTCTCGACATTTATTTTTATATACAGCTAGAAATTTGGACAGATTTAGCCACAGGCGGTGGCTACAAGGAATGAATTGGTTTTCTTCCCTGGGTAGATGTTCTAGTTTTGTTCAAGTTGGTTCTGAAGTATGTGTAGGATTCCGTCTATTCTTAGATACTGCAGCAGGGTACTCCAGCTGAGTCCAAATATGTGTAAACTTTCCCCAGAACACTACCTTAATACTCCTTACTTAAAATCATCGTATGCCTTTATGTTTAAATTTAGTGATAAAAGCATCTAAAGAATAGGTTCTTAAAGAAACTGGAATTTGACTTTCTGTATGATAGCCTTATTTTATGTTTGTAATACAACTAAAGAGGTAACCTCTGTTTATGGCTTTTAGATTTGGAATGTTCAGAAGAATTCCATAGCTTGGTCAGTTATGATTTCCTGATATTCTTACTTGGAAAGGAAATTGCCATATTTCCTCAAATCTAAAGAAACACATATTTAGATATTTTTAACATTTTTGGAAATGTTTTTTAAAAGGCTTGTAATTCATACATGTCTTTAATGTCATAGTGTTTCCTTTCCTCTCTTTCACCAAGCTGATATTAAATTGCCAGATGTTTTACAGGCAATGCCATCTTTGGCCAGAGAAAATTTGATAAGTGCCATTGCTAGCACAAACTGAATAGCATCACCTAATTTCAAGGAGGACAATTGTCAAAATCATTGACAATGCTAATAGTTTAGGAGATTTATATATGATGATGTTCTTCCTTAATTTAGCCACTATTTTAGTTTCACATTTCTCATTCAGTCATCCATCAGTACTTACTGAATTTCTGTTGTGTACCAGGCAGTATTCAAGATGCCAGGAACACAAAGATGATGCTTGTACTCCAAGATGTTGCAATACAGCAGGCCACTAAGGATGCAATGTCAGAACTCCTATTATAGCAATAATTACAAAGTAGTGAGAAAGTATAGAGAGGAGGCACTTGATTCTGCCTCAGAAAGAAGAGAAAAGCTCACAGAACTGGTAAAGTTTGCATTCTCAGATAGGTGATGGTATTAAAGGTAGAGGAAATAATATGACCAGAAATGCATGAGAATGTTGTAGAATGGCAAGACTATACAGTGTATGTTGGTTAAATAGAGAGAATTGAACTGTAAGGGGGAAGACACATTGTGTGGGTCTCAAGATTTCACCACACTTTCATATATATATAGACAAACAGTCTAACATGTTAACTCCCTTGATAGCCATGTAACACAAACTCCAATTCATTGTCTTATTGTTTATCCTTGCAACAAATAATCGTCTTTGCCTTACATATGCAACATACCACTTGTGTAATTACAGGTTTGTATATTTTTATAAAAATACTGAACATTAAATGCAAAGTAGAATTTATGCAGTTCTAATAGGATTATTTTTCCTGCTTCTATGAGCATCTTTCTGCAGCAGATTATCATTTATTTGAATTTATAACTGACATTGACAAACAACAAAAGTATATTGATGTTGCATGTATTCACTTTTTAAAAATACTAACATGCTTTAAAATCTAAATTGAAAAACTTGGAAACATTGTTTTCATTCTACGGAACATTAGTTGAAAGTAGAGTGTCATCCTAAATGAATCATTGTTATCAATTCTGCTGGTGCATTATCTGAAAATCATAACTGGAAGAAATGTATTGTGATATACATTTTCAAACACTAACAAAGGCATTCCAGTTTACATCAAAACAAAGAAGTAATAGGAGGTAGTACCTACAGATACCAACCTTAAAAATGGCCCTAAAATAGTTTTATTCCTAGTTTAAAAAGAAAATCTGAACTTAAAAAAAATGTGTGATCATGTTTTATGCAAATCTAAAAGCAAGCTTCATCTCTCTAAATAGTCATGACTTTGTCCTATTTTAAATGGTTAAATGGGAGAATCTGTGAGAGTCACTACATTTTGCCTGTGGCTACTTTTCTACCCTGAAATTTCAGAGTTTGTTGTTATGTAAAACAAAGCAATTTTCCTGCAGTCCTCCTTGGAGGAGAGCTCTGATGTATGAAGGAAGTGTTGATCTATTGCCATTTCCCTGAGCACATTCAGCAGCAGCCAAGGGAAAAGGGTTTGGCTGGAGAAGAATCGCTGGGTGACCAGTGTAGGGTGTAGGTGTCAGCTGGGGGGTAACTGCTGTCTCAGATCAGCATCTAGCTGACAACCCACAGCCTGAGAACTAGTCAAATGTGACAAATCTCCCCTTGCAATTTGATGGGATGCCCTGCTTGGCTTCTCGTAGCCAGTAGAAGAAAAGCAGATTTCAGATTAAGTCTATGTAACTCCATTCAGAGATAAAGTAGGATTTTCCTGTGCTAATTTGTATTATTTTCCACAGGAAATGAGAGTGAAAGAGAAATCCTTTGTTAAATGGACTTTAGCAATAACCCTGTATTAGGAGCCTTTCTTTTCTCCTGGGCTTCTTGTCTTGAATACCTGTTTCATATCTGGTGTTTTGGTTTTATGCCTGTTTAAAAAGTAGGATGGCTTCTGCGAGAGTCACCATAAAGCTGGTTGGACAACAAAGTCCTTGCTGCCAAATCATGTGCTGTAATCCTGTTAAGTACCTGTACAATAGTGTAACAGCTGGTGCAGGCTGCAGTTGGTGTGTTAGTGTCCTATGTTGAGACTTGGGATCCATGCAGACAATGAGCTGGGTCGGCTTAGAACAGACCCAAGTACCCCTCAGACAGCTGGTCCAGTAACTATACACTAGCCAATCTTGGGAGAGAGACTCATCAAATAACATTAATTTTCTTCTCTACCAGACAGTAAGGTAACCAAAGCCAGGTTGGTTGTGGTGCCTTGGGATTTTTACCTAATGATCTTCTGGAAAGCAGATGCATTGGCAGGGATTGTAAGCTTCTGAAAACCCAACTAGTATTACAGAGTAAACCTTTCTCACCATGGGGGTTTTACAGGAGTGGGGTACATTAGTGTTAGATCATTTTAAAGCATTTTGCTGACTACTGCAGAATTAATGGCATTTTTATGGCTCTCGGTTAATGACTGTCAAGAAATAAGAGTCTATATCGGTTCAAATTGTAATTTTAAATCAAACTAGCCAGCTGTCAGATGCATGCAGCACATGCAGACTCCTTATTGGTAATATTTGGTGCTTCCCTTACATCCATCAGGCTATAAGATCATTGCTTGGAACTGCAATTGTTTTGCATATGCTTGATGTAAATTTTATCACAACAAAAGCAAAGCAGGTTGTCACTTCTAAGAGGCAGTTTCCATGTCCTTGAAGGAAACATGATTTTCTTCAGCATTAGAGTAACTGAAATTTTTGCTATTTATTGAGTACTTGATTTATTTATTTTTTGTTTTAATTTAAGCTTAAGAAAACTATAACCTCACTTCCTGCATTACTGAGTGCAAGGACATCTGAAGTGAGTTCATTCAAATCTCTGTTCTTCTCACACTGCTAAATTGTCCATATCTTTAGTCAGAATTGTCTTCTGCCTAAGAAAATAAAATCTTCCTTCAATCAGTACCTAAATATTGCTTTTACTGTGCCTTTCCTCCTATCCACTCTCACCTTTTCTAGATTTGTACTCTGTCTCCCTTCAGCATCTTCAGCCTCTTCTTTCTTGAACTCATTCCTATTAGAAAAGAAGCAAACCAATCCTTCCTTTGATCCTACTGTCTCCTGGAATTATCACATTAGCTCTGTCTTCTTGCCATTACAAACTTCTTGAAAGACTGGTTTTTGTCTGCTGCCTCCACCTCATTATTTGTCCCATTCCTCATTCAACTCAGTACAGCCCCCTCTGCCTTACTCTTAAGTAGCTCTCTCAAACATGACTGATACGTTCCAATCAATAAACCCACCTCTCCCTACATAGCTCCCCTGCCTGGTCTTCTCAGTCTCTCTTGACCCTACTGACAATTCCCTCTGTTTGAAATTATATTTCTGCAGATTTGCAACTCCCTTAACTCTTGTCTTTATTCTCTTGACCCTTCATCTTTTGATTTATTTTAAAATCTAGGGATATCCAAAAGCTCAGTTCTTGACCCTTTTTTTCTTCTATCTTTTTCTTTGAATGCCCAACTCCCTGCCTCAGTTTTAAATACGTATTAGTGATCTTCACATCCATATTATTATCTTTGACATCTCTATTCAAAATTTCAACTCCATGAAGAACATCTTTGTTCTGAGAAGCACCTCAATCTCATCATACTCAACTCATATCTGTTTATATTCGCTATTCACGGTACGTCTTCCTCCTGACTTCATTATTTTTATTAATGTTGTAGCCTTTAACCCAGACACTCAGTCTTGCAAATGCACTCGCCATTGATTTCCTCCTATCACTTGCCAATCATTTGGCAAAACCTCTTATTCCCACCTCTGTAGCATTTCTCTCATTTATTGCATATACCTCTTTTCAATTCCCTGTTCAAGACTGTTTACACACTATTGTAAAACATCATTACTTTTTATAATTCCTAATGTTATTAGACTACTATTTGTTTCTTTTTTTTCTTTTGAGACAGAATCTTGCTTTGTCACCCAGGAGTGCAATGGCATGATCTCAGCTCACTGCAACCTCTGTCTCCCAGGTTCAAGTGATTCTCCTGCCTCAACCTCCTGAGTAGCCGGGATTAGCCACCACCACTCCCGGTTGATTTTTGTATTTTAAGTAGAGATGGGGATTCACCATGTTGGACAGGCTGGTCTCAAACTCCTGACCTCAGATGATCCACCTGCCTTGGCCTCCCAAAATGCTGGGATTACAGGCATGAGCCACCGTGCCCAGCCTATTTGTATCTTTTTGTTTAGGACCCTTGGAATGATAAAATAAATGTTGGCACTCTCTTACATGGAAACCTTTAGTAGCTCTTCATTACCCACTACAGAAAGAACAAATACAGACCCTCAAAACTGTTCACCTAATAGTCAGTTTGATCTCTCCTGAGGGATTCCACACTTTGCACCAGACTAAATTAAGTGTCACCCCTTTAATGTTCCCATTATTTCTTAAGTATGTAACTTGTTTCTTCACTATTTCTTCTACTAACAATTTTTCTTTCTCAGCCCCTCCATTTCTGTCTGCTAAATATATCCCATCTTATTATATTTTTCTGAAAAATACTAAAGTATTACCAACAATAAAATACATGTACATGTATAATATGTTTATAAGTAAACAATATATAAAATAGATCTCTTGACAAGCTAATATCCCGCAGTGATTAGTATGCTGGAGCTCTACTGATAATTCTGTTTTGACGATTTATTTATTTAATTATTTAAGATGAGCAGAGTACCCACATGTATCAATAAATACTTGTTGAATAAGTAGATGAATTTAATGGATTGTTTTTAATTAGAGTCTCTTGGCTCATTATCTTGGTATTTCTTGAGGCTGACAGAGTTATCAATTTTGCTTTCATTTGTAATTTTATTCTCACTGATTTGTACACCATATCATATGCTATACCTAGGGAAATAGTTAAATGAATTTATGATTAAAGCAGAAAAAGAAGTCAATGCACACATAACTTATCTTCATATTGCTAACTAATATTAGAAGAGAGTAGTGTGTATCTGTTCATTATATGGCAGAAATTGTGGAATATATCCTCAGTCAAATGAGCTGTGTGTCACAGGTACTGATCAGATTATCTGGCGCCCTTCAGTGAATTTGTGTTGGTTATCATTATTATAGTAAAACTCCACTAGAAATGGATATGTCCATTTTCACACTGCTATAAAGATACTCCCTGAGACTGGGTAATTTATGAAGGAACAAGGTTTAATTGACTCACAGTTCCACATGTCTGGGGAGGCCTCAGGAGACTTACAATCACATTGGAAGGTGAAGGGGAAGCAAGGACCTTCTTCACATGGTGACAGGAGAGAGAGAGAGTGGATGAGGGGGAATGTGCCACACTTTTAAACCTTCAGCTCCCCTAAGAACTCACTTACTGTCAGAACAGCATGGGGGAAATGGCCCCCATGATCCAATCACCTTCCACCAGATCCCTCCCTCGACATGTGGGGATTGTAATTCAAGACCAGATTTGGGTGGGGACACAGAGCCAAACCATATCAAAAACCATTACTAATGTCCCAAATTTCATAAATATATACATACACATTAATAATATGTGTGTGTGTGTACACACATATGCGCACACAATGGAAATTTCTTTTGTCAATATGGCATTTATCCAAGACACTTGCAAAATGATTAGCCAAACTTCTATCCTCCAGTATCTTCCTTCCTTTTACATATGCTGATTCTGGTTTTACATGGCTCTTACCTTCTGATATGCTCTGTTCAGCAACTCCTCTTTGTTAGTTAAAAATTGGCAACACAGACTCAACTGTGGTTTTTATTTCTTGAGTGTTGATTTTTTGTACTCCTCAGGAGTAATTTAAGTTAGATAAATCTTTTTTTATTTGCTGAAACTTTTTTTTTATTATACTTTAAGTTCTGGGGCACATGTGCAGAACATGCAGGTTTGTTACGTGGGTATAGACATGCCATGGTGGTTTGCTGCACCCGTCAACCTGTCATCTACATTAGGTATTTCTCCTAATGCTATCCCTCCCCTAGTCCCCCATCCCCTGACAGGCCCCAGTGTGTGATGTTCCCCTCCCTGTGTCAATGTATTCTCATTGTTCAACTCCCACTGATGAGTGAGAACATGAGGTGTTTGGTTTTCGGTTCTTGCATTAGTTTTCTGAGAATGATGGTTTCCAGCTCCATCCATGTCCCCGCAAAGGCGCATTAACTCATCCTTTTTTATGGCTGCATATATCTTTAACCTTCATTCTACTAGGACAGTTTTCCTAAAATTTTGCTGCATCTCTGAAATCCCATACCTTTAAACTTTTATGCATCACATTGTCCTATAACAGGCATACTGCCATAAAAATGTTGCCCAACTTCTGGTGTTAATTCCATATTCCTGAGTCTTTCCCCAAAACAGAAGTTTTCTGTTTATTTTGCCATTGGACTCCTACTCCCACTGGTTAAAAAGTTGATGTGAATTTGCCATTATGATTTTGAACAGTTAGTGATTGTAATCTTTCCAAATCATTCAGAAAGTGATAAGGCTATGGCGAGCTGGGGTAAGAAAAGATAGTTAATATATGGGGATCAGTCATTTCAGGTAATCAGTCCTATCAGCAGCACCATGAGGAAGAAGCTATAAACTCCATCTCACAAATGGAGAAACAGACTCAGAGTTAAACATGGTCTTGTAGTTCACGTTGTAGGGTTGGAATTTAAGCCCATGACTGTTGTATTCCAAAGCTCATATGGCTCCATTACTCTTGCCATGTTGGGAAGTTCCTCATGTTTTGGAAATGCCTGTTCTCTAAAAATTAATAAATGCCGTCCATTCTATGTCTGGTTTCCTGCAAGCCCTACTCTGCTTTGTGAAAAAATATTTATTGCTTGATAAGGAATTAGCTTAAACTACTTATGCAATATTTGTTTGCTATGCAGTTGCAATCTTAAGCCAGTTAAAATGCAAACTTCCTCTGAGAGTTCATATTTCTGAAACGGACAGTGATTTTGCTTCAAGGGATCTTTAGCTCTATATGACACACCATGTATATACTTAGTTTGATTATATAAAGCTTTCCTTATGTTGGATTTGTTCTCCCTTCGTTCCAAACAAATATTGCATATGTATGATTAAACACATGATCTGATGAAAATTTGGATGGTGTGTAGAGAAACTTAACAATTTTTATACTGACATTACTGAATAATCATTCAATCATGCTAGATAACGTTGCTATATGTCTTTACACAAAGTTGGTTGCTAGAAGCAATTACGACCTGTTACTTGGTTCAATGGATTGGATTTTTTCATGCTAACTATAATTTAAATATGTTTGCTTAATACATGAAGTCAGAAGTGTTTACTTTGAGTCTTAGTCATGCTAAGCTATGCTGGGGCAACTAACAGTCTTCAAATACTTAGTAGTTTCATGAAGAAAAGGTGAATTTTTCCTTTATAAAGGGTTATGTGCAAGTCAGGAAGCTCCTCTGAGTGACTTTTCTCCAGATAGTGAGTCAGGGATCTATTTCCACTATGTGACTTTGTTACATTGGTGGCTTATGCTTACAAGCCTGGAGTGAGTGGAGAGCAGCAGATGTAAGAGGCCAGGCCTGACGATGCTCTTGCACTTCTGCCCATAACTAGTTGACCACAGCTTGTCATATCACCCCACTTAGATACATAGACATTTGCAAACATTGTCTTCTGGGGCTGGGAAAAGAAAATAGGTCAGTTGATATACCACAAAGACTCTGACACAATTAGGAAGATGGCATGGATCGAAACAACATTCACAACATATGATTAAAAAACAAAATACTTTCAGTAACAGGCTTTTTAATAGATTAAAAGAGAAAAATAAAACGATCAATTTTAAATAAATTATTATACCAGGCAATGCAAATGATTCCATTGATTTGTTTTTAAAACTTAAAACATTATGTTGGTACATGAACACACACACTCAAACAAAATTAAAAATGAAAGACCTAAAAATAAAGTTAACTTTCTAACACGAGTGAGGAAACAAGCTGGTAGGAAGGTAACCTAGAAGCTGGGCATTATCTGGTATGGAAGGTGGAAGTATAGCCAAGGAGTAGGAGGAAAGCTCAGCCCTTCCTACACACTGGGGCAGAGAAAATTCAAATATATTGGCCCAGGAAAGAATCCAATGTTCCAGGAACAACTGGACAATTTTTTCTTACAAGTAATGTTCTGTTACATGCCAGATAGTGTTCCTGTACAGAATTTCCACACCAATGCATAAAGGAGAGGTCTTCAAATATAATTGTGTTTTTCTCCAAGCATCTATGAGAATAAGACACCAAATCTAAGGACTACTGTCTCCTGTGCTATAAAATAAAGCCAGAAAAAAAATATGTCCACATTCACACTTGAGTCAGAGGATTCACTTTTCATTCAACTTAAGCAAACAACTAGAAAGCATTTCATCAGGAGTTATGCAAATACTGTGTAGTTGATCTAATTCAGTCAATAGCAATTGCGGATTTTTAATGGGTCTTCTTTAACCTACTAAAGCCTATCAAAATATAGTGGGTTCAGTATTAATGAGATGATTTCCCATAATGTACAACTTATCAAGCAAAAATATAAATCCATCCACTCTTCTAAAATATGTGATTTCTCTTTTGATTTCCAGTATCTCTAGACACCAAGTTCAACCTGTCTGGAATTTAGTTGCTTACGGTTGAAATCTGTTTCATGAGGAGCAGAAAGTAGTGATGATAAAGCACTTAGGGCATTTGAGATGGAAATTGCAGTTTCAGGTTAGAATTCCTAAAATTGTTTTTGTTTTTAAATCCATCAATGTATAATGCTTCTTAGTTAAGCTGAGGTGGACCCTGAAATCTAATAACTAAATCCACTGGGAAAGGACCAGACATATCCAAGACAGATCCTGTTACCCAGTAAACAGCATTTAATTCTCTTTGCCTGTCACCAACAGCTGGGCCAATTGCTGTCCCACCAGTAGATAGGTTCGGTGGGGGCTTCTTTATGCCCAACCCATAACTGATCCTAGAAGCTAAATCCCAGCCTGTCCCACAGGTCTAGTAAGAATTTACTCACCTTTACATCCCATAGGTAGGACATGTCTGGTAAACTACACAAGGAAACAATGACTGATTCAAGACCACCTCTACCACTGACTCTTCTTCATTCATGGCATGCAGGACCAAAGATGCTATGCTAAATGAAGTGGGTCCTCATGGGAAGAGTATATCTTATTGAAAAAGACATGATCTCAGAATCAAACCTATTTGTATTTAAATGCCAGCTTCTCCATTCAATTAACAGTGTGACTTTGATCAAATTGCACAATATTTTGAACCTGAGTTTTTAAATGTGAAAATGCACATCTTAATAGAATTTTTTTGAGATGTAAAAAACTTTAGATAAAATAGGTGTTTCTTAAATGTTAGTTTCCTTTTCAAATTAGTAACAGATCCAGTAATCTTCATAATCACAAAAGTTAGCATATCAGAAATTATAATGATGTGAGGCATTCAAGAATTTGTCTAGTTTAATACCTTACATGTAGACTTAGAAGGGAGGAATGGATGCACATAAATGAGTTTTCTGTGGGATGCGTAAAAATGCATATTCCCAGGCCCATCTCAGATTTGCTATGAATAACTCAGAAGCCCTAGGAATTGAGCTTGTGCACTTGCAACTTGAAAAAGCTTCCCAGCTGATTCCTACACACACCCCTAGTTAAGTGCTATGGATCTAGAAGCCAGCATAAAGTATGGTGAATAGGAAGTTCTCAGCAAACATTTGCAGAACTTGGATGGTCCATGTCTTAGCCCAGTTTCTACCTCCCGTAACCATATGGCTGTTTTCTGCTTCTCCCTGGCTGCCAGTCACTATGACACCAACCATTTTTATCTTAAAGGAATTTAACTGCTCCTGGAGAAAAATTGATGCTCCAAAGTATCCATCTAGACATTTGCCAAAATATAGACAAAGGAATAATATGGCTGCCTGTTTTTTGGAATATTTTCACAATGCTAGAATTTAGACACTTTGGCAAGGCTATATTATAAGCTATAACATATTAACTAATATTTATTGAACACGTACATGCAGCAGGCACTGGGTAAAGTTCATGTTCATAAGACCCCTTTGTGGTAGGTACTATGAATATCCCTATTTCATAGTGAGGAACTGAGGCATTTCAGCACGCCTCAATGTGTAACTTGTTCAACTTCATACAAGTTTTTTAGAGTGAGGCTCAAATATGCTTCTAGATTACTTCAAAGTCTAACAAGCATCCGAATACATGCTCATTCTGATGATAATGTGTCCTGGGCCAGAATGTGTAATGCAATTAAACATTCTATATTATCAGTTTCACAGAAATTAATGGATATTAACATGCCGATTTTTTAGTGCTAATGTTTTAGACAACCATATGAGGACCATTTTCATGATGGAAAAAAGTGGGAATTGAATGATTTAGGTCTGAAAATGCAGGGAACACAACAGAGAAGAGATTTTCTAGGATCCCGAAGGTTGAGAAAACTTCAGGTCCTGACCACCTGGCGCAGGCCTGTAATCCTAGCAATTTGGAAGGCTGGTGGGCAGATTACCTGAGGTCAGGAGTTCCAGACCCACCTGGTCAACATGGTGAAACCCTGTCTCTACTAAAAATACAAAAATTAGTTGGGCATAGTGGCAGGTGCTTGTAATCCCAGCTACTTAGGAGGCTGAGGCAGGAGAATCGGTTGAACCCGGGAGGCAGAGGTTGTGGTGAGCCAAGATTACGCCATTGCACTTCAGCCTGGGCAATAGAGTGAGACTCCATCTCAAAAAAACAACAACAAAAACAAAACAAAACTCGTCTCTTTACTTCCTATCCCACTACCTGCCTACTTTTTTTGATTTATCTGTACTTGGTTATATATATGCATGCATATAAGCAGGCAGGGAATAAAGCAGACAGGAAAGCACATTCCAGGCTCTAGAATATCTAAGAAGGATGATCTAGTTACTCCCTATTATACAACCGTGTGTTAATTTCCTGTGTTGACCCTGTTATTTTCTGGAAATGTTATATAACCATAGCTTGTGTTTACTTATGCTTTCTTCTCACAATAACGTTTGCTCCATGAGATCTGGGACCTTTATATACCTTGACTACCATTATAATGACTGAATATTTGAGCAGAATCCAATGTTGAGAGAGGAATGAACATGTATTGCAGTACCAGATAGAATTGTCCACACTCTAAAAAAAGAGAGAAATATACCAAAAAGACAGAGTCATGTTAGCAGAGTTGTAACCTTCGCTCTTAAAGCAGAAATTTCTGTTTTGTGTTCTCTTTTGTGTACATGCACGTGTGTGTGCACGTGTATATGTATGTGTGTATGATAGCAAGAGTGAGCAAGAGTGAGAGGAGTTGCGACCAGGGAATCAGGGGCAAGATGGGCTTACAAATGTGTGTGTGTACGCAGAGAAGAGCAAGAAATCAACAACTTGCTCCTCACACCATTAGAAACTCCAGATGCTCATGAGCGAATGCAGGACCTGGCTGAGAGAAGATGATATCCTGAATCTAGGAAAGTGGCATAGGAGAGGATGAAATGAAGGAAGGAGAGACTGCACAGTTCAGATTGACAGGGCCTTGTCACTAGATGTAGGGAGAGGGAAGAGCCAAGGCAATGCTCAAACCTCAAACTTGAGTGCCTGAGAATAGTCAGGCCATTCTGTGATATGGAGAACGTGTGGAGAAGCAGTTATGGGGGAAAAGAACCATGAGTTAAGTTTTGCTAGGTAGAATTTAATATGTTTTTAATAGTCCCAATGGAAACGTCAGTGGTCAATGAATTGATGGGTCTGAAATTAAGAGGGAAATTAAGTCTGGAGATATATATTTAGAGTCATCGGTAAATCTCTACCTTTACTTTTCTTAAAACCTCCAAATTTACCTGCCTTAAGTAGCTGTTGATTATTCCTTAAAACAGAGATGTAAAATGACTGCCCTAATATCAGCCCATATATTGCCTACCATAATAACTACCAAGAAGGAAAAATATTCTACAGTTATCCGTACATATTCAATGCAGCAGTACCCAATCACCAGTGGAGTGGAGTAAGGTTATGAAATTGCTTAGGTTTTATTCAATCTGTTTTATGTAGCCATGCTTGAGGACACAACAGGGAACCTGGAAGTTAATTTTAGACTACGATTCCAGTCCTCGGGGAAATCCTTACATCTCAGTGTGCTGTGAGCATCACCAGAATTCCTTCTTCTGGCCCTCTAGGAATTTGTCATAATGATGACTGTCTCTGAGTGACAGGCAATGGAAAGTACTGGTTAAGTAGTAGATGCAGATTGTTTGGGTTTGAATCCTGGCTCCCTCATTTACTACTGACGTGACCTATTTACTGCCCATGCAGAGAGGATATATTAAGAGTGTACATCTCAGAGTGTTAATGTGGGAATTAAATACAATTAATACCATATAGTGCTGGAACAATGGCATACAAAATGTACTAAATAAGTGTTAGCTCTTATTTTTTAAAATGTCTACGTATTATCACTGCTGTACTTACACTACTATTCAATAAATACTGGTTGAATGAAAGTTTGTACTGAGCTTTACTAGACCACTTTTGCAGAACTAAAAATAGTGATAGTAGCATTCAGTGGAAACCCTACATAATACCTGTGATGTTGCTGAATGGTGTGACATTATCCAAACATGGTACCTTGGCCTCTATATGATCAAATAAATAAAGCCAACTTTATACGGGGCTAGATTAGTAGTCGTGACTAGACCAAAAGAAATGTCACTGGACTCCCTGTTTTATGATTGCAAGAAATCTTGCTTCAGATGCCATTATTGGTTTCTAGTACACTTATGTCTGCCTTATTCACACATTGTGCATTAAAAGAAACAAATAGGCCAGGCACGGTGGCTCACGCCTGTAATCCCAGCACTTTGGGAGGCCAAGGTGGGTGGATCATGAGGTCAAGAGATCGAGACCATCCTGGCCAACATGGTGAAATCCCTGTCTCTACTAAAAATACAAAAATTAGCTGGGTGTGGTGGCATGTGCCTGTAATCCCAGTTACTTGGGAGGCTTAGGCAGGAGAATTACTTGAACCCAGGAGGCAGAGGTTGCAGTGAGCCAAGATTGTGCCACTGCACTCCAGCCTGGTGACAGAGCGAGACTCCATCTAAAAAAAAAAAAAAGAAAGAAAGAAATAGAATATGAGAATTATTATTCTGTATGTATTACATTCTTTATATAGAAAAGAAATAGAGGGGTGTGTGTGTGTACATGCATCACATTTACACAATGAGTACTTCTGTGCAACTATTTCTGTTATATAAAGAACTAGGAAACAAAAAGCCTTCTAGCAGTTGTTGCACAGTGTACAATGGCAAACAAGGTGGACAGAAGTATAAAATTTCAAACAATGTAATAGAGATTTAACATAACAAAAATTGTAAAGATAAATCATGTATTAGTCTGTTCTCACATTGCTATAAAGAAATACCTGAGACTGGGTAGTTTATGAAGAAAAGAGGTTTAATTGGCTCACAGTTGTGCAGGCTGTACAGGAAGCATAGAGGCTTCTGCTTCTGTGGAGGCTGCAGGGAACTTTCAATCATGACTGAAAGCAAAGGGGGAAAGAGGCATCTCACATGGTGAGAGCAGGAGCAAGATGGGAGTGGTGCTACGGACTTTTAAACAACCAGATCTTGTGAGGACCCTCTCAGGAGAACAGTACCAAGGGGATGGTGGTAAACCATTCATGAAGTTGGTAAACCATGATCTAATCACCTCGCACTAGGCCCCACCTCCAACACTGGGAATTACAATTTGACATGAGATTTGGGTGGGGACGCAGATCCAAACCATATCAACTTGGAAATTGAAAATGAAAGTCATCATTATCATTATACTTAGTCCTGTGATTACTAATGGCCAACAAGTATTGTGCACATACGTACTCTGTGCCAGGTATACTTGACACAAATTATCATCACAGCAAGTTCATCTCTTGCAATAACTGTATAGTAGGTGCTATTATTATCCCTGTTTTAGAGATGAGAAACCAAGAAACAGAGAAGATTGAAAAAACACTAATGATTTGCCCCACATTACATCAATAGAGATCAGGGAAACTGAGACTTGACCCAGGGCACACTGACTCCAGAAACCATGCTTAACCAGCACGCCAATAGGACAGAATACTTCATAGTTCATGAATCTTCCTCAGGTCTGTTACCTTATTTCGTCTTCACAGTCAGCCTGTAGGGTAAGTGTTATCTCAGAGCATGTAAGTTGTACAAGCCCACACAGGTGACAGTGACAAGGCTCAGATGAGAAGCCTAGTCTTCTTCTTTGAAATCTTATGCTCTTTCTTTCCATTGGAGTCTAGTCTAATAATGTTTGTGACAACTCTTAGGAGTTCATAAGTTGGTGAGGCACTCTTCATTCTGCAAGCAATAACTAAATGCAAATTGAAGATGTTCAACTAGTGAACACAGTGAGGAAAGGATGCTTGCTTACACATTGATCTGTTGAGCTATAACCAAGGAGGGGATGACACATGGGAACTATTAGCAGAAGCATCTTTCTAAATTCATGATGTTAGTTAATGTTGCATAGTGCTGTTAAAAATAAAACTAGATTAGAATCAAAAGGCAAAGTTATAGGTTTTCCAGCATTAGAAATCTCAACATCTAATGATTTCTGTATTAATAAAGGACAATATCTGACATCTTTACCTCAGAGATAGAGTGAAAATTAGATGATATACAACTACAAAAATCTGGCATTCATATACTACCAGACATATGATAAGCACACAGTAAATATTTGTGAAATAAATAAGTGAATAATTTGCTGATATGTAGAGCAGAACATGAATTTAAATGTACAGATAGTGTATACACATAAATACACAACTGACAAAGCACATTTGAATCGTACAGTATTCATTTATATACCTGTCACTGATGTTTTTCTTTCATAGACTTTCAAATTTATGTTTATGGATTTGAATCAAACTAAAAATGGTTTATGTTCATGGCCTTTCAGTCTTTTAACTTAATATTCTTGAATATTAAGAATATTCTTTAATATTCTTGAAGCAATCCTATGGGGGAAAATGTCATATAGCAATTAGTCATTGCTAGTGTGTGTTACAAACATAAATTTATGTCACTTTGCCCAACTCAGGTATGCTGTCATTTCCCAGTTACACTCATTAATTCAATATATGTTTATTAAAGGCACAGAATGTGAAAGGTACAATTCTATGAGTTTTGGGGGCTCAAAGATCAATTAAATGTTAATGTTGCTCTTACATGTCTTATAGTCCAATAAGAGAGGTAAAGCATGCATCTAAAAATGATGTGAAGGAGAAGTAATTTGTGCCTTCAAATAGGTAGGGATAAAATGCATGAAGAATTCAGAAGTTGAAGAAGTTACTGCTAGCGGATGGGATCAAGGAAGAAGGAGCCTTTAAACTGGACAATTGGGTGGATAGTTCAATTTGTGGGGTTTCCAAAGAATAAGCAGAATGAGGTAACAACTGGAGCACAGGTAGGGAGATGTAGACGTGTATAGAGCAGTTCAGCTTTGCTGGAGCCTGAAAAAAGAATCGTGTATTCAAATGACCGGTTTGTGCAGAACTAAGGAATTCAGGATTTAAAACTTTCAGTGCCAAAACCAACAAAGTCCCAGGCATATGAAGATAAGCTGGTCATCCTAGTGTGTGTTCAGGTACAGCTCCTAATTACTGATTATTGTGGGACATTAGCTGATAAAAGATATTTAGCTGTGACATTCAAAAAATTTCAGCATTTTAATACATAAAGTTTACATCTTTAACCACAAGCCATTCCCCTTATTTTAAGCTACATCTGTCTTTGAAAATTTATTCTCTTTTATTTTCTTAAATTTCAGCACTTTCAGATGCTATCCTCCCTTTCCTCAATCATCAAATAAGACATGTTGGTGTAGCTCTAGCTTCCTCTGCAAGAGAGACAGCTCAGGATGTTACAGATTGAATTCCACCACAGAATTTGTCATTGGAAAACTGAGTTCAGATGTCTGTACTCAGGTTGACCTTCCACAAGTCACAGTCTCTCTGGGCCTCAGGTTCTTTGTCTTTATGATTACATATAAGGTATTTAACTGCAGAAAATGTTAGGCAGCTACGTGTCTACTAATATTCAAAAGCACATAAGTGTCTCCTGAAATGAATGCAGAACTGGGACTAGAAATTTGTAAGCCACATGTCAAGGTAGGTAGCAGGCAGAGTTGGAAGATCTGCATGTGATAGTGGCAAGGGTAAAGAGAGGGTAATCAAGCAGAGTTACGTACGGAACTTCCACACTGGCACAGGAAAAGAACACTGGAGTCATTGCAAAAGGCATAAGCAAGCCATCATCTGAAATTTATGACAGCTGTCACAGGCTCAATGGGATTGGTGATTCAGAATAGGCTCACTTGGATTTTCTATTCCTTTCTTGATAAGGGGCACAATTAGGTACTACATTGGCAGCCAGGGATGAGACATAGGCACAGCCTCTTTTGTAAATTAGTCTTTTTGAAGTCTTATTGTTAAATATAGCAAAAATATAGAAAACACCAATAACAAATGTCAGTTTAATGAATAGTAATGTGACCACCTAGGAAAACTACTGCCCCTATCAGGAGTTAGAACTTGGCTGGCCATGATGAAACTTTCTGGTGTCCCTTCCTAAAGAGTAACCACCATCCTGACTTTTTTGGTAATCATTTTCCTACTTTTATTTAGAATTTTATCAACCAAATGATATGTATATGTGAAAATATAGAGTAATGACTTTTTATTGTTATTAAAATCTTTTTAAATCTATAGACTTCCTCTTCGTCTTCTCTCTCTTTTTCTTTTTATCTCTGAAACTGGAATATGCACCTGTCTATGTAGTGTTGCTCACAGTCTGAATTTAGCTGATTGCATCCCCATGGTTTAGCTTAATATGCTCCTCTGTTCTCTGCATTCGCTGACATTTGCTCACATTTGAAAAGGCTAATTTAAGGGCCGTGTAATTTTTCTGTCTCAGGTGGCACATATTGTACACTTATCTCGTGTGTGTGTGACTGTGTCATACTAGACACCATTCATTCACAGTACTTAGATCCTTGAATGAATTAAGGACTGCTGGCATGACAGTCTATCATTTAATCTTCAATTATTAGTCAGAATAATTCTATAAAGAGAAACTCCCTCTCATCTACTCTTTCGCTACTCAGTAGTACAGTTTATATGGAAAAAGCAAGAAAAATGTTGGATTCCTTCCTTTCACTTGCCAGTTTAGCCTCTTATACGTCAGTCTAGATCTTGACAAATATGTCCTATTTTGAATGCCAATAAATTTGTGTGGAGTAAACTCACACAAATTAAAGGCATTTAAAATAAGTAACTATATCTTGAAATACACACACGACGTATGTTTTACATTTTGATGAGTTTATTTTCTAAGGATACTTGGAAAGATAGTTCTTCATTCCCTACTTATTTTTTATCCCATATTATTATTGCCCAAGACAGATAATATCTGCTCTATTTGCATTTTCAGGGCAATGTTCAAATGAATGCTTTTGTCCCTGTCTACTTCTAATTTTATGCTCCAATGCAAGATTTAGTTATTGGAAAACTTAACCATCATATTCTAATGAAATTTAGAGAACTCTGGAATTATGAATCTCCCTTTTCCAAGTCACTCTTCAGTTCTATAGAAGGAGTCCATTAGAAGCAGAAGGTAGAATCTCTCCAGGGTAAATGGGCCAAGGGCAGCATTTGATACATGATTGGAAAAGCTGCTCTTGCTTCCTGAGATAGAAACACAAGAATAGAGGGATTAGGAATGAATAAAGAAAACAGCCAGGAGGAGCTGCTGAAGGGTGAGCTTCTATTTGAACTTGCTTACTTCCCTAGAATGTTCATTCTTCACTTTTTGATAAATAAGAAAATATTTTTAAAGCTATGATTGTTTCATTGTTCTTTAAATGCAAACTGCATTTACAGAGAAGAAAGCTCCAATAAGAACCAGTTTTGATAATTAAATTTCTTACTTGGCTTTCAAAACCTATCACACAAGAGAGTTTTATCAGTGGAAAAAGCAAACATTTTCATTGATAGAAGGGTGAGCCATCTTTGCCTTACTGCACTCTAATTCCTTGATCTGACTTTTAAAAAAATACAGAGTATGGGCTGGGTGCGTTGGCTCATGACTGTAATCCCAGCACCTTGGGAGGCCGAAGCAGGCAGATCACGAGGTCAGGAGATCGAGACCATCCTGGCTAACATGGTGAAACCCCGTCTCTACTAAAAATACAAAAAATTAGCCAGGCATGGTGGCACACACCTGTAATCCCAGCTACTCAGGAAGCTCAGGCGGAAGAATCGCTTGAACCTGGGAGGCAGAGGTTCCAGTGAGCCAAAATGGTGCCACTGCACTCCACCCTGGGCAACAGAGCAAGACTCTGTCTCAAAAAAATAAAATAAAATAAAATAAAATAAAATACAGAGTATGAACATCTGAGAATCAATAATTCTTCCACAACTCAGCAATTTAGAATCCTTCAAAGAAATAGTCAATGTTTGCTTTGAGGATGTGAACTCTAGCATGAGAATACTTCATGGGAAGTGATATAGAGGTTTAGAGAAGTTAAAACTTTCAGAAGCATCAGACATTTATGTTTTACAGTTGCACCTGAGAAGAAGGAGATTGCTTATGTTTGTGGCCACCATTAATTTTTATAAAGGCCACTTCAAATACCTTTTTGAAAACATTCTTTCCATAGAGGGATCAAGTCCTAAAATTAATATCTCCTACAAGTGGTTTCTAATTTGCTAGAAGTCCTGGAGAACTTTTTTCACACACACTGTTCCCAATTATGATGCCACTTTCATGTATGTCACTCAGCTTGGCTTTCATCCAGGCTGTTAGGTGAAATTAGGCCCAGAAAATCGGATTATTACATCCCAAGGGAAACAACTGATAAGCAGCAGATGATTGTTCATCTCCTTGCTACTTGCTGGTGTTGAGGTGTTGCTAGTTGCAAAGCCAATTTGTTAACAATTAGTGCTCATTAGAATCATTTCCTGTTATCGATTCTAAACATGTGACAAAGCACTTTTAGGAAACTGGACCCCAAAACGTAGCTATTCGTCAGTGATGAGCAATTAAAAATCTCAAGATCCAGTGTAATTCCTAACCAGAGTCATCAGTTTCCAAGTAATTATTTTTGCTTTGGAACCCACCTGCTATCCTGTCCAGTTTAAAGATGTGCTGGAACAAGGACATACTTCTTAATTAGCAGAGGGTGTGGATAAGTCAGTGTGGGAACAAAAGGAATTTTCTTTTATTATCTGCTTTAGCTGTTTGTAGTATATCTTTAAGGGACAAAAACCGCCAGCTTGCAATACAACACATGTATTTGCAAGAGTGTGAAATGAAATGCATTACTTCTGTTATCTAAACATCTAAGCTTAGTTTTTAAGTCTCTGTTCACCTTTGATCATTATGAACTCTAAATATAGAATCATAAATGGAGTCATTGTGCATTACATTCAAGTTTAACTATTGCCAGTATCAGCTTTGTAAAATATTATATATGACTTTAATAAAATTAGCATAAATACTATAAGCATTTGAAATTTTTCTTAGAAAACGCATTGTATTGATCTACTTTTTGAATACAAATCTACATGCGTTATATGCTACAAATATATACTCAATAGATGGGCCTTCATTATCTCATTAAAATATTAATTATCTGTACAAGTATCATCTGCTAATACTTGCTAAATATTCTTTAGAATTAAGAGAATATCCCTTATTTCCTCCTTAGTAAGTAATGGTCTTTACATATGAACTATTCAGTTATTTTTGTAGTATCAGAATTAAAACTGAATGATGCCCCTGCCTTCTCTTCCTTTTCCATGTCACCCCCGAAAATTTCCTTTGCTTCTGTGTTTATTTTATAAATGTAAATAATTATCCCTACTCATTTTCCCCTAGGTTTAATAATGCTAAAAATATTTCTCCTTCTTGTTGCAGAGCATGGATATGTAAACTAAGTATATTTCTGTTTCTGAATTTCTTATTCCCATATTAAAAGCTTATATCAATGGAGAAATTAAGTGTATGTTTTTTTTTAAATGCCCTATATGCAACCCCTCTATCCTTAATAAACAGAGATGGTATTGACACAAGTGAATTTTGTTTAACCACACTACATTTGCTTCTTAATTAGTGAATATTCATCTGTCATCAGCAGCAGCTATGACACCCCTCCCTGCTAACATGTTCTGTCATAAATAATCAATGAGGCACTATTAATATTCATGAGCTGGAATCTGTGTAGTCATGTGCACTGATGCAGAGACGGGGGAGTGTTGCCATGAACTGACTGGAAACTCTGTGTGTGTATCGGTGAGTGCAAGATACTTAGGGAAAGCGAAGAAGAGCATGCTGCTACACACCACTCTGGCTTACGCTTCCAGCTAACAGCGGTTTGTCTGTGTTTCTGGAATGAAGTGACTGATGAAAAACAGTAGTCAAGTCTGGAGGGTGATTCCCTTTCAGTTCACTTGCCTTTCAGTTCTGGGGAAATTAGAAGATTTGCTCTCTCTCTCTGCTTCTTAGAATGGGCTGCAATTTGTGCACTTTTCAGAAAAGAGAGGAACACTACAAACTGCTGTATGAAGTTTCCCAGGTGAGTGCAGGGTCTGATACCAGCAACTAAGAGCCAGGCTTTGTGTTTGTCTGAAAGATGGTAAATGAATTCTGGCTAGCTTTATTTTTTCTTTCAGTACCTTTCAGAATTGAGGGCAGACTTGCTGGTTTGGGGCTTTTAATTTTGGTTTTGGGTGGCAGTTTTCAGCTTCCTTGCCACTCCCCCTTCAGATGACTTCCTGTGGGATTCTTTTTAACATTTTGTGTATCTACTGCCAAGATGTCAGTCACATAACAGGAGTAGCACTGAGATCCATGTCTGTAATATTTTGAGATATCTCTTTCATTTTGGAATACTGTTGACATTTGAAAATCAATTGTATCATTTTCTGCATAAATATTGGGGTTTAATAGGTCTATGATCTCAGTTATTTTCAATAGACAGGAGAAGTTTCCTGCCAAATCTTGTTAGCCATAGGAAATTATTGGATGAATTGAGAATTTGTGCTTTGGTTTAAGAGGAAGACCTAGTAATTTTGTATTACATGAGGAAAAAATATATGCTATGTCCTGGCTGAAACAGGAGATAAAGAAATTCTCTTACCACTTGTTCTTGGATCCTTTTTATAAGGTTTTTGTTTGTTTAGCACTAGAAATTAATTTTGAGAGCTTATTACAACAACTGTAGGTGACCTAGAAAAAAGTGTATAAATTTAGATGTCTCTTTTATGTGTATCTGAGGGCTTTTAGGAATACAAATAAGAAAACTAGATCCTGAGACTTTATAGTTTTAACAGAATTTTCTTAACTTACTGTTTTATTGGGGGAGGTTCCCCTGCGAGTGTATGCTCAAGTTCGAATTTCTTATCTAGCAAAATAAAGTTTATTTCTCCCTTCTTCCAGTTTGTCCCAAAGGTGACACAGTGCTACATTTGTTGTTAGACAAGATTGCTGATGAAAGACGATGCTTGGGATGTTGGTGGCCCATGGCACAGCAGTAGCCAAGTGCCCACTGACTACCGGCTCCCTCAGACTTCCCCCTGACATGATTCATTTCACAGTGGGCTAATTACAAAGTGGATTTGCTACACATGAAACAGCCTCCTCAGTTGCAATGTTAATGCACATTTTCATGGTAATGTGATCAGAGGCTCATTAGCCAGTTTCCAAAATGATCTTCTGCATTAATTAAATATAAAAATGACTGCTTTATCACCATAGAGAGGAAAAAGAAGATTAACATTGTTAATTACACCGGGGCAATACCTTTTGCTTCATTTTTTAATACAAACTTGCAAGGATAGGCTAAAATAATATTCATTTCCTAGATGAGCTCTCATCCACTTTGACTCATGAAAACAGTCTCTAGGTGGAACACTTTCCTTAGTTTGGTTGTTAGAGTTTGAGTTCTAGTATTGTTTCTCTTTGGGTGGTGGAGGAGCAGAGGAGTGGATTCATCAATCTTTTTCTTTAATCTGAATTACTAAATTTATATAGAAGTATAATATGGAGAGCGTGGTAGGTGGCATCCTCCCTGATTATGCCTAGGTTAAGCTGTTTATATTCTACTAAGAAATCCAGCAGGATTACTGCAGCCAGAAAGGACCACTGTATTTGCTAAGAAGCAGGAGCCTTTGTTATGGATTTTTAAAATGCTTGTCTGTGAGTTTTGCCTTCAAGTGCTTCCTAAATCTTGAGAAAATAGATAAGCCATGCTCTTTATTGCCTCTACCTGTACTCCTCCATATATTTATTTTATTTTCTCTACTCCTGAGTTGCAGTACTTATGATCTTTAATAAAGGGGGTGAAAAATGAAGTATTAGCTTCCATTTAACTGGCTTTTATTAGATAAGCTAAAGCCCCAGCTTAAAGGTCTTGCATGTGTTTTCCAAGGGGAGCCCTCCTACAGTTTGTCCCCAGCTTTGCCTTCTATTTTATTGAGTTAATGGAATAGATAAGATATCAAAGGAAACCAGTGATAGGCTCATATAATATGCTGGAGCCCCGTGTGGTGCTGCAAACTAGTTTCTATTTTTATTTGGAGGAAAGGCAGCTCAGAGCACACATGAAAGTGAACATGTTCTTAACCAGGTGTTCAGGAGGGCACATAGCTTCCCCCATAAGAGAGGATACTATTTACAAAAGTGACTTGTGATTGGAAGCCTGTTTCTAGCTGTATATTAAAATAAACTTTCTGGCACATACACTAACACCTGATTGCCCAAATCATATTTATTTAAAAAATTGTAATTCTCAGATCATTTGCCTTTTTGTTTCTTTTGTTACTATTCCTTATGAGCTAAGGCAAAATAAAGTTTACCAGGAGATGTGAAAATTTAAGATTAGCAGCGATCACGAAACATATGATCAACAGGAAAAATGTTTAATTCTTTATAATAGAATCATTATGATATTGAACTTCTCCACGTTTTCTTTCTAGATTTAGTGACCTGATAATACAGGACACATAGAATGCAGTTTCTGGTTTATAACTGCAGTAAACAAACCAAATGTGCTCGCTGAGGAGTCCAGTAAAACAATCAGAATGGTGTGCTTAGGTGTGAAATGAGGTCAAGTTTATATTTTGTTGATATTTTTTGCTCCTCTGGAGGAGCTAAGACTTTCAATTGGCACAAGAGATGGAATGTCACCTCAAGAAAATTATTTTCAACTGGAGTTGGGCCAATCAGGCTCCAGTATGCACACAGATACAAGAATCTAGGGTTTGGGTGGACCCAGTAACCTTCACACCATGCGGTTTCCATGCATCTTTACGCACCTATTAACTTTTATATGTGCCAGGGACACAGTTTTTATCTGCAGTGATTTATTTTATTCAAAGTAAGTTATTTATTAACCTCTTATGAATTAATAAAGGAGTAATGGGAACAATGTCCTTCTATTGACACAAACTGAACTGCCTGTTTCTTATTAATTTGATTAAATACCCATCTGGACCAAGAGAGCTACAATAGCTTGTTAGGTATTTCTGACCTAATAACAGATTTATTTCTGAGTAAGATTATATAATAATACTTAAATCTAATGACGTTTAAGCTTGATTTTTTCACATATGAATCCAGTGTAACTTTTTGATTGATTATGTGATGGTGATTATTGATGGGATATTCATTGGTGTCCAATAATGTGTTAAAATTGGGAGCAAATATTTAGAAGACCATACTATTAACAAGAAGCTGTTTATAGGATTTCATTTAAATCTCATATTGTGATATGCAAGATTCTATTCTTATTCACTTCCCACATCAGGGTAAAGAAATTAATTTGCCTTCAATCTCAGGAAAACCAGAAGTAGACTAGCACTAGTTCTCAGGCAATGTCACTGCTGTGACTGCTGTTCTCTTCTAAGTGGATACTGTAGCACAACAGAGAGTACATTTATTAATTTGAATGGTTTGGCACAGCTAAGAGGTCTCCCCACCACCTGCATCTGTGAATTAGTAACATAAACTGAAACAGAACCTGCATTGAAAGTAACAATATTGGCAGCAGCTGACAATGAGAACTTAGAATATTCAGACACTGTGCTAAGCACTTTTCCCTAAGCATCATCTTATTTAATCATCACAATATACCATGAAATAGTTACAGGATCCCTTCCCATAGCTTTTAAATATGCTAAAGTCTCCTCTATTCTAGAATGTTTCTTGGATCTCATATAATCTCCCTTCTCTGGGTGCTGTCCTAGATCTTTCAGAAATTTATTTTGTCTCATGCTATGTAACCCCTACTCATAGTCTCTTAACATTCTCCCCCAGACTTTATCCCTTTCCCATGTTCCTTAGCGCCAGTGAAGGT
Source organism: Pan troglodytes (assembly GCF_028858775.2). Taxonomy (NCBI): domain Eukaryota; kingdom Metazoa; phylum Chordata; class Mammalia; order Primates; family Hominidae; genus Pan; species Pan troglodytes. The sequence continues at coordinate 54,400,965 of NC_072408.2, read as the reverse complement.
CTCACCCTCCCTTTTGCTTTCAACAAAACTCAAAACCACTGAATGAAAAGGGCCACTTCTGCCTTCTCCACTCACACAGTGGCTCCCCTGGCTCTCTTATTTGTGCACATTCCCAGCATCAATTCCTGCCTTCCCACAATCACAACTCCTTTGATTAACTCTCTCTGATACCGTAAGAATTTTCCCTCTTAGAATTTGTCATTGTGTCACTCCACCCTGATGGCTGCTGCTGGAATAATTTTCTAGAAAATGTTTAATGGCTCCCAATTACTATAAAATGAAGTAAACATTTCTTATTCCAGTATTAAAAGCCCTCTTGAGCTGCTTCTAGGTTTCTTTCCAATTGTCTCTCTTCCTATTCTTCCTCTAATGCAATTTGTAATTGCTCCAGACTCTATTTTTTGCTTTTCTCTTAAGATAGGCCTCCCAATTTGGACCCTTGTAACTTACTTCCACTTTTCTTCAGCCTCTGTGGAATACACCTTGTAATCACCTCTGCCACTATTTTCTTCTATCACTAGTTATTCAAATGTCTCCTTGTGCAGAGAAATTTCTGCAATTATTGTTCTTTTTTTAAAAAAATTAATCTCTCCCACCTTCGGACTCCTTTTCATGTTTGCCTGCCTGGTATTATAGTCAATTCTGTATGAGTGAATTATAAGCATCTGGAGGGCAGGCCAGGTTCTTGTTTGTCCTTTCACCTTCACTCTCACAGCAGATCCTCATTAGGACTCACCAGGATGCCCTGCTCATCTGCAGCCTCTTTGGAATTAAACTACCCCATCCACACCTGCTGGCGAAGGCCCATATCACTCTGTCTTCCTCTCTACTTTATATCTAACAGCTGATTAAACCAGGGACAAGCACCTTGTGCATAAAGTTGAGGGTTCAGTTAGGTTTTTTCAGTCTCAGAAATTTATATTGGGAAGTAGGACACTAGTAATGGGGCAAGGGTACAAAGGAATGTTGGTGGGGAAGCTTGGGGGTTTGTGTTCCACCATATCTATGAGGATCTGACCTACCAAGAGAATCAGAGACATCTAAGAAATGAAACAGATGGGTCATGAGAAAGGCTAAGAAATAAATAGCAAGTCCTCAGAATGGCTTTATTTCCCCAGTTCCAATACCTTCCTATGATAAACCTCCATTTTATTTGCTAGAATGAGGTGTCTGTTCCTTAAAATCAGAATAACAAGTGAGGATGCACTATAGTAATGTCTTGCTTTTATCAACTACTCAGCAGATGTCTTAAACTCTAGACATGTGGTTCAGTTCAAAAACTTTGGGTAAGCTCTGATTGCTTAATATGTGCCAAGCCCTGGACTTTGCCATGTGATAGTCCTTGCTTTTGAGAAATGCACAGTCTGGTAGCATAAGAGAGGCATAAACAGAGAATGTTCAATTCAACCTGGTAAATATTGAATCAACAGAGATATTGACAGACAGCTATGGAAATGCAAAGGTGCTGCTCAGCATGATGGGAGCTTGGGGAGTCGGGGAGAAGAAGGGAGGAGAAACTAAAATGATGAAAGGGTTTTTAAAAAGCCAGTGGAAGTGGTAAACAGGCAGTAGATGTCAATGGATTGGGAGTTGGAAACTATAAGCAATAGGTATCGCTAAATGCTAAAGTAAGAGGCAGACTCCCTGGGTATGGCCTGACAGTGCTCAAGACAGACCCTAAAGAATTTCCCATCTTCCAATTTTCTGTTCATTTTTTTAAGAGAAAGAGAACTGTGATAAGAGTTCAATTGTAGATTTGGTTATGGTGTGTGTTTGGGGCCAATTGGGCTTGACTTGGGGATGGTGCACTACAGCAAGACTACAACAAGCGAAACCAACCAGGAGGCTGCTGAAAAGCCTAAGTTAGTGGTCAAAAGAATGTAAAAGGAGAACAAAAGTGAGGTCTACTAGGAGGTAATTTCAATAGGTATGTGGCTCTTCAGACTGGGTTGATGTCGTGAAGTTTATAGAGAGAAGAAATAAAAGAAGGGAAGTGTGTTCTGAAAAGGAAGAGGAGATTGTTGATTTCATTTGCAGGATATCTAAGCAATGTCCAGGGACAGTGGAATAGTGAATATTCAAAACTAAAACTTGGCATATATGTGTCTGTTGGATGAGATCACCCAGGCAGATGTGATAAGTAAGGAGAACCAAAAAGTGAGGAGAGGTATAAGCACTGAGAAACAGGCCAATAAGAAGAAAGAAAAGGAAAAGACTGATATTGTTACAGAGTAGGAAGGAAAATAAGCAGAAAGTTATGGAAGTCAAGAGGAGAGAGATTTAAAATCGGAGTGGCCAGTGTGGTCAATTGTATTAGAGTGTGTAATAAGAACCGAGTGTCTTTGGATTTGAAAATATGCTATGTGCTACTCAGATGCCTCTTTAGAACAGACTTGCTCCAGCTGCTGGGCGTGCTGTCAGCAAAAGCCTTTAACTTTCGGCTCCACTTTAACTGTCTTAGCTGCAGAAAATCCTTCACCCAACGTCATTCCCCTTCCTGGGAGGCAAATATCCAAGTATATACAGGTCTGGCCATCTTCTGCCCCAAGCCTGACTTGGGACACTCTGAAAGGCAATTTGAGCTTAAGAGCTCCCTGTAGCTGGTGTTGGGCCTCACAGTTCACTCCTTCTGCCCAATCCTGGTTCCTTCCTGTCCCTTCCACAAAGGGAACACTCCTTAGTAAACATCTTGCACACTACATTATAATCACTATATTCTCAGCATTGGCTTACTGGAGAGCCTAACCTGGTGATGCTCACAGAGCATTTCAATGCAGAAATGTGGAAAAAGAATCCAAAAAGTGTTGGATTAAAAGAAGAGATTGAACTTTCAAAAACTTTAGATATGACAGATTGTCAAAAATGAAGTTACTGCTATCACTGGAGTAAAGCTTTTCTTGTCCCTTTTTGTTAAATGCAAAATTACTTAAAATTGTGAAATGAAAAATGAAAGTTATCACTACCTTTCCTTTAAAAAGTAAGATAAGTTGATTTTACATCTTGAGCTATGATGTTCAGAGAGTGATGATAATATAGTGATTAAAAAATAAAACATGTACATTTAGCTAGAATGTTCCTTATTCAAGACCTTTGAAGAAAATCTTAAATGTCAGAGTGGTTTTGATATGCAAAAGACCTTTTATAAAAATAAATATTTTAATGATTATAATTAATTTAGGTAGGTTTAATAAGTGAAGAGCCCTTCCATCATAGAAAGATCAAAATATCATATATTTTATTAAAAATATATAACTTCTTTATATTTTCACTGTTTAATTGACACAGACCTAAGAGAAAGGCAGCCATTTCTAATTGCATATCTATTTAGATGGAATACTGTAGGAAAACATTTTCACTGTTTCCAAATTATACACAAGGGAGGCACGTTACTAAAATCTTAGCTAGAAAATATGCTTAGATATTTGACTCTTCGACTCACCTGAATTTGTTGGTGAAATAAGATAATCTCATTAGAAAATTATTTAATTTCAATTTTGGTTACAAATATTTCCAAAACACATGATCTTATTTACATAATTATTTAACCTGCACATTTGTTATTCATTTCCAATCATGTTAGTAACAAATGGACTGCATATCTTTGGCAAAAAGTGGTTTCTTTATAAGTGTTAAGTAATTAAGAATAAAGATTAATTGATAGTGCAAAAATCCTCCCACAACAGTCAATCACTGTCCAGTACATTCATTTTATATAAGTAGATTTTCATATATTGAATTTTCACAAGTCATTTAATAGGTATGCAATCAATCTGATTAAATGATTAAGAAAGACCCAAGAATTAAATCACTAGGTAGTCACTCAAAAGAGGTCCCCAGCTTGTGGTTTTATGAAGATTCTATACTCTTGACATGTTTATAATTCATGGGGAAAAAGTGAGCACATTGCCCAAAACAGGATCTGCCTCAATCATTCAATCTTTTCCAGGCACTGTTTTCTCTCATTTTCCATCCTAGGGCATGCACCTTGAGAATTTTAGGTATTATTCTTAAAAAACTTCTTCTTGTGACTCATGTGAATTTAGAGTAGCACTGGGTAGCAATCATGTCTTCAGATTTAGAATTATAGATAATTCAAATGCAGCTGTGTTTTCTATATCTAAATGCAAAGTTTCCAAAGTCATCAATATAACCTGTCCCATCTCCATCTCCCTTCCAGCTGTATTCATTTCTTCTTTCTTAATTCTATCACTTTCAATGTGGAATACTAGCCTTAAAAGGGTTATTATGAATACTTTATTGCTTCCCTCAACAAAAAGCTTAAAAGGTAGCAGCCCCATATTCTCCTGTATTTCGACATGTAACATCTAATTGCTAATTTGTGCCATTCTGTAGCAAGCTGTAAATCTTGCTTTATGGTTGTTTAGGTCCTCTGAAGCTTTGCTTTTCCCCCTCCCTTCTGTTTTATGTAGCTTTATAGAAACATTGTAGGGCTTTATTTATTTATTTATTTATTTATTTATTTTGGAAACTTGCTCTCATCTCAGTGGAAATTAGATTTTTTTTTTCTGAACTAACCTCTCACTCCTAGGCCTCTTAAGGGTCTGTTTCAGATATCTTTATTAACAATGAAAAAGACTCTCCCAAGAGTATAGGAACAAAGAGAATTTCCAAACTACTTAGTATGGTTTAAAAAATAATAAATCTGCAGATGAAAGACCACTATTGTAATCAGTGACAGTAAATGTTTTTCTATAACTGAATCATGGTAGAATTTAGATGGTTTTTTTTTAGGTAAAGCAAAGTTTGGGAAAGAGCATTTCTCACTGAATACCAAAAATAATGATTCTGCATGTGCTTTGTGCTCAGAACTCTGCTAGATAGTAACACAGGACACAAAAGAAGCATAAGGAAAAAAAGAAGCCAGTCTTCCAGGAGTGTATCATGAAGGAATTAGAAGGAAATGTGGAAAGGTATGACCTTAGTACAGTGGACATGGCAGAGAAAAGATAGTTCTCTATGAGCAAGGGGCATCTAAGAAACTTCATGGAACAGCCAGACAGTGGATATTATTCCCAATGGCCTAGTTTAGGAGCCAAGGGCAATTTTTTTTTTTTTTGCTTCAGCATAATCATTGCATACCATTTAGTCAAAGGTAATGTGTTTGATGTCCAGGATGTATTGTAAAAGCCAAATCACAGAAAGATGACTTATAGGACATATTTTGGGGTAATGGGAACAGCTGGACTAAAGCAGGATATGGGACGACTATAGTTATTGAGGATCTTGATCTCCACACAAAAGTGAAGGGGCTTAGTGCCGTCATCCCCATGAGACACAAAACACCCTGAGGATGCAATCAAATAGAGTCTTCAGTCAATTTTAATCATAGAATATGTATAAATATTGTTTGCTTGGTACTTTAGTTAAAAGAGCTCAGCCACGCTAACTTGACCTACAATAGGTAGATTTTGCCATTTGCTCAAGTATGCCCTTTTTTTCCTTAATGAGTCATGTTTATAATGTTTGAAGTTGACTTTGCCTATGGAGTTGTGAGCCTCAGTGTTAAGACAACATGGAAAATAATAAAAATGTTTTACTAAGATGGCACATTGTAGTGTTACTGCCTTTGGTGATTGCACACTAAATATCAAGCATAGCATGGGAGAAACACTGTGTATAGAAGAAAGAATAGAGACTTTTGAATCAAGCAGTCTTCTCTCTAACTGTGAGTTACTTAACTTCATTGAGCCTCTGTTTAATTGATAAGTCTGAACCTGTAAGTGTTTTCTTGAGGATTAAATGACATAATACATTTAAAGGGTATAACACATTACAGGCATTACATAAATGGTAATTTTTATAGTTAGGGTATCATTTCAGTCTAACAATGACCCTATGAGATATGTAATACTGTCCCCATTTTACAGATGAGAAAACTAAAGCACAAAGTAGTCAAGTAACAAATTCATATTGTCAGCATGCAGGACACCTGGAGTTCAAACCAGGATCTGCCTAATGTTAGAGTACATGTTCATTTTATTGTAAATACCAAATGTCCCATTTCATATTTATCCACTGAACTTATCCATAAATTTTGAATATCTGACATATAGTAGGCACTCAATAAGTATCTCATAAAGAAAAAAAATGGAAGAAGGAATGGAGGAGAGGAAGGGAAGAAAGAAGTAAGAGAATCAATAAAAGATGCTTTTTAAATTGTTTTCCCTTGAAAGGGTCTATGGAAGATGCTCTTTTCGGCATAGGAAGAGAAATCCTCACAACTACTTCTTTCCCCATCATTTTAGTAACTTCAGTGAAATTATCTCACCTATGAGAGCTGATCAGTATGGGAAGGTGACTTGTCACTCCCCACTTTTGAGGGCTTGAAAGCCTTTCCCCACTTTTCCATAAATCCATTTCTGCCATGAAAGGTTCCTCGCAATCTGTTTTGTTTCCTCATTCTCTCCTAACAGCTAAAATTTTAACCAAAGAAAACTATAACTTTCTATTTAAGACAATGTGATTTTTCCCATCTCTTTTTCTTTCAACACAAAGTCCCTTATGCCTACAGTGCCTTTCCCACCTCTCCTTCCTCACCCCTATTCTGGTAAAAGCCCTAATACCTTATGGCTCAATCCAAAGTTTGCCACTTATGGAGTTTTCACTGAGTCCAGGACAGAGTTAGTTCACTCTTCTCAATGATTCTCTTCCATCATGCTTCACAACTTAAAGTATAGTCAGATGCTTCTGTGTGTATATTTAGTTCTGCTGCGCCTATGCAGTTCTACCATCCCATGCAGTGTATGGCCCAGAGCAGCTATTTAATACAAATTGAGTCAAAGAATAGGAGTGGGGACATAGTGAAAACTGCATTCACCAAGGAAACATTTTGTTATTGTCTCCAGTATTCACTGAGTTCTGTTTGAAAATAAAATCATTAAAGAAACTACATATGCTATGTTTTCTTGATTTTGAAGATGCCACCTATTTTAAGACACATATTAATTATGAGGTTCATCATCAAATTTAAGAACAGCTGGGGGAGTGGGATTGACAAACATATTTTAATATGCATATTGACTGCAAGCTATATCCCAATTTCAGAAACAATAAGATATTGGGAAGAACTTGCCCCTTAGAATTGAGGAAACTGTCATTGCTTTTCTCCAAAAACAAAACATTTATTGGCCCTTCCTTTGCCCCAACTGGGCTCCTCTTCCTGTCTCTCTTATCCCAGACCAAGCATTTCATTACCTCGCTTTATGCTGACCCAACACATTAGGACCTCATCTTAAGATCTCCAGTCATGACAAAAAATGATAGAATTTTTATTATTCAACTGTCAAACCGACCAACACACTAAGCTGTTCTTTCTTTCCAGAATCCTCCCATTTTTCTTCATCTGAATAAGTTATAATACTCCTCAAAGTGTGGTTCAGACATTGTTTTTTTCCAGGAAATCTTCCTAGAGTCCTTTGACTTGAGTAGGTCCTTTCTTTTCTCTTTCCAAGGTACCCAGTTCATATATCTGTCATAATATGTACCAAATGCTATTGTTTTCTCAGTTTACTTGCAGCTTCACTGATCTCCGAATCTCTGGAGGTCAAAAACCCTGTCTTCAATCTCTGCATCCTCAGCCTCTACCTCAGTACCTCTACAGGTGTTTCTCAAGTAAAGGTGCATGACTAAATACTAAATGAATCCTGTCTCCAGAGTCAGATGATGAAGGTGACACAATAGCATAATAAGATGGGATCCCTGCTGTCAAAGGGGTTACTATCCAGCAGACATGGGTAATGGATGTGCACGCAAATAACTATGATGCAAAGAGCAATATTAGTTCTGTGTGTGAAAGACAGGGAGGAACAAAGTGTCATGAGATGTCATAGTGATGATAATTGTCTGTAGCGTAGATGAAAATTAAAATTAAAAGTAAAAATTAAAATAAGGCATCTAAAATAGGTTATATCTGTGTAAAATTAAATGAATCAATTATTGACTTAGTAATTGTGATGTGTCTCCTTTTGCTGCCTTCTGTGCTGTAAAATTGAATTCACTATTTTGTGTAAAAATACTTTAATATATTTGTTTTTATTTTACGTGGTTTTTGTCCATCATTGAAATAGTCAAGTATAGTGAAATTGTCAAATTATTGATTTTATATACACTCCTCTTTAGTATAAAAAGGATGTAGGTGATAGTTATAAAATATACTGGAAATTGCCTAAATTTTATTTGATGATGATGCCTTTGGGCTTCATAATTATGATAGTACTAAAATGAGAATTTCTTCAACTGCAAATATCCAAATTAAAGTCATATAAAACAAAGAGTAGCCTAAGAAAACCATGAGAATCATTTTTAAAACTTTAAGCTTTAAATAAAACCTAACCCAATTTAATAATATACTAAACATGTATTGTTGAATAACTCAAAACCGTATTTCTTTTACTTGTATTATTTGTTATTACTTTTACATCTAGGATATTGTTTGAACCATGAAAAACATATGAAAGTAAAGATAATCTCCCCTCATATGCCCAATATCAGTTAAGCTTTTCAGGAAACTAATTCAGTGGCCCACATATAACCTTAGATAGACAACTCAGAGAGGATGGAAGTTAAGTTACTGCTTTTAAAAATTCATTTTAACCAAGATTAATTTTCCATTCCACAAAACTTAGCTTTAAACTGTGACCAAAATGCTAACCATATTTCCCATGTAAGACTAGAATCTTATTCAGATACTGGGGAATCTGAAGAAGGAGGGAAGGAGGAAAGATATCTTTACTGTCTTGCTTATGTTGGCCATTTTAAGAACTACATGCAAAAGTGATGTTTCTACCTGAGGATAAATTTACTCAAACTTCAAGAATTCATTGAGACCAAGTGCCGTGGCTCATGCCTGTAATCCCAGCACTTTTGGGAGGCTTAGGCGGGGGGATCACTTGAGGCCAGAAGTTTGAAACCAGCCTGGCCAACATAGTAAAACCATCTCTACTAAAAGTAAAAAATAAAAGAAATTAGCCGAGCTTGGTGGTTCATGCCTTTACTCTCAGCTACGTGGGAGGCTAAGACAAGAGGATTGCTTGAGGCTGGGATATCCAGGCTGCAGTGAGCTATAATTGTGCCACTGCACCCCTGCCTGTGTGACAGAGCAAGACCCTGTCTCAATACAAACAAACAAACTACATATATGTATATATCTGTGTATATATTACTATATATATATAATGTAAAATTTTTTTAAGTTTTTTGGGGACAAAATTTCACATCCAAGGAGATAGTATTGTACTGAATGGAAGACTGTTATAGTCTAACTTTCTCTTTAATACAGTTAATAGAATTGAGAGAAAGTCAGACCGTAACAGTCTTCCATTCAATATAATACTATTTCCTTGGATGTGCAATTTAGATTTAAAAAAAAAAACTTAGAAAATATCTCCTCCTGAATTGGCATAGACTAAATGGCTTAACTTAATCTTTTTCATTTCTACCTTCTGAATAAAAATGTCACCAATAAATACTAGTAACCTCAGCAAAGGTATAAATATTACCAATTTATTTGTATGATGTGGATATACATAGTTGGTTATTAACAGGTATTAAATAGAGTCTGTGACTGCACATTTTTGTTCAGGTTTATGGGCTCCATTTGGATACTATTACAAAAAGTTGGTGAAAGTAAGTTAAATATAAATTTACAAAGAAGTTGCCTTATAAATCTTTTATAGTGTCACTCCAGTCTCTTGAAAGCAAAGTAAGTAGGTCTTAAATTTCAGGAAGATGAAATTATGGTTTTGTAACTGATCAATGACAAAAATAAAACAAAAAATCAAACAAAAGAGTGACAAAAGCATTTAGAGCAAATGGTGTATATAATTGCCTTCTCGCAGTTTCTAAGATCATCTCATTGATGAAATGATCTTCTCTGATGGACTGCCGTTTTCTGGCTGAGTAATGGACACCTTATCTGTGCTGATGAACATGATCACCAGGTCCCCTCTGGTGTCCTGGAGCACAACCAGTAACAATATTGTCAATGTGCTAATGACTGCTCTGGGGTGCTTTCCTCATCTTCTTCACACCAAAGATACCTCATTCTCATCTTCTACTACAACCAGAAAATCATTTTAAACCTGGCTTCTCACTTTGAAGTTTGCTTTGGCAGCTTTGAAGTATTTGCAGCTTTCTGGCCAGTATTATCTGTGTTTCATAGATCACAGAAAATTCTGAAAGAGGGAAAAGCACTTATTAATTTGAGATGTAGAATCTTTTGTTGATATGTTTCATATAGGGTTGGTTTCATTTCTTTAATATCCTGTAATAAGTTATTGCTTTTAGAAGGTGAATAAGAGACAAAAAAAAAAAGTGGCTAATAGGACCTTAGGGAACTATCTATGGCTCACGCCTGTAATCCCAGCACTTTGGGAGGCTGAGGCAGGCGAATCACAAGGTCAGGAGATTGAGACCATTCTGGCTAACACGGTGAAACCCCGTCTCTACTAAAAAATACAAAAAAAAAAAAAAAATTAGCCAGTCGTGGTGGCGGGTGCCTGTGGTCCCAGCTACACGGGAGGCTGAGGCAGGAGAATGGTGTGAACCTGGGAGGTGGAGCTTGCAGTGAGCCAAGATTGCACCACTGCACTCCAGCCTGGGCGACAAAGTGAGCCTCCGTCTAAAAAAAAAAAGAAAGAAAGAAAGAAAGAAAAATTATAGTAGTCAGAGGTGGGAACCAAGGAGTGGTCTTATGATGCCTAATATTACCTTCAGGGCTCCAAATAAGAAGCCATCATGCATAGCAAATGGTACCCCTGCTCCTGAATATGTTGCTACATTTTAATTAGTTACTGGGTTACTTAGGGATATAGAGACCCACAGAGTCAAACTCTTAAAGTGTTAAATGCAATACATTTAATTTTTTTAATTTAAAATTTTAAATAAGCTAAATAGAAAACACCTCGTCTGTGTAAGTCCAAATGAAGTAATAGTATGTAACTAATTGTGAACCCGAATATCCATAGTTGTTAATATTTCATTTAGTCCAGCATTTCAGTTACCTTAATTTGCTGCAACGAAAAAGTGTTTTAATTATGTATACTGTCTTAGGTTAAGTGGCCCCAGAAACAGGCTCTGAGGCAGAGATTTGCATGTGAGAAGCCTGGAGAGTTGTCCCAGGAACAACACCTGGGAGGAAATGAAGGTAGTAGGGCTGGGCAGAGGAAAATGTAGAACTATGATGCAATCTTAACAGAGACCCCTGCTGATCTGATGGCAGAGAGAGCTCTGAAACTGGAATGGCCTGTCAGAGTTGTCCGGAACCAGGCAAAAGAGCCATGCCATTATCCCTGGAGGAGTGAGCATAGCTTTGAATAAAGCAACTCCCTTTGGCTGAATTCAGTTTCCAGAGTAGGAAGAAGCTGCAGCAGCCCATGCCCCCCGCCCCTGGGGGAGTGAGTCCCTCGATCCTGAAGATGGGATCTCAGTCTTCAGCACCCACTGTGTACACCAATTCATCTTGTAATATGTGGACATAATTTCTAAGCCATAATAAAATTTTCCTTCCCAGGTAATTTTAATCACTTATGAGACAAGGTCGGGCTCCTTAAGGTTACATTGTCCTTCTCCTCTTTACCCACTTTGTTGCTTGTTTAAATCATTTCTGGAATTAAGAGTGTGTCATTGGAGCATATTCTGAGAATGTGACTTTGAAAGTCTGACCTGCGGACATGTGATAAATTGTGTCTGGAGATTGATTTTGCTGAGTGCTAATACCAAATCATGTAGCAACATAGTTTCACCTACTAAATATTGCTCAGACCATATTGTTGAAGTCTGTGCTGCCACGGTCACCTCATCAGGATGTTTTCTGTCCTGTGACTAGTGGCTTCAAATGTACTCATCCATCTTCTTGTCCCATTACATTTGGTGTGACTGATGTTCTGTACCCATTAAAATTGATGGGAAAGAACAAAGAGAAGAAAAATGTGCCCTTCGATTGATTATTTCTCTGAAAGCGTAAATGAAAATTCTCCAGTACCAACAAGAGATTTAGAGTGGGGGGTTTCCCCCATTTATTAAGTGCTTTAATTAGCAGGTTTACTAAACAGAGTTTCCTGTTTATAAGGGTGCGTTTTTCAGCTCACTTTAAAATTTAATCTCCTTCTGAAATGTTTGATCTTTATAAGATGAATTTAATAGCTGTAACATTGTTTATAGTCAGGGATTGTTTTGGTGAATTCTCAGTACCAGAACCAATTAAATCAGACGCCTTCGTGTCAGGTTTTTTTCTTCTGATGAGCTATCATAATGGCTCATTTTATGCTCTGTGATAGCCAATAATTAAATTGACCATTATTGTAAGCTGAAGCCAAAACCAAAGTGATTTTGGAAGGCTCAATCTTCCTAGGTTTTTCTTGGATCTATTGAATGTTATCTTTGTGTTCAACAAATTGCAGAACAGCAAGATATCTCTGCAATACTCACAACACATTTGTTTAATTACATTATTGAATGTGTTAGGGGAAAAATAAAGCCTGCCCACTGGCTGAGATCAGGCTTCGGTCTCAACACCTCTTTCCTCCTGAGGTTCCTGCGTTTGAGTTAGAGGAAACAGTGTGGACTTGTTTCTTAGGAGACATGGTAGAGTCACATTTTTAAAAGATGTATTTTTTTCTTTTCTTACAAAATTCAAAATGAAATAAATGTGGCCAAATAATAAATAAATAATATGAGACTAGTTACTTTGGTCTGTATTCCCTTGCGGGAGATTGAATACGCAGGGATCTTTGGGGTAATTTGAGTGGTATGGATAGCATGGTCCCTTGAGGGAGACAGGAAATTAAGAAACATTCTTCCGGTGTGACACTGGTCACAAGGATGGCAGGAGCTATTCTAGGACTTTGACCATAGGAATATATCTGTGAACAGCTGTCAAGTTGGCTGTGGCCAAGCTGGTCCACATTTTCAGCAACATTAGTGATCATGTGCTATACAAATACTTGACCAACTGTGGGACAAATGGAACTAAGGAGAATACAGTTAGATCCTTTCCCTTATGTAAAAAATGGCCTGAACCAGCACTTTCCAATAGAAATATCTGCGATAATGGAAATATTCTATATTTGTTCCATCAAGTACAATAGCCACTAGCCACATAGGACTGTTGAACAGTTGAAGTATGGCTGGTGTAACTCAGGAATTGAACTTCTACATTTGGTCATTTTAGCCAATTTAAATTTCAGTTGCCACATGTGGCTAGACTATTGTATTGGACAGTGCAGGGTCTAGAAATTGTTAAGGAATCATATGCAGTTCTATAGAAATGATGTCTTAAAACCTTGAAGTCTACAGTTCAATTTATATTCTATCCTAACATTTAAAAATTCTCTCTATGGATTTTTTAGGGAGATGAATTTTGTTTAAATGTGTAGTGCTTTTTTAAGATCTGAAATGAAATATAAATTATAAAAGCAAGTATAAAATATGAATCCCATGGAATAGCCTACAAAGAGGAGGCTTGGAAACTAGAATACTAAAATAACTCCCTTAGATAGCAGCATTTAGTAAATAATCTTGACACTAAAATCTCATGAAAAAGATAGTCTTATCATTTTACATTTGCAAATCTTGACAGCCTGAAATCTCGGTCATTGTATTAGCAGTAGGAATAAAGAATGAATTAATTTAATTCAAATACAAAGAGTTGCACTTCCAGAACTCAAAAAAATTGTCATCAAGTGGGGCGTTCTGAGAAAATCAGTTCCCCTTTCAACTATTGCAGCAAAAATAAATAATAAAATAACAATATTAATAACAGTTTAATTGGAGTAGCATCTTGTACTGAACCTTCTTTCAAACTCCTCCCCGATCTTAGGATTCTGTACCATAAATCTTGTACATTAATCTGAGAAGTCCTTATGAAATGCTGTTTCTTCAAACCGCTTACTGCATTTTGGCTCCAGTAATACTTCCTGTTATGTCAGTATTTCATAAATATTCAGTACTGACCATAAGATGTGTGTACTTCAGTCTCACCATTCAAAATTAAACCCATCTTGGTTGAACAGAAATTTGTTCTTTCCCAGTAGGGATATTACAGGCCATTCTCTCACTGTAAATCCTAATTAGGGAACCATTGTCTACATTGTCTACTCATGTGTGTCCCTCACCCTGTCCCCTCAACCACCACATATCCAAGTTGCCAAATTCTAATGTTCTTCATCTTCAACATTTCTTTCATCTGTATTTCTTTCAGCATTATCTCTCCTTTCCTTTACCACCAACCTTCTGGATTTATTAAGCCCACATTTTCTCTCAACCTCTGATCTCTCTCTTTGCTTCCAGTCTCTAAGCTTCAAGCCATCATCCACCCTGCTGCCAGTACATTGTTCTTCTAGCTTCTTTGACAGATTCTCCAGTGGTTGCAGGACAAAGTCCAGTTATCCCAGTTATACCTTGCTCAGAGAACACTGCATCCTGATAGCCTTCCACAGACACCTCAGTTGGAACCAATTTCCCTCCTGCTTAAGTTACTTGAATGTACTTCTCCCCAGGATAACTCAAAAATTTATAAAAGAATGAATGGTTGTTTATTCTTTTAGAGATTATAAACATTTTTCACTGCCCTACCTCATGTTTAAGTTTTCCAGAAATCCAGTGACCTAAATAAGGCAGGCAAGATGTTTTCCCATTTTGTAAAGGAGAAAACCAGCTGAATTAGGCAAGGGAATAATCCAAGAAGACATAACCAGGTCCTTTCTATATTAATAAAATTAGTGTTTCAATAAAAATGATATCCCCAGTGCCTGGAATAGTGCTTGGCCTAAAACAAGTGTTAGGGAATAAGTGTTGACTTAATGAATGAGTAAATGAATGAATGAAGACATACTGCAGAGGGCCTTATAAATATCATAACTGGTGTTTGAACTGGCTTAACCACATAATGAATGGTCACTGGATCACCTGAGCAGGCCAAATGGTGTGGTCACATGCAGGTGCAGATAAATCTAAAGGAAAGAACGAGAAAGTTAATACAGAAATGAGGAGATTCTGCAATTGAGTATGACAATGGAACCCAAAGTTAAAATAGGAGACTGAGAGAAATTTTAAAGAAAGGGCTTAGAGTTATTACTTCTTGACACTAACTG
Organism: Pan troglodytes; assembly: GCF_028858775.2. Lineage (NCBI taxonomy): Eukaryota > Metazoa > Chordata > Mammalia > Primates > Hominidae > Pan > Pan troglodytes. Next base: position 54,385,855 of record NC_072408.2, on the reverse strand, counting down.
AATGGAAGGGCCAATGGAGAAGGCAGAACCAAACATCATGCCTAAGTTTGCAACCATAGTGTGTGGGCAAAGGGTGATGGCCATACCAGGAAGACAGGATTGTTTCCCTTAAATACAGATGAGCCTTTATCTGTGCTAAATCCTTTAGCATCTAATTATACTATAGATTTTCTTATACTCCTTACTAGATCTCTGACTAATTATTCACACATGAAAATACTGTATTTCTAAATCTTTTAATTCTTTATTGTTCCCAGGGCACCAAGTCCACTTCTCAGCAAATGGTAGACCTTAATATGATATAAACACTATGCTATTGGAGTATATCATATCCTCCATGAAAGTTTAACTTAGGTGCAATTTGTATAAACAAAAATATTATTTTTCAGAAAAACGGCTGTTCTCAAAAGTATTAGCTGCATTTTTCTGAAATGCATTTTGCTATCAGGTGCTTTGTAAAGTGGGATGGGAATGTAATGAATAATCCGAACTAAATTTTTCACAGAAGAAAAGTTGCTGGAATTTTAAAGACGATTTTCTTTCAGATTTTCTAGCAAATACTAAAATAAGCATTTAAATTTTTTTGAAGCTTCATAACAAACTTCACAGCCATGAAGCAATGAGTTATCTTTCTCTTCCTTTTTTTAGCTATAGCAGAATAAAATGAGGGATTATTGTGTCCATTTGAGTCATGTGGTTATACCTACGTTTTCTAGGGGACCAAGATCTTTTCCATCAATGCTTATTTTCCTTGTACCAATGTCAGAAACATGGCATTTGTTTTAAAATAAAGTAATTTAATTTGCAAGTTTAAAATGTAGCTATTATAAGTAATTGAAAGCATTAGTAACTTTTTGGTGATAGGAGTAGTAAATTAACCCAGGGGTTGATAATGACCATCCAATTAAATCCAACAAATATTTACTGAATGTGAGTGATTCTAGGTGCAAGGCATTGCAGTAGCAAAGTGAGGCTCCAGAGGTGTGTAAGACAGGATCTTGACCCTGTAGGGGCTTTATGTCTTTCAGGCAAATCATTATATAGTGAGACAAAATACAATTGATGAGAAGAGCGGGGAAAAGGGAGGGGGAATTGGACTAAGGGGACCACCAGAAAACTTCATGAAGAACATGCAATTCAAACTATTCCTTGACAGATGAGGGTGTAGCATTCTGGCTGTAAAGATGTTAAAAGCAGAGAGTCTGAATCTGGGAAATCTAGAAGGTGTTAGTCTGAGGAGAGTGACTTTTTTTGTGTGTGTGTATGTGAGATGGAGTTTCGCTCTTGTTGCCCAAGCTGGAGTGCAATGGCACAATCTTGACTCACTGCAATCTCCACTTCCCAGGTTCAAGTGATTCTCCTGTCTCAGCCTCCTGAGTAGCTGGGATTACAGACATGCACCACCATGCCCAGCTAATTTTGTATTTTTGGTAGAGACAGGGTTTCACCACATCGGCCAGGCTGGTCTTGAACTACTGACCTCAGGTGATCCGCCTGCCTTGGCCTGCCAAAGTGCTGGAATTACAGGCATGAGCCACCACACCCAGCCGAGAGTGACTTTTATAGGTAGTTAGAAATCTTCAAATTCTTTCAGAAAAGAAGTGGCAAGATCAGATCTATGCTCAGCTATAATAAGGGAGGGTTACTATTAGCTAAGTAGGGCAGGAAATTTTCACACTGGTTTTTAGTATAGCCATTTTTTTGCCAGATGAAGTAAGGAGCTTTGCACGGCTAAATTCTGGGAGTTGAGGAGGATGGACTGAGTACTGTGTACCCCACAGTGGCCCTGGAGGATCCTGTAGGTGGGACTGAGAAGGGTGGTATGTAAGAGAGACTAGAGGTCAACAGAAAATCCCAATCTCTGGGCAAGAGTAGTGAGAATAGGGGCAGAGAGCTGGCTTGGAAGACATGGCAGTGAAGGGAAGCCAGGCCAGAGCAGCACAGTTTGGTGACTGATTTCCATGAGGGGGTTAGGGAGAGAAAGAAGTCACAGAAGTTTCCGATGTTTCAGATTGCAGCAACTGGGAAGAGGATGGACATTGGCACTGAGATAGGAAACAGAGAAGGGCAGATCTTTGGGAGTAGATGAGGAATTAGGTTTGAGATCAGAGTTCAAAGGATTTGTAGACTAGTAGAAGAATGGGTGCCAAAATTCAGACAAATACTGGCAGCTTTATCCTATGGTTTAGATGGGCTAAATATCTGTCCAAAATAATGTCAGCACATTCCAGGTTGATAGGAAGGTGATTTGTCTGTATTTATTACTTTTTTTCTTTAGTATATCCCGTAGATTTGTTAATCTGACCTTTTATACCAACATTTCAAAACAATTTAAGGAAGTGCTAGAAGAGAGTTTTCAGACCTGGTATATGATCCAAGGTGATGTAACAAATTTTAAAATGTGTTTTCATGTGGAAGTTAAAAATGTGCAGCTTAAAGAGTAGTTGAAACTCCATATGCCTCTTTTGGCCAACCCAGTAATGCAGCTTGCGGAAATATAAATGAACATTCAGAAATTGGAAGCATGCATTTGTCTAAAATCTGGGCTGTATTTAAGCCTTCTTACCCACTGCAACCTTTCAATTAGCCATTACCAGACTTAGCCATAGCAGCATTTGCTGTTGCTTGATTTTTCATCCTGCCTATAGCTGAATTAGATCCACAGCTAAATAAATGCAATGTTTTTAATAGCCTTTATAAACAGACTTATATACCCCAAGATTCTGTTATTTCAGGAAGCTGTTATGAACAACAGGCTCTAAATTGTGAATGCTTATTAGACACTATAAATCATTTTGCCTTGCAATAAACATCAATTAAATGTAGTTACATGTCGCAATGCATGGAACAGATTGATTTTTGAAGACAGCATAGCCCTGCATCATGTACATTCAGGGGTATTGGGGAAAAATACCCATTAAATTAACATTAGTTTAAAAAAAATGAAAACTTCTAGAACAATTACAGCTTTACTGTTTTGACTGAAGGAGAAAAAATGACCTTTGTTTCAGGAGCTGTGACTTGAACAATGCTATTCTGCATGAAATTGAGAAATTGCCAATGTTCCCAACCTGATGGAGAGTATGTGTGGGATCTTAGTTCTGCTTCATTAAGCTCTTGTGAATGAGTGGTAAATTTTCCCTATTTATATATTTTCTGTCAGGGGATCATAAACATAGCCTGCCTACCACATGTTTTTACTGTTACCTTTTTATGTATATATTGGTTGCACGTTTAACAAGAGTTTATTCCTATATTGAATATCCTAGTTAGGTAGGTTTTAGGAATAGGCAAAGTTATACACTTGCTACTTTCTTACAATATTGCATATTAAATATAGAGTGATTAAAACTTCTAATTTTTCAGTGAATGAAAATAAGCTTATATTTAATTAGTTCAAACTTTCTAGTGCATATTTTTTAACATGCTGGAAATGAGGCTTAATAGAGAAGCATTTCCTGAATGAAACTTTCTTTTTGTGTTCAACTTATAAACTGAGTCTGGAAAGAAATATTGTTTCCAGATGAATTCACTTGGATTTTATTATGAGAAAGTCTTAGGAGCAGATTCCTGTACCAATCTTCTAAGAGCCTTCTTGAAGGCAGGAGTATGGAGAAATAACTGGCTTAGCCTCCTTCCAATTGTGTCAATATATTTTTGAAATATTCAAATGTGTCTTAGAAGTTGTGACGTATTTTGCAAACAATATGTTACCAATAATTGTATAAAAGGACTCAATGTTCACAAACCATATATACGTAGATGTAAATATAGGAGGAGGAGGAGAGAGTAGTCCTCTAATCCCCAGTGTTACTCAGTTCCGCTATATTTTCTTGAGTAGAAAAGGGTAGAGTTATGTCTTGCTGTAAAATGCACATATAACTCTAGATGAATAAGTTCATGGGAAATGTGTCTGTCATGAGTAGAACACTTTCATGTTGCTCATCTAAGGGACAGCAAAGTGGAGAGCAAAAGTTCATTGGAGTTTCAAATTGTTCCATCTGATCCCTGCATATACAAGGGGTCTTTTCTACTGCTGTGGCTGTCCTCAGACACAGCTTTAGCTTTTCCTCTGCACTGAGTGATGTTCCCTAGAGTTTCCCTGTGTAAAAAGTGCAGCAGTTTCCCTGGGCCTTGGGCTTTAGAGAGACCTGAGTCATTTGACGAGTACTGCAGGGACTCCACATGATTCTACCAACCAAACAAATGACAAGCACAAAAGCAACAGCATAAAACAACCATTGTGCTGCATGAGTATTACTTTCCTTTTTTTTTCAACTTTCATTTTAAATTTCAGATGTACAAGTGCAGGTTTGTTACATAGGTAAACGTGCATCATGGGGGTTTGTTGTACAGATTATTTCATCACCCAGGTATTAAGCCTAGTACCCATTAGTTAATTTTCCTGATCCTCTCCATCCTCAAATTCTCCACTCTGGGACCAAAAGGCCCTAGGGCATGTTGTTCTCCTCTATGTGTCCATGTGTTCTCATCATTACATGTGGTATTTGGTTTTCTATTCCTGTGTTAGTTTGCTAAGGATAACAGCCTACAGTGTTGCTTTCCTAGAGAGAGTAACAGACAAGACTCCCAACAACCACACCTCCACGCGTTATTAGATAGCTAGGGATAGCTTACTCCTCCAGTGTGTCTTTGATATTCATATATATTAACCAGATTTACCCAAATACAAATATTAAAATTTTGGGATCAAGATTGATATGATTCTTCCCTTATTTCTTTATGTTTAGAAATCCCATATCACCTTTAGACCCAATTGAAATGGTATCTACTTTATGATGTCCTCTCAGAGCCCTAAATAGAATAAATGGATTCACCTCCAAAAATCCATAATATTGTTTGAAACTCTCTTATTGAACTTTCAGCAGATGCTTTATATTTTAATTGAGTGCATGCCTGTCTTTCTCCTCCAGAACAAAACCCACTTCTCATATTTGCTTCACTCTCTCACCCAACCCCCCATGCCCCTAGAATAATGCTTGCACACAGTAGGTTTTCAGGAAAATGTGACTCATGTTCACATTTATAATTAACCTCACATTGTGCTCCCAAGGGTTAGACTTTGGTAATAGCTCTGATTACATTCGCTCTGATATGACTATGCGATATCTATCTCTTCTGCCAACCAGTAGTTCAGCTTGCTTTCTAAACTTGATTTTCAGATCTTTTCAAGATTAAACACAAGAAAATTAACTTACATTTTAAAGGGTCCTTGAGGAAAATATCCACTTCATATATGATTTTTGTATTTCGCAGAATTGCTTAATATAGTGCTTTTACAAAATAGATATGCAGTGTTTGTGGAACGAAATTGTTAAGTCAGGAATACCTATAAAACTCAGATGGAGTCATTCAAGTGCTGAGCATGCATTTCTTATGTATATTTCTCATAGAAAGTTAATGTGCCAGGAAGCCTTCATTAAGTTTTCATTATGCTTTAACTCTAAAAAGGTATTGACATGGTTTAAAAGTCATTGATCATTAGTCACAAGATGCTGCTAATCTCTCTACCTGAGTAAAACAAATGAAGCTATCCAGGTAAAAAATTGCTCACCAGTTAGTCATTCCTTCAGAAGAGTTCCTAGACTATGTTTAAGGATATACAGACATATCTTTAGGAAGACCTAGGAAGTGTCTCCTGCCTGGATTCTGAAATCTTTTCTAGCCAACCTCTGAGAAAAAGGCAGAGAACATTGATTAATGTCAGATTTTGGCAAATCAAGTTTAAAAAATGTGAATTTTAGATGAGGGGGAGACTCCTTTGCTATAGAGAGAATATATTATAAAAAATTGATGAACACAATTATGTATCAGTAATTCTGTGATTTCTTTTTCAGAAAATGGTCTTATAAAAAACACAAGAATTACGATAATTCAACAGTGATATTAGCAAGAACAATTGGCCAGATGTAAAAGGATTTGAGATGTGTAAAAGGAATTGTGGTCTGTCCACTGTCAAACTCTGGGTGCATCTTGGCTTCCTCAAGGATCAGAAGTAGGGATGGAGTATCTGACCCCTGAGATTGCTTCTGTCCATGATAGGCACAGCCTTGCCACCCTGCTGCCAGATATGTATTCTTAAAGAATATCAAACTATAGCATTCTCTTTCTCAGAAATCTTCAGTAGCTTCCAACTATCTACAAAATCACCAAATCAGTTGTGATTAGCAAGTATTTTAAGACTGCAAAGCTGTGATCAAACCCACCTTTCTCTCAAGCCATATTTCCCTGTGCTCTGAAATGTACAAATGCCAAACTGGACAAATGGCTGATTTGTAACTTTCTTTTGAAGTTGGCCCATTCCAAGGTTTCTGCTGGAAACATTTTCTCCACTTCAGGGATGCCTACCCAGCCCCAAAGCTTTTCCTGACTTCCTCAACTATACTTTCTTTAAATCTGTAGTACTCCTAATTTATATGTCTTGGAATTAGTTCTTCATACTCTGGATTAGAATTATTCAGATTTTGAGGATTTCATCCTTAGGTTATGATCTTCTTGGAACAAGAGAAGGAACCCTAAGACTCATTTTTCCCTCTACAGTATCTAGTAGAATGTCTTATTCATTGGGGATATAAAATAATATAATCTTTAAATAAACAAATGAGAACTCACACCATCCTCATAGGGCACAGTGCACAGTGCTTTACAGGTGTAAAACACCATAAAATAGAATACTATAGGGTAATCAGCACATCTATATTTAGCATGTAACTCTTGCTAATTCACATAGAAAGGTGCCCTGTGAGAAATTTAAGTCTAAAACAGAAATTGTAGGTTACTCACACCCACTTTGTTTGTAAGTACATTTTTGTTTTCCATTCCTGTTGAATTTATTATCAGAAAACAACTGGAACTTAGATACGGCCTCTGATAAAATGGAGGACAATACACATTTCCTTCAGTAGTTAAAGATCTAGTCTCAATGCGATATGGATTAGCCATTTCCATCTAACAGAAGGCTCCAATCTGGCCAAGCATATGGATGATTCTGGGAGCCAGCTTACCCCCACAGGAGGTACAACAGCTCTGGGGCACACAGGATGACCAGAGCTCTCATGGCTTCCACCGTGAATCTATTGCGAAGGTTGGATTTGCATTTCCAAGCACGCCAGGAGAATAGAATTCAGTTACCTCCAGAAGTGGCTGCTTTGTCCTCCACACTCTATAACACCAGCCATGTTCAACCAGAATAGTCAAGCAATCATATGCCAGCCTAGTCCTGAACGAACACAGGGGCAAAACACATTCCACAGATGATACAACTGGCTCTCTTCAGAAATCCAGCTGAATGCCAAGAGAATTAGCCCAGTTCTAGCCTCCCACTGTACTAGCTTCCAGGAAAAAAAAAAAAATAGAATACAGCTCTTATATATTGATCAATTCTATGAAATGGAGGAGTTCAAGTTCAAGTGAACAGAATAGCCATCTGTCCTGCTAATCATTTCCATTCTGATGCCATTCACTGGAGTCCGTCATTCATTCAATAGTGTCTAGGGAAGAGCCAGTCTAGACATGAGATCTGAATATTTAGAAAATTACAAGCACAATTAATATGCATTCTAAAATTGTAGTTGATGTATTTTTTTCTTATTCTTTTTGGCATGAAATTTTAGTTTTCTAAATTGGAGACGTTTTGCAACAGGGTTTACATATGAGAATTTGTAAATAAAAACAGCCAAATACTAACTTAAACCTTTTTCTCTTTAATTCATTCATCTGGGTAATTTAGTCATCACTCTTAGAAAAAGCAAAGACATTTTGTGACAATGAAGACATTATGTGATAACTAGAGCCTGTTTAGAACCATTGGGTTAAATTTCATTGTTAAATGAGTGAATAAATGTTATAGTGCCTGTTGTACTTTTTTTTTTTTTTTTTTTTTTTTGAGACAGAGTCTTGCTCTTGTTGCTCAGGCTGGAGTGTAGTGGCATGATCTCAGCTCACTGCAACCCCCTCCTCCCAGGTTCAAGTGATTCTCCTCCCTCAGCCTTCCTAGTAGCTGGGATTACGAGTGCCTGTCACCACGCCTGGCTAATTTTTGCATTTTTAGTAGAGATGGGGTTTTGCCATATTGGCCAGGCTGGTCTCAAACTCCTGACCTCCAGTGATCTGCCCACCTTGGCCTCCCAAAGTACTGAGATTACAGGCATGAGCCACTGCACCTGGCCGCCTTTTGTACTTTTTATCCCCTAAGACAGTGAATATGAATAGCCAACTGTCATGCCCCTAACTCTACTCCTTTCTCTAAGGGCATAAGAATCATCTACCAATGCCCTTCTACTTACATGGTTTGCCCTTTGTGTTGCAGGGAGAGGAGGAACTTTATATTGGACAAATATGGAAGAGAAAAATACGTTTACATTTTGATATCTAAACACATCAGTGAACAACCACAGAGATTTCACTTGTAATTGCTTCACACATCTAACAACTGAGGTTATTTTTTTTAAACTCTTTTTTTCTAAATCAAGAAGCTTAAGAAAATATGCATGTTTCTGAAAAATTTGTTGGCCAAAGAAAAGCTAACGAAATACTATGTTAAAACATTATAAATGGAAAGATTATGTATTGAAACAATAGTAAATGCCCTTCTTTGCTTATAGATAGGTTAATATAATAACATCATTTATAGTCTCTTTGGTGTTCCAGCAGTTGTTAGTCTTTAACATAGCTCTTGTTCTTCCCCTTTCCTTCTCCCCGCTGCCATAGTCTTGTGTTATATCTGGACAGTTGGGAACTAACCAGTCTCTCTCCCTTCCTCCAGTTCACTGTGGCAGTGGAGATGAAGAGGAGCAGGATGTGACGAATTTTTACTTAAGACTATTTTAGTTTCCTGCCAACTGTTTATTTATAGACTTTCACCCAGTGATACTTATATAACTTAAGTTATAATGCCATAGTACTTTCACAAAATATACGCATTACTGTTTCAGTGGGTTTTTTTTAATAGCCTTGGTTTCAATGCCATTATCAGTTCATTATCAGTGTATTGTTTGCTTCCTTGTCCAGTACCACTGTCTGATAAAATCCTTAATTATTAAGTATCTGATAATACTATCCAAACTGCTTTAATTACAGAACATTTTGTGCCTTGTTTTTATTACATTTCATGCCAGAATGAACCTAGCCAGGATCTTTAATAAGGCCATATTAAATCCAGGCTAGAGGTTAAAACTCATGAGGCTGCCTTGATTCTCTGCCTATTGTGTAGGGAATCTCATCAGAAAAGCCCCAAACTTCATTAAAGACGGCTGGATGTGGGCCCGCCTATATTGCCATTTACTTTAAGGGCTATCACTCAGGGGCAATTATTGGTGTGCTCCTCATGATCCCTGTTATATTAAGGCAATTTCTACACCTAGGTTAGGCATTAATACCGCCATTATCTCCAACACAAATCCCCTGACAGTTAGAAAAGCAGGAGAAATTACAGGAGGATTAATCTCTAGTGCCCATCCAAAAAGAAAACCTTTCCCCAGAGGAGGGAGGAGGGTATGTTGAACTCAGTTAAGCTGTGTTAGTTGTAATGAAAAAGAGCCCCCTGTGCCTGCCTCTGTCGGAGACGTTAGATGACCCTTTCTCAACTTGTCAATATCCCTTTGGGCTTTCCTTCTCTCCACTCTTACTAGGCTTCTCAGAGTTTTATGACATCTTTAAATAATTATGTTTGCGTTAAAAACGTGGAGGGGGGGACACCTAAGCTTTCCATGTAGAAGGGTTGGACAAAGTAATTCATTTTGCACGAAAAGAAGAAAAAGAGAGCCTGGTGTTTTCACAATCACAAATCCTTTATATTTCCAGTGTTTTTTTTTTTTTTGGTTTTGTTTTGTTTTGTTTTGTTTCCAGATGTGTTTATGGGTCTTGCACCATGAACCATGCTGAGAAAAGCAGATCATAGAATAAGGACAAAGAATCCCACTATGCACAAAAGAATAGGAAGACAAGAGCCTGCAGTGACTTGGCAGGTCATTCCCAGTGCACGCTGCTTCGTCTGATAAGGATACCTTTGACAGTGGCTGCTGCTGCTGCTGACGTACCTCTGTGCTTGCTGCAGAATGGCTGGGGTTTGGGAATGGAATGATAAGGAACACAATGAATAACTAACAAAGCTCCTTTGATGAATGCAGTCATTTGCATTACAGCGCAAAATAGCTTCGCTCCTGATGGGAGCATGGCATACCTAACCACAAATATTGTTCATATCTTTCGATGACATATAAGGGCAGCAGTAGACACAGTGAGAGTTTGGTAGGTGGAGAGTTTGAACTCATTACATGGTAATAGCATAGAAAAAAATTGGCCCAGAAAAAAATTTGTTTAATAGCATTGGTCTGAAAAACTAATGAGAATTTTGGTTTTGACTGAAAATATGTGTAATAATAGTACATTCTTTCACAATCCATCGTCATTGAAATTAATACCCCAGGTGTCTTTTATAGGTGTTAAGAAATGATTCACAATTGAACTGTTTGTCTCAGTGCTACAGAAATGCTATTTCACCTCACTTTATTCCTATCCTACTCAATAGAACAAAAACAAAAGGAGGTTTTGAGTGTGTCAAGTTGAATGTGAGGGAATTTCTGGGTTCTATATTCATTCAGAGGAAGCAATTGGATGTATCTGTCACTATGATAGGGCTTCACCATTTGCCCAGAACACAGCAGTGTTTTGCAGGTTTAACACATCCACTCTTACCTTACCACAAACCAGAAATATAAAACTGTGACACAGAGCCAGCCATGGACTCTAGCTTCCCTGTTAATTTTGATCTACTGCCTGGTGATACTGGTGACTCCCAACTCATAATGCAGAAAGCCCCAGGGGACTCTGTACTTTCTGGCCAAGTAAAAGCTAATATAAAGTGAGAAATCACTTATTCCATGAATCATTCATAATTCATGGTGTATTCCCCTTTTTGTTGGTAAACTAGTTGCTATTCTTACTGAAAGACTCTTTTCCCCCTGTAAATTACTTATTGCATTCCTGCTGTAACTTTTGGTAGTCTTACATTCACTCAACAAACAAGTATTGAACATCTACTTAGTGCCAGGCATTGCATTTTGTTGGTAGAAAATAAAGATGACAAAAAGAAACCCCATGGTCTTACATTTCTCCTCAAATGAAACAGGAAACAGCATACAAATATTTACATCCCAATGTGAGGGATGTTGTAATAGGAGTGTGGGCAAAGTACTGGCTGCGCATAGGGAAGAAAGGGATGATTTGAGAGATTATGCATCTGACCCTCAGAATATGGAAACTGAACATGAGCCATTGAATATTTAGAATGACCTCCCAATTTAATTCTCTATCCCTTAGATTGAGCTACTGGATCATTGAAAATATTTAGAAAAATCTCCCACACACTTACATGGTCTTAAGAAAACTCTTTCTCACCCATACATAGGAGGGAATGTTTTCCCTTTAAAAGACTACAGAGTATGTTTGCCCTCTGTATACCAAAGCCCAAAACTAAGTGGACAATGAAATAACGTAATATCAAAGACAGATATTCCTGACTGTAGTTTAACCAAAAGGGAAACCACCAGAAAGCCTGAAATGTCAATTTCCTTTTCTAAAAATGTACTTTTTTTGCTTACTCGCATTCATCCACTAAAAATATACGTTCTTAGCTAATAGCCACACTTTCCCAAGTAAACTCCCTGCCTGCTTCTTTCTTTTGAGTTGTAGAAACTATGATTAATTTTTTTAACTTTATGGGTCTTTCTCTATACAAAGGTAACTTACACTTGTTAGAATAACCTTTGCATACATTCATAATTTACAAAATTAAATGTCCTTTGTAATCTCTTCCCCTCTAGAGTGGACAAAAATAATCAGAATTGATTCTAATAAGCCTTTTTTACTCTTTTGTTTTTTGTCTTTAATTTTTGTTACTCAAATCAGTCGGGCATGATGGCTCACGCCTGTAATCCCAGCTCCTCAGGAGGCTGAGGCACAAGAATCGCTTGAACCCAGTAGGTGGAAGTTGCAGTGAGCCGAGATTGCGCCACTTCACTCTAGCCTGGGCGACAGAGCAAGACTCTGTCTCAAAAAAAAAAAAAAAAAAAAATTGTTACTCAAATCATCTGACCTTGCACCTCTTAGCCCTCCTTTTCTCAGGAGGTTACTGTGTGGTACTAGGTTTCCTGAATGCTACAGTGAGATACTAGGCAAAGAAATATTTCCTATTCAGAATCGGGGAAAGTGTTTAGAACACTGACTTTTTTTCTAAGTTCGTAAGTGACATTATTTTGCTTGAATAGCCGGCTGAAGATTTATGTGTGAAAAAAGGTACACTAAAAATGATTGAGAAGTTGTAAAAGGAATACTGTAACTCGTGAAATAATTGGATAATTTGATATTAACCAAATGTGTGGAATCAAAGAATTTCAACTGACCTTGTTGCCAGTAGCTTACCCTATGTGAATCTTACCTTGTATGTATATAATTATTTTCTAAATTCAGACTTTGCTGTAAATGAAAATGAACACCGAGTTAAGTTAAACACAGTGACTTGTACTGCTGTGTTCCTTCTACTACGTAGATTCTGTCAAAGTTTTTGAGGTTTTCTTTTAATTTTTTGAGGTTTTTTTCCTTTTTCTGCACATTAATCAATGTAGTTCTGTTTCTTGCTAGTATTAGTGTGTCTGCTAATTCTGCATGCCATAGACTGGAAACCCCAATGAAATGCTTCTTGCCAGGCAGGGTGGCTCACGCCTGTAATTCCAGCACTTTGGGAGGCCGAGGAGGGGCCGATCACGAGGTCAGGAGATCGAGACCATCCTGGCTAACACGGTGAAACCCCGTCTCTACTAAAAATACAAAAATTAGCCGGGCGTGGTGATGGGCGCCTGTAGTCCCAGCTACTTGGGAGGCTGAGGCAGGAGAATGGTGTGAACCCGGGAGGCAGAGCTTGCAGTGAGCAGAGATCACGCCACTGCACTCCAGGCTGGGCGACAGAGCAAGACTCTGTCTCAAAAATAAAAAATAAAAATAAATACATAAATAAATAAATGCTTCATAAAATTGTCTGTAAAATAAGTATAAAGAGCTCAGAGTGAGGTCTTATGGAGTCTCCCTGTGGAAAGTCCTGTCATTTGGCACCAGGAGTGTATGGCATTCATTTATTTTGACTACTTGAAGGCCTTTAAAATCTTATTTCTGGGTCTCTACTCTGTTTATCGAGATGGGTTTGTCAGAAAATTTACAAACCCTTTTAGATTTGTGGATACAATTGAGATCTCTACCTGTAACCTTTCATCCAGTGACACAATTAAACAAATCACCCTCATGCTTAGTAAGTTTGTGATCGTAGTGACAAGGAAACTCAGACTTATTTTGGCAAAAATCTCCTCCAGGAGAGAAAAAAAAAAAATTAACTTGGTATTGGATACTCTTTTGTTTTGTTTTGTTTGGGTTTTTTTGTATGTGTTTTTGTGTTGTTTGTTTGTTTTTGTTTGTTGGTGGGAGACCTTCCTCCATATGATTCAGAGACCCAGGTTCCTTCCATCTACCTCTGTCATTCCCTGTGGCTTCAGAATCCTCTGCTTCCAGCCAGCAGAAGGGGAAAACAGGAGAGTAGAAATTCCCACCCACTTCTTTTTTTTTTTTTAATTTTATTATTATTATACTTTAAGTTTTAGGGTACATGTGCACAACGTGCAGGTTTGTTACATATGTATACATGTGCCATGTTGGTGTGCTGCACCCATTAACTCGTCATTTAGCATTAGGTTTATCTCCTAATGCTATCTCTTCCCCCTCCCCCCACCCCAAAACCGTCCCTGGTGTGTGATGTTCCCCTTCTTGTGTCCATGTGTTCTCATTGTTCAATTCCCACCCACTTCTTAAAAGTCCTGACCAGAAATGATACAGATCGCTTCTGCTTTTACTCTATTGGCAAGAACGAGCCTCATGGCCAAAACCCACACAATGGGGGAGCCAGGAGGTACAGTCCCTGGCTCAGGAGCACCCTCCGCCACAGCCCCACACCAGCACAGCATGAACTTCTGGTAGAGAACTAGTCACAGCAGCCATAGGCAATAAACAGCCTAGAAGTTCTGGAAAATAAGGGAAAATGTACAATACAAATATGTAATAACACACACGAACACATAAAATCATCTAGCTCCACCAATATGCAAATCCTCTACTTAGCAACACTCCTGACTGAGTTAATCATACACTATGAACACAGCGGTGGTTGGAAATGACCCCTTTAAGAAACTTGTGGGTGCAGAGCTACAGTGACAAACTTTCTTAGGACAAAGCGCACCCCTATGGCAGCCTCCCTTAAGCAACTTAAATATTATGAAAGTATGCAAATGGAGAAAGAGTAATTTCTGTTAACCAACATCATGTTCTTTTTCTTCTCACTCTTGCTGAAGGTCTTTATGTTTATTGTTTTATCTTGTTTGCTATTTATTGTCACATATAACAGGTGAAGTCAAGGAGAAATGTGAAATGCAGTCAATTCCAGAGTAAATTGTTTCTGTTGCCACATTTGAAAATATATTAGGATAGCTGAATTTAGCTTTCAAAAGGATTTATTCTTTACTTTGGCAAAGAGGATGATTCTATCTATTGGTTTGCCTTTAAAATATTGCCTTCTACAAGGTAGAAATTATTTATGTAATATTTATAATTTATTTATATAATTTCTATAATAAATAGTAATTATTTATTCTATAAATTTGAATAGACCATTTGATGATGTTAATGATGATGATTGTGATGATTTTTATACAGAAACTTAGAGATAGTTGTATGAATAAATGAATGCACATTGAAATTACTTTAGCTCTTATGATGAACTATGTAATAATAATAATCATTATAATAATTATTAGGGTGATGATTATAAACATAAATCATTGAAAAATATGCTGAGAATAATGCTCCATTTAAAATAAAATGTGCTACTTTTATAAAAATTTCTTTGTAGAAGTCAATTTGCTTTTTTAAAAATACATTTTCATACACTAAGTTTTCTGTTAGCCTAAGTAATTATATTTCTAATTAACTTCAAAGTAATTGATAGGTGGCAAATGATATCAATCAAAACCAGTCCAAGTAAAAAATGTACATGAATTTAATAACAATATTATTCTATATTACTTTTTTTTTTTTTTTTTGAGACAGGAGTTTCACTCTTCTTGCCCAGGCTGGAGTGCAGTGGCACGTCTCGGCTCACTGCAACCTCCATGCCTCCCAGGTTCAAGCAATTCTCCTGCCTCAGCCTCCCGAGTAGCTGGGATTACAGGCACGTGCCACCACGCCCAGCTAATTTTGTATTTTTAGTAGAGATGGGGTTTCTCCATGTTGGTCAAGCTGGCCTCGACCTCCTGACCTCAGGTGATCCACCCACCTTGGCCTCCCAAAGTGCTGGGATTACAGGCATAAGCCACTGTGCCTGGCCCTGTATTACTTATTAGAAAGACCAATTCCATTTGAAATATTTCATATCACACAGTACTGTTTATTAAACCACTGTGACAAAACAACTAGATACACTTCTATAGATATATATTTTTGTTAGGACACATTTTACCTCTTCAGATACATTAAAAAGTAATTAATTTTCTCTGACAGTGTTTTTAATTTTTTTGGTACTCAAATGATCTTTTATTAATTTAATTTTAATTGACAATAATTGTGTATACTAATGGAGTATAGTCTGATGTTTGATCTATGTATATAATGTAGAAAAGTTCAATGTTTTTAAAAAGAGGTATCCTAGGCTCATCACATCCCTTTTTACCATGATTGCATGTTAAAATCATAATAGTACCAGGTGTCACTCTAAGAGGTTTATGTATGTTAACTCATGTGGTTTTCTTGATAAACATATGAGATGGTAGTAATACCATTTCCACTTTAACAGTTAGAAAACTGAGGCATAGAATAGCTAAATAACTATCCCATAGGCATTGCCCTGCTAACTAGTGGAATCATATGTGAAACTAAGAAATTGAATATCACATCCCTTGCTCTGGACCTTACTAGTTTAAAGTTCTTTCTACTAGCAACAACCAAAATGTTAAAGTATTAGGTTTTTACATAATAATCTTTGCAATGTAGCTAACTAAGCATGCCATTATTGGGCAGCCAATAAGTGGATAGAATGCAAATACACTTTATTTCAGAACAGAAAAGACAAAAGAAGTTGAGAGTCACTTTAGCCTCTTAAGTTGGGTAAGATATTACAGTTTTGTTTTGTTTTTTTTAAGTAAAGCCTTATGGAATAGATAAAATATATTTAACTGACCCTATGAAATCACCATTTTAAGAGGTCAAAAAGTGATCACAAATTGGCAATTCCATATGATTCAGCCTGTTACCAACATAATACCACAATTATTTCTTATTAAGAGTAGGTCATAAATTATAAAGGGGGAGATGCAAGGATTCAAAAAGAGTAATGCATGGTCCTTGTCATAAGAGAGTTTACAATAGGAACAAACCATAACAAACCATACATACCTGTAAATTTAAATGATACCGCTCAGGAAATCTTAGAATGGGATTGTGCTCAGATGCTGGGGCTCCAAGAGCCTTTCCTATAAAACCAATAGAAGTTCAAGGGCAGGAATAAGCTCTCAGGATTTCAGGAAGAGCCATGGCATCCCCACTGTACCTCCCAAGAACACTTCTGAGTGTTCCTGCCAGATTTCTCTAACTTCTGGCCATGGGCCCCATGGCAACTGCACACACTGCGTGTTTCATGCTGATTCAAGCTTGCACTCCTGTTGATTATCTCTTGTTATGTATTTATCTCTCCAGCTGTGGCCCTGGTGACCTGCTTACTAAGCACCTGTCTCTATCCCCACCCACTGCCCGCTATCTCCAACATCTGATCTTTGTCTCTACCTCTTATATCCAGTGGAGCTGTCCCCAGTGCCCCTCCTGATATCCAATAAAACCCAACCTACTAAGTGACCAAGTTATAAATATTGTGTAATAAAGTCTTTGAAAGCAACCAAAATACTTAGTATTGTAATTTTTAGGAAAGTCTTTGAGAATCAGAGTTTTTAGGAAAAACCTTCACTGAAAATGGGTAAGCCTTGAATGGAGATTTGAACACCTGGTAGAATTTGGATGAATGGCAAAATAAAAGTTAAGCTACTCAGGCTGGAGAAACAGTGTAACTAAAAGAACAGCACAGAGGTGCCCATGGCCTGTGAAGAGGATAAGAAATTGTCCAGCCAAAGTGAAGATTAAATGCAGTGGGGGATAAATGAGAAAGATTAATTAGTTTCTGTCTAGTCCTCAATGTTAGGCTGAGGTCTTTGCATCACAACCAATAATAGCCACCACATACTGAGTATCTACTACGTGTCAGACACTGACATATGACTTCTCAATTTTACCCAACTGAAGAAATTAATTATCAATTGCACAGATAAGAAACTGAGATCCAGAGAGGTTAAGTGTCTTGTCAAAGGCTATATTTTAAAATTATTTTTAATCTCTTATAAAGCATTTATTATACAACAGGCTTAGATCTAAGCACTTGGCAAAAATGAATGCATTTAAACTACACAACAACCCAATGAGTGTGCTATTATTTTTCTCACTTTCTGTTAGAGCTAAATGAGGTACCCAGGGGTTTTCTAACTTGCTCAAAGTCTTACAGTTTGTAAATGATGGAGTTGATATTCAAACACAGGAGGCTTTGCCCTAGGGTCTGTGTTCTTATGCACTCTTCTAATAGCTGTGAAACTGGGGATCTCAGGGACACTAAAGGATTTGAGCAGGACAATCATCTATGCAAAGTGGCTTGCAAGTATTATTAAGTACTTCAATGGGAAGTCAGGTGGAGGATTATGGCTATCATTTTACTCTGAGATGACTGAGGCCTGGATTAGGGCAGAATTGGTGAGGACACAGAGAAAAAAAACTGTGGGAAATCCTACAAAGGAAGAATAAAGCAGATGTGAGAACTAATTAAATATGAAGCATAGGTGTGAAAGAAAAATATTTGACTCTGAGGATGCACAATTGATTCTGACTAGCTAGAATTAAAATAAAACTATCTGATATAAAAGAAATTTGCAAGGAATATTTTGAGGCAGATTTTGTGCCCAGGCTGGAAAATGCAAGTAGAACTATCTAGAGAATTACTGGACATAGATACCTGAATTTCCCATTGTACATTGGATGTACTTATATTCAATAGTGTGGTTACAGTATATCATAATAATGTGTCTGTGTTTCTGTTTCTCCTACCTAGAAGTGATTTCTAGGTTCTCTCATCCCTTTGAATCCTCATTGCCTAACACAGCAGCCAGTAACATAATAGATGCTCAATAAATATGATTGAATGAATAAGAATTATCTAGATAGTTAATAATAGCTATGCTCTTGAGTCTATAAGGAAAATTGTAGAAAAATGAGGACCAGGTATCATATTTCTCTTTTTTCTGGAGATTATGGTCTCAGCTCTATCTTTTCCCAATAAAATCTGAAATTTGCAGCCTGTAAAAATGTAGGGTAAAATAAATCACCAGATGTTTAACAAAATATTACCTTAGAATTGTCTTAATGGTTTAGTAGTTAGAATCAATATATGACTATTGCTTTCATGGCATTAATTATGTTTATCTAGAGCACTTGATTGCTAGGCTATAAGTGATGTGGAGAAACACATTCTTTGCAGCTTTAAATGGTATTGTAGAAAATTCTCATAAGAACATTCACGTACTCAAAGTGACTTTTATTTCTTGATTATAAATAGCAAAGTATTTTGGCCCTGTGTTCTCCTGGATCTAAACCACTCTGAAAGAGCAAGTCAATGGCATAATATTAGAGCTCAAATTTTGTTTATTTCTTTTATACATAATTTCATGAAAATCATAATTCCTTTTGTATGCATGTAGTATTTGAGATGTGTTAGAAATGTTCAATGCCTGGATGATATCTTGAACACAATATTTACAGATCCCTTTCTACTTATCTCCTTTGCTGTCCTCCCCTTTGTTTTCTTCTTTTGACCTCCGGGAGTAAATGTTGTCTGTACCATTTTTTGGCACTTGCTATTTGGTATTTTAAGCTATAGTTCCACATGTAAAGAATTTCAGCTCCTTGAGAATATTGTGTCTCCAACATCCAAAAATCCTCCTTAGTACCCAGCAAACCTCCATTCATACCACACTTGGGCACACACACACACACACACACACACACACACGGAGCATATCCCAATGCCATTTGTTGACTGACAGCCTTTGAGATCCCCAAGTACCTTGAAGTTAGTCTTTTACTATCCCTGTAAGTACATGATTATGATTTTGAAAACTTTGTATATAAAGAAAGAAACAAGGTGTTGAAATAAAAATTACCTCCCTGATTTGTTTCTCTTTGTTAGGTTGACTTTATATGTGTAATAATAGTTGTTCCTGCAAAATTGACTGACGCTACTCATTTCCATGCTATGTATGCATTGCTAAAGAAACAGCATAACAAACTAGGGGTAGAATCAGAGATTAAAAATAGGAGGTTTGTATCTCATTTCTATTGTAAATTGTTAAATGAGACTTAAAATTAAGTAGTGTTTAAATGCCATTCTTTACAAAAGCTGAATTAGGTGACCACTCAAAACTGAAACAGATGACCTTTTTGTTTGATACTGCTTCACCCACTTAGCCCTCTTCTAATGTTTGTTTTTGCCAGACAGAAAGGCCTATAGAGCCTCCCCTTCCCAATGCTCCTACCCGAGGAACACCTGAAACCTTTGGTCTACTCTAAGAGCTTTGTTTGTTGTATTTATGCAAAGCTCCTCTTATCCAGGTGTTTCACTCTTTCAGAAAGGTGACACATTGTTGACAGCTCTGATAGTGAAAGGAAATTGACAAGCCTGAGCACCTGACGTCCTCAAACCACCTGATAATGATGGTGGTTCCCATGCCTGCCTGGCGGCCTCGATCTCCAATTAAGCATCTGTGGAAGCTGGAAAGCAGTCCTCTTAATTGGGAAGCTGCAGATGCAAGGCAGGTTACAATTTCTGCCAAGACATTTATCAGTCAAGCCAAGCTTCCTCCCCTCTTCCTCACGCTTGCATTTGTGTTTTGTTATTCTGCAGTCCCCCACACTGTAAGACAAGGAGGCTATTTAGTGAAGATCTGAATATACAAAAGTCATTTTGCGTGAGCAACTTTCAGCTCCATAAATAACCTCCCACTGAAGCAGGATCCATGATGAATTTAGTCCTAATTACACCTTACTCTCACCCTTCCCCTACACCTCCCATTAAGATATATTGTCTAGGACAAATGCAGGGGATCTGTTTGCAGCTATCTTTTACATAGGACTGATTGTTTAATTGCAGATTAAAGATTAATGCAAGTATAATGATTCCATAAGGACACTTCAGACAAAAGCATCCTACATCAGGCTGCCTGCCTCCATTTTTCAATTTGACCATAAATTTGGCTGGGAATTAAATAGTAAGTAGCCGTGATTGCAACTCTGGTCTCTGAAGGCACTCACGGGAATGAAAATAAATGAACAGGCTCTCACACAAAGCATGTTTCATTATGGTCATTAGTGGGCAGATTCTCAGCAGTATTGAAGGTGAAATTGTCTAGAAAGGAGGTTGGCACATGTCTGTTAAGGACAGCCGAAAAGGATGGTGAAAAGGATGGATGTGGTTTGGGTTGGGGACAATTGTGGCATAGTTTGAGTATTTTAATTCCTTTTGTTTATTTCCATTGTTTAGAAGGTGCAGCCATCAGCAAAAGGTTCTTTTTACTACAGAACCACAAAAACATAAGCCTTTTTTAGTATGGTTTCAAAACTGGCATGATGTACAATATGAATATAAATATAAATGATGGTTATTTGGTGAACAGACCAACTCCGCACAAAACAGCCAAATAAAAATATCCTAGAATAAACATGACATTATGAAAAGCCCACAGGTGCCTTTACCATGCATGCGGTAATGATTTTGATTATGAAATGCTTATCTTTGGATTTTTCTTGCATTTTTCAGGTAAGAGACAATTTTTCCTTAAACCTTTGGCATTGTTGACATGTTGGCCATCCACTGTAAGTATGGCATTAAATTTATTTCATCATATTATTCTCTTGCTTATCAGTGAGCAAATTAATCTACATGATATAGATAAGAGGACAAATGTGGCTGCTTTGGTCTTCTCTTTGTGACCACTGGTTCTGTGTCCCCCAATAATATATTTTATCTCATAGGTACCTTAAATGTTATTACACTAATAATACATTAAATTTTTTTGTTTTTTGTTTTTTTGGAGATGAAGACTCACTCTGTCACCCAGGCTGGAGTGCAGTGGTGCAATCTCGGCTCACTGCAACCTCCGCCTCCCGGGTTCAAGCGATTCTCGTGCCTCAGCCTCCCGAGTAGCTGGGATTACAGGCATGCACCACCATATCTAGCTAATTTTTGTATTTTTAGTAGAGACAAGGTTTCAGCATGTTGGCCAGGCTGATCTCCCGCCCCTGACCTCAGGTGATCCGCCCGTCTCAGCCTCCCAAAGTGCTGGGATTACAAGCATGAGCCACTGCACCCAGCCTGTAAATTTAAATATACTTACATATATACATTAGTTTGAGTTATGCTGGTATTTGAGAAGCTGGTTTTCATTTGTTACAAAAAATAAAAGAGCAGAGACTATTCCTATTATAATATGTAAATATGTTCAAAAACATTTTCACCTGTTGTCAATTTAAATTAAGCCAAGACACAAACTAAAATCTGACAAGACACAAACTTTTCCTCCCATTCTCTACAGTTTTATAAAAGTCCTTTTATACGGAGGAACAAATACAACTGTGATGACAACATGACCTAATAATGATATTTAGAAAGAAAATCCTAAGATGTTTTATAATCATAATGAGTTTGGGCCCTTCACATACACACACCACATACACACAACACAACACACACTGTTCCTGATATCCAGGGAGTTCTCCTAGGAAAAATTGATGAAGCTAAGCTAATGTTTGATAAACTCTGTTAAAACCATATTACTTCAGAAACACACATAAAATGACAAAGCTTCAGCATTTGTAGAGATGTTCCAAATCAAAATTCTAAGGGAAAATAATAGTGTTTTTAGTTTTTCATGAGTTGAGAAAATAAAGACCAAAGCAATCTTGTCCTCCCTTCCCAAAATAAATTCAAGTAGTTGTGAAAACAAGTAAGTTTTTTTTCTTGTTAATGAAATCCATCCAAATACCCAATATCACAATTGACAGGAAGAGTCCAGGATTAGGAATAATGACTTTTACCAATGACATATTAATGAGATACAGTAGGGGACAGATAAAAGAATGTAATCATATCCTGACTTGGATGTGGGTATCTGTTTTTGATTGATAGAAAGAAAAGCTGACATCCTCTTGAGATTGGAATAGTATTGATTTGTCAGGAAACGAAAGTAGATGACACAGTATTTTTTCTTTTTTTTACAGTCCAATAGATCAGTGAATATAGTTATTGATAGTATTATGATACTATGTATCCATTCACTTTTACTTGGTTCCATTATTACTTCAAAATTCTTCTATGGCTGAGAGAATGATTGAATAACTCCTCATGTGCATGGGATTATTTTATGAAAGAGGTTAACCAGCTGCTCACTATTTTCACTGAAGAGTGAGCAAGAAGAAATAGTTTAAATTGAAGTAGCAGTTCTCTAAGTTGCATGGGAATTGTAATCACTGCCATCATCATCAGTTCAAAGGAACTCCATACACATGAGTTCCTGCTGTGCACAGAGAAAAGAGCTTCCTCTCTGGAAAGATGGCTAGATGCAAGAAAGACTTCACAAGAGAAATTCCAGAATACCCGTGTATAGATCTCTTTATAGAAACATGTGGACATGTCTCTTTGTTCAAGATATCAATAACAAATTTGCACTAAAGAATATGAGAGCCCAGAAAATGTAAGAAATGTGGGATTTAATTAATGTATGCACATATTAAAATACTTTTTATCCTTAAAACCACTCATTTGATCCACCTGACTGTTTCATCTACTCTGAATAGCTATTATATTAAATGTGAATGAACATCATTGGTCCATAACTTTATAAAACTAAATCAAATGAATTAATGTAATTTTCATGAAACAAGATGGTTCATGTCTTGTAAAGAGATGTAATTCTTTGCATATTTTAAGTCTGTATAATGCTCATGAAACATTGGTGTAGAATTCTTCCTCTCTAAATTAGCTATTATAATTAAAAGTTCATGGGCATGATTTGGAAATATTAGCAATTTCTTCTCTCATGCACGATAATCATCTTCTTTCACCTGCCACCTGTTGAGAGAGCAGCTGGCCTGTTTATTGTCTCCGTGGCCTGGAGTCCTTTCTAAGTGAAGCTAGCTTGTCACCTCATTCTAGTTTTGATCACAATACATGCAAATCTCACATTAGTTCATTGCTCAGTCACCAAGTGGCTGGAATATTATGCATAGTCAAGTTGATATTTGAAATAAAATGTATTCCCACCTCTTTGTTCTCTATCTATTTATTATATTAAGAATATAGATGTTCAATAGAGTAAGAGATCTTTCTGAGGTTTTGATCTTTTAGAGACTGATTCTGGGTTGGACATCAAAACATAACATGCTTTCAGGATATAAAGCTAATAGTAGTGGGTTTTATTTCATATCCCAAATGCCTGGTGGGACAGTTTCTACAATGTATTTACTTCTACATGAATGAAGCTTGAAGGAATATAATAAATGAAAACATATAAACAAATCAACATTGCTATTAATTTTTTCCCAATATCAGGCTCAGTTACCAAATGCAGATTTTCATATAAATATTTTATAATTTCTTACCTTCTCTTCTCCTGGAAGATTTTTTTTCAGATTGTCAACAGAAAGCAAGATAGGGGAGTAGGAATAGAAAGAGACATTCTATTCAACTCAAATGTGAGTCTAGGTGAATATGCTGATACTCTATAGAATTAAGAATAAATACGATTTCAGCAGGTGATACAGAATATAATTTCAAAACATGACTAAATCAAAATTATTTTGTTTGATAAACTAAAACAATACATGTCAGATAAATTAAGTATAAAAGCCAAAACAAAGCCTTAAATTACAGGGTTTTTTTTTCTAATAGGCTATATTTTAGACATCTTCATTTTCCCCCCTCTGTATAAATGAATTAAGCTGCACATGAGGAAAGTGTGGTGTAAGGATTTCTCCAAATGCATGAACCCCAAACTATATCTATCTCACCATTTCCCATAATGCCTCATATTTCTCCTGTAGCGGTTGCTGCCTGTGAGCCATGTCATGATCTATCCATTTGTACCAACCTATCAGTGATAGGAACCTATCACCCATCATAACAGGAGCAGCTCATAGTCATCTCTGTTTTTTCTCTTCCCAGTCTGACCACCCATAATTAGACACTCACCTCATTTGCTCTCCAATCCTCAGTTTCTCTTCCTTCCAACCTAGCCTAAAGAATATTACCAAATTACTCTTTCTCAAGAATGAAGCTACATATACTTCTTTGCTCAAAACCCTCCTGCCAAACAACCAAGTCCAGCTTATTAACTTGGCATTTAAACCCCCACAATCTGCCCCTTACTCCCTCTCCCTGTTTTTCCATATGAAAATTTGAATCTGGTAAATTAGTCTTATCATACCAAAAGTCTTCCTTTTTGTATGTGATTGATCCAGCTATCTTTCTCTGGCTTTCTCTTTATTTTCCATTTGAAAACATGTTCCTTAAACTTCCCTTCAAAACAAGCTCAAATCCAAGTCTTCTGTAAAGTTTTCCCTGATCCTCAGTAATCTTGAGAGTTTTTTCAGCCCACACTGATTGTTTGCACTAGTAATTTCTCACTTAGTATATGCTATATTACATTATTGTTTATCTTTTTTACGTACATGTCCAATCTCTACAACTAAATTGAGAGCCTCTCCAGACAGAAACTAAATCTTATATTTATTTGCCAATGTAGTATATATTACATTTCTCTATGTAGAGTAAGCATTTACTAGATGTTTGTAGATAACCATGATCAATTTACCCGATTAAGAAGGATAATTTAATTATAACAATACTTTTTAAAGACTTTCTTTAGTTTTGGCATTTTTAATGCTTTTTGGCAACAACTAACATACCCCACCAAAAATGGATTAAATAGAGGACTTCAAATTCATTTTGATCATATCAAAACATTCCAGAAATAACTGTTCCTAGCTTGGATCAGTGAATCACTGATGTCTGACCATTGGGTTGCCTTCTCTTTCTTTTAGACTTTTCCTCATTGTCACAAAGGGGCTGCCACAGCTGTAAGCATCACATCTTCACACAGCAAAACCTAAGGTGGAAAGAAAGAGAAGGTGTTTTCCTTGTCACCTCTCTCTGATATCAAAATGAAAAATCCTAGATATGCCTCAGCAGATTCCCACAGAAATACTTTGGACCAGTGTAGGATTGTATATGCTTGTAGCTATCAAGGAAGTTGGAAAAGAAAAATCTGAAATATTTAGTTTAGGATGAGAACTTGGATTCTACAACAAGGAAAAAAAGGAAGAGGGAAATAACTGTTGGCTAGCCAACCAATAGTATTTGTCACCAGGTAAGATTCACATTCAATTAACAATCATTAAGTACTTAAAGTGGCAGGATCCATATCAGCTTCTGTCATATATGTTGAGTTATTTATTTCTCATAAAAGTCCTGTAAGATTAATATTATTCTCCCATTTTACAGATGAAGAAACTGAGGCTTAGAGACATTAGGGCATTATCAAATTTAAGTAAATAAGAGAGCTGAGATTTAAGTCCATTTTATAAGGCTAAGATCAGTATATTTTCTACTGTACCTCAGCTGAGTCTCAGAGAAGAACATTTTAATGATACATTATAGAAGAAGAAAACCAACTAGAATGGGATAGGAGAGTATACCTAGAGTATAGTGAGAAAGGTAGCAAGGATGGCACAAGTGTATTGGCCTTCTGATGAGTGAGGCTGGGTATGAGGGAATGGGGGAAGCAGGGCATCCATCAGAGGTTAGCCCAGGATCAACCCTCAGTGTTTCAAGAACATTTTTAATATTATGCAATTATTTGTATTTATATAAACAAAAATATTTAACTTTTTGAGAAAATTCATATTGATATTAAAAATTATATATAATATATATTACATGTGGCATTTGAGAAGCAGTCATGAAGTGGAATTTTTCAGGAGACATAATTTACATGAGATCTAAAGCACAGCCTATATTCCAGCTCAGCCTTTAAATATTCTTACCCTTTTATATTTTCCCCTCTTTATGAAAGAATAGATAGTAGGTGACCTCCACAACCAAAGTTGATTATTTCTTCTTCATTTTTCAATTTCCTTTTTTAAGGTTATCAAAAAGTGGCAATTCATTTTCATTCTGTCTATGAACTTACACAAGATCCTACACAGTAAGCTTATTAAAAGAGAAGGATATCAAGAAGAGTGAAAAATAATATATCTCTTTTGAAATTTCTTAGGATTCTTATGGTGCCACAGGGCTTGAACAGGATCCTAAATCTCTCTTTTTGCAGGGTGGGAGAGGAAGCAGTCAGGAAGCGAAAAGAGACAGTGACTGAGATTCCCAACCCTTCCCCACCCCATGTAGGGAGCTTCAGAGCAATGTGTAGAATTGATGTAAGAAACGCTATTCCTTGTAAAAGCATCAAAAATATTAAAATACTCCTATTATCTGTGCTTAGCCTCCAGCTTCTTTTAATGATCTTCCCAGATCTCACAAGAACATAGACTAAATCGACTGTATGAGTTCAAATGATAACAACACAGTGACAATTAATGGTTCTTGTCAGGATCCATAAATTATGGCATCTTACTGCTAGTCTTTTTTTAAAGATTTTGGGCAGCTTATTAAAGCATCTAGCCTTCGCTCCAATGTGGCCTTGAAAAGGAAAGAAATAAACAACCAATCAAGTAGAAATTCTCTTTGGCTTAATGCATAGTCCAGTAGTACACACATTGCATTTATGAGAAAAGAGCCCTCTTCATTTGACATGTGAACTTATATTCTTTTAATCTAAATTTGTTGTGCTCATCTTTTACCTTTGTTAAATTTAACCTGGATTCCATTCTGAAAAAAATCATACATTTTTCAAATACCTAAATAGATGAAAATATCTTGAGTTTGTGTGTAAGATTCTACTCCTCCTTTTTGTTAGATACCCTAATAAAGTTCATCAACTTGTTTTTAAATGAAAGAGAATAATGATCTCTATTACACAGAGAACTTATTAGTGTCCTATAGCAAAATTGAGGGAGGATTTTTCCTCACAAGTTGAGGGACAAGGTGAAATTGAGAAAAGATATTTGTAAATACTCAAATAATCATAAGAGATCAAAGTAAATCTATGTGAATTTTTGAACTTGAAATCTACCTTTCTCAAAATTGCAGGATTGAAAAAATTATTTATGTGTTGGCTTCTTCTTACTGCAACCAACCAACTAACTTGATATTGTTAACCTTAGTGCCTTTTGGCATGTTAGTAAAGTCACTAAGAGTTTTTGTTCAAATCCTGACTGTTCCTGAGCTAGCTATGTGAGTTTAGGTAAGTCACTTAAAATCACTGCATCTGTTTCTCACCTGCCCCAAAAACGTAATAGGAGCATCCCACCACAATGAGGTTTTTCACTTACTAAATGCTGAATGCATACAGGATATTTAACACTTGTGAATAGTACGTGCTTTATTAATGTTAGTTATTAGAAACATTGTTTTCTATATTTCCATCTCACCTCATATAACCCTGACCAAACCAAGGAGTCCAAAGACCAGATAGATTTCTGTTGCCCAGATTTGCTGTAAACTTAACAGTGTATCTTTGGGCTATTTACGTAACCCTTATGATTCTGTCTCCTTAACCCACAGATGAAGCTTCTTGTCCTAATAGTCTTTGTGGGCATGTTGACGTTTTCCCTCATTACAGGACATCAGACACCAAAGAATATCAGGTAGTAGGTCAGGGTTGCCTACAATCCTGACAACAAAGTGACTTGTGTCTTTTAGATTGTAACCTCCCTCTGGCTGTCCAAGGCTGGTCCTTACCATGTTTCCCAGGTCTGACTCCCTAATCATCCATCCCATGCCTCACAATCTGCCCCTTTTCTCCAACCTCAACCTCCTCAGGGGAAAACATACTTGCTCTGGACCCAGGTTTCTGAGTACCAGAGTTTTGATATGAGTTGATCTGACAAACATATCTACAGTAAGTTGCAGTAAATGCTAATACTATGTGTTGCTATTTCCAGAAAAGATGTGCTTGTTTGTTTTCTAATTGAGGGATAAAGTAGAGGGAAAGGGAGGACTTTCAGGCACTGTGGCAGAGGAGGTCATTGAGCGAACAAGAAGAAGGCTATCCCTGGGCAGGCAAAATGCATTATTCTGTATTTGGTGCAAGGCAAGTCAGACAGTGTGTACCCCTATACCTATCCTGAGATGACTAGAATTTAGAGACTAGCTATTCCTGTGTTTCAATTCCGGTACGGAAATGACAAGTCAGGAAATTCCCAGCATGCCAGGACTCACCGGAGGTGTTGCTATTCTTACTGTCACATATCTAAGATCACTCCTAACCACTGAAATCTAGAATTGCTCATAATCTTTCTCTCTCTCTCTCTCCCTCTCTCTTTTTCTTTCTTTCTCTCCCTCTCTCTCTTCCGAGTCCTGCTCTGTTTTATTTCTATATGAGGTTATACGGAAAAAAGAAAACAAAAATAGCTTATTACCTGGAATATCATTGAATCAGCATTTTGGATTTAAAAATCTATGATAATTATAGCAAACTATTTTAAATAAATAAACGATGAGTCATTCTTGTTCTCTGACATGATTAAACTCCAGAAATCATTTATTGGTCCTTAATTTACTATTTGTGTTTGTTTTGAAATAGAAATAAAGGCAAGACAGTTTACCATTTCCTGTATGTGTCTTTGCTACAACTTAGTCTCAAAAAACAATTTAACCAGAAATACACCTAAAGGTATGCTGTTAAATTAGTTAAAAAATTTAGCACTTACTGAGATAGACTAAGACAACATACTGTTTAGGAAAGAAGAAAAAATGGAAAGGTGACAGTAGCTTTTCAATATTATTACATGAAAAATCACAATCAATAGTTTCCAGTTTTATGTAAGGCGGAACAATGGATTATCATGGACCTATGTTATATCATAGTTCTA
This sequence comes from Pan troglodytes, assembly GCF_028858775.2. Classification (NCBI taxonomy): domain Eukaryota; kingdom Metazoa; phylum Chordata; class Mammalia; order Primates; family Hominidae; genus Pan; species Pan troglodytes. The sequence goes on along the minus strand of NC_072408.2, from coordinate 54,356,614 downwards.
CATATTTTTTAAAAACATTATTTCAGCCCTTTGTTGCTAGGAGTTTTTGTGTACAGGCTGGATGACCACTGGACAGAGAAATTGTAAAAGACATTAAAATATTGAGGGCAGATTAAATCTAACACTGAAAAAAATAAATATGGGAGTCCCATTTTGTTAAATCCAATGTTTGAGATACTTTTTGATTTGAGTTGGGGATACAAAAACACAGGAAACAATGTAACTTGGTGTTATCTTGTGTATGGAGCCAGCCTAACTGGGGTTCAAACCTCATTGCTTTTATATAACATAAACCAAGATACGTAAACTTCATCTCTGTCATGCAAAAAATAGGTGAAGTAATAATGCCCAACATAAGGGAGTTATTGCAAAAGTAGAATCAAACAAGATTCTATATAATGCATCATGCTGGGCACAGAGTAAGAACCCAGTGAATGAGGGTTTATGATTTCTGTGGACAGTCTACCTGAAGATTGCAAGAGAAATAGCAATAATATGAGAAGGTAGCAGCTGGGAAAGTGCAGGCAATGGCAGAGAGGGAAGGAGGCAGATTGACCAAATGGGAATGTGAATGATGAAAATAGAGAAAAAAAAAATCAGAGTAAGAAAAGGGGAGAAAGCTTTCTCGGAAAGTTGTGTGTCATGGGAAAGCAACTCAAGGTAAAAGTCCCTGTCCACGGAGTGGCCTAGGTGTCTGATTCCTGTGAGCTCATCTCTTACTCCTCTCCCCTGCTCACCCTCCTCTGCTCTCTCTTCCTCCCTGGGGTACACAAATGTGTCAGAAATGCTTCCACCCTTGGGCCTTTGCCATGGCTGCTTCTCTCCTTAGGTTCCAGCTAGCGGCAGGAGCATTCCTTACCTCTTAATTAAATCTTCATTCCAATGTCTAGCACCATCTCAGTGAGACCTACACAGACCACAAAAGAAATACTACAACTCCCCTCCTCCTGCCCCAATTCTTCTCATTGTTTTATATTTTTTTCATAGCAGTTGACACATAATCAACTTTCCATATGCTTAAAATTAATTGAAGTATTTTTACATTGATTGTCTGCCTTACTAAAATGTAAACACTCTGAGGTCAGAGATTTTGTCTGACTTGTTCATTGACATTATCTCAGTGCCTAGAACAAGGTCTGGCACATGGCTGGTGCCCAATAATTTTTTTTTTTAACTCATGATGAAAACGGAAGGGAAAAAAGGAGGAAGAAACTAATCCCAGACTCAGGAAAAATATTTTCTAATTTTCCATTTTAATTAGCATTCCCAGTGCTTTGACAGGAGCATAACATCGCACACTAGAAAGGTCTCAACATCTAATTATATTTAAATTATAACTGTTAGCTTTGAGTTTTAATAACATCATTTGCCTTTGATTCTACTGTAACCAGCTCTAAATAGAAGTTGAAACACTATAAACAGAGAACCTCAACTATGTGTATTAAAAAGTGTTCAATATTGAGAACTCTAAAAATATGTTGGCTTCTAAAAATTAGCTAATTATGCAAAGTGTCTATTTACATGTTTGGTTATATACCAACAATATTCTTTAATTCATAAGGCTTGTCTCTTGACATCTAGTTGAAGTATCTGAAGCCCTGATATCTAGCAATTAAAATTATAGTGGAAGCAACTGGTATAGACAAAGCACAGATTCTGTCACACTTGATCACCTCTTTCCATATCGTGCTCAGCCACCCTTAATGAGGAAAGATGGAAAATGTCTACTGCTTCTTAAAGTGAGAATTTTCCCAAATTGGAGTTAAACTTAAGAAAGTAGTTCTTCATTGGGTAAACATAGTAATTGACTTTTATAGCCTTTTTGAAAATACATATGTATGTATCCTTTTTAAATCTAGAAAGAAATGCATTATATATGAATGAATGAATAAGCAATGAGTCTGCTGTGTTTCTTTCCATAGGCATCCAAAATAACAGTATGTAGTCATGTCAGGAGCACCAAATAGTCAAGTACTATTTTCAGAACAAATGTTACAAAGTATTATTTTAATCCGGCAATGTATCACTGCCTTTTAGCCGTGCAAAACTATACTCTGCCATCTCCTCCACATTCCATTATCCAGCATCCTAAATCCTGACCCAAGTCAGTGAAGTGTACGGATAATCAACATGAAGCAGAGCATTTGTAGAAGAGCACATGGAATCTCGAACAGTTTTCAGTGCATATTAACAGTGTTTATGTTATTATTTATTAGGGTGTGCATTAGAGTCAAATGTTATACCTGAAGTTGTCACTACTTGAGAAGGATTTGGAAAACTTAAGTTTAGAGGAAATTACAATATTAAATAAGAGATAGAAGATAAGATCTATGTGGAAAATTTATTGAAACACGCTATTTGTTGAAATAACTAAGTGACAATCCTCTGGAATCCAGGGATCCTTGTCTTCTCAATCCTTGTCATATGGCCACTGCCATCAAAGAATAATTTTATCTCATTAATGGCAGCTCAAGAAACCTGGCGTGCAGTCACTGATAGACAATGACAGCTTCTGAGGCTGTACACCAGGACAATGCCATAGTGGAAGAACGACAACATCACAGTTAACTTCTCCGGGCTGGAGGGAAAAAAAAATGAAGCTCTGTTAAGTAATATTCCTTGCTATTTTATTCAGATATAATCCAAGTCAATTTTTTCCTTTAAAATATAAAATGAAAACAATAATCCATGAAACAGAGGTGAAGCTTTATCCTTCAACTTCTGTGTTATAGTGTTTTATCTCTCTTATAGGAAAACCAGGTCCCGATTAGATCCAGCATTCTTCAATCTTAATGGAGTAAATTGTGACTCAAAGGAAGCCTAAAGTAAATGTTCTCAAGTAGATGTGATCTCACCCTCCGGGGCAAGTTTTTCTAACCCACAGCCCATGGGCTGCATACGGCCCAGGACAGCTTTGAAAGTGGCCCATCACAAATGCATAAACTTTGTTAAAATAAATTTGTAAACTTTCTTAAATTATGAGGTTATTTTTTTGAGTTTTTTTTAGCTTATCAGCTATTGTTAGTGGTAGTGTATTTTATGTGTGGCCCAAGACAATTCTTCTCCCAATGTAGCCCAGGGAAGCCAAAAGGTTGGACACCTCTGCTAGTCTAGGGAATATTTGGCACTCTCTGGAGACATTTTTGGAGATGTTTTGGGTGGGGGCAGAGGTGTGCTTCTGACATCTAGTGGGTACAGGCCAGGGATGCTGCTAAACATCCTTAATGCAGAAGACAGCCTGCTACAACAAAGAATTATCCAGCCCAAAATGCCAACAGTACTGCAGTTGAGAAATCCCAGACTAAAGGTTCTAGCAATATTCAACAAGAAGTTCAGTCACTTAGGAAATAATTCCCACAGCTGCTCCTCTCTGTGCACCTTGTATTAGAGTAATCATGAGGGTAATGGAGCAGTAGATGAACTTACCTCTATGTTTGGAATCTCAGCACTTTACATGCAGTGTTTAGTATAAGCAATGAGGGGCAGTCAACTCGTCCTTCTCTAAACAAAATTTATTATTTTATTTTGAAAGATTTAGACTTCATAAAGCTTAAATATTTTACTGAGATTTCCAGGTTTTTTTTTTTTTTCCAAAAGAGAACTCTTACTTTGCGAAGCTGTCATTTGATAAGACTAGGACATCAGTAAAACTTTAATGTTGACACCAATTAGCCATAACCTGCAAATTGAGTATTTCACAAGGGCCAAGTTCAGCCAATAGTTCTGGGCTCTGGTTTCTATTAATACTCAAATCAAATATAGTCATTAGAGCTTGAGAATCAATAATAGATTCTGGCTTCTTGTTATCATTGACTTCTTTGATAAGTAATTTTGCTGAGAACATATTTGAGTTTAAATTAACAACCATTTCCTATATACTGTACAGTGATTAATTAACTAATCTGGGCATTAAAAGTCAAGACTTTTAATCTCAGCTTTACCACTTGCTGTGTGACCTTAGTAAAAAAAAAATCAATTAAACCAATATTTGCCTCTTATTTAAGATGTGGATAATACTTAAAACTCCTGTGAGCAGTGAAATAAATATTGGAGTGATAATTAACATATAAATTGCCAAATAAATTGCAGATATCAAGACTAACTCCCCTCATCTTTGATGACTTCACATGTGTTTGAAACTTACCATGGATTGAAGTTTCCAGAGCTTGAGAGTTTTCTCCAAGTCTACATTGGTAGCAAACGGTGAAACTAGAAAGACTATTTAAGTCTTCTGACCATGAATCCAAGGCTTTTTGTGTATATAGTATTCTGCTCCTTCAAATCTATACCACCCAAAAATTTGCAAGCATGCTTTCTCAGCGTGTCTAAATGGGCCGTAATTATTTGCAGACAAACATTCAAAGAAAATTATTTGGAATGCCATGTCGATTACAAAGTATTAGAAATAATTTGTGTATTTTGTTGACTTCCTACTCTATCTCCCATATTAATTACTCTTTATATATGTGCATATATTATATATTATAGTATGTTTTATATTTATTATTGCATTTATTATATGTTATCTCCCCCACAGGAGCACCTCCTCATGAGTTCCTCAGAGTCCCAAGACTCTCTTGTCTTGAGGCTGGTTGCTCTTCAACATCCTTCGTTTTACTGATTTATTAATTTATTGGCTTATTGATTTTAGAGAGGGGATCTCACTTTGTCACCCAGGCTGGAACAAGGTCCTCTACTTTGAACTTCTACTATGCAATTCTCCCCACACATTTCAAGAAATTCCCATCTTCTAACTATTGGTGCAATCTCACCCTTCAAAGTCCATCTTCTCAGCCCTGGAAGTACATAACTCAGATTCATATCTGAGTCAGAATAATCTTTCGTGGGTTCCAACAAGACAGAGCAGAGGAGGCTTCCGTACTCTAAGTAGCACAGAACATTTCAAGGCAAGCATGAGCACTGCCAGGTTCTCTGAGGGTTCCCTACAGTGTAGTAGCACATCTGCCACATTACTCTTCTGAGTGTCCAGTGGGGTAGCTGTTAAATTACACGTACATACTGCATGCCCATTTTATCCCAATATGTGAGTCCTCAGAGAAAGTTGTCTAAACTGTCAGTCGAGTCCAATTAGTAAGTGAACAATTCTGTAAAAATTGGGACAAATAAGGTAACCATGAATCCTGGCCGGGCGTGGTGGCTCACACCTCTAATCCCAGCACTTTGGGAGGCCGAGGAGGGCAGATCATGAGGTCAGGAAATTGAGACCATCTTGGCTAACACAGTGAAACTCTGTCTCTACTAAAAATACAAAAAATTAGCCTGATGTGGTGGCGCACCCCTGCAGACCCAGCTAGTTAAGAGGCTGAGGCAGGAGAATCGCTTGAACCTGTGAGGTGGAGGTTGCAGTGAGCCAAGATCATGCCACTGCACTCCAGCCTGAGCCACTGAGTGAGACTCCATCTCAAAAACAAACAAACAAAAAAATAAAAAACAAAAACCATGAATACTGGCTTTCCCTGTCAGGGTGAATGTTTTTTGCCTGTGCCTTCATAGATAACTTTAGTGGATCACTGGGAGAGCCTGTGTCAAGAGTGGCCAACTAAGGCACAATTCTAAAAAAGACAAGACTATCTTCTGCAGTTTTCAGGATCATTGTCTTTAATAGTTTTGTTGTCATTGGAAATTACACATTATATTATAAACTGATTAAGCATTGAATACATTATCATGTATTCAATAAGAGCTACTTCTGATCATATGTTATTACTGGTGGCCTTTGTGAAACCTGCAAATTTTTGCCTCTGTGTTTTATTCTATTCTGTATCTGGTTCCTAGACCTTTATTAACACCCAGTATAGACTGAATAAAAATATTTTCACTTGATATAATTTTAATAACCTAATTTATACTTGTTTCTTTCATACATATTCATATGAAGACCACATAACCCCCAGAAAAATGGAATTTATGCTATGAATTGATTAGCGTATCAAGCACTTGCATCAGATGCATACAAAATGCATGTTCTTCAATATGTACAACTTCTAAATCCCACCTGTTACTGTAACAGTCTCAAAAAATAAAACAGCAATGGCAATATGATAGTTAATTTTTAAGTTTTACACATTAAAACATCTGTAAAAAGTAAGGAAAACTTATCATCTAAGATTAACTTATTATCTTATTTCTTTTATATGTAAAACCCTTGAATTTAAATCTTGCTTTCAAGAAGACAAGGAGAAGAAAGAACTATTAGATAATATGAAAAGCACATGACTGCCTCCCATTAGAGAGTTTCTTTCACAAAAATTAAGAAAAGGGTCAGAAGAGCAAAATTATGCTGTTCTTATCATGGATAGCATACCTTAAGAGCAGAGAAGATTGGGAGGGGACGAGTGTTTACTATTCAAAGTAAAAGCCATCATGTTGCTGCAAGGAAGAGCGTGTTTTAACTTTGCTTTGTGATTTGAGCATTTTACCAGGTTGTAAGAGTTGAAAAGCTCTGAGTCTCATTCAGTCATTTAAAAGGAAGTGAAGGGAAGGAACTGTTTAATGCCAAGTCTAACTGTCCTAGCGTTTGTATTAAGATGGAGCTACCCAAAGTTCTTTAAAGTATGAGATCTTGGTGGTGTAAGAAAAAAATCAGACTTCATTTTGCATTCTACTAGTCTCTCCTTTTGGATTATTCTTTACACCTTTGAAATGTCCAAGTCACTCAGGGATAGCTATTTGTAAGCTGCCACTATGAGATGACATTTAAAATGAATGAAAAAGACATAGACAACATCCTCTCTAAATCAACAAAATCAACCTTGGCTTGAAAGCTGGTGTGGAAATGCTCATTTTCTGTCCCATTCTTCTGTGCATATGACATTCTGGAAATTATACATTCTGTTTTACAGAACTAAATATTTATTACCAGAGGAAAATAGTTTATTAATTACAGCCAAAGGCTGCTTTGATTAAATATACAATTAATTAGCTATGCTAAGCTCATCCATCCCAGAGCTCCTAATATTTTCAGCCCGATGATTCTTCTAGTACTTTTAATTAAAATTGTTCTAAAAAGCCACAAGTTAGCTGCATGTGCACTTAAACTGAAGTTATCTCTGCAGTGTTTCACTGGTTTCCGTATGCCATGTAATTAATCTTTAGTGATTAAATGTACATAAAATCATCGGAGATGCAAAGTAATTTGTGCAGACATGGAACAATGGAGAGCTTTTACTGGGCATTGGCAGGATTGTTTTATCTGCTGAAAATTATTTCAAAAGCATACAGATGTTAATTGTTTGAAGGAAGTAAATGTACAAAACTGTGCCCTTCTCCCCTACTCTTCCAAATAAAGCTAAATAAAATCAACAGTATTAGTATATAAAAATGTTGTGGCAATTTGAATTTAAGGATGTGATGACTCTATTTGGTGGAGATGCATCCACTTTTTTGCCCTGTCTTGTTTGCTTGCTGAGGCAACCATAGTGTCATGTAAAACATGGTTTTCAGAAAGTGCCGCCCCAAATATTATTGCCTCGTTGTACACGCATGCTCTCAGATAGACCTGAAACCTTCAGTTGGTTACAACTCTCTATACACTCCAGCTGCTGTCTTAGGGAAATCCTGTTTGAATCACTCATAGTGATTGTGTCCACAAAGGTAAAAGCAGGTAAGAACTCAGGTGGTCTTTTTCACTTGGAACTTTGTCCTATCTTATCTCAGTGGGCTGCTGAATTTTTGTAAGGCAGCAACAGCTTTACCTCAAAGGTGGCCTAGGCTGGAAAATTGGCAGGCACTAAGTCACCTCCTTTCTGAGCTTTTCCTGATTCACTTATATTAAAAAAATAATTGGGGGGGGATTCTCTTTACCGAAGTTTTAAGCTGCATCAAGAATAGTGCTTATTCATGCATATGCATACATTATTATACATATTTGGAACTGAGGTAATCCTTGGAGAGCATTTTGTCTAACCTATTCCTGTCACAGAAACATTTTTTTTTTCATTTTGCAACTGGAGTTTCCTTGTCCTGGGAACATAAGTTAGAACAATTATCCACACGGTTATGAATGGGGATCAGGCAGTTAATTCACCACTTAATTGTAATCTTATGAACTACTTGCTGTATTTACTAAAAGGAAATAGGAGAATAAACTTCACATCAATCATCTTGTTCAAGTTTTAGAGCTTCTATGCTAAACATTTTATTGATGTTTAAAAATAATTAATATGAATGTATAGAAAAATCCTGGGTATTTTTTCACATAGTGTCATCTTCAGCAAGTTGCTTAAGTTATTTAGTTTTTTAACCTATAGGATGAATATAATAATTTCTGCACCTCTACGGGCAGATAGTACCAAGCAGCATGTGTGACACAAATAGTAAGCACTCAACAAGTTTTTGTTACTGTTGTTGTTATTATAGTCTATTTCAAGGTGCACTTAGAGACCATGTCGATGAAATTACTGGGGCAAATTCCAACTATTCTATAGAAAATAGCATCAGTTGCTATTTTAAATGCATTTACTTTATTTTTTTTTGCCTTAGGCATCAATCTATGTTTCATTAATATAGAACAAAATATTTCTTTTCTAAATCAATGAATTTGAGAAAGTTAAGGGCATGGTGTTGGGAAGGTTATGGGCACAAGTTCAGGTGGTTTTACTTGCAGATGTAGAAGCTTGTGAATTTCCCTTAGGGTTTGGCCTTTCTACTGTGATTTCATGTCATCGACTGAACTCAACAAGTGTCAGGCTGCATTCAAATGGCAGAATTGATTGTTGAAAGTGATTTAAGCCTCCTGCTTCTCCTAGGAAACTGGTTGCTTGTTCAAATTTTGTCCTGTCCTTTCAAACTGATGTGAAATACCATTCATTGTGTAGGCACTAAGTTAAAAATGCTGGTATTGAAAGGGACAGTTGTATGTCATGCAAGTTCTACTTTCTTATGTTAATGTCCATGTTGCACAACTTCTATATATTCTCTTTGGTAACATACCTTTCTAAGTTTATATCCTACACAAAGGTATAATGATGCAGGTGGAGGACCTTAGAAAGTATAAGTGTGTGTGTTTGTGCATGTGTGTGTGTGTGAAAAAGAGAAAGAGAAACAGAGAGACAGATTGAATGTGTTTATGGTGGAACAGTTACCCAATTGGCTAGGTCGGTAATAACTGGAAAAATTGAGTTTCAGAATATTGGAAGAAGTGAATTTTGATTTCTAAAATAACCTCTGAAAATGTAAGTCTTCAAGGGATGGGCAACGTCTACTTGGAATGCCTTTATATACTTAAAATTCAACCTCTACAGCTTGTATTTCTGCACGGTGTGGATTAATTGATGGGAATAGATACCGAGGCTGGCTGTTATAGAAAATCTGCCAATCTGAATCCATGGGGCCCACTGAAATCCATGTGAATGGCAGCATCAGGATACCATTTTACAGCTCTCTTCATCCTCTTCCAACTGGACTATCCACACTGTCCCTGTCTTGACTCAAGTACCCGTCATTTTTCCCACCAATTTCCTAAATGGTTTCCCTGCTTCCATTCAGTTATGTCTCACCACAGCCTTCCAAGTTTTATACCCCTAAACCTAAATGAGGCCACATTACTTTTCAGATGAAAGGTATTTTTTAAAAATCCTTTACCATGACCCATGGAGGACATTAGGATCTATGTTAAAGGTGTCTTTCTCTACAACCTCTTCCCCAAGACTCAGTCACCCCAGACCTCTCGTGGTCCCCAGAGGACTTACTCTTTCATGCCTCAACCCTGGGGTTCCTCTCCTTTCTCCCATCTGTGCAGTTTATAAAGTTTTTCATCTCATCAGACCCACCTGAAACGTCAAAGTCCTGGAGTCACATCCCAATAGCACAGGCATAGTTAGCCCTTTGTGCTCTTGCAGAGCTGTTAATACCTTCCTTTCAGCTTTTTATGAGTTTGGTTACAATTATAGATGTATATGTTGTTTTTCCCAGATTGTAAGAGCAGGTGCCTTTCCTTGCTCAGCCTGTTACACTCATTTACACTCAGCTTCCACAACGTTCAAATGGGGATAACATACTTACCTCCCATGACTGTTCTTGGATGTGATTGAGATAATATAGGCCAAGGGCTTGGCTCAGCTCCTGGCACTCTGTGAGTGCTCACTCAGTGCGAACTAGTATTACTGTCATTGTCACTGCCAGGAATGTAACGTGTATCCCCAGAGAGTAGCCTCATCTCTGTCACTCAGGAGTTACCCAGGAAGGAAGGAGGGAGGGAAGGAAGTGTTATGGATCACCACCATAGCACTGTGCCGGCTGCCCTAGCTTTGTTTTTATTTGATCCTATCTGCAACTCTGAGTGGATATTATTATCCCCTTTTCCACATGAAGAAGTAGAGGCTCAGAGAGTTTCAGTAACTTTCTCAAAGTCACACAGCTAGTCCCCAAAACTGTGTTTAGGCCCAGTTCTGAGTGATTCCCACATCGATGCTCTTTTCTGCTACAACAATGAATGACAGGGCATTGAGGGGTTTAAGAGCAGAGCAGCCCTGACCTTTGCTTGCCACTCAGAAATCATTTGTACAATACATTTAAGTCAACGGAATAACGTGGACAACTGGGCTACAGAATGGAGCTGGGAAGTGAATGTAATGCAGTTTGCATTGTGAACACAGGTGATTTTAGTGACAAGTGCAATCATATTTGTTTAAACATGGTTCTTGATAAAGAAATATATGAAAATGTATTTAACACATAATTATTTTCAAGTATGTGCCAAGCACATTTTTAGGCCCTGAAACTACAGCACTAAACACAATTTCCAGTTTCTTATCATTCAGTGCGTTTTGTACAGAAGCATTTAAATAGTGAAGCCTTATGTTGCTCTCATAGATAGGGTATAATGAACCTCTGGTGAAGATACTTTACCATCTTCTTTCCCGTTATGACAGACGCCCTGTTGTTGTAATTCACTGTCTCCTATTCCTTTATGTGGTACAATTTATTTCATTTATTTAACAAATAGGTATTTTCCAGCTAGTGCTAGTGTGGCTAAGTTGCAAGGTAGATTTCTACATCCTTTTGTGCTCTCATCACAAAGATGGGACAAAAAAGATCTTGTCCAAGGGCTAAGAGCACATTTCCTCTTGTTCAATGGATATGAAAGATGAATAGCTCTGTCCAAATCCTCAGTTGTTGATGTTGTTTGCAGGATTTTTTTTTAAGAAACCTGAGTTGTTTAATGACAATGACATTTTTTTCCCAATGAAATAATTTGAGTTTATTTCAAGTGTTTATTGTATATATGCCTTATGCCTTTATATCCTTAGACCTGTTATAGAAAATTTTGTCTCCATCTGAATTCCTTGTTATGTTTTAAATACTTGGGTCTGATATGTCACAACTCAGTGAATAGGTTTATTAATAATCACCTACATCAGTTTAGTATTACGTTAGGAAGTAAAAGGTCAGCAAGTAGTTGTTAGCCAACCATTTCATCAGTGGGATCTTCTCCAAAGATTTGAGTCATTTTTCACTGCATATAGAGTCACTTGAGATATAAAAAGTCTTTTTGTAGTAATGAAAGAACTCCCACAATTAGCCAGGAGGCAGCCATCTATCTTTTTAAATAGCTCAGCTTGGAGAGCAGGATATCAGGTGATATTCAGTAGATGAATTGTTATGACAAAGATAAAGTTGGTGACACAAATCTGTGTTTTTTGCTTGTAGGGATATGTGTGTGTGTGTGCATGTGCACACAGAGAAAAAAAGACATTCATAGTACAGTAAGAATTTGTTTTTCTAGGGATATGCAACAGAAACAAACTCTACAGGAAGCTATTCATCTATCAATTCCTTATAATTATTTGTGAACTCTAAATGATTACAGCATGAATCTATTTTTAACTAATAATAAATATAACAATATTATGAAACTTTTTTTTCAGTTTCAGACATCAAAAAATTATGAGAATAAAAAATAATAATTTTAAGTTCCAAGAATAGTATAAAAATTCTCAAATGTAATTCACCTAGGCTCCCCAAATTTTAAGATTAATTAACAGTTTACATTTGCTCAGGTTCTCAATCTCTCTCTCTCTCTCTCTTATCAAGTCATAAATGTTAACATCACCAGTAATAGACAAATAAACATTACATGCCTCCTGATAAGATAGGCTGAAAAGGACACACCACCACTTCTGGACATTCCTGCTCAAAATACATAAATATATAACCTGAGTCTAATCAAGACAAACATTAGACAAACCCAAATGGAGGGATTGTCATAGTTTGCTTTCTGCTGCTGTAACAGAATACCACATACTGGGCAATTTATAATTTTAAAAAATGTGTTTCTCACAGTTCTTGAGGGTGCTAAGTTCAATATCAAGGTGCCAGCATCTGGCAAAGGCCTTCTTTCTGTGTCATAACATGGTGGAAGGCACCACATGGCAAGAGAGGATGCCAGAGAGCAAAAGGTTTGGGAAGGAGAGTAAACACATTGTTTTATCAGGAACCCACTCATGTGATAATAGCATTAATCCATCCGTGAGTGCAGAGCTTTTATAAACTAATCACCTCTGAACGTTTTCATATCTCAACACTGTTGCATTGGGGATTAAGTTTCTAACATGTGAACTTTGAGGGACACATTCAAACCATAGCAGGGATATTCTACAAAATACCTGTACACATCAAACAACTATATAAATACTTTAAATTTGTTCTATGATCTCAATAAAAGTTATATTTTAAAATCTCCCTTAAAAATGTGTAAATTTGCTAAATCTGACAAACTCATAATCTCATTTTAGATGCAACTACTTTTGATAGTAAAGTTAATTTGCAAAGATAACAAATTTTAGTTCTTGCCACATTTTTGTTAAAGTCAGAAGAGTTTCATGTTTAGGGTCCCAGAAGAAAACAAATAGCATAATCAAAGCGTTCAATTGAAGAAAGTTTAATGATGGAAAAACTTACAAACGCATGAGCAGAGTTAAGATAAAGAACCTAGGGAATAGCAAGAGAGAGAGAGACGTTCTTACTACCTGTAGACCTGAAGAGTGAAGGTGAGTCAGGATTGTGAGCAGAGCCAAGCAAGAGCTAGAGTCTTGGGGACTGGATAAAGACCTGTAATACTCTCTAACCATTGGCTTAACCAAACAAAAAAACAGCAGAGATCCTGGGTGAGGCAGGGGTGCCAAGACAGAGAGCTGGGTAAAAAGAGCAGATTGTGGATCTGAAAGACAAACCAAAGACAACCAACTCATGTGCCAAAAAGCAGAAACTTCCATTTCTTTCCTTAAGGTGAGGGGAAATAAACTTATTCATAAAGAGGTTAATAAAACTATGTCGTGTGCATTTTAGTTTGTTTTCCTCAGTAAGAATCAGAACATATCATAACACGTTTCTTAATTATAGGAATAATTCATATAAATATGCACTCTTCAAAGGTGTTAAATGCTTTGATGGGAAAGCTTAAAAGAGAAGTGTGACAGTGGGTACAAGGAAAGGAAGAGAAAATACAGAAGGAGGGATACAAAAAAAGCAAGACAAGGAAAAGATAATGAAAGGAAAAAGCAGTTGCAACAGATACATCCTCAAGATTACCTATAACCAAAATTATTCATTGGTTCAGGAACAGTTTGGATAAGTTCACAAATAATGGATCCATAACCTCTTCATATGAAAAATTAAAAATGAGTCCTGCTTGCATTTGAGAATGCCTTACCATCAAAGTGCTCTGTAGAAGGGATCAGAAGCAACATACTGGACTATTGTGACCTCAGTGTCACAATCTATTAACTAAATGTAATAGTAGGCTTTTCAAATATCTCATTGGGATGCTGGGAGTCCTCAATTCAATACTGTTACATACGTAAGCATTTCCAAGGCATTCAATTATCTTAGGTTGCAAATGGGTGTTATGTTAAATCAGATTGGTAGAGGCAAATCCCAAAATGTCACAAGTAATAGGTTAGGCAACAGTCTTTATTAAGGAAACACACAAGTCAGGAATCAGCAATACACAGTCAAGCAAGGGACCAGAAACTGTGGGCATGCGGTGGGTCTGTATTTCAACGGAGGGATCCCACCCTATTGTTGCTCTCTCTTATAGGGAACATTGTCAGTAAGGGAACAGACTACTGGAGGTTCAGGCTGCCTGGGTTAGATATCACTTATTTTCATTTGTCTGAGAAAGCCAGCTGCCTGGCAAAGTCCCTGGGGATTTTGGAGCTAAGGGAAGCTGCAACACACCATACCCAGGGAAATGAAGCTCCCAGTCTCTTGTTGTCCAGACAGACAAGCAGAAGAAGCCCCAGGATCACTTTAGGATAAGTCTGCTTATTGTGTCACATGGAATAATCACCATATTCTCTTCCAAAAATCCAATTATAGCACTGTCCAAAGCGGAACACTGGACTAAATGGACTTTGGGGTTGATGCAATCTAACATTTCCTATGTACTTAGGTTCTGAAATTATATGAAGAACACAAACCTACATATCAGTGATTGTTTTGTTCATTGATAACCTTTTTTTAGAGATCGAAGTTAATTTTAGTCAGGTTTCCTTCATACAATTTTGCAGATTCCTATTATGTGACTTCTTTTTATTATAAATATGTTTTACACTGTGCTATATTCCATTAATATAACAATGTTCAAATAGAGTCAATCATACCAAAGTTTAGGGAAAAAAAGCAGTGAGCTGAAATTTCTTAAAATTAATTTGAAGATTGTATATGACAAGTGTTTTGATGAATATAGGGTTCAGATTATCTGAAATTCCTTCTCTAACAAACATTTTAGCAGCAATTTAAATATTGTTTCTTCCTTCTGTAAAATGTTACTAGATTGTGCTTTGGCAACACCTCCCTAATTATCAAATAGAGAATTGACTCTGTGTCACTTAGGGACTTCAGTCAAAATTAATTCCACATTTACTAGTGAGGGTGGGAGATCTTGTAGACTAACCAGGTACAGGATCATGTCCAACCAGAATTATAATACACAAGTATTTTATACTTATCCTCAATTTCAAATTCGGTTATATCAATTGTCCATAATCCTTGGAATTCTATGCTTCTTTTATGGCGCCTTCTTAAATTTATTCTCCCTTGAAAGCCATAGGTGCTTAGAAGCCCTTATTTCTCATAAGAGGCATGGAGGTTTGGAAACCCTCATCATTCTCAAACAGCTGACTCTAGAAATGGCTTCTCACTAGAGTGACTGAGTTATTCATGCACTTGTTAGCACTTCAAAAGAAAATCAAAAAAGGCTGTTTGTTTTCTGATATCCAAGAAAATTTTGCATGTGGTTGGATTTGGAGGAATAATCAAAGGGGAACAGCTCAAATCCAAGCTGAGGCCACTAGGCACTCTGGGGAAGTTATTGAAGAGTGGCCCAGATTTTGCAGTATATCCAAAAGGGTAGATGATTCATTAAACAGAAGCTTCATCAAATATTACCATGATATGGTTTACATATGAAAAGCCCTCTTCTTTACCTAACATTCGCAAGTTGCTTATGGATTCATTAGCCCATCTGCCATAAGAAATGTATTCGCACATTTCTTACATTGATCACTGAAAAGTGATTGCTTTTTCTTTATCCACTTAACATTATGCTATCAATATAATGGGAAATAATAACTTTTTAGAAACAGGATAATTATTTTTGTATCTAAAAATTTACATGTGTTTATTACAAGCCATCACTTGAATATATAATCTTTAAGGATATTTGTCTGTGCTGATCTGAATTGATAAGTGCAGGGATGAGGCGAAGACCTTCTCAGAAAATGGTTTCCTATGATCAATTTTTCTTCTAGTTTCCTATCATCCATTTACTTGTTAATTCATTTGAATACATACCTTATAACTGCTTCAAGTTTCATATGATTAAGAATGATTAAGACTACCCTCTCCACTTTTTTTCTAATCCTACATTTAGTTTGTCTCGGGACAACCACATGTCACTGTTTATCCTAGAATTTCTCTCATTGGCATCATCCTTTCTTCTTTTTTTGCTGTTGCCAATTCTGATAACCTCTCGTTGCATAATGTGTCTGCTTTTTCATTTATCTCAAGTCCGGTGGCTAAATTATCATTTCAGAATCCAATCGTCACACCCTGGGACTACTAGCCTCTTACCAAATATCAATCGCACAAATCTTTTCAGTTGTATGCTAGTTGCCCGGTTACAATGGAACCAAATCAGTTTGGGCCACAGCTATCGAAACGCCAGAAGTTATGGCAATAGAGGAAATTATTGCATATACTACTCCTGTTTATTATGACACCCTATCCTCTCAATCATTCGATATAACAACCCTTTTGGAAAAAGGCTCTTTTCCTATGGTATGCTTAAATCAAATTGCTCTTTCTTAAAATCCTTCTGCATGCAAACTCAAACCCCATAACACATGGGTATTTTTTTCAGTAAACAAGTTACCTTGCACCCTCTTCCCTCGGTTTTGCTCCTAACCATATTCATATTTTCTCCTGAAAATCAACTCATCTGTATTCCTCTAGCAAAAGATCTTCCCACCTTTTACTGGACACCCAGAAATATTGGGTATCTACCCTTAACTACCTATTTTAAATGGGACTCCTTTAATGGATAGTTTCTTCATCTTTAGTCTCATCTCACAAAACAATTAAAAACTATATGTCATCCGTACAAGACTAAATTTAAGATTGAGACAAAGGAGTAAGAGGGAAGAGGAAAAAAGGGAAGGTGGGATGGAGGGACAGAATATAGTGGTAAAGAAATAGAATAATAAGTAAGGATATGGCAATATGAAACACCAAATATCTGTTATTGGTTTAAAAACTAATCACTTGAAAAAAAAGGAAGTTTTGCTGTTGTTAACAAATTTCTCCTAGAGGGTTAACTGTAGATATTCTTCCCATATAATTCTTCTCTCTAGCTGCAACTGATGATAACTGAGCAGAGCAATTGCCAGAAAATCCCAATTAAGCTCTTCTTTTCTTTTCTTGGGAAAGGCATAATATATAAAATGGTGACCTTTTGATGGGCTACCAGTATGTTGATGAACTTCAAGTGAAGTGAAAAAAAAATGTGTTTAGGATCATCAATGCTTGCATTTTCTAAGGGATCATGTGTAGCAGTAGAGCATTTAAAGGTCATAGACTTCTTTACTTTGAGAGATATTAAATAGCTTATGAAAATAGAGGTCAGCTGCATGATAACTGGAAGAAAAGAGCATTCCCCAATAGGCAAGTAAGATCTTGAGATTACACTGACTGTCCTTTTTTTAAGATTGTATTTGATTGTTCTTAGAGAAAAGAATGAAATTTGCATATAAATTTCATGATAATAAATAAATGAATGTATAGGTCATATAATAAATAGCCATTGATCTTGACATATGAACGCTAATATTGTTTGCACATACTAAGCATTACAATAATGATTTCACAGCCTCAAATACTTTTCAATGATTTTTATATTTCCTCAGAAAAAACTATACTCTTCTGGATTTTGCAAAAACAATCCTACTTAGCTTATAGTAACACAGATAAATAATCATTATCAGTAGGAATCTCACTTTTTAAAAATCTCTGTTGCTTCGAAGATCACTGAAGCAAATAAACATTCAGAACACCAGGACTAGATTAACATGCAAGGCTGAGGAAAAATGAGCCTTGCCTTGTCTTGGGGAAAAAATAGGTGAATGGCATTTATCTGTCTACTACCTATTGAAACACTTTGTGCATTAGTAGAATTTAATGTACAACTGGAAGAAACCCTGGTCACGAGTTTTTCACTTTACCTTCAGATATTGGATAAAGTTGCCTCAAAAAAGTGGTCTTATTTCACTCTACCACTATTAGGGATTCCTCTTGATGCAAGGCTTATAGGAAAAGATAACATGTTGACACAGTTCCAGTAGATATATTGAATAGTTGATAAGGCCAGGAGTGGTGGCTCATGCCTGCAATCCCAGCACTTTGGGAGGCTGAGGCGGGTAGATCACGAGGTCAGGAGTTAGAGACCATCCTGGCCAACATAGTGAAACCCCGTCTCTACTAAAAATACAAAAATTAGGCTGGCATGGTGGCATGCGCCTGTAATCCCAGCTACTTGGGCGGCTGAGGCAGGAGAATCATTGAACCTGGGAGGCGGAGGTTATAGTGAGCTGAGATCACGCCACTGTACTCCAGCCTGGGCAACAGAGCAAGACTCCATCTCAAAAAATAAAAAATAAAAATAAATAAATAAATAGTTGATAACAGACTGTGTGACTGAGATTT
Organism: Pan troglodytes; assembly: GCF_028858775.2. Taxonomy (NCBI): domain Eukaryota; kingdom Metazoa; phylum Chordata; class Mammalia; order Primates; family Hominidae; genus Pan; species Pan troglodytes. The sequence goes on along the minus strand of NC_072408.2, from coordinate 54,338,392 downwards.
CTTTTCAGAGAGGGAAGGGTGTGGGTTCCTGCAGGAACAGATCTTCACTAAACTGAGGGTACATCCTGAAGCAGGAAGGCTGAGGACAAAAGAGCAATTTTTACCTACTGCATCAATTCTCACAGAGCAGTCTTACCTACCACTTGATTATCTTCCACAATCTGGAATGTATAAATACTGACCACAATATGAAACATATGGGATGATATTATTCAATGAAAGGGGCTAGATTTTATGTTGTGCTTTTTCGTTCTGGGATTTCTTATATCATCTGCTGTCTACATGTCCTCAGGGGAGACAGTAGTGGCCCCGGCCTGAGCACCTGTCATACAGCAGAAGCTAAAGGAATGAGTGTGATCATGTCCATAGGTGTCTCATGTCCACATATCCTCATGTGCCCCAAGTCAGATATTCCAAGGTGTATCAATGAAAACTCAGTGATAATTTTTCAAGTTTAGTTCATGAAAAAAAGAATCAGACAGAGAATGCATAGATTAGTGAATGTGTTCACACTGGTAAACACCCAGTCAGATCTCCACCTGGGTTTTCTTACTAGTGATTCAAGAGCAAGAACTGAATTGGGACATATTTTGCTGGTGAAGAAGCTTAATTGCTCATTTTTTGAAGGCACATTAACTCTTTCAGGGTCCATTGAGTAAATTAGCTCCTCCAGGTCATTAAGCCTGCCTCTACATGACGTGATGATTTCTACCTGGCATTGTATCATTTACCCCAAAATGCCCCACACTTGCTCTGAGCACACACATATTCCTTGTCTACTCAGGGAGAGAGAATGTGCTCATTCGAATGTCAGCAGTTTCTCTACAGCTGCAACTCAGTGACTTCTTTTGCTTCTTTTTTAGGCACCCAGGGATCTCTAAGGGTTTGCTGGTGCGTAACAGTTATCAGTGCCTCACCAACAGGCGGGTGGCTTAGTTAGCTGTCTAGAGATGGTATAGTTTCAGGGATATTGGGCACAGTATTGTGCCACCAGATAGCTCTTCATATCTGCAAAAACCAGCATTATCGATTCATCTGGGGCGAGAGTCATAAAGCTCTTTCAGGATTCTAGAGTCCTTTATTAAAACACAACTTCCGCTAAAAGGCTGTGTTATCAGGACTCATTTTAGGGGAATAAATTGACAAATATTTGAGAGTGGTCTGTTTTGCCTCCCACAAGGTTGCTAGGGAAAATGTGTAGGTGTTTTGGGAACCACAGAGGTTGGGAAACATTCCTGACCCTTGGTAAGCTGGCATAGGAGAGTCCCACAAAAAGAATAATTTTTCTCTCCCAAATGCCAATGGTTTCTGCCCCTGTTGAGAAGCAATGACTGAGGACAAAGGGAGACTTCACCTCTTTCTCTGTAATGTCCAGGGCTACCTTGGAGAGTCATGAATTGGTAGAAATTAAAACAAGTGAGTATCTAGAGGGACATAATATACCCATTCAGAGGAATTTTAGAGCATTGCTTCTTTCAGTGAATATAAATATAAAGCCGGAATCTTGTGAGTATTCTGATTCAGTGGGTCCAGGGTGGTGCCAGGGATTCTGTATTTCTAATCATCTTTCATGTGATGCTGATGCTGCTGGTTCACAGACCACACTTCAAACAGTGAGGATTTAGGATAAAATGCACATGGGCAATAACATAGTCTTGGATTAAAACATTATGAATATGGAGGAAATTTGACAATATCTTAAAAAATTAAATTTTAGGCAAGTAAGACCTTGATTAAATATTGAAAATCTCACCGAGAGATTGATAGATCATGAAAAAGTAGGATATACTTAACATTTCTATCTATCTGAAGACTTCGGTGACCCTTTTCTGAAGCAGATGTGTTACTTAAATTTTTAAATCTTTGCTAATAGTTCTGCTGTTTTACTAGTTAACCAACTCCAGATACTTTATAAAGATACAGAATTAATTGTTGTTGTAATCTCAGGTACTTCATCATGTTGGTAAAGACTTCAGTAAATATTAATATCTGATTAAATATTCCATTACAAAATTCATATCAGGGCTGGTTGAAACCTTTCTCTCTATCTTTTATTAATCTATCATGACAGCCTCTCTGATCTTTCCTCTGAGATGAACAATGTCCTTATATGTTTGTAGGTCAATGGGAAGGATCTTTCAAAGGCCACTCATGAAGAGGCAGTGGAAGCTTTTCGCAATGCCAAGGAGCCCATTGTGGTGCAGGTGTTAAGGCGAACACCTCTTAGTAGACCAGCCTATGGGATGGCTTCAGAAGTGCAGCTTATGAATGCCAGCACTCAGACGGACATCACCTTCGAACACATCATGGCTCTGGCCAAGCTTCGTCCACCTACCCCTCCAGTGCCAGACATCTGTCCATTCCTGCTCTCAGACAGGTATTTTTCTGTCATTTCTTCCAAAGCCCTGTTTGTTTCCATTTGTCACGTAAAGCAGATGTTGAAAAGAAGCAGTTCCACTAGCAGGTTGACAGTTATGGAGACAGGCTTCCCAGCTCCGTTTGGAAAATGTCTCCCCTGTTTTGATATGTGCAATTAGTTCTCAGTGGTCCCTGCTAGCTACTCTCCCTGACCCACATGGTTGCTCCACCTGGGTAATCATACTTGCTAGCTGCTATAAAAAATTCTGGCTCTGATTAGTTCATCTTCATATTACTAGCTGTCAAAAGCCTCATGCTACTCATGAACACTGGTCAGGGAAATCACTTTTCTCACCAAAGCTGCCAAAAACCTTATTAAGACTCATGTGGAAGTGGCATCTTGGCACCACATTCTCCTCTGTGGGCCACCTCTCTCTCTTCCTTGCATTTCTCTTCTTTAAAGAGAAGCTAGGAAATTGATTTAATTAAAGTGCAATTCTCTGAAGAAAGCAATTACCCAATATATTGAGATATAAACAAAGGATCTTGGCTGTCAGAGAGTAAGTATAGTGCTGTCAAATAAAGATCTATTCAAGGAATACTTCCTCCTGATTTTTGCCTAATTTAAAGGAAGTCAGAGAGATTTTATTCAAATAATCCCGCTTGAACAGTTTTAAAAGTATGCTTGCCCAATTCATTGTGTTCTGTGAGCTTTCGAGCAAATATTCAAACATTGAGAGTTTGTAAGAGCAATAGTCTCCTTAGCCTGCATTTTCATCACCTACTCCAATCCGCTCTCTACTTCGTAAAACAAAGATCTGAGTCATGCCACTTTCCTGCCCTTTGATGGCTGGCTCCCATAAGCCCGTTTCAGTGGGTCACAGATGTACAATAGAATCACCTGGGAACTTTCAGAAGCTGTATCAGTACCTGAATCACTCCTTAGGCCAATTAAATGAGAATTCTTAGAGTAAGGCTTAGGCATCAGAAACTTTCAAAAGTCTCCCTAGGCAATCCTAATGTGCAGCCAAGTTTTGAAAACACTCCTTGAGACTTTGAGTTCCAGGAAGGCAGGGGATCTGTTTGTCTTGGGTATCTCTTTATTCATTCATCCATTACCTTTTAAATAGCCCTTTGTATCAGACACAAATTGGATGTGTCAGGGCTTGCAACTAGATGCTTGGCATAAAACTACGAACAAAAATAAAGTCACTGCCTTCTAGAGTTTATATTCTACAAGGGGAGTTGAACAAAAAGCAAGGAAACAAATGTATAATATTCATTAATACAGCCTAAAACATAGTAGCCATCCAACAAATACTTCCTTGAATGAATAATAATAGCTAGCTTGTATTAGCTAACTTAACATGCTTTCAGTATTATTCCAAACGTTTTGCATTTATTGACTCATTTAGTTCTCACAATAATCTTAGGAGGGAGTACATTATATTATCAACATTCTATGTCTAAGATGAGGGAACAGATATTAAGTAACATGGCCAAGATCACATAGCAAAAAAGTGACAGGGCCAGGCTTCTAGGCCTAAGAGGTCTGACCCCAGTGCCTACCCCCTTAGCCAGTGCATCTTGCTGCTCTTCCTAGGTCCTGCAGACCTTAGCTTAGAGACAACCTCCTCTAGAAAACTTCCTAGGGCTGCAGTGGGTCCACCCCTACCATGTGCTCCCAAGGCTCCTGTATTTTTCCCTTAATTATTGCACTGTATTAAAATTCCCACTTTGCTGCTTTCCCCAATTAATAGGGCAGAATTGGATTTTGTAAACCAACATATTTCCAGCACTTGGCATTGCATCTGGCAGCCACTAAATAAACGTCGAATGAATAAAGTGTTTCTCACAGCAGGGCTCCCTTCTTACTATCCGAAAGACAAGGGAAACACATCAGATGTCCAAAGCAGCAGGCTTCGATATTCCAAGAGCCCAAAAGGGCTATGCGGACCCAGTCCAGCTATAAGCAAGGAGATTTATCTGGTAGACACAAGGCAAGGTGCTGCCTGTATTACTTTTACCATTTTGTCCCACACTAGTTAGACCTGTGTGGAGCTGACAGCCATAGATAGTAGTGAGGAGAGGCTGGTAGAATATTTACGCTGACTATAGTATGAGGGCATGAGGATGGGTCTCTTGCCTTTCAACAAGGGAGAAGGGAACTAATTGATACTGCTATCTCCAATTTTTCAAAAAGATCCACACTGGCAGGAGTTAGAGGTCTCATCTGCAACCAACTTGTCAATTGTGTTTAGGCTTTTTCAGTGTCTTTTAGAAATAGAAAAGGCCTTATGCTCTTTGCTGTTAAACTATGCTTAGTCTTCATATGGTATGATGTGTAGTCTTTATATCAGAACATACTAAATCGAATAACATGTTTACAAACTATTTAAAAATTTCCTAAAAGTTGAAATACATAAAAGCCATATCCTCTCATTTCCTTAATGTAATCTGCTCTCTCTGTCACTGAGAATTTTCTAAAGGTATTTTGAAACCTTGTGGCTTATAGGAGTTTCCACTGATTGATCGCCATGAATGTTCTTTAATATTTGTGTATATGTCCTTGATCAAAGAGGGGAAAATGTGCATTATGAGGGAGAGTGAGAAAGGGGGATCTTAAGAAAGAGAGGAGGGGACAATGTGAGCACATTTTAGAGTCTGAAAAAATATGTGCTTTTGAAAATGGTTTTCAAAAAATAGTTTGCAGCTGTGGATTATGAAATTGGTAGTGCTTTATGACAAAATACCCCTCTTTGAGTAGACTGCAATCTCAAATGCCACACACCCACGTGTGGAGCTTGTCACATTCAGTGGAATGGAAGCAGGCCAGAAAGTATCAATAAAGCACCACGGACTGTCAGAGATTTCACATCAGTCTTTCCACAGAATACAACTCTGACCACAGGCCCTTATTCCTAGCATTCTCTCAGAAATTGCAAATTGATGGACTTCACGTAGAGGGAGAAAGAAAAGCTATTGCTTTTCCTCAGCTGTAGTTTGTTTAAAGACTAGATCACTACAGATCTTATTCCAAAGCAGAGCAAACTAAAGTGAAATTCTAAAATCAGTTTTAATCTGGAAAACAACCCTTTTAATCTATTCCTATCATATTGCTACATTCCCCATAGCTGCCATTCTCTACATCCAATGGAGCATGAATTTTATGAGGACAATGAGTATATTTCCAGCTTGCCTGCTGATGCAGACAGAACAGAAGACTTTGAATATGAGGTAAGATCATTTTCATACCACTTCACATTTCTTCATGAAGTTACGGTTGAGGGGTTTTGTATAACAAAGAAATTAATTTATTACAGTGAGAAATGTCTTGTCTATTACATATCCAGTGTAAGATCTTTCAAATACTATTTGCTTTAGCTATGTGGCTCTAGTGTTTTAAGTATATTGGAAAATATTTTTATAGTATTAGCTTAAATATAATTTGCTCTCATTTTGTTCCTTTTTAATAAATAATATTGCAACAGCTACATTTTTAAAATCTGTTCTATAATATATGTGGATTTCCAAGTAGAGTTTGAAAAATATATTTAAAACAAAGATTGTGTTTACTATTTTCATTTGTTGTATAATATTCTAATTTTCATTGATAAACTAAATTTTATTATATTGTATTCTTTGGAAATGCAATATTCTCTTTGTGCCTCTGGTCTGTACTCTAAAGAGCCATTTCACAGACTTCCTAGAAATAGAGATGGCCTCATGCCCTTTGTTGTTAAACTATTTATTCTTCACATGGTTTAATGTCAGAATATCTGTACTGTGATATATAACAATTCGAAAAGTCCATCCATTGATTATTTAAAAGCTCTCACAAAAGTTAAAGAATGTATCCTAATATTTCCTCTGCTTCTGCAGCCTGAATATCTTTGAAAGGTTTCAGACTACTCTGACATTTAAAAATAAAATAGATTGAGGAAGTAAAGAAGCTTTGGTAAACAGGCAGAGAACCCATGGTCACCTGCCCTTTTAATGCTTCAGGTGATGTCATACAAGTTCAGCAAAGTGTTCTCTTCCACTTTACAACCAGGAAATCCTGAAATCTCTTCCCTTAGGAGGATCTTAAATCAAATAAGGAAGCTCATCTAAAGCAAATGGACGTTTGTTTGAAATCTTCTCCCCACAAAAGTCATTCCTGGGGATTACAGAAATCATTATTTCTTTGCAGCCAAAATTTAGAAGGATGTGAAATGACAACTGATAACTGAGTAGACGGTTTTTGTCATTCTTGTGTTGTTCATGTTAAATTTTTACCTCCTCTTTATTAAGTTGATTGAAAAGTTTTATTTTCTAAATCTACTCAAGCACTGACATGCATTACAATATCCATTGCTTTGTCTATTCATGTAAAATAAATTATAAAATTGAATGACTTATCCAAATAATTCAAGATTCTTATGTTTTCCTTTTGGTTAATGAATACTTTCAGTTTGGGGACTGGAATTATGTAGATCACTTCAACTTTTTATTTGGATGCCTTAAAGCTTTATTAAAATAAGTCAGTGTGCTGGGGGAGGGCATAGGGGAAGATTGTTTAGGCTAAGCAAGTTAACAGTAAAAGCCCTTTAAATGAATCAGCATGTCATTGAAATATTACAATACAGACAGATTTCCTTACATTTCTATGGAGCTTACTGTAACTGAACCACATCCTCTTTTTTGACCAATAGTAATCCCCAGCAGAAGCCAGCATCAGGATGATGTCAGTGGTGAATTCTCAGACAAGCTCTCTGTAGCCTGTAATCTCAACTAATCACAGCATCATAGTCATTAATTTGCTGTCAGCTGTGATTCCGTTGCCAAAGACTCCTTTCTGAGTGACTGAAATAAAGAATGTTCCTGTGAAATTCAAATAAGGAAGGAGTTGCTATGACAGTTTTCAATCATTAGAAAGGATGCATTTGAGAACAACATGCATGGTTAAAGGTGGGAGTGGAGGCATGGGAGAATACCTCCAGAGAAATTTACCAGATTCAAGAGAGAATAATGGACCTCCCCAGTACTCCTCAGTCTGTTACCGTTATGTGACACACACATAGAGTGGCACATGCCATCCCTTGTGGCTGCATCAAACTGCAAAATCTAGTCAGTCCACTGCCATCATTGGAGCCTGTGGTGGACACCATTAGGCTCATTCAGTGAAGAGATTTAGAAATACTAATTCTGTCTATGTGTTGCACTTTTACTCTTGCACCTAGAAGCAGACTGATCTGATGTTTCTGTGACCAGCTGAGATGACCCTAGCTCCTCTAGGAGCTTCATTATAACCCTATAGCAGACTGATCTGATGTTTCTGTGACCAGCTGAGATGACCCTAGCTCCTCTAGGAGCTTCAATATAACCCTATAGCTCTAGGAACAGGATGGATGAGCACCTTAAGGAAGTACCAGTTTTGTGCCACTGAGAGAATATCACAGGAAAGTGAGGTTTAATGGCCAAGAAGAAGACTTCAGCTCAGAAAGAGATATGTATTCCTCTTCAACCTAAACATGAGCACAACCAGGCAATCAAGGAAGTAGAAAGAAGACTCCTTTTTCATCTGCTTTCATTCATTTGTACCATAAATATTTAATGAAGACTTAAAATGTACCAGGCAGTTATCTATGCATGGGATTAGGAAGCTCCTGCCCCAGTGGAAGGAGCTTCTAGGAGAAGGAGGTCAACAATAAACAAACAAGTAAAGACATATTCTTTTCAATGGTGAGAAGTACTAATGGAAAATAATAAGAGTGGTGTCGGACAGGATGTTGCTATCTTATACAGAGTGGTCATGGGAGACTTCTCTCATAAGAGAACTAAAGAATATAAGAGATCTAGCCATGTGAAAGGAGATTTTCAGAAAGAAGGAAGGGCAGGTGCAAAGGACCTGAAGCAGAAGCATGCTGGGGTGTACAAGGAGTAGCAAAGAGACCAGTGAGAGAGTGGAAGGGGTGAATTCAGAGAAAGGAGGGCGTATTTTGTCGAGCCTTTGGCTTTGACCATGATATAGGAAGTTGCTTTGACTCTGAGATGGGAAGTTGCTGGAACATAGGAAGGCCATAACAGGATTACTCCAGCTGCTGGGCTGAGACTGACAGGAAGGAAGCAAAGTCAGCTGAGAGGGAGTGGGGTATTGGACCTGGGCGGTGATAGCGGATGGAGTACGTATGACATAATCTAGGACAGCATCCACCCCAGCCTGGAGGGCTGTGCCTCAGAGCTTCAATATAGTTTGTGCTATGGCAATTTTCTTCTGACATTTTAATGGCAAAATATTACAGGTTAGAGTGAAGCACACCTTTTGGCATCCACCGGAACAAGAACAATGCATCCACACTTTAAAAGAAATAGCTTCTAGTATATAGATTGCATTTCTGAACTTGCTAAAATACAAACTATGTGGCTATTTAGGTGCCTTTTTAAAGACCTACTTACTATTAACTCAGTGAACCAAAGCTGATCTGTGTATTTCGTGAGTACTTATATACAGACTTAGTGCATGGATTATTAACCCAATAGACCAAAACAGATCTGACTATCTTGTAAATACATATTTAGGGACTTTTAACATGCAGATTATTTCATTGATGGACTGTAACAGGTCCCTTCAGAGCCACGGCAGACAAGCAAATGCTTCTTTGGAGTTATTATAGTCAGTGTCCACGTTATGGTGACTCTGGTGTGTTAGGAACCTCTATGAAAATTTAATGACACACATATCTCACCATGACCTATCACCAATTTCCTAAGAAAAATATTTGACTGGGTTTAAAATTTCCACATTGTGCTTCAGAAAAGTCTCAGAGGACCAGTCTACATTAAAAGACTCACAGCTTGAAACTTGTTCTCTTTAAAAAATGATGGCACTTGTTCTCTAATTAAAAATGATAAATGAGTTTAATTTTATTTTTGAGAAAAAATAAACATATAAAAATTTAACAATGCACCCATCATAAGAGTCAGGGTGTTCCATGCCACTGGAATTTCACTAAGGATTAAGCTTCTCCTTCTTTTAGTTTCAACTTTGTTCATTTTTCCCCCTAGAGCCAGCTAAAGGTTGAAATAAATCATAAACAGCCCTTAGCAAGTCAGAGGTAGATCTCAAATCCAACCTCTACTAGAAATAATTTAAAGGGAAAGGTTTTAAGAAACACAGAGATCTTTTTGCCTGACTCCTAATAAAGATATGTTTGCAACTGCCTGAGTGCAAGGAAGATGTTGAATTATCTACAGCATTTGCTGTTAACTCTCAAAAGTCAATGCTAATGCTGATAGAGGGGTCAGAAACCAATACACACAAAATTTAGATAGTATAAAACATCATGTTAGTCAAGACAAGCAACAGTTCTGTGCCTGCAGATTTTTATCACTTAGAAATATCACTTGAAATCATTTTTACTTCTCCCTCAATGATCAGGCAAAGAAACATATACAAAAGGCTGAAATAAGTACCCTTTATGCGTCCAATATCATTAAAACGTAAGCCAAAAAAATTTAGAACTTTGCTTGAAGAGGTATTAAAAGTGGAAAAGAGAGGATAAATATATGTCAGAGTTCTATGTACATGTTAACCGAAAACCAAACTTGGACTGGTGTCTATAAATAGGAGTGAGCACTTAGCATATTAATTAGCTTCCTCTTGGCAGTCCTTATGCAAGGCATAAGTAAACCCTTGTGCTGTGCTGAGAAGTGTCATTTTGCAAAATGTATTTCCTGGAGCTAGATCCCTGCAAATATGTGCTGAATATTTGTGAGATTTTAGGTATATAATCTCTCTCTTACATAAAGAAAAGAGAATCATGAATCAGGGAAATTTTCATTCAAAAAATAACAAGAGGATAATTATTAACTAGATTCTGTCATATTTTTTGAGCAACTTCATGATTTGTGAAGCCAGTGTTGAAAACAAAACAAGTCCCTAGCATGATGCATGTATAGAGCTATATGGATCTTAAGGCTCTGAGGGCAGCAGCTTTATCTGCCTTGCTTATCATTGTATCACATGGTCTGTTTCACAGTGGGTGCTCAACGCATATTTCATGAAGGAATAAATGAGGGTTCCCATTGGTGTCTGCATGGACCAACTTCTGAGCCACTCAGTCCCTTTCCTCTTTTCCATACAAAGGGAAGTGGAAAAGAACTTGGGACCACTGTCCAGTTATAACAAATGCCCTCTTGCTTTCCAGCAGGTATTTGTTCTTGGAGTCAGGAGTTTTAATCCTAATGCCATTTTTGTCTCAAACACTTGTAAGGAAAGGGCAAAGAGGGTGAAAAATAGGGAGACATAAGTAATGTAGTAGAAAGCTAATGGTCTCCATGAAAATTTATCTTTACTGGCCACCTTATAAAATCATAGAATCTCATATTTGGTATAAATTTGGCATGTTCTCTAATAAACACTTGTACCCCCTTTATTACTTGTTGAACAAGGGCTCAATCAGCATATGTGAGAAACACTGCAACAGACAGGGAAATAAGCGCTTCCCCCACTAGCCAGCGGGGGCTGTCTCTGTCCATCCAGAGATGGCTCTGTCCATCTCTGATCTTGAGAGAGGCAAACCTATCAAAGAGTTTGAAAGCCAATGATGGAAGAAACATGATGGGTATGAAACATAATTGATAAAGAGACCATATGTTATCTGTATGTTAAAGTAGATAAACGAGAAAATAGTGTATAGAGTATAAAAGAGTAGCATATTTAGATTTGTTTAACTCACTGAATGTCTTCCACTTAGTCCCTTTTCTTCCGCTTGTTAGTCACATTTTAGAATTATTAATGAAATAGCTAAAATAATTTTATACCACTTACTACTGGGGCAGTAAAATAATCCATTTAAAAAAATCACCTTCATAAGTGCCGTTCCTTTGGGAAATTTACTGAATTGAAAACTGATCTGGATGAAGTGTGAAAATTTTTTATTACCTGAGCATTAACGATAAGATGGTATTCTGTCAGTCTGGAGTTGGTTCACTGAAGAGCCTATTAATGTCACCACCATTTTCTCAAATATTTCAGATGAGAATCTTAGTCATGTAGGCCAAACCAATAAGTGATCATATATCAGAGCTAGTATTTCCAGATGCTCTGTGGCATGTTTCTCCTTATCACTGCTGCCTTCCCTTTGTTTCCAACAATGTTCTACCTTTAGGCTAGTTTTTGGTGTCTTGTAGCCAGTCCCTAGTCTTTGCAGGCTGTCCTATTCACCACTGCCAGATCAAACCTTCTCAAGTGTGACTCTCATTGGTTAACTCCTTTGTTTATCATCTTGTATGACTCTGTTCCTTGAATTCACTCTGAAATCCTCTGCCTGGCATTGAGGGTCCTTGGAACCCTCTCACCACCTCACCTTTCCAGCACCTTGGGGTCAAACTCCACAGCACAACAATACTCAGAGGAAGCTGTGTGCTTTCCTTTCTTTGTGCCTTTGCTCGTGGGCTGCTGTGCCTCTGGAATGCTTTTCTGACAATCTCTGCTATCATTCAAAGACAAGAGTCAATCATCACTCCATCAGAAGCATTCCATGATGTCCTCCTGCCATGTACCGCAATCTTTCCCACCACTGAACTCCCACACCACATTCTGTAAATATTTTCTGTCGTTTAGATTATGCCCCAGGCTATAGTCATTTATGTACTTGTCTATTCTTCTAAATGGATAGTCTTTCATAATAGAAGTGACCACTTGTAATTATCTGCACATCACCAGGAGAGCCCAGCACATGCCCTGGCACACAATGAGTCCTCAGTAGTATTTGTGTGATGAATCAATAAACATTGCTGCTACTATTCTTATTTTATAAGTCCCCAAAACAAGTACAAAGTGCTAAATTGAGGGAGAGGAGAAGAAGGCTGATGGAGAATAACAATTTGAAATAAAGTGAGAAAGTCTTTTTTCATAGGATATCAATTTGTCTAGTAATTAGAGGAAATGGATTTAAGTGTATACCTGAGCCAGTTTGTAAAGGAAGAAAATTGGGATTTTTATTGTTTCTCTTTTACCAAGGAACATATGCATGTTTTACCACAAATGCGTAAGCTGTCGAACCCTGGTAAATAGACATGCTAATTTATGTAGTTAAAGAATGACGGGGGTTCTGGTCTGTTAGGGTACCTATACATCCTGGTTTGCCCTAAACAGTCTTGATGTATGGCTCATTATGAATAGCAGCTTTTTTTTTTTTACTTTCGAAAGTATCCTAGTTAGACAATACATTGTGTGGTTGTCCTGTTTTTATACTTACTGAACTTTGGTTGAGACCGATACTTCATAATCACATGTTGTATAATCCTAAGATTCCAAGCAGAATTTCTTAAATTGAATACCTAAGTTTATTAAATTGCATGATTTCCCTAAATTGATATTCCTTATTATTTTCTTGTAAGTCTTGCATTGTCACTAGAAAGAAAAATGCCACAAAGTTGGCAACAGTTACCACAGTATTATAATTCTTTCAGATTTCTTACTGAATGAAACAAGATTAGTATTGCTATTAATTTGTTCATGTAATTTCATAAAACAAATAAGAAGCAAATCTGTCTTTCACCTCACTGATTGTGACAACACTAAACCTTATTTCCTAAGAAAACAATGAAAAGTAAATTGAACCTTCCAAGCTGGTTATTAAACCAGGTAACCATGGGCACATTTATTTTACCAGGGATCTAGATATAAAATAAAGATTCCTTGTACTACATATATGACTTTTATCAAAATGCCAACATTCAATTTTTGTTTGAAGATACTTATGATACACATTCAGAGGATTTCCTTGCATTACTTAAAGTTGTCTGTGAAAGGTTGTGTTTAAGGTGCATATTTGCATATCAAATCATATTTTCCGGTGACTTCTATTCTGCTTTCAAAAACTGTTTCCATAGTGGCAGAAAAAGGAGAGCTGTCTTTTACAATATAAAGCAAAATTCATATTAAAGATTCTAATATTCTTTTCAGACGCAATAAAATAGAGTGGAAGGAAACAGACTAGGAGTGTGGCCCCAGTTCTAGATCTGTCTCTTGAATGAATCATATTCCACCTGTGTGCTCCACAGAACAACCAGTGTTGGCTGTGGAGTGATTGGTCTGCATCTATTTCTAGAATGTAACTCACATAAGCAAAGTGAGAAAAATTCATGGTCAAATCCTTAAAAATTTTTACGAGTATTCTAACAGTTTAAACATATCAACCCACATTTTTTTTAGTTGTTACAGAGAAAGCCCACACACTCACATGGCCTCACACTGGTCTATGTGTAGTACCATATATCTCAATTGGTATCAAGTAGCACACCTCTCCATATTATCTCTGACTTTAGCTTTAGCATTCAGAGCAAGTTAGCTCATATACATTTACCAATTTGAAATGGAAGATGCAGTCTGTAAAAACTAGAAAATAAATTACTTTATTTACATATAATACATATTTGTTAATTTAAAAATGCAGAAAATAATCCTAGTTTGAATTTTTTCTTCACTATATCACATTGTCTCTGAAATGAATGAGTGGAATCCTAAAGATGATGTGTTTTATATTAGGATTACAGTTCTCCTTCTCCTTCAAGGGCATAAGCTATTGATAATACTCTGGTTTCTGGTTACATGCTGCATTTACCAATATTCACTGTCTATTAAATAATCCAGTTCAATGTAATTGAATATAAATAAAAGAGAACCGGTAAATCCAATCTATGCATTTCAGATCCAAAATACAATTTTTAAATATGATGGAAATTGTACCACCTAAGATAACCACAGTTTATATTTTGTGTGTGTTTTCCTTTTCTATGTACACCGTATGAGTGCAATTTTGCCATTTTGGGGGGTTTCAGCATTTTTTCCAGGTTTTATTTAAATCATTAAGAGCTATAATTAACTGCTTTATGCATAAGTCTTTGTCTGCATTTCAGAGTTATCTCCCTGAGAAAATTTTCCCAAAGTAAAATTATTGTATCAATGCACAAGAATAGTTTATAATACTTCAGATAAATATTTATTAAAAAATTGCTTTCCAAGAAAAGATGTATTAAATTATTCTTACAAGCAATATATGAGAGTAGTATCATTAGTATTAAGTGGGCGTATTTCCTTTATTATTATATAACCTTTATTTAAAGCACATTTTAAAAGGAGCATGGCTTAAGGCCAGGAGTTTGAGACCAGTCTGGCCTATGTAGAGAGACCCCGTATCTACAAAAAAAATAAATAATTAACTGGGCATGGTGGCATGCATCTGTGGTCCCAGCTAGTCAAGAGACTGAGGTGGGAGGATTATTGATCCCAGGAGTTAGAGGCTGCAGTGAGCTCTGATCACACCACTGTGCTCCAGCCTGGGTGACAAAGCAAGACCCCCAACTCTATATAAATAAATAAAAGGTGCTTGGAATAAATATCCAGTTTATGGAAATAATATAGTTTCATCAACATAGTAAATGGGCTTAACATTATAGTTAGTATGTAATATATACTTACTTCCATGTCAACTGTATATTCAAATATAGGTCCATAAGCATAAGGTTGAAAAAAAACAGATAAGTTTTAAGAGATTTGAATTTTCAAAGTTGAAGGACATTTTAAATGAAATCAGGAAATGCCTCCTAAATTAAGCATGTTCTGCCCCAAATCTGCCTGTTCTTCTGTCCTGTCTTGTTTAACAGCCTCATCAGCTGCACAATTCTAAGAGTTACTGTGTTCTGAGCATTTACTGTGTTGCCGGTCTCTCAACTACGTGCTTTAGAGATCACCTCTAATCCTTAAAACAAACTTGCTTTCTAGGTAAAGTGGCACAGACCAGAAAGCTGAGAGCAGCCCTGATTCCTTCCTACTTCTCACCTCCAACATCCACAAAATGTTCTCAGTTGAGCCTGGTGCATCTTCACAGCCAGGCCCTATCCCCAATTCCTCTGAAGCAGTAGTCTCCTCACGTCTTCCTGATTTTAGTCTCTGCCACCTCCATCTCTTTCTTACTATGAATGATCGTGTCACTCCTCTGCTGAAAATTCTTCAGTGATTTTTCTTATTGCTTCTACCAGTGCTCTTCAGTGCTTTTTCATAGAGGAAAAATGAGGAACGTGAGGGGTCTTAGCCCACCAAGTCTGGGTGTACGGCCTAAAGAACAATTTCATGCCAGTTTTGTGCTTCATTTTCTTTTGAAATTTGCGTTTTACCTCTTAGTAGATATATTGTGGTTTCCCCACACCCACTTTCACAAATTGATACTCCAGGAAGATGCAAAGTGCTTAAATTGTGGTTTTCTGGCTCCCCTGACATTCCAGTTTGGAAAACTCAGGACTATATAATGAAATGTAAACTCCATAGCACATGAGGCACTTCCCATCTGCCTCTCTGTGCTCACCTCCCACTAATCCAAGTGTGATGTGGGAATGCTGTGCTTCTGCACACACAAACTGCCTGCAGTTCCCCAAGGATGACGTTGTCTTGGTTTTTTGTTTTTGTTCTTGCTTTCCTCTGCCTGGATTATCCCCTCTTCTCTTCCTCCACACTGTTCTATACCACTGATTTCATGACGGAGGTAGAAATAAGAACACAAAAGCAAAAAAGTTTTTTGAACTCTTAAATATTTGACAAACAAAAGATATGGTTACAGTTTTTCACTTAAAGAAGTACTGAATTCTTCTTAAAAAATGCTTAGATTCTGGCCTCTGCCTTCTCTTCCATTTGCCTTATGTGCCATTATTGTTTTTTCTTATTTTGGGTTCTGCCAAAAGTCTCTAACCTTCTTCAGTATGGTTGACCTTGTTTTATGCATCCCTCTCTTCCAAGTACTCTGCACATGGTAGAATGATTGAAGCAATGACTAAATCTTAAAGACACTTGCAGGCTAGCAAAGCTAAAGCATAAATCTCGAAAAGGATTTAGAACTGAGACTCTTTGGATATACCTCTCACTTTTTCAGAAAGTTGTTTTGTTCTTCAAATTAAATATGAGAGAAAATATGATCATATTTTTGTAGTTTAAATTTGAAATTATTATTTACTTTTCCAGTAAACATGCCTAAATACAGACACACACACACACACACACACACACACACACACACACAGCCTCTAACTCAGCCGCATTATTGGCTGGTAGCATGTTTAAAGTGTGTTGATGGAGCAAATAAATCTTTTGGCTCATTTCAAACCCAGAGAAAGATGTCAGCAGTAATAATGATGTTTACAGATGAAGCACTGGATGGTAATATTTTTAAATACAACAACAAATAATCTACGCCTGTAGTCATCATAAATGAAACAGATTAGGAGAATGTGAAGATGAAGGCACAAAGCTGATAACCACTTGGCTTGAACTGAGATACAGCACTTCTAGACATCGTTGAATTTTAAATGTCCATATTTCGTTACTTAAAATAAGACATTTAAGGCAACATATGTTTGTATTTGGTGTTGATGCAAGCTATTATAGAAACCACAGTTTTGGAACCGAAATCTAATTGTAAGTTGGAGCTCTGCAGTAGAAGTTATTCACCAGCCGAAGTTAAAATTGACCAGTCTCTCAAATATTCTTTTGCCTGTGCTTTCATTTCATTGTTCTCACCCTCTTACAGATATTCTCTTTTCATATTTCTATTTGTTAGCAAAACATTTCAATAGTAGCAAAATGTTAGAAGTTAAATCTGATACTTTTTCTTCATTCTGTAAAACACATTGACACCATTTGCTCTTTTTGCTCTCTTGAGCATACCAGGTTTTTAAAGTCCCAGATTCTTCTCAGTAGGAATGAAGGATTCTATAAGAAGCAGTTACCAAATAGGAATTTGCTGTAGAAAGCTTGTTGGGAAAAAAAAGTTATACATTGTATAAGATGAATAGAGTTCTTTAGTAATCAAGGCACAATAAGAGATATTAGAGATAGAAATTTGAAATAATGGAAAAACACATATGGATTAAAAATGATTACATCATATTTGGACCAAAGAGAGTTAAAATAAAGAGAACTTTGACATGGTGCATATGAACCATAAGGAGGCTATAGAAGCACATCAGATGTACTTGACAGAGGAAACTGAAGCCTGTGAAGGTTAAATATTCACCTGTCACAGCTAGTTAATGGCAAGTGCTGGGCAAGAATTTCTTCTTTCTCTTAAGAAATGATTTTTTTATTATTTTAAAAGGACTGTATGCTTGTTATTGGTATTTCATTATTCAGTTTCCCCTTTGGCATGTAATTGAGTATGTGTTCTTTCCTAGACTGTGTAATTGTCAAGAGGATATAGTATTTCACTTTGTTTTTATAAACAAATTAAAACTAATACATCCTACATATTATGTGATTACCTGTGGTTTATCTTATGAGAGAGGCCTAAGACTCCTAAATAGCCATTGGAAGGGTAGTGTTTTTCCAAGGGAATGTTTATGAGTAACTAGAGGATCCACTGACAGCTGTTGAGCCTTTTTTGCAGCCAGGAAGTTCATAATCCTTAAAGAATTTTTCCTTCCTTTGACTTGTACATGGCTATCTGCCAAGTAAAGACAGTTACAAATCCTTTTAAGCAAAGGTTGTAAATATGCTTTAAGAGCATGTGAGCAATGCAGTTGGGAAATTCAAAAGAAAACTGATTCCCTGTGTGGAGACATCACTAAATGTTTTTAGTTAATAATGATTTAATCACTTCCTGTCTGATAGACAAAGAAATTAACAAAATCTCTCTCTCCAAAATGAAAGTGAAAGGGACTCCAAACTTCTCTTTGTCTCACTCAGATAATTTGCATGACCAGCAGACTTTCCATGACTTACTTTTTTCTGGGTTAACTTGAAGGTCTAAGTCTCCCAAATGATGTGCTTTTAGATTTATTCACCTTAAAATATTTTTTTGGAATGCATTCTCATGCAATACAACCGAGTGTAGGATGGATAAACTAATTCACAGACATAGATTAATTCATATAGGTGGCAGCACATGTGAATATTCAATTAGTTTTACTATCTGATTCTTACAGAAGGAAATGAATTAACATTATCACCACTTCAATACTGGACTGGCCATTTTATATGCAGGCTCTATTCTTTATGTCTGCCAAAAGAAAAGAAAGCCATATGTTCTCTCAGATGTTGGGAAATTAGCTTTAGGGTCATTTCCTGTCACTTTCCTTAATGGTCTTAAACATGTGCATAGCTGTATGGTAATAAAGTATAGACGTTCATAATATTATAATTCAAAATGATCAATAGCTGATTAGTATCAGATCAATCATGTGAAAAGGATTCTAGAAGACTTTCTATTCCCCAAATTATTTTGCTCATATTCCAACTATATGAAATAAATTCCCCTCATTAAGTCCTCATTCACTCTTCCCTATAAATAACTTGCCCATTAATTTACAAGTCATTCCTTCAAAAACTTTTATTCCCAAGATACTAGACATCTACTTGTATCACTCTTATTGGAAGAGAAGTTGTATTTAGGTATATTTGGAATCAGCCTGAAGTGCACTCAAATCAGACTCCAGTGCTTAGTCCTGTGTGACCCCTCTGAGCCTCGGGTTCCTTATCTGTGAAAAGAAGATAGTATTAATAATACATATTTGTGAATATTAAATGTGATAATATATGAGAACGTGTAGTCCTGACTGGCACATACATGGTAGATATGTATATATTCAGATATATGCCATCATTTCGTGGCCCTGAGAGAAAAATGGCTGCCAGTTTTCCCAATTAGCTGAAAGGTCCCTCTCATGTAGATGCTGTTGACTGAGGAAGAAAATGCTGGAGAAGGAGCATAGCTATAGGTTTGCTTGTGGACAATTTGAGACATGGGAACATTCACGTGGAAGCGTCTAGAAAGTAGATGGACACATGGAGTTACAGCCAAACATAGTGAGCTCAGTGGAGTTCAGAGCTAAGAATGTCAGCCTTTAAGTGTTAGTTGGAGCCTGTGACTTCACACATTGCTCAGCAAATATTTATTAAGCACCCAGTTTGTATTAGAGACTGTCTCAGGTACTGGGAACACAGGGGGCAACAACATGGTGCCACTGCTCTCCTGGAGTTTGTATTCAAAATGGAAAGAAGCAATAAAAATTAAGAGAAGTAAGAAAATCTCAGATGAAGATAGTGTTAGGAAGAAAATAGTGTGAAATTCCAGTATGGGACAAGTACAGACAGAATAGCCAAAGAAGGCCTCTCTGAAAGCTGAAAACTGAAAGAAAAAACCACCCACACAAAGATCAAAAGGAATAATAATCTTCACCAATAACAACAACAACTATCCCTTGCTGGAAAGTACTAGTGTATATTGACTCATGTACTCATTTTTAAGCCACTTTATAGAGGTATGAACATATAAAATCTGTGCATGTTTAATGTATACAGCTTGATGAGCTTGGAGATAAGTATACACTTATGAAATCATCACCACAACCTATGCCATAAACATATTTAGTAAAGTTGCAGGATACAAAATCAACATACAAAAATTAGTTGCACTTCTGTACACTAACAAGGAACTGTCTGAAAAGGAAATTAAGAAAACAATTTCATTCACAACAGCATTAAAGATAAAATACTTAGGAATAAGTATAGCCAAGGAGGCAAATAACTTGTACCCTGAAATGTATAAAACAATATTGAAATAAATTAAAGCAGACACAGACAAATGGAAAGACATCTCATGTTCCTGGACTGGAAGAATTAATATTCTTAGGATGTCTGTACTACCCAAAAGTGATCTACAGATTCAATGCAATTCCTATCAAAATCCCAATGGCATATTAACTCATTTCAACTTTACTACAACAGTATGAGACAGGTATTATAACTATTCCCATTTTACATATGAAAGAACTGAGGCAGAGAAGAGGTCAAGAACTGTTCATAGTGGGTTAATGGAGGAGCTGGTATTCACATTGTGGTAGCCTGGCTCCAGAGCAGATGCTCATCTACAGAAAGGGAAAGTATAGAGTTCAGAGTCCCTTAGGAAAGAAGGAGCTCAATGTACTACGCAAAGAAAAAGGCCAGAGTTGTTGGAATGGTGTTTATAGAAGACAGGGGAGAATTACAGGCCCGATAATTCAGGACCTTGCAAATCATAAGGCTTATGGATTTTATTATAAGTGAAATAAAAGGATATTAGAGGGATTTAAGAAGGAAACAGAATGATTTCTATTTTTATATTTTATTTTATTTTAATTTCTATTTTAAAAATATAACTTTGGCTGCCTTTTGGTGAATACGCTGTCAAGTTTGGTAAGGACACAGAGAAAGGTGGTAAGTAAGAGGTGATTGTGCTAATTCAGGTGAGAGCAGATGGTGATTTGGTCAGTTACTAGAAGGGAAGAGAAGCCAGTGAATATTTTTGAAACATGACAGACATTATTGCTGATTGACTAATTATGGGAATAAGGAAAACAAAGGAGTTGAAAGCAGCTTCTTCATTTTTGAAGTTGAGCTATTAGATAGCTATTTCCTAAAAGGAGGAAAACTGAGGGAGGGAAAGTGTGGTGTGGGGAATTAGGAGGCAGAAATCAGGAGTTTTAGGGCACATTAGGTTTCAGAGTCCTCTTAGACATGCATATAAAGATGCTGAGTGGGCCGCTATTGCAATATAGCACTCAGGGAGATACCAGGCCTGGATGAGAGAGTCCCAGGGGAGAGAAAAAGGCCAAAGACAGACTTTCAAAATTGTATTACCAACAAACTAGAGGTCTAATTGTATCGCTGATTTGAGGAGGAATTATATTTCACTATTTTTGGAATCAGCCTGAAGTGAACTCAAATCAAGCTTCGCTGCTTAGTACTTGTGAGACGTCTCTGACACTCGGGTTCTTTGCCTGTGAAAAGATAATATTAATAATACATACTTCATAGGATTATATGAGATAATATATAAGAACATGTAATATCATGGCTGACACATATGTGAAATACATGTAAATATATATGTATGTATATATAAACTCATAGTGTAAGCATATGCCACATATACACATATGAAACCATATAAATGATGGAATACAGATATGTAAGATAGATATAGGTATAGATAGATCTACGTAGATTTGTTATATATCTCTATTCCATCATTTAACCATTGTAAGTCTCAATTTCATCACCTATAGTAGAGAATATTTATGAAGAAAGGAAAAAATGGAAAAGAAACTCCATACCTTGTGGATGATAGGGTCCGAGTACAAGCACTTGAAACATGATTCAGAGCCATGCACAAGGAAGAATGCTCTGAGAAACATAGTAGGTCTGAATATATTCAAGTGTCCTTCATCAAAAAAAAAAATTCAAATTAAGCCCATTTGTATATTTGACTTTCATATTCTCTATTGTCCCTTTTCCCAAACATCGTAAAATAGTACTTTGATTCTCTGCCATTTTTTAAAAATCTCATTTATTTCTCAACCCATTGAAATCTGATTTGAGGATGATAAGTAATAGTTGAAAGACCAAATCCAGTCCTACCTTCCACTACCTTATAATCTCAACAACACCTGGTGTACTTGGCCATTGCATGTCCCTGAGAGGCTCTTTCTCCTTTGCCTCCATAATACCACACTGCCCTTCCTTCCAATTCTAGGACAGCTCTATCTGGACTAAAGCTAGTTTCCTGTATCTAAATGTGGGGCTACTAAAACCATATGTCTTAGAGCTATGGGGAGGCTTAAGAGAGCTGACCTGTGGCTCTTGGCATTCTGAGCTGGCAGAGAGGACGGGGCTGCAGGAATCCTCAGTGTGCATGGCACCCCTTCATCCCATTTGTCTGGAATCTCCAAGCTCAGAGACTCTCTGGTTCACAAGTGCTGGAGAATAAACCTCTTGGTTCTCATTTGATCTTGCCTTAGCTTAAGGCTTTAACATAATCCCTTCTGCTTTTCATTTTCCAAGGATTTCTCATAATTTCCAATGCACGAAGAGTTGCCTTGCTTATTTTAAAACATGATGGTAATTGTTGGAATGTGGAGCATAAGGAAAGTCCTGACAAAATAAATTAATGTTGTTATTAAACATAAACACAAATTGAAGAAATTTTTGCAAAATATTTATAAAATACTTGTTTTTCACTGCTTTTTAAGTTTCACACACCCTACTATCAGACATTTGTCTCAGTTCTTAGTTTTACAACTTTATGCACATAAGTAGTCAAAGATATAAAATTGTGCTACTTCACAGTCTAATTCTTATGCATACAAACACAGATCATGGTATTCCCATAATATGTAATTAAATACACAGTGTTAAATTTTTTTGATATTTTACTAAATTTTGCTCTTACATCCAAAGATTTTGAAATGACTTCCACTTCTACTGTAATATACTGATGCTTTCCTTTCAGCTATCTGAAAGCCATAGTGACCCAATTAAGTTCAGAAATAAATATTTTTGAGCAATACAGTTTCAGGTTCAATGCTGAACATTGGTAAGCCAAAATAAATAAGGCACTGTCTTCTGTTAGATGTAGATGTGGAAACGGGAAGACATATATAATTACACTACCGTGAGACATTCACAATAATAAAATACAGATGTGGTACAGAGAAGTCAGTGGCTGACTCTTTGGGAAATGGGCAGTGAGGAAATGATACCTGAGCAGAATTTTGACCAGGCAGACATTTAAAGCAAGAGCAAATGGAAAGGTGAAGGCACTGACAAGCACAGGAGGTTCCAGGAAATGCAAATAGGTCAGTCTAACAAGAGAATTATGTTACAAGAAGTGAAGAAAGACATGACTGGACCATGGGCAGGACCATATAAGGAAAAGCCTTTTCATAATGAGAAACTTGGACTTTACGCTACAGATAATGGGACAGCAATTCCATAATAGAAGAAGTGTGATGGGGGTCAGATTAGCATTCCAGATAGACCCATTTTTGTAGGAATTTGCAGGAACAAAACCCAAAGAAAAGCAATAAATGAGGGGCCAATTTTTATAGACCAGTTGGGATATGAAAATAACTAGAATTAAGGTGTTGAGAATAGAAGAGGATCGAGTCAAATAAGTAAATAAGGGCTTTTTAAAATAAGCACACATTATTTAGGTCAACTGTTATCTTTCCCATGCATGACAAGTGGTTATGAGCCAAATTTTCTTTATAGCCAACCACTGACCAAAGTCATTTGGGCAAGCTTGACATTCAGCACAATGTGTCCTCCTTGATAAATGTTCTAAGGAGCCAAGACAGTCACCTGTCAAAATTGATAAGTGAGACGACAGTGGGGAATGCAGGCTTATTTGTAACGGCACAGCTGCCAGCATTTGCAGCCTGTTTACCTCTAGACTGGTTCTGTCTCACTCTGAGATTTTTCTATTTCCACCCAAATAGCCCCCAAAACACATTGAGGCTATGCCTACCTATGTGAGATATTCATTCCAGACCAGTCTGCAAGTGCAGGAGGAGGATAAAGAGGCTACTTTCATTAGGCTATTTTCACAACTGAAGAGTTTCAATAGCTTTAAAAGAGATGGCATGAACTTCATCAATTCTCTGTAGCCATTTAGCAAAAAGGGTAGTAAATTCTGTGAAATAGAAAGGCCCACGAGATTACAGTAGCGCCTACTTCTAAAATCCTAAAAAGTTCATCACCTCATGCATGGATGGTGTCTGAGGAACAAGGAGCCGTTTTTTGGGGTTTTTTTGTTTGTTTTTGTTTTTGTTTTAGGACTTAGTTCTGAATAGAGTGGCTGGTATCTTTAAATTAAATACACAGGAAGGCACTTAAACTTCATCTTCTGCTTTTGTGAAAGAAAGAAATGAAAGTCTCAGAGGACCCTCCAGGGCTTACGTGAAGTCCACAGTGCACTCTGTACATAAACTTTTTCTTTATTTTCTCTTTACAAATGAGATTGTGGTTATTTATGTACATGAACACATTGCTTGTAAAACCTAGAAAGGAAAGAGCCAAATTCTTAATAGAGCAACAGCAGGACTTAGGTCTGTCCACTGCGTGGTCATCAGCAAAACTTCCATTCATTGTGGAAACTCAAAAATTCTTGAATTGTTTTTAAAAACATGAGATATTAGACAAACTCTAATTATGGCAGACTCACATCCACTGCTGTTTAGTTCCAGACCATCCTGCCTCGCGTTGTTTGTGTTGAGAAAACATATTTTTGAAGATTAAACTGATTTTTCTTATAGAAAGAAAATAACAGTTCTTTGAAACTACAATTTCCTTTACTTTCCGGCACACAGCAGTGAATTGTAAGGTTTTTTTCTTTAACACATAAGTTTTCAAAAAGTGTTATAACCCTGGTAATGTTCTGAAGGTCCTGCCTTTCATCTGCTGCAGACATTTGCCCTATTGACAGTTTAAATCAAAATTTTTATTGCAGTTTTTTAAGTCCTTTTTTTTTTGATACAGCCTTCACATTCTCCTGCTGAGATTATTTCAAGACCTAATAGACTCCATCATTAGAAAACATTTTATAGTACTCAAATTGGCTTTTCCTATGTTGAATTTCATCCACTTTTTCCTCTCCATTGCCCATTACAGAAGTAATTTGCAGAATCTCCGCATTTTAGCCAGGAGCATTCAGAGAAAGTGACTTCCTGGGGTGCTGGATACCAGTGGCATCGCCAAGCTGAAAAGGACTGAGCTTTCTAGGGCCGGTATATATTCAAGAGGAGTGTGCATGCATGTGCACGTGTGTGTGTGTTTGTGTGTGTGTGTGTGTGAATTTCTGGATTTCCAAGTGTACCAAATTACTGTCTGTATTACACTCATTTCTCATTCCCTTTATAAGCTGAAGGAAACGTGTTTGCACAGTCCTCTTTCCATGGCCATATTTGTCCTAGATTAGATATTGAGTTAAATTTGGTTACACCAAATAGTATTAGGAGACTAACTAATTCAAGAGCACTTTAGTGCTACCATAATCATGCAACTTCCTTTTTTTAAAAGATGATATCCCTAATATCTAGCATCAGACACACACATTTATGCATTTATGCAAAAAGTGTTTATTCTTTTACATTTTGTAAGGTACTACTAGGATAAAAGATATATGCACCTTCTGGCCACAGTGAATTAATATCTATTATTCATTATAAGTACACAAATAACAGTTGCCCAGTTATCTTAGAAAATGCCAACCTTAGGCAGTTATAAAACTATTTTCCTGACTCTACTCTTCCTATGTTTTTGTGGGAGTTCCTCAAGTCACTCCTCAAAATCCTTCCAGAAGATTCTGAGTGTCCTCAGGGTATGCGTCATATGTGATCTCAAACTCTTTTGTTGCTATTCCATGAAATCTGACATTTTCCTTCTCTCTGGCTTCAACTGTGCTGATCATATCCTCTTCTGGACCCAATGTTCTGATGCCCACTCTCTTTCCTTCTCTCCACTTCTGACTGGTTCAGACAGGTTGCCCAGATCACGGTGTAATGCCATGCCATGTTCCAACAATTACCTCAAGGAGAAGAAGCAACCTGTGTCTGTCTTTATGCTTTTGGTGTTATCAAGAGCTGAAATGGGTCTTTCATTTTCACTATTTCTCTATTATACTTTTAGAACAATGGCATAAGACTTCAATGGCAGATCTACAATACTCTGAGTGATAAATACTATGCTACAATATCAACTTGCCTTTGAACAAAGATTCAGTGAATGCCGTCTACCCAACGCTCACGTTTAGAAAAGGAACATGATCATGACATTGCAGTTCTGTGCATGCCTGAACCACTATTTTGAATTTTATGTTTATTATTATCTTGGTTATCTTTATAATTGTGCCACATAAGTTTGTAGCTATAATTAATGTGTTATTTAACTTTGCATGTTTATATACATGGAAAAATATTGAATACAGTATGGTTCTTCTGAAACCTGTATTTTTTTCCGAAAATTCTGAACGAAGTTCCTAGTTCATCCAAGTTGTAATGTGTAGCTGGAAATCACTCGTGTTCACTGCTATATAGGATTAACATTTTTTAAAATGGTGCAGTTTATGTATTCACTTGGTGGGCGTTTGGGTGTTTTAGTTTTGTAATATTACAATGTGCTGTGAACATTCTTTTATGCATAGACTGGTGCATATTAATAGAGTTCTCTGGGGGAACTCCTGGGCATAGGATATGCAGATCTTTATAATATATTTACTAAGAAGTTAGTGCTTGAGCAATTCTGACTCATACTAATTATGTGGAGGTGCTCCCAGAGCACCACATTCTCACAAACACTGGGTGGGCATGATCGGACTTATGATTTCTCTGACTTCTAATTTTCTCCAGTTGGTTTAAAATCTTTCTTCCGGTGATATCGAATGACGTTGAGGATCCCTTTGAAATGGGAAAAGTTCCCTTGCCCTTCTGGCAGAGAGTGCAATGGGGGTGTGGCTCGCTTCTTCAGTGCCCTGCTGCTCAAACCCCTAGGGTAGCATACAGACGGGCAGGCTGTGGGGCTTCGACCCCACAGCAGTGTCTAGGGGTAGATATTTACAGTCCTGAAGCCCCAGTGGGCATGTGTTACAGGGTGCTCTATTTTAATTTTGCCATCTATAGGCTGCTTGTGTTAACTAGCTCAATTAGACCCTCTATTTGTTGCAAGGACAGAGGGCTTTCTGTATCCAGGGTTCTTGCCTTGGTGTACCTGAAGAATCGGATCACACCTGGGCTTGGAGAATGAGTGCAAGGTTTTATTGAGTGGAAGTAGCTCTCAGGAGATGAGGGAGCCAGAAGGGAGATGATTTTCCCTCGGAGTAGGGCCACTCAGCTGCCTGGGCTCTCCTCCAACCGCCCCAGCCAAACTCCATGTCATTCCGCCAGTGGATGGCCTGCCGGAGTTCCAGTGCCTGTCGGTGCTTACAACGTCCTCTCCAAGTCCAGCTGCTTGTGTGTTCCTCCTCCGATGTGTTTCTGTCAACATGCAGGTGCTTGTTATCTTCTTCGGCTAATCTGCTCCTCCTGAGGTCCAGCCTCTTGTGTGTCTGCCTGCTAGGGTCTTAGGCTTTTATAGGCCCAGGATGGGGCCATGGCAGGCCAGGGTGGTCTTGGGAAATTCAACATTTGGGCAGGAAAAGAAAAGTGCCTGTTCCCACCTAGGTCCGTGGGGGTGGAGCCCTAGGTAGGGACCACCTTCCCTCCCCAGCACTTCCCTTCCCCACTTCCTTATCATTTAAAGGGACCATGCTGTTTTCTACACAGCACTTCCGCATCACTTCAATATGTTTATTGGCCTGTTCTGTTTTCTTCTTTCTTATAATGCTAATTTCTATATGGACTGTATTTCGTTTATTTACTTTTTAGCTCTTTATATATTTTAAAATCAACCCTTCATATGCTGCAAATACAAACACTATTTCCGGTGTGTGACTTGCTTTTTGCTTAGTATTTGCCATAGTATTTATGATAAACAAAAGTTCCTAATTTTAATGCAGTAAAATATATTAATTTTTTTATGGTTCATGATTCTTCTATCTAGTCTAAAAAATCTTTCTTTCGCAAAGAAAAAGTAGTTTCTCTTTGTATTCTAAATTTTTAAAAACAATTTGGCCTTTTACTTTAATTTTTAACCCACAGAGATTATTTTTTACTGTTGTTAGAATTTGGGGCCTAAATTTATTTTTCTGATATGTACAACATATTTCCTCAGTACTACTAATTGAAAGTCCATTTTTCACCTGGTATGTAGTTATAACTCCATCATAAATCAAGTTTCTGTATATGTGTGAGTCCGTTTCTGGTCTCTCCAATCTGTCCCATGAGTCATTTTGTCAAACTCTGTGTCATACTACACTGTCTTAAATTGTTATATCTTTATAAGAAGTCTTGGTAGCTGGCTGACTAATCCTGTTACTTTATTCTTACAAATATCTTCATTATTCTTTGTCATTTGGTAGTTCATATACATTTTTGAATTAACTTTGCATGTCTACAACAATGTTATAGATTTTGAATCTATACATCCACTTAGGAAGAACTGACTCTTTTTGCCATTGATTCTTCCAAATCATGAACATTAGTTCTTCTTTTCTCTAGGTCCTCTTTAATATTTGTCAACAGATTTTATAATTTTCTCCATATGATTACACATATTTCTATTAGCTTAATTCCCAAGTAGTACGTATTTTTCTGCAATATTACATAGTAGGTAAGAGTACAGACTTCGGAAATCCCAGCTCTTCCATTTTTGGATTGTATGACCTTGGAAAAATCACTTAA
Organism: Pan troglodytes; assembly: GCF_028858775.2. Lineage (NCBI taxonomy): Eukaryota > Metazoa > Chordata > Mammalia > Primates > Hominidae > Pan > Pan troglodytes. The sequence continues at coordinate 54,309,907 of NC_072408.2, read as the reverse complement.
CCTCTTTGTGCCTCAGCGTTCTCACATATAAAAAGGGAATATTTATATACCAAACCCTTAGAATTGTTGTGAGGACTAAATGTATTCTAAATTGCTTGTAACACTGCCTAGTACAAATTAAATGTAATGTGTTTGCTATTATTATGTTGAGGAGAACATTTTTCATGAAAGATTAATTCATGCTTGAAAAATATATATATTTTTTGCATTTATTGGGGATAATGGTCTATAACTATACATTAGATCAACCTGTTAATCATATTGTTCAAATCATCTACACGCTGAAGTGTATTGCCTAATTGATCTATCAATTACCATTATGTTAATAGATTTGTCAAAGTCTACTTCTAATTCTGTCATTTTTTTTTTCTACAATTCGGGATCATGAATTGAGGTACATCCAAGTTCAGAAATGTTTATTTCTTCCTGGTCAGCTTAACTTTTTCTTTTTTTTTTTTTTTTTTTTTTTTTTGAGATGGAGTCTCGCTCTGTCCCCCAGGCTGGAGGGCAGTGGCACGATCTTGGCTCACTGCAACCTCCCCTTTCCGGGTTCAAGCAATTCTCCCGCCTCAGCCTCCTGAGTAGCTGGGATTATAGGCACGTGCCACCACACCTGGCTAATTTTTGTATTTTTAGTAGAAACAGGGTTTCACCATGTTGGTCAGGCTGGTCTTGAACTCCTGACCTTGTGATCCACCTGTCTCAGCCTCCCAAAGTGCTGGGATTACAGGCGTGAGCCACTGAGCCCAGCCTCAGTTTAACTTTTTAAAAAATTTAGTAGCCCTCATTATTTATTGTGATGCTGTTTGTCCAAAAGTATTTTTTATTTGAAAATATAGCTATACCAGCTTCTCTAAGTATTTTGTGGCGTATCTTTTACCAATCTTTTACTTTCAACTTTTCTGAATTGTGTTTTAGATGTTTTTCTTCTAACTTCCTGAAGCTTCTAATTACAGGTGTTTCCTACACATTTTTTGTATAGCTGAATTATTATTGCTTTGCAAGTGGTGGTGGTTCTTGTTCACATTTCCATTTTGTCATTTTCTGTCTTTTGTTCTATTTACACTTATAATTATTTACTTATAACTATTTATAAATTTGTATTTAATTACATTACATCATACTATGCATCTCTTGTTTTGCCTTTTCTGTTTCTTCTTCCCTTTTTAAAAATCTTTTATGTGAATTGATTGACTATTTTTCTCATCCAATTTTTTTCTCTCTGTTGAATTAGAAGTAATATATACCATTTCTATTCTTCTAGTGCTTATCTTAGAAATTTGAGTTTAACAATTTCAAAATTAATTAATTCTTTTACTTTCCTTAAACAATAAAAGGACTCAGGAACACTTAAATTGTATCCACTCTCTGGCTGATTCATATGTTACCTTCATAAGCATTTAAATTCCTTCTGGCATTATTTTGACTTTTTAAGTCATTATACTCATTATAAGTTGCTATATACATTCCAGATTTGGTTAGATTTTCTTTGCTTTTCATTCCTTTTTAAACCACAGACCTTCCATCTGAATTTACCTTCTGAATTTGCACATCTCTTTTTAACTTTTTTTTTTTATTTTAAGTTCCGGGGTACAAGTGCAGGATGTACAGGTCTGTTACATAGGTAAAGATGTGTCATGGTGGTTTGCTGCACCTATCAACCCAATACCTAGGTATTAAGCCCAGGATGGATTAGCTATTTTTCCTGATGTTCTCCCTTCCCCCTTCCCCTCACTCCTCACAGGCTCTAGTGTGTGTTGTTCCCCTCCCTATGTCCATGTGTTTTCATTGTTCAGCTCCCACTTATAAGTAAGAATATGCATTGTTTGGTTTTCTGCTCCTGCATTAGTTTGCTGAGGCTAATGGCTTCCAGCTCCATCCATGTACATCTTTTAAAGTTTCCTTTAGTTACAGTCTGCTATTGGCAAAATACTTAGGTTTTTTGTTTGTCTGAAAATATCTTTACTTTACCCTTGTTCCAAAAAGATATTTTCCCTAGGTATAGAACTCTAGGTTTACAGATGTTTTGTCTCAGCACAATAAAGATATCTTTCCACCATGTATTTACTGATCCATAATATAAATACAATTCATAGTGAAGAAGGTTATTTCTGCATCTGTGGATTAGCACTTTTCATCAGTTACACAATATTCTGTCTTTATCTCCATATTTCCTAACTACTATCTCCTAGTTTTTATTTCTTTGTGTCTTTGTGTGCATTCTAGATAATTCTGTCTAATCTACCTTCTAGTTCACTAATTTCCAGTTGAGTAATTTCCCTCCTCAGGTATGTCCAACCTGTGGTTAAATGCATCCATTAAATTTTCATTTCAATTGTTACAGTTCTAATGTTTATAAATTCTTCTTTCTTCACGTTAGTTATTTTTATACTAACTCTTTACTTATATTTGCAATCCCTTCTCATATTTCTTCTGTTGTGTTAAATCTCTGTATATTTCTAATGGCTTTGCAATTATTCAACTACTTTTTTCTGTTGCTGGATCTCGCTCATGATGCGTTGTTTCTTTGTGTGTTTTGTGAAATTTGACTGTAAGCTCATTTTAACTTTATCTCTGGGACCCTTTGACCTGGGTTTCTGGTTAGAAAGTGTGTTTGTTTCTGCCAGACTTCTGAAGATATTACCCTCTTAGGAGTCTTTTAAGCTTAATTATCAGCTTGAACTATTTTAGACACAGTTCACAAGTTAGTGTGAATTTGAACTGCAAACTTCTGTGAGGTTTCTATAAGGGCCAGTTTATTATTGGTGCATTCTCAAGTGAGACTTTTTTCCTTTTCACTCAGGCCAAAATGTATAATAGGCAACTGTTACTGTTTGAATGTGTCCCCCAAAAAGCACGTGTTGGAAACTTAATCTCCCATACAGCAGTATTGGGAGGTGGACCTGATGAGAGGCTATTGGACCATGAGGGCTGTGTTGTCACAAATGCGTTAATGCTCTTACCATGGGAGTGGGTTTGTTATTACAGCAGTGGGTTCATTAAAAAATGGTGAGTTTGGTCCCTTTTTCTCTGTCTCTCTTTTGCCCTCTCTTTGCCCTTCCACCGTGGGATGATGCAACAAGAGGTTCTTCACCAGATGCTGGCCCCTCCAGCTTAGACTTCCCAGCCCTCCAGAACCATGAGGCAAATAAACTTCTTTTAATTTGTATTATAAATTACCCAGTCTTGATATTCTGTCCTAGCTGTGTAAATGGACTAAGGCAACACTTTTCTTTACAATCCCTTGGGAGGGGTCCTGTGTGTTTCTTGTTCACTAAGAGTATAGCCGTCGGGTTCCCAGATTCATTCTCGTGGTCTCCTATTAGACTCTACACCATGGGCTTTGTCTCCTGTCCTTCATGCCCTATGAAACTGTCAACATTGAGGCTGAGGTTCACTTAAATCAGTAAATATGCTCAAGGTTAAAATCTACTTCCTTAATTGCTAAAACAGGAAAGCAACCAAGATGTCTTTCAGTAGGTGAATAGATAAATGCACTAGGTTTACCTCTAGACAATGGAATATCATTCAGTGCTGAAAGAAATAAGCTGTCAAGCCATGAAAAAACATGGAGCAAACATAAATACACATTACTAAGTGAAAGAAGCCAGTCTAAAAAGACTACATACTGTATGATTCCAACTACATGGAAAGGCAAAACTACAGAGAAAATAAAAAGATCAGTGGTTTTCAGAGGATATTGTGGCAGAAGGGATGAAAAAGTGTAGCACAGAGGGTTTTTAGGGCAGTGAAACTGTTCCATGTGATACTGTAATGGTATATACATGCCATTATACACTTGTCCAAACCCACAGAATGTATAATACCAAGAGTGAACCCTAATATCAACTATGGACTTTGAGAGATGATGATGTGTTAATGTAGTTTTATCAACTATTACAAATATGCTACTCTGGTGGGGGATGTTGATAATAGAAAAGGCTATGTATGTGTGAAAGAAGGATGGAAAATCTCTGTACTTTCTGCTAAATTTTTCTGTGAACTTAAAACTGCCTGAAAAAAATAACATCTATTGAAAAGTAAAAAAAAAAAAAAAAACCCTTCTTGATTTTTCTTCTTCTTCAAATTCTTACCTTCACTCATTTGTTTTGTCCTCTTAGTATTTACTGTTATTTTGTCATCTTGTTAGTATGTTTAACAAAAAGAAGCATCATTAGCTGTTTTTAGCAGGCATATTTTTCATAGTACCTAGCAATACCTACTGGCAAATATGAAACTTCTATGTTTTTGAGTCATACTCCTTGAATCTTTGTTTCCTGAGTATCAGTATTATTTTCCACAAAAAGACTCTTAAGCCCTATTTCATATGGGTCCTAGCAGGCCCTTATACTAGTCTTCTAGACATGTCCTGATGTAACTGAATACTGGTCTGAGCATAGTATAGGGCCTTAAGCTGGGATTGTCCCTGTCTTCCATTAAAACACTATAAGCTCAAGTATGATATGTGTTGAGATAGAGATGCAGATATCTCTGTGTACTCAGAGGGTGGAAAAGCACTTCTGGTGATAAAAGAAGACTGTGGTAAACACGTGGTTTGAAATGTGTGCATTTATGTGGCAAATGGGCAATGAGCACTTCTTACTTGCAAAGTTCTATAATCAACAATGAGATACAAAGCTGAATACATTTGCTCTATCCTTTGGAAATTCATAGTTCACTAAATCTTGAATCATAGGTAGAATTTTAATTAGGATAGTAAACGAAGTGGCATACATTTTCTGTGAGGAGGAAGAGGAATCCCTACAACAGAGTTGGTGGGTGGTTCCTACTTCAGTTTGGCTAGGTCGTCAGATGTGTGAGTGCAATAGCAGCAGATTTGGGGGAAATGTTGTTTGAGATCAGATTACAGAGGGCCTATAGTGTCAATCTGAGGAGTTTGGACTTCAGTAGTGCTGTAAGGATGTAATGATGTGTTTAAGGACTTATATTAAGAAGATTCATCAGGCAGTAATGTACCAGATGAATTCAAGGAGATAGAACAGTTAGGAAAGAGATTACATCATCCTGAACTGTAGCAGCAACAGAGGGAGTAGAAAGTAAGGGGGAAAAGATAACCCTGAAGAGAAGACCTAAACCTGGATGACTGGCAAAATGATAAGGTCATTAACCAGCTTAGGAAGAAGATCAGATCTGTGAAGAGTCACTAAGACCAACCCGCTCATGTGGAGATCTGGTTCTGGTGCCAGCAGAAAGAACTTCAGGCACTAAACTTGGCAGCTGAAAAGCTTGGCTGCACTCCACTGAATCAATCAAATTCCACTGTTTTCTTGATTCTTAATTAATATTTTCCAGTAAACAAGTTGATCAGGTAGGAGAGAAAGAAAAGAGATGAGCAGATTTTATGGTGTATCCATTATTTATTTTATTAAGGATAAATATTTGTATTTTAAAATAATGCTTATTTTTCTAATCTTAAGTAACTATATGGTCACAGCAAAAATGTCTGGAAATACAAAGATATATTAAAAAAAAGTAACCATCTTCATAATAACAGCAACTAGAGCTAACTACTATTTCCATCTAGAAATTTTTCTTTGAATACAAGACTTTGAAGAATGAGGTTATGTTTTACAAATTTGTGATCATTTTGCTTTTTATAAAAGTTCTTCAGAGTAATAAAATTCATTGTTTAGATATTTCCTTACTTATTTAAGAAACGTCATATTGTGGACATGGAGGATATTCATGATACTTTGCTATTATAAATTATGCACTAGTGAACAGATGCTGATATACTCGGGTTAATTTCGATGATCCATGTTTTTGCATGTAGCTACTAAACCAGAATGAAGAATAGATAATGCAGTGATTGAAATTAATTTCAAATGGCCAAATGATCAGATTAATCCATTAACAACAAATGGAGAAACATGTCCACTCTTTAAAGGCCCAAGGAAAACGCAATTGATATAATTGTTGGGCAAAAAAATTAAACATTTTTAATAAATAAATACGTTAAATAAATTAAACATTAAAATTAATTTGATGATTAATTTAATCCTATATTCAAATGTTATAAAATACTACTCGAATTTCTTTAAAATGACACAAATTGTCATCATCATTATACAAACATACAATTATACAGCTATGCACCAGTCACTGGAAGAATTATACTATCTAGAATAAATTATCGATATATATGTGTGACAGTATGTACATTCTTATGAAAATTTAACAGTGCACAAAATTCTATACCATCATTTATTTTGCATTTTGTGAAATAGATGATAACACAATGTCAGTGTTAAACATTACAGTCCGCTGTTAGCTATAAATCCAGGAGGTACAGGCAACTAGTTATAATAAAACTTAGAAGGTATGTGCACATGCAATTATGCCAATAAGTGATATATGTGTGTATATATATATATTATGCGTAAATATAATATATATATTTTGTGGGAGCTCCTCTAATTCTCCTCCTCCAGAATGGACATATCTCCTCAAAATGACTTTTTCTCTTCTAAGAGTATATATATATTTAAAATGCATATCTTCCTGCTTGTTTAAAAAATTCAAATATCCTGAGTTTTTTGGGAAAAAAAGGTTTAAAATGTGAATAAAACACTAAAGTTTAACATCAATATTTTATGATCTTTTGTTATATTTTTTAGTAAATCTATTTCACAGTTTAATTTATTTGATTAGATCAGAAATGTCTGAACATATTTAATTATATTAAAATATTACCTTACCTAACAAGAAAAAGAACAGAGAAAAGCAATTTGGGAACAATTATTATTACATTCATAGGATCTTGACAGCCTTAAGTCTTGTACCTTTTCCTGTTATGATGACCACAGGAAAAACTCCCTCTCCCCAGTATAAAATAGCTTAGAAACATTGCCGGAATAGCCCACTGCCTCATTAGAAAAGCCTCTATTTCCTGCTTCAGTAACCAGCTGATAGAAATGAAGTTCATCTTATCAACAGGGTTACTTATTTTTTATTCTTCTTCTTCTTTGTTAATCTTCCTTTTATGTTTTCTTAATAACACATGCTGGAAAAGTTCCTGAATGCTTTTCAAATAAAGAGAAGTTCTGAGGAGGACTGACAAATCTCTGTTGTGTCAACATAGACACGGGCATCTCCCAGTCTGGAATTCAATGTATAATATCTGAAATAGATACATGTAGACCCTCCTCTTCTCATTCATCAGATCAGGAGATATTCAGGTCTACTAATTGGTTTTAATGCATGTTACTAGAATTTTATTGCCAGTACAGTAAAGATGTAATGCATTTCATGTATCATAATAGACTGGCATTAAAAATAACTAGGAGAGCTGGCTCTAAAAAGAAGGAATAGAAAAGAAAAAATCTAGAATTTGTGCTATTAAATGAGTTTTTTAAATGCTTTGGAATTATGACCAGTGACAAAATGTAGAACCTACCAAATTGGAAATCATACATCAATTCAGGATCAGCCCATTACTTATGATTAATCATTATGTATTTACAACAACATTTTTTGTTATTATACACTGTGGTACTAACCTGAAGATGAGAAACTCCAAGCATTTTTTAATAATTAATCTTGTAGATCAGATTTCTCACTGACCATCAGACCCTAGAAGAAAATACTGTATTTTAGGGGTGTTATAGTAGGGCATGGAAGAGATTTAATTCATTATTATGTCATATTCTCAATGAATGTCTGAGCATTGGGTATAAAAATATAATAATATGAAAGGATTTCTTTCTTTGATCTACCTTCAGGAACATATTCATTCTGTGTAATGTTTTCTATGTAAAACCTTTGTCATTTCTATGTAACACAAACAATATGATCCACCTATGAAGAAAACAGTAGGTTTGCACTATATTTTTTGCAAATAATTGTCATTCCTCATCAGCATATAGGTCCATCATAAAGCATGATAAACGGAATAACATTTGATAAATTTAAATTAACATCTCTATGCAAGTTCAAAAATTAGTTTTTGTTAACATGCCCCAGATTCTTTTCTTTCATTAATTTCTAGCTCAATTTTACAGTAAATATAGCCTCTCTATTAACTCTGTGTGCTTTGGAGCAGTCTTTCAGCCTTAGCAAACCTAAATAAACTTTCCTACTTGCCTTTTTCTTGGACTGCAGCCCTACAGCCCCAAGGCCCCTTTTTTTTCGTTGTTGTTGTTGTTGTTGTTGTTGTTGTTGTTGTTGTTTCTGAGAGGGAGTCTCACTCTGTCACCCAGCCTGGAGTGCAGTGGTGTGATCTTGGCTCACCGCAAGCTCCGCCTCCTGGGTTCACGCCATTCTCCTGCCTCAGCCTCCCGAGTAGCTGGGACTACAGGCACCCACCACCATGCCCAGCTAATTTTTTCTTTTTGTATTTTTAGTAGCAACAGGGTTTCACCATGCTAGCCAGGATGGTCTTGATCTCCTGACCTCATAATCCGCCCACCTTGGCCTTCCAACGTGCTGGGGATACAGGTGTGAGCCACCATGCCCAGCCAGCCCTACAACTCTTAATTCTGCCTCCTTTGTCCTTACCCATCTATCCTACCTCTCAAGGGCTAAGCAGTGTCCCAACTCTTGCGCCAAATATTTAACAGGGCTTACAAGATTCCAAAATGTTGGCTGCCAACGACATTGATTCCCACTAGATAAGGCAATGATAACCCTTACCACCATAGTATGTCACCCAAAGTTGATATTTATTACTTCTACTAGACCTCTTTTTTTTTTTTTTTGAGACGGAGTCTTGCTCTGTCGCCCAGGCTGGAGTGGAGTGCAGTGGCTCAATCTCAGCTCACTGCAAGCTCTACCTCCTGGATTCACACCATTCTCCAGCCTCAGCCTCCCGAGTAGCTGGGACTACAGGCACCCACCACCACGCCTGGCTAATTTTTTGTATTTTTAGTAGAGACGGGGTTTCACCGTGTTAGCCAGGATGGTCTCGACCTCCTGACCTCATGATCCGCCTGCCTCGGCCTCCCAAAGTGCTGGGATTACAGGCCTGAGCCACCATGCCCGGCCCTTCTAGACCTATTTTTAAAAATTCCCTTGAAGGCACTCTTGTGGATCATTTTGCGAATGTTTAGACTTTGCTTTTATCCCTGACAATCCTCTTTCTGGCACCCGAAGTAGCTATCTATTATCTGTATCTGCTCTTATATTTAGACAAAAGGTATTTTGCCTTTCTGAAGTGAATATGTCTTCAAAGTGACTTTTTAAACTATAAAACGGTATCCCAAACAGTAGATGGTATCTCTTTAGCTGACTTCCTTTGCTGAAAACATAGCCAACTCAAGAGCATGATAACAGATGTAACCAAGAAGTACAATCATCGAATCAGAGACAACCACAGCACAAAGGGTCACCCCTTCCTTATGGGTTGCTTACTTTGCAGAGTGCACATAGCTAATGTCAAAAGAAGGTTGTTAACACTCTCTTTTGAAAAGCTATTTTCAGTAATTCAAAGGAAAGACAGTTTACAAATGCTGAGAGTGGAGATGCAATAAAGACCGCAGGGCCGGGTGAAAGCAGCACTATAGACATTACAATAGGGATTTGAGCCTCTCCGAGAATGGACAGTACTCTTCTATAAAAGTGAAGTCTGCTCTTTCTTCTTTTAAAATTTGCTATAGACACTAAGGGTTGAAAGAATAGTAAAGATCTTTTCAACTCAAGCCTTGCTTTCCTAAGAATTCTATGCTCTCCATCCTCATTCAGTTGACATCACAACAAACAAAGCTCTCCACCTTGTTCCTGCCTCCACACATTTCATCTGGATAATACGCTTCATTCAGCATCGCTCTCCCATTCAGTGACTCTGCCACCCCCAACACACACCTTTCCATGAACCCCCAGACCTCAGTTCCAGGTCGGAATGACTTGATTGAAGAACAGTATCAGCATGGTAACAATAAAAAGAGCAATTGAATGAAAGTCAGGAGGCCTGGTTTCTACTCTCGGCTCTGCCACTAAATTGTCAGATGAATGTGGGTAAGTCATTTCAATTTAGAAAAGATAGAAGGCAAGTTAGATTATGTCTAAAATTCCCTCCCAAGTAATTCTAGGAAGTAAATCATAATTATGTTTTTTTTTCTAAAAAATCTAATCAATACTACAGATAAAATAGAAGAAATTTATGCTTTTGCTTGGGTTAAATACCAGAAAATCAAGTTCTTGCTTTCTCTCAATCATCCTAATTTTATAATTGCTTATGTTTTATATAAGATGGAAGCCACAGATTATGCATATTGCCCTCCCTCTCCCTTTTCTGCCCAGGACTTTGGTTATGAGACCTGTTAGAAATCAGTCCTAATCCACCTCTCTAGTGTCCTCTCTTAATACATCCCTAAACCCTCTTAATGGTAGCCAACACTGAACTTCTCACCCTCCATGTAAACAGTAGCTTCTCTCTGGAGCATCCCCTTTTGTGGCTCATCTTGCCTCTTGATTCATCCCATCTATCTTTTACCACATATCCCATTGCACTATAGTGAATTCTTTATGTGCTTAAGCCTCCGTCTATAGACAATGATCTCTTAAATGACCATTGGACTATAAGAATGCATCTCTTAAAAAAGCAATCTTCAGAATTAAAAAGTGTGCATATGTGTGAGAGAGAGAGAGAGAGATCTGTGTTCAATTTCTGATTCTGATGAGTAGTTGCTGAGTGACCTTAAATAAATTACTTAATGCTGGCTCTGAATTTCCTCATTTATAACATAAAATTTGTAGATAATACCTACCAAAAGCAATTGGGACTACAGTCCAAGAAACAGAAGACCCAAAACAAATGCTTAAGGGAAAAAGGAGTTTTATTGGCTCTCCTTGCTAAAAATTCCAAAGGTTTATTGTTTTAGATATAACTTGTTGCAGGGGCTCAAATAGTGGCACTAAATTTCAATCTTTCTCCATCTTTGGCTTTTATTCGCTTTTTTGAATCCATTCTCAGGGTCTATATATTGTGGCATGATAAAGCTTTGAGCTACTCCTGATCTACATTTTTGTGGTTCAAATACAATAGAAAAGACAAGTGTTCTTTTCCTAATAGTTTCAACAAAAGTCATGAACCTGATTTTGATGGGCTCGAACTAAATCCTCATTTTTGAAATGATCACTATACCCAGTGAACTAAATAAAATGCACTCATTAGCTAATCCCTAGATCACAAGCCCAGCCCTGGAGCTGGAATCAGCCCTGAACAAACACATGGACTAGAAAGAAAAAGGTGTAATTCTGCAAAATAAATTTAGGGTCATATTTCCAAAAAAACCGTGAATAAATGCTAGATGGACCAGAGATAACTACTGTGCACTGTATTATCCTATCAGATTCTTAACAATTAAATGAAACATTATTCACAAATCATTTAGAGCAATGTTTGGTACAGAATAAGTTTCCAAGTGTAATCCATTGCATGTAGCAGGTGCTAGGAAAATGTCCAGTGAGTAAAGTGAATAAGTAAAAACTGAACATGCTAGAGGAATTCTTAGAATGAGTAACTTCATAGATAATTTTGTTTTAATTTTACAGTTCATTTTTTGATTACTTTTCTTGTTGGCAGAGATAAGAGACTGGGTCACATCTATTGTTTGTACAGCTTTCGGAACGGATTCTACTTAATCTAAGACAATTATGCTGCTGTACAAATATAGCAAAAGCAATTACACCCTACACCCAACTTCGCTTTAGCAGTTAACTAATTCAACAAACGCATGTGGGGCTTCTTATAAGCTCTCAGTCCTCTGCTGGTACTAGAAATGCAAAGTAAAAGAAGGCAAGGTGCCATCATCAGAGAAACAAATTTCTTTTTGTTTCATATCTAATGCTGTGGGATATAATAACAGACCTAACAGATAAAGACCTTCTTAGAGAACAATAAACAGGTAATTTTAAAACTAAACATATTAATGAAATACAAATTTTCTAATTAAAAAAAGAAAGAAAAATAAATGCTCATAATTGCCAAGAAGCTACTACATCAGTGAAATTTTGATAGAGGACTTCAGGACCCCTATTTCAGGAAGAGTGATGGACAGTGGTACCATCTGGCAATTAAGCTGAGAGCTGAAAAATGAGAAAGAGCAATATACTATGAAATCAGAGGAAGGTGCTGTTTAGAATTCAGACCAGGTCCCTTAGGTGGAATGTGAATCCCAACTCCACTTTTGACTTGCTGTGTGACTTTGGGCCCAAGTTCTCTCTGTGGCTTCTTTTCTTCATCTATGAAATGGAAATAATGATAACTGTGTTTAAGAACCGATAGGACAATGACACTGCTTGCATTCAAGCCCTTAGCTTCTCTTGCATGAACTGGTAACATTCGCTTAATCCCTCCAACTCACCCACTATGCTAGTGCTGAAGTCATCTTTCTAAACTACAAATATGATAGTTTTATTTCTTTTATAATAGCCCCGTTTACTTTCTGCAAAGAACCCAAATTATTTAATAGGGTATAGTCATCCTTCCGTGATCTGGCCTTTGCCTACCTCTGCAGTTTTAGTGTTCACCATGACCCCTCACCCAGCCCAATCTTAAACTCTTAGCTTCGCACACATTAACTACGTAAAGTTCCTCTAACATGAAATGCTGTTTCCTACCTCTGTGCCTTTGCATGGTCAATGTTTCTCTGTTTGGAAATTTGGTCTCCTTGGTAAACACCAAGACTAATTTTATGATCTCTTCAAAATTTGCTGGATTCTTCCAGTAGCCCCCAACCTAGAACTGACTACCATGTCCACAAGATTTCCCTCTGCCCCAGCCCATATTGATGATATTAATGTGTGTGCGTGTGTGTGTGTGTGTGTGTGTGTGACAATGAGAGTGATCTAATGAGGATACTGAAATAAGTAATACAGGATAAGAAGGAATAATTCCATGAGATAAATTCTTGAAAAATAATAAAGGAATGGTTTACAGAGCATGAATGGAGGCACTCAACTTTGGTAGGATTGGGGATTTTTCTTTTGCTCTATAGAAAGGCAGCCCAGAGAGTCTTTCTACGTACAAATGCATGTGGATTGACAAGTGGAGGGAAGACACAGAGGTTTCCATTCCATGGTTTCTTTTTCCTCCATGAAGTCTAGAACAAGATGACCAGCCAAGCATGAAGAGAGAGAAGGGCACGGTAGCAGAACTGCAGACAGAAGAGGTACGAGATACCAGACTGGGAGAGCAGAAAGTTGAGGTCATAATAATCCACTAGGATCCAGCGAACTATCAGATAACGTCATCAACTAAGAGTGGGTGGTTTTTGTTGGAAATTTGAAAAAGGAGGAATTATGGCACTAGTTCCTTTAGCATGTGAAACAGCAACTTGGCAAGGAAAGTAGAGTATAATTGTCGGGCAGCATGGATTGCCCATTTGCAAATTGTGGTAATGAACATACAGGGAAAGCAGTCACTATGGTCGTCATGGTGTGCATCCCCTCTGGGACCAGGTCACTGCTCAACTGGGGAAGCAGGGAGGTGAATACTTGGTCTTAACCACAATTGACCTTCTTCTGGATGATACAGTGGACAAAGAGAATAGGGTAGTTGAGGATTTCAGAACTCTGCCAATGCTTTTTATCTAGAGTCATGTTGCCATTTTTGTCCCAAGAAAGGCAGGATTAGATTATTGTTTAACAGATTGAGTTGGTGTAGTGTATTCTTGGTTATCAAAATACTCGTATAGCTTTGGGATTTTGAACTGGTAAATATTCATGATGTGTGAAAAATCATGATACATACTGTACGATCTCAGTCCCATAGAACTGAATGTTGTGCCTACACATGCACAGGACCTAGAAGAACATGTCAAACTATAAACTGCTTGTGATTGTGAATGACTTTGCTCTTTGCTTCTTGTGTTTTTCAGTTTCCTATAATGCACATATTAACTTTTTAAAAATAAAGGTTATTTTAAAAGCCAAAAAAAGATACTACGTCTAACTGTGAATTTCCAGCTGCATCAGGAGACAGGAGTGAGCCTGAGGGAATTATTGACAGTGAGAAGGGGAAGGGTCAACAGGTTCAAGCTCTAGCGAGAGGACAAAAGTGCTGGAGTGGGAATGCAAGAGCATTTGAGCTGACCAGGAAGTGAAGTGCTTAACATTGCTATTTTTAAAATAAGGCAACTATGAAAATGACATTTTATGAATGTCCTCTTCTACACATTGCTTATAGCATGTTAAACTATTTTGATGGAGATCTCCCAAAAACTGACATGTGAGTCAGGAAATCAAATCACAAATGGCCGTGGATAGTTAGCAATACCTTTAGGAACCTAATAAATGATCATTTTAATATCTGCTAAAAACTCAACATTCAACTATGAAAAACCTTGGATTCTGGATTCTTCCAAAGGTAAACCACATGACACTAACAAATAGCAAAGTAATTGCAATTTCCTCAAAAGATACAACAAGCAAAATAGAGAAGGGGGAAAAAACCTTCCTGATGTAAACAGAAGTGTCTTCCTGGTTTCCTTCTATAGCTTTGTTCTTTGTTTTAGACAGATTGCTTTTGGGTGGAAGCCCATTCTAGGAAAGGTTTCCATGCAGTCTGCTTGGTTCCCTAGTTGTCACAGCAGAAGTAATGACACAAAATTTATGGATCATGGCCAGGCACGGTGGCTTATGCCTCTAATCCCAGCACTTTGGGAGGCCAAGACTGGCAGATCACTTGAGGTCAGGAGTTTGAGACCAACCTGGCCAACATGGTGAAACCCCATCTCTACTAAAAATACAAAAATTAGCCAGGCGTGGTGGCAGGCACCTGTAATCCCAGCTACTAAGGAGGCTGAGACAGGAGACTCGCTTGAACCTGGGAGTGGAGGTTGCAGTCAGCCGAGATCATACCACTGCATTCCAGCCTGGGCGACAGAGTGAGACTCTGTCTCAAAAAAAGAATTAAAAAATAAAATAAAAACAAAATGTATGAATCACTTCTCACTTACTTCAATTTATGTTTCTCTTTTCTATTCCTGGTCCAGATTTCCTGACATCGACTGTTGTTTGCCAGCATCATGAATTCATTTCCTCCCCCATTAACAGTAGAGGCAAAAATAATGTTTCCTTCTTTGTTAACGTATAAAATCTACACCAAATAGGTCATTGATGACTTTTTAAGGGGATTCAGAGCCCACAGTGAGAAGCAGCCAACCTGGGCCTAGAGAAATGTGACTGCTTTCTTTCCCAAAGAATCCAGAATGTCTCTGATTCTAAGAATGGGAAATTGGAGGTTAAAAGCTGCCCATATTTCAGAAGACCCTTGAAAAAGAAGTAGTCAAATAAACAGGCGGGGTTAAGGATGTTAGAGAAAAGACATGACGATAAGCTTTAGCTTTTACCCTTATGTCTCTACAGAAATGTGATTTAATTATTAGTTGCAGCAACTTGTTATGAATAATTTGGAGTTGGAGGGTGCAAACCTGAAATGTTTTGTCAGAGGGATTTGATATTCCAGGAGTTTCGTGATTTATTTTTCACTAAGTATTATCCCCAGATTCCATTATGCAGGAGATAATGATACTGAAGCAATATTTTTATAATAGACTATCTAGCTTTCTCTTAGCTGTGGGCATTAAAGTTTTAATATTTCTCATTTGATTTATTTTTTGAAATAAGTGTTTTATTGGAACAACAAAGCATATTTCACTAGTTGCTAATCAACATTAAAAAATGTAAGATGATATATGATTAACACTCAGATTGAGCAAAAGTGCATGTATTGTCTAATAAATGAAAACCAGGAAAATAAATAAAGATATGGACATAAAAGACCCTACATTCCCCTGTTGTCAACTGATATAAATGGCTAGCATGTCTAGCCCTAGCTCTTCTTCAAACTTGAATAGTGCTGACTGCATTTGAATTTTCTTACGAAGAGGAAAATCTTTATGGCATGCATGGGCCTAAAGTTTGAGAACAATGCTGCTTAAAAAGCCAATGCTTTTTAAGCAGTGTCAACTCTTGTTTCTTTCCCCAGTAAGAGAGAGTTCTATCTAGAAAGCATTTTTTTTCTAAGTTTCTCATTTCTCCCTAGACTCAATCACAAAAAAATATAAAAATTTCACACCACTGGAGTACAACCAATGTATGTAAAAATCCCATTTGTGTCATTCTATGATTAGAAAGATGTTTCACAGCAAGCTTTAATAACAAACTCTAATCTTCTACTCCACCTTCAACCTATATATAATCAATTTCTCACAATATTAGATGCTGAAGTTTGATTTTTTTTAAAGAGACTTTAGACGCGTCCCCAGAATAGCACGTCTTGAAGTACATTTAAGTCAAAATACATGTAGTTTCACCAGGTGTGTGAAGTGATTCTTTCACTCTAGTGACAAATGACTTATGGATGGTTAGCGCTGCCATCCATGCAGGCTTGGCTTTGATTTGTATACACTCATGAATTGTCTCCATGGAAAAATGTACAGAGGTAGCATTTCACTTTTATGTGTTTCATCAAACAGCTTCCAAGTGACAGAGGGAAAGGTATGAAAGTTGTTAGGGAAAACATTCTCTATTACCAGGAGGTTGTTTCTTCAGAAGTCAGAGGCTTGTATGTCCTGTGAAGGGAATACTTAATTAAACCTGTGCTGCAGAATTCCTTTCAGATAATCAAAGTCTTTATAAAGCCACCTTTGCCTCCTACAAACAAAATTGTCTACAGGTAGCTGCTTATGAGTTATTTTGACATAGAATTAAGGGAACTTTGATTCTAAAATGTATGTTTCTGTGTTTTAATATAAACTATGTAGTATCTGAGACAATCTCAACCAAGAAATACAACTTCACACTTGGGACTGGTGTGAGGTGGTTTGCGGGTTCCAGGAAAATCTCACTTGGGTCTCTTATGGTGCCTGAAGGCTTTCTGCCAAGGGTTTAGTCCCTTGCATTAAGGCTTTGTATTTTCAGCCTTTATTAATATGCGCTAAAGCCTGATGGGGTCACATGTTAAGTAATTGTTAATGATGATTCCTTTGAGAGATATTTATGTATCAATTATTTTTATGTCTTAAGAGTTATCTGTGAGAGAATGGAAAATCACACTGAATGCCAGGTTTTGTTAGGGGACAAGCAAAATGGCAAATCTATAATACTCATACCTCAGGGACTCCAAGCAGCTGAAAGGAAATAGGAGGGTGTTGAGTGTCTTACAAAGGGGAATATTGGAAACAAACACCATGGAGATAACTTTGAGACCTGTTTCACAGTTTTGGTTTGGTCCAAGGTAAGGAAAATATTGAAAAGTTACTTTGACCTGAGGACCTTAGTCTCCTTTCCTCTGAGATACTTGGGTAAGTGCTTTGATTTGTGGTGTTGAAGAATTATAGGCAGATTGTGCCCTCTTTGTTTTAATACATTCACTCAATTTTATTGCCAAACAGTTGTTCTAAGCAAACACCAAAGTCAAAGTACACCATTGAGAATGTGGAGAAAACGTTCAAAAAATAATGTCCCCCCCTGAAAATGTCTTCTCACGATACTGAGAGTTGCTTCCGTGCTTTGTTAGGGCATTGAAAGTCGGTGGATCTCAGCTTTGGCTACAGCTCCTCGTTTGTGTTGATTTAAAGGTCCCAATCTCAGCTCGTTTTGGAGTGTGTAGGTTTCCTTATTGGCCTCTTAGGAATCACTAAGAGATACTCCTCGACTATATACCTTGTTGCTGTAATTGAAGCTATTTTGTTGCTATAATTCCTTCCTAATGTTGCAGTTTTAGTCAAGTATTCTTTCCCTCTGGAGGCATTAATTATTACCAGTTTTGAAAAGAACTTTGCTTGGTGTGTACATTTTTGCTTCTGGTGCCAAATCATTTCACTGTTTCCTAGTCTACGTCTAGGAAAAAGGATGTTTCACCTTTTCTCTTTACTGTGCAGCCTACACTATAACCTTTTTAAGCACTATAATATAGAGTATCTTTGTCCACCAGTCAGAAAGTCAGCATTCTTCTTAGTTTCATGCATTTCACTAATTTGCAGTACCTATCTCAGAATAGAGGATTTAAATTTAGTTTTATTTGCTATTATCTGTGAAATTATTGGTCACTGGAGTTTATGAGAGCAAATCCCCTTGCTAAGGATTTACCCATGATGTACAGCACATCATTTTTAAACAGGTTATTATCCACTGACAAGGACTTCATTCAAATACAAAATTGAAAAGGAGGATAGATACTCAAATGTACAGAGTGTTCTGGGAAATACTCTCTTGTTTGAAGTTAAGTAAGTTTTCCTTCATTTTGTACTGGTAACTATTTCAGATTTTAGACAATTAAATGAATACTTATTGTCTTTATACATTTGGGCTGCTATAACAAAATACCATGAACAGGGTGGCTTCTAAACAACAGAAACAAGTTTATCACAGTTCTAGAGTTTAGGAAGTAGAAGTTCAAGGCACCAGGAGTTTTAGTGTCTGGTGAGGGCCTGTTCCTCATAGAGGGCACCTTCTCACTGTGTCTGTCCTTACATGGTGAAAGAGGCAAGATAGCTCTCTGGGGCCTCTTCCTAAGGGCACTAATCTTTTTCATGAGGGCTCAGCAGCTCTTACGACCTACCAAAGTTGATTACCTTTGGTAATCACCTACCAAAGGCCCCACCTCCTTGGTAGGTAAAATATGTTGAAACCCTAACACAAATTGTAGGGAACACAAACATTTAGACCTTAGCACTCTATTCTTATCAACTTTCATAATCTTTACACACACACACACCTCACCTCTATTTCCAATCAAAGAGGAAAGACTACCTACTTATGGTTTTACAAAAATCTGTGTGCACCTGGAAAGATTTTTGAAATAAAATTAGTCACCCTTCAGCTAGTTGTTACTGAGTGCCCACGCTGAAATATCCTGTTCTAGGCACTGGAGAAAGAGCATTAAGCAAGACAGACAAATTCAGAGCTCCCACAGAGCCTGAGTGCTAGAAATTGATCCAGACTTCACTTCTAATTTAAATAGACATTGTTCTTCTTCATCCAATTATTTACTAATGGGTCTTATATTCTACATCCAATAGGAATAAATTCTCCATAATTAGTGTGCTAATTTGTGTTTTAATCCTTGGAAATATGTAATTTATCCTGAAGTCATCTGCTTCTGAAAGTAGTACAAGTCCATTTCATTATATAAAACTGAAATACACTGAAATTTATTATTATTTTACTGACCATAAATCAGGAAATGAATTCAATATACATTACCTGAGGACTGACATTTCAAGCCCTTAGCCATGTGTTTCAGTAAATGTATTTTCTTGTTCATTTACTGCTTCATTTTGAATCATTGCCTCTGCCCCAAATGGCTTTTGATGTCTCTCCCTTCAGCCTGGATGAACCCATTTCTTTCCAAGAATGAGAGTTTCTACAAACTAATAGAAAACCTTAGCCTGACCTATACAAAACGCTTATTATCATATTGTGTAGAACTTCAGAGCAGAATTGATGGAAACGGCTTGGTATATCTTTTTTTTATTATTTGAACTTGTTTTCTTACAATACAAATAAAAACATGTAATAGTAACTCCTCATGTTTTTATGAACATTTTGCCACTAACTTTGACATTCTCAAATATTTTATTGATTCCAGTATATTCATGTATACATGTATTTGATTTATACATTATTGTGTAATTTTTAAGCAGTTTTGCATTGACAGCTTGATGCAAACAACTGTGTATCTCCAAACTTACAATAAAAATATAAAACACTGGCTTCCCTACATAGAAATCCATGCTGAAAGAACATTTGAATAATATTGGTTAAAAAAAAAAGTTAATTTCCAATGTTGGGCAATAATTATTAATACTTGCCAGAGTGACCCAAAGAATATCAGTGAGTTCTCCATTCTGCTGCAGATTTTCTCTCTGACATAAATGTCATCTGTGTGTGTTGTTCTCTCAGGAGGTCGAGTTGTGTCGTGTTAGCAGTCAAGAGAAGCTGGGCCTGACAGTCTGTTACCGAACAGATGATGAAGAAGACACCGGCATTTATGTCAGCGAGGTAAGAAACGCCATGGAGGGGAAATTCGAGGAGGGAGACTAGGAAGAACAGAGCGAAATGACTCACAATGAGAAAACCCTTCCTTCAGAGGCTTGAATGTGAAGAACTGGAATTGGCCATGTTCTAAAACGTGTCACTTTCAATTAGGAAAGTAAATTATTCTGCCCAAGTAATGTAATTATTATGAGCTTGTTTAATGTGAATACTTTCACCCCAGAATCCCAGCAAGGAAAAGTGCAAAAGTGGTAACATTGTCCAAATTTGAATAAATTCCCATAAGAATGCAGCAAGTCCAGCAAAGTTTTTGATCCTCAAACATCTGTCCTTCCATTCTACTGTGTCTTTTATGAGTTCTACTAACAGTAGCACTGGCTAATTGTTTTAAATTACTACTCACAATAATCACATCTTTTACTCTGCTGATGGCATTGATACATTTGAATACCCAATGAGTGCATCTATTAGTTTGTTTTATTCAACCCCGCAAGTGAGATTCCACACTTGATCTTAGGCAAAGACCAAGAAGCAATGCACAAGTGAGAGTCTAAAATGTGAGATACTGTTAGTGTTCATTCCTTTTAAAGACTGTGAAGCAAATTGTATTACAAGAGATGATTTTTTAAAACTCGCAAAAAGCATTATTTTATGTGAAGTGGGAAGGAATGTTTTTAAAAATTTAGGCTGGGCACAGTGGCTTATGCCTATAAACCCTGCACTTTGAGAAGCCGAGACAGGAAGATTGCCTATGGCCAGGAGTTTGACCCTGTCTCTACAAAAAAAAAAAAAAAAAATTAATTAGTCAGTCATGGTGGCATATGCCGGTAGTCCTAACTACTCAGGAGGCTTTGGCAATAGGATTGCTTGAGCACAGTAATTCGATGTTACGGTGAGCTATGATTGTGCCACTGCACTCCAGTGCAGTGACACAATGAGTGACAGAATGAGACCCTGTCTCTAAATATAAATAAATTAAAATTAAATATGCTTATGATAAAAAATTACATACTTATATGTGCAAAACATATGTGTACATATGTTTATATATAAATGCAGAAGTTAGACAAACTAGATACTAATTGCTGCTCTATGCTGTTCTGAGTTTTCTTGGCCATAATCTTGAAAACGTTACCTAATATACTGAGCTTCAGCTTTCTCAACTAGAAGGTGAGTACAACAGTGCTTATCTTATTGTTTTGATAGACCTGCTTAGAATGTGGAAGAGATAATGTAATTAATGTATTTAGAAAACAACACAACTGTGTAAGTGTAAAATATTACTCTTTATCCCTCTGCCAAAAAATTTACTGACTGGCTTCTGCGATGGAAAAATCTCCAGATAATATTCAACTTATGTACTTCTTTTAAATATGCAATTAGGATAATTCCTCTGATTAGGGTGAGGAAGTATAAGGAAACACCTGTGGCATTATCTTTTGTAATATGTACAGAGGTAGGAAGGTAGAAGTTTAATATTAGTTTGATTACAGTTCTAAAGATGAGGCTTTAGATTGTGAGTGGTTTTTAAATGGGATACAGTTCATGAATCACCCTTCACTTCCTTCTAGTAAGTCTCTATTTACTATTTAAATATGTCAGAATTGGAGCTGCACTTTTCAGGGAAGGGAAAGAAGCCACAGGATCTGAACATATGTACTTGGAAGGAATGTTTTCCTTTTACCTCTTACATGTAATTATAGTGTCACTTATTCTTGATTGATGATTTAAGACTCAATTACTAGGTGGCACCCATAATAAGAAAGTAATATCTAACATATGGATAGGATGGATCAACCTTATGCTACACTTGAAACAGTTTGCTTAAAAAAAAAGCTTTGATGCAACAAGCCTAAATAAAGTTTGAAGCCATCACATGAAATCTGATAGATGAAATTACCCCCAGTGAACTATAAGTCATCACTCAATTTAGCCCATTAAAATGCTGATAAACTCCTAATACAGCCTTAAATATCTATACATTCTAAAATAGTTTATAGTTAATATACTTTACCCCACATGTAAAGTAGTACTGAGTAATTAAATGCATGGATCAGACGTGCGTGTGTGTGTGTGTGTGTGTGTTTCCTGAGCAATATAGGTTGTAAATGTCTTTATATATAAATTAATGTGCCCATGAGACATAATTCTCTTTAATAAGTATGGTCTTGGGCCGGGCGCGGTGGCTCACGCCTGTAATCCCCGCACTTTGGGAGGCCAAGGCGGGTGGATCACAAGGTCAGGAGATCGAGACCATCCTGGCTAACACGGTGAAACCCCATCTCTCCTAAAAATACAAAAAAAAAAAAAAAAAAAAAAATTAGCCAGGTGTGGTGGCAGGCATCTGTAGTCACAGCTACTCGGGAGTCTGAGGCAGGAGAATGGCATGAACCCGGGAGGCGGAGCTTGCAGTGAGCGGAGATGGCGCCACTGCACTCCAGCCTGAGCGACAGAGCAAGACTCCGTCTCAAAAAAAAGAAAAAAAAGAAAAAAAAAAGGACAGACTTACACTATAGCTATCAGCTTTGCTAAGACAAAAAGTAAATTTCCTGGGTCCAGAGAGTCCTAGCATTACCATCACCTCACGTCAACTGAAGATCATGTGTGACAGTTGGGATACAGAAATGAGTGAATAAATGTGAAAAAAAAAAAGAATGAAGGGAAAAAGGAAAGAATAAATAGAGGAATGGTGGAAAACTGGTCTTCAGATTAAGTTCTGCTCTAGTCCTCACAATTTTATTCATGTTCATTCTAAAATAGCTCATTTACATTTTTAGAATCAATGAGTTTTGTTGGAGAGAAATATGACGTATACTGTCACAAATCAACAGAGAATTTTGAAACAGCTTTTTCAAAATATATTTTAAAGCCATATTTTTAAGTTCTTGAAGGAATGTTTCATACCTAGTTGAAGATGTATGTCCTCTTCATTACAGGTTGACCCAAATAGCATTGCTGCCAAAGACGGCCGGATTCGAGAAGGGGATCGGATTTTGCAAGTAGGTGTTATAGTAATTTCCTTTAGTTTCCCACAATCTGTCCAAAGTTACTATTTTACTTTGTTTCTTGTAAACTGAGAAAAGAATTTGTCTTTGCTTTTGGATACTAACATCTACAAAACCAAAAAAAAAGTGTTGTCATTTAAAACTAATTTAGGATGGTGCGATATATTAAGAGTGATTAGCTAATAATTAGTGGTTCAGAATACCATCTCTGGAGTCAAATTTGACTTCTCTTCCAGCTTCACCATTTGCTTGGCACACTGCATAACCTCCTCTCATCCTAAGCTTTATTTCCTCATCTTAAAAAAAATGGTAATAATAACCTATTGTTGTTGTGAATGTGAAATGAGATTATGCATGCCATACGCTTAACACAGTGCCTAAGTAGTTAATAAATATTAATGGCTATTATTACTAGCAGCAGCAGTTATTGCTGCCTTTTCCAGAATAAATTAAGTGAACATGGATCTAGATGTTCCTTTGCTATATGAAAGTCTAGAAGTTTGAAGGTGCCAACTACAGTCATGAGTCACTGAATATGTTTTGAGAAATGTCATTAGATGATTTCCGGGTTGTGCAAACATTGGAGAGTGTTCTTACACAGACCTAGATGGTACAGCCTACTACATACACACTTAGGCTAGCTGGCGTAGCCTACTCCTCCTAGGTTACAAACCTGTACAGCATTTTACTGCACTAAATACTGTAGGTAATTGTGACACAATGGTAAGTCTTTATGTATCTAAACATAGAAAAGGTATAGTAAAAGCATGGTATTATAATCTTATGGGCCCATTGACGTATCTGCAGTCCATTGTTGACTGAAAAGCTGTTGTGTAGTGCCCTACTGTATTTACCAATGAGTTGCTGGGAGATGAAGGAGAATATGTTTTATTCCCCACATGGAAATATGGAAACATAGAGACTGATTACATTTCAGCTTTATGCAAGAGATAGTAAGCAGACTGTAGGAGGGATGTGAGGCTGGAAAGAGTTTTAGGCCAAATCAGGAATAGCTGAAAGCCAGTTTCTATCCTAAACCTGCCTTCACCTCCTTGCTCTCTCCTTTCTGAGTCCTCTCCCATAAAGAATGGCTGCAGGGGCCAGGCCCAGTGGCTCACACCTGTAATCCCAGCACTTTGGAAGGCCGAGGCAGGCAGATCACCTGAGGTCAAGTGTTTGAGATCAGCCTGGCCAACATGGTGAAACCCTGTCTCTACTAAACAATACAAAAACTAGCCAGGCCTGGTGGCAGCCACCTGTAATCCCACCTACTTGGGAGGCTGAGGCAGGAGAATCGCTTGAACCCGGGAGACAGAGGTTGCAGTGAGCCGAGATGCCACCACTGTACTCCAGCCTGGATGACAGAGTGAGACACTCTCAAAAAAAAAAAAAAAAAAAAGAATGGCTGCAGGGAGACACACAAACTCCCCAGCTCTTGTGAACAGATCAACCCCAAGATAAGACCAGAGGTCCTTTGGGATGGAATTTCACTGCTGATCACAACTGTGAAACAGAGAGGAGGACTTGAATGATAAATCCAGGGAGCGATAAGCTGTTAAAACGTCACGGCCACTGTTTCAGAGCTACTATTTCTCCTTGTTGGATACAGACCCTTGGAGAGTGTTTTTTTGGATTCCACACTTTTGGAATCCGAAAACCATGGTTTCAAAAATAGACAAGATGTTGTCCCAGCATTTGGAGCACGCCGTCTCTGTTTAGGAAGACAGGAACATACACAGATGATTACAGTACAGCATGACACTGTCATGGTAACACTCTGCCTGCATGGCCTGGGCACATGTCCTGCCCAACTTTCTGCAGTTCTCTCCCTTGTTCAGGACAACACTCATGGAATCACACCCGCTCCTCACCGCCTGTTCCTCCTCTAGCTAGATAGTGCAGAGCTCCTTCTTTTTTTTTTACCGTGGACCTTCTGTTAAGGCTCCAAACAGGAAAGAATACAAAGTGTGAATTAATGATCATTTGGGGTCCCACTACTTTTCAGAAAACCTCAAGTACATAATTTCTCCTTCAGTGAGCTCCCGAAATAGTGATCTATAGTAAACAAAATGGAACTACATCTGTCATACACAGGGGAATGAAAAGTGGACCAGGAAGCCAAGACATAGTCTTGTTGACCACCGCATTTCTGTCATCTTTAACACATGCACATGAATAAATCAATGAATGAAACCAGGGTATTCAGTGGAGAGAATGATAGGGTAGATGAGTAACATCTGTTGAAAGGCTTTGCTTGTACAGCTTCGTTAAGAAATTAAAGGGACCATTTTCGTGTATCATCCAGATAACAAAAGCTTCAAAAGTGTTTTACTATTTTTTACATTTTGAAATAATTTTAAACATATTGTTCACTTTGTTAACATCTCCAGTAAAATATACTGAAAATAATGTAATCTTTTGATGCTCAGAGTCACATTACATCCAGCATTCATTCCACAATACTATAATAGAGTAAAATGCTCAGTGATTGGAAAGTCTGGAAGGTCTGTGCCCCAACATAAAATGACCTTATTTGGATACACTTGCAGATGCATTAGGTCTATATTGTGTCATTTTTCTTACTCCTCCCTTGCTGTTGCCAGCTGGTACTTCTTCCTCTTGCCATCTACTTCATATCCCATACCTCCTACTGTACCTGGCACCCTTCCTAGTTCCCAGCTAACCACTCTTCCCTAGGCTAGATACACAAATACAGTTATTAAAATTTCATTCATTTGTTCTGTGGGTATAGTTGGATGGAAATAAAGTGCATGTGTTTCCATACATGCATACTGTATGTTATGACACTTCCAAATCCTTAGCGATATTGTGGGCAGGTAAGTTTTTAGAGAAAATACCTGCTAGATAATAAAGCATTTCTTAATGGTCTAGATTCACTAAGGAAACAATAGCAGGATGTTAAAGTGCTGTTTTCCGCCTGATTACTTTATATTCTGTGACAAATATGTCACACTTAATACATGTCCCAGTAAAAACACCTGGAATACAATTCTGTTTTCACACATAGGAAACAAAGAGTCTTAAGGGTGATTATGAAATTATATTGAGTAAAACTCTGACAAAATTGTACCCAGAGACAAATACCTCCCTTATGGTTGATGAGGAGATTATGGGATACCCTGTAATGAGCAGTTAATGACTCCTTTCCCAGAGAGATGAGAGTGGGAAAAATAGAGGATTTACTTCTTATCCTTAAATTTCTTGGATGACTTTTATTTAAATGAATCCTTTTAGAGCAATTGTGATTTTAATTTTCTGTTCATTTGACCTAAGTAAAGTATGTCAATGGCCCTGCCCTCATTGTGTAGCCAAACTTTTCTTAATGTAGCACACCATGGGCCTGTAGGTGAACTCACCCAATGACATCTCACTCACACACACATACACACACACACACACCCACGTGCTCTCACACAAAGGGGATTGTTATAGAGTAGGGATTGTGCAGAAGAGAAACCAGGAACCAACTTCCTGAGAATAGTTGTGGTTCTCCTGTGTTTTTAGTCTGCAAGGAAAGTTCTTCCTTTTCATTCCTTCACAGTTCTGTCTGCTGTGTCATTGCCAGGAACTTATATCAAATGTCTCCAGGAATTAATCTGGGGACATTCTCTCACAAAATTGCAGTGCTGAATATGGCATTTCTGAATCAGATAACAAGAGTAAAAGACCACATATGTGACTAGCTTTCCAAGGAGTTTCCAAGGAGAGAATGCTATATTCTCCTTTTCTCCTTGGGATGGTAAACCTGTAATATTCCATGTAAGCCTCCTAATCTCATGTTGGCCAAAAGCTCAATAATGTTCCTAAGGATGACTTCCTGACGAAACTTTACAAGAACTCAGTGAAACAACAGGACTTCTAATGAGCTCTCTCTTCATTTCTCTGTTCTACACATAAACTGGTTGATATGGTTTAACTATGTCCCCACCCAAATCTCATCTTGAATTATAGTTCCCATAATCCCTATGTGTGGTGGGAGGGACCCAGTGGTAGGTAATTGAATCATGGGGGCGGTTACTCCCATGCTGTTCTCATGATAGTGAGTGAGTTCTTTCAAGATCTGATGGTTTTATAATGGGCTTTTTTCCCTTTGCTCGGCACTCATTCTCTCTCCTGCCACCCTGTGAAAAGGTGCCTTCTTCCATGATTGTAAGTTTCCTGAGGCCTCCCCAGTCATGCAGAACTGTGAACCAATTAATCCTCTTTTCTTTATAAATTACCCAGTCTCAGGTATTTCTTTATAGAAGCATGAGAACAAACTAATACCCCAGTTCTCATATTCTTTTATTTTCTCCCCTTTGGATATTTCCTCCCTATTTCTGTTTTTTCCACATCTATGTCTCTAGACTTTGATCACCTCCTTTGTCTCCATACTAAAATATAAACACACTTGAAATAAATCTTTTCTTATTGCCTAAGATTCTTGATGGTTGGATGTCAAGAATTTGAGTTGCCCACCTACCTCTGGTACAATAATAGAAAAAACCTAGATATTGGTATATGGAAGAGAAAAGCTATATTACATCTCATTTCTAAGCTTTTAGGGCTTTACACACACACACACGCAAAACACACTCATACACACATACAGGAGATTGGGCCTAAAGTGAGATTTTGACAGATCTATCCATATAAGTACCACAGATCTCTTCTTAGCCAAGGCAATATCCATTTTGAAACTAACATTTACATATGGCCATGTAAAGAAAATGAGACAGTTACGTTAACAAAACTTACCTGCTGTCTTTCTCTTGGTTCTCTTTCCCTCTATTTTCCTAAAGTGGAAGTCCTCCATTAAGCTATGTGACGTGACTACTCATCTGTCTCCCTCCCTTATTGCTGGGTCCTCCACTTCCATGTCTGCCTGGTATTTTCCTGGCACAGCAGGCTGCATTCCCACAAACAATCCTGTAACTATAAACCATTATTTCAGGACCAAGAGCAACCGAAGGTTGAAAGCTCTATCTGATTCTGTTCCTCAATTCTTTTCATTCCTTGAGCAGTATCTTTGCTGAAACCCATGTCTACATTTCTTGCCCCAGTATCAGTTTGGGTGTAAAACTAATGTCCTGAGTACAATAGCATCTACCAACCAGTTGGCTAAACTGTGGCACTTATTTTCTAAAAGAAACAATAAATTACATTTTAATGACAGATTTCTGTGTCAGTGATTTCATCCCAGGTACGATCCTGAAGGTAGAAGTGTTTCTGCAAGAAATGATCTGTTGCCCCAAAGTAAGAACTAATTGTTGCCAGGACCAGAGACCATAGCTCTGGTCATAATGAGTTCTCAGGGGAGAGAAATGAATACCAACTGTAAAGAAACTAAAAGGCAAAAAACCCCATTGTTTCCTGATGGTCCTCTAAGAGTTAGAAATACATATGAGGTAGATATCTTTTAAAACAAAACCATGTTTACTACTATGCATTTAATAACTTTCTATAAATTTTACTCTATTTGCTTTATTTAGCACAAAAGAGTCTTGTCTTTACTAAGGATTAAAATATAAATGATGATAGTAATAACAACAATAACAATAGCATCAACAGTAATATGTGCCAGCATTGAAGACATTCTATGTACCAGGCACTATTTAAGATTTTTACCTGTATCGACTCATGTAATCCTTATAAAGACCCTCTGAGAAAGGCACTATTATTATATGCATCTTAAGACAGCAAACTTAATAGCAGCATTAGACTAACATGAATAAGTATTTAGATTAATGGTAAGTGCAATTTAGATGAAGGATGAGGAAATATATATTTTATATATATTATATATAAAGTTATATATATAAAGACTATATATATATATATATATATATATATGTACAGTCAAGTGGAGACCAGGAAAAAAAGAAGTGAGAAGTATATTTCAAACAGAAAAGATGAAGATAAGCTGTGTAAGATCACCCAATTCAATTCTCTTAGGATCAGATGTGCCTGTAGTGGAGAGGAGATGAATAAACAGGTCCATGTTTGACAGACAAATAAATGCATTGCAAATATATTACTAAGAATTACCATGAAACAGACATAAGCCCTCAAAGTGCAACTAGAGTAAATACTACAAAGTCATTATTTTAAAACTACACTTAATAGAGGGTAGGGGAAGTATAGTGGAATCCCCCACTGCCAATTTATCTTTATTTGAGAAAAAAGGCCTTGGAGTCAGTACACACATACTTTTCTAGAGGTATTTATGACAAACCGCAACATATCCTTCCCGGTCATTATTTCCCATTGTGGAATCAGCTTTTGTTTCCTAACTGGATGAATTTTATTTGTGAATTTCAAAAACAAATAGGGAATGCATGTGAAACTTATAACCACTGAATTTCCTTTCTGTGTATACAAGTGAGAAATGACAGTGATTGGAGTAAGAAAATACAACTTGTGCCCATATATATATATATATATATTTTTACTATTATTGCCTGCTTTCCTTGCACTAAATACATATAAGAGTATAGGAATAAGGATTATTTATTGTGGTTCAAAGTTGAAATTCATGGGCTTGTTTTCAGATAATTACGTCTGTCCTCATGCATCTGCCAGAAACCCAGAGACCTATGAGGAGAAAAACCTCAATAGTCTACTTCATGCTTTTAAGCAGAAGTCCTTAGTGAAAGACATTAGATTATTGAAAAAAGAATGGTCAGTGCTGCTAAATTTTCCATCTGCTTCATTTATTCAAGTAATTAATACTATTTTAGACAGAATTACTTGATCTGTTTAATTGGAATTTCTTTCCCATTATTTGATTACATATAATTATAAATCAAAAATCTTGCTGTCTTTATGGAGTTGAGTAATCAATAAAAGAAAATAATTATTAAATATCCAAAGGAAAAAGTTTTATTAATTAAGAGCTAAATATATTTGCACATGAAAATGTAGTTTAAAAAAAGAAACTTTACAAATCTTATTTATTCTTTCTTTAGAACTTAGAAAAAGTAAAAAGATATATTTCTAATGTCACTGGAATCTTTTCCATGAAATCTAAAGTTCAGTCAAGCTTGGTTTCTTTCACTCATCATTATTTTAAAAATTCAATTTTACTCTATGTTAATATTTTTTAAATTTTTAAATTTAAGAGATGAGTCTGAAGATATTTCATTAGTTTTATTACTTTAGGAAATGGATAGATATTAGAAGGGAAATGGAGTATTGATGAGAATGTTATTTTACTTTGATCAGTTAAACACTGAGATTTATCCTGACGATGATGTTTGGGCAACTGGGTCAGACCCACACGCAAATATGAAATGATTAAATAAAAATGCAATCAGCAGTGGCCTGGGAGCATTGCCTGGTGAGAGATAATACTGCAGCTCTCTAATTGGCTCGCGGCAAGCGTGCAGAATGACGGATTTCAGTTGTGGTATTGCCAGTCCTTCTTCCCCCAGCACTATTATCTCAGAGTGACACTTCCATTACTCTGAGCGAAGAAAGATGAACGTCACCTGTCAGGAGCTGGTTAATTGTGTTGCTAGATGTATGTTGCCAGGGCGCAGGTTGGACATTTATGAACATAACTGCTTCCTCTGATGTCCGCCATCCTTCACGGATCGATATGGCTCTTACAGTAAGCGCGTAATTGAGTGAAGGCACTTTGAGCTGAAGGGCTGAAGATGAGCCCATTGTGTGAGCGTCACTGTCCATACATTTACCATAAATGAGCTGATATTTGCCATTTATTGTGTGCAGTATTGTGGAAATGGAAACTAATGTGCCACTCTCATTTGTTTTCTAGATAAATGGGGAAGATGTCCAGAATCGAGAAGAAGCAGTGGCCTTGCTGTCTAACGATGAGTGTAAGAGAATCGTGCTGCTTGTTGCAAGGCCAGAGATTCAGGTCAGAACAGAGATCAAAAGTCTTGAGACTGAACTTTATATTCATTGAATTCACTGAATGTAAATTCGTGAATGAATTTATATTCATTGTCTGCTATTCTCTATCAAATCATTATCATGGTTATCTCTCCCCATATAACCCACCAG
This sequence comes from Pan troglodytes, assembly GCF_028858775.2. Classification (NCBI taxonomy): domain Eukaryota; kingdom Metazoa; phylum Chordata; class Mammalia; order Primates; family Hominidae; genus Pan; species Pan troglodytes. The sequence goes on along the minus strand of NC_072408.2, from coordinate 54,278,912 downwards.
ATGGCCTATGTGGGAGTGAATTTTAAAAATACATATGAAAGCAATTAAGGTATACAAAATACAATAAAGACTGATCTTTCCTAATTTATCGAAAGTATTACACATTAAAGACTTCCTTATATTGCTCCATAGAATGGCAGCTAAATATCCCTTTTAAGGGGGGAAAAGCATACCAAATTGAATTGTGATTCTCTCCTTCAATTTGCCACTTACTTAAATAAATACTCAAATGAAAAATGGCTGTGTGGATCCTTTTAATTCTGTGTGGATCCTTGCTTTAAGTTTCCATCTGAAAATACTTAAATGGCATATGAAGGTATCTTGGAAGAAGCTCCACGAGAGAAACACTAGCCTATCTAGTCATCAACTTAAATCTTTTTAAAATAACTTTATCAATTAGAATGTCTTGTATAGCATGATCTGGTTCCATGTATAGTAAATGAATTGTTTCCAAGTTTAGTGTGACCAAAACAATTGTCCAGCCAAAAACTAATAACTTCTAAATGAATTTTTTAGATCTTTATGGAAGAAGATGTCATGAAAGTAGAGTAAAGGTAATGGAAAAAAAGTACTATTGGGGCTTCCTTTTATATCCTTTTTATCTCCCACCACAAGGCAGAAGGGACAAAACATTGTCACCAGTCTATCCATCTGTCAGTAGTTTGAGTAAAGTTAGTTATATCGCCATTTGTCTCCTTGGTTATTGATCTGATATTTTTCAGACTGAGTAACTACATACTATCTATAAATTACATTGAGTAAGTGTATTTCAGTGTCAGACTGAATCCTGACTTGAATATAGTGGTTATAAAAGATCACCCTTTCCGCATATATTTCGTTTATGCCCTTGCCCATTCTAAATGGTTCTCATAAAGTCTGCCATAGCCTGGGGCAGAGTAAAGTTACACACCTGAGGTCTTAGGAGTGGGGGAAAAAGCCCACAAAACCCCCACGCTGCCTATGTGGGAGTGAATTTTTAAATACATATGAAATTATACCAATTATCTGGAAATTTCTCAACCCAGTTATCTCGCTGCTCCCATTTTCTTCAAAAAAGAACATAATAAAGGGGCTAAATGCATATTAGTGAAATTTATGATAAATTGAAGTTGCCATCTCTATTGTACAGAAGATATTTTTATGTTATAATGTGGTTTCCCTGCCCTTTCCATGTAACTGCTAGAGAACCTCATTAATTTAGAACTAAATCATTTCCTTAAACTATGCCATATAGTGGCCATAATGGGCTGTAGAAATAATAGAAATTAATAACATAGACCAGATCCTGTTAATCTTTGATGGAATGCATACGCTGGGTAGAACCAGTGGAAAATTTGAGTATCTGGCTACACTTCTGACCTTTTTCTCCAAAAGAGTCAATGCTGAAGGATGAATTTTCAAATGAGACTTCCCTTTCCACATTTGATGAAAGATGGTTGTCTGACTCCATAGGATGCTGTCCTGCCTGTCAAAATTATGATCTGCATTAGCCCCTTGATCCTAAAGAAACCTTCATTCCACTGGAAGGAAGCTAATTGCCTATAGAAAAAAAAAACAGATTTCCAGAGAAATTAGGAAAAGAAATACATTTTAATACCATACTTTTAAAATGTAATTTAATCAGTACATGCTATAAAGTGGCAAAAAAAACTAAAGAAATCTTGTCTTTATATCACCCATATTTTTCCATTGAACTCAATTTATCTCATTGTTGTATGTTTTTTTTGCGTGTGTATTTTATTCAGGGAGAATGTGGAAGCTTTTGTGTGCTTTTTCTAGCTTTTTTAAAAATTTTTTAACGTTTCAAATACTCTCTAGATTCTTGGAAATGATCTACAGAGTTGCTGGGGGCAGTATTGTACATCTGTGCAATATTTTTAAATAACTCATTTTCCTCATTTCCTGTCAACTCTCTTTCATTTTCTGCCCATTTTCTTCCTGAGACCATTAAAGATATTGCTTTTCTGTCCTATTTCCCTCAGGACACTGGGGCAGAGAGGATTCTCATAAGAACTTGTAGCCACTACCTTTGAGACAGTGTAGGTTGTTCCTTTTTCTGGGATGCCACATGTGGCCCCCTTTGCTACAGATAGATCCCCACTCTTAGTAGTAACAATCCCTCTTTTCCTGCAGCTCAGCTCAAGGGAGATGTCTGTCTCTGACATTACATTAGACTCAGACCGTAGTGAATGTACATCTAGGTAGAAAGGGGGAAATAGGAGAGAAGAAGGAAGTGAGCAAGAAGAATCTCCCTTTGCTAATTGTGCTGTGTGCACCTCCAGCCTAAAAGAAAGCCTTATCAAAATAGACATATAATGACTATGGCTGGCAACTCAGGAATCTACTGGATTACTCAATAAGAAAAGAGTTATGGGGAATCATTAATTTTGACCATTTTCTCTTTATTTTCCCCACTACTTCATTTAATCCTCAAAGGACTCTGTTTCATCATTCACTATATCAGTGTTAGAAAATACTTTATTTTGACCTGATTAAAGAAAAATTCCTTGATGTGTTTGTGAATAGTAAGCACTCCGCATTTTAAGTAATTTTTTATGAGGTCTGGCATTTGTAGCTTTATGATACTTGAAAAAGATTAAAGAATGTAAAATTTGAACAATTATAAATTGGGCTGAATTTACATTTTTACTTGGCATAATTATCATAGCTCATCTGCATATCAAAGTCACAGGAATTTGATCAAATTATTCAGGTGACATTAAGATAAATGAGGATGAACAAATGTGCCAGCACTTTGGGCCCCAGTTAAGTTTGAGGTCATTTAAGTTCTACATGGCCTTTAATAGATATCATGAAATCTATGATTTGCCTGCATATTAATAAAGATGATACCTATATGCTAATGCCTCTTTTGGTGCAGCTTAATGTCCTTTCCAGTTTGTTTTTAAGTTGTAGAAGTTCGGTTATGTTTAAAAGCTTATTTTGCCAGTTCATTGGTGGTGAAAATATCTCAAACTATTATCCATGTTTGCTCACTAGAATGCTATTTCTTTGTACAGGGTGATGCAGAGTTTTGACAATAATCCAGTTAATTTAATCAGCATAGACAGCTAATTTATGTAATCCAGCTCCAAAAATCCACTTTGAGGCAAATTATCTGTAGTAACTGTCAACATTGATCATATTAGATCATATTAGCCAGGTAACCACCAGTTTTACACTTCACTTTGTATTGAAAAGCCGAAGGGATTTGTTCAGTTCAATTTGCATTAAGAGTCCTACAAGAATACTTGTTTTCAACACCCATAAACAAAACCCTGCATGCCCCACACCACTCCACCACCCTTAAATGTCACATCCACTGAGGTGTTTTTCCTATAAAATTGGGCCTGAAAACAAATTAAAATAGACATGGAGTAATATTGCTTTTCTTTCCTTTCCTTGAGAAGAATAACTTAGAATTTTCCTTTCTTCACAGACAAAATAAATGTTGTCTGTAGATTCTTTTGTGGCAGGCAGCCATCTTGTTAACATGGGAGCCCACCTAAAAAGAAAAAAGCAGGATGAGGATAGCATGAGCGTATGGGGGGCACTTTGTGTGCAGTCTCGTTGGGGGTTGTTGTTAAAGAAAACAGCCCAATTGTCTCATAGCCCAATTAGTAGCATGGCAGTCCTTTTAACACGGGACTGTTGGAGGTAATGAGCATGACAGCTGTGGATTATGCAGGATGCTTTTCATACATTTTGAAAGAAGGTAATATTCTGTGCTGTGAGATTTACTTGGTTATGAGAGAAAATCTGTAGTCCCGTTTCAGGAAAGGATAAAAGGCATAAGAGTCCTTTTTTTTTTTTTTTATCACCTTTTCTTCTTTCTGAGAGGTGAACTGTGGGAGGCTGGTATTCTGAAGGGAATCATTATGATAAAAGGAACTCGTCAGGCACTGGCCATTTAAGTTTACTCTATTTTAGCATGAGTTCTCACTAACATAATATAATGTACTAATGTATTCTTTTGCAGCTGGATGAAGGCTGGCTGGAAGATGAAAGGAATGAATTCTTAGAGGAGTTAAACTTGGAGATGTTGGAAGAAGAGCATAATGAAGCAATGCAGCCCACTGCCAATGAGGTGGAGCAGGTAGGGCCAACAATTTGAACTACATCATTTGATATGTTGCTTGTTCTTTTTTTAATGTGTAACCATAAATGGAGACGAAAACAAAATCAAAGGGTTTAATCCAACATCTCTATCATGGTAATTTTTTAGAGCAAATGATCATCTCAAATGAAGCAGGGGGAATAAATAAAATGTTTTTCCATTAAGAATATATCCAGTTTGGGAAGCTTGGAGACAATTGTTAATACAGTACAGCAGTATTCAAATGTTGACCCAGGCACTACTTCAAACTAATTGCAGAAATTTAAGAGTAAAAAATGTGTGTTGCTTATCAATATGCCAGCTGAAAACAAACTGAGGTAGCTTCCCCAATAAGTAATTTTTTTTACTCTAAAATATTAATGTATCTATTTGAATACTTAGGCTATCACTATAGGATGAAGATGACATGATGTAAGCCATCAGTTTTATTTGCGTACTGGATGGCGTGATTACACCTGTATATTCTGAATAATCGTAGAGATTATCCTTGGTCTTATGGCTGCTGTTGTCACATTTCCCATAGTATAACTTGTGCAACATTTCTCATAGCATAGTTTGAGATTATTAACATCATTTTGCCTTGAAGTCACATATTCATTCAACTAAAAACTTTGAACTCCTAATATGTTCCAAGTACCCCACTTGAAACTGAGAATAAAAAGAAAAATGAGCAGAACTGCTGTCCTTAATGGATTCATAACTAGTAAAAGATCACAGTGTGATTAGTATATTATTTTTATTGTCGTTTTCCCATTTTACAAAAACAAGTTCAATGTATTCTAGATTTTTTATGTTACACTCATGTCATTTATCTGCCTGATATAATTTTGTTTTCAGTTTACTGATTTGTTTAATTATCTTCCTATTCTCAACATTATTATATGTATTTTATTATATATATACATATATATATGTATATATATATGGAATCTTGCTCTGTCGCTCAGGCTGGAGTGCAGTGGCACAATCTCAGCTCACTGGAACCTCTGCCTCCCGGGTTCAATTGATTCTCCTGCCTCAGCCTCCTGAGTAGCTGGGATTACACATGCACACCACCATGCCCAGCTAATTTTTGTATTTTTAATAGAGACAGGGTTTCACCATGTTGGTCAGACTGGTCTTAAACTCTGACCTCGTGATCCACCTGCCTCGGCCTCCCAAAGTTCTGGGATTACAGGCATGAGCCACCGTGCCCTGTCTATTATTATTATTATTATTATTATTTTAAGATAGAGTCTCACTCTGTCGCCCAGGCTGGAGTGCAGTGACACAATCTCAGCTCACTGCAACCTCTGCCTCCTGGGCTCAAGCGATTCTCCTGCCTCAGCCTCCTGAGTAGCTGGGACTATAAGGGCACGCCATCATGCTCAGCTAATTTTTGTATTTTTAGTACAGATGAGGTTTCACCATGTTGATCAGGCCGTTCTCGAACTCCTGACCTCAAGTGGTCCACCAGCGTCAGCTTCTTAAAGTGCTGGGATTACAGGGTCCCGCCACCACACCCAGCTAATTTTTGTATTTTTAGTAGAGATGGAGTTTCACCATGTTGACCAGGCTGGCCTCGAACTCCTGACCTCAAGTGCTCCACCAGCCTCAGCCTCCTAAAGTGTTGGGATTGCAGGCATGAGCCACTGCACCTGGCCTCAACATTAATTCTTAACACATCTTAAAAGATGATAATTTTTTTGAAAATCTTGACAGGCTTAGAAACTTGCAGCACAAACATTCTATCACTTTACCATGTTGAACAATGAAATATTCAGCTTGCTAACATCCCATAACAGAAATGTGTATGTGTGTGCACATGTCCACATATTAAATAAATAATTAGATTGCACACTATAGCATCAACATAGTCATATGTGATATACTCATGTGCTCATTATGTGGAGTTTGGCCACTCCACAAACAGAATTTCATGCTCACAAGTAATATCGCTACTGTGGTGACTGTCTTTCAGTATAGATAGGGCAGATTAAAATTTTTATGTATAACTTCAACACTGGCCAAAAATAAAGATATTTTTGGTGGCAGCTGCTGGTTACAAGCAAGAAAGTCCTTGCTCCAGGCTTTTTTTTTCTTAGATACAAAATGTGACCTGATACTGAATTGATAGGAGGATGTTGGAATAAGGAAAGCAGGGAGAAATCCTGTCCAGGTAAAGTGATAACGGTGTCAAACGCTGCCTACTCATCAGAGGTAATACAAATGTTAGGTCTCGTGAGGTAACACTAGATATCCCTGAGGTTAGATTCTCATTGTGTGGAATTTTTTCTTCACCATGAGACTAAAAAATGATGAGAAGTACAGAAATCTTTAAAAGTCCTTTGCCCTTATAAACAATAATACCACATGAGAAATGTCTAGGTAAAAACATTGCCTGTCACTATAATAATTCCATAGGGAAATGATAAATGATAGAGTAGCATTGCATTAGAAACTAGGAATTCTAGGTTTGAGAATAGAAAACTATTTTATTTTCACAGTTGTTCATAGACCAATAACAAGGGAAAGGGGATATTCAATTGAAAAAATAAAATACATACCCATATGTGAACCTACTTTGTGGAAAGTTTCATTTTACACAGTATGTTTGGTCTTATGAATGCTGTTATATTGTGCAACATCTCCCATAGCATAATTTGTCATTATTATCTCATCTGCATGTAAAATAAGAAAAAAATTACTAGTCTTCTTGTATTTTTCAGCTCATGACAAGATATTAGAAAAATATAATTATAAATAACACGATATATAAATTCAAATGCCCAGTATCAATAACATTCTTTGAGAGTTATATGGTGTAGTATACAGACATTGCCATATTAAATACTATTGTCACCTTATAAGTCACAGCCTAGGGATGCAGCAAGCTTCCCATTGTTCGTTACAGTTACTTATTATAATTTTTTAATCAATAAGACATTTAAGATAAATCTCAGTATGTTTTCAACAAATGAAGGAACATGTTCCAGGGAAAGAAAGATTGAGAGTCATAGAATAAGCTGATACATGGTTATGTTCTCTCCTCTTGATATTGTTACTTTTCTTTCTGCCACTACTTTTGTGGAACAAAATAACAATTATCTAGAGAGACCTTTTTAGACTTCTTTTAGAATATCTTTTGTCACCCGTTCTATCCTTCTTTAGCACTAGCTGTTGGCTTGATTATATTTAATTGTGTAATTACATCTTCTAGAGGGATGGAGCTATATCTATACCTATCTATCTATCTATATATATATATAGTGAATAAACTTAGGCATAAGGCAGATATAACCTAGAAACTGCCTTATAGATTATCATATGATGACTGATAGAGGTGAAAGTAACTTTACCATATTCACAGAGAAAGAACTACACATGCATCTTATTAGGACAGTTACAGTTAATTGTTTTACATGAAAGCCAAAAATTACCAGAGTCTCTCTCTCTCTCTCTCTCACACACACACACACACACACACACACTACATAAACATACATGCATGCCTATATACATATATATGACATAAGTGTCAAAATTTTTTTGATATTATGCCCATGTCTGGCAATCAGTGCTGTTCAAATTTTCATGGGACTGAATTTTTATTCTCAATAGACTAAAATTTATCTTTGAAAAAAAATCCCTGGTTAAGAGTAGAAAAATCTTATACAACCCCAATGAGTCCTAAAACATTGTTGTTGCTTTTGAGAAACATGATTTAGAGTGCACTGAGGTCAGAGCACATGTATTCAGGAATATGGCATCCTGGACATATAAGAAATTCTGGCACTGGAAGATGAAGCTTTGCCTCCATCTGTCATTAATAACCTGAATCTGCCACTAATAACCTGAATCCTTTTGGAATTGAGCATCCTCACCTATAGATAGCAATGTCCTAGGCTCCAGTACATAATGTTAACTTAGTCCTAAAACTCTGTGATGTTTGGCTTACCCATTGTCAGCATATTACTAAGCCAGTGAAGTTTCCTCTGTACTTAAGGGGAAAAACATAAGGTGATTGTGGCTTCTGAACATCAGGTCTCCATATTGCTGAAGACTATTTAGACATTCTGTCTTATTCTTTTGCATATTATCACCACAGAAATTCATACAGTCACTTTGTTTATACACCTTCACCCCCGAGTTTCCCAAGTAAGAGAAAACCTAAAGAATCACTTATTTGAATGCATTCTGTCTTATTTATATCCAAGTGAATATCATAGCCATATTCAAGTGGGTTTTGTTTTCTTCATTTCATTGTATAAAAAGCTGCCATGAGCTAATTTCCTTTATTTCTAAAATTGTGATGGACCCTAAATTAGAGCAACTGTCTAGGAGATGCAACTTTGCCAGGAAACATTGGTTTTCAAACAAGATTTTTAATAACAAATGTCTTCCAAAATCATTAATTTTCTTTGTTCTTTCAACATCATTTTCTTAGCCAAAAAAGCAAGAAGAAGAAGAAGGCACAACAGACACTGCAACATCCTCATCCAACAACCACGAGAAGGACAGTGGAGTAGGACGTACAGATGAAAGCTTGCGAAATGATGAGAGCTCAGAGCAGGAGAATGCAGCCGAGGACCCCAATAGCACATCTTTGAAGAGCAAGAGAGACCTGGGGCAGAGCCAAGACACTCTGGGAAGTGTTGAACTTCAGTACAATGAGAGCCTTGTGTCTGGTGAATACATTGACTCAGACTGCATTGGCAACCCAGATGAGGACTGTGAAAGATTCAGGCAGCTCTTGGAGCTCAAATGCAAGATTCGAAATCATGGAGAGTATGACCTGTATTACTCAAGCAGCACAATTGAATGCAATCAAGGGGAGCAAGAGGGAGTGGAGCATGAGCTACAGTTGCTTAATGAAGAGCTGAGAAACATTGAGCTTGAGTGTCAGAATATCATGCAGGCTCACAGGCTCCAGAAAGTGACAGACCAGTATGGAGACATCTGGACATTGCATGATGGAGGATTCCGGAATTATAACACCAGCATAGATATGCAAAGGGGAAAGCTAGATGACATCATGGAGCATCCAGAAAAGTCTGACAAGGACAGTTCTAGTGCTTACAACACAGCTGAGAGCTGCAGAAGTACTCCGCTCACTGTAGACCGTTCCCCTGACAGTTCCCTTCCAAGGGTGATCAACCTCACCAATAAGAAAAACCTGAGAAGCACAATGGCAGCCACCCAGTCCTCTTCCGGACAGAGCAGTAAAGAATCGACCTCCACCAAAGCCAAAACCACTGAGCAAGGTTGTAGCGCTGAAAGCAAGGAGAAGATTTTAGAAGGCAGCAAGCTTCCTGATCAAGAGAAGGCAGTCAGCGAACACATCCCTTACCTCTCTCCTTACCACAGCTCCTCATATAGATATGCAAACATCCCAGCACACGCCCGGCATTATCAAAGCTACATGCAGTTAATTCAACAGAAATCTGCAGTCGAGTATGCTCAGAGTCAGCTCAGCTTGGTGAGCATGTGCAAGGAGTCTCAGAAGTGTTCAGAGCCCAAGATGGAATGGAAGGTGAAAATTAGGAGCGACGGGACACGGTACATCACAAAGAGACCCGTGCGAGACCGAATCCTGAAGGAACGTGCCTTAAAGATCAAGGAAGAGCGGAGTGGCATGACCACAGACGATGACACCATGAGCGAGATGAAAATGGGGCGCTACTGGAGCAAAGAGGAGAGAAAGCAGCACCTGGTTAGGGCCAAAGAGCAGCGCCGTCGCCGTGAGTTCATGATGCGAAGCAGGTTAGAGTGTCTCAAGGAGAGCCCTCAGAGCGGCAGTGAGGGCAAGAAGGAGATCAATATCATTGAACTGAGTCACAAAAAGATGATGAAAAAGAGAAACAAGAAAATTTTGGACAACTGGATGACAATCCAAGAACTGATGACCCATGGGGCCAAGTCTCCAGATGGCACGAGAGTCCATAATGCCTTCTTGTCGGTGACCACTGTATGACCGAATGAATGGAATGCATGCGACTGATTTTAAGAGGATGCTACCAGTTTCGGTAGAGTATGATTGCCTCGTTCAATGTGGCGTTTTTATATATATTTTGTGACTCTTTATAGTTTAAATTTTTTGTAAGCAAAAAATACCTGGTAATTTTTCATTTGTTTTTCATATACTGGTACCTTCTTTTTGGCTGAGATCTTTCTTTTACTTGTGATATATTCATATTACTCCTTTATAAAAAAATCAAAAACAAAAGGAAAGAAAACAAAAAAAACTTGCACAAAAATACTGAGGAGCCAATTAATTTCCTACTTCAATGTTTCTAATGTAAGTGAAAATCTGGATTTATTTCTCTAGTTTACTTATTTTCTACTTTAATAATAACTCAATGCCAAAACATTTCTATGCTTGTTTCTTGGCATAATACATTTTAAATCAAACCTGTTCGTAATAAATCATGTGCCACATCTTGTCTTACACATAAAAGCCACTGCTTTTAACATCCCATTGTACATTTAACACATAAATGGTGTTAACATCCCATTGTACATTTAACACATAAATGGCCATTGTCTGTGTCTCAGTAAAGTGTAGGTGGACAATCTTCCTGTGATATGTAGTGACATTGGTCATGTAGCTAGATAATTATGGTAATTGTGACAATTAAAGAGAAATAAATTATTGATTATCCTTCAGAAAAATTATCAAGGAGTGTTTTATTTTCCTTGTCCACAGTGGTTGACAGTTATAAAGTAGTTATATGTGTATACTATTTAGAAGACGCCTAATTGTGGATTATAAAATGTGCACATTTTCTATCACTTGTTTCCAATAAAGTTGTATTGAAACATTCCCTATAGATCACTGTGTCACATATGCCTACCAGGATTAAATTCGATAATATATGTACAGCATCTAACAGATGCTAACTCAACATTCAATAGCCATTAGTTCATGTTCCCGTTGCCTGCCACCCACTTTTAAGGTAAAACCAAGAAAAATTTAAAGAATGCCATGGAGAGAGAATATCAGTGAAGTGTCTGAGATTGTTTATAATGCTGCAATGTATGTTAGTCTGCTCTGGCTATCATAACATAATGCCATACTTAAACAACAGGAATTTATTTCTCATAGTTTTTTTTTTTTTTTTTTTTTTTAATGGTGGTCTCACTTTGTTGCCAGGCTAGTCTTGAACTCCTGGATTCAAGCAATCCTCCTACTGAGGCCTTCCAAAGAGCTGAGATTACAGGTGTGAACCACTGTGCTGGGCATCAATTTCTCATAGATCTGAAGACTGAAAGAGTCAAGGTCAAACACACTAGGGGTTAGGGTTTCAACGTATGAATTTTGGAGGAACACAATTCAGTCCGTAGTGCTATGTGTATTTAGTTGATAAATAAATTTTAATAATTTATAAATAATTTTAGGGAACCATATTTGCAAAATCCTCAGCATAGTCAAGTATAAATGCTTCATATGTCAGTTTATTAAAAGGTAAGATTATTAGACGACTAGATAAATTTTTTAAATCTAACTTTTCACCATATAAACATATGAACTATATTGCATATCCATCATCATACCTCCAAAGTGAAAGGCCAGATCAAACTATGTACATGCAAACATGAGTTTGATCAAATTTTCATTCAACTTAGCAGATTGTTTTAACATAATGGATACACAACGTCTGCTTATTTCTGAAGCTACTTTCCCATTTAAAAACCTACAGTGGCTTCCTAGGAGCTCTAGAATCAGACTCCTATGGCCCTCCATTAACTTGTGGGCCTTGCCTATTGCTCTTTCTATTTAGATCTTCTCTGAGTTACTCCTGACTCCTTAACAGCCTAATCATTTCCACTCTGGTTATCCTATGCTATCATCCTGTCTGGGGTTTCTGTGACAAATCCTACACCTCCCTTGGCATGGGATCACATACATTTCCTTTTTGGAGACTCTTTTAATGACATCAGACTTTCTCAGCTATTTGACGTATACTATCATGCCTATTGCTTCACCTTGGAAATTGTATTCTTTTGTTATTGAATCACATACATGCATAGAACTTATTGTCTCCCTGCATAGATCTGAAGTTCCTAGAGGAAAGCCCTCATGACCCCCCTCTGTCTTTGTAAGCTGGTAGGATGCCATTTGAATAATAATGAATTTTAGTTGAGCTAATTATTTTATGCATTTATCTCTCTCCTCCACATATTCGTCCTTTTGTTACTGTTTTCCTTGCTCTTCTACCCTTTCAAGTTCTTGTCTTTTGAAGGGCTATCACACAGATGAAAAGAAACTAATCTTATTTGTATATAATGAAAAGCTGGACTCAAAAACTTTAAGATAGTGATAGTAATAGCAACCTAAGGCAACTGAAAATTTCATCACTTGTAATTTGAGCTATTGTTAATCCAGTGAATAAGACTGCCCCCAGAGCACCTAGAGAGTTAACTTTTGAGCACCTAGAGTTAACTTTTGAATCACATAAGAATGCCTGTCTATCTTAAGTGCTCAGTTCTTTCCAGATCTAATGCCTGTCATTATTGTTTCTCCTCTTGACACAACTAGGTTGAAATATTCATTGCCTTTGAATTACTCCAATAGATAATCTTCATTAGGAACCAACATGTAGATTTTTCCAGAAGAAACACGTACACATCTCACAGTATGCAGTTTCCAAAATTACCAGTTTAATTTTATTTTTATTAAGGCCCAATGTGCTTGCCAATTGTTTAAAAATGTGATGTTGGTGTCTTTCATGTCTGTGTTTATATAGTTCTACAAGTTGAGAAATGTCTCTTTTTAAAAAATCAGTGAAAATATAAAAAGTGTCATGCTTTATCTTTCTACATAACATATCTTTGTGCTAAACTTTTTTCACGTAAATGAATAATAAATCTGTTGCTCGGCAAAGAAAAATAATTGGTTATATGCGGGATATTTTATTCCAGTTCAGAAGAAATACGTGAATGTAAAGAGGAGAAATATTTTACTTGGGCTTATGAAATTTCATATTTATTATTGCTTTTTATACTCAAGATGTGACAGAAATTGGTGTTAGGATCTGATGAAGGAAAATGACAACAGGTTAATCAAAGAATCTAAAATGGAGCCAGGAGGCCATTTTAGCTTGAACCTCAGGTAGGCCTTGGATGGAGGTCACAACTTCCTGGCTGAGCAATGGCCAAAGCATCTGCTGACTGCTTCCTGCTGAGCTCTGGAAGGTCCCTTACCACAGGCGGCCTTTTTAACTGTTAAAATCAGTCCCTTTAGATACAATCACACCAATTGTAGCAGTTTAAAAACAACTTTTGTAATCTCCCCTTCTCCTGATTCATCCTTTTTTCTTTAAAAGCTCCAGCATCTCTTTTGTTCTCCAGGGCACTTCACAAAGTAACTTGGAAGCATTTCCTGGGCTGCCGTGATTCAAATTTGGCCCAAATAAATTCTTTGTTGTTTAAGACATACCTCAGTTTTTTCTAGGTCCACAGATCCATATGTGAAGGACATAAGGGGACAGAAAGCAATGTATGTTCAATGGGTATTTCTTCATTGTGTGCCATGAAGAAGCCTATCGTTGGCATCATATTTTGTGTAGACTGTCTCTTTATGAACACATATTGTGGGTGAGGGAAAGCCTTCTCTCACATACATATTGAATTAATCCATGTCTTCTTGTTGTGTCTCAATCTGCCACCTAAACTCGTCTGTCTATCCCTCCGGTGAGCCTCTCCTCTAAGCTTCAAATTCCTCATTTTGTCATGACATTACTGTTCCCCTAGTCTCTCATGCTTACCACCTGAGCCTTGTTGGATTTCTCATTTAGCTGGTCAGTTATAATGAAAAGCATTGTTAATTTCTCTTCAAAGTGTGTTAGATTGTTTCTAATAGGCTTCAATCACCCATAGGCTAGACTGTCACTGTCTCATGCCTAATTACTTCAGCAGGTCCTTAACTGTTCTCCCTGTACCCCTTTCCAGTCTACCTATATATAGCCACAACACTTGCCCTCCTAAACATCACCTTCCTCATTGTGCTCAGATACCTTCAGAGGTCTTTTCCTAAATATCAGACAAAAGCTGAGAACCTGAGATGGTCATTTTAGGATTTCCATCATTTAAACTCAACCTATTTTTCCATCTGACCTCACACTTCTCTTCAAGAGGACTTCCAACTGAGACCTTGAGAAACCTGCCTTGAGTAGATGACTAATTTGGTGCTCCTTCAAACTAACATTTTTGTATTCATTTTTCAGAGACAGGGTCTTGATCTGTTGCCCAGGCTGGAGTGCAGTGGTGCAATCATAGCTCACTGCAACCTCAGACTCTTAGACTTACATGACCTTCCTGACTCAACACCCTGAGTAGTTGAGAATGTAGGCATGTGCCACCATACCTGACTAAATTTTTTTTATTTTTTGTAGAGATATGGCTCTCACTGTATTGCCCAGGCTGGTCTTGAACCAATTTGATTGGCCTCAAATAATCTTCCCACCTGGGCCTCCCAAAGTGCTGATATTACTTTGGGAGGCAAAGTAATATGAGTGATATTACTTTGGGAGGCATGAGCCACCATGCCCAGCCAGTATTCTTTAAATTTTCATTAAAAGTTAATTAAATTTTCTATTCTATTAATTTATTTTCTATCATTAATTAATTTCTGCTACATTTTTAATTCTATTAATATACTGTTAATATTATATACATATTATCAAATAATTTCTATTAATTTTCTAAGTTGAACACTGCAACAGGCTCATCAATTAATTCATTTTTTCTGAAAAAAAAAGTAAGAAAAAACATTTTCCCAGCAAATTATTTCCCTCTTATCTGAAGTTTTCATCTTCTCTTGAGTATTATTTTATTATTTTCTGAAATGTATGTCTTTGGAAGTAGTCCAAAGTCTTTGAATATCCTCCAAAGGACATAAAATTTAGATAAAACAAATCAGTCATTCCTGTTAACTATGCAAGCGATGGTTTCAAAATTTCAGTAAACAGTAACTACAGGAAGCTACTGACAAAAGTAACTGACCGAGACAGGTCACCTACTGAGGAGTGTTTCAGGATATTTTAGTAAAATCCGAAGAGAAACCAGACTGTTGCTTCGAGAGGTTTTTGTTGATGTTTTTTGTCTTTAGTATTTTGTTTATTGTTCTGCTGTTTCCACTCAAGTTGTGCTGCTCTTTTTAGCCAGAAGAGGATCAGTTTACACTGTAAGTTTTGCAAAGTCTCCTTATAGAAGTGAGTAAATGATACCATAATGCTGATTATTTGGGGGACATTTTTGTGCTACTTTTAGGTCCCACTATGCCTCTGCTCTGGACTCCCTGCAGTTTTTCGAACATGGCATTCTCATTTCTGGCACCACTCTTTGCTCTTCGTGCTTTGCATGCTAAAGAAACCCTTCTCCTGTCTCTGTGTCCATCCTTCCCTTGATGTTCATTTCATGCCTTCTCATCCCTCCAGGAGATTTTCCCTAAGTCTTGCTAACAGCCACTCATTTCTGAACACTTATACGTGGTATTTTCTTATCACTCACTTGGCTTTCCACCCAGTATTGCCTAATATATTTTTTCTATAGTGTCTAGCATGAGTAGAGCGTGTTGCACAGTAGTACCACTGCTACATTTGTTCTTCTGGCATTTCTTCCATTTTACCAAACAGCAGCTGCTCAGGATTTGGGGAGTCATGCATCTTTCACATACCCCAGCCAACAGTGTTGTCTTCCAACAAACATTGCTCCCGGGTTCAGGGGATATCTATAAACTAGGGTGCTGCTTGTTATTCATTATCGTACTACATGCTTTTAACTTATTAATATCCACTACTTAATTATCCTTTTCCAGCTCTGTCACTAAGTTTGCATTCTTAGGCATGTGGATTAACTGATGCTCAGTACGGTGGAGATAATTATAGCCTATTTCATAGTCTGAGAATTAAATGGGTTAATCTATGTAAAGAAGCTAGATAAGTATTGGCACAGGGTGGGCACTCAATATATGTTAGCTATTGTTTTTATGTACAAATGAGCAAAATATGTCTAATATAATTTTTGTAATCTGCCACGAATTCGACAGCTACTAAGCAATGGTTCACTATGGTGTGCCTCAAAATTTTTCTTCTTTCCACAACTCACTGCCTCCACATGAATTAAGAATGAACATCAGCAGCTTGTCTGCTTGTCATCAGCTCTGCTTCAAACAGAAGTCCAGGCACACAGAAATCCAGGCACTAATCCCATTTTCCCTGTGTCATCAAACACGTGCTGACCATCTTCATTTGCTCCTACTTTGTCAGCCATCCTATTTTTTGATTTGTATGTTGCTTATGGTAGGGAATGATGATGCCAGATTTTGTTATTGATCAGTCATTGAGCCTATGATAGTTTTTCTAGACCTAACCAGTACATAATGGCATTCTGCTTCCATTTATTATGGCTCCATTCTATTGTGCTGCCTGTCATGCCCATGAGCAGAAATGTGACATTGTAAAGAACTTTTGGGATGTACATTTTCAGGACTCTCTAGGATCCTCAAAGTTTTAATGGGGGGCAGGGGGAGAGTCAATGCTGGATATTCAATCCCCAATCATATCTAAACAAGAAGTTTGATAAAATGAGACATTTACTCAACTTTACCCTTCTGATGGTGACGAGAATAGATTGAATGGGATGCAACTTCTCAACATACCCTGGAATATTTGTGAGGTGCTCTGGGAAGCGAAGTCTACTCAAATGTGTCAAAAAACCAGCCCTAGCCTGGTGTTCTCATTATGGTAGGGTCAGGGAGTAGAGCAGCTTTGTGTCCATTTAACTTAGTCTGACTTCGTTTTTGAAACAGAACACTAATCAGGAAATCAATAAGTATTGAAATGTGCTGTGTGAAATACACAAAGCAATAGAAATAATACAAAACAGTTAAGACAAGGAAATGTGAAAGTCTGTGATGCTTAATGAGTTAGATGCTTTACATGGGTCATTAATAAACTTGTTATCTTGGGGAGATGAATGATGGGCACATGAAAAGAAATCTAACTGTTTAAAGCAGAGTGTATAAAGTGCAGCATGACAGAGCCCCTGAGGAGCTCAGGAGGGTTGAGAGGAGTGAAGGCTTGGCATGGGCTCTCATCTCTGGGAAGCCTTCCTTGGCTTCACAGCCTTCAGTAATGACTCACTGAACTGACAAGTTCCTATCAATTCTACAATCTATATAATCAGTTCTACAATTTGTTGCACAAAGTCTGACTGAAATTTAAGTTAGGAGGAGACTGGGAGAGGTAGGCAGAAGCCAGGTCATGAAGGGTGTCATATGCAAAAAAGCAGGGGAGTGAATGTGATCAAATTTACGTTGGACACAGATCAGTCTATCAGCAATTTAGACCTTGTTTTGAGTGGGAAAACATTTAGAAGGACAACAACCAGTTAGGAGGAGGTAGTTTTGGTGATCCAGAAGAGAAGAGTGAAGGGCTTGAACAAGGGACTGATGGATGCAGAGGGGGGAACAGATTTGACAGGTATTAAGGACTAAGGTGGAAGATTGAGTACATAAAATTACAAGATGACCAGTTAAATTTGAATCTCAGAACAACTGAATATGTTTCTAATGTAAACGCATATTGGGGACATACTTAATAATAGAGTTAATTTTTGTTTATTTGGAGTTGGCATTATGTATTTTATCTAGCAACTTTATTAAGGAAGTAGAATAGTCAGGTCCTGGGGACTGACTGGACATAGAATGGGAGAGAGCAGATGGAGGAAGGTTTTGAGGATGATTTCAAGGCTACTGGTTGGGGATCTGAGTAAATGATGGTACCACAAGCAGAATGAGCTTAGCAAGAGAAGGTGAACTATTCAGTCTTAGGCATGTTGTTTTAAAGATGCCAATAGGACAGTCCAGGTAGAGATGTCTAATGAGCAATTAAAAGATACAGAGATCAGAATAGGAGACAGGGCTTGGAGGAATACCTGTAGAGGGCACTAATAGTACCATCCACTGGTGTTCTCTTTCAACTAGGCTCCTCCATGGCCATAAAGGCCAGGCCACCAGGAGCGAAGCAGGGAACAGAAAGCTGCTGAGTGTCAAGGAGGTAAAGGGTGCATCAAATTATTATGGTCCTTCATTGTCCTGGGCTCCACCCTGCTTCTATAAGGTATCTGGTTTTCAAAGTCACCTCTCTGCTTTGTTAAGAGGAGAAGGCAAGAGCATCCCTGTCAAATGTCCTCCCAGCTCTTCTGAAGCCATTGTCAAGTCTAGAGGATGAGTTTTAGAAACATTCTCAGTAGCATCTGGGGAAGCACTCAATAATCAAATAGATAAATATTTCTTCTGGAAAACATATGAATATTTAAAGTATAAATAGCCCCATGTAAGTTCGGGCCATGTTTTGCAATCCAATTATTTACGAAAAGAAAATTGCTTTCAGAGATTTATGAATTTTAGAATCTCAGCTGAGTGATTATGATCCTTATTTATATCAATGGTAGAAAAACCAAACAACCCTTTTTTACTCAATATCATCCCACATTTTTCCGTAAAGAATCTCCTCTTTCATTTTTCCTTCTTTTTAAAGGAAATAGTATTCCATTGTATTGATGTACCATAAAGGTATTAATCTATCACCAATTTAGGGATATTCTGATTGTCTCTACCATTTAGCTATTGCTTTTACAGTGTCCATCATCCAAATAATGTACATTGTACCCATTAATTTCTCATCCCTCCCTATCCGCACCCTTCTGAGTTTTCATTGTCTGTCATTCTACACCCCGTGTCCATGGGTACACATTGTTTAGCGCCCACTTATAAGTGAGGACATGTGGTATTTGTCTTTCTGTGACTGAATTCTTTCACTTAAGATAATGGCCTTCAGATTCAAGGCTTCAATGAATAACCTTGTACGTACGTCCTTTCACCTATGAGTATATCTCAGATAAGTTTCCAGAGGTAGAACTGCAGGGTCCAAGCACATGCACATTTGTGATTTTGATGATTACTATCATAAATATGACTCTCCACAGAGGTGGCATGATTTCAACTCCCACCAGCAGAGAATGGAAAGACCTTTTTCTCCTACTTCCTTCCTGGGCCATTTTCGGCTTGTTTGCTCTCTGCTGCATCTTTCTTCCTCTGCTAGGCTTATTCCTCTGATCTGTGTCTCAATCTCTCATAAGAGCTGAACTCACTCAATAGGTGTCAATGAAAAGAGAATAAGGAACAAGAGGAAGGGAAAGCCATGCCATTTGTACCTGTAGCTAGGTTTCGTCAGATCTGTGGCTTAAACACTTGGGAGTCCTAACAGAGAAAAATTCATTTAAAAATTATGAATTCAAAATTAGGCACAAAAGTAAATAGTTATTTAGCAAACACCTGCCTGTACATTTTGACTAGCTTACAAATATCAACTGAGAAAACTTTTAAATTACTATTTTTATTAATTATCTACCAAGCATACATTTTTAATATCTATTCCTCCTGGGTTTTTGACTGCCTACTCTTTGATCATCTCTTTTGATAACAATTATTTTGTGATCTTTGTATAAAGACAATGAAAATATAATTTAGTCTTTCCTTTATCATTGTTCATAAAAATGTATTTGATTACTGACAGTTTAAAATATTTCATCTTCTCAACTCATTATTCATAATGTCAAGTAAATTTGTAGGATTGTATAAATTTGGGGAGAGCCTCTTTCGAGTTTCTTCTTTACATGAGCTGAAAAACTGAAGAAAATCTACCCCAGATTAGTTTCTAACTCTGTACCTTTTAAACCTTGTTTCTCCTCCATCACTTATAACTATCACTGCCAGCTCTAACTCTTCTCTTCTGTATAATGTCTTCAGATAAGTTAGAGAAGAGGGGGATTCCTAAAAACTATTTATATGAATATTCCAGAAAAGCTAGAAATAAATTAATTATATACATAAGTAACCATAAAACACATAATATTACTCAATAAACCAAAAATAAATCTATACTCAGCTTATCTTCTGTTTAATTTGTGCCTCAAAATGTCCACGGCCACCCCATCAACAGCTGGCATGGGGAAAAATGAAAAAGGAAGTCAAGTAGAAACAGGCAGCAGTCTTAACTGATTACAGTTGCAATGTCTTAATTTAACACATTTTATAAAATCATATGAACATGTAGCCAGGCGCAGTGGCTCACACCTGTAATCCCAGCACTTTGGGAGGCCGAGGCAGGTGGATCACCTGAGGTCAGGAGATCGAGACCATCCTGGCTAACATGGTGGAACCCTGTTTCCACTAAAAATACAAAAAAAATTAGCCGGGCGTGGTGGCGGGCGCCTGTAGTCCCAGCTACTCAGGAGGCTGAGGCAGGAGAATGGCGTGAACCTGGGAGGCGGAGCTTGCAGTGAGCCAAGATTGCGCCACTGCACTCCAGCCTGGGCAACGGAGCAAGACTCCGTCTCAAAAAAAAAAAAAAAAAAAAAAAACATATGAACATGTGAACACATTAACCAGCCCCTCCCAGGGCCTTAGTGGATGGGCAGTGAGCTCGACCTTCACTGGATCCACTGTCAGTCTGCCTCCTGCCCCTCCCCTCCTTGTCTGGGCAGCATCTCCTGCAGAAGCTGCATCTCCCGCCAGACAGGTAGACCATGCTCCCAGATTCCACCAGGTAATCATGGCCCCCGAATGCCTGTAACACTGCCTGAGGATGGAAATGGCTTCCCACTATTTCTAACTTCTGTGTTACCTCATTCTCAGATTCTTCATTATACTTGATGGATTTCCTCCATTACACTTTCTATTTTATTTAAAGCGTTTTTTGTTCTTCTGCTAAGACTCTAACCAATACTTTTGTTGGTACTAGAAGTGGTCCCAGTAAACAGACTCCCAGATAAGATTCTAGAATGAAATTACTCTCTTGTTTGTGTGTGAACACATCATGACCTCCTTGAAGACAGAAAATGAGACCTTAGTAATGCGGGCATGTAATGCATCACCTGTGGTTGCTTGGAGCTAAATATATGTTAAAATAAAAATTTTAGGGAACCAAATAGTTTCTAACTTGCTACACTTGCCCAGTAAGGAAGTAATGATGATTATGAAGAATATGGAGTGCAATAACTATTTTTGATGGCACTGTAAAGTTTATGAGGAAAAATATTTTAGGAAAAAAGTCTTGTGTTTTTAGAGACTCATCTATGCGCATCAGAAATAAACACTGGCAATCTGAGAGTGTCTATGCTGGACAAGCTAAGCTTCAAAATGCCTAAAGCATGCTTACTTCTTTTCTAAGCACGGTAGTTTTTTTCATAGGTCACCATATGCTATCATCAACCATAGTTGATTGAACCAAAGGGTGAGCATCTAACCCAAGGTTATCTGAACTTCAGGCCAGCCATCTTCTTAAGAAGTGGCTTAGAATTAAAGCATTGCCCAAACAAATAATGACATGCAGAAGCAATCAAATTTACTAGATATTACACAACATGGTAACTATAGTTAAGAACAATGTGTCGTATTTGGGAAAATTGCTAAAAGTAGATTTTAAGTGTTCTTACCACACACAAAAGATAAATATGTGCAGTAATGCATATGTTAATCAGCTTGATTTAGTAATTCCACAGTGTATACATACTTCAAAATAACCTATTGTATATAATAAACATATATAATTTTTATTTGTCAATTTAACATTAAAAATGATAAAAACATCATAAAAAAATCTGCTAGCAATTTTTTTTGTAGCTTTTGGTGTACAAGTGGCTTTTGGTTACTGGATGAATTATATAATGGTGAATTCTGAGATCTGAGTGCACCAGTCACCCAAGCAGTATACACTGTACCTAATATGTAGTCTTTTATCCCTCACCTCCTCCCACTCCCCCACTGCCCAAGTCCCCAAAGACCATTAAATCACTCTGCATATCTCTGCATCCTTATTCTGCTAGGAATTTGAACTGGAGCTTTGGGGAGATAATCAGTTAGTTATTAGCTGAGGCTTAAACCAAAAGATACTCAGAAAAAGAGAGTCTTCATAATAATGAAAAACTAGAGTTGGGATTCACACATTCTCAAAACAGTAAAACTCGTCGCTAGCTCATGAGTGACTGTCTACTTTCTCTTTCCATAAAACTTGATCATTGCAAGTTCATGCTTTTTTGGTAATGACTCGTAATGAAATTTCTTCTGATTTCACATGTGGAGTAGCTGAGTGTTGGATCCCTTATCTTCATTTGCATGGGCCACCATTCTTATAGTAACTTGGGGAAGTCTCCATTCACTACAACCAGAAGAATCCACCTAAAAAATGTCCCATTAAACCTTTTTCTATGTACTTTTATGATTTTTACTACAAAATCAAATCATATGACAGAAATGATATCCCAATTGTTGGATTTAACAATACATTTTAAATATCTTTCTATAACAATAAATGTGTATATGCAGCAACATTTTCAGTGTTTAGAATATCCACTATACGGATCCATGCCTTATTTAACAACTTCCTTTTTTCCCTTTTCTCTTGTTGTTTGCTGTTGGTATAATAAATAATGATGAAACAAAGACACTTGTGTACGTATCTATGTATATTAATCTGAGTACTCCCTTTGGATAAATAACCAGGAGTAAGCCAGCTGGATCGAAGAATATGATCATTTATAAGACTTTTGAATTGTATTGCTAAAATACCCTCCAGAAATTTACTAGCAATTGCATTCCCAATAGCATCACACAAGAATGGCCATTTCTATGAAAGCAATAAATATGTGCCTTTTTAAAGCCTAAAACTTCACTGTCCTTGAGGAGTGTCCTCAGTTGCAGTATAAACATCAAGGGAGCCCTATTATTGAGGGAGCAATTTGGAAGCGAATGGAACTGTTGACCATGAAGGGTTGTCAAATTTTGCAATAATTTGGTGGATGAAACTTGCTGGAGACCCTGCTTTCCAGACACTTTCTAGGAAAAAAAAAAAAAAAGACAGTATACACTTCCCAGAGTAACCAGAATTTTTGTGGGTTTTGCTTTCCTACATAGTTTGAAAGTTCTAGCAAATATTTACTTTCTTTCCAAGGTATATTTCTAAGTGGACTAAGAAACAAAATGAGAAGCTGTTAATATATGGATACTTCAATAGTGTGAAGATGCATACACCATATATATGAAAACATACATATATATTTGTATAAATAGTATATGTGTGTATGTATATTATATATGGTAAATCTAAGAGGCAGTATGATAAGGGAAGAATGCTGAACTGGTAATCAAAAAAACTAGACCCAGCTCTTTACTAACTCTGTAAACTTTCAAAAATTACTTTATCTTTCGGGATTAGTAAAATAAAGCAGTCAAGCAATAGGACACTTTCTAGATTTTAATAAGAAATGAATCAGACAATGCATTTTAGAAGATGATTAGAGCTAGGAATTTCTCAAGAGGACACAAAAAGTTTCAATTATTTAATCTGTGATCTTTGAAAATTATGTCTTAAGAAATTGTCACTTCTAGGTGAGCTGACACGTGCCATATGTGATGGCTGACAAGGAGCAAGAACACTGGGTTCAACTCTGTGGTCCCACAGTATTGGCCTTACCCAGTCATGGCTGAAAACTCTTCCTAGTGAGAATCTTGCTGGGAAGACTGCATGAATTCTCAAATCTCCTGTTTGAATATAGTCCTGAAAATGTTAAAAAGTATGTAAAGAAAGACCCATTCATCTTCCTAAATGAGGAGGCATATGCTGGGAATTAAATTTTTATGCTAAAAGACAAAAAGGTTGACACCATATTTATGATGGCTGGACCATCTTTGGCAGAAACTGTGGAAAAAAATGGAGTAGGAAGTTGAGCAGTCAACAAGCTCATGAAATTCACTAGAGATCAAAACAGTCCTTTTTGGCACTTTAAAGGCTTTCTGCTTATTTTCTGAGGTTATTTAACCCTGCTGCCAATCTCAACTGTGCATGAATATTTTTGTGCCTTTGAAATCACCAGCTTAATGGCATATAGATGCTATACAGTGAGAAATATGAAGTGTATAAATATTCATATCAGTCAAGATGCTGTCACACCTTAGACAGGATGGGATCTCCAAAATTAAAATATAAAAAGGATATTCAGTTTTCCCTCCTCTTTTGCTTTGGCTTCGTGCTTAAATGAATGGTGAAGATAAAGAAGTGGACCCTGAAATTTATATCAAGGTTCAGGTGTAAGAAATTAAAACTAAAGACCAGTTCAACCCCGTCAATTTAATTTACTTCTCTTAAGATCTTTAATACCAAACTTATCAGTTCTCTCTGTTAGGCATTAACTTGTTAAATGAGTCTTAATTATACATAAGCAGATGGAGATTTGAATTAAAATTACCTTACACTCGAGTGGCTTTAGTTCATTATAACATATCTTCCTCTTAATCATTTAGGCAGTCTCATCATCTTTCATATAGAAAGTTATTAAAATATTCCAATTTCCATATTTCTTCAGATACAGCCACTATTAAGTGGTGAGTAATGCACATTAGTAGGTGACTTATACCATCCGAGAGTTGGTGAATTATTCACGTCAGGAACAATTTTTGCACCTTTCTGTCATCTGTAGTATTGTCTTTTAAATACTTTATATTTACTTGATACGTGGAACCTCACCTCATTTAATTTTAAGTACCAATTTTAATTCCATTTCATTTCCAAAGGGATAGAAACAGAGTATCATCAACTTTATTCTGTACTTTGGTTGATCAGAGTCCAGAAAGTAGAGGTGTAGACTCCTATTCCTTGAAGGCATTCAGTGATGAAAGCTAAGTACTTCTTAATCACATCAGCCTTCAAAAAGACCGCCACAACACTTAAAATGAACTACAATTTTGCTAAATATCGAGACATAGTAGCAATTGTACTTTTGGCAACTAATATTTCGGGGCCTAACAACTCAATCCAGGGTTTATTCTTCTCCAAAGTTGCTAAGAAAACCCAGCAAGGGTACACCTGGATATTGTTCTAAGGCCAATAACTCCAGGGTACAACAAGGTTAACTTAGGCCAAGTAGTAGCATTTTAGTATTTCTGAAAGTGAGAAATTTACAGCTATCCCTATAAGAACCCTCCTGAGAAAATTTCAAAGCCCGACACTGCCATGCCTTCCTTTAAAAGCAGAAGCCCCCTTGGGCTGTTATTTTACCCAAGTAGTCAATCAGTCTCCAATAATGTTCTGTTCCAGAGGTGTCACTGGATTTACAGGCAGCAATGAGAGTGGCAGCAGAATCAAACTAGACAACTGACAAGAGCGGAGAGTCCTGAATCTTGGCTGAGTCATCAAGACAAAAGTTAAGTCAGTCTTGCCAAGCATTGTCATATTTTATTTATAAAATGAAGCAGAATATCATCCTTTATGTTTGACAAAACCCAGTATTCAGCACAACTCTTTCTGCACTGTTTAACCTGTGTGAGTGATGACATGAGTCCCAAACCCACACGTAATTTGAAAAGTACAGTAAATTGGGCCTGAGTTACTCAGTGAGTTGTAGTAGCTGCAAATGGGATCCTGGAAATACTGCATGAAAGAAGAGTGATTCTAAGAAATTACTTCTTTTAATGCAAGGAAACTTTTCTCCAACCAGTAGGTGAAAGTTACGTTAATTTTTAATTACACAGTATATTAGCATTTTGATAATTGTAGCCTGCTAATGCATGTTTTTATAGAAATGTAAAGTAAAAAGTATAATCACATCCACACCTTGAAAGCAAACATTGAGAACGTAAGATGTGATAGAAACATTACAACCGTTCTGCTTTGTTGTTTTCTTGAATTTATAAATGCATTCGTGTGTATATACCTTCTGCCAATCCTTGTGGAAATAGAGATACACATTTATTTTCTTTTTTTATTTGTTTATTTCACCTACTGCCACATACTAGTGAGTTACTTGAGAAAAGAATATATAAATATAATGTGCCCTCAAAAGCAATTTAAATTGATTAATAATATTTGGAGGCTTTGAAAATTGTCCAACCAGTCTGCCGGTCATGGCAGGTAGATTTAAACATGGTCTCTTCTCTGCTGAAAGCACATACACTATTTGGAATCCTCCAGCCAGCACATGCTCTGGACTCCAACTAATTAAGTTTTCTGCTTGCTGCCGTTGAAAGCGTCAGTCAGGTGCAATTAAAACTGAGCCAATGACAGCAGTGGCATTTGTCAGAATCATCCGGTGGTTCAAATACCAGTTCTGACAGAAATGTCAAACTGATAGCACTCCCATCTTCCCAGTGCATGTTAGGGAAAAGCAGGGAGGACTTTTATTATAAATGCTTGGCTGATAACCTTTTTGAATCCCAGAACACCAAATGCCTCACATGAAATTTCATTATTCTAGAAAAGAATTCGGCTCATAGATGCTTCCTTCCCATGAAGTAAAGCTCAACCTAGCTCAATGGTCTTTACTTCTGTTAGGTCTTTCAGGGAATTTTGAAATAAATAAAGAAAATAACAGATAATCAGGTGGAAAGAAGTAGTCTAGTTATAGAGGCATGAAACTCTTAAATGAAAATGGTCTCAGAGTTAAAACTGTTGTTATCAATCAAATTTCTGGATACATTGGTAGATTTGAGCTTTGTCTTCTGTTTTAGTGACAAATACAGTCAAAAACAAGTAAAGACACCATTGCGAGGGAAGAGAGGTCACAAACTCTGGACTCAGATTCTAACCCTCTCTAATTTTATGATTTATTACCTAGCATAGCTCCTGATTGGACTAAGTATATTACTCAGCAATGTTTGATAAGTTAAAGAGCAAATGAATGAGTGAATATCACATTACTTTCGTTTCCAATTCATGAAATGAAAGTAGTCATAGAATTTTAGAGTGAAAGATAACTTTGTGATTACGTATTTTAGGGATGAGAAAGATGAAAAATGGAAAGAAGTTATTTGTACCCCTTCTCTTTCTATATGCATGCATGATAGTGAAGATTGGATAAAGTAACAAACACAGAACACTTTCATCAATCTTATGGTCTAGAAAAAAATTAACATGTTCATGGGCCAAACGATAGCAGATGTGAAGTGCTTAGGGTCAAATATGCCTGAGCTATTGCATCTTAAAGATTTAATATCTACACAAGAAATGTTATGACTGTATAATTTTGTCTACCTGTTAGCATATTTTCCATTTATATCCCCAAATACAATGTTGTATCCCATGGAAAACATTTTTAAATGCGTACCTTTGCACGTGCATGTAAAATATTCCCTACAGGGGTGGGAAACAGAACAGAGCAAGCTGGAAGGGCACAGAGCTATGACTCAGATAAAAAGTCAAACTGATACCAACAAACCTGGCACTTGGGAGATGCTCAGTAAATACTTGTTGACTAATGAGGAAGAAAAATAAAAACAGTAAACAGGAATTGATTTATAACAAGGCTCAGTAAACCCTTTAGTGTAGAAAGTGAGATCCTAGGTTATAAATGGAAAGAGATAAGTGATGACTAAACTACTCTTCATAGTATAAAAACAGAAAATGTGGAACAGAGAGAGGTTCTGAGTAAAAGGGAGTAGGAAGGGAGACAATGGTCAGAATTATGCGGTAGAAAACAGGGGCCTCTGGCAGAAGGGGGCCAGTGAGAAGATTCTTAGTGACAAACAGATTGGATTACTTTTGAGAACAAGGATCTCTAATAAATAATTTTTCAGACTTTTTGCATTTCTATGCCTGAAACTCCTCAGTCAACCCAAATATCAGTATGTTCTACCGTACACACTAATAGGAGACATAAAACAAGGGGCCACATCTAGTTTTGAATAGAACAGAGGAATACTCTCGGGAGGTGAAACATGAATAAGATCGAGAGTTCAGTAGAGGAAGAAGCCCAGACTCAGAAATGTGCATGAAAACATAAACCTCTGGGAACTTATGGAAACATTAGGGGAAGAATGGATTTCTTAAAAATACAGAAGAGTATTGAGTCAATTGTTCATAAACAAGAGCTAGGTGATTTCGTCTAATACTTGGTTTTTTTGTTCTCAACAGTTTAATTAATGAATTGAGTAATCATGTAATTCTTTTATGTATTTTTCACATGGTCTTTCATTTAATAGCCCCACACCCAGAATTATTGTATATACATGCTTTTCAAAATATTTTGCAAAAAAAAAGCAGTCTTTTAGAATATCGAATATGTTTTTACAAAAACAGTTGAGGAAAGGAAATTCTAATTCCTTTTTCAAATTAGTTTGTGGACACTAAGATAACCAAAATAACACAGGCTGACCTCCCCAATCCAAAAATCCAAAAATCCAAATGCTCCAAAATATGAAATTTTTGTGTGCTAATTAATATGATGCTCAAAGGAAATACTCATTGGAGACTTTTGAATTTTCAGATTTGAGATGCTCAACTGGTATAATGCAAATACCCAACATCTGAAAAAACCCAAAATCTGAAAAAAATCCAAAATCTGAAACACTTTTGGTGGCAAGCATTTTGGATAAGAAGTACTCAACCTGTGTGTACCAGAGTCTTCACAGCAGTGTCCCTATAAAAGCCTTAGTATACTAATTACCAAAAGAAGAGTTATGTTTAACAGTGTTTCCTAAACATATTGGAGCCTGGAACATCTTTAAAAAACTCAACAGTCTTCTTTGCAAAACACTGGTTAGTGTTAACTGGATCAGCCCATGAGAAAGAAGTTAGCCCACTTGGGGCCATGAATGCCTCTGAGAACACCTTGAAAGCTTTAGACCCCCCAAAGGCACTCCATTCATACACAAAGAAATACATCTACAACTTTGAAGTAGAAGTAGGAGTAGGGAGTAGGAAACCTTGAAATTCAAAAGACTTTTTTTTTTTTTTTTTTTTTTTTTTTGAGACGGAGTCTCGCTCTGTCGCCCAGGCTGGAGTGCAGTGGCGGGATCTCGGCTCACTGCAAGCTCCGCCTCCCGGGTTCACGCCATTCTCCTGCCTCAGCCTCCCGAGTAGCTGGGACTACAGGCGCCCGCCACTACGCCCGGCTAATTTTTTGTATTTTTAGTAGAGACGGGGTTTCACCGTTTTAGCCGGGATGGTCTCGATCTCCTGACCTCGTGATCCGCCCGCCTCGGCCTCCCAAAGTGCTGGGATTACAGGCGTGAGCCACCGCGCCCGGCCAATTCAAAAGATTTTTAATAGTCAGAGGATATTCATTATATGTGTATGAGTATTTATCCAATCTGCCACTGATTAACATTTGGATTGTTCTTAGTTTTTATTTATTAAGAATAATACTGTTAAAAACATACTTGTACACATCTTTTGGTGCAGAAATGGATACATTTCTGTTGCAAAAACTAGGAGAGAATTACTGGTTTATAGAGTGTGCATATGTTCAACTTTACTAGATACTGCCAAATAGTTTTTCAAAGCTGTTGAACACATTCATACTCCCACCAACAGTGACCAGTGTTCCATTATATTCTCCTTGTCAATATCCTGACAACACTTCAATCCCATTTGGTAATGCTAATTTTTGTGATTTTAGCCATTCTGGTAGGTGTATAGAAGTGTATCATGATAGATTTAAGTTTTTATTTTCTTAATGAATAATAAAATTAAGTACTTTTCATAAGGTAGATCTTCTTTAATGAGGA
Source organism: Pan troglodytes (assembly GCF_028858775.2). Taxonomy (NCBI): domain Eukaryota; kingdom Metazoa; phylum Chordata; class Mammalia; order Primates; family Hominidae; genus Pan; species Pan troglodytes. The sequence continues at coordinate 54,249,252 of NC_072408.2, read as the reverse complement.
GCTTGTTCATTTTTCCTATGTTTCTGTTGAGTTGCCTGTAATTATTTTATTAATCTGTAGAAGTTTTTATATACAATGATAGGAAAGTTTTGTTGATATATTTGATTGCACATATCTTTTAGTTATGGATTACCTTTATTCTCTTTCAACAGTGTCTTCTGATGAATAGGCCATATTTATGTAGGCTCTATAAGTAAAATAGGTTCTATTTATATGTAATCTAAATTTATCAATATTTTTCTTCATGGCTTGTGTTTATCAGTACTGTTTAAGAAACTTTTTCATTTCCTATGGTCATGGAGATATTAATCTATGTCATATTCCAGAGCTTTATATTTTTACCTTTCACATTGAGATCTACAATCTGGTATTAATTGCTCTGTACACTGTGAGCCAGGGACCAACTTTAATATTTTTCTATAATGATATTAAACTGAATGATAATATTTATTGAAAAATATAAACTTTCTCACTTTGAAATCTCAAACTTTTATATATGGGTCAGTTTCAGGACTTTTGTTTCATTGGTCTACTTGTTCATTCTTGTGCCAAGATCATATTATCTTGATAATGTAGCTTTGTGGGTTTTGATATCTAATATATCTAGTAATGTAACATTGCTTTCATTCTTAAGGGTACCTATGGCTTAATTTGCCCATTTTCCTTTTCATAACGATGTTATAATCAGCTCGTCAACTTCCACCAAAAGAAAAAAATCAACCAGGATTTAATTAATATAATGTAATAATCCTTATATAATATAATAATTATATCATTAAATAATCATTTACTATAATAATCCTTAATATAATAAGACCTCTTTATAATATCAAACTTTCCAATTCATAAACATGATATATGTAGGTATTTTCAAAAGCTTTTACTGGATTTATTCTGAAATATTTCTTATTTTCAGTGTCTTTTTATAAGATATCATTCTTTAAATTTCGCTTTTGAATGGCATTTTGGTGGTAATGGCAAAACTAATGTATTTTTGTATATTGACCTTATATCCAGTGACCTTGCTAAATTTATTTATTAAGTATAATAGTTATATCACAGATTCTTGTGGATTTTTTATGTACATAATCATGATGCTTGCAAATAATGCTAGTTTAATTTCTTACTTTCTATTTACTATCTCTTTTATTATTTTCCTGCTTTTGCACCAGATAAAACCACTGGTACAATATTGAACAGAAATAAAAGTCATCTCATTTTGTTCCCAGCCTAAAGGAAAAGCTTTTAATTACTCGCTAAGCAATATGTTTGCTATTGGTTTGTTTTTGTAGGCAACGTTTATCAGATTAGAAGACTTCATATCCTTTTGTATTTTACTAAGATTTCAAAATTATAAATCAGCATTCTATTTCATCAAATGTTTTTTCTGCATATATGGAAATGATCACATCATCTTTCTCATTTTTCTGTTAGCATATTACATTAAGTGACTTTCAAATATCAAATGAACCTTGCATTCCTTAAATAATATCAGCTTGGTCTTGGGTATTATCACATTTATGTTATTTCTGGTTTTGGTTTTGTAATATCTCACTAGAAATTTTACATCTATATTTATTTTAAAAGATTGCTCTGTAATTATCACTTCTTACCATGTTCTTGACAGGATTTGGTATGAAAGTTAACTGCTTTCATAAAATGAGTTGAGACATGTCACCACTTTTTTTATTCTCTGGAATATTTTTGTCTAAAACTAACATTATTTATTTCTCAAATGTCTCATAGAATTCAATAGTGAATACATTTGGCTTTGGAGTTTTCATTGTAGGAAGACTTTTATTTATGGATTTAATTACTTTGATAAATTTAATATTACTTTTTCTAGAGTATGTGTTAACTGTTTTTCTAGGAATTTGTCTACTTCATTTAAATTTTCAAGTGCATTGGTTAAAATGACTTCAAAACATCATACCTTTTAATGTTCATAAGATCTATAGCAATATCCCCTTTCGTGTTTCTGATATTGACAATTGGGCTTTCTTTAATTTTTTTTCTTTATCAGTCTTGACATAGATTTATCAATTTTATCATTCTTTTCAAGAAACCAAGCATTTATTTTGTGCTGCTATAACAGAATACCACAGACTGGATAATTAATAATAAACAGAAATTTATTGATTCACAGTTCTGGAGGCTGAGAAGTCCAATATCAAGGTGCAGGCATTTGGCAATGGCCTTCTTGCTGTGTCATCAGATAGCAGAGAAGAGGAGAAAAAGTCTATGCCTGAAAGCCCCTGTGTAAAGACTTCATGGCCCAACCATCTCCTAAAGTTTCCACTTTTTAATACTGTTACAATGACAATTAAATTTCAACATGAGTTTTGCAGGAGGCAAACATTCAAACCATAGCATTCCACCCCGGCCCAAAAACTCATGTCCTTCTCACGTACAAAAATACATTCATTCCATCCCAAGGTCCAAAAATCTTAAGTCGTTCAAGCACCAACTCTTAAGTCCAAAGTCCAGAGTCTCATCTAAATCAGATATGCATGAGACTCAGGGTACAACTCATCTTGAGGCAAATTCCTCTGCAGCTGTCAGCCTGTAAAATCAAATAAGTTACCTACTTCCAAATCACAATAGTGGAAAAAAACTATGATAGACATTCCCATTCCAAAACAGACAGGTAGGCAAAGAAAAGGCTGGGGGAGAGTAACTGATCCCAAGCAAGTTTCAAACCCAACAGGGTACACAATATTTAATCTTAAGGCTCCAGAATTATCTTCCTTGACTCCATGTCCCATCTTCTGGACACACTAAAGCAGGGGTAGAGCCCCAAAGGCCTTGAATAGCTTCCCCCACCCATGGATCTGCCAGACTCAGCCCACAGAGCAGCTCTCACGGATTGTAGTCTAAAGCTTCATCATCTTTTAAAGGCCCCACCTCTTACTACTGTTACAATGGCAATTAAACATCAACATGAGTTTTGAAGATGGCAAACATTTACACCATAGCACTAAGTTTGACATTACTGATAACCTCTAATATACATTGATTCCCTTTTCCCTCTTCTTTTGTTATATAACAACCATTGTATTATGATCACAGATTATCTGGGTCAGGAATTCAGAGAGGGCACAATGGGGATGGCATCTCTTTGCTGCACAACGTATAGAGTTCCACTGGGAAGACTCAAAGGATGGGAGGATGAAATAATTTGAATACTGCTGCACTCAGAAGTATAGAAATTGATGTATGCTGTCATTGGGACCCCTACTACAGCTGTCAGTTGTAACACCTACACGTGGCCTCTTTAAATAGCTAGTTTCGACTTCCTTGCAATGTGGCAGCTGGATATCAAGAGCAAGTGTCTCATAAGAACTACATAGAAATTGTACTACCTTAAAAAAACAGCTTTGTGGAGATATAATTCACATACCAAACAGTGATCCATTTAAAGTGTACAATTTAATGATTTGCAGTGTAGTCACAGAGTTGTGCAACAATCACCAGGATTAATTTTTGAACATTTTTATCTCTGCAGATAAAGAAAATAATTCCCCATTTTCCCCTAATGCTCCCAGCCCTAGGCAACAACTTATCTTTCTGTATGAATTTGCCTATTCTGGACATTTCATAAAAACAAAATCATATGCTATCTGGTCTTTTAAGTGTGATTTATTTCACTTAGAATAACTTTCTTTAAGCTCTGTTCATGTAATATGTATCAGTACTTAATTTCCTTTTATGGCCATAATATTTATGATATTCCATTGTGATTTTATTTGTTCATTGATTAGTTGATGGACATTTGAGTTGTTTCCAATTTGGAGCTATTTTGAATCACGTTAGTATGGGAGTGGAATTGATGGGCCATATGGCAACTTTGTGTGTAACCTTTTGAGGAACTGCATATCATTTTCTAAAGTGCTTACACCATTTTATTTCTGAACTCTCAATTTTACTCCATTGGTTTCTTTATTTATCTTTATGTCAATATCACGCTCTTGATTATTATAGCTTTGTTTCAGTTTGGAAATCAGTAAATGTGAATCTTCCAACTTTGCTTCCAGTATACTGTTTAATTTCCACATATTTGTGAGTTTCCCAAATTTCTTTCTGTTACTGATTTCTAATTAAACTCCATTATGACTGGAGGACATATACTGTATGATTTAAATTCTTTTAAATGTATTGACATTTGCTTTACATCCTAGCATGTGGTCTATCCTGGAGAATAGTCTGTGTGCACTTCAGAGGAATGTGTATTCGGTTGTTGGGTGGAGTGTCCTATAGATGTCTGTTTAGATCTAGTTGGTTTATAGTGCTTTTCAAGCTCTCTATTTTCCTCCTGTACATTGGTTTTCTATTTTACTAATTTTTGCTACTTTCTATGATTATTTCTGTCCTACTTTTCTTTGTGTTTAATTTGCTTTTCTTCTTGAAATTTCTTAACATGCATGTTTTAAAAAGTTTTTCTCAAGTTATTTTTATTATTGCCCCCTAAGAAACTCTTTAGACATGCTTTTCTTAATTGGCTTCCTTTTCAAATTTAAATACTAAGGATATATTTTATATATATATGTACTGTACATCTGCCTGTGCTTCATGTCTGAAAAGAATACGATTTTTTTCACTAATTTTTGTCCCCCGGATGAAATTACACCAGTTGAAAATCCATGTCTTAGGTTTTACCCATCTTCTTTTACAATATATGTATTTAAGACAATAAACTTTTTTCTTCTTTTTTTCTTTTCTCTGAGACAGAGTCTCGCTCTGTTGCCCAGGCCAGAGTGCAGTGGTGTGATCTCAGCTCACTGCCACCTCCGCCTCCTGGGTTCAAGTGATTCTCCTGCCTCAGCCTCCTGAGTAGTTGGGGCTACAGGCTCCCACCACCGCACCCAGCTAATCTTTGTATATTTTAGTAAAGACAGGGTTTCACCGTGTTGGCCAAACTGGTCTCGAACTCCTGACCTCAGGTGATCTACCCACTTCGGCCTCCCAAAGAGCTGGAATTACAGGCATTATAAACTTTCTTCTAAAGATAGCTTTAGCTAGCTGCATTTCACAATTTTTAAAACACCTATTTTCATCATTATTTAGTCAAAATATTTTCTAATTTCTACTGTAATTTCTTCATCAATTTGTTAGAAGTGTGTTACTTAATTTTCAAATATAAAGGGATTTTCTATCTTTGTTCTTCTTGTTGATTTTTAATCTAATTCCACCGTTTCCAAAAAACATACTCTTTATGATTTTAATCCTTTAAAAATTTTTTGAAACTTACTTTGTGGCCCAGCATGTGATCAGTTTTTAATATTTGCCCCTGTTCATTGAAACCATGTTGTTGGGTATAATTTATAATTTTTCTATGTATGTCAATTAGCTCAAATTTGTTAAATATGTGTTCAAGTTTATTATATACTCATCAACCATTTGTGGTCTTGCCCTATCAATTATTGAAAGAAGTGTGTTAAATTTTCCCTCTATGATTGTTATTTTCTTATGACAAACACTAGGTTAATATCTTTAATATATACCAAGCTCATACAAATTTATCAGACCCCAGAAGATAGAGCAAAGGATATGGACAATCCACAAAAGAGGAAATACAGTCGCTTCACATGAAAGATGCTCAACCATGCTATAAATCAATGAAATGCCAATGCTATTTTTTCATTATCAAATTAGCAAATATTTAGCCAGATGATAATTCCAAATACTGGCAAGATGGCCATGTTTATACTTGCTGGTGGCAGTGTAAGTGGATACAAATGCTTCCGGAAACTATTTTGTCAATATGTAGTAAAAGCCTCAAAGGTTTTAATCTTCTTTAATTCAAGAATCCCACCTCTGAGAGTCTATCCTAAGAAAATAACTTGACATTGGGAAAAAGCCTTGTGCACAAAGATATTCATCAATTTATAACTAAAACTTAGTAACAGCATTAGTGATCAGCAACTGGCACAACAGTCCATCTAGTCGATGGAAGACTACACAGCCCCACTCCAAAATAAAATTAGTAATAACATGGGGAGAGGCCCACAATATGCTCAGTGAAAACAGCTGCACAAAACTGAATCATTACAGAAGACAGCAGCATAACTATGTTAAAACATAATGCAACGAAACTATAGTTGGGGGAAAAAGCCTGAGAGACACCAAAATGTGATATTTTGCTTCCTTCTTTCCTCTACTTTCAAAAATGTATCTAACATGTGGTTTACATGGATAATGAGAAGACCTAGCAGGTCTGGTGCTTGTGTATGGAAGATTATTAATTTTTCTACTTTTACTTCCATCAATTTTGGTTTCACATATCTTGAAGCTAAATTATCGGATCCATACTAATGTAGAATTGTTCTGTGTTTTGGGTGGAATGACACCTTTATGTTCTTCTTATCTACAGTATTTCTAACCTAGGTGTTTACTTTGCTTTATATTATTATAACAATACAAGCCTTCTTTAGTTACTGGATAAAAGGTATATCCTTTTCCATCCCTTTACTTTCAGTGTTTACATAAACTGAATGTAGCTAGATTTTGTTGCTCTATATAGCCTGTTTTATCCAGTTTTATCTTCGATTTTTAATTGAAGTATTACTGATCTACCTGGTTTTAAGTACACAATTTTAATACTTGTTTTCTGTTTGTTGCATTTGTTCTATGTCTCATTTTCACTCCTTCTTGCTTTCATTGGAATAATTTATTATTGTTGTTGTTGTTTTCTTCTCATGTCATATGATTATATTTACTGTTTTATTCCATATTATCTTAAAAGTACAATATACATCACTAACTTATTAACGCTACTATAATTTACCACTTCCCAAACAATGAAAGGAACTTAGTACTTTTTAACTTCATTTACTCTCTTCCATCTTTGACTTATTGTTTATCTGTATCATTACGGACATCTTAAATGGCCTAAGATATTATTTTATTGTTTTAATCATTACTCATTTAGATTTATCCATGTATTTACCCTCTGCATTACTCTTCATTCTTTCTTACATCTCTCTGTTCCGTTCTAAGATAATTTTCCATTTCCTTTTGTGTTTTCTTTAGTTCAGGTGTGCTGATAAAGAATTCTCTCATTATGATTATTTTAATACGTCTTTATTTTGGCTTCATTTTATAACAACTTAAAATATAGTGGATTAAAAAAAGCTGAACATGTTCAGTTTATAGTGTGCAGTTTGATAAGTTTTGACTTATGTAATACACGTGTGAAACTATACCATAATCAAGAGAGTGAATATATCCATCAACCTCAAAAGTTTTCTTGCGCCTCAATGGTTAATCTCTCCCTCCTGAAACTCCCAAGCAATCATTAATCTATTCTCTGTCACAATAGTTTACATTTTCTAAAATTTTATGTGCATGGAATTATATAGTATGTAATATCGTTTTTGTTTTGGTCTGGCCTCTCAGTCAATATAATTACTTTAAGACCACCCATTTGTTACAGTTTACTGCATGGATATATTACAAAGTACCCACTTACCTTTTGACAGACACTTGAGTTGTTTAGAGTTTAGAGCTAATACAAATAAAACTGCTTTGAACATTTGTGTTTACATCTTTATATAGGCACATGCTTTCACTTTTCTTATGTAATTAGCTGGAAATAGAATGGTTGATTCATATGGGAGGTATACTTTAACTATTTAAAAAATTGTCCAACTTTTCCACAGTGGTTACATCATTTTACTTTTCCACCAGCAGTGTATGAGAGTTCCAATCCCTCCATGTCTTTGCCAACACTTGGTATGGTCAGCTGGTTTAGTTTTAGCCATTCTAGTAGGTTTGTAGAAATATATAATTGTGGTTTTAATGATTACTTCCTAAAAATTAATTGTATTGAGTACCTTTTTATGCAGTAGTCCCCAACCTTCTGGCACCAGGAATCAATTTTGTGGAAGACAATTTTTCCATGTATTCATGAGGGTGCATTGCAGGGAGTGCAGAGTAGGAGGGAGATGGTTTCAGGATGATTCAAGCCCATTACATTTATTGTGCACTTATTTCTATTATTATTACATTGTAATATATAATGAAACAATTATTCAACTCACCAAAATGTATATTCAGTGGGAGCCCTGAGCTTGTTTTCCTACAACTAGACAGTCCCATCTGGGAGTGATGGGAGACATTGATAGATCATCAGGCATTAGATTCTCATAAGAAGTACACAACCCACATCTCTCACATGTGCAGTTCACAATAGGATTTGCTCCTGTGAGAATCTAATGCTGCTGCTGATCTGACAGGAGGCGGAGCTCAGGTGGTAATGCGGTGATGGAGAGTGGCTGTAAATACAGATGAGGCTTCACTCACTTGCCCACCACGCATCCCCTGTTGTGTGGCCTGATTGCTAACAGGCCATGGACCAGCCTTGTTGGGGAACTCTGTTTTTATGTTTTTATTTGTAGTTCATTTATCTTCTTTGGTGAAGAATCTGTTCAAATATTTTGCCCATTCTTTACTGGATAGTTTGTTTTCTTCTCATTACGTTTTGAGGATCTCCTCTCTCTGCACTGTGGACTGGAAAGTCTCTCAAGGCATTCAGTTGGGGTAATTGCAGTGCTTACCATATCTGCTTCAAATCTCTCAGACATCATTTTGACTGCCTTCATGGCCAATGCCTTCAAACTTTTGATTTCTTTATTTTTTCCTGTTTTGTGTTTGCTTTAGGTAGGAGGGTAAATCCGGTTCCTATTACTCCATATTGTCTGGAAGCAGAAGTTCATATCTGCTCTGCCCTTTTTTAATGCTGCTTTTGCTGAACATAGAAATCTTTGGCACTTTGAAGATAATATGCATTGTGGTCTGTCTTGCATCATTTCTTTTGATAAGCCTTATTGTTGCTCCTTTAAAGGTATTATAATATTTTCTGACTTCCTTAAACATTTTTAACATTTTTCTCTTAGTCTTTTGTATTCAGCAGTATTATTATCATGTATCTGTACGTGGTCTGTCTGTATTTATTCTGTGTTGGGATCACATCACCTCTTGAACCTGTTGCTTCATGTCTTTCATTCATTTGGAAATTTTTCTGACATTATTCCTTCAAATAATAAATATTTCTTCTCCCTCTCTGCCTCTTTCTCTCTCCCCTCCCTCCCTTTCTTCTGTAATTCCAATTACACATATGTTAAGACATCTTGGCATTCCATATGCCTCTAATGCTCTTCCCTGACATTTCTAATCTATTGTCTTTCTGTGCTTTAGTCAGGATATTTTCTTTTGATCTGTATTTCAGTTCAACAGTACTTTCTCCAACTAAATCTAATCTGTAGTTAAATATACCCATAAATCTGTTGATTTTAGGTATTTGTCAGTTCTAGAATTTCCATTTGAGTCTGAGGAGTGTATTTCTACTCTCTTCTGAAATTCTATATCTTACCATGTAATTTCATGAATGTATATTAATCACACTCACTTTAAGTCTAACTACACAGGGATATGTTTTGAGAAATGTGCCATTAGGTGATTTTGTCACACAAACCTCATGGAGTGTACTTATACAAACCTAGATGGTATAACCTACTACACATCCAGGCTACATAGCATAGCTTATTTCTCCTAAGCTACAAACCTATATAGCATGTGACTGCACTGATTATTATAGGCAATTATAAAACAGTGGTAAGTATTTTTGTATCTAAACATAGAAAAGGTACAGTAAAAATGCAATATAAAATATGTAAAAAATAGTATACCTGTATAGGACATTTACCATGAATGGAGCTTGCAGGACTGAAAATTACTCTAGGTGAGTCACGGAGTCAGTGGTCAGTGAATGTGAAGGCCCAGAACACTATACTACCGTAGATTTTATAAACACTGTCTACTTAGGATACACTAAATTTATTTTAAAAATTGCACTATGACGCTGCAACATTATGATGGCTACAACATCACTACGTAATAAAAATTGTTCGGCTCCATTTTAATCCTATGGGATCAACATCATATATGCTGTCCATTGTTGACTGAAATATTGTTATGCGGTGCATGAATGTACTTCAATAGTTGCATTAACTGTGGACCTGTTTCCATTTTATTCCTCTTGGTTCTGGGTGAATTTTTATCTTCTCTACCTTGTTATTTTTTATTCTGAGCACTAGACTTTTTTATGAGAAAATATTGAAAGAACTTGAGGCTCTGGATGATGTTATAATCCTCCAGAGAACATTTACTTTTGCTTCTTGAAGAAAGTTAGTTTGGAGGAAGATCACAAATCAATCATGAATTGAGTTGCTTCAAAGCTGGGTACCTTATCCCTATTTTCCTCTCATTCTATACATTCTCATCAGAAATATTTATTAATTTTTTGAATTAATTCCATGAATTCTAAAAATCTGATAAGGTGGTTCAGATGCTGGGCAATTAAAAAGAATGACAAGTGCCCACCTAGTTTGCGACCTAAAAAATGTAATGTCTAGGAAAGTATCAGTTCTATCAAATTTCATGCACATGTCTATTTAAATTTCTAGAAAACTAATTTGACCTCTTCAGAAATAGCTGAACAATGATAGTCTTAATAACCTGGCATATTTATCAAATGTATGATTCTAGATTTTATGCCATAGGTGTGATGAATGAGCTCCTTGTCATTTTTTTCTAATTGTGGCCTTCAGGTGATACAGTTGAAACAAATAAAATATACATTTTTTTCTGAACAAAAAGTGAAAGACTATCAATAAAACCTAGAGCACTGGATACTACTATTTGAGGAGAGATATGAACTCACTTTTGGAGCCAATGAAAGCTACAGACTCCCTCCCAAATGGAATTGTAGAGAACCCATTTACATGCAAAATTTTGTGTACAGTTTTAGCATGCTTGGGTCCCAACTGAAGATCATGAGTGAATCTATTGCTAAGAATTCCTTCTCTAGAACAAAAAAACAGTTTTTTATTTTTTAAGCAAAAAGAAAAATGTGTAACATTGACGTTTCAAGAAACGCTTTCTCATTCAACACTTTTCAATCATGTAGGTCATAGAAACCACATTGCATATGTTTGCCTTTTTTTCTTTATCAGAGAAGTGAGAGTCACTAATAAGAAAGAGAAAAACTTATATAACCTTTAAATCACAAAATATACTAAGAGCAAACACTAAATCTGTGAACACACAGAAGAAGAGGTGCCTGTCTCCAGCAAGTAGATTTCAGAGAAGAACTGGAGGCCAGCAGCCCATGCCATAAGCCACAGTGACAAACAATGGACATATATATGGCTGTGTCACGCTCATAGTCAGATTTGTTAGGTCCACACAGTAATTAAAACATTTATATTAGTTGTCAACACTTAGAAATTGGGAGATTTCTTTTTTTTTCTTTTCCTTTTTTTTTTCTTTTCCTTTTTTTTTTTTTTTTTTTTTGAGACAGAGTCTCTATCTGTCTCCCTGGCTAGAGTGCAGTGGCACGATCTTTGCTCACTACAACCTCCACCTCCTGGGTTCAAACGATCCTCGTGCCTCAGCTTCCCAAGTAGCTGGGATTACAAGCATGTGCCAACATGCTCAGCTAATTTTCTTTTATTTTCTTTTTTCTTTCTTTTTTTTGGGGGGATGGGGGCGGTATTTTTAGTAGAGAGACTGGGTTTCATCATGTTGGCTAGGCTGGTCTCAAACTCCTGGCCTCAAGTGATCTACCTGCCTCGGCCTCCCAAAGTGCTGGGATTACAGGTGTAAGCCACTGCCTGGCCAGGAGATTTCATATTAAAGTACTTTTTTCTGTCCCCCTTTAAACGTCAAGAGATACAGACACAGTTGGCCCATATCTCTATGTTGCAATAATCAGCCTGGGATGAATAGCCACTTCCTGTTTTCCCAGTTCATTACAATCCTCAGAAGCACCTACTTCTCTGTTTCACTGATTTCTAGTACATGGTTGACTTTTGTAGGCATTAGAGCTTGTGATTCATGGTGGTCGGCCCTCAAATAAATGAATGTTGACCCAGTGTCGTGGAACACTCCCTGCTGAGTGAGCCTGCTTTCCCCATTTCCTTCTATCTTAGAAAATTACACCTGGCTTCTCAAGGGGAGATTCCAAACTCATCCCATTCTCTCTGAATGCATCTCCACTCAATTTTTTCCAGATAACTTCCAGCTGACCTCTTCCCACACTCTTCTAAGGAACAAAGTTTCTTGAAAGGATGAAGGAGAAAGGACTGTGCCTGGAATGCTAACCTCACAGTTAACAACCTCTGTAGCATTCCCATTTCCCCACACCACTTTTTCTTTTCTGGTTTTCTTTTTGGGTTTTTTTGTTTTGTTTTGCTTTTTTAATTTTGACCTTCATTAGAAAGGTCATTGAAATACTTAGTGCTGAAAGCTATATCTGAAAAGACTGTATTTCTTAGTGAAAATGTCTTGGAGATCATGGTTAGTATTTGTGGCAGAGCTAGGTCAAAATTAACATATTACAACAGCTTGTGTCAGTCTGGGTTACGAACTTTCCATAAGAAAGGGTAGGCCGAAAGGTCACACTCATTAGCTCATACCACAGAGAACTGCAGAATCCTAAAAGACAATTTCTTCTCTTTATAAATAAACAAGACTGATTTCCTCTTGCTCCAACCACCACCCCTTCTTACCCATACGCATGACTTGCAAGCACACTACTCACCCCCACTTCACAGCTATAATTTCTCTGTCATCCGTTTCTGTAAATTTGGTTTCCTTGAGTCAGTTCCCAGATTGCTTATATATGATATACGTATTACATCATCCTACTTTTTCAGCTGCCTAATTACTCTTGTGAAAATGCATATTTAAATCCTTAATAAGCCACTAGCCCAGACCCCAACAATGACTGCAATTAATAACAGAGTTCTCGCTCGCAATTCATCTTGTGTGACCTGTGCCAGTGGTATGATTTGTTAGTCATGAAACTTCTTTAACCTACCTCCATTATGCAAATACAACAGGAAACGCGCTCTTCTGTTTCAGTTGCTGAAGTGTAGGCTGTGATCCTGTGTTGTACACTCCAGCTCACAGCCCACGGGAGGGACGCCAGAGTGTGGTAGGCACCAGTTGCTGCAGAGAGAGATGCTCAATGGACTCTGCACTCAGTTAGAACGACAAGCCTGATGTGGCCATGCATTCAGCATGACGTCAAAATGACAGGTTATGTTCTGTTACGTGTCCGCTGGTATCAGCTGTATTGATCCTAAGGTTGGTGAATGAAAGATGCCCTCACTTTACCACTAATGCTGATTGCACTAACCTTGCACTAATCCTTCTAGGTGAGAGTTCAGATTCTCTGAGAGCCAAGCTGTGTCCTCAGAAAAAAAGATGAGGAGAATTTAAAGCACTTGGCCAAGGGCCTGGGTTTTTCCTCTTCTCTGCTGACCCCAACATCACCAACATAGAACATGTCAGCTCCTTCAGTTATTAGACAGCCAGCTCTGAAAGGTGCAGAAACTAAAAAGCATTTCTAACTATCGGAGTCTCAAAGTATTTCAGAGCTTCATGTCACCAGAAACACTATTTGCTTAGGCTACCCCAAGGAGAGCCACTTGATTTTGCAAGAGGCTATCTTTTTCAATGGGTCCTGTCCTTTCTCTACCCTTTGTCACAAACCACCATCAATTCCTATATTATAATTCCTGTGTCTCTAAATCAATTTCTCTCTCTCTCCCTCCCTCCTTCTCTTTCTGCCTCCTTCTTTACAAAGCATGCTGTCTTTCAATTAACATAGTGATGACCTATTGTCACCCGTTACCATGCTAATCCTGAGCTGGTGTGAAATTACTTTATAATAAACACTATGGAGCTGTGACTTTCAATTAATTTTTCACTTGCTGCGCTAAATCAGATTAACGCTCCCTGCCACCACCACCCTTTGACCACAGACGTAATTCCTTCTTTATAATGAAATGGAGGATTAATTTATATGAAGCATATCTGTACACATTTGCAAATAAATGTAAGGATAGACTTTGTGCCATATTTGCATTGTGCACTGTCTCAGGTTTAATACAGACTCTCTGAGATGATTAATTTTTTGTGTTCACTGGGGTGGGGAAAGATATTTCCAGCTGTTGTTGTTTCTCTGTTAAATTCTAACTAAATGCCTCCACAAAGAATAAGCAAAGAAATGCTCACATATGCCGCAATGCTGAGAGAGTGGTGACTTCTTTCGTAAATCTCACAATGCCGCATTAGAAGAAGCTGAAGGAAAATGTAAACACTCTGAAATGGAAACAGTGAGCATTAACTGCTAAATTGATTGTTGTTTTCCCTGGATGTGCACCTTCACATTCATCCTGAATGAATGGAGGGGAGGGGGTAGAGTAGCTTTTTAAATGACCATTAAAGGGAAGGAATTTGATGACAATTTCAAGCGAGTGATGGCTCATGCCTTTTTAAAACTCATATAGGCCCTGCACTAAATTATCTTTTTGGTGAAATAATTATTTTCATCTTTGAAACTCATTATTAGAATGGAGTGATGGAAGATGGAGGTAGGTACACACTAAATGAATAAATTTGTGTTTAAAAAAGTTAATCATATGACTCTGATGCTAGGCTATATATTTTTTTCTGTCAGTCTCCAGTGTATTTCATTCAGCTTCTTTTATTACTACAAAATATTGATAGAAAAATTTCTCCAACACATAATTCCTTTATGACATGAAATAAGAAAAACTGCCAGGAGAACTAAAGGTATGGTGCATATAAAAGATAAATATGTACTCATCAAGTCCTTAAAAGCAATCTTTTATTAACAATAGAAGAAATAAAATCTTGCTCAATGTTGCAATAATGAAAACATTGTACCATGAGTTATTTTAAGGCACACTAAGCAAATTATGCTTGGTGAACACTGGAAATTTATTGATTCATTCATTCAACAGATATTTATTTAATGGCTGCTGTATTCTAACCACTAGTCTAAGTACAACTGATAAAACAGCCCAGACAGGTAGACTCTTCCTCCCACATGGAGATTCCCATCTAGGGGGATGTGCATTTGAAATGGTAAAGGCAGTTCATCACCGTACTCATTTAAGAATTTCTTACTAGAGACCACGACTGTACCAAATGCCTTCTATGTATAATCATATATTTCAATCCTCCTGTTTACCTTCCTGCTAAGTTATTATCACACATATTTAAACATGAATAGCTAAAGCTTAAAATAAGCTAAGTAATTTGTCCAAGGTCCTGCTGATATAAAGTGGCAGAGCTAGAATCCAAAATTCAGCTTTTGGGACTAAAAATCCTGTGCTTTTATTCACTATGCTATATTGCTGATGTTGTTCATTCTCTCAAAAGCATGCATATCAAAGGGAAATAAGTCAGAAACAAGGTCAAATAACATATTCTCACTTTAAGTGGGAGCTAAATAATGCTTACCCATGGATATAGACAGTGGAATAATAGACATTGGAGACTCCAAAAGGTGGGAGGACGGTGGGTGTCAGGGATGAAAAATTACCTATTGGGTGCAATGTACACTATTCAGGTGATGGTAAGACTAAAAACATAAACTTTATCACCACGCAATATATCCATGTAACAAAACTGCAATTTACACCCGCTAAAAAGCATATATCATCATTTTCTATTTGGCCAAATTTTATTTTTTACACAATGGTGGGCAAAATAGAAGCAGAAGGCACAATCCATGACCTAAGGAGATTTCTGGTCTATTGGGAGAAATGTATGCATTTGTAAAACAACTATTATTTAAATTTCTTTTGTGCAGATAAGTTTATAGGCCATAGACATGCAATGGGCATGTCATGGGGGAAGGGGACAGAATTATTTTCTGACATTAATCTCTGTTGAATAATATATTCAACATCTATGACTTTATGTACTATAAAGTGCATTATTAATTTAACAGAAGATTTTAAAGAAATATTGAAATAATAACACATTAAATGTGTCCATTATATGCTATACGATGTGTCCTAATGTCGGTTTCATGGAATTGTGAAAAGATTAAATTTTTACAATATTGCATACCATAGTGTAAGAACAATTCATTCCTTAAAGGTTTAAAAGACTTCACTTTGAAACTGTATGGACACTAAGGCACAATTTAAAAGAGAATCTTCTGGACCACTGATAATTTCTGTCATGGTATTATTATTTTTTGTTATTTATGTTTTCCTAGATATTCATCCAATTCATCTAAGTTTTGAAATATTATCATAAATGCAATTTAAAAACTTTATAAATTTATTTAATCCTGATATCTGCAGTTATTTCTAATTTAAAATGCCTTTTTTTTCCATTTTTATTTCCTCTCTTTTCACTTGATTGGACTCCCTTTATCTCCCTGCTTATTTTTTCTATCTTTCTTCTTTATGGTTTCCTAAAGAATCATTTTATTCAAACAGCCAATACTTACATTTGTTTCTCGATGCTATTTATTAATTCATTTATTTTTGCTTTTATGCTCATTAATTCTAACTGCTTTGCATAGGTATATTTTTCTTTCTTTTATAATTTCTTGAGTTGAATAATAATGTGTAATTTGTCCTTTCTAAAATACTGTGAATTTTCCTTCAGTACAGCTTGCTTGATCTCATCATTATTTTCCCAAATATTCCATATTTAAGAAATTTTGAGTTTTTCCTATACCTAAGGATTTTTTAGAATGTTTTCCAAATAATTCAGCTTTTCTCTTTATACTTTCAGTATCAATTTCCAATTTTAATATAATGCACTTCAGAATGTTGTCTAATAGCTGGCCAAGGAGATACTTGTAATAAAATGCATTTGCTGTTTGTATAGTATAAAATTTGATTATCTATTAAAACAAGATTATTTTGTCAGTCTATTTCCATTGCTATAAAGGAATAACCTGAGAGTGGGCAATTTATAAAGAGAAGAGGTTTAATTGGATCACAGTCTGCAGGCTGCACAAGCATCCGCTCAGCTTCTAGAGAGGACCTCAGGAAGCTTACAATCATAGCAGAAAGCAGTGAAGGGCCAGCATGTCACAGGGCAAGAGTGGGAGCAAGAGAGAGTGGGGAGACACCACACTCCTTTAAACAACTAGATTTCACATGAACTCACTGAATGAGAACTCACTCATCACCAAGATGATGGCACTAAGCCATTCATAAGGGATCCGCCCCCATAATCCAATACCTCCCTCAGGTCCCACTTCCAACACTGGAGGTCACATTTCAACATGAGATTTGGAGGGGACTAACATCCAAACCATATCAACTGTCATTCAGATTATCCATGCTCTAGTTAGTCCTTGAACGTTTTATCTGAAAGTAACTGAGAAAATTGTATAAGATCTTCTAATGTCATTATAGTTCTGTTAATTACTTTTGTTGTTGTAGTTTCTGCTTTTAAATTTCAATGATATTATTCAGGATTTAAATGTTTGTGGTAGTGTGTCTTCAGCACTAAAACTGACACTTCGGTCTTATTTAATAAGTCAACATAATGGAATATTGAATGTGATATTGTTTGTAACAGAAATAAATTTGAGACAACCTGAAGGTCCATCAATAAGGGACTAGTTAAATTTTATATATATATATATATATATATATATATATATCCATTAATTCAACCAAGTATTTATATTCATTGAAAATAATGAAGAAACCCTATATGTACTTACACATAACAATCTTAAAAAAATTTTTCTACATGAATAAGCAAGGTGCAGAATAACGTGTAGATTCTGTTATCATACATGATCAGGTCCACAGAAGGCAGTTTGCCACAGTAGTAAGAACCCAGCTTCTGAAGTGAGTGTGATTGAACCAAATTTGGTTCCAATTTCCAGTAACTGTGACCTAGGACAAGTTATTTAATGTCTCTGTATCCTCGCTTGTGAAATGGGAGTAAGAATTAAGTATCTATCTGGAGTTTGGGGGAGTATTAAATTAACTAGTACAAGAAAAGTATCTAAAACACTGCTTTACACCAGTGGTCAATACATGTTAGTTGATTAACATTTAAAGCCAAAAAAAAAAAAAAAGACGAAGAAAAGGAAAAAATTCATATACAAATGAGTAGATAGGTAGATATAGATAGATAGATACGGTTTGGCTCTCTGTCCCCACCCAAATCTCATGTCAACTTGTAATTCCCAGTGTTGGAGGAGGGGCCTGGTGGTAGGTGCTTAGATCATGGGGGTGGATTTTCCCCTTACTGTTCTCATGATCGTGAGTGAGTTCTCACAAGCTCTGGTTGTTTAAAAGTGTGTAGCACTTCCCCCTGCACTCTCTCTGTTCCTCCTGCTCTACCATGTGAAGAAGGTGCGCTTGCTTGCTTCCCCTTCACCCTTCCACCATGATGGTAACTTTCCTGAGGAATCCCCAACTATGCTCCCTGTACAGCCTGTGGAACTGTGAGTCAAATAAACCTCTTTTCTTCATAAATTACCCAGTTTCAGATACATCTTTATAGCAGTGTGATAATGGACTAATACAAAGAATTGGTACTAGGAAAGTGAGGCATTGAGATAAACATGCCTGAAAATATTGGGAGCAGCCTTGGAACTGGGCAATGAGCAGAGGTTGGAACAGTTTGGAGGGCTCAGAAGCAGACAGGAAGATGAGGGAAGGTTTAGAACTTCCTAGAGACTTGTTGAACAGTTTTGACCAAAA
Organism: Pan troglodytes; assembly: GCF_028858775.2. Taxonomy (NCBI): domain Eukaryota; kingdom Metazoa; phylum Chordata; class Mammalia; order Primates; family Hominidae; genus Pan; species Pan troglodytes. Next base: position 54,230,683 of record NC_072408.2, on the reverse strand, counting down.
TGCTGATAGTGATATGTACAGAAAAGTCCAGGCTGAGATAGTCTCAAATGGAAACGAGTAAATCAAAGGCTTCAGGTGGCAACACGTGTGCGTGCATGTTACTTAAATGCACACATGTATGTGTCTACCCCTAATACTTAAGTGCATACATGCATATAAATATATTGATATGTGCTTGCATTTAAGGATAAGTCATTTAAATCACGCAACGGTCCACTAGACTCAATTTTTTGATATCTGAAACCCTGCACTTTTCAGCAACTGTCATGATGCCTGGTACACAGTAGGTAATCAAGAAATGTTTCTTGAATGAATGAATGAATGGACACTGTAGAATAGGTGTTAAAACCCTGATGCTCAAGATGTGGCTCTCCCAGTATCAAGGAGTTAGTAAAATATATTTCTGATGGGATTTTCTTCTTCATTTCCTTTTTATTCAAAGTCCTCCTTGGACCAGAAGTATCAATATCACTTGGGAGTCTATTAGAGATGCAGAATCTCTGGCCCTACCCCACATATACTGATACTGAATCTTCATTTTAACCAGATCCCCAGATGAAGTGTATGTAGCTGAAAGTTGGAGAAGCACTGTGCTATTGTGCCCTATGTCTTAGAAAAATGAGAAGGTGAGCTAGAGCGTTCTGGAGGTTTGTGAAGGAAAAATGAAGAATTAAGGTGGAGACATGAATGGGAAGCACTTTGGGGAAGGCTGTGAATACAAGGCTGAGGAATTCATCTTAAAAACCAGGGTTTCCAAAGGAGGAATCTTTGGATTCCAAGGGGGAAAATAGGCAAGCAATCCACTGGGCTATGAGGAAAAAATTTTCAAACTCATTAATATGTAATTTTTTTCTAAAAACAAGAAAGAATTGACTTTACTAATAGTTGTTCTATTTAATGTTTAGCCACACCCATTCCTACACCACTCATTAGGTTACAATTCAGATAGGCATCATGAGAAACACAATTCCAGCAGCCCACAGTGGCATCCCTCCCTCTCCCCAACTCCTCCCCACATCTTGTGCACACTACTGGGTATCAAACTATAGGTAGACTTACTTAAGAAAACCCTTGTCTTAATCATGTTGTTTTAATTAAAAGAGCCTTCACAAAATGAACAAGTGGTCTTAAATTATTCCTGAGCAAGAGCACGCTCATGTACATATATGTGTGTACACATGTGCTCTCACACACATTGGATACAGGGTTAAAAATGCAAGCACATGTGAACAAGAAAATGGCAGAGATAATTCTTCTCTTGCATCTGATAAAAGGTGTTAGCCACATTACAAGGGAAAAACAATGACGGTCTCACCAAATCTGACAAGAAGGCAGCCAACAAGTGAATAATGTAAATGCTTTTCAAAAGAGGCTTATGTTATGAAGTCAGCGTGTCAAAAATGGATGCCTGGAAGTATTTCCATGGATTGTGTTTTTGTTGACAATAATAATGTAAGTATATATTCTATAAAAAATGCTTGCATATCTGCATATTTAAAACTGTTGGAGAAAAATGTATAACCTAAAAAAAATCTTCTAAATAGAATTACATTGAGTTTAAACAAATGTAAAAATGCAACACCTTCTGTTTAGTTTGCAAAAACAACTGACTGACATAAGGGAAGATGCAAATGTATGAGCTGGCTTTAAGCAAAAACCTTGGCTTCACTGTTGGTTGGGATTGAATAATGAGTATTGTGATTTAGTAAGTGTAACCCATCTTGAACTTCAGTTTAGATGTAAATATCTTTGTGAGGTATCTTTCTCAAATGTGACATGTAATAACACCAAGTACTTAAATAAGCTGAATTTAGAAATCACCATGACTCGTAAATAAACCAAAAATTTAAAAAATAATAAAATCTATCCAACCATGTTTTTCTCACCAAATATATTGCAAGGGCTAATAAGTTTTATTCTATTAATAAATGTTAATGTATTTAAATATTTACTTTCTCTACATCAGCATGTCCTCATATTTGTTTTTGTGTATAATTTATAATGCTTGCTGTTATAACTTACAATATGTCACCTTATTTTATCAAATATAAGTTGTAATCAATTGAAATAGGTAATATAATTGTATGTTCCACTAAGAAAGATAAGAATACTATAATTATAATGCCACTAATTGTTTAAAGGCATCAGGTTTCTCAGAGGTTAAAACCTGTTGGAGGGGTAGTACAACTAGAATAATTATGATTAAGTTTGGCTGCTAATAAAACAAAAACAGCAGTGGCCTTAGCAACATCAGAGTCTTTCTCTTTCCTATAAAACTCTGGAGATATGAAGTTCGGGCCTGGTAGGGGGATGCTACTTTGCAAAGATGTCAGTGAACCAAGTTTTTCCATCTCTCTGCTCTGCCATCTCTACAGTGTGGTACAAAGTGAAATCTAAAAAAATGAGAAGTGAAAGATAAATGCCAGTTCTTCCTTAAGGAAGGAAGGAAGGTTGCAGAATTTCCCTTACACTTCCATTTACATCCCATTGGCCAGAATCTGCCTGTACAACCAGGCACAAGTGCAAAGGAGGCAGAGGAGTGTAGTATTTCTCTAGGTGGTCATGGTGCCAACTACACTAGCTTAGGATAGGAAAATATCAGATATTGGAAGACGTCCATATGTCTATCCATGATACATAATAACTAGCACAGGAATGCACATGTTATGGTTCGGCTGTGTCCCCACCCAAATCTGATCTTGAATTGTAACTCCCACAATTCCCATGTGTTGTGGGAGAAACCTGGTGGGAGTTGAATCATGGGGGTGGGTCTTTCCCGTGCTGTTCCTGTGATAGTGAATAAGTCTCACGAGATCTGATGGTTTTAAAAATGGGAGTTTCCCTGCACAAGTGCTCTGTCTTTGTCTGTTGCCATCCATGTAAGATGCGACTTGTTTCTCCTTGCCTTCCACCATGATTGTGAGGCTTCCCCAGCCACTCGGAACTGTAAGTCTATTAAACCTCTTTCTTTTGTAAATTTTCCAGTCTTGGGTAGGTCTTTATCAGCAGCATGAAAATGGACTAATACAGTAAATTGGTACCAGTAGAGGGGGGTGTTGCTGAAAATACACCCAAAAATGTGGAAGGGACTTTGGAACTGGGTAACAGGAAGAGACTGGAACAGTTTAGAGGACTCAGAAGAAGACAGGAAAATGTGGGAAAGTTTGGAACTTCCTAGAGACTTGTTGAATGGCCAAAAGCCTGATAGTGATATAGATAATAAGGTCCAGGCTGAGGTGGTCTCAAACGGGGATGAGGAACTTGTTGGGAACTAGAGCAAAGGTGACTCTTGTTATGTTTTAGCAAAGAAACTGGAGGCATTTTGACCCTGCCCTAGAGATTTGTGGAACTTTGAACTTTAGAGAGATGATTTAGGGTATCTGGCAGAAGAAATTTCTAAGCAGCAAAGCACTCAGGATGTGACTTGAGTGCTGTTGAAGGCATTCAGTTTTAAAAGAGAAACAGCACATAAAACTTTGGAAAATTTGCAGCCTGACAATGTGATAGAAAAGAAAATACCATTTTCTGAGGAGAAATTCAAGCCAGCTGCAGAAATTTGCATAAGTAACGAGGAGCTGAATGTTAATCACCAAGACAATGGGGAAAATGTCTCCAGGGCTTGTTAGAGACCTTTGTGGCAGCCCCTCCCACCACAGGCCCTGAGGTTTAGGAAGAAAATATGGTTGTATGGGCCGGGCCCAGGGTCCCTCTGCTGCGTGCAGAGGGACTTGGTGCCCTGCATCCCATCTGCTCCAGTGATGATTAAAAGGGGCCAACTGTATGCTCAGGCTGTTGCTTCAGAGGGTGGAAGCCCCAAGCCTTGGCAGTTTCTATGTGGTGTTGAGCCTGAGGGTGCACAGAAGTCAAGAATTGGGGTTTAGGAACCTCCACCTAGATTTCAGAGGTTGTATGGAAACGCCCAGATGCCCAGGCAGAAGTTTGCTACATGGGCAGGGCCCTCATGGAGAACCTCTGCTAAGGCAGTGCATAAGGGAAATGTGGGGTTGAGCCCCCACCCAGATTCCCTACTGGGGCACCACCTAGTGGAGCTGCGAGAAGAGGAACACTGTCCTCTAGACCCCAAAATTGTTGATGTGCCAACAGCTTGCACCATGCACCTGGAAAAGCTGCAGACACTCAACACCAGCCTGTGAAAGCAGCCAGGAGAGGGGCTATACCCTGCAAAGCCAAAGGGGCAGAGCTGCCCAAGGCCATGGGAGCCCACCTCTTGCATCAGCATGACCTGGATGTGAGACATGGAGATCATTTTGGAGCTTTAGGATTTGACTGCCCTGCTGGATTTCAGACTTGCGTGGAGCCTGTAACCCCTTTGTTTTGGCCAATTTCTCCCATTTGAAATGGCTGTATTTACCCAATGCATATACCCCCATTGTATCTAGGAAGTAATTAACTTGCTTTTGATTTTACAGGCTTATAGGCAGAAGGGACTTGCCTTGTCTCAGATGAGACTTTGGACTGTGGACTTTTGGATTAATGCTGAAATGAGTTAAGAATCTGGGGGACTGTTGGGAAGGCATGATCAGTTTTGAAATGTAAAAATAACATGAGATTTTGGAGGGGCCAGGGATAAAATGATAAAATGATATGGTTTGGTTGTATCCCCACCCAAATAACATCTTGAATTGTAACTCCCACAATTCCCACATGACATGGGAGGAAGCTGGTGGGGGGTAATTGAATCATAGGAGTGGGTCTTTCTCGTGCTGTTTTCATGATAGTGAATAAGCCTCGCAAGATCTGATGGTTTTAAAAATGGGAGTTTCCCTGCACACACGCTCTCTTTGCCTGCTGCCAACCATGTAAGACATGACTTGCTTCTCCTTGCCTTCCATGATGACTGTGAGGCCTCCCCAGCCACGTGGAACTGTAAGTCCACTAAACCTCTTTTTCTTCCCAGTCTCGGTTATGTCTTTATTAGCAGCATGGAAACAGGCTAATATGGCATGTATATAGTTTACACATAAATAAATACAGAGAAGGTGCATGCATATAATTTATTTTGTGGATGCAGGTTTGGAGATAGCTACTGTAGAAAATCATTCTTAAGACCAATGAGTATCTTACTTTGGGTTCCCTGGAAGCAGGGCCTGAGATGGGAATTTTTGTTCAAGTGACTTACTGAGAGAGATTGCTCTCAGAAGAAGGGATGTGAGAAGCAGGATGGAGCATGGAGAAAAAGCCAAGCAAAAATATGGAGTCAAATGGAGTCTAGCAAGAGTCTGCTCCCTCAGGAACCACTGGAAACAGATTCCACCAGAATAGTCCCCATCTTGAGAAAAGGGGAAGGTGTTTTGTGTACCTGATTGGATCTGTTATTGAGCAAAGAATAAGGGGCAGTAATCTCTGAGGCCTGCCAGCTCCTATTTGGCCCAAAGGACTTCTCTAGAGAGGGGCAGTATGAGCTGTCTGCAGCAGACATTCACAACAGCTGAGGGATGTCCACTGGTCTCGCTGACCCCATCAACTGATGATCTTCCTTTAATCAAATACATAATACTGTGTATTGCCTTCCTCATTCATTTGCTTTGTTTATTAATTTCATCATTCACTCATTAATTCATTAAGAATCTGCTATGAGCTAGGTGCTAAAAATATAAGAATTGTCTAAGCTGGCTAAGCATTATTCACAGCCTCCTCCTACACAGGGACAAAGCTTCAGGTGCTCTATCAAATGGTCCTGTTGTTGAGTGTCAGTCCTCTGGGGAACCTTTTGCACCTCTGTTACCTGCTCACTTTATCTCATTTGAAATTCTTGGTCCCAAACTATGGTTTTCCCCTGTCTACCAACAATCAAGAAAAGGTGAGCAGTACCACATGCTGGCTGGATGTTGTGCCTGTACCTCAAAGCCTAACGAATCTGTGTGTTAATCATGGCTTTGTGATTCAGATTCATCTGCAAAGTGGGATTAATAAAATATTAGGTTATTTGTTTGTGTGGAGAATTAAACTAAATTATATATATCATTTATAAAATATATAAAATATATTATATATATATATTATATATTTTTGAGACTGGCTTTCACTCTGCTGCCCAGGCTGAAGTGCAGTGGCATGATTATGGCTCACTGCAGCCTCAAACTCTTGGGCTCAAGTGATCCTCTGGCCTCAGCCTCCTGAGTAGCTGGGATTACAAGTGCATGTAACCACACTCTGCCTTTTTTTTTTTCTAGAGACAGGGCCTCACTATGTTGCCCAGGCTGGTCTTGAGCTCTTAGCCTTAAATGATCCTCTTCCTTTGGCCTCCCAAAGTGCTGGGATTACAGGCATGAGCCACTACACCCAGCAGATATTATGGAATGCTTATATAAGCATTTTTCTCAATTCAACCTCCGAGAGATTGCTCAAATCCATCTACTTTTCCATCATCAGTGCCACTGCAGGAGTCAAACTACAAATCCTTGCCTTAACCACTACAGTAGTTCTTAATTCCTTCCTTTAATGCATTTTTTTTGCATATAACATGGGTTAAGGCACTGCCTGTTTACAGGCTTTTAATGGCCTCCCATTGCACTGAAGACAAAAGCACACACTGTTGCTTGGTCTGCAGGCTCCACGTGATCTGTCCTGTGTCTCCATCTGTCTCTTTCCTACCCTCATTATGCTTCTGCTACACTGGCTCCTTCCTCATTCTCTTTGAATACACCGATCTCTTTCCTGCTTTGGAGTTTCCACACATTCACCCCTGTTCCTTTTCTCTATGGAACCTCCCATGCCTCACCTACTGTGGATTAATTTCTTCCCAACCTTCGGGTACCAGTTTAACTATTACTCTTCAACAAAGCCTTCCTTGACTCAAAATCCAAGTCAGGTCCTGCTCGTTATTACCTCTCATGTGCTTTCTCTTCCTGGCCCTCATCACAATTCATCATTATCCTTATGCATGTGTGTTAGCTTAATGTCTGTAACCCTCACTCCCCCTAGAAGGCAAAGATTGTAAATGTTTCTCTGCTTCATTCTCATATTCAGTGTCCACCACTGTGCCTGGCAGGAAGTGCCTGTGCAATAGACAGTTTCTGGGTAGCTACACAGCTGACAATTAATTTTTGGACTCTTGCTTTTATCCAGACACCATTCTAAGGTTTACATTCTCATTTAATGCTCAAATTCCACTAGGTAATTATTGGTGTTAGCTTTATTTTATGGATGAGGAAACCAAGGAAAAGATATTAAGTTTCAACTCGAGCTGACAGCTCATTCATTAAATGTTCATCCAGGCCAGGCGTGATGGCTCACACCTGTAATCCCAGCACTTTGGGAGGCCGAGGCAGGTAGATCACCAGAGGTCAGGAGTTCGAGACCAGCCTGGCCAACAGGGTGAAAACTGTCCTACTAAAAATACAACAAGTAGCCAGGAATGGTGGTGGACACCTGTAATTGCAGCTACTTGGGAAGCTGAGGCAGGAGTATCACTTGAACCCGGGAGGCGGAGGTTGTAGTGAGCCAAGATCATGCCATTGCACTCCAACCTGGGCAACAAGAGCAAAACTCCATCTCAAAAAAAAAAAAAAAAAGGAAAAAAAAGTTCACCCATATTTTTTTAACACCTACTCTTTCAGGCACTTAGGTTGTCACAATGAAACAAAACAGACAAAAACCCCTATCCTCATGAATCCTACTCTCTTGCACATAGTAAAGGATCAAGCTTGAATTTGGACCTAGCAGTGTGACTCTGGAGCATAAGGCTTTATTTCTACTCCACACACTGACCCTCAAACAGAATGAACGTTGTGGAGAGACTATAACAGGCATTTCATTTTGAAAACTACACCTACCTAACTTCAGGTTATTCATTCATACCACTTTTAATTTGTTTGGTATTAAGTTTCTCCTGAGTTCTCAAGGAAAAATGAAATGCAAAACAAATCATAATCTCCCTTAGAACTTTATTCCTCTTTATATCCCCAGCACCTGACATCTGCTAAGCACACAGTGACAACAAAATACACATTTATTTTGAAAGATGAATGAGGTCCAATTAATTGTTCTCTCCTATGTGCATTACCACTTGGCTGTTTGTGTGCAAAGCTTCTCGTATTATTTGCTTTGATTTTTTTAGGCAATAGACTCAGAACTTAACTTACTAAGACTATGTCTTATCAAGCACATGAATATTTAGAGTGAAAATTGGTGAGGTTTTCACCCCTGCAGGGAAGGCAAGAGCATTGTAGAGAGGCTCAGGGGGAGGACAGAGGCATTAATCTGCAGCTGTGTTTGACAACAGGAAGGAGGCACTTGCAATGGGGAGTGGAAAGAATTGGAAAACAAGAAAGAAAGACAGAAAGAAAAGAGGGAGATGGATACAGAAAATAAAGGCACTAGTGAGACTGACCACTTTTAATACTATGCAGTAATTTTTAATAAAAGAAAAAATTGATTTAGAATATATTCTTCCTCTCTCTCCTTTCTCTTGATCTTTTTACACTAATAGATATAATTATTTACATGTAATTTCTTGCTGGTTCAATGTTTAATTTCTACACTTAATGAAGTATTACCATTTGAATAAATATTTAATACTTACAAATACTCAAAAAGCATAAGCCATTCACTTGCTTAATACAATATTTTTTCATCATATGAAGAAAGCTATCATTTAAAAGGGCTTCACATCTTGACCATATTCTCATCATATGCAATATGCCTGGTTATTGCTGTATTGTAGAAAAATGTCCTAGAAAATCTATCAAGTAGTTTAAAAGGTAGAAAAGAGGGAAGGTGAAAGGAAGTCATATTGCATCCTTGGAATTCCTTCTAGCCACATAATTTCATCACCCTCACACCCAGAGGTTTAACCTGAATGATAGAGTTATATAAAATATAAAAAGTAATAAGAAACCAGCGCTTTCACTCTTTCCTGATATTTCCTTCATTGTGCTACATGTGAAATGAGCTAATCTGTTATCGACTCCTAGAAAAATGGAAGAGAACTGTGCACTGATAAAACATAATTCCTTCTATTATGAATTTTGCCACCTGATCTTGAATATTAATTTAATTGGCATATAGCATGCATGCTGTAAATACATATTGGTGACTGTTGATTGAAATAAGGTTCTGGAATGCTGTTGTTATCTGCAAAATTCTAAAGCAGAGTTTTGGAGCACTGTCCTAGTGAATCCTTCACCCTTGGTCACACATTCAGGTAATACCCACTTCTGCCTTTAGACACTAAAAACAATTATAGCACCAAGATGTATAATTCAGGCTGCAAATCTCAGAAAACAAAAATGGGTTCACTTTTTCCTGCACACCCTTCCCCATTCTTCAGTGAACATCAGAGAACCAGGGAGATAATCAAATATGGGAGAATCTCACATCACAATAATTGCAATTATTTAGCAGCCACCAGAACACACAAAGGCTATTCTTCTTAAATACAACCCTTGAATTCAACCCTTTCTTGAAAACAAAAAACGTACCCAATAAAAAGAAGCAGGGTAATTCTGGCTTTTCCATATTGCCATACTTCCTAAGAAACCACAACAGAATTACCTAGCTTTGATAAGATGGCAATAAATGCATGTGACAACCTTCCACAAGGGGAGGTCAAGCCCTTTTTCCTGAACAAGGGGCCTTCAAAACTAGGAATAAAGCTGTAGCCTTAAATATTTCAGAAGAAAACCTGTAACCTTCACAGGGATTTTTATTCCAGCTGTGTTCACATTCATTATAATGACTCTGGAGAACAGAACTGACTCATTTTAGATGATGACTACATAACTATTCATTTATACTTAATGAGCTTATTCCACCAGGTATATGATGATCTCTAAACAAATAGTGTCATCGAATCACACATGTCAATAGACTTGAGTACTAAACTGATTCCACCTTGCAAAGGTAACGATAAACTAGGAAGAAAAAGAGCTGTGTCTAATTAATGAAAATGCCCTTTGTATTTTCTAATGGTTGAAACATTAACTTGAAAATGGCTTTCCCTGCAATAATTTACAGACAAGCAGTCTTTAATGGGAAAACAATTCAAATTTATGTGCAATTGAACTATAATTATTTGATTAACATTATTAAATTCTTGTTGATTCTACAGTCTGGATGAAGTGTATCATTTTTTATAAGTTTCATATGTTGCAGTTTTACGTTTTTTCAACCTCAGGATTCAATTGATCCTGAAAATGTCCTTAGGAACCTGCTTTTGAGCCTGATGAATAAAACGTAGGTGGCTGGGGTTCATTTCACTTGTCTCTTTTCATAATGATAATTTTATTTTTATGTTCAAGAAGCACTTGAATAAATCTAGTAGAAGAATTCATGGGATTCTCTGCTGATTTGTGTGTAATTGAAATGATGGGAATCACTTGACTGAAGGAAGCTCCCTTCAATGAAATGAAATCCATATCTATATATTAAGGTTTAACTAGGTAGTACTGACAACTCAAAGTATTCTCATAGAGCGCGAAAGACTTATATTAAAAAGAGCTGGGCTCAGTGGCTCACACCTGTAATCCCAGAACTTTGGGAGGCCGAGGAGGGTGGATCACCTGAGGTCAGGAGTTTGAGACCAACCTGGCCAACATGGCGAAACCCTGTCTCTACTAAAAATACAAAAATTAGCCGGGTGTGGTAGCACTTGCTGTAATCCCAGCTACTAGGGAAGCTGAGGCAGGAGAATTGTTTGACCCAGGGAGCGGAGGTTGCAGTGAGCTGAGATCTGCACTCTCAGGGCACTGCACTCTGCCCTGGGTGACAGAGCAAAACTCTGTCTAAAACAAAACAAAACAAAACAACAACAACAACAACAACAAAACATATTAAAAAGGAAAACGAGAGAGAGAGATAGAGAGAAACATCCTAAATCAATAATCTAAACTTACACATCAAGAAACTAGGGAAAAAAGGAGCAAATTAAACCCAAAGCCCGCAGAAGAAAGGAAATAATAAAGGGAGAAGCTAAAAATAATAAAAACTAAATATAGAAAAACAATAAAGAAATAAAACTAAAAGGTAGTTCTTTGTAAAGATCAATAAAATTTATAAATCTCTATCTGGAGTGGCAAAGACAAAAAGAGAAAATACAAAAGTTACCAGTATCAGGAATTAAAGAGAATATATATTTACAGATATAAGTACTATAATATTAAAAGGATAATTTAAAAATATGAGTAATTTTTTGCCCATAAGTTCAACAACCTAGATAAAATCAACAAACCCTTAGACACAAGCCATTAAAACTCACTCAAGAAGAATTAGACAAGTTGAATAGTCCTAAATCTATTAAATAAATTGAGTTTGTAGTTAAAAAACCCTCCAACAAAGAAAACTCCAGGCCCAGATGATTTCATTGGAAAACTATCAAATACGTAAAGAGAAATTAATACAAACTTGACACAATCTTTCCCAGAAAATAGAAGAAAATACTTCTCACTCATCTTGTGAGGCAGGATTGCCTTGATAATAAAACCACACAAAGACATTACAAGAAGAGAAAACTACAGACTAATATCCCTCAGAAAAATAGGTGTAAAAATATTTTTAAAGAATGTCTAAAAACTGAGTTCACCAACATGTAAAAATACAACATTTTATGACAATGTGGGTTTATTTTTAGAATGCAAGGCTGGTTCAACATTCAAAAGTCAATGTAACTCAGGATATTAACATTAAAGAAGAAAAGCTAAATGATTATCTCAATATATGCAATAAAAACATTTGACAAAAAATGCAGCATTCATTTACGATTTTTGAAAACAGAAAAGAATTCTTAGCAAACTCAAAATAGCAGAAAGCTTCCTTATGCTGATAAACAGTATCTACATAAAATCTATATCTGACATTATACTAAATGGTGGAAACCGAAATGCCTTCTCTCTAAGACTGGAACAAAGTAAGGATGTTTATTCTTATAATTTCTATTCAATACCATACTAGAAGTTCTAGCCAGTAAAATAAGACAAGGAAAAGAAATTAAAATATGTATTGAAAAGAAAAAAAAACTCTCTCAATTGCAAATGGCATGATTGTCTATGTATAAAATTAGAAAGAATCTATAGTCTCCTAGAATTAATAAGTGAGTTTAGCAAGGTTATAGAACACATGCTCAATATAAAAAAAGTCAAGTGTATTTCTATATGCTACTGTATAGCAATAAACAGTTGGAAATCAAAATTATGAAACAGTTCCCTTTAACATAGAACCAAAAAATGAAATTCATAGATATAAATCTAACAAAAATATATTCAGATTGTCTGGTGAAAACTATAAAACATCCATGAAATAAATAAATGGAAATATGTACTGTGTTTGTTTATGAATTGGAAGAGTCGATATTGTTAAAATGTCAATTCTCTCATAATTGTCATAAATTCAATGTAATCTCATTCAAACCCCCAGGAGATTTTGTTGTAGTTATATTGACAAGTTATTTCTAAATTTTTTCTTAAAATGCAAAGAACCCAAAATGGGCAAAACAACTTGGAAAGTAGGAGGACTCACAATACCTAATTTCAAGACTTATTATAAAGCTATAGTAATCACAACAGCATGGTATTGATGAAAAGATATAGACATAGATCAACAGAAAATAATAGAGTTCAGAAATATATCCACACAGATATGGTCATTGATTTTTGACAAATATGCAAAGGCATATTCTCTTATCAGTGGATAAGAGAATAATCTTTTAAAACAAGTGATGCTAGAACATATGCAAAAAAGAAATCTCAACCTACACTTCACATCTCATACAAAAATTAATTTCAAATGGATCATAGACCTAAATGTGAAATGCAAAACTTCGGAGATTTTAAAAATAAAATTTAGGTAAAAATCTTTATTATCAAGAGTTGAGCTAAGAGTTATTAAATATGACTTGAAATCATGATCCATAAAATACAAAAATTGATAAATCAGTCATCATAAAACTTAAAACTTGACTTCTCTCAGTTCACTTGGACAGCTATAACAAAATACTGTAAACTGGGCAGATTTTAAACAATAGAAATTTATTTCTCACAGTTCTGGGGTCTGTGTTCACATGGCAAAAGGGTTAAGGAAGCTCTCTGGGGCCTCTTTTACAAGATTACTAATCCCATTCATGAGGAATTAGTGACTCAATCACCTCCCAAAGGAGCCACGTCTTAACACCATGACATTGGTGACTAGGTTTCAACATGAATTCAGGGGGACCATAGCAGGCTCTGAGTAAGACACTATTATGGGAATAAAAAGACAAGCTTTGGACTGAGAGAAAATTTTGCAATTCACATATCTGACAAAGGATTTATTAGCCAAATGTATAAAGAACTCTCAAAACTCAACAATAAGAAAGTAAACAATCCAATTTTTAAAGATGGAAATTTTTGAGCAGGTAGGTCACCAGACAAGATAGAGGGATGACAATTAAGCACACGAAAAGATGATCAACATAATTAGTCATTAGAAAAAAGCAAATTAAAATCACAATAAAATAGATACTACTACACAACTATTTGAATGTTTAACAGAAACAGAACAGACAATTCCAAATACTGACAAGAATGCAAAGCAATTGGAACACTCATAGATTGCTGGTGGAAATGTAAGATGGTATGGTCACTATGCAATTTGATGATATCTTGTGAAATTAAACATTCACTACCATACGGCCCAGAAATTCCACTCCTAGGTATTTATACCAGAGAGAAGACAACTATGTTCACACAAAAACCTGTATGCAAATGTTTATAACAGCTTTATTTACAATCATTTAAAACTGAAAACAACTCAGAAATCTTTCAACTGGTGAATGGATAAACAAACCATTCAGCAATAATAAGGAATGAAATAATGTTACACACAATAATGTGGATAAATCTCAAATGCCATATGCACAATGGAAGAAGCCAGACTCCCAAGGCAACCTATTGCAGGTTTCCATTTTGAAAAGGCAAAACAATATGGACTGGCAACCACTCAGTTTTCGCCAGAGGTTAGGAATGAGGACAGATGTTGACCGCAGAGGGGCAGCATGAGAAAATGTTGGGCGGTGAGATTGTGATAATGGCTACATGACTATGCAATGTCAAAACTCATAGAACAGTAAACCAAAAAGAGTAAACTTTACTGTGTGCAAATTACAAATAAAATAAATCCCTAGAGATTTAGATTGGCTGAATTTCACCTTTACCTTATACTTCCGTTTGCATTATTAATCAGTCCATCACTGTCAGTGGTACTATGTTGCCTCCAATCTTTGATTATCATTATCTCCCTACCTTTGAGTTTTTTTTTTTGTTTTTTTTTTTTTACATTCTCCTCAACACCACGTTATTTCCACTGGGTCACCACTTTCTGCTAGTTCTTACTACATCATATCTTTCATGTTTGCCTTCTTTTTCTCATTAGTTTAACCACTCCCTTCCCTTTCCACCAATCTATAACTGCATCCCACTAGCTAATTTGCTTGCCTAAAGGAATTGTTTTTTGTCTTTTCATAACATTGTCTTTAAAAATTTTCTTTTCTCAGCCGGGTGTGGTAGCTCAGGCCTGTAATATCAGTACTTTGGGAGGCTGAGGCGGGCAGATCACGAGGTCAGGAGATTGAGACCATCCTGGCTAACACAGTGAAACCCCATCTCTACTAAAAAAAAAAAAAATACAAAAAAATTAGCTGGGTGTGGTGGTGGGTGCCTGTAGTCCCAGCTACTCCGGAGGCTGAGGCAGGAGAATGGCGTGAACTGGGAGGTGGAGCTTGCAGAGCTTGCAGTGAGCCGAGACCGTGCCACTACACTCCAGCCTGGGTGACAGAGCGAGACTCCACCTCAAAAAAAAAAAAAAAAAAAAAAAAAAATTTCTAATGGAAAATCTTCAGTGGTTTTTCATTTTCTAACATATATCTTCAATCCTACAAAATTAAAATACCATTCTACACACCCTTTTCATGCCTTAAAAATATTTCTTCATTCCAGATAAACCAATAATACTGATTTTAAGATACCTGTTTATTGAGTGTTTGTTATATTCTAGGCATAGTGCTAAGTTATCTCTTATTATTTCTATCTAATCCTGACAGCAATCCTATGAGGTAGACTTATCCCCACTTTACAAATGAGAAAACTGAGGCCCAAAGAAGTAACGAAGTTTCATAACATAAAACATCAAGTAAAGGACTAAACTGGAATCCAATTCCAGTCTCTCTGACTCCAGATCCTGTACTCTTAATCTCTAATCCTTTAAAGTCCTTCAAATTTATTTCATTTGATCCTCAACAACATCCCTTCGCAAATCATTTGTTCTCCTTAAAGATTATCTTCTTCCCAGCAAATCCTTGCCAAATTCTTCAAGAAGCCTTCCCTGACTACCTCGCCCCACCATTTAATTATCCTCAGCAGATGTTTTCTTGTCACAAATCGTATATTGCTCCACAATTATTCTCCAAGATGTGTTAGATGAATATTCTTTATCTTCCCCCACCCCACAGTCTTATTCATTCATTCACAAGCTAAAGGAACACAGATTTAATGAGCACATATTATATGCCCAGCAATTAGCATGATGGGTCACTACTTTAAGGAGCTCACAGCAAATTCCCTGAGAACAGAAATTATGTCTTTTCTCTTTTCTTGCTTTTACCCCTTCCCCCAGTCATCCCAAGCATCTATTATGCTGCATTCTATAAGCTTTCAGGATGGACAAGTGAACGTGCTGGTTTGCCATAGTCACAAATACACAACATCTGAGAGTCAGGAAGGGCTACCACAGCCCTGTGAAATTTTATATTGAAAAACTGCTAATGATGCCATCAGGCCCAGTGTCCTTCAGGAAAGAAAATGAGTGCTTGAGGCAAACATGTGGAAGCTGCAAACCATTTGTAATCAGAAAGTGAAGTGTGCAACAAGGGAAACATGCCAAGCTCAAGGACTCGGTGGCTTTAATGAAGGGCTGGTATTACCAGTGGAAATCTAACTTGCCTACCAGCTGGGTGATCTCATCTTCACAATGAGCTTCGCTGGCTGATAACCACAGGGTCCTGAGAAATTAAGCAGACCCACAAATTACCTACATAACATTCTGGCTAGATATTCGAAAGTTGAATTAATTGCCTGAAAATAAATGAACGGGTAGGGCCAAGAATTGCCTCATTAGTATTCAGCAACAGTGCTGTCTTTTGAAGAAAAGGAGAAAAGGTGGGGGAGGAAGGCAAAACAATGGGAAATAGGGAAGGGAGGGAAACAGAGAATAATGAGAGAAATCGTTATTTTACAAGTGCATTATGGGTTCCCTGTTTATCTGACTAGTTACAAATTTCCTGGTCTGGCCCAATTCACCATGCCTAGGTAGACTACACCTGTGCTTTCTGATATAGCCGACACACTCAGGAGCCCAGCAATTGATACATGCATAAAATACAAAGTGATTAACTATGTGGACACTTTCCCTTTACTTCCCAAATGAGAGTCAGCAGCACTCACATGTTTTTCTTTGGCAAGAAAGGGGAAACTGGAGAGAAACAGTGCCCAACAGGTGCACCACTCAGACACATTCATCAATGGCTTTATTCCAGCAAGCACTACAGCTAAAGCCTGCATCCTCCAGGCATGATTACACTTTTTCATACAGCACATTTAATTTCTTCAGTTAATAATTCTGTTCAATCTTAAAAACCACCATTGCAAAGCCATGCCATGTGATGCTTATGTGCAGAGACAGTTTCTCCAAAGCTTGCAACTAGAGGATGCTACTTCTCAGCAGCCCCTTGAAAAAATCCATGCAAGGATCATGACATGAAGGGGATGTTGAGGACACGTGGCCAGACAGGGTGTTATGGGCTGAATGCTTATATTCCCCCCAAATTCATGTGCTGAAATCCTAATCTTGAATAAGCTGGTATTAGGAGGTGGAGGCTTTGGGAGGTGATTAGGTCATGAGGGTGGGGGCCTCATGAAGTAGATTAGTGCCCCTATAAGAAGATACAGGGCAAGAACTTGTTCCTTCGCTCTGCTCTCTACCACATGAGAATACAATGAGAGAAGCCATCTGCAAACCACGGGTGGGCCCTCACCAAAAGCAGATCTGCCAATACCTTGATTCTGGACTTCCAGCCTCCAGACTATGAGAAACAAATGTTTGTTACTTAAGCCACCTAATCTACATTATTCTGTTACAGTAGCCCAAACTGACTAAGACACAGTGCCAGATACTGAGAATGGCAAGCAGCTCCCAGAAAGAGTCACCAATAATTTATCATTTATCTCTTTCTGAAAACCTGTGGAACCTTCTGTTTGATCTTTTATTCCAATTGCTTCCTAAAGTCAGTTTTCGTTCTTTTCAGGGTTGCTGACATCCTTTCAACTTTTCAAAGCCTTTCTGCACTGATTTCATCTAAAACCTCTAAGATGTACCCCAAAGCCTAAAGGTAAACCGGGTACAAATTAGCTTAATTCATTTGTGGCCTGCTTACTTTTGTTGTGCTTCTGACAGGGGTGGTCAGGAACAGTATCTCTTTTTGTGCTTTGAGTAACTTCCAACTAAAAGGTTTTTCTTCATTCTGAGTACTGAGAATATGCCTGTCCAGGAGACTTAGACCTGCACAATTGAATTCTTTGCATTTCAAGAAAGATTTCATCTAATTATTCTCACTGCAGCTTTCTGTTACAGAATTAGACCTTATAGCACCATAAGATTATGAAAACAATTCCCATTATTTTAATGTTTCTTTTAGGTTCCTTTGCCTTTCAAATATCAAGTTGGCTCTTATTTCGCTCATACTATTTTTACATCCCCAAAATATAGCCATATGCTGGTAGTAATCTTAAAAAGCAAAATGTTCTCTGTGACCCATGATTTATCTTGGGTAAGAATATCTGCTTTACTTACTTGATAGCCAGTAACATAAAAGCAAATATATCTTTTTAATCATATACAGAGAAAACATTTTCAACCTCACTTCAAGAAACAAAAATTTTAAAGTAAGAAATCAATTATGACCAAATATACATTGAGAATCTACTTTGGGCACCGGTCTTTGCACTCTGGAGTATGTAATCACATAGAAGAAATGGAAACCCAACTTGTGTCATAGATGTTTTCCTCTTTTGCATATCCAAAGAAGTTGGGCACAAATGATTATGCCAGTGATTCAGAAGCTGCCATGTGTTGTATTTTTTTTTCCCAAGTAGCAATCTGTTCTGACTCCATGTATATTTCACTTGTCTTAGGTTCAACTTAAAAATTCTCATTTTAGGAAAAGTGTGTCAGCCCCAGGAGATGAACATATGCTTTCATGCTTGCCCTTGTTTTATTTTATTTTTTTTTTTTACTTTTTATGTTGGACTTGCTGAACTCCTGTATTAGTTAGAATGCTTTGGGCTGTAAATATAAGAAAATCCATCCCATATCAGCTTACACAGGTGTTTTGTGTTGACCTGTGTCCCCTCCCAAATTCATATGTGGAAGTCCTAACCTAGTACCTCAGAATGTGGCTGTATTTAAAGACAAGGCCCTCACAGAGGCAAGAAAGTGAGGGCATTAGGGTGGGCCCTAATTCAATATGACTGGTGTCCTTAATAAAAGGGAAAGTTGGAGACAGAGTCACCCACAGAGAGAATACCCTGTGAGGATGAAGGCAAAGATCAGAGTGATGCTCCTATAAGCCAAGGAATGCCAGAGATCACCAGCAAACCACCAGAAGTTAGAAGAGAGGCATGGAAGAGATTCTCTTTCACGGGCCTCAGGAGGAACCAACTCTATTGACACCTCGATCTCAGACTTCCAGCCTCCAGAACTGTGAGACAATACATTTGTGTTGTGTAAGCTGCTCAGTTTTTGGTACTTTGTTACAGGAGCCTTAGCAAATGAATATACATGGGAAGATAATAATGTCCACTACCATCCTATAAATTTCCCTATCTGGTAAGTGGCCTCAAAGGCCACCAGAAACACTTCTCTTGAACCCATTAATATATGTGAATGACTTCATGGTTACCATAGCCTAGTGAAACCATGATAGCAAAGAATGCATCTCAGCTGGAAAGGATGCAGCGTAGGAAAGAGCAATACATAGGCAGATGAAGAACATACCTTCAGAATAAAATAAAGAGATCTGAGAAGACTTCCTGCCCAGCAGATGCCTCCAGTTGCCTTCTCAATAACCCCTGGGCTCTGTCAGCTTTCTTCACTGTCTTTATCCACACCATCTAGAACCACCAATCAGAGATTCTTGTAGATATAAAACACTCTTTTAACACAAAAATCCTAGGAGGGTTTCTATCCATTACTACTCACACTGTTGGCATGGTAAAAGAAGAATTTGAGGTTTAAGAGTGAGAAGGAGTTAAAGCCAATAAGAAAACAAAATATGATTTCCATATTGCAGACTTGAGTTAAGGAAAAAAAAAAAAAAACTACCAAGCCCTTAATGCTACAGTCCTTGAGATTTATTTATTCCATCACTCATTCAACATGTTATGGCATTCCTCTAGCCAAAAACATAACAGTAAACAAAACAAGTGTGGTGTCTGTCCTCACTGAGCTTAGATTTTGGTGGAGGAGAAGAATACAGAAAATAAATAGAAAATTTTAATGTGGCAAGTGCTAGAATAGAGGACATTTAGGATTCTACGGGTACAAATAAGATGTATATCATCTACAATCTGGTTTAGAGTGAGTCAGGGGAAGTTTCCTAGAACAAGATTTGTCTAAGCTCAACTTAACAAATAAGTAGGAAATATTCATGTCAAAAGAAGTGTATGGGGGAGGACAGAGGAGGTCATGGCTACTGGTATAAGCCATCTTAATGGGAGTCCTAGCTAGAGCAATCAGGCAAGAAAAAGAAATAAAAGGCATCTAAATAGGAAAAGAAGCAGTCATATATTTCTTCATGGACAGCATGATTCTACACCTAGAAAACCCTAATGCCTTCATCAAAAGGCTCCCAGAAATTATAAATGACTTTAGTAAAGTATCAGCATACAAAATCAATGAATAAAAACCAGTAGCATTTCTATACAGCAGAATATTTGGGTTGACACAGATCAACCCAAAACACCTGTGTAAGCTGATGTGGGATGGATTTTCTTATATTTACAGCCCAAAGCATTTTAACTAATAAAGGAGTTCAGCAAGTCCAAAATAAAAATTTAAAAAAAAAAAAAAACAAGGGCAAGCATGAAAGCATATTCAAGGAAAATCAAGAATGCAATTCCCTTTGCAATTGCCACACAGAAAATCAAATACCTAGGAATACATTTAACCAAAGAGGTGAATAACTATTACAAGGAGAACTAAAAATACTGCCAAAAGAAATCATAGATGACACAAACAAATGGAAAAATATTCCATGCTTGCAGATTGCAAGAATCAATATTGTTAAAATGGTCATGCTGCCCAAAGCAATCTACAGATTCAACACTATTCCTATCAAGCTACTAATATCATTTTTCACAGAATTAGAAAAAACTATTATAAAATTCTAAATGGAACTAAAAAAGAGCCTCAATAGTCAAAGCAATCCTAAGAAAAAATAACAAAGCTGGAGGTATCATATTACTTGACTTCAAACTATACTATAAGGCTACAGTAACCAAAACAGCATCGTGCTGGTACAAAAACAGACACATAGACCAATGGAACAGAATAGAGAACCCAAAAATAAAGCCACCCACATACAGCTATCTGATCTTCAGCAAAGTCGACAAAAATAAGCAATGGAAAAGGGACTACCTGTTCAATAAATGGTGCTGAGATAGCTGGCTAGTCATATGCAAAAAAATAAAACTGGACCCCTACCTTTCACCACACACAAAAATTAACTCAAGTTGGATTAAAGGTTTAAACATAAGACCTCAAACAATAAAAATTCTAGAGGAAAACCTAGGAAACACCATTCTGGACATCAGCCTTGGAAAATAATTTATGCCTAAGTCCTCAAAAGCAATTGCAACAAAACAAAAATTGACAAGTAGGACTTAATTCAACAAAAGAGCTTCTGCACAGAAAGGAAACTATCAGCAGAGTAAACTGACAAACTACAGAATGGGAGAAAATATTCACAAACTATGCATCTGACAAAGGGCTACTATCCAGGATCTATAAGAAACTTAAATAATTCAACATATAAAAAACAAATAAGCCCTTTAAAAAGTGGGCAAAGGACATGAACAGACACTTCTCAAACAAAAATGACATACTCACAGCCAACAGGCATACAACAAAATGCTCAACATCACTGATCATCTGAGAAATGCAAATCAAAACCACAATGAGATACTATCTCACACCAGTAACAATGGCTATTATTAAAAAGTCAAAAAAACAAACAGACGCTAAGTGAGGCTGTAGAGAAAATGACATGTTTATGCACTATTGGTGAGAATGTAAATTAGTTCAGTCACTTTGAAAAGTAGTTTGGAGATTTCTCAAAGAACTTAAAACAGAACCACCATTTGACCCATCGATTCCATTACTGGGTAGAGTATATATCCAAAAGAAAATAAATTGTTCTGCCAAAAGACACATGCACTTGCATGTTCATTGCAGCACTAATCACAATAGCAAAAACATGCAACCAACCTAGGTGCCTATTAGCATGGATTAGATAAAGAAAAATATGGTACATATATACTATGGAATACTATGCAGTCATTAAAAATATCCTGAAATTATCTCCTTTGCAGCAACATGGATGAAGCTGGAGGCCATTATCCTGAACAAACTAATGCAGGAACAGAAAACCAAATACCGCATGTGCTCACTTATAAGTGGGAGCCAAACATTGGGTCCTCATGGATCCAAACATGTGAACAACCGACACTGGAGCCTACTAGAGAGGGGAGGAAGGAAGGGGGGCAAGAGGTGGAAAATTAACTATTGGTACTATGCTTGCTACCTGGGTGATGGGAACATTCGTACCCCAAACCTCAACATCACTCAATATGCTCATGTGACAAACCCTCACATGTACTCCATAAATCCAAAATAAAAGTTGGGGAAAAAAGAGAAAGGTATCTCAATAATTACATGTTTGATCCTGGAGAAAATGGGGAAGCATAAGAAATAATACCATAAGTTATGTAGTTGAAAAAGTTTACTCTAAATTACCCAAAACTTCACCCATCTAAAATAATCAAGTTACCAGTCATTTTTAGACAAACCAACAAGACCATAGTAATGTGAGAAAGTATTGAAAAGACATTTTCATGAATGAAAATACTGTGACACACCTCTGGGCAAGATAATATAATCTTGTCAGTGTTCATCATTTTTAAAAATGTAACTGTTCAAAATATGATTTTAGAAGTAGAGAGCACCACATGTAGAAGGTCTAGGTACTAAACTAGCAGATGTTTTCTAAGTTTACCAAGGTAGTCAGTTACATTGGTGGCCCATAATTAACCACACTTTCCACGTTCACAGCCTTGAATAGCTTCCTTCCCTTGAATCTGGGAGCAACTGAGGCTTGCTTTAACCAAAAGAACACAGCAGACATGAGGCTCAAATTCTGGGCCTAAGCCTTAAGAGGGCCTGGCACAGGTAGCCTCTGCTTTTGCAGTCTTAGGAGTCTTGAGGCACTTCGTAAGATGTCCAGCCGCTCTGCTTAAGAGATCGTGTGCATGGACCACATGGAGGGGCCGTGTGGAGCAGAGGCCCTGAGATTACAGGAAGACAAAGTCCCAGCTGCTCTCCTGTCCTAGCTAAGCCTCACCCCAGATGGCTCACAACTGAATGCAGCCACAGGAATTAACACTGAAGGACTAGTTGAAGCACTACTCACCTGAGCCCAGTATGGATTGCAGAATTGTCACAAACGGTAGTTATTTGTGACAATATTGCACAGTTCTGTGAAGGCACAAAGTAATAATAAAAATTTATTTATTATTATGTTTGATTCCTTTATGTCATAGAAGGAACCTGAGAAACAGAGAGGTTAGGTGACTTGTTCAGAGTTCCATAGCATCTTCCCATTCAACATACAACCTAGCCTCAGTTTTCTAGTGTAAAAGGGGAGAGAGGAATGGAATAGAATGTAGGAGGAAAATAGAAAAGATCTGGAATACAAAAGGCAATCACAAATCTTCTAACAAACTGAGAACATTCGTCAGAAAGTTGAGCATTCGGCCTTGGGGTAAATAGAGAGCTCTTGTTTTTTAATATATTGCCTTGTATAGATATTGTGTGTGTACTCATAGGACCAAGAAATCTGGGAAGTCTGAAGACCAAGAAATCTGGGAACTTTGAGTACAATGCATGACCGATGAGGACTAAAAATCATTTCTAC
Organism: Pan troglodytes; assembly: GCF_028858775.2. Taxonomy (NCBI): domain Eukaryota; kingdom Metazoa; phylum Chordata; class Mammalia; order Primates; family Hominidae; genus Pan; species Pan troglodytes. The sequence continues at coordinate 54,207,450 of NC_072408.2, read as the reverse complement.
TGTTCACATGTCACTCTTATTACCTCATTTCACACTCTGTGTTTCTGAGATATTCTTCAAGTCTTAAAGGAGCTGATGAGCTTACAGTCATTTGACAGCAGCAGGCACCCAATTGACTCCCAACCTGCTTGCACAAAAAGATAACACTTCAGGATTCTAAAGTGGATTCGTTTTCCCAGGTGAGGCTTTACTCAAGATGTCGAGTAAAAAGATCTCTCAGGTCCTTTCCCGTTGGCCCAGGAGCTAGTGCCTTCTGAGGCATTTTATAAATAAGTAAGTTACCCTATTCTCAAAAGACTCTAGATGGAAACACTTTAATAAGGCAGACCTAATTTTTCAATCTCACCTTTTGTAACTGGGTATGAATGAGCTATTCTTCATGTTCTTGTAGCTTGACAGGAACAAGAAAGTGTACCAAATCATTAATTCTCTAATTTGCCCACATAACATAAAACCAGCTGGCTTTTAATATTTAATTAAATTAGCGTGCTCCCCAACTGAGTTCTAATATTCCAATTTCAATTTTCAGCACAAAGCTAATATAAAACCCAAAAGCACTGAGTGATGTGGAAAGGGAAAATGTGACCTTGGTAGGATAATGTGAAGGCGTCCACAGATGAAAAGAGTCCTTTTTTTTTCCTTGAGCATTATAAGATGTCCAAAGTTAACATTCTGACTAAATATATTGCATTCTCTTTTAAGAAGTAGCATCATGTGGTAAAAGTACATTTGGGAGCAGTCCTTTTTTTCATTACTTAACTCATTTTTTTACTCATTCATTTCTCCTACCTGTTGTGTGCCAGATATTATACTAGGTGCTCAGGCATGAGAATGAAATACATTGTCCCTACCCTTGTAGGAGCACATTGTCTCTGCGTACTACGGACCTTGTAGCCAAGTGTGTATGTGAGATCTTGGACAAGCTTAACCTTTGAGCTTTAGTCCACTGTCTAGAAAATGATTGTGTTAACAACTCTTAGCTCTCAGATCTTTGTGAGGATTAAATGAGACGTTGTTTTGCAAAAGAGCTTTGCACATTGCAGAGTGGTAATTGAATGATGAAAAGAAATTATGAAGTATTTTGTGCAGGCTTTTTACTGTTGCTGTTTGTGTGCATTTGTGATTACGGGAGGCAATAGGGAAACGATCCTGTCATGACTGCCTATTTTCTAATTGTTCCCTTCTCAGTCACAGGCAGTAAAATGTGCTTAAGTCTGGCCGCAAGAAATTCAATCTTGGCTTTTATCTGCAATTCTTATGAATCGTCTGCTGTCCTGAATATCAGATTGAGCATTCAGGGCCAGTTTGTTTCTTGTTTGTTTTCATTGGATTGGATTATGACAAATTTAGGCAAAAGGTTTTTCTTAGCTTTTTATGGTGATTTTAGACTTGGATGTGAATGTTTATTACAGCTGTTGATTTTTTGTTTCTCTCTATAACACTGGGCTTATTTTCTTGCTTTTTATGAGAGTTATAGAGCACCATGGTACAAAGCTGGCTGGTGCAAGTGATTGGTGAAGATATCTGAAAAATGCCCAGTGAGGAAGTAGAACGGCAGGCTGTGAGTGTCGCTCTGTGCTGTGTCTGAATCCATGCGGCACTCACAGGACAGGCCTAGACTAACATTCAGGGTCAAGGTCAATAAATATATATTGAATGTGTACCATGGGCCAGAGTTGGGGCTTTTAGAGCTGTAAGCAGGTAGGTTCATACATTACCCAACCCTCTACTTCTTTCCTGCGCTTTCATTTTGGATTATGATATGACCATTCACACAGTTTTCCCAACAAGGACTTAAGAGGAATCCTTGATTCATTCATGCTCTTACTCCCTCATCCCATGGATAAACTTCTAGTCTTATCTCAGAAACCACTTGACTTCTGTTCCCTCCTTTTTATTCTACTGTCACTATCTCAAGCTTGGCCTTCATTATGTCAACAATATTCTACAAACCAGCCTACTTATGATGTAATGCCAATAGGATAATGTACAACGCCTTAGAATGGAATTCAGCAGTCCTTATTGAATCCCCAATCTGTCTTTCTCATTTATCTCCTCCAACCACAACCCCCGACTCCAGATACCAAACTGAAGCTGCTTCAAAACTGTGTCTTTGCTGGCGGGCTTTTCTCTGCTTGGAATGTCACTTCCACTGCCACTCATTCAACCCAGCAAACCCCCACTTATCCTCCAAAGATAAGTTCAAGTGCTGCCACTTCTCTAGTTTTTCATGACCCTCCAAGGCAGAATTAATTGTTCCTGTCTCTTTGTCCCCGTGTCCACATAAACACAACAGAAATTTTAAATTTATGCATCCATCTTTTCAACTAAATAGTGAGATATGGAAGAATAGGAATGCTTTCTTGAAAAATAGCTTTATCTCCAATGTCTAGAAATATGGCCTATTGCCTACCCATGAAGATCCTCAACACATTCTTCAATTGAATTGTTAAATTGTTTATCTTTCATTTTATTTTATTTTTTTTAATTTTTTTTATTATTATACTTTAAGTTTTAGGGTACATGTGCACATTGTGCAGGTTAGTTACATATGTATACATGTGCCATACTGGTGCGCTGCACCCACTAACTCGTCATCTAGCATTAGGTATATCTCCCAATGCTATCCCTCCCCCCTCCCCTCAAGCCACAACAGTCCCCAGAGTGTGATGTTCCCCTTCCTGTGTCCATGTGTTCTCATTGTTCAATTCCCACCTATGAGTGAGAATATGCAGTGTGTGGTTTTTTGTTCTTGTGATAGTTTACTGAGAATGATGATTTCCAATTTCATCCATGTCCCTACAAAGAACATCAACTCATCATTTTTTATGGCTGCATAGTATTCCATGGTGTATATGTGCCACATTTTCTTAATCCAGTCTATCATTGTTGGACATTTGGGTTGGTTCCAAGTCTTTGCTATTGTGAATAATGCCACAATAAACATACGTGTGCATGTGTCTTTATAGCAGCATGATTTATAGTCCTTTGGGTATATACCCAGTAATGGGATGGCTGGGTCAAACGGTATTTCCAGTTCTAGATCCCTGAGGAATCGCCACACTGACTTCCACAATGGTTGAACTAGTTTACAGTCCCACCAACAGTGTAAAAGTGTTCCTATTTCTCCACATCCTCTCCAGCACCTGTTGTTTCCTAACTTTTTAATGATTGCCATTCTAACTGGTGTGAGATGGTATCTCATTGTGGTTTTGATTTGCATTTCTCTGATGGCCAGTGATGATGAGCATTTTTTCATGTGTTTTTTGTCTGCATAAATGTCTTCTTTTGAGAAGTGTCTGCTCATGTCCTTTGCCCACTTTTCAATGGGGTTGTTTGTTTTTTTTTCTTGTAAATTTGTTGGAGTTCATTGTAGATTCTGGATATTAGCCCTTTGTCAGATGAGTAGGTTGCAAAAATTTTCTCCCATTTTGTAGGTTGCCTGTTCACTCTGATGGTAGTTTCTTTTGCTGTGCAGAAGCTCTTTAGTTTAATTAGATCCCATTTGTCAATTTTGGCTTTTGTTGTCATTGCTTTTGGTGTTTTAGACATGAAGTCCTTGCCCATGCCTATGTCCTGAATGGTAATGCCTAGGTTTTCTTCTAGGGTTTTTATGGTTTTAGGTCTAACGTTTAAGTCTTTAATCCATCTTGAATTGATTTTTGTATAAGGTGTAAGAATGGGATCCAGTTTCAGCTTTCTACATATGGCTAGCCAGTTTTCCCAGCACCATTTATTAATTAGGGAATCCTTTCCCCATTGCTTGTTTTTCTCAGGTTTGTCAAAGATCAGATAGTCGTAGATATGCGGCGTTATTTCTGAGGGCTCTGTTCTGTTCCATTGATCTATATCTCTGTTTTGGTACCAGTACCATGCTGTTTTGGTTACTGTAGCCTTGTAGTATAGTTTGAAGTCAGGTAGTGTGATGCCTCCAGCTTTGTTCTTTTGGCTTAGGATTGACTTGGCGATGCGGGCTCTTTTTTGGTTCCATATGAACTTTAAAGTAGTTTTTTCCAATTCTGTGAAGAAAGGCATTGGTAGCTTGATGGGGATGGCATTGAATCTGTAAATTACCTTGGGCAGTATGGCCATTTTCACGATTCTATTGATTCTTCCTACCCATGAGCATGGAATGTTCTTCCATTTGTTTGTATCCTCTTTTATTTCCTTGAGCAGCAGTTTGTAGTTCTCCTTGAAGAGGTCCTTCACATCCCTTGTAAGATGGATTCCTAGGTATTTTCTTCTCTTTGAAGCAATTGTGAATGGGAGTTCACTCATGATTTGGCTCTCTGTTTGTCTGTTGTTGGTGTATAGGAATGCTTGTGATTTTTGCACATTGATTTTGTATCCTGAGACTTTGCTGAAGTTGCTTATCAGCTTAAGGAGGTTTTGGGCTGAGACAATGGGGTTTTCTAGATATACAATCATGTCATCTGCAAAGAGGGACAATTTGACTTCCTCTTTTCCTAATTGAATACCCTTTATTTCCTTCTCCTGCCTAATTGCCCTGGCCAGAACTTCCAACACTATGTTGAATAGGAGTGGTGAGAGAGGGCATCCCTGTCTTGTGCCAGTTTTCAAAGGGAATGCTTCCAGTTTTTGCCCATTCAGTATGATATTGGCTGTGGGTTTGTCATAGATAGCTCTTATTATTTTGAAATATGTCCCATCAATACCTAATTTATTGAGAGTTTTTAGCATGAAGGGTTGCTGAATTTTGTCAAAGGCCTTTTCTGCATCTACTGACATAATCATGTGGTTTTTGTCTTTAGCTCTGTTTATATGCTGGATTACATTTATTGATTTGCATATATTGAACCAGCCTTGCATCCCAGGGATGAAGCCCACTTGATCATGGTGGATAAGCTTTTTGATGTGCTGCTGGATTCGGTTTGCCAGTATTTTATTGAGGATTTTTGCATCACTGTTCATCAAGGATATTGGTCTAAAATTCTCTTTTTTGGTTGGGTCTCTGCCCGGCTTTGGTATCAGAATGATGCTGGCCTCATAAAATGAGTTAGGGAGGATTCCCTCTTTTTCTATTGATTGGAATAGTTTCAGAAGGAGTGGTACCAGTTCCTCCTTGTACCTCTGGTAGAATTCGGCTGTGAATCCATCTGGTCCTGTACTCTTTTTGGTTGGTAAGCTATTGATTATTGCCACAATTTCAGATCCTGTTATTGGTCTATTCAGAGATTCAACTTCTTCCTGGTTTAGTCTTGGGAGAGTATATGTGTTGAGGAATTTATCCATTTCTTCTAGATTTTCTAGTTTATTTGCGTAGAGGTGTTTGTAGTATTCTCTGATGGTAGTTTGTATTTCTGTGGGATCGGTGGTGATATCCCCTTTATCATTTTTTATTGCATCTATTTGATTCTTCTCTCTTTTTTTCTTTATTAGTCTTGCTAGCGGTCTATCAATTTTGTTGATCCTTTCAAAAAACCAGCTCCTGGATTCATTAATTTTTTGAAGGGTTTTTTGTGTCTCTATTTCCTTCAGTTCTGCTCTGATTTTAGTTATTTCTTGCCTTCTGCTAGCTTTTGAATGTGTTTGCTCTTGCTTTTCTAGTTCTTTTAATTGTGATGTTAGGGTGTCAATTTTTGATCTTTCCTGCTTTCTCTTGTGGGCATTTAGTGCTATAAATTTCCCTCTACACACTGCTATGAATGCGTCCCAGAGATTCTGGTATGTTGTGTCTTTGTTCTCGTTGGTTTCAAAGAACATCTTTATTTCTGCCTTCATTTCGTTATGTACCCAGTAGTCATTCAGGAGCAGGTTGTTCAGTTTCCATGTAGTTGAGCAGTTTTGAGTGAGATTCTTAATCCTGAGTTCTAGTTTGATTGCACTGTGGTCTGAGAGATAGTTTGTTATAATTTCTGTTCTTTTACATTTGCTGAGGAGAGCTTTACTTCCAAGTATGTGGTCAATTTTGGAATAGGTGTGGTGTGATGCTGAAAAAAATGTATATTCTGTTGATTTGGGGTGGAGAGTTCTGTAGATGTCTATTAGGTCTGCTTGGTGCAGAGCTGAGTTCAATTCCTGGGTATCCTTGTTGACTTTCTGTCTTGTTGATCTGTCTAATATTGACAGCGGGGTGTTAAAGTCTTCCATTATTAATGTGTGGGAGTCTAAGTCTCTTTGTAGGTCACTCAGGACTTGCTTTATGAATCTGGGTGCTCCTGTATTGGGTGCATATGTATTTAGGATAGTGCGCTCTTCTTGTTGAATTGATCCCTTTACCTTTATGTAATGGCCTTCTTCGTCTCTTTTGATCTTTGTTGGTTTAAAGTCTGTTTTATCAGAGACTAGGATTGCAACCCCTGCCTTTTTTTGTTTTCCATTTGCTTGGTAGATCTTCCTCCATCCTTTTATTTTGAGCCTATGTGTGTCTCTGCATATGAGATGGGTTTCCTGAATACAGCACACTGATGGGTCTTGACTCTTTATCCAATTTGCCAGTCTGTGTCTTTTAATTGGAGCATTTAGTCCATTTACATTTAAAGTTAATAGTGTTATGTGTGAATTTGATCCTGTCATTATGATGTTAGCTGGCTATTTTGCTCGTTAGTTGATGCAGTTTCTTCCTAGTCTCGATGGTCGTTACATTTTGGCATGATTTTGCAGCGGCTGGTACCGGTTGTTCCTTTCCATGTTTAGTGCTTCCTTCAGGAGCTCTTTTAGGGCAGGCCTGGTGGTGACAAAATCTCTCAGCATTTGCTTGTCTGTAAAGTATTTTATTTCTTCTTCACTTATGAAGCTTAGTTTGGCTGGATATTAAATTCTGGGTTGAAAATTCTTTTCTTTAAGAATGTTGAATATTGGCCCCCACTCTCTTCTGGCTTGTAGGGTTTCTGCCGAGAGATCAGCTGTTAGTCTGATGGGCTTCCCTTTGAGGGTAACCCGACCTTTCTCTCTGGCTGCCCTTAACATTTTTTCCTTCATTTCAACTTTGGTGAATCTGACAATTATGTGTCTTGGAGTTGCTCTTCTTGAGGAGTATCTTTGTGGCGTTCTCTGTATTTCCTGAATCTGAACGTTGGCCTGCCTTGCTAGATTGGGGAAATTCTCCTGGATACTATCCTGCAGAGTGTTTTCCAACTTGGTTCCATTCTCCCCATCACTTTCAGGTACACCAATCAGACGTAGATTTGGTCTTTTCACATAGTCCCATATTTCTTGGAGGCTTTGCTCGTTTCTTTTTATTCTTTTTTCTCTAAACTTTCCTTCTCGCTTCATTTCATTCATTTCATCTTCCATTGCTGATACCCTTTCTTCCAGTTGATCGCATCAGCTCCTGAGGCTTCTGCATTCTTCACGTAGTTCTCAAGCCTTGGTTTTCAGCTCCATCAGCTCCTTTAAGCACTTCTCTGTATTGGTTATTCTATTTATACATTCTTCTAAATTTTTTTCAAAGTTTTCAACTTCTTTGCCTTTGGTTTGAATGTCCTCCCGTAGCTCAGAGTAATTTGATCGTCTGAAGCCTTCTTCTCTCAGCTTGTCAAAGTCATTCCCCGTCCAGCTTTGTTCCATTGCTGATGAGGAGCTGTGTTCCTTTGGAGGAGGAGAGGCGCTTTGATTTTTAGAGTTTCCAGTTTTTCTGTTATGTTTTTTCCCCATCTTTGTGGTTTTATCTACTTTTGGTCTTTGATGATGGTGATGTACAGATGGGTTTTTGGTGTGGATGTCCTTTCTGTTTGTTAGTTTTCCTTCTAACAGACAGGACCCTCAGCTGCAGGTCTGTTGGAGTACCCTGCAGTGTGAGGTGTCAGTGTGCCCCTGCTGGAGGGTGCCTCCCAGTTAGGCTGCTTGGGGGTCAGGGGTCAGGGACCCACTTGAGGAGGCAGTCTGCCCGTTCTCAGATCTCCAGCTGCGTACTGGGAGACCCACTGCTCTCTTCAAAGCTGTCAGACAGGGACATTTAAGTCTGCAGAGGTTACTGCTGTCTTTTTGTTTGCCTGTGCCCTGCCCCCAGAGGTGGAGCCTACAGAGGCAGGCAGGCCTCCTTGAGCTGTGGTGGGCTCCACCCAGTTCGAGCTTCCCGGCTGCTTTGTTTACCTAAGCAAGCCTGGGCAATGGTGGGCGCCCCTCCCCCAGCCTCGCTGCCTCCTTGCAGTTTGATCTTAGACTGCTGTGCTAGCAATCAGCGAGACTCCGTGGGGTAGGACCCTCCAAGCCAGGTGCAGGATATAATCTCATGGTGCGCCGTTTTTTAAGCCAGTCAGAAAAGCGCAGTATTCGGGTGGGAGTGACCCGATTCTCCAGGTGCCCTCCGTCACCCCTTTCTTTGATTAGGAAAGGGAGCTCCCTGACCCCTTGCGCTTCCCGAGTGAGGCAATGCCTCGCCCTGCTTCAGCTCGCACACGGTGCGCGCACCCACTGACCTGCGCCCACTGTCTGGCACTCCCTAGTGAGATGAACCCAGTACCTCAGATGGAAATGCAGAAATCACCCGTCTTCTGCGTCGCTCTGGCTGGGAGCTGTAGACCGGAGCTGTTCCTATTCGGCCATCTTGGCTCCTCCAATTGTTTATCTTTTAAAAGTATTGTAGGGCAGCCACAGTCGTGCCTTGCATGTGCCATTTCTAAACCATTCAGTATTATGATTTATTTTTAAAGTAACATTTGTTATTTTTCTGATGATAATAATAAAGTTAACTCATTGTAAAGTTTGGAAAATATAGAAAAAATGTAAAGAAAATAAAAATCACACATTAGACCCACCATCAGAGATAGCTGACACTAATGAGTTGATGAATTCCCTTTCAGTATACCTATGATGCATGTAAATTTTATGCTAATTTATAATAACACCTTTTTCATTTTTTAGGATAGCAAATTTGCTCCCCTTGAAATGACAATACGTGTGTCACTATCCGTTGCCAATTGATTTCAGCTCCACAGGTCTTATAATTAGTGTAAATCCTCAATGTCTGAATATTGACAGAGACTAAGTCACAGATGTTATCCTAAACAGAAGCTTATTTCAATATACATTATTTTCTATAAATTTAATATTGTACTATATAAATTATTTTTAACTTAACCTTTTCCCACTTTATATGATACCATCACCCTTTCCCTATGCTAGAGTCTTCCCAATATGATCTTTAGTACCATGCGTTTTAAAGTAAATTGTGTCCTCTCAAAATGTGTATGTTGATGCCCTAACCTCCCAATACTTCAGAATATGACTGGGTTTGGAGATAAGGCACACAAAGAGGTGAATAAGATACAATGGGGACATCAGGATGAGCCCTAGCCAAATCTGATTGGTATCCTTATAAGAGGAAATTTAGACACACAATGAGAGACAACAGGGGTGAGTGTGCATAGAGGAAAGCCCATGTGGAGAGACAGCAAGAAAGCTGCCATCTGCAAGCCAAGGAAACAGGCATCAGCAGAAATCGGACCTGCCTGCATCCTGATCTTGCACTTCTAGCCTCCAGAAATGGAAGAAAATAAATTTATATTCCTAAGCCACTCAGTCTGTAGTATTTGTTACAGCAGCCTAGCAAACTAATATGCTGCTTTATACAATTTATGTAGTCACTCACTTACTGTTAAGTGCCAGTTTCTCTTTTTTAAAAACAATGTTAGGATGTACATCTCTGTAAAGAAATTCTTACTGGATTATTGACTATCTTCTCAGAATAATCTTTAAAATTTTCCCATTACAAAAATAACATATATTTATTTATGAAAATCAGAAAATAGAGCAAAAAAAAGTAGCATAATGTCATTATTCGAACACAAAGATGGTTATATTTATTGTATTTCTTTCTAATGTTGCTTTTTCTTATTTAGACACTGCGATGGTTAATTTTATGTGTCAACTTGACTGGGCCATGGGATGCTGAGTTATTTGATTCAACATCCTTTCTGGGTGCATATCTGAGGGCGGTTTCTGAAGGGGACCAGCATTAGAACTTGTGGCCTGAGTAAAGCAGATGGGCCTCCCCAGTGTGAGTGGGCATCCTCTAAGCCTCTGAGGGCCTGAATACAACAGAAATGTGGAGGAAGGCTGAATTCACACTCTGTCTGACTGCCTGAGCTGGGACAGCAATCTTCTCCTGTCCTGCACACTCCTGCTTCTCAGGCCTTCAGACTTGAACTGGAATCTATACCATCAGCCCTCTAGCTCTAAGGTCTTCAAACTAAACCACCAGCTTTCTTGAGTCTCCAGCTTGCAGATGGCAGATTATGGGACTTCTCAGCCTCTATAATTACATGAATAATAAATCTTACATATATATTACATATATACATATATATATCTCATTTAAATATATAAATTTAAATATAAAAATAATAAACATTATATTTATATCTCAAGATTTATATATATATTTTGTTTCTCTGAGAAACCCTGACTAATACAGGTACTTAAAACAATGATTGTAATCATCTTTATGATTTTTCATTTTGCTTTATAAATTTGACATAACATCATCAGCATTACTTCATATTATTGCTATCATTGCATACTCTTAATAAGTATTTTAATGGCTCCATAGTAAGTAAGTTCATTAAGAAAGTAAAACTAAGCCTTCCCTCGCCATAATTTTCTTTCTATCTGGTGTTTAGACTTTTACTAGAGTACAGCTCAAGCTACAGATGTGAAAGAAATAATAGAATAAAGAAAAGAGAGAAAGAATGGAAGGAAGAGAAAGAAAAAGAGAGAGAGAAAGAAAGAAAGAAAGGAAGAAAGAAAGAAAATGGAGGGAAGGGAGGGAGAGAGGGAGGGAGGGAAAGGGAGAGAGAGGGAGAGAAAAAGAAAGAAAGAAAGAAAGATAGAAAGAGAAAGAAAGAGAGAAGAGGGAGGGAGGAAGGGAGGAAGGAAGGAAGGGAGGGAGGGAAAGGGAGAGAGAGAGAGAAAGAAAGAGAAAGAAAGAAAAAAAGAAAAAGAAAGAAAGAAGAAAGAAAGGAAGAAAGAAAGAAGGAAAGAAAGAAAGAAAAGAAAGAGAGGAGGGAGAGAGGGAAGAAAGGAAGGAAGGAAGGGAGGGATGGAAGGAGAGAGGGAGGAAAGGGAAAGGAAAAGGAAAGGGAGAAGAAGGAAAGGGGAAAAAAAGAAAGGGAAAGACAGCAGCTTAAACTGATGGCCGTTTATTTCTCTGTCACACAACAGTCCATGGCAGGCAAGGGTTCAGGCCTCCCTCACCCTGGCCCCCCATTGTGTGCCCCAGTTGGCTACTCTAGGTCATATTATCTCCCAGCCAGCATGATGTGGAGATAGGACCAGGTGAGTGCCCTCACAATCCTTTTAATGGCAAGACCCAGGAGTGGCACACATCACTTCTACCATGTATCACTGACCTCAACTTAACCTTATGGCCACATCAGCTATAATGGAGGGCTGGATCCTACACTTCCGATAAAAATAAAAAATATATTGACTCAATTGGCATTTATTGCACAAACGTTGTGTGATCGAGACTTTCAGCAGTTACTTCATTTAATATTCTCTGACTAGATATCATCAGCTTGGTAGCTGGGGGTCACTAAGCCACTGGAGAGGTTAAATAACCTTCAAGGTCTCAGCATCTCCTTTATTCAGACAGAACTAATTCCAAGTCTGTTTAATTCCAAAACTACTGTTCTTCCTGGTATATTATTATTTTGTTTCTTTATTAAATTCCTAAAGATTAAACTTTAAAACTTCAAAGCATTTACTTCCAAGACTTCTGAATTTTTAAAATAATTCTTAGTGAAATAAAGAATCTCTGTTATGCCTCCAAATACACGTTTAGTAGAAAATATTGTCAGGTAGTTTTAGAATAAGTTCTGTCTCTGGACTTCTGGGACTAGTTAAGTAAATAACCAGTATTTATAATGCTCCATTTGTTCCCATGTAAATTATGACAACAATAGTCATTGTTTTTCAAACGTTTCTAGATCTTAGAGAATAGATCTTTTTGTGACAGGAAACTGGAAAAAATATCCCCCCAGACTATTCACACAAAAAATAGTGATATTGTTTTGCTAGGGGCAAGGTCAGAGGGAAGAATTCTACCCTTCCTTCATATGATGAGAAAATAAATGGAAACATGACAAGATGGCTTACTTTTTAGGAAAACTAATGAGGCAATCAACTGCATGGCTTTCTGCTGGGAAGATTGAACTAGAATTGGAGCACCCAGGTTCACTGTCACATACAGGATTGAAGCCTTCACATCTGACACTCAACTTTGCAGGACACAAGGGACCAAAAGGGAGGAATTTCTCCCTGTGGGGCATCAAGGAGTTTTGTAAAAGGTTTTTCAACTGAGAGACATGAAAGAGGGCCGCAGAGAGGGGACATTTGGAATGGTCTCTTTTTGGAAAACCGAAGCCATAAACAAACCCTTCCCTTCTTTGGTTAAGAGTATGAGTAGATTAGATTCAGTGACAGCCTTTGTTCTCTCTCATACTATATTGCTTTTTTGAGAGTTACTGCAGCCTAAGAAAATAACTTTGTATATTTCCATTATAGAGGGTTTGGTATGGGGAAGATAGTCAGGACAGTAGGTACACAAGGAAAGGATGGCAGCTGCTCTCCAAACATCTTTCCAGGGCTACAGAGCAGGGGGTGGGTGGAGGTGGAGCTGGAGGTCAATTCTTTGGATGAAATCCTCCAGCCCCGCTTTGCCCTCCACCCTCCCACCATCACCCATGATAAGCATGGAGCATCGTTCAGGACAGAAAAGAAGAAACTCCTTCACGCCAGGCTATATGCATGTGGTAAGCCCAGCTAGAAGTAATGGACACATGAGCAAAATGTTGAGGATTTAGAATTCCAGGTGCCTCTCAGTGAAAGTGGCAATGGTTAATTGAATAGAATACATAATCAAATAGTACAAGTAGGCCCGGTGCGGTGGCTTACGCCTGTAATCCCAGCACTTTGGGAGGCCAAGGTGGGCGATCATGAGGTCAATAGATCGAGACCATCCCGGCCAAAATGGTGAAACCCTGTCTCTACTAAAAATGCAAAAATTACCTGGGCATGGTGGCATGTGCCTGTAGTCCCAGCTACTCAGGAGGCTGAGGCTGGAGAATCGCCTGAACCTGGGAGGCGGAGGTTGCAGTGAGCCGAGATCACGCCACTGCACTTCAGCCTGGCAACAGAGTGAGACTCCGTGTCAAAAAAAAAAAGTACTTTTTTTTCTTTAGAATTCAACATCAGCTAAAAGGCTTCTACTGTTTATGTTTTATTACCTGGTTTGTTACGCATCTATTGTAAAGTGCTATTAAATTATAATAAATTAGTTTTCCCTCCACAGAAGTGTCACCTGAACATACTTAGCTGGCTCATCAGTGCCACAAATATGTAATTATTTATCTTATTAAGCAGTTTTGTTACCTTTTACGCATTGCATAGTGCTTTTTCATTAGCTTTACCTGAAAAAAAAAAAAAAAAGAAGTAAACTATTGTAAAGTGAGAAGTTCTTAGCCATGGTTATATACTCACTAAATTCTAAAGTTTCTTGAGCCTCTGGATCCTGCTAAGAATTTTGCCTTTGATCTACAGATCAAAGACCACAGCAAGAATCTCATTAAAGCTATGAAACTTCTCTCTAGAAAATGAATGTAAACAGAGAATGCTATATAAAATTTCAGGGGTTTTATGGATCCCCAGAAAGCCAGTCGGTGGAACCCCAGATTAAGCAACTCTGGTTTTTAAAAGGATTTTGAAAATTCTTGATAAATTATGTACAACAATAAATTTTATGATACTCTACACTTCACTTTTTCAGGTATTTATGCATAAGGCAAATATCTATCACTGTAATGGCAAAGATGACAGGGGTAATTTCAATCTGGATTTTGTTGGTTAAAAAAATAAATAATGTCCTATCTCTTCAATCTTTCTACATCAACCAAAGATACATTGTTCAGTCCCTTCCCCCAGGTAAATTTTACATGAAAAAAGAAATTACTTTGGCCACTGCAGCAATGTCAAATCCTAAAGAATTGAGAAAGCATGTCATGTTCTGAGATATATTGGGTGCTTATTCTTTGCTAGACATTGTGCTAAGCACTTTACATGCATTTTTGCATTTAATTCTCAGAATAAGCATGTGAGAAAGTTACTAGCGTATTTTTTAAATCTCCATCTTACATATAAGGAAATTGAGAGGAACTCAGTAATTTGGCTGAGGTCACACTGTTGGTAAGTGGTGACGCCAGAACTCAATTTTTCTTTTGCAATTTGGCAACCAGGCAAAAGTCATCAGAAACAGGTGTCTTTTATCTAAAGTTCTGTGAAGGAAGAGCAGTTTTATTTTACTTCAAAGAAACAAATGACATAAATAAATTTGCACCTGCCCTCGATGTTGTGCAAATTTATTTATAATGAATTGCAAAGAAAGGGGAAGTAGCCCTAAATTCAGAAAATTTTAAATAATCTAAAATCAGGTATGTAACATGCAATCCCATTTGTCCAGAAAAGAGGCCAAAGGCAGAACAGTAAATATTTTCCACAGCAAAATTATCACAAGGGTGCATGGAGTCTTCCAATCTCGAGGACTCTTCCCGTTTAAATGGAAACTGCAAATCACCAAGTTACCATGTGGTATAAGTCATGAGTCTATCAATCTCTTTCACTCTTCATTTGCCTTAGATTGATTTGACTTTGTGATAATGCATCGTTCTGATCACACTGTGCCATTGTTGATATAGAGTCTCCAGAGAAAACTACAAACAGATAAACAAGGCTGGCAGCTCAATTTTAATAGAGTCTTAGGATGAAGAACAGTAATATTTGGGAGCATCACCAACTAATACTGGTGCCCAAGAGAACTTTCAAGATATGAGCCAGCAGTAAAATATGTGTAGAAGTGAATGGTAAGGCAGAAACTCAAAACGAATTATTATAACCACTCCAATTCATTGCAAAGTTTTGCTCCTAAGGATATAATACTCAGATGCTTACTGAGCATTTAAATATGCAGCTAAATATGTACCACAGTGGTTAATCAAGTTGAAATACAGCGTTGGGGTTTGTATACGTGAGAAGCTGAAGTCCAGAACAGTTGAATTACTTGAGGTCTCACTGAAAATTGGTGATGGTAGGGCTTATTCCAATGTCTGTTCACTATACCTCATTCCTATTCCAGTCTATTCTAGACCAAGTGTCAGCAGGCATTCATTTTCTTTAAAAGTCAGATCACAAATATTTTAAGATTTCAGTTCATTTTGTCTCTGTAGCAACTACTGGGGTCTGCCATTGTATCACAGAGCCAGCCATAGACAATAATAATGAATGGGCATGTGTTCCAATAAAACTTTATTTATAAAACAGACAGCTGGCTGGATTTTGCTGGCAGATAGTAATTTGCAACCCCTGCTCTAGACTATAAATTTCATCTCTGCCATTCGTTAATTATAGGTTTTGAGTTAGTCAGTAGTCTCTTTCAACCTCAGTTTTATCCCCCAGTGAAGTATACTATTTTCCCAATAGTGGAAGTAATTTTTCTCAGGTAAATTGTTGAAAATGGCTTTCAATAGAATATAGTTTGGGGAATATCAGTCTTTAGATTTATAAAATCATATACAAATATTTGGATGTATGTGTGTAAATGTACACATATAATTTATTGAATACCTATAATGTGCTACATACCCTAGCAAACACTTTACAAATAACAGATTTGATCCTAAAAACTATCTTTCAGTGTAGATGCCAGGTGGTTGAAAGACATTAGTGAGTTTGCCAAAGCTGCATAGCACCCAAGTTGTGGAACTGTGATCAATTGCTTCCTAAAAGCTTCACTCAGGCCCTTACACTATGCTGTCTTTCCACTGTCTTGATGAGGACAAACTACTGATTTTCTTGGGAGTTTCATGTATGTGGAGTAGAAGGTATTTTTTGTGGCAGACAACCTTCTGCCCATACTCAAACATGCACTGCGCCATGTTTTACCAGTGAGTGAAGCAACAGCACTAAAATGTAGTGTTCATGGCTAGTGTGTGCCCCCATTCTAGTCTAGCTTCCTTTTATACTTTTAGTTGCAATGACTGTTAAGAGGACCCTGTTCTTAGAAATTTTCCCTCTACCTAAAAGATTTGGGGATCTCTGAAGAACAGAAACACCTGGGGGCTCCGACTGAGGAACAGGAATGCAAGAGGCAAAAATACATATCATCAAGACACCATACAAGAGAAATAGCCAGGGGGGGACACCACTGGGGGTGGGTTGGGAGAGGGCTCCTGGGGAGCTGGCACCCAAAGAATGCACTGGAGTCCGGTGCTGCAAGGGTAGCCCTCATTGTTTTCCTCATGGCTACTATATCCCGGGAAGAGAAGGGTAATACTAAAAAGCAACACTTAATTCCCCAATAAAGTAAGTGCAGCAGAGACTAGGAATTTATTTTGCTTACAGTTTGATTTCCTGGCCTGTTAATTTCTCAGAAAGAAGAAAAGGAATTTGAAAGTGAGAAATATTTACTTATGTGGGAATAAATATGCATGAAAATGCTAAACAGAAGTGCAAAACCAGTATTTATGCCCGTTTGCATGAATTTTAAAGCAATATGAATCAAGAAAGCTCTAACATTATCATTCTGACTCTTTATAATGGGACAGAGAATACAGTTATATATATATATATACTCAAATTTTATTCTATGTATGAATAGATGCATATTATGTCAATGAATTTCTTGATGAAATAACTATTTTTTCTTATAAATCTCATAAAAACAGTTTGAGATTATCAAAATTAAGGGATCAAGCTAGTGCATAACAAAGTAAAACATTCTGGTCTGTATATGTAAATGAGGTAACAGCAACACATTCAACATCTGTTAAATTCACAAAATATAATATTCATTTCATAAGGTTTAAAATACAGGCATGAGTATTATGAAGAGGAATATAACTGCACAGAGAGAACTCTGTGACATTTTATTATTTCATATTTACACTCAGCTATATGTGTAAATAAACAGGTATTTTAATATCTGTGCCAAATGAAAAAATATATATTGCTCTAGCCTGAGCTTTGATGCACATGGTGTATATATGCAGTTTAATTTCAAAAAGAAAATGATGGAGAGCCTGGAGATTATAAAAGTTATACCTAGAGAAATGAGAAATTATCACCTTAGCCACTTTCCCTGTTGAATAGAAGTCTGGAAATGCATTCATTTTATGTCAGCAGAAAACACACCCTTGCCTTGTAAATTGTTACATATTGTAAAATACAGATTGTCTCTAATTAACAAAAAGAAAGACATTGCCTTTCCAAGTCTGGGAATGTTATCTTATAATTTTGTCACAACTGATCTTTATTTAATTGTTCCATTTTAAAGATTATTTATCTTGTTTTTGCCTCTTTGATTGCCTCCTTCTACTGTATTATAAATTGAAACCACTATGAACAACATCACTAATTTCCCCTAAAGATCATCTGAGCTTTCAAGCTGAAACATTGCACTCAGTTTTATTTTTCATAAAATTGAAATGGTTTTAGATGGCTAATTTTTATCATCTTTAATGCAAGCCTCAAAGGTAGCCTGTTTTTTAACAAATAAGTAATTGCTTGGACTGAAATTTTTAACTGCCATATTTCAAAGGGAAGATAATGCTAAAAGGGTGTTGGTTATAATAATTAAACCCTTTGTTCAATCAAAAATAGACTCTAGCTAAAGGCCACTAAACTTCACAAGGTATATAACAAATCATATTTCAATTTAATGAACACAAATTTTTTTCTTCTGTGTTTACTATTTGTCATTTAGATGCATAAATAGAGAACTAGATTAGGAATAAATTAAGCATAGAGATAATTTGTGGCAGCTCTGATCAATCATATCTATATGCACTGTGATTACATGAAATGAAAGGGCCATTCGCATATAAGGCTGATAAATGGCTCTAAGTCCAGAAAGAATTTGATCTGCAGACCAGCTGTCTTTCTTTTTTTACCCAGGCAAAAAAAAAAAAAAAAAGAAAGAAAGAAAGAAAGAAAAAGAAAGATCAACTGTTTAACTAGAAAACCTTTACCTAATATTTCAAATGAAATTTAAAATATTACAGTACTAGGTGATGTTCAATCATTAGGATTAAACACAACAGGATAACAAATATTATTCAAAACACAGAACTAAAAACTAAAGGCATGTGACACAGTTCATTGATGGGGAGGATACTTTCCTGGCTGATGTAGAGAAGAAATGATATGGTGCAGAGGATGATAAAATTGAAACTGAAAGCTACAACTACTCGATGAAAGGGTGAGAATGGAGTATTTACTCTGCTGGCAGTGGGGAGCCATTGTGGATCTCGACAGGGATTTACGTGAAGCGGGCAACATTTCTGAAGAGTGATCTGGCAGCTGTTGGCAGGAGAGACTGAACAGAGAAGGGTTTGAACATAGGGTTGCAAGGGAAGAATAATCGTAGTGGCTAAAGAGCACTAATGAGAAGTTGCTGAACATTGGCGGCGGTCTAATACACCTGGTCAGGTGTATTAGTCCGTTTTCACACTGCTATAAAGATAATACCTGAGATTGGATAATTTATAAACAAAAGAGGTTTACTTGACTCACAGTTACACATGGCTGAGAAGGCCTCAGGAAACTTATGATCATGGCAGAAGGTGAAGGGGAAGCAAGACGTATCTTACAGTGGCGGCAGGAGAGAGAGAAAGGGGGAAGCGCCAGACACTTATCAAACAACCAGATCTCATGAGAACTCAGTCACTATCACGAGAACAGCATGGGGGAAACTGTCCCCATGATCCAATCACCTTCTACCAGGTCCCTCCCTCAACACGTGGGGATTACAATTCGGATTACAATTCGAGATTAGATTTGGGTGGGGACACAGCCAAACCATGTCACTAGAAAAGGATGTTTTGAGAGATATTATGAAGGAACAGTTGATAGGACATCTTTCAGTTGAAAAAAAAATTGAGAAGTTTCTAGAATTACCAACTGGGGAAGTGATTTGGGGACACGAAGGGCTACTTCTGCAAATCAGTTGAGATGGTATAAATTGTGCAATAGTAACAGAGTCCCCAGATCTCCTATGCATAAAACACCAAAGTGTTTGTTGTTGTTTCTGTTGCCCACATACACTACCTGTCCATGGTGGTCAGCTGGTCTCTCCTCCTCCTTAAAAGCCTCACTCAGGGTCACTGCTGATAGCTGCTGCAGAAGGAAGAGAGAAGGGGAAACACACACTGTGTCTACAGCTTCTGCATAGAAGGGACACGAGACTTCCTGTTATGTTCCACTAAGAAAAGGAAACCACATGGCTCTGGCTGGCTTCAAGGAGATGATGCTGATGATTAGTAGTATAATATATCACTTTCTCCTTTTGCGATGGGCCTAGGTATTTTATATGTAAGAACATTTTTTAGACTAGGTTCTACAAAATATGAAAAGCAATTTATTGCCTTTGTCTCTTAGAGACAAATAAATAAGTGCACCTGAGTCAATGTGAAAAGAAATAGAAATGTGTGCAAGTGATAAAGAACATCCCTAGCTATGTAGTCAATTTCATAAATACCCAATCTCCTAAATACTTGGTTTGCCATTTAATAGGACTTTCTACAAATTAGTTTCATATGGCTACTGCAATAGATAACCACAAACTTGATGTCTTAACATACTGTACATTTATTCTTACAGTTCTGGAGGTTAGAAGTTCAAAATCTGTTTGACTGGGCCAAAATGAAGGTGTCAGGAGGGCTGCACTCCTTTTGTAGACTGTAGGGGAGAATCTGTTCCTTGCCTTTTCCAGTTTTTGGTGGCTGCCAGCATTTCTTGGCTTGTGATTGCATCACTCCAGTCTCTGGCAGTGCGGAGCCACTGTGGATTTCAGCAGGGACTTGTGTGAGGCAGGCAACATTTTCTGAAGAGTGATCTAGCAGCTGTTGGCAGGAGAGACTGAACAGAGAAGGGTCTGATCATAGGGTCACAAGGGAAAAATAATCATAGTGACTCAAGAGCACTAATTAGAAGCTGCCAACGTAAGAGTTGGCAGTGGTCATGGCTAGGAAAGGATGTTTTGAGAGATATTGCCATTGCTTCCATGGTCACATTGTCTTCTCATCTGCAGTGTAAATTCTCTCTCTGCCTCTTTCTCATAAGGACTCCTGTTATTATATTTGGGCCCATACTGATAACCCGACATAACTGCCCCATCTCAAAATCCTTTATCTTTCCACATAAACAAAATCATTTTTGCCATTCACAGGTTCCCAGGATTAGGACCTCCTTATCCTTGGGGGCCATTATCCAGCCTATGGCACTCATCATGGAATTACTTCTGTGGCTTCCACTGTGTTTAGATAAGCGCAGGATATAAAATCAACCAATGCATCATTAACATAGACCTATGTTCAAAAATAGCCATAAAAAGGCTCTAAAAGAATGTTCTAATATAAGGAAAGAAGGCATCATTTTGTTTAAGGTTAGGAGGAAAGGTCAACTAAATTTCATCTAGCTTTAAAAATAGTTGGTCAAGGATGATTCTTGTTTTTGTCAACTTTCTCAAAATCATTGAATTTATTTGTTCAGAAATGTTTTAAGTTTTTTAAATTTTTTTAAATAATGTCAACTTTTATTTTAAATTCGGGGGTACATGTTTATGTTTGTTACATGAGTAAGTTGCATGATGCTGGGTTTTGGGGTATAATCGATCCTAGTGAGCACAGTACCCAACAGTCAGTTTTTCAACCCTTATTCCCCTCCCTCCCTCCCCCCCCCGTCTAGTAGTCCCCAGTGTCTTGTGCTGCCAAGAGATGATTCTTGAAAGAAGGGGTGTTGCTCCTGCAGGTTGGCAGCCATCGTTCGCACAGTATGGATATTTGACCAGATGAATGAACAACAGTTTGAGGCTAAGATTATGTGCAAGGTCAGTTTGCAGGTAAAGAACATGTGCAGGTAAAGAGGACAGTTATGAGGATCTAATACAAAATTCTCAGGTTTTCAGCATCTCTTTTAAAAAATCTGTTTCTATTTATAGACTTCCAATTGTAGAAGAGCCATTATCTAAGGAATGGAGTCACTTCTGCTGTCCTTGACGTTTCTGTGTAAGTTTGACTCTGCTCTTGAACCTGTTGTTCTAATGATTGAAGGAGAATAGAAAGAAACTAAGAAAAGTCTGACATGTGTACATTATAAAAGGAAAAAAGCTTTCTGCACAAAAATTAGATCTAGAAAGGCAGAAAATGAAGGAAGGGGATAAAAGTTATGCCAGACTAAAGAACAAATGGGGAAAATGGGGAAAAATAATTTAAATCATTTTTCTTGCTGTTAGGAATATAATTTTTATTTGCCCCTCTTCTAAAGATTTCAGAAAAGATATATATATATTTTCTGCAATAAACAAAAATGACACCAGTTTTCTGAGCACTTTTTTTTTGCAGAAAATACATACATATATATATATATATATATAGATATATATATATATAATCTCCATGGCTAGACACAAATTCCCTACAGAGAAACTTCCCACTAATTATCTAAATTTTACACTAACATTGGTGACATAATGTAAGTTCCAAATTTCAGCAACTCTTCTCTTGAATATTTTTATGTAACATATTGGAGGTTGTAGTTTTTCTCATTGGGTAGGTGTTTCCCAATTATAATCTTACTTTAAATTTTCTTTAAGTGTAAAAATGATTTTAATTGATAGTGTCTGTGCGTAAAACAATTTTGGGTAATTAAACATACCTGAATGAAGTAGATCATATTGATTGGTCAGCAATTAACCATAATTAGAAACAAAACAAAATGAAGCAGAAGATAAAATGATCAATTTGTTAATATAAATAGACACACCTTAAGATTTCATTTGTTCTTGAAAATCCTATCTGTCCTAAATTCAAAGGATGATGTCGAATATTATAAAACTATCCTAAACAATCTCTAGCATTCTCTCTAAATTATCACATAAATTATTGTGTATGGAGTAAAGACAACCAGGCTCTGTCTAGGTTTAATGGAAAAGTCCATTCTGAGAGGTAGCTGGATCAATGGGATCTTCAACTATAAATAACATATATTATCCTTCTGAATTTTTCTACCGATTGGTTTATAACCCTTCATATTCATTATCTTGTTTCAAGCTCACAAAATCCCCAGCATTATTCAGAATAGCCATTGCATCCTGTTTTGTTTAAAAAAGAAAAATAAAAATAAAAAGTGCTCAGAAAACTGGTGTCATTTTTGTTTATTGCAGAGGAAAGTCTAGAACCCAGGTGTTCTGCTGCTATCACATTGCCTTGTACCTTAATTCTCTAAAAAATACACATTGCCTTTTTTGGCTAACAAATAGCTCATACTTCAAAAGTTCCAAGGGCATATTTTTCTTTCAAAATCCTTAACAATTGAAAAATCCATCTGGTCTCTGAAAACTGGTCTCTGAATATAAGGACAGTGCTGGTCAGAAGTAGATTCTGGGCTGGTGGGCTGCAAAAATCTAGTCTCATGTCCTATGCAGAAGACACTTGTGCTACCTAGTCTGATTTTCCATGCAACCCAAGTGCACCGTTTCCAATCAGCTTGGAACCCAAATAAAACCCAAGAAAAATGCTCAAGCAAGACTTTCCCAATGGTTACTTCTAAGCAGCCTGCTCATATGCCACTGCCATCCTTTAGCATATTGCCCTAACTTCATTAAACACTTTTAGGAGTGTGTGTGTGTGTGTGTGTGTATGAAAAGTATTTAATAAAACCTTATACTTTAGGCATTATGTTATATTTCCAAGAACTTTAGTCATTTTTCACATTAAAGTCTTGAACTTTCCTAAGTAAACTGTGAATATTAAAATAATTCTGTGTAAATAGCAAATAACTGGGAGTGAGTGACATTCAGTGGACATTCATAGTCAGTTATTGATGAACCCTTAAATACACACACCACAAATACAATCTCCATAATGTTCCCTACTCTATCGTTCAATACATTTTATGCATCGATTATTACATACTAATGGGCTGTGTAATATCCTTTCCAGATTTCATTGTAGGTATTTTATTAAAATGAATAGATTCAATTATAGAAAAAAAATTAAGTCCTTTCCTACTGCTGTTCATTTTAATTGTAAGTAGTTAAGCATTTATATTTTGCACTCTTTGGTTTGCTACATGTGTGATCTGATTCCCATTGGTAACTCCTTGCATATTACCTTTATATTGTAGGTAGTCCAGGTTGTGAATTTCTGAGGTTATGTTGTACACATTCCATTCTTAGCACATACATAAATATTTGCCAACTTCAGAGTTTGCAACAGGAGAAAATAATTTCATTCATTCATTCATTTATGCCACAAATATTTATTGTTTGCCTACTATGTATCAGGCACTGTCTTAGTCACTGATGACAGATTAGTGGAGGAAAAAAGAGAGAGATAAATATCCTTGCAGTGAAGATGTTCTAATTTGGGAAGACAGACTATAAAGTTAAAAGTAAAATGTATAATATGACAGATGGCGATACATACTAAGAGAAAAGTAAAGCACAAAAAAAGCTTGGAGAATTCCAACGGTAGGCAGATTTTAAATAGATTGTTTGCCATTCCAGGATGGTATCCTTTCTGAAAAGACCTAAGGAAGATGAGAAAGCAAGCCATACAGATATCTTGAAAACACCACATGCAAAGCAAACAGTAAGTGCAAAAGCTCTGAGGCAGAAATGTGCACAGTGTCCTAAGATTAACCCAGAGGCAGGTATGTCAGGAGCAGAGTAAACTAAGCAGAGAGTAAAAGGAGATAAGAGCAGTGTTGATGGCCATATCACTCTAAGCATGCCTGATCTTGTCTGATCTCAGAAGCTAAGGAGGGTCTGGCCTGGTTAGCACTTGAGTAGGAGATTTTAAGATCGACACACAACAATTAATTATATTTCTATATACTAACAATAAACATGCAGAAACTTAAGCACATAATACCATTTATAATCACTCCCAAGAAAATAAAATACTTAGGATGAAAGGACATGGAGGTCATGGTAAAAATTGGTTAGGGCCTGAATGCTACTGTAAGGACCTTGATTTTTACTCTAAGTCAGATAGGAAGCCATGACTTGATATACATTCTTTCTAAATAAATGTTAAGTCCAGTGACGCTCTAGACAGAGCATCCCTGCATGGTGAGTAGTGCTGCAGAGTCTCCTGTATGGTGACTCAGTGACCCAGGTGGCCTCTAGTTGTGGCTCTACTATTTCAACACTCAGTTGGCATATTCACTGAGAAGGGGAAAGTGAACTGGAAGGTCCACAGGGGACTTTTTCTTCTTTTCCTTCTTTTTTTTCTTTCCTTTTTTTTTTTTTTTTTTTTTTTTGAGACAGAGTCTTGCTCTGTCGAACAGGCTGGAGTGCAAAGGCCCGATCTCGGCTCACTGCAACCTCTGTCTCCCAGGTTCAAGTGATTCTCCTGCCTCAGCCTCCCAAGTAGCTGGGATTACAGGTGCCTACCACCACGCCCGGCTAAATTTTGTATTTTTAGTAGAGATGGTGTTTCATCATGTTGATCAGGCTGGTCTTGAACTCCTGACCTTGTGATCCGCCCACCTTGGCCTCCCAAAGTGCTGGGATTATAGGCATGAGCCACCTCACCCGGCCAGGACTTTTTCTTCCACTCACAATCCATTGTCAACAACTAATCAGAAGCCCCAGAAAATATAGTTCTCCCAGGAGAAATGGAAAACTAAATTTCATTGAGCACCAGTAATGTTTACTATTTGGGGCAAAGGTAGAAGCAGTAAGGCCAGGTAAGAGAAAATTGCAGTTAGCCAGAAAAGATGATGACAACTGCTTGAACCATGTTGGTAGCTGAAGACATGTTCTGAGTATATTTTGAAGGTAGGAGCAATAGGATTTACTGATCAATTTTGAATGGGGGATTTTAGAGAGGAGGTAAGTTGGAAGGATGGAGTTTCCCATTTACTGAGCAGAGAAGACTTCAGAAGTAGTGCATTTAATGGGAATATCAAGAGTTTGGTTTTGAAACACTGAATCTAAAATTTCCATGGAACGCCCAACTTGAGATGTTGGGTAGATAGTTGGGTATATGAGCGTGGAGTTCAAAAGATAGATAAATGTAGGTATCATCCACATAGTGACAGTATTTACAGCCATATAACATAGAGAGATACCTAAAAAGCATGTGTAGATTGAAAAAAAAAAGAAAGAAACAAAGAAAAAGTTCAAGGACTGAGGGCTGAGATCTGGGGCATTTAAACTTTTACAATTTTGGTAAATGAATAGGACAAGCAAAGGATCTTAAGATAAAGCAACTATGAATCAGGAGTAAAAAAACAGCAATGTGCAGTGTTGCATAAATGAAGTGTAAATAATATATAAAGGAGAGAGTAATCAACATGGCCCAGTCCTCCTAATACACCAAGTTAGATGAGGACGGATAATTGGCCATTGAATTTAGCAACATGGAGGTCATTGCTAACCTCAACAGAAGCTATTTTGTGGAATGGCAGAGAAGAAAGCCAGTTAGAGTTCTTCAGGAGCAGAAAAATGGGTGGTAATTGGAGCAGGATGTGGGAGAAATTTAGTATGTCTGTATGCTGATGAGACCAATCCAACAGAGAGAGAATCGAGGAATACACAGGCAAGGCAGGGGATATTCCTGGGGTGATATGTTTAGTAAAGGACAATAAATGGGTTCTGACACTTTGGTGGGGGGTTTCTCTCTGAGAAGAGCATCATAGTTTCATGCATTGAAATGGAGAGAAGTCAAAATATCTGGGCACAAATGCGA
This sequence comes from Pan troglodytes, assembly GCF_028858775.2. NCBI lineage: Eukaryota > Metazoa > Chordata > Mammalia > Primates > Hominidae > Pan > Pan troglodytes. The sequence goes on along the minus strand of NC_072408.2, from coordinate 54,181,741 downwards.
GTAGGTGGGAAACCGTGATGATAGGAACCAGGGGGACATCTTTCTGATAGCTTCTGTTTTCTCAGTGAAATAGAATCAAAGTCACCATCTAGAATTAGAATGAAAGAGGTTTGAGAAGAGAGAGGCAGGCTTGTTGTCTAGCGTGTTGTAGGAGAGTGAATGAACTAGGGGATGGAACACGATTTCCAGACTGCTCTGGGGGACACTTGTTAGTGATCATGAACTTGAAGTTAGGCCAATCAGCATTGCTGGATGTTTTTCTCCAACCATGGTCGACAGCGTAGGTACAGGGGCAGGTGTGAAATGGCCAAAAAGTTCGGTTTTAAGAAGTCTCATTTACATTGATCATGATCTTGCCACTAAAATTCTTGATTATGTTAACCATCTCCTTTCCCACAGATGCTCCGAGACTGGGGAATCACTGTAGAGTCTGCCTTCCACACTCCAGTCTAAATCTACTCGCTCTTTGGTTCCAAACGCATTATCTATACCTAGTTTCCTCTTAGTGCCCACTGCCTCTGCCAGGACTGTTTATCTTATTCCTACTTGACTGTGAAGGATAGGGCTCCAATTTTTCTCAAGTGCTCAGCAGCCTCTGGGCCAGTTTCTCACATCTCCACCTCTCCCTTCATGTTAAGGCCTGTCTGCAGCTCCCAGCCTGGATCAGCACCGTGAGTCAGGGTGTTCAGAATGTGGATTGGAGTGAAGTAGTCCTATCACAGAGACCTGTTCTCTGATAAAATAAGAATGAACTGAACACCACTGAGAGAAGAAGCAAGAAATCTCGGGCCCCGTCTTACCACTCTGAGCCCCATCTGCTTTTCTGCTTCATCCAGGAGCCAATCCAGAGACAGTTTGGATTGCGAGTGACACGGGGTGACAGATTGCATCATAGAGCCTTTGCTCCTTACCTCAAATTAGACCAATTCTTTCACAGTCCAGATGGTTAATGCTGCTGCGAAGACCTCAGCAACATGTTGAGCTTACCACCCAAATAACTTGCTCCTGGGGAAATTTTAGAAACTGTTATCTAAACAAATGGGAGGTCAGCTTATTTAGTTGGAAAAAAAGAGTCTCTACAGAAACATTTGGGCAGGTTTCAGTTTGGGCAAAAAGCATTTCATTCATTTCATTTTAACGGTCTCTGTTGAATAAGCATGAAAAATGTTTTTCATTAGTCCTTCTTCCATATTATACCTGACATGCAGAGGAAAACATGAATTTTTCCTGTGCTTAACAAATATTCTGTAGTGATATGGAGCAGCAGGAGAGATGCAAAAGGAATGGTAATTTCACAAAATGAAAAGGCTTGGGCTAAAACAGCTCATTTATTCCCAGGAAGGAGCAAGACCATGCTAGCACATGATAAAAATAAACTGATGAAATTTCTAATACTGGAGATTATGATTAAAGACAATTTATAATCGGTCTGAAAATGAAATGGGGAGGAATGCTTCATTTTTGTTATTTGCTTCAACCTAATTTATTTTCTCACACCCCATTCATTCAACAGGGGACCCCCAACAGTCTCTCCATAGGTAGAACTTTTTGCCTCATGCCCTGACTAATGCTTATAACCACACAAATAGCTTATTTTGCCAGCTTCTTTTATTGCTATGTCTAGGATTTTAACACTAATGTGATTTTCCTTTGTTTTTAATGTTCTGAAATTAATCGTACATGTGTAATATCTAGTTTTGAAATGTAAATGCCTTTGACATTTTGCTTTAATTCCAATGTGAATGGTAATTTAAGGGTTTTATAATAAAGATGAACCAACCTATACAATGAATACATAAACAGGGAACGGGAATATACAAAAGTAAAAGAACGTTTTTGTAATGTGTTCTCTGTAGATTCCACTGGAGTGGGAGAGTAGTGTGTGTTCATTTCTAATACTTCATCACAAAATTGAAGATAGAAAAGAGCTAGTTCAGAATGTTACCTGTTTAAATAACTTATTTTAGGCTAGTCAGTGGTTGTGAATACCAGTAATAGTAAGTAGAAAAAAAGAAAATGGTGGCTACTTTGACGAAAGAATGAGAAAAGCAAACAAGTAATTGACATCTAAAAGGAATACTTCCCGGACGGGCGCGGTGGCTCTCGCCCGTAATCCCAGCACTTTGGGAGGCCGAGGCGGGCGGATCACGAGGTCAGGAGATGGAGACCATCCTGGCTAACACGGTGAAACCCCGTCTCTACTAAAAACACAAAAAAGTAGCCAGGCGTGGTGGCGGGCACCTGTAGTCCCAGCTACTCAGGAGGCTGAGGCAGGAGAATGGTGTGAACACTGAAGGCAGAGGTTGCAGTGAGCCGAGATGGCACCACTGCACTCCAGCCTGGGCAACAGAGCGAGACTCCGTCTCAAAAATAAATAAATAAATAAATATAATTTTAAAAAAAGGAATGCTCCCCTTAAGCTGACGTAAGCAAAAACTTGCTAAAGTGTAACATGGAATTTGCATTGAGCACTAGCTATGAGCCCGGGAATGTGCTGCATACTTTACCTGAATTGTCTGATTTATCCTCATACAGCTGTATGAGCGCTCCTGTTATTTATTTTTTCTTTATTTGCAGATGAAGAGACTAAAGTTCAGAGAAGTGAAATAACTTGCACAAGGTCACACAACTAGTAAATGGCAGGGGCATGATTTAAACTCAAGTCAATCTGACTCCAGACTTATTTTATACAAAGATAATTTCTTAAAATATGTATTTTTCATAAAAATCTTCTTAAAATGTATAAATAGCAAACAACTTTTAAAATGTATAGAATATCTTCTTAAAATGTACAGAAGAAAAAGAATCTTCTTAAAATACATAGAATAGCAAAAAGTCTGATAATAAAAGTGCATACCCATTAAAAGTTAAATGACATCTGATGTTAAAATGTTTTTAGTACAGAATGTGACATAAAATAGCACTTATTTTTCTCCATGAGCTTTGCAGTATGCCCTGATCAACCTTCAAAGGAATCCTCCTGAGTTTACATGAGTTGGAAAATGTGTTTTCCTGGCTGGTTAAAGTGGAACCAATCTCCTCCGTGTGGTAGAGAGAGGCAGTACATGATTCCCTAAGTATTTACCCTGAGGTTGAAATAGCATTTCTACAATTTACTTCGTTCCTCTTAACTTATACCTCTCAGAAGCTCACTGGAAGCATTGGAAAAGGTTACTACCTTACTTCTAATTCTGCAATTTTGTTCCAAGAACTGGAAGATCCACTCTGGACTGAATCCTATGAGGTACACAAAGGAAAATGATCTCATCTTCTCACTGTGGAGACATCCATTCTCCAACTCTTTGGGGATAATCTGATAGAATGCATTCCTTAGGTTGTTCTGGTGAAGGAGAATTAGAGTAATAGTTTCAGCTAACACAGTCAAATTGCATTTTTCTTCACATGAACTGATGTATCAGCAAAAGACTGACAGTCTTTTTTTTAGCAAAACAGGAAATATAAAGTTATTTTTAAAAGAAACTTGGAACATAAATAGGGAAAATAAGTACATAATAAGTTATAAAGTATTAATAAGCTTTTGACAGTTCATACAATTCTTTCAGATAAAATTTCATTTATTTTGATAATGATCCCTTGAGTTGAGTAGGGCAGATATTATTATATTCATTTAACAGAAAAGACAATGGAAGCTCAAAAAGGTCAAGCCGCTCATCTGGGGTTACATGGATTGAAATTAACACTTCTGAGCTACAGCACAGGTCTTTTGACTCTGTCAAGATTTAATACTGATAAAATGTTTATTATAATATCTGGAAGCTTTTTTGGACAATTATTTCATTAAACAGAGAGCTTTCCTGGGGTTTTTCCTGCAGATTAATACTTCTTACTGCATGTCTACCCACGCCACAATATTTCACAGTATAAAATTCCAATGATAAGACATCATCACCCTTCTTGTCCCTAGGATCACAACAAACATCAGTCAGTGCCTGTGATGTGTTACTCTGTATCTGATATTTTCAAATATTAACTGTTTCAATAATCAGGAAAATGCTAATGAGGTATATATCATTGTTCTTTTTTGTACAGAAGAATCTAGGAGAGGAAGCAATTATCTTAACAATGCTATTAAGTAACTATATCAATCAGGCAGATAGCCTAGCACCCATGCTGTGGTTAGTAACAAAATCAAAGACCTCAGTGAGTTACAATCTCAAAGGTACGTTTAGAGCCAACAAGTACTAATGTACTAAGGAGATTCTGCACAGCAAAAGAAACTATCATCAGAGTGAACAGGCAACCTACGAAATGGGAGAAGATTTTCTCAATCTACCCATATGACAAAGGCCTAATATCCAGAATTTACAAGGAACTTGAACAAATTTACAACAAAAAAACAAACAACCCCATCAAAAGTGGGCAAAGGATATGAATAGACCACTTCTCAAAACAAGACATTTACGTGGCCAACAAACATGAAAAAAAACGCTCAACATCACTGATCATTAAGAAATGCAAATCAAAACTACAATGAGGTACTATCTCATGCAAGTCAGAATACTGATTATTAAAAAGTCAAGAAACAATAGATGCTGGTGAAGCTGTGGAGAAATAGGACTGCTTTTACACTGTTGATGGGAATGTAAATTAGTTCAACCACTGTGGAAGATGGTCTGGCAATTCCTCAAGGATCTAGAACCAGAAATACCATTGGACCCAGCAATCCTATTACTGGATATATACCCAAATGAATATAAATCATTCTACTATAAAGACACATGCACACATATGTTTATTGCAGCACTATTTACAATAGCAAAGACATGGAACCAACCTGAATGCCCGTCAATGATAGACTGCATAAAGAAAATGTGGTACATATACAACAAGGAATACTATGCAGCCATAAAAAGGAATGAGATCATGTCCTTTGCAGGGACATGGACGGAGCTGGAAACCATTATCCTCAGCAAACTAATTCAGGAACAGAAAACCAAATACTGCATGTTCTCACTTATAAGTGGGAGTTGAACAATGAGAACACATGGACACCAGAAGGGGAATAACACACACCAGGGCCTGTGGGAGGGTGGGGGCCATGGGGAGGGAACTTAGAGGACAGGTCAATAGGTGCAGCAAACCACCATAGCACACTTACACCTATGTAACAAACCTGCATGTTCTGCACATGTATCCCAGAACTTAAAGTAAAATATAAAATAATAAAATAAAATAATGGAATCATTCTTATCTACAACAATGTATAAATTTTAATTAACTAGTTACCAATATATTTTATACAAATGGGCAAAAAATATTTTGAACTTGATATCTCAATAGGTTAAGTCCTAAGTTTTGTACATTTAGATCATAGATTATAATAGTTGATTAGCCGGAAACAAGATATATGAGGGAACGATTAGAAGTTCTGAAGGTTATTCTCTGGAAAAGATATTCTCCCTTAAAAGTCCTCTCTTAGTAACATTTTAATTAGTCTAAGCTTGGGTATTTTAACTGAATTCAGGGGACCATGTTTTATATTTTTCCTAGATGAGCAATTCACAATGAATTAACACTTCTGCTTTTTTGGCTTACACATAAGTTTATTATGAAGTAAAGTCAAGATCTGAGGTAATTATCCAGAAATTTAGAGCCTTAGCTTTCTTAGACATATTCTAATAACAAAATTTTCTGGTATGAAAATCACTAGCATAAAAAGTAACTGAAAAATGTAATCAGTTATATGTTCATCATGTGGAAACATTAAACATGCTGGCCTCACAAATCCTTGACCTCTTGATTTTCCAATAAGTTCCAACTGTGTTTTTAAATATTGTTTCCATCATCCTTTCCACTGGCCTCATCATCACTTGATTTTATTTATTTTGCTATCTCAAATGGGGAAATACTCTTTTCTGACCACAGCCTCTTATCTTTCCATTTCTTCCTTTCATTACCAAACACTTGGGCCTTCCCTTTCCTCGTTATAGTTTCCCAATGTCCAGTTTGAATCGGATGGTGATTTCTTTCTAGTTTAATTTCAATGGAACCTCAAATTGCTCTCCCTTCTTTCACCGAAACTGCAGCATAAAATGTGTCAGGCTGAGATAACTTGTTGGCCAAGTTGTTTGGGTGGTGGCAGAATGAATGGCAATAATGCATTCTGTACACGATCCAAAGCTCTCACCAGGGGAGAAAGCATACAGTAGGGGAGATTTAAAAGCTACAGCTTGAAGTATGTATGTTCTGAAGACTTTGATAGGGAGGGGAAGAGAGAGACTACTTGGGATCCTATTCATTGGCTTAAATAAGGAATAAATAAAACCAGGAGGAACAGGTTGGGACACCATCAAGCAGACGTGGACAAATATGGATCTGTAGCAGTAGATCACAATACCAGATGGTGACTTTATTGAAACCAAAATGCCTTGGCTCTTCAGTCTTCATTTCACAAATAAAAGAATTCCCAAGGGTGAAGTGGAGGATCTAATACACCACTCCATAGGTTGTTGATCTAGTATTTTGAGGAGCATACTAGGTTGCATTACAATACCTCACCTTAAATGTATACAATGGAGTAGCATCTCTTGATGGGATCTTCTCCAGCTGATTGTCTCCAGCACCTCTGAGTCAGATCTGGTGAGATGTGCAGCTACTATAGAGTACGTATGTGTACAGATGCACCACAGAGCAGGACACAAGAGATTCAAACACGAGGGGAATGTCCTTGTTCACAATGAGGGATTACCAGATCCTCTTCCCCAGTTTATAGCCAGGAATGTTGCCTTCCACTGGATCTTCCACACACTTCTGTTTCCACAGATCAATTTGTTCTTAAACCAATCATGACAGTTTAGTTGTATTAAAGCTTCATCATTTAAGTAAAGAGTATGTATACTAATAAAATGTGAATGTGGAAAGAAAGAAAATTGTTTTTATGAGTAGTTAAATGCTTTGAAAAGATAGGTTGGTAAAAAATAATTCCTGATAAATTAGACATTTGTATTAGAGTTCTCCAGAGAAAAAGAACTAATAGAATGTATTATAAAGAATTGTCTCATGCTGTTATGAAGAATAAGGCCCAAAATCTTCACTCAACAAGCCAGAGACCCAGGAGAGCTGGTCTAGTTTGGATATTTGTCCCGGCCCAAATCTCATGTTGAAATGCAATCCCCAGTGTTGGAGGTGGGGCCTGGTGGGAGGTGTTTGGATCATGGGGGTGGATCCCTCATGGATGGCTTGGGCAATACTCTTGGTGATAAGTGAGCTCACGCTCTGAGTTCACATAAAATCTGGTCATTTAGAAGCGTGTATGTTTAACAGCTCCTCTCTTTCTCTTTCTCTCTCTCTCTCTCTCTCACTCTTGCTCTTGCTTTTACCAAGTGATGCGCCTGTGCCCACTTCGCCTTCTGCTGGGATTGTAAGCCTCCTGAGGCCTCCCCAGAAGCAGATGCTGCTATGCTTCCTGCACAGCCTGCAAAACTGTAAACCAATTAAACCTCTATTTTTATAAATTACCCAGTCTCAGGTATTTCTTTATAGTGATGCAAAAATGGACGGATACAAGATCCAATGGTGGCGTTTCACTCTGAAATCCAGCAGGTTAAAGGTCCAAGGTAATCCAGTGTTTCAGCCTGAGTCAAAAGTCCAGAAAAGATCAATGCCCCAGCACAGTCAGGCAGACTGAGTTCCCTCTTACTCAGCCTTTTTGTTCTATTCAGATCTCTATCTGGGAGATTGAATCAGGCCCCCTTACATTACTGGGTTTGTGGGGAGTGCTGGGGAGGTGGGGCAATCTGCTTTACTCAGTCTATAATTCAAATGTGAATCTTATCTGGAAACACCCACCCAGACAAACCCGGAATAATATTTAGCTAAATGTCTGAACACCCTATTGCCCAGTCAAACTGCCACATAAAATTAACCTATTGCTGAAGCATTTCTTTTAAAAAAATTTAATAATTCCTAACTCAGATTCAATGCATGAAAATTATAGATGATGTATTATTATATGTGCAATTTATGGGAAAGAGAGGATAAAAGATCTTTTGAATATGGTTAGATTTACATCCACCTAAAAACATGTCTGTGTTCTGCATTCAAAATAGTGGAGAAGTTTTAAGGTAAAATAAAATGATGTTTGCATACTTCAATTTTTTAATGATTCCACACTTTAATAGATTTTTTCAATTAATCCACTAAATAATTGTCTCAGATAATATAAGTTAACAGTGATTCTAGTGTATAAAACCATAAAATTGGCAAGTACAGTCAAGGAAATGAGATACATGAAAGTCAGAACTACTTATGAGGACAGCTTAATTTTGCCTCAAGGCATCTTTTTTCCCTGTGCATTCTATATAGCTCCAATTCTTGCTATTTGGTGTTTTAAAGGTCACTCAGAACCTGGAACTATCCATCGTGGCCATTCCAGCCTTTAGTAATGTCAATCATCATATCACTCCTCTCTTACTATTGACTGCTGAACATGTTAGAAAAAGTCATGCAGTGATGGCAGCTGGAATGACAGCCAATCCATGTTATCTAACATCAGCTGCCCATCAAGCCTCCTGGGCAATCATTTATCTGCAGTTGACTCTCACTTCATGCAATTTGTGTTATAAATGTTTCCTGTGTTTCCAACTCCTACAAAACCCTCAAATCCATGTGTATCTTCTTCACTTTCAGCCAATAGGAATCTCGCCTCCTATATACTTGAGAAAGTAAAGACCATATGATATGAATTGTCTCCATTTGACCACAACGTATCTGCGATAACCCTCTTGCTTTCCTCTTACCTCAGAGTTTTCTCCTCTCTCTCTCGGAGATGTCATTCATTTACACAATGTGACAACACATAGATCTCACTTCTGCATCCTCCCCTACATTGTCATTCAACTAACTACTGAATGTCCTCAACTAGATTTCCTGCAAATGCTTTAAACATAGTACCTTTAAATTCTTTAGGATTTCCTTCAATCCTATAAAATTTTGTGGATCTATAAAATTATCTGGATAGTTGTCTTTATTCTCCAATTCATTTATTCAGGTCAAGATAGGTAAACGATTGATTTTTTCTCTCTCTCTAGCACTAAAATTCCATAATCTTTTTACTATGTCGAGTTTAACACCCTATCAAATTCTTCCTCCGGGATTTAATCCCATAATGCATTCACTTTGGCCGTCTTAATCATGAGCTTATTCCTGTAGTAAAATGAACTTGCATTTTCCTGCTTCATCAAATGATAAGCTAATGAAAGATCCTTGCCAACAGAGTTTTTAAATGATAACTGGAAGTTGCCAAAATACTCCCCTGACAGAGTCTCCCTTCATTCGGACAGAATCTAAGTTCAACCAGCAGGGGCTCCCTGAAGGCCAGACCTGCCAGCTGGCACCAAGGGCTTCCAGGTGGTCATCTCAGCTAATTGACAACGCCACTGGAGAGACTGCCAACTACACTGACTCATAGAAAGGAAGTTTACCTTTCTTTCAGGAATGGAAAGACGAAATGCCAAATGCAGCAGGTTGCATATCTTTGCTCATAAAATGTATAATTTGTCAGAATCATTTTTCTTTAAATGCTTTAATGGAAATCCTTGGCAGGCACATACACTAATGATTCCCATATTAATTCAGTCCTCAGTCGTTCCATTTTATCCCTAAACTCTTTGCACCTCTTAGGTAGTGTTATTATTTTTTTGATTATGAATCACATGACAAGGCCATTTTTCCAAAGAAAAGGATATCTCTGCTACATTTGAAAGTGCTCTGTGACTCTTCTTAGATGGCCTGTGCTGAAATTAGTAATAACAGGTGGGATTGACTGTGGAACCATATATAATGTCTTCACGCAATGTTAAATTTTACAGCCCCAGAATAATTGTAGAGAAACATTACAAAGCAAAGAGAAAGTAGAGTTTTCAAAGCTGAGACATCTCTTTTGTCAAATTTATCTTATTAAGAGTGGCTTTCCGATTTGAAAGATATTAGAATATCATTTGTTTTACTGCCAACTTTGATTCTCATTAGATATTCAAAAATTTTCCTCAAATAAAATGTTGAAGTTTAACCTAACCCCCTAATGACAGGGTTAATTTGGCTGCCAAATTTATACAAGAATAGAGAAGAAAAAGATATGTGCTTCAAGAGGGGAAAAAATCACATTCTATTATAATAATGCAGACAAGGAGTGTAGGTTTTGGGTTCTGAAGTCTATGTGAACTCCAGGAGTGGTCGTATTAAAATTCATATCACATCGCAAGTTTGTTTCTACTGAAAACTGCTCTGCTTAATCTGATATCCTATCAGTCAGATTTTAAGCACTTCTCTTACCTTTAAGAATGTGATAAAATGTCCTACTGAGCCATCAAACTGCTTTCATTTTGTTTAATCCCTCAAAATGCTGTTGCTAAGGGAGAAGGGAGCCTAGGTGAAGCCATTCTGTTCATGCAGGTGCTGGCCGCCCAACACCACCCCTATGCCAGATGTGCAAAGCCCTTCATATTTTCCTTGCCAAAGGTAGGCTATTCAAATTTCATAGGCTTAGCAGTTTTACTTCTCCTTTTCTCTCCTTGCCCTCAAGATATTCTCAGAGGGGTTTTATTCAACACCATACCGTGCTGAAGTTGTATGGGTGATACAGTAATTGCATGTAAGATACAGTTAAGGCCTAATGAACATTATATTTATGAAGAATGTAGCTCTGATTTCTAAAAGCACTTTGGTAAATTATACAAATTAAATATTCATTACCTTGTACTTCATTAGTTCACACTTGGAACACTTTTTCTTCATTATGGTAGCCTGGAGTAAAAGCTTTTTTTCTTCTAACACATTTTATCCTGCTATTTTTCAAAAACCCTTTATTTACAGTATTTGGGGAAAACTGTATTTTTTCTATGGGGGCCATAATATTTATCATTTTCTTTTTTTTAAAAAACTGCATCTTTATCTCACACAAAGAAAGCAAATATCTGTTTCAAGTTCTTATTTCAATAGTCAGCATAAAAATGTGCAAACTTTTACCTCTGGCTTTCACTCATCGCTAACTTCCTGCTCTTATTCCTATAAAAGAAAGTTATTTCATTAGGGAGAAACCTTGGCACTAAGCTAGAGGTACTGCAGAGTTATAAAGATGTGTATTTTCCATACTGGAATAACCTTACAGTGATTTATTAGTCATCACGCTCTGAGAAGTTAAAAATCCTTTAAGTGGTAAGGTTGTTTGTCTGAGGTAGGTGATTAATAGCCTTCCTCAGCACGTGCAAATTAAAATAGAAGAAGGAATTATGATTGGAGCTCTCCTTTTCCACTTCTAAACACGCTAGTCAGCTAGGATGTATTCTTTCTTTGATGTATTCAGCAAATGTGTGTGTGAAATACTGAAAATGAGTCACCCTCCTAGGAGTTTATCAATTGAATGTCTGTTGCAGGTGGTCATACAGTCTCAAACAACTGAAAACAGGTGACTACAAGATGTACTTGTAGACAAAATAAATGTCTCCAACTTTAAAGCTCTTTAGATTTTGTTCTCTTAAGATGTACATAAATGGCAATTAATGATGGGTTTTTACTAAAGGATGTCAGGGAGAGACCTGAATTGTAAAAGCATTTTAAAATCAGGTTTGAAAAGATAAAATGGTCTCCTTGAATTTTAAGGGCACTTGACTAGAAAACAGGAGACTTGAATTTGAGTTCTGGATGCATCATGTAGTCTTACAATCTTCATAAAAATCCCTTACTCTTTTTAAGCATCAGTGATCAAATCTGGTAAATGGGAATAAGAATACTCACTTTGCCCATTCCTCTGATTTGTAGTGAAGATTATAAAACGTTTTTTAAAAACCAAACGTGAAAGCTTTTACAAAGTAAAATAGGTTAATGATATTAAAAATTCAAATCATGTGCTCCATAATTTCCATACACTAAAATATCAACCAAGACCTGAAACCGTAAAATTTGTAAAAGATAACATTGGAAAAACTCTTCTAGACATTGGCTTAGGCAAAGAGTTTATGACCAAGAACCCAAAAGCAAATGCAACAAAAACAAAAAAATAAATAGATGGAAACTAATTACACTAAAAAGCTTCTGCACAGCAAAAGAAATAATCAGCAGAGTAAAAAGCCCACAGAGTGGGAAAAAGTATTTATAAACTATGCATCCAACAAAGGACTAATATCCAGAATCTACAAGAAACTCAAACAAATCAGCAAGAGAAAAACAAATAATCCCATCAAACAATGGGCAAAGGACATGAATAGACAATTCTGAAAAGGAGATATACAAATGGCCAACAAACATATGAAAAATGCCCAATATCACTAATTATCAGGGTAATGTAAATTAAAACCACAGTGAGATACCATCTTACTCCTGCAAGAATGGCCATAATTTTAAAAATCAAAAAATAACAGATATTGGCATGGATGTGGTGAAGAGGGAACACTTTTACACTGCTGGTGGGAATGTAAACTAGTACAACCACTAGGGAGAGTCCTTAAAGAACTAAAAGTAGAACCATCATTTGATCCAGCAATCCTGCTACTGGGTATCTACCCAAAGGAAAAGAAGCCATTCTATGAAAAGCACACTTGTACCACATATTTATAGCAGCACAATTCGCAATTGCAAAAATATGGAGCCAGCCTAAATGCCCATCAACCAATGAATGGATAAAGAAAATTTGGTGTATATATATGATGGCATACTACTCAGCCATAAAAAGGAACAAAATAATGGCATTTGCACAACCTGGGTGGAGTTAGAGACCATTATTCTAAGTGAAGTAACTCAGGAATGGAAAACCAAATATTGTATGTTCTCACTTATAAGTGGCAGCTGAGCTGTGAGGATGCAAAGGCATAAGAATGATACAACTGACTTTGGGGCTTCAGGGGGAAGGGGAAAGGGTGAAAGGTGGGTAAGGGATAAAAAACTACATATTGGATACAGTGTACACTGCTCTAGTGACAGATACACCAAAATCTCAGAATTCACCACTGAAGAGCTTATCCACATAATAAAAAACCACTTGTTCCCAAAAAACTATTGAAATAAAATAAAATTAAAATTAAAAATAAATATTTTTATACTATAACAGTATAGTAAAAAATAAAATAAAATATGTTCTCCATTTTAAAGCATGCAAAGTGAAGAAAGAATAGCAGTCCGGGCAATCATCTTTCTTGAGTGCTAACATGTATTCTATCAGCATGCTTTGGCAGGCTGGTCATTGTATCACTTGGGTGAGAGCTTATCCATGATTCTTTTTGCTTATAGTGTCTATTCTAACTAACTTCTCTTCCATAGGTAACTTAAAGAAAATAATACAGTTATAGGAATAAGCTTTCCGCAGGAACTTGGAAGAAATGACAATAAGTGGCTTTGTAGGTATTAAATCTACTTATGTCAAAACTGAAAGAGTCCAGAGAATATAAGGGAGACATGAGGAAAGGAGGAACGCGGTGACACAAGTAGCTTAGAGAGCAAAGTAGAAAATAGAACAGAGACTATGAAAAAGGTGTTGGCAAATTGTTTTGCTTGCATGTTATGTTGGAAAAGAAGCTCTTGAAAGCAACCAAGAAAAAAGGTAAAAGTAAAAAATCTGCTTCAAAAAACTATGTAAAGATTTGACTGGGGAAGCAGTATTTTGCATGTATCAAAAAAAAAAGTGAGTAAAAGAAAGTCCTAGAAGCCAGAAAAACAATCTGCAAATTGACTCTGACATTCTGAGAATAGGAAAAACAAAAACCCAAAGTATTATCTTTCCTAACCTCTACTCTCTATTCAACACTGAATGTTTCTGTGTCCCTACATGTGTGGAGGGTTTTCCTCATACACTAACCAAGCAATTCTGCAGTGGACACCAGCTGGGTGTCCTCTAATTCAATTCATTCTGACACCATCTACCTGGAAACAGTGTAAGGTCCCATAGGTTGCGGGCTTGGTCCCACAAGATTGCCCCCCACTCCAGATGCCTATTGCAAGCCCCAGGTTGACCAACCAGCTGAAAATAGAGGTTCCCCTAGTGCCTTCCTTGGGTTCAATGTATTTGCAAGAGTGCTTCCCATAACTCAGAGAACCACTTTACTCACATCGAGCCACTTATTATAAAGAATATTACAGGCCAGGCTCACATCGAGCCACTTATTATAAAGAATATTACAGGCTCATGTCTGTAATCCCAGCACTTTGGGAGACCAAGGCAGGCTGATCACCTGAGGTCAAGAGTTCAAGATCAGCCTGACCAACATGGTGAAACCCAGTCTCTACTAAAAATACAAAAAAATTAGCTGGGCAAGGTGCCAAATGCCTGTAATCTCAGCTACTTGGGAGGCTGAAGCAGAAGAATCACTTGAACCCAGGAGGTGGATATTGCAGTGAGCCGAGATCGCGTCACTGCACTCCAGCGGGGGCAGCAGAGTGAGACTCCGTCTCAAAAATAAATAAGTAAATAAATAAATAATTTTTTAAAAAAAAGAATATTACAAAAAATAAAGCTAAACAGCCAGATGGAAAAGACGTTTCGGGCTAGGCATGAGGGAAGGGCTGTAGAGCTTCCATGCCACCCTCCAGGAACCACCATGTTCAGCTATCCGAAGTTTTTCAAACCCAGTACCTTTGGCATAATTGATTAAATTATTGGCCATTGGTGATCAACTTAACCTTCAACCTCTCTTCCTCTCTAGAAGTTGTAGGGGTGGGGCTGAAAATCATCACCCTCTAATCATGACTTTGTCTTTCCTGCTACCAGCCTCCACCCTGAAGCAATCTAGGAACCCCCAGCCACAGGTCATCTTATTAGCATCCTCCAGGATTTTAGGAGCCATATGCCAGAAGGAAATTGGGACATGTACCAAATATATATTTCACAATATCACTGACATGTTAAAAAGAAATATCTACATTTGTCAGCCAGATTCATTTGTGGAGAGAATGGTAATTGCAAGGAATCAAAGATAATGGGAAAATTGCAAGTTAAATTAATGGGATATATAAGGGGTTTCCTACAGGATAAGAATGACAGATTAGAATAAATATTAGGACAAACTCAAAGTTAAGCAAAAATGCCTATTCCTGTTCCCTACTGATCTGTGTTCATTCCTGACATTAAAACTTGTTTAAAATTCACTTTATTCAATAAGCCTCTTCAGAAAAATCAGAGAATCATGACAGCTAGATATTTCAGATAATTCATCCAGCCATTCACACCTTGAATCACTTCAACAACATCCCAGCCAACTGGGTGCCTGGCTTATGTGTAAAACACGTCCAGAGATATTCACTGTGTCCTGAAACAACATACGCCACATTTGGTGAATTTCGTACGTTAGAAAAGCCTTCTTTATATTAAGCTGAAATGGATCTTCTATAGCTTCTTCCCACTGAGCCTATTCTACCCTCTTAGGGTATCAAGGCTGATGCACACCTGTTCTGCTCAGTTCTGTATGCCTTACTTTCTCATACTACTGTATTAAACAAATTTTGACACTAACATTATATACTGTGCTATTATAAATTCATCTCCCCTTTCATCCTCACAGTGGTAACAGAGGCTTCCCCCACCAAGCCCCATGTATTGACATTACCACAGGCCCAAGGTTCTATGACAAACACACCCCTTCCCAATTTTCCAAGAAGAAGGGGACTTACACTTGATGAACCTTGTGATGTGCCAGATATTTGAGATAGATTCCATTATTCCATTCTCTTATCAACCCTACAAAACAAGTTGATATTGACCTCTTCAAAGAGATAGTTTTATTCTTTTATACTTAAGACTGACCATCTACATTATTACTTTCCCAGGTACTGATTTTCTATGTATACTCTTACATTCTCTAATATATATTAATATATATAACATTTATTATATGTAATACAATATATAGTAGTGTTTGTATTTTTGTTATTTTTTATATTAGCTCTTCTAGAAGCGTTTTCCAATGCTTTCTTGAATGAGGCAAGATGTAAGTAAAATAAATGGTATTTTAAATTGACATTTCACAGCTGGACTGCCGAAGCTCAAAGAGGGTGAGTAACTTGACCAAGAGATGTTCAGAGTCTGGAAAATGGATTCTCGGTAACTGAACTCTCGAGAATCTGATTTATGAACCCAAAGTCTCATTTACTTCTTTTAATGGAAGGTCGATGTGGAAGAATAACTGATGCCCGTCATTGCACAAAGTGCTCAAAGATCAAGTCACAAATCAAACTGCATATGAGAAGATTGCTTAGTTAAAAGCTCTGAAAAAAAAGTGTCTTTGATGCCAAAATGAAATTTGCATAAATACAAAATAATGGACTGTTAATCTTCTTTGTCTAGGGATGTTTTAAGCTTAGGAGTTCTTCAAAATAATCATTAAAATTATAGCACCAGGTCTTTTAGACATTTTTAAAGCTAGTCCAGATTTTATTTTCCAGATTTCTTATCTCAATGTTACTGATTAGCTACTTACATTTTCAGGACAGTGGTTACTATATAATTTCAAAACTTACTTTTAATTGATTATACCTTAAATATGGTTTTTTTTTTGTTTAAGGACAACATTTTGCAATTAAAAATACCAGAAAGATATTATCACATCTATTTAGGTAGAACCTTATTGGTTACCATTTCAAGGGATGATAGTTTATGATTTCATTCCTGAATACTATAGCTATGCTTTGTCTTTCACAGGTACACCCTGTGAAAGTGGTGGGATATTTCCCTTGAAGAAAATGGTTGTTCACTGTGTGATGGGAAAAGTTCTGGGACCAGGAAAAATGGGACCCTGGTGTCCAAAGAGGAGGACTTGCTCACAGAGACCAAGCCCAGGGGAGTTAAGTAGGCTGCTATAATGAGGGCACAGTCCTGGGACCAAGAAGGAGCTCATCAGTGGAGCCCATTAAAATGAGAAGGGCCAGGGGCTTCCAGTTTCCCATCCCGCATGGAAGGAGCTCAGAAGTTGCCACTCTGTCTTCACAAGTAACAAGCTGAACAAACTGAAAAATCAACTCTTCTAAGGTCTGTCAGAGATGCAAAGTCACAAGGAAAACCTCTGCCCCCAAAATTGGAAGGAAAGGCAGATACAGGAAATCACAACTTACCAGAGCAGAAAACCATGAGTGGATACCTCTGTGGACACCATTGCTGGGATAGGCAAACCTAAGATGAAATTCACAAATTGCTGGAGGCTCAGTGTGAACAAGCCTGGAAGTTAAAAATAAGGGTTGGGAGAGGGACAGTTCTGATTGGTGGGCTGGGGGTTGCAGGGAGGACCGGACAGACTAGTTCTTTTTTTGAGTTTACCCTACAGCGTCTCTATCAGCCTATGGTGAGCTTCATAGTCCAGGGCACAAGCTCACCAAGAGGCTGAGACCTTGGACTTCGGAGACTCAGAGGGGTGAAGATGGGCGGGATACAGGATAAAAAACTATATATTGTGTACAACATGAACTGTTTGGGTGATGGGTACACTAAAATCTCAGACTTCATGACTATATACTTCATCCATGTAACCAAAAACCACTTGTACCCAAAACGCTATTGAAATTTTAAAAAATAAACTTTTAAAAAAAACTATGACCTAATCAGAGGACTATACAATGCTTCCCTTCTCCCCACCCCTTACCACCACTAAAGGCCTATTTGCTGCAGTTCTTTTTACTTAGTACATTATGTCCTCCTTTCAGCAAGAAATTACAAGGCAAAAAAAAAAAAACCCTAGTTTGAAGAAATTGAACAAGTATGAGAATCAGAGTCAGATATAGCAGGAATGTTGGCGTTATCAGACCAAAAATTTTAAAAACTATAACTAATATGCTGAGGGCTCCTAGGGAAGTATGCAAGAACAGATGGGTAAACATAAGCAGAAAGGTGAAAATTCTACAAAAGAATAAAAAAGAAATGCTAAAGGTCAAAAACACTATAACAGAAATGAAGAACACCTTTGATGGGCTCATTGAGTAGATTAAACACAGCTGAGGAAAGCATCTCTGAAATTGAGGATATGACAATAGAAACTTCCAACACTGAAAAAGCAAAAGTTAAAACACAAAACAGAATATCTGAGAATTGTGGGGCCACTAGAGATGTGTGGCATATATATATAGCATATATATATAATGGATATACTGGAAGGGAAATAAGGGAAGAAACAGAGAAAAATTTCAAGCAATAATGACTGACTTACCCCAGATTAATGTCAGGCACAGATCCAGGAAGCTCAGGGAACACCAAACAGAATGCCAAAAAAAAAAAAAAAAAAAAAAAAACTACACCTAGGTATATTAGATTCAAACCTCAGAAGATCAAAGTTTTTGAAAATCTTAATAGTAGAAGAGCCGGGGTTGATAGGCTCTAGGAGCACCAATTTCTCTCAAAACTCTTAAGTTTTCATTTTCTGTTGTGTAACTCTATAATGGAACTTCTTAGTGATAAATTTGGTTGATTTACGGGAGAGTTCCTTAGGAAGAAAGAAAGAGATAATGAAAACTGTATAAGCAACTAACAATATCTGTCTCAGAAACTGAACCACAGAAACAACTGGATAAAACAACAAACTAGTGTTTCTCCTGGTGGTTTCTATAAATATTGTTTTGAATTTCAAGTTTTGACAGTCCCCAGTGAATTTTTCAAATTATGATCATAATAAGCCAAGCTCCCAAATGGATACATTATCAGCTATGTAAAATCAGAAACATAATTTCAGAAAGAAATTTCAGAAAGAGAGATAAGTATGGCAATTTGTTACGCTTACATTGATAAAACAATGCAACTAATAGAAAATATACTTCTCTTTCTGTTTCATAATTGTGCAAATGAATAATAAATGAGCATAAAATGGTCCTTATAGCCATTTTAAACTTATTATAAAACTATTACATGTTTTGAGATTTTTTTAAACTAAGGCATGTTTTATATTTAAGATCAGGTTTTTTAGACTCTCAAAAATCAATGAAAATTTCACATTTCTAAAATATGATTCACTAAAACTGATTTGAAATTAAAAAAAAATCTTCAACCATTAGACTTCAGAAACATAATAAATTATATTGGCTTATATATCCTCTTTAACTTATAGGAATTGGAAACTTTAAATTTTAAGTCAATTCAGTTACATCAGAAAGCTAATCAGTGCTTTCAACTCTTTCTTTCTTAGTCCTGTCAAAAAACATACGTTATTGAAAGTATTAAGGTCCTGGAGGTAAAATTATAAAATGAATACAGATTTCTCAACTATGAACTCAAATGTGCAAATAATGTCAGTTTGTTTTCTATAATTATGCTTATTTTTATCTTGAACTTCTGATATGGTTTGGCTCTGTGTCCCCACACAAATCTCATGTTTAATTGTAATTCTCACATGTTGAAGGAGGGACCTGGTAGGAGGTAATTCGATTATAGGGGTGGATTCCCCCCCCCCCAGTGTTCTTGTGATAGTGAGTGAGTTGTTTTGAGATCTGCTGGTTTAAAAGTGTGGCACGTCTCCCCTCGCTCACTCTCTTTCTCTCCTGCTCCAACATGTGAAGACTGTGCCTGCTTCCCCTTTGCCTTCCACCACAACTGTAAGTTTCCTAAGGCCTCCCAGCCATGTGGAACTGTGAGTCAATTAAACCTCTTTTCTTCATAAATTATCCAGTCTCAGATAGTTCTTTATAGCAGTGAGAGAATGAACTAACACAAACTCCATTCTACCTGATGGCAGCAGCTTACTCTTTGTAAATTCAGAGCAAAAAATGATAATAATAATTCAGGGTTTTCTGTCAATTGACACTTTTTATGAGTAAACTTATACCTCCCTTCCAGTCCCTGTGGTTGTAAACAAGTTTGGGGAAATTTACACAATGGCCCTTACATACTCATGTCAGCTCCTCCAACTGTCCTTGTGTCTGGTTAGTCTCCAGATATTGGAATCTGGAGTATATCTCATTCTTTATCCAGCCTCCATTCACAGATTGCAGGCGGAGTTGCTGCTGCCTTATTCTAACAAATGCAGTGCTACTTCTGGTCTGCAAGGGTCTTCTCTGCTACTGCTGTGTCCCTCTTTGGAGCACAGAAAATATTCAGATGCTTTCCAAAACCCCCTCTGGGCCCAAGGAAAAACAATGAGCTATCTCCATCCTTCTCTGACCATTCATATGGAGGTTAACCCCTATGACCTAGGTTAGGGCTCTTAGTCGCCTCTAAGAGGTCTGGATAATTGACCCTTGATCTTACCCAACTGAGTGGGGTTCAGGAGTGTGCTCACAGCAGGCTGCAACTGGGTGGGGAGGCTGAGTCCTCAGGATCCTCTGTACTGTTCTCCAGTAACCATAATGTGCTAATGAGAGCACACCTGGGAGATTCTGGTGGCACAGGTCCAGATGAATGGTTAATTTCTTACATCTAAGAAAAAAATGAAGCCCTTCTTACATATTCACTAGCATCTAAGCTTCCTCTTGCTCAGGACTTGTTCCATAGTCCCCCTCTGTGGAATCTTTATCTTCTTGAGGGTAGGGGGAGAAACCGCTCTGAAAACATCATGCACTTCTCTCACATAGATGTTTTTGGAAAAATCTCTTGGCCATAAATCCTCCAGGGCCATGGATTTTGAGACCAAAAAGGAAAGGCATTCAGACTCAAAATATTGTCTGTCAAACTTTGGTCTCTGCCATGAATTTCAAAATTCACTAGATGATTCAAGGAGTTATTGGATTTTTAAAAATACTCTGAAATTCAAAAGACTACAATTTATATAATTTTTCATATTTTGACTTTTAAATATTTCAATCCAGCCAATTTCATTATGAAATAAACTCTTAGCTTAATAACCAGCAATTGTGTAGATAATTTCCTCTTAATTGTCGGTAACTTCAGTTTATATTTGACATTGTGCTTACTTGATTAGAGAAAGTACACTCTCGTTAAAAAAATGTTTAAGTCAATCTTCTAACTCTTTTTAGCATAAGCTCTTTGCCAGTATTTAGAATAAATCTTTCCAAACCAATGGAGTTTTAATAATAGAAATCAGTTTCATAATACAGCTTGAAAAATACTCCATTGAATCTAATTTTTAGACAATATTCTTGTAATTTTCAGGTTCTCACATAATTAAACTTGTACTCTCACTCCCACTAGTGTATTATTTCTAGTATTTTTGGATTACCTATGCTCTTACTCCTTTAAAGGATTTGTTTCATTTTATTTCAGACTAACTAACCTATATACAGAAGGACCAAGCCCTGATTTTCCTATTTAATAAGACTAGGAGTTAGGATTCCTGTACTACAATATAAAAATGACTTTCCCGGTCACTTTATGAGACGTTAATCTCAAAGTACTCTTAACACAAATACACTCTTCCTGCAAAAGAAAAAACATGCCATGCTTATATATGTCATCAAAGAGATTACATGACCATGAACTGTAAATAGTTTGTAGGTGAAAATCACTGCTGATGAGGAAAACAAATGGTAACTTTAGTAAGTAATTCAGCAGCATCTAGGAAAATAGAAAATGTATTTACCCTAAGACTCAGCAAACCCATATCTAGGTAAATATCTCAGAGACTTAAATATGCACATGGTAGATAGACCCTTTTAAGTATGGCATTGCAGCATTATGCCAGTAGTGAAAATGTGATTCATTCTCAATGACTTTCAATAGAGGAATAAGTAAATACAATATCAATATCATAAAGCAGCTAAAATGAACTTTATCAACATTATTAGATCTCAAAAACACAATGTTGTATGGAAAAAGCAAGCTGTAGTTTCAGATTAACATATACAGTATGATGCATATTATATGTATTCTGAAAGCCATAATATTCAAAACAGTGTGGTATTAGCATAAAGACAGATGTATAGACCAAAGAAATAGAGGAGAGAGCCCAGAAAACCCCCACATATATTTTTATAAAGGTGATTTTTTATAAAGGTGCCAAGACCATTCAGTGGGGAAATGGACCGTCTCTTCAACAAATGGTGCTGAGTAAACTGGATATCCACATATGGAAGATTAAAGTTGGACCCTTATCTATCACCATACATGAAAATTAATTCAAAAGGGATCAAAGACCTGGAACTATAAAACTCATAGAAGAAAATACAGGAAAAACGTCTCATGATATTGGATTTGGCAATGATTTTTTGGATATGAAAACAAAGGCACAGGCAACAACAAAAAATGGACACATTGGACTTAATGAATATCTTAATAATCTGTGCATCCAAAGACACTATCAACGGGCAACCCACAGAATGGAAGAAAATATTTGCAAACTATGTGTATGATAAGACAGGGGACCCCCAACTCCCAGTACTGGTCCGTAGCCTGTTAGGAACTGGGCCACAAAGCAGGAGGTCAGCATGGGCCAGTGAGTGAAGCTGAGCTCCACCTTCTGTCAGATCAGAGGCAGCATTAGATTCTCACAGAAGCATGAACCATATTGTGAACTGCGCACACGAGGGATCAAGGTTGCATGCTCCTTATGAGAATCCAATGCCTGATGATCTGTCACTGTCTCCCATCACCCACAGATAGGACCATCTAGTTGCAGGAAAACCAGCTCAGGGCTCCCAGTGATTCTACATTATGGTGAGTTGTATACTTATTTCATTATATATTGCAATGTAATAATAATAGAAATAAAGTGCACAATAAATGTAATACACCTGAATCATTTTGAAATCATTCCCCTTCCCCATCCATGAAAAAATTGTCTTCCACAAAATTGGTCCCTCATATCAAAAAGGTTGGTGACCATTGTAATAAAGGATTAACATCTGGAATATATCCTAAAGCTCAACAACATGAAAATAATCCAATTGAAAACTGGGCAAAGGACTTAAATAGATATTTCTCTAAAGAAGATATACAAATATCCAATAAGCACATAAAAATATCCTTAACATCACTAATAATTAGGGAAATGCAAATCAAAAGTACAATGAGATATTACCTCACACCCATTAGTATGACTACTATTAAAAAAAAAAAATAGAAAATAAGTGTTGGTTGGCCGGGCACAGTGACTCACATCTGTAATCCCAGCATTTTGGAAGGCCAAAGCAAGTGGATCACCTGAGGTCAGGAGTTCGAGACCAGCCTGGCCAACATGGTGAAACCCTGTCTCTACTAAAAATACAAAAATTAGCCAAGCATGGTGGCACACACCTCTAGTCCCAGCTTCTTGGGAGGCTGAGGCAGGAGAATCGCTTGAACTCAGAAGGTGGAGGTTGCAATGAGCCAAGATCGCACCACTGCACTGCACTCCAGCCTGGGCAACAGAGCAAGATTCCATCTCCAAAAAAAAAAAAAAAAAAAGCGTTGGTGAGGGCAGTGATGTGGAGACATTGTGGAATGTAAAATGGTTCATTACAGCCACTGTGAAAAACAGTATGGTAGTCCCTCAAAAAATTATAAATAGAGTTACCATATTATACAACAATTCCACTTCTGGATATATATCCAAAAGAATTGAAAGATGGGTCTCTAAGAGATAATTTGTACACTCATGTTCACAGCAGCATCATTCACAGTAGCTAAAATGTGGAAGCAATCTACTTTCCATCAGCATATGAATGGATAAGCAAAATATGGCATATGCATACAATAGAATATTATTTAGCCTTAAAAGGGGAGAAAATGCTGACATATGCTACAACATGGATGAAACTTGAGGACATTATGCTAAGTGAAATAAGCCAATCACAAAAGGATAAATACTGTATGATTCCACATATATGAAGTATTTAGTGTAGTCAAAATCATATAGACAGAAATAGTGGAAGTTGTTGCTAAGGGATGGGACAAGGGGAAAATGGGGAGTTATTATTTAATGGTTACAGAGTTTCAGTTTTATAAGATAAAAAGAGCTTTGGAGATGGATGGTGGTGATGACTGCACAACATGATGAATGTATTTAACGCCACTCATCTGTACGTTAAAAACAGTTAAGGTGGTACATTTTATGTGTATTTTACCACAATGAAAAAAAAATGGGAAAAAGCATACAGAAAGAACATATTATTCATGTGTATAGATATATATAGGCATGAATAATAAAAATGAATACTTATCAAATTCCTTCTCTAAACTGTAAAATATTCTCGGTTAATAATATTTTTATTGATGTATTTCAAGCACCTAGAACTCTGCCTGGCATATAGTAGGGACTCACTAAATATTTGGCGAAAAATGCATTTGTGACAGTGACTGGCTAGGATAGGGTCTGGGAGGAAAATGAAGCTAGAAATGAGGAAGAAGAGCAACAACTTTATCTGTAATGTGATTTTCCTCTGGTTTAGAGAAAGAAGGGGAAAGAGACTTAAAGCAAAAAGGAAAAAAAGTTACTTTTCAGTTGTTAATTTGTACATGAATATCTTTTATAACCATCTCTATACTTTCCTGCATTGTTTAACTTTAAAAACAAAGCAGGTCTCACAAACTGTAGCTCACATTTTTAGAAAGCATACACCTTAAAAATTAATAAGAAATTTTAAAGGAAATTTAGTGAGAATACTCTCATCCTTAATTCCAAACTCTCGCCCTCTATAATTACATTCTACTTGTTTCATGTGTATTCATTTTGTTTTCTACTTTATATTGTGAGCAATTCATGTAGAAACTCTCTAGCTTTAATATTTGTCATGTTTCTCCTAATCTCTTGACTCAGAAGTTAGAATATTTGGTTTTAGACTTAGTTCCACATTTAACTAGCTGTGTGACTTTCACCACATTACTCAATCAGTATAGAACTTTGCTTCCTCATTTGAAAACTGGAGATATTGCAAAAGAAGACCCTTAGTGTCCCTCCCATATTTAAGATTTTAGGACTTGATGAGAGTCTTCAAAAAAATCATGAAAAATGCATATAATAAAAAACCTATGCAAGTCTTCAAAAATTTTTTGCACCAAAATAATTTCTTAGTAACTTGTTGTAACATGGCTAAACACAATCCAGCTTGAGGCACTAAGAAAAATAAGACATCAGTTTGAAAAGAGCCCCCTGGCCAGGCACGGTGGCTCACCCCTGTAATCCCAGCACTTTGGGAGGCCAAGGCGGGCAGATCACGAGGTCAGGAGATCGAGACCATCCTGGCTAACATGGTGAAACCCTGTCTCTACCAAAAATACAAAAAATTAGCCAGGCATGGTGGTGGGCACCTGTAGTCCCAGCTATTCAGGAGGCTGAGGCAGGAGAATCATTTGAACCCGGGAGGCAGAGGTAGCAGTGAGCAGAGATCATGCCACTGCACTCCATCCAGCCTGGGTGACAGAGCGAGACTCCATCTCAAAAAAAGAAAAGAAAAGAGCCCCTATCAGAGCAACATGCATTTTGCTAACATTAACCCAAGAACAAATATCATAATTAAGGTGCAGTTTGGATGGAAGAATGGTGAAGTCATTGATGCTTTATGAAAAGTTTATGGAGACAATGCCCCCCAAAAATCCATTTCCAAGTGGATAGCTTGTTTTAAGAAGGGATGAGATGTTTTAAGAAGGGACAAAGGCTATAGGGGCAGACCATCCACATCCATTTGCAAGGAGAAAATTAATCTTGTCCCACCCAAACAGTTTTGATGGAGAATCATTAGGCATCCACCTTACAGTCCTGATTTGGCTTCTTCTAACTTCTTCTTGCTTCCTAATATTTAAATAGCCATAAGGGCACCTATTTTTCCTTAGTCAATAATATAAAAAGGACTGCAGTGCCATAATTAAATTCCCAGGACCCTCAGTTATTTAGGGATGGACTAAATGGCTGATAGTATTGCTTACAAAAGTATCTTGACCTTGATGGAGCTTATGTTGACAAATAAGGCATGCGATAGCGATAGACTTGCAGTGCTTATGCTTGCATTAAATATTATAAATATAGCTACTGTCAAGACAAGATAGATAATTAAGGTTTGGATAGTAATGTTTGGGTTATATGTTAAGATTGCAGTCATTCAGCCCATGTGAGCAATTGATGAACAGGCTAAGATTTTTTGCAGTTGCATTTGGTTGAGTCCTCTGTCCCCTACTAGAACAGATAATGTTGCAATTGCTACTAAAATGTTTAGGTCCATTGAGAAGAAAATTTGAAATATAATGGAGATAGGGGCTAGTTTTTGTCATGTAAGAAGACATGTAAGAAGGATTATACCAGATGTTAGTGAAATTCCCTGGGTTACTTCTGGGACTAAAAGTGGAAGGGAGATATGCCTAATTTTATTGTTAAGGCTATTAATATTATTAAAGATGCTACTTGATTGATTGAGTTTATGATTATTCATTGTCTGGAGCACAGTATATCAGTAATAACACCTGTTATGAGGATTATGGATGCAGTTGCTTGTGTAAGAAAATATTTGGTAGCTGCTTCTGTGGAGTGAGGGCTTGCTTTTTTATAGAATCGGGATAATGGCTAATATATTTATTTCTATGCCCATTCAGTTGAGAAGTCAGTGTAAACCTATTATTGTGATGACAGTTCTTGTAAAGATAGTGAAAGAGATGATAAGTTGGGTTACAGGGTTGATTAGTGTGAGAAAGTGTATAAACCAAGATTTTTGGGATATTGACCCTATAGCTTATTTAGCTGACCTAACTATAGGATATGATGTATTAGGTAGCATGGAGAATTTTTGATTCTCAGGAATACACTCAACTCCTATAATTCTAGAAATAAGAGGGTTTAAACCTCTATTATTTACTCTATCAGAGTAACTCTTTTATCAGACATATTTCTTATGTTTGAGGTGGAATACTAGATATTATGATGGGCACAGAGATACGTTATTTGCAAAGTGCTAGTGTGAGTGGTGAGAAGTTTTTTCACAATATATGAGCTGATCATAATGAAATAGAGGGTATGATGCTGGAATTCATAAAAAGAGGGTCGTTAAAAGGAGGATTTTGCTGACAAAATTTATGGTGTAGAGTTCTGGTATATGAATATCACGTACTGCTCCTAGGAAGATACTAGTGATTAGGGCATTCATTATAATGATATTTATATATTTTGCTATAAAGAACAGGGCAAATGGACCGGAGGCATATTCAACATTAAATCCCAAGACTAATTCCCCTTCTGTTAGGTCAAATGGGGCTTGGTTAGTCTCTGCTAGGGTGGAGATGTATCATATTATAGCTAGAGGTCATGATGGTAGGAGTAGCCAAATAAACTTTTGTGTTACGATGAATGTGGGTAAATTAAATGAGCCACTTATCAAAAGAACTGAAGGAGGATAATAGCTAGGGTAATGACATATGAAGTTGTTTGGGCTACTGCTGGTAGTGCGCCAAATAGAGCATATTTTGAATTGAATGCTCATCCTGATCCTAAGATAGACAGCTAGGCTTGATGTAGCTAGTATAAATAAGGGACCTATATTAAGATTAAATAGGGGGTATGGTATGGGGAGGGGGATTCATACAAAGAGTGCAATACGTTGGAGCAATAATATATGGGGAATGACAGATGCTAATGGTCATAGTGGTTCTTTAATAAAAAGTTTTATTGCATCTGCAAAGGGTTGAAATAGTATGTACTGACCTACACTGTTAGGTCCTTTGCAGAGTTGTCTACAACCTAAAATTTTTCTTTCAATTTATTTGAATGAAATAAATAAATTATTTTAATTTCATTTTCCATGAACTTTTTAAAATCCCTTTATATAATCTACATTTTCTTTCAGTTCTGAAATTTGATGTGGATTTTCCCATGAAAATACATTACATTTGTTTTGTACCTTTACTACAGTGTCAAGCACACTCTCTCCCGCAACAATTACAAAGTACAAAAAAAAAAACACAATAAATGTTTGCTGTTTTATGGTGAATAACTTCACTTTAGGGTGAATAGCTTCTAGAATGCCAATTAAGGTTCTTAAAAGAATCAAGTCTAATATCGCTTCTGTGTATTCATAAATGTTGCATTTGCTTAAGCCACAAAATTATGAGAAGAGACTGTTCATTGGTTTGTTCGTTTATAGCAGGTTGATGGTGAAATACATAGTTCTGTCTTAATGCCGCAATATATTGATATGAACACACATATTGCCTGTCTCTTCACCCATGCCTTTGAACAATCATAGATCAAATGGCATCTAATCCATGAATCGTTCTCCCTCTCCCCTACACGGTCCTTTTGAAGCCAGTGTAAGGTAGACCTGTTTCTGCGTGACTTTTGAGTTCCATTTCAACAGCCCTGCTTGAAAATCCAGTTACTATGGTGATATGTACCACTGCAAGTAATCTCCTCCTCAACAACTGAAGTTATACCCTACTCAGTAAAAGTGGTATCTACGGCTTAATGGTTTAGCAAAAGGCCGACAGATCTATGGTCTTATTTCCAACTGAGAGATTTTTAATAAGTAGTTTGAGCTCCTGGAATCTGAGAAGACTAAACAGCCTCTGTCTAAATTTAGCAGGATCAATCTTAAAGGACATTTCCTGGACAGATCAAATACTATATTCATCAGAATATGGTGTATCAGCATGCCGCCATTTGACCCTTTTCTGAGGCAGGAGGCAAAAACAGACTGTCCCCTGAGTCTTTCAAAAGAAAAGAAAACTGACATCCAGGGAATGGACACCTCTCCCCAGTGTGATTCTCCTGTCAAAGGCCCCCATCAGTCCAGCCCCAACTCAGCCAGGTGCTCCCCCAGCAGGACTCCCACCAGCACTTCGAGGCTGTGGTTTTAGCTCTTACTCTCTAAAAAGGTAGGGCCAGTGGCAGGAGGGCAGGTTTTCTATCACTGCTGAGATGTGATCTTCTTGGCATTCTGGTGGCATTTCCAAATGCATTTTCCTAAATAAATATTGTTCTAGACAAAGATTAGTTTCAGTAACAGCATATGTCAGAAGCTATATAGGATTGGAGTTGACTTGCACATTAATACCCTCTATGTTCTATTTATATGACAAAACCATAATGCATTCTCAGTTCTGGACAACTGTCTTAAAGTAGAACTTTTGTAAAACAAATTGTTATATTATATAACTTTGTAAACTGCTAAAATATGAATACTTCAAAGGATAGAAATGGCCTCCTTCTTCATATGCATCCAGCCTTCCTAGCATAATAACAGGCATGATGCTTAGTAGTGTTTTGGGTGGTGAATGAGTGGGTAAGACATTAATAAATTTAATTCAAAAGTCTTCTGTATGGGAACATTTTAAAATATGTGACACGTATTTATCACAGTTCCTCTTCAGCTGTTTTTGGGAGAGATGTTCCCAAAGCCTAGGTGTAACCACTAGTCAAGCCCTCCCATAAAGGCACTAACAAATAAGGAAAACAAGAAAGCTATGTATTAATAAAGTGAACCAGTAAGAATTATTATTACAATCTCAGACTGAAAATTAACAGGGTCACAGTCTGCAAATAAGAACATCTGATGACATAAGCAGTAACATCCTAAATTCATATCTGCTCTGGGGTAACTACACAGCTTGAGGCAAAATGCAGCCTGCTGGCAATTCTCCGGTGTGCACCGTTGGTGATAAGGCTGAATCAGCAAATATTTTTATCATTAGATCCTTCTACCTTGGAGACTATAGTTTTAATTGTGATCTCTATTTGTAATTACTAATCAAAATGTTATGAACCAAATCATTATCTCTTAATAATATGGCACTGTATTTTTCACTCTGATAAAAGATTTAGTCCTTCGCTCTGTGTGTGTGTGTGTCTGTGTCTTTGTGTCTGTGTGTGTTTGAGGTTGGCTACAAAGTCTCAGTTAACCATGAGTCATTGTTTATTTGAAACCCTTCCTTGATTGCTAAGTTGTAAATAACTCCAGATCAAAATGCTGAGAAACTCGTTACCTAAGCTCAGTGGCTATTTTCCCGCCTCATTTAGAGATGATCACAGTTTCTTTTAATCTAACTTAAAAAAAATGCTACTGAATATCAAATTCATGAATTGTATTGTTTTCCATCGAATCATTTTGCAGAGCATATTAAAAATAGGGTTCTAAAGCATAGAGTTAACTTGATTTTTCTCCTTCCTTAGATCCCCAAGGAGCCTACCGTCCTGGTTTTCTTTCTTTTTTCTCTTTGCTGTCTCTTGCTGTGGTTGCTTTTCCTCTAGTTTCATAAATATAAGTGTTACTTAATGCTCTGTCATATAGCTCAGTTCTCCACATTTTTCCCTGTGTGATCTCAACAACTGCTCACCTCTTCCACCATAGCGCTGTGGACATGACTCCCCAAATCTGCATCCCTCACCCTACGTTCTCTTCTAAGCTCCAGGCCTGCCAGCTATAAATCTTTATTAAAACACTATAAACAATATGTATCTGTTTAATAAAATACTCTGAACAATATGTATCTGTTTTTCCCGTCTTGCCCTCAAACAATCTCCTCTTGATATTTCTTGACATTATAAATACCTCTTTTAGGTGCCATAGCCCCAAATCTCAGAATTATTTTTCATTCCTTCCCCTCCTTGTATCCCACATCAAATTAGTTCCATCCTTCAGGTTATTTCTAGAGTTTCCTATTTTTTTCTTCCTGGTCTTTTCTAGTCCAGCTGTCATAATTTTAACTCCCATCACCTTCCACTTGCTGTATTAATGTGACTGGTCACCGAATTCTTTACTCCAGTTAACCAAACTAGCACTTCTTAAAGTGACTGATGCGCTTAATATACAACACCATATACAGCATTGAATTTTTAAGTTTTTCCACCGGTTGTAAATGTGTGTGCGTGTGTATATGTACATCTCTATTTAAACCATCTGGCCGTTAGAAGTTTTCATGTCATTTATTCCAATAACTGGAACTTTCATATATTGCTGGTGGGAATGTAAAATAGTATAACCAGTTTGAAAAACTGCTTCATAGTTTCCTATAAAGTTAGATGTATAACCTGCCATATGTCTCTGCCATCCCATTCCTGGTATTTACTCAGGAGAAATGTTTTAAGTCATTTTGCTAGTCACTGTAAAGCATCAAATTAACCAGTCATTAAACCAGTGGTTTTCAACATATAACAAAGATGCATGCACGCATGCACTTTTGTAATGTTTCATAGCTTTTAAAATCAAGCATTTTAAAGTTCTTGGAAGAAAAACAGAACTCAGAGAATGGTATGTTTGAGGAAAACAGATCCCATCCCCTCTAATTACATTAAAGAAACAGGCAGGACAATTTTTTAAGTGTACAATACATACAGATTGCTAACCACAGGCACACTGCACGACTAATCTCTAGAACTTATTTTGCATAACTTTATACCCATTGAACAGCAACTGCCTCTTTCCCCTTACATCATCCCTTGACAAGCACCATTCTACTTTCCATTTCTATGAGATTGACTATTTTAGATACCCCATATAAGTAGAATCAATCATTATTTTTCCTTCTGTGACTGGATTATTTCACTTAGCATAATGTCCTTCATGTTCATCCATGTCATAGCATATGGATGGATTTCATCCATGTTGTAGCATAGGAAGGATTTTCTTGTCTTTTAAGACTGAATAATATTCCATGTTGTCTTTATCCATTTATCCATTGATGTGCTTTTAGGTTGTTCCCATATCTTGGCTATTGTGAATAATGCTACAATGAGCACGGGAGTCATATATCTCTTTGAGATCTTGATCTCAAGACTTTTAGATATGTAACTCGAAGTGGAAGTGCTGGATCATAAGATAATTCTATTTTTAATTTTGCTGTTTTCCGTAAGAACTGCTGCATTTTACCTTCTTTCCAATAGTGCATACAAGGTTCCCAATTTCCCCACAGCCTTGCCAAAACTTATCTTTTTTTTGGGGGTGAGGGGGTAATAGCCATCCTAACATCACCTTCATTTTCTAAACAGCTTTATCGAGGTATAATTTACGTACCATAAAATTCAACCATTATAAATACAAAATTCAATAATTTTAGTAAATTTATGTAACTGTGCAACCATTCTAAAATCCAGTTTTGAACATTTCCATCACTCCAAAAGTGCCATCGTTCTTTATTACAGTTAATTCATGTCCAAACCCTAGTCCTAGGCAACAACTGATCTGCTTTCTTTATAAATTTGCCCTTTCTCTACAGCTTATAAAAATAAAATTCCACAATATATAATCTTTTGTATCTGCCTTCTTTCACAGAGCATAATGTTTTTGAGAGTACTCCATATTGAAGTATATAAATGTAGTTCATGCCCTATGCCCTTTAACTTCAGGATATTATTTCTTTCTTTCTTTCTTTCTTTCTTTTGAGACAGAGTCTTACTCTGTCACCCAGGCTGGAGTGCAATGGCGTGATCTCAGCTCACTGCAACCTTCGCCCCCCCCCCGCCCCCGCCCCAGGTTTAAGCAATTTTCCCTGCCTCAGCCTCCAGAGTAGCTGGGATTACAGGTGCCCACCACTACCGCACCTGGCTCATTTTTTGTATTTTTGGTAGAGATGGGGTTTTGCCATGTTGGCCAGCTGGTCTCGAACTCCTGACCTCAGGTGATCCACCTGCCTCGGCCTCCCAAAGTACTGGGATTACAGGCGTGAGCCACTGCACCCAGGCGCAGAATATTATTTCATCATATGCATATACCTTGTCTGATTTTCTCAGTCACTAGTTAATAAACATTTGGGTTGTTTACAGTCTTCAGTTATTGTAAAGAATGTTCCCATGAACATTTCTGTACAGGTCTCTGTGCAGATGTATGTTTTATTTCTCTTGTGCCTATTCTTAAGAGTGGTTGCCTTCATTTTTGATAAATATTTTTACTAAATAGAAAATTCTAGTTTGACAGGTTTTTCTTTTCTTTATTTTAATGATGCACTGCAGTCTTCTAGCTTGTGCCCTTTCACAGGAAAACTCTGCTGCCATTGTTTCTGTCTACATAAAGTGCCTTTTTTCCTCTGGCTGTTTCTAAGATTCTCTCATAATTAGTTTTAAATCATTTGATTATGAAGTATCAGTGTAGTTTTCTTCATGATCCTTGTGCTTCAGGTTTGGTGACCTTCCTTAAACAGTCAGTTTACCTTTTTATCAAATTTGAACACTTTTGGCCATTATTCTTCAAAATTTTTTGGCCACATCTGTCTCTTGCATCTCCTTCATGTACTCAAAATACATGTGTATGTGACTGCTTAAGGTTCTCTCAAGCTCATCACTAATGGTCTGTTCAATTTATTTATTTATTTATTTATTCATTTATTTATTTATTTATTTATTTTCAGACAGAGCCTCACTCTGTCGTCAGGCTGGAGTGCAATGTCACGATCTCGGCCCACTGCAACCTCTGCCTCCCAGGTTCAAGCAATTCTCCTGCCTCAGCCTCCCAAGTAGCTGGGACTACGGGCATGCGCCACCACACCCAGGTAATTTTTGTATTTTTAGTAGAGACGGGGTTTCACCATGTTGGCCAGGATGGTCTCGATCTCTTGACCTGGTGATCCGCCCGCCTCGGCCTCCCAAAGTTCTGGGATTACAGGTGTGAGCCACCGCGCTCAGACAGTCTGTTTAATTTTTTTTTTAGTCCTTTTTCTCTCTATGTTTTATTTTGGATAGTTTCTGTTGCCATTTCTTAAAGTTCACTAATATTTCCTTCTTGAAGATTTAATCTGCCTCTTATTCCATCCATGTATATTTTGTCTCAGATATAGCTTTCATCTATAAAATGTTGAGCTTGTTTTTATGTCCCATGTCTCAACATGTGTTAAATCTTTCTGCTAGTTTCTTGAATGTATGAAACACAGAATTCTTTTTAATAGCTTCAGCTACAGATTCATTCATATCTTTCATTTCTGGAACAGATTGACTGATTTTTCACCTAATTATGGGCTATATATTTCTGGTTCTTTGCAACCCTGGCAACTTTTAATTGCATGCTAGTCCTTGTAAATTCTACCTTTTAGAATATTCCATGATGTCAGGGAATACGTTTTTCCTATTTTCCATCTTTGCAGCTAGCATAGTTGCTGACTCAGCAAAGACTAAAATATTTGTTGAGTAAGGATCCTAAAAGAAAAGAATGAAACTCAGCTATCTATTTTCCTTCTGTTTCTACTGGGGCAAAAGTTAGTATTTTTTAATATAATTTTAACTTTTATTTTAAATTAAGGAGATACATATGCAGGTTTGCTACATGGGTATGTTGCATAATGTTGAGGTTTGAAGTATGAATGATCCATCCTATCACCCAGGTAGTAAGCATAGTACATAATAAGCAGTTTTACAGTCCTTCTCACCTCCCACCCTCCCCACTCTAGCAGTCTCAAGTGTCTGTTAATCCTATCTTTATGTCCATGAGTACCCAGTGTTTAGTTCCCATCTATAAGTGAGAACATGCAGTATCAAGTTTTATGTTCCTGCATTAATTCACTTAGGATAATGGCCTCCAGCTGCATCCATGTTGCTGCAAAAGACATTATTCCTTTCTTCTATGGCTGTGTAGTATTCCAAGGTGTATATGTACATTTTCTTTATCCAATCCACCACCAGTGGGCACCTGGGTTGACTTCAGGTCTTTGCTATTGTGAATAGCACTATGAAGAACATAAGAGTGCATCTGTCCTTTTTGTAGAACAATTTATTTTCCTTTGCATATATACTCACTAATGGGATTGCGAGTGGAATGGTAGTTCTGTTTCAAGTTCTTTAAAATATGTCCAAACTGCTTTCTGTGGGGGCTGAACTACTTTGTATTCCCATCAACAGAGCATAAGCATTCCCCTATCTCCACAGCCTCACCAGTGTCTGTTAGTTTTGTTTTGAGAAAAGCCTAGCTCTATTGCCCAGGCTGGAGTGCAGTGGCGCGATCTCAGCTCACTGCAAGCTTTGCCTCCTGAGTTCAAGCAATTTTCCTGCCTCAGCCTCTGGAGTAGCTGGGATTACAGGCGTGTGCCACCACGCCTGGCTAATTTTTGTATTTTTTAGTACAGATGGGGATTCGCCATATTGGCCAGGCTGGTCTTGAACTCCTGGCCTCAAGTGATCCACCTGCCTAAGCCTCCCAAAGTGTTGGGATTACAGGCATGAGCCACTGCACCCAGCCACTCTGTTAGATTTTGACTTTTTACTAATAGCCATTCTGACTGATGTGAGATGGTATCTCATCATGGTTTTGATTTGCATTTCTCTAATGATCAGTGATGTTGAGCTTTTATTCATATGATTGTTGGCCACATGTATGTCTTCTTTTGAGAAGTGTCTGTGTCCTTTGCCAACTTTTTAATAGTGTTGTTTGTTTTCTTCTTGTAAATTTGTTTAAGTTCCTTATAGATGCGGGATATTAGACCTTTGTCAGATGCATAGCTGGCAAAAATTTTCTCCCATTCTGTAGGTTGTCTGTTTACTCTGCTGGTGGTTTCTTTTGCTGTGCAGAAGCTCTTTAAATAGCCAGTGTCCAGAATGGCATTCTCTAGATTTCTTTTTTATTTTTAAGAGATAGAATCTTGCTCTGTCTCCCAAGCTGGAGTGCAGTGGGATGATTTAGCTCACTGCAACCTTAAACTTCTAGGCTCAAATGATACTCCTGCTTCAGCTTCTCTAGTAGCTGGGAATAGGTGCATGCCACTACACCTGGCTATTTTTTTTTTCTTTAATTTTTTGTAGAGATGGGGTTTTGCTTTGTTGCCCACATTGTTCTCACAAACTCCTGGCTTCAAGCAATCTTCCCACCTCAGTCTCCCAAAGCACTGGGATTACAGACATGACCCACCACACCCAGCCAAAATTAATATTTTTATAATGGTAGTGCTAGAATTCGTTTTAGAGAGGAACTATCTTTGTTAGCCTTAAGGATAGAAATTGAGACTCACAAAGCATGAGTTAACAGTAAACCAAGCAATAATGGACACAGCTAAATTTATTTTTATGATGAATAATCAGGGAATTTGAGGGTGGATTTTGAATGAAGAAAAAATAGAAGAGGGGAGAAAGAAGAGATAAACAATTAAAAATGCAGTAGAGAGTTTGAATGACATTTAAGATCAGGAATGATTAACATTTAAAGTTCTTTGCATTACTAAGAAGTAAATCTGACACCTCTCCAAAACTTCAGTAAAGTCTGATGCTTGCATGTCTCCTGAAAGTGTTGTTGGTTGTTGTTGTTTTTGCCAAAGAAATAAATGAAGGACTAAGTCCTATATTTGCCCTATTGACAAAGCAGGAATAAAAACATGCAGAAGGCATACAAGAAAACAAGGATTCAGTGGAGACCGATAATGAAAGCCAAACGGATGATGAGAATAAACTTTTCCTTGCCTCAATATTTGTCAGGAATTTGAGGGAAAGGCATGGAAATTTTATCGGGGCATGAATTACTGGTTCAATTCAATTTTATTACCACTTAAACAGCTAAAAAGATCTTGCTGTGCATAGATTTCTAGATGTCATAGATCTCTCTACCAGGCAACACCTTCTCATTTTCACCAAAGGCGTTTACTTTTACTATCAGCATTAAAAGCACCCATAATCATTAATTTGTCCACAGTTTTACTTTTCAACAGTCCTAATGTACACTCTTTCCATTCCTCTTCCTTTTCAGATGCTGCCTCTGCTCACTACCATCTCATCACAGGCTTTTCTGCCTACCAGATGGTGGTGTGTGCCTTTCCTTCTTTGCATTCACACTCCCTACAGTGAGCACTGCATAAACACTGAATACAATAAACATTTCAGCTGCTCAAAAATTGCTCTAAAATTTATGGCAGAGTCCTTTCCATTTAGGAAAGGCAGCACACATGTATTAGTGTGACAAAAGACATAGTAAAATAACAATACCAATTAACAGGGCTAAAATTCGCAACATTCCTTCACATTTTGTTTTCTGCACCTCCCCCCACCTTCATATTAGTAGAAAAACCAAGGATGCTGGGAATGTAATAGGTCTGTTAACCATGCTGGTTGTCAAGAGATACTGAGCCTTGGTTAACCCTGATGACCTCTCCAAATGATAATAATTAACACCTTTGAAGAGAGAAAGTTAAGTACTCAAACAGAGTGCTTAACATACCAGAATGAGTAACTCTTGACATGGAGTTGTGGAGGATTTTATTAGGGAAAGTCTCATAGATGAGGTGCCATATGAATTGCATCATGAAGGAAAAGGAAAAAAAGTTTGCCAGACAAATAAAAAGGGGAGAACTATTCTAGGCAGAGACAGTACTGCATTCAAAGACTCACAAACGAGAAGAAACTAAACATCTTTAGTGGACAGCAGGAAGTTGAAAAATTCTGTTAACATGAGGAGAGTTTATAAGGGCAAGTTGTTAAAGAACCTATCCCAATGACAGTTCTCGGAAATCCCCTTTAGAGAGTTTGTTCAGGCAGTGGTGTGAACCAATTATTAAACAAATAGACAAACAAAAATAGGCATTGTAAGCTTTGCACTTTCGTCTCTGGAATTTCTCCAAACTACAACCTCATTGCCCACTGAAGATAATTCCAGGACCCTGGAAAGTCCAGACATTACTACCTCATTCTCTCAGGCTGCCCTTTGTATCAACAACTTGCCTCATCTCATGACTCAGACCCCACACTGATCTCCTTGACTTCGGGTATATGCCTTCTGGTTCTGTTCACCATAATCTCTGGAAAGAGCTTTATGCCCTCCTCTCACCACTCTCACCCTACACACACACACACACACACACACACACACA
The DNA here is from genome assembly GCF_028858775.2 of Pan troglodytes. Classification (NCBI taxonomy): domain Eukaryota; kingdom Metazoa; phylum Chordata; class Mammalia; order Primates; family Hominidae; genus Pan; species Pan troglodytes. The sequence continues at coordinate 54,144,207 of NC_072408.2, read as the reverse complement.
CACACACACACACACCCTACCTTAGGTTACAAAGCAGTTACCTTCTGTGTCTCCACTTCCCAAGCTGGCCTCATTACACACTGGAGTCAGACAATTAACAGTGAAAAGTCAAAGGATGTTTTTAAGCAAAAGAACAATGTGCTAGAATTATCAAGAGTACTGACATTGGACATTTTTCTTATTAAATATGAAAGCAATAGTCGTTAAAAAGTTGGAGTTCAAAAAAAATAGCCAGATAAAATTTTAGCAAAAATTCTCAGATAATTGGCATATGAGTGGCGAGGTATTACAAACTACTTAAGGGTGTAAGAACGCAATAAAAATAGTAAGCTCTTCAGATTTTTCAGAATTAAATACTTGTCTAAAATCCATCTTATTCCCCCCTACCATTCATCTATGTGAATTTTATTAACCAAAGTAACACATAAAACGGAGGGAAAGAGACAAAGAAGGAAGGATGCAGTGCAAGATAACAAATGAGTACTCATTACAGGATTGCAATGCAAACTAATGTTAAAACCTAAATCTCCATAGCATGAACTTCGGGAGATTTGCATGGTATCAAGAAATCATTTATTATTGGTTTTTCTGCACTTATAGATAAATGAAGCCAGGAAAATCTCCATTTTCCCAGCTGCAAATTTTCTGAGTATGGTGTAATATTCAGCTATTGAGTTGAAGAGTGTTGTTCACTGTAACTACTAGTTTTGAATATAATATGAATAATCAGCATGAAATAGCATTATTGGACCCCTCTTTGTAATCAACATGTCATTGTTACAATATTATGGTACCCACATAAAGTAGAGTCTCCTCATTCTAATTTTTGAATGTGTTTCAAGAATAAATTATAATAATTTCCAAAAGCATGAAGGACAGCTTTGTGAGATTGCATCTTTCTCCTAAAAATGATAAGAAATTCACTAATGAGTCCTTTAGACAGAGTCCATTAAAGGTGACAGGACAAAGATCTCTTGGAGACTTCATCAAGTGGAGACAATATGCAAAATTAACTCAGTGTCCATTCGGCTTCCCTGTGCTCAAACAGGAAATGAGGTTTGAGTGACGACTTTATTTAGTGAGTCAAAGGTGGCTGAAAATTTTATGAAATGGTGCAACTCACATGCAAAACAGAGCAGATATTTATTAGAAGAATTTGATGTGGTACAGTGAAAAATGTGAATAATTCTCATTAGATATCAGTTAATAAAGGTCATGAAATATAAATCAGCTGCAAGCTTGATGTGCATGAAGTTGACTTTTGTTGGCAATAGTAGCCTTATCACTGTATGTTCATTAATATGGATCTCATTTATTGTCCTGTCTCCTTTTATAGTCAACTCATTTGAAATCATAATAGTTCCTATTAGTTAGGCTTCATTTAAAACTATCACTGATTGTTTAGACATCCATCCTTAGAAATGTATTTATAATTGCAATTCTTGGGGCCCAGAGATTTTGTTTCAGTCAAGAACAAATTTTTATTTTCAGAAAATGTGTCATATACACAGACATACAAAACAAGGGTTACTGACACTTGGACAACTCAGAAGATAGAATTCTACATTTTAAAAGGGTTAGGGGAAATATTTTCATGTGAAAAACCATGAAGGCATGTGGCCTAAAATCCACTGTGGATAATAATGCACATGTATAAATTTTATGATAAAAATACAAACATTAATATTTTATATATATTGTTTCATTGTTATTTAACATTATTATTAAAGAAACTAAATTTTTAAGAAAGAATATGAAGACAAAGTCTAATTTTATTAAAGCCCTGCTATTGTAATGATGACAAGACTCAACATTCACAGAATAATAACCAAACATTTACTAAATGTTTTACATTTTTTCATATCTTACCAATACATAAATTCAACAGATATTTGTGTATATTTAGGTTGTTTTGACAAAATAATTATCCTTCTATAACCATATCTAAATTGTGAATATGTTAACCAAAATAGTACTTTTTAAAAAATAGGGTGTAGCTGGCAAATTCAGTATATTCTGGTTTCCATTATTTTAAAATTAAATGCTTAATATGCTTGATGTGAGTTCCACTTTGGGGTACTTCCGTTATTTGACTATGGCAACCCATGTGTCTCGTAAACTAGCATGTTACAGGAAACAAGCCCAGGATACATAAGCCTAGGAATTACAATGAATCACCTTCACAGTGGTATCCCCAATCATGAGAGTCTGCTTCCCCAGCTGTTTAACCATCAAGAAGTTTAGATCAAACCAGTTATCTGATGAGTGTCCCCCAGTCCAGACTTTTTCAGTTTTTTCCTGGTATCATTGTACTGCTTCCTCTAGCTCCAGTATTTTTTTTTTGAATAGGTAGTGAATTCAAGTTAAACACATTTGGCAAGAATATTTTCTAAGGGATGCTGTATACTGCACATCACATCACATTAGGAGGCCCTTTGTGATTAGCAAGCCATCTACAGGTTGACTGGTATTACATGAAATCATTTGCCTAATGGATTAGCATCCATTGATAATGATTGCTTGAATCAAATAGTTTATTAGAGGGTTAACAATGATTTTTAAAGCTACATAATTCCTTCTGCATTTCAGGTGGCATTCTTCTGTAAAGTTTCCTCATCAATAGATCTATTTGCTGACCCCGAACTACAGTCCTACGAAAAGGGAGGATAAATACTTAATTCTTTCCTTTTAATTACCAACTTCTAAAGACGTTGATTTAATAGTACTTTCCAATAGTGGCAAGTGAAGTCTTATTCTTTTTTTTTTTTTTTTTTTTTTTTTTGAGATGGAGTCTCGCTCTGTCCCCCAGGCTGGAGTGCAGTGGCAGGATCTCGGGTCACTGCAAGCTCCACCTCCCGGGTTCACGCCATTCTCTTGCCTCAGCCTCCCGAGTAGCTGGGACTACAGGCGCCCACCACCATGCCCAGCTTATTATTATTATTATTTTTTGTGTGTGTATTTTTAGTAGAGATGGGGTTTCCCCATGTTAGCCAGGATGGTCTCGATCTCCTGACCTCGTGATCCACTGGCCTCAGCCTCCCAATGTGCTGGGATTACAGGCGTGAGCCACCGCACCCGGCCTGGTTTATTCTTTTGCTTTTTTGTTGTTGCTGTTAGTATCAATATGCACTTGTGAATTTTTATATATTCAATGACTTTCACTTCATTGCATTATTTGTTATGATCAAACTTTTCAAATTCGGTCAGCTGCGGTCCTTTCAAATTGGTTCCCATGTCCTTTTAATATGCTTTTGTTGATTACTTTCTCACTTTCTGGTACAGAATATCCTAAACTTGGAAACAACTCTTTCTCCAAGAATTTTTTAGTATCAAAGGTATTTAGAAACCGAAATGTGGGCACTAAGAGCTTCAATGTTCCTGAGGTATCAGTGATTCTAGGTTTTCATCAGTGGGCAAAGCTAAAAACTACATATTTTTCACATCATGGGTACATATCAATATTTCCTATTAAAATTGATCATTTCAAGGTTATTTCATTTCTTTGATTTTTATACTTATGTCCCTTCTCTTACACTTCGAATTTTGTTTCCTAACATTATATTACTCTTGCTCTACACTACAACAGTAATAAACACAGTTTCAAAATAATTATGTCAATACTAATAGTAAAACTGACTGAAGTTTAATATTTTTACTGTTTTGCTTCTTTATTTTTGTTCTTACATACCAATACATGTATGCAGAGTTCTAAAATTGTTTGAAATTATTATTTTCTCTCTGTATGATTATGGTTCCAATTTGGCATAGAGCTGGGTTCATTTGTTTCTATTTGCATTCACTTCAAAGCCGTGCCTTAGCTACAGCGACATACTGTTCCACTGGGGGACATAGCATGGTTTGCCCAACTGCAACCCTGTCAATGTCCATCTGCATTGTTTCCAATTTTGTGTTATTACAAACAATTTGCCTTTAATTCAATTTTCACAACACATCTTCGGTATTATTGCCTCCATTTTAGTATTATGAAACTGAGGCTCCGAGAAACTGAGAAATTTGTCCAAGTTTGCAAAGCTGTCTGAAGCGAAAATCTTGCTGTTAATTTCTAAGTACAGTGCCTCTTCAGCATTCCCCATCACCACACCCAGTGACCATTTTCTGCTATCCCTTGCTTCCACACATCTCTGTGAATAAGAACAAACCAATGGAAGGACAAAGACAAGTCACCCCATGCATCTTTGGATCCAGCTGAATATTGAAGAGGGCCTGGGCAGGAGAAGGATTATCCAGTGCTAGAGCTAGCTGAACCTCTGCTCCTTCCTAGCCCCATCCTGGTACAAAAAATAATTCATTCTACACCTAGTCATGTGCTTAATCAAAATGCCACATATAACTGCCAAAGAAGTGGGGTTTAGTGTGCAAATCCTTTGTAAGAAAGGATAATGATCATATTTGCTTTGGTGTCAGTGTGCAGGGTGATATTAAATAATACAGTTTTATTAAAATTTTCATATATTCAACAGTGTGAGATCCACCCATAAAACACCTACTTTGGGTCTCAGTAAAATACATGAAAAGACAATAGATTATCAAGAGTTTGCCTTTGAAGCTCTAATGAATTGTCTTGATCTTGGAGTATTTTTGCTCCACAACTTTGAAGTGACCACTCAAATGCACTCAAATGTCATTGTTTAAAATGTAGCAAGAAAAGCCCGCCCTGCTATATAGGAGTGGCTTGCTTCTCTGGAGAGGGAAACTTTGGATGGCTCCATGAAAGCATTCTGGGGGTTTGGGGGATAAGGGTAGGAAACTGATTTCTCCTCTGCATATAGAAAGAGAATGAAACTCTTTTCTGTTTGAATTTACATTTAATTTTCATCAAGCTGACTTTGTCCTGGAAGTTGTGGATGTTACAAAGTTTTCACCTCTGGGACCTATGATGACAATCCATCTCTTTTCCCCATATTTAAAGGCAGAATTGGCAGCATTCTCTTTATTTCATGAACTGCTTTTAAATGACATGCAGGAGAAGAAAGACACCACAGTTAAATATATAAAAATAAATTTTCTTGGCTTACTGGGGTAGCAAACAAATATCTATGAGTAATGCCCCTATATCACCAGCTAGCAAGGCACTTAATAAAATCCAAACAACTGTCACACACAGGTTATAAGGTCATTCCTCACATATAAGATAAACTAGAAATCTATCCAAAGGATAGAATCAGGGTGAATGTTATGAAGTTTGCTGTAAAATAACAAATGAGTTTCACATGTTATTTCATTTCCCAAGGGCACTTTGATAAGCATACACACATATTGTCAATGCATGCTGGGACCTCAGCGCATGTGGCAGACACAGAAACAAGCAAGTTCAAAACCATAAATGTCATTTAGTGACAAATTAAACATTTGTCACAAGTGACAGCACAACAAATAAGTAAAAAACACAGTATACTTTTTGGCTGCCAACGATGTGGAGAATGATGGAAATGCAAAATATGAAGACACTGTCCTTCACGAAGGTAATGATAAGGTTTCTATTTATAACACTTTTATAACATTTACATTTAAAAGAGTCACAGAGGCTTGAACTTATCAGTATGGTGAATGAATGAATGAATGAATGAATGAACAAAATTAAATGCTGTAGGAAAGTGAGCGTGTATGGGTTGTGGAGAAGAAATGAGAATTCATAGACATGGTTTAAGAAGCAACTAACCAGGCCAGGTGCAGTGGCTCACACCTGTAATCCCAGCACTTTGGGAGGCTGAGGTGGGTGGATCACCTGAGGTCAGGAATTTGAGACCAGCCTGACCAATATGGTGAAACCCCGTCTCTACTAAAAATACAAAAATTAGCCTGGCATGGTGGTGGGTGCCTGCAGTCCCAGCTACTTGGGAGGCTGAGACAGGAGAATTTCTTGAACCCAGGAGGTGGTGGTTGAAGCGAGCCAAGATAGTGCCACTATACTCCAGCCTGGGCAACAGAGCTCAAAAAAAACCTGGGCAAGCCTGTCTCAAAAAAAAAAAAAAAAAAAAAAGAAGCAACAACCGTATTTCCGAATGAAGTCTAAAGCTAAAGAAACCACTCATTTTTAATACCTCTCAAAACTGTCAGTATGTGCACAGACGCACAGGAGAAAAATCCTAGCCTAGTGGTATTTAAGCTTCAGTGTGCATTAAGATTCACCTGGAGCGTCTGCTAAAAATGTAGATTCTGATTCAGGCTCAGGAATTCCTATTTAAATGTCTTATGTGATCCTGAGAAAAAGTGGTACAAAGAGAATTTTGAGAAACACTGTTCCCTGCCAAGTGGCAGGCCTGCGGAGAATGGTTTGGTTCCCCCCTCCTTTTCTCTATGAGCTTTCTTAGATAGTAGTTTTTGTTGTTGTTGCTTTGTTTTTACTGTCAGTAACACACCTCACCGTCCTAACACCATAGCTGAGCTCATCCTTCTTATAGGGAAATATTATTTTTTACCTCAAAATTCAAATTTGAAGTATATTTCAAATTAGAGTCTTTGCCAAAAACACCGATATTTAAATAGAGAAAAGTAGTGGATCTGGGGTTTTTATTCTGTGATAATTACATGGAACTTGTGGGGTAGGAAGAGCAGAGAGTAAGGACTAGAAAGATGAATTAAGACTTTACTTCAAATAAAGACACTGCAAAGATGCTGGAAAATATCAATATATAAAAATATTTCTCTGGGTATTAAAACCAAAAATGCATATTAAGTTTGCTAGATAAAATATAGGATGGCCAGTTAATTTTGAATTTCAGATAACAAATACATTTTTAGTATACATATCAAATTTAACTGGGCATCCTGGATTTTTATTGGTGAAATCTGATAACTCTAATGCTTATTACACAAAGCAAGTGTTAAAAATTACTTTACTGTGTGGCAGAGAATGAAAAGCATGGATTATGTAGCTTTGAGCGGATCATTGACATATTGAGGCCTGACTTCTGCCTGAAGAAAACCTTGCAAGATATTTCCCGTGCCCTGGGAACCACCATTTATATCAAACCTCTGAGAAATTTCCCCAAAGACTATTTTACTCAATCAATATGTCAATTTGCTCCCAGCAAGAACCTCTTAATACCCCACAGACCTTTTAAGTGAAAGATTGTAGAGGGCAGTTCAGTGCACATAACTACATTCGTTTTCTAAATGTACATAATTATCTAATAACAATGCTGTATATATTATTTCTCTTCTTTCCCATAGGAAACTCATTTGTGCCTTCTGGCTTTAAACATTAAGTTCTGAGTTTTGGGGGTTTTTTTGTTTGTTTTTTATATCTCTAGTTTTCTCAAGGCATTCTATTAGTTTAGTTCTTTACAAGGGATTTTTGTGGGGTTTTTATGTTGTTGTTTATTCCCTAGTACTATTCACATTTTTGGCCAGATAGTTATTTGTTGTCAGGGCTGTTCTGTGTATTGTAGGATGTTTAGCAGCCTCTCTGACCTCTATTATCTAGATATCGGAAGCACTCTCTAAGTTGTAACAACCAAAATATCTCCAGACATTGCCAAATATCCTCTAGAGGACAAACCACTCCTAGTTGAGAATCACTACATACAAGAATAGTTCGTAATTTGGTGCAACTTGACTTTTTTTCTTTTTAAAAAAATGGAAAAACATAATTAATCTAAGGTCTCTCTTCTTTTTTTTTTTTTTTTTTAAAGTAGAGACATGGTCTTAGTCTGTCACCTCGGCTGGAGTGCTGTGGCACAATCATAGTTCACTGCAGCCTCAAACTCCTGGGTTCAAGTGACTCTCCTGTCTCAGCCTCACAAGTAGCTAGGACTACATGTGTCCAGCTAATTTTAAAATTTATTTTTATTTTTTGTAGAGACAAGGTCATGCTACGTTGCCCAGGCTGGTCTTGAACTCCTGGCCTCAAGCAATCAAAGTGCTCCCAAAAGGTGTGAGCCACCATACCCAGCCTACACATATTCTTAACAGAAAATTTTGTAAAAATTTTTATAGATTTAAAATTTTTAAAAATATGCAGTCAAGTATACCCAAAAATGCATTAGGAAAACTATCAATAAATGATATCAAAATAGACCAATAAGCAATTCTTAAAAATAGGTCACCAAATAAACTCTATATCTACTAAATAAAATTTCCTAAACTGAAATACATAAAAACTGTTGAGAACAATCTTGGGTATTTATCAATATTGCATATTAATAACCTAGTAAACTGAGGTAATAGAAATAAATCATAAAGGAAAAGACTGAAAGATTCAGCTCCATAGACGTTAAATATCTATGTAATATAAATTAAAAAAATGAAAATGAAAATACTGCAAAAATATATCTTACTAATATAAAGGATGTATATGGTGGAATAAAAAGGTATATAGCTATAATTTAGTATATAGTAGATGCCCTCCCAGCTGAGGCTATTGGGATAGCAGTTAGTGAGTTAATCAAAAACTTAAAATTCAAATTACTCCTAAGTACCTTAAATACTTTAACTTAAACCATGTAAATGCAAAGTTATTAGCAATCTTTGATATAGAATCAACCCTTTTATTTTGAATATTAGTTCATTGATAGGTGTTCCATACACACTTTCTTTCAGAAACCACACCCATAATGCATCTGCAATGATTTCCTGCACATTATTTTTTATTGAGAGTTTTTTAAAATCTGAGAGCAAAGTTATTTTCAATGCTTATGTCTTTCAATCTGTTGCAATTATCTACCCATCTTCAGTTCAACAGCATGATTCTCTCGTTAATTAATCTTTATTCCATCTTTCTGATGCATTCAACTTAGTTTCTATAGAAATGCCTCTCTTTCCACACTCGTATTTCACTACTTTAAATAATATAAAATTGAACAATAACTTCACATTACAAACCAGTTTCAAGCAACATGAACAAGTGAGGGAAAAATACAGCTGACTCTTGGTAAGAATACAACAAACATACTTTAAATAGAACTGAGGCAGGAAAATAGGATCTGGAGGCAGGGAACCTAAGGTAGATTCGCACTGACTTCTAGAACTAGATCAAAAGGAAAACCCCAACTTTTCACGCCCAAGTAACAAAAGAACAGAGGCTACTCCCTTTGCAACCCCCACCTCCCCCGCCACACACACACACACACACACAAACACACAACTTTCTGTACTGTAGATGAGAAATGGAAAGTACATCTGATTGGTCCACTCCCACAACCAAGCAGACATTTGCATGGGGTGTAACGTTGTAACTTTACTTTAGCCTCTGATTGGTTGACCAATCAGACTGGTTGCAGGCCACTACTTCATTTACATAGGGTGTAAACCAAATAACCAATGGGAAACCTCTAGAGAGTATTTAAACTCTAGAAAATTCTGTAACTAGTGCTCTTGAGCCTCTATGCCTCAACCCCGTCCCACTCTGTGGGGTGCACTTTCATTTCAATAAATCTATGCTTTCATTGCTTCATTCTTTTGTTGCTTTGTTTGTGCACTTTGTCCAGTTATTTGTTCAAAATTTCAAGAAACTGGACGACTTGTAGTCAAGACCCTCCAATGGTAACAGACTGCACACTTGATTTTTTTTCTTTATGAATTACGCTTTTGATGTCAGATCTGTGAGATTTTTGTCTAACCTAAAGTCACACTGATTTCCTCTTACAATACCTTCTGGATGTTTTACAGTTTTTATCTTTACACTTAGGTCTATTATCCGCTTTGAGTTAATTTTTGTATATTGTACAAAGAATTAATGGAATTAAAAATTTCTGCTATTCAAAATCGCTAAGAGCATGAAAAGACAAACTACAGACAGAATTTAATGTTCAGCTTCTTTCAGCAATTTGTGTGTGATTTTCATCCATGTTGTTGCATAAAGCTGTAGTTCACTCATTTGTATTGGTAAATAGTGGCCTATTGTGTGACAAGACCACAATTCATTTCTCCATTCTATTGATAGGCTTTTGGTTGTTTACAGTTTTGGGTGCTAAGAACGTTATTTCACATGTCTTTTGGTGCATAAGAGAACACTTTTTTTGCTGTTGGATATGTTAACCAGGATTGAAATTGCTGGGCCATACATAGCGATGCGTTTGTAAACCAGCTCACTGAATAAGAAAGCCTTGATTAGTATTTGCTAACATCTGTGATGTTAATACTCCTACCATGGCCAATTTCCAGCTACCAATAATGTAATGACCCACTCACAGAAGCCCTTTTAACAACAGCTCTCATGAGCTGCTCGGAACTGGCTCCAACAATGCTGACTCAACCCACCATACAACCCACACTTTACCTGTTCTTGACTTTAGCAGACGATGTCAAACTGTTTGTCCAAATGATTGGATGAATTAATACTCCACCAAAAATGTATGTGTTCCCCTCGTTCCATAGACTCACCAACCCTCAGTATTGTCAGTCTCTTCCATTTTGGCCTTTCTGTTGGGTCTGAATTGGTATCACTTTGTGGCTTAATTTGCTTTTCTGTGGTGACTAATGAGGTTGAACAACTTTTCAGATGTATCACAATGGCATTTGGATATCCCCTTTTATGTTATGCCTACTCTTGCACATTTTTCTATTGGGCTTCTGTCTTCATGGATTCACATATTCTGGATATGAGCCCCTTGTCAGTTTTGTGTGTGTCAAATACCTTCTCCCACTCTTCTTTTATATTTTGACTGTCTTGTGTTTTCTAATAAACAAAAATTCAAATTTTAACTTTGAATTAAAAAATTTTTCTCTTTATGATTAGTACATTTTATGATTAGTACATAAGCAATGCCATGTTTAAAAAGTATTTCTGGCCAGGCACAGTGGCTCATGCCTATAATCCCAGCACTTTGGGAGGCCAAGACAGGAGGATCACATGAGCCCAGAAGTTTGAGACCAGCCTGGGCAACATAGTGAGACCTTGTCTCTACAGAAAAAAAATTAAAAACTAGCCAAACATGGTGGCATACACTTGTGGTCTCAGCTGCCTGGGGAGACGGAGGTGAAACTATTGCTTGATCCCGGGAAGCAGAATCTGCAGTGAGCCAAGATCACATCACTGCACTCCAGCCCGGGTGAAGGTCATAATGATATGCACCCAAATTATTTTCTAGAAGTTTTATTCTTTGTCCTTTACATTTGATTTTATAATTTATGTGAAAATAATTATTGTATGTAGTATAAAAACGGACCTTTGTATTTTTCCTAGATGAGTAACCAATTGTCACAATACCATTTGTTGATGAGCCCTTCATTCTCTCAGTTCTGTAGCTCTACCTTAATCATAAATCAAGTGCCCATGTCTGTTTCTGGGTTTTCAGTTCTATTCTACATACTTGTTATTCTTAATTAAATACTACATTGTCATAATCGCTGTAGCTTTGTAATATATCTGATATCAGCTAGATCAAGTTCTCCCATATTATGTTTCTTCATTACCATTGCCTAGTGCCAGGGCTCAGAACATGATACCCCCAACGTATGGTGCCTTGGCATGCTGAGTACTTCAAAGTGAGGGAAATCAAAAGGGTCACAGTAGCAAGATCTTTCTGACCTTCTCCTACCCTTCTTTCTCCTGTGCTCCCATTTTCCCTAAGGCAGGCCATAGAAACTACGACTCTTCTTCCCCAAAGCCAACCATAAACAGAACCATAAACAGACGTTGCTGGGTGCCCTTGCCCCCCACCTATTGCCATTAAACCATACCCTTTTGTCCAATCACATTTCTACCCAGCTACGCATTCTTCATCAAACCTAAGCATAAAAATGGACAGTTTTCCCTGAATCTTTGGGTCTTCATTTCTGAAGGCTCCTGTGCTGTATAGAACTTTGATTAAATAAATGTGGATGTTTTCTCCTCTTAATCTCTCTTTGTCAGTTTTATTCAGACCTAGCCAGACACTCTAGGATGGTTTCACTCCCTACTTTAGTCTTGCCTTTTACATTTTCATTTCATTTTAGAATCAGCTTGCCAAGTTCCACACAGGAAAAAACAAAACAAAACAAAAAAAACAAAAAACAACAACAACAAAAAAGAAACATTGGATTTTGATTGGGATCTTACTGATTCTGTAGATCAATTTGAAAATAACTGACACCTCTAATATATTGAGTATTCTGAATAATAAATGCTCCACTTTTTAGATTCTTTATTTCTCTTCATAATGTTTTATAGCATCATACATGGAGGTCTTACAATATTTTATTAGATTTATGCATAGATATTCAACATTTTTATTTTATTATAAATGTTACCTTTCAAATTCTTTTTCCTGCATATTTCTGTAATTCAGATATAGTCTATATTTTTCTAGTATATAGAGATTAAGCACTTATAAAATAATTTAAATTAATTTAATTATAATAATTTATCCATATTTTCTTTTAGATTTTTAGTTATATAATTATCGTCAAATGATGATAGTTTTATTTCCTCTTTCCAATCTTTATGTCTTTTTTTAACCTTATTGCACTGGCTAGAACATTTAGAACAATATTCAACAGAAGTGATGACAGTGGAAACTCTTGTCTTGTTCTTGATCCCAAAGGGAAATTTTCAAATATTCTTCATTAATTATATTTTTGTAGATTTTTGAAGATATCCTTATTAGCATAAGAACATTTTCTTCCATTCCTAGTTTGTTAAGGGTTTTTATTGTTAGTATGTATTAAATGTTACCAAATTATTTTGCTCTTTTCTTCTAATGCGGTAAATTACACTGATTTTTTAAATGCTAAACTAAACTTACATTCCTATAATAAACCCAATTGGTCATTATATACTTTTATTACTTTTTATACTTTTTTATTACCTTTATTACTTTTTTATTACTTTATATACTTTTCATTATATTATATTTACACTATATACTTTTGAAACCTAGTTTCAGTCTGACTATATATTGCTTAGAAATTTAACATCAATGTTTATTTAAAAAATTGGCCTGTAATTTTTTTTCTTTTAATGTGACTTTTAGGCTTTGATATCAAAGCATATGCTAGTTTCATGAAATTATTGGGATTGTTTCTTCTATTCTCTGCAAGAGTTTGTGTAAAATTGGTGTTATTTCTTCTTTAATATTTATTAGAATTAGCCATTAAAACTATCTTGGCTGGAGTTCTCTTTCTGGTTTATAATCACAGAATCAATATCTTTAAGTATTATAAATCTCTTCTAATTCTCTATTTCTTCTTGTACCAATTTTGGTAAGCTAAATTTTTTTAGGAATTTGTTTATTTCATGTAAATTTTCAAATTTATTGTCATAAAGTTTTTCATAGTATCCTACTAGAATATTGTTAATTTCTATAGTATCTGTAGTAGTGTCCTTTCTATTTTTTATTCCTATTACTGATTATTTGTTCTGCCATTATTCTTTACCTGAGTAGTACAGTGGGGGTTATAAATTTTATTAGTTTCTTAAAAAAGCTGTCATTGAGCTTAACTGATCCTTGCTGTTGTATGTATTGTCTATTCAAATTAATTTCTATATTTATCTTTTTTCTTTTTCTACTTTCTTCTGACATAATTTGATGTTTTTTCCCTAATTTATTATTATGCATTCTTAGCTCATCAATGTTTAGTCTATTTTCTTTTCTAACATACACATTTAGGGCCATACTTTTTTTGCCTCTAAGTTTAAATATGCAGCATTTTCTTTTTAATTTAGTTCAAAATATTTTCACATTTCCATTGATTTGTGTTTTAACTCATGCATTGCTTATAATTGTACTTCTTAATTTATAAAAAATGACAGTTTTAAATTTTTGTTTTATTATTTGCTTATTGTTTAATATCACTCTGGCCAGAGAATGTACTCTATAAGTGTTTAAATATATTGAAATGTATTTTATAGCTCAGATTATAGTGATATATTATAAATATCCTTTGTACTTACTTCAAAAAGAATATGAAATCTCCAGATTTTGTGAACAGTGTTCCACATATGTCAACTTTGCTAATTATCTTATTCAGTTATGTACTTTCCTTGCTAATTTTCCATCTGATTGTTCTATTATTTAATGAGAGGAACTACTCATACAGCAGTCCGTCCCCTTATCTACAATTTCTCATTCTGGGGTTTCAGTTACCCATGGTCAAACATGGTCTGAAAATATTAAGTAGAAAATTCCATAACTAAGCAATGCATAAGTTTTAAACTGTGTGTGCTGTTCTGAATAGCATGTTGAAATCTCACACTCACCTCCCCACCTTCCCAACTTCCTCTTATACAGGACATAAATCATCCCTTTGTCCAGCCAATCTGCTCTCTATACACTCCCCGTCACTCAGTAACCAACTCGGTTATCAGATCTACTGTTGCAGTATTGCAGTGCTTGTGTTCAAGTAACCTTTATTTTAATTAATAATGGCCCCAAAGAACAAGCAAAGTGGTGCTGGCATATTGTTATAATAGTTCTATTTTATTATTAGTTATTGTTTATCTCTTACTGTGCCTAATTTATAAATTAAACTTTATCATAGGTATGTATGTAGGTATAGGAAAAAACATAATCTATATAAAATTAGGTACTATCTGTGGTTTCAGGCATCCACTGGGGGTCTTGGAATGTATTCCCCATGGATAAGGGGGGACTACTGTGTATACTATTTCCATTGTTTTTTGTTCCTTTCAACATTATAATCCTCTACCTACAATTTTTTGTCTTCCGCCTTAAGAACACTTTTTCTTACTTTCTTTAGTGTATATCTGCTGTCAAATAATTACTTTGTTTTTATTTATCTAAAAATGTATTTTGTCTTTTTTTGGAGTTGTTTATGGAATTTTTGTTGCTTTCATTGTTACTGTCTGCTTTGCATATAGAATTCTTTCAGCACTTTGTAAATATTTTATTATCGCATGCTTTCCATCGGTTCTACTGAGACGACAACTATCAACCTAAATGTTGCTTTGCTGAAGGCAATCTGTTGCTTTGTTTTCCTTATCTGCTTTTAAGATTTTTGTATTTGTCAGTTGGGGGTAAGGTCTCATCTGCTATCTCTTTAAATATTGCTCTGTCTCATCACTTCTCTCTTTTCCCACTGAGACTCCAATCACATAAACATGATACCTTTTCACCCTCCTCTGTGTCTCCTAATCCTTTCTTCTGTATTTTCCATCCTTGTACTTCTCTTTGCTTTATTCTTGATATTCTTCTCATCTATATTCCTGTCCATTAAATCTCTCCTCAGTTACTTCTAGTCTGCTATTTCTCCATCTTTATGCTCTTAATTTTGATTATTACATTTTGTAGTATTAGAATTGGCATTTAATTCTTTTCCGTGGCTTCCAATTCTCTAAAAAAAAAAATCATTCTGTATTTTGTCATCAATTACAGGCATATGTATTTTAAAATACACGTTTAATAAACTTAGTCCTCCAATATCTGAAGCCAATATTTATCTGTTTTTGTTGTTTGTTGTTTCTATTTAGTTCTTTCATGATTTATTGTCATCCTGCATGGCTGATTTTTCTCTATTGTATACCAGATAGTATTTGCAAAATTATTTATAAAATTCACTTGAGTCCAAAAATTTGGTGATTGTTCTTTAGAGAGAATATATGTTGCTTCTGTTGATTAGGGGCTCTGGCAATCTGAGCCCACCTCTTTTTAGTTTAGAATTAGACAGGATTTGCAGAGAATCCAGGCTTTCTCAGGTTTAATTCTGATCTGTTTTCTATTCTTGGAATGCAACCCTATGGGATATGGGTCAGGATTTTCACTAGGGCCCTTTTACCTTTTTTCCAGGCCTGAATTCAAATTCTTACTTTCTTTGAAGGCTATCCAGAGCAGCAGCCAAGCTCTCAGACTCTGATTTCCTTTTTCTAGAAACAGCAACTCAACTCATTTCAAGGAAGGCAGCCTCAAAAAGAGAACTCACTTCCCCAGGTCTTGGTCCTTCCTCCATTCTAGCCTGATTTAACTTTATTCTTTTCATGGCTCTCTGACATCATCACTGATAACATTGTATGTGTGCTTTGGAGTTTTTGAGCCCAGGGGAGGCTGGAGCCTGCTCCCCTCAATAGTTCATAAGCAGAAAGCATTATTGTAACACTACTGACAGTGGGAGCTGAAGATGAGTTCTTCCCCAATTTTCTTTGACCACGTAAAGCCATGTTTTCTCTTTGTCTTCAGTGGAAGAATCTCCTAAATTATTTCATACACCATTAACAGAAGTAGAAGCCAACTTCTTTATGGTTTATGCCTTTTTGGTTTCTTTTGTTACAACATTTAGGTTTCAGACTAAGGAAACAGTTACATATTTTACCCAATAATTATATTTCTTGAGAAAAAATGATATGCTCCATAATATTTATTTAGCATTTTTACATGGCAGGACAATATACTGAGGTATGGATGTGAGCCTTATTCTCTGAGAACTTAAAAGAATAACATTTTCTTTCTTTTCCTCTTTCACACAAAGGACATGCATGCCTGTATTTTATAAATTCTAATCTCTTCTCGGGGTGGAGCTCCACGGGGCTTAACAAGTTCTTTTTGGTCTTTTTATTTCAGAAGCTTCCCTAAAGTCATCCCCACCGAAGCCTTGGTTTGAGAGGTCTTGGTTTATACAAGAAATAAATTAAAATTGTCTGACAGAGGATGGAAATGGAAGCTGGAATCACCAGGCAATGGAGTTAATCCTAGGAGACTTCCAGGGCAGGTTTGGGTTTGAGGTTTTTTGGATAGGAAAACTAATTGAGTATAATGTGAAAACTATGCACATGGTTGAGTATAGTCCTCAAGAAGTGACAAAAACCTGGGGGAAGCCAAAGGAAGGTAGTGATTACATGTCAGAGCTGCCACCAACGGGCAGGGCTTTCATGAATGGGCTTTACTACTGCCATTCAGAGCTACCATAACTACAAGACAGTGAGGACCAGCCCTCCACATTGGATTGTAAAGAAAAACAAAAGGAACAAAAGTGAGATGGAATTAAGGAGCTGGTTCTCCATTTTCTTGAGTCATATAGGCCCCAGGTTTCTGGTAAAACCAGTGAAAGTGACAGAAGCTGTTTGAAAAAGGGCTGAGATTGGATTTCTCATTAACCTTCACAGGTGGGAGCCCTAGCCATATTTAATTTGATTTAGAAAAATAAAGAAACATGACCTTTCTTGCACTGGAGTGTCATGAAACCATTCATTTAGGTTAGACTCATAATAGTAAAATATAGAAAACAACCTAAATGTCAGACAGCAGGGCAAAGAGCAGTCATGATATATCAACTCTACAAAATTGTACGTGGCTATTAGAAACTGTAACTATTCAGAGTATTTAGCAGTAAAAGGAATGTTTGTGCAACATTTTCAATGTAAAGATAAAGCAAAATTTCATCTATTTAGAATAGCAATTTTTGAGAAATTGTGTAGAAATAAAGATGAAGTCTAGAATAAAATAGAAAAGAATGAAGATTTGATACTTTGGGTGACATATTTTGGGTACATGTATTTCCTCTATGCTTCATTTATTTTTACTATTATTATTATAATATTTCTTAGCCCAAAGTTAAGTGATTTTTATTTTTTAATGATACATGATCAATTCATTTGCAAAGATTCAGTACAGCTCAATTCTATTATATCGTTGATCATTAATCATTCATTTACTCAACAAATGTTTATCAAGCACTTACAAAGGCACCAAACACAATGCTAGTTGATATTATTACAGTGGCAAATAAAACAGAGCAAATCCCACATCAACCACATGCTGAGAGAGAGGTAGACCTAAACAAAAGCACAAATATGTATTTAAATCAAACTTTTAACTCTCTTAATCAAATTACTCCTTGGTAAGAATGACTGGTGCATAACACTCTTCAGGTAACTTTGGAATTAATATTTAAGCTGAGCTTTGAAGAACGGGGAGCCATGTGAATAGGAAAGGGAAAAGACAGCCTTAATGGAGATGCACCAGGAAGCATCAGGCCCTAAACATTGGAGATTCAGAAGGGTGGGAGGGTGGGAGTGGGGTGAGGGATGAGAAATCACTTAATAGGTACAATGTACACTATTCAAAGTCCAGACCTCACCATTCCACAATATATCCATGTAACAAAATTGCACTCGTACCCCCTAAATACATAAATATATATATAAAAGAAAACTTTTTAAAGAAGGTATCAAGCCCCATTTTGAAACTAGCAGAAGGAGCAGAGCACAATAAGAAAATGAGAGCTGCTTACTGGATAACATTTCAGTGGTATGCATCATGTTTTTGCCAATGAAATATTAGTTGAAGTGCAACCTCCATGACCCTGCACTCTCAGACAATTCTACTTCCTTTCATCTATGAATTGGTCATTGAAAGAGAGTTTAATAACAGAACTATGTGTAGGGACTCATAAACACAGTAGACAGGGAGTCACAAGGGACAGTGCAGTACTCCAGGACAAGTAGCAGTAGAGGCTGTAGGTAACTCCAAGCATGAAGGAGTCCAGGAAACAGCAGCTTCCAGAACCTGGAGTGAGTATCACCTGGAGAGGGCCACCTGAAAGGGGCTGTGTCCCTAGGGCCCTGGACACATCCAACTTGAAGCAACCCCAAAGGGAGGGAATAACTACTTTCACTTTCCACTCTTTCCTCCCTCTAATCTCCTGTTGTCCTCCATTGGGCAAACCCAACCAAAAGCCAGAAGACAAGAGACAACCAAGATATATGCCAGGCAGGCCAGCCTCCATGGCACAAAGCAGTGGGGAGAAGGATAAAGAGTGGATCTGGAAAGGCAAATGGAAGATGCCCAGCATGGATAGTAAGTTGACTCAACTTGACTTCTTGGCTTTGCTGTTTGATAAAGAACCTGAAGAAAATGGCCCAGCAGCCATGAAGCCAAGCTCCAGAAGAGTCACTGCACTGTCATTGTATCCTTTGCTGGCCACATCCAATCCAAGATCTAACTGGTTGCTAC
Source organism: Pan troglodytes (assembly GCF_028858775.2). NCBI lineage: Eukaryota > Metazoa > Chordata > Mammalia > Primates > Hominidae > Pan > Pan troglodytes. The sequence continues at coordinate 54,125,362 of NC_072408.2, read as the reverse complement.
TGATTTCAGAGATGAAAGATCAGGAGAGAGGCGGTCGTTGTCACCTCTACTTTTTCTTTCCTTGGAACCCCTTACATTGGTTTCCTTTCTGTGAACTAACTCTATTCAATTGGCCTGCATGACAGGTTGGGGAGAATTAGGATAAACTGATGCCCTCAACTTATCCTTCCAACAGAGGGCTCACTGGAGCACTCCAAAGTTCTCTTAACTCCTAAACTTGGGGACATAAATATCTTTACCTTTTGCTATCTTCTTAACAGTCCTCCTCTCAACTATTATGGATGCATTTTCCCTTCATCTTTACTTACATAGATTCCAAAGTGATTTTACTAGTTCATACCAGGGTACAAAAAAAGCCCATTCAGCTTTGAATGTCAAAAATTAAATGATTATATCAGTTTATATTAAAAATGTATCTAATTTTAATATACTCAAATGAGTTGGCAATAAACATGATCCCTATACCCCTTGTGGAAAAAAACAAGAACAATCCCACAGCAACTGCCATTGTTTCCCCAGGAAAAAAAAAAAAAACTTCTCCCCCATAACTACAGGAAGAATTTGACTCCTTGAATAGAGTTTTCAGAGTTAGTCAGACTGCTGGTTCCCTGAAGGGAATTTGCAAAATATTCACAGAGCCACATTCAAAAAAACAGGTCCCGTCTGGTAATGAGCAATGATTTCTTAAATAGAACACAAAAAGCACTACCACAGAACGAAAATATCGATAAATTTTATCTCAAATAACTTCCATTATTGACAGATTCTATTAAAAGACTAGAAAGACAGGCCATATAGACTAAGAAAACAATATTGGTAATCCACATAGCTGACAAAGGACTTGCATCTAGAATAGACAAAGAACTTCACACATTAATACAAAGGAGATTAAACAATAAATTTTTTTCAAAACATGTGCTATAAAGATAATTTCCAAAAAACCTAAAATGACCAACAAATATATGAAAAGGGGTTAAACAACAATACTTGTCAGGAAATGTTCCCTAAATAGAACTCAGGAATATACCACCAATTCCTCATCATAATGGCTACATTTTAAAAAGAATAACAGTACCAAATGTTGGTGAGGATGTGGAACGACTTGAACTCTCTTAACAGTACTGGTGGGAATGTATACTGGAGCAATCACTTTGGAAAATTGGCAATATTCATGAAAGCTAACATATGCCTGCCGTATGATCCAACAGTCCCAGACCAAAGTATATATTCAAGAGAAATGACTGCGTATATCCATCAAAAGGCACATTCAATAATATTCATAGCAGCTTTATTCATAGTAACCTCAAACTGAAAACAACTCAAATGTCCAACAAGAGAATGGATAAATGAGCTCTGGCATTTTAATATACTGGAATGCTACTCAGGAATAAAAGGAAATAAGCTGTTACATGCAACAACGTGGATGGATGGCACAGACATTATACCAAGTGAAAGAAAACACAAAAGCTCATATAGTATAGGATTCGTTTATATGAAGTCAAAGAAAAGGCAAAACTAGTCAATGACAATAGAAGTCAATATAGTGGTTATCTCTGGGGCTGGGAGTATTAACTGGAAAAAAACACAGGGAAACTTCTGGGATGCAGGAAATGTTCTCTATCTACATGGACTGATCATGATGGTTGTATACATATGCAAAAATACCTAGAGCTATATACTTAAGATCAGAGCACTTTTTGTCTATTAATATGTGTATGTTATACTTCAATTTTAAAGAGTGAAACACAGGATCGGGTCCCACTCCCTGAATTTCCTCAATCGGGACAGCCTCATGTGGATACAGCAAAATTAAAATGAATGCACTCTGTAGTTCCCTGGGGTGAAACTCTAACATGACAGACCACCACAAATTCCAAGGGTAATTGAATTGACTCAATGCTCTCTCATAATGAAATTCTGCACGTTTGGATTTAGCTGAGAGCACAGAGAGACTCCAAAGGAGCTGTTAAGAAGGATGGTTGAACAAGCTGTTATATTCCTTTTTGAACATATTTTTTAATGAAATAGGTGTTTTAATACCTATCTTTAAATGAAATAGGTATTTAAATGCACCAGTTAGGTAGGTCAATGGAGATCCATTATTGTCTAATAAACTAAATCAAGGACTCTACAATAGGAAAGGATAAGAAAAAAATTTTTGAAGGTGCTTTGTGCTCATTTGCAGCCAAATTCAATAGCTTTCATGCAGAAACCCAGGGGAGTTTTTATTGAATTCAATCCTTGAATTGTTTCTAGCTAACGGGCTCACTTCTATTTACAGCATTATTTTCTATTAAAGGACAAGCCTGGAAAGTCAAAGAATTTAGAGCTACTGTTTTACTTGAATAATCAACACTTCCTAGGCTGCCTTTATCGTTCTGTTTTAAAAGGATGAAAATCAAACAGACTGCTTTTTATCAGCTAAGCTGAAATCTTCCAGGAGCAGAGATTTACATAAATATATATAGATGGTAACTATAAAAATGTAATCAGCCATGAGAGGAAGCCAGTTATGGTCATATGATGGAAACTACTAGAATCAGGGGTTTCTTCATGCTGAAAGATGGTAAAAATGAAACTCGGTTATAAACTCAGCATCCTCCAAGAGAGTGGATCTCACTTGAAGACATTTTGACTTAATAATGCAATCAAAATATTGGACTTAACTTACCTTCTAAATACTGAAACAAGTTTAATTTAAATAAGCAAAGCTCAAAGTAAACCACCTCTAGTCATGCACCAATCTAGAAAAAAAAATTAAAGAAAAATTCAAACAAGATTTCATTTTTGCCAAAATCTGTCACCTTCCCACTGAAACCTAAAAACTGTCAAAAATCACATCCCTGAACATTTCCTTCGAGAGACTTATCTAGGTCTTTATATCAACACCTTCTTTTTATTTTTAAGGGAATTATGCCATTATAAAGTGCAATCAAACTCTGGGTTTAAGTGGCATTTCAGGAGGAATATGCAAAATGCCAAAGTGGACATGTATCAGGACTTCAAATTCTGTCTTTAGAACGTAGAATAGTTTTCACTTAACTGTCAAAGCTGGAACTAAAATATAGATCTGATAATTCTCAGACTATGGCTTTCTCTACAACCACAATGACCCTTCCCCCAAATGTCTCCACCATCGACCCTGAAATTTCTGCCACGTTGAAATGCAAAGAGTATCTGTGATAAGGAATTTATTGAGGCATTGCCCAATGTTATACCCTGATCAACTTCAGGAAAGCAAATGGTTCTTGAGGCATTAAAATCTATTGTTTTCCAAGAGTGGGTGTCTGACCCTGGACAGAATTGAGAGTACCTGCCATTAGGAAGGTGAACAAGTAGCTCCATTGTCTGAGGAAGGAGGTGCAATCAGATATTTTTGTATTTTGAGGATCCAAAAAGAGATACCACCAGACCCTCATGGAAGAGAGTAGAAGAAGGAAAAGTAGCTGAGTTCTGGTGGATCCTGGCCTGTGCTCTGAAGCCAGAGTATGACTATGGTTCTGAAGGTTCTGTGTACATGAACAGAGACCTTGTGTAAATAGTCATTGAGTCTGTGACAGTAGCTATAATGGAAGGCCCAGCTTGATACTACACTGTACCCTGATTATGTTATTATTAAATACTATTGCAAGACTATCATTATTATTATTTTTACTACTGCTGCTTGTTCTAGACTATCTTTCATCAGCACAGAATCACTACCATTTCTTCTCAGGAGAGCAAGCAAGAACTACGTTTTCCAAAATGCCTTTCATATATGGTTTCAGGTTAGCATCTGCTAATGAGAGACACTTACATGGGACTTCAAAGGTGGAAAGAAGTCACTGTGCTCCAGAGATAGATGCAAGCAGATGTGAGCTTCTTTAAGCAGCTTCTAGAAAACCTTTTAAGAACTGCCCTTTTCTTTTCTTTTTTTTTTTTATTATACTTTAAGTTCTAGGGTACATGTGCACAACGTGCAGGTTGGTTACACAGGTATATATGTTGGTGTGCTGCACCCATTAACTCGTCATTTACATTAGGTATATCTCCTAATGCTATCTCTCCCTACTCCTGCCACCCCACAGCAGACTCTGGTGTGTGATGTTCCCCACCCTGTGCCCAAGTGTTCTCATTGTTCAATTCCCACCTATCAGTGAGAACATGCGATGTTTGGTTTTCTGTCCTTGTGATAGTTTGCTCAGAATGATGGTTTCCAGCTTCATCCATATCCCTATAAAAGACATGAACTCATCATTTTTTATGGCTGCATAGTATTCCATGGTGTATATGTGCCACATTTTCTTAATCCAGTCTATCATTGATGGACATTTGGGTTGGTTCCAAGTCTTTGCTATTGTGAATAGTGCCACTATAAATATATGTGTGCGTGTGTCTTTATAGCAGCATGATTTATAATCCTTTGGGTATATACCCAGTAATGGGATGGCTGGGTCAAATGGTATTTCTAGTTCTAGATCCTTGAGGAATCGCCACACTGTCTTCCACAATGGTTGAACTAGTTTACAGTCCCACCAACAGTGTAAAAGTGTTCCTATTTCTCCACATCCTTTCCAGCACCTGTTGTTTCCTGACTTTTTAATGATCGCCATTCTAACTGGTGTGAGATGGTATCTCATTGTAGTTTTGATTTGCATTTCTCTGATAGCCAGTGATGATGAGCATTTTTTCAATGTGTCTGCTGGCTGCATAAATGTCTTCTTTTGAGAAGTGTCTGTTCATATCCTTCGCCCACTTTTTGGTGGAGTTGTTTGATTTTTTCTTGTGAATTTGTTTGAGTTCTTTATAGATCCTGGATATTAGTTATTTGTCAGATGGGGAGATTGCAAAAATTTTCTCCCATTCTGTAGGTTGCCTGTTCACTCTGATGGTAGTTTCTTTTGCTGTGCAGAAGCTCTTTAGTTTAATTAGATCCCATTTGTCAATTTTGGCTTTTATTGCCATTGTTTTTGGTCTTTTACACATGAAGTCCTTGCCCATGCCTATGTACTGAATGGTATTGCCTAGGTTTTCCTCTAGGGTTTTTATGGTTTTAGGTCTAACATTTAAGTCTTTAATCCATCTTGAATTAATTTTCGTATAAGGTGTAAGGAAGGGATCCAGTTTCAGCTTTCTGTATATGGCCAGCCAGTTTTCCCAGCACCATTTATTAAATAGGGAATCCTTTCCCCATTGCTTGTTTTTATCAGGTTTGTCAAAGATCAGATGGTTGTAGATGTGTGGTATTATTTCTGAGGGCTCTATTCTGTTCCATTGGTCTATATCTCTGTTTTGGTACCAGTACCATGCTGTTTTGGTTACTGTAGCCTTGTAGTATAGTTTGAAGTCAGGTAGCGTGATGCCTCCAGCTTTGTTCTTTTGCCTTAGGACTGTCTTGGCAATGCAGGCTCTTTTTTGGTTCCATATGAACTTTAAAGTAGTTTTTTCCAATTCTGTGAAGAAAGTCATTGGTAGCTTGATGGGGATGCCATTGAATCTGTAAATTACCTTGGGCAGTATGGCCATTTTCACGATACTGATTCTTCCTACCCATGAGCATGGAATGTTCTTCCATTTGTTTTTGTCCTCTTTTATTTCGTTGAGCAGTGGTTTGTAGTTCTCCTTGAAGAGGTCCTTCACATCCCTTGTAAGTTGGATTCCTAGGTATTTTATTCTCTTTGAAGCAATTGTGAATGGGAGTTCACTCATGATTTGGCTCTCTGTTTGTCTATTATTGGTGTATAGGAATGCTTGTGAATTTTGCACATTGATTTTGTATCCTGAGACTTTGCTGAAGTTGCTTATCAGCTTAAGGGGATTTTGGGCTGAGACGATGGGGTTTTCTAAATATACAAGCATGTCATCTGCAAACAGGGACAATTTGACTTCCTCTTTTCCTAATTGAATACCCTTTATTTCATTCTCCTGCCTGATTGCCTTGGCCAGAACTTCCAACACTATGTTGAATAGGAGTGGCAAGAGAGGGCATCCTTGTGCCAGTTTTCAAAGGGAATGCTTCCAGTTTTTGCCCATTCAGTGTGATGTTGGCTGTGGGTTTGTCAGAAATAGCTCTTATTATTTTGAGATACATCCCATCAATACCTAGTTTATTGAGAATTTTTAGCATGAAGGGCTGTTGAATTTTGTCAAAGGCCTTTTCTGCATCTATTGAGATAATCATGTGTTTTTTGTCTTTGGTTCTGTTTATATGATGGATTACGTTTATTGATTTGCATATGTTGAACCAGCCTTGCATCCCAGGGATGAAGCCAACTTGATTGTGGTGGATAAGCTTTTTGATGTGCTGCTGGATTTGGTTTGCCAGTATTTTACTGAGTATTTTTGCCCTTTTCAATGCTTCAGATTGTTAACCATGCTAGAGGCTTTCTTGACCTTTGTCCTTAGAGCCTTTCTAAACATTGCATAAGACTTTACTTTCCTTATGAAAATCTTTTGTATTTGAATACATATAGTGTCTTATGTTTTATTTGACATTTCAAGGTTATGAGATGAACTTCTGTAACATCATGAGATGTCGATTTTTCTTTATGAAACAATTATACCTTCAAATTTCATCATTTGCAGTAGTTATGTTCCCTGAAGTCTCCATGAACATGGAGTTAGCAAATACTGAACTACTGCTCCTAGGAGAAATACAGGATTAGGTTCCTGTGAGTCTCTGGTCACATGTACATCAAGCAATCAATATATAAGCTCGTTTTATGTGTGTTTCTGTTTTAAAATATATTACTTAGTATATATCATTGTTCAATTAACATTTAAATCATGGTAACCGCACTATAACTCATGCCTAGATGAAACTTATCTAACACATATTTTCTCCAGAAGGCATATCACGGGCTTAGAAACACTAAACAGCACTTCAGCCCTACAGAGGGGGCTGATAAACAGCAAAGTCACCAAAAACAGTACAAAACTGCCAAAAAAAAAAAAAAAAGTGGTACTATAAAGATGACTTGTTTATAGTATGAGAGCTGAAACAAAAAGACAGAATGTCATCTTGTTCAGTCTCAGCTAGGAAGGCATGTTTCAGGTGGCTCACATTTTTTATTGCTCTGTGCATGCTCAGAAATAATTGTGAAAGCACCACAACTATTGATTTGGGTGTTACAAATAAATTTTAGCAATTAAGTGAACTGGCAACTATGGAATCTGCAAATAATCAGAATCAACTGTTTTTGAGAAATTAAATGACTTCCTTATTGACACATTCAAGCAGTGACAGAATTAGGACCAGAATCGGTGCCTTCTGCTTCCAAATTCATGTGCATCCTAGGCAATTTTGGCATGTATTTTTTCTTCTATTTTTATTTGCATCCTGCTGAGCCAAAAAGCAGTGCTTACTATGTTTCTAGCTTTAAGAAATGAATTCGTAACAAAATTACTCTGGAAACAAACAAATAAAAGAAGGTCACTCAAGGCCATTCACTGGGAAAGCATGTGGACAGCAATCAGCAATGCCACAGATCTGAGGCAGCTTTTTTCACTGTTCAATCAAGGAATGAACAAGGAAATTACAAATTAGTAGGAGTAAGTTCATGCCAATAATCCATTTATTGGCCCATAGTTTCATAGGTATCCAGTTTATTCTACTACTAAAAGACATACATGCATAACCAGTTTCCCCAGCAAATGGAGAGAGAGTAGGCCAGAAATTCCCCAAGCCCACCAAGAGAAAAGGCTGGTGGACTGTGGTTCTCCTTCATACCACATGTAATTAATCTAATCTATACATTATTCACTACAGCGCCTAAAGCAGGACCACAATGTCACTCACATTTTCTTCTAGTTCTTATCATCCATTCCCCTAAAATCAAAATAAAACTTCAGTGTTTTTTATCAACTAGTAACATGGTAGTTAAGAACACATTTACTATTTTGTATCTCTATTCTGTGGAATTTCAGAGAGCTATTTTAATGTTTTGGGGTCAATTGCACATATAAAGTATTTAGAACCAATTGCATTCCAGCTCTCTGATACTTGAATACTAAAGGAGATCCTGTCTATCCAGCTAAAACCATTTAAAATCTGTGAAATGCAATGGGATGAATCTGTCTAGAACCAAAAGAAAACCTATATTTATAGCAGCTGATTTATTTTGTTGATAAACAGTATGTACTGTGGTTTATAATTTTTAAGGCATGTGAACTGGGACATATTGGATATTACAGAAAAAGTGAGTTGATGATTTACAAGACTTCATATCAGGCCTATTGACCTTCTCAATAAGAAAGGTTGGTTGTCGTAACAGCACTGAAAAATGCAGCCCTCGGGAGTCAATTTAATGTAGAATAAACTCTTTAACAACCAGCAAGATGGCCGTATCAGCTGCTCCAACTGCAGATTATGCTGCTGCTGTAAAAAGCACTTTTTTAAGAAAAAATGCATAGGCCTTATTTTTGAAAACATATGTTTCTCCCTTCAAACAAACCAGCACTTTCTCCCACATAGGCACCCTTGCACTATAAGAATATCAGGTTTCACAACAACAACAAAAAGATGTGAGGAGGGAAAAGACTACACCCCACCATCAAAAGAATGCTTGCAGCTATTCGCTTAGTGTTCTTCTAAAAATTAATCATGCACCACAAAACAAAAATGTAACTGTGTGCCCTTTATTCTAATTAAATATGTTTTTCTCATCCTCAATGCAAATGATATTAGTCCGTGTACAAGCCAATACAATCAATCAATAGACTTAGCAATTGGTGATACTTCATGTTAACACCCTCCCTCTGAAACTGATCTTTTGAGAACTAGATGCTTCACTTAATTACGGGAGTCATATGTCAAGGGAATTCCAAAACTAGTCAAGCTAAGCATAGTAAGTCAAGTAACTCAAACATAGTAAGTCAAGGTAAAAAATAATAACAATAATAATAATTCTAAATGTGCTTTTCTATTAGCACAGATTTTCTGGCAAATTGTTTACCTCATACCACTGAAAATGAAAGAAAAACAGATACAACTTGCTTGATATTTACCTGTGTTTTTTGGTTTTTTATTTTCTCTTAGTATTCCATAAGCAATTAGCTGAAATCACTCAGGGGAAAAAAAGCAGGATAAGACACTATTGAAAAAGTCAAGCTTTAAAAATAAAAAATATTTGTGTTCATGAAACCTGATCTTACTCAGCAGTCGAGACTGAATCTATAAAACAGTAAAACAATGGGAGGCCAAGTGAAAACCTTAAACAATAGATAGGGCAGTCTATTATCTGCCAGGCAATTAGTTTGATTGAGTCTTCCTACTGTGCCAATCGTTTTGATGATAAAAACAAAAAAAATAGAATTTTGTCTCAAAGTTTTTCTTTTATTTGTAAACCCTCCCAAATATAACTGTCTCCTAAAACCTAAGCCATTGTATAATGTCATCTATTTGTGTCACTGTCTCCCTATGACTTTGTGAAGTCTTTGACAGCATGACCATTTCTTAGTAATCTTTGCATTCTCCAAATCTGGTATAGTATCTGGCACATAATAATCATTCAATAAATACATTTTGAATTGAATTAACTGTAAATGTGCATGTCCTTTAAATACTAATAGTCTTCAGTAGCCAAATGCTGATGGTCACCAAAGGGTTTCTGAAACCCAAGTGTCCTTTTAAAAGTATCCAGTAAGCAAAAATCGAACTAGTATTTAATCATTTGACATATATTTATGGAGCAACTACTGTTTGAAATCATTCTAATTGGCCATGTGGAGGATTAAAAAAACATTAAAATGTAGCTTTTGCTTTCAAAATTTATCCCTGCCTTTACTCAGAGCAGGGATATAAAGTTTAAAATCTAGTAAGGTAAAGAACACAAAGACCTGAAAGTCACACAGGAATGCATGAATCATGCCTGGTGCAGAGTACAGGTAAGCATCACCAAGGCGCACAGACAAAGAAGGCATTTCCTTAAGCTGAAGACTGGGTGACTAGAAAAAAACAGGTAGCAAGTAGGATTTGATGTAAGTCATAAGGGGGAAATTTGCTATACTTACTAAAGAAAGGAAAGAGATGAGTCGTTTGAAGGAATTTTATTTCATCTCACCAACTTCCCTTTCCCCTTTGCGCCCATTTTTAATCAGGCCTGAAATGGAATGGCAGAAGGAGAGTATAACACTATGGTAAGGATGTAGGTGAAAAATGTATGCTGTGCTGGTTGTGTGGATTCTCCTTCAACCACCGCACTTTTATAAAATGTCCATCATGGCACTGCCTTCATGGCAAGCTCTGCAGGGTTGGAGAAACTCTCTCTCTGTGCTTGCTGGAGCTGGGCTTCCTTCAGCATTGTCCTGTAGCTCCCTGAGGGGTCTTCTAAGGTCTACTTTTCTAACATGAATTCTGGTTACAGAAAAGCTTCCAGAAAGGCAAATAACATAAAATGTGACGTTTTGAAAGACAAAGTACATGCATTCTAAAAATGTTTCGTTATAGTTTGGACAAAAGCAGGCTGGCAAATACATTCATAATACATCCTACAATACAGTTTTACAGAACATTTTTTGAATTGGGCACAGAAAATATTTTCTTCCCAATTCAACTACCTTAAATCAATCTGTCTCTCTTCCCCTCTCTCTCTGTCTGCCCCCCTCTTCCTCCCCCCTTACCTCCCTGTCCCCGCTCCCACCCCCCCCCCCCACACACACACACACACTCACAGTCATACAAACACATCCAGATTTCCTGGAATGAACATCCAAGGATTTCTACAAATTATTATGAATCCTTAAAGACATAGTAATAAAAAAAAGACAGGAAAAGTGGGAAGGGCATTTGATTACTTTTTAGAATGGTAATCTCCAAAATATTTTAAGTTCTGTGCAAGTGCACTGATATTTAAATTAATGTTTAAAAGCTCTTAACTCAGATTTCATCTAAGATGGCTCTTCTACCCAAAGAAGCCAGGTCAATTTTCATGATGCATGTTACTAGACATTCCTTCTGGGATAGTCTGACCTGATTTTACTTGATTACCTGATTCTGGGTTTGAAACGAAGTTATCTTAAAATAGCGCCTTGAAGTAGCCCTAATGACAGAGGGTGAACCCATTCCAAAAGGGGCCTGAGAGCATAAACGGCTTTGAAGTCTCCTGTTTCATGAAGTCTCCTGTTTCACTCATTTCTTGCTTATTTTAATATAAAATCAATTTTCACTAGAACTTGGGGGAAAAAATGTTCCTTAGGATGTGCTCTATTCTACCTTGCATACTGAGATACCGTAGTGTTTTGTGGTCTTCCCAAGAGCAAGATCAACCTTCCTCCCAAAATTGGCTAGGATGTTGAGAATGATGACACCACATCTCACTAATAGGGTGTGAAATGTTGATTATTCACATAAAAAGGCTTTCTGGGGAGAGCAGGGCAGCTGGTGGTCCAAAATGATTTTAACAAAGGAAAAGGTGAGTGGTTTGGGGTTTTATTGTGGTTAGGGAATGGGGCCAGGTGAAGGTTTCCACCTGAAGTCCAGGTCTTAGGTGGTGTGAACTTCTGGCCAACCCAACAGAAGGAGAATAGGGGCTTTCTGATCATCTGCCAGATTTGGAGCAAGAGAGGAAGAAGGAATGTTGAGGCTTAAAGGATATCAACAGTCAAGTATCAAAAATGGAGTCAGATTCTTCATTAAAATTCACCCTGAAGTTTGATGGATGATGGAAATGTGTCACGTCTCATTTATTTGAATTGGAACTGGCTTAAAAAAAAGCCGTTGTGGTGTTCTCTGAAGCCTGTGGCAGGAGGTCAGGAAAAGTCCAGCACTGCGGATTTTTAGAAGTGAAGTGACTGCCTTTGGGGATGAGTTTCCCACTACTGCTATAACCAGTTGCCACAAACGTAATGGCTTTTAAAAATTCCACAAATGTATTACCTTATAGTTCTGGAGGTCAGAAGTCCAAAATCAGTCTCACTGGGCTAAAATCAAGATGTTAGCAGGGATGGTTCCTTTTGGAGGCTGTAGGGAAAAGTCCGTTTCCTTGCCTCTTCCAGCTTCTAGAGGCTGCCTGTGTTCCCTGGCCATGCCCCCTCCCTCCACCTTCAAAGCCAGCACTGCAGCCCCAGCAAATCTCTCCCTGACTCTGACCTCCTCCTCCATCTCCACATTTCTATCCCTAACTCTGACCTTCTCACTTCCCTCTTATAAGGACCCTTTTGATTATATTGGTTCTATGGGTAATTAAGGATAATCTTCCCATTGCAACATTTGAAAATTAATCACATCAACAAAGTCCCTTCTATCAGGTAACATATTCGCAGATTCTGGGAATTAGAAGTGTACATTTGTAGAAGGCCATAATTCAGCCTAGTGTACTTCATAACCATCAATCATGTCTTGAAACTTAAAGGGGCTAAAAAGTGTTTTGTTGAGGCTTTGTATTTTGGCTTTAGTATATGCAGACACATGCGTAACTTTAATTTATATTTGGGGTATCTGTGAGACAAGAAACTTTTAGAGGTTTTTTTTTTTTTTTAACCTCAAAAGGGGAGGGCCTTGCATATGGAATTGTTGGTGGTGGTGCTTAGATTAGACAACCAGATTATTCTCAATTGTTCAAAAGTCTAAAATTATACAGGTAGGGCTGATTGTTGGCCAGGGTATCCTCTAGTGCAGTGGTCCCCAACCTTTTTGGCACCAGGGACCAGTTTCATGGAAGAAAATTTTTCCACAGATGGGGGGAGGGGATGGTTTTGGGGTGATTCCAGCACATTACATTTATTATGCACTTTATTTCTATTATTATTACATTGTAATATATAATGAAATAATTATACAACTCACCATAATATAGAATCAGTGGGATCCCTGAGCTTGTTTTCCTGCAACTAGATGGTCCCATCTGGGAGTGATAGGAGATAGTGACAGATCATCAGGCATTAGATTCTTATAAGGAGCATGCAACCTAGATCCCTCACACATGCAGTTCACAGTATGGTTCATGCTCCTATGAGAATCTAATGTCACTGCTGATCTGATAGCAGGTGGAGCTCAGCTTCACTCACTCACCCTCTGGTCACCTCCTGCTGTGTGGCCTGATTCCTAACAGTTACCAGTCTATGGCCTGGGGGTTGGGACCACTTCTGTAGTACTAAGGTAATTTCCTGAAGTCAGGGCACTGTGCTGACCTTTGGGTCTTGTCCTTGAACAGGGAGGTCCCAGTTAGGGGGTGGACAGCAACAGGTGGCCAACAGGCTCCACTGTAAGTGATAGCATTGCTACTACTATCACTGGAACTACCATCCAGGGGCACAACCATCCAAAAGTGCACAAACTCCCTTTCTGATTATCCTTTTGGTCCCAAGGGCTTCCCAGGTAACTAATGGGTCCAGGAGAGGAGTGACCTCCTTTTGTGACATTGTACCTATCAAGGAACTGAAAACAGGGGAAGCCATTTACTCCTGTAAGTTGAATACGCCAGGAGGCCCAGAATTTACTCTACTCTGTAAATCTCATTTTTATTTCAATGAGAAGGGCTTTGTGGCCATGACAACCTCCATGACCCAAGACATAATGGGCAGCTAGCTGCAGAGAGTCACAGGAACCATGGGAGCCTCCATTTTCAGAAGCGCCTAGTATGTGGCCAAGAGCTGTCATTCCAGCAGTGTGTTATGTAGGTTGAAAGGGCAGTTTCTTGCACCCATGAACAACTTATGGCCTTCATGGTTGTCCAGAATCTCCAGGAGCCTTGAAAGAAGCTTACCAAAATATCTACAGGGAAGGAATCTCTGGGGGGCACTAGTGTATGTACTGCAATTTGGATAGATTTTAGAGCCTTTTGTTGTAGGGGATCCCAGTCAAAATGGGCTGATTTATAAGTAACAGTATAAAAGGGCATAAGCAGAACTTGTAAATGAGAAATATACTGCCTCTAAAACCCGCAAAGACCTAAAAAACGTTGGGCCTGTTTTCATATTGAAAATGCTGGGAGGGACAAGAATTTCCTCTTTGTTTAATTTTAATTAATTCAATATTATTTTTAAAGATGGGATCTCACTATGTGCCCAGGCTGGAGTGTGGTGACTATTCACAGGTGTGCCATCATAAAGCACTGCAGCCTCCAATCCTGGCCTCAAGTGACCCTCCTGCTTCAGCTTCCCAAGTAGCTGAGACAACAGACACACAGCACCATACCCAGCAAGAGTTGCTTCTTTTTTTTTTTTTTTTTTTTGAGACAGAGTCTTGCTCTGTCTCCCAGGCTGGAGTGCAGTGGCACAATCTCAGCTCACTGCAAGCTCCGCCTCCTGGGTTCACACCATTATCCTGCCTCAGCCTCCCGAGGAGCTGGGACTACAGGTGCCCGCCACCATGCCCGGCTAATTTTTTTGTATTTTTAGTAGAGACAGGGTTTCACCGTGTTAGCCAGGATAGTCTCGATCTCCTGACCTTGTGATCCGCCCGCCTCAGCCTCCCAAAGTGCTGGGATTACAGGCATGAGCCACCACACCTGGCCAAGATTTGCTTCTTAACAGTGTTAGGGATAGAACATGGAGCATGTCAGGGGTGACCAATAATTAGTTGGAATTTTACTCAGCTGTCCAAATTCTGTACTTCGTGTGAATCAATGGCCCATCCCTTTTTATGAGAGCTCCTTTGTGAGTATTCGTAGGTCCGGTATGAGTGTGCTAAATGATTCTCCTTGGAGGAGAATGTCATCAGTATGATGTCATACCTGCATTCCTGGAGAAAGTTGGATATGGTTGAACTCTTGCACAACGATGATTGTGTACAGTGGAGGTCTGTTGATATGCCCTATGAGTAACCAGGTAAGGGCATATTGTGTCCCTTCAAAAGTGAAGACGATCTGTGGTGAAGAGGCTGTTCAAACAGGCACTAAATAAAACAATATCAGCCAAATCTACAATAGCAGAATATTTTTCAGTTGCTGATTGGATGGAGTCAGTAATTTTAGTAATATTAGTCTTTTTTTTTTCTTTTTTTTTTTTTTTCTTTTTTTTTTTGAGACAGAGTCTGGCTTTGTCGCCCAGGCTGGAGTGCAGTGGCGCAATCTCGGCTCACTGCAAGCTCCGCCTGCCGGGTTCACGCCATTCTCCTGCCTCAGCCTCTCCGAGTAGCAGGGACTACAGGCACCCGCCACCACGCCCGGCTAATTTTTTGTATTTTTAGTAGAGACGGGGTTTCACCATGGTCTCGATCTCCTGACCTCGTGATCCGCCCGCCTCGGCCTCCCAAAGTGCTGGGATTACAAGCCTGAGCCACCGCGCCTGGCCTGGAAGTCTTAATCATGATATCATAGCATTAAGGCTGTGGTTGACGCTATGAGTAACATTCATTTTACCCAATGTTACCTACTATTGGGTAGCATTCATTTTCATCAGATTTGAGCACTGGCCAAGTTGGACTATTAAAGAAGAAGAAAGTAGGAACGATGGCTTCTTCCTTTAGTAGGTCTGGTATGATGGGTCTTCATTCCTGTAGTTCTTGTTTGAACACATGGGTCATATTAACTATTTTAACTGAGACAGGAGACAACAAGGTTAGCTATATAGGGTTCCATTTTGTTAATTGTTAGTGCCAAAGACTTATTTTTATTTCAGTTTGTTACTCAATGCATCAGATCATTCATGCCCAAATGCTCACTATGGGATATTTTAAGACAATAGACAAATGAAGCAAAATAATACTTCCAGTGGTTAAGGTGAGGCATACACGTTTGCCTTTGCTTTATGCCTGCTCTTTGAAGTCTGTACCGCCGCTGCAAGTATACGGGGTGCCTTGTTTAAAGCAATTTCCAGGTATAGCTGTAATTTGATCCCTGATGTCAATTAAGGCCATGAAAGTTTGTCAATTGGCACATGTCAGCAGATGTTAAGGTTAATTTAAAACCATATTGTAGAGGTACAAAAACCAATTGACATCCTTTTTATCTATTTTAGTTTTTGTTTCCTTCCCTTCTATCAAAGTTTTTGTTCTGTATTATTCGAATGGTTACTGGATATACTTTGCAAGAGAGGGAGGGTCCTTCCTACCCTTCTCACATTTACAAATGTCTTCCTCCAGAGAGTCCCAAATTAGTGTCATCAGAGTTATGGGCTTTCCTCATGGCAATTATTGCTTTCCTGGGTTTAGGGACCCTAACCTTAAGTTGGGTTTGAATTAACTCTTTGTCATGTTGACAAGTTGCAGCACTTGATTAAACCCAGTCTTTGTCAGTCCATTTTACAATTTCATAGTTGTTCAACAGGGCAATGGTGTCTTCAGGCCTCTCAAAGGCACAGAGTGAAGCGTTTGGAGCTACTTTTCATAAGAGTCTGTGCCAAGGGTGCATTCCCTTAAAACCCTGAGGATTATGACCTTTTTAAATGACAGAGACATAGGTAGCAACAGCGGAACCAGCATTTTGTAGAGTCCTCATAAACCACCAGTTTTTTGGAGAGTGGACCCCAGCACTCCACCTAGTGACGACTCTTCCTCACGTCACCTGTTGAGCCCATAGATTAGAGAAGGTGGAGTCATTCTCCCGAGCAGTCTGTAAAACAAGGGCCAATGCCCGCTTGAGACATGCAACCAATGATCATAAGCAAAGAGTCATTCCCAAATCTAGTGTTGGCCACTGCTTATGCTGAAATCCAGGCACACAATTCAATCCAAGACTCATGCAGAGATCCGAGCCACAAGGCATGGCCCAGAGCCACCTTAAGGAAGATGCTCACCTCATACTCCTGTCCCTAAATGACAATTATCAAAACTTCCAACTTAGGTCAGTGAAATCCATGACAGAGGCTTGGTTGGAGTTAGCAAATGTAGCGTAATGTTACACAGCTCAAAGCTCATGCCAACCAGCAAGCAACAGCTAAAAGTGCAAGCTCTCCAGTAGGCAGCAGAGCCAGTTAGCAAGCCAAAAGCAGAAGACCCCCAGGTGGTAGCGGTCCAGATGGTGTGGCCTAGACCACCTACTCATAGCACCAATAATTTTGTGGTTGCCCTTAGACAGCAGGATCAATCCTCCACCCAAAATTGGCTCAGATGTTGAGACTGGTGATATAACACACACTCCAAGAGGGTATGAAAAAGGTTGATTATTCTCATAATGTGGTTTTCTGGGGAGAGCAGGGCAAGCACTCAAGCTGCTCTGAAATGGCTTGGCTGGAGGGAAGGATGAGTAGCTTTGATTTTTATTATTGTTGGAGAATGGGGCCAGCACGAAGGTTGCCTCTCACAAGGGAGGGCTTGCATAGTTTAACTTCCTACTGGTGCCAAGGGAAGGAGCTCATGAATTTTCTTACTGGCTCGTCCAAATGTGGGGCAAGAAGAGAAGAGAAAGAAATGGGCCTCAAAAGCAGTCAGTAGCTGAGAAACAAAACAGAAGTCAGACTCTATCAAACCTAGCTTAAGAACTATGATATTAAAACCTTTTCTTCATTTATTCAGTAATAAAAATTTTTCCCCTCATTTCCCTGGAAAAGTAATGTCTAAGGGATCTATCCTTTGATTCCTGAATCTCCAGAAATATTCCTAGTGCCAGGAGCAGAGATTCAATCTCTACATGTGCAAAAGATAAATGATTAGAAAAATATCTGAAGGCTTCAGCAGAGTGCAACTCGGTGATTTTAAATACCCCAAATTGATTTACCCTATGCTTAGGCTAGAATCAGGAGTAATTAGGAATTGCTTTTGCACTTTTTCTCAATCAAGAGTGAATACATTTTTTTAATTTTAAAAGGAAAGTTAGAAACTTACTATTTTTTGTGATCTAGAATCTGGATGCAAAAGAATACAAAAACTTTCAGAGAAATAATACATTTTGTTGTCATTAAAGCGATTACCTTTCTCAGAGGGAAAAAAAAATAACTTTCCAAATTAGATACCTCAATAAAGACAGAAAGTTGGTCTGTAAAGAACACAAGTCTTGTTTTTATGCCATCACCGACTCTGAGGGTTTCCAGCCTAATTGTTTTTGATTTTTTTCTTCCCAGCCAACTTAAAAGATTTCTTCACAATCAATGAGATCAACTATCTGGTCAATTCAATGTAGTTATTATGAAGGCAAAAACAATGAATTGACTACATTTTCAATCCAGTTTTGTTATGGGAGATATTTCAGTCAGAGAGACATGCTTATAAATTTTCTTTGAGAGGAAATCTGGGTGGGAAAAGAAATGACAGTGTTAGCCAATAAATGTTGCTTTTCAAACCTGCTATGGCTCTCAGATGATTTATCACTGTTTGAAAGCTTTGGGCTATTTTATAAAGGAAAATGTATTTTCACTTGCAGTTGTGTAAAAATTTTTTCAAAGTCACATTTATAAAACTCATACCACCTGAAACTAGAAAACTAAAGTACTCTGGCCAATCAATAGCTAATGGCCTTCACCAACAAGGAAGCCCTGAAGGATCTTCTGCTTGTCTCATTTCAAAATGTTGAATTTCACATATCAGAGATCTCCAGATGTTGGCTTCACATGTGCCTTTCTGAAAGGAGTCCAGCTGAGGGTGGGTATTTGAATGGTGTCCGTAGAAGTCTCCCCAGTATTCCTGGAGTATTCACCCCTATCTGATAAGGGAAAGATGAAAAAATAGCCCTAGGAAATCAGCGACTTTGGAAGGCACTATTTTAAGAGTTTCTATGTCATGGCCTGTGTGGTTTGCAGAGATAAAGTGGCTCTGATCACCCACAGCCCTGTTGAGTTAACAGGCCTGGTGAAGGGTGGAAGATACTGCAATGAGATACTCCATGGAAGGGCAAAGGAATGTAAACCAATTCGTCACGCTTCATTTTTAAATCAATGGTGAGATTTTTAAGTGAGACAGTACAGCATTTAGCAAGCCTGGTTTCTAACAGTAGCTTCAACCCCTTAAAATGAAGCAGTCCCTAATATTGATCATCCACTGACAGTTCACTGATATTCCATGGCTTACCCTTACTAGACTTACCCCAGGTAAAATCTGTCAAAAATCTTCTTGACCTCCAGAATTTGTGTAAAGAGGCCACTCCTTCTGGTTGAAAAAGGAAAAGCCTCCAGCCAGAAAATTTAAAAGGACATGTGAAAAATGCCTGAAGTGAGATTTTTAAGTAGATAAGCTTCCTCACTATTTCCTCTGCAAGTCCAAGTTTAAAAATCCCCTTCTTATTCAGTAATAAATAATTATTGAGCACCTACTATGTGAATAATGTGAGGCCAGGCTCCATGGAGATACACAGATGAAGAAAACATAAAGGCAGAAGATGGTGAGTCAAAGTGGGGAGAGGAAAGAGATGTGCTCTTTTGATTCTTTTATTCAGTTCATTAGAAATAATGACTCATGAACTCATGGCTATTTTAAAAAATTTGTTTACTTAATTCTATGGATTAAGGCTTAACGGTGTTATTATTTATTTTGTTGCTAAAATTATTTCAGCTTTGGCCATTACAGGTTCCCTTAGGTTGGTTCCTGTGTTCTTTCAACAAGCACATCTCCATCCCACACTCCTCTTTTTGGGTGTGAGCATTTCCTTATTTTCTGGCACCACAAGACATTCCAGCCTCATTTTATATTTTCCTTGCACCAGCCCTGGAATGAATCACTTCTTTAAGGAGCCCGTTTTTCAAGTTTTATTTTCAATTGAGAGATAATAATATTCATGGAGTAAAATGTGATGTTTTGATACATGTATACATGTGATATATATACATACATACATTTTGATACATGTATACAATGATCAAATCTGGGTAATTAGCACATTCATCACCTCAAGTATTTATTATTTCTTTGTGAGAACATTTACAATCCTCTCTTTTAGACATACATTTTCAAATAGACATTATTATGAAGTATATTCACCTTGCTGTGCAGTAGAGCATCAGATCTTACTCCTCCTAGCTGTAACTTTGTAGTCATTGACCCATGTGCTCTCCTTTCCCTTTCCATCTCCTGCCCCCACTCTCCCAGTCTCTGGTACCTACCATTCTATTCTCTACTCCTACAAGTTTGACTTTTTCAGATTCCATATATAAGGAGAACATACAATATTTGATCTCTGTGCCTATCTCATTTCACTCAACATAATGTCCTCTAGGTTCATCCATGTTGTCACAAATGACAGAGCTTCCTATTTTCTTGAGGCTAAATAGTGTTCCATTGTGTACTAATGCCACATTTTTGAAATCCATTCATCCATTGATGAACACTTGGGTTATTTTTGTGTCTTCACTATTGTGAATAATATTGCAATAAACTTGGGAGTGCTGATATCTCATTGATTGGCATGTTGATTTCAATTCCTTTGGGTATATACCAAGTAGTGGAATTGCTGGATCACACAATAATTCTATTTTTACTTTTTTGAGGAACCTCCATACTGTTTTCCACAATGGTTGTACCATTTCATATTCACACCAGTAGTACAGAAGGATTCTAATTTCTCCACATCCTCACCAACACTTATTTTTTCTGTTTTATTGATAGTAACCAACCTAATGAGTGTGAGGTGGTATCTCATTGTAGTTTTGATTTGCATTTCCTTAGTGATTAGTGAGTATCTTGAGTATTTTTTGAGTTACTAAAAAAGTTGAGTATATTTTCATGGGCTTATTGGCCATCTTTTTTACCTTCTTCAGAAAAATGTCTACTTAAAAGTGCTTTGTTCGTTTTTGAATCAGGTTGCTTTTGTCATTGTTGTTGAGTTTTAGGAGTTCTCTATATATTTTGGTGATTAATCCTTGTATTAGTCCGTTTTCATGCTACTAATAAAGACATACCCAAGACTGGGCAATTTACAAAAGAAAGAGGTTTATTGGACTTACAGCTCCACACGGCTGAGGAGGCCTCACAATGGTGGCAGAAAACAAGGAGGAGGAACAAGTCACATCTTAAATGGGTGGCAGCAGGCAAAAAGAGAGCTTGTGCAGGGCAACTCCTGTTTCTAAAACCATCAGATCTCTTGAGACCCATTCACTATCACAAGAACAGCACAGGAAAGATCCACCCCCATAATTCAATCATCTCCCCCTGAGTCTCTCCCATGACACATGGGAATTGTGAAAGTTACAATTCAAGATGATATATGGGTGGGGACACAGCCAAACCATATCAATCCCTTATCAGAAATATAATTTGAGGCTGGGTGTGGTGGCTTATGCCTGTAATCCCATTACCTTGGGAGGCCAAGGCGGGTGGATCACCTGAGGTCAGAGTTCGAGACCAGCCTGATCAACATGGAGAAACCCCATCTCTACTAAAAATAGAAAAAATTAACCAGGCATAGTGGCACATGCCTGTAATCACAGCTACTCAGGAGGCTGAGGCAGGAGAATCGCTTGAATCCAGGAGGCAGGGGTTGCAGTGAGCCAAGATCACACCATTGCACTCTAGCCTAGGCAACAAGAGTGAAACTCCGTCTAAAAAAAAAAACAAAAAGAAATATAATTTGAAAATATTTTCTCCCAACCTGTGGGTTGCCTTTCTAGTCTGTTGATAGTGACTTTCAATGCACAAACTCTTTTAATTTTCATGAAATTCAATTAGTCTATTTTGTTGTTGTTGTTGTTGCCTGTGCCTTTGGTGTCATATTCAAAAAAATATTGCTAAATTCAATGTCATGAAACTTTTGTCTTATATTTTTTTCTAAGAGTTTTATAATTTTAGGTCTTATATTTAGGTGTTTAATCCATTTTTAATTGGTCTTTTTATATGGTGTTAGGGGCCAAGTTCATTCTTTTGCATGTGGATATCCAGTTTTCCCAGCACCATTTGTTGAAAAGACTATCCTTTTCCCAGTGAATGATGCAGGCACCCTTGTCAAAAATCATATGATCATATATACTAGCGTTTATTTCTGGACTTTCTATTCTATTTCATGGTCTATATGTTTGTCTTTGTGTCAGTACCACACTGTTTTGATCACTGTAACTTTATAGTAAGTTTTGAAATCAGAAAGTGTGATTGCCTCAGCTTTGTTCTTCTTTTCTAAGATCAGTTTTGCTATTCTAGGTCTCTTGGGATTCCATATAAACTTTAAGATGGGTTTTTCTATTTCTCCAAAAAACAAAAAAAAAAGGTCTTTTTTATTTTGATAGGAATTGCATTAAATCTGTAGATAGATTGCTTTGAATAGTATTGAAATCTTAACATAATTAAATCTTCCAATCTGTGAATGTGAGAGTGTTTTTCCATTTATTTATGTTTTCTTTAAATTTGTTCAGCAATGTTTTACCATTTTCATTATACAAGCCTTTCCCTCCTGGGTTAATTACTAAGTATCTTGTTTTTTAATGCTATTGTAAGTTGAGCTGTTTTCATAATTTTCATTTCAGATTGTTCACTGTTACTCTATAGAAATGCAACTGATTTTTATATATTGACTTTATATCCTGCTACTTTTCCAAATTCATTTATTATCTCTAATATTTCCTTTTGCGAACTCTTTAGAGTTTTCTACATATAAGGTCATATCACCTGCACACAAAGATAATTGTACTTTTTCCTTCCCTAGTTGGATTTTTTAAATTTCTTTTTCTTGCCTATTTGCTCTAAATAGAACTTCCAGCACTATTCTAGAAGTCACAAAAGTGGGCATACTTGTTCCTGATTGTAGAAGAAAAGCTTTCAGTCTGTCACCATAGAAGATGATGTTTGCTATGAGTCTTTCATATATGGTTTTTATCATATTGAGGTAGTTTCCTTCTACTTCTAGTTTGTTGAGTGTTTTTATCTTAAATGGATCTTGAATTTTGTCAGATGAATTTTCTGTATCAATTAAGATATTCAAGGCTTTTTTCACCTCTAATCTGTTAATATGGTGTATATATTGATCAATGTTTGTCTATTGAACTATCCTTGCATTCTACACATTAATCCCATTTGCACATGGTATATAATCCTTTTAATATGTTGCTGAATTCACTTTGCTGCTCTTTTGTTGAGGATGTTTACATCAATGCTCATAAGAGATATTGGTTTGTAGTTTTGTTTTGTAGAGTTTTTGGCTGGCTTTGGTATCAGGGTAATACTGGCCTCATAGAATGAGTTGGAAAGTCTCCCTCCTCTTCAATTTTTGGAAAAGTTTGAGAAGGATTGATATTCTTTAAATGTTTTGTAGAATTCACTAGTGAAGCTGTCAGCTCCAGGGCTTTTCTTTGTTGGCAACTATTTGATTACTGATTCAATCCCCTTAAATTTATAATTCTACTTATATTTTCTATTTCTTCAGAATTTCATCTTCATACTTTTTGTATTTCTGACAATTTGTCCGTTTCATCTAGGTTATCCAACTAGTTGGCATACATTTGTACATAGTGCCCTCTTATAATCCTTTTTATTTCTGTAGAATAGGTAGTAATGTGCCCACTTTCATCTCTGATTTTAGTAATTTGAGTCTTCCCTTTGTTTTCTTATTCCATCCAGCTAAAGGTTTGTCAATTTTGCTGATCTTTTCAAAGAACCAACTTTTAGCCTTATTAATCTTCTCTATTGTTTTTCTTATTTTTTAATCTCTGCTTTAATTTCCATTATTTCCTTCCTTCTGCTAGCTTTGGGTAGTTTGTTCTTTTTTTCTAGTTCCTTAAGTTGTAAAGGTAGGTTGTTGATTTGATGTCTGTCTTGTTTTTATAACGTAAGTATTTACAGCTATAAATTTTCCCATCAGCACTGCTTTCACTGCATCCTGTAAGTTTTGGTATATTGTGATTTCATTTTCATTCACCTTTAAGTATTTTCTAATTTATCTTCTAATTTCTTCTTCAATCCATTAATTATCTAAGAGTGTGTTGATTAATTTTCATGAATTTATGAATTTTCCACATTTACTTCTATTATTGATTTCTAACTTCATCCCATTATGGTCAGAGCAGATAATTTTTATGATATCCAAGACAATTTGTGGCTTAATGTGTGGTTTATCCTGGAAAATGTCCCATGTGCACTTGAGAAGAATGTGTATGCTGTTGCTGTTGGGTAGAGTGTCCTACATATGTCTGTTAAATCTAGTTGATTTATCATGTTGTTTAAATTATCTATTTCCTTAATGGTCTTCTGTCTCATTGTTCTAGCCATCATTGAGAGTGGGGTATTGAAATCTGCAACTATTATTGTAGAACTGTCTATTTCTCCCTTCAATTTTTTCAGTTTTTGCTTCATACTTTTGACTGATCTATCATGAGGTACATAAATGTTTAATTGTTGTACCTTCTTGATGTATAGAGCCTATTAAGACATAATGTCTTTCTTTGCCTCTTGTAAAAAATGTTTTTGAGACAGTGTGTGGCTCTGTCACCCAGACTGTAGTGTGGTGGTACAATCTCAGCTCACTGCAACCTCTGCCTCCAGGATCAAGCCATCCTCTCATCTCAGCCCTGTGAGTAACGGACTACAGGCACATGTCACCATGCCTGGCAAATTTTTGTTTTATTTTGTTTAGTTTTGTTTTTTGGTAGAGACAGGGTTTCACCATGTTGCCTAGGCTGGCCTCAAATGCCTCAGCTCAAGCAATCTGTCTGCCTCAGCCTCTCAGAGTGCTGGAACTAATATTTTTTGATTACTATTTGCATGGAATATATTTTTTTTAATCTTTCACTCTCAGTTATCTGTATCTTTTCATCTAAAGTGAGTCTCATATAGAAATCATATAGTTGTATCATGTATTTTTATACATTCTTCTCATTTCTGTCTTTTAATTGAAGAGTGCTATGGTTTGGAAATTTGTATCCCTCCAGATTCATGTTGAAACTTAGTCCTCAGTGCAATCATATTAAGAGGTAGATCCTTTAGGGTGTGATTAGGTCATGAGGGCTCCACCCTCATGGATGGAATTAGTACCTTTATAAAGGGGCTTGAGGAAGAGAGTTCATTCCTTTTGCCCCTTCTGCCAAATGAGGATGGAGCAAGAATGTGCAACTCCTCACCAGGCACTGAATCTTCTGGTGCCTTGATCTTGGACTTCCCAGCCTCTAGAATATTGAAAAATAAATTTCTATTATTTATAAACTAAAAATGTCACCAGTATGTGATATTTTGTTATAGCAGCAGGAATGGACTAAGAGAGAGAGAGTTTCATCCATTTACATTTAAAGTAATTATGGATAAGGAGAGACTTCTGTCATTTTGCTATTTGCTTTTTATATGGCTTATAGCTTTTTTTGTACCTCATTTCCTGCATTACTGTCTTCTTTTGTGTTTAGTTTTTTTTTTGTAGTAAAATGTTTACATTCCTGTTGAAAAGAGCCGTGCACATTCCTCAGCCCCGGGCTCAAAACAAACAAGCCCAGTACAAACACCACCAGGAAAGTCTCCGATAAGGGGACAGATGAGGGGACAGCCGTTCAAAGTTTTACTGAAAGAGCGGGAACCAAAAGAATTCCTTTGTTCCCCTGTAACTTTCAGGCTATAAAAAAGCAAACACTCGCATTGTTCGGGGCCCTCTTGTATGCGGTGGAATGGAGGGACCAGGTTCGAACTTGTAGTAAAGATCCTTGCCGCTTGGCTTTGACTCTGGACTCTGGTGGTCTTCTTTGGGGAACAAACGGTCTGGGCATAACATCTGGGGGCCCGTCCAGGATTCCCCAAGCCCACCAGACCCCTGGTCAACGGATCTGCTAGGATCGATCTACTGATAGGTGAGCTGGCTCATCTCCGTTTGTCTGTCCGTGTCTGTTCTGAATCCGAATCTGTGACTCGCGAGGTCTGAAACTGGAGCTGGCACAGTCCTGGCAGACGCGCTATAGGACAGCCAGCGGAGACCGGTGGGAGACGTCCCCTGGCTCTCATCTGATCTATATTGCGATCTGAGCTGCCCCGGTTTGGCGGGCAGCAGCCGTATCTGAGCTGCCCGGTTGGGCGGGCAGCAGCTGTCTCTAATCTGGGCTGCCCCAGCGCGACCGCGATCCAGGCAGCTGACTCTGACCCGGGCTTCTGGTGCGCGCTTGCGATCTGAACTGCCCCGGTTTGGCGGGCAGCAGCTGCCTCTGACCAGGGCTGCCAAAGTGCGCCTGCAATTAGATATCATTAATAAGTAAGTCAGATCAGATTTCCTTTACAGGGATTCAAACCCACATTCCTTTACAGGAAGAGACTACAAATTATTACAGGATGGGTAATACCCAGAGCACTCCTCTATCTCTCCTTACGAGTAATTTCAAAGAAGTTAGAGCAAGGGGCCATGATCTTGGTATAGAAATCAGGAAAGGAAAGCTAATTACTCTGTGTCGCTCCGAATGGCCTGCCTTTGATGTGGGGTGGCCGCCCGAAGGGACCTTCCGACTTGCTGTCATCACTAGGGTAAAGTCCAAGATTTTCCTACCTGGGCGTGCGGGCCACTTAGATCATATCCCATATATCCTCATATGGCAGGACCTCGTTGAGAACCCGCCTCCTTGGCTGTCCCCTTTCCAATTGGCCTCTGAACCCTGTAAGGCACTAGTTGCTCGACCACTAAAATCCAAGCAACCAACTGCCCCCCCAAATCCTGTTTTACCTGACAGCGGGGATCCACTGTTCACAGAACCCCCTCCGTACCCCTCCGGGCCCCAGGCCCCAGCCCCCCTGGCTGAGCTGCGGGAGGGAGCAGGCGGACAGGAGGCGGCCGGCACTCACGGGCCCGCTGAAAGGGAAAGTAACTTTGAAGGGCCGGCGGGGAGGACGCAAGGGCGCACTTCACGGACCAGCCCCCCTCAGCCGCCTGACTCCACGGTGGCTTTACCCCTTCGGGAAATAGGACCCCCGGATGACACAGGAATCCCCAGGCTCCAGTACTGGCCATTCTCCACCAGTGATCTGTATAACTGGAAAACTCAGAGTGCTTGGTTTTCAGACAACCCCAAAGATTTACTGGCTTTACTAGATAGTGTCATGTTCACCCACCAGCCCACTTGGGATGATTGTCAGCAGCTCCTCCGAATTTTGTTGACCACGGAAGAGCGAGAATACAGATAGAAGCTAGAAAGCTGGTCCCAGGGGACGACGGTCAACCGACTGCCAACCCCGACCTCATAAACGCAACCTTTCCTCTGACCAGTCCGGCGTGGGACTACAACACGGCAGAAGGTAGGGGACGGCTACACCTTTATCGCCAGACTCTAATGGCAGGTCTCCGGGCAGCTGCTCGCAAGCCCACTAATTTGGCTAAAGTATATTCTATTCTGCAGGGAAAGACAGAGAGCCCAGCTACCTATTTAGAAAGATTAATGGAAGCTTTTAGACAGTACACCCCCATAGATCCAGAGGCTCCAGGAAGTCAGGCAGCTATTGTAATGTCTTTCGTAAATCAGGCAGCCCCAGATATTAAGAGAAAACTCCAGAAATTAGAAGACTTGGAGGGAAAGCGGATTCAGGACCTCCTTCAGATAGCCCAGGGGGTTTACAATAACAGAGATACTCCAGAGGAAAAGCAATTTAAGGCCACTGAAAAAATGACCAAGGTCCTGGCAGCAGTGGTACAGAAAGAGCATCTACAGCCAGAGTACACCCAACCTAGGCAGCCCCCCCGGCATGATAATCTGAGCAAAGACCAATGTGCCTATTGTAAGGGGGCTGGCCACTGGGTAAGAGACTGCCCCAAAAAGAAACCACGAGGACAGGGACCCGGACCCCCTAGGTCTACACCCGTACTAGTCACTCAAGACGAAGACTAGGGAAGATGGGGTTCGGACCCCCTCCCCGAAACTAGGGTAACTTTGCAAGTGGAGGGGTCCCCAGTCCAGTTCTTGGTCGATACAGGAGCACAGCCTCGGTCTTAGTTAAAACTAATGGGAAATTATCCTCCAAATCCTCGTGGGTACAAGGGGCCACAGGAGTTAAGAAATACCCATGGACAACACAAAGAACAGTAAACCTCGGAGCCAAGAATGTAACCCATTCTTTCCTGGTCATCCCTGAGAGCCCCTGTCCCCTATTGGGGAGAGACCTGCTAACTAAAATGGGAGCACAGATCCATTTCCTCCCTGAGGGGCCCGTCGTGACCAACCCCCACAATCGAACCGTGTCCATCCTGACTATAAACCTAGAAGATGAGTACCGGCTCCACCAGGAGAAAGCGGCCCCTGACCAGGACATAGCAACTTGGCTCCAGCAGTATCCAGAAGCGTGGGCGGAAACGGGGGGCTTAGGTCTAGCAAAACACCGTCCTGCCTTATTTATTGAACTTAAGCCTGGGACAGACCCCGTGCGGGTACACCAATACCCGATGCACCTAGAGGCCAAGAGAGGGATTGCCCCGCATATCCGCCGGCTCCTTGACCAAGGGGTCCTACGCCCATGTCACTCACCCTGGAATACTCCATTGTTGCTGGTACGAAAACCTAATAGTGGAGAATACAGACCTGTACAAGACTTAAGAGAAATCAACAAGAGGGTTGTGGACATACATCCAACTGTACCTAACCCGTATACCCTCCTAAGTACCTTAAACCCTAAACATCAATGGTACACTGTTTTAGATTTGAAAGATGCTTTCTTTAGTTTGCCTTTAGCCCCTCAGAGCCAAAAGCTCTTCGCCTTCGAGTGGAATGACCCTGATAGGGGCATAAGTGGCCAACTGACATGGACCAGGCTGCCGCAGGGATTCAAAAACTCTCCTACCCTGTTCGATGAGGCCCTCCATGAAGACCTGGGTGAGTACTGACGTAAACACCCTGAAATAATTTTACTCCAGTATGTTGATGACCTCCTGATTGCTGCCGAGACCCAAGAAGCTTGCATCCAAGGGACCAAGGGTCTCTTACAAGCTCTAGGGAATCTAGGCTACCGAGCCTCGGCAAAGAAAGCTCAAATCTGTAAGCCAGAGGTAATATATCTAGGGTACCTGCTTAAGGGAGGGCAGCGCTGGCTAACAGACGCCCGGAAACAAACTGTTCTGCAGATCCCCAGGCCACAATCCACCCGACAAGTGAGAGAGTTCCTGGGGTCGGCAGGATTTTGCCGACTATGGATACCTGGGTTCGCAGAACTGGCTAAACCCTTGTATCAGGCAACACGGGGGCAACAACCATTTAATTGGACAGACGAAGCCGAGTTGGCCTTCCAACAGATTAAAACCGCCCTACTCTCCGTGCCTGCACTAGGACTACCTGATGTTACCAAGCCCTTCCACTTATACGTGGATGAAAATAAGGGTGTCGCCAAGGCGGTAATAACTCAGAACTTACGCCCCTGGCGGAGGCCGGTTGCCTACCTGTCAAAGAAGTTAGACCCAGTAGCTGCCGGGTGGCCCCCTTGTCTCCGAATGATTGCGGCCACGGCTCTGATGGTGCAAGATGCTGATAAACTTGTCATGGGGCAAGAATTGCGGGTCATTACTCCACATGCCATCGAAGGTGTACTCAAACAGCCACCTAATCGATGGATGAGTAACGCCCGGCTCACCCACTACCAAGGACTACTACTAAATCCTCTCAGGATAATTTTCCTGCCCCCAACGACCTTAAACCCTGCCTCGCTGCTGCCCAACCCGGACCTGGACGCCCCACTCCATGACTGCACCGAGATACTAGCTCAGGTGCACGGAGTTCGAGAAGACCTGCAGGACCGCCCACTTCCTGACGCCGACCTCGTCTGGTTCACTGATGGGAGCAGCTTCATGCATCAAGGCCAGAGGTACGCTGGGGTGGCAGTAACTTCAGAGACTGAGGTAATCTGGGTGGAACCCCTGCCCCCGGGGACCTCGGCCCAGAAGGCTGAACTGATAGCGCTCACCCAAGCTCTTACCTTAGGGGCGGGGAAAAAGCTGACAGTATATACAGACAGCCGATATGCTTTTGCAACAGCGCATATACATGGGGCCATTTACAGGGAACGAGGGTTACTGACGGCTGAAGGAAAAGAGATAAAAAACAAGCAAGAGATCCTAGCCCTGCTACCAGCCCTATGGAGGCCAGAAAAATTAGCCATTGTACATTGCCCAGGGCATCAGAAACTAACTACTCCAACTGCTCAAGGCAACTTTCTGGCAGACCAAACTGCAAGAAATGTGGCGAAGGCTCCCAGCCAACTCCTTGCACTCCAGCTCCCTGACCCGGGCCCCCAGGACTTGCCATATTTCCCTGAATATTCAGAACAAGATCTCCAGTGGATTGACAAACTTCCCCTGAAACAAATCCAGAATGGGTGGTGGACTGATACTAATGACCAAACCATCCTACCAGAAAAATTTGGACAACAGGTGTTAGAACACATCCACCGAACCACCCACCTGGGGGCCCGGTGGATGATAGACCTGATCAGACGCTCCAAGCTCAAAATCAGACATATAGCTGAGACGGCCAGCAGTATCGTGACAAGTTGCAAAGTCTGCCAGCTTAACAACGCATACCCCCAATCTCAAGCTGCAGCAGGAACAAGGCTCAGGGGAACCAGGCCCGGTATCTACTGGGAAGTAGATTTTACTGAAATAAAGCCAGGAAAGTACGGGTACCGGTACTTACTTGTCTTTGTAGATACTTTTTCAGAGTGGACTGAAGCATTCCCAACCAAAAGAGAAACTGCTCAGGTCGTAGCAAAGAAAATTCTGGAAGATATCCTCTCCAGATATGGCTTCCCCATCCAGATAGGGTCAGATAATGGGCCCGCTTTCATCGCTAAGGTAAGTCAGGACTTGGCTTCCATCCTTGGGGCAAATTGGAAACTACATTGCGCTTACAGGCCCCAGAGTTCAGGACAGGTAGAAAGGATGAATCGGACCTTAAAAGAGACCTTAACTAAATTGACTATAGAGACTGGTGCTAATTGGGTAGTCCTTCTCCCCTATGCTCTGTTCCGGGCCCGTAATACCCCTTACAAACTGGGCCTCACCCCTTACGAAATCATGTATGGCAGACCTCCACCCCTGGTTCCTAGCTTAAAAGATGACCTGCTTAAGTCTGAAACAGAAAATGTCTCTGAATTCTTATTTTCCTTACAAGCCTTACAGAAAATTCACCAAGAAATCTGGCCCAAGCTGAGAGAGCTATATGAGACCAGTCCCCCACCGACACCCCATCCGTACCAGCCGGGAGACTGGGTCCTGGTTAAGCGACACCGACAAGAGACCCTAGAGCCCAGGTGGAAAGGACCACTCCAAGTACTCCTGACCACACCCACCGCCCTGAAGGTAGAAGGCATTGCATCGTGGATCCACTACACCCACGTCAAGCCAGTGGACCCAACCTCCGACCTTCTGGGGCCAATCACGGCGGCGGCGGCTGAAGCACCGGACACGTGGACTGTGGACAGAGCTAAGAACAACCCCTTAAAACTCACCCTGCGCCGGCAGCATAACTCACTGCAAACATGCAGTTAGGTAGTCTAACTCTAACATTAGTCGCCCTAGTGGCCGCTGGGGAAAACATAAAGCCAGCTCCTAATCCCTTTGTCTGGAGATTCTGGCTTTATGAAAACCAAACCCACCCTGGGCAACCTCATAAGCCCAGGAAATTAGTGGCCAGTGCAGATTGCCCCTCCTCAGGGTGCAATAGCCCAACTTTACTAAATTTTACCGATTTCCCAGTAGCCAAACCAGTGACACCAATAATATACTTCGAGTATGATCAGACTGAATACAATTGTAAGCACTATTGGTGGCACCAAAGTGCCGGCTGCCCTTATAACTATTGTAACATCCATAAATACCAATGGTGGGGTGGAGGAGAACAGATAGATCCCAGATGGCCCTTCCATTGCAGACGAGATAGAGACCTTTCATATACATAGATAGTTAGAGACCCCTGGAACTCCCGCTGGACCACGCCTCAACACGGGGCTGTATACTACTCCTCCGCCTCCACATGGCCTAGCAGTCACCTCTATCTGTGGCGGGGTCTAGTGCAGGTACGGCCCCTGGTCCATGGAAATATCCAGCGACAAGAAAACCGCCTGACACAAGATTTACGTCCTTTTTCCTGGTTAAAATTATTGCAAGAAGGATTAGAACTTGCCAACCTTACAGGACTTCACAGCCTGTCTGGCTGCTTTCTATGTGCCACTCTAGGGCGTCCACCGCTAACCGCTGTCCCCTTGCCATGGGGATCATCCACCTCTGCCCAAGCTAACAACCACCAAAACCTCTCATATGCCCCTATCCCTAATGTGCCACTATACCTAAACCCCAGTCAAGAGAAGTTTCCCTACTGTTTCTCAGGAACTAATTCCAGCCTCTGCAACATCACTGCAACGCCCCCTAACATCACCTTAAGGGCTCCGTCAGGCATATTCTTCTGATGTAATGGAACATTATCTAAAAACCTATCAAGCCCCTCTGTTACCAACCTACTGTGTCTTCCTGTCACATTAGTTCCCCGGTTAACTCTACTTACTGCCGGCGAGTTCCTAGGGTATACCGGTAACTGGACTAGTGCTGTTATTCACCCAGACCCTAGACCGAGACCTGCACGAGCCATATTTCTCCCCCTCATTGCAGGAATCTCCCTCACCGCATCCTTCATGGCGGCCGGACTGGCTGGGGGAGCCCTAGGTCACACCCTTATAGAAAGTAACAAGCTGTACCAACAATTTGCCGTTGCTATGGAGGAGTCAGCTGAGTCCCTTGCCTCCCTCCAGTGGCAGCTCACGTCCCTAGCACAGGTAACCTTGCAGAACCGGAGGGCCTTAGACCTACTCACTGCTGAAAAAGGGGGAACGTGTATGTTTCTAAAGGAAGACTGTTGTTTCTACATAAATGAATCAGGACTCGTGGAAGACCGAGTCCAACAGTTACGCAAGTTAAGCACAGAAGTAAGAACATGGCAGTTTGCTTCAGCTGCAGACCAATGGTGGAACTCATCTATGTTTTCTCTGTTAGCCCCCTTCCTTGGACCCCTGCTGAGTCTACTATTTCTGCTTACCGTAGGACCTTGTGTTGTTAACAGAATTTTGCAGTTCATTAAAGAAAGGTTTAACACTGTACAACTCATGGTCCTCAGAGCCCAATACCAACCTGTAAACGCTGAAACAGAATCAGACTTATAAGACCCAAGATTGGCTCTAAAAAAAATACCTGAAAAGAAAGGGGGGGAATGAAAAGAGCCGTGCACATTCCTCAGCCCCGGGCTCAAAACAAACAAGCCCAGTACAAACACATCCCATCCTCCCATCCCACCACATATCACCATATATCTCTTAAACTTCCCCCGGGCTCAAAACAAACAAGCCCAGTACAAACACCACCAGGAAAGTCTCCGATAAGGGGACAGATGAGGGGACAGCCGTTCAAAGTTTTACTGAAAGAGCGGGAACCAAAAGAATTCCTTTGTTCCCCTGTAACTTTCAGGCTATAAAAAAGCAAACACTTGCATTGTTCGGGGCCCTCTTGTATGCGGTGGAATGGAGGGACCAGGTTCGAACTTGTAGTAAAGATCCTTGCCGCTTGGCTTTGACTCTGGACTCTGGTGGTCTTCTTTGGGGAACAAACGGTCTGGGCATAACACTGTCTCATTTCCTTCTATGTATATTTTATAGCTATTTTCTTTGTGGTTACCATGGGGATTCCATTTAACTTCTTGAAGTTATAACACTCTAATTTGAATGTATACCAGCTTAGTTTTAATAATGTATGAAAACACCACTCCTTTACAGCTCCAGTCCCACCTCTTTCAGTTGTTGATGTCACAAAATTACATCTTTATACCTTCTGTGTTCCAAAATAAAAATTAATTTTCTAAATGTATTAGTTTCTTAAATTATGTGGAAAACAAAATGATGTGGAGTTACAAATCAGAGTTACAATAATAACATCTTTTAGGATGATTTTTAAACAGATTAGTTTCTTAAATTACATATAAAGAGTGGAGTTAGAGATTATTATTACAATAATACTAGCTTTTATAATTTCACATGTATTTAGCTTTATTTACTGAGATCTTTATTTCTTCATACATCTGCAACTTACTTTCTAGAGTCCTTTCATTTCACCCTGCATAACTCACTTAATCATTTTTTGCAGGGCAGATCTAGTGGTAACAAAATCTCTCAGCTTTCATTTATCTGGGAATTTCTTACCTTCTCCTTCACTTTGGAAAAACAGTTTTGCTGGATATAGGATTCTAGATTGACAGTTATATTCTTCTAGCACTTTTAGTATATCAGCATACTGCCTTCTGGCCTCCGAAGTTTCTGATGAGAAATCTGCTGTTAATATTGTGAATCTCTTTTATGTAACAAGTCAGTTCTCTCTTGCTGTTTGCAAGACTCCCTTTTGTCTTTGTCTTTCGACAGTTTGATTACAATGTGTCTCAGTGTAGGTCTCTTTAAGTTAATCATTCTTGGTATTTATTGAAATTCTTGGATGTTTATATTTGTGTTTTTCATCAAACTTGAGAAGTTTTCAGTCATTATTTCTTCAAATATTCTCTTTGCCCTATTCTCTCTCTTCTCCTTCTGTGAGGACAGGGTCTTTTTTGCCAACTCTGACTTCTGCAAACAGTGTGCAAGCTGCTTCAGGAATGTGTGGGGATGGGTAGCTGCCATTATGCTAAGGGCTGAAATTAACCACCATTTGCCTACTATTCAAGCCTTCCCCAGGAAGTTGCAAGCCTTCAATAGGTTTCAGAGTTCCAAAACAGTTACATCAGCCAGATTCTGTCAATGAAACTGCTGTCTAGGTGGGCAGACAGATTCCTGGTGCTTCCTACACCACTGTCTTCCCAGAATCCTAGCACCATGGCTCCTTGTATTAAAGATTTGTGTTTAGAAACCACTATCTGGCAGCTAAACATTACAGTTTCTTGGTTGTCTTGGTAGATAGAGCTAGAATATGAATGTATATATTCTAGCCCACTGTATTAGCCTGTTCTCATACTGCTATAAAGATACCATCTGAGACTGGGTAATTCATAAACAAAAGAAGTTTAATTGACTCACAGTTCTGCATGGCTGGAGAGGCCTCAGGAAACTTACAATCATGGCAGAAGGTGAAGGGGGAGCAAGGCACATCTTATGTGGCAGCAGGAAAAGAGAGAGAGTGCACAGGGGAAACTGCCACTTTTAAAATCATCAGATCTTGTGAGAACTCCCTCATTATCATGAGAACAGCATGGGGGAACTGCTCACATATAATTCAATCTCCTCCGCCAGGTCCCTATCTCAACACATGGGGATTATAATGGGAGATGAGATTTGGGTAGACACACAGAGCCAAACCATATTATTTTGACCTTGGCCTCTCCTAAATATTATGTCCTTTTTACATTTCAAAACCAATCATACCTTCCCAACAGTCCACCAAAGTCTCAACTCATTCCAACATTAACTCAACAGTCCAACTCCAAAGTCTCATCGGAGAAAAAGAAAGTCCCTTCTGCCTACGAACCCATAAAATCAAAAACAAGTTAGTTACTTCCAAGATACAAAGGGGGTACAGGCATTGGATAAATGTTCCCATTTCAAATGGAAAAAAAATGGCCAAAACAAAGAGGCCACAGGCCCTATGCAAGCTCAAAACCCAGCCAGCAGTCATTAAATCTTAAACTTCCAAAATCTCCTTTGATTTTATGTCTCACATCCAAGGCATGCTAATGCAAGGGTGGGCTCCCATGGCCTTGGGCAACTCCACCCCTGTGGCTCTGTAGGGTACACCTCATGCAGCTGGAAGTGAGTGGCTGTGGCTTTTCTAGGTGCAGAGGGCAAGCTGTCAGTGGATCTACTATTCTGGGGTCTGGAGGACAGTGGCCTTTTCTCACAGCTTTACTAGGCAGAGGCCCAGTGGGGACTCTGCAAGGGGGCCCCAACTCTACATTTCCCCTCCACATTGTGCTAATAGAGGTTCTCCGTGACAGCTCCACCCCTGCAGCAGACTTCTTCTTGGACATCCAGGCATTTCCATACATCCTCTGAAATCTAAGCTGAGGCTCCTAAAGCTCAACTCTTGTCTTCTCTATACCCCAGGCCCAACACCACATGGAAGCTGCCAAGGTTTGTGGCTTGCACTCTCTGAAGCAACAGCTTGAGCTGTATATTGGTCCTTTTTTAGCCACAGCTGGAGCTGGAGTGGCTGGGATGCAGGGCACCAAGTCCTGAGGCTTCACAGAGCAGCAGGGCCCTGGGCCCTGGGCCCAGCGCACAAAGCCATTTTTCCCTCCTAAGCCTCTGGGCCTGTCATGAGAGTTCTCTGATATGCCCCGGAGACATTTTCTCCATTGTCTTGACTATTAACATTCAGCTCCTCATTACTTATGCAAATTTCTCCCCCCAAAATTTTTTTTTCTGTCACATGCTCAGCTTGCACATTTTCTGAAACTTTACGCTCTGCTTCCCTTTCAAACATAAGTTCCAATTTCAAACCCTCTCTTTGTGAACATATTTAACTGAACACTTTCAAAATAAGCCGGGTCACATCTTGAATGCTTTGCTGCTTAGAAATTTCTTCTGCCAGATACCCTAAATTATCTCTCTCAAGTTCAAAGTTCCACAGATCTCTAGAGTAGGGGCAAAGTGCCACCAGTTGCTAAAGCATAGCATGAATGATCTTTACTCCAGTTCCCAATAAGTTCCTTATCTCCATCTAAGACCTTCTCAATCTGGACTTCATTGTCCATATCACTATCAGCATTTTGGTCAAAGCCATTCAACAAGTCTACAGGAAGTTCCAAACTTGCCCACATCTTTCTATCTTCTTCTGAGTCCTCCACACTGTTCCAACCTCTGCCTGTTACCCAGTTCCAAAGTTGCTTCCATATTTTCAGGTAGTATCTTTAGAGCAATACCCCACTCTGCAGGTACCAATTCTCTGTATTAGTCCATTCTCACACTGCTATAAAGATACTACCTTGGACTGGGTAATTCATAAATGAAAGAGGTTTAATTGACTCATAGTTCTGCATTGCTGGAGAGGCCTCAGGAAACTTACAATCATGGTGGAAGGTAAAGGGGAAGCAAGGCACATCTTACATGGTGGCAGGAGAGAGCATGCAAGGGAAACTGCCACTTTTGAAACCATCAGATCACGTGAGAACTCCCTCACTATCATGAGAACGACACGGGGGAACCGTTCCCATGGTTCAATCTCCTCCCACCAGGTCCCTCCCTCAACACATGGGAATTATAATTGGAGATGAGATTTGGGTAGGGACACAGAGCCAAACCATATCACCCAGCCATCCACATATACTTATATTTATATTTCCATCTGCGTGTGTGTATAGTAAATTTCATTAGTTTGTACTGATAACTAATTTTAATCAAACACCGCAGGACTTATTTTAGCCTTCCCCTTTTCTTATTGATAACTTATTTTCTAACAGAGTAAAACAAAATTTTCATCATTTATAATCTATTTACTTATTTAGTCAATTCTAATATAGGTATAAAGAAGTTTCAGGATTGCTGGTTCATAATTTTTGAAAAGGAACCTACCTACTTTTGCTAACAAGATTACAGCATCCACATATAGTTTTTTCTTTTCTTTTTTTTTTTGCTTTAGTATGAGGTCCAATCAACATTATGTCTTCCACAGTTACTAGAGTTTAGTTTTTTTTTTCTTTTACACCCACCTCATTGTGGTTATGTTGTTCATTTTCAATGGCCTTGTTAGTATTTGTATTCCAGTTTGGGTTCCCCTCACATCCTGGTTGGTTTTCATTGTTGTTTATTTTTAGGTATATGAAATATTCCTATGACTATAAGTCAAAGCTACTCAAAAATACATAATCACAGGGGTTTCATTCCCTCGTCAACCCAACTGCTCTTCCCCTGCTTTACACCTCTTTCTACCCCACCCCTGTAGAGAACCAGTCTTTTCCACTCTAGTTTCTCTTTCCTGATTTCTCTTTGGCACATATCAGCAAATGATAAAAGTAAAGATTCTTGTTAAAACAAAATTTCCTGACAAAATCAAAGCTCCTTGTGGAGCTTACATTCTGTAATTCCCTCTACATGCAAGACACTATACAAAAAACTTAAAGGACAAGAGATACATAGAAAATATAAATAGGCCATACCTTAGAGGTTTATATTCTCGATAATAGATAACATGTACTTGTGTTCTTGATGGGAGATAATGTGCACATTCATGAAAAATACAACATGATTTATACTAAGTTCCAAACGACAAGCACTAATTTCTTCCTTCTTTCTCTTTTTTTTTCCAACTTATATTTTAAGTTCAGGGATACATGTGCAGGACGTACAGGTTTATTATAGTTTAACATGTGCCATGGTGGTTTGCTGCACAGATCATCCCATCACCTAGGTATTAAGCCCATCACTCATGGGCTATCCTTCTTGATGCTCTTCCTTTTCCAAACCCCAACCCTCTGACATGTCCCAGTGTGTGTTGTTCCCCCAAAGTGTAAATGTGTTCTCATCATTCAGCTCCCACTTATAAGTCAGAACATGCAGTATTTGGTTTTCTGTTCCTGTGTTAGTTTGCTGAGGATAATGGCTTCCAGCTCCATCCATGTCCCTGCAAAGGACATGATCTCATTCTTTTTTTATGGCTGCATGGTATTCCATGATGTATATATATGTACCACATTTTCTTTATCCAGTCTATCATTGAAGGGCATTTAGGTTGGTTCCAACCACTACTGTGAATAGTGATGTATGTGTGCATGTGTCTTTATAATAGAATGATTTATATTCTTTTCGGTATATACCCAGTAATGAGATTTCTGAGTCAAATTGTATTTCTGCCTCTAGGTCTTCAAGGACCACACTGTCTTCCACAATAGTTGAGCTAATTTACACTCCCACCAACAGTGTAAAAGCATTCCTTTTTCTCCACAACCTTGCCAGCATGATCATGGATAAGAAGAATCAACATCATGAAAATGGCCATACTCCCCAAAGCAATTTACAGATTCAATGCTATTCTCATTAAACTACCCCTGACATTCTTCACAGAATTAGAAAAAGCTATTTTAAAATTCATACAGAACCAAAAAAGAGGCCAAATAGCCAAGACAATATGAAACAAACAAACAAAAAAAAGCTGGAGGCATCATGCTACCTGACTTCAAATTATACTACAAGGCTACAGTAACCAAAACAGCATGGTACTGGTACAAGAATAGACACATAGACCAATGGAACAGAATAAAGAACCCAGAAACAAGACCACACACCTACAATTATCTGATCTTCAATAAACCTGACAGAAACAAGTAATGAGGAAAAGATTCCCTATTTAATAAATGGTGCTGGGAGAACTGGCTAGCCATATGCAGAAAAATGAAAGCTGATCCTTTCCTTACACTGTATACAAAAATCAACTCAAGATGGAGTAAAGACTTAAATGTAAAACCCAAAACTATAAAAACCCTAGAAGAAAATCTAGGCAATACCCTTCAGGACATAGGCATGGGCAAAGATTTCATGATGAAGATGCCAAAAGCAATAGCAAAAATTGACAAATTGGATCTAACTAAACTAAATAATTTCTGCATAGCAAAAGAAACTATCATCAGAGTGAACAGAAAATCTACACAATGGGAGACAAATTTTGAAATATATCCATCTGACAAAAGTCATCTAGCATCTACAAAGAACTTAAATTTACAAGAAAAAAAGAAACAACCCCATTAAAAAATAGGCAAAGGACATGAACAGACACTTCTCAAAAGAAGACATGCATATATGACCAACAAACGTATCAGAAAAAGCTCAACATCACTGATCATTGGAGAAATGCAAATCAAAGCCACAATGAGATACTGCCTCACCCCAGTCTCCTTTCTCTTAAACACTTGTGGAGCACCTACTATGTGGCAGACACTGTTCCACTGTCTAGGGATACAGCAGTGAAGAGGAAAAAACTCTGCTTTTAAGGAGCTTACAGTTTTGTGGCAAGAGAAAGACCATCAATCAATCAAAAAATAAAAAGTCAAAACACATTAGCTATCAGATAAAGATAACTGCTTTGAAGGAAAATAAGCAGGACAGAGGGATAGAGGTGTTTGGATAAAAATACAGTTGTGAAGTCTCAGAAAGTTCTTTTGGAAAAGCAAACACCTTAAAAATGTAAAGACTGAGCCATCTGGGCGAAAGCACCAGGCGGAGGGAGCAGTCTGGAAGAATTTGGAAGAAAAGAAAGTCACTTACAGATTTGTTTCCAGGGAAACTTCACACAGAAGGTGGGGTTTAGCTAGGCTTAGAAATATGGCAGGACTCTGGGACATGGAGAGAACAGGAAGGGAATTCTAGATGAGCAGTAATAGAGCACAGGCAGGGACGGCCAAATAAGTCAACCCATCCATCTGTGAAAGAGTTTGGATAAGGCTAGTAAAGCAGTTGGAAAAAGTTATGAGGGTTTTGAATGCTGGACTAGAGTAGTCCTTTCCCCAAAGGCATTGGGGAAATCATTAAAGGAGCCTAAAAGCAGAATACACAGAAGTGTATATAGTTTGAGCCCATACCCTTTTATTGGCAGAAGAAAATCACACATATGTACACACAAATATGTAAGACCACAGGAATACACCCAATGGTAACACCCGTTATTTCTGGATGATGAAACAATGAGTGATTTTTATTTTTCTTTATGCTTTTTATTGTTGTTGTTGTTGTTGTTGAGGCAGAGTCTCGCTCTGTTGCCAGGCTGGAATACAGTGGCACGACCTTGGCTCACTGCAACCTCTGCCTCCCAGATTCAAGCTATTCTGCAGCCTCAGCCTTCCGAGTAGCTGGGACTACAGGCACATACCACCACTCCCAGCTAATATTTGTATTTTTAGTAGAGACGGGGTTTCACTATGTTGGCCAGGATGGTCTCAGTCTCCTGACCGCATGATCCACCTGCCTCAGCCTCCCAAAGTGCTGGGATTACATGCGCGAGCCACCACACCCGGCCTCTTTATGCTTTTCTGTATTTTCCAAATCGTCTGTAAATTATCATTGTTACTTTTATAAGCAGAAAAAAGTGAAAGAATAAGCATTGTTATCATCAGAAAGGAAAAATTTAACATGGGAATGGCCCAAGGGAGTGTTTGGAAAAAATTAAGTGAACAGTGGATACCGATGGACAAGAAAAAGAAAGAGAAGCTTACTCAGTAGCCTTTGAGCCACAGAATACAAACTCTTTTCTCTTGTAAGGTCAGCCCCAGTTCTGTATTTGAGAGTAAGCAATAGAGACAGCTGTGTGTATGGGTGACATTTCTCTACATTTTGCTCAGCTGTTGGCAGCAGCCCTACTTTCTCTCTCCCCAAGCAGAGAGAGGGAAACTGCTAAATTGCAAAAAGAAGAAAATCCAAAATCCAAGATGCATTAAGATACAGTTTGTATGTTTGTTCCTTCTACATATTTGGGTGTCGCAGCTCAAATCCAACCTAAAAATAACAAGAAAAGGAGCATTTTTTTGCGAAGTGAGATACAAGCTCCACTTTGTGAAATTATTCCTCTGGGAATGTCCACAGAAGCTATCATCTTCTTTCACATAATCCCAGGAAATGAGATGGCATGGGAGAAGATGTCTTTCAAGGGATCTGTCCAGGAATGAAGGGCACTGAATTAGCAAGTCTTTGTTTCCAAACCTAAATCAGCGGTGCCCAGAACTTACCTTCTGTTATGGACTGAATTGTGTCTTCTGTTCCCACCCCCCAAA
Organism: Pan troglodytes; assembly: GCF_028858775.2. Taxonomy (NCBI): domain Eukaryota; kingdom Metazoa; phylum Chordata; class Mammalia; order Primates; family Hominidae; genus Pan; species Pan troglodytes. The sequence continues at coordinate 54,083,947 of NC_072408.2, read as the reverse complement.
TTTATTTGTTAAAGCTCTAACCCCCAATGCCATGGAATATGGAGATGAGGCCTTTGAGAGATAATTAGGTTTAGATGAGGTCACCAGGGTGGCGCCTTTCTGATGGAATTATGCCCTTCTAAGAACAGAAACCAGAGAGCTTGCCCCCTCTCTGCCATTAAGGACACAGACAGAAGGCAGAAGTTTTTAAGTCTGAAAGAGAGCCCTCACCAGAAATCAACCATGCTGGCACCCTGATCCCAGACTTCCAGACTCCAGAGCTGTGAGAAATAAATGTCTGTTGTTTAAGCTACCTCAGTCTATGGTGTTTTGTTATGGCAGCCCAAGCAGACAATGACAATTTCTCTCCCTCTGAGTTCCTCGTGGACCCACTGTCTGCACCATTACTTTAACTGCATCCTAGTCTGTCTTACAGTCTTGTGTGTTTTAGGGGTAGATCTAGAGTCTCTGCTATGTTAGTGTTTTGAAATCAGGAACTATGTCCTTAAGTTCTGCTACCTTCTGTATTGGCCCCCAAAGTATTATATATACATTCATCACTCAGTCAAAAAGTATGTATCAAGTAACTACCATATACCAACCACATTGATAAACTCTGAGGACTAGAGAGATGACAAAAAAGAAGTTTTTAAGCGTTGAGCAGCAGAGCAAACAAAACAGGTACATACATAAACAAACCTAACAAATGCAATAAGCACAATTCTAGTGGCAAGTGAAATGCATGGGCACACAAAGGAAGGAATGACTCTTTTACCTGGTGTCAACTAAAGAGAAAAAAAATCAGACTGTTTTTCCTTTGTTTGTTTGTAGAGACAGGGTCTTACATATTGTCCAGGCTGGTCTCCAACTCCTGGCCTCAAGTGATTCTGCCACCTCAGCCTCCCAAAGTGCTGAAATTACAGGTATGAGCCACCATGCACCGATAAAAAAAAATCAAGCTTTTAAAGATTTAAAGCTAATTTTATTTAAAAGTCTTACTAAGGACTATAGACTGAGGCCTATAGCCCAGAAGCAGCCCTTTAGAGAGGTTGTATCAGAGGTTCTATCAGACTGCGCCAGCCCAGTATTTTAGCAGTGGGCTATATAGATAATGAAGGTTTAGTGTGTGTAAAATCATATCAAACTTGTTCAGAAGTTACAGTAAAGAGGAATCACATCAAGGGTGTAAGAGTATATCTGGTTGTAGATATATACATTTGGGTGTAAGAGTATATCCGGTTATAGATTATAGAGGCATAATCACTAACCTTGTCAGACATTATCTTACGCGTAGGAAAAGGCAAGAACTAGGGTCATTTATCTTTTAAGAAATATAGTAACTCAGGCAAGAGATGTGGGGCACCGTGTGCTCTATCCTGTTTGGTTTGCAAAGCATCTCTCCAGAGAACTGCATGTGGTCACAGAGTCAGAGCCTTTGTGAAATCACACTGGCAAGCAGAAATGAGCAAATATGACTTCTTACCTATGCTACTTTGTCTCACACTGGGAAGTACAGATGACTCCCCAGGTGAGACGGCATTTGATTGAGAGCTTAGAACAAGAGTTCCACAGATGAGGAGAAGAAAGAAGCTTTCACTCCAGGCAGGAGGAACAGTGTGAGGGTGAATACAGAGTATGGTAGAGGAAACAGAATGGTCTGGTGTAGTGTATGCGAGTGGGGAATGGGAAGAGGGGTTAGAAATGTGGAGAAATCAGACTAGACAAGTAGGTTAGATGCAAATCATGAAGGACACTGATTCCTGAATGAAACCCTAAAGAGCTTCTACCTAATGTTCTAAATCTTAGTCTGCTCTCAGGGATTTTTAAGCAGGGAATGAGTGATCTAATCTGCAATTTGGAAAATAATCCCTAGAAAAAGAAAATAACATAATATCAGAAATAGAGACTCTAAAGGAGAATAGTGAAGAGACTGTCGTAATGGTCTAGCCAAGAGATAACAAAAGAGGAACAAGGGGAGGGACAGAGAGAATGGAGAGGAGGGCAGCATCATGGAGCCAGCTGAGTGTAGAAACCATGTCTGGAATTCAAGCAATTACCACTGTTACATGATTTTCCTCTAACACATTCTGTAGCCCTGAGCAAGAAAGGGTAACAAACCAGCCAACAAATGGGAGGTTTTTCCTGAGTGCAGGATGAGAAAGGCAGGTGCCACTGGAAATCACCGGGTTATTGGGACTAAGAACATTGGTGAGAAAATCCGGATGGGAGGAAAGGAAGAATCTAAAGGAATAGCAAGGACTCACAAGAACAGATGTCCAGTGAGGCTAAAGAATGGGTTACAAAAAGAAAAAGAAGGCAGAAAAAGGATTTCAAAATTCAGGATTTCAAAGACTGAGTCATTTTATATGTGACAAGGCTCCAGGTATAGCTACTTGCGATTAAATTAATTCATTAATGTAAAAAACAACAGAAAGTTCTTAGATGAAATAATTTTAAGGAACTGAGAGATTCAGTTGTTAAATAGGTAATCAGAATGGACATTGAAGTCAACCAGGGTAATGACATGGGCTAGAGAGAAGCAGCAGACTGCAGGAAAACTGCTGCAGTCCTCAGAGAATGGATGGGAAGGCTAAGGAGGCATATAGATGAAGTTCTATATCAGTAAAGGAATTCTAATTTAAACAGTTTCAGAACTGCCAGGAAAGCTGCAGAACAAAGGTCTGAAAACATAAGAGTAGCCAGGAAAATGCAAGTCCTTCCTCCTGACCCTAGAAAATCTCTGCTGCCAAGGCTGGGACTCTGCTGCCAACTTCAGGCCTGGGAAAACCAAGACTCCAGGAGCTCTACCTCTAGGATTCTTCCAAACATCTCACCATGTCCTCTGATACCTCTGTAGTCATCTGCCACAACCTACTTCTGAATAAATCCTACATTCCACCTTTCTGTGCCTGTACCCAAGAAGCCAAATGTTGATGGAGAAGACCACAAAGGTAGTTAACTGGTCAGTACTGCCAAAAACAAACAAAAAACCAGGCAAACAAAAACCAACCACATTTCTTTAGTAGACTCATATTGCCCTCCACTACGCAAACATTTTATGTCTCGCTCACTCTCTTCAAATCTATCATAGCCCAACTTGACAGTCACTCACTGCTCATGACCTTGGTTATACTCTAAGGAAAAAGAAGACATCACATCTGAACACATACATCTGCCAACCCCGAAACTACCAACTTAAAAACACATGTACTCATCCTCTTTCTCCTATTGCAATGGGGGGAATATCCCCGCTTCCATTAAAACACAGCTGCACACATCCCTTTTTTTCTTCTCAGAAACTTGGCTTCTTCCATTTCCCCCGTCATTAACTTTCCCTAATCTGTACTGGTATATGTATCACTCATTTTTAAAAAGGGTATGTAACACACACACACATACACACACATGCACATTCCCATATCCATTGCCATCCAATGGCCCATTTCTCCACTTCATAGCCAAATTTTGGGGAGAAAAACTGTCTACTGAGGCTCTCCCTACTTCATCTCCCATGCACCCTCCAAGCCATCATGTACCAACCTCTATCCCAGTCCCACTGAAACCCACTTTGTCAAGGTCATCAAAGATCTTCATGTTGTGAAGCCAATGGAAACTTCTCTTTAGGCTGAAATGTTACATGAATTGAACATTTCCCATCAATGCATAAACCATCTGTATGCTGATGAGTCTCACATTTATATCTCCAGCTTAGATCATTTCTTTGAGCTTTAGAATTTACTTTTTATTACCTAGTTGATACCTTGCCTTGGATGTCTCACGGACTTCTGAAAAAGCCCCCCAAACTGCCCTTCCCCTTCCTGTGTCTTCCTCTCCTCAGTAACTGGTATTATTTCCCACTCAATTCAAGTTGGAAACATAGGGAACATTCTGTTTTTCATTTGCTTCACTCCTGCCATCCAGTCTCTTCAATTTATAATATGAATGTATCTAAAGTCTGTGTTCTCTGCTCACCTCTACTGCAACTCCCTTACTACAGCCTGTCATCTCCGTCCAAGGCAATAACAGCATTTTCCTCACTTGTATCCTTTGCTTCCTTTCTTACCTGTCTCATTCTCCACTTGCCTGCCAGGATGAACTTATTATAATAGAAATTGGATCATATAAGTCTGTCCCTGAAATCTTCCATAGATTCCTATTCCAAATGCACGATTCTGTCTCTCCTCTTCTCTCTGACTTACATCTCAAAAGCACTTTCTCCACACTCGCCAAGCTCCAGCCACAATAGTGGTCATGGTCATGCAATTTCTAGAAAAGACCCACACTACCTCGCACCTCAGGACTCTTATCTATGTTATTGTTTTTGGAATGCTCTTTCCTCCCTCTTTAAGTGGACAAACTCTTTCTCATGCCTTATGTCTCAGCTGAAATTGTATTTCTAAAAGGACTTCTGCAATCACCCCAAAATCTGTTGGTCTTAGCTTCTTGTTTGTTTCCTTACATACTTTTATTATGACTTTAAGTTATCGTATTTGCTTTTTTATCTGAATTTCACTCATTAGAACATAAGCTACCTGGGAGCAGGAGCTATTAGAGTTATATCTTTATTAGCATAGTGGCTAATATATTACAGTTTCTCAACATTTTTTGAAAGAATGAAACTAATCTTCAATTTTATGATATTGAGAAACATATGCAACCAACTTTCAGTTAAGACAAGGATGTAGAGGGAAGAGGAAGAACAATGAAAGCAAGTGAAGATAATAAACAAAAATTAATGACCCCTTACTACATATTGAGTGCTATCTCTTGACCAGATAGCAGAGGTGCAGATGGAAGCAAAATGAGATTTAGATTGGGGCCAAGGAAAGGGAAGAAATGAACAGGAGTTTCTACCTTCAATTGTCATGCTAATCACAGGGATAGTTGCCAGAGAAGGAGGGAACCTGATAAATGAGCAAGAGATTGACTGACATGACTGACCAGCCTCAGAATTTCATCTGGAATTTTACTGTTGAATCATGAGTTTCCCTCCAGTTGTTGGGGGAGGAACATGGGCTGGATGAGGAGTTGTGTGTACAGGCCACATTCAGATATACTTTTCTGAGGTGGGAGAGGCATACCTGGCTGGGCACAAAAAAGGCAAGAGGAATGGATAGATCAAAAGCAAAGACATTTAAACCCCAGCCCAGAGTAACTGCTCAATAAATATTTGTGCAGCCCTTAGCACAATGAATGTCCTTAGTAATTCTGAGAAAATCTTTCTAATACTGCAACTGACCTTTCAAAATTAAAGTTGCATGGTTCTAGGTGGCCACATAAACTCACCTTTTAAAAAATCAGCAACTAAAATTTTTGCTTTGAATGATTAACAATACTTTGTTTTCCATTTTTTTTTGTGCTGACAGTATTTCATCAAGCTACAACTTACATACAGCCATATGCACATCCTTGGTGTACAGCTCCATGAATGCTAACATATGAATACACTGCCCAGCTCAAGAGGACAAAGCAATACTAATACCTCCATTGGCTTCAAGCTGAGAAACAAAAAATCCTTGTGCTAGATAATGCCCATTATCAGTGCCCCTCTCCACCCTCAGTCTAAGGGAGCCAAGGTAATTTTGGTGTGGTTAATGGCTGGAATAGAAAAGCCATTTCTACTAAAGTTATCTTTACAATGTCAAAAACACAAGGGATATGTATTGCTTCATTCTTTTCCAAAAGAAGTGTCAGCCATGATAGTTCTATATTTAGAGGAAAATAACAAAAACATTATTATGCTTTGGAGAGTAACTTGTGACCCTGCTTCTCTGAAAGGCATTTTCCTTGGTTAGTTAGTCTGTTCCTGAAAACCACTAATAACCCAATTCTTCCGATTTGCTTTACTCCTGTGTCCCTCCAGGGGAACACACATACAGTCCCGTCAGGTATGAAATCAGAGGGACCAGAGCCTCAAAAAAATCTGTTCTCACACTGCTTTTGCTTACGTGCCTCCAACTCTCATGGGATGGTCTATGGTTTCCATGGCAATACCTGGCAACAATGCTGGGCAGCCTTCCAGGAGCTCTGTTTGGAAGCGATGGGGCTAAAACGCGTCTGTCAGAGGTAATAAAGAGTTCTCTGTGTGAACATTTCTGTCTGACTGCTCCACTCAGACACCTGCGCAGGTTCAGAAGGTAATGAGCATGGAGCAGGGTGGGAATCTGGGGTGGGGTGAGCCTGTCGTATGGACAGTCTTTAGCACATGTCATGATGGGGCCACGATCCTCACCCAACTGGGTGGCTTTGACCAGATAATAAGTTAAAAGCTGACACTGTGTCTGACCTCTGAAGTCTTTACTAAAGACTACATCGATTCTCAGACTCATCTTTAAAAGTTGAATTTCTCATATTTTTACTCTCTGCCATCTCTAATAAGTTCCTTTTGCTGAATTTCCCATTTCTGTTAATGCTGTCACCATCTTCCTCAGCACGCAAAGCTTCAGGTTGAGGCTTCAATCCATTCTTCAAATTGAATCAAAAAATCCTCTTAGTTTTTCATTCTCATTTTTTTCTTACGTCTATCCTTTTATATCCATTCATTCGTTCATGTATCCATTCATTCAAAATATACTTATGAGCCCTTACTATTGACTGAGGATGCAACAAAGAACAGAATGGAAAAAAAAAGTTCAGTATCTTTGGATGGGCTTAGAGCATAGAACCAGTTGATAGGTTATGACTCCCTATTGTGACAACTCAAGTCAGATTTCTATCCACTACACTAGGAATTTTTCCAGTTATAAAGATCAAGTAATACTCTGGTAGGCTGCCAATCTCTTTCATTTCTATGGATAGGTGATTGATTAGCCACCACCAAAGACCTTGTAGATCTAAGTATCCTGACTATCAATATATCCCTGTTGCTATTAACTACTTCTACTTTGATGATACCTTTTTACTGGCAATTAAATGCTAGTGCTTGTGCTCTGCCCCCGTAGGATCCCTTCATCCTCATCACAACGGCAACATCTCCCACTATCACCCCAGCTTAGAGAGGCAGCCACTGCTGAGTTTTTATAGTATGCTGCTGCTCCAATCACTGCTTTATTTATGATTTCATGAAATGAGGGTGTCATGGGGTCATCAGGGAATATCTGCTACAAGAAGAGGCTCTCAATATTCAGATATCCCAGGTGACATGTTCTGTGGCAGGAAGTCATTTTCCCCAGCCATCCAGAGTGGCAGACAGAGAGTGTGGAGGAGCTTGGCAGCAGGGAATCACACTTTCCAAGGCTGAACTGACAATTGCTACTACTAAGTGTCTAACCTGCCAAGAGCAGAAACCAAAAGGGAGCCATTAATATACTATCATTTTTCCAGGAAACCAGAGAACCACCTGGTAGCTGATTACTCATATTGAAACTCTTCATCATAAAGGGCAGCCAGCCACGTGTGCTCATTAGAAAGTATATGTATTACAGTACAGATTTCTCTTTCCTGTTATGTTTTTGCCATCTCATTATCCTTGGACTTATATTACATCTTATTCATCATCATGGCATACCCAGACAATATTTGCTTCTAAACAAGGAATTTATTCCATGGCAAAAGAAGTACAGTAATGGGCCCATGTACATGGTCTTACCATGGGCCACATCTCCCAGAAGCAGCTGCTCTGATCAAATGGTAGAATGGCCAATTAGAGGCCAGCTGGAAGAGAAAACCCTGAAAGGTTGGGGTTCTATCCAACAGAGTGAAATACATGCTTTGAACCAGTGATCAATGTGTGGTGCAATTTATCCCACAGCCAGAATCAAGGGGTAGAACTTGGGAATGGATTCTCCTACAGCTACACTAGCAATCCACTGAGATAATGTTTGTTACCTGTCTCTACACCTTTGAGCTCTGTTGATTTAGGAATCTTCGTTTACAAAGAGAAAGTATTCCACGTAGGCGTAGATGACCATTTGAAGCTTCTAATGCTACTAAACCAAAAGGCTAAAAAGGACTTTTATACTGGCTGGGAAAATTGGGTTCTACTACTCAAGAAGACAGAGAAAACTAGTCCCAGAGCCTGTGGTCTTCTAAGGGTGTCTCTTATACTCCTCGGTGCAACATTTTGGAAAACCATATCAACTCGATAAATGCAAGACCTCTGGGAATTCAGGCCCCTTAAACAATGAAGGCTTTCAGGTAAGAAGTCTTGGCCGGGTGCAGTGGCTCACACCTGTAATCCCAGCACTTTGGGAAGCTGAGGTAGAGGAGAGCTTGAGCCCTGGAGTTTGAGATCAGCCTGGGAAATACAGGGAGACCCCCATCTCTGAAAAAATGGAATTTTAAAAAATCTATCAGCTGGATATGGTGTGTGCACCTGGGCAACAGAGCAAAAGCCTGTATCTTAAAAAACAAGAGAGAGAGACTCTACAAGCTGAATTGCTAGCTTACAATGAATGTAACATCAAATAGACAAATAGACAGTGGAAGAGGAGTTGATATTAGTGATGACCTCATGAATAATTATAGAAATGTGACTCTTATGAATGTCTACCTTTGCTTAATTTGTGTGTGTGTATCTATCTATCTATCTATCTATCTATCTATCTATATATATCTAATGTTAATTCGTTTCTTCCCCCTCCTTTTTTCCCCTATTATTTTACTTAAGTTCTACTGTTCATGATTAAGTTTATAACTTCATCTTTAGTTTACAGAGTATTCAGATAGATATGTAGATATGCATATGATTGTTACAGGAAATCTCTTTTGGTTATAAGGCAATACAGTCTTCATTTGTATGAGGGATAATTGCATCTTATTAGGCAGAGCACGGAGCTCTTATAATTGGTTAGAAGGATGGGGACTGATGCTGACTAACCAAGAGGATAGACAAGACTAGTTATTTGCCTACTTTCTCTGAGCTCCAAGTCCTGCTATACTTTGCAGTGGTGAGCCTAGACTAGCTTGCCAGCTGGCCCTCTATTAGGTTCTGCTAATGAGAGGCACCAGAGGGATTGGAAGGTGGGAAGAGGAGAGAAGGGACATCCCTTCTGTTTCTAATCCCTTCTGGCAATGCTCCAGCAGCCACAGATGGCTGTCTCAGCCTCCGGGTTCTTCAGTACTCCCAGTGCCAGCTTTTCCATGCCCCTGCAGAGGCACCTGCATGCATGAGGCCCAGCACTTTTGGGAGTTCAGTGCTAGCCATGCCATCCTTCCCCACCCATGGAGCCAGGCCCTTCCATGGTCTGCATTCACCAGATCATGCCCTCTCCTCAGAGGCATAAGCACCCATTAGGCCACACTCCTCTGGAGGTCCAGCACTCACCTGACCTTGACCCTTCTTGGGATTCTGATCGCCAACACTGAGGGGTCCCCAGATTCTGCTAACCCAGCTCTTCCTTTCTCTTTCGTAGTCCTAGATTAGTAACTGATTCCTGTGGTTATGCATGTCAGTCACCTCAGCACTTCTTCCAATGGTGTGCAATTAATGACATCTATTCCCCTTTGCTTTAAATATCCAGTTTGTCAGGTTTCTTGTTTATGGTATTTTTTCCCCCTAACTGGACCTTGTTTGATACAGAGAAGAGCAGGTTTGGAGGGAAAACTGATTAACACCACTATTCATGCATTGTCGCTCCGTTCATTCATCCATTCACTCTTCCACCTATTAAATATTTCTTGAATTCTTATTGGGCACTCCACTAGGCTTTGAGATAAAAAGGTGAATAGGCATGGTTTGTCCCAGCCAGCAAAGATTTCCTTTAAGGCCTAGGGGAGGAAGCAGGCCATCCAACCAGCAGTAGCCAGAGAGTGCCACGGTGGAAGAGGAGCACTGACCTCAGTCAGGGGTTGAGGCAGACTCAGAAACAATTCCAGAAGCAGTGGCATCTGCACACACAATGCATGAAGGGAGGAGATGCTCCAGGCAGAGAGAACAACAGGGTTAAAGAAAAATATGTTTGAGGTAAGGTGGCAGGTTTAGTCCTCTGATTGTGATGGAGCTCAGATTGCAGAGCATATGACGTGGAGAGGAAGACAGATGAGAAAGCGGAAGTGGGGAAGACAGCTGAATGAGAGCCTGGCAGCTCCTGTAAGCCACAGCGCCTTTCCCTCTCCTGTCTCCTCTCTTGCTCCATTCGGTGATCAGTGTTGGGCACACATTGCTCCTCTGACCTGTGGAAAGGAAAGGAGTGTGGAGAGTGTCAACTCCTCAGCCTCAATCCAAAAGCCCCAATAACAACTGTTTCCCAGTCAATCATCTCACCTCTAGGTTGCACGCTTTCTTGCAAATTTGGCTCTGCACTCCAATTTCCTTCTAGAGCTCTTATCTGGGCTCTTTTCCTCTCAGTCTCCCCACCTTCTTAATGAACAGCAATTTTGTTCTCTCAGCTTTCTCGAACCCATCTCATCACCCCCATCAAATTCACCCATGCGGTTACCAGGGCCCACTCTCCTTAGCAGGCACCAGATTATATGCAGCAGAATCTTTTCTTGTCATGGGATGAATACAGTGAATAACATGAGTAGGTGTCAGAAGTGTGAGTGAAAGAACTGCCCCTGCTTGCTAGGGCCACATTGAGGTTGGAGGTGGGAGGAGATGCTCTTGATGACCTGGCCTGTATTCTCAGTGCCAGGAGGAGTGTGCACCCATCCAATCATTATTTAGTAAAAATATTTTTGTAAATAAAATACAGCCTAAGTACCTTGAATAATTTTAAATTCATATCAGATGCAGCTTTTGAAGTTATAAGATTCTTTGACTTATGCGAACAATGTAACCCATGTGTAATTAAAAATTTTTAATGGAATTGTATCTCCCACTGATTGCCATGTTTATGCTCTCTGCATATTCCCACACAAACTACACTCTGGCACCAATATCTGAGCACTGTCATAGCGTCAAAATGTGTAGCCATCATTCTATCACCTCAAATCCAGAACACATGCAAAACTACACAACTATCCTGTCAATGTTATAAAGAGAATCACAAAAGGAAAATGCAAAATTATGTGTGTACAAAAAAAAAATCTATTCATGTCACATGATCTCACATTTAGTTTCCCTCTCTCCACACACTCTATATTATCATGTAATGGGATAATGAGTGCATTTTTGAATTTTCCAAATTTTCTACAATGCAACTGTATGCCTTTTATAGTTATGTGTTAGAGCTTTTACAAGAGTTATTCAGATACCTGGGAATATCTGGCAAACCAATGGACCTAGCCTTTCTGATGTGTATTTGCACAAAAAATTGAGAAGACTTCTTAGAGCCAAGAATGATAGGAATGATAGTTTTGATCCAGTACACAACCCTTGGTCATCAGAAAGGAGGGATGGTCCTGATCACATTCTAAAGTGGGTCTCTTGGGTATGTCTGTGACTTTGGTTTCATATCTACATTCTCTGGAGAAAGAGAGGTAAGGTGAAAGCTAACATTTCTGTATGACTAAACATTCTTTATAACTTCGGGGCTCAGGTATCACACAAAACAAACATTCTTCTCCTATTCATGACAGAACTGCTTTGACACCTGGAAGAATCTGGCGGGAGATGGTGGTGCCCAGCAAGAGGATGTTGATTCTAAAAGTCCCAAAAATGCTCACCTGCAAAGAGAAATTACTCTCTGCAGAAGCGGCAGTATTGCACCATGGTTCTTGCAGAAGAGGCAAGAGTGACCACTGGGCAGAAAGTGGTGCCAGTTGGACCCAAAAGTGGCATCCAAAAAAAAAGTCAGGCACAAGGCTAAGCCTGGCAGACTTGGTAAACCTGAGGGAGGAAGACAGTGACAGAGGAAGATGAATAAAACCCCCAAGCCATCTGGCAAAATGTGAGACACTGTGGGGATGCCCAGGATAAAACCGAAAGAATTTTGAAGAAGCTGGAGCAAGAGTTAGAGGTGAGAAAAATACATCTCAGGGTGCCTCACACAGGGTAGGCAATCAAGATTTTCCTTTTAGAAAGGTGGGTTTAAATGCCAGGAGAGAAGGTATAGAGTAGAATAGAATAGAATGGAATGGAATGGAACGGAAAGGAACGGAACAGAATGGAATAATGACTCAGTTATAAATGTATTCTCTCCATAGCGTTACAATCTGTCTTGAGTAAATTTCTATCTGCTGGTCCTTGCTCCGTCCTCTATAGCAAGCGACTCACTTGTCACTATAGCAGGGACTTATTGAACTATGTTTTATGGATTCCTGGGATTCAATCAGAGGTGCCTCAGGGACAAAGTGGGGATTTGGGGGAGGGGCTCTGGTGTGGTTCCATCCATGATTGTGCTTGGGGGAAAAAAAGGATTTCTCAACTTAAAACAAAGTCACTGCTCTATGGCAATATCATATAAGACAAGTCATCCTTCAAAACAATAACCCTTCAAATATTTGGAGACAGCTGTCGCATCTCTGCTTGTTCGTTTCTCCTGAGGCTAAACACGTCAGACACCTGTTCCTCAGCTAAGGCGCTCCAGGTCCTTCATCCTCCCGGCTGCTTTCTCACACTGCCTTCTGCTTAGTACCTGTCCTTTTGAATATGTGTGTGGCTGGATAGAAATTCACGGACTTTGACCCAGATATGCTTTTTTAAAAATCGTTATTATCATGATCATGTGAGAAAAATTAAACTTTCCAGATAAATTCAACTTCCAATTTAAAGTACACACTGTTCTGCTAGAACACCTGTTTCTATAACACCAATCACTCACACACAATTGATCAACAGAAAGATGATGTCAGTATAATGCCGAAGTTGCTTTGGTTTATATGTGGTTTTCACTGACAAGGGAAGAGGAATTAGCAGGAACAGCATTATATCTATCAGCAGGAAAGGACAATGCCTCAGTTTGACAGTTGTACAGGCAGGAGTGTTTTAATCTGCATTTTAATAAAATAAAAAACGAGCACCTACTAAAGAATTGTGGGTTTTTTAAAATAAGCATCTTCCTAGCGGGAAACAGTAGCTCATGCCTGTGATCACAGCACTTTGGGAGGCTGAGGCAGGCAGATCACTTGAGGTCAGGAGTTCAAGACCAGCCTGGTCAACATGATGAAACTCCATCTCTCCTAAAAATACAAAAAATTAGCCAGGCGTGGTGGCATGCGCCTGTAATCCCAGCTACTCAGGAGGGTGAGGCACGAGAATCGCTTGAACCTGGGAGGCAGAGGCTACAGTGAGCCAAGATCACACCACTGCACTCCAGCCTGGGCTACAGAGCAAGACTCTGTCTCTAAATAAATACATAAATAAATAAATAAACCAGCATCTTCCCCAAGCTCAGAACTCCCCTTCCACCTGCCTTGTCTCAAAGAGCAACCTCATGTATTTGCACTCCTGTTTCTCAGATGTGTTATGCCCTGAAGCAACCCGAAGCCACTGATTTGCCTGCCTGCCCGACAGTCTGTGTTAGCCCTGAGATACACATGATTGCTTGGTTAGTGCTCTCGTTACCCAGTCATAGCAATTTTTGAATAGTTTGCCCCTAATCTTATTTTGCTACAAAGCTTGCTACTCTTCCTGAGCAGTTTTACAGATAGCAAAGTTTTTTGCATGGAGTTATAACAGAAAGGCCTATAGTTTCCTTCAGGCCAATATTCAATCAGTTCAAAATTTAAACTCTTCATAAGAGTGTTTCTCCACTCTCAACCCCCTTCCCCGACACTTCCCAAAATGGTTTGTAAATTCGGAGGCAGCTTATGTATCCTAATGGCAGTGGGAATACAAAAGGGCCTCTGATCTCATTCGGTACCCTGAGTCTTCCCTGTCCTCTCTTGAGATGTCCCCATCCATCTAGTCTCAGGTCCTCTGGGCTGGTACTGGGCTGCCCCCACCTTCCCTGGCATCTCTAGAGATTGTACAATCACCTACTGCTGAAAAAAAAAAAAAGTTTTTTTTCCTACAGCTTCCGGTTGCAAAGTCCTGGCCGTGTTCTCTCCTCCACCTGAACTCTGAACCTGCCTAACGCATGGGCTTCCCAGCCCTTCTCCACTCCCCCAGGGAAAGAGGCAGGGCTCTCTGTTTACATGATTCAGCCTGTGACAGGAAGAAGGCAATGAAGGGCACTATTTTAGGCCCATCAATCTAGCCACCTCCCCACCAATGCTGCTCTTCTGCTCTGCACTGTATACATGAGAGCATGGCAGGGACTTTTGCTCTTATCCTCCACCTCCCAAGGTTTGGCTTCTCCTATAGCTCTATGTGCAGACTGCCATGCCTGACACTTAATACGTAAGGGAAACTTTAGAAAATGGGAAATCCCTCTGTGTCTCAACACAGCCTGGTTTTCAAGATTATTATCTCTTTATAATTTCAAGAAAAATCAAATTTGAGTCTCAAAATTGAAAAGTATTTCTCTCACTATTGTAGGCTGTTATTTTCTCTTCAGCTGAAGCAATGATTATCAGTGATTTGGAGCAGAGAAGCTGTGGTTCAAGAGGGAAACTAGGAATGTTGAAAATCAAGATAACTTTGGTTTACCATTTTTAACAATTTCATCAAGTTTTCATGTGATGTCCAGAATTAAACATGTAGGCTGATCAGCAAAGAGTTCAGTGGGACTAGAACTGGGAATGAGTCAAACTCTACAAAGGAAATTCCTTTTTTATTAGCCTTATCATGGGTTTGAATCATACAACTGAGTTAAAAGGCTGTTGGAAAAGAGGAGATGGGATCCATCCTTGGTTCCCCAAGGTCACACATCGGCAATTTCTGCACCAAGAATGCTGTTGGGAGAGCCCTGTCTGCTCTTTTCATCTCTGTGAGGGTCTGCCTCTGCCCCAGCTGTGGCCCTAGTAATGTCTCTGTTGCTTTTACTTATCCTATTACCTTATGCCTCTAAGATTTTTTGCTCAAAGGAGTTCCCTGCAACTACCAAGCACAGGAAATAAATGGCGCCGTCTTCCTCGACAGATGGCTGGGCCCCAAGCCTCACCACACTGGACGCCTTGACCAAGGAGGTCCTGCTCCTGTCATTACGAAGGCTGACTCACACCGCTGAAGTCATCCTGACAGGCTGCACTGCCCCCACAGAGCACCTTCTAGTGCCTTGCCCTCTCCATTCCTACGCAATGTGATAAAATGCTCCTGCTCTTTCTTCTCTGTAGTCAATTAATACACTTCTGGAAGAGGGTTTCACCTCCAGAAAGGGGTACACCAAGTGGCAAACATACCAAATTTCTCTGCCTTGTGTGCACATTTCATCATTTCTACTATATCTAGAGTCTTATGTACCAATGGTAAACAGAGAAACCAAGAGATGAAGGTGGCAAGGATGGGGCGAAGATTTATCCAGGCCTCTGAGCAAGTCCGGAGCTAATGTATTCTACTTTTGTAAATCAGTTTCCCATAGACAGTTCTCCAACCTACAGCTAGATGTTCATTTGAAAGTGCAAATCCTGTCACATATCACTCCTCTCCTCAACACTGTCCAAGGCTTCTCTTCAATCTCACAACACAATTAAGTTCCTTACTCTGGCCTGTGAGGCTGTACATCATCCAAATCTGCTTCTATCCCTTACCTCATCTTCTACTCAGTACACCTCGCCACACCGGCCTTTTACTGCTCTGGGATTCCCCATGTTTGTTCCTGCCTCAGGACTTCTGCCCTTTATTTTGCCTCTTCCTGGAACACACTGCCCTCAAAACAACTCACTGCTCACTCTCTCACAGTAAGGAAGAATTTCCAAAACTTCTTTGGTTCATGCAATGAAAGTTCAGCAGTATTTTCATGTCTACTGTTGGGCAAAAGAAATACCGAACAGTTCCGTGTATTAAGGAGTTCAGTCCACACAACATAGTAAGCATTTATGGCCATTTAGAAAATGATATGCATAAATTGAAATTTAAAATAATATTTTAGCCTGGGCATGGTGGCTCACACCTGTAATCCCGGCACTTAGGGAGGCCGAGGCGGGCAGATCAGCTGAGGTAAAGAGTTCAAGAACAGCCTGGCCAACATGGCGAGACCCTGTCTCTACAAATACACAAAAAATTAGCTTGGCATGGTGGTGTGCGCCTTTAGACCCAGCTACTCGGGAAGCTGAGGCAGGAGAATCTCTTGAACCCAGGAGGCAGAGGTTGCAGTGAGCCAAGATCATGACAATTCACTCCACCCTGGGGGAGAGGGTGAGACTCTGTCTCAAAAATAAATAAATAAATAAATAAATAAATAAATAAATAAAATTTTAATTTTCTTTATAAGTAACATAATCACTTACTGCATTAATTTCCTAAGACTACTTCCTAGCCTATTCTTATGGTAACAAATTGCCATAAACTTGGTGGTTTTAAATAACAGAAATGTACTCTCTCACAGTCCTAGAGACCAGAAGTCTGAAATTGAGGTGTCATCAACGGCCCGCTCACTTCAGAGGCTCCAGAGAGTAAATCCATTTCATACCTCTGTAGCTTCTGACGGTTGCAGCAATTATTGGCATTCCTTAGCTTGTAGCCAGATCACTCCAATCTCTGCCTTCATACCACTTTGCCCACTGTGTGTGTCTGGGTCTAATCTCTCTCTGTCTCTTATAAGGACACATGTGATTCCATTCAGATAAGCCAGGATAAATGCATTCTCTCAAGAGCCTTAACTTAATTACATCTTTTGCCACATAAGGTAATATTCACTTTTTCACCATATGAGGTAACATTCACAGGTTCTGGGAATTAGGAAGTAAATGTATTTGTCTCTACACATAATAATCTCCACGTTTTTTCTGTCTCTACATGTACTAGTGGGTTGTATGCACCTGTTAGGTACTGCACAATTCCTCAAACTTTGAAATCACGTTGGACCCTGCCACCTTCATCTCTTCCTCTTGGCTTTCAGTGTGTACTCACTCATTACCACAGCAACAACAAAAACTCAGCTTTGCAAAGATAAATCACCATTGAAAGGAAAGTAGCATAATCTGATGTGAAACTGTGAGAATGACCTGAAGCTAGTAGTTTGTGCAGTATCTAACAGATGTTGAATAATACTGCGTTTCCCTCAAAACTCTGAAATATCTGGTAGCAACCCTGTGAGTTCCTCGGAAGACAGTTTGGAAACTGTAGGTTTAAGGTATTTGCTCAAATATCATTCCTCAGAAAGACTACTGCTCCCAGCCATTTTCTCTGCTAGCTCACTCTACTTTATACCAACTGAGCACTTAGCACCACCTTATATTACATTATAAATTTGCTTATATCTGCTTCTCTACTATGATGTAAGTTCTATAAAAGCAAACACGTTGTCTTCCCCACCATCACTGTACCTTCACTCCGTGATGCAGTGCCTGGCACAAAACAGGCACTCAAAATGCTTGCTGAATGAGTGAATAAGTGATATAAATGGAGACCTGGGGTCTCCACATCACAATACATAAAATACTGTACAGGTAATAGGTCTCTTCCATGTGCCTTTCAGGTACATATTTCCTGACTCTCTTCAGCTTCAGCGATGTCCAACCCTTTGAATGAGAGGAACTTTTTGCTAATCTGTGGTGATGGAATACACAAAAATTACGCACTGACCTTTTTTTTAAGCTCAATCAGCCATCCTTAGTGTATTTTATGTGAGGCCCAAGACAATTCTTCTTTCGGTGGTCCCAGGGAAGCCAAAAGGTCAGACACCCGTGATCTACATCTTTAAAAAGTATATGATCTCTCAGTGCAAAATATCTTATAGTTCTCTTTTAAACTTTTATTTTAGGTTCAAGGTACATTCAAAGTTTCTTCAGCAAATAAAATGTATTTCTCTGAACTCTACAGGTCAGTGGTTGATCTCACAGTAATAAAGTAAAAATGTAAGAATACTGACTTACGGTTGTCCTGTCTGTACACCACCATTCTGTGACATTAGAGGGGCAAAATTTAAGACTCGATGAAAGAAGAGTTGGAAGTTCATGTTAAAGGGGAAATAAGAGAGACATGCATGCTTCTATGAAAGGTGAGAGGCTCTGGCCGATTTTCCCTGATAGCCTCCTTTCTCTGTCCCTAAATATGGAGACTTCGGGACATTTCCGTGTCCTAAATATGGGCCCGGCCATCAAAGAGCTTGAGTCTGACATTCAGATGCCTGTGTTCTCTGGAGCTAAAGTGAGTTTTCATAAAGTGCAAAAAGCTAATTAATAACTTACGTTGTGTTAATTTTAGCAGATAATTTCATTTCAGGTGAAATAATTGCCCATTTTTTTGGCTAGTCTTCGTTTAACTGGAACCAATATCACAGGAAGGAGAGGGGAGGCCTCAGGTCAGGAAATGACAGACTTGTGCATTCATCTTTTGACTCTCTTCCTCCATGTTCCCTTGAAATGGCAAAGGGAAAAAAAACGTGTAAAAGAATTAACTGTTTAGTGACAAAATGAAACCAAAATGGGATTTTGCCCTCAGAAGTGAACTCTTGAAGCCCAAGAACTGGGCTCGAACAAAAAGAGTATGTCATCTGCCTGAAGAGGAAGTCAGGGTGCTTGGCGAGGGAGCTGGGTCCTGAGAAAGATGCCAAGTCTGTGGTAACTCTGGACCTCCAGGAGAGATAATAATGAAACCTAATGAAACAAAATGGGAGAAGAAAGGCAGCTTGGGAGTGAAGCCAACTAAAGCACTCCATTCACAGAGTCAAGTTCCGCTATTCAGGGGCCCCATAAGGAAAACTACTGTACTGATGTGTGCCCCCAACCACACAGACTCCACAGCCAGGCCTCTTCAAAAGCAAAGCCTTCTGGGTGAGCAGCCACCCACATCTACCTGTACTAATCATACAGTTCTCCACTCGTGAAAATAAACAAACAAAAGAGCATCTAACACCCAGGGAAATCCAAAAGAATAGGACAAAGACCAGGATGTACCACAGAAACAAAAAACACTGACTCCTAGTGGAGTCATTTCTCCTATGGAGAAAACAGACTTTTAAAATATTTAATTGATATCCTAAAAAATATTCAAGAAGATATTTTATCCTTAATATAAGGATAAGCTGCCACAAAAAAGGAATAATCCAAGAGCTTAAAAAATTAGAAATTTGATGGTCAACTTAAAATAATGAATGTGCTAAATGATAATATGAAGATAGTCACAGAGTTAGAGATACATGAAATAAAGTTTAAGAAATCCTCAGAATGGAGAAAAAATGACAAAATAGTAGAAAATGTAAGAGAAAAAAGTAAAGGGTGATACAGTTTAAATGTTTACTATTCATTTGATAAGCTCCAAAACAGATGATGGTATTGGGAAAACTATGAACACAAAAAAGAAATAATAAAAGGAGATTTGCCTTAGTTGAAAAGGCCAAGGTCTTAAGATTCACACAACTGGCCGTCTCCTATTAAAATTTCAAGGCAGAATAAACTATAGATCTAAGAAACTTCCAAAGAGAAAAAGAAAACAGGCTAACTGCAAAAGAAGAAGCCACAGTCAAAACTAAAAAATAAGGAGCAAAGTCCAGAGATGAAAGTTCTCTTGAATCTTTCATACAATATTATGAACAAAGTGTGAGGATTGTTTTAAAATGTTTTTTGATGTGGAATATCCCAAAGCTTACAATTCATGTTCGATATTTGAAAAAAAAGAAATGTATACCAGCAAAAGTTTAAAAAATAAATAGCATCTCACAAAGAAATGACATAGTATATGAGGAACCAGAGAAATTCTGACACAAAAATAGTGAAGAAAGCGAAATGGAAAACAAAACAAATTTCTTTGTCAAACTTTGAAAATTTCACTTCCAACAGCAAAAATCTAACTTGCTTAATTATTTTACCATCCACCTGCATCAAATTGTTCTACTTAGTTCTGTAGTAAATAACAGTTACATAATTATAATATTAAACATGTTAATTATTTTGTTTATTTGAGAACCATAGAATAGACAGAATATAAAAGATTTATTTATAAGTACAGAACTGCAGAACAGAATGTAAATGTTATAAATAATGTACAATAATAAAAATCAGGAAATAGATGGGAAACACTAGATGACAGTAATGTAAGTGCACTAAATTCCCCATTTTCATAGGAAAGTCAAAATATAATGTTGATAATTGATAAATCAAGAAATAGAGGCATAAAAATATTATTTCAACTTAAGAGGAAACCTCCAGAAACTCTAAAAACAAATAGCGCCCAACACAGTTGCCTCCGGGAAGTGAGTCTAGGGACAGGGAGTGGAGAGACAAGGAGATTACTTTTCTATTTGATACTCTCCTGTACTGTTAAAACTATTTACCATTCGGATTCATTAGTTCTAGTATTTACTAAAAAAAAATGTGGAAAAGGAAACATTATACATGAAAAGCATATTCTAGATCCTGAGGGCATATATTTTCACCATTTAAACTGAAAAATGAAATAGATATCACTGTCTTTTTAAATTTTTGTTTTTACAAATTCTGAGTTTTCAGGATAAAGTTTTGGAATCTTTCCAGCAGGGATCCAAGTAGCTCTGGGTCTGCTACACCTGGTTATTTAGTAGCTCCGCTGTTATTTGCTGCTTTGGATTTAGAAATGGAAGGCATTGGCTAAAATATGAAGTGATCCGGAAGAGCAGGTTAAAATGGATATGTAACCCTTTGTCAAAGGGTTAAAAACACATACAGGCCAGGCACAGTGGCTCACATTTGTAATCCCAGCACTTTGGGAGGCTGAGGTGGGTGGATCACCTGAGGTCAGGAGTTTGAGACTAGCCTGGCCAACATGGTGAAACCCCATCTCTACTAAAAATATAAAAATTAGCTGGATGTGGTGGAAGGTGCCTGTAATCCCAGCTACTTGGGAGGCTTAGGTGAGAGAATCACTTGAACCTGGGAGGCGGAGACTGCAGTGAGCCGAGATTGCGCCATTGCACTCCAGCCTGGGCAACAAGAGCGAAACTCCATCTCAAAAAAGAAAAAAAAATTACATACATTGATCAATCAGATCAGCTAATGAGTCACAAGGACAAAATGAATTCGAGTTTTCATTTGGAGACAAGTAAAACAGTAAAAGGGGAAAGCCAGTCCAGAGAGAATGCCCTAGCAGGGACCCACAGGATGCCATAGAGTCATTTGGCATCTAAAGAGGAAAAAAGGAATGAAAGAAGTTACCTGTTTTCACAACAATGTTTTGGGTGGGCCCTGACTATTGATGAAGCTAACATCTTATCCAAGGTTTGAAAGTCAAGGTTTAGATCACTCCACTAAAGATGTCATAGACTGTACTACCCAGTCCTCTACTACGAAGTTTTATGCAGACATCCTCAGGAACCAGGGCAAAAGTAACCAGTCTAGCCAGGCACAGCAGGATCCATAAAGACCAGAGGCCGGTATGTTTGATAAACATCAAAGCTGACCCAAAAACACATTTAACAATGAATCTTTTGTAAGAATAAAGACTATCAAGTACACCACATGAGGTATTGAAATACTATTCACCCAATATTAGGTAATTGCTCAAAATGTCTTGAGGAATAATAATATTTACTGACCTTCTAGTATGTTGATTTTAGGTATAATTGTGTAAGGTCATTTGCATAGAGTTCTTTTTAGTTTGTAGCTTCCAGTGTTTTTTTTTTTTTTTTCTTCTTTTAAAATTCATTTCAGCTATGTATCTGGCAGTGACTGGGTGTACACAAACAGCTAGGTCAATCTGAGGGTAACACTCAGCACAACAAGAAAACAGGTGACAAACACAAAACAAGGGTGTGAATATAAATAACATGAGGTCACTTGAATGAGAGATTTGTTTTTAATTTTATCATCCATATTTAACCCAATGCATCAGAAAAAGAAGTGCTGGAAAAACTCGATTCTGAAATTTCTAAAGCAAAAACTGCACCTTGACTTAATGGGCAAGGGAAGAAATCTAAAGGCATCTTGCTATCAAATGCAAACAAAAAGGAGACATTCCCTGAGCCATCAATAAAGTGACAACCCAGGTAGGACTGGTCAGGGCTGACTGCTACAAACCCCTCAGCCTCCATCCAACTCCTCAGGCCTCATGTCAACCTGTAATAACATTCTTCCACCACTTCACAGTTGCCTCTAGGGTTCATTGGAACCCTGCTTTCTTTTTTTAGTTACTTACTCTGGGAACTCACCTCCCACCCAGATCACCTGCAGGAATTCTTGAAAAACAAATAAAATAGAATATCTGATTGGCAGACAAAATTTTGTCAATATGACAAAATTTAAAGAGAGAGCAACTTTTGTTCCTCTGTTGTTCCTATTTCCTTTGGTTTCATGTTGAAGGTAAATGGGACATTTTTTTTTTTTCTGTACTGCAAGGATAGCATAGTTTTGAAATTTGCTGCTGCTAGATTGAATACTTGCTCAGTTTCTCTGACTCTTTCCTCTGACAATAGTTCCACTCACAGGATCTGAATTTCTATATCATATTTATTGGATAGTTCACCACAATGCCAGTATCTCGTGAGAACACAAGAGCCCTACTAATTACAGATCTAAAGCATTCATTAAACTATTCTGAAACATGATGAGTACCACTCTATAACATAAAATAAGGTACAGTGTACACATGTATGCCTGCTTATTTAGTGGTAATATAGATTTCGGTGTGCACTTGTCACTCAATTTAGGTTCTCATTATTGTCCTGCTTGCCCTAATTCAGTGATGTATCATCTTCTTGCATTTGTCTAAATCAGTTCAGCAGCAGATAAATCAAAGCTTTTCTTGCCCTTGCCCTTCCAAGCTGTTCAAATCATCCATCTGACCATGGAAGAAAGGACATAATCACTTGCTTGGAAGGAGAAAATATCTACATTAACTCTACAGCAAACCATTCCTGCATTAATGTGTGCAAATATGCACGTAGTGTGACTGTGTGTGCACTTACGCATACACACTAAAGCCACAGATCTTGGAACAGAGTCTGAAAGAAAACCATGAAAGCTACAGAATGCTGCTCTTTTTTTTTTCTTTTTGAAAAGAGAAAAGCAGGTTTCAATTCTCTTCTTTTAAGAAGAGAGTATATGTCCCAACATTTCAAAGGCCATATAAGATCCTATTTTTATATCCTCCTGAGCTGTGGGAGCTAAAAATTAATTGGTTCTCTAACTGGTAAATCCTTTGACAGACAATATAGCCTGGAATTCAGAGTCCTAATACGTTTTTTTCTTTGTGGTTCAACAGAGAACCATAAACCAGGAAAGATGTCCTGGGTAGACCTAAAGAATGTGGCACTCCCTCTTGCCTCTTTTAATTCTTTTCCTCAATCCACCTCCACTTTTTGATATTTTATTTTACTTTCTTTTTGCCTTTGGACATTTATCTCTTCTTCTAGGAAGTATGTTATTGGAAATTATTTTTAATGTAAGTAGCAAGAGTTATGACTGTGACAGAGAGGCTAAGGAGTGGCTGGAGTTTCCACCACAGCCTCCAACTGCCCTGCAGGAATATGCAGCTGAGAAACGGAGGCATCAGCTCCACTTCCAACATTTCTCTCTGGACAGGGACTATATCAGCTCTTCACTCTATGGCAGCATTAACTCTGTTGCTCTTAGAGCATTTGCTGGCACGTCAAAAACAAAACCAGGGCATTTGTCTCCTTTCACATTCTGCAGAGTATCATGCAAAACTCCATTTTTTCCAGAAATAATGAAGTAAATAGACAGGAGTCTTCTTGTGTTGTATAAGTAATCAAAACTTGCTTCTCTGAACTAGTTTTACTGTACATTTGTGCCTAGGGTAGAATCTAAGTTCAGCACTGTAAACTTTCTAGTAGGATTCTGAATTTCTCTGGAGGCAAGAGGTAGCCGAATGTGGTTATACCTTCAATTATTTCCATTTATAATTTTATTTAAAATAGCACTCCTCTCCCCACCCTGCTTATTTTTTTCATTTTTAACATAATTTTTTGAGCTATGAGCCTAATTTTTTAAAAGTTGGTTGATAAAAGTAATGTCATATATTAGGTTGGTGCAAAATTAATGGTGGTTTTTGCTTGCAATTAATTTTGTTTGCACCAATCTAATACTTTGCTGTGTTTGTTTGTCTGTTTTTTGTGACAGAGTCTCGCTCTGTCACCCAGGCTGGAGTGCAGTGGTGCGATCTTGGTTCACTGCAAGCTCCGCCTCCCAGGTTCACGCCATTCTCCTGCCTCAGCCTCCCGAGTAGCTGGGACTACAGGCGCCCACCACCAAGCCCGGCTAATTTTTCGTATTTTTAGTAGAGGCGGGGTTTCACCGTGTTAGCCAGGATGGTCTCAATCTTCTGACCTTGTGATCCGCCCACCTCGGTCTCCCAAACTGCTGGGATTACAGGCATGAGCCACCGCGTCCGGCCCTCTAATACTTTGTTTAGAGTTTCCATGTAATGTGTCTAGGAGTATAGTGCTGGGTGCACACACACATATACACAACCACATCACACCAACACATGCACTCTCTCTCACTCTGGTTTTGATTCTTTGCGGTTTCATCAATGTCCCTAGGTTCACTGTCTCTGTAGTATTTTGTCTTATACTGATTTTGTCTCCACTTTCTTGTCCTAAGAAATAATGTCCTGATGTTTCATTATGCATCACTCAGAGGAGAGAGAATCTGATAACCCTAGAGGTTCATTTCCTCCTCTGGTTTGGTAGTTTAGGAGAGAGCTGGCTTAACAGAGAACAATCTGATAGAAAACACTGGATTCCAGAAGGTTCCTCTTTCAAATAAAGCCATTTCTCTGATCAAGGAGCATCTGGGATTACATAATGGCATAGATGTAAACTGCTCCAGCAGTCCCTATGTATGTGCAGTATCACAGGTCCGGGATTCCTCTCCATGACACGTCAGCCATGATACATGCAGTCCTCCCCTGTCCAGCACAAGCCATGGTATGCTGAAGTTTTGAGGAATTGTGTGCACCCTGCTACTTCTCTGCTTATAAATTTTTCCTCAATAAAACCTATTGTATATTTTCATCACCAGTGGCCCTTGCAGTGCATTTCCTGATTCCCCCTTGCACAGCTACTCCAATCTCTAGCTGGTGCCTCTTTACCTGGCTTGTCCTCACGAGGTCTTCCTCATAGTCAAGAGAGATGGTTTATAAGCCACATTATACAAGTTTCTCAGGTTAGTGCCAAGGCAAACATAAGCATTAATGTTCACCTTACACAATCATCTTGCTTCCAATACAGTTTTCTGATAACACCACTTGCAAGTGTATCATCAAGGCAAGTCCCATTCTTATAAGAACTTGGGGGATTGTGAGCCCAGAATGGATGAAGTAGGCAGTGTAGTTTTTGCCCTACCATAGCCATGTGCAGATTAAAAACATTTGGCTCTAGCTACTCAGATTTCTGCCCTAGTTCTCCTTTCCCAGTTGGCTTGCTCTCCTCTCCTAGGGCGAATGTATGTGTGTTGGGGGCAGGGTAGGATGATAGAATATACTAGTTGTGACTCTAATGTTATTTCAAATCATCAAAGCAGGTATTTAGAACAATCGCCAGTTATTGCCTGCTGGATCTAAAATTGAATACTCACCAAGGAATATTGTAAATAACCAGGCAGAACAGGAGGTCACAATGTTATGGTTCATTCTCCTTTATGTAATAACCCCAATTAAAAACCATAATTAGAGATGTCAAGCATAAAAATAAAAAAAAACAAGTAATAGTCTATTTTTTAAAAAGTTTAAATAAAGGTATCAGCAACTCACCAAATATTTTATATACTAAAGGGAATTTAAGAAAACAAAATCCCTTATTCTTTATACATTTCAATGAAATCTTACAGCAGCACATGTTCTGCACAATTTAGTCAGAGATCTCAGAGGATTCAGAAATATAATCATGGGAAGAGTGCTGTTTCAGAATGGAGTCTTGACAAGCAGTGAAAAGAAAATAAATGGATTACAACAAGCATACCAAAAAGGAAAAATAATGTTAGATAAATTTCCCCAAGAAACTAGTGATAAAGGGATAGATTTTCAACTGTTTTCTTTTTAATCTGCTTGTTTTTTATTTCCAAATAACATGTTCAGCTCAAAAATAAAAGATAAAATCAAATAGAATTATTTGCCAGTTTATTTCAGGAAAGCTGAGTATTTTAAAATAGCAATAACAAACGATACTATATTTCAGGGCTTAGAGTTGGTTTATTAAGAGGTTCAAGTTATAGGCAACTAAAAGCAGGGGTGGAGACAAAGGGCATGGTACATTAATAATACTGTGTAAATAGCAAGCTTTCCTAATGGGAAAATAATTTAATTAACATAAAAGTACTGAACAATTAGTGGTCTTTATCTGGCTTAGGACCCACCAACTCAATTATGGCCAGTAAGCCCATTAGTTGAGTTTAAATTTTAGAAACTTCAGAAACTGTTTAATTTTTCTCTTAAACCTTTGAGAAAAAGGACAGTCTGTTGTGTACAATCAGAATATACAATCACTAGCAGGAGCCTAATTGACTATATTCTGCAGAGAGGAATGTGACTGAACTTCAGCGTTTACTGAGTGTGAACACAAAGCAGCAGGTTAGGGAGGGCAGAGCCCCAGCCTGCATTTTCATTTCTGTATGGTACGGCTGAAATGTAGCATTGATGCCTACCAAACAGGGATGAATTCTCCAGCAAGGGGTGGAAAAATGTGGGGGGAGTCACAGTGGGTGCTTTTTTTTTTTTTTTAACTTTGAGAGGTGAAGATTTGGAAGACAGGTATGACTACATCAAAAAATTATCCACTAACACAAGCCACTATGATTTCCCTGCAGCTTGTTTGAGAGCCATCCTGAAGGCCCTCACAACCTCTGTTGTAACCCTGGTGTAGAAATCACTGGTTGGATGGCAGGAGCCAATGGAGAGAGTGTTGGGGTTTGTGTGCACAAGGGTAGATAAAGTGTATGTAAAACCTTCTATTGAAGAAAAATGGCGTGAGTGTCACCACTCTATAATATCAGAGAGCCTTGTCAGCTGTGCTGAAGATTTTGGTTGTCCCAAAAGCATCGGTAGCCACTGAAAGGTTTATGTGATGTGACTCCATCTCGTTGATGATTTATTGGGTGTGAAAATAAGTAGTTTAACACATTTAAGTCTGCCTGCAGATGTGCCATTGGAATTCTGCCATGCTTCATGGAGGGCCGAGAAGCCCAGGCTGCCATCCCTTTAGGCAACATAACATGTGCTGCTTGTGGAAGATAACACGCCCACAATAGATGTTAGCAAATACATCCGTGCTCCAGAAATGGAACCTGAGGAACAAAGCCCATCTGGGTGTCATTGCCATGCATGATTAAGAAAATCAGACACAGCCATGATAATGGCCACCAAAGCACTTCAGAAGCCTATCCACATCAAGAACACATGACAGGCAAGATTGCAGAGCAGGTGGGACTCCCACAGGGACAATGCTGGCCTCACTTTGAGCACTCCACCACCCTGACACCTTTATGGTGACACAACACAACATGTACAGGATCTTCCCAGCCCCTCTTCAAATCCACTCCACCATTGGCCCATGGTCTGGAAATGGGGCCATTTTTCATAAAAATTGAAAACTGCTTTTCTGAAAAATGGAAGAATCAGAAGAGTAAAATTCTTAAATCATAGGGTTTCATCTTTCAAATTCAAGCTAATTAACAGCAATCCTGTAACAAAGTTGCTTTTCTACTTGTCATGATTTTCTTACACAGTTCATAAGGATGGTTTGGATTACAGACAATAGGTACTGTTTTTATATTAGCTTGGCTAATATATATTTTCCTGATCATATTTTCCCTTATATTGACTATGTAAAATTCGTGTCTTTCATGGTTTTAAAAATTAATAGCAATGACAATTGTCTTTTCCAAAAATCTCTTAAATATGTGACACTGTATCTTAAAAATATTATCAAAGACCAAGGTAGCAGTTTGAGCACAGTTGCCCAGTAGTGACAAAGTATCTGTTTTCGAGACAGAGTCTCCCTCTGTCACCCAGGCTGGAGTGCAGTGGTGCAATCTCAGCTCACTGCAAGCTCCACCTCCCAGGTTTAAGTGATTCTCGTGCCTCAGCCTACCGAGTACCTGGGATTACAGGTGTGCACCACCACGCCTGGCTAATTTTTGTATTTTTAGTAGAGATGGGGTTTCACCATGTTGGCCAGGCTGCTCTCAAACTCCTGACCTCAAGTGAACCACCTGCCTTGGCCTCTCAAAGTGCTGGGATTACAGGCATGAGCCACAAGTGTCCAGCCCTAAATTCTCTTTTCAACCATGCTCCAACCATGGCTCTGTCCTTGGCTCCCTTAGTCTAGTTTCAGCAAGAATCAGGCCAGGTCATTTTAGCAAAAATTCTCCACTCTTGACATGTGATCAAATTTCTCATGCCCCATCCTTGATATCTGATCACCCTGGCCTGCCTTCATCAAGAATCCTGTCAAGTTGGGTTAGCTAGAATCCTCCCTCACCCCTGAAGTTTCCTGTTAGTAATTTTCCATCCACTGACCCCCACCCTGTTCCTTGACTATAATTCCTCACTTGCCCTTGCATTTGGAGTGGGCCTCATCTGTCTCCCCTACTGCAAAACCCCCATTATAGTAGTCTCCTTTGAATAAAGTCTTTCCTACTCCCTTTAACAAGAGGCATTTTCTTAAATACTAGGACTCTTCAAAATTCATGCTGAAATGGCCAGAAAAAAATGCTTAGAAAG
Source organism: Pan troglodytes (assembly GCF_028858775.2). Classification (NCBI taxonomy): domain Eukaryota; kingdom Metazoa; phylum Chordata; class Mammalia; order Primates; family Hominidae; genus Pan; species Pan troglodytes. The sequence goes on along the minus strand of NC_072408.2, from coordinate 54,055,452 downwards.
AAAAATTTTCACCCTTGCGGCAAATCAGGAGTAGCTTCACATATAAACTAGAAATTTGGATGAATTTCAATTAGACGCAGTTCCTGTGGTGTAAACTGGCAAAAGAGAATGACCCCCATTAGTAGAAGTAGGTGCTGTTGTATACCACCAATGCCAATACTTGCAACAGCAAGTTTTGGAGCTAGGGTGAGCTCAAAGGGAATGAAAAAGGTAATGGAGAAGCCTAGCTCTTTGGCTTCCTCTGGCCTCTATGGTAATATGAGCCCACCAATCAGAGAAATAGGCATGACAGGACCTTTCTCTGGAAATACTACCTGTGTGAATGGCCTTGTGAAAGCCTCCCGGCTACGGCTGTTATTCAGCAGTCTCCCAAATCCCCCAAACTGCTAGACCAACAGATGGGCAGCTCCTGCTTTTTTCCTTTCTCTAGATTCTGGATCTGGAAGTCTTTCTATAAAAAAAATTGGTAGAGAAACACACCTATGTTTAGAACCCATCCTAATCCTACTTTTTAAAAAGTCAGTAAAAGTACAGCCACTTTGGAAAACAGTTTGGTAGGTTTTTATAAAGTTAAACAGGCTGGGCATGGTGGTTCATGCCTGTAATCCCGGCACTTTGGGAGGCCGAGACGGGCGGATCACGAGGTCAGGAGATCGAGACCATCCTGGCTAACACAGTGAAACTCTGTCTCTACTAAAAATAAAAAAAAAAATCAGCCAGACGTGGCAGCGGCCATCTGTAATCCCAGCAACTCAGGAGGCTGAGGCAGGAGAATGGCGTCAACCCGGGAGGCAGAGCTTGCAGTGAGCCGAGATCGCGCCACTGCAGTCCAGTCCAGCCTGGGTGAAAGAGCAAGACTCCGTCTGAAAAAAAAAAAAGTTAAACATAAACTTTTCACATGGCCCAGCCATCCCACTAGACCCATGTATTCATCTCCATGACTACTGTTACAAATTACTACAAATTCTGTAGCTTAAAACAACCCAAATATATTATCATACAGTTCTGTAAATCACATGTTCAAGCACAGCTCTCACTGGGCTAAAATCAAGGTGTTAGTGTGCTGAATTTGTTTCTGGGATTTCTAGGGGAAAATTCATTTTCTTCACTTTTTTAGCTTCCAGAGAATGCCTGTATTCCTTGTCCCTTCTATCTTCATTTCAAAGCTAGCAATGGTGGGTCAAGTCCTTCTCAAGGAGCCATCTCTCTGTCTCTCTACAGTAGCCTGGGAAGGCCCTCTACTTAAAAAAAAAATTAAATTTTAAGTTCAGTGATACATGTACAGAATGTGCAGGTTTGTAACATAGGTTAACATGTGCCGGGCGGGTTGTTGTACAGATTATTTTTCATCACTGAGATATTAAGCTTAATGCCCATTCATTATTTTTCCTGATCCTCTACCTCCTTCCACCCACCACCCTCCGATACGCCCCAGTGTGTGTTGTTCCCTTCTTTGTGCCCATGTGTTCTCATCATTAAGCTCCCACTTAGAAGTGAAAACATGCAGTATTTGGTTTTCTGTTTCTGTGTTAGTTTGCTAAGGATAATAGGCCCTCCACTTTTAATAATTTATGTGATTAGATTGACCCAGCTGGAATACAGGACAGACTCCTCACTTTAAGGTCAGTTTATTAGCAACCTTGATTATATCAGTATTAATTCCATTTTGCCATACTGTGTAACATAGCCACAGTTTCCCAGATTAAGGAATGGGTATCTTTGGGGGGTCCAATGTTCTACTGCCACAACCTAAGAGAAATGAAAATAAATATCCACACAAATAGTCATATTCAAATGTTCATGGCAGCTTTATTCATAGCAGCCAATAACTGGAACCAATCTAAATGTCTACCAACTGGTGAATGAATAAACAAATTGTGGTATACTCATACAATAGAATACTACTCAGCAATGAAAAGGAATAAACTACTCATACACACAACCACATGAATAAATCTCTAATGAATTATGCTGAGTGAAGGAAAACAGACACAAACAGCTATAAACTATTATTACATTCATATGAATTTCTAGGAAAAGCAAAACCATAGTGACAAGAAGCAGATCATAAGTTGTTAGGGGAGAGAGAGGGAACTTACTGCAGAAGGATGAAGAGAACTTTATGGAATGATGAGGATGTTCTATATCACAAGCGTGGTGGTGATTAACACAATTGCTTACATTTGTAAAAACTCATCAAGCCGGCTGGGCGTGGTGGCTCATGCCTGTAATCCTATCACTTTGGGAGGCGGAGGTGGGTGGATCACAAGGTCAGGAAATCAAATCTTCTTCCAACACATGGCTGGACTGGAGTCTCCGTGAATCTGCTGTGATTCTGGAGGCTTTCCGATCCACCAATTGTTCATTGCTCAATTAAACTCTTTTAAATTTAATTCAGCTGAAGTTTTCCTTTTATCACCATAGATAATACATCGTGAATGTCTTGAGCAGAAAAACATACATATGTATGCAAGACCTTTTTGGACAGTATTGAGAACTGTATACTTGGCCTACAAGATGGCACGACAAATTTTATGTATCCATTTGAAATAATTAGTTTGGAGACTGGAAAGAAAAGTAGAAAGGGACATAGAGTTTCATCATGGTTTTCAACAAGGAATGATTTTGCCCTTCAGGGGACATCTGGCAATATCTGAAGACATATTTGATTGTCACAACTGTATTAGATGGGGTACAAGAAGTTTGTACAGGGTAGATCCAGTGATGCTGCTAAGCCTCCTACCGTACACACGACAGCTCCCTGCAAGGTATTATCCAGCCCAAAGTGTCTACAGTGCTGAGTTTCAGAAATTCCAAGTTAGACAACACTAAAGTTTTATGTAATTATATCCGGAAATCAAAAATATTGGGGGAATTTTTTATTTGTTGGATATATAATATTAGTGACTCTGCTGTGAGATCACTAGCAGGTAATTGGGTAATCCTGCCAACATTTATATACTACTTCCAATGACCACACTTTACAAGATTTTGAAGGACTCAAATGTCTACACTAACATCAGATTAAAACCTGGAAAGATTGCTTAGCTCAGTGCCCTGCATGCTGCCTGGAAATAAGATAATTGGATATACAAACAGGAACGGTAAGAAGGAAGATCTGTCTGATTTGTCTCAGATGTGATATTTATCCTACAATTACAGATTCAGAGGTGAAGAGGAGGAGAAAGAACCCATCATTGTCTAGGGACATTTTCCAAATAGTATTTATAGTTCCCTGCAAGTAACCTTTTGCTTGGTAGATAATAAACTTTGTGCAGCTTGCTGAATCTGTCATTAAACATTTGCCTGAAGATCTGAGTGTTAATATCAGTGACAGGGTTTCCTAAACATGTCACATTTCCTCTGCCTGTCACGAAGAATTATAGCTTCTGTGACCCTCACTATAATAGCAGCTATTTGTGATATTTTAACCTAATGTACAGCCTCAGAAGAAAAACAACAGGAACAATAAAACATCTGCCAGGAACTTGCTTGAAGGAAGGGATTCTAAGTGTTAAGAGGATTCCAAATAAAAGAGCAAAACCTTGGGTGTCGAATACTACAAGATCTGAGTTCATTAACTTCCCTGTAATGTATGTCTTGATTATTTCCACATCCCAAAGGGAGAAATTCTAATTCACCTATGTTGGCTTTTTTTGGTAAAATTGTAGGCAAAGCCAGAAAATGTAGAGCTTAATTTTGTTTTTCTACCTTTATAGGCTGGGGCAGGAGAGAGGGCATACTATAATCAAACACAAAGGATTCTCTTTAATGAGAGTTTTATTCTTCTGTATAGATTCTTGCCATGGCTTGATTTTTGTTTTGTGGCAGGAACAGAGGGTGGCAGGGGAATTGGCTGTTTTCCTTTTTAATGAGAAACCCAGAGTCAAAACTATCGTCAGGATTTCTCCTTTCTTCCCCTCCAGCCTATCAGAGTCGAATGCTCACAACAGGCTCAGGAGCAATGAGCACCAGCTTTGTAAAGACCAAATCGACTAAACAAAATAAACCGTGTCATTTCATGCTAATTCAAAGACTCATTCCAACTGCTGTGTGATGAGGAAGCCAAGAACTGAACTGTAACCCAAACACAAACACATTGCATTGCCAGGAAATGGCTAATGCGGCCTCCCATTACACAGAGCTTTCAAAATGTTTTAAGCGTTGATGAATACATCATTTTGGAAAGAGTTCAAACATATGCAGCATTAAGTCTACAAATATATCTTTCTTACAAAAATAATCCCACTTGCCTTTGAATGTGAATGGGGAAATGGAGCATTGGAGTCGAGGCCTGGAACTAGTGTTTCATCGTAATTTGCTCATCCATTGGACTGCCTAGTTGCTGTAGCCTCATCAGAGCATCTCCCCCTCCATCTATCTCCCTCTCAGAAAAGCAGCACAGCTACTCTAGAGTCTTACCTTCAAGAATGAGAGCTACATTGCAAATCTCTTTAGAGTGCTCTGCGCTGTCATAAGCTTCAGTGGTAAAGACCCGAGTGTTTTAAAAGTCATTTTTGAAGAGAAAGAAAGATGATTCCCTCCTCCCATAGAAGGGATACGATGAAGACTGAAAATCCCCTTTGTGCCCATTTGTGGGACTGTACAGCAAAATCCGGATAGGCTATGAAACATAGTTAGGCTCCAGGTACTAACCATTTGCAAAAATAAAGCTGCCCTTAAAAATGGAATTGGTCATACGTGAATCAGCTTAACAAAAATATTCCCTCACCGGGGCCCAAACACTTATCAATACCAGCCCGGTTCGTTTGAGCTGAACTCTTGACTTATGTTAGTCTCGACCTAGACAATGAGATCTATTCTCAAAACTCCAAAACACCCAGGAAGGCCTTCTTCCTAAAGGGCTCTAACTGGTTACTGTCAAAGCAGTGGGAAGACCGCAGCCAGGGCCCTCTGCTGGAACTGAGTTAGCCATGCAAGTTAAGGGCTGCTCCTGCAGTGGAGGGGTGAGAGTTTCCAGGGATGTCTATGCCAGCTATTTACCTGTTTTTTCTCAGCTCTAAGTTCATGCTTCTATCCTTTGCTCTATGAAGCCCAGGCCAGAGCTCTGCCTACTGGCTTCCTATTAAGCCCGGATGATGTAAGGAGCAAAAATGAAACCAGAAGGCAGGAGGAGATAAAAAAGACTTCTTTCCTATTATTCCAACATGTTCCTGTCAGAGTCACTCGAGCAGGGGCTGTGGGTCTAGCATCAGCATGTGACTACAGCCAGCTTCTCGGCCACTCTCAGACCAGCCTTGGCAGCCTGGGTCCGGCGGCTCATCAGAAACCTGAATACCCACTGGATGCGGCTTGCATTCCCAGCTCCTAATTTGGGGCGATTCCTTTAGTTTTCCTCAGTTCCAAGGGTGGTAGCTATTTTTTATTATTATCTCAGTTTTGCCTTTATGCTCTTTGAGCCCACTAACAGCTGTGTAATGTATTTTCTATATGAAATCCTGACTGTCGGCAATTCCTCGTACCACATAAGGTGCTCCACTTTCCAGGCTGGATCCTGACAGTAAAGCATGGTGGAAGGTGAAGGTTTAGAGGAGGGAACGGTGGGGTGTTGGGAAAGTAAAGGAAACCTGGGTCTGTAGAGAGGTCTGAGTCTTCCATCTGATGATCAACTAGAGGTGAGGATTAGACCTGCAGTGTCCAATTGGGCAGCCTTTAAAACATGGCTAGCCTGAGCAAAAGACTGAATGTAAATTATTTGTCGATAATCGTTTTGGTTATTGAAAAACTTTTTAGTGTGTTTGGAACAACTTAAGTAAGTGAATCTACTTTTTTAACTGTAAGTTTTATGAAATCTGTGTAGATAGCAATTATCTCTGATGAAATGTTACCATACAAAAAGATATGCTATGAATAAAAAAGAATGTAAACACCTCAATTTTTTACAAGAATTTTATGTTGAAATGATACCATTCTGAATATAGCATGTTGAATTAAAGGTATTACTGAAGTTAATTTCACCTTTTTTAACTTTTTGAAAGTGGCTACTAAAAATTTTAAAGTTGCATCTGTGGTTTGCATCATACTTCTACTGGAAAGCACAGCTCTAGGCTCTTATTTCTCATACCCGCAATGTTCATGTTTTTCATCTAAACACATTGTATTTATTACTGTTCATTTCTTAGCATATAACAAAAGCCAACTCTGGATAGCTTAATAAAAACAAATTGCAAGATACACAGACAACAACAGCAAGCAGAGTTGAAACTTGAATTAAGAACAGTCCTATAAGAAAGCCTGAAGCACACGGCACTAGGCTGAGTTTGGTACCAAAGGACTCAACCTCTACATACTTTCTAACTTCCCAACACGTTATTGTTTGGCCAGATGGCGAGCCAAATAACAGAAACACATAAATAGCAGAAACCAGATAAAAGACTATCCCTCTATATTCAGTCTAACAATTGCAGGTAATTAGCTTATGATGTCTGAATCATTCAATATGCTTTCAAATTTCACAACAAAGCCATCCACATGATTACCACTCATTTGTTATAAGTCAAGGTTCGCCAGTAAAATGGGAGTGAGGATTCTGGATTTGAGGTTGTGAGGAAAGAAATATAGAAAGATAGCATCAGCAATTATACCATACCCTTAAATCGTATGTTTCTACATATTTCCACAAGACAGGCTTCCTATTAAGGTTGTCTATTTTCTAATTACAAGAAAACTAGTTTTATACATAAGTTTTCTATGTTATAGCCAATATGTCTCCATTACAATTCTTTAATTTCTGTGACAACATAAAGACCAATCAAGTAATATGCAAATTCTTATTAAATGTCTACTATGAAACAAAGCACTGGAGGAGGGGATATGGGCATTGAGGAGACAACAATGTGTTCTTGGCAAGAAACTTGCAAACAAGAGAAAGAGAAAATACAGAATACTACAACTTTGGCTTTGGAAGGGACTTTGGAGGTCACCTAATACAATCTTCTAGTCTGTGGATAATTCAACCCCTGCAACTCTCCCCAGGAGTGTTCAGCTTCTGCTTAAAGCTGCTTAAACAGGGAAACAGAATTCACTGCCTTAGAAGCCTGTCTATTCCATTTTTGTACTGCTTTTATTTTTAGCCAGATCTTTGTGCAAAATCAAAAAATGCACCATTACAATTTCTACTCACTGGTCCTTTTTCTTTCTTTACGAACAATAGCCCTTCAAGTATTTAAAGTCCCTATCATATCCCCTGTCCTTTTTTTATGGACGGCATTGCCATAGGATGCTTTGTGATGGAAAAAAAAAAAAAGAGTATTCCATGGTGAAATAAACTTAGAAAAATAGAGTATATTCTAATCCTGTCTTGAAAATACACTTTTTGTTCCTTGAAACTATGAGCATTCTAGCAGTAAGAAAACCCATCTACCTGCACTACAGCAAGCGCTTTCCAAACCCATTTGACCACAAAAATCTTATTTCTCCCAATTTCACCTTAACATCACACAGAATTACAGTGCAATAGAAAATTTAGCACTTCATTTTTCATTCAACAAATACTCATTAAGCACCTACATTGCACCAGGCTTTGTGATATGTGCTGGGATCACTACAGTAGATAAAAATGATTTTTGACTTCCCAGAGCATAAAGTCTAGTATGAAAGATGAACAATTAAATGAGCAATAATATAAAAAGTTAACATAGAAATTGCTGGGGAAGTGCAATTTTATGGGAACACACTTGGGGCACTGCTGCTGTGGGCTGAACAGCCTCAGATTTTCCCTTGGTTCTTTGGACAGCATGGTTTCCAGACTCTGCCCTTCTGGTCATTGCAGTTTCCCTACTCTGGTTTGTCGACATCCCTCAGAAAGAGGACCCAAACTAAACCCAATACTCCAGGAATGATTTGACCAGGAGCGCCTCAGACAAGCACTGGATGAGGGGATTTGGGTGTTTGTTTAGGACATCGAAATTTTCTTGATGCAGCCTGCTGTACAAATATAGAATGCTAAAAATAGGCCAGGCACGGTGGCTCTCACCTGTAATCCCAGCACTTTGGGAGGCAGAGGAGGGTGGATCACTTGAGGCCAGGAGTTCAAGACCAGCCTGGCTGACATGGCAAAACCCATCTCTACTAAAAATACAAAAATTAATTGGGTGTGGTGGTGCATGCCTGTAATTCCAGCTACTCCAGAGTCTGAGGCACGAGAATCACTTGAATCCAAAAGGTGGGGGTTGCAGTGAGCCGAGATTGTGCGACTGCACTCCAGCCTGGGTGACAGAGTGAGATTCTGTCTCCAAATTTTTTTTTAAATGTTAAAAATAACAAAACAATAGCTTATTACAATAAAATGAGATATTCCAAAAAAGTTTATTAATGATAGACCAAAGAAAGCTAATTTCCATTGTGAGAGACTAGAAAAGGCTTCAAGAAATATTTGAGTTGAATCTTGATAAGAAAGTAGAATTTGGATAGGAAATTCCTTCAGAATGTTCACAGAAACATAAAAACTAAATGAGATCTGGGAAACTCAAACTTGACTATGGGCCCCCATAAGCTGCTTAGAAACACTGAAAGCAAACTCACAGTTCAGAAGCAAATTTGTGGCATCTAATCATAGATTCCAAGCTTTACAATGAAAACACACGGCATATTAGAGGATTTATGTTTAGGGTGGCATTGACTGACCTTTCAGATGTCCTCCAGAGATCAAAGAATCTGCCTCCTCTCACCTAGTGAAATCTAGCTGGGAGTAGAAACCGAGACTGCTCATGTTGACAGTGGCTCAGGATGGGAAAGGAACACTCAGAAGACAGTGGTACCAGCTTAACTAGGAAAATCTGTACTGCAAGGAGTAGGAGGTTTAACAAAGCTTAACGAAGTGACCCTCTTATATATTAAGATGGTATCATAACTAACGTGTCATTACTATTAATAAGTAAAAGCAGCCAGGCACAGTGGCTCACGCCTGTAATCTCAGCACTTTGAGAGGCCGAGGCCAAGGTAGGCAGATCACTTAAGGTCAGAAGTTCAAGGCCAGCCTGGCCAACATGGTGAAACCAACTCTACTAAGAAAAAATACAAAACTTAGCCAGGTGTGGTGGTGGGCGCCTGTAATCCCAGTTACTCAGGAGGCTGAGGTAGAAGAATTACTTCAGCCCGGGAGGCGGAGTTTGCAGTGAGCCAAGATCATGACGCTGCACTCCAGCCTGGGTGACAGAACAAGACTTTGTCTCAAAAATTAAATTAAATTAAATTAAATTAAAAATAAGTAAAAGCAGCCCTGAGAGTCAAATGTGAAACAGGCTCAGACAGAAAAAGTCACAGAATGACTTCCCCCATTGCCCACCTATCCCTATAGAACCCAGTACTGTGCTTGCTAAAATTGTCCCCAGAATTCGCAAAGGAAAGAGTAGACAATTCAATCTATTCTTCTTTTTGCCCTGATTAAACACTAGAGGCTATTCAAAGCAATAGCTGGGAAGCATTTTTTATTATTACCATTATCATTCCGGTTTTCATTCCTCCATGCCTCCCATCTCCCCCATTAGCATGGATAATTGACAGCTGGCATTTAAATCAGTAATATTTAACACTAATAGCCCGACCCTATTGCTACCTGCTAACCTCACACCATCTGACTGCACCTGGTAACTTTGAAGGACACTAATGTCCTTAACATCATAATTGGCCACAACTTATTGGTTACACATGAGAAGCCCTACTCTGTTTACTTTTAATTTGAGTTCCAGAAATGATTCTATTCATCATCAATGGAGAATTCACAAGGGCAAACTAAAAGCTATATGCTCAACACCCTGATGAAACCGAAAAATTTCAACAATCATCTGCAGGGGGTTTCTATACCCAGTTAAGCCTTCTAAAGGGTGGGCATTTCTGAATAGCATTTTTCATATTTAATTTGGTTGTTTGACCTCAACATTTATTTATATTTTCTTACTAATAATTTTAATTTGCTGTAAAAAGGACCAGTAGCAACCAGGTATATTTTACTTTCATCCATTTATTTTACCTGCTAGGTGGAAATATAGAAGGAAGGAGAGAAGGAAGGGAGGGAGGGAGGGAGGAAGGAAGGGAGGGAGGGAGGGAGGGAGGGAGGAAGGAAGGAAGGAAGGAAGGAAGGAAGGAAGGAAGGAAGGAAGGAAGGAAGGGAAGGAAGGGAAGGGAAGGGAAGGAAGGGAGGGAAGGGAGGGAAGGGAGGGAGGGAGGGAGGGAATTGATGAAGTCTGATGAAACAGAGGCAGATGAAAGAGAAGAATGATGGAGGCAGGAGAGAAACAGAGCCTACAAGCAATGTTCAGAGAAAAGCATTTGTCATAGGTCTGACATATGCATGGTAAATACAGCAAAACCTGTATTAGTTTTTTTCTGTGTGTGTGTTCATTTAATTGATGAGCTTTTTTCTATTGAGCCTTTTTCTATGTATGAGCTGGCAATGTTAGAATATGAATGAATACAAAAGAATATAAGAGCTTTTGTCTTGCCCTTAGATAACTGAAAAGTGATGTGTTCGAAATTTCCATCCCTATCTGTCAGGCTAAATAATGGTCCCCCAACCCCCAAAGGCATCTAGATTCTAATCCCTGGGAGCTGTGAATGTTACCCTGTATGAAAAAGACCTTTGTGGATGTTATCAAATTAAGGATCCAGAGATGAGGTTATCCTGGATTAGCCAGGTAGGCCCTAAATACAATCACATGTGTTCTTACAAGAGGGAAGTAGAGTGAGTTTATTAGACTACAGACAGAAGGTGAGAAGAGCATGTGACCAGGAGGCAGCGATTAGAGTGATGTGGCCGCAGGTGAAGGAATGCCACAGTCGCCAGAGGCTGGACGAAGCAAGGAATAGATTCTCCCCCAGAGCCTCCGGAGGTAGCATGGCCTTGCTAACACCTTGATTTCAGTCCAGTGAAACTGATTTTTATCTTCTGGCCTCTAGAACTGTAAGAGAATACATGTGTGGTGTTTTAGGCCACCAAATTTGTGGTAATTTCTTACAGCAGTAATAGAACTAATACACCCATATTTAAACAACAGCAAGAGGTAAGCACCCAGCAGCTTCAAAAACAATTCCAAGCTGCCAAGTATTCCTCAGCAAAGGGGTTCTCTCAGAGCCTTGAGCCATAGATCTCACAAGTTCCGTATGCATCCATTGCAAGACCCAAAGGAATGCACAATTCACCCTGAGAAAAGAGTTAGTACAGGAAGCCCATCCGCAGTGAAAAATGATCAAGGTGAACTGAATATATAAATACTAAGATGACACAGAATATATTTTCAAAGTCTCTTTATGAGTCAGGAAAGGTAAAATACCACCAAAAAGTTATGAAATAATGAAACTTTAAGAAAGGATAGAAAAATAAATGAAAAAAGAAATGTTCAACGAATGGAAGACATAGGAAGAAAAAACGTTGGTATAATTATGCCCAGGATAGGCACTGATCAATAATTCTAAAGAAATTTCCAGTTTCCTTATGAAATCCTCCCTAAGGGTGAATCAGATTTTCTTTTTTATCTTCTTCACAATGCACCGAAATGTGTAAGTCAGTGATTGAGAGGTAGCTAATTAAAATGCACTGGGAAAAATCAAAAAGCTGTGCAGCTTGCCACTGGAGTTTTCAGTAGGAGTAAAGATGCCCAGACTTGAAACAAATCATTTTAGAGAAAAGAAGGGTTATTTCCTGCAATAAATCCCCATCAGGATGGATTTTCACTCGTTCCAGCCACGGTGATGGATGGTGCTCTCTGGGCTGGCTGTGTGTATTGGATTTGGATGGGCCACCAAAAGTGCAGATGCTTATCTGAAACTTATCTGAACAAGCCAAATCTCAGAGGTCTGCAAAATTATGCTGGCATTCCTTCAAGATTAGTCTCTCTTGTGAGATGGCTGGCACTATAGCTTGGGGACTTGGCTCTATGTCCAGTGAGGATGGATTTTTTTTCTTCACATTTTTTGGCATTCCTGGTGCAGGAAAAATAAAGCATGTGTGCACACTGACATACATAAGCAAGCAAAGTGAAAACTACATTACTAAGATGTTTAAACTACCTACATGTGCTTCCTGAGAGCCTACTGTGTGCCTTATGGTTCCTGCTCAAAAACAGTTTAGAATAAAGTTAAGGAAGCAAAGTCATTTATAAATTCTTATAACATTTATAATATTTACAAATATCAAAAGAAACTCCTCAATTACAAGTGGTCAAAAAAATGGAATAATCAATATAGGTCATCTGAGAAGTATAAAGGGCATCTAAGAATAGCAATTGTGCAACTTAAACTGGACCATAATTAGAGTAAGATTTGATACTCCAGGTAAAGACCCACTTGTGGTAAAAAGAATAACTATTATTTGATGAATGCCTACAGTATGCTAGGCAGTGTTTGAAAATACACATTATTTCATTTAATTATTTCAACAACACAGTATAGGTAAGAATCTTTATCCTCATCTTACCCATGAGAAGAGTCAAGATATGGAAAAAATCAATTTCCCAAACTCACTTAACCAATACACAGCAGAATCGGAATTTAAAGCTAAGACTCAAAAAAAAAAAAAAAAAAAAAAAAAAAAAAAAAAACTCTTGATCAATATTCTCTCCAGGTGTTTTACTTTATTGATGTTTGTCAAGATGGAATATCATGGTAGGTAGTTATTTCTGATGAACAAATCTGATGTAGTGTAGTGTAGACTAGAAAGATACAGAAAAAGGAGACTAGTTTTTTTCTTTTTTTTTTCATATGGCATAGCAGTCACAATCTTCATTCAAGAAGGAGGATGTCTGGGAAAGAATCTTTTCTTACATATATGTTTTTCTTGCTAAGTAAATAAAATGTTTCCTTCCTGAGGACATAAAGTAAGAAAGTCCAGTTTTAGCATTGAGCTTGCTGCATTTGCTCCATTTGTTGTATAATTGTTTAAAGGACATTCTTTGTGTATCTCCAATATGCTACGAGTTGAAGGTCAATTTTGTAGTATTAAGTTCCTTTGCATTTGTGTTCATTTCTATTGCTGCTATAACAGACTACTAGAAACTTAATGGCTTAAGACAATACAACGGTATTATCTCACGATATCTGTAGGTCAGAAGTCCAGGTTGGCTAAGCTGCATTCTGTTCAAAGTATCACAAGGTCTAAATCAAAATTAGCAGGCACTAATTTCCTTCTGCAGGCTCTGGGACTGGATCAGCTTCCAGGATCAGACTGTTGGCAAAACTCAGTTCCATGCTGCTACAGAACTAAGGTCCCATTTCCTTACTGGTTGATGGTAGGGATGGGGGCAATTCTTTCTCAGCTCCCAGAGATTGCCCACATTTCTTGACTCATGGCACTGGCTCTCTATCTTCAAATATTGAATCCTTCTCACACTTCTAATCTCCCTGACATCCCCTTTTCCTTTTCCACATCACTCCTCTGCTACTTCCTCTTCCACCACATCTCTCTGACTTGACACTTCTACTTTCCTCCCTCTTCTACTTCTCAATGCTCTTGTGATTAACATTGGACCCATTCACATACTCCAGGTAATCTCCCTATTTTAAGGTCAGCTGATAAGTAACCCTAATTCCATCTGCAAAGTCCCTTTCCTGCAGTATGTAAGTTAGTGTTTGATTGAATAACGGGGTAGGAATCTTGGGGATACTGCTTTGGAATTCTACCACAGCATTTATTTGCTTATAGGAAATATTTTGTTTTATTAATAACAACAAATTAAAGGTACTCAGTGCCACTGTGTGGTTTACATTTTTCCCTTCTACACAGTCCCACTGTCCTGGCCTCAGGAAGATTAAAGTCCTTCTATAAATATAGAGCATGAGTTTTCAGAAGATGGGAAATGTGCAAAAACAGTTACTATCAAGCAATTTTTTCAAGCAGGTAATTTAGAAAAAATACAACTTTAAAAACCAGCTTCTACATTAATTTTCATGATATTTCTTTTTGGAAGTCTTTATTTTTAATAATTTCAACTTGTCTTTTAGCTTTAGGGGGTATAAGTGCAGGTTTGTTACATGGATATATTGCCTGATGTTGAGATTTGGGATACAATAGATCCGATCACCCACATAGTGAGCACAGTACTCAATAGGTTTTCAAACCTTGCCCCCCTACCTCCTCTAGTATTCCCCATATCTATCACTGCCATCTTCATGTTCATGTGTACCCAGTGTTTAGCTCCTACTTATAAGTGAGAACATATGGTATTTAGTGTTTTGTTCCTGTATTGATTCGCTTAGGATAATGGCCCCCAGCTCCACCATATTACTGCAAAGGATGTGATTTCATTCTTCTCTATGGCCACATAGTATTTTATGGTATATTTGTACCACACTTTCCTTATCAATCCATGACTGATGGGCACCTAGGTTAATTCCATGTCTTTGCTATTATGAATTGAGTGGCAACAAACATATAAGTGCATGTGGCTTTTTTTGGTATAATGTTCTATTTTCCTTTGGGTATATATCCAGTAATGGGAATGCTGGGTCGAATGGTAGTTCTGTTTTAAATTATTTGAGAAATCTCCAAACTGCTTTCCACATTGACTGAATTAATTTACATTCTCAACAACAGTATATATGTGGAGTTTTTTTCCTCCACAGTCTCACCAGCATCTGTTGTTTTTTTGACTTTTTAATAACAGCCATTCTGACTGGTGTGAGATGGTGTCTTATTGTGATTTTGATTTGAATATCTCTATTAATATGTTGAGCACTTTTTTTATGTTTGTTGGCCACTTGTATGTTCTTTTGAGAAGTATCTGTTTAGGTCTTTTGCCCACTTGTTAATTGTATTGTTCATTTTTTGCTTGTTTAATTATTTAACTTCCTTATACATTGTGGATATTAGACCTTTGTTGGATGAATAGTTTGTGAATATTTTCTCCCATTCTGTAGGTCGTCTGTCTACTCTGCTAATAGTTTATTTTGCTGTGCAGAAGCACAGTTGTCAAGCACACTTGTCAATTTTTGTTTTTTTTTTTTTGTTTTTTTTGCAATTTCTTTTGAGGACATAGGCATAAATTCTTTCCCAAGGCAGATGTCCAAAATGGTGCTTCCTAGGTTTTCTTCTAGGATTCTTATAGTTTGAGGTTTCATATTTAAGTCTTTAATTCATCTTATGTTAATTTTTGTATATGATGCATTTTCATTCTTCTGCATATGGCTCACCAGTTATCCCAGCACCATTTATTGAACAGGAGGTCATTTTCCTGTTATTTTTACTGACTTTTTTGAAGATCAAATTGCTGTAGGTGTGAAGCTTCATTTCTGGGCTCTCTATTCTGTTTCATAGGTCTCTGTGTCTGTATTTGTACCAGTTCCATGCTGGTTTGCTTACTGTAGCCTTATCAAATAGTTTGAAGTTGGGTAATGTGATACCTCTGACTTTGTTCTTGTTGCTTAGGTTTGCTTTGGCTATTCAGGCTGTTCTACTTGATTCATATGAATTTTAAAAGTTTTTTTCTAATTCTGTGAAAAAAATTATGTTTAGTTTGATAGGAATAGCGGCGAACCTGTAGATTGCTTTGGGCAGTATGGCTATTTTAATGATATTGATTCTTCCAATCCATGGGCATGGAATGTTTTTCCATTTGTTTGTGCCATCTATGATTTCTTTAAGCAGTGTTTTATAAATCTCCATGTAAAGATATTTCACATCCTTGATTAGATGTATTCTTAGGTTTTATTTTTTTATGGCTATTGTAAGTGGAATTGTTTCTTGATTTGGCTGTCAGCTTGAATGTTATTGGTGTATAGAAATGCTGTTGTTTTTTCACCTCTACACAAATAAACTAGAAAATATAGAAGAAATTGATAAATTCCTGGATTCATACACCCTCCCAAGAATAAACCAGGAAGAAGTCGAATCCCTGAATATACCAATAACAAGTTCTGACATTGAGGCAGTAATTAATATCCTAGCAAACAAAAAAAGCCCAGGACAAGACGGATTCACAGCCGAATTCTACCAGAGGTTCAAAGAGGAGATGGTACCATTCCTTCTAAAACTATTCCAGATAATAGAAAAGAGAGACTCCTCCCTAACTCATTTTATGAGGCCATCATCATCCTGATTCCAAAACCTGGCAGAAACACAATAAAATAAGAAAATTTCAGGCCAATATCCCTGAAGAACATCGATGCAAAAATCCTCAATAAAATACTGGCAAACCAAATCCAGCAGCACATCAAAAAACTTATCCACCACGATCAAGTCGGCTTCATCTCTGGGATGCAAGGCTGGTTCAATATATGCAAATCAATAAATGTAATCCATCATATAAACAGAACCAATGACAAAAACCACATGATTATCTCAATAGATGCAGAAAAAGCCTTTGTTAAAATTCAACACCTGTTCATGCTAAAAACACTCAATAAACTAGGTATCGATGGAACATATCTCAAAATAAGAAGAGCTATTTATGACAAACCCATAGCAATTATCATACTAAATGAGTAAAAGCTAGAAGAATTCCCTTAGAAAACTGGCATAAGACAAGATGCCCTCTCTCACCACTCCTATTCAACATAGGAAGTTCTGACTAGGGCAATCAGGCAAGAGAACGAGATAGAGTATATTCAAACAGAAACAGAGAAAATCAAATTATCTCTGTTTGCATATGATGTGACTGTATATTTAGAAAACTCCATTGTCAGCCCCAAAACTCCTTAAGCTGATAAGCAACTTCAGGAAAGTCTCAGAATACAAAATCGATGTGCAAAAATCACAAACATCCGTATACACCAATAATAGAGCCAAATCATGTGTGAACTCCCATTCACAATTGCCACAAAGATAATAAAATACTTAGGAATACAACTTACAAAGGATGTGAAGGACCTCTTCAAGGAGAACTACAAACCACTGCTCAAGGAAATAAGAGAGGACACAAACAAATGGAAAAAAAATTCCATGCTCATGGATAGGGAGAATCAATATTGTGAAAATGGTCATACTGCCTAAAGTAATTTATAGATTCAATGCTATTCCCATCAAGTTACCACTAACTTTCTTCACAGAACTAGAAAAAAAACTACATTAAATTTCATATGGAACCAAAAAAGAGCCCATATAGCTAAGACAATCCTAAGCAAATAGAACAAAGCTGGAGGCATCATGCTACCTGACTTCAAACTTTACTACAAGGCTACAGTTACCAAAACAGCATGGTACTGGTACCAAAACAGATGTATAGGCCAATGGAACAGAACAGAGGCCTCAGAAATAACACCCCACATTTACAACCATCTGATCTTTGACAAACCTGACAAAAATAAGCAATGGGGAAAGGATTTCCTATTTAATAAATGGTGTTGGGAAAACTGGCTAGCCATATGCAGAACACAGAAACTGGACCCCTTCCTTACACCCTATACAAAAATTAACTCAAGATGGATTAAAGACTTAAAACATAAAACCTAAAACTATAAAAAACCCTAGAAGAAAACCTCAGCACTACCATTCAAGACATAGGTATGGGCAAAGACATCATAACTAAAATACCAAAAGCAAAATTGCAACAAAAGCCAAAATGGGGAAATGGGATCTAATTAAACTAAAGAGCTTCTGCACAGCAAAAGAAACTATAATCAGAGTGAACAGGCAACCTACAGAATGGGAGAAAATTTTTGCAATTTATCCATCTAACAAAGGGCTAATATCCAGAATCTACAAGAAACTTAAACAAAATTACAAGAAAAATCAAACAACCCCATCAAAAAGTTGGCAAAGGATATGAACAGACACTTCTCAAAAGAAGACATTTATGCAGCCAACAAACATATGAAAAAAAGCTCATCATCACTGGTCATTAGAGAAATGTGAATCAACACCACAATGAGATACCATCTCACACCAACTTAGAATGGTGATCATTAAAATGTCAGGAAATTACAGATGCTGGCGAAGTTGTGGAGAAATAGGAATGCCTTAACACTGTTAGTGAGAGTGTAAATTAGTTCAACCATTGTGGAAGACAGTGTGGTGATTCCTCAAGGGTCTAGAACCAGAAATATCATTTAACCCAGCAATCTCATTACTGGGTATATACCCAAAGGAATATAAATCATTTGACTATTAAGACACATGCACACGTATGTTTATGGCGGCACTATTCACAATAGCAAAGACTTGGAACCAGCCCAAATGCCCATTAATGATAGACTGGATAAAGAAAATGTGGCACATATACACCATTGATACTATGCAGCCATAAAAAGGAATGAGTTCATGTCCTTTGCAGGGACATGGATGAAGTTGGAAACCATCATTCTCAGAAAACTAACACAGGAACAAAAAAACAAACACCGCTTGTTCTCACTGATAAGTGGGAGTTGAACAATGAGAACACATGGACACAGGGAGGGAAACATCACACACTGGGGCCTGTCAGGGTGTGGGGGGCAAGGAGAGGGAGAGCATTAGGACAAACACCTAACGCATGCGGGGCTTAAAACCTAGATGATGGGTTGACAGGTGCAGCAAACCACCATGGCACAGGTATACCTATGTAACAGACCTACACATTCTGCACATGTATACCAGAACTTAAAGTAAAATAAAAATAAAAATAAAATACTTCTGCTTTTTGTACATTGATTTTGTATCCTGAAACTTTACTGAAGTCATTTATCAGCTCCAGGAGACTTTCAGAGGAAACTTCAGGGTTTTCTAGGTATAGAATCATATCATCAGTGCAGAGAAATAGTCTGACTTCTCCATTTCCTATTTGGATGCTTTTTATTTCTTTCTCTTGATTGATTGCTCTGGCTAGGATTTCCAGTACTATGTTGAATATGAGTGGTGAAGGTGGGCATCCTTGTCTCATCCCAACTTTCAAGGGCAGTGCTTCCAGCTTTTGCCCATTCAGTATGATGTTGGCTGTCAGTTTGTCATAAATGGCTCTTATTATTTCGAGGTATGTTCCTTCAATGTCTACTTTGTTGAAAGTTTTTATCATGAAGTGATGTTGGATTTTATTGAATGTTTTTTCCATGTCTATTCAGATGATCACATGGTTTTTGTTTTTATTTCTGTTTATGTGGTGAATCACATTTATTGATTTTCTTATGTTGAACCAACCTTGCATCACAGGAATGAAGCCCACTCGATTGTAGTAAATTAACTTTTTAATATACCGCTGGATTCGATTGGCTGGTATTTTGTTGAGGACTTTTGTGTCTATTTTCATCAGGGATATTGTCCTATAGTTTTCTTTTTTCACTGTGTCTTTACCAGGGTTTGGTATCATGGTGATGCTGGCTTCAGAGGATGAGTTAGGGAGGAGTCTCTCCTTCTCCATTTTTTGGAATAGTTTCAGTAGAATTGGTACCAGCTCTTCTTTATACATCTGATAGAATTTGGCTGTGAATTCATTTGATCTGGGACTTTTTTTGGTTGGTAGGTTTTTTATTACTTATTCAATTTTGGAATTCAATTTTGATCTATTCAAGGTTTTAATTTCTTCCTGTTTCAGTCTTGAGAGGTGATCTGTTTCCAGAAATGTATCCATTTCCTCTGGATTTTCTAGTTTGTATGCACAGAAGTGTTCATAAGTCTCTGTTAATTTCTTGTATTTCTGTAGGATCAATTGTAATGTCTTTTTTGTTGTTTCTATTCTAGCTAGTGGTCTATACTGTTTATCCTTTCAAATAACCAACTTTTTGTTTCATTGATTCTTTATAGATTTTTGTGTCTCAATTTAATTCAGTTCTTCTCTGATTTCAGTTATTTACTTTCTTCTGCCAACTCTGGGGTTTGTTCTTGTTTTTTTTAATATCCTTAGGTGTGATGTTAGATTGTTTATTTGAGATCTTTCTAACTTTTTGAGATAGGCATTTAGTGCTATAAACTTTCCTCTTACCACTGCTTTTGCTGCATCCCAGAGATTTCATTATGTTTTGTCTCTGTTTTCATTTATTTCAAAGAATTTTTTGATTTCTGCCTTAATTTCACTGTTTACCCAAAAGTCATTTAGGAGCAAGTTGTTTAATTTCCATGTAACTATGTAGTTTTGAGAGACCTCAGATTTGATTTCTGTTTTTATTCCACTATGGTCCAAGATTATGGTTGCTGTGATTTCAATTTTTTTAAATGTTTTGAAACTTGCTTTATGGCCTAGCATGCGATCAGTCTTAGAGTATATCTCATGTGCACTTGAGAAGAATGTATATTCTGTGGTTGTTGGATGAAATAGCCTGTAGATGTTTATTAAATCCAATTGGTCAAGTGTCAATTTTAAGTCCCGAATTTCTTTGTCAGTTTTCTGCCTTGATGATCCGTCTTACATAGTCAGTGGGTGTTGAAGTTCCTCACTGTTATTGTGTGGCTGTCTGAGTCCTTTTGTAGGTCTAGAAGTACTTGTTTCATGAATCTGGGTGCTCCAATATTCGGTGTATATATATTTAAGATAGTTAAGTCTTCCTGTTGAATTGAACCCCTTATCATTACATAATGCCTGTCTTTGTTCCTTTGTACTTTTGTTGGTTTAAAGTCTGTTTTATCTGCTGTAAGAATAGTGACTGCTGCTCTTTTTTAATTTCTTGTTTGTGTGATTTTTCTCCAACCCTTTACTTAGAGCTTATGTATATCATTACATGTGAAAGCAGACTCTTGAAGATAGCAGATGGATGGGTCTTATTTTTTTATCCAATTGGCAATTCCGTGCCTTTTAGGTGAGACATTTACATTCAAGGTCAATATTGATATATGAGGTTTAGATCCTATTGTGAAGTTCTTAGCTGGTTGCTTTGTAGTTTCCATTGTGTGCTTGCTTTATAGGGTCTATGGTCTGTGTAATATTCCATGGTGTATTTGTACCACATTTTCTTTATCCAATCCACAACTCATAGGCACCTAGGTTGATTCAACATCTGCTATTGTAAATAGAACAGTGACAAACAGATGACTGCATGTGTCTTTTTGGTATAATGATCTATTTTCCCTTGGATATATACCCAGTAATAGGTTTTCTGAGTTGAATGATAGTTCTGTTTTAAATTCCTTGAGAAATCTCCAAAGTGCTTTCCACAGGGAACTGCTTTTCTACACTGTACTTAAATGTATTTCTGTGGTAGCAGGTATTGTTCTTTGTTTTCCACATTTTGAACTCCCTTGTGGATCTATTTTAAGGCTAGCCTAGTGGTAAAAAAAAAATTCCCTTAGGACTTGCTTGTCTGGAAAATATTTTTATTTCTCTTTTAATAAGCTTAGTTTGGTGGGATATGAAATTCTTGGTTGGAATTTTTCTTTAAGAATGCTAAAAATAGGCCCTCAATCTATCCTGGCTTGTAAGGTTTCTGCTAAGAAGTCCACTGTTAGCTTGATGGGATTCCCTTTGTACATGATCTGACTTTTTCTGTAGATGCCACTACGATTATTTCTTTAGCACTGACCTTGGACAATCTGGTAACAATATGCCTTGGTGATGTTAGTTTTGTATAGTATCTCACAGGCATTCTCTGGATTTCTTGTATCTGGATGTATACCTGTCTAGCAAGATTTGAAAAATTTTCTTAAATTACTCCCTCAAATGTGTTTTTCAGGTCGTTTACTTTTTCTCCCTCTCTCTCAGGAATGCCAATAATTCACAGGCTTGGTTGCTTTACGTAATCCTACGTTTCTCAAAGACTTTGTTCATTTTTAAAAAGTTTTTCTCTATTTTTGTCTGACTGGGTTAGTTGAAAAGATTGGTCTTCAAGCTCTGAAATTCTTCCTTCTGCTTGGTCTAGTCTATTGATAAAGCTTTCCATTGCATTTTGAAGTTCCTTAAGTGAGTTTTTCAATTCCAGAAAATTTGACAGATTTCTTTTTAAGATGTTCATCTCTTCCTACATTTCTTGGATTGCTTTAGAAGTTTCTTTGTGTTAATTTTCAACCATATCTTGGGTATTGTTAAGCTTTCTTGCAAGCCATGCTTTGAATTCTTTATTTGTCATTTCTGAGTTTCCATTTTGGTTAGCAACCATTGCTGGAGAGCTAGTTAATCCTTTGATGGTGTCACTACATTCAAATTTCTCATGGTGCCATAATTCTTATGCTGGTTCCTTTTAATCTGAAATTTCTGGCACTTCTGATTTGTGTAATTATCTTGTGGGTAGGATTACTTTTTCTTTCTTTCTCTATAATATTATTGGATTTTTGTTTCCCCTAACCTCCACCCACCAAGGGAGTGTGACTGTAGAGAATGTTGGGTAGGGTCTTTTGGCATTGCTTTTATAGCCCTACGCACTTCTGTTGGAAGATTGTATTCTGTTGGGCTGTGCAGTTTGACCTATAAGCTAGTAGAAAGTAGAACGCACTTATGGGTATATACTTATGTATATATTTGGTCCTTACTTACTGGGGGAAGTTTTCCATTGCCTCAGGCAATGGGCTGATCTATGGAGTGCAGAGTGGTCTGAGCTCCCTGTTCAGGGGAGTGGGAGGAAAGATGGGCAGGGCCAGAACAGGTACCCCCTGTAGGCAGGCCCACCTACAGGTACCCCAATGACAGGCACAGACACCAGCACAAAAGGAGAATTCAGTGAGCAGCCACCAAGCACCTAGAGTTGTGCCTATGTGTAGAACTGGGAAACTTTCTTGGCCCCAAGTTTTCTTGGCCCCAAGTTCTGTACAGGGAGGAGAAGTGGTCTAAACTCCTAATGCAGGAGAATGGGTGTTCCAGATGCTTGGTGATCTGCCTGGGCATAGAGTGGACAGAGTCCTCCCTGCTTCACTGTGGCCTCTGCACAGAAAGGGTGGGCCAGCTCAGGCTGCTGATTCAGGCCAGCAGGTGCTCTGACTGTCTGGAGATATGCCTGGGTGTAAAACAGAGAGGGCCCTCTGCACAGGAGGCATGGGCAATTTAGGCTGCTGATTCAGATAAGTGTATGCTCCAAATGCCTGGAGATCAGCCTGGGAATGGAGTGTAGAGGGCCCTGCTTCCCCATGATCTCTGCACAGGAAGGGTGAGGCAGCTCAGGCTACCAATCTGGGCAAGCAGTTGCTTTGAATGCCTGGAGATCTAGCTGCACATAGAGTGGAGAGGGCCTGCTATATCTCAATCTATGCCCAGGAACGGTGGGGCAGCTCAGGATGCTGGTTTAGGCAAGCAGGTGCTCCAAATGCCTGGAGTTCTGCCTGGGGGTAGAGTGAAGGGGGACTCACTGCACCACAATCTATGTCCAGGAAGAGAGGGGTGGCTCAGGCTGCTGAACCAGGCAAGCAGGGGTTCTGAATGCCTAGAGATCTGCCTGGGTGTGGAGCAGACAGGGCCCCACTGCACCACAATCTCAGAGGAGCAGGCTGGGGCAGCCAGCAATGACACACACAGATCAGTTCCAGGTTTCCAAGCTGGCCCCAGTTGCAAGTCTCATTGCCCAGGAGAAACCACAACTGTAGCAGCTCTCCTACCACCCAAGGCCTGCAACAGGGAGAGCACAATTCCAGCACCTACTGCTGAGGTGTTTTCCACAATTCTGGCTGCAGAGGTCCCACTCCAGGGTGGGTGCTCCAATCTCTGGCCCGAGAAAAATGCCTGCATGGCCACATTGCCAGGTCACCAAAGAATGACTGACTTTGTATGCATCTGGTTTAAAAATTGAATCCTGCTCTCCCTCCTAGGTCTGGGAAAATGCCTGCAATGTTTCCAGTGTCCTTCCCTCTCAGCACCTCCAAGCCTCTCCCCAAGTTAGCTCCAGGGCTTGGGAGGAACAAAATGCTCTCCTGCAGCCTGGGATGCTCACATCCCCAGTGGAAACGTAAGTCACAGAGGGAGGCTTTCTGCCTCTCTCATGTACTGAGGCTTCACGCACTTCTATCAGCGTGTTTGAGAGAATGCTGTTTGCCTGCATTCTCCTCCCCAGGGTCTAAGACCTCCAACTCTTTTTGTTTTCCAAGATGGTAGATGACAGGCTTTTAGTGTGCCCCAGCCACTCAGAAATTTCTTAAAAGTTGGAGGTCTTAATTACCTAAATAACTCCCTCAATTCTTTATGTTCTAATAAAAGCCCATGTACGTGTTTCTGCTTGGGGAAAATGCTTGCTGTTTTTTAAATCCCTCATTCTAAATCTATTAGTTTATTTTCTGTATAGGAGGCAAGAAGAATTTCTGTGCTCAAAGTACTTAATATTGAATAATCTTTTTTGGTCCTTTCTTTACTTCACCCCAGATGATGGTGAAGAAAAAATCACTCTGACAAAATTTTTGCCAAGTTTCTATTATTTATTAAGGTATTGGTGGTCCCTGCTGACATAGAGCATAGACCTTTCACACATCAACAGTTTTGGAGGTACAGTACCCACCTCAACATACAGGTATTTGTGGACTAATCCCGGTTCACTGCTCTAAAAGGACTTCCCTTCAGCCACTAATCCATTTAGCGTATAATTAAAGAGCTTTAAAAATCATCAGTCATCTTGCTTAGGGTAAGTAATAATTTATGCCAAGGGAGTTGGAAGGAATGCTGATTTCATTTATTTTATCTCCTTGGAGGGAAGGTGGACTGATAAAACCCTGTGCAAGATGGTAAATTTTTAAACTTATTCGTAAGGCTAAATTAAAACAGCAGACACACTGATGACTTGTGAATATTCTTTAATCTCTCTATGTCCTCCTTATTGGGGGGAAAAAGTTTTACATAAATGTAACACCACCTCCCAATTTTTCCTCATTTGTAATGGTTGAGTTTTTTTAAATGTTTTTTGAAGCCAGCATCTTCTCTATTTTTTTCATTAATGAATAAATAATATATGTATAGCAGATATTTGAAATTTAGATATAGTTAGGTTGAGTAAGTGCTGGTTCACCCACATATTTTCCTTCTAAAAAATAATACTGCAGCTCCACTTAGGAGAAATGAGCCCTCTCTATGTAGTTAATCATTTGTGTAAGTGCAAGGTGGGCTGGGAGATAGATAGGATACACATGCTTCAGGAGTCTGGAAATACTAAAAGAAAGCACAGGCTGAGCATCATTAATTTGCATTGAGGACACAGGGTAAGCAGGATGGGCCTACCTGAAGGCTTTACAATTAACTTAGCCTTACCTTCAGAAGAGGTATGTTGAGATCATTTTTGCAATGTTAGAAATACAGTCAGTCCTCACTTAACATCATCAACAGATTATTGGAAACTGCAACTTTCAGCAAGATGGTATAATAAAACAAATTTTACACTAGGTTAATTGAAATAAACAAAAATTAAGCTTCTATAACATATTTCTGGTCAAAAAACATCACCAAACTTTTAAATAAAGACCAAAACACTTGTAATATTAAGCATTGAAGTAAATGTGAGCTATACATACGTTTAAGAAAGAAAAATAAAAACAATTAAGATCATTATTTACCCAATTATTCCAGTTCATGGCCAAGGGTAGCAGACAGGGCCCAAGCAAGGCAGGAACCATCCCTGGACAGGAAACCATTCCAGTGCAGTGTACACATACATACAAACACACACACACACACTCAGGCTGAGACAATGTAGTCACACCAGTGAACCTAATGTGCACAGCTTTGGGTTGTGGGAGCAAACTGGAGTAGTCAGAAAAAACCCACATGGATTTTGGAGGGTGTGCAGACTCAACATAGACAGTGGCCCCTGCCAAGAATCAATTTTGTTTTCTCATTTATGTTATAACAAAGCAACATTGAATGAAATTATGTTATTTGATGACCTGCTGTATAAAAATATCAATTGTGCAACAGTATCTTCTTTTTTTAAAAAAAAAAGAGCTAAAATAAAATATTTAAATTAAGATTCAAATACATTCTTTTATCCATTGAACAAATGTCAATTGAGTATTAACGAGCAAGAAACTGTGCTATGGGGTATTCAAAGATGTGGAATGAGCAAATGATTTCAAGTCTATATTTCTCCACTGTGAGTCCTTAGATACTCAAATCTCTTCACAGTTCTCTTTATTCTTCTCTAAAAATTGGAAGTGTTTGTATATTAATAGGATGCACACGCTTTAGAAGTCTTGCATATAAAAAAACTAATTTAAACAGACTAAGACAGGAAAGGATGCTCATTAAGAAGCCAAGGCATCATTCTGACATTGAGTTCAGTTTTATCCAAGAACTTGAACCATGACACCAAGATTCTCCATTTCTTGGCTTTGCCTTGTGCTGTTAGCTCCATTTTCATGCACTCCACAGTTATCCTTGGTCTGGCTCACACAGTCCCCACCACTTGCCAACCCAGTAGAAAGAGCACCTGCCTTTTTCCTAATATCCAAATATGTCTTTGCATCTCATTGCTTTGACTGCATGATGTGCTACTCGCTGCCTATAGCTGGGAAAATGTGATGCACACGTGTAAAGTCCAGAGGGACAACAACTACCCTGAAGAGGATGGAGCACAGTTAGTTATGCAGAGAAACCAGGCTGCTGTTGTAGAAAGAAGAATGAAGAAATGCTGGTTTGCCAAAATGAAACTTTCAGGCAAGATCATCTCAATGATCCCTTCTGGTGCTGCTCTTCTGTGATGGGCTGAATTATGTCTCCCCAAAATTCATATATTGAAGCCCTAATCACCAGTATTTCAGAATGTGACCATATTGGGAGACGGGGCCTTTAAAAGAGGTGATTGACATTGATTGAGGTCATATGAGTACGCTTTAATCCAATCTGACTGGCATCCT
The DNA here is from genome assembly GCF_028858775.2 of Pan troglodytes. NCBI lineage: Eukaryota > Metazoa > Chordata > Mammalia > Primates > Hominidae > Pan > Pan troglodytes. The sequence continues at coordinate 54,028,847 of NC_072408.2, read as the reverse complement.
TATAAGCAAAGGACATTAGGACACATTGAGAGACACCAGGGATATGTGTGCACAGAGAAAAGACTGCATAAGAACACAGTGAGAAGGCAGCTGATATGTTTTGGATCTGCGTCCCTGCTCAAATCTCATGTTGAATTGTAATCCCCAGTGTGGGAGATGAGGCCTGGTGGGAGGTGACGCCTGGTCAGGGGTGGCTGGATCATGGGGCAGATTTCCCCTTTGTGCTGCTTTCACGATAGTGAGTGAGTTCTCAAGAGATCTGGTCATTTAAAAGTGTGTAGCACTTACCCTGCCCCCTTGCTCCTGTTCCTGCCCTGGAAGGTAAGCCTGCTCCCGCTTCACCTTCCACCATGATTGGAAATTTCCTGAGGCCTCCCCAGAAGCAGAAGCTGCTATGCTTCCTGTACAGCCTGCATAACTGTGAGCCAATGAAACCTCTTTTCTTTATAAGTTACCCAGTCTCCAGTATTTTTCTATAGCAATTTGAGAACGAACTAAGACCATAGCCACCCTCAAGCCAAAATCTGCCAATACCATACTGTTGGACCTCTACCCTCTGGAACTGTGAGAAAATAAATTTCTGTTGTTTAAGCCACCCAGTCTATGGTCATTGTGCTACAGGAGGCCCAGCGGACTAATACATCTTCTGAATAAGACATGAACTTTTCCTACCATATCTTCGCTCTATTTTTAGAGAAAATACATGTGCAGCCCTAACCTTTCTTCATCTCCACCACATACATACACAACACACGTACACGCATTCTAAATACCCAGCTACAAGGTACTTATTTTGACAAATGCCATGTGAATGACGCAGCCGGCCAAGAAAGAGAAGGCACGGTCCCTATTTTCAGGTGCTTCTAGTTAAATCCTGAAATTAAGGAGAAGATGAGGCTATACACACAGGCTAAAGGAGTGGTTCTCAACTGGGTCACTGGGTTCAAGGCATGCTGGGTATGTTTCTCAAAATGTTTATCATAGTAAACATTTGACCACCCTGCGTTTGAAACTTCTTATTCGTGAAGAATTGTCCACCTTATAGATACCGTTAGAGAAACTGATAGTGACAACTTCCTGCCTTCCCTGCCTTCCTTGCAGCTAGGAACAGGAAGAAACCTAAGTTCTGCTAACTACACACACCTGCCTGGACTAAATCTATAGTTAGAGACAAAGAAGACAGAACTGGAGGGACTCTCTGGAAGTAGCATTATTTCCAGCAGTAAGAGAGGGTTTCTGGAGTAGAAAATGGCAGCACTGGAAAGTGCTAGATGTCGGCTGGGTCCACAGTACAAGCTGCAATAATATCTGGGCTCTGTCCTGACAGGGCCCATCTGCTGCATGATTCCAGACAACATTACTGATCCCTGTCCAGCCTCGGACCTCATTGTCCAGCCTTCCAGTGATTAGACAAGCTACCCCACATCTATCTAACAAATTTGTTTTCTGCTGACAATTAGCCCTTCTGTGCGTGAACAAAAAACCCTGACATTCCTCCTTAAATGAGCTCTTTACTGCCCCAACTATCCAAAATATCGTTTTATGTATTTTCGTTGCTACAAAAGATGTTGCATGGCCCTGAGTTGCTCTACCATGACAGTATATATCTTCATTTAAAGCAAAAATATATTTTAAATATTGATGTCAGTTGCATATCTATGAACTGTGTGATGTGCAGCAATCTGAAGAAACAGTGTGTTAGAGCATGGATGGATCACTCAGTTTCTGGAGGAAGAGTAGATATAGGCTAGGGCAATGGCAACCAATCAGGTGATCACTAGAATCTTCTGAAAGCTTTTGTTTTCAAATAAAGATGCCAAGTTCTGCCCCCAGAGAAGCTTGTACATCTAGAGTATAGTTCAGGAATATGAGTTTACATAATTCTCCCTAGAGTCAGATGATACTGTCCAAATTAACCAAATAGGAATAAAGATTCTAGTTGCTAAGGTAAACAATTAGAGGACTAACATATAAATAACAAAATTGAGGAAAGGTAGGAGAGAGGAGGAACAATTATATGAAAGCTAAATACCTTAATTTTCATGATGAGGAGTCAATAGTGACTAAAGCTGATAAATTAAGAAATAGACTTACAGGTATATTACTCAGAATTATAGCAGCAACCATTAGGAAAAACTACAACTGAAACTTTTTTAGTTTCTGGCTTATCTCACTCCGTCCCATAGTCGCTTCCTGTCCATTATGCTCTTTTTATCCCATACCTCTTCGTACTTTCCATCTATTATCCTTTTATTTGTTTATTTCAAAAGTTATAGTAAGCCCTGCTAGACAAGAATTTCATCTGTCCTGTTCACTGTGTCCCCCCTAGTTTAAACAGTTCCTGATATATGGCACGTGCTTAATAAATCTTTGATGAAGGAAGAAGGAAGGAAGGAAGGAAGAAAGGAAGGAGGGAGGGAGGGAGGGAGGGAAAAAGGCATAAGGTACAAAGCTCTGAGGAATATAAAAAGGATGGCAGAATTTTACATTTTATGTAATGCTATTTGAACCATTTGAACATTTTTTACCATAAAAATATATTATTTTCTAATAAAAATTTAAATTCTCCCCTAGTAGTTCTGATGAATAGCCAGAATTGAGCACTGGACTAGGGCATCAATGAAAATACTTACAAAGTCAGAGGAAAGTTTGGAATTAGCTATGGGGGAAAGCTGCTGATTTTATTGGCAGGTGTTTTTAGTATTCCATTTTTTATTTTATTAGTATTTGATTACTAGGCTTTCCCCTATGTCATGTGATGTGAGTAGCCCCAGAAAGAGAGTACCCAATCTTTGCCTAGATAACTTCACAATTATCCATTCTTTTATTCAAAATTCTTCTCCAGAATGATTATTCTAGTAAAAATGTAAACACTCCATAGGGGGTTAATACATATTATGTAATTAATATCCTAGTATAAACTTCTATCATTGTTTAATCACCTTCTCACCCTGTATAAATGCCAAAGCACAGAATAAGAACGGGATATACCTCTCTACAGGATCCCCATTACAGATGTTTTGTGCGATGCAGGACATGAGTTTGACCTCTTTAATCACTTGCCATTACACGCAGTTGAAAGCAAATATGGAACATACAGCTCCATCCTTTCTTCTCTTTTCAGAAGCTGACTTTAATACCAAAGTAGTAAGGCTCTTTGCAGAGCTTGCTGCATATGTACAAGAACTCAATTTGGAGCAATCTCAGATATTCAAGTTTACTGATAATTCAGCATGTTAAAGGGAAGAGGAAATAAGCGAGTGCCAATGGCTTGTCCCTGCTCATGTCCTCTTGTATCTGCTCTGCCCTGAAAGAGAAGAAGGCTCAAATATACTGAAAAGGCTGCCATGGGCATATATGGAGACTGCCATGGACATTTTCAAAATCACTTCCCTTAAGTGGGGAATCTCTTCTACCCCAAACAATACAGATCCAGAGCTAAGGATTCAGAGGGACCCAAGGCTCTGGAAGCACAGGGTCAGGTCTCAGGACTTATCATGCAGGCTTCTGAAAGTAACAAGGTCACATCACATTAATTAGCTGTTTCATTCATTTTCAGGTAAGACAGTTTGCTTTTCTTCTACATACTCTCCAATATGTACAAGATGTGAATCTAAACACTACAAAGCTATTTTTTAAAAAATTAAACCTATCAGAATTCTACATCCAAATAAGGTTGACCCATGTAAATACTTACCTTGGGAAACAAAGCATTCATTTCAATGATGTGTCATATCTCAGAACATTGTCAGAAGTCGCCCTTGGAAATTGCCTTCAGAAACTATAGTACATTTTTTTAAAGTTCACAATAATAGAAAGTAGTTCTTCAGAAATATAATCGACTTAGAACAGCTATTCTCAAAATTTGGGGTCCCATGATCATTTTACACAGGTAAAAATTATTGAGTACCCCAAAGAGTTTTTGTTGATGTGAATTATATTATCAATATTTGCCATATTAAAATTTAAAGTAGAAATTTTTAAAATATTTATTGATTAATCCATTTTTAAATAGCAATGTAAATCGATTATATGTTAACAGAAAAACATTTTTATTTTAAAAAAGCACTGTTTTCATATCCACCCACTTTTTGATGGGGTTGTTTGTTTTTTTCTTGTAAATTTGTTTGAGTTCATTGTAGATTCTGGATATTAGCCCTTTGTCAGATGAGTGGGTTGCAAAAATTTTCTCCCATTCTGTAGGTTGCCTGTTCACTCTGATGGTGGTTTCTTTTGCTGTGCAGAAGCTCTTTAGTTTAATTAGATCCCATTTGTCTATTTTGGCTTTTGTTGCCATTGCTTTTGGTGATTTAGACATGAAGTCCTTGCCCATGCCTATGTCCTAAATGGTATTGCCTAAGTTTTCTTCTAGGGTTTTTATGGGTTTAGGTCTAACATTCAAGTCTTTAATCCATCTTGAATTAATTTTTGTATAAGGTGTAAGGAAGGGATCCAGTTTCAGCTTTCTACATATGGCTAGCCAGTTTTCCCAGCACCATTTATTAAATAGGGAATCCTTTCCCCATTCCTTGTTTTTCTCAGGTTTGTCAAAGATCAGATAGTTGTAGATATGCGGCATTATTTCTGAGAGCTCTGTTCTGTTCCATTGGTCTATATCTCTGTTTTGGTACCAGTACTACGTTGTTTTGGTTACTGTAGCCATGTAGTATAGTTTGAAGTCAGGTAGCGTGATGCCTCCAGCTTTGTTCTTTTGGCTTAGGATTGACTTGGTGATGCGGGCTCTTTTTTGGTTCCATATGAACTTTAAAGTAGTTTTTTCCAATTCTGTGAAGAAAGTCATTGGTAGCTTGATGGGGATGGCATTGAATCTATAAATTACCTTGGGCAGTATGGCCATTTTCACGATATTGATTCTTCCTACCCATGAGCATGGAATGTTCTTCCATTTGTTTGTATCCTCTTTTATTTCACTGAGCAGTGGTTTGTAGTTCCCCTTGAAGTGGTCCTTCACATCCCTTGTAAGTTGGATTCCTAGGTATTTTATTCTCCTTGAAGCAATTGTGAATGGGAGTTCACTCATGATTTGGCTCTCTGTTTGTCTGTTATTGGTGTATAAGAATGCTTGTGATTTTTGCACATTGATTTTGTATCCTGAGACTTTGCTGAAGTTGCTTATCAGCTTAAGGAGATTTTGGGCTGAGACGATGGGGTTTTCTAGATATACAATCATGTCATCTGCAAGCAGGGACAATTTGACTTCCTCTTTTCCTAATTGAATACCCTTTATTTCCTTCTCCTGCCTGATTGCCCTGGCCAGAACTTCCAACACTATGTTGAATAGGAGTGGTGAGAGAGGGCATCCCTGTCTTGTGCCTGTTTTCAAAGGGAATGCTTCCAGTTTTTTTCCATTCAGTATGATTTTGTCTGTGGGTTTGTCATAGACAGCTCTTATTATTTTGAGATACATCCCATCAATACCTAATTTATTGAGAGTTTTTAGCATGAAGGGTTGTTGAATTTTGTCAAAGGCCTTTTCTGCATCTATTGAGATAATCATGTGGTTTTTGCCTTTGGTTCTGTTTATATGCTGGATTACATTTATTGATTTTCATATGTTGAACCAGCCTTGCATCCCAGGGATGAAGCCCACTTGATCATCGTGGATAAGCTTTTTGATGTTTTGCTGGATTCGGTTTGCCAGTATTTTATTGAGGATTTTTGCGTCAATGTTCATGAAGGATACTGGTCTAAAATTCTCTTTTTTTGTTGTGTCTCTGCCAGGCTTTGGTATCAGGATGATGCTGGTGCAGCCAAAAAACACATGAAAAAATGCTCATCATCACTGGCCATCAGAGAAATGCAAATCAAAACCACAATGGGATACCATCTCATACCAGTTAGAATGGCGATCATTAAAAAGTCAGGAAACAACAGGTGCTGGAAAGGATGTGGAAAAATAGGAACACTTTTACACTGTTGGTGGGACTGTAAACTAGTTCAACCATTGTGGAAGTCAGTGTGGCGATTCCTCAGGGATCTAGAACTAGAAATACCATTTGACCCAGGCATCCCATTACTGGGTATATACCCAAAGGATTATAAATCATGCTGCTATAAAGACACATGCACACATATGTTTATTGTGGCACTATTCACAATAGCAAAGATTTGGAACCAACCCAAATGTCCAACAATGATAGACTGGATTAAGAAAATGTGGCACATATACACCATGGAATACTATGCAGCCATAAAAAATGATGAGTTCATGTCCTTTGTAGGGACATGGATGAAGCTGGAAACCATCATTCTCAGCAAACTATCACAAGAACAAAAAACCAAACACCGCATGTTCTCACTCATAGGTGAGAATTGAACAATGAGAACACATGGACACAGGAAGGGGAACACCACACTCTGGGGACTGTTGTGGGGTGGGGGGAGGGGGGAGAGATAGCATTAGGAGATATACCTAATGCTAAATGACGAGTTAATGGGTGCAGCACACCAACATGGCACATGTATACAAATGTAACAAACCTGCACGTTGTGCACATGTACCCTAAAACTTAAAGTATAATAATAATAACTATAATAATAATAATAAATCACTGTTTTCCCAAACAAAAAAAATTTAAGACAAGTAGCATTATTTTATATTTTTATATAAATATTATATTAATATCTTGCTCAGTAGAACACAGATTTTTATATGTGCTTCTGCCTTCAATCTGTTATAATATTATTTTAATTAAAGTATATAAAGAAAATCCAGATTCTCACACATATGTAGTTGAAGAGTGGATTGTTTCAACAGTCTTTTCAGGTAATTATGATAACCTTCTTTGATATTATGCCAAAACTCAACAAGTGGTACTTCCTCAATGGTTAGGTGCAAAGTGAAATCTGAAACTACATCAATAAACTTTTCATACTCTGTTACATTAAAATCCACTAGTTTATCTTGCACTTTGAAAGAATCATTTATCCATGCATAATTTTATAACGTCATACATTGATTATTTGGAAAATATTGGTTTGCTGAATTGTGCAGATCTTTCAAATATTGACACATTTCATTACACAGTATTATCATGTGCCATGAAACCTTTGGAAAACTCTACTCTACTCTCATGACAGAGTGTGGATGAAAAACACAAATAACTTCTTTGTATTATTATAATAAAGAAGTTTGGCTTCATGAACCTCCTGAAAGAACCCAGGATACTAAGAGCACACCTTAAGAACCATTGACATAGAGGATGAGTTAAAAATCTTTCAGAGTCCAGTCTTATAAGGCATGTTTCCAAATTAAGCAAAATAAGACATATAGTTTAGAACTTAATAATTTCAGAAACTGAAACCAGTTTGTGGGAATATGAATTTCAATGACTTTTTACTGTTGTTGTCAGGTATTTTTATTAATGTCAAGTTCCATCTCGTTATGTGATATAAGATAGTTCATGAAGTTGGCCCACCTTAGGTGTCAGGTTTGCCCCAAATCACTCACCAGTTAGAAACTGAGCTGTGTCAAAGTCCGCAAAACTTAATATTGTCACGACAAAAATATTTTCATTTTTCAAACTCTAGATAGTGGCCCATTTACTTCAAACAATACTCAAAAGGTTCATGTTTAGTATAAGAAATAATTTGGTTATTCTATAAGGTTTATTGAAAAAGAATTTTCTGTAGCTCTAATGCAAATGTACCTTCCTGTTCGCCCTTTTTAAACTGTAATTTATGATTGTAGAATTTAATAGCTATGAAGAACTAAGATGCGATCTAGTCCAATAACCTCATTTTACAAGTGGTAAAAGTAAAATTCAGAAAAGCAAACTGAATAACCACTCTGAAGCTGAGCTGAAACCAAAATCCAGCTCACATGGCATGTTGTTTAGCATTCTCTGCATATACTAAGAATATTTCCAAAAGAAAATACCTCATCTTATTTGTATTTCCCATTTATGACCCAATCCAAATGGGATATGTGCAAATTTTTTTCCATTGATTCAACAATAATTCAATTGTTAAGTCATATTTTTGTAACCCACCCATAAGTCACAAGTGACATCTTATTAATAAGGGACAAAGAAATATTGAAATAGTGAAATGCCCACACATTGCAAAGCTAACCACAGTCAAAAGATTATTATCTATTTTATCTGCCTTGGTGCCATTCTTTTAAATGTAATAAACTAAACTTCAGGGTCTTGAAATAGGCAGTAAAAATGATACTTACCAAAATGACTAAGCATAGGTGCAGTACCATTAAGTAAGCAATAATCCCTTTGAAATCAGTCATTATCAGCATTTTTTTGCTATGGGCCATTAACACTTTAACTAGCACGTCATTAATAGTGGTAATAACCAATTCTGAGGGGATTATTGCTCGAATAAACTATATATTATAATTTTTAAGCTTTGTAAAAATTTTCACACTTTTATGTTAACCTTTGAATAATAAGTGTGGACAGAATTAGCCAAGATTACTACTGGCTCATTTTTTAAAACATAAATATTTATCTCTCTCCTTCTGTCTATTCCTATACATTTGCTTATAATGTCTTTAACATTTGAAAATAGTGCTTCCGGTACCTCCAAAATGTAGAGAGTTTTGCTATTCTCTTTTTATGCAATATCCCTTAAGACAGTGTAGTTGTTTGCAAATGCCTTCTGTCATTTAGAGCCAAGCATTACCATTCATTTCATCTTTTAAAGTCCAAGCCCACCTGAAGTCATTTTTTGTCCAATGTCATCTGGGTCAGTTTGCTAATTTTTTTTTTTTTTTTTTTTGCATGCCAGAAATACTGAGTGACTTCAGTAATGTAGTGATTTGTTGAACCTCTGCAGCTTCCTCTAGGTGCAAAAGACCACACTCAACATGGAAACAACCCAGTTTAGGAGAGGCGGCCAGAAGAAAATGTTACTTAATATTTAATCCACAGTGGTAGCCCTGAGGTGAACACCTTTGGCCCCAGCTCCCTCTCATTGCCCCAGGACACAGAAGCTCCAGCATGGCTTTTCCTGGTTCCTTTTAACATTCCGGTTATAATAACTTATTCTTATTTTTACTTCACTCTGGATCTATAGGGAAGTTGCAGAGGGACTTCTCTGAGATACTTGGTTAACATCACAGCTTGATATTTAGATAAATTTACAAATTATAAAGCAATATTGGGTAAACATAGGTCCCCTCTAAAAGGATGAGCTAAATGAAGAAAGTCATGGGATATGTGAAAAGATCTTGGGAAGGAAGAAAAAACGTGAGTTGTGGAGAGAAACACCGATCTTCAAAAGAATCACAAACTCTTCTTTGCTCAGAAATAGTTTACAGGTATAAGAATATTTTATTAAATATATGATTAATGTTGTCTACAATAGTCAAGAAGATGCTGCCTCTGTGAAATTTGTAAAATAGAAGACAGCAATCCAAGATAAAGACTACCAATTTAAAGTCACAATATAACAAAAGTAAAAAGTACATTCAACACCAGAGAAAATGAACAAATGAATTAGTAGATACATTTGAAAAGTTTCTTAGGTAAAAGGATAAAAATAAGACTAACAGATAAGACTGCAGGAAAACAGGAAACTTTTATATATAACCAAATTTCGCAAGTGGAATTGTTTAAAAACAGGAAAAATATTCACCAAAAAAATTCACAAAAGGCTAATAGCCTTAATTTTTAGGAACTCACAGAAAACAGTTAAAAATACTGACTCCTTTAGGTAAGTGAAAAACAAACAATTCAGTAAACAACAGACATGTGCAGCAATATTTACCCTATTTAGTAAGCAAAGACATAAATTAAAACATATTATTTTCACTATCAAATTATAAAAATATAAAAGCCTATAATATCTGGAGTGAGGAACTGTTGTGTCCTGCTGGAGGACATGAAAGAAACCATCCCACTTCACCTTTGCTCTAAAAGCAAGTTGGCAATTTGGGAAGATATCAATACATTTTGAGATCTGAGAATCTAAAATCTCCCCATAGGTAATACTGTGCAACTGATCCTGTTTCCTGTGAGAGCTGGAGTCTATGTTCCCTCCTCTGGAATCTAGGTAGGAGCTTGAGACTACTCTGACCAAGAAAGTATGGAAGATGCATGCAATGTGCCTTCCAAAGTTAAATCATAGGAAGAATACAACTTCCACCTGGTGCTGTCTCCTCGTGCGATGCTGCCCCTGGGAACCCAGCCACCACAATGTGAGGAAGCAAGCAGCCACATGAAAAAGCCATGTTCCACTACAGCCTCAGCTGTTCTAGTCTCCCTAGTCAACTACCAGCATCAACTGCCAGACATCTGTTGATTCCAAGTGAGAGGAGGTGAGCTTTCTCCACCGAGGCCTCCCCAGATTGGAGATTCATCAGCAAAATGTGTTTATTCCCATCCCCACAACTTTAAACAGTGTGGGTTTAGAAGTCTTCATCCTGGCAAAAGGAATGCTTCCAGTAAGGAATACAACAATGGTTCTGTAGAACTGGGAGTTAACATTACCACTGAGCCATTCTGGCTTCTCCATACCAATGAACCAACAGGCAAAAGGTGTTATTGTACTGGCCGGGGTCATTAATCTTGATCGACAAAGGGAAACTGGTTGCTGCTTAGGATAGACTATGTCTAGACTAGAACTTGAGACTCTTTGGGGGCACCTCTTAGTACTTTCTGAGTAACATTTAGAACTGTGGTTACTGATAGTAAATATCAGAGGTTTATAAACTTTCCAAAGAAACTTATCAAATGTTTTGATTCAAGGCAAAGACTAAAGGGACATTCTCAGTCACCAACTTTACACGGACAGTCAGGAACACAAAGAGCTTGTGCGCAAAAAGGAAAAGCCAGACCACCTAGGTCCTGGAAGAGTGAGCCCCTTAAACTCAGTAGAAATTCCCTCTCTGAAGCATCAAGTTCCAGGAAGTCTAGATGGCCAGATTGGATGGAGAGAGAAAGAGGGACAAAAATCACTTGTCACTTGCCACTGTACACTTCCACATTTCATCAGTTCTAATTCCAATAGTGAAGAAGTTTCTATCCTCTCAAATTATAGCAGCCTAATATGATTTACACAAACATCTTATGTACCATTAGGCTTACACAAAAAATTAGAACACATTTTCCTTTTCTTTATGAAGATGTTCAAATATTCAGAATCTGGTTTTTAAACAGGATTTCATTACTAAAGAAAAGAAACTCTTTTATGTTTCTTGCAAGTTTTAAGGAAAGAAACTGAATAGATCTTTAAATTAAAATTTTTCCCCATTTGAATTCAGCAATAAAAATAATTTTATTACCTGAATACCTGAGTATATTATCTTTAAAAATCAGTTATAGCATTATCATCTATTAAAAAGCAAGAATAATGAAACCTTGTTTCCTGAGCTACACAAATTTTGAAAAGTCAATCAAAGCCATAGTTCAATACAAGATCACTTAGAAGTTAAGACATTATCATATTAAAAATCAAAGCTTTCAGACATTTAGCTTTACTTAAAAGTCACCCGATATTAAATTGGAATGTTTCACTTACTTAAATTCCCTTTAATGAAGATCTTTGTGCATCTTCTCATCTATATTAGTCCCTGATGATTATACCCCAAGGATATTAAAATCTCAGTCTGTCAGAATCACCAGAAAATATCTTCAAATGTACACTTAGCAATCTTTGCAATCTGAGTTGGTAGTGCAAAGTATTTATTATCTGTAGCTAGGATGCTGCATTTGTCACTTTGCAAATGAGTTTTAAAGTAGTCGCCCAATTGCTGGCTTGAACTGGATGATTGAATCTTAAGAGAAGTTAGGACAACATAGAAGAACTGTTGAAGATACTCAAAACTGGCAAGGGGTTGGATGTGGTGGCTCGTGCCTATAATCCCAGCACTTTGGGAGGCCCAAGGCAGGAGAATTGCTTGAGTCCAGAAGTTCAAGACCAGCCTGGGCAACTTGGTGAAACCCCATCTCTACAAAAAAAATTACAAAAATCAGCAGGGTGTAGTGGCACACGCCTGTAATCCCAGCTACTTGTGAGGCTGAGGCAGGAGGATTGCTTGAGCTAGGAAGGCCGAGGCTGCAGTGGCTAGAGATTGCGCACCGCACTCCAGACTGGGTGACAGAGTGACCCATGTAAATTGGCAAGGTAAAAGCTGGTGTCAGAATAGCTATGGAAACACAAATGAAAGTTGAAAAAACTTGAAAAAAGCCCATAGAAAATAAGATGTTTGAGAGAACGCTGAAAGGAATGGAAATATTTGGTTGAATATATACATTTCCTTTATCTGAATTTGTCTGGATTCATTTCATGTAACCTACAAACTGATCATTCATTATAAGCTATAATCTCCAGCCAAAAAATAACCAAAATATGTAAATAGTATTTAAATAAAATACCATTAACTCAATTTTCAGTCTTTTGTCACTTCATAGTTCACCTTCTTCATGAGACTGTTCTTAATTTATCTGTTAAAGGAATTCTGAAAAAAATGATGTACCCCTTCACCAATGTATTTGGTTGAAAATTAACATTTTCATCATAACTTTCATGGTTGCAAAGGATCTAATTTTTAGCATGTTAGAAGTATTAACATTTTTGATATAACTATTACCTCATTCATTTAAATGTATTCAATGGATTCCAAGTATTGTGCTTTCTTATTTCAAATTTTAAGATATCTGAAATTGGGATGACTATCATTATTACTCTAGTCAAGTGTCAGGCATGCCTGTGGGTGTCAGTGACTTAGAAGAAAATTCCAGAGAAAATTGTATTTAAGAAATGCTATAGGCTTACACCTATAAACCCAGCACTTTGAGAAGCCAAAGTGAGAGATTCACTTGAGCCTAGGAGTTTGAGACCAGCCTGGGAAACCAAGTGAGAACCCCATCTCTAAAAAAAAAAAAAAAAAAAAATTAATTAGCCAGGTACAGTGTCATGCGTCTGTAGTCCCAAATACTTGGGAGGCTGAGACAGGAGGATATCTTGAGCCCAGGAGTTTGAGGTTGCAATGAGCTATGATTGTGCCCCTGCACTCCACCCTGGGTGACAAAGCAAGACCAGAGGGAGGGAAGGAGGGAGGGAGGGAGGGAGAGGGGGAAGGGGAGGAGGGAAGGCTGTAGCACCAAACTTTGATGGCTCAGAGGAAAGCATAATTGATGGTAAAGATCCAAATAAGTCTAAAAGATTTCTTTCAATACATATAGAATAAAATTTCTAAGTAAGTGATTAAAAAAAAGTCATGTCAGTTTCAGTTACAGAATTTTCTCTTAGTGAAACAAAAAGTAATAGTAGTAACTTAGATTTAATAAAATAGATTACAATTATTTAATACCCACTGATATCCATTTTTATTACATGAATAAATTCTTTTTATGGTGGTAAAATACATAACATAAAATTTATTATTTTGCCATTTTTAAGTTTAAAGTTAAATTGCATCAAGTACATTCACATTGTTGTGCAATCTTCACCACCACCCGTCTCCAAAATGTTTTCATCATCTCAATCTGAAACTTTGTACCCATTAAACAATAACTCCCCATTCCACCTCCTTCCAGCCATTGGTAATCACCATTCCACTTCCTGTCTTTATGAATTTGACAATTCCAGACATCTCATGTAAGTGGAATCATACAATATTTGTTTTTCTGTGGCTGGCTTACTTCACTTAAGATAATGTCTTCCAGGTTCATCTATGTTGCAGCATGTGTCAGATTTTCCTCCATTTTTAAGCCTGAATGATTTTAATGCAAATGAATGATTTTACAATGTGATTCTATGTATTCGGCCTTTCAATTCATACAATGACATTGTATGTATATACATTTTATTTATCATTTATGGATAGACATTTAGGTGGTTTTCGCCTTTTGGCTATTGTGAATAATGCTATAAACATTGGTGTGCAAATACCTGTTCAAGGCCAGGCACAGTGGCTCATACCTGTAATCCCAGACTTTGGGAGGCCAAGGCAGGCAGATCACCTGAGGTCAGGAGTTTGAGACCAGCCTGGCCAACATGGTGAAACCCCGCCTGTACTAAAAATACAAAAATTAGCCATGCATGGTGGCAAGGTAATCCCAGCAACTCAGGAGGCTGAGGCAGGAGAATTGCTTGAACCCGGGAGGAAAGGTTTCAGTGAGCCGAGACTGCGCCACTGCACTGCAGCCTGGGTGACAGAGTGAGACTCGGTCAAAAAAAGAAAAAAAACAAAAAACAACAACAACAAAAAACCTGTTCAAGTCCTTGCTTTTGATTATTTTGGCTACATGTCCTGAAGTGAAATTGCTGGATCATATTGTTATAGTACATTTAAGTTTTTAGAAACCTCCACACTGTTTTTTTTTAACTCTTCTTTAACAGCTATATTCATTCCACTACTCTAACAAGAATTTTAACCTAACATAAAAATATTTATTGTTTATAATCCCATCATAACTCTACAATAATTAATATAAATTAAAATGAAAATTTTATGTTATCATAAGGATCTAGAAGTTAAAATTTTTTCTAGATTCAGTTATCATTCAATAGCAGTACACAGTTAATCAAAACAACATAAATGCCTTATACATTTTATAAATATTAAACCAAAAAAGTAGAGTTTTAATAGAAGGGTTCTCTAAATGAGATGCACTGGGCTATGTTCTTTCTTTTTCCAATTAGTTTATGAAACCTCTGTATGAATATTCTATTCTTTCAATAGATAAATGGATGAACAGATAGATGGATAGATAGATAGATAGATAGATAGATAGATAGATAGATAATAAATAGAATTGCTGAGAAATTTCAATCACAATAATTGCCCATAGAACCTTCCCCCGTTACCCTTTACAAGAGACAATATGGAACCTAATAAACTCTCAGTGGTGAGTCACAGTCAGCACACTTACTATATCAATTAATACCCCTGGTGTCTCAGTCTCTCCCACGCTCAAGCCATCCTTACCTTACCAAGCCATGCCCATTCCAGCAGATGCAGTCCAGTTCCAGTACCTCCCCCTCACTGTAATGCATAAAGGCTCTGACTTTTCTAACAACTGCCCAAAGGGGCTGTGTACATAATCCAGAAGTGTATGCGGTTAAGCCTCATAGAATATGGGCTCCTAACCATACCCTGCCTTTCACTTTCATTGGAAAGAGAACAGGCAATATGGAGCCTAATAAACTCTCAGTGGAGATTCCCAGCCAGTACACTTACCATATCAATTAACAATGAATAATTACTGTTCACTTTCACTGGAAAGGCAGGATATGGTCAGGAGCTCATAAATAAATTCCTTGCCCTTCCTCTTCCGAACAAACTTTTCTGAGACACAGTGATCCCAAACAATCTCTCCAGAAATACAGAAATATCCCATGAAACTGAATAACCAACCAGGTTTAGACTGTGGCCAGTGTAATAATGCATCATCTTGTATTTGCTCCCATCCTTCACCACCTCACTTCACTTTGTACCTCACTCTCAATGATCTGGAATTCACCCATTCACCCATCCAAATAAAATATTAGCAGCTGAGCTTTGTTTTGGCTTTGTATTTTTGAGAACTCAGACTAAGATATTCATAAAAATAAGTAGAAGAGAATGAAAGGAGTTCTCTTATAGCAATTTCACTCAATATTTTAAACTCCTTGCTAGATATTGGACAAAATAACACAGTAATATACCATCTAAACTCAGTTTCAACAATTATTGGTGGACATTTCAAATAAGCTTTCATTCAATGCTTTTGAAAGCAAAGAATTAGTTGCCAACTTTTTTTACACTGTGTTATCAGCCATTGGAATATCCACTCTTCCAAAACCTACACCAGTATTTCAAATTATTCCTTTGCCTGACCTAAAAGTATATAAATCCAAGGGCAATGCCCCAAGCAATACATCATGGTAAGATCTGAATGTTTAAGAGGTTTAACTTTCTTTTGTAAACTGAGAAAAAGGAATCTGGAAGAAAGTGAGACTTTGCTTATATCCACCCAAGTCACTGACTAAGCAGCTGTTTCTTCCCATCCCCCTCAGCCCCTCCTTGGGCATCTGCTAGCTTCATGATGGTCAGACCTTGAATCTTTAAACTACCCTTATCTTTGATAGTGCTGACCTCACTCGAGGGCTGACATGGGAAAGCTCGTCCTTTCCCTTATGGTCTAATTTCTTCATTCCCTTCAACCACAACATGAGGTTTTGCATAACAAGTTTTAGGTACTGAGAACCTATAAGCAACCGACAAATTGCAAAGCAATTTGATAAGCAGAAGATAAAAACTGAAAACTTCAGTGCTACCGCCATCCTAAGAAAATGCAAATTTAAAAAGGCATAAAGCCAGAACTTTCCTCAGCTGCTGTAGTAGACACACTCATAACCCTGTCTCAAGAATCAACCTCCTCTCCTCCTCTCTGAAACATATCCACTCTTCATTTTTTTCCAGTGCATATCTCCATCCATTGCTGCACTTGGAAAATTCAATCTTCTACTCAGAGGAGATAGCCATGTTTCTCTCTGCCCAGGGGGCATTCTAAAGCAAAATAGCATTCAACCCTACCTTCCCCCAAGCCTAAGTTAATTAATTGAGAATAACATCATGAAAAGCTTCAGCTAAACAGTCCAAATAGGCTTTGTTACCCCAAGTCTAGCACCATTCAAGATCTCTCTGCCGCAGATGTTTATATTTATCCTCATTTTTCTTACAGCCTTGTGGCAGGTTAAGTATTGAACAAAGTATGTGCAAGAACACACACACACAAGGGACCCATACCTCCTAAAGAAAAAAAACACTATTGTCAGAAACAGTCCAGCCTAAATCCATATTAAAATAGTATTTCTATTAAGGTAAGGATCAGCTGCATGTAACTGAAAATCCAAAGAAGTGGCTTGAACAAAATAGAGATGGATTTCTGGAGGTAGCTGTCCTGAACTGTTATAGTTAGGACCCAGGCTCTTTCTAACTCTCCATTCCAGCTCCCCAAGATCTGCCCTTCATCTTCATAGTAACAAGATAGCTGCTTATGCTTCAGCCATCACATCCAAGATCCTAGCCATAGGATAAAGGCCTTCCCTTTGCAAAGAGATATCTGAGAAATTTCACATTACACTTCCACTTATATGACACTGGCCAAAATTTTCATGGACTTCCCTGCCCATAAAAGAAATCATGTTTTACATAATTATATGAATTATTATATCAATATTTGAGGCCCCTTCATAAAAATGGAACCCATCACAATGCCTTTCGCAGGAGAGTAGTACCTGATGGCCACTTTAAGTTACAACTAAGACTCACAGAAGCATTAATTTTTTAAAAAATTTTGATCCAAATTAAATTCTAATGTTAGTCACCTTTATCTCATTGACATTTACAATCTGAAAGGAGACAATATAAAGATTCATTATGGGCAGGGCACAGTGGATCACGCCTATAACCGCAGCACTTTGGGAGGCCGAGGCAGGCGGAGGTCAGGAGTTCAAGACCAGCCTGGCCAACATGGTGAAATCCAGTCTCCACTAAAAATACAAAAATTAGCTGGGCATGGTGGCGGGTGCCTGTAATCCCAGCTACTCGGGAGGCTGAGGCAGGAGAATCACTTGAACCCGGGAGGCGGAGCTTGCAGTGAGCCAAGATCGTGCCACTGCACTCCAGCCTGGGCGAAAGAGCGAAACTCCGTCTCAAAAATAAAAATAAAAATAAAATAAAATGAAGATTCATTATGTTCTTTTGCAAAGAATAGCTTCAGAGAGAAGGTAGGGGTGGAGAAGTTCATTTAAGGTTTACTCACATCTTGCCACCTCTTAATTTTGCTTATCCTTAAACTGTACATGTAGAATGAGCAGCAGCTTTTTTTTTCCACGTTATGTCGAATGCACTGCCAAGGGTTAACACCCAAATAAGAAAATAGTTATCAGGAAGATTGCAGACTGCTATGGATGGGAGTGGGAGAAAAGAGAAGTTTTAACAATAAAATAATGAGTCAATGACTTTGCAAAATGGGAGATGTTTTCAGTTAATCATCAAACTGGAAGTTTTCTACTTCCCATCAAAAGCAAAAATTATCTATATAACCCCTGCT
This sequence comes from Pan troglodytes, assembly GCF_028858775.2. Taxonomy (NCBI): domain Eukaryota; kingdom Metazoa; phylum Chordata; class Mammalia; order Primates; family Hominidae; genus Pan; species Pan troglodytes. Next base: position 54,010,824 of record NC_072408.2, on the reverse strand, counting down.
ACTGATAAATCACAGGAAATAAGGTGAGAAATTCTTTTCAGGCCTGAGTAATCTACATCAGGCATTTTTCAAGAAGCTCACTGATGCAGTGTTCAGCATTTCAGTGTTGCATAGATCTGCACAGTAGCAAATTGGGAAATTCAGAAATAAAGTTAATAAACTTTCTATAGTTAAAATGTATGTTTTCAACAAATAAATATGGAGTTTCTGAGAATTTTGTGTCCATTTCAACCCAGAAGTGAGTTAAATTTGGACCAGCATGAAAAGAAAGAAGGTAACTGGCAGATGATTGGAAACCCATTAAAAATAAGAGAAAACTCAGGAAGAATTAGAATGCAGATACTTCTCTTAAACAAATGAAATAAAGTATGATTCATTTAGCAGGAAAAGATGAAAATTAATTTTAAAATAATATTATATCACCTTATATATTATTTTTACTTTATTGTGTGCAAATGAGTTTGTAAGACAATATTTAAAATATTGTATGTAACCCATATTTCTCCAGGTCACACAAATCTGGCAAGTATAAACTGGTTCATATAAACAGCACAGTGGTGAAAAGAACAGTCTGTGGACAAGAAGGCTATCTGACCAACAAAACAGAATAGAGTCCAAAAAAACTTACACTTATAAGGTTATCTGATTTATGACAAAAGTGACACTGCAGTGCTATGGGGAAAAGATGGGCCTTTCAATAAATGGTACTGGACCAATTGAATATTCATATGGGAAAAAATGTACCTTTACTCCCAACTTCACACCATGCATCCATATCAGGTCCAGGTAGATTACAGAAAAAAATGTAAAAAGTAAACAGAAGAAAATACCTTCATGACCTTGGGGTAGTCAGAGACTTCTGAAAGAGACTGCAAAAAGTGCTAGCCATAAAAAAAAAAAAAAAATAGATAAACTAAACTGTGTTAAAGTTTCAGTACAGTTCCATTCTTCATAGAGTCTTCATAGGGCACCATAAGAAAATGAAAGACAATCCAAAGAAGGGGAGAATATTTTCACAATACATATCCAACAAAGGATTCACATCCACAATTTATAAGTAATTCTTGCACAGCAGTAATAAGAAGAGATAACACAATAGGAAAAAGAACAAAAGACTAGATCGGAATCTTCACAAAAGAGACTATAGAATCACCAAAAAACATATGAAAATGTACAGGGAAAAGAAAATTAAAATCAACTACAACATGATATCTACTGTTCCACATCCACCAAAATGTCTTTAATGAAAAAGACAGAAAATACCAAGCGCTGACAAGAATGTGAAACAACCATTGCTTCCACACACTGCAGGTGGGAGAGTAAATTGGTTCAACCGCTTTGGAAAACTGGTTGCCAGCACCTACTGAAGATGAACATAAACATATATGTGCTGTATATGACACAGCAATTCCACTCCTAGGTAAATGCCCAACAGAAATGTATAGTCACATTTACCAACAGGTATACAGTAGGATATTCATAGCAGTACTATCATCAATGTCCAAACCTGAAAACTACCCAAATGCCCACCAATGGTATAATGAACAGAGTATATTCAAACAAGAAAACACTATAGCAACAGGAGTGAACCAACTAAAACAGCATGGATGTCATTGCAACATGCAAGAACATGAGTGATTTTCAGTGCTGAATAAAAGAAGCCAGACATAGAGGAGAATATTGTAAAATTCCATTTATATGAAGTACAAAAACTGTCAAACTACCTTATGCAATTACAAGTCAAGAGAGCAGTTGCCCTTATCAGGGATGGTGACTAGAAACGGGCATAAGAGGGCTCCCAGGATGCTGGTAATGATCTGTTTCTTCATCTAGGTGCTGATTACAAATGGTATTCAGTTTATGAAAGTGTATCAACCTGTACACTTAGGACATGTATACTTTTCTATATGTATATTACTCACTAATAAACAATTTCTTTAAAAGAGCACATTATGGTCTTAGATTGCCTGAGTTCACACTTGCTAGCTGTGTGATTTTGAGCAAATTACTTAATCTTAGAATTTCATGCTGGTAAAATGGAAATAAAAGTAGTGCCTACTTCACAGAACTGTAGAGAAGATTAAAACTCCACCATAATGTAATAAGTAGGGTCCCCAAATTTCAACTGGGCGTATAAATATAAGTCATGTTGAAAGGGTACTCAAATGATAGGGCCAGCCTGTGCAACTAGCTGGCTGCAAATACTAGGAGTCCAGCTATGAAACTCAAATCCACCTCTATCCTAGCTACAGCTTGTTAGCACTTGATGGCAAATGTCTTCTCTGGTTTCTATATTAACAGAGATAATTCTGAGTTCTACGTATAACGAAGATTTCCAAGACAAAGAGTTAACTGGTACCCATTTTGTCATTTGTGGAGAAACTAGGCTGGAAGAGTACTTGGGTCTCTGCCTTCCAGCTTCCTGAGCCAAGGTTGTCTTCCATTTCCTAACCTAGCATTAGCCTCTCCTCCACTTTCCCTCTTTCCCTGAAGAGGAAAAGAACTTTAGCCTACCCTCATTTGAGAACACAAGCTGGCCAGAAGACAGGAGAGAAATATCAACCCCTAATATTTTAGTTTGCATCTTGGCAGATGGGAAGTTATAAAACACATAGGTCACTTGGGTGAATGACAAGCACTCAATAAAGCAGTAGCCATTTTCCCCCATCTGACTGTGGACCCATCCACCTTACAAGACCTCCAACGCTCCTCAAGGTCTTTCCCAGCTATTTCCTGTAGTTCCCAGAAGATATGCGGGATTTGCTGCCATGTGCTCGCTCTCATCACCCCCTTAAACACAGGACTAGGAAACACAGGAGCATCCCTGTCTTCCAGAGTCCTCAAAATACCACAGCCAGGCTGTCTTCCACACAAAAGAAAGGAGAATGCCTCTCTTCCTCTTCTGGATTTTAAAAGAGAACCAAAGGAATCCTGCCCTGAAAAACACTGCCTTACAGAGCTTCTTGTGGGGGAAGGGAGCCTCTAAAATCTTGGGTTATTTGGGGAACTTTTTGTTTTATGATATTTTCTTCCTTTGTATGTATAATAGAACCACTCTGTCACACAAGAGGCCATGGGGACTGGACTACCATACTGTATGGCTCTCAGCCCCTCCTCTCAGGCCACTGACACCTTGTTATTGGGCTCATCCTGACTGTTCCTTTCCTTACAATGATCTCAGTTCCCACTGCAAACACTCCTGGCAAGCTTACCGCTCTAGCCCATTAGACAAACCAAGATATGCCTGATTCCCAAGAATAAACACTCTTGTGCTCAAAGAGGAACTCCCCCCAAAACATTTCATTATACACTATTGGCTTTATAAAAGTGAGAGCTTAAAGAACATTTCATACATCTCTAAAGATGGATGTCCTAACCAGGTGGATCCAATGGACAAATTGGATGAAGATTCTGGAGCCCAGAATAGGCTGCAGCACTCAGCAAATTTATGGTAATGGACATGACAAGGCCACATCTTCCAGATGCATGACACATTTTCACAGAATCCACCCAACTCCCAGGCACCTACCATAATGCCACTCCCTCTCTCATCCTCAAGAAAACATGTTAGAATGTGTGCAAGCATAAATGATGTTCAATTACGCATATAACCTTGACTGTCCTCTAACCTACAAAAGCAGTAAAACATTCACAAGTGCTAGTTTCTACCCACCACACCACCAGACCTTTTGGTCCTGTGATCCTGTGAACCACTACCTGAACAAGACTGAATTCATTAAGATTCATCAACTTACAAAGAAAAATGTCCAAATCAAACTAACTTGGAAAGAAAAGGGAATTTGTCCAAGGTATATGAGAAAGTCTTGTAGGACACAGGAAGGGTGGGGTAAAGCTGAGCCTCAGAGACAACTTGAAAGCTGCCTGGGCTCTTGCTGTCTTTGTTTTTCAGGTCTGCTCCCATCTCTCCTGGAGACTAGCTTCCTCCACATTGTAGAAAGCACAGCCACCCAAGCTCCTGTGGCTCTCACAGCCAGAGAGGGGCTCCCCTTGGTGACCACCACATGAAACTTCACAGAAGTGCAAAGACTGGCAGCATTTCTTTCAGATGCCTACACCCAAAACCAATCAGCAAGGGCCACAGGGCCTGGGTTCCAGGGACAGACAACCTTGCAAACCAGGGCCCATCCAGAGAAGGGGAAATCGTTGATGTATCTATTACAAAGATACATTTCCTTCTGGATGTGGCATAGGTTATATTCTGATTATGGTAGTTACTGAATGCAAGGGGGTGAAACTGACAGAATTAGCCACAAAAAAAGCCAAAATCAGAGCCTAAGAAGGAGAGACCAATAAGTGGTTTTCTCAGTTAAAAATAGCCAGACGTTAGGTTTAAATCAGAGTTGGATTGAATATCACAGCAGTCTGAAAGTGAGTGAAAGGAAGTTGTTTGTGACAGTCTGATGGCTCCCCATGATAAGGCACTGATCCCCATCTTTAATAATAACCAATAATAAGCACACTGCACGACTCTCTTCTATTTCTAATATTATGGGTAAAATTGTGCAGGCCAAATCAAATGCAATTACTGCTTAAGGCGGAACGGATGAAAGCCCACAGCTCCTACACATTAAAAAGATTCAGTGGGTGAAAGACCTAAAGAAGAAAGATGCAATAATGTTTTTTATAATTATTACTTTCATTGTTATTATTTTGGTTTGGGTTATTATAATTATTATTATGATAATTACTTTTTTATTGATACTTCTCCTTACGTTTATCTTGAGACGGAAACAATAACTGCCCAGCTCTCCTTGTAAAAGTGCCAAGGGAGTAGTTGGAAGTAATGATGAAAAAGGCTTTTTCTTTTATATTAGTCCTGCTATAAAAGGGGTGGTTACTCTTTCTATAAAGGTAGCCCATGTCACATAAAATAAAGTCATATTTCTTCCAAAGCTGTTCATTCAAATCTGGAAGTAACTTCTTCTTCCTTATGAAATGGCATACTTGAGTGAGTATCTATCAAACCTTCTGAACCGGCCTTTCTCACACAATATGTGGAGTTGATAAAGAGGGCATGGCTCAAGTCTTTATGTCTGGGTCTCATTTTCTCCTATGTTCCAGGGCACCATTGACTCTGTTGATTAAATAAGAGCTCACATCACTGGGTCTCCTGTGATCAGTGTTTTTCGGGAGCAGAACAGGGATTAATTGATCTTTTGTCTCTGAATAATACTATTTGATGGAAATTTAATAGAAACTGGTAGATTTTAATATTACCAGGAAGCCATGGAGAACTTGACATTTTAATTTGTTTCTGAATCGTTCATATAGCAGAAAAGCCAGGAATATACATATGTTAATAAGCTTTCTGACAGAGCAATGAAGGGAAGAAGGGAAGAAAGAACTGCAGGAATTATTCATCCTTAGGAGGCTCAGCAAGAAATGAGCTTGAGCTGTGTGGAGAGTATTTTTTTTTAGTCATATTTGCCAGCTGGGAATAAATAAGCATATGACTCTGAGGGATTACTCCACTAAGATCCTAAATTTAAGGCTATGCATACCCACAGGATATTAGGGAACTTAGCGAAGTTTCTTGATTCCTTCTCCCTTCCCCAGCTAGGGTGTCAGCTGCTACCTGCACAGGCCTAGACAGTGGATGAAGTTGGTGCTTAGTCCTCCTGCATCCTCATCAACTCACACCCATCTTCTGTAGCATTTTTTTCCTCCTTAGTTCTCAAGAATTTTTCAATGCCCAGCACCTCCAGTCAAGAAGGAAGTCACCCTCTCTTTAAGGCAGTAGTGCCTGAATGTGTTACCTCTGAAGCATGTGTGCTCTCAATGGGAGAAGATTGTGTTTAATTACCAAAACTGACATAGTAATGGATTCTTCCGCATGGTTTCTGCCTAACATCTGACAGGTTCTACCACACAGGACACTGTATCCACAAACCTGCCATAGAGTGTACTGTTTAGAAAATGCTAGCTTTTATTCTGAATTTTTAATAAAAAAGTAGATTTTTCCTAAAATCCCTTTTATTCAGAACATACATATGAGCCCTCCTTAAGTAACCTTCATAATTCACTTATCAGAAAGATTTGCTTTACAATTCTTGAGTGAGAGTTAGGATTTAATTTTTGAAAAATTAGTGTACACACAACTTTTCAAGAAAAAACTCTCACATATATAGAGAGGTTTGACAAACATGCATGCAAGCCCCCAACTGTTAAACAGAAATAGATGAAAAATGGACAATTAGGCCACATCCGTTTAAGATGCTTCCATCATGAAAACTAATAAACCATTGATGTCATCTCTGGCTTTATGAGGTCTTTACATCTGGGACAGCCTTTGCAGATTGTAATTAATCATCATACATCACCAAACGCCACTGACTACCTAGAAGATGAGCCCTCTGCAACCCTCATGATTTTCCCACATTTGCTTATCTGCAGATTTGCTTGTCCTTCAGATTACGGCACGGTAGAGTGAGTGAGTCTGTATGTCAAGTTACTTTCCCTTCAATTTTGCTTTTTTGTTTGAATTTACATTAGCCAAACATGGTAGGCTGAAAAATGCCACCCCCTCCCAACAAGATGTTCACATCCTAATCCCCAGACCCTGTGACTACGTTCTCTCATATGGCAAAATGATTTTGCAGATGTGTTTAAGTTAAGGACCTTGACATGGAGCAATTGTCCTCAATTATCCAGGTGGGCCCACAGGATCCTTACACGCAAAAGGCAGAGGGAGATGCTGAAGAGGAGACGGTGATGTGATGACAGCAGCAGAGGGATGCACTTTGAAGGCAGAGGAAGGGGCCACAAGACAAGGAATACAGGGAGCCACTAGAAGCTGAAAAGGGCAAGGGAATGGATTATCCCCTCAGAGCTTCCAGAAGGAACCAGCCCTGCCAAAACCTTGACTTTAGCCCAGTGAAACTGACTTCAGACCTCTGATCTCCAGAACTGTTAAGGAATAAATCTGTATTGTTTTAAGCCACTAAATTTGCAGTAATTTGTTGTGGAAGACAGTGTGGCGATTCCTCGAAGACCTAGAACCAGAAATACCATTTGACCCAGCAATCCCATTACTAGGTATATACCAAAAGGAATATGAATCATTCTATTATAAAGATACATGCATGTATATGTTTGCTGCAGCACGATTCACAATAGCAAAGACATGGAATCAACCCAAATGTCCATCAATGATAGACTGGATAAAGAAAATGTGGTACATATACACCATGGAATACTATGCAGCCATAAAGAGGAATGAGATCATGTCCTTTGCAGGGACATGGATGGAGCTGGAAGCCATTATCTTCAGCAAATTAACACAGGAACAGAAAACCAAACACTGCATGTTCTTATTTATAAGTGGAAGCTAAACAGTGAGAATACATGGACACAGAAAGGGGAAACACACACACTGTGGCCTGTCAGGGAGTGCAGGGGGAGGGAGAGCATCAAGAAGCATAGCTAATGGATGCTGGGCTTAATACCTAAGTGATAGGTTGATAAGTACAGCAAACCACCATGGTACACATTTACCTATGTAACAAACCTGCATGTCCTGCACATGTATCCCAGAACTTACAAATTAAATTAAATTAAATTAAATTAAATTAAAAATAAATAAATAAAATAAAACCAAAAAAGAAAATGTATTAGAATGAATGAGAAAATTGCTACTTTCACAATTAAAAAAATAAAGTTTATTACAAAAAAAATTGTGGTAATTTGTTACAGCAGTGAAAGGAAACGAATATGACAGGCTTGAATGTTTTACTATCCCATAAACATAAACACACAAATACCCTCAAAATTAGAGAACATCTTTAACTTCTAGTGATCTATTTATTTGGGAAGCTTATAAATAACACTGGCACTCGGGATAAAAATGTAAGCAACTCATCTCACAGTTACATGGGTTATTGGTCAAAAAGTATTTACTGAATACCTAGTATGGGAAAGGCATTGTACTGGGAGAGACAGTGGAATAAGGTACAGGTTGAGCATCTCTAATAAGAAATTCTCCAAAACCCAGAATTTTTTCAACACTCATATGATGCCACAAGTGGAAAATTCCACACCTGACCTCATATCACAGGTCACAGTCAAAACACCATCAAAACTTTGTTTCATGCACAAGTTATTTAAAATATTATAAAAACTACCACCAGGCTATATGCATAAGGTCTATATATAAAACATAAATGTTTAGACCTGGTTCCCATCCCCAAGATATCTCATTATGTCTGTGCAAATATTCCAAAATCTGGAAAAATCTTAAATCTAAAACACTTCTGGTCCCAAGCTTTCAGATGAGGGATACTCAACCTGCACACTGCCCTTGAGGAACTTTTCTTAAACAGTATGAAAGCAAAACAAGTACAAAATTAAATAACCCTGAGCACTGTATCTTAATCACTTGTAAATCTCCAAGCTATTTTCTGGCAAATAGTAGATGCTACATATTTTCTATTGGGCAATATAAATTAAGTTCCTGTGATGTAAAACAATAGTGCAGGAGTTATGAACACACTGTGATTAACCGTAAAATTGTTATTTTAATTAATAGCACAGGGAGGGAGAAAAAGGAGGAGGGAAGGGGAAAGGAGTATGGTATATACTTATGAACATACATATATGTATACTATACTTATATTTAATATATGTATATGTACATATTTTATATGACATATATATCATGTATGTGGTATTCAAGGAAAAATTTGCAAAAATATATGTCATATCATGCAACTTCTCTGTTCAAAACCTTCTCATGACATCCCATCAAATTCAAGAGTAAAAGCCAAAGTCCCTGCTGTGGCTTTAAGGCCCTTCCATGATCACCATCACCCATGTCTCATCTTACCACCTACTACTTTCTCCCTTGCTTACTTCATGCTAATCATATATGTCCCATTGCAGTTGCTGCCTCAGGGCCATTGTATTTCCTGTTCTCAATATTCTCCCCCTCCAAAAATATATTCAAATGGCTTGCTCCCACCTGCCCTTTAGGTCTTTGTGCAAATGTTATATTTTGAGTGAAAATTTTTCTGGCCACCTCTTTTAAAATGACAACCCTCCCCTCCCAAAACCTCTTTTTCTCTCTTTTTCTGCTTTATTTTTCCCCACAGAACTCTCCTCATAGAATTTGCCCTATAGTTTGTTTCGTTGGATGGTTTGATTTTGTACCTGTCTCCTCCACACTAGAATGTAAGCTCCCTGAGAGTAGAGATATTAGTGTGTATTGTTCACTGATGTGTCCCTAATGCTTGGCACATCGAAGTTGCTCAATGAACACTTGTTGAATGAATGAATATAGCTCTTTCATCTTTACTATATTTGTTAGTTATGGGCATATCTGTCTTCTCTCAGACTACATAAGGCATAGCTACTGTATTAATTTACCAGCTTTGCCATAACAAATAATCACAAACTTGACAGCTTAAATCCATAGAAATTTATTCTCTCACAGTTCTGGAGGACAGAAGTCTGAAATCAAAGTGTCATCAGTCCACACTCCCTCTAAAGGCTCTAGTGGAAAATTCCTCTTTGCCTCTTCCAGCTGCTGATGCTCTTGGCATTCCTTGGCTTGTGGCAGCATCCCTCCAATCTCTGCTTTTGCCTTCACATGGTGTCCTCTTCTGTGGCCCCATGTCTTCTCCTTTTCTGTCTCTTATAAGGACACTTGTCATTGGATTTAGATCCTTCCCTAATCCAGGATTATCTCCTCTCGAGAGAATCTTACCTTAATTACATCTGAAAAGACCTTTATTCCAAATAAAACCACATTCTGAGGTTGCAGGGAGACCTATCTTTTGGGTCTCCATTCAGCCCACTATAGGTAGAAACTATGTCTTTATTTTTTTTATCCCCAGACCTTAATGTATCATAGAGCAGAGAATTTTCTTAATAAATAATGATTAACTGAATGAGCCTATGATTTAATGAATGAATTAAGGCTCTCTAAATTCACAAGGGACAGATGTATTCACTAGAATGGTAGGATGTGTTATAGGCCTGGTTGTCAATGACAGAGAAGGTCAGTTGGATAAAAGTTTGGATTATGAGGTCAGTGAAGGATATAGTTACAAAAGGCTGAACATATCTAGACCATCAAGGCTTCTGGGAAGAGAGGAAGTAGAGCAGGACTCACATGAAAGGAAAAGTTTAACACACTGTACAGCAGGAACAAGGGTAAAGGTGGGAAATAATATCTCAAGGTAAGAATTTAGGAAAGGATAAGATTGCATATAAAACTACAAAGCAAACTCATAAATATAATTGGCTTCATGGATAACAGACAAGGAGAGGATGGATTTCATGTGCACGACTGTAATGAGCTGAATTTATGGTGCTGTGTAAGCATATAAACTTAATGGAGACAGTTTAATAAAAATTCATAATTTAGCATTCAAAATAATTTCTGTTGTGATATGGTCAGATGTGATTACATTGACTGTATAGTTTTACAATTAAGATAATGATCCAGATTTTTTTCTAGGCTCTCCCTCACTTGGCAGGGGGGAAACATAAAGAATAAATAAATCACTAAACATCACTTTTCATACGTTTTAACCATATTGGTGGCTTGTGTTTGCTGATGATTTTATTAAAATCCTATCTTATATTTCTGAAGAGAGAAATTTTTCCTCTCATTCTTAGCAGCAGATAACCTAAGTTGAGTTCTAACAATAGTAAACAAGAGCCCCACCCTCCAAGGATCCAGTTTAATAAAATGTTGGCAGATCCGTTGATGGAACAGAAGAGAATTTATTGCCCTTAATTGTCTCAAGATTTTTCTTCTAGCTGGCCACACAGGTTTAGTAAAATAGCATATGTTTCCTGCTCCATGATTCAAATCATTTTTTGTTTTATGCTGAATAATATTTACATATCATATTAATGTAATGCTCTTAATTCACTTCCTAGCTTTAGAGTAACTTATTAAAGCATTAAAAATATATGATTACAAAACAATGTAAACGTTACAACTCTTGATAATATAAAATAGCTAATGTATCAATATATCTGAAAGAAGGTCATAGATTATGAAGAGCTGTCAAGGGAAAGAAAGAAGGAAGTCGGGGTGTGATAATTTTCACATCATCTTTCTTTTAGTGAAGTTTGATGATTTTCAAAATTTAGCAATTACAAAATAAACAAAAATCAAAAATGGTTGTAGGAAGTCTCCATTATGAGAAGTCAACATTATGAGTAATGTCATGGATGGGGGAGAATGGTAAGGAGAATCTGGTTTATCATTTTATATGCTTCTGTAAGTTTCTAATCCATTTCTTTCACAATGCACCTGCTATTGCTTTTAATCATAAGAGAAGATATATATACAGCATTGGCTAAAACTGTAGGCTCCAGAACCAAAACACAAGTTCAAATCTCAACTCTGCCACTTCCTAGCTGTGGGACTGTGGCAAACGTAGTTAACTACTCTATGCCTCATCTATAAATTGGGAACAATAACGGGGAATCTACTTCACAGAACTTTTGTAAAGTTTAAATTCTTTTTAGGAAGTGAACATCTACAAACATAAAAAGTATAAACACAATGGCAACTATGTACTCAATGTTTAATTTTAATATATTTTATTTTACCATATTTGTTTCAAATCATTGGGTATTTTTTAAAGAAATAAAATAGTACAGATACAGTGAACTATACTAACCGATCTCAGGACACACCTTCACTCTCAGAGGTAACTATCATCAGGAGTATTATATTATCTTTTATATTGTTATTTTTATGATTTTACTATGTATGGACACATGTATAATACATATTAATAGCATTTTACGTATGTTTCTAAATTACATAAATGCTGTCCAACTCTACAGATTCATTTTCAACTTGATTTTTTCTTATTTTTGAAGTTTACCCATGTTCCGTAGTTTGTAGAACTACATCTACAAAAATAGATGTAGTTCAATCATTCTTGCCTGCTGTATGATATTCTGTCATATGAATATAATACAATGTAGATATTCATTGCCTATTAAGGGACATTTATGTTTTTCTAGTATAACCTGTTTTTGCTTTGACTACAAAGTTCCTGAATATGATGTTTTGCCTACATCTATGTTTTTCCAGTATAATTTCTGCTGGTAGTTGTCATTATGAGCACTTGCATCAAGTTTGCCATAACTGATCTCTCAGTTGGTCTACTGTACTTCCAAGCCACTCTTCCCAATGCTCTCAGAATGGTTCTTCTGTACAGAAATCATGTCCAACTATTCCTTAAACACCTTGTCATCTCTAAAACTCCAAGCCTTGGTTTGGCATATAAAATTCCTTCAGGATCTGACTATGCCCAATCTCATTTCCTGCCACTCTTCCACTCTCCTCCTACACTCCCGCAGGTCACTGAACACTCCTGCAGATCCCTGAAGACACCATGCTGAATGCTTTGATTTCCTTTTTTTTTTTTTAATGGAGTCTCATGCGGTCACCCAGGCTGGAGTGCAGCAGTGTGATCTCGGCTCACTGCCACCTTCATCTCCTGGGTTCAAGTGCTTCTCCCACCTCAGACTCCTGGGTAGCTGGGATTACAGGCACTCGCCAGCACACCTGGCAAATTTTAAAAAATATTTTTAGTAGAGATGGGGTTTCTCCATGTTGTCCTCAGGCTGGTCCCAAACTCCTGACCTCAGGTGATCTGCCCACCTCAGCCTCCCAAAGTGCTGGGATTATGGCGTAAACTACCGAGCCCAGTTGCTTTTGTTCATTTCTATGCCTTTGAGTTCTGTGACTATGCTATTTTCTAGAAAATCATCTTCCTCCTCATCATCATCCTTCTCCTTCCCCCCTACTCCTCATGTTCATCTTCCCACTCCTTGCTTTCTCCTTTATCTTTCCCCTTCTCCCAGTCCTTTCCCACCTCCTTCTTCTTTGCCTAGACTGGAAGCCTCTTCTGTCCTCTTCAAGCAAAAATAAATGCTTTCTCTTCTCTGATCCCATAAGACATTGTGCATAAGTTAAAATGTTTACACAATGCCATGTTGTTGGTTTTTTTTTTTTTTCAGATACATTCTTCCACTAACCTATATACTCTGGAAAGAAGGGAGTGTACTCTAAACATCCTTATATCCCAAGAACCTAGTGCCTTGAAACAGGGTAGCAGCTTAACAAGTGCTGACTGGAGGAATGAACTTATTATATTAAAAACTTGTTTATATAACTATAATTACAAAAGAAATAAATTATAAATTATACAACGTACAGTTCACTGTATCTGTACTATTTTATTTCTATAATTTTATAGAACTTATTCTCTAAAAATTGAAAGCCATTGAATATGATAAAGGTTGATGAAGAAAATCTAGTGTCTGTGCCTGAAATTGCCTAAAATGGAAATCAGAGGCAGGGAACCCAGTTAGGAAAGGTATTGCAATGTTCTAACAAGGTTTCCCTATGTGTTGTTGCTGTATATTGAAAGAGATGATTTAAACGGTGGTATGTCTTAACTTGCATAATACTAAGCTAAGCTATAATGGTTCTAACATCCTTAGGCAGGAAGCTGATTACAATTATGTTCATTACAACTTCCTTTCACGCGTTACTCTGGTGTGCCCCTAAGCTCTATCTTCATTTCTACCATGGGATATGTGTCATTTATATTTTCCCAACCTTCAAAACTATTCCGTGGCAACAGACTGCAAGCTTCTAGGAAAGGCCTTAGGCATTCATTCAGGGGCTGCTCTGTGCTAATAAGTGTTTCCTAAAATGACATGAAAACTATGTATTAGATAAATTGTGCAGTTATTCGTAGAGGGGGCATTAATGAAGCTTTTCTAGAAATAATTGTGTCCATGCATACAATGTCAACTAGGCAACAGCTCAGAAAGATTGTTGCTCATCTGTTCATTTTATAGATGAGGAAACAAACAATATGAGATGACAGATTTCAGAGCTGACAGTCTAAAAATGTTTTAATAATAATGGCTGGCACCGATGGAGGGTGCATCAGACTCTTGGCTAAGTACTTTATACATGTTATTATTTCATTGAATCTTGACCACAAATCTAGGAAATAGGCATTAATCTCTATTCTTGCAAACTAAGAAGCTGAGGCTTAGATGAGTTAAATAACTTGCTTTAGGTCACACAACTTATAGGTCACAGAGCCAGATTTTCACCAGATTTTTCTGACTCCAACACCTTTGCTTTTAGCTGCTTTTATGACATTATGTTGGCAGCTGTTTCCACTGCAAGAGGCTGCCTCATGTATAGGGCCCAATTCAAGCTAATGTTTTTTATCTTACCCATTGCTCGATTAAGAAAATTACTGTTGCATGCTTTGGATGCCGAGGCTTCACATCCTCCTTCTAACAGCAGGTTGGCTTCTCCCTTACTGAAACAGAGTCCCTGGATGCTCTTGCATCTCAGTCTTTCCTCCCAGGATAGTCAGGGGGTAGCCATGAGCAAAGCTCAACTCAGTCAACCTCTGTCTCCCAGGGCTTTGAGTTACCAAAGGGCCTCAAACACCAGAGGAACCACTGGAGTTCAATTATCCCAGACTCCAGGTGGGGAAATTGCTGAACAGCTTCTACGAAGGAGACCCAATGCAGCTCCTCTTACCTTGCAACTCCCAGGCCTGGTTCTTCATTCTTCCTGTCAATCTTGTGATATCTCTTTCTATGGAATTTCATTTTTCCTTAAAATAGCCAGCATCATTTTCTGTAACTTGCAGCCAAATAATTAATACAACCATGATCTCCCATTCCTATGAACATTCCTCTTAAATATCCCCTTATGGAGGACAACATAAAACATGAGTGCCATAAGGTAGAAAAATGAACTTCATTCAACACTCAAAACTGTGTGAGATGAAGTTCAAGTTGTGCCTGTCCTGTTATGTCTTCAACATCATACTCTTTCCAGTGGTGACCACAGAATGCCCCCTCCCTCAGTGTTAGCATCCACCTTCCCTGACTTCCCAGCTTCTTGTCTAAGGAATGCAATGAGACCCTCAGCGTCTACAGTCAGCTGCTTTGGACAGAGAAAAAATATGAGAAAACAGTGGTTGTGGTCTCAACTCTATAGATCCTAACAAGGATTATAGGATGGATGGAATACAACCTGTATGCCAGGAAGAATAAGTCAATCTAGTGAGGCAAAATAAGCTAAGTGAAAAAAGACATCTGGGAATGTAGACTGGGAAAGTAAGGCAAGGAACAGACAACTGGGCTGTGTGCAAGAGTGTAGGGGCCATGAAGAGAAAGTGATTGGGTTTTAGGGATGGCAAAAAGTAGGTAGGTATAAGGGTTAGAGGTAGGAAACTAGTGGTATTTCCTTGCATTGGGAATAGCTAGAATGAATAAAACTTTGCTCTCATCATTAGGAAATCATTATAGAATGACCAGTAACTGGGTTAAACGGGGGGAAAAAAAGACTGTAAGGACTAATAACAACACTTTAATAGTTGTCCTTCCAGGTAGTGAGGTCAGAGGTCATTTTTATATTATGATCTTCATTTTTCTGAATGTTCTCCAACAAGAACATTTTATTTGGCAACTATATAGCATCAAATAAGCCAATTCTGAAACTCTGTAATCACTCAACACATAGGATGGTCCAGGACTTAGCGATGATCGATACCAATGGTAACACTGCATAACATCCACTTGACTAGGAAGTGTTTTTCTGCTACTTTTACAGTACAAAAATAAATTATACCACAACCTGTATTGCCCCCCATCCCATTCTGCAACCCTTCTCCCAGGGCTCTGCTGATGAAGTTGGCCAGCTCAATCGTCTTCAACTTTCACTCTCTTAATACCAATAGAATGTAATCCCTTTGAAATAATTGTCATCCAATACAAGAACTGGGCCTTACTGTGAACAAATTTTCCTGTTCGTACAGCCTTAATTCATTCAACCAACATTTAATTGGAATTCATGGTGGTTGAAGAAAATTAACTTCTCTCTGCTGCATGGCATAAATTCATTGTTCACTGCACTATGTAAATGGCCATCCAGTGGTGGAAAAAAAAAAAAAAACTTTCGATTCTTTCCACCAGAAAGAGAAGGAAGATTCATTGTGTGTGAGATAACAAAAGGGTACATTTTGTGTTACCTTGTCCCCTAGGCTGCCTGTGCTCAGTTGAATATGATAGAAGCTATCTCATCTGATAAAATGAGACTGATACTAGGTGGTCCTTCTAATTATAGCTCTGCATCACTTCTAAGCAAACCACACCCAGAATGCATGTTAATAACTGATAGTTTAGCTTCACTGAAAGTATAGCAAGAATATCAAGATACTTGCCAAGCTCCTGAGTACAATGCAACCTTTCACAGGGTTTTGCCTACATCTTATCCAATATATGTTTTTTTGTATTGATTCATCTTTAAGTTTTTCATCTGCATTAAGTTATTTAACAAAAACACTGTTTGCCTCACTTTCATAATATTTTTATGATATTTTGGTATCATGATATTTTTGTACTATTTAAATACCATATTTCTAATAATAAGCACAATGGACACAAACAAATTTTAAAACAAACAAAATTGACTCTTGTTGTAAGAAACCATCTGTGAGAGTGGAGCCTACTAGCCTCCCCCATGCAGCATACCGGAGGCATCCGTTAGTAAAGAAATTAGACAGGTGAGCTGGATAAGTGGCATTAGTTAAGAAAATTTCTAGGTGAGGATTGTGTAGGGGTTGTTTCTATTTTTTCCCCTTCTATTTTTAGTTAACACATAATGATTCTACATATTTATGGGATATAGAGTAATATTTTGATATGTGTATACAACATATAATGAACTTACCCATCACCTCAAATATTTATCATTTCTTTGTGTTGGGAAGATTCAAGTTTTCTAGCCTTTTGAAAATATACAATAAATTATAGCTAACCATATTCTCCCTACAGTGCTAAAGAATGCCAGAGCTTGTTTCTGTCTAGTGTAATTTTGTACCTGTTAACCAACCTCTCTCTGTTCTATTCAGAAGCCCCCATACTGTTTACCATAATAAAAAGCCTTTGAAGATTACAGTGAAATTTTGTTTTTTTGTTGTTGTATTTCAATAGTCTTGGGGGAACAGGTGGTTTTGGTTACATGGATAAGTTTTTTAGTGGTGATTTCTGAGATTTTGGTGCACCCATCACCCAAGCAATGTACACTGTACCCAATATGTAGTCTTTTATTCCTCACTTCCTCCCAACCTTCCCCCCAACTGCAGGGTCCCCAAACTCCATTATATCATTCTTATGCCTTTGTGTCCTCATAGCTTAGCTCCACTTATAAGTGGGAACATACAATAATTAGCTTACTATTCCTAAGTTACTTCACTTAGAATAATGGTCTCCAACCCCATCCAAGTTGCTGAAATGTCATTATTTCGTTCCTTTTTATGGCTGAGTATTAGAATCCTGTAGGTATTTTTAAGCAATAGTACCTGAGTTTAAAAGGTAGTGGTTTGGGGTTTTTGTTTTGTTTTGTTTTCTTTGTTTTGTTTGTTAAAGCAAGATAAAATTTTTTCTATCCATTTTAAAATATTTTGAACAACCAGTGGGGAAAGGATTCCCTATTTAATAAATTGTATTGAGAAAACTGGCTAGCCATATACAGAAAACTGAAACTGGACCCCTTCCTCACACCTTATACAAAAATTAGTTCAAGGTGGGTTAAAGATTTAAATGGAAGACTTAAAACCATAAAAACCCTGGAAGAAAACCTAGGCAATACCATTCAGGATATAGGCATGGGCAAACACTTCATGACTAAAACACCAAAAGCAATTTCAACAAAAGCCAAAATTGACAAATGGGATCTAATTAAACTAAAGAGCTTCTACATAGCAAAAGAAACTATGATGATAATCATAGTGAAAGGCAACCTACAGAATGGGAGAAAATGTTTGCAAGCTATACATCTGACAAAGGGCTAATATCCAGAATCTACAAAGAACTTAAACACATTTGCAAGAAAAAAAACAAACAACCCCATCAAAAAGTGGGCAAAGGATATGAACAGACAGTTTTCAAAAGAAGACATTTATGCAGCCAACAAACATATGAAAAAAAGCTCATCATCACTGGTCATTAGAGAAAGGCAAATCAAAACCACTATGAGATACCATCTCACACCAGTTAGAATGGCGATCATTAAAAAGTCAGGAAACAACAGACGGTGAAGAGGATGTAGAGAAATAGAAACACTTTTACACTATCGGTGGGAGTGTAAATTAGTTCAACCATTGTGGAAGACAGTGTGGTGATTCCTCAAGGATCTAAAACTAGAAATACCATTTGTCCCAGCAATCCCATTACTGGGTATATACCCAAAGGATTATAAATCATTCTACTATAAAGACACATGCACATGTATGCTTATTGCAGCACTATTCACAATAGCAAAGACTTGGAACCAACCCAAATGCCCATCAATGTTAGACTGGATAAAGAAAATGTGGCACATATGCACCATGGAATACTATACAGCCATAAAAAAGAATGAGTTCATGTCCTTTTCAGGGACATAGATGAAGCTAGAAATCATCATTCTCAGCAAGCTAACACAGGAACAGAAAAATAAACACTGCATGTTCTCACTCAAAAGTGGGCATTGAACAATGAGAACATATGGGCACAGTGAGGGGAACATCACAAACTGGGACCTGTCAGGGGGTGGGGGGCAAGGGGAGGGATAGCATTAGGAGAAATACCTAATGTAGATGACAGGTTGATGGTTTTGGCAAACCACCATGGCACATGTATACATACCTATGTAACAAACCTGCACGTTCTGCATATGTATCCCAGAACTTAAAGTATAATAAAAATAAATAAATAAAGTATTTTGAATCTGTTGGGTGAAATGAAATGTATTGCTAATATATAGGTAGGTTAATTTTTATACAGTTGTTTAATTCTTCTGTGATTAATATGTCACTGATAATTGAGTCTTTATTGTTGGGATTTTTTTTTCTCACCTTATATATTGGGGCTCTCTAGAGAGATAGAATTAATAGGATAGATGTATATATAAAGCGGAGTTTATTAAGGAGTATTGACTCACACAATCACATGGTGAGGTCCCATAATAGGCTGTCTGCAAGCTGAGGAGCAAGGAAGCCAGTTCAAGTCCCAAAACCTCAAAAGTAGGGAAGCCAACAGTGTAGCCTTCAGTCTGTCATTGAAGGTCCAAGATTCCCAAAGCTGAAGAACTTGGAGTCTGATGTTTGAGGGCAGGAAGCAGCCAGCATAGGAGAAAAACAAAGGCCAGAAGACTCAGCCACTCTCGTCTGTCCATGTTCCTCTGCCTGATTTTATTCTGACCACACTGGCAGCTGATTAGATTGTGCCCACCGAGATTGAGGGTAGATCTGCCTCTCCCAGTGCACTGACCCAAATGTTAATTTCCTTTGGCAACACCTTCATAGACACACCTAGGAACAATACTTTGCATCCTTCAATCCAATCAAGTTAACACTCAATATTAACCATTGATATAGGAGTTAAGAAGAAATTATTTAGGCAGATAATGAGGGTAAAGGAGTCCTCAGTAATGTTTTCCTTTTAATGAAAAGCAGCCCTCAAATCCTTTTCTTTTCTAAGAAAGAGCAGCCTGCAAAATCAAGCTGCAGACATAGACAAGCAAGCTAGAAGCTTGCAGGGGTGAATGCCAGCAGTTGTGCCAGTAAGAAAAGGCTACCTGGGACTAGGAATGTTCAAAATGGTGGCTCCATGTTCCCTTCCCTTTGCCAGCCACATGTACAGTAAGAAGCAGAAAACATGGCCCCAGCCAAGTGGAAAGCCTATTTGCATAATAGGATTAGGGTGGGATGGCCAGCCTTCCCTGCACGCTATGTAAGCATCACACCTGGTCCAACCAGTCTGTGGGCTCTACGTTAATCAGACACTGCTTCCTCAAGCCTGCCTATAAAATTCAGTGCACTATGCCATGGGCCAGATTTCCCTTTTGGGTGCCCCTCTGTCTCACGACAGAGACCTGTTCTCTTTTCTCTTTCTTTTGCTGATTAAACCTCTGCTCCTAAACTCACTCTTTGTGTGTGTCAGTGTCCTTAATCTTCTTGGCATGAGACTTTGGGTACTTACCCCAGACAACAATGCTGCTTCACCATCACGTTATGTGGTGGGTTCTGGATATCCTCCCAATTTTATATATTCCATCTTTTATTCTTATGGGAAAAACTTCTCTTTCTTGGTATAAAAAACTTTATTTTATTTTATTTGGTAATAAAGAGTTGGTGTCAATTTGTCAGCATATGAAGTTGATCATGGAGTATAGTCTCATGTGGGTTATTTCTATATGTTGCCCTTTACTCTTTGTTACTATTTCTGGCTGTTATTTGGATACTTCACTCTGAATTAAAGAGAGATCTGTGATAGGATAATGTGTTGTGTCTAATCTGAGGGAGAAAGCATCCAGTCTCACCATCAAGTATAATGTTAGTTATGGGCTTTTAATAAATGCCTTAAAGCAGGTTTAAAAAAAAAAAAAGGCCAGGAAGGGTGGCTCACACCTGTAATCCCAGCAGTTTGGGAGGCTGAGGCTGGCAGATCATGAGATCAGGAGTTCGAGACCAGCCTGACCAACATGGTGAAACCGCGTCTCTACTAAAAATACAAAAATTAGCCAGGCATGGTGGTACGTGCCTGTAATCCCAGCTACTCAGGAGTCTGAAGCAGGAGAATCACTTGAACGTGGGAGGTGGAGTTTGCAGTGAGCTAAGGTTGTGCCACTGCACTCCAGCCTGGGTGACAGAACAAGACTCCGTCTCAAATAAATAAATAAATAAATAAAAGAAAATGTCTACTTCTTATACTTCTGGTTTTGTTGCCTCCACCTACTATACTGCACAGCTGACTCTCTTGTTTATTCTCTAACTGCTACCAATTGAAAAAGGAACTGTAGCAACTACCCAGATCAGAGATTGGCAAACTGTGTCCCATTGGCCAAATCATTCCCCTGTTTATTTTTTATAAATTAAATGTGTTAGAATAAAGCCATGCCCATTTACCTATTGTCTATGATTACTTTCATACTGCAACATCAGAGTTAAGAAATTGTAACAGACAGTGTGGTCCCTAAAGACTAAAATATTTATTATCTAGCCCTTTACAGAAAAAGTTTGAAAATGCCTAGTCCAGTCCAACCCAAATATGAGGTATAGACAGTGGTGTGCTAGTAATGTTAAACTGCGGGCTTAGGGGAGTACTGTTTTGTAGCATACCCATTTCCTTAGTGTAAACACTTCCACCATGGCCAATTTCAAGCCACCGGTATGAGGTCAGTGACTGTGGAGTTGGGGAGAGATGTGCATGGCTGGGCTCTCAAGTCAGTGCAAGCCTATTCCAGCACACCACTGAGTACAGAAATCACCCTGTCTGGAACCTGTAAGTAAACACAGCAGGAACTATAAACCTTGAATTCATGAAAACCCTCCTTGAAGTTGCCCAGCCAGAGGCCTAAGTTCCAAATGTTTTCTAACCAACCAAGAGCTCATCTCTAGTTCCTTTTCTGGCTACATTTGTGATAAATTTCAAGTGTCTACCTGGAGCTGTTCTTTACATATAACAATTCTTTTAACCCTCACAATAACCTCACAATAACATTCAATTATGAACCCATTTAACAGATGAGAATATTGAAACTAAAAGATGTTATAGAATTTGACCAAGAAAAGAAATTGCTGAAAAGCCTGCACAACAAAGCAGCTGATTTGGGCCATGGGCCATTTCCTTGCTTGCCGAGTCACGTTTCTGTCTTGTTTCCCTTTCCACTGTGATGAAGATTGAAAATACTGATGCAAGAGTACTTTTTCCCCAGATTCAAGAGAGGAAGAGTCATTTGCTTCCTGGATTGTGTTCATCAGGAAAGTTGAAAGAGGAGAGACTATATTCATAGGAAAAGAGGCAAAGAATGAAAGAATGGGTCTGGGGGTGGGGAGGAGTGGAATAGAGCCTGAGGGAAAGAGAAAGGAGCTAGCACAAGTTGAGCCTTTAAAGAATTTTGAGAGAGAGAAGAGAAGATATTAGGGGTAGCTGCCACAGTGTGATATGCAAGGTGCTGCGAGAGAATGGAGAAAGAGGATTTTAGACAATTTTGCTACATATAAAGGCATTTCCATCAGGAGCCTTGTTGAAAGACATCAGTAAAAGCTAAATGGCTTTTCTAGGGATTTTTTTGGATATTGGCCTAATACTTCTTTACTGCAACACTGTGTTGAGACTATTCAGAATGTGCTAAGATTAATATGTTATCCATTCCATCTAATGCTGAAGAGAATGAAATCCTTTTCTTTTAAAGACAAAGCAGTTGGGTTGTGGCTTTTATTATCCACAATAGAAAGGAGTCATCAATGCACTCAGTACAGACATCAGAATAAGGCAAAATCTAGAACTTCATGGTTGAGAAGACGAAGCCCATTGTCTCCAGACAAGCCCTTTCAAATGAACAGAACAGAGTCCACCATGTGTCGGGGCTATAAAAGGTGACAGTCTCAGTCACCATCCATAAGAAGTGTACAGCCTGGCAAGAGAGACCAGACACATAAATGACTATAGGAAATAGCTGCTGTGAGACTCTATAAAGTGATACGTCAAGAGCCTCTGCATTCCTGCCTGGACTGTCTTCTACCTTTGTATTGCATTTTGAGGTTTAGTGCCTGTGCACAGGCAGGCTGCTAACTATAGTCACAGCCAGCCCGATTTTTAACAGGCATAAAGCGGGAGCATTTCTTACAAGAACTATCTACCCATCTAAGTCTTTTCTTCCTTTATTGACACCTTCTTCCCAACTCCTCCCCCAACACACACACCTGCTTGGGACACAATTGTATGGAGATGTGATGCTCGGAATTATAGCAGCTATACGGTGAGCCAAAAAAGAGTCAAAAGAATGTTAGAGACACCAACCCAATGTCCTGACATGGTAAATCTCCTGAGTGAACCAACCGTAGATTCACCACTTTCTAGATTTCCCATGCGAAATAACCATCTCTACTATATAAGCTACTTGAATGCTGGCTCTGCAATTTACCCATTGTGCGAGCTTAAGCAAATTATTCAACCTCTTGGTACCTATTTCTTCATATTTTAAAATGCTCATAATAATAATAATACTTACAGGGTTGTTGTGACAAATAATACATGTAAACATAGTATATTTCTTAAACCACAGTTAAGTGATCAATAAATATTAGTTATTACTATTACTAGTTGCATATGTTGCTGCTTATAGGCATAAACTATTTCTAATACAGACATTTACTTTAAAATGTAAATGATTGGTAGTAGCTTCCAGCATTATTTTGCAAGCTTATAACATACCATTCTTTAACATAAGTTAGTGAGTATTTATTGAGCCCTTTTTAAGGGCGAGACTCTGTTCTAGACATCGAAGGAATGAATATCTGGAATTGAAATTTCTGGACTCAGTAGATCAATGGGATAGATATTTGGGAAAGACAAAGGAACACTGCTGCTATCTCAATATCACATAATTGACAATGTTCACTTAGGACATATAGAGTTGGTGCATGCTGTGCCCTATATTTGGCTACATGCTGGAAAGGACAAGACTTCATCCAGCACAACCATTCCACTTACACATTCAGGTAAAGGTGATGCCACTACAGCAAGTTTTGTCCGTTTTTCTTTTTGTATATGAACTCTTACTGTGACTTTGACACCTTCTACGATGACATTGGAATGCCCCTCAAGCTTCACTCTTGGTCCCTTAATATTTCACCTCTTTCTCTCCAGCATGCATTACAGAGCAGTGCATCAATATCCAGGAAACTTAAAAAGCTTCATTCTCCAGCCCCAGGCTATTCCATTCTACCCAGAGCATACTGCTTCAGATCCTCTGCTGGAGGTTGGGCAGGGAGATCTTGGCCTTCAACTCAACCTGCTTTGGGTTTCACTGCTTTAACAGAGGAGTAAATTTAACACCTGGGCCAGCACTTTGTATCCTCATTCCCTTTTGGCATCACTGGGCTTACATTTCTACAGACTTTGATAAAGCAACAGATCTAACAGAATTTTTTAGTGGTGGCCGCTGCTGGTGCTAGATTAGATTTCTCCCAACCTCTGATAACTTGTCAGTAAGTCTTTCATAGGAGTCCTGTCAATTTCCTCCCACTTCATCACATGTCTTTGCAGCCACCTAAATAGTTCTACCTGATTCTTCCTTTTCTTTTCTTCCTTATTCCAAGAATTCCTTTTTCCCTGGTCATTTGCTTTCTTCTACATAGTCCAGATTTTCTTTGGCAGCTGCAAGAATAAACTCATCATTGCCCTTATCTACCCTCCTTTCCTTCCAGTGGGAGGGTCACTTCCGAGCCCATGTGAAAGGCGTTCCCCAAGCACAGTAGGATACCATTTGGTACTGCTCATCTCTGATTCTGTCATAGCTAGTCCAGGGCTGCTGTGCCCTTAACAGGTCCTTGTGTCTGCAGGGATGCTCTGTTTCACTGCTGATGAGGGAACTGGGCAGATGCCTGCCTTGGCCCAGGCACTCCCCGACTTCAGCCTTCACCCATTCCTCACAGGCATTACTCTTACTCCAGCAGGTAATTCTGAATGCCAAGCTACAGCAGGTTGTGTACTGGTACAAATACCAAATACCTCCTTCCACTCTGCAGATTCCAAAAATAAATTATGAGGCCCTGGGTCAACTCACCTGACAATCCAGAAAAGCAGGGATTCCCAGGCAACCGATGATATTTTTCACAAAATGACCCAGCTCTTTTACACTGCAGCCCCTGGTTTCCAGCAAGTGAGGAAAGAGTTAACACCAGGGCTGGCCAAGCCTGACTGGAAAAATGACCTCTGAGTCTGTCTTCCCAGAGTATTGTTTTTTCTGGAGGCTGCAGAGTTAGGATCAGTGTGGAATTTATCCTATGATTGTCGTGTTTGCTGTGAGAGCCCTAATCCAGGGGAATGGATCTGTGAGCTGGCACACAGGCCTTAGGCTTACGTGTGCACAGTGGTATAAAATAATGGTGGGGAGTCACCTGCAATGTACCCACACATTATGCAGGTGGGGGGACTAAAGAGACAGTGTGGTCCCGACAGCTGCTGGGCCTTCCAATGAACTGAAGATGCCCCGCGGCTGTATCTCCTTCCTTGCACCCCTCTATAAAGTTACCAAAAAATGCATTATTAGATTAAAGCTTATTGTGTCTTGTGAGTCCAATTGACAACTTAAACTGATATCAACCACTACAGAGGAACAACGTAAAAATGCTTTGAGGAAGTATTCTACCTATTTAGGAAAGAATTTTTACTAGAAAACAATGAAATATCAGAAATATAAGAATACTGGTTGTATTTGTATTCAGTCCATGAGGTCTTTCTGAGTTTTCTGCCAAGCAGCCCTTTACCCTAGCCCCACTGCCCCTGTCTCTAGCCTCAGGGTGAGGCTTTCTGTCACCTTCTCCACTTTCATCAGCCAAAACCAGTGCTCCGACAGGTCCCAGGTCCTTCCTCAGGGGCCAAAGTTAATCCACTGCATCTCCCTCCCCTGCTTCGCTCATTCCTCCTGGATCCCAGTTTCCTTATCTGTACAATGAAGACAGTAAGAATGATAAAGAAAAGCAGAACTAGAAAGAAATTATTCCAGCTATTGTTTTAATAAAAGAAAAACTTCAGCCGAATTAAATTTAAAGAGGTTTAATTGAGCAATGAGTGACTGGTGAATCCAGCAGCCTTCTGAGCCAGAGTAGGCTTGGGGACTCCAGCGCAGCCATGTGGTGGAAGAAGATTTATGGACAGAGGCCGGGCGCAGTGGCTCACGCCTGTAATCCCAGCATTTTGGGAATCCAAAGCCGGTGGATCACAAGGTCAGGAGTTTGAGACCAGCCTGGCCAACATGGAGAAACCCCGTCTCTACTAAAAATACAAAAATTAGCCAGGCGTGGTAGCACGTGCCTGTAATCCTAGCTACTCAGAAGGCTGAGGCAGGAGAATCGCTTGAACCCAGGAGGCAGAGGTTGCAGTGAGCCGAGATTGTGCCACTGCACTCCAGCCTGGAACAGAGCAGGACTCCACCTTGGGGAAAGAAAAAAAAAAAAGATATATGGACAGAAAAAGGAAAGTGACGTACAGAAAACAGAAGTGAGGTACAGAAACAGCTGGATTGGTGACAGCTCGGCATTTGTCCTATTTGAACACACTTCGAACAGTTGGCTACATGAGACTGGACAAAACTCGATGACTGGCACAAGTGTAGGCTATGGTCTGTTTACACTCCCACTTGTTATAGTTCATGATGTACAGAGAAACCTTTAGGCTGAACTTAAAATATCTAAGAAGGCAGTTTTAAGTGAAACTTGACTTAACGGTTTTAATAACCTGTGATTCATATAATTATTTCAATGTTTCTAAACTCAGATTCGACACTTTTAAAGAGTGTCAAAGGCAGGGAGTAAGCTGAAGAAATCTTCGAAGGCAGGGACCATGTATTTTATGATGCTGTTCTTATGAACCTAAGACCTAAATCAGCTAGTACCAAGATAGTACAAGGGGTGAGGTTCGTTTTGGGTTTTGTTTTTAGTCTGTGACAAAGTCCATGCTGTTGTCGATGTGTCGTGCCAGTAGTTTTTTGGGACATTCAATAGGGTACTTGACTATGTCTGGTGGGAGTTTTCTTCAAGGCTATCAATATAATGAAAGCAAGTCAAGTGGAAGTGATTCTAGATAATGGCCAAGCTGGAAATATTGGTTCCAGTCAAACAGCATCAGAAAGATTCCACTTCCCCTTTGTCAATAACAAATTAAGTAGCTCTACAGATGGCCAAATAGCATGTATACTGAGAAGAAAGAGAAAAGAAGGAAGCACCAACCGGACTTATTTCACCCACCCTAACTCTTGCGTGATGTGTATCCCTCTTATCAGTTACCCACATAGATCACAGCTGTGCTGTTCAAATATTTTTCACAACCAATGAGGAAAGATTTATTTTTTTATCTTGACCCAGTATTTTATATTTTCCACTTTATTTTTTATTGCAGGCAGTGACCCACTAAATTGATTTTATGACCCCACAAACAGTTCGCATCCTACGGTTTTGAAATCGCTGGACTAAACTACGTGAGGACTTTACAGAATGGTATTAAAATTCAGCAATTATCCTTGCCCCGTGTTAGTTTAGATGACTTCATTGATTGGCCTCTAGGGAAAGCTTGAGGCTCCTGTATTCTTATTCTTACCACCCCCTCCTCCCCAAAGGAGAATCTATCTCTTGATTGATCTCATTCCAAGACACAGCATTAGGACTCACTCTAGTGGGTGGAGTGTCCTAAGAGATGAAGAGGTTGAACACAGGGTTATCTAAAAGAAGAGCTTCCTCCTGAGAAGGTCTGAGACAGGTAATGGAACACTTCCTTCCCCAGGCCTTTGGAAAACTTTCCACCTAATGTTCCTCTCTGCTCTTCTATCTGCTAGGAGATACTTTGGGCAGTTCTTCCATGTGTGTCATTCCATTGGAATGGCAAAATGCAGATTTTCAATGGAAGCCAGCAAAGTGGTTCTTTCAGCCCACTTGAGCTTTGTCCATCAGATGGGCCACAGCAAGTATTGTTTCTTAATATAGTGTTGTGCCATTGCTACAAAAAGAATAAAATATTTAGGAATAGTTAGCAAGGGAAGTGAAGGACCTCTTCAAGGAGAACTACAAACCACTGCTCAAAGAAATCAGAGGAGACACAAACAAATAGAAAAACATTCCATGCTTATGGATAGGAAGAAATCAATATCATGAAAATGGCCAGACTGCCAAAACTAATTTATAGATTCAAGGCTATTCCCATTAAACTACCATTGACATTCTTCACAGAATTACAAAAAAAATGATTTTAAAATTCATATGGAACCAAAAAAAAAGGGCCCAAATAGCCAAGACAATCCTAAGCAAAAAGAACAAAGCTGGAGGCATCATTCTACCTGATTTCAAACTATACTACAAGGCTACAGTAGCCAAAACAGCATGGTACTTGTACAAGAACAGACACATAGACCAATGGAAAAAATGGAGAACTCAGAAATAAGACCACACACCTACAACCATCTGACAGAACAACAAACCTAACAGAAACAATCAATGAAGAAAGGACTCTCTATTTAATAAGTGGTGCTGGGAGAGCTGGCTAGCCATATGCAGAAAATTGAAACTGGACCCCTTCCTTACACCATACACAAAAATTAACTCAAGATGGATTAAAGACTTAAATGTAAAGCCCAAAACTATAAAAGCCCTAGAAGAAAATTTAGGCAATACTATCCAGGACATAGGCACAGACAAAGATTTCATGATGAAAACGCCAAAAGCAATTGCAACAAAAGCAAAAATTGACAAATGGGATCTAATTAAACTAAAGAGCTTCTGCACAGCAAAAGGAATTATCATCAGGGTGAACAGACAACTTACAGAATGGGAGAAATTTTTGAAGTCTATCCATCTGACAAAGGTCTAACAACCAGCATCTACAAGAAACTTACACAAATTTACAAGAAAAAAACAAACAAACACATTAAAAAATGGACAAAAGACATGAACAGACACTTCTCAAAAGAAGACATACATGCGGCCAAGAAACAGATGAGAAAATGCTCAACATCAGTGATCACTGAAAATGCAAATAAAACCACAATGAATACTATCTCACACCAGTCAGAACGGCAATTATGAAAAAGTCAAAGAACAACAGATGCTGACGAGGTTGCAGAGAAAAAGGAATGCTTTTACACTGTTGGTGGGACTGTGTGAATTAGTTCAACCTGTGTGGAAGATGGTGTGGCAATTCCTCAAAGACCTAGAGCCAGAAATACCATTTGACCCAGAAATCCCGTTACCAGGTATATATGCAAAGGAATATAAATCATTCTACTGTAAAGATACATGCACGTGTATGTTCATTGCAACCTATTCACGGTAGCAAAGACATGGAATCAACCCAAATGCCCATCAATAATAGACTAGATAAAGAAAATGTGGTATGTATACTCCATGGAATACTATGTAATCATAAAAAAGAATGAGATTATGTCCTTTGCAGGGACATGAATGGAGTTGGAAACTATTGTCCCCAGCAAACTAACACAGGAACAGAAAACCAAATATCACATGTTCTCACTTATAAGTGGGAGCTGAATCATGAGAACACATGGACACAATGTGGGGTGAGCAACACATACTGGGGCCTGTTGGGGGTGGGGAGGGAGAGCATCAGAAAGAATAGCTAATGGACACTGGGCTTAATACCTACGTGATGGGATGATCTGTGCAGCAAACAACCATGGCACACATTTACCTATGTTACAAACCTACACATCCTGCATATGTACCCCTGAACTTAAAATAAAATTTAAAGAAATGAAATATATGTAGTATTATGCCTGGGGTTTTTCAATAATTCTATGAACTATTTTCTCAAGCTGGCAAAATTCTGGTGAGTAAGGAAGTTTTAACTTCTGAATTTTCTTGAGTTTCTGCCCCACCCCCACCCCATCCCCAAGGCTTGAAAGCTGTTGGAGATTGCATTATTGGGGTATAGATGTATCAGCCTGGGAAATTATCTGTAATTATCCTCTGCCTCATCTTTGATGAACTTAAAAGTGAAGTGAAGACAAGCCAAAAGGGATCTTTTTCACCTCCTAAAATTTGACATCTTGGGTTCTCGATTTACATAGTCTACTAACTAAGAATTAAAGATCTATAGGTAATCTTGTTCTGTTCTAAATGATCTCTATTAACATATCTAAATATAAGACAGTTATCCAGGCTCAAATACTATTCAACACAACTCGATTCCAAGGCATGGGTAGTTGAACAATCCTCTTTGGTTCTGATTCATCTACAGGAGAAAATGTGAGCTCCATGAAAATAGGAAGCATGTCTGTTTCTTTATCACTGAATGGTCAAATCCCAGCAACAATGGCCTGGTTTAGAAAATACACCCACTAAATATTTGATGAACAAACACAAACATGATGAATAAATAACAACAAAAAAAAAAATCTAAGAGGTGCTGAGAAGGAAGGGGAGGACTTGGCTCAAAGGAAGTGATATGATAAGCAGGACATCCAGGAGCCCTGACGTTCTATTGGACCATTACCGAACAGATCCTCAGGGCTCATGAACAGGGCTATTTCAGAGCTGCCACTTCTATTCCTGCTCTTCCCCAGGCAGAACCTAGCAACACAGAACCAGAGGACTAGCTGGGTATCCTGCCAGCCTCCTCCAGGCTCACAGTCCTCTAAATACTGCAGTAATTGCAAACATTTATCGAACACTAATGACAAATTGAGCCCAACTCCAAACACAGAATTAGACTCAGTGCCTCTCCATAAAGCAAATCCCAAGAGCTATGAAAACGCCATAATAGTAATTCTCAACACTAATATCTTGGGACAAATATGTACATGACCACAAAGGTTAAGGGCTCTGCTCCCAATTACTAAAGGGTGACAGTCTCCTTCACTTCTCATCATCTGTTTTATTGCCACTATATTGTCAGTGTTGTCACCATGGTGCCTAGCACATTTTTTATACAGTTCATACAGATCTTTATCGAGTGTGAGTGGTGTGTTCATTTCCCCTCTTAACTCCAGGCTCCCTCTGTGATTGTCTCTGATGGTTGAGATGGGATGGATGCTGTGTGGGATTAATGAGAAGCCACTGTCCCCTCTGAAATCCTTTCATTTGTGGGCCCACTTGAACACTAATACGATCAAAAGATTTCAAAGAGGCCAGGACCACTAAAGCAAGAGTCGATCCAAGGAGCCCATCTAAG
The DNA here is from genome assembly GCF_028858775.2 of Pan troglodytes. Taxonomy (NCBI): domain Eukaryota; kingdom Metazoa; phylum Chordata; class Mammalia; order Primates; family Hominidae; genus Pan; species Pan troglodytes. The sequence continues at coordinate 53,980,062 of NC_072408.2, read as the reverse complement.
AAAGAAGAGCTTTTAAAAACGAATGTAAGTGCCTGTTCTCAAAATTTAAACAGAATGGTGAATCTTAAACAGCCTCATACGAAACTCAGTGTTTATTAAACTGAGTTTTAATCTCAAATATTAAAAGACTAAAGATAAAAGGATTAAAAGAGAAATTTTCCCATCCCAGGTTCCCTAATTTTTTTCACACAGCTCAAAGACTGTTTTTCTAGCAGTACTCTGATGATGGAGCTACATGTCACACTCAAAAGGCAGCACAGTGATTTCAAATTGATAAATTGCACGCATGTATTGGTATCTGAATGCATCAAATCACTAAAGCAGGCACTATTTTCATGCAAGCTCATGAACGGGCTTTAGTGTAAAACTTCCAGCAATCAGTACTACCTGTAAAACAAAAATATCAGGGACATAAACTTTTGTCCTTCAAAGAAATAAAAAATTTTTATGAAATAGGCCATGTCTTATTTATTTCTTGACTTATTGCCACCTGATAGCTGCTGTCTATCTTCCAGGTTTTTGCACTTAACATTTTGAGAAAAGCCCACTTTATATTTCAGAGTGATTTGACTCTGACTGAAGACCATGAATTTTTTTTTTTTTTTTTTTTTTGGCAGGGGGTGGGGTAAAGCATTGTTTGTTTGAAGGTAGGGGAAGCGGTATTTTTATTTATTTATTTATTTATTTATTTTATTTTTGAGACAGAGTCTCACTCTGTCGCCCAGGCTGGAGTGCAGTGGTGCAGTCTCAGCTCACTACAACCTCTGCCTCCTGGTTTCATGTGATTGTCCTGTCTCAGCTTCCCAAGTAGCTGGGATTACATGTGCCTTTCACCACACTCAGCTAATTTTTATATTTTTAGTAGAGATGGAGTTTCATCATGTTGGCCAGGCTGGTCCCAAACTCCTGACCTCAGGCGATCTGCCTGCCTCAACCTCCCAAAGTTCTGGGATTACAGGTGTCAGCCACCATGCCCAGCCAAGGAAGCTGTTATTTTTAAGTCTGCAAGTGGTTTTCTGCTTCTTTGGTGAAGAAGACTTAAATTATACCTTGGAGACAAACTGCTATCATTTGGAAAAAAAAAAAAATCCTTTGAATAAACTTTTTGGTTGTGTGAAAAATCTTGAATCAAGCAGAGATCTTATTCTAGAATAGAGGTTGTTACAGATCTGCTGGCTGGTCGTTGTGATGAGTATTTTTGGAAGAGGGAGCATAGTTTAATGGTTATACCCTCAGAGGGTGGGGATATACTGCCCAAGTTCAAATCCTAGCTTCTTCCATTTACTAGCTTTGTGATTTTGTTACAATTTACTAATCCCTTTGTGCATTGGTTTTCTTATCTGTAAAACTGGAGAACAGCCTTTTTCATAGGACTACCTGAGGACTGTATGAGTTGATACATAAGAAACGCGGAAGAGAATCTACAAAGTAGCGATTTCCATATATGTACTAGATTGTCATTCTCTGTTGGCCAAATTTCATCTCACAGATTATTTCCTTATAGGAAAGAAGGAGAAACAAAGTGAGCTTGTTTCTGTAAGTGAAGACACAGTGGCAACAGTCAGCAGTTCAGGCTTAAGGACAGAGTCATAGGTAATAGCCTGTGGATGAGGCTTCATTCAAACAACTACCATGTTTGAGATGCATTTAGATTTTCTCAATTATGATCACTGATTAATCTCAAATATTCAGCAAAATCTTTTTAATTTTGCAGCCTTATCTCACTCATCCTTGTGAGAAGTAAGATCTTTTGAAGAAGGAAGGAAAGCCCCAGAGCCAGACCATGGGCAGAGTGGGTAAGGAACAATCAGAAAGATCTGAGGAGTAGGGGCAGATGCCCTGGGGATTTCCAGGGAGCAGTGAATTAAAGATCATAGTAAAAGGCTTGATTTCTTGCAAATAAGCAGCATGCGGACTTGCACCTTATGCATTTGGGCATAACGTGAAAGCATAGTCTTATCCTGTGGTCATGTGTAGATATTTACCTTTTAGGCTGCCTGTTCCCATTTCTGATGTTTGAGAGATTTCTATGAGCCTCAAGCGTAAACACTTGCCTTCCCTATTCCTAAAAGTTAGTGAGCTCTCTACCCCTGAACTCTAATGCCAAACTGGGTGTGACTTTAGCCAGTTTAACCGCCCTTATCTTTAATTCTTAATCTGATAACACAAAGAAGCAAGACAGGAAAGATTCATTCTGGGAGAGGCAGCAGCCACATATAGTACCCTGGGAGCACGGGCTGTGGTGCTGTTGGCAACAGTCTTTAGCAACCTGTTTCAGGGTTTGATTCTGGCTGTGGTCCTGTGTGCCCAGCCCCCCTGCATTCCTGCCTTTTCTCCAGCCTGGCTCTTTAGACTCACTGTCCTTTTTGCATCCTACCCAGTGTCCTTCAAAACAAAATCTTCTTATCAATGGGAGAAAATATTTGCAAATGTACATCTGACAAGGGGCTAATACACAAAACATACACGGAACTCAAAAAACTAAAGAGCATAAAAACAACCCAATTTAAAAATGGACAAAGGGGCTGGGTGCAGTGGCTCACATCTATAATCCCAGCCCTTTGGGAGGCCAAGGCAGGCAGGTCACTTGAGCCAGGAATTCAAGACCAGCCTAGGCAACATGGCGAAACCCCGTCTCTACAAAAAAAATACAAAAAATTAGCCGGGCGTGGTGGCACGTGCATGTAGTCCCAGCTACTGGGGAGGCTGAGGTGGGAGGATCATCTACACCCAGGGGGTAGTGGCTGCAGTGAGCTGTGATCATGCCACTGCACTCCAGCCTGGGTGACAAGAGTGAGATCTTGTCTCAAAGAAAAAAACAAATTAATTAATTAAAAATAAAAATAAATTAAAATGAGCAAAGGGACGAGGCTAGCATGATGGCCGAATAGGAACAGCTGCAGTCTGCAGCTCCCAGCGAGACCAAGACAGAAGGCGGGTGATTTCTGCCTTTCTAACTGAGGTACCCGGCTCATCTCATTGGGACTGGTTAGACAGTGGGTGCAGCCCACGGAAGGCAAGCCAAAGCAGGGTGGGGTGTTGCCTCACCTGAGAAGTGCAAGGGGTTGGGGAACTCTCTCACCTAGCCAAATGAAGCCGTGAAAGACTATGCCATGAGGAAAAGTGCACTCCAGCCCAGATACTATGCTTTTCCCACAGTCTCTGCAACTCGCAGACAAGGAGATTCCCTTGGGTGCCTACACCACCAGGGCCCTGGGTTTCCAGCAAAAAACTGGGCAGCTGTTTGGACAGACACCGAGCTAGCTGCAGGAGGTTTTTTTTTTTTCATACCCCAGTGGCACCTGAAACACCAGTGAAACAGAACCGTTCATTCCCCTAAAAAGGGGGCTGAAGCCAGGTAGCCAAGTGGTCTTTCTCAGCGGATTCCACCCCCATGGAGCCCAGCAAGCTAAGATCCACTAGCTTGAAATTCTCACTGCCAGCACAGCAGTCTGAAGTTGACCTGGGATGCTAGAGGTTGGTGGGGGGAGGGGCATCTGCCATTACTGAGGCTTGAGTAGATAGTTTTCCCCTCACAGTGTGAATAAGCCACCGGGAAGTTCAAACTGGGTGTGGAACCCACCACAGCGTGGCAAAGCTGCTGGAGCCAGACTGCCTCTCTAGATTCCTCCTCACTAGGCAGGGCATCTGAAAGAAAGGCAGTAGCCCCAGTCAGGGGCTTACAGATAAGACTCCCATCTCCCTGGGACAGAGCACCTGGGGGAAGGGGCAGCTGTGGGTGCAGCTTCAACATCAACAAAAAAGACCCCTGTGCAAAAACCCCATCCAAAGGTCAACAACATCAAAGACCAAAGGTAGATAAATCCATGAAGATAAGGAAAAGCCAGCACAAAAAGGCTGAAAATTCCAAAAACCAGAATGCCTCTTCTCCTCCAAAGGATCACAACTCCTTGCCAGCAAGGGAACAAAACCGGACTGAGAATGAGTTTGATGAATTGACAGAAGTAGGCTTCAGAAGGTGGGTAATAACAAACTCCTCTGAGCTAAAGGAGCACATTCTAACCCAATGCAAGGAAGCTAAGAACCTTGAAAAAAGATTACAGGAATTGCTAACTAGAATAACCAGTTCAGGGAAGAACATAAATTACCTAATGGAGCTGAAAATCACAGCACAAGAACTTCATGAAGCACACATAAGTATCAATAGCGAAATCGATCAAGCGGAAGAAAGGATATCAGAGATTGAAGATCAACTTAATGAAAGAAAGCATGAAGACAAGATTAGAGAAAAAACAATGAAAAGGAACAAAGCCTCCAAGAAATATGGCACTATGTGAAAAGACCAAACCTACGCCTGATTGGTGTACCTGAAAATGACGGGAAGAATGGTACCAAGTTGGAAAACACTCTTCAGGATATTATCCAGGAGAACTTTCCCAACCTAGCAAGACAGGCCAACATTCAAATTCAGGAAATAAAGAGAACATCACAAAGATACTCATCAATAAGAACAACCCCAAGACACATAATTGTCAGACTGACCAAGGCTGAAATGAAGGAAAAAATGTTAAGGGCAGCCAGAGAGAAAGGTCGGGTTACCCACAAAGGGAAGACCAGACTAACAGCCAATCTCTCTGCAGAAACCCTACAAGCCAAACGAGAGTGGGAGTTAATAGTCAATATTCTTAAAGAAAAGAATTTTCAACCCAGAATTTCATATCCAGCCAAACTAAGCTTCAAAAGTGAAGGAGAAATAAAATCCTCTATAGATAAGCAAATGCTGAGGGATTTTGTCACCACCAGGCCTGCCTTACAAAAGCTCCTGATGGAAGCACTAAATATGGAAAGGAAAAATCGGTACCAGCCACTGCAAAAACATACCAAAATGTAAAGACCATCGACACTATGAAGAAACTGCATCAACTAATGGGCAAAATAACCAGCTAGCATCATAATGACAGGATCAAATTCACACATAACAATATTAACCTTAAATGTAAATGGGCTAAACGCCCCAATTAAAAGACAAAGAATGTCACATCAGATAAACAGTCAAGACCCATCAGTGTGCTGTATTCAGGAGACCCATCTCACATGCAGAGACTCACATAGGCTCAATAAAGGAATGGAGGGATATTTACCAAGCAAATCAAAAGCAAAAAAAGGCAGGGGTTGCAATCCTAGTCTCTGATAAAACAAACTTTAAAGCAACAAAGATCAAAAAAAACAAAGAAGGGCATTACATAATGGTAAAGGGATCGATGCAACAAGAAGAGCTAACTATCCTAAATATATATGCACCTAATACAGGAGTGCCCAGATTCATAAAGCAAGTTCTTAGAGACCTACAAAGAGTCTTAAACTCCCACACAATAATTGTGGCAGAATTTAACACCCCACTGTCAATATTAGACAGATCAATGAGACAGAAAATTAACAAGGATATTCAGGACTTGAGCTCAGCTCTGGATCAAGTGCACCTAATAGACATCTACAGAACTCTCCACCCCAAATCAACAGAATATACATTCTTCTCAGCACCACATATCACTTATTCTAAAATTGACCACATAACTGGAAGTAAAACACTCCTCAGCAAATGCAAAAGAATGGAAATCATACAAAATAGTCTCTCAGACCACAGTGCAATCAAATTAGAACTCAGGATTAAGAAACTCACGCAAAACCGCACAACTGCATGGAAACTGAACAATCTGCTCCGAATGACTACTGGTTAAATAACGAAATTATGGCAGAAATAAATAAGTTCTTTGAGAACAAAGACACAACGTGCCAGAATCTCTGGGACACAGCTAAAGCAGTGTTTAGAGGGAAATTTATAGCACTAAATGCCCACAAGAGAAAGTGAGAAAGATCTAAAATTGACACACTAACATCACAATTAAAAGAACTAGAGAAGCAAAAGCAAACAAATTCAAAAGCTAGCAGAAGACAAGAAATAACTAAGATCAGAGCAGAACTGAAAGCTATAGACACAAAAAAGCCCTTTGAAAAATCAATGAATCCAGGAGGTGGTTTTTTGAAAAGATTGACAAAATAGACAGACCGCTAGCCAGACTAATAAAGAAGAAAAGAGGGAAGAATCAAATAGACACAATAAAAAATGATAAAGGGGATATCACCACTGATCCCACAGAAATACAAACTGCCATCAGGGAATACTATAAACATCTCTATGTACATAAACTAGACAATCTAGAAGAAATGGATAAATTCCTGGACACATACACTCTTCTAAGACTAAACCAGGAAGAAGTCGAATCCCTGAATAGGCCAATAACAAATTCTGAAATTGAGGCAGTAATTAAAAGCCTACCATCCAAAAAAAAGCCCAGGTCCAGATGGATTCACAGCCGAATTTAACAGAGGTACAAAGAGGAGTTGGTACCATTTCCTTCTGAAGCCATTCCAAAAAACGGAAAAAGAGGGACTCCTCCCTAACTCATTTTATGAGACCAGCATCATCCTGATACCAAAACCTGGCATAGACACAACAAAAAAAAGAAAAAGAAAATTTCAGGCTAATGTCCCTGATGAACATCAACGGAAAAATCCTCAATAAAATACTGGCAAACGGAATCCAGCAGCACATTAAAAAGCTTATCCACCAAGATCAAGTCAGCTTCATCCCTGGGATGCAAGGCTGGTTCAAATATGCAGATCAATAAACATAATCCATCACATAAACAGAACCAATGACAAAAACGACATGATTATCTCAATAGATGCAGAAAAGGCCTTCAACAAAATCCAACAGCCCTTCATGCTAAAAACTCTCAATAAACTAGGTATTGATGGAACATATCTCAAAATAATAAGAGTTATTTATGACAGACCCACAGCCAATATCATACTGAATGGGAAAAAACTGGAAGCATTCCCTTTGAAAACCAACACAAGACAAGGAGGCCCTCTCTCACCACTCCTATTCAACATAGTATTGGAAGATCTGGCCAGGGCAATCAGCCAAGAGAAAGAAATAAAGCGTATTCAAATAGGAAGAGAGGAAGTCAAATTGTCTCTGTTTGCAGATGACATGATTGTATATTTAGAAAACCCCATCATCTCAGCCCAAAAATTCCTGAAGCTGATAAGCAACTTCAGCAAAGTCTCAGGATATAAAATCAATGTGCAAAAATCACAAACATACCTATACACCAATAATAAACAAATGGAGAGTCAAATCATGAGTGAACTCCCATTCACAATTGCTACAAAGAGAACCAAATACCTAGGAATACAACTTACAAGGAATGTGAAGGACCTCTACAAGGAGAACTACAAATCACTTCTCAAAAAAATAAGAGAGTACACAAAACAAACATTCCATGCTCATGGATAGAAAGAATCAATATCATGAAAATGGCTATACTGCTCAAAGTAATTTATAGATTCAATGCTATTCCCATCCAGCTACCCTTGACTTTCTTCACAGAATCAGAAAAAAACTACTTTAAATTTCATATGGAATGAAAAAAAGAGCTCGTATGGCCAAGACAATCCTAAGCAAATAGAACAAAGCTGGAAGCATCATGCTACCTGACTTCAAACTATACTACAAGGCTACAGTAACCAAAACAGCATGGTACTGGTACCAAAACAGATACACAAACCAATGGAACAGAACAGAGGCCTCAGAAATAAAGCCACACATCTAAAACCATCTGATCTTTGACAAACCTGACAAAAACAAGCAATGGGGAAAGTATTCCCTATTTAATAAATGGTGTTAAGAAAATTGGCTAGCCATATACAGAAAATGGAAACTGGGCCCCTTCCTTACACCTTATACAAAAATTAACTAAAGATGGATTAAAGACTTAAACGTAAGACCTAAAACCATAAAAACCCTAGAAGAAAAACCTAGGCAATACCATTCAGGACATAGGCATGGGCAAAGACTTCATGACTACAACACCAAAAGCAATGGCAACAAAAGCCAAAATGGGGAAATGGGATCTAATTAAACTAAAGAGCTTCTGCACAGCAAAAGAAACTACCATCACAATGAACAGGCAACCTATAGAAAGGGAGAAAATTTTTGCAATCTATCCATCTGACAAAGGGCTAATATCCAGAATCTACAAGGAAGTTAAACAAATTTAAACACAGAAAAAAAAAACAACCCCATCAAAAAGTGGACAAAATATATGAACAGACATTTTTCAAAAGAAGACATTTATGCAGCCAACAAACATATGAAAAAAAGCTCATCATCACTGGTCATTAGAGAAATGCAAATCAAAGCCACAATGAGATATCATCTCACACCAGTTAGAATGGTGATCATTAAAAAGTCAGGAAACAACAGATGCTGGAGAGGATGTGGAGAAATAGGAATGCTTTTACACTGTTGGTGGGAGTGTAAATTAGTTCAACCATTGTGGAAAGCAGTGTGGCGATTCCTCCAGGATCTAGAACCAGAAATACCATTTGACTCAGCAATCCCATTACTGGATATATACCCAAAGTAATATAAATCATTCTACTACAAAGACACATGCACATGTATGTTTATTGCAGCACTATTCACAATAGTAAAGATTTGGAACCAACCCAAATGCCCATCAATGATAGACTGGATAAAGAAAATGTGGCACATATACACCATAGAATACTATGCAGCCATAAAAAAGAATGAGTTCATGTCCTTTGCAGGGACATGTATGAAGCTGGAAACCATCATTCTCAGCAAACTAACACAGGTACAGAAAACCAAGCACTGCATGTTCTCACTCATAAGTGGGAGTTGAACAATGAGAACATATGGGCACAAGGAGGGGAACATCACACACTGGGGCCTGTTGGGGGGTGGGAGGAAAGGGGAAGGAAAGCATTAGGAGAAATGCCTAATGTAAATGACACGTTGACGGGTGCAGCAAACCACCATAGCACATATATACCTATGTAACAAACCTGCGCATTCTGCACATGTATCCCAGAACATAAAGTATAATAATAATTTAAAAATGTGCAAAGAAGACCACCCACAGGAGAACCTCCCTGGATTCCACTTCTGCCAAGCAAGTGGACTGAGCGGGACATGCAGAGCATCCAGCACACCAGCCTGAGAGGCCAAGAGGCCAAGAGAGTGGGCTTCTTGCCCTGTCCACCCATGTCCCCACATCAAGGGGCTCTGTGTCCATGCCCACCACAGCCCTCTCCTCTTTTATCCTCTCTTTTTCTCCATAACACTTGTCACCATTTAATATATTATAAGCTTTATGTATATTTAGGTTAGTATCCTTCTGCATATACTAAAAGGCAGGCACCATGAGAGCAGGAACTTTGTCTCATTCAGTCCTAAATCTCCAGCACCTGGAAAGGTATCTGCACTTGGTCTGCTCTCAATAAATATGTGTGGCTTAAAGAAATGAAAAAAAAATAGGCCAAGGACCTGAATAGATATTTCTCAAAAGAAGATATACAGATGTTCAAGAAGTATATTAAGAAGTATATTAAAAAGTATATAAAAAATGCTCATCATCTCTAATTATGTAAATTTAAACCACTGTGAGATATCACCTGACACCTGGTAGAATGGCTGTTATCAAAAAGATGAGAGATAAGTGTTGGCAAGGTTGTGGAGAAAAGAGAACTCTTACACACTGTTGGTGAGAGTGTAAATTAATACAGCCATTAAATATAGCCACTTGAGGAAAACAGTGTGACAATGTTGCAAGAAGTTAAATATCTACCATATCATCCAGCAATCCTACTACCAAGTATAGAGTCACAAGAAATGAAACCACTATGTTGAAGGAAGATTCTGTGCTCCCACATTCATTGCAGCATTATTCACAATGGCCAGAACATGGAATCAAACTGTCCAATGATGGATGAAAAGATAAAGAAAATGTGGTATATATATACAGTGGAATAATACGCAGCTTTAAAAATAAGGAAGTCCTGTCATTTGCAACAAAATGGATGAACCTGGAGGATATTATGCTAAGTGAAATAAGCTGTGCGCAGAAAGACACTGCTCTCACTTATACGTAGAATCTAAAAAAAAAGTCAAACTCCTAGAAGGAGAGAGTAAAATGGTGATTACAAGGCTCCTGGGGAGTGGGGTACTGGAGAGATGTTGGTCAACGGATACAAAATTTCAGTTAGGTGAGAGAAGTAAGTTCAAGAGATTATTGTACAATGCGGTCACTATAGTTAATAGCAACGTACTATATATTTGAAAGTGCTAAGAGAATAGATTTTAGGTGTTCTCACTAGACACAAAAAATGGTATGTGAGGTAATGCATATGTTACTTAGCTTGATTTAGACATTCCACAATGTATACATATATCAAAACATCATGTTGTACGTCATAAATACATACAATTCTTGTCAGTTAAAAATAATTATTTTGGCTGGGCACAGTGGCTCATGCTTGTAATCCCAGCACTTTGGGAGCTCAAGGTGGGCAGATCACTTGAGCCCAGGGAACACCAGCCTGGGAACATGGTGAAACACCGTCTCTACAAAATACAAAAATCAGCTGGACAATGTGGAGCAAGCCTGTAGTCCCAGCTACTCGGGAGACTGAGTCAAGAAGATCAGTTGAGCCTGGGAGGTTGAGCCTACAGTGAGCTGAGATCAACCCACTGCACCCCAGCCTGACTGACAGAGTGAGACCTTGTCTCAAAAAAAAAGTGTTATTTTAATGTCCTTATCTACTTAACAGGAGTTGATTTCTATTGTTTACAACCACAAATCTTATACTTAAAACATGATCTTCCTCATAAACAGAAAAATAAAATACCAATAATGGAATATTTTGAAAAGGGGCAATTTAATTTGGTACAATACTACAGCCTTACAGAGATGACCATAGGATTCTCCCACCAATTGAATTGTCAGGTCATAAATATTTCTCCAGGCTGACAAATTTTTATCTTTCACCTGCCGTTAGTAGGGTCATTGTGATGACAACTCTGATCAGAAAGTCATAATCCAAGAGAAATGTTGCAAAATTCATCAAATCTGCAACTATGTACAAATTCCTATTAGCCTGGTCACCAGCTGACTAGCCAGATCCAGCCAAATGATGTTCTATGAGCCCTAGGACCCAGGGATGGGACAGCCCTCCCGCCACTACTGTGCCTTCCAGCCATCCAGCTCAGTGTGGAAGTGGTTGCCCTATCATTTCTGGTCTATGCCAAAATGTTGCTGCAGTGAAATTTAAAAAAAAAAAAAAAAAAAGTGATATAAAGCTGACTTTATTCTGTTTAAAGAATTGGCCTTTCTTAAAATAATCATGTCTTACACTAACTTTTAACTCCAAAAATGTTCTAATTCTGTATGAAATAATGATGAAGGAAGATGATAATTTGAACAAAATTTTAATATCATTACTTGGCAAAGTACAAAGTTGGAAACCATATGTTTGTGTTTTTTATTAGTTCAAGAAATCCAGAAGACTTGGAGCCATTGATTCAGGGAGCACTCCACCACTCTGGCTGCTCCATTTTCTGCCATTATTCAAACACCACTGATTTCTCCAATGACCAGCACACTCAAGGAGGGAAAGTTTTATTAAATAGAGTCACTTTATTAGAATAAGGCAAAGATGACAATTAGAGGCACTGGCCGCAGAGAATCAGAGATCTCAAAAGGAGTGGGGAAGGGGTTAACAATGAACAGAAATGGACTCTAGTTCTTCTTCAGAGAAATCATTGTAGAGCACAGTCAGTCTCTGCCCAGTAGCATACTCTATAATTGGGATTCTTTTTAAAAAAAAAAAAAACACATATCACATATCTTCATTTCCAACAATTTTTAAAAATTTCTCTTCACTGGCAGACACACCCAAGGAAGAAGCATCCAGTTCAGGTTCTCTATTAGTCTGTGTTCACACTGCTACAAAGAATACTACCTAAGACTGGGTAATTTATAAAGGAAAGAAGTTTAATTGACTTACAGTTCCGCATTGCTGGGGAAGCCTCAGGAAACTTACAATCATGGCAGAAGGGGAAGCAGGCACCTTCTTCACAAGGCAGCAGGAGAAAGTGAGTAAATGAAGGAGAAACTGCCAAACAGTTTTAAAACCATCAGCCCTCATGAGAACTCCCTCACTATCAGGAGAACAGCATGGGGGAACCGCCCCCATGATCCAATCACCTCCCACCCTCAACAAGTGGGAATTACAATTCAAGATGAGATTTGGGTGGGGACACAGAGTCAAACCATACCGTATTCCTCTTAGCTCTACCTCCAATGCACCTAAGTGGCTACATGTGATGGAACTAAGCTCATCTCATCAAGACTTCCTTCCTGCAGATGCTAACCAGGTCCTGCTGCCTTCTTATCATCCCAACAAATGCCTACTGCCTTCAAAATGTTTAAGGCATTGTTCTTGTCCTCACGAATACAAGTACATATGTAAAAATTTTCCTTTGCCTGATTTTTTCACATATTCACTCAACATTAATTGAGCACCTACTATGTGTCAGGCACTGTGGTAAAGGAAGCATGAAAGATGCAAAGACTCTGCCCACCAGGGCTAAGACACTTTAAAGGCTAATTTGATCTCCTTTGGCTGGTCTACTTAGAATCCTACTAATGTATTGTCAGTTTTAATAATTAAAAAATGCAAATAATTATCATTTGTCACTTCTTGAGAAAATATAAGAATCTATTCAATATACATCCTAAATACACTGGCCAAAGTTTGAAGACCCTAGAGAAACTTGTAGAAATGGTAAGTGGAAATATTATTTAAACTGTCAGTCTAGGGACATCGCCTTTTTCCAACTTCAAATAGTAATCATGGGAGAAGTCTGAAGAGAGAGTTGGCAAAGGTGCAGAACTTGTGGAAGTGAAAGTATGGTTGGATCATTAGGATTTGCGACTGTCATCAGAAGAGCAGAAAAGAGAGGGAGGAGCAATGGTCAGAGAGAGGAATGGAAACATGAAGGATGTTTGCTCTTCTGTAAACCCTACATTTGAACCACGGAGAGAAAGGAGACATACTCTGTCATGCCCCAGAGGATGGAATTAGAACAAACAAGAACAAACATGGCTGCTTTGTTTTAACAATTACCAAAGGAGTGCCTTCGGAAGCACTGCCCCTGAAAGCAATGAGCCTCCTGTTACTGGAATCGTTAAGCTGAGGCTAGATGAAGCCCAGCAGTGATGGTGCCAAAGGGACTCCTCTGGGTGAGAAGGTAGACAGCATGATCTATGCTTCAGTGATAAAAACACTAGCAGGGATAAAAACACTGAAGAGTTAAACCAACTAATTTTGCACATAGAACAACCTCAGTATGGAGTTTTTCACAGTTAGGAATAAAGAGCTGGCTTTTGATATATCACCACTAGTGAATCTCTCCAAGGGCTCTGCCTAACAGAGCATTTCTATCCAAAGGGAGTGCAGGCCTGGGACTATTTATTACAACGTCATCTCTTTTATGAAACAAATATTCTTCAATACTCTTTTAATCACAAAAGATCTTCTTAGCATGAACACTTCAGTTATGAGCATGTTCACCAGAGCCAGCCAGAGGCCTGAGCAAGAAATTTAATTTTGCTCACCAGTTGCTCTATTCATTATTCCCCCCTTCATGTCATTTAAGCTCCTTACCAAATTAGAAGACATTCTGTAACAGGGTTAGTTTCTACATGGCTGCATCTGACAGTTACAATGAATAAAAACCAGGTTTTTCAAAGGCCTACTACGTCCCAAGGAGCTCAGCAGGGCCTCAGGGAAAATTAAATAAAGGGTAAAGCCAACATACATTCCCCAGGTTGTAGAATGAGGCATGATGTGCCATTAGGTAAAAGGTACATAAAAAGGATCAAGCAAAACTTTCAGTGCATTAGCCTGTCCGTTACTCTGTGTAGCTTCTCATTTTATAAATGGCACTCACTCTATCGTCTTATAAAATTCTCAGAACAAACCTATGGGTTGTCAAGGCAGGGTTTTTTGTTGTTTGTTTGTTTGTTTTTGTTGTTGTTGTTTTGTTTTGTTTTGTTTGAGATGGAATTTCGCTCTCATCGCCCAGGCAGAAGTGCAATGGTGCGATCTCAGCTCACTGCAACTTCTGCCTCCAGGTTCAAGCGATTCTCCCTGCCTCAGCCTCCCGAGTAGCTGGGATTACAGGTGCGCACCATCACGCCTGGCTAATTTTTTGTATTTTTAGTAGATACAGGGTTTCACCATGTTGGGCAGGCTGGTCTCGAACTCCTGACCTCAGGTGATCCACCCACCTCGGCCTCCCAAAGTGCTAGGATTACAGGCATGAGCCACCGCACCTGGCCAAGGCAGGTATTATTATCTCCATTCTGAGTAAGACACTCAGAGGCTAGTGAACCTAAGATCACAGAACTAATAACACTTCAAACCCAGTTTATGGGTTTTCCTATTAATCTTAAGTAATGAGCCAGATTTGCATTTCTTTAAACACCGGAATTTATGCATCTGAATGATCATTAAATCTCCTTCCCAGTGGTCACAGGTTGATACTTTGTTCATTTAACACACACAGTTGTGGTACATATACCACTGCCCCAATGACAACTATGTGTGGTGAATGAGCAAACTTGCATTCGTGGAAGCCAGTCACTCTTCCAAATCCACAGGATGGTCTTTGAATTTTTTCAGTGGTTGCAAACTTTTGTCCCCAATAGTGGAGATCTCTATTTGCAGCTGGGCAATTTTTCTGTTCCATTTGCTTTAAGTTGCAGATTTGTTCATTCAGCAAAATATGATTAAGCACTTTTTATCTTAGGTGATGTCAGCTGGGCTCTCTGTCGTACACACAGCCACGCATCAGCCTCCAGGTCAGTGGGAAACTGCCTCTCTCACATCACTGGGACCTCAGCCGAGACAGCTCATCTCTGCTCCATGGGGTCTCTCATCATCCAGGAGGCTTGCCTGGGCTTCTTCAAATGGCAGTCTCAGAATCCAAAGAGCAGCAAGAGAGGATAAGCCCTAAAGCATAAACACTGCAAATCTCTAATTGTATTGTTGTTTTCCAAGCAGGCAAAGCAAGTCAAGCCCAAGCCCAGAATCAGTTCAGAGGGCAACCAGCCAAGCAGACAGACCCGGGGACATGTGGACAAACTGGCATCCACAAGTGCAAAAATCAGTTATCCTGGGGATTCAAGGATGAACACACTGACAATGTCCCTGTCCTCATGAAGCTTGTTTCTTCATATCCTCCATCAGCCCGTGGTATTTTTTTGCCAAGCAGATAAGCCAGTATTCCCGTGTGATTCTAATTTATCTGATTAATGGTGAGGACAAACATTTCTTTATAGACTTAACAGCCTTCTATGAATTGCTTTTTTGTGAGTCTTGCATATTTTTCTATTGGATTTCCTGTGTTTTTCTTACTGATTGTATGAGTTGCTTGTGTATTGGGTAACAAGCTCATTTATTCATAGATAAAGGAAGCTTTGTAATGGCCAAAAAACCCTTTAGCCTGTTAAAGCAGAATTGTCACCATTGTATATTATTTTATTCTGAATGGGTCATACATATGTATAAAACATTTATGTAAAATGTAAATAATAGTTGTAAAGACTCAGGCGCCACTGCTCCAGTGGCCTCAGAACTATTTATTATTCATCTCTGACTAGAGATGTCACCTTTAGCATACACTATGGACATCTGTATACTTAGATCTATTTCTGGACTTTCTATTTTATTTTCCATTCTTGAGTGTTTTTATCAAGAATGGATGTTGAATTTTGTCAAATGCCTTTTCAGCTTAGATGGAGATGGTCATATGATTTTTCTCCTCCTATTGAACTACTCTTTGCCTGCCTGGAATAAAATCCCTTTGATCATGTTATCTCATTATTTTAATGTGCTGTGGAACACTTCTAGCTGATATTTAACTTAGGATTTTTCCTCAACATCTGTGAGTGAAGTTGATCCAAAGTTTTGTTTTTGTGAATTATTTGCCAGAATTTGTGATACTTGTGATAGTTGCTTTTCTATGAGCTGGAACAATTTAAATAGCAGTGGAATTACCTGCATTTTAAGAGCGAGGTAGACTTCCCTGGATGTTCTTCCAAGGGAGAGCTCTTTGATAACTTTGTTTTCCATAAAAACTGGTCGTTTAATAGTTTCAACCTTTTCTGGGGTTATAATAAGTAAATTACATTTTCCTATAAATTTGTCTTTTTTATTATTTTCCAATTTGTTTGCAGAGACTTTAGCAAAGTATCCTCTTGACTTTTACTTTGTTTTTGTGATTTGCCCCTTGTTTCTCCTTTTTATATGTGCACTTTCTCACTTTTTTCTTTGTTCCATTAGCTTTCAATTTATCTCAATTGTTGTTTATATCAAAGGACAAGTTTTGATTTTATTAGTTGCTGTTTCTATTTTCTAGCTCACTAATTCAGTCAGGTATCTTTATGAATTTTTACGCACTTTTCATTTATTTTGTTGTCTTTTTCAAACTTCTTGAGTTGAATACTTAATTCGATTTTGTTTCATTCTGTAGTTTATGTAAGTATTTAAGGCTGTATCTCCTTTAAGTACTGCTTAGCTTATAGCTTCTATTACACAAAGTTTTCATTATAATTATTTTTGGATGTTCTACAATTTTGATTTATATTTTTTAGTTGAATCAAGAGTTGTTTAGAAAAGAATAACTTAATTTCTAAGAGGTAAAGACTTTCATTGTTTGGGTTTTTTGTTATTGTTAATTTTCCTATATTGTCATCAAAGAATGTTGTTGTATAATTTTTGTTTGTTGATCGTGAATGAGCATTTGAAAATAAAATATGGGGCTGGTCACAGTGGCTCACGCCTGTAACCCCAGCACTTTGGGAAGCCGAAGTGGGCAGATCACTTGAGCCCAGGAGTTTGAGACCAGCCTGTTTCAACCTTGCAACATAGCAAAACCCTGTCTCTACAAAAAATACAAAAATTAGCCAGACTGGGTGGTGCACACCTGTTACTCCCAAGTAACTTCCAGTTAGTTGGGAGGCTGAAGTAGGAGTCACCGGAGCCCAGGGAGGTCGAGGTTGTGGTGAGCAGTGATCACACCACTGCACTCCAGCCTGGGTGACAGAGTGAGATCCTGTCTCAAAAAAGAAAGAAAGAAAAGAAAATTTGTTCTCTATTTTCATGTTATAGCATTTTTCACAAATGTACATACAGATATGAAACACAAGAATGTTAATATTGATATTATAAGTATATATTAATTTGGCCCACTTAATATTTTATTGAAGTCTCTTATGTTCTTACTTGCTGATTTTAATTTTCAAGTGTTTTTTGAATCCTTCATAGTGGTAGTAATAGAAGTAGTAGTGGTGCTGCTGACGATGGAGGCTGACATTTATTAAGTGCCTACTATATGCCAGATAATGTGTTCTTTAGCTGGATTATATCACTATCCCATTAACACAACCTTTGTCCAAGCTGCCATCTTTCACCTAAACTATTACATTAGCCTCCTAATTTATCTCTCAACTTGGCTCTGTCCCACTTAAATCCACACTCTCTGCAGCATAGCCTCTAAGGTGAGCTTTGAAAACGTCAAGCCATAATACTCAGGTAGTATGTATATACTGTATATACTCTACTGATTCAGATTCAGAGGGTAGGGCCCAGGAAACTTCATTCTTAAAAATGCCACAGACATTCATTATGCTGACTAAAGTTTTAGAATCACTAGCCTATAGAATAAAGACATAACTAACATCTTTTAAATGCAGCATAGTGTTCCATTTTTTAATAATATATTACTGAGTAATTATAAATATATATTTATAATATAGCATATACAGAGTAAGCAATGAAAGTCCCCCCTTCACATTTCCCCAATTCTCATTCCTCTCCCTCGAGATAGCTAATATCACTATTTGGTGAGCACCTATTCAGTCTCCTGTTTATTTATCATATATGTATATCTGTATACACTTATAATATGTGTATATTAAAAGTAAATGAAGGTCTACCTCATTCTGTTTAATAGCTATATGATGTTCCATATATAGATTTATGATAATTTAATGACTCTTCAATTAGTATTTACATTGTTTCCAATTTTTCACATATTGTAAATAAGGCTGGAATAAACATCTTAGTGCCCATGTCCAAGTATTTCCTTACAATAGATTCATAGAAATTACATTACTCAGTTAAAGCACATGTGCACGTATCAGTTAGGAACCTTTGGGCTCCAAGTGATAGAAAACTCAATGCAGATCAGTGTAAGCAAAGAGGAAAATATTAGACTCGTTTGATCCAAACTTTGGGGAGGAACTTGCTTTAGAAAAGATTTGACCCAGTGGACCCCCATTTCTTCCCATCTTTCTCTTCTACCTGCCCTAATACTCACTTCCTCCTAAGGATAGTTCACTTCCTTGATCCCAGTTAGCTGCCAACATCTTCCAAGGCAACAAGGTTCCCCATCTACATCCATCAAGAAAGGAGGAATGCTTTGACCCTGAATTCTAAGGAAAAGTCCTGAGATTCTCTCTGATTTGATTAGCTTAGGTCATATGGCCACTCCTGCACCATCAATCACTGTGGCCAGAGGGATGAAATATCCTGACATGCTTAAGTCATATGCCACTCATCTGAAGCTGTAGATGGAGCCAGCTTACCTAGAAGTGCTTTGATTCCCAAACAGAAATCACAGGCAGTTGGTGTAGTTAGTTGTCCACAAGAGCGCGTTATTTATTTGAATAGATCAACACCAAATTGCCTTCCAAAAATGCCACATTAATTTACACTACCACCAACCATGTATGAAAGTGGCTGTTTCTCAATATCCCCACCAAATTTTTCTATTCTTCATATTTTATTCATATTTACCTAATTTAGTGTTGAAGAGCATCTTTTTGTGACCATCTTTATATTGGCCTCTGGTATTTCTCCTGTAAATTGCCTATTTATGACCTCTATCCATATTTCTGATTTTTAGTGACTTATACAAGCTCTGTATACATCCTACACAATAATCAGTTATCCGTTAAATAGGCTACAAAGAGTTTTCTCAGCACATTACTCATCTTTTAACTTTATCATGCTTTTTATTGTGCAAAGATGATTTTTAATTTTTATGGGGTTTTATCTGTCGATCATTTCTTTTATGGCTTCTGGTACTTATGTCTTGTTTAAGAAGGCCTTTTTCACCTCCAATCTTATAAAAATGTGCTCCAATATAATCACCAAATACTTTTAAATTTCTTTTATGTTCAGCTGCTTAACTCACCTGAAGTTTATTTTTGTGGGTGATATAAAGTAATAGTCTACTTTCCCTTTTTTATCTACCCGTAACTAATTTTCCTAACACTATTAATTGCATAGGTTATACTTTCCTCCATGGATTTGAAATATCACCTTTATTATAACCTAAATTTCTACTGATGATGCATGGATCTCTCTTGGTCTCTCTATTGCATTGATTTCCACTCCAGTCTACCACACTATTTTGATCACATCTCTAGCATACATTTTAATGTATATAGGACACGCCCAACCCCTAACGCTTTAGCACAGCCTATAAGAATCTCTAAAATTTGAGCCTCGTTTCTTTCTCCAGCCTCCTCCCACATCATCTAGTTCTTTGCCTTTGAGAGTTTAATAAAACCAAGTGTAGATTATTCCAAACAGACACAATTCCGGAACACAGCTTTGTTCCTTTTGTCTCCTCTTCCTAGAATGTCCTGCCCTTTTTCTTCATCTAAGTGACTTTCCTCATCCTTTAAAACTCAGCTCAGTCAAAATTACTTGCTGGAAACCTTTTCTGAACCCCCAGGTAGGCTTCTCTGCCCTGCGCTCCAATTATGCCATCTACTTCTACCAGACAGAGATGACCTCTTCATACATGTGTCTCTCCTGCCACCTTTCCTGTGACAGAGACAATGTTCTGTTCTTCTTTATACTTCCAGCACCTACTACAGTCCCTTGCATACAGGAAATGCTTGAAATATATTTGTTAAATCAAACTGTATTCTTCTCTTCATTTTTTTACCAGTTATATTCTATAAAGATGCATCATCAATTGCATAGATCATTCTCCTTTCCGATTCATCTCTAGCAGATAGTAATTTCGGAAAAAGTGTCAAGGTTCCTGTCCATCCCTCTCCTATCCCCCATCCCAAAAAGAGGAAGCTCTTTTATGATCGGTTAAGTTCTTTGACACTGATTTGTTGAGTGACCTTGAACAAGTCAATCACTCTATACCTCAGTTTCCTCATATGCAGAAGAAGATTAATAATAGTACTTACCTCACAGAAGTAAAAGACTAATCAAATAAGATTTAAAAGAAAAAAAGTTAAGTCAATCAAGGATTAAAAGAATTAATACATAAAGCACCGAGAACAGGGCTTAACTCATGGCAAGCTCTTAACAAATGCTGGCTGCTACTCCTCTTCTTCTCAGTAAACCTCTCTCCTCTCTCTCCCCTCTCTCTCCTCTCTCTCTTCTCGCTCCTCTCCTATGCGGTCTAGGCTTATGTTGGTTTCAGGCCTCCAACGCCAGCTCCTTGAAGGCAGAAGGCATTCCCCATGGGATCCAGCCTTGCCTTATCAAGCTGCTGTACCACAAGTTCTACCTGAGGTTTAGAGCCAAAACCACCAGAGGTTAAAAAATGTTCTACCTTATTTAATTCCTCTTTCCTTATATCCTTGTACAACAATTCAGAGACAAGAAGCAAATACAGGGAGGACCCAGGTATTTATGAGTCAAGTGACCCTCTATCAACAAATTCTCTCAGCTGCCATCTTCAACAATCATGCTGAAATCATTGAAAAGGAGAGAAAAAAAACCTGCATTTAAAAACAACCTGATTTTATTCATTATTACTGGTAATAAGAAATATGACATAAGTCTCTGTAGCTATTCATTGTATTGTATTTTTATCCAATTTAAACTTCCCAATCATGCTTAATCAAGTCCCCTCACTCTACCAGACACTTTGCTTAAATCTGAATATATTCTTTTCTGAATTGCAAATTAATAAAAATTTAGATTAGTTATTCCTAATACTCTATTCCAAAGAAAAATCTGTAATGAGAATAGTACTACCTTAAGATATGTAGTAAGCATCAGCTTAGGTATAGCTTAGAAGCACAAGTGAAAGTGCCCATCAAGGTGTCTGGTGCCAAACAGTTCCAAATGAGCCTCATACAGACCCATGTACTGAGAAGGCATTGAGGACACAATGACAGACATGGCTTCTGCAATTTTGGCAGATGACATTACAGATGATGTGATAGGACATTTAAGCAAGTCATTACAATACATTATAATATATACATATGGAATACAGCAACTAGGATAGAACCTGGAATACTCAATACTATTGAATGAGTAGAATGCATTACAGAAAGTATATTAAATACAAGAAATGAAGGAAAGTACTGGGCAAAAAGCAAGTGACTCTGGAAGTAATAAGGAAGGATTAGAAAGAGATATCTGAGTAGTATTTTGAATGAGAAGCAAGAGGATAAGAGGATACAGGAAAAAAAGAGCAAGATGGGGCATGTATATTTCAGTAAAGCAAGCACATCCAAAAAGACAGGGAAGCTTTAAACAGTGTGGTGTGTACAGAGAATGACAAGTCTTTCAATAATGGTGAAGAATAGAGTGCAAGAGGTATGTGACGGAAGTTAAGCTACTGAGACAAGAAAAAGGAGGAAAAGGAGAAGGAGGAAAACAGCCAAGTGCTTTTTGGGTATTTTTCATACATTATCTCATAGAAATTTTGCAAACATCCTATCACATAATAAGTACTATTCCTAATATTCCATTTTACAGATGAAAAACCTGAGGCACAGAAAGGTAAATCAAGTTGTTCAAGGAAAGAGAATTAGTAAATGGCATGCTTGTTTGGCCTCTGAAATGTCCATGTTTAGCAATGTATTTTTAAAGTTTGTTTTTATCTGTCAAGCATTTTTAACATTTCAGGTTTTATTATAATGATGATTTTTCAGATAAGGATTTATGGATGCTATTTAAAGGGTAAATTGCAAAGGTGAGATTGGTTATTTTCTTTCTTATGAAGTATTAATTTTTCCTTCTCAGCTAGGCCTTTCCCATCCATGAGAAACACATCATAATATCTTCCAACTTAAAATAAATTCCATTCACTGCCATAGTGAATACTGTTGGTTTCTCTCCTATATCCTTTTTGTAGCAGGTTCGTGAACATCCCAAGATGCTCCTGTCTTCAGAGAATTGCCCTTGGCCAAATGGAAGCAGCCTGGGCCAATCATTTACACACTCCCAACTGGGGACAGCTCACAACCCATAACTGACTGGCATGGCAGTGCCGAGGTCCAGCCCTTTGCTTCAAGGTAGGAACAACTTTATGGTACAATTCAAACTCCTGTGGGATCGAGCTAAGGCAGACTCCAGCTGAGAACACAGCCCTGATTATCAACATCCCCTCCCCTCTCCTGCTTCCTCTACTCCCTCATCCCAAGGCATTCCTCTATAAATCGCATTCACCCAAATCTCTATCTCAAGCTGCGATTTTGAGAAATTCTACCTAACATTCCTTCTAACTACTACACTATTTCTCTGCTGCAGGAAAACTCCTCATAATAGTCCTCTAAACTTGCTGTCTCAGATTCCTCTACTTTTGTTCTCTCTTGAACCTACTCCAATAAAATGTTCATGCCTACCACTCCACCAAAATAGCTCTTGGTCACAAATGACCTCCACATGCCTAACTCATCTTCTTCAGTCTATTAGCTGGGTTGACATAACTGATTATTCCCTCCTTAGGACACTGTATTCCTTTGCTCTCAGGACACCACACTCTCTTAGTTCCTCCCCGCTCCTCATTTATCTCTTTCACCACCTCCTCCTCAGCTCTCTGATCTCTAAATTTTGGAGTTTCCTCAGGGCTTGATCCTTGAACCTCTTCTGCTTCTTCATCTGTACTCACTCCAGGGCCATAACTGACACTCCCAGATTTCTATCTCCAACCCTGGCTTCTCCCCAATCCCGGAATTATATATCCAACTGCCTAGTCAACATATGCATTTGGACTTCTATAGACACCTCAAATTTACCAAGTCTAGCTGGGCATGGTGGCTCATGCCTGTAATCCCAGAACTTTGGGAGGCCAAGGTGGGAGAATCACGAGGTCAGGAGTTCAAGGCCATTCTGGCAAACATGGCGAAACCCCATCTCTACTAAAAATACAAATAATTAGCTGGGTATAGTGGCAGGTGCCTGTAATCCCAGCTACTTGGGAGGCTGAGGGAGGAGAACTGCTTGAACCCAGGAGGCAGAGGTTGCAGTGAGCTGAGATTGAGCCATTGTACTCCAGCCCAGGTGACAGAGTGAGACTCCGTGTCAAAAAATAAATAAATAAATAAAAGTCTAAAGCCAAATTTACAATTCATGGCCCACACCCCGGCCCAAATATGCTTCCCTTCTACAACCCCACCTTCCCATCTCGGTAAATGTCAGTTCTACCTTTCCAGTTGCTCAAACCACAAACCTTGGAATCATTTTGGTTTTTTCTCTTTCTCTTATACTCTGCACTTAGAATCTGCCAAGAAACCCAATTGGCTCTATTTTTCAAAGTAGATCCCAGATTAATCTTTCTACAATGTCTACCGCTATCACCCTAGTTCAGGCCACCATCATTATTCACCTTAATTATTGGAATAGTATCCTAACTTCCCCCTACATTTGTGCCTTACAATCTATTGTCCACAGAGAATCCAGAGTGATTTAAGTTGGATCACCCTATTTCTATGCTTAAATCCCTGCAATAGCATAGTGTAGTTGCTAAGAGCATAGACCTGACAGTTTTGGGTCAAATCCCAGCTCCCTCACTCCTGTACAGATGCTTCAGTTTTCTCAACTGTAAAATGGGGATAATAAATAGCTAACTCCTAGGTTTGTTATGAGGTTTAAATGAGTTTATATAATACATATAGCAGGATGTGGAATTATGTGATTATTTGATAAATGAAATAGTGTGCTGTCTTGCTTAGAATAAACAGGTAAGCCCTCTCTTCTCTTATGCCTCCTTCACTTCACTCCAGCCATCTTGGCTAGCTTGCTTTGGAAATTAGAGCTGAATAATGAGCACACCAAGCCTGCCCCCACCTCTGCTATTGCCCCAAGTACATGCACAATTTATTCTCTCACTTCTATTCTGGTCTCTGATCGAAACCTCCCTCATCAGTAGTTTTCACTGAGCATAAGCAGTATAACAACCTTTGTCCCCAGACACTCCTTCTCCACCTTGCGTTGCTTTATTTTCTTCATATTGCTCATCATTTTCTAACATATTATGAATTTACTTGTCTTTTTTGTTGTTTCACTCATCCACTATAGTGTAAGCTCTTTTTAATGAGAGAGATTTTTTTGTCTGTTCTGCTCACAGCAATATCTCAAGTGCCTAAAATAATACCTGGTACATATTTGGCATTCAATAAAGATTTACTGAATTAATGAATCAGTGAATGAACAGAGGGCAGCAAGGAAGCCTTTTAAATGTTTCACCGAGCTATGATGAGATATGAATTAGGAAAGCAGCAGTGGGAATTGGAGGGATGAAGTGGCCTAGCCAAACAGACATGGTAAGTAGGATCAACTAAATGGGGTATGAGAGAGAAGAAATTTAAGGAAATTATTTTGAGATACTAGTGAAGGTAAAAGGCTTAGGAGATGGTGGTGCCCAAAAGCAGAAAAGAAAATGCAAAAGGAAGAACCAGGTTGAGGATGAATACAACAAACCAAAGTTATAAGAAGTAGGCAGACATCTATGTGGCCTATCTAGCAGGCAGCTGGATATTTGGCTTTATTAACAAAAGAAATCAGAACTATAACTGTGGTTTTAAAAATCACCAAGATACACTGTTATTCAAAGCCATGGGACTGAATGAGGCAGCCCAAGGGAAGAGTATGATCAAGAAAAAAAGGGAAGAAGACAAAGCTTGGGGAGCATCCACACATTATAAGTGTACAGATAAAGGAAAAACTGGTGAAAGAGACTGGTAGGAAGGAAAGAAAATAAGAATGTCTTTTAGAAGTACTGAAATGTATGTCAAGCAACAGTAACTGCTGAAATGATATAAATTATATCGACTAAAAACTTTTTCAATGCTGTCAAAAATCACTAAAATAGAAGTGGGAGAATATAGGAATTTCGTAACTCCTGAAAAACTGGAGCAAATGGAGCATTTGTGCCTGCCAGTTTGGAAATAGCGAGATCTTCTGAGCTTTTTCCTTATCTTCCAGATGAATTCAGCCTCTAATGCATTCTTAAGACTCACAAGACTTCTGTACATTTGGCACAGCCAGTTATATTTTCATTATCTCATTATCCTTTGCCTTGGCTTTCAAGACTCACTTATCTAACAATGTTCTAACTGGTTTTACAAGGTCTCACTTCATTAACTCTTCTTTGTTACAAAAATGTAATTATTTTGTGGTCATTACTTCCCCTCAGTCTATGGCAGAAACCCTTTGTTTTCTGTGTACAGTTGCTCCTCGGCTTGGGATGGTAAATTATGTCCAAACAAACCCATCATATATTAGAAATATCATAAGTGGAAACGCATTTAATACACCTAACCTACTGAACATCATAGCTTACTTAGCCTCACCTACCTTAAATGTGCTGAGAACACATCAGCCTGCAGTTGGGCAAAATGATCTCGCAACAGGACACTGCATAGTATCGGTTGTTTACTCTCCTGATCAGTGGCTAACTGGAGCTGCTGCAGCCCAGCATTAGGAAAGGGTATTGTATTGCATATCTCTAGCTCAGGAAAATATCAAAATTCAAAATTGGAAGTATAGTTTCTACTGAATGCATATTGTTTTCACTCATTCTGAAAAGTTGAAAAATCATGAGTCCAACCATCATAAGTCAGGGACTATCTATATTATTAGCAACATCTTCAGAATTGAACACCTCTTTCTGCCTTCTCCACCTTTTGGCATAAGAAATTATCCTCTCCCCCTAAGAAGGTCTCTAACAATAAGTAATTCATGATGTCTAAGTACCCACATATTTTGTACCAAACAGGCTACCTTCAGCAGTAATGGAAATGGTAATTATTTACTCTGGGAGCCCTGTCAAGGTTTCTGTAAAAATCATTGCTATGCTGCTAAATTGGACTAGGAGTTGCCTCCTTTTCTACTATTGATCTTATGAGTGAATTATCCCCAAAAAACTTTCCAGTGTGCTATTGGCTAATTCATTGACAGTGCAATATATATTAGGTTGAATGTGAATAGCATACATCTTATTCGTAATATGTTTTGGATGCACAAATTTGAAATTTATGTCAATGTTCCTAAGCAACGTAATACAGATGAAAAAATACAATTCCCAATGTAACATTCAGTGTTCGTAAATATGCCATCTTGGAAATTACAACAAGCAATGTAGAAAGTAAGAAAATCAATTGACTCTGGGCACTAATACTATTTCTCAGGGCAAAAGTCTATCTCATGTGGCAATAAATGCACCTCTGTCCTTATAAGGAATGTTGTACTATGATGAAATAGTGACTACACTATTTATATCATTTATGTTTTAATCCCCTGGTTGCTAGGCATACACGGTGGGGATAGGTCTTCATAGATGCTAATCCACATGTTGTCACACTGGGGTGGGGGTTGTTAAGGTAGTGACGGTATAATCATGGGAGTAGTAAAGTGTCTGGAGGCCTGAACAGAATGGGGACGTATTCCTGCTAATGTTGTAATCTCAATTCATAGAAGATGAGGTCAAGTTAACTTTTGAATCTGACTTTTTAAAATTACGTATACACATATTATATAGATACATACATACGTGATTCTTTGGCTGTGAAATTGTGGCCTTAGTCATTCATTCCAAATACATTTATTGGGCACTTCCATATGCTAGCCACCATGACAAACTCTGGGAAAGTGTCAGTGAATAAGACTGCAGTAGTCTCTGAGGTCACAGCTTACAGTCTAGGTCAGCCAAGTAAGTGGACAGACAGAACAGGTAGCTACTGTTTTGTCTACATGATAAATGTGAATGGGAGAATTAAAGCAGGACATTGGTAAATCTGTTTATTTATTCATTTATTTATTTAGTGTGTATTTATTTAAGCACTAATGGTGCAAAAGAAGTAAAATACACAGTCCTTGTCCCAAGATTTCCAGTGTAGTAGAGGAGAGAAATATTCATTCAATGGACTGAGAAAAAACTCCAAAGGGCAGCATAGGTGCAGTGTCTGGAGACACAGTTGAGAGATGTGGAATAACAATGACCTAATTTCTTACTACTCTCTCTTTCTTAATCTGTTCAGGCTGCTATAACAAAATACCTTAGACTGGGTAATTGATCAAAAATAGAAATTTATGTCTCACAGTTCTGATGGCTGGGAAGTCCAAGATCAAGGCACCAGCAGATTTCATCTCTGGTGAGGGCCTATTCCTCATAGATGATGACTTCTGTGTAGGACACAATAAAAGGCAAAAAAGGCTACAAGCTCCCTCTGGCCTTTTTTATAAGGGCCCTAAACCCACTCATGAGTGCAGAGCCTTCCTGCCCTAATCACCTCTCAAATGCCCCACCACCCCCCAAATGCCCCACCTCTTAATATTATTCCTTTGAAGATCGAATTTCCACATATGAATTTCAAGAGGATGTATACATTCAGACTACAGCACTCTCCCTCACTCCAGATGCCCCACCTCACTCTTCCTGTCTCAGGGCATCTGCATCACCTATTTCCTCTACACGAATTCTTTTCCCCAACTTCCCTGCTTATGGCAAGGCTGTGCTCAAATGCCTTCCCAGTGAGGCCTACCTTGACCACACTGTACAACACTGCACCACACTGGCCTCTGGCATTTCTGATTCATCATACCCTGCTCATCTTCCCCCTTTTCCCACAGCACTTATCACCTTTCAATGCACTCGATAATTTACTTACATATTATGTTTTCTGTTTATTGTTTGTGTCCCCTGTTAGGATTTAAGCTACATAAAGGCAGAATTCACCCACACCAATGTTCTCCAGTACATAAAATGTATTTTTCTCTCTGTCTGCTTTTCAGATTTTTTTCTGTATTTTTCATTTTTCTGCAATTTGACTATTATGTGTCTAGGTGAGGGTTTTTTTTTTTTAATCCTGTTTGGGGCTTGTTGACCTTTCTTGACAGGTGGGCTGAGTTTTTTACCAAATTTGGAAAATTGGGTGGTCCATACTTTAAAAATATTTTTGTAACCAATTCTCTCTTTCCTCTCTTTTTAATATTCCAATTACATATATGATAGATTGTTTGATAATTTCCTCAAGGTTATTAAAGTTCTGGGATTTTTTTTCAATTTTTTTCTCTGTGTGCTTTAGTTGGAATAATTTCTATTAGCCTGTCTCCAGATTCATCCTGTCTTCTGTTGTGTTCAACCTGCTGTTAATCCCATGCAGTGATTTTTTTCAGTGATTATATTTGTTAGTCCTAGGATTTTAATTTGGTTCTTTTTTAGAGTTTCCAGATCACTCCTAAAACTTCCTACCACTTTTTCCATTGTAGATTTAATGAAAATGCTAAACCTCTAGCAAGACTCATGAAAGAGAGAGAAAAAAACTGCAAATTACCAATATCGGGAATAAAAGCAGAGATTTTGCTACGTCATCCTACAGACACTAAAAGGATATTATAAGTAATAGTATGTTAGTAAATTGGACAAATTAAATGAAATGTACAAATTCTTTGAGAAACACAACTTCCTAAAATCAAACGAGAAGAAATACAAAATATGAATAGCCTAATATTTAAAATAAATTGAAGTTGTCATTTAAAATCTTCTCACAAAGAAAACTCAAGGTCCATATGGCTCACTGGTGAACTCTGACAAACATTTCATAATACCGAGTTAAACTAACTCTTTCAGAAAATCAAAAAGGAATAAACATTCCCAATTTATTTTATGAGTTCAGCATAATTCTGGTGTCAAAAGTAACAAAGGCATTACAAGAAAACTTATACACCTCGATTATAAATACAAAATTCCTCAACAATATTGTTGCAAACCAAATCCAGCAATATATTTAAAATTGAATATGGCATGACCAATGAAGTTAATTCTAATAATGCAAGGTTAAATTCATCAATGAATTCAATTTACTACATTACTATAATTTAAACATTATATGATCATCTCACTAGATATAAAAAAACTGACAAAAATCAATACCCATTCATACTTAAGAGTGACAAATGAATGTTTTCCCTTTAAAACAGAAAACATCAAAGATGTCTGCTCTCACCACTTCTATCCTAGATTAAGAGATCCTAGATTGTGAAATAAAACAAGAAACTGAAACAAAAAGCATTAAGATTGCAAAGAAAGAAAGCTATGTGTATTGCCAGACAACTTAATTGCATGTATTGAAAGTCCTAAGGAATCTATGTACCTCTAACAAGTGAATTTAGCAAGGTTGCAAGACACAATATCAATATATGAAAACTCGGTTGCATTTTTTTCTTTAAGAGCACCAAATAATTTAAAAATTAAAATTTAGGAAATATAGTAGCATCAAAAAAACATAAAAATACTTAAGACATAAGTATAATTTTAGAATGGTACAATAATTGTACATTGAAAACTATAAAAGGCTAAAGATTTTCTTAAATCTAAGCAAGTATAAAGATATATCATATTCTGGGGGCTAGAAGACACATTGTAAAGATGTCATTTCTATGCAAATTAATCTATACCTTCAATGCAATCCCAATCAAAATTCCAGCAGGCATTTTTATAGAAATTAATAATCTTATTCTAAAATTTATATGGAAATGCACAAGATAGGATAGTCAAAATGATATTGAAAAGAAGAACTTACACTACCTGATTTCAAGACTTATCATAAAGCTATAATAATAAAGACAACATGATACTTGCATGGTGATAGACAAATAGATCAATGGAACAAAAGAGAGACTCCAGAAATCGGCCCACACATCTGTACTTAGTTGACTTTTAACAAAGGTCCCAAGGTAACTTATTTTAAAAAGAATAGTCTTTTTAACCAATGTTGCTGAAACACCTGGATGGATGGATGGATAGATAGATAGATAGATAGATAGATAGATAGATACAAAAATGAACATCAATTCTTACCTTCTTCCATACACATAAATTCAAAATTGATCATAAATATAAACATAATACTATAAATCTTCTAGAAGAAAACACAGGAGAAAATCGTTACAACCTTGGGATAAAGATTTCTAAGACAGCAAAAAAACACAAAAAATGGTAAATTTGACTTTATCAAAATTAAAACCTTTTGCTTTTTGAAAGACACTACTAAAAAACTGAAAAGGCAAGCCACAGGCTTGCAATACAAATATCTGACCAAGAGTGAATCCTGAATATGTAAAAGAACTCCTATAAATTAATAATAAAAGGACAAAAAAACCTAATAAAAAATATGGGCAAAGGAGTTGAACAGACATTTCACAAAAGAACATATATAAGCAAATGAAAAGGTACTCAATATAGTCATTTAGGGAAATGCAAATAAAACCACAATGAAATATCATTTCACACTTACTCAAATGCTTAAAACTATAAAAACTGACAGTAAGTGTTGACAAGGATATGCAGATACTAAAACCCTCATACTCTGCTGGTTGGAGTATAAAATGGTACAACCATTGGAAAACGTGAACAGTTTCTTATAAAGTTAAATTTATGCTTACTGTGTGATCCAGAAATTCCATTCCTATATAATCCACATCCAAGAGAAATGAAAGCATATGTTCACAAAAGGATGAATTTTCATACAGCTTTATTTGCAGTAATCCCAAACTGGAGATGATCCAAATATCCATCAACAGATGAACAAAGAAAGTGTAGTAGATTCATAACAATGGAATACTATCCAGTAATAAAAAAGAACAAACTTACTATAGAGCTATAATAATCAAAATGGTGTGGTACTGGCATGAAAACAGATATATTGATCCATAAAACAAAATAGAGAGCCTAGAGATAAATTCATACATTTACAGTGAACTCATTTTTGACCAAGGTGTCAAGAACATACACTGGGGAAAAGGCAGTTTATTCAATAAATGGTGCTGGGAAAACTATATATCCATATTCAAAAGAATAAAACTAGACCTTTATCTCTCACCATATATAAAAATCAAATTAAAATGGATTAAAGAATTAAATCTAAGATCTCAACCTATGAAACTACTACAAGAAAATATTGGGGAAACTCTCCAGGACATTGGAATGGGCAAAGATTCCTTGAGTAATACCTCATATGCACAGGCAGCCAAAGCAAAAATGGACAAATGGGATCACATCAAGTTAAAAAGCTTCTGTACAGCAAAGGAAACAATCAACAAAGTGAAGAGACAACTCACAGAATGGGGAAAATATCTGCAAACTGCCCATCTGACAACGGATTCATAACCAGAATATATAATGAGCTCAAACAACTCATAGGAAAAAAATCTAATAATCTGATGAATAAATGAACAAAAGACCTGAATAGATGTTTCTCAAAAGAAGACATACAAATGACAAACAGGGATATGGAAAGGTGCTCAACATCATTGATCATCAGAGAAATGCAAATCAAAGCCATAATAATATATCATTTCATCCCAGCTTAAATAGCTTTTATCTAAAAGTCATGCAATAATAAATGTTGGTGAGGATGTGGAGAAAAGGGAACCCTTGTACACTGTTGGTGGGAACATAAATTAGTACAACCACTATGGAGAACAGTTTGGAGGTTCCTCAAAAACCTAAAAATACAGTTACTATATGATCCAGCAATCCCACTCCCAGACATATACCCCAAAGAAAGGAAATCTGTATCAGAGAGATATCTGCACTTCCATGTTTATTGCAACACTATTCACAATAGCCAAGCAACCTAAGTGTTCATCAACAGATGAGTGGATAAAGAAAATGCGGATAAATAAAATGAGTGGATAAAGAAATCTACATGTACACAATGGAGTTCTATTCAGCCATTAAAAGGAATAAGATCGTGTCATTCGCAACAACATGGATGGAACTGGAGGGCATTATGTTAAGTGAAATAAGCCGGGCACAGAAAGACAAGCTTTGCATGTTCTCACTTATTTGTAGGAACTAAAAGTTAAAATAATTGAACTCATGAAGACAGAGAGCAGAAGGATAGTTACCAGAGACTAGGGAGGAAAGTGGGTAATGGGGGGAATGGTTAATGGGTACAAAAAAATTAGAAAGAATTAATAAGACCTAGTATTTGCTAACACAACAGGTTGACTATAGTCAAAAATAATTTAATTGTACATTTTTAAATAATTAAAAGAGCATAATTGTGTTGTTTATAACACAAAGGATAAATGCTTGAGGTGACAGATACCCTATTTACCCTGATGTGATTATTATGCACTACATGCCTGTACCTAAGTATCTTATATAATCCGTAAACATATACACCTACTATGTACCCACAAAAATTAAGAAATAAATTTTTTTTAAAGAACAAACTACTGACCCACACAACAACATGGATGAACCATGTTGAACCATGACTCAGCAATCCACTCCTAGGTATAGACCAACAATATACACCTTGGTGTTTAAATGTGCACCAAAATACCATATAGGAATGTTCAGAGCAACATTCTCAATAGCCAAAACCCAGAAATGACCCAAATGAGCTTCAACAACAGAATGAATAAACAGTGGCATATTCATTTAATAAAAATGTATTAAATCTAGAAAAAAACCCATTTACAATAGCTACCAAAAAAATAAAATACTTAGGAATAAATTTAATCAAGGAGGTAAAAGACTTGCACAGTGAAAACTATAAAACATTTATGAAAAAATTGAAGACACATATCAATGGAAAGATAGCTGTGTTCATGAATTGAAAGAATATTGTTACAATGTTCATCCTACCCAAAGTGATCTACAGATTTAATACAATCTTTATCAAAATTGCAATGTCATTTTTCATAAAAATATAAAAATCCTAAAATTCACATGGAACTACAAAATACTACAAATAGCCAAGGCAATCATGGGCAAAAAGAAGAAATCTGGAGGCATCATACTACCTGATGTCAAATTATACTTTGAGGCTATAGTAATGAAAACAGCATGATACTGGCATAAAAACAGGTACATCAACCAATAGATGGGAATAGAGAGACCAGAAATGAACCCATGCACATATGGCCAATTGATTTTCAACAAAAATGCCACACACAATGGGAAAGGGATAGTCTCTTCAATAAATGGCATTGGAAAAACTGGATATATCTACATGCAGAAGAATGAAATTGGACCTTTATCTCACACCATATACAAAAATAAATTCAAAATGGATTAAAGGTTTAAACATAAGACCTCAAACTAAAACTACTAGATGAAAACACAGGGGTAACCTACACTTTGACATTAGTCTAGACAACAATTTTTTGGGATTTGACCACAATAGCACAGGCAACAAAACTAAAAATAGACAAATAGGATTACATTGAACCAAAAGGCTTCTGCAAAGCAAAGTAAACAATTAACTCTGACAAGACAACCTACAGATTGGGAGAAGATATTTGCAAGCCATACATCTGTTAAGGGGTTAACATCCAAAATATATAAGGAAGACTCAATAGCAAAAACACAAATCATCCAGTTTAAAAACTGAACAAGAGATCTGAATAGACATTTCTCAAAGGAAGACATACAAATGTCTAGCAGATATATTTAAGAAAGCTCAACACCACTAATCATCTGAAAAATGCAAATCAAAACCACAATGCGATATCCCCTCACAACTATCAGAATGGCTACTATAAAAAAAAAAAGACAAAAGGTCACAAGTTGGTGAGGATGTGGAAAAAAGGGAACCCCTGTACACTGTTGGTAGGAGTGTAAATTAGTATAACCATTATGGAAAACAGGATGGAGGTTCCTCAAAAAACTAAAAACAGAACTATCATATGATCCAGCAATCCTACCTCTGGGTATTTACCCAAAAGAAAGGAAATCAGCTTGTCAAAGAGATATGCACTCCCATGTTCATTGCAGCAATATGCACAATAGTCAAGCTATGGAATCAGCCTAAGTGTCCATCAACAGATGAAGTGATAAGGAAAAATGTGATATAGATACACAATGGAACATTATTCAGACTTTAAAAAGAACGAAATTTTGAACCTGGCATGGTGGCTTGTGCCTATAATCCCAGCGACTAGGGAGGCTAAAGCTGGAGCATTACTTGAGGCCGGGAGTTACACTAGCCTGGATGACAGAGCAAACACTGGTCTCTTAATAATAAAAAAGGAGGAGGAGGAGGAGGAGGAGGAAGCAATTCTGGCATTTGCAATAACATGGATGGAATTAAAGAACATTATTCTAGGTGAAATAAGCTAAGCACAGAAAGACAAATACCACGTGTTCTCACTTACAGAGGCTGGAGGTGGGGAGAATGGGAAAATGATGGTCAAAGGATACAAAGTCTCAGACAGGAAAACTAAGTGTTGCTTTTTTTGAGATGTATTGCACAGCATGGTGAATATAGTTAATAATAAAGTATTGTGCATTTCAAAATCACTGAGGGCAAATTTCAAATGTTCTCACCCCAAAAATAAATAAGTATTTGAGGTGACAAATGTTAAAATTACCTTAATGTGATTATTCCATTTTGTATTCATACATCGTAACCACTCTGTATTCCATAAATACATACTGTTATAAATTGCCAATTTACAACACCTTTTAAAAAAATTTTAATGAAGTATAAACTGTTAGATGTTAAAATATGAATGAACCTCACAACACAGGGTTGATAGAAGCCTCTGGATGAATCTATTCATATAAAGTTCATGAACAAGCAAAACTAATATGTGGCAATTGAAGTTCAACTAGTGATTCTAACTAGGTAAAGGTATAAGGGAGGATTCTGGGGTGCTGTGGATGTCTTCCACATTGATCTGGGTAGTGATTCCATTATGGTGGGTTTTTTTAAGTCATAAGCTATACACTTAAGATTTTTGCACTTTATAGTATGCATGACGTATCTCAACAACAAAAGTAAAATGCAAAAAAAAATCATATTTTTACATTACTGTTTTAGTCCTACATAAACCATTCCAGGGAATATTAGAAGAGCACAGGGGCCCCCATTCTGTAGAGACTTCGGGTGCAGTTAAAGAGCTAAAGCTACCATACACGGTTAGATAAAAATTAATACAAAGTGTGTTTTAGGATTGCCTTAGTAAATTACCACAAACTCGGTAGCTTAAAATAACAGAGATTTCTTCCACAGTTGTGTAGGCTAGAAGTTCAAAATAAAGGTCTTAACAGGTCTGCACTCCTCTCAAAGGCTCTAGGAGAAGATCCTTCCTTGCCTCCTCCAGGGTGGCTCCTGGCATTCCTGGGCTTGTAGCAGCATCACTCCAATTCCTGCCTCTGTCTTCACATGGCCTTCTTCCCTGTATGTCTCTGTGTCTTCTCCTCTTATTTCCTCTTCTCATCAGGACACCAGTCGTTGGATTTAGGGCTCACCCTGGTGCCAAATGACCTCATCTAAACTAGTTACATCTGCCAAGTCCCTATTTACAATAAAATCACATTCTAAAGTTCTGGGTAGACATGAATCTTGAGGGGGATGCTACTCAACCTCCTACACAAAGCAATTTTAAATCTAAATTAAGTAGGGCCTGGCACAGTGGCTCATGCCTATAATCCCAACATTTCGGGAGGCCAAGGCGGGCAGATCACCTGAGGTCAGGAGTTCGAGACCAGCCTGGCCAATATGGTGAAACTCAATCTCTACCAAAAATACAGAAATTACCCGGGCGTAGTGGCGCATGCCTGTAATCCCAGCTACTCGGGAGGCTGAGGCAAGAGAATCACTTGAAACTGGGAGGCAGAGGTGGCAGTGAGCCGAGAGGTGCATTCCAGCCTGGCAGCCTGGGCAACAGAGCAAGACTCCATAATTAATAAATAAATAAATAAATAAATAAATAAATTTAAATTAAGTGCTAAATTGTTTCGCCATAGAAATTCAGAGAAAGATGTGATCATTGCAATCTAAAAAAGTTAGAAACAATGTCATGAGAAGTTAGCCCTTGAATCCTGCTATGGAAACAGCAGATTCAGGTGAGCTGCAGCACAGTGCAGTCTGGCAGTGGAAGGAAAGCAGCACAGAGGCGGGTCTGAGTGACAGGGAGTCCTGGCTGAGGAGGGGAAGAAAATAAGATTGAATAAATAGAGTGAGCCAAGTTATGAGAGTCCTTGAAAGCCTGGCAGATGAATTTAGACTTGGTCCAATAGGAAATAGGAAATAGGAAATGACTGTAAATTCTTGAGCAGGGAAGTGACATGGTGACAGCAGTGTTTCAGGAAGATTATGTTGGTGACAGTTGGCTGGATGTATTGGAGGCAAAAGGGACTGAAGGCTGATGTATTTTGTCTTCCCTTTGCTGGATGTATATAGGGTAGCAAGAGATATGTAGTTTGATTTTAAAAAAGAAAATGCACCACTGCAATGATGCTTCTAAATCTTAATAAACTTCCTGATCTCATTCTCAAATGGAAAAGTAGACCAAGTGGCATTGTGTTTGAAAAGCTAATTGCTCCTCAGTTTGAAATTCTTGTTTGGAGAAGAGGCAAGAGCTTCCCATTGTTTCAGCATCAGAGTCACCTGAGAGCCTGTTAGAAACACAGACCCTCAGGCCCCATCCTAGACCTATGTAATCAGAATCTACATTTTTACCAAGATCCCCAGAAGATTCATGTGCCTTACACTTCATATTATAGTGAGAGGTGCATCGCCATGGGAAATTTCTGTTGAACCTCTGTAGTTTGTGAAAAAATGTGGATATATAACTGTTGAAACTGTTAACTTGAAAAAACAATTATGAACCTTGTGCCTCCTGTGACGAGGCTGTCACATCGAGACATTCACCAGTCCCAGAGCTGTGGTGCCTGCTCACCCACTTACCCGTCTCATGGGGAACAACTGTTAACAGATGAAATGGAGACATCTGGTTGCCTCGTGAAATGTGTCACTTAGAACATGCAGCTGAAATTGAGACATCTGTCTCCCCACCATTCTACGGACTCTTGCTCTAAAGTGACACTTTTTTGTCATTTGAAATACATCTTCATACTGCAGTGGCTTCATTTCCTTGCTATGCAAGTATGAGAGAGGAAGACATCAGATTGGTGCAGATAATGAAAAGTAGAAAATTCACCTGTCCAGAGCCATGGCAGGACCACCTGCCTTGGGAACATGGTTCCAACCCTGCTGAGCAACTTTCTCCTCTGGCATTCCACTCCCCAATTGCGAGTGTCAGTGGTTACCCCAGCACATCAACAGAGTGAAAAATATTTGGTAACTATGCCCTCTGTGTCATAGGTTGCTAGAAAAGACTGAGTTTGTAAGGCCATACATTGGAGCAAAGCTTTGCAAACTTTAACATGCATCCATATTACCTGAGGAATCTTGTGAAAACACAGATTCTGAATCAGTATGTCCAAAGTGAGGGCTGAGATCCTGCATTCCCAACAGGCTTGCAGGTGATGCTGATGCTGGTGCCTGAGGACCACACTCTAAGTAACAAGGCCAGTTGCTTGGCAAGGTTACATCAAGCAAGTAGAGAAGGTGATAGCAGAGTGAAATCATGGTAGAAATATCTCTGCAGATGAGAAGTAATAAGGTCAAAGATAAGAGGTACATGACCAGACTGGGAAAGAAGAATAGAAAAGGTAGTTAAAAAGAAAGCTGATTTAAAAAAAAAAAAAAAGAATTAAAGATGAAAACATAAAATGAGTTTTATAAATATTAGAGCTGGGCTAGTCTAGTAACCTTGAATTTGGTTAACAATACTTCTACCAGAGACATCCGCAGCTAGCTATGTTTGATGGGGATTTTCAAGTCCCTAGGCCAGCAGGATGATAGGAAAAAAATATTGACGCTGGCAGACAAGATCTTTCTCACTGATCCTGGACATCTGGTCACTAAATCTTTCAGAAGGACAGATTAGAGATGGAGAATTGAAAACCCCTCCAGCAGAGGCACCAATAGTGATTTTTAAATGAGTATGGAAGCCAGCCAATCTCTTGCCACAGGATCTGCAAAACTACATTACATATTCAGTGTTACAGTAAAAACAAAAGAAAAAAATTTACCAGACCGTATTTTTTCAAGACCCTGAAGGGGTTACAAGGACAGTAAAAAGAGTAAAATGAGGACAATTATTCACCCAAAATGCATCATGACTCAACCAGGTCAAGCAATCTTTAGTAAGGTACGTTCCATATGGCAATAGGAAATCTGTGCCACAAGCTTAACATTGAAAACAAGTCCTGCATATCTTGATGATGTTGCTCATGGGATAATGACTTTCCAAACTGAACATTTCACAATCAGCTGACTTTATACTTAGTTCATGTGTATACCTCCATCAGGAACCGAGGGCAGGCCTAAACTCCATTCACAATTTGTCTTTCTGTAATAATATTGAAAAAAATTTTTTAAAAAGGTTGGGGGGAAGACAAGACAACATAAAAATCAAAGAAAGATCAGTCAACCCAGAGAAATCTCCCAATGCCATCATCCCGCCACCTAATGCTGTCGCAAACAGGAGAAGCAGGTGATGGAATTTAATTAGCAACACAATACAAGCTGTCGGTAAAACCCTATTTTCCAATGGGAATGAGCTCTAGTTAAATTGAATGCTGAAATGAAGTTACATACTTTCTTGCATATTCTAATTTTGCCTTCTCTGACTCAACTCTTAGGCTGAATACAGGCCTTGGCCTATTTTCTCCTAAGGAGCACAGTACAACATGATCCTGGGTCTGTCTTCTGATCCTGCTCCTGTGCCACCCAATGGTGGGGACTCAGTGCCTGAGTCGGCTGAGAGGGAGCCCTGCTCCCCTCCACCTCACTCCTACTCATCACCTCTGATGCAGGACCTTTATGGTGGAGATAAACAAGAATTAAGATGAGCGATAAACTATATTCTCTCTCTCCCTCCGACTTTGTACCCCAGGAGAGGCAGCATGTGAGACACCAGGGCATTCTGACCACCCAATCTCAAGGCATACCCATAACTCAGTTCTTGATTCAGATATAAAACTGATCAGGAGGCATGGCCTCAAAATCCAAAAAAATATATATATATAGTGGATTCTATCATGGCAAGTAGGGAGCACCAAGAAGTGAAGCTGCGGTAGAAGGGTGTGGAGAGTAAGCGTGAGCCCTTCTATCTGGCTTGAGGGTCTCAGTTCTGCTGCTGAGCAGCTTTGACGAAAGCGCACAGTACACTACTTCTCAGAGCTTCTGTTTTCTCATCTGAGAATAGAGATAATAATGCAGATATCACAAGCGTTTGAGGATCAGGTGAATGCATTTGAAAGCGGCTGACACTTGGCCACTTGCTCTACAACATTTTTCAAAGGAGTCTGGTGCAGGAAACAAAACTGGACAGGTGTTTACAATTAAGTGGACAAGTGTTCACTTGCCATTCTGTTTAAAAAGCCATCTTCATCTTGAGATTTTCTCCTTTAACAGACAAAAAAGTCCATAACTTTTCTCTGATGTTCCATATGCCTTTGAGACTATTCTTAATTATTTAGGCCCTTATAGCTAAAGCCATTATAATTTTTCTTAGACCTTTTAACATTTTCTGTTTGAGAATTTTACCAACCTTAGGATTTCTATGAACATATTTGATGGAGTAAATTAATGATTCTTGTCAGAGGTTAGGTGTCCTCTTATCTAGTACATGAATTAAACTCTACTTGTAAAATGATGAGATTTTCTTTCTTATCATTCTTCAAAAACCGAACAATTATTCCTTCTTTCCCTGCCATACTCTCACAGACGGTGAATCCCAGTTCCTCCACCTCCTCCCAAGCACCGAGACAGCCCTGAACAGATTGCGAAGCCTGCTTTGGGGAAGGAAACCAGCAAGTCCCAGCCTTGTGGCTTAAGCAGGGATTCAGGCACTCCTGCAGGAGG
The DNA here is from genome assembly GCF_028858775.2 of Pan troglodytes. Taxonomy (NCBI): domain Eukaryota; kingdom Metazoa; phylum Chordata; class Mammalia; order Primates; family Hominidae; genus Pan; species Pan troglodytes. Next base: position 53,940,151 of record NC_072408.2, on the reverse strand, counting down.
CCGTGATTGCCAGCAAACCACCAGGCACGCTGCTGGTGGCTCTGCGACAGAAGCGACACAGCACACCTCCAGCGTCCAACACGTGGCATTCCCTCAGGCCGGCCTGCTTGCCCCCACACTCCTCATCCTCCTTCCCCATCTGGTTGCTCTTCACAACAGCTCTGCTGACTTCATGCTCAATGTCTTGGGCCTTCCTGCTGTGGGCCATGGGACCTTATTTAGAGCCATTTCTTCCCACCAAGGAGTTAATAATATGTGATTTCCACAATACAACCATCTGGACATCTGACACCAGTCACCAAGTAATTAGTGGGAAATGTTGCAACATATCCAGGGATATTTAATAAATATTTCTTGAATGAATTAAGGAGGCTCAGCAACTCCACATTTGCTCACACCAGAAAAGTATAACAGAGAAGCTTCTTGTACTTCTCTGGGCCCCTCCTAAGTACCTTTAAAGGGCCCCATTCCTCTGACCACACTATAAGAGTTATATATAGTAACCCTAGTGTCCTGTCCTCAGGGGACTAATCTCAGTCTCCCCACTCTTCTTCAGCAACCTCATCCCTTATCTCTCTGCTCAAAGCACCACTTGTATTCCAATAATTGCCAATATTTATTTCTAGCTCACAGCACTTCCCCCAGCAGACTTGAAAATCAATCTTTCTAATGGTCATTCCCAACAGATATCCACAGGCACCTCAAACTTAACATATCCAACACTGAATTCTTTTTATTTATTTATTTATTTATTTTTAGAGTCAGGTTCTCATTCTGTCACCCAGGCTGGAGTGCAGTGGTGCAATCATAGCTCACTTCAGCCCTGAACTCCTGGGCTCAAGTGATCCTCCTGCTTCAGCCTCCCCAATAGCTGGGGTTACAGGCATGCACCAACACACGCAGCTAATTTTTCTTAATGTTTAAAGACAGGGTCTCACTGTGTTGCCCAGGCTGATGAATTCATTATTTGATCCCTGATGTGTTCTTCCACCTTAATGTTCTATCTCAGTTGGTGGCCTCACCATCCCCCCTGAAAATCCTAGAAATAGTCCTCAACTTCTCTAACTCCTGCCTCCACTCCCATGCAATCAGTTTCCAAGTTCTGCTAGTTTTACTTCCTAAGTCTTATTTGACTCTGTCCTTCCTCTTCCCTTCCAGTTTCCCCAGTTCCGCCTCCGGTCCTCATCCTCTCTAGTCGGAGTGTTGCATTACCCCTAACTAGTCTCCCTGGCTTCTTCCTTCAAGCCCCATAGAGAAGTAAGAGTGAGTTACATAAACACAGACCTGATTCTATCATTCCTTTGTTTGAAAATCTTCAAATAGCTCCTCTTCAATTAACTGTAAAGCTCACGGCAGGGGTTTATGGTTATACACAACATAACTTCCTGGTTACACACAACATAACTCCCTGAACGATCAGTTGTTCTCAAAGACTCGGATGGGCAAACTTCATTTTTATAAAAAAACAAACACCATTGTATAATAGAATACAATGCAAAATTTGAACTAAGTTTAATTACAACATTTGGAAACTGAAAGTCCAGTGCCTTAGTGACCCATACCTATGACAGCATAACCTCAACCCCTCCCTCTTCCCCCCTCCTTCCCCCAATAAGTCCTATTTGTTAGTTCTTGTCATTCCCAAGGGATGTCTCCCATGTATTCCATAGAAGCCAGGAGTTTCACACACTTTATTTTCTATGGTAGTCCCAGAGTCTGGAATAAGATCTGGCACACAGTAGGCACTCAATAAATATCTATTGAGTATATAAATGAACCCACAACCAATCTGCCAGCTGACATCACCACGAGGCTAGATGTGCTTTCTCTTTGGCTCTCTGATATGGTTTTGGTTTCGTCCCCTCCAAATCTCATGTTGAATTGTCATCCCCAGTGTTGGAGGTGAGGCCTGGCGGGAAGTGTTTGGGTCATGGGAGGGGATCCCTCATGAACCTCTTGGTGCTGTCCTTGCAGTAATGAGTGAGTTCTTGCTCTGAGTTCACACTGGTTGTTAAAAAGAGTATGGTACCACCCCCCACCACCCCGCCCCGTGTCTTGCTCCCTCTGTCACCATGTGAGATGCCTGCTCTCGCTTCACCTTCCACCATGAGTGAAAACTCCCTGAGGCTTCATGAGAAGCTAAGCAGATGCTGGGCGCCATGCTTCCTGTGCAGCCTGCAGAACCATGAGTCAATTAAACTTCTTTTCTTTATAAATTACCCAGTCTCAGGTATTTCTTCATAGCAATGCAAAAACAGACTAACACATGCTGTTTCCCACTTTTCCACCTCTGCAGCCTGCTCAGCCACTCGGAGAAACATCCTAGCTGCGACCCACCATCGAGGTTACACCATTGTCCATGCCAAAGGACATGATAGAATAAAGCTGGATCCATGCAGATGCAGAAAAATGGTCACCTAAGCTCTGAAACAGTTCTGTTTGTGCCTAGAGTCCCAAACACCCTTGGGGTTTCACCAGTTCCTAGTTACCTCTCTTTATAGGCAGCTCAGAGTCCATCCACAGGATCCTGTAGACCCCATACCAAATGTCCTCTCTCCACAACCTGTTATAAAGTAATGACAGCCACACATAACAATGGCAACAAACATCCTGAAGGAAGCTGTAAACCAAACGTGCCTACTATGAGTACAAAACTGAAAAGAAATTCCATGATTGGGCAAGCCCTTCTGCAATTTGGAGAGTTTCTCTGGAAAACTACTCAGCCTCCAGACCTCAGCTTAAGTGTTTCCTCTTTAAGGAAGCGTCTGACCCTTTACATCCCCATCCAAAACTACCCACTCCCTCAAGAACTAGTGCCTACTTCTGCTACCACAGGGTGCAGCCTCGGGTTTGTGGGGCCTGAACCTAGTACAATTTCCAAGACCCTCTTTAAGCAAAAGAATATAAAACTACAAATATAAAAGTAGAATGCCAAGATAATATTATTTATGAAGGGAAAAATTAATACAATTTTTCAAAATCTGAAAAATATACTACCTATCCAAAATATAGAAAAAAATACACATCATATTTCATTAATTAATGGCCTGATTTCTCTAGAATACCTTTCCTACCTGTTTTCCTACTTGTCAGTTGCATACTCTTTATCGTCTCTTCAACGATAATTTTGTAATATTACTTTCCATAGAGAGAGGAGAAATAGAACTCGGTCTTTCGTATGCTACAATTGATCAGAATTTTTCTTATTATTGATAGTTGGGCTTTGTAAAACATGTTACTTTATACACAGACAAAATCTCTGTATTGTTACAAACACAGAATTTCTGATAAATTCTACTTCACATGATTCTTATCAAAAAAACATACAGTTGTTATTATATATGAAAGATCTTCCATTTAAACTGAAGATAAATGAGAATCAAAGCCTTTGCTTACAGTTTTACACATTGAATGATGGGAAGAATTTTCCAAGGATGAGCTTCTGGCTCCATATATGTCCAATCTTGTTTTGTCTCCACCCACTTTCCTTTTGTGCTAGGAATGTGGAATATATTCATGTCAGGTTATAAACTCGCCCTGCACTGTCATGTCCCAATGTCAGGTGAGTTGGCACAATGAGCAATGCAAGAATTCCTAGAAGACGTTTCTACCCCAAGATGATTAACAATAGCTTCAATATATATGGAAGCAACTGAAAAACACATAAACATATCCCACTAAGTCCAAACAAAATGCATCCTCAACTCCATTCCCCTTATTGAAATCCCAAAAATGCCCACTGCTAGTCTAACATTATTTAACACAAGCAGAAGTGAGATTCATGGGAAGTCAGAGTAGAGAGAAAGCATGCTTTTACTTGAGTGTGATTAAAACAGCTAACATTTGCATATTTTACAAAAACATATGACCATGTGAACAACTTGCCAGGGCCTTGGAACAGGCCCAGGGAGTGAGAGTTCTGAAGCTTAAGCTTCATTAACTTCACAGAAAAATCCATTTCTAATCACTGCACTTACCAGATTGCATATTAACTAATTAATGATGATAGCTGGGAAATGATGGCTAATGAAAAGGAAGAAGTCAGGCAGATCTCACAGAAACTGCAGGAACTGCTCTATTCATTTCAAGACTGCAATTTCAAGACACATAGTGTTGAGGATGCTGGGGGGAAGCAATAGGATGTGCAGGAGGAGACACAGAAGCCCCTGGAGGAGATGTTGAAGACCCTGTGGCAGATGGAGGAAGTCGTGGGTTTAATCCAGGGCAAAGTGCAGTGAAGATGCTGACTGGGAAGGCACTGAACATTACTCCTGACTGTGTCTCTAAGGCTGAGGAGTTTCTATCAAAGGCTATGAAGCTGGAGCCTGAGCTGGTGGAAGCCTGAAACCAGCTGGGTGAGGGGTACTGGAGAAAAGGGGGTATTGCAGCTGCAAGAATAATGTCTCCCTGCAAAACCTATTGCCAGTGCTTCACCAGCTGTGGACTAACATTGGAGATGAACATTTTTATCATGTCACGGACAGTGACCAATAGGCTAAATTGGCTGTGAAGATGAACTTGCACCATGGCCGCTCCTAGCATATTCTGGAGAATACATACTTTTCTCTTCACTTCAATATCAGTGAGAACCCTAAGATCTTCCAGCAAGCCTTCTGCCTAGGTCCAAGCAGAGAAGGTTGACAGGACAGCTTCCAGCAGTCCTGACCTTCATCGAAACACAGTGATGTTGCAGAAACATGAACAAGCAATGAGAAGATCCTGGGGACTTTTCTTGAGCTGCAACACTGGACCCTGCCTGGCCAGAGCCCTGGCAACAAGAGCAACTCCTGGAATTCCTGGAGAGAGGAGCCAGCCTCCTTGATAGCAAGGGAAGCATGAAGAACAAAAAGCTACAGAGCTAGGAAACTTGTGCTCAGCCCATCTAGGCCCTTGTGGTGATGGGCACTGCCCAGTCAGCCTCTGGACAGAAGGTGACCCCAGAGCTCAAGCCACTGAGCATGCTACATTGTGTCTTAGTCCATTCAGGTTGCTATAACAAAATACCTTAGACTGGGTGGCTTATAAACAACAGGAATGTATTTCTCACAGTTTTGGAGACTGGGAAAGCTAAGATCAAGACACCACCAGATTTGGTGACTAGTAAGGGCCCTTTCCTCACAGACAGTGTCTTCACGCTGCACCCTTACTTGGTGGAAGAAGTAAACAAGCTCCCTTGGGTCTCTGTTATAAGAGTACTAATCCCATTTATGAGGATTCCACTGTCATCTTCTAATCACTTCCCAAGGCTCCACCTCTTAATATTATCACTTCAAGGGTTAGGACTTCAACATATGAATTTGGTGCAGGACACGAGCATTCAGACTATAGCATACATTTTCAGTATATGTACTTATTCAGCAGGAATTTAGTGAGTTCCTACTATATACCAGATGTTGTGTGTTAGTGCCTAGGGATTCCACTATGAGTTAAATCCGGCATAATCCCCAGTCACATGGAATATAGAGCCATAGGGAGGACACATACATTGATTAAATTATCACACTAACAGCAGGATGATTACAAACTGATATCAGTGCTGAGAAGGAGATAATCCAGCTCCATAATGAAGGATCTTGGCCTATTAGTTGGTTAAAGATAGCTTCTATACAAAACAAGACACATGAATCTGAGGTTTGAAGGATGAAAAAGAATGAACTAGTTGAAGATGACCGGCCTTCAAAAACAGCATCCAAACAGAGGAACAGCATGTACAAAACTGCTCTGGTAAGAATGAGCTGGAAATTATCTGTTGCTTTTCCTAATCCACTCTCTACCCTTCTTTACCCTGCCTTGCACCCCAAAAGGTTAACCTCTAGCTATCAACCATATACTTGGCCCTCCGGCTTCTTCTTACTTTTAGTCAATTGTTTAAGGTATTTATTTTCCTGATGGGCCTTGGGTTGGCTATAGCTGTGATCTTCTTTCTAAGACATAGTTCCAGTTGGGTAGTCACTCAAAAAGCTTTATCTTATAGCTACAGCTAGCGGCATCTGAGGGATCTGTAATTATTCCTGCGTCTTGTATCTACAGGGACCTACGTTCTTTGTAACTAAGCTTTCAGATGCTTCATCATCTCCTATTGACTTTCCTTAACCCTTCCCATATCCTTGTAAATAGTCCCTCATAAACTCTCCTGAGTTACACTGTTTGAACGCACCAGCTAGTTCTTGCCAGAAATGTGATATATGATTATCCCTCAGTATTGTGGAAGATTGGTTCCAGGACTCCTCAAGGATACCAAAATCCAAGGATGCTCAAGTCTCTAATGTAAAATCGTGTGGTATTTGCAAATAACCTATGCACAATCTCCTATATACTTTAAATCATCTCTAGATTACTTACAATACATAATACAATGTAAATAGTTGTAATACTATATTGTTTAGGAAATAACGACAAGAAAAAAAAAGTCTACATATTCAGTACAGACGCTTTTTTTGCCCAATTATTTTCAGTCTGCCATTGGTTGAATCTAGCAGCATGGAACCCACAGATACAAAGGGTGGACTGCAATACATGTGAGAAACCGAAAGAAGATGGTTATGTGAAATGAAAAGTGTGGTGCAAGATGTGGCTGGAAATCTCCCTAGGAACCAGACTGTCTAGAGCCTTCTAAGTCATTTTGAGAATTTGGATGTTTATCCTAAGAGCAATGCACTAACATTGAAGAGTTTAAAGCAGAAGGGACATAAGAGGGTTTGCTGTTTTGACCAAAGCTAGACTGGAGTGGGTTGAGAAGTAAGTGGGAAGTGAGAAAATGGAGATAGCAAGGATTGTTATCATTCATAAGAAGTTTGGTTTTGAAGGAAGGAAAGCTTTAAGACAGAAATTGGATAAGGAATATATGACCAATTGAGAGTTTTATTAAAAGATAAAGGAGAATGAGAATGGGAATGTAGGAAGGAATGTAAATTCCAGGTAGCAGAATGCAGTACGATGTGCATGAAATAAATAAAGAGAGGGTTAGAGTTAGAAGGCAGGAAAAGGCACAGACGATGGCACTGGCCATAAATAGACAGAGAAGCCCCTGTTCCGGTGTAACAAAAGAGAAGAGGATGGATGCAAATAGAAGCCTTCGCATTTGCATAATTGTTGGGCAGCAGGAAATTGATGGTGGGGCTTTCCATCAGTTCACTTCAACTTTCTTTGTAAGATAGAAGGAAAAGTTATTCATGTCAAGCATCAGAGAAAAAGTTGGGATGAGGTGGGGGAGAGTTCAGAGATAGCAGTGAAGACGGTTTGAAATATTTGCTGTTAGGAATGGAAGTGCAAATCAGATCAGAAGGTTGTAGTAGGAGTGTCATGCAGCTTTGAGAACACCCTTGAGTTTCAATATTGACATGAATGTTCCCCTTCCCCACTCTATTTTATGCCTGCTAAGCCCATGAGATTTAAGTGGATCTAGCCTGGACTGTGATGCTACACTTAGACATAGGACAAAGACTTGAGTTATTGGTCCAGGGATGATATGGTTTTGCTGTGTCCCCACCCAAATCTCATCTTGAATTGTAGTTCCCATAATCCCCATGTGTCATGGGAGGGACCTGGTGGGAAGTGATTGAATCATGGGGTTGGTTACCTCCAGGCTGTTCTTGGGATAGTGAGTTCTCACAAAATCTGATGGTTTCATAAGGGGCTCCCCACCACCCCCACTTTAGCTCTCCACTTCTCCTTCTTGCCGCCATGTAAAGAAGGACATATTGTTTCCCCTTCCACCATGATTGTAAGTAAGTTTCCTGAGGCCTCCCCAGCCATGCTGAACTGTGAGCCAATTAACCCTCTTTCCTTTATAAATTACCCAGCCTTAGATAAGTCTTTATTAGCAGCATAAGAATGAACTAGTACAGGGGATAAGCACGTGACCCAAGCTGGGCCATTCCAAGTCAGGCCTGAATATTTCATTACCATTATCACAAAGGATGTTCTTTCCCTCTCACTGGTATTAAAAGTATAAAGAAGCCAAGCGTGGTGGCTCACACCTGTAATCCCAGCACTTTGGGAGGCCGAGATGGGTGGATCACCTGAGGTCAGGAGTTCGAGACCAGCCTGGCCAATATGATGAAAACCCATCTCTCCCAAAAATACAAAAAAAAAAAAAATAGCAGGGCATGGTGGCAGGCACCTGTTATCCCAGCTACTTGGGAGGCTGAGGCAGGAGAATCACTTGAACCTGGGAGGTGGAGGTTGCAGCGAGCTGAGATCACGCCACTGCACTCCAGCCTAGGCAACAGGAGTAAAACTCCATCTCAAAAAAAAGTATAAAGATAATGTAAGGTTAGTTAAGGCTGCTCAATGTCATCTTGTCATCAAGCTGGAGAGAAAAACAGAGCCCTGATGATACTGTTTGAATGTCTAGACCCAGCCATGTCTGAAGCTTGACCACTCTTTTAACTTTCTACTTACATAAGCCAATAAATTTCTATTTTTGCTTAAGCTAGCTTAAGTTGGGTTTCTGTCTAATTTACACATCAAAATTACATCGTAATCATAAATTTATACTCCTACCAATATTTTATCTCACTTTCTCCAGAAATGCTTCACTGCTTGAATATAGGCATGGACAAATGTAGGTGACTACTAGGGTTTATCTAGGAGGAGGGTTTTGCCAGGAAAGTGAACAACAAGAAAAAGGCACAAGAAAATGAGTGTAAGCCTCATGGCCAACTTTCTTTCCTTTAATCTATATGCCAGATCACATGTGCCTGAGCTTAGGATTACAACTAGAGGACACATATATTTGAGGTTAAGTTCCCATTGAGAAAAATTGAATCTGGTCGCCCCTCCCACTCTCTCTACCCTCAACTCCCCTACCACTGGCCACAGCAAGGAGATTCCTGGCAATATTACATTTCCTGCAGACAAGACTGCTTCTGGAGTGACATGCTACTGATATTAAAGAAAGAAGAATCAAACAGGGAACCAAAAGAAGTGGTGGATAATTTTAAAATGTAAAAATAAGTCTAAAAATAACTTTAAAAGAACTCAGCCTGTTGTGTCTCTAGATACACCAGAAGTAACAGTCAGCAATTGTTGAAATCAAGACAAAGTGTGAAGGTTAGTCTTTCCAACTGTATACTCTTTACATTTTCCTATCAGGAACAGAGCACAGAGAAATGCCATAGGCCCATGAATCATCTACACTTACGCCTGGCAGGAAACTTCTAATAATTTATACATTCCATCTGGTTGCAACTTAAAAGACTAATTACCAGTGGTACCAACTAATACTAATGATTAATGGGCGAGGTTCTTAAAAATGAGGCCAATAGGAGCCCCAAACTCAGCATGACTACAAACAGACAAAAAGTTTTACTTTGATATAAGCAGATGGTATTTAGAGCTTTCAGTCTGGTACAGGTGAAAGTCAGTCCCCTTGTTGAGTAAATTATTTAAGCTTCATTCCAAAATCAATAATTTAATTTAAAATGTCACTTGTGTCTTCGTATTATCACCTCTACCTTCTGAATAACTAAGAACATAAAGATGTTTTTGAAAGAAGAAAAGGCCGTCTGGCCCACCTACTTACCATTTATAGTTAATTATTATTAATATTAATAATTTTACATAAAAGCACACAAACCTTGAGGCTTCTAAGTCCTTCAGTAGACATGATAGATCAGGTAAGTCTTGCAAAGCCACAAAGCTGAGGAAGTAATTAGCTAGTAAATCGCACTGAAAAAAAGTATTTAATCAAAATAAAAGTTGAGCTTCTGTACAGTATGTAATGACCTTTTCCTGAAAGACCATATATTTCCTCATCCCATTTTCATACCAGATTCAATTCCCATTGCCCTTTGAAGTCAAAGTCACCTTTGTACACAGAAGATACAGGTGAAAACTTGGAAGGAGATGAAGAACAAAGTTCTAGTTTTATCCTAGATAGCTTTATAAAGCATCAAGCAACCTTAAAAAACATATATATGGTCACTTTAAAATACAAATAACTTGTCTCAGAAAATGCCTTTTTCAAAATTAGGCTTTGTCTTTATAATGCCAGTTTTAGTTTACTTTTGAAATATTGTAAATAGAAGATGTTTTATTCCATCTTATATTGAAGATCAGAAAATTACTGTGACTTCACTGAAACTATACTATTAGTAACCAGAGTTTATAACATCTTAGTTCATTATTGAAACCAGGTATTGAAACCAGGTTCAGTATTGCATCAGGTATTCTCAAACTTTTTTGTCCCATACATACTTCTTGTTAATTCACAGTATCCATGCTTTTATAGCTTGTATTCCACTAAAAAAAAAAAAATCAAAAATTCTAGGATATCACATTTATTATGTCCTTAATTATTATTAAAACAATATAGAGCATAGAATGAGAGCTAGACAATTTCTTTATGCAAAAAAATGGAAATAATCTTAGGAGGTAATATATGGAAAGCTCATAGCACAGTTACATGACACAGAGTGTTTCATAAATAGAATTGTCACAAGTATAGTTTTATTTTGTCCCCATTTCTTTGGTTCACTTTTCCCTCTTTCCTTTCCCCACGTTGGGCTACTGGTTTTATTCTCACATACTGCACATCTCCCAGCATCCCAGAGAATTATCCCGTGATAATTATTATCTGCTTTTCCTCTTTTCTCTTAATAAGTTCCAACATAGTCTTTTTTTTAAACTGAAATCTTACTAATTACTGTCAAGCCACTTCTGTTTGCAAATAATCTCCTGAGGTCTTTTGCAACTATATTCTCCAAGCATTTGCACTGCATCATCACCACAGTCCATCTGTCTTTTTGCTGTGCCCCACGTGAAGCCCAGCAGCTTCTCCCCACCTGTCTAATGCACAACGCTTTCTAACTGTCTTCTCAACTTGTTCTTCTCTTAACTCAATAATCCACACACTTGAAGTCGGGGGAAACTCATTGCACATAAGTAGATTTTACATTCTTCCAACAGCATCGCTTCCCCAGCCCATAACCTCTGGCCTGTACTATTTTTGTGCTATTTAAAATAGGAAACAAAGAGAGGCGGGATCGCTGACTCAACAGGAGGCTGCATCTAAGCCCAGCTCTGATTACAAGTGTCAAGTTCTTTCTGAAATATTTCTGAGGAGTGAGAGAACAAGCAGATTTATAGAGTACATACTTCACTGGTTTTTATTTTGGTGGTACGTGTAGATGAGAAAAGATTAAAAGCCCAAACAAATGTCTAAATCATTGTGCACACTCCTATAGTACATTTCCCAGCCATCGGCACTATAGACAGCACTCTGCAAGGGAAAATCGTCCCCTACCTTGTTCCTCCCAGGAAATGCAAGGGGAAAACATCCCAAAGAATTAGGAGGGAATTTCCAAATTGTCAAAATATCATCATTCTCATGAAATATATCATGAGAAAAAAAAGGATTCAATTTTTAAAATAAATTATCTTTGAAGTTTTTAGTACCAAAACCTAATTCAAGGGTTTGGGTATGGTGCAATTCAAGGCGTGATTTATATTTAAGATTTAAGGGCTAAGGATACTATTTCTCCCAGAAACACAAGGCTAGAGGAAGACTAATACAGTGATTAGAAAACAACAGTTTCGTATTGAACACTCTAACCAAGTAAAATCAGACAAGTTACTTAACCTCTCAAGCATCTAAGCATTAAGTATGATACTTAAACTCTCAAGTTTCTCTAAGCACTATCTGTATAATGGGGGCACTAGTGCCTTGCTCTTAAAGTAAAGCAATGTAGGCAGCATGATTTGCAACCATTAAACTAGTTGGTGGCAATTATTATACAAAATTTACTTTAAAAAATTGTGGTCTTAAATAAAAAGAAATGGATACCTACAATTCAAGTTCCTATTTTACTGAGGATAATATTTGGAGCAGAGGAGCCTTCCCTAGCTTTTCAAATGACACTAAACAGAAAGCAACTTTTTTTCCCACCTGAAACCTAGTCTTCCTTCTATATCTCCATCAGTCCCACTCACTCCTGGCATCCAACTCCTCACCACTTTCTTTCCTTTCAAACTGATAATGTTCCTGCCTTTGAGACTGAAATAAACAGTGTTAAAACATCAGAGTCCACTGCTTATGCAGCCAACTTTCATATACCAAAATATTCAATACTCAGTATGCAAAGGAAAGATGTTGATTTCAAAGGCCTTTGGGGGCGGTATAATAATAAGGGTCAGATTACATGTGTGATCAATTTTGGCCTTTTGCATGTCAATTAACGTATTGCACTTGGATGTTTTATTGATGGCAAATCCTATAGAGAGATGTTATTATGCTCATATTTTAATGTCTTAGGGGTCAGCATCTCACACACAGATATCCACTGGCATACATTCAAATGCAGAATTGCTGGCTTTATCACTTTAAATGATTTAAGCCAATGAAAGGACACTCCATTTGTTTGCTCAATAGTCAATTGAAATGGAAACGGTTTGCTGAGTGCATCTCCCTTGAAAGTCTCTTCCCCTCTAGTGCCAATTACAGAATATGAAAGGCATACTCCGCACAGCTTGCTCAGGATAATAAATCACTAAATTGGAAGCTTCGCTTCCCTTGCTGATTTTGATAAGAAAATTAATAGAATTAGCAGCTTATCTGCTCGACCAGGAGATTCACATTATGAAAAAGAAGAGAAGGGGGAAAAAAAAGAAAAGAAAAAAGAATGAAAAAGAAAAGAAACGGAAATCTGTTTCTATGGCCAGGACTGCCTGTATCTCTTCCTGGTGACAGGGAGACAGTTCAGATAGTTTCTTTTGGCGCCCATATGGTGATAAAGCTCTGTTGGAAACAAAGTGAGAAGCACTATCCGTTATTGTCTACTTGTTCTGTTTTCATGCATAATTAAAGCTGGACAAAGCCAACATTGGATCAGACGTTAAATAAGGCTGCATTAGGCAAAGTCCAGCAGCAGTCCAACCACTAAGAAACAAAAATTCTAAACAAATCAAAATTGGTGAAATTGAGATTATTTTTCAAAAGAGGATTTACTGTCTTGCGTTTTGTTAGGGAAGGGGCTGTTGCAGCACTTTTCTTCTTTTTGTCCAGGAGAGGATAATTATTCGCAATAAAGCTGCTGCTCTCGAAACAGAATGGAAAGACAAGAGTCATTTGTTAAAGAAGACCCTTAGTAGCCTCCTGCCTGCTCCTTTTTTCTTTAAATATATATGAAAATCTGTAATTATTTCTTTGAAGAACATTTTTCAACAGCTGTAAATAATGAGCCAATCACTGTGTGCTCTTTTTTCACTCAGCAGCTGCAGAGCTCCCCATTCAACGCAATTAATTGATATTTGTAAAGTGCTTTGAAACTGAGAAGTGGAGCCTCATAAGTGCTAAATATTGTTCTTACTGCTGCTGCATTAGAAATTAACAAAGCCAGCCCCTCTTCAGACAGGCCTCAGAAGAACAGCAGTAATTCCAATTGTCTAAAAACAATAACCTACAACTCCAAGGCACCCAAAAAAAGATTCAGATTAGTAGACCTTGTTAAGAAACATCAGAGGTTAATCTCTAGAAGATTACTGAAAATTATATGTCAAGTGTCGAGCAGAACAAAACTGTAACTCTGCTACATGCATCATTTTCACATGTTTACTCCAACATGTCGGTTTGTAGCATACTTTTTTTCAAAATGCACTTCTCAAGCAATGTATGTTGGAGAAAATAGTGCTTGTTTGTACAAGTCTAAGTTGAGACTTTCACAGATCCTAAGACAACTTAGAAAATGTTTGGCATTTATATTACTGTCTTTGGCTGAAAAATTCCTCTACCAAACCAAAAGACACTATAGATGATCTCAAACATTTCTTTTTTTTTTTTTTTTTTGAGACGGAGTCTCGCTCTGTCGCCCAGGCTGGAGTGCAGTGGCGCGATTTCGGCTCACTGCAAGCTCCGCCTCCCGGGTTCACGCCATTCTCCTGCCTCAGCCTCCCGAGTAGCTGGGACCACAGGCGCCCGCTACCACGCCCGGCTAATTTTTTGTATTTTTAGTAGAGACGGGGTTTCACCGTGTTAGCCAGGATGGTCTCGATCTCCTGACCTCGTGATCCGCCCGCCTCGGCCTCCCAAAGTGCTGGGATTACAGGCGTGAGCCACCGCGCCCGGCCCAAACATTTCTTATTTTCTGGCAATATATAGATATTGAAAAATGTTTGAGCACCAGATGTTGGTATGTCCAGCAGACTTCACTGTTTTCATTCAATATTTTAGTTTTTTAAAATTTTAACTGATATACCTTACACCTCTGCTGTCTACGTCACTGACAGCGTTAGTGATAAGAGGGGTTGGTACATTAATAATATACATTTCAAAGCACAAAGTAAAAGAGAGTCTCTATAGAGATATCTCACAGAGATAGCTGCATTTGAAATACTATTTCTTGGGGCAATAACTCTAGAGATAAAGTCATAAACCTGCTGGCATCCATTGCTGTTAAGAAGAGCTATGGGTAGCAAAATTCTGCCCCAATGATAGACCAAGTACATGGATACATTTTCCTTTCCCTGATTCTAAAAAGCAGCAGCTTGCTTGAAAATCCTATGTTGCTAAACAATTAATTGTTGACCATTCAATACCATTTCTTTATTAAGAAACAGAGATAATTATAGATTGTTAGCACCACCTAGCAATGCTTACACACACATTTTGAAACCAAAGATAGGTATCTGTAAGTCAAACAACAGAACTAGTAAGCATGCAAACATAATAACTCTACAGGGAAAAAAAATTACAGAACACTACGTGATAGACATATCTAAGGCAATCCACTCGTTTTTATGCTACTAAAACAAAAATTGTAACCCATGTAAAGTTTGTTTTTTAAAGGTTGCAGCCAGGCTTGATACTTTTAATTATAAAGTGATAACTTTTTCAGAATACATGGCTTCAGTAAAGACTTTGAACACTAGAAAATCTAAAGTTATTTTTAAATCTTCCCTATTGTTAATCTAAATGTTTAAGCAGAACTACAAAGTTTTGTAAACTTAAAGCAAGAATCTGTGGGCTCCTTTTCCCTATCTTTCTGGCTGTCCTGATGTTGTCAAACAAAACCAAACTTAATTTCTCTCTAATCAGGCAGGACTGGCTAAAAAAGGCCAGTGAATGACCCTTCTGAAATATGTGCAGATTAAGATTAAAAGGAGAAGGAAATAATATAAGGCTCCTCTCCTACAAAATTAAGAAACCTAACGTAGCTCCCCAGAACAAGAGCTCTGCGCCTATTTGCTTTTAGAATATTTATGACCTTTCTTTTAACATATCTTACGCTAATCTCTCTCCTACAAAAAGGTGGTTTTATTTAAAATGCTGAACAATCTTGACAGTTCTCTCTTCTACAGTGATGGGACAGAAAAGAGATTCAGCTCGCCAACTTTTCTTTCAACTGGAAATGGGTTTTAATTTAAAATGATGGAAATCAGATCACATAATCATGCAGCCAAAAAAAAGAATTTGAGAGAAAGAATAGGAAAGATTTTGTTGCAAACTTTTTAAAATCACTTTACAATTATAATCTGATTGAATCCTCACAATTCTGCAAGAGAGGCATCATTGCCCTCATTTTAAAATAAGAAATCTTACTTCTCTGCAAAGTTGACAGAAAAAAAATTTTTTTAATTTAAAAAAATGAGAAATCTGAGGTTCATGTAGATTAAGAATTTTGCACAAGAGATGGCACTGAAATTTAAACTTAGAACTGTGTAACTCCAAAGTGCGCACACTCACCCATGCCATATAGTCTCCAAGCCTGCTACAAATCAAACAATTTTTTTAGTTAGTTGCCATAGCAAATCACCTGCAGAATAAGAGACATCGCTGTCCTGTTGTAGTTAAGAGACTGTCCATAAGTCCACAACTTACCAGTGGTGGCCTTAGTGAAATTTCTTATTTTCTCTGTAAACTGGAATAAAAATATACCTCAGTTGTCAATTTTGAGAATTAAATAAAATAATCCACGTAAAGCCCTTGACAAAGAACCTAGCATCTAATGAGAGTTCAATAAGTGTGTTCTGTTAATCTCATTTATAACTATATTAATGTGGCTAACACAGGGCAGCCTTTCTATCCTGATTTCCTTAATAAAGAAACAATATTGAATTTATTTTTAACTACTAGAGAAACTGTAAATAGCTGGGTGGCATCACCCAGGTGTCTGACTAATCACTTGAAACCTTTTCCCAAATAACAGCAAACGATTTCAACCTCAAGAACAGTTTTCATCCATATCTGGGTTAGCACACCTTTCAAGCCTTAGCACATTTGTTCTGCACTAATAATAAAATTAGATTATGCCTACTTCATATAAGCAGTAAGAAGCTAATCCCTCATAAAGCACAGTCTAATATGTTTTTTTAACCATGAATCAACTAAGCTGCTGACCAAATAGATCTCGCAATGCCTAGTAAGTACTATTTCTTACCTCATAATTTACTTTCTGACTTTGTTCATTTCACATAGATGAACTCAAATCACACCTGAAGCTTGCTGAACCTGTGCTGATAAATTTCAGTTGACCTATAATTTGTGATACCAAAAAGTCAATACAAAAGAACTAGATTCTTCCTTCATAACTTCAAATACTTGCCAGGTTCATTAAAAACAAACAAACAAACACATGTTCTGGAAATGCGACAATGCATTCAGACCTAGCTCTTGTTTGCACTGCTGTATCTGCAGTGAAAGACATAAGGATAATTTAGTGAGGCATACACATTGCCTCCATATCTCTTTAAAATAGAACTAAATAACAGCAAATATGAATAATCCTGTTAAGTCCTCAGGACGCTTCCAAGAGTTTAATTCTGCATTGTGCCTCTCAGCCCAGAATCTCTTTAACCACACAAATGATAATGACTATCTTCAATGCTTTTCCACTGTCAAGCGATGTTGTGTTTTAGTACAGGACTGATTGACTCTAACAGTACTGCTCTTAAACATAAATAAATAGGTTTTCACCTACAACTTTGAGTGTCACTATGATGGGTTGAACTGTGTCTCTCCCCCTCCGCCGCTCCCCCAAAAAATTCATGTTGCAGTCCCTTAGAATGTGACTATTTTGGAAACCGTGTCTTTACAAATGTAATCAGGTTAAAATGAGGTCATTAAAGTGGGCCCGAATCCTATATGACTGATTTCCTTATAAAAAATGGGAAATTTGAACACACACAGAGGGAAGAGAGTGCGAAGACACACAGGGAGAAGACAGCCATATGACTAGAGTGATGCATCTACCAGTCAAAAAACACCAAGGATTCCCAGCAAACACCAGAAGCTACAAGAGCCAAGGAAAGATTATCCCTGAGACAGCATGGCCCTGCAGACACCTCGGTCTTGGACTTCTGGCATCCAGACTGTGAGTCAACACATTCCTGTTGTTTGAAACCATGCAGTCTTTGGGACTTTGTTGTGGCAGCCTTGGGAAACTAACAGAGCCACCATCACAGCCCATTTCTTCAGTGCCTGTTTCTCCTGGGAAAATTAAACATTATTCTAGGGGTGGAACACTAATTCCAACCCACATGAAAATTCTGATGAAGTTTTAAGGAATCCTGGAGTGTTGTTTTGGAACGAGTTCTCAGGTCAAGTCCAAGATCAGCAGAAAAGTACACCATGACCACTTACTTTAGGTGCAGGAGGAGGCCCATTGTTATAACACCACACATTTGCTATGACTACATTAAACCTTCTTCAGTCATCACTGCCCTAGTATAAATTATTTTCTCAGAGGATTTCCAACATAGACCCTATGAGGTAGAATTTTGTAGAAATGATTTAAAAATAGATTCAGAGAAACAGACATTGCTCTAAGAGAACTGGTCTGGGGAAGAGCCCTGTGTAGCCTGGGATTACTTGAAGACCCTGGAACCCCAGAGATCTAGAAAGCTGTTCAGAAGAAAGGAGAAAGGACAATCTCTTTCACCTACACCACAGTTTTTTCCAGAGAGCTCTGCTGCTTATCTCTATCAGGATATACGTTTGGTGATTAAAACACCAGAACCATCAGATTCCTATTCAACCATAATGACCCATCCTTATAGACTACAAGACAATGTTTTTGTCACACAGTAGTTCCATATTAATTATTGCATATCATGGTAAGTAAAATAGTAGGGGCAAGAAAATAGAAGGCCCATGTTTAAAAGGAAATGATTATATAATAAAGTTGTATTGCAGGTCAAAAGAAGAGGATAGTCAATTACTAGGGCTGAGCCATTTTGCTAACCACCTGGAAAAATGTTAAGTCAGATCCTTACTTTCACACCCAGAGGAAAACAAATCTGGATGAATTAAAAGTCTAAATATTAAAAATAAGAATACGGGCAGTATTTCTGTAATCTCAGTGTGGGAAAACCTTCCCAAGCAAGACTCAGAGGCCTAAAGAAAATGACTGATTCAGCCAATAACAAAATTAAACATTTCTAAGATTTAAAAATACTATTAAAAATGTTAAAAGACAAATAGCAAACTGGAAAAAATGGTAAACACATTTATATATCCAAGTGAACACTGACTATAAAAACTATTGTAAAACATAATAATGTCTTCTACAGTTTCAAATATATGCAGCATTAATTCATGACAACAATAGAAGACAAGTTGATAAAACTAAAGTTAAAGTGACCTAAACTTCTTGTATTATCTGAGAAAAGAGTAAGAGCAACAATTAGCATTAGACTCTTATAATCTAAGCTTGTATGTTGTAATATGTAATAAAAGACTAATAAAACAATATGTAGCTTCCAAACTAGAGGGAGAATATGAACCTAAAGAAAGACAAAAAAAGAGAAAAAAAGAGGGACAAAAAAGAGGTAGGGCAAATAGAAAGCACACACTAAAATGTTCAAACTAAAGTGTTTTTTAACCCAAGTACATGAATAATTACAATAAATGTCTATGAATAAGTTCTACAATTAAAGATGAATATTTTCAAATTTGAATTTTAAAAAAAGTATAAGCAATATATATCTGAACTGCAAGAATACAGAAAGAGCGAAAGGAGGTGAAATAAATACAATGCAAAAACTAATCCAAAGAAAGTTGATGTTAGCTTATTAAAGAAAAAATAGAAATAAATGGTATACTTTATTCTAAAAGAATCAACTCACCAGAAAGACAAACAGTTCCCTATTTGTATGCATGTAACATTACCTCAAAAATTTTAAAGCAAAACTTGACAAAACTACAAGGAGAAATATAAATCTACACTCACAGTAGTGATTTTGAAACACCACACGAAATCAAGAAAGATGAAATAAATGTGAAGACTGTAATTTGCCCAAATGCACATTTATTGAAAACTGCACCCAACAACTGTGAAACAAATAATCCTTTGAAAAACACAAATCATCTGCCAAACTTGTCTATATGCTGAGCGGTAAAGCAAGTCTAAAAAAATTTCAAAGCACTGATATCATACTGAGTTTGTTCTCTGATTACAGTGCAATTAAGCTTGAAATCAATAAAAAAACAGAAAATTACCTAATATATGGAAATTAAGTAATAAACATCTAAATAACTCATAAGTAAAAGGGAAAAAATCACAATGAAGTTAGAGTAGATTTTTAGCTGAATGATAACAAAAAAAAAATACCATTTGCCAAAATTTGTGGGATGCAACTAAAGCTGAGTTCAGAGGGAATATAATCTTAAACACATATTTAGAAAAGAAGAAAAACTAAAAATCAAGTAAGCTTCCATCTCAATAAGCCTAAAAGCAGAAAATAAAACCAAGATAACAGAAGGAAAGGAATCATAAATATAAGAGCAGAAATTAATGAAGTAGAAAAAAAATAACCAGTAGAGAAGATCCACAAAGCAAAAAGTTGGTACTAAAAGAACTAATATAGTAAGATTGAGCAAAAACCAGTGAGACTGATTAATTTAAAAAAATATACAAATAACAAGTATCAGAATAGAAAGAGAGTCATCACTACAAATGTTACCTAGGTATAAAAAAGATAACAAAAGGAAATTATGCACTACTTTATGCCAATAAGTTAGAAAATTTATATAAAATGTACAAATCTTAGAAAAACAACTTATCTATTGTAACTGAAACAAGAAGGATAGAAAGCAAAGCAATCTTATATTTTAAAAATGGAATCTGCATTTTAAACCTTCCCCTTGCTCTCCCAAAAAAGCAAAAATGCCTGACCAAACAGCAAATTCTCCTAAATATTTAGGAAAGAAATAATGCCAATTTTAAACAAACTCCTTCAGAAAATTTTTTAAAAAACAGAACAATTATGTACACATTTTATGTAGCTAGCTTTTCCTTACTACAAAAAAACTGACAAGGAAGGACATTATGTGAAAAGAAAATGACAGGCCAATTTAACACATATGTTAAAACCTTTAGCAAACTATTAGCTAACCAAATCAGCAACTTTTTATAAAGAAAAATACACCCCATAGCCCAGTTGAATTTATCCCAGGAACATAAGGTTGGTTTACTATTCCAAAAAATCAGTGTAATTCACCATGTTAATAAAGGAGAAATATCATTTCATTATCTCAATAGCTGCATTAAAAGCATTTGATTATAGTCAACATCCATTTACAACTTAACACACACACAGACACATACACATCTTTGCAAACTCGAAATAGAAGGGAATGCTCCTAATCTTAAACCTACTTATCAAAAACAACAATATCCACCATATCAAATGGTAAAATGTTGAAAGCAGTCCCTTTAAGATGCAAATGAGACAAATATACCTATTACAGATATTTTTATTAAACATTATACAGGAGGTGCTAACCACTGCAGTGGAGCCAGGAGATAAAAGACCTACCTATTGCAAAGAAAGAAATAAGCTTTTATTTTTTACAATCAATATGACTGCATATGTAGAAAATCTAAAAGAATAATGAGACAAATATAACAACAATAAAAAGACAAAGTATATGAAAAAGGAGCTTGCAAAAAAGTTGACATCAGACAAAGAAGAGTAGTCTCTGAGAGATAAAAATCAAATATGATACATCTATCATTGCCTGAATTTAGTCTGTAGACCTCAGAACAGGGAGGTGAAAGCCAGGCAGAGCCCAGAGGACTGCTCTAGTTGAGGAAATGGAGCTTAGAGCCCAGGGAGAACAGGACAAACAGGGTTTACAGGGTCAGAAAAGAAAGAGTTGAACGAAGATAATCCCAGAGATCTGCAGAGGGTCCTTTTCTACATAGTGTTCAGCAAAGTAGCGATCAGCAGACATATGAAAGGACACTACCCAAGGCCAAGGAAAGAACCATCCAAAAGGCTTAGAGGAAACAGTATTCAGTGTTCACACACAGGCCAGAATAGTGTCTGTGCCCATGAGTCAAACTGAAAACCTCTTAGTAGACACAGCATTGGGTAGAGAACTCAAAAGGATTTTGCCTCAATAATGGAAAATAACTTGTCCTATACTAAATGCCAATCTGTCCCTGCCTAAAAAATGCCCAAAGTTTGAAAGGATCAACTGTTTCCAGTAACTTAATTGCATCCCAGAACAAAGCTCAATAATATTTATAAGGGCTGGGCGTGGTGTCTCACACCTGTAATCCCAGCACTTTGGGAGGCCGAGGCGGGCAGATCACCTGAGATCAGGAGTTCGAGACCAGCCTGGCCAACATGGTGAAACTCCGTCCCTACTAAAAATACAAAAAAATTAGCCGGGCGTGGTGGCGGGCGCCTGTAGTCCCAGCTACTCGGGAGGCTGAGGCAGGAGAATGGCGTGAAACCAGGAGGCGGAGCTTGCAGTGAACTGAGATCGCGCCACTGCACACCAGCCTGGGCGACAGTGCGAGACTCCGTCTCAAGAAAAAAAAAAAAAAATTAGCTGGGCGTGGTGGCAGGAGCCTGTAATCCCAGCTACTCAGGAGGCTGAGGCAGGAGAATCGCTTGAACCTGGGAGGCAGAGGTTGCAGTGAGCCGAGATCGCGCCATCACACTCCAGCTTGGGGGACAAGAGTGAGGCTTCCTCTCCAAAAGAAAAAAATAATAAAGCAGTCAGATTTTTTAAAAGATATTTTACGTACGAAGCTAAGACTGACCGCAGATTTCTCTTTGGAAAGAATGTGAGCAAGGCAAGAAGACAGTGCATCAATATTTTAAAAAGTACTAAAAGAAAAAATTATTAACCTAGAATTCTGTACCGAGTGAAGACAGCCTTCACAAATTAAGGTAAAATAGCTGAGTAAACTTATCACGAGCAGACACACATTACAAGAAATGTTCATGGATTTGCTTCAGGCAGAAGGTAAATAATACCAGATGCAAATATGAATCTACACAAAAGAACAGCACTGAAAGAGTTACCTATACTAGTAAATATAATTTTTTTTATATCTCTTTAAAAGATAATTAGTGACCCTAATAGGTATGGGGTTTCTTTTTTGGGTGATGAAAATGTTCTAGAGTTAGACAGTGGTGATGATTATACAACCTAACGAACATACTAAAAACCACTGAAATATACATTTTAAAATGATGCATTTTACGGTATGTACATTATATCTTGATGCAAATAAATAATAAATATTTTTAAATAATTGACTGATTAAACAAAACTAATAACTATGTATAATGCAGTTTATAACATAGGTAAAAGAAAAATACATGGCAATAATAAATGTTAATTCTCCCGAAAGTGACTTACAAATTAATTGCATGCCTATTCAAAATTGCAGCAGGATATTTTTGTATAAATTGATAAACCTATCCTAAATTTCATATAGAAATGCAAATGACCTGAAGAGCGAAAACAGCTTTGAAAAGGAAGAACAAATGTGCAGGATCCATAAGAATATAAAAATCTTAAAGACTGAAAATACCCACTGTTGTCAAGGGTACAGAATAAGAGAAACTGTCTTATGGTGTTGTCAGGAGTCTAAATTGCATACCCTATGAGCCAGCCATTCCACTCCTAGCTATATACTAACAGGAATACAGGCACATGTGTACAAGGAGACACCTACTAAAGTGTTCCTATCATAGCATCACACATCACAATAACCAAACCTGGAAACAATCCAAATGTTCATCAGTAGTAGAACAGATCAACTGTGGTCAACTTTTATACAATGGAATTCTAAGCAAGGAAGAGAAATAACATGGATAAATCATATAAGCATGATGTTGATAGAAAGGAATCTCTGATATACCTTATGCATAATTCTGTAAAGTTCAAAAATAAGCAAAAGTAATCCATGGTGTTAATAGATGCCTACTTGGATGGAAAAGTACAACAAAGTAATCACCACCAAAAATAAGAAGATACTGGTTATCTTTAGTGGAGAGGGAGTGAGCTTTCATTAGGAACGGGCAGCCAGGAGAACTTCCAAGATACTGATAATGTACATTTTCTTAATTTAGATCATGGTTACATAGGATTTATTTTATGACAATTCATTACGTTTCTACATGTATGTTTTACGCATATTTTCATAAGTGATACACAGTTTGAAACTGAAATGCCTGGGGGAAAAAAACATTTACTTTCATTATAGTAGAATTTGGATTATAGCTATATGTTGAATCTGCTCTCTTTAATCTAAATAGACTACAAAATATTTTTAAATATGAAATAAAAAATTTAAAATATATAACATACTTCTAAAGCATGGGGAAATAAAAGATTCTGAAATTTCTGGAAGTGAATAGGAATGGATAAAATGATAAGAGAATGGAAATTTAATCAATAGGAAAAAATAGCTTCTATTCTCAGCTAGCTTAAAATCTTTGGAAGAGTAGTGGTAAAGAATAAACAATCCTTATCCCTCTTTCTTTACTCAATCAAAAGCACTTAAGCTCTTTCCAGGAGTATAATATAAATATGAGTAATGGAATTGATTTTTTATCAAACACACAAGAAAAAATCAGATGAGCTCTATTCCTTTCAAGGTATTCATCTCAGGAAGTTAGACACTTTTTGCAATGAAGCTTTATTAATGCAAACATTTTGGCATGCCTCTTGAAGACCTGCCTTTAGCGCCTATGGCATTCTTTAATAACCTTCAGGATGGTAAATTCAGCCTCTGAGAATGAACTGAGAAAGTGATTTGGCTCTATGTCTGATAAATAATACACGTAAACTCTTTCACTCAGAATGCATTGATTTGATGTAAAAATCAAAGTATGGCTGTAAAGGAATGGGACTAGTATTAAAGGAAATTCCTAAAGAAAAGTTCCTTCTGAAAAATAGTTTGAACGATAACACCATTATTGAAATAAGATTCTTGCATCTTAAATAACTACCTTAGAGATAAGCACAGACTTCGTTCACTTACTCAAAAAATGTTAATTGAAGTCCTTTTGCGTACCAGACATTGTTCCAGACCCACTTAGGGATAAAGCAGGGAATTCAATGGGCAAAAACTCTGCCCTCATGTAGATTACTTGAATATATGCTTATTAAAAGTCTGCCTCATAATCTACTTTCACTTTCTGGATTCGTATGTTTAATGTTCTCCGTGGTCTTTACAGCATTTTTACAGTATTACAGGATTTCTGAAAGTACATCAGGGTTTATATCTCTGTCCAACGAGATGCTACATGTATGTAAGTGGTAAATTTCCAAATGGAAAATCAAGGCTTGCTTATCTTTAACTTCAGAGCTTTTAGTAAAGAAATGTAGTTGATACCCCAAAAATACATGTTTGTTTTTTGTTTGCTTGACAAGATTAAAATTCACTGGTGTATTCATAAAAACTAGAATATGATCATTTTGACTGGGCCTTGTACAGAGAATTTGGTCAAGTAGATTCTCTAATTACCTAGCAATGACAGCATTTTCCAAGGTGCCCAAGGAAGAGGGCATCCCACTAGTCTAGTAGTTCATAACTCAGCACCCTAAACCTCAAAACACCTACTGGAGGCCGGGCGCGGTGGCTCACACCTGTCATCCCAGCACTTTGGGAGGCTGAGGTGGGCGGATCACTTGAGACCACGAGTTCAAGACCAGCCTGGCCAACATGGCGAAACCCCGTCTCCACTGAAAATACAAAAATTTGCCCAGCGTGGTGGTGCGGACCTGCAGTCCCAGCTACCGGAAGGCTGACGCAGGAGAATCACTTGAACCCGGGAGAGAGAGGTTGCAGTGAATGCGAGATTGTGCCACACACTCCAGCCTGGGCGATAGAGCGAGACTCCGTCTCAAAAAAAAAAAAAAAAAAAAGCTAATGAAACAGGATGTCAGCATCTGGAAATCAGTTGGCACACACTCAGCTACTAATCAGACTTGAAAAATAAAAGCTAGCATACTAACCAAACTCAGAATCAAAGAGTCAGAATTTTGTGATTGCCCCCATCACCATCATCCAACAGCTTCTGACACCGCCGCCACCACCTCTAATCCTACCTCATCACCAAACTTTTTTTTTTTTTTTAACACAGGGTCTCGCTCTGTCACCCAGGCTGGAGTACATTAGTGCGATCTTGGCTCACTGCAGCCTCCACCTCCAGGGCTCAGCTGATCCTCCCACCTTGGCCTCCCGAGCAGCTGGAACCACAGGTGCGAGCCAGCCCACACGGCCAATTTTTTTATTTTTTTGTATTATAGAAAAGGAGTCTTGCTATGTTGCCAAGGCCGAACTCCTAGGCTCAAGCGATCCTCCCGCCTTGGCCTCCCAAAGTGTTGGGATTACAGGCGTAAGCCACGGCGTCCAGCCTTTGATTCTATTTTACAGGAGAATGGAAAGGCTTTGCTCAACGTTCAAACGCCGCTGCCCAACCTCTCTGCAAAGAGAAAATTGTGTCTGTTGTTTACTGACACAATTAGCAATGGGTTTGAACACAATCTGCAAGGAAGAGGAAACCAGCAGCAGCGCGGCGTTGGGCAGGCTGCAGAGCCGGGCGTTTCCGCCCCTGCCCAGGGGTCGCCGTTGCGCACGGCGGTGCAGGCTGGGAGCGCTGGCCCGGCGCCCATGCCGACGAGGCCCCCACCCTCCCAGCAGTCTGACTCTTGCTGGCGCCGGGCCGGCCACGCTGTCGCCTCCCCGCCGCGGAGTTCTGCTTCCTGTTTTCCAAGCCTAAGTGCTTTTTAATTAGCCTTCATCACTTCCCCAATTTAACTACAACCATTACGGGCTCCTTGCCGACAGCACGCCCACCTGGCATCCCTGCACTACACCTTTGCGCGCACCGGGCCCAGCCGGCCCAGTCCCTCAAGCATCAGTAGACGGAAAATGCTCCTGAACGCCCCCGCGACTGCGTGGAGTCTGTGTGCATCTGTCCCGGCCTGGTTCCTTTGTGCTTTAGGATGGCAGGTTCTCACAGGCAGAAGAAGCTTATTGTTTATTTGTATGGCAAAATTCGATTTTTTGCCAGGTCTCCTGGATATTTCCAGCGCTGTTTATAAAGAGGGAGGGAGAGCTTGGAGGTGGATACCTGTATGCAGTTGATTTTTAAACTCACATCATGCAGGGATTTGGGAAGGGGATGATTTTTGCCCTTCTTTCATTTATTATTTAATTAATTATTTTATCTGTTTATTTTTGTTTTTTGTAATTACAAAATGTGTAATTTAAGAACTAAATTTTTTTTTTTTTTTTTTTTTAACTGGAGGAAGAGAATCAAAGCACGGGCAGTTTACATAGAGACCCATCATAATCCCAGAGGCTTTCCACCTAGGAATGTTTCTCCTGGCCTCCTCACCCTGCTGCCTCCCATCTGCTCCATGGGGCCATCCACCCACCCTCTAACATCCAACAGAACCCCAGAAATGCAACAGATGAGCCCTGAAGAGGAAAGGCCTCTGTTAATTTTTATTGAGCCTTGTCAGTTGAAAAGAAACACACACACACACACACACACACACACACACACACACACTGACCAAGAAGTCCTTAACATTCCCTTCAGCTCTGCTCAACTTTAGACAGATTTCCTCCTGACTATAGCCCGGACTTCCCTTTCCTTGGAGCATTTACTTTAGAAAATTTGCAATTATAAATTCTTTCTCTGCCCCTTAGAGATGTAAATCTTCTCCCAGCCTCCTGCCAGTTTCACAACCCAGGAATGCCTTTCTCAAGGACCTGGGAGTCATCCTTTTGAAACACGATCATCAAGAAAGGACAGAGCTCCTATCTCTCAGTCTCTGTGGGAGCATGGGAGCCTAACTTGATAAGCATCTATTTGCAGACACAATGTGATGACCTAATCACATTGACAATTCCCCCATCCCCAATGTCCACCAATACTTTTCTGCTAGCTCACTCTGTGTTTAAAAACTCTCCTACCTTTTGTTTCAGAAAAATTGAGTTCAGTCTCTCTCCCCTATTCGCAAACACCTGAAAACATACAGCTCCTAAAAGAGATCGTAAGGGAAAAGCCCCTTGACACTGACTTCAGCAATAATTGTTTTTTTAAATATATAACTCCAAAAGTTCAAAAAAGGTTACAAAAGCAAAAATAAATAAATGGTGCTACATCAGATTAGAAAGCTGAACAGTAAAGAAGACAATCAACGGAATGAAATGGCAACCTACAGATTGGGATAAATGTTTGCAAACCATATATCTGATAAGGAGTTAATATCCAAAATTTATGAAGAACTCATACAACTCAATAGCACAAAAACAAATAACCCAATTTTTAAATGGGCAATGGACCTGAATACATATTTCACCAAAGAAGACATTGAAGTAGCCAAAAAGTATATGAAAGGTGCTCAATATAATTAATCATCTGGGAAATGTAAATCAAAGCCGCTGTGAGATATCACCTCACACCTTCTCAGATGGCTATTATCAAAAAGTCAAGAGATAACAAATATTGGAGAAGGTATGAAAAAAGGGCAGGGGGACTCTTGTACACTGTTGGTGATAATGAAGATTGATGCAGCCATTGTGGAAAACAGTATGGAGGTTCCTAAAGAAATTAAAAATAGAATTTCCATATGACCCAGCAGGCCAGATGCAGTGGCTCACACCTGTAATCACAGCACTTTGGGAGGCTGAGGTGGGCAGATCACTTGAGGTCAGGAGTTCGAGACCAGCCTGGCCAACATGGTGAAACCCCGTCTCCACTAAAAATACAAAAATTAGTTGAGCGTGGAAGCGCACGCCTATAATCCCAGCTACTCGAGAGGCTGGGCAGGAGAATCACTTGAACCTGGGAGGTGGAGGTTGCAGTGAGCCAAGAGTGTGCCACTGCACTCCAGCCTGGGTGACAGAGCAAGACAGTCTCAAAAATAAAATTTTTTAAATTTATAAAATAAAGAGATAATTAACTCTTTAAAGGTCATAGGGGTGGGGCCCTAATCCAACAGGACTGGTGACTATAAGAAGGAGAAGAGACACCAGATCTCTTCTCTCTCCTCTCCCTTCTCCTCTTCTCCCCTCTCCTCCCCTCTCCTGCCTTTCGCCTCCTCTCTCTCTCTCTCTCTCTCTCTCTCCTCAAGCATAGAAAAAAGGCCACATGAAGACAAAATGAGAAGGGGCTGTCTACAAGCCAGGAAGAGAGGCCAAAAATTGAATTTCCCAACACTTTGAGTAGTAACATGGCAAATGACTGAAAGTTTCAGCTGGTTAGGCAGAACTATTCAAAGAAGTATGTGTCTCAGCACCAACTGGAACTATCCCAAGCTTCTATACAGGGAAATTTCTAATAGATTGATGTTTTGAAAGGGCATGTACCAAAGATAGAATGAAGGGCAAGTGAGTAGCATCGGTAAGATTAGGACAGGAAAGTTAAATAGCACCGTGAGCTAAAGCTTAGGAGAAAATGCTAAGACAACACGAAGGCTAACCATGCTCAATAAATCAATGAAAATGGAAGGAATGAGCCCACTTCTTGAGAAAAACTGTGTAATAGTAATATATGAATAAGAAACAAGAGTCCTTAACAGCCCCTGTCTTCACCAAAAAGAAAGACATTCAGATTAGGAAAAGAACAAATATGGTTAAGAGGAAATTGAACAGCTAAGTAAATTACAATACTTCCATCTTTAACATATGAGGCAGCCACTAAAAATTATGTTTCTAAAGACTCTTTAATAACATGGAAAAAGGCATGGCATAAGATTAAGTGGGAGGGAAGCAGGATACAAAATTGAATCACAAATAATCTTGATTTATGAAAAAATAAAATCAGAGAGAAAGTACCAGATGGCTATCTACCAACACTGCTTGTCTCTCACTGGTAAGATTATGGGTATTTTTTGCCTCGATGTTACATTTTTATGAACTTTCAGGCAATGAATATTTGTTACTTTTATAATCAGAAAATGGAAGTAGAAAACTAAAATCAAAAATAGGAGCCCAAGGTACTTGAAGCTATTGTGAGGCAGCTTTACACCAGTATTAAATGAGGCCAAGAGTCCAGACCCAGGAGCTGGCGATGAGGAAATCAGTATCAGTAACACCTAAGGACTCATAAACATTAAGTCAGAGACCAGAACACTCTCACTTTCAGAATAATGGGAATCTTAAACCCTTGGGCACTATATCTCAGGAAAACTCTTGATTTGATAGCTTTGAGAACCTGGAAAACGTGATAGAAAAGGAGCAGGCTTAGCTTTATTCTGCCCATCATTCCCCAAAATGTGAGCTCTGTGTTGCTTGTGATGATGAACAAAACCTAGTAGAAACAAGATGCAGAGGCCCCCATAGCCTCCAGCACTGTGTTCCCTGGGGCCCAATGCAGTCTACTTGTAATTGATGGCATCTGGGAGTCAGGGCATAAGTTCTCTGTTTTTCCTGGAGCCCACTTTTCCTCCCAGATGTTGCCCCTCCCTGTCTTCACTGCACTCTGCATCTGCCCTCTCCTGGTCGTTTCTAGTCTTAACGATGGTCTAGTCGGTCCCTGCTCCTTCTGGCAGGTCCTTCCAGGCTTTCCCTGCTATAGCCTTCTTTGTCCGTGGGCCACTGACAGCCAGCCTTGACAACATCTGAGGATATTTTCCAGCGTGTGCTTCTCATAACTAGCCCTGCAAGACATTCCATGATAGCCCATGACCAAGGGGACTGATGGTTTAAGCCATGAGAAACTCCCTTTGGGAGATTCCTAATGCCCATTAGCATAGTAAAGGTTTTTGAAATGCCTACAATAAAGATGCTTGCTTAAATTTGGCCAAATTTAATAAACTTGTAAGACCTTTTTTTTGAAAACATCCTGTTAAATCCAATAAATTTGTAATCTGAGAGCACACTTTGTTACCCTTGAAGGACACTGCTAATGTAGTAGCTTCCTCCCCAATAACACGTTTGGCCTAGAAATAATCTGTAGCTCCTGTGCCTTTGTCTAATATCCTGATGTTGGAATTAGGACACCAAGGCCCCTTGACAGCATCAAGCTGCAGCTTCTGCATCAAACCACATGAGAAGTGTCTGACCTGCCCAAATGGAAGTGGACTCCACCTCACTGCAACCAACAGACTGGAGTCCTGATCCTTTCACTTTATTCCCTCTGACCCTTTCTTCTGAGCTGTGTTCTGCTTCTTATATCTCTCATGCTATCCACCAAAGACTACTCTGCATAAAAGCTCAGACAACCAGCAGATATTACCAAAGAGGCAATTAATCAACCTATTATGCAGCCTTGCTCACAACCTATCTTTTCCAGCGTTTTTCTAGAAAGGATATTTACATCTTGATTGGTTTTTGTGATAATTAACTCATAGCTCACTCACCACTTCTTTAGGAACACCTCCCTGACCAGATCGGAATCCCAGCTGTAGTCTCTTGCCCCCTCTTTGGCATCATAAACCACTCCATGAAGTACCTGTCACAGTTACTGCTTCACATGTATTTGTATGAACATGTAATTAATGTCTGTCTCCCTCACTAATACTCATGCACAATAAAAACTGTATTCCACATACTACCACATCAAATGTTTTACAAATTTTTCCACTTAATTCTCATAACAACCCAGTTAAGCAAGGAGGTGAGGAGTTGCAGTTATTATCCCCATTTTATAAATGAAAAAACTGGAGAATACTAGTTAAGGAACTTGACCAAGATTAATAGCTAATGAATGGCAGACTGGAATTTGAATCCACGCATTCCGATTCCAGAACACGTATGAGCCTCTAGGCCCTATTATCTGGCCACTAGACACTAAATTCTATGGGGGAATGGACCATATCTGATTTTGCTCACCACTGTATCTCAAGTGCCCAGCACATATAATCTTTCATTATATTTTGGGGGGTTCTGTGTTTCTTTTTTTTTAAGAGATGGGGTCTCACTCTATCACCCAGGCTGGAGTGCAATGGCATGATCATAGCTCACTGCAGCCTCAAACTCCTGGGTTCAAGTAATCCTCCCACCTCAGCCTCCTAAGTAGCTGGGACTATAGGCACAAGCCATTACACCTGTATATTTTTAAATGAATAAATGAATGGATAGATAAATATAATTCAAGTATAAAATTCAAACATTTCAGAAATGTACAATATAAAAAATAAAAATCATCCATAATCCTACCACCATCCCGCCCAGGGAAAACAATTTTCAGCAGTTTTCTAACTGTTCCTTACAAAGCAAACCTTCACCAGGCAGTGTCATGAAGTACATTCGGTATGTGACTGATTCCATGAACGTTGGGGACCTCATGAGGATAAGAAATATTCCACTCAGGACATTGCATTACATTGGTACATTCTTCACTCACCTCTGCTGCCACCACACAAATGCTTATGTGTGGCTTAATATGAACAGATGATGAATAAACAGATGTTTATCACCAAAGCAGTAAATAACATCATACACAATATCTGTGGTGAAAAAAGGAACTATAGTCTCAATAAGAGTACAGTTATGTAGACTCAAATGGAACGAGTAACAAAACTCAGAAAGGATGCAATACATATTAAAACTGAAAAGGGATCCACAGCAGCAGCCGCATGCTATCTCTGTTTCTGGCCTTTCCTACATTTCTAGTTACCATTTCAGTGAAAACAGAATGCACTGTCATTTGGTCATTTCTGCAAATAACACAAAACAGAGAAATAGATATTCTAGATGATAAAATCAGTTTTTAAAATTATTCCCACAGATGGAAATAATGAGTCAAAACCAACAAGATTAAATTTAGCAGCATATAATATAAAGTCTGGATATAAGTTCTAAAACTCAATCATATAAATTTAGAATGGGGGCCCCATTTCCTTGTTAGCTTATAAGAAAAGCCTGGACACAGCCAAAGGATGATTAAGCAATCCACACTTAAGCAGCAGATATCAAAATCAGTTTCCAAACTTAGATGTGCAGGAAATGTCTATTTTCTATAACTCGGTTCAACTTCTGACTTTGAGATCTAAATCTGCCAAGCAGGCAAAAAATATAATCTCAGTCATTCTCGAAAATTTTTCACCTCCCTAGAAAGTTTCAGGACTCTTATACAGTGGCAAGGTCCGGGGGATAGGGTGGACCCTGCTGTCCCAGGACGTTTGTCTGCACAGCCTGTAAGGACCCAGGGCCCTACTGCTCCATGGCGCTCTTGGGCCATCCAGACCCTTGCCAAGGCCTGAGCTGTCTCTGCTTTCCATCTCCCCACCTCTGTTGCCATCAAGTAGGACTGGATCCCCATTACTCAGGGACCCACAGGCCTCTTTCTCCACCTCTCTCCCATCCTCTGGCCTCCTTTTTGGCCTCGGGAAATTATACTCGCAGAAATACTTTCTTTTTGTCTTTGGCAAATCCCCTGGACACTTACATAACTTCAGTAAACATTCCAAGTTCCAGTATGGGCTTAGGCTTCTGGAAACAAAGTCCAGAAGACTACACATTGCTTCTGCTCTCCACCTGACATACATCTCTCCGGGGCAGCAAGGGAGTGCAGGCTACCTGCTTGAATTGGAGGAATGAAAAGGGAAGATACAAAAAGAAACAAATCAATATCTGAAAATATGCAGCCATAAAGGTAATGGAACACTATTTTATGATATTAAAGGCAATTCTATGGAGTGGCAAAATTAGAAGAAAATGTGTACATGAAATAACGTTAAGTGAGAAAGAAGAATGCATACATAAGAATGACTCCAATGTAGAAATATATAATTTTATAAGTATTGAAAGCTAATTTGAAATGACATAAATTGATTTAATGTCCACTGTAATATTTTTATGTAAAACTAAGTGCATAATAACTTTGAGAGAATAAATCATACCAAAGAAATGTAAGACCAGTTAGAATCTTTTTAGCAATATTTAATTTTTATAAACTCATTGTGAGCTAGTAAAATGTTTAAGGAAAGTTAATGCAACTTAGAGGTGTGTGGCAGAAACTGCTAGCCATTTAATAAAATATATTCTTCCTCCATTGTAATTGAATTATAGCAAGTTACATGGCTGTCTAAGCAGACCACATTCCCCAGTGTCCCCTGTAGCAGGTGCAGTCATATGACTAAGTTATTGCCAATGGAACCAAACTGGAAGTGATGTGTGCTACTTCTGAGCCCACGGTGGGTCTGCTTTCTCCTTGCTGTCTTTTCCTACCTTTCTAGCTAGAACCCATCCATGGCTGCTATCAGCTTCAACTAAGATGATTCCAAGGCCCTAAAGGATGGCAGAACAGCACACCAGAAGGCACCTGAATCCCAAAATGACCAAGTGGAGCAGCACTCCCCACCAGATTAGAACATTCACCTCTGACTACTACAGGAAAGAGAAATAAGCTGCTGTGTTCTTTAATTCAGTTTCTCTCTTGTTTCTACAACTTTAGCTTACCCAGATAAATACAGTGTGCATCACCAGAAGCCTTACATTCAGCCCTATTTAGCTGATTATATAACTGTACTTTTTCAGTGATTAACTCTGTTCCATTGATACCCTAAAGAAATAGGTTCCATTTTAAAAAGAGATATATAAAAAACAAAAGCATAACCCAAAGGCAAAAACTAAGATGGACCTCTTCTTCTGGTGACAGAGGGAGAGAGAGAGAAGAGGGTTGAAGCAAACATCTGTTTAAGTCCTATGGCAAGCACTTCACAGGGCATCTCACATATATTATGACATTCCACTCTGAGAGCTGCGGTTTAGCCTGGAGCAAGAGATCCATCTTCAAATATTTGAAAGGCCATTCTAAGGGAAAAGACATTCTCTTTCTTTTTTAAATTTTTGTATACTTTTTACCATGTGTAAATAGATTCTTACTGTAACACACTCTCAAAATATAGGAAGACATGGAATAAACCATGGTAGTTGCTGTCAAGCCTCTTTCCTCTCTTCAACTCCCCTCCAGAGTTATCCGCATTATCATTTCCAAGTGTATTCATCCGTAGATTTATTACTTGCAGCTTCATAAAAAAGCCAAGCAGTTCACACACCATGACCTGCAGGAATCCTTCCTTGAGCTTCTGCCCTCAAAATTAGCTAAGGTAACTTCTCTGGTACCATCATAGCATTAGTACCATTCCCTAGCCTTGTACTTAAACATGATACGCTATTTATTTAACTGTCTTGCCCATTCGGCTGTATGTTCTTTGAGGACAAGAAGCCTTTTATTTATTCAAATAACTGCACAGAGACTTCATAGTAAATTCGATAAATGTCAAACTGAATGAGGTGAAGTTAAAGGGAGGCAGATCTTGTTCAATGAACCCCAAGTCAAAGATTTGAGAAATCGCTGTTCAAAGTAGAACCAAATGCTTTGAATTAACTATCTTTTAAGTCAGAGAGTTTTAGAGAAAAGTTTTTCAGTCAAAGAGTTTCTTACATTCTAAGAGAATTTGGCTCATCCATGACCAATACCTCTTAACTCCAAAATTTAATCCCCTATAAATCCTTGTTCCACTTAAAACACTTACCGTGTATTTCCGAGAGCTACAAGAGAGGATCCAACATCTAATATTTTCTCCTTCTTCAGTTAGGGCTCTTCTCTACTATGATCCTCCCTGGGTCTTTCTTCAAGACTCTAAGAAGAGACTAGGAAACAGACCTCTTGTTAAGAAAAGAATAAAATGTCTAGACCCTATTTCTGTAAGTGGCTTAACCACAGTTCCCTCTCCTCTTCAACACAAGAGGGTGAGTATGTTTACCCAACAGAATTTTTTTAAACAATATTCTTTTATATGTTAAAAAAGCATGCATTTATGTTTGCTGAATTCTTAAATGTTAATAATTTTACTTCTCTAACAAGAATGTTTCACAATAAGCTGCACTTCCATAAAAACAATATTTAAACTGAAGCATGGTCATTTTTCTTCCCTTATGGATAAAGAACCAGGTTACATTTAACTTAATGGAGTTATTTTCCTGTTTCCTCTACTCTTTTACTTACTTCTTCTTCTAGATCTATTATTTCCATTAAATTTTCATAATATCCCATTAACTCAATGAAAAGAATTTTGCATGGTATTAGGTTGGAAAGAAAGCATTTCCTTTCATTATTGTCATGAGAAATTTTTTTTTGCTAAAATACTTTTTCTTTTTCCTATGGACCTTCAGTTTGCTCTCTTTCAGGATTTTTATAATTATTCTACTGTTATCATTTCCCCCTTAAGGACAAATTGAATTGCTTTGAGTTTATCTCCAACCTTTAGCATTATTTCAAATTATTGGATATCTAATTAGAGAATGTTCTTTCATAAATAACATTTCAAAACCATACCACTGAATGGTTGAACACCTGCTGTTACCTCCTCAATTTTTTTTCTCAGGTTCTTCTAAAACAGCTTTCACTGAACAGTGAACACTGTTGCTGTGTTGCAAAGATGAAAGCAAAATTCCATGTGTGAAGCCCAAATTGAAATCACAGAAGGCAGGATTCACACTGCTAATTGTTGCTTAGCAATAAAATGTGCAAAACCTGCTAATGGAACAGTGACACCAGGCACCAGAGGCATCTGTATCCACACTGGCAGTAAATTAGGGAATTAGAAACTCTACAGTAACAGCAAGAAAAGGAATTCCATCTCTTAGGAACCCAGGGAGGGTTTCTGCACTCATTCCTGCTTACTGCTCAGTTGAAAAGAAAGTCTCTTCATCCACTAGATACTGCTATTGTGACAGTTGAAGACTGCAAGGAAATAGAAGCTCGGAGGTTCAGATTATTCTAAAAGTGTCCCTGATGGATTTGCACGTGCCTACAAAAAATAGTATTTTTTTCCCCTGTTGAAAAGATTTGCAGTAAAGATAGACCTTCAAATGCCAGCTTGTACGTTTGCTAAGGCAGCAGAGTGGGACAAAAAGCTCTGTCACTGCCACCTCATCACAGGTGTTCTGTGGGTAGTAGTCAGCCTCCAGCATAGGGACCGTGTGTCAGGAACCAAAACAAAATAGCCAGGTATAGTGGCACATGCCTGTAGTCCAAACTACTCAGGAGGGTAAGGAGGGAGGATCACTTGAGCCCAGAACTTCGAGGCTGCAGTAAGCCATGATCGCATCGCACCACTGCACTCCTGCCTGGGGGACAAAGCAAGACCCTGTCTCAAAAAAACGCTATCAAGAGCTGCATACTGAAACAAATTCATTTATTTCGCAGTTATCTAGCCTGCCTTTAATGACAACCTGTTATTCCCTAAATTGGTGAATGAAAAAAATCCAGATGCTTAGCAACCCAATGGACACTTTGTAAATGCTTTTTATTGAAGTATACCTAACACACTGTAAAGTCCAGACATTTTATCAGTATTTCTCAATACATTTTTTCACTTACATAGTGTATACCCATGTAACCGACCACATCGATCAAGACTTAGAAATTCCCAGCACTCTTGAATGTTCTTGCAAGCAATATTGCCCCCCAAATAGCCATCATTTTAACATCTACCACAGCAGATTAGTTGTGCCTATTGTTGAACTTCATATACATAAGGTCACTGAGTATTTTACTGTTTAATGTCTAGCTTCTTTCACTCAACATTATGTCTGAGAGATTCATCCATGTTGCAATTAGTATTTTTTATTGCAGTGTAGTATTCCATTGTGCAAATATCCACAATGGTTTATTTACCCATTCTCCTTTGATGGACATTTGGGGTTATTTTCGCATTTGAACTACTATGAATAAAGCTGCTATAAACATTCTTGTATATATCTTTTGGCAGACATAAGCACACATTTCTGTTAGGCATCCACCCAGGAGTGGTACTGCTAAATAGGTAAATGTTTAGCTTTGGCACATACTGCCAAGTTTTCCAAGTAGTTGTGCCAAACTGCACACCTGCCAGAGATGGAGTTTCACATTCCCCACATACTTGCCAAGAATTTGGTATTGTTAGTCTTTTAATGTAGCTATACTGGTGAAGTATTGTGGTTTTAATTTGCATTTTTCTAATGACTAGTGATACTGAACATCTTTTTTAATGTTTAAGATGCTTTTGTTTACATTTTTTACAAGACTGAGAAAATCTTAATTATCCCTATCAAAGAGAAATATCATTTCCATGTGGGTGGCAGGGAAGTGAAATTTCCCCTATCTAGCATGCTCTGAAAACCAGGGAGGAAATTGACACTAGATTCTGAAGAAGAGAGCAGTCTTCCTTGAGGAAAAGAGCCCTTTCCTTGGGCAAGTGGTTAATATGGCATTGGGCCTTCAGGGTGTGGGTGGAAGCTGGTGGAATGCTTATGAACACCTTTTTATATGCTCATTGGCTATTTAAATATAGTCTGTTGTAATAACGCTCCAGCAGATATGTTTGAAAAGGGCTGCGGTTTCAAATGATCATGATGCAAGTCTGCTGATCTTGTGGGCCTCAGAGAGACTATGTCCTGATTAGCAAAGGATGCCAGAGCCATGACTTTTGCAAAAAGGGAAGCCTCAAGAATGAGCTGCATGTCACTGGAGCTATTTTAGCAAAGACTAGACAGAAAGTAAATTAGTAGAAGAATGTAAATACCAGCTGCAAGATGAGATTAAATATACTTAAATGTCTCTTCCAACACTGGTAAGTGCTACAGGGATTCAACTATTGCTCGATCAGTGAAAACTGGAAGGCAGAGGGTGGAAGTCAGGGCATGAACCTGTTAACTGTTGAGTATCTATTGTGTGCCAAAGACAGTACTAAGCCTTTACATGCATTATTTCATTTAATTCTCACAACAATCATATATGGTAGATAGTATCTATATTAGTTATTTATTGCTCCATAATAATATTACCACAAATTTAGCAACTTAAAACAACATACTTTATTATTTCATGGTTTTCTGGGTCAGAAGTCCAGCCATGGCTGAGCTAGGTCCTCTGCTAGGCTATAATCAAGGTGTGGGCCAGAACCGGGCTCTCATCTGAGGCACAACTGGGGAAGGATCAGCTTCCAAGCACATGACTGTTGGCAGCATTCAGTTTCTTGCAGGCTGCCAGACTGAGGGCCTCAGTCTCTTTTTGACTGTTGGCTACTTTCAGCTCCTGCCACGTGGCCCTTTCCATGAGGCAGCTCATAACCTGGCAGCTTGCTTCTTCAAAGCATAAGGAAGAGGATTTCCTATCAAAACAGAAGTTACAATCATATGTAACACAATCATGTAAATGCAATCATGTATATTCTGTTACCTTTGCCATATTCTGTTGGTTAGGAGCAAGTTGCAAGTCCTGCCCATGTTCAAAGGGAGGGAAAGACACATCAGAGCAGGGATCATGGGAGCCACTTTAATGTATTAGTCCATTTTCACACTATAAAGAACTCCCTGAAACTGGGAAGTTTATAAACAAAACAGGTTTAATTGACTCACAGTTCCACATGGTTTGGAGCCCTCAGGAAACTTACCATGATGATGGAAGGTGAAGGGGAAGCAAGGCACATCTTACATGGTGGCAGGAGGGATGGGGGGAACTGCCAAACACTTTTAAAGCATGAGATCTCATGAGAACTCACTCACTATCATGAGAACAGCATGGAGGAAACTGCCCTCATGATCCAATCACCTCCCACCAGGTCCCTCCTTCAACACATTGGGATTACAATTGAGATAAGATTTGGATGGGGACACACAGTCAAGCCATATCATTCCACCCCTGGCCCCGCCCAAATCTCATGTCCTTCTCATATTTCAAAACCAATCATGCCTTTCCAACAGTCCCACAAAGTCTTAACTCATTCCAGCATTAACTCAAAGTCCAAGTCCAAAGTCTCATCTGAGACAAGGCAAGTCCCTTCCCACTAGGAGCCTGTAAAAATAAAAAACAAGTTAGTTACTTCCAAGATACAATGGAGATACAGGCATTGGATAAATGGTCCCATTCCAAATGGGAGAAATTGGTCAAAACAAAGAGGCCACAGGCCCCATGCAAGCCTAAAACCTGGCAGGGCACTCATTACATCTTAAAGCTCCAAAATAATCTCCTTTGACTCCATGTCTCACATCCAGGGCATATTGACACAAGGAGTGGACTCCCAAGGCCTTGGCCAGCTCCATCCCTGTGGCTCTGCAGGGTACAACCACCTTGGCTGCTTTCCTGGGCTGGTGTTGAGTACCTGCAGCATTAACAGGTGCACACTGCAAACTGTCAATGGATCTGCCATTCTGGGGTCTGGAGGATGGTGGCCCTCTTCTCACAGCTCCACTAGGTGGTGCTCCAGTGGGGACTCTGTGTGGGGGCTGCACAACTCCACATTTCCCCTCTGTATTGCCCTAGTAGAGGTTCTCCATGAGGGCTCCACCTCTGCAGCAGACTTCTGCATGGATATCCAGGCATTTCCATACATCCTTTGAAATTTAGTCGGAGGCTCCCAAAGCTCAGCTCTTGTCTTCTGCACACCTGCCAGCCCAACACCACCTGGAAGCTGCCAAGGCTTGGGGCTTGCACCCTCTGAAGCAACAGCCTGAGCTGTACCTTAGCCCTTTTTAGCCATAGCTGGAACTGGAATGGCTGGGATGCAGAGCATCAGTATTGAGGCTGCACAGAGCAGCAGGGTCCTGGGCCTGGCCCACAAAGCCATTTTTCCCCCTAGACCTCTGATTCTGTGATGGGAGGGGCTTCTGTGAAGGTCTCTGATATGCCCTGGAGACACTTTCCCTGTTGTCTTGGCTATTAACATTCAGATCCTGATTACTTATGCAAATTTATGCAGTTGGCTTGACTTCCTCCCCATAAAATGGGTTTTTCTTTTCTACCACATGGACAGGCTGCAAATTTTCCAAACCTTTATGCTGTGCTTCCCTTTCAAACATAACTTTGTGTTTCAAATGATCTCTTCGTGAATGCATATAACTGAACCTTTCAGAATAAGCCAGGTCACATCTTGAATGCTTTGCTGCTTAGGAATTTCTTCTACCAAATACCCTAAATCATCTCTCTCAAGTTCAATGTTCCATAGATCTCTATGGCAGGGGCAAAATGCCACCAGCCTCTTGGCTAAAGCATAGCAAGAGTGACCTTTGCTCCAGTTCCCAAGAAGTTCCTCATTTCCACCTGAGACCACCTCAGCCTAGACTTCATTTTCCATATCGCTATCAGCATTTTGGTCACAACCATTCAACAAGTCTCTAGGAAGTTTCAAACTTTCCCTCATCTTCCTTTCTTCTTCTGAGCCCTCCAAACTATTCCAATTTCTGCCCATTACCCAGTTCCAAGTTGCTCCCACGTTTTTTAGGTATCTTTCTAGAAGTGCCCACTCCTGCTACCAATTTTCCACATTAGTCCATTTTCACACTGCTATAAAGAACTCCCTGAGATTGAGTAATTTATAAACAAAACAGGTTTAATTGACTTACAGTTCCACATGGCTGGGGAGACCTCAGGAAACTTAAAATCACAGTGGAAGGGGAAAGGGAAGTGAGGCACGTCTTACATGGTAGTGGGGGGTGGAAACTGCCAACACTTTTAAACCATCAGATTTCATGAGAACTCATTCATTATCAGAAGAACAGCATGAGGGAAGCTGCTGTCATGATCCAATCACCTCTCACCAAGTCCCTCCCTCAATATGTGGGGATTACAATTTGAGATGAGATTTGGGTGTAGACAGAGCCAAACCATATCAACTACTATTATCCTTACTTCACAGGTGAAAAAAATGAACTAAGAAAGGTAGAATAAGTTGCCAGGTACAAGTGTATCTAAATCCAGAGTTTACTTTCTTAACCACTATAGTACCAGGTAAAGGTTCAAAGAAGAGGTGAAATGACAGCTGGAATGGCTTATTCTGAATAAGCTTAGAGAATGGGTTGGCAAAACCAACATGAGCAAGGAGGCAGGAAAGAACGGGTATTTGTAGGAGAGCAAGGAAATTGGTCCAAATAAAATACCAAGTTTATTTGGGTGATAGGGAACAAACGCTGGATAGCTAGAGTAGCACTAAACTCCTAGAAAGTCTAACGGAGATGCATCAATCTTACACAGTATTCAATAGGGAACCAGTGTCAGTTTTTAAGCAGACGTTTTTAAAGTATTAAGATGAATCAAGTATCACAGCCTCATGCTAATCAATATATCTGAAACTTCTTAGAAAAATAAATCTTGATGTTAACCCAAGTAGATATCCATATCTACTTGGCAATGCCTTTTAAAACATGGCTGTAAATGATTTAAACAAATAAATATTGACTACTAGGTAAAATGTTTCTCACAGGAGCATCTTTGGTGAGATCTAAATGGAAGAAAGACTTTGCAATAGAAAAAGCGACTCTTTTTTGGAGACCTTCCTTGTCCTACTCAAGTCATAAGTCCTAGAGCCCCATGCTCTTCTTGGTCACTCCTGTCAGTGGTGAGCTGTGAGACAGGACACTGTGAAAATCAATTACTCTCTAAGCATTGGATCATGTGACCCTCCAATCCAAAGGACCGCCAGCCTGACTCAGGCCAGTCTGACCCACTAGTGGTCTTATGGAATGGAATGGAGGGAAAAAAATGCTGTATAAAATAATCAGTGGAAATTATAAAATCAAGTGTTTCCTCTATCCAACATTTATGTTGCTTACTTTCACTCCTTCCAGATAAACAAAATCACCGTGATGTTCAGTATAATGACATGAGATAACTGGCTGGCTCTCCACTAACAATTCAGAGTATGGGTTTAGAGTCAGGCTGCCTGTGTTGGAATTCCTCCTCAGCTTGCAAATTGTGGGACCACAAACAAGTTACTTTTCTTACTTAAACCCCAGTTTCCTCATATATAAAATGGTGAGTAAATATATCCTTTGTAGCAACATGGATGCAGCTAGGGGCCATTATCCGAAGTGAATTACACAGGAACAGAAAACCAAATACTGCATGTTCTCACTTGTAAGTGGGAGCAAAACACTGGGTACACATGGACATAAATATAGGAACAATAGGCATTGAAAACTACTAGAGGGGCCAGGGAGAGAAGAAGGGCTGAAAAACTCATAGCTGCTATGCTCACTACCTGGATAACAGGATCATTTGCACCCCAAACCTCAGCATCATGAAATATACCCAGATAACAAACCTGCACATGTACCCCTTGAATCTAAAATAAAAGTTGAAAGTATTTTTTTAAATAAAATAAAAATAGCAAGTAAAAGTGAGAAAATGCATAATAAGGTTGGTAGAAGGATAAAATGGGACAATGCATAACGGGTTTCATATAGGGAATGAACTCGACACATTAAAACATTCATGATTACATCATTAGTGCACAGTGTAACAATTTGCTACTAAAAGTATGATAAATTTCGTTGAATAAAAAATTCAGTAGAATGAACACAATTATGAATCCTTTTCTAGACTGTGCTTTTCCTACAAGTATACACGTAGCTCCAGGGAACATGGCCACAGTATAAATGAACAAGGTGCTTCTTCCTAGAGTATTCACTTTATCCCAAGTGTCAGGAGAGGGAAAATAAATTAACTCATAAGTACCTTTTTAGTTACCCTTATATTAAATTCATAAGAAATGTTTTATGTGGTTGGATATATATTATTTTCCAAATAATACTGAGTAAAAATATCTACAAGTGTACTTTTAAGTCTACAATTTAGAGCTTATATGTATGACTTTAAAAGTTATAATATATGCTTCTTATATTAAATGTCTGGAGGAATGATTCCATTCAAAACAAAGCTTGAAATATTGTGTACATGTTTTTCTCCGTATTTTAAGTTTATAATATTTTAAAATTATACTCATCTTTTTTTAATCCGGTGATAAAAATATAGTGCAACTTCTCTGTCAAATAAATTTTTCCACAGATCATATGCAATTTTTATTATCATTTTGTCAAAGAAATAACATAAAAAGTAAGGATCCATGTGAATTTTTAAGATAAAACACAAGATATCAAAGCTTCCCCTCTAATACCTGCACGGAATTCCATCTTGTCAGGCATTCAGACAACTTAACTACAAATTAAAAAACAAAAAAACTGATTGCATATTAGTTGTATTTGAGTATATTTAATAGTTAATAAAATGCCACCAAAAGGTCACATAAGACAAGCCACCAGTGTCCGAACTCCACTTTTTTTTTTTTTTTTTTTTTTGAGGCAGAGTCTTGCTCTGTCACCCAAGCTGGAGTGTTGCAGCGCGATCTTGGCTCACTGCAACCTCCGCCTCCCAGGTTCAAGGGATTCTCGTGCCTCAGTCTACCAAGTAGCTGGGACTACAGGCACGTGCCACCAAGCCTTGCTAATTTTTGTATTTTTAATACAGGCAGGATTTCACCATGTTGGCCAGGCTGGTCTCGAACTCCTGACCTCAAGCAATCCGCCCACCTCAGCCTCCCAAAGTGCTGGAATTACAGGCGTGAGCCACTGCACCTGGCCTCCAAACTCTACTCTTAACCACCCAATGGAAAAATTCAACTTTGAAAAATGTAAGTCAGATAATGTATGCCAAGTGATACACAGGAAACCCTGTAAAATTTTAGCTGCATTTCCCAGATTCAGTCTTCCCTATTCCCCAATTCAGTGATTAGCTCTTCCTGCAAATGTCAATTTGCAGTTCTACTCCGAGATTTCCACCCAAGAGGAACAAAGCATACGTTCACAGAAACACTTGAACATGAATACTCACAGCAGTTTCATTTGTAATAGCCCAAAACTGAAAACAGCCCAGATGTCCGTCAACAGGAAATGGGTAAACAAATTATGATATATTCACACAATGGAACACTACTCAGCAATAAATAGGAACCAATTGCTTATACAAACATCAATATGGATGAGTCTCATAATACTATGCTGCAAAAATACATTTAGATGGAAGGAATAAGTTCTAATATTCATTGGTACAGTAGGGGAATTAAAGTTAACTATAATTTATCATTTATTTCCAAATAGCTAGAAGAGAAGAATTGTAATATTCCCAACACAAAGGAAAGATAAATGTTTTAGGTGATAGATGTCCCAGTTACCTGATTTGATCATTATGCATTATATACATGTATCAAAATATCACATGTACCCCCCAAAATATGTTCAACTATGATATAGCAACAAAAAATACAAAAAAAAGAAGATTCTAATGAGTGAAAGGAGAATAGTACATACTGTATGATTCCATTTAAATAAAATCTTGGCACAAACAAGAGGTAAGGATTGCCTGGGAAAAGGTAAGAAGGAACATTCTGAAGTGGTGGCAACGTTCTGTACATTAATAAGGATTTGCATCACATAGAGGTTTGCATTTAGAAAAATTTAACAAATATACACTTAATATTTGTGAATTTCTTTGTATATAAACCTTAGGTCAAAAAATTATAATAAATATATATTGCAGACTAACCACCACAGTACACATTTTCCTATGTGAAAAACCTGCACATTCTACACATGTATCCCAGAACTTAAAGTAAAACACAATTAAAAAAAAAAAAACGAAAACAAACAAATAAAAACATATATTGCAGACTGTTTAGGAGGAAGTGTTCTGATGTCTGCAGTTTATTTTGGAATGCATCAAAAGTTAAGATGGATTAAAGGATGAGATCAGTAAAAGAAACTGAATAGATATGTGTTAAAGACAAGGACAGTAAAACATTAGAAGCAGAATCTAGGCAGTAGGCATATGAGTGTTCATTGTAAAATAAGTTTTTTATAAACTGATTTTATACTGGAAAATGTAGCATGATACAAAACTGAATTGTAAAAACTAACTGGTGAAAAAAGCTTCAGAGTAATTGTTGAAGACAATCCATGAAAGGCATAATTCTTTTTAATCACAGACACACACACACACACACACA
Organism: Pan troglodytes; assembly: GCF_028858775.2. Classification (NCBI taxonomy): domain Eukaryota; kingdom Metazoa; phylum Chordata; class Mammalia; order Primates; family Hominidae; genus Pan; species Pan troglodytes. The sequence continues at coordinate 53,895,177 of NC_072408.2, read as the reverse complement.
CACACACACAGACACACATATATACAGTCTTTTTAGTTATAATTGGAGCTTCACAGCATACTTACAGTACTGTATACTGTGTAATTATTTTCCTCCAAAGACACAATAAAAACAGTTTTTAAAAGTTACAGTGATAATGAAATAAAAATATTTAGAAAAATAATTAGAAAATGTTTAGAAAAACAATTAGAATATTACCACAAGATCTCAATCCCAGAGAAGAGTGATAGGTTCTTTTGTCACCAGAAGTATTCTATAGGAAGAAGAGGATCTGTAAGGAGAAAAGGGAATGCAAAGGTTTTTCCAGATTACATTAACATCTGTTGTTTCTCAGCTCAGCTCTGCTGACTTTGAAGTGTACTTTTAACACTTTTTGTCTAAAGTTTACTCTATTGCCTTAGTTCTTGAACTCTGCATCAGATTCACTGGAAGTATTTGTTGAAAATTCAGATTCTTGTGCCCAGCTCATACCAACTGAATCAAAATCTGAGAAAGGTAGTGTAACTTATTCTTTTTCTTTTCAAAATTCTCATATGTGATTGAGCCAGAATTGAAAACCATGGCTTGAAACCATATCACTATTGGATATTAAATATGCTCTGAAAGTAATGGGCACATAATGAAGACTCACTGGCAATCTACCCACTAACTTGTGCCAACTTCTGAAGAGCTCCAGTGTGTGATCCCCAGTTACTCCTCCCCATCTTCGCTCACATACTTCTGAGTGGTCTCCTGTGTGCTAGGCACAAGCTCCTTAAGTGTAGGCTCATTTTCCAGCTGATTTATAGAGTAAGGCTGATGGTTACATTAGAGGGTAATACAGGATCACTTACGATGTTATTTCTATGGCTCCCAGCCAGGGCTGGTATAATGGGATATGCAGAGCATGCTGTGCATAGGGATCCCCAAAGAGGAAGGTACCCAGACTCTGATCACTGCTTTTATTCATTTAGTAATAAGTGAGTTTGTGCATCTATAGTACAGAGGCCAAGTCTCCTTTTTGTGTGTGTGTGCTCGTTGGAGAATATCCACCCCAAGTTTCCAGACGAGACATGCATGTTGCAGACTCATTTATGATTTAATAGGCACATACCCTCTAATCTTTCATAAAGGTAAAAATTGACCAAGATGTACATTGAAGGGCAATCTTAAACAGGAAAAGGAAAGAAAGATATCACCTGGAAGGCATTTAGGAATAGAGATGGGGATAGAGTCAACCCGAGACTCATGCATGTAACAATGTCTTTGGTCTGTCACTGGAGAACAATGATCCTTTCTTCTCACTCAACTAGACAATCCACAAGCCTAGTTACCGAAGCTCCTGCTGGGAGTGGGTCTCCTCACTCTGGGAACCTGGAACTACTGTCCCCATTTGCCAAATTGCACTCTGAAGAAAACTTGTTCCCACAGACTAGTAGCCACAGCAAAATGAGTGTTGGAAATGCTGCAGACAACATCCTATTTTGGTTATCACAGTGCTGCTCATCAAATTTATAACTGAAGCATTCTTTTCTAACAAAAATTATTTAACTTTTCTTAATACATCTCTGAAATGTATTTGCCTAATAATGCCTTTTCACACATAACACATAAATGAAATGCCCTGTAGAAGAATATTTTGGAATTGCTGCCTTGGGGAGGGCTCTGCCTTCTTGTATCTCTTTCTTATCTGCCCAAGACAAGCACCTTACAATACCTTCTGACTGTCCAAAGTCCCAACCAAGATGTTAATCCCACACGCAGGACCCAGCTACCTAATTTTCAGGGTAACCCAATGTAAAGTGAAATTGTAGGGCCCTTTGTTCAAATGTTATTAGGAATTTCAAGATGGCAACAGCACAGCATAAAACCAAGCACAGGATCCCTCTTAGTGTGGGCCCAGTGTGACTGTGCAGGCTACCCACTGACAAAGCCACCCAGCCCTTACCTGCCTTCCTCCTCTCACCTTCCTGCTCACCTATTAAAAAGGAAAACAACCTAATTAAGTTAATCGTATGAGCTGAATAAATTAATTATACTAATAGAGGAAAGACCTGTAAGGTTTTACTTGACAATGTACTAAAAAACAAACAGGAAAAAAAAGACTGCTTAAATCCTGGACTAATTTTTAGAAGTAAAGAGAATATGTCTAAGAAGATTGTGGATGGTAAAGCATTTTAAAATCATTTTACAGAATAAAAAACAAGTTTAGTCTAAAATGTGTCTAGTTCAAAGGAGAAAAGGTTTGTAGGTCAAGAAAATACAGCATGGTATCTACTAGTCTCACAAACTCAGGACTTGAGCTAGTTCCTAATACCTGAATAGGATTTGATGAGGACTAGGGGTTAGGGAGGGCACCATAGGCAAGGGACCAACATATATCAAACAGCAGAAAGCTTCTTGGTGGAATTCTCTTGCCACATACAAGGAAGATGAGGCTTCTATTTCCCTTATATACTACTCCGAGGTATATCACGTTCAAATTATTGAAAAGAAAAGAAAAAGAAAAAATCTTGAAGGAACCAGAGAAGAAAAAGACACGTTACATACAGAGAAACAAAGATAAGAATTGTAGCCAACTTGTCATCAGAAACCGTACAAAACAGAAGACAAGGGGGTGACATCTTTAAAGTGCTGGAAATTTTTAAATGCCAACCAGAATTCTACACCCAGCAAAAGTATCCTTCAAAAATGAAGGAGAAATACTTTCTCAGATAAATAAAAACTGAGGGAAGCCATTGCCTGCATACTTAACTCTATGAGAAGTACTGAAGGAAGTATGATATCTGTCTTAGTCTGTTCAGGCTGCCATAACAAAATACTACAGACTACGTGGCATAAACAACATTGATTTATTTTCTCACCGTTCTGGAGGTGAGAAGTTTGTGATGAGGATGCCGGCATGTTCCGGATCTGGAGAGGTCCATCTCCCTGGCTTGCAGATGGCTGCCTTCTTGCTGTGTCCTCACATGGTAAAGAGAAGAAAGCAGACTCTCTGGGGTCTCTTTTTATAAGACAGCAATCTTACCAGACCAGGGCCCCACCCTCATGATCTGATTACCTCCCAAAGACCCCATCTCCAAATATTATCACATTGGGGGTTAAGGCTTCAACATATGAATTTCATGGGACACGAACATTCAGCCCATAAAAATATCAGACTGAAACCTCAATCTACATTAAAAAACAAAAAGAAAAAAAAGAAAATAGGCCGGGCACGGTGGCTCACACCTGTAATCCCAGGACTTTGGGAGGCCGAGGCGGGTGGATCACGAGGTCAGGAGATCAAGACCATCCTGGCTAACACGGTGAAACCCCGTCTCTACTAAAAATACAAAAAATTAGCCAGGCGTGGTGGCGGGCACCTGTAGTCCCCGATATTCAGGAGGCTGAGGCAGGACAATGGCATGAACCTGGGAGGCGGAGCTTGCAGTGAGCCGAGATCATGCCACTGCCCTCCAGCCTGGGCAACAGAGCTAGACTCCGTCTCAAAAAAAAAGAAAATGAAGAGCACTGGAAATAGAATACGTGAAGCTCCAGCAGAATGGGGAACATTACCTAGTTTTTCACTGCCAGGTCTCCAATAGTTGGAACAGTATCTGGGATGTGGTCAGAAGTATTTAGAATAAATACTTCTAAATGAGTGAATGAATATCAGAATAAGTGAACGTATGCCTGATGAATTGATGTGGATTTTGAGGAATCTAAATGATGATTTAGTGGTATGATGATAATCTCATTTATGCAACCAGTTTTATACTGGGTCTCATAAAAATTAATTCCCAGAGTTTTTAGTTTCAGATCAGCAGGATTCCATTCTTTTCTAGCATTCTTTTATAGTAAGACAATTTCTCTCACTACAATTGCTTTAGCAATCCTGCTAAATAAGAGCAGAGTTTCATGTAAATATGAAAATGAGCATTCAGATTTAGAAATAATTATGCAGAGCTACACTATAAAAATGCTGAAAGAAGCACAGTTAAATTGTAGAGGAATTGAAAATGAAATATAAAAATATATACATACTCTATGATTCCACTTAAAAAGCAAACTAATCTATAGTAAAACAAATGTGTAAATTAGTTTATTCTGGAAAGATTGACTAGAAAGGGGTGCAAGTGAACTTTTTGGAATGATTTTTTAAATGTCTATATCTTCATAGGAATGCAGGACATCCAGGTGCATGCACTTGTCAAAACTCAGCAAATCGGACTCCAGATTTATGCCTGTGATTGTATACAATTTGTATCCTCAAAATAATTATAAATAAAGATTGAACTCTAGTACATAGGTTTACTTTTGGCAATAGTATGAGTTAAGAATTCTAGCACTAGTTTCTAAGTCTGAATAAATTAGTAAATATTTTGGATAGTGGCAGCCAGGTTTTTCACTGTTGGAGATGAAAGTTACAAATATGGAAAGGGGAAGGCTGCAATAAAAAGCCTATGATGTTGAGTTGGAATTGGAGGTATGAGAAATAACCCAGGATTTCTAACACATAGATGATAAGTAGAAGAGAAATAACTATAAATATGTGTGTGTGCAGGTGTGTGTGTGTACACGTGTGTGCATGTGTGTTTCCTAGCTGTGTACACTGAGAGCTACTTACACTAGAAGTAAATTGCACTCCGGTATTAACACCTGCCAGAGCTTGGTTTTTATTTAGCATTCTCCCCTAAAAAGAACCAAAGCTCTGTGGAAAAAAAAAAAAGATTGATTTCAGGGTTATGGCAGAATAAGTACAAAATGAGCCTGGAACATCTTGTGCGAGAAAATACAAAAGTGTTCCAAAAAAAATGATGGAAACATGCCCAAAAGACACAAAAGCCAGCTTCAGATTTCCACTGACCACATGCAAGACATTTAAAGCAATAAAATAAATAGTGATAGTAATGAATTATGACTCATTGACTAAAATAAGAATCCATGAGTCCATACTGATAAAAATAAATAATTAGTTAGATTAATGGAGGACAAGGGAAAACATTTTCTGACAGTAGAATGCTAATGCATATAAAATAAAGGATGGGTGTTAGAAAATCACTAACGAATGCTAAAATTGGTAAGCAAACCAATTTGATGAAGAGCAAGATAGGTACAAAATCTCAAAGCATCTCCCCATAAATTACTTATTAATTATAAAGAAAAAATAGTAACTTTCATGGAAAAATCTTGCAGACGTCATCTTAAGCAAGTGATAAAGTTTAACAATACTGAAATTGGAACAAATCAACATCATAGGCATCCCAATACAATAATGCACTGAGAAAGACACAACAAACATCACTTCTTTGTTGTTGTTGTTGTTTGTTTGTTTGTTTTGTTTTGTTTTGTTTTAAACTGAGTCCCTCTCTGTCGCCCAGGCTGGAGTGCAGTGGCACGTTCTCAGCTCACTGTAACCTCCACTACTGGGTTCAAGCAATTCTCTTGCCTCAGCCTCCCGAGTAGCTGGGATTATAGGCACACACCACCATGCCCAGCTAATTTTTTTGTATTTTTAGTAGAGACAGTGTTTCACCATGTTAGCCAGGCTGGTCTCAAACTCCTGACCTCAGGTGATCTGCCCACCTCGGCTTCCCAAAGTGCTGGGATTACAGACGTGAGTCAGCGTGCCTGGCCCACAACATCACCTATATGGTTTTCTTGCCACACATCTGTAACACAAATCTAAGCATAAGGAAATATCACACAAGTCAATTGAGCAATATTCTACAAAATAACTGGCCTGTACTATGCAAAATTTCAAAGTCAAAAACACAAAGGCTGAAGAATTGTTCCAGACTGAATGACAGTAAAGAGACATGACAATTAAAAATAATGAGTGATCCTAGACTGATCTTGGAGAATGGACAATATTTGAATATGGACTGTCGATTAAATCATTGTACTGTGTCAATGTTACAACTCTTGATTTTGATCATTATACTGTGGTTATTGTCAGAGGTTTCCTTGTTCAAAGGAAAGACACACTACCACATATAATCTTAAAGGAACATGATGTATCTGAGGTCTTACAATCTGAGGTCTGAAGTGGTGCAGGAAAAAAATTCTATCTATATTTTATATACACACATATATGTATGTAAAATACTCCATTTACCCTGATTTGGTCACTACACATTATATGCCTGTATCACAACAGCACACACTGTGGATGTGGATTAAATCATTGCACTGTGGATTACACACATATATGTATATAATTATATACACAGAATTATAAAGCAAGTGGAGAAAAATATGTGTGTATAAACTTGGCAAATGTGGATAAAGCGTATATAGAAGTTCCTTGTACTATTCTTGTGAATTTTCTGTAAGCTCAAATTATATCAAAATAAAAACTTTTTTTAAAAAAAAAAGAAAGGGAATATTTAAGGATATAGCAAGAACCTTCAATTCTGAACAATGTCATTAGGATCATGTGACTAATAACATCCAGAATCCCTCACTCAGCTTCATAGAGTGTCAGTATAGAAGGTTGTAAGCTTTTATTTTCCCTGGAAGTCATAAATCTATAATCTTTTTTTGCAAGACAAATATGTAATGAATGTGTAAACTATGCAATAATCCTTCCTTTTAAAACATGTATTTTTAGTTATTATAGGTACATAATAGTTGTATGTATTTGTTGGGTGCATGTGCTGTTTTGATACAGGCATACAATGTGTAATGATCAAATCAGAGCCATTGAGGTGTCTATCACCTCAAGCATTTATCATTTCTCTATGTTAAGAACATTCCAATTCCATTATTTTAGTTATTTAAAAATATACAATAAATTATTGTTAACTGTAGTCACCCTGTTGTGCTACCAAATACTGGATCTTATTCCTTCTATCTAACTGTACTTATTTAATGAGAAGAAATCATTTCTTTCAGACCCTCAGTTACAAACCTTCATGGAAAGAGCAGGATATCTACCATTGTTGAAGACCTACCATGTGGGAGGGAACACAGTAAAGGCTCACACTGTGGAAACTGTAGACCCAGGTGTGAAGCCCCCTCAGTTCCTTACTATGTAGCATCAACAAGTCACTTAACCTCTCTGATTTCTCATCGATAAAATGGAAATAAGAGTGTCATCTAACTAAGTTGAGTGAAGAGTAAAAATAATATATGTAAGGCTGGGTGCAGTGGCTCACACCCATAATCCCAGAACTTTGGGATCCTGAGGCAGGAGAATTGCTTGAGCTCAGGAGTTCAAGACCAGCTTGGGAAGCATGGTGAAACCCTGCCTGTACAAAAAATTTAAAAATTAGCCAGGAGTGGTGGTGCACACCTGTAGTCCCAGCTACTCAGGAGACTGTGGTAGGAGGATCACCTGAGCCTGGAAAGTTGAGGTTGCAGTGAGCCAAGATCACACCACTGCACTTCAGCCTGGGCGACAGAGCAAGACTCTGTCTCAAAAAAAATGTGGGTGTGGGTGTGTGTGTGTGTAAAAAGAGTGGAACAACCATTCCATAAATATAACCAATTTTTTGTGCAAAGAACTTCTCAGCATTATCACATTTAATCTTCACAACCACACTGAGGAAGGTGGCATTATTCTCATTTTTACATTTTAGAAAGCAGACTACTCACAGTTAAATATGTTGCACAATTTGTAAGTAAACCACCCTAGATCCGAACCCCAGTGTGACTGATTCCAAAGTCCATGCTCGGTTTACTGTGCCATACTATCATGCAAAATGCATAGGAACAGGAAAGGCAGTGACAAGATGGTCTCTGGACCAAACTAAGGTCAAAATGACCCTGCAGCTAATAGCTCAAAGAACACTTGTTGATCTTAACCTGAATTTTGAGGATGTCATTTATGTCTTCTTAATAAATGATAGAATAATTTGAAATGACATTTTCATTATTACCTTGAACCATAATGCTAAACGACTGCTTGTGACACGTTGATTACTATGCTCTCATACTTATGGGTCTTTTTTCATCTACCTTCTTCCATTGCTGGTAGTGACATCACCTCCACCACCAACATCACCACCAGCATTGCTGGTATTAAAGAATGTTGGGCCAGGCACGGTGGCTCACGCCTGTAATCCCAGCACTTTGGGAGGCCAAGGCAGGTGGATCACCTGAGATTGGAAGTTCGAGACCAGCCTGACCAACACGGAGAAACCCCGTCTCTACTAAAAATACAAAATTAGCTGGGCACAGTGGAGCATGCCTGTAATCCCAGCTACTAGGGAGGCTGAGACAGGAGAATTGCTTGAACCCGGGAGGCAGGGGTTGCAGTGAGCAGAAATCGGGCCATGGCACTCCAGCCTGGGCAACAAGAGTGAAACTCCGTCTCAAAAATAATAATAATAAAAATAAAAAATAAAAAGAATGTCAATGATGGACCTAGAAATCTTTGTTATCAAGTCAGTCATACTTTGCTTTTAAGGTGAATTACATAGGCTAAAGTTTTGGCCTTAAAAACTCATCAACCAGGAATTAGAAGGTACATTTCAATTCCCGTATTTTAGGAGAATGTTAATACGGTCATTTCACAGATGACAGAACTCAGCTTCAGTGATTCCAAGTGTTTCTGAAAACCTCATGCTCACAGTTTTCTGAGACTCAAATCTGAAAATCATTAGCCAGGCTAGTGTAAGCTATCTTAATGGCTGTGGTTGTAGATGAGGGAGAGAAAAACTTCTAACAAAAATGGGTCACAAACTATCTAGGCTTGTTTTAGTCAGTGATGTAAATTGGCTCCAGACCCACAAACTAAGCCCATGAAGAAAAAGAAATCAGGCTAAGTGGAAAGATAAATGACCATATGTAGACATATTTTAAATTAAAGTATATTTTAAAGGCATATTGATCTATACATTGCAACCTTTAGTTGCACAAAATGGAAGAGAAATAAGCATTTGAGAAAGGAAGGGAGGGAGGGAGGAAAGGGAGGAAAAGGTGGTGTTTTCTAAGGCTGTCAGTGCTCACTGATGGCCAGTGTATCACTTCTAACCATAAGAAGAGTACAAAGAAATGGTGAAAAATCGCAAATTCCAATATTGTAGGGCTTAATCGTTTTTAACTAATCTGCAGTCGTGACATGCAGCGCAGCTTGAATTCAATTTGCCACCAAATTTGAATGTATAACTCTCTGGAAAAAAAGATAACTAAAGATTACAAAGCATAGTGTAATCTTGTCTATTCTCATAAAAGCTGTTCAATCAACACTCTTTTTCAAAAGCAATCAAACAAACCTAGTTGATTTCAACCAAAAGAATGAGAGAAATAATATCTGCCCTGCCCCCAGCAATGTGGCTACTGTGATGAGGTAATGACCTTCACACACACACACACGCACACACACACACACACACACTTTTGTTTGAAGACACTGGTTAACTGTAAAGCACTGTCCATATGAGTTTTAACACTCAGGGAAGTCACTAGTGGTCTGGCCTAGGGCTGTGCACTATGCAACTTTAAGGTGGTGTGTATTGTTGTCGTTATTATCATCAAATGTGATTCAATAAACTCAAAACCATGTCATGAAGAGATGCATGTTTCACCCAAACTGCACAGACAGTACCCACTAGGCCAGCACAGAACAAAGCTCTTTATTCAGAAGTAACTTTCCTGAACAGCAAATCCTTCGCATACCTATGAAGTGCTCAGTAATGTTTGAAAAATAGACCTAAGCTGAAGCACTCCCTGACTCTACATGGAGCTTTCCTCAAACATCTCACCCACAAGGCAGCATTATAAGAACAATACAAATAGTAACAGGTACTATTTGTTCACACCAACTATGTAATAAGTTAAACATGCTAATCACTTTACATCCATCACTTCATTTAATCCCTACAACAAATTTATGAAGACTATACTATCATTATTCCCATTTCACATAGGAGGCAACTGAGGCTCAGATATGTCATTTGACCAAAGGCAAACCACAAATAGTAAGTAACAGAAATGAGCTTCCAACCAGATTTCTCTAATTGCAATAACTGGGCTCTTAACCACAGATGAGGTTTTAATGTCCCTATCTCCCCTTCATGTCAGAAAAAGAAATACAATCACAAAGTGGCTAACAAACAGTTAAAAGGATGGCTGACAGTCCCAGGTTCCCTTGCATTTGAAAAACCCAGGTTATTAAATCTGCCTTTTGTAAGTGGGAATTCCACAGGACATGCAAAGCCATGGGTCTCAATTAATGTGCGCTCACAAAAAAGCATCCATGTCCGCAGCCCTCATTGATGGTATATTTATCATGGTTATGAGGTTTAGACTTACACAACTCACTCTGGCTTAATAGTTTCTACTTTTTGCCTATTGCTAATGAAGCAAGATTGTCCCCATTCCACTCTGGAGACAGAAATCCCTGCAGAAGAGAGACACTCACTGAGCTTCTGGCTGCATGCCTTTGAAAATGAATGGACTTTGTAGCTGGCCTTTGAAAGGTCTTGTAGGGAGGCCCCAGGCAGACACTGCCAGAGTATCTGTCTGACCATATCCATTGGATCCCTGAAGGCTTCCCTTCTTGAGAATTCTCTATTAAAATGCAAAAGTCTTCATTACTGCCAAACAGAATGCTGAACCCTGCTGGTTCCCGCAGAGTTCCAGACTTGGCACCCGGCCATTGGATTCACAGCACCTGCCAGAGCCTCTTCCATCCAACCATATTCCTGGCCAGGCTCCCTGGCCGACCCAGGCCTGTTGCTGCCCAACCAGGACCTGGCAGGACTTCCTCCCTCATTATACGTGCTCTCTCCACTGGCTCACTTCCTTCGGCCTTCAAATACTGTGGAACCAAGAGATTTGTCAACACCAGGATACTTCTGAGCATGAAAGGGGACACCATATTGACAACACCCTGGGACAAAGACATAAATCTGCAAACCTAGATCTAGTCACCCCATCAAATACCCATAGGACTTCCCTATCTTAAAATTACAGTCAAGTCTGGTGTCTTTTCTAGAGATTCACCCAATTTTTTCCTCTATCTTCTCTAGCAAAATTCTAGAATGAGTCATCTACAAATATGGCCTCCACGTACTCATCACCCACTCCTCTCTAATCTCCAATCAATTAATTTTCTGCTGCCACCATTCAGGTGAACTGACTTTATATACTCAATCAAATCTTTCTCTTAGTCGTTTTTCTCCAGAACTCTCTATCTGGTTCTACTCAATCCTTCCATGCCCCAGTCTTTAGCTTCCTCAAGATCTCACAGTCTCATCTGTTCTTTGATTATTCCCTACTGTAAATGACAAATACCTTTAAATATTTGGAAAAACCTGTCTTTTCTATGTTAAATCTCAGTTGTCCTTCATTTAGCACAATTTTTGCAGTCCTCTCATCCTGGCCACTTCCTCTGGCTGAGCTCTGGTTCTTCAATATTCTCCTTGAAATGTTTCATCAAGAAACTCAAGCTCACTTCACCCCACTCCACCTCTCTCTACAAATCCAGACTCAGAGTTGTAGCTTTGTTGGCAGCCTTTTTACCGTGGTGGCTTCTACCGTGGACACCATCAACAATATCTCCTGGGTCCTCATTTATGAATTCTTACTAAGTTGCTTGCTTCCATCTTGACCTTGTGCAGTGAATTATTTTTTTCCTTTGTCAACCCAAATATAGGATTTTACATTTATCCCTGTTACATTTCAACGTCTTAATTTCAATCCTATTTCACAGCCTGTCAAGACCCTTTTGAGCTTTAATGCTGTCATCTATCATGTTAACCCTTCTTTCTATTGAGTTGTCTACAAATTTGATAAGCATCTCTTACATGATTTTCTCTTTTCTGTGCCAATTTCAGCTTAGAGACAGCTGATTTTTCAAACATACGTGTTAAAGACCTTTTCACTGCCTCTCAGCTGCTCTATATGTCACCAGTTCTCGCCTCCCCAATCTAGGTTATTATTCCTGTCACTTGAAACAGTGGTTATCAGACTTTAGTGGACATCAACATTACCTGTCACATTTGTTAGAATGCATATTCCCAGGCCCAAGCTCCAGCAATTCTGATTCAGTAGATTGGAGAAGACTCTAAGAATAAGTGCCTTTAACAAGCACTCTAGGGATCAACAAATAATCTGCACAATGATATTTAAACACTTCTTTAGGACTGCAAACTTCTGCTTTTTTGGAATCTGTGTGTGTGTGTGTGTGTGTGTGTCAGAGAGAGACAGAGAGAGAGTGAGAGACAGAGAGAGAGAGAGAAAGGTAGGTGACAGGGGTAGGGATGAGTTATATTTTCTAACTACCTTCTCAGCTCTCAAATGTCTTTTAAAGGAATCGAACATAATGTCACTCTACCTATATTCAGCTACTCTTCCTTCACATTTTCTAGGCAAATTCACATTGTAAGTAAATGGCACCAAAAAAGCTCTTTAAAGGACCAGACATTCAATTTGAAATTATTTAATACAGTGAACATAATCAAATGTCTTCTTAATGGTCTTAAATGTAAATGGATTATTTTGGGTCTTCATGTACACGTCTTTAACCTCAGGTTTATAAAACAACTGTTCCAGTCATACATTTATGAAATGTTTCATCTTAATTGTTCAAAAGAATTTCAAATATTTCTGTGTCATATTTTTAGTTTATCTCATCTTATTTATTTATTTTAACTCAGCATTATTGTATTGGTTTTTAACCTCATGGGTTTCATTTGTCTTTAATCTTTTTACACTCAGCTCTTTAAAAATACTTTATTTTAAAATGTATCACAGTGATAGTTACCTTATTTTATTTTTAAATTTTTTAGCTTTAAGACTGCGTTGCCTTCTTTAATTAAGTTCTTTCCTTTTCTTCAACCATCATTATTCTCGTTTTCTGTCATCTGTTTTTGGTCTCTTACTTTCACGGTGCCTGACAAAAAAAAATGTGGGTCATAGAAATGCCCCAAATGTAAAAAATCCCCAAGACAACTGGGAAAGCATCAAAGCTGCCTAGCCACCTTTGTACCTGCTCCTCTGGCTTCTCCTAATTCTTCATCCCAAAGACTCAAGACACTCACAAGAAATCCCACATTAGGGACCTTCAAATAATCTCCCTAGAATATCTTACATATATATTTTTGCTATTAATTTGTTAAAGAAAGTCTGTTAAAACTACTAGTATTAGGATGTACATGCTTCAAATTGATTTTGTTTTGGTTTTTCTCAAACTTTTTAACTACCTTGATGCAAAGTCAGATCATTCAGTAAAACGATCCATTCAGCATGCATTAATTGATTCATTAAGCCCATGTGGAAAGAGAGAGAGAGATGATGGCAGTTGCCATTTATTTATCTACGACATGGCATACTCTGTGATAAGTGCTTTATATATAGGACCCAACTGATCTTCACAAAAATTCTGCAATGAAGGTATTAGTATCCTTATTTTACAGATGGACAGCCAATACTTCCCTGCTCCTTCTACCACTGCACACAGCCTTTCAGCCAGGTGGATCATTGTGGAGAGATGGAAATGCTGGTTGTGAAGGACACTGTGATGCTGGAGGACTTATTCTTGGAGCTGCTGGAATAGCTGCTGCCACCTGACCTCTCTGAGATTTGCTCTTCAGCTTGAAAAGACTCCATATCCCAAGGTCATACCCCTTCCCATGGCCAGGTCATGTTCCATAACTCATCCCCCAAGGTGGGGAGGGAGTGCAAGGGCCACCTTCTTTGCCCAAACCCAGGACAACTCTGAGGGGACCTCCCAGCTGCAGAGCTCTCACGGGACTGGCTGAAGACTTCTTGTGACTGTGATACTGCCAACTTGGCATCTACCTGTCCTGCTTCCTCCTTCTGCTCTCCTCTCCTCCACCTAATGGATCCTGAGGGCAAGTTTCCTTATCAGTCTCCTTCTTGGAGAACCTGACCTACAACATTAGTTTTGTGGTGAAACATAGCAATTTTTATTTATGCCTCCTCTTGAACAAAAGAAGATCAAAGGCAGTTATCACAGCTATGTAAAACATAACCGGTTAGCACAGCTGAAGTGGCAGGGAAAGGAAAAAGAAACAAAAAAAAAAAAAAGGAAAGGAAAGGAAATGATGTAAAATTGAACCAGATATGTGGCTAACACAAAAATGAATCCATTAGTTCTGCCAGAAATTTGGCTCTTTTTTTGCCAATGCAAAGAAAAAGTAAACTCTTCAATTCTACAATTCACAGTAACCTTAGGTCGTTTGGTTAAATACACAGTTGCTCAGGAGAAACTAAGACCAGAGAGAATTACCTTCTGAGAATTCACACAAAGATATTCATGGCCTCACGTTAGATGCACATGTGAATTTTACTGAGACATATGCCTAACTGGTAGGGTGACCAACAGCCCAAGTTTGTCCTGGACTAGGACACTTCCTGACGTGGGACTTTCAATTCAAAACCAGAACTGCCTGGAGCTACTGTTTAGGACAGTTGGTTACCCTGGTGATGGCACAACTCCAACATCAAATCAGTAGAAACCAAGTTTCCAGGGGACAATAGGAATCAGTCTAGGTGCACAGATTTCTGCTGCTCTAGCTTAATCCAGGCATCATTTTGGGTTGTCTAGAGGAGTGTTTAAACTGCATGGCCTCCACACAACAATATCCCCCTCCATGAATATTGTGGAGCTCCCCTGAGCTCTTGAGAGATAATGCATACAAGCAGTGAGTTTAATGTTGTACTCCCCAACAACAACAAAAAATAACCAAAGTACAGTTATTTTATTCTGTTAATTCAATAAAAATCCTCATGCTTGGGCAGGCAGTTGAGCTAGGAATAGAGTTAACATTCTTAGGTGAAAATTGAAAAGCCTGACAAGCACGGAAAGGTGATTTCACCTCCACTTGGCCGTGAGCTACGGGAGCATTTTGGGGCAGGAATAAAATTCTCCTTTGAAATGAATACTGAATCTTCTCTATTGCATAAATGCATGCCCTTAAGTTAAAATATTCCACAACAAAAAATTGGGTCACCACAATTTTTAGCCTGGAAAAACTAGAAACTGAAGAAAAGGCAGTGGTTACCCCAAAAAAATCAATCACAATAAAACACCTATGGAAAAATTAACTCTGCTACTTTTAAGTATACCTGCTATGATAAACTATTTGAGCAATTACCAAAAAAGTAACTGAATAATTGCCCACAACTGGCATCTCATTAAAATGAGAGCCTTCCGTATATCCATCATCTATTCTATAACTAAAATAATCATCCACTAGTTTATAATGCTGACTTGTTTCTAATGGACTGGGCCTAACAGTTGCCGTCAATAATCTTGACTTAGAAGTTCCAGTATAGCAGCTGTCTCTCAGCAAATAACCTTTGGAAGTCATTTAACAAATAAATATTCCCATTTCCTGAGTGATCTAATCAGCAGTCATATGGATTTTCTTTTCCAGTTAAGTTCTAGTTGTCAATTGTAATTTCTAAAAGAAACTAGAAGGAAGTTAGAAACAAAGATGGTAATTATCCAGCCATTTTGGGTTTTGTATATGGTGGCATGCTCTTCAGATGTGTTCCATAATATTTACTATTCCATTGACAAAATTTCCAGATGATTTCTAACATTCTTTTTTTAGGTTCTACTGTATAGACAGCCATAAGTAAACCTGAAATAAAGACATTCTATGTTGTCAGATCTGCAAAGCCTACTCTTCAGTGGTAGTGACAATTGTCACCTGGATTCAGAAAGGGATCAGTAGAGGTATAGTCAGTTTTATTTTTTAAAACCATTATTTTCTCCATCCTTACTAGAGGAATTGGTTGAAGTCTCTACAGAGTGAGATTAAGAAAATTACGCTGAAGAGACTTTCCTGTGTATAAGTTGTACTTTTCCAGGGAGACACTGACTCTTACTTACAAGGCATCTCTGGCTTTTACCTTAAAAAGCTGGGTCCCTGACGTATTTCAGAGAGCTTCTGAGCCGTAGCAATGGCCCCAGAAGCTTTCCAGCTCTGAAGAGCCTTGTTTGTGTTTCTTCATCATCTTATTCACCAGCTAATTTCCAACTCTCTGTTTCATTTTATGCAGTGTCGATCCAGTGCAGGACGGACAGAATAGCTGGGTGCCCTCGGAACCACTCAATGAGGCCACACAGCAAGGCATTATGTTTCCCTTCCCTTTGACTCCTTCTCGGTCCCCTACCTGCTTCATAGCTACCTAAATTCCATTACATGCCATCTGGCTATTTGCCACCGCCGCTTTAGTCATTAAACAGAAGGGAAAGAGCACCCTTGGCTGCACAATGAAGTTATCCATTTCCTCAGTTCAGCACACAGGCAGGCTTTTCTTCCTTCTGAATACCTAGTTTTATCTGTGACTAAGAGGTCTGAAATTTTACTACTCAACCCACTAACTTTTGCATTGCATCAAAGGGAAGGTCAGTAATCTTCTTGACAGAAGATTTAAAACATAAGGAGCTTAGCATTCGGGTCTAGGAACTTAACCCTGGTGCCCTCCCAGTGCGCTGCTAATGGAGCTCGATTTCAGTTTCCAGCTGGCTTTTCAAAAAAGCTGATGAGGCCAGAACGGCTCCTCCACTCTCCTCCTCCCACCCCACCCCGCTGTGACTAGGCCTTTTACACACCTCCAAACAAGACAAACGAGCAAGCTCTTCCTGGTGAAATGCAGGACTGCAGCAGGCATCCCAGCTCAGTTTTGTGAACTCTTGAATCAGAGTAATTTCCAAATACATCACTTTCAGTACACACTTCGAGCCTGCCATCAAGGAGCCCAGAAATTGGATTGCCACCTTATTCCTTTCTAAAGGTGAAACAAGCCCTTTAAAAAAAATGAGTATATTTTATTATATTGTTTCACATGAATAAATGAATTATATGTAAGCATTTTTCACACTTTAAAGAACATAATGTTTCTGTTTCTAAAATGTACATGCATACATTTGTTTAAAAATAGCTGCCTTCATTATCATAATGATTTTTTCCTCCTGTGTTCAAGAGCTCAGGGAATTAGTGGTAAATGTAAATGTAATCAAGGGCACCACCATGCTTTTAATTTGGCAAATAAAAACCATTTATATCTCCCATCATTGTGGCAGGATGAGTCAGTACTATTACCAAAAGAAGCTTAGAAGTAATGTGATTTCCATCTGACTTTTTTTTTCATGTTTATGTCTTGGCTGACTAAAAATCTTGCTCTTAATTTCACATGTTGGAGTATAGTTATGAGGAAATGAAATATTATTGGTACCAACTTTCTGGGAGACAGTCTGCCAAAATACATCAAAAACATAAAAATGTGAATATCCTTTGACCCAGAAATCCCACTTCTTTAAATTTACCCTAATACAGTGGTACTCATGGGAAAAGACGCATGTTCACCGTGTGGCTCTTTACAAAGCACAAAAAAAAAAAAGAAAAGAAAATATCTTAAACATCTAATAAAAGGCAACTAGTTGAATATATTATGGTATGCAAATAAAATTTAAAACAACTATTTAGGGTGGTGTGTGGAGACACAGGAGGAGAAAAATTAAAAAATAAAAAACAAGACAACTATTTATAATAATTGTGTGACTAGGATATTTGAAATATTGTTAAATATGAGTTTATAGAATTTATTTAAAAAATTATTCATTCAACAAAGATTCATCCAATACTAAGTGACAGATATTACTCTATAGCAGAGGTCAGAAAATGTTTTCCGGCCAGGTGCAGTGGCTCACGCCTGTAATCCCAGCACTTTGGGAGGCCAAGGCAGGCTTGAGGGCCTCAGGATTACCTGAGGTCAGGAGTTCAAGACCAGCCTGGCCAACATGGTGAAACCCTGTCTCCACTAAAAATACAAAAATTAGCCAGGCGTGGTGGCATGTGCCTGTAATCCCAGCTACTTGGGAGGCTGAGGCAGAAGAATCACTTGAACCCGGGAGGTGGAGGTTGTAGTGAGCTGAGATCACGCCACTGCCCTCCAGCCTGGGTGACAGAATGAGGCCCTATCTCAAAAAAAAAAAAAAACAGAAAATAATGTTTTCCATGGAAGTCCACATAGTAAATACTTTAGGCTTTGTAGGCCACAAGGCCCCTATGCAGCTGCTCAACTCTGCCACTGTCATATGAAAACAGCCATTGGTGATGTGTAAATAAATGGGTGCACCTATGTTCCAACAAAGCTTTACTCACAAAAACTAGGCTGCTGGATGCATTCAGCTCCTGGTGGTTAATTTGCTGACCTCTGTTCTGGACAAGTGAAATATACAAGTGAAACAAAACATGCAAAAAGCTCTGACTCGATGGATCTTACATTCTATAGCTATCTATGTATCTGTGTGCATATATGAATAATATGACTAAATGGATGTTCACTGATCATTGATTAAGCAAATCTCTGGAGATTGTGCCAGACACTATGCTGTAATTGGTTAGTGATTCAGTGGTTAAACAAAAGAGACTTGGTCCCTGCCCTCAGAAAGCTCATGATATGATAAAGAAAACAGACAAGAAAGTAAATAAAAAGAATAAAGTTTGTTAAAATTGATAAGAAATAGAATTATTAACATGGTTATCTCTGGATACTGAAATATTTAATGAGTGCATCTTTATTCTTTTTTACTGTATCTATTGTTTGATGTTTTTATAAGAAGTATGTATTACCATTTGAAACAATGACATTAGTCTCAAAAAGTTGTCAGCAATGAAAAGGATAAAAGCTTAATTTGTATTTTCTTTTGAACATGTAATCCTGATGAATATAGAACAGTAGATGGTCTCTATATTTTTTATTGTAATTTGTTTTCTCTTTGAAACTATCTAGAATAAAAAGTCTTACTCTTCTCTAAATAAATAACAAAACTCCTTTCTTTGGTATATGGATGAGGGTCTTAGGGACTGAAGAACTCTCATTCTTCTCCATTCACTTACTAATTTCAACTGTAAAACAAAGTGCTTAAGGAAGTATAGGAGAACAGTTATCCCAAAGGTTGGTAACACTTTGAGGTTACTGCCCCCTCTAAAAAAATTTTTTTTGTTTTTATTTTGAAAGGGAAGTCTGCAGTGTAAAATGGGGTTTTACCCAAAGAGAGGTCTGGCCCTTGCCCTCAGCTTCTGGGAAGTCATCTGTGTCATACCCAGTGGCCACACCTAACAGTCTTAGTTTGGAGGCTGGCCATGCCAACAAGACCAACCACGTGATTTAAGGGGCAGCATTGGGTCATATTGTGTCAGTCCACCTGGTGACTGACTTCAACCACATGGGCTCATGTGAGCTTCCCTGGTTGGCAATACTCCATGTATATTGACACACATTGATACTAGGCAGGCAATACATGCTGAGGACAACAAAACCTTCATGATTGGAACCCCCAAACTCTGCCCTATAGGTCTCTTTCTTTGGCTGATTTTAACCTGTATCCTTTCCTGTAATAAACCATAACCACGAGTATTGTCAGTTTCAGCGAGTGCTGTGAGAATTTCTAGTGAATTATGGAATCAGGGGATGGTTTAGGGAACCCCCTAAACTTGCAGTTGGCATCAGATGTGAGGGTGGTCCTGTGGAGAACTCAGACCCTCCAGTTTGACTAACTCCCTATCGGGAGCATTAGGAGGACACAGAAGAGAACTTGTTGGTGTAACTTCTGCTCTCCATTTGCCGGGAGACTTTATGCTTCTTTCATCCACTGCTTCCTCTGAATTTCAAATATCATTCATCATGTTTTGCAGAAGGAATAACTATGTAGAACTTGCAGATTTTACAAATATGCACAAATGTCCTAAAGAAAGGTATATCTTTAGGGCACATTTACAAATATTTTCATACTTTACATGTAACTATGCCTTAGAAAAATTTATATGCAATCTTCTTCTAAGATATCAGAAGCAAATAAGGATACAAAACTCAAGTCAGTGCATTTCCTTAATGTAAAGAATGCAAATTTTGCCAAAATATCGGGCTAACAGGTTTTTCTTGTGAGTCAGAAAAAACCGTGTTTCATTTATTTTGATTTGTTCCTTTAAAAAAAGTTTTCTAGAACCTCGGGATTTCGATACATTCCTTTTTATTCTTCAAGAGACACAAAGACTACATCTTTGTGAAAGTTTAAATGTGTGTTCATGTTTGCCTTCTCAATGATGGACATCCTGAGTACAGTCAGTAACTTCCACTGAACGTTTCTTGGGGGCAACCTTGGGCTTTTCATAATGGCAGTCTCTAGTCCATTCATCTTTTAGGTATGAAAACCTGAGACAATCCTTAAAGCTTAAACTATCATCTCCTTAGAAATTACCCTAGTGGCTCTGCCAGTCAGATGTGGGTGTATCACAAATCCTAGGTCACCCAGCCCATAATTTCTTTAATATCAAAAAATAAACCAGGAAAATTAACATTGTGAACCTCCATCAATAATTTAGGCTGGAATGCAAAAGTATTTCAACTGCATAAGTCATCTGTTATTCACTTTAAAGGCCTGAATGCAGGATAGACTTCACGTCTAAAAACTCAGTCTAGTTCTGAGCTTGTCCTTGACGCCAAGTTCCAGGGCCTCGCACTTGAAAAGATCAGGTGCAATTCAATTATGAAGTCGTATCTGACTTTTTGAAGTGTAAATCTACTGCACTTGAAAATGGCAAGTGTAAAATCCATTCTTAAAAAGCACTTGACATTTTCACATACAGCTTTACAGCCATGGAAATATGAGGCGGCTCACAAGAGATGGCCAAGAGTAGCTTAAAAAAAAAAGAGAGAGAAAGAAAAAAGAAAAAAGGTTTTAATGCTTGGTCAAGAGCAGAAATCTGATTTTTAGCTCTTTGTTTTGACTAGGAAATTAGAACTTTTTTTAAAGCTCTGCTTTGTAAAACTCATCTCTATGAGCTGATTTTTTTTCTGGTAATGTTTAACTTCCGGTTTATATGCCTGATAGTGCATGCCTTTTCTCTTCATGAGGACTTTGTAGCTTATCTCACTGTCTTTATTCTATACTTACAGGCTGAAGTCATCATATACATAAGGGGTTAGCAAACTTTGTCTGAAAAAGATCAGACAGTAAATATTTTTGGCTTTGTGGGCCATATGGTCTCCATCAACTCTGCTGTTGTATCATGAAAGCAGCCATAGACAATATGTAAACAAATGAGCTTGGCTGTCTTTCAATAAAACTTTATCTGTGAACACTGAAATTTAAGTTTTATATAATGCTCATGTGCCATAAAATATTACTATCCTTTTGATTGTTCTTCAACCATTTTTTTAAAAAATAAAAGCCATTCTTGGTTGGCGGGCTTTATAAAAACATTCAGTGGGCTGGATTTAATGCCCAGGCCACAGTTTGCCAACTCTGATACAGATGGCAAAAATAATTTGACAAAATAAAGCATAAATGACAATGTATATGTTCTGAAGTTTTTATTTTTTTATTTTTTTTATTTTTTTATTTTTTTATTTTATTATTATTATACTTTAAGTTTTAGGGTACATGTGCACAATGTGCAGGTTAGTTATATATGTATACATGTGCCATGCTGGTGTGCTGCACCCATTAACTCGTCATTTAGCATTAGATGTATCTCCTAATGCTATCCCTCCCCCCTCTCCCACCCCACAACAGTCCCCAGAGTGTGATGTTCCCCTTCCTGTGTCCATGTGTTCCCATTGTTCAATTCCCACCTATGAGTGAGAACACGCGGTGTTTGGTTTTTTGTCCTTGTGATAGTTTACTGAGAATGATGATTTCCAATTTCATCCATGTCCCTACAAAGGACATGAACTCATCGTTTTTTATGCCTGCATAGTATTCCATGGTGTATATGTGCCACATTTTCTTAATCCAGTCTATCATTGTTGGACATTTAGGTTGGTTCCAAGTCTTTGCTATTGTGAATAGTGCCACAATAAACATACGTGTGCATGTGTCTTTATAGCAGCATGATTTATAATCCTTTGGGTATAAACCCAGTAATGGGATGGCTGGGTCAAATGGTACTTCTAGTTCTAGATCCCTGAGGAATCGCCACACTGACTTCCACAATGGTTGAACTAGTTTACAGTCCCACCAACAGTGTAAAAGTGTTCCTATTTCTCCACATCCTCTCCAGCACCTGTTGTTTCCTGACTTTTTAATGATTGCCATTCTAACTGCTGTGAGATGGTATCTCGTTGTGGTTTTGATTTGCATTTCTCTGATGGCAAGTGATGGTGAGCATTTTTTCATGTGTTTTTTGTCTGCATAAATGTCTTCTTTTGAGAAGTGTCTGTTCATATCCTTTGCCCACTTTTTGATGGGGTTTTTTGTTTTTTTCTTGTAAATTTGTTTGAGTTCATTGTAGAT
Source organism: Pan troglodytes (assembly GCF_028858775.2). Taxonomy (NCBI): domain Eukaryota; kingdom Metazoa; phylum Chordata; class Mammalia; order Primates; family Hominidae; genus Pan; species Pan troglodytes. The sequence continues at coordinate 53,872,988 of NC_072408.2, read as the reverse complement.
TCTGGATATTAGCCCTTTGTCAGATGAGTAGGTTGCAAAAATTTTCTCCCATTTTGCAGGTTGCCTGTTCACTCTGATGGTAGTTTCTTTTGCTGTGCAGAAGCTCTTTAGTTTAATTAGATCCCATTTGTCTATTTTGGCTTTTGTTGCCATTGCTTTTGGTGTTTTAGACATGAAGTCCTTGCCCATGCCTATGTCCTGAATGGTATTGCCTAGGTTTTCTTCTAGGGTTTTTATGGTTTTAGGTCTAACATTTAAGTCTTTAATCCATCTTGAATTAATTTTTGTATAAGGTGTAAGGAAGGGATCCAGTTTCAGCTTTCTACATATGGTGAGCCAGTTTTCCCAGCACCATTTATTAAATAGGGAATCCTTTCCCCATTCCTTGTTTTTCTCAGGTTTGTCAAAGATCAGATAGGTGTAGATATGCGGCGTTATTTCTGCGGGCTCTGTTCTGTTCCATTGATCTATATCTCTGTTTTGGTACCAGTACCATGCTGTTTTGGTTACTGTAGCCTTGTAGCATAGTTTGAAGTCAGGTAGCGTGATGCCTCCAGCTTTGTTCTTTTGGCTTAGGATTGACTTGGCAAAGTGGGCTCTTTTTTGGTTCCATATGAACTTTAAAGTAGTTTTTTCCAATTCTGTGAAGAAAGTCATTGGTAGCTTGATGGGGATGCCATTGAATCTATAAATTACCTTGGGCAGTATGGCCATTTTCATGATATTGATTCTTCCTACCCATGAGCATGGAATGTTCTTCCATTTGTTTGTATCCTCTTTTATTTCATTGAGCAGTGGTTTGTAGTTCTCCTTGAAGAGGTCCTTCACGTCCCTTGTAAGTTGGATTCCTAGGTATTTTGTTCTCTTGGAAGCAATTGTGAATGGGAGTTCACTCATGATTTGGCTCTCTGTTTGTCTGTTATTGGTGTATAAGAATGCTTGTGATTTTTGTACATTGATTTTGTATCCTGAGACTTTGCTGAAGTTGCTTATCAGCTTAAGGAGATTTTGGGCTGAGACAATGGGGTTTTCTAGATATATAATCATGTCATCTGCAAACAGGGACAATTTGACTTCCTCTTTTCCTAATTGAATACCCTTTATTTCCTTCTCCTGCCTGATTGCCCTGGCCAGAACTTCCAACACTATGTTGAAGAGGAGTGGTGAGAGAGGGCATCCCTGTCTTGTGCCAGTTTTCAAAGGGAATGCTTCCAGTTTTCGCCCATTCAGTATGATATTGGCTGTGGGTTTGTCATAGATAGCTCTTATTATTTTGAGATATGACCCATCAATACCTAATTTATTGAGAGTTTTTAGCATGAAGGGTTTTTGAATTTTGTCAAAGGCCTTTTCTGCATCTATTGAGATAATCATGTGGTTTTTGTCTTTGGTTCTGTTTATATGCTGGATTACATTTATTGATTTGTGTATATTGAACCAGCCTTGCATCCCAGGGATGAAGCCCACTTGATCATGGTGGATAAGCTTTTTGATGTGCTGCTGGATTCGGTTTGCCAGTATTTTATTGAGGATTTTTGCATCTATGTTCATCAAGGATATTGGTCTAAAATTCTCTTTTTTGGTTGTGTCTCTGCCCAGCTTTAGTATCAGGATGATGCTGGCCTCATAAAATGAGTTAGAGAGGATTCCCTCTTTTTCTATTGATTGGAATAGTTTCAGAAGGAATGGTACCGGTTCCTCCTTGTACCTCTGGTAGAATTTGACTGTGAATCCATCTGGTCCTGGACTCTTTTTGGTTAGTAAGCTATTGATTGTTGCCACAATTTCAGAGCCTGTTATTGGTCTATTCTGAGATTCAACTTCTTCCTGGTTTAGTCTTGGGAGAGTGTATGTGTTGAAGAATTTATCCATTTCTTCTAGATTTTCTAGTTTATTTGCATAGAGGTGTTTGTAATATTCTCTGATGATAGTTTGTATTTCTGTGGGATTGGTGGGGATATCCCCTTTATCATTTTTTATTGTGTCTATTTGATTCTTCTCTCTTTTTTTCTTTATTAGTCTTGCTAGCGGTCTATCAATTTTGTTGATCCTTTCAAAAAACCAGCTCCTGGATTCATTAATTTTTTGAAGGGTTTTTTTGTGTCTCTATTTCCTTCAGTTCTGCTCTGATTTTAGTTATTTTTTGCCTTCTGCTACCTTTTGAATGTGTTTGCTCTTGCTTTTCTAGTTCTTTTAATTGTGATGTTAGGGTATCAATTTTGGATCTTTCCTGCTTTCTCTTGTGGGCATTTAGTGGTATAAATTTCCCTCTACACATTGCTTTGAATGTGTCCCAGAGATTCTGGTATGTTGTGTCTTTGTTCTCATTGGTTTCAAAGAACATCTTTATTTCTGCCTTCATTTCGTTATGTACCCAGTAGTCATTTAGGAGCAAGTTGTTCAGTTTCCATGTAGTTGAGCAGTTTTGAGTGAGTTTCTTAATCCTGAGTTCTAGTTTGATTGCACTGTGGTCTGAGAGATAGTTTGTTATAATTTCTGTTCTTTTACATTTGCTAAGGAGAGCTTTACTTCCAACTATGTGGTCAATTTTGGAATAGGTGTGGTGTGGTGCTGAAAAAAATGTATATTCTGTTGATTTGGGGTGGAGTGTTCTGTAGATGTCTATTAGGTCCACTTGGTGCAGAGCTGAGTTCAATTCTTGGGTATCCTTGTTAACTTTCAGTCTCGTTGATCTGTCTAATGTTGACAGTGGGGTGTTAAAGTCTCCCATTATTATTGTGTGGAAGTCTAAGTCTCTTTGTAGGTCACTCAGGACTTGCTTTATGAATCTGGGTGCTCCTGTATTGGGTGCATATATATTTAGGACAGTTAGCTCTTCTTGTCGAATTGATCCCTTTACCATTATGTAATGGACTTCTTTGTCTCTTTTGATCTTTGTTGGTTTAAAGTCTGTTTTATCAGAGACTAGGATTGCAACCCCTGCCTTTTTTTGTTTTCCATTTGCTTGGTAGATCTTCCTCCATCCTTTTATTTTGAGCCTATGTGTGTCTCTGCATGTGAGATGGGTTTCCGGAATACAGCACACTGATGGGTCTTGACGCTTTATCCAATTTGCCAGTCTGTGTCTTTTAATTGGAGCATTTAGTCCATTTACATTTAAAGTTAATATTGTTATGTGTGAATTTGATCCAGTCATTATGATGTTAGCTGGTTCTTTTGCTCGTTAGTTGATGCAGTTTCTTCCTAGTCTCGATGGTCTTTACATTTTGGCATTATTTTGCAGCGGCTGGTACCAGTTGTTCCTTTCCATGTTTAGTGCTTCCTTCAGGAGCTCTTTTAGGGCAGGCCTGGTGGTGACAAAATCTCTCAGCATTTGCCTGTCTGTAAAGTATTTTATTTCTCCTTCACTTATGAAGCTTAGTTTGGCTGGATATGAAATTCTGGGTTGAAAATTCTTTTCTTTAAGAATGTTGAATATTGGCCCCCACTCTCTTCTGGCTTGTAGGGTTTCTGCCGAGAGATCCGCTGTTAGTCTGATGGGCTTCCCTTTGTGGGTAACCCGACCTTTCTCTCTGGCTGCCCTTAACATTTTTTCCTTCATTTCAACTTTGGTGAATCTGACAATTATGTGTCTTGGAGTTGCTCTTCTCGAGGAGTATCTTTGTGGCGTTCTCTGTATTTCCTGAATCTGAATGTTGGCCTGCCTTGCTAGATTGGGGAAGTTCTCCTGGATAACATCCTGCAGAGTGTTTTCCAACTTGGTTGGAAAACTTGGTCTCCCCGTCACTTTCAGGTACATCAGTCAGACGTAGATTTGGTCTTTTCACATAGTCCCATATTTCTTGGAGGCTTTGTTTGTTTCTTTTTATTCTTTTTTCTCTAAACTTCCCTTCTCGCTTCATTTCATTCATTTCATCTTCCATCACTGATACCCTTTCTTCCAGTTGATCGCATCGGCTCCTGAGGCTTCTGCATTCTTCACGTAGTTCTCAAGCCTTGGCTTTCAGCTCCATCAGCTCCTTTAAGCACTTCTCTGTATTGGTTATTCTAGTTACACATTCGTCTAAATTTATTTTCAAAGTTTTCAACTTCTTTGCCTTTGGTTTGAATTTCCGCCCATAGCTAGGAGTAGTTTGATCATCTGAAGCCTTCTTCTCTCAACTCGTCAAAGTCATTCTCCATCCAGCTTTGTTCCATTGCTGGTGAGGAACTGTGTTCCTTTGGAGGAGGAGAGGTGCTCTGATTTTTAGAGTTTCCAGTTTTTCTGCTCTGTTTTTTTCCCATCTTTATGTTTTTAGCTACCTTTGGTCTTTGATGATGGTGACATACAGATGGGTTTTTGGTGTGGATGTCCTTTCTGTTTGTTAGTTTTCCTTCTACCAGACAGGACCCTCAGCTGCAGGTCTGTTGGAGTTTGCTAGAAGTCCACTCCAGACCCTGTTTGCCTGGGTACCAGCAGCGGTGGCTGCAGAACAGTGGATTTTCATGAACTGCGAATGCTGCTGTCTGATCGTTCCTCTGGAAGTTTTGTCTCAGAGGAGTACCCGGCCGTGTGAGGTGTCAGTCTGCCCCTACTGGGGGTGCCTACCAGTTAGGCTGCTCGGGGGTCAGGGGTCAAGGACCCACTTGAGGAGGCAGTCTGCCCGTTCTCAGATCTCCAGCTGCATACTGGGAGAAACACTGCTCTCTTCAAAGCTGTCAGACAGGGACATTTAAGTCTGCAGAGGTTACTGCTGTCTTTTTGTTTGTCTGTGCCCTGCCCCCAGAGGTGGAGCCTAAAGAGGCAGGCAGGCCTCCTTGAGCTGTGGTGGGCTCCACCCAGTTCGAGCTTTCCGGATGCTTTGTTTACCTAAGCGAGCCTGGGCAATAGGGGGCGCCCCTTCCCCAGCCTCACTGCCGCCTTGCAGTTTTATCTCAGACTGCTGTGCTAGCAATCAGCGAGACTCCGTGGGCATAGGACCCTCCAAGCCATGTGCGGGATATAATCTCCTGGTGCGCTGTTTTTTAAGCCTGTCAGAAAAGCGCAGTATTAGGGTGGGAGTGACCCAATTTTCCAGGTGCTGTCTGTCACCCCTTTCTTTGACTAGGAAAGGGAACTCCCTGACCCCTTGCGCTTCCCGAGTGAGGCAATGCCTCGCCCTGCTTCGGCTCACACACGGTGCGCTGCACCCACTGTCCCGTGCCCCCTGTCTGGCACTCCCTAGTGAGATGAACCTGGTACCTCAGATGGAAATGCAGAAATTACCCATCTTCTGCGTCGCTCACGCTGGGAGCTGTAGACCGGAGCTGTTCCTATTTGGCCATCCTGGCTGCCCTCCCCCCATGTTCTGAAGTTTTACACAATTCTGTGAAAAGGATCTATTGGGGATCCTCAATATCTCTGAGCACCAATAAGCCAACAAGTCCGCTTGATCCTATCAGTGGTTCAACAGGAAGTCAGAGAATCAGTGCTCCAGTCTTCCCTGATGCTCACTGGGCTGCAGCACCTCCACCCAGGAGATGCAGCCTCATCCAAGATCCATACACCAGCAGCATCAGCATCACCTGAGAGAGAGTTAAAAATGCAAGAAAATCAGCCTCTGTCCCCAAACTTTGAGAATCATAATCCACATTTTAGTGAAAGAAGCCAGAACATGAAAGGTCAAGTACTGTATGGCTTTATTTATCTGAAGCATCAAGACCAGGCAAATCCATGGCAACAGAAAGCAGACGGGTGGTGGTCAGGAGCTGAGGGCAAGGGAGGAATGAGGAGTGACTGCTTGATGGATGCAGAGATTCCTTGAAGGAAAAAATGTCTTGGAACTAAATAGAGGTGATGGTTGCACAACACTGTAAATATATTAAATGCCACTGAGTTGTGCACTTTAAAATGGTTAATGATTAATTTTATGTTATGTGAATTTTACCTCCATAAAAAAATACCAAAAAAATCTATACCTTAAGATCCGCAGGTGATTCATACGCACATTGAAGTTTGAGAAGCAATCTCTCTACTAGATAAAGTATCAGGGATTTTCAGTCTGGCTTACAGAAACACTGATTTTCACTATAAAGTAGCAAAACTCCACTCATTGATACTAAAGCATCTAGTATTACAATATTAATGATAATCTAAAATATTGTGGAGACATTGTCTTAAATTTTTGGCATAGAAAATGTTAAAACTGCCTCACTTTTTACACTCTTTTTTCCCAAATTTTTCTACATATTCAATAGGGAAATTGCTAATGACAATAAGCCATCAATTGTGCTTCATTCATTAAATTTGAGTTTGTGCAATTTGTTCGTTGTTCTGAAAACTGTTCCCTAGCACCACCTATTTCTTCCTATTACTTATTCAACTATAACATTCTTTGAATTTTTTTAACTTTCACAGATTAACTCTCCAGAAGACATGTTACCCTGCTTGATATTCAGTATATATTTTCTGGTGACAGCTTTATGGTACAATTAAATTTCATACATTTTTTTCAGCCTTCCCTGAATATGCATTAGAAAGCCAACCATCATAATTCTAAGCCAATTGGCTTGATTTGCTTATTTAAGCCCACATCTAACAGGCCTGCTACATTTCCATACATTCCATCCCCATCTGCACTCCATCCACCTGCCCAAAGTTATTGATCATGCTGACAGTGAAGGAAACCACAGGGCCTTGACAGTCAAAATATAATTTCCATTAGAAAGCCCTTTAAAAAGTACTCAGGACTTTAAGATGCCAAATGGTATAGTGATGTCAGTTTAAACCAGGTCACAGAAGAAGCTGAAAATTGATTATCAACAGCAGACTGGACCTGCGCATTTCAAAAGTGTTATCAGCATTTAGAATAAGAAATTGTTATCACAACTTGGCATATGAGAAAAAAAACCCTGATGTTTAGATGGACTGAGTAACTTAATAAGGCTCATTTGGATGCAAAAATAAATGAGCATCAAGTTAACATTAACTTTTAATGCTTGCCATTTTATGTTAATTCATATTTTTAAATTATGGCTGATACTTTGCAATCAGTCTATGGCTAATTATATCTCCCACATGTAAATCTGATGGAGTGCTGGGACCAAAGAACAACAAAAAATATCCAACAAAGACCTTATAGATTCAGAACTGTCACGTGCCTCTGTTAACTGGGAAAATCCAGCCTGCACAGAAAACCTCAAGCTCTGAACTTCAGTCACCATTGTTTTCCAAAGATCAAAGCTTAGCTTGCTTAACCATGAAAACCATATTGATGTATCCTGTTTGCAGATGTTTTTCCTGATGTTTTTCCTTGTAACTGATAGCTCTATCCTAAGACACAAGATTTAGGTGCTGAGTAGATGCAGACTGGACTTGTAGGAAATCTCCAAGCTAAAAATCATCTAAATAAAAAGGAATCAGGAGTCAAATACATTCTTTCACCTAAGAGTCTACATGCTTTTCAACTCCAGACACAAGGATTCTTCCAGTAACAAAAAGGATATCCAGATCCAGTGCTTTTCGTGAGGATGTATTCTAATGTACAGTCTTATCAGAAGCTTAGATTTTAGGAAAACAAAAAATAACAACTACCATTTAAAGAGAGTCTACCCTGAGCCAGGCACTTTGTAAATGCTGTTTTTCTTATTCTTCACAATAACCCCTCATGAGAAAACTGAAAGTCATCTGATCAAAGTTACAAAGCTAGTAAATGATCAAAGGAGAGTTTTCTAATTTAGGAGTTAAGTAGGTCTGGGTTGTTCAAATCCAGATGCATATAACAAATATTTATGTGTTCACTAATCACTACTGTAAGAATCCAACTTCTGTGTTCCATGAATGAAGACACTAAGGTCCAGAGAGGTTAAGCAACTTGTCTGAGTTTACACAGCCAAACTAGTGCCAAATCCGGGACCAGAGCCCAGATCTTCTCTCTGCTCAGCCATCATTTGTCCTCCACCTCAGGGCACAGATCTTTAAAGTACATGTGAGTCACTTGGGGATCTAGTTACAATGTAGGTTCTGATTCAATAGGCCTGGGAGGGGCCTGAAATTCTGAATTTCTACCAAACAAATAAAGTGACTATAGGGCCCAGGACCAATGCTGCACACCACACTCCCATCATCACTGGTAGAAATCAGAGACCTGGAGATGTGTTTCAGGATTTCAGTTGGGAGAAATGATTATGGAAAATAATGTTTATGCACCACTAGAGTGACAAACTCCTCCCATTTTGCCTGGGGTTTTTCCTAGTTTTAGCATTGAAAGTCCCACCTCCCGGGAAATCCCTCAATCCCTCAATCCCTGGCTAACTGGGATAGTCAATCACTGTATCCTCAATTGCTTTACATGCCATGTGTTAGTTAACACAGCATTAAATGTGGAAGAAAATATGCAACATGAGTTAGGAAGAGAGGAGGCAAAGAGTGAGAGGGCTTAAGAGACCAAAGGCAAGGTCGGCTGCATGAGTGTACATTGGTACAATTGCGCAGAGACCTGAACTCAGAAGGGCTCAAGGCTCCTTTAATGCTCTGCTACTGCTATCTTGAAATTTGTAATGCTTTCATTGAGATATAATTTACATACCATAAAAATCACCCTTTAAAGTGTGCAATTCGTCTTTTTTTAATATATTCACAAGGTTGTGCAACTATCACCACTATCTTATTTCAGAACCTTTTCATCACTCCAGATGGAAATCTTGCACCAATTAGCAGTCACTCCCCACTCCCCCATTCCCCCCAGACCCTGGAAACCGCTCATCTATTTTAGGCCTCTATAGATTTGCCAATTTGGGGGCATTTCACATAAAGGTAATCTCACAATATGTGGCCATTTGTATCTGGTTTCTGTCACTTAGCATAACGTTTTCAGGCATCAAATGCCTTGTAGCATGTATCAGCATTTCATCATTACCTTTTGTTGCTGAATAATATTCCATTGTATGGATAAAATGTATAAAATATCCCGTTGCATAGCTATACTACATTGTGTTTGTTCATTCATCAGTTAATGGACATGAGGTTGTTTGTACTTTTTGGCTATTATAAATAATGATGTTATGAACATCCATGTATAGGTTTTTGTGTAAACATGTTTTCAATTCTCTCAGGTCTATACCTAGGAGTGGAATTGCTGGATCATATGGTAACTCAGTTTAAATTTTAAGGAACTGCCAGATTCTTTTCCAAAGTGGCCACATCATTTTGCATTCCAACGAGCACTGTATGAGGGCATGAAATTCTTAATAATCTTTGAACAAGGGGCCCCTCATTTTTCATTTAACCCTGGACCCAGCAAGTTAGGTAGCTGAGCTAAATAACTATAAAAGGAAGTACAAGCACCTCTGCCCCCAGGAGCCACAGTCCCTCCTTGTTTTCTACAGAGACACAAAAAAGCTGGGGTATGGGACAAACAGGAAGAAACCCACCCATTTCTGACATATCTATCAGATACCCTGGAGGAACTAAGTCAAGGTTATTCTCAGAGGAGACCTACTAAGATTTCAATTCACCCACTGCACTAAGCCTCCCCTGCTTCCCCACCCCACCCAAGCCTTTCCCTCTCTCACTCCTTCAGCTTGGATTCCTTCAAGTGCAAAGGAAACAAGTCTTTCATTATTCATTCAACCACCATCTGTGATTTGCCTGCCAGGAACTGAGCTAGATGCTTGGGCTGCTGCAGTGAGCAACTCAGAGCCCAAGGATTCATAAAGCTTGTATTTATAAAAGGCTTGAATTCAAAGGACTGGTTTGGTTTACCACATCAATTAAAATTCGTTCACATTAAATTAACATTCTGTGTATTAATCAACAAATACAATGGATACAAAACCAATTTCTGATGGAAAAAAAAAAAGGTATGGAGTTCCTTAAGCCAGAAAGACGGCAGCCTGTTAAAGGGTAACAGAAAGTAAAAGGTAGAGAAACAGAACTTTGAAACATTTTATAAATTTGCCAAGGGGTAGCCCTGTTTGCTTACATCTGGGCAGGGCTAAAAGCCACTCTGCTCAGTTTTTTTTGTCTTGCCAATGCCTAGAGGCAGTTCTGCCTGGCTTGATTTATGAAGGAGATTGGAGCATATTTATTTCAACACTGCCTCTTTCCCTGAGGATTTGTTAATTGAGGTATCACCTTTCAAGAATCATTGAGTAAAACTAATATATTACATTGTATGTTTCTGATTTCCACCAGAGCAATTATTTCACAATGTGTATTAAAGGGAAGACCTCACTCCTGAGTATGTCAAATAGAAAGCAGCTCATTCAGGACCAAACTAGAAGAAGTTGATTTCCCTAATTTACACACTGGAATTAGACTTTGTTTCATTTCTTTATCTTATTTCTAGAAATGAAATTATAAATTTCTTCTGACAGGTTGGCACAGATTATTTTTAAGTGCTCATAGTTCAGTTATCTTTGGGTTGTCTTTGGCCAGCATTCAGCAGAAGTCCATCAAATAACTTTGTAACACCCAAGATTGTACACTTAACCATTTTTAATATTTTAAGACAGTCACTTCGTATCTAGAAAGATTATAAAATAACCTAGTAATAAGTTTCTTGGACTCACAGAAATTTGGGTAAGTGGAAATGGTGGCCCTTAGGTATTTTTATGTTTCTAAAAGTCCAACAAAAATCAAATGATACATCTGCACAAGTGCCAACAACAACAACAAAAAGTTTATCTGCTTTTGGCGGCAATTGTACCAACTCACATTCATCAGACATCTGATTGACAATCACATGTTGTTATTTAATAAAATAAATATTATTTTTCGCTTAATAAAGACATTTTGTAGACAAAGTATTTTAAAGCCTGAGTACATGAGAGAAGTGTCAATTAAGAAACAGGTCCTTGGTATTGAAAAGTCTTGGAGAAACCTAGAATAGATGATAAAACATCACAAAATTCTGTTCCTTTTGCACCCATTGCTTTTGAATGCAAAGCTATTTAGCAGGTTGTATTTCTATTTTCTTATCCCTGCTCACAGGTCTCCCTCCACCCCATCACTCCCACCTATGAACTAAAACAAAACACACCAGAGAAGTGGGATTTTCAGGGCAGCTTCTCTTTGCACATTAAACAATCAAAGTGACTTGTTGCCTGTCATCCCAGCCACCTGAGAACCTGAGACAGGAAGATTGCTTGAACCCAGGAGTTCAAGGCTGCAGTGAGCTACAATCACGCCACTGTATTCCCCACTGGGCAACAGAGTGAGATCCTGTCTCAAAACAAAAATTACTAGCATTGTTGGTATATTTTTGTGGCAACACCAGCCTAGAGTTAATCTTTGGATATTAGTGACGACCATTTTCTCTCTGCTCACTGGAGGGGCTTTTACCCAGCATGAAAGCCCACTAAAATCCACATGGGCATCCCTGCTCCAGAGAAGGTTTGAACAAGGACATCTCTGGTTAACATACCCCTTATGTATTCATTTGTTTGAAGAACAACCAGCTTATTCAATATCATGAAAATGGCCATACTGCCCAAAATACTTCATAGATTCAATGCTAGCCCCATCAAACTACCATTGACATTCTTCACAGAATTAGAAAAAACTACTGTAAATTTCATATGGAACCAAAAAGAGAGCCCACATAGCCAAGACAATCCTAAGCAAAAAGGAAAAAAGCTGGAGGCATCATGCTACCTGACTTCAAACTATACTATAAGGCTACAGTAACGAAAACAGCATTGTACTGGTACCAAAACAGATATATATATAGACCAACGGAACAGAACAGAGGCCTCAGAAATAACGCCAAACAACTACAACCATCTGATTTTTGACAAGCCTGACAAAAAACAAGCAATGGGGAAAGGATTCCCTATTTAATAAATGGTGCTGGGAAAACTGGCTAGCCATATGCAGAAAACTGAAACTGGACCCCTTCCTTACACCTTATACAAAAATTAACTCAAGATGGATTAAAGATTTAAATGTAAGACCTAAAACCATAAAAACCCTAGAAGAAAACCTAGGCAATACCATTCAGGACAAAGGCATGGGCAAACACTTCATGACTAAAACACCAAAAGCAATGGCAACAAAAGTCAAAATTGACAAATGAGAGATCTAATTAAACTAAAGAGCTTCTGCACAGCAAAAGAAACTATCATCAGAGTGAACAGGCAACCTACAGAATGGGAGAGAAATTTTGCAGTCTATCCATCTGACAAAGGGCTAATATCCAGAATATACAAAGAACTTAAACAAATTTACAAGAAAAAAACAAACAACCCCATCAAAAAGTGGGCAAAGGATATGAACAGACACTTCTCAAAAGAAGACATTTATGCAGCCAAACAAACATATGAAAAAAAGCTCATCATCACTGGTCATTAGAGAAATGCAAATCAAAGCCACAATGAGATATCATCTCACACCAGTTAGAATGGTGATCATTAAAAAGTCAGGAAACAACAGATGCTGGAGAGGATGTGGAGAAATAGGAACACTTTTACATTGTTGGAAGGAGTGTAAATTAGTTCAACCATTGTGGAAGACAGTGTGGCGATTCCTCAAGGATCTAGAACCAGAAATACCATTTGACTCAGCAGTCCCATTACTGGGTATATACCCAAAGGATTATAAATCATTCTACTATAAAGACATATGCACATGCATGTTTATTCCGGCACTATTCACAATAGCAAAGACTTGGAACCAACCCAAATGCCCATCAATGATAGACTGGATAAAGAAAATGTGGCACGTATACACCATGGAATACTATGCAGGCATAAAAAAGGATGAGTTCATGTCCTTTGTAGGGACATGGATGAAGCTGGAAACCATCATTCTCAGCAGACTAACACAAGAACAGAAAACCAAACACCACATATTCTCACTTATAAGTGGAAGTTGAACAGTGAGAACACATGGACACAGGGAGGGGAACATCACACACGGAGCCTGTTGGAGGGTGGGGGCCTAGGAGAGGGATAGCATTAGAAGAAATACCTAATGTAGATGATGGGTTGATGGGTGCAGCAAACCACCATAGCACATGTATACCTATGTAACAAACCTGCACGTTCTGCACATGTACCCCAGGACTTAAAGTACAATATAAATAAATAAATATTTTTTAAAAACTTACTGAACGGAGTCTTTACCAAAAGACTTCCATCATTTGTTAGAAGTGAATTCTAGATCAAACCCAGTGTTACCCAAAATTAAATGTGAATGTGTATAGCAAAGTCAAAGAGAGATAGGAAAGAGGCAGTGATTGCCCATTCCCCCCACATAGAAGGCAAGTGAGCAATAGTTTCTTGTACTCTCTTTTAGTCAAGAGTGGATATAATCATAATGACAATAACAATAATGCACAAAACAAGTATTTCATTAATACTTTCTTTCCAAAAAAAAAAAAAAAAGAAATGCTTCATAGGATTCTCCACAAGCTAGGGTCAGCATCTCACAGGGGGACTTAAGCCAGCATAAACAAACTCACATGGTTAGCCTTGTCTGGGCTGTGTTGGGAGTAAAACAGCTCTCCTCCATCCCAAGCAGGGGGACTCTGGCATATGTAGCTTCAGATACTGCAGAGCCAAACAGAATAGAACAAAATGGATGCTGTTTTTTGTACATTCTGTTTATTTCAGCTAGTAAATATAGTTACTATGAGCCATAAATACATGTTATTCACATCCTACATTTTTAAAATTTTTTTCTTTATTCCATAGGCAATGAAAAGCCAAGAAAATTTTCTGAACAAGCAAATGACATTGTCGAACTTGTGCGTAGGAAGACAACTCTGGTGGCTGTGGGAAGGTTAAACAGGATGATGGAGAGACTGAGGGGTAGCCAGATAAGGAGCTCCTTGCTAAAGATGGTGCCAGGCCAAACCAGGGTAAAGACAGAATGCTCAAGGGGGTGATAGATAAAAGAAACATTGCAAAGAATAAAAATCTCTAGCAGTTAGCTCCAAAGCTGTTCAGTAACTTGTGTTTCTACTTTCTTAGCCCTGTTCACAGGTCTCCCGCCACCTCATCACTCCCACCTATGAACTCAAACCAAACACACCAGAGGGATGGGAGAGGGAGAAGCAGAAATGATGCTGAAAAACCAGCTAGAGGAGAAAGACATGTATGGATAAGCTCTAAAGTAAGAAGACACTCTGGGGTGATTTTACAGATGCCTGTGAACCCCTGCCCATGTGCCCCAGTGAATGGTGACTGACCATATGACCTGCTCAAATGGCTGGCTGTTACCTGCCTCCAGCCAAAAGGGGTGAAGAAAGCCCATGGGTACAGCACAGTAGAAAAAGCACAATGTTGGAGTTAATTGCCTGGGGTTTGAATACCTGTATCCACCCTTCTCTCCCCATCTCTGTGTGATCTGGGGCAAGCTATAATCCTCTCTGAGCCAGTGCTTCCTTGTCTGAAAATAAGGATGATACTCTCATTAGGATTGCTATGAAAATAGTCATATGCAGAACTGGCATTCCTCAGGGGCCTCATAATTAGTAATGGTTATTATCAGCCACACACATGTTTCTGTACTGGGGCTCAGAGACAATGCATGACTTTTCCAGGTTTGCACAATATTATCATTATAAAACCAGAACTCCAAGTCATGGTGTCTATAGTATTTTTCCCCTAAGGCTGTACTTCCAAAAAAAACCAGGGACGAGAGACACTTCCTCCTACATAGCTTCATGTTCTCTGTGTCCTCTGCATACTTTCTTTTGAGATCCTGAACAATGTCCAAGGCAAACCACTAAAGACTTTCATTCCCACTATCAAACACTTTTTTGCTTCTACGGTGTCATTTCCTTTAGCCCATGTTAAACTTTTTGAATGACATAATTTACAGCATTGTTTTATGTACCTATTGTGACACAACAAACTGCCTCAGAAGTTACTAACTTGAAACAACAATTTGTTATTTTTCTCAGTTCGGTACCTTGGCTGGGCTCAGGTGGATGGTTCTTCTGTTTCACATGGCATCAGCTGGGATCACCCTTGCAGCTGCCTTTAGCTGGGAGCTCAGTTGGAAAGTCCAAGATGGCTTCACTCATACATGTGGTGAGTCTGTGGGTGTGACTGGGATAGCTGGGCACTGTCTTGGCTTCTCTCTCTACATATCTTTCAGCTGTCTTGCTCAGTCTTCTTTACAAAGCAGCTGGCTCCCAAGAAGTGAAGCAGAAGTTGCCAGGCCCAGGCTCAGAAATCCAGAAGGTCACCTTCACTGCATTCTGTTGGTCCAAGCAAGTCACAAGGTCAGGCCAGGTGCAAAGAGAGGAAAATAGAGCATATCTTTGGATGCGGACATCCTTCCACAAGGATAGGGAGAAATTGTTGGGAGGAAGTATTGGTGACCATCTTTGAAAGTACCCACCAGAAATATTATTTGTAAAATCTGGGTTTCAGAGTCCATAGAAAACTACTCAATTATGACTTTCTAGAAAATATCTCATCCATTCACAAACAAAAGTTATTTTGTGTAAACATTCTAACAACTTTTACCCTTGATTTCCTCGGAAACATTTATTTGAGGATTGTAGTAGATTGGATAATGACCTTCAAAAAGACATCCAAACCCCTAGAATCTGTGAATGTGACCTTATTCGGAAAAAGAGTGAAGATGTAATTAAGAATCTTGAGAGAAGATCTAACTAGATTACCCAGGTGGATCCTAAACCCAACGACTAGTGTCCTAATAAGAGACAAAGAAGGAGAAAACACATAGAGGAGAGGTAACATGAAGATGGAGGCAGAGGCTGGAGTGATGCGGCCTTACATCAAGGAAGCCAGTGAATGCCTGGGGCCACTGGAAGCTGAAAAGGCAAAAATGGATTCTCCCTTACAGCCCCCAGAGGAAGTATGGTCCTGCCAACACCTTGATCCAAGACTTCTGTCCTCCAGCACTTTAAGAGAATACATTGCTGTTGTTTCAGGCCACCCAGTTTTCTGTAATTTGTTATGGCAGCCATGAGAAACTCATACAAGTACCTTCCCTCTTTATGATTAAGACTAAATGTTTGCCTACCATTTGGGGATTGTGATTTATAAGGCAATGGCTGTGACTCTTGGCTCCTATTTCTCCACACACTCAGCAGAGTTATCGAGTAAGGGCTTTACCAGAAAACTCACCTCTGCGGAGGTCCTGAGCCAATCCTGACAGGAACACATAAGATGTTAGAAGTCTCTGCCTCGCCAGATCCTTCTGAAAACATCTTGCTGCTCACAGTTACCTGAGCCACAGCCCCTCCCTACATCACCTTCGCTCATTCCTGGGTGGACTCAAGCTTTGGGATCAGACAGAGTTGAAGTTGCAACAGGATAACATACATGTAAATTCTCAGAGCTCTTGCTTCTTTCTCGGTAAAATGGAATGATATCACCTTCCTCACAGATCTACTTCAAAAATTAAAGTTAAGTAAAGCATCTGGCACATAGTAGGACCTCAAGAAATGGTGCCCATTATCACTACTACTTTTAAGCGGTACACAGTTGCTTATCTGTTTCATATACCTGATGCTCAGTGGGGCTGGAGCCATACTCTAAACCCCAATCTGATTAGCAAAGCCTCTGACCCCTTTCCTAACCTTTGCCAGCTAATTTGCCCCTCCCAAATCAGCTGCCCTCCATGACCCTCCGGCCTCAGCCTCCCAGGTAGCTGGAACTACAGGGATGCACTATCAAGTCTGGCTAATTTTTGTATTTTTAGTAGAGAGAGGGTTTCACCATGTTGCCCAGGCTGGTCTAGAACTCCTGGGCTCAAGTGATCCTCCTGCCTCAGCCTCTCAAAATGCTGGGATTACAGCCATAAACCACCATGCCCGGCCCGGCTTCTGATTCCAACCTTCCCCTTCACACAGGTTTTACTCTCCAACAAACTTTTCACACTCCTAACTCCAGCCCCTCCTCACTGGACCCAGCTGACATCTACCCTACCACAGTGGTTCTCAAAAATGTGTAGTCCCAAAACCAGCAAGCATCATCAGCATCACCTGGGAACCTATTAAAAATGCAGATCTCAGACCCTAACCCTAATCCAGACCTACTGACTCAGAAACTCTGAGGTGGTCAGGCCCAGCATCTGTAGGTATGTAACAAGCCCTCTAGGAGACTCTGACGCACGCATTCTAAGAACTGCAGTCCTACTATATTTCAGTAAGAGTTCACATTACCTGATTGTCTCTGCAGTAAATGAATCACCTGCCTGGGGTTCTGTAAGAGATGCTGCTACCCACCTCTGCAGACCACTCAAATAAAGAGGACTACATCGTTTGCTGGGCAGCAAGACCTTGCCAAAACCCAAGGCTGCTTTCTTTTTATTATTATTATTATTATACTTTAAGTTCTAGGGTACATGTGCACAACGTGCAGGTTTGTGACATATGTATACATGTGCCATGTTGGTGTGCTGCACCCAGTAACTCGTCATTTACATTAGGTATACCTCCTAATGCTTTCCCTCCCCCCTCCCCCACCCCACAACAGGCCCCGGTGTGTGATGTTCCCCTTCCTGTGTCCAAGTGTTGACACACTGGATAGGCCCAGTTTCTGTCTCTCCAAACCCAGACTCTCACCAGCCTAGCCACTCCACTGGAAGTAACGGAATCAATGCAGTAAAGTTAACAGCAAGGTCAAAATCAGAGTTTGAACTGTAAAGGTACAATATCTGACATTTATTTTGCCAACTGCTTTCTATAGCATCTCAAGTGTTTAACAAATAATACCTTCTAATATTTAATTTTTCAGGGCTCATGGTGTATTTGATGCTTCATAGGATGTGGATTCAGAGATCAATTTTATCCTGCTCTTAAATTCTGCATTTATCTTGCCAGGACCCCGTGAGCTAGGCTGTAAAAGCAAACCACGTTGACAAAATTCGGAGCCTACTGTAAGCACCCAACCGCTGGGGTATTCCTTGCACTGACCCACCCTGGAGCCAATCCTCAGCCTCTTTGGCCCCTCCTTGAAATAGTTCAAATAGATTCTGTTATTAAAGCTTCCTCCTTAATTACTGACATATGTGCAGTTCAGGTTACTTTCTTGCAATTATGTTATTCAGCAATAATTGGATTTCTAGTTTTAATTGGACCCTAAATTAGCAATAGCTTTCATGAACACCATTACAGTGATTTCTAGCTACAGTTTTTGCTGCTTTTTGAGTACATTATATTTCAAACAGAATGAATCACCAGGAAAAGAAGTCACAGCTGCAGTGAACTCTTGCATGGGTTCCTATTAATGATTAAGAGTTGGGTGCTATTCTGTTGTAACTAAACATTTGCTACAACTATTACCCACTGAGCATTGCTGTGTCACAAGGCTGCCTCCTGCCCAGGATGAGAGCACATAATTGTGTTGGGATGAAGATCCAGCCACATGACTAGATATTTACTCAGCTAAACGGGGAAGAGAATCTTTTTCTTACCACCTGCTACTGCAGATAAACACTTGAAAATAAAACAAAAGAAAACCAAACTCTTCTTAAAAGCTGCTGAAATCAAAATTTTGCTGAAACTACCAAAAGCATAATCCCATTGCTATCTTCCTTTCCTAAAGGGACTATTTACTCAAATCAGTACAACAAATATTTGCTGAGCATTGGCAATGTGCTGGTTATTGAAAAGGATGCTAAGCTAGTAAGAGACAACATAGTGATGTGGTTAAGAGCATGAGATTTGGAGTCAGGCCTCCTGGGTTAGAATTACAGCTCTGCTGCTTCTTGGCGGTACGACCTCCAGCAAATTACTTACTCTCTCCGTGGTTCTTTTTCCTTATTTGACAAATATACCGCAAAGTTCTTGTGTGGATTAAATGACTTCCTACATGTAAAGGACTTTTTAAAGCACCTGGCACATGGTAAGCACTTACTAAATGCTCATTTTATTATTCTAGTTCAAGGTAACAAAGACGTCATCTGTCTTGTCCATCACTGTATTCCCTAGCCTCCAGAATAGTGACTGATTGACAGATGATAAGTGCTCAAGAGATGTCTTTTGTCTAATAGGGAAGCCCAACACTACAGGAAGTGCCCAAAGAAGGGGGGAATTTAAAGAAGAGAGGAATTAGATCTAGTTCGGGAGTGTATCAGTCAGGATCTTGGCAAGAAACAGAGCACATTCAAAGGGGATGATTAAAGAGCATTTCATGAAATAGCTACTTAAAAAGTTATGGGGGCAGATTAAGAGAAACAAACAAAAATGGTGAAGGATCACAGAGTCAGCAAGAACAGAGAACTATTATCACCCATCTTAGTCCATTTTCTTGCTGCTATAAAGAACTGCAGTATTCTGGGTATTTTACAAAGGAAAGAGGTTTAACTGACTCACAGTTCTGCATGGCTGGGAGGCCTCAGGAAACTTACAATCATGGTGGAAGGGGAAGCAAACATGTTCTTCTTCACGTGATGGCAGGAAGGAGAAGTGTCTAGCAAAGAGGGAAAAGCCCTTTATAAAACCATCAGATCTCATGAGAACTCACTCACTATCATGAGAACAGCAGCATGGGGGTAATAGTCCCCATGATTCAATTACCTCCCACCAGCTTCCTCCCACAACATGTGGGGATTATGGGAACTACAGTTCAAAGTGAGATTAGGGTGGGGACATAGCCAAACCATATCACAGCCCCAGACTCACAGGGGCCCAAAAGAGCTGTGGAGAGAGCTCCTGACAGGAGCAATGGCCTTCAGCAACGAGTACAGTCTCTGCTGACCTCCAGCCACACAGGAGGGGAGCCAGGGGAATCAAGACCCTGACCTCTCTCTCATGTCCTCTGATCTTGTCCTGTTGGCCAAACCCAATGGGAAGCAATATATGTGATTCTTTATTTTTGCATTAAATAATAAAATCTAGACACAGGTATAGTAATGACCATAAATTTGAAGTGGAAATAAGTGAAAATGCTATTTTTATACATCTGCTAAACCAATAATGTAATATGGAAAAAAATCCATGGTTTTTATGGCCAAAGTTTCTTGGGGTTTGTTGCCTATATTTATAGTTGAAGAAAATGCTAAATTTCAGCTAGAAGTTAATGAAAATAAAGATGTAGGGTTTTTGTCTCCTCCAAGTTCACGCACTCCCTGAATTAAGTACCCCTGGCCTAGTCCTGTTATGCCTGTTTTCATCTTCCCAATAGGCAGAGGCTACTGAAGGCAAAATTTACAGGGCTTTCCTAGAGGAGTGTTGATTCAGAAGGCCATTACTTTTCTCTTGAAGGGAGACTACGGTTGAGCTAATTAGATTTGTGGAGGCTTTTCTGTGTCCCTGTAAAGCCTAATACATAGTATGAGTGAGGTGGTCATGGATAACTTATGAAGACCATCTCATTAGCCTATAATCATTGCTCATAACATTTATGTATTCAGCAAATATGTACTGAGCATCTACTATGTGTCAGACACTGTTCTAGATACTAGGGATACATCAGTGGACAAAAGAGATTTTTTAAAAAATTCCTTGCTCTCATGAAGCTTAGATTGTAGTTGGGGTGAGGGGGTGAAGGTTCAGACAACAAACAAAAATAAATAATATAAATGGTATCATATGTAAAGAGGTGACAAGTACTCTGAAAAAATATATAGAACATTTTAGGAAGTATAGAGAACCATGGGGAGGGTTGTAATTTTAAATGAGATAATCAGAGTAAAATTTATTATTAATAAGAATGTGAAGTTTGGCCATGCATGGTGGCTCATGACTGTAATCCCAGCACGTTGGGAGGCCAAGGTGGGTAGATTGCTTGAGTCCAGGAGTTCAAGACCAGCCTGAACAACAGGGCAAAATTCCATCTCTACAAAAAATTAGCCGGGTGTGGTGGCACACACACCTGTACTCCCAGCCACTCAGAGGCTGAGGTGGATCACTTGAAGCCCAGGAGGTGGAGGTTGCAGTGAGTCATGATCGTGCCACTGCACTCCAGCCTGGGCAACAGAGAGAGACCCTCTCTCAAAAAAAAAAAAAAAGCCAGGCGCAGTGGCTCACACCTGTAATCTCAGCACTTTGGGAGGCCAAGGTGAGGTGGGCAGGTCACCTGAGGTCAGGAGTTTGAGACCAGCCTGACCAACATGGAGAAATCCCGTCTTTACTAAAAATACAAAATTAGCCAGGCATGGTGGTGCATGCCTGTAATCCCAGCTACTTGGGAGGCTGAGGCAGGAGAATCGCTTGAACCCAGGAGGCGGAGGTTGCAGTGAGCCAAGATTACACCATTGCACTCCAGCCTGGGTGACAAGAGTGAAACTCTGGAAAAAAAAGGAAAGAAAGAGAGAGGGAGGGAGGGAGGGAGGAAAGAAATAGAGGAAGGGAGGAAGGAAGGAAGGAAGAAAGGAAGGAAGGAAGGAGGGAGGGAAGGAAAGAAGGAAGGAGGGAAGGAAGGAAGGAAGGAGGGAGGGAAGGAAGGAAGGAGGGAGGGAAGGAAGGAAGGAAGGAGGGAAAGAAGGAAAGTTAAGTTTAAGAAAAGACTTTAAGGAGGTAAGACCAATCACACTACCTTAACAAATTAGTTATCTCACCCAAAAGCAGCCACACATTCTTCTGTGTCAGTAGGAGCAGCACAAGAATGGATTTAAGAATCCTTGTCCCTGTCTTCTCTTTGAAAGTTGACATTTTCTGGACATGGTTTCCTCATCTCTGAAAGAAGAGAGCTGGACTAGGTCAACAGTTATAGAACTATCACCAGCACACCCTAGGGTGGTGGGGTGCATCTGGGGTGTTGGAGAGAGATGATATGAGAGGCTAAGTAGACAAAGACTTGAGTCACTTCCCCAACTTCAACCTTTGATCTGTTTTATACAATGGGGCCGCAAGTCAGATTTTGTTTTTAAAACAAGTGTTTCCCTACAAACCAAAGGAAAAAAGTTTGAAAGCCATTAAGTAGTGATTGAAGAATTTTTCCTTTTAAATAATTGTCATGATCCAAAAGAAAAATCATGACAATATTGTCTACTGCTGCCTGCGTTTTCACTTCTCACAGCTTGCCATGACTTCACTACTTCTTTTGGTTTTATTTCATTGCTTTCCACACAGAGGTATTTACAGTGATGATCATGAGTTTCAAAACAAGTCTAACGAAACGTGCGTTTTCTTAGGATTCTGAGTTCCCAGAACAAACAAGCATTGATTTCGGGAACCAAATTATACACCACCCGGTCGAGGAGGAGGCTGCCCAGGAGGGTAAAGCGTCCTGCGTCTCCTTGCCCTACCAGCACCATGCTACCCCAGCATCCCTACCTGCTCCACTAATGCATTCCCGATTAATTTTAATAAGGAAATATCTGATTATCCCCATTTAAAAGAGTCTTCCAACCTACACACACACACACACACACACACTCTCACACACACACACACACACATGCTCACCCACAGGAGTTTTCTAATAAGCGATAGATCCTTGGTACAGGGTCCCCTTCAGTCAGATGTCAGACATAGCACAGCCACATAACTGATTATATTGCTCTCCCCATAAATATTCTACCACCAAGGAAGAGATTTACGATATTGTATCTTCAGTTCAATTTTCAGAACGATTTACAGCTCACATACATCCAAAAACTTATTACCAACTGCATTATTTGAAAACAAAGCGATAACCTGCTATCCTCCAAGAGGACCAAAGGAGGCTTCAGCGGCGCCTTCTATCTATCTCCACACTATCTCTGCCACTCCTATTACTATAATAAATATAACAAACATTTTAAGTGAAATTACAAAGCACAGGGGCTACATGGTGGGCAGTAGTCTATGAAGTGAAAAGCCTTCAGAGGACCACATATTTGTCTTCAGACTGGGAACCTTGACAAGACTTTTCAAGAAACAGAGGGGCCTAAAGCAGAGATTGTGCCGAGAAACAATGAGCCCCTGGGAGCATATTCCTGCTGATAACAACTAGCTTTCGAAAATGCGACACCACATAGCACAGAAGCTGAGTTTACTCATTCTTAATGTGCTGCATCCACCTGACTTCATGGCTTAGGTTCCATCCCTAAGCAGACCCATGCAACCTTGCAGTGTGTTCCTATTAACCCCAGATGCACATCAGAAGCCCTGAGGGAACTTCAAAAGAATATACTGATTCCTAGCCCCATATTTAGTGATTCTGATTTAATCAGTCTCAGGTAGGGCCTGGACATCAGCATTTTTCCAAAGCAGAACTGCCCCCATCCCCAACCCATGATTCTACCACTAGAGCAGAGTTGAGAACCTCTGACACGATGGCTGTGAGCTTTCAGCTCTGCAGCTGTGAAGTACAGCTAGCAGGCACGCACTTTGACAAGTTGTGTGAATGGATATACAGGTCCGGCTTGTTAACCTTAATGGCCCACACCAGTGCCTGGCACACTTTA
Organism: Pan troglodytes; assembly: GCF_028858775.2. Classification (NCBI taxonomy): domain Eukaryota; kingdom Metazoa; phylum Chordata; class Mammalia; order Primates; family Hominidae; genus Pan; species Pan troglodytes. Next base: position 53,849,749 of record NC_072408.2, on the reverse strand, counting down.
ATAACTCAAAAATATGGGTTGAATTAACTGGTGCATAAACACCAAGTTCTGGGAATGGTATTACATCTTAGTCATCAATAAATGGCAGCTAATATTGTTATTCAAAATGCCTTTTAAAACCTTTTAATTTATAGTTTTCTCCAACAAAAGTGTTTTTATTTGACTCTTGTTTTTCCATCCTAAAGGCATTATTTACTTACTGGACTAATCTTTTTAACATTATCACATACTATCACATGATAAGGAGAACTATGAAATTCAGTATAAGAAATGTACCAGCACCCAGCACTGGCACGCATCTTTCTACCCTGAAATGTTTTCCTATGTCCTGTTTCAGTGGTACATTGGAGAAGAAATGCACCTTATCTCCATTTGCCATTCCTCATGTATTGAGAACATACTTTTAACATACCATGACTAACTTCATACTTTCATGAACATTTATGTCCATAAATTCAACATTCTTGCAAAAACTGAGCAAATACCTGTTTGTAGAAGCAAAATCACAAGAAAAATGTCTGTGTGTCCATTTTCACTTTGGTTTCAACAGCATCAAAGTCCTTTGCTGTTCAAGCAGTAGGGAGACACTGGTCATATCTCTGCTGGAAATGAACCTCATGGTAACACAGTACAATCATTCTGGCCCATTTTATTGATTGGTGCCTGTAGCCACACAATCAATCCCCCTGGGGAAGTAGCTTTCATGATGTGCACTGGTAATGAAGGCAGGTGAAAGAGTTGGTGCCCCTGAGCTGCATTCCAGGGACCATCTTACATTATTGTTTTTGCGGATATATAATTGCAAGCTCAATTATACCAGAAAAGGGGAATTTTGAAGAAGTAGCCGGGGACCTGGCCCACACAATGAATCAACCCATTTCATTAAGATTCATCCCAAATTCCTCCTTCTTTCTCAGTCCAGATTCCTCCCCACTTCACTCAGGCAGCACTGTGATTCCCTTATATTAACCTTCCTTTCAAATCCAAGTACTTCACAGTCACGATTTAAAACTTTTGAGTTTCATTCAGATTTTGTCCCTTTGAAAGCCAGCTTCAGACTCCTCTTTAAAATTTGAATAACGTCTGCCCCCTCAGCCAATCAGGCTGGCCCCTGCCATATCCTTTTGAGGTGCCTGTCCCCCCAGGATTGCCTGTAATGCTTGCATCTTTGAAAAATATCTGTAATAAAAATTCAAATACATTCAAAAATGAACATAAATAAAACATAATTTCCTCCAAATGATTTACAAAATACTAAAACATTCACTTCCCTGTCTTCTGCCTGTCAAGAGCGCAGCGGCACGCATCCTTGGGGTGGCGGAGCTGCTTCGCTTTCCCCTTCAGAGGCCCTTCCTCGGCTCGAGCGAGGCGCTGCCTTGGCAACACAGAACACCCCAAAGCCTGCCAGCCCCCACAGCACCTCGCTCTCACTTTATCCATCAAAGCAGCGGCATGATCCTATCCATGGAGAGATGGGATAGCTCTATCGTTCCTCCTCAGGGGGCTCGAATTTTAGGGGAAGGGCTGAGATGGAAAAACCTGTCGGGACAGCAACAAGTGGGGTGCAGGGGAAAGACACAATCACCCCGTGGGGATTTTTCCTCTACCCCCAATCTGAGTGAAAGGCACTGTGGGAGAGTTTCACTCCTCTACCCACCTCAGCCTTCCCCACTCCCTGCCAGCCCCCAATTCCCTGCCTCTGTAACCATGGAGATGCCTGGAGCGGGTCCAAGGCCGGGAGTGGCACCCACAAAATCCCCTGAAGGGCATAAGAAAACACAGTTGCTGGGGCCCACTCCAGAGTTCCTAATTCAGTTGGTCGTGGTGGGCCTCAGAATCTGCATTTCTAACACATTCCCAGGTGATGCTGAGGCAGTGGGACTGGGAACCACACTTTAGGAACAACTCATCTAGGTTCTCAGGAACCAAGGCTCCCTTGATGGGACTCCGGTGGGAATGCCGTTGTGCTCAAAGACCTTTCTGCGGAATAGGATGTGATCATATACTATCCTGAGAGGATACTGATCATGTCATATTCCACAGAAAGACTCCAGAGCTATGTGATTTCCAGGGAATTCTCTATGTGCACACACTACACACACACACACACTTGCAGGAAGATGCAGGGCATGCTGGGAATAACTCAAAATAAATTAGGCACACAACTTATTGGCTTGAACAATTGACAGACTAGCGAAATAATAAGTATAAAAATAAATAATTAGAGAACAATGTGAAAAGTGCTTTAGAGACAGTATCAAATGCTGTGAGAGTCCCTGGACTGAGACCAGAAGAGTTAGGAAAGATTTCAAAAAGGATGCAGCATTTGACCCAGGACTCAAAGGATGAACAGAAGTGGAAAGGACGAAGCAGGGAGTTCGGGCAATCAAAGGACCAGATGTAAAAGCCAGCCAAGACAGCTGAAAGAGCCTGCTACTCACAGAAAACAAAGGAACTTCATGTGTCTTCAAGGGAATGTTTGGAGATTCCTGTATATAAGGCCTTAAATACCAACCTGAGTTGAATCTTGAAATAGCTCAAAGATGTTCAGGTAAGATGTGTGTTTGCATGAGAGACCAGCTCATTATTCTTCTAAAACCAAATCTGGGCTCCAGTCCAGTTCACTGAAGCTGTCTGTGCCCTTCGAGGCCATCCTGGAGTTTGAGGAATGGTTGGCCACAGAAATCAAACAGGCTTAATACATTGGCTGGGAAATTGAGACATCAGAGACCATTCCACACCCTGCCATCTGAAGATACTGAAAGAGTAGGATCTGGCCGGGCACAATGGCTTACGCCTGTAATCCCAGCACTTTGGGAGGCTGAGGTAGGCGGATCACTTGAGGTCAGGGGTTCGAGACCAGCCTGGCCAACATGGTGAAACCCCGTCTCTACTAAAAATACAAAAAAATTAGCCAGCATGGTGGCACACGCCTGTAGTCCCAGCTACTTGGGAGGCTGAGGCAGGAGGATCACTTGAACCCAGGAGGCAGAGGGTGCAGTGAGCCTAGATTTCACCACTACACTCCACCCTGAGTGACACAGTGAGATTCTGTCTCAAAAAATAAATAAATAAATAAATAAATAAATAAAATCAAAGGGTCAGATCTGTCCAAGACCCAAGAAGCTCACCTGGAGCTGACCCTGACGGGAGCCTTCAAAGCTTGGCCATGTGATCAGGAACCATGCAAGCCAGCCACCTGAGTGTCCTGCTGGTGATGATGAGGCCATGGAGACCGTGCTTGATGGGCAGCCACTGGACTGGACACACACGTGAGCCAAGTGCATAATAATGATAAAACGTAATAAGATCGCTACTGTACAGGTATAAATTTTGCAGTCACAAACTCAGATGTACAAAAATGGAACTTCAAAAAAATTGTGTCCCTAAAATCCTGGCCACCTTAGCTGTCAAAGTGCATTCCACCTGAAGCAGAAAACTTAGTCTAGTCAGTTTCAAGAAAACTTAATCCAAAGTTCTCACCCTCTGCTTTTAACTCTTTTTTTTTTCAGCCCACCAGAGATTCTTTCAGTCGCAGGACCTAAAGCAGCTGCCTGTTGGAATAGAGCGTCCTTTCTCCATCTCAGTCTGCCCCAGTCACACGCTGTGTCCGCTACTAATATAACTGGTCGGAGGTTCTCACTGTTCTGTCACTAACCACACTGTAGCTGCTGCTGAGCCATGCAGGCTCCGCCCTCCTCTCTGGGCGCCAGAACCATGCTGCTCACCTGGAGCCTTCTTGTCTGAATGGCAAGGCCTCCTGGGTCTCTGGCCACTCTCAGCCACTTCTTCACCCCTCCCAAGACTAGAGAAAACTTTCCTCACTCTTCCACACTACTTCAGGGGCCAGGAAACTTGATGATAATGGGCTGTAAACTCTTCTCTGCTCATGCAAACCACTCCACCATTTTTAATCTACTGGGAACTCCACTGGTGCAGGGGGCCCTGGATCTAAGTGGCTTTCTGTTCTCTCAGACTTCACCTAGGAAGAAAATCACAAGCATCCCTGCCTTGGAACTTTCCTCTAGACTTACCTGGGCTTTCCATTGTCTAATCCCTGCCAAGGACTCATCCCAGGAGGTGTGGGATTCCTTCTCCAACACCCACCAGCTGTGGTGATAGCCCCTCCCTCTAATTCACCTCCTACTACCAACCGATTGAACTTTTCTGTCTTTCTAATCAGTAAAATTTTCCACTTAAAAAAAATAAGCTTCAGGCCGGGCGCGGTGGCTCACGCCTGTAATCCCAGCACTTTGAGAGGCCTAGACAGGCGGATCATGAGGTCAGGAGATAGAGACCATCCTGGCTAACACGGTGAAACCCCACCTCTACTAAAAACACAACAAATTAGCCGGGCATGGTGGCGGGTGCCTGTAGTCCCAGCTACTCAGGAGGCTGAGGCAGGAGAATGGCATGAACCCAGGAGGCAGAGCTTGCAGTGAGCTGAGATCGCACCACTGCAGTCCAGCCTGGGCGACAAAGCGAGACTCCGTCTCAAAAAAAAAAATAAATAAATAAACTTCATCTACTTCCAGATTATTTGGATAATTTACCTTGATCATTCATTTGTTTATCAAATATGTATTGAGAATCTAGGTGTTAAGTATGTTCTAAGCACTTAGGAAGAAGGTCTACACTCATGAAGCTTACATGCTAGAGGGAAGAGATGAACTAGAAACAAAAAATATGATATTTATTATTACACAATTACAATTAGCATGTGTATGATAAGATTATAGAGCAGATGTATTGATTAAATTGCGTATTAGAAGATGGTATGTGCTGTGGGAAAAATATCCCAATGCTAAAGACTGAACTCAAACCAATAAATGAGATTCTGTAGGTTGGGGGCCATGGCGTTGGTATTTTTTTAAAAGCTCCCCACTTTTAATGTGCAGCCAGACTTGAGAACCTCTGCCTTATGTCCATGAAAGCTATCACTATTGCTCTGTGGGAGTTCTTTTGTTTTATTTATTCATTAATTCATTCAATAAACATTTAGTGAGCACCTACTATTTTCTGTCATTGCTCTAAACACTGGAGATAAATCAATGAAGGAAAGAAACAAAGTCCTTACTCTCATGCTGTTCACATACCAGAAGATTATTTTTTCCTTCAACATCTCATTTAATTCTCAAAGCCTAAGTGTGCAGTGATCATTATTAGCCCTATTTCCCAGGTGAGGAAACTGAGCCTTGATCAAGTTCAGAAACTACTAAGTGACAGAGCCAGCACTCACACACAGGTCTGGAGGACTCAGGAGACCTCTCTCATAATAGCATTTCCCAGGGAAAGGCCTTTATTCATGCTTTTTTCATTTTATTTTCAGTGCTTCATGACGGGTCTGTTTCATGATGTAATTTAATGGATTAAATTTGAACAGCTGAAAATTGTGTAACTGATTACATTCAGCTTCCTTCACAAATTGCTAATTTGATTCACACCTGCTGATGTGACACCTGGAGGAAGTAGAAGTGGGTGGGTGGTTAGGCCTCTCCCACATATGTGCTAACTAATTGGGTAAAATAAAGGTTATTTTAAAATCTCAAATGGGCCATGACTTGTGATTAGGCAGACCACGTAGCTATCATTGGCTTACCTGTTGGAAACCTGGAAATTATTTTAATCAAACCTAGTGAATTCTGAAATCAATTTTTATTAAATCCCTCTATATATGAGATCATATATTTATAGGACATTCTAACTTTTGATCAGCACTTCATATTCAGTACAACTGTGAGTTATTTTAAAGACACATTCTGTTATGAGCTCAACTGTGTCAGCCTTCTCTCCATAATTCACATGTTGAAGCTCTAACTTCCAGTACCTCAGAATGTGACTGTATTTGGAGATAAGGCCCTTCACTTAAAAGCCTCTAAGGCCCCAAATCTATCTCCAAATACAGTCACATTCTGATTCAGTTGAAATGATTAAGTCACATTGTGATTAAGTTAAGGTGAGGCCATTAGGCTGGGTCCTAATCCAATCTGGCTGCTGACCTTATAAGAAGAGGAAATTTAGAAACACAGAGACACCAGTAATGTGTGTGCACAAAGACCATGTGAGGACACAGTGAGAAGGTGGCCATCTGCAAGCCAAGGAGAGAGGCATCAGGAGAAACCAGACCTGCTGACACCTTGGTCTTGAACTTCTGGCCACCAGAACTGTGAGAAAATAAATTTCTGTAGTTTAAGCCACCCAGTCTGTGGTATTTTGTTATGGCAGCCCCAGAAACTAATACACATGCATAATACATTTAATTCAACAAAAAATTACCACTCTATACCTGACATAAAACTGTCCTGTTGAGAGATCTCATGGCCCTGTATTCAAGGAATTTGCAGTCTTTTAGCGAGACATACACATGGATGAGACATTTAGAGAATAATAAGAGGTCCAAGGCCCAAATGAGCAGGAGAGGAAGTAAGTGCTACTCCAAAAGGGTCAAAGCCAAGATAGACTGGCATGGGTCACAGAAAGAATAGAGTTTGAAAAGCAGGGAAGTGTCAGGTAGGGAGGGGAGGTGGAATGAACAATAGTATGCATTTGATCCTGCAATCCCACTACTGAGTATCTACCCAAAGGAAAAATCAATATGTCAAAGGGATACCAGCACTTACATGTTTATCACAACACTATTCACAATATCTAGAATAGAGAATCAACTTAAGTGTCCATCAGTAGATGAAAGGACAAAGAAAATATGGTATATATACACAATGGAATACGATTTGGCCATAAAAAAAAGAAATCACGTCATTTGTAGCAACAATGATGGAACTTGAGGTCATTATCTTAAGCAAAATAATCCAGGCACAAAAGACAAATATCACATGTTTTACTTACATGTTGAAGCCAAAAGGATGATCTCATGGAGGTAGAGAGTGGTAATACAGATAACAGAGACTGGGAAGGGCCAGCAGAGGGGCAGGGGAAAGGAGAGCACAGGAGAAGCGAAGTTGGTTAAAGGATATGAATATATAGTAACATAAAAGGAATCAATTCAATATTTGATGGCAGAGTAGGATGACTATACTTCACAAAATTATATTGCACTACAGTGAGGAACACCCTGAACACTCTGATGTGATCTCTATGCATTATATGCATGTAACACATTTTCTCATATATTCCATAAATTCTCACGAATAAAAAAAGAAAGAAAAGGGTGAGCTGAAAATAAAAAATAAACTATAGTTGAAGAGTATGTGTTTTGGAGCAGTCACTGCCGCTTACTGGCTATGTGACCCTCAGCAATTGTCCTCACCCGGAATGTCAGGTGCACACTTGGTGGGGTGTGGTGAAGCTTCACCATGACAGTGCCACAGGAGCAATTCACTAGCATGCATTAAGCACTCCATAAATGTACTAGAATTATGGGACGACAGTGAGGAGAAACTCAGAAATCAAAGAAAGCCTGGGAAATAATGAAGGATAAGGGATGTCCTTGGTTGAAGATTTGAGACTAACCTAAATCCTCATGGTAAAAAGGGTTTTTTTCTAAAAAGAATATTTTGCTTCCAAATTGACAATACATCAATATAATAATATTAAGCTGACATTTGCAGAGCACTCTGTGCCCAGGCACTGTTTTAAACACTTTGTGTGTATTAACTGTTATATACTCATTGCAGCACTAGTCACAATATCTAAGACATGGAATCAACCTAAGTGTCCATCAACAGATAAATCGTCAAAGGAGGTAGGTAGGTCTGATCATAATTATTCTCACTTTATAGATGAAGAAACTGAGCTGGAAAAAGTTGAAGTAACTGGCCAGAATTGCACAGTTAGTAATGTTCAAGCACGGGCGATCCTGCTCCAGAGCCACCACTCCATCCACACATTCATACCCATATTCTCCTCACATCACATGTGACGTTCTGTACTGCCAAGCCCTTAGAACCCTCTTGATTTAGTAAGAAGGAAACTGAGGCACAGAGAGGGGTCTTGACTAAGTTACCCAAAATTGCATAGCAGGCAAGTAGCAAAGCCAGAACTTGGAATCCTGCTTGCAGCCCCATGCCCTTCTCTGCTCTTCCCTGACTCTCTTTTCAGAATATGTAAAACTGGGAACTTTCAGAAACTGTCTTATCTGGGGGAGAATACATATTCTAAGAACTTCCCAAAGAATTCTGTTGCCTTTCACCAAACTCTGGGTACTTCCTACTTCTCCATGTGACTCGGTGAGCATTAGAACAAAAAAAAAGAAAGAAAGAAAGAAAGAAGTTTTCAAAATATAAATTCTGCAATTACAGGGAGAAAAAGAAATTTTACATACAGTTTTTCTTATGTATGCATAATAAAAGCTAGTGTTTACTAAGGCCTTGACATACACTGAGCACATTAAGTGCATATGTGCATATTTTCATTTAATTCTCACACCAACCCTCACAGATAGATGCCATTATTATGCCCATGGTAGAGATGGCATCGAGGTGAAATAACCTGTCCAAGTCTTAAAGGTTGCCAGTGGCAAAGCACGGAGACTCATGAGTGAAGCAGGTCTGTCAGACCTCAGTGCACACACTCCTCACTCCACACTTTACTACCTCAAACTCAGTCTCCTGTGTACTTCCTTCCACTCATGTATTCCACCTCCACTCTTTTTTTTTCTTTTTTTTTTTTTTTTTGAGACAGAGTCTTACTGTGTCACCCAGGATAGAGTGCAGTGGCACAATCTCAGCTCTCTGCAACCTCTGCCTCCTGGTTCAAGCAATTCTCATGCCTCAATACTCATCCTGAGTAGCTGGGACCACAGATACGCCGCCACCACACCCAGCTAATTTTTTGTATTTTTAGTAGAGACGGGGTTTCACCATGTTGGCCAGGCTGGTTTTGAACTCCTGGATGGGCTCAGTGGCTCACGCCTGTAATCCCAGCACTTTGGGAGGCTGAGGCGGGTGGATCACTTGAGGCTAGGAGGGGATTACAGGTGTGAGCCATTGCGTCCAGCCCCACCTCCACTCTTGAATGCCTTCCCCCTCCCTGTCTAAATCCTAATCATGTTCAAAGCACCAGTTCCCATCTTCCCTGCCACACCTGCAATTCTGTACACCAGAACACAGGCATCAGAATCACCTAGAGTGGCTGGTAAAAATGAAGGCTCTTATGCCCCACCCCTAATTCAGTGGATTATAAGGTAGGAGAGTGGGGCTCAAGTCTGCATTTTAACAAGGTCACTGGGGGATGCTGAAGTCCATCAGTGTTTGAGCAACTGGCCCACATTACAGTGCATGAAATTTGTATACTAATTACATACTGACCCAGGAGGCATTTGGAGTCTGGCAAGAATTGTACTAGCTCCAAGTAGGTTCAGTCACAAAGACAGCTGTTTGGCATTTTCCATAAACGCAAGATTACAGATGCCCATTGTGCTCATAGGTTACCCAACCAAAGCTGGGTTATCCATCATATGGCTTCACTAGGGAACTAGTTGAGCCTTGGTACTACTAACTAAAGAAACATTAGGTACAGAACACAAAGAAAGAGAGAACATGGTGGCTTGTAAAACACTGAATTATCCTGGGGTTCATATTTACTACATATTTAGGAGTCAAAAAGTATCCATGCTCTTCTGGTGTTTCCACTTCAAACATAACGATGTGCAGTATAAGAAAGAAAAATGGATACCAGACATTTAAATCAAGCTCTGTAAGAAGCCACTTCTAAAAGCCAGGTGGCTAATTCAAATTAGAACACATTTTGTGTCTTTTCTGAATAACAAGGAGGAGCAGAAAAGACACATTTTCAATGACATTTATAAAGCATTGATTTCCTTTTCTCTCTAACCCAGGGATGCTTCATTCACTGCAGAGATAACACCCTGAATATGAACGTGATTAACAGTGATGATTTGGTAAGAGGTATGTTTAGAGCAAAGCAGCTTCTTCAGCGTTAACCAGCATTTATTGAGCACCTACTATCTATAGGGCATACAATGAAATGGAGGTTTGAAAAATATTTAGGGTCTAGCCATGGAGACCTAAGGGTAACAGTACCTAGGAAGGATGAAAGAATGATTACACTGAGTCCTAGAGCAGACCTGGAGTGCTTAAGGAACTTGTACATTTAGTCTACCCAAAAGAATCATAAAAACACTAGAACATAAGTTTTCCTTAACTGCCACATCAACTAGCAGGGTTTGGTGGGCAGGAACTACATTCCCCTGGCTGTCCTCCTAGCTCTCCAGAGCAACATATTTGAACAAACAGTTCCTGGCCCAGTCTATGGCTCTGGCTAATTTGAGAAAGAAAAAAAAATTCCATGCACCCCCTGTTATACTTTTAAAATTATTATCTATTTAAAAATATATATTGTTGAAAGGTATTATAAATTCAATGTGATCTTAAAATAAGTTGTATTACACATAGCAGTATCTACATTCTACATATATCTAAAAATAGTTAAATTGTGTGAGGCTGGGTGCAGTGGTTGACACCTGTAATCCTAATATTTTGGGAGGCTGAGGTGGGAGGATCCCTTGAGGCCTGGAGTTCAAGACCAGCCTGGGCAACTTGTCTCTCCAAAAAAATTTTTAAGGCTGGACACAGTGTCACACGCTGGTAGCCCCAGCTACTCGGGAGGCTGAGGCAAAAGGATTCCTTGAGCCTAGGAACTTGAGGCTGCAGTGAGCCAAGACTGTGCTATTGGACTCCAGTCTGGGTGACAGGGAGTGACCCTGTCTCTAAAAAGTGTGGTTTATTCGGTCCACAGGCAATGCTTCGTGCACTTAGGAATCTGAAGAACACTTTAATACTTTCGGCCGGGCGCGGTGGCTCACGCCTGTAATCCCAGCACTTTGGGAGGCCAAGGCGGGAGCATCACAATGTCAGGAGATCGAGACCATCCTGGCCAACACAGTGAAACCCTGTCTCTACTAAAAATACAAAAAATTAGCTGGGCGTGGTGGCAGGCGCCTGTAGTCCCAGCTACTCGGGAGGCTGAGGCAGGAGAATGGCGTGAACCCGGGAGGTGGAGCTTGCAGTGAGCCGAGATGGCGCCACTGTACTCCAGCCTGGGCAACAGAGCGAGACTCTGTCTCAAAAAAAAAAAAAGAAACTTTCAAGGGCCCAGAGTAGAGACCTGCATCTCACAAGCTGACATCTCTTGTTCCAGCCTTTAATCTCCAAGGTTTTCCTCCCAGACTCTACTTAACTAGGTCTGTGGAAAGAAGTCCCCAGTGCCCTGGTGAAAGCAGAGAGGTTAGACCAGTCAGGAAAAGGGAAACTAATGTTGGATTTCTTCAGATGGTTGACAGCAGCATTTTTGAAAGCTGTCGGTGTCTTCACCGGGTTGAGGATTGGAGACTGAGCCTGGACTGTCTCAGAGCAACCACTTGATTCTCTTTGAAGATGTGATTTCACCTCAGAAGACACCTTGACTGCCATAACATGGAGAGTTGTAAAAGGGTGAAGCAAAAAAAAAAAAAAAAAGCGTTATCGGGCAGGTCATAAATGTCCAATTCTCTCTAAGGGAGGCAAGTATTGTCCTTAGGAATATTTACTTTATGAAACTGTAGGCAGCAGAGAAGTGGTTTGAATCAGATCATTCTTAAGGTTTATTCCTCAAAAGTCAAACATGATTTCAGTTTGGGGTCATCCACCAAGCATGAAGGTTGTGGATAACAGTATTATTAATATTCCATAAATTCTTTATACAGTACTCAGTGGAAAATCATCATTTGTAATATTTATCTGGTGCTTGAATGAGAACATGTGATAATATGACAATTCAATTTTCTACTTTGACATTTCAAATATGACCAAGTCATGATAATCAATCAGTAATACGTTTATCATCCACATGAAGCCAATTATGCACCAATAATCAGTGAAATTTTGAACTTGTAACCTAGACCTGTGTGCAGTAACCGACAGTGAAGGTGGAGACATTTGCTGTAATTGTGCTGTTATTGCTTCTAACAAAATGTTTTATACCCGAAAGGGCAGGCAGTGCTTTTAAACCCTCCATTCCAGTCTGGCTCTTTATTACAAATTGCCTTTTGAATCATAAGCTCTTTAGAAGGGCAATGTGAGGTGCAGTCATAGAAGATGGCATGAGTCCATGACTCTGGAGTCGACTAGACTCTGGTTCAAATCCTGGCTCTGCAGTTATTAACCAAGTAACCTTGAGCAAGAGATGTAAGCTCTCTAAGCCTCAGTTTCTCCACCTATAAGGGGGGGGATGGTCATAACTACCTTGCGGGGCTATGGAAAGGTTCACCGTCATGTAGGGCACATGGTGCACAATAAACAGTAACTATCATAACCAAAAGAATGTAACCAAAGCTTAAAAACTAAGATCATGTTTTTAAAAGAATAATTTTTAAACTTCTTATCTAGGCTGGGCACAGTGACTCACACCTGTAATCCCAGCACTTTGGGAGGCCAAGGCAGGCAGATCACCTGAGGTCAGGCGCTTGAGACCAGCCTAGCCAACATGGTGAAACCCCATCTCTACTAAAAATACAAAAACTAGCCGGGCATGGTGATGGGCACCTATAATCCCAGCTACTCGGGAGGCTGAGGCAGGAGAATCACTTGAACCCAGGAGGCAGAGGTTGCAGTGAGCCGAGATCATGCCATTGCACACTAGCCTGGGCAAAAAGAGCCAAACTCCATCTCAAACAAAAAAAAAAAACTTCCTATATAGATGAATTAATGTTAAGAGAAATATTTAAAATGTAGCACCCATTATAATCAAGTATCTTTTAAAATATTCTGATTACTAGACAACAATTATATGCACTATTTTAATAATATAGTAAAATGGTTGCACTTTGTTCTTTGTTTATTGCATTCTGAAATCCCATGTTAGAATTATAGGCATATAAACCAAGGCTATTAAGAATGCCTGGTAAAAGCACTTACTGATGCATCATTTAGCCTGTATTTTGTCTTTGGAAGAGAGAAATCCAAATGGCTGCTTCTTTCAAATGTCACCCAGATACATACTGTTCATTTGAGATCATCCAAATTATGGGTGCGTGTGTGTGCATTTTAACTCAACTTTCCATGGCACCCCACAGAAAGTTTCCATCCTCTGTGAGACAATTGAGAACACCATCTGGGACAATTGAGAATACCGTCTGGGACTCAGATGAATTATGATGTTGCCAATATGCATGATATGCATCACTATAGGAGGCTTCCCATGAGCCTCTTCTCTGGTCCCAAACAGTGGGCCTCAGACCTCATGGGACTGCAGTTATTGCCAGAGATCCTTGAATCACTATGAGCACAGTCATTCACTGTGTGCAGACTACATACAGCATATTATCACACACAGATGTGTGTTTCAGATATCTATTACTGTGTAGCAACCCCCCCACCCATGAGAAGCCAAAAAAAAAATGTATTCTTCTCTTCTAATTCTGTGGGTGGATTGGTGGTTCCACTGCTCCACATGGTACTGGCTGAAGTGCTAGGATGTCAACAGTCATCTGGTGGCTTGGCTGGGCTGGAACATTCAAGATGTCATGCTCGTACAATTGCCTATTTTTGGTTCTTGGTGGGAAGCTCAGCTGAGGCTGTCAACCACAACACCTATATGTGAAATTTCTATGTACATGGGGCTTCTCAGAGTGGCTAGGTTGCAAAAGATAGCACCCAAAACGGACGTATTTTTAAAAGGCAGAGAGAGGCAGCAAGGCTTCTTATGCCCTAGCCTTGGAAACCACACAGTGTCATTCTGTTGCTCAAAGCACTCACAGGACCAGCCTGTGATTCAAGCAGAGGGCAATTAGACCTCACTTCTCAATGAGAGTTCAGCTGTTTTCCATGTGTCTTTCAATGTGTAATTGACAAAATACAAATTTATTGAAGGGCATATTGGATTTTTAGTAAATGTCAATCATTAAATATTTTTTCAACCAACTCATAAAAGTGTAAAAGCAATTTAACAAGATGATTAAGCATTCAAGCTATGCAGTTAGATGGGTCTGAATTTAAATCCCTATACCTATTGGCTGTGTAACCAGGAGAACATCACTAAGCCTCAATTTCTCCACATCCAAATCAGCAATAGAAACAGACTTCCCAGTGCAGTTCTAAAGATTGCATAAAAAAAATGCGTGGTAGATGCTTAGCACTCAAGATAATTAGCTCTTGTAGTTGATGTGATGCCAGGAGGCTGCTCCTGCTGACCATTCTTCCTCCTCTACCTGCCTCCCTGACCCCATCCTTCCCCTCACTTCATCTGATGTTTACATAAACCAATGGGATGGCTACAATGCCCGACATGTGCTGTGGCTGGAAAGCGTCTATAGCTAGAAACTCACTGGAAAGATCTATCTTAGCACTTGCTTATGCATAATATTTAATAATGACAAACATAATTTAAGGGGCAAAATATTGATAGAAGAAAAGGGAAAAATTTAAAAAGTAGCCCTACTATAATCAAGTTTTTTTTGTTCGTTTGTTTGTTTGTTCATTTGTTTGAGATGGAGTCTCGCTCTGTCACCCAGGCTGAAGTGCGCTGGCACCATCTCGGCTCACTGCAACCTCCGCCTCCCAGGTTCAAGCAACTCTCCTGCCTCAGCCTCCCAAGTAGCTGGGACTACAGCTAATTTTGGGGGCTAATTTTTTGTATTTTAGTAGAGACGGGGTTTCACCGTGTTGCCCACGCTGTTCGCGAACTCCTGAGCTCAGGCAATCCACCCACCTCGGACTCCCAAAGTGCTGGGATTATAGGCATGAGCCACCGCGCCCAGTCATAATCATGTATTTTTTAAAAACTTTTCTTAAACCCCATTGCCTGACAAAGAAGTCAGGAGCTAATCCCTACTTAGTTTAGTAATCACAAGTGATGACTTCATTCTGGCCTACTTGCCATGTTTCTTGGGACAAAACTGACTGAGCAGCAGAATCCAAGGACTGTGGTGCATAAAGAGTTAAAAGTAGTATCTGAGTGCACAGCGGTTAGATCAGGTCTCAAGCCAAGGAAAGCAGGGCAACACAGAGCAAATAACCAGGAACCAAAAGAATCAGCCTGTGTGCTTAGGGTAACAAGCAAGAGCAGATTAATTAAATGGGGTAGTGGGGACAGGTAGGAAATCCAACTGGATGGAAGCCAAAGTTCAAATCTCAGAAGCATCAGAAGGTCACAGAAAGAATTCTGCAGCTTCCCTGGGGCTGTTCCCCTTACTGTCTGTTCCAAGCAACTCTTTCTCACCTGGACAGGAAAATGGCCCTGTGTAGCTTCTGATCCAAGTTCAGTCCAATCTAGCCCAAGTTTAGCCCAGTGAAGTTCGTGGTAACCTGAGAGCTTAATGCAGATTTTAAAGTGAGAATTTTGCTCAATTCAAATATTTTCTCAGAAGGAAGTTCTTTGGCCCTGGGCTATTCCAGTGACTATTTCATCAAGAGTGAACTGGCTCTGCCTACAAAATGTATGAGGTTCTCCTCCATATATGGAAGCCAACAAGAGTTATCCACATGAGAGAAGCTGTGGAATCTTGCTCTGTCACCCAGGCTGGAATGCAATGCAGTGGCATGATCTTAGCTCACTGCAACCACCACCTCCTGGGTTCAAGCAATTCTCCTGTCTCAGCCTCCTGAGTAGCTAGGACTACAGGCACATGCCACCATGCCTGGCTAATTTTTGTATTTTTAGTAGAGACGAGCTTTCACCATATTGGTCAGGCTGGTCTCAAACTCCTGACATCAGGTGATCTGCCCACCTTGGCCTCCCAAAGTGCTGGGATTACAGGTGTAAGCCACCATGCCCAGCCTGAAATCTACTTTATAAAGTGTTTTGGAACCCCTGAGGGTGAAAATATTTATAAAAGTTAAATGAACAGGCCTCCCTCTGGGAGACACACCTCTGGCATGTCATGGTAAAGGTAAAATAGAGGTAAAATAAGGTTCTAACAAAGCTCTCCTGGTGTCCCCAACATAAAGCCTTTTTTAAATGCTGCTGGAAGGATCTGCCTACTTCTGCATTCCACACTGCAGTAGGTACTGTTATATATTAAGACCCCAATGAACAAAGCATTTTCAGTAATGGTATTTCTCCCAGTCCTTTGTCTATACATACAAATTTGCTGAGCTGCCTGTATTTATCATCCCCATGTTTGGTGCTATATATTAATAATGTTGAACAACAGATTTATAGACAAGGCATTAGACACTGAAATTAGACTCACACTAAGACTTTCATATCTTACTGCACTATTTGTTATACTTTTGAGAGCAACTTTTATATGCCCACTCTTTCTTAATTTATAAGCTAGAAGAGAGAGCCATCATTTTATATTCCTGGTGGTACATTTTATATTCTGTCAGTACCACCAAACAAGAAACAGCTTGCTAGGACTCCAGGTCCCTTGGAGAATTCCTCCAAAGCATTGATAGTCAGGGAAGCCCTCTAGTCACTACTCTGACATGTATTGCTTATATATTGAATTTTTGCTTAAGCTCAAGAGATTGTAGTTGGATGATTGAATGGCTCAATGGAATCTCATTGCTTTTTGCCCCCTCTCTCTGAGGGAGATGCTTTTCCAAAAAGCCTCATTGGCTAGACTACATTTCCACTGAAAAGAAGGGTTTCCCTTCTCTAATCCATGATACAAGCCTGCTAGTAATCCTTTGATGATATTCAAATGGCTATCCCACACCTTCAGGTAGCCATTTACTGCTTAAAGCCATTGTATCACAGAAAACTTGGTTTATATCTGTTGGTTTCTATTTAAATTCCACTGACTCCACCCTGCCTACTACTTACATTTAAATATGCATTTAATTGGATGGGAGTTTAGTCAAGCAAAGGTGGCAGATCTGTACCCGTCAGGCCATGTGGAATTGACTGTCACTCATTAAAGTTATCCTTAAGATAAAGATTTAAATCTATTTCATTTCCTTACTCAGTATCACTAAAGTAAATAGGACTAAGACACGGGTATTAAAGGAGATTTCCCAGCCAAGAACATTGACAGCTGAAATATAATCAGTTTATAAGATTTATAATGCTATTGACTTTTCTTTTGCACCATAAATTTCACTGCTGACTCTGCCTGGGTTTTATTATAATATCATATCATATTAGGGAGATCAGCTTTGCTGTTGATGAATGAAAATCACTGATATGAAAAAAAATTCCCATTATCAGCTCATCACCTAATCATATTAGCATCTTTGTATCCTATTATCAACTTTTTTATATAAAATAACATTTCCTAATGACAGGGATTTCACTAATGCTATATGAGTGTTGCTAATATCATTTGAGGGTTCTCATCATGCATGTCCTACTTGAAGGCAGAGTATATTTGTTTTCTACACAGACTTTGAAAATTGCAAATAGTGTTTAGCAATTCAGGCAAAAAAATTATGTTTTGTGAAAAACTATCCTCTTGATTAGCATTGAAGGCCCTTCACAATTTTGTCCCAACCTTTGATTGATAGTGTGACTCACAAATTTGAAGAAAGTTATAACAGATAGAAAAAAAAAACACTGCAAACCTGCTGAATGCAAAGTAGAATATATTTAACTTATTTAGTTGTCACTCATACTAGTTTCAAAGTCAAAGCACAGTAAAGTTCAGCCAAATTAATTCTTATGTGAAACCTTGAATGTTTTATACCAAGTGTTTGTCAATGTCATCAAGTAAGAGGGTTTTTTACCTACTTTTTAGCGAATGCCCAACTTTCTCAAAATGAATTGAAACTTGGTTTAAAAACAGCACCTTTGTGAAATTCATTTTTTAGAATGTGATCGAGTCATTGGAGTTGGTGGCTATATCTGCAAGATGCTGAACCAGCCAATCACCACAGCAATTCAGTTTGACAACCAGTCAATGCAGTGAGAAAATCAATTTCATCAGCTCATTGAACTGAACTGATGCCTGTGGACACATGCAAATCAAAGGCCCTGTGTGGCTTCCTCTCACTGCTAAGGCAGCTGCTTCTCTCTTACCATGGTGGGAAAAGGTTCCAACCCAGCTAGAATTCCCACAAAAGGGAAGCTTGGCTCTTTTTTGCATTTTTAAGCTCCCCTGGCATCTGACACCAAGCTAAGAGACACTTGCTAGGCAGCACCAGATATCTCTCCCAACCAACTCCAGCCCAGGGCTCAGGAGCACAATCCAGACTCCTTGGTGCTGTTCCCTGCCTACCCTGCTCATTTCCTGTAGAATTCAGGATTCACTTTTGGCTCTGCTGTGAGAGTATAATCTCTCTGTTTCACAAAATGACAGACAGAACAACTGCTCTCCAAAATTTCTTCCAAGGAGCTTTTTTTTTTTTGAGACAGAGTGCCACTCTGTCACCCCAGCTGGAGTACAGTGGCACAATCACAGCTCACTGCAGCCTTGAATGCCTGGGCTCAAGCAATCCTCTCTCATCTCAGTCCCCCCTGTAGCTGGGATTACAGGCATGCATCACCATGCCCAGCTAATTTTTTTTTAATTTTTTGTAGAGATGGGGTCTCACAATGTTGCCCAGGCTAAAAAGGAGCTTATTTAAAAGGTTCTAATTACAGAGTCTCATACCTCGAAGGTCAGCCAGGAGATTCCAGGATTCCTAGAATGGTTAGATAATATAACTTGCCTGCTCTGTGGATCCTCCTTATATGTCTCTCACTGACATGTGGAGTCCTTGAAATGAAGAGACCATGTCATTATAACCCATAAAATGACTGGCAGAGAATTCAAAGAGCTGAGGAATCAAAAAAGAAAAAAAACTGGCAGATCACAGAGTTTATTAAATATTGAATGGCTAGATTAATTAATTAATTAATTAAAAGTAATGGATCTCAAACTTTAGTTGGCATTTTTTTCTTTTCTTTTCTTTTTTGAGATGGAGTCTTGCTCTGTCACCCAGGCTGGAGTGCAGTGGCGTGATCTTGGCTCACTGCAACCTCCGCCTCCTGGGTTCAAGTGATTTCTCAGCCTCCTGAGTAGCTGGGATTACAGGGACACGCCACCCCTTACAGACAGGGTTTCGCCATGTTGGCCAGACTAGTCTTGAACTTCTGACCCTCAGGTGATCTGCCTGCCTCGGCCTCCCAAAGTGCTGGGATTACAGGCGTGAGCCACCTTGCCCTGACTAGTTGGCATTTTTTTTAATCATCTGAAATCTTTTTAAATACAGATTCCTGGACTCCACCACCCCCAAAATCTTATCTGAGAATAAGAATTTTTGGATTGAGTGCACGTATCTGAATTTTAACAAATAGCCTAACTGACATACTTTGATAAGTATCAGTTGTCTTCCACCAATCTGACCCATCTCTTACTTCAAACAAACAAACAAAAAAAGACTATACAAATGTTTGGTACAAGCCAAATTTTGCACCGAAATTTCTGCTGCAAGTATCTATTTTTGCTGTTGTTTCAATGCATTACTTATTTAAGCCTAGAATAGTCAAGCATTTAAAGCATATGTCCAGCCCTGAGTTCCATTGGAAATTAGTTGGGAAGGCATCCCCAGTGAATGTGTGCAAATATTTTCACACAGAATATCAGAAAGTCTTCATAAATGTCTCCCTTTAGTTGATTTTTTTTTTTTTTGAGACAGAATCTCACTGTGTCGCCCCGGCTGGAGTACAGTGGCACAATCTCAGCTCACTGCAACCTTCATCTCTCCTCACTGCAACCTCCATCTCTAGGGTTCAAAGGATTCTTGTGCCTCAGCCTCCTGAGTAGCTGGAACTACAGGTGCGCCACCAAGCCTGGCTGATTTTTGTATTTTTAGTAGAGACGGGGTCTCACCATGTTGGCCAGGCTTGTCTCGAACTCCTGGCCTCAAGTGATCTGCCCGCCTTGTCTTCCAAAAGTTCTGGGATTACAGGCGTGAGCCACTGCGCCCAGCCTTAGTTGGCTTTTTGAGTTACCTCTGCATTGGCATATTTCCAGATGTTCAGCAGAAGAAAACTGCCCACCTTTAGGAAGAGGTGAGAGGAGTCACAGGGAAGCCTAGTTACACTGTGAGGCGAGTGAGCAGCAGAGAGTGAGAGGAAGCAAGCTGAAACCAGCTGGGAGCAAGACAGTGTAGCCAAGATGAGGAAGCTAAAAATGTCACTCCTGCAGCTTGTTCAGCTCCTCCTAGCAAGAGGAGTCGCTCCCTGTCCGTGCCCCTATTCTGATGTGGATATGTCTCTATTACAGAGTTTTTTACAGCAAAGTGTACTTCACTGTCTCTCCCGGGCAGTAAGCTCCTTCCAGATGGGGCTGTGGCTGACAGTATCATGGTTAAAAGTTTGTTCTCCAGGCAGACCCCAAATTCAAATCCAGATCTGCCACTTATTGGCTGTGAGAGCTTGGCAACTTATCCTCCTAACCTCAGCTTTCTCATCTGCCAAATGGACACAATAATAACTCCCCTAGAGGGACGGTTGCATGGATTAAGTGAGATAATCCACATAAACTTCTTAGCAAGCTTTCACTGTAAGTGTTTAATAAATGTTAGTTCTTATAAATTATTATTTGACATAGTGGATCATGTGATCCACCTGCCTCAGCCTCCCAAACTGCTGGGATTACAGATGTGCTGCCACCGCATCCTGCCAAAAGTTAATATTTTGAGTTTCTTGTACTGACTGGGGACACTGTTAGGAGCAGGGTTTAAGAGTCTGTTTAAAACTCTCCAGGGAGCACAGGTGTCCCCTAGGCTCCCTCCAACCTGAGGAAAAGGGGCTTTGATGAGGGTGTAGGGCTAAAGGGGTTTCCAGAGATACACCTGGGCTGCAAGGCTCCAGGGCAGGGGTGTAAGAATGGTCGTGGGGCCAGCAGGTTACAGCCTCAGGGCTGACTGCTACTCTCCCCTGCTAGCCTGTGAGGCTGGTGTCATAGGAAGGCTCGAGCTGCTTCCAAGTTGGTCCAAGTTACTTGGAGGAACTCTTGCCCTCTGATGTCTAGGGACTGGGTAACAACAGAATTTATTATCCAAACCTGGACATGAGTGGGAAAGGGTCTGTTATGAATAATTACACAGGACCGGCCCAGGCAAACCAAGATGGGGGCCACCCTACCTATGAATGTGGTTTAGGGAAGACCTTTGTGATGAATGAAATGGAAATGAGGACCTCTGGTACCCATCCTACCACAGCCAGCCTCAGCTCCAGCTGGGCACCTGAGGAGGATGGAAGACAAGGCCAGTCAAGGGCTCACTGCTGATGAGTCTAAGTATTTGCTGAAAGCCTTATGTGAAATGCCTAATCCTGTTGCACTTGGACCAGAAGCCCAGGCTGGGAGACCCCTCATGGCCTCTTCCCTGGGTCCACTCTTCTCTTAGCTCTTGGGGTTTCACCACGCTGTGGAAAGATGTAAAGAAAAAGGAAGGCCAGGCATGGTGGCTCACACCTGTAATCCCAGCACAGGTGTGAGCTGAGTTGGGAGAGTTGCTTGAGCCCAGGAGTTTTGAGACCAGCCTGGGCAACAGGGCAAAACACCGAGTCTACAAAAACTACAAAAAAATTTAGCTGGGTGTGGTCATGCACGCCTGTAGTCTCAGCTATTCAGGAGGCTGAGATGGGAGAATCACCTGAGCCCATGAAGTCGAGGCTGCAGTGAGCCATGATTGCACCACTGCACTCCAGCCTGGGTGACAGAGCAAGACCCCATCTCAAAAAAAAAAGGAATAGAAGAAAAAGGAAGCCAAGAAAAAGAGGACCAAGAGAAGGGTCTTCCCTAAACCACATTCATAGGTAGGGTAACCCCCTCTTGGTTTGCCTGGGCTAGTTCTGTGTAATTATTCATAACAGACCCTTTCCCACTCATGTCCAGGTTTGGATAATAAATTCTGTTGTTATCCAGCCCCCAGACATCAGAGGGCAAGAGTCCCTCCAAGTAACTTGGACCAACTTGGAAGCAGCTCAAGCCTTCCTATGACACCAGCCTCATAGGCTAGCAGGGGAGAGTAGCAGTCAGCCCTGAGGCTGTAACCTGCTGGCCCCACCACCATTCTTACACCCCTGCCCTGGAGCCTTGCAGCCCAGGTGTATCCCTGGAAACCCCTTTAGCCCTACACCCTCATCAAAGCCCCTTTTCCTCAGGTTGGAGGGAGCCTAGGGGACACTTGTGCTCCCTGGAGAGTTTTAAACAGACTCTTAAACCCTGCTCCTAACAGTGTCCCCAGTCAGTACAAGAAACTCAAAATATTAACTTTTGGCAGGATGCGGTGGCAGCACATCTGTAATCCCAGCACTTTGGGAGGCCGAGGCGAATGGATGACATGAGGCCAGGAGTTCGAGACCAGCCTGGGCAACATGGTGAAACCCCGTCTCTACTAAAAATACAAAAATTAGCCAGGCATGGAAGCACACACCTGTAATCTCAGCTGCTCGGAAGGCTAAGCTGGGAGAATCGATTGAACCCAAGAGGCAGAGGTTTCAGTGAGCCAAGATCACACCACTGCACTCCAGCCTGGGAGACGGGACAAGACTCTATCTCAAAAAACAAACAAACAAACAAAAAAACCACAGCTTTTACTTTCCATGGATTTAAGAGCTAATTTGTTTTTTTATAGCTCCAAAACTCTTGGGTGAGGGATAAAACAGTATTTAACCAGCTATTGATTGTCCAGCAGTCACAGGATATTAAAGATACAGGTCAAAAACATCAAAAAAGCACAATCAGTCACAATAACTAAGTCCTGTCAAGCAGTTTACATTCACAGTGTGCTTCCATACATACGACCTCACTGTTGCCTTTCATCCCCACCGAGAGATCAGCATTGTCAGCCCAAAGTCTGCAGGTTAGAAACAGGCCACTGAGAAAGGCTGAATTGCTCAAGGTCACTCAGTATGTAAGTGGCAGACCTGGAACCTGAAGCCAAGTCTTTTGATTTCAAACCTTGTGATTCTCTCTAATACGAGGAGTCACATATTCAGATTAACTTGAATTCAACCATAAATTTTCCAGGAATAAAAAGAAAAAGAAGAGAGAAAAATACAGAGAGAAAAAAAAGTGAGAGGGAGCAACCATTTAAATAGTACAGGCAACATCTCTGACCCATCCTTTTTTTTTTTTTTTTTTTTTTTTGAGATAGGGTCTTGCTCTGTCACCAGGCTAGAGTGCAGTGGTTCACTTATAGCTCACTGCAACCTCAACCTTCCAAGCTCAAGTGATCCTCCCACCTCAGTCCCCAAAGTAACAGGGACTACAGGCACATGCCACTGCGCCTGGCCTATTTATTTATTTATTTATTTTTATTTTGTCAAGTTGGGTTCTCATTACCTTGTCCAGCTTTGTCTCAAACTCCTGGGCTGAAGTGATCCTGCTGCCTAGGTCTCCCAAAATGCTGACATTACAGGTGACAGCCACCACTCTTGGCCTCTGACCTATCCTTTTAATGCAAACATGACATGGAATGCGCAAGTGAGATGAAACATGACAACATCGTTCACTCCATGGGACTCCATTCTCAGAGGCTTTCATCATGAGACCGTCTCGCCTGACTGAACGTGATTCTAGGATTTAAAGGCATGTGTTTTTGGATAACACAATCCCTAAACACAAATGAACACCTCTAGGTCATCTGGTGTTCAACCCAAGGAAACAAGCATGCTGGAGGAAAACCCTTAGGGTGGGACAATGTCAGACCCCACATGGCATCTTCCACCGGTCTCAGCCCCCATAGGAGCTGTGACTCCCGCAGCGTCCACCATTTTATAAACGAAAAAGTGTTCGCACAGACCCAGCTCACCCAATCCTTTCAACATCCTTGAGAAAGGGAGAGTAGGACAGATGTCATTGTCCCTATCCCATAGGTGGGGCAGGATAATATTTTGAAATACTACACTGTGTATTTCTTCTGCGTATTTTATGCTACAGGAAAGGAAGGAATGCAATTAGTGAAGGCTCATTCAGGTAAGGCCTCTGAATGTGGGGCTCTCTGAGCTGGGCAAGTATCTTGTGCCTGAATTTAGCCCAGAAGTCACAGAGCTGCCTGCCACCAAGATACATGGCTTGGGCAGAGCAGATGCCAGCTGTGACCATGCTGGACTGAGGCTGGATGATCCTCCCCATAAACTAAGGCACCACTAAGGCGCCTTTCTTCTTATATGTATTAGTCTGTTTTCACACTGCTATAAAGAACTACCTGAAGCCAGGCGTGGTGGCTCACGCCTATAATCTCAGCACTTTGGGAGGCCTAGGCGGGTGGATTACTTGAGGTCAGGAATTCAAGACCAGCCTGACCAACATGGTGAAACCTCTTCTCTACTAAAAATACAAAAATTAGCCAGGCTTGGTGGTGCATGCCTATAATCCGAGCCACTCAAGAGGCTGAGGCAGGAGAGTAACTTGAACCTGGGAGGCAGAGGTTGCAGTAAGCTGAAATCATGCCACTGTATTCCAGTCTATCATGCCACTGCATTCCAGCCTAGGCAACAGAGTGAGACCCTCTCTCAAAAAAAAAAAAAAAAAAACAAAAAAACCCTGAGACTGGGTAATTTATGAAGAAAAAGGTTTGACTCACAGCCCCACAGGTTTAACAAGAAGCATGACTGGGAGGCCTCAGGAAACTTAAACAATCAGCAGAAGTCGAAAGGGAAGCAAGCACTTCTTGATATGGTGGCAGGAGAGAGAGATAGCAAAGAGGGGAGATGTGCCACACGCTTTTTTTTTTTTTTTTTTTTTTTTTGAGCTGGAGTCTTGCTCTGTCGCCCAAGCTGGAGTGCAGTGGCGCGATCTCGGCTCACTGCAAGCTCCGCCTCCCAGGTTCACACCATTCTCCTGCCTCAGCCTCCCGAGTAGCTGGGATTACAGGCGCCCAACACCATGCCTGGCTAATTTTTTATATTTTTAGTAGAGATGGGGTTTCACCATGTTAGCTAGGATGGTCTCGATCTCCTGATCTCGTGATCCACCAGCCTCGGCCTTCCAAAGTACTGGGATTACAGGTGTGAGCCACCGCTCCCGGCCATGTGCCCCACACTTTTAAACCCCATCAGATCTTGTGAGAACTCACTCACTACCACAAGAACAGCAAGGGAGAAATGAGCTTTCATGATCCAATCACCTCCCACCAGGAACCTCTTCCAATTCAACATGAGATTTGGTTGGGGACAGAAATCCAAACCATATTATTATACAACCCAAGGGAGTTGGAAGGATCCCCAATAATGACTGTAAATTTCTTCCAAGCCCTGGGATATACAGCACTCACAATCATGTTTCTGTTGAATTTTTTAAATGAAATATGAAATCTCTTGCAGAACGTATTTTGTGATTGCAAATTTTTCCCATTACACAAATAAAAAAAGAACAGGATGACAAACATCCATAAACTATACATTTGAGGTAAATGGGCTAGCCTCATCTGGAATAAGACACTTGGTTTATTAAACAGCCTGTTGGCTAATTTTTGGTTTTTCCTTTGTTTCCTGTAGAGACCACAGTTGTTTAAAGTGACTTCAGGGACCCCTGTCCTTCACTGACTTACTGGATTGTCTCTACCATCAGCTACCCTCCAAAATATATAAAGCCAAAGCAGCTTATGTGGCACCTTGGAGGTCCACAAAAGAAGGGGTTCCAAAAGCATGCAGTCATTAAGCAACTTTTTATGCCCTAGTTCCAGGGCCTTGCATCCAGATATAAAACAAAGCTCAGGTACATAGAATGGCTGCCTGTCCTGTAACGTTCTATGGATATAAACTCACTTGCAATTCATCCTGCTGAAAATGTCTCCTTTCCAGCCACCTACTTGGGTCCTGTTCTGCTTCTACTCTGCAACATTCTGAATTCTGGCTGTTGCTTTTGTTTTTTGTTTTGTTTTGTTTTTAGCATGTAAGGGTGTCTTTTCTCACTTTCAAGCTGAGCTATACATTCAAGGCTTTCTCTTATATTTCCAGCATGTCTCTATGTCCAGAGCCTGAGGAGGGCTTCCCACCGTACCCTGGTTTGCTATGTTCAAGGTAGTCTCCACCAAAAGTTCATTCACTCAGTCAACATTTCTGAGAGCTTATGAGGTGTCAGGCACTACGCAGGGCACAGAGGGCACAAACATGAGTGAGATGGCATGCCTGTTCCTAGCAATCTCATAGTCTAGAGAGGAAACTCCAGCACAACGGGGCTAGTGCCTGGTAAAGGTGTGAACAAAGGGAACAGCAGCAAAGAGAACCAAGCCACTGACTCTGATGGGAATGGTGGGGAGGGATTTGCACGTATGGCTGTGCAATGAGTGTGACCAATATCCATCCATGATCCGCATGGCAGGGAAATAAATTAACCTTGACATTTATGATCTGTACTTGTTTAAAAATATAATCGAGCATAGCATCATATGGGTTGTTAGACTGATCCTCAAGAAACCTGGGTCAGAGTTCTCACTCTGCCTCTATGTGAACTGAGCACGGCATTGCACATGGCCAGGCGTCACTTTCTCACAGTATTATTTAATCAGTTGAGTTAAATAATCCCTAAGATCCCAACTAGCTGAAAACTACATGATTATTATACTTAATGTCATCACTTTCCCACCCAAAAAGCATTTCTATAAGTTATTTAAGAAAATAAAGCTAAATATATTTGTTTGCCACGGTCA
This sequence comes from Pan troglodytes, assembly GCF_028858775.2. Lineage (NCBI taxonomy): Eukaryota > Metazoa > Chordata > Mammalia > Primates > Hominidae > Pan > Pan troglodytes. The sequence continues at coordinate 53,823,263 of NC_072408.2, read as the reverse complement.
ACGCATGCAAATTTAGCCAAAGGAACAGACCTAGAAGAAGAAAGCAGACACAAACCAAAAGACTAAAGAGCGGAGAGATTGCTGGGGAGCCCTGGGCACAATGAGTGGATGAAGCAGGAACGCAGAGAAGTGTGGCTGTGGTTGTTTAGTTTTGACTGAATATCTGCAGGTCACCTTCTTGACCACAAACTTCTCAAAGTTCCAAATCACATCTTCTCACTGCAGCCCACTAAAGAGCACCAAGGGATCTTTCATAAATACAAATTGGTTATGATGAAGAAGAGAGTGTCCGTTCGCTGATGTTTGTTGAGTGCTGCTGATAACAGTCTTTCAACCTGCCCCGAGCTGCCTTCTCCTGACAAGCAATTTGTAAGACGTAATGAGCCCGGTTAATCCAACACACGCAGCCCCCTGGATCACATGTAACAGAAACTGCACGTCCTCCAGAGCACAGATCAGTATGAAGCGAGGTAAACTGTGATTCTAAATGCGTAGTTTCCTTTGCTCACCCAGCTCGGAATAGGTCGCTTGCAATCTTCAACTCAGCTCTGCCAAAGTTGGATTCCTGTCCCGCCACCGAGGCGGCAAAAAGGGAAGCGCAGCGCCATCTGCTGTCCGTCGAGGGGAGAGTCGAGGCTGCTACGGAATTGCTACGGTGTATGGAAGGGGGTCCTTCCGGTGGGACCTGGACTCCTTTGCAAAGCAATTCTCTCCACTATAAAGGAATACATGAGATTTATTTGTTACAGTGCGAGCTTTCGTATTTATTTTGTTTTCTTTAGGTATGATAGTCTAGATAAAATTTCTCTGATTTCAGACAAAAATGAAATTAGAAATTTAAACCTAGTTATAATGTTTTAATGTATGCACTAAACTAGGGCATGCATTTCATAATAAAAGTATCTAACCCCAATTACAGAGCTTTCCTTCACATTCATTGTAAGTACCATAAAATTAATGGCGTACACACAAGCTGATATTTATACAAATATAAAGAGAACTATTGAAGAAGGAAAATGTATTCAACTATGTTATAAAAGAAACAGCACCTTTTGAGTTATTAAATATTTTTACAGTAACATTAGAATTTAAAGCAAATGGTTCAAAAGATGTCTTTCTTTCCTAAAAAAGCTGAAACTTTGCACCAAGTTGGCTGGTTTGTTCTTAATTGCACTTGGTATGTAATTCTATTTTAATAGTCTATTTTCAGAGCTGACAGTGGGACACTGAGTTTCTTTCAACTATGAATGAAAACGTAATGTTTAGGACTAGATATTGGCTTTCTAATGTAGATGATTTGGAGCTTGTGTGTTATGACCAGAAAAAAAAATGGTGGACAGAATGTCAAGGACAGCCACAAATATCTCGGAAGTCTCACCTACAGTACCGCCATCCCTAAGATTCTAGAAAGATACTATGATGGGGACCTGGACAGTGATACCCAGAGGCAGCTTCCTTTGGCCACTTTCTCCCGACATCTGATTCCAGTGGATATTTATTAATTAAGCTTCTATTACTATAATTTCAGGTAGGAGAGACCAAAACAGGTAAACTATGCTTATTTTTTATTACAAATATTCCCAAAAATATTTGGAAAGAAAAAGATGCTAGAAATAGCATCTTCAGGAAACAAAGTATAGGTTACGCCGTAAGAAACTGCTGCTGCTTGACTATTTTTTTTTTTTTACCAAAAGCAAAGGAATTTCATATAGTTCACCCTAATACTTAGGAAACTCAAGGGTGCACTGACATGGATGTGATAGGGAATGACATCCCTTGTAAATGCAGTCTTTACATAGATGCTTCTTCACGTCTGAGGCTAGGTTTATGAGAAGTTAGTTTGGACAAATGTTTTAGTCTGTGACATGAGTTTTATAAAAGAGCACCATCCCTCAGCAGAATGCAGTAGCTCAAATGAGCTTTCAATAGGGGCTGTTGATTTGGTTGTTAAGACTTAGATTCTTATCCTTGTTCACCAGTTAAGTCTCTGTCCAGCTTTTCTTATTGTAGAGTAGATAAGAACTATATATAAAATTAATATTTTCATACATTGACTAGTAGACATGCTGCAATACAAAAAGCCCATTTTTAAGTCAGTTGCTTAAATGTAAGCAAGCACTTCCTCAAAGAAATAAAAAGTGGTCCTAAAAAGTGGTCAAGTTTTCAGGTCCAGTCACAGGGGTCTACATAATTCACAATTCAGCCACACTCATGTTATTTTACAAATCTGAATTATAAGCCAAGGAAGCAGAAAGACAAAACGAAGAAGAAAAGTGATCAAAAACTGATAGTATGGTACTTAGTGTTTATGATACCATGTTCAGTATTCTGGTAAACCATGATATTCTTAAGTATTGAAATACATACTTAGTTCTGAATGATGCTGATATTTTCATACTTCCAAAAAACATGAAATATAAATCCTTTATGTATTCAAAAATCAATGACTCAATTTTTGATGTATGCAACAAAACAAATCTGTGTTCATTTTTTTACATCTACACAGATCTACACCCATAAAGGCTGCAATGAGCAAACAGATGTGCAACTGGAGCTTCCACTGAAAGCATAAGTCTCAGTCTGTGCATGATGAAACTAAGAAAAACAAAGACAAGCAGAAATGCTCTCTTCAAAACAAAATAGAACAGCTTACCATAATAAAAAGAGTGTCACTCTAAAAAAACAAAGTACAAAATTTTCAAAAAGTACTCTTCAAAGAGATGGGGTGACTTGAAGATAGTCAAAAGAAAATGTCTGAGCCAGGAGTGGTGACGTGTACTTGTAGTCCCAGCTGCTTAGGAAGCTGAGGCAGGAAGATTGCTTGAATCCAGGAGTTGGAGACCATCTTGTGCAATATAGCAAGACTCCATATCTAAGAAAAAGCAGAAAGAAAACAAGACACTATTTTATAGATTTTATTGATGAATAATTTATACTATTATAATGTATGCTTACTTATTTTCATAAATTTTTATATTACTTGAGGTTTTCTAGGTTTACACATTTTTATATTTGAAATGTATGAAATTTTGAGTCCCACTGAAATTTTTTAGGAATTCTAAAAATGTGTTTTAAATAATTTGAGGCCCAGCGCAATGGCTCCCACCTGTAATCCTAGCACTTTCGGAGGTTGAGGTGGGTGGATCACTTGAGGTCAGGAGTACTAGACGAGCCTGGCCAACACGGCAAAACCTTGTCTCTATTAAAAAATAAAAAATAATAATAATAATACAAAAATTAGCCAGGCATGGTTGTGGGCGCCTGTAATCCCAGCTACTCGGGAGGCTGAGGCAGGAGAATCACTTGAACCTGGGAGGCGGAGGTTACAGTGAGCCAAGATCACACCACTGCACTCCAGCCCTGGGTGACAGAGCGTGACTCCATCTCAAAAATAAATAAATAAAATAATAGATAATGTGTGTATTTCACCATTCATTTCACTTAAAATCAGAATAAATAGTGAAGAAACAGAAATATCATTTTCTCCTGATGTATTGTAATGTCTAGTGGTGCTCAAACAGAGACGGCATGTGGAGGAAGAAGGAACAAAGCATTAGGTCAAGAGACCTAGATTTCAGGCTGAATTAGGCCCTACAGAGGCTGTAAACAGTGAATGGTGATCCCTCACCAATATGAAAATAAAAATACAAATGACATTATACCATAAACTAAGTCCAAAAGAGTCCTTATTTTTCCCATAATGAACAGTAAATATTTTTGTTAAATATTTTATTTTTCCCCCCTAGAATTATTCTGGTGCTCCTGATTTGTCAGTTGCCTGAGAATAAGACATGCTCCATGAGACTCCAAAAAGTTCAGTCCTCTCCAGCCTGTTCTTCTGGTCAGCTCTGCCCATCGGTCATTAACCTCTCTAGGCCTCTTTCTCCAGCAACACAATGAAGGGTTTTGATCAGGTGGCATCTGGGCTTCCACCCAGCTCGGAAGAATTACTCCCTGCTCCAGTCACTGCAGAGCCAGCCCTAGGCCATGTTTCCTGAACCTTTGAAATCCTGCCACCTCCCTTTTTAAGAGCATGCTGTTGAGCTAACTCATGGGGCTGTGTGAATGAATGATAGAGAGCCTTAACCTTGCCGGGTGTGTCTTTATTTTAATATTACAAACCATGAGACTCTAGTTAAGGGAATTTCAGACATTTTTAAGAATGATTTTTGTTTTTTTTCCAGGGGTGATAAGTGTGGTGTTTCCTGAGAGCAGAGGCTTTGGAGCATGACTGATAAGGGTTTAAAGGCTAGTTCTACTGAATGGGTGAAGATGCTGATTTGGTAAGGGCATGGAAAAATAGGCACTCTGAAGTACACCTCTATGGAAAGGAGTTTGGGTTATAGCTTTCAAAATTTCCTGCTTATCTACTGTAAAGGCAATTCCACATGAGGAATTTTTCCTGAAAATATACTCAAATAAAGGCAAAATATGAGTTCACTGCTATAAAGAACTATCTGCGACTGGGTAATTTATGAAGAAGAGAGGTTTCATTGACTCACTCACAGTTCCACAGGCTGTACAGGAAGCATCACTAGGAGGCCTCAGGAAACTTACAATCATGGCAGAAGGTGAAGGGGAAGCAAGCACATCTTACCATGGCAGAGCAGGAGAGAGAAAGAGAGCAAAGGGGGAAGTGCCACACACCTTCAAACAACCAGATCTCATGAGAACTCACTCACTATCATAAGAGCAGCAAGGGGGAAGTCCACCTCCATGATCCAATTACCTCCCACCATGCCCTCCCCTGACATGTGGGGATTACAATTCAATATGAGATTTGAGTGGGGACACAGAGCCATACCATATCAGGGTAGAAGAACATGGATGGGTGCCAAGGACTCTAAGGCACAGATTGTGCTAGTCAGTGACCCACTGCTCCTCAGCACACAGCCACTCTTCTAGACTATGCTTGTACTCCTAGGGCTGGGAGTGTGCAGACCACATTTTTCAGGCTCCCTTGTCAGCCGCTTCCTGTTTGGTTCTCCCAATAACAGACTCTAGTGGTCTTTTCTTGGTCCAAGAAGAGACAAACATTCTGCTTCTGGCCCTGGCAGTGTGGTAGTTGCTGGGGGAGGCTGGCAGGAACTGTAGTGGCAACAGGATTCCGACCCCCCAGCATGATAGGCAGCATCTTTTCAGCTATTTCAGTTCTAATCTAGGTGCACAACTCTGGCAGAGCCAGAACCAACTGGCTCAACATTAGCTCCTACAGTGCCACCTCTACCCTGGGGGTATTAGCAGCTCCTGATCTCAGATTATCACACCATCTTCCTTTTTTTCCCAGGGCCCCTAAACCTTTTTCCTTTTGCTCTCCCAACACTTCTAAGACCATTCTAATCGGTTACCTATATTGAATTTTTCTCTGTTTGAAATACTAAGCAAATTCTGTTTTTCAGAATGAACTTCAAATGATACAAAGATCATTCATTCCAGTATTGTATTTAATTTAAAAAATGATTTTAGAACAATGTGTCACTCAGTAAGGAACTGGTTAAATAAATTATAGCACAAACAAACACAAGAATACTATACAGTTGTCAAAAAGACTGATGCAGTTCTATATGTACCAATATGAATAATCTTCAAGTTGTTATAGTTAAAAAAAAATAGGTACAGAATACCACATGTCAGATGCTACCACTTGTGTTGATCTCTCGGTAGAATTTTAAGTTCACAGGCTCTCTACACTGGCCAACTGCCATGATTTAATTGGCTCCATGGCCACACTGTGGCCGAAAAAACCTTTCTCATCTTCTTTCTACCATTTCCTCTGTTTACCTTCTTCCCCCAAAAATATTAAGTTTTTGTCATGATCTATGGCTGATAAGATTCATGTAAATCTAAAATGTAATACGATTAGATTCTCAGATCATTTCAAAATCCAGTCAGAGATTAGGAGTCCACATTGTAAACTGCTACTTGAGCTTGTTTGATCTGCAGATTTATTTGTGTTTTTTAAATTCTGTGGGTGGGGACTGATTCAGAGTTCTTATGTGTGCACGACCTATGAGACTAGAAAACTGTAACACATGGAGATCTCTTTTTAAAAGAGATCTAGGGTAAGACTGAGCACCCCATCATGCCTGAGAAATAGCCAGCCCTCTTCCTGGTCTATGAGGAAGACTGTGACTGAACAAAATAACATGAAATTGGGGGAGAGAGATTGTGGAGCCGTAATTTTATGAAGATGCCAATCCACTTTTTGCACTTTATCTGTTGGAAAAAAAACAGAAGATTGAATAGCCAGGTGTGCTTTCACTTTTGTGGGGAAGAAGACAGTATTAATGAGAGGAAGAAGTTAAACTTCTCTGAGAAATAGAGGGTTTTACTTGACAGGGAAGGGAAACTCACAATCAAATTTTGGATATTTTGTATTGCTGGCAGATTGTCCAATGAGCTAGAGACAGGAGAAATGAGTACATTCTCCGAGGTAAAGGAGTTGTGTAGCCTTTGGGTTTACTTACTTAATGTTTGTCCTTGACTCATTTCAGCATTTCTTGGAGAAAAATGAAAGAGGAATTTAAAAAGGCAGTCAGGGGCTCTACTGCATTTTAAATCCTAAGAAGTGTCTAGGATTTTTGAAGTGACCCCATAAAGATCCAAACAATTTATCAGTCTGGATTTGGTCAGAAAACAGTTACTACAAGTATTAAGAAGTAAGGGGTTTAACACAGGAATTAAAGACTGCAGCTAAAGAAGGAAAACAGTCCCTAACTTTCTTAAAACATTATGAAATTTATGCATGGGCCTTTTTTTTTTTAGCTCATCAGCTATCGTTATTGTTACTGTATCTTATGTGTGGCCCAAGACAATTCTTCTTCCAGTGTAGTTCATGAAAGCCAAAAGACTGGACAACCCTGCTAGGCCCTAAACTAAAGCAGTGAATAGGGAGAAGCAGCCAAAGTTCACAGGAAAACCAGGAAACTTCCAGGTTGCACCTGAGTATCACAGCTACCACGCGGGAGCACTGGAGAAACCTGCAAAGCCATCGCAACTGGTTGCCATGACTTCCTGTGAATAATGGCTTTTGCTTCACTGCCGTCTTCCAAATCTCAATGCAAGTTTCTCTCTTGCCCAGCTAAGAACCATACAGGGAAGGGGATTCCAGGGAAATGTAGTTCCAGCTTTACACGATGCCAGGCAGGCAATGGACAGTCTAGTACACACAACTTCACTATTATTCCTTCACCAAAACCTTTAGCAGGCTGGGTCCAGTGGCTCCTGCCTGTAATCCCAGCACTTTGGGAGGGAGGATTGCTTGAGCTCAGAAGTTCGAGACCAGCTGGGCAACATGGCTAAACCCCATCTCTACCAAAAAAAAAAAAAGAGCTGGGCATGGTGATGCACATCTGTGGTCCCAGCTACTTGGGAAGCTGAGGCAGGAGGATCACTTGAGCCCAGGTGGTCAAGGCTGCCCAATCGTGACCATGCCACTGCACTCCAGCCTGAGTGACAGAGTGAAATCCTGCCTAAAAACACAAACAAACAAAAACCTTTAGCATTTGACATGTTGGCCACTTCTTTCTTTTCAGAATACTTTTTTTCCCTTGGATTCTGAAATGCCACTTTCTCTTGGATCACCTTTTACCTGGTTTTTCTTTCTGTCAGCTTTGATGCTTCCTGTTCCTCTCCCAGAGACAGTCCTGGGACCTCCTTGCTGACCTCATTGGGTCTCATGACTTTGAGTAGGTCTATGTTCTGATGACTGCCACATATAGATCCCCAGAAAAACTGGGGCCACAAAACTCTTGACTCCTGTATTCAAGCACCCTCTTGACTTCTCTGCTGTCATCTCTAATAGCCAAACCAAACTCTAATCCCCCCACACAAAAAAAATTTATCACTCGGTCTTCCCCATCTCAAGAAATAGCAACTTTCTTTTTTCAGTTGCTCGGGTCAACAAAATCATCCTTGATTTTTCTCTTTCTCTCATCCCACATCCAATCCATCACCAAATCCTGTCAGCTCTATGCTCAAAATATATTAAGAATCTGACCACTTCTCATTACCTCTGCCTCTGTAGCCCTTTGCAAACTCCTGCCTGCATTTCTGCAGTGGTCTTCCAACCCACCCCACCTCCAAGTCTATTTCCAATACAGGAGGCAAAGGGATTCACTTAAAATATAAGTTAAATCACATCACTCCTCTGCCCAAAAGTCAACAATGATTCTCCATGTCAGTTAAGACTAAAGTCACAGTTTACAATATCACACTATCAGAAAGGCATTTCACGACTACCTTACATAACACAGCAGCCCCATCAACACTCTCCCGGGACCTTGCTTTATCTTTCTCCGTAGTGTATATTACCATCTGGGCCATTGTGTACTTGCTTATTTAGTATTTTATATCCCTGCTATGGACAGAATTATGACCCACCCCCAAATTCATATCTTGATATCCTAACCCCTAATGTGATGGTATTTGGAGATGGGGCCTTTGGGAGGTAATTAGGTTTAGATGAGGTCATGAGAGTAAAGCCCTCATGAAGAGATTAGTGCTCTTACAAGAAGAGGCATCAGTAACATTCTCTCCCTCTCTCTCTCTCTCTCCACACCCCCCCCTTTCTTCCTATCCCCACACATTAAGAAGGCATTCACCTGCAAGCCAGGAAGAGAAACTTCACCAGGAAAGGAATCAGCCCGCACCCTAATCTTGGACTTCTAAGCCTCCAGAATTGTGAGAAAATAAATTTCTGTTGTTTAAGCTACCCAGGCTGTGATATTTTGTTAGAGCAGCTCAACTGCCTTGGTTCAGATTTGGAAAATCCCACTGTTTCCAACGAGGTTATAAGATACATAAAGAACAAGATTTTCTTTTTGTTCACTGCTGTATTTCCAGCCGCTACTTGCCACTCAAAATATAGTATATCCACAATGAATAAATGACTGAATGAATGAGTTGCCCAATATCATGGCTAGAATGTGGCATAGCCTGAGCTAGCTCAGATGCTAGCTAATAACTACACAGTGAAGTAGGGATAAGTCTTAACCTGAGCCTTAATTGTTTAAGATTAAACAACTGTGTGAACCTGATTTGCAAATAGCAATATAAGCAACCCATCTTCAATATTCTAGTACATTCAGAAAATGCAGATACAAATTCTGCCCCTCCAGGTTTCTCCTAGGTGAAAGGAATGATCATTCACTTAAGAAAATCTTATAGCACATCTGTCTTGACATAATCTTCACCTGGTAAACAGCATTTGGGAATTCAGAAAACACAGCATTAAATTCTGCTCCCCATCCAAACCACAGAACTGTGTTTATTTCTTGAAGGCTATTGCAGAACTAACTCCCCAGTATAAGGGCCAACCAGCACTCTTGAGGTCTTGACTTTAAAATCAAGGCAGTGCTTTTTTAATTCCCCAAGAGTGAGAGCATGTTGGTAAAGAAACATAACTCACAATGTGAATTAGCTTCTGATAGTAATTCATCTGGTTCCACTAAAACAGAAAGCTCAAAACCATTCAGACATGTTTCCTTGAGACTGCTGAAATCAGATTCTTTTAAAAGCGGTAAGTAGTAACCATCCCTGAAAATCAAGGCCAAATGGGCCAGAAATGAGAAGCAGTTTGTAAATTCTGAGTTTTGGCCCACTGGAGCCAATTACTCTAACAGGGACAACCTTCGTGTCTTTATTTGAATGCTTGAGATAGCCTGTTTACTGCAAGGTAAGTGATTGATGTGTGCTCTCAGTGTAATTGAGGAGAAACCTCTCGGATCACAAATTCAACCAGTAATTACTTTAGGATTCCTCTGAGAAAGTGTCTACATAATTTCCTTTGTATGTGTTTTCCAAAAGGACTTATGTCTCCTATCCAGTGTTCTCTAAACCACAAATGTACTCCATTGATTTTTTCAGGCTACAGTGTGTTGATTTTCAGCCCATAGTGTATAAGGTGAAAGGAAACAATAACTGAATATAGAAAATATTGATCTGCAACCATTGATTCAAGGCCCCGGGGTGTCAAAAGATTAGTTACTTTTAAGAGAAGTCCTGAAGGTGACTTTCAACTACTTTTTATTGACCAACACAGACCAGATAAACCCTTCTATTCAAAGCCATGGGCTCTTCTCCAAGAGCCATAATGAAAAACCATTTTACTCCCTTGCTTGAGATCCAGGTAAGACAACACAGTTTCTAAGTAAATATAAATGATGTACGGTTACGAAATGATTCATGGTATTCTAATTTAACTATAATAACAACTAGTACATTTATTGTTTACTATGTCTCAGGAATTGTTCCAAGTGATTGACATATATTAACTTATGTAATCATCACAACACCCCCTTTGAGGTAGGTACCAATATTATCCCCATTTTAAAGAAGAGGAAACTGAGGCATAGAAAGAGTAAGTTACTTGTCCAAGGTCAAACAGCTAGTAAGTGTCAGGGCCAAGCTTTGAACTCAAATAGCTTGGCTCTAGAAATTATACTCTTAACCACTGCATGAAGATAGCACTCAAATGTTAAGGGAAACCTGAGAAACTTCACTGAACAAAGTCGCAAATGAAAATTATTGAAATATTGGCCATTATTCTGCATCTGCAGAAGGTGAAGAAGGAAAAGCAATATTTTGAATTCTAAGTACTTTTCTGGTTTTTTGTTGAAAAAAATAATTTAGAATAAAACTAAATTAATGTATCATCCCATAGCTGACTAAAATACTCTGGGGAGATTTCCTATCATCATTTATACACTTTTAATCCCGTAGACTATAATCAATACTCATCAAAACCACAATGAGATACCACTTCACACCCATTAGAATGACCATCAGAAAAAAAAAAAAAAAACAGAAAGTGCCCATCATAGTGGTGTACCTATAGTCCCAGCTACTCAGGGGGCTGAGGTGGCAGGATTCCTTGAGCTCAGGAGCTGCAGTTCAGCCTGGGCAATGTAGCAAAACCAGACCTCTGAAAAATATTTATAAAAAATTAACAAAACAGAAAGCAACAAGTGTTAGTAAAGATGTGGAAAAATTGGAACACTTGTGCATTGTTCGTGGGGAACATAAAATAGTGCAGCAGCTATGGAGAGCATTACGGAGATTCCTCAGAAAAGTAAATATAGAATTATCATATCATCCAGCAATTCCACTTCTGGGTATAAAACCAAAAGAATTGAAAGCGGGTATTCTAACAGATATTTGTGCATCTATGTTCATAGCAGCCAAAAGGTGGAAACAACCCAATGTCCATCAACAAATAAATTTATAAACAAAATGTCATATATACATATAATAGAAATTTTATTCAGCCTTAAAAAGGAAGGAAATTCTGACACATGCTACAATACAGATGAACCTTGAAGACATTATACTAAGTGAAATAAGCCATCACAAAAGAACAAATACTATATGACTGCATTTAAATGAGCATCTTAGAGTGCTCAAATTCATAGAGATAGAAAGTAGAATGGTGGTTTCCAGGGGCTGGGCAAAGTGGGAATAAGGAGTTTTTGTTTAATGGGTACAGAGTTTCCACTTGAGAAGATGAAAAAACTTTTGGAGATGGATGGTGCTGATGGTTGCACAACAATGTGAATGTACTTAATGCCACAGAAATGTACTCTTAATGGTTAAAATGATAAGTTTTATGTTATGTATATTTTATAATAAAAATACTATATTTTTTCATGCATACCTGTGTGCATATATATGTGTATAGATAGTTACTGTCTTTTTAATACTAATCAAAGCTGTAAACACTATTCTGTATCTTTTTTCTTCTTATAACAACATATCTTAGGGATAATTCCATATTAGTACATTCTTTTAAATGGCTTCCTGATATTCTATGATATGGGATACCATAATTTAAGCCACCTGAGAACAATGATTATTTAATTGTCCACAGTCTCATTACAATAAACAATGCTGCAAAAACAACTACAACAACAAAAATTTTCGAGAATCAAAAGCACATAATAGTTCTTGCATTAGGATAGATGAGGTAATGTGATGCTAAAAAGCAACCCCCAAACCTTCTATTAAATAGGAAAAAAACTCTCAAATCCTCTTACCACAAGAGTCTATTTCTTACTCATGCTACATGTCCTGCAGGAGTCAGCAAGGGCCTCTGCTCCACACGGTTCCACCATCTTCTGACTGTATCATCGAGATGTAGCTTCCCTCCCTGATGATTGGGCTTTCCGCTGTCTTGTTCCAGGAGACTCATCTCATTATCCAAAACTAATATTTGCTCTTTGATGAGTATTATGACTACCTCTTCCACACTTCAATCACACAAACAGAAAAATTTTCTCACTATAGGTAAATCAAAGTTCTACAAATTATTTATGGAATTCTCTCTGTAACGTTCCAGTGATAATTTTCACTCAAAAAATATTTATATCATTCCTACTACATACTAAGTGCTGTCACATGGGAGGTATTCAGTAAATATTTGCTAAGTGAAAAACAAACAATCCCTACTTGTCTAGTAATTGCTGCTCTTTCTTCCAGAGCAATCAAACCACTAGAAATAGGAAGAGTAAATAAGAAATTACTTCCAATTAAATACTTAGAAATTAACTTAACCAAAGAAGTGAAAGATCTCTGTAATTAAAACTGTAAGACACTGCTGAAAGAAATTGAAGAAGACACACACAAAAAATGGAAAGATATTCCATGTTCATGGATCGGAAGAATCAATATTGTTAAAATGTCCATACTATCCAAAGACATCTACAGATTCAATGCAATCCCTATCAAAATACCAATCACATTCTTCATAGAAATAGAAAAACAATCCAAAAATTTATATGAAACCACAAAGGACCCAGAATAGCCAAAGCTATCCTGAGCAAAAAGAACAAAACTGGAGGAATCACATTACCTGACTTCAAATTATACTGCAGAGCAATAGTAACTAAAACAGCATGGTACTGGCATAAAAACAAACACATAGACCAATAAACAGAATAGAGAACCCAGAAACAAATCCATACATCTACAGTGAACTCATTTTCAACAAAGATGCCAAGAACATACACTGGAGAAAGGACAGTCTCTTCAGTAAATGGTGCTGGGAAAATTGGATATCCATATGCAGAAGAATGAAACTAGACCCCTATCTTTCATCATATACAAAAATCAAAATGGATTAAAGACTTAAATCTAAGTTCTCAAATTGTAAAAGTACTAAAAGAAAACATTGAGGAAACTCTCCGGGACGTTGGACTGGGCAAAGATTTCTTGCATAGTACCCCCAAAGCACAGACAACCAAAGCAAAAATGGACAAATGGGATCACATCAAGTTAAAAAATCTTCACAGCAAAGGATACAATCAACAAAGTGAGCAGACAACCCACAGAATGGGATAAAATATTCCCATCTGACAAGGGAGTGTTAAGCAGAATATATAAGGAGCTCAAGCAACTGTATAGGAAAAAATCTATTAATCCAAATAAAAATGGGCAAAAGATCTGAATAGCCATTTCTCAGAAGACATACAAATGGCAAATAAGTATATGAAAAGGTGTTCAACATAATTGATCATCAGAGAAATGCAAATCAAAACTACAATAAGATATCACCTCATCCCAGTTAAAATGGCTTATATCCAAAAGACAGGCAATAACAAATGCTGGCAAGGATGTGGAGAAAAGGGAACCCTCGTACACTGTCAATAGGAATGTAAATTAGTACAACCACTGTGGAGAACACTTTGGAGGTTCCTCAAAAAACTAAAAATAGAGCTACCATATGATCCAGTGATCCCACTGCTAGGTATATACCCAACGGAAAGGAAATTAGTATATCAAAGAGATATCTGCACTCCCATATATATTGCAGCACTGTTCACAATAGCCAAGATTTGGAAGCAACCTAAGAGTCTATCAACAGATGAATGGATAAGGAAAATGTGGTGCATATATAAAATGGAGTGCTATGCAGCCATAAGGAAGAATGAGATTCTGTCATTTGCAACAACATGAATGGAACTGGAGGTCATTAAGTTAAGTAAAATAAGCCAGGGACAGAAAGACAAACTTTACTTGTTCTTACTTGTTTGTGGGAGTGAAAAATCCAAACAGTTGAAATCATGGAGATAGAGAGTAGAATGATGGTTACCAAAGGTGGCAAGGGCAGGGAGCAGGGAAGTGGGGATGATTAATGGGTACAAAAAATAGTTAGAATGAATAAGACTTAGCATTTGCTGACACAACAAGGCGGCCATTGTCAATAACAATTCAATTGTACATTTTTAATTAACTAAAGTAGTACATTTGGATTGTCTGTGACACAAAGGATAAATGCTTGAGGTGACAACCCATTTACCCTGATGTGATCATTACACATTATATGCCTGTATCAAAATATCTCATGTACCTCATAAATATATACATCTACTATGTACCCACAAAAAATTAAAAATTTTAAAATTAAAAAAAAAGAAATGACTTCTGACTTTCTTCTCACCTAGTCACTTGGCCAGACCCCAAACGAGTTTAACTTCCTCTTTGAGAGTAAACCATCACTGTCGGGAGGAGAACCAGGAATCTAACTGAGCCCGAAACTACAACTAAGTCATAATCACTGCCCAGTTCAAAATTCTCATTGTTTCAAAGTCAAACCAGTGTCTAAGGTTGGCACTTACACATTTCAGCTTAGAGCTTCCATTTGCATTTTGCACAAATATTATCCATAGGTGAGAGAAAAGAATATGATACAGGCTAATCCAATAGCTAATTAGCAACACCTGCACCAAAGCAATATTAGCATCTTGCTATTAGGTTACTGTTTGCATTACAGGATAAGTGATTATACCTGTCAAACTATGACAGAACTTGCTTCATTTTTCAGTTCGTGTATAAATTTAAATGCCATTTTTAATAGCCCCCCCAAAAATTTAGATGTGACATTTTACTATTTTTGAATTTCAGTAAAATGACAGAATTTCAATTCAATTCCTAAAAAATTAGAAAGTCATATTTACATAAATAAACATATCCTTTTAATTATTTCTATCAGGGTATCTCCTTTACTCTATCTACCTGTTCTCCCTGAGGCTCCAACAAGTAGATACAAACTCTAAAGGTAGCAACACATGCTAATGCTCATAATTTTATCCCTTTGCTTAACAGAACACTCAGTTCGTGCAGGTGCTCTATACATATTTGTTGTATTAATTAAATTCAATTTCTGCCTCTATGTTGATGACTCCCAAGCCTCCAGTTCCAACCACTTTCCAACCTCCAGGGTCTACTCACTTAACAAAATCTCTCTCTTTGAAAATTTTACTATTCCACAGACACTACTGTAATCCCCCAATGGGTTCATTTTGCCAGCTGCCCAGAAAAGCCAATGCACTGAGAATAGCAGGGTTTTGCAGCAAAGAAAGAGTTTAATAATCACAGAGCCAAGCAGAAGGATGGGGCTTCCTACTCAAATCAGACTGCCTAAGAATTCAGAGGCTAAGGTTTTTATGGATAATTTGGCAGGCAGGGGTTCAGAGATGGGTGCTGCCGATTGGTTGGGAATGATATCATAGGAAGGTGGAAAACAGTCCTCATGCACTCAGTCAGCCTCTGGGTGGAGGCACAAGGCCAATTGATTCATGAGTCACAGGTCCTGGTGGAGTCAGTCGGTTGCCAGAATGCAAAAGTCTGAAAAACACCTCAAAAGACCAATCTCGGGTTCCGCAATAGTGATGTTATTTATAGGAGCAATTGGGAAATTCACAAATCTTGTCACCTCTGGCCACATGACCCCTGAGCTATAAGGGATTCTTCAAAACTACACCTACATTATAGGAGAATTCAGGCCCCTCCCATAATCTTGTGGCCTTTCATTAGTCTTAGAAAGGCAGCTTCAGACCCCAAGCAAGGAGGGCGTCTGTTTTAGAGAGGGAATATTATCATCCCTGCTTCAAAGTTAAACTACAAACTAATTTCCTCCCATAGTTAGCTTGGCCTACACCCCAGAATGAGCAAGGAGAACCAGCCTGTGAGGGCAGAAGCAAGATAGAGTCAGTCATGCTAGACTTCTCCCACTGTCATAATCTCTGCAAAGGCAGTTTCACTACCTGCTCTATTATGATCAACATTCATATTATTTTCAACATTGATAGTCACTCAGATCAAGATCAAGAATTCACAGTATTCCTTGTCCACACATGAGAAAATTCTTTCTCCAGTCCTGGAAGGAGTGTCATGTTGTGAAATTGATTTTGGAGCAGAAGTCCTAACCTGGGAGCAGAGGAGGGTTCTTAGGGAATGTAGAAACCCCCTAAAATTCACACAAAATTTATGTTGTATGAATATTCTCTCTCCATCTCAGAAGTAGGGGTGGGGTTGCTGTAAGACCCAATGTGTCCTAAAAGGGAGAAGTCGGAATATGACTTTATAGCATGGGGCCTGCCATACCATCATTAAAATTTTGCGTCATTGTATTTGCCTTCAAATGTCTAAAAGGCTTTCTGACATGAAAAAAAAAATGGATCAGATTTGTTCTGTGAAGCTTCAGAGAACAGACCTAGCATGAGGAAGTTAGAGAAAAGCACACATTCACTCAAGAGAAGAAGAAATTCTGCCTCAGCTGTCAAAACCGGCATGAACTGACTGGTGTGATAGGGAGTTACTTGTTGAATTGTGTTCAAATGAGGCTTGTCTGTGATCCTTTGGATGGGTGTCTCCAAAGACCTTTATCTGGCCGGGCACGTTGGCTCACGCCTGTAATCCCAGCACTTTGGGAGGCCAAGGTGGGCGGATCACAAGGTCAGGAGATAGAGACCATCCTGGCTAACACGGTGAAACCCCATCTCTACTAAAAATACAAAAAATTAGCCGGGCCTGGTGGCAGGTGCCTGTAGTCCCAGCTACTTGGGAGGCTGAGGCAGGAGAATGGCGTGAACCCAGGAAGCGGAGCTGGCAGTGAGCCGAGATGGTGCCACTGCACTCCAGCCTGGGCGACAGAACAAGACTCCGTCTCAAAAAAAAAAAAAAAAAAAAAAAAAAAAAAAAAGAGAGAGACTTTTATCTAGCGTTGACTAGGTGTGGTGGCAATGGGAAGATTAAAAGATGGATAAGAGGTATCCTCCGCCTTTAGGAGCTCACCATCTATGACATCATACTCCACGTTCATAGGTACTTGGAAATTAACACGATGTACTAAATTTTTACTTTCCCTCAAAACCATCCTATTTTTGAAATGTTATTTCCCCTAAATACTAGCATTACAAGTCCTTATGTATTAAAATAATCTTCAAAATATTTTGTATTCCATTTTTCAGTTAAAATAGCATTGATTTACTTAACATACTCAAACCCACACTTTGACTCTTTATGATTGAAAAGCTGTTCATTGTGCATACCACCGTGGGAACTAATCTAATGATCAAGGCTCCATGTTTTCTGTGAAATGGACTCAGATTTTGCCTCCAGCTGTACGATATAGAACCCTGTAGACAACATTTTTTAAACTACCATTAAAGGTATAAGAACATTTTCCAGACTCTACAGAAAACTACTCTTTCAAACAATGGGAGTCACTTTTCTTCATAGCATCAAGCTGAAAAAGGTACTATAAGTCAAAGTCATTATACTCAGAGAGCACATATATGCATTTATTTCAACGTCCATCTAAGGCTGAACTGTAGCAGTGGCGACCTACAATTTCTCACAGACAGATTTATTGTGAAAAGATCCAAAATGGCCTTTCTACTCAGTGCACATCTACTCTTCTATTGTGAGAATCTCATCTCTGATGCATACTTTCTCCAGGCTATGGATATTCTTTGCAATCTTCACCTGACTTTGATCACCAGTTTGATCATTCAGTCTCTATTGCAGAAAATATTCTTCAGTTTAAAAATATAGTCTTGGCCAGGCATGGTGGCTCACACCTGTCATCCCCACACTTTGGGAGGCTAAGGTGGGAGGATTGTTTGAGTCCAGAAGTTCAAGACCAGTCTGGGCAACATAGTGAGACCCCATCCCTACAAAAAAAATTTGAAATTAGCCAAGAGGGGTGGCTCACTCCTGTAGTCCCAACTACTTGGGGAGCTGAGGCAAAATGATCGCTTGACACAGTAGTTGAAGGCTACATGCCCCTGCACCCCAGCCTGGGCAACAGAGCATTACCCTGTCTCTTAAAAATTAATTAATTAAAAATAATAATTTAAAAATTAAAATTAAATAAAAATATAGTCTGAAGATTATTCAAAGCAAGCCCATTTTATATATTTTTAATCCTTACAGACTTTTAAGGATATGACATTTTGAACTTACTAATTTTTGTGCTTTTTTAAATAATAAACTGATTTTTATAATATGCTCAGCAAAAACAATAGTTTTGTCAACCTTCTCTTTTATATTAGGGAATAAGGAGAGCTGAGGAGGGAAGAAAGAAAGAGAAACAATTTTCTTTTTTTTTTTTATTCTACTTTAAGTTTTAGGGTACATGTGCACATTGTGCAGGTTAGTTACATATGTATACATGTGTCATGCTGGTGCGCTGCACCCACTAACTCGTCATCTATTAGGTATATCTCCCGATGCTATCCCTCCACCCTCCCGCCACCCCACAACAGTCCCCAGAGTGTAATATTCCCCTTCCTGTGTCCATGTGATCTCATTGTTCAATTCCCACCTATGAGTGAGAATATGCGGTGTTTGGTTTTTTGTTCTTGCGATAGTTTACTGAGAATGATGATTTCCAAATTCAACCATGTCCCTACAAAGGACATGAACTCATCCTTTTTTATGGCTGCATAGTATTCCATGGTGTGTATGTGCCACATTTTCTTAATCCAGTCTATCATTGTTGGACATTTGGGTTGGTTCCAAGTCTTTGCTATTGTGAATAATGCCACAATAAACACACGTGTGCATGTGTCTTTATAGCAGCATGATTTATACTCCTTTGGGTATATACCTAGTAATGGGATGGCTGGGTCAAATGGTATTTCCAGTTCTAGATCCCTGAGGAATCGCCACACTGACTTCCACAATGGTTGAACTAGTTTACAGTCCCACCAACAGTGTAAAAGTGTTCCTATTTCTCCACATCCTCTCCAGCACCTGTTGTTTCCTGACTTTTTAATGATCGCCATTCTAACTGGTGTGAGATGGTATCTCATTGTGGTTTTGATTTGCATTTAAGAGAAACAATTTTCAATATTTCTCTTGGCTGGGGTGAGAACTTCCTAATGCATAGCTAAGTTCATTCAAAAAAAATACAGTTTCCAAAATAAACAAGAAATCTACTTTTCAGAAATAGGCCAAAAATTGGCACAAAGTAAAATCAATAGGTCTTGGACATTTTTTTTGTTGTTGTTGTTTTTATTTTTGTTTTTGTTTTTCCTCTTTCAGTTCCAAATCTTTTAATTAGGTTAAAAAAGATAAAGAAAACATGAAGAACATGAATAATATAATAAAAGCAATTTAATTTATATATCCAACTACTCCTTTACCCTAAAAAATATATATCCATAACTACAACCTTAATAAATTTTAATAATAATATGTGATCACAATATAATAAACATGGAGATTAAAATAAAACATAAACCAACAATATTTCTTACAAGAAAAAAGGTATAATAAATTATTTTCTAAATAACTTTTATATCCAAGAAAATATCAAAACTTTACCTGAATAGCTGGGAATAACAGAATAGCTGGGAAATAACAATAATGAGAGTATAGCATATGAGATATTATAAAACATGTCACCACATTAAATGCTTTCATGATTGAATAAGCAAACAAACTATTCTTATTGACAGTTTTCATATTGACAGTTATTCTTTTATTTTATTTTATTTTATTATTATTATACTTCAAGTTTTAGGGTACATGTGCACAATATGCAGCTTAGTTTTACATATGTATACATGTGCCATGCTGGTGTGCTGCACCCATTAACTCGTCATTTAGCATTAGGTATATCTCCTAATGCTATCCCTCCCCCACCCCGCCACCCCACAACAGTCCCCAGAATGTGATGTTCCCCTTCCTGTGTCCATGTGTTCTCATTGTTCAATTCCCACCTATGAGTGAGAACACGCGGTGTTTGGTTTTTTGTCCTTGCGATAGTTTACTGAGAATGATGATTTCCAATTTCATCCATGTCCCTACAAAGGACATGAACTCATCATTTTTTATGGCTGCATAGTATTCCATGGTGTATATGTGCCACATTTTCTTAATCCAGTCTATCATTGTTGGACATTTAGGTTGGTTCCAAGTCTTTGCTATTGTGAATAGTGCCGCAATAAACATACGTGTGCATGTGTCTTTATAGCAGCAGGATTTATAGTCCTTTGGGTATAAACCCAGTAATGGGATGGCTGGGTCAAATGGTATTTCTAATTCTAGATCCCTGAGGAATCGCCACACTGACTTCCACAATGGTTGAACTAGTTTACAGTCCCACCAACAGTGTCAAAGTGTTCCTATTTCTCCACATCCTCTCCAGCACCTGTTGTTTCCTGACTTTTTAATGATTGCCATTCTAACTGGTGTGAGATGGTATCTCATTGTGGTTTTGATTTGCATTTCTCTGATGGCCAGTGATGGTGAGCATTTTTTCATGTGTTTTTTGTCTGCATAAAAGTCTTCTTTTGAGAAGTGTCTGTTCATGTCCTTTGCCCACTTTTTGATGGGGTTGTTTGTTTTTTTCTTGTAAACTTGTTTGAGTTCATTGTAGATTCTGGATATTAGCCCTTTGTCAGATGAGTAGTTTGCAAAAATTTTCTCCCATTCTGTAGGTTGCCTGTTCACTCTGATGGTAGTTTCTTTTGCTGTGCAGAAGCTCTTTAGTTTAATTAGATCCCATTTGTCAATTTTGTCTTTTGTTGCCATTGCTTTTGGTGTTTTAGACATGAAGTCCTTGCCCATGCCTATGTCCTGAATGGTAATGTCTAGGTTTTCTTCTAGGGTTTTTATGGTTTTAGGTCTAACATTTAAGTCTTTAATCCATCTTGAATTAATTTTTGTATAAGGTGTAAGGAAGGGATCCAGTTTCAGCTTTCTACATATGGCGAGCCAGTTTTCCCAGCACCATTTATTAAATAGGGAATCCTTTCCCCATTGCTTGTTTTTGTCAGGTTTCTCAAAGATCAGATAGGTGTAGATATGCGGCGTTATTTCTGAGGGCTCTGTTCTGTTCCATTGATCTATATCTCTGTTTTGGTACCAGTACCATGCTGTTTCAGTTACTGTAGCCTTGTAGTATAGTTTGAAGTCAGGTAGCGTGATACCTCCAGCTTTGTTCTTTTGGCTTAGGATTGACTTGGCGATGTGGGCTCTTTTTTGGTTCCATATGAACTTTAAAGTAGTTTTTTCCAATTCTGTGAAGAAAGTCATTGGTAGCTTGATGGGGATGCCATTGAATCTATAAATTACCTTGGGCAGTATGGCCATTTTCATGATATTGATTCTTCCTACCCATGAGCATGGAATGTTCTTCCATTTGTTTGTATCCTCTTTTATTTCATTGAGCAGAGGTTTGTAGTTCTCCTTGAAGAGGTCCTTCACGTCCCTTGTAAGTTGGATTCCTAGGTATTTTATTCTCTTTGAAGCAATTGTGAATGGGAGTTCACTCATGATTTGGCTCTCTGTTTGTCAATATTGGTGTATAAGAATGCTTGTGATTTTTGTGCATTGATTTTGTATCCTGAGAATTTGCTGAAGTTGCTTATCACCTTGAGGAGATTTTGGGCTGAGACAATGGGGTTTTCTAGATATACAATCATATCGTCTGCAAACAGGAACAATTTGACTTCCTCTTTTCCTAATTGAATACCCTTTATTTCCTTCTCCTGCCTGATTGCCCTGGCCAGAACATCCAACAATATGTAGAATAGGAGTGGTGACAGAGGGCATCCCTGTCTTGGACCAGGTTTCAAAGGGAATGCTTCCAGTTTTTGCCCATTCAGTATGATATTGGCTGTGGGTTCATCATAGATAGCTCTTATTATTTTGAGATATGTCCCATCAACACCTAATTTGTTGAGAGTTTTTAGCATGAAGCGTTGCTGAAATTTGTCAAAGGCCTTTTCTGCATCTATTGAGATAATCATGTGGTTTTTGTCTTTGGTTCTGTTTATATGCTGCATTACATTTATTGATTTGCGTATATTGAACCAGCCTTGCATCCCAGGGATGAAGCCCACTTGATCATGGTGGATAAGCTTTTTGATGTGCTGCTGGATTTGGTTTGCCAGTATTTTATTGAGGATTTTTGCATCGATGTTCATCAAGGATATTGGTCTAAAATTCTCTTTTTTGGTTGTGTCTCTGCCAGACTTTGGTATCAGGATGATGCTAGCCTCATAAAATGAGTTAGGGAGGATTCCC
Source organism: Pan troglodytes (assembly GCF_028858775.2). NCBI lineage: Eukaryota > Metazoa > Chordata > Mammalia > Primates > Hominidae > Pan > Pan troglodytes. The sequence goes on along the minus strand of NC_072408.2, from coordinate 53,800,946 downwards.
TCTTTTTCTATTGATTGGAATAGTTTCAGAAGGAATGGTACCAGTTCCTCCATGTACCTCTGGTAGAATCTGGCTGTGAATCCATCTGGTCCTGGACTCTTTTTGGTTGGTAAGCTATTGATTATTGCCTCAATTTCAGAGCCTGTTATTGGTCTATTCAGAGAGTCAACTTCTTCCTGGTTTAGTCATGGGAGGGTGGATGTGTCAAGGAATTTATCCATTTCCTCTAGATTTTCTAGTTTTTTTGCGTAGAGGTGTTTGCAGTATTCTCTGATGGTAGTTTGTATTTCTGTGGGATCGGTGGTGATATCCCCTTTATCATTTTTTATTGCGTCTATTTGATTCTTCTCTCTTTTCTTCTTTATTAGTCTTGCTAGCGGTCTATCAATTTTGCTGATCCTTTCAAAAAACCAGCTCCTGGATTCATTAATTTTTTGAAGGGTTTTTTGTGTCTCTATTTCCTTCAGTTCTGCTCTGATTTTAATTATTTCTTGCCTTCTGCTAGCTTTTGAATGTGTTTGCTCTTGCTTTTCTAGTTCTTTTATTTGTGATGTTAGGGTGTCAATTTTGGATCTTTCCTGCTTTCTCTTGTGGGCATTTAGTGGTATAAATTTCCCTCTACACACTGCTTTGAATGTGTCCCAGAGATTCTGGTATGTTGTGTCTTTGTTCTTGTTGGTTTCAAAGAACATCTTTATCTCTGCCTTCATTTCATTATGTACCCAGTAGTCATTCAGGAGCAGGTCGTTCAGTTTCCATGTAGTTGAGCAGTTTTGAGTGAGTTTCTTAATCCTGAGTTCTAGTTTGTTTGCACTGTGGTCTGAGAGACAGTTTGTTTTAATTTCTGATCTTTTACATTTGCTGAGGAGAGCTTTACTTCCAACTATGTGGTCAATTTTGGAATAGGTGTGGTGTGGTGCTGAAAAAAATGTATATTCCGTTGATTTGGGGTGGAGAGTTCTGTAGATGTCTATTAGGTCCGCTTGGTGCAGAGCTGAGTTCAATTCCTGGGTATCCTTGTTAACTTTCTGTCTCATTGATCTGTCCAATGTTGACAGTGGGGTGTTAAAGTCTCCCATTATTATTGTGTGGGAGTCTAAGTCTCTTTGTAGGTCACTAAGGACTTGCTTTATGAATCTGGGTGCTCCTGTATTGGGTGCATATATATTTAGGATAGTTAGCTCTTCTTGTTGAATTGATCCCTTTACCATTATGTAATGGCCTTCTTTGTCTCTTTTGATCTTTGTTGGTTTAAAGTCTGTTTTATCAGAGACTAGGATTGCAACCCCTGCCTTTTTTTGTTTTCCATTTGCTTGGTAGATCTTCCTCCATCCTTTTATTTTGAGCCTATGTGTGTCTCTGCATGTGAGATGGGTTTCCTGAATACAGCACACTGATGGGTCTTGACTCTTTATCCAATTTGCCAGTCTGTGTCTTTTAATTGGAGCATTTAGTCCATTTACATTTAAAGTTAATATTGTTATGTTTGAATTTGAGCCTGTCATTATGATGTTAGCTGGTTATTTTGCTCGTTAGTTGATGCAGTTTCTTCCTAGCCTCGATGGTCTTTACAATTTGGCATGATTTTGCAGTGGCTGGTACTGGTTATTCCTTCCCATGTTTAGTGCTTCCTTCAGGAGCTCTTATAGGGCAGGCCTGGTGGTGACAAAATCTCTCAGCACTTGTTTGTCTGTAAAGTATTTTATTTCTCCTTCACTTATGAAGCTTAATTTGGCTGGATATGAAATTCCAGGTTGAAAATTCTTTTCTTTAAGAATGTTGAATATTGGTCCCCATTCTCTTCTGGCTTGTAGAGTTTCTGCTGAGAGATCCGCCCTTAGTCTGATGGGCTTCCCTTTGTGGGTAACCCGACCTTTCTCTCTGGCTGCCCTTAACATTTTTTCCTTCATTTCAACTTTGGTGAATCTGACAATTATGTGTCTTGGAGTTGCTCTTCTCGAGGAGTATCTTTGTGGCATTCTCTGTATTTCCTGAATCTGAATGTTGGCCTGCCTTGCTAGATTGGGGAAGTTCTCCTGGATAATATCCTGCAGAGTGTTTTCCAACTTGGTTCCATTCTCCCTGTCACTTTCAGGTACACCAATCAGATGTAGATTTGGTCTTTTCACATAGTCCCATATTTCTTGGAGGCTTTGTTTGTTTCTTTTTATTCTTTTTTCTCTAAACTTCCCTTCTCGCTTCATTTCATTCATTTCATCTTCCATCACTGATATCCTTTCTTCCAGTTGATCGCATCGGCTCCTGAGGCTTGTGCATTCTTCACGTAGTTCTCGAGCCTTTGCTTTCAGCTCCTTCAGCTCCTTTAAGCACTTCTCCATATTAGTTATTCTAGTTATACATTTATCTAAATTTTTTTTCCAAGTTTTCAACTTCTTTGCATTTGGTTTGAATTTCCTCCTGTAGCTCGGAGTAGTTTGATCGTCTGAAGCCTTCTTCTCTCAACTCGTCAAAGTCATTCTCCGTCCAGCTTTGTTCCATTGCTGGTGAGAAGCTGCATTCCTTTGGAGGAGGAGAGGCGCTCTGCTTTTTAGAGTTTCCAGTTTTTCTGCTGTTTTTTCCCCTTCTTTGTGGTTTTATCTACTTTTGGTCTTTGATGATGGTGACATACAGAGGTGTTTTTGGTGTGGATGTCCTTTCTGTTTGTTAGTTTTCCTTCTACCAGACAGGACCCTCAGCTGCAGGTCTGTTGGAGTTTGCTAGAAGTCCACTCCAGACCCTGTTTGCCTGGGTACCAGCAGCGGTGGCTGCAGAACAGTGGATTTTCATGAACCACAAATGCTGCTGTCTGATCGTTCCTCTGGAAGTTTTGTCTCAGAGGAGTACCCGGCCGTGTGAGGTGTCAGTCTGCCCCTACTGGGGGGTGCCTCCCAGTTAGGCTGCTCAGGGGTCAAGGGTCAGGGACCCACTTGAGGAGGCAGTCTGCCCATTCTCAGATCTCAAGCTGGGTGCTGGGAGAACCACTGTTCTCTTCAAGGCTGTCAGACAGGGACATTTAAGTCTGCAGAGGTTACTGCTGTCTTTTTGTTTGTCTGTGCCCTGCCCCCAGAGGTGGAGCCTACAGAGGCAGGCAGGCCTCCTTGAGCTGTGGTGGGCTCCACCCAGTTTGAGTTTCCAGCTGCTTTGTTTACCTAAGCAAGCCTGGGCAAAGGCGGGTGCCCCTCCCCCAGCCTTGCTGCTGCCTTGCAGTTTGATCTCAGACTGCTGTGCTAGCAATCAGCGAGACTCCGTGGGCATAGGACCCTCTGAGCCAGGTGGGGGATATAATCTCCTGGTGTGCCATTTTTTAAGCCCGTAGGAAAAGCGCAGTATTGGGGTGGGAGTGACCCGATTTTCCAGGTGCCGTCTGTCACCTCTTTCTTTGACTAGGAAAGGGAACTCCCTGACCCCTTGCACTTCCTGAGTGAGGCAATGCCTCACCCTGCTTCGGCTCGCCCACGGTGCGCTGCACCACTGTCCTGCGCCCACTGTCTGGCACTCCCTATTGACATAAACCTGGTACCTCAGATGGAAATGCAGAAATCACCCGTCTTCTGCGTCACTCACACTGGGAGCTGTAGACCAGAGCTGTTCCTATTCGGCCATCTTGGCTCCCTCATATTCAGGTCTTGGACATTTTACCCTGATGTGCTGACTCTATGAAATCTCCTTAATTCTATATAATATAAATCATCTAACAGTATTAGAACTAAATATAATTTGAAATTAATGATGTGAGCAATTTATTTCCATTATCATTTAATCAAGCCACTTTCATAATATAACTATTCACCTTTGCTTTCCAGAAACTAATGAAAGAAATAGCTTCTCAAATGGCAGGGGGGATGGACTTGGGCATCTGATCTTTTCCCAGTTGTCACTGACTACTTCTGTAACCTTGGACAAGTCACTTCACCTCTCTAGGCCCAGGTTCTCATGTGAAAATAGGTACAATATTACCTACATCACAGATTATGTTCATCTATATGGCAAATACTTATCAAAATCTCACTAGGAGCTGCTCACATAGATGTTAGAAATTCAATTAAGAACTAAGAATGAGATAGACATGGTCCCTATCCTCATGGAACTTACATTATAGTGGAACACAAGGATAAGAAAGCAGAAAAAGAAATAATTGTATGTCATGATGGCTGCTATACAGGAAATACACAGGGGTAGAAACAGAGAGTAACAGATAGGGTCCTAATTATACAGTGATCAGTGTTACAGGAAAGATGACAACAAAATGAGATCACAGAAAAAGCACTTGACATATAAAAGGCATTCAGTAAACACTAGTTTTTATTATGTATTATTGCTTCAGAATAAGATATGGAGAAAATTCTGGAATAAAAATAGGTAGAATGTGAAATTTAAAGGAATGGCAGCCTAGATATTTTCAAAAATTCTCCTACAAGATACCTAGATAAATTGAATACTATATAACATCAATCCTTTCTCATGCATAGTTGAGTTCATTTAAAAAAAAAAAAGTAAAGGAAAATCCCAAGGGCAAAGACTAACAAGCAAGCTGTAATCCACAGTTATAGACTGACACTGAAGGAGCAGCTGGCCTCAAAGCAATTGCCAATTTCCATTATCTAAAGTCTTGGATTTTAATGGCTACTTGGGGACAGGAAACAAGGCAGTGAACTTGCATAAGGTAGGGATTTGGAATTGAAGCCCCACATAAAGTGTTCACACCCATCTAAGTGCAGTGGCTCACACCTGCAATATCAGCACTTTGGAAAACTGAGGCAGCACTGCTTGAGCCCAGGAACTTGAGACCAGCCAGGGCAACATAGTGAGGTCCCATCTGTACAAAAAAAAAAAAAAAAACTTTTTTTTTAAATTAGCCAGGCATGGTGGGGTGTGGCTATAGTCCCAACTACTCATGAGACTGAGGCAAAAAGATTGCTTGAGACCAACATGTTGAGGCAGCAGTGAGCCACTCCAGCCTGGGTGACAGAGGGAGACCCTGTCTCTAAAGTTAAAAATTAAAAATTAAATCCTCACATTCAGCTTAACAGAAGGCTGCAAAAAAGCTGTCTACCCAACAGCAGAAAGGAGAAACAAGATTTGTCAGTCTTGACCCAGACTCAATGTGCTTAAAAATAAAAATATCTCCTGAGATTTATAACTGCAGGCTTAACGTCATGCAGTTAAGATTAAAATTCTGTCTCTGGTTTTAAAAACTCCAAAACAAGAAATTAACAGATAAAGGTCGGACAAATATGATTTCACAATCCAAAATTACAAACCACATCAGCAAACAAGTCATCATGAGTAAAAATCAGCAGAAATAAGAAATTAGGGCCTCAAGGACTTCAGCTATTGGAAATACTGGATACAGATACAGAATACAAAATGAGAATTGTAAAAGAAGCATATAGTGACTAAAAGTGAAAATCCATAATAAAAGATTACACTGACGATGGGGTAGAACACACAAAATAAAGTTAGAAATAAAAACTAAACAAATAAAATATAGGGATAATGATCTACTATAAAAATATAATGGAGGCTGGGCATGGAGGCTCACACCTGTAATCCCAGCACTGAAAGGTCAAGAGATCAAGACCATCCTGGCCAACATGGTGAAACCCCATCTCTACTAAAAATACAAAAATTAGCTGAGTGTGGTGGCACGTGCCTGAGTGGGACTCCATCTCTACATATTTATATATACACACACACACACACACACACATATGTATATATATACACATATGAATATATATATGAATTATCTGAAAAATGCCTGAAATTTACTCAAATATCCCAAAAGATCCGTAATTGAATAGAATTTATATATCACAAATTTTAGAAAGATTGGGGACTGAAAATACACTGTTGGAATAGTCTCTTCTTTAGTGAAGTAAAGAATTCTGTGCTTTTAATACATAACATTATGGGATGCCTGGAATCTTAGACTTTCATTAGAATTACCTTATTTAGAAATGAAGCAGCTATTTACTTTACAATTTGAACAGGATTAATGTTTGCACAGAGCCCCTCTTAGAAAAGTAGCTTTGGCTACTTTTTGGTCTCACTCTATCGCCCAGGCTGGACTGCAGTTGGTGCAATCACAGCTCACTGCATCCAGCCTCGTCCTGCCTGGGCTCAAGCGATCTTCCCACCTCAGCCTCCCGAGTAGCTGGGATTTATAGGTGTGAGACACCGTGCCTGGCCTGGACTAGATTGTTTTAATAACAAAAAGAGAGCTGAAAATTTTGGAATCCGCCCAAGGTATTGTTAGGAGGTTGTAAAGTGAGATTTGGCATGTGATATAATGGGAATATTTGTCCCCACCAAAATCTCATGTTGAAATGTAATCTCCAGTGATGGAGGTGGGACCTGGTGGGAGACGTTTGCATCATGGGGTGCATCACTTATGGTTTGGTGCTGTCTTCCTGATGTGAGTGAGCTCTTGTGAGATCTGGTCATTTAAAAGTGCAGCACTTCCCCCCTGCTCGCTCTCTCACTCTTGCTCTCTCTCTCCCTCTCTCTCTCTTTCACTCCTGCTCCCACCATGTGAGAGCCTGCTCCCACCATGTGACAGCCTGCTCCCTCTTTGCTTTCCACCATGACTGTAAGTTTCCTGAGGCCTCCCCAGAAGAAGATGCCAGCATTATGCTTCCTATACAGCCTGCAGAACAGTGAGCCAACTAGACCTCTTTTCTTATAAATTACTCAGTCTCAGGTATTTCTTTATAGCAATGCAAGAATGGACTCATACAGCATAGAATTATTAAAAGCAGTTTATACCCCAATTTATTCCACATCTCACTAATGCAGTTACATATATGTAAAAGGCAGAACAATACAGTACTCAGCTTTCAAGCCCCAAGATGCTTTTCAGACCTGCATTAGGAAAATTAGAAAAGCCAATTTTATTTATGGATAGAAGTTCATAATCTATCTAGAGAGATGGGCTATGCGAACATAAAAAGTTAATGCAAAATAATTCACATAACAACAAATGACTAAGTGCTGACTGCATGGCACAGACTATGAGATGAGAGAAGGAAAAGCCCTGTGAGCTACTGGTGAGGTTTCACGGCCAACACAGGACCTGCGCTGCACCTGGAGAGACGGGAATCATTTGTATTGATAAAGAGGTGTGCGGGGGATTTTGCAGGTAAAAGGAGTATCATGAACAAAGATGCAGAAATGAAAATCCAGGCATCATGTTCTACCTGACTGCTGTGGAATTCACATGAAGGAACAAAGGGACATATGTTTGGAGAAGGAAAAGGTCAGATTTCAGCAGCTGTGACATGTCAGCCAAAGGAATTAGGATTTCATTGGATAAGCAATAAAAAAAAATTAGAGGCTTTGTAAAAGTCTTTTGAGATGATTGGTAAAGGAAGACTCAGAGAAGGGAGCATTTAGAAAAGGAAAGAAAACATTTATTTTCCAAGACAGACACACTTCAGCAGAACTGGCTAGCCAAATATGAGTATTTACATTTAAAAGATGCAAAATTACCCAGGTTTCCAAGTTAGCATTAGTCTGCACATGCAGGAAAGACAGTAGCTTTCTCACATGATTTTCATATTCACAAAGGTCATGATGTATCTTCAGACACCACCATGGCAACTGTCAGATATAAAATGGTTTATGAAAAACATTCAAGTTTTTACCATTATAGAGACCACACCCAGCCAGGGTGACCTTGTTAATTTTGATTTATGTCTGAGAGTTGCATGTTTTCTCTGACTGCCATATGTGAAGTGCTTAATTATATTGAAAGCAGGGCAAAGTGTCATTTTTTGCTTCTATATGATCAAAGTAGAAATGGGGATCAATACATTTGACACTGGTATTTAGTTTGGGTTGTTGGGATGAGCAGAACCAGGAAGACCAGAAGGCTATGTAGATCTGAGTTGTATCTGTTTTCCAGCTTCACCACTAAGAAACTGAGGCAGAAGGGTCAACCCACCTGCTCAATAACATATTACACAATATAGTGAGGCCATGGTGCAGAATTGACATTACAGTTTTCAGCCCCAGCTGTCCAACCCTTCTGATTAGCTTGCTGAACGATTTTACTCCTCTTTCAATAGCTAGCAGTGAATTAATTCAAGTGTGGGTGTGTTTTGGAGTTACTTTCAACAAGACAAATGCTATAGGCCTTACAAGCAGCGCCTACAATTCAATTATTCTTAATTAGGTGGTGCTAATCTAAGAATCATCGTGCAAGTTCCTTGATGCCTCCCTGGATATCTCAGCATTATTGTCAGAGCATCTGCCTCCTTTATTGCTAATTCCAAAACATACGATTTACCTCACATTTTATTACATTTTGGGGTTTTCCCCCTTGAACCTGGAATGTGCAATTGGTGTCTTGTTAGGTTCTTAATCTGGCCTCAGAAGGAGCAATGCGAAGTTGCAAATATGCCTCTGTGGTATCATACTGATTCAGCCATTAAGAGATTCCCATTATTTCTGCTACCCGGCTCCATCTGTTTCTGTGATGATGGAAGGAAGCACTTTCTAAAATCTTGACTGTTTATTTGGTATTCACTACATGATGAGCTTTCTGTTGTTCAGTACTCATTAAGCACTTAAAAGAAGTATAATACAGTGCTATAATATAATTTATAAGTAGAGAATTGTTTCCATATATGTTACCCAAAGATGCAAAATTCAAACCTTCTCAGGTCTTTATTTGTGTCACACAATGATTTTTTTTTAACAGAATGTTGGCTGAGACTTTTTCTTTTATCCTGATACTGCTGTTAATTTAGTCCTGCTTTTTACTGGTCTAACATACACAGGACCATCTGCCAAAATATACACATGGCTCCATAACTAGGCAATTACAATTGTGTCTATGTATAAAAACTGCATTCAGGCAGCAAGTGTTGGTGGTGGAGGTCGGAGGGGAAAACAGAAGGATAAATTGCAGATGTTTTAGACTTGGAAGTAAAAAGGCTAACAAAATGTTCCAAATAAAATATTTTTGTTGTTTTCCTTTTGTAAAATAAGTTTGTCTTTTGAAATTATAACAAACATGGTTACATCACAGTAATAGCTCAGTAAGATTCAGAATACTTCAAAGATGGTTTTGCTCATCAAATGAACTCAACAACTTAATTTTTAAATGCAATTGTAAATTAATATAAGTTAAAATACAAATAAAACTTTCCCTTTAAAAGTAATTTTTGAGAACAAAACCTGGCCTTGGAATCTTTGCCTTTTCCTTCCTCTGCTGGAAGTGTTCATCTAAGCTGGTTTTATGGCATCTTATTTAAAAAGCATCATTGGGCTGGGTGTAGTGACACATGCCAGTCATCCAAGCACTTTGGGAAGTCTAAGCAGAAGGATCACTTGAGCCCAGGAGCTTCAGATCAGCCTGGGCAACATAGTCTAAAGAAAATAAAATTTTAAAAAGTAATTTAAAAGCATCATATTATCTAATAGGGTGGTAATGCAGGAGGGACCCTCTACTCCAATTGGATTTCAAAATGAGAAGCTGAAGCTGTATGGATCACTATATCCTTTTTTTAAAATTGTGTTAAAATACACATACCATAAAATTTGCCATCTTAACCAATTTTAAGTGTACAGTTCAACTGTGTTAAATATATTCACATTGTCATGCTATCAATCTCAAGAACTTTTTTTCTTTTGCCAAACTGAAACTCTATACCCATTAAACAACCCTCATTCCCATCCTCCCAGCCCCTGAAACTATACTCTTTTAAGAAAACCCTGTTTAATTTCCCTTTAGTGCTGTCTCATCATTGCCATCAGTTTTCAGCCTCTGGGAAGTCACATCACCTGTTCTGTCACCCTGCCCTCTCTAGCTCTTAGCTTTGCCACACTCATCTCCATTCTTTTCCTAAACATCAGGCTCCTCCATATTCCTAATCCTAATCCTACTCAACATTCTCTATCTCCTCCTCAGCATTTGTATTGGCCAGTGTAGCTCTTTCTCTTTTAAAAAAAATTTTTAGATTGATTCTTGGTTGGCATTTTATTTATTTTATTACTTTTTTTTTGAGACAGGGTCAGCCAGGCTGGAGCGCTGTGGCACAATCTTGGCTCACTGCAGCCTCCACCTCCTGGGCTCAAGCTATCCTCCCACCTCAGCTCCCGAGTAGGTGGGACTACAGGCTCACACCACCAAACCCAGCAACCCAGACACCTCGCCACAAGCTCTCGCTCATATTTCCCTGAGAGCTCCAAATTCTTCACCCACACCAGAGCTTAGGGAGAACTGGTTAGTAGCTCTTTCTTGATCCTCCTCCCTTCAGACTTTCACTTCCTCAGCTTCCCTCACAATTGGGCAAGGTCTAATTCATATAATCACTTCCTTATTCTGTGACATTTTTGGTGGCTTTGCTTCCCTGACTGAACACCGACTGATACAATGGCAGAGGAGGAAAAACAATTTCCCTCTACCTTTCTAAGTTCAGCAGCTGGGGCCCTGCCAATAAAACTGATAAAAGACAGATTAATAGGAGAAAAGGCATACAAATGTTATTTGATATTAATATGTTTACATGTACATGGAGGCCTTTGTATAAAAGAAATGAAGATTCAAAGAAGCAAATAGGCTTGAGCACTTATATACCATTTCAACAAAGAATGCTAAATTCTGGAGCTATGACAGGTCAAAGGAAACGGAGGCAAGGGAATTTCCTAGGGGTGGTAAATGTGAGGCGTAAATATATGAGGAAATTAATGGTAAATAAAGGTTGTTTAGTAAGATTTGTTCTGCAGACTTGTCTTGGTGCATCTCAGGGCTGATAAGAGTTCTAGAGTCCTCTCAAGTAATTAAGAGTCCTGGTGATTAAGAGTTGTTCTCCTGGGAGCTGTGGCTCACGCACCTGTAATCTCAGCACTTTGGGAGGCCAAGGCAGAAGGATCATTTGAGACCAAAAGTTCAAGACCTGCCTGGGCAACATAGCAAGACCCTGTCTCTACAAAAATAAATTAGCCAGGTGTGGTGGTGCACACCTGTAGTCCCAGCTACTCAGAAGACAGAGCGAGACCCCATCTCTTAAAAAACAAAAAGAGTGATGTTCCCCTTCCTGTGTCCACGTGTTCTCATTGTTCAATTCCCACCTATGAGTGAGAATATGTGGTGCTTGGTTTTTTGTCCTTGCGATAGTTTGCTGAGAATGATGGTTTCCAGCTTCATCCATATCCCTACGAGCTGATGGGTGCTGCACACCAACATGACACATGTATACATATATAACTAACCTGCACGTTCTGCACATGTACCCTAAAACTTAAAGTGTAATTTTAAAAAAAGAGTTGTTCTCTTCTTTCTGGTACAAAAGAGGTAAACACCTTTACAAGTAGAAATTTATGTCCTGCTTTTAGTCAGATGGAGGAGGGCAGAGAGTTTTTTCTGCATAAGCTATTTCTTAATTGCCTTCAGCTCAAAATAATCCTCATGCCAAAGTGGCATATTCTGGTCCCCTTCACAATATATGTATGTGTGTAGAAAAATGTCTGAAAAGATACATACCAAATGTAAACCCTGGTTATCTCTGAGCTTATGTGAATTTTTTTACCTTTTACTCATTTGTATTTCCTAGTTTTTAAAAGAATAACTGTGGGTTAACTAAGCTGAAATGATTAAAGACAGAAAAATTTCTATTTACATTACAACAATTGAGTAACAACCCATTCTTAAACAAGAACCTTGGTAGGAATCAATGGGACACAAACTACCTGGCATTCATATGAGAACCTTCTCTTCAATGTAGGCAGCCTGAAGTACTCAATTTATTCCCTGAGATGACTAAGGAATCTCGGAAATACTGTGGATATTTGTTAAAAAAGGAAAGACAGAATTATTATACCTTTTCATACTTTTGATTCACCTTCACATTTCTTTACTGAGTCTTTTCCCACCCTGGCAAGGTAGATATATAAATCTTAGCTTTACAAAGAGAGGGACTGACACATAGGACAAAAAAGAGTCAACTAAAGAATTTATAATACAAATGTTTTATGCTTAATGTTTTTCTAAAACCATTGCAAATAAAGATTAAGGTATTTGTGAACATAGGCAAATTCTGTATGTGTTTGGTCAATCTTGGCAAGGAAGTGGTTGTCAAGGATTTTTTGTTTGTTTGCTTTCACAAGGCAGACTGATTTATCTGCAGGCAAAGTGGAAAGTGTTTAGAATAATTGATATGTTATAAAGTATTCATAATTAATAATTATTATAAATTAACTTCATAAATAACATTTTGGCACAAAAGAGTTGGCAAATGATCAGCAGATTTGACAATTCTTTAAAAATGAACATTGTAGCAAATGAATCTGTTGTGTGTAGCATGTAATTACAGTGCTGTGGATAAGGTGCTAAGCTATCAAAAGGAAAAGTATGCTCTAAATTGGCCTCCTGGAGCATGAGGGTTGTGAGAAGCACATTACAACACTCTAATAAATTACCCATGTCACCAGCTTGGGCAACATAGTGTGACTTCATCTCTACAAAAAAATTTTTTTAATTAGCTGGGCATGATGGCACACACCTGTAGTCCCAGCTACTCAAGAGGCTGAGGTGGGATCACTTGAGGTCAAGGCTGAGCCAAGATCATGCCACTGTATTCAAGCCTGGATGACAGCGTGAACCCCTGTCTCGAAAAAAAAAATATTACCTATGTCAAATGGGCAAATATTAATATAAATATTAATATAAAAGCCAAGAGAAATTCTCTTTAAAAATAAAAATTACATAATTCTTCCAGTAATTAACTACATTTGCCCAAACAAGACAATATAGCAACAGGGGAAAATGGAAAAACAAAAGGATGCATGTTTGATGTTCTAAGGTTAAGAATAAGACCACTAGGCCAGGCACGGTGGCTCATTCCTGTAATCCCAACACTTTGGGAGGCCGAGGTAGGCAGATCACCTGAGGTCAGGAGTTTGAGACCATCCTGACCAACATGGTGAAACTCCATCTCTACTAAAAATACAAAAATTAGCCGGCCATGGTGGCAGACGTCTGTAATCCCAGCTACTCTGGAGGCTGAGGCAGGGAGAATCGCTTGAACCTGGAGGGGCAAAGGTTGCAGTGAGCTGAGATCGCGCCATTGCACTCCAGCCTGGGTGACAGAGTAAGACTCTGTCTCAAAAAAAAAAAAAAAAAAAAAAAAGAATAAGACCACTAAAGTCTGGTCTTGCCACTTATTGCTTTGTCTTAGGCAAAAAATATGTTTCTATCACTCAGTTTTCTCATCTATAAAGTGAGGATAGTACTATCTAACCCATAACACTACCATAAATATTTGATGAGCTAATCAATATAAAGTAAAAACATCATACTTACTACTCAATAAGTATGAACCATCAGAAGAAGCTTAGCTCCTTTAATAAACTGGTATGTGTGGGGTAGGGTAAGGGACTTTATGGAAGATAGAGCTTAAAACAGCCAGAGATTAGCTAAATGAGTCTTTTGCACATTTTTAAGCTAATATGCTAATTAGCATCTCTAGAAATTAGACAGTAAACTGAGAAGAACAGATAGAAAAGAGAATTAAAACTCCTTATGTTAAAAACAGCAACAAATTGTTGAATTAAACATAGTAAGTTGAACTCACATATTTACCTTTGCTTCTTCACTAACCTCCACTTAAATGAAAGTGTGATGGTTAATTTTACATGTCAACTTGGCTGGGCTAAGGAATGCCCATATAGCTGGCAAAACATTATTTCTGTGTGTGCCTGTGAGGATGTTTCTGAAAGAGGTTAGCATTTGAATCAGTAGAATGAGTAAGGAAAATTGCCTTCAGCAATCTGAGTGGCCATGATCCAATCCATTAAGAGCCCAAATAGAAAAAACAAAATGTAGAGGAAAGGCAAATTCTCTCTCTTCTTGAGCTGGGATATCCATCTTCTCCTGCTTTTAGACAATGGAGGTCCCAATTCTCAGATCTTCAGCCTCCGATTGAATTGCACCACTGGCTTTCCAGGTTCTCCAGCTTGCAGAGGGCAGGTGGTTGCACTTCTCAGCCTCCATTATTGTGTGAGCTAATTCCCATAATAAATTTTCTCATGTATAATCCCTATTGGTTCTGTCTGTCTCTCTGGAGAACTCTGATAAACACGGATAGTAAAAGAGGAAAGGCATAAACCCACATGAACAAAGAAAACTGGAAAAGAGATAAATGCAGCAACAAAAATTTGAAAACTGGAAAGCAAATGAAGAAGTTATTATCCTCTTCTCTGCATAAATGTAAGCAGGCAATGGGGAAATCCCAGAAATAAGCTATCTGAATTTTTTAAATCCTGGGGAAATATCAGGAACTGAAGCATAAGGTGCCACTGAAAGCAAGGGAACTGATAGACTTAATGCATGAGAACTAGCTGAAAGTTCATATAAGATGCTGCTAGACCACAGCCATCTATTTCACCCTTCCTCCCCCTTCACCCCACCCCCACCACTCCCACACCTGCCCTCCACCTTTTGCCACCATATAACGCCATCCCTCCACTATGGCAGAAGCCTGGAGTTTAACTGGTTAGAGAGTTCGACCAAAAAGACTGAATTTGGGTACACTGTGCTTCACAGAGAATGAGGGGTATTCTACCAAAAAAAGACGGGAGGTGGTTTAAGTGAAAGGCAACAACCCCTTTCCCCTACTTAGATTCCAAAACATGGCAGTCAGTTTCAAACCACATAAACAAGAGTTTCTTAGGAATCTGACCAGTACTCTCCACCCCCCAAAAAAGACCTATACATACTGAGAGTCAGGGGCTCCCAATAAAACAGCACAAATAGATTACTGTATTATAGAGTCTATTAGGTAATAAATCCCACCCATGCATAGAGTTTCCCATCAGCTTTTAGGTAGCTCGATATTAAATATGAGAAGATAGTCAAGAATCATCAGTCATTAGAAATATTCAATCTAACATGAAAGACAGAGGTTAAAACAAAGAATAAAAAGAAACTGTGACTGAGCTAATACAAAATCATTAATATCCATGGAAAGATAAGAGTGCATCCTTGAAACAAGAACAATATGCTATTAAAAAGGACATTCAGAGAACAAAAAAAATTCTTGGAAATTAAAAATATGAAAACAAATTAAAAACTCAATAGAGGCTGAGTGCGGTGACTCACGCCTGTAATCCCAGCATTTTAGGAGGCTGAGGCAGGCAGATCACCTGAGGTCAGGAGTTCAACACCAGCTTGGCCAACATGGTGAAACCCCGTCTCTACTAAAAATACAAAAATTAGCCAGGCATGGTGGTGCACGCCTGTAGTCCCAGCTGCTCAGGAGGCCGAGGCAAGAGAATCTCTTAAACCTGGGAGGTGGGGGTTGCAGTGAGCCGAGATTGCACCACTGCACTCCAGGCTGGGCAACAGAGTGAAACTCCGTCCCAAAAAGAAAAAGAAAAGAAAAAAAAAAGCACCTCAATAGAAGTTTGGAAGTAGGAGAGAAATTATAGGTTTATTAGAGAACTAGTCCAGGCTATGAAATGTCTGAAAAATACATGTTCCAGAAAGAGAGATAAAAAGTGAAAGGAAAGTATTCAAGACAATTTCCCAGAAATAAAGGTTCAAATGTCAAATGTCTAAATCAAAAGTTTTTTAAGTACCCAGCACAATGAAGGAGAAAAGGCTCATCCCCACGTTCATCATGATGAAATTTCAGAACTCCGAGAATTACCCAGTGGAATGAAGATCTCCAGGAGAAAAGACTTTAATGGTTTCCAGAAAGACAGGCCATAAACAAGAGTTCAAGAATCAGAGTTCCATCAGACATCTCAATAACAATATTACAATTTAGAACACAATAGAACATATGCCTTCCACATTTAAAGGACAGTTGCTGTCCAAATTAGAGCTCTATACACAGCCAAATTATCCAACATGGGAACTCTAGAACAAACACATTTTTTAGGTGTGCAAGATGGGACACTGATTGTTGCCCTTCAATAGCTTTCTTCTTCTTTCTGTCCTCCTCCTCCTTCTTCTTTTTCTTCTTCTTCTCCTTCTCCTTCTCCTTTGCCTTCTGTAGTAAACATGACAAATTCTATCTGGACCCATGAAGATCCAGAATATGTAAAAATTTTCCAACTTTCATTCTAGCTAGATGTGTCCATGTGACTAAGCTCTGGGCCAAAAGTATGTAAGTAGAAGTAATTGATGGTACTCCCCAAAAGTTTTATTAAAAGCTAAAAGCAGGCCCTTTTCCTTCCATTTTTTTTCTCCATAGCTAAAAAGGAGATGGCAGATGGAACCAGAATGGCATTCTTATACTACTGGTGGAAGCTATTTGTTAGGAATGACCAAGGAGCAGGCTAGAAGGAGATTGAGTCCCTGATAATAACAGAACTTCCAAATCAGCTTTGACTACATTTATGTGAGAGAATAAGCTTCTATCTTCTTTTTTCTCATTTAAAAGAAAATTATCAACTTGATCATATAAGTTTAAAGATGTAACCATCTTACTTTGTTACATCTCCATCAAGACAGTTCAGTATTTAGGTTACAGGTATATGACTGAGAGTTCAATTCTCTTTTGTGATAAGCATGGATTATTCGAGCTATCATTCAATATTCACTTTTCAGATACATGAAGCTTGTTGACTCACATTCAAATTCACATTTGCTACTTTTTAAAATCATTTCTCGGGGCCAGGCATGGTGGGTCATGCCTGTAATCCCAGGACTTTGGGAGGCCTAGGTGGGTGGATCACTTGGGCTCAAGAGTTTCAGACCAGCCTGGGCAACATGGTGAAACCCCACCTCTATCAAAAATACAAAAAGTTAGCTGGGTATGGTGGCACACACCTGTGGTCCCAGCTACTCAGGAGGCTGAGATAGGAGGATTGCTTGAGCCAGGGAGGCAGAGGTTGCAGTGAGCCAAGATCGTACCATTGCACTCCAGCCTGGGTGACAGAGTGAGACCCCCTCTCAAAAAAAAATCATTTCTCGGAGGAGCCAAGATGGCCGAATAGGAACAGCTTTGGTCTACAGCTCCCAGCGTAAGCGACGCAGAAGACGGGTGATTTCTGCATTTCCAACTGAGGTACCGGGTTCATCTCACTGGGGAGTGGCAGACAGTAGGCACAGGATAGTGGGTGCAGCGCACTGCACGCGAGCCAAAGCAGGGCGAGGCATCGCCTCACCCGGGAAGCGCAAGGGGTCAGGGAATTCCCTTTCCTAGTAAAAGAAAGGGGTGGCAGATGGCACCTGGAATATTGGGTCACTCCCACCCTAATACTGCGCTTTTCCAATGGGCTTAAAAAACGGCACACCAGGAGATTATATCCCTCACCTGGCTCAGAGGGTCCTATGCCCACGGAGTCTGGCTCACTGCTAGTGCAGCAGTCCGAGATCAAACTACAAGGCAGCAGTGAGGCTGGGGGAGGGGCACCCGCCATTGCCAAGTTAGTTGTTTGATTAGGTAAACAAAGTGGCCAGGAAGCTCGAACTGGGTGGAGCCCACCACAGCTCAAGGAGGCCTGCCTGCCTCTTTAGGCTCCACCTCTGGGGGCAGGGCACAGACAAACAAAAAGACAGCAGTAACCTCTGCAGACTTAAATGTCCCTCTCTGACCACTTTGAAGAGAGTAGTGGTTCTCCCAGCATGCAGCTGGAGATCTGAGAACGGGCAGACTGCCTCCTCAAGTGGGTCCCTGACCCCCGAGTAGCCTAACTGGGAGGCACCCCCCAGTAGGGGCGGACTGACACCTTACACGGCCGGGTACTCCTCTGAGACAAAACTTCCAGAGGAACCATCAGGCAGCAGCATTTGCAGTTCACCAAAATCTGCTGTTCTGCAGCCACCGCTGCTGACACCCAGGCAAACAGGGTCTGGAGTGGACTTCTAGCAAACTCCAACAGACCTGCAGCTGAGGGTCCTGTCTGGTAGAAGGAAAACTAACAAACAGAAAGGACATCCACACCAAAAACCCCTCTGTACGTCACCATCATCAAAGACCAAAGGTAGATAAAACCACAAAGATGGGAAAAAAACAGAGCAGAAAAACAGGAAACTCTAAAAATCAGAGCACCTCTCCTCCTCCAAAGGAACGCAGCTCCTCACCAGCAACAGAACAAAGCTTCGTGGAGAATGACTCTGACGAGTTGAGAAAAGACGGCTTCAGACGATCAAACTACTCCGAACGACAGGAGGAAATTCAAACCAATGGCAAAGAAGTTAAAAGCTTTGAAAAAAAATTAGATGAATGGATAAATAGAATAACCAATGCAGAGACGTCCTTAAAGGACCTGATGGAGCTGAAAACCAAGGCATGAGAGCTACGTGACGAATGCAGAAGCCTCAGTAGCTGATGCAATCAACTGGAAGAAAGGGTATCAGTGATGGAAGATGAAATGAATGAAATGAAGTGAGAAGAGAAGTTTAGAGAAAAAGGAATAAAGAAACAAACAAAGCCTCCAAGAAATATGGGATTATGTGAAAAGACCAAATCTACGTCTGATTGGTGTATCTGAAAGTGACAGGGAGAATGGAATCAAGTTGGAAAACACTCTGCAGGATATTATCCAGCAGAACTTCCCCAATCTAGCAAGGCAGGCCAACATTCAAATGCAAGAAATACAGAGAACGCCACAAAGATATTCCTCAAGAAGAGCAACTCCAAGACACAGAATTGTCAGATTCACCAAAGTTGAAATGAAGGAAAAAATCTTAAGGGCAGCCAGAGGTCGGGTTACCCACAAAGGGAAGGCCATCAGACTAACAGCTGATCTCTCAGCAGAAACTCTACAAGCCAGAAGAGAGTGGGGACCAATATTCAACATTCTTAAAGAAAAGAATTTTCAACCCAGAATTTCATATCCAGCCAAACTAAGCTTCATAACTGAAAGAGAAATAAAATACTTTACAGACAAGCAAATGCTGAGAGATTTTGTCACCACCAGGCCTGCCCTAAAAGAGCTCCTGAAGGAAGCACTAAACATGGAAAGGAACGACTGGTACCACACACTGCAAAAACATGCCAAATCATAAAGACTATCAAGGCTAGGAAGAAACTACATCAACTAATGAGCAAAATAACTAGCTAACATCATAATGACAGGATCAAATTCACACATACCAATACTAACCTTCAATGTAAATGGCCTAATGCTCCAATTAAAAGACACAGACTGGCAAATTGGATAAAGAGTCAAGACCCATCAGTGTGCTGTATTCAGGAAACCCATCTCACGTGCAGAGACACACATAGGCTCAAAATAAAGGGATGGAGAAAGATCTACCAAGCAAATGGAAAACAAAAAAAGGCAGGGGTTGCAATCCTAGTCTCTGATAAAACAGACTTTAAACCAACAAAGATCAAAAGAGACAAAGAAGGCCATTACATAATGGTAAAGGGATCAATTCAACAAGAAGAGCTAACTATCCTAAATATATATGCACCCAATACAGGAGCACCCAGATTCATAAAGCAAGTCCTTAGTGACCTACAAAGAGACTTAGACTCCCACACAATAATAATGGGAGACTTTAACACCCCACTGTCAACACTGGAAAGATCAACGAGACAGAAAGTTAACAAGGATACCCAGGAATTCAACTCAGCTCTGCACCAAGCAGACCTAATAGACATCTACAGAACTCTCCACCCCAAATCAACAGAATATACATTCTTTTCAGCACCACACCACACCTATTCCAAAATTGACCACATAGTTGGAAGTAAAGCACTCCTCAGCAAATGTAAAAGAATAGAAATTATAACAAACTGTCTCTCAGACCACAGTGCAAACAAACTAGAACTCAGGATTAAGAAACTCACTCAAAATCGCTCAACTACATGGAAACTGAACAACCTGCTCCAGAATGACTACTGGGTACATAACGAAATGAAGGCAGAAATTAAGATGTTCTTTGAAACCAACGAGAACAAAGACACAACATACCAGAATCTCTGGGACACATTCAAAGCAGTGTGTAGAGGGAAATTTATACCACTAAATGCCCACAAGAGAAAGCAGGAAAGATCCAAAATTGACACCCTAACATCACAAATAAAAGAACTAGAAAAGCAAGAGCAAACACATTCAAAAGCTAGCAGAAGGCAAGAAATAACTAAGATCAGAGCAGAACTGAAGGAAATAGAGACATAAAAATCCCTTCAAAAAATCAATGAATCCAGGAGCTGGTTTTTTGAAAAGATCAACAAAATTGATAGACCGCTAGCAAGACTAATAAAGAAGAAAAGAGAGAAGAATCAAATAGATGCAATAAAAAATGATAAAGGGGATATCACCACCGATCCCACGGAAATACAAACTACCATCAGAGAAAACTATAAACACCTCTACGCAAATAAACTAGGAAATCTAGAAGAAATGGATAAATTCCTCGACACATACATCCTCCCAAGACTAAACCAGGAAGAAGCTGAATCTCTGAATACACCAATAATAGGCTCTGAAATTGAGGCAATAATCAATAGCTTACCAACCAAAAAAAGTCCAGGACCAGATGGATGCACAGCCGAATTCTACCAGAGGTACAAAGAGGAGCTGGTACCATTCCTTCTGAAACTATTCCAATCAATAGAAAAACAGGGAATCCTCCCTAACTCATTTTATGAGGCCAGCATCATCCTGATACCAAAGCCTGGCAGAGACACAACCAAAAAAGAGAATTTTAGACCAATATCTTCGATGAACATCGATGCAAAAATCCTCAATAAAATACTGGCAAACTGAATCCAGCAGCACATCAAAAAGCTTATCCACCATGATCAAGTCGGCTTCATCCCTGGGATGCAAGGCTGGTTCAATATACGCAAATCAATAAATGCAATCCAGCATATAAACAGAACCAAAGACAAAAACCACATGATTATCTCAATAGATGCAGAAAAGGCTTTTGACAAAATTCAACAAGGCTTCATGCTAAAAACTCTCAATAAATTAGGTATTGATGGGTCATATCTCAAAATAGTAAGAGCTATCTATGACAAACCCACAGCCAATATCATACTGAATGGGCAAAAACTGGAAGCATTCCCTTTGAAAACTGGCACAAGACAGGGATGCCCCCTCTCACCACTCCTATTGAACATAGGGTTGGATGTTCTCGCCAGGGCAATCAGGCAGGAGAAGGAAATGAAGGGCATTCAATTAGGAAAAGAGGAAGTCAAATTGTCCCTGTTTGCAGATGACATGATTGTATATCTAGAAAACCCCATCGTCTCAGCCCAAAATCTCCTCAAGCTGATAAGCACCTTCAGCAAATTCTCAGGATACAAAATCAATGCACAAAAATCACAAGCATTCTTACACACCAATAACAGACAAACAGAGAGCCAAATCACGAGTGAACTCCCATTCACAATTGCTTCAAAGAGAAGAAAATACCTAGGAATCCAACTTACAAGGGACACGAAGGACCTCTTCAAGGACAACTACAAACCACTGCTCAATGAAATAAAAGAGGATACAAACAAATGGAAGAACATTCCATGCTCATGGGTAGGAAGGATCAATATCATGAAAATGGCCATACTGCCCAAGGTAATTTATAGATTCAATGCCATCCCCATCAAGCTACCAATGATGTTCTTCACAGAATTGGAAAAACTACTTTAAAGTTCATATGGAACCAAAAAAGAGCCCACATCGCCAAGTCAATCCTAAGCCAAAAGAACAAAGCTGGAGGCATCACGCTACCTGACTTCAAACTATACTACAAGGCTACAGTAACCGAAACAGCATGGTACTGGTACCAAAACAGAGATATAGATCAATGGAACACAACAGAGCCCTCAGAAATAATGCCGCGTATCTACCACTATCTGATCTTTGAGAAACCTGACAAAAACAAGCAATGGGGAAAGGATTGCCTATTTAATAAATGGTGCTGGGAAAACTGGCTAGCCATATGTAGAAAGCTGAAACTGGATCCCTTCCTCACACCTTATACAAAAATTAATTCAAGATGGATTAAAGACTTAAATGTTAGACCTAAAACCATAAAACCCCTAGAAGAAAACCTAGGCAATACCATTCAGGACATAGGCATGGACAAGGACTTCATGTCTAAAACACCAAAAGCAATGGCAACAAAAGACAAAATTGACAAATGGGATCTAATTCAACTAAAGAGCTTCTGCACAGCAAAAGAAACTACCATCAGAGTGAACAGGCAACCTACAGAATGGGAGAAAATTTTTGCAACCTACTCATCTGACAAAGGGCTAATATACAGAATCTACAATGAACTCAAACAAGTTTACAAGAAAAAAACAAACAACCCCATCAACAAGTGGGCGAAGGATATGAACAGACACTTCTCAAAAGAAGACATTTATGCAGACAAAAAAACACATGAAAAAATGCTCATCATCACTGGCCATCAGAGAAATGCAAATCCAAATCACAATGAGATACCATCTCACACCAGTTAGAATGGAGATCATTAAAAAGTCAGGAAACAACAGGTGCTGGAAAGGATGTGGGGAATAGGAACACTTTGACACTGTTGGTGGGACTGTAAACTAGTTCAACCATTGTGGAAGTCAGTGTGGCGATTCC
Source organism: Pan troglodytes (assembly GCF_028858775.2). Lineage (NCBI taxonomy): Eukaryota > Metazoa > Chordata > Mammalia > Primates > Hominidae > Pan > Pan troglodytes. The sequence continues at coordinate 53,778,437 of NC_072408.2, read as the reverse complement.
TCAGGGATCTAGAACTAGAAATACCATTTGACCCAGCCATCCCATTACTGGGTATATACCCAAAGGACTATAAATCATGCTGCTATAAAGACACATGCACACGTATGTTTATTGCGGCACTATTCACGATAGCAAAGACTTGGAACCAACCTAAATGTCCAACAATGATAGACTGGATTAAGAAAATGTGGCATATATACATCATGGAATACTATGCAGCCACAAAAAATGGTGAGTTCATGTCCTTTGTAGGGACATGGATGAAACTGGAAACCATCATTCTCAGCAAACTATCGCAAGGACAAAAAACCAAACACCGCGTGTTCTCACTCATAGGTGGGAACTGAACAATGAGAACACATGGACACAGGAAGGGGAACATCACACATCGGGGACTGTTGTGGGGTGGGGGGCGGGGGGAGGGATAGCATTAGGAGATATACCTAATGCTAAATGACGAGTTAATGGGTGCAGCACACCAAAATGGCACATGTATACATATGTAACAAACCTGAACGTTGTGCACATGTACCCTAAGACTTAAAGTATAATGATAGTAAAATTTAAAAAATAATAATAAAAAAAGAAAATTTTACAGGGGAAAAAAATCATTTCTCCTCATTTGTGGCATTAAGCCATATTGCTTATAATATGAAGAGCTGTTGACATCTTTCCTACCCATAAACATGACCATATGACCACCACTTATTCATATTTTCATGCATCCAAGTGCATAAAAAGGCAGTAAGTACATTTCTTAGAATATACCATTGAAAGCAGATTTTAAATCTACCTTGTTTTCTTAACTTCTGTTGGTTTTCTCCCACAGTTAAGGAAAGGAATAGTAATTTTTCATTTCATTCTAATCACACTAGTAATTTTTCACACTAATACAATGTCTAATATATTCCCACTGTATTAATCTGTTCTCACACAACTATGAAGAAATACCCGAGACTGGGTAATTTAAAAAGGAAAGAGGTTTAATTGACTCACAGTTCTGCATTGCTGGGCAGGCCTCAGGAAACTTACAATCATGGCGGAAGGCAAAGGAGAAGTAGGCACCTTTTTCACAGGGTGGCAACGGAGAGTGAGTGCAAGCAGGAGTAATGCCAGACACATATAAAACCATCAGATCTCGTGAGATTCACTCATTATCATGAGAACAGCATGGGGGAAACCGCCCCCATGATCCAATTACCTCCTTGATACATGGGGATTACGGGGGCTACAATTCAAGGTGAGATTTGGGTGGGGACACAGAGCCAAACCATGTCACACACCAAAGAAAAGTAGGCTATGGTGCACAGCTGTTAAGTTTCCATAAAATCAGGGAAGACCATGAACATTTCAGAAGAGCACTCTTACTAAAGTTTATATTTGAATGACTGGCTGGAAATGCATCGATGTTCAGGGCTTCACCTGCTCTAAAAGTGCACACGTCATATGCCCACACTGTGTCTATCCCCTCCCTGGTTACATGGTCTGGGGTCCAGTGGGGGAAAGGGAACCGGCAAGCAATGACTCTGGCATCATCCTCAAGTTCAAGTTTCTTCTCCAACTGCAGCATCATCTGAGAGGCACACCAAAAATAACAGTGTTTGAGTACTATGAAAAAGTAACTGCCCACAAATCTGAAATATAAAATTTGGCAGAGCCACGCACACTTTCTTGCCAACCATGATACTTGGAATACCAAACTAGCCACGGATTTAATTCACAACCAACTGCTGTGAATCTTTCCTTTGCAGCTGTTATTACTGTGTTATTAATGTGTCCATCGCCATTACCAATGTCTACCAGGGATCCTCCTCTGCATAGCAACATTTTCACATTTTTTATCTGCTTTGTAGTTGCAGGTACAAAAGGCAAACAGACTTTTGAGAGGACTGGTGCTATAAATGGCATAGCTACAGCATACAGCCACCAGAGTCCCGCCCACAATCTCAATAAATAAAAACCCCTAGTTGCTTTTCTTCAAACGGTTGGCTTCAAAAGTCGAAGGTAGAATACGTCTTGACTGACTTTCTTCTTTAGGTGTTTCTAGGGATGTACCTCCCCCCACTCTTTTGGGAGTTTCTATCTTCTTTAAGCCACCATTACTTTGGGTTTCTGTCACTGTAGCCAACCTTATCCTGGCTAATCCTACCTAATGCACAAGTTTTTGAAGGTTTTCTTTGCAAATTATTAAGTTTTATAAATATGGATATAATATGTATATATGATATTTGTGGATTGCATCATTTAAATCTTCTGTATACTTTTGTTTTGTCTTCTTGATATGCAAATTATGAAAGAAGTTTATTAAAGAGTGACACTATGATGGTGGCTTTACCAATTTCTTATATTTTGGGGAAGATTTTGCTGTGTGTACACAAAACCATTATAAAATAGTCCTTTGCCCCATTTTAAACTTTGAGTTTTGATTTTTTCTGATAATACTATATTTGGTTTCTTACATTTTTATTTTTCTGCTGTGTCCTTCCCCACTTATTTATTTTCAAACTTCAGTTGTCACTTGCTTGAGTATTGCAGAATTGATCTCAGAGGATTCTGAAGGCTGATTTTTTTTTTTTTTTTTTTTTGAGATGGAGTCTTGCTCTGTCGCCCAGGCTGGAGTGCAGTGGCGCCATCTCAGCTCACTGCCAGCTCTGCCTCCGGGGTTCATGCCATTCTCCTGCCTCAGCCTCCCAGGTAGCTGGGACTACAGGCACCTGCCACCACGCCCAGATAATTTTTTTGTATTTTTAGTGGAGACGGGTTTCACTGTGTTACCCAGGATGGTTTTGATCTCCTGACCTCATGATCCACCCACCTCGGCCTCCCAAAGTGCTGGGATTACAGGTGTGAGCCACTGCGCCCGGCCAGGCTGATTTTTTTGAGGGATGCTAGACCTGGGAAATTGCCGTCAGCCTCACTCACTCTCATGGTAAGCATTCAGAAAATGTTGGGATTATTTTGCCTCTGATTTATGGGCAGTTATATAGCTCAGGTCTCTAGAATAGCCAGGTTGTGAGGCAATAGGCAGGGGTTGAAAAAAGAAGGAGATGAAAATCCTGTGAGAATGGTAAGGTGAGATTCCCTTGTGTAGCAGAATCTTCACTCAGTGCTGTTGATAATAAACACAATTCTATTTCCCTATGGAAATCTTTGGTGACTGGCAAGTCCACACCACCATTAGGTAGCATGTTATGTCATATCCTGCCTTTGTGCAACTGAGTCCATAAGTTTCCACATTATTTCCTATAAAAAACATTATATCCTTTAATAACATTGGCATTTTTTCCACCAATCACATCATCATTTTGTTAAGAAAGTCACCAGGTATGTCTTTTGCAGAGAACATGAAGCTAATTGCTGGATTTTTTTTTTTTTCCTGTAGTATTACCACATAGTTACCATACCATTTAAAAAATATCTTGCTCATTCTTGGACAGCTCTGTTGAGATCTTTAATATGTTCTCATAAAGTATTTATTACTTCTCATTCATCACATTGAACATTTCTATGTGCCAGGTATGTATCAGTGAATAAAACAGAAAAAAAAATCCCTGTTTATACTACGGTGAATCGGGGGAAAAGATGTTGACTAAGAGAAAGATAATAAACATGGTAAATAAATATATTATATGTTAGAAGCTGATAAGTACTATGAAGGAAAAAACAGAGCAAGGTGAGAAGTGAGACATATAGTCACAAATTGCAACTTTACATTAGTAGTCAGGATAAATGTTTTGGTTATTGTTGTGTAATGAACTACCCCAAGACTTTAATGGCTCAAAGCAACAACCGTTTTATTATATCACATGATTTTGTGGGTCAGGAATTTGGCTAGGGCTTAACTGTGCAATTCTTCTGTTCTACCTGGTGTCAACTGGTGGCTAAGCTGGGCTGCAAGATCCAACATGACTTCACTGGTCCAAGAGGGTTCAAGATGACTTCACTCACATGCCTGGACTTGACAGGGAGGACTAGAAGCCTAGGCTCAGCTGGGACCCTCTCCTTCCTCCATGGAGTGTCAGGATGTCTCCAGGTGGTTTCTAAGCACAGTATCAGACTTCTTACAAGGAAACTCAGGATTCTAAGGGTCCCAGGTGGAAATTGCTAGTCTCAAAGCTAAGTCTGCCAAACTCTATTGGTCCCAGCAGTCATACACCATCCATTATTCAAGGTGATGGGATATGGATTTTTACCTTGATAGGAGAAATGTCAAAAATTTCGTGGCTACACCTTCACCTAGTAGGCATCATTAGGAAGTGACATCTCACTAAAGACTTGAAGAAGGTGAGAGAATTGGCCAGGGGATATTTGGGAGAATAGAGTTGCAGAGAGAAAACAACAGGGCAACATTCCCTAGTCAGGATTGTGTCAGGCATTTCAATGTGACTGAAATAGAATGCGCAGGGGAAGAATATTAAAAGGAATATGAGAGAGAATGGGGAGGGGATGGATTCCCAGCAGATCCTGTGAGTCTTGTAGCCATTTAAGGACTTTGGATTTTACTATGAGTGAATGGTGGATCACTGAGAATTGAACAGAGGTATGACATATGACTTATCTTTTAAAAGGATTATTCTAGCTGATATGTTAATAGTCTGTTGCAGTAATTTAAGCAAGAGATCACACTTGCTTAGACAAGCATAGTAGAAATAGAGGTAGTGATGAGTGATTGGATTCTGGATTTATTAACAATTTGAAGGTTGATATAGGATTTTTAATAGCTTGAATGTGGAATGTGTATGATCAAGGGAAAAGTAGAGAATGCTTGCAAATATTTTAGCCATACCTGGCCGGGTGCATGGTTCATGCTTGTAATCCCAGCACTTTGGGAGGCCAAGGTGGGCAGATCATTTGAGGTCAGGAGTTTGAGACCAGCCTGACCAACATGGTGAAACCCCGTCTCTACAAAAACTACAAAAAAATTAGCCGGGCATGGTGTCGCGTTCCTATAGTCTCACCTACTCCGGAGGCTGAGGCAGAAGCACTTGAACCCAGGAGGTGGAGGTTGCAGTAAGCCCAGATCACGCCACTGCACTCCAGCCTGGGTGACAGAGACTCATTCTCAAAAAAAAAAAAAAAAAAAAAAAAAAAAGTAGCCATAGCAGCTGGAAGAATTAATTTACAATCATCTAAATAAAGAAAATTCCAGATAGAGTAAGTTTAAGAGAAAAATTGAGGATTCTGTTTTGGACATGTTAAATTTGGGATGGATGTTAGCTATCCTAGCAGAGATGTCAAGCAGGAGCAAGGAAGAGAGAAGAGTGTGGAATTCAGAAGACACTCTTGACTGAAGATATTAAAAATATGACAGGTGTTCCATGTTCTTAAAGGCATAGACTGGATGAGATCACAGAGAGGCTGTGGTATATTTCAGCATTAAGAGGGTGGAAGAAAATGGAATATCAGAATAGAGATGAAAAGAAGTACTGAATGAGGAAGGAGGAAAACAAAGAGTGTAATGAAATGGGGGGTCAAATCAAGAAAGTATTTCAATGAAAAAAGTGCCTCATCAAATTATGTCAAACTCTGCTCATAGGTCAAATAAGATGAGAATTAGCAATTGGATATTGGAATCAACAGCACACACGTCATTGGCGACCTTGACAAGAGAGGAACTGGGGACAAAGAATACGGATAACTCTTTCAAAGAATTTTTGCTGGGAAAAATTCAGCAGAGTGGAAAAAACTGCAAGATAAGAGAAAGAGGGAAGAATTGATGGACAATGTTCTTGAATAAACAGATGGCTTGAGTCTAGAGCAAAATGAAGAAAACGGCTTTAGATGGGAGCTGTAGTGTAGTAACATGGGGAAGATAGAATCTACGAGTGCAGACTCAAGAACATTGGTTTTAGTAGATCTAATGCTAGGAACATGTGAAAATTCTAATTGTTGAAAGAAGAAACAATGGTGTCAGCTGGATATGAGGATCGAGGAAGAGGTGCTGCTTGGTTTGCAGAGAAAGGGGAAGGTGTAAACTATCATAGGAAAATGGGTGACTGAATAGATCAGGGAGTGGTATGGTTTGACTCTGTGTCCCCACCCAAATCTCATCTCGAATTGTAATCCCCACGTGCCAAGGGAGGGACCTATAATCCTCATGTATCAAGGGAGGAAGGTAGTTGGATCATGGGGCAGTTTCCCCCATCCTGTTCTTGTCATAGTGAGTGAGTTCTCATGATATCTGATGGTTTTATAAGTGTTTGACTGTTCTTCCTTCGTGCTCTCTCTCCTGCCACCTTGTGCAGAAAGTACCTGCTTCCCCTTCCACCATGATTTTAAGTTTCCTGAGGCCTCCCCAGCCATGCAGAACTGTGAGTCAATTAAACCTCTTTCCTTTATAAAGTACCCAGTCTCAGGGAAGTTCTTTATAGCAGTGTGAAAACAGATTAATACAGGGAGATATACAGCATAACTGCTGGCAACATTAAGAGCCACTTGAGGTTGCAAACTACAAATCCTAAGCCCTGTACCAACTGAATGGACACCTACCTTGGCCAAGGGGACCCCAGAAAAGCCTTAAAGCAGTTCCCAGCTAAGATGGGACAGGAGTTTGGACATACCTCGTTATACCCTCTCCCTTTTGCAGTTTAGACACAATTCACCAGCATTAGTAAAATAGAGATCATAAGACTGACAGAACAGACTCTTCGTAGCAATAAGATACCAAATCATAAACAGGACCTAAGGCCATGTCAGGCAAGGGTTAAGTCATGCACCCCACATTTCCAAGAATAAACTATGTTCTAATGGCCACAAGGTTTTTTTCTCTAGCAGCTAAACAAGCACTGGCCTTGATAAGCAATATTAAAACAATTGCAGCTGATCCATTGCCAGACGCTGACTGAACCCCTGTTCCACCAGCCATAAGCACCGCTTTTATCAAACAGGAGACAATTTCAGAAACTTTCTCCATGTAAAAAGACCACCAACTGGACCATGGGCTGGTTCTGGATGGTTTAGAGAGGTTGTGCACTTGCATGCCTTCATGTCCTGAAAAGACCTTAAGTCCCCATCCCAAAGTGAACATGGGCCACATATTACATGTATGTTTGTTCAATAAAAATCTCAGGACCACCTTCATGAACATTCATAGCTCCTCCAGTAATTTGAATACATATGTTTAGCCAACTGTTTTGCATAAAGCTCTTACCCCAACTCCACCTTCTTTGAAGAGCTTGTCTCTGATCTTGGCCTGAGGCATGCTTCCCAGCCTGTGGGATGGCAACTGTAATCCTTTATAGAAAATAAAAGTCTTCTTTTTTTTTAAATTATATATTGTGTGTGTTTTTTTTTTTTTTTTTAATGTTTATAAAGTTCATGGCCATGAATTTAAAGTAGGACCAGTAAGCAGTTTTGTTTCTTCCTTCAGCCATTTTCAGCTGCACTGGTGCAGGTAAAGGATAGATCTAGAGTTGGATTTAACTAAGGTTGTGGTTTTGCCAAAGTAGTATGACAAAGTGAGAGAGGGCAAGGTTGAGGGCATATGCATGTAAATAATTTTATTTTTGGAGACAGGGTCTCATTGTATCACCCAGGAGGCTGGAGTGCAGTGGTGCAATCTCAGATCTTGGCTCACTGCAACCTCAACCTCCCGGGCTCAAGCGATTCTCCCACCTCAGCCCTCTGAGTAGCTGAGGCTACAGGTCTATGCCACCATGCCCAGCTAATTGTTTTGTATTTTTTTGTAAAGATGAGGTTTCACCATGTTTCCCAGGCTGGTCTCAAACTCCTGAGCTAAGGTGTTCTGCCCACTTCGGCCTCTCAAAATGCTGGGATTACAGGCGTGAGCCACCATGCCCAGGCACAAGGAAATAATTATAATGATCAAATGGCAGGTAATTTGGCAAGAAAGTGAAGAGAGGACATCAAGAGGACAAGGGGCAGTGAAAAGTGGTAGATGAGTAGACTGGAATCCCCATGGAATAGGAAAACTGTTAAAGTCAGGATACTAGAGGAAGTGAAGTGGAAAGGAAGGTGGATGAGGTGGTGATCAGAGAGTGAGATGTACAAGGCCAAAATTATAGAGGTTGCAGCCGTTGTAATGACAAGGTTAGACTGTGACTATGAGTGCTAGAAGTAGGGTCGGGAGGAGTTTAAGGTGTTTAAAAGATCATTTATGTATTTATTGAAATCACCTAGAATATCAAAGTAGTAGTTTTGGTAAGATTAACGAGCCAGACTCTAAAATGATCATGAAATGAGAGGGAATGGGTGATAGAATGAAGGTCTCCTCCTCCCATTTTATCTGTTGCTGCTATCTGTTGATAGGTTTTTCTCTCTTATCAACAGACTGAACATTGGCATTTTGCATCTTATGTACTTTTTCCCTACTGGAAGAAAATCTCAACTCTGGGGATCAGCAGTCTTTATCAAAATCCTAAGGCTCTCCTATGTCTCCTGATGTTTCAAATGTCGTTCACAAAGGCCCAGACTTCCTGTTTTCGGAACGCACCCCAGTTCTATAAGGAGTACCTTCAGCCTCAGAACAGTCACCTGATTCATTGGCTCTGGAGCCTACTTTTGTCAGAGGATCCACCCTATTTTCTCATAGTACAAACTTCTCTCACCAACAGCCACTTCCATTACCCTGAAGTCAAAAGCAGAAAGATAAGACACCTGCTCAGTTTGCTTATCACCAGCAATGCCATGGCAGAGTCTTAAGCACGACAGGCATGTTTACTAGATTAATGCATTAGGAAGACCATTCTGGTTACATTTTGGAAAACAGCTTAGAGGAGCAAGAATGGAGGCAGGGAGACAAACTAGGTGGCTACTGCTATAATCTAGGTTGAGACAGCTTACCTAGATTGATCTAGGCTGATGGCTGTGGAAAACAGGATAAAGACATTCCAAATTAATTCTAGTTTCCAGAACTCATGTTAATCTTTCTCATCTGGGGATTTGCAGTTAAACCTTCTGCTTAGAAAATTCTTCCTCATTGTTCAATTTCCACCTATGAGTAAGAACACGCGGTGTTTGGTTTTCTGTTCGTGTTTAGTTTGCTAAGAATGATGGTTTCCAGATTCATCAACGTCCCTGCAAAGGACATGAATTCATCCTTCTTTATGGCTATATTCCATGGTGTATATGTGCCACATTTTCTTTATCCAGTCTATCATTGATGGGCATTTGGGTTGTTCCAAGTCTTTGCTATCGTGAATAGTGCTGCAATAAGCATACATGTGCATGTATATTTAAAAAATGATTTATAATCTTTTCAGTATATGCCCAGTAATGGGATTGCTGGGTCAAATGACATTTCAGGTTCTAGATCCTTGAGGAATCGCCACACTTTCTTCCACAATGGTTGAACACATGGACACATGGAGGGGAACCTCACACACAGGGTCTTGTCGTGGGGTGGGGGGCTAGGAGAGGGATAGCTTTAGGAGAAATACCTAATGTAGATGACGGGTTGATGGGTGCAGCAAACCACCATGGCACATGTATACCCATGTAACAAAACTTCACATTCTGCACATGTATCCCTGAACTTAAACCGTAAGAAACAAATAAATGAAAGTTCTTCCTCACCCTTCTTGCCTAGCCCTTACTTTTCCTTTTGATTTCAGTACAGATGTGATTTCCTCTGGGAAACATTTCTTATGCCTCAAGAGCAGCTTGACTTCCCTGTGTGGCTATGGCCTCCTGTGCTTATCTGTATCAAGTAACGTCTTGCAATTATTTACCCGTATCCCAGTTTCTTAACAGTGGCATTGACATTCTGGATTAGCTAATTCTTAGTTGTGGGGGACTGTCCAACAAATAAGTTATTTGGCAGCATTCCTGGCCTCTACCCCCTAGATGCCAGTAGTACTCACCCTTTTCCTTCCTCCCACCTGTATAGTTGTGTTTGCCAAAATCATGTCTCCAGACATTGTCTTATGTCTCCTGGGGACCAAAACTGCCTCCAGGTAAGAACCACTGACCTAGAAAAATGTTATCATTTCCTAACAATTGCCCTACCTCTGGACATTTAGGTTGTTCCCATGTTTACTACAGATTTGAGATTAATGTTACATGCGTGAATCATCAATAATTCCAAAAAGTGAACTAAAAGGGTACATAAATCATACCAATCTTACATTTCCATCTGTAGTTCCTGCTTAGTAGATTCACCGTAACTTTTCAGTATTGAGCTTTCTCACATTAAAAAATACAAGGTCCACTCATTACAATTTAAAAAAAAATGAAACTCTTCTGGTTTATTTCGCTATCAGTGAGGATGGGCATCTTTTGAAGCATTTTACTTCATGTCTTTGTTTTTTAAATGGCTAGACTTCAAACTCTTCCAAACTCACAAAAAAATTCTAACACTTCTCAATTAAAATTCAAATGTTAGTGTTTACCATGTACAGTACTGTGGTCAAGGTACTAGGTGATAGATACTATAGTAAAAACAGAAATGGTGTCTGCTTTGAGAGTTTACATTCTAGAGAGGCATGGTCCAATATGATAGCCACCAGCCACAAGTGGTCATTGAATACTTGAACTGTGGCAAGTTCAAATTGAGAAGTGCACTGTAAGTGAAAAATAGGTGCTTGGTATGGGGAAAAAATATGAAATACCTAACTTTATACTGGCATGTCCATATGATAGGTTAGATATACTGGGTTAAATAAAACATGTTTCTGAAATTAATTTTGAATATACATATATATATATTTTTAAAAGAATCAACTTTATTCACTACATAAGTCTAATTTTTATAAGCTCCTTGGTGATTCATGAAGAATTTTAGTGATTTTTAAAATGTGATCCTAAAAATAAGATTCAATACTCCTCTGGTAATGTGCCACAATTTTGTTTTTTTGTTGTTGTTGTTTTGTTTTTTTAATTATACTTTAAGTTTTAGGGTACATGTGCACATTGTGCAGGTTAGTTACATATGTATACATGTGCCATGCTGGTGCGCTGCACCCACCAACTCGTCATCCAGCATTAGGTATATCTCCCAATGCTATCCCTCCCCCCTCCCCCCTCCCCACCACAGTCCCCAGAGTATGATATTCCCCTTCCTGTGTCCATGTGATCTCATTGTTCAATTCCCACCTATGAGTGAGAATATGCGGTGTTTGGTTTTTTGTTCTTGCGATAGTTTACTGAGAATGATGGTTTCCAATTTCATCCATGTCCCTACAAAGGATATGAACTCATCATTTTTTATGGCTGCATAGTATTCCATGGTGTATATGTGCCTATATATTGAAAATATCTTTTAACCAGTCAAGTGACTCTCTTAATATATTTTAAATGTTAAAGAACAGTGGGCAAAGCACAGGCACATTTGGTGGTCAATTTTTGTTAATTTTCTCTACTTCTCTATCTTATCTATCTTATCTTATCTATCTATCTATCTATCTATCTATCTATCTATCTATCTATCTATCATCTATCTATCTAAAAGGAGACAGGATCTCACTCTGTTGCCCAGGCTGGAGTGCAGTGGCATGATCACAGCTCACGGCAGCCTCAAACTCCTGGGCTTAAGCAATCCTCCTGCCCCAGCCTCTGGAGTAGCTGGGATTACAGGTGCAAGCCACCATACCCAGCTCATTTAAAACATTTTTTATAGAGATGGGATCTCACTTTGCTGCCCAGGCTAGTCTCAAACTCCTAGCCTCAAGCAATCCTCCTGCCTCAGTGCTTGGGATTACAGGCATGAGCTACCACATCTAGACCACAAATAGTTTTTAAGCTGTTCAAAATATTTAAAAAACATATATGTAAAAGAACCTTGAAGTAACATTTACCAGCCACACCAGTTTCACAAAATCAGGTATTGCTACCTACTAGGTTGGTGCAAAAGTAACTGCGGTTTTTGCCATTAAACGTTAAAATGGCAAAATAAATAACTTTTGCACCAACCTATTAGTATGTATCAAACTGTAGAAAATTTCACTTTTAATTTTAAAAAATCTAACATTTATTTTGATGCTTACACTACAGTTTTACTCTAAATTAATGTTCCTTAAGTTAAATCACATTTAAGCAAAAAATGAGAAACTGGTTGGTTTCTACTTCCCCTATCAAGTTAAAACTCATTTACTTACACTTTTGTACTTCAGAAATGTGTCGTCATCTCTACTTAAGGACACTACTATACAATAATCACAGCTATGAAGAATGAGATGAATCTAATGTATTAAGATGTCATAGATGATGTGAAAAAAGGCAAGTTATAGAATAGTGCATAAAGCAGAAACTATTTTACAGCCACATTTGTGTGTTCCTGTATGTACATGTGCATAGCACAAGACTGGGAAGAAAGATACCAAGTGTTTTTTAGTTGTAGATGGTGAGGAAGTTCTTTCATATTTCACATAATACACTTTTAACTCTTCTGTATTTTTTTATCGTTTCAATTGGGACATTTTTTAATTTACAAAAAGAATTTTAAAAACACGACAAAGATTGCCAATAAATACATTTTCATCACAAATTTAAAGGAACTTTTAAACTTTCCTCAGAAGCCATCATCTCCACAATCTTTTAAAACCTTTTATGATTGCGACAAAAAAAGTATAAAAATTAAAATATACAAAACTGAAAACTGTTCGACTGTAACATTTCAGAGACTTATTTATTAAATTTTCTTTAGTACACACGATTCTCATCTTAGTTGAGACAGGGTCCGGCTCTGTAGCCCAGGCTGGAGTGCAGTGGCATGATCTCGGCTCACTGCAACCTCCACCTCCTGGGTTCAAGCAATTCTCCTGCCTCAGCCTCCCAAGTAGCTGGGACCACAGGCGTGTGCCACCACACCGGGCTAATTTTTATATTTTTTGTACAGAGGGAGGTCTCACTATGATGCCCAGGCTGGTCTCAAACTCCAGGGCTCAAGCGATCCTCCCACCTCAAACCTCTCGAAGTCCTAGGATTACAGGTGTGAGCCACCTTGCCTGGCCTTAGACTTTTTTTTGAGACAGAGTCTTGCTCTGTCGCCAGGCTGGAGTGCAGTGGCGTGATCTCGGCTCACCGCAACCTCTGCCTTCCAGGTTCAAGCTATTCCCCCGCCTCAGCCTCCTGAGTAGCTGGGACTACAGGCACATGCCACCACGCCTGGTTAATCTGTATTTTTAGTATAGACGGGGTTTCACCATGTTGGCCAGGATGGTCTTGATCTCCTGACCTTGTGATCCACCTGCCTCAGCCTCCTAGAGTGCTGGAATTACAGGCGTGAGCCACCATGCCCGGCCTACAGAGACTTTTAAAAGCAAAACTAGTTCCTGTGATGGAAAAGGGTGCTCTTCTCTAGATCTGAAATTTGACCCGACTGACAATTATAGGAAATACTTGGGTCAGTAAAACAACACATGGTCTGTTGCCCACCGAGCAGCTATCTTCCAAACTCCCTACAAACTCCTACCCACTAACTTCATCCAGAACCTGGAAGTTGTTCCCCTTTTTCCGAGCAGCTATTCAAGGGGAGATCATTTTTAATTTCAAGGGCAGATCTTCATGGTCTGAGCCAATCATAGGAGCTTTATTCCCTTTGAAAAGTGATTGCTTTGGAGATAATACACATTTTGCTGTGGCCATGAGAGCAAGTGAATGGGGGCAGGTGAAACCTTCCTCTTATAAAAAAGAAAAAAAAAAAGATATTTCAGCCTCTTATCATCCACCACCTGGAACCTTTGTGGTCACTTTGGAGCCATAAGGGGAGACATCAGACTCACTTGTTAAGAATGGCAATGAAAGGCAGAAGGTACTAAGGCTTTTGATGACACTGTTCAGCTGCTGAATTAGCCAATCTAGGAACTGCCCTCCACCTAGACTCCTGGTTCTCAAGCACCTCAATCCCAAAGATTCTACAATTGTTTTTGATTGCTAAAATAATCCAGACATATAATTTGAGGAAATAAAAACGTTTATTGAGTAAATGTTTATTTAGTAACAGCAACACATAGTTTCTCAAGAAGAGGATGAACTGAAAACTCCTCTAAGGCAGGACGAAGCAACTTTCCATTATTCTTAGTTTAGACCAGAATCTTTAATTTTATATTCTCCTTTAATAACTGTCAAAATACACCAAATACTTAGAGGAAAATATTCACAGTATACCAAAACATTTTAAGATAAAGAGCAGTATAAGAGTAGTATTCTCTACATACCACAGTATACAATGATGCCTTCCTGCAGGTTTAGAACTATTACTACTCAAAATATTAATACATTTATGCAAAATGATTGAGAAAATTGAAATACCTGCAACCTTTTCCAGTTTGACTTCAGGAACAGGTGCAAACCACCATCCTCTTCACAGATCTTCTGTTATGGCAACCATCAAAAACCATTGGTTCAGCTCTCAAATACTGATGACAATGCATGTGATGCATGCGTGCTCTGCTAAGTTTTGAACAGATAACATATTCTACAGCAATGCTCAAGCCCTGGATTATTTTTGCCTGACAAAAATAATATTCCAATATTCCCTGAAGAGGTTTTATAAAAAGGTTGAAAATGGCTGTTTTTCATAGTCAAAGCCAATTTCCTTTATTTTTTGAGACAGGTCTCGCTCTGTCACCCAGGCTGGAGTGCAATGGTGCAATCTTGGCTCTCTGCAGCCTCAAACTCTTGCACTCAAGCAATCCTCCTGCCTCAACTTCCTGTGTAGCTAGGACCGCAGGCAAACACCACCACATCTGGATAATTTTTTAATTTTTTTGTAGAGATGGGGTCTCACTTTGTCACCTAGGCTGGTCTCAAACTCTTGGGCTCAAGCGATCCTCCTGCCTCGGCCTCCCAAAGTGCTGGGATTACATGCATGAGCCACCACACCCAGCCAATTTACTTTTTAATAGAATATACACTGTTGCATTCTATCTTCATGATTTTTTACAAGAGGTTGCTATAGTGTGCTATGTGTGTAAATATTCAGATCTTGTATATAAACTAATCAAAGGCTCCATGTCAGTTCTTAAGTTTGATATTTAAATGTCTGACCAGGGACCCTCCAAATAGTATTCACAGTATTAAAGGTGAGATAAATTTTCATTTCTATTTTTTCCTATCTTTTCAAAGTCCCATTAAACATCTGAAATTATTGGTAGAAATGAGGTGATAATAAATATTTTCTATTTAAGTCTGACATTGATTTGCAATCCATTTTAAACTGTTACATCTAATATGCTATTCTGTTTTTCTCATGAGTCTTTAATTGCTGGATATTTGAATAACACATTAATTTTTTTAAAAAAAATTTTCTTGTACCATTTTTAGACTTCTGTCTTTATATAATTTAGTTGGTAAAACCTAGTTTCATGTTTAATGAATTAAGAAACAACATCAGAACAGTTTAGCCAGATTTTAATAGGCAAAAAAGGGTTGCTTTGGCAATGTATAAAAGAATAACTGTTATAATACAAATCTTTATTTAATCTACTTTATTAAATATTAAAATGCAATAAGGCAATTATTGTTTTAAGACACTTGAAATTGCATTTAATAAATGGATAACTGGCCCCACACCTGACATATTGCACCCCTACTTTTCTTCTCTACTCTAAGGAACCAAAAAAATTATTTTAAAAAACAAATCAGTGGTCTTTCTAAAAACATCTCAAAGAGGTTCTGACTACTACTAAGGTATTTATTAAATACAAATATCTGAAAAATAAGACAACCAATAATATCTTCTAAGGTATTTCTGCTGTCTTTTGTTCTCTTAAATCTACTCAGAATGGTTCAACTGAAAGTATCCCAACTGAGGAATAAATAGGTGTAATTTATTGCTTAATTTGCCATCCAAGGCAGGGCAGTGATTCCCAAACCTGGCCTCTCGTCAGTATCATCTGGGAAAACTGCTGCAACACATTCCTTGGCCCCCTTCAGACCTAATGAAGCAGTCCTCTCCACTTCCAACCTCCACTGGGGAATATGTAGTTAGTCTTGCAGTCTAACACTTGGGATGGCTAAAACAATAAAGTTAAAAAGGAAGATACTTGTATTTCCACAGGTCCTAGCTCACAAACTGGGATCCACTAAAAAAAAAGACATAAAATGTTGAATTGGCACTAAATGATCAGTGAGTAGGGTGATTGGGAAACAACTCTAGTACTAACAAACCAAATACAGCAGGCCTTGCTGCCCCATTCCATGGAAGTCAGCACCTTTCCTGACCCCAGAGAGCCCAGGCAAGCAAACTGATGTAGTGTGAGGGCTACAACTCAAAAAGTAAATGTTTCCACACCATTTCTCTCCATCTCTACTTCTCAATTTTCCATACACTCATTCCATCTTTTCTCTTACTCTGCCCTTTGCCATTCCCATTCTTACTCCTTTCTCTTTCCTCACCCCTTTTCTCACTTCCTCTCTTTTCCTTCTTTTTTGATTTAGTTACATCATTCTTTTCTTCTCTACTTTCTCTTCCTGAAAAACTCTTCCTTACATAAACAAATTCATACTGGAGATATATGTCAGAAAACATTCAGCCTGAGTAAACTGAACGCTCTGTACAGAAAACAACAGAACAAAATAGAACTTCAACAGTAACACTGGCGTGGCATAATATAAGCCACGCAAAATGCTTCCAAATCCATTATCTCTTCTGAGTTTCATCTTGTGAGGTTTGAAGGGTACACTGATTGTACTTAAAAACCTAAGGCACAGAGAAGGTTAAATAACATGCCTGAGTTACTAAAAACAGAATCCAGATCTAGTTCAAAATCTGGTCTTCTTTTCACTATACCAATAACATCTGACTGGAGGCAAGATGAGAGAGCAATGAGTAAGCACTAATGTTATTTCAGGGCCTTAAAACCCTTATATATTATGAACTACTCTTCATTAGAAAAAAGTATGCATTTTCTTAAAGCGTAAATCACAATATATATTTTTAAAGGTTTCCCAAGTTCTTTTCTACTTCATACAAATGAAGTTTGACTGCATTTTAAAGGCATCCCACTTTGGTAATACTGTAGCCCAGAGATAGTTCTGAGGTCAGAATACATAGACTCAAATAATAAATCATGTAGTTTATATAAACTGCATAGATACACTATGTTTTATAAAAGACCATTTATATGAAGATGGAATACGTTCTCTAAGTTGTCCATCTATAATTTAACCTCTCATCAACTCCAAGAACTGCATTTCTTTAGAATTCAAAAGAATTACCTTGTCTAAAGATAAATTCAGAAAATTCATTTAAAAATTATTATACACATTTTGTGATACCTTTAACTTTAGGTAGAAACAGTACCTAAAAGACAGTTTTCACTATAATTCAATTTATGGTAAAATGATCAATTAGGTCAGGTCTAAATAAACCAGATGAAGAACCTTCCAACTGATCCACAATGTAGAGTGTGCGACAGTGTAAATAAGCCACAACATGAGTGAGACCACAGCATACAGTCCAGTTGGATTAAACTGTGACCACGCTCTACACAAGTCCCAATCAATTAGAGCCCATGGGGCTGAGATTCTCCGTTCACTGAGGAAATTTTATCTTATCAAACTTACTAATATAAATTCATATCCTGTCATTAACCCCAAATGCTTCCTCTAATATTTCAAAATCACATTTATAATCCACCAAACGTGCCAAGAATTGTGGTATCCTAACTTGAACTTTCAAGTTGGCAAAATAATTTCCAGTGGTTCCCAAAGTAGCTAACATCAAAGTCATCTGAGGTGATTGTTAAAAACAAAATCATCATGTGACTTATATTCTGTTGATTCTAACAAACCAACTAGAAGATGATTTTTGAGATAATCAGGGAAATTTGCTTAAGGACTGGCTATGAGATGAAGCCGAAGGACTGCTGCTGCCTTTGTTAGGTGTGATATCGTGGTATCTACCCAAAGTGTTCACAGCAGTGAAATAACACGATGTCTGGGATTTTAAGATACTTAAGCAAACAAAAAAATGACAAACGAAGCAAACATGGTAAGATAGTGATAAGTGTCAGATCTGGATGTTGAGTACCAATGCACTATTCTAGTTTTGTGTAATTTTTAAATTTCTTCATTAAAAATTGTTTTACAGACTCCCTCCTAGACACAGCATGCCAGAGTCTCCAAAGGCCTAGCTCAGGAATCTATTCTTAAGCTCCCAACAAGAATCTTATATAGTCAGGCAGGCAATGATCATTATTTGAGGACCATTAGAAATGATCTAATACATACCCTCCAAACTTCACATTTTTAGTATTCTCATTTTCTACTCAGTAAGCTCAATTTCACAGTTTCTTATATTCACCATGGCATTCTGCCAAGGAACTACAACTCGTGTTCTCTAAACCCATCTGTTCTAAGAATGCTGGACTGGTTATTAACTTCTAATGCACCCTGCTTAAACTTTCCTCTCTCAATTTGTCCCTGACTGAACTGCAGACGACAGAACAACTGTACTAACCATCTCTTTCTGCATATTCCATGTCTCCACAGAGGTCACTGTGTCTTCACAAAGCTAACTGCCACAATTTTCACAGGTTATATTTTTCCTTCATGATTTTCCATTTTCTACTTGAGCATTAAAATATCAGGGAGAAAAAGAAGATAACCATATAGATAATCATATTGTTGGTAAAATAAGATATGTGCCCCAGCATAGTATATGCTAAGTATTCAGAATCTATAGTTATATTAGCTAACAGGTCAAGAATGCCAAAGAAGTAATTTCTCAAGATTTAAAAAAATTAACTGTCTTAGGTGATATTCAAAAAAGGAAGATATGCACATCAACCCAATTAAAACCACATTTTCTACAGCTGGATGTAACAATCTTATTCCAAATCATCCACTTAAGTTGTTTAACTTACTTAAAGTAAGGCTCTAGACATTTGCTTCTTCAAAAGTATCTTGCAAGGCCGTTATGAGGTAGAAGACAAGTTTAAATGGACCACATTTTTCTACTCCATTGTAACTAAAATTACTACTCACAGGAAGTATATAGCTTATGCATTTTGGTCCATCACACTTTCCACCATCATGAGTATACTCTTAAGGTTCTCACTTTACCATCAGCATAATATATTTTGCTTCCAGAATGCCCAGTAAAGCTGACGTTTTTCATTTAAAGTGATTTAAAAAAAATTCCCCAAATATCTATTTAACAATCTTAGATCTGAGTTTTGGCAAGACAGTTTAATGCATACAAAATGAAACATTACATTTCTCACTCTCTCTCACACACAAACACGCACACACAGATTAAAATCCCAAAGTTTTCACTATTTTTCCTCTACCTTACACAGCTCAATTTTTAACATGCAGCTTACTTGTAATCTAAAAATAATTTTAAACATGATTGTCATAAAAATATTTTAAAACAGAGATGAAATGTATAAAGGCACACATAGATTGTCAATGGTTACATCAGTTACATCACATTTCTTTAGAAACAGAACTGTTTCTGCTCCTGTAAACAAACTTTTTTCTCACACATTTAAAGTGAGGTTAGTGCTGACATAAAATTATTGCTCTACTCACAGTCTTGAGTGTTGGCACTGTTTGAGGTACATTTTCTCCATCTACACACCCCTACCACTCTTGAGAGTATGAGTCAACAGAAGTCTGCAGGTTAAACCCATTCAATAGTATTTTCATCAATACTGGAATGATAGCAAGTAACATTACAAAACATCACAGATAAAAAATGTTCAATGTTGAGGCCCAAGATTTTAACTTATTCTTCATTACCTGAAAATACTGCTTACTTAACTTCTTTAGGAAAAAAAAAATTATTCTGGAGATGAGTAATTCCTTCCTGAATACTTCATCCAAGATGATTCCTTCACACTTATCTTCTGATTCTTTGTTTTCATCCATTTGATTAAGCAGTCACCAAGAATCACTTTTCCTTTGGTGATCTGGCATAACGATCTCTTACACTTTTTGCTAGTTGTTTGATAAATATTTTGTAAATTTTTCCACAGTATGTATGCACTGTTTTTTGTAGTTCCAGTTCTAAAGGTTTTAATAAGGAACGGATGTTGTCATCTTCAAAAGAACACTAGAGAAAGAAAATTTTTAAAAATAAAAAATTTAAAAGGCAAAGGTACATATATAAATTCAATTATTTTCCAAACTTCTTCAATCAGTTTAATATGAACGATCTCCATTTAACGTCTCACAGAAATTAGATGTTTAACAAATATTTTCAATAAATTAAACAGAACTATTATCTCCCATTAAAGAAAGACAGCCATGGTAAATCTCCGGGGGAATCCTGGAGAACATGCGCAAGGGCAGAGAAGACTGAAATACTGGTTAAGAAGACAACCAAAAGCCCTACGAGTATCTCGGTGAAACTAATAAAAGGTGGACTGGCTAAAAGAAGAGCTTTACCACACACCACACCCGCGTCCCACCTTTTAAAAACCACTCTGGCAATAATACTGCTGAGGCTGGAATGGAAGGAAATGAAGTAAAGGCATATGGTGGGAGGAATGTAAGATGATAACATAGTTCAGCATGTCCCACAGAACCCTAACTGCACAGAAGGATCCCAACAATAAACACATTTGAAAACTGCTAAATATTAGGCACTCTTCATGGGGATTCAGACTAGCACAGGAAAAAGTCTAAAAAGTAAAACAGAAAATAAATCTGTTGAGTGTTGTCTGACCTGTTTGTCCCAAGACATATTTTTGGCTAGAGTCCTTCTTTTACTATAAAATATACTAATATCGAGAAATAAATTTTGGAAAAGGCTGTGGTAGTAAAGTGGAAATAATAAGTAATCTTTGTATTTTCAACCAGGTATTTTGTGATTTAGTATTTTCAACTAGGTGTATTTTCAATTAGAAAGATGGATGGGGCTTAAAAGTAGAACATTTTATATGGAAGTTGAAGCTGGTGAAAAATGCAAAATCACAAAGGAAATTCAGAACCAGAAATCTCCCAGGTTATCCCTGAGGTTCACTAGCACGCTGAGGGAGAGGAAATGAAAGAACCACCCCAAGCACACTTAGTGAGTCTGCAGGAAGCTGCAGTCAATCTACAGAGAAGAGGATGAACTTGGATGTTTGTTTAAAACATGGGTTTTGTCACTGTAGAGATGCAAAGAGATCCTAAACTTTGGCATCTTTTGAGCAAGAAAAACTGTAAGCATTAACTGCATAAAACCATCACCCTTGGAGTGATTTTTAAAAATCAATCACACATACTCAAGATAAACGTCTAAAATTGTTTTGAAGATAAAAGTTTTAAAAAGAGATGGGGAAACTTAGCCAGGAACAATGTAACAAAAATAACAATAGCACACAGAGTGCTTGCTACCTACATGCCAGGCACCATTCTAAGAGTTGTATATGACTGCATGTTCTCATTCATAGGTGAGAACTGAACAATGAGAACACATGGACACAGGAAGGGGAACATCACACATCGGGGACTGTTGTGGGGTGGGAGGAAGGGGGAGGGATAGCATTAGGAGACATACCTAATGTAAATGACGAGTTAATGGGTGCAGCACACCAACATGGCACATGTATACATATGTAACAAACCTGCACGTTGTGCATATGTACCCTAGAACTTAAAGTATAATAAAATATATATACATATAAAAGAGTTGTATATGTATTAACACATTTAAGCCTCACAATAACTTTATAATATAGGTAATATTATCTCCATCTGACAATGAAATAACTAAGGCAAGGAGAGAGGATTTTCTCAGTTATAAATGCAGTAAGTGGTTAAGCCAGGATTCCGTCCCAACAGTCTAGCTCCAAAAGTCCATGCACTTAATTAACCACCAGACAGCACTACTTATCCAAACATTGAGCAAACACCATGCCAAGTCAGTTCAAAAATCCTGTTGAAGGATGAAGCTCAATGAATGGTGGAAATCTGGGGAAAGTGCTGTATTGTAAACAGATACACAAATTTGTTTGGGGTTAAAAGTGTAGCCAGGTTGAAGCAGGTAAACTTCATCAAGTGATACTTTCAAGAAATATTTCAATGTGCACAAAAAACACTTGAACAACTGGTTGAGTGGCAGAAAATTATGGGAAGCCCAAACTACTATGATCATTATTTTTACTATATGACAATAAAATGAAAGCATTTAAGAATAGAGGAAGACTATTGATTCCCAGGAGTATGTAGTGCTCGAGATTAAGTTTCTTTGTTTTCATGTGATTCAAATCCCAGTGTTTGTGGTTAAAAAATGTTTTCTTCTTCACTGGAGAAAAAAAAAAGCCATTTGATGAATATTTTCTTAAATAAAAACAGTGTCTCATTAGTTAGACCTCTTTCTGCCCATCATATGAAAAAAGCAATCTGACCTCTAAGGAAGAAGATAAATTTCCAAAATTTCCACCTATATAAACATAGCCTAAAGACACTGCATTCTTCCATTTACATAATCTGCAGTGCCTGCATATTTGTACAGTACATAACCTACATCTAGGTGTCCCTTTCCCAGAGGCCACACGTGCCCTTACCTGACTCCAGACCTCTTTTTATACTATATACTATGCCTGACTTATCCTTACCTTTTCTTCTCTGCCTGGTACTCATCATCCTTACAGCTTAGTTCAAATGTCAGCTCCTCTGAGAAGCCTTTCCATGTACAGTTAATCGTTTCCTCTTTTCAGTGGCACAGGGCCCAGTACACTGATTTTTAGGAAGCTCATGCTTTATACTGTCAGTTGAACGACATGAAATAGTGAAGCTGTGATGACCAAAATTAGGCAATTTGAGGTATTTTCAAAGAATAGTACATCTTTGGAAAATATAGGAGAATGGCAGTTCAATCCAACAAATCCTAAGTGTTCACTATATGCAAGTCAGTACTATGGGAAGGAAAACATTCAAGACTGCTTTGCAGAGAGTTTTGCAAATATAAGCAAGGTGTAAAGTAAATCAAAGTTAACACAAAACATCAAGAAATATAATTCAGAATGAAATGCATGATGCAGAAAATACCTTACAGAGCCATAAAATGTTTTGTTCTGATTTTGAATTTGCAATTTTTAAACATTTTTATTCACTCAACAACTAATATTTAACAAATATGCATGGACTATAAAAACAGATTTGCTGGTAGACATAGCCATGAATTTACACTTTAAAGATGGTTCACATCCTTTATAATTCATACTGTTCACTGCATTCCATGGCTATGACTAAGCCTCTGTCTGAAACTTGCATAAATATCCTTGTCTGAATACAATTCTTTTAAAAATTACACTTCTTACTGAATTACAGATAAGGAAATATAAAAACACTAAGCAGGAGCACCATAAAAGACAGAGTAACTTCATTAAGTTGAAAAATGAATAAATGTAAGCTGTAGTTAACACAGACCCAAAACAAACACAGAAGATAATTAATCATCTGAAATCCTTTTAAAAATAAGATTTTTTTAAAAAAAATCAAGTGTAATTAATCAACTTAAAACTATTACTCGTATTTTTAAAGGTACACACTTATAAACCAAAGAAAAGATCAAATAAAACCAGGGAAATTTAATTCTCTAATAGTAGATTTTTTTTTAATACTCAAAGGAAACAAAGGAATCTCATTTTTATAGGAATGCATTTCTTTTCTATCCTGCAAAGTCTCAGAACCCCACAAGCACTTTTCTTCATTTTTATCACCTTCTGACAACCCATAATAAAGCATTATTAAAATACAGTATTAATTTCTGAAGGCATACAAAGCCTGCTACATTAAAATGAACATCAACACTAAATTTTATAATTCATCAGTGAGTATAGTCATACCATGATAAACTGATTGTTTAGAAGCTGCATCTGTCAAGTTTATACGACAAGAAACTTAGCTAATAATACACTAGAACTGTAGCCTACAATGCTGTTAGCATTTTGTCTACCACCAAGTTTAAGAAACAGATTTCTGGGAGAAAACTTTAATTCCTTTTCATGGCAGATCATCACCTTAACATGGCATACCACCTCCACATCCACTTCATTTCGGCCCCTGCTGACTTTCATCCATCACTCCAGTCACACTGAACAGATGGATGCCTGACCTCTCCGTGGATCTTTTCACAGCCTCTGAACCTTTTTCTCAGGCAGTTGTCAGCCCAGACTGCCTCCACCCACCTGGAAAACTCTTACTCATTCTTCAGGGCCCACTTCAAAAGCCTCCTCTTCAAGGAGGCATTCCCTGGCCCTTCAAGGCAAAACTGAGACACTCTTTCACAGTTCTAGAACAATCTCTGTCACCATGGATTATAGTGAAGTGTTTTTATTCTCACTGCTATTGATGAGGCTACATAGACCGGAGGATTTCAGTCACTAACAAATAATGAGAACCTAGGAAACGGGGGTCATCAGCTTTTCTCCTGACCCCCACATTTAAACTAAAGTAGCACTCCTATTATTTGCTTTGTTTCCACCCACGTAAGATTAAACAGTGTAGTAGAACAGACAGCATATCTAAATGAGAGTTGAGTGATCACATGTATTAATACTTCTTCCTTAGTAGCAGTGAAATAGCTAACATGGATAGCGATACAGCTTGTTAAGTAACAGCATAAATCCAAACCTCCCCTGGATTTGCCCCAAGTCTTGGTCCTTAACATTCACAGAGATCTGGTTCATGCATCCACCTAGAGGTATATGAAGTATTAATCATGTCCCCCATCAATCCACCCCAATTACATAAAAGGGGAATAATAAGAACAAGAAGAAAAGAGAAAACAGACAATTGGGGGATGGGGGAGAGAGGGGCAGTATAATTTTTTTCCAAACTCATTATAAAGCAAATGCTTAAAAGACAAAACTTTATTTACAAAAGCAACAAAAAGACAATACTTAAGCATAAACTTAAGTTATATTCAAAACCTGTAGAAAAAAAAACTGTAAAGCAGGGGTGTCCAATCTTTTGGCTTCCCTAGGCCACATTGGAAGAATTGTCTTGGACCACACATAAAATACACTAACGCTAACAATAATGAGCTAAGAAAAAAAAAATCACAAAATAAATGTCATAATGTTTTAAGAAACTTTATGAACTTGTGTTGGGCCATGTTCAAAGTCATCCTGGGCTGCATGCGGCCCACTGGCCACAGGTTGGACAGGCTTGCTATAAAACATTCCTAAAAGACAAATGTAAAGACAGCTCTTGTTCTTGGTTAGGATGTCTCAACACCACCAAAACGTTAGCAGTCCCTAAGTTAATATACGAAGCTAATATACTCCTAATAAAAATATCAATTTTTCTGAGATGAAGTTTCGCTCCTTTTGCCCAGGCTGTAGTGCAATGGAGCGATCCTGGCTCACTGAAACCTCCACATCCCAGGTTCAAGCAATTCTCTTGCCTTAGCCTCCCAAGTAGCTGGGATTACAGGCACGTGCCATGATGCCTGGCTAATTTTTGTATTTTTAGTAGAGACAGGGTTTCACCACTTTGGTGGCCAGGCTGGTCTCGAACTCCTGACCTCAGGTGATCCGCCCACCTCAGCCTCCCAAAGTGCTGAGATTACAGGCGTGAGCCACTGTGCCCGGCCTAAAAATACCAACAAGTTTTTAACTTTTTAATGGAGTTGATACTTATAGAAAAATAAATATACAATAGCTAGGAAAACACTGAAAAAAACAGGCTATAAAGAGGGAGTAGCCCCATCAGATATTAAAACACAGCAAAGTGCCTTTATAATTAAAATAGTGTGCTATTAGTGTACAAATGAACTGACCAATGGAACAAAACAGAAAATTCAGAAATTACAAATGGAATTTATGATAATGTCAGTATCTGAAATCTTCTGGTTAAAGACAGCCTTTTAATTTATTTTATTTTTTAGAGACAAAGTCTCACTATGCTGCCCAGGCTGGTCTCAAACTGCTGGGCTGAGGGAGTTGCCTCAGCTGGTCTTGAATTCCTGAGCTTGCCCACCTTGGCCTCCCAAAGTGCTAGGATTACAGATATCAGCCACTGCGCCCAGCCAAAGATAGATTCTTAAGTAAATGGTGTAGAGACAAAAGGATAGCCATTTGGAAAAGAGTCAAATAGTATCTATTCCTCACCCAATACAAAAGAGTAAGTAAATTCCAAACACAGCAAAGGTCTGAATGTAATAAATGAAACAGCATATGGGTGAATTATCCTATAACCTGTTCTGTAACCCAAGTGTAGACTGGAAAAAGCTTGCTGATTACAACTTTAAAAAAAAAAAAGGGGGGTGTTAGGCTAGGTGTGGTGGGTTATCCTGGTAATCCCAGCACTTTGGGAGGCCAAGGATTGCTTGAGCCCAGGAATTCAAGACTAGCCTGAGCAACATGGCAAAACCTCATCTCTATAAAAAATACAAAAATTAGCCAAGCCTGGTGACATGCACCTGTAGTCCCAGATATTTGGGAGGCTGTGGGAGGATCAACTGAATCCAGAAGGTCAATGCTGCAGTAAGCTGTGATCACACTACTGCACTCCAGCCTGGGTGACAAGAGCATAACCCTGCCTCAAAAAAAAAAAAAAAAAAAAAAAGGTGAGGCTGGGCTTGATGGCTCATGCCTGTAATCTCAGCCACTATGGAGGCTGACGGTGGCAGACTGCTTCAGCTCGGTAATTCAAGACCAGCCTGAGAAACACAGCAACATCCCCATCTCCATAAAAAATACATATGTTAGCTGAGTGTGGTGGCACGTGCCTGTAGTACCAGCTACTTAGGAGGCTGAGGTGGGAGGATCGCTTGAGTCCAGGGGGCAGGGGTTACAATGAGTCAAGACTGTGCCACTGCACTCCAGCCTGGGTGACAGAGCAAGACCCAGCAGTGAAAAAAAAAAAAAATTGATAAACTTATTACATGAAAAATATTATACAAACTGAATGGCGTCAAATACCATAAATAAGTCAAATTGGTAGAAAAATATTCACAACGTATATCACAGGAAAAGTACTAATATTCCTAACATACAAAGAACTTTTAACAATTAAAGGGAGGAGAGGGCAAGAAAGCCCAAACGCCCTCATGGTAATAATGATGGTTGTACAATTCTGCAAACATGCTAAAAGCTACTGAATTATATATTTGAAATGGGTGAACTTTGTGGTATATAAATTATGTTTCATTAGTTATTTTTAAAAAACTATAGAAGAATAGGAGAAATATTTAAAAGAAAATTCACCCCCCAAAAAGATATAAAAATATTTCATAAATATATAAAAAGATTAAACTTCACTTGTAAGAGAAATGCAAATTAAAACTACACTAAGATACCATTTCTCACCCATCAGAATGACAAAATTTTAAAAGCTTGATACTATACTCTGTTGATGAGGATGTGGGGAACAGACTGTCTCACAAATCATTGGCAGGAATACAAACAATCCCCATGGAGGAACACAGGTAATAATTTCAATCCAATAATCCCACTTCTAGGAATTTACCATGAAGATTCACCTTCCAACAATACAAATATATATATATGACACAGCTAACTGTACATTGCTGCATTATTTATAATTCAAGCTATTGGAAACTACCAAAATGTCCAAACATAGAGAATGGTTGAATAAACTCTGGTACATACATAAAGTACCATACAGTTTAAAAAAAAAACTGAGGAAAATATCTCCAGAATATTTTAAATATAAAAAGCAAAGAATGAATGAAGATATACACTAAGCTACCTTTTGTGTAAGAAAATGGAAATTACAGAACATACATACATCTGCTCATCTTATTAAAAACACAGGAAGGATAAACCAGAAAACAATGAAATTGGTACCCGATAAAGGTAGGGGGCAGTTAGGATAAACGGGCTAAGATAACAGGTTACATCTGAGTAAACCCTTATGTTATTCTGACTTTGTGAAGTATATTAATATCCTCCTATCAAAAAATGCAATTATATCAACAAAGATAGTGGAAAAAAGCTAAAACTGAAAGCATACGGAAACTAATGAATCCAATTGTATTTCAAATGAATAAAATAATCACACTGAAAGATCGGAAAAAAAGAACTAATCCAAGTAACTTCTGAATACAGTATTGAGTGCACACCCTTGTCTGGGAGCAGGGGAGAGGAAGAGGAAAGACTGAAAACAAATCCTAAGCCATTTTTAGTAAGCTGGTTTGGGGGTGGAGACAATGGTATGAATGGAACATTTCTGAAATTATTTTAAATGATTGTAAGATTAAGCAAATGACAAAATGTGTTGATGACAGAAGTCAGGATTCTAACTGTGGAAGAAAGAAGATATAATATAGAGTAGAAGCAAGGAAGAGCCTTGGAAGAATGGCATGGAATTAGAGAATCAGGTGTGAACACATTAACATCATGTGTGCACGCTTATACTTCCTAGCTCTGCCACTGAAAAAGCTCAAAAGCAATGAGACCCTGGTAGCAATAAACATGCCTAATATCCAGAGCCTACTAAAGGGAACCAGAGCTCCTTTGACAGATGACTAATTTCAACGGTAGGGCAGGGAAAGTATAAAATAAACCTGGAATATTTTGTTGGAACAGAAAATAAAAGAGGTACTCAAAAAAAGTGATGAGGACATGTCAAAGGGACACAAGAAGTAGCCAATGGGGCTCCCAATGGCCATACCTGGAACAACTTTAGCATCAACATAATTAGAAGGAAAAATGAATTATAAATCATTGGAGGAACATAAGTATCAAAGGGTTCATACTGATTATATAAACATCAATATATGTGCAAAAGGGAGGGATCTTCCCTATAGATGCATGCCAAGTGTCAAATGATGTATGTGGAAGGAGTGCTATTGTTGAACAATCATCAATTTGCAAATAACATGGTGAAGATTGTTTTGGGCAAGAACCAACGATAGATGCTAAATCTTGTAGGAAAATTTTAATGAGAAGCAGAATGTTTACATGATTTTAAAAGGTTCTTCCCATAGGCTGCTTATAAGAGGAAAAATAACTACACTGTGGAGAAAATAAATGACATTTTGACTGACTGATGAAAATCAACATCACCAGTGAGGGGCAGACAAAGGGGACTATGACTATGAGGGCCTGAGAAGCACACATCACCACCTATACAGAATTCTGAGCAGGCATGTATATCCTGAACTTAATCATAAGGAGACATTAGACAAGCCAAAATGAAGAACATTCTAATAAAAAAAGGGGTGAAGAGGCTCTATTGTCCAAATATGCCAATGTCATATAAGACAAAGACTGAGAAACTGTTCTAGATCAAAAGAGAGTAAAGCCATATGGATGGCAGATTAATGTATTCCATCAGTATTAAATTTTCTAGCTTGACATATGTACTGTGGTTAATAAGAGAGCGTCCTTATTCTTAGTTTAAAAAAAAAAAACTGAAGTTTTTAGGGGTAAAAGAACTTAATGTATGCAACTTACAATCAAATATAAGTTGAGTTTTCTGAAAAAACAACTACATTGTTTTCAGGAAAAAAAAAATGTAGAGAGAAAACCAACGACAAAGCAAATAAGGCAAAATGTTAATAACAGATGAGGCTGAGTGTGTGTAAAAATTCTTTGTACTATTTTTGTAAACTAACCATTAGCTTGAAAGTATTTTCAAACAAAAAGTTAAAAAAAAGGAAAGGCAAATCTTACATTTCTCAGTGCTTCATAAACAGCTCTAAATGCTGGTTGCTTATCGTCATGGTAAACACCTCTGTTCCCATGAAGAATAAAGATTCCTTCTTCTTCTGCTTCTTGGCAATTGCTTCCATATATACAATGATCTGGTCGATAATTCCATTGACACGGAAAAACAAAAAGGCTTTCTACATAAAGAAAAGACCAAACAATGAAGCAAATACCCCTAATACCACAGATGTAACATTATGCAAAACTTTCAGTTAAAAAATACAGCTCTTACAAGTAAGAATTAATGAAAAATGTTTGGCATTTAGATCTCTTCCAATTAAAGCAAAATTCAAGAAAGTTTTACTCCGTCTTAAACATAAATAGCAATAATCATTAATATAAGACAGAATCAGATAAGTGCATGTTTTCCTTTTTCACTAAGTATTATCTGTGATTTTTTAATGCAAATAAAAGGAATTTAAATAATTACCTGGATTATGAAAAAACACGATATTCAATAGATCTTGATCACCCCATGTGATGTTTAGTTTGTATTTTTTAAGCAATGGCATAAGTATATCTCCCCATTGTAGTCGTACAGTTGTCATATCATTCTGTTGATAAAAACATTCAAAAGAGCTTCAGACTTTCAGGCTTAAAATGGCAGCATGATGACAGTTCCTCATTCTTCCCACAGCAACCATTACAAATCCACAAAGAGAAATGCAAACTCCTCACAATATCAAGTAACATTTCTAACCCTAAATGTGAGAAGGGCTGTACAGTAAAACAGAAGATAACAAAAGGAAGTTGTATGTGGCAGTGATAAAACTAGTAAGTCACGAAAGAAAGCGAAAGTAACTGTGTCCTTATCTTAAAATGAAGATAGTTTTGGTACCTATGTCTGTGCCTACGTCAGAGTTGTTGATGATTAAAATTGTTAATATATAAATTTAAAGTGCTTGGAATAGCACCTGACACGTGGTAAATATTCAGTGTTAGCTATTATTATTTTTTACCATGATGGCTATTAGTCTCAGATTTATTTGCTTAACTTCTATAATTGGCAGTTCAAATAGATCATTTTGAAATTGATAAATCAAATTAAAAAATGCATACACAACTTAAGTTAAACACTAAAAAACAATATGATTGACAAAAATCAAGGCTGCAGAGGGAGTGGGGAAGATCAACAAAGAAGGAGAAATGTATGAGTTTTGTGTCTACTTGTAGTAAAAAATTCTCACAGAGAACTGGCCTTTTTATGATGGATTTTCCTATCCAAAAACATAGTGTATCTTTCTACTTATTTAAGTGTTCATTTATCTTATTAAATTTAAAACATATATATATATAATACATGTGTGTGTATATATACATGTATATATCCTGCCAATTTCTTTCAAGTTTGTTCCTATGTATGCTATTTCTTTTGAGGGTCTTCCATTTTATATTCTAAAAGGTTGCTATTTGTACATTAGAAAACGCAAGCAAAGAATTCTGTAAAGAGGCACCATGAATGACATATAAAGTCAAAGAAGATTTGCTGAGGAAAATAACTGGGTCCAGTCTAGCAGATGTATGCAGTCCCATAAACTCTCACCATCCCAGAGGGAGGCAAGTTAGGACTGGCATCTTTGGCAATATTAAGACTGCACTCCAAGAAAGAGACCCTAGTCTCCTGATGCCTCTCATACTACTGAAGAGCTGACAGATTCACCCAACCCATTTTAACAACTGTAAGCTTTGCTATCAGAATTACAACCCTGCTAACAAAAGTATTTTCCTATTCTTGGATATCAACTAATTGCCATATCAACACTGTTTTCAGGAGGAGACCATACTACGCTACTTGAGAAAGAACCCCTGGAGTCAGCCAGCACAGTAAATGGTTTGACTCTCCTTTTAAAAGCAGCAATTTCTGTATTTTAATTTTCAACTCAGCCAAATTAACTATATATCCTTAATGTTTATAGTAGTTTTAATAGGTTGAGGTTTTCCAGGGATATAAATATGTCATGCAAATAATAATTCTACATCCTATCTAATTTTTATACCTATTTCTTTCATTTGTCTAATATGGGGGCTTGTTATTCCTCCATGCTGAGAACCACTATTTAAATATTACTTAATAGTTATGATGTCAGGCACAGCGGCTCACGCCTGTAATCCCGGCACTTTGGGAGGCCGAGGCAGGCTGATCAGTTGAGTTCAGGAGCTCGAGACAAGCCTGGGCAACATGGTGAAACCCTGTACCAAAAGTACAAAAAACTAGTCACGCATGGTGGTACACGCCTGTGGTCCCAGCTACCTGGAAGCCTGAGGTGGGAGGATCACTTGAGCCTGGGAGGTGGAGGTTTGCAGTGAGCTAAGATTGTGCCACTGCACTCCGGCATGGCTAACAGAATGAGACCCTGTCTCAAAAAAAAAAAGTTATGGTAATATTAATAGATATCCTTATCTTCATTTTAACTGGAAAGCTCCTACTGTTTAGCCATTAAGCACAATGCTGCCTTTTGAAATGAGATAAAAATATAATACTAATAATCTATCAATTTATATTTTATGCTTTTTTAAAATAAAAAAGATACTGAATTTAGTGCTTTTTCAGATACTGAATGTAATGCTTTTTTCTTAATGCTCAAAACTTGTTATTTGAAAACCCAAAGTTAAATACTTAAGGAAGCAAGAAACTGAGTCCAATGAGAACTTGGTGTTGGAAGGGGTAGAAGTGAATACCGGGCCTTTTAGATCTATGTGACTCGGGGACTATCCAGAGTAAAAACCAGTATTCTTCATAGTGCAGTTCACAGCAGTTCACATAGTGTGCTACTATGTAAATTTTTTCTATGTCCTCAATAAGATTAAGTAATTAAGTATAGAAATTAAGAGTAAGATTTAGAAACTTTTACACCAAGTTAACCGTTTTATGTGTACTTAATATATTTCCCTAGTAATCTCTCTTTTACAAAAGTATTGGCTCATAACATACTGAAAATTTTTTTAAAATTAATCTTTTGCCATAGTTTGAGAAACATTGTTATAAGTCATTTTATAATTTATATTAAATTCAGTGACGATATAAACAATCTATCCTTTAAAAAAGAGAAGGCCAGAATTCATGAAAAAAAAAATCCACATACTTAAATTGATGTGCTACAACTGCATTATTATCCTTGTGTGAAATTTCTTAGAACACAGTAAATAGTAATTATAATCAGAATTTTTTTTAATCTGGAAAATGACTAAAACAAGTTTTACTTAAGGAAACAATTTGAAAAGATAACTCTTAGAAATAAGTCATTGAGTATGTTAAGGAAATATTCTTAGGATCTGAAAAGAAAAATATCAATTACACAAGGACAAAAACCAGGAACACTTTCAACAGACAGAACTGGTGGAGCCCTTGTACAACACCATGTTAAAGTCTTCATGTGATTCTATCTATTCAAATATACACAGAAATACAGATACATATTTAAATTATAAAAACCAATATAAATCAAATATATATATTTGAATATATATCTTACAAGAAATGTACCTATTCAAAGAGCATCAATGAAATACAAAATTAAGAGTTCACTGCAGTCTTAGGAAAAAAATAAAAAGGGAAAAAAACCTTAAAGAAAAAAGTCCCATTAGAAAACTATTTGGAAAAGAAGCGATAACGCTAGTATTATTTGCTAATGATATAACCTAGATTATCCAAGACAACCAATGAAAAGCTATGAGAAATGAGTTTAATAAAGAGGTATTACATATAAAAGGAGTTCAAGTCAATAAGAAAGAGAAAACCAAGAAGTGGGCAAAGGATATGGGCAAGCAACCATTCACAAAAGAAGAAACAGAAATGGCTACAAATTATAAGAAAAGATTTTTAACCACACCGGTAGTATAGTCAAGAAAATATGAATTTTAAAATATATTTTCAGCCATACAACTACATATCCATACTAGGTACACACAAAAAAAGAAAATAAAATCATCCATTCTCCACATCATACACACATTAAAAATGTGATTATGTGTAATGACATAGAAGTCAGTCAACTATATATTTACTAAATGAAAAAAGCTGAAGATGTATAAAAGAATCCTATATCTAAATGCTAATGCACACCTATGCTTGTTTCAAAATACTTTTTTTTTTTTTTTTGAGACAGAGTCTCACTCTGTCGCCCAGGCTGGAGTGCAGTGGCGCAATCTTGGCTCACTGCAACCTCCACCTTCTGGGTTCAAGTGATTCTCATGCCTCAGGCTCCCGAGCAGCTGGAATTACAGGCACCTGCCATCATGCCTGGCTAATTTTTGTATTTTTAGTAGAGATGGGGTTTCACCATATTAGCCAGGCTGGTCTAGGACTCCTGACCTCAAGTGATCCACCTGCCTCGGCCTCCCAAAGTGCTGGGATTACAGGCATGAGCCACTGCACCCAGCCTCAAAATGCACTTTTTAAAAGAACACATAGCCAAGTTTATAGTGTCACTCTGGGTGGAGGCATGAAAGTGTGAAGAGATATGTCAAGGGGAGACCTGTCTTTTCATTCTACATAAAATTACTTTTTTGAATCTTTATAAGCACAATTTAGTTTCATAACATGTAAAACAGAAAACTGTAGTTCTAATTTTACAAAATTTAGCAAACCTATGACCAAATACATGTATGTTACATCAAGATCAATTAGTTTCATTTTTTGAATTAAGCATGCTTTGAAAATGAATGGACTGTCATTATCAGCCTGTCCTATACATACATACAAAATTAAAGAGCATTCACATTATGCTCCAACAAAAAAGTGGGAACTCATCAATTCCCAAAGATTAGTTACTTCACTTTAAAAAGTTCCACCCCTTTGGCAAGATGTTCGTTGTTGTTATTCTGCTCTCATAAGCTATGTACTAACACAAGAAAACTCTTTATCACATACATCTTACAAATATGTAAAAGCATTGTATCTACTTCATACAAAGTGTTCCCTTTTCCAGTATTTTTCAATTCATTAATGGCCTAGTTTCTAAAACCTTCATCTGACTCTCCTTTGCTAGCAATTATCTATCAAGTTGCTACTTTATGTCAGACACCGTGCTAAATATTCTTAATATAAAGCTGTATAAAAGACACATCCTGCCCTCAGTAGGTGGAGCAAACAGACAAAAAATACTCTACAAAGTAATATATAGAAAGCTGAAAAGGGCAGAGTAAACAAAGAAAAAATTCCCACCATGTCTAATTTATACTCTTTGGTTTTTCTCTAATAAACAGGAAAAGGTTAAGAAATACAGTAATACATTTTTTAGAAGGAGAGAAAATAAATACCCTAATAGGGATTCAACACTGCAAATACGATACTGCAAAATACAATGTAATCATTTAACCAATGTTATTCATTATCTAGCAAATATACAATTATGAGATTAAAAATTATGATTTTTAAAAAGTTGTATTTAATATTTATTTAATTAAATTATTGAATTTAATTTAATAATTATTTCATTAAATTAAATATATATTTAATTTAATAATTATTTCATTAAATTAAATATATAATTTAATAATTATTTCATTAATTAAATATATATTTAATTAAATAATTATTTCATTATTAAATTATTTGAATTTAAATTTTTTAATTTTTTTTTTCTTTTGAGACAGAGTCTCACTCACATTGTCACTCTGTAGCTCAGGCTGGAGTGCAGTGGCCCAATATCAGCTCACTGCAACCTCTGCCTCCCTGGTTCAAGCAATTCTGTCTCAGCCTCCCAAGTAGCTGGGAATACAGGCATGCACCACCATGCACAGCTCATTTTTTCTATTTTTAGTAGAGATGGGGTTTCACTGTGTTGGTCAGACTGGTCTCACACTCCTGGCCTCAAGTGATCCACCCACCTCGGTCTCCCAAAGTCTTGGAATTACAGGTGTGAGCCACCACACCTGGCCCTATTTTAACTTTTTAATATACATAACTATAATACACCAGGTTCGAAATGAACAGCCACGAGTGGTAAGAACCAGGTGACAGCAAGGCAAATAAATAAACTATGACCTTTGTCCTAAATTTTTATTGTGGCTGTACATGGGTTAAGAACCATGAAGCAACAGTCGTGGATCTGTATAAAACAGTTTGGAAAGCGATTATAAGTAACTCAGTTATATTGCTAAATTTCTAAAATTTAAGATCTGTGCTAGAAACTGTAAAACTGGTAGGAAAAACCAAGACAATGTTTTGCTATAGATATAGAGATCAAGAAAAATAAAAATATATGAGAAAAGGAATTAACAATCAATAAATTTTGCAGGACCATCTCGACAATCCTAAGTATAATAAAATATTTGAAAACAAAGCAAATCTGAGTATGTTCCCAAGGAGCAAGAACAGGGTTGTTTGTAACACAGGAATAGTAGGTGTGAAGTAAATTATACCTGCCAAATTAACATACAACCAATCATCTTGTGTTTTTTTTTCACAGTCATTAATGTGCAGAAGAAAAAAAGGTTTGAAAGTTTAGAAATTATTCCAACTCCCATAACTACACCTCTAGGTAGCTTAGAACATGTCACAGAAAAAAAAAGAAAAAGGGAAAGGGAGAAACTATTATTTATGAATGATATTTAAATAAGTAATAGGTAAGTTAAAAACAGTAAATCTGGCCAAGCGCAGTGGCTCACGCCTATAAACCCAGCACTTTGGGGGTTTGAGGTGGGAGGATCACATGAGGCCAGGAGTTCAAGACCAGCCTGGGCAACTCTTTTTCTGTAGAGACTGTTCTCTACAAAAAAGTAAAATAAGAACAAAATAATTTTAAAAACAATGGATTTGAACTATATAGCTATTTTTAAGTTGTAATCAAATGGTGTTATATTATCTCTATAGTTCTTTGCAACACTAAACTTCTATTAATTTCATAAATTTCAAATGCAGTTATTGAGAAGTCACATTTTTTTTTGCAGATAATCTTACAGCACCATCTTCTGGTATAAGATCACTGTGCACAGTCTAACAATCAGAAAATAACAATCATGTTACTATCTTAGTTTTACTATATTTAGTAAAACTTTACAGTACATGAAATTTAAAAATTCAAGACAGAATAACAAACTTGGTAACCAAAGAGAGATGTTCTCTGTTAAACAAGAGCGGAGGTTACCTAACACTGGGCTTATTAATGCAATCAGTTGTGGGAGACAAAACTAAATTTAAATCAGAATTTTAAAAAGATTCAGAAAAGGGAAAGCTAAAAAAAGAAAACTAAGTTTAAGATCAACAGAATAGACGAGTGACAGGTAATAGCTGTCAGACTTCTAAGACTGAAGTGTTGGCACATGGTAATGGCTACAGCAGTACTGCTGCCTATACCAAAGGTAAGAGGAAACAGTTCCAAATGAGGAAAAGACTTAAATCAGACATGTAGAAAGAATAAACTCCATTCCACCAGATACCATATGAAAAACGCATGACAAAAATACATACATATAAATGTACACATATATCACAAAAGATATGATATCCCTTAATGTTTAATTTAGTCCTAATGATATATAAAGGAATAAACAGTAACTCTATACTCCTAGAGGGTATACTGTTTGCTCAGAAGTCACTGTTTTTAGCTAACATTTTACTGCTTACTTCCTGCCAGGCTCTATTAAGAATTTTCAACAGATCTCTTTTAAATTAACTTAGTTAAGTCTGTTTATTATCTTATTCAGCTGAGAGAATTCATACTTAAAAGTTAACTAAATGGCTAGTAGTTAAGTACTGCACAGGAGGCAAAGCTACACAGAAAGCCAGTCTGATTCCAGAGCAAGCAAACTACAGTGACTTGCAACTTAGATATACAACTAATCTACATGAAACTGGTAAATATTAGTACATACTGATGAAGTCTAAATGCACATTTAGAGAATTTAAATAGTCTGACTTTTCTACTGACCCCACAATTTGAAAGACTGGAAACACGCAGGAATTTTTTAAGTTAACTTCCAATAACACCATAATAGCTAACATTTACTATGTGTCAGCCACTGTTCTAACTCATTTACTCCTCACAAAAGTCCCAAGACATTGGTAGTGCTATCATTTCCATTTTACGGGTGAGAACAAACAGGTTGCAGAGTCTATGCTCTTAACTGCAACTCCATGTTGTCCCTAAGGTATATCATAATTTAGATTCTATGTATTCTATGAATGTACAACTACAAAATAACATCTGCTTCCTGGAATGGCAATCTAGGGAGAAGATGTTCACTACTTAGGGCATTGTTATTTTACTTCATTGTCATGTCATCTGGTTTGACCTATTGTAATGCTCTGTTAAACAGAATAATATGAACACACTTCTAGATAAATCTAGATATCTATATTCTTCTAATGTTCTAGATTATTCTAAATAGAAAAATTCTTTATAGTTCAATTTAGTTTTTAATAAAATTTAGTTTTATTAAAAACAATTTAGAAGGTTTTTAGAGAAATGTTAACAACTATCTGTATTAGTGACTTACCTTGAAATACTTCCTTCTCATTCGAGTCATGTTCATCAACATAACTCCAGAGTTTACTCCAGTTTTTCCATAATATGGATGCCTAGCAAAGCGATTATACCATCCTATTCGAGGTTCCTCATGTTCTGGTGCCATTGCGGCAATTTGTGTGGAATTAAATTTCTTTAGTAAAGACCAAATATCATCAACTGGTCGTAAAAAAAGGATATCAGTGTCGACATACAATAGTGAGTCAACTTCTTTCAGGATTAACTACAAGGAGAGATATTTGAATGATTAACTATAATTCTATTTTAAAAAGAAACATAAAAGCACCTCTAATTGTGTAAGATACACCTAAGAGATTAGCTAATTTATATTATTTTATTTTAAGGTAATCTTTCCTAAATCTGTCATTTTTAACAATAGCATATATATAAAGATACTATGCTAACCTTCATATTAACTTTCAGAGAAGATATGAAAACAAACCAAAACAAAATACTCAATTATAAAAATTGAGAGAATAATATGAAATCTTCAAAGATCAGGGAGGAAATGTTTTTCATAATGGATAATAACATTAACTTAG
Source organism: Pan troglodytes (assembly GCF_028858775.2). NCBI lineage: Eukaryota > Metazoa > Chordata > Mammalia > Primates > Hominidae > Pan > Pan troglodytes. The sequence goes on along the minus strand of NC_072408.2, from coordinate 53,739,908 downwards.
GTAAATTTATATCTTGAATCCTAATTTCCTGAGATAAATACAGAAATAAACCAATACAAATAAAGATTTTCTGAACTTATTCCCCTTGGCCTGTAACACTGGCATCTTTACATCATTTCAGTTTCAACTAGTAAGTGGTAGAGCCAAATTGGAACCCAGGCAATCCAGATTCAGAGTCCATACTCTTATTTCTAGGTTGTGTCCCAACGAATCAAAGCAAATGTGCACCTAGCAAGGGTAAAGGCTTGACTTTAGGGTAAAGCCAGAAAGACTGGCTATGTTGCACTTTCTAAGAGATAAATCTTCAACATGTGCCTTCCCTGGGGAATTTTAAGGATAATTATTATTTTTTTTCTTTTTTTTTTTGAGACAGAGTCTCACTCTGTCACCCAGGCTGGAGTGTAGTAGTGTGATCTCAACTCACTGCAACCTCTACCTCCTCGGTTCTAGGCATTCTCCTGCCTCAGCCTCCTGAGTAACTGGGATTACAGGCATGCATCACCACACCCGGCTAATTTTTCATATTTTTAGTAGAGATGGGGTTTCACCATCTTGGCCAAGCTGGTCTTAAACTCCTGACCTCAAATGATTCACCCATCTCGGCCTCCCCAAGTGCTAGGATTACAGGCACGAGCCACTGTGCCCACTCAAGGATAATTTTTCATTTCTGCCTTACCCATGAACTTTAGGTTCTAACTCCTACAAATTTAAATTTACCGCCTATCCTCGTCTATTAGTAAGATTCAATAAATAGGTGAATCTAAACCTTTTTAGTTAAGACATAATAGGAGCTTGATCCTAGTTCTGCTACTTTTCAAAGCTGCTACTTCTTCCTGCAACTAAAGCCATCACCTTAATGAGCAGCTACTAGGCCGAAATCACCTCATTCCTCCCTTATCTCACTATCAGCTGATTTAATATCAGGCTGGGCAAAAAAATCTGATGGTTGACTGCAGGGCCTGAGTAGGGAAGGTTCACTTGGTCAAAGACCTCAACTAAAAGGGAATCTGTGGCCAGGCATGGTGGCTCACGCCTGTAATCCTAGCACTTTGGGAGGCTGAGGCGGGCAGATCGCCTGAGGTCAGGGCTTCGAGACCAGCCTGACCAATATGGCAAAACGCTGTCTCTACTAAAAATACAAAAATTAGCCAGGTGTGGTGGCGCATGCCTGTAATCCAAGCTACTCGGGAGGCTGGGGCAGGAGAACCGCTTTAGCCTGAGAGGCAGAGGTTGCAGTGAGCCAAGACTGCGCCAGTACACTCCAGACTAGGCAATAGAGCAAGACTCTGTCTCAAAAAAAAAAAAAAGGTGTTGGGGGAGGGGGCTGGGTGGAGTCTGTATGTCTATCTCACTTTTTTGAGGGATGGTGGAGTTAGAATTGTTTTTAATAGCAACATTCTACATCTGTGTCACATCTGTTTACAGATTACTATATTCTTAGCAGAGTAGGAAGAAGCTGCATAAAGCTTCAAGTTCAATGCTGGGAGCCACTACCAGCTGGAAATCAGACATGGTTAAATAATAATCACCTATGTATAGTTCTGATTCCTTTCAGTTGAAAAAGGCATTGGCACAGTTTACATTAGTTCTTTTCATGCATCTATTTTAAAGGAAGAGAAACTCAGCAAAAAAGTTTATCACTATAAAAAAATAAAGCACCAATTTACTTAAATCTGGTTAAAACGATTAGAATTAACAATAAAGTATGAGGTCAATTTGACAGGTTTCAAGTAGTTCTTGTACTTAAAATTCCATTTAGGGATTTAACTAGATTACATCATTAAATGATCTGGCAAATTTCATGTAACAACATCAACAATTAAACTTGTTAATAAAGTGTTAACAAAGTGCCATGGTGCCAAGTGTTAATAAAGTACCATAACAAAATGGCAGAGAAATGGCCAAAACCTCACGTCTTTCTTTCATCTCTTATTGTTTTTTCAATATTATTTGTGTGATTATTTAATGTCTGTCTCCCACATCAGACAACAAGCTCTATGAAAAGAGGAAACCTGTGTGTTCTATTCATTCCTATATACCCAGCATTTCAGTATAGATGACTGACAAAAACTAGGCACTCACATATTAATTAAATGACTGACACTGCAGTCATTCAATATAAAACTTATTTCAAAAACTTACAAAACCTACGTGAAGTATCTAAAACTTTTTTTTTTTAACCAATCTTAATCCCTTATTTGTGTGCTTTTTACAATGGAAGAGAAGAGAAAGATCCTAGGATATAACTTTTTAGGGCGGAGCAACAAACATACTGGTTAGACTGACTTTTTTATCAATATTATAACTTAATCTTACAGATATCCTGGATTCAATAAACCATATTCTTAATAAGCTAGGAATTCCCTTAATCCACTTAGCAATAAGAAGTAACTGAAGGTTCTTCCCCATAATTTATATAATTTCCGGAACCTTGTGTGCTTCTTAAATTCAGTATTTCTACCATAAGTATTCTCCATGTATTTCAGCTGCAAAACTGTAAGTATTTAAATATCATAATGGTCTAAACAACTACTGTGAATTTTAAAACTGGGTAAAATCAAATCAAAATGAAAGAGGTAACCTTGCTTCAGAACATTTGTATATAAAAAAGAAAAAAAAAATCAAGGTTTATCACCATAGAACATTACCAAAGAACAGCCCCACTGAATAAATAGTTCCCATTTTCCCTTTGAGTTCATATGCCTTAAATTTGTTTCTGTTTAAGTATCAGTTACAATAGATAAATTGGCTTGGTATAAGACACAAATTCCTATTTAATGAAGCACTCTACCTCATTTCTCAAACTCTAAATGCTGCCTACAAGTTGAAGGTGATAACGCCACCGCATTTCTGCTGGCAACAGACTTGGCTCCATTAAGACCTGGCAACCTCTATTCCTTGTTACAGATAAGAGTTCACCGCAACTGAATATATTAAACTGGTATCTCAACAGAAATTACTAAAAATTTTTAATTCTTAACAGGGGTTTTTATTTTACTTGTTCCACAGGAATATTTTTTCATGTTCCAAAGGAAGATAGTACATGCATTGATTTCTATTTATTAATTTAATTATTTAACTGGAATTATATGTAACTCTTCAGAGACTCATGTGTAAAAGTAAGGTTCAAATTTAAAAAAAAAAAAAAAAAAAGACACTAGGGGAAAAAACTTACCGGCAAGAACAATCTCTGTGAAGCACATGGTTTAAAGAGTTTTTTCCACTCTGCTGCATTCTCACTTGGAAAGGTTATGGGGTATAACGTATAATTAAATGTTTGTAGAAATGACCAGTTGTCAAGCTAAAACAATTAAAAAAAAAAAACTGTTTAGTTTCACTCTGAATTTTCTCTGTAAAATCATAAAACAACAGATTATAAAACAAAAGAGCTAAAAATTAAGATAATTTTATGCTGTAAAATTAAAGGAAAGATTCTTCTGTTCCACCACTGTATTTGTTTTCATTGTTTTCATTTAAAATCTAAAAATCAAAATTAGATCCCAGACTTCCCCATTAAGATCTGAAGCATAATGAAAGTTATCAGGGTCCAACTCCCAAAATCAGAAAGGTGAAAGACCCTCGCAAGTTTGTCTTCCTCAACTTTACCTAATGTGTAAATTCTCTTAATCCATTAACAAGCTAAAATCAGAAAAATTAAGCACTAATATTATTACCACCATATATACGATATGAAAGATGCTTACATTCAAAGTCAGACCAAATATGAAACTAGTTAAAAAATATTTGTCCATCAATGCATAGCTTTAATATGCCTAAATATTTCTGATAATATTCTGATACATAGCCAATGCCAATTTTTAAAAAATTATTACAAAAAGCAAAATGCATCTGAAAATCTATGATGAACATGTTTACACTTAGTACCCTAAATGCATTTCAAGATACTGAATTGTTTCTAATTCAGTTTAAGTATTATCTCTCATTCTTATTTCAACAGAATTACTGATTCAAATTTCCTGAGGAGCATTAAGAAACAATCTATGGTGGGGGGGGAAAACTAAGTAGTTTATGTACAGGCTGAATAAGATCTCTTTTGAATTATGATAGTGTTTAAGTCATTTCTAAAACACTAATATCTTCCAATATAGTTTAAGGGAATGCCTTTACTTCCAACACTCTGCTTTGGTGTCTCTGATTATTTTATTTTATTATTGTTTTGAGACAAGGTCTCACTCTGTCACCCAGACTGGGCTGAAGTGCAGTAACATGATTATGGTTCACTGCAGCCTTGACTTCCCAGGCTTGGGTGATCCTCCCACCTCAGGCCTCCCAAGTAGCTGGGACTACAGGTGCATGCCACCACAACCAGCTATCTACTAATTATTGTAAAATACTAGCACTGTCATTTCCCTGCTCCACTTATTAATCAGTTAAAGATCTTTTCAATACCAACTTCAAAATAAAATCTTAGTCACTTTCATTTAACATATAATAGTGCTTTCATGTACTAAAAGCATGTTCCATAAAATATTTGATATTCTTTCATCAAAAGCAAAACCAAACATTCTCAGTGATTATTACAGTCAAAGGAAAACTAAGTTGAAAAATATAGTATATGTTACACAAACAATAATTCAGCCAGGTGTAAACACAACACAGAGGCTGCACCTAAGATAATGCAATAACTGTTTTACTTTTCTATTATATTTTCAAAGATTTCCAAAATTGGCAGCAGTCTATTACTATTCTCTTAACCCCTAGGACAAGATTAATTCCTCAATATTTTAAAAAAACAATCCAGGGAGGAGCCAAGATGGCCGAATAGGAACAGCTTTGGTCGACAGCTCTCAGCGTCAGCAACGCAGAAGACGGGTGATTTCTGCATTTCCAACTGAGGTACCGGGTTCATTTCACTGGGGAGTGCCAGACAGTAGGTGCAGGACAGTGGGTGCAGCGCACCGTGCGCAAGCCGAACCACAGCAAGGCATCGCCTCACCCGGGAAGAGCAAGGGGTCAGGGAATTCCCTTTCCTAGTCAAAGAAAGGGGTGACAGACAGCACTTGGAAAATCGGGTCACTCCCACCCTAATACTGCGCTTTTCCAATGGGCTTAAAAAACGGCACACCAGGAGATTATATCCCTCACCTGGCTCAGAGGGTTCTATGCCCACAGAGTCTGGCTCACTGCTAGCGCAGCAGTCCGAGATCAAACTGCAAGGCGACAGCCAGGCTGGGGGAGGGGCGTCTGCCATTGCCGAGTTAGTTGTTTGATTAGGTAAACAAAGTGGCCAGGAAGCTCGAACTGGGTGGAGCCCACCACAGCTCAAGGAGGCCTGCCTGCCTCTGTAGGCTCCACCTCTGGGGGCAGGGCACAGACAAACAAAAAGACAGCAGTAACCTCTGCAGACTTAAATGTCCCTCTCTGACCGCTTTGAAGAGAGTAGTGGTTCTCCCAGCACGAAGCTTCAGATGTGAGAACGGGCAGACAGCCTCAAGTGGGTCCCTGAACCCCGAGTAGCCTAACTGGAAGGCACCCCACTGCAGGGGCGGACTGACACCTCACACGGCCAGGTACTCCTCTGAGACAAAACTTTCAAAGGAACCATCAGGCAGCAGCATTTGCGGTTCACCAATATCTGCTGTTCTGCAGCCACTGCTGCTGATACCCAGGCAAACAGGGTCTGCAGTGGACCTCTAGCAAACTCCAAACTCCAACAGACCTGCAGCTGAGGGTCCTGTCTGGTAGAAGGAAAACTAACAAACAGAAAACCCCTCTGTACGTCACCATCATCAAAGACCAAAGGTAGATAAAACCACAAAGATGGGGAAAAAAACAGAGCAGAAAAACTGGAAACTCTAAAAATCACAGCGCCTCTCCTCCTCCAAAGGAATGCAGCTCCTCACCAGCAATGGAACAAAGCTAGACGGAGAATGACTTTGACAAGTTGAGAGAAGAAGGCTTCAGAAGATCAAACTACTCTGAGCTACAGGAGGAAATTCGAACCAATGGCAAAGAAGTTAAAAGCTTTGAAAAAAAATTAGATGAATGGACAAACAGAATAACCAATGCAGAGAAGTCCTTAAAGGACCTGATGGAGCTGAAAACCAAGGCATGAGAGCTATGTGACAAATGCAGAAGCCTCAGTAGCCGATGCGACCAACTGGAAGAAAGGGTATCAGTGATGGAAGACGAAACGAATGAAATGAAGCGAGAAGAGAAGTTTAGAGAAAAAAGATAAAAAGAAACGAACACAGCCTCCAAGAAATATGGGACTATGTGAAAAGACCAAATCTACGTCTGATTGGTGTACCTGAAAGTGACGGAGAGAATGGAACCAAGTTGGAAAACACTCTGCAGGATATTATCCAGGAGAACTTCCCCAATCTAGCAAGGCAGGCCAACATTCAGATTCAGGAAATACAGAGAATGCCACAAAGATACTCCTCGAGAAGAGCAACTCCAAGACACAGAATTGTCAGATTCACCAAAGTTGAAATGAAGGAAGGGCAGCCAGAGAGAAAGGTCGGGTTACCCACAAGGGGAAGCCCATCAGACTAAGGGCGGATCTCTCGGCAGAAACTCTACAAGCCAGAAGAGAGTGGGGACCAACATTCAACATTATTAAAGAAAAGAATTTTCAACCCGGAATTTCATATCCAGCCAAACTAAGCTTCATAACTGAAGAAGAAATAAAATACTTTACAGACAAGGAAATGCTGAGAGATTTTGTCACCACCAGGCCTGCCCTAAAAGAGCTCCTGAAGGAAGCACTAAACATGGAAAGGAACAACCGGTACCAGCCGCTGCAAAATCATGCCAAAATGTAAAGACCATCAAGGCTAGGAAGAAACTACATCAACTAACGAGCAAAATAACCAGCTAACATCATAATGACAGGATCAGACTCACACATAACAATATTAACCTTAAATGTAAATGGGCTAAATGCTCCAATTAAAAGACACAGACTGGCAAATTGGATAAAGAGTCAAGACCCATCAGTGTGCTGTATTCAGGAAACCCATCTCACATGCAGAGACACACATAGGCTCAAAATAAAGGGATGGAGAAAGATCCACCAAGCAAATGGAGAACAAAAAAAGGCAGGGGTTGCAATCCTAGTCTCTGATAAAACAGACTTTAAACCAACAAAGATCAAAAGAGACAAAGAAGGCCATTACATAATGGTAAACGGATCAATTCAACAAGAAGAGCTAACTATCCTAAATATATATGCACCCAATACAGGAGCACCCAGATTCATAAAGCAAGTCCTTAGTGACCTACAAAGAGACTTAGACTCCCACACAATAATAATGGGAGACTTTAACACCCCAATGTCAACATTGGACAGATCAACGAGACAGAAAGTTAACAAGGATACCCAGGAATTGAACTCAGTTCTGCACCAAGCGGACCTAATAGACATCTACAGAACTCTCCACCCCAAATCAACAGAATATACATTCTTTTCAGCACCACACCACACCTACTCCAAAATTGACCACATAGTTGGAAGTAAAGCATTCCTCAGCAAATGTAAAAGAACAGAAATTATAACAAACTGTCTCTCAGACCACAGTGCAATCAAACTAGAACTCAGGATTAAGAAACTCACTCAAAACCACTCAACTACATGGAAACTGAACAACCTGCTCCGGAATGACTACTAGGTAAATAATGAAATGAAGGCAGAAATAAACATGTTCTTTGAAACCAACGAGAACAAAGACACAACATACCAGAATCTCTGGGACGGACACATTCAAAGCAGTGTGTAGAGGGAAATTTATACCACTAAATGCCCACAAGAGAAAGCAGGAAAGATCTAAAATTGACACCTTAACATCACAATTAAAAGAGCTAGAAAAGCAAGAGCAAAGACATTCAAAACCTAGCAGAAGGCAAGAAATAACAAAGATCAGAACAGAACTGAAGGAAATAGAGACACAAAAAACACTTCAAAAGATTAATGAATCCAGGAGCTGGTTTTCTGAAAAGATCAACAAAATTGATAGACCACTAGCAAGACTAACAAAGAAGAAAAGAGAGAAGAATCAAATACACGCAATAAAACATGACAAAGGGGATATCACCACCGATCCCACAGAAATACAAACTACCATCAGAGAATACTATAAAGACCTCTACGCAAATAAACTAGAAGATCTAGAAGAAATGGATAAATTCCTCGACACATACATCCTCCCAAGACTAAACCAGGAAGAAGTTGAATCTCTGAATAGACCAACAACAGGCTCTGAAATTGAGGCAATAATCAATAGCTTACCAACCAAAAAAAGTCCAGGACCAGATGGATTCACAGCCGAATTCTACCAGAGGTACAAAGAGGAGCTGGTACCATTCCTTCTGAAACTATTCCAATCAATAGAAAAAGAAGGAATCCTCCCTAACTCATTTTATGAGGCCAGCATCATCATGATACCAAAGCCTGGCAGAAACACAACCAAAAAAGAGAATTTTAGACCAATATCCTTGATGAACATAGATGCAAAAATCCTCAATAAAATACTGGCAAACTGAATCCAGCAGCACATCAAAAAGCTTATCCACCATGATCAAGTGGGCTTCATCCCTGGAATGCAAGGCTGGTTCAACATATGGAAATCAATAAACGTAATCCAGCATATAAACAGAACCAAAGACAAAAACCACATGATTATCTCAATAGATGCAGAAAAGGCTTTTGACAAAATTCAACAACGCTTCATGCTAAAAACTCTCAATAAATTAGGTATTCATGGGACGTATCTCAAAATAATAAGAGCTATCTATGACAAACCCACAGCCAATATCATACTGAATGGGCAAAAACTGGAAGCATTCCCTTTGAAACCTGGCACAAGACAGGGATGCCCTCTCTCACTACTCCTATTCAACATAGTGTTGGATGTTCTGGCCAGGGCAATCAGGCAGGAGAAGGAAATAAAGGGCATTCAATTAGGAAAAGAGGAAGTCAAATTGTCCCTGTTTGCAGATGACATGATTGTATATCTAGAAAACCCCATTGTCTCAGCCCAAAAACTCCTCAAGCTGATAAGCAACTTCAGCAAATTCTCAGGATACAAAATCAATGTGCAAAAATCACAAGCATTCTTATACACCAATAACAGACAAACAGAGAGCCAAATCATGAGTGAACTCTCATTCACAATTGCTTCAAAGAGAATAAAATACCTAGGAATCCAACTTACAAGGGATGTGAAGGACCTCTTCAAGGAGAACTACAAACCACTGCTCAATGAAATAAAAGAGGATACAAACAAATGGAAGAACATTCCATGCTCATGGGTAGGAAGAATCAATATCATGAAAATGGCCATACTGCCCAAGGTAATTTATAGATTCAATGCCATCCCCATCGAGCTACCAATGACTTTCTTCACAGAATTGGAAAAACTACTTTAAAGTTCATATGGAACCAAAAAAGAGCCTGCGTCGCCAAGTCAATCCTAAGCCAAAAGAACAAAGCTGGAGGCATCATGCTACCTGACTTCAAACTATACTACAAGGCTACAATAACCAAAACAGCATGGTATTGGTACCAAAACAGAGATATAGATCAATGGAACAGAACAGAGCCCTCAGAAATAATGCCGCATATCTATAACCATCTGATCTTTGACAAACGTGAGAAAAACAAGCAATGGGGAAAGGATTCCCTATTTAATAAATGGTGCTGGGAAAACTGGCTAGCCATATGTAGAAAGCTGAAACTGGATCCCTTCCTTACACCTTATACAAAAATTAATTCAAGATGGATTAAAGACTTACATGTTAGACCTAAAACCATAAAAACCCTAGAAGAAAACCTAGGCAATACCATTCAGGACATAGGCATGGGCAAGGACTTCATGTCTAAAACACCAAAAGCAATGGCAACAAAAGACAAAATTGACAAATGGGATCTAATTCAACTAAAGAGCTTCTGCACAGCAAAAGAAACGACCATCAGAGTGAACAGGCAACCTACAGAATGGGAGAAAATTTTTGCAAGCTACTCATCTGACAAAGGGCTAATATCCAGAATCTACAATGAACTCAAAACAAATTTACAAGAAAAAAAAACCCCATCAACAAGTGGGCGAAAGATATGAACAGACACTTCTCAAAAGAAGACATTTATGCAGACAAAAAACACATGAAAAAATGCTCACCATCACTGGCCATCAGAGAAATGCAAATCAAAACCACAATGAGATACCATCTCACACCAGTTAGAATGGCAATCATTAAAAAGTCAGGAAACAACAGGTGCTGGAAAGGATGTGGAGAAACAGGAACACTTTGACACTGTTGGTGGGACTGTAAACTAGTTCAACCATTGTGGAAGTCATTGTGGTGATTCCTCAGGGATCTAGAACTAGAAATACCATTTGACCCAGCCATTCCATTACTGGGTATATACCCAAAGGATTATAAATCTTGCTGCTATAAAGACACATGCACATGTATGTTTATTGTGGCACTATTCACAATAGCAAAGACTTGGAACCAACCTAAATGTCCCAGAATGATAGACTGGATTAAGAAAATGTGGCATATATACACCATGGAATACTATGCAGCCATAAAAAATGATGAGTTCATGTCCTTTGTAGGGACATGAATGAAGCTGGAAACCATCATTCTCAGCAAACTATCGCAAGGACAAAAAACCAAACACCGCGTGTTCTCACTGATAGGTGGGAATTGAACAATGAGAACACATGGACACAGGAAGGGGAACATCACACATCGGGGACTGTTGTGGAGTTGGGGGAGGGGGGAGGGATAGCATTAGGAGAGATACCTAATGCTAAATGACGAGTTAATGGGTGCAGCATACCAGAATGGCACATGTATACATATGTAACAAACCTGCACATCATGCACATGTACCCTAAAACTTAAAGTATAATAATAATAAAATTTTTTTAAAAATCCAGGTAAAGAGATCGAGATCATAAAATTATCTAACAAAAATACAGATACTAAAAATATTTTTAAACAGTAAGTAAGAAGGTGTACTTTCATATACCACTTAAAACAGTAAGAAAACTTTTATACCTTTTAGTTTTCTGCCAAAAAAGTATAAACGTTTTTGGCAGAAAACTAAAAGATCTGAGCTCATAATTAGTATTTTTGCACTTGACATGCAAAATGAACTGATTTAACCTGAAAAAACATCAAATATATTTTTTACATAGACCAAGCATAAAAATCCAAATGAATTTAAAAGCTTAATTAAGTGGATAGATGTAAACAGACAATAGAGAGGGAGGAAAGAGAAAATATGAATGATCATTAGCATCACCTTTACCACCATCTCAGAACAAAAGGTAGTGAGATTTCAGGTGAGTTTTCTTTTTCTTATATGTTCTTCTGCCTCTATCTGTTCTCTTATTGTACAATAATATTTTGTTGTTGTTGTTGTTGTTAAGGAAGTTACAAGGCTGACCTGATTAAAGAGTATATATTCCACTGTAACAGCTAGGCATGGTCATATGACTAAATTCATACCAATGGGATACTGGCAGAAATGTCACAATGACTTCTAGAAAGTACCCTTAAGGATACTGCCCTTCTTCACTCCCTCTCTGAATAGAATATGGGTGCAATGGTTGGAGTCTGAGTAGTCATCATGGACCATGAAGCAGAAGCCTCATGTTAAAGATGGCTCAGCCACAGTAAGACGAAGCCAGAGTATCTGAAGATAAAGAATTGCCATATAATCCAGACTACCTACTTTTATGGGAGAGAGAAATAAACTTCAATCCTGTTTAAGCCACTGTTATTTTGGGTTTTCTGCCACTGCTGCCAAATTGATTTTAACTAATACAAAACCAAAATAAATAACTTTCTTATCAGAACCAGAAGCCACTTCCCGCCATATTATTAATCAAGAATTCTCTCCTCTCAAAACAGGATTAAAACCTTTATATAAGCTCTGATTAAGGCACTCCCAAGGAAAGGATACAGACAAAATAAATCATAGGATTTCTAAGTCCTATGATTAAACATCCTGGAACTAGAGTCACTAAAATAAAACCTCCATTTTTGACAAAGAACTTACTTTTAAGTAGCCCACTGCTGTTCAAAAATGAACCTTCCTCTTTCACGTTAGATCTGGACTCAGATGGAAGTGGTTCAAGGAGCACTCCCCACTTACAAGGGCAGTGTTACAGAATAAATATTTTTGTGCAATTAAGAAATAAAACAACTGATATGGTTTGGCTCTGTGTTGCCACTCAAATCTCATCTCAAATTGTAATTCCCACGTGTCAAGGGAGGGACCTAGTGGGAGATGACTCGATCATGGGGGCCGTTTCCCCCTCACTGTTCTTGTGATAACCATCAGTTCTCATGAGGTCTGATGGTTTAAAAGTGTGGTCTTCTTTCTCTTTCTCTCTCTTCTGCTGCCATGTAAGACATGCCTTACTTCCCCCTTTGCCTTCTGCCATGATTCTAAGTTTCCTGAGGCCTCTCCAGCAATGCTGAACTGTGAGTCAATTAAACTTTTCTTTATAAATTACCAAGTCTCAGGTAGTTATTTCTAGCAATGTGAACAGACTATTACAACAACATTCTATTATAGTATATTATTAAATATTCAACTCTACAACCTTGACTATGTCTCAAATACTTACTCTGCCTTTAAAGCTATGATGTAGCTGATCTTCAGCAAAAATATGGAATTGAAGAGGTTTGATGCTGAAAATGATAGCTGACTTCAACATCGTCATAGTTTCTTCCAGTCTTTCACCACAGGCAACTACAGCTAGATGCATTTTCTCAACAGGCTGTATTTTCAGACTATACCTAATAGGAAAGAAAACCACATTTTTCAACAGTTTTAGTATATGTTTACAACGTGTACTTTCATCATGCTCAAAAAGTGAAGCTCAAGGCCAGATGTTGTGACTCATGCCTGCAGTCCCAGCTACACGGGAAGCTAAGGCAGGAGGATCACTTGAAACCAAGAGTTCAATGCTGCAGTAAGCTATGACTGCATCACTATACTCCAGCCTGGGCAACAGAGCCAGACCCTGTGAAAGACAGAGAAGAAAGAAAGGACAGAAAGAGAAGAAAGAGAAAGGGAAAGGCAAAGGGAAAGGGAGGGAGGGAAGGAAAAAAAAAAAAGAAAGAAAGAAAAACTGAAGTTCAAAATTTTTATTTATAAAACAAACTAGGCCAAGTCTGTAATCCCAGAGCTTTGAGAGACCAAGGCAGCAGGGTCACTTCAGTCCAGGAGTTCAAGACCAGCCTAGGCAACATACCGAGATCCCATCCCTACAAAAAATACAAAAATTAGCCAGGAGTGGTGGCATGCACCTGTAGCCCCAGCTACTCAGGAGGCTGACATGGGAGGATATTTTGAGCCCAGAAGATAGAAGCTGCAGTGAGCTGTAATTGTGCCACTTTACTCCAGACAGAGCAAGAGCCTGTCTCGAAAAAAATAATGTATTTATTTAAAAAATAAGAAAAGGGCAAACATCAAATTACAAAACATTTTAAAAATGTTGAATCAATCACGTATTTCCACACTCTCAACCAGCTCTTCTCACCAATTTTCCTCCTTTCAAACTACAGAACACACAAAAAATGACTACTTTCTCAATTCTCCCAAGAATACATAACTAGCACCATTGTGGCTGCCAGTAAATAAATTAATTCATTACTCACATTAGATGCCTTAGGAAATCAGAGCTTAACTCTCTCAAGGAACCCATTGAGAAAGATGGATTTGAAGGTCTTTCATTCAATTTTTTAAAAACATTGTTATTAAAAAAAACCCTTAAAAACATTCTTACTTCATATGAAACCTCTCCCCATACCACCTCTCACCAACCAACAGTTCACTGTAAAGCAAACCCAGTCATAATTTCATCCATAAATATTTCAGTATTACATTCAATCTTAAACCATGCTGACTACAAGAAAAAATGTCCTTCACATTAATAACACACATTCATTCCCATTTACCAAATATCTAGGAAGATGTAAACACTTCTAAGATGGTCTAAAACATGCTAGTCAAACACTAGTATGTCTTTAGAATCTACTTCTAACACAGTGCAGCAGTGGATACCAACAGGCTTAAGTAACCTTTAATACCTCTTGCTTCTGCTGTGCCACTTCTTTCACGTCTGGTGTTAGCATTAGCTTCGGTCTTTTTACTTTTTTTTCCTTCTTTTTAGAGACAGGGTCTCACTGTATCACCCATGATGGAGTACAGTGGTGCATTCATAGCTCACTGCAGCCTCAACCTCCCAGGCTCAAGCCATCTTCCCATCTCAGCCTCCCAAGCAGCTGGGACCACAGATGTGCGACCACCATGTCCAACTAATCTTTTTTTTTATTTTTTGTAGAGATGGGGGTCTCACTATGTTGCCCAGGCTAGTCTCGAACTCCTGGCCTCAAGGGATCCTCCCACCTCAGCCTCCCAAAGTGCTGGGATTACAGGCATGAGCCAGCGCACCTGGCCAGTTTGGGTCTTTTTAAAGCTCTCTATTATTTTCTGTTGACTGTAATTAGAAAGAAGCAATGTCTCTTCCCTTGTTTGTACCCTCTGTCCTTTGTCCTCTTTTGTGCTGAGCCCATCAGTTCATAACACTGAAACTAATGATGGAGGGGAGACTTTCTACTCTTTCTACGTCTATAAAGAGGGGACATGAATCCAGTTCATCTCAAAAACAGTGGAAGCCACAATGACAAGTTAAAAACTAGGCAATCAAGACATGACAATTTTTAGAGAATTCTAAATTACCTCATCTTTCCAGTAACTGCCTCCAGATCCTACTTCTCATTACAGCATCATGATTTAAGAATCAATAACAGGCTCGGATTGCTTTACTGGCCCATAGCTAGATCTTGCCCCAAAGTCAAAGGCCAAGAGAAGATTTTAAAAGTAAGGCATAATAGTCATATGCTGTTTTGTAGAGCATCAGCTATATACACAGACAAGATGTATATTAAACCTAAAGAAACATCAGCCTCAAGGCCGGGCATGGTGGCTAACACCTGTAATTCCAGTACTTTGGGAGGCCAAGTTGAGGGGACCGCTTGAGGCCCAGAGTTTGAGACCAACCTGGGTAACACAGCGAGACCCAGTATCCACACACACAAAAAAACTAGCTGGGTGTGGTGATGCACGCCTGTACTCCTAGCTACTTAAAGGCTGAGGTAGGAGGGTTGCTCGAGTCCAGGAGTCCGACGTTGCAGTGAGCTGTGAGCATGCCACACTGCACTCCAGCCTGGGTGCTGGGCGATGTCTTAAATAATAATATACCCAAATGTTTCTCAAGGAAAAAAAAAAAATCCCTCTAAAAATCAAGTCTCAGGAACTCCTCCCAGGTATTTCAGCAAGGATTGTTTTGGTCACACTGCCAGCACTCCTTTCACCAATTTCTACAGGAGTACTGTCAACTACATCACATTTCCTCTTCCGTTTGGGATCCTTTTTAGTGAAAGTATTATATACAATACAGGCTCAACTCCTAAACTGACCACAAAAAACACGGTTAAAAGATGTCTCTGACAACCACCCTACCCCTAGACCCAAAAGACAGGAAAATCAATTGCAACTGGAAAAAAACCTAAAGTAAGCTTCTATATGATAGGAAGTGATAACTAAAACCTTCTAAGCAGTTACAGGGAAGCAGTCATTCAAATAATGTTGGCCCCAATTGAATGGCGGAATCTTGCCAGGGTCTACAAAAATCTTTCTTTTGGTCACAATATGAACGAAAGAAAAGTCCATCTGGATTTAAAGAAATGTAATAGAAGAGAAGATTTTAAAGTCAAGCCTATTTTTCTACAGATATACGATTAGAAGAAATTCGTCAGATGATTCAAAGATAATATCTGAGGGTTCCCATGGTTAAAGCTGGCATAACCTGAGTATGAAAAGTATGACAGTAATGAATGATAGTGTATTAAATTTACAAAGTGAACCCTGGCCGGGCACGGTGGCTCACACCTGTAATCCCAGCACTTTGGGAGGCCGAGGTGGGTGAATCATTTGAGGTCAAGAGTTTGAGACCAGGCTGGCCAACATGGCGAAACCCCGTCTCTATTAAAAATACAATAATTAGCCGGGCATGGTGGCACACACCTGTAGTCCCAGCTATTCGAGAGGCTGAGACAGGAGAATTGCATGAACCCAGGAGGCAGAGGTTACAGTGAGCTGGGATCATGCCATTGCACTACAGTCTGGGCAACAGAGCGAGACTCTTTCAAAAAAATAAATAAAAAGTGAACGCATCAGTCAAAAAATGATATTAAATAAAGGGGTAAGGAGAGGGAACTCTTCTTTTTTTAAAGATGAATACCAACCAATAAATGCAGAAGAAATGAGAGAATTATAAAATTCACTATTTTGCAATCACCATTGTAACAGATAATCTGGACAAAAATAATCAGTGGATGCTAAAACTACGTACTAACAAAGTATTTCCCCCATATATTATAAAGGAGATAAAAGCACTGTTACAGTGTAGAAATGCAAGAACATCACCTTAACCATGTGATCAAACTTAATAATATTAAAACTTAAGGCATCAAATGTCTCCTGATAGCATGCCCAAAGAAGAACACAATATCCCATGCAGTAATCCTGCCAAAAATCCTGAATCTAATAATAAGTAGACAGTCGGCAAATCAAAATTAAGGGACATTCTGCAAAACAAAAACAAAAATATCACAAAAGATACCAATAACAGCACCCCTTTTCACCCCAAAAAAGGCTGGGGAACAGTTCTAGAATAAAGGAGACTAACTCAACCTGAGTTGAATGCAATGTATGGTCCTTGCCTGGGTCCTGAATGGGGAGGAAAAGATACAAAGGACATTAACAGGAAAATAAGAAAATAGGAATAGGAATATATATTCTATAAACAGTGTTAAATAACTTAAAGTGACAATTATGGCTGTATTAAAGTATGTCCCTGTTCTTAGGAGATACATGCTGAATCTATGTATTTAGGGGTGTGTCCTAATGCCTGCTGTCTCTCAAATGGTTTGGCAGAAAAAGAAAAGTGGTAAAATGTTAATAATAAATATCTAGGTAAAAAATGTATGGTATGCTTACTGTACTATTCTTGTAACCTTTGCATATTTGAAATTTATCAAAGTAAAAATTTAGGAGGTAGGGGTTTATCATAAAAAAAGAATGCTTTACATAACAAATTTAGATGCAAATACTGTTAATAAATTTCTAAGTCTTAAGAATTGACTTCTTATTTTAAGTAAATTTCTGCTATAAAGGAATCATAATAACTTTTTTGATTTTGTTTTATTTCACAGTATGATCTCCAGTGTGTTCTTATAGCCTATTATTAAATTAGTATTCCCTATTTAAAAAGATACATAATTAGACTACAAACTACCATTGAAGTATATAAAGTCAAATTAAACAATTAAATTTCAAATAACCATCTACTAAAACTAAAAAAGAACTGCCATGAAGCTATCTTTAAAAACTTGCAGTTGAACAAAATGGAAAGCTTTTTTGCTTAACCTGTTGTGCTTAAAAAGAAAAACAACACCTTTTTCTCTTACTATTAAAAGAGTTGTTCCCAGCAACACATAATGGACTAAAAGAAAGAAAGAAAAAAAAAAGAGTTGTGCTAAATTATCATACCAGGCAAAATTACTTTCATGAGTTACATATAAAACACTTTCAAAACAAAATACTTAAAAAAAAAGCTAGGATTTTTATATAAAGCATTAAAAAAATCTAAAAATCCAACATGAAATATAAGTATTAACTTCTAAAATATAATTTTAAATAACCAGTGAAAATATATCTCTTAAAACTGGTATGAACTACTCAAAATAATACAGCTAATATTAAATTCACCTATGACCACAGAATTCACAAATCTAAAATCAATTCCCACCATAAAGAAGATTCAATATTTTAAAGAACTGATTTTTTTAAAAACTAAAGTCATATAAAAATTAGTACATTAAAACAAAATATTTTTGGTATTTTGATAATTCTAAAATTTAGAGTTTGTATAATGAAAGTAAAATAAAAAAACAAATTAGAAACTTATTTGCAATCAATGGCAAAACCGAACATATTATTCTAAGAGTTCATAAAATAAACATTAAAAATTCAATAGATAACTATCAATATCAAATAGATGATATACAGAACAAAAGAAAAAAGCTAAATAAATGTGGAAATACATTCAACAAATAATCAACAAAAAGCTATCATTTTAATAAGTGATAAAATTATAATTCCCAATAATGCTAAGGTTATGATGACCCCAAGTACACTCACACAATGCTGGTGCAGGCTTACAGCCATATAATTTTTAAAACACAATTTAGTGATACAATTCATTCTTTTTAAAAAATATTTGAACTCCTTTCATATGGGCACTGGGGTAGGCAAGAAAGCCACAATCTTCACCTTATACAATTTGTAGCCTGTTGTGAAAAGACTGATTTTTAAAAGAATAAGAAAGCATGGTAATTGTTTTAATAGAAAAAAACTGAGATTGCTAAAGAGGCTCACAACGCAAACATCTAACCTGGTATTGGGGAAAGCTTCCCAGACAAATGATCCTGTTAATCATTTGTTTCTCACTGGTTGCCAAACACCTTGCTAGGCATGAGACTTAAATGTTAAAACCATATGGTATCAGCCTGCAGAGTTAACGGTCTAGAAGTGGATGAAGATTCACAATCACAACAAATGCGGTAAATACAATAACCAAGAGGAGACAGAGAAGGGAGATGAAGTGAGCAGTGAGAGGAGACTATAATTGTTTGGGAAATGATGAGTACAACAGTTAAGGGAGAAGGAAGGAAGCAAGCAGCCAGGAGCAACAGTGTGAAAGGAGACAAGAAGAGTTAATGTAGACTGACATGTGGAGAAAGTCCGTTGTAAACATGATACAAAACACAGATGAAGGAAAGTCTGAGGAGCTAGAGCATGAGTTCAGGTTTGAACATGAGTCTCTGAGGCATTTGAATCAGAAAGGTAAAAATGACCAATATGCAACTAGAAATACAGGTCTGGCTCTCAGAAAAGAACTCTGAATTGGAGCTATCAGTTAAACAAATTATCCTGTGACTATTCAGGGAATGGGGAGAGAAAAGAGCAGAATCCTAAGAAATGCAGATCATTTAGAAAGCAGCGTTAGAGGAGTCCAGGAGGAGAGAGATCAAAGAGCTGAGTAACTGGTCTGGTCTCAAAAGCCAGAGGCTAACAGAGCTGACAGAAAAAGGAAGTAGTAAACAGTGTCAAATGGGTAAGAGAAATAAAATTAAGCCCCAGAACAATAATTCAGAGGTGGGGTGATGACAGTAAGAGTCAGG
Source organism: Pan troglodytes (assembly GCF_028858775.2). Classification (NCBI taxonomy): domain Eukaryota; kingdom Metazoa; phylum Chordata; class Mammalia; order Primates; family Hominidae; genus Pan; species Pan troglodytes. The sequence continues at coordinate 53,720,609 of NC_072408.2, read as the reverse complement.
TGGCAGATAGCTGAGGTGTGAAGTTCTTTTTATTAAAAGAAGTAAAACCAAGGCTGAGCACAGTAGCTCATGCCTGTAATCCCAGCACTTTGGGAAGCCAAGGCAGCAGGATCACTTGAGCTCAGTTGTTCATGACCAGCCTGGGCAACATAGCGAGACAGCGAGACCTTGTCTTCACTAATATTAAAAAAAAAAAAATTATTCGGGTATGGTGGCATGCACCTGTAGTCCCAGCTACTTAGAGGACTCAGGCAGGAGGATCACTTGAGCCCAGGAGGTCCAGGCAGCAGTGAGCCCTGGTGGTGCTACTGCACGCCAGCCTGGGCGACAAAGTGAGACTATCTCAAAAAAACAAACAAACCAAACAAAACCCAGAAGCGAAACCAGTAGGAACTTTTTTTTTTTTTTTGAGACAGAGTCTCACTCTGTCACTCAGGCTGGAGTGCAGCGGTGTGATATTGGTTCACTGCAACCTCTCCCTCCCGGGTTCAAGCGATTCTCGTGCCTCAGTCTCCCAAGTAGCTTGAACTAAAGTTGCGCGCCACCATGCCTGGCTAATTTTTGTATTTTTAGTTGAGACGGGGTTTCACCATGTTGGCCAGGCTGGTTCTCGAACTCCTGACCTCAGGCGAACGGCACGCCTTGGCCTCCTAAAGTGCTGGGATTACAGGCGTGAGCCACACCCCTCCAGCCAGTAGGTAGGTACTCAAAAGAAGCTTGCTGATGAAGGGAAAGAGAGGATTGAAAACAAACTGTTGCAGGGATTTTTGATTTTGTTTTAAAGACATAAAGCCAGGCACAGTGGCTCATGTCTATAATTCCAGCACTTTGAGAGGCAATGGAATAGTGTGTTGCCATTGACATGAGAAATATGAAGACCATACTACACTGAAAAGTATTAAAATTTTAAGCTCAGGATTCAAGATTAGGCCGGGGGCGGTGGCTCATGCCTGTAATTCCAGTATTTTGGGAGGCCGAGGCGGCCAGATCACCTGAGCTCGGGAGTTTGAGAACAGCCTGAGCAACATGGTGAAACCCCCTCTCTACAAAAACAGCTGGGCGCAGTGGCAGATGCCTGTAGTCCCAGCTCAGGAGACTGAGGGAGGAGAATCGCTTGAGCCCAGGAGGCAGCGGTTGCAGTGAGCCAAGATCATGCCACTGCACTCCAGCCTGGGAGACAGTGAAACCCTGTCTCAAGAAAAAAAAAAAAAAAAAATTCAAGATTAGTCTACACCAGAATCACAACTATGTAAAAGCATATGATGTATATGAATGATGAAAACACTTGTAATAGGAGTTGAGGCCATTTTAGTTTTTATATTATGATCACTGTATAATAAATTAATTGGGAGAATATGATCACCCAAATAATATTTGATCAAAGTTATACAAATAATTCAAGTTGGGAAAGTAAGGTACCCAACTAAGGGCCCCCTGGTGCCAGGCAGAATGTGACATAAAAAGTGGTAGTAAAGGGGGATTCCAAAGAAGCTTTACCAGTATTAAAGTAGATACTGAGATGGAGGGCAAGAATGATTTGGCAGTTGTATGGCATTTGGGCTCGTATGCATATTTGAAATAGGGTGATTAAATGTGAGGGAATCCTTAGTTCTAAATAAGAAACTAAGTTTGAGAAATTTTTACATAATTATATGACACAAAATGTTTGCTTTTTTTAAATGTAATAGCATGATATAATGGATGCAATATTACGGGTAGAAAGTATAACAGAGGAAAGGCATATAACTTCTGAAGTCTCAAATTTAGGTTACAGGCACAAGGCTTACAACGTTATGTATCCATCCACATATAATTTATTCCACGGAATACTTGGGAGCATTAGGAAAATGAGTTAGAGGAGCCAAAACAAAAGGAATGGTAAGCAGAGAGTCCAGGATTCCGACTAGGTAAATTTCCCTGGGACACTCCTGCAGTCAGTAAGGAGGAAAGATTATTATTACTCACGCTGTAATTTACAAAAGGGTCTGGGTTGTATAAATCAGAGTATGCTGAACTTTTCAAGTTTACCCTGCTTCAAGCTAGTGGAATTACGTGGCAAGGCAAAGTGGTTCTTGTCAATACTATATTCATTTGCAAATATTCATAAGAATGAAAACATACAAAGCTTCAATTATCCAAAAGTATAACCAAACTGAAAGGTTAGATTATCTTTAAAAGTTAATTTTTAAAAGTTGGAATATTACTTGGCTCACATTAAAATCTCAATCACCCAATCTCTTCCACAGCAACAGGATATAACTAAACTATCTGATTTGAACCTATTCCCCACCAGTTCTTCATGGGATGCATACTGTATTGAGAATGCAAGAATTTACAAATATGTACAATTAATAGATACTTACAATGCAGTTCTTACAGAGAGGAGAATGGTGGTTACCAGGCACTGGAGGTGAAGGGGTGGGAGAGAGTATGTGATGGAAAGATGTTGACCAAAGAATACAATACAAACTTCCAGTCAGAAGGAATAAGTTCTCAAGATCTACTGCACAGCAAGGTGTCTACAGATAATTATGTTTATTTCAAAACTGCGAAGAGAATAGGTTTTAAATGTGCCCATTACAAAAAAAAGATAAATATGTAAGATGATAAACATGTTAATGAGCTTGATATAATCAGTCCACAATATATACAGACACCAAAACACCGCTTTATGCCCCATAAATACATAGAATTATTGTCAATTAAAAATAAATTTTTTAATTAAGTTTTTAAAAATGAAGTTCTTCCTATCTCAAACACTTCACCTCCTGTCCTTGAAACTAGCTAATTTCCAGATCATCATCTGGTCACTCCCTCCAAGTCTTCCCTGATGCTTTAAGATGACTCATCATAGCAACAACTTGTCACACTCTATTGTAATTTCAGGTTTACTAGTGTGAAACTCCCATCAGAACGTAAGCTCCAAAAGGATGGAGCCACAATTAACCTGACCCAAGAGTCCAGTGCTTACCACCTAGCACAGCGTGTGGCAAATATAATGAGTAGAATTAATATTTATTTTATTTGTTTTTTTGAGACAGGGTCTTGCTCTGGGCTGAAGAGCAGTGGCGTCATCACAGCTCACTGCAACCTCAACCTCCACGGCTCAAGCAATCCTCCCACCTGAGCCAGCGCATGCCACCATGCCTGGGTAATTTTTTAAAAAAAATCTGTAGAGACAGGGTCTTGCTTTTGTTGCCCAGGCTGGTCTTGAACTCCCGGGCTCAAGCAATACTCCCGCCTCAGCCTCCCAAAATGCTGAGATTACAGGCGTGAGCCACCATACCCAACCTAGACTATTTAAATGAATCATAAAGACACAGTAGATACTCTTCTAAGGAATTTTACTCTTGGGAAGAGCATTTCAAACCTTTGCCCCACTCTCCTCTGCCACTATATCAGGGAGATAGTCTGAGAGTCACTGCCTTATGGTATTCTTATCAATACCTGTTTCTTTCATTCTAGATTAGAGCAGGAAGGGACCTAAGAGGTCAGGGTACCCAATACCTTCATTATCCAGAGAAGTGAATAAAGCCGAACTAGTCAGTAACTTAAAAGGTCAATAAACATTAAAGGAAGAAGTAGCCAGGAGCTGCTCCTCCATCTGCTCCTCCATTAAATACTTATCTTTATCCTCCTATTCCCAGTATTCAATCTCTCTACTAATAACTAATATAATCCTTCTCCAGTTGTCCCCATCCACTATAGTACACAAGCTTTAATTTAGATAAATGCCATATTTTATATATACAGATATATCTGTAAACGTCAGTAGAAGCCTATTTTTATCCTAGTTTATCACTTTATCAACTGTTACCAAAAGTTAGATCATAAATTCTCTTAAGAACAGTGGTTTGTCTTAATAACATCTAAGAAAATTTAAAGCATTTATACACAGTATGTACTAAAAATTAGCAATAACAACTACAAAATGGGAAAAATAGAAAACCCAATAAGAAAATAAATTATTTGTATAATATCATAAGAAACATTCTTACATCCTATTACAAAGGTTTTATTATCAACTATCTAACCTTATCTACACTGATCTACCAATTAAATATTAAGTGCCTACCTAAAAGCCGCTTCCCAAAAGCAGTTCATTCCACAAACATCAGAGGGCAGCATCCAATAGGGATTCCAGTAACACAGAGAGAAATCTTTACACCTAACAGAGTAAGACAGAAATAACAGTCCTGTGTGAGTATTTTGGTTTGGAACTAACAAGGAATTTACTCAGTAACACGATAACTTACTGTTCTATTTTAAAGCACATAAAATTATAAATCCAAATTGCTATGATAAAGATTTTGCAAAACTGATTTCTCCCTTACTTAGGGCACCATTATTTTAAATAGAACTTTAAAACCTTGAAGGTAGACTATACTATAGATTGGGAAACAGTGTTTCCGTCGGAAAGTCTCCTGATATATTAAAATCCCCTCCTCAGATAACACAGACAAATATGTCTTCTAAAATTTTCTTCACAGGCTACACATATACCCCTAGAACAAAATCCCTTTGGGACAAACAAAATATTTGCTTATCCTCAAACATAATAAAAATGCTACCAATGCTGGCAGAAAGGGAAAAGAAGATCTTTAATGGCTTTTAAATTAATCCTCAATCCAAACTACTTGTATGGTGTTTTAAACTGAAAAATAAAACATAACGGCCAAGATGTATATGAAAATGGTCAATATCACTAATCATCAGGGAAATGCACATTAAAACCACAATGAGATAACATCTCACCCAGTTAAAATGGTTATTATCAAAAAGGCAAAAAACAAATCCTGGCAAAGGTATGAAGAGAAAAGGAAACACTCATACACTGCTGGTAGGAACATACATTACTACAGCCACTATAAAAAAAAAACAGTATAGAGATTCCTCAAAAAACTGAAAATAGAACTACCATATGATCCAGCAACCCCACTGCTGTGTGTATGTATACATACATATACACACATGCATACACACATACACAGACAGGCACAGTGGCTCACATCTATAATCCCAGCACTTTGGGAGGCTGAGGTAGGTAGACTGCTTGAGGCTAGGAGTTCAAGATTAGCCTGGTCAACATAACAAGACTCCGTCTCTAAAAATAAAAAATTAGCTGGACATGGTGGCATTTACCTTAAGTCCCAGCTACTCAGGAGGCTGAGGTGGGAGGATGGCATGAGCCCAGGAGTTTGATGTTGCAATAAGCTGTGACTGTGCTACTGCACCCCAGCCTGGCTGAACACAGCAAAACAGACTCTGTCTCAAACAAAAACAAAAAAAATTTTTAACCACCCTCCCTGCCCCAAAAAAACCCGAAAATCATGCTGATATTCACAGCCTAGTATCATTATCTACATTATCTCAGTTCCATATTATACAAGCTAAAATGGAAGATCAAGTCTGGTCTTTCTTGTTAGGTTGCATGTTGGAGCCAAAACGGAAAAAAGAAAACACCTTATATTACAAAAAAATTGTTTTTCATCGTGATTTCTTTTCAAAATAATAGTCTAAAAGTCACTGGGTACTAAAGTATGTATGAAGTCAGGGTGAGTCACTAAACCAGGTCACTTCATTATCTCATCACTATGCAGCTTTGTTTTCTCTCATTATGAATTCAATTATGAGTTACTGTGCTTATATCAAATGGTCTATGAAATTTCTGATTTGCAAAAATCTGATCACATCTCTCACAAATGGCAACAGTCTAAGGCAGGGGTTCTTAGCCCTGGTAGAGGGTGCCACACAAGACCTATTAAATCAGAATCTCTAGAAACGGTCTGGCACTGGTGGTTTTTAAAATGCTGCCTAAGTAATTGTGTATACTACTGCATAAAGAACAACAAGGTTGGAATTTCTTAACCAACAGAAAATAGTTACATTATAACTTTGTTTTCCTCTAAAGGGACACCATATTCTAGCATAGCACAAAAGGCTACATATCTTCATTTAAAAGGCTGAACCAGAAAGAGAAGAAAATGTGTATGTATGGGTAAAACTTATGACTTGATTAGAAAATCTGTGTTTGTACCCTCTCAGGCATGGCTATGTATTTTCTTAAGTCTTTGATTTCATACCACACAGTCAGACTCATTGATGGTAATAACAACTAACACTTAGAGTTATTTTCAGATTCAAGCACTTTCACACCCATTTAGACTCACTAGAAACGTTTTAAGGTAGGTATGATCTCCGTCTTTCAGATACAGATGATAGCACAGCTTTATTTCAACAAATGCACAATTTATTTACAATCAACACCTAATGTGTACCTTTGTTCTACGAAGACGATAACTAATCAGGTTATTCCATATCCCCTGTCAAACTCTACAACAGTGAAAAATGGAAATAGAAATCTCAAAAACAAATTCAATTTTTCTATAAAATTAATTAAAATTATATATATTTAACAATACCATTTGCAGCCTCAACTTGTACTTTAAGTTACAAAACAAATCAGTTATGTGTTGTTTTCCAAACCTGCCTGGTCCTCAGGTCACTTGTTAAAAATACAGATATAGGATCCTATCCCATACCCAGTTAATCAAGACTCCCCAGAGAAGTGGCCTAAAAAGCTGAATTTTTCACCAATATCCCCAGATAAGTCTTAAAATCAGACCTGAATGAGAAACATTGTGTATCAAGGAATAACTAGAGTCAGCTTGAAATTTTTTTATCGCAGTACTGATCATTTCTCTTATGATAATCCTGTTTACTACAACTTAAAAATGATTAAATTTTGAAAATTTGTGTTTCTACAAATACTTCAATCAATACATTTTATTAAGTACCGTTTAGAAAATTTTTTAAAGCCTAAGAAACAAATTACCCACCACTATTAACATTTTCGTATCTTTACTACCCCATATTTCAAAAATATCTTCCTACAAATATTTGACTAGAAAAGTTAACGTGTATGTTGCCAACATGCAGAAGTTGCTGAAACTACTTGATCTTCGTTAGTCTCAAGAAAACGCCCACGTGAGCTAGAGAGCACACCTCAAACTCCCTGTTCTCAGGAAATATCCACCAGGGAGCTTCTAACTCAAAAGACCCTCTTGCAGTATTACAATTAAACTGTATTTGGGGGCAATGTTTTTGTTGTTTTTTTTTTTAAGTTGATGCAAGATGACGAAGCCACAGACATGAGAATTAAATTCAACAAGACCAACATATTGAACAACTTAGTAACGAGTTTAAATTTTGTGAAGCTTTGAGCCACACCAAGAGCCCTACACTTCTGCTAGTACCAAACTAGGTGCCAAGTATGGTGGATTAAGGATGATCACACATCTGACACTTCTATTAATAAGTAGGATCTGCTGCACGCAGTGGTTCATGCCTCTAATCCCAGCACTTTGGGAGGCCAAGGTAGGCGGATCACTTGAGGTCAGGAGTTTGACAATGGCCTGGCCAACATGGTGAAGCCCCATCTCTAATTAAAAAAATCAGTCAGGCGTGGTGGTGGTTGCCTGTAATCCCAGCTACTCAGGAGGCTGAGGCAGGAGAATCGCTTGAACCCAGGAGGCGGAGGTTTCAGTGAGCCAAGATCATTCCATTGCACTCCAGCACGGGTGACAGAGAAAGACTCTGTCTCAAAAAACCAACCAACCAACCAACCAACCAACCAAGTAGGATCTAACTCCCCTTATCCAGAATCTAAGTGGGCTCTGTGATTGCTTTGACAAATAGAATACTGAATATAATACTGTACCAATGTCCAGGCCCTTCCCTTAAGAGTTCCACATCCTATTTCTTGGAACACTCTTTGAACCTGATCTTCACATTGTAAGAAGCCCAAGGCACATGCAGAAGCCACTTGAGAGAATGCAGATCAACAGCCTCCACTGAGCTCCTAGTCAAAAGCCAGCATCAACTGCTAGCCATGTAAAAGAGCCACAATGCCACACCATTCTGATCTACCAACCTACTGGTTCCTCCCCAACTCACAGAAAACTAGCATCCGGTTCACAGTCCTCATCTCAGTACCAAATCCTACTTTCCTCTAACCATTCATTTGGTAAATCAATAAATTTTCTACTGAATGACTACCTACACAGGCCAAACACTGGCAACACAATAGTGAGTAAAATGGACATGGATCATACTGTCTAGTGGGGAGTAACAGAATGTCATTTCAGATACTGCAAGGTGGGAGACCTAACCAACACCCAGGTTACACAATTCTTTAAATCCAGTAACTCTTACCTCCTTTTCCCTTCAGTGAAAAATGGCAAATGCTGGCCGGGCACAGTGGCTCACACCTGTAATCCCAGCACTTTAGGAGGCCGAGGTGGGCGGATCGCTTGAGCCCAGGAGTTCAACACCAGCCTGGGCAACATGGCGAAACCCCATCTCTACAAAGAATTTAAAAAAAAAAATTAGCCAGGCATGGTGGTGTGTGCCTGTAGTCCCAGTTACTCGGGAGGCTGAGTTAGGAGGATAGTTTGAGCCCAGGAGTTTGAGGCTACAGTGAATTGTGATCATGCCAATGCACACCAGGTCTGGGCAACAGAGTGAGACCCTCTCTGACAAAAGAAAAAAAAAGAGAGAGAGAAGAAAAAGTAAAAAAATGACAAATCCTGGCCTGTCAGAAACTGCAATCCAATACCTCATCTCAGACTAGTCTCTGATCTAATAATTATGGTTCTTTTTTCTGAGACAGGGTCTTGCTCTGTTGCTCAGGGTGGAGTGCAGTGGTACAAACACAGCTCACTACAGCCTCAATCTCCTGGGCTCAAGCTATCGTCCTGCCTCAGTCTAGGACTATAAGCATGTGCCACCAAGCCTAATTTTTAAAAAATTTTTTGTAGAGACAAAGTCTTGCTTTGTTGCCCAGGCTTATTATTTATATCCCATTACATGTGTGGAAATCGCTCAGCCCTCCAATCACATGCTTCCTAAGTATAAGCTCCCTGCTTTACCCATTTCCCTCCCTACTCAGACTACATCATATGGTTCATCCATTCATGTTCCTATACCTGCGAACTTCCACCTTCTTCTTTCACCGTACCTTTTCAGCACAATCTTCAGTTGAAACTGAGCCGTTCATTCACATTCTCAGATGAATACTGAAGAACAGTTAATGACATGACTATGCTGATTAGTAGAAATATAAATTAATTGTCTTCCCCTTAGCTAGTCTCATACCTATTACCAACTCCATATGCTTCCCCTTGTTGCCCATCTTCTTCTCAGGAGTCCTTAAAGACCTTCTTGCATCAATTAGTCTTTCTTTCTCCTTAACTGGCAATCTCTATTTGTGTAGTAGACTGTATTACTGTTCAGTTATTCACTCCCCACATTTAACTGTAAAAGGATTATACAACCCTATTCATTACCATGGGCCTTGCCTGCCTGATAGGGGAGGCATATATCCCTGCATCATTTATTGACTTTGACCTTATTCAAGTGACTTGCTTTGGCCAAAATAATATAAAAAGACATGGTATTGTGGCATCAAAGTAGAAGCTTCAAATGGGACTGTGTTGTTCAATCTGGCTTCTTGCTCATCCACTACCACAAGACCAGGCATATCCAATGTATGGACTGCTCCTTTAGCTTGGATCCCAGGATGAGAAGATATATCAAGCAAAGTCATAGCCATAGACATGTAATGTGTGCAAGAAATAAATGCTTGCTATTGTAAACTGTTTAGATGTATGGGGTTGTTACAAAGCAAAGCAGAATAATACAAGCATAATTCCCTTTTAAAGTGTGTAATTCAATGGTTTTTCGTATATTCAGAGTTGTGCAACCATGACTCACCAATTAAATTCCTCAGTATATACTCAAGAGAACTGAAAACATGTTCACAGAAAAACTGTGCATGAATGCTCAGAGCAGCATTATTCGTAATAGCCAAAAAGTATGAAAGAACTCAAATGTCCACCAAATAATGGGCAAAATGTGGTATATCCATACAATGGACTATTATTTGTCCATAAAAAGGAATGAAATATAGTGATACACGCTACAGTGGATAAACCTTGAAATATTATGCCAAAAAGAAAGCCAGATTCAAAAGGCCACATACTGTGTGATTCCTTTATGTAAAATGCCCCAAACAGGCAGACAGAAAGTAGACTCGTGGTTGCTCATGACTGGGGGACTGAGGAGTGCAAGGTGGGAGTTACTGTTACTGGATACAGGGTTTCTTTGGGGGGTAATGATTTACTTCACAAAGGTTTAATGCAGTCAAAAGTGGATAGGAAAAATCAAGTTATAGGTAAATTTATTGATCATAATTCAATGTCAAAAAACACACAGTATATAGGAAAGATGTTTTTCTTTCTTTACTGGAAATATAAGAACACATGCACTAGTGAATACATATGCTGCATACCATTAAAAAATCATAAAACACTTAGGTATTGCTGTAAGGAGTGAAGTAATTTGCTTATAGTTTTTTAACTCCCAAATATCTATTCTCCCATTTTGAAAAACTGGTTTTGGAGATTTAGATAAAGAGTAGAAACTCACACTGAGAACTTATGACATATCAGTGGCTTATTAGAAGCAATAAGATAAATTAGCAAAAGCAACTCATCTGAAGACAGCACTTGCACTTTTAGGCCAAAAAGAAAAATTAAAGTTTGAAAATACTGGAAAAGTAAAGGTAGTTATCCAGGTTCTGGCTATTAGTTGCTTAAAACTGTTGAAAGCAGAATATTAAACATCCAACATTCAAAGAGGTAACTCTATTAAATAATTTTAATGAGGCAAAGCATTAATATGAGTTAGGTGGGTATGTCTTCACTATACCCATACTGACATTCAAAAGCACTGAAGTCCTAAAAGGGAACTTTTTCACTGTGGATCAAACTGAAATAAAATGTTACTATGGCTCATCCTCAAGTTTAATAAGGCATAAAGCATCTAGCTCTAGGTAGCTTGTCTACAACTGACCAAGGGGTAGCACAAGGTACCTTTGCGGTGATGAAACAATTCTGTATCCTAATCCTAATTTTGGGGGTGGTTACATGTATTTACATGTGATAAAACAACACTCGGCATAATAACATTTGTCAAACTTGAAGTTTACTTAAAACCAATTACAGGAGGTTTTTTATACATACATACATACATACATACATACATACATACATACATACGTACATACAAACACACACACAAGTCGCCCAGGCTGGAGTGCAGTGGTGTGAACACGGTTCATTGCAGCCTCAACCTCCTGGGCTCAAGCAATCCTCCCACCTCAACCTCTGGAGTAGCTGGGACCACAGGCGCACACCACTATGCCCAGGTAATTTTTTTGTATTTTTGTTGTTGTTGAGAGAGTGTTTTGCCAAGGCTGGTCTAGAACTTCTGGGTTCAAGCAATCCACCCACCTTTGCCTCCCTGCTAGGATTACAGGTACGAGCCACCATGCCTGGTTGTACTTTTAAGTTAAACTAGAAAAAGTAATTTTCATTTCAAAATGTCCAAGATAGGAGGCTTCAGTGAAAACTATGCAAAACTTACCAGAGAGTCAGTGATACGAGACGAGCCTGACCAACATGGTGAAACCTCATCTCTACTAAAAATACAAAAATTAGGCCAGGCGCAGTGGCTCACGCCTGTAATCCCAGCACTTTGGGAGGCCGAGGCAGAAGGATCACAAAGTCAGGAGATCGAGACCATCCTGGCTAACACAGTGAAACCCCGTCTCTACTAAAAACACAAAAAATTAGCCAGGCTTGGTGGCATGCACCTGTACTCCCAGCTACTTGGGAGGCTAAGGCAGGAGAATCGCTTGAACTCAGGAGGCAGAGGTTAAAGTGAGCTGAGATCGCGTCATTGCACTCCCGCCTGGGCGACAGAGCATCTGTTTCAAAAAAAAAAAAAAAAAAAAAAGCGGATCACAAGGTCAGGAGATCGAGACCATCCTGGCTAACACGGTGCGGTGAAACCCTGTCTCTACCAAAAATACAAAAAATTATCTGGGCGTGGTGGCAGGCGCCTGTAGTCCCAGCTACTTGGGAGGCTGAGGCAGGAGAATGGCGTGAACCCGGGAGGCGGAGCTTGCCTTGAGCCGAGATCATGCCACTGCACTCCAGCCTAAGTGACAGAGCGAGACTCCATCTCAAATTGAAAAAAAAAAAAATGACTCAGTGATAAATTTAGGCATATTCAGCATAAATATTTGACAGTATGAATGAAGTGCTGCTGCAAAGCAGTAATGCAACTTCAAGGCATGTATACCCTCCCTGTGACTGTGCATGAGAAGCAAAGATGCTTACGGACACATTAAAGGAGGCCATTCCCATGATACTGCCAAATCACTATTATTTAATTTTCAACTAAATTGTTTCCAAGTCGGGCGTGGTGGCTCACGCCTGTAATCTCAGCACTTTGGGAGTCTGAGACAGGCAGATCACCTGAGGTCAGGAGTTCGGGACCAGCCTGGCAAACATGGGGAAACCCCATCTCTACTAAAAATAAAAAATCAGCAAGGTGTGGTGGCATGCGCCTGTAGTCCCAGCTACTCAGGAGACTGAGGCAGAAGAATCGCTTGAACCCGGAAGGTGGAGGCTGTAGTGAGCCGAGAGAGTGCCACTGCGCTCCAGTCTGGGTGACAGAGACTCCGTCTCAAATAAATAAATAAACAAACAAACAAATAAATAATTTCTAGACAACTTAATTTCTAGCTCTAAGTAAGATCTTTTTCTTAAATTTCTAATTTCATTAATCCTTGGCAAGTAGGAAAAGGACTGCTTACATATAAATGACACTGAAACAATCATCTACCCATTTCAAAGAATAAGTTAGCATCACACAATATACCTCCTCTACCAGCCCCCAGCTCCCCCACAAAGCTGGATTGATTTAAATCTAAAAAAGGGAGGGGAAAAAAAACTGGTAGAAAGCTTTCCTATGCGTAATAAAGGTAAACACGATAAAGTAAAAAGTAGCCAATCTGAAAACAAAAATCATAAACCTCATACAGTACACACATTATGAACAAAATTTAAGTTTATACGTAGGGGAAGTACTTCCAATAGGTATGGCATATAGATAATGATCTTACTGCTTTAAAATAAGATTTTCTAGGCAGGGTATGGTGGCTCATGCCTGCACTTTGGGAGGCCGAGGCAGGTGGATCACCTGAGGTCAGGAGTTCAAGACCAACCAGGCTGGCCAACACGGTGAAACCCCGTCTCTACTAAAAAATACAAAAAGAAGAAAACAAAAAAAGCTGGGCAGTTGGCACACACCTGTAATCCCAGCTACTTGTGAGGCTGAGGCAGAAGAACTGCTTGAACCCGGGAGGCGGAGGTTGCACTGAGCCAAGATCATGCCACTGCACTCCAGCCTGGGCAATGGAGCGAGACTCTGTCTCAAAAAAAAAAAAAAGCCAGGTGTGGTGTGCACGCCTGCAGTCACAGCTACTCGGGAAGCTAAGGTGGGAGGATCACTTGAGCCCAGAAGGTCAAGGCTGCAGTGAGCCATGATCTCAGGCCACTGTACTCCAGCTTGGGTAACAGAGTGAAACCTTGTCTCAGAAATAAAAAAAAAAAAGATTTCTAAATCAAAAGTACATATTATTTTTTCATCAACCAAGTAATTTTCTCCTCCAAAAGCACAGAACATTTTAATTAATTAATTACTAGTATTTATTAAATACTATGTGTCAGGTTCGGACTAAGAATTTGCTATGGTCTGAATGTGTCCCCTCAAAATTCATATGTTGAAATCTAATTACTAACATGATGTTAGGAGGTAGGGCCTTTTGGTAGGTGATTAGGTCACGAGAGCAGAGCCCCCATGAATGGGATTAGTGGGGGGCCTTATAAAAGGGGACTGCCTCGCCTCTTCTACCATGTGAGAACACAGGGAGAAGGCGCCATCTATGAACCAGGAAATGGGTCCTCATCACACACTGAATCTGCTGGTACCTTGACTTGGATTTCTAGTCTCCAGAACTGTAAGAAATAAATTTCTGTAGTTTCTAAGCTCTCTAGTCGATGGTATTTTGTTATAGCAGCCCAAAGAAACCAAGATAACCCTTCACAAATATGTAACGTAGATACCACTATGATCCTTCAGTGACCTAAAATACAAAGTATAGGGCACTGGTTTTATGTAAGATGTTTTTGCAGTAACAAAGCAGAGATTAAAGTGGCTTTAGTAAGTAATTCAACTTTCTTTACTGTTCACTGACTCAACTCTCTTCTTCAAACATAACTGCAGAAAAAAGGGGGGAAAAGGGCTGGGCACGGTGGCTAATGCCTGTAATCCCAGCACTTTGGGAAGCTGAGGTGGGCGGATCATGAGGTCAGGAGATGGAGACCATCCTGGCTAACATGGTGAAACCCCATCTCTACTAAAAATACAAAAAATTAGCTGGGCATGGTGGCAGGCACCTGTAGTCCCAGCTACTTGGGAGGCTGAGGCAGGAGAATGGCATGAACCCGGGAGGCGGAGCTTGCAGTGAGCTGAGATCGCACCACTGCACTGCAGCCTGAGTGACAGAGCAAGACTCCATCTCAAAAAAAAAAAAAAAGGCGAGGGGGGGGGGGAACTTCACTAAAAACAGTAGTGTGAAAATAGTGCCCAAACTATTCTCAATTTTTGGTTTTATAACAAGCTGGAGCACATATCTAAAACATAAATTCCTGGACCCCACTGCCAGGGCATTTTGATTTAACAGGTCTTAACTGGAGCCCAATGACCAGAATTTTTCCCAGAGGTCAGAAATTGGAAGAAAAAAAAAATCCCAACTTAAAATTTAAATTACCAAAATGATATTAGCTAAAATGTTGTTGTGTCAGGCACCATACTAGGTACTCTGTATCAGCTATTTAATATTTAATTTCAGTTCTCACAAACAATATCATACTCTTCTCTCTGATGAAGAAAACAAGTTCAAGGTCAACACAGTCAGTAAGTGGCAAAGCTGAAGTCTGTCACTCCAAAACTCATACTTTCTATTCTTTAAGTTCTCAGTATATAACACTAGTATTCCCAGGATCCAGCAGAAATGACAACTCTATGGCCTAACCAGATCTAAAAAAGAAAGTGAAATAATTACCTCCCTGTGTGACAAGGAGACACATAAGGAGACTCCAAGGGCATGATGGGTCCAGGAATGGTATCACTGAAACATTTAGTAATTTCTTGATTCCCCACTACCAATACTGCTGTATAGCCACAGGTAAAATTTTGATAATCAATGTCAGGACTCATCAGTGAAATATGATAATTTAATCATCCTGAGTAACTAAAATGCAACAAAGTGGTATGAAGTAGTGATGTCCGGTAATAACTACTGCTTTCTGTCAAACACCTTAATACAGTCTGTCCACACTGAAGAGCTTGAGTAGATCTCCTTCTAGAACAGCCACTGCCTATCCAGCATTCCTTCTCCTTTGAGGCACCGCTCCTCTCCAACACCAATCATGTTATTCTGTCTGCCACAGGAATGTGCAAGTGACACAGAGTCAACAAATCAGAGTTCCCCATCCCAAGTAACACTGACTGGTCCACAAACGGGCATGCAACCCAGGCAAGTCCAATGACAGCCTTTTCCTAGGATTTTGTATTTGAGATTAGAGAATAAAACCTGCAAGAACAGAAAAACCCCATGAACAAAGTTTTGTCTTTACTGGAAAAGAGTCCCCAGCCCTTAAGGTCCTTTGAGCTGCCCTGCTATCTGCAGTTTTTCCTTCATTTCAAAAACTGTATAAGCCTATAAATATGTTTTGCTTGAGATAGTTTTACTGAATTTTCATCAAAGACAACTAAGAATTCTATTACAAATTAAGTAAGGTAATCTAATGTACAGCCTGATGACTATAGTTAACAAAGTGTACAGTATACCTAAAATGTGCTAAGACAGTAGATCTTCAGTGCTTTCACCACAAAAAAAAAAAACCCTATGTGAAGTGATGATGTTAACTAGCTTAACTGTGATCATTTCTCAATGTATATGTATGTCAAACTATCAAGTTGTATGCCTTAAACATATACAGTTTCTATTTATCAATTATACCCTACTAAAGCTAAAAAAATTTAAGTATTATCTACATTTTACAGGTGAGGAAATTAAAACACAGGCATGTGACACAATTTAGGCAAAGTCTCACAGCAACCAGAGCCAGAATACTGAGAACACGGGTTTATCTGACTCCAAGACCCATGTATTTTCTGATTATTAAAATCATGGCTTCAAACAGAATACACTAACGGATAAGAGATTCCACTGAAAAACTGTTCCTTTCATTTTAAAGTTCTTACTTCAAGGACTCCAAGTCTTTTGTCGTCATGAAATTCTATACCATGAATAGTTTTTATAAGATCTGACCAATGGAACTTACTGGGTACAAACCTAGATCCCGTGTTTAAAATAAAAAGAGAGAAATAGTTATAATCTTTCAAGTAAGATGTTATCAAAAAAGGCAAAAATGCAATAATACCTAAGTACTACTGAAAAGAGGAAGCTGCTGGCTTGCCCCATAGCCCCACTGCCCACTGAGTCCACTATCTAAACTAGACCCTTATCTTTCTTTACAGAAAGAGCTCTTGTATAACACTCCAAGGATACAGTTTCTAATCCTCCTCCAACACTGATTTGCTTTGGATCTTGGCCAAATGATTTATACATGAAGAGGTTAGGGATTTCTATACCGTATCTCATGGTGGCCAAAAAAGTTAATTTTTTTTTTTTTTTTTTTTGAGACAGGATCTTGCTCTGTCGCCCAGGTTGGATTACACTGGTGCAATCATAGCTCACTGTAGCCTTGAACTCCTGGGCTCAAGTGATCCTCCCACCTTAGCCTCCCAAAGTGCTGGGATTACAGGTGTGAAACACCACATTCAGTAAATTTTTTTTTAATTTTTTTATTTTTTGTAAAGATGGGTTGTTGACGAGGCTGGTGTCAAACTCCTGGCCTCCAGCAATCAATCATCCCCACTCAGTCTCCCCAAATTCTGGGATTACAGGCGTGAGCTACCGAGCGTTGCCAAAAGTTGATTTAATTCTATGAGATTTCTATAAAGATGTTATAAATGACGATATATAAAATAGAGTCCTGAGGTCTTAGTAATTTGCGTGATCTTAATCTAACCATAGAGTAAAACTTCACAATCCAACTTTTCCACGTTGTTCCCCTGCCCAAATGGTTTCTTATGCGCGCAAATGTGGTGACATGCTGTTCTTCATCACATTTTTTACAAAGAGAGATAAATACACCTATAGTTCTAACTTAGATGTACGCCTCATTTAAAATAAAGAGTAATGCTACTCAAAGGACCTAAAAAAGTACAGTATTTCGGTTGACTTAATCCTGACACATAAAACTTAACATTTCAGTAATGATTATATTGGATGTTTATTAAAACTGAGGCTATTTTCGAAAATTTCAAATAATTTTATTAAAATTAGCTGGTCAAGCGAACAAAATTTGTAAATTTCTGTCACAAAATAAAATATCTAAGACCAAGGCACTAAAAATGTAATGTTAACATCAGTCTAATTTCATTCAATATTTAATTAAAATGTTGCTTCCTTACAATTCTACCCCATATAAAAATAATTCCTTTTCCATAATTGCAAATGCTTCACAATAACATACTAGGCCATAAACAGTTTAGCTTCAACCTGTCATTTTTCACGAGCTCATTCAAGTCTTCAGTGACTGCTTTCTCCCAGGACAGACAACTGAGGGTCCTGATGTAGGAATTACCCTGACTGTAATCAAATCTCAGGGTAAAAACATGACAAGTCCGCTTTCCACGCTGCTCCTCTGCCCAAACTCCCCTTTCATTCTGGGAATGACCATCAACTCTCAAAATGATGTTAAACAACAGCCCACAACTGATCTATACTCCCTCTTCCGACAAACCCTATACTTCTCTATATCAAAGCAGCATTTGCCAAGTCTTGGTAGGGAGCACTTCAGGTCGTTCCCAGAGAGATGCCCATACATAAGGTGGAAGTGTCCATGTTGCAAGGCAGTGCAAACGCTCAGATTTCAAGCATTCATAATGCGTTGACAGAAACCTTTTTTTTCTATTTAAATCTCATGTTGATTCCCACTCTGGCAGTGATTACGTCCTAAGTCATTACGTCGCTTTTTAAATACCAATTTGTCAACAAAGGTAACTCCATCCCATCCAACAACAGACTTGAGCACGCCAAGTATCGCTCATTTTTCTTAATTTGCTCTAAGTTTCTTAATAAACTGAGTGTTTCCAAAAGAAAATTTCACAACCCGCACAAATGCCATTTCCAAATTTAACTAACCATGGCTAATACTCAGAAGTGTAAGCGTTAACACAGGAAAATCAGCATGATGGACAAAATACACACACATATACACTCACACACACACACACAATCCTTAAACACTGAACTAGGGCGCCAGCCTCATGTTTAAATATCTCAACTTGAACTCCACTGAAACAAGAGGAAATTCTCACTAGCCAGGCAACAGTAAGGCTTTTGTGGACACCTCTTATTTTCAAAGAACCCTCTTTTTAAAAAGTTGAAAATTAATTTCTAACTGCTTTAAAGGGCGCATGACTGGGTCAAAAGATAAACACAGAAAGTGTAGGACACTCTCAGGCGGGAGCAGCGCGGGTTTAGCCCCGGCCGGAGGAGAAGGAGGGAAATGAGTGAGGGGTCAGAGACAGGAGGAAAGACGCGGGAGACGCGGCACCCACCGGCGAGCAGCCCGGGCTAGGCCGAGCCCGCGCCCAGCGCCCCGCGCCCGCCGCGTCCCCCACACCGGGAACTGCCCGTACCTGTCCGACACGCCGGGATGCGCTGCGGGGCCCGCGACGCCGGCGCCTCTCACGGCGCCGCGTCCGCCGCCCGCGAGCCAGGAAGCCACTGCGGCCTGCGGCTTCCCGCCACCGCCGCCCGCTCCTTCTTCCAGGGACACGGCGAGCTGGCTGAAAGCGTAAAGGAGCGAGCAGAAGCCGCAGGCCACACACAGCACCACGACGCGCAGGTAGCGCCGCATCGCCCCGGCCGCGCTCCTCCTTCTCCGCCGCCGCCGCGCCCGCCCCGACGAACTGGAGCGGAGGGAGGGGCACCGCGCAGCCGCGGGCGCAACAAGTTCCTCACCCGCAGCCGCCCCCGCCGCCGCCTTGCGCCCGCTCCCTTCCTTCCCTCCCCGCCCACCACCTAGGCGAGCGCAGTCGCGGCTCCGGAGCTGAAGGACTACCCGCCCGGAAGACTGGACACCGCCTCTGCCGCCGCGCGCTCAAGGGTCAGCGGCAGCGACGCAACCCCGCCCCTCCCCCGGGCGGGAGGGCTGGACGCGCCGGCGCAGTTCGCGTGGGAGGGACGCAGGGCTGGCGCGCAGAGGATGGTGTGAGTGCGCGGAACGCGGCGCGCTTGAGGGCTATAGCCAGCGCAGGCCGACGCGCAGGTGAATGGGAGCCCTGTGGGTCTCGACCGCCGAGAGAGGGGGAGCGAAAGCCTCAGGGCTCTGGAGGCAGTTGACCTAAATTCTAATTATGGTCCTTCCACATGGTAGTTTGTGACATTGGGCAACCTAAATTCTCTGAGCATGTTTCTTCGTCCCTAAAATGGAGCTACTATCCTCATCATGGGGTGGTTGTAAAGATTAAACTGTTTAACGCTCGAAAGCCGCCTAGCACTTAGAAGACACTTGACTAGGCCAGTTTCCTCTCCATCCTCCCCCAGCCTCTAAGTTTCTGTGATACTATAATGTGCACGAGCCATTTTCACCCAGATAAGCTCATTGCTTCGTGTGTTTGGTATGCGGACCTTACCTCTTGCCTCCCAGCAGACAGTGAGTTCCTGTAAGGCAGGGCTCTTCCCTTTGACCTTTTTGGCCTCCCTCACAACTCATTATTTTCATGTGCAAAACAATTAGTATTCTCTCCACAGAGCTTCTTTCTTCCCCAGTTCTTCTCCCTCTTCTTCTGTGTTTCCACTACGTTCATTCATTGACCATTTATAAAGCATCACTTGTGCCAAGCTCTGTGTGAGTACCTAGGGGTATAAAGAGGCCTAAGTGGAGCGTGGGTGGGACAGCGGATACTTGTAAATAAGCGCAACGCAGTGATAACAGACTTAAGATCCAGGCCTGTAAGGGTGTGGGCATACACACAAAGGAACAATCAGTTCTATCTGTGAGTATGGTCAAGAGAGACTTCATAGCAAAGGTGGCGCTAGAGTCTTGAGTCGGGTAAGGGAAGTAATTCCAGGCTGAAGGATCAATAAACAGGCTCTTGTGTAGGGAACTGTGTGAAGTTTGATACCACCAGCTAAGTGAATGCAAGAGAGGGTATGATGAGCGATAAGCGCGTAGAAGGGGCCAGATATTTGAGTGCTTTGTTTAGCACACCAAGGAGTTTGAATTTAATCTGCAAGACATTAGTGAACCATTGAAGGGTTTTTAAATAGGGAAGTAACATGATCACAATTGCATTTTAGAGAGCAGATTCTGGCTGTAATGTGGAGGCTGAAATAGAGAGAGGAGAGATTGGAGGCAGAAAGCAGCACCAGTGCCAAAAAGTGAGGGAAGGGATACTTAAAAATACACACACACACGAACACACATTCATGGGGAAAAATCATGCGTTTAACTGCTGAAATTGCATCTGGGGCGTTGAAAAGTTTGGCCATGAGATACAAGGTGGGGAAATGCTGCGCAAAATAGTAGCAGTCTCCATTTGGATCCTTGGCTCCCTATACCAAAAAAGTAGTGGTTCTGTAACCATGATAAAGTCACTAAACAAATTTAAGGTTCAACTTCCTTCCCTTCTTGCTTTACCTGATAAAAAATGAACATTAGCATGCTATCAAGATGTGTAAAGAGAATGAGAACACACATTTATGCATTCAATAAACATTTATTGAACATATTCTACATGCCAGACAAGGGGCTCTGATGCAGAGTATTCAGAAATAAAAGGAGTGTACTGCTCTCAAAGGGAAAACAGGCAAATAGAAACCACAAGAATACTAAATTAATACTTCCACTACACCTTACACTTCTTAGAGAAATGAAGATAAACTTAACGAAGTACCCAGAATGATAGGAAAAGCATTGATAAGAATGAAAATACCTTTTGAGAGAAAGCTGAAAGATATGGTACCAAGAAACTAGAGTAAGAGCTAGTACTCAAAAAGTGTTTAATTTAAAAGATACTAACTATAACTGTTCTCTATTTCAACAAAGAAACTAAACGTAGTAATAATTAAGAATAACTCCTTGACCCACAGATGGTTAAAATAATGGAATGGCAAAAAGAGAAGGCAAGCAGTTTTCATTTCTGCAACAATTTTATGAAAAGAGCATATCAGGAAAAATAGCCACTCATTTATTGACGTCAGGGTACTGGACCATATCATCCTTTTAGGTTCCTTCTAATCCTGTAATTTTCTGTTGAAAAATTATATAAACCATTCCAAAAATAGAAATGATTTTTCTGTTACTCACACATCATCTTAACTGGTTATCTTGGAGGAGCTGTGTGCATGCTGGCATCCCCTCTAATTATTAACCGGATTTACACGTTGCATTTTGATATTCCTAAAATTAAGTTAATGAAAACGCTTTAACATATTTGATGTCACAACAGTTAGGTGTTTCTTCCATGTACTGCGTGAAGGTATGTATTCCTAAATCTATTTTTTTCTCTCTATACCAGTCTCTTAATTCTCTAATGATAGACTGATATCCAAATTTTTAATCCATGTTGACCTTCATTCATCGTATCAAATAGGTAAATTTAGGTGGAGAAAAAGTAATTTAAAATTATCAATATTTGTTGTTTAGGAGATAGAGATCTCCATGATCTGGAAAATTCTCTGATTCAGAATTAAGCCACATCTCAATAATTTTATATTTAAAAGATTAATCTTGATTTTTCGTATAGCTCTTAGTACATCCTGGATATATAATAGGCGTTCAATTAATGGGCGTTTTCTTTTTTTTTTTTTTTTTTTTTGAGATGGAGTTTTGCTCTGTCACCAGGCTGGAGTGCAGTGGCACAATCTCAGCTCACTGCAACCTCCGCCTCTCGGGTTCAAGTGATTCTCCTGCCTCAGCCTCCTGAGTAGCTGGGACTACAGGCGCGTGCGTGCCACCAGGCCCGGCTAATTTTTTGTATTTTTAGTAGAGACGGGGTTTCATCATGTTGGCCAGAATAGTCTCTATCTCCTGACCTCGTGATCCACCCACCTCGGCCTCCCCAAAGTGCTGGGATTACAGCGTGAGCCACTGCGCCCGGCTCCCGTTTTCATTTTTTTAAAATGTCTTCTCTAAATCAGTCTAGAGCAGATTTGGGGGCCTGCTCAGCATTTTCTTTACACTTCTACCTTAAGTACTTGATTCCTTAAAAAAAAAAAAGACATGGAGAAAGTTAAATTCTACACCTTTTCAGAGTAAAATTCAAAAACTCTTTTTGCAGGAAAAAAAAAAAAACCTTTTTGCATGACTTCCATTTTATAAAGGTCTATGCATAATGGAATTTAATCCTTGGCTGGGCACGGTGGCTCACACCTGTAATCCCAGCACTTTGGGAGGTGGAGCTGGGAGGATTGCTTGAGGCCAGGAGATCAAAAACAGCTTGGGTAATATAATGAGACCCCTCTTTCTACAAAAAAAAAAAAAAAAAAAAAGTTTAATTTAATCTTTATAGCATTCCTATGAAGTAGGAGATGTTATTCTATTCTAAAAAAAAAAACAAAACAAACAAACAAAAAAAAACACGAGCCTGATAGAGATGTGACCACAGATAGCAAGAAAAATTTAAAAATAAAAACAATCCCCCCCCAAAAAAAGCAAACAGCCTGAAATTCAGAAATGTTCATTTACCACATGGTTAATAATAAGATCCAAAATTCAGATAGAAATCCTCTAAGATTTCTATTTCTTGTTCTTTTCCATTACGCCATGCTATCTCACTAGGAACAAATAAGCACTAAATGGAGTGGTACAAATTCAAATTGAAAGCAAAAAGGGAACCAATGTTATATGAAAATCTTTCAGACTGATCTTGGAGTCTAAAACAAAATTTACAATCAGTGAAATGCAAGTCAGATTAGTAGCAGAGCACAAAGAATCAGAAACTCAGGCTAAAAGTAAAATTCATTCTCTCCGCTAGTGGGCTTCTAGTATATTTCCCCATTTTCCACAGTCCAATTCCTAGAGACTTTGTTGGACTGGAGGAAAAGTTGGAAAATAATGTTTAGTTTGCACAAAAATCTCATTTTATGTGTTCATTCAGACCAGTAACTGTAGGGAAAGAGTCAGAGGAAGGATGAAAGAGTAAAGTGATGCTCTTCATTCTTAAAAACACGTTGCTACAGGCCACAAGAGTAGAAAAAGAAGTAGTGAAAGATTAAAAAATAAATAAATAATTTAAACTGAAAAAAGAAAAGCGGTGGAAAACTAATTAATGAGGATGCCTTAACCTCCTATATGATACCAGAATTTCGCTGACATTTCCATCTACAAGGTAGGGAAAGTGTACAGTGGGCTAGGTGGGAAAGAGAATGAGGAATATCCTCTGGATGTCCCTCTATTTCTCCCTGGTTCAAACTTCAAGAACCCTGCATACCGATTAGTAAAACAGAATATATTATTTTTAAAAAATAGTAACGGCCAGGCGCAATGGCTCATGCCTGTAATCGCAGCACTTTGGGAGGCCAAGGCAGGAAGGTCACTTGAGCTCAGGAATTCAAGATGAGCCTGAGCAACATGGTGAAAACCCGTCTCTATAAAAAAATGCAAGAATTAGCTGGGCATGGTGCTGTGCATCTGTGGTCCCAGCTACTCGGGAGGCTGAAGTGGGAGGATCACTTGAGCCCAGGAGGTGGAGGTTGCAGTGAGCCAAGATCACACCACTGAATACCAGCCTGGCTGACAGAGTGAGACTCCATCTCAAAACAAAAACAAACAAACAAACAAAAATTGTCAGTAAAATATAAAGCTAGATTTGTAGGGAAATTTAGTCATGACGAAATTTTGAATTAAAACACCCATAGGCCAGGTGTGGTGGCTTATGCCTGTAATCCCAGCACTTTGGGAAGCCGAAGTCGGTGGATCACCTGAGGTCAAGAGTTTGAGAACAGCCTGACCAACATAGTAAAACCCCGTCTCTACTAAAAACAGTCGGATCAACATAGTAAAATGCCGTCTCTACTAAAAATACAAAATTAGCCGGGCATGGTGGCACATGCCTGTAATCCCAGCTACTTGGGAGGCTGAGGGCAGGAGAATCGCTTGAACCCGGGAGGCAGAGGTTACAGTGAGCTGAGATCGCGCCATTGCACTCCACCCTGGGCAACAAGAGCAAAAAGCCGTCTCAAAAAATTAAAAAATATATAAAAAAAGAAAACACCCATATGCAAATTCTTGTCATCAGCCAAGTCTCATAATTATAATATTAAAGAACAGACCTACTATTTGATAGCACAACAGGGTGACCATAGCATAATGGTACATTTTAAAAATAACTAAAACTGTATGTAATTGAATCGTTTGTAACACAGAGGATAAATGCTTGAAGGAATGGATACCCTATTCTCCATGATGTGATTATTTTGCATTGCCTGCCTTTATCAAAACATCTCATGTACCCTATAAATATATACACATACTATGTACCCCCAAACAAATTTTTTAAACTTTTAAAAGGAAATAAGCAAAGGAAGGAAGGAAGGAAGGGAGGGAGGGAGGGAGGGAGGAAGGAAGGGAGGAAAGAAAGAAAGAAAAGGTTTCAAGACTCTTCTGACCCAGGTTCCCAAACATTGAAGACTGAAAATAATTAAGAATTCTGATACTATCACACTTCTGTCTGATGCTTGGCTGAACTCATAATTCTTATTGTTCCCTCATATTCCATTCTATACAGAAATTACATCACTAGGTAATCCTGTTATGTTTGGTTTCCTTTATTTTTACATTTATATATTTTATTTTTAATAAAGTAAAAATTCTTTTTTGCTCTCTTTTCCAATTAAGTGAAAGTGTTCCTTAAATTATTTATCTTATTCTTTGCTAGAAAACATAGGCTTTTAAAAAATTTTTCCCTTATTAAAAGCCAAAAAATCCAGCACTTTGGGAGGCCGAGGCGGGCAGATCACAGGGTCAAGAGATTGAAACCATCCTGGCCAACATGGTGAAACCCTGTCTCTACTAAAAATACAAAAATTAGCTGGGCATGATGGCAAGTGCCTGTAGTCCCAGCTACTCGGGAGGCTGAGGCAGGAGAATCACTTGAACCCAGGAGGCGGAGGTTGCAGTGAGCAGAGATCGCGCCACTGCACTCCAGCCTGGCAACAGAGCAAGACTCTGTCTCAAAAACAAACAAACAAACAGACAACAACAAAAAAACTACTTCTCAGGCCTAAGGCCAGATCACTGCTCTTTTCTTCTGGGAACTCAACCTATTTTCTTTTTAAAAGTGCATTCACCACCACCCGCTTTCACCACTGTTATTCAACATACTACTGGAAGTCCTAGCTAGAGCAATCAGACAAGAGAAATAAATAAAGGGCATCCAAATTGGAACAGAAGTTGAATTATCCTTGTTTGCAGATAATTATAATCTTACATTTGGAAAAAACCTAAGGACTCCACCAAAAAACTATTAGAACTGATAAACAAATTCAGTAAAGTTTCAGGATAAAAAATCAACATACAAAAATCAGTAGCATTTCTATATGCCAAAAGTGAACAATCTGAAAAATAACAAAAGTAATCCCAATTAAAAGAGCCACAAATAAAATTAAATATCTAGGAATTAAAGAAGTGAAGGATCTCTACAATGAAAACTATAAAACATTGATGAAAGAAATTTAGAGGACACAAAAAAATGGAGAGATTCCATTTTGATGGATTAGAAGAATCATATTGTTAAAATGTTCATACTTACCTACCCAAAGCAATATACAGATTCAATGCTATCTCTATCAGAATACCAATGACATTCTCCACAGAAATAGAAATAACAATCCTAAAATTTATATGGAATCACAAAAGACACAGAATAGCCAAAGCTATCCTAATAAGCAAAAAGAACAAAACTAGAGGAATCACATTACCTGACTTCAAATTGTACTACAGAGCTATAGTAACCAAAATAGCATGGTAATGGCATAAAAACAGATACATAGACCAATGAAATAGAACCCAGAGGCCAGGCGCAGTGGCTCACACCTGTAATCCCAGCACTTTGGGAGACCAAGGCAGGTGGATCACTTGAGGCCAGGAGTTAGAGACCAACCTGGCCAACATGACGCAACCCGTCTCTACTAAAAATAAAAAATTAGCTGGGTGTGGTGGTGCACACCTGTAATCCCAGCTACTCAGGAGGCTGAGGCACGAGAATTCTTGAACCCAGGAGGTGGAGGTTGCAGTGAGCCAAGATTGCACCACTGTACTCCCACCTGGGTGACACAGTGAGATTCTGTCTCCAAAAAAAAAAAAAAAAAGAATAGAAAAGAAAAGAGAATCCAGAAACAAGTCCACACAGCTACAATGAATTCATTTTTGACAAAGGTGCCAACAATATACAATGGGAAAAGACAATCTCTTCAATAAATGGTGCTGGGAAAACTGGATATCCATATGCATAAGAATGAAACTAGACCCCTATCTCTCACCGTATACAGAAATCCAATCAAACTGGATTAAAGACTTAACTCTAAGACCTCAAACTATGAAATTACTAAAAGAAAACATTGGGGAAAATCTCCAGGACCTTGGTCTTGGCAAAAATTTCTTGAGTAACACCCCATAAGCACAGGCAACCAAAGCAAAAATGGACAAATGGAATCATATCAAGTTGAAAAGCTTCTGCACAGCAAAGGAAACAACAACATGAGGAAACCCACAGAATTGGAGAAAATATTTGCAAACTACCCCTCTGACCAGGGATTCATAACCAGAATATATAAGGAGCTCAAGCAACACTCTGTAGGAAAAAAAATCTAATAATCCAATCAAAATATGGGCCAAATGTTTGAATAGACATTTCTCAAAAGAAGATGTACAAATGGCAAAAAGGCATATGAAAAGGTGCTCAACATCACTGATCATCAGAGAAATGCAAATCAAAACTACAATGAGATATCATCTCACCCCAGTTAAAATGACTTTTATCCAAAAAACAGGCAATAACAAATGCTGGCAAGGATGTGGAGAAAAGGGAATCCTTGTACATTGTTGGTGGGAATGTAAATTAGTACAACCACTATGGAGAACAGTTTGGAGGTTCCTCAAAAAAAAACTAAAAATTGAGCTACCATAGTATCCAGCAATCCCATTGCTGGGTATATACCCAAAAGAAAGGAAATCAGTATATTGAAGAGATATCTGCACTCTGGTGTTTATTACAGCACTGTTTACAATAGCTAAGATTTGGGAGCAAAGTAAATGTCCATCAACAGATGACTGGATAAAGAAAATGTGGTACATACAAACAATGGAGTACTACTCACCCATAAAAAACATGAGATCCAGTCATTTGCAACAACATGGATGGAACTGGAGATGATTATGTTAAGTGAAATAAGCCGGGGTCAGAAAGACAAAAATCCCATGTTCTCACTTATTTGTGGGATCTAAAAATTAAAACAGTTAAACTCATGGAGACAGATAGTAGAAGGATGGTTACTAGAGGCTGGGAAGGGTAGATGGTGGGGGTGGTGAGGATAGTTAATGAGTACAAAAAAATAGAATGAATAAGACCTTCTATTTGATAACATAATTGTACATTTAAAAATAACTAAAAGAGTATAATTGGATTGTCAGTAACACAAAGGATAAATGCTTGAGGAGATGGATACTCCAATCTCCATGATGTGATTATTATGCATTACATGTCTGTATCAAAACATCTCATGTACCCTGTAAATATATACACCTCCTATGTACCCACAGAAATTAAAAATTAAAAAACAAAATGTGTTCACCGTCATTTTCTTTGTCCTTTAGAAGTCTTCTCCCAAACTAGTTTTATAACCTTCCAACTCTTCCCATTCTTGCTGACTCCAAAAGTAAACACAGGACCATTTTATTGTTGGATTATGAATTAAAAGAGGATAATGAAAATAATATCCATTTAGTTTCTGAATTTTCTTGCTAAAAGATTCATTAGAAAAATGATGATGAGGTGGTAGCTTTCATCCAAACTCCCTTCTTCCAGGTAGGTCAGCCGATTTAAATCTAGATGTAATCTAAAGACCTACTAAAACTGTATGTATTATTTCCACTCCTCAGGAATTCCAGATGGGGAGGTACGTATCTCACTGGATCCTTGCCCCAAATAGTTCCCCTAGGAGTTTATTCTTACAACTTGAAATAAGGAAGATTTTTTTTTTAAATACTATTTGGCCTGATTTACACTAGATATTTGTGGCCATTTATAAAAACAAAAGAAAAACAAGTAGATAAAAATCAAACTCTGGAAAAATACAAAAAAGATCAAGAATAAGAAATTAGATTAAAATAGAAAAAGAGCCACCACCAGCCTCCATGGCTCACACCTATAATCCCAATACTTTAGGAGGCCAACTCGAGAGGATGGCTTGAGCCCAGGAGTTCAAGTCCAGCCTGGGCAATGTTGTGAAACCCAATATTTATAAAAAATACGAAAAGAAGAAGAAAAAATTATATTTCACAATTTATTATTTGTCATGATGTGAAGCTTGAATCTTTATATTAAATCTTTTTCCTCTGATTAAAAAAAAAGACTAAAAAGTTAGAATGCAGATAAGCAGACAACCAAGCCCACATAATTATTAAAACCGAACTCAACTTTTTTTTTTTTTTTTGAGATGGAGTCTCGCTCTGTCACCCAGGCTGGAGTGCAGGGGTGGGATCTCTGCTCACTGCCACCTCCATCTCCTGGTTTCAAGCAATTCTCCTGCCTCAGTCTCCCAAGTAGCTGGGATTACAGGTGCCTGCCACTATGACTAGCTAATTTTTTGTATTTTTAGTAGAGACGGGGTTTCACCGTATTGGCCAGGCTGGTCTCGAACGCCCAACCTCAGGTGATCTGCCCACCTCGGCCTCCCAAAGTGCTGGGATTACAGGTGTGAGCCACCGCACCCAGCCTGAACCCAATTTTAATAGGAGATTTCTCACAACTACAGCAAAAATATCGGGCAACCAATTAATAATCTGCTTTGTCCATAAGGAAAAGGCAATTTCTCAGGTGAAGTAAAGCTCTTTCTGAAATAAATCTGAATAAAATTTCTTTTGGACAGAGTGATGTAATACGCTTCTTCATCTACAAAAAGGACATAGCAGACCTCATTCAGCTGTTGTATGATTTTTTAAAAATTAGTGCAGGAAAATGATAAATTGTCTCACTTTACATGGCTTAAAGTCTTAAACTTTCAAAAATTCAAGCTGGAGTAAATAAAACTGGAGTTGGGCTAAAACTACTGGTGACACCCAAAATTATCAGCTTCAAACATCAAGATGAGGCCCTAACATTTTCAATGTGGACTTGCAGTAGATACTTTAGCCTAGGTGAATTTTCTAGAAACAAATGGGTGGCAAGCACTCTCTCTTGTCTGCATCTCATACATGTTTTTATTATTGTAGTTATGGCACTGTAATTATTTACAGTCTCTAAGATGGCCATTCCACATCTTATTGAGTATGTATACTCATACATAGTAAGTGTTCACTGAATTAAATAATACTCAATAAGTGTTCACTGAATTAAATAAGACTGATGTAAATAAAACCAAAGTCAACAAAATACTTACTGTATTACAACAGTGAAATAGCTATTACAGTCCATAACTCCCAGCAACAGGGGAGACTAAGAATGTGAAACATGTCCCAGAGCACCGAAGCCTTCCAGGTAGCTACTTGATTTTTTCCATTGAAGTATTTAGTCTTATGGCATTTCATATGCTCCAGAATTAGACTATTCCATAAAGACAGGAATATCTGCACCGGCTAAGCACAAAGCCTAATTCAGTTGACCCTTAAACAATGTGGCGGTTAGAGACACCAACCCTCAAGCAGTCAAAACCTCGCATACAACTTTTGACTCCCCCAAAACGTAACTACTAATAGCCTACTGTTGACCAAAAGCCTTACTGATAACATAAAGTTAATTAACACATATTTTGTATATGTATTATATACTGTATTCTTCAACAAAGTAAGCTAGAGAAATTGTTAAATCATTAGGAAGGAAAAATATATTTACTATTCATTAAGTGGAAGTTGATCATCATAAAGGTCTTCATCCTCATAGTCTTCATGTTGAGTAGGCTGAGGAAAAAGAGGAATGGTTGATTTTGCTGTCTTCGACGTGGCAGAGTTGGAAGAAAATCCATGTGTAAGTGCACCCAGGCAGTTAAAACCCATGTTGTTCAAGGGTCAACTCCACATTACATACTTAAAATTTAAATTATCTGCGCTGGTAGGAATGTGCATTCAGGAAAGTAGTTAATAATTTCCTTTTGTTCTTACAAATGGCCACATATATCTAGTGTAAATCACGCCAAATAATATTTTTAAAAAACCTTCATTTCAAGTTGTAAGAATAAACCCCTGGGGGAACTTTTTGGGGCAAGGACCCAGTGAAATAGATACCTCCCCAACTGGAATTCCTAAGGAGTGGAAATAATACACACAGGTTTAGTGGGTCTTGAATTACCTTATAATTCAAGGTAAAACTTCTCTGTGACAGCTTCCTAAAGCGAACTGGTTTTGATGAACATCATTCTGTATTACACATACTGCTGTCTTAGTAAATAGTCTACTAAACACAAGTTAAACTTTAGCTAATGACAGAGTCATCATGAAGATGCTTTATCATGTTTTTAAAACGTCACCAGAGACTTATGTGCTGTAAGTTCTATTTGTTCTGTCCCTTCCTAGTGATTCTACCATTATCCAGACTGAATCCCAGTGTCCCCTTTTCTAATTTTTTTCATAACTTTTGCTTTTTCCCCTTCTTCTTCACTTTTTTTTTCCATCCCTGTCCTTCGTTGCCTGTGATAGGAGTGGGGCTTACTTTTTATCACCCTCAATGGCCAGGGAGGGCATTCTTTTCCTTCTGCTTTTGAAAAATGATCAGTAACAACGTATATTCTGTAACCTTGTCTTTTTATTCTGATCAGTGATTTTTGTCATTGGTAACTGTTCTGAATTTCTTCAGTTTTTCCTACATTCTTTGTTCCAGACAACTGAAGGTGCCTGGGGATATACAGGAGAGGGCGAGTGCTAAGAAGTCAAAGCGTTCTTTTACTATTATTTTCCTTACATACGCACTCACTTTTCTGCTTTCACTTAATTTTCAAAGTACAGTGCGGAAACTTCTACCAATGACTTACTAAATAGCTCAGTTCCTACATCAAGTCCTTAAAAGATTCTGGAAAAGAGGTAAGTAGCAGAGCAAAAAAGTATCTCAATCCACTTTTTTTTTTTTTTTTTTTTTTTTTTTGCTATAACAGAATACCTGAGACTGGGCAATTTATAAAGAAAACAGATTTATTTTGGCTTATGAGTCCAAAGGCTGAGGAGTCCAAGATCAGGGAGCCCATCTGATGAGGGCCTCATGCTGCTTCAACTCAGGGTGGAAAGCAGATGGTGAACTGAGGAGGGCAAAGAGAACAGAACACAAGAAGCATCCTCACTTTATAACAACCCACTCTTGTGAGAATTCATCCATTCCTGCAAGAGCGAATCCATTCCAGAACTAACTGAGCCTCATGAGAAAGCCTTTAATCCATCTCAATGACCTAATCACCTCTTAAAGGCACCACCTACCAACACAATCAAACTGGGGACTCAGGCCTCAGCATGAGTTTTGGTGAGGACAAACCATATCCAAACCATAGCAGGAAGTTTAAAAAAGCGAGTGGGGGAAGCCTCAGTGGAAACGAAAACTTCTAGACCATTTACCATTAATGCAGAGGCTACATTCTTTCAGTCTATAAGGATCTTTATCTAAAAGTTAATAAACATGCTATCAACTTAGAAAGGCTGAAGTTTCTCTTCCTTTTTAAATGTTTTCACTTTGTCTATTATCCACTATCATTTTAGGAAAGCATTTAATAAAAATAAAACCTTTATTTCTATTGTATAATACAAAAGGTTTTAAGAATATTCTTCTGTGCCTCAAAGTATATTCACTTTTTAAATATACATATATATATATGTATATTCAAATTTTTTTATAGAGATGAGCTTTCACCATGTTGCCCAGGCTGGTCCTTGGCTCAAAATATCTGCCCGCTTCAGCCCAAAGTGCTGGGATTACTGGCATGAGCCATCACACCCGGCCTATCTTCACTCTTACTTATAGCAAAGTAAGGTAATAAATGCTGGAAAACATCCAAATTCTTTTTGTATGGAATTTGGCTAAAAGAACCCAGTGCTCAAACCACACTGTAAGTTCATGAAACAGAGAAAAACATGTACCCTAAAGCTAGGTTCTGAATCTTTCGCATATTTTAACGTCAGTTCTATTTATGGAATTTGGGTCTGTTTTCCTGGTGTGGAAGTGTACTTGAAGTAGGGTGAAACAAAGGCAGGTTGAGATACCTGTGATTAATAAAAGTAAAATAATTTCAAGTCAACTTAATTCATTTCTCCAATCTCATAGTGCACACCCACCAGGTTCTTTAATTATGGAAAGATGGTCTTTCTGCATCCAGAGAAAACATCTGATATTACACTGAAAATTTAGTGAAATCTATAAAACACTATTACTTTAGGTCATCCAAGAGGGCAGGAAAATAACTGTTACAAAAAATATTTTTGTATTTTTGTAATGGGATTTTACCTATAACAATGGTAAAAGCTCACATTTACTGAGTGACCAGTATGTGTCAGATAATTAAGAATTTTACATGGATTGACTTAATCCTCCCAAAAACCCTATAAATTAGATGTGATTACCATTATTAGCCCTGTTTTATAGATGGAAAGTAAGCTTGGGTAATTTAAGCTCATTTCCATTCTACAACAGGATTCAAACATGAGGTGTCAGTTAGCACACTTAATCTCCATGCTACACCGTGTTCCCGCCTATGTAGAAAGATGAGTATCTTCCCACCTATGTAGAAATATGAGTATGCTCCATTCAGGTAAAATCCCATCTCCTGTCAGATTTTTCTCTCTTGCAGCTCATTTAAAATACATCCTGAAAGTTATTTGATCATAAGATGTAATTCCTTTAAAGCATAGTTTTTGACTTAAAAATTAAATATTTTCCCTATTACATTTTTAAATTTTTACTATCTCCAAAAATGTATAAAACATTTGAAACATGTTAAAAACAAATAAGACAAAAAAATTCATGTTTTAAAGGAACATATCTGGTTAGCTGGTATTCCATTGAAAGTATCTTATAATAAACACAAATTTTAATTTTTCATTTAACAACACTAAAGAATGAGGTATATAAATGTTTTAATCACAGACTTTTACTGTATGCAATTAATTGTATTTCACAACTAGCATCTTACAAAAAAGACAGTACCACTGTGCCTGTAAAAAGTACTGTAATTAAACAGAAAATTACATTACCACATGAAACCACCAAATATCACAACTGTTAGGGTCTACAGTTTTATTTTTTCTTCAAATGTTATCATGATGTCTTATGTGATATTTTGCATCCACATTCTATTTTTAAGTTCATTTACAATTCAGAAGTCTCCTTTAGGTAGATATATATTAAGCAAATGGTTAAGAGAAAGCAGGAGACCCCAGGAGAATTTAAGTACTGTGTGGTTTCTAGGTTGAAATTCTAAATACAACATAAAACACTTTAAATAGTTGTAAACAAAAATGCAAAATCTGTAGTCATAAAAATATTTTATTGGTAATTTTACATAGTATAAGTGGGGCTATACTTTTTTCCTTTCAGGATACTGAGAAATGTGTAAACTGGCAGCTGTGTCTGAAAATAGGGTACTATGATTTTCATAAGAATTATTGTATTTAATAAGAGGCCAATTAGACTGATTTAAAATTAGTTATTTCCCATTTCTGTGCAATAATTCCCATTTCTGTTTTAATTAGATTCATACTTCTATGGCCCTGGATAAGTTTGGGACAAGAAAACAATGATAAAACTATCATTAAGTTAAAGCTTTTCTAAAATTGCAGCTTGTAAAATATGGCAAGTTTCTTTTCTCTTGTTTTTGCCAAATGCTTATAATTATTTGAATTTTAATGTTTTATATGATACAGAAAATACCAGTGTTCAATGACAATAGCACTAAACCTGAATTATAAAGCTAAATAATCAATGTTTTATTGTTTACTAGTCCGCTAGTAAACATTACAATAAATGAATGTTTTGAAAAATAAGCAAACAAAAAAACCTCAAAAAATAGATAAAACCAGAAACATAATTCAGGAACAATAATTAGTAAAACGTGTCAAAAACATTGGCAAAGGTTCATACAAATTCTTTATTTAATAACAATTTTCCTATTTAACCACACCAAGTACCAGCAGGTGTATTTAAGAGGATAACCATTAAGAAAAACCTGTTGCAGCAATAGTTAAGTTGTTCTTTGACTTGTATACATATAACTATCTGTTTCACAATTCTCAAATAATACATATTTAGGCAGCTTGCACTATGTTATAAAAAATTTAAATTCGTTACATGCCAATAGTAGAGAATTCAAGAATTATGTGTTAGAATTCACTAAACTAAAAGTGAAAATACACTTACCAATAACACTGCATAATGAATAATTCAACCACATTTTCATGGCACTTAACTGCAGAGACCAAAATGTTAAGTCTGGAAATGTTTGGTAGGCATCATTGCAATAAAATCTAACAAATTCTAACAAATTTCTATTTTATGTAAAACTCAAATTATGGATTGTGCATGAATGTATCTGTCATGAAAATGTGGTACCTCTTGGCGTAATCTGTGTATTTGCATGGTAGCACAGAAGTGACTAAGAAATTGGAGAAAATAAACTTTAATGAGATTCTCCATTCAATGATGAGGCTTCTCCTCTGGGTGAAGATGACCTGGACATTCCTCTCTCTGTGTTATCAGAGCTAGAGCCGCTTTGACTGTGTTGATCTGCAGAAGCAGCACTAGATGCAGGCGGTGACTTTGTTTTCTCCTTAAAGTCTGTAATAATGACTGTCAGATCTCCAACAGTAACTTCCAAATGCTGAGCACTACTCCGATCCACATTTTTCAATCTTGGCCTAAACATAAAAAAATGAAATTTTAAACTAACTTTTCCCTCTACCAAATTTCTGAGCATATAATAAATAATAAAAGTGGTAAAAGTAACAAAATACATATATTTAAAGCAATTTATGTGTAACTAGCCACAAAAACATCATAAAATGTTTCAACTCATTAACATTAATCAAACCAATCATTCATGAACATTCTTCAATGCAACCAAAAAACTGTGACAGCCTAGAAGTAGAACTTGTGCTTCTATAGCTGTATCATAATTTTGCAGACAGCTTATTAATTTTATTAAAATAGATGTTTTAGACAACAATGAAATAGTTGCACCATGGAGGAAGGTGATAAAAGCTAAGGTTGAGCTACATGCAAGGAAGACTGTTACTCCACTGACACACACTAATAAGGGTATCATGATTGTTATGACTGAACGCATGACCATTTTGATAGGTTAAAACCCATGCAATTATCTGTTCGGTATGTTGAAAACCACTCCTGGTTCAAATAGCTCTTCTTAAGGGAAAAACAAAACAAAACAAAACAAACCCAGACACAAATGTCTTCCAATCTCGTAAAAAGAAAAAAGCATCATCACATTTAAGCTTGTATTTGTGGCTTCTGTGTTTAATTTCCTATGTATCTTTCAAACTCAGTAAAACCTTTCCTGATACCTTATAATAAAGGAGACCAAATATTTTACTTCCACTTTGTGTATATTAGTATATCAAGGTTAAAAAAAAATTAAATGGTTTTATTATTTCAAAAATGTCATAAAACACTCTTCACATTTACCTGGTTTTCTTATGGCTATTCTTTTTGCTAGTTGTTTCCTTTTCACTTTTTTCTTTTTCTACTTTATCTTTTTTCTCTTTCTTTGACTGTGTAGGAGGCACAAACTGCTGAGTAACCTGCTGTGCAACCAACTGGGAGACAGGTCGAGGTTTCCTGTGTGCATGTTAAAAAGAAAGGTATTTTAAATTACAACTTAAAACATAAGTGCTTTATGACAGAATATCTCACATTATGAAAACAAGTTAATAACAATAACTTTCAAGTATAAAAATTCCTCATGTATAAGGTAATTTAAATATACAATTTTAAAGATATATATCAGTTTTTCCCGTTCAACAAAAATGGAACAAACTATAACAATTAAAATTTATAGTCTAAGATATATGCTCAAACATTAGAATACTGTTATGTAAATCAACATAAGAAATTATTTTAAATGTATATCAAAAAAAATGGGATGTACCCATATAAACATGAGTTCTAAAAATCAAACTTCAAAGTTTTCACTGAAATAATAATTTATCCCTCCTTCAGAGAAGGAAATACCTGACCATTTGTGACAATGGCTATCTGTTCTTTAAAGCTTTTCATTTATTCATTTAATAAACATTTATTATCAAAATTTCTCACTCCTTATTGCTTAAATCCTTTAAGTTTCTTACATCTCCAGCCACAATCTCACCATGCTCTTTTGACCCTGGAGATCTGCCCAGTCTTTTGAGACTCATCTACTTGCTAACTTACTCATTTAGAAAATATTTATTGAGGACCTACTGTAAGAACTGTTCAGGGATATCTGAAATGTTGCCTGGCTTCAACATCTGATGCTGGTACAAGCTTTCACCTGTCCAGCTTTGCCACAGAACTTGCACAACTGAGGTTAAGATTCAAAATACAGTCTCTAAGTTCTTAAGAGAGAAAGAAGGATATAGCAAGGAAAGAGGCAGAGGGAAGGAGGGAAGAAGATAAAAATACATTTTAACAGATGCTCTACAAACAATGGTAACTTTATTGCCTGAAAAATCCTCACCCTTTTTTGGTTAGTACAGTTTTTAAAAAATCTTTTTTTCTCCTGTTCCTCTATGGCAAGACAACATAAAAAATAATGAGAAAATATTGTACAATCTAAGAATTAAAGCTGCATGGCTGAGAGAAAATAGGAAACAGTATGTAAAGCAGATATCAGGAGATGGATAATGAATTTTGCTCAGGGCCTAGACAGTCTGAACTACTGAAAGGATATCCAGGACAGATGTCCAATATACAACTTAAAAAATAGGACTGACATAGAGTTTGAGATGTAGATTAAGAGTTGCACAAATAAAAGTGATATTGAAAGTATGGTAGTTAACGGCTGAGGTTAGAAAAGGGTTAAGGTGGTGGTTTTCAAATATAAGGTACATCAGAATCACCAAGAAGGCTTGTTTAGCTTGCTTAGCCCTACCCCGCAGGATTTCTGATTCAGTAGGCCTTGAAGTAGAGCCCAAGAAACTGTATTTCTAACTAGTTTCCAAGTTATGCTGATGTCTCTGGGGACCACACTTTAAAAAGAAGCTTGAGGAAATGCAATATATCTGGTGAATACTGTTACTACTATAAGATAAAGTTTGAGATGGAGAGCAGAGTGGCAGAGTGAAAAAAAACCAAGCTGGACAGATAAGAAGGGATCCCATGATTAAAAGCTAAGCAGTCTGATTTTATCCTTAAGTGATGATAAGTCACTGAAGAAATTCAGACTTGAATTTTACAAAGATTACTGGCATTAGTCTGAAACAGAAAGGTACTACACTACAGTAGAAGTAAAAATGTGAGACTAGTGGTCTAATAAATGATCATGTAATCTCTGTACCTAGTGTTGTTTGTTGTTATTTTCTAACCATCAACAAATTTTCTATAGTGGTTCTTTTTTTCTGTTCTTGAGTAGTTGCATATCTTTCTCTTTTTATCCTAGGCTTACCTAAATGTATACTACACAACTATTCCATTTTTATTCTTATTTTAATGTGAAGGTTGATTTTCACTTAAAGATTATGATTTTTGTACCTCAATTCTATGATTATTTCATCTGGTTCAATTTTGAGAGAAAAGAAGCACAAAACATAAATGTATATAGTTCAATTATTCAAATAAAGTTCTCTGCTGCTCTCTAGGAGCTAAAGAGCTTTCACTGAAGGAAGGAGGAACACAGTTTATGATGATCTTTTTACAACATCATAAGTCACTCAACTCCATGCCCTATTAAAAATAAAGCCCTTCTATCTCCAGGTATCTTAAGGTTTGTGATCCCTTTTCTATTTGATGAGAAAAATCAGGATAGGAGGAAATTTTAGAGGTAGGAAATAGTTAACTCAGGAAATAAAGGGCAGAGTATCATTTATAAAATATACCCTTTTATGTTCACAGATTTATCACTCATGGTTTTGACAGTACACTTTTAGTAATGCCAAAGGTTCTGTGATAAGGAGTTGATGTGCACAAAATGGTTGCCTAGTTAATAAATGACTACTGTCTAGCCACTGGCCAACTACAGTCCATCATCTACTTATTCACATATGCCATGATTAGACTGTATTTGTCAGATATGATGTTCACCAATTTGGGGATCCCTATGTATCTTTCATAGATAGCCCAAATAGAAGGTATAAGTTTGGCAGTCTGTTGATTTACTATAATGTAAGAAAAGGGGGAACATTTTATTACGCATTAGGACAAAATATTTTTGGAGCTGGCTGACCTTCTGTGTGAGCAGGAGGTCAATACATGTTGGCTTCATATATGCAATTTTCAACTACAGTCTGCCTTCCACCCCCACTGACAAAAATCCCATGTGCTAAATATTATAGGAATAATATTTTCAGCTTGATCAACTTCATCATAATTTACCTTTGTCATGTTGGACAGGTAAGATGAAAGAAAGGAAAGAAAGAAAAAGAGTATTAAAAACAATGACATTCTTTACTAAAAAGAGGCAGCATAACTCAAATTTCAAAAGAAGTAATCTGCTTAGTAACACCAAAATATATGGTAAATTGAAGCGATATGGTAAATCTCATAAAAAAAAAAAAGGCTGGACTAAATCCATACATATTGTGAATCTGTTGATACTCTGGCTAACAAACGCCCAAAAATCTAACCTAGGAAAGATTTTATAAAAAACCACCTGTTTACAACCAAGCGTGGTGGCTCACACCTGTAATCCCAGCACTTTGGGAGGCCAAGGCAGGCAGATCATTTGAGTCCAGGAGTTCGAGGCCAGCCTGGGCAACATAGTGAAAACCCATCTCTACAAAAAAAATACAGAAATTGGCCAGTAAAGGTACGCGCCTGTAGGAGGCTGAGGTGGAAAAATCGCTTGAGCCCAGGAGGTGGAGGTTGCAGTGAGCCACGATCACACCACTGCATTCCACCCTGGGTGACAGAGTGAGACCCTGTCTTCTGGAACAAAAAAAAAAAGAAAAGAAACTACTTGTTTGATAAATTTTATTGCACATTTACATGTGTCAGGCACTAGGTAAGGAGATTAACCATGAACAAGACAATTAAAAACAAAAAAACTGTGTGTTGTGATAGAGAAAACAGAAGGAGGAGTTATTACAGACAGAGAGGAAATAACTTCTGTCCATGTTTAAATGGTCAGTATACCAGGAGAAACAGGTATCACAATGGACCCTTTTAATAAGAGAACAATGAAACGACTTCATTAAGCATTTTATTAAGACTTTAAAAGAGAGTAAACCCAATTTCTTATTCTATAATAACTTGGTTTTAAAGTTATCTAGACCTCGAATGGCCAAAAGGTTTTTGTTTTTGTTTTTGTTTTTGAGATTGAGTCTAGCTCTGTCGCCCAGGCTGGAGTGCAGTGACGTGATCTCAGGTCACTGCAAGCTCTGCCTCCTGGGTTCACGCCATTCTCCTGCCTCAGCCTCCTGAGCAGCTGGGACTACAGGTGCCTGCCACCATGCCCGGCTAATTTTTTTTTATTTTTTATTTTTAATAGAGACGGGGTTTCACTGTGTTAGCTAGGATGGTCTCGATCTCCTGACCTCATGATCTGCCCGCCTTGGCCTCCCAAAGTGCTGGGATTACAGATGTGAGCTGCTGCGCCCGGCCAGGTTTTTTT
Source organism: Pan troglodytes (assembly GCF_028858775.2). Classification (NCBI taxonomy): domain Eukaryota; kingdom Metazoa; phylum Chordata; class Mammalia; order Primates; family Hominidae; genus Pan; species Pan troglodytes. The sequence goes on along the minus strand of NC_072408.2, from coordinate 53,680,546 downwards.
TTTTTTTTTTTTTAATGTAACTAACTCCTCATCAACTGTCATGCCTAATCCTATGAACATTCATCTTGTAAGTACTGATTCTTGGTTTTAAATTGTATCTATATCTATCTATCCATCTATCTATCTATCTATCTATCTATATCTATCTATCTATCTATGAATGCGACGGAGTCTTACACTGTCACCCAGGCTGGAGTGCGGTGGCGTGATCTTGGCTCAATGCAACCTCCAGCCTCCTAGCTTCAAGCGATTCTCCTACCTCAGCCTCCCGAGTAGCTGGGATTACAAGCGTGTGCCACCATGCCTGGCTAATTTTTTATACTTTTAGGGGGTTTCACCATGTTGGCCAGGCTGGTCTTGAACGCCCAACCTCAGGTGATCCGCCTGTCTTGGCCTCCCAAAGTGCTGGGATTACAGGCATGAGCCATTGCGCCTGGCCTCAAATACATTTCTAATAGGTTTTAGCTTTTCTTTACTTCTACCACTTCTTGGACTTGTATCATAGGATGCTTTACTTTTGAAACCCTTGACAACTCATAATTTCTTGAAGAGACAGACATTCTCTCTGCTTCAGAATTACCATTTTCATTTGTAGATGAGGTACACATACCTACCTTTAGCATCTGTCCACTAACGAACTATCTCAAGTAATTTTTTGTGTCAAATATAGAAGATAAAGAATGTTTTCACATGTCTTTAAAGCAAAACAAGATGCTCCAAGTTCTTTTTGCAAAATATTGCATGATAAAATCCTTTCTGTTGAATGACTACTTATATGAGAAATCATATATACTTTTTGTGCTCAGAAATATTTGTTCACTTATCAATTACTGAGTTTGAGAAAAATGAACAAGGATATTGTCATCTGAAGACTCATGGTCTGAGATTTCCCTTATATGGTCAATTTCAACATCACTACAATTTTGGATGCCACTATCACTGGCTTTACACCATCCCCTGATTCATCTAGTAACTGTGAAACATCTTGTAAATCTTCCTGTCATTAGGAGCAGAAAATGAAAAATTCTGAATTCTCAAATGTGTTCAATGAAAGTTAAAAAAAAAAAAAGGAGGGCAAAGACTACAAAAATACTGTCTCTACACTTTTGTACTTTCTGGAAAGATGATAAAACACTGGATTTTTTTTTCAAAATTGCACTATCCTTCTAGATGATGCCACCATTTTTCTGTTTTCTTATTATTTTGGTCTCTTTTTAATACAGTTGGAAATAACTAAGTAGTAAAGATAAAATAGTTCCTAGGAACAGAAAACCAAACACTGCATGTTCTCATTCATAAGTGGGAGCTAAACAATGAGAACACATGGACACAGGGAGGGGATCATCACACACCGGGGCCTGTTGGGGAGTGGGGGGAAAGGGGAGGGAGAGTATTAGGACAAATACCTAATGCATGCGGGGTTTAAAACCTAGATGACGGGTTGACAGTTACAGCAAACCACCATGACACATGTCTATCTATGTAACAAACCTGCATGTTCTGCACATGTATCCCAGAACTTACAGTAAAATAAAAATAAATAAAATAGTTCCTAGGATGTAATAGCAAACTATCTCAAGATATAGGAAAAAATCAAATAACTAAGATCCCGTTATATATGACAGAAATATAAAAGGGACCAAAAGGTCCATATGGTAATTTCAAAAAATAAATGTTCTCCTTCTTTGAAGACCTCAAGGAAAGAATAAAACATAAAGTATCAAATCTATAGGTAGAACCACTTGAAAAAGGACTCAAAAACTAAAATTGGGTCCAACTTAAGAAAAATCATTTGTGTATCTACATATTAAAACAATACACATATCCTGTAACTAATTATTTAAATATTACTGTATTAGAATTACCATTTTTGGTTCTTAGCTCAATGTTGAAAAATATAAATAGCACACAACAGAAATTCAATAAACGAAAAGCTGTTGAAAATTTCTGGCCAGGCTCGGTGGCTCACGTCTATAATCCCAGCACTTTGGGAGGCCAACGCGGGCAGACTGCTTGGGCCCAGGAGTTTGAGACCAGCCTGGGCAACATGGCAAAACCCTGTCTCTATAAAAAGTTACTCAGGAGTGGTGGCGCAGGCACATGCCTATAGTCCCAGCTACAGTCCAGGACAGTCAAGTCATCGTCTGGCTTTGTTTCCATACCTCGAGCTCTGACTGCATCCCAAGATTACTGGGTAAGCCAAATAAAATAATGAATGTTAAAAATGTATATACTGTAAGTTATAAAATACTTTAAGTAATATTTATGAATAATATACAAATATATCTTGATGGCATAATATTTTTAAATCTAGGATTCTGTTACACTTTTGTCTCACATAACTCCCACAACATTCCTGACAAACTTTCCCATCACGCCTATCTCAAGAAAAGAAAGACAGCATTTTTTTTTTTTTTTTTTTTTGAGATGGAGCTTCGCTTTTGTTGCCCGGGCTGGAGTGCAATGGTGCGCTCTCAGCTCACTGCAACCTCCGCCTTGTGGGTTCAAGTGATTCTCCTGCCTCAGCCTCTCTAGTAGCTGGGATTACAAGTGTGCACCACCATGCCCAGCTAATTTTTTTTGTATTTTTAGTAGAAACGGGGTTTCACCATGTTGGTTAGGCTGGTCTTGAACTCCTGACCTCAAGTGATCCACCTGCCTCGGCCTACCAAAGTGCTGGGATTATAGATGTGAGCCACCATGCCTGGCCGAAAGACAGAAATTTTATGTCATAAAATTTAAGCAGGGTGATTCAGTTTGAAGAGGCTTGGCTTCTTCCTTAAATTCTTTTCGGAAAAATGATTATCTTACATTGCACAAAATAAAGACTCTACCCTTGTATTTAGCTGTTGTCCCCAAAACTATCAAAATCCTTTTTATACACAATTTCTCCTTTAAAAAAACAAGAACACTCCATTCACAGAAACAAGCCACTGTTCTCAAAGTAGTTACAGTAAGCAGAATCTACTATACAAACTCTAGATCTAAGGGCATATTTGCACATTTACATGTCATTTGGTTGAGATGGCCTGCCCAAATATTTTTTAAAAACTTAAAATTTTCTAATTAAATTTATAATTAGTATTAATATTTTAATTTAGTAAGTTTAAAAACTCACAATTACCTTTTAAAATGTTGTAAATATTGTGGGGCTCATACCACCCCTCCCATCATAAGAACACTATACTCCTTTCACAGACATAGAAATATACTGAAGTCTCTCCCATCTAGAAGGAAAAAACTCCTCCCTTAATCCCTTGTTTACTTGCTCTTCCTTTCTCCTCTTCCAGTATTTTGAAAATGTCTGCTATTCTCTCAGTTGTGTCCTTGTCTTCACTTCTACCTTTCCAAACCTCTTTCCTATCCACTAAAGAAACCATACTAAGGTCACCAAGTATGCCAAAACCAAAAGACAGCTTTCAGTCCTCATCTTATTTGACTTCTGTGTATCATGACATTATTTAACATTCTCCTGCACCATAGCTACAAAGGTTCTACTTTCTTATTCCTCTTCCTACCTTCTCCAGTAAGTAGGTCCTTCTCAGTCATCTTATATCTAAACTGGCTCCTCTTAGAACTTCCTCTTCCAGCCCCTTTAATGTTGAGGTTACTTCATGCTGTTCTTAATCTCCTCTTTAATTTTTCTTTTCTTTTTTTTTGGAGACATAGTCTCACTGTCCCCCAGGCTGGAGTGCATTGGCACAATCTCAGCTCACTGCAGCCTCTGCCTCCTGGGCTCAAGCAATCCTCCCCCCTCAGCCTCCCAAGTAGCTAGGACTACAGGCATGCCCCACCACACCGGGCTAATTTTTGTATTTTTTGTAGAAACAGGTTTCACCATGTTGTCCAGGCTGGTCTCAAACTCCTGGACTCAAGAGATCCACCTGCCTCAGCCTCCCAAAGTGCTGGGATTAGAGGTGTGAACCACCGTGCCCAGCCAACTTCTTCTCTTTTCATGTTGAATACAAGCATTATTCTTGAAGGATATGGGTAATAATGACACTATTGGAGTGGTGGAGCTACAAGACTAAATTTTAGGAAGTAGTAGGGTTAGAGATATATAGTAGAAGAGTTTCCTTCCTTCCTTTTCTCTCTCTCTCCTTTCTTTTTTTTTAAGACGGAGTCTTGCTCTGTCACCCAGGCTGGAGTGCAGTGGTACAATCACAACTCACTACAGCCTCAACCTTCTGGGTTCAAGCTATCCTCCTACCTCAGCCTCCAAAGTAACTGGTACCACAGGCACGCATCACCACAACTGGGTAATTTTTTTATTTTTTGTAGAGATGAGGGTCTCACAACATGGCCCAGGCCAGTCTCAAACTCCTGAGGTCAAGCAATCCTCCTGCCTCAGCCTCCCAAAGTGCTGGGGTTACAGGCATGAGCCACCAGACCCGGCTATGTTATGTGTTTTTGATAAGTCAGTCAGTCACATTACACTATAACTGTAGGTATGCTTGCAAGCTCCTGAAGGATTGTGTCTTTTCATTTTTGAAACACTGGTAACAAGCTCAGAGCCTGATAGGCATTCAACAAATGACTGCTGAATGAATTAAATAGCCCTTGTTCTCTCCTGAATCTTCCATCTTTCCCTTTTTAAAATAATAATTTATCTCAAAACATGCTCATTTATCTTGCGTATCTTAATGATAACGAAGAATACTTGATATCTGTGTTGGTTCCTGGTTTATATTCTGCTTCAGGGAGCTCATCCACTCTTAAGAGTTCCATTTGTTTCCTCTATATAGAAAACTTGTGGCCAGATGCGGTGGCTCACGCCTATAATCTCAGCACTTTGGGAGGCTCAGGCAGGCAGATCACTTGATCCTAGGAGTTCGAGACCTGCCTGGGCAATATGGTGAAACCCTGTCTCTACTAAAAACAAACAAACAAACAAAAAACTATACACACACACACACACAAATTAGCTGGGCATGGTGGCAAGCACCTTTAGTCCCAGCTACTGGGAGTAAGGGACAGGAGGATCACCTGAGCCTTGGGAGGTTGAGACTGCAGTGAGCCGTGATTGTGCCACTGCACTCTAGCCTGTAGATCCACCTCTCCAATAGTATCATTATTACCCATATTCTTCAAGAATAATGTTTGTATTCAACAAAAATACAAACATATTTCTTTCCCCTAATATCCGCTCTAAATGTTGAATGGTGGGAAGTGGGAGAGAGCACTAGAGCAACGTAAGTGGTCAGGAATTGTTTAGGTTTTTTTTGTTTTTGTTTTTAGACAGAGTGAAACTCTGTCTCCCAGGCTGGAGTGCAGTGGCGCGATCTCGGCTAACTGCAACCTCCGTCTCCTGGGTTCAAGCAATCCTCCTGCCTCAGCCTCCCAAGTAGCTGGGATTGCACGTATGCGCCACCATACCTGGCTAATTTTGCATTTTTAGTAGAGACGGGATTTCACCATATTGCCCAGGCTGGTCTCAACTCCTGACCTCAAGTGATCCGCCCACCTTGGCCTCCCAGAATGCTGGGATTACAGGTGTGAGCCACCACACCCAGCCAGAACTGTTTAATCTGTAATATTCTAATATTGTAAAGTAGGTAATGTACTATCCAGGCATAGCGGTGCATGCCTGTAGTCCCAGTCACTCAGGAGGCTGAGGCAGGAGGATCACTTGAGGCCAGGAGTTAGAGGGGCTGCAGTGCACTATGATCATACCTCTGAATAGCCACTGGCATTTCAGACTGGGCAACGTGGTATGACCCCATCTCTTTAAATTAAAAAAAAAGAAAGAAAGAAATATGTTACTTGTAGAATTACTTTTAAAAATAAAATCAACTAAGCACTTGCCTATGATTCTTACAGACTACAAGCAAAAGGGCCAGAACTGGGTATATAACTCCTGATCATTTTCTCATTACAAAAATCTCATATCTGGCTGGGCGTGGTAGCTCACGCCTATAATCCTAACACTTTGGAAAACTGAGGTGGGTGGATTATTTGAGCTCAGGAGTTCAAGACCAGGCTGGGCAACATGGTGAAACCCCATCTCTACAGAAAATACAAAAAAAAAAAAAAAATTGGCCAGGTGTACTGGTGCGTGCCTGTAGTCCCAGCTACCCAGGAGGCTGAGATGAGAGGATCACCTGAACCTGGGAGGTTGAGGCTGCAGTAAGCCATGACCGTTCCACTGCACTCCAGAATGGGAGACAGAGGGAGACCCTGTCTCAAACAAAAAAAGAGTTTAAAAACAAGTATTTAGGCTCCTCAACAAACCAGCCTCTAACTACATTTCAAACATTAATGCTATCTGTTTTTTATTCTTCCAATGCTCTATGCTCTTTCTATATTTGATTTAGTTGTGCAATGCTGGGAAAATCCTTATTCACACAGTTAAGTACTTACAAATGACAATCTTTTAACTTTAAATTCACCTTGAATCTTGGGAAGCTCTTCAATTAAAGTAATTTAGAAGCTTGAAAGAAAGATACAAGGAATTTTGAGTTAAAGTTGCATCATTAACAGTAGTTAGTAACCACTTACATTTTTATCATAATAAAGGACAGAAGGCGTACAAAATTATAAATTATTATAATTTGAAATCTCTTATATGCATCCATCTACCTGGCTACTAAGCCACAATGACAGCATGTACCATCAGCAGATGGGCTAGAGCCTTCTTAAATATGCTTCAACTGAGGCATGTGTGATACAGTGGTGGATGAATTTAGATGTCATACAATTTTATATAAGCCAACATGAGACCTGAATTTTTTTTAAGCGACTAGGGCAGGGGCTACAACATTCCTAATTGGTAACATATTTAAAAGGTTTGAAAAATACAGAAGCCCAGAGATAGCAGAAGTGCTATTCTGAAGTCTGCACAGGAGTAAATAAATCAAGTACATACCCAAGAGAAATGAAAACATATGTTCACACAAAAATGTGTACATGAATGTTCACAGAAGCATTATCCTTAACAGCCCCAAAGCAGAAGCAACCCAAATGCTTACTAACTGATGAATGGATAAATCAAATATGGTGTATATTCATAAAATGAAATATTATTTCACCATAAAGAAGGAATGAAATACTGACAGATACTACAACATGGATGAGCCTACGGCATTATGCTAAGTGAAAAACACCAGTCACTAAAGACCACATATTCTTGCATGGTTCTGTTTATATAAAATGTCCAAAATAGGCAAATTCATAGAAACAGGAGGTAGACCTGTGGTTGCTCAGGGTTAGGACATTAAGGAACAAAATGGAGAGTAACTGCAAATGGACATGAGAGAGGGAGGGAGAGAGGGAGAGAGGGAGAGAGGGAGAGAGGGGGGGAGAGAGAGAGAGAGAGAGAGAGAGAGAGAGAGAGAGAGAGAGAGAGAGAGAGACTCTGGAGTAAAAATTCTTCTAAATACTAGAGATGGGGTCTCGCTCTATTGCCCAGACTGCAGTGCAATGGCACAGTCATAGACACTGCAGCCTCAAACTCCTGGGCTCAAGAGATCTTTCTTTCTCAGCCTCTTGAGCAGCTAAGACTATAGTCACAAACGGGGCTCCACGGTCTATATGTATTTAATTTTCAATAGCAAACACTTCTGCAGCAGACCAGAACACAATTTTCCCCCAACTCCTGGCAGGTGGTGCCAGGAAGACTTGATTCCTTGACAAATACTAAGATAGTCCTTGGTAAGCACAGACAAAACAGATTACTTACATCATTTCTATAAAAACTAGGTTAAAGTTTTCAGCAAAGCCTCTCAAATCATTAAATGACATGACAGTTTGGCATTTGCTTTTCACTTAATTTGAAAGACTAAGGACAATCTTCAAGACTACAAATAGGTCACTCTCAACTTTCCCTTCCTCTTAGCCAACTAAACATTTAAGCCCTTTCCATTTTTCTTTCATATTATTCCAACTGTTCCTCTTTATCATACCCACTAATACTACTCTAGCTTAACCCAACAGACTTCTACAGCACCTTCTCCTTTCCAATCCAAGATTACTCTTGCTTCCATTAATTTATTTAACAAATATTTATTAAGCATTTACTATGTTCCATTAAATATTCCAATTACTGTTCTAAGTACTGGGAACAGAGCACTGAACAAAACTTGCTTTTATCATGTGCTATTTTATCAAGGGGGTGACCTTAGTTCTTATCTCACAGAGAAAAGAGAAGCTATTCGATTAGAATGTCCACAGCCTTCCATCTATACCAACATAGTCTGACTTCCCTACCCTTACTCTTAATTAAACCATCCATCTCTCTGCCCACTGGATCCCTTTCTCCAGGACACACTCCTGCCACTGACCTCCTTTGTTTCCTGCTTAAACAATATTTCCTTCTCTACTGGGTTATTCCTGTCAGCATACAAAATATTTCAATAATTCATACCTCAAAAAGAAAAAAAAAAAACTCTTTCCTGAGTCTACATCCCTGTCTAGCCACTGCCCCATTTGTTTTCTTTTCCATGACACCTCAAAAAATTTTTCTATACTCACTCAATACTTTTCCCACTCTCTCTCAGGCTCACATTAGTCAGGCTCTTGTCCTTCCACTCCAGCAAAATTATTTATTTCAAGGTCACTGATAACCACTTTACCAACAGTCAACTGTAGTCATCCTAGCCTTTTCCAGCAACACTTCACTGAGTTTATCACTCCTTCCCTTCCTGAAAAACTTTTTTCACTCAGCCTCTAGGACACCACACTCTTCACATTTCTCTCCTGCCTCACTGGCTACTCTTTCACAGTTTCATTTACTGATTCCCTTCCAGTCTCCCAAATTTCTAAACTTCAGAGTACCTCAGGACTGAGTCTTTGGATACCTCTTATCTACGCTAACCCTCCAGACCAGTGCTACTCAAAAAGTGTAGTCAACGAATGAAGAGTAGCAACACCAGGTACCTCTTAAAAATGCAAATTCTCAGGCCTTGCCCTAGAACTAGGGTGATTTTTTTATGCATGCTAAAAGCACTCCTCTTGGTGACCTCATTCAGTCCTCGGTTTTAAGTATCATCTGTACAATGGTTTTCGACCCTGGCTCCACATTGGATTTCACTTGCAATAGCATTTTAAAAATATGACTAGAAAGCAAAAGTTAAATTTTGCTAAATTTTATAAATAGAATATTTGTAAAAATAACACTTAAGGAAAAACTAGATTATGACATTGAAAGTAATGAACATTAATTTTAATAATGAAAGTAGTCCCTGAATAATCTTTTCTATGCATCAAAGTTTTCCTCAAAGGCATACATAAACCCCTCACATTGAAACATATGAAAACAATGTGATCGATAACATCCAGGCATTTCCATTTCAATATATGTACTCAAAGAAGGAAATATATGTCCATACAAAAACTTGTACACAAATGTTCATAGCAACTTCATTTGTAATGGCCCAAAACTGAAAATAACCCAAATGTTAATCAACAGGTGAATGGATAAAGAAACTGTGGTACATCCATACAATGGAATACTACTCAGCAACACAAAGAAATGAACCACTGACACTCAAGAGGAGTTATGCCGAGTGAAAGAGATTGGACCAAAAAAATACACACTGTATGATTCCATTCACATAAATTTCTAGAAAATGCAAACTAATTTATAGTGACAGAAAGCAGATCAGTAGTTGCCTAGCAACCAGAGATGGGATGGGGGTAGGTACAGGAGGGAGGAATTAAAAATGGGCACAAAGAAACTCCAGAAAATAATGGATGTGTGTCTGCTCTCTTGATTGTGGTGATAGTTTCACAGGTATATTCATATGTCAAAACTTAACATATTGCATGTTTTATGTGTGGTTTATTGTATGTCAATTATACCTCAAAAAAAAAAAGCTGTCTAAAATTTTTTTTACCTAACTACTAATCAAATTAAAATGGGAGGCCAGGCACGGTGGCTCACGCCTGTAATCCCAGCACTATGGGAGGCCGAGGTGGGCAGATCATGAGGTCAAAAGATTGAGACCATCCTGGCCAACGAGATCGCACCACTACACTCCAGCCTGGCGACAGAGCAAGACTCTGTCTCAAAAAAAAAAAAAAAGAAAAAAAAAAAAAAAAAAATTAAAACAGGAATACCTAGGTCACACTTAAATGAGGTTCTGTAGGCTCAAATTTTTTGAAAGTTCTCAAGCTGATGTGTATTCAAGGTTGAAAACAATTGATCTATACACTGATATTAAAATTTTATCAGCCCCAATGTCTCCCATAAACTCCAGACTTCTATAACCAACTACCTACTTAACATATCCACTTGGGGCTAGGCTTGGTGGCTCACACCCATAATCCCAGCAGTCTGGGAGGCCAAGGCGGGTGGATCACTTGAGGTCAGCAGTTCAAGACCAGCCTGGCCAACATGGCGAAACTCCGTCTCTACTAAAAATACAAAATTTGCCAAACGTGGTGGTGTGCATCTGTTATCCCACTTACTCAGGAGGCTGAGGCAGGAGAATCACTTGAATCCAGAAGGCAGAGGTTGCAAGTGACAGAGTGTGACTCTGTCTCAAAAAAAAAAAAAAAATCCACCTGGATGTCTATGAGTAGCTGGGACTACAGGAGTGCACCATCACGCTGGCTAATTTTTGTATTTTAAATAGAGATGGGGTTTCACCATGCTGGCCAGACTGGTCTCAAACTTCTGGCCTCAAGTGATACTCTCGCCTCGGCCACCCAAAGTGCTGGGATTACAGGGGTAAGCAACCATGCCCAATCAACAATATACTCTTGATTTCTCCCTTCTCCCACTCTTCCAATCTTCAACAATCTTTTTATCTCTCAGTAACTAGCACTTCATTCTTCCAGTTGCTTAGACCGAACACTTAGAAGCAGTATTTATTCCGTTTTTCCTCTCATACTCACATCTAATTCACCATCAAATGCTTTCCATCCCCACCTTCAAAATAAGTCTAAAATTGAATGCTTTCTTACCACCTCCATTGATACCACCCTTGTAATATCTTCATAACATCCCGGCCAGGTATGGTGGCTCACACCTGTAATCTCAGCACTTTGGGAGGCTGAGGTGGGCGGATCACCTGAGGTCAGAAGTTCGAGACCAGCCTGGCCAATATGGCAAAACCCCATCGCCACTAAAAATACAAAAAAAAAATGTAGCTAGGCGTGGTGCTGGGCATCTGTAATCCCAGCTACTCGGGAGGCTAAGGCAGGAGAATCGCTTGAACCCAGGAGGGGGAGGTTGCAGTGAACCGAGATCACGCCATCACACTCCAGCCTGGGCAACAAAAGCAAAACTCTGTCTCAAAAAATAAATAAATAACATCCCTCAATTGTTCTGCTACAGGCCATTCTTCCACAGAGCAGCCACTGTGATCCTTCCAAATGTAAATCAAATTATATTATTCCTCTGCTTAAAACCACCCAATGGGCTCCTCCTTTCCACCCAATCAATCCTCTTCACTGGCAACCAGAGTATATGGCAATCAACAAAATCCAAAATTATTGCTCTAGTCCACAAGTCTCTATATGATATAGGCTCTTCCTATCTGATCTTCTATACTCTTCTATATGGCACCCATTATTCCAGTGTCTTAGTCTGCTTGGGCTGTCATAACAAAATACCATAGACTGGGTAGCTTAAACAGCAGATATTTATTTTCTCACAGTTCTGGAGGGTGGAAAGTCCAAGACCAAGGTCCAGTAGGGTTCAGCTTCTACTCAGGGCTCTCTTCTACTTACATTTCCTTCTGGCTTACAGACGGCCACCTTCTCACTGTGTCCTCACAAGGCCTTTCCTCAGTGCATGCACAGGGAGAGACCGACAAACCTCTCCCTCTTCTTACAAGGCCACCAATCCTACTGGATTAGGACTCCACTTTTACGAGTTCATTTAATCTTAATTGCCTCCTACCAGCCTTATCTCCAAATACAGTCACATAGGGAGTGAGGGCTTCATTCAGTATGTGAATTTTGGAGAGATGCAGCTGAGTCCACAGCATCCTGCATCAATGGCTTTCTACTTCTGCCCGAGGGTTTCCCCTGCTGTTCCTCTGTCCACTCACTCCCTCACTTCTTCCAGGTCTCTGTTCAAACGCCAAATGTCAGAGAAGCCTTCCTTTTTACTTTATTCTTTTTTTACTGCATATGAATGCCAGACCATAATTGTAGGAGAAGTCTTTCTTAATCTGACACAAAACAGCATTCTACTCTCCAACTTCACTCCCTACTCTATCCTCCTTACTATGCTTTATTTTCTTCAAAGCACTTCTCTACCTACTACATTACATATTATTATTAATAGTTTATCATCTGTTTTCCTCTACCAGAATAGAATATAGGCTCCCTACCACCCCCCTAATTGTAAACAGGGACTTTTTCCTCTTCTATTTTGTTCACTGCTGTTTCTCCTGTGCCTACAGCATTAAAATTCTTAATGTGCAAAAATACGTACATCTATTTTGTATCAATAAAGAAAAATAAATATTTAATGTTTTTAATGAATGAACGTTAAACCATCCTACAAAAAATTTCCAGGGATCTGTGATCCTATCGCACTTGTTTTCAACCCTGGCTACACATTAGCATCACGAGGAGTCCTTTTAAAATTACTATACTTGGGCCCCCACCCAGACCAATTGAATAAAAGACCTCCAGGAATGAAGCCTGGTACAGGTTATTTTTCAAATCTCCTCGGCTGCTCCTATTGTGCAGTCAATGGCCTATAAAACAAGATCAAATCAGGATCTGCCAGGTGAAGCAAATTATTACATTTCACCTTTGCTTTCCTAATCCACTGAAGATTCCATCTTTTCCAAATAACCTTATCTACTCTAGTATTATCGTCATCTCTCCCCTCTCTAAAACACTACAGCCTATGTAGACTATGACAAATAATCATTATAAATACATATATAACTATCTCATCAAGTACAGTTTGCTCCCATTTCCATTTTTATTTTTTAAAATAAAAAAAAATCTTCTGTCCAATGTGTCAGCACCACTTTCAAACTACTTACATTTCTTTTTAACCCTCAAAGTGTTATGCACATACTGGATACTGAATACATGCTAAATGAAGAAAATTTGCTTATAAAATTATGTGCCCTTTCAATTTGTACTAAACCAGAGACAGGGTGCATAATTCTAATCTTTTATTAAGAACCACTTAAATCAGTGGTGTCTAACACCCTGGCGACATATTGGAATCATCTGAGGAGCTTTAAAAAAAAAAAATACCCCTTTAGCCAGGTGTGGTGGTGCGTGCCTATAGTCTTACGTACTCAGAAGGCTGAGGCGGGAGGACAGCTTGAGGCCAGGAGTTTGAGGTTATAATGAGCTATGACTATGCCTCTGCACTCCAGCCTGTGAAACAAAGCGAGACCCTCTCTCTTTCAAAAAGAAAGAAAAAAATACACTTGTCTGGGCTCCACCTTTAAGAACTTGATTTACTTAGACTGGGATAGAGCCCAGTATACCTCTTATTTGTTTAGTTGTGAAGTTTCTAAGATGATTCTAATGTGCAGTGAGGCCGGGTGCATTGGCTCACACCTGTAATCCCAGCACTCTGGGAGGCCACAGTGGCTGTATCACCTGAGGTCAGGAGTTCAAGATCAGCCTGGCCAACGTGGTGAAACCCCGTCTCTACTAAAAATACAAAAATTAGCAGAGCTTGGTGGCGTGAGCCAGTAATCTCAGCTACTCAGGAGGCTGAGGCAGGAGAATCGCTTGAACCCAGGAGAAAGAGGTTTTAGTGAGCCAAGATTGCACCACTGCAGTGCAGCCTCAGCAACAAAGCGAGATTCCACCTCAATAATAACAATGTGCAATGAGAGTTGGGAACCAGTGACTGAAACACATCAAATCTGAAGGTCTACGTTTTCTAAATATAGAAATTGAGGTGGGCAAATCATTTGAGCTCAGGAGTTTGAGACCAGCCTAGTAACATGGTGAAACCCCATCTCTACAAAAAATATAAAAATGAGCCAGGCGTGGTGGCACGTGCCACCCAGCTACTTGGGAGGCTGAGGTGGGAGAATTGCTTGAGCCCAGGAGGTTGAGGCTGCAGTGAGCCATGACTGCACCACTACACTCCAGCCTTGGCAATGAAGTGAGAACCTGTCTAAAAGGCAAAAAAAAAAAAAAAAAAAAAAAAAGAAATCAGTAGTATTAAAAGATGTTATTTGATTTAGAGTTCACAGAAAACAATTTTCCAAATAGTTCTTTACGATATGGATGGACTGATAGTATACTCACTAATAAACCATGCCTAGTTTTAGCGAAAATAAGTCTTTTCTAGGTATTAATTTTTTCTTTTACAATTCAGCTTCCATTTCTGCAACCTATAATTCTGGAGGACTTACTAGTACAAAGTATTTTTCCTAAGTTTCTTTCATTTGTTTCATTAACTTACTCACTCATGAAAATGTTTATTGTGGCAGGCAGCCTTCTAAAATGGCCACTAGTAATCCCTGCCTCCTGGTATTCATGCCCTTATCCAAACCCCTTCCCTACGTGTGGGCTGGACCTAGTGAGGTGCTTCTAATAAATAGGATACAGCAAAAACCGACTGGATGTCATTTCCAAAATTAGCTTACTAAAACACTCTAGCTTCTACCCTCACTCTCTCCCCTTGTTGTGATCTCCCCTAACAGAGTGGCCCATGTGGCAAAGAACTGAGGGAAGCCTCTGGTCAACAGGTCATCAGGAACTAATGTCCTAGGTCCAACTGCCAGCAAACAACTGAGGTCAACAGCCACCTGAATAAGCCTGGAAGTGAGTGATTCCTCCTGTCGGGACCCTTGAGAGAGCTGCAGCCCCAGCCACAACGCTGACTGCAGCCTTGTATCAGGAGATCCTGAATCAGAGGACCCAGCTGAGCTGTACCTAGATTCCTTATCCATAGAAATCTGTGAGATATAAATGTCGGTAAGTAGCTAAGTTCAGGGTAATTTGTTATGCAGCAGTAGATAACTAATATATGTATTTATACTATAATATTTCAAGTATTGAGGCCAGGCACAGGTGGCTCACGCCTGTAATCTCAGCACTTTGGGAGGCCGAGGCAGGTGGATCGCTTGAGGCCAGGAGTTTGAGACCAGCCTGATCAACATGGCAAAACCCCATCTCTACTAAAATAGAAAAATTAGCTGGATGTGGTGGTGCGTGCCTATAATCCCAGCTACTCAAGAGGCTGAGGCATGAGAATCGCTTGAATCCAAGAGACGGAGGTTGCAGTAAGCTGAGATTGTGCCACTGCACTCCAGCCTGGGCGACACAGCGAGACTGTCTCAAAAAAATAAAAATAAAAAAATACTAAGATGCCATTCTTAACTACAGAAAATCTGGTGCCCGTAATGGGAGGATGGCTTCCTTGATACACCTAGCTCTGGGCAACTGAATCTTTATATATTACATAGAAGTTATGGCACTCAGTTAATTCACACTGGACTGCAACAAATCATCCATTAGGTTACAGCACATTCAGAGTGGGACAAGCTGTCCTTTGTTTGAGGTTACTGAAGTAAATAATACTTGATTTGCCCTTCACTTATCATTCTAATACAACTGTGCTAGTTGGTGTTTCACTTCTTTGTGATGTTCATTTTAATGTGTGCTTATTCCTGTTACACAGTTTACTCTGTGCTCTTTCCTTACTACTTCTCCTACTGCTTTCCCTCTACTTCCTGCCCTGGTGCTGGTAAGACACTGGTTTTAAGAGTCATAGTCAGGCAGTAGTATTATTGCCCCTTTCATCCTGTGTCTCCACTGCCTTTTACCAGCCAGAGCTGTTACTTCTTGCGTAATGATCAGATCTGTGGCTCTTTGAATAACTGCTCCTGGAACAGCTTACTGCAGTACTCTCAAAGCACAGTCTCTATACCAATAGTGGGCTCTGTCAGTCTATTGTATGCTCTACAGGTAGCCTGGTATAATCATAAACTTAAAAGGTAATTATGATTTTTCACAGAAACCCTGCTGTTCTTATGTAATAAATAATTCAAACTCATAAAAATTGTTTTAACTCATAAAAGCAGAGATGAAAATAATTCACAGATGCCAGAATTCAAAATAATGCTGTGAAAGCAAACAATAAACAAGGCTTCAATGGAATGTGGAATGTCAATCAGTATGAACTGGGTAAATGAATTTATAACTGTGATGTCTATGCCAAGTACCTAGAAAAGTATGAATGAGAAGCGTAGTAATAAGTATCTGAAAACTGTTTTTTAACAGTTTTTTACATTTTACATTTTGCTTGTTTCACAAACAAAAGGATGTTCTTTAACATCCTTTTGCTTCTAGTGGCCAGTGTTACCTAGTGTAATCTTTTTTCAAATAGTGGCATGAAACATCAAAGTTTTTGAACAATTTTCAACATAAAAGTACCTCTCTGCCAAACAAAGTAAGGTTTTATAAAACAAGGGCAAAATATGCTCTTCTGTGTAAACTGATGAATTATTTCACAAAAAAAGAAGGTTAAAACTACAAAAGCATCATTTATAGTTGTATTTACAATATAAAAACATTATAAAGAAGGTTTTTAAAAAATTCACAAAGTTCATGATATGTTTGACGAGGAAGCAGAAGGCACAAAATTCTGTTAACATATGATGTGGCCAGGTATTTTATAATGCTGATAGCATGCAATGTAGAAGAGTTAACACTATTACATGGTAACAGGTATTTTTGCTTTACAGTTGGAACAAAACACAAATGTGAAAAAAAAAATCAATCAGCTTGTTATGTAATTACAGACAATCTATTTGAGAAAGACGTGAACAATGACTTCTGTTTTATCACTTACATCAAAACTGAAAGAAAAGTTATTTCTAGTAGAGTGAAACTATAACATAAACTGAACTACAATATCATTGGAAAAGATGAGCTGGAATCACAACTTTACCTGTGTAGATACAAAGTTATAGAAGAGGTTGCAAAAGATTGCCTAATCTTCATGTTGCTTTAAACCTCAGTATGTAATTGGCAATCAAAAATACACTTCCCACACTCAATGTGGTCAGAACGGTCGTAATGTTTTTTCCACAGAAAGAAAACATTATTGAATATATTGAATTTTCCATCTTAATATAAACTGGCTATTGCAGGAAAAAGAATTTACATTTCAAGAAACAGAAAGCATCCTAAATGATCATATATAATTTCTAGACCACTGCTCAAGTGATATCCATATCAGGACATACAATGAAAATCTTGAATAGCATGAACACAAGAGCACATCTCATTTTATTGTGCATTACTTTATTACTTTTTACAAATTGAAGGTTTGTGGCAATCCTGTGCTCAGCAAGGCTATTGGCGCCATTTTTCCAACAGCATGTAAAAGTTGTCTCTGTGTCGCATTTTGGTAATTCATAAAATGTTTTCGTTATTATTATATATGTTATGGTGATCTATGATTGGTGATCTTTGATGTTACTGCTGTCATTGTTTTGAGGAGCCAAGGCCCACACCTGTATATGACAGTCAACTAAATTGGTAAGTGTTTGTGTTCTGGCTGCTCCACTGACCAGCTGTTCCCTGTCTCTCCCTCTCCTTGAGCCTCCCTCTTCCCTGAGATACAATAATATTAAAATTTGGCCAATCAATAACTCAACAATGGTGTCTAATAATTGTTCAGGTGCGAGGAAGAGGCATACATCTCTCACTTTAAATCAAAAGCTAGAAATGATTAAGCTTAGTGAGGAAGGCATGTCAAAAGCCGAGACAGACCAAAAGCTAGGCCTTTTGTGCCAGTTAGCTAAGATGTGACTATAAAGAAAAGCTGTTGAAGGAAATTTAGAATGGTACTCCAGGGAACACACAAATGATAAGGAAGCAAAACAGCCTTACTACTGGGATATGGAGAAAAGTTTTAGCCTGGATAGAAGATCAAACCAGTCACAACATTTCATTAAACCAAAGCCTAATCCACAGCAAGACCCTAACTCCATTCCATTCTATGAAGGCTGAAAGAGGTGAGGAAGCTGCAGAAAAGTCAAGCCACCTTCACATGAAAAAATTACAAAGTGAAGCAGCAAGTGCTTATATAAAAACTGCATCAAGTTATACAGAAGATCTAGCTAAGAGAGTTGATAGAGGTGGCTACACTAAACAGCAGATTTTCAATGTAGACAAAAAAGCATTCTATTGAAAGAAGATGCCATCTAGGACTTTCAGAGCTAGAGACGAAAAGTCAATGCCTTGATTCAAAGCTTCAAAGGACAGGCTGACTCTCTTGTTAGGCGCTAATGCAGTTGGTAACTTTTAAGGTGAAGCCAATGCTCACTGACCATTCCAAAATTCCTAGACCCTTTGAAATTATGCTAAATATACTCTGCCTGTGCTCTATAAATGAAACAACAAAGCCTGGATGATAGCACATCTGTTTACAGCATAGTGTACTGAATTTAAAATATTCAGCTCACCGTTAAGACCTGAATTTAAAATATTTAGCTCACTGTTTAAGCTCACTATTGAGACCTATGCTCAGATAAAAAGATTCCTTTCAAAATATTACTGCTCTTTAATAATGCACCTGGTCACCCAAGAGCTCTAAGGGACATGTACAAGGAGATTAATGTTTTCATGCCTGCTAACACAGCATCCATTCTGCAGCCCCATGGATCCAGGAGTAATTTCAACTTTAAAGTCTTATTATTATTATTACTGTTTTTGAGACAGAGTCTTGCTCTGTCACCCAGGCTGGAGTGCAGTGGCGCCATCTCGGCTCACTGCAACCTCCATCTCCCAGGTTCAAGCGATTCTCCTGCCTCAGTCTCCTGAGTAGCTGGGACTACAGGCATGTGCCACCACGCCTGGCTAATTTTTATATTTTTAGTAGAGACAGGGTTTCACCATGTTGACCGCACTGGTCTCAAACTCCTGACCTCAGGTGATTGACTCACCGCAGCCTCTCAAAGTGCCAGGATTACAGGCATGAACCACCACGCCCGACCCTCAAGTCTCATTGTATTAGAAATACATTTCATAAGGCTATAGCTGCCAGATAGTGGGATTCCTTGGATGGATCTCGGCAAAGTAGATTGAAACCTTCTGGAAAGGCTTCGCCATTCTAGATGTCATTAAGAACATTTGTGACTCAGGGAAGGAGGTCTAAATATCAACATGAACAGGAGTTTGGTGGAAGTTGATGCCAATTATCATGGATGACTGAATGGTTCAAGATTTCAGTGGAGGAAGTAACAGCAGATGTGGTAGAAATAGCAAGAGAACTAGAATTAGGCCGGTGTGGTGGCTTACGCCTATAATCCCAACACTTTGGGAGGCCGAGGAGGGCAGATCACTTAAGCTCACAAGTTCAAGGCCAGATCTGGCCAATATGGCGAAACCCTGTCTCTACCAAAAATGCAAAAAATTAGCTGGGCTTGGTGGCGCACGGCTGTAGACCTAGCTACTTGGGAAGCTGAGGTAGGAGGATGGCTTGAGCCTGGGAGGCAAAGGCTGCAGTGGGCCAAGATCGCGCCACTGCACTCCAGCCTGGGCAACAGAGCCAGACTTTGTCGCAAACAAACAAACAAACAAACAAAAAAACAGAATTAGAATTAGTGGAACAAGAAGATGTGACTGAATTGCTGCAATCTCATGACCAAGCTTTCACAGATGAGGAGTTGCTTATTACAGATAAACACACAAAGTGGTTTCTTGATATGGAATCTACTCCTGGTGAAGATGCTGTGAACACAGTTTAAATGACAACAAAGGATTTAGAATATTACATAAACTTAATTGATAAAGAAGCAACAGGGCTTGAGAGGACTGGCTTAAATTTTGAAAAAAGTTTTGCTGTGAGTAAAATGCTATGCAACAGCACTGCATGCTACAGATGAATCTTTCATGAAAGGAAGAGTTAATCAATGTGGAAAACTTTATTGTCTTAATTTTAAAAATTGCTACAGCCACCCCAACCTTCAACAATCACCAACATGATCACTCAGCAGCCATTAACATCAAGACAAGACCCTCCACCAGCAAAAAGATTACAACTAGCTGAAAGCTCAGATGGTCATTTGAATTTTTTAGCTATATTTTTAAATTAAGGTATATACATTGTTGTTTTTGGACATAATGCTATTATTACACATTTAACAAACTACAGAATGGTGTAAACATAACTTTTATATGAACTAGGAAACCAAAAACTTCGTATGACTTGCTTTGTTGTGATATTTGCTTTACTGCAATGTTCTAGATATAGGGCACAATACAATAAATTTATTTTTTAATTTTAAAAAGTCAGGCTGGGCCGGGCACAGTGGCTCACGCCTGTAATCCCAACACTTTGGGGAGTCCGAAGCAGGTGGGTAATCTGAGGTCAGGAGTGCGAGACCAGCCTGACCAACGTGGTGAAACCCCTAAAATACAAAATTAGCTAGGCATGGTGGTACATGCCTATAATCCCAGCTACTCAGGAGGCTGAGGCAAGAGAATTGCTTGAACCCAGGAGGCGGAGGTTGCAGTGGCTGAGATTGTGCCACTGTACTACTCCAGCCTGGGCAACAGAGCCAAACTCTGTCTCAAAAAAAAAAAAAAAAAAAAAAAAAGGCTGGGCTTGGTGGCTCAGGCCTGTAATCCCAGAACTTTGGGAGGCAGAGGCAGGAGCTTGAACCTGGGAGGCGGAGGTTACAGTGAGTCAAGATGGTGTCACGGCACTCCAGCCTAGGTGACCGAGCAAAACTCCAACTTAAAATAAATAAATAAATAAACAAAAATAAATAAAAATCAAATATGGTATATAAGGGTTGATCAAGAAAATAACTTTCCTGAGGGGGGCGGAGGGGTGGATCACCTGAGGTCAGGAGTTTGAGATCAGCGTGACCAACGTGGTGAAACCCCGTCTCTACTAAAAATACAAAAATTAGCTGGGCATAGTGGCAGGTGCCTGTAATCCCAAGCTACTTGGAAGGCTGTGAAAGGAGAATCGCTCGAACCCAGGAGGTGGAGGTTGCGGTGAGCTGAGATCATGCCATTGCACTCTAGCATGGGTGACAAAAGCAAGACTCCATCTCAAAAAGAAAAAAAGAAAAGAAATTAACTTTCCCACTAGGAGTAACCAGGAAGCAGATTAGTATTAAATTTGCCAATGCCTCAATTTGGAATATTCAAACTGTTAGCATTTTAGAGGGACAAAGCTCATCAAGGGTCTGAGGGTAAAAGAAACACCCATCAGTAGGAAATTATCCTTAATTTCTGGATCGAGTTCAATATGAATATTCAGAATTATCTGAGCAAGCCATTGCTTGCCACCAATTCAGCGAACTATAATTTTAAATTAGCATAGGAGGTAGTAGAAATTGAGAGGAAATGAAACATACTAAATGGGGAACTTGATATATATAGTTCAAGCTCATGAGCCCTACATAGAACCTAATAATACAATATTGGTTTCACAGATTTGGTTTATTATGAATAATGATTATTTTAAGTACTAATTATTATTACTATTTTATATTTTTATTTATTTATTATTCTATTTATTTACTGATTGACTGACCAATAGTGTTTTGCTGTGTCACCCAGGCTGGAGTGCAGCGGCACAATCATAGTTCACTGTGACCTCAAACTCCTGGGCTCAAGCAATCCTCCCACCTCAGCCTTCCAAATAACTGGTACTACAGGTGCTCACCACCATGCCCAGCCAATTTTTAATAAAATTTTTGTAGAGATGGGGTTCTGTTATGTTGCCCAGGCTGGTTTCAAACTCCTGGCCTCAAGCCATCCTCCTGCCCTGGCCTCCCAAAATGCTGGGATTACAGCCCACCTTTTTTTATTATTGAAGATGTAATCTTTTTTTTTTTTAAACTTACAAAAATTAGTGGTGTGCTTCTATATTCTTTGTGTTCCAAGAATACTAAAGATTGAGATACAATGGCATAACGTTTAAGAGCTTGGCTCTGAAGTCAGATTGCCTGAATTCAAATCCTACTCTGATACTTACGTAAAAATCCTCATTTCTCTTTTATAAAACAGTAATTCTGAGGAGTAAAATATATATAGCATGAAAATACCTTAATATATTGTCTTACAAATAAGTATTAATAAATAATAACTATTTGTTCTTATTCTTTGAGGCTCACAACTCTTGCATTCATGCCTTTGGCCTTCCCACACTGAATACGGCTGACTTGTATAACCAGGACACTGCAGAAATTACAAAGTGGGATTTCTGGGGCTAAGTCATAAAAGACACTGTGACTTTCATCCTGTTTACTCCTGGATCATTCACTCTGGGGGAAGCCAGCTCTTATGTCATGGGGACACTCAAGCAGCCCTATGAGCCGTCTTGGAAGAAAATGTTCCAGCTGAGTCAAGCCTTCAGGTAACTGCAGCCTCAGCTGTTATCTTAGTTGCACCCTCAGGAGAAACCCAGAGCCAGAACCACCCAGCTAAGCTGCTCCCAAATTCCTGACTCACAGGAACTATGAGAAAATAAATGTTTTGGAGTAGTTTGTCACACAAAAATAGGTAATAAATCTGTTTACCAAAAACATGTGAAAAGACAGTGGTTTCTGGCGTGGGAAAGGGGAATACAGAAGAGAGAAAAAGGGAGAGGAATGGGAATAGAGCTAATCAAATGAATAGAATAAATCAATGTATTCAAAAATATTTTAGTCTGTCATTATTTCTTGGTTTCTAAGATCATTTAATTATCTTCTTTGTCCTTAGCTATATGCTCTGAACTTTGAAATATATATATTTTGCTTTTTTTTTTTTTTTTTTTTTTTTAGAGACAGAGTCTTACTCTGTCACCCAGGCTGGAGTGCAGTGGTACAATCTGGGCTCACTGCAAACTCCACCTCTCGGGCTCAAGCAATTCTCATGCCTCAGCCTCCTGAGTAGCTGGGATTACAGGCATGCACTACCATGCCCACTAATTTTTGTATTTTTAGTAGAGACAGGGTTTCGCCATGTTTGCCAGGCTAGTCTCAAACTCGTGGCCACATGTAGATCCACCTACCTATGCCTCCCAAAGTGCTGGGATTATAGGCGTGAGCCACAGTGCCCAGTCAGAATTTTTTTTTTTTGAATTTAAAAAATGTTCTAAGTATTCACATGTACAATTTTATTATGTAATAACCTATTTACAAAAAAAAAGCAAAAGTTCACTGTTGAGACGCTATTCACTTCAAAGCTTCTATTACATGCAAGGCACTGTGCTAAATGCAAGAGGAGACTAAAAGATGAAGATAGATGGTTCTTATCTCATCATGGAGTCTCAATTTGGTAGGGGAAACAGACATGATGAATCCAGTAATGACTCAGAACGTAGTATACTTTCAAGTATTTGTTCAATAAATATGAGAAGTAGGTAATGCTGAGACTATACCTACAACTGGGAGAATCAGAGTGGAAATGTGTCAGGAAAGCCTTCCTGTAGAGATGATTTTTAAACTGAGCCTAGAGTGTGTGTAGAATTTCAACAGATGGAGCTGAAAAGCAGGGCAATTAAGGTAGAGAGAGCACTATGAGCAAAGTCACCATCTCAAGAAGATGTATAAAATTTCCAAATCTTTTTCAGAAAACCTACTAGTAAATAATCAACTACAACTGCATACTGAGATTATAACAAGAGATAAAGCTGGAAAGGCAAGTTAGAGGCAGGATATGGAGAATTCTGATTGATATATTAACTGGTCTGGAGCCTGGGATTTGAATCAGAAAGAACAGGCAGTTATCTATTACAAGTTCAATCTTTATTAGGATTTTTTAATGCTACTCTGTTTTTGCAGATATTTGAAATGTACTATAATTAAAGGTTTAAAACACTGAATCCATTTTCAAATCCACAACGATGACAATGCAAGGGCATCAGGGACAGACTGGAAGCAAGGAGAACCATTAGGGGCCTGAGAGCATGATGATGCACAGTAGCAGAAATGTGAAAGTTTGCCAGTTAGACTTGTGTATATGTGTATGTGACTGTGCATAGGTACACACACATATATTGTCTATATGTATCTGATGTTTATGATACATACATTATAGATAAAACATATAGTATATGCCTTTTTTGCAGCAAATACAAAATCTTAGGAAATCTTACATTTCTGATTAGTATTAATTAGTATTAATTAATTAAATTAGTATTAATACTAACATTAGATGGGGTTTCATAAGTACCAATTGATGGTGTATGCTACAGATAACATGTATCAGAAGAAAATTACTCTAAGACAAGCACATTTTGTTAATAATTCACATAAAAATGATCAGCACAAGAAAACAAGTCAATAGCGTATGTATTCACTACAGCATATACTTTCTAAATAGCAAAAGCAGCTACGTTTAATTCTGAAAGGGTTGAAGACAAATTGTAATCAAAATATGCTGTTTTAATATATTATACAATGCCATAACAATTTACTTTTGTCGTTTTATTAAGATTGTTTTTGCTGGATGTGGTGGCTTACGTCTGTAATCCCAGCACTTTGAGAGGCTAAGGCCAAAGGATTACTTGAAGCCAGGAGTTTGATTCCAGCCTGGGCAACACAGCAAGACCACATCTCTACAAAAAATTTTAGAAATGAGCTGGGCATGGTGGCATGAGCCTGTAGTCCTAGCTACTTTGGAAGTTGAGGAAGGATGATCTCTTGAGCCTGGGAAGCAGAAGGTGCAGTGAGCTGTGACAGCACCATGGCACTCCACCCTGGGCAACAGAGTGAGTGCAACCGTCTCAAAAAAATAAACAATAAAATGAAAAAGAATTGTTAATACTGTTTATATCTATAGTTACTTCTTTTTCATAATCCTAGTTTTGCTTTTTGTACTTTCTCCCTTTGTTAAAAAAAGATTGCTAGCTAGTCTTACTTTTAAAGGACAAGTTCTGTTTTACTTAACTATTTTTTCTGTTTTCTAATCCATTATTTACTATTCCTTATCTTCACCAATTACTTTTTCCAGCTTTCCTTAGGTTTATTTTGTTATTCTTGTATTAAATTCTTTTGTTGAGTGTTTGTTTTCATTTTCTAGTAACGAAATTCTTAGAAATAATTTTATTTGTATCCTGTATGTTATTCATGTCTTTCATTTTTATTGTAATTATTTTCTACTACAGTTGCCAGTTTGCAGTATCTTTAGACCTTTGACTTAAGTTTTTTCTTTTTTCAGGGACAATAATTTTACATTTTTAAATTCAAGTAATTGAGGTTTTTGTTTTGGGATTTGGAAAGGTTTGGTTTCTGGCTCTCCCTTTTGTTATTAACCTAAAATTTCATTGTAGAGTATGTGGTTAATAATATTTCTACTTTTTAGTTTTTTTTCAGCTTTCTTTATAATACAATGTAACCTACTTAACAATGTTTAAAAATATAACCTATTTTAAAAAATGTTCTGAGGGGAATTTTAAAAGTATTTTTTTCTCTTTACAACAACAGAATGATATATTTATTACATCAGCCTTATATATCAGACAGGCAAATTATATGACTCAGATTCTTTATATCATATTTCTTTATCACTTTGATGCAGCAAGGACTGAAAAATGTTTTTAAAGTCTACCATTGCTGTTAATGTTTAAAGTACTCCCATTACTGTCTCTCTCTTCTTCCCTGAATTTATATCGTTTTCACTCTAAACACTTTTGTGCTTCATCTTTAAAAGGTAAAGATCTGTGGCCCTCTTTATATTAGAAACTATACCCTAGATTATCAGTGTCTCTTTTTCTCACCTGATGTCTACTGCTTTTAATTCAACTTTTTCTAATAATATGAATCCACTGACTTTTTTTTTTGCTTATATTTGCCTAGTATCTTGTTTTGACCATCCATTTATTTCCAATCCCCCTAGTAATTTTGTTCTAGTGTGTTTCTAAACACTAAGTGTATAGGTGGGCTTTGTATTTAATCTAATGTAAATCTTGCTTAATAGCTAAGCTATATCATGGGGCCTTTATACTTTTAACAAGCATGTTTGGTCTGGTTTTCATGTTTTCTCTGAATTTTTCCTTGTTTTCCTTCTTTTGCTATACACTTATTTTACACTGAGCACCTACTATGTGCCAAGCATCACGCTTAGTGTTAGGAATACAATGGTAACAAAAAAAATTAGCTACATATATATAATTACAAACTGTGGTGTTCATTTTTCCCCACCCTGCCCAATACCATGAGAGGTTTTAACAGGAGTGGGGGTGAATAAGAATCAAGAAAGATTTGGCCACGCACAGTGGCTCATGCCTGTAATCCCAGCAGTTTGGGAGGCTGAGGTAGGAGGATCATTTGAGGTCAGGAGTGTTCAAAAGACCAGCCTGGTCAACATGGTGAAACCCCATCTCTACTAAAAATACAAAAATTAGCCAGACGTGCTCACTTGAACCCAGGAGGAGGAGGCCGCAGTGACCCAAGATCGTGCCTCTGCACTCCAGCCTGGGCAACAGAGCAAGACTCCATCTCAAAAAAAAAAAAAAATACAATTAGATTTAAATAATACAAAGAGTGTTATAGAAACTGAAAGAAATTTAGTAAGGCTGGAGAATACTGAATAAGGAGAAAAATTACATGAGATAAAACTTGAGAGATAGGCAGACCAGGCCAAGAAGGGCTTTATGAGCCATGTTAAAGAACCTAGATTTTGGCTGAGCATCGTGGCACATGCCTGTAATCCCAACAGTTTGGGAAGCTGAGGCAGGAGGATCTCCTGAGCCCAGGAGATCAAGACCAGCCTGGGCAACACAGCAAGACCTCATGTCCACACACACACACAAAAATTAGTTGGGCATGGTGGCACACACCTGTGAACCCACCTACTCAGGAGGCTGAGGTGATAGGATCACTTGAGCCTGGGAGGTCAAGGCTGCAGTGAGCTGTGATCGTGCCACTGCACTCTAGCCTGGGCAACACAGTGAGACTCTGTCTCAAACAAAACAAAACAAAACAACACAACTTGGATTTTATTCTAGGTACAATAAGTATCTTGAAATACTTTTAAGGATGTAAGTGACTTCCATTATATTTTAATTTTTAAAACACATATGGAATTGGAGAGACTAAGTAGTACACTATTAGAGTAGCCCAGAAAAGAGATGGTGGCTTAGGGTAGCTGACAAATGGTAGAGATAGAAGTGAATGGATTTAAAGATTTTGGTCAAGGTAGTACTATCAGTTTTCCTCTTCCCCTACCCAATTTTGGAGTTACATAGTTTACTTCTAGTTCTTTGCAAAGTTACTTTTAAGCATATAGTCACACGTCGCATAACAACATTTTGGTCAACAACAAACCACATATGTGACACTGGTTCCCTAAGATAATGAAGCTGACAAATACTTATCACCTAGTGAAGTAGCTGTCATAACATCACATAGTACTCATGTGTTTGCAGTGATGCTGATATAAACAAACCTATTGTGCTGCCTGTCATATAAAAGTATAGCACCTACCGGCCGGGCACGGTGGCTCACACCTGTAATCCCAGCACTTTGGGTGGCTGAGGGGGGGCAGATCACTAGAGGCCAGGAGTTTGAGACCAGCCTGGCCAACATGGTGAAACCCTGTCTCTCCTAAAAATACAAAAATTAGCCGGGTGTGGTGGTGCATGCCTGTAATCCCACCTACTCGGGAGGCTGAGGCAGGCGGATCACTTGAACTGGGGAGGCGGAGGCTGCAGTGAACCAAGATTGCGCTGCTGCACCCCAGCCTAGGCGACAGAGTGAATGAGACTCCCTCTCAAAAAAAAAAAAAAATAGCACATGCAATTATGTATAGTCCATAAAACTTGACAATGATAATAAATGACTGTTACTAGTTTATGTATTTACTATATTTTTTATTGCTATTTCAGAGTGTATTCCTTGTATTTATAACTTTAAACAACCTCAGGCAGGCCCTCAGGAGGTATTCCTGAAGGCATTGTTGTTTTTGGTTTTTGTTGAGACAGGATCTCACTCTGTCACTCAGGCTAGAATCCAACGGTGTGATCATTGTTCACTGCAGCTGCCTTGACCTCCTGGGCTCAAGTGATCCTCCCACCTCAGCCTCCTGAGTAGCTAGGACTACAGATGCATGAACACCCAGCTAATTTTTTTGTATTTTTGTAGAGACAGGGTTTTGCCCTGTTGCCCAGGCTGGTTTCCAACTCCTGGGCTCAAGTGATCTGCCTGCATCGGCCTCCCAAAATGCTATGATTACACGCATGAGCCACCATGTCTGACCAGCCATTGTTATCACAGCAGATGACGGCTCCATGCATGTTATTACTCCTGAAGACCTTCCAGTGGGACAAGGCAGAGGAAGAAGACAGTGATATTTATGGACCTGACTCTGTATGCCTAGGCTAATGTATGTGTCTGTGTCTTCATTTTTAACAAACAGTTTAAAAAGTAATAAAGTAAAAAAATTTTTGAATGGAGAAAGCACACAGAATAAGGATATAAAGAAAGAAAATACCTGTATTTTTGTACTGTTGTATAATGAGTTTGCATTTTAAGCTAAGTGTCACTACAAAAGAGTGAAAACGTTAAAAAAATTAATACTAAGCTTATAAAGTAAAAACATTACATTAAGCTAAGGTTAATTTATTGCTGAAGAAATAAAATTTTTAAAATAAATTTAGTGTAGCCTAAGTGTACAGTGTTTATAAAATCTACAGTGGCATACGGTAATTTCCTAGGCCTTCCTTCACATTCATTCACTACTCACTCACTCACCCAGAGCAACCTCCAGCCTTGCAAGCTCTATGATACAAGTTGTGAAGTAAAATAAATCTAAGCCGGCCAGGCAGGATGGCTCACGCCTGTAATCCTAACAGTTCGGGAGGCTGAGACAGGCAGATCACCTGAGGTCAGGAGTTCGAGACCAGTCTGGCCAACACGGTGAAAACCCGTCTCTACTAAAAAAACAAAAATCAGCCAGGTGTGGTGGCAAGCGCCTGTAATCCCAGCTACTCAGGAGGTGGAGGCAGGAGAATCACCTGAAACCAGGAAGCAGAGGTTTCAGTGAGCTGAGATTGTGCCACTGCACAATAAATAAATAAATAAATCTAAGCCATTCTTATATATCTAATTATGTCCTATAATATTCTAAATCAGTAACATAAAAATTTTTTGGTGTTGTACAGTTACTCACTCACTTAATAAACATTTACTAAATACTACCTATGGTCCAGGCCCTACATTACAGGTATATGGAAATATCCCCTCATGAAATATACATTCTGGTAAAAACATGCAAACATACATAAGTTCAATTTTGCATAAGTTTGAGATGTATAGAAGACACACAAATGAAGCTGTGTAACTAATAGTTCACATGTAAATAAATGAGATGATCACGCCTAGCTTACTGACAACACTTTATAGACATACATCAAACATGTATACATGGAACATCAAGATCTTCTAAACTCCAATATTAGTTAAAATATTATACCAACAGGTAGTTTTAATATGATAGATACGGTTTCAGCCCTTACAGTTCAGCATGAGAAACAAGAAATATACACAAGCAATTAAAGTACATCCACTAAGTACTATTATGGGAGAAGTACAAAATGGATAAAGAAATCTAGAGAGAGAGAGAAAAACTCCTGGCTAGATGTCCAAGTTCTCTGTAAATGAGGAACAATATCCAAGAAAGTAATAAAGGTTTGACTCATGAATCGATCTAATCAATGGATATATTATTTTGGCTGGCAATATACTATCACGTAAAGCACAGGTTATGGACAAATTTTAATATCTTAAGAATGAAATTGTGGCATTAAATATAACTTCAATTTAAAGTAACATACAGGAAACAAATGCCAAATACTAAAACAAGATTTCTAAAAAGTATTGCCAGAATTTAAAGAAGGAAAAGGTAAGTAGATACTGAAACAGGCCAGGGAAAAAAGTATCTTGTAAGGGACAGTCCCCTAGTACAAGCTTAGAGGATGAACAAGAGTTGAAAGGATGAAAACAATATTCCGTAAAATAGAAACCACATAGGCTCAGAATTAATGATTATTAAAAGAGCTTAGAGAAATGAGTCATCCACTCAATAAATATTTACAATGTACCTATTTTATGATGGGCATTAGAAATCAAAGGTGAAGACACAGTTCTGCCCTCAAAAAGGCTACAGAACACTGTAGAGAATAGACCATCGAACCAGTCATGGTGTGTTGAGACTGGGTTAAATTCAGGCAGCTATGGAAATACAGAGGATGGGTACCTAAGCAGATCCTACGGGAGCACAGAAGGCTTTCTGAAGGATATTAACACCTAAATTAAGAATTGAAATGAATAGAAATTAACTAAACTGGTGGTGGGGAAGAGTGGAAGGCAGGAGTTGCGGGGGCAGAGACAGAGAATGGGAGGACAGGCCAGGCACAGTGGCTCATACCTGTAATCCCAGCACTTTGGGAGGCCGAGGTGGGTGGATCACCTGAGGTCAGGAGTTGGAGACCAGCCTGGCCAACATGGTGAAACCCCATCTCTACTAAAGACACAAAAATTAGCAGGGTGTGGTGGCACATGCCTGTAATCCCAGCAACTCAGGAGGCTGAAGCAGAAGAATTGCTTGAGCCCAAGAGGTGGAGGTTGCAGTAAGGTGAGCCGAGATCGCGCCACTGCACTCCAGCCTGGGCGACAGAGCAAGAATCCATCTGGAAAAAAAAAAAAAAAAAAGAGCGGGAGGACAGGCAAAACAGCATCCAGAGATTAGAGTGTGTGTAAAGGCCAGAAAGAACAGAGCACATCACCTATAAGTGGGTGGCAAATATGGCTGGGACATGACTTTATACAGGTGAATGGAAAGAGGTAAGGCTGAAGAAATAAACAGGAACCAGTACATGAAATGATTTGCAAGCCATGTTAAGAAGTGTGGACCATGTTAAAGAAGATGTCCCTTTGGCTATGCCAGAAGTTTCATAATAAAGAAAATAAATAAAGTTTATAGTAGTGAGGGACCAGATTATCTAGAACAAGAGTTGCAAGTTGAATTATCTACAGAGACTAAATAAGTAATAAAAAGGAATAAAGAGGACCAGGGGTAAGAAAAACCCAAGAGGCAACAAGGACTGTGGAAAGCAAAAGCCCCAACTAAATGGTGCAAACTGTTGCAATGAACAAAGTGTTGCTACATCTTTCTTTTTAAAAAAGAAGTTGGAAATACAAAATTCCAAGTGAAAGCTCTTGATTTTTTAATGATAGCCATTAAATTTCTTTGAAACATGGTGCAGGCTAACATTGAATGGTCTAAACAAAACAAGACTATGAGCAAACCGATACCACCAGTCATTTGATCCTGCTGAAGCTCAAAGACAAAGCTGATGAGTCTGACTGGGACCTCAAGGCAGTGAAGATTTAAACAGGAATGGAGAGTTACTAAAGATTTAAGGAGGGTTCTCAAGTAACCACCACCTGAGAAGGCAGTGTCTGTTTTGTTCACTTCTCAGAAAGTACTTCACATTTCATTGTCCTCAGTAAATTTTTAGTGATGAGCTTAAAAGGGGAATTTTTTCGAAAATTAGTGTCATGACAACAGATAGAACAAACCAGAGCGCAGAAAATACAAGTAAGAAAATTATTACAGTGCTCCTTTGCTCTAACCCCAGCCTGCTGTTTAGCAAGTTGTTAGCTTGTTAGCAGTCACTGCGTGCTGCCCAGTGTTCTTTCTAGACTGGTGTTCTTCCTTTGGCTATGAACCCTCCTCTAACTCAAAAATTTGTCCAACACCCCAGTGACCACAATTAGCAGCTATCAGCTTTCACCTAGCTAGGGGCAATGAAGTTAAATAGAATGTGTGATCACAGTGGATGGGAGAATAAGAAGAATATTCTTTGCTTCACTTCAACTCCAAGCCAGGAACTTTATTGCTAATTCCATATCCTGCCACTGCTAATTCCACACTATATTCTCAGGGGTAAGTAACAGCTAAACGCTGCACTAACTATGTAGGGAAATGCCCAATAATAATATGTATGCCCGGATAACAGGGTTGGGAAGAACTAAAATTGCATGTGAGATTCCGCTGGAATAGAGGTGGTGTAACAAAGAGGTAGGCTGAGAAAAACTAGACACTCAGAATGGGTGTAGAAATTAAACAATAATCAACATAAGAAAACATGTAACCCGAAAAACCTCACAATCTTGACATTTATATAATCAGACTCCAATTAATCTTACCTTACAAGAGTAAAGTCTGAGAGGATTTGAAATAAATTATAGAAAATTTGGCTGCTATTGGGATACATGGATAACTAGTATTAGAAGTTATAAACTCAATTACTGAAAATAATCTTCTAAACTGTCCCTCATCTAGGACAGATGAAAGCAACAGACTACCAAAATATTAAGTCACATATGTTATACCTTGGTATACCAAACTAGATATGGTTCTACTTTGCAATATGTTCACTCTCAAATAGTATCTACTAGGAAAAAAAGTTAAAAAAAAATTCAGTTAATTTGAAAACCTCTAAGCAATTAGTATCTAGGGAAAGCATATCCAATCCCCATAGAGTGAAATGTTGGGCCTCACCTTATAAAAAAAATAAGTCATCATGTAAGGAATCTTTCTGGTTCAGAGTAATGACTTTAAAGCAAAAAAGGAGAAGTTAGTGGCCTTTCCTTAGGGAGATGATGATAATTATAATCCTACCTACTCTAGCCCTCATAGAGGGTTCTGCTTTTTATCAGAGCTGATATTCTGATTAAAAACTTATCAGAATGAAGCCAGGCACAGTGGCTCATGCCTATAATCCCAGCACTTTGGAAGGCTGAGGCAGGTGGATCACTTTGAGCTCAGGAGTTTGAGACCAGCCTGAGCAACATGGTGAAACTCTGTCTCTACAAAAAAAATACAAAAATTGGCCAAGTGTTGATGGCTGACACCTGTAATCCCAGCTACCTGGGAGGCTGAGGTGCAAGAATTGCTTGAGTCCAAGAAGCGCAGGTTGCAGTGAGCTGAGATCGCACCACTGCACTCCAGCCTGGGCAATAGAGCGAGACCCTGTTTCAAAACAAAACAAAAGTTTATCAGAATGAAACATCACATTTTATCTAAAGAAATTAAGTAGATCTAGGTATCAGGGAACACTTATGGAAAGCCCTAAATGCTCTGTAAAATTCCGAAATGGATAGCCGGGTTTCAGACTACAATTGATTAATAGTTAAGATAAGAGCCCACGAACAAGTGAAGCAATAAAAGAAGAAAAGACAGCTGAGGCACCTTTATTGAAGAGTAACAGCAGAATTACATAACACCAAAGTTTTCTCAAATGCTCTAAGTCTGTGCTGTTCAATACAGCAACTACATGTGGGTACTGAGCACTTAAATGTGGCTAGTTCAAGTTAAGATGTGCTGTAAATGTAAAATATACCCTGATTTTGAATACTTCATATGAAAAAAAGACTTTACAGTGCAATTCTAAACTAGCTGTGTTTAATTTCATGTGACTATTTTAACATTTTTGTTGAATTTAATATTGTTTGTTCCTTTAGTATTAATTTCCTCTTGGGTACATCTTCAACAAGATGATTTTAAGGTGAAAAACAGTGACAGCTTACCAGACTGTCCAAAAAAGAGAATGACCCAAATTTCTAGGCAGAGGCTTGAGCCAGCAGGATTGTTCCACCAAATGGTAACCAGGCTCTCTTCCTGTTATCTCTGGCAAAAGGGTTACAGAGTAAGAAAGAAACACTATGTACACATGGAACAGGATTTGACCAATAGTTTAAATCCATCAAACATAATAATATACTTTGTTTCAGGATTTACTCAATTACAAGTGTTAAAACTTTAAAAAGTGACATAAACATTGTTCACTATGATTTATTCAACTTTATCCTTTCTCAGTAATCTTTAGATATTTAAATTCACTCTGTTGGGAGGATCACACATACATGGGACTCCAATTTACCACCAAAAAATCCACACACCTTTCTCACTAGGATGAAATGAAATAGTACCATTACTTTTTATGCAGTACCATAACAGATTTCAAAAGGCACTGGAATTCTCATATTATAAACACTAATACCATCCAGAAACAGTCTATGGTCCTATCAGGAAACTTGAAGAAAATGAGGTTTTAGGGAATTAAGAATTTCAAAATACAGAACATAACAGTTTCACAAGCTAGCACTAACCAAAGACACAGAATACGGTAATACTGACTGAGAAAACCAACTGTACTATTCTAATATTAAAAGACTATTAGCTTAAAAAAAAAAGTATTAGACTCAGCACAGTTAAAAATAAAATAGATTTTTGGGACCCAACATTTCCTACAGATTAAAACATTACTCAAGTCAGAGTTCTTTGGCACATAACAATTCAAGGTTATATAGTGTTCTCAGTCAAATTACCTTAGTGCCTGACAACCAATGGAATCAATGGAAGACATCTCAAATAGTTTAAGGAGAACTTTTGGGTTAAGATGCTTTAATTTGAGAGTGACATCTGAAAGTGCATCAGTTATGCATTCAAACATCTCTAGGAGTTTACTAAGCAAAAGGCATTACACTAAATTTTGGAGACAAAATAGTGAAGAAGCTACAACATCTGACCATTACAGAGTTTACACTCTGGTAGTTTCGTAAAATAATAGAAGTGGGATCTTCATCAGTATTTCACTGCCTGCTTCCCGTGCTCCAAATCAAGACATTTCCTCCTTCTCCTATTTGTATTTGGAGGGAAAGTGACAAGGATAGAGAAACAAGGAAGAAAACAGATTTGCATGTATCAACTGAATCAAAATTATTTTCCTTTTCTCTTTATCTGTAAAGCTGAACTCCTTAAAGAGAGAGGCTGAAAACTATTCACCTTCTTATCCCTAGCACCTAGTGCTTATCTGCTGCTCCACTACATCAGAACCAAGCCAATCTCTTTTTCTACTATACACCAGTATCAAGAATAAATGAAGATTAAAACAACAAAGGTCAATCTTTCCAGTGCTTCTTTTTGCAAAAATAAGCACATACCTATATTCCATATAAGTATTTTAAAAGCTATACAGTAATATACATCTCCTTTAAGGAAAAGCATACAGTTCCATAAAGCTAGTTTCCTTTCACCATCATCAGTGTATCTCCCTCACCTTGCAATGACATCCAGAGGCAACCACTATCATAAGTGTGGGTAAATTAGATCACATTGTACACATCATTCTGAAATGAACTTTTCCTTATATTTATGAGGTATCTCAATATTCATACACATCAAAAGGTAGCATGGTATAGTGGACTCTGAAGCCAGACAACTTAGGTTCAAATCCTAACTTCAAATCTTGGCTCTGCTATTTACTAGCTATGAGAGTGAGTAGGTTATTTACCCCTCTATATTTCAGTATTCCCATACGCAAAATGAAGATAATGATAGTACCTCTTTCTGACTTTTCATGAGGATTACAACAGTTAAGATTCATAAAGGGCTTAAAACAATACAGAACCTGGACATAGAAAGTACAAGGAGTTTCTTAAGTTGAAATAAATACTAATTAATGATAATAGCCTAAATATAGATCTAGGTAATTCTCCATTGTATAACTATTCTATATCTTATTTATCCATGCCTTCCTACTGACAGGCATTTAGATTATTTTTTCCAAATGAATATCCATGTACATTCCTCCTTGGGCAACTGTTCAAGTTTCTCTAGACTAATACCTTGAATAGTAATCAACTGCTAGATAACAGAGTATGCACATTTTCAACTGTATGAGTAACATCCCATCCTAAGCTTTGCAATCTAATGGGTGAAAATTGATAGCTCGTACGTTTTCAACTGCACTTCCCTACAAATGAGACTAAGCATCTTTTCAGTTCATTAGCCATTCCAATTCCATTTCCTCTGCTGCTAATTGCCTTTATATCCATTGTTCATTTTATGTGTATCATCTTATTCTTTTGATCTTTATATAGTCTGGACACAAATCCACCGAATATTAAAGACATTGTATGTGTCTCCTCCTAGGTATGTCGCATATCTTTTAGTTTGGTTTATAATGTCTTTTTTGTTGTTGTTGTTGTTGTTGTTGTTGTTGAGCCCAGGCTGGAGGGCAGTGGCACAATCTTGGCTCACTGCAACCTCCACCTCCTGGATTCAAGCAATTCTAGTACCTCAGGTTTCTGAGTAGCTGGGACTACAGGCATGTGCCACCACGCCTGGCTAATTTTTGTATTTTTCGTAGAGACAGGGTTTCACCATGTTGATCAGGCTGGTCTTGCACTCCTGACCTCAAGTGAACCATCTGCCTTGGTCTCCCCAGATTGCTGGCATTACAGGTATGAGTTACCACACCCAGCCTGATGTCTTTTATTAAACTCAAGTTTTTCTTTTTCAGGCAACAAAATCATTTACCCTTGATGTCTTTAACCTTGATGGTTCATTCTTCTTTTCCTGACTTGTTAAAGATCTTCCATATCCTAAAGTTGCATACTCATCTATATTATCCTCTTTTTAAAAAAGTTTTTCACATGTATTATTTAATTCAACTGGAATTTATTTTCACGTATTGCTTGAAGCAGAGATCTAGTTTTCCCCCTCATCTAGAAAACCAATTCGACAGTCTACTTTTTCTCTCCCTCCCGCCAAGGAATGCCATTTCTAGCCTTCACCAATGTTCCAAATACGTATGAATCCATTTCTGAACTCTCTATTAGTCTTTTCCTGTACTAATACTGTACTTCAAGTGCCATAATTTTTTTAACAGAGGTACTTACATAAAGCATACAAATACTGAATGTACAGCTTGACCTTTAAATACATATACTCCTGTGTGTGATCCAGCTCAAGCCAAACTATTAACATTCCTCATGCTCCAGGAGGCTCCCTCACGATCCTTACCAATCAGTACCATGCTTCCAAGATGACCACAATTCGCATCTCTATCACTATAGATTATTTCTACTTGTTTTTGAGCTTCCTATAAATGAAATCATACAATACATAATCCTTGTGTCTCACTAATTTCATTCAACATTAAGTCTGGGAGAGAGTCATCCCATGTTATGCGTAACAGTTTGTTCTTTGTCATTGTATATAGTATTTCAATCTAAATAGCATAACTTTTATTTCTATTTTTTGAGACGGAGTGTCGTTCTTGTCTCCCAGGTTGGAGGGCAATGGCATGATCTCGGCTCACTGCAACCTCCGCCTCCCAGGTTCAAGCGATTCTCCCACCTCAGCCTCCCAAGTAGCTGGGATTACAGGCACATGCCACCATGCCCAGCTAATTTTTGTTTTTAGTAGAGATGGGGTTTCACCATGTTGGCCAAGCTGGTCTTGAACTCCTGACCTAAGGTGATTCACCCGCCTCCGCCTCTCAAAGTGCTGAGATTACAGGCATGAGCCACCATGCCCGGGGCTAAATACCATAATTTTTAAATTCATCTTGACATCCAACAGAGCAAGTTCCTCCTCATTCTTTTTCTTCTTCCAAAACTATCTTGGTTATTCTTGAACCTTTAATTTTGCACAGGAAGGTCATTTTCCACACACACACAAAAAAAATCCTACTGGGATTTTTGTCTGAAACTACATAAAATTCACAAAGTAACTTTTCAGTAATGTTTATTACTAAATAAATTTTAACTTCCCACCCAAAAATGTAGTATATCCTGCCTTTTATTCATGTCTAATTTTATGTCCTTCAATAAAATGTTAGGTACTATATTGAATTTCATATAAAGGAGATACTTTTTATTTTCTAATTGGCTATTGCTAGTTTGAATGCTGACCTTGTATCCAGCAACGCTGAATTATTTTATTAATACAAACAGTACTTTCATTTCTTTTAATATTTCTAGGGAGCATCTCATCTCATTTCTGTTCCTTTCCAATCCTTTTGGATTTTCTTTCTTTTTTGCGTATTGATAGAGATATATCTGTCTTACCCTTGGCTTTAATGAGAATGTTTCCAAAGTTTCACTATTAAGCATGATGCTTTCTATTTGAAAGGTAGCCTTTACTGTAAGAAAAAAAAAGCTCATTTCTGTTCATAGTGTAAGAGTGGTTTTTTAAAACTTTAATGGGTATTGAGTTTTAACATATAGTTTTACTAAATTTATCTAGATTTTTTCCTAAATTTTCTTATAAATTGATACAATTTTCAAATATTGAACTGTCCTAAACTCCTATCCCAATTAAAATTTTTATATCTGTGTTCATAAGTAAGACTGAATGTAATATATTTTCCCTTGTATAGTCTTTCCATTCTAGATTTAAATGCTAAACTTGCCTGATAAACAGGTAGGGTAACTTTCCCTCTTTTTCTGTTCTCTGAGTCAATTTGCATAAGATTGGGATTAGCTGTTCCGCAAAAGCATATCTAAAATTATGATTACAAATATCACCATTAAAACTATTCCTTCATACTTGAGATGCTGAGGAGGGAAATTGCTTGAGGCCAGTTTGAAGCTGCAGTACACTATGATCATGCCTGTGAATAGCCACTGCACTGCACTACAGCCTCAACAGCACAGCAAGACCCCATCTCTAAAAAAACCAACCAAACAAAAAAAACCTATCCCTTCTGACACCACTTCACACAAACTAGAAAGGCAATAATTAAAAAGATAATGAAAAGCATTGGTGACATTACAGAAAAGTGTGAACCTTTGTACACTGCTGGTGGGAAAATAAAATGATGCAGCCACTTTGGAAAAAAGTCTTGCAGTTCCCCAAAAGTTTAAACACGAAGTATCACATGACCCAGCAATTTCACTCCTAGGTATATATAGTCAGTGCTCCATATCCATGGGTTCTGTATCCATAGATTCAACCAATTGCAGATTGAAAATATTTGGGGGGAAAAGTTGTGCCTCTACTATGTACAGACTTTTTTCCCTTGTCATTATTCTCTAAGCAATACAATATAACAACTATTTACATAGCACTTGGGTTATATTAGATATTAAAAGTAATCGAGATCATGTAATGCATATGGGAGAATGTGCATAGGTTATATGCAAATACTGTGGCATTTTTATGTCAGAGGCTTAAGCATCTGAGGGAAGTCCTGGAAACAACACAGGACTATAATAGTTCACAGAAGACTATTCATAATAATCAAAAAGTGCAAAACAATACAAACATCCATCAACTGATAAATGAATAAACAAAATGTGGTATATCCACATACGATGATGTATTATTATTTGGCTATAAAAAAGAATGAAGTGTACTGACATACGCTACAATGTGGATAAACCTTAAACACATGCTAAGTGAAAGAAATCAATCCCTCCCAAAACACATGTTGTATAATTCCATTTTATGAACTGTCCAGAACAGGCCAATCTACAGAAATAAAAGGAAGATTAGTAGATGCCTAAGGATAGAGGGTTAGGAGAGATGAAAATGTTCTAAAAATGACTATAGTAATTCTTGGCAAAACTCTCTAAAAATACTAAAACCTACTGAATTGTACATTTTAACCAGGTAAATAATATGGTATGTGAATATCTCAATAAAGTTGTTATTAAAAAAAAAAAACACCTATTCCTCTTGGGGAAATTTATTACAGCTTCAATTTCTTTAATGGTTTTTGGTTTCTTTTTCTTGTATAGACAAATTTGAAAAAAAATTCACTAGAAAATAAAACTCATTTTTAAAATTTATATACATATAAATTATTAGCAATTTCTTATAATTTTAAAAATCACCATTATAGTTGTACTTATACCTCTTTTTTAAATTTGACTATCAGTCTCATCTATTTTTCTTGGGTATTTCCAGAATCAACTGCAAACAACCAGCTTTGACTGATCACGACATTGTTTTTCTTGCTGCTGCTTATTTTCTTTTTTTTTTTTTTGAGACGGAGTCTCGCTCTGTCACCCAGGCTGGAGTGCAGTGGCACAATCTCAGCTCACTGCAACCTCCACCTCCTGTGTTCAAGCAATTCTCTGCCTCAGCCTCCTGAGTAGCTGAGATTACAAGTGCCTGCCACCATGCCTGGCTAATTTTTGTATTTTTAGTAGAGACAGGCTTTCACCATCTTGGCCAGGGTGGTCTTGAACTCCTGACCTCATGATCCACCCGCCTCGGCCTCCCAAAGTGCTGGGATTACAGACGTGAGCCACCGCGCCCGGTCATTGCTGATTATTTTCTAGTTCACCAAATTCTGTTTTCATTTTTATTATTTCCTCTTCTTCCTTTGGCTCTACTCTTTTTTTAGTTTTTTAAATTGAAGAGCTGGCTCATTTATTTTCAATCTTTCAATCTAATACATTCATTAAAGATTATAAATTTATCCCCAAGTACCATTTTTTGTGCATCCCTCAAATTTTGATATAACACTTTTGTTGTGATTTAGTTCTAATTATTTTGTAATTTCCATTTTGTTTTTTAATTCTTGAAAATTCTTAATCATTTTTCCTTTAATATTGCTTCTCCACTCTTCTGTGTATGCTCTCTTCTAAAACTCCAATTAGACCTATATTGGAACTGCTCAATCTATCCTCTAAGTGTCATCTTTTCTTCCATATTTTTCACCTCTTCATTTTTCTGCATTTCTCTGTGCTTGTCCAGAGGAGTACTCATTTCTTTCTTCAAATTAGTAACTTCTCTCTTTAGCTGTGTCAAATCTTCTATTTTACCCATTTATTGAGTTATTTTATTACAAGCTATATTTTTCAAGATTTTAATTGGTTATTTTACATAAATATTTATTGTTTCTGAAGTAACTGTTCTTGTTCAATTATAAGGCAATATGCTCTTAGTTAAAAAAAAAAAAAAGTAACTGACGTCTGGCTGGGCGCAGTGGCTCACGCCTGTAATCCCAGCACCTTGGGAGGCTGAGGCGGGCAGATCACCTGAGGCCAGGAGTTCGAGACCAGCTTGGCCAAACATGGCAAAACCCCATTTCTACTAAAAATACAAAAATTAAGTGGACGCAGTGGCGCACACCTGTAGACCTAGCTACTCGTGAGGCTGAGGCTGGAGAATCGCTTGAACCCAGGGGGTGGAGGTTGAAGTGAGCCGAGATAGCGCCACTGCACTCCAGCCTGGGCGACAGAGTAAGACTCCATATTAAAAAAAAAAAAAAAGTAACTGAAATTTTAAGCTAAATCACCTTAGACAAACTGTTCTTTGAAAAGTTCTCCATTATAAATCACTTCTTTAATGACAAAAAAAAAATCACTTTTTAGGAATTCTCTTGGCTGCTATTCTGCCAAATGTTATCCCACTGTGCCTACCTGCTTCAAGGCATGAAAAGTTCTATTATTCCCATTTTAGAATTGGAGAAATTGAAGCACAATAAAGTTCTCTTTAAAACACTTTATCCTCATCTTTTTTTAAAAATTTCAAAGCCATAGAAAAGTTGAAAGTACAATGACCCATATACCTTCTACCCAGATTCAAAATTGTTAACATTTACAACGTTTGCTTTACCTTTTTTCTCTCTCTCTCCATATACTTGCACACACCACACCCAAATATCCACACACTTTTTTTTCTGAACCCACTCCTGAGCCCAACATGATACTTCACTTGGAATATTTCAATATATTTCTCCAAAGAATAAAAGCACTCTCAATACAACGACCATATCATTCACACCAAAGAAACTATGAGATTGAACAGAATCGTACAAAGACATGCAGCAGTAGATTCAAAACTAGTATTTAAGTCATCTGACTAAATGTTCTTTATCTTGGCTTGTCTGATGATTGGACAAGCTGCTTTCTGATGATTATTTAGACGAGACAATCTGTCAAAGAGCATTTCCTTCCTTCATTTCTGAAAAGAAAGCAATAATCTTCTAAAATATTCAAACTGCAAAAATCAAGGATACTGTATTTCCACTTTGTTTTCTAACACTAAATCTTTAAGTGAAGCTACTCTATACTCTCAAAACTATATACTCTTTTTATATGCCACAAGATAAATTATTGATAATATTACACTAAATAATTAGAATTTCACTATACCAGCTTTTAAAGGGAAAAATTGTTTTTAAGAAAAAAATATGGTACAAATAAGATTGATGAGCCAAATGAAACTGCTTTATACATTAAAAAACTGGTAAGTGTAGGCCGGGCACGGTGGCTCATGCCTGTAATCCCAGCACTTTGGGAGGCCAAGGCGGGCGGATCACAAGGTCAGGCGATCAAGACCATCCTGGCTAACACGGTGAAACCCCATCTCTACTAAAAATACAAAAATTAGCCGGGCGTCGTGGCGGGCGCCTGTAGTCCCAGCTACTTGGGAGGCTGAGGCAGGAGAATGGCGTGAACCCAGGAGGCAGAGCTTGTGGTGAGCCAAGATTGTGCCACTGCACTCCAGCCTGGGCGACAGAGCGAGACTCTGTCTCAAAAAGACAAACAAACAAAAAACAAAACAAACAAACAAAAAACTGGTAAGTTTATTCATAAATCTATATGAAAAGCTAATATTTCAGTGGGGATGATTTAATCTCAGTCACTGATGTTAGGAACTAGGTAAGATAAACCATAAAATCCTATGCTTGCTCTCAAAGAACCTAAAAACCCAGTTTAAGAGTTGCATATTTTTATTACACAACACACCTGTGTAAAAAATAAAATAATAAATTTTTTTAAAAGAGCTGTATATTTTTTAAAAAATAGCAATATGGCCAGGCGCCGTGGCTCATGCCTGTAATCCTAACACTTTGGGAGGCCGAGGCGGGCAGATCACTTGAGGTCAGAAGTTCAAAACCTGGCTAACATGGTGAAATCCTGTCTCTACTAAGTATACAAAAAAGCTAGCCAGGCCTGGTGGCAGATGCTTGTAATCCCAGCTACTTGGGAGGCTGAGGCAAGGGAATTGCTTGAACCTGGGAGGCGGAGGTTGCAGTGAACGGAGATCATGCCACTGCACTCTAGCCTGGGCGATCGAGTGAGACTCTGTCTCACTTTATTTTAAAAAATAAAAATTAAATTAAATTAAATTAAAATTTAAAAATAGCAATACAACCTAAAGCTAATATTTAAGGGCTAAACTGTATCATTCAGCTAACTATAACCACAAAAATGGTTAAGATCAATCTATAGCCAAATACTAGCCAATAAGGGTATTAACTGGGTGCTGCTAAGGTACTGTATTAAATAAATTCCATGAATTAATACAGTCTTACAGACATCCCACTTTTCTACTGAAGAATTGAAGATAACAAATATACTAGCATAAAAGGACTGATAAAAGGGGTAAGACTTGCCTCAACTTTAAAGTACAGAAATCAGAATGCAGAAAAGGCTACCTGAAGAAAGTGAGAAACCACAAACCAAGTGTAAATATAACTATGCAGGTAAGAACAAACAAAAGTTTCAAACTGAAGAAATTAAGGCTAGATAAACAGAATGGAATTGGATAGCAGGAGGCCTCAAGTATCCAGCAAACGGATGAAAGTTTTGTAAAACAGCTATAAGCAGGACACCACTATGAGCTCTTTATATTTAAAATGCCTTTTTAGAAATAGAACCTAGTAATAATGCAAAATGAGTGGGAGAGAAATGAGAAGCAAGAAACTATATAGTAACATTTACAAATATCAATTCAATAAGTTATTTGGTACCTGAGGAAATCAGGCAGCTCAAACTGAACCAATTCTGTCACAATTCACATCAAGTATTTTCATTACAAACAAGGAAGCGGTAAATAGACTTGCAACATATCCTATATTATTTTTCAAATATACTTTCAATGAAGTTCAAGATACATTGAAAACTGTCATTAAGAAGTGCTAGGAAAAAAAACAAAAGTGCTAGTCAGGCCAGGAGCAGTGGCTCACACCTGTAATCCCAACACTTAGGGAGGCCAAGGTGGGCAGATCATTTGAGTTCATGAGTTCGAGATCAGCCTGGGCAACATGGCAAAACCCCATCTCTATAAAAAATAAAAAAATTAGTCGAGCATGGTGGTGTGCAACTGTAGTCCCAGCTACTCAGGAGGCTGAAGTGGGAGGATGGCTTGTGCCCAGGAGGCAGAAGTTGCAGTAGGCCAAGATCACACCACTGCACTCTAGCCTGGGCGATAGAGCCAGACTTTGTCTCAAAAAAAAAAAAAAAAAAAGTGCTGGACAATTAATATAAAACTATCCTTGCTGGTCAGTACTACTGTGCCAAAAGAAATTCACCAAATATGACATCTGCATAAATTTTACAATATAAGTATTTACTTCAAAAAAGCAACATCATAAAGAAATGTATACAAGAATTCAACATTTGGCTTCCCTATATTGCTTTAGAACAACTAAACCATTTACCAAAGCCAGTAAATGCATAATTTTTTGTTTTTTGAGACAGAGTTTCGCTCTTGTTGCCCAGGTTGGAGTGCAATGGCACAATCTCAGCTCACCGCAACCTCTGCCTCCTGGGTTCAAGCGATTCTCCTGCCTCAGCCTCCCGAATAGCAGGGATTACAAGCATGCACCACCATGCCCAGCTAATTTTCTATTTTTC
The DNA here is from genome assembly GCF_028858775.2 of Pan troglodytes. Taxonomy (NCBI): domain Eukaryota; kingdom Metazoa; phylum Chordata; class Mammalia; order Primates; family Hominidae; genus Pan; species Pan troglodytes. The sequence goes on along the minus strand of NC_072408.2, from coordinate 53,636,252 downwards.
GTAGAGACAGGGTTTCTCCATGTTGGTCAGTCAGGCTGTTCTCGAACTCCCGACCTCAGGTGATCCACCCGCCTTGGCCTCCAAAAGTACTGGGATTACAAGTGTGAGTCAGCAAGCCCGGCCAACTAAATGTATAATTTTTTAGAAGCAGCTATTACGTAAATAAGATACTTTAAAATTAATGTCATACTTTTTACTCATACACCCATTAATAGCTCAGTATTTACTGTCCACACAATAATTTCCATAATCCATATCAAACGTACAAAAAGAAGCTATCCCAAGTAACTTCCTTTCTTTTCAATTAAACAAACTCCTTCTCAAGGGACAAAATTTGGGGGGAAAAAAAATCTCAAGTTTGTGAAAACTAGATTACTTACCAGTAACTTGAGTTATCCTATTGGGTCTTTTCCCTCACAGATCCACCTCTCTTGCCCTTCTGTTCAGCATGAGAATCTTCCTGATGGGCATCCACTGGAACTGAGGGGGCATGCAGTACAGACGTATATGTAAGAAAGTTTGGGGGAGGGGATTTGGGAGATGCTAGAGACATGCTTCAGTGCACTTGCTTACCTTCCTGAAATTGGAAATTTCAACGGTTCCTTGGTCCTCGAGGCACTCACAATAACTTCAAACAATGTGGATCTGTGGAGATTACCCAATAGGAGAACTCCAGTTACTGGTAAGTGATCCAGCTTTTTCTTCTCTATCAGAATAAGAAGATTATTTCATTTTATTTGAGATTATTATCACACGTAGAACTACAGAAGAGAGCATAAATTCACTAGATAACTATATATACATGTATCAAAGTAAATATGGAAACAATTTGCTAAATATAATGTCAGTGGAAACTTCTCACATTATCAGAAACATAAGGAAATCATTAGAATGGTTTCATTTTAAAATATCTACTATAATGGCTGCTATATTTTAATATACAAAAATATCAGCCACCAGGCTATTTCATTTTGCTGAAACAATATCATTATATTTTATATTAGTACAAGAATAATTAGTTGATCAAAATCCATCATTTCTTAACTAGCCATTGTCATTAACATTCACTAGATTTTGGTATAGAAGCCACCATAGTGGACTAATAATATGTTAGAATTCAGATAAAATGCATCAATACAATTCTCATTTTATCACTCAAGTCTTTAACCAGGCCAGGCGTGGTGGCTCACGCCTGTAATCCCAGCACTTTGGGAGGCTGAGGCAAGCAGATCACCTGAGATCAGGAGTTCGAGACCAACCTGGCCAATATGGCAAAACCTCGTCTCTACTGAAAATACAAAAATTAGATGGACATGGTGGTGCATGACTGTAATCCCAGCTACTCGGGTGGCTGAGGCACGAGAACTGCTTGAACCTGGGAAGCAGAGGTTGCAGTGAGCGGAGATCGTGCCACTAAACTCCAGCCTGGATGACAGAGCGAGACTCTGTCTCCAAAAAAAAAAAAAAAGTCATCCAGGCACAGTGGCTCACGCCTGTAATCCCAACACTTTTGGAGGCCAAGGCAGGTGGATCACCTGAGGTTGGGAGTTCAAGACCAGCCTGACCAACATGGTAAAACCCCATCTCTACTAAAAATACAGGAAGTAGCTAGGTGTGGTGGCATGCGCCTGTAATCCCAGCTATTAGGGAGGCTGAGGCAGAAGAATTGCTTGAACTCAGGAGGTGGAGGTTGCAATGAGCCAAGTCGTGCCATTGCACTCCAGCCTGGGCAACAGAGGGAGACTCTGTCAAAAAAAAAAAAAAAAAAAAAGTCAGCCAGGCACGGTGGCTTGCACCTGTGATTCCAGCACTTTGGGAGGCCGAGGTGGGCGGATTAGCTGATGTTAGGAATTCTAGACCAGCCTCACTAACATAGTGAAACCCCGTCTCTACTAAAAATACAAAAATTAGCCGGGTGTAGTAGCAGGTGCCTATAATCCCAGCTACTCAGGAGGCTGAGGCAGGAGAATAGCTTGAACCCAGAAGGCGGAGGTTGCAGTGAGCCAAGATCGTGCCTGGGAGACAGCAAGATTTCATCTCAAAAAAAAAAAGTCTTTAACCATTTGTCACCTATTGACACACCAAACACAAACAAAAGTATGCCAGTCATTGAAAAATATTAATAATGCTAATTATAATTTAAATACTTGTACAAAAGAAATACAGCAAATTTTAAACTTTTAAAATAATTGCCTAAAAATGGCCGTCACTGAAATAAAAACTACTTCTAATCAAAAGAAAAAAATCTCTCCAAAAGAAATTTATCTTCAAGCTCATATGAAGATATTACATTACCTTTAACTGAATACACATTAATCAATATATATTCATCATATTTGTTTTAATGTGCCACAGCAGTGATGACTTCTAACACTAGTAACTACACTAGCAGGTACTAGATACAGATATATTTTAATACCCTTTACCATCATGCTTCTAAATAATCACCTCCTTCCTTCAAGAAACTTATGATTTCATGATTCTTCATTCTATGGAAACAAAGAAAGTGTATAGTTTTTCCTTTAAGAATAGTCTAGTAACTAACTCACCACTGAATAGATGAAAGAAAACAAAACAAACAAAAAATAAACGGGATAAAATGGTCTGTAAAATCATTCTACACAATCAAATTCAAAATGTAATTCTAATGAAAATCTTTTATTTCAATCCTGTTATGAGGTCATATTTGTATTTGTTAGGTTGACAACACATCTGTCAAGATTGTCAAGATCTGTGATAGATTCTTACTTAAATTTAAGATACAAATTGCCTTGGGTAAATGCATGCATTTTTCTATAAATTTGAGTTAAGTATAACAGTAATAAATCCATTCACTTTTAAATGACCCATTCAAACAGGGGTACTACACAGACCTCCATTTCTAATTGGAATAAATATCAGAAAAGGGTCATCTAGGTAACTCTGCTAATTTACTAGACTCCTAGTCACTGGAGTAAGTACATAGCACAAAGGTCTTATATGTTTATAGTGATAAAACAGATCAAGGAGCAATAATGCAAATATTTTATCCTAATGGTATAAGCTAATATAAAAGATGTCATTAAGAGGCCAGGCACGGTGGCTCAAGCCTGTAATCCCAGCACTTTGGGAGTCCAAGGCGGGCCTTTCTCTCACTGTCCAGATATCTTGCTCTGGGGCAAACAAGCTGTTATGTTCTGAGCCTATAGAAAAGAGAAGCCCACATAGCAATAAACTGATGTCTCTGGCCAACAGCCAGATGCCTGAGGCCTGACAATAGACATGTGAGTTAACTTGGAAGCAGGTGTTCTAAGGTCTGCTGACAACCACATGGGTGAGCTTGCAAATGGATCCTTCCTCAGTTGAGCCCTAAGCTGACTGCAGGCTTGTGAGAGAAAAGGTGGGAAAAAGAACAAAATTCTATTATATTATTTAAATTAATCTGACCAGATTTTGAAGCCTTACCTTACTTTTCAAGTCAATTCTTAATAGCCATCTCTAAAGTAAATAATTTCTGTGTAAAACTATTTTATAAAACAATGACAAATTTTTCCAACATCGCAAATTTCAATTGTCTCAAGCCAACTTGAGTGGCTCTAAATGTCTCATTTTCCTTCCTTAGGGAAAGTCATCCTTTTTTATTTCCATTGAATAAATAACTTTTTAAAATAGAAATTCCTCTATTACATTTCAACATGTTCATGCAAATCATTCTGCTTTAACATAATTTCATTATCATTTTAAAAGTACATATAAAACCGTAAGTACTGAAATGCCATACCTTAAAAAGTCTTCAGTGCGTGTATATTAATGACCTTTTTATGGAAACATACATCAAGGTATTAGTAACAGTAAGGTACAAACTCATTCTCTTTAATCTCAAAATTCAAACAGGGGTACTACACAGACCTCCATTTCTAATTGGAATAAATATCAGAAAAGGGTCATCTAGATAAAGGGCATTAATATGCCCCATTATCTTTCACCTAACTAGAATAGCCCAACTAGTCTTTCTATTTACACATTCCTGCAGCCTGCCAGTCCATTCTCCTTACAGAAGCCACAGAGCACTTCCACACTTAAACTCATTAAATGGCTTCTTGTTACACTTCCAATAAAATCTCAGTGTCGTATCATTTACGACTAAATTGTGATCTGGCATTTTACCCACTTGCTCACCTTCATCTGATGCCACTCACCCTCTGCCTCACTATGCACTAGTCTTTGCTCAATGTAAAACAAACTCCTAACCTAAGGGCTTTCAACTTGCCGTTAACTACAACTCTTTCACAAATACCTCCTCTTATCCTTTTCTTTGAGACAAGGTCTGGCTTTTGTCCAGGCTGGAGTGCAGTGGCACAATCTCAGCTCACTGCAACCTCCCCTTCTTGGGCTCAAGCCATTCTCTTACCTCAGCCTTCCAAGTAGCTGGGAAACCAGGCTCATGCTACCATGCCCGGCTAATTTTTGTACTTTTTGTAGAGATGGGGTTTTGCCACGTTGCCCAGGCTGGTCTCGAACTCCTGAGCTAAAGTGATCCAATGGCCTCAGCCTCCCAAAGTGCTGGGATTACAGGTGTGAGCCGCCATACCCGGCCTCCTCTTATCCTTCTGCTTTCTGATTAAATGCCACCCACTCAGAGAAGCCTCTCCTCTTCACCCATTTCAAATAATTCCTGTTGTTGCCACACTCTGCAATGATTTTTTTTTGGTATTTTTTGGTTTGCAACTTAAATTCCATGACAGCTGGCCAGGCACAGTGGCTCACTCCTGTAATTCCAGCACTTTGGGGAGGCTGAGGTGGGTGGATCACTTGAGGTCAAGAGTTCGAGACCAGCCTGGCCAACACGGTGAAACCCCTTCTCTACTAAAAATATGGAAATTAACCAGGCGTGGTGGCAGGCGCCTGCGGTCCCAGCTACTCAGGAGGCTAAGGCAGGAGAATCGTTTGAACCTGGGAGGCAGAGGTTGCAGGGAGCTGAGATGGCACCACTGCACTCCAGCCTGGGCAACAGAGTGAGACTCCTCCATCTTAAATTAAATAAATAAATAAATAAATAAATAAATAAATGAATTCCATGAGAGTAAAAATGTGTCTTGTTCTCTGTAACTCCATTACCTAGCCCAGCACCTGCCTCAAAATACCATTTTAATGTTTAATGAGTAATGAAAATATTTTTGAAATTCATAAGCCACTCACTGATTTTTAGTTCTAGAGTCTTGGCTACTCCTTTCTTATTCTGCCTATGTTCTAAATAACTTTGTTATTCAGCACTCCTAAAACCTGAATCTTTAGGCATTGTAAATCATATGAAATCCAGTGTAGGCTGGGTGCAATGGCTAACACCTGTAATTCCAGCACTTTGTGAGGCTGAGGTGGATCGCAAGAGCCCAGGAGTTCGAGATCAGCCTAGGCAACATAGTGAGACCTCATATCTATATAAAATTGAAATTAAAAAAAGAAAAAAAACTCCAGTGTACTTCAGAGATAGCTGTTACTTTATAGAACAAATGAAGTTTTAAAATATGTGCTGTGATTTGCTTGGCTAACCAATCATTAAAGAGTGCTATGATTAATTACTCCTAAAAACAGAAAATAAGGGTTTCTTCAAACCATACATATTCCCTCACAATTAACCATGCAATCTCCCAGGAGTTTTCAAAGCTACCATACAGTGGCAGGGCATGGTGGCTCACACCTGTAATCCCAGCACTTTGGGAGGCTGAGGCAGGCAGATCACTTGAGGTCAGGAGTTCAAGACAGCCTGGCCAACATGGCGAAACCCTGTCTCTACAAAAAACACCAAAAAAAATTAGCCAGGCATGATTGCACCTGTAGTCCTAGCTACTCGGGAGGCTGAGGCAGGAGAATCACTTGAAACCAGGAGGCAGAGGTTGCAGTGAGCCCAGATTGCGCCACTGCACTCCAGCAGCCTAGGCGACAGAGCGAGATTCCATCTCAAAAAATAAATAAATAAATAAATAAATAAATAAATAAATAAATAAATAAAGCAAGCTACTGTACATTTACTTACCACTTAAATTCTTGACACCAACAAGTACCCAATGTTTTGGGATTTTTTGTTGTTAATTCTATCACATTTTGTAGCTATAATCTAAAGTCATTGTTAGAGGCATAGACTTAAAGATAGATATTACTAGATAATTATACCCTTGGGAAACAAAGTTAGTTACTAACATAATTTTACTTATCTTCCTACCTACCAATATTAACCTTCTTTATTTAGTCTATAAATATAAACCAGAATTATTGTAACATGAAAAGCTGAGGACAATCACTACACAGAAGTATTATCTTGTTACAACTTAAAAATACAAATCTAAATGCCATACTTATTAAAACAAATACTACATGGAACTTGAGAGAAAAATTAAGATTCTGTCTGATGAAAGTAAAAGCCATTGGAGATGGCTAAACACACCCCCCTCTTTTTGAAAATATCCTCTTCCCTCTGTTTCTGTATTGTTACACTCTCCTGGGTTTCTTACTCCCTATTAATTTTTTTTTCCTTCTCCATTTCTTTCTTCTTCTTTGTGGGATGCTCTTCTTCTACCACTGTAAAAAAATAAAGATGTTCCTCAAAAGTCTCTCCTAGGTCTCTTTTCTCATGGTAGGCAATCTATTCCCTCCCTGATCTGTCTTACCCACTCCTACAGCTTCAACTCAAATCATGTGTACAAATGACTATCAAATATGTATTTACAGCCCTTTTCTCCTTCCTAAGCCTTACCCAACATATCCAAACTGCTTCAGAGATCTTCCCTCTCAAATTTTCCCCAGGCACCCCAAATTCAACAAATCTATAGGCAAACTATTACCTTCCCCCAAACCTGTCTTCCTATTTGCTATCTCAGTGAGAACTAACACCACTCACTCAACTGCTTAAGCCAGAATCCTGAGATTCATCCCCTTCACTATGACCCAACTTCCTGCCTCCCACAACCATATCCAATCAACCATCAAGTTCCACAGATCTCTCCTAAACACATCTATAATACATTCATTTCTGTCTCCCATCTGGCATTCCCCTTGTTCAGGACATTACTGCCTCTTGCCTAGACTATCAAAATGGTTTCCCTGCCTCTAGCTAAGATTCAGCAAGAAAGTAAGCATGACACAAGAGAGAATAAAATCTATCGGCTGTGGTTTCAATCATGCATTACACTGATGGTAAAAGAAAACATTTTTAAAACTGCTGATAATTGAACATGCAGGTAGCTTAGATTGATGTAAGTTCTTCTATCCAGTAAAATGGGTATAATTTTTTTTATAAGAAAATGGTTTTATTCCTAATTTTTAGTTCCCATACAGTTTACAAATACACTTTTACTCTGATAATACAGCTTTGCAACTAGCAAAGCAGTTGCACTAACACCCATAAATATAGGTGGGGAGACAATTAACATCCACTAACATATTCCATCTAACTCACAAAATTATGAAATTATATAAATATTCCTTAAAAAACAAGAAGTGGAAAGCAGTTTAAAGCAGCAACAGAATCAGATATATAATAAAGGGGCTTTTGCAGTTCATTTTTATCAGTACCTACACAAGACACTGTGATGGGCATTGAGAATTTTTAAAATATTATTACAATTATCATTATCATTAACTAAGAAATGTGCTAAATTCATTTTATCACTTATATTTAATTACCACCAAAAAATCACATGAATATAAATGTCAAGGAGGGGATTTAAACGGAAATGTGATAATGGGACCAATGGTACAGCCCTCAGGAAGGAAAGAAACAAATATAAAATATTTTCAATACACTGTGTAAATATATCATCACTTTTAGCAAAGAATTCTTTAAGAGTAATTGAGAGGGCATTCACTCTGACCTAGAGACAAAGGAATGCTTAGCCTTCAGAGATGAAGCCTGAGCAATCATAAAGACCATGAAATTGTGGAGGATGGGGAAGTAGAGGGCAGAAGAAACAGCATAATATATAAAATGGCACAGTGGCCTAAAAAAGACCATGACCATGCTCAGACAATCCCAACCTTGAAAACAGATGTACTCTTTAACTATGGCAAACAGTAAAAAATTCTGCTTTTACTGGCTTAATTCTTAAGTCTATATATACTGCTTACTCCTATTACACTACCAGAGTACTTTCTAGACGTTAGAACTTGCTGGTAAGGTCCAAATTTTTATGTGACAGTCTACATCAGGCTACTAGGAAACACACACACACACACACACACACACACAGATGATTATCGATCTCATCAAGGCTTAGGTATTTCATGGTATTTCAGATTACTGCAGTTATAAAGCTAGGTGCACACAATTACCAACCACAATGATATGCAAGTATACATTTCCCTTTTTGACTGATGAATATGGTTTGTCTGCTCGTAAATGTTATATCTTCATGACTGTTGTTAGTATACCTTAGTGTCTATGCTTGCAAAAATGTTATTGCCTATTTTATTGTGTAAAGTGGCCTATGAATTGTTGTTTTTATCTGTTTCTCAAATAAATCCCCTTTTTAAAATGTATGTGTCTTTTAAAAAATGTATTATTTTTTCCAGAATACATTTTTGGGATTTTGACCTTTCAGGATTGTGATCTGGGGGATTTTAGACTTTAAGGATGTTGATTTTTCAGGATTTCAACATTTGAGATTATGGCATTCGGGACCCTATCTTTTGGGATTATGACTGGCTCCCAAAATAATCTTATTAAATGTTATCATAATGTATACTTTGATAGCATTATGAATTTAACATATGTTTCATCTGTAAATTATAATGCTCATTACTAATTTAATCAGTCGATTATGTAGCTCTGAGCCTTACTAATCTTGGTCCTTAAAAAAAACAAATGTGTCTAAGAAGATGAGTGGGGGGAAAAAAGGAAAGATATAGGGAAGGAGGGAGAGAGAAAGGGCTTTCAAGAAAGAAAGCTTCAAATCTCTCCTGCCACCCTACAAAACTCACTAATAGCTCTTCTTTTTGAAATGTGAGGGTAGGTAATCCAGTCACAATTAACCTAGCCTGTGCTGAACAGAATTTGAGTGGTAAAACAGGGCAGTGATTTTCCAAAAATGTTTTGCAAAACACCCTTATAAAATACAAATTAAGAGAAATCCTAATAAAATATATAATGGCATAAATGACCTGGATGAAGTGAAGTGGGCAACCACAGAGCCCCACTTGCTTGCTCCCACTGAGCCAATTCCATGAAACCTTAGGAATCCACTCAACACAATTTGAAACCACTGGGCCTCCTGAGGGAAAGCCAGGTCTCGTCTACCCCAAAAAGTTTGTTACTTGATTCTAACAGGCAAACCTCTCTCCTCTTTACCCTCTTATTTCCTGGAGCCTGCTCTTTCACAGAAGGCTTCCCAAAGATGGCCTTGGATGAGCTGTATGGTTGAAGGAATGTACAGCTGTGTACAGATACTGGGAGCAGGGATAAGAGATAGGAGGTATAACAGAGAAAGCATTTTTGGACATGAGAGTTCATTAAGCTCATTCAGAGAAGTGTCTGCTAAACAGAAAGGGGGACCAGAGATATAGACACAGAGAGATGCCCACATACCCACATTCCTGTACACATATGCATGCCCAGGCACACACCCATACATACAACCCTGCCTGCACACACACATGCACACACAAAAACGTGAGGGAAAAGCTCTTTGGAAAAGGCAGCTCGAAGTGGGATGAATACCTCAGACCCCGTCCACCTCATTATCTTATCCAGAAAAAATACAGCAGTGTTTCTCAAACTTTAATGTGCATATAAATAACCTAAAGATCCTGTTAAAGTGCAGGTTCTGATTCAGTAAGTCCTCAATGAGGCCTGAGATTGTACATTTCTAACAAGCTCCCAGGTGATGCTAACGCCACTGGTCTGTGGACCACACTTTGATAGCAACATCCTACATAACAACACATCTCCACATGATCTATATTATAATTGAAAAACAAAGTTCCCTGGTAAAATAAGACTGAGAACTGCTCAATTAAATAAGACAAAACAAACTGGAGCCTTCTCAGAGACTGGAGGACTTCTCAGAGACTAACTTAGAGGACCAAGATGAGGTGAGAATGGTTATGAGAAGGCCCTAAAATGGGAAAAAGTCTACTTTTTTCCCATTCTTCCAATGAGAGATACTTCAAGTTTCAATTTTAAATGCTAATATCTATGCAAAAATACAGAGTGGAAACACAACATTTTAGAAGTAGCTAACTTCTGACTGGAATGATAATATGAAAGTAATCATTACTATCTTCCTCCTTATACTTCCTTAAATCTTTAATGTATACATAATACTTTTATAATCATGAGAAAAAGAATTATCTTAAGGAAAAAATAAAACTCCATCCCCCACACCCAGATTCTTTACATTAGCATTTAGAACAATTACTTTATTCAGACTTACATAAAACATAAAAGATTTTCTAGTAAAGGAAGAACTGTTGGTGAAGTAAAGAATGAAGCAATCATAACATTTTAGAAGGTAGCCTAGAAATAAATATTAGTGAAGAGACTTTGGGCTGTGGGGGAACAAAAGACAAATAGCAAAAATGGATGGAACAAAGAGGAAAGAAGACCAAAATCACTTTGCCTACTCCACAAATGCACCAAGAGCTTTACCTGTTGAGCAGCTACCTCCCTGGCATAAAAATCATTTACTTGCTGCCATTCTGGGTTGACTGTCCCTAGTATGTTCTATAAAAGTAAAGTATGTTGTGCAAAGGAACCCTGATCAGACTATAAAACATGTAAAGATGAAATTGTTTAATTCATATGTCTAAAAATTGTCAGGGGGCTATACAAACTTTACACCATACACACACATCCAGTCATTCACACATTCACATATTATCAAAGTGATTATATTACTATCAGTGATTCTTAATATTTGTATCACAAATAAAAGAGAGAAATAATACTTACTGGTATTTCTCCTGAGAAACACTATGATATCAAAGAAGTGAGGATATACAGCAAAATAAAAGTTGTTATAAAAGACATAAAAATGAAGTTTGTTAACATTTGTACTTCAAAAATATTAGTAAATATAGGAAAAAAGACAGCCATTTTATTCTTTATTCACCATACTATTAGCCTAGATTTTTAACATTTAGTTCTTAAGTTCTCATATTATTTATAAGTAGTAGGTCTAATGTTAGAAACTGTCAAGAGGTATACCACTAGATCTAGGTATAGGCAAAATTATAAGAAGAAATCTTTAAGAAGTTACTTGCTAGCAAATTTAATTAAATGCTACCACAGAAAGGTTATAAAATGGGACTGGGGGCTAGGCATGGTGGCTCACACCTGTAATCTCAATACTTTGGGAGGCTGAGGCAGGAGGGGTGCTTGAGGCAAAGTTTGAGACCAGGCTGGACAACATAGCCAGACCTCATCTCTACAAAAAATTTTAAAATTACCTGGGTGTGATGGAGCACGCCTGTAGTCCTAGCTACTTGGGAGGTTGAGGCTTGAGCCCAGGAGTTTGAAGTTATAGTAAGCTATGATCGCACCACTGCACTCCGGCCTGGGTGACAGAGCAAGACTCTATCTCTTTAAAAAAAAATTTTTTTAAGTGACTGGAAATTCAGATTTCTAAATCTCACATTGATCAACTACTGACCCAAGTCACAATACTTCCAGCCTGTTTTCTTACCTATCAAGAGGATACAAGGCTAGAGCCATGAGTTTCAACAAATAGAAAAGACCTCACCCAGCAGATTGCTAAATATTATGTTAGTTCCCCAAGTTCCACAATTAAGAATCCTCCAAACTTAGCTGAAAATCCCAACAAGAAGGTTTTGAAAACAATAGTAGTCTCAGCCCATTTCAAAAGTTTAATACAAGCCTCTCTACTTACAATCTCTCAAGATCTTCCCTCTGAAGACGCTCTTATCTGTCTATCATTAAGGTTTCAAGTAATAAAAACTTGTCTGGCTCAGGATGTGACTAAACACTCTAGAAACACTTCAAAGGTTCCTTTTAGCTCTAAAATTCTCAGTAATTCTATAATTTCCCACAATAAACAATATTGTAGAATGAAGTACATACAGAATCTTTTAAAACATGATTATAAATCACAGCTCATATAACAAAAGGTACCGTCTTAACAACCATGAAAGCCAATAAACAAAACACTGTAGGTGTTCAACAAATGATCAACAAACATTTGTTAAATAATTATTCCAAGCTATAAAGATTTAAGGAAAACATACCTTAAAGAAAAAAACACTAAGGTTTCACCAAATCCTTGAATGAAAACTTGATATTCCACAGAATGTTAAACTTTCTACCAATGTTGGCCCTATATCTAACCTTGAAGGAAAGAGAAATAAGCAAAAAAACCTTTCATTCAACCAGGATGGTTTTATAAACCTCTTTATTAAAGACAAATGAGTGAAAAGATCAACCAGTAATCCAACAACCCAGGTTTCAATCTAGGCTCTAACATTAATTATTTGACTAGCGGACCATCTTCCTCACCAGCCATATAGGGGCGGTTTGATGAGCAAATAGAAGGATATATAGGAAAGCACTCTGAACACAGTAAAGCACTATACAAGTGTGCTTCCATAAAACGGCAGGATTGTTAAATTTATATATATTCAATACTTGAAAAATCATCCCAGGAATCATCTACTTTGTAAATAAAATAATTTTGTACTAGGGTTACATTATTTAGTGTCTGTTTCATAAGTTACCTATTTTATTGGTTATATTGGCAATGATCGCCAGCATGATATTCAGGGATTTTTTTTCCTTTTCTTTCAAAAGCATTGTTGAGAAGATTAAATGGTTTTAATTCTCATTGTTGAGAAGATTAAATGATAAAGCCATTATCACAGTGGCTGACACACAGTAAGTGCTCTGTAAGTAGTGGCCATTACTGTTAAGGAATAAATGGTGGCTTATAATTTATTGCTGCCAAATTCTTTTTTGTTGTTGTTGTTACCATTGGTAGTTTCTGGTGTTGGAAACTCAGTAAAAAGCTGTGTCTTTCATTATCTGTCACTCGTGCAGTGCTTTACTGTGCTCAGAATGTTTTCCTATATACACTTCCATTTGCTCATCAAACAACCCTATGAGACTGGTGAAGAAGGTAGAAATCCAGTCACAGAATTAATATTAGAGCCCACATTGACACCCGAGTTGTTTGAAAGAGGTTTATAAAACTATCATAGTTGGGTGAAAGGTTTCTTTGCTTATTCCTCTTTCCTTCAAAGTTACATATAGGGCCAGCATACTATGTAGGAAGTTTCAGTCTACTGAAATTTTACGTCAATTATATAACTATCATCTTAAAAACAGCAGTTTCTTTAAAATACATACACACACACACACACACACATATATATACACAAACAAAAAGATAAAGAAAAGGCTTTACCCAGCAATGAAGTGCCAGCTGTTTCAAAGAACATAATTTGGGTGAAATTTCTTAGGGGAGAAAGTAATCAATCAAACTGGAAATTGGCCATGATGTTAAAGCACATTTTACCAAAAGTGCTTTATTTATATTTATTTATTTATTTGTACAGACAGGGTCTCGCTATGTTGCCCAGGCTAGTCTTGAACCCTAGGCTCAAGCAATCCTCCTGCCTCAGCCTGTAAAAGTGCTGGGATTACAGGTGTGAGCCACCTCGCCCCACCAGAAGTGCTTTATTAATAATGGCCACATGCAACCATAAAAAAGGATGAGTTCATGTCCTTCGCAGGGACATGGATGAAGCTGGAAACCATCATTCTCAGCAAACTAACACGGGAACAGAAAACCTAACACCGCATGTTCTCACTCATAAGTGGGAGTTGAACAATGAGAACACATGGACACAGGGAGGGGAACATCACACACTGGGGCCTGTCGGGGGGTGGGGGGCAAGGGGAAGGAGAGCATTAGGACAAATACCTAATGCATGCAGGGCTTAAAACCTAGATGATGGGTTGATGGATGGAGCAAACCACCGTGGCACATGTATATCTATGTAACAAATCTTCAAGTTCTGCACATGTATCCCAGAAGTTAAAGTAAAATAAATAAATAAATAAATAATAATGGCCACAACAATAACTGATTTCATATAAGCACAGACTTCTCCAAAAACTAGAACTACGTTGGAAAATCCATTCTCAACTCCTTGTATTTACTCACTAGCAAATATTACCTATCTTCTGCGCTAGAATTCAAACCCTTAAAGGCTAGAATTGGGTTTCATCCACAATTCTGTAGTCCTAGCATAATTCATTGCATGTGTTTCCCAGTAAGCATGTATTTATAACATATTTTAGTTTCTGATAGGCCCTTGATGTCAACTACCTTAACTTTAAAAATCATTCAACAGAAAACAATTTAGGTGAAGAATACAATATATTTCTTTTTTTATTATACTTTAAATTCTGGGATACATGTGCAGAACCTCCAGGTTTGTTACATAGGTATACACGTGCCATAGTGGTTTGCTGCATCCATCAACCCGTCATCTACATTAGGCAATTCTTCTAATGCTATCCCTCCTCCAGCCCCCCACCCCGCGAGAGGCCCCCATGTGTGATGTTCCCCTCCCTGTGTCCATGTGTTCTTATTGTTCAACTCCCAGTTATGAGTGAGAATATGTGGTGTTTGGTTTTCTGATCCCGTGTTAGTTTGCTGTAAATGATGGTTTCCAGCTTCATCCATGTCCCTGCAAAGGACATGAACTCATCCTTTTTATAGCTGCATAGTATTCCATGGTGTATATGTGCCACATTTTCTTTATCCAGTCTATCATTGATGGGCATTTGGGTTGGTTCCAAGTCTTTGCTTTTGTGAATAGTGCTGCAATAAACATACGTGTGCATGTGTCTTTACAGTAGAATGATTTATAATCCTTTGGGTATATACCCAGTAATGAGACTGCTGGATCAAATGGTATTTCTGGTTCTAGATCCCTGAGGAATCACCACACTGTCTTCCACAATGGTTGAACTAATTTACACTCCCACCAACAGTGTAAAAGCGTTCCTATTTCTCCACATCCTCTCCAGCATCTGTTGTTTCCAGACTTTTTAATGATCGCCATTCTAAATGGCATGAGATACTATCTCATTGTGGTTTGATGTGCATTTCTCTAATGACCAGTGATGAGTTTTTCACATTTGTTGCCTGCATAAATGTCTTCTTTTGAGAAGTGTCTGTTCATATCCTTTGCCCACTTTTTGATGGGGTTGTTTTTTTTCTTGTAAATTTAAGTTCTTTGTATATTCTGGATATTAGCCCTTTGTCAGATGGACAGATGGCAAAAATGTTCTCCAATTCTGTAGGTTGCCTGTTCACTCTGATGATAGTTTCTTTTGCTGTGCAGAAGCTCTTTAGTTCAATTAGATCTCATTTGTCAATTTTGGCTTTTGTTGCCACTGCTTTTGGTGTTTTAGTCATAAAGTCCTTGCCCATGCCTCTGTCCTGAATAGTTTTTCAGGACATAAAACCTTGCCTAGGTTTCCTTCCAGGGATTTTATGGTTTTAGGTCTTATGTTAAAGTCTTTAATCCATCTTGAGTCAATTTTGTGTAAAGTGTAAGGAAGGGATCCAGTTTCAGTTTTCTGCATATGGCTAGCCAGTTTTCCCAACACCATTTATTAAATAGGGAATCCTTTCCCCAGTGTTTGTTTTTGTCAGGTTTGTCGAAGATTAGATGGTTGTAGATGCGTGGTGTTATTTCTGAGGACTCTGCTCTGTTCTATCGGTCTATATGTCTGTTTTGGTACCAGTACCATACTGTTTTGGTTACTGTAGACTTGTGGTATAGTTTGAAGTCAGGTAGCATGATGCCTCCAGCTTTGTTCTTTTTCCTTAGGACTGTTTTGGGTATACAGGCTCTTTTTTGGTTCCACATGAAATTTAAATTAGTTTTTCTAATTCTGTGAAGAAAGTCAATGGTAGCTTGATGGGGATAGCACTGAATCTATAAATTACTTTGGGAAGTATGGCCATTTTCACAATATTGATTCTTCCTATCCATGAGCATGGAATGTTTTTCCATTTGTTTGTGTCCTCTCTTATTTCCTTGAGCAGTGGTTTGTAGTTCTCCTTGAAGAGGTCGTTTACATCCCTTGTAAGTTGTATTCCTAGGTATCTTATTCTCCTTGTAGCAATGGAATATACAATATATTTCTAAATACGCTGTACACTTTCACAGCTTCATTGGTTTATTTTAGTCAAGAAACACTTCGTTTTTGGCTATATTATATCATATAAATTTCAACTATCTGAAAAATGAGACCTAATAAGTGGCCACAAATGAGATCATAACAATATTATACAACTTGCCAAAGCTGTTCCTTAAAAATGCTAAGGTGTTCATGTACAAGACCATCCTTGAAATAATGCTAAAACATTTGGGTGCAGTGGTTCATGCCTGTAATCCCAACATTTTGGAGGCCAAGGTGAGAGGATTGCTTTGGCCCAGGAGTTCGAGACCAGACTGGGCAACATAGGGAGACACCCCCTCTCTACCAAAAATTTAAAAATTAGCCAGACATAGTGGCACACCCCTGTAGTCCCAGCTACTTGGGAGGCTAAGGTGGGGGGACCACTTCAACCTGGGAGGTTGAGGCTGCAGTAAGCTATATCCACACCACTGCACTCCACCCTGGGCAACAGACTGAAACCCTGTCTCAGAAAATAAATAAATAAATAATACTAAAACGATTTATACCTACAACTTAGAGACAAAATAGTCTGATAATATTTTTACAAACATAGTGTTCAAAATTATTGGAAAAGCAACGTCAGGTGTCAAATAGCAATAGTCAAATTTGAAGAAACATTAATTGAAAACATTTAAATATCTACAATACTTCAGGTATTTTATTAGCTTCTGGGAATACCAAAGTGAATAAGACGGTCTCTGCCCTGTAGGGCAGATAAGTGTCTAGACAATTATACTACAATATATTTATTCTCCAGGAATAATTACATATACATACAGCCATGCATCATTTAATGACGGATATGTTCTGAAAAATGCATCGTTAGGTGATTTCATTGTCGGAACATCACAGAATGTATTTATACAAACCTAGATGGTACAGCCTACTACATACCTAGGCTATATGGTAGAGCCTATTGCTCTGAAGCTACAGGTGTACAGGATGTTACTATACTGAATGTTGTAGGTAATCGTAACACCATGGTAAGTATTTGTATCTAAACATAGAAAAAGTAGAGTAAAAATATAGTATCATTTTATGGGACTGTATATGTGGTCCCCCACTGACCAAAATGTCATTATGGAGTGCATGACTGACTCTACATACATAGAATCAATATGATACCAAGGGGTGGAGGGATGGTAATCCTAGAGGGCTTCTTTGAAAAGTACCATATGGTGGCTTACGCCTGCAATCACAGCATTTTGGGAGGCTGAGGCAGGCGGATCACGAGGTCAGGAGATGGAGACCATCCTGGCCAACATGGTGAAACCCTGTCTCTACTAAAAATAAAAAAATTAGCTGGGTATGGTGGCACACGTCTGTAATCCCAGCTACTCAGGAGGCTGAGGCAGCAGAATCGCTCAAATCTGGGAGGCGGAGATTGCAGTGAGCCAAGATCGCGCTACTGCACTCCAGCCTGGCGACAGAGCAAGAGTCCTTCAAGAAAGAAAAGAAAGAGAAGAAAGAGAAGAAAGAAAGAAAGAAAGAAAGAAAGAAAGAGAAAAAGTACCATATGATAAAAATAATTCAGTGCTGACACAGCACAGGATTGGGATAAGCAGCAGGAAATGAAGCTAGGAAGGTAGTTTAGGGATAGATTATTATTATGGCCTTGAACACTATCCTAAGGATCTCAGCCTTTATTCAGCAGCCACTAATAGGACTCAATTTTTTTTAAAATATACAGGGACCAACATAATCACATAGGTTTCAAAAAAGATAATGAAGATAATGTTAGTAGCATTCCAAAGGAGAGACCAATTTGTCCAATAGTTCATGACAGAAGTGATATGGGCTTCTGAACTGTAATTACGTAAAAGGAAAAAGGATAGATTTAAGAGACAATCCAGAGAAAGGACATGAAGGAGGACTACAAATTAGAATCAAAGCTGAGACAATGACGGTTTCTAGCTGAGGTTCCAGAAAGGAGTTTATGCCACATACAAAGTAAAGAATATACACATGCCAGGTTTGGGGAGGCAGAAATGGGTTTCAGAGATATACACAGAAATCTATGAAAAAGGAGTCTTAGAGACATGAAGGAAGTAGAGTTTCAATTTAAAAAGGGCCAACAACATCAAATACTTTGGAGGTGACATCAACAGATGAGTGAGATTGGGCCACTGAGTTAAACAACTAGGATATTAGTTATCAGGCCTCACACTATAAAGGAAATAAAAAGAATACCTGCTGAAGTAAAGCCATTGCATGTAGAAACCCAAGCCAATAAACTCTAGACCAGCAGTTCACAAACTTTTTGGTCTTAGGATCATTTACACTCTTAAAATTTAAGAGTTTTTGTTTTTTGTTTTTCTTAATGTGGGTCATCTATCGATGTTTACTATATTAGAAATAAAAACTGATAAAAATCTAAATATATTAGTTCATTTAAAAAATAAATACATCACATATTAAATGACATATTTTTATTTTAAAAACTTATTATTTTCCAAAACAAAGATATTTTGTATGAAGAGTGGCATCGTATATTTCTGCAAACCTCTAACATCTGGTTAGTAGAAGACACCTGGATTGTCATATCTATCTCAGCATTCAATTTGTTGCAATATGTTGTTTTAGTCCAAAAATATTAAGAAAATCTGGACTCTCACAGATATACAGTTGAAAAGAGGTAAGTAGTTGAATAGCATTTTCAGATAACTATAGGTGTTATTCTTTGATACTACATAAAAACACAGTTGTTTCTCAAAGGTTAGTTGCAATATGAAATCTGAAACCACATCAATGAAGTTTTCAGTGTTCCCTTAAAATTTGTTGGTATTTTGTACTTCGATGGATTACCCATTACAGTTTTGTAAAATCATACATCGGTAACTAGGAACCATTTGTTTGCTGAGTTATGCGTAGCTTCCAAATGCTGACACATTTCATGGTGAAATATCAGAAATTATATTCATTGATACCACCACTAATCTTCTCAGAAAAGTCTTTATACACAGAAACTCTAAAGCTCATTGTTACTACAAATTTTCAAAAATTCTAATTTTCACTTGAATGATTATCACTGGCAACATATAGTATCAAGTGTTTTCCTTGAAGTGATATATTTTTTGAATATATTCATTTTCAAGAAAATATATGCTAAATATCCAAGTCTGAATAACTATGGTATTTCAGGTAGTCTTTCAAGTAAAAATGATGCTCTATGACAAAAAGACTAGCTCTGCTTGCAAGACAAACTACACACGTGCTTTCCCTTAACCACTGTACTTTGGTATACAGTAGAAGTGCTTTATGTGTAGTTCCCATTTTGTCAGACAGAATATTTTTAAAAATATGAGATGTAATAAAATTAGTAAATTTTTCTGCTTCAAGGATATTCTTAATTCAAACTGACATTATTCTTACTGCATGCATGTACATGGTGGTGAATATTACAATGAAGATAGCAATTTGGTGCCACTGCTTTGATTCATGCTAAGGTACTGGCAGTTTTACCCATCACTGCCTCTGCACCATCACAGTGAAAAAGGCAAATAACATCTTCAAATTATTATAAAAACAGTGTGAACCTCATAGAAAGCTTCAACTAAAAAGATCTCAGGGACTCTCAGTGTCCCTCAGACTACACTTTGAAAACCACTCTGATATCCAGACTACACAAACACTAATAATCACTTGTAAAATTTACCCATATACAATTAACCAGTGTTGAGTCCTCTTACAGGACAAAAAACAAACAAGTAAGAAATCTCCTAGAATAAGGAGTCTCTGAACAACTAAATGGTTGCTACAAAGGCTCCTCAGATAGACAGGAGGCGGCTCAGGAACCATGCATTTCTTTAAAAAGGACTTATGTAGATGGTCCTCAACTTTTTTCTCCCATTCCTACACCAAAAGTCTAGAAGAATCAGTGCCAAACCTCAAATTTGAAGACATAAAGCAAGTATGACAAGAAAACAACGATGCTGAAAAGATTTCTACCAGATGATAGTTGGTTTAAGCTTCTTTCAGAATGTGGATTTTATAGCTTACTTTTAATAGAAGCTGAAATAACTCACTCTTTTTACCTAACCATAATAATACTACTGTGTTCAGTTATAAACAACATATATTTTTAATGAAGAAGTTCCACCTCTTCAGCCTACACATAAAGGAAAGATCTACTAACACTAAACCTCACATATAGAGCTTGGTACAGTTAAAGCGGTTCTAATTTGCAAAACTGTAAAATTTTAAAGAAACAAAAAAATCCATTTTGCTCACCACTGTATGTCTAGTATCCAACTCAGCCCTTAAATGAGATGCTCAATAAACATTTGCTGAATGCTGAATATTGAAATGGTTGATATGAAATGAGATATGAACCCAGGTTACCAAAATCATACTAGTGTAACATCTAGCACTCTTTCTACTATGTGAAATCTTTTTCATAGCTCTCTAAAATAACACCTATGAGAAACCTAAAGGACTGTTATAATATCCTCTAACAAAATGTAACATTACCTGTTACATTTGAAAGCCTGGTATGAACCATTTAGACCACAGTTTGAAACCCAAACCAATAATTCTATCATTTTCATTTCTAAATATTTGCTATCTGAATTAAGCAATATTAAGTAACTGTCCACTACTAGATGAAGTACCAATAAGACACCAGTCTTAATTTAATCATCACACATTGATTATCACCCTCATACAGACTATCCTTAATATTTAATATTTCATTTTCTCTGATGATTCAGAATTTTGTTTTTTTGAGACAAGGTCTCACTCTGTTGCCCAGGCTGGAGTGCAGTGGTATGATCACAGCTCACTGCAACCTCGAACTCTGGGGCTCAAGGGATCCTCCCACTTCAGCCTCCTGAGTAGCTGGGACCACAGGCATGCACCACCACACCCAGCTAATTTTTTTAATGTTTAGTAGAGACGAGATCTCACTGTGTTGCCCAGGTTGGTCTCAAACTCCTGGCCTCAAGAAATCCTCCTGTCTCAGCCTCCCAAGGTGCTGGGCTTACAGGTGTGGGCCACTGGGCCAGCCAAGAATGATCCTTAATTTCCTAAAGTTTCTTGCATTTATATTTGGGATATTTCTTGCCTTATAAGAATCTTCAGATAGGCTGGGCACAGTGTCTCACTCCTGTAATCCCAGCACTTTGGGAAGCCGACGCAGACGGATCACCTGAGGTCAGGAGTTTGAGACCAGCCTGGCCAGCATAGTGAAACCCCACCTCTACTAAAAATACAAAAATTAGCCTGGTGTGGTGGCGGGCACCTGTAATCCCAGCTACCACAGAGGCTGAGGCATGAGAATTGCTTGAACCTGGGAGGTGGAGGTTGCAGTGAGACGAGGTCACGCCACTGTACTCCAGCCTGGGCGACAGAGCAAGACTGTCTCAAATTCTGCCTCAAAAAAAAAAAAAAAGAAAGAAAAGAAAAGAAAGAAAAGAAACTTCAGATATAAAGACTGTGCAGCATCTTGAAAATAATGTGTCACCATGGCATTTTGTTTCCTTTTAAAAAATTTCCTGTCAGTTTGACATTTACTACTGTTTCTCTCACAAAAGCCCAATGTAAAAAATTTTGGAGTGAGGGGCTGAAAAATTACCTGTTGGGTATAACGTTCACTATTTGGGTAATGGGTACACCGGAATCCCAATCCCACCACTCTGCAATATACCCAAGTAACAAACATGCACATGTACCCCAAAATCTAAAATAAAATTAAAACTTGAGGAACTGAAGCTACAACAAATCATTTTATTTTGAAATACATGCCATGAATGTAACTTCGTTCTCTAGAAAGACATGATCTACCATGGATATAGCCAAAGGAAATGGGCTTCTGTTGCATAAAGAATTTGAACTTAATATTATTTAAAGAAAAAAAATTATATTGCCAATAAAGACTTTAAAGGGGCCAGAATGGTGGCTCATTCCTATAATCCCAGTTCTTTGGGAGGCCAAGGTGGGAGGATCACTTGAGCTCAAGAGTTTGAGACTAGCCTAGGCAACATAGAGATCCCCCATCTCTACAAAAAATAAGAAAATTAGCCACACATGGTGGTGTGCATCTGTAGTTTCAGCTACTTGGGAGGCTGAGGTAGGAGGATTCCTTGAACCTGGGAGTTCGAGGCTGCAGTGAGCCTGGATGATGCCACTGCAACCCAGCCTGGGCAACAGAATGAGATCTTATCTCAAAAAAGAAAAAAGAAAAAAAAAAGACTTCAAAGGTAGAACAAGGACTCAATCTTCTCTGCAGGTCTAAAAAGAAAAAAGTTTTTCAAATGTCTAGAATGGCTTAGACTTGGCCTAACATTTGGCAATGAGGCAGAATCAGTTCAAAGGTCAGTCTGACCCAAAGGATTCAAATCCCATCTGTGGGTCACACAAACAAATCATTAGCAAACTGCATCCTTCTGCTCTGCAGCTATCCAGTCTTGGCTTTAGTACTTGCCAACCTTACTCTGGAAATTACCCTGTTAATTAATAAGTCAATTATGGAGAATTATTTCTTCCAACTACTGAAACTTTTGCTACTCAACACCGGTCTGCAGTCCTTTAATCTTGTTTTTTTAACATTACCAGAGAGGAAAAATATTAATATTCTGTGATGCAATCAATATCTTCTCTAGTAACAATACCCTGTTCCACACTGTTCTATACAAACACAGATTCTACCCTGAATTTCAGAAACCACTAGGAAAATAACAGATAACAGAGAAATTAGAGCTCTTAGGTTTAACTTAGAGCCAAAATCAAAAGAGAAGAGACAATTCAGAGAGAGGAAGGAAGAAGCTGAGAGGGTCGTGGTGTAGAACACTTACTTTCAGGAACACAGTGTCCCTTAGATTTCTGGTGAGTTGCCCAGAGCCTCTTCAGTTTCAATCCAAATGACAATGCTTCTCTGAGTCCTCCTCAAGTAATGTTTCCACCACTAAAAATTGGATCTACAAGAGCTCAGATGTACTGGTAAAAAAAAAAAATGTCAGGGGCCCCCATGTGGGCCTCAAGCCTCTTTTAAACTAGGCCCACTTCTCTGTCCTGGGCCAACTCCCCTGTGTACTATATTCCTTCTTCTTCCAGGTGCCAGGTATTCAGCCTGTTTCTTCTCTTCTGAGCTGCCACCACCTACTCTATTTCTCAGGGTTCCTCTAACCCCAAGACTGGCTGTGGAGTAGGACACCAGCTTCCCCCCTTCCTTGCTGTCCCTGCAAATAAACATATAGGCTCTTCTAGTTTCAGTATTTTTCTAATGGCTACAAGAAAATAGAGAGGGAACAACAAAAAGCAATAATATATAGTACCAGAGATCAAGATTATAATTGTTTCCACTTTAATGTTCCTGCCTCCAAAAAACGAATTTTCTAAAAATTGCTTATTGAGCATTTTAAAAAGCACAAAGTACTAACACAGATACACAAATATACTCTAAACCAACTCCAACCTTACACAGCCAAGAAGATACTCTGCTTTTCAAAATACTTAAATCACAAATCACGGGTCCAAAAATAGTAACCACAATCATTTTAGCAAATACTTTTTTTCTTTTTGGAATGTTCTGTTGTAATCCCTTAAATTTAGCATACGTTTGAAAGTTTGCTTTTTGAATATGAAAAATGTACCAAATATTTTATCCATTGTGGGAATATACAAAAAGCATATGATGATTTACAAAAAACAAGCATGTCAAAACCAGGGAGCTTCACTGAGAAATTTTTCAGATAAGTTACTGTCAACCATTCCTGTCTCTAAATTTTAAACTTAATAAAATTCTGTAAACGGTGTTTTTCAAAAAAATCAAGATCTCATTTTTTAGAAATCTAACGTCTACTGAATATTTGTATATGTCAATATTACATGTGCCTTCTTTTTTAAAGCAACAGTAAGATTAGTATGCTTATTGTTATAGTTTAGTTTCTAATGGACTTTGTAATATCAAAATACATATCTTCTCTAAATATTAAGTAATAAATCACAGGATTATATTTAATTCAAAGGGTACCTTCGTATAAGAATCAAGGAGCTCGATAACTAAGTGCTGACAGATTAAGAATGCCACTGACTGAATTTCCTGGATGATTTTCTTTATTCACTTAATTCAAAGTCATTTTTTAAAAGACAGAGTTATTATACTGCAAGCTTACAATAAATAAAGCCTGAAAATAGGCAGAGATCTTTTCATCTCATTTGTCTAAGAGACTGCCATTTAATCAAACTAAAGATATAAAGGTACTTTCAGTAAAAATCTGTTCCTGTGACTGGGCTCATCTCCAACTACTTATTTATAAAATATTAGAGTACTGGAATAAAAACACTAAATAAAACCTTGATCTGACCCTTCCAGAAGTACATGTAGAAAAAGAAGTTTTAATATATTGTGTATTCTGCAATCAGATACTTTTCTTTCTTTAGGAACGAAATTAAATTACATCCTTTGCTCCTAAAGAGGATTTTATGGGTTTTCCTTGATCCCCACACACTAACACAACAATGCAGCCAACATTTTTATACCCAGAGTGGGGAGAGGGGCATTACACCCAGCGATACGAATTAAATCGCAGTAGCTAATGCCTCCCTTAAATAATTTATTCTCTCTTGGCAGCAAAAAACGTTACAGCCTCTTCAATTACCCCTCACCGCAAACCATCGCCTGGGTTGCGATCAATGTGACCCAGTTCCTATCGCCACAGCCACCTCCGTCTGCCTCCTCCCGCCGGGTCCGCGAGTGTCATGGGAGGGGGCGGCAGCCGCAGGGGCGTCCTCTGGTCGCCACCCCGCCGGCCGGCGGCGCGAGGGGCAGGCCCGGGACTCACCGGGTGGAGGTGCCCTTCCGCACATCGCACATCATGCACTTGAAGGCCTCGGCGCTGTTCCGGAAGGTGCAGACGCTACAGTCCCAGTAACCCTCATCCGAGGACGGCTTCGGCTGCCGCTTCGGCCTGCAGGACACAACCCGGACACGACGCGGCGCGGGGTCACCAGCAGGCCGCGCCCGGTGCCCGGGCCCCGCGGCCGCCCCCGCCCCGCCCCCCGCCCCAATTCTGCGACCCCCGCCCCGCGGGCCCCCGGCGCGCCGCGCTCCGGCTGAGGGGGAAGGGAATCAGGAAGAGGCAGGGCGCGAGCGCGGCCGCAGTCGCCGCCGCCACAGCCGCTCTGACACCCGGGCGGCCACTCCGGTCGCCGCCGCCATCGCGGCTCCATTGTGGGGCGGCCGGCGCCGGCCCCCTCAAGCGGCAGCACTCGCACACCAGCGGCGCTGCCCCCGTGCTCGCCCCGGTGCCCGGGCGGCTAGCGAGGCGGCCACCCGAAGCCCTGCACGAGGGCCCTGCCGCCCGCACAGTCCGGGCCCCGGGGCCCGGGCGCTGTTACCTGGTGGGGCTCTTCTTGTCTCCCATGGCTTGGCTATCAACGCACGCCGAGAGTCGCCGCCGCGACCGCTCTGTTTGTCAATAAGGAGGATAATAAGCCGGGCGGAAGCGGGCGGGGGAGGAGGGAGGGAGGGGGCGGGGAAGGCCGCACCGCCGCGCTCGGGAGCCGCCGCCGGATCCCACGCAGCTTCCAGCTGTCGGGGAAACTCCTGCCTGGGCGCACGTGACCCCCGCCGGCCAACCAGCAGCCGCGCCGGAGACTTCAAACGCGGCCAGCGCGGCCCAGCACCCGCGGCGAGTTAGCTGACGGGCGGTGCGGGGGTGGCCGCGGTGGCCGCGGCTGCCCCGGGCGCCGGCGCCGCCTCTCCGCGCTGTTCCCCCGTTGCCCCCTTGGTACCCCCGGCTGCCGGGGACTGCCTCGCGCTCCAGAGCCCCTCTGAGGAGGAAAACGTCTGTCCCACCGACTGGCAGGGGATGCTCCTCATCCCGTGCGAAGCCTGGTCCAAGGTAGGGCCGGCCGGCGTTCGGAGGCCTGTCCAGGTCTGGACAGAAGTGCCAGCCCGGGGTCTCCAGGTAGAACGACTTTCCTGGCCTCCGCTGTCCTTAGCTACCCAGCCCCCGCCTGCAGGATACCGGGGGCAAGGCGGGAACCAACACGCAGCGCCATTGCTACATGCCTTAAAGCACTGTCTGGTTTATGCACACAGATGCTCTAACAAGTAGGGATTGTCACCCCTAACTTAGAGGAATTGAAATCAAGACTCAAGAGAGATTAGGTGACTTCATCTAGGCTACATAATTAGAAAATGACAAAGCCAAGAGTCTAACTCTGTTTTAATTCCAAACGCGCCCTTTTGGCCTCTCAGGCCTCTGCAGTAGCTGCTTTTGAAAGAAACCCCTATATACTCATAAGTCCTTTTTAAATATAAGGAGTTTGCATGTCCCCTCAACGCTGTCTGCTAACAAAAGAACACCTTCCCAGGTCTCTACGTCAACATACTAAAGGTCCTCATACTCCAGACTCCAGCAACAGCCATCTAACTGGTCTCCGAAGCTCCACTTCCACCTCCCCAATGTATTCAGTAATCCACAACCAGATTAATAATAAAATGCTGTTAATACTATGCCACCACTCTGATCAAGAACCACTAACGACTTGCCCACACTCCTTAGCCTGGCATTCAAAGGCTTCACACATTTTCCCTACCTCTGCCTCCCTCTCCCATAAGGAAAGCTGCCTCCTGACAAAGAGTGCAGATGAAATTCATTCCCTTACCAGAACCCTTCCTTCATGCACATGGGTTACTTCTGCATAAAGTATATCCCTCTTTAACTGTGCTGTTTCTGTCCATCTTTCTAGGTTTACATCAAGTCCGAATTCATGTAAAATAATTTTATAGCTAAACTACATAGGAAATAATACAGTCAGAAGCCCAGGATTCTCAGCCTGCTTCTCCTGTTTCTTAGCTGATAGACCTTGGAAGTATTGCTTAATTTCTGTAATTCTCAACGTTTTCATATTCTGAATGGCATCTATATGAGATTGTTGTGCGATTAATAATAACATTTTTTGGCCGGGCGCGGTGGCTCACGCGTGTAATCCCAGCACTTTGGGAGGCCGAGGCGGGCGGATCACCTGAGGTCAGGAGTTCACAAGACCAGCCTGGCCAACGTGGCGAAACCCCATCTCTATTAAAAAATACAAATATTAGCCAGCTGTGGTGGCGGGCGCCTGTAATCTCAGCTACTCGGGAGGCTGAGGTAGGAGAATCGCTGGAACCCGAGAGTCAGAGGTTGCTGTGAGCCGAGATCGTGCCACTGCACTCGAGCTTGGGCGACAGAGCGAGACTCCGCCTCTAAGTAAATAAATAAATAACATTTTTTTGAGCACTATGTGCCAGGCACTTTGTAAATCCCTGCGCATAGATGCATATTTTAAAGGACTCAAAGTACTATGCACATGGCCTCATCGACTGCAGATGCTCTTCGATTTAGAAAGGGGGTACTTCCCGATAAATCCACCTTAAATAGAAAATATTGTAAATTGAAAATGCATTTGGTACACCGATAAACCCATCGTAAAGTAGAAAAATCGTAAGTCGAGCCATTGTAAATCCGTAGTCTAGCCCTTCATTTTAAAGACGAGGCAATTAGGGCCCAGGTTAAATGGTTTTTCTTTGATGAGCAGGCCAGGGTTAGAGCTCAGGTATCCTATTGGTCTTTCACCGCATCTTCTTTCTGATTAACCAAATCACTCCATTTACATAGCAGTCTCTAAACTCGTTGTACCATCTGTACTTTTTGCAAATGTAGCTTCTCATGATTCAGACCCAAATTCGGAAACCAGGAACCATGAGGAGTATGATTGAGGCACGTATACAAGAGAACCAGATTTAAGGCCTAGTCTTTAACCTCTCAGTAATGCAGTGGGTAAACTCAGCTAAGTCACTTCCTTTTTTTCATATGTAAAATAAAGGAGTTAAAACTATTATCACAACTAAGGTCCCTTGCAAGTCTAAGGCACTGTGAAGTTTTTAAATGCCTCAACTGGATGGATCCTCAAATAGACTGACAAGAACTGCTCTACTTGCAAAAGTGATGGCAACAATGTATTTTTAAATAAAAAGGAAACTAAATCAAGCACTCTAAAAATCCCCCATGCTGCAAATCACCATTTCACTAGATTGTAACCTCCCTCACTAAAAAGCAAGCCGCACCTCTAAATCATGAACAAAAAGCACAATAACTTTTGTTGCCTTTATTGCTGCATCTCCAGCCCCTAGAACAGTGTGACACATAGTGGGCACTCAATAAATATTCTGAGAATAAATACATCCACTTATAGTCAGGTTAGCGCGCGCCTGTATTCCCAGCTACTTGGGAGGCTGAGGCAGGAAGATAACTTGGGCCCCGGAGTTCGAGACCAGCCTGGGCAACAAAGCCAAGACCCTGTTTCTAAACTAAATAATCAATACATTCACTTGTGTTACAATTGTTGAATGAGATTTTTTTCTTTCATATTGGGATTTACAAACTGTTAGGCATATTGCATGCAGTGGATGGTCAATAAATGCCAGAATTAACATTTATCCTTCAAAATGAACTTTACAACTCCGCACATCCTTGTCGATGAACCAGGAACCTAGTTTTTGTGGAGCACAGAATCATATGCCCTTGCACTATACCAACTGCCTCCCATTTATGGGTATTTCTCTTAAAAAAAAATCTCTGCCCCTACTAGGCTTACGTGGAGACAGTAGTACAGGAGGTACTCCTCCCATTTCACCACAAAAAGTCACACCTTTCCTAAAGTGTTTACTAGCTGTAAGAGTGGCTGTTGTGGAGAAAACAGATCTTTTTATTACTAAAGTGGCCCAGGTTCTTACCCAATCAGGTGTCTTTTCAATACAGTAACAGAGTTCAGTACTTTAGAAATGTTAATTCATTACGGTCACTTGTAAAGTGACAAACACTAACGATCGTTTTAACAATTTAACAAGTGTTGAAGTTTTCTGATGATTTACTTTTTTTGTTGTTTGTTTTTTTGTGTGTTTGTTTGTTTTTTTGTTTGTTTGTTTGTTTGTTTTTGTGTGTGTGTGAGAGAGTCTCACTCTAGTGCCTGGGCTGTAGTACAGTGGTGTGATCATAGGTCACTAAAGCCTTGAACTCCTGGGCTCCAGCGATTCTCCTGCCTCAGCCTCCTGAAGTGTTGGGATTCCAGGCATGAGCCACTGTGCCTGGCCTTACCTTAATGTTTAAAAGGTAAATGAGGGCAGACCAGTGGCTCATGCCTGTAATCCCAATACTTTGGGAGGCCGAGGTGGGCAGATGTCTTGAGCTCAGGAGTTCAACACTAGCCTGGGCCATATGGGGAAACCCTGTCTCTACAAAAAATACAAAAATTAGCCGGGTGTGGTGGCATGCATCTGTAGTCCCAGCTACTTGGGAGGCTGAGGTGGGAGGATCACTTGAATCCAGGAAGCAGAGGTTGCAGTGAGCCAAGATCACACCACTGCACTCTATCCTGGGTGACAGAATGAGGCTCTGTCTCAAAAAAAAAAAAAAAAAAAGTAAAGCAATCTTTACTTTCCCCAGTTACTGAGGAAGCTGAGAGCTGAGGCAGGAAGGATCACTTGAACCCAGGAGCTGTGGGCTGCAGTGTGCTATACTATTCGGGTGTCTGCACTAAGTTCGCCATCAATATGGTGACTTCCCAAGAGTGAGGGGCCACCAGGTTGCCTAAGGAGGGGTGAACTGGCCCAAGTCAGAAACTGAGCAGGTCAAAACTCCCGTGCAGCGCTGGGCGCAGTAGCTTACACCTGTAATCCCAGCACTTTGGGAGGCTGAGGCAGGCGGATCACCTGAGGTCAGGAGTTCAAGACTAGCCTGGCCAACATGGCGAAACCCCATCTCTACTAAAAAATACAAAAATTATCCAGGCGTGGTGGCACGTGCCTGTAATCCCAGCTACTCGGGAGGCTGAGGCAGGGAGAATTGCTTGAACCTGGGAGGCAGAGGTTGCAGTGAGCTGAGATTGCGCCATTGCACTCCAGCCTGAATGACAGAGTATGACTCTGTCTGAAAAACAGAAACAAAAAACTCCCATGCTGATCAGCTGTGGGATCATGCCTGTGAATAGACACTGCACTCCAGCCTAGGCAACATGGTGGGGACTATGTCTCTATAAAATAAATAAATTAAAATTAAAGTAATCCCTAGGCTATTGATATAATAATATCTGTTTCCGTTCCAATATGCTTCCTAGGAGAGACTGGAGTAGGTACTGAAATTGTGCATGTGATCCTGTTTACACGTGAACAGTAATCTGTTCTTTCTGGAGATGAATAAAAAGATTGAGAGTCTGTCGTAGATCAAGAGACTGACAGTGTGGGCGAGGTGCAGTGGTTCACACCTATAATCCCAGCACTTTCAGAGGCCAAGGCAGGAGGGTCTCTTGAGCTCAGGAGTTCAAGACCAGCCTGGGCAACATAGCAAAACTTCATTTCTACTAAAAATAAAAAAAAAATAGCCTGGTGTGGTGGTGCATGTCTGTAGTCCCAGCTACTTGGGAGGCTAAGGTGGGAGGATCATTTGAGCCCGGAAGGTCGAGGCTGCAGTGAGCTATGATAGTGCCACCGCACTGCAGCCTGGGCAACAGAGTGAGACTCTGTCTCAAAAAATTAAAAATAAAAAAAGGAGACTGACAGCAGGATCTCAGAGACCCTAGATCTTCTGGTTAGTCTTGAGTTTATTAGCCAAACATAATAACAACAATAAAAACTACGTATTGATGTTGTATATAGTTATTAGGCAACAGGAGCTAATACCTGAAATGAGAAGTACCATCTTGTTTATTAACTGGAATTTGAGAGAAAATGGGGTACCTAAGGGAGAAATGAGCTGTAAACCTTCCCTGAGAGCAGGAGCTCAAAGTATAATAGTAAGCTACAGTGGTAAAACCAATCACATTTTGAAAGATGGATTTTGTGGTTTTTGTTTGGTTGACTGGTATCTAATTTTGTTAGTTATAAAAGTTATATGTCACCAGTTGTACATTATTCGTTTTTTAGGGTGCCATAACAAAGTACTGCAGACTGGGTGGTATAAACAACAGAAATTTATTTGCTCACAGTTCTGAAAGTTAGAAGTCTGTGGTCAAGATGTCAGCAGGGGGCCAGGCACAGTGGTTCACACCTGTAATCCCAGCACTTTGGGAGGCTAAGGCAGGCGGATCATGAGGTCAGGAGATCAAGACCATCCTGGCTAACACGGTGAAACCTCGTCTCTACTAAAAATACAAAAAAAATTAGCCGGGTGTGGTGGCAGGCACCTGTAGTCCCAGTTATTTGGGAGGCTGAGGCAGGAGAATGGCGTGAACGTAGGAGGCAGAACTTGCAGTGAGCTGAGATCACACCACTGCACTCCAGCCTGAGTGACAGAGCAAGACTCCATTAAAAAAAAAAAAAAAAAAAGATGTCGGTAGAGTGATTTCTTCTGAGGCCTCACTCCTTGGCTTGTAGATGACTTGCTCTGTCTCGAGTAGTCTTCTCTCTATGTGTGTCTGTGTCCTAACCTCCCCTTCTTATAAGGATACTAGTTATTGCATTAGGGCTATCCTAATGACCACATTTTAATTTAATCACATCTTTAAAGACTCTGTAAAGACTCCAAATACAGTCACATTCTAAGATACTGGGGGGTTAGGACATTAACATACGAATTTTGGGGGAGGGAAAGCCACAGTTCAGCCCATAATACTGGTGTCAAGTTCAGCAAATATATATATATATATATATATATATATATATATATATATATATATATGAATTAACATATCCAGTGCCTTGTTATAACACTCCTGGTACAGGTTCACAATCCTTATCCGAAACCCTTAAAGCTGGATATGTTTTGTAAGTAAGGCATTTGGGAATTTTCAAAAGGCAGTTGACACAAATACTACATAATTACCCAACACTCTGAGTGGGTTCTGAGATAGTGCCTCTTAATCAAACACACTAATATTTCTGAAAAACATAAATATTCATACTAAGTGGGAAAATTAATGTCTATAAATCATCTCACATCAGTTCTACTCAGGTTTTGCTGGTAAATGATAAAAGGTCAGGTAAAATATAAAGCTTTCAGGCCAGACGCGGTGGCTCACGCCTGTAATTCCCAGCACTTTGGGAGGCCGAGGCGGGCAGATCACGAGGTCAGGAGATCGAGACCATCCTGGCTAACACAGTGAAATCCCGTTTCTACTAAAAATACAAAAAAATTAGCCGGGCGTGGTGGCGGGCACCTGTAGTCCCAGCTACTTGGGAGGCTGAGGCAGGAGAATGGCATGAACCCGGGAGGCAGGGCTTGCAGTGAGCCGAGACTGCACCACTGCACTCCAGCCTGGGCGACAGAGCGAGACTCCATTTCAAAAAAAAAAAAAAAGCTTTCAATTTTCAGTTCTTCTTGGATTATGGGATTATGGACAAAGGATTATGGATCTGTAAGAATTTGAGTAAGAATTAAGATTACAAAGATTAAGATTTAAAATATCCACATTATTTGACGCAGTAATTCTACTTTGAGGAACATATCCTAAGGATACAACCTGAAATGCATGAAAAGTTTTTCACAGAAATAGCCATGAAATTATTTTAATATACATTGAAAACAACCTGCATGGTCATCTGAAGAGAAATAGTTAAATAAAATATGATCTAACCAAAGAACTGGATTTTAAGAAGTCATTAAAAACAATGTTGATGAATAATTTGTAACAAGAGGCAATGCTTATGTTGTAACATCAAGTGAAAAAGGCAGAATCTAAAATTGAATAAGTATATAAAAAGCATAGAAAACATTATAAGGAGACACACCTAAATATTAATGGTGGCTTGTCAGTCTTTCAATTTCTTTTTTCTTTTTCTTTTTTTTTTTTTTAAGACAGAGTTTTGCTCTTGTCGCCCAGGCTGGAGTGCAATGGTGTGATCTCAGTTCACTGCAACCTCCGCCTACTGGGTTCAAGCAATTCTCCTGCCTCAGCGTCCCAAGTAGCTGGGATTACAGGCGCCCGCCACCAGGCCCGGCTAATTTTTTGTATTTTTAGTAGAGACAGGGTTTCATCATGTTGGTCAGGCTGGTCTTGAACTCCTGACCTCAGGTGATCCACCCACCTCGGCCTCCCAAAGTGCTGGGATTACAGGCCTGAGCCACCGCACCTAGCCTTTTTTTTTTTTTTAATTGAGACAGGGTCTTGCTCTGTCACCCAGGCTGGAGTGCAGTGGCACAATCATGCCTCACTGCAGCCCTAACTTCCCAGGCTCCACCAATCCTCCCACCTCAGCCTCCCACGTAGCTGGGACCACAGGTGCACGCCACCACTCCCGGCTAATTTTTGTACTTTTGGTAAAGATGGGGTTTCACCATGTTTCCCAGGCTGGTCTCAAACTCCTAAGCCCAAGTGATCCACTCACCTCAGCCTCCCAAAGTGCTAGGATTTAGATGCATGAGCCAGTATGCCTGGCCCAGTCTCTCAACTTCATTTCAGCACAGTATTGTCTGTTTTTTACCATTTGCCTCTAGCCTTTTGTTCCTTCCTTGCTCTTCTCCTCTGTCCCCCTATATTGTACCCTTCCCCCCATTTTTACCACCGCTTTCTGATAGCTCTCTATATTATCCCATGGTCTCACCTTAACTAATGGCGCCACCAACCAGTGCTCCGTTCCTCCTGCATTTCCTCTTTACTCCAAACCAGCCCAGCACTAGATTCAAAGTAGCCTCTCCTGTCTACACATTAACTCTCATCCCCCTTTCCCAAATCCAGGAATTAGTGTGATGGGAACATAAGATTCATTAATGAAGGACAACCTTGAACAGGGAACTGGGAGACATTGTTTCAAGACTTTACCCCACACCTCTGAAAGGGCAGCACTGTGGCCCACTGATGCTGGTGTCTCTGACAAGGTCTTATTCAGCTGGTTCTGCAAATACCGGGAAAAGTGTAAAGTGGATTCTGCCTCTGCCAAAGAAAGGAACTGCTGCTGCTGTAGCGATGCTTGGAGGAGCAGGGAGAGGACTGGACACCAACAAAAAGCCAACAAGAAGCAAACAGAAGAAAAGCAAGTCCCAGCCAGGTGCAGTGGCTCATGCTTGCAATCCCAGCACTTTAGGAGGCCAAGGAGGGTGGATCACCTGAGGTCAGGAGTTCAAGACCAGTCTGGCCAACATGGTGAAACCCTGTCTCTACTAAAATACAAAAATTAGCCAGGCATGATGGTGGGTGCCTGTAATCCCAGCTACTCGGGAGGCTGAGATAGGAGAATCGCTTGAACCTGGGAGACGGTGGTTGCAGTGAGCCGAGATCACACCACTGCACTGCACTCCAGCCTGGAAAGCTGAGTGAGACTCCGTCTCAGAAAAAAAAAAAAAAAGCAAGTCCCTTTTTTCTCTAGCTGTGCAGCCTCCTGCTGGTACCCCTTGGCTGAGTAAGAGAACAAAGTGGAAATGGGGTCCCAGAGTATTAGCGGAGTACTAGCTCCCATCACAAAGCCGAGTGTAGCATGGAGGGTGGGGTGGGGCTGAGAGATGATGACCTCTTTGACCACTCAGCATTACACAAACTTTTCTATACATATTTAAACTTCTATACAATGAGACATTTCTACCATTCCCCTAGATGCAACTATCCCATATACAAAGACATTCTCATCCTCCCCTAAAATGAGGAGACACTATGCCCCAGCAGTCATTATATCCACTGTGGCAGGCAATCACACCGTCCATCTCCACACTATTTTAATAACTCCTTAAATTCACCCACAGT
Source organism: Pan troglodytes (assembly GCF_028858775.2). Taxonomy (NCBI): domain Eukaryota; kingdom Metazoa; phylum Chordata; class Mammalia; order Primates; family Hominidae; genus Pan; species Pan troglodytes. Next base: position 53,601,415 of record NC_072408.2, on the reverse strand, counting down.
CTTAGCTGGTTTTCTGTTACCGAAATACTAAACGTTATAGTTTAACCTCCAACAAAACTTGTATTGAGTAATAAAAGGAAAAAGAGGAAGAATAAAATAGTTCATACAAATGCACACACATACATGCACACACATAAGCAATGAAGAAAATATATGTAGCTGCTACGTCCTCCTTTCTGTAACCAGTCATGGGACCACGGTTGTTAGTTATAACTGTGACCCACTAACCATTCCTTGTTACTCCTTACTTAGTCAAGCCCTTAGCAACGCTGAATTCTTTACCTGATGAGGTGACCTAAACCTTCATTCCTGAAGTGTCTAAATGCTCAGTAGTCCTGACTTGGTTTGGTTACTGAAGTCTTCATTAACTTTTACTATTGGACATTGAAGTACTAAGAGGTTCTCTGAAGAATACCCTAGGCTGAAGACATAGTGATTTTTTTCCCTTCAGCTTTTATTTTAAGTTCCAGGGTACATGTGCAGGGTATGCAGGTTTGCTACATAAGTAGATGTGTGCCATGGTGGTTTCCTGCTCAGACCACCTTGGTATTAAGTCCAGCATCTATTTGTTATTGTTCCTGATGCTCTCCTGCCCAGTAATCCCCACTCCAACAGGCCCCAGTGTGTGTTGTTCCCCTCCCTGTGTCCATGTGTTATTATAATTCAGCTCCCACTTATAAGTGAGAACATATGTGTTTGGTTTTCTGTTCCAGCATTAGTTTGCTGACAATAACAGCTTCTAGAACCAACCATGTCCCTGCAAAGGATATGATCTCGTTCCTTTTTATGGCACATAGTATTCCATGGCGTATATGTACCACATATTCTTTCTCTAGTCTATCATTGATGGGCATTTGGGTTGATTCCATGTCTTTGCTATTGTGAGTAGTGCTGCCATGAACATAAGCATGCATGTATCTTTATAATATAATGATTTATATGCCTTTGGGTATATACCCAGTAATGGGATGGCTGGGTCAAATAATATTTCTGCCTCTAGATCTTTGAGGAATTGCCACACTGTCTTCTGCAATGGTTAAACTAATTTACACTCCCACCAACAGTGTAAAAGCATTCCTTCTTCTCCGGAACCTCACCAGCATCTGTTATTTCTGGACTTTTTAATAATTGCCATTCTGAATGGCATGAGATGGTATCTCATTGTGGGTTTGATTTGCATTTCTCTGACATAGTCATTTTTATCCTTGCAGCATATCAGTAACCCAATTTTGCCTTGAATCTGGTTCAGTCTCCCCATCCAATATAGCAATGTCCTTATTTATCTTTAGTTTGATGGCATGAGGAGTACTAAATATCCAAGTGTCAATTTCATCGTCCAGTTCAATTGTTGTGGCCTTTTGTGAAAGCATTTCTACTCTGGGAATCAAGACCTTCAGGTTAGTAAAGTGCAATGTTATGGGTATGGAAAGCAAAATTTCTGCAAATAGGCATAATAGTGAGAAAAGCCACTCCCATTTCCATCTCTCTCTTTTTTATGTATATACTTTAAGTTCTCGGATACATGTGCATAACCTGCAGGTTTGTTACATAGGTATACATGTGCAATGTTGGTTTGCTGCACCAACTCTTCATTTACATTAGGTATTTCTCCTAATGCTATCCCTCCCCCAGCTCCCCACCCCCTTACAGGCCCTGGTGTGTGATGTTCCCCTCCCTGTGTCCATGTGTTCTCATTGTTCAACTTCCAATTATGAGTGAGAACATGCGGTGTTTGGTTTTCTGTCCTTGTGATAGTTTGCTGAGAATTATGGTTTCCAGTTTCGTCCATGTCCCTGCAAAGAATATGAACTCATCCTTTTTTATGGCTGCATAGTATTCCACAGTGTATATGTGCCACATTTTCTTAATCCAGTCTATCATTGATGGACATTTGGGTTGGTTCCAAGTCTTTGCTATTCTGAATAGTGACACAATAAACATACGTGTGCATGTGTCTTTATAGCAGCATGATTTATAGTCCTTTGGGTATATACCCAGTAATGGGATGGCTGGGTCAAATGGTATTTCTAGTTCTAGATCCTTGAGGAATCACCACACTATCTTCCACAATGGTTGAACTAATTTACACTCCTACCAGCAGTGTAAAAGTGTTCCTATTTCTCCATATCCTCTCCAGCATCTGTTGTTTCCTGATAATGATCACCATTCTAACTGGCATGAGATGGTGTCTCATTGTGATTTTGATTTGCATTTCTTTGATGATCAGTGATGATGAGCATTTTTTCATATGTCTGTTGGCTGCATAAATGTTTTCTTTTGAGAAGTGTCTTTTCATATCCTTTGCCTACTTTTTGATGGGGTTGCTTGTTTTTTTCTTGTAAATTTGTTTAAGTTCTTTGTAGATTCTGGATATTAGCCCTTTGTCAGATGAGTAGGTTGCAAAAATTTTCTCCCATTCTGTAGGTTGCCTGTTCACTCTGATGATAGTTTCTTTTGCTGTACAGAAGCTCTTTAGTTTAATTAGATCCCATTTGTCTATTTTGGCTTTTTTTTTGCCATTGCTTTTGGTGTTTTAGTCATGAAGTCCTTGCCCATGCCTGTGTCTTGAATGGTATTGCCTAGGTTTTCTTCTAGGGTTTTTATGGTTTTAGGTCTTACATTTAAGTATTTAATCCATCTTGAGTTAATTTTTATATAAGGTGTAAGGAAGGGATCCAATTTCAGCTTTCTACGTATGGCTAGCCAGTTTTCCCAGCACCATTTATTAAATAGGAAATCCATTCCCCGGTGTTTGTTTTTGTCAGTTTTGTCAAAGATCAGATGATTATAGATGTGTGGTGTTATTTCCAAGGACTCTGTTCTGTTGCATTGGTCTATATATCTGTTTTGGTACCAGTAGCGTGCTGTTTTGGTTACTGAAGCCTTGTAGTATAGTTTGAAGTCAGGTAGCATGATGCCTCTAGCTTTTTTCTTTTTGCTTAGGATTGTCTTGGCTATGTGGGCTCTTTTTTTGGTTCCATATGAACTTTAAAGTAGTTTTTTCCAATTCTGTGAAGAAAGCCATTGGTAGCTTGATGGGGATGACATTGAATCTATAAATTACCTTGGGCAGTATGGCCATTTTCATGATATTGATTCTTCTAACCATGAGCATGGAATGTTCTTCCATTTGTTTGTGTCCTCTTTTATTTCATTGAGCAGTGGTTTGTAGTTTACCTTAAAGAGGCCCTTCACATCCCTTGTAAGTTGAATTCCTAGGTATTTTATTCTCTTTGCAGTAATTGTGAATGGGAGTTCACTCATGATTTGGCTCTCTGTTTGTCTGTTATCGGTGTATAGGAATGCTTGTGATTTTTGCACGTTGAGTTTGTATCCTGAGACTTTGCTGAAGTTGCTTAGCAGCTTAAGGAGATTTTGGGCTGAGACGCTGGGGTTTTCTAAATATACAATCATGTCATCTGCAAACAGAGACAATTTGACTTCCTCTTTTCCTAATTGAATACCCTTTATTTCTTTCTCTTGCCTGATTTCCCTGGCCAGATCTTCCAACACTATATTGAATAGGAGTGGTGAGAGAGGGCATCCTTGTCTTGTGCTGGGTTTCAAAGGGAATGCTTTCAGTTTTTGCCCATTCAGTATGATATTGGCTGTGGGTCTGTCATAAATAGTTCTTATTATTTTGAGATACGTTCCATCAATACGTAGTTTATTGAGAGTTTTTAGCATGAAGGGTTGTTGAATTTTGTCAAAGGCCTTTTCTGCATCTATGGAGATAATCATTTGGTTTTTGTCATTGGTTCTGTTTAAGTGATGGATTTTGTTAATTGATTTGCATATGTTGAACCAGCCTTGCATCCCAGGGATGAAGCCCACTTGATCGTGGTGGATAAGCTTTTTGATGTGCTGCTGGATTTGGTTTGGCAGTATTTTATTGAGGATTTTCACATTGATGTTCATCAGGGATATTGGCCTAAAATTCTCTTTTTTTGTTGTGTCTCTGCCAGGCTTTGGTATCAGGATGATGCTGGCCTCATAAAATGAGTTAGGGAGGATTCCCTCTTTTTCTGTTGATTGTAATTGTTTCAGAAGGAATGGTACCAGCTCCTCTTTGTACCTCTGGTAGAATTCAGCTGTGAATCTGTCTTGTCCTGGACTTTTTTTGGTTGGTAGGCTATTAAATATTGCCTCAATTTCAGAACCTGTTATTGGTCTACTCAGAGATTCAACTTCTTCCTGGTTTAGTCTTGGGAGGGTGTATGTGTCCAGGAATTTATCCATTCCTTCTAGATTTTCTAGTTTATTTGCATAGAGTTTTTAATAGTATTCTCTGATGGTAGTGTATTTCTGTGGGATCGGTGGTGATATCCCCTTTATCATTTTTATTGCATCTATTTGATTCTTCTCTCATTTCTTCTTTATTAGTCTTGCTAGCTGTCTATTTTGTTGATTTAAAAAAAAAACAGCTCCTGGATTCATTGATTTTTTGAAGGTTTTTTTGTGTCTCTATCTCCTTCAGTTCTGCTCTGATCTTAGTTATTTCTTGCCTTCTGCTAGCTTTTGAATTTATTTGCTCTTGCTTCTCTAGTTCTTTTAATTGTGATGTTAGGGTGTTGATTTTAGATCTTTCCTGCTTTCTCTTGTGGGCATTTAGAGCTATAAATTTCCCTCTACACACTGCTTTAAATGTGTCCCAGAGATTCTAGTACATTGTGTCTTTGTTCTCATTCGTTTCAAAGAACTTCTTTATTTCTTCCTTCATTTAGTTATTCACCCAGTAGTCATTCAGGAGCAGATTGTTCAGTTTCCATGTAGTTGTGTGGTTTTGAGTGAGTTTCTTAATCCTGAGTTCTAATTTGATTGCACTGTGGTCTGAGAGACAGTTTGTTGTGATTTCTGTTCTTTTGCATTTGCCGAGGAGTGTTTTACTTCCAATTATATGGTCAATTTTAAAATAAGTGCGATGTGGTGCTGAGAAAAATGTATATTCTCTTGATTTGGGGTGGAGAGTTCTGTAGATGTCTATTAGGTCTGCTTGGTCCAGAGTTGAGTTCAAGTCCTGGACATCCTTGTTAACCTTCTGTCTCATTGATCTGTCTAATATTGACAGTGGGATGTTAAAGTCTCCCATTATTATTGTTTGGGAGTCTAAGTCTCTTTGTAGTTCTCTAAAGACTTGCTTTATGAATCTGTGTGCTCCTGTATTGGGTGCATATATATTTAGGATAGTTAGCTCTTCTTGTTGAATTGATCCCTTTACCATTATGTAATGGCCTTCTTTGTCTCTTTTGATCTTTGTTAGTTTATCAGAAACTAGGATTGCAACCCCTGCTTTTTTTTGCTTTCCATTTGCTTGGTAGATCTTCCTCCATCCCTTTATTTTGAGCCTACGTGTGTCTTTGCACGTGAGATGGGTCTCCTGAATACAGCACACCAATGGGTCTTGACTCTTTATCCAATTTGCCAGTCTGTGTCTTTTAATTTGGGCATTTAGCCCATTTACATTTAAGGTTATATTGTTATGTGTGAATTTGATCCTGTCATTATGATGTTAGCTGGTTATTTTGCCCATTAATTGATGCTGTTTCTTCATATTATTGATGGTCTTTACAATTTGGCATGTTTTTGCAGTGGCTGGTACTGGTTGTTCCTTTCCATGTTTTGTGCTTCCTTCAGGAGTTCTTGTAAGGCAGGCCAGGTGGTGACAAAATCTCTCAGCATTTGCTTGTCTGTAAAGGATTTTATTTCTCCTTCAGCTTAGTTTGGCTGGATATGAAATTCTGGGTTAAAAATTCTTTTCTTTAAGAATGTTGAATATTGGCCCCTGCTCTCTCCTGGCTTGTAGGGTTTCTGCTGAGAGATCCGCTGTTAGTCTGATGGGCTTCCCTTTGTGGGTAACCTGACGTTTCTCTCTGGCTGCCCTTAAAATTTTTTCCTTCATTTCAACCTTGGTGAATCTGACAATTATGTGTCTTGGGGTTCCTCTTCTCGATGAGTATCTTTGTGGTGTTCGCTCTGTTTCCTGAATTTGAATGTTGGCCTGCCTTGCTAGGTTGGGGAAGTTCTCCTGGATAATATCCTGAAGTGTGTTTTCCAACTTGGTTCCATTCTCTGCGTCACCTTCAGGAACACCAATCAAATGTAGATTTGGTCTTTTCACATAGTCCCATATTTCTTGGAGGCTTTGTTCATTTCTTTTCACTCTTTTTTCTCTAATCTTGTCTTCTTGCTTTTTTTCATTAATTTGATCTTCAATCACTGATACTGTTTCTTCCACTTCATCAAATCAGCTATTAAAACTTGTGCATGTGTCACAAAGTTCTCATGCTGTGGTTTTCAGCTCCATCAGGTTATTTAAGATCTTCTCTACACAGTTTATTCTAGTTAGCCATTCGTCTAACCTTTTTTCAAGGTTTTTAAGCTTCCTTGTGATGGGTTAGAACATGCTCCTTTAGCTCAGAGATGTTTGTTATTACCGACCTTATGATGCCTACTTCTGTCAATTCATCAAACTTATTCTCCATCCAGTTTTGTTCCTTACTGGCGAGGAGCTGCAATCCTTTGGTGGAGAAGACGTGCTCTGGTTTTGGGAATTTTCAGCTTTTCTGCTCTGGTTTATCTCCATCTTTGTGGTTTTATCTACCTTTGGTCTTTGATGTTGGTGACCTACAGATGGGGTTTTGGTGTGGATGTGCTTTTTTTTGATGTTGATGCTATTCCTTTCTGTTTGTTAGTTTTCCTTCTAACAGTCAGGCCCCTCAGCTGCAGGTCTGTTGGAGTTTGCTGGAGGTCCACTCCAGACCCTGTTTGCCTGGGTATCACCAGTGGAGGCTGCAGAATAGCAAATATTGCTGCCTGACCCTTCCTCTGGAAGATTTGTCCCAGAGGGGCACCCACCTGTATGAGGTGTCTGTTGGCCCCTACTGGGAGGTGTCTCCCAGTCAGGCTACACGGGGGTCAGGGACCCACTTGAGGAGGCAGTCTGTCCGTTCTCAGAGCTTGAACGCCATGCTGGGAGAACCGCTGCTCTCTTCAGAGCTGTCAGACAGGGACGTTTAGGTCTGCTGAAATTGTCTGCTGCCTTTCGTTCTGATATGCCCTGCCCACAGAGGTGGAATCTACAGCAAGGCAGTAGGCCTTGCTGAGCTGCGGTGGGCTCCACCTAGTTCGAGCTTCCAGGCCTCTTTGTTTACACTTGGTTGGAAATGCAGAAATCACCCACGTCTGCGTCCATCTCACTGGGAGCTGCAGACCAGAGCTATTCCCATTCGGCCGTCTTGGAACTTATCCTCTTTTTTTTTTTTTTTTTTTTTGAGATGGAGTCTTTCTCTGTCACCCAGACTGGAGTGCAGTGGCACAATCACAGCTCACTGAAACCTCTGGCTCCTGGGTTCAAGCGATTCTCCTGCCTCAGCCTCCTGAGTAGCTGGGATTACAAGCATGCACCACCACACATGGCTAGCTTTTGTATTTTTAGTAGAGACGGGGTTTCACCATGTTGCCCAGGCTGGTCTCAAACTCCTGACCTCAAGTGATTCACCCACCTTGGCCTCCCAAAGTGCTGGGATTGCAGGCATGAGCCACCGTGCCCAGCCCCATTTCCATCTCTTGATTCCTGTATTTATTCTGGCTGTGGGAAAGACAGCACCACATATTGGTCTCTGATTCAAAACACACACTGCATCTTGTAAGATAGCATGGCTTTCTTTCAGGACATTGTCTTTAAACCAACTGAGTCTTCAGTAAGCCATTATACTTTTCTACTAGGCCAGATGTTTCTAGGTGAAGGAATACATGGTATGACCTGTAAATTTTATGGGCATAATCCCATCGTTGTATTTCTTTTGCTGTGAAATAATCACACGCACTGTTGTGCAGAATATAGTTGAAATGAATAAGGCATTTTGTGAGTCCATGCATAGTGGTGCAAGCATTATAGGCAGGGAAGGCAAGTCCATATCCAGAATATGTGTCCATTCCAGTGAAAAGATCTCTGTCCGCTTCCATGAGGGAAACAGTCCAATATAATCAACTGACCACCAGGTGGCTGGCTGACTTGTCTCTCCAAGGAAGGGTGGCAAATTGGAGACCCAGTGTTAGTTTGTGCTGTTGGCCAGTTAGTATTGTTAGCAGTAGCAATGTAGCTGGGCTACAAGGCCAGCCTTTGTGAGAACATCATATTGCTGAGCCCATGCAGAGCCTCTATTCTGGACAACATGACCAGTTTGCACATGGGTCCATTGAGAAATCACTAGGGTGGCTGGTTAAAGTGGCTGACTGACATCAAGAGAATGAGTCATTTTGTTCACCTGATCATTAAAAGTTTCCTTATCGGATGGTGCCCTTTTGTGAGTATCTACATGGGACACAAATATATTCACATGGAATGTTTCAACCATCCTGAAAGGTCCGCCCACATACCTCTTCCTTAGATCTTCTTGCATCAATCTTCCAATCTTGTCCTCTCTGAGTCCTTGATCATCCAGCCCAAATGTTAGCAACTGCCCATGAATCAGTGCTGATCCATACTTCTGACCATGTTTCAGTCCAGATAAGGTGGACAACCAAACATGTTGCTCTAATTTATGCTCATTAGGAGAATTTCCCTCTACTACTGCCCTTCAAGGCCACCTCTCATTGGGACTGTAATGATGTAACCATCCACCTCTGGTTGGTAACAGCATATCATGTAGAACCATTTGCATACCAGGCCTGGGATTTTCCCCCCTCAATCAATCAGTTGTAAGAAACTCCTTATAAAATAATAGATATGAGTTGAGAGAGGAGCAGTCACTGTTGAAGGACTCTTCATGGAATTACCTATTTCCCATTTCTGCATAAGTCTGATATATGCCATTTCCACTTGAGGACAGATTGCTTTCATGTGTACCCAACCTTATGGCTTGGTGGTTCAGATAGCACCCATTTCATAAAGGGAAGCTCAGTTAACATTGCCACTTGATGTCCCATAGTTAGGCATTCAGTCTCTACCCCGGGCTAAATAGCCAGACGACAGCTGTTTCTGAAAAGCTCAAATAATTATTTGCAGAAAAGGGCATGGATTTGCTCCAAAGCCCTAGAGGTCTATATGATGATTTTCCTTTGGTACAAAGTGTATCTGCTTACTACATAATAGAATAAGTATTTTATATGTAGAGCTGTTTCAGTATTCAATATTGCCATTCTCAGGGGGTAATTTTTATTTTCTTGTTAGAAAGCTTTTGTTTAAAATATGTTGTTTTGGGCCAGGAGTGGTGGCTCACACCTATAATCCCAGCACTTTGGGAGGCCGAGATGGGTGGATCATGAGGTCAGGAGTTCAAGACCAGCCTGGCCAACATGGCAAAACCCCGTTTCTACTAAAAATGCAAAAATTAGCTGGGTGTGGTGGCAGGCGCCTGTAATCCCAGCTACTTGGGAGGCTGAGGCAGAAGAATTATTTGAACCTGGGAGGCGGAGGTTGCAGTGAGCCGAGACCACACCACTGCACTCCAGCCTGGGCTACGTGAGCGAAACTCGGTCTCAAAAAAAAAAAAAAATGTGTTTTAGTCAGGCGCGGTGGCTCACACCTGTAATCCCAGCACTTTGGGAGGCCAAAGCAAGTGGATCACCTGAGATTAGGAGTTCGAGACCAGCCTGGCCAACATGGTGAGACCCCCATCTCCACTAAAAAATACAAAAGTTAGCTGGGTGCGGTGGCCTGTGCCTGTAGTCCCAGCTACTCAGGAGGCTGAGGCAGGAGAATCACTTGAACCCGGGAGGTGGAGGTTGCGGTGAGCTGAGATGTACCACTGCACTCCAGCCTGGGCGACAGAGTGAGACTCCATCTCAAAAAAATAAAATAAAATAAAATAAAAATGTTATTTTTATCTTCTGATCTTCCTCAAAATTTTACTCTGGTTTCTATTGACCTTATTATTTTATGTCAACTTTTCCTTCACTTTTCTTCTCCTGTTATGTTTTTTCTTATATTTTCCTCCTTTCATTTCTATGGATATTGCCTTTTCCATCGACCTTTTCCAAGTTTTCCTCATTTCTGTTAATTTTCTATTTGACACGATTCATTTCTTTTCCTTAGTCTTCCTATTCTTTCTTGCCTCCACTTTTGTCTCTCTGCATTTTTTAATCAATTACATTTTATTTCTACTAGTTCTTATTAGTGCCACTTAAAGAATCTAACACATGCCTCTGAGATAAGATTTTTTATTTATCCTTGTAGAGCTTATAGGATTCCAATGGAAAAGATGCCAATGGAAAAACTTATTCAGTACATGTGAACATTTAATATAGTGTGAATTAGTTGAATTAGTTGTTGAGAAGGTCAAAGTTCAATATCTCTAAAAATCAGAGAGGGTCCCCAAAGGCAAAATTCTTATTTCTCTACGATCATACTGCATCACTAACTCTGAGTGCCCTTGCAAATCTGCATCTTTAGATATTAAAAAGGGAAAGCAACTCTATGTGCATACCCCACAGCCAAGTATGTTAATGTGTTGTATTTATTATAAAAAAAAGCTTTTTAATAAACTCCACAGTTGTAAAGGTTTCATCTCTGATCATATATTAAGCGGTTTTATAAGCTTCCAGTTCAAAATATAAATATTGTAGTTACACTTAGAAAAACCTCTAGTAAAGCCAAATATATTTTAAACATTCTTATATGAAGATGTTTGACCCTGAAAAGTCCACTGTAACATATCTAAAAAATTTTTAAGCACCTAAAATTTCTCTACCAATAGCACAAACACAGTTGTAATATCAACTTTCTCAGTAGTGAAAATAATATTTTCCTGAGACATAATCTTGGAGAGTGATATTTAAGGAGAAAGTTCAATCTGTTGTCATATACATCTTCACAAGAAAATGATTGAACTAACATTGGCTTTTGCAGTAATGTAAATAAAACTCCAGTGAGTCCTGAAAGATTTCTTGTAATAAACACATTGCTATTCAAATAATATATTTCATTAGTATATTATATTCTAGAAGCAAACACATCATATAATATAATTAAGATATTTTACATGTTATATGTTACTTAACGTTTCTTCTAAAAATTGTTTTTTTTTATTTTTTGTAGAGATGGAGTCTTGAATTCCTGGGCTCAAGTGATCCTCCTGCCTCAGCCTCCCAAAATGTTGAGGTTACAGGCATGAGCGACCACACCTGGCCTTACTTAACATTAATTGGATTAAAATATATATATATATATATATATATATATATGCAAAATTTTTTTTTTTTTTTTGAGACGGAGTCTCTCTTTGTCACCCAGGCTGGAGTGCAGTGGCACGATTTCAGTTCACTGCAACATCTGCCTGCCAGGTTCAAGCGATTTTCCTGCCTAAGCCTCCCAGAGTAGCTGAGATTACAGGTGTGCACTACCTACCTGGTTTTTTTTTTGGTTTTTTTTTGTTGTTTTTTTTTAGTACAGACAGGGTTTCATCATGTTGGTCATGCTGGTCTCGACCTGAAATGATCCACCGGCCTCAGTCTCCCAGAGTGCTGGGATTACAGATGTGAGCCACCGTGCCCGGCCAGAATTAAATATATTTAAAATTTTTTAATATTAATAAATTTGTAAAGAAGCAAAAACCAGTGGTTGGGGCATTATCTATAGCCAGTGTAAAAAGAAAAAAATTACTCAGTGATACCTGTTGAAGCACAGTTAGGAAGATTTTATTCAGTACCACTGCGATAGGCAGAGGGACCACCACAATGAGGTCTTGCAGTGGGAAAGAGAGATTGGGCTCAACTTCAATAACATCACAGTGGGAATTATAGCCAAGGAGCAGAGTGGGAGTCAGTGGATAGAAATTTACAAAGAAGAAATGTCAGGGGTAAAGAGGATTCAAGCTAAACCAAACTAACAGGATGTTTCCTGAAGACAGGCCAGGGTGACCAGATATCACCTGGGGAACAGGGAGAATGAGGAACCTGATCAGGTATTGAAGATGATCAGATACCATGGATGAGGGCAGTTCTTGTCAAATTCACCCAGCAGGGTTCTTTGCTAAAACGGGATTTTACAAGAAAGTGGACAAATGGGCTTAGCAGAAGGTTAAGAAGCCTGACTAGGCTGGGCGCGGTGGCTCACGCCTGTAATCCCAGCACTTTGGGAGGCCGAGGCGGGCGGATCACGAGTTCAGGAGATCGAGACCATCCTGGCTAACACGGTGAAACCCCGTCTCTACTAAAAATAGAAAAAATTAGCCTGGCATGGTGGCGGGCGCCTGTAGTCCCAGCTACTCGGGAGGCTGAGGCAGGAGAATGGCGTGAACCCGGGAGGCGGAGCTTGCAATGAGCCGAGATCGCGCCACTGCACTCCAGCCTGGGGGAGAGAGCAAGACTCCTCTCAAAAATAAAAAAAATAAAAAAAAGAAGCCTGACTAAAGTTTGGCCAAGCAAGGGATCTTTTGTCACCAGATTGCCAGGATTCAGATTCTGCTTCTGAAGCATACTAGCTGTGTAACTGTGGGCAAATTACTTAACCCATGGCTCAGTTTTCACATCTGTAAAATGGGACTAATAATAATATGTACTTACAGGATTATTATGAGGGTTAAACCACTTAATATATGTACAGCCCTTGGGAAAAGTGCCTTATTAGTTGGGTGTGGTGACGTGCACCTGTAGTACAAGCTACTAGGGAGGCCGAGGTAGGAAAAATCTCTTGAACCTGGGAGGTGGAGGTTGAAGTTAGCTGAGATTGCACCATTGCACTCAACCTGGGTGACAGAGAGAGACTTTGTCTGGAAAAAGAAAGAAAGAAAAGAAAGGAAAAAAGAAAGAAAGAAAGGAAAGAAAGAAAGAAAGAAGAGAGAGAGGAAGGAAGGAAGGAAAGAAGGAAGGGCACCTAGCACTTATATGTAATATCTAAGTGCCAGCTGTTTTTCTGAGGCAGCTCAACACAATGGCTAGACTCTACAGCCAAACTGACAGTTTCTAATCCCAGTGCTACCACTGTCTACCTGAATATTGGAGAAGTTACTTAACTCTCCTGTGCCTCAGTTTCCTCACCTATCAAATGGGAGTGATAATAGTACTTGCCGGGAGGCGGAGGTTGCAGTGAGCCAAGATCACACAATTGCCCTCCAGTCTGGGCGACAGAGCAAGACTCCATCTCAAAAAAAAAACAAAAAAGAATTATTGTGGGTTGATAACACAAAGTACTGTGGCTGGTACGGTAAGTTCTATGCAAATGTTTGCTTTTACCTGGCTTACCTGAGTGCCACTGGGGCTTGAAAAGGAGCATTGCTCTTTTCTTTCCTCTGACTCATGGAAGCCCAAACAGCTTAGTGGAATTGTCAGGTAGCCCATCCTCCCTGGACTCACTGAATACTCTCATGGGACAGCTAGGCCACCTGACAGGATTCGTTCTGCCTAGGGTGCCCTGTCCCTAGGCAAAAGAACAATTCAGGCCAGGCAAGGTGTTTCATGCCTGTAATCCCAGCACTTTGGAGGCCGAGGCGGGCGGATCACTCGAGTTCAGGAGTTTGAAATAAGCCTGGCCAACATGGCAAAACCCCATCTCTACTAAAAGTACAAAAACTAGCCTGGCGTGGTGGTGGGCACCTGTAATCCCACCTACTTGAGAAGCTAAGGCATGAGAATCACTTGAACCCAGGAGGTGGAGGTTGCAGTGAGCCGAGATCATGCCAGTGCACTCCAGCCTGAGCAACAGGGCGAGACTCTATCTCAAAAATTAAAAAAGAAAAAAAAAAACAATTCAGGCAAAAGAACAATTATGATTATTTATATTTTATTTTAGAGACAAAGTCTCACTTTGTCACTCAGGCTGAAGTCCAGTGGCACGAACATGGCTCACTGCACTCTGACCTCCAGGCTTAGGCAATCCTCCTGCCTCAGCCTCTTGAGTAGCTGGGACTACAGGTTCATGCCACCACACCCAGCTAATTTTTGTATTTTTTGTAGAGATGGGGTTTCGCCATGTTGCCCAGGCTGGTCTTGTTGCCCAGGGTGCTCAAGTGATCCACCCGCCTCGACCTCCCAAAATGCTGGGGTTACAGGCATGAGCCACTGCACCCAGCCTATTTATACAAATTAAAACAAGGAGAGAGGTATAGAATCAGCTGAAGGTTGTAACATATTTGAGTTGGCTCCAGTTCTATTCTGGAACTGTTTTTTATCTAAGTATTTTTTGTGTCTAAATATTTCTCAAAGTATTTATTTATTTATTTATTTATTTATTTATTATACTTTAGGTTTTAGGGTACATGTGCACAATGTGCAGGTTAGTTACATATGTATACATGTGCCATGCTGGTGCGCTGCACCCACTAACTCGTCATCTAGCATTAGGTATATCTCCCACTGTTATCCCTCCCCCCTCCCCCCACCCCTTCTCAAAGTATTTATCACTTAGGTCCTCTGGACCTCAGTTTTCTCGTTTGCAAAATGAAAGGATTGTACTCAAAAATCTCTCACGATTGTTCTTGGTATGAAATTCTAAAATTCTATCATTCTATTCACATAATACATAGCGTTTGGGCGCGGTGTGGCCTCGGAGAGATGAAATCTTAGTTTCTATTTGAATCAAGGCCAAAACTCAAATGCCACTGTTGGTGACAGCTGCCTAAACTGTAGATCTCAACAAACCTTATACTCTCTTTTTATTATGAAGTGAAAGGACCAAAATAAATTGTAACCTTTATAGTGATATGTATTTCTATGGCTAAATTGCTATAAAACTCCTGAACTACTTGAAAATAACAGAATGTTACAGGTCTGAAAGTTTCTAAAATCTTCTCAAATCCAAGCATAAATTTTAAGTTTAAATGAGGCATATATTACACACACACACACACACACACACACACACGTAAAAGTGCTTTGTAGAGTTGATACATTTTACAAATGTAAGATGTGATCATGTATAAAATCAATCTGGTCTTATTTTAATAGAAGAGCTTTATAATAATAATTTGTGGAGATGGAAATCTCTAGTTATTTAGCAAGCATAGAGAAATTCTTGCTTCTAAACTGACATCAAAGCATTTCTAGTTGATAAGATGTCCAAGTAAGATTTCATATATATGAAGTCATGCCAGTTGCCAGAAAGAGAAGCAGCTTTACTTTGAGGGTTTTGAGTTTCCACATTTGCTTTTAGCTTCTTTGCCAGAGGCACATACTTCTCCTCCACCCCAAGAAATTTCTATGATGTTTTTAATAGCAAGGCATTTTTTCCACGGCCTTTTTACTTTTATGATTGCAGAATGAATAATCGGTTGGCAAAATTTGTTAATCTATTATTATGACTCCTAGTTTATCATGTAATGGTTAATTCTATAGTATTCTTTAAAATATGGCTTGGGTTCATCTTTGTAGTAATACAGTGATCTATTTACCAATGTATATTTATTTGTAAGACAATTTTTTGTACAAAACCATATTATCATGAAACAATATTTACAACATTAGCACACCTCTTCACATATTCTGCAGCATCTCTTTTGATGTTTCTTGATCATATATTCACTCTTTCACTAGTCACTACAGGAGGTCTCCAGATTATTATTAACCAAGGTTTTCATTATATGTATGCAATCATTTTCTAAAATTTATATTTCAATTCATATAGTAAAATTCACTCATCTATGAATTTCGACTAGTGCATTCAGTCATGTAACCACCAGCCTTGTCAAGATATAAAATGATTCAACATCCAAAAATATTCGCTTATGCTACTCCTTTGTAGTCAACCCTTTTACCCAGCTCTAACCAGTGGCAACTACTGATCTGGTTTCCACTCCTAGAGTTGCCTTTCCCAGAATGTCATACAAATGAAATCATACAGCATGTAGCCTTTCCTATCTGGCTTCTTTCACCTAAAATAATGCATTTGAGATTCCTTAATGGGGTTGCTTGTATCAATAGCTTGTTCCTTTTTATTGCAGAATAGTATTCCTTTATGTGTATGTACCACAGTTTGTTGACTCGTTGCCCAGTATAAGGACATCTGGGTTGTTTCCAGTTTTTGGTGATTATGAATAAAGCTGCAGTAAACATTTGCATGCAGTATTCTGTGTGACTATAAGTTTTCATTTCTCTGGGTAAATATTTTGGAGTGGGATTGCTGGATCACATGGTATTTTATATTTAAATCAGTAAGAAACTTCCAAACTTTTTCTCAAGTTAGCTGTACCATTTTTCACTCCCCCTAGCTATATGTGAGAGTTCCAGTTGTCCCAAATACTCATCAACATTTGATACTGTCAATCTTTATTTTACTATAGCCATTCTAGTGTGTACTAGCATCTCATTGTGATTTCAATTTGTATTTCCTTTTTGACAAATAATGTTGAACATTTTTCCATCAGCTTATTAGCCATTCATATATCTTCTTTAGTGTAGCATCTATTCAAAACTTTTGCTCATTTTAAAACAGCAGGTTGCTTGTTTTCTTACTATTGACATTTTTAAAAATTGAGGTAATATATATATAACATAATATTTAACTTTTTAACCATTCATAAGCATACAATTCAGTGGCCTTAAATATACTCACAATGTTGTGTAACTATCACCAACATCTATAATCAATCATCCCCAACAAAAACCTGTACTCATTAAATATTGACCTCCCTCTTTGCCCTGGTATCCCCCAACCCCACCTCCCAGTCCCTGGTAACCTCTATTCTACTTTCTGTGTCTATTAATTTTCCATTTCTAAGTACCTCATATAAGTGGAATCATACAATATTTGTCCTTCTGTGTCTGGCTCATTTCACTAAGTGTGTTTTCAAAGTCCACCCATGTTGTGGCATATATCAAAATTGCATTCCACTTTATGGCTTATTAACATTTTGCTGAATCTAATTACCAAGTCTTAAGTGCCCCTTTTATGCACTGTTTTCAAGTACTTTTTCAGATATATATATATATATATTTTTTTTTTTTTTGAGATAGGGTCTCACTCTATCACCTAGGCTGGAATGCAGTGGTGCCATAACAGCTCACTACAGCCTTGACCTCCTTGGCTCAAGCAGTTCTCCCACCTTCACCTCCCAAAGCTAGGACTATAGGTGTGCACCACAACGCCTGGCAAAATTTTGATTTTTTGTAGAAACAGGGTCTCACTATGTTGCCCAGGTTGATCTTGAAACTCCTGGCCTCAAATTATCTTCCCAAGTCAGCCTCCCAAAGTGCTGGGATTACGTGCATGAGCCACCATGCCTGAACCAGATATTTAATTTGTAAATATTTTCTCCCAAAGTGTTGCTTGTCTTATTATTTTCTTTGGAGTTTTTCAAAGAGGCAAAAAAATTAATTTTGATAAAGTCCAATGTATTAATTTTTTCCTTTTAAGGACTATGACTTTGATGTCATATTTAAGAACTCCTTGCCTAATCCAATATCAAAAAGATTTTCTGTGTTTTCTTCTAAAGTCTTAAAGTTCTACATTTAGGTCTCTGATCCATTTTGAGCCAATTTTTATATAAAATTTAAGGTGTGGATTGGGCTTATGTTTTACATGTGGATCAAATTGTTCCAGAACAATTTGTTGGAAACATTAACTTTTCTCCATTGAATTTCCTAGCAAAAAATCAATTGACTGTATTTTTGAGGATTTATTGCTAGACTCTCTATTATATTCTATTGATCTATGTGTCTGTCCTTTTGCCAAAACCACAGTCTTGATTACTGTAGATTTACAGTAAATCTTGACATCAGATAATGTGAGTCCTTCGACTTCCTTCTTTTTCAAAATTGTTTTGACTATTCTATTTCCTTCGCCTTTACAAATAAATTCTAGAATTACCTTGTTGATATCTACAGGAAATCCTGCTGAGGCTGGGATTGAGATTGGGGTGAATCCATAGATCAACTTGGTAAGAACTGACATTTTAGCATTTGTGATTATTTTTGGGTGCAACTATCTGATTGAAAATTTCTGCAATAAATCCTTCACTTCTACTAGGTAAAATATGATGTTGTTTTATCTTAATGAACCTAATACAGGTATTTGAAATCAATTTCTTTCTGTATCAATTGAGTTGTTTGCAGGTGATTTGTGTTGTAGTGAATTATTTTTAGCTACTAAGTTTTAGTGATACAAAGCTATAGTCATTTTTAATTTATTGATTCAGTTATGTTAGTATTATTAAAATGATGATGTTCTTTTTTATTTTGGAACTATTTAGATCTTTACATGAGCTTAAGTTGTTCTCTATTTATTTGTTGTGGTAAAATACACATTACAATTTACCATTTTAACTGTTAAGTGTAAAATTCAGTGGCATTAAATATATTCACATTGTTGTGCAACCATCACCACCATCTATCTCCAGAACTTTTTTCATCTCCCCAGACTGAAACTCTGTACCATTTAAACAATAACTCCCAATTTCCCTCAGTCCCTGGTAACCACCATTCCACTTTCTATCTCTATGAATTAGACTGCTCCAAGTACCTCATATCAGTGGAGTCATACTGTATTTGTCCATCTGTGACTGGCTTATTTCACTTAGCATAATGTCTTCAAGGTTCATATATATTGTAGCATGTGTCAGAATGTCCTTCCTTTTTAAGGCTGAATAATATTCCATTATATGTACACACTACATTTTGTTTAGCCATTGATCTGTCCATGGATCCATGGACGCTTGGAATTACTTTCACCTTTTGGCTATTGTGAACAATACTGCTATGAACACTCATGTATACATAGCTTTCCAGTTCCTGCTTTCAATTCTTTGCATTCCACAAAGTGAAATTGCTAGATCATACCATAATTCTATGTTTAATTTTTTTTTTTTTTTTTTTTTGAGACAGAGTCTTGCTCTGTCATCCAGGCTGGAGTGCAGTGTGCCATCTTGGCTCACTACAACCTCTGCCTTCCCAATTCAAATGATTCTCCTGTGTCAGCCTCCCGAGTATCTGGGACTCCAGGTGGGCACCACCACACCTGGCTAATTTTTGTATTTTTAGTAGAGATGGGGTTTCACCATGTTGCCCAGGCTGGTCTCAAACTCCTGGCCTGAAGTGATCTGCCCGCCTCAGCCTCCCAAGGTGCTGGGATTACAGGCGTGAGCCACTGCACCTGGCCCTATGTTTCATCCTTTGAGGAACTACCATACTAATGAGCTAAAGTCTTATTTGATCTACTTATTTAACATTGCTTTTTATGTTGTTGTCAGTTTTATGAGTAGTATATAGAAAAGGAAATGAATTTTAGACATTAGTGAATGATATTGTAGACAGTGGGGAAAGTCAAGAAAAATATAAAGGAGATACTCTTCAAGGAAGGAATTTGAACATCTTGCACTTATGTCACAGGATCATTGGAATGTCACTTTTCCAGCAGGAAGCCTCTGTGGCGGGTGGTGCCCTTACCTGAGTTTTGCTCAAGCCTGCTGGGCTCATTCCACCCATTTGGCCTGGCAGGCTGTGCTCGTTTCATGCTACCAGCCCAGATCCCATGCCTGCCAAAAGCGAGCCAGGCACAGAGTGGGGAGGAGTGCACGAGCGAGTGAGCACGGGGTCTGGCTACTGCTCACAGCCAGGCACACTGGCTGCTGCAGTGGGGCAGGCAGCTCCAGGTAGCAGCGCAGGTGCCGGCTCGGTGTAAACCTGCAGCTGGATCTGATACACCACAAGCAGCTTCCGCTGTGGGCGCCCGCATCTGGACGAGGGAACACGATGGCGCCCAAAACCTTGGAGATGCCAGAAACCACAGAGCTCCACAGAGGGTGTCACAGCCCTGGCTAGGGGAGCCCCTAGGTCTGGGCTCGCAGAAGGGCTGCAGCTCTTCTCTCCTTCTTGTCGCCCACAACGTGGCCAGTGGGAGGAGAGGGGTGTGTTACAGCCCTGTTTGTGTTACAGCCCTTTCAGTCCCACCATTCAGCAGGCCCGGAGTTCTTGTCCTGTGTCTAGGAAGAATGAGGTACGGGGACAACTGGAGGGTGAGCAAGGCAAAGAGGTGCTTTATTGAATGACAGTACAGGTCTCAGGAGACCTAAAGTGGGTAGCTCTTTCCACAGGCAGGTCATCCCAATGAGTGCAGCTCTCAGCGGAGAGGAGTCCCAGAGTGGGTAGATCCTATTGGCATATGGGTAGATCCTATTGGCATATCCGCAGGCAGGTCGTCTAGACATTTCCCTGAGTCTGGCTGAGTCCAGGGTTTTTAATGGGTTCAGAAGGGAGGAAGTGCATGCTAATTGGTCCATGGGTAGGCCTGGAAAAAGCACCAGTTCTCTCTCCCTGCTGTGGACTCCACCTTAAACTGACAGTCTGGCCCCCAGGCTTCAGGCTGTCCCTGGCTTGAGGGTGGGGCTTCACTGGGGACCCATCCCTTTCTGCCCAGGAACCTGTCTGCCTCCTGCCGCCATCTAAATGTCACCCATGGCACCCAGGATGTTTGTACCCAACACTGAGCCACCCTCAGCCCCCCTTGGCCTCCCTCCCGTGCTTGTTGGCACCCAAAGTCTGGAGGAGGCTGTGGTGGCAGGGGACTGGTACGTCAGCTCCTGGGCTTGGCCTCAACTTTGCTTTGAAATCGGAGCAGCCACCAGGGACAGGGAGAGGCCAGGCAGCGGGAGCAGGCACTTTTGAGCCTGCAGGGGCAGGGGGCTTCCTGGCCCCCGAGAGCACGGGATGCCTGGGTCCGCAGCTGTGGCTGAGTGGCTGCAGCTGCGCCCAGGAAGGTGGGGCTCCCACCTGTTCCCAGCTCTCACTGGCTTCACGGAGCATACAGCCCTGACCACACCTACCCCACTGCAGCCAGTGTCTTTGCAGCGGCTGCTCCAGATGAGCCACTGCTGCCATCACTTACACCACTACTGGAGCTGCAGTATGTTCACAGAATCATTATTTGCTTTCTAAAATTCTAATGTCAGAGATATAGTCAGCATCTGAGTTTATTTTTTATTTATTTATTTTTTTAGACAGTATCTCACTCTGTTGCCCAGGCTGGAGTGCAATGGTGCAATCTTGGCTCACTGCAACCTCTGCCTCCCGGGTTTGAGCAATTCTCCTGCCTCAGCCTCCCAAGTAGCTGGGACTACAGGTGTGTGCCACCACGCCCGGCTAATTGTTGTATTTTTAGTAGAGACAGGGTTTCACCAACATGGTTGGCCAGGCTGGTCTCGAACTCTTGACCTTAGGTGATCTGCCCACCTTGGCCTCCCAAAGTGCTGGGATTACAGGCAAGAGCTGCTGCACCTGGCCAGAATTTTTTTTTTATTTAATTTTATTAGTATGCAAAAAGAAAATCTAATATTGCAAATTCCTTAGCCCTGGAAAGGAAAAGTTTTGTACCAGGTTTTTAAAAAATTAACAATTTCTTTAATAACCATTTTATGGCCTCATTCAGAATTTACCAGAATGCTATTTTAAAAAGTTTATGAAGGCTGGGCATGGTGGCTTATGCCTGTAATCCCAGCACTTTGCCATCATGCCCAGCTAATTTTTGTATTTTCTGTAGAGACGGGGTTTCACCTTGCCCAGTCTGGCCTCAAATTCCTGGACTCAAGGGATTCTCCTGTCTTGGCCTCCCAATGTGCTGGGATTACAGGTGTGAGCCACCGCATCCAGCCTCTCCTATATTTTGAAGTACCTCTTTGTACGTTCTCCTCAATAATTCCCTCTCCCAGTGGTGGTTGTCCACCCACCTCATCCCTTTTTACCATGCCTTTTGGAGCACTCTCCACAAACAAACCAACCATTTTCTCAAGAACATTGCATTTCCTTTAGAGTGTTTTACTCTTTGAATTGCCTGCTAGAAAGCTCAGGGCCAATTTTGTGAATAAATTTTACTTTCTTCTTTGTCTTATAATCTTATTCTCCCTTCTTCTTTGCTTTGTCTCTAATACTTTAAAAAAAAAAAACTTTGCTGTGTTGTTAACATATTTGTAAAACCTCCTTAGTACCTTTTAGAACAACACGAGATTATAATGAATGAATACTCTGGCACCAGCTGCTAATTGTCTATCCAAAATCTTGCAGCCATAAGAAAAAAATGAAATCGTCCTTTGCAGCAACATGGATGCAGCTAGAGGCCATTATCCTAAGGGAATTAATGCAGAAACAGAAAACCAAGTATCACATGTTCTCACTTATAAATGGGAGATAAACATTGGGTGGTACACACGGACACAAAGATGGAAACAATAGACACTGGAGGCTCCAAAAAAGAGTAGGGATGGAGGGGTGCAAGGGTTAAAAAGCTAACTATCAGGTACTATGTTCACTGCTTGGGTGACGAGATCATTCGAAGCCCAAACCTCAGCAGCATGCAATATACTTGTGTAAGAAGCCAGCGCATGTACACTCTGAATCTAAAATAAAAATGAATAAATAAATAAAATAACCCCCAGAGAGCCAGATAGCTAGCTGGCTCCACTATGTGAGAACACAGTGAAAAGGTGCCATCTGCAAACCGGAAAGCAGGCCCCCACCAGACACTGAGTATGCTGGTTCCTTGATCTTGGACTTCCAGCCTCCAGAACTGTGACAAATCAATTTCTGTTGATATATATAACCTTTCTTTCTTTTTTTTTTCTTTTTGAGACAGAATCTCTGTCTGTCACCCAGGCTGGAGTGCAGTGGCACAAACTCTGCTCACTGCAGCCTCTGCCTCCTGAGTTCCAGCAATTCTCCTGCTTCAGCCTCCCAAGTAGCTGGGACTACCGGTGCCTGCCACCACACCCAGTTAATTTTTTTGTATTTTTAGTAGAGACAGGGTTTCACCATGTTTGCCAGGCTGGTCTCAAACTCCTGGCCTCAAGTGATCCATCTGTCTTGGCCTCCCAAAGTGCTGGGATTACAAGCATGAGCCACCATGCCCAGCCATCTTTCTTTACTAATGGAACGCGATTTTGCTCATTTATTTTGATCAATGTGCCCTAAATCAAACATAAAGTTGGGGGTGGTCATAGTTGACATGATTTTAGCCAATGAGATATAAACAGAAGTCTACTTCAGAGTTTCCAGAAAAACTATTGTTTTACTATTAAAAGGGGGCAGAGTCAGGCTGGGGGTGGTGGCTCATGCCTGTAATTCCAGCACTTTGGGAGGCTGAGGCAGGCAGATCACTTGAGGTCAGGAGTTCAAGACAAGCCTGGCCAACATGGTGAAACCCCATCTCTACTAAAATTACAAAAATTAGCCGAGTGTGATGGTGTGTTCCTGTAGTCCTGCTACTTGGGAAGCTGAGGCAGAACAATCACTTGAACCCAGGAGGCGGAGGTTGCAGTGAGCTGAGATCGAGCCACTGCACTCCAGCCTTTGCAACAGAGTGAGACTCTGTCTCAAAAGAAAAAAAAAAAAAGGGTGGGGAAGATGGGGAGGGAGGCAGAGTCAAGTAGGCACACACTTTGCCCTTTTCTCCACCTCTTCTTCCTGTCCATATCCAGAACATGATGCTTGGCTTTACAGCCTTGGTACCATAAAATTGAAAGCCACATGCTAAGAACAGTATCACAGGAAGCAAGCAGGATGTTTCCCTGATGATCTCAGGAAACTGCAGTGCCAACCGTGAAATGCTTATTCTTAGACTTTTTATTTCATAAGGTCAGTAAACTCCCTATTTGATTAATCTGCTCTAGGTCATGACTCTATTACATACGACCAGATACAAACCTAACTCTTACATATTCTCTATCTCAGTTTTCCCCTGAATGTGTCTCCCCTGCTCTTGTCTTCACTGGCTGCCCTTTTATCACACTTTGTCTACAACCCATTGAGAAGACGTTGTTCATCCTCTCACACCCTATGAAACAAAGGCCACGGAGGGGGTGTCATCAATCTCCTTTCTTTTTGTCAATTTTAGACTTTTATTCTTCCTCTCCTATGTAAAATCACTTTCTTCTTCAAGGTTCACACCACTGTTTTCATCTTTCAACACTCAGCAGCATTGTGATTACCCGACCTCTCAGGAAATGTTCCTCAATCTTGCTCTCTATCCAGAATTTCATAATCATTCTAGACAGTTGCAATATTGATAGTCAATCTTTTTTTCTTTTTTCTCCTTCCTTCCTTTTGTGTGTGTGTGTGGTTTTTTGTTTTTGTTTTTTTGAGATGAAGTTTTTTGCTCTGTTGCCCGGGCTGGAGTGCAGTGCCACCATCTTGGCTCACTGCAACCTCTGCCTCCTGGGTTCAAGCAATTCTCCTGCCTCAGCCTCCCGAGTTGCTGGGATTACAGGCACCTGCCACCACACCCGGCTAATTTTTCGTATTTTTAGTAGAGATGGGGTTTCACCAACATGGTTGGCCAGGCTGGTCTCAAACTCTTGACCTCAGATGATCCACCTGCCTCAGCCTCCCAAAGTGCTAGGATTATAGGCATAAGCCACCACACCTGGCTGGCCCGCTCCTTCCTTCCTTCCCTCCCTCCACTCCCCTCCATCCCCTCCCTCCCCTCCCTCCCTTCCTTCTTTGAGACAGGGTCTGTCTCTGTCACTCCAGCTGGAGTGCAGTGGCGTGATCTGGCTCACTACAGCCTTGACCTCCTCCAAGCTCAGTTAATCTTCCTGCCTCAGCCCTCTGAGGAGCTGGAACTATAGGCACAAGCCACCACACCCAGCTAATTTTTTAACTTTTTGTAGAGACGGGGTGCCAGGTTGCCCAGGCTGGTCTTGAACTCTGGACTCAAGCAACCCTCCTGCCCAGGTCTCCAGCAACCCTCCTGCCCAGGTCTCCCAAAGTGTTGAGGTTACAGGTGTGAGACATCACACCCGGCCTGATACTCAGTTTTGATCTTGAAGTTTCTTGACTTCCTTCAATCATTCCAACAGCCTGTTCTCAAAGCCACATTCTGGGCTGTGCCCCCTCCTTGAGCTCCCATCTGTGATTTTTTTACATAAAGATCTCTTAGAAATTCAGTATAAAGTTAATTTTTAAAAAGATTTTTTTAAATCAGCAAATATTTGCTTACAATGTTTGCAGTTGTGAGAAGTGTGGACAAATCTTACCATTTATTTATTTATTTTGAGATGGAGTTTTGCTCTGTCACCCAGGCTGGAGTACAATGGCGCGATCTCCGCTCACTGCAACCTACCCCTCCTGGGTTCAGGGGATTCTCCTGCCTCAGCCTCCCGAGTAGCTGGGATTACAGGCATGCACCACCATGCCCGCTAATTTTTGTATTATTAGTAGAGATGGGTTTTTGCCATGTTGGCCAAGCTGGTCTCAAGCTCCTGGCCTTAAGTGATCTGCCTGCCTTGGCCTCCCGAAGTGCTGAGGTTACAGGTGTGAGCCACTATGCCCAGCTTTACTGTGTCCGGAATTGGTGGGTTCTTGGTCTCACTGACTTCAAGAATGAAGCCACGGACCCTCCTGCCGAGTGTTATGGTTCTTAAAGTCGGCGTGTCCGGAGTTTGTTCCTTCTGATGTTCGGATGCGTTTGGAGTTTCTTCCTTCTGGTGGGTTTGTGGTCTCACTGGCTTCAGGAGTGAAGCTGAAGACCTTCACGATGAGTGTTACAGCTCATAAAGGCAGTGTGGATCCAAAGAGTGAGCAGCAACAAGATTTATTGCAAAGAGTGAAAGAACAAAGAACAAAGCTTCCACAGTGTGGAAGGGGACCCATCAGGTTGCTGCTGCCGGCTTGGGCAGCCTGCTTTTATTCTCTTGTCTGGTCCCACCCGGATCCTGCTGATTGGTCCATTTTACAGAGAACCGATTGGTCTGTTTTACAGAGAGCTGATTGGTCCGTTTTGACAGGGTGCTGATTGGTGCATTTACAATCCCTGAGCTAGACACAAAAGTTCTCCACTTCCCCACTAGATTAGCTAGATACGGAGTTTTGATTGGTGTATTTACAAACCTTGAGCTAGACAGAGTGCTGATTGGTGCATCTACAAACCTTGAGCTAGATACAGAATGCCGATTGGTGTATTCACAATCCCTTAGCTAGACATAAAGATTCTCCAAGTCCCCACCAGATTAGCTAGATACAGAGTGCCCATTGGTGCATCCACAAACCCTGAGCTAGACACAGGGTGCTGAGCAGTGTGTTTACAAACCTTGAGCTAGATACAGAGTGTTGATTGGTGTATTTACAATCCCTTAGCTAGACATAAAGGTTCTCCAAGTTCCCACTAGACTCAGGAGCCCAGCTGGCTTCACCCAGTGGATCTTGCACCAGGGCCACAGGTGGAGCTGCCTGCCAGTCCCGTGCAGTGCGCCCGCACTCGTCAGCCCTTGGGTGGTCGATGGGACCGGGCACCGTGGAGCAGGGGGCAGCACTCGTTGGGGAGGCTGGGGCTGCACTGAAGGAGGAAGGAAGGCACTCAGGCATGGCGGGCTGCAGGTCCTCAGCCCTGCCCTGCAGGGAGGCAGCTAAGGCCTGGTGAGAAATCGAGCGCAGTGCCGGTGGGTCAGCACTGCTGGGGGACCCAGCGCACCCTCCGCAGCTGCTGGCCCGGGTGTTAAGCCCCTTGCTGCCCAGGACCAGCAGGACCGGCCAGCCCCTCCGAGTGTGGGGCCCACCAAGCCCACACCCACCCGGAACTCCAGCTGGCCCGCAAGCACTGGGTGCAGCCCCGGTTCCCTCTCATGCCTCTCCCTCCACACCTCCCCGCAAGCCGAGGGAGCCAGCTCCGACCTCGGCCAGCCCAGAGAAGGGCTTCCACCGTGCAGCAGCAGGCTGAAGGGCTCCTCAAGTGCGGCCAGAATGTTTGCGGAGGCCAAGGAGGCACCCAGAGCCATCGAGGGCTGCGAGGGCTGCCAGCACACTGTCATCTCTCATTACCACTTTATTTTGTATTTACTATGTGTGTTTTTCTTTTATTGTTTCTTCTTCTCCCTATTTTTCTTTTTGTTAGAGTAGTTGGAGTCTATTAATTTATTTTTATTTTAACTGTTTAGGGGTTATAGATTCTACTTCTGTTTTAGTAGTAGCCAATAAGGTTTTTCTTCACAGTTTTATTGAGGTATAATTATATATTGTATGATTTACTCATTGTAAGTGGATTATTCTTCAATGAGTTTTACTACATTTATACAGTTGCACAACCATCACTACAATTCACTTTTAGAACTCTTCCATTGTCGGCTGGGCGTGGTGGCTCACACCTGTAATCCCAGCACTTTGGGAGGCCTAGGCGGGCAGATCACGAGGTCAGGAGATCGAGATCATCCTGGCTGACTTGGTGAAACCCCGTCTCTACTAAAAACACACAAAAAAAAAATTAGCCAGGTGTGGTGGTGGGTGCCTGTAGTCCCAGCTACTCAGGAGGCTGAGGCAGGAGAATGCCGTGAGCCCAGGAGGCGGAGCTTGCAGTGAGCCGAGATCGTGCCACTGCACTCCAGCCTGGGCGACAGAGCCAGACTCCATCTCAAAAAAAAAAAAAAAGAACTCTTCCATTGTCCTCTAAAGTTTCTTTGTGTTCGTGTTCAATCTGCCCTCTGCTCAGTCTTAAGCACACACTGATTTTCTTTCCATCTCTACAGTTTTGCTTTTTCTAGAAATTTCATATAAGTGGAATCATACAGTGTATACTCATTTGTGTCTAGCTTCTCTCATTTAGCATAATAACTTTTTTTGAGACAGAGTTTCGCTCTTGTTGCCCAGGCTGGAGTGCAATGGTGCGATCTCAGCTCACTGCAACCTCTGCCTCCCTGGTTCAAGCGATTCTCCTGCCTCTGCCTCTGAAGTAGCTGGGATTACAGGCACATGCCACCACGTCCGGCTAATTTTTTGTATTTTTAGTAGAGACAGGGTTTCACCAGTTTGGTCAGGCTGGTCTTGAACTCCTGACTCCAGTTGGCCCACCTGCCTCGGCCTCCCAAAGTGCTGGGATTACAGGCGTGAGCCACCACGTCCGGCCTTAGCATAATAATTTGAGGTTCATCCATGTCATTGGCTGTATCAGTCATTCACTCCTGTTTATTGCTGAATAGTATTCAGTATGGATATACCATTCTTGTTTATCTATTCATCAACGGATGGATATTTGGATTTTTTTCCAGTTCTTGGCTATTATGAATAATGCTGCTATGAATGTCGCTATAGTTTGGATATTTGTCCCCCCAAACCTCATGCTGAAATTTTATCCTCAATGTTAGAGATGGGGCTTGACGTGCGTTGTTTTGGTCACAGGGGAGGATCCCTCATGAATGTCTTTGTGTCATTCTCATGGTAATGAGTGAATTCTCATTATATTAGTTCCAACAAGAGCCGGTTGTTAAAATGAACCTGGCACCACACCCCACTCCCTCCTCACCTTGCCCTCTCTCTTCCTTCTCCCTCTATGTGATCTCTACAATGCCAGCTCCCCTTCACCTTCTGCCATGAGTGGAATTGGCCTGAGGCTTTTGCTGGATGCTCAGTCTTCTATCCAGCAGAACTGTAAGCCAAAAATACTCCTTTTCTTTACCTAGCCTCAGGTTCCTTTATAACAACACTAAATGGTGGCTTGGTGTTTGATAGGCCTGAGGAATTGAAAGATGAGAACCTATAGCAACTGGCTGAGGAGGCAGGGCAGAGATGCAAGAGAGATGCTTCTGCTTTGAGAAGTAACTGCATTCCCCTGTGACAGAAGCCAAAGGCACATGACTGTCAGGGATGAGGTGTGGAGCCCTTGGGAGGACTATCAGCCAAGGGTCATTTAAAAAGTGCTCTGGTGACTGGGCACGGTGGCTCACACCTGTAATCCCAGCGCTTGGGAGGCCGAGGCAGGCAGATCACTTGCGGTCAGGAGTTCAAGACCAACATGGTGAAACCCCGTCTCTACTAAAAATAGAAAAATTAGCTGGGCATGGTGGTGAAGACTTGTAATCCCAGCTACTTGGGAGGCTGAGGCAGGAGGATTGCTTGAATTCAGGAGGCGGAGGTTGCAGTGAGCTGAGATTGCACCACTGCACTCCAGCCTGGGCGACAGAACAAGACTCCGCCAAACAAAACAAAACAAACAAACAAAAAACGTGCTCTGGCCTGGGAGGGCTTCTGTCAAAGGTAAAGGAGGTTCTCCCCCAGCCCCAAGAGATGGTCTGTGTGAGAGGACTGAGAATCTACAGAAGAAGCAATGGCCACTGAGGAAAACAATTTCATCATAGCACAGGCAGTTGAGTAAATATAAACCTAAGAACCTAAAAACACGCCCGCGAGAGAATCCGCTTTAAACACTTGCAAGCCTAGAGAGCATGCTGTCATCCTAGAGTAGTATCAGTCACATAAGAACTCTCCACACCCCCTTTCCTTTCATCTCTTCTTGTGCCTCAACACTCAAGGGGCCAGAAGTTATGAGTGTCAAGTTGAGGGAGAAGAAACAGAGAGAAACTCATCACATCTCCTCTTCCAGGTGGGGAGGCTGGCCTGAAGTTGGCTCTAACTGTAAGAGTGAAGATTTCATTCTAAATCAACTTTAGATTATAATCTTGCCAAAAAACTGGAGATGCTAATTTCCATATTCGGACTGTGTTTTGCGACTTAAAAGTGGGCAGAAAACTGTCTATTTTCTAAGGGATACCTAAAAAGTCCTGGGGGCCTCTTGGAGCTCTCAAGGGGGCAGCAAAACTACTTTCCTCATTTAATAAATGTTAAAGGGATGGTGGTAAACTACATAAAGCTAGGTCATCAATTACAACCCTTGGGTTGAGCTTGTTAAATAATATGGTTACAATTTCCATATCTGTTGTTATTTCTAGAGATTTAAAAATGGAGGGTGTTACCGCTCATGAGATGTATTTTTTAAAAAATGAAGGAGACCCTGGAGGATTTAAATAGTCTAATCTTTTTACCTCTGAAATCTTATTTTACTCTGATTTCTGAAAATACCTTCCTAATTTTCCAGGATTCTTACCCTTTCTCTATTTTTACTTCTTATCTACCAGCCTAATAAATCTTTGTTTTTCCTCAACTTGGACTCGACTTCTTTCTTTTCCATCCAAGATGCTCTAGTGCATTATTCCGACTTACTATCCCATTTCCAGAATTCAACCAGCTGTTGTATCTCATCCTTGCATTAATTCTGCAATCTGCCTTTTCTAGTCTACATGCAGGCTACTGTACAACACTAAAATAAAAAAAATTTATTTAATCCCACATCTGGCAAATTCCTAGTCTCCAAACTCAGCTGGACTCCTAGTAATTATTTGCAGACATTTAATACATTCTTGGATCTGTTCCTTCCTCCACTCACTTTCATAGCTATTGTAATTTTTTCCCACTCATTTCAAGCTCTGTGCCCTGAATGAATTTGTATTTCATAGAAAGCACCGAAGTGGCTAGGCGCAGTGGCTCATGCCTATAATCCCAGCACTTTGGGAGTCTGAAACAGGCAGATTACTTGAGACCAGAAGTTCAAGACCAGCCTGGGCAACATGGCAAAACCCTGTCTCTACAAAAAAATACAAAAGAACTAGTCTGGCATAGTAGTGTTTGCCTGTAGTCTAAGCTATTCGGGAGGTTGAGGCGGGAGAATCTTGAGCCTGGGAGGCTGAGGCTGTAGTGATTCACGATTGCACCACTGCACTCCCACCTGGGCAACAGAGCAAGACCCTGTCAAAAAAAAGAGAGAAAGAGGAAGGAAGGAAGGAAGGAAGGAAGGGAGGGAGGGAGGGAGGGAGGGAGGGAGGGAAGCAATTTTTGTGACCAAGTTCTCTCCTTCTCAGTTCTATCTACAAATGTATTAATATTTCCATCTCCTTCCCTATTCCCTCTTGCCTCAGCTGGACATTATTTCCCCCTGGATGAATCTATTCTGTTCACTTGTGCTCTGAGTCAGTCTGCAGGCATTACTAGTGGTTCTTATTAAAATGCAGATTTTGATTCAGTAGGTCTAGGGTGGGGCCTGAGATTGTGCATTTCCAACACATGATGCTGATGCTACTGGTCCATAGACCACATTTAGAGTAGAAAGGCTGTTATTTGATATTCCCTTATCTCCTTTTGCTCTACCAATTATCCTTTCTCCTTGCTTTATTTCCAAATTCTCTAATGGCTTTTCAGGATATAAAATGTTTGAATTTGTCTGATCTTAAAAAGTCTGTCTCCAAAATAGGAACACTTTTACACTGTTGGTGGGAGTGTAAATTACTTCAACCATTGTGGAACACAGTGTGGTGATTTCTCAAGGATCTAGAACCAGAAATACCATTTGACCCAGCAATCCCACTATATACCCAAAGGATTATAAATCTTTCTACTATAAAGACACATGCACACATGTGTTTATTGCAGCACTATTTACAATAGTAAAGACCTGGAACCAACCCAAATGCCCATAATGATAGACTGGATAAAGAAAATGTGGCACATATACACCATAGAATACTATGCAGCCATAAAAAAGAATGAGTTCATGTCCTTAGCAGGGACATGGATGAAGCTGGAAACCATCATTCTCAGCAAACTAACACAGGAACAGAAAACCAAACACCTCATATTCTTACTCGTAAGTGGGAGTTGAACAATAAGAACACGTGGACACAGGGAGGGGAACGTCATATACTGGGGCCTGTCTGGGGGTGGGGGGCAAGGGGAGGGAGAGCATTAGGACAAATACCTAATGCATGAGGGGCTTAAAACCTAGATGATGGGTTGATGGGTGCAGCATACCACCATGGCACATGTATACCTATGTAACAAACCTTCACATTCTGTATATGCATCCCAGAACTTAAAGTATAATTAAAAAAAAAAAAAAGGCTTTCTCCAAAACATTTTCTAAAGTCATCACCCAATCTCACACTTTACCATCTGGATTAGTTATCCATTGCTGCATTACAAATTACTCTAAAGTTTAGCTGAAAATTAAGTTTCTGTAGGTCAAGAATCTGGGTGTCAGCTGGGCGCAGGGGCTCACACCTGTAATCCTAGCACTGTGGGAGGCCCAGGCAGGCGGATCACTTGAGGCCAGAAGTTTGAGACTATTGTGGCCAACATAGCGAACCATGTTTCTACCAAAAATACAAAAATTAGCCGGGCGTGGTGGTGCATGCCTGTAATCCCAGCTACTCCAGAGCCTGACGCATGAAAATCGTTTGAACCCAGGGGGCAGAGGTGGTTGCAGTGAGCCGAGATCGCGCCACTGTACTCCAGCCTGGGTGACAGAGTGAGACTCTGTCTCAAAAAAATAAATAAAATAGAAAATAAATATGTCTAAAAAGATGGAAGCTAAAAAAAAAAAAAAAAGAATCTGGGTGTGCCTTAGCTAGGCACTCCACCTTGGAGTCTCTTACAAGACTGCAATCAGGATGTCAGCTGGGGGTATAGTCATTTCAAATTTGTCTAAGGGAGGAACCATTTCTGAACTCATTCATCTGGTTGTTGGCAGAACTCAATTCCTTGCAGGTTGTTGGACTGAGGGCCTTAGTTCCTCATTGGCTATTAACTGGAATTTTCTATCAGTTCTTTGCCATGTGGGTCTCTCTAGGGCAGCTCACACTGTGGCAGCTGGCTTCCATCTGAGTGAGCAGAGACTGTACGAAAGGGCAAGCAAGATGGAATCTAGTCTTCTGTAACCCTTGGAAGTGACATCCTGTCACTTCGCTGTAGTCTATTCTTTTTTTTTTTTTTTTTTTCTGACGGAGTCTTGCTTTGTCACTCAAGCTAGAGTGACGTTGTACAATCTTGGCTCACTGAAACCTCCACCTCCCGAGTTCAAGTGATTCTCCTGCCTCAGCCTCCTGAGTAGCTGGGATTACAGATGTGCACCACCACACCTGGCTAATTTTTGTATTTTTAGTAGAGATGAGGTTTCACCATGTTGGCCAGGCTGATCTTGAATTCCTGACCTCAAGTGATCCACCCACCTCAGCCTCCCAAAGTGCTGGGATTACAGGTGTGAGCCACTGCACCTGGCCATCCACTGCCACTTCTTATGCTACCATCATGCTTGCTACCACCTGCCTTCTCCTCCTTTCAAATAGGTTACTTCCATGTTACTTCTACAGGCAGGGAAAACAGGGACTGACTGAAAATCAAAAGGGCTGTCTTTTCAGCCAAGTTCATGAGCATTAGTGCAGAAATATTACAACTTATCATTTATCACAGTGATCCCCCTTATTTCCTACTTCTTGTTTATATTATAGAGAAGAGAAGTTGTTGGACCAAAGTCTTTTAGACAAGTGAAGTATAATCACATACAGCAATAAAAAAATAATTTATGTCAGCTATGGATATAGTTTCTATGTGGGGAACTAGACTATATATAAATCAATAATCCAATACTTAAATCTGAATAAGTTATGAATGACTCTCTCATTCATCCCATTTTCCACTTTACCCCCAGCCCTTTCTTATCCTACTTTTCTATCACTGCAATCTCAAGAATAAAATAGTGGGTGCAGGTTATTGTATATAACTGTAAAAGAGAAGACTAGACAAAGTGTAACGCAGCTGGGTGTGGTGGTACACGCCTATAGTCCCAACTACTAGGGAAGCTGAAGTGTGAGGATCACTTGAGCCTTGGGGGTCGAGGCTGCAGTGAGCTATGACTGTGCCACTGAAGTCAAGCCTGGGAGATGAAGTGAAACACTGTCTCAAAAAATAAAAATAAAAAAGAATAAGTATAATGCCTTTACTTTCCTATCTAATAATATTTAGTGGCAAGATCATGTGAAATCAGTTGGCTGGGTATGTACTTGTCCCTCCTACCCCTGATATAAGTTTACTGAAATAGGAATATATTTAAGTAGATATATCACTTATACTTTTTAAAGGTCTATCACAAGCTACTTGACCCCTTCCTGAAATGAAAACAGAAACTAAATCCTATGGACAACCCTATATGCAAGTGAGCTGATTAGCTCTGCTAACATAGGGCAAATAGTTTTTGGAAACATCTTAAGTGACAATATTCTCAGGAGCTGTCCATTAGCCTAGGTAGATGTGAAGATACAGACACAAGAGAAAAGCAAATAACCAATTAGAATTGGCTGTGAGAGCCTAGTGTGGACAAATGCAACAGAAGCAGTTTCCACTGGAACTGAGGTTTGTTTATTCTGCTTATCTGGAGGCAGAACCAATAATCCCAATGATCCCAGAATGATGATAACTGTTTTTCTACATTTAAAAAGAGCCAATTAGGGCTGGCACAGTGGCTCACGCCTGTAATCCTAGCACTTTGGAAGGCCGAAGCAGGCGGATCATGTGAGGTAGGGAGTTCGAGACCAGCCTGACCAACATGGAGAAACCCCGTCTCTACTAAAAATACAAAATTAGCCAGGGGTGGTGGCACATGCTTGTAATCCTAGCTACTCAGGAGGCTGAGGCAGGAGAATCATTTGAACCTGTGAGGTGGAGGTTGTGGCGAGCTGAGGTTGCACCGTCGCACTCCAGCATGGGCAATGAGCAAAACTCCCTCTAAAAAAAAAAAGGAGCCAATTAGCAGAACCTTTGCAAATGGGCCAATTCCTGCTCTTAGTATCAGAATACAAATAAAGCTTTGCTGATTTAATGCTGATTTGTCATGTGCCTTGAATTGTTTCATATTAGCAGAGACAGATTTACATCCATTCTTATGCTTTCTGGCTCAGTGCTTTTTGCAACCACCTGAATGCACTTAAGAGACAGAAGGGTGACGTTCATATTTTGAGAACAAAACCAAGTGACCTGACCTTAGCTTCTGTCAAATGTCTCTGTCAAATGCCATGTTTGCAACCTTTAAAACTAGTGGAGGAACATCTATAAGGCTTTATGTACCAAAATTGGGGCTGCTACATAGCACATCTTTGTTGGATTTCACAGAGACCTCTATTCAGCTCTCCCTTGATTTACTTCTTTTAGCTCAAGCTGATCTAAAGCTTAATTATCTTTAAGGACTCTGCCTTTTCTACTTATCTCCACTAGTTTTTATTGTGTCATTGTGCAACTTGGTTTCTGTCCTTGGCCAATCTCTGATTCTGCTTTTGCTTTATTTTACTAGGTCTCATTGACCTGTTTATACCCTCCTCTGTATCTGGTTTCAGCTTTTGACCTGCTTTTGTTTTGGCTCTTCCCTAACAGTCTGTAGAGACTTTGATCCATCATGTAGCACAAGATAACGGGAGCTACGTTAGAACACTGTCAGCTGGTTTATCAGCCCCTCTGACCTCCTATCTTCTAAAATGATTTTATTTGTAGGCTTGTTAGTTGAAGCTGGCTGACAACCCTGTATTATGACCTTTAAGTAAGAATCTTGCTATGGGATTGGATAGAAAGTAATGTTTCTTCCCTCAGTTCCCATCCTTCACGTTTTTTATCATGAACGCTGAATACCCATGGAAGATAGTGTTTAATTTACTAAACGAATGCAAGCTGAAGCAGCCTTTTTGAAATAATTTGGAGTTGTTATTTCACAAAAACAAATGTGGAATGATAGACCCATTAATTAAAAGATAGAAATTCAAGAGAAAAAAGTCTCAATATTTTTTCTTCAAGTAATTAATGACACCATATGTGAAGCTAAGTGATTTCTATAATTTGCAGATTTGGTCTCAGCTAAGAGCTAAAACTGTTCATAGCAGCACTAAGGAGGCCTATACCCCTACAGGGAAATTATAAAATTTTATATATTTTAACTCTTTCACTACTGCCAACATTCAGCACATAGTGTTTTCTTCCAATCTTAATGGTTTATTTCATTTCATTGTGTTTGTTGTGGGGATTATTAAAGCAGTCACAACAGAGCCTAGCACATAGTATATGCTTTTGCAATTTTTTTTTGAGGGGGAGTCTCCCTCTGTCACCCAGGCTGGAGTACAATAAGGCAATCTCAGCTCACTGCAAACTCCGCTTCCCAGATTCAAGTGATTCTCGTACCTCAGCCTCCTGAATAGCTGGGATTACAGGCATCTGCCAGCATGCCTGGCTAATTTTTGTATGTGTAGTAGAGATGAGGTTTCACCATGTTGGCCGGGCTGGTCTCGAGCTCCTGACCTCAAGTGATCTGCCTGCCTCAGCCTCTCATAGAGCTGGGGTTATAGGCATGAGCCACCACACCCAGCCTGCAATTTTTTTGAGACTGGGTCTCGCTTTGTTGCCCAAGCTGGAGTGCAATGGCACTGTCACAACTCACTGCATCCTCAACCTCCCAGGCTCAGTTGATCCTCCTACCTCAGCCTCCTGAGTAGCTGGGACTACAGGTACACACCACCACACCTGGCTAATTTTTAAAATTTTTTGTAGAGACAGGGTCTCACTATGTTGCCCAGGCTGGTCTCGAACTCCTGGGCTCAAGTGATCCTCCTACCTTGGCCTCTCTCAGTGCTGGGATTGCAGACATGAACCACAGCACCTGGCTGATCTTTGCTATTATAATATGTTAAAATTGTAAAAATGGATTAGCATCAAGATAGTGCTGAATGGTATTTGACTAGGAATGTCTGAATTTGGTCTTGGGCCTGTCACTCCTTTCTGTGACAGTGTTGAGGAAGCTATTGCACAATGGGGGCAAATCAAGACAAAGTCATATTTCATTGTTAGCTGTATCTTTGGCTCCAAACCCTAATGCAAAACTCCAGAGAGCTGGACCAGAAGAAGTGTAGAATTCCACTTCCCTAGGCTGGAGGCTACAAACACCAACACCCAAAGCAAGTCAAATGGCACATCTAGTCTCTCCTTCCTGCCTCATCATCTCATTCACCCTCAAGTTTTGAAATTTGCCTTTCCAGTGGTATGAAAAGGACACCTGCCAAATCTAGAGAACAAGGGACAAATACGAGCAAAAAGTTGTTCACTGAAAATAAAGGTATCTATCCCAGACCTTCCTGTGTCAGGGCAAAACACTAAGTTTGTGTGGAAAAAAAAAAAACCAAAAAAAAAAAAAAATAGTAAAGAAAAGCAAAGAGAACAGAGAAAGGGGAAGTGGTTTAGACTTCTACCAAGTCCTAAGTGTTCCTTCCACATCCACATGGGTGCAGAATTGAAAAGAAGGGAAAGAACCAAATTCAGTTTTGAAAATATAGCACTAGCTCTTATTGCCATCCCAGTCTTCTTAGGGCATTTGATAAATGGCCATGCACCAAGCTGCTAGCTGCAGATCATGCAATGTTCATTAACCAAACCAAATCAAACCATAGAAAACTGCTCCTTGCAGATTGAGTTAAAGGACAAAGGAACAGAACAAAGAGTACTACCTTCGCCCATGGGCAATAACTGTCTTCCAGGATTGTGAAGCTGATTGACAATAATGTATGTAATGTACATGACACATAGTAGGCTCTCAAATTGTAGTTATTTTTCTTTGTTTTGCTATTATTATGAAAGAAAAATCTGTATGCTAGATACAGAAATGTACAAAATTGAATGAAAAGCAAAATTTATATAGTGCTTGATATAATAATTATATCTCCCCGAACTATAGCAAAAAGTGATTGACTACTTAGAACTTAAAATTTTAAGAGCGATTTTAAACTGTTTTCTCTGAAATTGGTAACTACGGGTGGTCAAATACAGTACTTGGGTATAGATTTAAGAAACTTAAAATGAATACAGAGTTTGACAG
This sequence comes from Pan troglodytes, assembly GCF_028858775.2. Lineage (NCBI taxonomy): Eukaryota > Metazoa > Chordata > Mammalia > Primates > Hominidae > Pan > Pan troglodytes. The sequence continues at coordinate 53,564,067 of NC_072408.2, read as the reverse complement.
TTATGTTCCATGTAGAATTAAGTCATATTTAGAATTTGACTGGGATGTTAGCCAAAGAAATTTGCTGTAGTTTCATGAGATAAAATTATAGCATGAATCATCATCTCTCTAGCCTCTTCAAGTAAGATTTTTTTCAAAGGATATTTTAAAGACAAACACAGTTCATAATTTGATGTATATGTGTTTCTGCAATTTGAGTCTTTAATTTCAAGCGATATGGTAGAGAGAGCATACCTTTTCAAAAGCACATTTTTGGGCTTATTAGATGAGAACTAAGTAAAGGCATGCAAAAACATAATTTTTTTTCTATTTAAAAGGAGACAGGCCAGGCATGGTGGCTTATGCCTGTAATCGCAGCACTTTAGGAGACCAAGGCTGGGGGACTGCTTGAATCCAAGGGTTCAAGACCAGCTGTGGGAACATAGCCAGACTCCCATCTCTACAAAAAAAAAAAAAAAAAAATTGGTTGCGCATGGTGGCATATGCCTGTAGTCCCAGCTATTTGGGAGGCTGAGGCAAAAGATCACTTGAGCCCAGGAATTTGAGGCTGCAGCGAGCTATGATTGCACTCCAGCCTGGGTAACAAAGCAAGACTCTGACTCAAAATGAATAAATAAATCAATAAATAAAATGAAATATAAGGAGGCAAAGGTAATAGTTTGACATTTTTCCAGGCTAAGCTATCATTTAGACAATATAGAACATAAAAATATAGATAGTTTGATGAAAACTCAGATACAGGTAGTTTGGCCAAACTATCTGTATTTTTATGTTCTATATAAACATGGTTGTGAAAGAAAATATAGACAGATATCTTTATGAGCAAAGATTTTTAAAATGAATTACCATATTTTTGACAGTATAAGACAAGTACAGAATGTTGGGAAAACTTATTCTGAGATCATCATCTAATACTGCAGGCATAAGACATTTAAGTCCAACTTTAGAAGTCCTGATGTTTGTGTTGAAGATGAAAATACAGGTTTTAAAAGATTAGTCGAGTAAGATTTTATCAGGGTTACTAGATATTTTTTCATTTATACTGGAATTTTTGGTTGGCTAAACTTTCACAATAAGTCAATTTAATCTTTCTTTCTTTTTTTCTTTTTTTTTTTTTTTTTGAGACGGAGTCTCGCTCTGTCGCCCAGGCTGGAGTGCAATGGCACGATCTCGGCTCACTGCAAGCTCCGCCTCCTGGGTTCAGGCCATTCTCCTGCCTCAGCCTCCCGAGTAGCTGGGACTACAGTCGCCCGCCACCACGCCCGGCTAATTTTTTTTTTTTTTTTTTTTTTTTTTTGTATTTTTAGTAGAGACGGGGTTTCACCGTGGTAGCCAGGATGGTCTCAATCTCCTGACCTCGTGATCCGCCCTCCTCGGCCTCCCAAAGTGCTGGGATTACAGGCGTGAGCCACCGCGCCCGGCGAGTCAATTTAATCTTTAATCTTTAAAGTTATCATAACCTCTGAGTAATAGCATCTGTCATTGTGCTGAAGTTAATTGTGGTTCCCTTAACAATTGCTTTTTTAAAAAAAGTATTAGAAAAAGAGACTAGTAAGATAAAGCCCAATCTAACTCATACAGTTTAAATAAGATGAGTTATTTAGACTGATTCTGCATAAACTTAAGCGTCATCTGATATTGCAGCCATAAAACATGTAGATGACTTAACTTCTCTGTGACTTGGTTTCCTCATTTGTAAAATGGACATACCTCATTCAATTCTTGTAAAGATTAAAGTAGAAAACACATTTAAAGTGCTTCAAGAGGGGAGCCAGGCTGAGGGTGGGGGTGGGTGGCGGGGAGGCGGGGCGGAGGAGGAAGAAGAGAGACTAGGGCAGCGGAGGAGGCGAGGAGCGCGGGGTATCGGGCGGGGGAGCCGCCGGCCCTCGGGGAAGAGACGGATGATGAACAAGCTTTTCATCGGGAACCTGAGCCCCGCCGTCACCGCCGAAGACCTCCGGCAGCTCTTTGGGGACAGGAAGCTGCCCCTGGCGGGACAGGTCCTGCTCAAGTCCCGCTACGCCTTCGTGGACTACCCCGACCAGAACTGGGCCATCCGCACCATCGAGACCCTCTCGGGTCAAGTGGAATTGCATGGGAAAATCATGGAAGTTGATTATTCAGTCTCTATAAAGCTAAGGAGCAGGAACATTCAGATTCGAAATATCCCTCCTCACCTGCAGTGGGAGGTGTTGGATGGACTTTTGGCTCAATATGGGACAGTGGAGAATGTGGAACAAGTCAACACAGACACAGAGACCGCTGTTGTCAACGTCACATATGCAACAAAAGAAGAAGTAAAAATAGCCATGAAGAAGCTAAGCGGGCACCAGTTTGAGAACCACTCCTTCAAGATTTCCTACATCCCGGATGAAGGGTTGAGCTGCCCTTCGCCCCCTCAGCTAGCCCAGCGTGGGGACCACTCTTCCTGGGAGCAAGGCCAAGCCCCTGGGGGCTCTTCTCAGGCCAGACAGATTGATTTCCCACTGCGGATCCTGTTCCCCACCCAGTTTGTTGGTGCCATCATCGGAAAGGAGGGCTTGACCATAAAGAACATCACTAAGCAGAGCCAGTCCCGGGTAGACATCTATAGACAAGAGAACTCCGGAGCTGCAGAGAAGCCTGTCACCATCCATGCCACCCCAGAGGGGACTTCTGAAGCATGCCGCATGATTCTTGAAATAATGCAGAAAGAGGCAGATGAGGCCAAACTAGCCGAAGAGATTCCTCTGAAAATCTTGGCCCACAATGGCTTGGTTGGAAGACTGATTGGAAAAGAAGGCAGAAATTTGAAGAAAAATGAACATGAAACAGGGACCAAGATAACAATCTCATCTTCGCAGGATTTGAGCATATACAACCCGGAAAGAACCATCACTATGAAGGGCACAGTCGAGGTCTGTGCCAGTGCTGAGATAGAGATTATGAAGAAGCTGCGTGAGGCCTTTGAAAATGATACGCTGACTGTTAATACCCACTTCGGATACTTCTCCAGCCTGTACCCCCATCACCAGTTTGGCCCGTTCCCGCATCATCACTCTTATCCAGAGCAGGAGATTGTGAATCTCTTCATCCCAACCCAGGGTGTGGGCGCCATCATCGGGAAGAAAGGGGCACACATCAAACAGCTGGCGAGATTCGTGGGAGCCTCCATCAAGATCGCCCCTGCGGAAGGCCCAGAGGTCAGCGGAAGGTCATCATCACCTGGCCACCAGAATCCCAGTTCAAGGCCCAGGGACGGATCTTTGGGAAACTGAAAGAAGAAAACTTTTTTAACCCCAAAGAAGAAGTGAAGCTGGAAACCCATATCAGAGTGCCCTCTTCCACCGCTGGCCGGGTGATTGGCAAAGGGGGCAAGACCGTGAATGAACTGCAGAATTTAATCAGTGCAGAAGTCATCGTGCCTCGTGACCAAACGCCAGATGAAAATGAGGAAATGATCGTCAGAATTATCGGGCACTTCTTTGCTAGCCAGACTGCACAGCGCAAGATCAGGGAAGTTGTACAACAGGTGAAGCAGCAGGAGCAGAAATACCCTCAGGGAGTCGCCTCACAGCGCAGCAAGTGAGGATCCCACAGGCACAAGCAAAACAACGGAAGAATGTAGCCCTTCCAACACCTGACAGAATGAGACCAAACACAGCCAGCCAGATCAAGAGCAAACCAAAGACCATCTGAGGAATGAGAAGTCTACGGAGGCGGCCAGGGACTCTGTAGAGGCCCTGAGAATCCCAGGGGCCGAGGAGGGGTGGGGAAGGTAAACCAGGTTTGCCAGAACCACCGGGCCCCTCCTCCTGTCCCCCAGGGCTTCTGCAGGCTTCAGCCATCCACTTCACCATCCACTCGGATCTCTCCTTAACTCCCATGACGCTATCCCTTTTAGTTGAACTAAAATAGGTAAACATGTTCAAAGCCAAGCAAAATGCACGCCCTTTTTTGTGGCAAATAGTCTCTCTACACGTGTATACATATTAGAAGGGGAAGATGTTAAGATATGTGGCCTGTGGGTTACACAGGGTGCCTGCAGCGGTAATATATTTTAGAAATAATATATCAAATAACTAACTCCAATTTTTAATCAATTATTATTTTTCTCTTTTTAAAGAGAGAGCAGGCTTTTCTAGACTTTACAGAATAAAGTCTTTCTTTGGAAGGTCTCACCGTGTAGAGAGGACCTTCGAGGCCACCCACACAAAATTCACCCAGAAGGAAATTTTGTCGGAAGGACACTCACAGCAGTTCTGGATCACCTATGTATGTCAACAGAAGGGATACTGTCTCCTTGAAGGGGAAACTCTGTCACTCCTCATGACTGTCTAGGTCATACACCCATTTCTCTTTGCTTCACAGGTTTTAAACTGGTTTTTTGCATACTGCTATATAATTCTCTGTCTCTCTCTATCTCTCCCCTCCCCCCCCTCCCCTTCTTCTCTATCTCCATTCTTTTGAATTCCCTCATCCCTCCATCTCAATCCCATATCTACGCACCCCCCTGACCCCCCTCTGCCAGGCAAAGCAGTGCTCTGAGTATCACATCACACAAAAGGAACAAAAGCGAAACACACAAACCAGCCTCAACTTACACTTGGTTACTCAAAAGAACAAGAGTCAATGGTACTTGTCCTAGCATTTTGGAAGAGGAAAACAGGAACCTATCAAACCAACCAATCAACCAAACAAAGAAAAAATTCCACAATGAAAGAATGTATTTTGTCTTTTTGCATTTTGGTGTATAAGCCATCAATACTCAGCAAAATAATTTCTTTCTTAAAAAAAAAATGTGGAGGAAAGTAGAAATTTATACAAGGTTGTTGACCCAGGGCGTTAAACTTACAGATTATTTTAACGAGAAAAACACACAGAAAAAAGCTACCTCAGGTGTTTTTTACCTCAGCACCTTGCTCTTGTGTTTCCCTTAGAGATTTTGTAAAACTGACAGTTGGAGCATTTTTAAAATTTTTTTAATAAAAAGGAGTTGAAAAAAAATAAGATATCAACTGCCAGCCTGGAGAAGGTGACAGTCCAAATGTGCAACAGCTGTTCTGAATTGTCTTCTGCTAGCCAAGAACCTATATGACCTTCTTTTGGACAAACTTTGAAAATGTTTAAAAAAAAGATGACAAAGAAAAACAGAGAGAGAGAATATTGGAGATCCTGAATTTTAATAGGATGTGCGCCATTAGGGCTTTTTGCGCTGAAGGATGAACATGTACTGGTTTATATGAACAAGCCATTACGCCACCAGACTGCAATGCCAGTTTCCTCTACGGCAAACAGTGTTTGTTCTGTGACAAAAAAAAAAAAAAAGAAAAAGAAAAAAGAAATATATCCAGCTAACAAGAAAAAATAAATAAAGTGCTTAGAATGGTTCTTGGCACGCTGTAAGCATTTAATGTAGGATATATGTTATAAGTAGCAATAATAGTATACGGGAAATAATGGCTTAATATACAGTTATATGAATGCAAACAAAGGGCATATTGTTTTATAATTTATCCACCTAAAATTTGAAGGACCCATTTATATTTCCCAATCAACAAAATAAAATTTCTGAAAAATACCCAATGCATGATTAATATTTAGTGAATATTCAGTAATACGTAATTAATGCCCATTAAGCATAGAAAACAAAAAAAAACTTAAGATATTATACATAATACATAAAGTACTGCTTATCATTTTATCTCACTGATTTATTGCTTTGTTTAAGTAATGGGTCAAATAATGTTTCCCTGAAAAACAAATATTAAAATATTACAGTGTTAGGCTAAAAGAGGCATTAATCTTCCTCCCCAACACCAGGATTTCCATATACTTTTATATTTGGTAAGGCAAATAATTTCCAATAAACTATAGCAGTATAATAGGCATAATTATTTTTCCAGACTTGCATAAGTTATTAATCACTCTGAAAAAAAATTTTTAAGAGACAGAGTCTCACTCTGTCTTTCAAGCTGGAGTACAGTGGTGTGATCATAGCTCATTGTAATCTCAAACTCCTATGCTTAGGAGATCTTCCTGCCTTAGCCTCCAGAGTAGCTGGAACTACAGGCACTCATCCCCACATCTGGCTAATGTTTTTATTTTTTGTAGAGATGGGGTTTCACTATATTGCCCAGGCTGATCTTGAACACTTGTCCTCAAGAAATTCTCCTGTCTTGGCCTCCCAAAATGCTGGAATTATGGGCATAAGTCACTGTTCCTGGCGATTTATTATTAACTCTGCAGGATAACTTCATAAATTTTGGTCTTAAAACATGGTTTTTTGTCCATTCCACATACACTGTTTTCTCTCATTAATTCCAAGTGTATTAATATGCATTCAGCCCCATTTCTTATCCTCTCTTTAGAGTCTAAAATGGATTCTTTCATGTCCAGAGGGAGAAGAATAAAAGAGTGGCAGCTTGCTGGGTGCAGTGGTTTATGCCTGTAATCCCAGCACTTCGAGAGACCAAGGCGGGAGGATTGCCTTAGCCCAGGAGATTGAGACCAGCTGAGCAACATAGCAAGACCCCATGTCTAGAAAAAATGAAAACATTAGCTGGGTGTGGTGGCATGCACGTGTAGTCCCAGCTACCTGGGAGGCTGAGGTGGGAGAATCACTTGAGCCTGGGAGGTTGAGGCTGCAGTGAGCTATGATTGTGCCACTACACTCCAGCCTAGGTGACAAAGCAAGACTCTGTCTCAAAAAAAAAAAAAAAAAAGCAGCAAAAGGGATAGAAAAATGGGGTTTCCAAAACTCCGGGGATTAATAAGAAGAAAAAAAAACAAGAAGGGAAAATGATGGCATAAAACAGAGAGTAGAAAGAAAAGCACTGAGTACAACCCAGTACTGATCCTAATCTGCTCTCATGTCTGACTACAAACCTTGGAATTGTCTGCTGGAGCGACAGTTATCTGAAGATGTAAATGGATTAGACATACAAAATAATTCATTTGCATGGCTTCATGTAGTAGTGTTGGCTCTCTGCTGGGAGCTCAGCTAGAACTTTCCACAAGTGCCTACATGTTTCTTGCCTTTTATAGCAAGATAGCTGGGGTCCCAAAGAGAGCATCTTGAGTGCTGGAATTTCCACAACAAGCATTTCAAAAAGCTCAGGTAGAAGTCATAAAACTTTTATGATCTAGCCTTGGAAATCACAGAACATCATTTCCGATGCATTCTATTGGTCAAGCAAATCACTAAAGTCAGCCCAGATTCGTGGAGCAGTTGGACTCCATCTCTCAACTGGAAGAGTGACAAAGAGTTTGCAGCTATCCTTAATCAACTGCAAATATGAAAAAAAAAACAAACCTCTAGAAATGAAAATCATTATAATCAAAATTAGGCACTCAGTACAGGAGTTTCACAGAATTTTTGACAAAGTTGAAGGCTGAGCTCCCAGAATATAACATCCCAAAGATTAAAAAAACAAAAAAATTTTTTGGCTGGGTGCAGTAGCTCATGCCTGTAATCTCAGCACATTGGCAGGCAGATCACTTGAGGTCAGGAGTTCGAGACCAGCCTGGCCAACATGGTCAAATTGCCGTCTCTACTAAAAATACAAAACATTAGCCAGGTATGGTGGCGGGTGCCTGTAGTCCCAGCTACTGGGGAGGCTGAGGCAGGAGAATTGCTTGAACCTGGGAGGCAGAGGTTGCAGTGAGCCGAGATCATGTCACTGAATTCTAGCCTGGGCGACAGAGCCAGACCCTATCTCAAAAAAAAAAAAAAATTAAAAAATTAAAAAGATGATGGAAACCAGAAAAGAATGAAATAATTTTTTCAGTGAGCTAATAATAATAATAATAGTAATAATTGTCAACAACATTTTATGATGAGAGAAAATATTCTTCAAGAATGTTTTACACAAACAAAAATTAACATAGTCTATCACCGGCAGACCCAAATTAAAGGAAATACTAAAGGGTATTCTGTAGGCAAAAAACAAAATGATCATAGATACAAAGTTCCCAGGTGCAAGAAGGAATGAAGAGCACAAAAGTGGTAGATATATGGGTAGATCTAAATAAACATGGACTACATAAAACAATGATAAAAATTTCTTTCCTCCTTTATTGGACTTACAAGAAACAATAAGCAGAAATGGAAATGCATGATAACACTAGCGTATAAACAAGGGAGGTTTGGAAGGCCGAGGCGGGCAGATCACCTGAGGTCAGGAGTTTGAGACCAGCCTGACCAATATGGAGAAACCCCATCTCTACTAAAAATACAAAATTAGCCGGGCATGGCGGCTGCATGCCTGTAATCCCAGCCACTCTGGAGCCTGAGGCAGGAGAATCGCTTGAACCTGGGAGGCAAAGGTTGCGGTGAGGCGAGATCGCATCATTGCACTCCAGCCTGGGCAACAAGAGTGAAACTCCCTCTCAAAAAAAAAAAAAAAATTAGCCAGCCATGGTGGTGGGCACCTGTAATCCCAGCTACTCAGGAGACTGAGGCAGGAGAATCGCCTGAACCCAGGGGACCGAGGTTGCAGTGAGCCGAGATCGCACCACTGCACTCTAGCCTGGGCAACAGAGCGAGACTCCATCTCAAAAAAACCCCAAAAAACATAAACAAAATAAAACGAGGTAAAGTACTAATTACCATTAGAATATGGTATGTCATTTTTCAAGTCCAGATATAAGCCGTTATACTTACTGTAAATTGATTTTCAACAAAGGTGCTGAGGTGATTCAATAAGGGAAAGGATAGTTTTTTGTTTTTGTTTGTTTGTTTGAGACAGAGTCTAGCTCTGTTTCCCAGGCTGGAGTGGTGCAGTGGTGTGATCTCAGCTCACTGCAACTTCTGCCTCCCGGGTTCAAACGATTCTCCTGCTTCAGCCTCCCGAATAGCTGGGATTAGAGGCACCTGCCACCACACCGGGGTAATTTTTGTATTTGTAGTACAGTCGGGGGTTTCACCATGTTTGCCAAGCTGGTCTCGAACTCCAGGCCTCAGATGATCTGCCCGCCTCTGCCTCACAAATTGCTGGGATTACAGGAGTGAGCCACCGTGCCCAGCAGAATAGAATAGTTTTTAATCAACAAATATTGCTGGAACAATTGGATACCCACATGCAAGACAATGAATTTAGACCCTTGCCTCATACCATACACAAAAATAAATTCAAAATGGCTGGGCACAGTGGCTTACGCCTGTAATCCTAGCCCTCTGAAAGGCCGAGGTGGGAGGATCTTCTGAGATCAGGAGTTCGTGACCAGCCTGGCCAACATGGTGAAACCCCGTCTCTACTAAAAACACAAAAAAATTAGCGGAGCCTGGTGGCGCCCACCTGTAGTCCCAGCTAGTTGGCAGACTGAGGTTGGAGAATGGCTTGAGCCTGGGAGGCAGAGGTAGCAGTGAGCCGACGTTGCTCCACTGCACTCCAGCCTGGGTAACAGAGTGAGACCCTGTCTCAAAATAAATAAATAAATAAATAAACTCAAAATGGATCATAAACATAAATGTAAGAGCTAGACCTATGAAAATTCTGCAAGAAAACATAGAAGTAAATTTTCATGGTCTTGGGTTAAGGCAAAACATCAAAAGCACAAATAATAAGATAAAAATACTAATAAACTGAACTTCAAAGTTAAAAACTTTTGTCCTTCAAAGGACACAGTAAGGAAGTGAAAAGACAAGCCACAAATCTGGAGAAATATTTGTAAATCATATACCTAAGAAGGGACTCATAACCAGAATATATGAAGAACTCTTACACCTCAGTGATAAGAAGACAAATAGGCTGGGCGTGGTGGATGACGCCTGTAATCCCAGCACTTTGGGAGGCTGAGGCTGGCGGATTACGAGGTCAGGAGATCCAGAACATCCTGGCCAACATGGTGAAACCCCATCTCCACTAATAATACAAAAATTAGCTGGGCGTGGTGGTGCGTGCCTGTAATCCCAGCTACTTGGGAGGCTAAGGCAGGAAAATCACTTGCACCAGGGAGTCGGACATTGCAGTGAGCAGGACGTTGCAGTGAGCCCAGATCGTGCCATTGCACTCCAGTCTGGCAACAGAGCGAGACTCCAGCTCCAAAAAAGAAAAAAAAAAAAAAAAAGAAAGAAAGAAAAATTCAATCATCTTAACTGTACAATTGAATAATTTCTTAGCGATTTTACAGAGTTGTGAAAACATCATATTGGCATTGCTTCCACTTTTCAGCCACTATGAATAACGTTTCTATGACCATTTATGTACAAGACTCTGGGTGGACATACATTTTTATTTTGGGGGGTAAATATGTAGCAGTAAATCTGCTGGGTCAAAGATAAATCTAGGTTTGATATCACAACAGATAAAATAGATAAATCTATGTTTGATATCTTAAGAAATTGTCAGACTATTTTGTAAAGTGATCAAACCATTTTACACTCCACCGTGCCCGCCAAAATGAGTGAATTTTATGATATGTATATTTCACCTCAATAAAGCTGTTAATACCCGGCATGGCATCCGTAATCCCAGCACTTTGGGAGCCTGAGGCGGAAGGATCCCTTGAGTCCAGGAGTTCGAGAGAAGCCTGGGCAACATAGGGAGACCTCCTCTCTGCAGAAAATTTTAAATAATTAGCCAGGCGTGCTGGTGCAGGCCTGTAGTCCCAGCCACTTGGGAGGACGGCTTGAGCCTGGGAGTTCTAGGCTACAGTGGACCAAGATTGTGCCACTGCATTCCTACCTGGGTGACAGAGGAAGACCCTGTCTCAAAACAAACAAACAAAATCAATAAGGCTGTTAAAATTTTTTAAGGAAAATAATTATTCTATAATCTAGAGGATAATATCTAAAACAGAAGCAAAATAATGCATATTTTCCAGGCTAATAGAGGAAAGGAAATTACAAAAATAATTTTTATTTTATATTTATTTATTGTTACTATTTTTGAGACAGGGTCTAGCTCTGTTGCCTAGGCTGGAGTGCTGTGGCTGATCTTGGCTCACTGCAACCTCCACCTCCCAGACTTAGGCGATCTTCCCACCTCAGCCTCCTGAGTTGCTGTAACTACAGTTGTGCACCACCACAACCGGGTAATTTTTATATTTTTGGTAAAGACAAGGTTTTGTCACGTTGCCCAGGCTGGTCTTGAACTCTTGAGCTCAGGCAATCCACCTGCCTCCACTTCCAAAGTGCTGGGTTTACAGGCGTGAGCCACCCAGTCCAGCCTACAAAAATAAGTTTTTTTAAAAAGGCGGCCAGGTGCGGTGGCTCATGCCTGTAATCCCAGCACTTTGGGAGGCCAATGCGGGCGGATCGTGAGGTCAGGAGATGGAGACCATCCTGGCTAACCATGGTGAAACCCATCTCTAGTAAAAATAAAAAAATTAGCCAGGCATGGTGGCGGGCACCTGTAGTCCCAGCTACTTGGCAGGCTGAGGCAGAAGAATCGCTTGAACCTGGGAGGTGGAGGTTACAATGAGCCGAGATCGCACCACTGCACTCCAGCCTGGGCGACAGAGCCAGACTCTGTCTCAAAAAAAAAAAAAAAGCAAGAAAGGGGACTAAAAGGAACATAAAACAAGTAGGACAAATACAAAACACATAGATTTAAGATCAAATATATTAGTAATAATGTTAAAGTATAAATGGACTGTGTGTTATTTATCTATGGGCTCTCAGCTCCAAATTCACCCTGTTTTCTGCTCTGTGAAAATGGTTCTGGGCCTTTTAAGTTTTCTCTTGCCAGATGGCACAGAAACTATCAGTAGAGGGCGCTAGAGAGACATTGCAAAAAGAAAAGGTTTTAACTTCCGGGGGCCCCTGCACTCCATCCTGAGGTTCCTGCAGCATGCTCCCCTTCTTAGCATCCAGCTTCTGTGGCATACATCACCTTCCCCCTTTCCCTGGCACCCTGGTGTGAAGAATTCCAGTAAGTTCCAGAAGGTGGATTTCTAGAAAGTTCCACCCATCTGGCACCAGAGAGACTTTTTTTTTTGCCATCTGATGAGCCATGATCTCTTTGCCCTAGAGTGGCAGGGGTGTGAGTTGTACTTTTCCTTGGACGTTCTACCCCGGGGTCTAGAGTAGTGGCTGTTCCTTTTTTTTTTTTTTTTTTTTTTTGAGTCAGTCTCACTCTGTTGCCCAGGCTGGACTGTAATGGCGCGTGTTGGCTAGGCTGGTCTTGAACTCCTGAACTCAAGTGATCCGCCTGCCTCAGCCTCCCAAAGTGCTGGGATTACAGGAGTGAGCCACAGAAACTGGCTGTGGCTATTCCTTTAACCTGCTATATTTATTAGAATTATCTTTGCTTCTTACTAATCAATCCCTTTTACCCCAATTTTATTTAGTACCATTACATAACATTTAATAGTGTTATTATTTTGGGACAGGGTCGGCTCTGTCGCTCATTTTATTTAATACTTCTTTATATTATATTTCCTCTTCAAATTACCATCGTGGTCTCTGACTCTTGATAGGACCTAGACTGATACATAGACTAAAATGTTCTAATTAAAGACAGAATTTTTCAGAACCAATTAAAAAAAAATACCCAAATGTATTTTGCATACAAGAGGCATAGCTGAAACATAATACAGAAGGATTGAAAGTAAAAATATGGAAAAATATATAGTACAAAATGGCTGACTGAAAGAAGCTGTTCTAGCTGTTAAGCAAAAGTAACTACCATTATAAAGAGGAGCACTTTATAATGATAAAAAGGTTCAATTTACAGGAAGGTATAAAAAAATTCTGAATTTCTATGGTGACTAGTAACATGGCCTTAACAAAATATAAAGCAAATATGGACAGAACCATAAGAATAAATAGATACATCCTTAATCAGAATGGAAGATCTTAATACTCCTCTGTCAGTAATTGATAAACAGAAAAGAAAATCAGTTCCTAGATTCAAAAAATATAATTAACAAACTTGCTTTTATTACTTGCTTTAATTGCTTGCAGAATTCACATTTTTTTTTTCTTTTTCTTTTTCTTGTTTTTGAGTTGGAGTCTCACTCTGTTGCCCAGGCTGGAGTGCAGTGGCAGGATCTGGGCTCACTGCAGCCTCTGTCTCCCAGGTTCAAGTGATTCTCCTGCCTCAGCCTCCCGAGTAGCTGGGATTACAGGTGCCAGCCACCATGCCCGGCTAATTTTTGTATTTTTAGTAGAGATGGGGTTTCACCATATTGGCCAGGCTGGTCTTGAACTCCTGACCTCAAATGATCCACCTGCCTCCATCTCCCAAAGTTCTGGGATTACAGGCGTGAGCCACCACACCCTGCCCTCACATTTTTTTCAAAGATGAAAAGATCATTTATAAAAGTTGACTATTTGTTGTGCAGTAGAGCCTAAACACATTTCAAAGGACTGAAATGATATATAGTACATTTTCTGACCAAAATTAACCCAATCTAGCAATTTATTATACAAGATAATAGAAAATACTCATATGTTTGGAAATTTAGAAATACATTACCAAATAACTCATAGATCAAAGAAGAAATCACAGTGGAAATTAGATAATATTTTGAACTGAATTATAATAAAAATACAGCTTATTAAAAGGTTGTGTGATGCAGCTAAAGAGTACTTAGAAGTTAATTTATAAGCTAAATGTGTATATTAGGAAACAGGAAACGAATCTACTCATTCATTTCAGGAAGTTAGGGAAAAGGACGACAAAATAAAGCCCAAAAGGTCAGAGTAGGAAAAAATGCAGATAAGAGTAGAAATTAGCAAAACAAAAAAACCCATAGAGTTGAAAAGATCGACACAGCTAAAATTAAATGGATAAACCTCTGGTGAAACTGATAAATAAAAATGAAGAGAAGACACAAATAACCTTTTGTTCTAAGCTTTTAAAAAAGTCACTAAGAGGAAATTATGAACAATTTTATACTAACAATTTTTGGAATGTTAGAAAAAATGATCAAATTCCTAGAAAAATACAACTTATCTAATATGATACAAGAAAACTAGATAATCAGGCCAGGTATGGTGGGTCACACCTGTAATCCCAACACTTTGGGAGGCTGAGGCAGGCCGATTACTTAAGCCAAGGAATTCAAGACCAGCTTGGGTAACATGGTGAAATCCCATCTCTACAAAAAAGACAAATATTAGCTGGGTGTTGTGGCACGTGCCTATAGTCCCAGCTACTAGGGTGGCTGTGGTGGGGGAGGATCACTTGAATTCGGGAGGTCAAATCTGCCGTGAGCCATGTTCGTGCCACTGCACTGTAGCAAGACTCTGTCAAAAAAAAAAAAAAGAAAAAGAAAAAGAAAGAAGGAAGGAAGGAAGAAAGGAAGGAAGGAAAGAAAGACAGACAGACTAGATAATCAAAATAATCTTATAGCTGTTAAACAAATTGAGTCCATAATTAATTGCCACAAAAGAAAGCTTCAAGTCAAGATGGCTTTCCTATATACTTTCAAGCAACATTTAAGAAAGAAATAATGCCTATTAAAAAAAATCTGTATTAGAGGATGTAAGACCAATATAATGACCTTGACACCAAAACTCAACAAGAACATAATGAGAAATGAAAATGGGAAGACTATTATGAGAAACTAGAAACCTTTCAGAAAGTAGGTGAAGAAATTTTTTTTTTTTGAGACCGAGTTTCATTTTGGTGCCCAGGCTGTAGTCTAAGATCGCGCCAATGCACAAACAAAAACAAAACAAAACCATAGACTGGGTGGCTTAAACAACAAACATTTATTTCTCACAGTTTTGGTGGCTGGAAGTCTGAGATGAGGGTGCCAACATGGTCAGGGCCCTCCCACTTGTTCACAGACAGCTGCCTTCTTGCTATATCCGCACATGGTGGAGAGAGAGAGAGCAAGCGCAGGTTCCTTCATCTTCCAAGGGTACAAACCTTATCATGGGTGCTTTATCCTCATAATCTCGTCTGACCCTAATCACCTCCCTAAGGCCCCACCTCCAAATACCATCACATTGGGTGGGGGCTTCAACACATGAATTTTGGGGCGGGGGACACAAACATTCAGTGCACAGCAAAAAGTATAGGGATTAAAGTATGCTGGTTATTAAGGTATTGTCTTTCACCTTGAGACCTGTTTTGTGATGTTGGTTCTGGGATTTTGCAAACCACATTTCTTTGCCAGTTGCTTTTCTGCTGGGGTCTGTCTGCAAGAGGCCCTGAGTCATATGGAAATTCTGTGTATATGTCTCTCTCTCTCTCTGTGCTGTCTGTGTGTGTGTGTGCATGTGCGTGTGTATTTCTGAGTCATCTTGTACTCGTCTGGTAAGTAGTTTTCACACATAGAAAGCCCTAATTTAGAAGAAACCTCTGAATTCTTATTTTCAGTATTATTAGAGATAAAGAGAATAAGAGATAAAACATTTTTAAAGGATCCTCATTACTTCTTTTTAAAATATATAGCTGGGCACAGTGGCTCATGCCTGTAATCCCAGCACTTTGGGAGGCCGAGGCGGGCGGATCACCTGAGGTCAGGAGTTCAAGACCAGCCTGGCCAACATGGTGGAACTAAAAATACAAAAAATTAGCCAGGAGTGGTGGCAGGTGCCTATAATCTCAGCTCCTCTCTGAAGGCTGAGGCATGAGAATCACTTGAATCCAGGAGGCAGAGGTTGCAGTGAGCCGAGATCGCACCATTGCCCTCCAGCCTGGGCAACAAGAGTGAAATGCTGTCTAAAAAAATAAATAAATAGGCTGGGTGTGGTGGCTCAAGCTTGTAATCCCAGCACTTCGGGAGGCCGAGGTGGGCGAATCACCTGAGGTCAGGAGTTCAAGACCAACCTGGCCAACATGGCAAGACCCTATCTCTACTAAAAATACAAAAATTAGCCCAGCATGGTGGCTCATGCCTGTAATCCTAGCCACTCAGGAGGCTGGGGCACGAGAATCGCTTGAACCCTGGAGGTGGAGGCTGCAGTGAGCAGAGATCATGCCACTGCACTCCAGCCTGGGTGACAGAGAGAGACTCCATCTCAAAAATGAGTAATAAATACATAAATAAATACAAATAAAATAAAATACACATATAAGGCTGGGTGCAGTGGCTCATGCCTGTAAACCCAACATTTTGGGAAACCAAGGCGGGAGTATTGCTTGAGGCCAGGAGTTTGAGACCAGCCTGGGCAATGAAGCGAGACCCTGTCTTTATAAAAATTTTTTTAAAAAGCTGGACACAGCAGCATGCATCTGTAATCTCAGCTACTCAGGAGGATGAGGTTAGAAGATCACCTGAGTCCAGGTGTTCAAGGCTGCAGTAAGCCGTGATCATGCCACTGCACTCCAGCCAGGGTGACAGAGACAGACCCTGTCTCAAACAAACAAATACATCAGATGACATCTCCTGAAACATGTTCTGTTCTAAGGAGTAATTTACACTCACTAGGATTAATCTGTTCAACCTGTTAAACTACTAAGAGAGCAGCAGACAGGTGTGTTAGTCCAGGCTTATATTACTGTGTGTCCTCATCCCTCTATTTTGGATCCAGAGATGTTTCCCCTCTGGATATGATCAGTTTCTTTGCAGTTGGCTTGAATTTCAAACCCCAGATTCTGCCTATAAAGTTAATAATACTCTGCTTCTAATTGTATAAGTTTTCTCCATGTGGGAACTTAGTATACAGACTTTTCCCCATAACTACAACCTGAATACAGAACAGTGATCATGCGACTTCTATATATCCTGACCACACTTCTGCCTTTGTAATTTGAATTATTTGGCACTATGAACAGCATTTAGCATAGTATTTTTCCATTTTTTTCCTTGGGGAATGAGACAAAGATGAGGTTGTGAACCAAGCTGACAAGGCTGCTCTAGCTTACTTAAGTACAGATGGTCCCCAATTTCCAATGGTTCAACTTAACAATTTTTTGACTTTATGATGGTGCAAAAGTGATACTTATTCAGTAGAAACTATACCTCAAGTACCCATACAACCATTCTATGGTCTTTCCTAATAGTCTAATATTAATTGAGAAATTTTTTGAGTTTCCAGAAATCAAGGCGGTATTAATAGGAAACAGCTATGCTTCCGACTTCTTGAAAATACTGTCAGGGTCGAGGTGGCTTCCTCATGCTGCCTGGGCAATCCTTCTTGAAATGCCATGGCTTGCCACACTTGTAGCAGTTAACAGGTGTACCCTGGGAATTCTGGACTTAGTGGGCTTGTCTGGTGGCCATTAAAGCCTCTGTCTCTTTCCTGTATTTCCTGTCTCTCTCCTGGGCCTTCCTATCTCTATCATAAAAAACCGAGGTGGCTACTTTCAGGAGGTTCTCCAAAGTACTATCTGGTCCCAGGGCCTGTTTCTGCAACTTCCTCCTGATATCAGGGGCTGCCTGAGTAATAAATTTACCCTTTAGGATAAGTTGTCCCTCGACAGAGTCAGGAGATAGAGAGGTGTGCTTTACAAAGGCCTCTCTTAGCCTTTCCAAGAAGGCAGTGGGATTTTCATCAAATCCTTGGTCTATCATGGATAACTTGGTATACTTAAGAGGCTGGCCGGGCACAGTGGTAGGGTCTTGGGAAAGAGGCAGATCTGACAGTTTAACTTTTGTTTGTTTGTTTGTTTGTTTGAGACAGAGTCTCGCTCTGTCGCCCAGGCTGGAGTGCAGTGGTGCGATCTCGGCTCACTGCAAGCTCCGCCTCCCGGGTTCACGCCATTCTTCTGCCTCAGCCTCCCAAGTAGCTGGGACTACTGGTGCCTGCCACCTCGCCCGGCTAATTTTTTTGTATTTTTAGTAGAGATGAGATTTCACCATGTTAGCCAGGATGATCTCGATCTCCTGACCTCACGATCCCCCCACCTCGGCCTCCCAAAGTGCTGGGATTACAGGCGTGAGCCACTACTCCCAGCCTAGTGTCACATTTTAACTCACCGTTCTTCAACTGTATCCTGGACAAGCCCCCAGATGAAACTGGAGAATTCCTTGACCCCCCTCACAGGACATGCGACAGGGTATGGCTCATCTGTTCAGTCACTGCCATGGCTAAACCCCTTATAGGAAGGGGAGCACACAGACAGACAGGTGCAGGAGCCCAAGTGGGTGTGTGTTACAGTGTGCCCTTTTGGCCTTGCCGTCCGTGGACAACTTCAGTGTTAACCAGCTCAGTGGACCCTCTGCCTTTCTGCAAGGGCACAGGGCCAGTGTGACAGCTCTCTATATGCCATGCTCTTGTCCAGCATCCCAGAAGAATCAGGTCACACACGAACTTGAGCGATGAATGCAAGGGTTTTATTGAGCAGTGGAGGTGGCTCTCAGTGGGATGGATGGGGAGCCGGAAGTGGGGATGGAGTGGGAAGATGATCTTCCCCTGGAGTTTGGCCATCCAGCTGCTGAACTCCTGTCTGACCACCCCCAGCAGAACTCCTCTTGGCATTCAGAGATTCCTCTTCTCTTTCTCTGCCATGTCGTTCTGCTGTTTGTCTGGTTGTCTTGTCGTCTCCTCATGTAATTCTGGGGTTTGGGGTTTATATGGGTAGAGGATGGGGGGCATGGTGGGGAAGGAAGGAAGGAAGGAGGAAGGAAGGAGGAAAGAAGGAGGGAATGAAGGAGGGAGGGAGGGAGGAAAACAAACCAGGAGGAAGAATGCTTAAACTGACTGTGCAACTATTGCAAAAGTTCTCAGGTGGGTGCCTGCCTGTCTGGTGAATGTGAGAGACAGTAAGGAGGCCACAGTGGCTATAGTAGACAAACCTAGGAGGTGAATTGTAGGTGATGAGACGAGAGACAGAGCCCTTCTTTTGGAACTTTATATATCTAAGTCATTGTTAAAACTTTAGCTTTAACTCTGGGGAAGATGAAAAGCCAGGGGAGACTTTTGAGTGGAGGGTTATATCTGTCTTACTTTTTTTGAGATGGTGTTTCGCTCTTGTCTTCCAGGCAAGAGTGAAATGGCGTGATCTCGGCTCACTGTAACCTCCGCCTCCCAGGTTCAAGTGATTCTTCTGCCTCAGCCTCCCCAGTAGCTGGGATTACAGGCACCTGCCACCATGCCTGGTTCATTTTTGTATTTTTTTAGTAGAGATGGGGTTTCACCACATTGGCCAGGCTGGTCTTGAACTCCTGACCTCAGGTAATCCACCCACCTCGGCCTCCCAAAGTGCTGGGATTACAGGCATGAGCCACCGCACCCGGCCTGTGTTACTTTTAAAAGGATCACTCTGGCAGCTCTATGCAGAGTACTTAGGAGGCAACTGCATGTGGGGTACAGTGGCTCATGCCTATAATCCCAGGACTTTGGGAGGTTGAGGCAGGCAGATTACGAGGTCAGGAGATTGAGACCATCCTGGCCAAAGTGGTGAAACCCCATCTCTATAAAAATACAAAAATTAGCTGGGCATGGTGGCGCGTGCCTATAATCCCAGCTACTTGGGAGGCTGAGGAAGGAGAATCCCTTGAACCAGGGAATTGGAGGTTGCAGTGAGCTGTGATCACACCACTGCACTCCAGCCTGGCGATAGAGTGAGGTTCTGTCTAAAAAAAAAAAAAAAAAAAAAAAAAAGCAATTGCAGTAATTCTAGTGAGATGATGTCATGGGCCAAGGTGATTGCAGTAGATTAACTCCATATAGCTGAACATATTTTAAAGACAGAGCCAACAGCTTGTGACTTAGTTGTGGGGGTATAAGAAAAAGAAAGGAGATGGCCTGGCATGGTGGCTCATGCCTGTAATCCCAGCACTTTGGGAGCCCAAGGCAGGCAGATCACAAGGTCAGGAGTTCAAGATCAGCATGGCCAACATAGTGAAACCCCATCTCTACTAAAAGAAATACAAAAAAAATTAGTTGGGCATGGTGGTGGGCACCTGTAATCCCAGCTGCTTGGGAGGCTGAGGCAGGAGAATCTCTTGAACCTGGGAGGTGGAGGTTTCAGTGAGCCGAAATCATGCTACTGCACTCCAGCTTGAACAACACAGCAAGACTCTGTCTCAAAAAAAAAAAGAGGAAACGAGGATAACTCCAAATTCTTTGGCCTCGGCTAATGGAGTTAACATTAACAGAAATGGAAGCCAGGCATGGTGGTTCAAAATTGTAATCCCAGCACTTTGGGAGGCTGAGGTGGGAGGATTGCTTCAGCCCAGGAGTTCAAGACCAGTCTAGGCAACGTAGGGAGACCCCACCTCTACAAAAAAAAAAAAAAAAAATAGGTGGGAGTGGTGGCACACAGGTGTAGTCCCAGCTTCCTGGGAGGTTGAGGTGGGAGGATCACTTGAACCTGGGAGGTCAAGACTGCAGTGAGCTATGATGGTGCCACTGCATTCCAGCCTGAGCAACAGAGTGAGACTCTGTCTCAAGACGAAACCAAACAGAAATGGGAAAAGTTGGGAGTATAGCTGGTTTGGGAGACCAGGGATTCAGTTGTGGACAGATAAGTCTGAGACCTCATTAAACTTCTAAGTGGAAATTATTTTTAATTTTTTTAAAGAAAGCACTAGGGCATGATAGATTTAGTCTTTTAACTTTAAAATTTGTTGGTTATTCCAAAAATATTTCCACCTACAGAAAAATCATTAAGATATAATAAAACAAATTGTTATTCTTATGCACGTAAAATGAAATTTAAAACCACCATCTCCTAGTTGATAAGGCAGTACTATATATATATATATATTTTTTTTTTTTTGAGATGGAGTCTCGCTCTGTCACCCAGGTTGGAGTGCAGTGGCACGATCTCTGCTCACTGCAACCTCCACCTCCTGGATTCAAGGGATTTTCCTGCCTCAGCCTCCTGAGTGCTGGGACTACAGGTGCGTGCCACCATGCCTGGCTAATTTTTGTATTTTTAGTAGAGACAGGGTTTCGCCATGTTGGGCAGGCTGATCTCAAACTCCTGACCTGAGGTGATCCATCCCCATTGGCCTCTCAGAGTGCTGGGATTACAGGCGTGAGCCACTGCGCCTGGCCAGTCATATAATTTGAGTACTTTTTTAGAGAAGCATCATAGCATAGAGATAGTAAGTATATCGACTCTAGAGCAAGTTTGCTTGGCTTTATTTCTTTTATTTTTAAAAATTTTCTTTGTATAAATTTATGGGGTACAAGTGTTACATGTATATATTGAGGAGTGGTGAAGTCAGGGCTTTTCTTTTTCTTTTCTTTTTTTGAGACGGAGTTTCACTCTTTTTGCCCAGGCTGGAGTGCAATGGCCCGATCTCGGCTCCGCAACCTCCGCCTCCTGGGTTCAAGTGATTCTCCTGCCTCAGCCTCCCGAGTAGCTGGGATTACAGGCATGCGCCACCACACCCAGTGAGTTTCTACTTTTAATAGAGACGGGGTTTCCCCATGTTGGTCAGGCTAGTCACGAACTCCCGACCTCAGGTGATCCGCCCGCCTCGGCCTCCCAAAGTGCTGGGATTGCAGGCATGAGCCTCCACGCCTGGCCCTTTTCTTTTATTTTTAAATTTTATTTATTTATTTATTTTTGGTAAGTCATGCATAGGGCTTTTTTGTGTATCCATCTCCAAAATAACATACATTGTACCCTGCATTTAAAATGTTATCGTGCTACTTACTGGCTGTGTGACTTTGGGTGAATTACTTTGCCTCTCTGTGCCTTAGTTCTGTCATCTGTATAATGATGAAAACAATACCTAAAAGGGATTCAATTATTTCATATTTATAATGTGTTTAGAACAGTGCCTGAAACATAGTGCTAAATATGTGATATAATTTGTCTTTCAGATAATTTGTTAAAAGCCATTTTTAGTATTTAACTTATCTTAAATATACTTATGAGGCTCTAACCAAACTATACCATCTCTATGAAAAAACAAGATTATGTGTTTCACATGAAGCCATGCATCTTGCAAAGATGTGCTAATGAAAAGTGCAACATGCACTTCAGGAATCTGCTTTCTATAAACGCTTTTATGTTTCTGGTCTGCTTATTTCTAGGTGCCATATCTTAACTAAAATTGTTAACTGGTTGTCTTTATCTACAGCAGTATATAAGGATTCTTAAAATTTGGATCTTATAGACGGAGTGTTTTAAAACAATTGATAGTGGCTTACTCCCATTCTCTGGACTGAGGGCTCAGTCTGACTGCCACTGTTCACATTGTTAGTTTAAGTAATAGTGCTGATCAAACTGCTTTCCAAGGAGGTTTTCACTTTCTTTCCATATATATTTCTTTTCTTTCTTTTCCTTTTTTTCTTTTTCTTTTCTTTTCTTTCTTTCTTTCTTTTTTTTTTTTTTTTTTTTTGTGACAGAGTCTCTGTTGCCCAGGCTGGAGTGCAGTGGCATGATCTCAGCTCACTGCAGCCTCCGCCTCCTGGGTTCAAACAATTCTCCTGCCTCAGCCTTCCAAGTAGCTGGGATTACAGGCATGCGCCACCACACCCGGCTAATTTTGTATTTTTAGTAGAGACAGGGTTTCACTATGTTGGTCAGGCTGGTCTTGAACTCCTGACCTCTGGTGATCCACCTGCCTCAGTCTCCCAAAGTGTTGAGATTACAGGCGTGAGCCACTGCGCCCAGGCTGAATCTTTATTTTCTTTGTGTGCTCTGCTCAGCCGTCTCAGTATTCTGCCCTGGGAAATGTTGAAAGGAGGGTTTTAAGCTTAAGATTCTTTTTACAGGATAATTTCCACATTGATTCCAAACTGAAAATAGATCCCGCGTTGCATAGGAACACTTTCACTCTATGTAGTCGGGGTGGGACTGACTCTCTTCCTTATTTCCAGGAATGGGGACTGTGACAGAGACCTAGCCAATCAGGGCTTTCTTGGAACTTTTGCTGGGACCACTGGGAAAGGGGTTTTCTTTGTTGGGATTCCTACCTTTAGAGTTACTGGTGGTCATCTCTACCACTATATGAAGAAAGCTTGTTGAGAAATAAAGGAAGTACAGAGGAAAGCGGTGGTAAGACAAAGAAATAGATTTCTAATTATATTTTGTCTCTTTTATCCATTTCTGAAGCTGAATGACTTAGTTATATGATCCAATAGTTTTCTCCCCACTTTAAAAATTACATTTCCAGCCCTCCATCAATGATTGAACCTAAGTTACTGATCTATGGCATATTCTATGTAAAGCTTTCAAGTACTTTTCTAGGTATGGTAATCAAGGTTTTAATATTTAAGCATTTAAAACATAGTTTTTAATTTTTTAAATTAAAAACAGTTATTTTTTATTTTTATAAAGTCAGGGTCTCACTTTGCTGCCTAGGCTGGTCTTGAACTCCTGGCTTCAAGAGATCCTCTTGCCTTGGCCTCCCAAAGTGCTGGGATTACAGGCATGAGCCACTACACCTGGCCAAAAATATTATTTAAATTCACTTTTATTTGTTTTTTAGAGACAGGGTTTTACTCTGTTGCCCAGCTGGACTTAAATTCCTGGGCTCAAGGGAACCTCCCACCTTAGCCTCTCCAGGAGCTGGGACTACAGGTGCATGCCACCACACCTGGCATACATAAACACACATCTTTAGCATATAAAACAAAGGAATAAATTAACATGCAAAATTTATAAATGTCATATGTGGGCATAATTGAATTTCATGATAATCTGAAAACTGTAATTGACAATTTCAGAATAAGGCATCTAGTCAAAAAAGCAATGAGTAAATAAATGACTGCAGAAGGAAAAAAAAAAAACCCAAAAAACCATTAGTCATATCCAGCAAGAAGGGCATTCTCTGCTAGACAAGTACTTATTAGAAACTACCAAGTTGGCCTGGCACAGTGGCTCATGCCTGTAATCCCAGCACTTTGGGAGGCCGAGTCAGGTGGATCAGTTGAGGTCAGGAGTTCGAAACCAGCCTGACCAACATGGTGAAACCCCATCTCTACTAAAAAAATAGAAAATTACCCAGGCATGATGGCACACACCTGTAATCCCAGCTACGTGGGAGGCTGAGGCAGGAGAATCGCTTGAACCCAGGAGGTGGAGGTTGCAGTGAGCTGAGATCATGCCATTGCACTGCAGCCTGAGCAACAAGAGTGAAACTCTGTCAAAAAAAAAAAAAAAAAAAAAAAAAGGCCTGGCGCTGTGGCTCACGCCTGTAATCCCAGCACTTTGGGAGGCCAAGGCGGGCAGATCATGAGGTAAGCAGATCGAGACAATCCTGGCCAACGTGGTGAAACCCCGTCTCTACTAAAAATACAAATATTAGCCGGGTGTGGTGGTGCGTGCCTGTAGTCACAGCTACTTAGGAGGCTGAGGCAGGAGAATCGCTTGAACCTGGGAGGCAGAGGTTGCAGTGAGCCAAGACTGTGCCACTGCACTCCAGCCTGGTGACAGAGTGAGACTCCATCTCAAAAAAAAAAGAAACTACCAAATTTACAGGTTCGGTCTCTTTTTCTGAAACCGTAGGGGATAGATAGATTTTCAAAGCCAGAATTGTTCTTAAAGCTCTCTTTTGTGGTATGCTTGTTTGGGTTTCCGTTGTATTAGAGGCTTTCCTCAAATGTTTGTTGATGCTTATGTGTCTGTTCATATTTGAATGTGAAGCACTGAAAAGCTGAGCAGAGCATATTTCACTAGCACTGCCTTAGGCATATCAACTTGGAGGTCTTTATTACTGAACATTTTCTTTAGGGCTAATATCTCAAGCTGTATGTATTTTCTCCTGGGGAAGGACCCCTCCAATCCCTTGCCTGAGGTGGGAAACCTATCTTAATCTTATTCTGGACATAGATCGCAGGGAAGGGGCTTGCAGGTGTGATGGTTCAGCATGACTTGGTGGGCTGTGGGGAGGGCTTGTTGGCCTAATTACACTTCACAAAAAATTTTTAGTTATGTTTGCACATTTTTTTCTATGCAGTCCTGTCACTTGAGGCATATGTTTTTTTGTGTGTGATAAAATATACATCACATAAAATTTACCTTTTTCTTTTGAGACAGAGTCTCGCTTTGTCGCCCAGGCTGGAGTGTGGTGGCATGATCTTGGCTCACTGCAACCTCCATCTCCCGGGTTCAAGCAATTCTTCTGCCTCAGCCTCCCGAGTATTTGGGACTACGGCACACACTGCCACACTCAGCTATTTTTTTCTATTTTAGTAGAGATGGGGTTTCACCTTGTTGGCCAGGCTGGTCTCGAACTCCTGAGCTCAGGCTGTCTGCCCGCCTCAGGCTCCCAAACTGCTAGGATTACAGGCATAAGCCACTGTGCCCGGCCCATTTTACCCATTTTTATGTGTACAACTTAGTGCCATTAGGTATACTCACAGTATTGAGCAACCATCACCACTAGCCATTTCCAGAACTTCTCATCAACTGAAACAGAAACTATGCATTTCTAGCATAGTTTCTACCCTTTCTACCTAGCCCCCCTTTCTACCTCCCTTCAGACCCTGGTAGCCTCTATTTTCTGTCTCTATGAATTTCACGTTGCCTATTCCAGGTGCCTCATGTAAGTGGTATCATACAATATTTGTCCTTTTGTGTTGCTTTAACCTTCTTAGTTTTCATATAACTCAGGTTAAGTAAATCGTCTACGATCAGCAGCTTTAAGTGGCAATATGGCCATAGAAACCTAAGTGTATCTGTCAAAAAAAGAGCATACTCTTGACCATTCTGCACTGCTACTTTAGCAGTGAGCATTTCCCCCTTCCATATGCAGATATGTATCCATATATAGCAAGTGTTTTACACGTGACATTGTATCTGGAATGTTTTCTCATACAATTAAAAATTCTTTGAAACATTTTAATGCTTCCTAATAATCTATTATTGTGAATGCATCATGCTTTAATTTGCTGTTGACAATTCTTTTTCTTTTTTTCTTTTTTTGAGACAGAGTCTCACTCTGTCACCCAGGGCTGGAGTGCAGTGGTGCGATCTGGGCTCACTGCAGCCTCTGCCTCCCTGGTTCCAGTGATTCTTGTGCCTCAGTCTCCTGAGTAGCTGGAATTACAGGCATGTGTCACCATGGCTTGCTAATTTTTGCATTTTTAGTACAGATGGGGTTTCACCATGTTGGCCAGGCTGGTCTCGAACTCCTGGCCTCAAGTGATTCACCTGCCCTGGCCTCCCAAAGTGCTGGGATTACAGGTGTGAGCCACCGTGCCCGGCCGACAATTATTTGTTTTGAATTTTAAATAATATGTTTGTACATAAATACCTGCATTTCTGATTAGAACCCTAGGATAAAATAGAATGTAATTTCTAGTTAAAAAAATAGAACATACTTAACATTTGATATTTATTGTTAAATTACCCTTCAGAATTGATCCAGGGCATGTATACGATACCACAAGTGCTTTTAATGCCATCCTCACCAACACTGAAGTGTTTTTTTCCTAATTAGGTTAAAATTGATATATCACTGGTTGTAATAGATTTCCTTAATAAGTAATGATAAACTTTTTTACTTTTTTTTTAAAGACAGGATCATTCTGTTTCCCAGGCTGTCCCGCCTCAGCCTCCCAAGTAGCTAGGACAACAGGTGTGAATGGCTAATGTTATTTTTTGTAAAGACAGTCTCCTTATGTTCCCCAGGCTGGGCTCAAACTCCTGGCCTCGAACACTCCTCCTGTCTTGGCCTCCCAACGTGTTGGGATTACAGGTATGAGCCACTACACCTGGCCTATTTTATCTTCTAAATATTCTATTTGTCACTAATTTATTTCCTATTAGAGTCTGTTTTCAGGTATTCATAGAAACTTTTATATATTTGTGGCAAATCTTTTCCCAATTATTTGCTTTAAAATGGTAGGCCGGGCACAGTGGCTCATGCCTGTAATCCCAGCACTTTGGGAGGCCGAGGCGGGTGGATCACGAGGTCAGGAGTTTGAGACTAGCCTGACCAACATGGTGAAACCCCCAACTCTACTAAAAAAATACAAAAATTAGCTGGGTGTGGTGGCACGTGCCTGTAATCCCAGCTACTTAGGAGGCTGAGGCAGGAAAATGGTCTGAACCGGGGAGGTGGAGGTTGCAGTGAGCTGAGATCGCACCACTGTACTCCAGCCTGGATGACAGAGTGAGACTTCGTTTCAAAAATAAATAAATGAATAAAAATTTAAAAAAAAAAAAAACCAAAACTGTTGTGGTATTTGACTAACGGCCAAACAGATGGTTGAGTACTGCATTCAATCATTGTCTTGTTGCAATCTGGAAGATTCTTTGCTGGTGGGTGGTTAACACTTTGTAGTTTTCAAAGTGGAAACACAAATAAAGATTTTATAATGAAATTTCAAATATCTTTTTAATATATTTTTTCTTGGGATGACAATAATAATATTACTATGATAGTGTTAACTTATTTCTATTGCTTTTACTAGTTAAAAAAGTAATGGGCATTCTTACAAAGTTAAACAATATAGAAATATACAAAGTAGAAAATTAAAGGCTCTCTAATTCCATTACCATATACCCACCTGCAGACAGAATGGGAAGATTTAGTCATAAATACAAAGACAATACATGGAAAAAAATAGACAATTATTAACTCTAGGAAAAAACGTAATCATAGCATACTCCTTGGCTCAGAAATGAAAAGTATTTACTTGGTTATTAAAAAAGATATATATGGATTCCCCCAAATTTTTAATACAGCCACATTGGGAAGATTGAGGAAGGTAGGAGAAGTATAAGAGATTGAATAATTCTCCTTTATTCTTTTATTAAGTGACTGAAATATATGTACTTTATTTAGCTACATGTGTGCACATGTAAGTAGTTTCTTCTAGGGAATGGAATTTGGTGCTATGGGTAGGTCAGACAAATAATACCTGTGTTTGATTTTAAGCCTTTTAGAGCTATGTTACTTTATATTTTATAGGTATTTATAATTTATTTTATAGGTATTTACAATTTATCCAGATTGGGATAAAGCTACAAGAAATATGATGACAAAACACCCATATTTAAAGACAAAATTCTCTTGAAAAGTTTATTAATATAAGTAACAATAAATCATTCAACTTTTCGGTCTTCAGGAAGTTTGTTTTAAGGATTAATTTCAGAAGTCCTCATGTAAACAAATCAGGCATGAATAAAGCCCTTATAATGAACTTTTCAAATAAATTTTTAAAATATCTTTTTTCTTGGGATGACAATAATAGTATTAACATGATAGTATTAATTTTTCTTATTTTTATTAAAATTAGCTCTTTAAGATTGTTACTAACAAATCTTGATTTTTATTACTGTGCTGGGGCAAGATTTTAATCACTAAGTTCTTCCTCATCACTGAAATATGTGCTTTTCTTTATCCTTGGGCGTCTTGAATCATCTGATGTTGAGGGGACTCCTGAACTGGGTTTCCATTTTTTTTGTTCTTCTTCAATTTTGGCTTGCTGTGATTCAAAAAACAAAACAAAACCAATAACCTGTTTAATATTATTTATGGTTCATTAATTCAAAACATGGCAAAAACATACCACAAATGCCATTACTTCCCACCCTCCCAGTCCATGCAGACAATAAGATCTGCTCCCTTCCCCTGAGTTCTGTCTCATCTCAAAATCTTACACAAAATTATCCTAGGCAATTTCTTAAAAAAATCTTTTCTGTTGGGCTATGTTCACTTTGAGCAAATAGTTCTGCTCATTTCTTTAATGAAAAAAGATTAAGATAGTAAGTGTTGTGGGGCCCTTAAAATCTAGGAAGAACCAATGGGAACTTTTCATTCACACTGGCTAAGTACCTCAGAGAAACAGCTTGTCTCCTAAGGCTTAGGAGGTTAGGGGGAAAAAGAGAGGTTGCCATGAGGTGATCAATGAAGTAAGCAAGGACTATAAACCAAGTCAACTATTGTATGATGCCTTTTAAAAGAACAATTTAATACCTGGAATGCTATGGCCTGACTGAGGCTGTCAAGAGCAGGATCCTCCCCTTCATCTTCACTTTCTTCTACTTCTTCACTTAAATAAAGAAAAACAAATTGGAATGTAACCAACCAATAATCAAAAGCAACCAACCAAAAGACAAAAGCAACATGATGATGTATTTAGTAAGAATAATATACATACATTTCTTCTTCTGGTTCAGGAGCTTTCTTTTTTTTCTTTTTTTCTTTCTTCTTTGGAGGCTCACGTTCTCCGAGCATATTTTTCGGACAGGCATAACTTAAGTGTCCACTTTCCTTTTGTTTCCCATTAAAAAGGAAAGGAAAAATACCATATTTGATGTTATTTATAAAAACTTGCCTGGTACCTTATTACTAAAAAGTTTTCAAATTTAAAAAGGAATATTCCCATACTGGGACTATACAGAAGACATTAATGATAAAACCCAGTACTTTAATATTTAGAAGGTGATATTATAACTCTCAGTTATTTTAACATTTAGGACTATTTAGTAGTTTTACTAAGAGTAGAAGTAGTAGTCTTCTTTCAAACATTTAAATCTCAAAATTCAAGATATAAAACAGTTTGGTCGGGCGCGGTGGCTCACGCCTGTAATCCTAGCACTTTGGGAAGCCGAGGTGGGTGGATCACCTGAGGTCTGGAGTTTGAGACCAGACTAGCCAAAATGGTGAAATCCCGTCTCTACTAAAAAAAAAAAAAAAAAAAAAAAAAATTAGTTGGGCATAAGTGGCACACACCTGTAGTCCCAGCTACTCAGGAGGCTGAGGTAGGAGAATTGCTTAAACCCAGGAGGTGGAGGTTGCAGTGAGCTGAGATCATGCCGTTGCACTCCAGCCTGGGTGACAAGAGCAAAACTCCATCTCAAAAAAAAAAAAAAAAAAAAAAAAAATTAAAATTTAAATGGATCATTTACCCTAATGTAAACATCTTAAGTTATTGATAAAACAAGGATAAAACTATTCCTGTTAATTTCCAAGATGTTGCTTAATACTCTGTTGGGCTGGGCAGGCTGAGGCAGGTGGGTCACCTTAGGAAGTGAGTTCAAGACCAGCCTGGCCAACATGGCAAAACCCTGTCTCTACTAAATATACAAAAATTAGCTGGGCTTGGTGGCACATGCCTGTAATCCCAGCTACTCAGGAGACTGAGGCACAAGAATTGATCGAATGCGGGAGGCAGAGACTGCAGTGAGCTGAGATTGTGCCACCGCACTCCAGCCTAGGCAACAGAGCAAGACCCTGTCTCAAAAAACAAACAAAAAACCAAAAAACAAATGGAAAATTTCTTCCTCACTTTTCCTATGAATTACTTCCGTTTTTTCCCTTTTATATCCTGACTACACTTGCACTATCCAATTACAGTAGTCACTAGCCAACCAATGTGGCTACTGAGAACTTGTCTGAATTGATACGTACTGTAAAGGTAAAATACACATTGGATTTCTGAAGACTTAGTAACATACGTGGCTTGCATTATATTCTCATTTGACAATGCTGGACTAGGCTATTATTCCTACTTAGCTAGAACATTGATTTGTAAAACATAAGAGCTCAACTATAATCTGGACATCAGCTCACTACAATTCCATTTAAGAGGTTATGTCAGGGTAGGGTGTGGGGACTGAGCCAAGGTTAGAACAATAGAAGGGAACAATAATCATGCTTTTCCAGTATATTTGACAGAGCAGACAGACTGTGCACTTTGTATACCTAGGACATAGCCCAACTTAAAGAGGTTACTTACTGTTAATGAGCTGCTGAGAAAATAGAGACATATATCTGAAACTGTTTTGGAATAATATTATAGCAAAAAAAAATTAACATATCCCATACTAAAAAAGGATTTAATGAAATAACTTGAGAAAAACCAGGCTAGGTCAATATAAAAAAGTTTTTTTTGGAGGGAGGGAAATTAAATACAAAAATGTAAAAAATATAACAACTCTATGGATCCATAAACCAAAAGGAACCGATTAACAGATTCATCTAGGATTTCTCAGATAATTTAATATTTACTGTGAATATGAAGATATATACTAATCTGAATATAACTACCTTCCCTCCCTCCCTTTCTTTCTTTTACAAAACTCAAAACTTTGGAAAAGTTTCTAAAGTGTTTACTTAAGAGGTTTTAGAATCATAGGAACTGACAGAATCAGTATGTATCCAAGCAACTGCTTGCTCACTCTTTCTATTCATCCATCCATCAGTCTGTTTATTTAGTTATCTTTTTTGTCGGGGGTAGGGGGAGTGACAGTGGGGTAGAGGACCTCAAGCCATTTCCTTGCATCTTCCATGTGATTTTGTAGCCAGGACGGTATCTTTCAGTGATTCTCTCCCCAGTTCCCCATTACTACCTCTGGACTCTGTTTTTTAAGTATTTTATTTTATGTTTATTTTTATTTTTGAGACAGAGTCTCCCTCTGTTGCCCAGGCTGGAGTGCAGTGGAGTAATCTCGGCTCACTGCAACCTCCACCTCCTGGGTTCAAGCGAGTCTCCTGCCTCAGCCTTCCAAGTAGCTGGGATTACAGGCACCTGCCACCATGCCTGGCTAATTTTTTTTTTTGTATTTTTAGTAGAAACTCAGTTTCACTATGTTGGTCAGTCTGCTTTTGAACTCCAGACCTCAAGTGATCCGTCCACCTCAGCATCCCAAAATGCTAGGATTACAGGCGTGAGCCACTGTGCCCGGCCTGTTTCTTAAGTATTTTTATGGTCATTTTACAAACTTACACCTGTGAGAACCAGACTAAAATTCTCTTGGTACCAATACAGACCTTATACAAAATTATTCTATGGCTGTCTCTCTCTCTTCATCACCAAAACTTTAAATGGATAATGACAGATCATGAAGAGAACCAAAGAAGAAAATGTGGGGATAGTTCAGTTACAAAACACTAGCAATACTAATAGGAAAAAATAAAAAACTTCAAAACACAATATCCCATAGAGGATAAAGTCACATGATAATGTTGCTATTGAACTGTAACTTAAAAACTGTTAAAGAAACAGGCAATATCCTATTAACAAAAATTTATGAGTTACGAAAATCTTGCAACACAGTGACATAAGTAATCAGTCTAACACTTTTAAAACTAGTGATTTTCAAAGATTTAGGAACTAGAGAATATACCACTTTGTATTACCCAACTCAGGTTATCTTTACACATTGCATTTCAATTGAATTTACTTTGATGAGTTTAGAGACCCTAACAACTAGGCCAGGCACCATGGCTAACACCTGTAACTCTAGCACTTTGGGAGGCTGAGGTGGGAGGACTGCTTGAGCCCAGGAGTTTGAGATTGGCCTGGGCAACATAGGAAGACCCTGCCTCTACAAAAAAATTTAAAAATTAACCAGGGTGTGATGGTGCATGCCTGTGGTCCCAGCTACTCAGACACTGTGGTGGGAGGATCAGTTGGGCCCGGGAGGTGGAGGCTGCAGTGAGTTGTGACTGCATCACTGCACTGGGTGACAGAGGAAAACCCTATCTCAAAAAAATAAATATTAAAAAATAAAGCATTTTCATAATCTGGTTTAGCCAGTCAGAAGTTTTGGTGAGCAAAAATAAAAGACTGATGTGAAAAGTATCTTAAACTATGGAAAGTTCCATTAAGTTTTAGGTTTACTTACCCCACATTCATAACACTTAGATTTATCAAAGTAGTTTCGCCTTCGGATGAACTCAGCTGCTCTTCCATTGTCAATAGCAATGCTTGCTTTTATCACTCTACCAAATAACTAAACAAGAGAAAAATGTAAATGTAGAATGTATTTCACTGAAACCTAAAATTAATTATTTAATCAATTTTCTCAAATCTTCAATTCCAGTTTATTTTGGATTTTTTAGCAATTGGCACTTAGGTGTGATAAATTCTATTCTGTAGTATTCTTATTCCTGAGATTCCACCAATGTTTTGAGAACCCAGTAGTTTGACCTCTTTTCTTTAAGTTAGATATCTTAAGAATCTACTGATATCTGCTAGACCTGATGATCCACTATATCCCCACATTTTTGGCCTGGATGAGCATAAAGGCTTTGGGGCTAAAAACCTTGATGGAGATGAATAGCTTACCTGTTTGTTGTTTATTGCCCTGGTACAGTTTTGTGCAGAGTCTTTATCCAAAAATAAAATAAATGCAACCCCTTTACTCTTCCTGGTATCTTTATCTTTCATTATGGTAACCCTTAAAGCATAAACAAAGAGTTAAAAATGAGGCAGCAATAAATAAAACAGATATTAATACTTGAAAAATTCATTTTAAAAAGGGCTAAAAATTTATAAGATAAATTAATACATTTGAAAAATCAGCTATCTCTTCAAAGTCAAGGGATATCAAGAATGGAAATGGGAAAGGGTGATACTGATTTAACAGAAGTGAGCACAGCTATGATTAGGAGTTAATCAGAGATTGAAGGGTGAAGAAATTACAGAGACAATGAAATCTTAAAGCGTAACCACAATCCCTCTTCCATGCTAACTCCCTCACCTTGCAAAACAAAACAAAATAAAGGTATACTTTACACAAAAAGTAAAATGATTTATTTTTCTAAGTGTTAGAATCAAAGTATATTCTTAATATTCTTTTAAAGAATCTTCAGAAAAATAAGGAAAAAAACCTCCAGAGCTGGTTGTGGTGGTGTGCACCTGTAGTTCCAGCTACTTGGGAGGCAGAGGCAGGAGGATGCTTGAGCATGGGAGTTTGAGAACAGCCTGGGCAACATAATGAGACCCCGATCTTTAGGGAAAAAGAATCTCCAGTTCTGTGGTTTTTAGCCATACCACCCACTAGGGTGTACCTGAGTGACAAGGAGAGTTATGAGAGCACAGAGCCTGCTCTTTCTCCTGCCCCATCCACATCCCTAGTCATGGAGGCCCTTGCCCACCGTATGTCATTTAACATAGTTTAAAAACAATGTTCAACAGGGCTCTTTGGAGAAATAGCGGATTCCAAGGCTACAGCAGGGCAGGTACAAGAGGAGCTTGGAACATCTTATGCCAGAAAGTAAGACAGTGCAAGAGTGCGTGAGCGAGTGAGAGAGAGACAGACGGAGGGAGGAATGAATGAATGAATGATGGGGCCAAGAATACAGCAGCCAGCTGGAAGGAGCTCCCACTAGCCAAATCAAGGACAATTTGAGCATCAAAATAATTCATTACAGTAATAAATTATAAGCCACAGAGAAGGTAGGAATTTATAATTCTTACTGATAAAAGACCAATAAATAAGTGGAGGAGATGGGAGGGAAGGCTCTTGCTTACAACAGAATGCCAAGGGATGACTGGTGAATGTAGAGGGAATGCTGGAGTTGGAAAAATCACCAATTTGACAGAAATATTGAATAAGGTAGTTGCTTTATGTTTTGGAATTTTTCATAATGTTTGTGAAAGTTATCAATCTTTTTTTTTTAAAGTAGTATTTCAAAAGAAGTATTGGCTTTCTACATCATCCTCAATTAATGATCTCTCATCTGTTGCCTCTTTTCCAATTCCACTGCTTTTTTCTTGTCCATAGGGGCATTACTGTTTTAACAGGCTATTCTTATTGGTTCCTTTATGGTAATTTTTTCTCTTATAATTTTCTCATATCCTTAAGTAGTCTTCTACTTAAGGAATAAATAAAATCACACCATTCCTTTGTTCAAAAATCTTTGGTTCTGTAAGTTGCCTATTCTTTGTCCCACTGTCAGTATCCTTGATGATTTGGCTCCCATCTCCTTCATCTTTCACTGCTCCTTCCCACGCACACACTATGAAGTCTACCCAAAAGAAACCACTCAATGCTCCAGTAGCATGGCCTGTATTTCCCCAAATTTGTGCCTTTGTTCATACAGCTTCTATCTTCTTCCACCTCTGAATCACTGCTCATTAAAATTTTCCTCATTCTTTCGGGATTCAGGTCAATGTGTCAGTTTCTAATAGCTTCAACTGGATATAATTTCTCCTCTGTTATGCTAGTCTCTGCTGAATTGTGTTATTCATAAACAATGCCTCATCTCATCTATTTTAATGTAAACTCCTTTAAGGCTGTCTCTGTAATCCATATGTGCCCAGCTCAATATGTTGATTGATAGATATACCTTTATATTCAATGGGAAAGACAGACCAAAAAAATGGGAAAAGTAGTTTCTAAAAGAGTACATTGTGTGTGTTCATTCATTCGGTCATTCAGTCACTCTGTTAGCCTCAAGCCCATGTGCTAAGCACTAACAGTAGTTTTTACCCTCAGGAGAAAGCTTACAGTTTCGTGGTGGAGACAGACCAACAAACCAACTATCATACAATACTTTGATAGAGATACCTTCTGTGGTAACAGAAAAAAAAAATTACATCAGAGATTTAAAAAGACAAATCTACTGTGACTCCCATGTTTCTGGCAAGGGAAAAGAGGTAGATAATAGCACCATTTCCTAATACAAGGTATATGATGTACTTATTTAAGCACATAATATGAAGCATACACTATTTTGGGAAACCTGAATGTCATCCATAACACCTCCTTCTTGTTCACAAAGTCCTTATACGCAAAGTAAGCATATCACTAAATAGTACCCACTTTGCTTCCTATACACATCACTAAATATTACCCACTTTATTTCATAATGATCTCTGAAATCTGACCACCTCTCAAATCTGACCAGTCTCTATATCTCCACCTGTACTATTTTAGTACACATTTCTCCCCTGGGCTACAGTTTTAGATTCAGACTGGTCTCACTGCATTTGCTTTTTTCTTTTTTTTGCGATGGGGTCTTGCTCTGTCCAGGCTGCAGTGCAGTGGTGTGATCTTGGTTCACTGCAACCTCCACCTCCATCCGCCTCCTGGGTTCAAGTAATTCTCATGCCTCGCCTCCCAAGCAGCTGGGATTACAGGTGTATACCACCAGGGCCGGCTACTTTTTGTATTTTTTGTAGAGATGGGGTTTCGCCATGTTGGCCAGGCTGGTCTTGAACTCATGACCTTTCAAGTGATCCTCCCACATCGGCTTCCCAAAGTGCTGGGATTACAGGTGTGTGCCACTGCACCCAGCTGCATTTGCTTTTGTTCCCCTCCAATCTAATTTCTACATTAAGCCAGAATAAACTTTAAAAAATTTAAATCATGTCACCCCTCACTTAAAATTCTTAAATGATTCCTGATATTCTTAGAATGAAAACCAAATACCTTGGTAACCTGACCAAGAAGTAAGATGAGGAACCTGCTTCCATCTCTGGAGCCATCTTGTGCTTTCTCCCCCTTACTCACTCATCTCCAGTCACATTGGCCTTCTTTCTATTTCTTGATCTCACTTTATTTTCTCTTGCCACAGGGCCTTTGCACAAGCTATTCCCTCTACCTGAAATATTCCTCCCTTATTTTTGCCTACTTAACTCTTACTCATCCTTTAGGTTTCCACTCAAAAAATACTGACCTAGGTAAGCCTTCCCTGGCTCTCTAGACTAGATAGTCTTCCCTGTTTCTAGGTGCTTATAACTCTTGTGTCTTTAACTCCATTGCAGTTTCACGGTTTAGGACTATATATTTATATGGAGATCCATTCAGAGATTCTGACAAAGTGGAAAAAGAAAAAAGGTAAAAGGGAGTGGGCTCTGAAATCTCACCGTTGGATTCAAATATTTTCTCCACCACTAGCTAGCAAGATGACCTTAGGTTTACTGTGTGCTTCAGTTTCATCATGTATAATACTGAGATGATAATAGTACCTACCTTAAAGGGTAGTTGTGAGAATTAAATAATACACATAAAGAGATTAGAACAATGCCTGGCATATACATGTGCTCTTTTAAGTATTACATACCATCATCATTACCAGTGTTTGGACTGATGACGATGACTTTTTAAAATCTGAACACCCAAAAATTTACACAGAAGCATTTTTGATAATGCTTTTTTAATAGCAAAGTAACTGTAAAAGAAGTTAGTAATTTCAAGATGCAAACGAGCTTCAACCATTTAATATCCATTTATGGAACACTAGAAGAAATTATCCAAGATAGATATGCTCAAAATTCTTGGGATTTTAAATTTATATCAGAATCTATATTGGTTACAAGAAAGTTAGGATGACAGTATCCTGTTACTTTTTTGCCCCATAATATAGTTGCTTGATTTAAAACAGTGAAATACGAGAAGTTCAAGTTCT
The DNA here is from genome assembly GCF_028858775.2 of Pan troglodytes. Taxonomy (NCBI): domain Eukaryota; kingdom Metazoa; phylum Chordata; class Mammalia; order Primates; family Hominidae; genus Pan; species Pan troglodytes. The sequence goes on along the minus strand of NC_072408.2, from coordinate 53,527,239 downwards.
TTTTATTGTTCCTAACCCTCAGCCCTGTTATCATCCATTACCATTTTTGCACGTTTCTAGTCTTTCCAACGATCTCCAAGCTATCTCTGAAGGAAGATAATATGTTTTCTATTTATCAGACTCACAGCATCCTGCAAGTCAGATGCACTGAAATATTTGTTTTTACACTATTTACATGAAAACAAAAAACAAAAAACCAGCTATTTATTTGAAAGTAGGTTACTTATAGTATACTTGATAACACACTTCCTAGTAACCAAAATATTTGTTTACCATTAGCTATGAGGATGTATCTTTATAGCACATGGAAAGACATTTATGGTATGTCAAATTAAAAAAGAAAAGAAAATTGTATGTATGTAATAGTCTTTAAGAAAAATTGTCTACATGTTTATGTACATGGAAAACCAACTAAATTGTCATAAAAATGTTAATAGTATTTTCTTTATTATATCAAGCATGTTTTATTTTTAAAAATCTGTCATTAAAAATATGTAGAAGCAAATTCAGATAAACTTTTAAATGAAGTTACAAAATTTAATATGAATACTTACTTTACAACTTTGCCATACTTGGAAAATATCTGAAACAAAAGACCAAATATTTACAATTTATTTTAAAATCATAAAACATCAAATTTTTAGGTTGCAGACATTGACCAAATTCTTTGTTACAGTTTATGAATAATTTCAGCCTTCAGTCTATAAGACAGGCCCTAGGAAAAAGTTTTTTTTGGTTACTAGAATAATATACTTACTGTTGTTGGAGTCACATGTATGTGTCTGTTTCTAAATTTGACAGTGGAGTAAATACAGAGAAAAAAACTCACTCTACACATGTGGTAGATCTAAGGCATACATACTGGACAGCTGCTGTGTTCCTGAGGTATACCCATGGCAACTATCAACTCCATCATAGTGCCAGCTACACCTGTGCTTCAAATGTCAATGTTATGGAGCAGCACTTTTCCAATTCTACCCTCACCACTACCTTGTTATTCCTATTAAGCAATCCCTGTTTGAGAAGGCAGATCCTTAGACTGCTTTATTTAAAAAACAAAACAAAACCTCAAAGAATAAGCTTTTATAATGAAAAATCCATTTCTATCAGTCTTCTTCCTCTGCCCACCATTAACATGTTGGTGGAACTTTATACTTGGCTCTCTCTTCTGTTACTTTTACTTTATCCTATGCAATCTCATTTATTTCTACAGTTCCAGCTCATTACCCATATACTAAGAGTTCCTATTATATAAAAAGTCTTTTAGAATGTGTTAGTATATGCAACCAATAATAACGAATTTTTTCATTCTATGATTAAGCTGTATAATGCTGGAATGTAAAATAACTGGATAGCAGTGTTAGCAACACTGGGTTCTGAAGGCCAGTACAGTCTTCTATATAATACTTACTAATGGCTTCTTGTTTCATGCAGAGTGAAAGCCAGAGTCCTTACCATGATGCAAATAGGTCCTATAAGGCACCTCGAGTGGGCTTACCTAAGATTACCCCTCTTTTTCTGAAATGTTTGTCCTCTAGAATTTGCACAGGTGCCTCTTACTCGTTTCAGGTCTTTATTCAAAAGTCACCTTCTCAATAATGGCATTTCTGACCGCCCTATGTAAAATTTCACTTCCATTCCCAACTTAACATTCAATAGCCCACCTTTCCTGCGTTATTTTTTCTCCTTAGCACCTAACATCTTAGCATCTCCTTAGTATCTAACACATAATTTGACTTAAATGTTCAATAAATATAGCTTCTATTTTTTTTTTTTTTTTTTTTTTTTGAGACAGGGTCTCATTCTGTCACCCAGGCTGGAGTGCAGTGGTGTGACCTTGGCTCACTGTCGCCTCGACCTCCTAGGCTCAAGCAATCTTCCAACCTCAGTCTCCCAGGTAGCTTGTAGAGGCATGGTGGCACACACCTGTATTCCCAGCTACTTGGGAGGATGAGGTGGGAGGATCACCTGAGGGGGCAGGGAGGCTGCAGTGAGCCATGATAGTGCCACTGCACTACAGCCTCGCGCCTTAGTAACAGAATTAGACTGTCTCAAAAAAAGAAAAAAAAAAAAAAGGAAAAAAGAATTTGCCAGGGAGAACTATTTGCTTAAGGTTATCTGTATCTCAAATAGCAGTCACTCGATAAGATTTACTTACCCGGTACAAGTCATTGTTTGTCAGGGAAAAAGGCAAGTTGGATACATACACTGTGCTCTTACTTGGAGCCAATCCACCACTCATTTCTAAAAGTGAAAATAAACTTATCAGCAATCAGTCTAAACCAGGATTCTTTTTTTTTTGTTTGAGACGGAGTTTCCCTCTTGTTGCCCAGGCTGGGGTGCAATGGCGCGATCTCGGCTCACTGCAACCTCTGCTTCCCAGGTTCAAGCAATTATCCTGCCTCAGCCTCCCGAGTAGCTGGGATTATAGGCATCCACTACCATGCCTGGCTAATTTTGTATTTTTAGTAGAGACAGTGTTTCACCATGTTGGTCAGGCTGGTCTTGAACTCCTGACCTCAAATGATCCACCTGCCTCAGCCTCCCAAAGTGCTGGGATTACAGGCATGAATCACCACACCTGGCCTAAACCAAGTATTATTAATTCCAAATAAAACCAATACATCAGACCAGTCTGGGTATTATTTGGAAAAAAACAAAAAACAAAAACCAATAAAGTATTAACAATCACCGATTTAATTATGCCAGATGTGTACACCTTCCTTACATTTTAGGAAGTTAGGAACAATGACTCCAGCAGGCTGAATTAAGGAATTCCTTTTTCCCAGTCACCACTTAAAAAAAATTCTTTTTTGGTTCTTCTTCTTTCAAGTATTCTTTATACCAACACTTTCAGTGCCAGATTGTATGGGTAGGGAGACGGGTTTTAAATAGATGAAGGAAAAACCCTGAGGCTACTCCTAACTTCCACTCAGACTATGAGCAAAAAAAATGCTCTAATGAATATGTACTGTATATGTACAATACCTGCACCTTGCTTACCCAGGTCAGAAAGAGCATGGGGACTCAGACAGAACCTTAGCCACTGATTTTTGCTAATACACAGTCATGCTATGCTTAATGAAGGAGGTATGTTCTGAGTGTTACGTGATTTCACAGTGCAGACATCACAGGGTGTACTGAGACAAACCTAGATGGTCTAGCCTATTGCTCCTAGGCTACAACCTGTATAGCATGTTAATGTAGTGAATAATGTAGACAGTTGAAACACAATGGTAAATATTTACATAGCTAAACACAGAAAACGTACACTAAAAATATGGTACAATGTATTACACTCTTAGGAGACCACTGTGGTATATGTGGTTTGTTGTTAATCAAAAAGTTGTTATGCTGTGCATGCCTGTACTATGGCTGGGTACCTTTTTTGCTTGTCTTAATATTTTTTTTCTCTGGAGTGGTGTGTTAAGAGGAAAATTTTCTTTTCCCCTTTTAGTATGATGTTAAGGAGTAAATTTAAGCTTTATGTATCGACAATATAAACTTCTTTCGAAACGCTAATTTTGCTTATTGCCAAATTATGAAATGATACATTATATAAATAGGCTTGGTGCCTCGAAGAGACAGACCTGTAGGTATGTGTGTATATGTATATAAAGTTTACAAATGTAATCAGTAATTTTCACATTTTATCTTACAAAGTCAGCAAATTACCGTGAAAATATCAGGCTCAACCAAATTCAAATTTCTGATTTAAAAAGAGCGTGCGGTGTGTATTTGAGATGGGAAGATCAACCATCACAAATGGAAAAATACTGACTCTATGGCATGCCAATTCGTGAAGGAATGAGAAAACTGCCTCACGTTTGGTGTTATGGGGGAATTATTTAGAAAACTTCAGGAACTCAACATAGATACGTCGCTTTTTAAGTTTCTCATTTGAAACTATGCGTTACACGTTCTGCTGAGAGCCGCGAAGGCAGGCAGAGGTTAACGTCCTGGAATAAAAAGGGTGGCGGGAGAGAGGGGCAGAGCGTTTTGGCAGCCGAGTCTGGGGAGGGAGCCCCGCAGGAGAGAAGGCCGCAGCTGAGGAGGCGTTTACCTTCAGGTGGGTTGGGCCTGGGAGACCAGAAGAGTGCGAGCCCTCGGCTCAGCTGGGGCTCAACCCCGACTCTTCGTAGCCGCTCGCAGCGGCCTTGGCATCACGAGTCCTGGGAGGAGTCAGGCGCGGAGAGCAGATAGCAGCAGCCACGGTGCTTCTTCCCGGCTGTTTGAGATCCGGGCCCCGAAGGCGGGCCCAGAGGCGAGCGCTTCGCTAACGTCATTGCGCGCGCCGGAAGTACTTACCTGGGATAACGGCGGCGAGCGGACGGCTGCATTTACGGGGTCTCCCGGAGGGCCAGAGTCGGTGAGCGCTTTTTACCTTTCCCAGAGATGGATGCAGAGCGTGTGCGGGCTGCTAAACGAGGGGGAGTGGGCGGGAGTTTTCTGTGTCGGGTCCTGGATTCTCCTGCCTTTGAATTGTGCGACAATTCTGCCCATGCGGTTGAGGGTGGAGAGACGCAGTGGAGTTTGGAATAAAGGGAAGTATTGAGTCTAAGATAGGGGTTCGCGTCTCTGTAGCGCCTTAATATGCAAGAAGACGACTGAGCTAGGTAACTTCAGTGACCCGAGAGGAGTCAGGAAGTCGGTAATTTTACTGAAGGTGTTCGCGGTACCCAGCTATTAAGGCACTTTGGGAACTACAAAATAAACAGACCTTTTATGTTTTGTTTTGTTTTGTTTTCTGGTGAAGATCTCAGTCTATTTGGGGAGACGAGGTCAACTTGGGGAGAGTTGGATTCACAGAATGACTCATCTTTAGTATGGGTATGGACAAATGTTGAACTTCTTGGCACCTTTTCTCTTCCTGTAAATCTATAATGGCTACGCACTGCTTTTTCTCTAAGAGGCCATAACATGCCCACCATTCCTACAGAAAAATCAGAACGTAATGCAAGGTAATTTATACTTCTACCTACCAGCACATACAGACCAGGCCTCTAACCACTCCCTGGGAGCCTGCGTTCCAGCAGCCTGGAACCCACAGCCTCTCCTGGAGCCTGCACAATCAATCCAGAGTGAAGCCGATGTCTTCTATAGAGACGGAAGTACAATCCATCCAGGGCGCAGCTGAATTTTGAGAGGCCTGAATGCCTCCGTGGCCGACAGGAGACCGCTGGCACTAATTCTCTAGGCATACTTGTGGCCAGCCAAACTTACCATGCTTTACATCTCTGTTATCCTTGGTTACCGCCCAAGATGTAAGCTTCTGTGGTCTTCTGTGCTATAGTCTCATTTCCGTGCTGCTTTGTGCTTTCTTTCGACTTAGGCTATCACTGCTTCTTCGTTTCTTCCCCATTTAACCCCTCAACACCCCATCTGTGCTTTCTGAAACCTCTATTTCCTGCTTAAACTATTTTACATATTCAACTTCTTTAGTGAAATTCTCCTTCATCTCCTAACCTTAACTATTGATAACACGTAGATTTTCCTGCCAGCCATTTCAGTTGAGCCCTTTCTCTGACCCTGCATTTAAAGTTTGGGCATGGCTGTAGCCGTGTTGAACGGATTTCAATTCCTCAGAATACTTTCTTCCCTCAGTATCTTCACAAAGGCTCTTTTCTCTCTCTGGGACATTTGAGCTCCCTGTTTCCTCCTATCTTTTTCTGGATAACTTCTATTAAAGATCTGAGTTTAGCTGTCACTTTACTTGAGGGGTATACCCTAACTTCCATAGAGTTAGGTATTTTTGCTATGTACTCTTAGCTGCCCTGCACTTCCCTCACGGCATTTATCACACGTATCTTAATTGCTTCTTTGCCATCCCTACTAAGCGAGACTGTCGGTGAGGGACTGTGTTTGTCTCGTTTATCTTTGTAACTCCAGTAGCTAATACAGTTCTTGGCACATAAGACAGTCAGTTATTTCTTGAATGATTGCAGGTGCTGAAGGTATGGTCTCAGAGATCAGGCAGTTAACGTTAATGAATACTTCACCCGTAGAAGGGGTCACCTGCCACTCAGCTACAGCTGATTGTGGCTATGTGAGAATATGATCCCAGTTTTGCCAGAACATCTAATTTTTTCAAAAAAAGTTGGAAATACCATTTTTAAAAAAGCATCCTCTCCCAGTTTTTAAATGTTGTCAGTGGAATAGAATTTTATTAAAAAAAAAAAGTGGGTCAAACACAAGTCTCATATGGCCTATCAGTCACTAGTTTGGAATCTGTTTTAAGTCTTGTAGGGTTTATATAATGGGCTTTGTGGAGAATAATAGATTTTGAGTTGGGCCTTGATGGACCGTTGGATGTTGAATGAGAGAATGGAAAAAGATATCCCGTTTGGAAAATAAACAGCTCCGTGGTAGTATGTGTTAGTCTGTTTGTGGCACAGTAAGGAAACAGGCATAATTATATGCTTTTGGAGAGAATAGAAGGTTAGATATAATAGAAGGAGGCATATGGAAGATAGAAGTTTGGATTTATTATGATTAATAAAAAACCTCTTGGATTCTTGATCCTGGAAACTTCACATTATGAATATGCGTTAACAGTTGATTATCCTTTTTTAGGGTAAAATGGAGGGTAAAACACTGGAAGGAGGCTGACCGGTTAAGGCCTTAACTTCCATCCATATATGAAATAAAATTCAGATTTATAAATATTATATGTAGGCAGACATCTGGCATTTTTGTTTACTTGTGTAATTTCAGTTAATTGATCAATTATAATGGACAATCAGGGATCTCCTACTAAGTTTAGTGCAGTACATTCGGGCTTATAAAAGAAGTATCCTTAAAGCGTTGGAAAGTCAAGTGACTTGTGAAACTAGTAGAGAATGCAGTACTTTTTATTTTTTTATTTTTTGAGATGGTGTCTTGCTCTGTTGCCCAGGCTGGAGTGCAGTGGCACGATTATGGCTCACTGCAACCTCCATCTCCCAGGTTCAAGGGATTCTCCTGCCTCAACTTCCTGAGTAGCTGGAATTACAGGCATGTCCCACCATGCCTGGTTAATTTTTGTATATTTTTTAAGTGGAGACGGGGTATTACTATGTTGGCCAGACTGATCTTGAACTCTCGACCTCAAATGATCCGCCAGGCTCAGCCTCCCAAAATGCTGGGATTACGGGCATGAGCCACCGCACCCGGCCCCAGCATCAGTTAATTTTTTTTTTCAATGACCTTAACTAATTATGTTCTAAAATTTACGTTTAGTTGTCTGGAATTTCAAATTTTTTTTTTTTTTTTTTTTTTTTTTGTGTGTGTGTGACGGAGTCTCACTCTGTCACCCAGGCTGGAGTGCAGTGGCGCGATCTTGGCTCACTGCAAGCTCCCCCTCCCGGGTTCATGCCATTCTCCTGCCTCAGCCTTCCGAGTAGCTGGGACTACAGGCGCCCACCACCGCCCCCGGCTAATTTTGTTTTTGTATTTTTAGTAGAGATGGGGTTTCACCGTGTTAGCCAGTATGGTCTCGATCTCCTGACTTCGTGATCCGCCCCCCTCGGCCTCCCAAAGTGCTGGGATTACAAGCGTGAGCCACCGTGCCCAGCCTGGAATTTCAAATATTTTCTAATAGAAACATTAGAATATTAATTCACTCTGAATACTGAGCACAGTGTGCAAATTGTTCTAGGAGCTTAATATTCATCAGTGAACAAATAGACATTCCTGCTTTTTATTATTATTAGCATTAATAATCTAAGATACTATATAGTGTACTTTTAATACAGATTAAACCCTCACTACTAGAAATACTACTAGTAGAAATACTACTAGTGAGGGACTAATGTGTATTAAAAGTACATTATATGGTATCTTAGATTATTAGTGCTAATTAAAGATAGCACGATTGGGGGATCTGTTATAAGTGACATTAAGAAGGTGACATTGAAGGGCAGGAAAGTTAATTCCACAGATACCTGGATGAAGGGTGGCCTGCCCCTCCACACCTGTGGGTGTTTCTCGTCAGGTGGGACGAGAGACTGAGAAAAGAAATAAGACACAGAGACAAAGTATAGAGAAAGAACAGTGGGCCCAGGAGACCAATACTTAGCATATGGAGGACCTGCACCGGCACCAGTCTGTGAGTTCCCTCAGTATTTATTGTTTACTATTTGCACTGTCTCAGCAAGGGGAATGCGGCAGGAGAACAGGGTGATAGTGGGGAGAAGGTCAGCAAGAAAACGTGAGCAAAGGAATCTGTGTCACAAATAAGTTCAAGGGAAGGTACTATGCCTGGATGTGCACATAGGCCAGATTTATGCTTCTCTCCACCCAAGCATCTCAGTGTAGTAAAGAATAACAGAGCAGCATTGCCACCAGCATATCTCGCCTCCAGCCACAGGGTGGTTTTCTCCTATCTCAGAATAGAACGAATGTACAATCGGGTTTTATACCAAGACATTCCGTTTCCAGGGGCATGCAGGAGGCAGAGGCCTTCCTCTTATCTCAACCGCAAGAGGCCTTCCTCTTTTACTGATCCTCCTCAGCACAGACCCTTCAAGGGTGTCGGGCTGGGGGACGGTCAGGTCTTTCTCGTCCCACGAGGCCATATCTCAGGCTGTCTCAGTGGGGAGAAACCTTGGACAATACCCGGCTTTCCTGGGTAGAGGTCCCTGCACCTTTCTGCAGGGCATTGTGCCCCTGGTTAATCGAGAATGGAGAATGGCGATGACTTTTACCAAGCAAACTGACTGTAAACATGTTGTTAACAAGGCACATCCTGCACAGCCCTAGATCCCTTAAACCTTGATACCATACAACACATGTTTCTGTGAGCACAGGGTTGGGGCTAAAGTTACAGATTAACAGCATCTCAAGGCAAAACAATTGTTCAGGGTACAGATCTTTTTTTGTTTGTTTGTTTTTGTTTTTGAGATGGAGTCTCGCTCTGTCACCCAGCCTGGAGTGCAGTGGTGCAATCTCGGCTCGCTGCAACCTTCGCCTCTCGGGTTCAAGCGATTCTCTTGCCTCAGCCTCCTGAGTAGCTGGTACTACAGGCACGTGCCACCACACCCGGCTAATTTTTTGTATTTTTAGTAGAGACGGGGGTTTCACCATGTCAGCCAGGATGGTCTCCATCTCCTGACCTTGTGATCCGCGCGCCTCGGCCTCCCAAAGTGCTGGGATTACAGGCGTGAGCCACCGTGCCCAGCCATGGTACAGATCAAAATGGAGTTTCTTATGTCTTCCTTTTCTACATAGACACAGTAACAGTCCTATCTCTCTTTCTTTTCTCCACATCTGGAGAAGAATATTCTGTGCAGGGAATTGCCAGTGCAAAGACCTATGTTCATCTAAAGTTTGAGGTCAATGTGACTTTGCTGTTCAGTAACTCTAGTTGGCTATCAATAGTTGTTGAAAGAATATAAAAAGCGAAGGAATGAGTTTTGGTGGGGAGGGGAAGCTATTTATCCTGAGTGTATTTAATAATGGAAACTGACTAGATTGGAATGCAGAGTTACTATAGCCTAAGTTGCTACTATAACCAGTTTGGTTAAAATGAAAAAACAGATCCATTATCTTGACTTTGGATTCAGAGTGTTAATGGTTTGACAGAAGGATATTGTCTATGACTTTGTTTTCTCAATTTCCATGACACTTTCGCTTAGAGTGCAAGTCCTCCATACCCTCTCAGCCCTCAGTTGAAGTTAACATAACAGTGGTTGGATAGCCCAGTGGAGTGCTCTAAGAAAGGCTTCTTTTCTTTCTGGAATTAAATATCCCATGATGGTATATTAAACATACCATCTTCATTGAATATGGCATAAGAGAAAGAGATTTTTATAATCCATAACCAGTTATTAGCGCACTTCTGAATGAAGCTTGTATTCTCCACACTGAGTTCTAATTCTGTTCTTTGCCTAATTGTGATGTAGAGGGTCCTTCTATTTTTCTGTTGATTCTTCAGTTTGAATATCTTGTTGGCTTAGATAACTTTTCTGGAGTACCATCGAAACTGCACTGGTATGAGGAGATGTAGTGATGATGTGGCAGGTAACATGATCACTCACTGGGAGTCTGAACACCTTTGTATCAATGTAACTGATTGGTCAATTTCCTAAGCCTGGATAATATCATAAACAACATATGCCGCTAATCAGGAAGCTTGCTGTACTTATCAGCTATTTTTAAATCCTTTAAAAATTACAAGGTTCTAGCATGGGGGCAACATAGTAAGACCATGACTTGATAAAAAATAAAATTAGCCAGGTGTGGTGGTATGCCTGTGGTTCCAGCTACTAGGGAGGTTGAGTCGGGAGGATCACTTGAGCCCAGGAGGTCAAGGCTACAGTGAGGTGTGTTTGCCCCACTGCATTCCCGCCTGGGCAACAGAGTGAGACCTTGTCTAAGGAAAAGAAAGAAAAAGAAAATTGCAAGTTTCCATTTGAATATAAGGTGATATTAGTGTATTCTGTCTTCTAATTACCATAGGAGATGGTAATTTTCATCATACTAAACTATGGAGGTATTTTGAAGCCATTGTTTACAATAACAGCTAAAAACAACCTTAAACATCTAGTACAATCTCAGAGATAAGGATAAGAGAGATGACCTGCCCAGCTCTCAACTGGCAAAATTCTAGACTAGACTTCTAGGACTAGAATTGTTATTATAATTTTGTTCTTATGAAACTTGGGTGGCCTCTGGTGGCCAAAATGATATCTTTTATTTTCAAGAGTGTGTTTGAAGCGAGTTTGGCTTGAGAGTTCTGTTTATACAATTAATGAAGATTTAATTATTTCTCTACATTGGTTGGTTTATACAGACACAAATCTTTACGTCTGTATTTCCCCCCCTTACAGGAAATTGTTGAAAACGTTAAATTTGATTCCTAAAAGGACTCAAGTAAGTATAGTACAGTAGTATTTAATATAGTAGTTATTGTTACATTTTTTGTGGGACACCGGTAAATTTTAATATTTCAGTATTAAACTACATACTATTTCTTTAGAACTCTTATTGTTTATTTTTCTCATTTATTACAAAACCTTATTTTTATTTACATTCTCCTTTAGTATATTAATTTACATTCGTCATTTTTATCATCACTTCACATGTTATGCTTATTGAATGATTTTCAGGAACTTTAAAAACAGTTACATACTTTTGTAATACATAATAGTATATATACATTATGCAGTAAAATATTCATCCTCTGCCCAGCTACCTAGTTCTCCCCAGAGGCAATTGCTGTTGCATTCTCTTGTTACTCCCAGGAGTAGTCTGTACATAGGCATATATACTCATACCTGGTCTTTTTACTGTGCTTTTCTTTGCTTAGCAGTGTATCTTGGCAGTCTTTTCATATTGTTACTGGGGTTACTTTTCTTTGAAATGGTTTGCAAAAATACTCCTTTTGTATAAATATAATTGATCAATTTACAAAAGGAATACAAAATATTCCTTTTGTATAAATGTAACTGATTGGTTCAGCAATTTAATTTGTGCTATTTTGATGGATATTTTAAGTTCCTTTCAATCTTTGCTATGCAAGTGTACAAGTATACCTAGAAGTAGAATTGCCAGGTCAAAGCATATGTGTTTTTAAAATTTTAATAAATATTGCCAAATTCTTCCCAATCTGTGCCAATTATACTTCCTTTTTTTTATTTTTTATTTTTTATTTTTATTTTTATTTTTTTTGAGATGGAGTCTCACTCTGTTGCCCAGGCTGGAGTGCAGTGGCACAATCTTAGCTCACTGCAAGCTCCGCCTCCCGGGTTCATGCCATTCTCCTGCCTCAGCCTCCCGGGTAGCTGGGACTACAGGCGCCCGCCACCACGCCCAGCTAATTTTTTGTATTTTTAGTAGAGACAGGGTTTCACTGTGTTAGCCAGGATGGTCTCGATCTCCTGACCTCGTGATCCGCCCACCTCGGCCTCCCAAAATGCTGGGATTACAGGCGTGAGCCGCTGCGCCCGGCCAACCTCCTTTACTAACCTATGTAAGTGTTGCTTTCCTTAATCTCATCACTGCAGTTGGATTTTTGCAGAGCTTTTGGATGAAAATAAGTATGCCATTATAGTTTTGGTTTTCATCTTCTTTATTTTGAAGGAGGTTGAACATCTTTTCAAAAGATTTTTAAGAGCCATTTGTATTTTTTTGTGAACTGTTTGCTTATATGTCTGTTTTTCTTCTGGGTATAGCTATTGACATTTTTCCCCTTTGATTTGACTTTACTTCATTGCTGTTACTATTTCTCTGTACTGTATCTTAAAAAGGATAAAATCTAACTCTTTAGACTGAAACCTTTAATGGATTCAGTAAAGGTGGGGGAAGAGGAGTAATGTTGACAATTTACTTCCCTTTCAAGCTTCCATAGTTCTTGCACCTAAAAGACTGATTGCTTGGAATCATACATTATTAAATGAGGTCTTATTGTAGACAGAGAATTCAGTTTTATTCATGCATAATGTTAAAAGCTAATTTTTTTCTCTTGAATGTGTGTCTTGAGAAAAAGTTAATTTTTAATTTAAAGTAAGATTTCCTAGGCATCTTTGGCTAGTTAATTCATTATATTGGGTCTGTTTGTATTAGAAAATATTATAGATACGTTTTTGCAGAGAAAATTGGTTGCTTTGCTATAATAACATCAAAAAAAAAAAGTTGCACCCTTCTTCCAGCCTTTAATTTTTCCTTAACTTAAACTAACTGAACCATTAGAATTCTATAGCTGTTCTGTACTGTCAAAATGGAATAGCTATCTGTTTGCCCCTCCCTTAGTATTACATTATAAGGAGCCACCAAAAATCTTTTGACATTAAGTCTTTTTTGAAATGTGTTTCTTCTTCACATATCTGTGCCCTACTTTCTGTGTACTGAAAGGCACTAACTTACTACCTGGACCATTTTCGTTTTTTGCTCATGGTGGTTCTTCTGTACATCAGGATGGTTCACAGTTCTTGGCTTAGAACCTGCTTCATGATTGCTTTTGCTTCACTTTCTCCTGGTTCTTCTCTGTTAACCATTTGTCATCCACTCCAGAAGTTGTGAAGCTACTGCCTGCAAGCACTAGCCTGTTTTTGTAAATCCAGTTTACACACTTATACATTTATGTGTATTGTCTATGGCTGGAGATGTGAGTAGTTGTAAAAGAGATCTGTGACCTACAAGGCCGAAAATATTTGTCTGATCTTTTGAAGAAAAATTTGCCAACTTCTGATTTATAGTATTGCCATTTCATATAAATGGTCTCTTTTCCCCTACCCTATTCTCATTTTCTCTTGTTTGCCTTGTTTACCTTGTCTTTTGTCTGTTCAGTTACTATTTTCATCTCTTCTTGTGGCTATATACCCTTGAATTCTTTAACACCATATTCACCTTCCTCAAAGTAGGAAGCATTTATGAAAAGAATACACTGTCCCACCCCCCCTTCTCTGAATCCCAAACCTGAAAAATGTTGACAGAACTTTTAATTTCACATTTTGTGAGGTGGCTTTTGCATTAAAATAAATTTATAGCGTTAAAAAAAATCAGGAGTGGTTTCTTTCAGGGATTGTTGAGTGTGTTTTTGCAGGATTGTTCTTTTAACACTTTTTTCAGTTGAAAACACATTATTTAACATAGAGAGAGTAGATATATATTAAATGAAGACTGTAGAAAAGCAAAAAACTAATGTTATTTATACGAACTATTCACCAGGAAATAGGAATAACTTTGCCGATCAGCCATTTAAACTATTCATTAAAATGAATTGTTTCTATGTTTTGCTATAGGAGAATGAAGAAGTATTTGTGGTCTGAAGTGTGCCACCAATTTCCTCCCATAATTGATGTCAACAATCTCTTTGAAGCTTTAAATAGTCTTGCCTAAGAAGGAAGATAGGGCTTTCCGTGTTTTGTTTTTTTTTTTTTTAAAGAAAATCTCAAAATTGTTTGGAAGAAACATTTTTTCTTTTGGTCACTTTCATTTTTTTTTTTTTCCTCTTAAGATCTCTGAAAAATATTTGTGTTGGAAAGTAATCATTTACTCCTTCCTTACCTTTTCTGTTACTTCCTAGTATCATAAAATCCATAATTCTTTTTTTTTTCTTTAGTGGCTTACAGAAGAGACGAAATGTGGTCTGAGGGACGATATGAATATGAAAGAATTCCGAGAGAACGAGCACCTCCTCGAAGTCATCCCAGTGTAAGTTACTCCTACATATTGAATGATTCAAAAACCTAGTGTCTGAATTAATTTGGTACACCAAAGCTAGGCCTATTAACAAAATCTTCAAGTGTCAGAAATTTACCAGTGTAGGTTACAAAAGAGATCAAGCTTATCTTTTAAAAGTTAAAAGTTCAAAAATAAAAGACAACATTTTATTTAAGTAGAAAACTTATTATTTATATTTCTTGTTTAAATTTCTAAAATGAAGGGTTTATATTGAATTTAATTTGTGAACAAAATTACAGATTTTATAAAGATTATACCATCAGTTAGCAAAGAAGTATTTGAGTACCTGCTCCTGCTGTTATTGGCTGTTACCTATTTTTTTCTATATTCCTAAAAATGTTACAAATTGAATATATGAAATTCTAAAAGTAGGCTTTCATTCTAAGAGAGAACTCTTCCTAGAGTGGAAACATGTTAATATCCCTTGTTAGGATTCCTGCAGGTGTGCTGTCCTGTGGTCAGGCAGTCTGACTGGTAAGTAAGAATGCCTGGAGGCTCAGGGTCAGGCAGACAGGCAGCTTCTGGTGTGCTGTCCTACTTCTTGTCTCTCGTTGCTCTGGGAATTGGGAATTTTGAGCCAAGCCTTTTCTAAGCCCAAAGAACTTACTGTTTTGTTTACTATTTCCAGTGCTACATCTAGTACTTAGCAGGTAATAGAAGCTCAATATTTATTTGAGTGAATATGTGTACTGACTCCCCAGAATTCCCTGTGGAGGTCTAAAGGAGGGTTTGGGGAAGGTTAAAAAGCTAACTTAAACTTTTGCACAGACCCATTTTAAGCACCAAGGGACTAAGGTTGTGGTGATAGTATATGAATATATTATAGATTCATTATATACCATCAAAAGCCACAAATATTTATGTCTACGTTAGTTATTTTTTACTTATGTAACATTTAATCCTATAGCCCACTTAGATGGGTGGTATCATCTCTAGGTTTGTCGTTGTCCTAGATTACGATCCAGGTTGGGGTTGATTTAAAATGATTTAAGATGGAAAAAATAAAGATGCCCAATATACTTTGGGATGGCCAGACTTAATTATTACTATATGTCATTTATTTGCAGGTGAATTTGTAGACTTCATGTTTTCAATCAAAATCCCAATGTTTTTATTTATATTTTTTACTTGATAAGGTTATTCTGTAGTTTACCTGTAGGGAAAAGGGATGACTTTTTCTTTATCTCCCCTCTCCCCTCTGCCACTCTGCCAAGGATATATCCCATTAGGAATTGTTCTGTTTTTTTTTTTTTTTTTCTTTTTTTTTTTTTTGAGATGGAGTTTCACTCTTGTCACCCCAGCTGGAGTGCAATGGCGCAGTCTTGGCTCATTCACTCTTGTCGCCCAGGCTGGAGTGCAGTGGTGCAGTCTCGGCTCACTGGGTTCAAGCGATTCTTCTGTCTCTGCTTCCTGAGTAGCTGGGATTACAGGTGCCCACCACCACACCTGGTTAATTTTTGTATTTTTAGTAGAGATGGGGTTTCACCATGTTGACCAGGCTGGTCTCGAACTCCTGACCTCAGGTGGCCTGCCCACCTTGGTCTCCCAAAGTTCTGGGATTACAGGCATAAGCCACCACGCCTGGCCTCTTTTCTTTTTTTTGAGGCAGTCTTACTCTGTAGCCCAGGCTGGAGTGCAGTGGTGCGATCTTGGCTCACTACGTCCTCTACTTCCCGGGTTCAAGCGATTCTTGTGCCTCTGCCTCCTGAGTAGCTAGGATTGCATGCCACCATACCTGGCTATTTTTATTTTATTTTATTTTATTTTATTTTATTTTATTTATTTATTTATTTATTTATTTATTTATTTATTTATTTATTTGGAGATGGAGTCTAACTCTCTTGCCCAGGCTGGAGTGCAGTGGTACAATCTTGGCTCACTGCAACCTCTGTGTCCTGGATTCAAGCGATTCTCCTGCCTCAGCCTCCTGAGTAGCTGGGACTACAGGCACAAGCCACCACGCCTGGCTAATTTTTATATTTTTAGTAGAGACGGGGTTTCACCGTGTTGGCCAGGCCGGTCTTGAATTCCTGACCTCAAGTGATCCACCCCCCTCAGCCTCCCAAAGTGCTGGGATTACAGGCATGAGCCACTGCCACTGCACCCACATCTAATTTTTGTATTTTTAGTAGGGACAGGGTTTTGCCGTGTTGGCCAGGCTGGTCTCGAACTCCTGGCCTGAAGTGATCTGTCCACCTTGGCCTCTCAAAGTGCTGGGATTACACGCGTCAGCCACCACTCCCGGCCCCATTAGGAGTTTTAAATTCTGTGTTTTGAAGATACTTAAAACGGTTTTCTGTGTGGTTATGCCATCAACTGAGCACCAGTCTGTAGGATTGTGTGCTTTATTACTTTGGGACTGGAGAAAGCAGGTTATTGTATCGATTTAAGATTGTAAGATGAGTAGTGGATCCAGGGGATAAGGATGTTGAAGGTGCTGACCCAGAAAATTATTGAAGTAATACACCATTTGGTGTTGGCTGATAAAGAAAGAGAGTGAGGCTGAGAGGGACAGGAAATTGAAAGAAATGAGTGGTTGAGGGACAGGAAAGGCTTAGGGAAGGCTTTGGTGTGGTAGAAAGATAGGCAATCGGTATTTTAGAGTGTGGAGTTTCCAAGATGGAACAGTTTTGAGTGAAGTTCAGTGTGTGACAATGAGAATAGAGAGCTAGTGTAAGTTACTGGAGTTGAGAGCAATGAAACTATTAGGATAGACTTTAGATTTGTGATTTAGATCAGAAGCTCTCAATCCTTGTTGTACGTTAAAATTTCCTGAGAGCTCTTTAGTAACACTGTATGGGCCCCGTCTTAGATAATTAAATTATTGTCTCTTTGGGTGTGATGTGGACCTCAGTATTGTTTAAAAGTTCAAGTGATTCTTACATGCAGAATTTAAAAAATACAGATGTATTTGAATTGAAGTCATAGTGACAGGAGTTGAGGTAAAAATGACAGGTGATGGAAGTCTTTAATGAATCAGCATATTGCGGAAAAATCTAAACAAAACCATTTTCATTTAATACTATCTGTGTTTGTGTAAATATGAAACAGAGGCTTCTTATCCCTCATAAAATAATTTTATCAGAAGCAAGCAGGTAGGGAGATATTGTCCTTAAAATCAGACTAGATGTATTCAGCTGTCTCTTAAATGCCTAAAGGTAAACCTTACTTCCTTAAGTTAACTGGCTGCTTGGTTCCTCATGGAGGAGCCTAGATTGTTTTTCTCTTTTTGAGAGCACAGGACCTAACCAGACCTTGTGCAGGTTCATTTCTCTCCTTTTTCTTCAATTCCATTAGATTGGTCTTTCTGTTCCCCCAATCAGCCTCTCCTAGTTTATACAAATCCTTCTTTCTGTATATCCATATCCCTCCTTCCCAAGACTCAGGTCCATTTTTTTTTTTTTCTGGTGCACTTGGCCTTATTTTGGTTAGTAATTTAAAGCCTTCTCTTTCCCTCAATACATTGTACCCCTTAGATGGCTCTTGAAAATTATCCCCTGTGCCTTCTGTGTTACACCTGCATCTTAGTTAAATAAAGTGTAGATTCTTAACCTTTTTTTGTGCCATGGATCCCTTTAGCAGTCTGGTGAAGCCTATGGATCCCTTCTCAGAATAACATTTTTAAACCTATAAATAAAATGCACAGAACTAAGTGCACTTACATTTGAGAATGATTATCAAACTATTAAAAACCAAATTTGTGATATAGTAATACATAGTTCTTTAGTAGGTCATTAAATATCAAAAGCTACTGGTGGTGGTTTCATTGCTGTAATTTCAAAGTAGTGATGAGTGTTACAAATGATATTTTGCAATACCTGTAACAGCTAGATGTAACATGGTATAAAATTATCTGTGATCTCTTTTGGTAACAAAGTCACAGATACATCCACTGCTATTGTTATTATCTAAAGTTAGTTGAAAAAAGTAATTTTGTGTTCACATCTCATTTAATGGACCCACTGAATCTTTGTGTTAAAGTAATTGAACTAGAAATGTAAATAGTTATACTTTCTTACTTTAATAAAAATATAACTTATTAAAAGCTTAAGGTTGAATACAGTGGCTCTTGCCTATAATCTGAGCACTTTGGGAGTCTGAGGTAGGAGGATCACTTGAGCCCAGGAGTTTGAGACCAGCCTGGGCAACAATGTGAGACCCTGTCTCTACAAAAAATTTTAAAAATTAGCCATGCATAGTAGCGCATGCCTGTAGTCCCACCTACATTGGGAAGCTGAGGCAGGAGGATTGCTTGAGCCCAGGAAGTTGAGGCTGCAGTGAGCTGTGTTTTGTGCCACTGCGTTGAAGCCTGGGCAACAGAGGGAGAGATCCTGTCTCAAAAAAAAAAAAAAAAAAAAATTTAAAAATATTTGCTTAGATAATCTAGTTATTTTAAAAACCATATTAGCATATCATATTGATGTATATGAGAAAGTTCATAAGAAGCATTATTTGTAAGAGCTTCAAACTGACAACAAACCAGATGTCCAACAGTAAAGTTGATTGTTTAAATTATACACCAATGAGAATCAATGGGCTACTGCCAAGTGCAACAACATGGATAAACTTCACATATATAATATTAAAAGAAAGAAGTCAGTCACAAGAGTTTATTCTGCGTGTTTCATTTTATGTAACATTCCAAAACAAGTGAAACTAGCTGGGAAAGTGGTTTCTTTTGGGAAGAGGAAGTAGTGACTGGGAGACTGCACAATGAACAATTTTGCTGCGCTGGGAATATTCTCTTTCTTAATCTGGGTGGTACTTAGACCTTGTGAAAATTTATCCATTTGTGATTTGTACACTTTTTTATATGTATGGCATACCTCAAAAGTTTTGAAAAGGCAGATTTTTTTTTCAAAATATGAAACGAGTTAAGTTGATAACCCACTATCTTTAGTGCTTGGAATAGAGGAAGGTAACATTCTATTTTGTTTTATGTATTTGAATCCTGTTCTTTATCAAAAAAACAATTTTACTGCATTTCTCTCCCTTTTTTTCTTTCTTTCTTTCTTTCTTTTTTTTTTTTTTTTGAGATGGAGTCTTGCTCTATCGCCCAGGTTGGAGTGCAGTGGCCCGATCTCAGCTCACTGCAACCTCTGCCTCCTGGGTTCAAGCGATTCTTGTGCCTCAGCCTCCCTGAATAGCTGGGATTACAGGCACCCACCACCACGCTTGGCTATTTTTTGTATTTTTTAGTAGAGGTGGGGTTTCGCCATGTTGACCAGGCTGGTTTCAAACTCCTGACCTCAGGTGATCCGCCTCGGCCTCCCAAAGTGCTGGGATTACAGGCGTGAGCCATCGTGCCGGGCTTCTCCGTTTTTTCTTAGTACACTCTTTGCCCCATTTATGATCAATTCTGATACAAAAGAAATGTATTTGAGGAACTACTAGATGTGATATAAAGTGCAACGTGAAGTGGTGACTGTTGGGAAGGTAAGGTACCTTCTGTAGTAGTATCACCTCGTTAATAAAAGCAGCTGTTTTCTGAGTTTCTAGCCTTGATAAACCTGAAAAGACAATTGAACACTGATATACTTTGGTTTTGATGTTAAATTATACTTAATTTGAGTTTTGGCAAACTTATCCTCAATATACAGCTTAACAAATGTACCAGTCATTATTTTAGCACTTTATGGTATGCTTTTAAATTATTATTATTTTTTTTTTTTGAGGCGGAGTCTGGCTCTATCGCCCAGGCTGGAGTGCAGTGGCGCGATCTCGGCTCACTGCAAGCTCCGCCTCCCGGGTTCACGCCATTCTTCTGCCTCAGCCTCCCGAGTAGCTGGGACTACAGGCACCCGCCACCACGCCCGGCTAATTTTTTGTATTTTTGGTAGAGACGGGGTTTCACCGTGTTAGCCAGGATGGTCTCGATCTCCTGACCTCGTGATCCGCCTGCCTTGGCCTCCCAAAGTGCTAGGATTACAGGTGTGAGCCATCGCGCCCGGCCGCTTTTAAATTCTTTATGTATAAATAGTAAGTCACTTTTATAAGGGGCTTTGACAGAAATTTTTATTTGGCCTTAAACTTGGGTAGGTAGGTAGCAGACTAAAGTTCAAATAAGTGCACTACAGAGATTTTGTATGTAAATATATATGCTTCTTCTATAGGAAGGAAATCAGTCATCACAGAATATCTACACTTCTAGGTACCTGTAAAGCTCTTGTTTTTAAAGCATGCTTTCTGTCTTTAAACCTATAATTTCTATGAGCTTAGTTATCTGATTTCTTAACCTTTATCAAGTTTTGTGACAGAATGGCATTTATTCATTCATTCATTCATTCGTTCATATGTACATACACACAGGGTCTTGCTATGTCACCCAGCTGAAGTGCAGTGGAGCAGCCACAGCTCACTGCAGCCTCAGACCCCTGGGCTCAAGTGATCCTCTCACCTTGGCCTCCCAGATCGTTGGGATTACAGGCGTGAGGCACCATGCCCAGCCCAGAATGGCTTTTAAATACATGTAAACTTCCACTTATGGGGTTCCAGCTTCTTAGCCTGTTGGAGAAAAGATAGGTAATATGGAACATTTTAATGAAGCTGCAACATAAAATGTCGATTTTTTCATTAGCTTATTTGAAAATGGGAGAGAAGTTCCAGTTTCAGAATTTTTAAAACTTGTAATGTTTGGAAATTAGGATCAGAGCACTAGCAGTTTATATTCTGGGCAATTACAACAGAGCTGGGGCTGAAGCAGTCCTATCTGCTTATCCCTGCTTCATTTTTCTGCTTCTTTAACAAATACATTATTTTGCATTAAAAGATTTTTCTGGTTTTGGCAGCAGCAGGGAGAACAATATTGACTAGTAGTGATGTCAAGAGCAGCAACACGTTATTTTTCTGTCACATTTGTGGTAAATATGAGTTACATAATTAGTTTTTGTAATTAAGTAGTTAAATAACAATATTTATTTCCTTAGATTAATTGAATCTTTTTTATAATTCTTGTCATTGTTTATTTCTCTCTCCTAGAGAGTTTGGCCAATCAAAAATAAATCCTTTAGTAAATCTAGAACATGATTTTGTTAATATCTGAGCCTTTGTAGGGAATAGATGGGATGCATATCAGTTCCACCTGTTCTCAAATGTAAATGTACTCAAACCATAATCCAGAAATTTTTCTTTTGACCAACTTGACAGTCAGGTCTAGTTAATTTAGTAATTCAGTTATATACATATTCCATATAACATTGTTTAAAATGTATTAATGTTGAAATATTTTTTCTTTCCATTCTTATTTCATGAAACACTTTTATTCAAAATCTTCACAGGCATATTTAAATTTCTGTTCTTTTTATGCCCCACATATTATTATTGTTTTATACAGTCATCAGTGTTCATGTAAATTTTCCCATGTAAGTACAACTTCCCAATATTTTATTATGGAATTTTTCAAACATACATCAGTCAAAAGAATTTTTATAGTGACCATCCATATACTCCCCATTTAGACTCAACTATTAACATTTTACTAAACTTGCTTTATCATGTATTTATTCATGCAATTAATCCATCTATGTTTTTGAATACATTTCAAAGTAAATTGTGGACAACAGTATCCTTCTCGTTAACTACTCAAGCATACGTATTATTAGCTAGAGTGCAATTTTTAAATAGTTTTTTTAATGGGAAAATTACATACATGAAATGTAAAAAAAGTGTTTCTTTGCTGAGTTTGATTTAGTAATGTTCCCTTCTGTAGAGTTGCCCTAAGAGGTGTTTTACTTTCTTTGCTGACAGAATTGCAAGGACTTAACTTTCTTTTTGTTGTCACTGTTTTCAGAAGAAATGTGATCAATTCTTGGCTACATTCTCGAATAAGATGTCTTAGCTCTCTGGGTCGATACCAGTTTTCATGTTTTTGACACACTGTCACCAAAAGACGTTGGAATGACTCAGAAACACCAATATTTCATTCAAGAATTAGTGAGTGAAATAAATCAACAAGTGCTAAAATAGGAATGTATGTCATAGACTATAGGGATCAGAGTTAGGAAATTACAAGCTTACGAAAGCAAAAGCCTACCAGCCTGTGTAATAGAATATTTTAGTTAGATATGGTTTGTATGGTACTTTTCTGTAAAAAGCATGTGATGCCAGAAGTAAAATAAAATTGAGATAGCAGGGTATAATATATATATTATGGATGTGGTGCTTACTGTGTGCCAGGTGCTGTTCTAGGTGCTGGGAATAGAGCAGTAAATAAGACCAATAAAGGTTTTGTAGGCTTACATTTGCATTGTAAGTTGATTGTGATAGGACATAATGGCATTGATTATTTACATATACCATCGTATTTACTTCTTTGGTAGGTTAGTGTGTTTTCGTTGTTATTTGATGTTTTATAAGGGGAAATATCAAGCATATAATAACACACATTAATGTGATCAACTCCCAAAGGAGAAATCGACTATCAGCTTCATTGCCAATCTTGTTTTGTCTATGCTTCTACCACTTTCTTCCCTCCTAGATTATTTTGAAGTAAAACCATGATACCACACTTAAAATGTCAATAAGTATTTCAATATGTGTTGCTAGAAGATAAAAATGTTTGGGGGGGATGGGCTTAATACTTTTACTTTTATATTAATACTTTCATTTTAAATTAAATGATTTTATGTTAAAATGAGTAAATTTTAATGACATGTTGGAAAAGAAATATTTTTAAAGAAACATGGTAATTCATACAATTTTTACCTAGTTACTTATGAGATTTAACAACAGTGTGGATTTTTTTTTTTTTTTTTTTGAGACAGAGTCTTGCTCTGTTGCCCAGGCTGGAGTGCAGTGGCATAATCTCGGCTCACTGCAACCTCTGCCTCCCAGGCTCAAGCAGTTTTTGTGCCTCAGCCTCCCATATAGCTGGGATTATAGATGTGTGCCACTAAACCTGGCTAATTTTGTGTATTTTTAGTAGAGATGGGGTTTCACCATGTTAGCCAGGCTGGTCTCGAATTCCTGGCCTCAAACTGATCTGCCCCCCTCAGCCTCCCAAAGTGCTGGGATTACAGGTGTGAGCTACCGTGCCCAGCCAGTGTGAAAAATTTGATACAGATTTTTATATTGAATCAAATAACCATCAACTTGGTGCTTTTACTTACTAAAATGAAAACATTTCCTGTAACAGATAGTTATATTGGAATGTATGGCAAATTAAGAAGTAGCTGATTATTTTCTAACAAAACCATTTCACCAGTTGGAAAACTAGGTATTTTATTCTGACCAGATTCTCATTAACGTAAGCAAACCGAAGAATTCTTATTACACACACTTAGAGGGTCTTGTAGTAGTAATCTTAGGGGTGAGACCTCATCCCTAAGATGGTGACAGATTTGAAAGTTTAAATTTCATTGAAGTATAACTTTCCAAAAGTATTTAAGTTTATGTGCAAGTTTTTTTTTTTAATACCCTGCCAGAGTAGGTAAATTATCAATAGATAGACCTTTCATTTTAAATGAGCTACATATACTTTTTATTTTTGTTCTGACTGATCATTCCATTAATACTAACACCATTAATACTAACTTTGGAGTAGCAAATCCAATAAATTCTATGCATATTTTTTGGAAATTCTAGTAACATCCACAGAAAATTCTGATCTTTTTAATAAGGATACTTATATAATCATTAATATGTAGATATATATTAATATCTATATTAGTATGTAGATATTTTTAATAAATAGAAGCAGTGAAAATTGATATCATTGATTGAGTAAATTGAGATTTTATATTTAAATTCAAGATTTGAAATATCTGCATTTGAAATAATAGAAATGTTTCAACTCCATTGAGTTTATTTTTTGATTAATTGAAAATGACCCTGTTAACCTTTTAAGATAGTCTTTATAAGTCATAATTTTTTTTTCTGGTTTGTATATTATGGTGCCATTGTTTTTCAAGGTATTTTCCTCTTTTTTCTTTCCATTTTTTATTTTTGTTTACTTATTTTTAACATTAAATTTTATTGTGTATATTTGAGATTCACAACATGATGTTATGGGATACATATAGATGCAGGTACACATGGATGCATATTCATAGTACAGTGGTTACTGTAGTGAAGGAGACAAACATATTCATCATCCCACATAGTTACCTTTTTGTGTGATAAGAACACCTAAAATTTGTATATTTCACAAAAATTTCTAATGCAATACAATTTTATTAATTTTGGTCCTCATATTGTACATTAGATCTCTAGACTTATTCATCTTACTTACCTATTTTGTATTCCTTGACTTACCATTCCCCATTTCTTCCCCTACCCGTGGTAACCAGTTTCATCCTCTATCTCTGTGTATTTGAGCTCTTTTTTGTTTTTTTTAAATTCCACATATAAATGATTATCATGCAATATTTTTTTGTGTGTGTATCTAGCTTATTTCACTTAGCATAATGTCCTTCGGGTATATCCATGTGTTGTAAATAGCAGTATCTCCCTCTTTTTATAAGGATGAATAATATTCCACTGATATATTTATATATCAGATTTTCTTGATCCATTTGTTCATCCATGGGAACTTAAGTTGTTTCTAAATTTGGCAATTGTGAATAATGCTGCAGTGAACATGGAAGTGTGAATATCTTGAACAGGTGGTGATTTCATCGCCTTTGGGTATACAGTATACCCAGAAGAGGGATTACTAGGTCATGTGGTAGTTTTATTTTTACTTTCTCTAGGAATTTCCATACCGTTTTCCATAATGGCTGTACCAGTCTACATTCCCACCAACAATGTATTAGGGTTCTCTTTCCCTCATACCCTCACCAACATTTGTTATCTCTTGTCTTTCTGACCATAGCCATCCTTAAGGGTGTGAGGGGGTATCTCATAGTGGCTTTAATTTGCATTTTCCCTGTGGTTAGTGATGTCAAGCACCTTTTCATATAACTGTTGACCTTTTTTTAAAAAAATTATTATTACCTGGAGATGGCATCTCACTCTGTTTTCCCAGGCTGGAGTGCAGTCACCAGTCAGCTCACTGCAGCCTTGAACTCCTAGGCTCAAGGGATCTTCTCACCTTAGCCTCCCAAGTATCTGCGATTACAGGTGTGAGCAGCTGCGCCCAGCTGGCCTTTTTGTTTGTTTGTTTCTTTTCAACTAGCATCCTGGTGTAGTCAACATAGAGGTGGCGTGAACCAGGGCCAGAATGCCAACCAGCTATTGGCTACTGTTCTCCCAGAAGTGTAATGCTTGCCTAGGTACAAGGCAACCTAGGAAGCTGCCTACAGCTGGGGAGCTGGCCATTTTTATGTCTTCTTTGGAGAAATGCCTGTTTATGGTCTTTGTCCATTTTTAAACTGACTTTTTGCCAATATCTTTCTAAAATGGAGGTTCCAAACATTTCAGTAGTACCTTAAGTCTGTGTACCTATGTTAGCATACAGAAAGGAAAATTACATGTTTACAGCTTAATGTAAGATTTGCATAAGAATTTCAGTGTTATTATTTGTATTCATGTCTGGCAATGCAGGTAATAAAAATACTGTTTGAATTTCAACAATATAATCTTTTTGAAAGGGGTGGGCGCAGTGGCTCATGCCTGTAATCCCAGCACTTTGGGAGGCGTAGGCAGGTGGATTACCTGAGGTCAGGAATTCGAGACCAGCCTGACCAATACGGTGAAATCCTGTCTCTACTAAAAATACAAAAGTTAGCTGGGCATGGTGGCATGCACCTGTAATCCCAACTACTCAGGAGGCTGAGGCAGGAGAATCACTTGAACCTAGGAGGTGTAGGTTGCAGTGAGCTGAGATTGCACCACTGCACTGTAGCCTGTGCCGCAGAGTGAGACTCCATCTCAAAGAATTTGAAAGGGAAATTCTGAATTCTTTGCCACTCATCATAGATTTTATTGGGAACAGAAATCCTTGAATGATATACCTGGATAAGACACGAACGCTTTAAAAATACAGTCCTCTTTGCTACAGGCTCCTGCAGTCATCTTTGTTTCCTTAAATCTTTTCATATAGCTAGGGAGTTTTCTTTATCTACAGAGCAGAGATAGTATAATGTACATATATTTGAACACTTTCTCGAAATACCAACTTGGTCTTTATAGCCAGGTATAAGAGCTGCCATTGAATTTTTTTTTTCTTTTGCTGATTAAACAGCTTTTATTTTTATTTTATTTATTTTTTTGAGATAGAGTCTTGCTCTGTTGCCCCAGCTGGAGTGCAGTGGTGCGAGCTCAGCTCACTGCAACCTCTACCTCCTGGGTTCAAGCGATTCTCCTACCTCAGCCTCCTGAGTAGCTGGCACTACAGGCATGCACATCTCACCTGGCTAATTTTTTTTTTTTTTTTTTTTTAGTAGAAACGGGGTTTCACCATGTTGGCCAGGCTGGTCTCAATCTCCTAACCTCAAGTGGTCCACCTGCCTTGACCTCCCAAAGTGCTAGGATTACAGGCATGAGCCCCCATGCCCGGCCTTAAACAACTTAAAGAATGATTGTTTTCATTTACCTCAGTTGGTAAAGCAATTTTTCTAAATAAGTAACTAAGTGTGATTTGAATTTTACTTCTGCCAAAGTTTTACCAAATACATTTTACAATCCCCAAATAACTTTCTAATAACTGGGGCAGTTGAACAAAGGAACAGAGTGCTTTGTAAAATAGTAAGCTCTCTATTCATAGAAGTGTTTAGGCATGCATAGTCACCCCACAATCCCTCCAAATAATCGTATACAAACAAACAAGGATATTGTGTAATGGATTGTTATGGTTTATTGGAATTTGGAGAAGTCAGTTATTCTGATTTTATGAGTGACAAATTTTCAATTAGAAATGATGTAAATTGTAATTTTACTAATTTTGGCTTAATGTCAGTTTCTTTTTTTTTTGGCAGCTTAGTATTTACTTAAATTAAATTGAAATCTCTGTGAAAGGTAGTTTGTAGAAGAATGAGTCAATATATTCATTTGTGTATCATATTTTATGTAAATGTAGAATATATCTTATAATTTAATATCTAACATACTAAAGGAGGTAACCACCTTACATCCCCATGGGAAAAATTAGTTAGATCTTTTAAGCTCTCAAATAAATACAAACTACTGATTTTATTTTTTCCTGACCCATTGACAAATTTCCTAGCTATTGAGAGATTTGAATAGTATATAGTCATTTAATAACAATTGAATTGTTGTAGTCATTAGGGCTAAGAAGTAATTTAAGGAAACAGTTTGAGATACTTAGTATTTTTTTCTGTAGATTTGCACAGTAGTAATGAATATAGCAAACATTTTTTGAGCACTTAGTGTGTGCCTGAACACGGTACTAAACACTTTGCATTCCATTTCTCATTTAGTCCTCACAATGCCATGAGGTAGGTGTTAGTATTAATTTCATTTTACAGGCTCAGGGATGATAGATAAACAACTCTGAAGGTTGGGCTTTATATTTTGTAAGTTTTGTTTTGTTTTTTTTTTTTAATTTTTTTAGTATTTATTGATCATTCTTGGGTGTTTCTCGGAGAGGGGGATTTGGCAGGGTCATAGGACAATAGTGGAGAGAAGGTCAGCAGATAAACACGTGAACAAAGGTCTCTGGTTTTCCTAGGCAGAGGACCCTGCGGGCCTTCCGCAGTGTTTGTGTCCCTGGGTACTTGAGATTAGGGAGTGGTGATGACTCTTAAGGAGCATGCTGCCTTCAGGCATCTGTTTAACAAAGCACATCTTGCACCGCCCTTAATCCATTTAACCCTGAGTTGACACAGCACATGTTTCAGACAGCACGGGGTTGGGGGTAAGGTTATAGATTAACAGCATCCCAAGGCAGAAGAATTTTTCTTAGTACAGAACAAAATGGAGTCTCCTATGTCTACTTCTTTTTACACAGACACAGTCACAATCTGATCTCTCTTTCTTTTCCCCACATTTCCCCCTTTTCTATTCGACAAAACCGCCATCGTCATCATGGCCCGTTCTCAATGAGCTGTTGGGTACACCTCCCAGACGGGGTGGTGGCCCGGCAGAGGGGCTCCTCACTTCCCAGACGTGGTGGCCGGGCAGAGGGGGCCCCCACCCCCCCAGACGGGGCAGCCGGGCAGAGGCGCCCCCCACCTCCCAGACGGGGAGGCTGCCGGGCGGGGGCGCCCCCCACCTCCCAGACGGGGAGGCTGCCGGGCGGGGGCGCCCCTCACCTCCCAGACAGGGTGGTCGCCGGGCAGAGGCGCTCCTCACCTCCCAGATGGGGTGGTGGCCGGGCAGAGGCGCTCCCCACATCCCAGACGATGGGCGGCCGGGCAGAGACGCTCCTCACTTCCTAGACGGGCTGACTGCCAGGAAGAGGCGCTCCTCACTTCCCAGACTGGGCGGCCGGGCAGAGGGGCTCCTCACATCCCAGACGATGGGCGGCCGGGCAGAGACGCTCCTCACTTCCTAGATGGGATGGCAGCCAGGAAGAGGCGCTCCTCACTTCCCAGAGTGGGTGGCTGGGCAGAGGGGCTCCTCACATCCCAGAAGATGGGCGGCCAGGCAGAGACGCTCCTCACTTCCTAGACGGGGTGGTGGCCGGGCAGAGGCTGCAATCTCAGCCCTTTGGTAGGCCAAGGCAGGCGGCTGGGAGGTGGAGGTTGTAGCGAGCGGACATCACGCCACTGCGCTCCAGCCTGGGCAACATTGAGCACTGAGTGAGCGAGACTCTTGTCTGCAATCCCGGCACCTTGGGAGGCTGAGGCGGGCAGATCACTCGAGGTCAGGAGCTGGAGACCAGCCCGGCCAACACGGCGAAACTCCGTCTCCACCAAAAAATACAAAAACCAGTCAGGCGTGGTGGCGCGCGCCTGCAATCCCAGGCACTCGGCAGGCTGAGGCAGCAGAATCAGGCAGGGAAGTTGCAGTGAGCCGAGATCGCGGCAGTACAGTCCAGCCTCGGCAACAGAGGGCGACCCTGGAAAGCGGGAGACGGAGACGAGGGAGAGGGGGAGACGAGGGAGAGGGGGAGACGGTGGCAAGCGGGAGAGGGGGAGGGGGAGAGGGAGAGGGTTTTGTTTTTTTCCAGATTAGTTAATTCATATTGATCTTATGTTATATCAGGCTTTACAGTTTGTTTAAACATATATCTCATTTGATATTGATTGATGTGTCATGAATGCCCAAGACCAGATTATGTACAGATATATGTTCTGTAGCTCTCTACTTCTTTCTGTGGATAATCGTTTTTGTTATTTTATAGCAGCTACTAACCTAAGACAT
The DNA here is from genome assembly GCF_028858775.2 of Pan troglodytes. Taxonomy (NCBI): domain Eukaryota; kingdom Metazoa; phylum Chordata; class Mammalia; order Primates; family Hominidae; genus Pan; species Pan troglodytes. The sequence continues at coordinate 53,497,872 of NC_072408.2, read as the reverse complement.
ATGTTCTCCCTGCGTCCAATTCCCCAAGTCTCACAAAAAACCTACTCATTTTTTAAAACATTAACAATGTATTCCAGTACTTTGAAAATTAGTTCAAATTTTATATCAGCTTTTATTTTGCTTCTAGACCTGTAAAGCCAATCTCCTCCCTCCATTACTGCTGGAAAAATAGCAAAATGTTTCCTTTTGATCATTCTGGCTCAATATCATCATTAGCTGTTGCTCGTGGGTAAATAGCTTCTATTTCTTCTAAATAGTATAGTAGAACAAATATGAGAGCTGTCTTACATAATTTTATTTCTAAAATTGTTAGGCAATTAGGGATAGAGCTACTGTAACATTCTGTCTTGTTTATTTTTTACTAAAATGATAATATTGTATTTTTTCTTTTACTTATGATTGGTTTTCGCATTGCTGCATGTCATTTTGAACACCTGGCTTTCTTCGTTGAACAACTTGATTTCCTTTAATCCATGTGAAGACCTTAGTATTAGTTATATTTATGTTATTTCATTAATGCTTTTGTTTATACATTTAGCTCATTTGATTAAGGGTAAGAACTCCTGTGCTTTTTAAAAACCTTTCCAAAACCAAATAGAGAAATTAGTCATTTGTATATATTTCTTTTTGTCTGTTTTAGGATGGCTACAATAGACTAGTTAATATTGTGCCAAAGAAACCACCACTGCTAGACAGACCTGGTGAAGGAAGCTACAATAGATATTACAGTCATGTTGATTACCGAGACTATGACGAGGGCCGCAGTTTTTCTCATGATCGAAGAAGTGGTCCACCTCACAGAGGAGTATGTAAATTTCCCCCATGTACTAATTGCTATTTCTTATAAGTTTAAAATTAATGTAATTTAAAAATTTATGTGACGGCCGTGAAAGCAGTTGAATAAACACTTTCTGCTTGATGCTCTCGTGAATTGCCTGCTGGAGCTGTCAGATGGGACCTAATAGTCAAGAATCTTGGGGTACTGGACAAAGTAGGTAAGCACTCTGGGTGGCACTATCTAAATGAAATTAATTCCAACCAGCCTGCTTTTTTTATTCCCCTAAATTGGCAGGGATTTGCAAAACCATTTAAAGGTAATCTGTTGTCTTAGTACTTAATAAGTGATGAGCAGGTGGTTACCATTTCTTACTAGATAACCCACTTAATTTTTTTTTTTTTTTTTTGAGACAGAGTCTTACTCTGTCCCCCACGTTGGGGTGCAGTGGCGCGATCTCGGCTCACTGCAACCTGTGCCTCCTGGGTTCAAGTGATTCTCCGGCCTCACCCTCCCAAGTAGCTGGGATTACAGGCACGTGCCATCATGCCTGGCTAATTTTTGTGTTTTCAGTAGAGACAGGGTTTCACCATGTTGGCCAGGCTGGTCTTGAACTCCTGACATCAAGTGGGAGGTCACTTGATGATCAAGTGGGAGGCCCACCTCGGCCTCCCAAAGTGTTAGGATTATAGGCGTGAGCCACCACTCCCAGCCTAAAGTCTATTTATTAACTGAGATTAGAAAGCACTCAAAACATCGTCATAGGAAGCAGTTTAAAAATGTTAGCTGGCTGGGCATAGTGGCTCACACCTGTAATCCCAGCACTTTGGGAGGCTTAGGTAGGTGGATCACCTGAAGTCAGGAGGTCAAGACCAGTCTGGCCAACATGGTGAAACCCTGTCTCTACTAAAAATGCAAAAATCAGCCAGGTGTGGTGGTGGGTGCCTGTAATCCCAGCTACTTGGGAGGCTGAGGCAGGAGAATTGCTTAAACCTGGGAGGTGGAGGTTGCAGTGAGCCGAGATCACGCCACTGCACTCCAGCATGGGTAACAGAGCGAGACTTTGTCTCAAAAAAAAAAAAAGTTAGCTGCTATTATTACTATTACAACTCGCTTCTCTTGAGCATTCTTAATAATCTAGAAGTATGTATTTAATGTTGCAATAATCTGTAGTTGAACTTAATACTATTCTGTGATGGAATTCCTCTGTCCTACCTTGCATGTTTTCAGTATTCCTCAGCTAGGTTGTTTTCCCACCTTTTCTCTTTTTCCCCCTTTCCTACTGTATAATATGACAATTAACAGTACATATTCAAACCCTGTTTATAAAATAATTTGACCTCACATTGGCTGTTGGAATTAGTTTTCATACTTTATGCTTGAAGAAATGGAGGTAAGGTGATTTACTCAGGATCGGTATGTATGGGAGTCTGGTTTCTCTTACTACTGCATCATAGTGACCCCTAACAATTCCAAAGTTGTAATGAGACTATTCAGTGTTTTCTCGTGTTTGTTTCTAAAGTTTGGGGTTTTGTAGCTTTCTTAGTTTTCACAGAATTGATTTTTATTTTATTCAGCTTTTGAATGTCATGCTGCTTTTTGTGGTCCTCATATTTATTACATTTTTATTTTATTTCAGTAGCTTTTGGGGTTCAAGTAGCTTTTGGTTACATGGATGAGTTGAATAGTGGTGAAAGTTTGAGATTTTAGTGCACCGTCTCAGTTGTTACCACTTTTATGAAAATCCTATGTGAGTTTTCTATTCATTGGACCAGTTTGTATTTGAAACCTCATGAAAATGATTTTTTTTCCTAAAAACTTGTAGCATAATAAAGCTTCAATGGCAGTTTTTTCTAATATTGTTACCAATTGTGTTTGTCTTTATACTTTTGTGTGTATAACATTTTTTCTTTAAATTCTCTTCAAACAAACAACAAGCATACTTGTGATCCTTAAGAGTCTCATGACACTAATTCTTATATAGAGTTCAGTTATGTAATGCAGATTACTTGATTTAATATTTTATTAGCACTGTTAAGTTTTGAATTGTGTTTATATTTAATATTGAGGTGGAAAATGATTATATTTTATTTATATAAGAATAGAGTGTGATGCTAAAGTGGAAGATGAGGATATTTATTTTAGACGAATCCGTTTTCCTGATACGTAATTTGCATATTGTATTATTCTATGTATAATTTTATTTATTTATTTTTTGAGACAGAGTCTCATTCTGTTGCCCAGGCTGGAGTGCAGTGGCACGAACTTGGCTCAGTACAACCTCCGGCTCTTGGGTTCAAGTAATTCTCCTGCCTCAGCCTCCTGAGTAACTGGGACTATAGGTGCACGCCACCGTGCCTGGCTAATTTTTGTAGAGATGGGGTTTCACCATGTTGGCCAGGCTGGTCTCGAAATCCTGAACTCAAGTGATACACCTTCCTTGGCATCCTAAAGTGCTGGAATTACAGGCGTGAGCCACTGCGCCTGGCCAATTCTGTGTGTAATTTTAAAGTAATTTGGTGTGGATTGCTATATGGTTCTTTTTTATGTACCTTTGCAAATATGTCTTAGAGAACAAAATGTGCTTTGTTTGATTAATTTTAAATTTATTTAAACTTAAATAAATTTAAATCTTATTCTGATATAGATTATCAATAAGTGACAGTTTCTTATATTGTTTCCAGTTTGGTTTTTAATTGAAAATAAGGTGAGAAAATAAAACTTGAGCAGGAAAAATGGGAAAGTAGCAAGTTTTTTATTGGGCTTGAAACTGAAAATTGGTGAGAGAACTTGACAGAAGGAAAAACGTGAGGTTGAGAAATGTGTGCTTTATTAAATTTAGACTTTGTCCTCAAATAGCCCTTTACTGTTGTGATATTGATATATGTATCTTTGGCAATTAGCTTGTTTGAGTCTACCAAAGAAATAATTTAAGCATTTTAATAGAGATAAATGGTACCACAGGTTCTCAGTCAGTCTACTCTTTCAGTTGTTGAAATGGATGACTTGCTGAATGTTTTTCCCTTTTTATGCCTTTGAAGTTTAGGGAAATTCAGTCTAGTTTCTGGTAGTATTGTTAGATATGTCCCACTTGTTCAAAATAATGTAAACAAATAGCTAAGTAGCTTTTTTATGTTACAGGATGAATCTGGTTATAGATGGACAAGAGACGATCATTCTGCAAGCAGGCAACCTGAATACAGGTAAAAGGATAAAAATAATAGCATAAGTACTTTGATACTTGACTCACCGTGATGTCTGCTTTGGAAATATAGACTCAAGGCACATAGATGAAATATTTTACTGGGATTTTAAATTTTGAAAGCAGCAAGCATTATGTTCTTTTTGTGACTATCTAGTATAATAGCACTGATAACTAGTGTTCCACATCTCTTGGCATTTTGTAACTCATAAAAAAATATTTAAAAATATTTGGGCCTGGTGCGGTGGCTCACACTGTTAATCTCCGTGCTTTGGGAGGCCAAGGCGGGCAAATCACTTGAGGTTAGGAGTTTGAGACCAGCCTGGCCAACATGGTGGAACCCTGCCTTTACTAAAAATACAAAAAAAAAGAAAAAAAAATTAGCTGGGCATGGTGGCGGGTGCCTGTAATCCCAGCAACTAGGGAGGTTGAGGCAGGAGGATTGCTTGAACCTGGGAGGTGGAGGTTGCAGTGAGCTGAGATCATGCAGCTGCACTCCAGCCTGGGCAACAGAGTGAGACTCCGTCTAAAAAAAAAAAAAAAAAAAAAAGAACTATTGTGATTTAGTTTTGCAATCTAATTATTAAATTATTAATGTGTAGTATGGATTGTGAGGTTTGCTTAATTAGTATTTGATTTGATAGGTTTGCTTAATTAGAAAGTAAGGCTTTTTTTCAGAAGTATTCTGGGTTCTTACAAAGTCTATTATAAGGCATCTCAGTTTCTTTAATTAGTAAAGTTCTTTTGGGAAACACATTTTGCAAGGGCCTCAATCATTGTTGGCTTTGATTACTTACAGAGGGCATCTAATAGAATAGTTGTGGGAAAGAAACGATGGACACATTTAAATCGATTGATAGTTTTTGTTTTTAAATGACATCACAGTGGTGGTATCGAAAGTTGTAAAAGGAGCCTTGTAGAGATTTCTTATGAACTATCGGGGAAAATAACCCCAGTCTCATAGAGAGTAGCAAGGCATCAACTGTCACAACTCCAAAGATGCCAAAAGTAGACAAGATTCAGTGGATCAGAGCAAGACAGATTTTTATTCACAGCACAGCAATCAGCAGGAGGATCAGCATTGTAGTGTAGGTTCCCTGTCCCCAAATCCCACAGGGCGATGTGATAGGCACAGATGGTGACTATGCACACGGTGGGATACACTGTGGCTGTGGAACCCAGGGTCAAGAGCTTGGTACCTTTTGTAGAAAGCAGAAAGCAAGCTAGTCCTCCTTTCCCTGGGAGTGACCTGCCATAGTAGTCACATTGTGGTCACCTTAACCTATTTAATTGTCCCTGTAACCAGCTACAGAAACTGTTCAGTGTCAGTGGATAGTTAGGTCTTGGAATTTGGCATACATGGCAATTATGTGCAGGGACATTCAGAACCCATGGCAGACTGTTTCTTCCAAAAGAAGCAATAGAATAGATGCCGAAAAAAATGCTTTGATAAAATTAATCACTAAGTAGTTATAAAAATAGCCAGCTGGGAATGGAAAGAGAATTTCCTTGACCGGGTAATTGGGCATTTGCTGTACTGAATGGTAAAATTAGAAACATTTGCTTTAAAATCAGAACAAAACAATGACACCTAGTCACTGCTTCCACTCAACATGGTAACAACGCCTACAGTAAAGCGAAAAATAAATAAGTTGTAGGAATTAGAATGAAAAACGCAACTACTTAAAGATAATATAATTACGCAGAAAATCTAGGAAAGTCTATAGACTGTAAGAACTATTAGGAAATTAGCAAGGTCCAATGTAATAAGATCAACTATCAGCATAAATTAGAAAATTTGTTTTCAAAATACTATGGCATGAAAACTGTAATGAGTGATAGGAATAAACTCACCAAAAGTGTATGAGGCCTATACAAGGAAATTACAAATCATTTCTAAAGGAAATAAAAGTGAATCAGAAGTAAAAGGAGAATCATGACATCCTTAGCGAGGAAGACTCAGTATCATATAAGTGTCAGTTCTCCTCAAATTAAGGTGGTAATTCAATTTGGTTCCAGTCAAAGATCAAAATTTTTTTTATTTTTTATTTTGCACGGAAGTTGACAAGTTGATTTTAAGACTAATATGAAAGAGTAAAGGGCTAAATGGCAAAAATGCCTTGAAAAAGATGTGAAGACTCAAGATACCATATGTGCATAATTATAAAGCTGTAGTGATGTAAACAGTGTTGTACTGTTGATGTCAAATAGACCAGTGAAACAGAATCTGCAAATAAACCTAGATATATCTGGAGTTTGGGGTACAGTAGCAGTGGCATTACAAATCCAATGGAGAAAGAATGAACTTTTCAATAAATAGTGTGCTGGGACAAACATTTCAAAAACATGACATTGGAAGCTGATATATCCAAATAATATCTGACATAATTAAGACCTATGTGAAAGGCAGAATTGTAAAACACTTTTAAAAATTAAATCAGCTAGTGGCTTATCTTTCTCCTCCAAAGAAATACCTCCCAAGAAATTTATTTTAGCTTAATTGTTTTTATTTATTTATATTATTTTTTATTTGTATAAATTTGACGGATACGAGTGCAGTTTTGTTACATGAATATATTGTGTAGTGGTGAAGTCTGGGTTTTTAGTGTATCCACCACTTGAATAATGTATATTGTACCCATTAAGTAATTTCTCATCCCTCACTCGCCTCCCACCCTTCCAAATCTCTGTCTCTCATTCCACTATGTCCATATGTACACATTATTTAGCTTCCACTTATTAGTGAGAAGTGAGAACATTCAGTCTCTGACTTTATGTTTCTGAGTTGTTTCACTTAAGATAATGGCCTGCAGTTCCATGCATGTTGTTGCAGAAGACATGATTTCATTCTTTTTTTATGGCTGAATAGTATATGCCATTGTATATATGTACTACATTTTCTTTATCCAGTCATCCATTGACGGACATTTAGGTTGATTCTATATCTTTCCCATTGTGATTTTTCAGTTTGTAAAATAACAGTTTTTATGTTAATTTTAATTTTCTCTTCCTGTCTTTTTTTTATAACATTTTGTGTATGTATATAACATTTTACATAAATGAAATAAAAACATATATATAAATCTCTAATCCCCACAGCCATGATAACATCTTGGTATAAGTTCTTCTATATTTTTCTCTATATTCATAAACATTTAGGGTTTTTGATCGTTTAATTGAGTCTTTTTTTGTTGTTTGTTTTGAGACAAAGTTCTGTCACCCAGGCTTGAATGCAATGGTGTGATCATGGCTCCCTGTAGCCTTGATCTGTCAGGCTTAAGCATTCCTCCTGCCTCAGCCTGCTGAGTAGCTGGGACCACAGGTGTGTGCCACCACACCCATCTATTTTATTTTATTTTATTTTTTAACTATTTTGTAGAGATGAGGTCTCACTTTATTGCCTAGGATGGTCTTGAACTCCTGGGCTCAAGTGATCCTCCTGCCTTGGTCTCCCAAAGTGCTGGGATTATAGGCATGAGCCATTGTTCCCGGCCAAATTGAATCTTTTTAATGGTCAAGTAATAGTCCATGGTAAGGATATGTCAAATAATTTAGCTGGTCACTCTGTTTACAGTACAAAACAGTGCTGCAGTAAATTCTAGTACATAATATTTTCATGAAATAGTACTTTAGTTTTTATGAGATAGGTTACTAGAAGCAGAATTTCTGGGTCAGTGGGTATATATATGTATTTTAAATATTAATAGATGTCAGTTTGCCTGCTAAAAATGGTTTAACATGTGTGTTTCATTTTTTTAATAAAAATCTTAACATTTTAATTTAGATAATTATTTTTCTTTCTTATTTACTAATATAAGTAGTTTGAAATTTCCTTTAAGTAGTGCCATGACAGTATCCCATGATTCTGATATATAGTAATTTACACAGATTCTGACATACTGTATTCTAATTATTCTGTGATCACAATGTTGCCTGTACTGTAATTTTACTTTCAAAATCCATTGATTATTAATGGTCCATTAGTTGATCAGCTTCCATAACTGTACCATGGGCATTAAAACAAGGTATATTCTCTGTTTTCAGAGTATGGAGTTCATTCTGTATGGTATATTCATTCATTTATTAAATATTTCTTGTGGTATCTGATATGTCAATTGCTCTTCTAGTCTCTGGGAATATAAAGCCTCTATCTTCATGTAGCCTACATTTTAATATGAATTATACATATTTAACAAATAACAAAACATAATTTTTACAAAGAAAAAGCAGGGAATAGAGAGTATTTGTACTGTCCACACCTGCTTGTGTCTTCACTTGACGTCTGAGTTATCTTCAATAATGTCTCAGGTTTTATGCTATCACAGTAGCTATAGCTTTTACTGCCTGGCATCTATCTGGCTTCTGTAAGCTGTTCTCTATATCAGGTGGGCTCATTGATGATTTCCTACTTGAAAGACTTTGTGAACAGAAAATAGCTGTTGTTGTAGAAAAAGATTTAATGCATTGTGAACCATGCAAAGAGAATTGTTACATCTATTGGTAATGTTCTGAGCAGTTAGGAAAGCCATGTCAGTATTTTTGTTTTTGTCAGTGGGGTGTACAAAGTGATTCTTTGTGCTGTAGGAAGAAAATATTAAAAGATTTGAAAAATTGACCAGGTGTGATGGCTCACGCCTGTAATCCCAACATTTTGGGAGGCTGAGACAGGCAGATCACGTGAGGTCAGGAGTTTGAGACCAGCCTGGCCATTATGACAAAACCTTGTCTCCACAAAAAATACAAAAATTAGTCAGGCATGGTAGCAAACACCTGTAGTCCCAGCTACTTGGGAGGCTGAAGCAGGAGAATCACTTGAACTCAGGAGATGGAGGCTGCAGTGAGCTGAGATCACCCATTGCACTCCATTCAGCCTGGGTGACAGAGCAAGACTCCGTCTCAAAAAAAAAAAAAAAGAAAAAAAAAGAAAAAAGAAAAATTGCAAGAATAACTGAAAGAACTCCTGTACCCCTTCACTAGAGATTTCATTAATGTCTCCAGAAATGTCCCCAGTAATGTGCTTTATAGCAAAAAACTTTAATCTGGGCTCATAAATCACATTTTCATAAGCTTCTTCAATCTGGAACAGCTCCTTAGTCTTCCCTTGATTTTTATGGTTTAGTGTTTTTGGCAAGATGAATACAGGGCAAGTTTTTTTTTTTTTCTTTCTCAGTTTAGGTTTGTCCAGTGTTTCTTCATGATTAGAGATTAGGTCTAGGTTATAGGTTTTTGCCAGGACAGTTCCTGAAGTGATGCTGAATTCTTTTTTTTTTGAGATGAGGTCTCACTCTGTCACCCAGGCTGGAGTGCAATGGTGTGGTCTCGGCTCACTGCAACCTCTGCCTCCCAGATTCAAGTGATTCCCCTGCCTCAGCCTCCAAGTAGCTGGGACTACAGGCGTGTGCCACCACCCCTGGCTAATTTTTGTATTTTTAGTAGAGACGAGGTTTCATTATGTTGGCCAGGCTGCTCTTGAACTCCTAACCTCGTGATCTGCCCACCTTGGCCTCCCAAAGTGCTTGGATTTACAGGCATGAGCCACCGCGCCCAGCCGCCGAATTCTTTTTCTTCCTATAGGCTGCACATGTTGTTTGTGTCGTTATTGGTATAGTTGACTTTTATCACTTGTTTAAGATGGAGTCTGCAAAGTTTCTTTACTGTTAAGTTGTCCTTCCCCCTGAAATTGCTTTGTGTGGAGATACTTTGAAACTATGTGATTGAATCATTTCCTGTTCCACTTTCAGCTGCTAGTTTTAGCATCCACTGATGGTTTTGCCTGAGTTAATTATCAATATTATGGACATAGTATTTATGTTCCCCCAAATTCATGTTGAAACCTTAGTCCCCCATTGTGATAGTATTAGGAGGTTAGGCCTTTTAGGAGGTGAGATTTGGTCATAAAGGTGGATTCCTCATGAATGGGATTGGTGCCTTATTAAGAAGAGACATAAGAGCTTGCTCTCCACCATGTGAGGATACAATGAGAAGACAACCATCGTCAGACCAAGAAGAAAGTCCTCACTGGACACCAGATCTGCTGGTACCTTGATCTTGGATTTCCCAGCTCCAGAATTATGAGAAATATAAATAGTTTGTTGTTTAAGCCTATGATAATTTGTTACGGCAGTCCAACCCTACTAAGACAAATATAATGGGTTTTAATGGGTGGTTAGCCCATTCTTTCTATATTTATTATGCTGGCATTCTATTGTAAGGAAGAACATTCTCCTCACCTCTTTACTCCCTTAAAACAGACAAAACTTTGTTTATATATGTATGGACTAATAGATGCCTATTTTATTCAGTGAGTTGTAATTCATTGCTGTCACTATTTTGATGCTTAAATTTGGCCAGTGAGAGTCCCTTCAAGTTAGCTTCTGTGGTTGGTTGGTTGGTTGGTTTTGTTTTTCAAATATTTGCTTGTGACAGAATATATGTAACATAATAAAGTATGCCATTTACACAATTTTTATGTACACAATTCATGAGCATTAATTCTATTGACGGTGTTGAATAGAATTAATTTAATTCTGGTGGGTACAGAAACCCACATTTGAATTGTTTTCAACTTTTGGCATTGTGAATAATGCTACAGTGAACATTGGCCTACGAATACCTCTTTTGAGTCCGTGTTTTCAGTTTTTTGGGTACATATGTAAGAGTGGAATTACTGAATCATATGGTAATCTATGCTTATCTTTTTGAGGAACCATCAAGCCATTTTCCCTAGTGGCAGCACCACTTTACTTTCCTGTTAGCAATGTATAAAGTTCCCAGTTGCTCCACGTTCTTGCCAATGCTTGTTATATTCCATGTGTTTGTGTCTGTGTGTGTGTAGCCATCCTCATGAGTGTAAAGTCGTATCTCATTGTGGTTTTGATTTGCATTTTCCTAATGATGACTAGTGATGATGAACATCATTTCTTGTGCTTATTATTCATTTGTATATCTTTGGAGTAATGTCTGTTTTGAGTTTTTTGATTTTTTTTAACTGGGTTTTTTGTCTTTCTGTTGTTGAATTTTAGGAGTATGATATTAAACTGTATGTGATACATGATTTGCAATATTTTCTTCCATTCTGTTGATTGTCTTTTTACTTTATTGATAATATTCTTTGATGCACATTTTAAATTTTGATGAAGTCCAATTTATCTAATTTTTTTCTTTTGTTATTCATGCTTTTGGTGTCATATCTAAGAATCCATTGCCAAACCAAGGTCATCTGTGTTGTTTTGACATGTCCACGTCATTCTTTGGTCACCTGTTTCTGACACAAGATGTTTCAGTCTCTTAGGCTTCTCTGCCTCACTCTAAATTCAGGTGTTTCTCCAAGGAGCACGGGCTTTCTATAGTGGAGAGTGATTTTTTGAAGCTAAGAATCTGAACACACAGACACACACACAGACTTTTACTTCTGCATTTATTTTTATACAGTGTTTATGTGTATTCATGACTATGAGATCATGGCATTACCTTTTCTTTTATTGCATACTTTTATCTCCTTTTTCCATCTATGGGAAATCTGGCTCCCAGTTGTTAGGAGAGACAGTCCTCCATGGGTGTCTTGCACTCCTGCACATCTTGCCAAGATATGCAAGACTCTGGTCACTCATTATTCAGGGTAGTTCTCAGAGATGTGTTTGTAATGAGCAATCTTGAAGGCCAGAGTAATGTCTCCCTGTTTGTCAAACAGCAGGCTTGCTTATTGCTTGGTGTAAAAATGGTGGGTTCCTTAAGTTCAGTGTTCCTCAGTTGTGACCCACACCCCCTGCGTGTGCCACATTTATCTAGGCTTATATCATGTTACCCCTGGACTTGGTACCAGAGAGAACTGACACAAACATGCCAATGCTTGTGTTGCTATGCTATGAGTGATAAAGTTTTGTCTCTGACCCAGAAGTCTGCTAGGATCCAGGAAACAGTAACAGTCTTAATTTATAACCTTGTAGGTAAGGCAAAGTCAAATTCCAGACCTGACACCAGTATCATCACTGTGTTTGTTCACACCCCTAAATGTGGTTATTATCCTGACCCCATGAGTCTTTCTTATTGCTCTCTCCAGCACCTTTTTAAAAATTAATTAATTAATTAAAAAAAAATTTTTTTTTATAGTTTGCCACCACTGGGTGGGTGTTACAGGGCCACCTTGCTTTCACACCATCTTCCACAGGCCTATTACTGGCAGTGGAACTTTATACTCTAGCTATTTTTTTTTCACTTTGTTATGTGTTTCATGCTGTGGAACATACTTTATAAATCTAGTATACGTGTATTAGTGGTTTATATTCAAATGTGTTTTACTAATGGAAGCGTGGAATCATTGGAAGCAACTGGATTAAATAACAGCTAATGGAAGAAAAGAGAATGTGTCAAGTTTTCTGTCATTTTCCCTGATGCCCACTCCCCACTGCCCCACCCCGCTCTGAAAGTGATCACTTTCATATTTGGGCATGCCTGGTGAAGTTATCTACATTTCAAGTGTGTCATCACCTGCTCATCTTGTTTCTGTATTTACACAATGATTATATTGTCTATTTTTTCAAAACATACTTATAGATGAAATTCAGAATATATCATGATTTATTTCATTTTGTATCAAAGAAACATGCTATACTCTACCAAGAGTTAGTGACTTAGAATGAGGTTGTTTTCAGGTCATTTTTTCCCCCTGTAGTTATGAGATCTTATAATAAGCCTTAGCGGTCGGGCGCAGTGGCTCACACCTGTAATCCCAGCATTTTGGGAGGCTGAGGTGGGCAGATCACTTGAGGCCAGGAGTTTGAGACCAGCCTGGCCAACATGGCAAAACCCTGTCTCTCCTAAAAATACAAAAATTAGCCAGGCATGGTGGCACGTGCCTGTAGTCCCAGCTACTCAGGAGACTGAGGCATGAGAATTGCTTGAACCTGGGAAGCGGAGGTTGCAGTGAGCCAAGATTGCACCACTGTACTCCAGCTTGGGCAACAAGAGCAAAACTCTGTCTCAAAATAAAATAATAGTAGTAATAAATCTTAGGATGGAACTGATTTGAAGTATTATATAATGTTGAAAAATATGGAACAAGAGTGTCATCAAGTGGCCAATATACTTTACTTTTAAATGCTAGGGGCTGGGTGTGGTGGCTCACGCCTGTAATCCCAGCACTTTGGGAGGCTGAAGTGGGAGGATAGCTTCAGCCCAGAAGTTCGAGACCAGCCTGGGCAACATAAGGCGACCCCATTTCTACAAAAAAAAATTAAAAAATAAGTTGGATGTGGTGGCATGCACTTGGTACCTTTGGAAGCTGATGTGGGAGAATTGCTTGAGCCTGGGAGGTTGAGGCTGCAGTGAGCTGTGATCACACCATTGCACTCCACCCTGGGTGACAGAGTGAGACTCTGTCTCAAAAAATTTTTAAAAAGGCCAGGCAGGTGGCTCATGCTTGTAATCTAAGCACTTTGGGAGCCCAAGGTGGGTGGATCACCTGAGGTCAGGAGTTTGAGACCAGCCTGGCCAACATGGGGAAACCCCATCTCTACTAAAAGTACAAAAATTATCTGGGTATGGTGGCATGCTCCTGCAATCCCAGCTGCTCGGAAGGCTGAGGCACGAGAATCACTTGGACCTGGGAGGCGGAGGTTGCAGGCGGAGGCGTGCTGTTGCACCCCAGCGTGGGCAACAGAGGGAGACTCCGCCTTAAAAAAACAAACAAAGTTCTAGTTGGAAGATCTCTTAGTCCATATCTTATGCCTGGAATACTTTTGTTTGTTCTACTTTTTCTAGAATGCTTTTAACTGTAAACATGTGATTTTGTGGAAACAGCCTTGAACTTACTTGACCACCAAACTTCTAATCTGAACTCAAGCAGGCAGACAGGTGTTTGGTTTTTTGATAGGATAGAAGAAGAGGTGATATGGAAAATTCCTCAGCTTAAGTTGCAGTGCCTGTGGTTTTCCGTTTCCACATTTAAAATAAAAGATATTTGAGGTTGTACTTCACTTATTCTTAAGCTTGCCTTGCTAATTACCAGGCTGCTTTCTCAAAATAATTCTTGAAATCGTAATTCTTTTTGGAAGTCCCTATTGACTAGAAAGGAAGTAGCCAATATTTTATGTGAATATTTGTGTATATTTGGATGTGGGAAGGAGAGAAAAATGAGGTTCAGAATAAGAAGTAAATGCTTTCCATCTCCCCATTCTTCCCTTCCCTTGTATCCCTTTCTCCCACTTTGCCGAATTTTACTCATAACCGGTGAACATACGTCTGCTGACACTGAGGGTTCTATCACCGCTTACCTGGTTTGACTGATGTGAGGGGCTGGAATTACCTTGGGGATTTGTATTAACAGGAGAATCTGAGCTTCAAAAATCTGCTTTTCAAATAAGCATCTAAAGTAATCTGCAATCACAGATGGTTCAAGGACCACATTTTGAGAGACAGTGCCTTATGGGGTCTTAGTTCTTCCCTTCCTCCATTCTCCTCATGACGTTGCGTCTTTTATATGCCAGCCAGTATAGCTGAAGTGTTTGCGATATAGCCAAAGACACTGTCCTAACTCTCAGGCTGTGTACTCTTTGATAATAAAAAGCATCAGTTTCGTCAGATGTGTTTTTTGGAGGCCTCATAATCCTGGTTGTATTGTTATTTATATTTCTTCAAAGGCCCTTTTTGATTCGTCGTATAGTATTGATACAATGTATTGATACTATATATATGATACAATATATATGATACAATGTATTGAATGCATTGTATCATATATGTTGATACCTTCATTTCCAACATAGCTAGAAACCTATAGTTTTGAAAGCTTTTGTTGTAAGTTTTCTCTCCATGGTAAATGGACCTTTGTCTTACTTGCAGTTTTTACCTGGTGATTTATGGAACAGTATTAAAAATATGTCCAGACTTTAATATACTGTTTCTCTATTTAGCATGCTTCAGGGTTATGGATAAAACAACAAAAAAATTCTTAAAATCGAGATGATACTTGCACAAAGAAAATTATACTAGTTGATACTGAGTGGTTTTTACAGCTAACCACTAGTACTGGACACTTTTTTTTTTTTTTTTTTTTTGAGACAGAGTCTCACTCTGTTGCCCAGGCTGGAGTGCAGTGCTGCGATCTCGGCTCACGGCAGCATTCGCCTCCCAGGTTCAAGTGATTCTCCTGCCTCAGCCTCCTGAGTAGTTGGGATTACAGGCGTACGCCACCATGCCTGGCTAATTTTTGTATTTTTAATAGACACAGTGTTTCACCATGTTGGCCAGGCTGGTGTTGAACTCCTTGAACTCAAGTGATCCATCCTGCCTCGGCCTCCCAAAGTGGTAGGATTACATGTGTGAGCCACTGTGCCCAGCCAAAAATAAATTATTAAATATTAATATTTAAGACTGGCATTGATGTTGAAATTTTCTCTTTTAATTGGAAATGTACTTTAAATCTAATTCTAATTTTCACCTTAGAGGCCTTTCTGTATATAGTTTATACTTGGTATTTTGATACAAAATGGCTCTTCCTGCATACTTACAAATTTTTTTTTCTTACAGTTGTTTTGGGTGGGTGGGGGGTCTTTTTCTTCTGTCTTTTCCATCCAAACATTTAGCTTTTCAATTCACCTGAATTTATCATGATATGCGTTATAATAAGAATTGATTGCTGTCCTCCCCAAATTGTCTCAGTTATATATAATATTTTAAAGCTTGAGAGTCCATGTATTCATGTAAAATTAAAAATGAGATAACTGATGATGAAAAGACTAAAACCTGAAATTGTAATATAGATACCATTCATGTCAGAATTGCTGTGTCTGGAGAGGTTAGGAAAATGAAGCTCAGAGAGTTTAATTATAATAAGGTCAAAAGGCCATATATAAGTAGATGAATTAATTGTTGAATCTGTATCTGCCATTAAGGAGTAATCTGAGATGTGGAACTCTTAAGTAAATGTGTTTCTCAAAGTTATTTACTCACAGAACCCCCTTTTATGTTTTGTAGTAGAATGGGAAATACTAATATTTTGTGGATTAGTGTTCTATGCAACATATTTTAAGAAAGGCTTTTTGTCAGATCTCTGGTAGAGAACAAAATATGAACCAGCCAAAACATTTCTATCATTATTTAATTAATTTTTCTTTCCAAAATACAATTAAACTTTTAAAGCACAAAAATTTTAAGATATTGGTAAAAGATGGGGTGAAAAAGTCCGTACCTTTCTTGATATTCTGTGGGAAATATGAAGCTGTAGGTAGCCTCTTTCTTCTTTAATAAATTGTGCTTGAAAACTTTCAGGAAGTGCGTAATTATTTAGATTAGAGGTTGACAAATTACAACCCATAGGCCAAATCTGGTCAGCTGTCTGTTTTTGTAAATAAAATTATATTGGAACACAGCCACGCCTATTTTTTATATGTTATCAGTGGCTGCTGTTGTGTGTCAGAGGAATGTTGAGAAGATGTGATGGAGACCATATAGCCACAGTGCCTAAAATATTATTTGGCTTTTGAAAGAGCAAACATTTTCTGACCCCTAGTTTAGTGAGCTGCATTCATATGTTTTATCTGCATAAAGACTCTTTTACTGAAGTTCTCGGCATTTCATCCTCTGTAAAGTAAGTTCCCTGGGAAGTCAAGCTGAAGTCTTTTTCTAGAAGCTTTATTATGGCTTGGTTTTAAACTCTTAGAGACATGCAAGATTCCATAGTTTTGCTTTCCTGAATGACATACAACTATCAGGCACTTGTATTGGCATGCCTGGCTCTTTCTTGCTGCAAACGTTTTACTGGTTTAATGGAAGTAATACCAGGGTATAGGGTAAATAGACATAGCTAACATCTTTTGAGTGCTATATGCCAGGTTCTGTTCTAAATTTTTAACATATATTATTTTGTTTATTCCTCACATCAACTCTGTGAAGTAGGTATTATTATTATCCCCACTTTATAGTTGAGGGAACTAAAGCGTAGGGAGATTAAATAACTTGGTCAAGGTCATCCAGTTGTTAAGGAATGGAATGAGATTTGAAACTTTTCCCCCAACTTACTTGCCTCCTAATTCCTTGATTCTTGAGATGAGTTCGGGCATATTTCTTCCTCATTACTTTCTCCAAGCCTGTGTTTCCACGTCATCTTTGAACGTCCTCATTTACACCACCGTGTCTTATTGTATTCTCTGATGAATTTCCAGGAGACCATTCCTTCTTCCTTGATGATTACAATTTCTGACTCACAATCTTCTCTATCCAATCTGCCTCTGTATCCTGATTTAATGCCATGTTTAACTCAAGTTGTTTCTTGTATTTTTCAACTTTATATATCCACAGGCATGGCCAGGCCTTACTTTCATCACTGGGAATTGTTTTGCCTTTATCGTGAACTCTGAATTTCTGCTTTCTGACTTCTGAACGGTTCACTTACATACAGCCCTTACATGCTAGTGAGCTTCTTTAATTCAGTCCTTTTTAACGTTTCGTGTGCATAGGAATCACCTGGAAAGCCTTATGCAGAATCCTGAGTCACACCCTTAGAGATTCTAATTCAGCTGGTGAGGGTTGATGCCCATGAATTTGCATTTCTATCACCTTTCCTGCAAATGCTGAGGCAGGTAGGTCTATGGACATACATTTTGAGAAGGATTGCTCTAATTAATACTTTGCCCCAGAGGATCAGTAAAACTCTCTAATTTGCATAAAGCCTCCATTCACATTCTTTCTTTACTTTTTTGATGACTTCTGTAATTACTGAGACAAAGGCCTTTTGATGAGAACTCTGTTGTATTTTATTTTCTTGAAATAAGAGTTTTTCTATTTATTCTTTTCATATTCTTCTCTTCTACTAAGTCCCTTTGTCTCACTTTCTCCAGTTGACTTTTGGCTCCTTCTTTACCATTAACATTTTTGTGTCTTGCGTTATCAGTTTCCCCTTTTATAGTGAATTGGCTTTTTTCTATCGGCCTTCAGTAGTGGTCAAATAAGCCCCTTTCCTCAAAATACCATTCCTTCCCATCTTCCCTCCTTCAGCCTGTTTTGGAAGAAAAGTTACGGCTTTTAACTTCTTCACTAGCTATATCTTAATTTCTTGCAATCTGCTTTGGTTTCCAGAATTTTACTGGACTCTTGGACTGACAGATCAAATGACTTCTAGGTGTTTTTTGTTTTGTTTTGAGACAGGGTCTCACTCTGTTGCCTAGGCTGGAGTGCAATCTCTGCCTCCTGGATTCAAGCAATTCTCCTGACTTAGCCTCCCGAATAGCTGGGACTACAGACACACACCACCACACCCAGCTAATTTTTGTATTTTTAATAGAGATGGGGTTTCACCATGTTGGCCAGGCCTGTCTGGAACTCCTGCCCTCAAGTGATCCGCCCTGCCTCGGCCTCCCAAAGTGCTGGGATTACAGGTGTGAGCCACCTCGCCCGGCCTGGTGTTTTTTTTTGTTTTGTTTTTTTTTTTTTTGAGACAGAGTCTTGCTCTGTCACATACACTGGAGTGCGGTGGCACGATCATGGCTCACGGCAGCCTCTCCTGTGAGGCTCAAGTGATCCTCCCACCTCAGCCCCCTGAATAGCTGGGAGTACCAGTGGGTGCCACCTCGCTCAGCTATTTTTTAATTTTTTGTAGAGACAGGCTTCTCTATGTTGCCCATGCTGGTCTTACACTCCTGGGCTCAAGCAGTCTTCCCACCTCTGCCTCCCAAAGTTCTGGGATTGTAAGCATGAGCCACTGCACCTGGCCAACTCCTAGGTCTTAAATGCATAGTCTCCCCGAGACTTGCAGTGTTTGATACTATCATTTCTCTTTTTAAAAGTTTTCTACCTTTGCTTTTTACTCACTGCTTTTTTAAGGTCTTACTGTTCTAACTACTTCAGTTCTTGTTCACATAGTACTTTAATCTGTTACTGCTTTTTCTAAAGTTTGTGATGCTTTTCCCACCATCTAAATCTATGCTGTCCAGTATGGGAGCTACTAACCGCATGTACCTTTTGAGCACTTGAAATATCGTCAGGTTAGACTGAAATATTCTGTAAGCATAAAATGCACACTGGATTTTTAATATTTAGGTTGAAAAAGAGAATGTAAAATAGTTTACCAAATTTTTTTTAATGCCAATTACATGTTGGTAATACTTTGGATATATTGGGTTAAGTAAAATAAAATGCTAAAATTAATTTGACCTGTTTCTCTTTACTTTAGATATGACTACTTCTTCTGTGGCTTGGCTATATTTCTGTTAGATAATATTAATCTAAATCTCATCTTTCCTTAAGACCTGGATCAGTTTTCCATCTATTTACAAAGTTACCTTTGTAACTTTGTACCAGCCTTCTTAAACATTTGGTCCTCACCCCCTCTCACCCTACTCCCCCTTCCCAATATACTTAGCTTCTTCAAAGCAAGAGTAATTCCCTATAGTGCTGTTCATATAGTGGACACTATATACATTATATAATACACACACACATATCTGAAAAAATGGCTAATATTACCACTTTATCAAAAAGGATACTTATGAAAATTGAGGCCTGTTGTGATGTTTTTGCTTAAATTGGTGGGGAGCAGAAGAAGGATTGATGTGAAGGGGAGAAGAGACATTATTCTACTCTGAGCTATTAACATTTGACACTTGACATCCCCCAAGTGTATCCTGCCACCTTAGGCCACTGATAGCTCTGTACTGCTGTGATTTTACTGCCATCTGGTGTCAGATTAGGAAACTGTAGTTCAGCATTTTGTCTCTTCAATAGAGGAAGGTAGGCAATCTTTCCTCTCTATCCTGTAAGCAAGTTACCAATAAGAGCTCATATAATTTCAATGTAGGAAACCTTTATTTTCCTTGTTGGAATACTCTTTCCTTGGCTTCCATGATAAATGCATTCTCCTTTCTAATGTTTCTCTGTTTTCCCATTCTTCGACAGCCCATTTCTTTCTTCATGGTAGAGTTTTTTAGTCCCACGTTCTAGGCCTACTGTTCTTTTTTTCCTTTGCTTTACTCTATACCAGGCTTTAAGTACTGCCTATTTACAGACAAATTTATATTGATAGCCAAAAATTTCCTCTGAGTTTGAGACTAGTATCTTTAGTTGCTTACCTAGATATTACACAAACATCTTAAATATAACATGCTCCCATCAAAATGTGGACCTCTCACCTGCATCCTCATTTCTTAAATTTATTTTTCTCATTTCATTAATCTATCATGCCAAAATTATGGGAATCAGCTTGGCATCCCGTCTTTCACACTTTATTAGTAAGACGTTAACTACATCCCATTAAGTCTAGAGGGTATATTCTTGTATATGTAAAATTTGTGACCCCTCACCTGCTCCTGTCCCATCTAAGATACCACTGTCTCTTGCCTGGACTAAGTTAGGTTCCTCGTTAGTCTCTCTACATCCATTCTTGACTGCATTCACATGTTTTATGTATATTTGTCTAATGTCAGCCTCTCCTATTAAACCGAGAGTTCTGTGATGGCAGAGACTGTGTACATTTGGCTCACCATTGGGTCCCAGCACCTCACACAATTTCTAAAACCTGTTTATTTAATACCCATATCACCACTCTGGCTAACCAGTGCTGTTGGTATGACCCTTGTAGTTTTAGTGACTAAACTAGTGCTAGAATTCCTTAATGCTCTATTTCATTATTAGTGTTCTATACCAGTTCATTTACCATAAATGAATTTAAACTATTTTCTGCTTTTTCCCAGGGAAACTTACTTGTGTCTGAAGGGACAATATATTTGGGGTATTAATCAGCTAGTGTTCAAATGAACTTTAGGACAACAGCCTGTTTATAGCCTATGGACTGCCAATCAAGATGCTGAAATGATTTTCCAAGCACTTGAAATTGTATGCTATTGGTATGTCTCTTAGCACTCTTCTGTCTGAAATTTAGTATTCTTTAATGTTGCAGTACATTTGTTAAATCATGGATTAAAACCTGTTTGACTCTTAAGTGTTCTTTTATTAGAGGCTTAGTTGATGATGGTTTCATTTAGTAATTTTGATTTGGTTTGACATTTTAAAATGGTTTTGCTTTATAAGGTTTTACTACTAGGGCTTACTTGGTGCTTTGAGTTGATGGTATTTCTCAATAAAGAAATTTAATTTATAAAAGTAGAGGTGATTTATAAAAAGTAGTTATTTAGAGATGGGCAACAATCTATGTACTGAGGATGCAAACTCAGCAAGAATTTAATAGGTATATAGCAGGGTTTCTCAGTGTTGGCATTATTCACATTTTGGACTGAAGAGTTTTTTGGTGTGTAGTGTTGGGGGGCATGTCCTGGGCACTGTAGGAAATTAGCAGCATTCCTGGTCCCTACCCATCAATGGTACTCTCCTCCCCAGTTATGATAATCAAAAATACCTCTAGACAATGCCACATTGTCCTGGGGGTGGGTGGGCAAATTGCATATCCCTTGAAAACCAGTAGTTTCTATAATTAGAAGGGGATAACTGGCCATGAAATGTCTTACTTGGGAAATCTTTGGCATTTCTAAGTGTTTTTGAGAATGTGGTAGCTGTGTGGTGTATTGTTAATGGCAAAGAGAAATGGAAACTATATGACAGTATGTTTTTTACATTTTAGAATTTGTGCTTGCCTAAAATAAAATAACTTGCATTAGCCACCTGGTTCTGTTCCAAACTGAAAAAGGGTACATTCTAAATCATATTTCACTGATACTGTTTCATTTTGTTAGCTGACTTCAACAGTTAGGTAGTGATAGAAAAAGATAACCAAGAGTACAAATTTTTTTTCTTTATTTTTGAGACAGTCTCGCTCTGTTGCCCAGGCAGGAGTACAGTGGCGCGATCTGGGCTCACTGCAAGCTCCGCCTCCCAGGTTCACGCTGTTCTCCTGCCTCAGCCTCCCAAGAAGCTGGGGACTACAGGCACCTGCCACCACGCCCAGCTAATTTTTTTTTTTTTTTGTATTTTTAGTAGAGATGGGGTTTCCCCGTGTTAGCCAGGATGGTCTCCATCTCCTGACCTCGTGATCCGCCCGTCTCGGCCTCCCAAAGTGCTGGGATTACAGGCGTGAGCCACCGCACCCGGCCCCAAGAGTACAATTTAAAGGGTAGCTTATAAGCAGAGCTTTTGCCATTGTGCTTGTATATAGAGGATAGAGTATAATTAACTTATTTTATGTTTTTTTTTTTCAAAGGGACATGAGAGATGGCTTTAGAAGAAAAAGTTTCTACTCTTCCCATTATGCGAGAGAGCGGTCTCCTTATAAAAGAGACAATACTTTTTTCAGAGAATCACCTGTTGGCCGAAAGGATTCTCCACACAGCAGATCTGGTTCCAGTGTCAGTAGCAGAAGCTACTCTCCAGAAAGGAGCAAATCATACTCTTTCCATCAGTCTCAACATAGAAGTATGTATTTTAAGACTTTATTTTTTTCTCTCACAGTCTCCTCTGATGAGAATGTACTGAGTCAGATTTCCTTCTAGGTGTAAGAGATTTATTTTTTAAACTTTTTATTTGAAAAATTTCAAACTTACAGAAAAGATGGTAGAATAGTATAACAAACACCATACACACACATTTTTTTCAAACTATTTGAAGTGGCATTCTGCATGATACTTACCTTTAATTTCTTCAGCATGTAAAAGGTTTTTTTTTTTTTTTTTTTTTTTTTCTCTTCAGAGTCTCGCTCTGTCTCCCATGCTGGAGTGTAGTGGTACGATCTTGTTTCACTGCAGTCTCCGCCTCCCGGATTCAAGTGATTCTCCTGCCCCAGCATCCTGAGTAGCTGGGAATACAGGTGTGCGCCACCATGCCCGGCTAATTTTTGTGTTTTTAGTAGAGACAGGGTTTCACCATGTTGGTCAGGCTGGTCTCAAACTCCTGATCTCGTGATCCGCCCACCTCTGCCTCCCAAAGTGGTGGGATTACAGATGTGAGCCACTGCTCCTGGCCAGCCTTGTAAAATTTAGAGTGAAAACCTCTCTTACTCTTTTCCAACCCCCAATTTTATTTTATTTTTATTTTTATTTTATTTTATTTTTATGTTTAATTTGTCATGCCTGAACCTACATGACATTCTGTACAATCTTAGCATGTCATGCTGGCTGAGTTGCTTAGTATGTGTTTGAATAAATTAATGACACAACTACTTTTCTAGAGAAAGCATTCTTATCTTTCTAGACTCTGCAGCCTGCAGTAGAGCTCATTCACAAAACAGTTCCTTGTGCCTTCTATGTGCAAGGCACTGTGTTAGTATTATACAATGATGTCCCTGTCACTAGGGAACTAGAATATATATTTATATTTCTCACCAGCTAATACCAACTTTATCAATATGTTTATATATAACTTTGATACAATAATTGATATGTCATAAATGAGTTGACATGAGCATGTCAAGGTGAGAAAAATTAATTCACACTCTGAGGATGTAAGAACATGTCATAAAGGAGATGACATTGGGCTCAGCCTTATTTCAGATTTCTACAAGTAAAGAATTGTCTTCTAGTTAGAAGGAATTATGAGCCAAGGTGCAGAAATCAGAAAAGTCCAGGATATTTCCTTTTCAACGTCCTTCTCATTAACTGTCTTTTTTTCAAATAATAAGAATTTTAATTTAACAGCCTTTGCCTCTTACATGATGAAAGTGATGGAAAACCATTTGGAGTCATCAGATTGTCTTCCCTTGAAGCTGTTGCAAGATTCTTGAGTTTAGCAAACATTTATTGTCTACTCTTTGCAGAGATAGATAGAGTGGGGCTTCCCAAAAAACATATTTTTGGATACAGGTATATTAATGATGATGCAGGAGATAAGAAGGTTATTTTAAGGATTTAAAACAAACACAGGCTGGGCACAGCAGCTCATGCCTGTAATCCTTGCACTTTGGGAAGCCAAGGTAGAAAGATTACTCGAGCCCAGGAGTTTGAGACCAGCCTGGGCAAACATAGTGAGACCCCTGTCTCTCAAAAAAGAATTTAAAAATTAGCTGGGTATGGTGATGTATGCTTGTATTTTCAGCTACTCAGAAGGCTGAGGTAGGATTGCTTGAGCCCAGGAGGTTGAACCTGCAGTAAACTGTGATCACGCCACTGCACTCTAACCTGGGCAACAGAACGAGACTATGTCTCTAAAAATAAATAAATAAATAAATAAGTAAATAAATAAGCCACTTCCATATATATATCTGATTGTCCAAAATGTGCTTGGGACAGTTCTGGGTAACTGAAAGTTTTATTGTGGAGATTAATGTTAACAAGTATACAAGTATTTTTTCTTTTGCTTCTATATACCCCATCCCTACCACATAAAAAAAACCTTAAGAAGATAAACAATCTGTAAGCCAAGCTGGTCCAACCCCCGTCCTGCAGGCCGCGTGCAGCCCAGGATGGGTTTGGATGCAACCTGACACAAGTTTGTAAACTTTCTTAAAACATGAGGCTTTTTTGCGATTTTTTTAAAGCTTACCAGCTATTGTTACTGTTTGTGTCTTTTATGTGTGGCCCAAGATGATTCTTCTCCCAGCACACCCCAGGGAAGCCAAAAGATTGGACACCCCTACTCTAAGCACTAATGAATGCTCACATGCACAGACATATCCAAAATTAGCCAGATACCATCTAAGACCCTTAAAATTTTCTTTCTTTCTTTTTTTTTTTTGTCTGAGACGGAGTCTTGCTCTGTCACCCAGGCTGGAGTGCAGTGGTGTGATCTCAACTCACTGCAACCTCCACCTCCCAGGTCAAGCAATTTTCCTGCCTCAGTCTCCTGAGTAGTTGGGATTACAAGTGTGCACCACCACGCCCAGGTAATTTTATATTTTAGTAGAGACAGGGTTGCACCATGTTGGCCAAGCTGGTCTCGAGCTCCTGACTTCAAGTGATCCACCTGCCTCAGGCTCCCAAAGTGCTGGGATTACAGGCATGAGCCACTGTGCCCTGCCCTTACGACCTGTTTTTGGGATGTGTATGACTTAAATCCATATCCAATAATGATTTTCATTAAAGAAGAAGAAAGTATCTTTGGAAACTGATTATGAAAACTTTTTAACAAAGCATGAGTAAAAGAAGCTTGAGGTTCTTACTTGACAGCTTGTAATGAAGTTATTAAAGATAGTTATTAGTGAATTAGTCTTATTTTTATCCTCAAAAACAGAAATTTTGGGGGCGAGCATCTTCTCTCTGTTGACCTGCTTTGGGCCTCTTAATGGCCAAAACTCTAAGATCTTGAGATGAAATGTGGTTGAGCCGTAACGTGATGCTCCTGTCTTAGGATCTCCAATATCCTTCACTCATCCTTTGAGAGCTCATACCTTTAATATTTGGGGTAATTTAAAAATAAAGTTGGTAGACTAAAGTATGGGGTAAATTGAATGAAACAGAGCATATGACTTTGTTAATGCCTGCATCTAGCTATCTATCTATCTTTCTCTTTCTTTCTTTCTTTCTTTCTTTCTTTCTTTCTTTCTTTCTTTCTTTCTTTCTTGTTATTTAGCTTTGAAAGTAAAGTTCTTTGATCAAGAAAAAGTTTGTTCTGGGAAAACTCCATTTTCAAGTATTCCTTAACTACTTGGGCTGAACTATGAAAATTTTTTCTATTTTCCCTTCCTGTTTTCAGAATAGTTACATAAGATAATCTTGCAAAAAAGTGAATGGAGGTCATATTTTAAACAATAAATGGGAAAAGTAATTATTTTACCTATTTCAGATACCAGTTTTTGCTTTAAATGTCACAAATATTGCAGCACCTGGCTTTTTTTCAAAAGAGGACTGAGACACGGGGTTCTGCACTTATCAGTCACTTAAGCTGGGATAATTAGCCACGTGTTAAAATTAAGTTTTCTAGTATAAATTGAAATTTTGACAAAGACGTAAAATATTATTATAAGTATAAATAACAGGTTAAAATAATTATGCCCTCATTTAAAAAAATTAATTTTTTCCTTTTTGTTCATACTTTTAGATTAATTTTTCCTATTTTAATGATCATTATTGGTTTGGCTATAGTGATTTTACTACATTTTTAAATTCAACTGCTTATTTCCCATTTTGTGCTCACATACATACACACACACTTAATTAAATCTCTTCTAAGCCTTTTGAGTTAATCTTATGGAACTTTGAACTACTTCAAACTAATTATCCTTCTACATCCAACTTGTTTTCATCCTGTACTTTACTTGCAAGAATATTCTTACTATAACTTAGTTGGGCTGACCTGGATATGTAATATTATTTTTAGTTCCTTTTTGTTGTCCATGTTCACATGCTAGCAGTGCAGATTGTCCCAGTTAACCTCATTTCCTTTCTCCCTGTGTATTATGATACTTTCCTAGGTAAGATTTTTATTTATATTTACCTTGTATATTTTTCACTTGAAGTTTATTTTTATTATAATTAATCTAAATATCTCCACATTTGTCAATTCTAATACTTATTTTCTTTTTTTCCCTCTTTGAAATGATCCCATGTTTTCCTATCTTACCCTTTTGTCATTTGCCTTTTATTTAAGCTATAACATTAAAAGTGATGAAAAAAATCACTAAGTTCAGTCTCCCACACCCATTTTTTGTTAAACTGTTAGTATTTCTTGTGATAAATTTACTAAATCACAATCCAGTCCTTTTATGTAGCTCATTCTTTATAAAAGAATTAAAACCTTCTTCAGTAACATCTACTTAATACTAGTTATTCTTCTTAGAGCCATATATAAAGATATTTCTTCCTTTTATGTTGTAACCTGTTACATATTGGAGGAGTACTATCATATTCTTCATGGTTTTTTTTCCAGGTTTAAATATATTTGGTTTATTTCGCTGTTCCTTTTATTTGTCATGGTTTCCAGACCTTTTGCTTTCCTATTTTTCCTTCTGTTTCCTGTAATTTGTAACACCAGAAGTGAATTTTTATTTTAGCAACCACATTTCATTACTGGATTGTAGGCAACTGAAGCCTAAGCTATTTTCACATATAATACCATTAAACAAAATGCCTCTTAGGCTGTACTTTTTCAGGTGCAATTGTATGTGTGTAGTTAATGCATTGAAAAAAAAAAAACTAGAAATACTACATTTTATCTAATTAACTTTGGCTTATTCTGTTTTATAGAATTCTCAAAATCTCATTTAGTGATTCTGTATATTAGCACCTGATA
Source organism: Pan troglodytes (assembly GCF_028858775.2). Classification (NCBI taxonomy): domain Eukaryota; kingdom Metazoa; phylum Chordata; class Mammalia; order Primates; family Hominidae; genus Pan; species Pan troglodytes. Next base: position 53,470,795 of record NC_072408.2, on the reverse strand, counting down.
AGAACAGCTTGTATTATCTGCAAATTAAGTATGCTGGATGTGTTTTGTATCAGTTGTTAATAATTTATGTTGAGGAGCATAAGGCCAACTGTGGAAACCTCTAGAGATCTGTTAACCTGAACCTTTTATCAGCATTGTTTGTTGCTATTCAACAATTATGATCCTTCATCTTTACTATTATCTTATTTTCATATCCACTTGAGAATCTCAAGGAAGACCCTGTCAGGTGTTTCTTGAAACTCTCAAGTTATAAAATATTTCTTCTATCAAAACAGTGACATAAAGATTATCTTGCTTTGTTGTTGTAAATCCCCGGTGGCTCCTAGAGATGAAACTACCTCTCTGTTAATTCATTCTAAACATTTGCTAGGGATTAATCCCAAATTTACCAGAGATGCTTACATATTTAGGTTCTGTGACATTTTGGTTGAATTTTAAAATACTTTTACTTTGCAAGATTTGCAAGTTTATTGTTTATTTTGTTTGTTTGGCCTTTGTTTTTTCTGTAGCTCTGACTTTGGGCCTAGCTTCCCTTATTTTTCTTATGTCAACAGCCATTATTAAGAATAGAAGGTATTTTTTAAAAAATACTATTAGTCATTAGTGTTTAATTCTTTCAAAAAATACATCTAAGAGAACTGAAAGTGTACAGTAATTAAAAGTACTGTTTTGAGACAAGTATATTTGGAAGATAGAGTCCATTTTTGAATGTCAATCTAATAGAAAAAGACATATGTCTTAAGAGCAGTTGGCTATGAATAAAATTTGAAGTCTCCATGAATTTTTTGATTATAGCTGAAATTCTTTTTTTAAAAAAACTATTCTAGACTTATTAGTAATGTAGCCGAAATTCTGATAAAATCTTGAAATTTAGTTCTGCTTTTAGGTGAAGGCTTTTCTATGCAGATTTGAAGAGGTAATAGGAATATAGAAATAAGGTTTTATCATCAGATTATGTATATTAGGCAACAGGAAGAGAGGATAAAGTCATTCTCTTAGCAACAAAATATCCTAGCATTTCTTGGTTTGAAGCCCACTATGCTGTGTTCAATACTTACATCTCTTAATCAACAAACATATATTGAACATAAATTGTTTGCCAAGCAAGACAGATTCAATCTCTGCCTTCTGAGTTTATGATCTAGTCAGAAAGACAAACAAGTAATTAAATAGGAATAAACATTTTAGGTGACATCTGAAGGGTTAGTAGAAGGTGAAGGATGCTAGTGGAGAAGGTTTATGGGGATGAGTTACATCATATGGAGTCCCTAAAGTATAATTTAATAGTTCCCTGAAACATTTTAGGCCATCACTTGATCTAGACTATTAATGCACTGTTGAATTAAATTCTATAACATATTCTTCTTGTTTGAGGATCCATTGTTTACTCACAAGAGAGCTTTGGCTATGAGTTTTCTAGCTAAATCCTAGGATTATAGCTATAGCCTTTCTGGCATCTTAATGATCAAGGTTCTAAAACAGAAATCAATTAATGCCATATGCATAGGCATTTTATTATATCCCTGTTTTAGGACTTAGTATATTCTGTCAGTAGCAAATGTTCATAATGTGTGCAGATGATGTTTTCCTTATATGTTTAAAAATGAGCTCACGTGGTTTTTAGCTGATGTGTTAAAGGAGAACTCTACTCAGAAGTGTGCTTCCAAGTATTCAGTCAGTTGGCCTTTGCTTTAACTTGTTGCAACTCTGACCTCCCCAAAAGTTGGATCTTGAGGGAAGCAGAGGTGATGCAATGCTTTCTCTGCCCCTCTACCTGTTTCTTTTCTCTCATTTTTTGGTGTCTTTAACATGAGAACATTTTTCTTGTGTCTCTCCATTTTCTAATTCATATGTTCTTGAGTAAATCAGTAGATCTCTGAGAAACATGTTCTTCCTAACCAGGAGTCCCAAATTCCCACATCTTCATCCATGATCCAGTAAAAAATTTTCTTATCATCTGTGTAGCCACATTTTCATGTATTTATATCTTAATTTCTCTTCATATCTTCAGCTGTTGAAGAAGAGATGAAAGTACTGTCTGTGTTGGTGAAGTTTGTTTCTTGATGAGACTTGCACTCAGATATACCTGCTTTGTCCCTGTTTGCCAAGCACTGCGCTAAGAATCTGATAGTTTGCAAGACATAGCCCCTAACTTTATCATCTCTTATGATTATGCTGTTTTTTTTCCCTGCAGTGTCCTTTTTTTCCTACCTGGGTTATCAGTGATGAATAGCACTTGATGTAGGATTGGATAAATTTGGTTAGATTTATCATTTCTTTTCGCAGGAAAACACAGCAGCAAGAAAGTGTATTTCTAAAAGATCCTGTTAGATTGCATTCAGCCATTGCATTCAAGGAGTCACCAAATACTTTGAAACTCTTGCAGAACTTCCTGAGTGTGTTGTGTAATGTTAAGCTGCTTCTCCAGCTTTTGATTTTACCTCAATAGGAAAAACATTATATGGAACCAGTATTTGAAATTCCTTTTTATTTCCTTTTTTTCCATTTATTCTTTCACTCATCAATATATAGACAGGGATTTTGATTTCTGTACTGCCACTTTCAGAATTTTTTTTCTGGTTTCTTTCCTCCGTCCTAATGTGGAACCCATTTTCTTTTGCAAGTCACAACAAAGGCAGGAATGTTTTCAACCTTTTTACCTTGCTCTCAAGCAGGGAGGTAGTGTCTGCTTACAAAGATCATATGTGAGATGAATTTGAGGTAATGGCTAAATAGCTAATGAGTAGCAAGCCTGTTAGTTAGAAGGTAGAACAATGAGTGAAAGAGGCAGATTTTAGAGACTTTTATATTCATTGTATTTGTTGGAGCCAAATAAAAATAGAAAAAAAGATTAAGGTTAGTAGCAACACTCACATTTAAGGAACAATAACCAACAAAAACGAAAGAGGAAGGGGTAGCTATGAAGATGTAAGGGCGCAAACGGAAGTACAAAGATACGAAAAACAAATAGCAAAATATTAAGAAAAACTTGTTTATAAATCATTAGAGTGCTATAGTAGAGGATAAGAAGAATGAGACCTTTTAGTTTTACACGAGCACATCAGTGGAAACTTTGGGATGAAGAGTTTTAAGTACAGTGGTGGTGTTTCTATTATCTCTTGTTGTGTTACAAAAAACAAAAACAAAACAAAAAAACAAACAAACCCCAAAACTTAGAGAATTAAAACAATAACTACTTACTTGTTCATGACTGCAATTTAGCTGGGTAGTTTTACTAGTCTATTAGAAGATTGTTAAATAGTCCAAGCCTACCTAAGACAGTACTAATGGGAATCTGTAATTATATGTGGTAATGCCTACAGCGTCTCTGAAGTTTGGAATCAAAATCAAACACATCCACAGCGGTGTGTTGGTAAACTGACTCTCCAAGGTTAAAAAGATAAGATTTGTAGCATTTGCTGATATCTGTGGAGTGTAGATTCTCATCATAGTTCAGCTACCAACATGGAGTAACTGAACACAAAGTTTCAAAGGGATGCATGCAATTCACTCTCAGGAGCTAATATGAATTGGCCTAAGGCTCCAGTAGCTTTCTCTGAAATATCACCATTATCTCTTGATTCAAGAAAGAATTTGAGGCAGCTTAATGAAATAAACACTTAATAAAATAGGATTAAATAAGTGGAGGAGGAATTTTATGTAAAAGGAAAATAAGAATAGGAAAGTAAAAGTAAGAATAAAGTTGGTAGTACATGAAATAAATGCCCATTATAAGGCTCTGAACAGTTGCTATAGGTGAACTAAGGGTTTGGCCAAAACAAAGCTAGAAGAATCAAGAATAAAGTTAGTAGTGCATGAAATGATTGTCCATCATGAGGCTCTGAGCAATTGCTGTAGGTGAACTAAGGGTTTGGCTGGTCGTGGTGGCTCACGCCTGTAATCCCAGCACTTTGGGAGACTGAGGCGGGTGGATCACGAGGTTAGGAGTTCAAGACCAGGCTGGCCAAGATGGTGAAACCTCGTCTCTACTAAAAAATACAAAAAAAAATTAGCCAGGTGTGGTGGCAGGTGCCTGTAATCTTAGCTACTTGGGAGGCTGAGCCAGGAGAATTGCTTGAACCCGGGGGGCGGAGGTTGCACTGAACTGAGATCACGCCACTGCACTCCAGCCTGGGCAACAGAGTGAGACTGTGTCTCAAAAAAAAAAAAAAAAAAAAAAAAAAGCAAGAATCAAGAATAGTGTTGACAGTGTACCTCACATAAAAACAAATCACCTTATCAGGAGAAACAAAACTTGCTGGATGCCAGAGAAAGATCAGTGAATAATGAGAAAAGGATACTGCGTCCTCAACATTATTGCAAAAGTAAGATGGCAATATTTTCATGATGTTTCTTGAAACATTTTAAGGCAAGATGCTGATAGTGCCAAAACAATTCAGAAAAAATGTTATTTTCTCAGAAAAAAAAAAAAAAAGTAAAATTGGCAACTTGGGATCTGTAGTAGAAGGATTTGAAGTCATTGTTATGGAGTTTGTATCTTACTGGAAAAATACCTGGGAGCCCTGACTACTAGTATATTTAGGCTGTTTAGAAAGATGATTCCATCCATATCATTAAGAGTTTGCAGACAAGGAAGCTAACAAAATATATCAAGATTCTAAGTGTGGGATAATTAGGGGCTCAACCAGTGTCCTTTTTTAACTGGTAGGGGTGATCCATCTTTCATTTTTGACTGTGTATGCAGGTGTACTCCTTTCTCAGGCCTTCCAGTGTCAGCTTTATGGATGGAGAGAATTCGACTAGGTACTTTCAGTGATGAATAAGATGTGATCTTTGTCTTCAACTTTCAATGTCTTGTCTTTCTATGAACCTTTTCTCATTCCTTTCTGCCCTTGTTATCCTTGACTGGTCTTATCCTGACAGTTCCCCTTGGCTTCTTGCCTTAAATGGAGATTTTTTTCTCCCATTATTTATTCCCCTTCACTGGTGATTGCTCAGGCAGCCCAACTTGAAAGTAGGGTAGGAAAAAGTTTAGGGTCACCAGAAAATGCTCAGAAGCCCCTGTTCTCATCACTCCTACTTCTGAGTTCTTCTCTTGTTCCTCTTGGGCACAGAGGTGCTGCTGTTAATTCCTCCCTGCCCACCTTTCCATAGAGTCCGTGCGTCCTGGTGCCTCCTACAAACGGCAGAATGAAGGAAATCCTGAAAGAGGTGAGTTTTGAGCTAGACTCTGATTTGGGATTGTGAAGGGGTGGGAGACTTGAACTGATAGCGGTTATGGAAATGGGGAAAGTGTATAACTGCTCCATTAGTCTATTGTGAGAACCAGAGTTAACAGTAGACCTAGGTACTAGGATTTGGGGGGCATTTGTGGGCTGGTACCTGGGCTAGCCATTCCTGGATGGGAATAGCCACTCCGTAGGAGGCTGAGATCTGTAGAATAGACAGGCCATTGGAAGATAGGACCTGACAACAATAGGATCAAGTGATTTCTGTTTACTCTTTTGTGTTCTTTCTTTTGCCATTTGTATCATTGTTTTCTTTATCCTTTGCTGCTTGCTTTCTGCTCCCATTGTTGCAACAGGGATATATGAATATACGTGGGTATATGATAAACCTCCTGCACCACCCTTCAGTGTTCCTTTGCTTTTGCACATGAAATTGGTTGATAACGACTTAAATTAGCCTTTGGGCAGCTAAAATCAGGAAAGGTCTAAGACTATACTGCGGGATGATATGTTTGTAAAGGAAACACTAAGCAAAAGATCAACAGCTGCTTGTGACAGGTTTTTTTCCCCTCTGTGTCTAGCTGATAAGTGCTAAAGAATTGAGCCTGTAATTATGCCTTTAATAAGCATAATGTGCTATGCTGATTGGTCCAGTGCCTTGTCGCCTTTGAAGGGATTGCTTATCTGAATAGGATTGGGAGGTCATTGCATCTTAGGTATAGAAAAGTGAGGTTCATCTTTTTATCTGATTTTCGAGTGCCTACCCTTTTCTTGAAGGACTTGAGCTAAGTAGGCCACAGATATTTGGAAATGAATAAGCTATAGCACTTGTTCTTCTGGGAGCTTTTGGTGTAATGGGATACACTGACACTATCACACTACGATGTGAAATTTGCCACATGCAATGGAAATACAATAAGGAATGACTTAAGTATATCATGTTCTTGGCCATTTGGGATACAGTAGTGGTGCTTTTGAGTTTTAAGGTCTACAAGAACTTTTAAAGTTGCTTAGGGTGAAAGCCTCTTGTAGTACCACAAGTTAAAAGACTCTAGGGCTGTATCGTTCTAAAGCTGTTGGAGCTTAAAAACTGGAATACTCAGCCTAGGGCAGGAGTCCTCAACCTCTGCACAATTGACATGTAAGGCCAGTTAATTCTTTGTTGTTGGGGTGTCCCCCATAGCAGGACATTTGCCAGCATCCCTGTTTTCTACTAAATATATGCCAGTAGCCCTCTCCCACTTGTGACAGTCAAAAATATCTGCACATACTACCAAATGTCTGTGGAGGGGAGGTGCAAAATTGTCCTCAGTTAAGAACCACTGGGCTAGAGAAAGTGTTTTGGGTCTGTAGGACATTAGAAAGGTGTTATTCACCACTTTCCTAGGTGGTTGGAAGTCTTTGAGCCTCCAGGACCTTATTTATCTATCTTGGCTGTGGCAGGAAGAGCTTAAGAGGCTTTTTGACTGAAGCTGGCTTTGCCTCAGTTTCAAAGTCGTTTTATCTCTGCTTTTGCTCTTGACTGCTTTGCTGTTAATCCACTGTCCAGTCTCGACCAGCTTCTGTGTGACTCCAAATTTTATGCCACTTTCTCTTCTCATGTTATTAATTTTGTTAGTTTTTCTAGCAACAAAGCGCAGAGGATTATATATTTGGCACATATAGACAATTTAATGAAATGTTTTTCTGTAACAGCTCACTGTTATTAATTTTTAAGAGTATATTTAACTAAACCTATCTTTTAGGGAGTTATTGAACCTGCTAAAGTACTATTGTTTAAATGTATTTTCTGGCTCAAGTTTCTATAAAAAATAATATACATACAGCACTATGTGAATAAAGTGACTAAAGGTAAAGATTAGTGACTTTATCTCATACAGGTTTATTTTTAACCATTTGACAAATATTTGGGCATTCATTAATGCCAGGCACTGATTAGTGCTCTGAATTATAGCTTTCTAACTTTATGTTTAAAACTGTCTAAACATTTCAGGAATATCTGCTAAAGTTCCTATGTAGATCCTCTTGAGCTACCCCTTGATTAACTAGTTCTCCTCGGTATCTATATAATAACTACCTTTGTATTTTTATTGTGATATATCAAAAATTAGCATTTAGGAGCATGGAAGAAGTAGCATTCATGGTTTTAAAATATGTTTTGCCTTTCTTGAAGTCTCTGTGGCTCCATGTTTACTTACTAGCAGTGCTGTGGCCTAGACTGGCTTCTATGATATCCTTTGGTTCCAGGTTATTTCAGATTGTTGATGGTGCTTAGCTTCTGAGAGGTAGTTTTAGATATTAACCTATTTAATGTAATAATGTAATGAAAAGTTTTAGTACTAAAATAAGTGTATGACCCCCTCATTAATTCCATTACAAAATTACTTTATCAAAAACAAATTAGCTAGAAAAAAAATTACATCTTATGTTTTCTTATATAGATAAAGAGAGGCCTGTCCAGTCTTTGAAAACATCAAGAGATACTTCACCCTCAAGTGGTTCAGCAGTTTCTTCATCAAAGGTTTGTTATATTTCTAAAATCAGTTTAAAGAAGAATTACAAATTGAGATGGACTGACTAGTACAGATGCTTTTATTCTTTACTGTTATGCCAAGGGAGCTAATTTGCTGCATTTAAAAACTTAAATTTTTGGCTAGGTGTGGTGGCTCATGCCTGTAATCCCAGGACTTTGAGAGACTGAGATTGTAGGGAAAAGAAAGAGAGATCAGACTATTACTGTGTCTTTGTAGAAAGGGAAGATATAAGAAACTCCATTTTGACCTGTACCCTGAACAATTGCTTTGCCCTGAGATGCTGTTGATCTGTAACTTTGCCCCAACCTTGAGCTCACAAAAACATGTGTTGTATGGAATCAAGGTTTAAGGGATCTAGGGCTGTGCAAGATGTGCCTTGTTAACAAAATATTTACAAGCAGTATGCTTGGTAAAAGTCATCGCCATTCTCTAGTCTCGATAAACCAGGGGCACAATGCACTGCGGAAAGCCGCAGGGACCCCTGCCCTGGAAAGCCAGGTATTGTCCAAGGTTTCTCCCCATGTGACAGTCTGAAATATGGCCTTGTGGGATGAGAAGGATCTGACCATCCCCCAGCCCAACACCTGTAAAGGGTCTGTGCTGAGGTGGATTATTAAAAGAGGAAAGCCTCTTGCAGTTGAGATAGTGGAAGGCCACTGTCTCCTGCCTGCCCCTGGGAACTGAATGTCTTGGTATAAAACCCGATTGTACATTTGTTCAGTTCTGAGATAGGAGAAAAACCACCCTATGGCGGGAGGCGAGACATGTTGGCGGCAATGCTGCTTTGTCATTCTTTACTCCACTGAGATGTTTGGGCAGAGAGAAACATAAATCTGGCCTACTTGCACATCCAGGCATAGTACCTCCCCTTGAACTTAATTGTGACACAGATTCCTTTGCTCACATGTTTTCTTGCTGACCTTCTCCCTATTATCACCCTGCTCTCCTACTGCATTCCTCTTGCTGAGATAGTGAAAATAATAATAAAAACTGAGGGAACTCAGAGACCGGTGCTGGTGCAGGTCCTTATTATGGTGAGCGTCGGTCCCCTGGGCCCACTTTTCTTTCTCTATACTTTGTCTCTGTGTCTTATTTCTTTTCTCAGTCTCTCGTCCCACCTGACGAGATATACCCACAGGTGTGGAGGGGCAGGCCACCCCTTCATGAGATGGGAGAATTGCTTGAGGCCAGGAGTTCACAACTAGCCTTGGTAACGTAGCAAGACTTTATTTTAAAAATTAAAAATTAGCCAGATGTGGTGGCATGCACCTGTAGTCCTGGCTATTCAGGAGGCTGAGGTGAGAGGATCACTTGAGCCCAGGAGGTTGAGCCAGCAGTGAGCTATGATTGCACCACTGCACTCTAGCCTGGGCGACAGAGCAAGATGCTGTCTCTGAAAAATAAAAACAGGCCGGGCACGGTGGCTCACGCCTGTAATCCCAGCACTTTGGGAGGCTGAGGCGGGTGGATCATGAGGTCAGGAGGTCGAGACCATCCTGGCTAACACAGTGAAGCCCCGTCTCTACTAAAAATACAAAGAATTGGCTGGGTGTGGTGGCTCATGTCTGTAATCCTAGCACTTTGGGAGGCCGAGGCAGGCGGATCATGAGGTCAAGAGATCGAGACCATCCTGGCCAACGTGGTGAAACCCCGTCTCTACTAAAAATACAAAAAAATTAGCTGGCCGTGGTGGCAGGCGCCTGTAGTCCCAGCTACGTAGGAGGCTGAGGCAGGAGAATGGCTTGAACTTAGGAGGCGGAACTTGCAGTGAGCCGAGATCACGCCACTGCACTCCAGCCTGGTAACAGAGTGAGACTCCGTCTCAAAACAAAAACAAAAACAAACAAACAAAAAAAACAATTAGCCGGGTGTGGTGGCACGTGCCTGTAGTCCCAGGTACTTGGGAGGCCAAGGCAGGAGAATTGCTTGAATCCAGGAGGCGGGGGTTGCAGTGAGCTGAGATCACGCCACTGCACTCCAGCCTGGGCGACAGAGCGAGACTCTGTCTCAAAAAAACAAAAAACAAAACCGCTTACATTTTAAATAACCACAGCTTGAAAATAGCAACCTGAGTTTGCTATTTTCTATGAGGAAAAATGGGCAGTTTTCTCACTGAATTTTTAACACAGTCTATGCCAAATTTAGTACTTATTGCTGCAACCCATATTCTCATCTTGACCATAAGCAGGTTGGATGGGTTATATCTGGTGGATTGTGCTTTTATTTGGGGAGTTGGGAGTGTAGGCAGATACCTAACATGTATGGTGTATTTTTTCTTTCATTCATACAGAAATCTTATGTTAGTAGGTACATATCTCTATTCTATAGTAGAGTGAGGGCTCAGGAGTTATTAATTTCTTAAGGACATAGCTACCCCTCACTATGCCATTCTTCTCATTCCTACCTTTCTAGCATCTCAAAACATAAATCCTCAGAAATCAAAAACTTGACAAGTTGCTGTTTCCATCTGTTCTCTCCAGTTAGAAGTTCTCCACAGATATCATACCCTTTCTCTTAGCCATAACGGTTGTTACATCTGTTACCTGCTTTACTTCTTTTCATTCTGCCTTTTATACTTTTTGGCTTTTTAGGAAGAGTAGATATCACCTAGCGGTATATACTGGGTGTCTGGGGGGCAGCTGCTTCCCTGCCTCAGAAGGAAAAAAACAGCTTCTTTGTGACAACTTGTATCTTTGGAACTTTCCCAGAAGTCTGAGGGTTCTGGAATTCTGGATTTTGAATAGCAAAGACCAATTGGATTATGGTTCTGTCTTAAACATATCAAGGGTGCTTTACCCACCTGGAACACTGTCTTGGTTTTCATGTCAGGTAGTAGATGAAAGAAGAGTAAATAGTACCTGCCTATCAAAGTCACTACAAAAATTCAAATTATTATATATGAAATATTTTCTCTGAAATATACTGCTATCTGAATATAAGTTACAACATAGAGTTTTGTGCTACATGTTAAAAGTTTTAGTGGAAAACAACCATGTTGGATTTTTAACTACTTTTGTCTGATAGTTTCATGTAGATCAAGCTTGATCTACATGCAACTGTGGCCCAGGATGGCTTTGAATACAGCCCAACACAAATTCCTAAACTTTCTTAAAACATTACGTGATTTTTTCCTTTTTTTTTTTTTAAGCTCATCAGCTATTCTTAGCGTTAGTGTATTCTATGTGTGGTCCAAGACAATTCTTCTAACGTGGCCCAGGGAAGCCAAAGATTGGATGCCCCTGATGTAAATGTTTGCATTTTTTTTTTCACAGACCGTGAAGTTTTTTTTTTTTTTGTATATAAAAATAGAGATGGGGTCTTGCTATGTTGCCCAGCCTGGTTTCAAACTCCTGGTCTCAAATGATCCTTCCACCTTGGCCTCCTAAAGTGCTGTGATTACAGGCGTGAGCCACTGTGCCTAGCCAGACTATAAAATCTTAAAATGGAATCAAAATATCACAATTTTAGATCTATAGTTATTTTACATATTCAGAAGGTAGCGCCCTCTTTGATTTGCCCAAGGTCACATGGTAGCTGTGGGGAGCTTTATGAGCTAGATTTCCTGATTTGGTGAACTCTTTGATGTAACATTATGGCTGCCCATATGTTGGGATACTTTTTCAGAGTTTGTTAGTTTCAAATGATAGGTTTTCGAATGTGCAGAGAGAATGACCATAAGTTATAGTAGGCTTTTGCTTCATTCTTTTTAAAGGGCAGAACGGAGTTTCACTCTGTCGTCCAGGCTGGAGTGCAGTGGCATAATCTCGGCTCACTGCAACCTCCACCTCCCAGGTTCAAGCAATTCTCCTGCCTCAACCTCCCAAGTAGCTGGGATTACAGGCGCCTGCCACCACACCCGGCTAATTTTTGTATATGTAGTAGAGATGGGGTTTCACCGTGTTGGCCAGGCTGGTCTGGTCTTGCACTCCTGACCTCAGGTGATCCGCCCGCCTCAGCCTCCCAAAGTGCTGGGATTACAGTTATGAGCCACTGCTCCCAGCTGCTTCATTCTTTGCTAGAGAGAAGTCATATAATTGTTTTTGCTCTTTAATTTTCTCTTAAATAGGTATGCCCCCTCACCCCCTGGAAAAAAAACAACTTTCTTGGATATATTTGTGTTTGTATATGTGTTTTCTTCTTCTAACTAGCTTTTAAAACAACCTTCTATTACTGAGTAATAATAAAAGTATTACTTATAATACCTTTTTAACCTTATATATGGACACGGCTTTGGAATGAGCTGTTTAAGCTTCCTCAATGGCTGTAGAATATACTTCATATAGATATATTGCTATAATATTCCAGTAAATGTTGTAGATGGCTAGCCAGTAGTTTGATGAATTTAACAAGGTGTAGAAAAACATCAAATGACCTTTTCAGTTAAAAAAATGTCTAAGCCAGGCACGTTGGCTCATGCTTGTAATCTCAGCACTTTGGGAGGCCGAGGCAGGCGGATAACCTGAGCTCAGGAGTTTGAGACCAGCCTGGCCAACGTGGTGAAATCCTGTCTCTACTAAAAATACAAAAATTACCCGGTTATGGTGTGCGCATTTGTACTGTTAGCTACTCGGGAGGCTGAGGTTGGGGAATCGCTTGAACCCAGGAGGCGGAGGTTGCAGTGAGCCGAGATCGCGGCACTGCACTTCAGCCTGGGTGACAGAGTGAGACTGCATTCCCCCTCGCCCCTCCCAAAAAAGCCTAGATTTAAGTCCCAGCTCAGCATTTATTAATGACTTTGCGCAGGTCACCATCATTCAGTTTTTTAGTTTATGAGTTGGGATAATAAAGCCTCTCTAATCACCTTCATGGAATTCCATTTAATTAAAGTACTTCTTTTGGTTCATAGATAAAAGCACTTTATAAATGGTAGTGCCCCATAAGTTCAGTGCCCAGCACTGTCATCCACAAGAGGTATATTTGGAATCAGTGATGTGACTTTAGAGAAGTAAAACTTAGTAATAGAAGGTTTTTTAAGAAGAGATGGTTATGCAACTAGGCATGGCAGGGCAAAGCTGATGAAAATGTATACCAAGGAAGTAGAATGGAATCAGAGAATTACCTTAACGGCCCTAAGGAAATAATTTTTAAATTTGTGCTTTACAATTCATATCTTATTTACAAAATAAGCCTTTAAACAGTACTGGGGGAATTATATCTGATCCAGAAAAGACATTTTACTTTCTTCATTTTTATATTGAGCCCATGGGCTGATTGATTTTCAGATATGTTTTAGTATAATAGATTCACATCAGTGAATATGGAAAAGAAAGAAACACTAAGGTACCAAGCATTATTGTGGATACTTCCAGATCTATTACCTCCTTCAATTCTCACAACTGCTTTGTAAAGTGAGCATTATTAACCCCTATTTTGTAAATGAAGAAACCAAGGCTCATGGTGTCGTAAGTTAGGTGTATAAAGTCATCTACCTAGCAAGTCATTAAACTGCGATTCAAAGCCAGGTCTGTATATAACTGCAAAGTCCATACCTTGTTTACTATTGTGTGCAGTTAGATAAAGGAACTAGTAGTAGGATCAAAAAATGAAATTTAAGTTTAAAAATTTTGTGTAAGGAGTAGGATTTATGTAACTCACTGTACACTGTAATAATAGCATATCTGTACGTTTCTGTTGTATTAGGAGTTTGCTTTACTGAAATTTAGACATTACTTATTTCATTAAATATGCTTAAAGGCACAAAGTTGAAATCAGTATGATGTCTTTTATATTCTAAATATAATTATTATATGAGTTAATTGTCAGTGTCTTTTGCTTTGTTACTTAGATGAATTTCTAGAGTCTTATGTAAATGAAATTAAGAATTAGATCTGGTCTATATGTCCCAAAGGAATTGCTACTTAAAGTAATTCCATGTTGAATATTTTTGAAGGAGGAAATAAAGAATGTACCTGTTCTCCATAGAAATTTGGAGGCTTATATGATTTTAAATGTAAGTGGAGTGTACTTCTTGGTGTATTTGAAGTTTAAAAGCCCTTGAGAATTGTAACAGAAATGTTCTATTTTTATTAGGTGTTAGACAAACCCAGTAGGCTAACTGAAAAGGAACTTGCTGAGGCTGCAAGCAAGTGGGCTGCTGAAAAGCTAGAGAAATCAGATGAAAGTAACTTGCCTGAAATTTCTGAGTATGAGGTAAGGCATAATGTCTCCTTTATGTTTCACATCTGAAAATTTTGTCTGGATTTTAAATTATGGGCAAAAAATATTTGGTTTATTCCTGTACTTCAAAATATATCCTTATGGATTACAGGTATTAAAATTACCACACAGAATGATAGTCAGAATATGAATGACTCTGAATTCAGTAATCACGCTTTGTCTGAATGTTTCCTGTAGTTTTGGTGTGTAAGAATAGTATAAATATGGAGTATAAGAAAAATGCGTTATTTATATACTTCTTTTAATGGGCTTTGCTGTTAAAAGTATCTCAGGAAATCATGCTAAGCCACTAGTTATAAACCAGTGAATTCAGAACAGAAATCTAATTTGACCTTGGATTGTGGACCATATTTATATTGCTTGTTATACTTCATGCAGATTATCTCATAAATATCCCAAGAAATAAAATTATTCGTTGTCTGGGCAACCCGAGACCTTGATGAGTCTTGAATACCGAAAGATGGGAACATTTTTGGGACCATAGAAAAAGGTTTATGACATGTTTGTATTAACATATTTTGAAATGAACTGAAAAATTTCTGTATAAACTGTAACATCTCTAAAAGGGAAATATAGAAATTTTGTGGTCACAATTAAGCTTTTAGATTCAGGATTTGATACTATAGGAATTCTTTGACATGACAGGTAGAGAATATAAAAATCCGTCCCGTGACAAATTATTTTTATTTGAAGGAGCATTCTGGCTTTTTGATTTACTTTTGGAATGACTTTTATAGAATGTTCTTTGATAAAAGGGATCAAGCATTGATATTGTATGTAAAAATAATACTTAACTACATCTTTATACAGTGAAAAGATCCTTTCCAAAGTAACTAATGTACACTGCTCATAAAAAGTATAAACTCTATCAGAACTTACGCAAATAGAGCCTTTCTTTTTAAAAATGCTGATCTGTCTTTTAGATATCGATTGTTCTTAAGTGGGTCAAGGTTTCCTCCTTATTGTAGCTATAATAATAGATATTTATGCATATTCTCCAGTAAATGTATCAAAAACACCAAGCTGTTCCTTCTTGGTACTTTTCCAGCACTATTTAAAAGCATGAACAATACTTTTCAGTAATACATTTAATTGGATTATTTTGGTTATTTTCTCTAATAATTTAGAATAATGTTTCTACATTAATCATTGGTATTTATGCTTCAAAATTGCTGCTTTGGAATATTCGTAGTTTGTTTTATAGAACCAAAAACTTTCAAAAAGAATAATTTCTTAATACTTCATCTCCAATTAACAAGGCTTTATTAATGTATGAACATTAATAGTATATTTATCCTCCTTTCTCCCATCATTTTTTATCTCAGGTTTTTATAAAAGCTCACTACTGTTCTCAAATTTAAATATTCTGCTTGGCTTCTCTCATTTCTTGAATGCATCTTGACACTGAATAATCCATGAGTGACTTGGGATCTAGAAAGACTTTTTAAACATCTTTTTTTTCCTCTAAAATTTGCTCAGAATTCGCCAGATTTCAAATTAATGAAAAGTAAATAACCCTAAAAAAATCTGTAAGTTGAGTCATAGGTCAGACATGTTCTTTTGTTGGATCAAAGGCAAGATATGTGAGAGTAGCACTGATAACCATAATATGTTTATTTCTGTATGTCATTAATGTTGAACAGCAGCATCAATTTCATCCCATTCTCTAAAATATTTTTCTACTTAGATTGATACTTTTTCGTACTGGAAATCATTTGGGAAATTTTTGAGATAATTTTTGTAAACTTAGTCCCATATCATATTAATATTTTTCTCTTATTAATACTTTAGCTTATTAATATTTTGCTAATTTGTTCTCAGGCTATTGTTAAATAGTTACTCATTTCAGTGGTCCATGCTTTTTGAGAAATATAATTTTGGCCTTGGTCCTGTAAACTGATATCTAATTTGACAGAATAGCCTGGAAAGAAGAAAGGCCTTTGATGCCAAGCAAGAGTTTGGCAAAGTACTGTGTATGTGTGTGTGTGTGCATGTGCGTGTCTGTTTAAATCTAATTGTGGCAATATTTTATTTTATATGAGCCTTTTAAGTAATGGTTCATGAACTTCAGAAACATTGTGTACATTTCATTATTATGAGCTGAGATAGATAGAATGAATGCTTAAGTTTCCACCTTGTCTTCACTTGCTGCCCTCATTATAGTTCTAAGCAATTTGTTTGGGAAAACGTGTAGTTCGTAGAAAGTCCAGTGAAATTGAAGGTAAATTCAATAATATACTTAAATATTCAGGCATGTTGTGGTTCCTGCCACTTTTCAGTTTTATACTTTCATCTTCTGGGCTCTACTACAGCATTTCCCAAGGTATTTGACAGCATATCTGAAGGGTTTTAATGGTCTGAGGAAGAAAAAAAAAGATTCTAGTAGCCAGTTTATTTGAGATGCTAAGTTTAAAAGAGTTAGGTTGGTTTTGATATTTCAGCACTTTTTAGAGATTTTAATTTATTATTAATATGTTCATCGGTGTTCAGTAAGAGGATAATAAAAGAGTTTGCATAATTTACCAAACTTTTGACTATGTAATTTTTTTCACAGCATGTATTTCAGGATTAGTGTTTTAAGGCACACTTAAAAAAATACTGTACTAGTTTTCTTATAGTTTATTTAAATTCACTAAATATGCATTGTATATCTACTTGTGTCAGACATTGCTTTTGAGGTACCATCCTAGCCATCAAGAAGGTTGCAGTCAAGTTTTGTAGAGATATAATTTGCTGTCCTTAAACAAATAGCTGTGAGAGTTTTCTTTTGGTTGTCAGAATGAAAAGAAAATTGTTTGAAGGTTATTAGAATGTCCTGGTAGATGAGACCTAGGCAGGAAGATTGTTTGAGGCCAGGAGTTGCAGACCAGCCTGGGCAATGTAGTGAGGTCTTGTCACTACAAAAAAAACAAAAAAACAAAAAAGCTGGGTGTGGTGGCCGCTTAGTCCCAGCTACTCAGGAGACTAAGGTGGGAGGATCACTTGAGCCCAGGAATTGAAGTTTGCAGTGAGCTGTGATCACACCATGGCCCTCCAGGCTGGGTGACAGAGCAAGACCCTGTCTCAGAAAAAAAAGAAATGGGGACAGCGGGGCAGGTATGCTGGCTTACACCTGCAAAATAGTGGGACCCCGTCTGTACAAAAAAAAAAAAAAATCCACAAAAAATTAGCTGGGCATGGTGGCATGTGCCTGTAGTTCTAGCTGTTCAGGAGGCTGAGGTGAGAGGATCTTGCTTCTGGATGATTGAGGCTGCAGTGAGCTGTGACTGCATCACTGCACTCCAGCCTGGGTGGCAGAGCAAGACCTAGTCTCAAAAAAAAAAAAAAAAGTCTCAGTAGAACAGGTCACTTCCTGCTGTAGAGGAAAAATTTAAAATTTACGACTTATGTTGTTTTCACATATAGGGTGTTATTTTTGGCTTCAATGTCTGTGCTTATTCTGTCCCTAGTCTAGAATGACCATCTTCCATGGCTCTCTTTCAAATTTATACTCATTCAGTGGAATCACTAGTGTTGGAGATAATACAACTCAAGATCTTGATTCCACTTTTCTACCTACTATAACATTTTATGCCACTTTATATTTCATTGATGACCTTAATTTTTTTGCCTAGTGATATATGTTGAATGTATCTCAAACACTTGCTTTGTTTTCTGTACAGTACCTTGGACATATATATCTAATTGAAATACATTTAATTACTAATGAGCTCTTTTAAATTAACTGTCAGTTTTTTTTTCCCCTTTTTCACTTGCTTTTTGTTTCTGAAAGCTCCTATCTTCTCTGTTGTACTTTCTTTGCTCACCAGTTTACACATTGTGTATAGGCCTATGTCTTAGTTTTACATATTGTGTATAGGCCTATGTCTTAGTTTTGTGTTGCAGTAACAGAACACCAGCGACTGGGCAATTTACAAAGAATGTTGCTAGTGGAATTCTTTTCTTAAATGATTTTTATGCTTTTGGTATAAGTCCCTTAACATATGTAACTCAAACTTGTTAAAAAAAAAAAAACTAGGGTTGTTTGTTTTTTGAGACGGTGTCTGGCTCTGTCGCCAGGCTGGAGTGCAGTGGCGCTGGTGTGATTTTGGCTCACTGCAACCTCTGCCTCCCGGGTTCAAGTGATTCTCTTGCTGGGATTACAGGCACCTGCCACCACACCCAGCTAATTTTTGTATTTTTAGTAGAGACGGGTTTTCACCATGTTGGCCAGTATGGTCTTGATCTCTTGACCTCGTGATCCACCTGCCTCGGGTTTTTTTTTGTTTTGGTAGATCATACATGTATGTGTCAGAAATTCAAATGGCACCAAAGTATTTACAATGTGGCTCTTCTTTGCTACTTCTTCTAAGTTGTTACTATTGAGGCAACTCCTTTGATAATTTTTTCTGTAGTGTCCTTCCAGAGATAGTCTATGCATATATGTATTCCAATACTTAATCTCCCACCTGACCGTTTTAGACATAATTCACAGTATATTTATTCATTTTTAATTATTGGTCTAAAACTGAAGTGATCATTATTGATTTGTGGGGTTTTCTTTTTAATGATTTCAGTGAATTATTAGGCTACAGGAGCAAGGTGATTTAACTTCTAAAAATACAGCCCTTTCTCATATTCCCTTTAAATATATTTCTTTATGTGTGTACAACACCTCTCACTTCCATTTGGACTTTTTCTCCTCAGTATTTCGTAAACTGATCACTTAAGCAATAGTCAAGGGACAATAATTTTTTATCTGTATCTTAATATAATGTGAAATAATATTTTGGAATCGAATAGGCCTAGAGGCTTTGTCTTACCTAAAATTTAAAAAGTAACAGCCTCACTTGCTTCGGCAGCACATACACTAAAAATTGGAATGAAACAGAAGATTAGCGTGGCCCCTGTGCAAGGATGGCACGCAAATTCATGAAGTGTTCCATATTAAAAAAAAAAAAAGTAGCAGTCATTTCTTCTTTAATCCATTTCACATATGCTCATTATGCATAGTGAAATGGAGAGAGTTTTCTTTTCTTAAAACATGTTAAATCTAGCACTTAATATAATTTGCCAGTTGGTGCCTATACACAACCATCTGAACTGCTCTATGTTTTTTAAGAAAATAATTAAAGATTTCTAATTCCTTTTCAAGGCGGGATCCACAGCACCATTGTTTACTGACCAGCCAGAGGAACCTGAGTCAAACACAACACATGGGATAGAATTATTTGAAGATAGTCAGCTAACCACTCGCTCTAAAGCAATAGCATCAAAAACCAAAGAGATTGAACAGGTGAGAATCTAGTTGTCTTCATGTACATAATTTTTGTTTGTGTTGCTTTGCACATGTAAACATTTATTGAATAAATATGCTTCATTTCTTTTTCCACCTGTAACTCTAAAACTACAACTTAAAAAATTATAAAAATTGTTTGAGTTGACTTCACAGTCCGTTTGATCAGTATGGTCCCCCACCTGGATTGTTTATTTTTAAATAAAAAACAGACTTCTTTTTTACAGAATATTAATATTCTAGTTAGTATGAAGCAATTAAAAATTATTAAAGTTAATAGGGATGGGATGGAAGAAATGTTCAATGTAGCAAAATGTTAGCAAATGTTATTTTTGAATATTGGGATTACAGATGTTTGTTATGTTTTTTCATTATACTTTAAGGTAGTTTCCAAATATTAAAGGAAAAATAAAGGATACTATTTAAGTCTAGTTTTTTAGTGAAGTCATTCTGAAAAGCAGGACTTTGTTTTTAATGTGCAACTATTATAGGGTTATTATCATTTTATGAGGATTAAATGAAGTAAATGTGAAAGGGTTTTATAAAATGTAACATTTTGTACAGGTGCTTATTGATGTTGTTACTCTCTAGTGCGTTGAATAAATGTAATTACATTGATAATAATATTCTAAAAACTATCGGAAATTAAGAACAAAGTGAAAACTTTTCTCTAGGTGCTGTCCGATTTCTACATCAATTAAATCCGTTTCCTTTTGTTGGATAGGGGATGGTCTCAAATCCTAGATGTGACCGTGTAGCTTATGTTAATGTCACACTAATGTGAAAAGATAAGAACCAGAATAGGAAATTTGTCATGCAAACCATTGGAGTTTCAAAATGAAGGTGGTGAGCAGTATCAGATGCTTAGAGGAATATAAGGAAAATGGAGACTGAGAAAATTCTGTTTAATTTGGTGATTGGGAGGCAGTTGGTACCTTTCAAGATACCAATTAAATGAGAGCATAAGTAAAAGGTTTGCTCAGTATATCTATCTTTAACACAAAGATGAATGTCTTTATTTTATATAAAATTACTGTCCTTTTTTTTCTTGACATATGTTTTTATTTCCTTTTCTCCCCTTACCATAATGGATGCTCTGTGAAAACAAGCGCTTTGTTTTATCTTGTTTTATTTACTGCTACATCTGCCATCACCAAGAACAGTATGTGTAGTAGGCTTACAAGAAATACTTGTTGGATGGATGACAGGTGGAGTCATAAACCTGCAAGTGACCTTCGAGTAGTCCCTAACTACTGTATAGAATCTCACAGCCTGTTGCTCAGGCTGTTCTCAAACTCTTGGCCTCAAGTGATCCTCCTATCTCAGCCTCCCAAAGTGCTGGAATTATAGGTGTGAGCCACTGTGCTAAGATGCAGTTCTTAAAAGGAGAGGTTCTCTTAAGAATGTAACTGGTAGAAAAACTTGATTGAAATAACAGGGGAGAGCGAGACCCTGTCTCTCTCTCTCTCTCTCTCTCTCTCTCTCTCTTTCACACACACACACACACACAAACACACACACACACGTGCACGCAAGTGGCTATACTCTGTATGCTGTTCGGTATTCTTAGAGATCATTCCATATTAGCCCATTATTAATAGATATTTACATCTGTTGTGAACCATGTTTTCAAATACAGTCCCTGATTTCTCCATATTTTTTAAAAGATATACATGTATATTTTTAATGAGTAAAGCATTACATTTAAAATGAACAATTCTGGGAGGTTTTTGGTTTAATATTGTGGATGTCACATGCCAGGTTTGAGAGTAATCAGAATGTGAGTTTGCAGAGAATCTTAATTTCTTGCTTGTACCAGTCACCGTCAACCTTTCTTAAAAATTGTGTTTGTAAATACAATTAATAAAGCCTAAACCAAAACAATTGCAGGGATGTGCCTGAAAATATTTTTTAAATATATTATACTCTTCAAATTACAAAAACTTGCCATCTGTAGAAGGACAAGTCTCTCTCTTTTTATTTTTATTTGGTGGATAATAAATGAGAAAAGAACAAGTACCATGAATTCGTTTTTAAACCTCTTTGGCTCTTTCAGAACACTCTCCTAATATAATGCTGTTTTATGAAAATGTTTATTTTTCTACCTATAAGCAGGGGTCCCCAACCCCTGGGCTTGTGGACCGCTACTGGTCTGTGGCCTGTTAGGAACTGGGCGTCACAGCAGGAGGTGAGTGACCATGGGGAGGGGGGAGGGAGGACAGGGGAGTGAGCATTACCTCCTCAGCTCTACTGCTTGTCAGATCAGTGGTGGCATTAGATTGTCACAGAAGCGCAGACCCTATTGTGAACTGCAGACGCGAGGGATCTAGGTTGTGTGCCCTCTCACTCCTTCCGTGGAAAAAATTGTCTTCCTCAAAACTGGTCCCTGTTGCCAAAAAGGTTGGTGTCTGCTGCCTATAAGTATGCTATCTTTTGAAAAAAGAGCTGATTATATATTCATCAGGTAATTTATAGTTAAAATATAGATAGGAATCATTTTAGTTATAGGGAGGGTACCATTTTGAGGTGTTTTTTGTTGTTGTTTGTTTATTTGTTTGTTTTTTGAGACAGGGTCTTACTCTGTCACCCATGCTGGAGTACAGTGGCACGATTACACCTCACTGCAGCCACCACCCCCCAGGCTCAAGCAATACTCCCACCTCACCCTCCTGAGTAGCTGGGACTACAAGTGTGTGCCACCACTTCCAGCTAATTTTTTTTTGTATTTTTTGTAGAGATGGGATTTCACCTTGTTACCCATGTTGGTCGCCAACTTCTGGGCTCGAGAGATCTACCCACCTATTACAGGCGTAAGCCACCGCACCCGGCCCATTCTGAGGTTCTTAAACATAAAGAAATAGAGTAATCAGGGACACTTGGGGAAAGGGATTGATTATTTTGGTGTTCTTTTCTTTCTTTTAACTTCAAAACACTTATCCTGAATATTTTTTGTTTCTGTAAAGACAATTTTTATTATAGTCATAGCTATGCCAGCCTTGTTATGTGAAATTTTACTTCTTAGCCATTTAGGAACCCCTTTCCTTATTACAATTAGCTAAGAAAAATTGAGTTAATTCAGACTTTATTTTGTTGATTGTTATTAGCTTTATTAAGAGTCTGTTGTAAGTCTAAATCTACTTAATATATTTTTTATTTTGAATTCCGTACTATCACCATTTGTGCGACTATATGGGCTACTTTACTAGCTTTTCTTCGCTTTTCCCTCCAAATAAAAGGGTTGGGCTGAATAATCTTAGGTCCCTTCCTGATCTAAATCATACTGAAAATTAAAAGTTAAATATTACTTTTTCTGTACACAGTTGTGTGTAGTAATTTCATATTTAACTATAGAATTTTAAGTTTTTTTTTTAAACCTTCTTAAGGACACAGGGCTCTTAAATTAAAATAAGTTTTTAAATAACCTTCGAATATACCACTGTTATGTGTCAGTCAGTAATTAGTATTTGTTGAGTTAATGAATTGTGCAGAGCAGGTTTTCTTCCGTAGATAGGGTGTTAGATTTAATTGTAAGTGTTGTAGCTGTGGCCCTCTTCTCTTCTTACAGTGTCTCATTTCAGCTACTACTCATTGTCTGATGATTCCCAACACTCACTAGCTCTTGCTCTTTCTCATATATAATCTGTTTTTGTTTTACATTTAAAGAGGCTAGAAGTAAAGATTAGTCAAATGTACAGTCTTGAAAATGTTAACTAGAGTTGTGGACATGGAAAATAATCAGCTTTTAGCATATGATGGATTCCAATGAAATTGTTTTCAAAGTAGTGGCAGCTGTATCTATTGTTGTAGGTTCAAGATCTAAGCATTTCATAGTAACCTTACATAATAGAAACATTCTTTGTTTTTCCTTTTTATCAGAGCAAGTAACCAATGTTCTTTAAAGTGCAGCTCTCACCACTATCTTGTCTAGACATCAAGTCTACCCTACTGTATTTAACAATCCATTATTACCAACCACTTGTTCAGATTTTACATACATACAGTTAGTAAAATATACTCACATAAGATTTACCTCTGAAAGTCTGGATTCCCAAAACAACTTGAAAAGAAATGATTTATTTTGACCAAATTTCAAAGAGTTTGAAAGTTACAATTTACCAGATTCTGGTCATGCTGTTACTGCAGAAGCTTGTTGAAGTAAAAGTATAAAGTTTTTATTTTAAGAGAATCTAAAAGCTATCTCTATAAGATAATTTGTATCATATTTAAAAGGAAGCATCTCTTAAAGGTAATTTAGTTATTTTGTACCTGATATCTCTTTAAGTGGGAAGCTTGATGAATCTGTTAAGATGTTATATTTACATCAAATATAAAATCTAGATAGTACAGATACCAAGTCTTATTAGAACCATACTTAAAATGATATGAGTACCTTAAGGGATGAGGCCATCTTGCACCTTATCCTTGGGGATGTTACCACTGAAACAAAAAATACCCAGTTATAAAGCAGTTCCAGTAAAGGTATTCCCCATGGCATAAACCCAAGTATAAGCTTCATTTTCTTACCTCTTCTCCTCATCCACTCTCTACCAGTGTTAGGTAAGGATTTTACCTAGTGGTTCCAAATTACTGTCCCATGCTACTCAATTTTGTTTTCTTAGGTCAACAATTTTTTTTAGTCTCTGAGTATTTTATGGTAAGGACATTTATAAATGGCATGGTATAATGAACACTTAGTGTTTTCACATCTTAGAGACCTTTTCCTCTTTTTTTTTTTTCTTTTTTTTGAAACGAGGTCTCACTGCATTCTCTAATTATAAGTTCTCTCACAGAATTAACAACCTATTATATGTGAAAGCCGTTTATGTATGAAAATTACCATACAGGTGGTTAATGGTAGTGTTAAGTAATACTTTCTGCCTGTTTCTTTGCAGCTTTGCAATATTGATTACTTTCAAATTACTTCTTAAGAATATTTTAGGCTGGGCACACTGGCTCACGCCTGTAATCCCAGCACTTTGGGGGGCCCAGGCGGGTGGATCACTTGAGGCCAGGAGTTCGAGACCAGGCTGGCCAACATAGTGAAACACCATCTCTACTAAAAATACAAAAATTAGCCCAACATGGTGGTGGGTGCCTATAATCCTCGCTACTTAGGAGGCTGAGGCAAGAGAATCACTTGAACCTGGGAGGCAGAGGTTGCAGTGAGCCGAGATTGCGCCATTGCACTCCAGCCTGGGCAACAAGAGCAAAACTCCGTCTCAACAACAACAACAACAACAGCAACAACAACAACAACAAAAATATTTCATAGCAAGTTTGTTATATAGGTTTACCTCTGAAAGGTGATTTTCTGGTCAGTGTCAAGGTTTCGACTATTTGCCTCTTACCTCTTCACTTCTTTTGGTTTGTTGTTGTTTATTTCCTTTTCCCCACCTCCTTCCGAATTTGTTCAAAATGAAATGTAAAAATACTATTAAAAAATATTTGTTTTGCAGCCGGGTATGGTGGCTCACACCTGTAATCCCAGCACTTTGGGAGGCTGAAGCAGGCGGATCACAAGGTCAGGAGTTCGAGACCAGCCTCACCAACATGGTGAAACCCTGTCTCTACTAAAAATACAAAATTAGCCGGGCGTGGTGGCTCATGCCTGTAATCCCAGCTACTCAGGAGGCTGAGGCAAGAGAATCGCTTGAACCCAGGAGACAGAGGTTGCAGTGAGCCAAGATCATGCCATTGCACTGTAGCCTGGGTGACAGAGTGAGACTCCGTCTAAAAAAATAAAAATAAAATAAATTTTTTTTTGCTTATTTTGGGGGACTTTGTGATTTTGCTTTCACATTTTTCATTTGGCTTGCTCTTTTTATCTCAGTGTTCCTTATCTGTTTTGCTTGTATACACATAGCATAAAAAGATTAATGTTTCCTCCTTAGAATTCTCTACCGTCCTTTTCTTAAAGCGTAAGTTGTTCTCATACTTTCCCCTTCATCTGTCATCTCTCATTTTTAAGATGTGATCTGTCTTGAAACATCTGCTGTCCTCTCTTAACTATTGTTTAATTCAGGTATTGTGCCAGGAGAGAACAAATGTGTATGTTTTATATGCACTTGAGTGCTGACTACAATTACAGTGTGAGTTAATTGATATTCTCAGTCCATTTATAAGAAACATTTTAAAAGCTGCACTAAGAAAATCTCATGTTTTACTTAAAGGTAACTTGAAAGTAAACACTAGAAGTGAATTGATGATTGTCTAATGTCTGGTTTATTGGGAGCTAATTATGTTATCTTTCGTTGTTTTTCTTTCCTTACTCTTCCTCTTTCTTTTTGCATTTTTTATGTTTTTGGGGTTTTAAAAAGAAAACCATTAT
The DNA here is from genome assembly GCF_028858775.2 of Pan troglodytes. NCBI lineage: Eukaryota > Metazoa > Chordata > Mammalia > Primates > Hominidae > Pan > Pan troglodytes. The sequence continues at coordinate 53,445,292 of NC_072408.2, read as the reverse complement.
AGGAAATCAGACAATGCAATATATGTTATTTCTGTTTTGAATACTTATTTACATGAGTTAGCTGGGGGAATATTTGTAGGGGTTTTTTGGTCTGCCTGAAAGCCAAATCTTAAGATTTTTAATCCCTCAATTACTTGAACTTGGGGGAAAAGTGAGCAGTTCAGTGTAATTTAATTTTCCAGTTGGCTGAAGTTAGCCATGCTAAACTCTGCTATGTTTGTTATTATGTTTTGCTTTTTTTTTAAATCACTTTTAGTGATGTATGTAATACAGAAAGAAGAGTGTTCAGAACCTAGTTGTTAATCTGAGTGATTTTTTTCTACAAAGCAAATACTTGTAAGAACTACCATTCAAGGCAAGAAATAGAATATTACCAGCACCCAAGAATCCGTTCATCTCCCCTCCTAACCTTTACCCCCTTCAAGGTAACTACTAAATTGATTCTTAACATTATAGTTTAGTCTGGTTTTTTTTTTTTTGAGACGGAGTCTCGCTCTGTCGCCCAGGCTGGAGTGCAGTGGCGCGATCTCGGCTCACTGCAAACTCCACCTTCCGGGTTCATGCCATTCTCCTGCCTCAGCCTCCCGAGTAGCTGGGACTACAGGCACCCGCCACCATGCCTGGCTAATTTTTTGTATTTTTAGTAGAGATGGGATTTCCCATTAGCTAGGACGGTCTCGATCTCCTGACCTCGTGATCCGCCTGCCTCAGCCTCCCAAAGTGCTGGGATTACAGGCGTGAGCCACCGTGCCCGGCCTCTGTTTTTGAACTTTATACAAATAGAATCACATGGAATATAGTATTTGTGTCTAGCGTCTTTTGTTCAAAATTGTGTTTATGAGATTCCTTGATGTTGTTACATGTTATGTATCTCCTTATGGTTTTAATTTGCATTTCCTTGATTAGTGATGCTGAGGACTGTTTCCTGTGGTTATTGGCACATGAATATCCTTTTTTTGTAAAACGGCTATTGAAATTCTTGTCCATTTTTCTAATTAGTTATCTTTTTTTCAGTTGATTAGTAGAAGTTCTTTATATATTCTGAATACAAGGTGGTTATATGTGTTGTGGATATTTTTCCCATTTTGTGGCATTCTTTTGATATCTTTGGGGGAATAAAAGTTCTTAATTTTATTGTAATCTATACTTTTCAATCTTTCCTATTGTTATTTGTCTTACTATTTAAAATTTCTAGAAGCTTTTTAAATTTTATATTTTACATTGAGTTATAGTCATCTGAAAATGATTTTATGTATAGTTTGTATCAAATATAGCAGGGATCAAAATTTTTTTCCACTTGGACATCAATTTGACCCCAAACCATTTGTTGGAAAGATCATATGTTTCTCCCTACTCTGCATTGACCCCTGAGTTATAAGACATCCATGTAGGTCTGTATGAATCTGTTTCTGGACTCCATTCCATTGGTCTGTTGATCCTGCAACAATACTACCCCATCTTCATTATTATAGCTTTTATAAGTCTTGATATATGTAGAGCTAGTCTTCCTACCTTGTTTTTCTTTTTTAAGAGTGTGTCTGTACTTGGAGCTTTGAATTTTGTAGAAATTTTAGAGTCAGTTTTTCAAACTCTCAGAGACAATAAACAAAGCCTGTTGAGATCCTGGCTCAGGATATCTCAAGAAGTTGTAGTTCAGCTGGCAGCCAGGGCTACAGGGCTACAGACATGACTGGAGCTGGTAGATTGACTTCCGTGCTCATTCACATGCTGTTGGCAGAAGATTTTGGTTCCTTTCCTTGCCATATGGGCCTCTCCACAGCACTTGCTTATGACATGGCCTCCACTAGAGCTAGTGACCTAAGAGTAAAAGAGTGACACCTTAATGCTTTCATTGGTTTAGTCTCCAAGTCACATACCATCACTTCTGCCTTGTTCTGTCCATTAGAAGTGAGTCACTAAGCCCAGCCCAAAATCAACCGGAAGGAATTACACAAGGAAGTAAATGTAGTGATTCCTCAGTATCCGTGGGGAATTGGTTTCAGGACACCTCAGAGATACCAAAATCCATGGATGCTCAAATCCCTTATGTAAAATGGCCTTGTATTTGCATATAACCTACACACATCCTCCTGTATACTTTAAATCATCTCTAGATTATTTATAATACCTAATGCAATGTAATGCTATGTAAATAATTGTTTGTAAATAATTGCTATGTAAATAATCGTACTGTGTTGTTTAGGGAATAATGAAAGGGAAAAAATTCAGTACATGTTCAGTACAGATGCACCCATACCCATTCATTTTTCTCCCCCAAATATTTTTGATCTGTGGTTTGGCAGTCCATGGATGTGAAACCCATAGATACTCAGAGCCAACTGTACCAGAAGGTAGGGATCACCGGGGGCTATTTGGAGAGTTAGCCATCATATCCTCCCATGATTAGTGTTACTGAAGTTAGCAGATTTATTATTATTTTCAAATAACTAACTTTTGATTTTATTTATCTCTTTCTTCTTTAGTATTCTTTATTAATAATTTTCTATTTTGGGCGGGCTTAACTTGCTATTTAAAAAAAACATTCCTGAGCTGGATGCTTATTGATCTGCAGCTTTTCTTTTAACATATAAATTCTGACTCTTGGCCAGGTATGGTGGCTCACGCCTGTAATCCCAGCACTTTGGGAGGCTGAGGGAGGAGGTGGATCACTTGAGGTCAGGAGTTTGAGACCAACCTGACCAACATGGCAAAACCCTGTCTGTGCTAAAAAAATACAAAAATTAGCCAAGTGTGGTGGCTTTTTTTTTTTTAACATTACTTTTAATGGCAAAAACCACAATTACTTTTGCACCAGCCCAGTAGATTCTAGTGCATCCACACTATGGAATTTTATACAGGCAGTAGAAGGATTAACAGAGAATTACCAAAGTACATAATGGTGTATTACTTTAGTAGTTAGGTAAGTAACTTTGGTGTTAGGGGATCTGGCTTAAATCTCAGTTCAACTGCTTAATAATATGTGTCTTTGGGAAAGTCACTTAACTTTTCTGAGACTTGCTTTGCTCATCATTGTAATGGGATTGGTGACATTACCCACTTCATAGTAATGTTAGAATGAAGTGAGTATGTATATTTATGTTGCCTAAGACATTGTCAGTAATCAAAATATCTGCTATTATTGTTTTGTGGATTAGCCTGGGATCTTGAAATAAGGCAGAAATTTCAATTAAGTAACTGATATGTCACACTGAGAAAAAAGTATTCCTTTGGTAATTCCTTGTATTGTAAATTACAGTAGTTCTCCCACTTAACTGGGTTCTAAGACCCCCAATGGTTTTCTGAAACCACAGATAATACTGAACCCAATATTTTTCCTATACATACATATTTAAGATAAAGTTTAATTTATAAATTAGGCACAGTAAGAGATTAACAACAATATGTAAAATAAAATAGAAGTATTAAAATAATGTAAAACTTGTGTGAATGTGGTCTACCTTCTCTTTCTCTCAAAATATCTTATTGTACTATAATCACCTATTTTTGGACCATGGTTGACCTTGGATCACTGGAACTATGGAAAGCGAAACTGCTGATTGGGGGTGAGGGGACTACTGTATAGTCTTTGTGAGTGGATTAAAATTTACTTCATTAAAACCAAAAAAAAATTGGACAACTCCTGTCACTTTTATCTAGTGATTCTTTCTTAGTAGAAGTCAAAGAAAAGGGCAGTGCAGATACTGGAGAACTGAAATGTGCAGGTTGGTGATAATATGCTGTTATATTGTCATCTCCATAATTAACCTATGATGGTAGTGATTGTATTGAGGATAATGAGACCTGATTTTTGTACAGATGTCTTTTAAAGGTTAATGTGCTTGGGAAACAGTCTTTAAAATATATAACAGCAGTATTACTTAGGGATAGGGATTTTGTCTTTCATTTATTATTTTAATCATACAATCCCCTTGTTAGAGTGGTAAGGAATGTTTTCTTTCATGGTACCTTTGAAATAATCATTTATGGTATGTAAATTCCTTGCCAGCAAATATAGTGTATTTCCTCCCATTGAAAACTTTCCTCCCATTGAAAACTGCTTTAAGGTTTTTTTTTCTGAACATTGTCCTGAACGTATCCACTCCATTATCTTTTGCTGTTAAAGAGACTGTACTGAATTGTGTTGCTTATTTCTATCTTTAAGATAATTGACGATTATTTATCTATTATGTGTCTGTTTTCATTAGTTTCATTGTCTTCTATTGGGGGTCTCAATTATAATTCTTGCCCCAGAGTTCTGACAGTTTTATATTGTTCTCCAGTTTTATATTATATCTCTGACAGCTTTATATTGTTCTTCAGAAGTTTCAGATCATATGAAGTCCTAATTTTATATTGTTCTCCAGAAGTTTCAGATCATATGAAGTCCTAATAATAATAAACATTTTTTAAATCTAGAGAGTTTAAATAGTACTCATTGTAAATCTCTAATTATCTGCTTTAGAAATTCTTTGTAGCTTTGGAAAAGCTTAAAGAAACACTTAGGATTCTGTCAGTAGAGGCTTTCTTACATACAAATATGTTTTCATTCCATGTTTTTTTTTTGCAGTACATTCTCTATTGTGATTGTCAAAACTGTAAGGACCCCATGTAAAGCAAAAGAGTAAATAATGTTAAATTGACTTTTTACTTGAATCTGGCATTAAGGGAGGGTAGTTTGAAGCATGTCTGATTTTTTTAAACTTTGTTTTATTTATACTAAAAATATATTCTTATTCACTGAATTCATCAGTTGCATAGTCAACTGTGCACAACCAGAAGTTTAATATCTTTTCTTCCTACTAATAGCTGGCATGTGTTCAGATAAGATACTGCCTACCTTATTAACAGGCTGAAAGGAAAATTACCTAGTTAATCATCTTTGCATCATTTGGAATTCCTTGGCTATCGTAGGCTTGCTGTAAATGTTTGTTAAACAGTTATGAATGGTACTGGAAAGGGTGCTTCAGTCTCATGTAGTTTGGCTCTGTCATTTGCTAATTCCAGCTAATGAAGATAAATATTACAGTGAGTCTTCAAGAACCTTTGCTTTTAAGCAGTTAGAAAGTAAAAGAAGCAGCAAAACTGTTTCATTCATTTGGATGCAAAAACACAGCCAGCCAGGCTGTAATGGTTTTCAAAACACACAAGATTGAGAGGATTTCTCATAAAGTTAGTACATATGACTAAAATATTTATTGAGATTTATGTAAATTATGTATTCTCATTAGATCTTTACAACAACCTGAATTGGGAAAGAAAGAAATTATTTTTATTTTAAAATGCATTTACTTTTGATATGCAGTTTCACCATAATGTATCTGGGTATGGATTGTTTTTGAAATTTATTCTGTTTAAGGTGATTTATGTTAAATTACGCCTTCTCTATCTGAGAGTTTATATTTTTCATTAGAGCTGGAAAATTATAGTGTTATCTCTTTGAATATTTAATATCCTCTATTTTCTCCTATTTTTATGTCCTCCAGTTGAAATTAGGTCGATTTTTTTTTATCCTTTCATTTTCCTTACACTTTTTTGTTTCTTTCATATCTTGTGAAAGACTATCTCTAAGTCTTTAATTGTATTTAATTTGCCATGTAATCGATCCATTGAGTATATAATATATATATATTTATTTCAATAGCTTTTAGAGTACAAGTGGCTTTTAGTTATTTGGATGAATTGTATAGCCACACTTGTGGCTGATTGCCGCAGTTACTACTTGAGACAGTCACTACAGCAGTTACTACTGTTACTACTTGAGACTGTCATTACAGCAGTTACTACTGTTACTGCTTGAGACCGTCATTACAGCAGTCACTTCTGTTACTTCCTGAGACCATCATTACGAGACTGAACGAAGGGACGAACATAGAAATGATAACAAAAAACAAAAGAAACTGTTTTAAGGAAAGGCAACATGGGGAGAAGAAGTCTGAGATTTTATTGCATCCACCACCAAGCAGTGTATATTGTATTCAATAAATAGGTTTTTTAGGCCGGGCGCGGTGGCTCATGCCTGTAATCCCAGCACTTTGGGAGGCCGAGGCGGGTGGATCACCTGAGGTCAGGAGTTCAAGACCACCCTGGCCAACATGGTGAAACCCTGTCTCTACTAAAAAGACAAAAATTAGCTGGGTGTGGTGGTGCATGCCTGTAGTCTCAGCCACTCGGGAGTCTGAGGCACGAGAATCGCTGGCACCCGGAGGTGGAGGTTGCAGTGCATGGAGATCGTGCCCTTGTACTCCAGCCTGGGGGATAGAGTGAGACTCAGTCTCAAAAAAAAAAAGGCTGGGCGCGGTATCTCACGCCTGTAATCCCAGCACTTTGGGAGGCCGAGGCAGGCGGATCACGAGGTCAGGAGTTCGAGACTACCCTGGCCAATATGGTGAAACCCCGTCTCTACTAAAAATACAAAAATTAGCTGGGCGTGGTGGCACGCATCTATAGTCCCAGCTACTCGAGAGGCTGAGGCAGAAGAATTGCTTGAACCCAGGAGGCGGAGGTTGCAGTGAGCCAAGATCACGCCACTGCACTCCAGCCTGGGCGACAGAGCGAGACTCTTGTCTCAAAAAAAAAAAAATAGTTTTTTATCCCTCACCCACTCCACCCTCCTGCTTGTGAGTCTCCATAGTCCATTATACCACTCTGTCTGCCTTCGCATACTCAATAGCTTAGCTCTCACTTGTGAGAACATATGGTATTTGGTTTCAGTTTCCTGAGTTACTTCACTTAGAGTATTGGCTTCCAGCTCTATCAGAATTGCTCCAAAAGATATTATTTCATTTTTTTTTTTTACAGCTGAATAGTATTCCGTGGTGTATATATACCATATTGTTTCATTGGTTGATGGACACTTAGGTTGGTTCTATATCTTTGCAATTGTGAATTGTGCTACAATAAACGTATACATGCAGGTGTCTTTTTAATTTTTTTTCCTTCCGTATTGTATAAACACACGTCTTTTTGATATAATGACTCCTTTTCCTTTGGATAGATATACAGTAGTAGGATTGCTGGATTGGATGGTAGATCTACTTTTAATTCTTTAAATCTCCATACTGTTTTCCACAGAGGTTGTAGTAATTTACATTCCCACCAGCTGAGTAAAAGTATTCCCTTTTCACTGCATCCACACCAACATTATTGTTTTTTGACTTTTTAATAATCGCCCTCCTGGCTAGGGTAATGTGGTATCTCGTTGTTTTAATTTGCATTTCTCTGGTGATTAGTTATGTTCAACATTTTTTCATATGTTTGTTGGTCATTTGTGTATCTTCTTTTGAGAATTGTCTATTCATGTCATTTGCCCACCTTTTGAGGAGATGATTATTATTTTTTCTTGCTGATTTGAGTTCCTCGTAGATTCTAGATATTAGTCCTTTGTCAGATGCATAGTTTGCAAATATTTTCTCCCATTCTGTGAGTTGTTTCCTCTGCTGATTATTTCTTTTGCTGTACAGAAGCTTTTTCATTTAATTAGGTCCTATTTATTTTTGTTTCTGTTGCATTTGCTTCTGGGGTCTTAGTCATAAATTCTTTGCCTAGGCCAATGTCTGGAAGAGTTTTTCCCAGGTTATCTTCTAGAATTTTTATGGTTTCGGATCTTAGATTTAAGTCTTTGTTACATCTTGAGTTGTTGATTTTTGTATAAAGGTGAGAGATAGAGATCCGGTTTCATTCTTCTATATGTGGCTATCCAGTTTTTCCAGCACCATTTATGCATAGGGTGTCCTTTCCTGAATTTATGTTTTTGTATGCTTTGTTGAAGATCAGTTAATTGTAAGTATTTGACGTTATTTCTGGGTTCTCTATTCTGTTCCATTGGTCTATGTGCCTTATTTTATACCAGTACCATGCTGTTTTGATAACTATATATATGTGTGTGTGTGTGTGTGTGTGTGTGTATATATGTATGTGTGTGTGTATATATATATATATATATATATATATTCTTTTGAGATGGAGTGTCACTCTCTTGCCCGGGCTGGAGTGCAGTGGCGCCATCTCAGCTCACTGCAACCTCCACCTCCTGGGTTTAAGTGATTCTTCTGTCTCAGCTTCTGGAGTAGCTCGGATTACAGGCACCTGCCACCACACCCAGCTAATTTTTGTATTTTTAATAGAGACAAGGTTTCAGCCATGTTGTCCAGGCTGGCCTCAAACTTCTGACCACAAGTGATCCGCCCACCTCAGCCTCCCAAAGTGCTGGGATTACAGGTGTGAGCCACCGTGCCCAGCCGATAACTATAGTTTTGTAATATAATTTGAAGCCAGGTAACGTGATGCCTCCAGATTTGTTTTTGGCTTAGGATTGCTTTGGCTATTTGGGCTCTTTTTTGGTTCCATATGAATTTTAGGATTGTTTTTTCTAATTCTGTGAAAAATGATGTTGGTGTTTTATTTTATTATTATTATTTTATTTATTTTTTTTTTGAGACAGTGTTTCGCTCTTGTTGCTCAGGCTGGAGTTCAATGGCACCATCTCGGCTCACTGCAATCTCCGCCTCCCTGGATCAAGCGATTCTCCTGCCTGTCTCCCGAGTAGCTGGGATTACAGGCACCTGCCACCATGCCCGGCTTATTTTTGTATTTTTAGTATAGAGGGTGTTTCACCACGTTGGCCAGGCTGGTCCGGAACTCCTGACCTCAAGTGATCCACCAGCCTCAGCCTCCCAAAGTGCTGGGATTACAGGTGTGAGCCACCGCGGCCGGCGATGTTGGTATTTTAATAGGAATTGCATTGAATCTGTAGATTGCTTTTGGCAGTATGGTCCTTTTCATGATATTGATTCTTCCAATCCATGAGCATGGGATATGTTTCTTTTTCAGCAGCTTCTTGTAATTCTCCTTGTAGAAATCTTTCATCACTCTGATTAAGGATATTCCTAGGTATTTTATTTTATTTTATTTTATTTTATTTGCAGCTATTGTAAAAGGGATTGAGTTCTTGATTTGATTCTCAGCTTGGTCGTTGTTGGTGTATAGCAGTGCTACTGATTCATATACACTGATTTTGTAACCTGAGACTTTACTGAATTCGTTTCTCAAATCTGGGAGTCTTTTGGAGGAGTCTTCAACGTTTTCTAGGTATATAGTCATCGTTGTCGAACAGCAATAGTTTGACTTACTCATTTTCAATTTGAATGCCCTTTATTTCTTTCTCTTGCCTGATTGTTCTGGCTAGGCCTACTCTATTGAATTCTTAACGTTAGTTATATTCTTCATTTCTAGAAGTTCAATTTGGTTTTCTTTGCAAATTTACCTAGAATTAGATTGTTTATCGCTCATGTTATTCTCTCTTATGTATTTAAACGTTTTATAATCTGTAACTGATAATTTTAATATTAAGGTGTCAGGGTTTTAATTCAGCTGTTGTCTCTGCTGACTCTTACTTGTGGTAGCAGGTTCCCTTGCGTGTATTATATTTTGCGGTTGTGAGCTTATATTCAGAATTTTAAGTATGTGTGAACGTGGACCTATGCTTACAAATACTCAAGGGCAACTGCATGTCTTTACTTAAGACCACAGGCCAAAACCTGTCATTTTTATTTTTGTTTTTATTTATTTGTATTTTTTGAGACGTAGTCTTGCTCTGTCACCCAGGCTGGAGTGCAGTGGCGTAATCTCAGCTCACTGCAACCTCTGCCTCCCGGGTTCAAGCAATTCTTCTGCCTCAGCCTCCCGAGTAGCTGGGATTACAGGCGCATGCCACCACACCCAGCTAATTTGTATGTTTTTAATAGAGGCAAGGTTTCACCATCTTGGCCAGGCTGGTCTTGGAACTCCTGACCTCATGATTCACCCGCCTCGGCCTCCCAAAGTGCTGCGATTACAGGCGTGAGCCACCGCCCCTAGCCAAAACCTGTCATTTTCTTTGACCAACAGGCAGTTTTTGTTTTCTCATTCATCTTTTCACAGAGATCCTAGCTTTATGTAGACCCATCAGATCCAACTCACTCTTACATGGGCTCGAGGTAATGTCTGTCATCCCTACCAGGCTCTGATTCGTGGCTCTTTGGGGCAGCCATGGCTTCACCACTGTATTAGCGTATCACTCTGATTTTTTGCTTTCTCTTCATCAACAGCTCCTGACAGTTTAAAAGAAAGTGTTTCCAAAGCTTTTGACTTTTAAAAGAATGTGTTTCTAAATTTTTTGAGGCAGAAGAATTTTCTGAGAAATGTAGTGTGTTGTTTGGTCCTGTCTTCATTTTACATGTTTAAAAAGCTCAAGTGACTTGTTCAAGTTTATGCTAGAAGTGGTAGAACTGTGACCACTTCTTATTTATTGCTTTCTAATATGCTTATTTGCCTTAAACTGAGATTTAAAAATTAGTTCCAGTTAGAACCAAAGAAGGCCTTTCTGTGGAAGTGACATTTGATCAGACTCTTAAAATTCAGGTAGGATTCTCATAGGTAGAGATAGGAGGTAAAAGGTTCTACATAAAGGTGAATGACATGCATGCAAGTAGGAAAATAGGGAACTATAGGGAATAATCAACAATTATCAGTCGTTTAGTGTGGGTAAAATCATCTTACATGTGTATTTTTAAAATCTCGCCTCCTGTACAAATCTCGCCTCCTGTACCCTTCATTCTCCCATTCTACTTCCCAGTCACAGCATTTATTGCATTGAATTCACAGAGTATGAATTTTTATTTACTGTGGTAAATTAGAAGGAGCTTGAATAGTCTTGAATAATGATCGCAGAAACTTTGTCTTGACTTGGTAGAAATTGGAAGGAAGTGTTCTGTTTCAACCCCAACAGGTGTAGTGCAATTCAATTCTGGCATTAACCACCTGGAATCAGTGCATACACACAATTAAAGGGCACAGTGTCCAACAATACTGCCCTTACTTCAGACTTCAGCCTCACTTTGAGAATCCCCAGATCACCTGCACTTCTGTCAATTGGCTACAAATCCAGGGTTTTCCATGACCCCATAAGATTCAAGAATATGCTAGAACAACTCACGGAATTCAGGAGAGTGTTATACTTATGAATACAGTTTTATTATAAAGGGTGCAAATCAGGAAGGAAGTGTTCTGTTTCAACCTTAACTAGTCTACTGCAACTCAATTCTGGCACTAACTACTCAGAGTTAGTACAGACCCTACAAGTTAAAAGGCACTGTCTTCAAATAATGACTGAGGAATTAAGGTAGTATGGAAAAGGATGTGATTATATAGATTGTATTTTACTGAAATTTGTAGATTTATATTTTACTGAATTTTGTAGGTAGAATAAAGATAATAGATAGCAATCCAGTATCATTTTATGAGATAGGTGGATCAGAGCCAGATTGTTGAAAAATTTGAAAGCCAGAAAAAAAGTGTTTGAATTCTATGATGGGCTTGTGGATGAATTTTGAATACATGAGTATTATGATTAAGATGTTTGTTGGAGGATTAGATTGGCTATACAGAAATGTTTGGCTACTTTTTGAGGGAGGGATAATGAGAGCCTAAGTTAAATTGGTAGAGTCTGAAATGCAGAAGAATAAGTGCATGAGAGTTTGTGGCAGGCAAGTAAGTAAAACTTAGTGACCGATTTGTCTGTTCATCTGTTTACTTTTGAGCACTTGTGAAAGAAGAAGGGTAGAATGAGAGACTGAAGAGGAAAAACAGAATAACTGATAAAGCAAGAGGGGCTATCAGTAGCACAGATATAGGAACTAATCTTGAAAATTCGGAGAAACGCTTTTCTGAGATAGGAGGAAAGGAAAATAAAGGACAACATTTTTGAGGTGGACAGGAGATGAGTTTGGGAAAGAGGCAGTTTTGCTAAGAGTAGGGGGAAATGGGATAGGGAGGAGGGGGAGTCCTATCAGCAGCTGGATTTCCTGAATTGGGCGTGCAAAGGGCTTAGAATACCCCATATGTTACATGTTGATATGGAAGTCAACAAGAGAGACTAAGGAGTTAATAGTGGATCAAATAATTGCAGTTTTGGACTTTTTCCAACAATTCACAGCATCCTTTAAGTAAGCGTAGAAAGGCAAACCGGATTATTTATCCATAATTGACCAAGTAAAAACACTTCAAATGTTATTAAATAAAAGTTGCCCCCGATAAGGTGGTGAAGATGATGATTTTATAGAAAAAAAAAATGACGCAAACTTAGTCTCTTTTACTTTTTAACTCAATGTTTATTTGCCAAGAAGTTCGACCAGTTCTATGAGTAACTAGATTATTGGGACAGTTCAAAATTAAAAAGACAAGTGATAATAGTTAAACTTATATCCATAACTCAGCTGAACTATTGATCATAATGCTTCTAAAGAGGGAAAAAAAGAAAAAAAAAAGCCCTCGTTTTTTTGTTTTTTTTTTTTTTTGAGACAGAGTCTCGCTCTGTCTCCCAGGCTGGAGTGCTGTGGCGTGGTCTCAGCTCACTGCAAGCTCCACCTCCCGGGTTCACGCCATTCTCCTGCCTCAGCCTCCTATGTAGCTGGGACTACAGGCCCCTGCCACCAAGCCCAGCTAATTTTTTGTATTTTTAGTAGAGACAGGGTTTCACTGTGTTAGCCAGGATGGTCTCGATCTCATGACCTCATGATCTGCCCGCCTCGACCACCACTCCCGGCCCTCTTTTTTTTTTTTTTTTAAATCAACGCAGGAAATGGGGAACGTATTTAAAATTTTCCACCTAAAAGGAATGAACAATACTATTTTAAAACAAAGATGAGCACTGCAGAGTATTTTGAAACTCAGCCTCCCTAACCAAATGGAGTATTGCAATAATTTTTTTTTCCTGACATGTAAACATGTTAAATGCAATGGCCTCCCTATTTGAAATCCTCCAGTGGTTTCCCATTATACTTAGAATAAAAATCCAAAGTCTTCACCATGGCCATAGAGACCTGCTAACACTGTATACTACCTCACCCTCCAAATTTCTTTCATGTTACCCTCATGGCTCACTGTTCTGCAGTCACAGTGGCCTCCTCTCTACTGGGCATGCATTTTCCCCTTCTTGAGAGCCTTTCTTGATTATGACTTCTGCTAAGCATTCTCTCTCTGGCCTCTGCTAAATGTCACCCTTTCCCTAAAATTTTTCTTTATCTCCCTGACCAATCTAAGTAGTTCTCCATCATTGAACCTACTTTATTTCCTTTATAATAACTTATCACAATTATACATTTTTTTTGTTTTTATACATTTTAAAAATATCTTTCCAGCTAAAAAGAGAGTTTCCTGAGGATAGGCACTACATGTTTTTTTCACCACTTGTACTGAGCCTTCACTTAGTAACTCCTCAGATGTTTGTTGAATGAATTAATGCTTTCTAAGTATTAAGTGCTTTATTACATTCTCTCATTTAATCCTCACAAAAGGTAAGATATTATTATAATTCCCGCATTACAAATAAGGAAACTGTATCCCACAAATATATAAAATCATTATTTGTCAGTTAAAAATAAAATTTAAAATAAAAACAAAGAAATTGGGGTACCTAGCACCCCAAACTTAGGGCTTCATGACCATAAAATCTTCATCCCTCTGCCACATTTCCCTGTCAGCTCATTAATAGTTTAAATTCTTTCATACGTGTGTTTTAAAGTAAGAGAGAATGACATTTTAAATGCTTAGAGCATGTTTTTCTTTTTTTTTTCTTGAGATGGAGTCTCACTCTGTTGCCCAGGCTGGAGTGAAGTGGTGTGATCTCGGCTCACTGCAACCTCTGCCTCCCGGGTTCAAGTGATTCTCCTGCCTCAGCCTCCCGAATAACTGGGATTACAGGCACCCACCACCACACCTGGCTACCTTTTATATTTTTAATAGAGACGGGGTTTCGCCATATTGGCTAAGCTGGTCTTGAACTCCTGACCTCAGGTGATCCGCCTTCCTCGGCTTCCCAGAGTGCTGGGATTACAGGCGTGAGCCACCACGCCCGGCCTTTATACTTTTCTATATAGTAGTTGCATCTATGGAAATTAAAAATTGAAGAGTAGGGTGGTTTTTAGTTTCACTTTTGAAGATTGAATTGTAATTGAATTATATCTGTGTTGTTTAGTATGAATAAGAAGTTACTTGTATTGGTCATTTTTGGCCTAAATAGAAAATAAATTATACCTGTGGTAATATTTTTACATTTTTTCCTTTCCATGTGGCATATTTGTGGATATGAGTGGCTGATTTCCCAAGATTATAACAAGTTGATTCTTATTGTACAAAGTAGTTGAATTTGAAACCTTCATGTGTAATTATATCTGTACATGATGACTTGAATGCTAAGAAAGCAATTTAACCTGATTTCTATATGGATAGTTGCGAGTGTGTTCAGTATGTGAGGAGAATGATTGTTGCTGCTTCTGCTGCTTCTAGCAGAAATATAGGATATCATAGTCAAAACTGACTTTTAAAGTTATATTTAGGTTGTTCCAATTTAATTAACATGACTTCTTTGCCATCAAAAAATAGAGTACACAATGCAGCTGCTACACAATTGAGCTATATGGGGTAAATACTGGCTTGAATCACTGGAGAGGATTCAGTGTTTAGAGGAAAAATTTAGAGCTTTCCTGTCACACCTACACAATGGACTGAAAATTTTTCCTTTTGTTTTTACATATAATATGTTTACCTTTTAATTATTGCTTCATCTTAATAATATACTTCTTAAATAGTGTCATCTTGAATGGTACAACTCTTGGACTAGTTTTGTTTGAGAGTGTGTGTATACTTTTTTTTTTGAAAAAGACAATATAAATAGGTTTTTAGACATTTTGAAACTTGTCTCTGTGTGTGTGTGTGTTTGTCTCTTTTGGTGTTATTGTTTTCTGGCGGAAATTGTATGACTGTGCAGTGAAGCAGGGTATCTCTAAATGATTTTTTTTTTTTTTTCTGAGATGGAGTCTCACTTTCTCGCGCAGGCTAGGGAGTGCGGTGGCACCATCTCAGCTCACTGCAACCTCTGCTTCCCAGGTTCAAGTGATTCTCCTGCCTCAGACTCCTGAGTAGCTGAGATTACAAGTGTGTGCCACCACACCCAGCTACATATCCTTCCTTCCTTCCCTCCTTCCCTCCCGCCCTCCCCTCCCCTCCTCTCTCTCTCTCTCTCTCTCTCTCTCTCTCATTTTGCTAAGCCAACTGTCAGCAAGATTCTGTGTGTATTTTTCATATATGAATAATTGGTACTAAATACTGAGAAGTTTTATTTGTCAAAAACAAAACAGTGATAACATTAGATTAGCTTTCAGGATACTGTGTTTTAGGCTTTTCACTATTTTGAAATGACATTATAATGTCAACTTTCTTCCCTGGTTGATTTCAGAACTTGTTTGTTACAATTCACCTTCCATGTAATTCTAAATCTATTATGGTTTTAATTATAATCTTAACCAAGGAATAATTTTTATTGACCACCTCCTTTTGAACAGATTTATTCACTGATACCAGTTTGCATGTGGATCAGTTGGTTAGGATGATCAAAATGTCTAATTAAAATTTGAGCCAAGGCTAGAATATTTGATTTTATAGTTTTAGATAAATCAGAAATAATTAAAAATCAACTTTTTCTCAGCCTTACACTGGGAGGCTCTGAGGTAGTTATAAAGGAAGCAAAAGAAGTGGTTCTGTCCTCAAGATAATGGAGGAGGTAGGAAGGACAGAAAAATACATACATTTCTTAAACATTTAGAGTAACCTGGAAAAATTGATCCAGAAAGACTCTGTGAAAACTATCTTTATTTTATTGATTGATTGATTGATTGATTGAGATGGAGTTTTGCTCTGTTGCCCAGGCTGGAGTACAGTGGTCCGTTCTTGCCTCACTGCGACCTCCTGCTTCCCAGGTTCAAGCGATTCTCCTGTCTCAGCCTCCCTAGTAGCTGGGATTATAGGCATGCACCACCATGCCTGGCTAATTTTTGTATTTTTAGTAGCGATGGGGTTTCACCGTGTTGTTCAGGCTGCTCTCGAACTCCTGACCTTAGGCGATCCACCCGCCTCAGCCTTCCAAAGTGCTGGGATTACAAGCATGAGCCATTACGCTGAGCTGTGACAAATATCTTAAACAAAATTTTGAAGAAATTAGAGAAGCAGCCAGGGAAATGCAGATGGCATATGAGAGAAGGTAAAATGCTTTAAAATGTATAGTAGATAGTATTTTAATGGGTGATGAGAAAGTTTTAGTAGCTAAGATTTTGTTGAATTTAAGTGGATCAGATCAGAAGCCAGAGGAGCAGTATACTGGGAAGGTTGGAGTGTTTTTTTTTGGTGTAGGATTTTTGTTATTTTGTTTTTATTTTAATTTTATTTTAAGGAAGATGGCACCTGTGAATAAGAAAGTTTAGAATAAAAATAGGCTAGAAGCAAAACTGCTAGAAAGAAAGCTGCTGTGCTGTGATGTAACAGTGCTGTATTGGTTAGGTCTGTGCTAGTGTTATGAGTGTAGAAATAGTAAGACCAGAAGTAAGAGTGCACAGGGTCAGATTTCAGCACTAATGGTACCTCTAAAGGCATGTAATCATCCCTTTTAAAAATACTGCAATAATTTAGCAGTTAATTTTTACAAATGATTTAGTGTTTTTCAGAAAATAAGTCAAACCATAAATAATAATTTCTGGACTTTTAAATACTACAACACAAATAACACTAAACCCTCAGAGAGCAAAGCCACATTTTGATGTTTATGCTTTTTATTGTGATAGGACACTGAAAATGTGTATGAGGAGAAGAATGGTTTAATGCCTTTTTCCAGGATGTGTTTATATGAAAAATTTCTGTCTATGTTGTATCTACATGAGCACATGGTAATTTTCCATGAAGTAAGGTTAAAGGGGAAATGACAGCGTACTGTTTCTTTTGGCTCTTGTGCTAAGTTGGTCAGCCTTCTGACTCTTACTGAACCAATCAAATGTTCAGCACTGCTAAAACAAAGATTTTTATTTCTGGCTTTCCCTGTTATTCTTTCCTAAAATTGACGAGTCATTCCAGTTTTAGTGATTTTACTAACCAAAAAAGTTACAATGTTGTAAACTAATAGTTCAAATTTAAAAAATCAATTTTAATAAACATGCTACGTACTGAAAATATGTATGGCAAGGTTCATTTGATTTTTAAGGATTTCAGTAGAATTTCTTAGTTATAACACTACCATTTTTGCCCTTGTAATTTCTAATAAATAGAAATACTGAGTTGTGTTCCTTAATACTGGCTTACCCCAAATTATCTGCAAACAATACATTAATTTGACTGGATTCCTACCTCAAATCCTTGGCTGTAGGTAAATTCTATTTCAAAAAGACTTCTTGAAAACAAGATTGATATCTTCATTTACTAAAATTTAATAGCACTGTGCTTAGTAACTAACACCTGGTATTTACCTTGAGCATAAAGTGGAAGTAGCAATATGACTAGTTGATGTAATAATGACAGCATGGTTCTAACATTAGTATGTTCATTTTTGTGCACAGTATTATTCTAAGTATTTCTCTGATTCTTGGAAGGAACTTAATATCATTTGAGAAGTCAGTAGCAGTTTATATTTGTATTGCCAACTGGACAAATCAAGATTAATTTTAATTCATATACCAATTACTCTATGAATTTTGCTATATGGACTAGAAAATATCTACAGACAGATCTTGAAAATATGGACTTCCATTTATATATAATAGTATTTATGGATTTTCCCACTGTACATAATGCCTTCAGAGATAAAAGTAAAATAATGAATTATTTTAAATATTAATTAATTTTAGCCTACTTTTAATCTACCTGATACCACAGTTCCTATTTTTAAAATGAAACTGTGCTATTTATATTAGTTATGAGTAATACCTTTCTTCTGGAAAGAAAAAACACATCTTGGAAGTATTCAGAGTGGTATTGTATGTTACCTAATTGAAAAGTCCGTCTCTGGGAGAAGTATGATTAAGTAGACTGATAATATTCTATTATCCTACATTTCTGTATGATGAGCTGAAAGCAGATACATTATTCTTTTTTCCAGTAGAAGTAGCAATAGCTATATTTTCAAAGGAAACTTTAAGGATTAGTAATTGTTTAGCTTTTAACATGCAAATTTTTTTTTTTTTTTTTTTTTTGAGACTGAGTCTCACTCTGTTGCCCAGGCTGGAGTGCAGTGGCATGATCTCAACTTATTGCAACCTCTGCCTCCTGGTTCAAGTGATTCTGCTGCCTCAGCTTCCCGAGTTGCGGGGACTACAGGCGTGAGCCACCACGCCCAGCTAATTTTTACATTTTTAGTAGAGATAGGGTTTTACCATGTTGGCCGGGCTGGTCTCAAACTCCTGACCTCAGGTGATCTGCCCACCTCGGTGTCCCAAAGTGCTGGGATTGTAGACGTGAGCCACTGCACCTGGCCGACCATGGAAAATTATAGCCTATCTTTAACTATGTTGAATAGAGGCTTGTGAAGCACCTTTGATGGGTTTTGCAATTACATTGATGAGAAAATAGATCTATAACATCATGATGGCGTTTCTGCCAATGTTAAAGCACTGCTGATAGGCAGATAGGCTGCAGTGCAAGTATAATTGCACAGGCCTGCACTGCTCCCAGAAGGCCGGGTAACATCTATTCCATGAAGCAGGCTATCATGGTAGATATCTGGAGAAAGTTTAAAAACATTATAAAACCCACTCAAACTACCTTCAGCAAGTAAAGGCAAAGTATTGAAAATTTGCAGGGTTTCTCATGTAACAGGACAGAAACCAAATTTAGAACCTGGAACTGGAAGACCACGAGGCAACTTATTTTCTTCCATAATTTCCCTTTCTTCCCTTGCCTCCTTTCCCCACCTTCCTGCCATCCCTGTTTCCTAGGTATTCCTTGGTAATGTCAACATCAAACCAGTTTTTTTATAAGCTAGTGAACTCTAGGATTCATCTTTATTACTAAAACTCTTAAATCCTGTCTTCTACAAATACATATTTTTCAGTTGGCATATAATGTAAATACAGCTTCAGGGGCTGGCCTATCTTAGGAGGTTGAGGAGGGAGCAGCTAAACAGAAACTGCCTATTTACTGGAGCTGTAGGTAATCCTGACCACCCTGCACTAGCACTTTCTGATCCTGTTTACCTCCTAGCTACCCCCACTCGCTTCAGCCACAAAAAAAGAGATTATGGCATACATTTTGAAAGTCTCCCAGAAATACTGCATGAGCAAAGACTTATTTTTCTTGGGCTGAAAGGTCATGATACCTTGATACTATAAAAAAATGAAAGTTTTTCTAAGCATACAGAATATTTAAACTGTTTACAAAATTGTTACAGAAAACAGAAAAAGAAAAAAAGCATAATAACACGTGTAGTAACATAATACAGTGTAAGACATGGAGAAATTTCATAGTAACAAAAGTAACTTCTACTAAAATCAGCTTTCCAATATAGAATTTTTTCCTCAGGTTTTTATTTTTTTTTTAATTTTATTGTATTGTATGTATGTATGTATGTATGTATGTATGTATGTACTTGTTTATTTTTGAGATAGAGTTTCGCTCTTGCTGCCCAGGCTGAAGTGCAGTGGCGCGATCTCGGCTCACTGCAACCTCCCCCTCCCAGTTCAAGCAGTTCTCCCACCTCAGCCTCCCAAGTAGCTGGGATTACAGGTGTGCACCACCATGCCTGGCTAATTTTTTTTTTTTTTTTTTTTTTGTATTTTTAGTAGAGACAGGGTTTCACCATGGCCAGGCTGATCTTGAACTCCTGACCTCAGGTGATCTGCCTGCCTCGGCCTCCCAGAGTGCTGGGATTACAGGCGTGAGCCACTGCGCCCAGCCTATTTTATTTTATTGAGATGGAGTCTTGCTCTGTCGCCCAGGCTGGAGTGCAGTGGTGCTATCTCAGCCCACTGCCACCTCTGCCTCCCGGGTTCAAGCAGTTCTCCTCCCTCAGCCTCCTGAGTAGCTGGGATTACAGGCGCATGCCACCATGCTCAGGTAATTTTTGTGTTTTTTTAGTAGAGATGAGGTTTCACCATGTTGGCCAGGCTGGTCTTGAACTCCTGACCTTGTGATCCGCCTGCCTCGGCCTCCCAGAGTGTTGGGATTACAGGCGTGAGCCACTGTGCCCAGCCTCCTCAGGTTTTTAAAATGACTTTTATTTTTTAAAAGTTAATATGTGCATCATGGGTAACAAAAAACACAGGAAGCAAGGAACAAAGTCATCCATAATTACAAGCAGTTTACAGTTTGATGTGTCCTTCTAGGTCCTGTGTGTGTATACATGATATAGGATTTTAATATTGAAAGAAATGGGATAGTAGAGTGAATGTGCCTGGTCCACTGGATCATCTGTCAAAAGAAACTAAGGGAGAACTTGCCGCCTCTGCAGGATACTTTGAAAATGTCCCATTTCAACCATAAAATGCTCTTTAACCAACCAAAGCATAAGTAGCTTACAGAATAATAATGCTTTTCCCAGCATGGGGCAGATGGCTGATCTGACCTATTTATTTCTATCTTAGTGGCATCCCTGAAGCTATATGGAAAAATAATCCACGTTTCAAATTTCACTAGAGGAATGACTTGAACAACTTAAAGTACAGTATTAGACTTGACACCACACACACACACACACACACACACACACACACACACACACACCCTCATGTATTGTCTCATGGCAGTTAGGAATCATAATCAGATGACCTGCCTTCCAGACCCCTCCAAACCAGTTTCTTTACACTACTCTTCAAAACCAAGCAAGTTCATTTATCTTTGCTAAGGATTTAGTTCAGTCAGGGCTTCATTTCTATTTTGGATTTTAATAATTATCTTGAGTTTGTAGCAGCAGTATGATAAGGAGTGAATTTGAAATCTAGGCTATGAATGTTTATTGTATTTCTTACAGTTAACTCCTTTAATCTCTCTGCTTCACTATTTTTATAAAAAAAGGTCAATAACTCCAGAGTGCTTTTGAGGATTCTGGTACATAAAATAATACAAAGGTCTATATGAAAATGTTAAGTTAGTAACTTAATACTTCTAATTTGCCAGGAATTTTTAAATGTCATTATATTTGAATAAGCAAATAAAAAGACCTTTAGAATTGTAACCCACAGCCATCCTTAGACATGGAGACCTTTGCTAGGATTCCTCCCCATTCTCCAAAAATTGTTCTTAGGTGGTGAGGCCTCCCTGAATTGAGAACTCAACTCATTGGACCCAGTAACAGTTAAAACTTCTATGTTCTGACACATAACTTCTGTATCTTCAGAAGATAATGCGACCTATATATTGAATTGTCTCCGACCTCTTTGGTGGTAGATGAGCTGGGAAGGAAATGGAGGGGGTGGGTCTTGAAATAGCTAAGCTGCTTCCCGCTTAGTCATTCCTGCTGACAAATTTCTCTCCTGTTGGAGAGTAACTGGGTGGATCTCGCGCCGTGCAGGTTTCTCAAACCAATGTAAGACTTTTTTTCACTTCGAGAACTGGCTGTTGCCAGTTAATTACTTTCTTTTAGCCTTAGTCAGATCTAAAATGTGACCTTTTGTACAGTCAGGACATTGCACTTTTCTGATAATATTAAATTATTTCATGAAGACTGGACTACCTCATCTGTGAAATTGTAAAAAGATTTATTTGAAGTTATTGTGTTTAAAATAAATTTTCTTTGGATAATTCTCAAATATTTCTTTTGTAAGAAATAGCTGTATATAAAAATTAATTCAGTGTTTACATAAGAATTTTGCCTTTTTAAGCAAAAAGAAAAGTCTGGAGGCATCACATTACCTGATTTCAAACTATACTGTAAGGCCATAGTCACCAAAAACATCATGGTACTGGCATAAAAACAAGCACATAGATCAATGGAACAGAATAGAGAACCCAGAAATTAACCCAAATACTTACAGCCAACTGATCTTCGACAAAGCAAACAAAAACATAAAGTGGGGAAAGGACACCCTATTCAACAAATGGTGCTGCCAATGTAGGAGAATGAAACTGGATCCTCATCTCCCACCTTATACAAAAATCAACTCAAGATGGATTAAGGACTTACTTACATCTACGACCTGAAACTATAAAAATTGTAGAAGACAACTTAGGAAAAACCCTTCTAGACATTGGCTTAGGCAAGGATTTCATGACCAAGAACCCAAAAGCAAATGCAATAAAGACAAAGATAAATAGCTGAGACTTAATTAAACTAAAGAGCTTTTACACAGCAAAAGGAACAGTCAGCAAAGTGAACAGACAACCCACAGCGTGGGAGAAGATCTTTACAATCTGTACATCTGACAAAGGACTAATATCCAGAATCTATAACGAACTCAATCAAATCAGCAAGAAAAAAAACAATCACATCAAAAAGTGGGCTAAGGACATGAATAGACAATTCTAAAAAGAAGACATACAAATGGCCCAAAAATATATGAAAAAATGCTCAACATCACTAATGATCAGAGAAATGCAAATCAAAACCACAATACAGTACCACCTTACTCCTGCAAGAATGGCCGTAATCAAAAAAATCAAAAAACCAGTAGATGTTTGGCATGGATGTGGTGAAGAGGGAACACTTCTACACTGCAGGTGGGAATGTAAACTAGTACAGCCATTATGGAAAACGGTGTGGAGATTCCTTAAAGAACTAAAAGTAGAACTACCATTTGATCCAGCAACCCCACTACTGGGTATCTACCCAGAGGAAAAGAAGTCATTATATGAAAAAGATACTTGTACACATATATTTATAGCAGCACAACTTGCAACTGTGAAATCATGGGACCAACCCAAATGTCCATCAGTCAACGAGTGGATAAAGAAACTGTGGTATGTATATATACAATAGATTACTACTTAGCCATAAAAAGGAACAAATTAGTGGCATTTGGAATGAGCGGGGTGAGATTGGAGACTATTATTCTAAGTGAAGTAACTAACTCAGGAATGGAAATCCAAACATCGTATGTTCTCACTCATATGTGGGAGCTAAGCTATGTGGGGTGCAAAGGCATAAGAAAGACACAGTGGACTTTGGAGACTCAGGGGAAAAGAGTGGGAGGGGGGTGAGGGATAAAAAAGACCACATATTGGGTGCAGTGTATACTGCCTGCTCAGGTGATGAGTACACCAAAATCTCACAGATCACCACCATAGAACTTACTCATGTAACCAGACATCACCTGTTCCCCAATAACCAATGGAAAGTTTTAATACTTAATTTAAAAAAATGAAGTTTGCCTTTTTAACTTCTTTTTTTTTTTTTTTTAACTTAAGGGACTTTCTAAGTGACAGATATCGTTTAGGGAGCTGAATTGCCATCTTAAACTGTGATCTGTTTCATTATGATGGATGTTTTGGACATGACTTGGGAAATGTGCAAATTAAGCCTACTCCTCCTTGCTTTTATTAAATAATTTTTATTATTCTCAGACACGACAATATCAAAAGCCAAATGAAATTTTATCATATTGCACAATATTTGTACCCATTTTCTCAGCATTTAGAACTTTAAAGCCTATTTTATTATGTATTTAATTGCCTTTCATCCTGTGTTCATTATGAATATTTTTCTTTAGATTTAGCCTTTTTATATGTTTTGCATCTTAGAAATTCTTTTCCCAAGCCAGTAATTGACATTGAATACAAAATTACTTTTCTCAAAATTCATTGAGCAATGAATACATTGGTTTTTTCCCTAATCAACAGTCTTTAGTTGTTTGTTTATTGCCTTTTGAATGAGAGAAAAAATGTCTACAGTGTTTCTACCATAAGTTATTTTAAGTCTAAGAATTTGGTCTTTGCCTTACCTGCTCATGTCTAGCTCCATTTTGATTGCAGTCTACTATCTTTCCCAAAACTTCCCTATATTCCAAGATTCATTACTGTTTAAACACTCTATGCTTTTTTGCTTCCAAGGTGCTTAGAATAGTTCACGCTGTCTTAGTGCTCCCTGCAACTCCCATGATCTTTTATTTGGAATAATTACAACACTTTATATTTATTTTATGGCATTTACCATATTCTGCCTTGTTGTTTGGTTATTTTTAATGTGTTGGTCTTTTTACTAGAATGTAAAGTCCTTGAACAGAGCATGTTGTACTCTGACCAATTCCAGTGCTTTAACATAGAAGGTGAGCTCTAGCTGTGTGGCAGGCACATTTATCTGTCATTCACACTCGTGTCAGCATTTGCAGATTCATTAATATCTAACCCATATCGAGAAGATGCAAAGCTCATCCTCCAGGGTCAAAGCAGAACAGATCCATCTTCATTTTATTTTGAAAATTTTTGTATACCCATCAACTGGATTCTGTAATTAAGCTTTTGCTCTATTTGTTTTGTCACTTATCTTTCCATTTCTGGATGTAATAAGAAATATATATTTGGCTTCTGCCCCCATTTCTTGGCACACAGCTTGGAATCTTAAAGTGATGTGTCTTTTTGTATGTGAATGAGGTAACCAATGGCCGGGGGAGCTCCTGGATAGCCTCTGTTTAGGGGCTGATTGCCCAGGGAAACCAACCATGTGTTTAGAGAGTTGGAACTTTCAGCCTACCCCCTTGACCTCTAAAGGGGTGGAGAGGGACTGAAGGTTGAGCCGCTCACCAAAGGCCAATGATCTAATCAACTGTGTTTTTGTGATGGGTCTTCGATTTTAGCTGCTCTTCTCTCTCTGTCTCTGACACACACACACACACACACAGACACACACCCCTACAGTCACACACACACACACACACACACACCCCTACAGTTGATACGTGAACAACTCAGGGATTTGTGATGCTGTCCCCCTGCCACCCTTAACATTTGAAAATTCAAGTGTAACTTTTGACTGTCCCAAAACTTGACTACAGATAGTCTGCTGTTGACCTATCAATAACATAGTCAGTTAACACATATTTTGTATGCTATACATATTACATATACTATATTCTTTTTTTTGTTGTTTTGTTTTGTTTTGTTTTGTTTTGTTTTTTTGAGACGGAGTACCCAGGCTGGCGTGTAGAGTGCTATGGTGTGATCTCGGCTCACTGCAACCTCCGCCTTCCCGGTTCAAGCAATTCTGCCCCAGCCTCCCAAATAGCTGGGATTACAGGCACCCACCACCATGCCCAGCTAAATTTTGTATTTTTAGTCGAGACGGGGTTTCACCATGTTGGCCAGTCTGGTCTCAAACTCCTGACCTCAGGTGATCTACCCACCTCAGCCTCCCAAAGTGCTGGGATTATGAGCGTGAGCCACCGTGCCTGGCCAATACACTGTGTTATCTCTTTTTTTTGGAAGATCAATGTTTATTTACTATCTGCATACAAAAACATATTGCACATCAAACAACCGAAATTAAACAAAACAAGATAAAAAAGATACTCTACTGAAGACAAACATGTAGTTTATATAGAATAAGCCTTCTGGAAATTAATATTTTCGGTAGTTCCAGTTATGTCTGAATGGACATGACTAATTCAGCTTAGTGTTTTAACTAAAGCTATGTTTTATTTTTAAATACTGTACACTTTAATAAATAAACCAAACAAACCCTCAAGGTGGAACAGTCACTGCCAAATATCACCCAGTGTCCCTGCAGATGAGAGTTTAACAAATGTATTCCAGTGGTCTGCAGATTTTTCTCTATAAAGCATTTAAAAAACATATTAAAACAGACCAGTTTCCAAACTAAACTAATGGAGAAATTACAGTTCAGTGCAAAATATTTTAGACTGCATTTTATTCTAGTTTTCCTCAGATGAAGAAGTGGTTGCATATTAAAAATGTAACAAAAGCAGCCAGTGCTTTCATAAAGAATATTGTGTTAGGGATCCCACCTCACCCACCACCCCCCATCTGCCATATTTTGAAAAGAAAATAACATTTCTTATAGCCAGCAACTTTTTTTTAATGTTACATATACTATTCTAAAGGAACATCTGATGATTTATAACCCAGTAGGTGTCAAAGTATGTTTAACATATGATTTATTCAGGATCCCTCCCCTTTTTGAATTCCAAATGGTAGAACTGAAAGTGCGATGCAAAGACTGGCGATCCATATTCTATCTTTGGCAAGCTTGTACAAGCACTGTTGTAAATGTAATGTAAAAGAACTGTAAACTAGGAACTTCTTCAGTTTATGAAACACCATTCAGGACTGCTACTTCTTGACTGTTTTCTTCTTTTAAGGTATTAATCTTTTCTTCTCCTGGAGTATGCTGTAGCTTAGAAATGTCATTGCCAGAAGCACTAGTCGGGCTATTTATTGCCTTTTCTGAAGGACCATGCTCTTCAATCACATATTTTGCCTAGCCCATTTTCAGTAACTGAAGCTGTATCAGATTCAGTCATTCCATCCATCAGAACAACATCTTCATCAGTCCTTCGTCTACGAGACCTCGTATGACGATTAGTACTGTGATGAGATTTGCTGGCATCAGTGTCTGCAGTCTGATCTGATTCTGATTATCAAGTACGCTGTATGGATTGCTGTCTGGATCTTTGGGCACAGAACTGATGGAGGATTTGCCACCACGTGGTCCACCACGACCTCGACCCCCTGAAACACTTCTGCATCTTCCTCCTGGGCATCTCCTGCTGTCACGCTGATGTCGGCTGTCTCGATCATCTTCTTCAGTGACCAAATCACTCAGCTTGTCTTTACCCTCAGATTCTATTTCAGAGGGGTTAGACAGCTCAGAATTTGTACCATAACTGGAGGTGTAATTAGGGCCCTGACAACCTCTGCCTCTTCCACTATGAGACCTAGAACCAATCTGTTATGGCTGCTCATTAATCTGTAGGCATTCCATTCTTAGCTGTTCTACTTCCTTTAGATAAGCAATATGGTACTTTAAAAGAACTTGCACATTTCCAATGGTTTCTTTAGTGCCAACAAATACAAATGGAATCATACTGTCTTCTCTGAGTAGTTTTATTTTCACTGTCCCCTTCAATTCTCACCCGAACCATATCAGATTTGTCCACTATTTCTTGAATAACTTTGCCATTTTTTCCAATTACTTTTCCAATGAGATTCTTAGAAACCTGAATAAAATCCTCCACAAATTCCAAGAAACCTCTAGCCTTTTTTACAGCACCAGCACTCTCTATAGATTCTAAATGTTCCAGTGTCTTCATCTAGCTCAATGCGGTAACTCCAGGAACCTTCCTAGCTTGCTGAATGTTACTACCATGTGTTCCTATTGCCACACTCATTAAATTTTCTCTCACAACAAATTCCTCAGGAAAAGCTGCTGCAAGTTGTTTTGTGCATTCTGAATGCTTGGTGATCTCTTCATTTCTGGTCATAAGCATCAACTTCATACAAATACTTCACAAACGCATGTCACTCAAGATGTTTACTTTCTTCACAGTTGCTTCACTGGCAGACAGTGTCATTAGCTGTGTTGTTTCTGGATGGTAAAAAATTCTGCATGCTCCTACTGCTTTCTTAAAATCTTTGTGTGCATTTTCATTAGCACACGCCTCTCTCATATCCTCAGGAAAATCCACTGTGCATTTAAAGACGGTATTTTTTTTTTTGACAGTTTTATTTTTATTGACAGGCCAAAGTTGTTCAAATGTGACTATTTCATTGTAAGTAGCGTCACAAGCAGTATATTCAATGACATAAAATTCTCCTTTCATCATCCAAACTTTAGCCACCCGCCATCCACATGGCTCTTGGTCATTTGCTCTTGAATATACCTCTACTTCATCTCCTTCACTAATTTATTTTTTTATATCAGGTGGTGGAGGTAATCTAACCTCATTAAATGGAACCTGGCATTCTGGTTGCCAATTATTTTCAAAAGCAACTGTAAGGGAGTTGCTTACTTAAGGGAGAACGCAGTGGTGCGTTCTCTGCTCACTGCAAGTTCTGCCTCCCGGGTTCATGCCATTCTCCTGCCTCGGCCTCCCAGGTAGCTGGGACTACAGGTGCCCACCACCATGCCTGGCTAATTTTTTTTTTCTATTTTTTAGTAGAGACGGGGTTTCACTGTGTTAGCCAGGATGGTCTCGATCTCCTGACCTCGTGATCCACCTGCCTCAGCCTCCCAATTGCTGGGATTACAGGCGTGAGCCACCACACCCGGCCCACACTGTATTCTTAAAGTAAGCTAGAGGAAATAAAATGTTATTAAGAAAATAATAAATAAGACAGCATATATTTACTATTCATTAAGTGGAAGTGGATTATCATAGAGATCTTCATCCTCCTTGTCTTCACATTGAATAAGCTGAGGAAAGATAAGTTGGTCTTGCCATCTTAGGGGTGGCAGAGGTAGAAGAAAATCCACATATAAGTGCACGCACTCAATCCAAACCTGTATTGTGCAAGGACCAACTGTGTGAGATGATAGATATTACTATCTATATGTATCCCATAACATGTTGTAAACCTTAAATATACACAATAAAATTTATTTTAAAAAAACATAACACCACCAAAAGTTCAGGGTTTGGAGAGCTTCTGGGTTGCTGAACAGGTAGAGCTGCTACAAAGGTGGCATACTCAGAGTGGGCACAACAGCTCCATACCTGTTCCCCCATACCTTGCCCTACATATCTCTTCTATCTGGCTGTTCCTGAGTTGTATCCTTTTATAATAAACAGTATTTGTGGAGCTGGAGACCATTTTCCTTAGCAAACTAACATAGGAACACAAAACCAAATACCACATGTTCTCATTTGTAAGTGGGATCAGAATGATGAGAATACATGGACACAAGCGGGGGAACAACACACACTGGGGCCTGTTGGAGGCTGGGGAATGAGGGAGGGAGAGTATCAGGAAGAATAGCTAATGGATGCTGGGCTTAATACCTAAGTGATGGGATGATCATAAAAGTTGGAAATAAAAATAAATAAATGGTATTTGTAAGTAAAGCACTTTCTGTGAGCTGCTCTAGCAAATGATTGAACCCAAGGAGGGGCTTGTAAGAACCCTCAGTTTATAGTTGCCTGGTCAGAAGTTTTGGAGGCCTGGGACCTGTGAATTGGTTTCTGTATTGGGGGTTAGTCTTGTGGGACTGAGTCCTTAGCCTATGGGATCTTAACCCAATTGGTGTCTGCTGGGGAATTGATGTGTGGGCATGCCAGAAGTGAAGTGTTGAGTATTATGAGTGAGGGTACAGTAGGAGAGGAAATAAATTACTGTTTCTTTATGTTTTTGTTTTTGTTTTGTTTTTTGAGACGGAGTCTTGCTCTGTCTCCTGGGCTGGAGTGCAACGGCGCGATCTCAGCTCACTGCAACCTTGGTCTCCCGGGTTGAAGCAATTCTCCTGCCTCACCCTCCCCAGTAGCTGGGACTACAGGTGCATGCCACCATGGCTGGCTAATTTTTGTATTTTTAGTAGAGACAGGCTTTCACCATGTTGGCCAGGCTGGTCTTGAACCCTGACCTCAGGCAGTCTGCCCGCCCTGGCCTCCCAAAGTGCTGGGATTACAGGCGTGAGCCACCGCGCCCAGCCCTGTTTAGGTCTTATATTTAAATTTTGTGGAATCTGGTTTTGGCATTAACTATTCTGCAATGATTACATTATTTGGAATTGTTTCTTTTTTATATGTGGAATTATTTCTTTTTGTCTAGTATATTATGATTGAAAAAATTAATAAGCTGAAAGGGATAAAAAAGTCATAATTAAGGATTAATCTTTGGTTGAATTCTATATATTTATAAATTGGTCTGTATTTGTGTATGAGAATTCTATAAACATTGATTGCTGAGGCTTTTTAGCATGTCCTTAATTTATAATTGGTTTTGCAGTTGCTTCCTTTTGTGGTTGTAATAATTTCACTCACATATTGAATGTAGGCACTATAGCTCTGATCCATGTGTTCATAATGCATTTCTTAGCAACCACCAGTGTTCTTTTTAGGAGCTGTGTTTTTAAGAGGCATTGGGGCTTCAGCTTTGAGGAGGACTCAAAAGATATCTTTTTCTATTAATACAGCACAAGCAGCAACATAGATTACAATAGTTTTGACACCTTCTGCATTACTATAGACCAAAATTAAAGGGTTTAAATTTATCTCCAGTATTTAATATCAATGTGCTATCGCTTTTTTCCTGGCCTCATCAACACATTAAACATTATGAATGGTTCCTTGTATATTACGCCCCAATTGGAGTTTCTTTTTTTAATTTATTTTTATATACCTTTCATTAAAAGTTGTAGAACATTTTACAGATGCTAATTATATTTCACAATGCTCCTTTAAAAGTTGTAAGCTTTTATTTTCCACTTTAATGGTAAAATAGTTGCAAATATGTATTTAATTTACTAGATCACCACTTAACCATGACAACTTTCCCTTCTTTTTACTCCTCAGTCCTCCATGACAACTCTGCTAAATAGAATTGTCTGCAGTGATGAAAATGTTTTATATCCTCATGTCCAGTATGGCAGCCACTAGCATTTGAAATAGAGCTAGTGTGACTGGGAAACAGAATTAATTCTATTTCACTAATTAAAAATAAAATATAGTCACATATGGCTAGTGGCTACTGTATTGGACAGCACAGCTCTCCAGTCTCCACCATCCCAACAAACTGCTATTGTGGTTTACCTGCTAATTGCCAAATCCAGTCAATATGTTTCTTTGATCTTTCTCTGGCATTTGATTGACTGTGTCCTTATTTTATAAACTCTTTCTTTGGCATCTGTGCCTTCACTGTCTCTTGATTCTTAATTTTTCTGCGGATGATATCGATGGTTTTAGATGTCTGCACTTGGCTCTTACATTGTCTTAAAGCACACTTTAGCTATTCATTCAACATTTGCTGGGTATCAGTTTTGTGGTGCTAGGAATAACTTACTCCCTCCTTCAGGAAATTCCCCTGGCCTCAGCTGGCATTACTGCTAAAGATTATAAAATCAATCTCTTCTTCACTTGAGTTTATTTCTTCAGAAGTCCAGACTCATGTACTTAACTTCCTATTGATAGTTGGTTCTGGTTGTCTCATGAGTGCCTCAAGTGACTACTTAGTACTGAACTTATCTCCACTCCTATATAAAAGCAAAAAACCTTCCACCTATCACTCTTCACATTATCATACATCTACTGCTTCTTAATTACAATATCCCCCCCTTATCCTTAGGGGATATGTTCCAGGATCCTCAGTGGATCCCTGAAACTCAGATAGTACTGAACCCTGTGTATACTATGTTTTACCAATCCGACAACTGAGAGGGCTACTAAGTGACTAACAGGTGGGTAGTATATAAAGATTGAATATGGGACAAAGGGAGGATTTATGTCTTGGGCAGGATGAAGCAGGATGGCACAAGATCTCATCATACTACTCAGAACAGCATGCAGTTTAAAACTTAAGGATTGTTTGTTTCTGGAGTTTTCCATTTAATATTTTTGGACTGCAGTTTACAGCAGATAACTGAAATCTCAGATAAAGTAGGGACTACTGTACTTGTAAAGCCTCTAATCTCATCTTTCTTTCACACATCTTGTCATATTTATTGTCCTGGCTCTCAGGAGCAGGAACCCAAAGCATAGATTCTTGCTCATTTTTCTCTTCCTGATACATCCAAAGGTTCCAATTTCTACTTGTAGCTCTTTCCCTCTTTGTTAATTTATCAGTTGATGTCTAAGCTCCTTGAAGGAGCTCTTCATGATCTCGTTTCAGGGTGAATCTACGCTCTAGGTGTGCTAAGCCAATAGTATTTCCCCCAAACACCGTTTCCTTTTCCTTTTCTTTGTTTTCCTAGAGAGAACTTATCAACTCTAACACCATTTTCTACTACTCCCTTCTATAGACAAAGTCAGAACAGTTGTTTCTCCTCTTTCTATCATCATCACTATAGCTGCCTTAGATTAAATGCTTCCTATGTGTCAGGCACTATTCTGAGTGTTCTGTATTATCTTATTTAATTCTTAAACAGCACAGTCAGCTGTAGGTACTGAAACTCAGGCACAAAAGTTAAGAAACCTTTTTTTCTTTTTTCACTTTTGTGTGATTATTTTTGGGAAAAAAATTTTATTTTATTTTTTGGAGCTGTTTTAGATTTATAGAAAACCTGCAAGAGCATAGAGAGTTCTTATATGCCCGTTCTCCCTACACAGTTTCCCCTATTATTAACATTTTGCATTACTGTGATACACTTGTTATGATTGATGAACCAATATTGATATATTAATATTAACTAAAGTCCATAGTTTACATTAGGATTCACTCTTTGTCTCCTACAGTTCTGTGAATTTTGACAAATGTATAATATATCATTCAGTATCCTACCATACAGTCCCATACAGCATAATTTCATCTGCCTAAGAAATGTCCTATGTTCCACCTGTTTGTCCCTTCCACTTCCCCCTGGCAACTTATGATCTCTTTAGTGTCTATGGGTTTTTGTTTTTGTTTTTTTAATAACCAGAATGTCATATAGTTGGTATCATAGTGTATAACCTTTTCAGACTGGCTTCTTTCACTTAAGATTCTTTCGTGTCATTTTGTGGCTTGATAGCTCATTTCTTTTGATGAAAAATATTCCATTGTATGAGTATACTGCAGTTTGTCCATTTATCCATTAAAGAACATCTTGGATGCTTCCAATTTTTGGCAGTTATAATAATGTTGATATAAAGATTTGTATGCAGGTTTTTGTGTAGACATAAGTTTTCAACTTATTTGGATAAATACTTAGCAGTGGGATTGCTGGATTGTATGGTAAGACTGTGTTTTGCTTTGTAAGAAACTGCTGGACTGTCTACCAAAGTGGTTGTACCATTTTACATTCCCACCAACAATGAAGGAGAGTTCTGTGGCTCTACATTTTTGACAGAAATTGGTGGTGTCAAATTTTTTTGTGGATTTTAAGCTGTGGATTTACATTTAAATCAAATTTAAATTTAAGTTGTGGATTTTAAGCATTCTAATAGATGTGTAGTGGTATCTCACTACTCATCATCGTTTTAATTTTCAATTTCCTAATAACAAATGATATTGAACAATTTTTCATATGTTCATTTGCCATCTGAATGTCTGCTTTGGTGAGGTGTCATTCAGTTTTTTGCCCGTTTTATAATTGGGTTGTTTCTTACTGTTTTTTTGTTTTTTGTTTTTGTTTTGTTTTTTGAGACAGAGTCTCACTCTGTAGCCCAGGCTGGAGTGCAGTGGCACGATCTCAGCTCACCGCAACCCCTGCCTCCCAGGTTCAAGTGATTCTCCTGCCTCAGTCTCCCGAGTAGCTGGGATTACAGGCATGCGTCACCACGCCTGGCTAATTTTTCATATTTTTAGTAGAGATGGGGGTTTCACCATATTGGTCAGGCTGGTCTCAAACTCCTGACCTCGTGATCCGCCTGCCTCAGCCTCCCAAAGTGCTGGGATTACAGGTATGAGCCACTGCGCCCGGCCCTCTTATTGTTGAGTTATAAGTTCTTTGTATATTTTAGATACTAGTTTATCACATACGTGTTTTGCAAAGATTTTCTCCGAGTCTGTAGCTTGTTTGTTCATGCCCTTAACAGTGTCTTTCACAAAGCACAGATTTTTAAATTTTAATGAAATCCAATTTATTGGGGTTTTTCTTGGATTGTCTTTGATGTTATATTTAAAAGTCGTCACCAAACTCAAGATCACCTAGATTTTTTCCTCTGTTATCTTCTGTAAATATTATAGTTTTGCATTTATATTTAGGTCTGCGATCCATTTTGAGTTAACATATTTTTGAAAGGTATAAGATCTGTGTCTAGATTATTTATTTTGCATGTAGGTAGATAACCAGTTGTTCAAGCACTGCTCAACTTGTTGAAGTTCAATGAAGTCTTGAACGTAACTGTCAAGTTGAAGACTATCTTTTCTCCATTGAATTACTTCTGTGCTCTGTTTTAAAAGATCAGTTCACTGTATTTGTATGGGTCTGTATCTGGACTGTCCTGTCCTTGATCTTTCTGTCTGTTCTTCTGCCAATGGCATACAATCTTGATTACTGTAGCTTTACAGTAAGGTGTGTTGTTTTTTGTTTGTTTTCTTGTTTGTTTGTTTTGAGACAAGGTCTCGCTCTGTCACCCAGACTGGAGTGCAGTGGCACGATCTCGGCTCACTGCGACGTCTGCCTCCCAGGTTCAGCTATTCTCCTGCCTCCGCCTCCTGAGTAGCTGGGACTACAGACAGTGCCACCATGCCCAGCTAATTTTTGTATTTTTAGTAGAGACAGTGTTTCACTAACACTGTCTGTTTGTTGGCCAGGCTGGTCTCAAACTCCTGACCTAAGGTGATCTGCCTGCCTCAGCCTCCCAAAGTGCTGGGATTACAGGCATGAGCCACCTTTACAGTAAGTTTTGAAATTGGATAGTGTCAGTCTTTTGACTTTTTTCCTTTTTTTCTTCAATATTATATTCATTATTATGGGTTTCCTGCCTTTCTGTATAAACTTTAAAATCAGTTTGTCAATATTCACAAAATTAATTACTGGGATTTTCATTGAGACTATATTGAAATTTATGTAGGTCAAGTTGGGAAGCACTTGTATTTTAACAGTATTGACTCTTCCTGTCAATTCTTGGACTATCTCTCTATATCTTATTTATATGTTACTTATATTTATTTATATTAATACATATTTATATAGTTTATATTTTATTTATATTCTATTTATATCTTCTTTCATTGGTATTTTATAGTTTTCCTCATATAAATCTTGTATATATTTTGTTAGACTTATACTTAAGGGTTTTTTTCCAGTGCTAATATAAATGGTGTTGTGTTTCAGTTTCAAATTACATTTGCTCATTACTGGTATATAGGAAAGCAATTAATTGACTTTTGTATATTAAGAAATCCTGTATCCTGCAACCATGCTATAATCACGTATTAGTTCCAGTGGATTTTGTGTGTTATTTAGAAGTGTGTTGTTTAATCTTCACATACTCTGAGATTTTTCAGCTAGCTTTCTGTTGTTGAGTTCTAATTCCATTGTGATCTGAAAGCATACTTTATATGATACCTATTATTTCAAATTTAAGGTTTTATGACCCAGAATGTTGTCTAACTTGGTTAATAGTCCATGAGAACCTGAGAATAATATATAAAGTTCAAAACAGGTTTCACTGGACCCAAATCAGAATGTCTGCAGGGCTGCGTTTACTTTGGAGGCTCTAGGGAGAATATATTCCCTTGCGTTTCCCAGTTTCTAGAGGCCGCCACCTTCCCAAGTAGCTGGGGTTACAGACACGCGCCACCGCGCCCAGCCAATTTTTTGTATTTTTAGTAGAGATGGGGTTTCGCCATGTTGGCCAGGCTAATCTGGAACTCCTGACCTCAGGTGATCCACCCGCTTCCACTTCCCAAATTGCTAAGCTAACAGGTGTGAGACACCGCACCCGGCCACTAAACAGAATTTGTTATCTGATCATGATTCAAACAAAGAATCTAAAGTTAGGGGCTCAGAAACTTTTTTCTTCCAACAAATAAATGAACAAAGTCATTGATATGTCTTCCCTAGCCTTTGTTCTTATTCTCATCTCTAGTCTGATGTCCTTTGAGTAGACTGCCTTACACTGACAAATGCCATGCCAAACTTCTATATTCAGTAATGTAGTTTGTTAATGTTTTCCTTCTCATTCAGGTATTGTCAGCTGATCTCATGGATAGAGGTTTAAATGGCCTCTGGTAATAGTGACAATGCAAGGGCGAGAAAGGTTCCGCTTTCTCTTTTGTGTCTCTCTTTTAGATGTCAGCATCATAATTCTGCCAACTCAGTTAGCTAAGTATTTGGCTAGTTATTTTCATTCTCAGCTAACCAGAATGTGTTTTACCTTTTAGGTTTACCGACAAGACTGTGAAACTTTCGGGATGGTGGTGAAAATGCTGATTGAAAAAGATCCTTCATTAGAAAAGTCTATACAGTTTGCATTGAGGCAGAATTTACATGAAATAGGTGAGCGGTGTGTTGAAGAACTCAAGCATTTCATTGCAGAGTATGATACTTCCACTCAAGATTTTGGAGAGCCTTTTTAGATTTTTCTGCTCAGGCTAAAAAAAAAAAAAAAAAAAAAAAAACAGTTTCTAAAAATTTTTTTTCCTGGATTGTGTAAATCCTTAATATATGGAATTTTTGTGATGCAGAGAAGTACTTTATGATAGTTGACAACATTTCAATATTAAATAAACATCTAAAATAGTCTGTTTAAGATGTTTGATTCAAATTTTTGTATTTTTTGTAGAGATGGGGTTCACCATGTTGGCCAGGCTAGTCTCTAACTCCTGGCCTCAAGTGATCTGCCTGCCTCAGCCTCTCAAAGTGTTGAGATTATAGGCGTGAGCCACCGCTCCCTGCCCAACACATATACCATCTGAAAATGTTAGAATTCTGAGTTGTGATTTTATTGACTTGTTGCTTGCTTTTTCTTAGGCTTTGTAACTTGTAATATGTTAAAGTGTACTATCCTAATAAACTGAATACTTCGGTATCTTAGAGAATATTTGCTTTGAGAGTAATTCTCATTCAATGATAAAATAGAGCACTTAAATCTCTGAGAGATACCTCAGAAAAAAATCTGTTTTTCCAAGTAATGAACTCAGTGTCTTCTATTACAATAATCCTGAAACTCCTGACTCTCTCACTGATGTATGAGTCTTAAATAATATCATATACAAGACTAATAAATAGAAGAGGCAGTTTGAGGTGGAAGGTGAGGGATATTTTAAGTTTCGGACTGTAGGAGATCAGTCAGGGTGGTAGGAGAAGCTATAAGGAAAGACGCAAACCTTCTTGGAAGGCTGGGAGGTTTTGCAAAGCTTCAGAGAGAATAAAGCTGAAGGCAGCTAATTCTCTTACCCCGAGGCTGAGGGCGAAGAGTAGGTAACAAGGTAGTGTAAAGAAATTTATCTAGATAAGTTTGTTTACATATGTCCTCCGGAAACCAACCCTTGATCAGTGCAAGACTGCTCCCTGCAAAGGGGGGCGACAATGTTCATTACTCACAAATTGTGTTGGCTTCAGGCCTTTGGCATTCTATCTGTACCGAATAAATACAAGCGGCTCCAGCCTATCAGGACTGCACTCTCTTTTGGGCTGCGCTAAAGCCGGCAGTCCCCTAGCCATTCTTACGCAAAATACCTGCGTCTGAATACTCCTTTCATCCGGTCGCTCGGCCAGAGTCTGCAGGACAGACTTGGCAGCAGGTGCCCCCTGTGAGGAACACTGAAATGGATCACGACGGAACCCCCGAAAACGAAGGCGAAGAGACTGCGCAGTCAGTAAGTCATTGGTGCCCGCTCGGGATTTCCAAGTTCAGGGGAATTCTCAAGCTAGGGTTTCATCATGGGACAACAGCTATCCACACAACAGAAACAGTATATAAAAGTATTGAAACAACTGCTTAAAGGTAGCAGAGCCTCGGTTTCGCAGGCTCAATTAAGGGACCCAGTGCAAACTGTCGTTTCCCATAACCCATGGTCCCCAGAAGAAGGCACGCTGGACCTAGAGCTTTGGGAAAAAGTGGGGAGAAATCTTAAACGATATGCACAAGGGCAATGGGTCCCAGTAAAATCTTTAACGTTATGGGCCTTAGTTAAGGCTACTTTGGCCTTGCTCTACACAGAAGAGCCTAAGAAGGGAAAGGAGGAGGAACCATCACCTTATCGCCTCCTCTTCCTCCCTCAGTCCTGCCGTTACCAGATAAAGATACCAAAGAGGAAACGGAGGTTTTCCCTGAGCCCCCTCCCCCAATAAATTGGAAAAAAGACAACAGATACACTACAGCTATGGGACCCTGTTTTAGGCAAGCGGCATTAGAAGGGGACCTCTTGGCCTGCCCAGTGATACAAAATTGACAAGGCAATCAAGTATATGAACCCATTACTTTTTATGCTTATAAAGAGATAAGAAAAAGCATTAGAGAAAATGGAGCTGCTAGTAGCCCATTTACGAAAGGATTAATTAAGGCCATAGCAGACAACTTCCATATAACCCTATAGGACTGGTCAGTGCTAGCTAAAACAATTTTAGAGGCCAGTCAGTACCTCCCCTGGA
Organism: Pan troglodytes; assembly: GCF_028858775.2. Classification (NCBI taxonomy): domain Eukaryota; kingdom Metazoa; phylum Chordata; class Mammalia; order Primates; family Hominidae; genus Pan; species Pan troglodytes. The sequence goes on along the minus strand of NC_072408.2, from coordinate 53,407,383 downwards.
GGACAGAATTTGATGAATTATATAAACAGCAAACCTCTTTCTAGTAATAGCCACTGTTACATTTCTTCCTCTGTCCCTTACGTGGCTCTCTTAAAATCCTATTTGGGTAGAACACTGGCCTTTAAAGGGAGAGAAATTACAGCTGAGCCAGTAAATTAGTTGACCAATTAAAAGCCGGCCATATAGAACCATCAAACAGCCCTTGGAATTTGCCCATTTTCGTCATTCCCAAAAGGTCTGGCAAATGGAGACTTTTGCATGACTTACAAGCTATCAATGCTAATTTGCAATCTATGGGGCCCCTTCAACAGGCTCCCTTCCCCGCAGCAGTTTCTCAAGATTGGCCTATAGTTGTTACTGACTTAAAAGACTGCTTTTATACTATTCCCCTTGCAGAACAGGACAGAGAAAAATTTGCATTTACAATACCAGCTATCAACAATGAAAGGCCAGCTCACCTATTTTATTAGAAAGTACTTTCTCAAGGAATGCTGAACAGTCCTACCATGTGTCAGTATTATGTAAATCAGGCTTTGCTCCCCAGGAGAAAAGAATATCCTAGTTGCAAGATTATTCATTTTATGGATGATATTTTACTAGCAGCTCCAATGGAGCCAGTACTTTTGAGTTTATATGCCTCTGTCATAAGGAATACACAGTTAAGAGGTTTAATCATAGCACCTGAAAAAGTACAGATGTCCTCACCTTAGAAATATCTTTACATACTAACTTCCTGGTCAATAAGACCTCAAAAGGTTAAATTAAATACTAGCAACTAACATACCTTAAATAATTATCAAAAATTGCTAGGCGATATTAACTGTCTTTGCCCCACCTTGGGCATAACTACTGATAAATTACAGAACCTGTTTTCTATCCTAAAAGGCAGTATAGCCCTAGACTCTCCTAGGTATTTAACCCCCACAGCAAAAAGAGAAATTGAGGAAATCAAGCTATTTCTCAGAGGCAACTAGATCGCATAGACCCACAATACTCAGTCCAATTGTTTGTTCTTCCTATTAAACATTTCCCCTACAGGATTAATAGGACAGATGGCCCCGGGGCTGCACTTCCTAGAATAGGTTTTTTGCTCACATACCAGGACTAAAACACTATCTCCCTATATCCAGCTAGTTAGTAAAGTCATCTATACAGACAGCGGATGATGCCATCAGTTGCTAGGTTATGACCCTGATGTCATAAGAATTCCCTTGAGTAAAAAACAATTTGAAGCAGTCTTGCCCCTATCTCTAGACCTTCAGATAGCACTCTCTGATTATGCAGGCCATATAAAACATGCCCTTCCTGCTGACAAACTACTTCAGTTCTTATCTAGTACTTCTGTAGTTATTCCTACAAAGGTAGTTTCCTCCCCCATACCTAACGCTGTAATGCTTTTTACCGATGGCTCTCGTAAAAATGGAAAAGCGGCTATCTGGTGGAAACCACATAACTCCCTCACTCCATCGAGATTTACTAGTACTCAGAGAGCTGAGGTTGAAGCCCTAATATTGGCCCTAGAAACTTTTTCTGTTCAGCCCATCAATATTGTTAGTGACTCTGCTTACTCTGTTTATTTATTGCAGAACCTTGAAACAGCCCTCATTAAGTCTACTCTCGAGCCGGCCCTGTGTGCCTTTTTTCTTTGACTTCAGTAATTGCTAAATCAATGTACACATTCTATTTTTATCACACATATTTGAGCCCACAGCTCACTGCCTGACCCACTGGCTTATGGCAATGATCAAGCAGACCTGCAGGTTATGATGTCACTGCTTAACCAAGCCACCCAATCACATCAATTTTTCCACCAAAATTAGAGAAACTTAACTAAACAATGTCAACTTACCCAAAGACTAGCTAAACAAATTATCCTGCAATGCCCAGATTGCCAGCTCACAGGCATGTCCCCTCCTTCAACAGGTTTTAACCCTAGAGGACTAGAACCTAATCAGTTATGGCAAACAGATGTTACACATGTCCCTGAATTTGGAAAACTAAGATATATACATGTATCCGTTGACACCTATTCTCACCTAATTAGCGCACATGCTCTTCCTGGAAAGTCCACCCCATCTGTCATTAAACATCTTTTAACTTTTATGTTTATGGGGCAGCCCACAAAAATTAAAACTTAATAATGGTCTGGCTTATGCCAGCTCACTCAACAATTTTGTCACACTTGGAGCGTCCATTCCACAGGCATCCCGTACAACCCCCAAGGACAGGCTGTAGTAGAACGTGCCCACTTCACCCTTAAAAATATGCTCAGAAAACAACGGAGAATATGAGTAAAGACCCTGCAACACTACTAGCACAAGCCTTACTTACCCTTAATTTCTGAAATTTAGATGATAAGTTTCAGTCAGCTATAGAAAAGCACTTTGCTAAAACCTCTCCAGACATAAAACTGCAGTTTTATGGAAAGATGTAAATAGTAATATATGGCATGGTCCAAATGTTTTGCTAACATGGGGAAGAGGATATGCTTGTGTTCACATCCCCTCAGGCCCTCTTTGGATTCCAGCACGACGCATCAAACCATACCATAGTGGGGCTAGGACCCAACCCAGTACCAGAAATGAAGGAAACGACCCTGCAGGCCCCGCAGCCCCCGCAGGCCCCGCAGCCCCTGCAGCCCCGGAAGAAACGGGTTCGTCGGACGACACAGCTTCGTCGGACGACAGGAGCGCCAGACATTACCTGGGGGATGCTGAAGAAGACAACTCAGGAGGCTGAGAGAATCCTGCTCCGAACACAGACACCATTCACTCCAGAAAATTTGTTCCTTGCTATGCTCTCTGTTGTACATTGCAACTCACGCAAGGTATTGGTCCTTTTTATTCTCTCACTTTGCCTGTTACCCGTACCTACTATACCCTATTAAGCCCATTTTCTAAATCTGCCTTTTTTCAGCCCTATTCCCTTCCCAGCGTCTAGCAGTGTGACTTTTTAGCTAGGAGGGACTAACATACCCCCAGTGGGGTTCCTCAGTAACAGCCATATGGAAGGATATGCAAAAAAAAATCTCTCCTAGAAAGACCCCCACTCCTGGGGGTCGCTTCTTAGTTAGAAAAGAATATTACTAATTATACTTATGTTTGTCTCTTGTTGTTTACTAATTCTAGGATGTAAAGCCGGAAAACAAGCAGTAACTGCTATGCCTGACAAAACTGTTGCTGCACACATCTGTGCTCGTCAATCAACAAAACCTGATGCAAAAAACAGAAAAGGGGTGATGTAGGAGATCGGTCAGGTTGGTAGGAGAAGCTATAAGGAAAGACGCAATTGGAAGGTCGGGAGGTTTTCCAAAGCTTCGGGAGAGAATAAAGCTGAAGGCAGCTTTATTAATTAATTCTCTTACCCTGAGGCTGAGGGCGAACAGTAGGTAGCAAGGGAGTGTAAAGGAATTTATCTAGATAAGTTTGTTTACTTATGCCCTCCGGAAACCATGCAAGTCTGCTCCCTGCAAAGGGGGGCGACAATGTTCATTACTCACAAATTGTGTTGGCTTCAGGCCTTTGGTATTCTGTCTCTACTGAATAAGTACAAATGGTTCCAGCTTATCAGGACTGCACTCTCTTCTCGGCTGCACTAAAGCTGGCACTCCCCCAGCGGTTCTCATGCAAAATACCTGTGTCAGAATACTCCTTTCATCCATCACTCAGCCAGAGTCTTCAGGACAGACTCGGCATGGGACTTGTCCAAAAAAATTCTAATCAAAAGAGGAAAATTTTGGAATATGCCAGGAATAGTGGAATTTTATTTTTTAAATTTTTTTATAGGCCCATACGCTCTATCTCAAGAAACAAGATGATTGTAACATGTCCATGATTAAACTATTGGCAGATTATTGCTGTGTTAATCTCTGTAGTCTAATGAGTTCTTTGTTCTGTTCTGCTGCCTTTTACGTTTTCTTGTCCTTTCAAAAGTGTTCTTGAAAGAAACAAAGCGAATAGGCAGTTAGCACAGCACAGCTACCCCTTACCAAGCAGTCTATGGAAACAACCCCTCATCCAAATCATGGGTTAGTTAAGAATCTAACTGGGGCAATTAAGATGAATTCCACTCACTTCCTGGTCACTTCAGCAGCCCAGTGGCATTGAGCCAAAATATACAATTCTGTGTTATTAGTGAGGAAACTTTAAAACTCATGTTTGTTATTACTTACTACCCAATTTCATTATCCTCCCTTCCTCTTTCCATTTCTATTCTCTCTCACTTGAATTCTGGCATTATTTTTAGTGGCCTCTACTGATAATACCTACCCTAGAGTACATAAAAATTATATTAAAAGAGGAAGTAGCAGTATGCATAATTTTAACAGATTCTATAATGGGTGCCTCAAAATATGTATTGTGCCATTCCACAAATTTAAAAGCTAATTGAGGACAGTTTTTTTTAAATTTCCTAAGTGAGACCACCTTGGATTTTTATTTTTGCCATTTAGATGTTTATAGTTATTTAGCTTTTATAAAACATAAGCCAAGCTAAATCCCACATAACAACTCTGGTATTCTTCCCTCATATGAGCAGTGATTTTATTTGTTACCCACCTTAGATAGACTAAGAAAGTTCTAGTCTTGTTTCTCCTTCTCCCCGCTTCCCTGGGGTTTTTCCTTACCATAAGTATTCTGGTCCCAGGGTTCAGTTCCTTTAGTCAAGATGTCACAAGTTTAAAAACAAAACTTGAGAAACTACCAAAGGCTCAGGAGTTGTTCACTTTGTTGAAATCCATTAAATTAGAGAAGTCTCACTAACAGATGTATTTAAATATAGGTACAACAGATAATTTCTTTTTCTCCCCTTCCCCAAATTACAGTCAGCATTTAAAGCTGTTTATGGCTTGCCATCAGCATTATTCTGGTAGGCTTGTTAGTGTTAAAATCTATTTGATTTTTTTTTTTTTTTTTTTTTTTTTGCCTCTTAAAGTCTAATTTTAGGATGGATGAATTCAGATGTTTACCAGAGTGTGTATTTTACATAATGTTCTTGATTAAAAAGACTTGTTTGTAAATTATCCGTTGTTTTTGCATATGCCCAGTTGATGTGATAAAATTTTCATTGTCTTGCCATATAAAGCCTTGGTTATCAACAGGTGGAATGTAGATATTGTAAAGCTTTTTGTGAATTAAAAGTGCAAAATAAAGCAACCACATTTAAGTAGATTGTCTTTTCTCTTATTTTAACAGGGTTAACGTATTTTGCTAAAATGTGGGCTTTATTACTCTCTACTGCAAGATTACTTCTTAGTCTTCAGTTCACCTACTCAGCAGCAGGATAGAGGAAGTGTGAGAATTGAAAAACTACAGCAGTGCCCCCTCATCTGTGGTTTTGCTTTCCATGTATAAGTAAACCATGGCTACCATTGTCCAAAAATATTAGATGGAAAATTTCAGAACAACTCGTAAGTTTTCAACTGTGTGCCGTTCTGAATGAAATCTTGCAGCACCGTGCTTTGTCCCACGTGAATCATCCATTTCTCTAGTGTATCCACACTGTATACACTACCCACCTGTTAGTTATCTGTACCATTTACTCCTGACATCCAGCCATTGACTATGTCATGGTTCCATGATCCAGGATCACCCAAAGCAGATGATCCTCCTTCTGATGTATCGTCAGAAGGTCATAGTAGTGCTCATGCCTGTAATCCCAGCACTTTGGGAGGCCAAGGTGGGTGAATCACTTGAGGTCAGGAGTTTAAGACCAGCTTGGCCAACATAGCGAAAACCCCGTCTCTACTAAAAATACAAAAATTAGCCAGGCGTGGTGGTGGGCGCCTGTAATCCCAGCTACTCAGGAGGCTGAGCCATGAGAATTGCTTCAACCCGGGAGGCTGAGGCTGCAGTAAGCCAAGATCACTCCAGCCTGGGTGACAGAGCCAGACCCTGTCTTAAAAAAAGGAAATCAATAGTAGCCTCACGCTATGTCACAATGCCTGCATCATCCACCTCACTTCATCTCACCATGCAGGCATTTTACCATCTCACATCCCATCATCAGAGGAAGAGTTGATTACAGTATATTGTTAAAATTGTTTTTTATTGTTTTTTTTTTTCTCTTACTGTGCCTAATTTATAAATTAACCTTTACCATAAGTGTATATGCATAGGAAAAACCTGGTATATATAGGGTTTGGTATTATCCATGGTTTAAGGCATCCACTGGGGCTTTCGAGCATACCCTCCACACATAGGGGGTGCTACTGTATTCACTCTGGGGACTTAGGGAGTCTTCTGAGAAGTAGTTAAGAAAGGTGGCGCCTGATACAGTAGTACTCAATTGTTGTGTAATTATGAATCTGAATTTCAAAGAATTGTAGGATCAAGGTCCTCTATCTTTGTAATAACTCCTGGAGGGCAGGAAACTTGTCTTTGGGACTCCAGTTCTTAGCATAGTTTAAAACGTAGTAGATACTCCTATTTGTTAACTTAAAGGGGGCTTCACAAAGGAAATTATATTTGACCCCTGGGTCTTGGAGGAATATGACTTATTCAGGCAGAGAGGGGAAGCATTTATTAGAAATCCAGGAGGAGGAAAAGGTGTCCTGTGTCCTGAAGCTGTGTGCTGAAGATGACAGGGGACGAAGGTGGGAAAAGGTAAGTTGAGAGCAGAATGGGAAGGATGTTGAATGTTTATAGCTTATTTACCCTTTCTCTCCTACTTAATGAAATTTGGAAACGTTATCTATGTAGTATTCTTGCAAGAGACGTGGATTTCTCATAGCCCTCAGCAACTTCACAGATCTAGAACCTCTTGAAGGAAGGGGAAGCCAGATCTCCTTAAGGAAAGACTCCGCTGTACTGCCAAAATATATTTTGGTTTCAGCTTCACTTCCAGACTTTCCTGTAATGGATCCTGAGTTCCAGGGAAGTCTCTGACAGTTTTTGGCAACAGTTTTGGAGATGATGATCTGATCATCTCTGAAGTATTCATTCTAGACAAGATTCAGTGCTGCCAGCAGCCAGCCACCCAGGTTGCTTTATAGCTGTAACCCTGCTCAGGCTGGCTCGTGGAGTTCCTGAGAGTAATGGCCACTCTCTGCTTGCCAGGTCAAGGCTTGTGGGTTATGCATGATGTATTTGTCACCTTCTTCCTGCTAGTTCTCTTGAGAGCACTGATGTATCAGTTACCCAATTCAGTGGAAAAAAAAAAAAAGGGTAGGGGTGGACCAGTAACTGAGGTAGTTAACACAATCTGTTCTCCCATTTTTTTCCATGGTAATAGGGGTTGACAGTGAATAACATGCCTGCCTAACTGGGACTGTATTTGCTGTTTTCCTTGTAGTTTTAGGTGTGATGAAGCAACTAAGTTTTATGGAATTTGAGTGGAAATGCTGCTAATTCCATGTTGGGAACCTGACGACAGTGACTGTGCCTCCTCCATGTTCTTTTATCCCCTCCCAAAAGTAGCAATAGCAATGCAGCCTTGATTTTTTTTTTTTTTGCAGAGCCACAAGATGGAAGGAACCTGCATAACCACATGGAATAGTGAACTGTTATGTGAGAGCAGAATAAATGCCTTTATTCTTTAAGCCACAGTTTTGTTTGGTTTCTTGTTATAGCAGCTTACTTTTTGCTCAAACTTATTGATTATTTTTGTCAAATAACATCTAAGCATTCACTTCACCAGTGTAGGCCCTGAGCAGGCCGCACCACTCCTGCTTTTCCATTGTAATGGAAATCTTGGGGTAAGGGACTGATTCTAAAAAAGGCTTTGAATTAAGAATTTTAAGCTGTCTTTTAAATCTTGGTAAGTATTGTTACAGCCTTGTGAACATTTGTATAGCAGCAGACACAGCCTCATTATATAGCATTTTTTTTTTCAATTCTGTTCCCACAGATTGATGGTTTTGTGTGTGTGTGTGTGTGTGTGTGTGTGTGAATTTTTTTGAGGCAGGGTCTCACTCTGTTGTCCAGGCTGGAATGCACTGGCGCGATCTTGGCTCACTGGAACCTCCCCCAGGCTCAAGCAGTCCTCCCACCTCAGCCTTCCGTGTAGTTGGGACCACATAGGCACGTACCACCACACCCAGCTAATTTTTGTATTTTTTGTAGAGATGAAGTTTTGCCATGTTGACAAGGCTGGTCTCGAGCTCCTGATCTCAAGTGATCCGCCTGCCTCGGCCTCCCAAAGTGCTGGGATTACAGGCGTGACCACACCCAGCCAAGTTTTTTTTTTTTTTTTAATGGGGAAAAAACTTTAAAACCTTAGACAATTTTAGTGATAATGCTGTAGCATTAGAATACCATCGGCCAGGCGGCTGGGCACGGTGGCTGAGGTGGGAGGATCACTTCAGCCCAGGGGACGGAGGTTGCAGTGAGCCAAGATCGTGCCACTGCACTCCAGCATGGGTAAGAGGGAGAGACTGTCTCACCAAAAAAAAACAAAAACCACACACTTATATTCTGCTACTTTTGTAGAATAGACTCTAGTATACTATATTGGATGCCATTTAAAATATTTTAATTTTAGGTTTAATACACTAAATATTTCATAGAATTCTGAGAAGCACCAAATTTTTCCATTATTTCACTATCTGAATCTTGCTATGTTACCTAGGCTGGTTTCAAACTCCTGGGCTCAAGCGATCTTCCTGCCTCGGCCTCCCAGAGAGGGGCTCCCAAAGCGCTGGGATTACAGGCGTGAGCCACCATGCCTGGGCTGGAGCTGTTTTAGAAAACACCATTGTGATTGGTAAGGAGGAGCTGCTTGGGGGTATGTAGAACAGGGACTTCCAGCACCCAAAACCACAGCGCAGCCAGGGACTCAGTCTCTGGCTGCTGCACCAGAACACATGGTGGAGTTTGAGGAGAGCCGTTTAAGTAGAATGAACCTGGTAATTTAACTCTCCTATTTAGGAACCAACATTAATTAAACATAGCACCTTTTCAGCTTTGCTTACAACATGTTCAGAGATTCAAGACTAAGATTGCTGCTGATAGGACTCTGAGAGGTAGGGAAAAAAATCTTACTTTTCATCCTGGTAACCGGGGAGAAATAACATGGAGTAAAATATCTTGCCCTCCACATACTCTGTAATTGTCTCCAAACTGTCTACTTAATGGCGATAAAGCCAACTTCAAACCTGAAGCATATGCATTGATAGGGAAATAACCATCCCCAAGCTTCTTTTTTCCTTCTGTCTTTTTTTTTTTTTTTTTTCTTTCGAGAGACAGTCTTGTTCTGTCACCTAGGCTGGAGTGCAGTGGTGCGATCCTGGCTCACTGCAACCTCTGCCCACCGGGTTTCAAGCGGTTCCCTTGCCTCAGCCTTCTGATCAGCTGGGACTACATGCCTGTGTCACCACGCCTGGCTAATTTTTGTATTTTTGGTAGAAATGGCATTTAACCATGTTGGCCAGGCTGGTCTCAAACTCCTGACCTCAAGTGATCCACCCACCTTGGCCTCCCAAAGTGCTGGAATTACGGGCGTGAGCCACCGTGCCCGGCTTGCTGCTTTTTCTTTATTTAGTTTAACCTCTTGCCCACCCCAAGTCCCAAACATTAATATATATTTTTAAAAGGCTCTCTTTAAAGTTCCCAACTCCCATAATCCATGGTCTTTGGGGGTGGGGGTAGGGTTCCATCCTTTCAGGAATCCTTGCCAGGCAAATAGGTTGGTAAGTGAAAGGGAAAAGAGAAACCACACTTTATGCTGAGTAGGAAGGCTCCTGCTAACCTAATAAATTCAGTCCAGTCACCACAGAACACTGAGGCTGGAAGGAAGCCTTTGAGCTGGTCTGGCACTCTAATTTTACAGAGTGGAAATAGAGCACTTAACTTGCATGAGCTAATGAGAGAGAAGGGTCTCCTAACCCACATCTGAATCCTGGAGTCCAGTGTGCTTCGCACTAGCCACTCTGCAAGATCAGCTTTGTGGTGGATTTCTATCAGACTAGGAATTGGCTTTCCTGATGGCAATTGCTTGGTTCCATTATTGAAAAGTGCTAAAACAATTATTAACATTTAAGATTCATACTTTCGGCCGGGCACGGTGGCTCATGCCTGTAATCCCAGCACTTTGGGAGGATGAGGCGGGTGGATCACTTGAGGTCAGGATGTTTGACACCAGCCTGGCCAACATGGTGAAACCTCATCTCTACTAAAAATGCAAAAATTAGACAGGTGTGGTGGCGAGTGCCTGTAATCTCAGCTATTTGGGAGGCTGAGGCAGGAGAATCACTTGAACCTAGGAGGCAGAGGTTGCAGTGAACCGAGACCGCGCCATTGCACTGCAGCCTGGGCAACAAGAGTGAAATTCTGTCTCCAAAAAAAAAAAAAAAAAAAAAGATTCATACTTGTTTTTTTAAGAGATGGGGGTCTCTGTCATCCAGGCTGCAGTGTAGTGATGTGATCATAGCTCACTGCAGCCTCAAACTCCTGGCCTTAAGACATCCACTCGCCTCAGCCTCTCAAAGTGCTGGGATTACAGGCATGAGCAACCATGCCTGTCTTAAGGTTCGTATTCCTAATGGTACTATTACCATTGTCTGGAATCTAATGATTTGACAGTAGGTTGCAAGTTGTTTTGAAAGCTGGCATAACAGCACCTTCTGCATATAGCAATAGAAATGTGAAATTTCTTTTCTAAAAAGAGAAGTTGAGACTGAAGCTGATCCCTTAAATGGGAATGTTTGACCAGCTACTTGGGTCTGTTCAAACAGAATGAATTGGCTCTAATCCTGTGGCCAAGTCTATTTATACGCTCAATGTCTTACTTTTCCTCCGTATTCTCTACCCAAACCATTTTGAAAGCCACTCTTAGCCTGGTATGGTGGTGTACCTCTGTAGTCCCAGCTACTTGCGAGGCTTGAGGTAGGAGGATCGCTTGAGCTCAGGAATTTGAGGTTGCAGTGATCCCACCACTGCACTCCAGCCTAGTTGGCAGGGTGAGACCTCATCTCTTTAAGAAAAGAAAAAGCCATCCTTAAGCCTTATCCCCCCCAGTAAAGTTTATGATTCTATAACCTTGGCAAAATGTGAGCTCAGAGATGCCAACTTCAGTTATTTCTGCACATTTCTCCTTGGCCCAGTTTACCTGGAAGCCTTTCTAATGGTGTGGGAGTTTACAGAAAACCCATGTGACTATATAGGAGCATGCCTTCTGTTTTTAGACTGTTCCAGTGAATGGCTGGAGAATCTAACCAGGCAATTAGCAATTTTCTCATTTGACTAATTAAAATTGGTTTTATCATAATTGCATTACTAGGATTGAATTGATAATGAGACTTTTAGTGGAATTTTCTTGGATCCCAATAGGTTTTCTTCTTCATGCGTCCAAAAAGGTCACTTTTATTTTATTTTATTTTATTTATGCCAGAGTCTTGCTCTGTTGCCCAGGCTGGAGTGCAGTGGCGTAATCTCAACTCACTGCAACCTCTGCCTCCCAGGTTCAAGCGATTCTCCTCCCTCAACCTCCTGAGTAGCTAGGACTACAGGCACAGGCCACCACGGCTGGCTAATTTTTGTATTTTTAGTAGAGACAGGGTTTCACCCTGTTGGCCAGGCTGGTCTTGAACTCCTGACCTCAGGTGATCCACCTGCCTCAGCCTCCCAAAGTGCTGGGATTACAGGCGTGAGCCACTGCACCTGGCTAAAGGTCACATGTATTTCTATAAACAGGAATTAGTTGTGCCTCCCCTCAACAGCTCTAAGAGATAAGGGAATCAGCTCTAGACTACTGAATTTATAACTCAGGGGTTGGAGACTGGCTAATGACAGGCTCATTTTGTTCAACAATGTTTCAGAAACATTTAAATTTGTTGCTAGCATTTAAAAGCTGGGAGATACCTACAAAAACCCAGATTCCTGGCATCTGTTGAAAAATCTGATGGTCAAGCAATATTGTTTTTCCATGGCAGTAGTCGGGAGTTTATCAGAAAACAGCACCCCAAGAGACCAAAATGTGCCCACACTGTTAAGAACTGTTCTGAGGCCAGGCGCGGTGGCTCATGCCTGTAATCCCAGCACTTTGGGAGGCTGAGGCAGGTCAATCGCCTGAGGTCAGGAGTTTGAGGCCAGCCTGGCCAACATGGTGAAACCCCCTCTCTACTAAAAATACAAAAATTAGCCGGGCGTGGTGGCACACGCCTGTAATCCCAGCTACCTGGGAGGCTGAGGCAGGAGAATCGCTTGAACCCAGGAGGCAGAGGCTGCAGTGAGCCGAGATTGCACCACTGCACTCCAGCCTGGGCGACAGAGACTCCATCTCAAAAAAAAAAAGTTCTGAAATCGGCTGCTTCGAGTGCAGTGGTGTTTACAACTAATTGATCACAACCAGTTACAGATTTCTTTGTTCCTTCTCCACTCCCACTGCTTCACTTGACTAGCCTTCTTAAAAATAATAAGTGGTTCTGAAATCCTCTGGGCACTGCTGAAATATGTCCACTCAATACTTTCAGCACAATTTAAAGCCCTGGGTCCCATCACCCAAACTGAAAGGGACCCATGCCATACATGCAGATCTAGCAGTCTCAGGTACCCATTCCAATTTCACTACCCTTTTCATAAGGCACATGATTTGTGTCTAAAGTGAGAGGGTTAGATAGCAAATGACATCTCCTTTCTCTTCTGGTACTTTTATAACTCAGGAACTATTTAATAGAAAGCAGAGTATAGGCCGGGTGCGGTGGCTCATGCCTGTAATCCCAGCACTTTGGAAGGCCGAGGCGGGTGGATCACAAGGTCAAGCATTCGATACCAGCCTGGCCAACATAGTGAAACCCCGTCTCTACTATAAATACGAAAAATTAGCCGGGTGTGGTGCCAGGCGCCTGTAATCCCATCTACTTGGGAGGCTGAGGCAGGAGAATCGCTTGAACGTGGGAGGTGGAGGTTGCAGTGAGCCGAGATCGCGCTACTGCACTCTAGCCCAGGTAATAGTGCGAGGAAAAAAAGAAAAAAAAAGAAAAGAAAAGAAAGCAGAGTATAGAGATCAGCAAATGCACACACAAAATTAATCCTTTTTTTTTTTTTTTGGAATCCTTTTAACCAGAGCTGAAAGGAGTTCCCAGTGACTTTTTGCCAGTATTCTTCCATAGGCCTTCAGCAAAATGTTCTCCGGTGACTGCTGAGAAGTGAGGAAAATGCAACCGTTAAGGTTCTGCTTCACCCATGTAGAGATTAGATGCAATGTTTCTTATTTTTTCTTTTTATTTATTTATTTATTTTTTGAGATGGCGTCTCACTCTGTCACCTGGGCTGGAGTGCAGTGGCATGATCTTGGCTCACCGCAACCTCCACCTCCCGGGTTCAAGTGATTCTTCTGCCTCAGCCTCCCGAGTAGCTCAGATAACAGGCGCCTGCCACTACGCCCAGCTATTTTTTTTGTTTTTTTAGTAGAGACGGGGTTTCACCATGTTGCCCAGGCTGGTCTCGAACTCCTGACCTCGTGATTTGCCTGCCTTGGCCTCCCAAATTGCTGGGATTACAGGCATGAGCCACCGTGCCCGGCCAGATGCAGCATTTTAACATTTGATATTTATCATGCTGGGTGCAGTGGCTCACACCTTTAATCCCAGCACTTTGGGAAGCCTAGGTGGGCAGATTACCTGAGGTCGGGAGTTCGAGACCAGTCTGACAACCATGGAGAAACCCTGTCTCTACTAAAAATACAAAATTAGCTGGGGTGGTGGCGTATGGCTGTAATGCCAGCTACTTGGGAGGCTGAGGCAGGAGACTCGCTTGAACCCAGGAGGCGGAGGTTGCAGTGAGCCGAGATCTCGCCACTGCAATTCAGCCTGGGCAACAAGAGCAAAACTCTTGTCTCAGAAAAAAAAAAAAAAAAAAAAAAAATTCCTATTTATCTCAAGACCCAATTTTGGAGTTTAGTGACTGACCAGATACTTCTTTGAACTCTTGTTAAGTAGATCTAGTAACAACTTTTAGAGCAACTGGGATGGGCCAGGGGTGGAATGATATGGTTTGGCTCTGTGTCCCCATCCAAATCGTATCTCGAATTGTCATCCCCACCTGTGGAGGGAGGGAAATGATTGGATTATGGGGCCGGTTCCCCCACTCTGTTCTCATGATAGTGAATTCTTACGAGATCTGTTGGTTTTATAAGGGGGCTCTTCCCCCTCTGCTTCCTTCACAGGGTCTCTCCACCTGCTGCCATGTAAGACGTGTTTGCTTCCCCTTCTGCCATGATTGTGTTTCCTAAGGCCTCCCTCCCCAGCCATGTGGAATTGGGTCAGTTAAACCTCTTTCCTTTATAAATTACCCAGTCTCGGCAGTTCTTTGTAGTAATGTGAGAATAGACTAAGTCGGCAACTATAGGCTTTATTTTCTTGCCAATTCTTTACAGAACTGTAAGGCAGTTGCTTCTTTCTTCCGTTGTAGATAGTCTTCTGTTATTGCTACAAACTGGGATTAATTTTTAAGCTTGAAAGTTACATTATTGCCAGACGCAGTGGCTCATGCCTGTAATCCCCTGCACTTTGGGAGGCTGAGGCAGGTGGATCACCTGAAGGTCAGGAGTTCGAGACCAGCCTGGCCAACTTGGTGAAACACTGTCTCTACTAAAAATATAAAAAATTAGCCGAGCATGGTGGCAGGCACCTGTAATCTCAGCTGCTCTGGAGGCTGAGACAGGAGAATTGCTTGAACCCGGGAGGCAGAGGTTGCAGTGAACTGAGATTGTGCCGTTGCGCTCCAGCCTGGGCAACAGGAGCGAAACTCCATCTCAAAAAAAAAAAAAAAAAAAGGAAAAGAAAGTTACATTATTATTGTGAATAAATATCTGCATTTCCTTAAGCCTTTGGCAGGCTATGTTACCCCTATCTTTTGAGAATGTACTTGAAAAGTGAGGGCAGTACCTTCACCTTATACCTGCATTTCTCCAGGCTAAGTATCACCTGTTTACTATTTATTATCCATCCTTTATAAGCAACATCTTGCAACAGTCTTTTCTAAAAGGATGCCCACTTGTGGCAGCACAGGTTCTGAAAATTTCTTCAAAATCAAGAAATCTGCCAATACATTGAGAGGTTGTGATGGAACAAACACTCTCATTTACATTACATTAATGTAAATCAGGAGAATTTCTTTTGGAGGAAAATTGGCAATATCCATCAGTCTTAAATACGTAACCTTTGTCCCAGTAACTACGCTGCTCCCGATTTATGTGCACATGTGCCAGTGTAGCATAATGTATGAGGAAAGTCAACTCCATCATTAGGAGTAGGCTATTAAGCAGTCACTGAAAGAATGGGTAGACCTATATGCACTAACGTGAAATGTCCACATACAAAGGGAAAAAAGCATGTCACAGCACATATAGGTCACTACCACTTTTAAAAGACACATTTATACGAATGTGCTTTGAATGTCTGAAGGAGACACTAGAACTGGGTAAGAGCGGTTACTTCTGGGGAGAGGACCTGGGGGACTGGGATGAAGAATGGAAAGGAGATGCTGTCTCTGACTTTTGCCCTATTTGAATTTTTTTGTCATGTGTATGCACTTCCTTTTCATTGCTGATGGTTTTTTAAAAGCACCAGACCAGGGAATGTAAGTTACTGAGTGAAGAACTCTCTCACCATTGGTGCTTTTCTGAAGGGAATCTGTGTAACCCAGATACAAACCTTTGTGTGGGACGGCTGTCCACCTACTACTCGCTGGTTTACCCATTGGACTTGTGTCTGTCCTCCCTAAGGCCAAATTTTCCCCACTCCAGTCTATATGGAAAAAATAAGCCTCTGTGTCTGAAGCCCTATTTCTGGCCTACAAGTGGGGCGTGTGGACACACGAGACAAATGGAGGTCTGTTAATGGTAGAGCAACTGCAAAATAAATCATGCCTGAACACAGGCACAAAATGGAAGTTATCTGGATACATTTGCGAAGATTTATATTCAGAAAGGTAGTTTTGTTATTTATTAAGCGTTTATTAAATGCCTCCCTAAAGGTCCTGGATGCCACTAGAACCTTTAGTTAGGACTGAGATGTATATGCAAGAGTGGCACATATCAAAATATCTGCTCATTAGTTCAGATGCAACGTAAGTTTTCCTTGAACCAGAACCTCATATTAACTTAAAGTACTCAATGGCACAGCATCCTCTAATTTAAAGATTTTAAAACAAAAACATAACTAGAACCAGTTTTCAAAATTGCTGTTAAAGGCCAACAAATTAGTGTGAGGGAAGGAATAAAAAGGAATAACCTCTCTTAAAATAACAAATCTACAAAGTCCTCTGCCACAAAAGCAGATCTTTGTCATTTCCCATGAGATAATCATCACCTTGCTGAAAATGAGAAAGGCACCCCCCGCAGGCAGGGGGAAAAAACCCACTCGCTGAAACAGCTTCTACTTGTTTTTACCATATATTCCAGGGGTTATGTGTGTGGAGGGGTTGTTTTTACATTTATACAGTTTACATTGCTTGACCCATAAATAACACTTGTAAGATTAATAGGGCCATAGTTTTAAAGAGTACTTACATAGCCCCACCATGCATACAGAGCCTTTTTTAATATTGGGAAAAAAAAGCAAAAAAAGTTGAATTTTCCATCACTAGGCAATGTAAATTTGACCATCTACATTTATAAACCCTGACTAAAATATAAGCAATCAGTTCATCCATAAATTCTGGTTCCCTAGCAAATCTAGCACTGCAGCGTAACAAACGGCTTACAATTCAGGGATATAAAAATATCAGCTTTAAAATCTGAACTGTACAGTATATACATTAATATTTGCACCGTTAAATTAGGAATACACTTAAGTCTATGAAATACTAAGTTATAAATAGCAATGGTTTTTGTTTTTTTTTCAATCTGTAGCTGGCGCTGATACAATACAATGTTTACCTGGCCAAAGAGGGTTCGAGGGGACAAGCTGGCCTCACAATAAGATGCACAGTGTTAGCTAGGTCATCGTGACAGGCATGCCTCACACCAAGACGGACTATCAAGACCTGAGCCGACCTGACTTACATAAATGACAAACACTATTGCTTTACAAAGGTGGCTGGAGTTCTCCATCTTCTAAAATCAACATCCAATCCCCTTGAGTCAGCATCTTGAGTATTCCCTTGAGGACTGGAAAACCAAAGCAGCTACGTCAATCTGTAACGCACCCGCACCGGACAGGCACAAGATGTCACGTCCACCTGGCACCATCCAAAGAGGGTAAATTGGAGAAATCACACCTTTCAAATGTTAATCTGACACTGTAAACAGCAGTTGAGTTCTCATTTACATGGGCAAAGAAAGCACTTTAAACTATTTTCACAACTTTCCTATGGAAGAAAAGGATACGATTCAGATGGTTAATGGCTAAGTTTTAAACAAATGCTCTGCATCACTACTTGGTTAAGAAATAATACAATTTTTGCCCTTGTGTCCCTTTTTCTTCTTGGATTTTGTTGTCCTCTGACCAAACTGAGGGGTGGGAAGTGCAGATGGTGGACTAGAAAGGTCATCTGTATAGTAGGCAAATCTCTGTGGCCGGGGTTGAGGGATTGGTTGTCCAAGAAAATATCCTTCTTCTTCCGAGTCGGAAGAGGAGGAGGAGGAAGAACACCAGGAATCATCATCCTCGCCGTAGAGTCCCAGAAACCGATTCATTCCTGGGTTCTGCAGGCCATAATCGGAAGTGGCATGGGCGTACTGTCCGTAGAGATCAGCATTCTGGATGTATGCTTGGATCTCCCGGGCACTTTTATTCTGTATAAATTTCTCATAGTTATCGGGGGTGTACAGCCGCAGTCTGTCCTTGGGAGAGTATTTTCTTTCTGTAACAAGATTCAGGGCATTGTCGGAGCGGGACTTTCTACTTCTCCTGCGGCGGTGGTGATGAGACCTGGATCCCCTCTCTTCAAAATTGTAGACGCGTCTCCGAGTCCTTTCACTCATCGGAGGCTGCCGGATTTCAATGTCATAGTTCCCATTGTCAATGACATCATCGGAAAACTTGACCTGCTGGGGTCTGGATTGAGACTTGGACCTTCTGAGCACTGGCAGATGTACTGGCTTCTCTTCAGGCAGGATTTTCTCTGGACACAACTCTGAACTTAGACTCTTTAAGGACTCTGCACTCCTGTGCAGCATGGAAGAGTTCAAAGTTCCCATATTGCTCATCTTCTCACAATCTTCTGTTTCCATCTCCTCAAAATTTTGCAGAGAATACAATGATGGCCTTGGCTTGTTTTCTCCATCCACCGAAGCCCCTAGAAGAGAGGCCAAAACAAGATGTGCTTCTCAATCATCCTAATATTCGACAGTACTTAAAAGTAAGCTACTGAAAGGAAATATTTCAAAGAAAATTTCCAATCTCAATATTTGATTAAAACCCATAGGGAAAGCCAACATGTGTCTATGCCAATTGAGAAGTGGTATAAATGCAGTAATTGTTATAAGGGGTGGGCACAGCCTTTTTTGTTTTTTGTTTTGTTTTGTTTTGTTTTGAGACAGAGTTTTGCTCTAGTTGCCCGGGCTGGAGTGCAATGGCGCTGTCTCGGCACACCACAACCTCCGCCACCCGGGTTCAAGCAATTTTCCTGCCTCAACCTCCTGAGTAGCTGGGATTACAGGCATGTGCCACCACACCTGGCTACTTTTGTATTTTTAGTAAAGATGGGGTTTCTCCATGTTGGTCAGGCTGGTCTCGAACTCCCGACCTCAGGTGATCCACCCACCTCGGCCTCCCACAGTGCTGGGTTTACAGGTATGAGCCACTGCACCTGGCCTGGGGCACAGGTTCTCTTATAAGCCTGGAGTCAAAGATTAGTTAAGTAGTTACGGCACATGGCATGAGCAGCAAAACTTTAAGAGCTCCTCACAGCAGCCTGTTCATTCATTAACATAAGATGTAGAAGTTTCTGCTCCTCAATTCATTAAAGCCACACTGCTTCATTTGGAGATCTTTCAAATCAGTCCCTCCTTGGTCTCCATCATGAGCTAGTCTTCCTCATCTTATACTGAGACTAGTGGTCAGCACACTACAGCTCAACAGCTTGTTTGTGTATCAAGTTTTATTGGAACAGCCACACCTATTTGTTTACATATTGTTTATAGCTGCTTTCTACAGTGGCAGAGCTAAGTAGTCACACCAGAGACCGTAGGCCTAAAAAGGGCTATCGAGCCCATTATGGAAGAGGTTTGCTCAACCCCTGACCTAGATCTTCATCCAGTCTTTTCTGCCTTCAACGTGTAAAATATGCCACTTCCAGATTAATCTTCTATTGAAACATTTAACAAAACAGATACTGATCTCTTTTGATATAATAGGGCCCAGGCATGTTAAGATAAATACATATAGCCCTATAGACAAAGTGATACTGTTGTCAACTGGAGACTACATAACTTCGTACTTATTTTTTTTTGAGATGGAGTCTCGCTCTGTCGCCCAGGCTGGAGTGCAGTGGCACCATCTCAGCTCACTGCAAGCTCCGCCTCCTGGGTTCATGCCATTCTCTCACCTCAGCCTCCCGAGTAGCTGGGATTACAGGCATGCGCCACCACGCCTGGCTAATTTCTTGTATTTTTAGTAGAGACGGGGTTTCACTGTGTTAGCCAGGATGGTCTTGATCTCCTGACCTCGTGATCCGCCCGCCTCGGTCTCCCAAAGTGCTGGGATTACAGGCGTAAGCCACCGCACCCGGCCCTATATAACTTCATACTTTTTAAAGGGGGCCTATTTTTCAGCTTATTATTGTCAAGGAATGTCAGCCCCTAACGCTTAAATGTGTACCAAGTTATGTTTAATTCTTTTATTTATTTTTTTTGAGACAGAGTCTTGCTCTGTCACTCAGGCTGGAGTGCAGTGGTATGATCTTGGCTCACTGCAACCTCCGCCTCCCAGGTTCAAGTGATTTTCCTGCCTCAGCCTCCCGAGTAGCTGAAATTACAGGCACATGCCACCATGCCTGGCTAATTTTCGTATTTTTAGTAGAGACAGGGTTTTGCTATGTTGGCCAGGCTGGTCTCGAACTCCTGACTTCAGGTGATCCACCTGCTTTGGGCCTCCCAAAGTGCTGGGACTGCAGGTGTGAGCTACCGCACCTGGCCAAATTATGTCTATTTCTGATATTAAATTTAAAACTCCTAGCACTGGGCCTGGCAGACAAAAGGTGCTTACTCAGTCTCACCCACCATTCTTCCTCAACTCCCCTTTATTGCCGGCCTTATCTTTGACAAGTCCACAGAAGCCGGGGGGGTAGCTTTGCCGTACCCTTCCTTGTCACTGCAGTGTCTGGCACAAGTTATTCCTGGCAGGAAGCAGCTACTAAGCCTTTCCTGTCTACATTACAGAAGCATTACCTTCATCAAAGGGCTGGATGTCAGTAGTTTGACTATAAAACTAGCCATGCAACAGCAACATTTCTATAATCCAAAGACTTGTTGCAAATAATTTGCATAATGTCCTAGGTTCTAGGCCTAATCTTGCCTTTAGAACCTATGTAATGTTTGGCATTTAGCCTTTTGGTAGTTCAAGTTTCCTCATTTGTGAAATGCAATCATATCATCCACTCTATATAGCTCAGGGTCATTTTAAAGATAAAATGTGGATAACTGGTATGACTGTGCTTTGAAAACATTAAAGTAGGCCAGGGGCAGTGGCTCACACCTGTAATCCCAGCACTTTGGGAGGCCAAGGCAGGTGGATCACCTGAGGTCAGGAGTTTGAGACCAGCCTGTCTCACAAAAATTAGCTGGGCGTGGTGGCAGGCGCCTATAATCCCAGCTACTCATGAGGCTGAGGCAGGAGAATCGCTTAAACTCAGGAACCTGAGAGGCAGAGGTTATAGTGAGCTGATATCGCGTCATTGCACCCCAACCTGGGTGACAAGAGTGAAACTCCATCTCAAAACAAAACAAAAAACTAGGAAAAAAAAAGAAAACATTAAAGTAATATTTTAGAATCTAAATAAAAAGTATTCAGCTGTTTTTGAGCTACTGTCACAGGGAAATTCAGGAAGACGTTTAAAAAAAAAATGAGCTTGTGGCCAGGCGTGGTGGCTCATGCCTATAATCCCAGCACTTTGGGAGGCTGAGGCGGGTGGATCACCTGAGGTCAGGAGTTCGAGACCAGCCTGGCCAATATGGCGAAACCCCATCTCTACTAAAAATACAAAAATTAGCCAGGTATGGTGGTATGCACCTGTAATCCCAGCTACTGGGGAGGCAGAGGCAGAAGAATCACTTGAACCCGGGAGATGGAGGTTGCAGTGAGGTGAGACTGTGCCATTGCACTCCATCCTGGGCGACAAGAGCGAAACTCCACCTCAAAAAAAAAAAGAGCTTGTAAAGTGTGTGGGCCAATTTTGGTATCTTAGAATCCATACAGAATAATTCAAGCGTACAATATCTTTCAGACACAATCCAGTTGTACACTCCTTCCTCCAATCAATTTCCTTCTCTTCAAAACAGGGTAATAAAACCTATCTCTAAAGACTGCACTGTAAATATATTTTATGCACATGCACTCACCTCACACACGTTTGTTTTGCTAGTGTTTGGTATTTAAGTGAGGTTCCTTCCTTCCCTTGATCCATGGTTTTGAATAACACACAACTCCTACTCATGCTGAATTGCAATTTTTTTTTTTTTGAGATGGAGTCTTGCTCTGTTGCCCAGGCTGGAGTGCAGTGGCGCAATCTTGGCTCACTACAACCTCTGCCTCCTGGGTTCAAGCAATTCTCTTGCCTCAGCCTCCCGAGTAGCTGGGACCACAGGCCCACGCCCAGCTAATTTTTGTATTTTTAGTAGAGCCGCGGTTTCGCCATGTTGGCTGGGCTGGTCTCAAACTCCTGACCTCAAATGATCTGCCCACCTCAGCCTCCCATAGTGCTGGAATTATAGGCATGAGCCACCGCGCCTGGCTTGAATTGCAATTTTTTGAATACACTTTTTAGTAGCTCCTTTTTTCAAATACCCCATAATCCCTAGATTACGTACCTGTGATATTGGACAATGCCAAAGAATCCATCGAATCCCGAACACTTTGCTCTGGTTTCAGGTCTGACAGACACTCCAGGGAATCTTCATACCACTGTGTTTCATCATGATTATACCCTGAAGCCCCATGGTCCAGTTCCAATTCCTGAAGCCTTCTACTGCTTGCAGGGCCTGGGTGGCTGCCATAAGCAGAATCGCCCAGTCCATCTTGTGACTGTGCCCAGTACATATCAGACTGGTATTTTTTACTTGCAAGGCTCTGGTTATTTTGCTTTAACTCGGTCTTATTTTTAACCATGTTATCAGATATCCAGTGCTCACTGGCTCGAATATCCATCTCATTGGGCTGTGGCTGAAAGAGGCTTTTATCACCAAACTTAAGGAGGAGCTGCGTCATATAATCTTCATGATCAGCCCATTCTTCAGGGTCTTCTGGAGTTTCCTGCTCTACTCTGCCTTTCCAAAATTCTTCACTGGCAAAACTTGTTCCTTGTCTGGAGAGACTCAGATCATCCAATTTTCGAGAAAGGGTGTCATCAGCATTGCCTGAGAGGCCAGGAAACTTGTAGTTCAGAGCAGGCGATAAGAGGAGAGACTGTCTACACTGATCTGCTGACCGGCTGCTCTTGCCCATTCGGACACTTCTTCGGGAGTCTCTTGATCGAGCTGACTGAAATGCAGAGTCAGAAGAATCAGAGGCATGGACATCTTCACCAAGACTGCACGTTTTTGAGCAGTAAATCTGACCCTGTTTGGGAAGGAAGGGACATCCCAACAAAGAGGCTTTACACTGGGCACAAGAAAAGCAGGCTTCCGTGGCGTGCCAGTGCTGCCCATCATAGGTCATCTGTGCATGGTCCACACCTGTTTTGAAAAGGATAGAATAAATAACAGGTTATGGTTTAATGCCTGAAACAAGGTATAAGGAAGAAATGAAGAAAATAAATAAAGATTATGGGTATGGGGGAGCTGTGTGGGTGACACAGATATAATTAATCCTCATTCTTTGTGGATTCTGTACTTGTGAATGTGCCTACTCATAAAAATTTATTCACAACTCCCAAACTAATATTCGCAACAGTTTCATGGTCATTCGCAGATGTGCAGAGTGGTAAAAATATGAACTGAACCAACATGCACTGATCCAGGAGATGCTCAGCTTTTTGTTTCAGCTCTCATATTGTAGACAAGTGTCCTATTTCTGGTCTATCTACTGCCGCGTTTTCTGCATTTTTGTGCTCTTTGTTGGTGAGTTTACTGTTTAAAATGGCCCCCAAGTGTAATGCTGATAATGCTGAAATGCTGTCGTGTTGCTAAGGGCAAGAAGGCTGTGATGTGCCTTACAGAGAAAAGACATGTATTACGTAAGCTCCTAATCTTGAGTACGGTACTACTGGCTGTGAGTTCAATATTAATGCATCAACAATGTACATTCAATAAGGCAGTGGCTTTAAGCAAAAACACACGTGAAACAAGGTTATGTATTGATGGGTTGATGAAACTGCTGTGACCAGAGGCTCACAGGAACCTAACCCTGTATTCCCCCATGAGCAATGGTTCAGTGTTCACTAATCCAGTGTTTGCAGTAACTTCACAGAACACAACTACTGCAAGTAACAAGAATCAACTCTCTGTTCATCTGTCAAAGCTCATCAGCTGGAACATTTAAGATCTGTATATTTCATTGTATGTAAATTATATCTCAACTTTAAAAAACAGAAAAAGAAAAAATAAGACTGGATAATCCAAGACAGACTAATGGCTAGGTGACAGGGCAGACGGGCTGGCTGTGGACTTACCAATATGTTCCCCACAGGTTTCACAGTACTCCGCATAGAGAGACTCAAAACAGCCACAGCAGAAGGGGCGGCCATCCTTCATGATATACCTCTGTCCTCCCAGGACCGTTTCACACTCAAGGCAGCAGAAGTGTTTCATGTGCCAATGGCGACCCTCAGCTTCTGTGCACTCATCAGCAAAAATTATCTTCAAAAAGAAATGTGAAACCAGAGAATGAAAGAAAATCATTAGGAACTATTTTAAAGGCCAAGTAACTGCATGTTTTCCGGGCAATGGACAGACACTGGCTCTTAAAAAAATCAGATAGCTAACCTTGTTTCTTAGAGTCACAAGCTTAAATCTAACACTTGATTTAGCTACAAACTAGAGCATAAATTGACAGTGCTGAGAAAACAAACTAAATAATAAATGCTTGCTTTGACTTTAAAAAAACAGAATTCTACACTGGAGGTAATTCATTTGGTCATATTTTTGCTCCCCAATAACATTTTCTTGGCATAATCTGGCAAAGAATACATTAACATGGAAATAATTTAGTGAAATAATTTGGTGTTTTAGTAGAAAGAAAACTCATAAAAATGTCTGTGGACTCAACACAGTTATAGCTACACAGATGCTGGAATTGAGTGAACAGCATTTGTGTTGATAATGCTTTATTTGACCTGGTGGCCATCTCTAGATTAAGGACTCTTTATTTTTTTGAGACAGGGTCTCACTTGTAGCCCAGGCTGGAGCACAGTGGCACAATCATAGCTCACTGCAGCCTCAAACTCCTGGGCTTGAGCGATCCTCCCACCTCTGCCTTCTGAGTAGCTGGGACCACAAGGGCACAACCACCATGCCCAGCTAATTTGAAAAACATTTTGGGACAGAGACGGGGTCTCACCATGGGGTCTAGTCTGGTTCTTTTTTTATTTTTATTTTTATTTTTTATTTTTTTGAGAAAGAGTCTCGCTCTGTCACCACGCTGGAGTGCAATGGCATGACCTCGGCTCACTGCAACCTCCGCCTCCTGGGGTTCAAGCAATTCTCCTGCCTCAGCCTCCTGAGTAGCTGGGACTAAAGGTGCATGCCACCATGCCCAGCTAATTTTTGTATTTTTAGTAGAGACGGGGTTTCACCATGTTTGCCAGGATGGTCTCTGTCTCTTGACCTCGTGATTTGCCCATCTCGGCCTCCCAAAGTGTTGGGATTACAGGCGTGAGCCACCGAGCCCGGCAGGTTCTTTCATTTTTTTATATTTTTGGTTTCCAAAATATGTTCAGCGGAGCATGGTGGCTCACCCTAGTATTCCCAGCATTTTGGGAGGCTGAGGGAGGCGAATCTCTTGGGGTCAGGAATTGGAGACCAGCCTGGCCAACATGGTGAAGCCCGCCTCTACTAAAAATACAAAAAAAAAAATTAGCTGGGCGTGGTGGCGGGCACCTGCAATCCCAGCTACTCGGGGGGCTGAGGTGCAAGAATCACTTGAACACGGGGGGCGGAGGTTGCAGTGAGCCAAGATTGCACCACGGCACTCCAGCCTGGGCAACAGAGAGCAACTCCATCCCAAAAAAATAAATCAAAACAAAACAAAAACAAAAATATGTTCAAATAGAACATTGTTGAAAAAAATGTATAAAATAAATGAATGTATAAAAATAAAAACAAAGTTTATTGTCATAGATTGAAGGAGACTAAGAAGATACAACGAGTAAATGCAATGAAGCACCCTGGATTGATCTTGGATAAGAAAAGGAGCATCTGTTAAAACACTGGGAAAATCTAAACAAAGACTATGGTTTAGTTAATGGTATTACACTGCTGATAATTTCTTAGTTTTGATACATATATTATGGTTATGTAAGACGTTAGTGTCAGGGGAAGCTGGGAGAAGGGCATGCAGGATCTCTCTGTAATAGCTTTGCAACTCTTCTGTAAATCTAAAATTATTTTAAAATAAAAAGCTAAAGGGAAAAAATTTTTCCTTTCAAGCCATCATCCATTCCCACCTTCCCTGAGGGTAACTACTATTAATTTGGTATTTGTCTTTCCATACCTTTTCTGAGCATAAACAAATACATATATCATATTGTTTTTTAAATTCTTAACAAAAATGAGACCATCTACTACATGCTCTTCTGCAACTTGTATTTTCTCACAACCCACTGAAGACATAATACTTATCAAAGTACAAAGACATCTGCTTCCCTTTCTATCAGGAAGGTGAAAAATTAATTGCGATTTTGACCATTATGGCAAAAAACCGCAATGACTTTTGCAGCAACCAAATATAGATCATTTCATTGTATGAATGTACAGGATTATCTTTAAAACATGCACACAGAACAAAATCCAGGAAATTTTAATATTTTGCTTAGATGTAAACAGTGGAATATTGGCTTAATCTAAGCTTATTTTTCCCAGTGTGAAAGGATGAACTTTTTTTTACCTCGTCACATGCTGAGCACCGTGGTTTGAGCAGTTCTGCATGGTGCCTGCCACAGTGAATTTTTCCATCCTGATAAAAATAGATGAGGTCGACCAGCAGCTCATTGCACGTGAAACAGACAAAACAGGATGGGTGCCAGCACACACCAGGGCCCGCGCGGGAGGCGAACACTGCAACTTCACCTCCATTTATCTTCAAACCACACTACAAACAAATGGGTTTGAATGTAAAAGGATCATTTTTTAAAGACAGGATTCTCAGGCTTTCCTACTTTAGGATAAATCTCGAATTTGTCAGGAATGTATTTATTTTTGCTACCTCTGTTAGTGATTAAGTAGCTCTTTAATGCTGGATTACTGGTGATTCTCCACTGTAAGGCACGTGTCTCAGACATACTACAACTATTTCTAAGGATGGTGTAATCTGATTCACACAAATAGTGGTTTTCCTGTGCCAGCCTCCTGCTGGATACATTTCCTACTCTGAGAACTGCCAGCAAAGATCTGAATGTCTTCATTATGTTTCTGCATCTTTTGAATACGAGATGTATCCTAGCACCTACCTCCATGCCAGGATCCTACCAAAGGCAGGATTTCACCCAATGTTTGCATAAGGGTGATTGACTCCTGCTGTCATACACAGCAGTGTAGCTAGTTACAAATATGAAACATGAATTGCTATTTAATAAAAAGCTAGGCTGTCTTTCTCTCATTTTCTGGAGGCTTTCAGGACCCACACCTCTGCTAGTCCAGTCACCTACCCCCGACTGTCCACCCCATCCACATCACTGCCACAAGCTACGCATCAGAGAAGGGGCTGCTCACCTGCTCACACACAGCATGCATGACTGCTCTGGACAGAAGCTTAATTGTTCCTCTTCCCAGTGCTTCTTTCTTCCGCTGAGCACTGAACACCTGCAACTCTTTTTTCTCCTCTTCACTCAAAGACTGGCAATACCGCACCTTCACAGAAAGCAAAACAGAAACACCACACTGAGTGCACAGTCTTTCTCACCAGTTCTCTACTTCCAGAGTTAGGGTTTCAGGAAGTAAAACAGTAAGTTTAGCTCGACACCCCCACGATTTTAAAATGACACCATATCTGAATTTTACAGCCTCTCTAGAAAAAGGGAAATGCAATGTGAAGGAATACTTTTTTTTTAAAATAAGAAATGTTTAATTGAAAACCCTTATCAACACAGACATTAAAAAATATATATAGGACATTAACCTTTCCACAAAAGGTTTAAACTTGTTAATTGCCACTTTTACTCTCCATTCTACATGCACTCAACTCAACTGCAGGCCTGAATGACCATAAAGCATTCACTCTGGATGCAGGGGCAGGGAAATCTCAGGAATTTGTAGGTTTCTGATCATTGGTGGGTGGCTGCAAACACTATAAAAACCAACTTGTGTTAAGTTTATTACACTGATACTCTTTTCTCTCTTTCTCTCAAAGAATGGAAAGCTGTATTCTCTGGCCAAATTTTAACTAAAGAAAGGCAAAAGGGAGCCCTCGCCAGTGAGGAGTTGGGGTTTATGAGCAGCATCTCAATGCTTCTCATGCATTTTTTCTTCTTTTTTCTAATTAGCCTTCTTCCTGCTATTTTACCTCATTATCATGTGGTGGTAACTGGTACAAAAGCTGTTTAATCCGATGCTTCTCTCCGGGGCTGTTAACGTAAGGAACTTTTTCCTCTGGTAAGCAAGCAAAATAGAGCTGGATCTGCAAAAGAGACAGTGAGAATGGCATCAACATACAGAACTGAGCATCTCAGCTCACTTAATCTTTAAAAGTTACCTTTCCCTAGGTACAGGGTTTGGCCTCTTGTAGCTAATGAGAAGACCAGCTGAGCCAACTCAGCAGAACTGCAAACCTTCAGATAACTAGCACCCAGCTGCTAAATTGCTCTTCAGGAATGTAATTTGTAGTGACAATTAGGGACATCATAAATTATGCACCATAAAATATGCACATTTAAGACCACTCTTCCCGGTGGTGTGGCTCACGCCTGTAATCCCAGCACTCTGGGAGGCTGAGGCTGGTGGATCACCTGAGGTCAGGAGTTCAAGACCAGCCTGACCAACACGGTGAAACCCTGTCTCTACTAAAACTACAAAAATTAGCTGGGCGTGGTGGTGCACGCCTGTAATCCTAGCTACTCGGGAGGCTGAGGCAGGAGAATCGCTTGAACCCGGGAGGCAGAGGTTGCGGTCACCCAAGATTGCGCCACTGCACTCCAGCCTGAGTGACAGAGCAAGAATCCGTCTCAAAAAAAAAAAAAAAAGGGCTACTCTTCCTCAGCCAGTCTTCCAAGGGGTCAGACAAGAGATCAGCAAGAGAGAGTGTCCTGGGTGAATCCTGCAAATTACTACACAGACTGTGTGAAATGGTCCAAAATCCAGCCACTACACGAACACATTTAATTTGCTCTCTGAATTTTACACATCACAAAGACAAAGGCTGTTTTGCTAAATGTTGTAAACTCTTCTTTATCAGGTTCTCTCAAACATCAGCTTTCTTTGCTTCCATGAGTGCTATTTTCTGAATACCTGAAGTCAGCCTCCCCAGGCAAACTGGAGAGAAGCCACATTGAGCTGTACTTTGCTCACTCTGAAAGGAAAACTTAATTTCTGCTTGTTTGTTTTTCTGATGTCTTTAAAGGAACATCCCTTAATGAG
The DNA here is from genome assembly GCF_028858775.2 of Pan troglodytes. Taxonomy (NCBI): domain Eukaryota; kingdom Metazoa; phylum Chordata; class Mammalia; order Primates; family Hominidae; genus Pan; species Pan troglodytes. Next base: position 53,378,562 of record NC_072408.2, on the reverse strand, counting down.
TACTGCAAAGGATACTGCAGAGCTGAGAAGGAATAAAAGAAAAAAAAGACAGGAGACAGGAATTTAGGGCCTGTCTACTTCAATACCTTAGTACCACACAAAACCTACCCACTCTAAGTTGTAAGAAGGGATTCTCTCTAAGTAGTTTGTCAAAATATTGCTTTTCTAACTGCTTCACCAGCACTCCACCCTCTCCCCATTCTATCAGCTCTAGAAGCTTTTTACAGTTATAAACACTTACTGAATATCAGCTACATGCGTGCCAGGTACTGTGCTATGCCATGGATAAATAAGGATACCCTATTCTCATAAAACGTCCCACCCTACAGGAAACAGAACCCTAACATCAGAAGCAAAGCAACCACATACCCCACTGTCAACTTTATTTTCAAATGATGCCTCTGCTCTTTTAATAATATTGCCAGTGATTTTCAACAAGTTAATCATTGTAAAGATATTGGGAAAATTAAATAGGCATATGGAATGTTCTCATCTTCCCTAAAATAACAATACAAACAAAGCATAAAATTAACTCTTTAATTTTTTTTCCAATCCCTGTGGTGTAAGTGACAGGCTCTTTTATATGCAAAGTTATCAAAGGTCAAACGTCTAAGCAGTAACACTTCAGAGGGTTTCTGATAGCTCACTATCTCGCTTCCAAAGCAAAAGCATTGCTGAGAACTGGCATGGAAACTTTTCTCTTTTCTTTTATTGCCTTTTTGTTGTCACAGAAGTTTTTTAAAAGGGAAATTCCTCTCACTCTCAAGAGGGATTCATCCGAAATACACATAACCAATGCATATGTAGTACTCTGGATTTCATTCATTAGAGCAAAAATGGGATCCTTATGAGGCTTCTGGAACCATGGGTACGACGAGATTGGAAACTTCCATTGAGAAACTAAACATGACCTTCAAAAGTAAAACTTCAAAGCCATACAAAGAAGAATAAGGACTGAGGAGGGTGGTATTCCAGCATCTCAGTGATGTTCTATCCATTTACAAAATAATGTTCTAAAGTCTGAACTCACACTGAAAAACAAAGAGTAAATATAGGATGATGAAGTTCCTACCTGCTCTGGTCTCAGGCCCGGGGGGACCCAGGCGTACTCCTCCAATGCACAGCCAGAGTCATCATCTGATGTGGAACTTCTCTGACAGCCAAAGGCCAGTTTGCTCATCTTGGGCTCCATCTCCAAAGGCATAAAGTTTAAAGCCTGGTTTCTCAGTCACAGGACATCAAACAATGGCTGCTGTGGACAATATAAGAAAAAACAAAGACATCTAAAACCTGAATGCATTTCTCTTACCCCCACCCAGAGCTTTTATTGAATGCTGTTAACAGACAGCTGGGCCCAGAGAAAGTAACCAAATTACTACTGTCACCACCCCCAGGCCCCAGGCCCCCTGAAATTTAAAATTTAGAGCTATATAATTTGGTAGTAGTCTCTTTGCCAGCTCAGAATTTCAGAACATGCCACCAAAGCTAGTTTATTTCCAGGAGCCTTTAAAAGGTGCCTCTCTACAGTCGATTCCTTAGAAAAGTTCTCAAGAAAGTTGATGTGTTGACTTTCTAACTTGCCCACAAATCCTTGTGACATACTGTAAGTTGTAGAAAGAAGTGTCGGGGTCAGGCCACCTGCCTTGCCCACTACTATGCCCCAGGAAAAATGGCTCAAGACCCCACTCGGCACCCCTGTATTTCCTAAGCAATTTTTCCAACTGAGGCAGTGCTGCCTCCTGAGAGTGGGTCCACTCAGCCAAACTGCTTAGGTTTCAGATTTCTAATTATGTTTTGTAAGACACTAAACTGAGTTTACACACAAAATAGAAATAGCACAATTAAATCCTTATACTGCACATTAAATCCTCAAGCCTTTACTAAGGGCTAAAGTCAGTCAGACATTCATCAGTGAGTTCCTTCAACAAACAGTCACTGAATACAGTACTATGTGAAAATAAAATCCAGCTTGGTGACTGTTAATGTTTAATTGCATCATAAGCAGGCATTCGCTGAAAAGTTATGCAGTCAGTGCCTAGTATGTGTGAAATGTCATCAGCCTGCTATGGGCAGAGTAAGATGTAAATCCTCCTCTGAATAAAAAGCCTCCTTGGATGAAGGGCTATAAAAGTGTCAAGACAACATTCCCTGCCCTAGAACCCAGGAACTTTGCTATCACCATTTATGTTCTTTGTATCTTCTGATTATTAAAATCATCCCTCATCCCAGGGCACAAAGAAAAAAATAATAATAGCAGAACTTTCAGAACCAGATGGAGAGATGGAGCTTTTTTATACCTGGGCCTTTCACCCACAAAAAAATGATGTAAAGAAAGAAAATTATAGATAATTATCCTGACCCAATGATTTTAGAGAAAACAAGGTTCAGGAAAGTCAAGAGACTTGTCCAAGGTCATATGGCTAAAAGCCAGAGTCTAGTCACACATACACACTGACATGTCAGACTTCCAAAAATTCTTCTGCCTCAATAAACATTCTTCTATCTCAGGAAGGATGTCAAAAAAAAAAAAAGTTCTCATTCGCTTAAACAAGTGGAAAAGGCAGTGAAAAGCCATACACTTTCAGCCTGAGACTAAGTCATTTTTCAGCGACTATCTCAATTCAACTCTAAATACTGAGTGTTGGAAAATACTACCTATTAAAACCTTTGATTATTGGCCGGGTGTGGTAGCTCACACCTGTAATCCCAGCACTTTGGGAGGCTGAGGCAGATGGATCACAAGGTCAGGAGTTTGAGCTCAGCCTGGCCAACATGGTGAAACCCCATCTCTACTAAAAACACAAAAATTAGCCAGGCGTGCTGGTGGGTGCCTGTAATCCCAGCTACTCGGGAGGCTGAGGCAGGAGAATCGCTTGAAACCAGGAGGCGGAGGTTGTAGTGAGCTGAGATTGCACCCCTGGACTCCAGCCTGGGCGACAGAGCGAGACTCCGTCTCGAAAAAAATAAAATAAAATAAAACTTGATTAAAATTTATGGTTTTTCTTTTATAAATGATAGGACATTGAGAAAATTAACATTGTAACAGTTCATAAATGAAGGGCAAGCACCTCATAGCTACAATCTTTATTAGCAGTAGGAGCAATGCCACACATATATTATTCCAACTAATAAATTTAACTTTCATTCACCCTGAACAAGAAGTGAAGATGACCTCATTTCCTACACTACCACTGGGAGGTTATGACCTTTTAAACAAGGCATCATTTCACACAGGTGCAACTCATTCATGTCTTGACTAAGGAAAGGCTTTCTAAACATAGGCGTAATCCTCTGACTCCTCAATAAAAAAGGATGTGTTAATGAGTCAGAAAATGTCTTGGATATTTTGAAAAAACCACTCCCACATGTCAAAGGAAGAGAACCAGAGGTTAAGAATTTAATTAGTAACTCTAAAACTCCTACCAGGAGAATGAGTGCCTTCAATGAAATTTAACCCAAATCATGAAATATGAACATCTGCCCCCTGCTAAATCAGGCTAAGCAGGGAGACACTAAGGTATTTGCTCTGCAGATTTACAAAGAATATAAATATTAAATAGAACCTAAAAATTAAATGTCACTGGATTATAAAACAAGAGAAAACATCACAAATTAAGACAAGCCATGGATTTTCCAAGCCAGCACAAAGATACAGATTGCCGAAGATGTGAATTACTTTTACAGCTGTACTCCCTGATTAGCCTTTTTGTGAAAAATGTGCAGTAAATTACTATCCTAATCAAGGTAAATCAACGTTAGCACTACATGCCACCATCCCACCATCCCCTCCTCCCAATCACCTGGAAGTTCTGGCCACATCTCAATCTTACAATTCCCACAAGTTCATTCCAGCCTTTCAACAAATTACACTGAGGATTGACTGTCATTCATGCACAAAGTAAAGAGTCCAACTGAAGGACATGAGTGACAATACCCTTTTCATTACAGGCATGGCTTTCTGTTTCATTTTTTAGCAGATGGCTAACTTACTTCTCCATGCCTGGCTGGTACCATTAGTGTTACGGCATTTAATCACTGTATCAAGCAACCCATGGTAAGTGGTGTCTCATTTAACAGATGGGGAAACTGGGCCTCAGAGCAATGTCCCTCAGGGTCAATTGCCCAAGGTCAGTAAGTGGTCTTAGGACCGGTCTTGGCTGTGATCCTAAACCCCTGCAACCCCACACTGCCTCCAGGGGGGGAGTGCTAATGGAGCCAATTCCTTTTTCTTTGGTGAATCAGCCAAGCTACCTGCGCTGCAGACACACAAAATGACACAACTGGAAGGTAGTCCACTTTACCCACGGAAGGCATTTTAAGGATATACAGTCAAAAAGGATTGTAAAAATTCAATGGCCTCATGAGCACTTGGTTCAGTTTATTCACTGACGAAAGTTTTTTTTTCCTTTATATCAGAGAATACTTAAAATGACAAAACCATTCACTCGCAAGTTCTCAGAGCTCATCAAAACACAAACATTAAAAAAATGTTGGCTGGGTGCAGTGGCTCACACCTGTAATCCCAGCATTTGGGAGGCTGGGGGGGCGGGGGCAGACCACCTGAGGTCAGGAGTTCAAGACCAGCATGGCCAACCTAGTGAAACCCCAAATCTACTAAAAATATAAAAGTCAGCTGGACGTGGTGGTATGTCCCTGTAATATCAGCTACTCAGGAGGCTGAGGGAGGAGAATTGCTTGAACCGGAAGTTGCAGTGAGCCAAGATCGCACCATTGCACTCCAGCCTGGGTGACAAGAGCAAAACTCCATCTCAAAAAAAAAAAAAAGTTACATGGCATGGCCTCCACTGGGACCAGGCTGTGCTAAGAGTTGCTACATCATCACTAGCAACTTCTTTTTTCTTTTTCTTTTTTGAGTTTTGCTCTTGTTACCCAGGCTGGAATGCAATGGCGCCATCTTGGCTCACCACAACCTCCGCCTCCCAGGTTCAAGAGATTCTCCTGCCTCAGTCTCCCAAGTAGCTGGGATTACAGGCATGTGCCACCACACCCAGCTAATTTCATATTTTTAGTAGAGACGGGGTTTCTCCATGTTGGTCAGGCTGGTCTTGAACTCCTGACCTCAGGTGATCTGCCCACTTCGGCCTCTCAAAGTGCTGGGATTACAGGCGTGAGCCACTGCACCTGGCTAATTTTGTATTTTTAGTAGAGACGGGGTTTCTCCATGTTGGTCAGACTGGTCTCAAACTCCTGACCTCAGGTGATCTGCCCGCTTTGGCCTCCCAAAGTGCTGGGATTACAGGCTTGAGCCATGGCACCTGGCTTCTAGCAACTTATTTACCTGATAACACGAAAACTTCAATTTAGATTTTTCTTTTTCCTATTTATCTGTCACCCAGGCTGGAGTGCAGTGGCACAATCATGGCTTATTGCAGCCTGTCTACCTCCCAGGTCCAAACAATCCTCCTACCTCAGCTTCCCAAGTAGGTGGGACCACGGGCATGTGCCACCACACCAAAGTTTTTTGTTTTTGTTTTTTGTAGAGATGGGGTCTCCCTATGTTGCCCAGGCTGGTCTCAAACTCTTGGACTCAAAATATCCTCCTGCCTCGGCCTCCCAAAGTGCTGGGATTACAGGCGTGAGCCATGGCACCTGACTTCTTTCTTATTTTTAAAGATTGCTTGTACTTGCCAAGAGATCCTGAGAGTCTATTCTTAAGTGTATCAGTCGGGTAAAGCAGTGGCAGCTAAACACAGTTCTTACGCTTGTAAAAAGTTACACTAAAAATTATAAAAACGTGGCCAGGCGCAGTAGCTCACGCATGTAATCCCAGCACTTTGGGAGGCCAAGGCGGGTGGATCACCTGAGGTTGGGAGTTTGAGACCAACCTGACCAACATGGAGAAACCCCGTCTCTACTAAAAATACAAAATTATCCAGGTGTGGTGGTGCACACCTGTAATCCCAGCTACTCGAGAGGCTGAGGCAGGAGAATCGCTTGAAGCCAGGAGGCAGAGGTTGCGGTGAGCCGAGATCACACCATTGCACTCTAGCCTGGGCAACAAGAGCAAAACTCCGTCTCAAAACAAAACAAAACAAAATATATATATATACACATATGTATATATATGTATATACATATGTATATATGTGTATATATGTATATACGTATATGTGTGTGTGTGTGTGTGTGTGTGTGTATATATATATATATGTGACCTCACAAATAACCCTTCCTTAGGCATTTAAAACACTATATGGTATTTACTTTTGTAGCACAGAAGGAAGAAGGGAGCCTGGCCATTCCTTCTGCTCTGGGTCATGGCTGAAGGTCTTCCTGAGGATACCTAACCATGGTTGAATGTGGTCTGCCAAAACATCATGCTTTAAGCCAAGCATATGAGACCACAGGTAAATCAGACCTAATAGAAAAATTCTAATAACTTTATTTTCAGGTATTGTCTCTTAAGGTTAATCACATGAAATGGGCAGAATCAGGTTCAAAAGTAGGCTGCATTATAATGGAAATAGAACTATTCAAAGTTGGGGTTATGACAGAGTAAAACTTTTTTTATGATGCTTTTTTCTTTTGTAGAACCATGCTTAGATGAACTAACAGTGGCCCTGCCCTATACTTTTTTTTTTTTTTGGTAAAATTTTATTTGGACGTTACTTTAAACTTCCAAAAAGTTGCAACAGTAAAAGAACTCTGATACGTCCCTTACCCAGACTCATCAATGGTTTACATTTTGCTCCATTTGCTTTTGCATCATCATCCTCCCTCCCTCTCCCTCTTTCTCTCTCTCATATGTATACACACTTCTGTGGGATCCATTTGAGAGTGTATTTTTTTACATTCTTTTACCTAACCACAGCTCAAAACATCAGTATTCTTGACTATTCTAAGGCAGATTTATTGTCTTGGTCTTAAAATGCTGTAGCAAACTTAATCATAAATGAATGTCAACTATGCATTAACCAATCCTGTGCTAAGTTTGGAAATAAATCAATAGGCATCCTATTTCTCCAGTGTCTCTCTATAATTTTGAATGTAAATAAACCTCATAATGCAGGAGAAAAAAAAGCAAAACAGTTTTCAGAGATGGGTTTGTTCAGGTTCCAAATAGTCTGACCATTAAGGAGGTGTGTGGAGGGCACAAAACCTTTTAACAGCTACCACCACCATCAAAGATGGCATTGGGAGGGGGTGGTCAAGCACAAGGAACAGCTGTTAGAACTTAATTCTCTAGCAGGTTCATGAGTTCTTTGCAGACACTATTTTGAAAACTAAAAGCCTACTATCAGAGTCAAGTAGAGAAATAAATGTCAAACAGAAAAGAAGGGTATGGTCACAAGGGAGGTGAGAAAGAAGCCCAAGGTCATGTAGAGAGAGCTGGGATACTTTTTTTTTTTTTTTTAGAAAGGCAAGGAATATCATGGGGCTATTCCATGCAATAGAAAATGGAACAGTTCCATTTCCCTCCTTTGTCCTTTCTCTTGCCTCTTCCTTCAAAATAGTTAAATAGCTATTTCTTATCATTAAAAACAAAGACAAGCAGCTAACAGATGTATGACTTCTCAATCATCATCGTCAAGAGAACATCTGACCCAAAGGCTAAGGGCTATACTTAGGGAATGGAATCTGATGCTCTCAGCATTCAGTAAACTTGGTCCTGATGTCTTCAAAGCTTTGACAAGTCAACAAACATCTTGAGACCTGATTTTAAAAAATAGCCACTATTTGCCTTCCAAAGATGGTCTAAGGATGTTTTAAAACAGAAAAGAATTTCACGACCATAAATAATTAAAGCTCCTATTGCAACGTACCAATTGGCATTGCTGCTTCCACTGGGACTAAACAGACTTTCTTGAAGCTAACCAGTGACAAATGGAATTGAAACAATATGTTAATAACAAAACCTGAGTTTCATCTTCTTTTTGAGCTTGCGAGAGCTCTAGCCTTCTGAACGGCAGACAATTTTGCCAAGTTATTGACCAACGTTTCCAGCTGCTTTGGTAGCAGCTTCTAACCAGTCCCCACATAAAGCCTCCAACACCATACACATAGCGCGTGTCCGTGCACACATTCGCACACAGCATGTGTAGTGGTCTATGGAGCATGACAGTTTTTCTAGGTAAAGCTTGTTCCCCAAATTCAAGTATGGCCTTATTCATATAACATAGTGATATAATGAGGGGTTCCTTTGTGAAATTTACTTTCTAGGTTCATTCACTGCATTCATTCATTCATCCTTATATTTAAAGTTGTTATTGAATGGTTCTGGGGAATGCCAAAAGGAGCCAACTGACATTTATTCCATTAAAAGCCAGAACTTAGAAAGAAATGTAGCCGCCGGGTGCAGTGGCTCATGCCTGTAATCCCAGCACTATAGAGGCTAAGGTGGGTGGATTACTTGAGGTCAGGAGTTCGAGACCAGCCTGATCAACATGGTGAAACCCCCATCTCTACTAAAAATACAAAATTAGCCGGGCATGGTGGCGCATGTCTGTAATCCCAGTACTTGGGAGGCTGAGGCAGGAGAATTGCTTGAACCTGGGAGGCAGAGGCTGCAGTGAACCAAGATCATGCCATTGCCCTCCAGCCTGGGCAACAAGAGCGAAACTCCATCTTAAAAAAAAAAAAAAAAAATTCCATTATTCATCTCCTTGCTTTCTTTCGTGGTGGCACGTGTAAAAATTATATGTGATTTAGCCTTCAGCTGATCATTTGTTTTCATTTTGAGCACAGTAGAAAACACTGGCTTCGGGATTCAAGAAACAGAATGGCCCCTGACCCATACATTTATGATAACTAGCAAACTTTTTGTAGGTTTTTTTCTCCCTGCTCTCATAATGTTTTGATCCCTGCTACCTGTCTCTTATTAAGATGCCTTTCTCTTTTGCCCACAGCCAACAACCTCCAAACCTTTCAAAATTTGTTGCTTCCAGTATTAGGCAACCATTCTTTGAAAAAGTTTGTCTAAAAGTACACAGAAGCTGGGCATATGCCTATACTCTCAGCTACCTGGTGGCTGAAGTGGGAGGATTGCTTGAGCCCAGGAGTTTGAGACCAGCCTGGGCAATATAGCAAGACTCTGTCCCAAAAAAAAGTCTATGTAGTAATTATAGCATGGACAAGGGCTTAAGGACTTCTCCTATAAGCACAGTAACCACTGGTGAAATAAGATAGCATACAGTGTGAGAAGGTGTTATTCAAACTAAAGAGAAGGTTTATTATTTCGTTATACTATTTTGGCCACTTGGGGATCATTTCATTTTCTACTGGTCTGTATGCTGCTTCCAGGATAGCTAAGGATTATTATCTTGATTGACCTTGACATATACATAAATGAGCCATAACTATGTTTCTGTAAAGAGCTTAATAAGTCAGCACAGTATATGAAGGTCCAGAGGCAGTGAAGAGTGGACGGTTTTGCTAGAAGACAGATTCTTCCAAAGAAGCAACAACAGATGGCAATGGTGTCTGAATCCCATTTTCAAGAATTACACATTTCAGGCAGAAAACTGTGGGCTTCTCACTACAGGCAATGGGAAGCTGCAAAAGACATGAATGGAGACTGCCACAAGATACTTCTGGGTCTTAAAGAAGATTAATATGGTAGTGATGGTCAGGAAAAAGATAAAGAACCTGAGAGGGGCCAATTAGTACACTGTCCCTAAGAAAGCTTACACATAGTGACTTGGGGAGGGAAAGTAAAAGGAACTAATAGGAAAGGAAGAAATTGGGCCAAAGACAGTTTTGAGTATTAGGTGATTGACATACCAATACATAAGTACCTTAGGGCAACTCAGAAGGGGAGTGAGGATTTGAGGGATTTCAGGAGAATGAGTTTAATCAGATACATATTGAGGTTGTAACTGTATATCAGGTCTGGTATGATTCCTATTATTCATAATTTTCTTGAACCAAGTCACCAAATCAAAATCATGCAAATAGAAAACAGTAATTGTCAGGGCCTGCCATTGAAAATGAAGTATAAGGTCATATCCCTAATTACATTTTTTTCTCCAATGCAATCCCACTCTAGTTCCTATATGAAGACTACCATGGCATTGTAAGATCCCTATGAAAAAGTATTTCTTGTGTGAACATGCCCAGGGAAGTTAGAAATCCTCTGATCACCAAAAGCCAGAACAGATACTGATTTGTGAAGTCAGTTAGGCCAACATTCCCTAGGTGTCCCCTGCTGCTAAGTGCCATCCGTGGGCTACAAACTGTTTAACAGCTTCTTTGTTAAACTGCTTGTTAACAAGGCCTTAGTGCATGGAAGATGCAGATCACAGGTTCTCCATTAAAAAGCTACTCCAATTCTCCCAGACTACATACGCAGGTGAATTAAATTTAACTACAGACTAATTTAGCAGTACAGAAACACGTCACACATCCATTCTTTTCACAATACAAAATATACCACCCTTATGGATATACACATTTCCTTGTTTAGGATGTCCTTAACTTCAATCGAGATGTGAATTTTACAGTAAAAGAGACACTAAACTGTCATTTCTTTAAAGGTTTCACACACTCAAGGGGCATTCAGTGCTTACTGTCTACTAAAGACAAAGTCACTGCCAACCAAGCCCAATTCAATTTCACTTATTTGAAAAATAAAAACATAATGAAGTTATCAGGAGATATTGTTTATGAAACATTCCTTTACTAAGTTTTCCATACGAGCAATTAGTGGCATTAGGCCATATGCCCTTTAGTATTTTCTGTATTTTCCAGGTAAACCTCCGTCCAGCATTTTCGAGGTAAACCTCCATCCAGTTTGTACATTTCCCAACAGCTGAGTGGGCTATCACACATCACCCAATGGTCAAGAAACTATCCATTTTTCCAAGAGGAAATGTGGAACTCTTTCAAAGCATTCTAATTTCATGCACAAGTACATTCCATGACAGTAAGAAACAAAAGGAGGAAACATGACGACAAAGCCTGGTCCTCCGCCAGCGCGGCGCTTCTAGGGTCAGATTATCCGCACACGAGTATGTAAAGACAAAATCCAAAATGCATGCCATGGAATGAGGGGCACCACACAAGGCGGTGCTCTAATGAGCCCATTATTTTCCATAATGGGGGATGCAGATATTTTCTCAAAATCGTGTTCCCCTCAGTCTTCTATTGATTTTTTGGATTTCTATTTTCAACAGTGGCCCGAGGAAACGGCAGCCAGACTTGACTCCAATGTACACACAGACTCAGGTTTCGCCCCGTCACCTGTTGGCTCCTGAACAACACTCCTCTTTGTGAAACTTACAGCACTCATTTGAAACAAGTTTCCAGAGAAAACACTTCAAGAAAGTGTTTGAGAAGTCACAAGACTCGAGTTGTAATAACAAATTCCACACATAGCCTGGCTTATAAGGACACAGACTAACGGGAAAGGCCGAGCTTTTAAAAATGGGGCTGGAGGAAGCGAGAAGGAAAGGATGTCACCGTACTTTGGGAAAACTCAGCCGGCCAATTCTTGATGGGGCTGCCAGTGATGGCTGCAGGGGGTCCCCTGGGTCGTCCCCATCCCCGCCGCCGCAGCAGCAGAGACGCCTCAGAGCGGGCGTCGGCGCCCCCTGGGCCCCGCAAACTCTGCGCTCCAGGCGGCGGCCGCTGCTTAGGCCGCGAGGGGGCGCCCTGGGCCGTGGGTCGACCGGCTCCGGCCCCTCTATGCGTCCCCGGCCCCAGGAGCCAGAGGCCGAGCTCAGGACTCAGAGGCAGCGAGCGAACCCCTCCTCGGCGCCGACGCGAAGCCCCGAGAGAACAGTGCCCCTTGTCCTCCAGCATAGAACAGTCGCCTTCGAATTCCCCGTTACCCTCCTCCAGCAGAAAGCCTCGCGCCGCTCTTGGCGCCGTGTCACCTCCACGGAGCAGCACTCGCCCTGCGGCTGGACGGTGGGGCCGAGCAGCCACGGGTCCCCACGTCTGTCCCTCAGCTTCCAACGAGAAGCCCCTCGCCGGCGCGCACCCTGCAGCCCTCCCGCGTTCAGTCCCCGCCGCCGGATGCCATCCAGCCCTGGGACCCAGACAGCGGCTCCCACCTGCGGCCCGGACAGCGGCCGAGCGCGGCCTGCAGCCCCTCGCGGCGCCGGCCCCTGAGCCCTCGGCGCGCACTAGCCGCCCGCCCGCTCTGCGTCTGAAGGAGGCTGGCGGCCCGGAGCGGGAGCGGAGGGCTCCCGAAGGAAAAGAGGGCTGGGTGCCCTACGAGTCACCCGCACCCACTCATTTCCGGAGGAGACCCCAGAAGGGTGGGGCAGCAAGCACCGGGCCCCCACTACATTGCAGCGGACCGCGCCCCCGGGTCGCGTCCCGGTGCTGGCCCCGCCTGGCGGGCGAGGGGTCGCCCCCGCCCCGCCGTGACGCACTTTCCCCCCCGGCCGGTCCCCGCCGAGCTCCCTGGCGGCGCAGCGCGGCGATCCTCACCCGCTGCAGCCCCTCAGCAGCCGTGAGGCATCCCACAAAAGGTCCTCCAGCTCCGCAGAGACCCTCGGTCCCTGCCGGCGTGACGGACTCTGCTCCCCCGGGTTGGAGTCGCCTCGTCCAGGCCACTGCATCCCCCAAGCCCCAGCTCCGCGTCCTTCCAGGATCCTGCTCTGCGGGGAGAAAAACTCGTCTCCGCTCAGCGCCGGGAGCTCGCCTGGGGCCGGCGATCTTCAAAAGTAATCAGAGCCCGCAGTAAAAAAAAAAAAAAAAAAAGTAACCATTTCGTTTCCTGCCGATCCCGCCCTTCGATCCCAGCCGGACCCAGCTCCCCGCTCCCGCCCGCGGGCGGCGCCTGCCCAGCCTGCTCCCGCCGCCGCCCGCTTTCCAGGAACTGTCACTGCTGACCGTGCCCCTGGCCGATCTCCACGAGGTCCCGCGCGCACAATTCCTCGAAAAGTTACCCACCCCCTTGGCCAGCCTAGCGGCTCGAGCACCTACCGCCGTCCGCCCGCTCCATTCTCCGGAGCCCAGTGAGTGAAGCCGCTAAGATGCAAATACCCTAGGACGCTTATGTAAACTTCCCCCTCCCGCAGGTGCACGCGCGGGCCACGAAACGCTGGGAGAATATGAAAGGCCACCTCTTAAAGAAATCAACTCCACTCTGCCCATAACAATGATGTCAGCAAATGGCACATTTAAGCAAGTTCTCACTTGGAAGGGCTCATTAGCATATGAATTCTCTTAGGACTTTCCCTGCATTTCGGAGTGATTCCTACTGCTTAGCGCAGGAGATTTATTTTTATCAGTAAATAACAGCAAAGAAAAGGAGCCAAGGTCACGCGATGTACTAACTCAAGAACACTACTGAGAGTTTTTACAAATAGGTTAAGTGAATATCATTATTCAAACACAAGGAAGTGTCCCATACTGAAGCTAATCTTGTTTCTGAGCTATTTGTAGGTACACTGAGAGAAAGTGGAGTTTGGCTTCAGTTGTCTACAGAAAGGGTCAAGAGAAGCAAAACATACCCTCAAAGCAAGCCCAGAAAAAAAATGATAGATTAGTACTCATCAGTAGAGGTCTAATCTCTTCTGAACTACAAATTTTAGTTTCCACTATAGCCTCCTTATCACAAGGTGATAGAAATACCAAGAGAATGAAGGGGGAAATGCAATATTTAAGAGCTTCATCAATTTGTAAAATATCAGTAAATAAAAGCAATTTAAAGTGGTCACCAGTTCCTTTGGTATCTTTTTTTTTTTTTTTTAAGCTAAAAAATAATCCTGTACCATCAGGATTCCTTGGGAGTGATTTGCAACCTATATGGTTCTACAGTATACACGTGAACAATAGCTCATTGTAACTGTGATTTAAAAATACATAAACAAGTTGCCATAAATAGATCAGTCAAGTAAATCACTCTGTGGCCAAATTCTGTTATCTCAGCTACAAAGTAAGGCAGCTGAGAAGTTTTTTTTGTTTGTTTTTTTGTTTTTTTTGTTACTCTCTTAAAGTGGCAGAAACAGAAAAGTTGTGGCTCTGCTGGTAGACTAGTTTGGAAACACTGATTCGGACAACACAATTTGTAATTCAAATAGACTCTTTATTGGCCAAATGGATTCCGGTTTTGAAGACGATTCCCAAAACGTTCTGATATAGAACTCTTCTGGCCTTAGGCCTAGGTTAGGGATTTGTGGGAAGACTTCAAAGGTTACCATTTTCCTCTGTGGATCTGTAAAATTAACCATGAATACCTAAGTCAGATTTCCTTTTTCCTACTTCACTCTGTTTGGGCTTCCTCAGGGAAGATTTCAACTACCTACCTATAGGAGAAATGCGCAATCAATTATTGATTTAAATCAAACTCTGAAATATCATATGATTATGATAAAGGGAGTATCAGCAGGTGAATACATTAAGCCAGGCAGACCCTTTTTGGAATAGCTTTTAAAGGACAGCTACACATTAGGCAACAAAATACTTCCAACTACAAACTATAGCAGCACTTATCACTATTAAATGTCAGCCATTGTAAATGTGCTTCCTCTAACGCAGTTACTTGTAAATACGTTTTGTTATATTTTCAACAGGTACTGTCATGGTTTATTATCCATTGTAAGCGTTTTTAGTGATGGAGCAGTGTGGAGACAGTTGCAAGCTTCCTACAAAGGTTCAATCTCAATGAAACAGACTTTAGTCTGGTCTGAAAGGGGTTGTTATTGTCAAGGGTGAACTTATGCAGAATGGAGAGCAAGGCCCCCAACCAGCATCCTTTTGTTTCAGCCAGGTGGAATATTCATGCTTGCAGATCACACTTTAGGGGCCAGTTGAGAAAGGAAGCCCAAAAATTCACAGGGCTTGGTTCCCTCGTGCCATCCTGGTCTTTGCTCTAAGGTCATCTCTACAGAGAAGGCTTCAACTCCCTAACTAAAATATCACCCTCCCTCCATTTGCAATATTTGTCTGCAAAGCACTTAGCATTGCCAGGTGTTTACATGTCTATTTGTTTATCGTTCGTTGTCTTTCTCCTTTCCTAGAAGCTGGGGACTTTGGGGACTCACTACTGTATTCTCAGCACCTAGAATGATGCCTGGCACATAGCAGACAAATTTAATAAACATGAGTTAAGTGAATGAATGATTCTCAGACATTATTCTTCTCAGGCCCTCATAAGTATACTATACCTGTACAAGTCTGTTTCTAATCTAAAGTCAAGCTGAACTACAATGTCCTAATGGAGGAGAGGATAATAGAAAATCAGAAATATGCCAAAGGCAGAGAAATAAAGAGGCAGCATTTTGTTTGTCAAATGTCAGCCAGCTGCGTTGGGTCTGGTAGAAAGAGATAAAGGACACAGTACAAAGCCAACTTTGGCGCTAATCCCTGGTTCTTCCATGTTGTGTATATAGTGACCTTGAGGTCTTTTCTGCTCCTTGCCTTCATTTTTTCCCTTGTAAAAAGACCTCCTTTTTAGTTTTAAGGGTAAGAGTTAGTTGCTCTTGGTATCAGACATTTGAAAGGATTTATAACTACTGTAAGTTCCAGCAATCTAGGAAGAATGTATTTAAATGATTAGATGTCTTTCAGGTTTCTTAATAGAAATGAGAGATCAAAGGCTCTGATAATCACAAATGACATCTAACCTAAATTTGAGGGGCAGTTGGCAGATGTAGTATTAAATAGGGTGACAGTTCTAGTTTTCAATGCGAGCGTATTCCAGAACAGCAGTTTGGTTGTTCTGACTATGTAGATAGGTACCTAAAAGAATCACAAAATCAATCATACAAATGTAGAGTTCACAAAACCCTTGGGATCCTACATCTTACCCAGATGAAGAAACTAATATCCAAAGGAATCACTGTAATGATATTTTGTTTCTTTCCAAATTTGTTACTGCTGAAAGTTTATGCCAAATGTGTTACTTTCTTGTCAATTTTAAACATTTCTGTTGTATCCCCGATTGGTCATTATACCCTGGTGGGTCATTGAACATTTGCAAATTCTAGTTACCATTACCTGGGTCTGTGGCATCCCCAGGGAAGGGCCCCAAGGCAGATACCAAGCTCTTCTTAGGGCTAACAGGCATTATAAAGTTTTATAATAGGTTGCAGTTTCCCAAGGTCTCCAATTACTCTTTCCCCTTTGATTATATTTAAAGCAATGTGATTAGAGAGCACTGGTTCTTTAACGTTTTCTACACCCAATCCCTCTTTAGATTTACTACTCCAATAATCCTAGGCACCCATCCCCTCCCAGACCCTCCTTCCTTTGTGAGGGAGGTAAACTCTCCCTTCACAGTACCCTGATGCACTGGGTTTGAAGTTAGGAGACTTAAATGTCTATTATCTGTCAATTACTATGTGACAATGGGAGGAATCACTTCTCTAAGGTGTTGTGTTTTTCATCTCTAAAAATGCTGGAGTTTGGATTAGGTCAATGTTTAGAACTTTTGAGGAGAGAACACAATCCACTTTCCAACTAAAACAAAAAATCTCGGCCAAGCGTAGTGGCCCACACCTATAATCCCGGCACTTTGGGAGGCCAAGGCGGGTGGATCACTTGAGGTTAGGAGTTCAAGACCAGCCTGGCCAGCATGATGAAACCCCATCTCTACTAAAAATACAAAAATTAGCTGGGCATGGTGGCGGGCACCTGTAGTCCCAGCTACTTGGGAGGCTGAGGCAAGAGAATTGCTTGAACCCAGGAGGCAGATGTTGTAGTGAGATCATGCCACTACACTCCAGCCTAGGTGACAGAGTGATACCCTGTCTCCAAAAAATAAATAAATAAAATGAAATAAACATCTCAATATAGAAACAGAAGTGTCACTGCTTTGTTGAAGTTCTGGACTGGCTTCCTCCTGACACTCTCCCACAACTCTCCTCACCCCTGTTCTTCCAAGGCAGCCCCCAGGAACCTCCCTCTCTAACTAGATGCTCCCAGAAGCTCCACCAGTTCTAGTATTTCCTGGGTCTCTAAAGACTCAATAGCTGATTATGACACTAATACCAGATAGGTGTTTACAGCTGTGCTGTCTGGAGTCCACAGCCCAAGTTGTGTGGGAGAATATAGGACCAGGTCCATTCATTGACCTTGTTCAGGGTTGTTATCTACTACTGAAGACACACTGCCATCTTTGCCCACCCTAACCCTTACTCCCAACTATTCTGAAATACTCCTTCCCCCAACCCAGGAAATGTTTGTTACTTTTCATGAACAGATAATTAAACTAGCATTCAGCTTAATTGAATAAAAAACTTTAGGTTCTGACCTTAGGCTCTGCAACCCTCTCAACACCTGTCCATCTGTGGTTTGATACACTCTTAAATTTCACTACTGAAAAGCTACCAAAATGTTAAGAAACTAAGAAAATATATTCCAATAAATATTGAGAGAGCTGTACCATGGCAACATATCCAACATTTATTAAATTGCAAACCCCAGTATATAGTATAATCATATTATTATAAGTAATATTTGGTAAGCTGACATATACATTGCAAAATTATTTAGATACTATAAATACCAAACCAGTAGTATGGTTTCCAGGGGAGGGCAGATTATAGGAAATTATCATTTAAAAATTATATTGATAAAATAAGTGAATTTTTATATTTTCACATTATATGTAAACCTTTTCTCTATCAATCTATCTTTTTTTTTTTTTTTTTAAGACAGAGTTTCGCTCTTGTTGCCCAGGCTGCAGTGCAATGGCACAATCTCGGCACACCACAACCTCCGCCTCCCAGGTTCAAGCGATTCTCCTGCCTCAGCCTCCTGAGTAGCTGGGATTACAGGCATGCGCAACCACGCCTGGCTAATTTTGTATTTTTAGTAGAGATGGGGTTTCTCCATGTTGTTCAGACTGGTCTCGAACTCCTGACCTCAGGTGATCTGCCCACCTCGGCCTCCCAAAGTGTTGGGATTACAGGCGTGAGCCACCACGCCTGGCTGTATCTATCTATCTATTTGAGATAGGGTCTGGAGCTGTCACCAGACCCTATAAATATTTATTTATTTGAGACAGGGTCTCAATATACTAAAATATACTACAATATTAATATATGGAAGAAAAGTTTGAAAGCAGAAATTAACATTCCAAATTTAAGGCCGGGCGCAGTGGCTCATGCCTGTAATCCCAGCACTTTGGAAGGCCGAGGTGGGCAGATCACTTGAGGTCAGGAGTTCGAAACCAGCCTGGCCAACATGGTGAAACCCCGTCTCTACTAAAATATGCAAAAATTAGCCGGGCATGGTGGCAGACAACTTAATCCCAGCTACTTGGGAGGTAGAGGCTGCAGTGAGCCAGATTGAGCCATTGCACTTAAACCTGGGGGATAAGAGCGAGACTTCTCTAAAAAAAAATAATAAAAAAAAATTCCAAATTTAAGTATTAGTTGGTATGAGAAGATACCTGAATGCATACTTCCTCTCCATGCTTTCTTCCTCCCAGTCACAAGCTTCAAGAGTGGACTCTCTGCTGCATTTACTTATAATACTGTGAGAAGGAGGGTGTCACCAGTCCCACATTTCCATAGAGCCAGACATAGTGGGACAGGGGCTGTCTGATCCCTCATGCATCCATCCATGGATTCACTGATAGATTCTTTGGCTGAGATGCAGGGTATTACTTGTTGAAGGGCACCACTGTTCGACCTAGACCTTTCCCTTGACTTAGAGACTTCGCATTCTAAATCCATATTCTGTATCTTGATTTATTCCAAAAAGAAGACAGAGAAAAATACACAAAAAAGTGAGGAAAATAAATGACTGGTCTAATTTTCAGAACTACAGAACAAACCATGATACATGGTGATTATAGGAATATTTGAGGTATGGTTAAATTTTAATATAGGAATAAAAGGAAATATTGATATGTCAATTCGGTAAGAAGTCAAGATTCAGGAACCGTGAAGGTGGGGTGACATTTGAGCTGCATTTTTAAGGACTAAAAGGATTCGATCAGAGTGATGAATGGAATGGGTTTGGGACAGGGAAGGGGGCCTAGTCCAGGCTGAGCCGGTCAAAGTTTGAGGGCCAAAAGAGCTGGAACACAGGAGGGAGAGGCTGGAGACTGCCCAAAGGCAGCCAGGCCCAGGCTGTGAATAGCTGCATAAGCCATCAGAAAGATGCCAAGTTATTCTAGGGGTAGTGGGGAGCCACAGAAGCTTAAGCAGAGACGAGTGACATGGTCGTATTTATGCCCTAATTAGAGGGAGAGTGGAGAAAACCCTGCAGAGAAACCAGATGGGAAGAGTCTCGAAGCTGCCACAGTAGTCAAGGGGAGAGAAGATAGTCGGTGTGTCTGAGGGCGTGATTTCTCAGGGTGGATAAACTGGACTTGTGGCTGCCCGGGGTGTACAGTCTGGGTAGGGGCAGTGGAAGGGGTGGCAGGAGGGACCCAGACATTCCTAAATGAGTCAGTATTTCCATGGTTTACTTGAAAGACAACCAACAGCTTAGCCCCGATGTAAGCTCTCACTTGGAATTGCCATTTTTTTCACTGCCCATGGGAGACACAGTAACTGAAGGACTTATATTTCTAAGCTCAAACTTATTTTTTTATTTTTATTTTTTTGAGACATAGTCTTAACTCTGTCACTCAGGCTGGAGTGCAATGGTGCGATCTTGGCTCACTACAACCTCCACCTCCGGGTTCAGGCAATTTTCTTGTCTCAGCCTCCTAAGTAACTTAGCTGGGATTACAGGTATGCGCCACTGTGCCTGGCTACTTTTTCTATCTTTAGGAAAGACAAGGTTTCACCATGTTGGCCAGGCTGGTCTCGAACTCCTGACCTCAGGTGATCTGCCCGCCTCAGCCTCCCAAAGTGCTGGGATTATAGGCATGAGCCATTGCGCCAGGCTTCTAAGCTCAAACTTTATCTTCCTGTTGATATTCACCTTTAAAATAGAGTATTTAAAAATATTACACTATTTACATGTAATGTTAAAAAGCTCAGTGGCCGGGCGCGGTAGCTCACATCTGTGATCCTAGCACTTTGGGAGGCCGAGGTGGGCGGATCACCTGAGGTCAGGAGTTCAAGACCAGCCTGGCCAACATGGTGAAACCCATTTCTACTAAAAATACAAAAACTAGCCAGGCATGGTGGTGGGTGCCTGTAATCCCAGCTTCTCGGGAGGCTGAGCCAGGAGAATCGCTTGAACCTGGGAGGTGGAGGTTGCAGTGAGCCGAGATCACATCATTGCACTCTAGCCTGGGTGACAAGAGAGAAACTCTGCCTCAAGAAAGTAAAAAATTAAAACATTAAAAGAGCTCAGGGGCCTATCATTATAAAAGAAGTAGGCACATGATTTTTAGGTTGGAATGTAATCCATGTGGAAGAACTACCCAACTAACTCCTACTGCAGAGATCAAAATGTCATTGGAAAGCTAGTATGTTAAATGAGGGTGTGCAATCTAGTAGTTAGGGTTTTATACAAAACTTTGAAATAATAGACACTGCTCCATCTTTTTTTTTTTTTTTTTTTTTTTTGAGCCGGAGTTTCACTCTTATTACCCAGGCTGGAGTAAAATGGCATGATCTTGGCTCACTGCAACCTCCACTTCCCGGGTTCAAGTGATTCTCCTGCCTCAGCCTCTCGAGCAGCTGGGATTACATGTGCCCGCCACCACGCCCGGCTAATTTTTTTGTATTTTTAGTAGAGACGGGTTTTCACTATATTGGTCAGGCTGGTCTCAAACTCCTGACCTCATGACCTGCCTGTCTCGGCCTCCCAAAGTGCTGGGATTACAGGCGTGAGCCACCGCGCCTGGCCTGCTCCATCTTAAATTAAAAAAAAATTTTTTATTCAGAGACAGGATCTTGCTCTGTCACCTAGGCTGGAGTGCAGTGGTGCAATCATAGCTCACTGCAGCCTCTACCGCCCAGGCTCAAGTGATCCTCCCATCTCAGCCTCTCAAGTAGCTGTGATTACAGGCGTGAGGCACTACACCCAGCTAAATTTTAAAATTATAGAATATTTGCTGCTTTGTTTCATGAACTATGTGCTCAAAACTATTTTGCTCACCACGTATTTTCTTTTTATATTTAAACTCTCCACCAACTAGGATGGTTGGTTCTCCACAAGGGAAAATCTGGGCATGCCAGCTTTTAACACTGTTACCATGTGCTATAACTAACCAAGGTGTTCTTAGAGAGGTGTCAGTAAAGAATTATTTCGAGCAGCCAGAAGCCTCCTGGAAGAAGAAAACAGCCAGCAAAGCTTTCCATAACATTTCTTTATCTTATCTGAGATTCCAGGACCCTTTCTGCAACTGTAGGAATTTAAAGGAGGTGATTTTGTAGTGAAGACTGGTTTACAAGCTTTAATTAGACTGCATCAGGGCCAAGATTTGGAATTCAAATTGTTCTGCTGATCTTGAATCACACGCAGCTCTAGTAAGTAACTGTCTTTTGATCCAAGTTACTTTTAATATTTATTTTCTCCTTTATGTTTGGAGAGCTTTAATCTCTTGAACATTGAGTCTGCGCTGGATTATAGAGGCACTAGGGAAGGGATCTTGTCTGTTTTGTTTAATGATATATCCAAAGTGCTGAGATACTCTGGCCTGGTACATTAGATACAGCAGATACTTTACCTGGCATCTAGGGGATTCTCAATAGATATTTATGGAGTGGTGAATGACTAACTTGTTCATATTTTATCCTCCACAGAACCTGACTCAGAATCTTGCGCATACTAAGTCTTAATTATCAGTCCATTTATTTATTTATTTTTTAATTTTTATTCGGATTTTTAAAAGTGAGTCAACTCATTAGAGTTTCAATGTTCCAATTCAAATATTTAAAGAAATCTCAATAGTTAGGAAGAATGAATGAGACCTATTATTTGATAGCACAACAGGGTAACTATAGTCAATAATAATTGTACATTTAAAAATAACTAAAAGAGTATAACTGGATTGTAACACAAAGGATAAATGCTCGAGGTGATGGACACTCCATTCTCCATGATATGATTACTATGCACTGCAAACCTGTATCAAAATATCTCATGTACCCCATAAATATATACACCGTCTATGTACCCATAAAAATTAAAAATAAAAAAAATTTATTGTTTAGGTCATTTGCTCTTTTTGGCTTATAAGATCTGATATGGCAATGGTTAACCAGAAAAAAAAGATCTGACACAAATTCAAACGAATTGACTAACTTGAAATCTCTTTAGAAAGCCTGAATTTCTAAATCATATGATCCACCTACCTCCAAACAAATATTGTCCTTCCTCTTCTATTCCCAGTTTGTTTATGAGACCACTAATACTCTGAGTAAACTAGAAACCCAGTCATCACAGATGCCTCCTTTACTCAGGATACCCTCCTTCTTGCCTATCATCATTCAGTTATGTATTAGATCTTTCTATCTTTTAAATTTTTCTCCACTAGGCACTGTGTCACGTACCTATAGTCCCAGCTACCCAGGAGGCTGAGGTGGGAGGATCATCTGAGCCCAGGAGTTGGAGGCTGCTGTGAGCTCTGATTGCACCACTGTACCCCAGCCTGGGCAACAGAGTAAGACCATGTCTAAAAAAAAAAAAAGAAAAGAAAAGAAAAAAAGAGAACGAAAAAAGAAAAAAGAAAAATTATCTATTGACTCTGTACAGGCATACTTCAGAGATATTGTGAGTTCACTTCCAGGCCACTGCAATAAAGCAAATATTTTAATTTCCCAGTGCATAGAAAAGTTATGTTTACACTACACTATAGTCTACTGAGTGTGCAACAGCACAATGTCTAAAAAAACAATGTACATACCTTAATTAAAAATATCTTACTGCTAAAAAATGCTAACGATCATCTGAGCCTTCAGTAAGCCATCATCTTTTTGCTGGTGGAGGGAGCCACCAATGTTGGTGGCTGTTGAGTGATCAGGATGGTAGTTGGTAAAGGTTGGGATGATTGTGACAATTTCTTATAAGGAAACGATGAAGTTTGCTGCATCAATTGACTCTTGCTTTCACAAAAGATTTCTCTGTAGCACGTGATGCTGTTTGGTAGCATTTTACCCACAGTAGAATTTCTTTCAAAATTGGAGTCAATCCTCCCAAACTCTGTTGCTGCTTTATCAACTAACTTTATGTAATATTCTAAATCCTCTGTGGTCATTTCAACAATGTTCACAGCATCTTCACCAGGAGTAGATTCCATCAAGAAACCACTTTCTTTGCTCATTTCTAAGAAGCAATTCCTCAGGCCAGGTGTGGTGACTCACGCCTGTAATCTCAGCACTTTGGGAGGCTGAGACGGGTGGATCACTTGAAGTCAGGAGTTTGAGACTAGCCTGGCTAACACGGTGAAACCCTGTCTCTACTAAAAATACAAAAATTAGCCAGGCGTGGTGGCACCCACTTGTAGTCCCAGCTACTCAGGAGGCTGGGGCAGGAGAATCTCTTGAACCTGGGAGGCATATGTTGCAGTGAGCCGAGATCATGCCACTGCACTCCAGCCTGGGTGACAGAGTGAGACTCTGTCTCTAAAAAAAAAAAAAAAAAAAAAGCAATTCCTCGTCTGATAAAATTCGATTATGAGATTGCAGCAATTCAGTCACATCTTCAGGTTTACTTTTTTTTTTTTTTTTTTAAATTTTTAAGACAGGATTTTGCTCTCACCATGGCTAGAGTGCAGTAGCACCACCAAAACTCACGGCAACCTTGAACTCCTGGGCTCAAGCAATCCTCCTGCATCAGCCTCCCAAGTAGCTAGGACTATAGGCATGTGCTCCATGCCTGGCTAATTAAAAAAATTTTTTTAAGAGATGGGGCCTTGGCGTGGTTGCTCATGCCTGTAATCCCAGCACTTTGGAAAGTTAGGGTGGGTGGATTACTTGAGTTCAAGAGTTCGAGAGCAGCCTGGGCAACACAGTGAAATCCCATCTCTACAAAAACAAAACAAAACAAAAATTAGCCAGGAATGGTAGTGTGCACCTATAGTCCCAGCTACTCGGGAGGCTGAGGCAGGAGGATCACTTGAGCCTGGGAGACAGAGGTCACTGAGATTGTGCCACCACATACTCTAGCCTAAGTGACAAAGCCAGACCTTGTCTCAAAAAAAAAAAAAAAAAGAGAGAGAGAGAGACGTTGCGTCACCTCACTATGTTGCCCAGGCTGGTCTCAAACTCCTGGCCTGAGCCTCTCACCTCAGCCTCCCAAGTAGCTGAAATTACAGGTGTAAGCTACCTTACCTGGCTTCCACTTCTAATTCCAGTTCTCTTGATATTTCTGCAGTTACATCCTCCATTGAAGTTTCTTTTTTTTTTTCTTTTTTAGATGGAGTCTCGCTCTGTCACCAGGCTGGGTGCAGTGGCGCAATCTCAGCTCACTGCAACCTCCGCCTCCCGGGTTCAAGCGATTATCCTGCCTCAGCCTCCTGAGTAGCTGGGACTACAGGCACGTGCCACCACGCCCTGCTAATTTTTTTTTTGTATGTTAGTAGAGACGGGGTTTCACCGTGTTGCTCAGGCTGGTCGCAAACTCCTGAGCTCAGGCCTTCTTCCCACCTCGGCCTCCAAAAGTGCCGGAATTACAGGCGTGAGCCACTGCGCCCAGCCCCACTGAAGTCTTGAACTGCTCAAAGTCTTCCATGAGGGTTGAAATAAACTTCTTCAAAATGTTGATATTTTAACATCCTCCTGCGAATCATGAATGTTCTTAATGGCATCTGGAGTGGTAAGTCCTTTTGCAGAAAGTTTTCAGTTTACTTTGCCCAGATCCACCAGAGGAATCATTATCTATGGCAGTTATAGCCTTAAGAAATGTATTTTTAAAGTAAGACTTGAAAGATGAAACCATCCATGATTCAGGAGCTGCAGAATGGATGTTGTGTTTGCAAGCATGAAAGCAACACTGATCTTGTGCATCTCCATCAGAGCTCCTGGGTGACCAGGTACCTTGTCAATGAGCAGTAATATTTTTAAAGAAATCTTTTTTTCTGAATAGTAGTTCTCAACATTCAGCTTAAAATAGTAAACCATGCTATAAACAGATACGCTGTCATCCAGAAGCCATATGGATGTTGTTCCATTTAAGACCACAGACAGAGTAGATTTAGCATAATTCTTAAGGGCCCTAGAATTTTTTGAATGGTCAGTGAGCAATGGCTTTAACTTAAAGTCACCAGCTGCATCAGCTCCTAACTAGAGAGTCAGCCTGTCTTTCAAAACTTGGAAGTGAGGCATCGACTTCTCCTCTTAAGCTACGAAAATCCTAGATGGCATCGTCTTCCAATATAGGAACTCAACTGCATTGAAAATCTGTTGTTTAGTGTAGCCACCTTCATCAGTGATCTTAGCTGGATCTTCCAGATAACTTGCTGCAGCTTCTCCATCACCACTCGCTACTTCACCTTGCACTTTCATGTTAGAGAGATGGCTTCTTTCCTGAAACCTCATGAAGCAACCTCTGCTAGCTTCCAACTTTTCTTCTGTAGCTTCCTCACCTCTCTCAGCCGTCGTAGAATGGAAGAGAGTTAGGGCTTTGCTCTGGATTAGGCTTTGGCTTAGGGGAATGTTGTGGCTGGTTTGATCTTCTATTCAGACCATTAAAACTTTCTATCAGCAATAAGTCTGTTTCACTTTCTTATAATTCATGTTCACTGGATTAGCACTTTTAATTACCTTCAAGAACTATTCCTTTGCAGTCACAACTTGGCTAGCTGGTTTGGCACAAGAGGACTAGCTTTTGGCCTCTCTCAGCTTTTAACATGCCTTACTCACTAAGCTTAATCATTTCTAGCTTTTGATTGAAAGTGAGAGATGTGTGCCTCTTCCTTTCACTTGAACACACAGGCCACTGTAGGGATATTAATTGGCCCAATTGCAATATTGCTATGTCTCAGAGGATAGGGAAAGCCAAGGAGGAGGAGAAAGATGAGGGAAAGGCCATCTGGGAGAGTAGTCAGAACACACAAAACATTTATCGATGGCCGGGCGTGGTGGCTCACGCCTGTAATCCCAGCACTTTGGGAGGCCAGGGCGGGCGGATCACGAGGTCAGGAGATCAAGATCATCTTGGCTAACATGGTGAAACCCTGTCTCTACTAAAAATACAAAAACAAAATTAGCGGGGCGTGGTGGTGGGTGCCTGTAGCCCCAGCTACTCGGGAGGCTGAGGTGGGCGAATGGCGTGAACCCAGGAGGCAGAGCTTGTGGTGAGCCGAGATCGTGCCACTGCACTCCAGCCTGGGTGACAGCGAGACTCCATCTCAAAAAAAAAAAAAAAAAAAAAATTCGATTAAATTTGCCATCTTATATGGGCACAGTTCATGGTGCCCCAAAACAATTAAAATAGTAACATCAAAGATCACTGATCACAGATCACTATCACAGATATAAAAATAATGAAGCAGTTTGAAATATTGCTAGAATTATCAAAATGTGACACAGAGACACGAAGTGAGCACATGGTGTCAGAATAAATGGTGCTGGTAGACTTGCTTGACACAGGATTGCCACAACGCAGTATCTGTGAAGCATGATACAGCAGTGTGCAGTAAAACGAAGCATGCTGGTATCTTTCCTCCCTACTCCTACCGCTGCTGCCTGCCCATGTCCCCACACCGGACACGACCGCAGCCTAACTCACTCCCTCAGGTCTGCCCATCCCTATGTTCATTCTTCACTGGACACCACAAATCTAATGATGCCATTCTCTTTTAAAAAATTATTTATTTATTTATTTATTTCTAATAGAGATGGGTCTCACTATGTTGTTCAGGCTCATCTTGAACTCTTAACTCTTAGCCTCAAGGGATCTCTCGCATCAGCCTCCCAAAGTGTTGGGATTACAGGTGTGAGCCTCCATGCCTAGTCTCATTTTCTTTTTTTCTTTTCTCTCTCTCTTTTTTTTTTTTTTTTTGGAGACAGGGTCTTGCTCTGTCACCCAGGCTAGAATGCGGTGGTGCGATCATGGCTCACTGCAGCCTCGACCTCCTGAGCTCAAGTGATTCTCCCACCCCAGCCCTGCTGAGTAGCTGGGACTATAGGTGTGTGTCACCACCCTGGTTAATTTTTTGTATTTTTAGTGGAGATGGGGTTTTGCCATGTTGTCTAGCCTGGTATCGAACTCCTGGCCTCAAGCCATCCTCCCACCTTGGCCTCCCAAAGTGTTGGGATTACAGGTGTGAGCCACTGTGCTTGGTCTCATTTTCTTTTAAAATCTCTTCTGCGGGCCAGGCATGGTGGCTCATGCCTGTAATTCCAGCACTTTCAGAGGCTGAGGCAGGAGGATTGTTTGAGCCCAGGAGATCGAGACCAACCTGGACAATAGGATGAAACCTTGTCTCTATTTAAATTAAAAAACAAAATCCCTTCTTCAGTTTTTCCAAAACCTTCGTGAGATAAAATTAAGACTCTTTACAAAGAAGCCCGTCCATTTCCAGTCCCTACTGATCCTCTAGCTCTGTCTCCATCATTAGTCATACCTCACTTTCAGGCTGTAGAACTGGTAGTTTCCACCCATATGTTTCATTCTGCTGTTTCTTCTACTTAGAGCCATCTAATCACTTGCTTTTGTTAACCTAACTCTTACTTCAAGACTTTGTTCAGGATGGATCCAGGAAATGTTCCCTGAAGCCCCATCAGACCAAGGGCTTCCACACTGAGCTCTCACTGCTCCAGAACTCTCCATCAGTCCCAAAACTAACAGCATGAGAACTCAAGTATGTATTAGAATTCTGAGTCATTTTTCACATACAGTGTGATGTCACTACTTTATCTTTGGTGATAGATTAAGAACACAATAGTGCCAAATGAACCTCTCTCATTATTATACCAGCTATAACTTATGGAGTACTCATATGCTAGGCATTGTACTAAATCAGGTACATTTAAAAAAAAATCCTTATAACAACATAAGGTGGATCTTATTTTCCCATTTTACAAAGGAGAAAAGTAAGATAAATTGTATAAAGTTATCAGGTAATTTGGGAAGGAGCCTATATTCAAACCTTGGTCTGACACCAAAGCTGATGCTCTAAATGACTGTTTGTTTTTAAAGTAGAGCTTCATATAAATAGCAAAATAATATGCTTTGCTTTTCCTGGCTTTTCTCTTGGCAGCATCACCAGAATGTAAGTAGAATAAATCTAGAATTTTTTTTTTTTTTTTAGAGTCTCGCTCTGTTGCCCAGGCTGGAGTGCAGTGGTAGGATCTCGGCTGACTGTAGCCTCCACCTCCCAGGTTCAAGCAATTCTCCTACCTCAGCCTCCTGAGTAGCTGGGACTATAAGCACATGCCACCACACCCGGCTCATTTTTGTATTTTTAGTAGAGACGAGGTTTCACCATGTTGGCCAGGCTGGTCTTGAAATCCTGACCTCAGGTGATCCATCCACCACGGCCTCCCAAAGTGCTGGGATTACAGGTATGAGCCACCGTGTCTGGCCTAGAAATTTATTTATTTATTTATTTGAGACAGAGTCTTGCTCTGTTGCCCACGCTGGAGTGCAGTGGACTGATCTTGGCTCACTGCAACCTCTGCCTCCCGGGTTCAAGCGATTCTCCTGCCTCAGTCTCCCAATTAGCTGGAATTACAAGGGCCTGCCACCATGCCTGGCTAATTTTTGTAGTTTTTTATTTTTATTTTTATTTTTTTTAGTAGAGATGAGTTTTCACCATGTTGGCCAGGCTGGTCTCGGACTCCTGACCTCAAGTGATCCACCTGCCTAGGCCTCCCAAAGGGCTGGGATTACAGGCATGAGCCACCGTGCCCATCCACGGCCCAGAAATTTTTAATACCATATTATTTCAGCCAGAAATGAAGCAATGATTGTCAGTCTCATTTAGGGGAGCTCAATGACAATATTTTGGCTTTGCTGGCCTTTCGGACCAAAGAGTTATACAGCACAAAGGCCAAAACATAGGGGACCCTCCAACACACACACCAACCCTGGAGATAATCAGACAAATGACACCCTGAGCTTTCTGAAGCAGTTCATTGTACCATCTTAATTTCTATAGATACAAAATCATTTTATTGTCCAAATACAACAAAACTAGCCTGTATTTGAAGATCTTTATATAATAGTTGCTTTGTTGCCTATTAGGCATTACCAGTATCAGTACGTACTAAGCACTTAGTCAAAGACAGCACTCTTGGATGAGTTCAGCAACCCAACCATCACCTCTTCCACTTAAATGCAGATTATGCTGAACAAAAGAGAGACCATGAGCATGGTTCAGTTGTTAGTTTGTGTGTAACGCATTCTACTGAACGTATCTCACATGATATCCTGAAGGCAATGAAGTAATGCAGCCATTAACAAACTTTTCAGACAAAATTGATTATAGCTCAACTCACAGCACTATAATACATTTTTCATTAATTTTCTTTTTTTTTTTTTTTACTAAAATCTTTCAGTTTCAACAAATAAAAAAAAGCAATAGAATTAATATTCTTTCTAGCAGCATATCTGGGCAATTCTAACAATATGTCCCCAAACAAAAATTTATTGCAGATGAGCTCAAATAATAGGAGACTATTAGAACTCGTATCACATGGGCTTGTAAAGACAATCTACTTTCTGCTGAAGACCAAACATTTTTACTTAACACAAACTCTAGTTCCAATTAAAGACAGCTGAGTATATTGTTACTTTTATAATAGACTAGATCACATTTCCATGGTCAACCATTTCTGAACTTATCAGCTTTTCTTTCAAGAAATTCTAACAAGATTCCAGCAATCTCTGAAATGCTTCTACCTATTGGAAAAGTGGGTTTGGTGGGAGCGATTTAATGAAGACTAAAAGTATGATTTAGGAAATCATTTTATGACATCACATTTTTAGGATCTGAACAGTCTAAAGGTTTTTTGAAAGAATCCAATGATATGGCTAGACAATCTCTGTAAATGGAGCCACCGCTCAAAACATAAAAGAGGAGAGCAAGGCCGGGTGCGGTGGCTCATGCTTGTAATCACAGCACTTTGGGAGGATGAGGCAGGCAGATCATGAGGTCAAGAGATTGAGACCATCCTGGCCAACATGGTGAAACCCCATGTTTTGTATTTTGTAAAAATACAAAAATTAGCTGGGCATGGAGGCGCGTGCCTGTAGTCCCAGCTACTCAGGAGGCTGAGGTAGGAGAATCGCTTGAACCCGGGAAGGGGAGGTTGTAGTGAGCCAAGATCGTGCCACTGCACTCCAGCCTGGTAACAGAGTAAGACTCCATCTCAAAAAAAAAAAAAAAAAAAAAGAAAAGAAAAGAGGAGAGCAAATTCCTATACAAGCAACATTTATGATCATCTTCTTGCCTTTCCAGTAACCTTTAAAATGACCTTCCCTAACATGCAACTGATTCCTACGAATATCTTTCATGAAGTGGCTTTTTTTTCCCCCATACAGTCAGGCAAATTAAAATCTACTACAGAAAAATGCTTGTCATTCAGTTTCTCATGCCTAATTAAGAGATTTCTTAGGGAGAATAAATATGATGATCACACACATAAATATTTGGGATCCTTGAAAGCCTATAACAGAAACATCCAGGCATTATGATGCTGATGCTATATAAATAACAAATTTAATTAATAGTGGAATTATAAGGGGAAAAATAATTCAAGACAACTGCTAGTGTATTATCTGTACTGCAAATTTTCTGTGCTTGTGAAGAAAACACTCACCGTTGCCATCAACACTGCTAGGAGCAATTCGAAGAAGGTGGGCTGGGACTTTTGCCATGCTACTTCTAGAAGCCTGTCAATAGGTGTGACAGTTAATTTACAGAATGGCCTGGAATGAATGGACATTTATAGTTTTCTGTTTGTGTTTTGTCTCAGAAGCGTAAATACAAGGCCTACTTAACCGGAGTACTTTATAGGTATATATGTATATACACCTATATATATATACACACACACACACCTATATATATATACACACACACAGCTATACATATATACACACACACCTATATATATACACACACCTATACATATACCTATATATATATACACACCTATATATATATACCTACATATATATATATAGATATATATTTGTTTTTCTTTTCTTTTCTTTTTTTTTGAGACAGGGTCTCATTCTGTTGTCCAAGTTGGAGTGCAGTGGCACGATCAAAGCTCACTGCAGCCTCAAACTCCTGGGCTCAAGCAATCTTCCCGCCTCAGCCTCCCAAGTGGCTGGGACCATGAGCACACACCACCATGCCTGGCTAATTTTTGTATTTTTTTTTGTAGAGACAGGGGTCTCACTGTCTTGCCCAGGCTGATCTTGAACTTGTAGGCTCAAGCAATCTTCCTGCCTTGGCCTCTCAAAGTGTTGGGGTTACAAGCATGAACCACCATGTCTGGCTTGTGTGATTTTTTTAAAAAAATATTTATTCTCTTCTCCTTTCTACTTTCAACTACCAAGGATGCACATTTTACACTGGAATGGATTTTCAGCGCAGACGCGGGAAAGGGCCGAGTCTTAGATGTCTTTTTTTCTCTATTTCTTTCCTTCCCTGTAAGGTTTTTCTTTATGGAGCTTTCAGTTTTAGGTTTCCATAACCTCCTAATGCAAAACAGGCTAAGAAGAGCAACGAATGTAACAAACCACATGTTGCTTTGCTTCTCTCTTTTTGAGGAGGAAAAATCCAGCTTCCAAGAAGAGTATGCAAACTTGCAGTTAAGCTGAAATTAAAGATGTTTTAAAGGTTTCTTAACCCTGGTCTTGGCCATCTTGTAATATTTTAAAATGTAAACGGAAACATATGATTACGATAAACTCTGATTCTACTTAAGAGCAAACAGAACATGTTAAGTCCATGGGTAATAGTTTACTAAATCAATTTGGACTTGTGGGGCAATCTGAATATTTCCACCTAGGCCAAAGATAAGAGACGCAATACAAAAATTAACTTTTAAGCATTTCACTGTGAAATCAACACTTGTGCATTCTGAGCCTTGGATTAACAATCTATATCTGGGCTCCTGCAGACTTGCATAAATTATTTAAAAATTTTATGGCTCAATTCAGCTGTCAAAGAGAAGAGCCTTTTGACAACATTTCACACCTGTTACTTATCTAGTAAAGTCCTGGGCTTAGTTACTCCCACCTGGGATGAGCATGTCCAGACTTCCCGCACACTCATTTTACACAAGGGGATAGATTCTTTGCAGTGCTGGATAGTAAAGAAATTAAGACACACTAAAATCCCCGGAATTTTCCCAAAATAGACTATCACAATACAAATCTTAACTAAAGTAACTACTGAGAAAAGAACACAGACGTTATAGAATGATCATGAGAGCTGGTCTATTTGAGCTCTTCAGTGTAACATACACACACAAAACAAACAAGAGCCACCGACTTCAATACTTGTTCTAAGGAAAGCACTAAAGTAAAAACAATTAAGAAAGCTGATTTCTCTTCTGAGTCTTATAGTCATAGAAGGGTGAATGCACAAAAATAATTCATATATGAATATCCCTAGCCGTTGGGGTAATTCTCAGCTATGGGAATCTGATTTACCTCCTCACCTTCTTTATACCTTTTCCAACTCACTTAATAAAGGGATGAATGCTAGGTCACACCTGAGGTTCCTGTAATCTCCCGAAATTCCTCCCAGGGTCCTCCCATCATGAATCTGCCTATAATTCAAAAAGCGGGTTCTGGTTATTTAGTTAAGTAACAAAGGGAATTCTTGGGGAAAAGTGGTTTGAGACCAACTTTAGCTTAAATTCTAGGTCTGTGGCAAAAAAACAGAATCAAAAACCCACTTCCTCACAAAAATCATATGTGGATTTTAGAAGTTCTAAATGATACCAGAATATCAACTCTGTGGATGGTTTAAAAAAGGGAGGAAAATGCGATATGAAGAAAAGCGAGGTCTGAGGAAAATTCTGTATCATAAAACGTGAGGACCCGTAACAAGCAGGGGATGTTAGCAGTTGATTGCAGATTTCTGAAAATAGAGGCCAGAAAAGGCTCAGAGGCACCACTCCTGGATGTGAGTCCTGGGCATGGTGCCAAGAAAAGAAACTTCTTACTCAGGAATATTTGGTGGGCAGAGTACAGGGAAACTGCTTAGTTATAATTCAAGTGACTTTAAGGAAAATACTCTGACTGGGGAATCAAAGAATACCTGCCTCCAAAAAGCACATTTAGTGGGCAGAAAAATCTGCACGGAACTAGTGTTGCTCTGGAACTGACTCTACAAATGTGTTGCTTCTCTCCTTTTGCAGCACCCAAGCTTAGTAGGTGTATGAGGGAGCTACTGTTGATGTAAAATGAGTTTTGTTGAAACTGCTGAATGAGATTTGTATTAGTTAGTGCTCTGTGGTTGTAAGTAACAGAAACCAAAGTAACTTAGGGGGAAAATGGTGAGGGGCAATAATTCATTGGAAGGATACAGAGGTGTCTCAGGCTAACACAAGGGCGGGAATGCAGCTGAGCTTCAAAAAATGGCTATAATTCAGAAATGGAAAACCCCTGGACATTTAGACAGCATTCTTTCTCCATTCCTGTCTCTGCTAATTTCTGGTTTAACACTTTATTTTTCTCTCGTTGCAGACAGACAGGACTTTATGGCTCATTGTTCTGTAAGGTTAAAACATGGTCACTTAGCTGGGCACGGTCGCTCATGCCTATAATCTAGCACTTTGGGAGGCTAAGGCAGGTGGATCCCCAGGTCAGGGGTTTGAGATCAGCCTGACCAACATGATGAAACCCGGTCTCTACTAAAAATACAAAAATTAGCCGAGCGTGGTGGCGGGCACCTGTAGACCCAGCTACTCGGAGGCTGAGGCAGGAGAATCACTTGAACCCAGGAGGTGGAGGTTGCAGTGAGCCTAGACTGTGCCACTGCACTCCAGCCTGGGCAACAGAGTGAGACTCCATCTCAAAAAACAAAAAACAACAAAAACACGGCTACTTCACAGTTCTGGGGTTAGGATCCATTATGATTGCAAAGGGTCCACCCCTTGGCCATGTATCTGTGTGGGTAGATGGATCTGGATTTGTGTGAGTGTTTGGGCTGGAGGCCAGTAACTCAGCAAAGGTGGAACAGTTTTGTCCTCCACAGGTATTCTAAAAATGTCATTTAAATGGATTAAAACATTCTATTTGTAGAATAAGGCAACAGCACTTGCTATTAGATATGATGCATGGGAATTAGGTTGCCTTTGTTTTTTTGTTTTTGTTTTTGTTTTGAGACAGAGTCTCACTCTGTTGCCCAGGCTGGAGTGCGGTGGTGTGATCTCAGCTCACTGCAACCTCTGCCTTCTGGATTCAAGCAATTCTCCTGTCTCAGCCTCCAGAGTAGGTGTGACTACAGGCACGCACCACCATGTCCAGCTAATTTTTGTATTTTTAGTAGAGATAGGGTTTCACTATATTGGTCAGGCTGGTCTGAAACTCCTGACCTCAGGTTATCCACCTGCCTCAGCCTCCCAAAATACTGGGATTACAGGTGTAAGCCACTGAGCCCGGCCCAGGTTGCATTGGTTAGTTGTGCTCCAACAGCAATTGATGCTGAGTGGACTGGCAATGTAAGAATCACCTGGAAAGCCTCTTAAAATACACAGAAGCCTCAATCATATCCCTACAGATTTTGACTCAGTAACTCTCAATTAGGATCCAGAAATTTGCATTTAATGTAGTCTCCATAGATAACTGCAATTTGTACCTAGGTGTAGGAACTACTGGTCTACAGACATCATTCACTTTGGTTACCAGCTCTCCTAAAAAAGTGGTAACTTTGTGGAATCAGAACAAAAAGTTATTTTAAGTTTTCATTCATTAGTTGGTTAAGGCGAAATTCTACCCGGACATCGCAAAGTCTTCAATGTTGCGTATCAAGCACCCATGTTGCTGAGTGACTCTCAGGACTCTTTTATGAAAAGTTCTGAAGGGGAAGTGATTTTAGGGATTTGACCCATCTGAGCTAAGATGTCTTTCTCAAATGAAAGTTAACTTCATTAATTATATAAGTAAAAAATGTTCTTTTTTCTTTCTTTCTTTCTTTTTTTTTTGAGATGGAGTCTCTCTCTGTTGCCCAGGCTGCAGTGCAATGGCGTGATCTGGGTTCACTGAAACCTCGCCTCCTGGGTTCAAGCGATTCTTCTGCCTCTGCCTCCCAAGTGGCTGGGATTATAGGCACCCACCACCACCCCCAGCTAATTTTTGCATTTTTAGTAGAGATGAGGTTTCACCATGTTGGCCAGGCTGGTCTTGAACTCCTGACCCCAGGTGACCACCCACCTCGGCCTCCCAAAGTGTTGGGATTACAGACGTGAGCCACCGCGCCCAGCCCAATAGTGTTCTTTTTTTTTTTTTTTTTTTGAGACAGTCTTACTCTGTCGCCCAGGCTGGAGTGCAGTGGCACGATCTTGGCTCACTGCAATCTCTGCCTCCCGGGTTCAAGCAACTCTCTACCTCAGCCCTGAGCAGCTGGGATTATAGGTACCCACCACCATGCCCGGCTAATTTTTGTATTTTTAGTAGAGACGGTGTTTCACCATCTTGGCCAGGCTGGTCTTGAACTTCTGACCTTGTGATCTACCCGCCTCGACCTCCTAAAGTGTTGGGATTACAGGCGTGAGCCACCGCACCTGGCCATGTTCTTTTGGCATAGCTTGTGGTACTGGTTTTGAGCCACAAAACCTTTGAATATTATGGTTTCTCTAAAATGTTTGTAGGAGGGGTTAGAAAAACAAAATGAGAAATATAGAAATCAAGGCCATTTCATCATCTAATATCTAAACCCATTATTTGGGGGACATGCAAGGCTTAATTTTAATTATGCATAGTTTCTGCAATTTCAACACATTTCTTATGCAAAAGCTGTATGTTCATGAAGCTTTTGAAGTGAGTGCTGCTCCCCTGGATGTAAATTAACTGCTGTCCTGCTGGGTAGGGCTGTTGAAACTTGAAGGCTGCTGGGCAGCTGCTGTCTCCCTGCTTTCTGAGTGTTCATTAGTGTTCCGGCACACGGACGGACACATAGCAGGCAGATCACGTGTCATTTGGGGGACAGGGGATAGTTACTGAAAATACTAAGCAGATCAAGTTGTGTAGACAAAGCAGAAAAACAATTAAAACAATGACTCTTACAGACAAAAGATGGAAAGGGTTTTGAACCCTTTTGAACTAAACATACCCTAACTCACTGGGACACCACAACTTGTTATTTGCCCTAAAGTGACCACTGACAAATGATTCCATCTGTTCATAATTGTATCTCTTGCTCCTCTCTGTTGTAACATTATTCCTTTCTCCTTGCACCAGTTCTATAGCTTTTCACTTGCTCAGTCTTCTGATTTATTATATGGAAGAACTTTTTTTTGAGCTGTTATGATCACATTACTGTAAGGAAGAATTCTTCTGGAGGAACTAACCTCCATTCCCCATCATACTGTCAATGAAGGTTGCATTGCACTGAGCAGGCGGCAGAGCCTAAATGATGTTGACTGACATTTATAAAGCCAAAGCATCTGTGTTGATTTAATGCAGAGAAATAGAAGATGACTATAGTCAGTCATGTGATAGACTAGACATAAGCTTATCTCCAGCTTCAATCGCAGTGTTGACAATGTTAATTTTTCCTCATTAGCCAGAGAATAAGATAAACACATATTGGAGGATACACAGTATAAGATTATAGCTCCTGTTCCTGTGTGATTTTATCAGGATATAAAATGCAACGATGTCAATCTCATTTGGATTAATCCATCCATTTGCCCTTTTTGGGGTTTTATAAAAGTTAACTATACAAACAAGCAATAGTGAAAATATATTTCAATGGCAATTTAGATACCATTTTTATATTTTTAAGAACTCATGAAAAGATAATTCTTTTATAAGGGCTCTAGTGGAAAATGGAAAGAATAGAGAATGTGGCTTTGAGAAGGAGGGGGGAACAGGAAAAGGGAAAGGGGGTGAAATGTTGGCCTTAGACTAAGTATTTTTTATAAAGGATCCTCCACGCTCATACTGCTTCAAGGCACTAGGAGCTTTATTATATCGGCAATAACCTTAGCACAACATCCCTTCCTATTAGAATATCCTATACCATTACTTTAAACTTTTTTGGCTTAAAATTCAAGTAGGCCTGAACATTATGTGCAATGTAATTCTCACAAGTGAGCTACTGTTTAAGAAAAAAAAGAAGGCAAGTGGTAATAAATCTGTAAATCCCTACTGCAGTTCTCAGGATAACATTTATTGGTCTGGGCTTAACTGTTTTATACATGGGTATATAACATACACCAAATTAGAAATGTAAAATTCATCAACAGGACTCATTGATAAGGAACTGCTTCATAAATAGCTTTATTTCTTAGAGGTAAAAGAAAAAATACATATATATATGAAAAGAAATTTGCTTTAGGTTGAACACATAGAAAATATTTCAAAATTGCCTGGCTTTAGACACAGGTGGGCAGACAGGTACCAGAAGCAGTGGAAAGGAAGAAGGGGAGAGGGATGCACTTTCAGGGTGCTTGGAGATTGTGGCGCTCTATTCTGATTCTGGAATGGAGACGAACAGGGCTTGTCACTGTAGTTCTGCTTCTACCACTAACTGGCTAGAAGACCTTTACCCTGGGGACCTCAGTTTCTCATCTACACAGCGGCAGATGATCTCTAAGTTCTTTTGGCTATGAAATCCTATAATTCTCTGATTCCTTCAGTTTATAAACCCTAGAAATAAAGGTCAGTTGTATATATAGGGGCCAGTTTAAACCCAAAAGCTATTTTAGAACCTGTTGCTCCACCCCAGAGTGATGAAGTAGAAACAATTGCATGTGCTCCCTTTGAGAACAGCAGCCTGTCAGTCTTCTGGGCCCTGTACTCGCAGAGGAGACCACAGCCGGTGATGGGCCTGACAGTCTGAGCAGCCACACAAGGCCTTTTTGTCTCCGTGGGGTTTAGACAGTATTAAACTTCAAATGCAAGTGCTAAGGCATTTACCCTAAATTCTCAATCTCATCTGTAGTTCCTTAGTCTGAAATGGAAAATTCTATTTTGGGAAACTGCCTAGAGACGCATTTAGGCTAACATGAAGGAAAAGTTGGAAAGCAAAATTGAATATAAAACATAGAAACTCTCAAAGAACTATTGAAAAAGGAAAATAAAATTCTTCCTTTAAAGCACACTCCAGAATTAAGTTCCAAGGGTCTTTCCATATCAAAAAGGATGCTCCCACAGCACCATCACTTCCCTGCCTTATTCTGCTCACCCTTTATTTTAGTTGTCTGTGGTCTCTGCTGGGTGGGACGACTTGGGAGGATGGAGAACCAGAGCACCATGCTCAGTGCAGCAACACATAGAAGGAACTGGACAAAGGTTTGTTGAGTACCTGAATGACTGAATGACCAGCTTGGGCAACATAGCAAGACCTCGTCCTTAATAACAATAATAATAATAATATAAGACTACCACTTACTGTATTTTTCTACTTACTGCTCTACTAATGGCCTTTACTAAGAAATAGCTCATGTCAATTTGTCCAAAAGATTATCAAAATCATGGCCCGGTGAGGTGGCTCACACCTGTAATCCCAGCACTTTGGAAGGCCGAGGCAGGCGGATCATGAGGCCAGGAGTTCGAGACCAGCCTGGCCAACATGGTGAAACCCTGTCTCTACTAAGAATACAAAAATTAGCCAGGCATGGTGGCACACACCTGGAATCCTAGCTACTCAGGAGGCTGATGCAGGAGAATTGCTTGAACCCGCAAGGCGGAGACTGCAGTGAGCCAAGATCATGCCACTGCACTCCAGCCTGGGTGACAGAGCGAGACTCTGTCTCAAAAAAAAAAAGATTATTAAGACAATTTTTTAATTTTTTGAGACGGAGTCTCCCTCTGTCGCCCAGGCTGGAGTGCAGTGGCGCCATCTCTGCTCACTGCAAGCTCCGCCTCCTGGGTTCACGCCATTCTCCTGCCTCAGCTTCCCGAGTAGCTGGGACTACAGGCGCCCGCCACCAGGCCCGGCTAATTTTTTGTATTTTTAGTAGAGACGGGGTTTCACCATGTTAGCCAGGATGGTCTTGATCTCCTGATCTTGTGATCCACCCGCCTCTGCCTCCCAAAGTGCTGGGATTACAGGTGTGAGTCACTGCGCTCGGCTATTAAGACAATTTTTAAAGTCTGGGCACAGTGGCTTATGTGGGCAATCTCAGCACTTTGGGAGGCCAAGGTGGGAGGACTGCTTAAGGCCAGGAGTTTGAGGACCAACCTGGGCAACATAGCAAGACCCTGTCTTGATTAAATTTTGAAAAACAAACAAACAAAGAGCATTTTTAAGGGAGAAAGCATAACTTTTTTTTTTAAAGGTTTTTAATTGGCTTTCATTTGTATTTTATTCCTGGTATAATTAATCTTTTTTAATGAATAACTATCAATGAATTCCCAAAATTGATGCTATTTTCCCAAAGATCTTTATTGAGATGGGCAATTGGAAGGTTTGCATCTTCGTAAAAATGGAGGCTATGTCCTATGTCTGTGTTATTACAGAAGAGCTTGAAAAACCTTTATGTGTGTGCCTAGTAAGGACACTAACCTGCTCTGTTAAAAGCTCTAATAAAAAGTTGTGTGATAAAAATGCCAAGCCTTGCTTATCTGAAAAGATTCTTCCTAGTTCAAAGGGTCAGTTTCACACCAGGGTCCCAAGTCTTATCAGCTGGCTCTTCAGAACTTTGCCATTGTAAAACAAAAGGACTTCTCCAACTGGCATGACAATGGTACAATCACCAGACACTTCAAAAGAAGCAGGCCCAGCACAGAGGATGCCCTGGGTGTGCCCCTCACTGTGATGTTTACACACAGGTTCCAACAGCTCTCCCACAACAAAGACCAGCCAAAAGAGTCAAGGGCACTGTGCCTGCAGGGCAGTCAAGGATTCTGTCTTTACCAATAAAACCAGAGGGAAACTTCAGTTTAAACACCATTTACTTTAAACACTGCACTCTCAAAAGACAGGGTCTCATTATTCTACAAGGCTGAGGAGACTGCTGGAGAAATGGAAGTTGAGCTTCAGGGGCTGCATCCTTAGCACGTAATTAGAGAGAGGGAAAGAAAGAAGTACGTCTGCAGATAACCCAGAGTAACCTGCAGGTGTCCACATGAATTTTGCAGATGTGGATAAAAATAAGAATAAAAGACTATACTGGCTTGCAGGATGCAAAGAGAAAGCCTCCAGGTATGAGATTAACAGAAAGTAGTATTTATTGAATTTTCTCTGAGGGTCTGGCCTTGTGGTGGGTGCTCTGATCCATTGGCCTTGTTTGTCTAACTTCCCTGAAAATTAAAAACGAAAACCTACTTTCCCAAATCAGGTTCCACAGGAGAGGGGGGTATGGAAATCCAATGTCTGTGAAAATTATTGAAGGCTTACCCTTGAGTTTTCCTAGCCCTTGCTTGGAGATGTGTATTAGAGACATGTATAAAGAGTATTATTTCCAAGAAACCCAGCCACCTAGATGCTGGAAGCAGGGGATGAATAGGGAACAGCTTGATCTCTTCTGGAACAAAGGTTTACTTGAAAGGTTTTCTTTACTTCTCAAAGCTAGATATTGTGCTCTGTACATTTCTAGGATGCAAAGAATGCTTGAAAACACAAGCAAACAGTCTCCCATTATTATAGGGAATCTTTTGTGTTTTGCAAAGAGCTTGGCTTTGCTAAGGACTAATGGACTGTGAGGTCTGTGAGGCCGTGATCTGCATCTGACTCTCCTTACATCATCATTCTACCCCTCTGGGGTTGTGCTATTCAAGCAGCCTTCCCTAGTTCTTTCCAGGTTCTTGTCCTTGCTTCAGCTCCAATGATGTGCCTGAATGCCCCAAAGGATGGTCCCATTACAAAAAAAAAGATAGGGTTCAGACAAAGTTTCCAGATATGGACAGATATGTGTTTTGGTTTTTTTGGAGACAGAATCTTGCTCTGTCACCCAGGATGGAGTGCAGTGGCGCGATCTTAGTTCACTGCAACCTCTGCCTCCCAGGTTCAAGCAATTCTTGTGCCTCAGCCTCCTGAGTAGCTGGGAGTACAGGTGTGCGGCACCATGCCCAGATAATTTTTTTTGTATTTTTTGTAGAGACAGCGTTTCACTATGTTGGACAGGCTGGTCTTGAACTCCTGACCTTAAAAGCGATCCACCTGCCCTGGCCTCCCAAAGTGCGGGGATTACAGGCATGAGGCACCGTGCCCAGCTGGACATTGTGTTTTTATCAAGTAATTTCAGCAAGCATTTTAGTGTGCCTATTATGTCTCTACCTTATTTAAAACTGTATCCCCTGCCCTCTCCCTATTCCACATTCTTCATCTCTCTTTCCTGAGTTATTTATCTTCATAGCACTGATTTCTATCTGACATAGTATGTATTGTATGTAATCATTTTGTTTTTTGGGGGGGATGGAGTCTCACTCTGTTGCCCGGGCTGGAGTGCAGTGGTGTGATCTCAGCTTACTGCAACCTCTGCCTCCCGGGTTCAAGTGATTCTCTTGCCTCAGCCTCCCAAGCAGCTGGCATTACAGGCATGTGCCACCACGCTCGGCTGATTTTGGCCCTATCTAGAGAGTCAGCCTCTCTTTTGAAGTTTGGAAGTCAGGCATTGACTTCTCTTCTCAAGCTATGAAAATCCAAGATGGCATCCCAATGCCTTAGAGCCCACTTTGCCCTAAGGCATTATTATTATTATTATTATTATTATTATATGTAGTTTCACTCTTGTTGCCTAGGCTGGAGTGCAATGGCACCATCTTGGCTCACTGCAACCTTCACCTCCTGGGTTCAAGCAATTCTCTTGCCTCAACCTCCCAAGTAACATTACAGGCGCCTGCCACCATGCCTGGCTAATTTTTGTATTTTTAGTAGAAAGGGGGTTTCACCATGTTGGTCAGGCTGGTGTCGAACTCCTGACTTCAGGTGATCCGCCCCCCTCGGCCTCCCAAAGCACTGGGATTACAGGGGTGAGCCACCGCAGCCCAGGCTGTCATCATTTTGTTTGGTCCCTTTCTTCACCTCCCACTCCACTAGAATGTAAGCTCTACATAGGTAAGGATCTCTATCCATTTTGTTCACTGATGTAGCTCCAATACCTGGTGCATAGTAGGTACTCAATTAATATTTGTTAAATGAATACAGCTGGGAACTCTTGTAGTCCCAGCTACTCAGGAGGCTGAGGCAGAAGAAGTGCTTGAATCCAGGAGTTCTAGGCTGCAGCGTGCTATGATAATGCCCGTGAATAGCTGCTGCATTCCAGCCTGGGCAACATAGCAAGATGCTGTTGGGCTGGAAAAAAAAATGAATAAGAGCTGCTCTTTGCCGTTAATTATTTCACTGTCTACTCCCTC
The DNA here is from genome assembly GCF_028858775.2 of Pan troglodytes. Classification (NCBI taxonomy): domain Eukaryota; kingdom Metazoa; phylum Chordata; class Mammalia; order Primates; family Hominidae; genus Pan; species Pan troglodytes. The sequence continues at coordinate 53,336,355 of NC_072408.2, read as the reverse complement.
TATTTACATATCTTCAATGCTGTCCCCTATGTCTCTCTCTTTTTAAAGTTTTGGTGTCTCCTTTAAAAAATTATTATATAATAGGCTGGGTGCAGCCTATTATATAACCTGCAATCCCAGCACTTTGGAAGGCCAAGGCAGGTAGATCACTTGAGGCCAGGGTTTTGAGACCAGCCTGGCCAACATGGTGAAACCTCATCTCTACTAAAAATACAAAAAATTAGCCAGGCGTGGTGGTGCATGCTTGTAATCCCAGCTAGCAGGAGAATTGCTTGAACCCAGGAGGCGGAGGTTACAGTGAGCCAAGATTGCACTATTGCACTCCAGCCTGGGCGACAAGAGTGAAACTTTGCCTCCAAAAAACAACAACAAAAAAGATATTATACAATAAAACATGGATACAATCTCATTGTATATTAGGAAGCTATTCAGTTTAGTACCTGCAACAGCCCCAAGACTATAACCATCTCAAAATTCATTTGGTGCTTTTCAAAATCCTTTGAGGCATCATCATTGCAATAAAATAGTCCAACAGTATGGTATACAAATATATCCCCAAATCATGAAACATTAATGAGCTAATAAAAACAATTAGTTTCAGGTTGCAGCAACTGAAACTATGTTTTCTATTCTGGGATTTAAAATCCTTTCATTTTCTGCATTTCATACTTTCCTCTGTGTATGCTTGTGTGTCAGAAAATGATTAAACCTCCACCTGCTAGTTCTCTTATCTCATGGTTCTTCAGTGGTAGAAGAAAGATCATCATCTTTTTTTTTGTTTTTCCTGTGGATCTCTTGTCAGTGTCCCCATAAGAAATAGTTATCTAAATATAACTTAATTACTGCTACAAAAGAATGATTTCACTAATGCATGCAGACCAACAGAAACACCTTGGGAAACTCAAAGGCTGATGAGCTAAAATTAAATCTGAACATTTATCTATTATATGCTGTCAAAGGGCTTGTCAGATTGAAAGATCCTTATTATCAAACAAAAATGAAAAGAAAGTTTGTTTGCCCCTCGTGACCTATTCCATTTTTTCTTTTTTAAACTTAATTTTTTTTTACAATTATACAAGCACATCGTTTAAAAACCAAACAGTCCTAAAAGGCTTGTTTTGAGAAACAGCAGTTCTCAGTTTCTTCCCTTTTCTGCTTCCCCTCTGTTAGTTGATTCTTTTAGTATTTATCTCCATTTCTCTAGATAACATACTGATCTTACTACTCTAACTTTTTTTAAGGCTCTATCTATCTATCTATCTATCTATCTATCTATCTATCTATCTATCTATCTATATTTTTTGAGATGGAGTCTTGCTCTGTCCCCAGGTAGGAGTGCGGTGGCATGATCTTGGCACTGCAACTTCCGCCTCCCAGGTTCAAGGAATTTTCCTGCCTTAGCTTCCTGAGTACCTGGGTGCAAGCCACCACGCCTGACTAACTTTTCTATTTTTCAGTGGAGAAGGGTTTGCATCATGTTGGGCAGGCTAGTTTCCAACTCCTGTCCTCAAGTGATCCGCCCACCTTGGCCTCCCAAACTGCTGGGATTATAGGCATAGGCATGAGCCACCACACTTGGCTCTAAGGCATTATCTATTTTTTTTTTTTTTTGAGATGGAATTTCGCTCTTATTGCCCAGGCTGAAGTGCAATGGTGCCATCCTGGCTCACTGCAACCTTCGCCTCCCAGGTTCAAGCGATTCTTCTGCCTCAGCCTCCCAAGTAGCTGGGATTACAGGTGTCTGCCACCACACCCGACTAATTTTTGTATTTAGTAGAGACGGAGTTTCACCATGTTGGCCAGGCTGGTCTTGAACTCCTGACCTCGAGTGATCCATCCATCTCCCAAAGTGCTGGGGATTACAGACGTGAGCCACCGTGCCCAGCCCCTAAGGCATTATCTGTTAACTTCTACCCACACTCTATCCCATGTACCTTTTCATGGAAGGTAAAATTGTTGAAAGCGTACATATCTGAAAATATATTTTTCTATACTTAACCTCAAATGATACTTTGGTGGACTCCTGAATTCTAAGCTAAAACTGATTTCTCTTTAGAACTTTGAGGGTTCTGCTCTGCTGTCCTCTGGCTTCCAGTATTGCCATTATGATTTTCATCCTTCACATGAGAACTTGTTTTCTTCCTCTCTAAAAGGCTGTAGAACCTACCTTTTATGTTCCAGTATTCTAAAATTACCTGATGATGTACATTGGTATGAATCTACTTTCAAACACTGTACACAGTACTTGGTAAGCCTTTAAATCCAGAAATTCATGTCCTTCTGTTCAGGAAAATTTCTGTAATTATTTATTTGATGACATTCTTTCTTCCATTTTTCTCCTGCTATTTAGATACTGGATCCCTGGACTGGACTTCAAATTTTCTCATCTTTTCTCTCCGATTTTGCATTTCTTTGGTGTTTTTACTTTCTACGCAATTTCCTATACTGTAGCTTCCAAGACTTCTAGCAAATGGCCTTCCATTTCTTCTTTCACTTTTTTTTTTGAGACAGAGTCTCACTCTGTCGCTCAGGCTGGAGTGCAGTGGCGCAGTCTCGGCTCACTGCAAGCCCCACCTCCCAGGTTCATGCCATTCTCCTGCCTCAGCCTCCCGAGTAGCTGGGACTACAGGTGCCCACCACCACGCCTGGCTAAGTTTTTGTATTTTTTAGTAGAGACGGGGTTCAATCATGTTAGCCAGGATGGTCTCGATCTCCTGACCTCGTGATCCGCCTGCCTCGGCCTCCCAAAGTGCTGGTATTACAGGTGTGAGCCACCGTGCCTGGCTTCTTCTTTCATATTTTTAATATCCAAGAGTTCCTGTGTCCATGAAGGTTCCTTTTTTGTAGCATCCTGTTCTTGTTTACAGGGTATCTCTTCTTTCTCAGACAATATCAATGATATGTATATTTTAAGTGTTCTCCTTTGTATCTGTTTTATCTGTTATTATCTTTGTTTCTCTCTCTCTGTTCATCCTCATCTACCTGTTCATATTTAATAGTGAGATACTAAAAAGCTACTGGAAGCCATCTGTCTGTGTTTGGGAGGATGAGGACAGGGAAAGGGAGGTTTTTGACTCTGTCATCTAGACTAAGATGATCTAGGTTGGGCCGTTTCCTTGGGAAACCCCCAAAGTCAGAATTCTTAGCTTTGTTCTCACCGCATGCACCCACACCCCCTCTCCCCACCCCTTGCCTTTGGCTAACCAGATTCTTCAGATAATACTTTTCCCATCTCCTGCCTATGGGGTGGGTGATACCTGGCTGAATGATGTGGCAGCCAAGTTGAGGTCTGTTACCTGATTCTTTTGGTTTTGTTTAGGTACCCTCTCCCTCAACTGTGCCTGTGTTTCATAGTGTAGAGAACCTCTGTTCCACCCTTGACAAAGGATAAACCTTCTTGAGCCTTTTGGAAGTTCTAGGGAATAACTCAGATTGCTTCTCAACTTGCTTCTCAATCTGTACTTCCAGATTAGGATCTGCCTCTTTGAGTCTCCTAAATTAGCTGCTAATTATCCTGTTTTCAGATTCCAAAGTTTTGTTATTTTCTTCTTTCCCATTTTATTCATCTTTGTGGGTTACTTCTTTTTTAAAAATACTTTTACTGTCACTTTAATGAAATTTTGCAAGGGGACAGAACTAAATGTGTGTACTCAGTCTGCCATTTTTTTTTTTTTTTTTTTTTTTGAGACAGAGTCTTGCTCTGTAGCCCAGGTTGGAGTGCAGTGGCATGATCTCAGCTCACTGCAACCTCTGCCTCCCAGGTTCATGCCATTCTCCTGCCTCAGCCTCCTGAGTAGCTGGGACGACAGGCGCCCGCCACCACGCCCAGCTAGTTTTTTGTATTTTTAGTAGAGATGGGGTTTCACCGTGTTGGCCAGGATGGTCTTGATCTCCTGATCTCGTGATCCACCCATCTTGGCTTCCCAAAGTGCTGGTATTACAGGCTTGAGCCACCGCACCTGGCCCAGTCTGCCATCTTTAACCAGGGGTTCCTAGATCAGTTTTTCCACAGGCTGGTCTTTAAGGCCATCCTCAAATACTGTACCAGCCTTATTGCCTCCTCCTGGCTTTAAGGACACCCTACAACCCTTGAGGTCCCTAGTCTAAAGGGAGAGGAGACGAATTTCCGTTGATAAAAAGCAAATGTGTCTTTAAATAATTAACTGGGTACTTAACAAGAAAAGTGGGGGTATTTCCTTTGGTAGTCTGATTTTTTTTTCTGTATAATAGATGGGTTTCTTTCTCCACACTAGATAGGCATGCATTTATCGAGTTTGAAGGGGGAATTAAAAGGTCTCAGAATGTCTCTCCCAGGCCTGGGTTTATAATTCCAAAGATAACATAATTTAAGAATTTAAGACCCAGTCTAATGCAATTCCTTCATTTCATTAGCAAGAAGACTGGTTTTACTGTAAAAGTTGGTTAAATTAAGAAGATCAGAAGTTTCTGAGGATTTTTTTTTTTTTTTTTGAAACAGGTCTTACTCTGTCACCCAGGGTGATCCTACTGCCTCAGCCTCCTGTGTAGCTGGAAACACAGGCATGCACCACCATCCCCAGCTGATTTTTAAAATTTTTGTAGAGATGGGGTTTCAACATGTTGCCCAGGCTGGTCTTGAACTCCTGGACTCAAGCAATCCTTCTGCCTCAGCCTTCCAAAGTGCTGGGGTTACAGGCATAAGCCACAACAACCGGCTGAGGATGGATGTCTTGATAAGACTATGATCACTTGTCTACTAACAAGGATGGTTTTTTTATACCCTGGAGAATTTCTTATTTTTTCAACTGAAGTATCTTTCCCTAATAAGCACAAACAATAAATTCACAACATGCTGAAATTCATATGTTGTGAATTTATTTTTTAACAAAGCAAAGTTATTTAAGTCCTGACACTAACAACAGCTGCCAACCTAAATTTGAAAGTGTTAAAAATAGCTCAATGATCCTTAATTTTCCTATGTTTGTCCCCCTTGCATCTGTCTTCCAACCTTAAAACTAAAACATTATTGAATTTATCTACATAGAAGTTGTAAGATGAATTTTAATCCCATTGTAATTTAAAACTAAACTGTGTTCAATATTAATGTTCAGTTACATGACCTTGAAATTTATTTGGCAATATCTACTGATTGGTGCAGGAGTAATACAGCTTATATTTCTCAAAACACTAGCAATAATATCCCTATAGCCTTCTGATAAACTGCAAATTACACTTATTAATTAGATTTAAGAAGTGTAAATGTTATAACATGGTTATAATGCCACTATCAGGTACACTTTCCAGTTTATTGGAGGAAGTAAAAATGAAATGCACCATGGCTTGAGAATCGATAATTCTCAGTTTTATTTAGGAGAGTCAGACCTGAAATGTTGCAAAGAAGGGTTACATTACTTCCCTCTTGGCACATGACCCTCAAGTAGTAATCGTTACCATCTGTAATGCTGAAAAATGTGTTCAACATGAAGAATTCTTAGGTGGCATTATTTAGGGAACTACCTGTTCCCTCCACAGTGTTGCTTTACTGAATTTCCTTTTTTTCCTTTTTTTTTTTTTTTTTTTGAGATGGTGTGTTGCTCTTGTCACCCAGTCTGGAGTGCAATGGCGCAATCTCTGCTCACTGCAACCTCTACCTCCTGGGTTCAAGTGATTCTCTGAGTAGCTGGGATAATAGATGTGTGCCACCATGCCTGGCTAATTTTGTGTTTTTAGTAGAGATGGGGTTTCACCATGTTGGCCAGGCTGGTCTCAAACTCCTAACCTCAGGGGATCCATGCGCCTCGGCCTCCCAAAGTGCCGGGATTATAGGCATGAGCCACCGTACCTGGCTTTACTGAATTTTCAGCACCAGCTTTAGACTTTACCAGATGCAGGAGAAAATCCAGACTTTTGTGCCTCAACATATTTGATCAACTCCAACCCCTTCTCTGATCTTGGAGACTGAATATTAATAAATGGTTAGTAAAATGGCCTATTCTTTTGGTTAATTCACAGGTGGATGAACGCTTACACAAATGCTCTCCATAATTCTAGACCAGTGATGGGGTAGGTGAGGAAACACTTCTAGAAGGAGTGGCTAAAAGGGGTGGGCTGAGGCTGGGTAGCTTGAAAGCAAAGCAGAAATCTGACCTGTGACTTTGAGTATTTGTTGTTGTTGTTAGAGATGGGGTCTCATTCTGTAGCCCAGGCTGGAGTATAGTGGTAAGATCATGGCTTAGCACAGCCCTGAACTCCTAGCCTCAAGCCATTCTCCCACCTCAGCCTCCAGAGTAGTTTGGCCTACAGATGCGAGCCATTGCACTTGATGGCTTTGAGTGTTTTAACAGTAGCCCAGGATGGGGTATTTCAACCCCCTCCATACAAGTTCTGATAAGGCATGCCTTCCCTGAGACCACTGCTTTATATGGGGTAATCTTATATGTTCCATTCTGCTCTGGAAAATCCTAGTTTGTGCCTCTTTTTCTGGTAAAAAGCACCCTCTCAAGTGTCCAGGTTTGGATGATAAATTATCCAGGCCACCAGATCTGTGGTGGATGTGGGATAGTTATATGTAATCTCCACTGGAGAACAGGTGAGTCCCTAATACACACTGCGACTAAATTTCTCTGTGCTTTTCCAGCATAACCTAAAATGTGGAAAAGAAAGATGTAAGACCGTGGTGGTCAACGCAGATGAGAAGAATATTAACAGGTAGTGGACTTTGGAGGTAGACAGCCCTGAGACAGAATATGACTCTCCCATTTACTAACTTTGTGATTTGGGGCAAGACATTTCATTCTCCCTTAATCTCATTTTCCTCAACTATGCAATGGAAATGCAAAATTTACTGCACTGAGTTGCGATGGGGATTAAATGAGATGCTGCATAGACAGAGCTTTGTACAGTGGGGAGTTACTGTGAACAAGCTCATTGCCAAACAGTCCATTATATTGTTTTAATTTGATTGAGGCTTCACTTTATGTGTTATCTACATTAACCCCCAAATACACTTACACTTCAAACAAATTTTTAACTTTTAAAATGTTCTTTAATTTAGGCAGGGCGTCAAACTGTTGATTAGATTTGGTTGGCTAGCAATACAGTGAGGTGTTGCAAATGTTACAGTCTGAATGCAAGCTTCAAAGAAATGTCAAAATGTGTCCATTTTAATCAGATATGTCATGATGTGAGAGTCTGTGCTCACATCTATTGACAGAGGGATAAATGTTAAAGACATACCTTAGGCAGGCGTGGTGGCTCACGCCTATAATCCCAGTACTTTGGGAGGCTGAGGTGGGCAGATCACTTGAGGTCAGGAGTATGAGATCAGCCTGGCCAACATGGTGAAACCCCATCTCTACCAAAAATACAAAAATTAGTTGGGCATGCTGGTGCACGCCTGTAATCCCAACTACTCAGGAGGTTGAGGCAGGAGAATGGCTTGAACCTGGGAGGCGGAGGTTGCAGTGAGCCAAGATTGCGCCACTGCACTGCACTCCAGCCTGGGCGATAGCACGAGACCCCGTCTTAAAAAAAATAAAATAAAATAAAAGAAGACATACCTTAGAGTCTCTGTAGGCAATTTATATTTTATTAATGTAAATATTGATTATATAATTGAAAGTCCAAAGAATAGTGGCAAAAACTTTAAGACATTATTTTGAGAAACATTGTATTTCTTTACTAATTATATATTTAGTAGATAAAGGAAAATACCTTTAACTGTGTTTGAAAATGGTTACGAATACGATACAGTTAAAAGCAGTTAATAGACCCACTGCAGTGGCTCATACCTGTAATCCCAGCACTTTGGGAGGCCGAGGCGGGAGGATCACTTGAGCCTAGGAGTTTCAGACCAGCCTGGGCAACCTGGTGAAACCCTGTCTCTACAAAAATTACAAAAATTAGCCTGGCATGGTGGCATGTGCCTATAGTCCCAGCTACTCTGGAGGCTGAGGTGGGGGGGATCGCTTAAGCCTGCTAGGTAGAGGTGGCAGTGAGCTGAGATTGCACCACTGCACTCCAGCTTGGGTGACAGAGTGAGACCTTGTCTCAAAAAAAAAAAAAGCCATTAACAGTAGAAATTAACTAACCAGTTAAAACCGAGAACAAGCCATCTTCTTCTAATCTGTCCCAGTTCTCCCAGCATTAAGAATGTCTCATGTGAAGAACATGTCTACATAAAGCAATAGTGAAGAGTGAAACCACTACTCTTAGAACGACTTAATTTGCTTTTGGTTTTAGTTATCTAAATATTTCAAGTGAAATCAGTTTGTTTGTTTTTGGTGTGTGTGTGTGTGTGTGTGTGTGTGTGTGTTTAACTTCTTTTTTTTTTTTTTGACAGAGTTTCGCTCTTGTTGCCCAGGCTAGAGTGCAGTGGCATGATCTCGGCTCACTGCAAGCTCCACCTCGCGGGTTCAAGTGATTCTCCTGTCTCAACCTCCCGAGTAGCTGGGATTATAGGCACATGCCACCATGCCCAACTAATTTTTGTATTTTTAGTAGAGGCGGGGTTTCACCATGTTGGCCAGGCTGGTCTCGAACACCAGACCTCAGGTGATCCACCCGCCTCAGCCTCCCAAAGTGCTGGTATTACAGGTGTGAGCTACCATACCCGGCCTTAACTTTTTTGTAAGAGACAGCATCTACGTTACCCACACTCGTCTCAAACTCCTGGGCTCAAGCAATCCTCCCACTCAGTCTACTCAGTAGCTGGGACTATAGGCACACATCATGCTTGTCTGAAATCAGGGGTTTTAGGGCTATTTTCTACCATGCTTATACAACTAGAATGATGCAGAAGTGAATGACTATTGTCCATTTGCAAGAGAACCAGATCAAATCTGGTTTCTAAATTATATCAAAATATATTTATATGAAAATATATCTTGCTTAAATAAGTTTAACACAGAGTTTTAAAATACTCTAAAAATTGGAAAATGAGATCTGTGTACATTGGCTGTGTGTGGGCCTTGGTCACATTAATGTACTTTTCCTTAGTATCCTATGTGGCACTTTGCTATGAGAAATGCACCATTGCATCAAATAAGTTTTATTACTTTGGTGGCTAGACAAAGTTTTGTTTTTTCCATTAGCAAATAGAATCTTTTTTAAAGCGGAAAATTGGCAGTTATTTTTAAAGTGGATATATTACATAAATTTGATCTTTAGGGATCTAGGAATTTTTAGTGGACTCTCATGAAGAAAGCAAGTTTTGTGTCATGCATTTTATCCTTAGTCACTTTAATTATAAAGACTACCCATGTCCCAAAGCAGTTCATGTTAGTTGAAAGGTGATTCTAACAGATTTTTTTTTTTTTTTTGAGATGGAGTCTCGCTCTGTCGCCCAGGCTGGAGTGCAGTGGCACGATCTCGGCTCACTGCAACCACCGCCTCCTGGGTTCACACCATTCTCCTGCCTCAAACTCCCAAGTAGCTGGGATTACAGGCGCCTGCCACCATGCCCGGCTAATTTTTTTGTATTTTATTTTTAGTAGAGACGGGGTTTCACTGTGTTAGCCAGAATGGTCTCGAACTCCTGACCTCATGATCCGCCCGCCTTGGCCTCCCAAAGTGCTGGGATTACAGGCGTAAGCCACCGTGTCCAGCCGATTTTTTGTTTCTTAATCTCCTTTAAACTTGGAATAAGCATTAAAAGGTTAACCAAGATGCTCATTTTCTGAATTTTTTTGCAGCCAAGTTTACATAGGGGCAACTCTTGAATTCTGAACAAGACATAGGGAACTGGTCTTTTCACAAAGAGGCCATCTTGTAGTTATGTCAACAAACTTTTTCACACTAGTGCATCTGTTTCCAAAGTTTGTGGTTTGAAAGAATAGACTGATATTAACTACTTCTCTTGAGTCTTCAAATGACCAAGAAAGGAAAGAAGGAAGACTGGTAGCAGCAATGAATTTTCACAGACATGCAAACTCAGTATTTCAGATGGCTTAACAGATGCACAATTACAAATAAGAGCCATATGGGTGCATTAAAGGGTAAAAAATCTGGGTCACATTATACAGTACAGGTGGAAATGCAGCTATAAACACAGTCAGAACAGGTGATTTGGATACCTGTCACTTATATCTATATACAGACTTATCCAGTAAGACTCTCCTATCCCATACTTAAATGAAATTAAACCTTGTCAACCATAAAGTTCAGCATAAAGATCTTTGATGTCAAACACAGCATTCTGAAGCAAGGTTTTATTAGCTAGGTGTTTTGTAAATAACATTTATCTTCAAAGCACCAAACACAGTACACATTCCCAGGTAAATAGTAAGTGCTTAGGAACAACTGTGTTGAATTCATTTATGACCCTAAACATTCTTTCCTCTGAAATATTTGTTAACACTTTAATTGAACAGACCATGGCTTTACTGAGCTAATAAGGCACTTCCTATCTTTAAGCTAATTTTCTTTCCATTAAAATGGCCTGTGCAATACAGGTAATTTGAAACAGCAAGCACATGTACAAGCCAGCAGCTCTACAAAGTGTTGTTTTGTATACAATATTTGATTATAACAATCAAGGCTGTCTTGAAGCACTGCATATTATAGAAAAATAAAAGGACAGTAAGTCCAAGCATCTACATTTTAGCTATGTAATCTTGATTGTTTTTTCAGAATATTTTTCCTACTAATCCAATGGTAGATTTAAAGTTTTCCCGAAATAATCAAAGGACCTGAAATAATCAAAGGACCAAAATTAAACCACAGGGTAAAAATTGTTGGTAATAATCACTGTATTTTTATTTTATTTTATTTTTGAGATGAAGTCTCACTCTGTCACCCAGGCTGGAGTGCAGTGGCGCGATCTTGGCTCACTGCAACCACCACCCCCTGGGTTCAAGCGATTCTCCTGCCAGCCTCCCGAGTAGCTGGGATTACAGGTGCCTGCCACCGCACCCAGCTAATTTTTGTATTTTTAGTAGAGATGGGGGTTCACCATCTTGGCCAGGTTGGTCTTGAACTCCTGACCTCATGAACCACCAGCCTCGGCCTCCCAAAGTGCTGGGATTACAGGTGTAAGCCACCACACCCGGCGAATCACTGTTTAAATATTTACATTTATTTAAAAATCCCTGTATATCAGTTATGATTGTTTTTAGAATATTTGTTTTTTTGGAAGATAGTGAGGCATAGTGGTTAAGGACACGAATTCTGGAGTCATCCAGCCTTGGTGCCAGCTTTGCCACTTACTCTTTCTGACATCGTGAAATGTATAGTTGGTCTTTGTCCAGGTTTCCTGGCACACAACTCCTAAAATCCTTGGAATGTCCAATGTGATTTCACATGATTCCAACATGATAGTCTTTTTTGTATGCTAATGAGATGACTGCTAGCTGGCAGTCGCTGGGTAGCTTCAGCTTCTAGGCTGGTCACTGGAAAGACCAAGGCAGGATCAGAGAGTTAGAACTTTGAGCCACACTCCCCAGCCACTGGGGAAGGGGTTTCACCAACTTAGTAAATTTAATCAATCATACCTACATAATGATAAAGGCTCAAAAGGACTGGGTTCAGAGAGTTTCCCGATAGCTGAACACATGGAGGTTCCTGAAGGGCAGTAGAGCATCGAAGCTCCATTCTCCTTTGCAGGTGCCTTGCCCTGTGCATCTCTTCATCTTGATCCTTTGTGATATCCTTTATACAAATGTACTGATAAAAGTAAGTCAGTCTTTTCCTGAGTTCTGTGAGCCAGTACTAACAAATTAGTCAAACCCAAGGAGGGGGTCGAGGGAACCCCAATATAGAGCTGGTCAGTCAGAAGCACAGGTAAAACAACTTGGGGCTTGCTACTGGCCTTGAAAGTGGGGAAAGAAGTCCTGTGGGCCTGAGCCCTTAACCTATGGGATCTGCTGTTCTCTCCAGGTAGCAGGAGTGTCAGAATTGAATTGAATTCGAGGACAATTCTGCAGCTGGTGGCCACTGCAGAACTGATTGACTGGTTGTTGGCAGGGAGAAATTCCCACACACTTCCTGGTGACCAGAGGTCCCAGAAGTCTTCTGTATTGATTGTTGTGAGTGAGAGAATAGCAAAAGCAGCTTTGTTTACTTTTTTTTTTTTTCCCTACATCCTCAGACTAGTTATGTCATCTTTCTGTGCCTCCATTTCCTGTTCTCCAAAACTGAGGGAACAGAACCACCTACATCATAATGTTGTTGATGTAGGCAGTAAAAGTGATAATACATACAAAGCACCATGTTTGCCACATACTAAGTGTTGAAATAGATGTCACATGTCATTATGATCAATGGACCAAAATCCATTGCAAAGGACAAAGAGGAGATGAATGCCTCTTCCCAAGAAGGTAATATAGGGCATTTGAGCTGTCTTCTGTTGAAAACAGAATTAAGGGATCTTACGTGTTTGGAAACATGGAGCAGAGTGCTCTAGGATTACAAAATGCTAATGTATTCATTGTGAAGCTAAAGTGGCTGTATCTTAATGAAACCTCTGAAGTGGATTAAGCTCAGCCAGTAGAATGTGTAGGCAAAAACTCAGGCCAGAGGTGCATTCACGATTCATGGGTATTTCTTGGCACTTTTCTAGACCTTAGAGTAACAAAAATCTTTTTTCTTTTTTTTTTTAAATGCTGTATTTGAAAAGCTTTACAACCTGGGAGGGGAGAGGGACAACTGTATGCTTGTATGCTGATGCAATAAGTTACAGAATGGAGGTATGAATGAGGTTTGAAGAAAATGCTGAGGAGTTGGCGGGGGCAGAGGTTGAGGTTTGTTTGGGGGAATTAAGAGAAACTTCACAGAGGACATCTGATCTGGAGCTGGAAAGTGAATAGTAATACACAGTGCAAAAAAGTGATGGAAGTGTCACTTAGGAGTGGGGAAGATGTACCCAGCAGCTTTTCTGCCTTGAGAGTGGTGAGAGGTTCTGTGTGGCTGAGAGTGCACATGGGGAAATTGGATAGAGAGGCCTGGAGGAGCTGACTGGGACCAGTTTGCAGAGGGCCTTGCATGTGAACACTGATGAGAAGTGGTACACATTTTAGCACAGTCAGGTCATGAGCAGTATTGCCTTTTGGAACAGTGACCATGGCCACTGTTCCCCCTTAAAAACACTCCTCTAAGCCAAAAAAAAAAAAAAAAAAAAAAAAAAGGCTTAGAGGAGTGCTGAAAGAGGCTGAGGCAGAAAGATCAGTTAGAAAAATGTAAAATAATGATGACGACGATGATGACGATGATGTCTCTAGCATGGCAATAGGATGAAACAAGGGCTTAGATTCAAGGGAGAATTACCAGATAGAATCAAGAGACTATGTATGCTGCTTGAATGATATAGGGGTGACGGTCAGTGGGGCTTGTCCAAGGTGATGTGCCCAATGTCACACTGTGGACCAGCACTATCTCCACACATTCATATGACTAGAGCAGTTGATAAAGGAGAAGTGAAGAAGTCAGATGGTGTCAGTGGAAAAGGGTACAATTTAAGAGTGTGCTTTCTTTTTTTTTTTCCTCTTTTTTTTTTTTTTTTTTTGGGACGGAGTCTCACTCTGTAGCCCCGGCTGGAGTGCAGTGGCACAATCTCGGCTCACTGCAATCTCTGCCTCCCAGGTTCAAGCGATTCTCCTGTCTCAGCCTCCTGAGTAGCTGGGACTACAGGTGTGCTCCACCATACCTGGCTAATTTTTGTATTTTTAGTAGAGAAGGGGTTTTGCCATGTTGGCCAGGCTGGCCTTGAACTCCTAACCTCAAGTGATCTGCCTGCCTTGGCCTCTCAAAGTGCTGGGATTACAGGCGTGAGCTACCATCCCCGCCCAGCCTAAAGGTGTGTTTTCTATAGGAAAACTGCTTCCTTTTCTCCTTCCAGCAGGGAAGTCAAGATGCAACTCAAAAATCCACTTAGCAGGCAATGAGATGAAGCACTGCTAGAAGTCCCATTTCATGACAAGGCCAATTACTCAGACTTTACTGGGAGCCCATCAAGACATGGCATATGCCTGGCACAGAGAGGGCACTTAACAAATGCTTGTCCATTCAACTTGTTAAGCAGGAAGTGAACAAAGTGGTGGGCTGGGTCTCAGAATTACATGCATCTTCTAAATCCCTCTGTGCCCTGATTTCTTCATTTATAAAATGGAGAGTAAAATGTTAGGAATTAAAAGAAAAAAAATTCTTTAAATAAGACATGATCAAGAAGCACTGATATTGGGAAGAATGGGCAGCTATCTGAGATCCGTATGTAATGATAAGTAATCTATTAAATAGGGGCTACCAACTGGAGTTTATATATACTCTTTATACTATATATACTATATATATATATATATATATATCTCCAAAGTTTTATATACTATCTTTTAGCCAAAAGGCAAATAAATAAAATAAAATGCAAACATCATAAAATTTACATGGTAAAGCTAACCTTCTTTATCTTTTTTATTTATGTATTTAACTTACTTATTTGAGACAGAGTATTGCTCTGTCAGCAAGGTTGGAGGGCAGTGGCAAGATCACAGTTCACTGCAACCTCTGCCTCCCGGGCTCAACTGGCCCTCCCACCTCAGCCTCCAAAGTAGCTGAGACTACAGTTGTGCACCACCATACCTGGCTAACTGTTTTGTAGACATGAGGTTTCATCATGTTGCCCAGACTGCTCTCGAACTCCTGGGCTCAAGTGATCCTCCCACCTCGGCCTTGCAAAGTGCTGGGATAATAGGCTTGAGCCACTGAGCCCAGCCCGAAAAACTAACTTTTTATGGAAGTCTTACTGAAGCAAAAATAAATACATAAATAAAATCGTGTTTAAGGAGAGCTCTTAATTTTGAGAAAAACAACATTTGCAAGAAGTCTTCATTTTAATAAAAACAACCTAAAAATTACAGCATAGGTTTACATCTGCCTTTAAATGTCATTTCATAATAAAACATTATTGCTTTAAAATATTAGCTTATTAAATAGGTAAGTTCAATAAGTTATAAAGGAGTTAAATGTTTGTATTAAACATGTGAACCATCAGAATTTTTCATATTCTGTCAATCAGGCAGAAGTTGATGTAATTAGAAATGTTCAGAATATGCCAGTTTGTGAGACTCCACTGGATATCCTCACAGTCAGTGCTCAAAAAATATCCACTGACTGAATGAAATAAAGAAAAATAATCACATATATAACATGTATGTGTAAGCTAGACAACAAACATGTAAATGAACTGTACCATTTAATTTTTAAAACAGACTACACAGATTCTCTATCATACTAGTTAGAAAATAATCCTTGTAGCACCTCAAATAATTCTTCATATGGAAACCAAAAGATGACTCTTTGCCTCTAAGCCACCACCGGCTAAGGGAAGGCTCCCTTGAAAATGGCCTCTGTCCCTCTACTGTTTTTATTTTTTATTTTTTTATGAATGGATGTATCAGACTTAGACTTTTAGCTCTGTGGCATTACACATGGAAACACTTACAAAATTATACTAAGTAAATGACAGGCTTTCAGTTGTTTCTTAATTAGGAAAAATACCTAGTCCTTCAAAACTAGATATTTTATTTTGAATTTTATTTGTAATCAAAATGTTGTTCTGGAAGCCTTTTCTGTAGTCTTAATTACTCAAACATGTTCCTATGGGACTTGATGTCACCACTGTATAGCAATCCTGCAGATGGCAAAAGTTTAAAATAGAATTAAACTAAGCTATTAATTATGTAGACAGGGTAAAAGAAATATAAATGAATAGCCTTTAAAATAAATTTTAGTACTTCTAACTGCCAGAATGGCAGCTGTTTGTCTACTTTCTTGGGAGACAGAAGAGTCAAGTTAGCTTATGCTTTGCTATTGTTTATACAAAATAAAATATTAGTTCTCTTGTTTAAAATGCCAAAGGATAGAAATGTGATTCTTACAGACAATCCTGCTTACAGTTTTGCTTAGTGAGGGCAGGGTTGATTCTTCAAATTCTTTAGATCAAAAGTTAAGAAGGCCGGTGCAGTGGCTCACGCCTGTAATCCCAGCACTTTGGGAGGCCAAGGCAGGCAGATCACTTGAGACCAGGAGTTTGAGACCAGCCTGGCCAACGTGGTAAAACGCCATCTCTACTAAAAATACAAAAAATTAGCCAGGTATGGTTGCACATGCCTATAATCCCAGCTATTCAGGAGGCTGAGGCATGAGAATTGCTTGAACCCAAGAAGCAATGAGCCAAGATTGCTCCACTCACTATATTCCAGCCTGGACAACAGAGTGAGACCTTATCTAAAAAAAAAAAAAAAAAAAAAAGGGAAAAAGGAAGAATTTTCTTTTCTCTTTTCCTTCCTTCCTTTCTTCCTTCCTTCCTTCCTTTTTTTTTTTGGTGGCGTCTCACTCTGTCATCCAGGCTGGAGTGCAGTGGCACTATCTTGGCCACTGCAACCTCCACCCCAGGTTCAAGCAATTCTCCCACCTCAGCCTCCCGAGTAGCTGGGATTACAGGCACATGCCACCATTCCTGGCTAATTTTTGTATTTTTAGTACAGACGGGGTTTCACCATGTTGGCCAGGTTGGTCTTGACCTCCTGACTTCAAGTGATCCGCCTGCCTCGGCCTCTCAAGGTGCTGGGATTACAGGCATGAGCCACTGCGCCCGGCCTATAAGGAAGAATTTTCAAGTTGGATTAAATTATAGATTTTTATTTCTTCTTCTTCCACTGGTAGACAATGTAATTTTTTATTTCATATGAAACACTAATGGTGAACTGGAAACTCTTCATTTTATACTCTAGAAATGCCATAAAACATTCCCCCTAAATTATATTCAAGTCACTGTTCAGTCCACTAAATCCTCAATAACACTATATTGCCTCATCAAACGTAAGCTCGATTTCTTGAATCAGCATTTTCTTTAATACTACTCAGGGGATATGAGAGTTCAGCAACTACTAAAGGTTCCCAACATTTTTTCTATGAATCCCAAAGACATTAGAGAAAAGTACAAAACGCAAAAATTCTAAGAAAGACACAAAGGAAGGTTTTACAGAGGCTCTCTTGGCCATTTTAGGCAAAAAGTCAGTGTATTTTATCAAATAAAAAAAATTTTTTTTTTTTTGAGCAGAGTCTCACTGTTGTCAGCCCAGGCTAGAGTGCAATGGCATGATCTCAGCTCACTGCAACCTCTGCCTCCCGGGTTCCAGCAATTCTCCTGCCTTAGCCTCCCAAGTAGCTGAGATTACAGGTGCCCGGCACCTGTAAAACATGGTGAAACCGTGTTTCACCATGTTGGCCAGGCTGGTCTCGAACTTCTGGCATCAGGTGACCTACCTGCTTCGGCCTCCCAAAATGCTGGGATTACAGGCATAAGCCACCGTGCCCGGCCATCAGATTAATTTTATAAGAAAAGTACAACCTTGTTCATGTGGTATTGCCCTATTGCTAAAGATGTTAAGGGCTTTTTTTTTTTTTTTTTTTGACGGAGTCTTGCTCTGTCTCCTAGGCTGGAGTACAGTGGCACGATCTCGGCTCACTGCAAGCTCCGCCTCCCAGGTTCACGCCATTCTCCTGCCTCAGCCTCCTGAGTAGCTGGGACTACAGGTGCCCGCCACCACGCCCAGCTAATTTTTTAGTATTTTAGTAGAGTCGGGGTTTCACCGTGTTAGCCAGGATGGTCTCGATCTCCTGACCTTGTGATCCACCCGCCTCGGCCTCCCAAAGTGCTGGGATTACAGGCGTGAGCCACCGCGCCTGGCCAAGGCTTTGTTTTTATTGTACAATAATAGTGTTAAAATGTTAGGTTATACATTCACACAAATAACAGATCAAATATTCTGGACCTCTGATAAATGATCTCTTAGGCTCACAACTCCTTTGCCTACACCTTTCCTCCATCGTAGTATTACAAAGATAATTCAGAAAGGCTTAAAAATATGCCTACTGTTAATCTTTTCCATTTCATAATTGTGTGCAATCAATAAACTAAAAGGTGTGTAGTTTAATTCAGGAGAAAGGATAACATTGAGCTCCAATCTTTAATACTTCGTAATTCACATAAAACAGGACAACTCAGAGTTGACTTTTCAAAAACAACTTAATGGTAGCTACCATTAATTAATTTGAATACAGCTGAAATGGTGCTTTTGATTCAATGTAAAATGAACAACTGCTAATGATCAGAATGATACTCTCTTTCTAGAGAAAGATAATTGAATAATGAAGAGAAAGAGCATTATTTTTTACTTTCTTCATTTATTTATAACATTATTTCTCATTTAAAAATTTTTGCCCAGGTATGGTAACTTATGCTTGTAATCTCAGTACTTTAGGAGGCCGAAGTGGGAAGATCGCTTGAACCCAGGAGTTCAAGAGCAGTCTGGGCAACATAGGGTGACTTCATCTCTACCAAAAAAATAAATAAATAAATTAGCCGGGCATGGTGGCATGTATCTGTAGTCCCAGCTACTTGAAAGGCTGAAGTGGAAACGATCGCTTGAGCCTGGGAGGTTGAGGCTGCAGTGAGCCATAACTGTGCCACTGCACTCCAGCCTGGCCCACACAGCAAGACCCTGCCTCAAAAAATAAAGAAAGAAAGAAATAACAATTTTCATTTTCCTAGCAATTCTACTTCTAACAGTAAATCCTAAGGAAACAATCAGAGATATGTAAAAAACATCTCTAT
Organism: Pan troglodytes; assembly: GCF_028858775.2. Classification (NCBI taxonomy): domain Eukaryota; kingdom Metazoa; phylum Chordata; class Mammalia; order Primates; family Hominidae; genus Pan; species Pan troglodytes. The sequence goes on along the minus strand of NC_072408.2, from coordinate 53,317,769 downwards.
GTACAGGTGGTCAATGAGTAATTTTTAATACTAAAAAATAAGAAGTATCTTGAGGATTCAACAAGATGGTGGTTAAGAACCGGTCAAATAATTTTACTCACATAATAGAAAATTATGCAGCTATAAAACTATAGACCAGTGTTGTCTAACAGAAATAGAATATGACTGACATTTGTAACTTTAAATTTTCTAGTAAGCACATTAGAAAAAGTAAAAAGTAACGAGTGAAATTAATTTCGTTAATATATTTAGCTCAACATATTTGAAATATTTCAACATGTAATCAATATAAAAATTAGTAATGAGATATTTTACTTTTTAAAAATGTGTTTGTTGTTCTGGCCGGGCGCGGTGGCTCACGCCTGTAATCCCAGCACTTTGGGAGGCCGAGGCGGGCGGATCACGAGGTCAGGAGATCGAGACCATCCTGGCTAACACGGTGAAACCCCGTCTCTACTAAAAATACAAAAAAATTAGCCGCACGCTGTGGCGGGTGCCTGTAGTCCCAGCTACTCGGGAGGCTGAGGCAGGAGAATGGTGTGAACCCGGGAGGCGGAGCTTGCAGTGAGCCGAGATCGTGCCACTGCACTCCAGCCTGGGCGACAGAGTGAGACTCCGTCTCAAACAAAACAAAACAAAACAAAACAAAATTGTGTTTGGAATCTGATGTGTTTTTTGCACTTACAGCACATCTCAATTCAGACTAGCCACAATTCTAGTGCTCAACAGCCCACGTTGCTAGTGGTTACAGTATTAAATAGTGTAGCTATAGATAAGGCTTAGATCTAGAAAATCATTAATGAGATATTAAAATTTAAAAATAGATCATGACATAAGTACAGTATATTTCTAATTGTATGCTTTAAAAATCCATGAATAAGAGAAAAAAACCTAGAAGGGTATATACCAAAATGTTTACCATGTTATTCTGCGGATAGATTTTTTCTTCTTCTTTTTTTTTTCTGTATTTTTTACCCATTTGACAATAAATCTATATTATTGTGAAGTTAATGAATCGTTATGTTATTTAATATTTTCCAATCAGCACTGATTAGATTTATGATGACTTAAACATTCAACTCCAAGAACCTGATCCCTGAAAAATTACTGTACTTGTCTTTGTTCTGCGTTTCATACCAGTGAGTACTAATTTCATTGTCCATAGAGAATAATTCACTGCTGTGAACAAGACTTACATTTTGAGCACAAGCCCTAACATTTGCTCCTTAAAAGTGGTGTGTGTAAATATAGTATAAGAACTGCGGGAAAATTATTTCATTGCCTGTTAAATAACCATTTGTCAAGTCTAGACAACAATCATAAATAGTCATTATTTATAAAGTTGCCAAAGTGCTTGGGGGAATTGTATAATAAATAGGCAACGTGACCAACACCTCCTTGTACTGCCATACCCCACAAAAAATAAAGAGAGAGAGAGAGAAAATACATAAATTGGCAAAGATGCTAAATATAGACTAAATTTACTCCGAAAAGTAAAACAAAACAGAAAGGAATGTCACATGCATGGCACCCACTTCACACAGCAGAGGCCTTGTTCTTCTGACACTCTTCATCTTGTGCCCTCACAACTCCCCTCCCACACAAAAACGCCCCTAACGACAAAACTAGCCCAATTTCCTTTTCAACATGTTCTCTCAATATTCCCCCATGACTAGCTCTGCACTGTCTAGCTATTCCGACATTCCTCATTGTATCCTCAAAAAGGTTCCTATTACCCTCAAGTAGGCCCAGGAAATATTTGACCTAGATTTATTTTATTGAGAAATAATGATCAAAACTCCTACTTATTGTATAAAGTAGGGCTTACGGTCAGTAATAGAAGCACTCAAAAACATGTAGATAATTACAGATGGTGGTCAGGGCAATAAAGGAAAAGATGAAGAAAGAAAAGAGCAGATCCGGATGCAGAAGGGGTCAGGAAATCTCCATTGACAATGGACAATCTCCACTGAAGATGAGCCCTTAGAGATGAGAGCCCGCCAGGAAGAATGGGAATAAGCATCTTCCTGCAGAGGTGCGGGTACTGGTCCAGGGTGGATGGGGACTCGGGTGAATTCCAAAAGGGCAGGCCAGTGTTGGCTGGACTATGATAAGGGAGTGGGAGGATGCCAGAGCTATTTCAGCCTGTGGGCATCCAGCAGAGGGGCCAGCAACAGTGTGTGAGCTGTGGCTATTATTATTATCATTAACAACAGAAGCAATAGGTAAAATGCATTAAGCACTTTTGATGAGCTAGACACATGCTAAGAACTTTACACATAAGAATGGGTTAATTCTCTACAGTAGCCCTTTGAGATAGATATTAACCAAGAGGTTAATAATTTGTCTAAGGCAGCATGCCTTGAAAAGGGCAGAGCAGGGATCTGCTGACTCTGGAGTCAGGACTCTTCCTCTCTTTGGCAGAGTCTCTACTTCCAAGTGTTACACCCAGATGTTCATTAACCCCACAATGGTGGGAAAAGGAACAGTTTTTTGAAAGGGGACACTAAAAAAACCCCCAAAGAAACAGATTTATTTTCCTAGAAAGATAAACCTACCTATGAACACAAAATACAAATCATTCTTGTCTAAAGCCATGGAGTAAGGACAAAGAAAATATGTATAGTGTGCTGCAGTAGATATGTATGGTTTTTGACTTCCTGACATTTATTTTCCTTTTCTCTAACAAAAATGATTTTTCTTTGGGACGCCATCTCTCATCCACTCTCAGTTTGTGACAGTTTTGGTGGGGCAGAACCCACCCTCGGGTTTAGGGTGGGACATATGACCCTGTAAACCTAGCCAACTGGAACATTCCATACCCATGGCCAGTAACTGGTTCAGATATGGTATATGACTGATGGCACATCAGCTCAATTCTGGAACTTTCCTGAATTATTGAGGAAGATGCAAACTTACAGCTGCTGGTGTGCACACCTGCTCCATCTTGGACAATATTGCCTGACAATGAAGCCAGCACAAGAGAAAGACATGCTGAAGAAGAAGAGATGACAGTCCTTAGGTATCACAAAACATATAGATTCTACCATGCTAGCAGCAAGATTTAGTCCTGGACTTTTCAACTGAATGAACCAACACATTTCCTTTTCTCAGAGAAGCTATTTAGAGTTGGATTTTTCAAACAGAACAGACCTGGTGTGGGTCAGAGTCAGTACAGAGGAAACTGATATGAGGGTCAACAAAGGCCAGTGTTAGCCAAAATAGCAGAAAGGTGGTCAGAAAGATCCTAAATTTTATGACCACTGAGAAAATTGTTTGAGAATTCCAGTGGTTAGAATGAGTTTGCTCTTCCTTAGGGGCAGGCAGCCAACAGAGTAGGAAGCAGAGCTTTGAAATGCAGGTGCAAGCTGGATATGGTTACACGCCCTCTAGTCCCAGCTATTGGGGAGGTCGAGGCAGGAGAATTGCTTGAGCCCAAGAGTTTGAGGCTGCAGTAAGCTATGATTGTGCCACTGCACTCCAGCCTGGGCAACAGAGTGAGAACCTGTCTATTTAACAAGAAAGAAAGAAAAGAAAGAAAAGAAAAGAAATATAGATATAAACAGCCAGGAGTCAATAAATAGTTATTGGTTGTTTAATGTATATGACGATCTGTGCTAGGTGTAGGAATATGATAATGAACAAGAGATAGTCCCTTTCCCCCTTGGAGTTCATCAGCTACTCTAGAGGGCAAAGGAAGGAAGCACAGGCTGGTACACTCACATCATAATTTACCCACAAACTAACACAGTACATTCAAAGCAACACCCGAGTAAAAGAAAAGTCTTGGTTCTCTGGTCTACACAGAAATATCACCCACTGAACAGTGTGATGAAACGCTCAAATGTGCAAAAGCCAAAAGATATAGAGAATGGAAAAGATGAAAAGATCAGCATCCGTAGTAGTAGCAATTATGGGCAGAAAGACTTAGACACTGGAACTGAGGGACTCCAAGGGGACTTTTGTCTATTTCCAGAAATGAAGATGCTAAAGAAAGAAATTAATCCAGGAAACTGGGGATAGAATGTAAGGAGGGACACCACAAAACAGGGCCAACATTAAAAATGCCTCTTGGTGATGCAAACTAATGTTAGGTCTGGGAGCTTTTCCTGGTTTTCACCACCCCTAGATCCTCCAGCTGATCTCTCCTTCCAACCAATTCCTGTTTCCTCAGATCAATTCTCCATCCAGCTCCCTCTTCAGCGGAGTTGGACATTAGCTGCCTTCCTGAACTCACAGTCCAGTGTCCTGAAACTAACCAAGGGCTCCTGGGGTATGGTTTCCGATATTCTTTTGTGTCCTGGTCTTCAGACCTGGACTTTTTCTTTGGTTCCTGCTACACTGCTTAGTTCTAACAGCTCTCTCACCTGACTCCCTGAACTTATGTGTAGAAGGTTCTTATTTCTGAGTTCCTGAACTCTGCTCACCTGGGCAAGATGCTGCCACTTTCTTTGGGTCATCCGATGCTGAGGTTGCCTGAATAGCCCCTGAGCCCATCACTGTCTTCTCCTACCTCTTCCCATCCCTCTTGTCCACCCTTTCATCTTGAAGGGCTTTTCTTCACTTGGTGTGCATAGTTTTTGCTCCATTTGCTATGAGGACTCATTAAGTTTCATGTTCATATAATGGCAAATTTTATCCATCTTTGGGAGGGTTACTGGTACGTATACATATTATAATTAGCAATGCTCTTAAATTAACTCTTTGGTAAAACTACATGTAATCCACCTAGAGTTGTTTTGGTTCCTCTTGATTCTTACATTTACAAAAATTTCAACATAAAGATCCTATTTAGGTGTTGCTAAATTAAAACACCTCACTCAACACAAATATGCCTAATAAATTATCTGTTTTGCTTTACCTGGGGCCTAAGTAGAGGCTTTTTTTTTTTTTTTTTTTTTTTGAGACAGGGTCTTACTCTGTCACCCAGGCTGGAGTGTAGTACTATAATCATGGTTCATGATTCATCACAGTTCATCAGTGTAGCCTCAACCTCCTGGGCTCAAGTGATCCTTCTGCCTCAGCCTCTGGAGTAGCTGGGACCACAGGTGTGCACCACCATGCTCAGCTCATTTTTTTAAAAATTTTTTTTGGAGAGACAGGGTCTTGCCATGTTGCCCAGGCTGGTCTCGAACTCCTGGGTTCAAGCGATCATCCTGCCTCTGTCTCCCAAAGTGCTGGTATTATAGGCATGAGCCACCATGCCTGGTCATCTGAGATTATTCTTAAACAAATCTGCCAGGGAACAAAAACCCAAACCAAACAAAACCCAGTAATGTTGACCATATCAAACAGGCTTGAATACCAACTCTGTTTTACTGAATATTTAACCATCACTTTGATTCAATCATTCAACAAATATTTAATGAGTGTTTACTGTGTACCAGACAGTGATTGAAGCCTTGGAGATTTAGTGGAAAACAAGACATTTTCTGAATATTTCATATGTGCTGATTAGCAAACTACGCTCTCCTCCTTTGTGGAACCACTACTTGGCAAATTCAACTTTTATCCCTTCCTGTGCTTTGGGGACTCTGCCCAAGATACACTCCCAAAATGGCATGTCCATCTCAGGACTCACTTGTTCAAAGAAGCATTCTTTCAACCAAACAATCGTGTAACAGTAATACTGAAATAAAACAATGACATAATGCAATGAAACCTATCACCTATAGATAACAAAACTGAGGCAAAGGGAAGTTAAAAACACTTTCCCAAGGTCGTCCGAAGAGTGTCTTTTGGGAGAAGTATTAAATCTCTTGACTCTTAATCTAGTGTTCCTGGCTGGGTGTGGCTCACATCTGTAATCCCAGCACTTGGGGAGGTTGAGGAGACAGGATCGATTGAGCTCAGGAATTCGAGACCAACCTGGGCAACATAGCTCCCTGTCTCTAAATATATATATCCAGTGCTCTTTCTTCTCTTTCATTGTCCAATATAGTAGCCATTAGGTCCATGTGGCTATTTAAATTTAGATTTAGAAATAAGAATCCAGGGATTATGCAGGCTCCCGTCTCCCTCTCCCTCTCCCGTCTCCCTCTCCCTCTCCCGTCTCCCTCTCCCTCTCCCGTCTCCCTCTCCCTCTCCCTCTCCCTCTCCCTCTCCCTCTCCCTCTCCTGTCTCCCTCTCCCTCTCCCTCTCCTGTCTCCCTCTCCCTCTCCCTCTCCTGTCTCCCTCTCCCTCTCCTTTCCACGGTCTCCCTCTCATGCCGGGCTGAAGGTGGACTGTACTGCTGCCATCTCGGCTCGCTGCAGCCTCCCTGCCTGATTCTCCTGCCTCAGCCTGCCGAGTGCCTGCGATTGCAGGCGCGCACCGCCAAGCCTGACTGGTTTTCGTGTTTTTTTGGTGGGGACGGGGTTTCGCTGTGTTAGCCGGACTGGTCTCCAGCTCCTAGCCGCGAGTGATCCGCCAGCCTCGGCCTCCCGAGGTGCCGGGATTGCAGACGGAGTCTCATTCACTCAGTGCTCAATGGTGCCCAGGCTGGAGTGCAGTGGCGTGATATCGGCTCGCTACGGCCTCCACCTCCCAGCCGCCTGCCTTGGCCCCCCAAAGTGCCGAGATTGCAGCCTCTGCCCGGCCGCCACCCCGTCTGGGAAGTGAGGAGCGTCTCTGCCTGGCTGCCCATCGTCTGGGATGTGAGGAGCCCCTCTGCCTAGCTGCCCAGTCTGGAAAGTGAGGAGCGTCTCTGCCCGGCCGCCATGCCACCTGGGAAGTGAGGAGCGCCTCGTCCCGGCCGCCATCCCATCTAGGAAGTGAGGAGCGTCTCTGCCCGGCAGCCCATCGTCTGAGATGTGGGGAGCGCCTCTGCCCCGCCACCCCGTCTGGGATGTGAGGAGTGCCTCGGCCTGGCCGCGACCCTCTCTGGGAGGTGAGGAGCGTCTCTGCCCGGCTGCCCCGTCTGAGAAGTAAGGAGACCCTCCGCCTGGCAACCGCCCCGTCTGAGAAGTGAGGACCCCCTCCGCCTGGCTGCCACCCCATCTGGGAAGTGAGGAGCGTCTCCGCCCGGCAGCCACCCCGTCCGGGAGGGAGGTGGGGGTCAGCCCCCCGCCCGGCCAGCCGCCCCGTCCGGGAGGTGAGGGGCGCCTCTGCCCGGCCGCCCCTACTGGGAAGTGAGGAGCCCCTCTGCCCAGCCAGGAGCCCCTCTGCCCAGCCAGGAGCCCCTCTGCCCAGCCAGCTGCCCCGTCCGGGAGGGAGGTGGGGGGCTCAGCCCCCCACCCGGCCAGCCGCCCCGTCCGGGAGGGAGGTGGGGGACTCAGCCCCCTGCCTGGCCAGCTGCCCCGTCTGGGAGGTGAGGGGCGCCTCTGCCCGGCCGCCCCTACTGGGAAGTGAGGAGCCCCTCTGCCCGGCCACCACCCCGTCTGGGAGGTGTACCCAACAGCTCATTGAGAATGGGCCATGATGACGATGGCGGTTTTCTGGAGTAGAAAGGGGGGCAAGGTGGGGAAAAGATTGAGAAATCGGATGGTTGCCGTGTCTGTGTAGAAAGAAGTAGACATGGGAGACTTTTCATTTTGTTCTGTACTAAGAAAAATTCTTCTGCCTTGGGATCCTGTTGATCTATGACCTTACCCCCAACCCTGTGCTCTCTGAAACATGTGCTGTGTCCACTCAGGGTTAAATGGATTAAGGGCGGTGCAAGATGTGCTTTGTTAAACAGATGCTTGAAGGCAGCATGCTCGTTAAGAGTCATCACCACTCCCTAATCTCAAGTACCCAGGGACACAAACACTCTGCCTAGGAAAACCAGAGACCTTTGTTCACTTGTTTGTCTGCTGACCTTCCCTCCACTAGTGTCCTATGACCCTGCCAAATCCCCCTCTGTGAGAAACACCCAAGAATGATCAATAAAAATAAAATAATATTAAAAAAAAAAAAAAAGAAATAAGAATCCAGTTCCTCAGCTGCACTAGCTACCTATCAAGTTGCTCAACAGCTAGTAGCTTCATACTAGGCAGCAAAAAAAAAATAGATGATCTCCATCATTGCAGAAGGTTCTGTTGGATAGTGATCTGGGGTCAAAAACACAGTGCTTGTATTGTTCTGACTCAGCATTTCTCAAACTTAAATGTGCATAGCATTCACCTGGAGATGCTGTTAAAATGCTGATTCTGATACAGAAGGTAGGGGTGCGGGGGTGGAAGTGTTGACATTTTACAATACTAAAAAACTCTGAACAATAGAACTGCTACTGGTCGGTCGGAGGATCACTCCATGTCCGGAGCATGGAGTATCAGGATTCTAGCTCATCATTCTTTTTCCCTTCTCTGAACTTCTACTAGAGTTAATACCATATGGTTTAATGCCTTAATAGTTTGATGTGTATCTTTTTTGTCTTCCTAATTAGATTTTAAGCTCATTAAGACACAGAACCACATATTATTGCTCTTCACATCCCTAATTAGGGACCACACGTGTAGGGATACAAGGGAAGTAAGTTTTCCTATCTTTAAGTGCATTATATATGATGCAGTTTGCTGCAAATTGCTGCAATGTGACACACAAATACAGTTTCTTGTTTCTTTTTTAAAGACATTAGGTCTTTTATCTAACCATTTATTGCCTTAGATTTCCCAAAAGTTAGAGAGTGGTAGCTATGCTATCTCAACTTCAAGGAAAAAAACATGGGAAGTAATTCTGTTTAGTGGCTTTAAAATGAATTTTAAATTTTAATATAGCATACATCAAATAATTTAAGAAATAGCTGAAAAATATAATTTGATAGCTAAAGGAATGCTGAATAGTATCCTGAAAGTACAAAAACTTGAACGTCAAAGTTCTGTCTTGAAGTTAGAAAATGATTAAAATATTCACAAAAGTAATACAATCTGGCTGGGCACGGTGGCTCATGCCTGTAATCCCAGCACTTTGGGAGGCCAAGGCGGGTGGATCACGAGGTCAGGAGATCGAGACCATCCTGGCTAACACGGTGAAACCCCGTCTCTACTAAAAAATACAAAAAATTAGCCAGGCTTGGGGGTAGGCGCCTGTAGTCCCAGCTACTCGGGAGGCTGAGGCAGGAGAATGGCGTGAACCCGGGAGGCGGAGCTTGCAGTGAGCCGAGATCATGCCACTGCACTCCAGCCTGGGTGACAGAGCGAGACTCTGTCTCAAAAAAAAAAAAAAAAAAAAAAGGTAATACAACCAGAAACTTTATCTGTGTCCTTATATTACTGAGACCTTCTATTTTACCCTGAAATAGAGAGCAATGTCTTTGAATAAGACAGCTGCTGTCTTGTTATGAGCACAATTCTTATGATGGCTTTCCATCCAAAATTTCCCATTTTTCTAGAAATCTCAGCAATCGCTATTTGTAACCAGTTATTAATTAAAAGCTTTAGAGTTAGGTTTATAAAGTCAGTCATTTTTGTATTTCGAAAAGTCACATATTTATGCATTAAGTTTTTTTAAAGAGTCCTTTGTGCCTTCTTAAATGTATTCCTGACAAAGCAACAAGAAAAAAAGTTTTATTAATGCACAAGACTGAAAGAAATGTCAAGTATGCTAGGGTTCTGGTTTTGATTTTGGACTTCAGAGAAAGTTAAAGAAACAGTGGAACAGAGCCTTTTAATTACAATCTAATGTCCTGGAGAATACTTGATATCTCTCCCAGTGGGCATTCTAGGCGGTGTGAGAAGAAAATCAACTGTGATCAGTACAACATAGACTCATTCCACTTAGTCAAGTTAATCAGGGATTATATTGTGTGTACATCATGAACCTCCCTGGTTTTGTTTAAGATGGTGTTTTTCACATTAAAAGATGGAAATGTTTCAAGAGTTAAATCCATAGCTTTACTCGTGCTACATAACATAAGCCAATAAAAGTTTGTGCTAAGATTCCTCAAACTCCCACTTCACCGTGGAGAGGATAACTGATAGAATGTTTCCCTCAGGAGGAGATAAGCAGCTCTGATAGAAAGATGGCTGCAGTGTCACAGTTAAGAGTTTGGGTCTGAAGTTGCTACCTGAAAACAAATTCTCTACTCAGCCTCCTCATCATGTTGGTCTTAGGAAAATTATCTCTTTAAGACTCAGTTTCTTCATTGGTGAAATGGGAAGGCAAGGAGGATTGTTAGGAGCATTAAATGCAATACTGACCATATGGCACTTATAGTAAACAAATATTTAGCATATAGTAAGCTTTAAATGAATGCTAATTATTTTTTATTATATCTGAAAGAGATTTATCATAGCTTGGTGGTCATGAAATACATATATATATATATTTTTTGAGATGGAGTTTTGCTCTTGTTGCCCAGGCTGGAGTACAATAGTGTGATCTTGGCTCACTGTAACCTCCGCCTCCCGGGTTCAAGCGATTCTCCTGCCTCAGCCTCCCAAGTAGCTGAGAATACAGGTATGCACCACCACGCTGGCTAATTTTGTATTTTTAGTAGAGATAGGGTTTCACTATGTTGGTCAGGCTGGTCTCAAACTCCTGACCTCAGGTGATCTGCCCACCTCAGCCTCCCAAAGTGCTGGGATTACAGTTGTGAGCCACTGCTCCCAGCCAAAATATTTTCTTCTGCCTCTATCAAGCCTCCTTACTCCTTAAGATCCTCTCACTTTGTGGTTGTATTTAGAAATCTTTCCTCAAATTATACAACATATCTATTTATGGGTAGAATAGAGAGGTATTTGGTTTTCTTTCATTTAAACAAGTATGTTAGCTGCTCACTTGGAATTGCTCTATAGCCCCCATTCAGAGATAAATAATTCAAAGAACTGAAGTACAATTTCAAGAAATATATTAATATACAAATACAGTTGGTAACATAAGATGCACTTTTCCAGAGGAAAACTTTTAGGCATCGGTTGCTGAAATGAGGTCCAGATAGCTCAGAACAAAACAGAAGTTGGCGATTATATGCATAATTTATACTATATAAGGAAAAAATTACTCAGATCACAAAGAAGATTGTTTTTGTCCTCAATTATCTAGTTTGGTTGTTGTTTCCTATGCAAGAATCATGCCAACTCTACTCTTCTCTTTTTTTTTTTCTTTTTTTTGAGACAGGGTCTTGCTCTGTTGCCCAGGCTGGAGTGCAGTGGTGCCATCATGGCTCACTGCAGCCTCGACCTCCTGGGCTCAAGCAATCCTCCCACTTCAGCCTCCCAAGTAGTCAGGACAGGTGCACACTGCCACGCCCAGCTAATTTTTACATTTTTTGTAGAGATGGGGTCTCACTATGTTGCCCAGGCTGGTCTCAAACTCCTGGGCTCAAATGATTCTCCTGCCTCATCCTCCCAAAGTGCTGGGATTACAGGCATGAGCCACCATGCCTGGACCCCCACTCTTCCTTTTTTGAGCACAGAACTGTTTTCCTCATCAAAGTCAAGAGACAGCAGTCCCAGTAACATCCTCCAAGGCTGGCCAGGTGACTGTCACTAGCCAAAGAGCTTGTGTATCAGCACAGTCAGGTGAGAAAGGATCAGAAGTGCTTGTTCCCTACATTAGGCTGACCTTTCCTTGAAGGTAGAATAGTGAGCATGTTCACGTTTAAGATCATGTTTATGACAGAGCAAGTCAAGAAGGGGATCCATGCTCCCCTCTAGCCATAGGGTTCAGGAAACACAGAGCCAGGAAGAGAAACGGGCTTGCAACATCTCATTTGTGTAGTCCTTTCAAGTTTATGAAGTCATACTAGAACTCACTCGAACATAGTCCTCAGGGGGCTAGTATAATTGTTTTATCTTACCAAGAAAATGAAGCTATGAGAGGAAGATGGCTTGCCCAGGAAATTTCAGCAGCCTAGTAAGGAGCAGAGCTAGAAGCTACTCCCTCATCACTCTACGAACAGGGTGTGAGAAGACAGCTAAGGGGGCAGAAATGCCAAGAATTTTGATATGATGGTGTAAGATGTCACCAAGATATGGCTTGTGTGGTCTTTGGTTTTTTTTTTATGCTGTCAAAGAAAGTAAGATAAAACTAGGGCTTTTATATGATTTTTTCCATAATGTTATTACATATTTAATCTATATTCAATATTCTCAATTTGTTTTAAAAATTTGTTTTGCGGCCAGGCACGGTGACTCATGCCTGTAATCCCAGGATTTTGGGAGGCCAAGACGGGTGGATCACCTAAGGTCAAGAGTTCAAGACCACCCTGACCAATATGGTGAAACTCCGTCTCTACTAAAAATACAAAAATTGGCTGAGTGTGGTGGTGCATGCCTATAATCCCAGCTGCTTGGGAGGCTGAGGCAGAAGAATCGTTTGAACCCAGGAGGCGGAGGTTGCAGTGAGCCGAGATCATGCCATTGCACTCCAGTCTGGGCAACAGAGCAAGACTCTGTCTCAAAAATAATAATAATAATTTGTTTTGCCTTTGTTGTATTAAAAAATGTTTTAATAGAAGCTATTTCTTTCTCCTAACCAGGATCCAATAAGGTTGTATTTTGCATTTTGCAGGACAGTTGTCTTACAGAAGGGCCCACATTCAAGATTTGGTTGTTTACGTTAACTTCTAACATATTCTGCTAGCCCCTTGTCTGAATGTTTGCGTCCTCTAACCCCCAAATTCATATGGTGAAACCTAATTACCAGTGTGATGGTTCTAGGAGGTGGGCGATTGGGAGGTGATAGGTCATGAAGGCAGAGCTCTCACAAACAGGATTCATTGTTCTTATGGGAGAGGCCTCAGAGAGCTGCCTTGCTCTTTCCACCATATAAGGACACTGCGACAGGCATCATTTATGAACCAGAAAGCAAGCCTTCACCAAATACCAAATTTGCCAGTGCCCTGATCTCAGGCTTCCCAGTCTTCAGCCCTGTGAGAAATACATTTCTGTTGTTTATAAGCCAGCCAGCCCAAGGTGCTTTGTTATAGCAGTTCAAATGAATGAAGACACCCCTTTATTTCCTATAAACTGTGTAAGGCTTGCTAAGATTGAGGCTAAATGTTCTTGAAAAGAAGATTTCACTGGTGACACTGTGTACAGTTGACACTTGAGCAATGTAGGTGTTAGGGGTGCTGACTTCCTGAGCAGCCACAGATTCATGTATAACTCTTTTTTTTTTTTTGAGATGGGGTCTCACTATGTTGCCCAGGCTGCACTCGAACTCCTGAGCTCAAGTGATCCTCCTGCCTCATTCTCCCGCAAGGTTGGGACTATGGGTATGTGCCACCGCATCCAGCTCTACATGGAACTTTTGACTCCTCAAAACTTGTTTTTTTCTTTTGAGATGGAGTCTCGCTCTGTCGCCCAGTCTGGAGTGCAGTGGCGCGATCTTGGCTCACTGCAAGCTCCACTTCCTGGGTTCACGCCATTCTCCTCCCTCAGCCTCCTGAGTAGCTGGACTACAGGTGCCCGCCCCCATGCCCAGCTAATTTTTGTATTTTTAGTAGAGGTGGGGTTTCACCGTGTTAGCCAGGATGGTCTCGATCTCCTGACCTCGTGATCTGCCTGCCTCAGCCTCCCAAAGTGCTGGGATTACAGGCGTGAGCCACTGCACCCGGCCAACTCCTCAAAATTTAAATAATAATAGCCTGCTGTTGACCAGAAGCCTCACTGATAACGTAGTTGATTAACACATATTTTGTATAAGTATTACATACTGTATTTTTACAATAAAGTAAGCTAGAGAAAAAATGTTAAGAAAATCATAAGGAAAAGAAAATATATTTACTATTCATTAAGTGGAAGTGGATAATCATAAAGGTCTTCATCCATGTCATCTTATGTCAAGTAGGTTGAGAAGAAGGAAGAGAAGAAGGGGCTGGCCTTACTATCTCAGGGGTGGCAGAGGTGGAAGAAAATCCACATATAAATGGACCTGCACTGTTCAAACCTGTGTTGTTCAAGGGTCAACATTGCTGCCCATCAAGAAACATACTAGGCTGCCTCACTATTTACAAATTTACAAGTGATCACTTGATTATGTTGGTCAGCACCAGATTTTTCCATTAGGAAGGTATGTATTTTTCTTTATCAGTATATGTAATGTATAGCTAATTATATAGTAGATGTAATTTTTTTTGTAGTCTGTCAATGCACTATTCCTCAACAATCTTCCCACTTTTCCAGCTAATTTTTGTTGTATTTGTCATCTGTCATCACTATCAATTAAAATCCTCTGCAACTTTCAGGATTTGGGTTGGGAATCTGCTGAGGCAAAATCTCCCCTACTCCCATCTTCCCATCTCCCATAATGTTAACATTTATGGACCTAACTTCAGGCCCCTAAAGATAAGCCAAGTAAAAGTTAGTGAACATTACCCTTTGCAGGACAGGAGAGTTCCATCAGGAAGTTCACTCTCTACCAAAAACTCTAAAGATAATGCTAACCCTCTGATAGAACTAGCTATGCTCTTAAAAATTTTTATTTTTTATCTTATCAAAGTAATATATAAGTACATGTTTTTAAGAGCAAAATAGTGAGGGCTAAAAGTCTTACAACAGAAATGGTAGTTACCTGGCTGCTGAAGGCAATCACTTTTGTCTCTTTGTGCTATTTCTTCTGAGATTTACCTCTACATTTCAAAATAATATGTAGAGACTACCACAGTTGATTTTACAACTTGAGTCTGGTCTGACCTCCTGTTATCACATATGAGGATTAGCTGCTTTTCTTCTCCTTGCTTTGCAGGAGAAGTGGAAAAGAGCTCCTAGGACTACCACACTGAATTTTTTTTTTTTTTTTTGAGATGAGGTCTTGCTCTGTCACCCAGGCTGGAGTGCAGTGGCAAGATCATGGTGCAGTGGTATGATCATGGCTCACTACAGCCTCAACCTCCTGGGCTCGAGTGATCCTCCTGCTTCAGCCTCCTGAGTAGCTGGGACTACAGGTGCGCATCACCATGCCCAGCTAATTTTTTTATTTTTTGTAGAGACGGGGTTTTGCCATGTTGCCCAGGGTAGTCTAGAACTCCTGAGCTCAAGTGATCTACCCAGCTTCTTCCCCTCAAAGTGCTGGGATTACAGGTGTGAGCCACCATGTCTGGCCTCACACTGAATTTTAACAGCACCTAGCACATAGTTAGCAGGCACTGAAAAAAACTTGTTGAATGTCATTCAATGAATGACACACATATCCAAATGCGCAAAGCCATGCTGCATTCTGCAGTTTCTCATTGTAAGAATGTACTGGGCAGAATGGAAGAGAAATATATAATTTCCCAAAGTCACATGCATTAAATTGTTTATTTGTATCTTGTTTTAGTATGTTCTTGGAAAACATTAAAACTCAACACACTAAAATATTTTGGGACTGGGTGCAGTGGCTCACGCCTATAATCCCAACACTTTGGGAGGCCGAGGCAGGCAGATCACTTGAGGTCAGGAGTTTGAGACCAGCCTGGCCAAAATGGTGAAACTCTATCTCTACTAAAAATAAAATAAAATAGCTGGGCATGGTGGCATGTGCCTGTAATCCCAGCTAGTGAGGAGGCTGAGGCAGGAGAATCGCTTGAACTTGGTAGGCAAAGGTTGCAGTGAGCCGAGGTTGTGCCATTGCACTCCAGCCTGGGTGACAGAGCAAGACTCCATATCAAAAAAGAAAAAAAATATATATATATGGAAGGAAAAATATATCCATATATATATATATGGAAGGAGGGAGATTCTTGAAAGTTATTTGAATGACTTAGTAAAAAAAAATCTATAGTCAAAAGATTTTTTTCAAGTAATTTCTTAATCAGCAATAGAGAAAAGAATTTAGATGTAAAAAAGCAATCTTTTATAAACACTGACGAACAAACATGCCAGAAAATATATAGGAGATCTTCCCTGGAGTCAGGTAAGCTTAGAATTCAGACCTTTGCCTTGTAGAATTTCAAAGCCTGATGCCAAGCCAAAAAATGAAAGAAGGATGTATAAGTTATGAATACTCTGAAAAGACTCCCACCTTATTAATATGTCTCAAAACACATTGCTTAAGGGTAAAGTTAATTAAATCACAGTACACATAAATTTGAAAAGGACTGGTAATCACAGACAAAATTATGTTATATTGAGACAAAATGAGAATAGTGGACATAAACAAAAATTAAGTGAAAACAGATTCACACAATGGAAGGAACTTTTCACCTGACTTAATGCTGACTCTCTATGCTATCCAGCTTTCAGGGATATTTGAGGCAAACAGTAAAGAATTAAATATTATTCTTCACTTGAGATCTTTTAAAGTAGTGAATCTCATTTTGGGAGGCTGAGGTGGGAGGATCACTTGAGGTCAGGAGTTTGAGATCAGCCTGGCCAACATGGTGAAACCCTGTTTTTACTAAAAATACAAAAATTAGCCAGGTGTGGTGGCATGTGCCTGTAATCCCAGCTACTCGGGAGAATGAGGTGGGGGGATTGCTCGAACCTCGGAGGTGGTGGTTGCAGTGAGCCGAGATCATGCCACTGTACTCCAGCCTGGGTGACACAGCGAGACTCCATCTCAAACAAAACAAAATAAAATAGTGAATCTTCCATTTAGCACTTGATAATTTCTTAAGCTGGCTATAAAACTCTTATATTTGCTGGCTGAATTATGCAGTTTTGTGGCTTTTTCGAGACCTTTATATGTGTTTTCTTGTTGTCTGTCCTTGGGCCTTTCACTTTCATTTCAACTATTTTGCAAGAAAAGAAAAGAAAGAAACTTGAACCAGCCATTCTTATTACTTGTTAACAGTTCTGACAAAATATACCCCAAGTTTTTGCTTGTTTTGTTTTGAATTAGCTGCAAGTTCCAAGTATTCATGCATTCTCACTAATATAGGAACAATCAACAGGAGGTGTGAAGTTACCTTCTGTAGCTGGAATAATTTCTATCCCTGAAAAGTTATTTCCCTGATAAATCTTCCTCCTATAACATAGAAACTTAGAATTGGAAGGGTCTTAGTAATAAGCTACTTCAAACCTTTACTGAGGCATCTTCCTAGCAACTACTACTAGGAGGAAGTGATGTATGGTGGAAAGAACAAAGGTTTGGGAGACAGACAGACCTAATTAATAACCCTGGTATGCCACCTAAAACTTTTGAATTTCAGTTTATTTATATGTAAATGAGGCTAGCAAAAGGTATTCATGAGGCCCTTGGGCAGATTATGTAATATAACAGATGTACAAGGGCCAGCAGCACCATGCCATGGATAAACCGCAGGACTTGGAGTTGGAGCTGAACCCAGCAGGGTCCTGTCCCAGCTTTGTCTCTTCAAGGCTGTGTGTTTCTGGACAGGTCACTTATCTTCTCTAAGGCCCAGTTTTCCTATCTGTAAAATGGGAAAAAATACACCTAATTCTTGATACTATTTTTAAAGACTGAATGGGATAACGTATACTATGCTCAAATAATATGATCTATTATCATTAGGTCAATTCAGATTAAAAGCTAGGAGCTGGATAAACCCACTTCCAAGGTTCTCGGATTAACAATGTTATATACATAATAAAGGCAGCTATGTTTATAACTGATAATGTTAATTTACGAGAGGAAAATCAAGGTTACACATTCATAGTACAGGTTAAGTATCCTTTATCTGAAGTACATGGGAGAAGAAGCGTTTTGGATTTTTGATTTTTTGAATTTTGGGATATTTGCATATATGTAATGAGATATCACGAACATGGAACCCAAGTCTCAACATGAAATTTAATTATGTTTCATATACAACTTATACACATAGCCTGAAAGTAATTTTCTACAATATGTTAAATAATTGTATGCATGAGACAAAGTTTTTAAATTTTGTTTGTTTGTTTTGTGTTTTTTAATAGAGATGTGGTCTCACTATGTTGCTCACACTGGCCTCAAATTCCTGGGCTTATGAGATTCTCCTGCCTCAGCCTCTGAAAGCACTAGGATTACAGGAGTGAGCCACTGCGCTCAGCTGAAACAAAGTTTTAACTGCAACCAGTCACTTGAGGTCAACCAGTTATTTGAGGTGTGGAATTTTCTATTTGTGGTGTCATGTTGGTGTGCTCAAAAAGTTTCAGATTTTGGAGCATTTCAGATTTTGGATTTTTGAATTAGGGATGCTCAACCTGTATATGCAGTAGAAAAAACCATCCTATATTTTAAAATTTCTCGAACATATTAACACATACATATTTATTATGTGATTCGTAAGCATAAGTCAATATAGAAGACAAAAAGCAGGGAACCCAAAGAGGGTCATAGCGTACTCCTGAGAAGACACCCATCTAGAAGGGGGTTGAAGGCATCTATGCACACTGGAATAACTAACTTCACAAGTAGCAAATGCTAAATGGTAAATAAAGGGTGCAAAATAATAAACACTACAGGAGTTCCGAAGAGCAAAGCTAGGCTCACTTTCAGAAGGTACAGTCAAAAGAAGAGGAGGTGGGATTTGTGTTGAGTCTTCAAGGTGGGATTTGGAGAGGAGGTGAGTAGCATGGAGGTCATTATTTCAGATGGAGAGAATGTGCTATCCTGTCCATCACTCACCTCCAATTGAAACTGATGACAAGGATGCAAATATGAGTCTGAGAAGATTCCATCACTTGGTTTAAGAAGAATGGTGAGGCCGGGCGCGGTGGCTCATGCCTATAATCCCAGCACTCTGGGAGGCCGAGGCAGGTAGATCAGTTGAGGCCAGGAGTTTGAGACCAGCCTGGCCAACGTGGTGAAACCCTGTCTCTACTAAAAATACAAAAATTAGCTGGGTGTGATAGCTTGTGCCTATACTCCCAGCTATTTGGGAGGTCGAGGCAGGAGAATCGCTTGAACGTGGGAGGCAGAGGTTGCAGTGAGCTGAGATCGGGCCACTGCACTCCAGCTTGGGCAACAGAGTGAGACCCTGTCTCCAAAAAAAAAAAAAAAAAAAAAAACCTAGATAAAGATCACCTCTCTCCATAGAAAGCTAGGAAAAAAACCATTAGGGGCAATATTAATGAACAATTTGCTACCCGCCCAGCGTTCCTCATTTCCCAGATGTGTATGTTATCAAACTGCTGAAGCTTGGTTAGGGGTAAGAACACACATCAAACTGGCCATAGCTGAATCCACATCCTAAGGAATTCGCATGACTACAACATAAAAAGTTAAAGAAACAAGAAAACAAAGGTGGAAATATATGTTGTTAAACTTATCTTGACATAGTTTCAGGAGTCATGTGCAGAGTTCTCAGGTTAGGGTTTACTATGACTCAAAGCCACATCTTTCCTTTAGGGTCCGGGATCATGGAACCCACCCCTACCCCTCACTGACATCTCCACCTCGATGACTCAAAGGCACCACACATTCCCTATCTCTAGAATGCACAAGCCTCCTCCCAACAATTGCCTAAACCCAAACCTACAAGTCCCCATAGACTCTTCCCTCTCTTCCCTAGCTTGTGTAATAGATGGCTCACTTATCTCTCCAGTCCGTTTCCACCTCCTCTAATCTATCCATACACCACACTGCTGCCACATAGAGTATCATCTACAGGATAAAATCTGAACTTCTTAGCAAAGCTCCAAAGGGCATCATTATCTGGCCCCAGCCTATCAGTCTGACTTGAGCTTCCAACATGCTTCCCTTGAAATTTGCATTCTGGCAACATCTAATTACCTAAGAGGTCCTTGAGCTTAACCTGCTTTGGGGGCTTCCCTGTCTTGCACACACTCTTCCCTCTTTACTATACTGACAACTTGGGAAACTTCCACTCATCCTTTTAGCCCAAGCTCAAGTAGCATCTCTGCTCTGATTCTTGTTTGACACCTTTGCACATGCTGAAATGCTCCACTGTCCATGTACCTTACAGTATTGCTATTGTTCACAAGGTCAGACTTTGCACCCACATTGCAAGCCCCTTGAAATCAGGGACAAAATTTTTTCTCCTTCTGTCCTCCAACCTGGCACACAGCAGCTCACCCAAACAAAAATCTGTTGAGTATAGTGGCACATGCCTGTGGTCCCAGCTACTCAGGAGGCCAAGGTGGGAGAATCGCTTGAGTCCAGGAGGTCGAGGCTGCAGTGAGCCATGATCGCGCCACTGCACTCCAGCCTGGGCAACAGAGCGAGACCTTATCTTAAAAGAAAGAAAGAAAAAATCTGTTGAGTAAATGACTGAACTTTAAAATGAGGAAAAGAAGAAGCAATATCATTTGGTTAAAACCAAGAAGTTTGAAGAAATTCACTGGAAACATTAGTTTATTTACTGGAAGAGAAAGGGTGACTTGCATAAGGGTATTCTCTATCAGTTTATCCTTTCTTTGAAACTGCCAACAAAATAGTCTCCCAAATGTCGTATTATAGGGCAAAGAAACACAGTGGCATTTGTTGAAAAGACATAACCCCTATAGTACTACCTGAATTTACAGAGTTTTTGAACTGTTTTCAACTGATACTCAGATTTATCTAGAATATTTCCAATCCTCTTCCTACTACAAAACAACAAATCAACAGAAAACACCACAAAAACTTAGAACCAGCAAGTCAACAGAGATTTAGCAGTAACTTAGCTTTGAGAACGCTCGAAGTTACTTTCAAAGCCCATCTATAAAGGAGGAGACATTATAAAATTGTCAAGAGAGTTTCTCCTTTTTGGCATCCCTTGACTAACAGGGTGACACACAGATTCCTGCCTGAAGTACTAGGGCTGAACTCTAAAATCCTCAACTTTTGAGTGTTTGGTTAATTGCAATGATTTACTTTCCTTGGGAATTAATAGAAACCATCTGCTTAATGATAAAGCTGAGCTCTGCAATTATTTGAGGAAAAATGTGCCACAGTCAGCACAAAAAAGCCTTATTGAGGAAGCCTGCTAGACATGTGTATTTTTTTAATAATTAAAGCCAATTGCATTCATTAATTTTAAAATGCCATTGTGATCAGCTACCTCTTTTTAAAAATTTATCAGCACCACCCTTGTTAATATGCACCTATGCAACCTTCAATTTTAAACTTACGGTAGCTTAAATAACTATAATTGTACAGATGGTTGTGATCACACATCAGAATGTTGAGGTGATCATGAGAAAAAATAAAGATGGAGAAATAAATGTCTACTGTGAACCACATATCTGCCTTCTGGGTCTGATACCTGTGTGTAGCAGAGTTATTTTACTTCCTAGCAAACAGGAAGATTGTTGTAAGCACTCCAAACAAACTGACTTTGAACTGGTCATCAGTCAAAGCTCCCAGTAATACTAACTGCAGTTCTGCTAGCAGATGTGGAGGGTCCCAGAAAAACAGGCAGCTTTTGTTACACAGCAGCCTGCAGAACAGGAAGAGCCAACAAAGTCCCCACTGAATGGCTGTAAATATTGATCCACCTGTAAAGAATAAGGGTGCCATCTCTGTATGATGGCAAATAAATAAAGAAGGAGGAGAGCGGAGGAAAGAGAAACACACACGTTAGGGCCAATTGCTTGAAGCTGGTTTCTTCTCCCTGTGTGTGGCCCAAGGGAAGAGGAGATGTTTATTTGGACATCCTCCCTTCCAAAAGGTCGGCTGTCTGATTTTCAATGGGTCCAATGCTAGAGTCCAGTTAATTTCATAAGCAGACACCATATAGTTATGAAGCAACTTAATAAGGATTTTGAATTTTTAAAAGCCAGTTGGTGGGAAGCAGCTGATCCACACCACCCCAACCAAAAAACAAAAAGCCCCACTATATTTCTATGATGTTTAAAACGACTACAGTCCTTAACCTACAGTATGGCATGGAAGCTAAGAAGGTGATTTTGTCAAGTATGACAAATACTGACTGAAATCTCTATTAGCCATTCACAACCTGTACACATTCAAGAAAGTTACCTTCTTTTTTTTTGGAGACAGGCTCTCACTCTGTTGCCTCGGCTGGAGTGCAGTTATGCAACCTCGGCTCACTACAACCTCTGCCTCCTGGGCTCAAGTGAACCTCCCACCTCAGCCTCCCGAGTAGCCGGGACCACAAGTGCATGCCACCACGCCCAGCTAATTTTTATACTTTTTAGTAGAGACAGGGTTTTGCCATGTTGCCTAGGCTAGTCTTGAACTCCCGGGCTCAAGCAATCCTCCCACCTTGGCCTCCCAAAGTGCTGGGATTACAGGTGTGAGCTCCCGTGCCAGGCCAAGAAAGTTCCTTAATGTCACTCTACACTATTTCCTATTTCTGTAAAATGGAGGGAATATTAATAACAGGAAACTAAGTAAGACAATGTATGAAAAGCACTTAGTCCAGAGCCCCGAACAGAGAAAGTGCTCCACAAAGGTGGCTTCTATTTGCTTTTTTATTCTTGTTGTCATTACAGCCAAAGTCAGAGAATTAGCAATAAAGTCTCAGGAATCACCAATGGGGGTCCCATCGTCAGAAGGAAGGCATCTCCTCTCTTCTTTCCAGAGGGACTTGCGGGAGGAAGTTAAGAGTTGGGCACAGAGCGCTGTGAGTAGTAGTAGCAAGCAGCGCTTGTATTAGGAACGTATGTAAAGACCCTGTTTTAAATTGGAGTAAACACAATCACATTTCTGACAAATAGGGAATGGTCTCTTAGAATGGCCGTCCCCAATCTTTTTGGCACCAGGGACCCGTTTCATGGAAGACACGGGGGTGGAGTGGGAGTGGATGTTTTCATCAGGCAATAGATCCTCATAAGAAGCGCGCAATCTAGGGAGGTTAGATCCCTCTCCTGCGCGGTTCACAATAGAGTTTGAGCTCCTCTGAGAATCTAATGCTGCAGCTGATCTGACAGGAGGCGGAGCTCAGGCTGTATTGCTCGCTGGCCGGCGGCTCACCTCCTGCTGTGCGGCCCGGTTCCTAACAGGACAAGGACTGGTACTGGTCTTTGGCCTGGGGGTGGGGACCCCTGTCTTAGAATATGAATATTTATGTGTCATCCCCAGGTTCTTAAATTTTTTTTTTTTCTCGGCCGGGCTTGGTGGCTCACGCCTGTAATCCCAGCACTCTAGCAGACCGAGGCGGGCGGATCACCTGAGGTTAGGAGATAGAGACCATCCTGGCTAACACGGTGAAACCCCGTCTCTACTAAAAATACAAAAAATTAGCCGGGCGTGGTGGTGGGCACCTGTAGTCCCAGCTACTTGGGAGGCTGAGGCAGAAGAATGGCGTGAACCGGGAAGGCAGAGCTTGCAGTGAGCCGAGATCACGCCACTGCACTCCAGCCTGGGCAACAGAGCGAGACTCCGTCTCAAAAAAAAAAAAAAACTTTTTTTCTCCAAACAATAAGTCCATTGTGTTGTGTTACTGAAAGGCAAATTGGCTCTAGAATCGGGGGGGGGGGCGGGGGGGGGTCTGAGTGTCCCTCCTATTCCATCATTGCCCAAGGTAACGTCACCTTGGGCAAGTTACTTAACCTCTCTAAGCTTCAGTTTCCTCATCTGTAAAATACAGATAATAGCAGGCACTCTGAATGTGATGGAGGGAGTGGTACTCTAGCAAGTTAAGACAATGGCTTGTAGGGTCGCACTGCTGGGGTTCGAGTCCGGTTCTGCTGCTTACACCAGGTGACCTGAAGCAAATCACTGAACATCTGCCTCAGTTCTCTCCTTTAAAAACTGGAGACAAAGGCCGGGCGCAGTGGCTCACGCCTGTAATCCCAGCACTTTGGGAGGCTGAGACGGGCGGATCACCTGAGGTCAGAAGTTAGAGACCAGCCTGGCCAACACAGTGAAACCCCATCTCTACTAAAACATGTAAAAATTAGTGGGGCATGGTGGCTGGCGCCTGTAATCCCAGCTACTGGGGAGGCTGAGGCAGGAGAATTGCTTGAACCCGGGAGGCAGAGGTTGCAGTGGACTGAGATCCCGCCATTGCACTCCAGCCTGGGCGACAAGAGTGAGACTCCGTCTCAAAACAAAACGAAACAAACAAACCAACAACAACAAAAAAACAAAACAGGAGACCAAAACACCCATCAAGCTGTGGTGACATTAAATAAGCTGATACTATACAGGGTCTTAAAACAATTCATTTTGTTTATTGTTGTGAAGATTAAAAGAAATAATGCATGTAAGTCTTGATATGTTATGTGCTCATTACATAGTGTTCCTCATTCTTATTGTAAAGGAAATAGAAAATACAAATGACTAAAAAAAGGAAAAAGTAAAATAACCCTTAATTTTACATTGAAAACTCAGAATTCAGCAAAGCCGTATACAAATGACCAAAATGGTAGTTGGAGAAAAATTCTATTTCCAAGAAAACTACGGCCATTGATTTCCCTCGTTATCTTTTTAAAAGGAGACGGAATAGACACTGATGTCTTCCAAAGGTGGGAGATGACTTTTGTATTTCCCTTTTAGACTCGTTTGCAGTTTACAAGTTACTCAAAGGGCGAACTGGAAACCTGTGAGGAAGAAAAGCATCACAAGAGGTGAGGCAAATTCTTGCTAGAAAAAAAGGAAGTTTCAAGTTTAAAAAAGGACTTTTAACCAAACCCAAGAGAATAAAGGAGTGGATTTGCTAATGCCAACAAAGCCCAATTCTCTTCGTGGTGAAGGTTATAAAACACAGAACTTTCCCACTAAAACCGAGGCTCACTTTCTCTTCACCAACTCTTTCCCTAAAGTACTGGGCAACAAGATGAAAATTCCTCTAGTTTAAATAAAACAAAATGGACTAGAACGTATTTTTTTTTTTTTCTTACACGAGTACCTCACTAGGTAGTGCAATATGGACACTTAGATGGGATGGTTCATTTAAGTGTTGCTTTGGGTGGGTAGCTATCAAAATTCTTCAAACTCCTTTAAAATACATAAATTCTCAGGCCGGGTGCAGTGGCTCACCCCTGTAATCCTAGCGCTTTGGGAGGCCGAGGAGGGTGGATCACCTGAGGTCAGGAGCTCGAGACCAGACTGGGCAACATGGTGAAACCCTGTCTCCACTAAAAATACAAAAAATTAGCCAGGTATGGTGGTGCACGCCTGTAATCCCAGTTACTTGGGAGGCTGAGACAGGAGAATCACTTGATCCTGGGAGGCAGAGGTTGCAGTGAGTCGAGATCACGCCATTGCACTCCAGTCTGGGTGACAAGAGCGAAACTCCATCTCAAAAACAAAACAAAACAAAAAGCAGTAATTTCTGTTAGACTACAGAGGAAAATGGAATAGACTTGGCCCAACTATTTTGGGGTTAAATAGTATTATTGTGGTTATAGATGCGAAAAACAATAATCTTTATGTGAGAGTATAAAATCAGTTTAGCAATGTTTCTTTTCATTGCTTTTCTTATTCCCACCTTTAAAATTTAAAACCTTTCACAACATATATTTACCTGAGTATTACAAACCCATAATTAGCTTTTTCTTATAAGGGAACACAAACATCATTATTTCAATGTTTTGTTGAGTTTCAAATGACACAGAGCTCAGAGTTGAAAATGTTCTCATTATGGCTTTTTATAGCTTAACACAAAATTTTGAGATAGAACAAATGGGTATTTGTAAGGTATAATACATTCTAAATATTTTAACAATTAATAAAGGTAACAGTAAAAAATAGCTGTTAAAAAAGCATCCCCCTAGAATCCTAGAATGGCCATTATTTCTGCATAGCATTTTCTTTATATACCACTTGGTTGTTCAGCATTAGCAATAACCTCACTCCTAACCCGAGTGCATATAAACCTTCTATTATTCTAAGGGCCCAGAGAGTAAAAAGAATTATGCCTTTCACTATTTAATCACCAAATTTGATTTTCTTTACAAATAGCCTGAGGTTAGGTCTGTAACATTATGTATCTCTTAATTCCACTTTGAAGGTAAGCAAACATTTACCACCTCACTCAGTTGCTAAATACAATCCATATTATTTTCTGTAATTCAGGCATAAAGTCCTATTGATTATGTGCAAGTGGCCACTTATTAGGTTGCCTTAAGCAATTGATTGTTGAATTTGCTGAATGAGCGTCTCTGGCCTTGAGAGAAGCAAAAAGCTACAGACTTCATTACAACCCTCTCCCTGCATAAAGGGTTTCAATGTTTCCCAGGTCCAAGGATGACGCCTCAAATGTTTGTGAGGCCAGCAAGACCCTGGAAGACCTGGCTCCTCCCCTTTGCCCCATTCCATCACAAGACATGATCATCTTGGTTCTTTCTAATAACAACCACCACCATGACCATCACCACAATATCTATACATGGCCTAAGTATTTTATACAGTTCATTTAATCATAGAATCCTACCCTGTAAGGGAGGGATTATTATCCTCACTTTATAGAGGAGCTTCACTGATTTGCTGGAGATCATGCAGCTACTATCTAAGCGTCATGGCCAGGGGTCAAACACAGGCTCTTGGGCTCCAGGCCTGTGCTCTTGGATCTAGATCCTTATTCAGAAATAGGATCCAGTACGAAGTAGGGACCTTAATGAATCTTTATTAAGTGACTGAACAAATGAGTTTTATAATTAGTCAAGAAGTTTATATAGTGAAGTTTATAATTAGTCAAGAAGTTTACATAGCCAATACCCAACTTCTTGACTTTCCAATATATGTACATGCCTGATGGGGTGCAAAGAAGGATTAAAATGGATAATGCAAAGATATGGGTTTTGCAAATTTGAATGTTCTTCACCAATAGTTTTTATGCTTTGCTCAACAATTATTTCTGAGCACCTACAATGTGCCAGGCACCCAGACTAGAATAAGACACTGCCCTGCCTTCAGAGTTTATGGCTTAGTTTAGGACAAAGACCAAGGAATGAACCTTTATTTTGTTAAAACAAAATTTCTGTTTTTTTTTTTTTTTTTTTTTTTTTTTAAAGAGGCAGGTTCTTACCATCTTGCCCTGGTCTAGCACTCCTGGGCTCAAGTGATCCTCCTACCGCAGCCTCTCAAGTGGCTGGGACTACCACCTTGCCTGGCTCAAGGCCTTTACTTTCTACCAGAGTGGTGACTGGTACATGGAGTGACTGGTACATTGAGTGCTACTCAATGACAGGAAGATATGCACCTAGCTAAAATAATGGTTGAAGGCTTTTAAAATAAAGTCAGTTTATTCAATACATATGCATTATCCTTTAAGCTTTTGTGGACTGGCTTGGGGACAGTGCCTGGACGGAGAAGCAACTCAGTTAAGTGTCTGTTAAATAGATGAAAGAAGGGCCAAATGAAGGAAGCAAGCTAACCCTATCTGGTTACATCGTTTGGGAAAACGCATTTCACATTCTAAATAACTTGCCAGCTCAAGTAGCTCAATTTGTGTACAAGAGCGGCAGATAATCTCTAGTTTGCATCCTCCCTCCCCAGCATATGCTTCCCTGAAAATTTGGGGTGGGGGGAATCAGTAATCAAAATAACAAACAGAACTCCTCTCTTCCTTTCTGAAAATGCTCTATTTTTAAAAGATGTCCATGTTTGTTCATTTAAAAGTTGCTTTAGGAGTTAGAAAAGGCCTGGATCTATCCTTATGTTATCCATCATGCACAATGCATGGAAGACTTGAGTGATTACAATTCTGAGGTTTCTGTGGGAGTCATCTTGTTTTTATAAAACTGGCAAATCAAATTTTAGGTTTCATGACTGTTTTATGTAACCATGCAGAGTTTTTCTCTCTCTCTATGTAAAAGGCTCCTCAAACACACACTAAGCTACTCATTCCAGAATCATCACAATCTTTTCAATCAAAAAGTGAACAGCTTTGACATTTTAAAATAAGAGACTGTTGCTTTCAGAATTTGATTAGACTATTCTAATAGCAGGCTAGAGTCATTAAAATTGGCTTTTAGAGAGACACTTCACGTGCTTAGTAATTGGCACATCGGAGTGATGACAGCCTCCAAATCAGGCTTCTGAGTAAGTCAGTCTTTATCTAGTTGTCTTTAAAACTGGATAAAGGCATGTCTACACAAAAGCCACCTACTAGAAATGTGTTTCAATATTGTTTAACCACTCATACTATGTACCTTTATAACAAGCTGGTGCTATTTTACATAAATAAAATGTAATACTTACACCTTAGATCAATGCATACATATTCTCATATAAGAAATATAAAAGATTTTCTGTGAAATATTCGTGCTACCGTAATTCAAAAGTAACACACAAAATGAATTTAATAAACCTTCTCTTTGTCCATTATTACCATGAAGGGTGTAAAAGGGAGGCAACAACCAATCATTTGTTAATGGTTTGGTAGAGAAATGCCAGGTTAATTAAAACAACAACAAAAAAGGCACAATGTTTCCTAAGATTTACTACCATTTTATGGAAGGGCAAACTTTCTTTAAAATTCCAGATGTGAAACTGCCTTAGGAAAATTCCGATGCTGTTGTGGAAAATGCAGTGAAGGTCTCCAACAGGACCCTGCTTGCCTGGGTCCCCCAGCTGGCTTTACCATGGGCCAGTGGATGCCAGCCGTGAGTGAACACCGCACCACAAGCTCGCTGTCTTTGAGCTACTAAACTACAAAGCAACACTTTCTTTTAAAAGTCTTCTAGAGAAAGTAATAAAGTGCTATTTCTTGGCTTTAATGACCTTATTTTCTTTTAAAGAACTTTGTTTTTCTGCAGAGGAGCTAGAGCTGAAAAGCATGGTTGATATTGTATAAAACTCAGCAAATAAGCACTACAATGAGAAAGTAAATGACACTGTTCAAAGAGCAAGTATATGGAATTAGTTAATTTTTCTTAGTCAATCAAATAGCAAACAGGCAGAGATTAAAAAAAGAACAGCTAATATTTAACCAGGTGAACCAAATTGCATGATTGTATAAATTTTTCATCTGCAACAAGTCCTAGCTTTCAGGCTGCAATATACAGTGTAGATTTCTGTAGAAAATTAGGAAGTTGGATTACTAAGGAGTTCGAAAAAGGAGCCTTTCTACTTCTAAAAAGAAAATCAAAGGACAATGAGCTCAGGCCTCTTGTGAAGGGCTAGACATGCATCAGAATTCCTACAAAGAAATCACTTTTTCTTCCTTGTCCCTACCATCATATCTCATTTCAAACTGTTTCCTGGTGGCTTTTAGAAAACATTAACCTATATAAGCCATTTGAACTGTCAGAGACCTTAAATTCAGAAGAGCTATTTTGATGTCAAGATGCTTAACTGCACCTTCCTAATTAACATGTACCAAAGTAAAGCCCACTCAAGACTTGCCATGCTAACAGAAATATCCTAGTTTCTCTTTTTAATTTTTTAAAAAACTTTCTCAGAGACAGGGTCTTGCACTGTTGCCCAGGCTGGAGTGCAGTGGTGCGATCATAGATCACTATAGCATCAGACTTTTGGGCTCAAGTGATCCTCCCACCTCAGCCTCTCAAGTACCTGTTACTACAGGCACGTGCCACCATGCCCAGCAAATTTTTAAAAAACACAAATGTATATATATATGTGTGTGTTTATGTGTGTGTGTGTGTGTGTATATATATATATATATATATATTTTTTTTTTTTTTGGGTAGAGATGGGGGCCTCATTATATTGCCCAGGCTGATCTGGAACTCCTGGGCTCAAGCAAACCTCTTGCCTTGTCTTCCCAAAGCATTGGGATTACAGGTGTGAGCCACTGCACCTGGTCTGGTCTCTTTTAAATACAGGCAACTGACCTACCCCTTGGCTCTGGTATTGATGCTACCTGATTTGATTGATTAAGCATGTCTTTATCAAGTTCTCACAATGGGGGAACTTACATTCCAGGTGTGAAGTTTGGAGTCTGTGCTGAAGGGTTTTTTATATGATACACAAATTATAGGCAAATGAAACAATCCTATCATGTTCCCTAAACATTATTTCACAAAATTAATGTGCTAACCAATAGTTCTCTGTACACTGGAAGGAAACGAACAGGAACCAGCCCTTCAAACTTAAGGTAAAGTATTAAAATTTAGATATCACAGATAATTGGGAAATCTCCTTTTATTATTATTATTATTATTATTATTATTATTATTATTTTTTGAGGCAGAGTCTCGCTCTGTCGCCCAGGCTGGAGTGCAGTGGTGAGATCTTGGCTCACTGCAACCTCCATCTCTCAGGTTCAAGCAATTCTCCTGTCTCAGCCTCCTGAGTAGCTGAGATTTGAAGTCCCACCATGCCTGGCTAATTTTTGTATTTTTAGTAGAGATGGAGTTTCACCATATTGTTCAGGCTGGTCTCGAACTCCTGACCTCAGGTGATCCACCCGCCTCGGCTTCCCAAAGTGCTGGGATTACAGGTGTGAGCCACCACACCCAGCCTCCTTTAATTATTTGGGTATTTACATTATCTGACATGAGTATTCAAACTTATACCATTTCTATTATCTGGGACTATTTGCTAGACAGGGTGGAAACAGAAAGAGAATATGTGACCCAGTTTTCCATTAAAAGCTAGCATTTACTATTTCTATATTTTATTCTGGACTAAGCAGGTATTTACTTTTGTGCTTTGCCATGGCTGAAACCAGTATCTCCAACCCTATCTCACATATGGCTATTACTATTCACAACTAAGGTTAGACAAGGGTGGTGTTCATCTAGTTCTAGAAAAAAAATCATCCCTTAAGCTTGGCAGGTCAAAAGCCCATCTTCACACACACACACACACACACACACACACACACACACAAAACAAAAAACACATGCTCTATTGGGAATTCTTATAATGTAATCATGCTGTTAACTTTGGTTAATAACATAAAAATCATTAATAGAGTCCTATCCTCAAAAAGAACAAAAATGTCTTACAGGATTTGTGATGCCTGAAATGCTATAAATCTCTGAGGACAGGTTATATCCTTCCCTCTTCCTTGAGGCATTTGTCACAATTCCAGACAAGATTAAGAAGAGATAAGCCTCAGAAACTTTTGAAGATATTAGAAAAATCATGTTAGGGAAGTGACTTAGAGGTTAGACTTTAACAAACCAACACCCTTCGAATGTCTACCACTAATAATAAACTGTCATCTGCTACAGCAAGATGGTGGAGACTGAGCCAACAAGGGACTATATATTTAGTAATAACCTTTATTCTCTTTTCCCTTTGTTGTGTGTGTCGCAAGCGAAAGATCTATTTTTAAAAACAACACAATAGAAAAGTAGCAAGTAGACAATGGCATTTTTCACTAATAGACCTTTCTAACCACTCCACATCACTTTTCTGACCTTTCTTCTACCAAACTTTCTGATTACTCCACCCAAGTTTTTCTCTTAAATACTATTTTTTCTACTCCATTCAACTTGTAAGTTTTGTAACAGTCATAGAATTGCTTACTGATGGCATTTATCTTCTATGAATACGTGTTTTCAAATGTGTTATTTACTGTAGAAAGGTTTATTCTGTCCAAGAATGTATAAACTAATTTGGTTCAAATTTAAAGATTAGATTTTTTAAGGCTCAAAATAGTTTTTAATTACAGGTTAATATGTCTGTTACAAATCCTCACTAGAGACTTTTTCAGAGTAGACAATGAAATGTATTTTATTTTCCATTTTAGATGTCAATTTTTAATGAAAATGACTCAATGCTTACACACAGTAACCATGAAATATTTGTGTACAGTTAACTATGAAAAGTCATGTCTAAGGCTGGCAAGGCATATTCCCAATTAAAAATCACACTGACAATTTGTCAGTCATTGAGCTCCCATCTTACGGCTACTCCAAAGAAAATAAACGAAAATATGATGTTCCACTAATTTTCTTTTTCTTTTCTTTTCTTTTTTTTTTTTTTTTTCAGACAGAGTTTTGCTCTGTTGCCCAGGCTGGAGTGCAGTGGCATGATCTCGGCTCACTGCAATCTCCGCCTCCTGGGTTCAGGCTATTCTCCTGTCTCAGCTCCCCGAGTAGCTGTGATTATAGGCACGTGCCACTGCACCCAGGTAAGTTTTGTATTTTTAGTAGAGATAGGGTTTCCATGTTGGCCAGGCTGGTCTCAAACTCCTGACTTCAGGTGATCCGCTCGCCTCGGTCTCCCAAAGTGCTGGGATTACAGGTGTGAGCCACTGTGCCTGACTCCCACCCATTTTCAAATCAGTCAAAAGGCAAAGATATCTTATTGTTTGTGCAGTAGAAAATTAAAGTATATATGCTAACATGGTAATAGTACAAAAGGAATGATTAGGACAGGGAAGGAAACCTGACTAGAGATTGTGAAAAAGATAATGAAACTCAATTCGAGGATGTAAAAATACTAATAAACATTTTTAAAAAGGCAGAGTTAAAATATATTATTTACATATTAGAACTAAAGGAAGGTAAGAAAAGTTGCAGATGTATTGAAAGCAGCTGATAAAGTACTACTGAAAATACCAAAACACAGCATCTCTGGAAGAGAACTTAAAAATAAGAAAAAATTAAAACTAACAATGGAAGAAATGAGAAATGATTAACTGTAAGAAAAAAACTGAAGATGTGAAGATTCAATAATAAGTAGACAAGGAAGAACCAAAGCAAGGCAAAAGACCTGCAGACAGATGCACAAAGAAAATTTAAACATCAACTATGTATTGTGAGGAAGAGATGTGAATATTATCTGAAGAGTGGCTTCAATATCCTAAATCACAGAAGGAAAAGAAAAAAAATTGTATAACAGTGGAAGAAACTGTATGGCTAAGACAGTTTATTACTGCCCAGAAACACTGGGCAGTAATAAAGACATAGCTTACATTCAAGTTTTGGCAGATTTAATTTAAAAATTTAAATTGTGATCAGGGGGCCGAGTGCGGTGGCTCACACCTGTAATCTCAGCACTTTGGGAGGCCGAGGCGGGCCTGAGGTCAGGAGTTCGAGACCAGCCTGGCCAACATGGTGAAACCCTGTCTCTACTAAAAATACAAAAATTAGCTGGGTGTGGTGGCGGGTGCCTGTAATCTCAGCTACACGGGAGGCTGAGGCAGAAGAATTGCTAGAGTCCGGGAGACGGAGGTTGCAGTGAACCGAGATCATGCCAATGTACTCCAGCCTGCCCAACAGAGCAAGACTCTGTCTCAAAAAAAAAAAAATTTTTTTTGAACAGGACAATTTTATGGTTCTGGATAAAGAGCTAACTGACTGCCACAAACAAAAACTTGCCTGTGGCAAGCAAAATTCCAGCAGGACGAGAAAGAAGAATATTATTTTATTTTTTCTCAAACTACATACATACTGGAGTATTTTTTAAATGTTTAATTATCATGGGTATATGAATGTTGCACAATATTGGAGTTTTTTAAAAAAAGAATCTTTTGGCCGGGCGCGGTGGCTCATGCCTGTAATCCCAGCACTTTGAGAGGCCGAGGCGGGCGGATCACAAGGTCAGGAGATCGAGCATCCTGGCTAACACAGTGAAACCCCGTCTCTACTAAAAAAAAAAATACAAAAAATTAGCCGGGCGTGGTCGTGGGCACCTGTAGTCCCAGCTACTCAGGAGGCTGAGACAGGAGAATGGCGTGAACCTGGGAGGCGGAGCTTGCAGTGAGCCGAGATCGTGCCACTGCACTCCAGCCTGGGTGACAGAGCAAGACTCTGTCTCAAAAAAAAAAAAAAAAAAAAAAAAAAAGAATCTGTTTTGGTGGCATGTATCTGCAAGACAAAGAAAAATCCTGATCAATTGTTTAATATTTAAATAGAGTACAGACAGGGAGAGTATACAATTTGTCATGCAAAACAGGACATTTTTCGAGTACAATGGGTACAGTTAATGATTATGTTGGGATAATGGGCACAAACCAGAATGTAATTTCTAAAGTGAAATATCATCAAAAAAACTTATGCCATCCTTCTCCCACTATGAAAAATGTCTCTTTCCAGCCAAGTGCAGTGGTTCGTGCTTGTAACCCCAGCACTTTGGGAGGCCGAGGTGGGCAGATCACAAGGTCAAGAGATTGAGACCATCCTGGCCAACATGGTGAAACCCCGTCTCTACTAAAAGTACAAAAAAATGAGCTGGTGTGGTGGTGTGCACCTGTAGTCCCAGCTACTTGGGAGGCTGAGGCAGGAGAATCGTGAACCCGGGAGGTGGAGGTTGCAGTGAGCCGAGATCACGCCACTGCACTCCAGCTTGGCAACAGAGGGAGACTCTGTCTAAAAAAAAAAAAAAAAAAAAAAAAAAAGAAAAGAAAAAAGAAAAAGGTCTCTTTCCAAAACACTATTGAAATCTTTCTTGGCCGGGCTTGGTGGCTCACGCCTGTAATACCAGCACTTTGGGAGGCTGAGGCAGGCGGATCACCTGAGGTCAAGAGTTCGAGATCAGCCAGCTCAACATGGTGAAACTCTGTCTCTACTAAAAATACAAAAAATTGGTCAGGCGTGGTGGCAGGCACCTGTAATCCCAGCTACTCAGGAGGCTGAGGCAGGAGAATCGCTTGAACCCGGAAGGCAGAGGTTGCGGTGAGCTGAGACGGTGCCACTGCACTTCAGCCTGGGCGACAAGAGTGAAACTCTTCAAAAAAAGAAAAAAAAGAAAAGAAATCTTTCTTGAGGTCATATTTTAAATTCTAGGAATACCAACATTTCTCAAATTTCACTGAGGTATTTGACTAAATATCTTTGGAAGACTTAGTTCTAAAAGAATGTAGTTATTATTATTTTTTGGGGTCAATCTCAGAATTATTTGGATTCCTAAGTCCTAGTAGAATGTAAACAAAAGCAAAAGGATATGCTTACTGTGGTGTATCCAGATGTAGAGCTCAACACCACCGGTAATAAAGAACAGTAACTCAATTATTGCAAAAGGGATTAACTTGCATTTAATTTGCATTTATTTAAATACGTCAGGGCAGGAACACTAGTATTAGCAAACTGAAAGTAAACAAAGATTCCTAAAGAGAGTTAACATAGATATCACATGTTTAAAAACATTATTCCTAAGTATCTGAGTCTGTGTAATCAAGGACAAATAACAAATATTAGTAGCTTAATTGTGTTCCCAGATTCACAGAAATCTAAGTTGCCTGTGGAAATTCCCAGAGTTCTGGGAGCAGCAGCTCTCCCAGTACTGGGGGAACCCCGGCCAGCACAGCACATCTGGGGTAGAGCCTGAGAAGAGGAGAGGGGAAGTGGGGCGGCCATCAGCTCTGGAAGTTTTAAAACAGGGGTTCCTCAAAGTCTAGTCAGCCCAGGTGAGTTGAAGGGATGGGTGACAGCAGTGGCTGGAAGGAAGGAAGGATCTGGGGTCCCATTAAGAACCAAGAAACTTAAGAAAGTACTTCTCTCAAGAGGGAAGTGTTTTGGGGAAAAGGAGAACAGAATAGGGGATGTGGGATGCAACTGTCCTATCCCAATCCCCTGCCCCAAATTGGTACTTTTTCAAAGGTGGTAAAGGCTATGATGAACTAGCACTAAATAAAGCAGCATGAAATCAACAATGGGATCCTTAAAAGGCACAGGGACAGGGAAAAGGTAAATAAAAAGGGAACTGTTTCTATGGGTTCACTCCCCACAACAACCAAAGCAGTCATACAGAGCTTGGCCAATCCTGCGGGTTTATTCATTTGTTTTGTGTACTTGATTAGATCTGCTTTTTATTTTTGCTAATTGCTTTTCATGCACATCCAGTTTCCCTACCTTCTTTTTCTCTTTTTAAACCAGCCCCGACCTCAGTCAGGATCCCAGAGGCTGGTGAGACAGGAGAGTGCTGAGGACAGACTGGGCTAAGGGACTGAAGGAAGAGCCACGCTGCCCTCTGGGAGCTGCGAGGGCTTTGTTTCAAGTCTCCTGCTTTGAAGTCTGATTTGGTGAGTACTATATTCTCCTAAAATGAGCCAGAACAAGGAACCGGGGATGGGAGGAGGGACAGGAAACATGTGATTGTACCCTGCAAGATATGTGGGACAAGCCAGTCTGTGTGGCGAGATGGTCAAAGGCCAGGGAGAGACTGGCAGGAGGTTTGTGAAGGAGTGCAGAGCGGGCTGTGGAGGGCTCTTAGTAGAAGCACATTTGGATCAAAGGTGTGGTATCATGAGATCCTCATTTTGGACAGATCACTCTGCTTTGTGGAAGAGGCCAGAAGCCTGGATTTAGGTGGGTTATTGAATGGGACGAAAGAATGGAGGGAAGGGGGAAGCTGGTTCCAGAAATGTCCAGGAGGCAAATTAGATGGGACCCGTGGTTGAATGAATGTGAAAATGAGAACAGGAGTTAAGGATAACATCCAGTTTTCTAGGTTGAATAACTCGGTGGTTGCTGAAGCTACTAACCTAGAAGGATACACACGGTGGAGAGGGTTTGAGGATGGATGATGGCAAACAGAAATTGGAGGGGGAAGTGGCTGTGAGACAGAGAGTACTCCAAATGTGGGCCTCAAGCAAGCTGGTAGAGTGGACCAGACCTGCGTAAGAACATCTGCATTCTGGGCTGGCTGCTAATATTCAATAACTGTGTGACCACAGGGATTCTCTCAACCATTTGGAACCTGTTTCTTCATTTATAAAATGAGATAATTGACCTACAGGTTTGTTATTAGGATTAAATGAGAATGTGTGTAAAATCATTCTTAAACTCTGAATCTTTAATTAAATTTCTCTCTTTCTCTCTCCCTTCCACCCTCCTTCCATTCATCAAACATTTTGTGCTATTTCAAGCCAGGCACCAGAGATAAAGAAGTGGACAGTGACTCACTGGGGTTAATACAGTCATCAGGGTCTGGTGTCCTAAACTTGGCTTTTCAATTGAGAAACATTTAATCTGCTCATCAAAGAAAAAGTTTTTGAGCCACTATCATATGCTTGGTTCTAAAATAGAAACTCTTAATACTGCAGTTGTTTTCCTCAAGGACCTCAAAGTTCAGGGTGCAGAAAATAAAACATATAAGGGGCAAAGAGATGATTATTTAATATTACTATTTTAAATAATTATTCACAATGGAACTAAACTGGGCTCATGGGGGATCAACATACCTTAACAAAATGTCCAGCAGATTGAGCCATTGTACCCTTCTCTAAAGCTCCTTATGCCAAGTATACAGAGGTTTTCAATCCGGATGGTCTATTGATGGATCAAAGCTCCTCGATGGATATCATCTATTATTGAACAAATATTTACTGAATACATATTCTGTGCCAGGTATTCTATTAAGAGCAGGATACTCTTTTCAATGATCTCTAATATTCCCCAAAAGTCTACACTGACTCTTTATGAATGAACTGTACTTTGTGAACTTGTTTTATGAAGACTACTACAGTACAGTCTGCTATAGAAATTTTCAGTCTTGCCAGATTATTTCTGGAGTATTTCTCAAATGGAAGTAAACTTTTGGTGTGTTGTTATTAATTTCTAAAAATACTTCAATTTTTTCCCCAAATGACATTCTTCTCTACCTGTAGTATAGGAGCAAAGATATCAATGTCCAAGAGAGAAGATAAGAAGTATAAGCATTATTGGCCAGGTGCGGTGGCGCACGCCAGTAATCCCAACACTCTGGGAGGCTGAGGCAGATGGATCACCTGAGTTCAGGAGTTCAAGACCAGCCTGGCCAACATGGTGAAACCCCGTCTCTACTAAAAATACAAAATTAACTGGGCGCGGTGGTGGATGTCTGTAATCCTAGCTACTCGAGAGGCTGAGGCAGGAGAATAGCTTGAACCCGGGAGGCAGAGGTTGCAGTGAGCCAAGATCGTGCCACTTCATCTCAAAAAAAAAAAAAAAAAAAAAAAGAGGTATAAGCGTTATCTTCTTTAGGTGGGGATACACATTCTACATTCCTCTCTAAATACATGTACATACACACAGATGAAGAATAGCTCATAGGGAAAAATAACCCTTGAAAACCTTCATCTCCTTCACAATCCAATATTTGTAATTCTCAATAATGTATGATTTGCACATCTTTGGTGTTTCATAAATGTTCATTGTGAATGGAATCTGGTCCAGTAAGTACCTACCTGGATATGAAACTAAAGAAAGTTAATTAACATATAAATCATCCTTGAGATCTGCCTAGAATTTGCTAATATATATAGCCTCATTTTCACTATGCTTTGAAAAATAGGGAACACTTTTTGCATTATTTTATTTTACATATGTATTTTTTGAGATGGGGTCTGGCTCTATTGCCCAGGCTGGAGCACAGCGGCCTGATCTCAGCTCACTGCAGCCTCTGCCTTTCAGGCTTAAGTCATCCTCCCACCTCAGCCTCCCAAGTAGCTGGGACCACAGGTGCATGCCACCACACCTGGCTAATTTTTGTATTTTCTTGTAGAGACTGGGTTTTACCATGTTGCCTAGGCTAGTCTCAAACTCCCGAGCTCAAGTGACCCTCCCACTTGGCTTCCCAAAGTATTGGGAGTATGGGCGTGAGCCACCATGCCCAGCCCGCATTATTTTAAATAACAAAAATCTCATGGTGTAAATACTAACTGAGCAACATGAGAAAGCACATAGGGTAAGGTGGCAAATACGCTTGATGAATAAAATGAAATGACTGTAAGCAGTATTTTCAAAAAGTTCATCTCAGATCAGCAAGGCAATTTTATTCTATTATGTACATTTTAAAAACTATCATAATTCAGAAGAAATATATCTTTTAATTGAATTTGTTTTTATAGATTTAGGGGGTACAGGTGCAGATTTCTTACAGGCATATATTGCATGATGGTGAAGTCTAGGCTTTTAGTGTAGCCATCACCTGAACAGTGAACATTGTACTCAATAGGTAATTTCTCATTCTTCAACCCTCTTCTACCCTCCCATCTTTTGTAGTCCCTGGTGTCTACTGAAATATGTTTTTTGATAGAAAAATGATAAGCAGAAACAAAAAAAAATCCATAATCCATAGTCCCATCTCTCAGAGAGCAACACTGACATAGCAATACACAGTGAAGGCATACTATTTTCCATAAAAGAATGATCACACCATACATACTAGTCTATAATCTGCCTTTTCCACTTAAATATGTCCTGAATATCCTTTCATACTACTTTATCTCTACATCTTTATTTTTTGACAGCTGCATAATTTTTCACTTTATGGATATACCATCATTTTTCCCTAGCTGTTACATCCTGAAACAAGCTCTCTGATGGCATCTTAAAATGTAAAGTTAAAACAGGTATTAAAATAACTCAGTAATTAATTTAGCAATGGACCTTTAAAGTATATATGGAATCACTTTACATTTAAAAACAAAATTCGATAATGTGACATTAAAGTACATAATGCCCGTAGAGTTGCAATTTTTATGATGCAGAGCTCAAGCCTAAATTCATTCAGAACAGACATGACTGCTTTTAAGTAATGCATTTCTTTTAAGAGGAAATGTCATTTCAAGTTTGTTGAAGACTGCCATCTAGTGCCTCCTTTCTTCCTGTTGGATGTGGGAAGATTTCTGTGAGCAAGTCGGTTTAAGCATATTCTATATTTAACTATCTGGACTCATTAACTCAGGTTTTTATATACCAGTAATCTTTTTCAGCTTGTATGTCATTCTTATGGTGCCAGCTGTGGCGATAAGGAAATCGATTGTACTGTTTCAGCTGTCTTAGAGAAAAAGTGAGGCACAGACTTAAAGAAGTAGTCATTTATCTTCCTTTGCTGACCTATGCAATTAAACATGACCCTCAAAACAAGACCAATTAACTCCTTTGTGGTGACATAATCTCTGGAACAGATGCATCAATAATGGCAACATATCACTTCACCAGTCTTCATGTTTAAGATGAGCATTGTGGCATTGGGAAATTCTGCTCGGGATGGTAAAGCTGAAAGATTGTGTCATCAGCTAAACAGCACAGACTCTGAAATGAAAGATCTGCAGAGGACACCTGCTATTGACTAGATAGTCACTAAGTGACCCCCGGCACTTCTTTGTGAATCAATTCGAAATCAATGTCCCAGCGTGATGTTAGGTGGCACTGTGCTAATGGACAAGTAAACTTTCAAGAAAAGCAAGGCAAAGGCTTATAGGCTCATTAGCCAATCTGAATTGGAATAGTGCATGACACCTGAGCGGTTATGACCGCCTACCTGAATTACCCTAGATGTTTCAATTAGATATAGCTCCCTTCCTTGAGTCATAAATTATTTAAGTTTCACTGTGCACTGTTAAACAATTGTCATACTCCATGCTTAAGTAACTACCTTCCAAATGGAGTATGAAGTAATTTTGTGATAAAATTCACAGGAGTCCTGAAGTATGAAATATGAAAGCAGCTGAACTGGTTTTAGATAAAATTCCATCTGGCAGCTCAACTGATCAAGGCATTTGTTTGATTTCAACAGCTCACAGAATTATGATTAGGCAATTTTGAATGGCACCCATATTTCTCTTTCTAGAAAACACCTAGTTTATTCATAAGTAAAAAAAATCCTTTAGGAAAGTTCTTTCATATCCACTTCAGTGGATTTCCAAATTCAAATGTGCCTCTTAAAAGTAAAAATTCCCGGGCTGGGCACAGTGGGCTCATGCCTGTAATCCCAGCACTTTGGGAGGCCGACGCGGGTGGATCACCAGAGGTCGGGAGTTCGAGACCAGCCTGGCCAACATGATGAAATCCCGTCTCTACTAAAAATACAAAAATTAGCCAGGCATGGTAGTGGGTGCCTGTAATCCCAGCTACTTGGGAGGCTGAGGCAGGAGAATCACTTGAACCTGGGAGGCGGAGGTTGCAGTGAGCCGAGATTGTACCACTGCACTCCAGCCTGGGCAGCAGAGCAAAACTCTGTCTCTAAATAAATAAATACATAAAAATTCTGTATTCAGTAAGTTCTTGAAAATTATTAAATTATTATATAATCTTTAAAATATCCAATCAAAATAAAGAATAAAATATTTAGCCTTATTTTAAAGCAACTATATTGTATATCTGCTAGATTATTTTTACAAGCATTTACATATTAATGTCAACAATAACTCAGTTTAATTTACTATGCAATAGTTTGTGTGAATTTAACTTTGACCCAAAGGTTGTCTTAACACATACAAAATGTTTAGTTTTCTAGGCTTTATTACACAAATCCCCTCAAATTGCCTGTCAAATTCTGCCTTCATCCAGCCACTGAGAAACAGAGAGTAAAATTTACCCTATTTGAACTGTGAAAGGAGGTAAACATAATGAATGGTAACTTTTTTCATGTGTTAATATTATAAAAGAAAAAAACGCAAATATTTTGGACTGCTGTATATCATAGATTTGGTATGAGTTTCAGAGTAAACAAAAAGATCAGTAAACTGGTTTTATGAAGAGGTATTACAGGAATAAAATTACAGGCTATTGTCTCCTCCAAGAGAATACAAAAAGAAGCTAAAAACCAAAATAATTGAAACCAGCCTACAGAAGGGTGACACCATCCAGCACAAACCCAGGCTGTGTTTAAAGCTGGTGAGGGGTGGATCCTAGCCTCAGTCTGCAGCCAGTTTTGGGGCTGGTCTTGTCTGAGGAAGCAGATGAACTCCCCGGTCCCAGGCCTTGGGCTTGGAAAGCAGCAGGGATTGTGATGACTTTTCAGACCCACCTGATGGACAGGAGCTTACGCTTGTTTTTATGATGCAGGAGTATGAACCCCTAAGAGGAATTCAGGTGTCCTGGGTGTTCTGGTACTGATATTAACATACAGCCTCATGAAAGTCATTTACTATCACTGTGCAT
Source organism: Pan troglodytes (assembly GCF_028858775.2). Classification (NCBI taxonomy): domain Eukaryota; kingdom Metazoa; phylum Chordata; class Mammalia; order Primates; family Hominidae; genus Pan; species Pan troglodytes. Next base: position 53,276,418 of record NC_072408.2, on the reverse strand, counting down.
CAAAGAGCTCGTTTGCTATAGAGGCCAATCATCTTTTCTCCCCATTTCAGGGGTATCTGTATGAGTACATGCCCTAGTCCTGCCCCACTACATAGTGAAGTCTCGAAGGACAAAGATTGTGGGTTACATCTTTCACTTTCCTTTTCTTTTCCTTTTACCCACCAGACTCTTTCTTGTGATATAAAGGACTATGTCTATATTTCTTCAGTAAGTATTTGTTGAATGAATAAATGAATGAATGAGAGAGAAATTTTAAGTGTAAACAATTTGGGCAGATTTCACAATACAATTAACCTTGAAAGATATATAAACATTTGCAGATTTTAAAAAATTATTAATATCCCAGATGATCTTCATCTCTACTTTGGAACATTTAAGCACAGGAACATTGTTTAAAATATATCTCTAGGCCGGGCGCGGTGGCTTATGCTTGTAATCCCAGCACTTTAGGAGGCCGAGGCGGGCGGATCACTTGAGGCCAGGAGTTCAAGACCAGCCTGGCCAACATGGTGAAACCCCATCTCTACTGAAAAATACAAAAAATTAGCTGGGCATGGGGGCGGGCACCTGTAATCCCAGCTACTTGGGAGGCTGAGGCAGGAGAATCATTTGAACCCAGGAGATGGAGGTTGCAGTGAGCTGAGATCGTGCCATTGCACTCCAGCCTGGGCGACAAGAGCAAAACTCTGTCTCAAATAAATAAATAAATAAATAATACTTGTTTTTAAAATAACTTGCTTATAGCCCACATTTTGAAAAACCTGAGAATGGCATAAAAAATAAAATCAAGGCTCAAGCTTGTAATTCTAGCACTTTGGAAGGCTGGGGTAGAAGGGTCATTTGAGTCTAGGAGTTTGTGACCAGCCTGGGCAATAAAGTGAGACCTCATCTCTACAAATATATATATATAAAATCAGCAAGGCATGGTGGCATGCACCTGTAGTCCCAGCTACTTGGTAGGCTGAGATAGGAGGACTACTTGAGCCCAGGAAGTCAAGGCCACAAGTGAGCCATGATAGCCCCACTGCATTCCAGTCTGGGCAACAGAGCAAGACTCTGTCTCAAAGGAAAAAAAAATTTAATAAAATCATACCCATTCCTATTCTAACCACCAGGAAGTAAATCACTACTAACATTTTGCAAATACAAAATCTTACATAGAGTTAGTAGGTCACCCATGCAGAGCATCATACCCAAAGCACATAGATTTCCTTAGATCCAGGCTATGGTCCTCAGTTTCTTGTATGTTTAAAAAAATTTTTTTTAGATCAGTTAATCCAGTGAGTTCCTTGGGCACTGGAGGAGTGCTTCAGCCTAAACAAACTTAGCGGTTTCTGATCGCTAATCAGACTGTACTCACTTACACTAAAACATTTAATGGCTAAATAAATAAAATGCTCTGTGGAGTACTTGAGAAACGAGAGCAATATCTGAGGGCTGCTTTAAAATATTAGAGCAAAATAACAGAATTACTTCAATGGGCATTGCCATCAAGCCAGGACCACTACAAGATGTGCTTGCCAAATAGACGAATAGACAAGGAGAAGTCCACATGAGACAATTCTGCGCTGGGCTGCTTCAGAGGCATACTCACAAACTCCTATTTATTCTTCTCTTTATTGACTCTATGTGGCCAACTGCAATTCGGATTATACCATCAGTTCTCTTTAACTCACAGGAGTTAAGGTTTTAGCTTCTACAAAGAGGCGACTTAAATATTATTCCCAAAGATTGGCAGAAAAAGTATTTTATTCTAAGATAAAAGAAAGGAAAAGCAAAGTATAATTCTTTTTGTATTATTATTATTATTATTATTGTTATTTTGAGACAGGGTCTCACTCTGTTGCCCAGGCTGGAGTGCAGTGGCAAGATTTCACTTCACTACGGCCTCCATCTCCCAGGCTCAATCAATCCTCCAATGCTGCCACACTCAGCTAGTTTTTGTATTTTTTGCAGAGGTGGGATTTTGCCATCTTGCCCAGGCTGGTCTCAAACTCCTGGGCTCAAGTGACCCACCCGCCTTGGCCTCCCAAAATGGCAGGATTACAAGGCATGAGCCACCGCACCAGGCTGAGCAATAATTCTTTAAAATTATTATGTGTGGCAGTGTATGCATCATCATGAAGATTCTCTAACATAGCCAAGGAAGTGGTAATACTGTCTAAATTTAGGACTGAGAAGAAAAATGTACTATTATTTCTTTCTCAGCATTTGTGTAGACTTCTCCTGTCTGTGGTTTTCAAGCTGTGTTCAAGGAACCAGGAACCCCACCTGGCTGGAAGGAGAAGAGGGAGCTGAGGGATGGGGTTATGGTCACTGGCTTAGGGTTGCCAGGTTAAATACAGGATGCCCAGTAAAACCTAAATTTCAGATAGACAACCAATAATTTCTCGGGGACATGCAATATTTCAGACACACATATACTAAAAGCTTATTCATTATTTACCTGAAATTCAAATTTAACTAGGTATCTTGTGTGTGTTTATAAATATAGCTGCCTTATGACAAACTCCTTTCCACCTCCCAACAAAAGCAATCCTACTTTCCATGCTAAGGTTCCAGATAATCTTGTGTTTGAGAAAAGCATTCAGCAACAAAAAAAGTTTGAAAACCACTTTGCTATACAAATATGGGCAACACTCTGAACCCCACTGTCTGTGGACTTTCCATCAACAAAGCAAATTGTGTCTGGTTATTGTGAAAATTAATTAAAGCTTGTAAAGCGCTTTGAAATTGGCATGTTCAGCCACATATGCTACAAAATATTTATCACACACCAGACTGCCTGAAAACATTCTGATTGCTCAGTGAACAACTAGATGGCAGAAATTCTCAAAGATGTTAAATCACAATTTTAATATCACCATATTGAAAAATCACATATTAAAACAGACCCTTCCAACCTAAGAAGGCAGAACATTTCAACCTAAGAAGTGAGTTTACCTTCAAAAAACAAACGAATAAACATGATTTGCTTTTAAAAGTACAGTATTTATACTGTTGTGGAGGTTTTCTTCAACTGAATCATAAGTTTTGTTGTTGCTGTTTTTTTTAAGCAGGAGTTCAAAACATAACAATCAGGAAATGAAGAAAATAGTTCATCTCCTATGAGACTATTGTCTGCTATTTCTGCTTGGTAAAGCTTTTTTTTTTAAGATTAAAAAAAAGTTTTATGAAAACAAAACAGAGATACCAACACAATAAAACACATCTGGAGGCCACTTGGTGACATTCAGGCTTTTTTTTTTTTTTTTTCAACCATTAGCTTTCATGGAAAGCTCTTACAGTACTAAAGCAAATGTCATAAAAGCATAATATTCATTACATAATGTTGTCTAAACACTTGAGGCTGAAATTCAAACCTGGCAGTGAAACTAAGGAGTAAATAAGTTCAGATTGTAACAACATAACAATGAAAAGACACAAGTGTAAACACCTGGTAGGTTGGCCAGGTAAATGCCATATTTATGAAGGAACACAGAGAGCTGTTACTTAGAACCTTAAGGCCAGCCACAGAAAAGACAGGATTACAATAAAAGTTGTCATAATTCATATGTTATTTCTGATTTAAACTGATTTACAAAGGTGGCAATCAGTCCCTAAGAGTACAGTTAATCTTATAGCCAAATAGAAAGATGTGCAATTTGGGCCAGGCACAGTGGCTCACACCTGTAATCCCAGCACTTCGGGAGGCTGAGGCAGGCAGATCACCTGAGGTCAGGAGTTCGAGACCAGCCTAACTAACATGGTAAAACCCATCTCTACTAAAAATACAAAAATTAGCCAGGAATGGTGGTGGGCACCTGTAATTCCAGCTACTCAGGAGGCTGAGGCAGGAGAATAGCTTAAACCTGGGAGGTGGAGGTTGCAGTGAGCCGAGATAGTGCCATTGTACTCCAGCCTGGGTGACAGAGCGAAACTCCATCTCAAAAAAAAAAAAAAAAAAAAAAAAAAAACAAAAAACAATAAAAAACTTGCAATTCACTAAGCATAATGCTTGTTTAATGTTTCCTGCCTTTGTATATACTTTTCCTTCTGCCTAAACTGGCCCATTCTGCTATTCTGATAATGACTTGGCCAAACTCCTATTTAGTCATTAAGACCTAGCTCAATAATCTCTTCCTCTTTGAAGCCTCCCTTAATAGTCCACATAGAACAAATAACTTCAGGCTTTGCCTCTGTGCTACTGCTATATCCAGCACATTTCTCTATTCCTGCCTTTACAACAACATATTGCCAGTAAGTGCTTACATGCCTTCCTCCCTTACAAAACACTGCACTCTTGAAAAACTGAACCACTCCTATGTAATGTTTGTATTCCCAGAACCTACCATAATGCCTGTCAAACCACAGGCACTCAATAAAGGTGTGTTGAAAGGAAAACCATGCCACCAAATTGAAATAAAAATGGGAAAGCTTAACATTAAATGGTTAACATGCATTTGTAAGTGCAATTTCTCCTTACTTTTCAGAGAAGAGAAAAGAAGGCAGAGAATATGCAAAACAGCCCCCATCACTTTGAAGTGAATAAATGGTTAGGAAAAGAGGCAAAAGATGAAAGGTTCTGTAGATCCATTTAAGGAGAGAGAACAACAGAAAACACTGTGAACTGCTCCTAAAGCATCTCTGCAAAAGTGTGTCAACCATACCCTGGAGCGCTAGCCTCCAGACCAAGGGGCACATTCGACTTTATTTCTGTTCCACCCTCTAACAGTCTGCTGAGAAGGCCCACAAAGGTGTCATTAAGAAATGAAATGCCTTCCTGCAGAATTTTCACACAGTCATTACCATCTGATAGCGTTTGATCTTTGAGTCATGGCTGAAGTGACCCAGATTCAAACTGGTGATTATTAATGTCACATTTATTAGTTCTTCCTATTGGTACAGTACTTCATAGTCACTTATGAATCTTCTGGGAGACACACCATGGCTCACTGCTGTGTTCATCTGAACAATTCAAAAACTTAATCTCAGATATAATATAGATAGTATAATGCTTCCCGGTGGCTGCTTATAACTTTGGGTGCAGCCTAATTAGAATGTGAACAAGACCTGAGGTCCTAAGGATTTGCTGAAAAGTGAGTGATTTAATTAATTACAATGCTACTAAAAGGAACATCCAGGACAATAGGTATGGTGACATATGCCAACATGTGCTATCAAAGATTAATTATAGGAAGAGTTTCACTACATACTGCATAGTTACACCAGCATTTATCTGGGGAGTTTGGAAGATAAGAAAGTTATTAGGGTTATTGAAAATATTAGGAATGCAACTAAAATGAATGTTAGGTTATTTTTATTTTCCAGCAAACCCTCTCTAAGCCTCCCAAAATTAAATCCAGTTTGGTCAATGGGCACGCACATTTTAAACACAGTTTTAATCACTGTGTGTCAACAAGTGAACATGCTAATTTGAGTACTACTTTAAAAATTGTCCACATTTCCCATGTATAAACATAATAATCACATTTGTAATTTTTAGCATAAACATAAGTATGCCACTATTGTAACAACATTCAATTAATAATTTGCTCTGTAATATCACTGCATTTTTTTTTTTTAGCTGTCACATTGAACTCTAAGGTAAACTATATACCAGACTTTTGATCAGGGGAAGTGTATATTCTCTTAGGCCTTCAGGCCTTTAAAACATAGCTATTGTTGAATTTTAACTGGCCACACTGAATAATAAATAAGGCTATAAGTTGCACCTGGCTCATATGAATACTTTTGAAATAGACTGTTAAAAAAATTCTAATTTGGGATTTGGGTGGTGAGAATGATGAGACTAATAACAATACTACCAGCTCACATTTGTTATTTATTATCTATCCCCCTGAAGTTATGGCCTCCACATTTTTAGAGTCAAGTAAATTTTGAGCTTAAAAAATCATCAGCCTCTCCTCACTTTACAACTGAGGAAACTGAGGCACAGAGTGGGTACGAAGGCCAGAAAATTATGTGACTCATCTAAGATCCCATGCAAGTTAGTAGGAGATGCAATAATTATGTAAAAGCATTTAATATAGAACACACATAAGCACAGCAATATTTATGAAACAATAAAACATCATCAAACAATTTTGGGTAAGCTACAAGTGCTTGCTTACTTTCCCTTTCTATTGTTCTTTTCTTCTTTCTTTCTAAAAATTTAACTGCAAACATTCCTTTATTTAGGAACTGGCAAACCAAATCTCCTTAAGAAGCTGCATCTCGAACTAAAAGGTAGCTTCCTCATCAGTAAATTGGGATAACCTTGGTCAGACCTGCACATAAAGATGCAAGGAAGATAAAATGAGATGAATATGAAAGTGTTTTGTGTACTTTGGAGGTATTAGTCTTATCATACTAAAGAACCCCCAAGTTGAAACATGGTAATTTCTGGATAAATAAGTTAGCTCAACTTCTTAATAGGAAAACAGACTCACTGCCAATTTAGCTCTGGAACTCGAGACATTAAAATAATAATTTCAAGCAACTAGGTTTCCTAGCAAGCTGGTTGAAATCACTTAGAGGATTAGCTTTTCACCCCTGGAATTTAAATCAGGAGATTGTTTGAGTGAAAGACAGTCTGTCATCCATGTTTTAACATACATGGCAACATCACAAGCCTCTCTGAAGATTCTACCTCTATTTTTTTTTTAAGGTTACAGAGTGGCATGGGTGTATTATGAAGAAGGAAGTCACATAGCTTCCTTGTTGCACATATTCAATCTTCTATTAATATAGCATCCCTTTGCTAGATGATTACATTTCCTTGATCACTTGGGAGTGTGGAAAAGGAAGGAGGGTTATTTGATACGCATCTTTCCTTCTATTCTACCATGTTTGTCTGGCTTTATTTAGATAAAAGGGTAAACAGCTGAGAAACTCCACTTCAGCTGGGGGGGAAAAAACCCACAAAAATGCTCCAAATAAAATATCTCTATCTCCTTTCTAAAAAATTTTTAGCTCAGATAAAAACAGAATACTGGCTACTATTTGTGTTTATTTTGTTTTATTTATTTATTTATTTATTTTGAGACGGAGTTTCACTCTTGTTGACCAAGATGGAGTGCAATGGCACGATCTTGGCTCACTGCAACCTCAGCCTCCAGGTTCAAGTGATTCTCCTGCCTCTGCCTTGCAAGTAGCTGGGATTACAGGCGCGCACAACCACGCCAGGCTAATTTTTTGTATTTTTAGTAGAAACGGGGTTTCACTATGTTAGCCAGGCTGGTGTCAAACTCCTGACCTCAGGTGATCTGCCCACTTCGGCCTCCCAAAGTGCTGGGATTATAGGCGTGAGCCACTGCTCCTGATCTTATCTTTATTTTATATACAACATTAAAATGGCAGTAGACAAAACAGTACAGAGGTATCTTCAGGGAACAGGTAGCTATCACAATAAATATCTAACAGTGCTATGAAAAAAGGTACAGCAGCTTAAGAGGATTGGGGGGTGCTAGATGGTGACTGGGAAAAAGCAGGGATGCTGCTATTTTTTACAGGGTGACCAGGGAAGGCTATCTGACATCAGATGACTTTTGAGCAGAGACCTGAAGGGACAGAGTGAGCTGTGATTTCACATGTCTTTTTTTTAACATTAGTTTAAAGTCCAGTACAAACAAGGAGATCTGCTGTGAAACTTCAGGGAAGTCAAATCTGCAAATATTAAGGCTTTATACAATACTCTGAACCAGCTCTCAATTTATTTCAAGTAATCCTTGAACTGTTTAGCTACAGTTAAATATTTTTCCTAAAATGCCTCACAGTATTTCTTCATATAATAATTAAAAGAGAGTTTTCCAGTTATATGTGCAAACAACCCAGGTAGATAATTCAGGTAGAATTTTCCATTTTGAGACCCTGATGATTTGATTTGGCAGAGGGCATACGGTAGGAAGAAGGTGCTAAAGCTAGCTGATTTTGCCACTGGCCACGTGTAAAAGTTCAAAGGAAATTGGATAGTTAGCCAGGTTGCAGAATAGTGAGTTTTAAAGTTCTTCTTTTAATTAAAAACCAAATAAAACAATAATAAAACCTCCCCCAAAATGGCAACAAACAACAACAAATCAAGTAAAGTAGGTAAGTATCATATGTCTTCTTTATTATTATTATTTTTTTGAGATGGAGTTTATATATTTTTTTTTTTTGAGATAGGTTTTGCTCTTACCACCCAGGCTGGAGTGCAATGGCGCAATCTTGGCTCACTGCAACCTCCACCTCCTGGGTTCAAGAGATTCTCCTGCTTCAGCCTCCTGGGTAGTTGGGATTACAGGCACCTGCCACCACGTCCAGCTAATTTTTTGTTTTTTTTTAGTAGAGGCAGGGTTTCACCATGTTGGCCAGGCTGGTCTCGAACTCTTGGCCTCAAGTGATCTGCCCGCCTTGGCCTCCCAAAGTGCTGGGATTACAGGTGTGAGTCACCACACCTGGCCCCAGATACGTTTAAAAACCTTTACAGTGATTTGACCAGATTATATTTCTTAAACTGACATAGAAAACTGGAATTCATTCATTCAACAAATACGGATGCTCAAAAAGTGAGGAAACATAGGATCAATTTATTTTTCAACAGTATATTAATTATACTTTTGAATAATATGCTCAACATCTTTTTCTGTCAACCTCCAGATATGTTTCCAGTTGAAGTAATTCCAAATTTAAAGCAATGAGATCAGTTGTTAACCTGGAGAAAAATACAATAAATGCACCATGGAGTATGCCTAAAGTCTGGAAACTGAAGGAAAATAATGTATTTATTATGTTGTTTTTCAGATAAACAATTATGCTCATTGTTTTAAATTGGGAGATACTTTGTGCGAGAGGTGTTTGGAAGTTGACAAAATATACACTGAGCATATTATTTGAAAACATAACAGTATATATATTTTTAAGTTTCTTGAGTTTTTGGGCTCCCTGTATTTGTCAAGTGTCTACTATGCGCCAGGCACTGTGGTAGGCATGAGGTATGCAATGGTGAACAAACATGGCTCCTTGTGATTAGCATCTACTCACAGGCACAGAACATAGATCTTCATTTCCAGGTTGAAATGACATCTATAATATTTTGACAGCAAAATATCAATGACTACTTTTAAGGAATAAAAGCAGTCATTAAGAGTGAATGAATGAACAAAAGAGAAAGGAAGGAAGGACGGAAGGAAGGTCGGAAGGACGGAAGGAAGAAGGAGGCAGAAAGGGAGAGACAGAGTAAGGAAGGGAGGGAAAGGAAAAGGAAAGAAAAGCAGGCAGGCAGATAATTTAGTCTAGTAGGATTAGAAACAAATTTTGGAATGAGAAGGACACCTTAGACATCACCTAATTTAATGGCTCAGCAGCAGTTGTACATTGGAATCATCTGAGGAGCTTGTTCAAGCTAAAAGTGCAAGACTGCACCGAAAACCTACTGCATTAAAATCTGTGTATTTGTATTTAGATGTGTGTGATTCAATCCTTTGATTAATATACACTGATCTAGTCTAATTCCCTCATTTTATATATGAAGAAACTGAAGCCCAGAGAGGCTGAGAAACTGGCTCAAAAATCACACAGTTATTGTACTAGTCTGAGTTTTTTGGTTTTTAATCCAAAAAGCCGTTAAAAAAAAAAAAGTGGCTTTTTCTGTACTATTATAGCACATCCCTCCACTACTGTCTATTTTGGGGTCTCTGCTTGAGAAAAAACAGGATAAATTGACAAAAGTATTTCATTAAAGGTTATGGAACTAGGCCAGGTGAGGTGGCTCACACCTGTAATCCCAGTACTTTGGGAGGGCGAGACAGGTGGATCACTTGAGGTCAGGAGTTCAAGACCAGCCTGGTCAACATGGTGAAACCCCGTCTCCACTAAAAATACAAAAATTAGCCAGGCGTGGTGGCATGTGCCTGTAATCCCAGCTACTTGGGAGGCTGAGGCAGGAGAATCTCTTGAACCCAGGAGGCGGAGGTTGCAGTGAGCCAAGATCATGCCACTGCACTCCAGCCTGGGTGACAGAAGGAGACTCCATCTCAAAAAAAAAAAAAAAGTTATGGAACTAAAGCAAAGAAGCCAGTGTCCACAGGCAGCATAAACAGTAACAAAAAAAGACCCATGATACACTATCATAACCTGGTTGCTTCCTGCCTAAACAGCCAAATCAGGCTAGTTTAAAACGCTCTCACACAAAAATCATAATTCCTATCAGTTTCTCATTTCAGCACTGCAATGAATAATAATTTTGGTTTCTGTGGGTAAGGAAGGGGAGGAAAAAAAAAAAAAGAGTGATTTTTCTGATTTATTCCCAAAATTCAGAAGGTTAAAAAAAATATGTTCCCAGTACCTCAATATGGAGAAAGCCTGGCCTGCTTTTAACACTTTTGGCAGTACTTGAGGACACGTTTTTGGCTATTAGCCTGCCAAGCTGTTTAAGCTTATAGAAGGCCCACAAAGGGAACTTGTATGATTAAGTTAGTTAAACACAAACATCTTCTCTGTATATTTTATTCCCTCCCTTCACATTCATGAAACATAAAAGGCTAAAGCAATTCAGAACTAGGTGAGGGGGGCAAGTTATTTATCACTTCAGCTCCTTTCTCAAGGCTTGTGTAAGTAAGAACTGGGGCAACTCAATGAAATTATTCATATGATCCTTGCAGTGAACAAAGCTTAGCATCAGAAAGCAGTTCAAAATTCCTATGAAGCATATGTATTCTCTTACAAGAAACATCTGTGATTCTCTAATGCACTTCAGACCTAACTTTATCTCTTTCTAAAAATTATGTAACATGCATATACTTCAAGCACTGAACATACATATTAATTTCATAGTCACAGAAGAATGTAAAATGTAATCTCTTTTTGACATACATTATAACACGTATTTCAATATTAGAGCACTAAGCAGTCTTCTTATGTAAAATCTAACATCCTCTAAATGATTTGAAAGAGATATTTCAAAGCAAAACAACATACCACACTACATAGCACAAGCTTGTCCAGCCCACGGACCGTGGGCCACATGCAACCCAGGATGGCTTTGAATGTGGCCCAACACAAATTTGTAAACTTTCTTAAAACATTATGAGATTTGTGTGTGTGTGTGATTTCTATTTTTTATTTAGCTCACCAGCCATCGTTAGTGTTAGTATGTTTCATGTGTGGCCCAAGACAATTCTTCTTCCAATGTGGCCCAGGGAAGCCAAAAGGTTGGACACCCCTGAATTCTAGCCCCTTTTCAGATCCCAAATTAGGAACTTAGATTATTCATGCATGTAAATAGGATAGCTGGAAGTATCAATTGTAGTTAACAAGTTATGTGTTTCTTCCGAAAATTGCCGTATTTGCTTATCAGTGAAATAAAAGAAACCAAAGAATTACAAATGCCCTTGGTGAAACTATACATGGCTTAAAGCAGTTTACTATTATTAGATTGAAACATGTGTGTGTGTGTGTGTACACAGAAGGCAGCATTTTAACTGGGGCAGAGGAGCTGGCCAATATAGAAAAAGGTTTTAATAGACTTTCTATTTCAACCATAGTTACTGTGGGTTTTGTCTCTATAGCAATGGGCCTGGGTAAGGTGGATGTGTCTGGCAAGCTAGGGTGTTCAGCTGGTAAAATAACATAAACCTCATTTTACCTCTAGTTGAGCAAATTTCCTCCAAGAAGGTTTGCTTAATTGAAAGACAATTTCCAAGGATAAAGGGGATTTAAGGGAAAACTCCAAGCATCTTTTGGTGGGCTATTCTTCGCAGTACAGTACTATGCTAAGTTTAACCTCACACCTTCTCCTATATTTCATCAAAGGCCTCCAATAGCATTAGTTACTGGTAGTACTTTGGATTTAGGCAGTCACCTAACCTCCAGGATCTCAATCATCCCTAGCAGCATAGGCTAATTTCAGCTGTCTCTACAGGGGCTACATGAAACATGGCATTTACAAATTTGGGTTATACAGTAATATTTATTACATGATGGAAGATTTCCAAAGATGCCAGAAGAGATGTTGGCATTTATGCAAGTCAACTACTGTTCAACCCAAAGAAGCACTATATTCTATAGGATGTTTCTGCCAGGATTGAAACAGCCTATGTGAAAACACCTTAACTAGGACCATCTTAGCACCTCACCTCTTGGATACCCTCTAGCTCTAGGTGTTATGTTTCAGGTGGGCCAAAATTGTCCTGGAAACAGAACTCCCCAGTTCTATTACCTGTCCATTTACTCCAAGTCCTGAGAGTGTATATTTTCTTATTTTCAGATCTAATAAGTCAAATATATCTAGTAGCTATTAAAAGATTTAAACCACCAGTTTTAAAAGGTTTCTAAAAAGGGTTCAGTGTTCAGAGATTTCAAGCCCACAGAGGAGGCAGATTTGGAGAGTTTACTTCCAATAAAATCGTGAAATTATGTGCTGATTCCCCTCTATCCCCCATTTTAAGAATATTCTTATTGAGATCTCTCTACCTTTTTAATGTTCTTTTATAACACCTCTTCATAGAGCCACAAAAAGAAAAATAGAGGAATCTGGGGAAAAAAAAGTGTACCAAATGATCTCCAATAACCTAAAAAGATAATTATATTGCTATGTCCCTAAAGAGGGAGACAGGCAAACTTGAAAACATTAGCTACTTACAATATGTTCTAAGATAACCTTTTCCCCTTTACTTCTTTGGGGTAATCCAAACTGCTATAAATGTTTCTTTAAAATTCCTTTATTAAAAAGTTTGTTGTGCTTGCTCAAAGAAAATGGCTATCCTAGAAAACTAGGGCCAATATTATAGCACATTAAGTGGTGGCTACTTTATATTAGACTTCTTTTTTTTTAAAGGCAACAAAAATGGGGGGAAAGGTGGTTATAAAAAACATCACAGGAAACCAAATAGCCTTTATTTAAATTAAAAGCAATCACAGCCTGATTCTTGGAACACACTTCGAAATGCTTTTTGGCATGCAGCTGCTACATGCCGCCAATATTGTGTGTAATTGGAAACATTTCAAACAGAATTGTTACCAAAGTCAAAGACCATAATTGCAAGCCCGGGGATCTCTGCCTCAGATAAAAGAAGGGCAGCTGAGCAAGAGTGCTCGGCATGGAGGAGTCTACTTACGGGTCTGCATCTCACAGCAATATTTTCATTGCATTATTGACAGATCTTTCTTCCGGAGACCCAATGAGAAAAGGACATAGAGAGAAGCACACGCAAAGCAGAAGCTGGTGGGTGCTATAAATCAGCAGCTGGGACAAAACTCTTAGAAAGGAGTCCATGACTTCAGTACCAGAACAACTGAAATAACACAGCCCTAACTTTTTTTTTTTTTTCCTGAAGTGTAATCCACTAGAAATGAAAGGCATCTCTCCCAAGAGTTTACCCCAAATCTACCAGTGAGAAAAATGCAACTGCTGTTGAATTGGTCAGTTGACTTTTAGGCTCACTTAGGACCAAACTTAGGGGAGAAGAAAGTTAAGTAAAGGCAAATGATAGCTGCTTGCTAGTTTGCAGCTTACATTTTAAAATGTTTACATTGGCTTCTGCCTGGCTGACATTTTTACTTTTATTTTATATGTAAAATCTCTCTTTATAGGAGAATGAAGCTGGAAAGGTCTAATCGGTTCAGGCTGGGCAATCATTCTTGTTCCTGGAGAGGTCCCTTCAAAAATAACCAAAATGCATTTAGAGTTTAGTCTAAACAAGTGCATAAAACAGAGACACAGGAAGAATTATTACATTCTGAGAGGTTTGATCACCCTCCCCACCCCCCACAACTGGAAATAGTCAATGCCAGTGGACCAGTGGCTCAGGAATGGTTCTTGGAAAAATTGTGTCATTCTGGCATACAGAAAAGTGATCTGATTATTCTATCATATCTCTGTGCCAGAAGTGTCATGACATCAGCGTGCTCCAACCTGTAAAGCCTGTCTGGTTCGCCATCCCTGCTTCAGGAGAGAGGGGAAGCGGGGGGAAATAGCAGCTTACTCAGATTCCCCACACAATTTTAGGCCAGGCTTTTTTCACTGCTCCAAAATGTTCATTCATCAACACGTAGGTAATTAACCTCCACTTCAGTTCAGCATGACCATAAACAAGGGGATGTGATTACCAGTTACTGGGGCAGATGAGGCGCTACATTTCTGTGTGTCCAGAGATGGGGAAGTCAGAGGCTTGGGGCTGCTCCAGATTCCTCAATGCCATCTTGGTCCTTGGAACGTGTCGTGGAGCGCTGGCTCCATAGGCTGCATGAGGTTTCGAGGAACTGCAACAATGCAGGACTTAGTGCCCAGATTACTGTACTTCCCTCTCTCAACTTGCTTGCTCACACCAACCTTCTAAAGATATTATTGTGCAATCCAATAATCCTTTCTTCTGTGACCAGAAGAAAAAGAAGTAATGGTCCCTTAAAACACCAATCGACCAACCAAGCAACCCAGAAACACAATCCTTTCACTTTCCTAACTCCTTCTCTTTATTGTGGAATAATCATACATAGATTTAGGCAATCTTAATATTCTCTCACTAATAAGGGTTAAACAGTTGGTATTATTTTACATAACATGGAGATGAAAGAGACAGCTATTTTTTCCAAGGGGGAAGAGTCTATCCTAGTCAAATGATACTTTTAACATTTCTATTCACAGATGAGAATCACTTTGATTTTTTAAAATTACCTTTTTTTTTTTTCCCCAGAGATGGGGTCTAACAATGTTGGCTGGGCTGAACTTGAACTCCTGGGCTCAAGCGATCCTCCCCAGTAGCTGGGGCTATAGAGCCAAGCACCACTACATGTAGCTTTCCTGTCTTTCTTTAAAAGGAAAAATTTGCTCTTTATAAACTATTTTAACCAGGAAATTAACTGCAGTAAGTAGAATACAAGTAATGATAATCTTTACTGAAAATTGTTTCCCATGATATTAGAGAGCCCAAAATATAGGTATAGGCCATTAAGAGAGTTACTTAATTACTGGAAAATACTTTGTAAAGATTCTTGTTCCATTTCATGAGTATTATAGACAATCACTCATAATACTTAATTCTTTGTATTTTGCTTTCAAGTAATTATAAGAGATTTTAGAGAAATTATGATGCAACTTTTAAAACTTATAATTCAGCTTACTTTTTAAAAGCCTTAATCAAAGAAACTGCAAAATTTAACTTTTTTGGTCTTTTCAGAATTATCAAAGGAGAGAATATTAGGAACAACTAGACTTACCTACATCTGACTCTAAAGTTAAGAGTTCAGCTATTAACCCTATAGGAGATCTTTATTTCTCCCTAGCTAATATTAGATTTTATCTAGAGGACTCAAGCTGACTGATTACACCACCACCCACCATGGACAAATAGTGCTTCCATGGACTTTGATTATAAAAACATAATAAGCTTTTTAAGCTTCAATGGTGTTACTGGCAGAACTGATTGAATCTGTCACTTTAGTAAAATATATCATTTTTCTTTTTAAAACCTATGAACCAACAGGCTCACTCAGTGATAACTTGCCAATTAGTACCAAATTAAAGATGGAAAAATTAATTTACTAAGCCCATTCAGTTGCATCAATATGTCTATCTCTATAAACTATCCAGTTTTTCCTTCCTTTTTCCCTCCCTCTCTCCATCCCTCCCTCTTTTCCTTCCTTCCTTCCTTTTGAGGCTTATTTATAAGAATGAATCATACTACATTAGCCATGACTTATTAAACTTGGAGATTTTCAAGTTCATCAGCAAGTGTGCAAACCCTTAACTGTGGGTAACATCCATTTATTTGTAGCGCCTTTCGGTTTTAATATGTAGAGCACATGCATTGTTAACCTCTAAATCCTTTGTATAAACATTTCTGGAAGAGCTTGTAAAATATCTCCTTCTGTGTTTCCTGACTCACCAGTTGATGGCATTTAGAAACCCTCTGGTACCAGCAGGTGCTGTATTTTGCTTTCTTCAGGCTCCAGCTGGGCTACAATGACAGATTCCTGTCCCAGGCCAAGCCTAGCCACCAAGGCTAGGACCACATTGGAGGCAAACTGAACCAGGCTCCACCAGACAGCAAGATGAATGGCTGCTGTTTAAGTTTAAAATCCCCTGGTGGGAGTAAATGTTGTTCCAGAGAAAAGCCTTGACAAATATTGCGTCATCCTTGCAGAACTGTCTTGATTAAAGCAGAATCTTTGGATTAAGTTGATGCTCAATTCAAAATGTATCTATCTTGCTGTCATAGGATTTTTTGTTTTTTTTTTTTTTCCTTTCTAGAGTCTGAAAACAGACATAATGTTGGGGACGGTCAAACAAGGCTGCCGGCTCCCAAGGGGCTAGAGTCCACTCCTGATAATAGAAGGCGGCTGAACACTGACACTTCACTGAGGATAATGGAGACAGCAAAGGCTTAGTGGGAAAGGGCCAGTTGTCACCTAAGTGACAGGCAACAGCTGAGCTCACACATCTGGAGCCGGACTACGGCAAACATTAACAACCCTCACCAGTCTACACCTTGGGCCTGTCTGAAAAGACAGATGGAAGTTCCCTCTACTCCAAAAGTACATTAAAAAATGTCTGATGGTGAACCACATCAATTATATAACATCAACTGCAGGCACAGCCTTCCGAAGTACTGATTAAGACGAGGCAGTAGACAACACTGTATGCATGAACAGATACAAGATACCATTTCATTGATTTGTCATTCATAAAACTTATCCTAAAAGACACATATACATGCATCCATTTGATAGCACAAATGCATGTTAACTCTGCAGGAGAGGCAGATTTTTACATGTTTTTTTGGTTGTAGTTGTTGGTGCTTTTTTTTTTTTCCTTTAGGCTGGTTCCCGTGGTGTGTTTGCCTTGTTCATGGCCTCAGTTCTGCCGCTGATACCCTTTTAAAAATCAGCAACCAAACGCGTTCGGCTTGTGATCCTGAACCCTCCTTAGGCAAGCTGGAACTAAGCGTGATGCAGCCGTCCTCCCTCTCTCCCAACCCCCAACCTCGTTCTTCAGCCTCCTGAAGACAATCTGTGAACAATTTTCCCAAAGTCCCAAGAATAACACAGCACTGCCAATAGTCACTGGCGATGCCGTTTGTTTTTCTTAGAGGGTAATGAAAATTTAACAGCTTTCTGCTGCATCCTGAGTCCCGCTCCTAATAATTATTAACATGCCTAGTTTCTTCAACTTTTTCTACCTCAAGAGAGGAAGACGCTCCCATTTTTTTCCCTATATCTGTGCTACATTCAGAAAACACCATCGCGGGGCAGGGGGTTGGGGAGAGTGGTGGGAGTTGATTCGCCCCTGCCAAAAAGCCACCAGCCCCTTTCCCCAGCGCTAGAGGAGAGAATCGGTACCCTCCCTCCGGACGCCAGTAGGTGACAGGCGATCCTAAGCGGCGGGAACACGCCAACGCACCCTCACCTCCCGGCGCCCCGCATCGCCTCGACCCTCGGGCTACAGAACCTGTTTCCACGCCGGAGAAAACCAAGGGAAGAGTTGGTTGTGATGCAGCAAACAGGAGCCATGCGGGGAGCCTCTGCGGAGCCCTGGCGATGCTGCAGCCAATATCTGCTTTCCCTGTCTACATAGCCCAACAAACCGATTATGACCTTCTCCCTGATCTTCTGCGACACCGACCCAGTCTGGGTGTCACAGACTCCGGCGGTGCCAGCGAACGTGCCCGGCCCTGCCCCTGCGGCGCTCGCCCCCCACCACCGCGCCGCAGCCCCCTCTGCGGAATCCGCCGGGATCCAGGCTGCCACTCACCTCGCGCGAGGGAGACGCAACTCGGCTGCACTGTCCTCGGCGCCGCTGCGGGGCTGCTGGGCTGCGGGGCTGCGGGGCTGAGGAGCTGCGGTCCGCGGCGTCAGGGGTGGGCGAGGGTGAGCAGCCCACGAACCATCCAGAGCCCAGAAAGTCTCCGTGCCGACCGCGGCGCGTATCGGGGAAGTCAGCGCAGGCTGCGCGAGGCTGGCATGTTCCGGGCGCGCTGTCGGGCGGCGGCGGCCGCGGGAGACGGCGCTGGCAGCTGGGCTGCAGGCGGAGTGCGCTCGGGCTCCGGAGCCGTGCGCCGCGGCGCCGCCGCGCACCCCGCCCTCGGCCGCGGGGCCCGGCGCGAGCGAAAACGCGGAGCGCGGACGCCGCCGCGGGATCGAGGCCGCTGGGCGCGCGCCCACGCGTACCCCGGCTCGGCCCTGAAAGCGAGGTCGGGCCCGGCTCCGGCCGCGCCCGGGGGCAGGGCTGCGAGCAGGCCTGGGACCGGCTCCACGCGCAGCCAGTGGGGCAGAGCAGCAGGCGGATTATGCGCAGGGAGAAAGAAGTTCACCAACCGCGGTCCAGAGTCGCAAGTGCGGGTCGCTCGGAGCCTCTGCCCCGCCCCCGATTATAAGCCTTTTTTTTTTTTTTTTTTTTTTTTTTTTTTTTTTTTTAACCAACAATCCCGATGGACTGAAACACAGGAAGAGTGAAGGGACGGGGTGGGGGGTGGGGGAGAGACAAACCCAATTTCCTCTGATCAAACGATTTGGATAGGGGTGCCTATTTGAGTTCCTTCTCCTTCGGGGGGTGTGTGAAGGGGGCAGTTAATTAAACACTTAGATTCCTTCCGGCGCGCCTTGCCGAGCTGGGGGACCCGTTTGGACTCGATCCTGTCTCGTGTAATCCCACAGGCTGGTCTGAGTCTCTGCCCCGGCACCGGAGGAGTGATCTTTCAGAGCAAGAAGCCAAAGTTCAGCCTCTAGTCCGTTCCCTTCCCCGCCTCGACGGCCCTGGTCGTCTCCATGAAAACTCAGTGTGGGGGATCGTGCCCGCGAAAACCTCAGCCCACCGCAATGTCCAGAGCCTGACCCAAGTGAACGTGGCGCACTTAAAAGCGGGTTCAAAGCATTGATCCGAACACGGTGACAATTTTTCACTGGCCAAACTACTCTCCACGTTTTCAGTCTGCTCAATTCCCAGAGCTGGGCTCTCAGGCGCACTCACCCACGTTGAACTGGGGCTCAGCCTGTTTGAAAGTTCTGCCCTGACATTTGTGTCACACTAAACCTTAGAACCCCCCACCCTCTCCAGTTCCGGATCGGTGGAGTCTCACCGTGTGGGTACTATTTCCCTGGACTGCAGAGGGCAGACACAGGCGGCAGCTGTTAACCCGAACTTGACAGGTGCCCCTGCAAAGCCAGGGCTTCCTTGACCTCTCCATCCTCTCCACAACGCTCTAGGATACTGTATCATCTTCCAGGAAGATGAGGATGTGTGTGGGGGGAGTGTGGAGGGAGGTGTTGACTGATGCAATTTTTATCCCTTTAAGAAAAATCAAAACTGCCAGTCTCAGAATTTCTCAGAACATCAAGTCTTTTCGATTTTCGTTGGGAATAAAGCAAAGGAATACTCAGCAAAAATGGAACCGATGAAAAGAGAATGCAAGGAAATAAAGGCAAATGGAGGAGGAAACTGTCTAAATCCAGGAAAATGTATGGCTTCAGCACTGTGCTCTATAATTCTGACTCAGATCTCCCCACGCTGTAGATACTTTCTCCTGTCTAGATGCCCAGGCAGAGTTCCTGAGCTCAGATCACTCAGGAAACAAGGCTGTTGCTTTTGAAATAATTCCACTTGCTAGCGTTTTTTTTTTTTTTTTTTTTTGAGACGGAGTTTCGCTCTTGTCACACAGGCTGGAGTGCAGTGGCGCGATCTCCGCTCACTGCAACCTCCGCCCCGCCCCCGTGTTGAAGCGATTCTTCTTCCTCAACCTCCCGAGTAGCTGGGATTACAGGCACCTGCCACCGCGCCCAGGTAATTTTTGTATTTTTAGTAAAGACCGTTTCCCCATGTTGGCCAGGCTGGTCTCGAACTCCTGACCTCAGGTGACGAGAATCTGGGAAAGAACAAACCAGGTTTTCTTGCCCCTCAGCGTTTTATTGGAATTGGCCTTTGAAGTTGTGTCTGTTTATCTTGCTGGGGTTACAAATGCTTCTATTAAGCTATCAACTTTTAGGTTCTATCTAACCTCCAGAACTGCCAAAGAAAATTTCACTACCTCCATAGGTGAAATAAATCTTATTGCTCTACAGTGACTTCACAAAGGTTTTGTTTGTTGAGCATCTATTATGCGGAGCAGACACCCTGAGCACTGTAGATGATACATGTTCATTCCCTCTAGAGGATTACTGCCTCTTTGGACCGTGTGCTGGGCAGCATCTTTTGGATCCATTGCAAAGGTGAATACTTGGCCTTCAACCAGGACTCATAAAATTACTCCGGCCATTGCATGTGATGGAGGTCACAACAGTCTGATTTCAAATTTCAGCCCCACCGCTTACCAAATGTAGCCTGGGGTAATGTAGTTAACCTCTCTCAGGCTTAGTTTCTCATTGGTAAGTGAGGGTAATAATATTCAGCTCAGGGAACTGTTGGGAAGTTTGAATGCTGCAGAAATCACTGGAACGTTTGTATTTCATTTTATAAGGCATCTTCTCACAAGCACCCTTCTCTATAGCAGCCTCCATGCAAAATCCCACAAGTAGAAAAGAACTGTTTTTTATTTAATCTGAAAAAGCATTCTTCATTGTGAACTCTTGAGTTGCTCCTGGGTCTCTTTTTCTTTTTTCTGAGTCTGTCTTATTAATGGTGTTATTTTCTTTGTCTTTAAAAGCAACATGATGTCATACCTTTTGTAAGAAATCAATTCACTTAGAGAATGTCTACTTTTCTTTTTTGAGACACCCTTGATCTGTCACCCAGTCTGGAGTGCAGTGGTGATCACAGCTCACTTCAGCCTCAAACTCCTGGGCTCAAGCGATCCTCCCGCCACAGCCTCCCGAGTAGCTGAGACTACAGGCATGCACTACCGTACGTGGCTAAGTAACTTCTTTTTATTTTATTTATTTATTTGAGATGGAGTCTTGCTCTTCGCCCAGGCTGGCGTGAAATGGCACGATCTTGGCTCACTGCAAACTCTGACCCCCGGGTTCATGCAATTCTCCTGCCTCAGCTGCCCGAGTAGCTGGGACTACAGGTGCATGCCATCACACCCAGCTAATTTTTGTATTTTTAGTACAGACGGGGTTTCGCCATGTTGGCCAGGCTGGTCTTGAACTCCTGACCTCAGGTGATCCACCTGCCTTAGCCTCCCAAAGTGCTAGGATTACAGGCATGAGCCACTGAGCCTGGCTGCAACTTCTTTTTAAAAATAACATTTTTGTGTGTTGAATTGTGTCCTCCAAAATTTCATGTTGAAGTCCTTAACTGCAGTACCTCAGAATGCAACCTTATTTGGAGATAAGGTCTTTGCAGAGTTAATCAAGTTAACATGAGGTCACTAAGTTCAGTCCTAATCCAATATGACTTTTATCCTTATAAAAAGGGGAAACTTGGGCAGGCATAGTGACTCATGCCTATACTCCCAGCACTTTGGGAGGCTGAGGTGGGAGAGTCACTTAAGCCCAGGAGTTTGAGATGAGCCTGGGCAACAGGCAACACAGGGAGATCTTGTCTCTCCAAAAAAAAAAAAAAAAGAAAAGAAAAGAAATCGCCAGGTGTGGTGGCATGGGCAAGCACCTATGTTCCCAGCTACTGGAAGGCTGAGGCAGGACAATCACTTGAGCCCAGGACATCGAGGCTGTGGTGAGCCATTATGGTGCCCCTGCACTCTAGCCTGGGCAATACAGCAAGACCGTGTCTCAAAAAGAGGTGGGGAGCAGAATTTGGAGACAGACATGCACACAGGGAGAATACCACATAGAGGTGAAGGCGGAGATCAGGGTGATGCTTCTGCAAGCCAAGGAACATCATTGATTGCCAGCAAATTACCAGAAGCCAGGAGAGAGGCACGGAACAGATTCTTCCTCACAGCTCTCAGAAGGAACCAACCCTGCCCACACCTTGATCTCAGACTTTCCACCTGCACAACTGTAAGACAATAAATCTCAGTTGTTTCAGCCACCCAGTTTGTGGTACTTTATTATGGCAGCCCCAGCAAACTAGTACAATACCCAACCATGTCATGCTCTGAATGTGTCCTGGCTCACTAAAGAGGATTTTCATATTTAGATGAAGAATTCATGACAGTGTGGGCCACAAGCTTGAGAATTAAGCAACAATCGGACAGTGTTGGCAGTCTTTGTTTGATTCCCAGGTCTGTTTGATTCCTAGGATTTGCTTGGCGTCTGCTCCCTGTGTCTCTTGTTCATCCACATCTGGGACTCCTTTCTTTGACCTGCAGACCCAGTCCCAACCAGTGTTTGCAGGGTGAATCAGTGTTGACCCTATAATGATCTGCAAGGGCCTGGCTGTCAGGCGTGCTCCCGGGCTGCAAATCCTACTTACGCTCTTCAGGGCTTTCAGGATAGAGTGCACACTCCTTGGATTAGTTCTAAAGGTCTTTTATATTTGCACTGTGCCTATCTCTCTGGCTTATTTTTTTTACTACTCTCCACCCTTGTTTGCTCTAACCATATTAAACTATTTACAGTTCTTCAAAAGCATCAGGCTGTTTTATGACTCTGTGCTTTGAAAATACCTAGAATGTTACCCACTGAAAATTGCCCTCTTTATTAGCTAACTCCCGCTTATCCTTTACCATTGGACTCAAACATCACCTTCTTGGTAGTCCATTGATGTGCATTATTTATTGTTTTGTCTGCCAAGCTTGTTTCTCCTTCTTTGTAATGCCCCCGATTTCCCTTGAGGAACCACCATCTCCCACTGTCAGTGCACATGGATTAGTTGGAGACTCATCCCTGGTTTTGGTGTTAGGATCAGGTGACCCAGACCTGGAAAATTAGAGCACTGGATCCCCTGACCAAAAGATTAGTTCAGGGATGGGCATGTGACCCAGGTCAAGTATTGGGATTTGTGCGTGAGCTTTTAGTGATGCCATAACAACAACTTCAACAAGTATTTATTGATCACTTATATACCAGCCACCGCCTTGCTGGGAATTCAACAGTAAACCAAATATCCAAAGTCTCTATCCTTATGGATTTTTTATTCATAGACAGGAGATATTCTCTTGTTCTTCTGTCTTTTAAACATACATTTTGGAATGCAAAGGTCTAGATTCCAGAAACTATTTTGTCACCACAGGAAGCCTGAGCATTAAGCAAGCATGAAGGAGGATAGAAGGGAGAGATGGTGAGAGAACAGGATCTGATGGCATGATTTGAGCTCCTGGATCAAACTCTACCTGAAAATGAACTACCACTAAACTTTTCAGTTAATTTAATATTTTGTTGTCATTTAAGCCAGTTTGGGGTTTAAGTGACTTACAAATTAAGGAGTACCGTTTTGTACACCCTTCCACCATTTAGAGGCTACTTTTCTCTGTTGAACTTTATACTCCTCTATCATTTTGTTTATTCGATTAGTTATTCCTTTATTCCGGAAAAGATTTATGTCCACTTACTGTTATGTACCCATAACACATAGCAAGTTAGCATAACTTGAAAGTAGATATGAAAGATGAGAAAAAGAAATGAGACAAGTTCATAAAATTCATCCCATAAAGAGTGAGACACGATTTAGTTTTCAGATTTCTAGCAGCCAATGTGACAATGGTTATATAATTCCTACACAATGGAAAAGGTATCTAAATTAAAACAATCCTGTTCTTAGGAGAAGTATGACTATTAGTAAATTGAAGAGCAGAAAGAATCACCCACACCCCAGGTCCACGTGAAGAAGGCTCTAGAGAAATGATGAACAACATCCTCACAGAGCACTCACAACGTGTTTCTTGGGGATGTTTCTCAGAGCACCCATGAATTCAATGAAATTTATTTTTTAGAAGAGCAATTTAATTACTTCATTTTGTCTGGTCATGGTGGCTCACGCCTGTGATTCCAGCACTTTGGGAGGCTGAGAAGGGTGGATCACCTGAGGTCAGGAGTTCGAGACCAGCCTGGCCAACGTGGTGAAACCCCGCCTCTACTAAAAATACAAAAATTAGCCAGGCATGGTGGTGAGTGTCTGTAATCCCAGCTACTTGGGAGGCTGAGGAAAGAGAAATGCTTGAGCCTGTGATGTGGAGGTTGCAGTGAGCTGAGACTGCACCACTGCACTCCAGCCTGGGAGACAGAGAGAGATGCCATCTCAACAACAACAACAACAACAACAAAAATCACTTCATTTTGTAACAGGCACTTAACAGAATATATGACAGTTATAATAAAGTGAGTAGTCCAAAGTATTCTGGTATTGCATAGTTGGAGGGAATGGAGGTAGATTGAGGGAAGACTTCTTGGAAGAAGAGGCATCTAGAAGATGAACTGAGGGTAAGATGTGTGCATGTAGGTGTGTGTGCTCACGTGTCTAAGCATTTTGGGCAGAGGGAACATCATGTGTAAAGGTGAGGAGGTAAATGCAAATAGGCTGAATCTAAGGACATGAAATATGTCCAGACTGGCTGCAGTGTGGGGCACAAAAGGAGAGCAGTGAGGTGGAGGTTTGGATGAACCTGCAGAGGAGGGCAGAGGCTGAGGCATGTAGGAGCTTAAAAGCAGGGACAAGTTTTGTGGGAGAAGATAAGGAGTTCCGTTTTGGATGATCAGAGAAAGTAATCTGCAAAACTGGCTAAAAGAAGAAGCCAAAGAGATAGGAAGGAGATAGTGAGAAAGTGTTGAATGAATACCAAAGACGAGGGCATTTCAGGAAGAGAGCAGTACCTACCCTCAGCTAAGTTTTAAGCTCCCCAGAGCAAACTGTGCTTCATGCAGCCCTAGAGTCCCACCACTAAGAGGTTTAAAGGAGGCCCTCGAAGGGTCTGATGGGTGGGCTTTGGGGATCCCAGGAGGATTCAGCAGTTTATAATAGTTCTGTAAAGCAGACCAAGCTGATCTGCACTTCCTTCAGGCAATCCTCCACAAATATGCTTTCACCAGGCTTTTGGGAGTATGGCCAGCAGCGATTTTGAGATTATAATCCTTGGGCAATACTCAACTATTCCGTGTTGTTCATTAAAAAATGAATTATATATTTTCACAGTCAACTGAGCTGAATTGATAATTTCATATAAAAGCAGAGTTTACTTAGTACATATGCAAGAATTGAAGGCCATTTCCCCTCTGCTCAAAGATGAGCGGAAGGAGGACATTGGGTCAGAGTTCATTCCTTTGTCACAGCAATCTTTATCATCTTTGATTTGCTGCCTTTTCCATTAGTTTGTCCCTTGAGGGCAGAATGCTGACTAATTCAATGTTGCGACTCCAGTGCCTGGCACAGTAACTAGAACAGAGTAGGTGCTCAGTATCCACTGAAAGATAAATAGATACTGGGACCTTAATGGAGAGCTGGTGGGGAGAAGGGAGTGAGGTGGGGGCAGGTAGGGCTGGCCAGCCCATACCCTAAGGTGATCCAGCCAAGCCTAGTGTGGTTCACAGTGTGAAGGAGATCGGGGCCATATATTTGGGCAGTAGAGTCAGCATTAGGATGGGGAGGCGGTGAGCTAGGTGAAGCAGCAATTAGGGGAGTCTAACCTCCCAGGAAGAGGAAATGTCAGGTTGTTATGGTTCAACCAATGGAGCTAAGGTTCAAGTGTGGACCACAGTGCCAGTGGCCAAATTAGGAAGCAATGTGGAATCCAATGGTGTTTACATGTGATGGAGGCACAGCTGTGGCTTGAAGGAGCTCCATAGCAGATACCCAACTTCTGGAAACAAGATTAATTTCAGACCTCTACCAGAAAAATGGAAGGGCTGAGACTGGAGAATAGATTGGTGGTTGGTTTATTTTGGTTCTCTGACTCTGGCTTTCTTGTTTATACTTCAAACCCACAATATGAAATATGATTTCACATACCTGTGAGTTTGAGAAAGAGAGAGGAAAAGGAGAAATAAATGTCCTTTTTGCTCAAAGCTACTAATCTAATTTTATTTCAGATCTTCTTGGTGCAATGTAGAGACACTCAAGACTGATTTATTTACTTCAAGAGCTTACAAAAACAAGATTGAGTGACATGCTGGCTTCTAATGTTCTTTTGGGAAATATCTTGGGTTAAATGGTGCTTTCATTTTCTATTTTTTCATATAAAAAGAACTCTGGGACTTGTAGTTGAGTGACTGAAGGAGGACTAAAATCAATCCTCTACCTCTGAAAGTTGAGATCTTAGATTTTACTATATATTCTCTCATTCCTATAAAAAGTAGCAGCTCCTGCTGCAGAATGTTACTTATTCTGCTACTTTTGACCCCAGGCCTGAAGAACTCCTATAGATAGCATGTGAAGTTCCATAAATATCTTCAAGTATGACCTACAATGACTACATTAGCTTTTCCTCTCACTAGTGCTGTTGCTGGGGCAGAAGTTCCCAGAGGTCTGAGATTAAAGAATTCCACCCCTCCTAGGCACACTCGTACCACCAACCACAACTCCCAGCCCGAGCTCAGGATCTGTGGGGCATTAAAGTAAAACAAAACTCAAGAAAGCATAAGAAAAAACGTGACATGTTCAATAGTGGTTATGGGTTGTAAGTATCAAAAACTTTCAAATAGAGATGACTACATTTACACTCCATTTTCTTCTGGAAAAATTATTGGTTTTGCTCACCAACTCTGAAAATCCACATATAGCAGTAGATGCTAGGAAGGAGTTAGGAGCAACTTGAACAGCTCTCATTTTTGAGCTCCTGGGAACTGGTTCCCAGGCCAGCACCCCCGCCACCAGGATGTGGCTTTCTGGTGAATGAGAGCCATCGATGGGCCTAGAAATTAGTCTTTTATGTTAGTGTGCTAACCATGTGACTAGAACACATTCTCCTCTACATTAGTGTCCTAAAGCATTAGCAAAATAATATGTCACTCATGATGCGACTGAGTGAAATGTATAAAGGAAATTGGTTTACTAAACCCATTAGGTTAAAAGGCAAATGGGAGACTAAAACAATAATCAAATGGCAATATTTTAATTTTTAGGATTAGTTATCTGACAGGAAATTTCTCTTTTAATTTAATTCCTACATTTTAAAACAATGAAGTTTAAGGAGCCTTAGAGAGAAACACACAAATCAGCACACTTAGTCCTTTTTATAGAGTTTCAGGGTTCCAACCCACTCTTGCTAAAAAGTACTATTTCAGCCACCAAAACAGAATAATTCAATATGAGAACTAAAAAAAAAAAAAAAAAAAGCCCATGGAGATAAGGAGCTAAAATGAAGTCAAAGAATCGGGAATAAATTTTACCCAAATGAATGACTCAAGATGTGAGATCCCAGCCTATACTTCTGCCTGGCACTTGAACTCCTACATTTGCAAGTTGTATGAAATCTCCTCTAATCTAGAATTGGAATTTGCCTGTAAGCAGCTATAGTTTTCTTATTCTTACTGTCTGGTTAAATAGGTTAAAGCAGGCAGGCAAGTCTGTCAGCAGGGCCTGAGAGAAACAAGAATGTAGTGGGAATCAGGAGAGGTGTGTGAGTGACAGTGTTAGGGGGAAAAGGAAGAGAAAGGAGAGGTAACTCTCAAAACACAGCCAGAGGAAACGAAGCTCTTGTTACAATCATGGCAGAAAGGTCTTGATACTGTTTTTCCCCAGAACTGAGGTGGATGCGGCTGTCAGGAAGCACCCTCCATAGAGGCAAAGTTGTTGAAAACTGATCTAAGTCATATGATTTTACGTAGTGCAACTGCCCATCAATGGATTCAGGACTGGCACTTGGCAAGTTTTTTATTATTATTATGAATATTATTTTTATTAGAGTACTGAGGGTTAATAACAGAAGACTACATTTTCTTCTCACTTTTTAAATTAGAGGCTGACATTGATTTAAAATGTCTAACAGAAAGCCATGGCTTATTCCTCACTGATTTATGAGCATCAAAGGATGGGGAAGCTAGCCGCATTCTTGTCATTTCAGTGGTTCATTCTCTCCTTATTCTGAGTGAGGTTTTTAATATATTGGCTATGTGGTGTCTAAGTTTTGATCATCTCTACCGTTCACCTGGCACTTTGCACATCTGCTCACAATACTTGGCATGTTTTCAGTGTGTTTTAAAGCTCTGATTAGGTTGTTGGCCCATGGAGGGCAGGAGTCATTTCCTAGACTTTTTTTATATCCCTCACATACACCTATGCACTTGGTACTGTGTCTGCACGTAAACTAAATGTAATGAATATTGGTTGATTACTGTTATTTTTTTTAGCATGTAATTCCATATCTTGATATGCTCTTACACAAAATCATAGTTTTTAGATCTAGAAGAGCTGTGGGGGATCATTAGTCCAAGCATGTCATTTTATAGAAGCAGAAACTGAGACTTCTCAAAGAGAGAAAATGCGCTCACAGTTACATGGCACGGTGGGGATTAGAACTTGGCCATCAGACTTCTGCTTTTTCCTTTTGTCCCTTCCCAGTTGGAGAAACTAGTGTTTAAGGAAAGTTCAAGAGACTAGGGAATGAGTGGTAAAATGGATTAGCAGCATACACCATGAGCTGGTAAGTCACCATTCTCAGTTTTGTGTATAGTAAGGATTATGTAAGCATGGCCTAAGTCATTCTGTATGTCACTCAATACTAAAGGGTAATCAGGCAGGCTTCTCTGCCTTTGTGCAGGGCAAAGAGAATGTTCCACAGGCACGTGCCTAAATATGAATAAGAGAATAAGGCAGCAAAGAGTGTGCCTACCTGCTTTCTTCCTCAAGGCCTGGGCTCCATGGTTTCTGTAAAGGCTCTTTTTAGGCAGTTATTTCTGGGCCACTAGCCAAGGTGAAAACATTCTTTTCCTTGACCACAATCCAAAAGGGAACATGCGAGAGATTTTATTCTGTTTGCATCTCAACTGAGGGTCTTCCTTCCTCCTCCTTGCTCTTCCTTCTGAGAACATTTATTGATCACCTACTGTATGCTGAGCACAATGCTAGGTAGACAATGGGGAGACAATTGCAAGAAAGATAGCAGTGCTGTTCTTGAGCTTACAGTTTTATTAGGGAGACAAATATTCCAGGAATGATGAATGGCGAGATAGGTGCTGAAAGAGGTATCTCCAAAGTGTCAATGGGAGCACAAAGGAAGGGGGTAACTAATGACATCTGTGAGGCCAGGCAAGCCTTTTGGAGGAAGTGACATTGAGTCTTTATGAACGAATTATTGTGGGAGGGATCGTTTTGATGGAAAAAGTGGTCCTGGTTGGAGGGGCAGCATGTGCACGCTCATGAAAACATGAGGTGAAATGGTGTGTTTAGGAACCCAGAAGTAGTTTGATGGGGTAGAGAGTAGGGGAAAGCACAGATTTAAAGAACGCTGGATGCTGTGCTAAGGAGTTTATATTTTAGCTTTCGGAGATGGGGAGGAAGGAGCCAACAGAGCAGAAAGTGACTATACTAATGTCCTTTTTTCAAAGTAACACGAGGTACTGAATATAAATAGCACTGCTAAAGAAAAAAATATATCTGAGCTCATTTCTTTTTCCTATAAAGATAAAAATTACTTCTTGGAGATCCTTTTGCAATTGTTAGGCTTTCCCAAGTGGTATGCAACGGTATTTTTAGAAATCAAATCATGTTTCTGATTGATTTGAAATGTATTTTTAATGTTAATGGAAAGGGTGATGGACTGGGAATTATGGAGACCTGGGTTCTAGGTCCTGGGCCACCATTAACAGGGCATAGTAACAGTAGCATATTCCTCATTCACCATGTGAGGGGATGGGAACAGGAACTTTCAGCACTAAAGTTTAGTGTGTGACCCTGTGTATGTGTATGGTGTGTGTTTGTGTGTGTGCATTTGTGTGTTTATATCTAGCCTAATTCAAAAACAAAATGAGGCAGTTTCTAATGAAAGGTACTGATAGAGGCCAGGTGTGGTGGCTCACGCCTGTAATCCCAGCAGTTTGGGAGGCCAAGGTGGGAGGATCACTTGAGGTCAGGAGTTTGAGACCGGCCTGGGCAACATAGCAATACTCTGACTATACTCCAGTCTGGATAACAGAGTGAGACCCTGTCTCTATGTTTTTTTAATAAAGGCATTCATACATTCAGAGTCAAAGCCTGAAACCTAGATTCAAAGACAAAAGTCAAGTAGTAAAGAGTGCAGAGGGATAACATAGGGTTGCTAACTTTTAATTTGGCCAAATAAGGATATAATAAAAGTAAACAAAGCAAAGCCTAGTCATTCTCAACAACAAATGGGAAGGAAATAATGGCAGAATAAAGAACAGTCTTCTAAGTTGCCATTATGCCATGAAATTCTTACTTAAATTTTATTAATTTTCTGAATAGATAATATATGCATAAGTTTCAAAATTCAAGAGGTAAAATGTGTATATGGTGAAAAGTCTCCCTCTCACCTTTTCTCCTAACTACCCAGTCTTTCTCCCCAGGCACTGTACTTTCTAGATGCCAAGATAAGGTAGGAAATATGACTAGTTGCAAAGCCCTCAAAGATCAAGGTTTATCACAAAAGAAAGGCTTTAAATTTCTTTTTTCAAAAAAATTCTTAAAAGGGAGAATTTAAGCTCTTAAGAAATTTGTCAAAAGGATGCCTATACAAAGGATCTGGAGTAAAATAACGAAGAATAAACTCAGGAGTTGCTACAGACAATGTGGGGGATTTTCTCATTTCTGAGCTCTTCATCTCTTAAAGAATTTAAATAAATACTTAATTGAATTCCCCAAATTCTACCCCATTAAGAAATGCAGAGGACAGACTTTGACCTGGAGTATTTTGAGGAAAGAGATTACCCAAATTCCTATTTACTTCTTCTCTAGAGAAGTCTTAATTTAACTCCTGAATCATGTTTGATTTTGAATACACAAAAGTCACAGCCTGACTTTTGTTCCAGGATAATTCAGCTCAGAAATGAAGTCCTATATAACTGAGTGGGGGAAATCTTTTAAATAAAATTGTTTAGTGTTATCCATTTATATGTGACAGTGTATCTGACAAAGGAGTTGTGTTTGACATAATTACTATTTAGCTGTCCTTCTAGGCTATAATTGGTCAACGGGTTCAACTGCTTTTAGAGGCCACTCCTGAAATGTGAAAGTGGTGTCGTATAATCAGTATGTAGAAAGGATCCTGATCTTCTGTTGGCCAAAGTAGGCACCTTGGATTTGGAGCTGGTACCAAACAGTTCAGGTAGCAGTTAATACCGGGGCGGCGGGGTGGGGGGGGGGCGGTTATGGTCAACTCCCTTACGTGGCACTACCAATGATGTTACTGTTGGTCAGAAAGCGAATCCTGTGCTGGCTCTGATTCTCAGACTAGTAGGAAAATAAATGTTGTGAAGGAGCATTAAAAGCCTTGGATCAATGCACATCGCATGATGTAGCCATAAATCATGACCTGTAGAATAAAGAACTGACATCAGATCAATAATTGCCAGAAAAATTAAATTTTTCATTACTTGAAACAGAAAAGTAATGGTTGAGTGGTTAAACCTAAAACCTTCCTTCGCTTCAGGTGACTGGGAGACCCAGCTGTGTAATTTGTTGAGGAGAAAGCAGCTGGCATAGAATTTTGAGGGAATGAGATAAGTTAAACTGGGTAGATCTTATTTCTATTTTTAGTAGTCTTTGAGTCCATCAGTTAATGGAGATACAGATTTCTTCAGGGCCTGTTAATTACAGTAGAGGTTAGAGAGCCCCAGTGACAGTTCTTCCTTGGGGGTCCTCCTCTGCTTAAGACATCTCTTAGGGAGAATTTTGGAGTCTGCAAAACAAGAGGTCCTGTCCCAAAGCGGCCACAGCAGAGACAAACATTGACAGGGATGTGTGATTCACGGTTCCTCCCACTGCAGTCCTGCTGGGAGCAACAAAGCCCAAGCCACCATGTACAGCCTAACGGACAGATGTCCCACTGAGGCCAGGAGTACCCTCCTCCCCGCTCCCTCCACCCTCTATGCATGCACACATTGTAGTTTTTTCAGAAGTACCCCCAAATTACTTTCTTGCTAATCTGCCTGTCTTTTCTTGTCTCCCTAGCAGTTCCTTCCCAGACACAGGACAGAAAAGAAGGGTGGGATTCCCCACTGGAAAGCTGTTTCCACATTTAATTGATCTGTAATTCATAGTGGCCCCAGCTCTGAAGCCCACTCTGGCCTTAACCCATCGTTCAGCCAAATACTTAATGACCTGTAAACAACACAACAGCTGTTCGCAGGGGTCCATATAGTCAAAAGACCCCGAGGTGAATCTTTTGTAAGGCAAAGCATCTTTTTGTGTGTGATGCAGAATCCCTTCCTCTAACTTATCTGCTTTATAGGTTAGTGCACTCCAGGGCTCTCCAACCATAAACATAACATTTGTAGTTAGAGTCACAGAAGAATGCTGATGAGATTTCCAGTTAAATTCAGACAAAATGGGGTCTGATTTTCTCATGGTGGCAGAGTGGCTGTTAACATGCCATCCTTCACCTCTGTTTCACGTTAAAGATCAGTGCTTTAATTGTTCTAGCTAGCAAGGAACCAGATGCCCCTCCTCTTTAACAGAGAAACACACATTTCATTTGCCCAATTTTTCTTTGACCCCAAGAGAAGGGTAAGACCCTTTGTAGGGAAAGCACTAAATTCGGAGTGAGAGGCTTGGGGAGAAGGTGCCCTATAGCAGCCAAACAGAGGGAGAGCGCAAATGCCAGGTAGAGGCTACGATTGTCCAACTCGTTCATTAAACTTCTGAGAATGCAATGTATGGTAGGAATGCTTTATCTCCATTAATAGAAGTATTATGCCACAAGGAGAAAAACATTGTATGAATAAACAAAGACAAATAGGCTGTTGTAAAAGGAGTAAAATGGAGTAACTTCCATTTCTATTGTTTCTCTCGTACTGAAAAGACATATGTTCATCATAAAAATTTTGAAAAGTATAGAAAAATACAAGAAAAAATCCAAAAATACAAAGCCCCAGCCACCCTGTACAGCCTAAGGGACAAGCATCCCGCTGAGGCCAGAAATGCCCTCCTCCCTGCTCTCTCTACCCGCTATGCATGTCTTTTTTTCTGGGCATATGTGCACTATAACAATTGATCACATTGGACAGATGAAACTTGCTTTTCACTTAACATGTAGTGAACATTTCCCATGCCATTTAATATTATTTTATAACCACAACTTTATGGCTATATGATACATTTTTAGGATATTAAAACAACTTTTAAAAATAAACATGCTGGGCTTCATACCTAGGTGATGAGTTGATAGGTACAATACACCACCATGTCACACATTTACCTATGTAACAAACCTGTACATACTGTGTATGTACCCCAGAACTTAAAAAATAATCAATCAATCAATCAATCAACATTCTTTAGTAGTGATGAGCATACTTTAACTCTGTGCTCATCCATTATTTTCTTAGGATAAACTTGTAAAAAAACTTCTGTTTTCTAAAGCTGTATTTGTCTCAAGTGAAGGGGAAAAAGACTCACTAAGCCCTGTTTGCTAGTTATTAATACCAGGGGGCAGCATAGAATAGTATTTTAAAAGCCTGGGTCTGTAGCCAAACCATCCCCATTTAAACCCCACTTCTACCCTCTGGATGCTTGGTTTCCTCATCTGTATAATGAGGATAATAATGGTGCCTGTGCTCTAGGGTTGCTGGGTGATATAAATGAATTCATATAGAAACACACATCTGGGCCGGGCATGGTGGCTCACGCTTGTAATCCCAGCACTTTGGGAGGCTGA
Source organism: Pan troglodytes (assembly GCF_028858775.2). Classification (NCBI taxonomy): domain Eukaryota; kingdom Metazoa; phylum Chordata; class Mammalia; order Primates; family Hominidae; genus Pan; species Pan troglodytes. The sequence continues at coordinate 53,242,864 of NC_072408.2, read as the reverse complement.
GGCGGGCGGATCACGAGGTCAGGAGATCGAGACCATCCCGGCTAACAAGGTGAAACCCCATCTCTACTAAAAATACAAAAAAATTAGCCAGGCGTGGTGGCAGGCGCCTGTAGTCTCAGCTACTCGGGAGGCTGAGGCAGGAGAATGGCGTGAACCCGGGAGGCGGAGCTTGCAGTGAGCCGAGATAGTGCCACTGCACTCCAGCCTGTGCGACACAGTGACTCCGTCTCAAAAAAAAAAAAAAAAAGAAAAGAAACACACACATCTGACTCATTATGATACTGCCTCCTTTTAATTCCACCAATGGCTCAGTTAGGTGGGCACTATTATGGCTATATCTGGAAGCACATGTGCAGAAATGAGAAGTAAATTACCCAGGGTGGCCAAACTCAGATTCCATGTGTCAGCTCCAAAATTCATTCTTTCCCCCATTATACTATAATTATTAATTTTATCTATGTGGAAACCCAATTTAGATACTGAGCTCTGGAAGTAAAGGTTTTCAACCTCACTTCAAATCTCTGCCTAAGTATAGCTGCCTCAAAAAGAAGTGACTGTCTGGCATACCACTGTAAGCCTCCTGGCTCTTGTCACAAACTTATCTTTTGAACTTACATTTTTATTGTCTGTCTTCCCCACTAGAATGCATGCTCTCTGAGAGGGAGTTGTGTTGTTTAAATGATTTAGCACCAAATCTGGCACCTGGAAAACTTGTGTCAAATAAATATATCTTATCATTCAATTATGTATATAGCCTAAAATGCCAGATCATTGTCAAATTATCTCTTTTTGTTTAAGCTATTAAGATTATCTACATGTATCAGATCACCTGGATAACTGACAACTTTTCCTTTCACTTTTTACTAAAAGCACCTTTGATTTTTTCACAAAGAGCATCAAATTATAAGTACATTGATAAATATGTTGATAAAATCATAAGCTACAATAGGTATATAAAACACATGATTGTCAGTGGTGAATGTAGTGTTTTTCTCTCCTATCCAATTCTTTTCAGAAATCTTCTCCCGATAGGAAAAGGACTCAAATATAAATACTTTCCTAGAAACCCTCTCATTTCCTGAAGCCCAGAGTTATACTTGCCCAGTACAGACTGTGTATACAGGCCAGGTTGGCTGACTGATCCATCTCACAACTGGATCATTCCATAGGCAATAGCAAGTACAATCAGACTTCAAACCCTTTGCTTTGCCTAATTTTCTTCATTGCTTTTTCTTTCTCTATCTCTTTCAGAATTCCCACTTATTCTTCAAGTGTCATGTGAATATCTATTCTCTGTAAAGCCTGCTCTTACTTCCCTTCTCCCCTGGGAGAGAGTTTGGCTCTGTTCATTGTACTTCTTTGGCACAATGTACGTAATGTGACTATGGCTCTGAGGACATTATATTGCATTTTAAAAAATTTGTGTTCTCATGGAGACTGAGATTCTTGAGGACAGGGATCATTGCTTACAACGTTGCATAGCATATTAGAGGTTCTGCTGAATGAATGAACTATATGTGTGAGTATGTGTACTTAGAGTTTGTTAAGTGAGTAACAGGAAGCTAGGGGAGATTTTAAGTAAGGGAGTAGCAGGAACCAATGTATGGCTTAGGAGTACATGTTTGACTGTCCGTCACTCTACCCAAATCCTGGCATTCTGGCTTGTAGGCATGTGCTTAATTGCTAAAACTTACTCTTTCAATCTTAGACATTTCATTTGAAAAAATTTTGTTTCCTTGTTTGGTGCTTCTATAGCCTGGCTCTTCTCTCCAAAGATTGTAATTTATTTACTTTTTTCCCTCAAATTTCCTTATACATTGGGTGATATTTTACCTTCTTATTGGTACTTCCATTGTCAAAAAACACTCATCTTTTTCAACACTGAAACCAGTTGACTATAGGAAGTGGGTGGAGAATGTCGTGCCACACACTGCTCAGTAGGGTTAGGAGCTACCATGCATGATTTCAAGTTTCAAGGGGATTCCAAGCAGCCAATGCATACTGTTTCTATCATTGTTTTTCCTCCATCCACTGAAAGCCTTAAGAGTAAGGTCTATGTCTTATTCATTGCCGTGTCCCCAGCGTCTATTAAAGTGTCTGGGATCTAGTAGATACTAGGAAAAAAAAGTATTTAATAACGAATGACTAACTGATGAAAGGAAGGAATGAGGCTTCTGAGCTAGAGAACATATTTGATTTTGAGTAACTCTGATACTCCCCAAAAGGGTGAAGGTGGCAGGAGCTGAAATCTTGTCAGTATTTAATAAGGCTCTGCAGCTCATATTACTGTCAGAGGCATTCGAACCAGAGCAACTCCATCTTGAATAGTGGCTGGGTAAAATGAGGCTGAGACCTACCGGGCTGCATTTCCCTGAGACAGGCATTCTTAGTCACAGGATGAGATAGGAGGTCGGCAGGAGATAAAGGTCACAAAGGCCTTGCTGATAAAACAGGTTGCATTAAAGAAGCCAGCCAAAACCCACCAAAACCAAGATGGAGATGACAGTGACCTCTAGTCGCCCTCACTGCTCATTACATGCTAATTATAATGCACTAGCATGTTAAAGGACACTCCCACCAGCGCCATGGCAGTTTACAGATGCCATGGCAACATCTGGAAGTTACCTTGTATAGTCTAAAAAGGGGAGGAACCCTCCATTCTGGGAATTTCCCTTTCCCAGAAAACTCATGAATAATCCACCCCTTGTTTAGCATATAATCAAGAAATAGCTATAAGTGTTCTTAGTCCAGCAGCCCAAGCTCTGCTCTGCCTATGGAATAGCCATTCTTTTATTCCTTTACTTTCTTAATAAACATTTTTTCACTTTATTCTGTGGATTCGCCTTGAATTCTTTCTTGCGTGAGATCAAGAATCCTCTCTTGGGGTGGTCTGGATCGGGACCCCTTTCTGGTAACACTACCATTAAAGAAAATGGTTCTGGAGCCTTTGAAGAACTCTTTGGCAAGAAGTCCAGTAAGTCCGTGAAGTTCATCTTTCCTCACAGGGAGTTTACCAACTTGAATGCATGTTTTTCATTACTGAGTTGACTGGAGATGTCATTTGCAGACTTTCGCTTTGGAGTTAAGTCAACAACATCATTCTTGCATTTTAAATGAGCTCATGTTTGCCCTGTTCCCATCAATTCCTCTTTCTTTCTCTGCTGTTTTCCCGTTTAAGTTAAGGTTCTATGCAGAGAAGAGGAGAGGCAGAGAGGGAGGAGTTCTGCGGCTACTGCCACGTTTTCATGGAGGATGAGTGTTCCCTGGGACAGATGGGAAGGAAGGTGACACATCAGCGTTCCTGAGTCCTGGGAGTGGGCTGCAGTTATGTGGGAGATCTGGCAAACTTGCCCGAAGCTAAGCTCTTAACGCTGTTTGCTAGTTGCTGACTTCTTGTTAAATAGCTCTAATTGTAGACACTATTCCAAGATGAACTATGTTTTATATATATTAAATTGTACACTATTAGATTTCATGTTGGTCCCCAGAGATAGTTTTAGGCCGATCATGCCTTTAAACAAACAAACAAACAAACAAACAACAACAACAAAAAACATACCCGGGAGGCTCTGCCTGGTTTCACAGCTGGGCCCTGGCCTGTGGGTTTCAGCCTGTGATGGACTCTTAGGTAAAATCGACCTGAGCTTCCAGCCTTGTGTTGCACGTTGTGCGTCCTTCACTTTCGCAGACACTTTATTTTCTCAACATCCTATTGATATTTAGGAGACACAGTAGCTGCAGTGATGTGTCACAGACACTCAGGAACTTTACAACACCCAGGACGCTGGATTTTGGGTCTGGAAGATGGTGAGTAGTAGGAGCTGCCTTTACTGAGAGCCTGGCTTTAAATTGTTCTTTAGGCTAAAGGAACCACAGCCAAAAAGACAGATTGAGGTGGTGCTGCTTCTGCTGATGACACAGGCTTTCTGATGGCCCGAAGGAGCAGTTCTCTCTCCTGGGTCTGTGGGGCACAACTGAAGGAAATCACTCGCTACATCTCAATCAGACCTTTTCTTCTCACTCCTCTTCACTGACACAAATTCTCACAGAAAGTTTACAAAAAAAAAAAAAAAAAAAATTATCAGAGCGTTTAAGAAGCCTTACTCCATGTGAATTATAATTTAGTGGGATCACTTTCCAGCGGATTTCTGAGGAGAGAAAAAGGGTGCTTCTTTATAGGTCCCCAAGTTACACATTTAATCTTTCTATTATGTTGGGATTCTAGGTGGTTTACACTTATTTAAGCTTCGTTGGTCACAATTTTTTTTTCTAATGGCTAAAATAATGCTGGTTTTTCACGTCCTGTCATCCCACCCCATTTCCTAGTTTAGTGTTCCCTGTTCAGTCACTCGGTGGTCACTATTATCCTGTATCTTCCCAGTATGTGACTACTCTCTCACCCTTTATTTTCAAAAACAAATTTTTATTTTTATTTTAGTAACAGGGTCTCACGGTATCACCAGGCTGGAATGCAGTGGCGCAATCACGACTCACCGTAGCCTCGACCTCCTGGGCTCAAGGGATTCTCCTGCCTTGGCCTCCTGAGTAGCTGAGACTACAGGTGTACATTACGTTGCCCAGCTAATTCTGAATTTTTTTTGTAGAGACAAGGCTTTGCTATGTTGTCCAGGCTGGTCTTGAACTCCTCGCCTTAAGTGATTCTTTCACCTTGGCCTCCCAAAGTGCTGGGATTACAGGTGTGAGCCACTGCACCCGGCATCACCCTTTCTTAATGGTGGGCTTCCAGCAGTGATATTGTGTCCGGAATGGGTGGGTCCTTGGTCTCACTGACTTCAAGAATGAAGCCGTAGACCCTCGCGGTGAGTGTTACAGTTCTTAAAGGCTGCATGTCCGGAGTTTTTTCCTTCTGATGTTCGAATGTGCTTGGAGTTTCTTCCCTCTGGTGGGTTCGTGGTCTCGCTGGCTCAGGAGTGAAGCTGCAGACCTTTGCGGTGAGTGTTACAGCTCTTAAGGCGGCACGTCTGGAGTTGTTCGTTCCTCCCTGTGGTTCGTGGTCGCAGTGGCTTCAGGAGAGAAGCTGCAGACCTTCACAGTGAGTGTTACAGCTCATAAAGGCAGTGTGGACCCAAAGAGTGAGCAGCAGCAAGATTTATTGCAAATAGCTAAAGAACAAAGCTTCCACAGTGGGGAAGGCCACTGGCGGGGGTTGCCACTGCTGGCTCGGGCAGCCTGCTTTTATTCTCTTATCTGGCCCCACCCACATCCTGCTGATTGGTCCATTTTACAGAGAGCCCAGTGGTCTGTTTTGAGAGGGCACTGACTGGTGCGTTTACAATCCCTGAGCTAGACACAAAGGTTCTCCACGTCCCCACTAGATTAGCTACATACAGAGTGTGGACACAAAGGTTCTCCAAGTCCTCACCAGAGTAGCTAGATACAGAGTGTCGATTGGTGCATTCACAAACCCTGAGCTAGACACAGGGTGCTGATTGGTGTGTTTACAAACCTTGAGCTAGATACAGAGTGCCGATTGGTGTATTTACAATCCCCTAGCTAGACATAAAGGTTCTCCAAGTCCCCACCAGACTCAGGAGCCCAGCTGGCTTCACCCAGTGGATCCTGCACCAGGGCCGCAGGTGGAGCTGCCTGCCAGTCCTGCCCCGTGCGCTCGCACTCCTCAGCCCTTGGGTGGTCGATGGGACTGGGCACCGTGGAGCAGGGGCAGCACTCGTCAGGGAGGCTCTGGCCGCACGGTAGGGGCGGGGGGTGGGTTGGGGGGAAGGCTCAGGCATGGCGGGCTGCAGGTCCTGAGCCCACACCCACCCAGAACTCACGCTGGCCCACAAGCACCGCACACAACCCCCGTTCTAGCCCGCACCTCTCCCTCCACACCTCCCTGCAAGCTGAGGGAGCTGGCTCCTGCCCTCGCCAGCCCAGAAAGGGGCTCCCACAGTGCAGCAGCAGGCTGAAGGGCTCCTGAAGCGTGGCCAGAGTGGGAGCCCAGGCCGAGGAGGCCCCGAGAGCGAGCAAGGGCTGTGAGGGATGCCAGCACGCTGTCACCTCTCAGTATGGGAATCTGATCCTTCCCTCCCTGGCCACGGCTGATTAGGTCAACGGTGTGCACCTGGGCCAATTAGAACTTTTTTTTTTTTTCCCCCCTGGGTTTCTAAGGAAGCTCTGTCTCTCTATGAGACTGAAACTTTGGAATTATGGGCAGCCATTTCATATTCACTGGGTGGACAAGTATCATCACATTAAGAAGGATGAAGTGAAGGGTTGTGAGGAGACATGGAGAAAGCTTTCACCCCTCTTCCCTCCCTGTTCTAGTCTTCCTGAGGCCTCGCTGTCTTCCTGTTCTTGGGTTATATGAATCACCTCTGTATCTTTATGATAAATCTCCTTCTCCTACCTAGTTTTTTTGGCTCGAGCAAGTGTGAAGTTTTCTTCTGTTGCTTCTAATGAAAAGAATCTTCACTAGTCTGCATTTGTCGAGTCAGTGTTGCAGTTGGCATTGTCACCACTCCAAGAAGCAGATAAAGATACAGAGGGGAAGAGGGAAAAGTGTAAACACACAGTTCCTCACCAAGCTGGGAAATGGGAGGTTTTCTTCTTTTTTTCTTTCACAGTCATAGACTCATTCCTTGAGGGGAAATTTGTGGCGTGTGCAAGAGGTGGGAGACCAGAGCCAAGGACTGCAAATAATAAAGAGCACGATGTAGCTACAATCAGGAAAGAAACAAAGATCTAAAAGGCAGAGTCAAAGTTGAAAGTTTCACATATGGGAACGGGCACCCAACAGAAAGATCTTGGTCTTCTTAGGCAGATAAAATGCTGAGTCTTGGGCCCCTCCCTAGGGATCTAAGGACTCAGGAATGATTTATTCTTGAAAGGCTGATTAAGATGTTTTGAAATTTGCATATTGGCATCTTTTTGCATACCAGGAAAACTAAGAGGACCTTGAAAGTGTTTTGATAATCACCACTCTCTTTTCCCCTTTTGACATGGATAATTCATATCCCATTTTCATGTGACTAATTCAAATATGATTATTATCCAAACAGAAATATTCTTGTAATTTCATTACTGGAAAATAACTTTCTGCTTGTCAGAGCCAAGTTGAGGAAAAGTCAGCATTGTCTGTTTCTCATAAAGCACATTCTTTCTCTGTCTCATGCCAAAATTCTGTCTCAGTTGGAAATAAAGTGGACAAATCTTCACTGTGGCTGATCTATAGCTTTATAAGAGAAGGAATATATTATGATTCTAACTCTGTCCTTGGGACTTGCTGTTCTGATTTCAGGTTACATGAGTAGAATATTTAAAAATCAGGGAGAGTACATATTCAGAATATGGGCATAAAATGGAAATGTTAGATAATTTTTTATTTTTGACATTAAAATGTTTTTCATAAATTAACATAAAAATCACAGAATGGTTTTTACTTTTACTTAGGAAGAGCAAGGCAAATAAATGTTATTCACACATTGTATCAGGCAAAAATGCAAATGTTCTCCCCAACTAACACCATTAAAAATATTGCCTCTCACAAGTTTCTCCTGGCAAAAGTTAGTTTCAAATCTACAATTTAAATATTATGAGCCAGGCAAGGCACTGTGGCTCACGCGTATAATCCCAGAACTTTGGGAGGCTGAGGCAGGTGGATCACTTGAGGTCTGGAGTTTGAGACCAGCCTGGCCAACATGGTGAAACCTTGTCTCTACTCAAAATACAAAAAATTAGCTGGGCGTGATGGCGTATGCCTGTAATCCCAGCTACTCGGGAGACTGAGGCAGGAGAATCGCTTGAATCTGGGAGGCGGAGGTTGCAGTAAGCCGAGATTGCACCACTGCACTCCAGCCTGGGCAACAAAGCAAAACTCTGTCTCAAAAATAAATAAATAAATAAATATTATCAGCCAGGTATGGTGGTGCATGCCTGTAGTCCCAGCTACTTGGGAGACTGAGGTGGGAGGCTGAGATGGAAGCTTGAGGCTGAGCCCAGGACTTCAAATCCAGCCTGGGCAATATAGCAAGACCCCATCTCTAAACCAATAATAAATATTATGTGCACAGGGGTGAAATACAGATGCTTCTTTCACTAATATAGGCTGCTCTGTCTTATGCTTTGTGTTAGTAGATGCATTTCAGTAGACCATATTCTGTTTTTATCTTCCTTCCCAACCTGAAATGAGCAAATGTTTCATGGGTTTTTCCTTCTCCTTTTGGTTTCCCCTCATTACACATTTTGCCAGATGGCCAAGGAGTTTCATCTGGAAAAGAATTTTCCATAATAATAGATCATTTGGTACTCACGGCCAATGATCCCACCTCCCCCTGCCATCTACAGGAACCATGGGATGGAGTAAAGTGGCAAATGAGTCATGCCTGGCAGAGCCTAGAGGAGGGAGAAAGACACAGCAAGCAAGGGGAGGCTTGGCTTGTCAAAGACCTGACCGAGAGTCCTAGGATAGTAAGAGCTGAGTGGTGTGTGTGTGTGTGTGTGTGGTGTGTGTGTGTGTGTGAGAGAGAGAGAGAGCGAACCTATGTACATCCTCAGGAGATACTGTGTGTGTAAGTATTTTGGAGTGTGTAGCTGCAGGTCATTTTGACAGATGCAGAACATGTGTGGCACAACTTTGTATGGCGAAGAGGAGGACTGGGGCAAGAGAGGAACATCAATGTGCTCAAAATGAGATGAGGCTGAGATCCTGGGTGTGTAAGCAAGGGCCTGGTCAAGGAAGCTGTAAAGAAGTGCAAGGGTGAAAGGAAAACTTCCTCTTTGTCCTCAGAAGGTTCAAATCACTCCACAAAAGGCAGGCTAATTGGAGAAAGAGTATGCTAATTTATCATTAATGTTTACATTGTAGATGGGAACACTTCAGAATGAAGACCCAACTCCCCACTGGGGTGCAGAAGCTTATATGCCATCTCAAGATGACAGAAAGAATGGGGACTTGGTGCATGGCCAAAAACAAGTTGTGATGGTAAATCGGGTTTTAGTGGCAAGACAGGTTATGGGAAGGAGAGAAGAGGAGACTTGGCTAGCAAAAGTGATCTTATTATGTAAATGGAACCTCAGAGGTAGCAGTCCTCAGTGAGATTAAGGTAAATTTCCCCCCCCCAGTCCTTTAAAGATGTCAGACTCTCAGTTAATGTTTGCTGGGTCTGGACGAGGGAGGGTCTGGCTGCATCAATGCAGATTTTCTACAGATGCAAATTTTCTCCACAAACGACAGGTTAGGAGGGTGCTACTTCATTTTGCTGGCTCTCTGATAGCCATCTCAAAAATATGTCAAAGAAGTGTATTTTGAGGAAAAATATTTTTCTTTCCTTCAGACTCCACTTTGAAACGTTAAAAAATTTTCACATATTAAAAACCAAGTTGATCCCACTGGAGGGATTTGGGCTAGATGTTGCTAGACAAAGGAGTGGAGACAAATTGGGATAAACACAAAAGAACGATTTTAAATATATCAACCCATATCTTCTTTAATCAGCCTCTTAGCCCTGAGAATAGATCAGTTTAGTTAAATGGCTGTGTCCCATTCTAAGAGGTGGCATTGCAGATAGGATAGGCCTCTACATATGATGTAGGCAAACAGATCTTTAATAAGAGGCATTTCTATGGAAAAAGAAGGAAAAGGTTAATATCTGGAATACTCTATAGACTAATTTTTCTAGAGTCTCTGAAGCATCTTCAAATTGCAATGGCAATCTGACAGATTTTTCTGGATTGTAGTTTGAATTAAGTGTTCAGGTAAACTTTCTGAGTAGTCCATACATCAGGAGGTGAGAAGATGATTTATAAAAGTTGCTTTGATTTCTCCTGAAGTTCATTTAAGTTGCTTAGCTTCAGTTTGCAAGGCTTTAAGAAAAGCACAGTTTTAGTTTCTAATGATTCCAAGTCAGGAAAACGAAAGAAACATTTGGAAATATTAGTTTGGAGACGTGTGGCCAGAAAAAAATTCAGAATTCAATCCAAAGTGTAGGCATATAATAAAAACTCAAAAATAATGGACACAGCTGGAATCTCATAACAGGTATACTCTAGTTTTCTTTTGGAACATAATTTTTATTTCTACAGTCCTCCATTTCTACCAAAGACAAATTACAGTAGGACCAATTTATTTTCAAGATAAGTTTTAGTCTTATTATACTTGGCCTGGTTATTTGCATAAAGTGCAGCAAGAATTGTGATTGGCTATATAGGCTTTTTTATTTTTATTTGTTTTTCTTCTTCTTTTAGAGATGGGATTCTTACTACGTCATTCAGGCTGCATATAAACTCTTTTAAGACTGACTTTGCTGGAACTTTTTCATAAGGAATCTCAGATTAGACTTTTAAAAGCCTCAAGGCTAGAAGCCATGCCAAGGATTTGCCATCAGACTATTGCAATATCTGTATGAATTGGGTGAGTTCCTCTTTCCTCAAAGTGCTCAAATAATTTGAGGTTCCTGGGACTGTCAGAAAGTGACATTCCTTACTTACCAAAGGTCAGGGACCTTGTAAAGGAACCTTGTAGACAACGTACCGGACCAGCCTTTCCAAGAAGCTTTTTTTGAGCTTTATAAGTCAACCTTAATTCCTCAAAGCAGTCTGGTCATTATGGAAATATGCCATTCCAGTTAAATGCTTTGTAAAGTAACCAGTATCTCCAATTGTGTCCTGTTAGAGAAACAAACAAACAAACATAAATACAACAGATTTTTATTGAATTTATGCAAATAACTATATTGCTATAAATTAAAAATATAGTTTCCAAATTCTGGAGAAATGAGTTAGAGAGAAATATAAAAGCTTCAGGTTTTGCTCACAAAATATACTTTACCCAATTTGTTGTAAGCTTGAATAGCTCAAAAGAAAAAGTTTTCTTGACCCTGAAAGACAAAACGTTAAAAAAAAAAGCAGTGTTTCAAACAAAAGAAAACATAAAACATCATTTTAGTCCTCTGTTAGTTTAGTCCCATGTAATTAATTCTTGTTTTGCCTGACGTTGGGCCAGCAATTCTCATGAATGCTGGAAGTTTTTATTTATTCCAATGGTATAATCTCTAAAGCTATCAGAAACCTGAATAAGAGTACTTGTCAGAGCCTTTTCCACACATTTTCTTAAAGAAGCAATTTTATACTGTAGCTGATTATAAACCACTTTTTGAGAAGAATCATAGTAAAACAATAATTGTCTGTGGATGACAAAAATCTTAGAATAACTACAGCTAATGACATTTGACAAGGACATTTTGTTATTTCTATGACATGCAATAATTTAACATAATAATCATAATTATTATTAACATATACTAAAATATATCAGAATTTTAGAAATCTCATAATTTTGGAATATATATTAATAATGCATTTACACAAATATAATGCAAAGAAAGTTAAACACCATTTCATATTTGACAATGCTTCCTGTATGATTTTAACATACTAAATAATCCTAATATAGCTCGTTTGAACTTCCAGGGGGCATAATATAAATAAAGTTAGTCTGAGGTTAAAAAAACTGAGTTTAGAATTTGAAACGTTGATTTAGGAAAGTTTGTCAAATATCAAAAGTTTAAAATGCTTGCTCAAAATAGGATCACAGATCATTATAAAATAATAGTCATTAATTTAGCTAAGTGATAATGAAAACATTTTAAAAAGCAAAACATTTTACTTTTTGACAGAGAGGACACTCAGTTTCCCAATTATAAAACCTGACAAAAACACCATAAGGGAAACAAAAATCTGTCTCTCCCTCTCTCCTCTCTCTTTTTCTTGTAGTCTAATGAAAAGTTAAACAAAAATATTTTTCTGTCTCTTATTAATACTATACAAAAATCTTATTCAAAAAAGAAATCCAAATTCTACCTTTGTGTTAGTGTATAATTAATGTTCATGCTAATTTTAATAAAAACTTGTAAGCAAATATATCCAATCTCAATCAGTTTTAACCATAAGATTTTTATAAATATTTTATAACCTCTTACAATTTTTCTCATTTTTTCCAACTTTTTATATCCATTTAGTTTATCGATTTTTAAATTTCTTTAATATAATCCAACTTTTAAAAGCTAAAACCAACTTTTAGAAGCCAAGTAAATTTTGTTACTTTCCCTGTAACAAAAACCACATTCTCATGCCTTTTTATAACTTTTCTTTTCAACCAAAAGTCCTTCCTACTTTCTTTATATACTTTACATATGGAATTGTTTCTCTTATATCTAATAGTTTTAATTACATATATTAATTAAATGTTTACTCTTAATAATCCTTATTTTTTATGAAAAGCCTCAGCAGTAAGCAATTTTAATCATGTACGAGATGTAATGTCCAGGACAAAAGACAGAGCTGTGAAGACAACGCTTAGAGGATATAACCCCTCTCAGCATGGCCAAGAGGCACAGCTGAGCAAGGGAGGAAAGGGCCTAAGTGTTGTCCCCACACCCCACTATGGTCACTTATCTAGACTTCAGAGTCTAAAGGCTCAAATCCAAAGATGTAAGCTCACAGACAAATTATTCAAGTATTAAAAATAACATAGAAGCAACAGTTTTATGACCTTAAAACATTTATCAGGACAGTATAAACCTGTCTGACCAATAGACCCAGGCAAAATTGTCTAAATTATATTCTAAAGATGTTTTTATTTACAATTTAACAAACTATTTGCCAAAGATTACTAAAATCATACGAACTTAAACAACATTTAAGCTTATTTACCTAATTTATGAGTGCTCATTTATTTATAAATCAATTTGGTACCATATAGATAGTATAGAAACAGACAATACACATGTACACAGAAAACCATAGACAGACATCAATAAAGGCTTTATAGTTTTGATTTTAGAATTTTAGCCATGAGAATAGTAAAACTCACTAATTTAAAGGGACAGCGGGAGGAAAACTGTGCCTTTATAAATGGAAAAGTTTAAGGTTTATCCTGAGAAACGCTTATTGAGTTTTAGAGAAAACCAGGTAGCAATTTATATCTCAAAGCATATACACAGAGATAATTTAAGCTTTTTCAGTAAGGAATTTGTTTGTGTTAGAGGAAGATTAAAAATGAATGCCAAGGTAGAGCAGATACAGTGGCTCATGCTTGTAATCCTCGCACTTTGGGAGGCTGAGGAGGGTGGATCACTTTAGGTCAGGAGTTTGAGACAAGCCTGACCAACATGGTGAAAACCTATCTCTACTAAAAACAAAAAACAAAAAAGAAAGAAAGAAAGAAAGAAAGAAGCCAAGGTAACACAAAATGATAGGAATTTACCATAGAATTGTATAAAGAGAACAATTTCATTTCAGCAGATAGCTGTTAATTTAGTTCTGTTTTCTAACTAGATCACTGAGCTCATGGCAGAGCCCATTAAGGAACAGGGCCAACAGTGCATTTGCAATTTTTAGGGCCTGATATTTTAAATACATGAAAGGCAGGTGTAGTTGGAAGACAGAACATTTAACCCTTTAAAAACCAATGATCTCACCCTTGCACTGAATCGTGGGTCCCCCAAAAGAGGAAAACACCATGGGCAGCGCCATGCAATGCTTCCACAGTGCACTGTGCTACAGAGACATTTCTCTAAGTGTTTAGATTGTGCCTTTCTTATTTAAACATGAAAAAAATAACTAGCCCCCTGTCGTAATAATCATTTATTGTAAATGACTGCTGTCAGTCACCTCTAAAACTGTAGCTCTTGCCAGGGACTTGCAGTCATCATAGACACAAAGGGCAAGTGTCCTCTCAGTAAAAAATAATCTCTGCTACTCCCAAAAGCCCAAGAGATCAGGTGATAAAATACAAAAGAGTGCATAGTTTTAGAGCTGAGAGGAATCTGTCCACAACTCTTTAGACTCTACAGGAAGACAGGAGACCCTAAAATGGGGTGAGCGATGCTTTTTTCTGTGTTCCATAAGGGATCTGAGTCATTAGATGTCCCCATAGATCTTTTCATGTGGTACCAAAGATGGCAAAGGGAACGAAAGAACAGGGAGCAGTAAAAGTAAATGGGAGAACAATTCTTAAGAAAGGAAGTGAACAGAAGGACCAGGCACACACTTAAAAAAAAATGTTGGTCAATTGAGAAAAAAATTTTAAAAACAGAATACAAACGGGAAAAAGCCAAAAGTCCTTTAACATATACCAAAAGTCCTTTAAAATATACCTATATCTATAAGTAGTTTGAATATTAGCTTTTAATTAAGTGAACTGTTAACCATAGAGCCTTTAAAAAATTATCTTAAAATCTCTTATTATCAGATTATTTATTTATTTATTTTTCTGAGATGGAGTCTCACTCCGTCGCCCAGGCTGGAGTGCAGTGGCATGATCTTGGCTCAAGTAATTCTCCTGCCTCTGCCTCCTGAGTAGCTGGGTAGTAGTACAGTCATGTACAGCTGAGTAGCTGAGTAGCAGTACAGTCATGCACCACCATGCCCAGCTAAGTTTTGTATTTTTAGTAGAGACAGAGTTTCACCATGTTGGCTAGGCTGGTCTTGAACTCCTGACCTCAGGTGATCCACCCACCTTGGCCTCCTGAGTGCTGGGATTACAGGCGTGAGGCACTGCACCTGGCCTTATTCTCAGATTTTAGCTGGGAAAAACAGCTGATATTTCTGGCTTTTGAATTTTTATTTTATTATTATTATTATTTTTTTACCAAAGACATCCTCCCAAGTGAACCAAGAATATGACTTAACCAAGGATGCATGAGGTGATTCCAGAGAGGTGAATGGGCATCCCAAAAAGTCAAAAGTCACACAAACAAACCAAAAATGACGGATTTCCTTACTGGAAATCTAATCCAAGCTGTGTGGTAGTCTAATAGTTGATAGTTTCTTGCTTTTTGGGAACGTTTTAACTTTTGGATTACAAAGTGAAGCAGCCCTCATTGTTAATCCTGCAGGGATCCAAAGTAGGCAGTTAGAGCAGTTAGAGCAGGATTTTAACTTTGTTTTAGGTCAGAGTTTTACTACTTAATTTGGTCACGAGAATTTCTAAGGTTACTCATGACAGTATTATGTGTCTTTCTTTTAATTTGATTTTCCCATCAATTATTTAGAATAAGAGATCTCTGTTTTTGTTTGTTTGTTTGTTTGTTTTAAACTTAGGAGTCTAATTTAAAGTATCCATCTTCTGGCCATTGACAACTAGAATTTCCAGTGGAAATTATTCCAATAGCAGCTCAATCCAATTGCCTTTTTACGGAAAGCCCAGGATGTAATTTTCCAAGTTTAGAAAAAAAGGTGCTTCCTGGAGAGGGCATAGAAGAAGCAAACCCAAAGACCGCCCCCACCCAAAAAAAAAAATCCACTCCCAGTGTTACCAGAAAGAGGTCTGGATCCAGACCCCAAGAGGGAGTCCTTGAATCTTGCCCAAGAAAGAATTCAGGGCAAGTCCATGGAGTAAAGTGAAAGGAAGTTTAATTAGTAAAGGAAAGTAAAGGAATAAAAGAATGGCTATTCCGGCCAGGCGTGGTGGCTCATGCCTGTAATCTCAGCACTTTGGGAGGCCGAGGCAGGTGGATCACGAGGTCAGGAGTTCGAGACCAGCCTGGCCAATATGGTGAAACCCCGTCTCTAATAAAAATACAAAAATTAGCCAGGCATGGTGGCATACACCTGTAGTCCCAGCTATTAGGGAGGCTGAGGCAGAATAGCTTGAACCTGGGAGGTAGAGGTTGCAGTGAGCCGAGATCATGCCACTGCACTCCAGCCTGGGCGACAGAGTGAGACTCTGTCTCAAAAAAAAAAAAAAAAAAAGAAAATGGCTATTCCATAGACAGAGCAGCCTCGACGGCTGCTGGTTGCCCATTTTTGTGGTCATTTCTTGATTATATGCTAAACAAGGGGAGGAATATTCATGCCTTCTATTTTTAGACCATATAGGGTAACTTTCTGACATTGCCATGGCATTTGTAAACTGTCATGACGCTGGTGGGAGTGAGGACAACCAGTGAGGACAGCCAGAGGACACTCTTGTTGCCATCTTGGTTTTGGTGGGCTGGCTTCTTTACTGCAACCTGTTTTATCCACAAAGTCTTTATGACCTTGTGTATTTTGTGCCGACCTCCTACCTCATCTTGTGACTTAGAATGCCTAGCCATCTGGGAATGCAGCCCAGCATGTCTTAGCTTTCCTTTACCTAGCCCCTATTCAAGATGGAGTTGCCTCTGACACCAGGATTAGGCTAAGACAGCGAAAGGCATTTGTTGTGACAGATGTTTAAGGATGGTGTTTGCCTCCAGTAACCAACAAATTTATAAGGGGACACCAGTCACAGACCTGCTAATCTGAGACACCCCATATGCCTTCCTGGAATTGGACTTTTCTGGCACTAACCAGGCAACAAGAATGGAAATGACATAAGTCCTGTAGGGTTGGAACATCTCAAGACAAACTATCCCAAAAGCATCATACCTTCGGAATGAAAATCTTGGGTTCCAGGTCATTTTCAGGCTGACCACCTAATGTGATCTGAAAATCATGTGCCCTGGATGGCAGAGACCAAGAGAGAGTGCTTCCATTTGGTCACAAGTCAAACTCTCAGGGACATGGAACAAAAACAGAGGGAGCCTCAACCAGTGCCCCTCTTTATGACAGCCAAAGTCAAAGGAAAGGACTATTTCTGGGAGGAAAGAGATCAAACAATATGAATATTCGTATCACAAAGTACCAAATAGTACACTAGAGTCACTGCACCAAGACTAGTCACATAAGTCTTCTTCTCCCATTAATCAGAATTTTGCAGAGGAAACAGTGATTTTTGCCATCCACTTGACTGGATTGTACAGAGAGAGATCCTGGGAGCCTGGCTGTAAGAAATTCTTACCCTTTTGCCCATGGATCAGGTCCCAGATTCTCTTATCTGTAGCTTCCAGAAGAATGGAACTTTGACCCTACCAACTAAGCCAAACTCTAGGAGCAAAGGGATAGGTTTGCTGAAAAAAAGAAACCAACTCACAAAAGGCAGGCTAATTGGAGAAAGGCATGCTAATTTATTAATGTGTATGCTGTAGATGGGGAGACTTCAGAATGAAGACCCAACCCCCTAGTGGGTCGCAGAAACTTCTATACCATCTTGAGGTTACAGAGAGAATGAGGGATTTGTGCATGGCCAAAAACAGCATATGGTGTAAGTCAGGTTTTAGTGGCAAGACAGGTTATGGGAGGAAGAGAAGAGACTTGGCTAGCAAAGGTGGTCTTGTTATGTAAATGACACCTCATGGGTAGCAGCCCTCAGACAGACAAAGTAGTAACTGTTTCCTTAGGCCTTTTGAGATGTCGGACTCTCAGTTAATCTTTGCTGGACGTGGACAAGGGAAGGCCTGGCTGCATCAATGCGGATTATCTATAGATGCAACATTTGACTGCCTTTGCAAAATTATAGCTGAGGAAATTATGACAGTGAAAGAAATCAAACCTAACCCACTCCATCTTGCTTCTAACCTTTAAGCTGTCCTTGTTCATTCCTGCGCGTAGGCCGAAGTAACTTTGGAAAGGAATTCAGTTCATGATTTGACTCTGAAACAAAATTGATAACAGCCCTTTCCCGAAAAGACCCCCTTCTTGCCTGGGGACCAGTCTGACTTTGCAGGACTAATAAATTAGCTACAAGATTAGAAATTACAGTTTAGGGGTCATGCAACCTCTGGCTCCAAGAGTCTGAACCGCCCCAAATTGTTCCTGGGGATAACATCAGTATTGTAAAACCTAAGATCAGTGCTTGAGATATTTTGCAGACCCTGCCCTGGATGGATCAGCTGATACCATACACACTGGTAATCTGGCTCAATCAGTTCTGCCATCCCACCCAGGAACAGAAGACAGAAAAACTCACCGTGACCCCCATGATTCCATCTTCAACCTGACCGATCAGTACTCCCCACTTCCCAAGCTCCAACCCACCAAATTATCTTTAAAAACTTTGATCCCTGAAAGCTTGGGGAGACAGATTTGAGTAATAATAGGACTCTGGTCTTCTACACAGCTGGCTCTGCGTGAATTACTCTTTCTCCATGGCAATTCCCCTGTCTTGATAAATCAGCTCTGTCTAGGCAGCGGGCAAGGTGAACCCATTGGGCGGTTACAATTTTCCCAGCAAAAGACAGGTTTCGAGGGTGTTACCTCATTTTGCTGGCTCTCTGGTTGTCATTCCAAAATATGTCAAAGAAATATATTTTGGGGAAAAATATTTTGATTCCCTTCAGAAGGTAGAGGAAACACACATCATACCATTAGCTGGTTTGCCAAATTTTAGTTGTTAGATCAGAAAACTAAGAAACGGCATTCTTCACCTGGAGCCTGGATTTGTAATATTCAAGAAATTTCATGACCCTTGGAGTCTGCAGGCAGGGTAGTTTACATCACATGAAATCTCAACGATGGTCTTACTTCTGGAACCAGAATCTTTACTCTGCCTGGTGCAAAAGAAGTAACTTGCAAATATAGTGTTCATTTAGACTGAAGCTCATGAAAACTAACTAACTTTGGACTTAGTGACTTTCAGCAAATTATCTAACCTCTCTGGGCTTCAATATCCTCAATTGAAAAATGAAGCAATTGGTCTAGATAAGTGGTCTCTAAACAGTTTTCTAAAACTTTTCCTAGAAAGTGCCCCATCCCTCACTTCCAGGGCACAAGCAGACCTGTTAGGACTTTTTCTGATTTTACCACAGTCTTTAAAGAATACTTACTGCCGATTAAAAGAAAAAAAAATCATTTTGGAGCCACCAGATTGAATTCTACGTTCCCTTCTAGCATTATCATGCTAAATGTGAATGCAGTGTGGTTGACATGAATACATTATTCAGATATTTACTAAGCATCTACTGTGCATTGACCACAGTTTTAGGCATTGAGGATAAAGCAGTAAAGGAGACAAGTCCTTATCCTCACAGAGCATACATTCTAGTTGAGGGATAGATTAATGAACAAAGTGATTACAGGGAATGATTGGTATATTATAGCAGAGAAAGGGCACGGAAGCAGTGGGGATCTCTCCGAGCAGTGGCATCTGAACAGACATCCAAATGAAGCCAGGGAAAGACTATAAAGACCTGGGTAGAACATTCCAGAAAGAGAGAACAGAGAGTGGAAAACCTTGGGCAGACATGAGCCTGCAAATTTATTTTTTACCACATGAACTAATGATCTAGGTCTCCAGCTTCCTTAAGGAAGGAAACACTTGATTTTACTGATTAAGGGTATAGGAGTTTCTTCTACTTGAAATGATGTCTTGTCTTAGTGGTTCCTCCTTACCATTCTCAGGGGCCTCCTCCCACCGCACCTTTGCAGCATGGTATTCAGTTGCAGCAGAGTGAGCATCCCGTCCTGGTGAACCGTCTTGTCCTGCCCCATCCTGTGTATTCGCCTCGGCCGTTCTTGCACCTATTGAAGTTAATGCAACGTGCCTTGACACTGGCTTTTCTTATGCACTTGAATCTTCCCCATCTATTGGTTAACACTGCTGTTAACCACTGCCTCCAGTCCCCAGGATTCTGCACCCAAAACTCTGGCACAGTCTGTTCAGAACCCAGGCCTCTGTGGTGCTCTCAGCATTTCTTTGGCGTGAAACCCCCAGGGGTTTTTCTCTTTCCATGCTGGAGTAGGCACAAAAGACATTAAGTACCAGGACTTTTGAGCCTCAGTGCTTGGGTTTGATTTCCCTATACAGTAAGTTGAGTAACCTAAAATCTCTTTGCCTTCTTCTTCCTTCTTCGTCCTTCATCCTCTTCTTCCTCTTCCTCTTCTTCTTTCTTCTTTCTTCTTCTTCTTCTTTTTGAGACAGAGTCTCGCTCTGTCACCCAGGCTGGAGTGCAGTGGTGCGATCGCAGCTCACTGAAACCTCTGCCTCCTGGGTTCAAGCAATTCTCATGTCTCAGCCTCCCAAATAGCCGAGGAAGGATGATTACTTGAGCAAAGGAGTTCGAGGCTAGAGTGAGCTATGATTGTGCCACAGCACTCCAGCCTGGGCAACAGAGCAAGACACATCTCTTAAAAAAACAAAAAACACAGCTGGGCGCAGCGGCTCCTGCCTGTAATCCCAGCACTTTGGGAGGCTGAGGTGGGCGGATCACCAGGTCAGGAGTTCGAGACCAGCCTGGCCAACATGGTGAAGCCCCAACTCTATTAAAGATTTAAAAAAAAATTAGTCAAGTGTGGTGGCACTTGCCTGTAATCCCAGCTACTCGGGAGGCTGAGACAGGAGAATTGCTTGAAGCCAGGAGGCAGAGGTTGCATTGAGCTGAGATCAAACCATTGCACTCCAGCCTGGCCAACAACAGGGCAAGACTCCATCTAAAAAAACCCATGAAAACCAGAAACCAAAAAAAAAAAAAAATCCAATCAGTTCCTGTCCAGGTTCCTAATCAGGTCTGTTTATGCAAATGAAAGATTGACACTTTCTTAGTTCTGATTGGTTGTTACAGCTGAGCCCTGATTGGCTGGGGCTGGTGAGCCTTGATTGGTTGGTTTCCAAGTCTAAAACCAGAAGTCTCTGTCAGACGTTTCTTTTCAATTGGCTGGAAGTGGGGCTAGGGTGGTGGTGGTTTTTCTAGTCACAGTTTATTTTGGCACTGACAACTGGAACTTGTTTGGCTTGATTTCAGAAAGGGAGATCCTGTGACATTTTATAACATCTTTCTGATAACACAGAGTGTGTGACAGCTCCCTCACCCAGCTATGACCACCTGGTTCTGTTTTAAATCTGAGCACCTTAGCCATGGGGAATCCATTTTGCCTGTCACCCAGGAGCATACTTTAGCACTACCTTACATGACTGCATTCAGGTATAAATAGCTTAATATATGTACATATATGTAAAATGCTTTTCTTTTTCCTTTGAAGGGTAAATATTTTATTTCTGAGGAATTTCTTACTGCACATTTTCTTTCTTTCCTTTTTTTTTTGAGACAGAGTCTCACTCTGTTGTCCAGGCTGGAGTGCCGTGGCGCAATCTCGGCTCACTGCAACCTCTGCCTCCCATGTTCAAGCGATTCTCCTGCCTCAGCCTCCAGAGTAGCTGGGATTACAGACGTGCACCACCATGTCCAGGTAACTTTGTAGTAGAGACGGGGTTTCGGGTTTCACCATGTTGGCCAGGCTGTTCTCAAACTCCTGACCTCAGGTGATCCACCAGCCTCCGCTTCCCGCAGTGCTGGGATTACAGGCTTGAGCCACCGCGCACGGCCTTACTGCACATTTTCAAAGAAAGTCTCATAAGAAAGTACAAATGTTATTTTCCCCACATCCCAGAGATAAATAAGAAGGGTATAAAATTTCTTTTTAAATCAGAACACTTGGAAGTTTAGCACCAGCATACAAAATGAACACACAAAAATAAAATAAAATAAAAAGCCTTTGCTATGTATTTCAGATTTTTTTTGGTTGGGGTTCTCCTGAGGTGGTATTAATATTTCTTCTTTGAATTCACATATTGCTTCTTTCAATTTATATAACCAAAACAGTAAAAAACGGGGAAAAACAACCCTAAGTTTGCTGAAAACTGGAGAGGTTGCTGTCTTGTCTTTTGCTGTGCAGGCATTCCCAGTGTCTCAGCTTACTGGAAAAATTTGCTGTCATTTTCCTTTTGCAGTTGTTATTTTCTTAAAGAATAATAGTAAACATTCTAATGTCCAAATCTTGGTTAGTCTTCCACTTTCTTGCTCAGATGTCTCTTTGATGCTGGTAAGATTGAGGTCTGCTTTTTGCTTTATGTTATTTTTGAGTGGTCATTAATTCTTTAGGTTGCCTTGCTGATGGCGAAGGTGCCTGGTGTAACTCAGCGCTGCTCTGCTCAGTGGTGGGAGCAGGGTTCTCAGTTGGGGCTTCACCTGCTTCGGTCTCTGCCATCTTGTGAAGGAGCATTAGGAGGATAGAGGCTACGTAAATAGTTGTGGGGAGGCTGGTATCCACGGCGAGCAGGTTGCTGGCTTGGATGATTGGCTGCTTGTTGATTCCCTTTATTTTCAGCTTCTCCAACAGCTGGGGCAGGTCGTGGCTCTCTGAAGCCAGCTACACATTCCAAATCAAAGCCCTACTCTCCAAAGGACAGGAAGCTTTCCAACATGCAACAAAACGCAGACGTGGGTCTTGAAAAACTGAGCCAAAAAAATCTCACACCAGAAAGCATAGAAGTTTTCCTCCAAAATTGTGTTATAAGTTAAAAGTGCTCTCCTAGAAACTTTTAACCATTAAATAGTCTATCCGAAGTTAATTATTCTATCTGAGCTAATTGTACATCATCTTTGAGGAAAAAAAGTCAGCAATTACTGAAATATCCTTGTGTTTTGATGACAGTCATGGCTACAGAAAAAAAATAACATAAAAAACAAAAAAAATGGACAGTGGTAGCTGTCATTGTCTGTGACAAGGACTCTCTGCAGGTTATAAACCTTGTGCATTGTTAACTTAGACCTGCAATTAGTCCATTCACATTTTGGTGTGATTTAATTGCAAGAATTGTAATTTGAAAGGGAATAATTGGTATGAAACCCAATATTATTTAATTTAATTTTGTTTTACTTTATTCTTTTGATGGACCACTCTCACAGAATGAGGAATACTTGATTTCGTGGCCCACAGGTATCTGATGAAAAATCAATCGAATTAGTGATTTCATTTTGCAATTTACATTTAAATAAAAAGGGATGGAGAGAATTCGTTCAAGAAGTTAAAAAAAATTAGCCTTACTTAAATGATGTTTAATATAAAACACAAAAACACTAAAATAATTCCAAAGTTAATCTTCTACTCTTCTACTCCACTTTTACTCATGACTTTGCAATGACTGGGAACAGGGGTAAGTGATGACATGAAAAATGATGTGGAAAAACAAAAGAGCAAGAATTCGATATAACAGGTTATTTCTATATTTCTATATTTGGATTTAGCCAGTTCATCTGCCCGATATTCTGACCTGTGGGTTTACATAAAGATTTTCTCAGAGACAACTGGGGTATAGTGAAAGGAGCTTTGACACTGTAAACAGAAATCGTTTTTTCAAAAAGTCTCAATTTGGCCATTGTTTTTCTGTACGATCAAGTCATAATTTCTCTACTCCTGTTTCTCATGTAGAATAAGGAGTTAATAAGTTAAACTTCACAATGTTATGGTGATGATTCAATAAAATAATGCCTGTGAAAATGCTATGTGAAGTACAAACTATGCATGGGAAGATGTTAAATTTTAAATGAGGGTTTCATTTAGTTGGGAGAAGCCTAGATCATAAGCATCTAGTGCCTCAACATCCTGCAGCCTAGTCTGGGTAGACTGCCTCTCAGAAAAGTAGAGGATTCTGTTAGCTGCAAGGCAGGTGAACGGCAATGCAGAGCAGGGGGCCAAGGGCAACGTCTAGATAAAGCAAAAATGTATCTGGTATTTACTATATCTCATGCACTCCAAAGCCGAACTCTTTTTTTTCTGTAGAAATCCTGCCCATTCCTGCTTATGTATTAAGGGAATTTGGGTCGTCATTTCAAGAAAGTTAAGGATAAAGGAAACATTTCAATTTCCATAGTGTTGATAAAGAATTGCAGCACATTAACAAGGTGTATCATGTAGAACTTTTTTTTTTTTTTTGAGTCTCCCTCTGTTGCACCCAGGCTGGAGTGCAGTTGGGGCGATCTCAGCTCACTGCAACCTCCGCCTCCCAGGTTCAAGCGATTCTCCCACCTCAGTTTCCCAAGTAGCTGGGATTACAGGTGCCCGCCACCACGCCCAGCTAATTTTTTGTATTTTTAGTAGAGACGGGGTTTCACCATATTGGCCAGGCTGGTCTCGAACTCCCAACCTCAGGTGATCTGCCCACCTCAGCCTCCCAAAGTGGTGGGATTACAGGTGTGAGCCACCGTGCCCAGCCTAGAGCTTCATTTTAATTTGCATCACTGTCACATGGCAGTAAATGCTAGGCCTTTTCACAGCTCCTTGCTTTATAGGAAATCTTTATGGAGTCTTTATTAGGAGCCTGTTGTAATGCTTTTGAAAGGAAATGCAACTTTATGTTCTTTTTACACTCAGGAGTCTGAAAGGTACATTGTTTTTTAAGAGTGCTGCACAGAGCAAAACTAACTTTACCACCTTGAGGTGTCAACAGTGAGAGAAACGGAGGAAGTCACAACTTTTGAGATGAGAGAAGCTTTTTAGTTAACTATGAGGTGTTTTAAAAAGTACCTTGTCTCTTTGGTAAGTGGAGTTTCCCAACTCCCATTCAATGATCTGTCAAAGTTAGAATGCACATGAAAGGTGCATTGAGACAACGGTACTTGTCTGAGAGGGAAACAAAAATTTGTTTTTTGATGAATCCTTCCAAAATAGATCAAATTGAAGCTGCTTTGAGGCACCAACTAAGGAAATCTGATTTTAGCCTTCTTTTTTCCCCCTCTCGGTTGTAGTTATTCTAAGTGACAAAGAACAAATTATGTTAAGAGAGGTTGACATTTTTAGGAGCTGCTTTTCAAAACATAGAAACCAACATTCTTCTTCTTGGCTGACTTACGTTTGAATGTGTGTTTGCCTTGGGTTAGGAGATACAGCCTCCCAAAAGATGTGGCTCTACCATCATCAGGCAGCTCTTTCTAAGGAATGATTAACCTATCAGATATATTTTCTTCTCTTTAGTAACAAACCAACGTTCCCCTTTCCGTGCACCCATTTGCTACATCTCCATTCTACTCTGTTAAGTTTATGACTGTCTCTTGGATTCCAGGCCTTCTCATAGACCTGTCTTTCCACTGTCCAGGAGCAGCTTTGTATTCTGAAATCTAATCAGAGAGTAAGTTCATTCCGCAAATATTTCTTTTCACAACTGTTTATTGAAGGACAGTGTGTTACAGGCTCTGTGCTAGCTGCTGGAATGCAGCTATGAACCAGGTGGAGAAAGATCCCTACCCTATAGGAGCTTACACTCAGGGAAAAGGGGAATCAGCTTCCTTGATGAAATATAAGTTGGTCTATTTAAATTCTTCTCTAGCTTTCTCATCCCAACATGTGTACCTGTGCAGTTCAAACAGATTCTAGAAAGACTGGGACAGAATTCCTGTTAAGAGAAGATTGCATTTACTGTGCTAGAGCATTTGTTTCTCAGAGCCCAAAAGCTCTTTCTGCTGTAGATGTCTTATCAAGATTATATGAGGAGAGCCTGAAACATAATCCTTCTCACTGCCATTTCCATATCTCTGCCGTAAGGCCCTTGTTTTAAATTCTAGAAGGTGAAAACAATTCACAAACAGAAATGATTAATGGCATGAAGGACAGATTTATGGGAAAGGATCTTAAGAGATAAATATGTATGGGTTGACTTTAGGAGGCTCTCAGAAATTGTTCTTGGTGATATAGTTAGTGAGGAAGGATTAGCATGATATTAAAGCTAAAACAAAGTAGGGTAGAAGAGGATGATTCAGGATGTTTGGGAATACATAATTTTTTTTTTTTTTTGAGACGGAGTCTCGCTCTGTCACCCAGGCTGGAGTGCGGTGGTGTGACCTCAGCTCACTGCAACCCCTGTCTCCCAGGTACAAGCAATTCTCCTGCCTCAGCCTCCTGAGTAGCTGGGACTACAGGTGTGCACCATCATGCCCAGCTAATTTTTGTATTTTTAGTAGAGGCGGAGTTTTGCCATGTTGGCCAGGCTGGTCTTGAACTCCTGACCTCAGGTGATTCGCCCGACCCGGCCTTCCAAAGTGCTGGGATTATAGGCGTGAGGCACCGCGTCTGGCCTGGAATACTTAACATTCGTACGATGCTTTACAGGTGAATAACAATACTGGATATCATTGATTAAGGGCTTAGCATGTGACAAGCACTTACACAAAAAGTTATTTAACAAATATTCGTTAAGTGCCTCGTATGTGCAAGGAGCGGTTCTAGTTTCTGGAGATACAACCTGAAACAGGAAAGACAAAAAAATCCTTCCCTAATGGAGCTTGCATTTAGTTGGGGAAGGTAGAAATATATACAAAATAAATCAGTAATATATGTTATTGGGTCAAGTGGTGTTAAGTGCATGAGTGTATGATTATCCGCACAGCTTGCAGAGTAATTTCACAAACATCATTTACTCATTTAACAAATATTTATTGAGAATACAGTATGTACCAGCCATTGTGCTCATAACAACCATATAGTTGTTAGCATTTTAAGACCAAAATATTGGGATTTAGACCGGCTAAATGATCTTTCCAAAGTAATAGAGCTGAAGGCAGGGCATGATGGGCTTGTACCTTCAATCCCGGCACTTTGGGAGGCTGAGGTGGGAGGATGGCTTGAGGCCAGGAGTTTGAGATCAGCTTGGTCAACACAGAGAGACCCTGTGTCTACAACTAAAAAAAAAAATTACAGCTGGTAAATTGCAGAGCCAAGACCCAAACCCATATTTTCAGTTTCTAAGTATAGTCCTCTTTCTGATGCAATAGCTGTAACTTAAAAATCTGAGCCTTGAAGCTTGTTTCTACTTTCACTCCTTCTGTTGCTGTAAGAGTGAAATAAATATGTTTCTAGGGAAGTGGATTTCTACCTTCAGGGCTTCCTGGATATGTGTGTTGCTTGGGCAATATTTTGTCTTCAATTAGATGAGTTTGGATAGCTTAAAAATTCACTGTGACTTGCAAAAGAAATGTTTTTTAAACCTTTACATTCATACACTTTTCTTTAAATGACTTTAAAGAAAGACATTTACTGTAATGTTCCCCTCTCTGTTTCATATTCTCTACTTAATTTTATTCCTTCCATTTCCTCTGGTCATATGAATTTTAAAATTAGGCCATTTGACTCTTTTATAAACTGTATTTGGAGGCTCTGTCAAACCTCAGTGAGACTTTGCTGGATTCTTAAAAGCCCATGGCTCTCTGAATTCATCCTTTACATGAGAAAGCAGGGGAGATTCTTGGAAATAATCTGAGTTGACATCTATTTCTGTTGTTTTACAATAGTTTCCCAAAGTTTGCAGTTTTAAGTAAATTTAGAACAATTGTAAAAAAGTCAGCACACAAAGTTGAAAATGGTAGAGTTGTAGGCCAGGGAATTCAGACTTCTTATCCTGAATGTTTACACACAGATTTTTCTTTAGATGTATTTTTAACACTGTCTCCTTTGCTTTTATTTTTGCCACAAGGTAAACCCACCTCCAGTAAATAGTTTTGAAATGATTTTAAACCAGGGCGAATGCAGTAAGAAAACCAATATATTACAATGAACAGAGCATAGTTAAAAAAAAATAGTTGGGTGGCTTGGGTATTTAATAATCTTTAAAAAGATACAAAAGCAATAATCTTTAAAAATATAAAAACAACTTTTTGTTCAATGTAGATATTATCATTGTTAATATTTTGGTATGGCCTATCCTTTCAGACATGTTTTCCCCTGTAAAAGATGGGATCATATGTTGTGGACTTCATTTCTTTTTTCTTTGTCCACATCATTTTTATGGCTCTTTAGTAGACTGACATATTATGATTTGTCTAACCATTTGTCTATTGACCTTTTAAATTATTTCCAGTTTTTAAACTCTTATTAATAATTTACAGTGAACATCCTTAAAGTAAAATATTTGAACACATCTGTGATTATTTTCTTAAACTAGTTCACAGAAGTTAAATTGTTAGGTCAAAGTGTATATGGAATTCAAAGGCTTTTGTTAGTTTTGTCAAACTGTCCTCAAAATTCTGTATTCCCGTAAGTAATATATGGTGAGTTAAAACATTGGGTAAGAAACTAATAAATGCAAACCAGGTACAGTGGCATGGTGCCTGTATTTCTAGCTACTTGAGAGGCTGAAGCAGGAGGACCACTTGAGCCCAGGAATTGGAGACCATAGTGCTCTATGACTATGCCTATGAACAGCCACTGCACTCTAGCCTGGACAACAGAGCAAGACCCAGGCTCTAAAACAATCAAGTGAAATCCAAAAAAAAAACATTAAATGCACAATACATAATACATAATCTAAAAAAGCACAATACATAATTTAAAAAAGAGGAGTTCAGATCACATCAGCCACTAAGAATATTCTGTTTCTTCATTTAGGGGGATTTTCTATTTGAAAACCATCCCAAAGAAAGAAAAATGGAACACCATTACAGTTGAGGTCTATGTAGTGTACTGAACTGGTAATCTGAAAATCTGGTCCCTAGCCCTGGCTGTGCTGCTCATTTGATGTGTGTGGCTCTGCCAGCCAGTTATTCTACCTGGGCCTAGTATTCTTTATTCGTAGTGTGACCATACCTCTTGCTCTATGTCTGTGGCGCAAGCATAATAATTAAAAGCATTTTCTTTTACTCTCAAAGTGGACAATGAAGTCTGTGCTTGTCCCACTTACTTTTATGTGAGGTATTTCCACTGTTAAAATGGATATATGTTGTTTTGCCTGCCCAGCCTCTTCCCCTTGTTGTTTTCTGTTGTGGAGCCACTGTCTCCCATCATCAGTCAATGTGTCTGCAGCCTAAGTCTATCCCAGACACATGGCCAGCGTGGGCCAGTCAGAGCACCACAGCCTCTTGGACTCAGAGATGAATCTAAAAATAGCCATGTGACCCAAATCAGGCTCCTGTGAGCTGTCCTCCTGGATTTCTGCGGGGCTGGTGGTGCACTGGCTCATATTGGTCCACAAGAGCCAATTATTAAATTTCTAGGAGTTTTGTCAATCAGTTGTTAAACACAGCCATTATTAACAATTAGATTATATAAACTTACAATTAAAGTATATTAAAACAAAGGTAGGTGAATACTTCAAACTCACAGCTGCCTTATTATTTTACTACATCTTATATTACCTATCATCTTGAGTTATTTATGTGTTTTCACTCTATATGGCGGAAATACTACAGAATGGACTACTGCACATCTCCTCTCAACTCCATGTTTAGTGATGTTAAGTTGGTAGGTTGAAATTGGCCAGGGTGGGAGTATTTATACCATGGAAATTGGCAAATGTTATAAACCAGATTTTTTTTTTTTCTGGAAAGTTAAACACTTACCTTCACATCACTGGCTTGAACTAATCATTTGCTTTTTACTTTGTCACTATGCTGGTAAAATGTAGTCCTGGAGTAGCAGGAGGGCCATTTCGGTCATTTGGGGAGGGCTTGCCCAAGAACTCTGCTAGTGAAAAGAAAAGTAGACCTGAGGGCTACAGAATGATGGGATTCTTATTTTTCCTTTGGCTTTATGGAGGTATAATTGACAAATAAAAATAGAGACAAGCTTGGTGTGGTGGTTCATTCCTGTAATCTCAACATTTTGGGAGGCTGAGACAGGAGGATTGCTTGAGCCTTGGAGTTTGAGACCAGCCCAGACAACATAGCAAGATCCTGTCTTTACAAAAAATTAAAAATTTATGCCGTGTGCAGTGGCTCATGCCTGTAATCCCAGCAGGCTGGGAGGCTGAGGTGGGCAGATCACCTGAGGTCAGCAGTTCGAGACCAGCCTGGCCAATATGGTGAAACCCTGTCTCTACTAAAAATACAAAAAAAAAAATTTATCTGGGCATGGTGGTGCATGCCTGTGATCTCAGCTACTCTGGAGGCTGAGGCAGGAGAATTGCTTGAACCTGGGAGGTGGAGGTTGCAATGAGCCGAGATTGCACTGCTGTACTCCAGCCTGGGTGACAGAGCAGTCTCCATCTCTAAATAAATAAATAAATAATAAATAAATAAATAAATAAATAAATAAATAAAAATCTAGCCAGATGTGTTGGCATGCACCTGAAGTCCTAGCTACTCAGGAGGCTGAGGTGGGAGTATCACTTGAGCCCAGGAGGTGGAGGCTACAGTGAGCCAAGATCGTGCCATTGCACTTCAGCCTGAGTGACAGAGCGAGACAGACCCTGTATCAAAAAAAAAAAAAAAAAAAAGACAAGACTCTTAATGTATGTATTTGGTATTTTAGTTGGATGAGAAACTGGCTTAATCCACATTAGGTTTCTATAATCTATAAATAAAAGTCTTTTGATAATACAGACTCTCTATATCTCTAAGACTTGTAGCTTAATGATATCTGATTTCAAAATTAAATAAGAGGAGGAACTTCTTAGATAATATTTGAGTGCCCATAGTTACTATCTTTGACAAGAAGTCAAATAAAAAATATTCCATAATGAATTCACACAATTTATCTTCAAAACATTCAGTACTGTATAATGTTAGCATTAAATGTCTTGTAGCCAAAATTTAAGCCATAAGACAGATGAAATAAACTGATGTTAATAATTTCACTCATTTTACAAGATTCCCCCCTTCTTTTGAAAATAAAATATTGTGTTTAAGCTGATCCACTTTAAAATAATTTTTTAAACCAACTTTTAATTATCCTCAGATAGTGATTATTATCTATATTCAACCACAGCACTGTGTCTAGAAAGCCCTGTTAAGATATAGTTACTCTGCCTTTTAAGAACACTGTACTTTCTCCCTTTGAAATATTGATTTCATTTTACCAGCGTGATGTCCCCACGGTGCACCCTGAGGTGGTATTTGTTAATTAGTGAATGAGTCTGGAGTAGGTCCTACTGAGATATTAGGAATACTCTCCAATTTGACACAGCTGAAGTGCATATTTAACATTTTATTCCTGGCTCACTGTAGTTATGACCCATCTCGCATATTGTTGATTCAAAAGAATCAAAATCCCATCGGTGTGTTCGCTTCCTGGTACTTGACTGTTGATAGCTCGGAAGTGTTGGTGGTTAATAGTCAACATTCACAAAAATCTTATGAGGCCAAACCTCATAACTTGCCAAGTGCTAAGATGATTTAAATTTACCATCCCTGAAATAAAGTGTTCTTTTCTTTCTCTGGCTTAAAAAGATGTTAGAAAAAGTCTGTTTTGATTTGGATGATTATGTTTAGAAATAAACTAAATAATAAAAACCTTGACGCTGCCATTATTAGCTCTTTTAGGGGTTTCCTTGTCAATAGCTGGTTGCCTCCTCTTAATTCTATTGCTAGTTTGCCCCTTTTTCAATAGTGAGTTGTCATCTTGCAACTATAACAGAACAAGCTATTTAAATTAATGTGAATGAGAACTGTGATGTCTTGGAACGAAACAAGCACTTTTGGGGACTGACCTTGAGTTAATTCCCTGCACCAGCATTTGCATTTCCCAAAGTGTGTTCCAAGAACCCTAGTTAGGGAAACATTTCATGTCAGTATTTCTCAGTGTGCAGATCATCTGCATCTGAACTACCTGGGGTGTTAAAGTACAGGCTCCAGGGCTGCTTCTGAGGGGCTTGGTAATATGAATTTTCAACAGTTTCTCAGAGTGATTCACATGTACTTTGGCAAAAAGGAAACTAGTAAATTTGTGAATTACTTTCTTTTTTTTTTCCTTTTTTTGTTTCGTTTTGTTTTGTTTAAACAAATGTGCACCACGATGTTTCAACAAATAAGACAAATGCCATGAATGTGAAAGCTGCAGTTTGCAATATACCACATTTAGAACCCAGGGTAGGTGAATTAGACAGAGGTGGTAGTCATTCTAATTAAACAATCAGGTAATTTCACGACAAGTATCAAAACTGTCCACTTAAGTTTCTTTTATCTTGATGATAAGAGGTCCCACGTTGACTTCAGTCTCTTCGTTGTGTTTTGTGTGAGACCCATCACAGAATGGGAATTTTTGGACCTCCAGAAACGACAGTACACAGCATTATCTCCCAAATCCTCCATGTCAAAAGCATGTACTGTCTTGGGGTTGTCTTTCTGGATGTGAAGGTTTATCACAGCTTTATTTGGATGATCTTTAACATAAAATCTTTTGTAAGCTAGATAACCAATTGCAGCTGTCCCAGCAGCAACGGTAACTGCTGCCATCCATTCAACTCGTCCGCTGGAACTGGAAGTCAGACTCACGGCGCCGTCGCTTGCAAGGCGTGTGCACTAGGATACCGAGCACAAACGGGTTCGCGCGGCCAGCGAGAGTCAAGGTAGGTGCCAGCGGCGTACTAACGTTACCGACTCCGCGCTGCTACCGCCGAATTACTTTCTTGACTTACAGACTACATTAGCAAATTAAAGGATCTGAAAAGGATCTGAAAAGTCCTGTAGTAGAGACCTGTTTAACTTTTTTAAACCCAGGACTTTCTCAAATTGTTTGATTTTTCAGTTTCTTTTGTTTTTTGAGACAGTCTCACTCTCTTGCCCAGGCTGGAGTGCAGGGGTGCGATCTTGGCTCACTGCAACCTCCGCCTCCTGGGTTCAAGCTATTCTCCTGTCTCAGCCTCCCAAGTAGCGGGGACTACAGGTGTGTGCCACCACACCTGGCTAATTTTTTGTATTTTTAGTAGAGACAGGGTTTCACCATGTTGGCCTGGTCTCAAACTCCTGGCTTCAAGTCATCCACCCACCTAGGCCTCCCAAAGTGCTGGGATTACCCGTGTGAGCCCCACTGCACCCCGCCTCAAATTGTTTGATTACAGAATTCTTTTTTGGGAGGAACATTTGTTAGTTGATCAAATACTATTGGGAAAAGTTACTCTATCTAATAGCATAATAATTGTAGATTGTCGCAATTGCTTGCTAGTTTGATACAGAGTTACTGTAGTGTCTTGCTTTAAGCATTAGACAGACATCTGAGTGTGCATCCTGAATTTTATACTGTTGGTTCAGTTACCTAGCAGTCATGTTCTCTTAATCACAAGGGAGATAGAGCGAAAGAGTGAGTTAATACCAGAAACATTGCTAGAAAAATAAACAAGTGTTTCTGATACTATCGTATTTTATGAAGGGTGATGTATATGAATACTTCTGGCAATGTATTTTGCCCAGACATTCTAGTCTTCACTCTACACCTCCAGAGAAGAGATCTGGGAGATCTGGTTGCCATTTGACAGTAGACTCTACAGAGGGAGGAGCAAGGAGCTCTTCCAGAAACACCAATCAAGTAGAACAATGGGAAAGAAGTAAACACAGTTGAGCAGGAAATTGGATGGAAGTGAAGTAATTCTTCACTCTGCAGCAGAAGTGGTTAAAGGCGACCCCAGTTTTTCTTCCCACCATTCTCCCATTAGGCATAAACAACACAGAGCCAGGCAGTAAAGAAATGATAAGGGAGGACTGAACTTTAGGGACTTCTCTCTGGGGGTGGGACTGCCTTTTGCTTGGCTCTAGAACTAGAGGGACAAAGATGGGTCCAGAGTAAAGGAAGCAGGGCACAGATTAGCTGGAGGGAGAGAGATAAGGAGACCTCTGGGTTTCCTTTCAAATTGCCTGGGTTGATTGACCAGGATAGAGAAGGAGGCCAAATCCTGGGCTTGCTCATCCCGTCGCTCACCACACAAGGCATTTCATTTCTCCATGCTTTTGCACGCCTTGTCTCCTTTGTTTCTTCTTTTCTTTGTTTTTTTTTCTTTCCTTCTTTTTTTTTTTTTTTTTTTTTTTTTGAGACAGGGTCTCTCTCCATTACCTAGGCTGGAGTACAGTGGCCTGAACATGGCTCACAGCAGCCTCGACTTCCGGGGCTCAAGCAATTCTTCTGCCTCAGCCTCCCAAGTAGCTAGAACCACAGGTGCGCATCACCACGCCTGGCTTTTTTTTTTTTTTTTGTAGAGGCAAGTCCTTGCCATCTTGCCCAGACTTGTCTGGAACTCCTGGGCTCAAGCCCTTCTCCTACCTTGGCCTCCCAAAGTACTGAGATTACAGGCGTTAGTCATTGTATCCAATCCTGCCTCCTTTATTTCAAATGCCCTTGCCTTGTTCTCTCCCTCTATGTGCCCATGGAACTTTGCTGATTTTTCTAACTTAACCTCATAATATGTTAATGGTATGCAGCGAGATTGGGAGCTTTTTGAAGGGCAGAGATAATGTCTTATTTATCTTGAGTATCTTGCACTAGGCTCAGCTTCTAGCATAAAACAGCTTTTCAATTAATGTTTGTGGTAGCCAGGGAGATCAGAAATCTCAACAAGATGCCTCTAAATAATCTTTAGAGTACTCATGTAGAGTTCAGTGGTATAGAGCTTTAGAGCTGGAGGCTATCTATAGACCCTCCTCATTTTACAAATAGGGCAGTGATAGTTCACTCAAGAGGCAAGCAGCGACCTAGGACTCAGGCCTCCTGCCTCTCAGTTCTATGTTCTTTTGACTCCCCGAAGGTGGTTTGTGTAATTAAAAAAACCCTCAAAACTCACACTACCCAATGCTGCATGACCCTTTATGAATTATAGTATAAAGCAGTATTCCATGTAATATTTGCATCAGTGAAAAATGCAGAGACATTGAGCTAGAAAGTGATTTAAGGAGGATGTTCTGCCTCCACATAGAATGTGTTCCATTTCTGAATTTTTGCATCCCATTGTGCGCCTTTCTAATTCTTGGCTTAGCTTGGAAGCTGCAGTTAAAAAATGCTGGGTGAGAAGCTATTCTCCTGGTACTTTCAACTTTATTGGAAAGAGAAGGTCTCATAAATCACATAAGGGAACTGGGGCCTGTAGGATTGCTTAGTTGCCAAGTGAATTCTGATTGATTGCTTTGGAAAATATGTACATTTTCCAGGAGCTTATCTGAAATAAAATAAAGATTCATACTTTCTCCAGACTGAGCTCCCACTCCACCAGATTTCAATCATACTCTGGTCATTTTAATCCAGTGAAAGGGCAGTTAAATGAACAGTGTAAGCATTAGAAGTGTAGTAAAAAATCTGAACAGCAAAGCACAAATGTTATTTCAAATAGAGAAAGGTTTGGAACACCAAAAACACTCCTAACTAAACAAAATTAGAACCAGACTCAGGTTCTATGACTCGTGTTGACTTAAGCTTCTTCCTAATAATGGCCAGCATATCAGAGTGGAGAAATTGTTGGGAAAACCATGTTATCAGACGCAGGTATCACTTCCGTATCAGGAAGCACTGTGAATTAGGATTTCAGGAGAACTGAAATTGTGTGTGTCCACAGAGAGCGAAATTAAATGGGAGGAAAACATTTGGATCTTAATCCTTTGAGGTCACAGAAACTGTTGAAAATCTATGAAAGCTGTGTAAAAATTCACATGCATATGAAAACTTTCAGACCCACGATGCCCATAGGGTGCTGGGAACCTACATTAAGTACCTCTTATTTAACTATTTTTCCTAGAATTTCTGGTTTCTGTATGTGGCAGATCTGCCTGGCTGGCACCTGGAACTTCCAGCCTCTTCACACACATACACTGTAGGGCCAGGTTGTAGCAAAAAAAAAAAAAAAAAAAAAAAAAAACAAACAACAACAACAACAAAAAAACAGAAAAGGAAAAAAGAGGACAGAACATCTGCTGTGAGGCTGATTCAGTTTTACTCAGGGTGAAGAGAAGTGGCCTTAATCCCCTACAGATTTCCTTTACTTTGTTGTTGTGCAGAGGGATCATCTGGCAGAGATATTAAATTTTCTCAGCATTTATTTATACTTTCATTTGTAGTACGTCTGAAAGGAAAATGCAAACTTTTAATTGGACTGACTTGGTAACTTGGTTCAGTGATAGGCTGGGTTCAAAATTGCTCCATCCCCGTTTATCAGATGATTACAGTTTAGGTGGGTAGCAAATTCTGCTTTATCTTGGAGATATACAGTTTAAGAGATTTTCTAGTCTTCATTCATTACCATTTCTTCTGAATTCATCTCTGGTGAACTAAGGAAGACTTCTTGCTGTATGATTAGCCTACTGAACATGATGATGCATTCCTGAACAGACATGGGAAAGGCAGGTTGATAATAATAGTCTACAGCACTTTTTGTTTATCCAGAAATCTGCCATCCCCAGGAGGTTGACATATAATCCCATACTTAATCTGTCATCCATACTTTATGTAATAATAATAATAATGATAATGATAATCATTTACACTTATATAGCCACTTTCATCTAGGGTATCTTAAAGCTTTACAAACACTAATTAATTCTCCTGGTCTCCCTGTGAACTAGGTAAGGCCCGTTTTACAGATGAGGCATTTGAGGCACAGAAAGGACGAATGGCTTTCTCAAGGCCCTTGGGTACTGAATGACAGAGAGCTCTGTACTTCCAGTTGTCTAGAGCCAGCTGCATCTTCTGGGTGAGTGAGTGGGAGGGACCACACCAGAATAAGGCCTTCTAAGACTTGGTTACCTAAACCCTAGTAGTGCATAGAAGCTCTGGGAGAGTTTCCAAAGTATGTGCTTTTTCATCCCCAGCACACACATGCACAGCCTGTGAGTGGTTGTTTTTGAGGTCTAAGCAGTAGAGGTGGAGTTAAAGTTGGCTGTCATATATCTTTGGATAGGAAGGAAAGGAAAGAACGTGGGCAGAGAATTGCATTTTAAGTGGATGTTGCTGAGATGCATCAGCCTACTCTACACTGAATCAGAGTAATCCTGACTTTTGACTTGTTTTATTCTGTTCCACTACATGAACCATTTGATATGTACATAACAAGGATGCAATGATTAAAGAGAGTCCAGTATGCAATTGGCAAAGCACCTAATGGAAACTAGCTTCTCACTGTTTCCAGGCATTTTAGTTTTAGAGAATCCTTGAAATTCTCCCAAATGGGTGGTGCTGAATTCCAGGGAAAATGATGTTTAATGAGTGCTTCTCTCTCTCTTTAATTGCAAGAAGAAATAGACAAATGAGGGCTTATCAAATGTTAATATGCATACCAGTCACCTAGGGATCTGTTAAAATACAGATTGTTGCTTAGTAATTCTGGAGTGGCGCCCAAGATCATGCTTCCAGTTGATGCCCATGATAATGGTCCCTATAGCTTGCTCTGAATAGTGAGACTCTACGCTACTGTTTACAATTCCGATGAGCTTATTCCCACAACATACTGCTCTGGAGGAAGCTTCGGTCAATTGGAGTGAGGCCTGGGCTTACAGGACCAAGGCCTGGTTTGGAAAAGTGCTTCTGCTCTTTATTATCTAAGAGGTTTGAGACCCCAAACCTTTCAGAGCCTCAGTTTTCATATCTTTAAATGAAGATCATTAATTGCTCCTTTGCAGGTTTGTTATGCAGATGAATAAAATAACCCAGGTGAAAGAGTCTGGCACGTGCTGGCTGGGTGCGGTGGCTCACGCTTGTAATCCTAGCACTTTGGGAGGCTGAGGTGGGCCGATAACTTAAGGTCAGGAGTTTGAAACCATCCTGGCCAACATGGTGAAACCCCGTCTCTACTAAAAATGCAAAAAAACGTAGCCAAGCATGGTGGCACACGCCTGTAATCCCAGCTACTTCGGAGGCTGAGGCAGGAGAATCGCTGGAACCCGGAAGGCGGAGGTTGCAGTGAGCCGACGTCATGCCACTGCACTCCAGCCTGGGCAGCAAGAGTGAGACTCTGTCTCAAAAAAAAAAAAAAGTCTGGCACATGCTATAACTCCACAAATGTTGGTTCATTCTCTGGGCTCCCCAACTTACCCTGTCTGGTTACGTTCTCTAACAAATACTTTATAGTTTTCCTTCTGTATCTGCTGTAATCAATAACTATATTTTATCTATCTTGGCTTTTTCCTATTATTTTACCTCTAGATTCTTTCTCTTAAACATGTATAAGCCAGCATCAAATGTTAATATGTCTCTCAATATCAAAATGCTTTCCTTGAGCTAATTTCTTGTCTTGTTAACTATTATAAACTTACCTCTGCCTTCCTGGGTTCTAATTTGATCTAGGCCATGCAACACAAGTGAGACTGTATGGTATTCATTTAGTGAACAAATATTTATTAAGCACCTACTGTGCTATGTTCTGATGCCCTGGGTATACATACCACTGAGAATAAGATAGAGACTTTTTGTTTTCCATATTGTTTTTGTTGCCTCTGTTTAACTGTTTGAGCCATAGCGAAGTCTTTCTTTAATTCTCCATTTATTGATGGAGACTTTCTCTCATTTTCTTCTAGTTCTATTTTTGTCTTTTCCTCTTGCCCACACTTATCCTTTAGATCTTTTCCCTCTGAATCCATCAGACTGACAAGAAAATTCTTTCCTAAAAAGTCTTTACAAAACTCATATTGTGTGAAATGGTTTTAATTTTTAATAAAAAGCAACAGTGAAAGTTAAGTATTGTATACGCGTGGGAACAAATGTCTGGAATAACACATACCTCACTGTTAACACTGGAACTGGTGAGAGGAAACTTTCACCTTTATCTTTATGTACTTTGGCATTTTGGGGAAAAAAACTCTCCCCCTTACAGTCAGCAAATTGTATTCTGTAACACAGAAAAGAAAATGAGAAAAAGTATGGGCCAGGCATGGTGGCTCATGCCTGTAATCCTAGCACTTTGGGAGGCTGAGGTGGGCAGATCACCTGAGGTCAGGAGTTTGAGACCAGCCTGGCCAACATGGTGAAACCCCGTCTCTACTAAAAAGAAGAAAAAAATATAAAAATTAGCTGGGCGTGGTGGCATGTGCCTGTAATCCCAGCTACTCAGGAGGCTGAGGCAGGAGAATTGCTTGAACCTGGGAGGTGGAGGTTGCAGTGAGCCGAGATTGCACCACTGTACTCCACGCTGGGCAACAGAGGGAGACTCCATCTAAGAAAAAAAAAAAGTATAGATTGATGGACGACAAAAGGAAGGTTGAAGAAAAATGAAATGAAACTTACAATCTTCAAATTTGCCCACATTCCCACCTGTAGTTTTATGTCTCAATTGCTGAGTCTGTTATTTAGGTTTCAAATCACTGGTTTGGAACCCCGTCT
Source organism: Pan troglodytes (assembly GCF_028858775.2). NCBI lineage: Eukaryota > Metazoa > Chordata > Mammalia > Primates > Hominidae > Pan > Pan troglodytes. The sequence goes on along the minus strand of NC_072408.2, from coordinate 53,204,278 downwards.
TCCTGGGATTATGCAGTGTCAAGAACACTGTTGACATGAAAGCAATACTAATAGTAAAACAAGAGGAGGCATTTTCACAAGAGACAGCACTACCCAGATGGATTTTGATAAGGTTGGTATGTACCCCAAGAGGTCATAATTAACCACATCAGAGAAGGAGTGGCTTCTTAAGCAAATGGACTTTATCTTGCCATCTGCCAAAAAATGTACCAAATGCTCTTACTTTGTTAAAAAATATCTGCACTTTTGGAACCAAGTCTTCGTAGCTTTGAACTGACAAACGTGATTGAAGAAATACTTTTATTACTTACACATTTGACCTTTCATTCTTTATTTGGCACCTTGCTTCTCTTATGTCCTCCTCGCTTGGACACATCATCTACAATTTACATAAATGAGAAAGTACTGGGTCATGGCTTAATTGGGAACAGAGAGGAGTTATCTGATAAAAACAGAGCAGGAAGAATTTAATTTCCCTAGCTCATGGTCAATTTTCATCCTACCAGCTGGCATGCTGGATTAAGTAGTTGTTAGAGAATTGAATGCAGCAAATCTAATGTAGGCAAAACTGCGTTAGAATTTAGGTAGGACTCAACCTGGTTTCTGATTAGAATCCTCTGGAGAGGTTTTTGCAGATTAAGCTTGATTTAATTGGCTAACTTTGGAATTAATAAAAACAACAACCAAACAAAACAACAAGCACAAAACACCTCTCCAGGTATCTCTAACGTGTAGCCAGGAGAGCTACTTCTGGGACTGAGCCAGCCTTATACGAGGTCTTTGGACTACACAGCTTTTAATTAGAGACCACATGGTTCTCTTAAGGAATAATAGATACTCTTCAAATTTATTCTTTCCTGTGATTTTTAGTTTCAGGTACATTTGAAAAATAATCATAGGTGTAAATGAATATATTGGAATGGCCCAAGAATGTACTGAACATTTACAATTGTGTTTCAGCCTTGGTACTTTTACTTTATGTATATAAAGCTCTAATATTATATTTCTCTGTAATTAATACTTATTTCTTAAATGTTATTTAATGAAGTAGTTCACCTTTATTTCTGCAATGATTATTAAATCATCAATCTTTTTCAAATGCAGAATAAAAATTTGCCTACCCTTGCCTGTAAGTTTCTGGCTAGCACTGGAGTTTCTTTCACTGGAGGCATCTTCCTTAGATTCTTTGCCTGCCTCTTCTTTTTGGTGGTGCCATACTAGTTAGACACACCTCCACTGTTTCTCTTAGATTTAATAAAGGTGTTGGAGGCTATTCTTGCTGTTTTGTGGTTTTTATTCTATTTCTTCATTTCCAGTATTACTTGGGGATATCTTTTTGTCTATGCTGTTCCCTATTCCACCCCTTTCCAGGGAGTTCTGGGCACAGCATTTTAGAATGTACAGAGATAAACCAGAATGTGCCTCATCATGCATAATCCACATGCCAAAGGACCTGCAAACCATGTTGGGTGATGAACATTTGAAGGAAATGAAGGCAATTGCCCAAAGAAATTATGACGTGAAATTATATGGTAAATGATAACTTCCTTAATATATTTTTCTTCCTTAATAAAATGAATTGTCCTTTTTAATTATAGAAAACCCAGATCCTCCAAGGCCCTAACCCTGTTCCTTGATATGCAACTTTCTTTAGGTCAGGGATGATACTCATCATTGACCAGTGTTGCCACTTCCTCTGTTGTATTCATGATTGATAGGAGTACTAATTGATCAAAGCATTCTTTCCTGCTTGAATCTGGGTGTGGCTTCAGGCAGCCACTACTAATTGATTGGTATTGGTGTTAAAAATGACATTATGTGTAATTCCTACCTTAAAGGTCTCTTGCTAATTACTGCTGCCAGGAGGATAATTCTGCCCTTTAACACCAAGGGGGCTTCATGATCTATATTTAAATAAGTCTCCTGCAACAATACCCAGATAACAGTTGAGACAAAACTAGAATATTTATTAAGACTGTAATTAAGTGTAAGTCACTAACAAAGTGGAAATAGAATAATATAAACTAGATAATCTTGCCTGTTCTTCCCTAATCCATCGTTAGCCTGGGATCCTCTAGCAGGATACCTCTTTGTATATCTCCTGGTTTTCCTCCATGAGGAAGAGAGAATTTTAAACTCCTAATCCTTTGGAATAGTTCAGAATCTTCAGGACTTAAAAATTTAGATCCAAGAAAATGAAGTCCCAAGAGAGAGGAATTGTTCTATTTGTTGCTTTCTGAATTCTAGGTGAATTGCCTGATATTACTGAGGACTGGCAACAGAATGTTCATATGACATGTCTTTAAGAGAGACCACACTTAACTACAATTCTACTATGTCCTCAAAATCCCAACATTCCTTCAGCAGAGCCACACTCTTAAAGATTATAAATGTTGTCTTCAAATAATTGAATATTTGAAGGTGTAAGTTTATTGCATATTTCTTCCAAGGGTCAGCTAGATCAGTGGGTAGAAATCAGAGGGGGGCCAGACCTGAGTTTAACAGAAGGTTATGTTTTCTACTAATAAGACATGCCCTAATGTTATTAAGCTGCCTTATGTTTTAGTGCTCCTAGTCATTGGAAAGATTTAGACAGTCTGGATTGCCCTGTGCCAGAGATAGAGTTGAGTGGACTTCCTTAGCAGATGGAAAATTGAACTTAATCTCCCTTCCCTTATCAAAGAATCAGGAGATAAGAAGATTCAAATATTCAGTTATTTGAAGACAATATTTATCAAAGAATCGAAGACAACATTTATCAAAGAATTGGGAGATTCTTTGATAAGTTAGGTATAGCTACCCTACACGGTACAGCAGGAGTATTTGTAAGGAGGTAATCTATAAACCATTTGAACTTTTCTATCCTGACAGTTGCTGGCCAATGCAGGACTGATTATAAGTAATGATGACACATCTGTAACTTCTAAATGGGAAGGTCTTTGAATGGGATTGAAAAGACAAAGTGATGAAAAAATAATTGTGATAATACATACTGTTCCAGGTTTTAAGTGAGTACAACATAGCTGCATTATAATATAAAATTGTACAACTTAAAAATACACATATATGCGATCTATAATTACAAGTTTATGTGTACAACCTAGTCCATTTCTAAAAGAATTGTTCACATAATTTTGATCTTAAAATTGTAAGATGGAATATTATGTAACTAACATAACGCTGCTACGGAAAATATATAATGTTGTGGGGAAATATTCACACACTACTGAAGAAAAGCAGATCATAAAAATAATGTGAAGAATGATTCTACTTTTGATGGGGAAAAAGTATACATTTATGTTTTTAAATATAGATTAAAGGTGCTTTTAATTTTGTAAGAAAAAGAAGACTGGAAGGATGTACCTCAAAAAGTTAATAATGGATATTATAGGGGAGTAGAATTAAGGGTGACTTTTGTTTCTATTTTAAATGTTTTCTAAAATTTCCAAAGTTCTTAAAATAAGCAGACATTACCTTAGTGTTATCTTAGTTTTATATTTCTGCTGTAACAAATTATTACAAACTTCATAGTTTAAAAAACATGAATGTATTATCTTATGGTAAGATAATGTATTATCTTATAGGTTAAGAGTCCAATGCAAATTTCACTGGGTTAAAATAAAGGTGTTTATTGGGTAAAATCAAGTGCTGCATTCCTTTCTGGAGGCATTAGGGGTAAATCACTTTCCTCACCTTTTTCAGTTTGTAGAGGCTGCCTGCATTTCTTGGCTCATGGCCCCCTTCCTTCGTCTTTGAAGGCTGCGAAGTTGCATCTCTCTGACCATTCTTTCATAGACATATCTCCTCTGATGGGCTTCAACTAGAAAATGTTTTCTGGTTTTGGCATTCTCTTGATTAGTTTGAGTTTACCTAAATAATCCAAGATAATCTCCCCATCTCAAGCCCTGTATCCTTAATCACACTTGTGAAGTCCCTTTTGCCAAGTAAGGCAACACAGTCACAGGATTCGGGGATTATGACATGAATATTTTTGGTGGGGGAATGCATTATTCTGCTTACCACATGTGGTCAGGAAAAGAAAACATTTGTAAAAATGTGTTGAATCCCTACTGAACTCATTCTTTCCAATAGAAACGAAGTCATACACGAGGCCATTCTCCAGGCTAGTCATCAGAGCCTATGTGACCCATGATAGAGGGGATTTTACTTTTTCAGTAAACTTGTTCAAATGGTCCTGTTAGTGCTCTTACACATCAGTACCTGAAAGAATGGACAATAAGAAGTTCAAATGGTTTATAGATTACCTCTTTACAAATATACCTATGGTACTGTGTAGATTCACTATATGTAACTTATCAAAGATTCTCCCTCTGAAAGGGAGATTTAGTTCAATTTTCCATCTAAGAAGGGAGTCCATTCAACTCCATCTCTGGCACAGGGCAATCCAGACTTTGTCTAAATCTTCCCAGTGACTGGGAGCACTCTATAACATAAGGCAGCTTACTAACATTAGGGCAAGTCTTATTAGTAGAAAACATATCTTTCTGTTAAACACACATCCGGCCCCACTCTAATTTCTACCCACTGGTCTAGCTGACTGTATCAGGAGAATGTATTCAGAGTTCCCAAGTGGATGCCAGGAACATAACCCTCCCCTTTTTTTTCTCAGCCTCTGCTTTACTCTCTTCTTTCTCCCTTATACTTATTTTTGCCTCTCCCGTCTCCTCATATGTTTGGGAATACTGAGTGGAGATTCCGTTTTCAGTCTTTAGGTGGTGATCCCCATGGCCTGTGGCATGAGTTCAAGCAGGATGGGGGTAGGAAGTGAGGAACAGCTGAGGAATTACATGAGTTTGAGAGAAGGTAGCTGTGGGACCTCTTTTTTGGTGTAAATCTCCGAAGGTATCCTGAGAGGCTCCCGTTTCTCTCCTTCAGTTTTCCCAGTGGCCCAAGTGATTGATTCACCTGCTTCTTTTTACCTATCTCCACTAGTGTCACTGAAGGCTTCTGTTACATTAGAAGAAAATCCTTATCTAAATTAAATTTAATGGAGTTTATTTGAGCAAAGAACAATTCGCCAATTGGGCAGCCTCCAGAGCCCAGGTAGGCTCAGAGACTCCAGTGCACAGCCACGAGGTGGAAGATTTATGGATGGAAAAAGGAAAGTGACATATGGAAAATGGAAGTGAGGTACAGAAACAGACAGATTGGTTACAGTTTGGCATTTGCCTTATTTGAACAAGGTTTGAACAGTTGGCTTCCTTTGATTGGCCAAAACTTGGTGATTGGCACAAGAGGAGGCTACAGTCTGTTGACACATCCAGTTAAGTTACAGTTCACTATAAACAGAGAAACCTTTATGCAGAACTTAAAATATGTAGGGAGGCACCTTTAGGCTACACTTGACTTAACAGTTCTTGCTTGCTCACCATGGAACAAAACAGTTGTTCATACAAACCAGAGCCCTTCTGGAGTTTTCTGAGGGCTATTCTATCCAGCAACTGGGGACAGAAAACTCTCACATGCTCCCTTCTACTTATCTTGTGTTCGGTTTATGTAGCTCCAGGTGCTAGGGAAGGAGCGTTGCACGGAAGGGCTGCCTTAGAAGCTGGGGCATGGGGAAAGGCCGGCAAGAGGCTCTGCTGTTGGGCCAGGCAGTGGCAGGTGTGAGGGAGAAAGTCTGCTTTCCCTCTGTGGGGTGAGCTTTCCTCCAGCCTAGGCCAGCACAGTCCCAGTCCCAGGTGGGTGGATCCCAATAAACAGAGCAAGTCTGTCTCCTTACAATGTTCAAAAGATGGCGAGTGTATTGTTTTCTCATGTTCTGAGCTAGCTCTGTAGTTAGTTGAGGAAGTGTCTGGAGAAGGCTTTTCAAGGACAAGCCTCAAGTTGTCCTCTTTTTTGGCATTTAGGGGGAACATTGCCCCTGACTGGGAACTAGGGCTTGCCTCCTGATGATTGCAAGCCAGAAATAAAATCCTAAACCCCCCAACTGACTGAACTGAACAGACCCCCTCTTGGCTGAGGGAACCCCAGAGAAACCCAAAAAACGAATTTCCAGGCCATGCCAGGAAGGGAGGCTGAACACACCTTGTTGTACTCTTTTGGGGTTTAGGTTAAACTAGAGGTCACAAGACTGGCAAAACAGAATCTTTGTGGCAATGGGATACCAAATTACAAAGAAGACCTAAGGCCATGCAAGGCAGGGGTTAAGTCACATCCTACAAACCATAAAATCTGCCCTCCCCCACTTTTTTCTGAGGCAGTCTCCCTTTGTCACCAGGAGTGCAGTGGCATGATGACAGCTCACTGCAGCCTTGACTGCCTGGGCTCCAGGGATCCTCCCTTTTCAGCCTCCTGAGTAGCTGTGACTACAGGTGTGCACCACCATGCCAGGCTAATTTTGTATTTTTTGTGAAGTCAGGGTTTTGCCATGTTGCACAGGCTGGTCTCAAACTCCTGAGCTCAAGTGATCTGCGCACTAAGTGCTATGATTACAGGTGTGAGCCACCACACCTGGCTTTGTATTGATTTATTAATTGGTCTACAATTCCCATCTCCCTAACATGTGTGTAACCAAACTGTAACCTGACCACCTTGGACACACTTTCTCAGGACCTCTTGAGACTGTTCCCTGGGCCATGGTCACTCATACAAGTTCACAGTAAGCCTCTTTAAAATATTTTAAAGTTTGGTCTTTCCATTAACATGATGATGAGGAGGATGACAAGTAGCTGCCACGTGCGAGTGCTTACTATGTTTTAGACTGTGCTGAGTGCCTACCTGAATCTAGTTAGATCTTCATGATGATAGTATGACATAAGAACTATTTTATCATTATTATGTATCAGTGATTTCAAAATAACACAGAAAACATATAACGCTATACACTAAGTTAATGATATATGCAAGCCATGCAAAAATTATTGAGAATAAAATACACTGAATAAAGCACTGAAGTCATACAAAGGGCTTAGCTATGGTTGTGCTAAGCCTTGGAAAAACAGGTGGAATAAAATCTAGAGTCCTCTCTCCCTCTTTCCCTCAATTTACTCTCTTTGGATGGACCACACTGCTTCGCTCTGGTGCTCCTTCTATCCCTGAAACACACCCAGCCTATTAGAGGCCAAATAGTGCCCTTTCAGTCCCCTAAAGTCATATGCCCAAGTCCTAAGCCCCAGTACCTCAGAATGTGACTGTAGTTGGAGATGGGGCCTCTACAGAGACAGTTAAGGTAAAATGAGGTCATTGGGGTGGGCCCTAATCCAATATGACGTATACTCAATACGACCATGACATTATGATGTATATATTTTGGGTTTTGTCCATGATTCCAGGTTCTCAGCTCCTGTAAGCCTTGCTGTTTCCTAAGTGACTAGAGCAATAAGAATATCTTTTGTTAAATTATTTGGCCTTTTGTCCTGGGTTCTTGAAACACCCTAGAAACAGCTTCAGAGAAGTGAGGGAGAAAGATGTTTTTTTGTTATTTGTAACAAAGCCTTTTCAACCACATCTGAGCTGGTGTGAATGAGGTGATTTTTGGAAACTCAGGGTGGGCAAATGATGGGGTGCTCATTGCCAGGGGAGAACTAGCCATGTGGTCAGCCCCACACTCCAACCACCCAACAACCAGGGAGGGGAGAGAGGCTGAGGGTTAAGCTGATTACCAATGACTGATTGATTTAATTAGTCATATCTGTGTAACAAAGCTTTCATTAAAACCCCAAAAGAACTGGGTTGGAAGAGCTTGTGGATAGCTGAGCATGTGAGAGTTTCCAGGAAGATGAACAAGAAGACATCCACGAGCTGGGAGGGTGGTGCACCCCAACTCCACCCGGACAGAAGCTCCTGGGCTCATGACCCTTCCAGATCTTGCCCTATGCCTCTCTTCATCTGGCTGTTTATTTGTATCCTTTAAAATATCCTGTGTAATAAACCAAGTAAGTGTTTCCCTGAGTTCTGTGACCTGCTCTAGCAGCTCGTGGGAGCCCTGATTTATACTTGGTGAGTCAGAAGCACGGGCAAAATAACCTGGGGCTTGCAATTGTCGTCAGAAGTGGAGGGCAGTCTTGTGCGGCTGAGTCCTCAACCTTTGTGATCTGATGCTCTCTCCAGGTAGATATTGTCAGAATTGAGTTGAATTGGAGGACACCCTGCTGTTGTCCTCTGTGCAATCACTTGCTTGCCAATGGGAGAAATCCCCACGCATCTGGTGTCACAAGCGTGTTGTGAGAGTATAGAGGAAAATGGTTTGCTTTTCCACCTATAGACACATACAGAGGGAAAATGAGGTGAAGACACAAGGAAAAGACAACCATCTATGAGCCAAGGAGAGAGGCCTTAAAAGAAATCAACCCTGCCATCTTGATCTTGGACTTCAAGCCTCCAGAATGGTAAGAAGATTAATTCTGTTGTTTAAGTCGCCCTGTCTGTGGTGTTTGTTATAGTAGCCCTAGCAAAATAATACAAAGGCTTTTTCTGTGCTAGGAACTTTGTGCTTTGCATTTTCTGGTTGGAAATCTTTGTTCCCATGTTCAGTTCAAATATTCCCCCCTCACAGAGGCTGTCCCCACCTGTCAACTAAAATTACTGCCCCCACTCCCAACAGTCAACCTCTTACCAGAAACCCCTAGCACAGGAGTCTGTTCTGTATTTTTTATACTTCTATTAGCACCTGATATTATTTACTTGTGTTACTGTTTATTTTCTCTTCCCTGATCCCTTCTAGAATGTAAGCGCCTTAAAGGTAGCCTCTAGTTCATTTTTATGAAATAAACTGCTGTCAGTTCAGAGCCAGGGTCTGGTGATTAAAAAAAAAAAGAAGAGGAAATAACCTTATTATTATTTTTTTATTATACTTTAAGTTTTAGGGTACATGTGCACAATGTACAGTTTATTACATATATATACATGTGCCATGTTGGTGTGCTGCAGCCGGTAACTCTTCAATTAACATTAGGTATATCTCCTAATGCTAACCCTCCACCTTCCCCCCACCACACAACAGGCCCCGGTGTGTGATGTTCCCCTTCCTGTGTCCATGTGTTCTCATTGTTTAATTCCCACCTATGAGTGAGAACATGCAGTGTTTGGTTTTTTTGTCCTTGCGATAGTTTGCTGAGGATGATGGTTTCCAGCTTCATCCATGTCCCTACAAAGGACATGAACTCATCATTTTTTATGGCTGCATAGTATTCCATGGTGTATATGTGCCACATTTTCTTAATCCAGTCTATCATTGTGGGACATTTGGGTTGGTTCCAAGTCTGTGCTATTGTGAATAGTGCCACAATAAATATACGTGTGCATGTGTCTTTATAGCAGCATGATTTATAATCCTTTGGGTATATATCCAGTAATGGTATGGCTGGGTCAAATGGTATTTCTAGTTCTAGATCCCTGAGGAATCGCCACACTGACTTCCACAATGGTTGAACTAGTTTACAGTCCCACCAACAGTGTAAAAGTGTTCCAATTTCTCCACATCCTCTCCAGCCCCTGTTGTTTCTTGACTTTTTAATGATTGCCATTCTAACTGGTGTGAGATGGTGGTATCTCATTGTGGTTTTGATCTGCATTTCTCTGATGGGCAGTGATAGCATTTTTTCATGTGTCTTTTGGCTGCATAAATGTCTTCTTTTGAGAAGTGTCTGTTCATATGCTTTGCCCACTTTTTGATGGGGTTGTTTGTTTTTTTCTTGTAAATTTGTTTGAGTTCATTGTAGATTCTGGATATTAGCCCTTTGTCAGATGAGTAGATTGCAAAAATTTTCTCCCATTCTATAGGTTGCCTGTTCACTCTGATGGTAGTTTCTTTTGCTGTGCAGAAGCTCTTTAGTTTAATGAGATCCCATTTGTCAATTTTGTCTTTTGTTGCCATTGCTTTTGGTGTTTAAGACATGAAGTCCTTGCCTATGCCTATGTCCTGAATGGTATTGCCTAGGTTTTCTTCTAGGGTTTTTATGGTTTTAGGTCTAACATTTAAGTCTTTAATCCATCTTGAATTAATTTTTGTATAAGATGTGAAGAAGGGATCCAGTTTCAGCTTTCTACATATGGCTAGCCAGTTTTCCCAACACCATTTATTAAATAGGGAATCCTTTCCCCATTGCTTGTTTTTGTCAGGTTTGTCAGAGATCAGATAGTTGTAGATATGCGGCATTATTTCTGAGGGCTGTGTTCTGTTCCATTGATCTATATCTCTGTTTTGGTATGAGTACCATGCTGTTTTGGTTACTGTAGCCTTGTAGTATAGTTTGAAGTCAGGTAGCGTGATGCCTCCAGCTTTGTTCTTTTGGCTTAGGATTGACTTGGCAATGTGGGCTCTTTTTTGGTTCCATATGAACTTTAAAGTAGTTTTTTCCAATTCTGTGAAGAGAGTCATTGGTAGCTTGATGGGGATGGCATTGAATCTATAAATTACCTTGGGCACTATGGCCATTTTCATGATATTGATTCTTCTTTCCCATGAGCATGAAATGTTCTTCCATTTGTTTGTATCCTCTTTTATTTCCTTGAGCAGTGGTTTGTAGTTCTCCTTGAAGAGGTCCTTCACGTACCTTGTAAGTTGGATTCCTATGTATTTTATTCTCTATGAAGCAATTGTGAATGGGAGTTCACTCATGATTTGGCTCTCTGTTTGTCTGTTATTGGTGTATAAGAATGCTTGTGATTTTTGTACATTGATTTTGTATCCTGAGACTTTGCTGAAGTTGCCTATCAGTTTAAGGAGATTTTGGGCTGAGATGATGGGGTTTTCTAGATACACAATCATGTCATCTGCAAACAGGGACAATTTGACTTCCTCTTTTCCTACTTGAATACCCTTTATTTCTTTCTCCTGCCTGATTGCCCTGGCCAGAACTTCCAACACTATGTTGAATAGGAGTGGTGAGAGAGGGCATCCCTGTCTTGTACCAGTTTTCAAAGGGGATGCTTCCCGTTTTTGCCCATTCAGTATGATATTGGCTGTGGATTTGTCGTAGATAGCTCTTATTATTTTGAGATATGTCCCATCAATACCCAATTTATTGAGAGTTTTAGCATGAAGGGTTGTTGAATTTTGTCAAAGGCGTTTTCTGCATCTGTTGAGATAATCATGTGGTTTTTGTCTTTGGTTCTGTTTATCTGCTGGATTACATTTATTGATTTGCGTATATTGAACCAGCCTTGCATCCCAGGGATGAAGCCCACTTGATCATGGTGGATAAGCTTTTTGATGTGCTGCTGGAGTTGGTTTGCCAGTATTTTATTGAGGATTTTTGCTTCGATGTTCATCAGGGATATTGGTCTAAAATTCTCTTTTTTTGTTGTGTCTCTGCCAGGCTTTGGTATCAGGATGATGCTGGCCTCATAAAATGAGTTAGGGAGGATTCCCTCTTTTTCTATTTTTTGGAATAGTTTCAGAAAAGATGGTACCAGCTCCTCCTTGTACCTCTGGTAGAATTCGGCTGTGAATCCATCTGGTCCTGGACTTTTTTGGTTTGGTAAGCTATTAATTATTGCCTCAATTTCAGAACCTGTTATTGGTCTATTCAGAAATTCAAATTCTTCCTTGTTTAGTCTTGGGAGGGTGTATGTGTCAAGGAATTTATTCATTTCTTCTAGATTTTCTAGTTTATTTGTATAGAGGCATTTATAGTATTCTCTGATGGTAGTTTGGATTTCTGTGGGATCGGTGGTGATATCCCCTTTATCCTTTTTTATTGCATCTATTTGATTCTTCTCTCTTTTCTTCTTTTTTAGTCTTGCTAGTGGTCTATCAATTTTGTTGATCTTTTCAAAAAACCAGCTCCTGGATTCATTGATTTTTTGAAGGGTTTTTTGTGTCTTTTATCTCCTTCAGTTCTGCTCTGATCTTAGTTATTTCTTGCCTTCTGCTAGCTTTTGAATCTGTTTGCTCTGCTTTTCTAGTTCTTTTAATTGTCATGTTAGGGTGTCAATTTTAGATCTTTCCTGCTTTCTCTTGTGGGCATTTAGTGGTATAAATTTCCCTCTACACACTGCTTTGAATGTGTCCCAGAGATTCTGGTGTGTTGTGTCTTTGTTCTCATTGGTTTCAAAGAACATCTTTATTTCTGCCTTCATTTCATTATGTACCCAGTAGTCATTCAGGAGCAGGTTGTTCAGTTTCCATATAGTTGAGTGGTTTTGAGTGAGCTTCTTAATCCTGAGTTCTAGTTTGATTGCACTGTGGTCTGAGAGACAGTTTGTTATAATTTCTGTTCTTTTACATTTGCTAGGGAGTGCTTTACTTCCAATTATGTGGTCGATTTTGGAATTGGTGTGGTGTGGTGCTGGAAAGAATGTATATTACGTTGATTTGGGGTGGAGAGTTCTGTAGATGTCTATTAGGTCCGCTTGGTGCAGAGCTGAGTTCAATTCCTGGATATCCTTGTTAACTTTCTGTCTCATTGATCTGTCTAATGTTGACAGTCGGGTGTTAAAGTCTCCCGTTATTATTGTGTGGGGGTCTAAGTCTCCTTGTAGGTCTCTAAGGACTTGCTTTATGAGTCTGGGTGCTCCTGTATTGGGTGCATATATATTTAGGATAGTTAGCTCTCCTTGTTGAATTGATCCCTTTACCATTATGTAATGGCCTTCTTTGTCTCTTTTGATCTTTGTTGGTTTAAAGTCTGTTTTATCAGAGACTAGGATTGCAACCCCTGCCTTTTTTTGTTTTCCATTTGCTAGGTAGATCTTCCTCCATCCCTTTATTTTGAGCCTATGTGTGTCTCTGCCCGTGAGATGGGTTTCCTGAATACAGCACACTGATGGGTCTTGACTCTTTATCCAATTTGCCAGTCTGTGTCTTTTGATTGGAGCATTTAGCCCATTTACATTTAAAGTAATATTGTTATGTGTGAATTTGATCCAGTCATTATGATGTTAGCTCGTTATTTTGCTCGTTAGTTGATGCAGTTTCTTCCTAGCCTCGATGGTCTTTACAATTTGGTATGTTTTTGCAGTGGCTGGTACTGGTTGTTCCTTTCCATGTTTAGTGCTTCCTTCAGGAGCTCTTTTAGGGCAGGCCTGGTGGTGACAAAATCTCTCAGCATTTGCTTGTCTGTAAAGTATTTTATTTCTCCTTCACTTATGAAGCTTAGTTTGGCTGGATATGAAATTCTGGGTTGAAAATTCTTTTCTTTAAGAATGTTGAATATTGGCCCCCACTCTCTTCTGGCTTGTAGAGTTTCTGCTGAGAAATCAGCTGTTAGTCTGATAGGCTTCCCTTTGTGGGTAACCTGACCTTTCTCTCTGGCTGCCCTTAACATTTCTTCCTTCATTTCAGCTTTGGTGAATCTGACAATTATGTGTCTTGGAGTTGCCCTTCTCGAGGAGTATCTTTGTGGCGTTCTCTGTATTTCCTGAATTTGAATGTTGGCCTGCCTTGCTAGATTGGGGAAGTTCTCCTGGATGATATCCTGCGGAGTGTTTTCCAACTTGGTTCCATTCTCCCCGTCACTTTCAGGTACACCAATCAGACGTAGATTTGGTCTTTTCACATAGTCCCATATTTCTTGGAGGCTTTGTTCATTTCTTTTTATTCTTTTTTCTCTAAACTTCTCCTCTCACTTCATTTCATTCATTTGATATTCCATCACTGATACCCTTTCTTCCAATGGATTGAATCAGCTACTGAGGCTTGTGCATTCGTCACGTAGTTCTCATGCCATGGTTTTCAGCTCCATCAGGTCCTTTAAGAACTTCTCTGCATTGGTTATTCTTGTTAGCCATTCGTCTAATTTTTTTTTCAAGGTTTTTAACTTCTTTCCCATGGGTTCGAACTTCCTCCTTTAGCTTGGAGTAGTTTAATCATCTGAAGCCTTCTTCTCTCAATTTGTCAAAGTCATTCTCTGTCCAGCTTTGTTCCATTGCTGCTGAGGAGCTGCATTCCTTTGGAGGAGGAGAGGCACTCTGATTTTTAGAGTTCCCAGTTTTTCTGCTCTGTTTTTTCCCCATCTTTGTGGTTTTATCTGCCTTTGGTCTTTGATGATGGTGACGTACAGATGGGGTTTTGGTGTGGATGTCCTTTCTGTTTGTTAGTTTTCCTTCTAACAGTCAGAACCCTCAGCTGCAGGTCTGTTGGAGTTTGCTGGAGGTCCACTCCAGATCCTGTTTGCCTGGGTATCAGCAGCGGAGGCTGCAGAACAGCGGGTATTGGTGAACAGCAAATGTTGCTGCCTGATCGTTCCTCTGGAGGTTTTGTCTCAGAGGAGTACCCGGCTGTGTGAGGTGTCAGTCTGCCCCTACTGGGGGTGCCTTCCAGTTAGGCTACTCGGGGGTCAGGGACCCACTTGAGGAGGCAGTCTGTCCATTCTCAGATCTCCAGCTGTGTGCTGGGAGAACCACTACTCTCTTCAAAGCTGTCAGACAGGGACATTTAGGTCTGCAGAGTTTTCTGCTGCCTTTTGTTTGGCTATGCCCTGCCCCCAGAGGTGGAGTCTACAGAGGTAGGCAAGCCTCCTTGAGCTGCGGTGGGCTCCACACAGTTCGAGCTTCCTGGCCGCTTTGTTTACCTACGCAAGCCTCTGCTATGGTGGGCGCCCCTCCCCCAGCCTCGCTGCTACCTTGCAGTTTGATCTCAGACTGCTGTGCTAGCAATGAGCGAGGCTCCGTGGGCGTAGGACCCTCTGAGCCAGGTGCAGGATATAATCTCCTGGTGTGCTGTTTGCTAAGACTGTTGGAAAAGTGCTGTATTAGGGTGGGATTGACCTGATTTTCCAGATGCCGTCTGTCACCCCTTTCTTTGACTAGGAAAGGGAATTCCCTGACCCCTTGTGCTTCCCAGGTGAGGCGATGCCTTGCCCTGCTTCGGCTCACACTTGGTGCACTGCACCCACTGTCCTGCACCTACTGTCCGACACTCACCTGTGAGATGAACCCAGTACCTCAGTTGGAAATGCAGAAATCACCCATCTTCTGTGTCACTCAGGCTGGGAGCTGTAGACTGGACTTGTTCCTATTCGGCCATCTTGGTTCCACCCCCTGGAAATAACCTTTGATAGAATGAACAGTTCTGGTCCCCACAAGCCACTGTGCAAGGTCCATGAAATTTTGGTATCTGCTATGAGCAATCACAGACCATCATCAGTCTTTCATTATTCTCTTGCTCCAAGTTCAGGTCTTTAAAACATTCATTTTCATTAAATCGTTTGATTTTTATAGGAGGCTTGGCTTTTCTCCAATATGCCCTGCAAATTCTCGTCTGTTATACTCACATTAAATTAAGCCTAAAGCTGCCTCTTTACATGTTTTAAGTTTGGTCTGAAAGTTTCTCCATATGTAGTGAACTGTAACCTAACAGGCTGCGTCAAATGACTGTAACCTACTCTTGCACCAATCACTGAGTTTTGGCCAATCTAAGGTGAGCAACTGTTTAAACCGTGTTCAAATAAGGCACAGGCTGAGATGTAACCAATCCAGTGATTTTGATACCTCACTTCAGTTTTCCATACCTTGCTTTCCTTTTTCTGTCAACAAATCCTTTGTGACCACATGCAGAAGTTGTTCTGAACCTATTCTGGTTTGGGGGCTGCCTGACTGGAGAATTGTTCCTTGCTCAGCTGAACTCTGTTAAGTTCAGTTTGTCTTAAGTTCTTCTTTTAACACCTGTGAGCAACAATGGCTGCATCTTAAGTGAGGCCCCCTCACCCTAGTCTACACTTCTGCATGCTCTCCTGCATTTGTGTATGCTTTGGTTTGTGTGTTCTCCTTAAAGAGTCAGCATTCTGCATATCATAGTACTGGGAGGAGAGTATTAAACCAGCTCTGGCAGGAAAAGCAACTCTGCTTGGAGATAGAACTGAAAATAGATTTCCCCATGGGCAGAAATACAGATGCATGAAATCTCTTGTGCATCCCATTTGATATTCCTGGCAGCAATAGTTCTGGGATCTTATTATTTGAATGCTTCTTGCCCATTGTGATGAGGACTACATATCCATACATGAATGTACATACGTACAGTAGAATATTAGAAATGGCAGAAATTCCATTTATTGTGTAACGAAACCCAATCTTTCCAGTCATTTACTAGTCAAGAGAGCTGGTCTCACAATTACATGTGGAAATATTATATTTGAAGATATATGATCTTCATAATTTTGTTTTGGATATGGGTGAAAAGCAATCTGAGAGCTACCAGATTAAATAAACAACAGTAATAATCTTTTTTATTCCTGGGAAAAGAAATGAGGCTGATTTGAAAAAGAACAAATCAACCTCAAAATATCTCATTAGAAATGAGATATTTCAAAATATCTCAATGTTTCAAAATATCTCATTAGAAATAAACACAATTTCATGAAAATTCCAGCAGTGTTTAATTTAGCTAATATTATTACTGCCTCGTGGAAACTGTAACACTCAGCTGTGTGATGGGTTGCTTTTCACAATTATTTGTGTCACAGAATTTTTCAACTTTTGAAACAGGGTAGAAAATACACAATTTTACCTTTTTTTGGTTAAAAGGAAGCTGAAGAAAAACAAGGACAAAATATTGACTATACAAATGAAAGCTTAAAATGAAAACAACACAAACCAAACTCAAAACACACTGAGGGTACCAATTTGCTCTTTAGAATTTTTCTGAGATTATTGTTGCTTTAAAACTATAGAGTGAACCAGGAGCGGCTCTCTGTGACTCATAGTTCCAGATTGACAGCTGTCATTTCTCTTTAGCAGATAAAGAGGCACTTCCTTTTTTTAGTTGTCAGCTGCTAAGGCAGTTTAGTGAGCACTGGAGAATCAGGTCAGGGTGAGCACACAGACTGCTGTAATGGCACAAAATCAAACCCCACTTTTAGACTTGGGTCTAACGGCAAAGGCAAGATTGAACATTGGAGCACTGATTAAAGTCAAACCTCCCAGTTTCAAGAGGTTTATTCATTTTTTAAAAGGCCTATTAGTAACTGAATGAGTTTACAGTTCTGAGTAACTGTATGTATGGTCTATAGTAAACAACCTAAACAGCTGTTCTAAATGAGTTCTTTATATTCAGCCTCTAGAAACTTGTAATTACATTTGAGCCAGGACATGTGATACCAGAAGATATAAAGCTATTTAGCCCCAACTGCCACTTGAATTCAGGGAAGGCAGTTCAGTAGGATCAGCGGAACACACAAGAAAATGACTGCCATTAATCATCTCTTAAAGTAGAACTGAAGAAAGCTTTTCTTTAAACACAAATAGATTTACTCTTTTTTCATTAGTCCTGGGCTTTAAAAATAAATTGTGATGAGGTTGCATTTTCAGCAGCAATTGATCTTTTCTGTCTTACATTTTATATCTTGCTAGGTGATGTTAGGAAATTATAGGCATAAATACTGTTATAGCAGTTCTCTTTAAAATGTGCAGGCTCAAGAAGAAAGTTAAGAAACACTCTGATTTTCAACAACCATGAAATCAAGTGTGGGTTGCTCCAAGAATTTCTCCCCATCTCTAGCTACAAAAGCATGCTCTAGGAGAACACATGTATGCCCAATGAAATAGTTTAGATATTTGAATATGAACAATCTTTAAACAGGCCATGTTTTAAATGTTGTTTATGTTAGCAAAAATGGACAGATTTGAAACCTCTGTTTCCAGGTAGATTGACCAAAATCTAACAGTTACTAATAGTTTTACCAACCTGCAAAATCTTTATAAATTTTTTGACTCTTTCCATCATGAATTCATTCATTACTGAAAAGATTATTTACTGAGCCTCATTTGGTTCTACAACTAATAACAGTGAGCTTCAGGAGTTTGAAGTTTTTATTCATTTTTAGCAATATGTATTCAATTTATCTTAACATTCTTAGGATCTGTCTTCTGATTCTTTAGATTACAAATAGGTCCAACATAATTTCTTTTTCTTTTCTTTTCTTTTTTTTTTTTTGAGATGCAGTCTCACTCTGTTGCCCAGGCTGCAGTGCAGTGGTACACTCTCGGCTCACTGCAACCTCCACCTCCCGGGTTCAAGCAATTTTCCTGCCTCAGCCTCCTTAGTAGCTGGGAATACAGTCGTGTGCCACCACACCCGGCTAATTTTAGTATTTTTAGTAGAGATGGGGTTTCACCATATTGGCCAGGCTGGTCTCAAACTCCTGACCTCAAGTGATCCACCCACCTCAGCCTCCCAAAGTGCTGGGATTGCCACCGCGCCTGGCAGTTCTAACCTAATTTCTTTCTGACCTTGGCTCTCTTGGGCCATGTCAATTACAGGTCAAGTCAACCCTTCCCTTAAAAGCCTGGGACACTGGTTAGCATGAGCCAGAGCTGGAGAGCCACATGAAGGCAACGTATGCTGCCCAAATGGTACACGGCCACACGCTGTTCTTCAAGATGCACCTCATTAGCTTGTTTCTGATGTGGTACGTCGTTCTCTATTTTCTCCAATTTCATACTTTTGCACTTTTAATCATTCTTTAAGACCCAGCTCAAATCATTTTTCTTCATGAAAGCTTTATTAATCTACTTTCTTCATTCTCCCAATTTCCATGTATTTGTATTTTTCTTTCAGTGCACGCCTAGAAGTGGTTGCATCTATGGTAGTCAGATTTTCTTCCTCTCGTGTTCCTATAGATCAAAAGTTCTTTGACAATAATATTGTTTCTCATTTTCTAGTAGCCCCTGCTGTCTTTCAAATGGAAGGTGCCTGATAAATATTTGTTGATAAAGTTGGGAGGAATTGGATACAATATTGGCATATGGATTGGCATATATTGGATACCATATATCTGGCATATGGATTTTATTTTTGCCTTTTTTTTCATCCATTCCTGAAAGTAGTAAAAAAAAAAAGACCGTATCAGGACTACATTTATAGCCAAAGAGTCCTTGAATTAGAGTGAAACAACTGAGGCTAGAATTTAGCTCTTTATATTAAATTTGTGGCACTAATTTTCCCAGTGGCAGTTGGGGAAGTCACCAACACAGACATAACATCATTGCAAACCAGGAGGCCAAGCATAGCTGTGGGAAAGAAAGCCATGTTCAAAAGGAAATATCCAAAATAATAGAATGGAGGGTCTAGAAAATCGCCACCATGAATGCTGTTTTTGTGGGTCTCATTTTCCCCAAGGTTGCTCTGGTGTGAAAGTCCTTCTTTAAGAAGATAACATAAAAAGAAATAAGTGGTGGCAAAAAAAAAAAGCTCACTCTTGTAATGGCCTTGTATGTTCTTTGGCTATTTCAATGTAATGTTTATCTAATAAATAGCATTTCAGTGTTAAACAGTAGAGCTGTGTCTCCGCTTCTATGCCAGAAGGCTGGACCTCCTTCAGGTCTTGCCATGCTCTTACTGCTGAAAAAAGTTCTGTTTTAATGAAAAGAGATACTATGTGGCTGGAGCCAGTACCAGTGATGCCTGCTTAACATTTTCATGCTTCCGCACAGTACAGAAGTCTTCAGACAGTCACAGTTCACGTGTTTGTGTGTGATTACTGTATGTATGGTCTATAGTAAACGTGCATGCATACATAAAAATACAATTTCAATAAAAACTGACAGTAAAAAGCACCCAGACAACCAGATAATACTTGTTGGAGATAGAATTCTATGTAACTGCTTCCTGTACTAAACAAGTTTATCAGAGAAAGGCATTGTTCAAAGGGAAATATCCTTTGTGCATGAAGATAAATGTAATAAGGATTATTGTGTACAATGTCCTTTGGCGATGTGTATTGGTGCATCTGTATAATAACTGAATAATTGTTCTGATGTCCATATTTAAAAAAAGGAAGGAAAAAAGAAGACTAATGTGTGTGGTAGTGAAATTTAAAAGAAAGATGCTAATTCCAGAACAGAGCAAATGAAACCTATGTCCAATTACCTACCTCAACTCTTAGACAGTCAACATATTTTTATTTATTTATTTATTTATTTAAAATAATAGATACGAGGTCTCACTGTGTTGCCCAGGCTGGTCTAGAACTCAAACAATCCTCTTGCCTTGGCCTCCCAAAGTGCTGGGATTACAGGCGTGAGCCATCGCACCCAGCCTGGTCAACACATTTAGATGGTATTGGAGTCATTTTTGAGATTGGATTTCAGAAATGTAGTTGATCTCTAAACTTTGCTATTTTCCAGAGGAGGAGAATGTTTCTGGAGAATAGTAAAATGAATTTTTAGCATGGTAGAGTGAGGACATGGCAGGGACAAGGTAGGTCAAGGCGGGACAGGTTAAAGAGGAAGAAAACATAGTCCAGGAAAAATTGTCCCAACTACTGAGAAAAATATATGATATTGCCCTGTTCATTTAATCCACTTCTGTAAACTCAGAGGAAGTGTTTATGCGGTTCTAAGGCAGTGCTTCTACTCTGACAAGGTATGAGAATTCGTTTTATGGACCAAAGAGTTTCAGCATGGAAAATGGGAAAGAGAAACTTGAAAGGGATTTGGTTGAGGTGTTGTCATCATCAGTCTGACCTCCTTAATAAACTTTGCATGTTCAATCATCCATTCCATTCATTTGGAAAACTATTAAGCTCCTTCTGGGAGCACAGGAAGGATCACTACCCTGAGATAAATAGGTCCTGTCTCTGAGGAACTTACAATCAGTCAGGTTTAAATTATGAGATCCATTATGCATAGTTCATGTGCTCTGCAGCTTGGGCTGATTTTAATATTGATGGACACAGACATGGTGTTTATAGGCAATGAATTGTGTTGACACGGCTGCCTTGTCCCCTCTTGGGGAACTGTCCTCACTGGTGGCCTTTGTTGCTTCCGCTGATTTCCTTAGGGCTCCCTTACTTGGTAACTTCCCTTGATCCAGCCTTCTCCTCTCTGTCCTTTCAGCAAATACAGCTGCCTTGTGTGCTGTTCTCCCAGAATTCTGAATCTATTTTATCTGAGAAACCTCTTGGTAAAGTGATAATGGATTCTTTTTCCTAGTTAGCATGTTTATATGGGAATAGCACAATGAAGACACCTGCTTTAAGCCTGGGGAAGGTCTCTAATGCTAACAATTTCAGGTCATGGCAGGCTAAGGGGTGGTGGTGGGGAGTCATTGGAACCCCTCAAATGGTAATCATACTCCATGGCTTCTGTCTGTATCCAGAGTGATGGTGGCGGATGTATCACTCTGGTTCCAAGAGCAACTAGAGAGCTTGTCATCTGTGCTGAGATGCACTCACTTCTGCAGGTTTTGTTCTCTCCCTGGGCCATCACTCCTCAGAAATGGTGGAAGAACTCTGGAAAATTTTCACCTATGGTCTCTTCAAATACTAGTTTTCTGCTATTCCCACCACTCAGTGTGTGTTTGTTTTGGATTATTTAAATTCACAAACAGTAAAGTCGACATTGACTTTGATTTTTTATCCTATGAGTGATTTTTTTTTTTTTTTGAGACAGTCTCCCTCTGTCACCCAGGCTGGAATGCAGTGGTGCAGTCTCAGCTCACTGCAATCTCTGCCTCCCGGGTTCAAGCGATTCTCCTGCCTCAAACTCCCAAGTAGCTGGCATTACGGGCACACACCACTACGCCTGGCTAACATTTTTTTTTTTAAGTAGAGATGGGGTTTCGCCATGTTGGCCAGGCTGGTCTTAAACTCCTGACCTCAGGTGATCCACCCACCTTGGCCTCCCAAAGTGCTGGGATTACAGGCGTGAGCCACTGTACCCGGCCTATTCTATGAGTTTTGACACTTGCAGAGATTTGTGTAACCACCACCACATTCAGGATACAGAATAATTCCATCACCCTCTAGGTCAATCCTCTGCTCTCACAAATAATCCTTGGTAAGTATTGATCTGTTCTTTGTTGCTATGGTTGTATACATATTTTTGAAAGTGTTGTTTTAATGGAGTCTTACAGTATGCCACTTTTTGAGACTGCCTTTTTTCATTCACCCTAATGCATTTGAGATTCATCCAAGTTGTTGCATGTATCAGTGGTTTGCTCCTTTTTATTGCTGAGTAGCATTCCATCCAATGGCTATTTATCCATTCACTGAATGAAGAACATTTGGATTGCCTCCCATTTTTAGCGATTATGAATAGAGGTGTACCCATTTTTCTATGAGCATGTTTTCATTTATCTTAGGTAAATACCTAGGAGTAGGATAGCTGGGTCATGTAGTAAATATATCAAATAATACAAAATAAAAACAATTGGAAGAGACTGCCAAACCATTTTTTGTTGCCCCAGAATAAATGATGCTATAGAAACGAATCTTTTAGTGCCTCCGAGCTCACCCATCTAAAAGCAAAGCAAAGAGTACTGGTTCCTCCAAAGAGCAGCCATTGATCATTTGTCTGACTCAATGTTTATTCCTACTCACTGCTGTGAGAAACCACCCTCTGGAAGGCAAGCACTTTGGGTCTTTACATGCAGAAGTGGGCGGGGCTGGCTTTGTGTTGAGTCAAGGGTGTGTGTTACTTAGAGGTAGCTTAGGTCGGGGCACTGTCTGGGTCCACAAAATCAAGCAAAGCTTGGAATGAATTATACAACAGCAGTGGGAGGCTGCTGTGCTTTCTGCCTAAGCTTAAAGAAAGAAGACACACCTGGGGTCCTGCAGTAGAGCACTCAGTTTGATACTTGGGCACATTAAACATTCAGCAAGAACGGTGCCTGAACATTGTCTTCTAAACAGTATCATCAAAATGTAAACAGATAGTGTGACAATCCTATAGCAATTCTGTTGTTGGATGTCTTTTCTCCTGATTGGTCTCAGTGCCCTGAAACAATTCCTTCAGCCTGAACTGCTGGGAATTCAGATTAGCCAGCATCAAACCAACCCTCTAATGGGATCCATTGGCAATTGCACACAGCAGAGGTTAAGCAAATCTTAGGAACAGCTTTTTACTAATCACAGAAAAAGATGCACTTTATTTATATTTTAACATATCCCACTGTATTAAACCCAATGAAATGAATCAGAGATAAGCTATATAAAGAATATATATGTATATTTATATGTGTATATATATACACACGCACACATTTCAGGTAATTTTGGTAGCACTTAAAAAGTTTGTCCGATTTAACTTCTATGACACCACAACTTTAAACCACTCCTAGCACAACTATAAAACAGAAAAATTGACATATGTAAAAAAAAATGGATCAGGGATCATATCAGACAAACTTATAATTATAAGCAGAATTATGGTAGAAGATAAGTAGCAGTTGGAGAACCTCAAAAGGCTTTTGGGCTTGTTTTGGATGACCCTCAGAAAGTTTCATTTCTCAGGCAAATGTTCTGTCTCTGGAGTTGGAAAAACTGGACTTGAACTCTTATGAGAACAGGTAATTCCTCCTGGTTTGTTTTGATGACCAACGTGGCCAGAGTAGCTTCTTTATCACTTCTGCTAGAGCCCCTTTCAGAAATCAGAAATTTAGACAACAATTAAAAGCAAACAAACAATAACATGGCCACGCATATAGTTGTGTGAAATTTTGCTAGTCCCCTTTTTCTTCTCCCAAAATGTCTAGACTGAAGCACACCAGACTGACTGTTCACAACCTCAGGCTAAATTTCCTGAAGTTCCTCCTTACTATCTTACTCTGCTGCTTTCACAGAAGGAACCAAGGCTAAGTTCTCAATTGTTTCTTTTTTTTGTTTTCCTTTCAAATTACCTAAACAGTAGGTTTGTGGTCACCTGGTTTGAAATGCCCTCTATTTTCTCTGAAGGCCAAGTATCCTAGTATCCTATATTTAGGTATCACACCTGTGATAGTTAACCAAGACTCTCAGGCTAGGCGCAGTGGCTCATGCCTGTAATCTCAACACTTTGGGAGGCCGAGGCCGGTGGATTGCCTGGGCTCAGGAGTTCAAGACCAGCCTGGGAAACATGGCGAAACCTCGTCTCTACTAAATATACAAAAATTAGCTCGGTGTGGTGGTGTGCGCCTTCAATTCCAGCTACTCGGGAGGCTGAGGTGGGAGGATCACTTGAACCTGGGAGGCAGAGGTTGCAGTGAGCTGAGATTGCACCACTGCACTCTAGCCTGGGCAATAGAGTGAGAACCTGTCTCCATACACACAAAAAAAGACTCTCAGGAAGTATTTGTTCAAAGACTGAATTCACTCATACTTTCAACAAATATTTAGTGAGCACCTAAATATATGTCAGATACTATTCTAGGCACAGAGGTCATCAGCACTAGGCATGCGAATAATTCTGCCCTAAAAGAGCTTACATTCTGGTAAAGGAGAGCATCAGAGCTGTCTTAACTGGCATACAACATTTCACATTCAAATGATTATTTTGTTCCAACACAGAATATTCTGCCTCAGGTGCTATTTCAGTCATATAGATATAACTGAGGAGGATAAAGGGTATACATTTGTTTTTCTACTTACCACATAGGTATCATTCTAAAAAAGCAGTGCTAATATTGTAGCATCCTATCTGATAACTACAGTTACCTGTATCTGAATGTTCTTGTAAATTTTGTAATGTCTTCAGGTCTATGTGACTTTTAAAATATCCAAAATTGATGTGGATTACTCATCAAAATTTGAAATGGTAATTTTTAGCCATGAAGTAGAAATGAAAAATGAAAATGATTGCTTCAAGATTCTGCAATATGTTTTGCTGTAATTATATACCAGGCTTAATAACGGTCGAGTCTGACATACACGTTCCAACATTCTGTTGGAATTAATTGAGGTAAAATATTTGTGGATCTTTTCTTTCTTTTCTTCTCTCTGTATTTATAATTCAAATGAATGAAAGGAGCCTGATTACTAACTGGAGAGTTCACCAGGTTACTTTTTTCTTTTTTCTGGTTAAAGCTGCATAGCCACAATTTATTGTTACTTGTTACCTGTCTCCATCCTCAGTATTATCTGGTGATCAAGTTGCACTGAGAGATGCTATTTTTGTATAATGCCACAGGACATATGCATAGAAGTTTTTCACATCTTACGTTATGTAACTGAAAGGCATTAGAGCTAGTTCCAAATGAATCTTTTTGTTTAACCAGTTCCTAAAGAACTCATCTTTATATGTACCAGCTGTATCGTACAGTTGAACAATTACAATTCTTAGAGGTCACTGTGTGTCCCATTTACAATATAAATAGCAGTGTGATGGTCTGGAACCGTTCGATTTCTTATTTTCCTTATATGCCTTCTTTCTGGTGTAAAAGCATTAAGGAATTTTGACATAATGATAAGCTGCTATTTAAAGTCCTCACTTGTGAAGATTGGAATGCAATGCATTCAGAAGAAATTTACAAGCTATGCATTCATCAGAGGTTAGAGCCAACAACAATGAGCATTGTTTGAAGGCAGGAAACAATTTACATTTCAAATTTCTGTTACCTTGATTACTTTGACCATGGAGGTGATTATCAAAAAAATTTAATAAGATTTTTAAGATTCTTATACAGTCTTATAGGAAGCAAAATATCTTTGTGATAACTAAATACATGTAATTGCTAGCCAGATGTTTTGTTTTTGTAATGCCAAATAGCTGGATGTTAAGAAACATTGGTTAATTGTGTTTTTAAAGTTTTTTTCTTTTTTTAAATGTGAATGTATGCTTGCCATAATGTGGTCATAGTTACACGGTCAACATCAGAACATGGCTGTTTTGTAGTTTTATATCATAATACTAATACACAATCTCAAAAGTATATCTGGAAAAGATTTCTTTGCTATGTAGAATTCTCCCTGATTTCTGAAGAAATTACATCCAGTTGTATAGGGACGTTTATAAGAATAATACAAGGACAAGTGATCATTATCCAATTAAATTGGTATTTTGCAGGAGAGGACCTAGCAAAGCCAGGGTTACACATCAAGATGGAACTGAAGAAAGCTTAATTTCAACTCAAGAAACTGGAGAATTGGACAGGCGCAGTGGCTCATGCCTATAATCCCAGCACTTTGGAAGGCCAAGGTGGGCGGATCACCTGAGGTCAGGAGTTCAAGATCAGCCTGGCCAATATGTCAAAACTCTGTCTCTATTAAAAATACAAAAATTAGCCAGTAGTGGTGGCAGGTGCCTGTAATCCTGCTACTCAGGAAGCTGAAGCCAGAGAATTGCTTGAACCTGGGAGGCAGAGGTTGCAGTGAGCCAAGATCGCGCCACTGCACTCCAGCCTGCGTGACAAAAGTGAGACTCCATCTCAAAAAAAAAAAAAAAGAAAAGAAATAAGAAACTGGAGAATGAACTGAAGAATCAATTTATAGATCACTTCATCATCTAAAGTGAGCAAAACAATCTCTTGTGGCAGTTGGAATAATTGGTAATAATTGGCACATTGGCTGAAATTTCCACTAAGCGAAATTGCTGCAACAATTAATATTTTAATACTATAATGATTGTATTTAATATATTTCATAATATAATGATTTAATAATATAATATTGGGTATAGAGATATATCTATGTATCTATCTATATAAAGTGAGACTCTACACACACACACATACACACACACACACACATATATATTTGGAGACAGGGTCTTGCTCTGTCACCCAGGCTGGAGTACTGTGGTGCCATCACAGCTCACTGCAACCTCAACCTCCCGGACTCAAGTGATCCTCCAGCCCAGCTTGCCCAGCTAATTAAAAACAATTTTTTTTTGTAGAGACTGTCTCCTTATGTTGCTCAGGCTGGTCTTGAACTCCTGGCTCAAGCTGTTACTAGTGGAAGTTATCTGAGTTTCCAGTAGCGAATCCATAGGGGTCTGCAGCAACCTCAGTTCTTGCCTCCTCAGAAGAAAGAATTCGACTGAGAGGCATAAAGCAGAAAAATAGACGGAGGCAAGTTTCAGAGCAGGAATGGAAGTTCATTAAAAAGCTTTAGGGCAGGAAGGAAGGAAAGGAAGGAAAGTACACTTGGAAAAGGCCCAAGCGGCCATCTTGGAGGTCAAGTGCGGCTTTTGACCTTTGACTTAGGGTGTTATATGTTGGCATACTTCCGGGCTCCTGTGTCCCTTTTTCCTTGATTCTTCCCTTAGGGTGACCTGCCAGCATGTGCAGTGGCCAATTGGCGCCTGGGAGGTGAGCATGCACAGTGTGTTTACTGGAGTCTGGCACATGCTTGCCTGGGACTTCGTCCCTTTTCAGGTGGAATGACCCGGGAAGGTCATACTCTGCCATTTTGGTTCTTAATGCTCATGCTTGAGCCCGCTCGCCCAGTTCCTGAGATCTTAATTGAGAAGCTGTCAATCACCAATTTCAGGTGTTTTCTATCTATAGGGGACCTGCCTTTCTGTGATGCTGGCTGTAACCAATTATTATTTTAGAGAGGCAGTGGGACAACTGCCTGACCATCACCTGATGGTTGCCTGACTTTGCTGGTGAGGTGTGGTGGGGAGCCCTCTCCTACCCTGGTTATGCCTGACTAGTTACCTACTGTAACAAAGCCATCCTCCCGCTTCCGCCTCCCAAAGTGCTGGGATTATAGGTGTGAGCTGCTGCGCCCCATGTATTTCGTTATATTTAAACAAAACTCTGTGTTGATGAGAATAGGAGAACCTTTCCCCCATTTATTTTGTATCCTTCTTTAGTTCTCTGAAGAGCTCTGTATAACATTCTAGATACTCAGTTAAATGCTTGTTTATTCTAAAAATGTCCCAAAATTCAACAGCCAAGACTTTGGCATTGTAATTTATGAGTTGCCTATAGAGAAAAACAAAACATCTCCTTTCTGTATGCTAAATGCCTCCAGGTACTTTTTCCCAAGCGTGTTTTATCTGAATCAAAAAGTAACACAAATTAACAAAAGTCTCCAAAAGTTCTTATTTCAGTTGCTCATTTATTCAACATACATTTAGTAAACAGATACTGTATGCAAAGCCTGTTGCTATGCACAGAAGGGGTATGAAAGAGAAAAGGGAAGGGAGGAATATTCCTTCCGGAGGAGACACAATGGCCCATGCACTGTGCTAAGCATTTGATATCTGGGGGGCTATCCGAAGACATAGCTACTGCCTTCAACACGTTTGCAGTCTAGCAAGGAGGTATGACGGGTACTATTCCTATAGCGAGGTAAAATGGGAGCATGTGCCACAAGACAAGTACAAACTGGATTGCATGTTAGAGTGGACAGGAAGAGACCACTTTCAAGTTGGGAGGTCAAGAAATCCCAGCTGAGAATTGGCTAGAATTTCAAGGATTTCAATAGGAGAGCATAGTATGTGGTGGCAGAAGCTGGGGAATCTAGAAGTTGGCATAGGTAGATGTGTGATGTGAAGAGTATGGGTAGGAAAGAAGTGGGAACTATTTGAGCAAAAAGAAATGCAGTTTAGACCAGGCGCAGTGGCTCACACCTGCCATCCCAGCACTCTGGGAGGCCAAGGTGGGTGGATCTCTTAAACCCAAGAGTTCGAGGCTAGCCTGGGCAACATGAGGAACCTTGTCTCTACCGCAAATACAAAAATTAGCTGGGCATGGTGGAAGGATCACCTACCTGAGCCCCAGGAAGTCGAAGCTACAGTGAGTTGTAATGGCACCACTGCACTCCAGCTTGGGTGGCAGAGCGAGGTCCTGTCTCAAACAAAACAAAACGAAACTAAACGACAGAAAGAAATGCAGTTTAGGTGGTGAATAGGGCACACCAGAGCCTCCTGAACATGTCAGACCAAAAGAATTACTTCTGTAAGTGTTCGTATCTGTGGGAATAAAAAAAAAAAAAAAAAAAAAAAAGAAGTTTCTTTTTAGGTTTCGCCTAAATCTATTAATTCAGAATCTCGGGGGCACTTTTTTTTTTTGGCAAACGCTTTTCTTTTTAAAGCAAGTACTCGAAGTGATTGCTAACATCAGGTAAGTTTGGGAAGTCCTGGAATGTGAGGGCTGGAATGATAAAGGGAGGCCCTGCACTTGGATTGTATTCAGAAGGCAATCTGTTGCGTGCAAGAATTCCCACCTATTTGGTCAATAAGCAAAATATTCCTAAATTGTCTTTGTCTGTATGCCTTTGACTCTTCAGTCACATTCTTTTAGACATTTGGGAACCTAGGTCGCTCAGGTAAATGTGACACAAGGCCAGCCCTCCCCATGTTGAAGAATTGTGACACTGTGGAGACAGAGCGTGTATCCACACAGTCCAAGTGGAGTAGGCAGCTGCTGCTAAGAGCTTCTCTTTCACTGAATTGGGCCATGTTCTCTGTGGCGTGTTTAAATAGCCCTTTAAAGGCAGTAAAAATGGGTTTCTATTGCTCAATCCCTCCTCTGTGGTTGCCCCACTGACAGGACTGAGACATGTATTGAGTGGATGGGAAATGTCATTCTGGCTTGGTCTCTTCTGTCTCTATTATTTTAGAAGTGAATGCTCACAAGCTGTTAGGGAATGGATGAACAAAATGAAAAATCACTGGTGCTAGATCCAAGTCTTTTAATTTTTATTAACAAATGCTCTCTTATCTAGACCATAGGGCATGATGGCCTTTGGAATGCCCAAGGAGAGGACCTTCCCTTTTCATTTTGTCTCCTTCTCTTTATTTGTCCCCTTTCTATTTTATCTTTCTGGACCCAAGTCCTCGTTTCTAAACGCATCTCTTCTTGGCTCTACTTCCCAGACTGGCTCCCTCATGGCTTCCCCTGGGTCTCTAGTCTCCTTAGCTGTCTGTGTCCCCTCTTCCTGCGGCTTCCCACCCCTTCATCATCTGAACTCATCCTCAGCCTCTCCAGAGCAACATCATGATCTCTTTACTCTCTCTCAACCTCCTTGCTTTTCACCCTTGCCCATGAACTCCGTCAACCCATTTCCAGCTTCCCCTTCCTTGACTTCTTGTCCTTTTCTTTTGGTGCTGCTACTCTATGCCCGGTTGTCCAGCTTCATTCCTCCCGTCTCCATGTTTCCTTCAACATCTCTGCCTTTTCCCACCCTGCTCCTGGCTGCCCTTGATTTGCTTAAAGTTACAGTAATATCACTGAATTCTGCTTCGAGGTAGACTGGAAGAGTGGTTGGGACCAGAGATTAAGAAGAAAGGTGGTCAAGAGCATTCACTGGTTCTTGGGCTCCACTGCCCGGTTTCAAGTTCAGACTGTGTGGTCTTTGTAAGTGCCTCTTTGTGCTTCATCTTAATCTTTCAAATGGGCCTGCTAGCAGTATGCAAGTTATAAGGCTATTATGAGCATTGAATAAGCTCATATATGTCAAACACTTAGAACAGGGCCTGGCATGTAAATACCATGAGAGTGTTCATTGTTATTTCTCTATTTGGTCTGTGTCCTGTAACTGCGTCCTTTTTCATTCACACTGAATATGTCTGCACATTTCCCAGGTTATAACATTGGTATAGTATTTGTAAAAATTTTTTAAAATATTATTTCTTAGCTGGGCACGGTGGCTCACACCTGTAATCCCAGCACTTTGGGAGGCCGAGGTGGGTGGATCATGAGGTCAGGAGTTCGAGACCAGCCTGACCAACATAGTGAAACCCCGTCTCTACTAAAAACGCAAAAAAATTAGCTGGGCGTGGTGGCGGGTGCCTGCAATCCCAGCTACTCAGGAGGCTGAGTCAGGGGAATTGCTTGAACCAGGGAGGTGGAGGTTGCAGTGAGCTGAGATCGTGCCACTGCACTCCAGCCTGGGCAACAGAGTGAGTCTGTCTCAAAAAAAAAAAAAAAAAAAAAAAGAAAGAAAAAAGAAAAAAAATTATTCCTTAAGATGAAAAACTTTAATATTTGCTTTCTACAGTGTATGTATAAGCTGGTGTACAACAGAGAAGATGCAAGCTCCCTTTCCACTGCACGTCTGCTCAAAAAATGACTAGTCCATTTTTGTGAGCAGAAAGTTCAAAGCCAAAGTTTGGTTGATTCAAATAATTCCTCTTT
Organism: Pan troglodytes; assembly: GCF_028858775.2. Taxonomy (NCBI): domain Eukaryota; kingdom Metazoa; phylum Chordata; class Mammalia; order Primates; family Hominidae; genus Pan; species Pan troglodytes. The sequence goes on along the minus strand of NC_072408.2, from coordinate 53,173,590 downwards.
GCTAATATACACTGAGAAATGGTGAGCCGTTCTTTTATCTTTTCCTTATTTGTCTTTAGCTATGTTCATCGACCTAAACTTGACAGTTTGTGTTATGCTCATGAACTAGAAATTGAAATTGCAGAAAATAAGGAAGAAGGAATTGAAAGAAGAGACTAGAAAGGGGGCATTTTACAAATTGTGAAAGATGAATATCAGCACCTTGTTTTAAAACGAGAAATGGATCTCCAGAGAGGAAGGACCGATCATCCTTTAAAGTAAAAGGTCTATAAACTGTCATGCATCAGATTTACCTGAAGGAGTCTATCCTCAGGCTTCTGACAAGTTCAGAGTTGCATTTTAAACAAACTCCCAGGTGATGCTGTGATATAGTTTGGCTGTGTCCCCACCCAAATCTCATCTTGAATGGTAATCCCCATAATCCCCACGTGTCATGAGGGACCTGGCGGGAGGTAATTGAATCATGGGGCGGCTTTCCCTCACGCCGTTCTCGTGATAGTGAGTGAGTTCTCACGAGATCTGATGGTTTTATAAGCGTCTGGCATTTCTCCTGCCCGCATTCATTCTCTCTCTTGCTGCCCTGCCTTCCACTGTGATTGTAAGTTTCCTGAGGCCTCCCCAGCCATGCAGAACTGTGAGTCAATTAAACCTTTCTTCTTTATAAATTACTCAGTCTTGGGCATTTCTTCATAGCAGCTTGAGAATGGGCTAATACGTGCTGCTATAGTCCAGGGACCATACTTTGAGAAATACTGCCATAGACTTTTCTTCCTGTCCCTTCATAACACTTTATTCTTTCCTTTTTGTTCATTAAAAATAGTAGTATCTCCCTTAGTAATAGGGAGATATTACTGCTCTAAAATAATTTCATTCTTCATTGGCGTTAATGCCATTTATTGTACTTTCTATTATCTTTATTTGTAAAGTTGTCCTCATTCACATACAATGAATTCTTCTCTTCCTCGTGAGCCCTCATGACCAGCTCCACCTGCCTGAGTCTGCTAGCACCAGCTCCACCTGCCTGAGTCAGCACACCTGAACCCTGGCCTCTTACTTGCAAATCCTGCCCAAATGACCAATACATACTGAAATAGAGACTTTCTACCAGGTTAGAGTATGGAAAAGAAGGGTCTTGAGGTTGAGCTAAAGCAAGAGAATTACCACCAAGAGTTTTCCGGGAGTGCGCTCAGCCAGAAGGGAGAGAGCAAAACAACAGGGTCAGAAGCTCAAATGCTGGGTGACAGACATGGTGATGTATGGAGCTGAATGTTAGCACGAGGACCATAATAGACACCTATTGCTTTTGCCTTCCTATCCCCCAATGTCTCTCTCTCTTTTTTTTTTTTTTTTTTGGTGGAGCATCTGACTTTACGTTTAAGGAACTTTTTTTCTTTTATATTTTGTAGGTCTAATTTGAGGCCCTACTTTCCCAGCCCCAGGTATGGGCTCTAGGCTTTTCAATGAGAGTAGCTCATGCTCTGGTTGGGGTGACTTGTGGCTGACTGGACATGTGGCCCCAGGGGGCTATTCTGAGTCCTTTGAAGCCTGAGATGGAGGGAAAAGAAGGCCACTCTTCTTTGGAAAGTTCAGAAGCTAAAATTATGTCCATTAGGGCTGCTGGGGACTACACAGTCTTCCATTTGGAGAAACCATTCCTGAAGATGAAGTCAAGACTAAAGAAATCAGGATAAGGAGAGAGATGGAGAGGGAGAAGAAGAGGGAGTTCAGTTATTTGAATCCCTGAATCTAGCTATGCCGGAAGCCAAACTACTGTTGGAGTTCTCAGTTATGTGAGCCAATTAAGACTCTTTTTTGCTAAAACCACATAAATTGGGTTTCTGTCATTTGCAATAGAAAAAAAGTCCAGAAGGTCATTAAAAATGTTGCTTTGGTCTATGGGATATCCATATCATGTCACCTTGGTTTTTCCTTTGAAACCTCCCTCATTTCCCTACTCTCAAGTGTATGGATAGTGACACTTGGCTTGGCCAATCTGTGATTTCCATCTTCTAGGCCGCAGCAATTGGTTCAGGGATGAGCACAAGGTGTAATCCAGGTCTGGGAGACTCATTTCTGGATTTTTTTTAAATGAAGTATTGGAAACGTAAAGCTAATTTTTTTTCCTGAAATTGCAGTGCTAGAGGACATCAGCCTGGGGCTGTTGGGGTGATTATATAGGATGGGCTTGTGTGAAAGCAAAGCCCACAGAGAACATTTGGATGTAGGGAGATCAAGGCTGATGACATCAAGATTCAGAACAGCTGAGGTTAAGAGGTTCAAGAAGCTTAAAAACACATTAAAGAGAATTGTTAATCAGCTGCAGAGTGCACATGTTTAGAATCACAGTAAATCATGGTCAACTTAAGCAGATTTTCCTAATTGGCTTTGTGTTCCGAAAGATTTTAGTTGCAGTTTTAGCCAAAGTTTTTTCTGTCTTTTGCTCCATTATATATAAGGATAAAAATGATTCTTACTGAAAATTATGATAGAATCAGAATTTCAGTACTGAAAGGGACCTTAGAGTTTATCTAGCCTTGCGGTTTCCAAGTTATGGGCCGTATCATTTTTACAAGTGGTCCCTAAATTCATATGTGTCACAAACATCATTCTGCAGATAAAAAAATGCTTATATCTGGGACACATATGTGGATTATCATTTTTCAAATGAATGCAGGTGGTGCTATGATTATGTTAGAATTCATTTAATGTTTGGACAGAAAGCCCAGTACCATTTATCAATCAGTAAAGCCATTTTTTTCAATCAGTAGAAATGTTTACTACCAACCTTTTAGTAGGGGGAAGAATCTGAAAACTGTTGATGTTAACATATTTCACCTAACTGAAAGGATTTTAAAACATATCCCTGGCCCAAAATGTTGATTTGTAATAAGTGAAGAATCTAAGAGGTTACATGACCTGTCTGAACATTTGTAGTGGTTCTGTGCTACTTTTGTCGTGGTGCAAGGCTGTGGAAAGGTGGCTACCTAGGGGACATGGTACCTACGTGGTACATGGAGAAGAGGTGAAGAGTCTTGTGTCATTATATCTCTGCCACCTGTAATCCTCACCACCATCCCTGGCTCCTGGGTATCTTCCTGCCCTGCCCATCCTTTTGTGCCCCTTCCCCTGGCTTGCTGCACTCTTGTCACATGACTTCCTTCCAGTGTTTTGGAAAGGCTCTGCTTTTCTCATCCCCGGTATTTGGCACACGTGATTGCCTGTCTAGAATGCTCTCAGCCCCATTCCTTTGCTTGAGTTAATGCCTCCTCTGTCCTCACCTCTCAGCTCAAGAGTCACTTCCTCAGAGGAGGGCCACCATGATTACACTCATCCCAGCCCCTGTCCAAGGCAAGTCCTTTTGTTGTGTGTCTTCTGCAGACAGCATTGCTTTCCTTGGGCATACTTCCCTTGGTGTGGAACTCTGCTTTTTTTTTTTTTAATCCAAAATGTGTTTATTGAGTTTCCCACTCATCTTGATTCAGAGTGCTTTTAGTGCTGCTTCCTCCTGAAGGAACATCCTTCTGTAAGCCTTGCTTTTCCTCCTGTAGGGTGTCAGAGGACAGTGGAGCAGTCATCACACAAAACTACCGTTTGTGCATGGCTAAAGACCGTGGTGATTTTATAGCATCCTGGGCATTTCACATCCATGAAGTAGGAATTGGGGCTCTGCACCAGGCATTTCTTCTTGTGTTTCCTCTTCTCCCCTTCTGGGGAGGGATGAAGGAGATCCTTTGCGAGAGGCATGTTCTCGTGTGGGTAGGTCGTCACCGCTGGAAAGTGGAACTCTGCTTTTGTGCTGGCATTTGACGAGGTCTGATTTCCCCACCTGAGAAAGTGGAGTCCTAACAGCCGAGACAGTGTTGATTTTTGTGCATAATTGTCTTCACCGGTGCTTGGCATGTAATAAAATGTGTTGCACAGATGAAGCAGAGGCTTCTAAGGTGCTTAAATTCCTGCTCTCTCTGCTCCTCTACCTCTGTTATGCCAAATTTCACATTCTCATGCTTCATTTTTACCTTTTCTGTCCCTGTAACTAGTCTTGGAACTCTTCAAGGGCAGAAACTGTATTGTATTTATCTTTATATCTATGTATCTATTTTTATCTAAAATGTGAAGAGAAGGCCCACCTGCAAGCTTGTGACATAACCAGAAAACTATGTCCTATATACAGCCCTCCTAAAAATAGCCCAGCAAGAGCTCTGGTATAATCTGACTCAGATGCTTTATGTAGTAGAATTTCAGGAATATGCCTGTCTTTATACACTCATTAAAACCCCTGAATTAAGTTAGCCTTTGAAGTGTATTTCAGCAACTGCTATGATAAGATGAATGTATTATCCCGGATTTAACGAGAAGCAGAAGCTCCATGAACTGTGAGCATTCCGTTGCTTCACAAACACCCCTTCTCTACTTAACCTGAAGTAAAAGCTAAAGGGTTGAAGGATGTGTGGGCTGGGAAGACCACCCAAGAATAATGTCGTATTTACTGTAATGTATAAGCACAAACTTTTAGGGTTATACACCATGGGTTTGAACCTTAGCTTTGCTACTAAATACCTGTGTGGCCTTAGCAGGACTCTCTTTCTCTAAGCTTTATTTTCTTTGCAGCTCAGTAGAGAGAATAACAGTACCTGCTTTATAAGGCTGCAGGGAGCATCGTGGAAAGCAAGCATGTGAAGTACTCTGCACAGGCCCGACTTGAGGGCTCAGGGCCATAACCACTGCTTCCCCTCCCTCAGTAGGAGGCAGGTGGGTGGGTGGGAGGCAGGTAGATGGGTGGGTGGAGCTCGAGTAGCAGGAACATCCTGGATGAGACAGTGCTGCCTCTTCTTTCTCTGTAGCCAGAGTGGTAAATGGGAGAGGAGTAAAAAGGTCCCGGGGAATAGAGAACAAACTTATCCAAGCCATGATCAACCATTTGTTCTTTGGGGCAAGGAGTGGGGTTGGGGGTTGGGGTATGAGTGACTTGAAGATAAAGGTAGGACATCTAACTGACATTGGTTATAACGGTAAGTTTGTTTCAGTAAGAATAAAATATCAGGCTGGGCATGGTGGCTTATGCCTGTAATCTCAGCACTTTGGGAGGCTGAAGTGGGAGGATCGTTTGAGCCCAGGAGTTTGAGATCAGCCTGGACAACAAGACGAAAACCTAGCTCTGCAAAAAATACAAAAATTATCCGGCCATGGTGGTGTGTGCCTGTAGTCCCAGCTACCTGGGAGGCTGATACTGAGGGTGTGAGGATCACCTGAGCCCAGGAAGTCGAGGCTACAGTGAGCTGAGACCATACCACTGCACTCCAGCTTGGGCGACAGAGGGAAACCCTTTTTTTAAAAAGAAGTATAAAAGAATAAAATATCAAAAGACCTTGAGGAAGGAAGACAAAACAGATACACTTAAAATACAGCTCAATGGCAGATCCTGGGATAAAACATTGTCTTAGAGCTTCCTGGCAGCTGTGGACTCTGACGTATTTTCATTGTAGATTTTAAGTTTTTGTTTTTCTTTGCATAATGCCTAATTTACATGCTGATTTCTCCTGAAACCTGATGTTGAATTGTTGCTTTTTTTAAATGGAAAGGATTTAGATTAGATCATGGAGTGAAAGAATACTGTAGTTTATAAAGTGCAACACAAATGTAAAGAATAATCGTTAAAGCATTCTAACTCCAATGAACTATCTTCTCCTTAGTTCCTTCTAATCCACTCTCCAGACTTGACCAGAGGGTTATTCCTAAAACACAATCTGGTAACATGTTTCCTTTGCTTATAGTCTCTGTCCTCCTTACTTACCGCAGTAATTGTCATTTTCTTTATATTAAGTTTTTGTTAAATGGTCTAAAATCACACTGTATTAAAAGCAGCAATCTTTACTCTTTCCTTCCCCAGTCCTGTTCCTCAGAGCAGAGTTTATAAAACTACCTCAGTGTTCCAGTGCTCATAACACTCAAGTGCATTGGTAGGGTTTCTAGGACTTAAAAAATTATTTTAAAAATGTAACTATCATAACCACTTACAGTAAGTTGGGAAATTACCAAAAAAAACTGTGCCTTTGCTTATATTGCCTTAATGGTACCATAGTTTAACCATTATCATATTGTTGGCTGGACCCCAAATTATATAATTGCCTTAATTTGGGGCCACTTAAATTATTTCCAATTCTTATTGCTATAATCTATGGAAAACATCTTTTTTGAAATTATTTTGTTTATATTAAAATATAAACATATATTTCAAAATTGTTTCCTTAGGGTTGATAGTCCAAATGGCAAAATCTGGGCCAAATAATACAAATACTTTTATGGATCATGAAACTCATAAACTATCTTCAAAAATGATTTGCCACTATCCGGTGCATCCAGAAATACATTCAAGTACTCTTTTCACCTCATCCTTGCTATTCCTTTTTTGATTTTGACTAATGTCTCATTGTTTTGAAATCTAGACCTTTATAAAATTCTCTAAGTATTATTCTTGGTGGGAAACATTAAGACATAAAATATAAAACTCTACTTGTAAACTTGAATTTCTTTTCTTTTTTGAGGTGGGGACTCACTCTGTCACCCAGGCTGGAGTGCAGTGGCACCATCTTGGCTCACTGCAACCTCCACCTCCTAGGCTCAAGCGATCTTCCTATTTCAGCCTCCCAAATAGCTGGGACCACAAGCATGTACCACCATGCCCAGGTAATTTTTTTTTGTTTTGTGTTTTTTGTAGAGATAGAGTTTCACTATTTTGCCTGGGCTGAAACTATGATTTCTTTTAAGGTTTTAAATACTGAAACTTTATTGTTTTCAAACTCTTAATTATGAAATTACCAGATATGATGCTTTCTAGCATTATTTTCTCATACATTTAGAATTTCTACCTTGTTTTATTTCCTGCAGCTTGTTGCTGTAGGAAAAGGTATGGTGAATCACATGCCATTTTGTGTTGGCCAAGAATATAACTCCATCTCTAGTTGTCTGGCACATCTTGACAAAATATATGGTGCAGTTTAGAAGTGTTTCAAAGGCTTCTTGCTCCAAAATTTGGGGAAAAAACTATCCATTGCTTGCATATGTGAGCATAAAATGATTCACTTGGTATTAATGCCTTTAGGTTCTTTGATTGACTAGGGTATATGAGAGAACTAAGAGAAAGGAACACTCATTAAAGGCAGATAAAGACTTGATACTTTTTCTTTATTCACTGGGTAAGATTTATAGTATGGTAATCAGAAATTCCAAACTGGCTCTCAGGCTTTGTATCTACATGATGCCAACTTTTGTAAGTGAACTGAAAATTTTGTTCTCAAACCATTGCTTCATGCTATTTTTCACCAGGGCAAATAAGCAGATTGATCTCAGGAACCAGAGGTTGCATGGATGGCTGGTCCAATTGATCCGCCTGTCCTAATGGATCATTGTGTAACAGGGTGGAAAAACAGGAAACTTGATTTAGGCACCATTTTGATCAGAGACTGAAGTCAAATGATGTGAGTACTCAGGTCATTATGATTCCTTTAGTTAACTCCATCCTGTAGAGTAGGGAGCTCTGCTGATGTCACCTCAGTCATGCTTATGACAATAGAATTATTTTCAGGGGGTCAGTATTTGGTAGTTTTGAGAGAAGGTTCAGTTTTACTAGAGGAATGTTATAAATGCAATAGTTTTATTATAATTTCCATGTAACTTTTGAAGAGGAAGAACATACATGGTTTTCTCAAGAGTGAAAAACAATTGTCAGCAAACAATTTGTTGTGAAAAAATGCCCTTTAACTTTTATAGATGTTTGTGTCTGTCCAATCCTGGCTTCTTCTCAGTTTCTCAGAACCCTCATCCATCCCACCCACCCCATCCCAGAATTTGTATGACCCCTGGCAAAACACAAAAGTCCTCTCCCCACTAATGAGAGGTTTGGGAAACATATTCTCTTGTGTGTTATTTCCCAAATAGTTGTTTCATACCATTCTTCAGAGGCAAATAAATGATCTGTGCTAAGGAATCAGTTTCATGGGTGTTTAGAAAAATGGATCCATCTGCCTTAATGGATAATTGTGTGACAGAGTTAAACAACAACAATAACAAACACACTTAGCCTTCAAGCTTTGGGGCTGCAGTGCCTGGAGATCAGCCAGATCTTTCCTGTTCAGTGACAATAAATATGTGGTAGTGTCCTGAACCAATGCTCATCTTGGGAGGAATTCAAGATTGGGGGTAGGGTGTGGAGGTACAGAGAGGGAACCTACTGTTTGGTGCCTTTCTGCTAAAATCGTAGTCCTAGCCTTTCAGCTATTTTCTTCCTTAGCCCCTCTTTAACATTCCCTCAAGCCCCCACTCCCTGCACATGCAGAATGAGTGTGCTTCCTCCAACCACCAATCTCTCTATCCCCTGAATCCCCTACGCAGAGGAAGAGCCCAGCCCTGTGCCCTGCCTTGTTGCCTTATCCATAATAGTCAAGTCTCTTGGAGCTGGGCATCTTTTCACACTACCTTAGCTTTGTATTCATCTAACTTTTGCACTTAGAGATTTATTATGCCCTGGGACTATTTCCTCAGCTCAGAAGCCTGGAGGTGGGTCGCAGAGCTTTGCTGTTCTTCCTCATGAGGGCTGCACCTTTGCCAAAATATTTTTCTTCCTGCTGCTGCTTTTTCACAAGGTTGTTCTCTTGTCCCTTTCCCCATGCTGGGCAATCCGTCCTGTGCTGTGGTTGGGTCAGCCTGCTTTTTGGAAGGTATTTTTTACATTTGCTTCAGTTGTTTGGATTCTAAGGCAGGGTACACCCTCTCTGTGGTCTACATGTGAAAAAGCACATTTACAAAACAAAGCCAATATAAATGGATTATGCTGTTGACTTAATAAGAACAAAATTTTCTAGCAACAGGGAATAGAAATGTAAATTTAGTTTTTGGTGATTCATTACTTAATAGGAAATATTCCAATTCAACATTTGTAAATAAAGTAAAAGTACAATTTACTTATTCATCTGTTTAGTCAGCATATATTATTTGAGCATCTATTATGAGTCAGCTTTCACACTAAGTAATGAAGACACAAAGAAGAATGAAACAGTTCCCAACCACATTGGGAAATCTGACAGTCTAAGGGAAGAGACACATACAAAAAGAGGTCATTTGAAAACAATGTGATATTCTAGTAACAGGATATACACAGAGGATTAAGGGAATATGAATAAATGAACAATTGAATGAGTGAATGAAGTTTTCTATTTCCTTTAATGTAATAGAAAACAAGTAGTTCAATGGCTACTTACTGGATATAGAGGGTTGAAAATAAATCTGCACTTAAAAAACACTCCTCCTATAAAGGCGTGGGTTTGCATTCTTTCTCCTGAAGCTGGGCAGGTGTTTTCACTATATTTCCCAACAGTGTGTGATGAAAGTGATGCTGTGTGAATTCCAAAGTGAAGACAAAATGTGATGCTAATACTGCCTTGCTGGAGCTCCAAGCACCATGCTGTGAGGAAGCCCAAGGTAGCCTATGTAATGACACTACATGGAGAAGCCCTGAGCATACATGAATAAAAGAGCTGCCCAGCATCTCCCATCTGCTCCAACCCACCTACTGTTCCAGCCACTATCTGACAGCAAACACACGAGAGACCCTAAGCCAGAGCCTTTTAAAATAATTTTATTTGTTTTATTTTATTTTTTGAGATGGAGTCTTGTTCTATTGCCCAGGTTGGAGTGCAGTGGTGCCATCTTGGCTTACTGCAACCTCTACTCCTGGGTTCAACTGATTCTCCTGCCTCAGCCTCCTGAGTAGCTGGGACTATAGGCACGCATCACCATGCCTGGCTGATTTTTTTTTTTTTTAATTTTTAGTAGACACGGTTTCACTGTTTTGTCCAGGCTGTTCTTGAACTCCTGACCTTAAGTAATCTGCCTGCCTTGGCCTCCCAAAGTGCTGGGATTAGTGAGCCACTGAACCCCACCCTCGTACAATCTTTCTCAGACTCCTGACCCACAGAAACAACAAGAGAATAAAATGTTTGTTCTTGTTTCAAGATCTTAAGTATTGGATAGATTTGATATATATCAGAAAAATGGAACAGACTGTTACTTTGTAGTGGGGTGCTGCTAGAACAAAAGATGAAAACAATTTGGGGTCGGGCATCAGGGAGATATGCTGGAAGAGCCTTGAAGATATTGTCAGCAGAAGCCTGTTGGGCCCTGAAGAATCTGTTGTAAAGGTTTAAAAGAATGTGAGGAAAACTTTATTGAAAACCAGAAGAAAGGAGGCCTTTGTTAGGTGGTGGTAGAAAGTGTAGCCAAATTGTCACCTGTAGTAGTATGGAAAAGAGAAAACATACCCAATGAACTAATGGATCTGTCTGAGAAAATTTGCAAGCAGAATGTTGAAAAGGCCAACTGGTTTCTTTTAGACATCATGCTAAGACACAAATAGACAGATAAGCCAAAAATGCAACTGTTCAGTTTTTAATAAAAACATAGAGGAAATAGTAAGATGTCAAGACTGTTTTTGAAAATAAATGTTTCTTATTTTACCAGAAAACAAAAACTCTCAAGTACTAGTTTCAGGGCAGAGATCAAATCCAGGGTGGTCTTGTACAATCCTTTGTTAAGACCTCAAAGATGTTAGGTGGGGCCTCATATCCTTTCAAACAGACAAAAATGTTCTAAGAATCTGAAGGGTGTGCATCACAGACCCTTTGTGTTAACAGGATTTTTAAAATTTTTTGTTTTTGTTTTTCTTAAGACTGTTTTCTTTAGGGTTTTTTTGATACAGGTTTTTGCTGTCTCTCCCAGGCTAGAGTGCAGTGGCTCGCTGTTGGCTCAAGGGATGTAACCTCCACATCCCATGCTCAAGGGATCCTCCCACCTCAGCCTCCCAAGTAGCTGGGACCACATGTGTAAGCTACAAAGCCTAGCTAATTTTTGTATTTTGGTAGAGATAGGGTGAGTGTCAAACTCCTGGGCTACAGCCGTCCTCCCACCTTGGCCTCCCTAAGTGCTGGGATTTATAGGCATAAGCCACTGTGCCAGGACTTTTAAGACACTTAAGGGAATTTTTCGAAGGCAACCTCACAGGGAGTGAAGGCTTACTTTAAAGAGTTTTGTCTAACTTTCATTTAATGGAGTAGATTACAAATTAATATACAAAAATTTCACAAAAAATTTTAAAGGAATTGTGTCAGCTTGAACTGAAAAGGACAGACGGAGCAAAATGAAAAGAAGCCTTTGTTTTCCAGAATGAATGTGGGCAGGAAGGATCCTGAAATATCTACTTAGCTGCATTTCCAATGCTAGGTCATACATGGCAATACAACTTCTGCCTTGTTTGCTGGAACACTTGCAATGGAGCACTGTTTTGGCAGGTAAGCCGTCTGACTGCCCTGGGGCACCATGCTGTGAAGAAGTCCAGTTGATCTACCTAGAGAGATCATATAAAGAAGCACTGCGACAGCATGCTGAGAGACGGGGAGAGAGAGAGGAGAGAGGAGGGAGAAATATATCAATCCCTGGCTAACCCCTAGCTTCTCCAGACCTCCATTTTTTTTTTTTTCCTGCTCTGGCCACCATCTGACTGGGTGAGAAGTCTCAAGCCAGACCTACCCAACAGAGCCCTTCTCAAATTCCTGACTCACAAGAACTGTGAATCATAGTGAAGTAATAATTGTTTTAAGCCATTAAATTTTGGGGTGGTTTGTTATATAGTCCCAAAAAACCAGAACACTGGCCATGTAAATTTGAACAGTATATAACTTTTTATGCTTCCAAATGGGAAAATAAATATTCATTTATTTACTCTTTGATTTATGTCAGATACCTTGCAAGCAACTTAATGAATATGAATGGATGAATGAACATCTCCATTTTGAGGTGAGAACATTCAAAGGTGGGCCATACAGGATTTATGTAACTCATCTAAGAATTCAAGGCAAGTAAATGTCACTAGTGGACTTGAATCATCCCAAAGCCATTAAAGTTCCATTCATTCAAACATTATTTTATTGTGTGTTAACTATGTGCCAGGCACTGTGCTAGGCAATGGGGGTATGGTGTTAAACAAGACATTCATTGTTTCTGCCCTAACAGTGCTAATATTCTCGTGGAAACTGACAATAAACAAGAAGTAATTATACATTTTGACCAACATGGAGAAGTAAGAGTGCCATGATGAATTATAGGAGAGGATACTCCTTTAAAGAAGGTATTTAGGAACATTCTCTCCAAGGAGGAGACATCTGAGCTAGAACTTGAAGGTTGAGAATTAGTCAGCTATGAGAAGAGGAGACACAGCATTTTTTGTGAGAGGATTAGATGACGTGTGTGTGTTTTTTGCACAGTAGTAAAGCATGTCACTTTACAGAGCCTCAGATGAGTGGGACTGGCAGTGAAAAAGCTTTGGGTACCCTGAGAGTGAGGGCCTTCTTGAATTTTGCCACTTTAGCCCCTTTCTTGTCTCATCCTAGTCCTGACCCTGAACATAGACTTAGAAATTTTAGATTTGTTGCATTATTGCCTATCACATTTAAGACCCATCTAATAAAAGAATCACCATAGACACAGGCGTACACAGATATGCATACATAGGAAAAAGCCAAAGGATTGATCAAAGTTAAGTGTTTAAAAATATTCATGTAACTGATGGGAATTTTATGATAAGGAGCAAGGGAATTGGCACTTACATTTCAGCACAGGGCTTGCTGAGATACAAGTCTGGGGTTACTCAGTGCGGTAAGCAGGCTCATTGAGCTCATAATGTTTTAGTACCTGTTGGGGGATGAACTAATCAGCTCCAAATGGGCAACAGGCAGTGAAATTGTGTTTGTGTGAGAGTGTGTGTGTGTGTGTGTGTGTGAGAGAGAGAGAGAGAGAAGTGGGGGTCAGGGGGTGGGGTGTGGGGAGGCAATGTTCAGCCAATGAATGCTGTTCCAGCAGGGTTCATTTGGGAAAGTTTAATATTCACAAAGTCTTCTTCTATAACATAAATATTTGTTTTGGTCAAATTCTTAGAAACTCTTTCTGAGATTCAAAGAATATGTACTATTGCACTTGGATTCAGAATGTATCATGGCCAAATTGAACCAAGAATTCCCTTTCATTAGTAAAATCATGTTGCCCTTGCAGGTTCTAAATCATTCCTGGGACAACGCAGACATGCCTGGGGAGATGGGGCCGAGCAGCAGAACTGAAACCAATTCTGGGCTTTGGAAAAAGGAGATACTGTGTCTGCTCACTTCATGTGTTATCTTCCAAGGATTCTTTTGGTATAAGCAGTTTTGCTTATCCTACCGTTGTTCATTTTGCTCTCACTTTCTTTGAGGGATTATTTTTCCAGAGGAAAATGTGGTTTGAGGTCATTTCTAATTCCCTACATTTATTACTGTTGGGTTATTGATGTCTTTCTACTCTGATTATTCATGCCCGTCTTAAAGTTTTCTCTTTAAGAACTTTATAACTTTTCTTCTTTTCCCACACTTCTTATTACTGGCATCACTGCAGCCTAATCGGGCCCTGGGCTCAGGAGAGGAAAAAAGCATGGAATTTACTCATCTGAAAAGTTGGTTTAACACAAGTTTATTTTCATTTATTATTTTTGTGTAGAGACAGGATCTTGCCATGTTGCCTGGGCTGGTCTCAAATTCCTGGCCTCAAGCCATCCTCCCTCCTTGGGCCTCCCAAAATGCTGGGAGCCACCACGCCTGGCTTAACACAAGTTTATTGAGTAACTACTTGAGTTGGGCATTGTCTCCTGGGTGCTAGGGATCTAGAGTTTAGTGAGTCCCTGGAAGAACTCACAATCTAGTATAATTACCTATTTGCATAACCATGTACAGTAAATAGGTAATTACGACACTAGTTTACAAACATCAAAGAAAGTAGACAGTATGTGCTGGAAGTGGGCTGCTCAGAACTGGAATGATGTAGAGCATTCTTCTACAGGACACTTCAGAGTTTTAGTCCAGATGAGATTTATTAGCTCATTAGCTTGTTAGGTTTTTAATCATTCATTCATCAAACATTTATCAAGCCCCTATCATGTGCTAGAAATATGCTAGGTGTAGGTAGCAGCAATACAAAACGAAAAAGAAGGATCCCTTCCCTTAGGTCACGATAGACATGAAAACACATGGCTGCAATGTTTTCAAATGCTATAATAGAAGTCTCTGCATGGAATGGTTGGATTACAAGGGGAGAACAAGCTCCTTCATGGGGAGGCTTCAGGAAAAATGTCAGAAGTAATGTTAGAAGAGAATTCTAAGACAAGTGAATGTTTACTGGGCTTTTATTAAAAAGAGTACATGGCAGAAAGAATATTCCAGACTGAGGATGCACAGAGGCCAGGAGGCTTGAAACTACCTAGCACATTTTAGGGGAACTGCAAGACATCCAGCCTGGTTGGCGCTTCACATGCTTAGGTAGTGGGGCCCAGGGGGAGAGAACCTGTAGAGGCAGTAGGCACAGTGTTCCTGGAGGACCACACACTGGCAGAAGGCTGAGACACAATGCAGGGTATTCAGGGAACCACAGTGATGTGGCCTGTCTGAGGCACAGGAAAGAGAAGGAACTAGAGAGGCAGGGAAAGACCAAAACAGGAAGGGCTTTGAATGGTAGTCTAAAGCAAATTGAGTTTTTTGTCAGTGATGGGAAGCCACAGGGGGATATTAAGACACAACTGTTTTTAATTTTTAATTTCTAAATTAAGACAGTAAAATTTGCTTTCATTGGTGTACAGTCCTACCAGTTTTGACAAATGCGTAAGTCATATTGCAACCCCTTTAGACAAATATAGAGTAGTTCCACCATCCCAAAAGAGTCCCCCAGGCTCTCCCTTTGAAGTCAGCTCTCCTCTGTCCCGGGCAACCAGTGATCTGTTTTCTGTTCCTGTGGCATTGCCTTTTCTAAAATGTCATAGGAACACAATAACACATATAGCTTTTTGATTCTGCCTTCTTTCACTTAGCATAATATATTTAAGATTTATCCATTTAGTATGTATACCAGTAGTCTGTTCTGTTTTATTACTGAGTGGTATTCCATGGCATTGATATACCACAGGCTTTTAATCCATTCAACAATCAAAGGACATTTGGTTTACTTTCACTTTTTGGTAATAGAAAGCTGCTATGAACATTCAGGTACAGGCTTTTTATGAATGTAACTTTTTCATTCCCCTTGGGTAAATGTCTAGGAGTACAATTACTGGGTCACTGGAGAGTGTATGTTTAACTTTGTAAGAATCTGCCAAACTGTTTTCCAAAGGTACTTGTACCCTTTTCCAATCCTATTAGCAACATATGAGAGTTCCAGTTACTCTGTATCCTTGTCAGCACTTGATATTGTCAGTTAAAAAAAAGGAGCCATTTTCATAGATATGAAATGATAATCTCACTGTGGTTTTACTTTTTTTTTTTGGCCAAATGACTAGTGATATTGAAAACATTTCGTGTGTGTGTGTGTGTGTGTGTGTGTGTGTTTTGCCATCCATATATCTTTGCTGGTGAACTGTGTGTTGAAATCTATTGCCCAGTTTTATTTTTCCTTATTGTTGAGTTTTGAGAGTTCTTTATATATTCAGCATACAAATCCCTTATATGTATTTTACAAATATTTTCTTCCAGTCTGTGGTTTATCTTTTTATTCTCTCAACAGTGTCTTGTAGAAGCTTTTCATGTTGATAAGTCCAGTTTATACTTTTTTCTTTTGTGGTCCAGCTTTTGGTATATTTTCTTTTTTGTTTGTTTTTTGAGATGGAGTCTCACTCTGTCACCCAGGCTCACTACAACCCCTGGGTATATTTTCTAAAATCTTCACCTAAGCAAGGCTGTAAATATTTTCTTCTAAATTTTCTTTTGGAAATCTGTGTATAGTTTAGGTTTTTCATTTAGGTCTGTGATCTATTTTGAGTTAATTTATGGATAAGGTGAAAGGTATGGGTCGAAGTTCACTTCTTTTCACTTAAGGTTGTGTCTTAGAAAGCCAGCAACAATGTTGAGAAGGGATTGGAGAGGCAAGAAAGTTGAATGTTTCTTAATTTATCTCTTGTTGTTCTAGGACTTTGTGCATCAGTAGATAAATGGAAAAATCATTCCCAACACAGGGATTGCTGGCATTTATGGATCAATTACATTGATTTGGCCAATATGAATGGTAAAATATTTAAAAAATACATAATAATTAGC
Source organism: Pan troglodytes (assembly GCF_028858775.2). Classification (NCBI taxonomy): domain Eukaryota; kingdom Metazoa; phylum Chordata; class Mammalia; order Primates; family Hominidae; genus Pan; species Pan troglodytes. Next base: position 53,157,439 of record NC_072408.2, on the reverse strand, counting down.
CTGTTGGACGTATGACTTAGTGATTTGGCTGTATAGATATAGCTTGAACCCTTCTTTTGACCCAAATTTACTCCCTTATTTATCACTTGAGAGTTATAAGGAATTTAAAAGGGAGAATGTTTTCTCTTTTATGTTCTATGATTGTACATCTGAGTAAGACAATTGCTATTATGCTTTGCTAATACTCCTGGTGATGTCATGATATAAGGGAAGATGAATTTACTTTGACTAATGTATAAGAAAAAAATCTGTTTTAAGAAAATCCAGGTGTTGGCTTATGAAAGATGAAATTCCAGAGACTCCTCATTTATGTTGCAGACAACAAAAATAATACATAAGCAAATGGAATTGAGGCAGGAGAATAGGGTCTGGAGTCAGGGAACCTAAGGCCATTTCACACTGACTTCCTAGAACTAAATTGAATGGAAAACCCTAACTTTGCACATCTAAGTAACAAAAGGACCAGGGGCTACTCCCTTTGCAAACCCCCACGTTTTCCGCGTGGCAGATGGGAAATTGAAAGTACTTCTGATTGGTTGCTTTTTGCATAGGAGTGTAACTTTGTAACTTCAGCCTCTGATTGGTTGCAGATAGCACCCAATCAGACTGATTGCCAGCAGATAGCACCCAATCAGACTGATTGCCAGCCAAGTCTTTGTTTGCATAGAAGCTCAACTTTGTAACTTCACCTTAGTCTCTGAGGGCCACAACTTCATTTACATGAGGTGAACACAAAGTGGCCAATGGGAAATCTCTAGGGGGTATTTGGACCTGAGAAGATTCTATATCCAGGCCCTTGAGCTGCTGCCGCTGCCGGCTCCCACACTGTGGAGTGTACTTTCACTTTGAATAAGTCTCTGCTTTTGTTGTATCATTCTTTCCTTGTTCTGCTGTGTGTTTTGTCCAATTCTTTGTTCAAAATGCCAAGAACCTGGACAACTTGGAGTCAAGACCCTCTACCGGTAACAGAACTACTTCTTCCGCCCATTCTACAACTTCATTTTTAATGAACAGTCTATGCTATTCTTGAATTTCTTTAAATTAAATTAATTCATTTAAACTATCAAGTGGAAAGTAGAGAATAGGGGTTTAGGCTGTGGAATCCAAATACTCAGGTTCAAATCCTAGTGTCTCTAACTCCATGATGGGAAAGCTCCTTAAATGCTGTGATCTCATTTCCTCCTCTATAAAGTGTGAAAGACGATATTTATACATATGGCTCTTGTGAAAATTAATTGAAATAGTGCTTTAAATGCTTAACTAAGACTGATAAGTAGTATGTGATCAATAAATATCAGCTATTATTAGTAAAATTGAGAGCTTGCTTTAAGCTATTCTATGCATTGTGAAAGGATATAACCATGGAACAATACAGGGCTTCCTTCCTCAGGGAGTTTGCAATTTGCAACTCATTTGGGGATGCAGATGTGTAAAGAATGACCACTTAAAATTCAACCAGAGGCTGCTCTGCCTATGGAGTGGCCATTCTTTATTCCTTTACTTTCCTAATAAGCCTGATTTCACTTAAAAACCAGAATGAAGTAAGTGTTGTATTATATTTGTTAGATGAGGTGAGGTTAGAGTGATTATCAACCCCTGGGTGGATTAGAGGATGTTTCAGCCAAGGACAGTGTTTGATTTGGACCTTGGAGGAGGAGTAGGGGTCTCATAAATGGAGAAGCAGAAGAGAATGACTCACACATTGGTCCAGAAAGGATTTGGAGAAGAATTCTCTTGAGCTGAAGAAGGAAGGATAGGGGGTGGTGGGAAAGAAGTGATAGAAAAAGCAAGTAAAGAACAGATTTTAAAGGGACCAGAATGCCAAGAGGAGAGGTTGGGCTTGGGCTTTTCTTATTCACCATATTTTATACCTTTTTCATATTAGTTCTTGGAAAAAGCCAGCCTGGAAGACTACTCATGAAAGGTTTTATTTCTCTTCCTTTTAAAAAAAATATAAAACAAAAAACAAAAACCACCCTTGTAAATCATTAATGGCCCATTTTAAAAAGGAGATTACAGCCTGGGAGTTACTATTTTTCTGTTAGAGAAATAAAAAGGAATATATTGAATTATATGAAATATGAATTGGCCTCTGTGCTCCAGTACCTATCTGGGACAGATTTATAAATACTGAAATGATATAAATGATGGTTATTCAACCCATTTAACATTAGAGAACTTTTAATGGCAAAGCAAGGACACTGAAAGAAAAGTTTTAGGGAAAAATAGTGGTAGTCTGGAAATCTAAAAGTTATTCTTTATTCTTCCATATTGATTTACATCTATTTAGAACTTGAAGATTTTTAGTGTTATGCCTACTCTGCCAATTCTTGGAACATTTGCGGAACTGAGAATTTACTTCTTCGTTTATTACTTCCTAACTACATTTTAAAGGTAATAGTGAAATCTTAAATTATTCATTCTCTTTTCATTGGGCAATGTCATTGAGGTAGGACTAATATTCAGAGAATTAATTTCCAAGATTTTTAATTCTGAAAATGATACAGATTATTTTTCTCAAGTTTAATCTGATGTCTCCTAGAATAATACTGGGGAGTCGTGCTGGGAACAGAAGATAAGAAATCATTCATATTCTAGATTAGACAAGCTATACTTTAATTAACAGGCTGCAGTTGGAAAAATGACTCCAAGAATTAAATGTGAAAACCAGCTATTTCAGTGTTCCAAGAATATTTAATCCTCTTAGAAGAGTTTATCTATGTCACAATTGGGAATGATTTAAATTGTCTGTGGCATCTTTACGTTATTATTGAAAATGGAAAAAAAGAAAAATCCCCACCCTCACAGGCTTTTTGCGGCAAAGTTTGGGGGGCACCCACAATTTTAACTTCAGCATTGACAGAGTCCCTCCCCATCTTAGTTGGCATTGGCTTTCAGGGTTTCTACCAAGGCATCTCTTCAGGCTTACTCTCTAAAAAGATGTTCTTGTTTCATCAGAGCTAACCTAGTTAGTGTCCCATTTCCACGGGACTCTGATAAATGCTAGAATTTCTGCTAAAATAATTTCAGAGTCTAGTGTTTATCCATTTGTTAATTCATTTGGTATTTATTGGTTGTTATTAGATAAACCTATTTTCACTTGAAAGGAAGTGAAAATAATATAGGCTTTAGAGTCTGAAGTTCTGAGTTCAAATTGTGAGTCTATCCTTAACTTCCCAAAGGTCTCTGCTGAACTCATATAACTTCTCTGAATATCAGGCCTTTCATTTATAGAGTAGTGTGAGAATAACAACCACACAGGGAGATTGTGAATACCCTGAAGGGGATTTGCCAGGTGTAAAGTGCTATTTGAAATTTTTTAAACTAAACTAATAAATCCTGCTGAGGGAACGCTTTATCATCACAGGTTGCTCCTTTTATGGTGTCAGTTTCAGTCATAGGCAGGTGGATATAGAATACTACTTGGGATGTGTGGCAGGTTATATGTTCTGAAGAAGACTGCAGTGTTCTCTTCTCCCACACACTCTTCTTGCAATGTGATCTTGACAGTACCCACATTGGGAGGTCTGTTTCCTCCCTTTGGACCTAGGTGACGTTTTCTCCTGTCTTTGCTTTCTTGGGATACTCACGCTTAGAACCCAGCCTCAGTGCTGTGAGGAAGCCCTGTTCCACTTATGTGGAGGAGAGGCCACGTGTAGGTTGGCTGGCAGCCTACCCGAGGTCTTAGCTGACAGCCAGCATCACCCAACAGTGGATGGAGATGCTTTCACACTTTGAGTGTCCCCAGCTCAGGCCCCGGATGACATGGAGCAGGGATATGACATCTATAATGTATCCCCTTCAAATTCCTAACCTACCAGTGAGGCAGAAGAATAGGGTCTAGAGGCAGGAAACTTAAGGCCATTTCACGCTGACTTCCTAGAACTGAATTGAAAGGAAAACTCTAACTTTCCAGGCCTAAGTAACAAAAGTAGTTGCAGAGGCTACTCCCTTTGCAAACCCCCACCTTTTCTTCAGCAGATGGGAGATTGAAAGTACCTCTGATTGGTTTGCTTTTTGCAACCAATCAGACATTTGCATAGGAGTGTCACTTTGTAACTTCACGGTTGCTTCCCACAACCAATCAGACGTTTGCATGGGAGTGTGACCTTTGTAACTTCACTTCAGCCCCTGATTGGTTGCTTTCTGCAACCAATCAGACTGATTGTGGGCCACCACCTCATTTACATGAGGTGAACCCCTAGTGGCCAATGGGAAACCTCTAGTAGGTATTTGGCCCTGAGAAGATTCTGTATCAGGGGCCCTTGAGCTGCTGCTGGGGGCCTGCTCCCACACTTTCACTTTCTATTTCTTTCACTTTTCTATCTCTGCTTTGGTTGCTTAATTCTTCCTTGCTTTGCTGTGTTTTGTCCAATTCTTTGTTCCGAACGCTAATAACCTGGACAACTTGCTGTGAAGACCCTCTACTGATAAAACCAGAATCCACGAGAATAATAAAATAATTGTTTCATGCCGTCAAGTTTGGGAGTGGTTTGTTACACAGCAATAGCTAAACAGAACAAGTTGGGAGGATTTATCTACACCAAAACTGTTTTTAACATTTTAGTAAGGTTGTAAAGAAAATTTGAATAGTATTATTTCTATTGTTTCAATAGCTTTAAATCATGATGGCAAGCTGTAGTTATTTGTTTACTGAAACTTCAGAGCAAAATAGACTAAGAATTATTGGAAATTTATACTTTTTTCATGTAGGATCAAGTATCATGAAGCGAATTGTCATTTTCATTCCTTAGATTCCACATCATCTCCTTAGATTTTGAGTAGAGGGGCTGGCTGTATTCCTGTTGGCTTCTACTTCTACAAGGAATGAGAATTGAGCCTCTCCATTCTTAATGTCTTCAGAGTGGGATCCCACACATGAACTGTTCTAGCAACTCCTCTCCCTAGCATTCAATCTTTCAGAACCAGTGGCAGGCAGAAAGCAGGTGCTCTGTGGATAATTTGGGAAGAGACAGTGGAAGAATTTTATCACTTTGCAGCTCTAAAAGATACTTCAGACTATTGGCTTTTTCTGAACCCAGATGTTTCAGCTCTGTGGTTTATCTCCTTGTCTGTTCAAGAAGATTGTAAGATCTCTCATGAGCTTTCTGTCTTGAAACCTCGGGGCCTTTGCTTGAATGATTTACCTTACCCAGAATGGCTCCTTTCAATCCCTAGCCTTCTAAGTCCAGTAGAAATTCCACCTCTTTCATGAAAGTTTTGTGAGTTAGCGGCAACACTTCGGACTTCTTAGCACTTTGTTGGCACTTCTTTTAGAATTCTTAACGCCGCCAATGCCTGTTTCCCTGATGAGATCGTGATGCCATTCTTGGCGGGGTTTCCATCTTATTCTCCTTCCTGACCCCTACTGTGGTTTCTCAGGAAATGCTTGTTGAATTTCATAAGACGGCCCGGGGGAGTGCCAAAATTGTGCAATCAGAGTCAAGACACTTGGCTCCCAGTTTGAGGTCTGAGCCAGGTCTGTCAAGAGGAGATTCTGAAAATGGTCTTGTGACCCCAGAAGATTCTTCATGCTACTGGGCCTCCTCAGCTTGCTCCTCTATAAAGTGAGACATTCAGAGCAAGGCAGTGGTTCTTAACTAGGTACACTTTTTCAACACCACGGGTGCCCAGAGGGTCTGATACATCCTTGGTTGTGCATCCTTGGCTGGATTTACAATTTATAAGATGACTTCCCATTCCAGAAATATACGGGGGCTGTTGGATATTGCTGTAGCCTGTGGAGTTAGATGGAAGGAAGTAAGCAGATTGGAATTACAGGTTAGGATTTCAGAGACATAACAAAAAAACCCTCTGAATAATAATAACTAATATTTATGAACCGGGTGCTGTGCTGGGCTTGGAATGCATTATTTTATTTACTAGGCACACAATGCCCTTATGGGGCAGGCACTACTATTATCCTGTTTTATAGATAAACTGGGGTTTAGTGAGGTCAAATAATGATCCAAGTTGCTGAACTAGGTTGCTAAGCACCGGAACTGAGATCAAACCCAGGCTCTCTGACTTCCGAACCTGTATTCCTAACTACTCCCTGGCTGCCTTTCTCTTAGTTTTTGCTTTTATTGTGTGGAGCTGATCGTATGGTTATTAAGTATTGACTTTATCAGTCTTTGCAATTCCACTCTATGTTCTGTATAATATTTGGTTACTGGTAGTTAGGAAGTGATGTTCACTTATAACAATCTTTTATAGAGATAGTGCATGGAGGCGTGGTTTGGCCGTTTAATTTTTGAAAATTGCAGCATACCATACCAGATTCACAAAAAGGTGGCATCATTTTATTCTTTCACACATACAGTCATGAGTAGCTTAATGAGAGGGATACATCCTGAGAAATGCATCACTAGGCAATTTTGTCATTGTGTGAACATCATAGAATGTACTTACACAAACCTAGATGGTATAGCCTATTGCTCCTTGGCTACAAACCTGTACAGCATGTTACTGAACTGAATACTGTAGGCAATTGTAACACAATGGTATTTTTGCATGTAAACATACCTAAACAGAAAAGGTACGGTAAAAATATGGTGGTATAATCTTACAAGGAACACTGTTGTATATATTGTTTGTCATTGGTGGAAAGGAATTTGAAAGGAATTTACTTTCTGAAGGGAATACCTAGAGTTAAAAGAACATCTGGTGTTACAAGGTCATCAAAGACCAGGAAATGTATCAAATCTTCTGGAAACTCACCCAGAGTTCTCATTAGTGATGAGGGAATTGCTATTCTGTAACTGCATAGATGGAACAATGATAACTCATATCCATTGCAAAATGTTTCACCCCACAGAGTGATTGAGCAATTGGTATTTACTGCACCCAAGATATTGTTCACGTTTCTATTTGTGAACAACTCCCGTAACTACTCTTTTACTCCCCATTTCCTTATCATTGCATAATTTCCAGCTGCATCTGTAATGCCTCTGCCCAGTTAAGTGGCTCTTGGCTCCTGCTGAGCATGACTGATGGCCTGAGTTTCCCCTCAGGTTCTTCTAGTGCCCAATTTCCTAGTCTCCGTTAGCAGAACTGCTTTGTCCTATACATACTTTGTCTTAAGGTCAGCTCTGCTCTCAGCTGTGCCCTATCTTCCAGTGGTTGCTCAATCTGGTTCCGTTTGCCTCCATGACATTACTAAAATCTCTTCCCATCTCTTGGATTCAACAGCTCGAAATCACGTTTTTTTTTTTTTCTATAGAGTCATGACTTCCTTTCCCCAACCCCCAGAGTTTACCCTTAGACCTTGGTCATTTTTATTTTCAGCTCCAATCAGTTAAAATTCTGCTCTAAAGTGGTCAAGTGATGCTTTCCCTTCCAAGGAGAGAGTGGATAGTGTCAATGGGTCTGGTGTGACTAGCACTTGTGCTTAGGGTCACAGGAAGGAAAGGCAATCGGGAAGGATTCCAGTAGAGAAGGTGGAGGAAGGGGCATCAGGCCATTGATCAGTGCTTCTGGTCTCCCACAAGTCTGCTGGCGATGCAGAGCACATGGTATAGGGGTCAGAATATTCCAGACCTGGCCGTGAGAGAGCTCAAAGACATGGGCAAGTAAGTCCCTGCCATCTCAGAGCTGCAGTCTCTATGAGAGTGGCCCCCCTGGTGGCCCATCTCCCTTCCTTATATTATTGGGGGTCACAAAGTGCCTCACTAAAAAGTGTACTTTCCAGTCTCCTGGGAAGTTAGATTTAGCCACGTAGGTCTGGCTTAGGAGAACTAAGTGAAATTCTGTGGGGACTTAAGCAGAGGAGGCTGCTTAAAAGTAGGAGATAACTGAGTGCAGAGCAGCTCCCTTTTAGCCTTTTCCCTTCTTTCCTGTAACCTGGCATGCAGATGGTGGGATTTCCATAGCTGACTTGCACCATGAGGTGCTTGGTAATAGAAGTATAGTGCATTAGCGTATAGCACCTATAAGGTATTAATGCACAGGGCCTAATAGGGCATTAGGGCACAGCGCCTATGGGGTATTAGTGTATAGTATCTATAGTGTATTAATTTTCTGTTGCTATATAAGAAATTACCAGAAATTTAGTGGCTTAAAACAACACATTTATCATCTTACAGTTTCTGTGGATTTGGAGTCTGAGGATGGAGTCTCTGTTCAAGGTCTTGCGAGGCTGAAATCAAGGCATCAGCTGGGCTGTGCTCTTATCTGGAGCTTGGGCCCCTTTTCCAAGCTCATTCAGATTTTGGCAGCATTCAGTTCCTGGCAGTGGTGGAACCGAGGTCCTGTTTTCTTCTGGGCTGTTGGATGGGGGTCCACGCAGCTCCCTGGAGCTGCCCTCACATCCTAGCCTCACAGCCCCTCCCACATGGCTGCTTTCTTCTTAAAGGCCAACTGGAGAATCTCTCTTAGAAAGGCTCAAAAACTACTTTGTAATTTCTTTAGGATGAGCCCAGTGCCTTTTAAGGGCTCACGTGGTTATCAGACCCACTCAGGATATTCTCCTTTTTAATTAAGTTAAGGTCAACTGATTTTGGTCTTTAATTACATCTGCAACGACTCTTCAACTTTGTCATGTAATGCAACCTAATCATGGTGGTAAGATCCATCTTATTCACCATCCTGCCTGTGATGGAAGGGAGGGGACTATTCTGAACACCCGGGGCAGGAATCTTGGGACCATCTGAGTTCTGCCTCCTACACATAAGGTGGTGCAGTAGAAATATAGAGCCAGGCTCTCAGGAACTGTGGTGCCTCCTCATCACCTGTAAGCTGTGTAACTCTGACCTTTTTTTTTTTTTTTTAGACGGAGCGATCTTGGCTCACTGCAAGCTCCACCTCCCAGGTTCACGCCATTCTCCTGCCTTAGCCGGCCAAGTAGCTGGGACTACAGGTGCCCGCCACCACGCCTGGCTAATTTTTTGTATTTTTACTAGAGATGGGATTTCACCGTGTTAACCACGGTGGTCTTGATCTCCTGACCTTGCGATCCGCCAAATGAGAGACATGTTCTTGGTTTATCGAAGACACTATATTCAGGCCTCTTTTACTAGCTGCTGAAAACAATACCTAAATTGATTTGATTCAACACTGAGGTTGGAGAAGCTATTTCTTATTTTGAGACAGGGTCTCACTTTGTTGCCCAGGCTGTAGTGCAGTGGTGTGACCACAGCCCACTGTAACCTTTAATTCCTGGCTCAAGAGATTCTCCCACCTCAGCCTCCTGAGTAGCTAGGAATACAGGCATGTGCCAACATGCCTGGCTAATTTTTAAATTTTTTGTAGGAATGGGGTCTCACTATGTTGTCCACGCTGGCCTTGAATGCAGAAGCTATTTCTAAGATTTAATCTTTCCCTTTCTTTGGGGGCATTCTCTTTGCTGTGTGTATACTGGCTGATGCCATGTTTGAAATTCAAAACTCTCTTGCTTGCCATTCATAGCTCTATGCATCCCAGGTGTACCTTGTAATTCTCCAGTGGTGATTGTTTGTTGTAGAGAAGAAAGAGCAGAATTTGAAGTTAGAAGACCTTCCTCCCGGGGTGGGCTTCTTCATCGATCAGCTTTATAATCTTGAGCAAGTTACTTCAATAGTTAAACTTGAATGCCCTTTAAGAAAATGAAGATAATAATCATACCTGTCTTGCCTACTGTATAGGATTGATGTGAGGAACAAATGAGAGAAATATGTGAAGGTGTTTCGAGCCCTGTAAATGCCTGAGCAAACGTTAATGACATGCCATGACTATCCATGCATTCATTTGTTCATTCTACAAACTTAATCTGAATGCATTATTTGTTAAGCATTGAACTGGTGCTGGGAATTCTAAGATTAGTAAGAGAGAGTTCCTGCCCTCACAGGGTCATAGTTTTTTGGGGTGGAGGGAGGGACAGACATATAAACAGTGGAGTATGAGATGTGCTAGGATAGAAGAATGTATGGATTAGTCCTAATCTGGACCTAAGGGGTGAGTAGAATCTTTCTAGAGGCTTGGGCAAATAAGAGATAGTCTGATGAATAAGTATTAATAATAATAATTACTATGCATAGAGTATTTGTTATGTATCAGGAACTGTTCTAAGTATGTTATATGTAGCCCTGTGATATAGGTACTGTTATTCTAGCCTCCATTTTGCAGATAAGGAAACTGAGGCACAGGATAATTAATTTGCCCGACATAACACAGCTAGTAAGCTGGTGGAGCCAATCTAGGCTGATCCCATAATTGTTCACTCCAGAGCCTGATCCCGTAACTGTTATGCATTGGACCAGGTGGGGTGGCCTGTCCAGAGAGATGTAACAGAAGCCTGTTCTGTGGAGGAACTGCAAGTAGTTCACCAGGGTCCCAGCAATTCACCAAAAAGTAAAGATGGGGCAAAGAGGGAGTTAAGGGTACAAGGGCATACAGAGGTAATATAAAAGGGCATAGAGAGGTAATATAAAAGCCAGTAAGCTTTTTTATTGAGCAAAGGGAAGCCAGGTAAGAGTCTTGGCCAAGGTTGTTCTTTGCAAAGATCACTGTGGCACAGACGGATAATAGGTTGGAGGGGTAGTATTGGACACGGAAAATAGTAAGGAAGTGCTGGCAGCTGGGTTTAGGGGAATAGTGAGTCTGGGGACAAAGGCGTGGATATGCGACACATGAAAAAATTAGACAGGATTATTTGGGTGGTGGTTGACAGAAAAGGAAGAATCAAGAATGAGTTGTAGTATCTGGTTTTACCTGACAGAAGGGCCCTTTGCAGAGATGAATGCTAGAGGAACAAAAGGAGGAAAGGTGATGAGATTTGACTATATGGAGTGCGAGGTGCTTTTGATTCGTACAAATAGGCAGTGAATACAGGTATGAATCTGAGAGATCTGGAATGTGAAGATAGGCTTGGGAATCATCAATATGTGGATTATAATAGAGGCCCTGGGGATGGATGAAATTGGCAAGGGAGAGTAATGTGGAGAGGTAAGAACCAAGGACAGAAGTGCAGGGAGCACCCATCCTTGAAGTGTGAGCTGGGGGATATGAGGTGTGCAGAGAGACAGGAGGAACTCAAGAGTGCAGGGGAGTTAGAGATGCAAAAGCACTAAGTGGGTGGTTTCATGCAGAAAGGAGACTCGATACACATTAAACAAACAGGACAAGTAAGCGAAGGAGTGAAAAATATTCATTGGACTTGGCCACAAAAAGATGAGCACAATTCCAGTGATTGCTCTGCATGGACATCAGGTTGCAGAGGGTTGAGAAATAAACAAGAGGTGCAAAGGTAGAGCTAATAAGTACACAAACGAACAAAACCAAAAAATGAGAAACAAGCTTTTTCTAGGACTTTGTGACAGGAGGAAGTCCATAGGATAGGTGAAGAGGGTGTAGGATCCAAGGAGAGTTTTTTCTTTCTTTTCCTGTAAGTTGGGGACATATGAGCAAGTTTTTAGTGTGAAGGAAAAGAACCACTGGAAAGAGCCTACCTGAGTGGGCAACATAGTGAGAGCCCATCTCTACAAAAAATTTAAAAACATTAGCAGGCTATGGTAGTATGTGTCTGTAGTCCCAGCTACTTGGGAGGCTGAGGTGGGAGGATCGATTGAGTCTGGGAGGTTGAGGCTGAAGTGAGCTGTGATTGTGCCACTCCAGCCTGAGTGACAGAGTGAGACTCTGTCTCAAAAAAATAGAGCGTGGCTACTATAAAGAAAGAAGGATGATAAAGTAAGGTTTCCTGGGGAGGCTGAGGGAACAAGGTTCAGCAGCTGAGTGAGAGGATTCATCATAGGGAGAATGTTTTCTTCCTTTAGATGGGGAGAGAGGAAGTGCTCCCTAGGCTCCCACCCACCACCCACCTGATTCTGCCAGGCCCAGGACACTGACCTGCCACACCAACCTCTGCCTTGTGCTGTTGTCATTCAGACACGTGCCAGCATGCATCCATTCAGCAAATACTGGTTGAGTACCTACTAGGAGCTAGCCCCTTTTTGAAATGCTGGAGATACATTAGTGTTTACAGCAGATAAAAACCCCACCTCTTGAGTTTACCTATTCTGGTGGGAGGGCAGAGGCAATAAAATAACTGAGTAAATTATGCAGCATATTAGAAGTTGATAAGGCCTAGGCAGAAAAATAGAAACGGGAGAAAGAGAGGATTGAAGGGTCTCCCTGAGAAGGTGAGACTTGAGCAAAGATATGAAGGAGGTAAGAGAGGAAGTCCTGCCTATGTTTGGAGGAAGAATATTCCAGGCAGAGGCAACAGCAACTGCCAAGATCCCAAGGCAGGAGTAGGCCTGGCATCTCTGAGGAGCTGAGTGAGTGAGCAGTGAGGGCTGAGAGGTAATGGCTGGGTGGAGTTGCAGGACACTTAGGACCTCGTGGGTCACTTAAAGGATGTTGACTTTTATTCTGAGATGGGAGACCATTGGAAGGTTGTGAGCAGAGGACTGATGTAGGTTTTCTTATGGTTTAAAAGATCGCTCTGGCTGCTCTGTTGAGGATTGACTGTGGGGAGTGAGGAGGTTGGGGACAAGTGTGGAAGGTCAGAAGCCAGTGAGGAGGCCATTGCAACAATTCAGGTGTTGAATGATGTGGCTTGGGAGAGTTGCTTTAGAGGAGATTATGAGCAGTGGCTAGACTTTGTATATATCTTGAAGGTTGAAGCAGAAGGGTTTACTGATTGTTTATGAGGAAGACTCCAGAACTTTTGTCTTGAATAATCAGAAAGCCTCTTATCTGTTCCTTGTGAAAAAGAAGCTGGTTTTAATTTTCTTTGTATGTTTCATAGTTCCAATTGCAGTTTTGGGTGAACTTCAAGTTTTTGGTAAAAACTATTTAAATTTAATTGAAAGATTTGTAGCCCTCTAAACTCATGCCCTATGGGATGATTAAAGTAGCTAATTTGTTGTTTTAAATACACCTTTTCCCTAAACTCAACACTAAATCTCTCAAAGTAACATCTACTTTCTGGAAGCAAATGGGACTTGTATGGTGTGACTCATAGGTAGGGATTGCTTGGGAATTTTGGGTGGAGGAGAGAAAGGAAAGAGTTGGCCCAAGGGGGCACCACATTGGAAACCTGGAGCAGCTGAGGGCTCTCAGCTGAGAGGTGACTGGCAAAGTAAAGGTGGGAATCTGAAAAACAAGAAAGGAAACCCAGATTGATTTTTTCCCTAATACCTTCAGTGTCTGACAATGTGTATTCTGACAATGTACATGCCTCTGTATGGCTTGCAAACAACAAGGACTTTGTTGCATCTTAAGTTCTTGAATTACAAGCAGAAGGAAGACAACATTTGGAAATGTGTCCTACTTTTGTGTTCTTTTTAAAAAAAAAAGCATCAAATTTTTTCTTTCCCCTTATGGTTCTAGAACTAATGTGCCAGTCACCTGTGTGTTTGCTCTCAGATCCATCCCCACTCTTATCTTTGACTGTTCTGAACTGCAGGTGGCTTCCACTGCAGACTTCACTTCCCAGCTCCCTTCCCCACTGGCTCCAGGCTTAGTGGGTGTGAAGCACTGCAGGGGATTGCAGGGTGTGAAGTGCTGTACTGAAGAACAAGGGTATTTCTTCCCCTCTGTCTTTGCTTCAAGTGATGTTCCAAAAGTAGCTATATTTTCTCTCCTAAAAGCCACACATACCACTGAGTGGCTCAGACTACTAGCTCTGTTAATATCACCTCTTCTCTTTTCTCTCCCACTTCTTGGTACTTGCTTCTTGATTCTGCTAATTGCTGGACTGCCCTATTGCTTCCTGTTACCTCATTGTTTCCTGTTACCTCTCATAAAAGCTTTGTAACTTGTTCTCCATATTAAATTCCTAATATTGAGCTACCTGGTATGTGCTATTTTCTTAGTCGGAACTTGACTGACATGTGTATTTATTGTTGAAATTTGGCAAGAGGAGAGTTTTGTAGAACATAGAAGAATATAAAATCACCACTAATCCCACCATCCAAAAGTAGCTATAGTTAGTGTTTTGGTGTGTATCTTTCCAGTTTATTTTCATGTGCATATAAGCATTTTTTTTTTTTTGTTCACAACTTTGGAGACATAGTGTACTCTTTGCTTTGTAATCTTTTTTTCCCATTTGATATATTGAAAAAATTTCTAAATCATTTGGTATTCCTATATAACATGATTTTTAAAAATCATGTTATATAGTTAGTTCTGTGACTTCAAATAGATATACTAGAATTTATTTAGTCAGTGGACCACTGTTGGTTGTTCAAATCGTTTCCAATATTTTGCTATTATAATATTATATGCAATTTTGGGGGTATATTTCTGATTGTTTCCTTAGAGTAGATTGAAAAGGTAACTTCTACAAGAGCAGAGGTGTTATCTGGCCTGCCCACTGATGAATTCTCAGTGCCTAAAGCAGTGTGGGAAGGGATACGTACAGTCTAGGGACCTCATACATGTTGAACTGCCTCTCTTTTGGGGGCCAGGGCTGATTCATCACACAGAAAGTAGTCGGCTCAGAACTGGCTGGCTGCCTGATGTATTGTACAGGATGGAGCCTCCAGGCTACCACAGCTGCTGGGATTCATTCAGCTGGTGGAATTTGCCTTTTGTAACTGAGAGCCAGCTGGACTGAGAGTGAAGGCCAGGGCCTTGTGGATTCCGGTGAAGTCCACTCCTGTTCCCCCAGGACATCTGTTGGCTGCTCTCCTGAGGCTCTTGTAACCATGTTGTGTCAAAGCCCAGGCCCTGCCCCAGCTGGACGAAGCCTGCAGGGGTAGGGATGGAATTTTCAGGCCCCTTCAACTCTGAACCCTTAAAAACTGAGATTTTCTTAATTTTAGGCTTTCAACTACACTCTTAAATTTACTATTTTGAGGGTTAATTCAGATATCAAAGAAAGGCTTGATCACCAAGTAGATGGTAAAGGAAGTCCTTTTTGGTAAAGGAAGTTTAACTTAACCTTTACCAAGTTAACCAGCTCACAAGTTTTTTTTCTTCTTCAGCAAATGAGGCACCACAGGAAGCTGGAACCTGGTCTCAACATTTATCTTTGGTTTGCCTAAGACCAAATAAATGACTTTATGCCCCAGGCTAAATAACAACAACATGCCAATAAAATAAAAACCACAAAGACAAAGTGGAATGTGGAGGACACGAAAGTTTCATGCTAGGAATTAAACTAGAACATGAAGATGTATCCGGAGATCTCCAGTTCTGAATACCCTGGTCACTGTCAACAAGTTCCAAATGATTTAAAGTACTAATTGAATTTGATAATTGTTTATTGATCACATAGTATATACTCTGCGTCAGAAGGTGCCTCTAAGTAGTGTCACCTTAAGCAGAAGGGATTGAGGTACAAATTCACATCTCAGTAAACACTAAAGTGCTTAGTTAGGAGCCCAGGATTGCATTGCTTGGGTTCTAATCCTGGCTTCACCATTATTCGCTGTGTGATCTTGGGGAATTTGTCAGCTCTTCCTTGGCTTCAGTTTCCTAGTCTATAAAAAGGATGTAATATCCCACAAAGTTATTGGGAGATTTAAATGAATTAACATATATAATGTATTTGGAACACTGCCTGGGACATGGCATATCTGCTTTGTTGCTCCACAGCTTCTCTCCAATGCCAAGTTTTCCTCTGGGTTGGGGTGCAGTATGACTGGGGGAATTGTTGCCTAGCCATTTATTTGGTGTGTGTCCCCTGCATCTGCAGGGACTTCCTAACTTCCACCTCTTTGTAGCTTCCTAAACTTTCACTTGAAATACATGACCTTTGGTCAATCCCTAGCTTGCCCCTCAGTGAGGGGTTAATGCAACACACTAGGCTAGGGAATGTAGAAGATAGGGAATTGTAAGGAATGGTCTTTCCTTGATATGCTCAGCCTGTGAGGGTCTAACATACCTGGTCCAGGAAGAGATACCTTAGAGAAGGATGCTGGCATTGGTATGGGGTTCCTTAAAATCATTGAAAGGAGGCCTAGTCCCTGAGAATGATTCTTAGCAACTGGACAGTCTGCCAATATTAGGACGATGTACTCAAGACAATCCAGCCTTTCATCCAAATTCAGGAATCTTTGGACGCTATCCCTTGGGAGATGATCATTTAATTTCTGCTCTAACATTTTATTCATTTGTTCATTCACTCACTCACTGGGCTAGGCCAGTCAAGGGGACTTCACCACTTTGACCTATCAGAGGATAGTAAATTCTCCCAAACAACTTCCAGCAGGTCTTTTTTATTCTGGTTTTTCGTACAAGTCAAATCTCTATTTTATATATTTAATGGCATACATTATCTTCCTGAATCTTTTCCTTTTCAGACTCATTTGTTCTAGATTCAGATCATTCAACAAAACATGGCATGATTTCCACAGTCTCTGACATTGTGATTGCATTGCTTGAGAAAATTCTCAGTCTGGGAATCTCCTTAAAATGCAGCACAGATGATGGCTGAATAGGAACAGCTCCGGTCTGCAGCTCCCAGCGAGATCAACTCAGAAGGCGGGTGATTTCTGCATTTCCAACTGAGGTACACAGCTCATCTCATTGGGATTGGTTAGATAATGGGTGCAGCCCACAGAGGGTGAGCTGAGGCAGGGTGGGGCGTTGCCTCACCCGAGAAGTGCAAGGGGTTGGGGAACTCCCTCCCCTAGCCAAGGGAAGCCATGAGGGACTGTGCCATGAGGAACAGTGCATTCCAGCCTAGATACTACGCTTGTCCCACAGTCTTTGCAACCTGCAGACCAGGAGATTCCCTCGGGTACCTACACCACCAGGACCCTGGTTTTCAAGCACAAAACTGGGCGGATGTTTGGGCAGACACTGAGCTAGCTGGAGAAGTTTTTTTTCATACCCCAGTGGCGCCTAGAATGCCAGCAAGACAGAACCATTCACTCCCCTGGAAAGGGGGCTGAAGCCAGGGAGCCAAGAGGTCTAGCTCAGCGGATCCCAGTCCCACGGAGCCCAGCAAGCTAAGATCCACTGGCTTGAAATTCTTGCTGCCAGCATAGCAGTCTGAAGTTGACCTGGGATGCTCGAGTTTGGTGCAGGGAGGGGCGTCCACCATTACTGAGGCTTGAATAGGCGGTTTTTCCCTCACAGTGTAAACAAAGCCGCAGGGGATTCCAACTGGGCAGATCCCACTGCAGCTTGGCAAAGCCACTGTAGCCAGACTGCCTCTCTAGATTCCTCCTCTCTGGGGAGGGCATCTCTGAAAGAAAGACAGCAGCCTCAGTCAGGGGCTTATAGATAAAACTCCCATCTCCCTGGGACAGAGCACCTGGGGGAAGGGGCAGCTGTGGGCATAGCTTCAGCAGACTTAAACGTTCATGCCTGCTGGCTCTGAAGAGAGCAGCGGCTCTCCCAGCACAGTGTTCGAGCTCTGCTAAGGGACAGACTGCCTCCTCAAGTGGGTCCCTGACCCCACTGCCTCCTGACTGGGAGACACCTCTCAGCAGGGGTCAACAGACACCTCATACAGGAGAGCTCTGGCTGGCATCTGGCAGGTGCCCCTCTGGGACAAGGCTTCCAGAGGAAGGAGCAGGCAGCAATCTTTGCTGTTCTGCAGCCTTCGCTGGTGATACCCAGGAAAACAGGGTCTGGAGTGGACCTCCAGCAGACCTGCAGCAGAGGGGCCTGACTGTTAGAAGAAAAACTAACAAACAGCAAGGAATAGCATCAACATTAACAAAAAGGATGCCCACACAGAAACCCCACCTGAAGGTCACCAACATCAAAGATCAAAGGTAGGTAGATCCACAAAGATGAGGAAAAACCAGCGCCAAAGGGCTGAAAATTCAAAAACCAGGATGCCTCTTCTCCTCCAAAGGATCACAACGTCTCACCAGCAAGGGAACAAAACTGGATGGAGAATGAGTTTGACGAATTGACAGAAGTAGGCTTCAGAAGGTGGGTAATAACAAACTCCTCCGAGCTAAAGGAGCATGTTCTAACCCAAAGCAAGGAAGCTAAGAACCTTGAAAAAAGGTTAGAGGAATTGCTAACTAGAATAACCAGTTTAGAGAAGAACATAAATGACCTGATGGAGCTGAAAAACACAGCACGAGAACTTGGTGAAGCATACAGAAGTATCAATAGCTGAACTGATCAAGTGGAAGAAAGGATATCAAATTGAAGATCAACTTAGATTAGAGAAAAAAGAAAGAAATGAAACAAAGCCTCCAAGAAATATGGGACTATGTGAAAAGACCTACGTTTGATTGTTGTACCGGGAAGTGACGGGAAGAATGGAACCAAGTTGGAAAATACTCTTCAGGATATTATCCAGGAGAACTTCCCCAACCTAGTAAGACAGGCCAACATTCAAATTCAGGAAATACAGAGAACACCACAAAGATATTCCTTGAGAAGAGCAACCCCAAGACACATAATCATCAGATTCACCAAAGTTGAAATGAAGGAAAAAATGTTAAGGACAGCCAAAGAGAAAGGTTGGGTTACCCACAAAAAGAAGCCCATCAGATTAATAGCAGATCTCTTTGCAGAAACCCTACAAGCCAGAAGAGAGTGGGGGCCAATATTGAAAATTCTCAAAGAATTTTCAACCCGGAATTTCATTTCCAGCCAAACTAAGCTCATAAGTGAAGGAGAAATAACATTTTTTACAGACAAGCAAATGCTGAGAGATTTTGTCACCACCAGGCCTGCCCTAAAAGAGCTCCTGGAGGAAGCACTAAATATGGAAAGGAAAAACTGGTACCAGCCACTGCAACAACATACCAAATTGTAAAGACCATCGACACTATGAAGAAACTGCATCAACGGATGCGCAAAATAACCAGCTGGCATCATAATGACATGATTGAATTCACACATAACAATATTAACCTTAAATGTAAATGGGCTAAATGCCCCAATTAAAAGACACAGACTGGCAAATTGGATAAAGAGTCAAGTCCCATTGGTGTGCTGTATTCAGGAGATCCATCTCATGTGCAAAGACACACATAGGAAGTTTACCTTAACCTTTACCAAGTTAACCAGCTCACAAGTTGGTTGTGATGGAGGAATAGTTACCAAGCAAATGGAAAGCAAAAAACAAGGGTTGCAATCCTAGTCTCTGATAAAACAGACTTTAAACCAACAAAGATCAAAAAAGACATAAAAGGGCATTACCTAATGGTAAAGGGATCAATGCAACAAGAAGAGCTAACTATCCTAAATATATATGCACCCCATACAGGAGCACCCAGATTTATAAAGCAAGTTCTTAGAGACCTACTAAAATACTTAGACTCCCAGACAATAAGAGTGGGAGACTTTAACACCCCACTTAGCACCCAGATTCATAAAGCAAGTTCTTAGAGGCCTACAAAAAGATTTAGACTCCCACACAATAATAGTGGGAGATTTTGACACCCCATTGTCAATATTAGGTAGATCAACAAGTCAGAAAATTAACAAGGATATTCAGGACTTGAACTCAGTTCTGGACCAAGCAGACCTAATAGATAGCTACTGAACACTCTACCCCAAATCAACAATATACATTCTTCTTAGCACCACATCGCACTTATTCTAAAATTGACCACATAATTGGAAGTAAAACACTCCTCAGCAAATGCAAAATAACAGAAATTGTAACAGACAGTTTCTCAAACCACAGTACATTCAAATTAGAACTCAGGATTACAAAACTCACTCAAAACCGCACAACTACATGGAAACTGAACAACCTGCTCCTGAATGACTACTGGGTAAATAACATTAAGGCAAAAATAAATAAGTTCTTTGAAACCAATGAGAACACAGACACAATGTACCAGAATCTCTGGGACACAGATAAAGCATTGTCCAGAGGGAAATTTATAGCACTAAATGCCCACAGGAGAAAGCGAGAAAGATCTAAAATTGACACCCTAACATCACAATTAAAAGAACTAGAGAAGCAAGAGCAAACGAATTCAAAAGCTAGCAGAAGATAAGAAATAACTAAGATCAGAGCAGAACTGAAGGAGATAGAGACATGAAAAACCCTTCAAAAAAATCAACGGATCTTGGAGCTGTTTTTTTTTTTTTTTGAAAAGATTAACAAAAATAGACCACTAGCCAGACTAATAAAGAGGAAAAGAGAAGAATCAAATAGACACAATAAAAATGATAAAGGGGATATCACCACTGATCCCACAGAAATACAAACTACCATCAGAGAATACTATAAACACCTCTATGCAAATAAACTAGAAAATCTAGAAGAACTGGAAAAATTTCTGGACACATACATCCTCCAAAGACTAAACCAGGAAGAAGTCAAATCCCTGAATAGACCAATAACAAGTTCTGAAATTGAGGCAGTAATTAATAGCCTAACACCCAAAAAAAAAAAAAAAAAAAAGCCCAGGACCAGATGGATTCACAGCCAAATTCTACCAGAGATACAAAGAGGAGCTGGTACCATTCCTTCTGAAACTATTCCAAACAATAGAGAAAGAGGGACTCTTCCCTAACTCATTTTATGAGGCCAGCATTATCCTGATACCACAACCTGGCAGAGGTACAAAAAAAAATTTCAGGCCAATCTTTCTGATGAACATCAATGCGAAAATCCTCAGTAAAATACTGGCAAACAGAATCCAGCAACACATCAAAAAGCTTATCCACCATGATCAAGTTGGCTTCATCCCTGGGATGCAAGGCTGGTTCAACATACACAAATCAATAAATGTAATCCATCACATAAACAGAACCAATGTCAAAAACCAGGTGATTATCTCAATAGATGCAGAAGAGGCCTTTGATAAAATTCAACACCTTCATGCTAAGAACTCTCAATTACTAGATATCGATAGAATGTATCTCAAAATAATAGCTATTTATGACACACCCACAGCCAATATCATACTGAATGGGCAAAAGCTGGAAGCATTCCCTTTGAAAACCGGCAGAAAACAAGGATACCCTTTCTCACCACTCTTGTTCAATATAGTATTGGAAGTTCTGGCTAGGGCAATCAGGCAAGAGAAAGAACTAAAGGTATTCAAATAGGAAGAGAGGAAGTCAAATTGTCTCTGTTTGCAGATAACATGATTACATATTTAGAAAACCCCATTGTCTCAGCTCAAAATCTCCTTAAGCTGTAAGTAACTTCAGCAAAGTCTCAGGATACAAAATCAATGTGCAAAAATCACAAGCATTCCTATACACCAATAACAGACAAACAGACAAATCATGAGTGAACTCCCATTCACAATTTCTACAAAGAGAATAAAATACCTAGGAATACAAATTACAAGGGATATGAAGGACCTCTTCAAGGAGAACTACAAACCACTGCTCAAGGAAATAAAAGAAGACTCAAACAAATGGAAAAACATTCCATGCTCATGGATAGGAAGAAGAATCAATATCACGAAAATGGCCATTCTGTCCAAGGTAATTTATAGATTCAATGCTATCCCCATCAAGCTACCACTGACTTTCTTCACAGAATTGGAAAAAAAACTACTTTAAATTTCACATGGAACCGAAAAAGAGCCTGTATAGCCAAGACAATCCTAAGCAAAAAGAAAAAAGCTGGAGGATCATGCTACCTGACTTCAAACTATACTACAAGGCTACAGTCACCAAAACAGCATGGTACTGGTACCAAAACAGATATATAGACCAATGGAACAGAATAGAGTCCTCAGAAATAACACAACACATTTACAACCATCTGATCTTTGACAAACCTGACAAAAACAACCAATGGGGAAAGGATTCCCTACTTAATAAATGGTATTGGGAAAACTGGCTAGCCATATGCTGAAAATGAAAACTGGACCCCTTCCTTACACCTTATACAAAAATTAACTCAAGATGGATTAAAGACTTAAACATAAGACCTAAAACCATAAAAAACCTTAGAAGAAAACTAAGCAATACCATTCAGGATATAGGCATGGTCAAAGACTTCATGACTAAAGCACCAAAAGCAATGGCAACAAAAGCCAAAATTGACAATGGGATCTAATTAAAGAGCTTCTGCACAGCAAAAGAAATTATCTTCAGAGTGAACAGGCAACCTACAGAATGGGGGAAAATTTTTGCAATCTATCCATCTGACAAAAGGCTAATATCCAGAATCTACAAAGCACTTAAATTTACAAGAAAAAAACAACCCTATCAAAAAGTGGGTGAAGGATATGAAGACACTTCTCAAAAGAAGACATGTAGCCAACAAACATGAAAAAAAGCTCATCATCAGTGGTCATTAGAGAAATGCAAATCAAAACCACAATGAGATACCATCTCATGCCAGTTAGAATGGTGATCATTAAAAAGTCAGGAAACAACAGACGGTGGAGAGGATATGGAGAAACAGGAATGCTTTTACACTGTTGGTGGGGAGTGTAAATTAGTTCAACCATTGTGGAAGACAGTGTAGCGATTCCTCAAGGGTTTAGAACCAGAAATAACACTTGACCCAGCAATCCCGTTACTGGGTATATACCCAAAGGGTTATAAATCATTCTACTATGAAGACACACGCACACGTATGTTTATTGCAGCACTGTTCACAATAGCAAAGAATTGGAACCAACGCAAATGCCCATCAATGATAGACTGGGTAGAGAAAATGTGGCATATATGTACCACGGAATACTATGCAGCCATAAAAAGGATGAGTTCATGTCCTTTGCAGGGACATGGATGAAGCTGGAAACCATCATTCTCAGCAAACTAACACAGGAACAGAAACCCAAACACAGCATGTTCTCACTTGTAAGTGGGAGGTGAACAATGAGAACACATGGACACAGGGAGGGGAACATCACACACTGGGGCCTGTCAATGGGTAGGGGTTTAGGAGAGGGATAGCATTAGGAGAAATACCTAATGTAGATGATGGGTTGATGGGTGCAGCAAACCACCATGGCATGTGTATACTTATGTAACAAATCTGCATGTTCTGCACATGTATCCCAAAACTTAAAGTATAATAAAAAATGCAGCACAAAGATTTAGTCTCAACACTCCATATGCAGAATAAGAGTCTCCCTGATGGATCTACTAATGGAGCCTAAGACTGTTTTAGCTTTTAAAGGAAAATTTTAAATGAGTCATTATTTGCCCAATTTTCTTCCACACGATAGCTATGTAATTGGCTTTGTAAATCTACATGTAACAGTTTAATTTCACTGCAGCTCACTTATCCTCTGATGTAATTTTGAATTTGCCAGTTAGAGGTATTTTTGGTGCCCATAATTTTGATAAGCATGAAGATGAATAAGAAAGACAAGGACGGCATACTCCAGCACCCCATTACAAATTTTGCTCTGAGATGAATACCCATCTACTAATCAACACTCTTTGACTTTGGATTCAACCAGCTGATTCTTCCCACAACTCAATCTATAGTTGCTACTCACATGTCTGATTCAGTTTGGGTTGCTATAACAGAATACCATGGACTGGGTGATTTAAATAACAGAAATGTATTTCTCGTAGTTCTGGAGGCTGGGGTAGTCCAAGGTCAAGGCACTGGCAGGTGTCTGGTGACATCCTCTTCCTGGCTTGCATTGGCCATTTTCTTATTCTACCCTCACATGGTTGAGAGCAGAAAGAGAGGAAGCTCTCTCATGTCTCTTTGTATGTGTATATGGGCCTAATTTCATCATGACACCTCAACCCTCATGGCCTAATTGTTTCCTGAAGGCCTCATCTCCTAACATTGGAGATTTAGGCTTCAAAATGCAAATTTTGGGGAGACACAAATGTTCAGTCCATAGCACCAATTTTGAAGCTCTTCACTTAGTAGGGCAACATTGGAAAAGTTATGTATAATAACTTCTCTGAACCTCACTATCATCATCTGTAAAGTGGAGGAATATCTACCTTGAAGTGAGGGCTAAGATAAATTATAGTGAAGGTTTATCACAGTGTCAAGCATTTAATGTCAGTTATTTAATATGTTATTTCTCCATCTTGTCCACTAGATACCACAAAATTGATCTGAAATTTCATTATCACAGTTTCAATATTTTCCTGTCTTTGGTCTTTTGGAACTTTCCCTTTTTTTTTTTTTTTTTTTTTGAGACAGAGTCTCACTCTGTCGCTCAGGCTGGGGTGCAGTGGTGCGATCTCACTGCAAGCTCTGCCTCCTGGGTTCGCGTCATTCTCCTGCCTCAGCCTCCCGAGTAGCTGGGACTACAGGTGCCTGCCACCATGCCCAGCTAATTTTTTGTATTTTTAGTAGAGACGGGATTTCACCGTGTTAGCCAGGATGGTCTGGATCTCCTGACCTCATGATCCACCTGCCTTGGCCTCCCAAAGTGCTGGGATTAGAGACGTGAGCCATGGCACCTGGCTGAGCTTTTCCTATTTTTAATGACTTTTAAAGGATTAATTGGCAATGATCTTGATATAAGCCTAGAGATTTGTTTAACAGCTGAGAGCAATTATGACTTCCTATAGAGCACTAGATTAGCCCAGTGACTAATACAAATAATATCATTAATTTGGGTGCTGGGGAGAGGAACTCCATAAGAGTTGAGAATCAAACCTGGAAGTCAGACAGTAGCTTTTTTTTTTTTTAATGTGGTATGCAGAAGTGGAAGACCATGCAGGATAATTTTTATTAGATTTTATTACAGAACATTCAGCACAAATATTACTGCTCAGATTGGGGTGGGTGATTGTTGCATTTACTTGGACATTGTTTATCTGATAGTATCATCATGATTAGGAGGTTCTGGGATCAGACTGACCTGGCTCCATCATTTGCCAGTGTGTGTAAGGTCACAGCTGGAACCTTGACTGAGTCTGTTTGCTCGTCACTTAAATGGTATCCAGAACATAAGATGGTTTGAGGATCATGGGAGAATGTGTGTCTGAAGTGCTTATCCTGGTTCCTAGTCCATAGTGGTGGACTCAGTAAATGGTAGCCGTGATTTTAACTATGGTAAGAGAAAATTTCGCAAAGGAACTGGCCGCCAAACACCACTAAAAATTTAATCATTGCCTTTTTTACAGCAGGCAGATTATATGAATATTTGCTATCTTTTCTCTCAAGGGTGTAACACTGTGACCAACGAAGAGAGTGTTTTCTATCAGTGACTCACAGACTTCCCTTTCACTGGAATCCAGCTTATTAGCTGCATGGTTAACTTTGGAGCCAGGAAAACATCCTGCACATGACACTGCCATCAAGCAGAGGAGACATGTTTCTCGGCTTCCCCTCTCTGGGACTTAATAGCCTCTGAAGGCTAGCCTTTACTGACTCATGAAGCTGTGTCTGCCTGGGGTCAGTGGTGGAGACAATGCATTAACCCCAGCAAGCGAGCCATCACCAGAGCTTTGCACAGGGAGACACCACATAGAAAAGCAGATGAGGCAACACACACACCATCCCCAGACAGCCATGGGTCCCCAGAGACAGGAAAAATATGTGTTTTCTTAAAGAATTAGAAAAGAAAACCTCTTGCTTTTTCCTGTGTGGCTCATTGGTAGGAGATCTCAAATTCTAACCCTTGTTTTCTCTTTTACCTCTCTGTCTGCTAAGAAGCACTCCTTAGATCCAGTATCTAGGATGGTGAGCCTCCTGGATGCAGTGCTGCAGTGGCCACTGCTGAGTCAAAAACAAACACTGGGAAAGGAAGAAAATGATGTTTTTCTCTCTTTCAATAAAGCATTTGAAATCTCTAGTTCTGTTTTCTCCTTTCTCTCTCTGGTGTCCCATGTATGCAGTGATGAGAAAGGAAGTTCTTCCATCTGGTGTTTGTGACTCAATTATTCCTAACCCATTTTTATGTTGTTCTACCAGTAGTAGTTCCCCAGGTGCAGGTCACCTTCCTCTCTTATGACTCCCTGTACTCCAGGCTGTTTCTGGGATAGGTGTTCATGGTTGGGGAGAAACTGTACTCTTAACATTAGCAGAGAACATTTACTGAGTGATTGTAAATTGGTCCCTAGAGAGGTCCTGGGACATTTTCTTAGTGAGCCAATGCTGACTTCTGGAGAGCATTCCTTAGTAGGTGTCAGGATCAGCTTCATAATCTAGTCTAGAACTTTGTTAAGCTCAAGCTTTATGATAATGTGTGTCCATTTGTAATTATCACCTCTAATCATCATCTGGAAATGTAGATTTCAGTTTGTGTGCAAAGGTGCCCACTGCCTTGGTTTTCTAGTCTGTTTTACGTAGTCTATTCTGTGCTTTTTAAGTCGACATACATTTTCTTTAGTAGACAAGGAATGATACTCCTGTTAGTAATGAAGAGAATGGTCAAAAAAGGCTGGGGATATGGTTGGGGTTAGATTTGTGCCATCCACATATGGCGGGTGGCAACCATATTGGACGGTGTAGATGTAGAACATTTCCATGATCACGGAAAGCTCTATTGGGCTTGTCAGATCTGTGTTAGATGACCAAAAAGAGTAGGATCACCTCCTGCTGGCCTGGAAGTCTCCATTAGTAGGAGCCAAGAGAGTGCTGTAGAATTCTTCGGACTCCTATAAAGACCACTGTCACTTATGTCTTCTCTACCTCCTCTGCTGCCTGGAGACCACAGGGCTACTCTCATCATGTCACTTATCACATGAAACCCAGGACTGCCTGGTCATTTTCATGCCAAGACTCCTCCATGACTTTGCACTTCTCTTAAAGGATTTCACTGGCCCTTTGGAATTTTAAGGTCAATTGTCAGCATAATCTCCCAAAATCTCAACTCTTCACTGAATCTTCTCTTCACTTCCTTGCTCTTCCCAAGACACTGCTTCCCTTGCAGCTCTCTTGAAAGATGGACATTTTCTCTCTCATCCTTCTTGTACTGCTGGACCTAGAGGTGGGTGAATTATTTTGCCTTAATTTCTGCCAGCACAGTGGCTCACACCTGTAATCCCAGCACTTTGGGAGGTGAAGGTGGGTGGATCTCTTGAGCCCAGGAGTTGGAGGTCAGCCTGGGCAACATACTGAAACCACATCTTTACTAAAAATACAAAAATTAGCTGGACATGGTGGCGCATGCCTGTAGTCCCAGCTGCTTGAGAGTCTGAGATGGGAGGATCAGTTAGTTGAACTCAGGAGGTGGAGGCTGCAGTGAGCTATGATCATGCCACTGCACTCCAGCCTGGGCAACAGAGTGACACCCCCCAAACCAAAAAACACTTCTGCCTCTAGACCTTTCTCTCTCTCCTCCTTAAAATCTGTTATAAATCTCATGTTGTCAATTTAGATCACCCTATATCCCTGCTCCCTTGCTGTAGTCCATAAGGACACCTTGGGTCACTCTGCCTGATTTCTTGAGGACTTTTTAGCTTGTGGCTCACTGCCATTCTCTCATCATTATTTCTTTAATTGTTAGTAATGTAAATAGACAGGTAGAGGATTCTTGACTTTTTCTCCTCTGCTTATCTTGTCCTCTGTCTTATCTCAGAAACTATCTCTCGTAGTTGTCAACCTAAATAACAGAGCTCTCTAAGAAATATGTTTATTTGCAAATAGAGCAATGCCTTGTGAATATGTGTGCCATGGTAAACTCTGTGCGTATTCAGGGAGGTAAAAGAAGACAAAGATTTTTTATGTTTTTTAAAAATTTTTTATTTTTAGAGAAAAGGTCTCACTATGTTGCCCCAGCTGGCCTCGACTTCCTAGGCTCAAGTAATCCTCCCATGTCAGCCTCCTTAGTAGCTGGAATTACAGGCATGTGCCACTGCTGATAAAGGTTTTTAAAGGAAAAAATGAGGAATACATAATCATTTTGAAATAATTATCCTTGGCTACAGAGACCAATAACAAGGGTGACACCAGTTCAAGGTTGGACAAGCAGTTGCTGTGCAGATGTCCTTGCAGAAGTATTTTTTTTGTGTGAGGTTGCAATGGCCTTTGTGCAAGGTTGTAGTTTTTGTAGTCTTTCATGATAGTTTTTACTATCAGGCATCCTAGCCAGGAGAACCCTCATTTCGTGGCCTTCCCTGGTTCTGTTTGTAAAGGTTTTTTAAATTTGTTTTTTTACTTTGAGCATTTTTTATTAATGTATGGTTGTTCATAACACAGCACGGTAAATAGAGATTTATGCTTTAAATGTTTAAACCTATATGCAATCTTTATATGTTTCCATATTCAGCCTTTATATACATTTGGCAAGACTTTGCAAAAGCTGTCATTAGATAAGGATGTTGAGTGCACAGGTTGCTGTTAATTCCAGTGGAAACAAAGTCTCTTAATTCATTTTTTTCTACTTTGCTGATTTTCCAAACAATTGCATCTTTTTAAATTTCAAAATTATAATTTTGTTGACATTCAGAAATATTGACAATGCATGTAAAGGTATGCACAATGCATAGAATATATTACAGCATGGAATGAAACTGCATATTAGTCTGCATTAATCTAATTATGCATATATATATTTTTTATTATACTTTAAGTTTTAGGGTACATGTGCACAATGTGCAGGTTAGTTACATATGTATACATGTGCCATGTTGGTGTGCTGCACCCATTAACATCATTTAACATTAGGTATATCTCCTAATGCTATCCCTCCCCACTCCCCCCACCCCACAATAGGCCCCGATGTGTGATGTTCCCCTTCTTGTGTCCATGTGTTCTCATTGCTCAATTCCCATCTATGAGTGAGAATATGTGGTGTTTGTTTTTTTGTCCCTGAGATGGTTTGCTGAGAATGATGGTTTCCAGCTTCATCCATGTCCCTACAAAGGACATGAACTCATCCTTTTTTATGGCTGCATAGGATTCCATGGTGTATATGTGCCACATTTTCTTAATCCAGTCTATCATTGTTGGACATTAGGCTAGGTTCCAAGTCTTTGCTATTGTGAATAGTGCCACAATAAACATATGTGTGCATGTGTCTTTATAGCAGCATGATTTATAGTCCTTTGGGTATATACCCAGTAATGGGATGGCTGGGTCAAATGGTATTTCTAGTTCTAGATCCCTGAGGAATCGCCACACTGACTTCCACAATGGTTGAACTAGTTTACAGTCCCACCAACAGTGTAAAAGTGTTCCTATTTCTCCACATCCTCTCCAGCACCTGTTGTTTCCTGACTTTTTAATGATCACAATTCTTTATTTTATTTTATTTTATTTTATTTTTTAATGATCACAATTCTAGCTGGTGTGAGATGGTATCTCATTGTGGTTTTGATTTACATTTCTCTGATGGCCAGTGATGATGAGCATTTTTTCATGTGTCTTTTGGCTGCATAAATGTCTTCTTTTGGGAAGTGTCTGTTCATATCCTTTGCCCACTTTTGATGGGGTTGTTTGTTTTTTTCTTGTAAATTTGTTTGAGTTCATTGTAGATTCTGGATATTAGCCCTTTGTCAGATGAGTAGATTGCAAAAATTTTCTCCCGTTCTATAGGTTGCCTGTTCACTCTGATGGTAGTTTCTTTTGCTGTGCAGAAGCTGTTTAGTTTAATTAGATCCCATTTGTCAATTTTGGCTTTTGTTGCCATTGCTTTTGGTGTTTCAGACATGAAATCCTTGCCCATGCCTATGTCCTGAATGGTATTGCCTAGGTTTTCTTCTAGGGTTTTTATGGTTTTAGGTCTAACATGTAAGTCTTCAATCCATCTTGAATTAATTTTTGTATAAGGTTTAAGAAAGGGATCCAGTTTCAGCTTTCTCCATATGGCTAGCCAGTTTTCCCAGCACCATTTATTAAATAGGGAATCCTTTCCCCATTGCTTGTTTTTGTCAGGTTTGTCAGAGATCAGATAGTTGTAGATATGCGGCATTATTTCTAAGGGCTCTGTTCTGTTCCATTGATCTATATCTCTGTTTTGGTTACTGTAGCCTTGTAGTATAGTTTGAAGTCAGGTAGTGTGATGCCTCCATCTTTGTTCTTTTGGCTTAGGATTGACTTGGCGATGCGGGCTCTTTTTTGATTCCATATGAACTTTAAAGTAGTTTTTTCCAATTCTGTGAAGAAAGTCATTGGTAGCTTGATGGGGATGGCATCGAATCTGTAAATTACCTTGGGCAGTATGGCCATTTTCACGATATTGATTCTTCCTACCCATGAGCATGGACTGTTCTTCCATTTGTTTGTATCCTCTTTTATTTCCTTGAACAGTGGTTTGTAGTTCTCCTTGAAGAGGTCCTTCATATCCCTTGTAAGTTGGATTCCTATGTATTTTATTCTCTTTGAAGCAATTGTGAATGGGAGTTCACTCATGATTTGGCTCTCTGTCTGTTATTGGTGTATAAGAATGCTTGTGATTTTTGCACATTGATTTTGTATCCTGAGACTTTGCTGAAGTTGCCTATCAGCTTAAGGAGATTTTGGGGTGAGACAGTGGGGTTTTCTAGATATACAATCATGTCATCTGCAAGCAGGGACAATTTGACTTCCTCTTTTCCTAATTGAATACCCTTTATTTCCTTCTCCTGCCTAATTGCCCGGGCCAGAACTTCCAACACTATGTTGAATAGGAGTGGTGAGAGAGGGCATCCCTGTCTTGTGCCAGTTTTCAAAGGGAACACTTCCAGTTTTTGTCCATTCAGTATGATATTGGCTGTGGTTTTGTCATAGATAGCTCTTATTATTTTGAAATATGTCCCATCAATACCTAATTTAGTGAGAGTTTTTAGCATGAAGTGTTGTTGAATTTTTTCAAAGGCCTTTTCTGCATCTATTGAGACAATTGTATGGTTTTTGTCATTGGTTCTGTTTATATGCTGGATTACATTTATTGATTTGCATGTGTTGAACCAGCCTTGCATCCCTGGGATGAAGCCCACTTGATCATGGTGGATAAGCTTTTTGATGTGCTGCTGGATTTGTTTTGCCAGTATGTTATTGAGGATTTTTGCGTCGATGTTCATCAAGGATATTGGTCTAAAATTCTCTTTTTTTTGTGTCTCTGCCAGGCTTTGTTATCAGGATGATGCTGGCCTCATAAAATGAGTTAGGGAGGATTCCCTCTTTTTCTATTGATTGGAATAGTTTCAGAAGGAATGGTACCAGTTCTTCCTTTTACCTCTGGTAGAATTTGGCTGTGAATCCATCTGGTCCTGGACTCTTTTTGGTTGGTAAGCTATTAATTATTGCCTCAATTTCAGAGCCTATTATTGGTCTATTCAGAGATTCAACTTCTTCCTGGTTTAGTCTGGGAGGGTGTATGTGTCCAGGAATTTATCCATTTATTCTAGATTTTCTAGTTTGTTTGCATAGAGGTGTTTATAGTATTCTCTGATGGTAGTTTGTATTTCTGTGGGATTGGTGGTGATATCCCCTTTATCATTTTTTATTGCATCTATTTGATTCTTCGCTCTTTTCTTCTTTATTAGTCTTGCTAGTGGTCTATCAATTTTGTTGATCTTTTCAAAAACCAGCTGCTGGATTCATTGATTTTTTGAAGGGTTTTTTGTTTCTCCATTTCCTTTAGTTCTGCTCTGACCTTAGTTATTTCTTGCCTTCTGCTAGCTTTTGAATGTGTTTGCTCTTGCTTCTCTAGTTCTTTTAATTGTGATGTTAGGGTGTCAATTTTAGATCTTTCCTGCTTTCTCTTGTGGCCATTTGATGCTATAAATTTCCCTGTACATACTACTTTGAATGTGTCCCAGAGATTCTGGTATGTTGTGTCTTTGTTCTCATTGGTTTCAAAGAACATCTTTATTGCTGCCTTCATTTTGTTATTTACCCAGTAGTCATTCAGGAGCAGGTTGTTCAGTTTCCATGTAGTTGAGCAGTTTTGAGTGAGCTTCTTAATCCTGAGTTCTAGTTTGATTGCACTGTGGTCTGAGAGACAGTTTGTTTTAATTTCTGTTCTTTTACATTTGCTGAGGAGTGCTTTACTTCCAATTATGTGGTCAGTTTTGGAATAGGTGTGGTGTGGTGCTGAAAAGAATGTATATTCTGTTGATTTGGGGTGGAGAGTTCTGTAGATGTCTATTAGGTCCGCTTGGTGCAGAGCTGAGTTCAGTTCCTGGATATCGTTGTTAACTTTCTGTCTTATTGATCTAATGTTGACAGTGGGGTGTTAAAGTCTCCCATTATTATGATGTGTGGGGGTCTAAGTCTCTTTGTAGGTCTCTAAAGACTTGCTTTATGAATCTGGGTGCTCCTGTATTGGGTGCATATATATTTAGGATAGTTAGCTC
The DNA here is from genome assembly GCF_028858775.2 of Pan troglodytes. NCBI lineage: Eukaryota > Metazoa > Chordata > Mammalia > Primates > Hominidae > Pan > Pan troglodytes. The sequence goes on along the minus strand of NC_072408.2, from coordinate 53,125,459 downwards.
TCCTTGTTGAATTGATCCCTTTACCATTATGTAATGGCCTTCTTTGTCTCTTTTGATCTTTGTTGGTTTAAAGTCTGTTTTATCAGAGACTAGGATTGCAACCCCTGCCTTTTTTTGTTTTCCATTTGCTAGGTAGATCTTCCTCCATCCCTTTATTTTGACCTATGTGTGTCTCTGCCCATGAGATGAGTTTCCTGAATACAGCACACTGATGGGTCTTGACTCTTTATCCGATTTGCCAGTCTGTGTCTTTTAATTGGAGCATTTAGCCCATTTACATTTAAGGTTAATATTGTTATGTGTGAATTTGATCCAGTCATTATGATGTCAGCTGGTTATTTTGCTTGTTAGTTGATGCAGTTTCTTCCTAGCTTCAATGGTCTTCACAATTTGGCATGTTTTTGCAGTGGCTGGTACCAGTTGTTTCTTTCCATGTTTAGTGCTTCCTTCAGGAGCTCTTTTAGGGCAGGCCTGGTGGTGACAAAATCTCTCAGCATTTGCTTGTCTGTAAAGTATTTTATTTCTCCTTCACTTATGAAGCTTAATTTGGCTGGATATGAAATTCTGGGTTGAAAGTTCTTTAAGAATGTTGAATATTGGCCCCCACTCTCTTCTGGCTTGTAGAGTTTCTGCTGAGAGATCAGCTGTTAGTCTGATGGGCTTCCCTTTGTGGGTAACCTGACCTTTCTCTCTGGCTGCCCTTAACATTTTTTCCTTCATTTCAACTTTGGTGAATCTGACAATTATGTGTCTTGGAGTTGCTCTTCTCGAGGAGTATCTTTGTGGCATTCTCTGTATTTCCTGAATTTGAATGTTGGCCTGCCTTGCTAGATTGGGGAAGTTCTCCTGGATAATATCCTGCAGAGTGTTTTCCAACTTGGTTCCATTCTCACTGTCACTTTCAGATACACCAATCAGAAGTAGATTTGGTCTTTTCACATAGTCCCATATTTCTTGGAGGCTTTGTTTGTTTCTTTTTATTCTTTTTTCTCTAAACTTCTTGCTTCATTTCACTCATTTGATCTTCCATCACTGAAACCCCTTCTTCCACTTGATGGAATCGGCTACTGAGGCTTGTGCATTCATCATGTAGCTCTCGTGCCATGGTTTTCAGCTCCATCAGGTCCTTTAAGGACTTCTCTACATTGATTATTCTAGTTAGCCATTTGTCTAATTTGTTTTCAAGGTTTTTGACTTCTTTGCCGTGGGTTTGAACTTCTTCCTTTAGCTCAGAGTAGTTCAATTGTCTGAAGCCTTCTTCTCTTGACTTGTCAAAGTCATTCTCTGTCCAGCTTTGTTCCGTTGCTGGTGAGGAGCTGCGTTCCTTTGGAGGAGGAGAGGTGCTCTGATTTTTAGAGTTTCCAGCTTTTCTGCTCTGTTTTTCCCCCATCTTTGTGGTTTTATCTACCTTTGGTCTTTGACGATGGTGACATACAGGTGGGGTTTTGGTGTGGATGTCCTTTCTGTTTGTTAGTTTTCCTTCTAACAGTCAGGACCCTCAGCTGCAGGTCTGTTGGAGTTCGCTGGAGGTCTAGTCCAGACCCTGTTTGCCTGGGTATCAGCAGCAGAGGCTGCAGAACAGCAGATATTGGTGAACAGCAAATGTTGCTGCCTGATCGTTCCTCTGGAAGTTTTGTCTCTGATGAGTACCTGGCCATGTGAGGTGTCAGTCTGCTCCTACTGGGGTGTGCCTCCCAGTTAGGCTACTCGGGGGTCAGGGACCCACTTGAGGAGGCAGCCTGTCCATTCTCAGATCTCCAGCTGCATGCTGGGAGATCCACTACTCTCTTCAAAGCTGTCAGACAGGGACATTTAAGTCTGCAGAGGTTTCTGCTGCCTGTTGTTTGGCTATGCCCTACCCCCAGAGGTGGAGTCTACAGAGGCAGGCAGGCCTCCTTGAGCTACGGTGGGCTCCACCCAGTTCGAGCTTCCGGGCTGCTTTGTTTACCTACTGAAGCCTTGGCAATGGCGGGTGCCCCTCCCCCAGCTTCACTGCTGCCTTGTAGTTTGATCTCAGACTGCTGTGCTAGCAATGAGCGAGGCTCCGTGTGCATAGGACCCTCTGAGCCCGGCGCGGGATATAATCTCCTGATGTGCTGTTTGCTAAGACCTTTGCAAAAGCACAGTATTAGGGTGAGAGTGACCCAAATTTCCAGTTGCTGTCTGTCACCCCTTTCTTTGACTTGGAAAGGGAATTCCCTGACCCCTTGGCTGTTTTGCAGATCCACTTAAACCCCTGTCTTCCTGCAGGGCATAACTTCACAAATACGTGTGGTGCAGACACAGAGTCCTAGAACATGTTTTGGGGAATTGAAAATAGTTCCTTAAGACTGAGGTGTTCAGTGAGGAGGAAAGAAGGGCAAGGGATAAAACTTCATAGAAAATATCCCCACTTGCCGTCTTTATTTTCTTTGGTTCAGTGCCTTAGTGAGTCAGGCTTTTGGACTGTAAACTTTGAATGGAAAGATCTAAGGCTGGGCATGCTTAAGTTTCAGACAAATCATCTGTCTTTGCTCCTTATGGTTCACACCTGGCATCTGTCAGCAGGGCTGCCTCCTTGGGATGCTGACTGGTGGTTACAAAAGAGAAGCCCCACAGCCTTTCATGAAACAACTATATATCCCTGTATCATAGATCATAGAGAACCAAAATGTGTGGTTTAGGCAATGTCAAGCATGTTCAGGAATCTTAGACTTCGTTCATTTGCCATTAGTTGACATTAGATTGGTATTTCTTTGCCCACTATTGGCTTCTTGAAAACTGAATCCTAACTCTTAAGAGCAGTGCCTGCACAGTCTTTCCATAAGGATGAATTAATATGGGTGATGCAGCCACAAATTAGGCCTTTCAAATTTTTCAGCTGGTTTTTCCTCCAGAGGGTGTCTGTAGGCTCTACAGGAAGCATGGCGCTAGCATCTGCTCAGCTTCTGGCGAGGCCTCAGGGAGCTTACAGTCATGGTGGAAGGTGAAGGCAGGAGCCAGGGTATCACATGGTGATAGAGGGAGCAAAAGAGCTTTTTTTCTTTTAAACACTAGTAACTCCATTTTGGTTCTGAAACTTTCACATGGTCTTACACCAGTAGATCTTGTGCTTATGCTTAACTTGAAACTTGCCAGAATCTTAATTTCAAACATTCAGCTCCTAGATCATGTTTTTCATCTTTATAGCCCACTTCTTGCAGCAGCCTAGCTCCAACAATCTTTCAACACTCCCAGGACCTTCAATCTAGTGTCTCCACCAGTCAAACACCAGAGGCAACCCCTCTGGGTGGATGAATTAAGAAAAGGTGTCTTCTCTGGGCATGAGACACAGACTAGATTTTGGCCCTCTTTTACCCCTTTCAGACACAGCTAAGAAAAAAAAAACTGTGCTGCCTGTTCACACTTCAAATTCGTGATCAGTAACCTCAAGTGAACCATGATTCCTCCCATCAGTTTGACTGTATTTCCTTCGCATATAATTTTCTGTTTGCCTAGACAATGATTTAATTTCCTCTTTCTTCTCTTCAGAGCTTTAACGTCTCCTCCCTCACTGAGTTTCAACTGATGACCTTGCTTTCCAATCCACCAAAGAAATTGAAGCCATGGCAAGAAAACCTCCACAAGTTCCTCTCAGCACACCTAGTCACCCATGTACATCTCTATCTACATGCTGTACCTTCTCTTTGGCTTGTATTCCTCCACTCGGGCACTGAATCTCATTGCTTTTGCCTACTCAAGGGCACTGCTGCCAGGTTTCTCTCTGCTCCTTTTTATCACCAAATAATGCCTTTGCATTGGATCATTCCTACCAGAATTTAGGCATTATTTCTTTCCTCTTCAACACAGGTCTCTATAGACCTTATTTCCCTCTTCAGTTGCTCTGTTTTTCTATTTTCTGTCATAGGAAAATTTCTCAAATGTATTGTCTGCACTTGAGGTCTCCATGACTGTGGTCAGTCTTTCACCTCTCTACTGCTCTTGTTAAGGTCACCAGCGACAACCACATTCTCAAATACAGTGATCAAATTATCAGTCTTCCTCTCCTTGGCCTGTTAGAGGCATTTAACATAGTAGGTTGGTCTCTCTTCCTTGGAATATTTTTTCATTTAGCTTCAAGGACACCACACTCTTCTGGTTTCCATTAACCTTTTTGCAAAGTGATGTCTCCTCTACTGGTTCTTCCTTAACTCTAACCTCTAAATATTGGAACACCCCAGTGTTCGTTCTTGGTCTTCTTCTCTTTCTGTCTCTCCCTAAATGATCTTATCCAGCCTCATGGCTTCAAGTAACATTTTCATGTTGATAATTCCCAAATTTATATCTATCTTCAGCCTGGACACTCCATAGAATTTCAGACTTGTACTTCATACCCCCATTGCCTAATCAGAATTTCTACTTGGATATCAAATAGGCATCACAAATTGAACAAGATCAAACTGAACAACTGATATCCATCTCTCCTCTCAAAGAAACTGCTACTCCCATGGTCTTCTTTATCTCTAAAATGGCAAATCCATTCTTTTAGTTGATTAGCCCCCAAACCTTGGAGTTAATTGATTCATCTTTTGTCTCACACTATCAACAAATCCTATTGGCTCTAGCTTTAAGATATGTCCCAAATCAGGTCACTCATCTCCTCCATGGCTACCATCTTAGGTGAACCAGCATCATCTCTCATTGGATATTTATAATAGCTTCCTAACTGGTCTCCCTGCTTTCACCTTTGCTCTGTTTCCTGTTTTCCACACAGCAGCCAGGGTAATCTTTCCAAAACATAGGCCATATCATGTCATTCCTCTACTCATAATACTGCAATGCTTTTCCAGATTGCTCAGATAAAAGCCAATGCCCTATGCATGACCTACAAAGCCTTAAATGATCTGGCTCCCTGTTACTTCTATCCCAAGTTACTCTCTGACCTCCTCTTCCATCACGTTTCCTCCCTCTGTTTTAGTCACACTGCTTTCCTGAATTCACCAGATAGGCTTTTGCCTCGGGACATTTGCACTTGCCATTCCCATGCTCAAAATGTCCTTTGTCCAGATACCCACGTGGCTCATGGCCTCACTCCCTTCAGGTGTTTATTCAAAAGTTTTAGTGAAGACTTTTGCAGATACTTTCTCTAAAATTTCGTTCTCCTATGCATACTTTCTATTTCCTTCTCTGCTTTTTCTCCTTAGCACTACTTATCACTATCTAATGTACCTCACATTTTATACCATCTTGTTTTTCATCTGACTCTCCCACCAGAATTTAAGTTCCATGGAAGCAGGACGTTTCAGTTGTCTGTGTTGTTCGTTTTGCTCTCTGTTGCATCTCCAGTGCTTAAAAACGTGCTGGACTCCCAGCAGGTGGTTAAGAAATGTTTGCTGAATGACTAATTGAAGTTAAAGAGGAATCAGCCAATACTGCCTCTTTTTACAAGGCATTATAACCTACTGTTTAAGAGCGTGGGCTCAAAATCCTGCCTGTGTAACATTAGGTAGGTTATTTAATCTGTTTTCCCCTGTGCAAAATGGGGTAATAAAATTTCCTACTGCATAGGGTTACTGGGAACATAGAGAAAACAGATATAGAGAAATAACTGTAGAGGTGAAATATTCAGACTAAGTGCACGTTAAGTTTTTTTTTTTTTTTTTTTTTTAGCGACAGGGTCTTACTCTGCCACCCAGACTGGAGTGCAGTGTTGTGATCATGGCTCACTGTGGTCTTAAACTCTGGGGCTCAAGTGATCCTCCCACTTTAGCCTCCTGAGTAGTTGGGACTTTAGGCATGGGTCACCACACCTGGCTAATTTTTAAATTTTTGGTGGAGATGGGGTCTTACTATGTTGCCCAGACTGGTCTCAAACTGGTCCCATGAGCAATCCTCCTGCTTCAGCCTCCCAAAGTGCTGGGATTAAAGTTGTAATCCACTGCAGCCAGCCACGGAGTCTTAATTTTCATTATTATTGTTGTCCTCGGCTAATGTTATGTCATCTTCCCGTCTGTTCATTATACCATCCTTATAAGTTATTTATACAATATAAACCTATTTATAGGAATTCCAGCTCTGCTGCTCATTAGCTGCGTGATATAAGGCAATGTACCTAATCTTTCTGAACCTCAGTTGTCTGATCTTTAGATTAGAGATAACAGTACTTACTTTGCAGAGTCATGGTGAGGATTAAATGATATTTAAAAGCAGTGAACAACTTGCCCTGACTCATAGTAAATGCTCGGTAAGTAAAAGCTCTTAGCTGTGTTGTGAGGGTGCAGGATGTGGAGGAGGCATTCTGGCAGGGCAAGCGGGAGCCAGGCTGTGGAGCTGGTTGGACTGCTTGTGTTCAAGTTCTTCTAAAATTGAAACTCATAAACAAGCAGCCTGTGCAATCACAGTCTTTAGTTCAGTTCTTCTTTACCTAAAGATTGCTCAGGAATTTTTTTTTAGTAGAGATTGTAATTTTTAGAGTTTCTTGAGATGTGTTTCTTTTTATAGTTGCATCTTCCATAGGCTCTTTTCTCTGATTTTAAAATATTCTATCTAGAGTCTAAGAGAACACACATGTATCTATTCTCTCTTTCTTTGTTTTTGTTCAACTTGAAGCTAACACTATCTCTTCCAAGGTTTTAGTAGCTTCCATATCACCAGTTCTTCCTTGTTGATTGGAATCACACACAGAGTAGCAAATTCACTTGTTTCCCCTCTACCCTTTGAGCATCCAGCAAGGAGATGGACATTATTTTTATGTTACAGAGAAACTACATGAAGTTGTCTAAACTGACCTGTTTTAACCTAATATTCCCTCAAGCCAGACCTAACCAGCTTTTGTACAAGCCTGAGAATACCTAACAAGCTGATTATTCAATACCACCCACTTCACCGCATACATTCTTAGGTATTGTTGCACAAACTCATCTTCTGTCCCGATTTCAGAAGGAACTCCGTGAATGGAAGAATCCCTAAGGGGACAGAAGTGAAGGTTAAATCCTACACTAAATACATGAGCTCATCTTTTTAGAATCCTGCAGAGCCGAAAGTGGAATTATGCCAACATTTCACATTGACCAGGCAAACTGTCAGCATTGTCTATTTCCTTTTTATTTTATACAGCGTAAATATCTTTAAAATAACCTACTAAAAAACTGCAGAGTGAGAAAGACCACCCTCTTCCTAGTCATGATTCAAATTTTAAGTGGGTGTACAAAATGAAGTAAAATGATTAGACACAGAGAACACATTTTAAATATAATTTTAAAATAATTTTTCCTGTAAGTAAAAGTGTTGAGTTTGGGTGGCAACAGAATTCTTGGAGCTAAGGGACTTTCCAATTGTGGAATATGACATATTTTGTTATGAGCCATAGTATCGTACAGTTTTGGAAGGAAGTGAACATGATTGCTAATTAGCTTGAATTTATTTAATGCATGAACTAAATCCTCTTAGGTATTTTGATTACATATGGCGGTGTCCTACCTCCTGCAGAAATGAAATAAATACTAATTGAACTGACAGTTTTTCTTCTAATGAAGTAAGAACTTGTTAACTTCTCCCCCTCAAATCTGTCATCTTCTCTTTATGTAATTCTTAAGTATCCATTCTGATTCCGTGTCTCCCACATTCATCCAGCCCTTGAAAGCAAGCTTAAAAAAAGAAATGGAATTTTTCAAAGTTGTTTTGCATTCTCATTTATGTTTTTAAAGAATGTCATCAACGAATTTCTCCGGAAACACCATTAGCTGTGCCTCTGTTGGGTGGGTCATGCCATGGGAAGAGCTCAAACTTCTGAAATCAGGATACATTTTTCTCTTTTCTATTTTTTCCCCTTTTCTTTTTATTGAATGCATTTTTTTTTACATACAGAAAAATACTTACCCTAGGTGTACACTCAATGCATAATCATGAAAATCATGTACATTAGGGATTTGCCCAAGGTCACAAAGCTTGTGACAAACAGGGACTCCAGCTTCCTTATTCTTCATCCACTACTTTTTTATGCTCCATTCTACTCAAAACCCCTTTAAACTGTGTGTCTCATCCATGAAGTTATTCTTTAGAACTGAACACAGTGGTCTAACAAAAGATACTGGGCAGAAAGTGAGGCTCACCATGACCTTAGTGGGCTCCTAAAAATGTTTGCCTTCCCTTGAGATTTACAGAATCTTTAACCCTGTGCTGTCTTACAAAATCCATACCAGGATATGTTTTTTCTGAGATGTCGAGAATATCAACAGTACTGGTAGGTAACTCACTGCTCAGTCAAGTGGCATGATAGACAGGGGATGCTTTTTTAGTTCTAGTTTTCTGGCCCAGTAGGGGAATGGCCTTTCTCCCTCTTATTTTCAAGCTCAAGAGTCAACCGTAGCCCCAGAGCCCATCTAGACTTCTCCTTGTATGCATTCCCAAAGTACTCTTGCATTCCTGTGTCATTTTAACCCTTGAATATGCCTTGCACTGCTCTATAACAGTTTACTGTCTCATCTCCCCAACCAGATTGTCTCATCTCACTATGTGAGAAAAGAGTAAGTCTTAAATGCCATCTCAAGGAAATGGACACTTCAAAGAGCATTTCTCAATGTGTGGTCCTCAACATCCTACATCAGAAACATCTGGGACAGCTCAACGAAAATGCAGATTCTTAGCCCCTACCCATGTTGCTTATAATCCAGTATTGGCTGTGGTGAAAACCATAAATAGAGTTTAATAGTGTCCACAGGTGACTCCTATGCACACTAAACTTTGAGAAACACAGGCTTATAGGCATGAGACAGATACTTGATGATTGGCCTGAACAACCTCCCACTGTTTCCCCATGAATACCTTCAGCAGAGTATCTCAAGGCTCACACAGGCCAGCATGGCTAGGCCTAAGAGTAGAATTCATACATATGTTCACTTAACATATATTAATTATGAGTTTACTCTGCTCGATGTAGGTATATGATGGGCCATAATGGTTTGGCAGTATCCCCACCCAAATCTCATCTTGAATAGTTCCCCATAATCGCCACATGTCATGGAAGGGAACTAGTGGGAGGTAATTTAATCATGGGGGCAGTTACCCTCATGCTGTTCTTATGACAGTGAGTTCTCATGAGATCTGATGGTTTTATAAGGGTCTTTTCTCCCTTTTGCTTGGCACTTCCTCTTGCTGCTGCCATGTGAAGAAGGACTTGTTTGCTTCCCCTTCTGCTATAATTGTAAGTTTCCTGAGGCCTCCCCAGCCATGCTGAACTGTGAGCCAATTAAACCTCTTTCCTTTATAAATTACCAGTCTTGGGTATATCTTTAGCAGCATGAGAAGGGACTAATATAATGGGGAACTAGATATATAGACACAGTTCCCTTGTGGATCATACAGTCTAATTATATAATGTAAGGAACCTGGAAATAGTTCCTTTCTCCATCAGCATCTTGCCTTTATTTTCCTTTTTTATTTCTCAGATATTTTGTGAATACCTTCCATTAGCCAGATTCTTTTCTATGATGAACAAGACAGATAAGGGCCCCTTTCCTCTCATAGGGTTTACCCTTCAGTGAGGAGAAAAGGAAAATAAACAAGTAAACCCAAAGCCCCAAGTTAATTACAGATTGTGACAATTGCACTGAAGTGAATAAACAAAGTAATGTGTGGAGAGACTGACTTCAAAGGGTGAAGGCTAGGCAAAGTTACTCATGAGGTGCCATCTGATGAGAAGTGATGGATGGAGGCCTTTGGGTCATGACTGGAACTGGGGTACATTAGTGAGTCATCTGAGGCACACATGCCTTGGTGGAATACTACCTCTACTACTAACACCACCAGCTATTGTTTATTGAGCATTTCCTGTGTACCGGACTGTGTGTTAAACATTTTGCATACTTTATTGTATTCGATCTTTGCAGGAAACCTAGGAGATGGATGTTATTACTTCTACTTTCAGATGAGGAAACTGAGGAAGCTCAGGTCAGGTGATTTGTTCAGGCACACACAGTAAGTGGTAGAGTGGGCAATTAAATTTGGCTCTGTGTGGTGGCAAAACCTGCACTCTTTGGCACCACAAGATTTCCACCTTTGGTGGTACAAGGCTGTGCTGCTGACTGCAGACGAAGCATGACAAAATGCAAAGTGCACAGCCTTGCTGTGATAAGGATGGTTAATATTAACAAGAGTAATAGTAATGATTTAGCCCTATCGAGCACCTACTCTATTCAAGGTTCATGCAAAGCACCTTGACATTCATTAGTTCATATAATCTTCAAAATAATCCTATGAAATACAGATGGGGAAAGTGGGGTTTAAAAAGGTTAAGCAACTGGGCCATGGCCACTCAACTGGTAAGTGGTAGGACCAGATTCACACTATTAGGTCTGGTTCCAAATCTTTGACTCCTTGCCCTTCTGCATCCCTAATAAAAGGAGTTAATGTGTGTGCAATGGTCTTAGACACAGACAAAGTAAAGCTTGAAAGAACTCATCTCCCTCATTCCCACTCTTTTTTTTCCCCCTGGCCTGGTTCCTGATTTGTGTGACCTTGTCTTCTTGACTTGTGGGACACTTGCTACAGAATTGCTGTGCTGTCTTTCCCCATCCTGATTTATGAGGGTTGACAGTTATTGGCAAGTACCTGGGCATGTCACAGGATAATTTGCCACTTTTTTCTATCTTTAGAATGCTGTCAACCCAACATTAAATCACCTTCAATCATTAATAAGCTGATACAGGTTATCTGTCATCATCTTTCCATAGATGGGGGGGGGGGGGCGAGGTGGGTTGCAGCAAGCAGGACACAGAGCAGCTAAACTGGGATGCTATGGAGGATGTCTGGCCAGGTTCAGAGCCTGTGGCAGGCTCGGGAGCAAAGCCTTAGCAAGGACTCTGAAAAACCAGGGTGGAAATGAAGGTGGAGACTCCCAGGGATTGTGATCCCTCCAGGAAGGAAAGAGGCTCCTTGAAATGGAGGAAGGATAGAGAATCAAAGCAAACTTCGCAGTTTTGCCCAGTGCAGCCTTTTCATGTTCACGTTCATGCTGAATCCACGCTGGTGCCACAGTGGTACCAGTTTATATTTTTGTATTGCTCTGTTTCTATCAGAGCAATGATGGCATCAGATGGCAGTGAATACCGGGGTTTACACCTCCATGTTGCTCTTCACCTGTGGCTGAAATCTGAGCCTTACCCTGTTTTTGGCAGATCTACTTTTGGAATGTTTGACCCGTTCTGCCTGGGCTAGTCCATGGCTTGGATTGGATGATATGTCAGGGGAAGACCTGGCAGCATTCCCTTCACTCTCTGGATTGATTTGGGTTGGGATTAGTGAGATATGGCCTCATTCTCTGTGATTTGGGGTTGAGCTGCACTGGGTTTGGGAGAAAAACGAGGGTTCATTCTCAATCTGCCAACCTAGATTTCCAGGTCTAGACCACCGTGATCTCAATACCTGCCATGTGGTTGCGCTGTTTGAAATTCTTTTATTTTTAAAAACTTAAATCTGAAAAAATGGTGGGAAGTTGTATATTCAAAGAGTGGCTTTAAGCCTCACCTTCAACTTGGATTTTTGTGTGGAAAAGTATTTTGGCATCAGTGTTCCATGTTCTTTTCAGGCTAGCTATATATAATAACCAGGTATCCATGCTAGACACATGAAAACTGTTAATTGGTTCACTGTTGAAAAAGGATTCGAACTGGGCTTGTGAAATGTTTTACAGAATAGCTTTATGTGGAAGAAGTTCTCAGTAAAAGCTAGAACAGTATCAGCATCATCTCTAATGTTTGAAGGTTGATCAGCACAGTAAGCCAGAAGTCAGTGGATCTGGGTTCTGCTTTTTGCTTTGGCCCTAACTAGCTGTGTGACAGTGCCAGATCTCCTGGCTCTTTATGTCTTATTTCCTCAAAGTAAGGTTGGAGGGTGGAGGGTGGAAGACAGGAGGCTGCAGTAGCTAAGTCCTATGCACCCTTCTAACCATGATTATTTTTTAATGAAAGTGAATCTAGACTTCTACTAACTGTCTTTTTGAGTCACTGTCAGAGGCAGCAACTTGACTTTGAACGCTCTTGTGTTTTCACATTCTAACAGATAGTGTCTATCTGTATTTTAAAATCATGGTGGCAATCTTTGCCATGAATTCGGGGTTCAGCATTCTATTTCAGGCTCTGATAGTTGTGTGATAACGGGGTAAAAATATTTCCACTGAGTCTTTTAAATTGTAGGACATCTTCTCTTTGGGTTTTCAAATTGTAACTTTGAACATAATCTTTTCTCATTAGCAGAGGCTTTGTTGAAGCTTTAGACACAGATATCAAAAATCAGTCAGCTTTATGGACTTTTTAAAAAAAATATTTTTGGCAAGCTTCAATGTGTTGGAACAACCATGATACATAAAGGGACTACTTTGCCTGTTAACAGAAGTGCTTAAGACCAGGCTAACAGGTTTGCTGCTGTGCTAATACAGAATAATCTCTGATAACTATAATTAACTTGTACGCTCCTGTCATAGGTTGACTCACCAGAACACTCACACCCTTCAAGATTGATATTCATTCCTCTTTGAGATACGAGCAGATGCTTCCAACAACTGTCTACAGCCACGATGCCGTAGCCTTGGTTTGTACGCATTTATCCCTGGCAGGCGCGCTATCTATTTTAGGAAGGTATTTTGACACTTTACCTCTTGGCTACAGTGTCTTCAAAAATGCACTCAGTGAACGGAACAGTCTCTCTCCTTGCAGGCGTGCAGGCGACAGTCAGCCCCAGCATGTTCTGTGGCAGAGTCAGCTGGCTCAAGACCAAAGCAGCTAATCAGCGTTGGGTCTGTTCTGGGGCTCAAGGAAGATGCCCTGCCATTCACTGACAGCTTTTCCCTGGGCTCTCTCTCCTTGCAGGCATTCTTATTCTGTGAAAGGGCTACACAGCTATGCTTGGGAATTCTAATCAAGGTGTCTTTGGATAAGGATGATTGTCTTGTGGGGCTTCAAGTTTGGACTCTTCTGACTACCCTCTAGTTTTTCCTGGTAATCCTGTAAACTGCCTGGCTTTTCAGGGAAAGCTGTTCTTCCTCTGCATGGGTTTAGGAAAGAGTTAGGGAGACTATCTGCTGCTTCCTTTTGGGGCAAAGGTGGGAATCATGATGATGAAGCATTTAGCAAATGAGGCAAATAGCAAAGGCCTCTTTGACATGCAAATAAATGTGCATAGAAATAAAGATTAAGGGATTTATATTGAAACATGGTCATAGTTTATTTTCTAGATCTGGGCAAGATGAATTATATCAGAAAAGAAAAATCTAACCCAATGAGAATACTTAGTGAAGTTTTACTAGGAAGTAGTAGTGAGGAGGTATTTCAATGGGGCTTCCTAATGGAGTGGGCTTCAGGAATGATGTGATGGTCATATTTTCTGAGCAATTTTTGGTTTGCTAGAAATCCATGTTCTCCATATTCTCAAACCCTAACCTCATAGCACATAAACCACATTGTCAAGAGGACCTGCTGATTGGTGCTAATGACATTTACCAAAAACACAAAGTGCCTTTAGAGGAAAAAGAAGTCTATTCTTACTGCTGTTTATAGTAAATATTTAAAAAATTACAGAGTAGCAGCTGTCGAGTTTTCTGACATGAAACATAGTTTTATTTGTTTTCAGACATCTTGGGAAAGTCTTAACTTGTTCTTTGTTACATTTTCCTTAATTTTTTTTCTTAGGCTTACACGTCCCCTCTAATGGATTTTTGTAAGTCAGTAATTAGAAGGGGTAAGGATTCGTACATTTCTTTAACATTATCCTGCGAGAAGGAACATCTCATTACATTATGTGTCCTGAATAAGAAAAGCTATACAAATTGTTGAGAATAATATCTATGTGAGCAATCACATTGGCAACAAACAAACAAACAAACAAAAAAACCAGAAACAACTATTAGATCGGGTAGGTATTCTTTTGGAGTTATCAAATATAGCTGATGAGATTTGCTGTGAATCTTCATTGGTGCCAGCAAGACTGGAGGAGAAAACAGAGTTTTCCCAGATCTGGAAAATTTGGGTAATGTCTCCCAAACAACCGCATAAAGGCTTCCATGCATTGACAGCTCCAAGATTCTAAGAGAGATAATCTGTTCCAAGATTTAGAAAACAGTGGTTGAAAATCAGGACATTTCCTGAGGATAAATGACCAGCTGGAAGGAATTAATTCACAGCATTAAGTTCAACCAAGTGCCATTAACCCGCCTGTTCCCTGGTATTGCTCTAGACTGGTCGTCATTTCTGCAGGACACATGTGCTGCTTTCCATCCAGGTGAACTGGAGACAGCAGAACAATTGTTCCTGGATAAGATGTCCCATAATACTATTCTTGTGAGTTTGAAAGTTTCCTTAAATGGCAAGTGCCATTAGCAGGGAAGTTTAATGCTGTTACTGGCAACTGAGGCTGGAAGGGTGGATCTAGCAGGCAGCAGGGCAGAGAACTGGCATGGTGCCTCTAGTCTGTTGGTTGTGCCAACAATCTCCAAACTCTATGCCACGTGCCTAGGGGTGTTCAACAAACCCACAATCTTGCAAATCTCAGCACTGGAACCTATCACAGGGCAACTTTTTGAAAGTTATATCAAATAAGTTTGAGAGGAGGTAAAAGGAGTGATTGAATTAAATTAGAGGAAAAGAGAAATAACTGCCTGGGAGTATTCATAAAACTATTGTTATTACTTTTTAGGCCTTTGCAATTATACTTCAAAGTCAGGGAGCATCTTCAAAATTTCTCTATTTTCTTTTAATCATTAATGATATCCTCTATTTGTTATTCTTTTACAGTACAGCATTTTTCAAAGTGAATGAATAGGAATTTTTATGAAGCAGATAAGCAGAGCAGTAAAGCAAAGAAGTTGGTGCAATTTCTAGATAGGAGAGTCTCTTGTTACTTCAATTACAATATTTGCAGTTAAATTGTTTTGATTATTAGTCTACTGCAATATACAGTATAATTTACATTTTGCTTCATTTTGAGAGCTTAAACAAAGCATGTTTTAAATGATAGCAAAAATCACATTTGAACATTTTTACCTTTAGAAATTCACATTTTAGTTTTCTACTGATTAAATGGGTTCTCAAAAAAACAGTGTATCTGAGTATAAAAGGGAGTATCTGGAATACAATTACTTAAAATATTCCACTTTGCATTTATAATACATTTCAGAATGTGGAATGAATATTTTATGCAGAATCCATTTTTGACTTGAAGATGGTTTTATATTTAAAAGTCTCTACTCAAATGTGTTCTCAAAAAGAATTCATTCAGCTATCCCTTGTTTTCATGTTGAAGCTATTGAGAGTATTCAATGATATTCTAAGAGTAATTTTTTTTCTGGTCGTAGAAAAAAATTATTGGGGCTTTAATGTTAATGCGGTATATTTAGCTGACCTTTGATTCTCTGCATGGTCAAGTAAACAGCAACATTTTTAGGTTTTTATCAGAAAATGAAAGCATGCCACTTCTCTGCAGACTCTAAGGTATGACATTCAGATTGAAATACCATTTATTGAATTCCAAG
Source organism: Pan troglodytes (assembly GCF_028858775.2). Classification (NCBI taxonomy): domain Eukaryota; kingdom Metazoa; phylum Chordata; class Mammalia; order Primates; family Hominidae; genus Pan; species Pan troglodytes. Next base: position 53,109,981 of record NC_072408.2, on the reverse strand, counting down.
ATTATGCTGCTAACTCTCCTTACATTGTCTTTGTTTTCACAGAAAATAGGTGAATGTGTGAGTAACACAGATAAAGACAGAAATGGCTTGATAATGTTTTAGGTGACATCTGTCTCCTCGTGTGGCCCATCCTGGGCCCTGCTCTTTAGTCCCATCTCCTTGTGCTCTGCAGCTGGGGATCCCGCTCTCTGAGTTCATTCTCTCCATGCTCTGTTGGTGGGAAGGTTTGTGATCCCTGCCTAGGGTAACTGAGCCAAAACCTGTCCTCTGTTGAGCAAAAGACTGAAAGCTCTAACATTTTCTGTGAACACCACAAGAAGCCTCCTGCCAACACCTGACTGTAGCAGCCAAAAGGCGTTGCTGTTTAGCCATATCATATTCTATATAGCATGAGCTACAAATATACACAAACAAGTTTAACTTATAAATTCACAGAAAGCTGGGTCCAGAAGAAGGCTTTGAGCTCATTTAGTGCAGTGAGTTTCAGACTTTCCCCATGGTATGGGGGTTGGGGAAGGGGACAGGAAGGAAGGCTCAGCCCCTCTCAACAAGAACAGGTCAGCGTTTGTTTTATATATTGTGGTTCTGAGTAGGATTTCTTTAGGGAAAAAGCATTCTGCCATTGTTTGCCACTAAAATATTTGAGAACCTCTGGTCCTCTCTTTTTACAGATGAGGAAATAGAACCCCAGACAGATGTTGTGTCTTTATTCAATGTTGCTTGCAAATACAGAGATTTTCCCAAGGCTTAAATTTCTGGCTTAGTATGTAATAAATGTGTTACCCTTTTCTCGAAACTTCTTGGCTGGAAAGACATGAGCAGAGCATCTATGTGGCCTGTCTCTGTGCTGTGGTTTCACTCTTGCAAGCATACCACCTCAGCGTGTGTCAACGTGTGTGCGTGTTACACTCATGCTTGCTTGCATGAGGCTGTGTGAGCCCACAAAGGCAACAAGCCTGTAGAATTTGGGGATCAAGTGGACCACCTCAGTAGCTGAGGGGCCAGTGCTCGGAATACTTCCCTGAGTTTTCCATGATATGGCAGCTGCTTCTTGCTGTAGGAAGCAGATCATAAATACAATCTCAAACTCCTTGGCTCCTATCACCACCAACATGGTTCTGAAACTGGTGTTGATTGGAGAACTGTGGATGGCTTGGGGGCAGCCACTAGTTTAATGAGAGTATTCTGTCCTGAGTGTTGTATGCAAGCATGGGGGGAAAAGGGCAACAAGACACTACCACTACTTTGCTGCCAGTGCAGCCAAGGATCCCATACCCATGGCTGCAATCTGATCAGAAATTGCTGATTTCCAACTTTGTTTCTGAAGATCATAAAATGGGCATCTAATTTCCCTCTTGTGTACTGCAGTCTGTTCAGTTTGGTCCAGCAAACATTTCTGCAAGCCTCCTGTGTGCCAGGCACAGGCTATAAACCACATGTGAAGAGAACACTCCTCTGAGTTAACATAGGCCGTGATGTTCATATTTCTTCCTAAAAGATTATTTTAAAACAGTTTTTACATTGTTGGTGGGAATGCAAAATGGTGCAGCTGCTATGGAAAACAGTATGGAGGTTCCTCATAAAATTAAAGATAAAACTACCATATAATTCAGCAGTCCCATTTTTGGGTGTTTATTCAAAAGAATCGAAAGCAGCATCTTGAAGAGAGATTAGCACTTCTATGTTCATTGCTGTACTATTCACAGTAATGATAATGTGTTCATCAACAAATAAATGCATAAAGAAATGTGGCCTATGCATACAATGGAACACTATCCAGCCTTAAAGAAGAAAATTCTTTAATAGTGGACATCATGAATGAGCCGTGAGGACATTATGCTGAGTGAAATAAGTCAACAGAAGGACAAATAGTGCATGATGATTCCACTTATAGGAGGCAGCTAATCATAGTCAAAGTTTTAAAGTGAGGAGCTGGGGAAGCCCATCTAAGGGGCTAGCCATTTCTGGTCAGTTGTTAGCATGTAAAATCGTGGTGTTATTGTTGCCATATCTTCTGATTCAAATCAAGAAATCCAGATTTTTAAAGATGTTTCATATCTCATTTTGTAAATGTTGGCAATGAAGTAAAAAAAAAAAAATTGCAGAGCCCACATCTGTGAGCTGCATCTAGTTCACAGAAAGCCCGGTTTTCCACCAATGCTTTACAGTAACCTTTGAAAGTGACTGCAGCATTTGTGGTTGATTGTCCTGCTATGTGAAACATATTGTCTCTGAGTCCATGATGCTGGAAGGATTGAGCTGCACATATGGTTTTGTAGACATATTGTGAGCAGCCAGTGAATATTAATCATTAGCAGCAGTTTTATCACCACCATTATGCAAGTTTGGGAAAGGTACCACAGAGCAGTTAGTAGCAAACCTGCAACAGTAATCATGGGACTACTTTGGAAAGTGATGATCTAGAATTAAATTTCACTCACACGCTTAAAAGCAATTATAAGTAGTAAGAGAGATATATGATTATACCATGGTCAAAAGTCCAGGATATTTTAAAATAGTTTTTAAGTTCCTATAGATTGAAGAATCAAGGAACTTGCACTCCATGAAGCCCTAGTACAGTTTGATTATAAAAATATATATTTTGGCTACTCAGTTTTATAGAAAGAGTAATGTTTATTTGCTCAATTGGTTATGGCTGCTGCAGCTATTGCTTCTCTATTATACACAATCATAAGCACTTGCTTTCTAGGTTTTATAATTGTATAATAGAGACAAAGTTTAACAGGCTATTTCCTGAAAATAAAAAAAATATTTTTATGAAAATGAATTGAGATGATACTTTAACAAATACCCTTAAGATTAAAATTCACAACTTCAAAGCTGCCTTTATGCAAAGTCGAATCAGTATTTAGAGCCAGGAGAAATCTTAGAGATCATCTAATTTAGTCTTTCTGATGGGTAAATCAAAGCACAGAGAGGTTAAGTGATCAATCCAGTGCCACACAGCTATACAGCACTAGAATTCAAGCCTCTAGCATTGAGTGTACAAACTCATGACATTTACAGATTTAACACTATGGTCTCAATTACATGCCAATGATCTAAAATCCATGAATGGTAGTACTTATAATTTTTCTGAAACAGGGATTTGAATGCACATATAGCGATGCTGATACACTGAGATGAGTCACTTCCCTGGTGAATGAACCCAGCTGACCACTTGGTATTTAGTCTCAACCCAGCTGTCTTGTTTTCTGCTCCAAAGAGGTCATTTAAATTGTTTGATTATATTTTATTGCCTGGCTTATGTAGCAGGCTCGCAATAAAATGTTTCTTAAAGCAATGAATAAAAGACTGCATTTTATAAAGAGTTATTTGCTGCAGAGGCATTTGAAAATATGAGGATTCAAAATTTCTCATGATGTCAGTCTTCATGAATGTTAACGGTCAGCTGTAGTTTCTATTAATAGAAAGGTCCTCGGGTACAGAGGTAGAGTCCCCAGTGGTTTCTCCAAAGGGAATTTGAGCCAGACCCATTATTTTGTGGGGCTAAAAGGTAAGACTAAAACAGAGACTTAAAATTGTTGAATCAAATTCTTTCAGTTCTAAAACTAGTCCCTGAGATTAGGTTAGGGACTTTTGAAAACTCCAGCCCTTTCCAGTCTTCTGTGTCCTGTTCAATAAATTATTGCTTTAGGGATAAAAAATTTCATGCCTAGATGCTGTATGGTATAATATGATCAGGATTCCCCTTCTAAATGTATGTATTTGACTTGGGCAAGGCACGTAGCCTCTCTAATTATTGGTTTCCTCATCGGTAAAATTGACAATGATGCCTGCTGCTAGAAAGGTTCTTGGAAGTTCACAGGAGCCCCCTGGGAAGTCTGGGTTGGGCACTCTCCAGGGTTCCTTCCCATCAGCCTCTCCTTCCTTCACGCACAACATTGCAGTTGTCTCTTGTTTGTGTGTGACATTTCACATCAAGCTGTTAGCTCTGGGAGGGGTGGGAGAATGTCTTGCTCTCTTTTCTGTCCAGCTCCGTAAATATTTATTGAATGAATAAAATTGCACAATGCGAATGTAAGCAACTGTTGTAATTTCATCTAGGAAGTCTGGTTCCTAATTTGATGGTATTAGTACTTCCTCGACTCTGGGCATGCTCTGACTTCCTGTATTTAGTTTTCTGACCCCCCAAAAAGGCAGATGGAGAATCCTTACAACCCACATAGAGGGGATTTTGGCACATGATTTCACTGTGCCAAAATGTTTATTGGATTGGCATTTTCTGAGCAGGGATTGGGGTTAGCCTACCGTTGATGAAATCTGTTCTTTTTTGTACTTTTCTAATGGAATACTCCAATCCAGTCTCTCACTCAGGGTTAAATAACAAACCTATAGAATAAACATTAAATAATATAGCCATGGGAAGGGCCAGCACAATCTATGGCTCTTAGTGAGTTTCACGAATGCTGGTTTTACTGCCCCCCTTGCAAACCTTCCAAACCCAGTTTAGTATTTCTGCTACTGATGATTTTCCTATCTGACTTTGCTGAAGATATTTATGACTCGAGCAGGCTTCTCTCCATAGTAGTCATAAATGAGATTCACCTTGGCCTCACCTTTCTAAATTTTGTGTTGGCTTTAGTCCACCCAATGGTGGATTGAAAGCCAAAGGTGACTCAGGGCAGTGTTGGATCTAAAGATTGATTTTTGCAAGTTCCCTGGACGGGGTCCTCACAGTGAGTGGGGCTGACAGCCTTTTGTATGTGTCTCCCTTTCCTGATAGAGTATGGGAATGTGTTCTCTGGCTCCTGGCAAAGCCCGCTTGCTTGTCTCTCTTGCCACGTGATAGCCTCTTCCTGGGCTCCACAAAGACCACACACTCCCTTCCTGCTCAAAAACTTGCCCCTGTTAGCCAAACCAATGTACTCAGCTCAATGGAGAAAGTAGGGGAGGTTGTCTCGTGTGTGTGTGTGTGTGTGTGTGTGTGTGTGTACACAGTATACATCAACGAGAGGGCTGTCATTGGATTTTGTATTGGGTCCCATTTTAACTTGTTGCATTATGTCACTGCCCCTACACTGTAACAAGGATCATTGTTTTGAAGACTGGCTTCTCAGGGCTTTTGTTAAGCTAACAATAATAAAGATTATAAGAAATTATTGAAGTAGAATTGGGAAAGTCCACGACTCTGAGACTGCTTTTAATGCAATAAAGCATTCACTTGCTATAATATTTTATTGTTTTGTTCTCCCCAAAGCACAATTTACAACGGTTTTGTTAAAGGGTTTCAAGTCATTTTGGTAAGTGATCTTTTGTTTTTGTGTCTTGTAATTACCCAGATCAGTTTTTCCTTGACTTCAACTCATCTTAAAAAATTTCAAAGGCTGTGCCAGGATGGCTTAGTGGGCACCAGGTTTCTTGCTAAAAAGCCAGAAAACCACTATATATTTGTTCTGGGGCATTGTAAAACATTAAAAGGTGTAAGGGAGTGTTCTTCTGGGGCCCTAAACCAGTTGCATGCTCTCTCCTAAGCCTAAACCCAAGGCTATCTTTGGCACTGGAATGAAAAAGCATCATGCCAGAGAAAATTATGCTGAAGTCTTTCTTGGGGACTTGACACAACCAGGCTGACACTTCATGAGGAAAGCCTTGTGATTCTGGAGCCTTTGCCTGGGGCTGTTTACACAGCCTTCTTTTAAAGACACAGGCCCTTCTAGGGGAAATGCTCAGTGTCCTTGGAACTCCTCAAACCTTTTCACTGTAAGCAAGTTGCAGGCTTTCTTATGGGCATGGAGTCAAGTAAATACACACTTTAAAATGAATTTCTGATGTCCAGTCATGAATGTTTCATGTCTGCAAGACATAACATTTTTTTGGAGAGCAGAGGTCTGGTGTAACCACATTTTCGAGGTTGCTTCATTGTTGTAAAACTTGATCTGCAATCCTGTGACACGTGTCCCCAGGGGGAAAAAAACAATGAACACCCATTGTTCCATCAATCATGGATAATCGAGTCCAGTTGCACAACGAGTGCATTGTGCAGAAGAGGAAGCAGTAGCCTAGACAGTGTACCTGTCTTGCTCAGGATCCCCCAGAGCTTTGATCTCTCCCCTCTATTGTCTTCTCTAGCTGTTCCCCACCTCCTGCAAGCCCAGCCCTGTCTTAGTCTCTAGGACTAAACCGCACCTTAGAGACATTAAGGAGCTCCACCCCAGACCCTGAGGCTCAGAGTCAAGTCACTGTTTCTGCTGGGTTGGCTTTGAGTCTGACTTAGACTTTGCACCCCAGCTATGAAAACTGACCTTCTGAGACTCTGCCCTTGTTTCTCATCCAGTCCCTGTATTTGTGTTCCATCTTGTTCCCATGTGCCTGACTCCTCACCAAGGTCACCCAGGGCCATACTTTCTCCACAAGGGGTCCTTTCCTGATCCTGCTAGTTTCCTTTCTAGTGCCTGGAGCCTTTTACTGGGCACAGGCAGGTGACACAAGCTCTGATTTAAAATAACGATGATAACGATAAAGACAGTAGTTAACATTTATGAAGTGCTTACTATGTGCTGGGCACTGCACTTTGCATATGTCATCCTATTTAATCTTCACAGATATGCTATAAAGTAGATATTACTGATATCTCCACTTTTCATTGGATAAACTGAGGCTCAAAAAAGTTGAATACCTTTCTAATCATGACTGTGCTTTTCAGTAGGGAGCCCCTTGCTGAGATGAGAATGCAGCCTTTACTCTAAGACATTGCACTTTTGTGCTGTGTGAAGACAGAATTTTCTTATGCTCAATGCCTGTCCAGATTGCCAAGTGCCACCCCCTCCTGAGTCCCCTGTAGCTCTGCTCTATCTCCTGTTGCGGCACCTAGACTCCATGTCAGGTCTCTCTGGTGAGGCATCCTGATGCTGATGAAACCACCTTTGCAAAATTATATCAGAGAAATCTGACATGGTTGACTCCATCTCGCTTCTGACTGCTAAGCTATCCTCAGTCATTCCTGGGCACATGCCAAACTAACTTTGGGAGGAATTTAGTTTATAGTTTATCCTTAAAGCAAGGATGATAATAGCCCTTCCCAAAACTAAAATGTCTTCAGAAAACTAATGAGAGGCCACAAGGTTAGGATTATGAGAGGTGTCTGAATTCTGCTAAGATATAGATGTAGTATCTATAATCCTTTACTGCTCAGGAGTCATGAGGCCAGAGGTCACAAGATTTGTGACTTCTCCAATTGCTCCTATGGATAACATCATTGTAGAATCTAAGATTGGTCTTTTGAGACTTTTTTAGACTTTTTGGCAACTGACTGACCCTGCCTGGACATGTAACTCATGACTCAACTGGTCCTGTATCCTTGCCCAGTGGTGAGGACTCAGTGGACAAGGACTTTTTCCACACTCCTATGACTTCATTCCCTAACCAATCAGCAGCACACATTCCCTAGCCCCCGTCCCGCCACATTGTCCATAAAAACTCTAACCTCCAAGCCTTCAGGGAGACTGATTTGTGATTTGAGTGGTAACTCTGTCTTGTGTGTGGCTGGCCTCACATCAGTTAAACTCTTTCTCTGCTGCAATGCCTCAGTCGCAGTGAATTGATTTTGTGCAGCAGTCAGGAAGAACCTGAATGGTGATTATGCTGACAGCCCTACTGGGCCACAACTGTTGTCTATTGCCTGGCACTTTGGATACTGCTCTGCTTCCTGGAATGGACTTCTTCCCATCACAATCACCTGTCAGGGCCAGTTTCACCTCAGCCCCCTGAGTCTTCCCTGTTCTATTATTGTTGATTTGGCTTTGCCCTTGGTATGATGGTATTTAGCTTGCAAGGGACTGAATTGGGTAGTGGGAAAAGAGATGGAGATTTAGCTTGAAGCCAGCATTCAAATCACACAGAGAAAAAACCCACAATTTTAAATGATATCAATGGCTCCTTTGCATTATAGGAAGGAAAGAAAATTTAGGAAGTAACTCTTAAAGTTCAGGAACACAATTTCTAGAGATCTTTCTAGAATACTCATAGATAACCTCGTAAGTTTTCCATAACTGATTATATTGTAAACATTTTAGATGGTCTGAAAAAAACTTGCTTTTTTTTCCGTCTAAATATGGTAAAATTATCCCTTATCTCTTACAGTTATAATAAATTTAGTCCAGAATTACTCAAAACTAAACTCTTGGTCCATCATGTAAGCTCGAATCAGATTGTACCTATATGAATGCCTGTGTACGTGTTCCCAGCTGTCTGTTCACATCTACATATGTTCTCACAACGCTTAAGTTTTATCCCAAATATCTAAATCTCCTGTATCAGTCCCATAGAATTTGGGCCACTTCTGACACCTGATCCCTCTCTTCCCCACAAAGAACCTCAGTGCCTTATATATCTGCACTTTTTAAATGTTTTGTACATAGTTCTATTTACTCGGACATCTGCATCCCATCCTCTTCACCTTGACTTGTCTCTGCAGTTTTTAGTTGGGTGGCTTTTTGTTAGTCACTCTATGCCTCCATGACACTGTCAATAAGGTGGGGAATAATAACCTTACACAGAGTGCTTACAGGAGTGATTGGCCTATAGGAAGTTGTGGGGGGTAAAGAAACTCCATCTTGGATGCTAATCTACCATGTTGACTTCTGATTGACCCCAGATCTGGGAAGGCCTCTAAGATTTCCAGTTTATCTATTGTTCATGTTCTTACTGTAAATCCTGCCCTTAGGTCAAAATGACCTTGATGTTATTGTACTTAATATAAATCCTGCCTTTGAGCATCTGTCCTACACATTCCTCCCCTATCCTATAAGAGCTCTGGGTCTGATGGGTAATGTCCGGGGATGCACCATTTTGTCTAACTACCCCCTAAGACACAGACATAGCTTCTGTTCGTAAGTCCCCATTAAATGTGTTTTTTTTTTTGTTTTTGTTTTTGTTTTTTTCTGAGAAACTGGATATGTGAGTCTCTTTCTTTGGTCTCTCAGTTTCCTCAGACTTTGTGGGTAGGTTTTCATAGTCCCACTCACATTGGAATAGAAGTGCTCAATACTGTCTGGCTAAATGTTCTCTCCACCACAAACAGGTAACTCTTTAAGAACTGTTCCGTCTCTACTATATGCGCAAAGGACCTCAAATTATGGGTACAATGAGACTAATACCATTTTCTGAGCACCTTCTCAGCTTTAGCCTCACTACTAAGCACCTCATATTAATTATTTCACTTAATCCTCACAATGACCACAAAGAGGCAGATGTCATCACCCCTGTTTATGGACAATGAGTTTGGGGGTTCAGAGAGGATAAATAAGTTGCTTCTCAGAGACCATGTCTTGGACCACTTTCTACACCTTGGGCTTGCTTGATGTGGTTGGTGTGCTTCTGCAGTATGTTTTTGGTTTCCATGTAAGATAAAGTTAGTGAAGCAGGAGCATTCTTTGGGGACACTGTAGTCTCCCCCAAACTTTTAACATTTTGGAGAATGTAGGAAGTTTTTGGTAATGTGGTTACAGAAGTATGTATTCCTTGTGGGTACTCCAGGAAAAAAAGGATTGTTAGAGTCCAGAGAAAGACCAGGGAATGATGGCCATCATGGGATAATGTTAATAAAAAACCCAGATAATTTTGCAAAAGTAACTTATTTAGTTATGTTCATGGGATGAATAATTGAGGACATTGGAAAAGGGCTGGAGATGCCTTGCAACCCTGTAACCTGAGAGTGAGAAACTGAATGACAGGGTGCCCTGGAAACTGTCTGTGATCCCCTCACTGTGGTGGCCCTGCCAAGACCCTGCAGCATGGGGTAGGGGGACTCCAAATCTTTAAGATTTGGAAAGGGTCTGGATGAAGTGGTCCTCAGGGGCTCTGCTGCGCATCTGATGGAGAAAGTGACAAGGCAGGGAATTGTGTGTTAATTTTACCACTACTTCCAAGGTAAATATTTATGATTAGTACTAAGACTTCTATTGGATAGATGGAAAGAAAAACAGAACATTTGACCCTAAATCCCTAACATCCAACTATTATTATTTCACAATTTCTACTATAGGTTCTAAAGAGAGAAGAGCAGAGGAAACAGTTTGGGTAAAAGTACCCAGTTTGTTGGTATGGGGCTTTGGTCTCAAATCCTGGTGTGTGGAATGAGCTGGATTGGAGCATGTGTTAGCTGTGAGCATGCCCTTTGCCTGTCTAGGTTAAGGTGGAAGATTGATAGCTGAAAGATAGAGTCAAGATAGAATGAGAATAAGTCTAATTGGAGTCAGAGCCAAGAAAGCATAATCCTAAAGACAAACTTGAAAGTGAGGGAATGCTATGCTCATAAATGAGAACAAGCATGAGATTGGCATCATAGAAATCTCTGACTTCTACTGTTGGACCTTGTTTAGTGCAGAACCACATCAGCTCAATGTTGGCATGCTCTCTGCTCAGGAGGTAATGAGACCAGGTGGGAGAAACCTTCCACTTTTCCCAGTAGCTGGAATGTGCCTAAAGCACTAACTAGAACATTCTTAGAGTTCTTGCAGGAAAATTTGTGTTCTCTGGGGCTCTAGATTTGAGTCGACTATAGTGGTTTTCACAATTTTTCTTATGTAATAAAATACTTCTTTCTGGCATAAAAATTTGTAGAGATCTAATATATAACCTGTTAAAAAGTATTTCTGTTGGTATAAATTTATTTTATTTTGTATTTTATTTTTTGAGATGGAGTCTTGCTCTGTCGCCCAGGCTGGAGTGCAGTGGCACAATTTCGGCTCACTGCAACCTCTGCCTCCCAGTTTGGGCAATTCTTCCATCTCACCCTCCTGAGTAGCTGAAATTACACCCTCCTGAGTAGCTGAAATTACAGGTGCACACCACCAGGCCCAGCTAATTTTTGTATTTTTAGTAGAGATGGGGTTTCACCATATTGATCAGGCTGATGTCAAATTCCTGACCTCAAGTGATCCTCCTGCCTTGGCCTCCCAAAGTGCTGGGATTACAGGCATGAGCCACCGCACCCTGCCATGAATTTATTTTGTAAATTCTAATGTGTAACACTTGGATGCACACCCTCTTTACAAGATACATAATAATAAGACAGAGGGAGAGAGACAGGGGAGGGGGGCAGATATCCACTTATTCAAAGGGAATCTGCAAACGAGATTTCCAAAATAAGTAAAAAGTTCGGTAACACAGTTAAAAAAGCAAGAATCCAAACATAAGTCTGTCCTATGGAGTAGTCTGAAGAAGACATTAACATAAATATGTTTAGATTTATAGTGAGATAGATTAAAGCATGATTTTGTTTAAAAGAGCAAGAAATTATGAAACAATTCTGGTAAAAATGAAAAACATTGAGGCGGGGAGGGGTGCGGAAAAGAAAAGCTAAGAAAAATGGAGAATAGATTAAAAGACTAGAATATTCTTTAATAGGAATTCCAGAAGAATAAAATAGAGGGAATGCAACGGTGAAGAATCTTTCTTTCTTTCTTTCTTTCTTTCTTTCTTTCTTTCTTTCTTTCTTTCTTTCTTTCTTTCTCTTTCTTTTCTCTCTTCTCTTCTCTTTTCTCTTCTTTCTTTTCTTTCCTCCCTTCCTTCCTTCTCTCTTTCTCTCTCTCTCTTTCTCTTTCTTTCTTTCTTTTCTCTCTCCTCTTCTCTTTTCTCTTCTTTCTTTCTTTTCTTTCCTCCCTGCCTTCCTTCTTTCTCTCTTTCTCTCTCTCTCTTTTTTCTTTCTTTCTTTCTTTTTTTTCTGAGACAGAGTTTTACTCTGTTGCTTAGACTGGAGTGAAGTGGCATGATCTTGGCTCACTGCAACCTCCACCTCCCAGATTCAGGTGATTCTCCTGCCTCAGCCTCCTGAGTAGCTGGAATTACAGGCTCCTGCCACTATGCCCAGCTAATTTTTGTATTTTTAGTAGAGACAAGTTTCACCATGTTGGCTAGGCTGATCTTGAACTGCTGGGCTCAAGTGATCCACCTGCCTTAGCCTCCCAAAATGCTGGGATTACAGGTGTGAGTTACCATGCCTGGTCAAGAATCAGCATTCTAAAAGATGATCATAGAGAAATGTACTGAAATTGAGGAAGGACATGAGTCTTTGGATTGAAATTGTGCTCCGAGTACCAATGAGAATGAATAAAAGTAAATTCCTAAGTAGATACATGATGGTGAAACTGCAGAGTATCAGGGATAAGGAATGAATCTTAACAGCTATCAATGAGAGAAGATTCTCACAAAGGAGTAAACATCAGACTAGCAGCAGACTTTACCTCAGCAACAACATATGCCAGAAGGCAAAGGAGCAAGAGCTTCCCTTTACTGAGGAGAAACAGTAACTACTATTTGTGTTTAAAACTAAGCTAAACCATTATTATAAAATGAAGCATAGTTAGGTAATTTTGTCAAGGCCACAACATTGGTAAATAGTAGGGCCAGGCTTTGACTTCAGACAGTCTGACTCCAGAACCTGTGCTCTTAACCATTATGCTATTAGGAACAAATAGGGACATATCCATAGTTACAATATGATCATATAAACGAGAAAATATCTATGAACAAGTTTGTGTCAGTAAGTTTGAAAATTTAGGGGAAATTACTATTTTTTTTAAAGAAAAAATAAACTATTAAGGATGTAAAAGGAAGTAGAAAACCTGATTAAATTTTAATTAATATAGATGTTTAATGAAAAGTCAAAGTTTTCTGTTTTAAAAAGTAAACAGGGCTGGGTGCAGTGGCTCACGCCCATAATCCCAGCACTTTGGGAGGCTGAGGCAGGCAGATCACGAGGTCAGGAGTTCGAGACTGGCCTGACCAACATGGTGAAACCCTGTTTCTACTAAAAACACACAAAATTAGACAGGCATGGTGGTGCATGCTTGTAATCCCAGCTACGCAGGAGGCTGAGGCAGGAGAATCGCTTGAACCCAGGAGTCGGAGGTTGCAGTGAGCTGAGATCATGCCACTGCACTCCAGCCTGGGTGACAGAGTGACACTCCGTCTCAAAAAAAAAAAAAAAAAGTATACAGACCCAGATAATTTTGATGACAATTAAAAAAAAAAGTTCAAGAACAGATAATTTTATGTTTTACAAATAATTTCAGGGAGTAAAAAAGAGAAAACTTGCTTTGCTCATGTTTTGGCACAGTAGAATTTTGCCAGAACAAGAGCAACATAGAAACTAACATTTTAGATCACTTATTTATGCACAAATGTTCACATTAAAAAAGTAACACCCCAAATAAGCTGATTCCAGCAGTAAAAATTAAACCAAGGCCATGGTCAGGATTATGAAGATCCTTTATTATATCTAAAAATCTATTATAAAGTACATAAGCTATAGATTAACAAAATCAGATTGATCTTCAAAAGATGCAGACAAAGCATTTGATGAAATTCAATAGCAATTCTTGATTACAAATATTATAAAATGGAGATGGAGAATATTTCCCAAATAAAATGTATCTATCATATATCTTCAGTAATTACCATACTTAACAGTGAGACTTTAGAAACATGTCCATTAAAGTCAGGAAGAACTCAAGGGTGCCTAGTCAACATTTCTTTTCAACTTTGTATGAGTATTTTTTGTCAATGAAATGAGACAAGAAAAAGAAAAATGAATGAAAAGGGAAGAGATTAAAACTATTCTTCTTTGTGAATATAAGAGTAAAGAGAAATTTATAAGTAAATTTATACAAATAATAAAAGAGTTTTTGCAAGGTTGTTGGCTGAAAGGTCAACATAAAAATATCAATAGCATTTGTATTAACAAACAGAAAATGAAGTAAATTGAAAGCTTCCTTCTACAATAAGAACTAAAAATAGAACGTAGTTAAAAATAAAGTATGTGCAAAATTTTCAAGGAGAAAATTACAAAATATTGAAAGACACAAAAGAAAGCTGAATAAATGGAGAGATCGGTAATGCTCATGACTGATATGTTTTGGCTCTGTGTCCCCACTTAAATTTCACCTTGCATTGTAATCCCCAAAATCACCACGTGTCAAGGGCAGGACCAGGTGGAGGTCATTGAATCATGGGGCGGTTTCCCCCATATTGTTTTAGTGATAATGAGTGAGTATCACAAGATCTGATGGTTTTTATAAGCATCTGGCATTTCCCCTGCTTGCACTCATTCTCTCTCCTGCCGCCCTGTGAAGAGGAGCCTTCCACCATGACTGTAAGTTTCCTGAGGCCTCCCCAGCCATTGAAACTGTGAGTCCACTAAATCTCTTTTCTTTATAAATTACCCAGTCTCAGTTGGGTGTTCATAGCAGTTCATAGCAATGTGAGAACAAACTGCTACAATGACTAAGATAATTCAATATTGTAAAGATGTCAGTTCTTCCCAAATTAACCCATATATTCAGTGTAATTCTAATCAAACTTTGTAAGAATATTTTGTGGTACTTGATTCTAAAATTAATACTAAATAGCAAATTGCGAAGAATAACAATGTGGGAGACTTGTCCTAGCAGATCTCAAAGTCTGTTACACTTTAACAACGACCAGTTTGACCAATCAAAAAAACAGCCCAGAAGGAGATCCATGGGCGTATATGACAAAGGTTATCTTTAACATCAGTAGAAGGAAGGGGAGAGTATTTGATAAATTATGCTGAGACAAAAACTATTAAAAATTATGATGGGACAATTGGTTAGCCTTGTGTAAAAAAAGTACATTCTTACCTCAAACTATGCACAAATAATTCCAGGCACACTTAAGTCCTAACTATGACATGAAAATATAAAGTTTTAGATGAAAATGTAGAAAAATACTTATATAACCTTAAAGTAGGTAAGAAATTTTCTCGAAATGCCACAAAAGGAATGAAGCATGGAAGAAGAGATTGATATTTTTAGGGGATAGAAAGGGATGATGAGAAGTTGGTTAAGGAGCACAAAAATACATTTAGATAGAAGGAATAAGTTTAGTATTTGATAGTACAATAGGAAAATTATAGTTAATTTATTGTATATTTCAAAATAGCTAGAAGATAAGAATCATTCCCAAAACAAAGACAAGATAAATGTTTGAGGTGATAAATATCCTAATTACACTGATTTCATTATTACACATTGTATACAGGTATTAAAATATGACACGTATCTCCCAAATATGTACAACTGTTGCATATCAATAAAGCCAAAAAAAGAATAAATTGATATATTTGACTACATTAAAATTTAAAGTAAATGTTCAACAGAAGGTACTGTAAGAAGTTAAAAGACAAGCCACAGAATGGAAGGAGATACTTGTTATGCATATAACTAACAAAAAACTATGAAAGATAGTATGTATATAAGATCTCTTATAAATTAATGAGAAATAAGCAACCCAAAAGCAAATGGGCAAAAAAAAAGTAAAAGTTAATTCTAAGAAGAAGGAGTTAAAATGGACCATAAGCAAATGAAAAGATGTTCAAACTAGTAATTAGGGAAACACAAAATGAAAATGGAATACGATTTCACGTCCATCACATTGGCAAAACTAAACACCAAGTACTATTGTGGCTGTAGAGCAGTTGTAACTCTCATACAGTGTTGAGAAGAACATACAACATTAGGGAGAACATTTTGAAGAGTACTTTCTGCAACATCTTATAATTTTCTATTGGAGTGCTTATTTTCTATGAAGCAGCCATTCCACTTCTAGATATATCTCTTAGAAAAGCCTAACACTTGTTAATAAGTAGTTTTGTTTAAAGAAGTCTCATTAAAGTCTGCATTTTTTAAACAGAGGAGGTTAATGACCTCAATATCTATCAACAGGAGAACAAATGAATTATGATATATTCATACAGTGGTGATTACTAACCCACCAGTTTAAAAATAATTAGAGCCACATGTATCAATATGAATAAATCTCAAAAAACAGACTTTAGCAAAAAGGTACAGAATAGTTATTGTATATACTGCATATGATATGTATGTTATTTATATATTGTTAAACATTACTGTATGTAACTATAGATACATATATGTTGTAGTATTATAAAAGCTGTATGAAAATGATAAACAGAATTCTTTAAAGAGGTTTTCTCTGGTGGGGAAGGAATAGAATAGGATTGGGAAATGACATGCTGGAATTTTCAATTCTATCTGTAATGTTTTAATTCCAAACAAAGCAAAGTGTAACAATAAAGAGGCAATCAAATATTAGAAATTCTTTCAATGAGAAAAATAGACTCTGAGTAAAAGTCTTAATATGTCACACCATGGCCTGATAGGTTCACCATGTGTTCTAGATGCAAAGTAGAGCACATTTTAACTAGCATTCTAGAGCACTGATTTTCAAGTATTTTAGCAATATAGTATGCTAAACCCCAATATATAAAACAGATGAGTGGTATTTTATGACTAAATATCTTTATGAAACATATATGAGTTTATGTGAAATATATATATATATGTATATAATAGGAAGATGTAAAGAACTCCTATTATCGGTATTATCAGGAAGAAAAAGACAACTCGAAAACCAAACATCGTATGTTCTCACCGACACGTGGGAGCTAAGCTATGAGGACACAAAGGCATAAGAATGATACAATGGACTTTGGGGACTTGAGGAGAAGAGTGGGAAAGGAGAGAGGGATAGAAGACTACAAATATGGTGCAGTGTATACTGCTCGGGTGATGGGTGCACCAGGATCTCACAAATCCCCACTAAAGAAGTTACTCTTGTGTACCCCAATAACTTATGGAAAAATAAAATAATAAAAAGACAACTCAATAGATAAATTCTCAAAGAGGTTACCCAAATAGCCAACAAACATATAAAAAAGTGCTTAACCTCATTAGTCAGCAGTAGGGAGATCATATATCCCAGTTTGCCTGTATTAGCCCCAGATTACGTTAGTTGCTCAGTTATTAAAACCACACCTTTCATTTTCTGTTTAAAGGATACATTTTATGGTTGCCCTAACTTACCATGGAAATATGAATTAAAATCACAGTGACAAACCACTACGCATCAGAACTAAAAAGACTAGCAGTGCCAAAGGTTGGCAATGATGTGGCGAAGACTAACTCTTATACTCCCAACAGCAGGAAGGTGTCCCGTGGCTAATTCACGACATTTCCATAATGGAACTTATTTAGGGATGTCGGGAGAGGTGACTGTTCATGCCAAGCACACTCTATTTTTGTCTTAGGACTTTTAGAACCCTTTTCCATGAGGTTGGTCTGAGTCTCCGCTCTAAGTTATGGAGCCTTGCCTGTGGAGTGTGTTTCAAGGCTGGTTTAGCTCAGTTTGTAGTTTACAATACATACCAGTGAGCAATTTCATTAGCAATTTAGGTCAAGCATTAATTCAGAGTAAAACTTTGCTCAAACATAATGTTCCCTAGTCCTGTTCTTATAGTCAGCTGAGTTATATACACATTGATATCTAGGAAGGAGATATCAGAAGCCTTCTGGGGGCAGTCTCTCTGTATTCTACCAGTTCTCTGTGAACCTCACTTTCTCAGATCAGCAGAAAGGGAAGCATCATGAAGAAGTAAAGTGTTCTTCCTTGAGGCTGGCTCCCACTTTTTCCCATTTCATTTGTCTCATCATGTCTGCCTGATCCCCATCCAGGAAGAAGAGGGGCCAAGGACTCAGAATGTCTTATTCTTTGGTGTAACAGTAAGACCCCTTCTTCCACAAACCAAGGGACCTAACCAATTGCCCTGGCCTCCAAAAACTCGCAGAAACCTCTGCAGTCTACTTTGAAGCCACCGTAAAGAGTAAATTCAACCAAAAAGTCTTGACATCTTTCTGGTTCTTCATTCAAAGAGAAATATACTTACTTTTTCTCTTTTAAATTAAATTGCAAGAGTCAAGGTCAAGCGGTCACCTGGAATTCCCAGCTGCATTATACTTTCTTCACTTTGTGGGTTCAAGTCAGACAATGAATGTGACTTCAATTTGCATATGTGGTGAAAATGGATTTTTGTCTGACTTCATCACACTTTCATCAGACAGGAGCAGG
Source organism: Pan troglodytes (assembly GCF_028858775.2). Taxonomy (NCBI): domain Eukaryota; kingdom Metazoa; phylum Chordata; class Mammalia; order Primates; family Hominidae; genus Pan; species Pan troglodytes. Next base: position 53,092,071 of record NC_072408.2, on the reverse strand, counting down.
GCCTCCGCATCTTCTGACCGGTTCCATTTTTGATTACCTTTGCTTTGATGCTTGTGGATTTATTAACCAGCCAAGTGCTCACCAGAAACTTCAGCGCTGGGAGCCCTGGGCCAAAATCACAAGGTGCTCTTTCCCTCACACAAGGCTTTTGTTTAAACATTTCTTGAACGAACCAGCCTGTCAGGTCTGATTCTGTGGGAGAACATATTTGTAAGACAAAGCAATGCTGTGGCCTACCAGGAGGCCTATGACTCGCAGGGTGAATTATTCACTCCTCTGCCTTGCTGGACATGTCAGGTCACTGGTGTTCACAGCGGGGAGCAAGACATTATTCATTACCAGGCTTGGTTTGCTGTCTTCAGTGATCCCCTTCCCCCATTGTCCTGTCAGGTTTTAACAAGCCATCACATTCTTTTAAACTTCCCCTGGGCAGCAGAGGTCTCCCCTACCCCCTTTTTTCTTTTTTTCGCTTGCAGAAGGTACAGTAATAGGTAGAAAGCTGGAGTGGTTGTAAATTGCAGCAGTTAATGTCAAATTGATGGAGCAGTGATCAAACGAAGTTCATAACCACACGATGCAACCTGAGAGTGGAATTCTCTCTCAGACATTTCTAATGACTGGGCTATACAATCATAAACGTGAAGACCTTTTCTGGGAGGGGCAATAGAAAGAATTCATGTGGGTGACCACAACCATGAACGAGGATGACACTGGACGTCAGTTTTGGAGAGAGCTCTGATGGTTTGGGACAACGGTACCTGAGTAAGAGCCTCAGCTCTGGGACATCTTCAAGAATTAGGATTTTTCCCAGCTCCTCCACTGGTTTTCTACCCTTGATTGCAGGGATAAGAGAGGAAAAGTTTGCTTGTCTAGAAAAGCCACAGTGGCAAATTGCTGAGCTGTCTGCCTAGCTCTAGCATCCAGCACAGTCCATTCACAAAACAGAATGAGAGACAATGTCACGCAATTAACAGTGACACATTTAAAAACCAATTACGCTAGACGCTACGCAGCTGACTTCCAGCTGTCTGTTCAGCTGCAGGCAGCAGGAGGAAAAGTGATTTGATGCAGGAAAACTTTACGCTAAAAAGAATCGGAGAGTAATATCCAATATATCCCATTGTTGCCTGCATATAGAAGGGAAGGGCAGGTCTGCTCACTTTTACTTTATTATATTTCTCCCCTCTGTTGGATGTAAAAGGTATTAGTGTCCTAGGGTTAACATATTCAGAATGATTTAGTTGCAGAAAAAGAGGAAATTGCAACTTGATGGCAAGAGTAACGAAATGAAATGAATGACAAAGTCCCCTAAAATAACTATCAGGATCTCCTCCCTCCACAGTGGAGGAGCCCCTCTCTGTCTCATGCTTGTCTGACATGGTCTGCACATGCTGCTGGTTGGGTGTGAAGTTAGTATCCTAGGCAGAAGAGTGTAATGACAACTTTATATGTTTTCAAGTTGTTTAAAGTATAAACCACTTTAGCGATGGATCTTGGAATGGTTGAAATTGTGGTTTGTGAAATAAGCACTTAATTTAAGACTGGAAATACCCACAGGAATAACTGAGCCTATAAAATATGAAAATTCACATCAACCTGTAATGATAAACATATATGAAGTACACAACCTGTAATGATAAGAGTATATCACATCAACCTGTAATGATGAAAGTATTGAAGTACACAAAAGCATGACTTGAGTTTACAAGACTTGTCCAGAGAGCACAGAAAATCACGTGCTACTGGGTAATTCGGACAAATAGCTTTGGCTTGCCCTTAATTACCTAAACAATTCAGGACTGAGCTGGGCCATTTTTAACTGAATATAATTAGGGTGGTTCCCTTTGGTTGTGTGGACCTGGGTATATAATATGTTGTATTTCAATTCCTATAATTTACAGGCATATGAGCAGGCTAAATATTGTAAAGCAGGATATGGTTCCTGGAGGATGCCAGCATCCACCCACTAATTGACCTGCTAAGAACCAGCAGCAACATGCTCTCCAGTTGTGGTCTGGAGGCTGAATTACAATAAATACCCACACGAGTGTCTTATTTAGATTTGTCCGATTAAAAAAACTCCTGTACAAAGCTGATGAGACCTATGTTAGTTGCAAGTTAATACTTGCTGATTTCTTGCCGTCAACTCTCCAGTAAACAAGAACGAAGGCATGGCCAGGCGCTCTCTGTTGCTGCCAGGAAGGGAGGCTTTGAGAAGCCAGCTGCAGGGCAGGGGCATGGCAGGAGCATTGGTCTTGGAGCCAGATAATTTGGGTTGCACTCTTTGTTTGGCTACTTCTCTTCCTTTGACCCTTGGTCACTTATGGAAGCTAGACCACAGTTTTCTCATCTGCAAAATAGAGACAATGATGTGGTTCTCACAGATGGTTGTGAGATACAGGGCAGGCAAGGTTTGAGACTGCTCCTTATAATTAAGTCGTTGGCATAGAGGAAAAGACTGGTGTTTGCAATCCCTTTACTAGGCAGCATCTTGGTGGGAATTCTGAGAAAGGACCCAGTGAGCCTATGACCAGTCTCCTCCAACTTGGGATGGTGTCTAGATTCCAAACAAAGAGCCAGTGGGCAGCAGAAAAGCACTGGTTTCTGACTGAGGGGCCATTGGGCCCCCGCTGGGAGACAGATCTTTAATAATGTTTTTAATGACAGTTCCTTTCCAATGTGGGGTAAGTCTGTACTGAGAGAAACTCGATGCCTCTGGCCTCGGGCGGCAGAATTACCATGTATCTTTTAATCTCAAGGAATAAGGAGCTTTAGTTCACAACAACCCTGTGCATCTTGTCTAGGCCTCCTGCTACACTGTGTTCAGGTAATCACATCAAATGGAGAAATCAGATAGTTTCTGGCTGATTCAAAATGTCCTGGCTGAGAGGCAGAGGAGATGTCAACAGAGATTTCAGGCTCATGGAAAAACGCTCAGGTCCAGCTTCATCTGCTTGTTCCATTCTAATCAGAGAGGTCCTCTGTGGGTCGTAAGACAAGAAACTAGGGGTTTAAAGGTCCCTCAGGAACCAGGGACCAAAATCTGGATCTGAGGAGCAAAATGCTTAAACAAGCTCTGTCTGAGGAGTGAAGGTTAAATGACCCCAGGAATGAGCCAGCTCTTTCTTAAGCAACTTCCTTGGTTTGGGGCCAGAAGGCCTGATGCCCAGTGTCTGTGAATGTACAGGATTGCAGGCGGAGTGCAGCACTTGAGCACCTTCTGTGCTTTTCAGCTCAGCCTTGGAGCAGTTTTATTCCATAAATATTATTATATTTTATATTATATATCATATATAAGTGTATTATAAAAGGCAAAATTGTGACCTGTTGGGTCTTGGACTCAGAACCCATGCTATGGAAAAAGGGACTTCACCCAGTAATAAAATGCTTTGGGATTAGTCCCATCAGAAAGATAAAAATCTTAAATTGCAAGCATCATAAGAGATCTAACTTTATTTAATCGTGGACACGTTTCCTGCTCTAACTTTTTAAAGATAGTCTACATTTGAAAAGAATTAGGACAATCCTGTATCTTTGATCAACTTGAAAGTCTCTTTAGGGGAAGATATTTAACACTCTGGTTTTTAAACAGAAATCTAAATATGCATCAGCTAATAGTTTCCTACATTAAGCAGTATCAACTTTGCCATTTCATGACATCCAAATGAATAGGAGACCTGTTTTATGCTTAAAAGTGACTATTTGTGAACTAAACACACTTGACTGAGAGGTTTTTATGTGTCATTATTTTTGACACAGCTTGTCATTAGTTTTAACTTTGACCCGATTGCAGTGAGGAATTTGGTTGTGCAAGCTTGCCTATTGTTTATCTATACTCAGACTTAATTATTGCTTCCCAGGTCAGTCATCACCATTTTAAGTGGAAAGAAATGGCTTTAACCCTTGGGATGATTCCCACAGAGTTTATTATGTGTACTTGGATCATGAGGTCAGATGCATAGAAAAAGTGGTCACAGTACTCCTGGGATGGGGGTGGGGTGAAGTGCAGTCCAGCTACTTGGTGGAAGAGAAAAGTGCGAGGCTTTCTCTCTTGCAGAATCACCTTAGTGGAGATGCGTGAGTCAAAAACTAAGGGGCAGAAGAATGGCCATTGTATGGTGTCTCAGAAGAGTCCTTCTTTCTGTTTCCCCACTATAAAGCTTTTTTTTTTTTTTAATTTTCACCATTAAATTCCTCACAGTGGGAGGCACTATTGATACGATGGGCAGGGTAGTTTTTTTCTTGTGTCTAATTCCTGGCTATTACAGGATGTTTAGCATCTCTGACTTTCTTCCCCCAGTTATTTTGGCAACAACAATGTCTCCAGAATGTTCAAAATTTACTAAACACGTTAACCTGGTTAGTAGAGAACAAAGCATGACTCAGATGAGAAGGCCAGAGAAATTTTCTTGGGAAAAGAGAAGAGAGGGAAGCTTCAGATTCTGCTATAGATCATGTCAAGTGGTAGAGGTGCTAAAAATTTCTGTGGAGGAGCACCAGCAATGAACCTTGCCTACTAGAATTTAGCTGAATGTGTCCCTTGTTAGGTGGGGAGGGGGGAAGGAATAACATTTCTTGAGTAACTACTATGTGCCAGCAATTTGTAGTAATTATCCAACCTACTCATCATTATTCTGTGAATTAGGTATAATTATTCAACTTTCATATAAGGAACTTAGGGCTGACAGTGACAAAGTTGGGGTGGGAATCCCTGACTGCTAAAACTGAAGCTGTCTCTCTTTAGAGATTTGAACTCATTATGGAACTTCCTCTGCATTCTAAGTTCAATGTTTTTCTTGTCATCCTGGGTGTTCAAGATCATATAAACAGATAAGAAAACTAGGGTTCTATTACTTAACTTGAACAAGTTACCTCTACCATGAACCTGGTAGAACATGCCAATCAGAGCTGGGCCTGCTTAAGTGCTTGCAGCTACAATTACTGCATAATTCCTGACAACATTAGGCCTTGCTTTATACCGTGATGACCATCATTTCCTTCTCAAAACTGACCCGTGCAGAGTGACTTGATAAGATATTCATGATACCATGATGGGCTGGAACTTGGGTCTGGGGTTCAGTGGCAGAGACTGGACAGGTGTTAGATAAACCTGTTTCCCTTTGCACCAGGACATACGACTAGACTACATTCCTCCGTTCCTTGTGGTTAGGAGTAGTCATAAACTAGATTTTGGCAAATGGAATGTGACTGAAAGTTATGTACATCACTTCCAGGCCTGGCCTATAAAATCCTCCCTGGGGATCCTCCATCATCCTTCCTCCCTGTCTGCTGGATAAATTTTGGCACCAAATGACCTTGAAAACCATGTGTTGTATGTGCCAGAGCCTTTATCACCCTGGGTCCCTCTGAAGCAAACTCCCTTTTTCAGACCCTCCCACTGTTGATTGGATTTTATACACTGGGTTAGGCTCACTAGTGTGCTTAAATTAACTATCTGGCTTTCACTGGCTGGCAAGAGCTGACTGTTAAATTTGCAGGAATTGTGTAAGCCAGTTGACATCAAGTTGATAGCTTGGAATCAGTGTGATTGGAGCACTTACAATACAGAGGTTGGCAGGTGCTATACATCAGGGCTTTTATTGCAGCGAGTCATTTTACCAGCACACCACTGGTTAAGCCACTGAGAAGTATTATTATGTAGGTAGCATTATCATAATTTATATTCTGTGACACAAACTGTTGTTCTGCCTTAATACAACCTAAAAGGTGTGAAATTGGCTTAGAGGTTGGTGGAAGGTGGCAAGAGGTGGGATTTGAGGAAATGAATATCGGAGACAGGAAAAACAGGAGCAGGTTATGCAGTGACAAGACAATTGGTAAAACATTGTCTGTGATAACTTGGAAGGCAATGTGCCCATGTAGCCCATACCTCTAGGGGAGATGGTTGGAAAACAGAATGGTAGTAGTGTGTATTGGCTATTAGTAGCTGAAGTTAAAAAGTATTAGAAAATAAGAGATAAAACCCAGGCAAACACTGACTTGTTTATAAATAGAAATAAAAAGGAATAGCATCCAGAAATAAAGGACTTGTAAAATTTTAAAAAGTTTACTACTTTAAGACCCCAAATAGTGGGAAATAAGACAGGAATAACTTTTATATAACAAAGCCTCCATTAAAAAGTAAATCTATACTCAGGTTTTTTTTTTTTTTTAATCATCACAAATACTTTTAAGATGTGAAGTGTTTGAATGCATTTAGATTTTGAGTTTCATTTTGAATCACTTGAAAAACAAAATTAGCCCTGTGGTTTGCTCTTACCATCAAACTTACTGTTCCAGTTACCTTTTTTTGCTGTGTAACAGACCACTTCAAAACCTAGTTGTGGTCGGGCACAATGGCTCACACCTGTAATCCCAGCACTTTGGGAGGCTGAGGCAGGCGGATCACCTGAGGTCAGGAGTTCGAGACCAGCCTGACCAACATGGAGAAACCCCCATCTCTATTAAAAATACAAAATTTGCTGGGCATGGTGGGGCATGCCTGTAATCCCAGCTACTCGGGAAGCTGAGGCAGGAGAATCGCTTGAACCCGGGAGGTGCAGGTTGCGGTGAGCCGAGATCACGTCATTGCACTCTAGCCTGGGCAACAAGAGCGAAATTCCATCTCAAAAACAAAACAAAACAAAACCTAGTTGCTTAAAACAACAATAACCATTTATTTTGCTCATGAATCTGTAATTCGGGCAGAGCTCAGAAAGGAAAGCTTGTCTCTGCTCCATGCAGTGTCAGCTAGGGTAGATTAACTAAAGGCTGGAGGATCTGCTTCAAGGTGACGCACGTGTCTGGCAAATGTGTACTGGAGATTGGCTGGAAGCTTGGATGGGATTGAGGGATGTGGGCTTGGCTGCCTCCCAACATGACCTTCTGTATGTAGCTTGGGCTTCTTCACAAAATGGTGGCTGGGTTGTAAGAGCAAGTGTCCTGGCAGAGAGCCAGGTGGAAGCTGTGTTGCCTATTAAAAACTACTTTGGAAGTCACATAGCATCATTTGCCCTGTACTCTGTTATTCCAAGTAGTCACAAAGGCCCTCCCTAAGTTCAAACGGGAAGAACATCCATTCTGCTTTTTGACAGGGAGTGGCAAGGTTCTAGAAGAATGTGTGGGATGAGAAAGATGACTGTGGATGGTTGCAACATATGTTCTGCTGGGGAGTGAGAGAATCACAGCTCAATTCATTTAAGAACCCATCTTAAATGATCTAGAGAAATTTGTTACCTTAAAGTGATGTTTTGAAGTTAGTGCATTCATTTTCTACTAGTCTAAGCCCAAAACTTGTTATCCAGGTAATAACCAGAATACAGTCTATAGGGCAAGAAGTCCTGAAGGGATACCTGGAGAAATTTAGAGAGAAACAAAGACTTCTTACTGGATAAGACTAGGCGAGAATTCATGGCCATCCATTTATCCAATGAACATTTGTCGAAGGCCTTCTGTGTGTCAAGAACCATTCAAATCACTAAGGAGATAAAAATGAATGATTTACTTTTGCTCTCAAGGAAACTGAAGGTGGTGGTGAGGATGAGGGTTGGAGGTGAATAGAGAGGCATCTGTATGTTTACGAACTGTTACTATAGACCAGTGATAGGGGAACAGTGCTTGTGGAGTGCTGAAGTTGATGGTGTCTCATTCTACTTGGGACAGTTGTGAAAGGTGGAGAAAATTTGACCTGAATCTTCTCTTATGAAAAATCAAGAGTCAAGTTCCTAGCAGAGGTGGGGCTGCCAACCCGGCTTTACTGACTCAGAAATCTAGTGCTCTTTCCATAAAACAATTCAACTTTTTTAGATTAAATTGTGTTGTACACATTACGAATAGATTGCGAGTTCAGCTGTTAAAATTCCTTGTGAAGTTTTTTTGTTCTTTAAATCCTGGAGAGATGTAGGCAAAGGTCTTGATTAGATATATTAACAAGGGACTGGGAGAGCATGCAAACAGACCATCTTCAGATTATGCAGAAGTCTTATTGGATCTGAGAACTTCAGTTTCCTTAACTAAACTTTCACAAGAGCTGCTAACAAGGTATCACAGAGTTTTGTTTTCATTTTATTGCTTTCCTTTTGCTTAGCAATTATCTGAGGGAAATAGTAATATAATGGCCAAAAAGGTAAACATAAAAAATTAAGGACATGAATTATCTAGTAGTCCAGAAATTAGGAATTAAAGACATGTGCTTTTCTTAGGATCTCAAAAATTCGTGATCCTAAAACAGTTGATCCTGAATATTCAACACAGAATTTGTTTCCTCCTCCATCTCTTATAAACTTTGTATATTTGGTCCAGAGTTCTTGGAGCCTGACCAAGATGAAGAGCAATGATTACTTAACTCCACTTTGTCAAAAATCTCAAATTTTTCTGATATTTCTGGTAACCGTAAAGGTGGCAAAACATTCTTAAAATGAGAAACTTTTAAGTTAAACTCATTTTAATTTAAAAAGGGGCATGCCGCCTGTAATCCCAGCACTTTGGGAGGCCGAGGCGGGCGGATCATGAGGTCAGGAGATCGAGACCATCCTGGCTAACACAGTAAAACCCCGTCTCTACTAAAAAAAATACAAAAAATTAGCTGGGCGTGGTGGTGGGTGCCTGTAGTCCCAGCTACTCGGGAGGCTGAGGCGGGAGAATGGTGTGAACCCGGGAGGTGGAGCTTGCAGTGAGTCAAGATCGCGCCACTGCACTCCAGCCTGGGCAACAGAGTGAGACTCCGTCTCAAAAAAAAAAAAAAAGCAGTGGGGGGGGGTGAGGTGCATGCCACTCATGAAGTGAATTTAAGAGAAAAAGAAAGATGCTGCTAAATGGAACAAATGGTCAGTGTGCTTTTGCCATCCCTGGCATATGGGTTGGGATGATGAAAAGCTTTAAGGAATTGTGGACTACTAGTGAAGTTTCTTGCCTCTGGAAACTTTATCAAAATCTATTTCCCAAACCTTGTCTTAAAGCTGTCATCTGATGAATCATGTTCTGATGTGACATGTGTTGTACTGAGAGCCAAGGTGAATTTGTCCTCATTTTATGTGCCTTCCTAAGCCTGGGACAGCTCATGGAGAGCAGTGCACCACCCGTCTCAATGATCTTCATGCTATAACAAATGTAAGTTTGTAATCAGATAGCTACTGCTGGCCAGGTATGACAAAATGCTAATTCTAATTATAAATTATATTTTCAAATGCATTTCACAGTTTATAACTGAGTGAGAAATGCTTAATTCTCACCATGTGAACTTCCAGATTGCTATGTTGAGTGGTGCAGATGTAGCTTTCTTAAGAACCTTTGAAGCCAAAATTCAGCTTTTACGTCAAAACATCTTACTCTTGTAGTAAACATACATGAGAAGCAGGGGTCTGTCTTAGCATCCTGAAAATGCTTTCTGTCTCTATTGAACCCACATTTTGAGTGACATAGCATACTTAACCATTTGGATCTAAAAGTCTGCAGAGGAATTTGTGGATAAAAAGGGATAGGCCTATCTGGCAGCTATTCATTCGTAAGTTATTGGATTCTGAATTAGATGCAGACAGTATTTATTTTGTGGTCTAGTGAATTTGAATTCTACACTAGATATCATGTAGATTCTTATGGTAGGATGATATCCCTGAAAAATCCCAGAACCCTGAACAGATAAATCAATCAATTGATTGATTTAATGACTTCTTATTGCTTTTAGGATGAAGCCTAAAGTTTTTGACTAGAATACTACAGTCTCAGGGTCTCTCCAGACTCATCTGACCTCATTCTTCTCTTTCTGTGAACCAGCCACATGAAACCAGACCTAGTTTCTTGAATGTTCTGTCCTGCCCCAAGGTCTTTGTACTGGCTGTTTCCCCCGCCCAGGAACTTCTTCTTGGTGCCCTAGTTCATTGCGTTTCTTCCTTTAGATTTCACCTCAAATGGCAATTCTGCTGAGAAGCTGTGTTTTACAAACCGTTGTGTACTACATTCACACTGTGTAACTCTCTTTCATTGTGGTTATCACACTGTGTAATTATTCACTTACTCGTGTGACTATTTGGTTGGTGTCTGGCTCCTGCACAGGACTATGCAAGAGCAGAGTGCACATGTCTTTTTGCTTATTGTTATATTCTCAGTGTCCAGAATAGTGTCAGGTTTTCGAAGATATTTGTTGAATAAAAATATTGCATAAAGCACCTAGCAGAGTGTCTGATATACAGTAGGCACTAAGTAAGAAGTAGTTATCAGATTAGCCATTTAAAATACCAAGGAATCTAAATGTTGTTTTATATATTTTTGTCTTGCTTTATGATTACTTTGACTTTATGCTTCCCTTGACTTTCTGGATGAACCTAGAAAGCTACCTCCTTGGTGCCTCGATTTTCTCCAGAACGGGGCAATAAGATAGCAGTGGCTGCATTACCGAATCCCTGAGGAAGCGTGAATGCTGAATTGATGGTAAGGTGTGAGTGTATTTTGGAAGAAATAATTCTTGTGCTGAATAAATCAATGGACATTAGGATTGGGCCCTAGTCTCTTCCTCTCATTCTTTTACATCTGTAGAGAGGTCTCCATCCCTCTCTCTCTTCACTTCAGTCTCAGTGCCTTTGAAGGGAAGGTGGCAGGGCAGTAACTTTTATTTTCACTTCCTCTGTGCCAGGCCATTTGACATGTACTATTTCATTTTTAATACTCGTACCTACCACTTGAGATAGATATTTTGATCCTGATTTTATGGATAAGAAAATAGAGGCCCAAAGAGGATAAGAAATTTGCCTGAGGTAACCTAGATAATAAATGAGGTAGTTAGAATTTAAGTAAGTAAATGTCTCTTTTACTGAAATCTGATGATGTCACCCACTATTCTAGAGAGTTTTTTGAGTGTCTCTAATACCTGGAAGGCTTCATTGCCCACTCAATTCCAACAGGGTGTTTTAGCAGCATAGAAGCTGAGACCCCACTCTTTCCGGTGACTGGAGTGAGGAGGCAGCTTTCCTCTCAGGCGTGTTTGCCTGCCTCAATTTACTAAAGAACCGCTGGGAAGAAGTGTTGACACAGCCAGACTGATAAAAATATTTCTGGCGGAGTAGCATAACCCAAATGAAGTTGGAATTTGAGCTGGTTGGAGACCCCGGAGACCTCTGGAGAGGGCTTGTGGAAGAGGGAGGCTGGTACAGGGAGTCAGACCCTGCCTTGACCTGGAGGTCAGAGTGAGAAGCATGACCTCTTCTTGCTTCCCCATCTGTCATGGGGGCTCACTCCAGCCCCAGAGCCCTGGGAAAAAGCATCACCTGTGGAGAGGAAGCCTGCCAATAAACCACGTGGCTGTGAACCCAAGTGAAGGTAATGCAGAAAGAATCATCTCTTTTCATGCAACTCTTGTGTGGCGTGCCAGTTTTACTGTCAGAATTTTCAGGGAGCAATGTTATAGGAGCAGAAATTCTGATCCACAGTTGACTTCTGTGGGGTGTTGGAGTTGTGTGGCCGTGGTTCATCTGAGAGTGGTGGAAAACAATGGCCCAGTAGATTTATCCTGAAGATTCCTTGACATATTTGTGGCAGAAGGAGGACTTCCTAAGCATTCACACATCTTTTGGAGTCAAAGACAATGATCTGTTAATGCTAGTAGGGGTCTATCTGTATTCACCATTTAGTGAATCCTGAAACTTTCAGGTTCCAAATTGGACAACAGGATTAATGAGCCAGATTTCACAGGCAGGTTCTATTAGGCACAGGGGCCTGGGGCTGTGAGAGGGGACACATGAAACTTTAGCATTTATGTGAATTTTTACTTTCTCTTAATTAAGAAACTCCACATTCAACAGAATACTCCTTTAAGATTCTGACCAGTTTGTGATTATAAGCGGAGAAGGAGTAATTCAGGTTTCCATAGTACAGTAAATAAAAATAATTGGACTAGAGTCAGAAGATGAGGTCAAGATAAATGAATCTATTTAGTAAATATTTATACAAATTTAGCATTCTACTAGATGCTGGGGATAAACTGGTGGGTTCATGAAGCTTATGAACTAGTGGGGAAAGAGTGAAATTAAAATATATTATACCATCTTGTATAATTAAAGCATTACATACAAATGTAAAATTACTGGAGTGGTAAGTGCTATGGTGAAGTCAGTGGTGCCAGGAGAGCACTGATGAATAGGGGAATCTGGCTTAGCTGGGGAGGTCAGTCAGGTTTACTGATAAAAACAAATGTCTATGTGAGCATTTGGATTCAGGGGCATGGGTAGCTGGCAAAGCACTTTTAGAAAGTGGGGCCAGGAAGGCCTAAAGCTCAGTGAGAAGAGGAATCAAGCACTTCCTAGTCTTGCTGCCCCAGACCTAGGATGATGAACTGGTAGATTCCTTGATTTCTCTTTAAATTGAATAGTCCATGAGTTAGCTACATTTAAAAATGTTTTCTGATCACATGTGAGAACATGAGTTTGACTTTCCTCACATCCTAGCTTTAGGAACTTCCTAATTTATGAAACAGGGATGCAAATATCTTCCTGTTAATGTGCAGATTGATACAAATAATATGGCCTCTATATTATTCTAGGAAGAAAAGTAAGATACTTTCCTCATTGTGGAATAATGGGAAGTATATATTTAGTCCTTGTCCCCTGTCAGTTGCTGGCACAGAGCTCCTAAAACCTGTGGAATTTCCTGAGTGATAAGGGTGGCAGGAGCTTCTTTTGTTCTAATGAGGTGACTCTTGGGAGGACCTCTAGATAACTTCAGGGTGGGGGCCAGTCACCAGAAAGGCCAAGTCTTGATTAGGAGCTTGGAACTTTCAGCCCCACCCTCTGACCTCCAGGGAGGGCAGAGGAAATGAAGATTTAGTTCAATCACCAATGGCTAGTGATCTAATCAATCATGCCTCTGTCATGAAGCTTCCATAAAAACCCCTAAACCACCCGGTTTGGAGAGCTTCTGGTTGGCATTCATATCAAGATCCTGGGAGGGTGGCGAACCCAGAGAAGGCAAGGAAGCTCCGTGCCCCTTCCCCATATCTTGCCCTGTGCATCTCTTCCATTTGGCTGTTCCCAAGTTATATTCTTTACAATAAACTGGTAATAGTATGTAAAGTGCTTTCTGAGTTCCATGAGTCGTTCTAGCAAATTATTGAACCTGATAGAGGGATCTTAGGAAGCTCTGAATTTGCAGTTAGCCAGGTAGACAGGTGAGTAGCCTGGGCACCCCGTTTGCAGTGTCTGAAGTAGGGACAGTCTTGTTGGACTGAGCCCTTAATCTGTACAGTGGGCTAACTCTGAATGATCAGAATTGAATTGAATTGTTGGACACCCAGTTGGTGTTGGAGAATCAGAGAACTGGTTGAGGTAGAAATAAACCTCCCACTTTTTAATGTCCAATTTCAACCTGATCCATCTGAAGGTAAAAATTTCAGGCCATGAACATTAGGCTAATATGACTCTCTTACAAGGTGGTAAAATTAGCATGTTTCAACACATTGTTCTCTGGGAAAATGTTCCAGAATTCTCATGGTGGACAGCTGGTGACACTCAGGGAAGTAAGAATAGAGAGCTGTCGTCATGTCACCTACAAATGCAATCAAGGGACCTTTCATGTTGGGGTGGCATAACAGTTTTCGTCTGGCCCGTTTGCCCAATTTATGTTTTTAAATGAATGACTTGAAATTGATACTTATTAAACTATTTTATTCATGGAAATACACAAATCTCTTCAAAGCCTGTACTACAGAAAAATGGCCATGCAAGGTGGACTACCTGAATGGATGCGGGGTAAGGAGCTTTGAGACCTGCACTCTGGCTACAGTTTTGTTACAAATGTGGAGGCTGGTATAAATAATATCCAGACCCTTCAAGAAGCACATCCAGACCTCTTCTGTTTAAAACTTTCTGCTTGGTATCACAGATTCTCTTGCCTATCTCTCTGTCTCCAGTATATTCTGACTTTCAGCAGCCTATCGATACAACTGTGGTAATATCAATGAACTGTTAGTCGAAAATCTCATCAGCTCACAAAGAAAGTCCAGTCTTTTCCTAGGAGTCCTTTGTTCAAATAGTTCCATGGTGCCTGCAAGTCAATCCTCAGCATCTGCACCACAGCAGTGGAGGGGAAACCTAGAGTGGCCCCTGAAGGCCCAATCTTTTGGCCATAAAAAAGTACTACAGACTGGGTGGTTTGAAAAACAGAAATTTATTTTCTCATAGTTTTTGAGGCTGGAAAGTTCAAGATCAAGGTGCCAGCAGGGCTCTCTTCCTGGCTTGCTGATGGCTACCTTCTTGCTATGGCCTCACATGGTAGGAGAAGAGGTGGGAGAGACCTAGGTAGAGATAGAGAAAGAGAGAGAGAAAGAGAGATCGTCCTTGTCTTATAGGGCCACAGTCCTATTGGATTAGGGGTCCATCCTTATGACCCCATTTGACCTTAATTAAGGACACTCTCCAAAAGAACCTATCTCCAGATAAAATTACATTGGGGATTTGGGCTTCAACATGTGAACCTTGGGGGGACACAATTCACAAAACCAGGATAAATATGGCGGGCCCCTGCCCTTGGAAGCACCCAGGGCAGCAACATCTCTACTGTAAGTCAGATCTCCATGATGTTATGATATAAGTGATAATATGCAATAGGAGACACAGAAGAGAGCACAATTAACCCTAGTGGGGGCTGAGAAAGGCTACTTGGAAGAAGTGAGATTTAAACTACATTTCAAAGGATGGACAAGATTTTGAAAAAGCAAATATATGAAATAAATGAAAAAAAATAAATGCATTTGCGATAGAGGAAAAACCTTGGGAAAAAGAAAAACAGGAAAATAAGGGAAATTTGTGGAAGCAGAGGTAGACTAGATTGGTTGAAAGATAAGACTTTTTTGGGTGCTAGTGGTATAGTGCTGATGAAACTGCAAAGACTGGAAATGGGGAAGTGATGGAGAGAGATTTGAAAGGCAGAGAGGAATTTGGGCTTCATTTTATCCACTTGTGTTGCTGATGGCAGCATTTGAGCAGGGAAGCAACAGCATGACAGCAATGTTGCAGAAGAATGGACTGACAAGGAGAAGATTCTAGAGCAATGCTGTGATATACAAATAGAATGTTGGCCAGGCACAGTGGCTCGCTCACGCCTGTAATCCCAGCACTTTGGGAGGCTAAGGTGGGAGGATCGCTTGAGCCTAGGAAGTTGAGGCTGCAGTGAGCCATGATCACACCACTGCACTCCAGCCTGGGTGACAGAGCAAGATCCTGTCTCAAACAAACAAAAACAGAATGTGAGTTACAAGTGTAAGCCACATGTAACTTTAAATTTCCCAGTAGCCACATGTATTAGTAGCCTATTGCTACTATAACAAGTTACCCCAAACCTAGGGGCTTAAAAAAGCACAAATTTGTTCTATTACAGTTTTGGAGGTCAAAAATCTAAAATGAAGATGTTGGCTTGGCTGTTTTCCTTCTGGAATCTTCAGAGGAGAATCTGTTTCATTGACAACTCCAGCTTTGGGAAGCCACTTACATCCCTTGGTTTGTGGCCCCATCTTCCATCTTCAAGCCAGTGGGATAGTATCTTCTGCAGTTAAATCTCCCTCTGCCTCCTTCTTGTAAGGACCCCTGTGATTATATTGGACCCATCCAGATACTACGGGATATCCCCTGCATCTCGATATCCTTAGCTTAATCACGTATGCAAAGTCTCTTTTGCCATATAAGGTAACGTATACATAGGTTTCAAGAATTTGGATGTTGATATCTTTGCAAGGTCATTATTTAGCTACATTAAAAAATCTAAAATGAGGCTAGGTGTGATGGCTCACTCCTGTAATCCCAGTGCTTTGGGAGGCTGAGGCAGGCGGATCACTTGAGGTCAGGAGTTCGAGACTAGCCTGTCTAACAGAGCAAAATTACAAAAATTACAAAAATTAGCTGGGCATAGTGGCGTGTGCCTGTAGTCCCAGCTACTAGGAAGGCTGAGGCAGGAGAACTGCTTGAACCCGAGAGGTGGAGGTGGCAGTGAGCTGAGATTGTAGCACTGCACTCCAGCCTGGGTGATGGAGACTCTGTCTCAAAAAAAAAAAAAACCTAAAATGAGACTGGTGAAATGATTTAATATTTTAATGCAATATATTAAAATATTTTAACATGCAATCAATATAGAAGTTATTAATTATATATATGTAAAATTTCCTAATAAGCCTTTATAGCACATCTCATTTCAGATTAGGCACATTTCAGGTACTCAGTGCTGACTTGCAGTCAGCATTGGGTGAATGGTGGGATACAGTAGGAAGTGGTAGGGAGAACTGGGTGACGGAGACAATAGTCATTCGTTACAATCATTGACATGGGGATTTTTTTTTGGAGAGGGCACTCGTGAATTCTATTTTGGACACATAAAGGGGCTGTCCAGCAGGAAGGTAAGAATGAGGGTCTGGAATTCAAGGAGGGGTTAGACTGGAGGGCAAAATGTAGAATTGTTTTGTGAGATGGTGGGACCCGTGATCATGGCTGAGGACAGAACCTTGGGAACACCTATGTTGAGAGGGCAGGGGGAAGAAGGGAAGACTGAGGAGGAGACAGAGAGGAAAGCAAGGGAACTTCTTAGATGGGAGAGAAATGGTAGCAGCTGGTGGGAGGAAGGCCCAGCAGTCCAATCCCAGCAGTGTCTCCCAGGTAACCATGAAGCGTCTCTTCCCCAGTCTGGCATATCTCACTCCACATTGAACGTGATTACTCAGTCTTCCACACGGGTGCTTTTTAGCCCTCAGTGGGAGTGGGAGTGGGAAGATGCTTATTTACAAAACTGTTTATCTTTAAAGAGTAACATTACAGCTGTATCTACCAAGTGGGTTTGGGATTTGGCAATTACGTGGCTAATTTGATGAGTACAGAGAGCAGAAGGGGATGTGTCAGTACCCTTTTTCATCAACCCCTAAGGAATTTATCTCTACGGGGATTAAGTTAACTGAGTAATTGTCAGGTCTTCCTCCAGTGTGGCCGTATTTTAAACGATATATGACTTTGTACTTGTTTGGGACAAACGATCCCATTTCCTTCCTAGATCCTTGCTTCTAACCTTTGAAAGAGGCAGTTCTGTATAATAGGTGAGTGTTCCCTTGGGAATCAGGCTGCTAGGTTCAAATCCTGGGTCTGCCTCTTGCTAAATATTTGGCTTTGAGTTATTTAACCTCTTTGTGCCTCAGTTTCTCATCAGAAAAATGGGGACAGCATTCACTTCCTATTCACGTATTCCCAGTATTCACTGAACAATATTCACTTGTTATAGTTGTTGGGAGGATTAAGTGAATATATATGTGTATACTTATAACTACATACACATCCTTCCTCTGAATCTTTCCCAAGCATTTGGAACATTCTGTCTCTAAGATGAATAGGGTCACAATATGAAATGTGACAAGATGAAATGACTTCTCTAGTGATTAGATAGTTTATTTCTTCTATTACTTAAGATCGTTCTATCTCCAGCTTCTCTCAATCCAATGCTTCCATTGCCAGCGTTGCTCTAAAATGTGGAGAATTTGTTTGCATTTCATCTATAACATAGTGTTTAGTCACAGACAATTCTACCGCTAAAGACCTGCTTGAATAATCCCTGGTGTAACTGACTCTAGCCAGATTATTATTATTTTTAATTAGAAAAAGGTGAAAAGATCAAACACACCTAGATTGATATTTATATTGCTATGTTGTACAGCTATTTTCCATTTTATAACTTCATTCAAGCCAAGGAGTAAAGACAAAAACTTTGCAGAATTAAAACAGTTTTGCAAGACTCAAATAGCATATTACCAACAGACATTTCCTTCTTACTCTTTAAGAAAATGACTTCTTGTGCTTTGGTACTGAGTACAAGTGAGAAAAGAAGCCATTTGAATATCTTCATGTTTTATTCTCTGATTTATTTGCACCAAAAAAGTCCCTATGTGTAGAAATGGAAAATTGTGTTTTTCTCATTCCCATAACTGTTAAGATTAAATTGAAAATGTACACACACAAGCAGACATTTTAAAGACCGCCTATTTCCATTTTAGGGATTTTGTTTATTTGCTTATTTGTTGCTTTTTTTGTCCACTCGGTACCTAGGAAACGAACGGCCATTTCTTGCAAAATTCTGTGAGGTTGGAACTTCTTTATTCTACTCCACAGATGACACCTAGAGAATACCATCTACTTTCGAGTCCAGATTATCAGCTGATTAAGATGATCAAGCACAGTAGTTTCCTTAAAAAGATCTCAGGGCTATACAATAGTACTCTATTTATAGTGTCCTAGAGCTTCGTGGTAAGTGCATGATTGAGACTGGTGATTCTTAACCAGGGGCAATTTTGTCCTTCAGGAGACATTCAGTGACATCTGGAGACATTTTTTATTTTCATGAAGGGGGAGGGGGATTGCTACTGGCATCTAGTAGGTAGAGGCCAGGGTTGCTGCTAAACATTTTCCAATGCACAGGACAGACTGTCCGCCCCTCTGACTCCCAACAAAAAATTTTGGGTCCCACATGTCAATAGTGCTGAGGTTGAGAATCCCTGTTCCAGAGCCTCTACATTCCAGACAGGCAGGTCCCAAAGCAGGGGTATAAGGAAAAAAGCCACAAGAGAAGGACGTGATAGGAGTCCTGCTTATTTTAAAGATTAGCATTTACATTTTTGTTATGTTTCTAGCAAGTTTAACAATAAATGCTATTATCCTGGGGAGCAATTAAATATGGCCATTCCAGGCAGCCATAGAACCACCATTTTTTTTTTAATGGAAGTTCATAATTTGGACATCTCTTGCGGATCCTGTGGTCAACCAGGTATTGTGGGTCAATGTCTATGTACAGTTTTTCCTTGGCATATATGGAAGGAAGCAAATTGATTCCTCAGTTAAACTGATTTCACTTCAAAGAAATTAATCCCAGCTGAAGCAGGTTGTCAGAAATTTTAGGTGAGCCATCTAGAGAGAGAAAGAGGAATGTTGTCATCAGGCCTTCACCTTACAGCGAGTTTCTTTGCAAGAAAATGAAAACAAAGCACAGAGATCACAGACTTTGGAGCCTGCTAAACTTTGCATAGTAAAAGTCCCAGCTCTGTTACTTCACTTGGGTAAATTACTTGGTCTTCTGGAGCCTCAGTGTTCTTGGTAAAGTGGGAGCATAATATATAACTTGCAGTTTGTTATTAAAAATTAAATCAGAAAATATATGTAAAATGCCCAGTGTCGGATATAGCACATAGTAGAATCTCAGTATATTTCAGTTGTTTTAACTTAGCATCTGAGCTGCAACCTAGACAATTCACGTAATAAGAGGAGAGAAATTGCTTATTTCCTGTTTATACAGGAAAAAGTTTAGCTGGAAGAATCCAGTTTTGTCGCTGCACTGGCTGATGCTGCCCCGCTCCAGGTTGGTTGACCTTGTTGAATAAACCCACTGATTTGGTCTAGATTTTTCTCTATAGAGCTTTAGTTGTGTAAGCCATATCCCTGATAAACGGGTCACAGCCATGATGAAGCAGGCGGAGGAACCCCTCCTTTTGTTCATGGTTACTTGATCGTTTTTCCATCTCTTTTGTGCTTTCCTCATGTCCTGTGAACGTCCGGGACTCAAAGTCTCTGTAGGTATCAGAAGAGGCAAACCAACCTGCATGGGAGTGAGGCAATCCACCAGAGAGAGAACCTAGATTCCAATCACGGTTTTCGCCTCTGAAGTTATACGACCCTAGACTCTGTGATGCTTAACCTTTGGTTTACCCCTGACCTCAGCTTGACCATAATGGTTATTGGGAAATTCACCACCATCCAAAAGGAATGTTTGGAAGGTTAATGACATAATTGTGCCTAATCCTGGTGATGAGGGGAGAGTAAATGTCTACCTTCTGGAAGTGCATAATAAATCTTGGAGGTAAATTGCATTTCCCCTATTGAACTAAACATATCCTAAAGGAAAACCATATGAAGACCTTTCAGTTTTAAGGTCTTTATTCCCTTCAGGGGCCTGCAAGACTTCCAGAACTTCTAGAGTGGGGAAAATCTATTCTCAGCACAAATAGAACTTTTGATCTTAAAGGGCTCTGAGTTCCCTACAAGGAAAACACTTTGTGTTATTATCTATTAGGTCAGCATGCAACATTTTCCTTGCAGCCTTCACTGAAACAGTCGTCACGCCTGTTTCCAGAACAGGGGAACTTTGATTGTTCAGCTCATGTTTCATTTTTTTCTGGATTAAAGCCCTCACAGACCACTCTCTCTACCTGATGCTGCTTTAGGATACAAGTTGGACCCCAAATATAGACCTTCCTAAAAACCTTCCCCTGCCTGTAGGAAGGTACCCTTTTAAATCATTGAAACCTCAGTTACCTGAGATCACAAGTTTCACTTGACCTAAGGGGAGAATGGAAGAAAAAAAATGTGAGGGTGGGCCTGACCACCTGGGAGAATGTGGGGAAAATGGGAAGGAGAGGGCAAAGTTCTTCGTGCTTCCCAGGGTCAGCCATGAATTTTAAGCAAAGGATTAATTCTATGTAAAGATGAAAACTAGATATTTGTGAGCATGTACTATCTTCTATGTGTGATGCAAGGCATGTTCACATGCATTATCTGGCTTAATTTTTGCATCAACTTTCTGAAGGGGTGTTATTATCACCATCTTTACAGATTGGGAAAGAGTCATTAAGTTATTTGCCCAAAGTCACATAGCTTATAAATAAGAGCGAGGATTCAAATCCAGAGTAGTCTGACTCCTACATTCATGCTTCCCCTCCCCACCCCCACTATAAACCAAGATCCTTTTGGAAATAGCAAAGACTTCCTTCACCTTTCTCTTCTACTTAGTTGCTTCACCCCTTTGTGACTTTTCTCCCGAAGGATTTTGGGAAATTCAATGGTATTAAGGCATGTGAGCACATGAAAATGGAGGCAATAAGCTTCTTGCAAACTTGATGATAACCATTACTGCAAATACTATTGTATTTGTAGTTGTAAAGTGCTTAGTATATGAATTCAACCCTATTATTACCTAGTAATAGTGTGTATTATTATAATAACATACAATTATTTGGCTTGGGTAAAATTGGAATGTTGTATATTTAAGATGTCACCCATGTTCTATTTTTCTAGACTCACTGAAAAATACAGTTTAATGAATTGCATCAAAATCTGTATCTCATAGGAAGTTGATTTGCCTTAAATTTTCACATCAAATTTCCACCTTTACTCAGGAACTTCCTGTTTTCCAGTAACATTCACCAATTCAAATTTATTAACATTGAAAAATGCCTTAATCAAATAGCATACAGATGTCGTATAATTCTTGATATGAGATGTATCCATGGGAACCATTTGGCCCAACTAGCTAAATGCCTAGTTACTTGGAAAGATGTCTGCTCCTAGCTCCAGACTGCTGGGCAAGAAGCCCCAGAGACTATATGCTGACAAGTGGACACTGCCAACACCATGAGATCCTTTCCCACTGCAGTGGGCTTACTAGGTAGCCCTGCCACTACAGAAAATACCTAATTAGCAGGCAATAATTCTTCATCTCTTTAACCTTTGACTTTCCGAGGGTATCTCTCCTTTCCCCTTTGTGCCCATTACAATTGATTAGAAGAGGCGATTAAAGTCAATATATAACATTCTGTAACTTTTTAGCAATGGTGATTTAAAAAAATAGTTGGTAGATAATTTTGAAATAATAAGCTCAAATGAGTTTTAAAAAAATATCCTGGTCCTGAGAAATTCATTTCTCTGACTTTATATATTTGATGTACATATTTCACATATTTGAACACTTCAAATATTTGAACACATATTTATTGATCACCTACGATGGCTCCAGTCCTCTATAAGCTTATAATGTGGTATACAAGTAAATGCAGTATACTAAGTTTAACGTAAAGAAGTATGTGGTCTGTGACGTGTACCTTATTACCACCACCAGCAAGGATTATTCCAGTTCAACAGTCTTGTTGCTTGTGTGTTGTGTGCTAGACTCAGTGCTAGATTATGAGGATAGCAAGGTGAATCGAAAACGGATCCTTGGATACCCAGTGTTAGGATTTTAAAAAAGTCTTATGAAGGGTGATGGCTAAATAAATAAATGACATTTAGGAATATCAGCACACTTAGGAACAGGCTGGGGCTCCTCGCATCTCAGAAATTTTGGCTTGGTGATAATGCCAACTTCTGCTCCTATTTGCTTAAGAATCTCCTGTTGCATTCCTGGCTACCTTCAGTTTAGAAGTCTTTAGGGCCCAGCTTGAAAGCTGTTTGTTTTCTAGTGGAGGAGAGGGGGTGGGTATGTAGTATGAGCGTTGCCTCTGTGAAGGTGCTAGATCGAACCCAGGTTCCTGGGAACCTTTCAGGAGATGGAGGTTTACTAGGGCTTGGACCTCATCCACCATTGTAGCCAAGGGCCCAGAATCAAATTAGGTAATAGAGACTGGATCCAGCTTGCCCAAGGGTTTGGCAGGAACACAAGTGTCTGTGCGCCTGCTGGTGCATCATGTTGGTTCTGTGCCTGCTGCAGGGAAACGCTGAGATTGTGTTGATTACCATGCATCTAAATATCGGACCTCCATCCAAGTGACTTGCTTTAATTCCCTGGATGGGGCAGGTGGGACCCAAGACCCCCTCTGCGCAGACTTTCCCTACTTAGGTCCCTTCTTGCTCTCAGTTGCTTGCCCTATGGGGCAGGGTGCAAACCCTTTTTGGTTGCTGGCTGCCCCAAGGGACAGGGTGAGTCTTGTTTAGCAAGGAAGAAGCCGGTGAATCTAGCTTTTGTTTTGCAATCCTTTGGGACATGCTTACAACAGAGGATTTCATGATGAGTAAATTTTGGTCATTCTAAAAGGAAAATACATCCACAGATGTATTTGTCTTCTGGCTGTGGTTTCTGAAGTCATATTAAATTACATTAAAAGTACTTCTCTCATTGTCACTGTTCTTTTACTATTCAATTAGACATTTAAAAAGATGATAGGTGGGCGAAAGATAAAAAGCTGAATGATTGTCTCTGCCTTGGGGGAGATGTTCTCATGGAAAGGAAGTGCACTGCTGGGCAATGCAGGGAGGTCATTTATGGGCAGCTGGATGGTTAAAATTCTGTCTTCTGCTGCTCTGTTTTCTCTATCAAAGTGTAGCTTAGCTTTGCCAGACTAGTTATTTTAAGCTATTGCAAACAATTTCAAAGCTTTATCTTTGCCCTTGGCTCCAGTAAAGTGGGGACCCCCTGTGCAGTGCTCTCTTGGCATTAAAATAGATCTGAGCTGCTCAAGGGCTGGGGAGGAGGTGGGTTGTTGCAGAGAGGGAAGGCAGACAACAGGGTGGGGGATGCTTTCAGGGCTAGACCATTAAGGGTGCTTCTTTAGGAAGCTTGAGGGATAGAAGTGCAGTTCTGGACAATGTGTAAACCTAAACATCATTTTAAAAGCCTTTTTGGTATTAGCAAAGGAAATCCATTCAGGCTACTTTGTATTTCATTTCTTTTGTTTTCTTGTTTTAAAATTCATATTTCCCCTTTATGATAGGTATCTGCCTATCCATCCATCCATCCATCTATACTAACATCTAGTTTTGGAGAGAGATTTCAGTAGTGAGAGAAAGATGTTGAGAAAGATATTTTGAACATTCTGCCTAGGAGTTTCAGTCAATAGAAAAAGCAGTGTCCAGGAGATAGTACTGGACTGTTATTAGTTAGAATGCCTGAATTGTTCATAAGGAACCAGCACAAATTGTGGCTGAAGTGTACCCTGCATCTGGAGTCTGTTGGGGGAAGTGCTGGCACTGGGGAGGTATAGGTACAGATGGGACATCTTACCATCTGTGAGCTCTCCATGACAGGCAGGGGATCAGACAAGCCCTAAGTGAGTGGGTAGATAAATTAGAGGGAATTTGGATGAGGTTATTTCCTCCCTTATTGGCTCAAGACTCTCCCAAATCTCATTACTAGGATTCTTTTTGTTGGCTTATGGCCTTGTTACTGTCCCATAGCTGTCTTATCAGGTTTTTACACCTTAGTGTGAATTAGTTTATTGGCTTCTTTTCTTAGAACCAGGGAGAATGATGAGTAGATAATGAGGGAGAGGGCAAAAGGGAAAAAGGTAAGGAAAGTGAATGTTTGGGTGTACTACAGGTCAACTTCTTCTGATGGAAACCCTTGCCCCGCAGGGCCTGCCAGCAGCAGCACCGCCTGTACTCTTCAGTTCTCCAAACAGAACCTTCTTTCCATTATTGAGATGTAACATCTGTTTTAAATTATGTCACTTGTACCAGGACAGTCAAGTGATTGGCCCCTTCTTCAGAATAAGTGTGAAGGTAATGAGCCAGATGCTTCCAGGAGAGTATGTTATTACCTGCATGTAAGTTAGTCACAGGGTCGTGCATTCATTTTTTTAGGCCACCATTAAATTACTCCTATAGAGTACATTTTTATTTTTTATTTTATTTAAGTTTTTTTGAGATGGAGTCTTGCTCTGTCACCCTGGTTGCAGTGCAGTGGCGTGACCCTGGCTCACTGCAACCTCTGCCTCCCAGTTCAAGTGATACCCCTGCCCCAGCCTCCCAAGTAACTGGGACTACAGGCACATGCCACCACACCCAGCTAATTGTGGTGTGTGTGTGTGTGTGTGTTTGAGACAATGACTCTCTTTGTCACCCAGGCTGGAGTGCGATGACATGATCTCGACTCACTACAACCTCCACCTCCCAGGTTCAAGTGATTCTTCTGCCTCAGCCTCCCTAGTAGCTGGGATTTCAGGCGCCTGCCACCACGCCTTGCTAATTTTTGTATGTTTAGTGAAGACAGGGCTTCACCATGTTGGTGAGTCTCGTCTCAAACTCCCGACCTCAAGCAATCCACCTGCCTCGGCCTCCCACAGTGCTGGGATTACAGGCGTAAGCCATCATGCCTGGCCCTAGAGAGTACATTTTAAATCACTCCTCCGTGGCTTGAAGTTATTGTATGTGTAAAGAATGGATTCTCTTGTCTCGATGTAATATCTTTCCTCCAAATAATAATAATTAAAAACACTTAACACTAGGGATTTGTGTATTGATTTACCAGCATCTTTTAATCAGGTTCCATAAAATCTTTATACAATCTCCAGCAGGGAAATATATTATTAATTCCATTTTTCTAAAAGATAAGCCTCTGAAGTTAGGCCAAACCACTTACTATGATAAATTGCTAGACTTATTTTTGTCTTTTAGGTGAATCCCCTCAGCTATTGGATTATCCAAACTCTTCTTATCATTCAGGTCCCATTTAAGTAACATCTCATGTTTATATACCTATTTTTAATGAACATTGAGGGCTTTGTACTGTGTCGGCTTGGCTACACTGTAACTATGTTTCCCAGAATCTTCTTTTCTTTGTGTTTTCAGGTTAGCATTGGCCACAGGTTTTTGCCCAATATTTGAAAAGCCAAAGTGACCTTGTGCGTATATTATATTCTGAAGGTAGGTAGTAGGTCCCAGGCACTGTAGCAGCTCACACATGTGGTGGAATCTGCTGGCTCACCTAGTTGGTGTAGGGCAACTCCCAAACCTGAAGCTCCTCCAGCTCTTCATATCTCTTCCATCAGCCTCTCCAAGTGCTAAGGCAAGTGGGTGTGTCGCCCAGGGCATCAGGACTGAGATGGTGGGAGACAGGTAGAGGTCCCAGCTCATCCTTATGGTTTCTAGTTTGTTCTTATTTTCACTTTATATTCAGTTTTCCATCCTAGCTGTCTCTGTGGCTGAACTATAGTGAATTAACTATAGCGGACCAACTCTAGTCACAGTGACCATAGCCTGCATGGACTTCTTCATCAGCCTGCAAATACTGCTCCTACAATTGCGTATGGTCTAACCTCTATAATAAATCCATTTTCTATATTATTTGTAGTAATATAGTGATGACTGTGTAACCCTGCATAATACCTAGAAATTTAGATTTATTTAACAAGCATGTGAAATGTAAGCTACATGAGGGTTTCCGAGAAGTTACGAAACCATTTCTGAATATAGACAATATTTCTTAAATACAAGATGCCAGGGGTAGAGATAGAGCAAGAGATTATAATGGTGCAATGTAAGAAGAAATAGGGTAGCAATATAGCAAACTTTTTTTTACCATCTAATATCCTGTCCCCAGAATAGTGCTTGACACATAATAACTCCAAACTAAGTATTAATTGGGTTAGAGTCACAAGTTTGAGCTCTTTAACTATGAAGGGATAAGATAAGCAGTTCCCTATGTTTTGATTTTATCTTGCATTTCAGATGCCTGTGAGACTTCCAACTAGAGATTTGGGATTTGACAACTGGTTCTATGGGTCTGATATCAGTAGAAAAATCTGGATGGAATCTATGTAAATTTTGGGACTATTAATATATAATGGGCATGGATAAGAAGTCAGGAAGAGGTAAGAGGGGAGACGGGCTGAGGAAAGAACCTTGGAAAACAAAATTGAATATTATATCAAGTTCTTACTTTCTGGTAACTGAATTATAGAGCCACACCTTTGGCTTCATGGTCGATGAGGTACACATTTATACCTTGACATTAGGCTGGGCTACCTGACTGACTTTGGCTAATGAAATGTTAGTGGACTTGATATGAGCAGAGGCTTGAAATGTGCTTGAGGAGTTGGACTTCCCCTCTTCTGTTCTGGTGATCTGTGCATGAGAGAAACATGTTCCCAGGGGCTGCTGTTCCTTCAGGCTGGGTCCAGAATCAAAACAGGTAGAGATTAGAGCCCAACTTGCAACCCAGAGTCAAGCTCAGCTGACGCACACTCTGATGCTGTGCCCACCCTGGTTTGGCTAAACTATAATTCACCTGCTGACTTGAAAATGTGGGAATAAATGCTTGAATAAATCCCTGAGTTTTGGGATTGTTAGACAGCATTATTGTAGCAATTGCTGACTAAAATACACAGCAAATATAAACTGAAGAAAAATAACTTATGAAGGGATCTGAGAAGAAAGGGCCAGACAGGTAAGGGAGAACTCAGGAGCAAGGAGTATTGTAGGTGCCAAGAAGAGAGGGTTTCAACAAGGAAGAAGTGGCAATCAGTTTCAAGTGCTTGAAAGGTCAAGAAAGTCAAGGACCATAATGGAATTCACTGGATTTGACAATGATGAGATTGATGAAATTTGTATCTGATTCCTACAAATTTCTCTGTGAAGTAGGAGATGCAATCTTCTGAGAGTGAGGAGGAAGAACAACAGGCCTGTAATAAAGTGGTAAAAGTTTGAAAATTCACTGAAGGGAAGGGGAGATAGAGACCATGTGATTTTCTCTAGCAATGACCATAACCTTGATAAAAGAAAAATCTAGGTGATTGATGTGGTGTTGGAGATTATTGGGATGTGTTAATAAAAAGGCAAACGTGTTCTTGTCAATCCCATCTATTATTGGCCCTTCTGAGTTCCTGAAGCCCTAGAATCCATAATGTATACTTTTCAACTTTTTCATATGTTATATTCTTTCTGGCTTTATGTGCTAACAGTATTTTATCTCTCTTTCCCTCTCTCTGTTTATTCATTTGCCCATTCATCTGTCTGTCCACCCACTCATCCATCCATTCTTTATGTTAGTCCCCCAAGGATATGAGGGAATTTATACATAATGCTATATTGAAATGTTAAATTAAAAATACAAAATTCAGAATCAAGGAAAATGTAGATAAGAACATATTAGTCACATAGTAAGTACCCAAAACAATTTTTGATTGATCGATCAGGTAGCAACCAGAAAAATATGGCTTATAGACTTCATTCTAGATCTAGATTTCCCGCTTCAGGCATCTACCACTGTAATTAAGTCATATTTTATGAAAAAAGAGGAATTTGAGAAAGCTAACATGAAATATAGGAATATTTAAACAATAAACTCTCAGTATGAAAAGTTAAAATAAATTCTCCTTTGTGTCTTAAATTACATAGGGAAGGAAAGCATTTTAATGTAATTTCCTCCATTCTTACCAGACCATGTGATCAGTCACTCTTGTCATACCTGCCCCTTAGGATAGATAAAACAAGTAGTGCTGTCAGTTGTTAGACTTCTGCATGGAAAATATATTAGTGTTTACCTTTTGGGGAGATGGGCAAAAGACTGCAAAATACACAGTGAAATCTGTTTTTTTTTTGTACAAACAAAAAACTTTTACCTACTTTAAAAGGAGAGCGCTTTCTTCATTGCATTTGCATAATTTTATAATGCATACCTAGAAAAATACAGAGTTATTTCCAGGAAAAGAAGTTTGGTTATCTTGGTTAATTAGTTCCTTTTCTAGCTCCTCTTCAATTGAGAGGAAAATGAAATTGGTATCATAAGCCCTATGTGATAATCATATTTCATAATTATGCTATTACTAGTACCTTAACAATGGATTTAAAAGGCTGGTTCATCTCCCTTTAAAGTTTAATATTCACATAAATTGAAAATCATTTAGCAAACATACCTATATGTCTCCTTGGGTTAGAAAGAACTTTTTAAGAAAGTAAAATATAAATCAGTCCAAGTATCTCAGTCTTCAGGACCACAATTTCCTCCAGTTCTTCTGGCAACACAATTAACTCCAGTCATTTCCCAGACCTTCCCTACAGGGCCGTAGATGCTGTGATAATCTGGCAACAGGATGTTCTCCCAGACAAGTGACAAATCCCTATTGATAATATCCAAAGTTTTGATCATTGCACATATTCCCTTGACTTTTAAGGTAGCTTTTCCTTGCTCTTTCAATCAGCATCTGGATTGTAACCATTTCATAGAACTTAATCAATTTATTCATTCAATAAATACACTTTTTTAGGACCTACTATGTGCCAGGCATTGCACAGGACCTGGGAATACAATGATGAACCAGATTGTGCATGTATTTATGGGACATTCTGTTTAATGGTGAAGACAAACAGAATAATACAACGTAAGAACTCTCATTGTATTTCTTTTTCTTTGTTTCTCCCACTCAATGCATCTAAAACTGGGGCAGGGAAGTAGGAGTCTATGGACGTACTCTTTGAAGTCCGTATTTTCTATGGTAATTTAAAAAGCTTAAATTCACTTTGATGGTAATTAAATTTTTTCAAGTATATTCTTGGTCGTCTTGATAACTACTTTATAACTGAGTAACATCCTACCATTTCTGTGCCAAGTGTACATTTATGTTTACTCAAAAAATCAGTTTTAATAAATAATCATTCACATTGAGAGATGTTTTTTCTATACTATGACATCATTGATTGCATTATTGTAAAGCTGTTAATCCTAAGTTTTTGGTTTGTTATCTAGTATGTAAATTTTATATGTAAATTTGTTTTGGTTGCACAGTTGCCATAAATACAGCAGAAATAATTAATCCAAGTTTTATGCTTTTATTTATATTTAGTAACATTATGATAAAAGCCATTTAAGTCAAAAGAGGGAGGGGTTTACACTTTTCTTGAAAATTATAGGATAATTTTCCTTTAAAAGAAGTTCCTGCTTTACTTGTGTTTGAGATGGTTCTGGTTCCCTGTCAGTAATCTTTCAGAAAAGCTGTTTGAGAAAATCCCTTTTCTTCATTTCCTTTGTGTTGGTGAAAACTGTCATCTGACAGGTTATGATCTTCCTTATTCCACCCTCAGCTCCTGAAGTGAGGGGGCATCCAGCTAAGTGTGTTAGCAGAGTGTAATTTAGAAATACCAAAGGGCTGAGTGTTTTTTTTTTTTAACCCCATTAAAAATTCTTTAAGTGAAAACATTTAAGCAAGGTTAAGCACAGTAACCGTCTGGGTTATTTGTGAGTCAGATTTTCAGTTTTAAATCGGGCTATGTGTACTCCTAGCATCCGATGAGCTATGCAGGATGTAAGAAGATGGAGGATATGACCATCACATTTTCATGGTGGTAAAAATTAGAAAATAAAAACAAATGCTATCTATGGGGTAAAATGCAATTTGCATGCATGTTTAAGTGAAAACTTCAAAGGAATTCCAAGTTTGAAGTCAGACACTGCTTTGGAATATGCTAGCAAACATTCCAGGGTCTGGCAATCTCTCTTCTCTGTCTTAAAGGGCTACTTTGGCAGAAACGTTTGGAAAGCGTTGTGCAGGAGAAATGCTACTCAGGGCAAGAAACCTGAAGTTGTCCCCTTCCTACCAGATCCTGAGTGTTTGCCTGGAAGATTGTGAAGATTTTCTTTTGCAAGATTTCTGGTGGTAGCATTATCAAATCTTGGGTTTTTTTCTGGCTCTCCTTACCACCCTGTCATGATAGTGGTTGCACTTTTTGTTCAATCGACAGCAGAGTGCATATTGCACATAAGGAGTTGAAGACATTTGCAATAACATCTCCCTCTGAGATCTTATATCTACAGATTGGAAACCACTGAAGTAGTTGACGGTCTCTTCATCTGACCATCTCATGCTCATCATGTCCTGGTCTCTGCCAACCAGTGTATCAAGTTTACTCATTCATTCAACAAAATTACAAGCTTCCTGAAGTGCAAGGAGCTGTCTACATGTAATTGGAAGCTCTAAACTTGCATTCCCACATCTCTCTCTTCTCCATTAAATATGCTGTCTCCTTGCATTTGGTTTAAATGCATTATCTATTTAATGTTGGCTCATTAGCCTTAATGTCTGTTTTAGTCAGGCTGAATCAATTAAAACACTAGTTAAGTTGGATCAGATCTCCAGTTTACCCCTCCAGTTTGGTGACTGAAGAAGCAGCAGGCCAAATAGCCAAATCTGGATCCAGAGACATCAGTCCATTTATCTCCTCAGTCATTTTAAAGCTTCGTATGAAACTGTCTGCCAACATTTTGAGTCTATCCCTTTGCTTGGTATAGTCTCTGTCTTTGAATAGTGATTCTTAAAGCAGGTGGCGGTGGTATGTGGATGTGTGTTTGTATATTTTGAAAAGCATATGGTAAAATTATTGTCTGACTTATTTCTAATCTCAATATTTAATTTTTTCACATAACAGCAAAGGGAGGCATATGACTTTTTTGTTTATAAAAGAAGGCATGGATTTTAAAGAAATTTTAAGGTCATATTGCAAAATACAACCTTAGAATTTAGAGAGAGTGAAATCTTGCCTGTGTTCCAGATGTCACCTAACACTGTTAAATAGTGAAAACATGCTATTTTTAATGCTCCGTTCCTGATAATTTAGTAATTGCTTCTTATTAGTTTAGATTTCCAGCAGTCTCTATATCTTGAGAACAGGAAGTAAAATCAAAACAAACAGAAGGCTTTAGTGACTTTGAAATATATGTTCTAAAGCTAGTAAGCCACACTATACTCTGCACATGCTCATTCAGACCCATTAACTCTCATATTATACAAAATTCAAACAACCTGGTGAGACAGAGTCTGTTGTTGTCTATCCTATGATTCTCAGACTTTATGTCTGGGGTGGGGCTTGGTAATTTGCATGTCTAACAAGTTCTCAGATAATGCTGGTCTGGGAATCACACTTTAAGAACAACTGGCCAGCCTGGTACGGTGGCTCACGCTTGTAATCCCAGCACTTTGGGAGGCAGAGGTGGGCAGATCACCTGAGGCCAGGAGTTCGAGACCAGCCTGGCCAACATGGTGAAACCCCGTCTCTACTAAAATTACAAAAAATTAGCCGGGCGAGGTGGCGGGCGCCCGTAGTCCCAGCTACTCGGGAGGCTGAGGCAGGAGAATGGCGTGAACCCGGGAGGAGGAGCCTGCAGTGAGCCGAGATCGCGCCACTGCACTCCAACCTGGGCGATAGCGAGACTCCGTCTCAAAAAAAAAAAAAAAAAAAAAAAAAAAAAAAAAAAATCAGCTGAGCATGGTGGCAGTGCCTGTAATCCCAGCTACTTGGGAGGCTGAGGCAGGAGAGTTGCTTGAACCCGGGAGGCGGAGGTTGAGTGAGCTGAGATCGCGCAACTGTACTCCAGCCTGGGCAGCAATAGTGAAGCAAAACAAACAAACAAAAAACAACTGGCCTACCCCGATATCCATTTTCCCCTTCCCCTTAGAAATGAAAGTCAAATTTTATTTAGGGTGGCAATGCATCCATTAGGGTGACATTCTATTTCCCAGCTTTCATTTTAGCAGTGGGGTCATGTGGCTCAGTTATGGCCCATAAGATGAAATAGAAATGTTGGTAGTACCTTTAGGACAATAGTATATATAAAAAAAGAGTATGCTTTGGTTATTCTTCCCTTCCCTGTTTCTACAGCTTAGAACATGGTTGCAATGGTTAGAGCTCCAGTAGCCTTCTTAGATTGTGAAAAAGTCACATATGGCAGAGCAAACTCATAGGGTCTCAAATAGCCTTGTGGAGTCTTCCTGCCTGGTTTGCTTACCTCTGCACTTCCTCTACATAGGCGAATACACCTTTTGTGTTTAAGCTACTACAGTTGAGTTTCTGTTACAGCTGAACTTAACCCTAACTGATACACTTTGTCAGTTTGATTTTTCAGCAGCTTCAAAGGACCAAATTGGAAGCAGGAAGGGCTGCTTCTGGTTGCAAGTGAGAAAAAAGAAAAATTATTACAGACCAGAAAATCAATTAATGGTGAGGTGGCTGACTTCAAACCAGTGAGAAGGTAGGAAAAGGTGTAGAATATTCATTCTTTTTTTAAATTGAACATAGTTGAAGTTGACAAGGCAAACTTCAGGTGCTTTTTTTTTTTTTGGAGACAGAGTCTCGTTTCTGTCACCCAGGCTGGAGTGCTGTGGTACGATCTCAGCTCATTGCAACCTTCACCTTCCAGGTTCAAGCGATTCTCCTGCCTCAGCCTCCCGAGTAGCTGGGATTACTAGCATCATCATGCCTGACTAATTTTTGTATTTTTAGTAGAGACTAGTTTTGGCCATGTTGGCCAGGCCAGTCTCCAACCCCTGACCTCAAGTGATCCACCTACCTCTGCCTCCCAAAGTGCTGGTATTATAGGCGTTGAGCCACCATGCCCGGCCCAGGTGCTTTCGTTTTTTTTTTTTAAATGAGGATAAAATTATTTTTTTAACTTTTATTTTAGGTTTGGGGGCACACGTGAAAGTTTGTTACATAGGCAAACATGTGTCATGGGAATTTGTTGTACAGATTATTTCATCACCCGGGTATTAAGCCCAGTATATAATAGTTATCTTTTCTGCTTCTCTCCCTCCTCTCACGGCTCAAGTGGACCTCAGCCTCTGTTGTTTTCTTCTTTGTGTTCATAAGTTCTTATCATTTAGCTCCCACTTATAAGTGATAACATGCGGTATGTGGTTTTCTGTTCAACTTCAGGTGCTTTTTGACTTGACACGTTAGACTCTTCATTCCCGCCTTTGTCGTCAGCATTTATGGAGCTAGGCACTGTGTGAGTGAGGACAAGCATAGTGTACCTCTGCACTCAAGGCGTTCACAACAGAGCCCAGGACGGTGAGAAATTGGCCTATGTGAGGACTTAGGGGTGTGTGTTGCAGTTATTTTGTGTAAGTGGGTAGTTGGAAGGGTTCTTTAGGAGAACGCTCCTATGGTTATTTACAGTTGTGGAAATTGTCCTAGGCCAAGTACAGACACAATGGCTGAGTGTAAAACCGAATACTCCAAGCTCCTGGTTTAGTTATCTAACAAATGACACTGCCTAGCTTGTCCTAAATCTCTTTCAATAACTGAAATTTATTTCCCTCTTGACTACCTTCTGACAAAGGGGCTCCTGTTCTCTTCCATTCTGTCATTCCCAGAAATACCAGTGCAAGAAAGCTTCATCAGGAACTAGGGTCACAGTGTCAGACAAAGCTTATTGTCTGGGTAGGTGATTTTATTCCAGGAAGAGAGCTCCTAAAGTAATACCAAAATACCAATAAATGTAGCTAGACTGACTCATTTTCAAGCCTTTTACGGTTCTATTTTGTAAACCCAACATAGAGAATAATTAATTTCCAAAATCTACAGGACACCTTACTACCAATTTTTGTGGGGAGAGATAATGACTTGAATGGAACATGAGCAGAGAGTTGATTTTAAGTAAGGAAATGGGGTCAGAGAGAGGTTAAGTGGCTGGCCTGGGGTCAGATAGCAAGCTGGTGACTCA
Source organism: Pan troglodytes (assembly GCF_028858775.2). Classification (NCBI taxonomy): domain Eukaryota; kingdom Metazoa; phylum Chordata; class Mammalia; order Primates; family Hominidae; genus Pan; species Pan troglodytes. The sequence continues at coordinate 53,058,093 of NC_072408.2, read as the reverse complement.
ACTTTGCAGCTCCTGGATCTGAGGACTGCAAAGAAAACCAGAGCTCATTTCCTCTAGATAAGTTAACTGCCCCATATCTGTGGTCTGCCATAAGCTTTTAAGAGCCACATTCCTTTTGTGACTATAGACCTGAGTTCCTATGGCTTTCACTGGAGAATGGAAAACACTTTCAAGGTCAGACTGTGTTACATAGAGGGCAGAATAGCACTTATTTACCACCAAAAATCGTCATGCAATTTGTAGGAACTGCCGTCTTTTGCATGCCTTCTGGTCTGCATGCAGCATATGCATAATAAGCAGCTTGTACAATAGATGGAGTGTCTTGGAAACGATCACCTGCATTTATGAAGTGCTTACTATGTGTCAGGCATCTTCCAAGTGTTTTACATGGATGATCTCATTTAATCCTCATGATAACCTTGTGAGGTAGGTCAATTTATAGCCCATTTTACCACCCGGGATACTGAGGCCTTTCAGGGGTTAAGTTCCTAGCCCAAGTTGATAATGCTAGAAAAATGGTCAATTAAGGATTATGAACCCAGTTTGGTCTGACACAGAGGCCGCATCCTTTATCACCATGCTATTCAGAATTCTTGTACACACATACCTATGGTTTTTTTCTCTGCTTCTGTTATTTCAGTATTATAGAGTAAAACTTCATGCAGCGGTAATTTTTATCTTGACCTTAGACAAATAATTGGTCTGACTAAAAACAAACAAAAAAATGGAGATCTTAACAGCAAGATTGATTGTCCTACCTACCTGCAAACATTTCAAAGGTGCCTCTCTCACTGCAGGGTTGTTTTGGAAAGATCTTAGTTATATATCAAAGAAAATAATATCTTCCACACTAAAAGGTTGAAAATAGAAATATTTGGAAGTGGAACTCTATTTGAAGTTCCGTGACGTATGGTGACAATGTGAACTTCTAATACTCTTCATTTGCTGGAAAACACAATCCTCTAAACTAAAAAAGATGGTGGAATGGACATCTATGAAAGTTTTTGTTACTTGAAAAGTTTGCTCCTAAAATGGATTTGTGTGTGGGTGCATTGGAAAATCATTCATTTCTTTTGAATGGGAGACAATAATTATAGATGAATAAGAAAAATACAACTTAAATATTAGAAATCATTGATTTTTTTTAGGTGGCAAGATATCACCCTGGAATTATGGTTAGATATTGTAAATTGAGTTAAAAAATTTAGTTAGAAATGATTTTATTAAATAGGTGTGAAAAATCTCGATTTTAAACAGTGCACGCGTGTGTGTGTATGTGTGTGTGTGAGGCTTTGGAGCATTGGTAGGTTTCAGAATTCTGTTAAGCCAACTCTCATCAAATGATTACAAATATAAGAAGGAGGGGACCAAGCAAAATAGAAAAAATGAAAGTCATATTATAATTTTTCAAGATATGAATATTTTGAACCCATTCTTCTTTTTTAAAAAACATATATTATGAATTTGCAGGGATACACAATGTTGAGGTGGGAGACCCAGGGTCTCTTGATTCAGACAAGATGGGTAGAGCATCCCACCACCTGATGGCAGCAGACATGAATTGTGGGCTACTTTTTTTGAAGTATGAGTAAATTTCTTATAAACTAAAACTATAATTTAAAAAAATTAAAATAACCCTTTTTTAAAGTTGTAAAAGCAATGCTCATTTATGTCAAAATAAGACAGAAAACACAAATAAATGAAAAGGAAGAATTAAGAGTCATTTACAGTCTTAGAGATAGCCACTGTTAGTACCCTGGGGCATGTATTTCCAGGTCCTCTGTGTATGTGTGTGCACACAAAAGCAAACATGCATTAAGATCATTCTACATGCTATTTGTAACATGATTTTTCCACTTAATTGTATACTGTGACAATGATAATATATTATAAATGCTTTTATATGACATAATTTTTCATGGCTGTACTTGCACATTTGGGATTAAAAAATATTTTGCTATTATGAATACTGGGATAATTTTCCCTTTAGGAAAACTTTGAATTTACCATTAATTATTTTCTTGGGTTAAATTCCTATTTTTATAATTTCTGGATTAAAGGGAATGCAGATTTGAAGATTTTTGAAACAGTCTATAGTGTCCTCCAGAGAGGTTTACCAATTTGCACTATGATTGTTTGTATATATGGGCCGAGGTTAGCTTGAAAGTTCTGAGGCAGTATTTTTGGTGACAATTATGACTGCATTGCAGATTGTGAATATTAAAAATAAGGTTTGATGTGTGGTTAGCCTAGAATAAAACATATTAGATGTGAATATGTTGTATATTACTATTGGTATAATTATTACCATTGAAATCCAAGATCTTTTGGAGGTCTAGATGAATGTCATACAAATTCATTGACTGCTGGCATAAGCCTTGAACATGTGGCAAGCTTAGATATCACTAAAATCTGTTATTTGAAGAACTTGCAAAAAATTGGCATGTGTGGAAAGCAGATGCCTTATATTGATAACAGTTAAGTTTTGCATTTGGAATGTTGAACCATGTGCATAAGGCTAATATCTTTGAGAAAATGTGGATATTTTTAACAAGAAAGCATATGCTTAAAGGAAAAAAAAATCCTTCATGTGGTTTCAATACTTAATTTTTAGTGGAATGTTCTTTCCTAAAGGTGCGTGAATTATTTAATGCTCTTCATTTATGGAATATTATGTGATAGATTTGACTGTATTTTAATTGTGTTATTTGCATTATAGCCCTTTTAATGAGAACAGTAATTCTTGGACAAGGCCCTACATCATTGTTTAAAATGGTGTTGAGATTTTGTTGACTACATTTTCTCAGTCATCTCAATGAACCAGAAAAACACATTTAAGGTGGTAACATTATGTAAAGGTACTTTGATATATCCAGGCTTCTTGCAGGTAATTGATTCATTCCCTCCCTCCCTCCCTCCTTTATCCTTCCGTCCCTCTCTCCATCCCTCTCTCCATCCATCCGTCCATCCACTGACCCACCTGGCCAATCATTCATTTATTTTTATCACATACCTACTTTATATCAAGTCTAGTGTAAAAACTTTCATGTTATGGAAGAAAAAGTAGCAAATTAGCCCCACTGTCAACAATGGAGGGTTAGCAAATTACAAGAGTAAATTTGTGTGGGGAAACAGAAAATGAAAGAATTTGGGCTAAAAGATTCTTTTCTGTGTTTCTGAAAGTTTTAGATAGGCTACCTTCTTTTAGTATCTCATCTGGCTATTTCTATTCATTCTTATGGTTTAAAATGAGGTGAAACTTCATGCTGTAGTCATTCATTCACTCATTTATTTATCTAATATCTACTATGAACCAGGTCCTCTCCTATTACCAGGGATAAGATGCCAGCTTTTTCCTCAGGGAGCATGATTTCTGGACTGTACTTCCCCTTCCACGCTGGCTTCCCAGTGGGTTAGCACCCTGTATTTACCACTGCCACACTGTATTGTAATTACCTGTTTATCAGTCAGTCTCTTCACAAGGCTGCTGTGCTCCTTAAGGGCAGAGCCTCCTCCCTGTTTCCTGCTCTATGTCCAGCCCCTGGCATAGTCCCAATTACGGTTGCCCTGTAAATATGTATTGAGTGAATGATTGTTTACCAATATTTTGCTACCCCTTCAGTTTACTTTAGGGCTATGTTTATCTTGTTTGGGTAAAATAGTTGTATACATCTTATGGCCATAAGAAACTTCTGTTTGACTTTTATTTCACTTTGTCAGGCTGAAGTCCTACTATATCCTTCCACATACCCTATGCTAAGCTACTTATGGCTTTCCATATGGGCCCTGTTCCTTTGCTCAGATTTTTCCCTTGCACAGAACAACTTAATCTCTCTTTGCTCCTCTTCCTCAAGGCCTGTTTGACTGCCCCTTCCCTCATGCTGTCGTAGTGCACTGATCCAATCTCTTTAGATTTGTTTTTTTTTTCAATATCAAGTAATAGCTATTTGTTCAGTCTGTCTCTTCCTTCATCGACTGTAAGCTCCTTCCTCTGAAGGAGGAGCAGTTCTCATTTTGGTATTCTCCATAACATCCAGGGCCGTGCTTGACACATAGCAGGAGGCCAATAAATGCTTATGAGATGAATGGATATATGAATACACTCTTCACAGTGAATGGACTGTGTGTGACTAAGTTGAAAAAACTCATCACAGAGGAAGATGTGTACTTGGGATAAATAATATTGGCTAAAGGGAAGGGCAGGCCATATGGCAGGACATAGGAACAATATGTATGGCCCAGAGAGCACAATGTATTTATCTGGAGAGCAACAAAAGGATAAGATTTACTAACAGGTAGGTTTAGAATCCAGAAGACTTTGAGCATGAGGCACAGGAACATGGCCTTGGGGACCCAGTGAAGGTAAGCCACCTTTTTGATTCTTGAATTGTATTTCCAATATCCAGATATTTGTGACACCAACTCAAGTTATCTTTCATCTGTGTCTATGTTCTTGACTAATACATTCAATACGATGAATGTCACTGCCATGAAAGATTTTGGTGATAACTTTTGGCTGTGTGCAGTGGCTTATGCCTGTAATCTCAGCACTTTGGGAGGCTGAGGCAGGTGGATCACTTGAGGTCAGGAGTTCGAGACCAGCCTGGCCAACATGGTGAAATCCTGTCTCTACTAAAAATATAAAAACTAGCTGGGCATGGTGGAAGGCACCTGTAATTTCAGCTACTTGGGAGGCTGAGGCAGGAGAAGTGCTTGAACCCAGGAGGTGGAGGTTGCAGTGAGCTGAGATTGTGCCATTTCATTCCAGCCTGGGTGACAGAAGGAGACTCCATCTCAAAAAAAAAAAAAAAAAAAAAAAAAAAAAAAAGAAAAAATCCAAGGTAGCTCAAATAGTACAATAATAGAGTTAGGACTTCTGGGGCACTGAAACCAAACCTAGTGTTTTTTTCTCAACAACTCTCTTATCTTTCTAATCATGAAGGTAGTTGGGGATGACAAAGAATGGGTGATTAGAGAAGAGTAGGAGAAAATGGGGAGGTAAAATTATGATTTACTCATTCACTCAGTGACTATATAGTGAGCGCTCCTCCCCAGCCCTACCCTCATGTCAGTGAGTATCTCAGTCCTCAGGGATACCATACGCAGGCAATTGAAAGACAGTGAAGTAAAAGTCTTGGAAGTACTAAACAGGGTGCCTAGCTTAGTTGCGGAAAATCAGGAAGTGATATCAAATTGTGACTTAAGGAAGGTGAAGGTTCTAGTTAGGTGCTGCCTGCAAGAGACTCACCTCACTTTTAAGGACACACATGAACTGAAAGTGAAGGGATGAGAAAAGATATTCCACACCAATGGAAACCAAAAAAGAGTAGAGGTAGCTGTACTTACATTGGACAAAATAGACTAAGTCAAAACTGTAAAAAGAGACAAAGAAGAACTAATGTTCTTATATCTATAATGATAGAGGGGTTAATTCATGAAGACGATATAATAGTTGTAAATATATATACCCAACACAGAACACCTAAATATATAAAGTAAATATTGAAAGACCCAAAGGGAGAGATAGATTGCACTATAACAATAGTAGGGAACTCACTTTCAAAGATGGACAGATTATCCAAACAGAAAATTAATAAAAAAAAATTGGATTTGGAGTACACTGTAGGCCAAATGGACCTAAAAAGCATGTACAGAACATTCCATCCCACAGCAACAGAATGTACATTCTTCTCAAGGGCACCCAAAACATTCTTCAGAATAGGTCACATGTTAGGAAGAGATCTGTTTGGAAGAGACTGGCATCAATAACCCAGACAGCAGATGGAAAATAGCTGCTGGGAGTGGAAAAGAGTAGATGTGATGTTGGACTATACGTGGGAAAGGAAGGAAAAAAAGTTGATAATTTTGAAGAAATTACATGAATACCCTTGTTTTTAGTGATTAAAAGAACAGTTTTTTGTATTATTTACAATTATGTTTACAAAAATCTATATAATTAGTTCATTAGTGAGATTCTTACATATCTTAAGCTTTTTTTTTTTTTTTTTTTTAAGAGATGGGGTCTCATTCTGTCACCGAGACTAGAGTATATTGGCACAATCACAGCTAACTGCAGCCATGATCTCCCAGGCTCAAGCAATCCTCCCACCTCAGTCTCCAGAGTAGCTGAGACTGCAGTCACATGCCACCATGACAGGCTAATTTTTTATGTTTTGTAGAGACAGGGGTCTCACTATGTTGCCCAGGCTGGACTTGAACACTTTTTAAGCAGTCCTCCCATCTTGGCCTCCCAAAGTGCTAGGATTACAGGCCTGAGCCACCGTGCCTACCCATGTTCTTCAATTTCATTTCTTATTAAAGTAATATAACTGAAAGCTCAAGTAGCATAGCTGAAATTATGCTTTAACTTTATTTTGGAAGTATTTTTTTAAATATAAAAATTACCTTTTTTGAATTAAGAAATTAGTATATATTCTACTACAGCTCTGAAAATCAGAATCTCAGATGAACATTGACTTTAAAAAAATGTATGAGGGGCTGCGCGGTGGCTCACGCCTGTAATCCCAGCACTTTGGGAGGCCGAGGCAGGCAGATCACGAGGTCAGGAGATCGAGACCATCCTGGCTAACACGGTGAAACCCCCTCTCTACTAAAAATATACAAAAAATTAGCCGGGCATGGTGGCGGGCGCCTGTAGTCCCAACTACTCGGGAGGCTGAGGCAGGAGAATGGCGTGAACCTGGGAGGCTGAGCTTGCAGTGAGCCGAGATAGTGCCACTGCACTCCAGCCTGGGCGACAAAGCAAGACTCCTTCTCAAAAAAAAAAAAAAAGAAAAAAGAAAGAAAAAAAAGTATGAGGATTTAACCTATTTATAGGCTACCAGAAGGCAAGATAAAAAGGTTTCTTCTGGAGTTCAGTTCAGGGAGTCTACTTTGTCAGAAAAATAGAGCCAAACATATTAATATCCACAGACTTTTCTAAGGGAGGATGCATTTGAAAGAGAGGAATTCATCAGTTTAGTCCCACTGACAAGGCCGGGCGCGGTGGCTCACACCTGTAATCCCACCACTTTGGGAGGCTGAGGTGGGCGGATCGTGAGGTCAGGAGATCGAGACCATCCTGGCTAACAAGGTGAAACCCCGTCTCTACTAAAAATACAAAAAAAAAAAAAAAAAAAAAAAAATAGCCGGGCGTGGTGGCGGGTGCCTGTAGTCCCAGCTACTCGGGAGGCTGAGGCAGAATGGTGTGAACCCGGAAGGCGGAGCTTGCAGTGAGCTGAGATTGCGCCACTGTACTCCAGCCTGGGCAACAGAGCGAGACTCCGTCTCAAAAAAAAAAAAAAAAAAAAAAAAAAAGTCCTGCTGACAAGTAGGAATGGAAAAGTCAGTGACCTCTCAAACAAATCCATTTCTACACACTCTGATGACCATATGAACAGGTTAGCAGGGTCTCCATTCCCCTTTCTGGGGATGTGCGGAATGGAAATCAGTGGCAGAGCAATGGTCTTTCTTTGTTTTGAGATGGAGTCTCGCTCTTGTCACCCTGGCTGGAGTGCAAAGGTGTGATCTTGGCTCACCACAACCTCTGCCTCCCGGGTTCAAGTGATTCTCCTGCTTCAGCCTCCCAAGTAGCTAGGATTACAGGCACATGCCACCATGCCTGGCTAATTTTGTATTTTTGGTAGAGACGGGGTTTCACCATGTTGGCCAGGCTGGTCTCGAACTTCTGATCTCAGGTTATCTACCCACCTTGGCCTCCCAAAGCACGAGGATTACAGGTGTGAGCCACTGCGCCTGGCACAACTGGTCTTTTCCATGAGGGAACGTAAATGTTCTCAGTATGATTATACATTGGAATAAAGTTTCTTTGGGAAGAATTACCAGGGTTATATTATAAGCTCAAAAGTGAAAAAGTCAACCCCCTAAGTAATATCTATATGTCATAGAATGGCTAAGTTCTAAGATCTATTTTCTTGCCTCGTTTATGGAAATTGAGCTTATTACATTATTTCACAATGCAAACAAATGAAGATTTTGCTTAATACACTCTGTGAGTGTATTTCAGAGCTGGAGAGCGAATGTAGACAAAAGCCCAAAAATGGCAGAATATTGACTGTCCAACCCCAGAGCATGATGTGGTGAGTGCCTTGCATTTTATGTTGTTGAATCAGAGCAGCTAAAATCTCCCCTCTAGGCTGGGAGAATCATATTCCATATATATGGAGGAAAGAATAGACTTGTGGACTCTCAATACCTATCTGTCTGTCTGTCTATCTATCTATCTATCATCTTTCTATCTATGTATGTATCTGTCCTGTAGAATAAAAAAACTTCAAGTTTTCTTCTCCAAAGTGTACAGATTCAGAAGCAACTGCTCTGCTGCTCTGCTGCTGGGAAATTGCCCTGTGGTAATATTACCCCCTGGACTCTAAGGTCTGAGCCACAGAGCGGCACTGGAAACCACGGGAGTGACAATGAGCTTGCCTGCTTACCTGCTGTAAAAGGAAACAAATTAGACAATAATCTTCTCTTCTTCCTCCCTCCCTCTCTTTCTGTCACTTTTTATTCTGTCCCTTCCTTCCATTTTCCCCCTTCTTTCTCTTCTCTCCCTCTCGATCTTTCTCTCTTTCCCAATCTGTCTCTTCCCCTCCCATTCTCCCTTCCTCCAGTCACTTCTCCATGTACTACTGATAGAGATAAGACACAAATGGTCAGACAAAACAGGAGATATATATGTGTGTGTGTGTGTATATGTGTGTATATATGTAAATGTATGTGTGTGTATATATGTATATATGTGTATGTATGTGTGTGTGTATGTGTGTGTATATATATATATATGCTGCAGCAGTTTTGCAATGTATTTTTTATTCTCAGATTTGCAACTTAAATTCAAAGTAAATTCTTTAAGGTTAACTATTGGCCCATTCAAGGTCATAATCTCCCTGGCTGGCGATGATTTGTGTTAAAACCTTATTCTGTATAATATTAAGCTTTACATAGAACTTTAACTTTTGAAACTGAAGAAAAAAATATGATTTTTTAAAACTTTATCACTTCAAAAGAGATTTGGGTTAGAAGATGGAAAACATATAGGACATTGACCAATTAGGTGAATTGCGGCTTTGAGGTTTTAGAAAAAGAACTATTTATAAAACTTGGGAGCAAGGATACTGGGTATTATCCAAGAAGATTTCTTAATAGAACTATGTTCTTCAAATGGTTATCTTGGTGTGCTTTAATTTATGGTCTCTGATGGTTAGGAAATCTCTAAGTAGAAAGAAAGAATTATGAACCTAGTGTGAAGGTTATAATGGATCTTGACAAGGTGGCTTAAAAGGAGACATTACGGCATCTAGGAGATGAGAGTTAACCTTTTGTTCTTAGAATGTGTAATTTGCCTCAAAATCATCAAAGTTGTCAGCAGATAGTATTTCTTAATGTCTCTTAAGAACCTGATATCTTAAGATCTGTATACATAATCACACATAGTTTAGGTAAGTCACTTTACTTTGACACGTTGTTAATAATCTTTTCTCAAGATATCTTAAATAACTGGAAATATCAACCTTAGAAGAAGGAATTTCACAAATACCATTTTCCACACTGAGAGAAATACGAGTTATAAAATAAACTCAGAAACTTGCAAATCCCTAGTATTGGAATACGGAACTAATGGTAAGTAGTTCAGGTTCACATTATGGAAAAGGAAGAAATAAAAAAGTGCAAAAGTAAAATGTCCACCAGAGACTACCTTAAGATGAAGAGAAAGATATTTGCCGAGAACTTTGTAAAGGTAAACAACCCTTGGGAGAAAACAATTATGCTTATAAAAGTGATTATTCCTGTGCTTGACTTGGTTAATGTGGACTTACAAGAGTGTACTTTTCAGGCTGTACTTTTTCAGTTCTTTTGAGTACTTTTCAGTATTTTGAGGACTGAAAATGGGCCATGCTAGTAATTCCGTTACCTCAGTTCTAAAAGAACCCTCCCCAAAATCTTGAAGTACGAGGGTTTACAGATGAAACTGGAGTGTAAAAGTCAGCAAAAAGCCTTGTTAGAAATATGGACATCTTCTTCATTAAGACTTCATAAAGATATTCCTTGGCCCTAGGCAAAGCATAATATTTGCAATTGCTCCAGCGGGAGCAATATACTTATTTATATATATTTTGTAAACCAAAAAGTATTTGAGGCAGATCTCAGTCAGTTTGGAAGTTTATTTTGCCAAGGTTAAGGACATGCTGGTGACATAACCCAAGGAGGTGCTGAAAGCATGTGCCCCAGGTGCTCAGGTTACAGCTTGGTTTTATATGTTTTAGAGAGACATGAGACATCAATCAATACATGTAAGATGTACATGGGTTTGGTCCAGAAAAGCAGGACACCTTGAAGGTGGCAGGGGGTAGGGGTGGGGATGGGGATGGGCTTCCAGGTCATGGGTGGATTCTAAGATTTCTTGATTGGCAAGTGGTTGAAAGAGTTTATCTGAAGACCTGGAATCAATAGACGGGAGTGTCTGGGTTAAGAAGGATTGTGGAGACCAAGGTTTTCATTATGCAGATGAAGCTTTCAGGTAGCAGGCTTCAGAGAGAATAGATTTTAAGTGTTTCTTATCAGAATTAAAAAGGTGCCAGACACTCAGTTAATTCTCTCCTGGATCAGAAAAGATACCTGGAAAGGGAAGTGGATTGGGTACAGAATATAGATTTTCCCCCACGAGAGAAAACTTTGCAAGGCCATTTCAGAATATATCAAAGAAATATATTTTGGGGTAAAATATTTTGATTTCTTTGAGGGCTAGCTATCTGTTATGTTGGTATCTTATTGTTACAGTAAGCTTGCTTTGTCACTCTTAAGGGCTCTGTTTTAATGTTAAATGCTGGTCAGCTGTGCCTGAATTCCAAAGGGAGGAGAGTATAATGAGGCATGTCCGACCCCACTTCCCATCATGGCCTGAACTAGTATTTCAGGTTAACTTAGGAATACCCTTGGCCAAGAGGAGGGTCCATTCAATTGGCTAGGGAGTTTAGAATTTTACTTTTGGTTTATCATATACATATATACACATACATATACATGTATATATGTGTGTATAAGAGAGAGAGCACACTGTAGACTTGCAGACTCACTGAGCATAACAAACCTGCCAGGGTATATTGTTTTCCTTATTTTATAGTTAAGAAAACTAGGAGAAGTAGAGTCACTTTTGGACTCACCACCTGGCTAAAAGTTGGTAAGAGTTTGTAAGCTTTAGGGCAATGGTCACATAGAGTGAGTGGAACGAAAGAACCCTGACTCCAAGCCGTGCCCAGCTCTGCCTTCCAGAGCAGTGTGAGTTTTCACTGCTGGATTTTAGTGCAGTCTTTCCTTATCTCTGTTAGGGAAGACAGTGAATATATTACAGAACCATTTTCCAGCTAGGGAAGTGGTCACAGAGAGGTTATGAGTTTATATATGGTTAATTGCAGAGCCATGATTTGAATGAGATTGTGTTCTTTCTTCTGGAGCCTGTTAATCCAGATCCCGCACCCTTCCCTCAAACAGACTCCTCCAGAGAATGCAGGCATGTGGGGGACCAGAGCCTGAGGGTCAGGTTAGGAAGGGTTACTGACAAGGTGACTAGGCAGTATGCAATGGTCTTTAGATGAGCATTTCATACTCATTTTGATCCTGTACACACACCCCCTCTTGAGGCTGCAAATTACTGTACGATAATTTATTATTATTGAGAGAGCTACAGGTAAAGAAAAAAGGACAAACATTTCACTTAATATAGTTAATCAGCTGCGGAAAATTTAGAATTTTGGAAGGATATATCTCAAAATTCTTAGCCTAGTGAAGGCATGGTTATCCATACTAATAAAAACCATAGCTCTCCTGCCTTTTTCCAAGCTCTTTGTCTCAAAGGACATATTACTCATATCTTTGTTTAGGCCTCACTATATCTTTCTGGCTCAACATCCCTTCGGAGGCTCTGAAAGTAGTCAGAAGGCAGAAGTGTTAAGATTTCTCCATGATGTCATTAATAAGGCAACACTGACCTCAGAACCTAATTCATCTTGAGCATCGTACATATCAAGCAGCACTTTCTCTTCTTTCTGAGGAGAGAGAAAATGTGTTTTCTGCTGGTAAGGAGAGAATGGAGTTGGGGGTAGAGGGTGAGAGGGCCAGTGTCTGGCATCTGGACAGCTGGATCACTGGGAGAAGTGTCGAATGACTCTTGCTCCTGCCAGACAGGCTTTCTCCAGTTGTTTCAGAGTCTTCAAAATGCTAATACAGTACGTTTGCATTTTCATTTGTATTGGCTGAGGCTTGTGTTAAAGTGCTGCCAGCTGCTGTAACAGATAAAATTTGAAGTCTCCATGGCTTGACACAATGGAAGTTTCTCTTAAAGTCCAAGAGGTGGTGCAGATATGGGTCACAGAAGGTGGGCTGGTAAGAAGGAGGAAATCTGGTCCACATGGTTATTCAGGAACCCAAGCTGAAGAAGCCTGTACCGTTTTCAACATGTGACATCCAAGGTTACCATGGGTGACAACATCTAGTCTGCCCATGCAGGAAGAAAGAGAAGGTGGAGAAGGCATACCTACTTCTTAACCAGCTGGTTTTGGAGGTGACAGGAATCACTGCCATTCATATACTCTAAATGAGAACTAGTCACATGAACTCACATGGGTGGCAGGGCACTTGCAAGTAGAGTCCTGGGTGGCAGTACCTCCCAGAAACAACTTTGTACTCTGGAAGGTGAGCACAGATAATTTGTGGAGAGTCAGACTGCTCTGCTATGGTATTCTTTAGTGCAAGCAATTAAAACTGATTCTGGTGAACTTTGGTAGTAAAATGAATTTATTAGGAGGATATTAGGTGGCTCTAAGAGCTAATAGGAACATTTCTGGGGTGAGATTACAGAAACCACCTAAGGAACTTGTTAAGATGTGGCGGCCAAAATGAAGAAACACTTAAAAAAATCTTTTTGTATCCTTATTCAATATTCAAATTCCCAGGAGGAGTATTTGACTAATGTAACTTGGGTCACTTGCTTGTTCCACAGATTGTGTCCAGAGGTAACTCCTCCAAAAAAAAAAAAAAAAACAAACAAACAAAACAAACAAACAAACAAAAAAACACGCATTTAGTAGCCAAAGAAAATGGGATGAATTTGAGGCAGCCAAAACAGCCAATGGTCACCCCCCCACTTTCATAGAAGATGCTAATTTTAAGGTAAGAAAGGAAAATAAAGCCAATTCCACATCATGAAGATCACCACGTACCAAGTATAATGGATATCAGAGTGGAAATGGTAGGTTTTTGAAAGTATGACAGATTTCTGAGGAGTCAGAGAATGTAGTTACTGCTTTTATAATCATCACCATGTATTCCTTTCCTTAATGCTGTTCTTCAGAGATTTTATATATTGTTATTTCTTAAACATACCATGAATAAAGTGCTGTCATGACATTGTCTTTGATGCCTTCATCTTTTGAGAAAGAAACACAAGAGACCACATCTTTAACCTCCGTGAAATGGAGGGAGTAGAGATCGTATATTCCATACGCTTTAAACAGATTGAGGGGACTAGTGCATTAAGGTTCTTTGAGTTGTGAGAATCAGAAACCCAACTTAAGCCAGCACAAACAAAATGGTAACCATGAAGTCCAGGAACTTCAGGTGTGGTTGGATCCAGGAATTCACATCATGTTATAAAGAATTGATTTTTTTTTTTTGATCTCTTGGCTTTGCTTTTTTACTTCCTCTCTTTTTGTCTTTTTTTCCTTCTCTCAGCTTTGATTTTATTCTTAGGTAGGCTTTTATTTGATAGTAATAAATATGGATTCAGCAGCTCAGAAGGAAAGAACCACAGGAGAGAGAACCTCTTTTTCGCTAGTGCCTAGAGCAATTTTGGAAAAAAAACTCTCATTGTCTTTACTTGGGTCACAGGCCACTCCTGTTTCTAGTAAAATGGGGTACTGCATTAGGCTACTGTGTGTCACATGTGCAACTTTGTGGTAGGATACTGGGGGTTGTGTGGTTGACAGGTCCACCAGATGGGAGTAGCACCATTCCTGGGTGGAAAAAAATAGAGTGACGAAAAGTGTGATTTCACATAATCTTAACAAAAGAAACAAACAAGAACCACTTTGAAAGTAAATGACTTACAACAAACCTTTATTATTTCTCTTGATTGTGTAGGTCAGCAGGAGATTCTTCAGGTCTAGGCTCCTCTGCTGATCACTGCAGACACCTGGTGGCTGATCTGGGCTCGAATGGCCTGGGATGGTCTTACTCACATATGTGGCAGTTGGCAGACTGCTTGGTCTGGGGGAGCCTCAGCTGGGCAGCACAGCTTTGCTTTTCATGGCTTCTCATCCTTCAGTAGGCTAGCCTTGATTTCTTCACATGGTGGCTTCAAGGTTCCAAAGAACAGCAAAAGAGAGAGAGCAAGCCCCAATACACAAGCACTTTTAAAGTTTCTGCTTGTGTCACATGGCTAAAGCAAGTCTAGATTCAATGGATAGAGAAATAAGCTTTGCCTTGATGTGAAGAGTTGCAAAGTCACCTTGCAAAGGGGCTTGCCTACAGAGATGGGACGAATCTTGGCTATTTGTGCAATGTAACACAACCTAACAAAAGAAGCTCATTCTCTCTTCACCTCCTTCTCTCACTTGGCTTTGTCTTGACTATAAGTGAACTCACAGCTCCAGTGCCCACTGCCCACTACAACTTGATTATAGTCTATCTTTTAGTGAGTGAAAGAGAGAGAGAGAGAGATCGAGAGAGTGAGAGTGAGAGAGAGAGGGGCCTCCCCTAGATTATGGATTGCTTTTCCTAGTTTATGAATTGCTCCTATTGGTCAAGTTTGCTCAACTGATCCAGTCAGTTCTTGTTAGGGGCAGGTAGAGTCATGCTGTAAATAGGGCTATGCTTTTCATGGGACATGGATGGCATCAGTTAAATTAGAAAATTGAAAGAGGATATTGGGCATGGCAGACAAAGTGACTGATGACTGTCCTGAACATAGATGGGACAGGATCCAAAGTCATTTCTTTTAAATCCTAATATTCTGTTGTGTACCTTTATGTAACTGTTAATATTATGTGAACACACCTCAGTGTAGTGCTTTCCGCCATGGCAGAAAAAAAATAAATCCCAGATAGATGATCAGCTTCTGATGGTTAGGAATTATGTTTCCTTTTCCTTTACATATGCCAAGGCATAGAGTAGGTGGTCATCAAATTCTTGCTGAATGTGCTTGAGTGGTGGAGGGGCTAAAGAGAAATCATGAAGTAGGCATAAGTTAAGCTTAGTGAATTTCAGCTTACTCATTGTGCTTGGTTATTTGATTCTCTGGAGAAGGCCAAATTCAACATAACAAAAAAGTTTATTGAGGTGATAACCTGTATTTAACTGAAATTCAAAATATTGTGTTCCTAGATTATTAAATTGAAGAAGGAAGAAGACATAAAGTATGACAATCTAGGAAGTTATATGGGGCTTACACAAGTCTTAGAAAGTGGAACAAACTCTGAGAATTGAAATTCAATTTTACTTAATTGTGAAGAGAAGATTTTTCAGGGTTTTAAGGTTGAAGTTCTGTTCTTTATTTGGCATCAGAAAAAGTTATATCATTGAAATTAGACATACACTAGGCCTTGAGTAAATGTCCCTTCATTCTTTTCTTTTCTTTTTTTTTTTGAGATGGAGTCTTGCTCTGTCGCCCAGGCTGGAGTGCAGTGGCCTGATCTCGGCTCACTGCAACCTCCGCCTCCCAGGTTCATGCCATTCTCCTGCCTCAGCCTCCCGAGTAGCTGGGACTACAGGCGCCCACCACCACACCCGGCTAATTTTTTGTATTTTTAGTAGAGACAGGGTTTCACCGTGTTAGCCTGGATGGTCTCGATCTCCTGACCTCGTGATCCGCTTGCCTCAGCCTCCCAAAGTGCTGGGATTACAGGCGTGAGCCACCGCGCCCGGCTAATGTCCCCTCATTCTTAAGTGGCGCATAGATTGAGACAGAAGTCAGACACAGGAAAAAAAAAAAATCTGTTTCTTGACCGAGTATTTGGATAAGAAATGATGATATTCTGATCCAAATAATATAATGCCTTCAGGAAATTTTTCCTCCTTGTCATAATATAAGTATTTAGGACAATTCTTCTCTTGTTTTTTCCAAATTGGATAACAGAATTGGGATATTTCATTTCTCAATTATCCATGGTAATGGGAAAAGGAAAATATGTGGGGAGAAAAGCATGAGAGAATATAGATAATTGGTATCAACGAGTAATTTCTAAGCCTCATTACTTTGTTTCACCCGTTCATTTTAGTCTCCATCCTTATCCCACCTGGTTTTTACTAGAGATGCAACAAACAACTCATGAACATGGTTTCAATTTTGAGCCTTTTATTTCAAAGTGATGTGGGCTTTAAAAGGTGCAAAGACACCCAAAAGCAACTTACCAGGAAGAAGGACAAATAAGGACATTAACATTTTACATGATCTGAGAGTTGCCTCTGTTAGGTGTGAACTAGCTTATCAGGAAAGGGTCAGTCATGGTAATTGTATTATCACCATCTCAGCCTTGGAGGACTGATAAAATGGGCACCAAATCCTCTGGAGAGGGATTTATAGGAGTGGAGAAGAGCAATGACAAGAAAGGTTTCTGTATAAAATGTGATAAGCACCAGCAGAACAAATTGGATTCCTAAAACATCACGCTGAGGTCAAGAAAGGACAATTAAATCAAGACTATAATAATGGCAACATGATCTCCACTTACAGAGTGACTACCTGACGGTATTAGAGGCCCAACTAGAGGCCCCGCCCCACCCATTACCATGGTTAAGCCTCCCGGAAGCTCTGTGGCATAGATATCACTACCCACACTTTGCAGTGAATTCTAGTCCTGAGAAGGGCTTGCTTCCTCCCTATTGGAGAGAAATATTAGTCCTAATTTCTGGATTCTATGAGCCTTAAGTCCAGTCTTTGTTTACATCCAACAGTAACAGCAGGGGATGGCAGGCATGAACCCTGTCAGAAGGAATGTGACCAGCAGACTGTGGGGATCTCTGTGAGACCAGAAGTTGCAGGAGAAAAAGGAAAATAGCCTGTAACGGAAGCCTTTGACGTCATTGGGAAAATGTGGTCCTAACTTAAAAGTGAGATTACTTTGCTCTGTCATTACTTTGCCGAATCAAACCCTTTGAGAAGTTAAGCCATGTTATTCTTTTTATTGCAACTTCTCTTTAGGTTGCTCTGTAAATGACCATATTAAGATGAACTGCATTTTGATAATTCTGAAAGTAGCTTGCCAACAGCTTGGCATTCAAGACCTTCCCTTCAGCAACAGATCAAACATTTACAAAGCACATATTGTGTGGCTAACAGCATACCCGACCCTGTAATATATAAAGAAAGAAATACAAGACCTTGTTCATTTTATTGAAGTTAGATTTTTGCTAGAAAACAATAAAATATCTAATAAAACACTGACTTATGTGACATATATAGAATAAATGTTCTGAGGACAAAATAACGTGTGACATCAGGGAGGCTTTAGAGAAAGTTAGAGTTTGGGTTGGGCCTTAAAAGGTAAACAGAGAATATATAGGTAGAAAGGAGAGAAGGGAAGACCAAGAAAGAGACTATGGGGCCTAGAGGTTCCTCTTGCCTGGTGGGACCAGGGTACTTTTCTTTATTACATGCTGACTTGATTCAAGGATCATGTAGGTCTGCAATGGCAAAAGGCAAACATGTTTCTTAGTACATTGTTTCAAGCAGCCACTCCCCATTTCTTAGCATCAGAATTGAAATCTATTTGCTATTCTAATTGTTGAGTTTTTGGATACTTCCCCCTAGTTGTAGAGATTTATATGTGGGAAATAGAGAAGTAAAAGAAGAAAATTCCTCTCTCTTTGGAAAATATCTGTCTCACTGATCCTTAGATTCTTTGATCTCTCCACTCCCATGAAGGAAAAGCAATGAGAACTATACCCAGATTTAAATAAACACCCGTGTTGTGCAAAGTAACACATACCTTTTAAGTTAATTTTTTTTTTTTTGAGACGGAGTCTCGCTCTTTCGCCCAGGCCAGACTGTAGTGGCGCTATCTCAGCTCACTGCAAGCTCCGCCTTCCAGGTTCACGCCATTCTCCTGCCTCAGCCTCCCGAGTAGCTGGGACTACACGTGCCCACCACCTCGCCCGGCTAATTTTTTGTATTTTTAGTAGAGACAGGGTTTCACCGTGTCAGCCAGGATGGTCTCGATCTCCTGACCTCATGATCCACCTGCCCCGGCCTCCCAAAATGCTGGGATTACAGGCATGAGCCACCGCGCCTGGCCTAAGTTAATTCTAAAGCAACTTAAAAATTAAAATCTGCATTGTTGGTGGGCCAGTGGGGCCCCCATTCTCTTCACTTTCCACAGGTGGGACTACATGTTCAACACCAACTGGCTTGCAAAATCTATGGACCAAGGATTTGGCTGAAGTTGTTGTGTGTGATAAATCATTCCTGACACATTTATGTAAATTTATGGAGGATATTGCAGCACAGTCAAAGCACTGGATTTTTCCATCCTTTACTGTTGGTTCGCTGACCTAACTCTGTAAAGCCTTTTTCTCTTGCCCACAATCCCCAGATCACTGAAGCCAAATATTTAAAGAATGTTTACAAAATACTTTTAGCTCCTAATAGCTGCTGAGTTTTAGGAGGAATTTGACATGATATGAGCCTGTCAACTAAGGTTTGCTGGTAGATGGCTTGAATTATTAGACACATCCAACTAATATTTAGGCCAGAATCTCAATGAATAAGTTGATTTTACTTGTTATACTTACATTATAACCACCTAAGTGTATGATTGAATAATATGAATTATAATATAAATTATTATACTAGAAATTAATAGTGTGTAATAATCATCTCTCTTGGAGAACACAAGGTAGAAAAAAAGCATTAGAACAATTTATAAATACTACAGAGCAATTTCCAGAGTCAGCCAGGGTCTAAACCCAAACCAAATATTATTATTACTCTAAAGTTCTTTAAAAGAAAATATAAAAAGACAAGATAATTTCAGTTGGTAAATTATGGATGTTAAGCTATACTTAACCTTTGGCTGTTACAAGTTTCTGTCATCAGATACATAGCTCTTGAATGAAATGGTTGGTGCTTTTAGTCGATCTGATAACCCCAGTGAAAGGGCTTGTTCGATGATGTCCTGTATCTCTCAGACCTATGCAGCTGAGGGCTGTGAGTGCTTTGAGAACAGGTGCTGTGCTTTCCTCTTCTTTGAATCCCCTGCAGCACCTGGCATAGTGCCTGGCACCATGAAATATTCATGGAATTAAATGGGTTTTAAATACTGTTTTCTGCCACAAAGTCTCCCTTACATTTAATCATGTGTCATGTCATGAATTTGAAAGGAATGTAATGGAATACAGTGGTATGAATGTAGGTTTAACCAGCTCAAAGTAATATAAGGAACCTAGGGAGTTGAGAATATTGGTTTCAGATAACAATTTACACCAAGATCTTGAAGGAAACCTAATTTATTTTAGAAAACTTTAATTACTTCCTTTTGCTACAAAGATTCCAATCATCATTAAGCCAGATCAGTATGGCAAACATGATTGAAGGTATAGGATTTACCAGGTTTTACAGATATTAATTAAGGTCTGGATTCAAATCTTGATTCAACTTCTGCCATCAATAATGTATAGTAGCTCTGAAAGATTTGTGAATTTTTAGAAGATGTAAATGATTAGTGGTTCAGACTGAGAGTTTAACTGAAG
The DNA here is from genome assembly GCF_028858775.2 of Pan troglodytes. Classification (NCBI taxonomy): domain Eukaryota; kingdom Metazoa; phylum Chordata; class Mammalia; order Primates; family Hominidae; genus Pan; species Pan troglodytes. The sequence goes on along the minus strand of NC_072408.2, from coordinate 53,038,335 downwards.
TTCTGTTAGTTTGTAAATGATTAAAAATTGCAAGAGAAAGTCCATTAAAAATATAAATTTGGAGTGCTGGTGAACAAATGTTTTGCCATAATGTGATGTGAAATACTTAATGTTTCTACTCTCTCTTTCTTCTATGAAAATTAATTTCTAGTCATTAATAATTATTGAGCATTATGTACTTGGAATTTAGATTCATGAAATAGAATGGTGAAAAAAGTCTGACTCATAAAGCTTTCATTTTGGTGGGATAAAGACAGACTATTAAAAAATAAACAGATAATTTCAGATAGTGATTTGAAAACAATAAACCAGGTAATATGATAGAGTGAACTGGTATTCAGGGGATCCTTACAGCTGGTGTGGTTAGGGTAGGTCTTCTCTCTAAGAAGGTAACATTTGAGACAAGTTTTTATTGCCAATAGTCATGTAAATATTTTGAGGAAGAGAATCCTTGGTAGAGAGAACAGCAAGTAGAAAATGCTTTCCATGAGTTCAAGGAACAAACAGGTTAGTAAGTCTGGAGTGTAATGAGTTGGGGGTGGGAGGAGTCTGGGACTAATTTTATTTTTCTACCTTGTATTCTCCAAGAGATGAGCATGAGACATTGATCTCAGAGAGTGGGAAATTACTACGTGAATAACTGAGTGCTTATTTAAAATTTGTCCTCATGACCTTTACAATAGATCAGAAAATAGGGTTGTGTTATTTTCTTCAGTAAAGTGTTCTCGTTGCAGATGTGGAACTGATAGTTGAGTTTAACTAACTGTGTTTTCTAGAAGAGTATGATGGTGGAAATGAGGGGCAAGAGAGCTAAAAGTGTTTAAGTGATGATTTTAATGATGAACCACAGAATCTAGGATGCGCTAGGAGAATAAGTGTTTGGACCACCTGCTCTTCACCCCATTGGTGAAGGAGGGATTCCTGCCCTAGGGTTATGGGAATGACTGCACATGTGATACCCGATACTGGACAGATGAGATTAACAGTTGTTTATTAATCACATATCCTTACAGCCTGAGGGAGGAGGGCACTGGATGCCATGCTGGGGCACAGAGCTTGCACTTGGGAATAGAGTGAGCAACGTGGGATTGTAAGAGGCAGACTTTGTTTTCTAAAGGGTAGCAACATCCCCTGGTTCCCCTGGAGGATGTGATTGACTTATTTGAATACTTCTGTGGGCACACAGGGAACTAAAACTTGCTGCTCAGGGGTAAGCAGGAGCTGTTTCTGGTCCCTACGATAAGAAGAGTTGTTTGGCTAGAAGATTTTATCTGTGGGAGTGGAGAAGGGAGGGAAGCTTGCAGCTAGGTCATTCAGGACCCTTCAGATTGTTCCTAGATGTCAAGACAGCACATAATATTAAGCCTGAATTTTAGCTCATATATAGCTGGGACAATTAGGAGTCGGGACAATGGATGGCAGCAAAGGGGTAATGGATTGGAGAGCTCCATGTGTTTGAAGAATTACTGGAATGAGACAAATACTGACAAATGACCAAAAATGGACAAATGGGAGATTTGGAAATGGTTGTCAGAGTGGGATGCTTGAAACTGTAATCTGAGTGGGGCTGCAATAATTTGAGAAAAAATGAAGGCCATGACCTTGGCAGTTGAGTGGCTAAAGTGGAATTGGCTGGTGGTAGAAGATGGCAGGGGTGGATAACTTGGAGACTGAATTCTTGTGATGACAGAGCTGAGATGTGAGGCATAATGAGCTTTGTCTGAAAATTGTTTGGACGTAGATAAGCAATCAGGCTGTAGTCCTGAGTACTCATTAAGTAGGTGGGAGGCCACTGGGTGACTGTTTTCTTCTTGGGAAGGGATGATCTGAAGACAAACAGTGCAAGGGACTGTCTGACTGTAAGATGGAGGTCTGATCCCAGCAGCAGCACTCTGGGCCCCAGATCACTTCTGGGAGCTACACTGCCTAACATAGTCCCTGCCATTAGATGGTAAGTGCTCAATTAATGTTTATCAAAATGATTTAAATTGAATGTGTTGATTAAATAGAACACTGCCAATGGTGGCAATTTACAGAACACCATCCTTAGGAGTTTCTAAATTTATCAAGGAACTGATTGTTTCCTCTCTGCTTTATCAGCTCACAGGTTTCCCTTGGGTACCAGGCCCAACTTAATTCAATGATTTAACACACATTTAATTTGTGTCTACTATTTGCCAGACAGTATACTAGGTACTGAGGATGTAATGGAGAACAAGACAGAAGCCCCACATGAGGTCTTTTTTGTAGTCTCTATATTTGGAAATTTGGAAAAATGTATTTGAAAATAGGTAATTACAATACAATGTGATGAGTGCTATGATCGGACAAGCATGGATAATAAGGAGGGAATTTAACCTAGACTTAGGATACGGGAAGTCTTCATGGAAGGGATAATAATTAAACCAGGATCTGAGAGATGAATGGAATTAGACTGCAGGAGTTAAGTGGATAGGTCAGGATTAGGCAAGTGTGTGTTCCAGGATAAGGAAATAGCATATCCTGATCCTCTTGTGCACTTTCTCTGCCTCTCATCCTTAAAAATTCTTGTATCTTTGCTCCTTATATAATTAAAAGCATGTATTGCATTAATTCACATAATGCTTTTACAACTTGGTTCTGCTGTTTAATGTATGTCCTATAAATTTACAAATGATTGGGGTCTATCCGATCTAGTTCTTCAGAGCAGTGTGAAATTAGGTTATTACTAAATAATGAGGGAGATAACTTTGTATTACATTAGAAACCAGTATATGCATCTAAATAATAGCAGCAGTAACAGGAAATAGAAGCATTTTACACGAGAAGTAGATGTTTAAAAAGAAAATAGACTCACATTCATAGATCTTGCTCTAACCTGGAGTTGGTGTGGGCTCTCATTTTCTGCATTTTTAAAAGATGAAAACAAAATTAAGGTCTTGAAAAAGCGCCAGTTTCTACTCAATGTGAAAAACACTAGCAAGAAAATGGAGACTCAGTCACACAAGCATGGAAGCTGCTCTTTCCCTAGGTGGGCCTCCAGATGAGGATGCAGCCAGCTTACACTCTGATTTCACCCTTTGATTTCAACCTTGAGCAGAGAATCCAGTTAGAATATGCTGGATTCCTGACCACTGACACTGTGAGATAATAAATCTGTGTTGTTTTAAGCTGCTAAGTTTGTGGTAATTAGTTATGCAGCAATAGAAAACTAATACTGAATGACAATGACATTTTTTCCCTAGGGTTGTTTTGAGGCACACATGACACAATCACGTCAAGTATTTAGCATGGTGCCTGGCACGTAATAAACACAGTAAGTGCTGGTTGCTCACAGTATTAATTTGATTTCAGGCAAGTCATTTAATCTAGCTTATTTCATCCCTGATAGACTTTGCTTATTTCATCCCTGATATGACAATGTTAAACTAGAGCTAAATTTTTATCAACTCTAAAACTTGTTTCTAAGTGTCCAGGGATTTCTAAAAAGCCAAATCACTGTTAGGACCTGGGCTTTCAAGAAGGAAATTGTGTGATGTTTCAGAAACAGGAACCACTAATATCAACATGACTGGTTTCATGGACCCTACAATATGCCTTACAACATTTAGGACTTTGATCACTCGGATGTACCTTGCAGGCAATTTTAGTATTTTTTCCTTTGGTAATTGTTTTTGGGAAAGAATAAAATTCAGAATATCTTATGTCTATAGGACACTATGCAGTATGCATTTAATAGTGACTCGACATGTCTTTCAGAAAATAGGGCCTTTTTTTTTTCTTCTTTTTTTTTTTTTTAAGATGGAGTCTTTCTCTGTCACCCAGGCTGGAGTGCAGTGGCACGATCTAGGCTCACTGCAAGCTCCGCCTTCCGGGTTCACGTCATTCTCCTGCCTCAGGCACCTGCCACAATGCCTGGCTAATTTTTTGTATTTTTTAGTAGAGACGGTGTTTCACCGTGTTGGCCAGGATGGTCTTGATCTCCTGACCTTGTGATCTGCCTGCCTCGGCCTCCCAGAGTGCTGGGATTACAGGCGTGAGCCACCGCGCCTGGCCTAGGGCCATTTTTAAAAGGTGAATTCAAAAGGTTGACTTTTATTAGCCAATTAATTTTGAACACAGAACATCCCAAATAAAAAAGCTTATGGTATATTTCGAAACCCTTTAAAGCCATCAGTTTACCAAAATAAACCACCTGGTCTGAGGTTGAAAGTAAGATATGCAATTTCAACAGTTGAAAGTAAAATTTAGACAGTGTATCAAGTAGGTGCTAATATATCTTTATAAGGGTTCATAACTTCCAAATTAGGTTTCTAGGAAGGGCTCAGATTGGATCTCATTAATCATGCTCCTCTTTTAGGATGAGATATTAGAAGTTAGTGAATTCTCACAGCTGTTTAAAGGCAGAGTTCCTGGGTTTCATAGCATTTGTTAACAATGTGCAAAGATCAGCTATAAAACCTAATGTGTTGGGCTGCTTTAGGTAGGACATCCTGGCCACAACGAAATGTTTTTTACCATGTGCTCATTGCAGAGCCCACAGGCAGCATGCAGAAAGAGCAACAATAAACCTTCTAGCAACATGTAGTGGATAATTCTGTACCTTTTATGCTTGCAGCCTGGGAGGAATGGCTTCTTTCATTTCCTTGGTGGAGACTGTGTAAACTTTGATAACTGGAGAAAGAAACTAACAAAAGAAGCATTGTTAAGAACCTAGAGAGATTTTTCTCTCTTTTTTTGAGATAATTTCTTGCTCTGTCATCCAGGCTAGAGTGCAGTGGCACGATCATGGCTCACTGAAGCCTTGACCTCCTGGGCTCAAGTGATCCTGCCATCTGAGCAGCTGGACCCACAGGCTTGTGCCACCATACCTGGCTAATTTTGTTTATTTTTTGTAGAGATGAGGTCTCTGTATGTTGCCCAGACTGGTCTTGAACTCCTGGATTCAAGTGATCCTCCTGCCTCAGCCTCCCAAAATGCTGGGATTACAGGTGTGAGACACTGGGCCTGGTCATGATTCTTTGTTAAAATTTTTTTAATAGGTGTATACACTTCAGCAGATACCCCTTGCCCATTTGCCTGTCACTAATTTAGATTTACTTATAATGTTTTATTATTAGGTATATGTATCTGTAGTCATGTTTATCTTAGTCTTCAAAGGTTGCAACTTGTTAAGCATTTACCTACGCATTTCTGTGGCATCCCATTGGCCAGTAACATCTGAGAAAGAATTGGCAAAGGGAGATGGGCTCCTCAGTAAGTAACCCTTGAGTAGGGAAGGCCTACTGTGTTTCTTGTTCTAGTACCTGAACCTTTTCCTTCGAATTCACCCCCTCCACAGCAACTCTGATTTCTAGTGGTAGGTAGGCTCAATTACCGCTCTTGTTTGCTGCTGTGTGTTGCTTGAAGTTTATTTCTTTAAATAATTAGGTGGAATTTTCTTTCTGACTCCACTTTTATTCAGCATGCTCACTCTTAACATACCACCCAGCACAACATATTTAACCTTTTGTTGCTCATAACGTAAAACTATGAAATCTGCATATGGAGACCACCCTGGGTTTTAAAATTAAGTGGTCTTTCTGGCAGGTGGTCTTTGCTTTAACAGTGCTCTCTATAGTTTATGCTTCCAACACGCATAGAATGATTCTTTGGGGCCTCATAACCTATAATTATGCCAGAGTCAATGTAGTTGGCTCTGAACATCCCCCAAATTAGCTCAAGGATTTTCTGGAGTGATCTTGTATGGAGTGGGGTCCCCACAGTTGAACCCAGGAAACCCGTAGCAAGGTTGGCCATAGATTAATAGAACCACTGTTGGGCATCACTTCAGTTTGTGGAACAGCTGGAAGCCTGTTGTCTTAGTACTCAGGCGTCTAACAACTCAGAAGGAACACTTAAAACTTCATGTGGGGTGGTTTTAAGAAAATCATTGCTTATGGAGACAGGCATATGTGAAGCTAGAGCTGGCTAGGCTCTACATTTATTTCTTAAAAGTTTTTTTTTTTTTAAATAGCCTAACGCACTGGGTAAAGGGCCTGCATTCATGTTAGGCAGCTGGTCTCTTAAGGCAGGTTCAAAATACATTTCTCTGATGGGAAGTAAATTACATTCTCAGCGCCCTTAGCTATTTTGGAAGGTGGTCTTTGGATATAGGTGGTCTCCTTGGCAACTTTATTGTACACATTTAATGTATATATTTGATTAATGCTACTTTATTTGCTTATGTGTGCTGCATCTATCTACAAACTTCTAATGAGTTAGCTTGCTTTTCTATAGATGGAGCAAAACTATCTTTCACTAGGGTGTTTAATAGGTGTTTTAAATTCTAAAATATACTGGCTATGTTTTCAACTACAAGCATTCAAATAACTAATGCTTGTAGTTGGTACTGGAGAAGGGCTTCCTGGGCAGATGACTGGTTTGGGAAAGTCAGGTACCCAGCTAGAGCATGGGGGTGAGAAATTTCGTAGTCTATCTGGAAGATTAGGGGCCATCCCATAGGAGAACGCAGGCACAGGGTCTGAAGTTAGATGGAGGAATAAGGTAATTCAAGGCTCTTTTGATCAGACTATCATAGTGTGAACCAAATTCTGAAGCAAAGTCTTGTTTAACTAGGGTCCAGGGCATGGTCTAGTCCGATGGTATAAGATGACCTTGGCATTCAAATAACTAATAAGCAGCTACATTAGGTATAGGAAGAATATGGGAATAATGGGTCTGTTCTTGGAATGTTTCTGCCATCTTTCCCATTCTGTTTCACCTTCAATTGAGCAAGACCACCTTACTTTTAACCTTCACTGAATTTATCCATTTTCTTTAAATATTAACATTAGAAGAAACTTTGGTTTTATTGGGGGTGGACTGACCAACTGTGCTATGGCATCTAAACTGTGAATGACTGTGCCTGACATTTGATGTAGAGAACAGCCTAGAGGTTCTGATGCCCAGTCTCAGCCCTGAAAATATTGATCTTCTCCCATAATCACCTGGATACTCCACAGTTTCCACAAACTCAGAATGTCCAAACCTAAGTGCATTGCATTTTACTCCTCCTGAGTTCCGTATCTTAGAAGTATTTCCTCCTCCTGAATTCCGTATCTTAGAAAACAGAAGCACTGTCCCCTTAAGAATTTAGGAGTTGTTGATGACCCTGCTTTTCCTTATACCTCATTTCCTTCAGCCAATCAAGTGCTAAAGTCAATTGCTTCTACCTTCCTCCAGTCCCTATTCTCAATTTATTGCCCTTGTTAGGCACTTGTTATCTTCTTGTCTCCAAACTGGATTGTTTCAATATCCTTCCGCCTCTAGGTTTGATTTTTCCAATCTATTCTCAAAGAGATGCTAGAAGGATCTTTATAAAACCTGGATCTGATTATGTCTCTCCCTTGCTTAAAACTTTTCAATGACTACTCAGTGTTCTTAAGATGAAAACCCAAACCCCTATCATAGACTACTCTGCAATTTGACCCCAACTTACCTCTCCAGTCTCATCCCTTTCTGTATTTCTTTTTGTGTACCGTGATGTAGTTGCACTAGACTGTTTGTAATTAATTGAATAAATTGAATACTATTTCATGCATCCTGCCTTTTTATGCTCCCCATTAGCCTTCCTCCCTTTTTTTTTTTACCTAGAGAACATCTTGCTTCCCTGGTGAACACCCACACAACTTTCCATGTTTAGTTCAAGGATCTCCTTCTTTGTGAAGCTGAAAATTCCTGAAACATTTCCTCACCTTCCTCATCCATCATCTGGTAGAATCACTATTCCCTCCTTTGTATTTCACCGCATCAGCTGTCATAGATGCGACGTCATTACTGCTATTCATGTATGTCACTCTATCCCTTTACTAGTCTTTATATTTCTTAAGGGCAAGGATTGCTTCTTATTCATCTTGCGTAGTGCCTGGCACTTAGTAGTGATCAAAGAAATTTGTTGAAAAAAAGTGAATAGATTGTGGCATGCTCACTGCGGTCAGGTATAAAGTTGATTTGATAACAACTCCTGGGTTAAGATTCTTTCTGCATTTTTATAGTGCTTTCCTTTATATTACCAATATTTTTATATCAAAATGAAAAAAAATGGACCCCCCCCCCCGCCTAAGAAAAAAGTTTCAGTTTGGTACAAATTTAATGACATCAGAATTTTTTTTTTTAAAGTTCAAATTTAGGGCCTTAACCAAATACTAGATGTCTTACCACATCCATTTGGAATTTTTATTTGAACCTGGAATGTGTTGGTGCTAAATTATGCTGTGGTTCTGGATATGGTCTTTATTTTCCATTAAGCACATATACTATATACTGAGATTGAATGTTGTGATAACTTTTTTTTCCAAGTGCATATTAACTTCATTTATTCTTTTGTTATTAAGGTATGCAATGAGAAGATGAAGATTGAGGTCCACACTAACGTTTTGTAAAAAAATAGATACAGAAATAAATACAATTGAATAATGTATGCACGTTGAGTAAAATGCCTTAAAGGTTTGTCTCTTCATATAGTTTGCCTTGGATATCAGGATTTTATTTGGTTCACATGATTCTCCTGACTCAGCCCCCCGAGTAGCTGGGATTACAGGTGCCCGCCACCATACCTGGCTAATTTTTGTATTTTCAGTAGAGATGGAGTTTCACCATATTGGTCAGGCTGGTCTCAAACTCCTGACTTCAGGTGATCCACCCCTGCCCCCCTTGGCCTCCCAAAGTACTGAGATTACAGGGGTGAGCCACTGCACCTGGCCTAAAGCATTTTTTAAACTAAGCTGCTTCCCCCCATAGTGAGTGCAGCCCTCTCAAAATACCATGAAACTGAGAAATGTAGACCTATTTATTATGAATACCAGGAATTATCAGCAAAGACCCCACCTGCATAATTCAAGCAAAGGAAAGAACATTTAAAATTTAGAACTCATTTCATCTCCCAGAGTATAAAGTAATCAGTTATCTTGGGCTTTAGGATTTGTTCATAAAACTATTATTTCAATTGAAATGAAGTTGAACAAAAATAGTAGCCTATCATTATAATTATATAAATTGTAGCCATTACAGTAAACAGTTTTCATACATTTAATTTGTTTGCATCCCAGAAATTAAATCCTTTCAGCTCTTGAATTCATAGGAAGTTTATTTTTGTTCAAAATGGGTTTGAAAAGATTTTCCACCAGACATCCTTTTTTTTTTTTTCCTGATTTAGATGATGTTTCTTCTGTGTTTACCCCTACACTAAAGATCATTATTTTTTGTCCTTTGTCTGCATCTTGAGAAGGCTTATACATTGCTGTCTAATGAGGAAATAGCCACAGGGATGGTGATGGCGGTCACACCCTTTTGCCACTGTGGGCTTTCTTCACTCACTGACCAAGTATTTGGGCTGTGTCTGTAGCACATGTGTTCTGATGGCCTCATTTGGGATAACATTTAAATAAGGTTTGCTATAGCAATGCCCAATTGCACGTGCTCATAATTATTCTGAATAACATTTTCCATTTTAAACCCTCATTTTATGGGGTTTACTACGTGGCCCATAAAATCTCCTTCCAAACTCAGCCTTGGCGTAGTTTTTGGCATAAGCAAATTTACCATAGCAATAAATCAAGAGCTCAATTCTCAAACCCACAGGATGAAGAGCAAGCTCATGTTAATCGACAGGGAAAAGCCCCTGTAAGTTTCTGTAAGGATGGCAGCATAGTTGCTGTTGCCAATTTTGCACACATGCTGCACACAACATCAATGACGGACCCGAATTTGGGATGTCTGAAGATGGGATTTGGAAAATGAACACATAAATGATATTCTTATCCTTAGGGGAGTAAAAGTGGTTAAAGGCTTCTCAGAGAAAAGAATAAGAACGGCACAAATTTAGGGGAGTGTCTCTCCTATGAATTTGGTGAGGATAGGAGGTTCTCTGAAAAAAAAAAAAATCTTACATAGGACTAGTTTTTTGTGTGATAAAACCTGTTAGGAGTAGCAGCACCTATTTCCCAGCTCTCCCATCCACTTCTCTGAAGGACATTGGCCAACATCCACTAAAATAAACATTCCAATTATTTCCAATTATTTATTTGACAGTGCCATCCATGGATCCATGGGAGGGAGTATTTTGCACTGCAGTGGTTCTCAAAGTGTGGTCCCTGAGCATTTTTTTAAACTAAGCTTCTTCCCTCCATTATGAGTGCAGCCCTTTCAAAATACCACGAAATAGCATTTGTGTTACCTGGGAACGCATAAGAAATGTGAATTCTTGGGATCCTCTCCAGACCTACTGAATCGGGAATTGTGAGGTGAGGCCCAGAAATCTTCATTTTTATCAGTGATGCTGATGCCTATCAAAGCTTTCTTTTAACTTTTAATTTTTATATTTTTTCTTTTGTTTTTAATTGATACATAATTGTACATATTTATGGAATGCAGTGTGATATTTTCATACATGTATATACATTGTGTAATGATCAAATCGTGGTATTTAGCATATCTATCACCTCAAACATTGATCTTTTCTTTGTAGTGAGAACATTCAGAATCCTCTCTTCTAGTTATTTTGAAGCATCCTCTGTAATGTTTACTACAGTCACCCTGCTATGCTATAGACACCAGAGTTTATTCCTCCTATCTAACTGTAATTTTGTACCTGTTGACCAATCTTTCTCCATCATCCCCTTCACCCCACCCTCCACAGACTCCAGTAACCACTATCCTACTCTCTACTTCTACAAGACCAGCTTTTTAAGAATCCACAAATGAGTTCAATCATGGGGCATTTGTCTTTCTGTGCCTGGCTTATTTCACTTAACCTAATGAACTCCAGGTTCATCCATGCTGCAAATGATGGGATTTCATTCTCTTATGGCTGAGTAGTAGTCCATTGTGTATGTTACATTTTCTTTATCCATTTTTCTGTTGATAGACATTTAAGTTGATTCCATATCTTGGCTATTGTGACTAGTGCTGCAATAAACGGGGTGTTGGGGGGGGTGCAGATATCTTTTTTTGACATATTGATTTCATTTCCTGTGGATAAATACCCAGTAGTGGGATTGTTGGATCAGATGATAGTTCTATTTTAATTTTTTGAGGAATCTCCATGCTGTTTTTTTTTTTTTTTTTTTTTTTTAAATTTGAGACGGCGTCTTGCTCTGTTGCCCAGGCTGGAATACAGTGGTGCGATCTTGGCTCACTGCAACCTCTGCCTCCCGGGTTCAAGCGATTCTCCTGCCTCAGCCTCCCAACTAGCTGAGTCTACAGGTGCATGCCACCATGCCTGGCTAATTTTTTTTGTATTTTTAGTAGAGACAGGGTTTAACTGTGTTAGCCAGGATGGTCTCGATCTCCTGACTTCATGATCTGCCTGCCTCGACCTCCCAAAGTGCTGGGATTACAAGTGTGAGCCACTGTGCCTGGCCTCCATGCTGTTTTTCTTTTTATAATAGCTATACCCATTTGCATTCTCACCAACAGTGTATAAGCTTTCCCTTTTCTCCACATCCATACCAGTATTTGTCATTTTTTGTCTTTTTGATAACAGTCATTCTAGTTGGGATGAGGTAATATCTCATTGTGGTTTTGATTTGCATTTTCCTGATGATTAGTAATGTTGAACTTTTTTTCATTTACCTGTTGGCCATTTGTATGTCTCTTTTTGAGAAACATCTATTCTTATTCTTTGCTCATTTTCAAAGTCAGATTATTTGCTTTTTTGCTATTTCGTTGTTTTGTTTGAATTCCTTACATTATCAGGATACTGGCTTCTTGTCAGATGCAGTTTGTGAATATTTCCTCCCATTCTGTAGGTTGTCTCTTCACTTTGTTGATTATTTCCCTTGTTGTGCAGAAACTTTTTAGTTTGATGGCACTCCCTTTGTCTATTTTTGCCTTTGTTGCTTGTGATTTTGAGTTCTTATCCAAAAAGTTCCTTGCCCAGACCAATGTCATGAAGCATTTTCCCTGTTTTCTTCCAGTAGTTTTATAGTTTCGGGTCTTATATTTAAGTCTTTAATCCATTTTGAGTTGATTTTCGCATATAGTGAGAGATATAGGTTTAGTTTAATTCTTCTGCATGTGGATATCCAGTTTTCACAGTGCCACTTATTGAAGAGACTGTCATTTCCCCAATGTGTGTTATTGGTGCCTTTGTCAAAAACTGGTTGTACGTGCAAAAATTGGTTGTAGGTATGTGAATTTATTTCTGCATTCTCTATTCTGTTCCATTGGTTTATATGTATTTTTATGCCAGTACCAAGCTGTTTTGGTTATAATAGCTTTGTAGTATGCTTTGAAAGCAGGTAGTGTGATGCCTCCAGTTTTTTTTTTTTTTTCCCCAAAGTCGCTTTGGCTATTTGGGGTACTTTGTGGTTCCATATGAGTTTTAGGATTGTTTTTTCTATTTCCGTATAGAATGTCATTTATATTTTGATAGAGATTGCATTAAATCTGTAGACTGCTTTGGGTAGCATGGACACATTAATAATATTTTTCCAACTCATGAACGTGGGATATATTTCCATTTAATTGTGTCCTCTTCAATTTTTTTTCATTAATGTTTTCTAGTTTTCATTGCAGAGATCTTTCACCTCCTTGGTTAAATTTATTCTTAGGTTTTTTTTTATGGTGATTGTAAATGAGATTATTTTCTTGATTTCTTTCTCAGATAGTTCAGTATTGATGTGTAGAAATGCTAGTGATTTTTGTATGTTGATTTTGTATCCTGAAACTTCATTGAATTTGTTTATTAATTTGCATAGTTTTAGGCATTTTAGACAATATCTTTCCACCACAGAGCACAAAATAAGCAAAACAAACAAACACACAAACAAAATCACAATGAGTAATGCATGTGGGTCTTTGCCCCATGTGGGGTATTGTGGGAAATCTGCCATTGGCATGTCTAGCCTGCACACATCCAATTTTATTACCCTTTGTGGGCATGCTTTTGTGGGGGAAATCTGGGCATGCATGGGAGGGTCTTTGTCCCCTTGAGGATACTGAATAAATTAAGTGTTATGCACCAGCGTTTTGATTGTGATCTGTCACATGAAGCCAGGTGTGGATTTTTCCATTTTTGGTGTCAAGTTGGCTTCAAAAAGTGTCAGATTTTGAAACATTTTGGAGTTCAGATTTTTGGATTAGGGGTACTCAGTCTGTACTAACAAATAGAATATCATTACATAATTTGACCACTTGGGGTTTCTCCTCAGCTGTAAAATCAAGGATTTGAAATAAATAACTTTTCAGGTACTTTTCTGCTGTAAAATTTATACATATAATTTGTGTCTGGTGTGTTAATTGGCAGGTACTATTTGTTAAATAAATAAAGCAACTTAACTTTTGTTGCATACAAATACTCTAGACTTCTATCTTCCCCTCAACAATTTATGATTTTCTTACCTTAATTTACATTTTTTACAGTGTGTGTTCCTTAACATCTTATTATAGCTATAGTTATCACTGACTATTTTGTCTTTTAGTATTCATACTAAGGATTTCTGTATTCTGTCATTGTATTCATGGAATATTCTGAATTTGATCGTGAATGTACCTCTACTAGTTCTGAATTTGAGTTTGAATTTACCTCTACCAATGATTTTTATACTTTCACTTATTTTCATGATGGTAGTTATCCTCTCACCTCCAGTTGTAGCACTCTCTTAAGTATTTCTTGTAAGGCTGGTCTAGTGGTGGTGAGTTCCCTCAGCTTTTGCTTGTCTGGGAAAGACTTTATTTCCCCATTTCTGAAAGATAGTTTTTCTGGGTACAGTATCCTTGATTAACAGTTTTTTTTTCTTTCAACACTTTAGATATATCATTTCATTCTCTCTATGCCGGTAACATTTTTGCAGACATATCTGCTGATAGTCTAATCAGGATTCCCTTATGTATGACTTGACACTTTTCTCTTTGTATTTTTGGAATTATCTGTCTTTGACTTTTGACAGTTTGACTATAACGTGCCTCAGAGAATACCTTTTTGGATTGAATATATTTGGGGATTTTGAGCTTCCTGGTTCTGGATGTGTATATATCTTCCAACACTTGGAAAGTTTTTAGCTGTTATTTGTTAAATAGGTTTTCTATTCCTTTTCTCATCTCTTTTCCTTCTAGAATTCCGATAATGAGTATATTCATTCACTTAATGGTGTCCCATAAGTCCCTTAGGCTTTCTTTATTCTTTTAAATTTACTCTTCCTTTTTTTTTGATGTGACTGAATTATTTTAAAAGGCCTGTCTTTAAGTTCAGAAATTATTTCTTTTGCTTGATCTGGTCTATCGAAGTTCTCAATTGTATTTTTAATTTCATTAAATGAATTATTCAGCTCTACGATTTCTGTTTGGTTCTTTATTATAATATCCATCTCTTGTTGAATTTCTCATTTATATCATGAATTGTTTTCCTGATTTCACTGAATCGTCTATCTGTAGTTTCTTGTACTTCACTGAATTTCCTTAAGATTATTATTTTAAATTCCTTTTCATGCATTTCATACATTTCCTTTTCTTTGGAGTCTGTTACTGGAGAATTATTGTATTCTTTTGGAGGTGTCATGTTTCTTTGCTTTTTCATGTTTCTGTATCCCTACATTGATGTCAGAACATCTGGTGGAACAGCTGCCTCTTCCAATTTTATAAAGTAGCTTTTGTAAAGAAAGACTTTCTTCACCTGTAATAAACATCAGCAGTGTCTGCCAGCACTTCAGTGGCTTAGGCTGTGGATCTTTGTGGAGGTGGTAGTACAGTTTTGCTAGTGTCAGTGCTGCTGGGTGGTCCAGTCCTTAGGCCCTGTAGGGTGCATGCAAAGTGTGGCCATTCTGCTGGGCACAGGAGTGGCATTGCTGGGGATGGGGCTGCTGAGTGGGTTGGTCCTTAGGATGTCTGCCAGTGTTTAAGAATCCCTGTAATGGTTAGAATAATGGACCCTCTGATCAGATGGACCTAGCTTTCTCTCTTGGCTCTGTCTCATCTTTTGCAAATTATTTAACCTCCCTGAACCTTAATTTCTTTATTTATAAAATGAGAATATTAATAATGATGATGCTATCATGACAATGATCAAGATAATAAAAATACTAACTCTGTAGCGTTTTGTATTTATTAAGTGAATGAATGTATACAGAGCTCTTGGCACATTGTCTGGAAGATAGTAAGTGCTTAGTAAATTATTATTATTGTATTAATACAAATAGAGAAGACAGGAAAAAATGGGAAAAGGATTTCTCATTTGTTAAGATATGATACTCAGATCTCTTACTCCCTTTAACCCATATAACCCATTTTACAGGAATGTGGATTTTGAAGTAGCTGTACTGGTAGCATATGTCCTACATCACTACAGCACTGACACCAGCAAAACTACTACCACCTCCACAAAGATCCACAGCCTAAGGCACTGAAGCACTGGCAGACACTGCTGATGTTTATTACAGCTGAAGAAAGTCTTTCTTTACAAAAGCAATTCAGCCCTCACTTTGGCTATTGAAGGCTAATAATTCTCTCCTTAAATAACATAAGGCCAAACCATGAGGAGAATTAAAGATGGGTCTGGATAGTACACTTCCAAATAATAAAGGGGATTTAAGCAAAGAATAGTAAATAAAAAATTTGCCATCCTAAAGCCACAAAAAGTATTCTTCAGATTTTGTTTTCATAACAGATAACTTCTCAATCTTTTTTCAAGTTACTTAAATAGAAGTTAATTAGTTAATAGAATACATATAAAGTGTCACTAAGGCTTGTGGAATTTAATTGTTGATATGGTCTCTGAGGAATTTTTAAAATGTCAAATGATTTACAAGATGTTTTGAAGATAACGTTAGTATTAAAGTTACAATTATTATGTCAAACATAATGAATCAGTCATTACTCATAACAATTACAATACACAGCTCTGCTATTGCCTTAATTGCACATATTTATTTTATAATTTAACACGAAAGGAAACTGTGAGCATACCTTAAAGATTTAAATGTATCTTCAATAAAGAAAAATTATTCTAAATAAATATACAGTATAGTAGTAAAATCTTAAACAATTTACCTGTGATATTTGGCATATCAAAGATTGGTTGTTACTACTCTGGTTAAAAATAAGTGATTTTCACTTTCAACCTTGGAATTTATATTCTGAAATCTTTTTGCATTTTAAAAGTAGCTTGAATTCTCTCTTTCTCTCTCTTTGTTGTAGAGGGCTCTTCTGTCTCTCAGACACAGATACAGAAATACATACCCACACACCAACACAGATTTCTCTCCAAAGTTGAATTCTGTTCTGTCTGTCCATCCATCCATCCATCCATCCATCCATCCATCCATCCATCCATCCATTTATCCTGAGTAACATTAAAGAGTTATTTTTCAAATAATGACATGGACACAATTCAAAATTTGTAGTTTCCAATTTGACCTAAGTGCAAATGAAGACTAATAGGAGGACCTAAGTTGTTTAATTCTGGAATACATTATGAACTAGATGTGACATGGTGATATAAAATAATTTCACCGATAACCTTTAGAAAGCAGTATTTGCAGTGTGACTGAGAGTGGGAAAAATATTCAGGAATGAGAAATTTGTATTACATTGTAAAGTCCTTCCACAGTGATGATGAAAGGTGGGGAGGAAGCTGTAAAATTTTCTCTTCCTGCGGGTACAGTAGAAAGGGTTGTGGGTAGGTAGCCTCTCAGGTGAGACAGGCTTCTTTTTCCCTGCCCCTCTTATTTTTTGACTGAAAGAAAAGATGCTGGACAGTAATATCATATATGGAATCACAAGCATTAGATGTGGAATCAGGTAGATTTGCGTGAGAGCCCCTTTTTATTACTTTCTAGCTGTTTGACCGTGGGTGAGTCACTTAACTTCTCAGAGCCTCAGTTTCCTGAAAGCTATAAAATGGACTCATATTGAGCTCAAATTAGATGGTATATAGGAAAATGAGGTAAAACTGTAAAACAGTAGAAATGTTACTTGTTATTATTAATGGTTATGACCCAAAATTATGGCCATTTCCTAAAAAATAATTAGTAATCCAAGGTCCCTATTGCCTTTCTTTCACCCTTAACACTCAAAGGAAGGCAAGCAGAACACCTGAACCAATTGAACTTGTCAGGCTGGGCGGGGGTGGTGGCTCACACCTGTAATCCCAGCACTTTAGGAGGCCAAGGCAGGTGGATCACTTGAGGTTAGGAGCTCTAAACCAGCCTGACCAACATGGTGAAACCCCATCTCTACTAAAAATACAAAAATTAGCAGGGCGTGGTGGCACGCCTATACTCCTAGCTATCTGGGAGGCTGAGGCAGGAGAATCGCTTGAACCTGGGAGGCGGAAGTTGCAGTAAGCTGAGATCACACCACTGGACTTCAGCCTGCGTGACACAGCAAGACTCCCTCTCAAAAAAAAAAAAAAAAAAAAAAAAACGAACAAAACAAAACTTGTCAGGTGATCGTGCCGCACAGATATTGCCCATGATAAAGACTGGCATCTTATAATGGTGAAGTTCCTTTGTATTAGTCAGGGCTCTCCAGAGGGACAGAACTAATATATGAAAGGAAGTTTATTAAGGAGAATTGACTCACATGATCACAAGATGAAGTCCCATAATAGGCCGTCTTAAAGCTGAGGAGCAAGGAAGCCAGTAGTGGCTCAGTCCAAGTCCCGAAGCTTCAAAAGTAGGGAAGCTAGCAGTGCAGCCTTCAGTCTGTGTCTAAAGGCCTGAGAGCCCCTGGCAAACCAATGGGGTATGTTCAAGAGTCTAAGAGCCAAAGAACCTGGAGTCTGATGTTTAAGGGCAGGAAGCACTCAGCGCGAGAGAAATATGAAATCCAGAAGACTCAGGAGGCAGCTTATCCCACCTTCTTCCACCTGCTTTTGTTCTAGCTGCGCTGGCAGCCAATTGGATGGTGCCCACCCGGATTGAGGGTGGGTCTTCCTCTTCTACTGACTCAGGTGTTAATTTCCTCTGGCAACACCCTCACAGACACACCCAGAAACAACACTTTATCAGCTATCTAGGTATCCTTCAATCCGATCAAGTTGTTACATGATATTAATCATCATATCCTGGATCTTAAACTGTTTAAGGGTACATATATATGTCAATTGGGTGAACCAGTACACTTTTTCCAAATACACACATCTACTCAACTGTATAAAGACGTCCGTTTTTGGTGATTGATAATATTCATTTTCTTTAACGTAGGAGACACTATTTTGGAACGTTTTGAATGACATTTTTGTGGTTCACGCTGAAGGAGCGCTTCAGAGGCCAAACATATAGGAACGGCCTTTTAGAATTTTGCTGTCTGTCTCTTTTTTTTTTTTTTTTTCCAGATGGGATCCAAGGTAACAGGCCTTGATGTGACTTTTTCTCTACTGGCATCTTTATGATGATGAAGTTCCAGCATATGTTGGTGGTTCCCTTCCATCTGTCTGGGGATCCAGCAGGGGGATGGAAACCCCAGCCAAACTACTTTTAGGAACAAATACACAATATAAAGACTTTCCATTTCCTCTCATTTTGTTTTCTCTTTTGTTTCTCATTATGTAAATTCCAGAAAACTAATCATGCAGTAGAACAGGACAAGCAGAGCCTTTATGGTCAGAGTTCTTAATTCATCTGTGTTAGATGCCCAAGGCCATAGTCTGGCGTTGTATTTTAATGTCTTGAGAAGAAGGGGGATTGAATGCATTCCAGAATATCTTTGATTTAGTAAAAAAAAAATATCAGGCCCAGAATATTTCAGGATACAGTGCTGAGAACAGAGTACTGGAATTAGCCACTCTAGGAAAAAAGGAGTTTAGCCTTGTTATAGGAGTTAAAGACTGAAACAATTTAAACAAGGTCCTTGTATATCAGAGCACTTTCCTTCTGGTATTCTTGTTAGTTTAACCCATGATAAAATTCTGGATTTTAGTAAATCTGATTCCTGATTAAATTTTTTTCCTGAAAACCCTCTGCCAGGTAATTTTTGGGGGGATTGGAGTGGTAATGCCCTGCTTTTGTCTCTTTTCCATTTTCAAGACTTTTCCTAAGCTGGACTATTTGAATCCCATCTCCAGCTCTCAACTATCCACCATGTAATATAAGCTGGGCATAATGTTAGAAGTACTTATCATGCCTTATCCTATTTTAGTCTCATAGCAATTCTGGGTGCAGATGCTATTATTTATTCCTATTTTATAGAAAAGAAAATTGAGGTATAGGGATTAAATAAATGGCCCAAGGCCACTCTGCTAGTAAGTGGTGAAGCAGGGATCAACCCACTGGAATGCCTTTTCCTTGGGGTCCTAAGACCTGCATAGTCCTTAATCAGAAGGAGATGAAAGAGCCTATTTGACAGCTCAGGTAACTCAGTTCCAACTCGAGTTTGTTGTATTACTCTTGCTTCCTTTACACATTTCTGCCTTGTTCATGAGAACTCCTGTTCCCAGATTTTTTTGTCATAGTTCCCATAACTATGGTTTTATCTTATTCCCTATACCAGGGTTTCTTAACAGTGACTTTTTTTTTGAGATGCACATCTTTGTTGTATGTGTGTGTGTGTCGGGGGTGGGTGGGTGGGTGGGTGGATGGGGCTGTTCTGTCATTTCTTGTTCAGTAGCATAACCGGGCTCTATCTGCTAGATGTCAGTAGTACCCCCAGATATGACAACCAAAGTGTCTCCAGACATTGCTAAGTGTCCCTGCGGTGGGGAGTGGAGGTGGTCGGCCTTGGTTTGGAGCCCCTGTCTTATACCGACATTCCTGACTGCTGGTTAGATTGTCTTACTCAGACTGAGACTCTGCCTTGCTTAAACACTAACGCTGAATGTCAGTTCTGTGCCTGGACCCTCTTAGCACCACACCTTTGTGACGCTAGTCACTTGCTGGAATCACTGCATATTTTCTGGTTCTGGACTCTTCATCAGCATGCATCTGTCCTTGGGGCACCTATCCGCAGGCACCTAACCTGATGATAAATTCTTGCCAGACACCATGTTCTCTGATTTGTGCTAAGCTCCCCAGATGGACTCCCTCTGGCTGTCTCTACAGTTCCATCATGTCTTGTCTGAGTCAATTTGTTCTATGGTATTTATGACTGAGCCTTAAGTCTCTGCTCTGATTCAGCCTTTATCTCTTTGAGGGCTGCTGCCCTATAGTTAGTTCAAATGAACTCTCCACTTTGATCTTTGACTATATTTAAAATTCCACCTTTGATATAGCAGAGAATGCATGTTACATGGGAATCAGGTAGATTTCAAGTTGTGGGAAAGGCAAAAATTTGTATAGTTAATTTTTCTCTTGAAAATTGCATATGAAAAAGCTAGTGAAGACCAACATTTTCATCTTTCACTAAGTCCAACCCAGTTATAATCTTCTCCAGCATTGGGACACATTCCTGTAATTTAATTCAAAAAGAAAGGATTTTTAAATATTAGAATTATATTCACTATGACAAGAAATGTATACCATAAGAGCACTTGGGAACTAAGACTGAATAATCAATGGCATTTTCACCTCTTGCCTCTTACACTAACTTTACGTAGGGCCCTGGCTTCCAAGTAGAAGCAGGAATGGAGTCATATGGAACAATGATTCCTGTGGTTTCTCTCTCTCCTTTCTTTTGCTTTCACTGTTGTTGTTCTTGAATATAAATATGTTGCTAAATACATAGGATGCCATTGTTTTGTAATTGACTATTTCCTGGGAGCAGTGGAAAAGAAGGAAGCAAGAAAGGCTTTGCTAGTGCATATCAGCATTAAGCCAGACATAGTGATTTTCAAACCTTCTTCCCAAGGAGTTCTAGGAGCTCCTCAGAGGAGCTTCAGGCTGTTGGGACAGGATAGTGCTTGTTTCGATAACAGAAGCTCTGCTTTCTTTTCCCTTTTGCTTTTCAAAATTTTGTATAAAATTTAATGTGAACAATAGATTCAATGGCTAAAAAAACATTAAATTGTGCAAAACACTCAGACTCAGCCATATTGTTGATATTTATTTTTCTGATTCATGGTTTGCTTTTTATGTCATGCTTTGATTCATATGAGCATATCCATGCACACTCAATAGTTTCTAAGCATTTTAGAAACAAAATGTAATCATACTTTATATTCTAAGCATAACTTTTTTCATGTATCAATTTATTATGGTCATTTTTGCATGTCAGAACATATAAAATGATTTTGTGACATTCAATAATATGATACCACAATTGATAAGTATTCAGTGCTGTATTTCAAACAATGCAGCAAAAGTTTTTCCTATACATACTAAGTATTTTTTCAGGATAGATTCTGAGAGACAGAGCTTAATAGTCTAAGGTCTGTACATTTAAGCTTTTCATAGAGACTTTCAAGTTACACTAATAAATAGGGATCTAATTTAAAATTATACTGGTAGTATGAGCCTTCTCTATACCAATATCCTAGGCAAAACTGATTATTAATCAATTTAATTTTTACTAAGCAATTGGGTGAAAAAAATTGTTATTTTCATTTAATTTTCCTGATCAATGGTGAAGTATTTTACCTTTTAAAATACTGACTAGTCACTTATATTTCTTCTGTGAGTTACTTTTCCATATACTTAGCTCATTTTTTCTGCTTGGTTGCTTAATTTCTCATATTAATTTTCAGGAACTGTTTTCTAAATACTTTTTCCCCAGTTGCTTGTATTGTATATATTGTATTATAGTCTGTCACTCACCTTCTAATTTTGATTATCATTTATTTAACTGTTTAGTAGTAAGGATATATATATTCAAATCTCTCATTTTTTTGATCTCATTTTAAAATGATGTATTTTGCTTAGAAGGCCTTCTGTGTTATAGGCTTTCAAAAATATCCTTTTAAATAGTATTTTATATTGCATTTTTTGTTTAGACATTACTTTTGCACATGGCATGAACCTGACTCTGTTCTTCAAAATACAGTCTGTGTTTTAGACTGCTTTTCAAATAATTTATCATTTCCTTACTCTCTGAGTCTGTCAGTGATGCTATAACAAAATACCTGAGATGGACAATTTATAAAGAACAGAAATTTATTTCTCACCATTCTAGAGGCTGAGAAATCCAAGAGCAAAGCATCAGCAGGTTTCGTGTCTGGGGAGGGACCAGTCTCTACTTTCAGGATGGTGTCTTAAACACTGCTTCCTATGAATGGAAGCTGTGTCCTCATGTGGCAGAAGAGACAGACTCAGTCCCATAAGCCCTTTTATAAGGCACTAAGCCCTCATTACTTAATCACCCCCTAAAGACTTCACCTCTTAATATTATCACATTGATGATTACATTTCAACATGTGGGCTGGGTGTGGTGGCTCACACCTGTAATCCCAGCACTTTGGGAGGCTGAGGCAGGTAGATTACTTGAGGTCAAGACTTTGAGAGCATCCTGGGCAACATAATGAAACCTTGTGTCTACCCAAAAAACTCAAAAATTATCCAGGCATGTTGGCATGTGCCTGTAATCCCAGCTACTTGGGAGGCTGAGGTGGGAGAATTGCTTGGACACAGGAGGCGGAGGCTGCAGTGAGCTGAGATCACACCACTACACTTCAGCATAAGTGACAGAGTGAATCCTGTCTCAAAAGAAAAAAAAAGATTCAACATATGAATGTTGGAGGACACATTTAGACCATAGCACCTATTGAATTCACATGCCACGTTTCTTATCTTTTACATTTCTACATATAATTGGTAAACTCTGAACTTTGTATTTTTTTTACTTTTAAAATAAACTTTTAAATTTTACTCAATAGTTTTAGTAGGTTTTTTTTAGCATCAAACAAAATAGATTTTATTTATTTCAATAGGTTTTTGGGGAACAGGTGGTGTTTGGTTACATGGATAAGTTCCTCAGTGGTGATTTCTGAGATTTTGCTGCACCTGTCACCTGTGCAGTGTACGCTGTATTCAATGTGTAGTTTTTTGTCCCTCCCCCCAGCCCTTTCCCCTAGTCTCTAAAGTCCATTGCATCATTCTTATGCCTTTGCATCCTCATAGTTAGCTCCCACTTATGAGTGAGAACATACGATGTTTGGTTTCCTATTCCTGAATTACTTCACTTAGGATAATGGTCTCCAATTCCATCCAGGTTACTGTGAATGCCATTATTTCATTCCTTTTTATGGCTGAGTAGTATTCCATGGTATGTATGTGTGTGTGTGCGCATATATATATATATGCGCACACACACATATATCATAATTTCTTTATCCACTTGTTGATTCATGGCCGTTTGGGCTGGTTTCATATTTTCGCAATTGCGAATTGTGCTGGTATAAACATGGGTGTGCAAGTATCTTTTTCGAATAATGACTTCTTTTCCTCTGGGTAGATACCCAGCAGTGGGATTGCTGGATCAAATAGTAGTTCTACTTTTAGTTCTTTAAGGAATCTTCACATTATTTCCCATAGTGGTTATACTAGTTTACATTCCCACCAGCAGTGTGGAAGTGTTCCCTTTTCACCACATCCATGCAAACATCTGTTATCTTTTCATTTTTTGATTATGGCCATTCTTGCAAGAGTAAGGTGGCATCGCATTGTGATTTTGATTTGCATTTGTCTGATCATTAGTGATGTTGAGCAGTTTTTCATACGTTTGTTGGCTATTTGTATGTCTTCTTTTGAGACTTGTCTATTCATGTCCTTAGCCCACTTTTTGATGGGATTGTTTTTCTCTTGCTGATTTGTTAGAGTTCCTTGTACATTTGGATATTAGTCCTTTGCTGGAAGTATAAATTGTGAAGATTTTTCTCCCACTCTGTGGGTTGTCTGTTTACTCTGTTAATTGTTTCTTTTGCTGTGCAGAAACTTTTTCAGTTTAAGTCCCATCTATTTATCTTTGGTTTTGTTACATTTGCTTTTGGGTTCTTGGTAATGAAGTCTTTGCTTAAGCCAGTGTATAAAAGGGTTTTTCCAATGTTATCTTCTAGAATTTTTGTGGTTTCAGGTCTTACATTTAAGTATTTGATCTATCTTGAGTTGCTTTTGTATAAGGTAAGAGATGAGGATCCAGTTCCATTCTTCTACATGTGGCTAGCCAGTTATTCCAGCACCATTTGTTGAATAGGGTGTCCTTTCCCCACTTTATGTTTTTGTTTGCTTTGTTAAAGATCAGTTGGCTGTAAGTACTGGGCTTTATTTCTGGGTTCTCTATTCTGTTCCATTGGTCTATCTGCCTATCTTTATACCAGTACCATGCTATTTTGGTGACTATGGCCTTATAGTATAGTTTAAAGTAAGGTATTGTGAAGCCTCCAGATTTGTTCTTTTTGCTTAGCTTTTCTTTGGCTATGTGGACTCTTTTGGTTCCATATGAATTTTAGGATTTTTT
Organism: Pan troglodytes; assembly: GCF_028858775.2. NCBI lineage: Eukaryota > Metazoa > Chordata > Mammalia > Primates > Hominidae > Pan > Pan troglodytes. The sequence continues at coordinate 53,014,056 of NC_072408.2, read as the reverse complement.
TTTCTAGTTCTTTAAAGAATGATGGTGGTATTTTGATGGGAATTGCATTGAATTTGTAGATTGTTTTTGGCAGTATGGTCATTTTTTTTTTGAATATTGAGTCTACCTATCCATGAGCATGAGATGTGTTTCCATTTGTTTGTGTCATCAGTGATTTCTTTCAGCAGTGTTTTGTAGTTTTCCTTTTAGATCTCTTTTACCTCCTTGGTTAGGTATATTCCTAAGTATTTTATTTATTTTTTTTGCAGCTATTGTAAAAGGGGTTGAGTCCTTGATTTGATTCTCAGCTTGGTTGCTGTTGTTGTATAGCAGAGCTACTGATTTGTGTACATTAATTTTGTATCCTGAAACTTTGCTGAATGTATTTATAAGTTTTAGGGGCTTTTTGGAGGAGTCTTTAGGGTTTTCTAGGTATATGATCATATCATCAGCAAACAGCGACTGTTTGACTTTGACTTCCTCTTTACCAATTTGGATGCACTTTATTTCTTTTGCTAGTCTGATTGCTCTGGCTAGGACTTCCAATACTATGTTGAATAGAAGTGGTGAGACTGAGCATCCTTGCTGTGTTCCAGTTCTTAGGGGGAATGTTTTCAGCTTTTTCTCATTCAGTATAATGTTGGCTGTGGGTTTGCCATAGATGGCTTTTATTACGTTAAGGTATGTTCCTGCTATGCTGATTTTGCTGAGGATTTAAATCATAACATGATGCCACATTTTGTAAAATGCTTTTTCTGCATCTATTGAGAGATCATGTGATTTTTTGTTTTTAATTCTGTTTATGTGGTGTATCACATTTATTGACTTGTGTACGTTAAACCATCCCTACATCCCTTGTATGAAACCCACTTGGGCATGGTGGATTATCTTTTCGATATGCTGTTTGATTTGGTTTGCTAGTATTTTGTTGAGGATTTTTGCATCTATGTTCATTAGGGATATTGGTTTCTAGTTTTCTTTTTTTGTTATGTCCTTTCCTGGTTTTGGTGTTAGAGTGACACTGGCTTCATAGAATGATTTAGGGAGGATTTCCTCTTTTTCTATCTTATCAGATAGTGTCAATAGAATTGGTACCAATTCTTTGAATGTCTGATAGAATTCAGCTGTTAATCCATCTGGTCCAGGACTTTTTTTGTTGGCAGTTTTTTTATTGCCATTTCAATCTCACTGCTGGTTATTGGCCTGTTCAGTTTCTATTTCTTCCTGGTTTAATCTGGGAGGGTTGTATATTTCCAGGAATTTACCCATTTCCTCTAGGTTTTCTAGTTTATGTGCATAAAGGTGTTTATAGTAGCATTGAATAATCTTTTGTATTTCTGTGATATCAGTTGTAATATCTCCCATTCCATTTCTAATTGAGCTTATTTAGATCTTCTCTCTTCTTTTCTGGTTAATCTTGCTAATGGTCTATCAATTTTATTTTTTTGAAAGAACCAGCTTTTGGTTTCATTTATCTTTGCATTTCTTTTGTTTTCAATTTATTTAATTCTGCTCCAATCTTGGTTATTTCCTTTCTTCTGCTGGGTTTGCGTTTGGCTTGTTTTTGTTTCTCTAGTTCCTTGAGGTGTGACCTTAGATTTTGTGCTCTTTCAGACTTTTCGATGTAGGGATTTAAGGGTATGAACTTTCCTCTTAGCACTGTCTTTGCTGTATCCCAGAGGCTTTGATAGGTTGTGTCACTATTATTCAGTTCAAAAAATTTTTAAATTTCCATCTTGATTTCTTTGTTGACCCAGCAATCATTCAGGAGCAGGTTATTTAATTTCCATGTATTTGCATGGTTTTGAGGGTTCCTTTTGGAGTTGATTTCCAATTTTATTCCACCATGGTCCGAGAGAGTACTTGATATAATTTCAATTTTCTCAAATTTATTGAGAGTTGTTTTGTGGCCTATCATATGGCCTATCTTAGAGAAAGTTACATGTGCTGATAAATAGAATGTATAGTCTGTAGTTGTTTGGTAGAATGTTCTGTAAATATCTGTTAAGTCCATTTTTTCCAGGGTATAGTTTAAATCCATTGTTTCTTTGTTGACTTTCTGTCTTGATGACCTGTCTAGTGCTGTCAGTGGAGTATCGAAGTCCCCCAAATTATTGTGTTGCTACTCATTTCTTGGCTCTGGTAGTAATTGTTTTATAAATTTGGGAGCTCCAGTGTTAGATAGATATATATTTAGGATTGTGGTATTTTCTGGTTGGACAAGTCCTTTTATCATCCTATCATGTTCCTTGCTGTTGCTTTAAAGCTTGTTTTGTCTGATATAAGAATAGCTACTTCTGCTGGTTTTTGGTGTCCATTTGCATCGAATATCTTTTTCCACCCCCTTACCTTAAGTTTATGTGAGTCCTTATGTATTAGGTGAGTCTCTTGAAGACAGAAGATAGTTGGTTGGTGAATTCTTATCCATTCTGCCAATCTGAATCTTTTAAGTGGAGCATTTAGGCCATTTACATGCAACATTAGTATTGAGATGTGAGGTACCATTCTATTATTGTGCTATTTGTTGCCTGAATAACTTGTTTTTTTCCCTTGTGTTTTTGTTTTATAGGTCCTGTGAGATTTATGCTTAAGGAAGTTCTATTTTGGTGTGTTTTGGGGATTTGTTTCAAGATTTAGAGTTCCTTTTAGCAATTCCCGTAGTGCTGGTTTGGTAGTGGTGATTTCTCTCAGCTTTGTTTGTCTGAAAAAGACTATCTTTCCTCCATTTACAAAGCTTAGTTTTGCTGGATACCAAATTCTTCGTTGATAATTATTTTGTTTAAGAAGCCTAAAGATAGGGCCCCAATCCCTTCTAGCTTTTAGGGTTTCTGCTGAAAAATCTGCTGTTAATCTGATAGGTTTTCCTTTATAGGTTACCTGATACTTTTGCCTCATGGCTTTTAAGATTCTTTCCTTTGTCGCTGGGCGCAGTGGCTCACGCCTGTAATCCCAGCCCTTTGGGAGGCTGAGATGGGCGGATCACCTGAGGTCAGGAGTTTGAGATCAGCCTGGCCAACATGGTGAAACCCTGTCTCTACTTAAAATACAAAATATAAAAATTAGCCAGGCATGGTCACAGGCACCTGTAATCCCAGCTACTTGGGAGGCTGAGGCAAGAGAATTGCTTGAACCTGGGAGGTGAAACTTGCAGTGAGCCAAGACCACGCCATTGCACTCCAGGCTGGGCAATAAGAGTTAAAACTCAGTCTCAAAAAGATTCTTTCCTTTGTCTTAACTTTAGATAACCTGAGGCCTATGCGCCTAGGTGATGATCTTTTTGTGATAAATTTCCCTGGTGTTCTTTGAGCTTCTTGTATTTAGTTGTCTAGATCTCTAGCAACGCTGGGGAAATTTTCCTTGATTATTCCATCAAATATGTTTTCCAAGCTTTTAGATTTATCTTCTTCCTCAGGAACACCAATTATTCTTATGTTCGGTTGTTCAACATTTTCTCAAACTTCCTGGAGGCTTTGTTTTTTTTTTTTTTTTTTTTTTGAGATGGAGTCTCCCTTTGTCACCCAGGCTGGAGTGCAATGGCATGATCTCGGCTCACTGCAACCTTTGCCTCCTGAGTAGCTGGGATTACTGGTTCCCACCACCATGCCCGGCTAATTTTTGTATTTTTAGTAGAGATGGGGTTTCACCACATTGGCCAGGCAGGACTCGAACTCCTGACCTCAGGTGATCTGCTGGCCTTGGCCTCCCAAAGTGCTAGGATTACAGGTGTGAGCCACTGCATCTGACTGACTTTGTTAATTTTTTAAAATTCTTATTTCTTTGCCTTTGTTGGATTGAGTTAATTCAAAAGTCTTGTCTTCATGCTCCAAAGTTCTTTCTTCTACTTTTTGATTCAATTGCTGAGACTTGCCATTATATTTTGCAGTTCTCTAAGTGTGTCTTTCATTTCCAGAAGTTGTGATTGTTTTTCGTTTATGTTATCTATTTCACTAAAGGTTTTCCCCTTCATATCTTGTATCATTTTTTTTATTTCATTTAGTTGGACTTCACCTTTCTTTGGTGCCTCGTTGATTAGATTAATAATTGACCTTCTGAATTCTTTTTCTGTCAATTCAGTGATTTCTTCATGGTTTAGATCCATTGCTAGTGAGCTAGTGTGATTTTTGGGGGTATTAAATAACCTTGTTTTATATTACCAGAAATGTTTTTCTGGTTCCTTCTCATTTGGATAGACTACATGAGGGAATATCTGGGGCTCAAGGGCTGCTGTTCAGATTCCTTTTTTCCAAGAGCACCTTGCTGTGGTGCTCTCCCTGTTCCCCTAGCGATGTGGCTTCCTGACAGCCTAACTGCAGTGATTGTTATTTTTCTTCTGCATCTAGCTACCCAGTGGAGCTACCAGGCTCTGGGCTGGTGCTGGGCTTATCTGCACAGAGTCCTGTGATGTGAACTGTCTTCAGGTCTCTCAGCCATGGATATCAGCACTCATTCCAGAGGAGGTGGCAGGGGAGTGAAGTGGACTCTGTGAGGGTCCTTGTTTATAGTTTTGTTTATTGTGCTAGTTTTGTGTTGGTTGATCTCCAACCAGGAGATGGTGCTTTCAAGAGAGCATCAGCTGTGATAGTATAGGGAGGATGAGACAGTGGGTGGGGCCATAGAGCTCCTAAGAGATTATGTCCTTTGTTTTCGACCACCAGGGTGGGTAGAGAAAGACCATCAGGTTGGTGCAGAGTTAGGTGTATCTGAGCTTAACTCTCCTTGCTGGGGCTTGCTGCAGCTGTTGTGGGGGCTAGGAGTGTGGTTCTCAGACCAATGGAGTTATGTTCCTGGGTGGGTTATGGCTGGCTGCCTCTGCTGTGTCATGCAAGTCACCAGGGAAGTGGAGGAAAGCCGGCAGTTATAGGCCTCACCCAGCTCCCATGCAGCCCAAAAGGCTGGTCTCACTACTATCGTGCCCCCTCAATAGCACCGACTTCATATCTGGGAAGGGGGTGAGCAAAGCTGAGAACTTGTCCCAGGCTGCCAGCCTCCCAGCTGAGAAAGCAAGCAGGGATTTCATGTTTTGTGCCTCCTTGCCTGCTGTGGCTTTGGTGCTGTGTCTGCACTTCCAATTCACCCGTTCTCCCAGGTTCTGTCCAGGAAACTGTCCATTTGGTCAAAATTGTTACAAAGTTCAGCTGGAAGTTTTCTTCTCCCTGTGGTCTTTTCCTTGTTCCTCACAAGGACCTCCCCAAGGACCCCTGTGAGACAAAGTAAGAAATGGCTTCCCTGGGGACTAAGAGTGGCTACGGGCTCTTCCTGCTGCTTCTTCTACGTCTGTAGTTTGCTCGGCTAGAATAGTTTTAGTTTTACAGAAAAGTTGCAAAGATAGTACAGAGTCTTCTTGTGTAGCTCTCCCTCAGTATTCCATATTGTTTTATCTTACTATGTCATTTGTCACAAGTAATGAACTAATGTTGATATAGTTTTTAATTGTATGTATTTAAAGTGTACAATTTGATGATGTGATAAACATATACATTGTGAAATAATCATCACAATCAAGCTAATGAATGTATCATCAACTCACATAGTTACTTTTTTTATGATAAGAAACCTTAGGATCTACTTCTTAGCAAATTTCAAGTATACATTAAAGTATTGTTACCTACAGTCATCATGCTATACGTTAGATTTCCAGAATGTATTCATTTTGCACAACTGAAACTTGGCACCAATTGACCAACATCTCTTCATATTCCCCCTTTCGCAGCCCCTCATCACCACTATCCTCCTCTCTGCTTCTATGAATTTGACTATTTTAGATTCCACATTTAAGTGAGATTTGTGGAATCTAATTTGTGGAATGTAGTATTTGTCTTTCTGTGTGTGGTCTATTTCACTTAGCATAATGTTCTATGAGTTCATTCATGTCACTAATGACAGAATTTTCTATTTTAAAGGCTGAAAAATATTCCACTGTATGTATATACTACATTTTCTTATCCATTCATCTGTCAATGAACATTTAGATTGTTTCCATATCTTGGCTATTGTGAATAATGCTGTAATAAACATAGGTATCTCTTTAATATCCAGATTTCAATTCTTTTGAAATTGCAAAAGGGTGATAACTGGGTCATGTGGTAGTTCTATTTTAATTTTTTAAAGAAACTCCATAGTGTTTTCCATAATGGCTGTACTAATTTACATTCTCACTAATAATGTGTAAGGGTTCCCTTTTCTCCAAATCTTTGCCAGCCAACACTTGTTATTTATTTATTTATTTTTAATAATAGCCATCTTAACAGGTGTGAAATGATATCTCCCTGTGGTTTTTGATTTGCATTTTCCTCATGGTTACTCATGTGAGCACCTTTTCATATGCCTATTGGTTATTTGTATGTCTTCTTTGGACAAAAGTCTATTCACGTTCTTTGCCCATTTAAAAATTAGATTGATTGTTCCTTTGCTATTGAGTTGTATGTGCTCCTTACTTATTTTGGAAATTAACCCCTTATTAGATACACAGTTTGAAAATATATTTTTTCATTGTTTAGGTTGCTTTTTCATTGTTGATTGTTTCCTTTGCTGTGCAGAAGCTTTTTATTTTGATGTAATCTTACTTGTTTATTTTTGGTTTCATTGCATATGCTTTTGGTGTCAAAGTCTAAAAATTGTTGCTGAGAACAATGTCAAAAAGTTGTTTCCTCCATATTTTTTTCTAGGGGTATTATTGTTTCAGGTCTTAATATACTGTGATTTGATTGGTGTGCATGGTGTAAGATAAGGGTTCAATTTCATCTTTTATGTGTGGATATCCAGCTTTTCCAACACGATTTATTGGAGAGACTATCTTTACTCCACTGTGTATTCTTGGAACCCTTGTTGAACATTAGTTGGCCGTATATGTGTGGATTAATTTCTGGGTTCTTGATTCTGTTCCATTGGCCTATGTGTCTGTTTTTATGGTAGTGACATACTCTTTTGATTATTATAGCTTCGTAGGAGATTTTGAAATCAGGAAGTGTGATGCCTCCAGCTTTATTCTTCTTACTCAAGATTGCTGTGATTATTCAGGGTCTTTGTGGTTCCATGCAAATTTTAGGATTGTTTTTTCTCTTTCTGTAAAAAATTCTATGTAAATTTTGATAAGGTTTGCATTGAATTTGTACAGTGCTTTGGGTAGTATGAACATTTTAACAATATTAAGTCTTATTTCTTTTATCAATGTTTTATAGTTCTCAGTGTATAGTTTCACCTTGGTTATTATACTCCTAAGCATTTTCTTCTTTTTGATGATCTTGTAAATGGGATTGCTTTCTTTTTGGATAGTTTGTTATTGCAGTATAGAAACACGGCTAATTTTTTATGTTGACTTTACATGATACAACTTTACTGAATTCATTTATTAGTTCTAACAGTTTTTTTTTCATGAAGTCTTCTGTATATGAGACCATGCCATCTGCAAACAGAGACAGTTTTATGTCTTCTTTTCCTATTTGGATACCTTCTATTTTCCTCTGCCTCCTCTTTTAGTTTTTTGGCCTAATTGCTCTGGCAAGGACATCCAGTACTGTATTGAATAGAAGTGGTGAGAGTGGACATCCTTGTCTTATTCCTGATCTTAGAAGAAAATCGCAGCTTTCACCATTGACTATGTTATCTGTGAACTTGTCATCTATGGCTTTTTATTATGTTAAGACACTTATCTTGTATATCTAATTTGTTAAGAGTTTTTATCACGCAAAAATATTGAATTTTGTCAAATTTTTTTTCTTCGTTTAATGAGATGGTCCTTCTAATGAGATTTCTTATTCTAATGAAATAATTTTTATCCTTCATTCTATTAGTGTGGTATGTCATGTTGATTTATTTATTTTGAACCATCCTTACATCCCAGGGATAAATCTTAAACATAGTATATCATCCTTTTAATGTGCTGTTGAATGTGGTTTGCTAGTATTTTGTTAAGGATTTGGTCCTGGGCTTTTCTTTGTTGGGAGGCTTTTGTTTATTGCTTCACTCTCCTTACTTTTTATTGGTCTGTTCATATTTTTCTATTTTTTCATGATTCTTGGTAGGTTGTATGAGTTTAGGAATTTATCAATGTCTTCTAGCTTGTGAAATTCGTTGCAGCAGAATTGTTCATATATTCTCATACGATCTTTTGTATTTCTGTGGTATCAGTTGTAATGTCTTCTCTTTCATTTATTCTTTTATTTATTTGAGTCTTGTCTCTTTTTTCTTTTTCTTTTTAGTTCTAGGGTACATGTGCAAGATGTGCAGGTCTGTTACATAGGTAATCATGTGCCATAGTGGTTTACTGCGCCTGTCAACCCATCACCTAGGTATTAAGCCCAGAATGCATTAGCCATCCTTTCTAATATTCTCTCTCCCCCTACCATACCCCACCAACAGGCCCCATCTTTTTTCTTTGTATAGCTAAAGGTTTGTCAATGTTGTTTATCTTTTCAGAAACCAATTCTTAGTTTCAATAATGTTTCTAGTTTGTTTCATTTATTTCTGCTCTGATCTTTATTATTTCTCTTTTGTTCACTTTGGGGTTAGTATGTTTTTCTCATTACGTGAGGTACAAAGTTATTATTTATTTATTCAAGGGTGTGTTGTGAAATTTCCAAAATTTTCCTTGTATTTTTAGTTTCATGCCATTGTGATTGGAAAAGACATTTGACATTTAAATCTTAAATTTGGTCATACTTGTTTTGTGGCTTAACACATGATTTATCCTGAAGAATGTTTTATGTGCCCATGAGAAAAATGTGTATTCCGTTGCTGTTAGATTGAATGTTCTGTATATGTCTGTTAAGTTCATTTTGTCTACAGTATTGTTCAAGCCCACTATTTTTTTGTTGTTGTTGTTGAGACAGAGTCTCTGTTGCCCAGGCTGGAGTGCAGTGGCACAATCTCAGCTTACTGCAACCTCTGCCTTCTGATTTCAAGCTGTTCTCCCGTCTCAGCCTCCTGAGTAGCTGGGATTACAGGTGCCCACCAACACACCCAGCTAATTTTTATATTTTTAGTAGAAACAGGGTTTCACCATGTTGGCCAGGTTGGTCTCAGAATCCTGACCACAAGTGATCTCCCTACCTCAGCCTCTTGAAATACTGAGATTACAGGTGTCAGTCACCACACCCGGCAAGTCCACCATTTTTTAAAATTGATTTTCTGCCTGAATGATCTATCCAATGCTGAAAGTAGAGCACTGAAATCCCCTGCTATTATTGTATTGCCGTCTATTTCTCCTTTCAGCTCTATTAATATTTGCTTTATATATTTAGATGCTTCAATGTTGGGAACATATATAATTGTTATACACTTTTGATGAATTGACCCTTTTTTCATTGTACAATGACCTTCTTTACCTCTTGTTATGGTTTTTGACTCGTAGTCTATTTTACCTGATATAAGTGTAGCCACCCAGTTTGGTTTCCATTTGCATGTGATGTCTTTTTCCATCATTTTACTTTCATCCTATGTGTCTTCAGAGCTAAAGTGAGTCTCTTGTAGGCAGAGTACAGTTAGATCTTGTTTTTTAATCTATTCAACCACTCTATGTCTTTTGAGTGCAGAATTTAATCCACTTATAATTAAGTAATTATTGATAGGTTAGGAGTTACTATTGCCATTTTGTTAATGTTTTCTGGCTGTATTGTAGATTATTTGTTCCCTTCTTTTTCTTTTGTTGTCTTCCTTTGTAATTTGATGGGTTTTTTTGTGGTTTTATGTTTTGATTCCTTTTTCTTTATCTATTGTCCATAATAGATTTTTTCTTGTGATTAGCATGAGGCTTACTTAAAACATCTTACAACATTCTGTCTTCAGCTGATAACAACTTAACTTTGATTATAAAAACTATATTTTTTACTTCCCTACCTTTTATTTATATTAGTATTTACATTTTTAAAAATAATGTGTCCTTTATTGAATTATTATAGCTATATTTTAATACTTTCAACTTTTATACTAGTGTTAAAAGTGATTTATGCACAATCATTCAGTATTAAAGTATTCTGAATTTGACTATATACTTACTTTTACCAGTAAGTTTTATACTTTCATGTACTTTCATGTTTCTCTTTAGTGGCCATTTGCTGCAGCTGAAGAAATCCCTTTAGCATTTCTTGTAGGGAAGTTCTAGTGCTGATGAACTCCTTCAGATTTTGTTTGTCTGAGAAAGTCTTTCTCTCCTTCACTGAGGAAGGATAGGTTTGTTGGGTAAGTTATTAACTGATTTTTTTCCCCTCCTGCCTTTGGATATATCACGCATTCTCTCCTGGCATGCAAGATTTCTGCTGAGAAATCTGCTCATAGTCTTGTGAAGGTTTCCTTATATGTGACGCATCACTTTTCTTTTGTTGCATTCAAAATTTTCTCTTTAACTTTTGACAATTTGATTATAATGTTTCTTGGTGAATATCTTTTGATGTTCTACCTATTTGATATTTTCTGGGCCTCATGGATCTGGACGCTCATTTCCCTCCCCTGATTTTTCATTATTTATGTAAATAACCTTTCTGACCCATTCTCCCTTTCTGTTACTTCTGGAACTTCTATGATATGTACATTATTTCTCTTGATGATGTCCCGTGTCATATAGGCATTCTTTACTTTTTTATTATTTTTTCTTTTTGTTCTTCTGATTGAATAATTCAGATGATCTATCTTTGAGTTCACTGATTCTTCTCCTTGATAGAGTCTGCCATTAAAACTATTGAATTTTTCATATCATTTTCTTTCTTCCTTTCTTTTCCTTTCCTTTCCTTTCCTTTCCTTTCCTTTCCTTTCCTTTCCTTTCCTTTCCTTTCCTTTCCTTTCCTTTCCGTCCTTCCTTTCCCTCCCTCCTTCCCTTCCTTCCTTCCTTCCTTTCTTCCTTTGTTTTTTGACAGAGTCTCACTCTGTCGTCCAGGGTGGAGTGCAGTGGCATGATCTTGGCTCACTGCAACCTCCGCCTCCCAGGTTCAAGTGATTCTCATGACGTAGCCTCCCAAGTAGCTGGGATTACAAGCATATGACACCATGCCCAGCTAATTTTTGTATTTTTAGTGGAAAAGGCATTTTGCCTTGTTGGCCAGTCTGGTCTCAAACTCCTGGCCTCCAGTGATTCACCCACCTCTGCCTCCCAAAGTGCTGGGGTTACAGGCATGAACCACTGTGCCTGGCCAATTATTATATGTTTTAACTGTAGAATTTATTTTTGGTTCTTTTTATGTTTTCTATCTCTTTGTTGAATTTTTTATTTTGTTCACGTATTGTTTTTCTGATATTGTTTATTTGCTTATATGTCTTCTCTTGTAGCTTACTGAGCTTCTTTGCAACTATTACTTTGAATTCTTTACAGGGGATTTCATAGATCTCCATTTATTTGGAGTCAGCTACTGGAGTTTTGTTTTGCTTCTTTGGTGTTATGTTTCCTTGATTCTTCATGTTCCTTGACATCTTGGATTGCTATCTTCACATTTGAAAAAACAGTTCTTTCTTCTAGTCTTTACTGAGACTGCTTTAGGAGAGAAAGACCTTAACTCAAGAAAGCCCAGCCAGACATTTTCGGGTTTTTGCAGGCCTTTTCTATGGATGCACCCTCCCCGCTCCTTTTTTTCCCTCTTGGAGAGGAAGTCTTAGGATTGTGTGCCTTCTCTTAATCCTGCAAAATTGAGCCAGGTGTGGAGAACTTTCTGTTTATTTTCCTCATGGCAGTGCTTGAAAGTGTTCAAGGTTGCACTCCTTCTTCCGATCTCACAAGTTGAGCTAGCTGCTGCTGTCTTCATGCTGTCTGTGGGTATTTGCTTGCACCCTCTGCAGGGGCTTGCCCTTGCTGTGAGTGAAAGCTTGGGTTCTATCTGTGGGAGGGTGTACATGCCATCTGCAGAGGCCTGTGTGAGCTATCTCAGGGGTACATGTGGACTGCTAGGGACATGTGTTGGCCACTGGGGAGTGATTACAGGTGAGGTCACCCATGGGGTTTGTAGACAGGCCTCTTGGTGGAGTCCACAAACCAGTTAGTAGGACCTGTGGCCTGTCCTGAGATCTATGCAGTGGTTGCTGTGAACTCCACCTCCTTTTTCCTGCTTCTGTCTCTCCCCAGACTACCCAGCTGTGCTGATTCCCTCAGTGATCTGGAGGGGATGAGGCAGGCGTTGGCCTCTTGGGCAATGTCTTGTGAGTCTGAAGAAACCAGGCACTTACTTCACCCTTATTTTTCCCCATGGGAGAAAACTACAGGCTGAGGAAGTCTCTCTTGACATTAAGCTGTGCTGCCTTGAGGGAGAGATGATGCAGGTAAAGTGAAACTGTTCTTCTCACTTAATCACTGCATCTGTCCTCATTTTTTTTTGCTCTAATGCAGTGCTGGAATGTCTCTCCTGGACTCCTGGGTTAACACAGAGGTATTCCTGTCTGTGGATGGTTGTCAAAAATCAGTGTTTCTGTGACAGTATGAGGACTGCAATCTCCTATTTTGCCCTCTCCTATTTGTTTATGTATCTCTTTATTATTGTACCCAAGAGCAAAGTATTTTCCTAATTTAAAGTATGTTAAATTTCCTACTCACTCTTCTCTTTAGAATTATATGCTGGCTCTTTCTTAGCACTGTGTCTTCCAGATAAATAATAGTGTTTGTCAGGTATGAAAAATGTTCAGTTTAAATTATATTTAAATTTTGGGATTTATCCAAATTTAGATTACCATTTGGGAATTGATAGTTGTAAAATATGAAGTTTTCCCCCACCCCAGGAGCATGGTAACTCTCTCCTTTATTCTGGTCCTTTCTCTTAGTAAAATTTACTTCTTATTTACAGTGATCATTTTTTGTGAGGTTTATAATTTGTGTTGGCTATTGTGAATTGGATGCCTTAAACATATTTTCTAAGTGTTTGTTAGAAATATTTTTGAATTGTTTATTCCAATGAATACTATTAATTTTTCTATATATCTTGTAATGTCATTTTACCGCACTCCCCAATTTCCCTTAACATTCTTCAGGTGATGGTTTTGGAGCCCTTTAATTCTTAAGGAACATTTTTAGGCCCGATGTGGTATAAATTACAAAATAATTATCACTTGGTCCCCAACTTTTTAATAAAGGATGGTACATCCATTTGTTACACAGACAGCAGCAGCTTTATCTCAGACATTTTCCCACGTCTCTCTCCTGCTTACCTGCACTATTTTCTGATCGTGCTTTTTTGCCTTATCCATACCCTGGCTCTTGCTCTTATTTAGGTAACCCATTAGGAACCCAAATTCCAATTGCACCCCTGTATACTTTCTTGGTCTCAGGGTACCTCCAGATTCAAGTGTGAGGTGATCCCTCTACCAGCTTCAGCTTTTCAGAGCTGTCTTGCTTTCCCCCTCTCTCCCATACTGGGCTAGAACAGTGAAAATAAATAACCCCACTTTATCATACTTGGTTTTTCCAAGTACCTAAATGGAATAGTTTGAAAATAATAGTAACTTACTTTTCATTGAGAAATACTACATTCTAGATATTTTGTGAAGTTCTAGGTAAAAGAGTTGTGAATATTGCAGGCATGCTACCCATCCTCATGGAACTCGTGTTCTATGGAATATCCAATACCGAAGGGGAAGTCTTCCACACTTTTTCCAGGGGTCCTTGCTAGTGCTGGGATTCTTTAGGCCTTTGGGTCCTTCTACCATCCCCAATGCAAGATTTGCCTTCACTTCCACTGTCAATGTTTGGGAGAGTGGGGAGTTATAACCAGATGGAATAAAAAAGATTTTTATTAAAAAGAAATAATACACCTGACTGAAACTTTGTACTTCTGTTCAACTTTTTTTTATTATTTTTGCACATGATTCTTTTTTTTTCTTTCTTTTTTTTTTTTTTTGAGACGGAGTCTCGCTCTTTCACCCAGGCCGGACTGCAGTGACACTATCTCGGCTCACTGCAAGCTCCGCCTCCTGGGTTCACGCCATTCTCCTGCCTCAGCCTCCCAAGTAGCTGGGACTACAGGCGCCCGCCACCACGCCCGGCTATTTTTTTGTATTTTTAGTAGAGACGGGGTTTCAGCGTGTTAGCCAGGATGGTCTCGATCTCCTGACCTCGTGATCCGCCCGCCTCGGCCTCCCAAAGTGCTGGGATTACAGGCGTGAGCCACTGCGCCCAGCCTTCATTTTTATGTGTAGTCATTATTTCTCCTACTTTTTCATAAATTCCTATAGGAGCAAGGTCTTAGCGCATACACTTTTCACTGTCCAGAGCATAGCCAACAATTTTGCACAGAGTTGAAGCTCAGTAAATATTTATTGCCTCTCTGGAAGGGGTAACTTGATAATATCCTTCAAACTCTTTCAGTTGTTCTCATTTAGTTGGTTCCCTAAGGCACTTCCAGTGACAACTCACTGCACCTTCCTTGAGGTTTGGAGTTTTAAAAAAGCAAGGGAAAAAATGGGCATGCAAAATGGTGATGGCAGCAGTTGTGGTCTTGGGTGGCATATTTGGTGTGTTAAATGAGAGCACTCACTCTCATCTGTGGTTTGCTAATTATTGTTTTTTTTTTCTTGCAGAACAAAGAAGAAAAAATTTCTTTTAAAGAAAAGCCAAAGAATTATTATAGATCTTTTCTTTTGACATTCCTAAACAAGAACAGGCCTAGATGGTGTCATTTTCAATTCTTGCCCTAACTGGTATTGGATGATTTTTTTGTTTTTAAATTGCCCTGAATTTTTGCCCCATTTTGTTTGTGTTTTGGGTGAACATTACTTTTACATAGAATAACTAATGTTTCTTAACTGTCTGCTTTATATACAAAGTATTATTTTGCCTTCTTCTGAGTTTGATTAACAACTAACTTTATGTATGATAGTAGTTGTTTGGGGATTTTTCTTTTTGTAAAGATGGACTAATATCTTAGGCCCCCAGAAACAATCCATGGAGATTATATTTTGAATTTTCCCCTTATTATCCCCATATGGTAAACTCACAACTAAAAAGAAAATTGGATGTTGTATTATGTGATTCAGAGATTTGTACTTTTGTTTTAGATTTTGTATGCTTTCTTTCTAGATTTTCTTTCTATCCATCTGGCTTAAGAGCCCTTTTTGGTGCTAAGGAAACTCATAGAATAAGTTTCATAAAGAGCTTATGAAAAACTCCAAGATCATTTTTTTAAGCTTCAAAAATTAATGGATTTATAAAAATGTGAGGAGAGATTTGCTATTTCATTTGTTATTCAAACCAGAAACATATTGAAGTTCTACCAGCTAAGCACTGGACTGAAAGTTTCTCAGGGCAGATTTCAAATTAGGGTACAAATACAATTTACAAATGTATTTAAAATTCTAATTTGCATTGATCACACAAGAGAGAGCTAAAAAAGAGCAACTGGTGAGAAGTCCCTGTTCATCTTTCTGTTGTGATTGTCTGACCATTTTACTCTTTCCTAGGGTGCCAAATCCATTTAAAATTAGAGCAAAAACATCTAGCCAAGTAAACCAGACATTCTTTATATGAATAATTGCATCTAATGTATGCTAAAGATTGAGAAGATGATGGTCTAAAGGCAACTAAATGTATCTTAGGGAATCTTTAGTTTTGAGAATGAACAAAGCTGGAATTTAAAAACAATGCCCAGTTGAGTATCTGGTGTCTTACTTAGATGTAACTGATTTTAAAGCTGGGTTTATAAATTCCTGCTTACTTGCTTAGATCTTTTGACAAATGTGTTTTTGAGAAGAAAACAGAGAAAAACAAAGATTTTGATTTTAAGCATTTTTATAGGGTGCAGTCACCAAATGAATGAAAGAAGAGGAATTACAGCCAGAGAGAGTGTGATGAGAGAGATGGACTGTGAACCTAGTACATTTGATTTTAAACATATGACATTGCCCTTCTATATTTTCTGAAGAGATTGCTAACCTATTGAAGTGGTTGCTTAGGCACGGATGTGCTTTTCTGCATACGATTAAACTATGTTATCTTCCCTTCCTACCTCCAGACTTTTTTAGTGGCCTTGCATTTTTGAGGATTTTATTGTTGTTGTTTTTAATGCCATATGAAAAGGGGTATTCTTTAATCCTTTAGGCATTGAGAGCTAGTTTCTACAGTAAGATTATGTTAATAATAACTGTTAATATTTGTTGACACCAGGAGTTAGATGGTTGGCTAAGCATTATATACGCATTATTTAATTTAATATACATACTTGCATTATGGTACTATTTACTATTTTTTTCTGACATTGTACACGTGGAATTTTAGGCTTAGAAAGGTATCAGAAAGGAATTTAGGCTCAGTAACTTGCCTAAAGTTTTGCAGATCATAAATGATAGAGATGGAATTTGAATCTAGACCCCCTGACTTTAGAACTGTGGCCTTAACTACTGCTCTATAGTGCCTTCTTTACTGCCCAGTAAAGCAGTCATTAGGGAGGCTGGATTAAAAGCAAAGTCAAAGCACTTATATTCTCTGTTGTGATAGACACTTGGTTGTTTATCAAATAGCCATTTCTACTTTCTGCCAATTTTGTTCAGATATTGGGCAGCCAAGAACTTCAAGTACTTGGAGGAAGTTAAATAGTGATTAGTCTGAACCTAAGAGTGGTAATTTCATTATTTTGCTACAAATTAGTTAGGAATGGCCTAATGACACAATTCCTATCAATAATACATAGCAAAGATTTAAAGGCTGGGCATAGTGGCTCATGCCTGTAATCCCAGCATTTTGAGAGGCAGAGGTGGGCAGATAACTTGAGGCCAGGAGTTTGAGGACAGCCTGGCCAACATGGCTAAACCCCATCTCTACCAAAAATATAAAAATTAGGCAGGTGTGGTGGTACAGGCCTGTAATCCCAGCTACTCAGGAGGATGAGGCATGAGAATCACTTGAACCCAGAAGGTGGAGGTTGCAGTGAGCCAAGATGGTGCCACTGCACTCCAGCCTGGGTGACGGAGTGAAACTCTGTCTCAAAAAAAAAGGGATTTAGAGAACTCTTATATACTGCTGATGGGAATGTAAATTAGTACAGCCATTAATAAAAACAATATGAAGGTTTCTCAAGAAACTAAAAATAGAACTACGATATGATTCAGCAATCTCACTACTGGGTATTTACCCAAAGTAAAGGGAATCAATTCACTGAAGAGAAGACTGTATATCCTAAGTTTATTGCAGTGCTATTCATAATAGCCAAGATATAGAATCAGTCTAAATGTCTATCAACAGATGAATGGATAAAGAAAATGAGGCATATATATATATATGTATATATATACACAATGGAGTAGTATTTATCCATAAAAAGGATGAAATTCTGTCACTCATGACGACATGATGGGCCTGGAGGACATTATGTTAAGTGAAATAAGTCAGGCACAGAAAGACAAATACCACATGTTCTCACTCATATGTGGGAGCTAAAAAAACTGATCTCACAGAAGTAGAAAATAGAACTGTAGTTATTAGAGACTGGGAAGGGTAGAGGGGAGGGGAGGACAGGGAGAGGTTGGTTAACAGGTACAACATTATAGCTAGAGAGGAGGAATAAGTTCTAGTGCTGTATTGCACTGTAAGGTGAACATAGTTAATGATAATTTATTGTATGTTTTAAAAAAGCTAGAAGAGAGGATTTTGAATGTTTGCAACACAAATAAATGATAAATGTTTGAGGGGATGTGTATGCTAATTACCTCAATTTGATTATTACATATTGTATACGTGCATCAAAAATATCATTCTATATCCCATGTACAATTATTATGTGTAAACTAAAAATGAAAGAAAAAAAATCAAGTTGCAGAAAAATACAAGATAATTGCATTTTGCTTAAAATATATGTAACTACATAAATAATAGACATGATTTCTATGTATGATTATGGAAAGGTTAATTTGGTGGTGATGACTAAACAGGCAGCAGGAGTAGGCTGATTTCTTTATTTTCTTCTAGAAAAGTGGTAGGATTAAAATAATAAAACTACCTTCTCAGTCAACAGAAAAAAAAAGACATAAAGTTAATTCTTCATAATGACTTCTGGAAAAGTGTACTTTGTTCTGAAAAAAAAGGGTAAGAATGAGATGCATTCTGGCCTGCCCTTCAGAACACTGATGGGTGGAGTATGAAACTTGAAGCAGCTGCAGCCATCTTGCAACAAAGAGGACATAATATTGAGGGGGGGGGGGAAGTTGCACTGAGGATAGCAGATCAAGGCAGAAAGAAGTTGAATCCTTAAGGATGTTGTTAAATTGCTGTATTAATTCTGGAAACATCCTATCGCTAAACCTCTTACTTTGGAGAAAATAAGTGTCTCCAACTGATTAAGCCATTTTGATTTTTTTGATAGTTCAAAACATTCTGATACACCTCAGTCCCAAACTCTGTCCCATTTCCATATCTTCCATACATCTTATTCCCTTAGAGATGATATAACTTTGTGTGTGTGTTTTATAGTTTGTGTTAGGCTAGAAACTGGCTATAAGATTTTCTAAACAGATGTTTGAGACTTTCTGGAAGAGAGGTATTTTGAACAAAAGTGGATAGTTTTGACTTTGAAAACTAAATATTTACAATCTTTACAAACCTCTAAGGCTGTCCAAGAAGAAAATTGTGAGTGAATGTTGTATCACATACAGAGTGGGATAAACAACACACATGAGAACCCTCAGGGGACTGTCAGACTACATGAAATTTTACACATCTTTAAGCAAACTTACAGAGCACAGTACAAAGAGAGCAGTGAGAGCTGTGAGTGAGATCGAGACCCTCCCTGAGAAGTTCTCCTTTCTCTGGGAAAATCTATCAGCAATTGATGATGTTTATCATAAGTATGCTGTTATAAGACATTTTAAAGAATTCAAATAGAGGAAATAGGTTCTCAGTTGAAATTTAAAGTATTTTCGACTTTAACCCCATGTGTGAAGGGATCACAACTCAAGTATTCATGACAGCGAAGGACTGGCTTTTACTTATTCTGAATTTTTTGCATGGTTGCAGCATGTGGGATGTTAAAGGCATATTGCAAGATTTCCTCAGCTGTGGTCTCTTATTACCAGCTGTGGCATGTCTTCCATGTTGGGACCATGCATGGTACATTTCACAAGGTGGAAATCAGAGTGCTTTCTTTTGGAAAAGAAACCTTGGTGACAAGGAACATTTCTTATCATTGGTTCATTTGGTGTTAGGGTGGGACATCTCAGACTCCATATACATAAATGGCTTGGAGCTGTCTCTATGACTGTCTCAGATAACCTGGTAAATTATCAATGTTAATTTTTATTCTAGATCTATGGAACCAAACACAATGTGTCTAGAGGATCTTCCTATGGTTCTTGGAAGTGCTCTAACTTCTTCAGATAATATATCTGACCATTTAGTAAATGTCTCCTCCAGTCTGTTCTGCCTCAGTTAGTGACTAAGCATGGCATATTTATTTGTCTGTATATGAGTGTGTCTCCCTCAGTAGATGGTGAGCTCCTCAAGGAACTCACAGAATACAAAGGCTCTTGTACTTATGAATCCCCCAAAATGTGGCACAGTGCCTGGCACATAGCAGCAGCTGATGCATAACCCCTGTTTTTCTTCTTACAATTGTATGATGTCACTAAGAAAGATCTAAAGAGAAATATAGCAATATGTCCCACCGTGATCTTTCATCTGAGTATGGAATGGGCTAAGTAGACTCAAACCCAGTTAGTGTTCTGCACGCAGCCACAGATTTGAAGGTGGTGGTGGTTTTCCTGGAACTGATTTGTCCTGGACTACAAAGGCAGGATGCCAGATGTGTATTTGTAGGAAATCTGTGGTGCTCTTGTTACAGCTCTAGGAGCCAAAGCAAAATATCTCTTTCTTAAAGCACTATATTTTGGAATAGGCAGACACATAATAGGGCATGTCCATGGTTACTAATGAATGGAAATCTGGAAAAATATTAAATCTATGGTTATAATTATCTGATTATTCACAAATGGTATAAAAATTGAAAATCTAATAAGGAAGTTGGCATGGCAAGTGGGATTGAGACTTTCACTAAATGGATCAACATACTGAAACAGAAATGTATTCATTAACTATGGTACTTATGACTTGACAAGATTAAAATCCTCCCACTCCCAAACACACCTACTGCAATTCCAGAGTGGAGGAAATTCCCAAATGTCATGTGGTTCATTATGCTTCTCCTAGTGGTCAAAATTTAGGATACTATTGCATATGGTAGGGAAAGCTACATTAGTTATAAGCAGAATGTCTGTGTTGGAATATATTATTTTATACTCATAAGGTACCTTCCTACTCAAACTGTTCTGGGAAGCACATAAAATGTTAAAACACATTACCTTGTGAAGGAAACCAACACAGAATGGAATGAAGCAAGGGGAAGAGAGTTGGTTTAGAAGGTGAAACTTGACTCCTGTTCTTTGAAAGGGGCCAGGGGATCTTTAATGTTTAAACAGGTCAAAATGAACATTCACTTTAAAATCTAAATGATTTTCCAGATCAAATTGGCTTTGTAAGCACTTAGTTTTTGGAATGGTGTCTGTTAATACATGCTTAGGGATTCTTAAGCAACTGGGATTCTGTCACTGAAAATAAGAGTATCTTCCAGTTTTATTTGTTTCCGCCCTTCTCCACCCTTTTAGCAAAGCCCTAATTTCTCAATATTACACTTGAGTGAACAGTGACTGGTGGAGAGCAGGAAGTTCAAAGATAAGACTCTACTTATAAGGTGCTTTAATGGATATTTTTTCAATATCCTCTCCTCTTTCCCTTCCACTCTTGCTTGTAAAGCCAGCAGCTTCCAGAAATGCTGGCATTTCTAGTTTGGAGATAAAGGCCCAGGAAGAGGTTTTATCTACACCCAAGGAGTGTCTGAGGAATGGTGATAAAGCTGTTCATTCATAACAGAGAGTTTACATGAGGGCTTAATAAGCTTGAGAGGAAATCGTGATGGCTACCATTGATCCTTGATTTTGTGTCCACTCTGTTCTAAGTGCTTCATTTATATAATTTTTTTTTTTTTTTTTTTTTTAAAGACAGAGTCTCACTCTGTTGCCCAGGCTGGAGTGTGGTGGTGCGATCTCAGCGTGCTGCAGCCTCCACCTCCTGGGTTCATGGACTCCTCCTGCCTCAGCCTCTGAGTAGCTGGGATTACAGATGTGTGCCACCATACCCACCAAATTTTTGTATTTTTAGTAGAGGTGGTGTTTTGCCACGTTGGCCAGGCTGGTATTGAACTCCTGGCCTCAAGTGATCTGTCCGCCTCAGCCTCCCAAAAGTTTTGGGATTACAGGCGTGAGCCATCACACATAGCCTATAATTTCATTTAATCCATATGATGAGCTTGTTAGCTGGGTACCTACCAGCATTCCTGTTTTCCACAAGAAATTGTTAGAGATTCTGAGATGGTGACAATTTAAATAAAGTTCACAGTGTTAACATGGATGGGCCCTGGATTTGAGCACCAGCAATCTGACCAAGAGCTGTACTTAACTTCCACAGTGGGGCTGCCTCTAATGGTAGGAGATCAGGCCATGGAGGGTCTTGAACATTATACTTGATTATTTAGCCTTCATTCTGTATGTAGGTCATTGGTGTTGAGACATTTTCAAGGTTCTGGAATGCTTTTTCAAATGATATTTTGGCAATATATTAAACAGATGAAAGTGCAAGTGTCAGTATACTAAACAAGGAGATGCAATCTATTAACAGAGCAACGCAAGTGTGTCTTGAAGTGAGAAGGGCATCACAAACCCCATCTACTCAGCTGTTCTCTCTGCCCTGGGCCTAGGTTGGTAACAATGGCTGTGTGGAGGGGAATATGGGAGTTATTTTGACTAGGGAAATGTAATGCTGAATGGTTTCTTTAGCCCTGATCTTTGGGATGGAGAGAAAGAGTGAGAGAGTAGTCAGATGGCAGCCAGTTGCAACATCACTGCAGAGGCACAAGCGTGATCTGATGAAGGCCTGTGACAGGCAGTGGGGACAGAGCAAGAGGTGGATATGAAGGGAGAATTAAGTAAAAGATAAATGGCTGAAAGAATTAAATGAAGGATAAATGGTTGAAAGTTATGAAAGGAGAGAACTTAAATATTTCAGACAATAATTTTTTAGTTCATTTATCCCTTTAGTTATTTTCCTTTTAGAGCAACTTTTTTTTTTTTAGTTCAAAGCATCTTTTTAGTTAAAAATGTATGTTTTCCTTCCATATTTTATTTTAAAGGGCAGATTTAAGATGCAGGATATATAGAACATGTTGTAATCCATAAACACTCAAGCATTAACTGAAAAGCATAGGATTAATTGAAATTTCAGAATGGTCTGTCACTACTTCCTGATATCAAACAAGCAAGAGATTGATGGAGCAGCTCTGGGCCCACAGAGAGAAGCCCAAATGTGTGGAGTGAGTGGCAGGGTTGTGGTTCCACAGGCCTGACAGCAAGGAATGTACTCCTGGTTTTGAGAATCAATGGAACATTTATGTTGATTATATCAAGCTCTTAAATCTCTTTCACTTCTCAATGTCAGCCAATCAGATTATGGAATTTTTGAAAATTTTTTTCAGTCCAAAGTTAGATGGATACGTATGTGGATGCATGAACTCTCCCCAAAATGATTATAAAATAGAACCAAAGTCATAAATCATTTTTAATTGAGTAAAGCTGGTCCCCGAGGAAAAGTAGTTAAAATAGAGTGCTGGCTAATGGGTCCACTGTGAAAGACAATTGCAGCACTTCTGATGGGTGCCATTGTTTTGAAACTGTCACTAAATTGTTTCAATTAATTTCACTTGGATTTCTGAATAAATATTCATTCTCCATTGGGCTTTCTAACTTGTCTTTGTGTTAGAAAACCCACCTTAGCTCCATCAACCTACAATATTTTTTCCAGTGATATGATTTATATGCTAATGATTTTCTAATTTATGTATTTTTAAAAAGCTTAGGGGACATCATATTTTTGGGTAGTTAAAGCAGTTTTTTGGGTGAAATATATGAGAATAACTAACAGTAGGTGACAATACAAAGGGAAAGTGTGATTTAATGAGCTGCTTTGGAAATAGGTTAGAACATTGACACTGAGGGGAATGTGGGCTCCCAGTGCACTCCCAGCTTCAGGACTATTCTAGAAACTGTAGCGAGGTATTTCTTTAAGCCACAAGAGTGTGAAGTCTTTCTAAAGCTTCTCAGAGACCAAAAGGGGGATACTAATGAACACAAACTGTAATACGATTCTAATTTTACAGCACACTTAATGTTGCTGATAGCATTTTAGAGCATAATTAAGTCAAATTGGAAGGAGATTTTGGTAGGAAAATAGTCCTCTTGGCTGAGAAAGTAGATACTCATTTAAGTATTATTTACCCTCGGTTGACAATGTGCAAGCAAGCACCGTGGAGTTTACACAGTAGAATTCTAAAATATATTAGAATTGTTTTGAGTATTTTGTGATTTCCTGTCTCACGTGAAGAAGCATCTACTTTAGGATGACAGAAGAAAATGGGGAATTATGCCTGTACACTTCAACTTCTCTCAATAGAGGACTAAAAAAAGGCAGTACTACCCCTTCCAAAATATAACATAGTTTTCAAATAACAAGCTGCTTAAATTAACTTAGGGAGCAGTCGTACAGAAGAAATCATTGGCTTTTAAAAGCAGATTTCCCTTGAGTACTACACTGACTTTTTCTTTTCTCTTGAGCTTCATAAAATGGAAACGGAAGCACGTATTTTCTTCCAGTGACCTCTACGTTATAATTTTAAAATACTGGTTAAAGACTGAAAGGTAACCATCATTAAACTTTGTAAAGAAAAATCAGAAAATCTAACTAAGTAACTTCAAATTAGCTACTTAAAGTTCCTTCTCAACCGTGATGATCCTCCTGGAACATGAGATAAAGATAAAGCTTTATCTTGCTGGCTGCTACCATAGCTTTCAGCTATCAAGGATCCTTTCTGTTGGTTCCATAGGAATCCACTAAATTGGGTCTGTTCCCTCAATGTCCCCTGTCCACGCCTCAACCCCTTTCCATCTCATCGCTCATCTTAGTCAGCCTTGCTAAACAGCAGTTGAATGGAACACATCTGACTGAAACAAGGTCTGTAAAACTGCCCAACTCTTTGCTATTTTTCCTCATCCCACTTTAATTTTTAAAGACTTTGTTTGAACCCCAGAACTTGTGATGCATCAATCAAAACTTTGCAGTTAGGGACAACAGAAATATGAAATGGGCTTATATGTCAATGAAGGGGTTAAGGGAGCCATTTTTCCAGGCATTTAGCCTCAAATTAGCACTCTGGAATGTGGGGAATGTTTTAAACATAAAAAAAGCTGAGTAGTATATTATAATACATGGTAAATTTTTAAATGTTAGGGTTTCATATCACAGAACATACACACTGGAAATTAAAAGACCCATTGTTTTGAAACTTCTGCTGTTCAGATTCTTCCCTAAGCACTAGTTATAGCTGATTTAAAGACAGGGGAGGGGGTCTTAGCAGCCTGATGTGTGATTTGAGGTTCTACTTCCATTCCTTTCTATGAAAGCTGGACAAGCAAAATTCCCAAACTTTGGTCTGAAGATTTAGGGCTCACTTTATCATTACCTTTGGACCAGGCAGCTGGTTAATTTCTTGGAAACCAGGAGAAAATGAAATATTAGCACAAATAGAGTTACAAATTGGTTTTCAATCTGCCCTTTGTTGAAAAAGTTTTGTGGTGCCTCGGATAGTTTACAAAGTATAAGAGATTTCCACCGTGGAAAATTGGACTCCGAGCTCTTTGAGAGTATGAAATGTATCTTATGTCTTTCTTGTAAACTTTGCATAATTGTTTAGTTTGGCTAAAGGAATTAGCGGAGATCTTTGACAGGAGGCACAGAGAGCCTTGCGATGGAGCGGCTGTCTAGTGAGTGGGCAAGCTGGCAGTGCCCCAAGAGGCGATAATGTAGGAGGCACCACAAAGCCCGCCTTGTTCCAAAATGCGTCTCCATGCTTGGCCATTTCTCTCACTCAGCAACTTCCTCTTCCCCTGACTCCAGCAATTGCTCTTTCATGAACTATAAAGTTGCCCCCATGAGTTAGTCCCTTAGTTACTTCCAGCAGGCCACATGGAGTTAAGTCCTGGTGAAAGGGTGCCAGAAGGGATCAAACCCTTCATTCCTTTCTTCTTCCCTTTCCTTCCCTCCTCTCTCTCTCTTTTATTCCACCTCCTTCAAAAAGGGCTTATGATAGTGATTTTTAAAACAAAATTCATTGACCTGGAATCTTGTATCAGATTAGGTGATTTAGAAAGAAAACGGAAAAGTCCAGGCAGTGACCCTTTTCTTTTTTTCCTGCCTTTAGCATGAATAGACACTTTCCTTCACATCACATCATCAGCCCTGGGTTTTCTGTCACCTTCTCTCCCTCCCAGGAATAGATATTTCAATGCAAGTGGGTGAGAATAAACCCATTATGGTCTGTATTATATACGCCCCCAAACATGTAAATCATTTGTTTAGTCAGGGTTCTCTAGCAGGACAGAACTAATAGGATAGATGTATATATGAAGGGGAGTTTATTAAGGAATGTTGACTCACAAGATCACAAGGTGAAGTCCCATAATAGGCTGTCTGCAAGCTGATGAGCAAGGAAGCCAGTCTGAGTTCCAAAACCTCAAAAGTAGGGAAGCTGAAGGACTAGACTTGCTAAGTCTTCTGGCCTTCTTCTTTCTCCCATGCTGGATGCTTCCTGCACTTGAATATCAGACTCCAAGTTCTTCAGCTTTTGGACTCTTGGACTCACACCAGTGATCTGCCAGGAGCTCTCAGGCCTTCTGCCACAGACTGAAGGCTGCACTGTCAGCTTCCCTACTTTTGAGGTTTTGGAACTCAGACTGGCTTCCTTGCTCAGTCTGTGGCAGAAGGCCTGAGAGCTCCTGGCAGATCACTGGTGTGAGTCCAAGAGTCCAAAAGCTGAAGAACTTGGAGTCTGATATTCAAGTGCAGGAAGCATCCAGCATGGGAGAAAGATGAAGGCCAGAAGACTTAGCAAGTCTAGTCCTTCCACGTTCTTTTTCCTGCTTTATTCCAGATGTACTGGTAGCCGATTAGATGGTGCCCACCCAGATTGAAGATGGGTCTGTCTCTCCCAGTCCACTGACTCAAATGTTAACCTCTGTTGGCAACATCCTCACAGATATACCAGGAACAATACTTTGCCTCCTTCAATCCAATCAAGTTGACACTTAATATTAACCATCACAGCATTTATTATTATAAGATAGTTTAACTATTCTTTGTAACAGATTATGTGACAGCTTCCAACAAATCTGGATTTATCATGGGTTCCCCTAGGGAAGATGCTAGTCAGACAGGGAACAACGTGGAAGCAACTGACTTCTTTTTCTACTTTTTAAGGAGAGAAGGCTTGATAATAGCAGCAAGCATCAAGGTTACAACTATGGGCAGCTTCAATGAGTGAAAACCATCTGCTTTAAAATCAATGTGTGCGATATGAAT
The DNA here is from genome assembly GCF_028858775.2 of Pan troglodytes. Lineage (NCBI taxonomy): Eukaryota > Metazoa > Chordata > Mammalia > Primates > Hominidae > Pan > Pan troglodytes. The sequence continues at coordinate 52,987,670 of NC_072408.2, read as the reverse complement.
GATTAAAAAATTTTGCCCAGAGTTTTCTTTGCAGTAGTGCGGGGGTAACTTCTAATGCAAACAGTGTCTGAGGTAAATTTCCTTACTACCTTACTATAGTCGTAGTCTGAATAAATTTATTAAGAACCTTCTGGAGAACAGGATTGAAAATGAGAAGGGTAGACAGTTGCCTGCAAGAGCTACTAGGCTTCAAAGGGGTAACTGAGGGGTTGCCTCAGTTACCCAGAATAGTGCAGCAGGTAAAAGGAGAAGATGGCTAAGGAGAACTAAGAACCCACTGCTGGAGCTGAAAGAGATGCAGAATTAAGTGATGTCAAAGTAAAATGAGAGTTTTACAAGATATAAATGAGTGTATCTTAATGCAATGGTGTCCTTCAGGCATCTGCCTCTATACCCAGGCAGAAACCCTATAAATAAACCTGAACCCCTTTTGTATCATTTTGAAAGCTCATCTAGAATTGTCATGTTTATTTAATCACATTTCCACTTCAGGAAGTTGATAGGATGTTTCAGGAAGATAATAGGACATGCCAGAACATTTGAAAAGAGACAAACTTGTTGTCTTATACAAGACTGAGCTAGCTAGCTATCAATCTATCATCTATCCTTCATTCATCTATTGATTCAATTTCTGCTGTGAAGTTAGAATACTTGAAGATTTCAAAGTTTTCCAGTAACCTTATGTAACTGGCTTGATGTTTCTTCAGACTGGACTATATTAGGCCATATTCTGTGTTTTGGGTTTTCAGGCACCCTGGAAAACTTCCCTCCCTGCCTTAAAATGCCAGTAATCACTTTGACCACTGTTCTAATGCAAACAGTGTCTGAGATAAATTTCCTTACTATTGTCATAGTCTGAATAAATTTATTAAGAACCTTCTGGAGAACAGGATTGAAAATGAGAAGGGTAGACAGTTGCCTGCAAGAGCTACTAGGTTTCAAAGGGGGAAAGGAGTAAGTAAAATGGAAGTTGGGGTCTTGTTAAAATTCCACTTTACAGTCTTGTGAATGACTAATGTCATTGTTATCCACTAGAAGGATAAAGAAACAAGCTTGGTGATAGATTACGTCATGTGCATCCTTGTGCCTACTGATGTGTGAGGAACTGCTTTCAGTGGAACATGAATTATTACAAATTGATGTGGTTTTTGGAGACCTCTTTGCTGAGAGGAGCCTTGGTTTTAAGATGGGTAGGTGTTTGTATTAAGCAACGATGTCCTTTCTTTTGTTTCTGTCAGCATTAGAGAGACTGAGGTGGAGTAAGCAAGGTGTGCAGGGGGAAAGGACTAATTCAAAAAATCTTATGGGTACAAGTAGCAAAAACTTCCTCTTTGCAATTCTGGTTCTAGAAAAAATGTCAGTATAACCACGGTATATAACGGCTATAATAATAGGTCCCTGAATCATTAAACAGTATTGCCTTCTTCTTTTGCTTTTAATATTAGTTTTTTCCCCGTTAAACCCTTAACTGTTCACAGGCACAGGTTTTATGGTTTTAATGCCAAGCTATGGCCAGGTGCAATGGTTCACACCTGTAGTCCTAGCACTTTGTGAGGCTGAGGTGGGCGGATCATTTGAGACTAGGAGTTTTGAGACCAGCCTGGGCAACATGGCAAAACCCTGTCTCTACAAAAAATACAAAAATTAGCTGGGTGTGGTGGCATGCACCTGTAGTTCCAGCTACTTGGAAGTCTGAAGTGGGAGGATCACCTGAGCCCTCCAGGGAGGTTGAGGTTGCAGTGAGCAGTGATCATGCCACTGCACTCCAGCCTTGGTGATAGAGTGAGACTGTCTCAAAACAAAACAAAGCTATATGTATCTTTGAGCAAATCTATCATTAGAATAAACTTGTAGAAATAGAAGTGCTAGGGATTTTGATGCTTATTGGCAAACCTCAGGATATTTGTACCTATTTATAGAATTCTCAATAGTATTTTTATCCTCAAATACTTGTCAGTAATAAGTATTTTAATTCTTTTTAATATTTTTCAGTGTGAGAGGTGAAATATTAGATGTCTAATTTAATTTTCTTAGAGTTTTGTGTTGAATATTTTGCTTATTTTCATTTATTCTTTATTAATAAACTCCCTAAAGCTATAAATTTTTCTCTGAGGGCAGCTTTTGCCATCTGTTTTGATGGATAGTTCCCACTGCTATTTTCTAAATAGCTTATACTAAGAATTTTGATTTTCTTTCAATTCAAGTTATTTATATTTTAAAATTGCTAATTGTATAATTAATGTTTAAACTTTTTTAAAAATAGAGTCATGTAATGAAGCCTATATTATGTCACTTATTGGAAGTTTTGAAGTTTTCTTTATAGCATTTTATTTTACATGTTTTGGTAAACATTCCAAGAACATTAGGAAAGAAAGCATATTCTCAGTGTACAGAATTTAGCAGGCATCTATTATTAAGACTTTTTTATGTTATCTGACTTCTATATTCTTATTCATTGTCGATTTAACCTGTCACAGATAAACCCACTTATAATTTCACTCTTGAAAATTCTTTGTTGTGACTTGAATAGCTTTTTCTTTATATATCTCAATATTTGGCATGCCAATATTTAGTTCTGTAATATCTTCACAGTAGAGTAAACCTTTCATTGATATAAAATAGCTCTTTTTTCTTTATTTAGTACTTTTGAATTCTACTCTGTCTGATGTTGATATGAGTTCTTCTTTTATTTTCTTTGAACATTTTGTGCCATTTTAATTTAGGTGTGTCTCTTATAAGCAGCATACAATTGAGGTTTTTTGTTTTTGGCTTAATCACAGAGACAGTGTTTGGCCTTTACAGAGGAGTTTAACTCATTCACTTTTCTTACGAAAACTAATATGCGTGGCTTTACTTCTGCCATCTATCTCATTCTATTGTCTGCAAACTGCTCTCTTTTGTTCTTTTCTTCTTTTCTGTATTGACTAGATTTTCTTAGTTTTTTTTTTCTTAACTGCTTTGGAAGTTATGAACTCCATGTTGCTATAACTAATAGCTATCTTTAACATTTAGGTAATATATCTCAACCTATATTTATAGATCAACATCATGAATGAAGCAGTAGCTACTTATTCTTTAATAGCAATATAAAAAATTTCATGCTTTAAAAAAATAACACTATTCCATCCAGTTTTTCATGCCTTTTTTGGGGTTACTAGATTTTAAAGTAATTCATATCTGGGTATAATGAAGAAAAGCATAAGGGGATATGATAGAAAGGTTGAAGTTGTTTGCAAACAATGGTAGATGTAGGAGTAAAACATTCTAATAGGTAGCTGGGGCAGAGGGGCTACTTTTTATTTATTTATTTATTTATTTTGAGACAGAGTCTCTAGCTCTGTCACCAGGCTGGAGTGCAGTGGGTGATCTCGGCTCACTGCAAACTCCACCTCCCAGGTTCAAGCGATGCTCCTTCCTCAGCCTCTGAGTAGCTGGGACTACAGGTGTGCACCACCACACCTGGCTAATTTTTGTATTTTTAGTAGAGATGGGGTTTCACCCTGTTGGCCAGGATGGTCTCGATCTCTTGACCTCATGATATGCTCGCCTTGGCCTCCCAAAGTGCTAGGATTACAGGCATGAGCCACTGCGCCTGGCCCAGAGGGGCTACTTTGAGTAATAATCTATATAAATAAAGTTAAGGACTTCACTATTGTTTCATATTGAAATGGCTGGACACATTTTCACTGAATATGGGTTTGTTTGGGATGGTCTGATTTAAAATAGAGGTCATGTAATGAGGCCACCAGTGGCAGGCACCTCAAATTCAGCCTCCAGAGTGGTGGCCTATGTTGTTTTGCCACTGAGATGCTGACACAATCATATTTAAGCAAAACCTGATCCAAGATAAGCAGAAATGGGGTTTTATGTATCAAATGATGCCTAATTGTGGCTGTGAACAATTCAGGTAACCCATTAGAGGGCAATAAAATTGGATACACTGTAGGCACCTCATGAAGGTGTCCCACACATACTAGGGTTATGAGTTTAGATTTACTCTGACTGGCTAACAACACATTGCTTGTTCCTAAGAAGGAGTGACCTCTGTACTGACCAGCCCCTATTAGAAGTATTCTAGCTGCGTGAATTCCTTCAGAGATTCTAAGATCAATTACACATTTCTCAACCTTGTGTTCACTTTAGAAAATGTCCTCAAATATAGGACCTTTGGTATGTTCAGGCAGTATTCCACAAATGCTTTGTTTAAATTTTGGATACCAGGATTTTAATTCCACACAGATGTAGTCACCATGAGGCATTTTACCTACTAATGACGAGTTATGGTTTGGGGCCATCTGTGGTATATTTAGGTGTGCCTTGTACAGCCTGTTCTCTGTAAAAGTACAAAACACTTTCCACTCCAATTTTTCTGATTTTATAGGCATCTCTTTAATCAGCTAATAAGATCTATGGTGAAACTGTGACTTGCTTGACTGGTCCTCTGTTTACTGAAAAGGTTAAAAAATGATCCAAGAATATTGCTTTGGAAATGAACCAATACCTGCCTCATCAGGAGTAAAAGCAAAAAGAAGACTTCAGTAATTACCTGCTAATTGTAGCTAGTGGTATATGTGGAGGTGTGAGGAGGTTTGAGGAGTGGGGAGATATGTTTTTTAATTTATCTTAAAAAAAAAGGAATGAAGAGTGTATTAGGCCACTATGTTTGGTTTCTGGAAGACTTAGCATGTTTAATATCTGTAACAATTAGTAGCAGAAAATTATATACAAAGCATTTCCAAGCCACAGATACTATCATTCCTGTAACTGCTCCTCAACCAAGTGGCAATAGAATTTGGAATATCAGCATGGAGCGTCCTACCTCCCATTATCCAACTATGCAAATACTATCCATTCTCTCCTTGGTGAGGCCTTCTCTGATTCCTCAAATCAGAGCTTTTGGTCCTTTTATTTCTCACAATATGTTGCTTTATATCAATTATGGTATTTTATAAAGAATAATTTTACATATGATAAAATTCACTCTTTGAAAGAATATGTTCTCATGCATTTTGATAAAATGTATGCATTCACATAACTATAACTACAATCAAGTTATAGAACACCTCCATCACCCCCCAAAGTCCCCTCAAACCCCTTTGCAGTCAGTTGCTTCCCTCTACCCCAAGATGCTGGCCACCAATGCCCTTGTTTCTGTCCCTATAGTTTTGCCTTTTCTATAATGTTTAATAAATGGAATCATACAGTATGCAGTATTTTAGGTGTATTTCTTTTCTTCAGCTTAATTATTTTATTTTTTTAAAGACAGGGTCTCTCTTTGTTGTCTAGGCTGCACCATCAGACATCACCAGATGGTGATGTCTGTACCATCGCGGTTCACTGCAGTCTCAAATTTCCAGGCTCATGTGATCCTTCCATTTCAGCCTCCCGAGTAGCTGGGGCTACAGGTGCACGCCACCATGCTTAGCTAATTTTTTATTTTTTCTAGAGATGGGGTTTTGCCATGTTGCCCAGACTGGTCTTGAACTTCTGGGCTTGAGTGATCCTCTTGCCTCGGCCTCCCAACATGCTGGGATTACAGGCATGAGCCACCACTCATGGCCTCTTAGTGTAGAACTTTTAAAAGTTATCCATGTCATTGCATGTGTCCAAATTTCACACTTTTTTGTTTTCAGTGTTTCATTTTGTGGATATACCACAATTTGTTTAGTGTTCTTTGTCTTGATTACAAATAGCCTAATTACCTATAAATATATGATGAGTACCTACTATATACTAGGAAACTCGGCTGTTGGAGACAAAAACACTAAGACACAGTTCTGATCCTTCTGGGATTTGTGTATAAATAGTTGATGTAAATATAATATGGTTGGGAAGAGGACGGTATATTTTAGAAATTTGGAGGAAGGATTATTAGAATCAGTTGAGCCTCTCAAGTGAATAAGAATTAGCATAAAGCGAAAGGCAAGAAATGGCAGAACAAGGAGAGGGAAGAATAACGAACAAAGGCATGAAGACAGGTAATAGTATGGAAATTTATAGGAACTTTACTAGACCATTAAGTTTGAAATCTGAAGTGGCAATGGAGGCTGAAGAAATATGTAGTAGCTAGATTATGGGGGACTTAAAGTATCAAGTAAAGAGCTTGTTCTTTATTATGCCATGTTAGGGATTCATTGAAGCGTTTTAAGATGGAAGAGGCATCAGATTGTGTTTTAAACTAGATTCTATGTAACAAATGGAATATGAGAGAAAAGTTTTAGATGGCCATTGCCCTTTTGCAGACCAGTGTAATGACTTGAATCAGCATAGCAGTTTAAGGATAGAGAAGTAAGAATCAATTTGGGAAATATTTAGAATGGAAGGACAGGTGCAATGGCTCATGCTTGTAATCCGAGCACTTTGGGAGGCTGAGGCGGGTACATTGCTTGGGTCCAGGAGTTCAAGACTAGCCTGGAGAACATGACAAAACTCTGTTTTACAAAAAATACAAAAATTATCTGGCTGTAGTGGTATATGCCTATAGTCCCACCTACTTAGGAAGCTGAGGAGGGAGGATGCCCTGAGTCTGGGGAGGTCAAGTTTGCAGTGATCCATGATCATACCAGTGCACTCCAGCCTGGGCAACAGAGTGAGACCCTGTATCAAAAAAAAAAAAAAAAGAAAGAAAAGAAGAAGGAGTGATTGAATGGTTGTAGAGAGTGAGGAACAGAGAGACATACATGAATCCCATGTTTCCAGACAGGATGTTCAGATGGATGTTTGCGTAGGTTTGAGGAGGGGACATGCAGATTTTAATTCCAAACACAGTGAGTTTGAGGCACCTATTGTGCATTCAAAAGGAGATTTTTAGTAGGCATTTGGGTTTATGAATCTTGAGTTCATGTGTGAAGATCAGGCTTGGGTTTAGGAATAATTAGCATATAAATTAAAAACATGGAAATGGGGGAGACTAAAGTTCCTGCAAAGCAGGGACAAAAATCTTACTAGCTTCTGTGTTCTTCACAGCTCACAATACACATCTTGAAATGTAGAAGATGCTCCAGAAATATTTGCTGAGCAGATGAGTGAATAGATGATCATTTCCAGATTAAATTTTATGCCTTGCACGTTGGAGTTCATGGGAGTTAGACATGTAACTAAGGCATGGAATTGCATGACCTGCTTAAAGGTAACTAGATAATATTCTCATCTAAGGCAGATAGAGCTTCAAGAAAACAATAGCCTTCTTTTTTTTTTTTTTTTCTGGGTTGCTGAGGGAGACAGAAGGCCACCTGGAGCCTGGTTTGCACAAATTGCCAAACCACCATGATGTCTACCATTCAGTTTTACCCTGATTAGGCCAGAACTGGGTAAATGAATGCTTCATCTTGCATATTTCCACATAAACAGATGTTCTTGCCCACAGACAAACTTAGAAAACTGTGGTTTTTTTAATAAAATGGAGACTATTTTTCTAGAAAGGAAAAAGGTGGCTGCCTTTCGTCATTTGTATAGACATGTTTATTTTTCAAAACCCAGGTAACAAATCTCAGCTCTTCTAAGAAGCCATCCCAGATCTTGCCAGTTGGAATTAATCTCTACCCATCATTTACTTTCATATTATTTGTTTTGGAAGCTGTGTGATACATCGGAAAAAGCATGGATTTTGGAGTTGGGTAGTCATAGGTCCTATCTTGGCATTGGCAGTCACTAAACTTCTTTGGCTCTCATTCTCCTTATCTATAAATTACCTGTAATAATACATGTTGGGGTTGAGGGGTGGGTGTTAAATAACCTTGTTTCCCTTTCTAAGTTCGAAACCGAGAGAGAGAGAGAGAGAGACAGACAGACAGACAGACAGACACAGGAGATTGATGAACATAAAATGCTAGGTGCTCCTCCCTAATTCATCAATCAGTTAAGTTTCTCCTTTTTCTGCAGGAGGTTGGGGAGAAGCACTAGTGTTAGCTATACACTTTTCTGTAAAGTAAGGTAGAAATTGGGAATACATAGTTTTAAATTTATTTATATGAAGGCCTAGAAATAGCATAGGAGGGTGTTGGCTAGTACAGGGCAGGGAAAGGCAGGAGAGAGCCTCTGTCTTTCCCTTCTTAGTGCTCTCCATAGCACTAACTATGGGGCTTTAATACAGTGGGTCATCATTTGATGTTTGCTGAACTAAAAGGAAACACATCTCACTTGTTTGATTAATATTAGTTGTTGGGTTCAGGGTCTATTTCTTTTCAGAATTATTATTCTTCCTTTCCATATGATCTTTAGAGTTTGGAGGTTTACGCAATTTTGGTTTTTTTTTATACTTAAGAATAACTTTTAATTTGAAGAATAAATATACATATGGAAAAGTATAAAAATGTAAATATACAGCTTGATGAAATATAACAAATTGAACACACTTCTGTCTTCATCACCCAGGTGAAGCAATAGAATATTACCTGCATTCTAGAATAACCTCCTGAGTCCACTTTCAGAGGTAACCATTAGCTTTCTTGCTGTTGCTTGTATTAATTTTGCTTGTTTTTGAAATATGTGCCTGTAGGGGATCTTCTTGTCCTCAGCATTATGTATATGAGATGTTCTGGTTACTGTAGCGTTATAGTATTGGCTGAAGTTGGGTAGAATGATGCCTCCAGCTTTGTTCATTTTGCTTAGGATTGATTTTGCTATTTGGGCTCTTTTTTGGTTCCATATTAGTTTTAGAATTTTTTTAAAAAAATAATTCTATGAAGAGTAATGTTGGTAGTTTGATAGGAAAAGCTTTGAATCTGTAAATTGCTTTGGGCAGTATGGCCATTTTAACAATATTAATTCTTCCAATTGATGAGCATGGCATGTTTTTCCATTTATTTGTGTTTTCTCTGATTTCTTCCAGCAGTGTTTTATAGTTCTCCTTATAGAGATCTTCCACCTCCTTGGCTAGTTGTATTCCTAGGTATTTCATTTTTTTTCTAGCTATTGTAAATGGGATTGTGTTCTTTATTTGGCTCTCAACCTGGACATTATTGGTGTAAAAAAATGCTACTGCTTTTTGTACATCAATTTTGTATCCTGAAACCTTGTTAAAATAGTTTCAATTCTAGTAGCCTTTTGGTGAATTCTTTAGGGTTTTCTAAGTATAGAATCATATCATTAGTGAAGAGAGGTAGCTTGACTTCTTTTCCTGTTTGGATGCCTCTTAATTTTTCTTCTTGCCTGATTGATTGCTCTGGCTAGGCCTTCCAATGTGTTCATTTTTATTTGCTGTATCATTCTCCATGTATATCACCATTTATCTATCCATTCTACTGCTGATGAACGTTTGGATTGTTTCCGATATTTTGCTATTATTAATAAAACTTCTGTGAAGATTCTGGTACTTTTTTGCATATTTCTCTTGTGTGCATACTTAGGAGTGAGATTGCTGGGTATGTTTAGCTTTAGCTGATAATGCAAAACCATTTTTTAAAGTGATTGTACCAATTTACATTCCCACCAGCATTGTAAGAGAATTCAGTTGTTTTGTATCATCAACAACACTGGGTAATCTCAGGCTTCTTAATATTAGCTGCTCTGCTGAGTGTGTAGTGGCATCTTATTATGATTTAAATTTGCATATGCTGGCTGGGCATGGTGGCTCACGCCTATAATCCCAGCACTTTGGGAGGCTGAGGCGGGAGGATCACGAGGTCAGGAGATCAATACCATCCTGGCCAACATGGTGAAACCCCGTCTCTACTCAAATACAAAAAATTAGCCAGGCCTGGTGGTGTGTGCCTGTAGTCCCAGCTACTCAGGAGGCTGGGGCAGGGGAATCTCTTGAACTCAGGAAGTGGAGCTTGCAGTAAGCCAAGCCTGTGCCACTACACTCCAGCCTGGTGATAGAGGGAGACTATGTCTAAAAAAAAAAAAAAAAAAAAAATTTGCATTTGCCTGACTATTAATAAAATCATGCAAATATTCATCACAAGTTTATTGGCCATTTGGTATTCTGTTATGTGAAATTTATGTTCATTTTTTTAAAAAAGTTAACTCCTTATACTTATTTATAGTCCAATTTATAATGTATTTTCTTTATGATTAATGCTTTTTTTGTGTCTTAGTTTAATAAATTGTTGCCCATCTTGGGTAATAAGATACACTCCTATATTATTTTCTGGAGGCGTCCCCTCCCCCTTTCACATACATGTCTACATTCCACCTAGATCTGATTTTTTTTTTGGTATATTATGTGAGATAGGGTCCAGGTTCATTTAAAAATATATATATCCAATTGATCAGTACTTTTTATTATATATACAAGGTCGTTTCTGGACTTTGTATTCTATTCCATTATTGTATTCTTGCATTGATACCACAATGTCTTCATAGCTATAGATGTATGATGTCTTGATATCTTATGGCATGAGTTCTCCAATTTTGTTTTTTTCTTCACGATTGTCTTGACTATCCTTGACCTACTGCATTCCAATGTAAATTTTAGAATTATCTTGTCAATTTCTGCAAAATGTTCTGTTGGGATAGTTTTAATTTTAGAAGAATTTTATACTTACAGAAAAGTTTCAAAGAGAACACAGATTTCTCATATACCCCTCATCCAGTTTCTCACATTGTTAACATGTTGCTATGGTACATTTATCAAGACTAAGAAACTGACATTGACATATTACTATTAACTGAACTCCAGACTTTATTTGGATTTCATCAGTTTTTCCATTAATGTCCTCTTTCTTGCCAGAATTAAATCCAGCATACCACATTGCATTTGGTTGTCATGTCTTGCTAGTCTCCACTGATCCATGATAGTTTCTGTCTGTCTTTGATTTTCATTATGACTTTGAAATCTTAAGAAGTACCTGCCAGTTATCTTGGAGAATGTCCACAATCTGGGGTTTTCTGCTGTTTTTCTTGTGACTATCTTGAGGTTATGGGTTTTTGGAAACAATACAGAAGAGTTGAAGTACCCTTCTTATCACGTTATGTTGAAGGTATGATATTCACATGAAATTGCTGGCGATGCTAACTTTCGGCATGTGGTTAAAGTAGTATTTGCCAGGTTTATCAATTTTCAGTTTTTTTTTCTTCTTTTTACTCTATTCTTTGGAAATGAGTCATTAAGTCTAGCCAGCCTTGGTGAAAGAGGGCAGGTATTTTGTTCTACAGTTTTTTTTTTTTTTTTTTTTGAGACGAAGTCTTGCTGTCACCCAGGCTGGAGTGCAATGGCACGATCCTGGCTCACCGCAACCTCCACCTCCTGGGTTCAAGGGATTCTCCTGTCTCAGACTCCAGAGTAGCTGAGATTACAGGTGTCCTCCATCATGCCCAGCTAATTTTTTTGTATTTTTAGTAGAGATGGGGTTTTACTATGTTTGCCAGGCTGGTCTCAAACTGCTGACCTCAAGTGATCCACCTGCCTCGATCTCCCAAAGTGCTGGGATTACAGGCATGAACCACCGTGCTCGGCCATGTTCTAATTTCCATAGGATGCAGTATCTTTACTTATTTGAAATTCTTCTGTGAGATAGACTTGTCTCTTTTGTTCATTCATTCACTCAATTATTTATTTATATCATAGTAGACTCATGTATATTTACTTTATACTTAGGGTTATAATTCAGCACCTCTTTGCTTATTTTGTTGATCAAATTGTCCCAGTTTTGACCATGGGGAAATTTTTTGGCTTGTTTCCTCTGTCTCTTTGACATGCACACATACTTTTGTTTTTGGAGCATTTCTTTATTTTTGGTACTGGTGAGATGCCCTAGGCTCATCTTTATTATTCCCTGCCTGAGTCCTAGAATCAGTAATTTCTCCAATAAGCTTTTCTTCTTTTTATTGGAGAATGGTATTAGGAAACAAATCTGGGCACTGGGTGTGCTTGTTGTTACTGGAGTATCATTGCTTTTAGGCTTAGATTAGATATCTATATCTAATCTATATCTACATCTATCATATCTATATATGTACACATATATAAACATATCTTATGGCATAAGTCCTTATGGCATAAACATATTTTTGTACATATATGGATATGAATACTAACCCACAAATACACATACATTTCTAGGTATTTCTGTATCTACCCATCTGTATGTATGTAAGGTCACGCACTGCATACTGATGTTTTGGTCAACAATGGACTGATATAAGATGGTGGACCCAGAAGATTTTAATACCATATTTTTGCTGTACCTTTTCTATATTTAGATATGTTTAGATACAAAAATACCATCGTGTTACAATTTCCAACAGTATTAAGTACAGTATCATGCTGTACAGATTTGTAGCCTAGGAGCAATAGGCTCTACCATTTAGTTTAGGTAAGGAGTAGGCTCTACCATCGAGTTTTGGGTAAGTACACTCTATGATGTTTGCACAGTGATGAAATCACCTAATGACCCGTTTCTCAGAATGTAGCCTCATTGTTAAGCGAAGTATGACTGTATATTAAGCTAAACATGAATTTATACTGATATCTCTGACTCTAATCCAGTAGTATGATTCATTCAAGCTTTGCTTTCTTGTTTATCTGTAACTCTCTGACTGTGAGAAACCTGGTATTCACCATTCATTCATTCATTATGTATTTGTTCAACCCTGTATACAAATAAAACAGCTTCAGATTTGTTAATCTGTATCTCTATGAGAAAGAAATTCACCCAGTAGTGTACAGGGTTTATGCATAGTTCATTTGGTGTATAGCCTTATAGTTTTTTTAGTCAAAACATCAGTTTTCAAAGTTATGTAGGTCAGCTCATTTTAAATTTTAGTTTGTACACGTAGTAAACTTTTTCTAATGTACAGTTCTATGACTTCTGACAAATTCAGAGTCATGTGTCCATCACCCAAGAACCATCCCTTCACCCTAAAAGCTGCTCTGTGTGTCCCTTTCACTGTATGTTCCTCTCATTTCAATGGAGTCAATCATTCCCCACCCCACCCCACATTCTGGCAACCACTCATCTGTTTTAATTCCTTACATTTTGCCTTCCCCCAAATGTCAGATGAATAAAATCACACAATATGCAGTCCTTTTGGGTATGGCTTCTTTCCCTTAGTATAATATACTTAAGATTCATCCATGTCATTGTGTGAATCAATAGCTCATTCCTTTTTATAGCTGAATTTAACATTCTTTGAATGGATGTGCCACAGTTCTTTTTTTCCCTCTTTTTTGAAAAATGTATCTTCTTGTTAAAGATTCTCAGTTGCTTCCAGTTTTCATCCATTGGGAATAAAGCTGCCAGAAACATTCACATACAGGCTTTTGTGTGAACATAAGCTTTCAAGTAACTTTGGTAAATACCTAGGAGTGTGTAACTAAGTGGTGTGGCAAATCTATGTTTAATGTTACGGGACCTGCCAAACTGTCTTCAAAGTGGCTATACCATTTTGTATTCCCAGGAGCATTGAATGAGAATATCTGTAGATCTGCACCCTTGTTAGCGTTTGTTATTGTCAGTTTTTTGAATTTAAGCCTTTCTAATAAGTGTGTAGTGATGTCTCATTGTGGTTTTAATTTGCATTTCCCTAATGACATATAATGGTGAGTATCTTTTTATGTTTTTATTTGACATATCTGTTGACATCTTTTGTCCATTTTTAAAAGGGGTTCTTTTTCTTTTTTTCTTTCTTTTTTTTTGAGTTTTAAGAGTTCTTATATATATATATTTATTATACTTTACGTTTTAGGGTACATGTGCACAATGTGCAGGTTTGTTAACATATTCTGAATGCAAGTGCTTTATCAGATATTATAATTTAAATATATTTCCTCCCAGTTTGTGGCTTTTCTTTTGATTCTTTTAAAATTTTTAACACAGAAAACTTTTTAATATTAATAAAGTCAAGTTTTTCACTTTTGGATTGTGCTTTTGATATTTTATATAAAACAACATCACCCAAACCAAAGTCATGCAGCCTTTCTCCTTTGTTTTCTTCTAGAAGTTTTAAACTTTATGTTTTGCATATAGTTCCATGATTCATTTTGAATTAGTTTTTGTGCAGGGTACAATTTATGTGTCTGGGTTTCTTTTCTGTATATGGATACCCAAGTGGTTGAGCACCACTTGTTGAGAAGACTCTTCTCATTTGAATTACATTGGCCCCTTTATCAAATACTAGTTTGTGTGGTTCTCTATTTTTTTTTTTTTGAGATTTTGATTGGGAGTACATGACATTTAGAGTTTACTTTTGAATATAATTAATTTTCTCATGATATTGAACCTTCCAATTTATGAATATGATTTATCCTGACATTTATTTAGATCTAGTTTATCTCAGTAATTTTTTGTCTAGTGGTTTTGATACCTTTTGTTAAATTTATTCTTGGATTTTTGATATTTTAATAACATCAAAATTTATTGATTCTTAAATTTCATTTTCTAGTAGTTCATTGCTTGTATATAAAGATACTGATTTTGTATCCAGAAACTTCCTAAATTAATTTCTTATATTTTATTACTAATAATTTAATTCTCAAAGTTCATCTGTAGATTTAAATAAATTTTTGACCACAGAGATATTTTGTTTGTGAATTGTAGCAAGTTTATTTCTGTTATCTCAATCTTTGGCCTATTTATTTATTTGGTGTTATTGCATTGGCTAGAACCCCAGTGCAATTTTGAATAGCAAGCATTATTGTCTCAAGGGGAAATCTTTTAATATTGAAACATTTAACACAACGTTTGCTGTGGATTTTTTTTTAATTTTATTATTATTACACTTTAAGTTTTAGGGTACATGTGCACAATGTGCAGGTTAGTTACATATGTATACATGTGCCATGCTGGTGTGCTGCACCCATTAACTCGTCATTTAGCATTAGGTATATCTCCTAATGCTATCCCTCCCCACTCCCCCCACCCCACAACAGTCCCCAGAGTGTGATGTTCCCCTTCCTGTGTCCATGTGTTCTCATTGTTCAATTCCCACCTATGAGTGAGAATATGCAGTGTTTGGTTTTTTTGTCCTTGCGATAGTTTACTGAGAATGATGATTTCCAATTTCATCCATGTCCCTACAAAGGACATGAACTCATCATTTTTTATGGCTGCATAGTATTCCATGGTGTATATGTGCCACATTTTCTTAATCCAGTCTATCATTGTTGGACATTTGGGTTGGTTCCAAGTCTTTGCTATTGTGAATAATGCCGCAATAAACATACGTGTGCATGTGTCTTTATAGCAGCAGGATTTATAGTCCTTAGGGTATATACCCAGTAATGGGATGGCTGGGTCAAATGGTATTTCTAGTTCTACATCCCTGAGGAATCGCCACACTGACTTCCACAATTGTTGAACTAGTTTACAGTCCCACCAAGAGTGTAAAAGTGTTCCTATTTCTCCACATCCTCTCCAGCACCTGTTGTTTCCTGACTTTTTAATGATTGCCATTCTAACTGGTGTGAGATGGTATCTCATTGTGGTTTTGATTTGCATTTCTCTGATGGCCAGTGATGATGAGCATTTTTTCATGTGTCTTATGGCTGCATAAATGTCTTCTTTTGAGAAGTGTCTGTTCATGTCCTTTGCCCACTTTTTGATGGGGTTGTTTGTTTTTTTCTTGTAAATTTGTTGGAGTTCATTGTAGATTCTGGATATTAGCCCTTTGTCAGATGAGTAGGTTGCGAAAATTTTCTCCCATTTTGCAGGTTGCCTGTTCGGTCTGATGGTAGTTTCTTTTGCTGTGCAGAAGCTCTTGAGTTTAATTAGATCCCATTTGTCAATTTTGGCTTTTGTTGCCATTGCTTTTGGTGTTTTAGACATGAAGTCCTTGCCCATGCCTATGTACTGAATGGTAATGCCTAGGTTTTCTTCTAGGGTTTTTATGGTTTTAGGTCTAATGTTTAAGTCTTTAATCCATCTTGAATTGATTTTTGTATAAGGTGTAAGGAAGGGATCCAGTTTCAGCTTTCTACATATGGCTAGCCGGTTTTCCCAGCACCATTTATTAAATAGGGAATCCTTTCCCCATTTCTTGTTTTTGTCAGGTTTGTCAAAGATCAGATAGTTGTAGATATGCGGCATTACTTCTGAGGGCTCTGTTCTGTTCCATTGATCTATATCTCTGTTTTGGTACCAGTACCATGCTGTTTTGGTTATTGTAGCCTTGTATTATAGTTTGAAGTCAGGTAGCGTGATGCCTCCAGCTTTGTTCTTTTGGCTTAGGATTGACTTGGCAATGCGGGCTCTTTTTTGGTTCCATATGAACTTTAAAGTAGTTTTTTCCAATTCTGTGAAGAAAACGGGCACAAGACAGGGATGCCCTCTCTCACCACTCCTATTTAACATAGTATTGGAAGTTCTGGCCAGGGCAATTAGGCAGGAGAAAGAAATAAAGGGTATTCAATTAGGAAAAGAGGAAGTCAAATTGTCCCTGTTTGCAGATGACATGATTGTATATCTAGAAAACCCCATTGCCTCAGCCCAAAATCTCCTTAAGCTGATAAGCAACTTCAGCAAAGTCTCAGGATACAAAATCAATGTACAAAAATCACAAGCATTCTTATACACCAATAACAGACAAACAGAGAGCCAAATCATGAGTGAACTCCCATTCACAATTGCTTCAAAGAGAATAAAATACCTAGGAATCCAACTTACAAGGGACGTGAAGGACCTCTTCAAGGAGAACTACAAACCACTGCTCAATGAAATAAAAGAGGATACAAAGAAATGGAAGAACATTCCATGCTCATGGGTAGGAAGAATCAATATCGTGAAAATGGCCATACTGCCCAAGGTAAGTTATAGATTCAATGCCATCCCCATCATGCTGCGGATTTTTAAAAAGATAGCCTTCATCAGGTTAAGTAAATTCCCATCTATTCCGAGTTTGCTAAGAGTTTTTAATCAAAATGCACATTGAGTCTTCAACTGCTTTTCCTGCATTTATTGAAATAGTCATATAGTTGCTATCTTTTTTTTAGTTAATGTGGCAAATTACATTGACGATTTTTTGAATGTTAATTTAACCTTGCATTCCTGGGATAAACTCTTCTTTCTCATGTTGTGTTATTTTTTACATTTATTCCTGGATTAGATATGCTAGTATTTAGTTAAGGATTTTGGTACAAACATTCATGAATGATATTGGTCTGTATTTTTCTTTTCTTTAATATCTTTGTCTGCTTTTGATATGAGGACAGTGCTATCTTCATAAAATATGTTGGGAAACATTTCTTCCCTCTTTATTACATGAAGTATTTGAGTAAAATGGAGATTATTGCTTCTTTAGTTTTTCAATTTAATTTAACAGTGAATTCATCTGGACCCAGAGATATTGCAGTGTGTGTGTGTGTGTGCGTGCATGCGTGTGTGTTTGTGTGATTTTTCATTATGTACAGTGATCCCTTGGTATCTATGGGGGATTGGTTCCAGGAACCTCCACAGATAGCAAAATCCATAGCTGCTCAAGTCCCTTCTATAAAATGATGTAGTATTTTCATATTATCTATGCACATCCTACCATATACTTTAAATCATCTTTAGATTACCGAGAATACCTAATACAATACAAATGCTATGTAAATGTCTGTTATATAGCATTGCTTAAGAAATAGTGACAAGAAAAAAGTCTGTTCATGTTCAGTACAGATGCGACTATCCATTTGTAAAAAATATTGTTGATCTGCAGTAGGTTGAATCCATGAGTAGAGAACCTGTGGATACAAAAGGCTGACTGTGTTTAATTGAAAGATATTTTTCTGTTTTGCAATAACTACATTGATTGGCATAAAGTTCTTTGTAATTCCTTTATTAATATCTGTACTATCTATAGTAATGTCTATATTTTAGTTCTTAATATGTCAGTAAGTTATGACTTTCTCTAATTTTTTCTTGAATGGTTTAACTAGATGTTTATTCTTTGCATTAGTCTTGATTAAATTAGCTTTTGGCTTTAGTGATTCCTTCTATTGTATATTGTTTTATATTCCATTATTTTTGCTTTTATCTTTATTATCCTTTCCTCTACTTTGAATTTGTTTTTCTGAGTCTTTGAAATAAATGCTTGGACATTTCTGCCTTCTTTTTTTCTAACAAATGCATTCAAGACTATATAAGTTTCTCTCTAAGCACTGCATTTGCTGTATCTTACACATTTTGAACCATTGTAGTTTTTGTTATTTAAAGTATTTTCTAATTCTATAATTTCTTCTTTGAGCTGTAGGTTATTGAGAAATAAATTGCTTAATTTCTTATTTAGGTTTTAAAAATAATATTTTTTTATGACTTCTAATTTGTTCTACCACATTAGATAATATTCTACATGTTTCCAGAGTTTGAGATCTATTAAGCTTTTCTTTTTTGCTAAGCGTATGCTTGATTTCATTGTTCCATGTGCACTGAAAAAATATGAATTCTGTCATTGGTAGGGGTAGTGTTCTATATGTGTCAATTAGGTTACGTTTATTTGTATTACTCAAATCTATATTCTTTGTAAGATTTTATGTATTTTATCAGTTACTGATAACAATATGTTAATGTCTATCACTGTGGTTTTGGATTGATGCATTTCTCATTTTAGTTCTGTCATTTGCTTTATGTATTTTAAAGGTATATTATTAGGTGCATACTAATTAGAAATTAATATAGTTCCTGACACATTCAACTATTTATCATTATGATATGTCCATTTTATTTCTTATAATGCTTCCTGCTTTAAAATCTATTTTACTTGATATTAATATAACTATACTAGCATATTTTTTACTGGTATTTACTTTTCATTTATATTTATCTTTATCTGTCTAGATGTATCTTTCAACCTTTCTATCTTCTAATATTAAGGCCTGTCTCATAAGATAGCATAACATTTAATTTTTAAATTCAATTATTTCACTCTTTTAATTGGAGTATTTAGCATGCATATATACATATTTATGTATAAAGACTTTTTTTTTCTTTTTTTTTTTTTTTTGAGATGGAGTCTCTGTCTGTCACCCAGGCTGGAGTGCAGTGGCGTGATCTTGGCTCACTGCAACCTCTGCTTCCTGGATTCAAACAATTCTCTGCCTCAGCATCCCAAGTAGCTGAGATTACAGGTGTCTGCCACCATGCCCCACTAATTTTTGTATTTTTTAGTAGAGACGGGGTTTCACCATCTTGGCCAAGCTGGTCTTGAACTCCTGACCTCATGATCCACCCATTTCGGCCTCCCAAAGTGCTGGGATTATAGGTGTGAGCCACCGCACCCAGCCTAGCATATTTTTAATAAGATGTTACAAATATATTTGTATTTAAATTTATTATTTGTTTTATATTTATTCCAACTCTTCTATGTTCCTTTGTTTTTAACTCTTTCTTATCTTCTTTGGAATTAATTAAAATATTTTATACTATTTTATTTCTCCTTTATGTTGACTTGTTAGTTATATATAATTTTACTTGTTCTTTTAGAAGTTACTCTAGAGCTCATACTATTCAGCCTTGACTTATTAATGTCTAATGTAAATTCATACTTTTATCATTTTCTAGATAATGAAAGAATCTTAGAACACTTCAACTTCATTTACTCTCTCTCATGTTGTTATTGACATCAGATGTTTTAATCCTATATATTTTTAAGTCCCTAGATGTTATTATTTTGTACAGTCAATATTCACTTAGACTTACCTACATTTATAACCTTCCTATTACTCTTTATTCCTTCCTGCATTTTTATGTTTTCATCATGTTCCTTCTTCCTGAAGCACTTTATTTCCTTTAGCATGGATCCATTTTATTTGCCTGAAAATGTCTTTTTCTGGCCTTTGCTGAATATTTTTGATGGAAATAGAATTCTAGCTTAATATTTATTGATTAATTACTTTCTTTAAACACTTGAAGTTTTCATTAGTGTCACCTGATTCCACAGTTTCTGCGAAGTAGTCAGCTCTCGCTCAGTCTTACTGATTTCCTTTAAAGAAAATGATGTGGCCACTAGGCCTCTGGTTGCTTCAAGATTCTCTTTGTCTTTGGTTTTCAGTCGTTTTGCTATCATTGTTTAGGTATAGTTATCTTTGAATTTATCCTCATTGTGATTGGTAGCACTTTTCAGTTTTATGATTTGATGTCTTCTTTGGTGTTGGAAAATTTAAGGCCATTATCTTTTCAAAATTGCTTTTGAACTGTTCTCTTCCTTCATCTTCTGGGACTGCAAACCTTCTTCTGGAATACCATCTGTCTTTTCCATTCCTTGACTCCACCCACTTTCCCCACTCTGTATTTTTCCATCCTTTTGTCTCCAGTGCTTCGGTCTGAATATTTTCTTTTGGCTTTTCAGTTCACTCATCATCTTTGTCCAAGAGTCTATTTCTACTGTGAACCCAACTATTAGTGAACGCATTTCTCAATTTCTCAGTTCTAGAATTTCCACTTGATTCATTTTTTAGATAAAATATCCCATCTCTTCATCTATTTTCTTCAACATATTAGTAAGAGACATTTAAAAGTGTGTGTCTGATAACTTAGTATATGTTTCTTCTATGAGTCTATTTCTGTAATATTTGTCTTTTGTTTTTTGCCGCACGGTCTTGTTTTCTGATGCGCCTAGCGGTGTTTGATTGACTATAGAACATGAGGTATGAACAACTGTAGGGATAGATTGAGGCTCTGAGCAGTGCTTTCTACATCCCCAGGTAAATTACTTTTGCATCTGTCAGGAAGTTAAGGTGTGTGCCATTCACCTTAACCCAGTTAGAGTGTGAGCTAATTCAAATCTGTGAGTCAGTTTTTGCAAGAGCTGATTTAATTTTGTTTTCTCTCTATTCCTAAGGTGGTGGCCTTTAGTGGTCTGAACCGAAGGCCTGAGTAGTTTAAAATGGAGTTTTCTTTTTGCACGTTAACTTTTGTCCCTTAGTTTTGTAAACTGTCAGAAATTTGGCTCAGCTTTTTAGCCTCTTAGCCGCCACTTTTTGCTCAGTTTCCCAGCATCTCAGCAGCCACTTGGGGAACCCACAAATGACTTAACGAGAAAATCAGTTCCAAATGTTGGAGTTACCCCTCTGGGTTTCCTTAATTTTTGAGACCTTGACCCCTTGGTTCTCTAAAGCCTTGGAAACTCTGTAATGCCTCCAAAGAAATAATATCTGTGTGTACACTTAGTGCAGCTTTTCTTATTGTTTACCATAGGAAGACTGTTCTGTAACATGGTAGTCCTCATTATGGAAAGAAGCTCTTAATCTAGATGATTACTGATAATGATTTTGTACTATATATAGGCAAAATAGGTATATTAATACCTAAAGTTATTGTGAGAATCAAATTAGATCATATATGGGAAAGCATTGAGCAAACTGGAAAGCTCTATGCAAATATAAGGTATTACCATTATCCTAATATAGAATAGGATCTCTCTGAAACCCACAACAATAGGCAGAGAAGCATTTAGTAATTTTTTATTTTAAAAAATCTGAATCATCCTTAAAGGCCTGGAATAAACTAGTAAATATGCTACTCAATATAGAAGTTGGAGTGGTATCAAAATAGGGGGCCTTATACCTGGTAAAACTGAGAGGTGTGTTTCTCCAAGCCAACCCAAAGGTAGAAAGGAGTAACTTGTGAGGAATTAAGACAGTCCTGGCTGTCAAATCCCAGCAGTGAGGAGAATGAACAATAGGTCATATGCATGTGTAATAAGGTCAGAAACGAGGTGAATCAAGGATGGATTGGGGCAAGTGGGTCACAGCATAGATGATGACCAGTGGGAGGACACCAGAGTTTATCTGATGCATTTCATGGGACACGGTTGTAAGACTAAAAGAAACTGCATGTGCCATAATTAATAACCCAATAATTTTTCCTGGGTTTAAAATTTTACAACTCTTCAAAGTATCTAATATAATTATTATTTTTTCTACTATTTTCTTATACTCAAGTTAGAGATTAGGATGTATGCCAGCAGTATTATGCTCTGTCTAAATATGCTGGATATTATTATTCATATGAACACATGTTGGCTATTCTCTAGCTCTCTGGATATTAGTGCTGGGCTGTAGGAAAGGTGTGAATACACAAAGGAGGATGTGTAAAAATGAACAGAAAATGTGTAAAAATGTTGAAGTGGATGATCAGTCATAATTTAATTTTAAAATATCAACATAATGTATACTTTCTGCTTAGCATTGAAAACATTATTTTCATTATCATAGCTATTATTATTGTTAGTTTGTTGTTTTTGAATCTGTAGGGTCTGCTGATGAAAGTGGAATGCTATTCTGATAGCTGAATGCCACCAACGATAGTTTTATGTATTCTTATCAAGATTTTCAGCCAAGAATGGTGCAAGAGCATACCCCAATCACCCTGTCATCTCTCCTCTTCAGTCTTCCTTAGGGTTTCATTGTTAGCAGCCCTTCGCTTATCTCTTTCTTCCCTATTCCCAGCTAGCCCTAATTCTTCTGAGCTCAAGCTTTTCAGTGGCTTGGAAGTTCTTAAAGGGAAAGAATAGAAATTAACATTCATTTCATGCCAAGCCAAGTGCTATATCTTGATAGGTATCTCATAAAGGAAGAAGATGTAGACACTACTTGATTTATAATGAGGTTACGTCCCAATAAACCCATCATAAATTGGAAAAATCATAAGTTAAACCACTGTTAGTCAGGAGGGTATTTATTTCCAAATAACCCTTACCTGTTTTTAAAGCAGGTCTTGTAAATAACTACAATAAGCACTGTGTATTTGCCAAGATTGAGTTGATATATATTCTCATATAAAGTGTCACAAAAAAAGCCTCAAATTTATTATTCAGAGATATAAAGGCCATCTCCAGTGGGCAATCAAAGCACTAAAAATGGTAATATAAAAAACAAAAATAGTGATTTAGAGTGAGTATGAGGAGTAGAACCTAGTTTAAGTACATTATCAAAAAAGAGGGAAAATATATGTAGTTTTGTAAATCAAGAAACAGGGATAAAAGCATTTTATGTGAAGTAGTAATAAAACCCTTACAGAATAACTTAACGCTGGAAATCACTGAGTGGTTATCTTGGGGAAGGAGACTGGAAGTGCTAAGGGGAGAGAGTTTACTTTTAACTTGATGCTATTTTATACACTGACTTTGTAAATCTTTTCTTTTCTTTTTTCTTTTTCTTTTTTTTTTCTTCTTTTTCTTTTTGAGACAGGGCCTCACTGTGTCACTCAGGCTGGAGTGCAGTGGCGTGATCATGACTCACTGGGCTCAAGCAGCCTTCCCACCTTGGCCTCCTAAGTAGCTAGGACTCCAAGTGCACACCATAACGCCTGGCTAATTTTTTTATTTTTATTTTTTGCAGGGATGGGGTCTCACTATGTTGCTGAGGCTGATCTCAAACTCCTGGGCTCAAGCAATCCTCTCACGTTGGCCTCCCAAAGTGCTGGGATTATAGGTGTGAACCACCATGCCCAGCCTAAAACTTCTATTATAATAAAAAGAGTTTATAAAAAATAAATGGGTGTATTAGACAAATACATAACATAAAAATGAAAGCAATACTAATAACAAATTAAATGTTTAAAAATCTCAAAAAATTAAACACTTAAAAATGAACCAATTCATAATTTATTCAGTTAAGAGGAAAATCACACCAAATTTATAGTATTCTTTAGAAATGACATTTATATGACTGTGTGGAAAAGCTATGTTGTGTAGTTCTTAGTTATACAACAGTGTATCTATTCATGTATTGGTGGGTATTTACAGTTTTTGGCTATTATAAATATTTATTTATCCATGTAGCTATCATTTACAGTGCTCCTCATTCCTTTTTTTTGTAAATCCATATTTGCAGCTGGTATAATTTCCATACTGTCTGAAGGACTTCTTTTAACATTTCTTATGATGGGGTTCTGCTAGTCATCAAATCTATTTGGTCAGAATTTGTATGTTTGAAAAAGTTTTTATTAAACTTTATTTTCAAAAGTCATTTTTATAAAGTGTGCAATGCTAGATTGACAGTTATCTGCTTTTGGTATTTTAAAGACATTTCTTGCCTGTCTTCTCACTTACATTCTTTCCAATAAGCAATCTTCTGGATTCCTTATCTGCATTTCTCTGTACATAATGTGTGGGGTTTTTTTTTTTTTTTTGTCTAAGCACCTTTAAGGTATTTTCTTTATCACTAGTTTTGAGCAATTTGATTATAATGTACTTTGGTGTAGTTTTATTTATGGATACTTTTATACTCTTATAAATATTCTTGCAATTTGTCCAAGAAATTGTGATTTAGTTTCGTTACGCTTCCTGGATCTGTGGGTTTATAGTTTTCGTCAAATTTGGAAAATTCCTTGTTATTTTTTGAAATATTTTTTCTGTGTCCATCATCCCTATCCTTGTAGAACATCATTTCATGTATATTTGACTGCTTTAAAATCTCCCAAGATCCTTGATACTCTGTCCCTTTTAAAAAAACAATTCTATTTTTTCTTTATTTTGAATTGCTTTTTATTACTATCTGTTCATATTCACTAATAATTTTCTTTGCAATGTCTGTCCTCCTGCTCATCCTATCCAGTGTATTATGCATCTCAGACATAGGAGTTTTTATCTTTAGAGGTTTGATTTGTGCCTTTTTTATGTCTTCCATGTCTCAATCCAACTTTTGAATATATGTAGAGTTACAATGCTATTGTTCTTGTGGGCTAACTTAACATCTCTGTTAGTTATTGGCTGATATCAATTAATTGAATTATGTCTTTATTATGGTCACAGTTTTCTGCTTCTTTCCATGCCTAGTAATTTTTGATTGGATGCCAGGCATTGTAAAATGTACATTGCTGGGTGTGGATGCTGGGTGTTTTTGTACTCCTATTTCGGTCTTAAAAAGAAAAACTCTTCTACATCTCTGTTTAACTTTCTAAACATAATAACTGTTTTAATGTTTCTGTGTACTAATTGTAATATATGCATCAGTTCTCAGTTTTTTGGTTGGTGGATTTTTTCTCCTCATCATGAGTCATATTTTTCTGCCTTTTTGCAAGCCTAGAAATCTTTGATTGGATGATAAACATCGTAAATTTTACCTCTTTTGGGAGCTAGATATTTTTGTACTCCTATAAGTATTCCTGAGCTTTGTTCTGGAATGCAATTAAGTTACTTGGAATCAGTTCGTCCTTTTGAGTTCTGTCTTTAAGATTTATTAGGTGGGACAAGAAAAGTATTTAATCTAGGGCTAATTATTCCCCACTACGGATGCAAGTCCTTTCTGAGTACTCAATGCCCTGTGCAAATAAGGTTTTTTTGTCTGGCTAATGGAAGCAGGTATCATTTCTTGCCTGTGAGAGCCAGATAATGTTTCTTCTAATCCCTAGCCCCACACGGTTTTTAACACAGATGTTCTGATTAGTGAGATGCTGATTCAAAGCACCCTCTGAAGATTTCTGGAGTTCCCTCCTGTGCAACTCTCTTCTCTCCAGAACTCTATTCTCTGTGGACTATCAACCCTGTCTCCTCAACTCAAGTACTCTGCCAGGCTCTGCCTAGTTTTCTCCATTTTTTTTCTGCCACTGCTTGGAAACTCCCTCAAGGCAGTAAGCTGGAGCAATCATAGGGCTCACCTCCTTTGTTTTCCATCTCTACCTGAAGTCCAGTGTCGTGACAACCACTGTTTCATAAATTTTGTCTTAATTTTAGAAAGTATGTTAAAAAGGACAACCCTAAATAAGAATGATACAGTGGATTTTGGAGACTTGGGGGAAAGAGTGGGAGAGTGGCGACGGATAAAAGACTGCAAATATGGTGCAGTGTATATTGCTTGGGTAATGGGTGCACCAAAATCTCACAAATCACCACTAAAGAACTTATGTAACCAAATACCACCTGTACCCCAATAACTTATGGAAAAATTAAAAAATAATTCAAGAAAGGACAACCCTAAATAGTCAAATAGCAAAAGAGGTATGCAACTTTGTCACTGGACACAAAATTATTTTAAAGTGGGTTTGCTGCTAGACATTTACCTTTGTGAAGACATAGACCACACAATTTTCTAGCTTTTGTAAAAATGATCTGCGATTATAGTGCTGACAGTAGAAGTCTGAGAAATATATGAACTTATCATTATTTGAGTATATACTCTTATACTTTTGTCACAATTTACTTGAGTCAAATATCTGATTTGAGAAAAGGAGCCTGGCTGTGCTCCCAGAATCTCATTTTAGAACATCAAGCTCTTTTAGAAATATCTCTTTTATTCTTTTCTTTAACACATTGCTTTTGGTCCATAATATCTGCTGATAATGCTAGATAGCCAATACATTCATTAATTTGACAGCAGTTTAGTATTTCAGTAGATTTTTAATATATGTGAAATACAAAATGGTAATTTGAGGCACTCCCTATTGCCTGTCATATGTGTATATAATGAACCTGATTTTGATATTTAATAATGAGTTATTTTAGTTGCAAAATTCACACCTCTTTTCATATGTTTTACACAAAATTTATAAATAAGCTTACGAGAAATAAGACATCAATTAAGGTGATAAATTATGCATCAATAATTATAGAAAAATATTAGTTTAAAAACATCTTGATTTTAAGTACTTCTGTATTTATACATGTAAAGTGCTTATAACAGGGTCTGGAATGTAATGAGTCAATGGTAAAAAATTAAGTGATTTCTTCCTACTTGAATTATATTTTGAGAAATGCATGATTTGAGGGTAACTAAAGTAATGATTCTGATTTTGTAAGCAACAGGATCCTTGCATTGATGATACATTGCATTTCTTTACATCAGTCAATATTTGACTTAAGATGAGATAATAGTGAGCCACATGGTCACGTGGAGGCTTTTAATCTCTCTCACTCTTTATTAGTAGTTTTCCATTTTAATTCCTGATTCTGTGTTAGGACTGTCATTCAAAATGGATGCTGGGTAAGGAAGAATGAAGAGACAGGGAATTGTGAGCAAAGAGGAGGATGCGAAATGGGTTAGAGGAGGGGGCAAAAGACTGGAGAACAGGTATGTAAAGCAGGAAGAACATTTGTATGGAGAAGGCAAGGTAGCAGTACAAAACTGGGATTCATTTGTTAATATTAACTTTGTCCAAGACTTTTCAGGGTCAGTGCTTTCCCTGGAAATACATTTAGGAGAAAAAGAACCAATAGAATCTTTTTTTTGGGTAATATTACTGTGTTAATACTTATTGAATATCTTAGTTATACTAGGATGTTATTATTAACTTCATTCTGTAATGATTGAAGTTAATTTGGGTAATTTGAGCAAGGCTCCATAAACAATTACTGACAGATACAAACCTAGGTATAATTATTAATTTCAGATGAATGTGTATATTGTAACATCTTTTCTATGCTGGCTTATGGGATTTATGCTCTATTTTAAAAATCGTTTTAGATATTTTTATTTTTTCTAACTTTTCTTTTAGATCTTCTCTTTTAGGGGTACATGTGCAGATTTGTTACCTGGGTGTATTGTGTGATGCTGAGGTTAGGGGTATGAATGATCCTGTTACCAATATACTGAGCATAGCACCCAATAGTTAGTTTTTCAAACCTTTCCCTGTCCCTCCTCACTCTAGTAGTCCCTAGTTTCTATTGTTGCCATCTTCATGTACATAAGTATCCACTGTTTAGCACCTACCTATAACTGAGAACACGTGGTATTTGGTTTTCTGTTCCTGCATTAATTCGCTTTGGATAATAGTCTCCAGAGGCATTCATTTGCTTCAAAGGACATTATTTTGTTCTTTTTTATAGCTGCATAGTATTCCATGGTACACAAGTACCACATTTTGTTTATCCAATCCACTGTTAATGAGCACCTAGGTTGATTCCCTGTCTTTGCTATTGTGAATAGTACTACAGTGAAGATTGACTCAAGATGGATTAAATATTTAAATGTAAGAATTCAAACTGTAAGAGTCCTAGAAGAAAACCTAGGACATTCTGGACACTGGCCTTGGGAAAGAATTTATGACTAGGTTCTTAAAAGCACTTAACAACAAAAACAAAAATTGACAAGTGGGACCTGATTAAAGATCTTCTGCTGCACAGCAAAAGAGACTATCAATACAGTGAACAGACAACCTACAGAATGGGAGAAAATATTCACAAACTATGCAGCCAATAAAGGTCTCACATTCAGAATCTACAAGGAACTTAAACAATTGAACAAGCAAAAAACAAATAGCCTTATTAAAAATGGGCAAAAAGACATGAACAGACACTTCTCAAAAGAATACATACAAGTGGCCAATAAACTTATGAAAAAATGCACCACATCACTAATCATCGGAGAACTGCAAATCAAAACCACAATGAGATACCATCTCACACCAGTCAGAATGGCCATTATTAAAAAGTCAAAAAATAACAGATGCTGGAGAGGCTGTGGAGAAAAAGGAACACTTATACACTGTTAGTGGGAGTGTAAATTTGCTCAGCCACTGGGAAAAGCAGTTTGGAGTTTTCTCAGATAACTCAGAACTACTATTTGACCCAGCAATCTCATTACTGGGTATATATCCAAAAGAAAACAAATATTTCTACCCATAGAATCTTAAAGTTGAAAAGAATTGTGAAGTCTGACAGATAAAAGCAATTTAAACAGGCAAGAGTAGTTTGCTACGGATGTGGTGGGAAAATTTGTACAAAAAAAGCAAATAATTCAATAACAGCCCCATTAGTTGAGCCCATACTATATAAAAGTCATCTATATTTATAAACTATAACTAAGATGCAGTACTTTTTAAAATAAACCTTCTTATCTTTTATTGGTAAAGCAGATAACATGTGATTAGTAATGTAGTTATTAGGGACATGAATAGTTTTCTTTCTAGAAACAATATTGGTGTGATTCCAAAGAATAGGAATCTATTCAATAGCATTATCAAAATATAGTCATTGAAAACCTGGAATTTCTATTCCATTTTTGGACAGTTGTAGGGCTACAGACTCTTTTTTATGCTGAACCTAATTATGCCTCTTTTCTGTTCATTCATTGCAGCTCGGTTCTTTGGAGTGAAACAGAATAAGCCTCACCCATTTTAGGTATTTGAAGAAAGCTGTGCATCCATATAAGTCTTCCTCATATGGCATGGCTCCTTTCCCCTCACATTCCCAATTATCTCTTCAGATGCAGAACTAATTGTCAAGATCTATTGAGAATAGAGATAAAAAAGACATATAAAATGTGCTTGCTACCATTAAAGTACCTATGATATATTGGTTTTTTTCCCAGTTCATGTCATGTACCTTTATGCCCAACAGATATGACAGATTAACAACTGCAAAAGAGGGATTCTAACAGGTAAAACCAAATTAAGTGGCCTGGTGAGTTCTGAGTGTCAGTGAAAGTTTGGTTGCAGCATGTGTTTTCCAAGGCATGTACATCCCATTAGAAAAAAGACAGATTCTAGTTAACTAATTCATTCAAAAATGATTTTATTCATCCATTCATTCTTAAAACATTTCTCAAGATGTGTTTTGGGGACCACTCTACTGAAGAAAAATTTTCTGTGGTTAAGTAAACTCTGCAGGTTCTATTGCTCTTTTAAGATTTACTGCAATAATTTTCATGTAAAGGTTTCTGACCAATTGTTTAGTAAAGAAACTCTTTGAATATTGTTTAAGTCAGCTATTCCAAACTTAAAAAAAATTGTTTTGCTACGAAAAATTTTGTGTGTAAAATTCATTCACTTCTTGTGGAACACATTTTGGAAAACACTATCTTAGAACATTCAACCTCAGAATTGACTGGACTTTTTATTCTGAACTTTTGTTTTTTGAGAAGGAGTCTCGCTCTGTCATGTAGGCTGGGGTGCAGTGGCGTGATCTCGGCTCACTGCAGCCACCACCTCCTGGGTTCAAGCGATTCTCCTGCCTCAGCCTCTAAAGCAACTGGGACTACAGGCACCTGCCACCATGCCCAGCTAATTTTTGTATTTTTAGTAGAGACGGGGTTTCACCATGTTGGCCAGACTGGTCTCAAACTCCTGACCTTAAGTGATATGCCTGCCTCAGCCTCAAAAAGTGCTGGGATTACAGGCATGAGCCACCATGCCCAGCCAATTTTTTTTATTTTTTGTGGCTACATAGTAGATGTGTATATTTATGGAGTACATGAGATGTTTTGATACAGGCATGCAATGCATAATAATCACATCATGGAGAATTGGGTATTCATCCCCTGAAGCACTGATCATTTGTGTTACAAATGATCCAATTATACTTTTCTGGTTATTTTAAAATGTACAATTATTATTGACTTACCCTGTTGTGCTATCAAATAATAGGTCTTATTCATTCTTTCTATTTTTTTGTACCCATTAACCATCCCCACGTCCCCTTCACCCCTTCACCCCTTCACTACCCTTCCTGCCTCTGGTACCATCCTTCCACTCTCCATGAGTTCAATTGTCTTTATTTTTAGAGCCCACAAATAAGTGAGAACATGCTATATTTGTCTTTGTGTGCCTGGCTTGTTTTACTTAACATAATGAGCTCCAGTTCCATCCATGTTGTTGCAAATGCCAGGATCTCATAGTTTTTATGGCTGAATAGTACTCCCTCGTGTGTATGTACCACATTTTCTTTATCTATTCATCTGTTGATGGAAACAGATTGCTTCCAAATCTTAGCTATTGTGAACAGTGCTGCAACAAACATGGGAGTACAAATATCTCTTCAATATATCGATTCCTTGTGGGTTATTCTAAACATTTCAGTGTGAGTATAACCATTTCATAAAAAGTGATTCTTGTAGGAAAACTGAGTAGCACCTGAACTTGACTCCAGTTTCTACTGAGGATTTAATCACAAAATCCTGAGTGGGGAGCTAAGTGAGGTGTAAGGAACAGAGGAAATGAGAATAGTGTACTGGCACGTGATATTGAGGGAAATCCAATAAGGAGCTAGACGGTGGGAAAATAATAAAACTGGAAGAAACCTTGAGGAATTTTTGTCTCTATGCCCTCTTTTCTTTAATTAGAACAAGATTTATTAAACAATCATTCATCATGAATGTGTTCTGATTAGAGTATTTATAGAGATTACTAAGGAGAAGGAGATATAAATGGAGACAAATTCCTTGTGCCAAAAATCTTATAATTTAGCTAAAATGACAAGCTATATATCCACAAAATAATCAGATAATAATATAAGGCAGGACGTAATTAGTTGTTGAGTGGCTCAGGTTATAAATACTCTGGAGTGAAGAGAAGAAAATTATCTTTGTGAATGGAGTTAGAGAAGGTTTTCTATTTTTAAGGACTCCTAAAAAAGGAGAGTTTCAACTTATCTTAGTAACCAGTGTTACAGGAGAATAACTGTCTCAAAGTCCTTTGTGTTTAACTGTTACTTCTTTTTGTGGTTTATACAGACTTTTCTTTGTTGGATATCAGTGGAAATGGAAAAAGTACATCTCTCAATACATTAGTTACACTGCTGCTAGGAGAATATCTTCATGGGGACATCATTACAATTCTTTCCTGTTACCAGAAGGTTTTACATAACATTTAGGTAAACAACCTATATGTCTGCAATTCAGTGATAGCATTTGAAATATAAGATAACTTCAGGAAGCAGTTGGGAAAACTAGGAGAGTTATGATAAAAAATAAATAAAAGATAGAATAAAATCTAACAAAAGCAATTCAATGCAAGCTTCAGAAGGAAAAGAGTTTAGGGAATATGTATTTGAGTAATAGAAGAAGACAAAAAAAAAAAAAAGACACAGGAAGCAGGTTCATAAGATAGGGAATGGCTAAGATTAATAGATGGAAACCAGACAGCAAGATGGGTCAGGAGAGAGAAATAGTCACCTGGGGATAAATACAGCAGCAGATAAGAAGGAATGGAAATACTGGATAGGGGGTTTAGTTCCTATCTTGGAAAGACAGAGGGGAGAAATGACTAGTCACTTTAAACAGTTTAAAAATGATATACTTCTCCTTTTTTTGAAAGGGTTATTTATGTAATTTGTAAATGCTAAAGTAGACCTTTAAAAAACACTGGCATCACTCTCCATGTTATTTTTAAATACCTTTTCATTTATTAAGCACAATTAAGCTATCAACCCCTCTGTTTTAACTCTGCAGAACGCAGTCCCCACAGCCAGAAGCGCAGTGTATTAGAAATATCATGAACAATTCTGAACTTGCACAAAATATAATTGGCCAATTTTGAGACATTGTTTTGCACGGTATGGTGCATCTCATACATTTTTCATATACAGGCAATGCATTTTATGAGACACACAATAAGCATATGGAAATACATGCATTCTCAGGAGGCTGAGAAGAGCAGTCGGAGGGGGATGGGAGACCAAGAACTGAGCTGAGATGCGTGACAAGATTTGTGAGCTCTGAAACTTGACAAGCTTGGAAAAACTATTCTAGGCAGGCTTTCCAAGGCACTTACAATTCTAATTATATCTGCTACACTCCATTTTTTTCCTTGCTATAATTTCCTTATTGGTTTTAATTAAGTGCTTTTAATGTCTAATAAGAAGGCAGTGGAACAAGGAGGGTGAGAATTTGCTTACTAGACAAGTTGTGCCTTGTCCTCACTAATTTTATGCCCTACCCAACCTGTGCCTTGGCTAATCTTTTATATGATTACCTACATTTGTACTAATTGAAGCCTTTTCATTCTCTTATTTTGCTAATTCTATAAATTAAGGCTCTACTTAAATGTTGTCAAGTTCAATCAATACCCTCTTTTGAGCAGTATTAGGGGTAAATGGATAATCTTTTGTTGATTGACATGTGGGAGTATTAAAGATGACTGATGCAGCTTGAAAGTATCATGTAGGGAATACTGAGCCACCACTGAAATGTAGGGGGGGAAAGACTGCAGTGGAGGGTGAGCTCATGTTTGTGTAGACAGACTTGGGTCTGGGATGTAGAAGGAGCACACTGCTCCATTCACTTGAGCAGAAGCTGAGTCAGCACTTGCTGACCACAGTGTTTGGTACAAAGCACATTTGTAGTAATTTCAGAATAACATTTGAAAATTTAAAGCTGAACATAAAGAAGTTATAGCATTTAATTTGTACAACTCAATTCTATTAGAAAAGAAGGGAGTTCTTTTTATTCATTATATATTTTTAATTTAATATATATTATTCAATATATATTAGGCACCTTCTGTGTTTAAGGAACAGGAACTGAATGTAGAATGGATGGAATAAAAGCACCTCAAAAAGTTGACTTTCTGTTAGGGAAGAGAGAATATGTATAGAAATAAGAACGATCCAAAATATCCACTCTTTCTTTCTTCATTAAACATTGATTAACTGACTACTATGTGTCGGGTATTACGCTAGAGGATGAGGCCATGAAGATGAAGAATGCACAGTATTTGTTTTCAAAGGATTTAGTGACTAAGACAGGGGGACAGACATGTAAATAATGGTAGTCACAATGGAATGACTTCTATTATATAGTTATATGCAAGAAATTCTCAGAACCCTGAGAAAGAAGTACTGAACTCTACAAGGTGTCAGGCTAGGCTTACCTGGAGGAAGACAAATGGTCCTGGTGGTTTGAATCTCTAGTGCCAGTTACTTCTCACTCTGAAGTGTTAGATTATGTGAGCAAATAAAAAATTCATCTTCTATTTTTATCTAAACAAGTTTGGGTTGAATTTCTAACACTTATAGTCAAAAGAATCTTGTAAGATTCAGAGCCAGATAGAACCTTGTATGCATTGTAGCAAAAGTATTTGGAGAGATAATTAGGAGCCATAGGAGGATACTTGTTTTGTTTTTTAACCAGAAAGATTACTTCATTGATTACTTCATTTGCATTTAAATATCTTCTTGCACATTTTCAGTTATCTCCCTTAAATTTATTTCTACCATCTTATTTTGTGTTTTCTATTTACTACATTTTTAAATTTTCTCTGAGTTTTACTGGATTGATTACATTTTCATCATTCTCTATTTTCCCTTTAGTTATTTGGAAGTTAAATATTCTATTCTTTTTGTGATTACTATAGCATTTTTTAAATTTTATTTTGTGAGACAGAGTCTTGCTCTGTTGCCCAGGCTGGAGTGCAGTGGCACGATCTCCGCTCACTGCAACCTCCACCTCCCGGGTTCAAGCGATTCTCCTACCTCAGCCTCCCGAATAGCTGGGATTACAGGTGCCCGCCACAATGCCCTGCTAATTTTTGTATTTTTAGTAGAGATGGGGTTTCATCATGTTGACCAGGCAGGTCTTGAACTCCTGGCTTCAAGTGATCCACCCACCTCAGCCTCCCAAAGTGCTGGGATTAGAGGCACGAGCCACCATGCCCGGCCAACTATTGAGTTTTTAAATATTTAATACTGCATCAAGTGTTAAGTAAAAATTGATCAATATCACTATCCTTCTAATCAATACACATATTTTAATGCTATAATTTCAATCGCCACTCCTTTCCATATCCAAAATTGTTGCTTGGCATTGTGTTTAGTGCCCTTCCCATTAGTCATTATTACTATTACTGTACTTACATCCTACCCTTGTGTAGGTTTACTACAGGTTTATACATTTTATTGTTTGATAATTTGTCTTTAACGTGCTATTTTCTTCTGGACTTATTTTCTTCATTTTGAAGGGTATGTATACTTAAGCAGTTATTTTAGCTATTTGGTGTAGTAAAATTTCTAAGTCTCTGTTTGGAAAAGTCTTTATTTGACCTCAGATTTGAAGAATCGTTTGGTTTGAGCAGGATTTGGGGATGAGAGAATCTTATCTTTTTGCCCCATTTACACCCATTCTTTTCTTTTTTTAATTATACTTTAAGTTCGAGGGTACCTGTGCACAACGTGCAGGTTTGTTACATATGTATACATGTGCCATGTTGGTGTGCTGCACCCATTAACTCATCATTTACATTAGGTATATCTCCTAAAGCTATCCCTCCCCTCTTCCCCCAGCCCATGACAGGTCCCAGTGTATGATATTCCCCATCCTGTGTCCAAGTGTTCTCATTGTTCAATTCCCACCTATGAGTGAGAACGTGTGGTGTTTGGTTTTCTGTCCTTGCGATAGTTTACTCAGAATGATGGTTTCCAGCTTCATCCCTGTCCCTACAAAGTACATGAACTCATCCTTTTTTATGGCTACATAGTATTCCATGGTGTATATGTGCCACATTTTCTTAATCTAGTCTATCACTGATGGACATTTGGGTTGGTTTCAAGTCTTTGCTATTGTGAATAGTGCTGCAATAAACATATGTGTGCATGTGTCTTTATAGCAGCATGATTTATAAGCCTTTGGGTATATACCCAGTAATGGGATGGCTGGATCAAATGGTATTTCTAGTTCTACATCCCTGAGGAATTGCCACACTGTCTTCCACTATGGTTGAACTAGTTTACAGTCCCACCAACAGTGTAAAAGTGTTCCTATTTCTCCACATCCTCTCCAGCACCTGTTGTTTCCTGACTTTTCAATGATTGCCATTCTAACTGGTGTGAGATGGTATCTCATTGTGGTTTTGATTTGCATTTCTCTGATGGCCAGTGATGATGAGCATTTTTTCATGTGTTTTTTGGCTGCATAAATGTCTTCTTTTGAGAAGTGTCTGCTCATATCCTTTGCTCACTTTTTGATGGGGTTGTTTGATTTTTTCTTGTAAATTTGTTTAAGTTCTTTGTAAATTCTGGATATTAACCCTTTGTCAGATGAGTAGATTGCAAAAACCTTCTCCCATTCTGTAGGTTGCCTGTTCACTCTGATGGTAGTTTCTTTTGCTGTGCGGAAGCTCTTTAGTTGAATTAGATCCCATTTGTCAATTTTGGCTTTTGTTGCTATTGCTTTTGGTGTTTTAGACATGAAGTCCTCGCCCATGCCTATGTCCTGAATGGTAATGCCTAGGTTTTCTTCTAGGGTTTTTATGGTTTTAGGTCTAACATTTAAGTCTTTAATCCATTTTGAGTTAATTTTTGTATAAGGTGTAAGGAAGGCATCCAGTTTCAGCTTTCTACATATGGCTGGTCAGTTTTCCCAGCACCATTTATTAAATAGGGAATCCTTTCCCCATTTCTTGTTTTTGTCAGGTTTGCCAAAGATCAGATAGTTGTAGATGTGTGGTATTATTTCTGAGGGCTCTATTCTGTTCCATTGGTCTAGATCTCTGTTTTGGTACAAGTACCATGCTGTTTTGGTTACTGTAGCCTTGTAGTATAGTTTGAAGTCAGGTAGCGTGATATCTCCAGCTTTGTTCTTTTGCCTTAGGATTGTCTTGGCAATGAACGCTCTTTTTTGGTTCCATATGAACTTTAAAGTAGTTTTTTCCAATTCTGTAAAGAAAGTCATTGGTAGCTTGATGGGGATGGCATTGAATCTATACATTACCTTAGGGCAGTATGTCCATTTTCACAATATTGATTCTTCCTATCCATGAGCATGGAATGTTCTTCCATTTGTTTGTGTCCTCTTTTATTTCATTGAGCAGTGGTTTGTAGTTCTCCTTGAAGAGATCCTTCATATCCCTTGTAAGTTGGATTCCTAGGTATTTTATTCTCTTTGAAGCAATTGTGAATGGAAGTTCACTCATGATTTGGCTCTCTGTTTGTTTGTTATTGGTGTATAGGAATGCTTGTGATTTTTGCACATTGATTTTGTATCCTGAGATTTTGCTGAAGTTGCCTATCAGTTTAAGGAGATTTTGGGCTGAGACGATGGGGTTTTCTAAATATACAATCATGTCATCTGCAAACAGGGACAATCTGACTTCTTCTTTTCCTAATTGAATACCCTTTATTTCTTTCTCCTGCCTGATTTCCCTTGCCAGAACTTCCAACACTATGTTGAACAGGAGTGGTGAGAGAGGGCATCCCTGTCTTGTGCCAGTTTTCAAAGGGAATGCTTCCAGTTTTTGCCCATTCAGTATGATATTGGCTGTGGGTTTGTCATAAATAGCTCTTATTATTTTGAGATATATCCCATCAATATCTAATTTATTGAGAGTTTTTAGCATGAAGAGCTGTTGAATTTTGTCAAAGGTCTTTTCTACATCTATTGAGATAATCATGTGGGTTTTGTCCTCGGTTCTGTTTATATGCTAGATTACGTTTATTGATTTGCATATGTTGAACCAGCCTTGCATCCCAGGGATGAAGCCCACTTGATCATGGTGGATAAGCTTTTTGACATGCGGCTGGATTTGGTTTGCCAGTATTTTATTGAGGATTTGTGCATCGATGTTCATCAGGAATATTGGTCTAAAATTCTCTCTTTTTGTTGTATGTCTGCCAGGCTTTGGTATCAGGATGACGCTGGCCTCATAAGATGAGTTAGGGAGGATTCCCTCTTTTTCCGTTGATTGGAATAGTTTCAGAAGGAATGGTACCAGCTCCTCTTTGTACCTCTGGTAGAATTTGGCTGTCAATCCGTCTGGTCCTGGACTTTTTTTGGTTGGTAGGCTATTATTGCCTCAATTTCAGAGCCTGTTATTGGTCTAGTCAGAGATTCAACTTCTTCCTGGTTTAGTCTTGGGAGGGTGTATGTGTCGAGGAATTTATCCATTTCTTCTAGATTTTCTAGTTTATTTGTGTAGAGGTGTTTATAGTATTCTCTGATGGTAGTTTGTATTTCTGTGGGATCAGTGGTGATATCCCTTTTATCATTTTTTATTGTGTCTGTTTGATTCTTCTCTCTTTCTTCTTTATTAGTCTTGCTAGCAGTCTATCAATTTTGCTGATCTTTTCAAAAAACCAGCTCCTGGATTCATTGATTTTTTGAAGGGTTTTTTCTGTCTCTATCTCCTTCAGTTCTGCTCTGATCTTAGTCATTTCTTGCCTTCTGCTGGCTTTTGAATGTGTTTGCTCTTACTTCTCTAG
Source organism: Pan troglodytes (assembly GCF_028858775.2). NCBI lineage: Eukaryota > Metazoa > Chordata > Mammalia > Primates > Hominidae > Pan > Pan troglodytes. The sequence goes on along the minus strand of NC_072408.2, from coordinate 52,949,969 downwards.
TTCTTTTAATTGTGGTGTTAGGGTGTCAATTTTAGATCTTTCCTGCTTTCTCTTGTGGGTATTTAGTGCTGTAAATTTCCCTCTACACACTGTTTTAAATGTGTCCCAGAGATTCTGGCATGTTGTTAGACCCATTCTTTACCCTTCCATATCCTGCTCACTGCCCAAGAAGCTGATCTGTGTAGACTGAATGAACAATTTCTTTGACTTCTGGTTGGGTAAAGCAATAGGAGATTCTGGCAGAAACTGGTTGGAGGGAGGAGAATGAGAATGGGGTATTTATTTCCTTTACTTCTCTCTGGGGGCTTACTTTAGGTTGGTTGCATCCCTTAACTAAAGGCTAAAACTACCAAATAGGTAGCGTTCCCCATCAACTTTCTGCAGGTCCCAGTAAGTGACCCCCTTTTGTTTCTTTAAGCTTAGGAGTTGTACCATTTCCAGCTGTTATTAACCCTGGGGTATCATATCATTCTTGTTGCTTTTTCTAAAACCTGCCCTTACCTTTGCAGCTAGTCCCTGTATTGAACTTGCTTCAATTATCGAGCTTGAGTGAGCCAATTTCTTCCTGCTGGTTATCATTGTTATTTTTCCTTTAGCATTTTACAAACCTTTGTTCATTATTTTCTGGCTTCTATTATTATTAGAGAGAAGCATGCTGGCAGTCTAACTATTATTCCTTTTTAGGTTATCTGTCTTTTCTCTTTGATTGCTACTATGATTTTTTTTATGATGTCACTGGTGTTTTGGAATCTCACCAATAATAGCCAGAATGGTTTTTATTTATGCCACTAGATATGCTTCTTAAATTTTAGAATTCATGTGTTTTGTTTGGTGACAGTCTCTCTGAGTCTCAGTCTTAAATTTGAGGATTCATGCCTTTTGTCAGTCTTACAAGTTTCTTAGTTATTATCTTTTCAAAGGTGACCTCTCTGTCATTCTGCTTATTTTCTCCTCTTGTAATTCCTATTATATATGCTGAACCTTCTCATTCTATTCTCCAGATAGATCTTATTTTAACCTTTCTTTGCTATTTTCTGTCTCTTCATTTCTTTGTGCTCCTTTATGCATAATTTCCTTGGAGCCATTTTCTCATTCACTAATGATTTCTTCAGCTGCATATAACATACTATTTCCTCAGTTCATTGAGCTTTTACTTCAATGACTAAATTTTTCATCTTGATGTTATAAATGTTCTTTTCCAAATTGTCCATCATTTTATATTTCCATTTTCTTTTTCTTTATATTTTTTCTTCTTTCACCTCCTTAATAGTTTTAAGGCAGTAGTTTTATTTTGTAGCTGCTCCCAGATTGTTATTTTATGCTATATTCTTCGTAGTGTGAATCTCTCTGTTATGTCTACAACTTTTCTTAGCAAATCCTGTCCTCCTGTGCTGTAAGCTCATCTTCATAACATAATGTTTATTTTTGAGAGGTCTCATGCTTGCTGAGTGGTGAAATGGTGACTATAGGGTTATTTTGTCTTTGCTTCTATTAGATGCTTCAAGGGTTTCATTGACATAGAAGTAATATTTATATCAAAATACCATCAACTTGCAGATTTCTTCAGGCTTCAGGTTCTGTAATACTGTGTTCCACTCCTGTGTGTGTTAAAGGCCTGAAATTTCAGTTTCTCCTGGAAGACTTATATCTCCACAGAGAATCTTGAGCAGATTTCATCTACCTTGACAATTCCCAAGAGCTGGTGACAGTCCTTCTGAATCCCAGTTACAAATCACAGTTCCAGATCCTCACCTTGTATGACCTCAAGGCTATGTTTTCTGTCCTTCTACTCCTTGTGTCCAAATGGTCCCAATGTACCACCAGGCCATGTTACTATTTTAGCTGAGTGTTCTGGCTTTGGATCCTGCTTTGTTTCTGGTTTCCTTTTTTTCTTTTGAGCTCAGCTATGTATTAAAATATTTTGTTGAATTTGATTTATTATTTATATATGCTTGTAAAGAGGAGGATATTTTCTCTTCTATGCTCTATGCTGCTTAATCATGACATCTTTTAAAAAGCAGGACACTTTTTAAACAAGGGCTTAAGATGGTCTATTTTGTCTTCCAAAGAGATCTGTGCTTAAAAGAACACATGAGAGTTGGAAAAAAGATAGGGATATGGGTGCAGATTTGAGTAACATTCATGTTGCATAAATAGGCTTCCTCGAGGGACTCAAGACTAAGCACTTGGTGAGAATTTGTTGTGGTGATGGCAGTTTGGTTTGAGTATTTTAGTGGACCATGGTGCTGTTAATTGGAATCAGGAACAGGGAAAATTCACATATTCTGGTGCTTGCAGGGTATATAGGTAGAAAAGTCCAGAAAGCAGCTGAATATGTAGGTCAAGAGTTCAGCTCTGGAGATAAATGGGAAACTTAATTTTATAGCTGGAAGTTGGAAACATGGCAGTAGATTAAATTATACGAGAAGGTGTGTAGGAGTAGAGCTGGTGTAATGAGTAGTATTAATTTAACAATTAAGGGTAGTACAATGAGTACTATTAATATAATGAGTACAGAATAGAATGACATTTATGAGGTGAATCAAGAAAGACACTCTCAAAGAACACTGATATTCCTTGCAAACGAAAGGACAGTTAATCTAGGAATTGTGAACAATAAAGATCTTAAAGATGTTAAAATGGAGGATGATCAATGCTGCTGTAGATCAATAAGGAAAGGAAGTCAGAACATGATAATTATCATGAAAGGAGATGAGTTGCTTATATTCAGGTGAAAAACAGCGGGCCTCCTGGATGAGACAGAGACACGAGGTGGCCTTTAAGGATACATCTCCAACCACCAAGGCCTACAGAGGAAGTGGTAGATCATATCTCGGATGATATAGGCTGGTGTTCCTATTCATCCAATGCCAGGTGATTGGCAATTGTTCTTGTCGTTAGGATGTGTTCTTTACTTCACCATCTACATCATTTAGCTAGCCAGACCAAAAGAGAAATTATTGTAAGTTAGTATCTGACTCAGGAAGGAGTGTTTCTCCAAATACAGCCAATTTGGGAACCTAGGCCTTATGGTTGCTCTCAAACGATCAAGTAGCAAAATTGTGGTGTTCAGTCAGACGGATGATAAAGCTGTTTCACAGAAAATGCCCTAGAGTCAATTGCCTCTGAACAGTCAAGGAAACATTTTTCAGGTCTTACTACTTTCACATAATAGTTTAGCTTTAAAGCAAACTGAAAGCTGCTTTCTTCTCAGTCTCATTTAGAGCTCTCTTCTCTACCCATCCCCTACCCTGCGAACTCTAGGTGCCTGGGGCCCTGCAGACATTCAGCAGTGTCTCCTCAACTCAAGGAGACTCTTGGACTCAGCCAGGTTTCCTTCCCTGCCCTGCAGCCGGGAAATACTCTCCAAGCAGCAAGCTGGGGCAGACATAGGGCCCATCTCTCAAAGATCACTGTCATTTGTTACCTGAAGTCCTATGTTTTAAGAACCTACTTTTTTATATTCTTGGCCTATTATTTTCAGTGTTTCTGATGGGAGGGTATATCAGACCCCTGTTAGTTCTTCTTGGGTAGAATTATAAGTTGATTTTATTTATTTTTAGCGAATTATTTTTCCTTGTCTCAATAAAAATTTAAGAAATCCATTAGGATGGATATAAAAGTGTTTATTTTAGAGCCATGATCAGCAGAATCTCCTGGAAAATAGAGTCTTTCTGATTGTGTTTTCTGTTACAAAACAGCATTCTGGCCGGGTGTGGTGGATCAAGCCTGTAATGCCAACAATTTGAGAGGCTGAGGCGGGCGGATCACTTGAGGTCAGGAGTTCGAGACCAGCCTGGCCAACATGGCAAAACCCCATCTCTACTAAAAATACAAAAAAATTAGCTGGGCATGGTGGTGTATGCCTGTAATCCCAGCTACTCGGGAAGCTGAGGCATGAGAATTACCTGAATCCAGGAGGCAGAGCTTGCAGTGAGCTGAGACCATGACGCCATTGCACGCCAGCCTCAGTGACAGAGTGAGGCTATGTCTCCGAAAAAACCAAAAAACACAAAAAACCCCCAAACAGCATTCAAACAGCTAAGACTTCAGTTTAATGAATTGACTCAAGCAGGATAAATCTGACTTGCATTTAACTGGCTAAAATAGCTGAAATTAATAAAAAGTTGAAAATTTTGGAAGGGCATTTTCTTAGACCACTGATAATTGTCATCATAGTTGTTTTTCAGTTGTAGAATCAAAAGTTTGTATAAAATAGGCCATTAGAACTGAGAAAAAAAATAAGAATACAGAAATACTATGAGGACCAGGACATTATTTTTTTCCTCACTCTATTCTCAGGCCTGACAATAATTGTCTAGTAGATTGTAGTGCTCAATAAATATGTGTAAAATAAAGAACGGGCAGCCAGGTGCAGTGGCTCACACCTGTAATCCCAGCACTTTGGGAGGCCGAGGTGGGTGGATCATGAGGTCAAGAGTTTGAGACCAGCCTGGCCAATATGGTGAAACCTTGTCTCTACTAAAAAATACAAAAATTAGCCAGGCTTGGTGGCGAGCACCTGTAGTCCCAGGTACTCAGGACGTCAGGGCAAGAGAATCGCTTGAGCCTGGGAAGCAGAGGTTGCAGTGAGCCAAGATCGTGCCACTGCACTTCAGCCTGGGCGACAGAGTGAGACTCCATCTCAAAAAATAAAAAAATTAAAAAAAAGGAATGAGTGTGAGAATTAACACTGACTCCTTGAAGGCAGGGACTGGGTTTATTTTGCTGAATTTATAACACCTAGTTTTGGGTATGGCATCTTGTACTCAAGGAACACTGTATTAGTTGGATTAATAAATGAATAAAATTCCATGGGCTACAGATAATACCTTATAGCTTAAAAAAATGTATTTTCAGTTCTGGAAATTTTTAGTCTCTATATCACTAAGAAGTTATACTAAAAAATGGGAGGAAATCCAAATAAATGATGACATGGCCGTCATGGAGTTTAAACTTAATCTTTTCCAATCTGGTAATGAAAAAATTTATGTTGAAAATATGAATTGTACTGCAAAAGCTAGACAAGTGAAAAAGTTTATCTGTTGGAAATCCTTTTTTCCATTTCTGGTTGAAACTAATTCCATGGAGAAGGAATGGTAAGATATGCCAAAAAGCAGACACAGGCATTTAAAGAGAAAGGAAAATTAGTGACCACGTACCACAAATCACCACTGGAACAATGAAGACTCACAAGATCAGAAGGATGTTCTAGACACAAGATGCTGCGGAGCCAAGAGCATCTTTATACCTCAGGGGAAGAAAAGGCAGCGAGTTCCTGTGTCTTCCCCCTCCCCCCTCCACAAGCCTGTTTCATCCTAAGCTCTTTGCTCATTGCAAATAGGAGTGCTCGGTTTTCTTCATGCTTTTCAAAGCCACTTGTGGTATAAGCGAGGGCCTCTTAATTCTCCCAGGCCAGAATGGAGGCCTAACCGAAATTGGCAAGCGAGGATGCAGAGAGGGAGCAGGCCAAGTAAACAGTACCCTACAAACAGCCTTTTCACTAGTCTTGTTCCCATTGAGGACATGCGAGAGGCTATATGTCTACCCCATCAAGAAGGATGAAAAACTCAAACTACCACAAGACTGCCCCACATTAATTTTGCTAATGCTAATTTTGTCATTGGGCGTTTAAATCTTATGATTCACTGATGTTGGACCCCAGCTATTGGTGGAGATACCTATGGACAGTTAAGTTGAAAAACAACTGCCCCCAGCCTCCCTTCCCTTGTGCCTGCAATGCACCGCGGTCCTGTAGTGCAGCAACGGCTCTCCTTCCTTTTGTCCTTTGGACTCCTAAGCGCACAGTAAGGCCTAGTTCTTCAACGATTGGTTTGTGGGGACTTTGCCATTTCTCTATTCAGCAAAAGACAATCTCCTCTGTGTTGCAACTCTATATCTGGCGAGAGGATAGGAGGGTTGGCGCGACCAGAGCTGGCTACTAAAAGCAGGCACAGTAAAACCCCACAATGATTTGCCTCTTTTTCAGCTTGGCACATCATGTTAGAAGCTGGAATAGAGAAACGTTTGTAATGACTTGCAGTTGGGAGGAGGTTGATGGCGCTTCTGTAGAAGTCCTGTGTGCCTCCCCCCACCCCTTTCGTGGCACCGTCATGAGCCTCACTTTTGCTTTTCATATTTTAAATTCGGTCTGTACTGAACTTGCCACAGAAATAGATCTGCACTGACACTCCCACTCTCAAGCTGCCGGTGCTGCAGTCACAGGTTTTGACATTGCTTGAGCCAACCCAGAAGCTAGAAAGTTGAAGCAGAAATAAAGAGGTGGCTGCATGAATAAACCCACTTCCTGGTTGGAAAACCTGGATCATATGCTATTTCCATCTCTGACACTGTTATAAATCTTTAACATCAACACTATGCTCGTCACATAGCAATTGCCTGCATGCTGAAGGTCTTGCTAAAAAAAGGGAACTGTTATACGAGACAGGCATATTTTTTGCCTGAGTGAAAGGGCACAGTAGGGATTGTCCTCACTTGCCCATCTCTACTGTGGATGCCTGGGCCTTGAAAGAGATTGACGGAACCAGTGGGTCAGGGCCAGCCTTCAGGGTGGGAGGCGGGCAACTGGGTGGCCTAGTGGGAGGTAACAGGAGGTGCTGGCAGGTGAGTGGGACTGAGCAGCCAAGGTAGAGGTCTGGCAAGGCAGCCCGAGGTGTCAGCCTGGCATCAGGAGCCTCACTCTGGGCCTGAAAACCACAGCAGCCCTTAAGCACTTGGAAGAATGCTAGATTGAGGTAGGGAGAAAGAGAGACCCAGATTTTTGTCCCTAGAGACAATATTAATTATTATTTCTTGAGCAACTGTCAGGAGCTAGGCATTAGGCTAGAAATGTTCTCTATACCAATAACTGTTTATATCACAATGCATTTCATTTGCTAATTCACTGTTTCGTGTCTCACTGGATTGCGAGTTCCTTGAGGGAAGGGCCTATGTCTTGATCACCATCAGCAGGGAACTTACAAGGGAACTTGGCCCACCATTCATTGAATAAATGAATGAATGGCCCTACATCTTTTGACAGCCCTGCAAGGAATTCTAATGCCCATGTTCTTGTTGATGAAACCAAGTCCCTGAGAGATTAAGAGGCTTGTCCAAGGTCATACACAATCACTAATGGCAACACTAAGATTTGAACTCTTTCCATTTAGCCACACTGCTCAGGGGACCAGATCAGAATTTAGGAATAATGGGCCAAGAGAGGTTCCAGATTCTGGAAATGGAGTTCAATGTGGAGATTTTTCAAAAAGGAATATCTTACTGAAGTTGAGTGAATGGTGAAAATGGAACCATCACCAGAGGTGACAGTAGCTCCCTTAGCTGCTGTTACTACACTCCCTGTGCCCCACCCTCCTGTCCTGCCTATCCCTGCATATGCAAGAGGGGTAAGGTTGCCAGACAAAATCTAGCAGACCCAGTTAAATTTGGATTTCAGATAAACAACAAATAATTTTGTAGTATAAGTTTGTCCTATGCAATATTGCCGTTTATCTGAAATTCAAATATAACTGGCATCTTATATTTTTATTTGCTAACTTTGGCAACTCAAGGTGGGGATTGGTTTTAAGGATGCATGTGGAAATCAGGAGGAAGTTTAAACCATTTCAACACCACAAAGCTGGTTATTAATACACATGGTTCCAGCATTACCATGACTGGGATGTTCAGTAGGGAGTGAGGAGTTCTGGGATGATAGCCCACTGGGTTCCAGATAAAGAGCAGCTGTGGTGACCTCTTGTTATCTTCTCAGAAGTGAAGTTCATTGTTCCTGCTCCCTTCCCCTGTGCATCTTCCCATATCATGCTTCCCAAGAGAGGACATCTAGTTGCGTTAGTCACTATTCCATATGGAGGGTCTGGCACAGAATAGGTACTTAGTAAATATTTCTTGAATAAATAAACAAATTTCAAAATGTGTCATCTCGTAAATGGTTGTATTAGTCTGTTTTCACGCTGCTGATAAAGACATACCCAAGACTGGGTAATTTATACAGGAAAAAGCACTTAATGGACTTAGTTTCACATGGCTGGGGAGGCCTCACAATCATGGTGGAAGGCAAGGAGGAGCAAGTCATGTCTTACATGGATGGCAGCATGAAATAAGAGCTGGTGCAGGGAAACTCCCCTTTTTAAAACCATCAGATCTCGTGAGATTTACTATCATGAGAACAGCTTGGGAAAGACCTGCCCTCATGATTCAATTACCTCCCACAACACATGGGCATTCAAGATGAGGTTTGAGTGGGGACACAGCGAAACCATATCAATGGTTAATCTCCCTTATGTCCAGACTATCCATGGACAACTTTGCATATTTTTAGGTCTAATCAGTTGGGGCTAGGGAATCATGATGGAAAGGCATAGTGTTTATTTGTGTTTTTTTTTTTTTTTTTTGAGCCTTTTGGGCTGCTTTCTTCATAGGGAGCTGGGTGTGCAGACCATCTTGGACATGCTGGTCTATCTGGAACACATGGTCTGACCAGTACATACAGCCATGTGGTACATGTGGCCTGTCCAGTAGGCCATCCTTAGCTATTAGCAGTCCATGAGCTCTATTGTTGTTAGAGTGATAGTATAATTTGTCATCTAAACTGAGATACCTTGATGCATAAAAGGAGATTGTATTGATAATGCCACCAGAACAACCAATATAAGCCTGAGCTATTCTGGGCAAACTGGGACATATCGACAACCTACTTTTTTTTTTTTCATTCTAGAGACTGGGTCTGGCTCTGTTGCCCAGGCTGGTGTGCAGTGATGTGATCATAGGTCACTGCAACCTCGAACTCCTGGGCTCAAGTGGCCCTCCTACCTCAGCCTCCCAAGTAACTGGGATTACAGGCACACATCACCATGCCTGACTAATTTTTCCGCCATGTCTGGCTGATTTTGCCACCATCCCTGGCTAATTTTAAAATTATTTGTAGAGATGGGGTCTCCTGTGTTGCCTAAGCTGGTCTTGAATTCCTAGGCTCAAATGATTCTCCCAGTTTAGCCCCGCAAAGTGCTGGGATTACAGGCGTGAGTCATCATGCACAACTCTACATCTTAATTTCTGTGAATAACAAATAATACACTCTAGAATCCCCTGGATTCTATAATCTTCAAATGCCACTCTTTGGATACAGGGACCATGTTAGCCAATCAGCTGCAGTGTGCCCTTGTATTGCATTCCCTTAAGATAAGTTTATCAGGAGAGATTCTATGAAATTTGCCTCACAAATCTGATTCATATCATATTTTGCTTAGTATATTTCTGCCTCCATCACTCAATCGGAATCTCTTAAAATAAGGGTCCGTGCCACTGGCCTTTGTATTCCTGGCACCAAGCACACTTCCCTATGCTTAGAGAGTATGCTTGTATCAATCTAATAGGTTATGTTATGCTGCAATAGCAAACCACCCTAAAATTTTGGTAGCTTATGAGAAAAAAGGGTTATTTTCTTGCCTACACCAGATGTCTACCATTGGCCAGCTTGGCCTCTGCTCTACCTCCTATTTAATGTGGGACCCAGGCTGATGGAGTGGGGTTTTGTTTGTTTGTTTTGAGGCAGAGTCTCACTCTGTTGCCCAGGCTGGAGTGCAGTGGCGTGATCTTGGCTCACTGCAACCTCCGCCTCCCGAGTTTGAGCGATTCTCCTGTCTCAGCCTCTTAGTAGCTGGGATTACAGGCATGTGCCACCATCCCCAGCTAATTTTTGTATTTTTGGTAGAGATGGGGTTTTGCCATGTTGGCAAGGCTGGTCTCGAACTCCTTACTGCAGGTGATCCGCCCACCTTGGCCTCCCAAAGTGCTTGGATTACAGGCGTGAGCCACCGTGCCTGGCCTGATAGAGTGGTTTTTATCTGGAATGTTACAGATCTCACGGCAGAGGAGAAAGGGATAATATTAAGCCATGGACTCTCTCTTTGAGCTCAGAGGAGAGAGTTACTTCCACTTGCATTTCATTGCCAAAGGAAACCACACTGCCAAGTTTGCCTCCTGTGAGGAAAGGAAAAATAATTCTCTCACAGGGAAGAAGAGAAAATATTTTTGAACAAGAGTAAAAAATCTACCATAGTACCTAGTAAATGTGAATGAAATTAAACTTAGCATTATTATTTAGCTCCACACCCCAGACTTTTCTGCCACGAAGGTGGGGTGAGGTAGGATGAGGTGGCTACAGGATAGGGAAGAGAGCTCACTCTTGTGTCTAATATTTGCAAAGCCAATATGTATGCTCATCTTTCTGTTTTCTGTTTGGGCACATTTACACCTGGGAGCGGTGAGAAAAGCTTCAGTGCTGGATTTTCCTTGCTCATGTATAAGGATTATCCTTCTCCTTTGCCAGGGTCATGACTGGGAAGAGTCCAGCTATCCTAGCAGGAATAGTGAATAGTAACTTTCTGATTCTTCCATCTCCAGGGCTGCGTGATGTGAATTCATACTGTTCACTGACACCTATCAGTACCTGGTACCAGGCACTGCATGGGACCTGGGAAGGATTACAAAATATCAAGGTCCTTGTCTTCAAACAGCTTTCACTTAAATAGAAGAGCAAGACATGTGCATCTATTTCTAGATGAGGTGGAATATATCAAGTCCTTGCTACTTGGAATTCCTGTATTATAGCCCACTTGGGTCTCTCTGATTTCAAGTCCTGACCAGACATGCCAGCAGCAGATGGAACCCCAATAGTTATTGCAGTAATGCCTGCTTCCTCCAGGAAGCCATACCCACATCAGGTTAAGAAGGTTTGATTCCTACCAGACTGGGTTTGACTCCTTCCTTCTCCCTCCTATGCTGTATACTTTGTAATTGTGAAGATAGTTGATTGAATTATCTATCTAATATTTGGGGATATCATGGCTCTTGTGACCCAATTTTCTGAAATACGATTATACAAATACAATTAGATTTTTCTTAGTGATCCTTTATTGAATGGAGGAGGAAACCTAGTCACAGTTTACCGAAGACTATTTCTATCTAGAGGAGCTAATTAGACAGGATTGGCATCAGCAGGGATTTCTTAGAATCCATCTCAGGCAGACCACAGGCATTCTTAGCCATGATGCTTCCCTATCCCAGGCTATCCTATAGGCTATAGCACCACCACCTCACAGAGTGTCACTTTGCTCCTAGGTGAGCCTTATTTTTTTTCTTTTGAAATGAGGTCTCACTATGTTGCCCAGGCTTGTCTCTAACTCCTGGGCTCAAGTGATCCTCCTACCCTAGCCTCACACATAGCTGGGATTATAGGCATCAGCCACTGAGCCCAGGTTAGTGGCCATTTTAACCACCATGTCTTACCTTGTGTTTTGGGGAAATTTGAGAATTTTCTAAGGTTTCCAGACATATCTCTTAAAATTCAGTTTTATGTCCAAGCACATTTCTCAGTAGGTTCTAGAGCTCTGATCCTTTAATTTTCTGATTCCATGTTGACAACTCAGATTTTTATTTTACCTGTGAAAAACTGAAGTTCAGTTCAGTAATTTGCCTAAAGGTCACATACTTGGTTGATTGAAACACCCTATGACTCACAAAGGTAGATCTTACATATGAACTGGAATCCATTAGGGACAGTTGATGACAAGAATGACTACATTTTTCTGAGCTCTGTGTTTGTGAAAACACACATCTCTTTTTAGATTTTTCATTTTATAAGTGTCCTGTTAAGGTAATTCCCTTGAGCATATATTCCCTGTTTTATGGTAGTATTGGTTCTTTATTTTTTGAGATGGGGTCTCACTCTGTCACCCAGGTTGGAGTGCGGTGGCAATGACCTTGGCTCTCTGCAACCTCCACCTCCCAGGCTCAAGGGATCCTCCCACCTCAGCCTCCCAAGTAGCTGGGACCACAGACGCTGCCACCACACCCAGTTAATGTTTTATTTTTGGTAGAGACAAGAATCTTGCCATGTTGCCCAGGCTTGTCTCAAATTCCTAAGCTCAGGTGATCCACCCATCTCGGCCTCCTAAAGTGCTGGGATTGCAAGCAGGAACCACTGCGCTGGACTTATGATAGTATCAGTTCTATAAAAGGCAGATTTCTAAGTTGCATTGAGTTATTCACATAAACAAAACCTAAACCTGGCCAATGGAATCTCAGGGACAATCGCAGTGGCATCACATGTCTCTTCTATAAAAGGCTGGAGAGACCCAGAGGGGAAGTTTCTCCAGGAATCAGGACAAAATTAAATGCTGTGCATCACCCACATAGGGATGGAAAGCAGATAACCCCTTTCCTTCCCATCATAAGGATCACTTCCGACATCTAAAGACCAGTTAATAAGAGAAAAGCATAACAAATGTATTTAATCATAGTTTTATGTTACTCGGGATCCTTGAGAACAAAGACCCAAAGATACAGGGAAAACAATCCATTTTTATGCTTAGGTTTAGAGAATGAACAGCTGTGTAGAACTGTGATTGGACACACACACATAGAGGTATGATTGAATGCTATTAGACGGAGTAGGGAAAGCCAGCAAGGCCCGTCTGTCTAGATTCTTCTTGGCCTCTCTGAGCAGCATTCCTTCCTTCTGGGTATGGGGCAGGACCCTTTCTGGAATTGGGGTCTTATGACCTATAATCAGACAAGGTAGGGAATTTCTTAATGGCCAGCTCTTACACAGAGAGGTGGGCTAAGGTTAAAATCATATTTTTAGGTTTTATGGCTGGCTTTGGGGAAAATGGATTCAGATTTCTATTACCTACTTGGGGAAGAATTCTTAGTTGCTACGGCTTGCCACGGGACAGGGGGGTTGTAGTGGGAGAGAAGGAGGAGTGAGAGACAAGAGGTCAGGCGGAGGGCAGAGGGAAGCTTTGCTTTTGAGTCTGCTTCTGATGTCTTCACTCTTGGATATCATTTTCTGAGCCCCAACACCCAGTTACTCTGATAGATAGGAAAGAATCCAAAAAAAAAAAAAAAAAAAAAAAAAAAGAACCGGGTATGGTGGCTCATGCCTGTAATCCCAGCACTCCAGCAATTTTGGGAGGCTGAGGTGGGCAGATCACTTGAGCTCAGGAGTTCGGGACCAGTTCTCTATAGAGAACCCCAGTCTCTATAAAAAACACAAAAATTAACCGAGCATGGTGGCGTGCGCCTGTAGCCCCAGCTACTCTGGAGGCTAACGTGGGAGGATCGCTTGAGCCTGGAAGGTGGAGGCTGCAGTGAGCCAAGACTGAGCCATTGCACCACTGTACCCCAGCCAGGGTGAGAGAGCCAGACCCTGTCTCAAAAACAAAACAAAACAGAAAGAAAAAATCACATCTGGTGAACTTTACAAAATTGAGATATTATTCTTAAGTAGCAACAAAATGCTGTTGATGTGGAACAGTTAAGACTAAGCTAGATTATGAACTCCACTTTCTGGCTTCTATGAATGTCCTTCCACTTCTTGGGTCCCTCCCCTTCCTGTGTTTCTTTGGCTGTCAAAATACTACCAATTTTTTAGGACCAACCCTTGCTCGTGAGTTTCTTGATCCCTCTTGTTGGAATTAACATCTCTCTCTTCAGCAATCTCATGGCACTTTGATTAAGTGTCTTTTATAGCTCTTATATTCTAGCCAAGCACATAATAATGTTCATGTTTCATTTCCTCTGCTCTAGAGTAGGTCACCTGAGGACAGCGATTGTGACATTCCTCCTTTGTGTCCTCAGAAGGCCTAGCACTGTGCCAAGGACGTATTCCATGTGCTCCATATGTTGATGCAGTGAAATGAAATGGCATCACATTTGAATGGATAGGGCCAGAGCTGGGACAAAGCCTGAAAAACATTGTCTATTGACATAAAATAAACCAAAGGCATGTAGAGAATTTTTTAAACATCAGAGTTAAGATGGGGGACATGTACTTTTCAAACTTAGAAATATTTTTCTTTTTTGTTCATGTATATTTTATATGACATGATTAATATACATTACCAAAAATGAGTTTATTTGTGTTTTTAAGAAAGTATCTTTTCTTGTGAAAACAGTACAATGACTATGAAATATCACTTTCCTCCTTTTCTTTGCTTATACCATCCTGAATAACACAGAGGTCACATTCCTGATTTGTTTTAGAAAGTTGGCTTTTTAAAAAAATTATCAAAAGATGCTATATTTTAGCTGAGCTCAGTGGTTCATGCCTGTTAATCCCAGCACTTTGGGAGGCCTAGGCGGGTGGATCACCTGAGGTCAAGAGTTCGAGACCAGCCTGGCCAACATGGTGAAACCCTGTCTCTACTAAAAATACAAAAATTAGCCAGGCGTGGTGGCGGGCATCTGTAATCTTAGCTACTTGGGAGGCTGAGGCAGATGAATTGCTTGAACCCGGGAGGCAGAAGTTGCAGTGAGCCAAGATTGCACCACCGCACTCCAGCCTGGGTGACAGAGCAAGACTATGTCTCAAAAAAAAAAAAATTCTGTTTTTTTTAGAATTTCATGTATAGGCTTAATAGTGCATTTACCACCCCCTCCCTTTTTAAAGAGATCCTCCTTGTTTAGTGGGGGAGTAGAGGTTTTGAACACATGGAAATACTAGCAAATTTTGTAAGTAGACAAGACTGAGGCCAGCTCAACCTAGGGTTTGAAAAAGATTAAAGAGACTAAGGCAGCCTATGACAAACTGTCAGCCTGTGTATCCTGGATAAATGCCTGGCAGAATGTAGTGAATACCTCTCCACAGTAGATGCTTTGAATAGGCACATGATTCTAGTGTAGGGTGACATTTTGTGTAGTAGAATATACACTGTGCTTGTTTTAATAGAGTTTGCACAGACACTTGAAATCTATTGATATTCTAGATAGTGTATGTATGTGTCATAAATAACCAATACTCAGGAGGAATGGACAAAGGAAATAATATTTGTTGAGTATTGCCATGTACTAGGCAATGAGCCTTTAAATAATAATAGTAGTAAAAATGGTAACAGTTATTATTCTAAATGAGTGCTTATTCTGTCCATGCATTGAGCCACTCAATCTTTTGGCAAATCTTACAACGTATTCTCTCCATGTTACAGATGAGTCAAGAAGCTCTAAGATTATAAGTAACCTACTTAAGGTCACACAGCCAGTCAGTGCCAGAGCCAGGCTTCAACCTGGTCTAGCCAGGGATTGTTTGGTTGTATGGTCAGATCTTACCTAAGTCTAATTCAAAGAAAAAAAAATTTTTGAATATTTTTATTTTAGAACAGTTTTAGATTTTGAGAAACATTGTAAAGATAGTACAGAGAGCACCCATATACCCAACACCCAGTGTTGGCCATTGTTAACATATTAAATTACTATAGCTTATTTTTATAATTAATAAACTAATATTCATACATTCTTAAGGTCCATAGTCTGATCAGATTTCCTTGGTTTTTATCTAATGTCCTTTTTCTATCCAGGATCCTAGCCAAAGATACCATGTTGAACTTAGTCATCATGTCTTCTTGGGCCTCTCTTGTTGTGATAGTGTCTGAGATTTTCCTTGTTTTTGATGACCTTGAAAGTGTTGAGGAGTACTGGTCAAAAGTTTTGTGGAATGTCCCTCAGTTGAGGTTTGTCTGATGTTTTCCTTATAATTGGCCTGGGGTTCTATGTTTTTGGGAGGAGGACCACAGAGGTAAAGTACCACTGTCATCACATCATATCCAAGTTACCTACCTACTATAAACACGACTTATCACTGTTGATGTTGACGTTGGTCACCTGGCTGAGGTAGGGTTTGTTAGGTTTTTCACTATAAACTTACCTGAAAAAAAATTTTTGTTGTTATAATGCAGAGAAATCACACACTAATGAATTATAGGTGGCTCCACAGGAACTGAAAATCATCAGGAAGTCCTCATCTCCAATATTCTCTCTTTGGGACTGTGTGGTCTCTCATTTCCTTTACTTTGGGTGTTTTTTTCATTATCTCTTCTCACTTTTCACTGACTGGTGATCGATTTCTGGCTGCAGGTCACTCTGTTTCCTGGTTTCCTTATTCTCTTCTCTCTCTGCTCTTCGATTCGGCTGGCAACAGCTCACTCGACATCCCTTTCACCTTTCCCTGGCCAAGGACCTGCATGGCATGCATCTCATTTTCTCCTAGTTTCTTTTCCCCATCACGAGTGCCACTGTGTCCCACCTACTGCCAGTTGCTGTGCCAAACACTTGTCCCTGAATTAATTTGATCTTTAATACAACCCTGTGGGATATGTAGAATTATCTCCATTTTACACATGAGGAAATTGGGGTCCAGGGAAGGTTAAGAAATTGTCCTAAGGTCTTGTAAGTGATAGACTTAACCTTAAAGTCAGGTTTTTCTGACTCCAAAGCCAATCCTCTGAAGTCTGAAATCACAGCACCATCCTTGTTGCCATTCTATATTTTCAGATTCAAAACTCCCAACAGTCCTCTTAGGTTAAGTAGTTTGCCTGACATTACCCAGCTAGTAAGTGGGTAATGTGGGGGATCTGGGCTTAGACCCTGGTTTTTCACAGCCCATAAGTCCATCACACCAGATTGTCTTATAAAATACTGCAACATATAAATTAACCTGATGAATGTCATTGTTTTAGGCCTGTTCTGAAGAGGTGGTAAAAATAAAGTGTGAAATCTATACCTCACTATCTATGACTAAATCTATTCAGGTCTTGACTTTGGCAGTCATCGGCATTCACCTTGAGCAAGTGCTGAATAAATATCCCATTAAGATAAGAGAGCTGTAGATCTTGGCCTTGCAATTAAAATTTGTACTGGGAAGTTTGCAAGGCTAGATGGATGGGAAGAGCAGAAAGATAAATAGTAAAGAATACTGAACTTGCTATAGGCAGCAACTATGCTGTGGTGTGAATAGCATGTGTATGTGTATATGTTTGTGTATGTTGGTCTAAGGTATAGGTGTA
Source organism: Pan troglodytes (assembly GCF_028858775.2). Taxonomy (NCBI): domain Eukaryota; kingdom Metazoa; phylum Chordata; class Mammalia; order Primates; family Hominidae; genus Pan; species Pan troglodytes. Next base: position 52,933,110 of record NC_072408.2, on the reverse strand, counting down.
AATGGTTGGGAGCTATACAAATCGAAAATGTTTCCTTACCCTGGTGTCCTGGGGTATTGAGTAATTGCAATGGCCTTGAACTTGTAGGGCATAGCCCCATTTTATCTTTACTTTTATTAGTATGTCAGTGGATATAGTAAGGGCAAAATAATACTAGGGGTGAGAGATGATGGCATCTTGAAGTTGGTGATACCAGAGAAGAGTGAAAAGAGAGTGGTTTCAAGATAAGGGGAAAGTGTAGAAGTTGCCAAGGATAATGTGTAGGTGGTAGTGTCACTTACTGAGATAGGGAACACTGGAAGAAAACCATATTTGGTTGCGGTGAGGTGGGATCATTAAGATTATGGATTCTTTATATGTCCAATTGGAGAGGTCAAGTGTAAACTATTAGATGTATGGCTAGAACTCAGGGAGACGTCTGGGCTAGAGACATGCATTTGTGAGTCATCTGTATACAGGTAACTGACACTGTGGATAGTGTCCAAAGCTCCTAGAGAAAGCATTGAGTGAACAGACAAGAGGGCCCCATGGCTAGATAATAATTAATTTGTGAAGGAGAAGGAATAAGCTATAAATAGGAGACACACTGAAAAAAATCCAGTGTTGGGAAAGAGACTTTTGATAAAAGAAAAATTGTAAGAGATAAATTATAGATTAACAGATCATGGAGTCATTAATTAAACAATCAGTGAACTTTTTTTTTTTTTTCCTGTGCTAGGTAACATTTAAAAACGGAGACTGTAAAGACTATTAAGACTCCAATAAGCTTACCTCTTTGACATAGCTTTCCTGAGTTGAGTCAGGAACTGATTGTAAATTATCCATGTTAGCTGTTAGCTGTTTCTTCCTCATGTCTTCTAGTCTTTTATTTTTGTCATTTTTCTGCTTCTAACACTTTTATCAGAAATGAGCCAGGAATAAGGAAAGGAAGTTATAGCAAAAGTGCTAGTTTTTCTGGTTTCTCCTTGGTGCTAATAAATACTTCATGGCATAGAAATAAAATTCTGGGGAACCTCAGTGGCTTTTGAAAGTCCGTTTTTTGTTTTTGTCACCAAATATCATAAGTTGGTGTTAACTTAAACTTGACTACAAAATATCTAGCTATGGTCTACACTAGATATAGCCAGATACATCAGTCTTTAGGAAAAGGAAAAGGGGAAAAAGACATTATGATCAGTTACATAGTATTTTAAAATAATTCAAGCAAATATAATGCATCAAGAACAAGAAGCTAATATTATTGAGGAAGCAATATACACTTGCCAACTATTTAGCATTACAATGTCTTTTTATGTTCAAAACCACCTAACATTTAGAAGAGAGCAACAATGTGAAATTAAATATAGAATCATACACAACAGTGTCCCATTAACAAAAACAGTTATTTTACCTCCTCAAATGATTGTTACCCTGGAGGAAGAAAAGTCTCAATATATCATCAATCTAATATTGTTTCGCTGGGATAGAATAATGTATAAACTCAGAGTAATTTGAAAATGCTTTTATTTAGAGAGAAAACAGGATTCCCTTTCTGAGTGTTCCTTTTTACTATTGAGAAATGACTTCTATTTTAATGTATCTTGACTCATATTGACTAAACATTATTTAGAATTATGGTTTTCAGACTTTCTATTGTATCATTTGGTATGAAATGACATTATGCAATTAAAAAAGAACTGGCAAGCATATGACCTAAATAAAATACACCATCTTGCTGTCCCTACACCAGAGACAGAGCCAGGTCTAACATTAGGTGCCATGGAGGTAGCAAAAACCTCTCTTCTGGGATGGAAGATTTACCCAAATGCTCTATGCTCCAGAATATCTTCATGCTTGACTCCTGTCCTCAACCAGCCTTTGAACTATACATTTTCCTTTACTCACTCCTTTGAATTAAAAATACTAATGTATGAATATTATCTTGGAGTGATAACATATAAAGTATTTTTTTAAGGTAAGGTACTTCATTATTTCCTGGGAATGAGACAAGTGGATATAGGAAATAGCCAATTAAACACGCAGCACCATGTAAGCCATCTTGGATGATACAAAGGTAATGTATTTGTTTCATGTCCTCAGGCAACTTATATTCTTATTATAAACTATACAAAATTTAAAAAGAGGCTTAACATTGTGAAGATACAGAAGGAAGTAAAACCTAGGAAAACAATGTGCTGTAAACAAAGAGGAAATTGATCAAAAGATATCATAAATTTGAGCTAGATATTTTAAGGACCTCTTAAGGAAAACAAACAAAAAAGAAAACATGTACCCTATTCAGGAACTTCAAAATTCCACCGAAGTGGCCCATGGATTTCTCTTCCCTTGTGTTTAGCAATATTATTACTTTTTTCCTCTGAACTAGTCATTTATTTTTTATGTTTCACTTATTTTCATCCATGATTTCTCTATCTGAAAAGCAGACTTCCAAGTGGAATATCCTGTGGAGCTTTTTTCATCTTAATGCTTGATACATATCAGAAAACTGTCCAACCAAGAGTCTCAGTCAACCTCGACCCAACAGAAGTGTTAGAACTGTATACTTGAGAGTTGCCCTTATGCATGGGCCTGCTTGTACGCTAGCAGAAAGAGGCCTCCTTGTCAAATAATGCTTTTTCCTATGATCTCGGCAACTGGGAAATTACTTCAGCCAGTCTAGATGAGCTATAGACTGATAAATAAGCAACTTCTTTTTTTCTTTTTTCACCCTCCTTCCCGCCACCCCGAGCTCTGTCATCTGGTGCTCCTAACCAGCTGTGCTTTGGTTCATTATCCGGCTGAGTCTTACACTTATCTGCAAGACTGACTCTTAAATGCTCTGCACAGTGTCATTCTGGATGTCTGCAGTTACTAACGAGAAGTCAGACAACCAGCGAGTCAGAACATTTCAAGAACGCTTGGAGAAAAACAGTTAAAGAAAAATCACTTGGGTAGAAGATAGAAGTTCACTATGTTTTGATTTGATTTGGCTGAGATAGTATGCTATTAAATTATCCAGCCATCCATATTTGTAGCCAAGTTATTTTTTGTGGTAGCTAAATCTAAAAGGAATCTGTAATATATAGACATCTTTAAATAAAATCAGCTGCCTTATAATTTTTATTGGCTTCAATGAGAGGATAACATAAATAGTATTTTGTTTCTATCATAGCATAGTTATGGAGGCAAAATAGTCAAACATGATTGTAGTTCCTTCTAATTATATAATTGCTATTATATAAACCAATTTCCTTTCTGCTGGTTAAAGAAGAGACTATTTTATAGCAGTTCAACTATGTCACTTGCGTGTTAATAAAGCACTATTTGTATCATTCAGGATTTACCCATCATTTTATACTCACAAAATTTTAAGCAACATGACCACCATTACCTCTCTATGGATGGTAAGAATTTGACCCTTGAAGGAAACCACACAAATTTGCCTTATTCTTAAATTTTTATTAAAAACCTATTTTCATATTCAAATCAATTAATGAATATTCTTTTTAGTTAGAAAAGATGCTTGTATGTAAGTATTTTTTCTTAGGGAGTATGCATGTCTGGCTTTATTCCCTGAATTGATTTAGAAGGCTTTGCCTGTTTTGGAAGGTCTACTGCCTTGAATCTGGGTAAATCTGAGATGTTCTCAGACCATCTGTAATCACACTGGTGGAACAGGTTATGTTTTTTAAAAGTAGCACTCCTGTGATTCTTGCTCACAGCGCCTCATAGCTAAGACTACAGATTTTCTTCTCTTGACTTCTCGGACATGCTAGGAAAGCCAACTTGCTTTAGTGGGTTCAGAAACCCTGATTCTGTGACATTGGGGAAAATATTGACTATATTTGAGGCTCAACTCTTATTCTGTAAAGTAAGATGTTGAGTGAGATGTTCTTTGAGTTCCCTTTAAATTATATAAACATTGTAAAGAGCTGATTAAGCTGACTTTTAATGCTTATTTATGAGGGTTCTTTGAAACAGATGACAGAGGAAAAAGCAGCGAAACAGTGGAGGAAGAAAAACCAAAAAATGGAGAATGTGTGGGCAGACCTGAGGGCTGGCTCATCATGGCAGGCAGCCTGGCTCTTGTTCCTCCCTCTGCTTCCAATAACTTTCCCCATGATATACTCTGAATGATCTCACACCAAGAGGAAAATCTGGGTGTGGGCTGAAAAGCAAGGGGGTGAATTTTACTGGTTGAGAATGCCAAGCTTAGTCTGAAATTCATTAGTTACTTGAGTGATAGTTAAAATGAGGGAACAGTAGGTCAGAGGGGCAGTAGAGAAGACAGGCAGAGGTGTCTGGTCATCCAGAGTTCACCTTTAAGGTCAGCTTATGCAAAAGTTTACCAAAATCAACAACCAACCAAGGTTTAGTTATATCATTTATATGGTTAACATATAATCACACCCCTAGAACATATGCCTCTCCCTAAAAAAGGTGCTCAGAGAATTTTATCTCTTTTAAATTTGTACCCTAACCACTTTTTCACTGTGTATGTGTATGTTTCTTATAAAATCACCTGGAGACCAATAGAGTCCCAAATAAGTCTACCTGCTAGCTTAGGCACCTCTCCTTCATGGCTCTATGTCTCCTTTAGCTCTGTGTTTGCCACAGTACATTGCAGTGGTTTGCCTTTATTTCACTGCCCTGCAACAAGAGAAGTCCCTCAAGGGCATAAATTAAACCATATTTATTATGCTTTCCCAGAACTAAAACTGCTCCCAGCTCAGCATGGGCCAGACATGGAGCTAGGGGCAGGAGATGGGAAACGCAGGTCCAACCTTAGGTGCTTATAGTTCGGTGGGGGAATCAGGGGTAAAAATGTATACAATGTTAAATACTGTAGTAAATGTGGTCCAGGGTTCAATAAGGAGTCAAAAAAGATTTGGTCGTAAGGATGGAAGAATGAGAGAGAGTGGTTGTAGAGGAGCTTGCTTAATAATCACTAAGCACTAGACTTTTTCCATCATCACAAGATATGACATCACCAGGATGAGAAATGCCAAATTAGAGGGTCAATTTTCTTACTTTCAAGGTAGTGATGAGGCCTTGTAGTTCCTGCACAGGTGCAACGTAACAAGTATTTAAGAAGTTGAATAGGCACTAGCCCACTCGACCCTGCCTCCAACTGTGTGCCTTATACTCCAAACTGGGTCCACCTGTAGCCTCTGTCCACACAGTCTGTTCTCTCTAACTGGAAATGCTTCTCTCCAGTTCTCTAAGGATTTCCCACACATCTGTGATAGATTAAAGATGGCTGCAAATCTTTGCTACTCCTTTCATTGAGAGATGGGGTCTGTATTCCTTCACATCGAATCTGGCTAGACTCTGTGAATGCTTAACCAATAGAACAGGACAAGCCCAGGCCTCAGAGACTTGCAGCTTCCACTTCCTACTACTTGGAAAACAGGTGCTGGAGGAAGCCAGCTGCTGTGAATTGATCTGACTACCCTGAGACTGCCATGGTGGTGTGAAGCCCAAGCCATGTGGAGAAGCCCTGGAGAATGAGATGCTGTGTGAAGAGGAGGAGAGTCTGAGGAACACCGAGATACTAGACAGGCAAGTGAGGGACCTTCTGGGAAGTGGATCCTTCAGCCTCAACTGCCTCCATGGACACTGTGTGGATCAGAGATGAACAACCCATCTGAGCCCTTCCTGAATTCCTGACCAACACATCAGGAGCAAAATAAGGTGAGTGTTTTAAGGCTGTAAGTTTTGTTTGTCGCACAGAAATAAATATCTGGAACAATATCCTTCAAGACCTTGTTCACATATTACTGCTTGGGGGAACCAAGCAGTAATTGTTCTGTTTTGGGGGGCAGAGTGGTTTTTTGTCTGATTTTCTCCAAAGTCCCTATGTCCAAAGCAGCAGCAGTGGCTTCCTTTTGTTAAATATCTCCTACATCTCAGGCACAGCACTTGCTTTTATGCATATATTTCCTTACTGATTTCTCAAAACAAATCTATCAAGATGTCCTCATTATATTGATCAGGAAGTTGGGACTCATAATTATTGAAGGTTATGCAATGGTAAGCTGTGGAGCTGGGATCTGGACCCAGTTCTGCGTGGCTCTTTCCATAGCAGTGCACTGTGTTTATTCCACCACTGTCATTCTAGATAACTATCTGCTTACAGATCTTTCTCCCACACCACACTGTGCAAGGGAGAGTTTCTATTCACTGCAGTGCTTCCCAGCATCTGGCATAGTGTCTCATGCTCAATAAATGTTCATTGAATGAGTAAACAGCCTGCAGGACAATTTTCAGAGAGTCAGATACAAGGCCCTATTCATGTAGAAACAGAATTGCTTTCTAGTGAAAAGGTAGTAAGTCTCAGCAGTCCTCTGAAATCCAGATGGCAATGCCTACCTCCTCCATCCTGAGAATGTCAGCAATGGTAACAACTGGGTGTTTGGCCAAGGGACTGGCCTATCTTTACTTGAATCTTGAACACACAATACCTCAGCAAGTTCACAGGGAGCTAATATTGTTATCTGCTGTTGGCGTGAGACAACATCTCTTTAATAAATGAGCCAATTCCTAAACAATAGTGAACTCAGTCACCTCTGTGGCGAGTGTATCCCTCTATCTTTTACTGCTAAAGCTATGGGAATCAAGAATGCAGGGCAGGTCCTTACTTGAAAGGAGGGAGACAGAGAAGCCGCATTAGATAATGCAGCACAGCCTAGATGGAGATAAGATGTTACGGAGGCTGGACTTTCCAATTTGCTGGTGCTCTCATCCTCATTTATTACGGACAAGAATTTTCCCTGGATCCTCTCAATCTCGCTATTGTTGACATTATATTCTGACACTTTATTGGGAGGACTCCATAAGCATTTGCTTACCAGGATTCAGTATAGAATATGTAGGAGAAAACAGCACAGCCTGACTCCTTTTGTAAAAGCAGAACTGATGTGAGGAATTTCCAAGTAGAGCCAGTTAAATAAAATGCCAGTTTATAGCTTCAATCCTGCCAGATGATCTGAGATAACTTACAAAATGTGCCCTCTTCACAAGAATGTTTACATGGAGGAATAGCTGCAATAAATAATGAGCAACTGTCTGAAAGAGAGATTAGACTTCGGGGTGTTACTTTCTGTGTCATGCGGGTACCCCTCAGTGTGAAGTTAGGGACCTGTAAATCATTTAGGGGAGGGTAGAGATTTAGTTAATATTGTCCTATATTGAAAGAGAAAAATAAATTCCCATGATAGGATTTTTACATTTGTTAATGTATTTAATGAAAAAGAAGGATTTTGTGATGGACTGTGTTTTTAAATTCGCTTTCTGTTCCATTCTCTGAATACACTGAGGTTTAATTAAAAAAAAACTATAGTCTTGTAGGGGCAAAGTGGCTATAATCTTGTGGGTTTTCTGATGTGCAGACACTCTTTTGCTGGCCATCTGAAGGCCTGTACTCTTGTCAGTAACATGTCAGCTTTGTACGCCGTCTGAGGAATGTGTTTGAAACTCAAGGGGAAAATATGGATCATCCACTGCTTGTATTATATTTCTTTCTTGCATGTCTGTCATTTTCATTGGAACATTCAGTAAAATTAGGTCAGTTATGGTTTTAGTTAGCAATGCAGCTCTTGTGTTGTACACAAATCATATGATGTTTCTAATTATCTCTGCTTTTTAACATTGATCTGAAACCAAATCCTTAACTATGCATGGCTTAGAGGTGTTTCTCTTTTCCCTTCTCCTTTTTGTTTTGACTTCTTTCTGGAACTAAAATGAAACTTAATCTTGAAACAGCAAGATATAATAGTTTTGGCTTTATAGGCAGCTTAAAAGTCCAGGGTTAAGAGGAAAAGAAATGAATAATTATTAGTTATACAGTTGTAAGTGGAAATTTTTGAAGTAATTAATTGGGTGATCCACGACTCTTTTTCTAAAAGTTAATGCTGTGCTTATCTTTGAACTTTAGAGCTACTCAGATGGAGCTTTGGCAATCTCAGTGGTCTGTCTCAGGCCAAGAACTCTAGATTATCTGCCTCTTGAGCTGTGTTCAGTTTCCAAGAGGAGGGAAGAAATTGGAAATGATTTCCTAAGGTCTCAAAATTTGAGCCTCTATGTGGTTGGCAGAGGGATGAAAGCCTGGGACATGCAACATTATGTATAAGGAGAAAATTGGGCATTAAAAAATACTAAGTAGCAAAGGGAATGGAATCCCAAGGGGACATTTTAAAAAGCATTTCTCTATTGGCCTTTAAAAGCAGGATGGATTCCCCTCAGTCTAGTTTATCAGTTGCTACATCAAACAAACTGTACAGAGTGACTCAAGGCAGGGACTGAAGACTTCCAAATGCTTTCAAGTCTGCCACTCTGTGAAAAGACAGGAAAACCTTCAGTGTCACTTTGGTGGCCCTTTGGGACTGGTTGTTGGTAGTGTTCTCATTAAGGGTATTGTGCATGGAAGATTCTTGGAAGCAGAGAGAAGCTGCACCAGAGGAAAAGAAACAATTTCATTTATGATCCATCTGCTTTTCCCCTTCTTCTTCACTAACATTTATTTAATACTTAGTAGGTGCTGAGTGCTATGACAAACTGTAGGAATTAGCTAAGAAAAAAGAGTAGGAGATGGTTCTTGCCCTCTAGGAGCCCACACTCTGGTGAAGGGAGGTTATACGTGTGAACAAATTACGATGATGAGGTCAGACACAGATACTGTGCTTGGCTGAATTGTGTTCCACAAAAAGATATGTCCAAGCCCTAACCCCAAGTACCCATAAATATAAAGCTATTTAGAAATAGGATATTTGCAGATGTAATGAAGGGTCTCACGATGAGATCATCCTGGATTTAGGATGGGCCCTCAATCTTTTACTGTGTCCTTATATAAGAAAGGAGAGGAAAATTTGAGACACAGAGACACACAGAGAAGGTTATGCGATGATCAGGGAAAGAGACTGGAATTATGCAACCCCAAAAGGTGGCCAGAGGTCACAAGCTGGAAATTGGCAAGGAAGATTCTCCCTCAGAGCCTCCAGGAGGAACCAACCCCACCACCCCCTTGATTTTGAATTTCTGGCCTCCAGAACTGTGAGAGCATTAATCTCTTGTTTTAATTTGCTACAGGAGCCTCAGGAAATTATTATAGGTATACATTAAATACTGTACCAGAAGGAGAAAGGAGCAACTGTGTCTAAGTTTCAGGGAAGGTGTCCCAGAGAAGGTGCTATTTAGGGTCTTGACAGAACAGCTTGCCAGTTGCACAAAGGTGTGAAGGACAATACAGGTGGAAGAGACATAATGGCAAATTCAAAGTTAATAAGCAGATGTCTTCAGCAAATGCTGTGTAATTCAGTGTCACGGGAGTACAGGATGTGATATGGAGAATAAGAGAAAATTAAAAATTGCAGCAGGCTGGGTGTGATGGCTCATGCCTGTAATCCCAGCATTTTGGGAGGCCAAGGCAGGAGTATCATTTGAGTCCAGGAGTTCAAGACCAGCCTGGGCAACATGACGAAGCCCCATCTCTACAAAAACAAACAAACAAACAAACAAACAAACAAAAAAACATAAAAATTAGCTGGTGTGACCAGGTGTGGTGGCTCATGCCTGTAATCCCAGCACTTTGGGAGGCTGAGGCAGGCAGATCATTTGAGGTCAGGAGTTTGAGACCAGCCTGGCTAACATGGTGAAACCCCATCTCTACTAAAAATATAAAAATTAGCCAGTCATGGTGGCAGGCGCTTGTAATCTCAGCTATTCAGGAGGCTGAGGCAGGAGAATTGCTTGAACCCGGGAGACAGAGGCTACAGTGAGCTGGGATTGTGTCACTGCACTCCAGCCTGGGTGACAGAGTGAGACTTGGTCTCAAAAAGAAAAAAATTAGCCAGCATGGAAGCGCATGCCTGTGGCCCCAGCTACTTGGGCAGGCTGAGGTGGGAGGATTGCTTGAGCCCTGGAGGCAGAGGTTGCAGTGAGCTGAGATTGTGTCACTGCACTGTAGCCTGTGCTATAAAGCAAGGCTGTGTCTCCAAAAAAAAAAAAAAAAAATTCAGTAAAATCGTGAAGGCTCTGTATTGTATACTGAGGAGAATTGGACATTTATCTAGGCTATTTGTCCTTAACTTCTATGCCACAGTGCAGTGTGCCCAGGAGATATATTGCAAGTAATTTATTATGAATACTAAAATGCTGAAATTTTCTAAAATGATTAGTTTTGCTCTCAACTAGAGAACACTTGAAGTTATTTTGATACATAAGTCTTCCTTCACTTTTATTTTGATGTGTTTCTTCAGTGGAAAAGAAAAAGACAGGGTTATGGCAAACATTCAGTGAATTATGTAGAAAGTGACCCATTAGTGCATATGAACATCTGTTCTAAGTGTGGTAGAAAACTGGTTGAGAATCACTGCTTCAGGCAATAAGGACCAGAGGAAACTTTGAAGTCAAACAGTGGGAAGAAGATGATTTTGACTTTTCAGGATGATAACTTTGAAGGTGATGTTGAGAATGGACAAAAATTGAGATATGTTTATCCCAGGGAGCTGGTTACAGTACCTGTGACCTGAATCAGTGGCAGTTGTGATCTTAGATAGTGGCTTTGTGGATGGACAAGTAAGGAGGGCTCAAGAAATCTTTCAGAGATAGAAATGACTAGTCCATGTGATGAGGATCATTTCTTCAAAGCTTGGAAGAGGTGGATAGATGATGATGTCATTGACTGATTAGGGAATAGGGAGAAAGAATAAGTTTGTGGGAGAAGATCATGAGTTCAAGTCTGGGCATATTTGGTTTGAATTGACTGTAGCATATCCAAGAAGAGGTGCCTGGTTTATTGTAGAAGATAGAGTACTGGGAATTATCACCCATTATGGGGTTTGATTTCATGGTGGGAAACCACTCAGTTGAGGAAAGCTGTTTATGGTATAAGCCTTAGAAGAGGGCCATGATCGAAGCTTTGCAGAAACATGTCATTACAGGAGACAAAAGACAATGTGTCAGTGAAGTGTCCTGAGAAAGAATGACTGTTTAGATACATAAGGATGGGAGAGAAACAAAAAAAGAAGACTCTCTTGAAAACCAAGGGAGAGCAGGTATATTTGCCTTCTAGGGCTGCCATAACAAATTACTGCAAACTGGTGGCTTAAAACAACAGAAATGCATTCTTTTACAGTTCTGGATGCTAGAAATCCTAAATCACAGTGCCAGCAAAGCCACATTCTCTCCAAAGGCTCTAGGGGAGAATTTTCCCTTGCCTCTTCAGCTTTTGGTGGCTTCTGGTGTTCCTTGGCTTGTGGCTGAGCAACTCCAACCTCTGCCTCCATCTTTACGTGAGCTGCTTCTCTTTGTCTTTGTGTCTCACATCTCCCTCTTGTTTTCCTTATAAGGAAATCAGTCATTGGACTTAGAGCCCATCCTGAATGCAGGATGATTTCATGTTAAGATCCTTAATTGTATCTGCAAAGACCCTATTTCCAAATGAGGTTATGTAAACAGGTGCCAGGGGTTAGGACTTGGATATATGTTTTCGTGGGACACAATTCAAACCACTACAGTAGGTCATAGCAAATGTCAGGGAAATGACTGGATATACAATTGGATTAGACAATCAGTAAGGAGATTATTAATACCTTCAATCAGAAAGTTTCAGGTAATAATGTGCTAGAAGTCAAACTAAGAGGTCAAACAACCAATGGGAAAATTATTACTCCTTCAAGATATTTACTCAGCTCATGTCTTGAGAGACCTGAAGTCATTGATAGGGTCTAGTGTTTCTCTAGAAGGAGGTAACATCAAAAATTCCACAGGTGTGATAAACCAGTTCACAAATGACTTAGCAGAGGACCAGAAATGTTAAGTAACTTGCCCAAGGTCATGTAATTGCAGTTCGGCCTAGAACACAAGATTTCCATCTTCCAGAGCCCTGCTCCAATTTATGTATGTATGTATGTATATATGTATCTAATTTGAAAAAATACTAAACATTATAAAGTAAAAATTATTCATAATCCCATCACTTTAGAAAATAACCTGACAGGCCTAGAGAGGTTAGTGGTTAGAATTTTACATTAGGACCGAAAAGGCAAGGGGAATAGGGTGACCATTCATCCCTGTTTTCCTGGACCTGAGAGGTTTTTCTGAGACATGAGACTTTAGTGCTAAAATTGAGAAAGTCCTGGACAAACTGGTTACTGTAATTAAGGGAGGGAGTTATTACTGGGAGCCAATGAGAGCTGTGGCCTTTAATAGGTGTGGCAGGACAGCAGCAGAATGTAGCTGCTGATAAACCAAGGCTGGGCAGAAGAAGAACTGGGGGTGGAGAGGTGAGGAGAAATGGATAATATGGATTTGGGGAATAAATAGTCCCTCCTTTCTCTTCTCCCACCTGCCCGCTGGCTTAACCAGAGGGTAAAGGAGCTCAGGTTTGCAGTCTACTGAGGCCATTCTCCAGGGCACACAGCAAGACAGAGAAGGGCTGAGAATGGATCTGGAAGACCAAGCAGCCAATAACCACTGAGGCATCTACCATGTGCTAGACACTGTGCTGGTGCTTTACCTGTTTTCTCCTTTACTCCTCAAATCCACTTTGAGAGGTAGAGATCATTAATCCCAGCACTTACTGATGAGGAGTCCTAGGCTCAGAGAAGTCAAGTCACTTCCTCTGTGTGTCTATTGTAACTATCAAAACTTACAGTCTGTTTTGTGCATCCACACTTCTCCAGATGCTGAGAATACAGAAGTAAAGGACTCAGTGTTTGAGTGTTTGCCTTCAAGGCGTTACCAGTCTAGAGAGCACCCATCTTCTGTCATTAATTTATTCAGCTCCTTCAAAAGAGTATTTTTTCAGAATCTGTTCTGTGCCAGGAATTCTTGTAAGAGCTGGGCGTGAATTAATGAACAAAACAGACAAAAATTCTTGTCTTCATAGAGCATACATTCTAGTGGGTAGAATGGGAACTCTCTCTCTCTATATATAAAAGTATTAGTGTTCTTCTGGGTGATACGTATAATGGAGAAAATTAACAAAAGGTATAGGTGCTAGGTGAGCCAGGCGACAGTTTAGCTGGGTCTCCTACACTTCCAGGAAATGTTCCTTCTATTTCCAGGTAGTGTCTTATCATGGCTAGAATCTTTGAGCTAGAAAGCCCTGTGCCAGGCATGGTTCTAAGTTCTGTGCACATATTATCTCACTTATTCCTCCTATGATGTAGATTGCTTATGATTTTATTACAAACTGAGGCTTAAAAACTAACTTGCTCCAAAACATGCAGTGTGTTTGTATGAAACCATGTAGTCTAATTCTGGGAACTGTTCTCTCTCCATTTCCCATTTTCCACAATTGTTATTTCTGATCTTGGCCATTCACCCCAACTTTCTACCCCTCAAGGTGCCTCCTTTTTTTTTTTTAAATCATACATGAAGTTCTATACCACAGAGGCCACCACGCAGAGGGACTCTCAGCAAAAAACTTCACCCTCTATCTTCCCTATTATCAAGATTCTTCTTCCCAATTACAATTAATCTTTTTCACCTGAGCCCTGGGCCATATCTCTTTTCAGTTTGGCAAGGGTCTCCCTCTGTAAGTTACCCTTTTATGGGAGTGAGTAGGTAAGTTTAAGGGAAAAAGGTGATTATCCTAGGGGAGATGCTATTGAGATCTAGCTACCTGCTTGGCAGGTGCCTATATAGGGCACTCTCAAATGGGGCAACTTTGAGTTCTCTGGGGGTTCCCTGTGGAGACCTGCATACTGAGATTTTCTCTGATATGTGCAACATACTCTCTGGCTGACCTTGTGGGCTCTCATTTGGCAGTTGCTTGAGGAAGTCACCCTTGAATTAATCCCCCTTTGCAGCCAAATGTCTAAAAAAACACCCCAAAAAACCTTTCTATCCTTGAAGTCTACTCTTTTCACCATTAATTAACCTTCAAACTTTTTTGCCTGATTTCTCTTACACCCTTACTGAAACTACTTTTGCGTAGGTCACCAAGAATCTTCTTGTTGAAAGAGGTTTAGCTAATCTCAGGTTACATTTTACAAAACATTAACCCAAATGAACCTTTAATTGTTAGAAAATGTGTAGTGTAAAGGTGTCTGGGACTAAGTAGGGATATTAGGGATACATTTAGGCTTGAATAGAGACCACTCTGCTCGTGTTACTGAAGTAAAAATTTCCTCATAATTGTTAACTTCCAAATGCGGGGATTTCCTGCAAAAGTTGTCATCATCTGAGTGTACAACCCAATCTGCTTCCATGTGGCATGCCTGTTTTTGAGGAAATTATTTATCACCTGCTCTGCATAATGGGTTGAGGCAAGATGCAAAAGCTCTTCTCAACATAGAACTGTGGAGATAGTTGTTTGCATGGACATAGAGCTTGCATTTGCTCATTAATCCATTAAGGGCTTCTGTGTTTTTCACGGCATCTGCAACTCCAAAGAAGATAGCGTTTCCTGGTTGGCCTATGCTCATCAGCATCTTCAATGTGAACTCAGTGTTTTCAATGACGATGGTAACTAAGTTCCTTGGCAAAGATGCCAGGGTCCCAACCAGGAGCACAGGTGGGAGGCAGCTGGGGGAAATGAAGCTCATGGCATAGGACTATATGGTGTCCCTTATACTGGCAGTGTACCTAGTGATATACCCCCAAAACTTGCCAAATGTCTCAGAAAAGATATCCAGGATTTTTGTCATCCTAAAACAAAGTTACTGCTCTGTATTTGTGAAGCATACGTCTCAGCTCTCCCAGTGAGCATGCCACCCAGCCATTGAGAGAATGGTTTCCAGTGCAATAATTTTGGAGATTGATTGGTTCTTATTATTTTAATAGTTCTCTGAGATGACCAATGTCTTTGTGATACATTTTTTAACATTCTACAATTTTGTGGATTGTGAAGACGTGGTTCTAAGAATTAAAAACAAAATCTTCAAGACTGACATCTTTTTTATCTTTCTGACTTAATATCAGCAGTGTCCCATAATCTGTTCTCAGCTTTGTAATTTTAAAAGCTCAGTTGCCCGACCCATGTTTTCAATGTTTATTAGGTTTTCAGAGCATCACCCTCATGGTAAACAAATTCACAAGACACTGATAGATAAAGTGAGTGCCTCCGCTGTACTGTAAATGGGAATAAACATTTTTAGTTTCTCTTTTGTAGGCAGACCACTCTTTTCTGATTAATAAATGCTTCGTTGCAACAGGTCATAAATACAGAGCCTAAATTTCTTCTTTTAAATTATTTGATCACTCTACTCAGATTTGTCTTGGGCACTTTCAAATCTACATATTTGTAGCTACAAATTTATCGGTAATTTCTAGAATTACTTTAACATATTTTTCTCCTCCTTTGTATACAAATAATTTAAATCATGCTATTAAAATATATATGATTTAATAATAAGTCAAGAACACGAAAAATGTAGATTTGCAAAAAAAGGTAGACTGAGAAAAAAACAAATAGATCGTAGCTATTTAGGCTGCAAAATATTATTGGTTACTATAGTTGTGCGGAATATTTGACCCAAATTTTCTGGTGGTCAAAATGAAAAAGTGAACCTGGGCAGTCACATAGTTCTTAGTGTTCACAAATAATAAAAATAAGCACTTTCTATGAGATAAATACTAAGCAGTAAATACTAAGTTCTAAGTGGTTTGTTTGTGTATATATATATATATGTACATGTATATATGTGCATAGTTTGTGTATATATATGTACATGTATATGTGTGTACATATCTACATGTATATATATAACTCTATATCTCAAATATATATGTGTGTATATATACGTATGTGTGTGTGTGTGTATATATATATATCTCACACATGGACCCCCTCCCCCAAACAACTCATTTTGCAAATGAATAATAAGAGAGGTGAAGTAGTTTGTCCAAGATCATACAGCTCAAAATTGGTGGATCCACATTTTGAACCCAAGCAGCCTGACCCCAGGGTCTTTGCTTTTCACCATTGTACTAGGCTGTTTCTAAAGGAACTCATCTCTGTTCCTGAGAGAAAGAAAAGCTTTTTCAGGTACTTAGTTCTGTCTTTTTATGTGTGGAACGTTATATAGAGAACCCTGAAAGACGTAGTGAACCAAGTTCTTAACGAACTCTCTTTGCTGAAAGTTAAAGATTTAACATAAAAATGCACTTGACTAATGGCATCTATGTATGAATCTTTGTCAGTTTCATTAGCTTTTTGCATGTTCATGAAACGCTTCACTTTATTCTTATTAGAATACAAAATATAAGCCCCGTGTACATGTGCTGTAATACTAGAGAGGAGGAGTAGGAGAAAGGGGGAAGGAAGAAAGGAAGGGCTGAATCTTCACAGAAATGCATACTAATATAAGGAAAGAAATAAAATAATCAGTCTCTGCCTATGAGATTTGACGTTATGAACTGAAAAGTTTAATGGTGGCCATCAATTGGTGCTTTAGCGTGGAGATATGGAATAAAAATGTCGATCTTAATAACAATTTTCATGACTTATTTGATGTTATGTTATAAAAAGTCTTTGAACCGTGACAAATATTCTATAATCTGTCCCAAGGAATTTTGTCCTTAGAATTTTTCAGGATTAAAATCAAAATCACTGAATGTGGAGAAATATACATTTTGACCAATATATTCTTAATGTCAGGTGCTTAGAATTTAGAAAATTTTAGGTCTATTTACACTTGATTAGCCCACAGGTGGCTTGCAAACATATGAAACAATTTACAATGGAGTTTATGTTATATAGCTTGAATTTTTAAAAACTGGCATTGAGAGACTTTTTACTGCTTGTTTGGGGACCCATTGTCCGATTTTCTGTATGACTGTACATTCACCTAATAGTAGGCTTCTACTTTAGACATTAGTCAAAATGGTTACAATTTTTATCTATTGATTTTTGGGGGAATCATTTCACTTTTGGAGAGGCTTATTTTTCCATCCTCACTGTGTGTATGTGATATATATATATGTATATGTATATAACTCCAATCTTAGAAGGTAGAAGACCTGGGGCATATGAAATCTTTGACAGACGGCTCTGGCACAGGCACAGATCGTTGACTGCTGGGAATATTTAAGCTGGAAATAAATGAGGCAGAGGCAAGGACACTGTTGTGCTTCATTTTTTAATGCACTATTTTTTTTCTTTGGTTTTGTGACTAAATTTAAATGTGGGAGGATCTTGTGGGTGTATGTATATTCTACGTGGAAAAAAGTTGTTTAATGGTGCTATGCAATTTTCATTTCTTCAGCCAGGTACATAGAAATTCACATGGTCTTAAGCTACAAACATTACCTCATAAATGGAAATGTATCAACAAAATTCAGCCTACTCAAAGCAGGCTTTAGAATAACAGCTGCTGGTGCTCTGGCTCAAGAAGCAGGTGTGAGACCACCTACGATACCAGCTCAGAAAGCTTCCTGTCAGCATGAAAATGGGCATGGGCTTCTCCCAAGGTGCCAAATGATGCAGCAGATAGGGTAGCAACGTGAAGATACAATGTTAATATAGTTGACTTTTCACAAGCACGTGGGTTAGTGCCAGAGAAACAAAAATATTATAAAACAGCTACTCAAACCAAAGCGTTCAGCCTGCAGCTTAATATACCACGGCCCGTTTCTGAACAAGATTTGTTTTTCTGTTTATGGATTACCAGGCTATGAAAATCCCTGTGGATAGAGGTAGGGAGGAGATAGGATTGCTCTAATCCATTGTAGGACACTACTTTGCATGTGTTTTTACAATAAAGATCGTGTAATATAAACTGTATGTGGATGTGCTCCGGAGGGGACTGATTAAGAGTGGAAAACTGAGAGGGCCATCAAACATGGAGGAAACACTTCAGTCAGGGAGGTCCAGGGTTTTATTGCCTGAGAACTGTATCACCCACTGCCAAACAGGAAATGGCTCCACCCTACCTGCTCAAATGAAAGTTACAAAAGCAAACGACAAGTGGAGAAATAATTAAGAAATCTTTGCCTAAAATGTAAAACCAGCATGAGTGCTCTCTGTTATCTTTCATGGAATAGTCCCCATTTGCAGTTCTGAGAGACAGGCAACATCAAGACATTTTGCACGCCCTTGTAAAATCTTGAGAATTTGGCTTGCATTTGCTTACACCCAGCTCTATTTGAAAGATTTTTTTTAACCACTGCATGCAATCACAATTTATCTTAATGTTCTGGTTGATTTCATAGTTTACTAAACGTCTAAGGTTTTATGATACAACTGAGTGTGGGCCAGGATTCAGTGTTGGAGAAAAGAGAGAGCTGGCTGACTGCTGCAGGAAGCTACAAGGAGATGAGTAGAAGAAACTTTTGCCTTTATGAATTTTATCTTGATTTGAAAGGTGCCTGGGTTTGAGAGGGCCACGTATGTTCTGAGTAAGGTTGTCTGTGCCAACTAATAGCATAGTGTGTGGTGAACTATGAGAGTCTTCATTATGTGGTTCTAAGGCATTTTCAACCCACTGCAATTTATTTTCCGTGAAATTGATATCTGTGAATAAAATGTAATAGTTCAGTACTAAGGCAGCAACAATTACACTGATTAAAATTGAATCCCATTACATTTATTCTCTTTGGAGATCCAGCATCCTCTGATAAATGAGGGAATCAAGCAAGTTATGTGTCTAAACTATTCTTAGTTCAGCTTAGGCTGTTAAATCTAAATAGGAAAAGGTATGAGATAGATTATTGCAATTAGAAAATAGAAATCTAAAGAGATATTCTAAGATTTTTGTATATAGGAGAGACTTCAGAATGGCTCAATAAAACAGAAAGGATATCTATCTGTATAAGCAGGTGGAAAGGCCTCTTTATCAGATATTTAATTTTTTAATTAACAAAGTTAACTTTTTTTTAGAGAAGGTTTAAGTTAACAGCAAAATTGAGTGGAAAGTACAGAATTTCCCATATCCCTGCCCCATGCATGCATAGCCTCCCATATTATCATTACCCACCAGAGTGATACATTTGTTATAACTGATGAACCTACACTGACACATCATTATCAACCAAAGTCCATAGTTTACATTCATAGTTTACATTAGTCTTCACTCTTGGTGGTGTACATTCTGCAGGCTTTGACAAATGTATAATGACAACTATCCACTATTATAGCACCATACAGAGTAGTTTCACTGCCCTAAAAATCCTCATGCCCTACCTATTCATCCCTCCCTTTCCCCAACCCCTGGCAACAATTAATTTTTTTACTCCATAGTCTTGCCTTTTCTAGAATGTCATATAGTTGGAATCACGTAGTATGTAGCCTTTTCAGATTGGCTGCTTTCACTTAGTAATAAGCATTTAAGTTAACTCTGTGTCTTTTCATGGCCTGATAGCTAATTTGTTTTTAGTGCTGAATAATATTCCATTGTCTGGATACAAGTATTTAATTTCAAGTTAGGATTCTGCTGAAGTGGAAGAAATAGAAAGGTGGTTTGTGCCATATGGGGCAGAAAATGGGCTAAATAAACAACTCTCTGCACGAGCGATGGCTGAAGGGATGAGATTGCACCATTGTTCTTGGCAGAACAGAGTTGGGTTTTCTGTTATGAAGTACTCTGTCCATTCTGGGTGTTTCCTCATTGTCACAAGGGAATCCCGTTCAATTGAATTCTGTAAATGTTGGACAGTATGTGTTAGTGAAGACAGAGCTTTCTGTCCACAGAATCCACAGAACGCTGGATTGTCTGTGCTGCAGGACTGGATTTTCCGTGGACAGAGAACTTCTCATTCAAAGGAAATTTCCAGAAGTCAAGTTCCATTATGTGATGAAGTTGCATGTCATTAATGTGGCATCATACCCAAGAGTGTTGGGTTCTGTTTTGCCAAAAAGGGCAGTTCCATATTGGTAAATTTTAGCTTCTTTGCTTTGTTTGGTAAACTCATAAAGAAAACTTTATCTTCTTTAGAGTTAATAGTGAGAAAAGGAGAGAAGTTTTACATAAAAGACAAAGCAGGTGCAGAAGAGACATTTAGATTGGCATGAGGAAGTTAAGTTTGGGGGCTATTAAAAGAATCAATTAAATAACCATGGTGCCTAATAAAGGTGATTAAAGAGCTGATTACTGCTTTTCCAATCCTGTTGGATTTAGTACAGTTGGCTTTAAACATGTTCCAGTTTAATGCTGAACGTCATGAGGGGACATGTGGGTTTTGCAGTTTGTTAATGATGTGTTGCTAGCAGTTAGTTGAGTACTGACATGGAAGAGCTGGTATTGCTGACTCAACACAATAAACATTTGACTCATCATGACAGAGCCTCTTTTCGTGATGAAGGACACCATCTGCCAGAGAGAGTGCAAAAGATTGATTTACAGTCCCTATAAGCATTAACACCAAATGAATTCCAGATTCCCTCAAATTGCCTGCCCCTTTACAATGCCAGAATGAGCCCGATCTTGTCCCATCCCATGACCATCAGCACTGGAATGCTTTCACCCTGATATTTGATTCAATGCCCCCTTTCCAAATCCTCGGTCCATCAATGTGGCCTCTTTTGGTTTGAGCTGAAGAATATGTTATATTTCATCATTGACTTCTATTAGGCATTGTAACCAGGGCATATAGAAATTCCCAGAATAGATCCTGCAAAAATATCATATGTATAAGCATGAAGAGAATCAAGGTTCGGTAAACAGCTCACATTGGATTAAAAGACAGATGAAGCTCTAATCATATATGCCAGGCACTCTAACACATATGCAGATACATAGATGAATAACGCACCACCCCTAAGCTTGAGGAGTTGTCAGTTGAGTGTGGTAGAGAGTCATATAAATAAATGCTTACAGTATAGCCTGCTAGAGGCAACAGTATAAATATAAACATCAGAGTGATTAACTTTGTGCGGCACCATTGTGAGGTGTGTAATGCCTCCAGCTTTGTTCTTTTGCTTAGGATTGTCTTGGCTGTTCAGGCTCTTTTTTGGTTCCATATGAAATTCAGCGTAGTTTTTTCTAATTCTGTGAAGAATGTCAATGGTAGTTTAATGGGAATAGCATTGAATCTATAGATTACTTTGGGCAGTATGGTCATTTTCACAATATTGATTCTTCCTATCTATGAGTATCAAATGTTTTTCCATTTGTTTGTGTCCTCTCTGATTTCCCTGAGCAGTGATTTGTAGTTCTCCTTGAAGAGGTCCTTCGCTTCCCTCGTTGGCTGTAATCCTAGGTATTTTATTCTCTTTGTAGCAATTGTGAATGGGAGTTCATTTAAGATTTGGCTGTCTGCTTATCTATTGTTGGTGTATAGGAATACTTGTGATATTTGCACATTGATTTTGTATCTTGAGACTTTGCCAAAGTTGCTTATCAGCTTAAGAAGCTTTTGGGCTGAGACAATGGGGTTTTGTAGATATAGGATCATGTCATCTGCAGAGACAGTTTGACTTCCTGTCTTCCTATTTGAATACCCTTTATTTCTTTCTCTTGAAAGAAATATGTTGACTAGGGATGATTAGAGAGAGGGTATCCTTGTCTTGTGCCAGTTTTCAAGGGGAATGCTTATAGCTTTTGGCTATTCAATATGATATGGGCTGTGTGTTTGTCATAAATGGCTGTTATTATTTGAGGTATCTTCCATCAACACCTAGTTTATTGAGAGTTTCTAACATGAAGGGATATTGACTTTTATTGAAGATCTTTTCTGTGTCTATTGAAATAATCATGTGGTTTTTGTTGTTTTGTTTATGTGATGAATTATGTTTATTGATTTGGGAATGTTGAACCAGCCTTGCATCCCAGGGATGAAGCTGACGTGGTCATGGTGGGTAAGCTTTTTGATGTCCTGCTGGATTCGGTTTGCCAGTATTTCATTGAGAATTTTTGCATTGATTTTCATCAGGGATATTGGCCTAAAGTTTTCTGTTTTTGTTGTATCTCTGCCAGGTTTTGGTATCAGGATGATGCTGGCCTCTAAAATGAGTTAGGTAGGAGTACCTCCTTTTCAAGTGTTTGGAATAGTTTCAGAGAAAAAAGTGATACCAGCTCCTATTTGTACCTGTGGTAGAATTCAGCTGTAAATCCATCTGGTCCTGAGACTTTTTTGGTTGGTAGGCTATTATTTACTGATTCAATTTCAGAACTTGTTATTGGTCTATTCAGGGTTCAGTCTTGGGAGGGTGTGTGTGTCCAGGAATTTATTCATTTCCTCTAGATTTTCTAGTTTATTTGCATAGCGGTGTTTATAGTTTTCTTTGGTGGTTGTTGTATTTCTTGGGTTCAGTGCTAATATCCCTTTTATCACTTTCTGTTGGTCTGTTTGATTTTTCTCTTCTTCTTTATTAATCTAGTTAGCAGTCTATTTTCTTAATTTTTTCACAAAAAAACCCAGCTCCTGGATTTGTTGATTTTTTTGAAGGGTTTTTTGTGTCTCTATCCTTTAATTCTGCTCTGATCTTGGTTATTTCTTGTCTTCTGCTAGCTTTGGTGTTTGTTTGCTCTTGGTTCTCTAGTACTTTTAGTTGTGATGTTAAGGTGTCAATTTGAGATTTTTCTAGCTTTTTGATTTGGGCATTTTGTGCTATAAATTTCCCTCTTAATACTGCTTTGGCTGCATCCCAGAGATTCTGGTACATTGTCTCTTTGTTCTCATTGGTTTCAAAGAATTTCTTGATTTCTGCCTTAATTTCATTATTTACCCAGGAGTCATTCAGGAGCAGGTTCTTCAATTTCCATGTAGTTGTGTGGCTTTAAGTTTCTTTAATGTCAGGTTCTAATTTGATTGTGCTGTGGTCTGAAAGCCTGTTTGTTATGATTTCAGTTGTTTCACATTTGCTGAGGAGTGTTTTACTTCCAGTTATGTGATTGATTTTAGACTAAGTGCCATGTGGCACTGAGAAAAATGTATAATCTGTTGTTTTTGGGTGGAGAGTTCTGTAGATATCTATCAGGTTCATTTGACCCAGAGCTGAGTTATTCAAGTCCTGAATATCCTTGTTAATTTTCTGTCTCAATAATCTGTCTAATATTGACAGTGGGGTGTTAAAGTCTCCTAGTATTATTATGTGGGAGTCTAAGTCTTTTTGTAGGTCTCTAAGAACTTGTTTTATGAATCTGGGTGCTCCCGTATTGGGTGCATATATGTTTAGGATATTTAGCTCTTCTTGTTGAATTGAACCCTTTGCCATTATGTAATGCCCTTCTTTGTCTTTTTTGATCTTTGTGGTTTAAAGTATGTTTTGTCAGAAACTAGGATGGCAACCCCTGCTTTTTTTCTGCTTTCCATTTGCTTGGTAAATTTTCCTCCATCCCTTTATTTTGAGCCTATGTGTGTTTTTGCATGTGAGATGGGCCTCTTGAATACAGCACACTGATGGATCTTGACTCTTTATCCAGCTTGCTATTCTGTGTCTTTTAACTGGAGCATTTAGCCCATTTACATTTACAGTTAATATTGTTCTGTGTGAACTTGTTCCTGTCATCATGATGCTAGCTGGTTATTTTGCAGGCTTATTGATGTAGTTGCTTCATAGTGTCATTGGTCTTTCTACTTCAGTATGTTTTTGTGTGGCTGGTAATGGTTTTTCCTTTTCATATTTAGTGCTTCCTTCAGGATGTCTTGCAAAGCAGGTCTAATGGTGACAAATTCCAACCATTTGCTTGTCTGTAAAGGATTTTATTTCTTCTTTGCTTATGAAGCTTATTTTGGCTGGATATGAAGTTCTGGGTTGGAAATTCTTTTTTTAAAGAATGTTGAATATTGGCCGCAACTCTCTTCTGGCTTATAGGGTTTCTGCTGAGAGGTCCACTGAAGGGCTTCCCTTTGTAGGTGATCTGGCCTTTCTGCCTAGCTGCCCTTAACCGTTTTTCCTTCATTTCAACCTTGGAGAATCTGATAATTATGTGTCTTGGGTTGATCTTCTCATGAAGTGCCTTACTTGGTTTCTTTGAATTTCCTGTATTTGAATGTCGACTTTTCTTACTAGTTTGGGGAAGCTCTCCTGGATGATATCCTGAAGTATTTTTTCCAACTTGGCTCCATTCTCCCTCTTTCAGGTACCCCAATCAGTCGTAGGTGTGACCTTTTTACGTAATCCCATAGTTCTTGAAGGTTTTGTTCATTCCTTTTCATTCTTTTTTCCCTAATCTTGTCTCGCTGTCTTATTTCAGCAAGGAAGTCTTCAAGCTCCGAAATTATTGCCTCTGCTTGGTCTATTCAGCTATTGATACTTGTGGTTGCATTGTGAACTTCTTGTGTTTTGCTTTTCAGCCCCATGAGGTCATTTATATTCCTCTATAAACTGGTTATTCTGGTTAACAGCTCCTGTAATGTTATATCATGGTTCTTAGCTTCTTTGCATTGGGTTAGAACATGCTCCTTTGGCTCGGCAAAGTTCATTATTACCCACCTTCTGAAACCTACTTCTGTCAGTTTAACATCTCAGTTTCTACCCAGTTCTGTTCCCTTGCTGGAGAGGTGTTGTGATCATTTGGAGGTGAAGAGGCACTCTGGCTTTTTGAGTTTTTGCATTTTTTTCTTTATTCTTTTTCATCTTTGTGAGATTATCTAGCTTCAATAGATAACCTTCAATTGAGGCTACTGACCTTCCGGTGGGGTTTTTGTAGGGACGTTTTTGTTGATGCTGTTGTTGTTGTTGTTTTGTTTGTTTGTTTTTTAATAGTCAGGCCCCTTAGGCCTGCTCTGATTTGCTAGGTGTTCACTCCAGACCCTATTTGCCTAGGTTCCTTCTGCACCTGGGGGTTTCACCAGTGGAGGCTGCAGAACAGCCAAGATGGCTGCCTGCTCCTTCCTTTGGGAGCTCTGTCCCAGAGGGATACCAACCTGACACCAGTGGGAAAGCTCTTGTATAAGGTGTGTGGCAGCCCCTATTGGGGTGTCTCATCTAGTCAGGAGGCATAGGATCAGGGACCTGCCTAAGGAAGCTCTCTGGCTGCCCCTGGCAGAGGGGGTGAGTTGTGCTGAGGGGAATCTCACTTGTTCAGAGTGCCTAAATTCCTCAGAGCCAGTAGTGGGAAAGACTAAGTCTGCTGATCTGTGGAGACCACAGCTGTCCCTCCACCCCAGGGCTCAATCCCAGGGAGATCAGAATTCTGTCCCTAATTTCTTATCAGTGGGGATTTCCCACATAATTTTCATGCTATTGATTTCTAATTTAATTCCACTATAGTCAGAGGATATAATTTGTGTGAATTAAAAACCTCTTAAATTTATTGAGACTTGTTTTATGGCCCAGAATTTGGTCTATTTTGGAAAATGCTCCTGTGCACTTGATAAGAATGATATTGTTGCCTGAAGTGTTCTATAAATATCAATTAGGTCAAGTTTGTTGATAGTGTTATGTCTTCTGCAACATTACTGATTTTCTATCTACTTGTTTTTATAAATTGTTGAGAAATGTGTATTGAAATATTTCTAATCATGAATTGGTTTCTTTCTCCTTGCAGTTCTATCAGTTTTTGCTTCAGGCTGCAGCTCTGTTATTGGTACATAAATGTTTATACACGACTTGATGAATTGACCCATTTATTTATTTTATGTTTTATTTTATTTTTGAGATAGTGTCTCACTCCATCACCCAGGCTAGAGTGCAGTGATGCAATCTAGCTCAGTGCATCTGTGAACTCCCAGGCTCAGGTGATTCTCCCACCTCAGCCTCCCGAGTAGCTGGGACTACAGGAATGTGTCACCACACCTGGCTATTTTTTTTGTATTTTTTTGCAGAGACATGCCATGTTCCTTAGGCTAGTCTTGGATTCCAGCCCATCTTGGCCTCCCAAAGGTCTGGGATTACAGGTGTGAGCCACTACACCTGGCCTGACCTATTATTATGAAACAATTTCTTTATTCCTAGTACTATTCTTTACTTTGAAATCTGTTTTGAATAATGTGAATATAGCAACTCTAACATTTTTTGTGTGTCAGGAGTTTCCAGTTTTTTATTCTTAACCTGTCTGTGTCATTAAGTTTAAAGTGCACTTCTTTGTAGGCACATAAAACTCGGTCTTTTTTGTTTGCTTGTTTAAGCTGACAATCTCTAACCTTGAATTGGGATATTCAGACCATTTACATTTAATGTTTTTCTTGATATGATTAGGTTTAAATCTGTCTCCTTGCTACTTGTCTCATCTATTCTTTATTACTTTTGTTCTCTTTTTCTGCCTTCTTTTGAATAAGTTAAATATTTTAAAAGATATCTTTTTATCTCATTTACTGGCTTATTTATAACTCTTTATTATTTCAGTGGTTTTTTTCTCATAGTCTATCTTCAAATGGTATTAAACCACTTTATAAATTATAGAAGACCCTTTCAATAGTTTACTTTCATTTATCCCTTTCCAACCTTTGTGATATTTTTGTCAGATATTTTATTTTTCTATATTTTACATTATTATTATTTTTTATTGACTATCATCCATCTTTTAAAAAGATTTAAATAATAATAAAAAATCTTATATATTTACCCTGTAGTTATCATACCCAATGCTTTTCATTCCTTTATATAGATCCATATTTCCATCTGTTATCATTTTTCTTATGCCAAATGGATTTCCTTTAACATTTCTTGTGGTGTAGATTGCCAGGTGACACATTCTTTCAGCTTGTATGTGTCTGAAAATGTCTGAAAAAGCACCTTTGTTTTTGAAAGACACTTACAGAATTCCAAATGGGCAGTTTTTTTTTTCTTTCAGTACTTTAAAGATGTTGCTATATTCTTTTCTCACTATTATCTCTGTATTACTTCTGATGAGAAATCTGCTGTCATCCTTACCTTTGTTCCTCCTTAGGTAATTTATCTTTTTATTGGTTGCTTTTAAGGTTTTTTTTTTCTTTACTACTGATGCTTAGCAGGGAAGCATGCTGGGACCTTAATGTACTGGTCACTCTGGACCAAGGAAACATGGAATGGCTCTGTATATTGGGATATGGGTTGTAGAATCTAGACTGCTCTGGAAAGTGGCTGGCCAGGGTTCCCTCTGGAGGGCAGGGGCCTCAAGTCAGGAGTCTAGTGGTATAGAGTGGGCCATATGACCAAGGGTGGAGCAAACACCGAATCAAGACATCTCTGGTTCTGGCATCATGATTCATTCTAGGACTCTGGGGTTGATGACTGACTCATAGGGTAGGAAGAGCCTGTGGCTGAACCTAAAGAAGGAGGAATCAGAGATCCTATTGGAAGTGCCAGGAGATGGCAGACCTCAAAATGACCCAAAGGAAAAGCAAAGCAAAATAATGGAAGTGTTAAAGGGAAATTGAAGATCTAATTCTAAGTTTCTAACTATACAAAGAAAACATTTAGATTTCAATCTTTTTCTGTGTGTGTGTGTCTGGGTGTGTGTAGATTTGCCTGGTAGAATTCCAACATTTTCAAAGTTGCCCTTTCCAAGGGTACAAAAAATGAGAAGCACTTTGTATAAAGTAACTAACTTATAAAATGTTTTTGGAAAATATTATTTAATCATACAGATTATTAATAGTGTTTTTAAGAAGTAGTTTTGTATTAGAGTTTTGGAATAGTATCAGGAAGTAAAAAAGTCCAAAAAACTTTTACTATTCTCATTTAATTTATTAATTTTTTTAAGGCAACTTGCATTTGATGTAATTTTGTTTTGCCTTCCTATTGTTTGCCTCTTGCTCTGTAAGGACAAGTTCCTACTGCCTACAGCTATCTTTGCAAACAGGGCACTCCTCTAAAAGCTTTTATTTAATCTAGTTAAGTAAATTCTAATCATCTTTAAGCAGGGACAAGTCCAAAGTCACCACATGAAGAATAATTCATAATAGTTTTTTCAGCAACAACTTTCTCTTTTTCTTGCCAAGCTAGTCAGCAGTCTGGCAGTTTGGTTTTTGCAATGAATCAGAATATATGTGCCAGGCCATTTGCACCATCTGCTACAGGAGTGTCATGGGAGAGAGGACTGTGAACACCTGGTGGGTGGACATTAAAATGTCAGCTCCAGGGTAAACACCAGCTTCAGTGATGAAAGACCAAGAGAGCAAAAGCCGGGGAGGAGGAGAAGCTGCTGGTAGCAGCAAAACAGGCACACCTCTTTCTTAATTCAGAAGAATGTGTGTATGTATGTATGAATGTATGTATGTGTGTATGTATGCATGCATGCATGCATTTATTTTTAGTATCAGTAACTTTTCAGAATCTTAATGACAGGATGAGGTTAAATTCCTTGGTGAATTAGTCTGCTCTCATGCTGCTAATGAAGACATACCTAAGATTGGGTAACTTATAAAGGAAAGGGGTTTAATTGACTCACAGTTCCACATGGCTGAGGAGGCCTCAGAGTCATGTCAGAAGGCGAAGGAGGAGCAAAGTCACATCTTACATGGCAGCAGGCAAGAGAGCATGTGCAGGGGAACTGTTCTTTATAAAAACCATCAGATCTTGTGAGACTTATTCACTATCACAAGAACAGCACAGGAAAGACCCACTGCCGTGATTCAATTACCTCCAACCAGGTCCCTCCCATGACACGTGGGAATTATGGGAGCTACAATTCAAGATAAGATTTGGGTGGGGATACAGCCAAATCATATCACTGGGAAAGGTAAAGAATGTTTGGGTGATAGTACACATGTAAGTTCTGGTAAAGGAATTTGATGCTATTTTTTGAAAGAACTGTAAAACTGTTTTACAGTTGCATATATTTATGTTGTCTAAAAGTGGCCTGAAGTGAGATTTTCAAGCTCATTCTTTGCCATAGGTTCAGAAAAGCTTTTTTTATTCTCCTTACGGCATATAGATAGAATACAATTGATTTTGGTTTATTTTTTGTTAAGAAACTATTTGATAAGGGAATATTCAATATCACCCCAATTTTTCAGGTGGTCAAAATATCCACTTGTTGAAACCAGCCTAGGCGAACTTAAGGACATTGGTTTTGAGTAACGTAAAACACCTGGGGATAACGGGAGAGACTTTGTGAGCCATTTCTCAGTTATAGCATCTTGAAGCTGGTTCGTTACTGTGACAGTTCCCTGCAGAAATAAAAATAATTGTGGTATCCAGCTTAAAAGTACACACAGAGATGTTCATGCCCCCACCCACACATTCAAGCACAAACACACATCCTTTCCTTCTCACTGGTGTTACAAAGGAGTAAAGATCATCAGTATCATTTAATTATGACCTTCTTTGAGTTCAAAGTTGTATAGTCAGTGTAGAGCCAATTTTCAAGCCCAGGTCTGCCCGGCCCCATGTATATAGCCCATGCTGCATGCATGCATGCATTCATGCTCCACCATGCAGCCTTGTAAGATTGTGGTTCATTAGTTCCAACTTGCCCTAGGAGGTCCTGTAGTAGAATGTAGTTGACCTCACTGGCATCAATTTAAAAAGTCCAGACCCAATTCCAAGCATTTCCAACTTTCTATAAGTGTAAACTTATTGTAATAAACATAAATGTAAATCATTTTTCCTAGCTGCTGTGCAGTTATAATTTTAGTATACATCTAAAATTTATATCTCTAATTTCTCTGTGTCTACTCGCTCATGTCTCTCAAATCTGCATTCATTTTCACTGTCCTTGTCTTAGTTCAGGCATATACAATTTTACACAGGGAACTTCTCAACTTACCAACAGGCTTTTCTCCTTCTCCTTACTATGACACACAAGGCAGTTTATGATGTGACCTTTTAAACCTTTCTTTCTTCCAGGCATCCTGAACTACCTTCTGTTTTTACTAAATGTAAAATATACAAGATTGTGTTGTGTTCCTGGATGCTTGTCTTTTCTCTGCCCTAAGCCTTTTATCTAATCTGCCTGATGAACTCAATCCTCAGACTCAGCTCAAAGTTTTCCACTTGCATGAGTCCTTTCCTGATTGTTTCAGGCTTTCCCCCTTGCTTTCTTAGCATCTTGTTTATCCTAATTATATTGCTCTAATTATTTATTAATTGCCATTGGACTCTGCTGCATTGTGTGCACTGGGAAGCCAGGGCCTGAGTTATATTCATTTTTGTAGCCCCAGAACCTAGCACAATGCTTGGCAGATAAGGGGTACTTAAGGAG
Organism: Pan troglodytes; assembly: GCF_028858775.2. NCBI lineage: Eukaryota > Metazoa > Chordata > Mammalia > Primates > Hominidae > Pan > Pan troglodytes. Next base: position 52,903,174 of record NC_072408.2, on the reverse strand, counting down.
AATTTTTTGAGTTCATTGTTCCTGAATGCCATCTGAAACCTTCAGGAAATATTGTTGGTGTTTTGGGAAAGTATTTTATTGAGTATCTGTATTGTGACTTTAGGAGGGACATTAAGCACAACTGGGAGCTACTGAAAGGAACTTGACAAATTTAACAAAATGCCTTGGAATTGGGCATAATTCAGTTCCCCAACTCCGATCCTCAATGGACCAGAAGCTTAAACTGCCAAATACATGCAGATGATTCCCATCTTTAACTACTGCCCCCAAAGCTCTTTGGATGGAGCCCAGACCAGGAACAAGAGTATCTATTAAACATGCCTGCTTGCATACCTCCCAGAACCTCTAAATCCCTCCTTGACTCCTCCCTCAGAGAAGACCTAGATCTGCAAACTACAACCTGAAAGTTATTCTGGAATACCTCCTTTCCCTTCATTCTCCCACATGCAACAGTCACCAAGTCCAGCTAATGCTCCTTTCTTGATAATACTGCAAATCTGTTCTTCTTGCTCCAGTTTCATGCCTCCTCTCCCCTATCATGGGGCTCCATTCTTTTCTCTTCAGATTACTAAAAAATGCTCTGGTTTGTTTTGTCTCCCCGCTTCATCTGCTCTTTACAATGGAGTTGGGTAGTTTTTTGAAAAGCAAATCTGATCATGCATGAGTCCTACAGAAAGATGCCGTGGCTCTTCACCACCCTCAGAACTGAGTCTGAACGCCCACACCCTTCACCATCAGGTACCTGCTTCCTTCTCCAGGGAGCTGGACTCCCTGTCCCTTCCCCCCAGTGCTTCAGCCATATTGAATTACTTGTATTTTCCCTAAAAATGACTTTCTTTTGCCTTCAGGTTTTTTGAACATAATGTTCCCCTTTTCTAGAACTTCCTACCTACCTCCTCATTCCTGCCTTCAACTTCCTGTTCATCTTTCAGACCCTAACTTAAACATTCTCTTTTGGAAGAATTTGTTTATTCTCCAAAACTGGGTTAACTGCTCTTCTAAGTGCCCCATGAATGCATCTGTTATAAGTCTTACCGCAAGCATTTGTGATTATCTGTTTTATGTTTGTCTTCCTCAGTAGACTGTGAACTCCATAGGAACAAGGGAAAATCTTATTATTTTTAATCCTGGTTTCTAACACAATGTCTGAACACAGAAATTTCTCAGGAAGTCTTTGTTGACTAAACACATAATTGTCAATACTCAGCCACATAAATATACAGTACTGGGCAATTAGCAAATATTTTGAAGATCTGCTCAGGCAAACCTCTTCATAATCAATACAACCTTGAATTTGTTTCTACCCAGCCATTTAGTTTTTTAAAATTCCCACCTACTTCCCCCTCAGATCTTTATCTATTTGTTGACAAAGGATGAAGGAGCCAGTCCAGCTCCTTAGGAGTGGGAAGGGTCTGGGGTTTGCAGCCCAGACCTGCAGTACATATTTAAGGGTATGCATTGTCCTGGCCTCTGCCAATTAAAATAATGGCAAAGGAGAAGTGAAACTAGGAGAGAATTAGTATATCTTCTTTGCCAGGAACAAATTATAAATGTAAGACAAAGACAATTATTTAAGTAGAAAATATTTTGACTTTGACTAATAAAATGTCAGAGTAAAGTTTTTATAGGCAGAGAAGTAATGCTCACCTTCTTGCCTTTGGTAACTATAGAGGGCAAAATTTACATGATTGCAATACATACATGGATAACCTCATTTAAAAGGTGTTGAAAATCAGCTATCATTATATACACTTGACCTCGTTTGCCCAGTTGCAAGTCTAGGTGCAATGGTGCAATTCATGAGAGTTTTTGGGAAGCTAGTTAAAGAACACATACTATACATTTGCACACATGTACACATACAAATTAACTGTAACAATTAGTCTGTTGCAAAGATACTTTTTAAAGTTCTGTTTAATGCTTTTTTAATTTTTTTCTCTTACCCTTACCATATGAAGAATATTTTTAAGTTCTAAAAAAGTAAGTATACTATGTTTAAAATTTTATATCCATAGTAGGCTTAGAAAAGTCAGTTGCTAAAAATGTAGGAAAATGTTTATCATCCCAGAATTTGTTGACATGATAGTGGTAAATCTTTCAGAAAACATCACTGTTGTGTGTGTGAGGTCAGTTGTTTTTGGCCAGCTGGGTGATTTGTTATTTCCTGTGTGTATTTCTTGTCACTTTACCTCTATTGTGACTTCCTGGTTCATTCATTCAATACTGTTCATATTTAGCACATAAGTTCCATGTACTGCATTATAGCCCCTGGGTGTAAATAGTTGCCTGTGATGGAGAGGCTGCCTATGAGGAGTACCCAGACTCATGGTTGCAGACAGTAGGTGTGGGATAGGCAAAGCACACAAGTGTTAAGGTTTATGGGATGTCAGGAGAAGGGCAGGTATTTTGTAAAGGGAGGGGAGTAAGATGTATGGAGAGGGAATGACTGAAGATGACGCTACCAAGGTGGACTGTTTCCAGATCATGGAAAACTAACTTCAAGACATTATTGCCATACTCTATTTATTCCTGTGAACTTTTAACATTAACGTCTTAATTCAATCAAAAAATTATATGTAAATTTATATTTACTACACAGTTTTCTTCATTCATTCATTCATTTATTTGTCAAACATGAAGATTGTTCTTCCTATGTGTTTGACTTTACCAAAAACTTTGCCAACCTTCCTGATATGGTTTGGCTGTGTCCCCACGCAAATCTCATCTTGAGTTATATTCCCATAATTGCCACGTGTTGTGGGAAGGACCCTGTGGGAGATAATTTGAATCATGGGGGCAGTTTTCCCCATACTGTTTTCATGGTGGTGAATAAGTCTCATGAGATCTGATGGATTTATCAGGGGTTTCCACTCTTGCATTGGCCTAATTTTCTCTTGCTACTGCCATGTAAGAAGTGTCTTTCACCTCCTGCCATGATTCTGAGGCCTCCCCCACCACGTGGAACTGTAAGTTCAATTAAATCTCTTTTTCTTCCCAGTCTCTTGTATGTCTCTATCATACGGACTAATACAGTAAGTTGGTACCTGTAGAGTGGGGTGTTGCTGAAAAGATACCTGAAAATTGTGGAAGTGAATTTGGAACTAAGTGACAGAGATTGGAACAGTTTGGGGGGCTCAGAAGAAGACAGGAAAATGTGGGAAAGTTTGGAACTTCCTAGAGGCTTGTTGAATGGTTTTGACCAAAAGCCCAGTAGCAATATGGACAATAATGTCCAGACTGAGAGGTGGTCTCAGATGGAGATGAGGAACCTGTTGGGAACTGGAGCAAAGGTGACCCTGGTTATGTTTTAGCAAAGAGACTGGCAGCATTTTGCCCCTGCCCTAGAGATCTGTGGAACTTTGAACTTGAGAGAGATGATTTAGGGTATCTAGCAGAAGAAATTTCTAAGCAGCAAAGCATTCAAGAGGTGACTTGGGTGCTGTTATAGGCATTAAGTTTTATAAGGGAAGGAGAGCATAAAAGTTCAGAAAATTTGCAGCCTGACAATGTGGTAGAAAAGAAAAACCCAACCGACTAGAATCTGCTGGGGAGGAGCCAAGATGGCGGAATAGGAACAGCTCCGGTCTACAGCTCCCAGCGTGAGCGACGCAGAAGACGGTGATTTCTGCATTTCCATCTGAGACCTGCAGCTGAGGGTCCTGTCTGTTAGAAGGAAAACTAACAAACAGAAAGGACATCCACACCGAAAACCCATCTGTACATCACCATCATCAAAGACCAAAAGTAGATAAAACCACAAAGATGGGGAAAAAACAGAACAGAAAAACTGGAAACTCTAAAATGCAGAGTGCCTCTCCTCCTCCAAAGGAACGCAGTTCCTCACCAGCAACGGAACAAAGCTGGATGGAGAATGATTTTGACGAGCTGAGAGAAGAAGGCTTCAGACGATCAAATTATTCTGAGCTACGGGAGGACATTCAAACCAAAGGCAAAGAAGTTGAAAACTTTGAAAAAAATTTAGAAGAATGTATAACTAGAATAACCAATACAGAGAAGTGCTTAAAGGAGCTGATGGAGCTGAAAACCAAGGCTCGAGAACTACGTGAAGAATGCAGAAGCCTCAGGAGCTGATGCGATCAACTGGAAGAAAGGGTATCAGCAATGGAAGATGAAATGAATGAAACGAAGCGAGAAGGGAAGTCTAGAGAAAAAAGAATAAAAAGAAATGAGCAAAGCCTCCAAGAAATATGGGACTATGTGAAAAGACCAAATCTACGTCTGATTGGTGTACCTGAAAGTGATGCGGAGAATGAAACCAAGTTGGAAAACACTCTGCAGGATATTATCCAGGAGAACTTCCCCAATCTAGCAAGGCAGGCCAACGTTCAGATTCAGGAAATACAGAGAACGCCACAAAGATACTCCTCGAGAAGAGCAACTCCAAGACACATAATTGTCAGATTCACCAAAGTTGAAATGAAGGAAAAAATGTTAAGGGCAGCCAGAGAGAAAGGTCGGGTTACCCACAAAGGGAAGCCCATCAGACTAACAGCGGATCTCTCAGCAGAAACCCTACAAGCCAGAAGAGAGTGGGGGCCAATATTCAACATTCTTAAAGAAAAGAATTTTCAACCCAGAATTTCATATCCAGCCAAACTAAGCTTCATAAGTGAAGGAGAAATAAAATACTTTACAGACAAGCAAATGCTGAGAGATTTTGTCACCACCAGGCCTGCCCTAAAAGAGCTCCTGAAGGAAGCGCTAAACATGGAAAGGAACAACCGGTACCAGCCGCTGCAAAATCATGCCAAAATGTAAAGACCATCAAGACTAGGAAGAAACTGCATCAACTAACGAGCAAAATCACCAGCTAACATCATAATGACAGGATCAAATTCACACATAACAATATTAACTTTAAATGTAAATGGACTAAATTCTCCAGTTAAAAGACACAGACTGGCAAGTTGGATAAAGAGTCAAGACCCATCAGTGTGCTGTATTCAGGAAACCCATCTCACGTGCAGAGACACACATAGGCTCAAAATAAAAGGATGGAGGAAGATCTACCAAGCAAAGGGAAAACAAAAAAAGGCAGGGGTTGCAATCCTAGTCTCTGATAAAACAGACTTTAAACCAACAAAGATCAAAAGAGACAAAGAAGGCCATTACATAATGGTAAAGGGATCAATTCAACAAGAGGAGCTAACTATCCTAAATATTTATGCACCCAATACAGGAGCACCCAGATTCATAAAGCAAGTCCTGAGTGACCTACAAAGAGACTTAGACTCCCACACATTAATAATGGGAGACTTTAACACCCCACTGTCAACATTAGACAGATCAACGAGACAGAAAGTCAACAAGGATACCCGGGAATTGAACTCAGCTCTGCACCAAGCGGACCTAATAGACATCTACAGAACTCTCCACCCCAAATCAACAGAATATACATTTTTTTCAGCACCACACCACACCTATTCCAAAATTGACCACATACTTGGAAGTAAAGCTCTCCTCAGCAAATGTAAAAGAACAGAAATTATAACAAACTATCTCTCAGACCACAGTGCAATCAAACTAGAACTCAGGATTAAGAATCTCACTCAAAGCCGCTCAACTACATGGAAACTGAACAACCTGCTCCTGAATGACTGCTGGGTACATAACGAAATGAAGGCAGAAATAAAGATGTTCTTTGAAACCAACGAGAACAAAGACACAACATACCAGAATCTCTGGGACACATTCAAAGCAGTGTGCAGAGGGAAATTCATAGCACTAAATGCCCACAAGAGAAAGCAGGAAAGATCCAAAATTGACACCCTAACATCACAATTAAAAGAACTAGAAAAGCAAGAGCAAACACATTCAAAAGCTAGCAGAAGGCAAGAAATAACTAAAATCAGAGCAGAACTGAAGGAAATAGAGACACAAAAAACCCTTCAAAAAATTAATGAATCCAGGAGCTGGTTTTTTGAAAGGATCAACAAAATTGATAGACCGCTAGCAAGACTAATAAAGAAAAAAAGAGAGAAGAATCAAATAGACACAATAAAAAATGATAAAGGGGATATCACCACCGATCCCACAGAAATACAAACTACCATCAGAGAATACTACAAACACCTCTACGCAAATAAACTAGAAAATCTACAAGAAATGGATACATTCCTCGACACATACACTCTCCCAAGACTAAACCAGGAAGAAGTTGAATCTCTGAATAGACCAATAACAGGAGCTGAAATTGTGGCAATAATCAATAGTTTACCAACCAAAAAGAGTCCAGGACCAGATGGATTCACAGCCGAATTCTACCAGAGGTACAAGGAGGAACTGGTACCATTCCTTCTGAAACTATTCCAATCAATAGAAAAAGAGGGAATCCTCCCTAACTCATTTTATGAGGCCAGCATCATTCTGATACCAAAGCCGGGCAGAGACACAACCAAAAAAGAGAATTTTAGACCAATATCCTTGATGAACATTGATGCAAAAATCCTCAATAAAATACTGGCAAACCGAATCCAGCAGCACATCAAAAAGCTTATCCACCATGATCAAGTGGGCTTCATCCCTGGGATGCAAGGCTGGTTCAACATACGCAAATCAATAAATGTAATCCAGCATATAAACAGAGCCAAAGACAAAAACCACATGATTATCTCAATAGATGCAGAAAAAGCCTTTGACAAAATTCAACAACCCTTCATGCTAAAAACTCTCAATAAATTAGGTATTGATGGGACATATTTCAAAATAATAAGAGCTATCTATGACAAACCCACAGCCAATATCATACTGAATGGGCAAAAACTGGAAGCATTCCCTTTGAAAACTGGCACAAGACAGGGATGCCCTCTCTCACCGCTCCTATTCAACATAGTGTTGGAAGTTCTGGCCAGGGCAATCAGGCAGGAGAAGGAAATAAAGGGTATTCAATTAGGAAAAGAGGAAGTCAAATTGTCCCTGTTTGCAGACGACATGATTGTTTATCTAGAAAACCCCATCGTCTCAGCCCAAAATCTCCTTAAGCTGATAAGCAACTTCAGCAAAGTCTCAGGATACAAAATCAATGTACAAAAATCACAAGCATTCTTATACACCAACAACAGACAAACAGAGAGCCAAATCATGAGTGAACTCCCATTCACAATTGCTTCAAAGAGAATAAAATACCTAGGAATCCAACTTACAAGGGATGTGAAGCACCTCTTCAAGGAGAACTACAAACCACTGCTCAAGGAAATAAAAGAGGATACAAACAAATGGAAGAACATTCCTTGCTCATGGGTAGGAAGAATCAATATCATGAAAATGGCCATACTGCCCAAGGTAATTTACAGATTCAATGCCATCCCCATCAAGCTACCAATGACTTTCTTCACAGAATTGGAAAAAACTACTTTAAAGTTCATATGGAACCAAAAGAGAGCCCGCATCGCCAAGTCAATCCTAAGCCAAAAGAACAAAGCTGGAGGCATCACACTACCTGACTTCAAACTATACTACAAGGCTACAGTAACCAAAACAGCATGGTACTGGTACCAAAACAGAAATATAGATCAATGGAACAGAACAGAGCCCTCAGAAATAACGCCGCTTACCTACAACTATCTGATCTTTGACAAACCTGAGAAAAACAAGCAATGGGGAAAGGATTCCCTATTTAATAAATGGTGCTGGGAAAACTGGCTAGCCATATGTAGAAAGCTGAAACTGGATCCCTTCCTTACACCTTATACAAAAATCAATTCAAGATGGATTAAAGATTTAAACGTTAGACCTAAAACCATAAAAACCCTAGAAGAAAACCTAGGCATTACCATTCAGGACATAGGCGTGGGCAAGGACTTCATGTCCAAAACACCAAAAGCAATGGCAACAAAAGCCAAAATTGACAAATGGGACCTAATTAAACTGAAGAGCTTCTGCACAGCAAAAGAAACTACCATCAGAGTGAATAGGCAACCTACAACATGGGAGAAAATTTTCGCAACCTACTCATCTGACAAAGGGCTAATATCCAGAATCTACAGTGAACTCAAACAAATTTACAAGAAAAAAACAAACAACCCCATCAAAAAGTGGGCAAAGGACATGAACAGGCACTTCTCAAAAGAAGACATTTATGCAGCCAAAAAACACATGAAAAAATGCTCATCATCACTGGCCATCAGAGAAATGCAAATCAAAACCACTATGAGATATCATCTCACACCAGTTAGAATGGCAATCATTCAAAAGTCAGGAAACAACAGGTGCTGGAGAGGATGTGGAGAAATAGGAACACTTTTACACTGTTGGTGGGACTGTAAACTAGTTCAACCATTGTGGAAGTCAGTGTGGCGATTCCTCAGGGATCTAGAACTAGAAATACCATTTGACCCAGCCATCCCATTACTGGGTATATACCCAAATGACTATAAATCATGCTGCTATAAAGACACATGCACACGTATGTTTATTGCGGCATTATTCACAATAGCAAAGACTTGGAACCAACCCAAATGTCCAACAATGATAGACTGGATTAAGAAAATGTGGCACATATACACCATGGAATACTATGCAGCCATAAAAAATGATGAGTTCATATCCTTTGTAGGGACATGGATGAAATTGGAAACCATCATTCTCAGTAAACTATCGCAAGAACAAAAAACCAAACACCGCATATTCTCACTCATAGGTGGGAATTGAACAACGAGATCACATGGACACAGGAAGGGGAATATCATACTCTGGGGACTGTGGTGGGGAGGGGGGAGGGGGGAGGGATAGCATTGGGAGATATACCTAATGCTAGATGACGAGTTAGTGGGTGCAGCGCACCAGCATGGCACATGTATACATATGTAACTAACCTGCACAATGTGCACATGTACCCTAAAACTTAAAGTATAATAAAAAAAAAAAAAAGAAAAAAAGAAAAGAAAAGAAAAACCCATTTGCTGAGGAGAAATTCAAGCCAGCTGCAGAAATTTGCATAAGTAACAAGGAGCCAAATATTAATTGCCAAGACAATGGGGAAAATGTCTCCAGGGCATGTCAGAGGTCTTCACAGCAACCCCTCCCATCACAGGCTCAGAGACCTAGGAGGAAATGGTTTCATGGGCCAGGCCCCAGGTCCCTGTGCTGTGTGCAGCCTAGAGACTTGGTGCCCTGTGTCCCAGCTGTTCCAGCCATGGGTAAAAGGGGCCAATGTAGAGCTCAGGCCATGGCTTCAGAGGGTGCAAGCTCCAAGCCTTGGCAGCTTCCACATGGTGCAGAGCCTGCGAGTGCACAGAAGTCAAGAATCAGGGTTTGGGAACCTCTGCCTAGATTTCAGAAGATATATGGAAACACCTGGATGTCCAGGCAGAAGTTTGCTGCAGGGGTGGGGCACTCATGGAGAACCTCTGCTGGGGCAGTGTGGAAGGGAAATGTGGTGTTGAAGCCCCCCAACAGAATCCCTACTGGGGCAGTGCCTAGTGGAACTGTGAGAAGAGGGCCACCGTCCTCCAGGCCCCAGCATGGTAGATCCACTGACAGCTGGCACCATTCCCCTGAAAAAGCCACAGACACTCAATGCCAGCCCTTAAAAGCAGCTGAGAGGAAGGCTGTGCCCTGCAAAGCCACAGGGATGGAGCTGTCCAAGACCATGGGAACCCACCTGTTGCATCAGCATGACCTGGATGTGAGACCTGGAGTCAAAGGAGATCATTTTGGAGCTTTAAAATTTGACAGCCCCACTGGATTTTGGACTTGCATGGGCCCTGTAACCCCTTTGTTTTGGCCAATTTCTCCCATTTGGAATGGCTGTATTTACTCAATACCTGTACCCCCATTGTATCTAGGAAGTAACTAGCTTGCTTTTGATTTTACAGGCTCATATGTGGAAGAGACTTGTCTCAGATGAGACTTTGGACTGTGGACTTTTGGGTTACTGCTGAAATGAGTTAAGACTTTGGGAGACTGTTGGGAATGCATGATTGGCTTTGAAATGTGAGGACATGAGATTTTGAGGGGCCAGGGGTGGAATAATATGGTTTGGCTCTGTGTGCCCACCCAAATCTCATCTTGAATTGTACTCCCATAATTCCCATGTGTTGTGGGAGGGACCTGGTGGGAGATAATTGGAATCATGGGGGCAGTTTCCCCTATACTGTTCTCATGGTAGTGAATAAGTGTCACAAGATCTGATGGTTTTATCATGGGTTTCTGCTTTCGCACCTGTCTCATTTTCTCTTGCCGCCACCATGTAAGAAGTGCCTTTCGCCTCCTGCCATGATTCTGAGGCCTCACCAGCCACGTGGAACTGTCAGTTCAATTAAATTTCTTTTTTTTTCTCAGTCTCTGGTATGTCTTTATCAGCAGTGTGAAAATGGACTAATACAATTCCCTTATTTTGAACAAAACATTGCAGTCTTCTTTCCCTCTCCACATCACAAACTTGGTTCTTATTCCACCGAGACAACTATTTTAAATGGTTTAAACTGTTTCTTTTGGTGTTTTCTTCCATGTTTCTAGATAACATACATCACCATTTATTGATATTATCCATTGAATTACTGCTATGATATAGATATAGAATTATTTTTGGTTAGATCGATATTCAGTATTATGAATTCACATTATTAGGATCATGCAAATATAACTCACGGATGAGGCATATAGGATTCTATGGTAAGTTTTGCTTTTTTCTTAAAAAGGTTTTGTCCTTTCTGGACATTATATGTGTCTTCTCTGATACCTGCTTCTTTTTCTATGTACTCATCACTAATTGTTCCCCAAAATCTTTATCAGAAGTGTTAGTATTCTCTTAATACATCTACTACATCAGGAATCCCATCAGCTTCTCCTTTTGGAAGATGCCCCTACTGGAGCACTCTTCTGCTCTGATCTGAGGCTTTTGCTCTCCAGGCCTGCTGCCCAGTGGTTGCCATAAAATTTCCCCTGGGCCACCATTCTGGGGTTCCTCCCACTATTCTCCTGGGTTGGGTTCCCTGTTTCTTGGATACTGTGTAGCCCTTTCTTGGTCTCCTCTCTTGTTTTGGCAGGACATATCGCTTCAGTAGCTTCTACAGAAATTACGTACATGAAACTTTAAGGTTGTACTCTTTGAAAAGTATCCTGTTTGAGGTAGAGCATGTTCAGCCAGTTCCTGCATCAGTTGAGTCGGCTGGGTTTTTTGTTTGCTTGTTTTTTTACCAGGTCACTGTGGTAGGTTGAGACACGGTACTCAGCAAAATAAGGAATATTCTCAAGAGAAATTGTGGGGAGGGTGACTCTTGTCCTACCCAGCAAGTAGAGTTTGGAGGCCATGCTACTTCCTGAGGCAGGAAAGGGGTTACAGGTAATCCACTTGTAAAACAATGGGTCAGGATTTTTTCTCAGAAGAGAGTGGCTCTTAGCAGAATCTTAGATGGGGACCCAGTAGGAGTTCCATGAGATGACAGTGCATGAGGTAGAGGTGAAGCTCTTGTGATGTAGCCATTGGAGACTCAGTCCTTCTTCCTTAAGAAGGTGGGAAAAAGCTTAGAGAAACCAATCTCAGCTGTGCCCCTAAAGCTTTTTGAGAGAAACTTACACCCATTATATGTAGGAGAAACGGGCCTCTTATTGTCCTGAGGTTTTCCAATGTGGATCATGAGAAAAAAAGGTAGCTGGTAGAAGCACATTAGATTATGTTTTTAGAAGTTCTATTTGTGATAACTTCCACTTTGGGCAGCTTATCCTCATCCTTTAGAATAGGGGAAGAAGGGTACTTTAAGAATCTGCTGAGAAGAAGACGATAAACCTGGAAAGAAATGTATTAGAAGAAGGTGAGATTTGTAAGTGGTGCAAACAGCATGACCAAGGGCCATCTACTTTGCTTTCTCCTGTGCAGAGTTTCAACATCACCTGCCACCTCATAAGGCAAGTCTCAGGGACATTAGACAGGCAACTAACTTGCCCAAAATTCACAGGTTGTATATGTCAGAGGTCACAGATTTGAAAATACAGTTTCCCATTTCATTAATTAATAAGTTATGTATTTATTTTGATTTTTAATATCCAGTCTTATGAAGGCTAGAAAATCCATTAGGGGCACCAGAAAGGCATTTTTTGTATAGGTGGACGTGTGGGAGGTTGGCTAGAGGATGGAAAGGAGGATGAGGAAGAAGTGCTCAGTTGTCCCTAATTATGGTGGTTTGGGTCCTTCCCATGCTACCATAATTAGGGACGTTTGAGGACTTGAGCATTTTTATAATGAACTTGAAGTTCATTATAAACATATGCTAAAGCCAGGAAACAATATAAAATTTTTTTTAAATGAGGAAAAATAAAAAGGGAAGTTGGTTAAGTGGAGGTTAAAATTTAAAAAGAGGGGAAAAGGTAAGCTAAAAGGGAATGATATGAAAACTAAAATAAATTTAAAATCTGCATGAAGATAAAAGGTTAAGAGTTAAAAAATACAAAACAAATGAGATTTTAAAATAAAAGATAAAATACTGTAAGCCAATGAGATAAAAGGTTAAAACATCAGTAAAAGCTATAATGGTTTAGGCTAAAAGGCTAAAGCCTGTGAGATGAAAAGCTAAAAACAGACCAATCCTTGGGATTAAGGATTTGGGACAGGAAGTCAGAACTAAAAAGGCAATGGAAGAAAAATAAAAATTAAGTTAAAACTGTAAGAATAAAGTAGATTAGGGAAACCATTATTTTTTAAAAACATTAACAGAAAAACAAAACTATTCAGAGGAGTAGAGTAGGAGGCAACATTATCAGGGCAGTGTGAAGTTCCCTGTGGGAGAGGCTGGGTGGAGGCCATGTTGACTGTGCCTTCTGCATACGGTGTCCACAGGAGAAGGGCAGGGGCTGTCAACCCAGGCAGCTGCAGGGGTGGGCCTGACCTCAGAAACATCTTCTCCTTCTATTAAAAATATATATATATCTCACTTTTTCTCCCATCTTCCACTGCTTCTGTGACTCCCTTGCCTCAGCCTTCTGAATCGCCTCTGGGACTTTTGAATTTGTTTGAATTGGTTGCTGCCCTAAGTCTGTTCCCTTCCAATCTTTCCCCACACTGAAACCAGATTAATCTTTTGAGAACACAATTTTTGTCATGCAATTATATTCTATGAAAGCCTTCTGTGCTTATTTTAAAGACCAAACTCCAAGAAGCTCTGCAAAATCCGGCTTTTGTGCAGTTTTTTTTTTTTTTCAAGTAAGAGATCTTTGTTTGCTCCTTCATTGAGCCTTGTTTACTACATTACTTATGTGAACCCCTAAGATACCTGGAGCTTATTTTGAGGTTGGGAGTTGGAATTATTTCAGGGAAAAAGGAAGGAATTCTTAGTTCTATTCTGGAAAAGTCAAAGGAAATTGATATTGATTTTGTTTCAGCTTTTGGTTCTCACAGAAAATTAGAGAGTGTGACAGAGAGAATGAGCAAGGTAGAATTCATGTTCATGTGCTCCTGGGAAAATTAGATTTTTTAAAGGTATTAATACTAGCGCTCCCTTCTTAGCTATTCCCCAGAATGACTTTCTTTCCTGAGTTTAAGGATATATTACCTTAAAAAATGCTTCCTGAGGGCTTCTCTATTCAGTTCTGAAAATAATGAAAATTCAGCTCCTTTCAGTGTTTGAAGGAAAAAAAAAAAGATTTGGGAAAGAAAACTAACCATATTTAAGATTATCCCAATGAGTTTTCTGCCAAAACACCAGATGCTACTGGAAAAAAAAGATAGCTGCCACAATTTGCTGTCTGGGAACTGTGCCCGCCTGTTTAACAGGGAGAAGGAAAGCGATGTAGAATAATGAGGTAAATGGCAATCCTACTGCAAATAAACAGTGCTTTTATATATTAAAAAAGGTATAGTAAATACTATTATGATTAGAGCACTAATTCACATCAAAATTCTTTATCATATTAAATTAATTATCAAATTTAAAGTATTTCTCAGGAAATACAAGAGCACCTTAGAGCAAATACAGTGTGAATGCTGGTCACTGTCACAGCCATTGTAAAAACTTTTTCATATCTTTATGATAAAACTTTCTGGCAATATTGTCAGTGTCAGCCTGGGAATGTTCTAGATTCAGAGGTAAGCTTTGCATTTCAATTTTCTCTTGTTGATTTTTGTTTTCCTTTTAATTTTTCCTGGATTTGGATATGGCCCAAGATTTTTATAAGCCAAATCTATGTTGCATTTGCCTTACCCAGATTTAGGTTCCTTCCCTCTCCTCTCAGTGAATGAAAGCAGCATTAGAAATAGAATTAAATTTTGAGAAATGGAATATGTGTAGTTTAAAGTGAGGCAATTGAAGCAAACCTCAAATTAGATGATAATTCCAACTTTATATTATTGTTGAGCATAAAAAAATGCTCAGGTGACTTGTCTCCTATTTTTATGCAATTTTGTGCTATCTGGCTCTAGCTTATAGCAGAAACAGAAGTTTCTATAAATTGTGTGAAAGGCAGACTTTGCTGCACTTCTCAACACTCTCCAGGATATATAAAAAAACCCAGAAATAAGAAGGGATCTAAGATTTCCTGCCTTCTGCTTTTTGAGTTACTCAAGTCTTACTCAGCCTGAGGTTTGGATTGTTCACCAGTTCATCTTATATATTTTTTAATTTGTTGTGGACCGAATATATGTATCCTCCCCAATTCGTATGTTGAAGCTCTCTCCCCCAGTGTGGCTGTATTTAGAGTAAAGAAGTAATTAAATAAAGTCATAGTGTGGGGCACTGATCCAATAGGATTAGTTTCCTTATAAGAAGAGACACCACAGAACTCACTCCCTTGCTGCCTCTGTGTGTATGCACTGAGGAAAAGCCATGTGAGGACACAGTGAGAAGGCAGCTGTCTGCAAGCCAGGAAGAGAGCCCTCACCAGCAACTGAATTGGCCGGAACTTTGATCTTTGGATTTCCCAGCTTCCAGAACTGTGAGAAAATAAATTTCTACTGTTTAAGTCACCAGTCTGTGGTATTTTGTATGGCTGCCCAAGCATAACAAACAATATTTCTGTTTCTACTGATGATAAAGGAAGACAAATTGGCTCCAAAAAGGAGATACATTATAGATGAGGGCAGGGACCTGGTTTGTCTTGTTTAATGACTGTCTCCCTAGCACCCAAGGGAGGGCCTGGCTCATGGCAGGTACTATTTATTTTGCTAAGTGAATGAGTGGATGTATGAATGAATAGGTAAGATATCCAAGCTTCCCATGATAGCTAAAACTGATCACTGAAGTAGATTCCAAAAAAGAGTATTATGTTTTCCCTCTCAAAACTTCTTATATGTATGCTTATCTTATTTACTTCCGATTGTTTTGGAACAGTCCCCACTAAAGGCCATCCTGAGTTTTTAAAAATAGTAATCTCCTGATTCTGTGTGAATTTCACCAGTGTTTCTATCAATGTTGTCTCTTGTTTCTAGGATCCATTTCAGCATACCACAGTACATTTGGTTGCTATGTCTCTCCAGTCTCCTTTGGTCTGTGACTGTTTCCTAGTTTTTCCTTGTTTTTGATGACCTTGAGGCATACTGGCCAACTATCTGGTGTAATGTCCCCCAATATAGATGTTTCTGACATTTTTCTCATGATTAGAATGGAGCTATGGGGTTTTGGAAAGAATACCACAGAGGCGAAATGTCCTCCTTATCACGTGATATAAGAAGGTACATGGTATCCACATGGAATCACTAGCAATGTTAAACTGAAGTTGTTTGTACCACGTTAATATAATTACTTAACACATCTATAGTTAATTCAATGCTATGGTCTAAATGTTTGTGTCCTCCCCAGATTAATATGTTAAAACCTGATTGATGATCAGTGTGATGGTGTTAGGACGTGGGGTATTTGGGAGGTGATTAGGTCATGAGAACAGAACCCTCATGAATGAGATTTGTGCCCTTATAAAACAGGCTCTAGAGAGTTGCCTTGCCCCTTCCACCACCCTGGGAGGACACAGCTAGATGGTGCCATCTATGAACCAGATGAGGCTGTCTCCTCATCTGGCTGTGCCTTGATCTTAGACTTTCCAGACTCTATGAGGAATTGGTTTTTGTTGTTTATAACCACTCCGTCTAAGGTATTTTGTCACAGCAGTCTAAATGGACTAAGACATGCAACAATGTCACTTTAAACTTTCTGATATAGAAGATCTCAATCTCATCTCCTTAAATTCAGAAATGAAAACCTCTCTTCTTCTGCTTATCTTCTAGAAAGTAAGATTATGTGTGTACTTTCGTGTGTGGTCTTACGCACAATAAATACTATGTAACCTAATATTTTCCTCTTTGTCTGAAGAACAATGGTGAAATATGCTTAATAAGTTAACAGGGAGGAATTTTCTCTAAGGTTCTTGGTTCATTTCTGAGATCCAGATCGGAACTTTGATGGCAGGGTGCTCAACTTAGCCCTCCCAGTATTAGCACATTAGGCACCTTATAAAGTGTAATTTATTTAATGTCCCGCCAGCCATACCACCCTTAAGTGTGATGTCATCAACACATTAAATGAGAACATTTGAGACTTCCAAGTTAAAAAAGAAGTAAATTTTGGCAGGGAACTCAGAAGGTGGTACGGAAGCCGTAGTGTGGTCTCCTTTCAGTTGCACCTGAGTAATGCAGTAATGCTGATGAGTAATGCAGAGGTCAGTGTGCTGGGCGCTGATCAGCAAAAATAAAGAGATGTAAAACTGAGAGTCAGACCCCTTTATTCTTAAAAAACACTGAGATGTTTCCCTCTGCCTGATTTTTTGTGGGAATATTTATACTGGAACTTATCCAAAGTTGAGTCAAGTCCGGGTGAGTGAAGCAGCCTCCGGGGAATAGTGTGCCTGTCCTAAACAGGTAATTACCTTGGCCAGAGTTTGGTATATGAATGCACACTTTGCTCCCAACAAAGCCTTTAACTTGCTCAGCCTCTCTCTTGAATTGGGCCCATTGTGCCTCACTAAACTTTTGAAATTTTATTGGCTCTTCATATTTTACTTTCTGTCTTTAGATACAATTTAACGCATTTACTGTCACAATGCACTCAAGCACTGTGACTAAGAAAGTAAGAGATAACTGTGGATAGACAAGAAAGAAAATTTCTAGATTAAAGATGCACGTTGACTCAAACTGTTATTTCAGAAAGAGCATCTTAATGTCTTCTAGATCAATAACTCTTTTTGAATATCTTTTATGTGCACATCAGTATGTTAGATTCAAATATGTACAAAGAGAAATAAGGAATGGTGCTACCTTTACATAATATGTTGTGAGACAAGGATCAAATCCATAATTAATCAATAATCAAATCCAGCATATAGATATATAACTATATTTATTCATTTATTTATTTATTGAGATAGAGTCTCATTCTGTCACCCAGGCTGGAGTGCAGTGGTGCCATCTTGGCTCACTACAACCTCCGCCTCTTGGGTTCAAGTGATTCTCTTGCTTCAGTCTTCTGAGTAGCTGGGATTACAGGTGTGTGCCACCACACCCAGCTAATTTTTGTATTTTTAGTAGAGATGAGGTTTCACCATGTTGGCCAGGCTGGTCTCGAACTCCTGACCTCAAGTGATCCACCCACCTCAGCCTCCCAGAGTACTGGGATTACAGGCGTGAGCCACCTCACGTGGCCAGCATGTTAAATATAGTAAAAATAGAATGAAAATATAGCAATTGATTTTGTGAAGCTCTTTACGTTGTTAAAATAGAGATATGCAAATTGGATGAAAGCTCACTTTGTTAAGAGGTAAAGGGAAACCTTAAGTGGCTTGCATTTGGTTATCCATAAGCATTCTGAGTCTCATAGATAAAACTTGGGATTTTATTATGAGGTTATTATCACACTGAACTAGAAGTCAACCTCAGACCTCTCAGCTGCATAACTTGGCAGTTCCAAATACTGCGCCCACATTCCTTGGCAAAAACAAGCTCCCAAGAATTTTGAGTTCTTAACCTCTACATTTTCTTGGTGGTATGTCATCAACCACACCTGTAGGCACCATCTTTGTTCCTTTAACATTCCATTGAGCTTTGTCCAAACAGTTAATCTACCCAACACATACTCTCAATTTTCAGAGTATTGGATGATGCAATAAATATTGAGAGACTTGCAGAGATAAAACAAGCAAAAGCATTCTAGTGATTCTTATTTTTTATTAATTCTGAGATGTCTTTCATAATCTATGAATTTTCTATTTAGGTTTTATTTTGAAAGGCACTGGCCCAGAATAAAGACTCTCATCTCTCATTTCTAGGAAAGGCATTGTGTCTCAGGGTATCCTTACCTTTTTCGGTTTGTTTTCTCCGTATTTTGGGCCTGGGAAGGGTAGGAGCTTGATTTTTCTTGTTTTCATATATTCCCAGCAATGCATTTAAAATAAAATTTTATATTTGATTCAGCATTTAGGATCTTATTGTGCAAGGGCTATTGAAAATATTTAGTTCACCATACTTTTTAAATTTGAAGTTTTCTCTAGAAACTCAAAGGAAGTGGAATAAATGAGTATGACTTTATCTCATTCTTTTCAGCTCTATCTCATGCTCTAGCCATAAAACACTCTTTTTTTTTTGCAATGAATAAACCATATATTGCAATCAGTTCATTGATATAATTAGAAAACACACAGAATTCTATTAGATTGTCTTCTATACTTTCTGCAGCACCATTTCCACTCTCAGCCCCCATTTCACTCCCTAAAGCAACTTCCAGTAGCTAGGATATTTTAGTGGTTCTTGTGGAAATAAGAGATGTGACCTGGTCCTCTCCTGAAAGAGTAATAGAAAGTCAGACTTTTATTTTTTGGCTTTTTATCCATGCAGTCTTATCTGATAAACCTTGCCTCGTGGAAGAGAGTTTCATGGTGGAACGTGGGTTGGTGTACTGTTGTTAGGGTTCCAGATAGAATTGGGGTTTTATCTAAACAGCCAGAAGGGCCAGTTAAGATACAGAAGTAATGATGATGAGATTGGTAATGACAACAAATACATATCAGTGCTTACTATCTGCCAGGCATTGTTTTATGCATTTTACGTATTGAAACCATTTGGCCCAGAAATGATAAAAAGAAGACAAATTTCAGTTTTGTTTTACATTAGCAATAGGTGATTAGTTACATCTGGGCCTTTTTATATGTTTATTTAGTGAGTTAATAGTTTAGGTTTTTGTTTTAGAGGCAAGTGGTAGGTAAGAATAGGTGTGTCTTCTTTGCATTTAGGACAAAAAAGTTGAGAACTACACTAGATACAGAGTTAACTAAATTAAATTAATTAAACTATAACCCTTAGAGCCCTTTCCATCATTTGTATACAACTGGTGTCTATCACCCGGCAAATGAGCAGAGAAGAAAATGAGTTATTGTCTGCCTTTATACCTGCCTGTGTTCCTCTATAATTTTCAGCAAATATTTCTTCTGCTTTTAAGTATTCCCTCAATGCCAGCTGTTATGTTAAGAACTGAGATGACAATATTGAAAGAGCAAAGAAGGTCACTGGGCTATGGAGGTTTACAATCTGGTGGAGGTTATAGACAAGTAAATGAGAAATTTAAATACAGTTGGATAAAGTAAAAGAGAAATCTCAGTTTCTTCTACTCTCAGATACCTAGTGTCTATTATTTTGAGATTTTGCTATTTCACTATTTTGTGAATTTTGCTTAGTGAATTGCTATTCGTAAATTGCTATTAGTGAATTTTGCTATTTCACTATTTTGAGATTTTGCTATTAAAGTAATGTTGAAACATTATACAAAAAAAAGAATCTGCTATATGGAAATGAGAAAACCTTAAAGAAATTGTGGCTGTGAATCCATGAACTTCTGCAATGATGATTCCATGGCATGGTGAAATTTTACTTAATAAAATGCATTAGTGCAGACAAGCTGTAGTTTTAACATTCTCATGTATATAATTTAAGAAGATGGCAACAAATTGGAATAGCACCAAATGAAACTCAGTAATAAGTGTCTGTTGAACGGATGAATAAAGAAAAACAAAACTGACTACAGAGCTCTTCCTCTTGCCTCTTAGTTGAGAAACATTTGAATTATTCTTTGTAACATGCTTAATTTCATTCCTCATGTTAATGACTGCCTTGCTAGATCTCAATTATTTTTTCAGGTTTAATCTGTCTTTGTAAGAAATTCAGTAATTCTCTTATTTGTTCCATTTTAGGAACATCTGTTGCAAATCTAGTATTGAGTTTATTTGAAACTAACAGCTGCCCAGTAGCCCATCAAAAGAAATAGCCTAGGTGAAAGCACTTTGTAGATTCCTTTCTAAAAGGTTCAGTTTCTAAAAATTTACCTTTTTTACATTTAAATTATGTGATATGAGACATATAGGGATGGCAACAATTCTCACTGTTTAGCACGATGGATCAGTATTTCGTGCTTATAGTAATCCTGATGTATTTAATCCAAATATTTAGATATTTCAAAGCTACAGAAGAGAAGAAAATGTTATAATTTGAACTTGAGGCCAGCTGGCTTATCTGGATCTTGGCTAACACTTTCCAAGTGAAGTGCCCCTGCTTAGACTCTGCAAGTTTCTTTGACAAATTCCCAACTCATGTCTTTCTACAAATTATGTTAAAATAAATTTGAATGGTATAACAGTGAGTCTTTGAGTGGAGTTTGCTTTTCAGAACTAAGCAAACAACAAGCTACTACTAAAATAATCATTAAAAAGAAAACCACAAAACTGCTACCAGACTAGACTCTACAAATCTTGAAGCCTGTGATGCCTGTCTCAGAAGTTTTAGCTAATTTAGCAAGGGGCATTTGTGAAATGCTAGCAAAGACTCCTCTGGCCACATAAAATATGACAGCAATCATATACTCTTTAAACTTTGAATTTGTAGATTTGCTCAACGCCCAAATAGGACTTATGCTCATACAACTCAACTTTTGTGTAGAGTCTACTGTTCTAAGATTCTACACACTGGCACTGTTCTAAGCTTCTATATACACTAGACAACAATCGTTAGAAGTGAAGACTGTTCCTAACCTCAGGTTGTAAATGAGCAACTGAAGTCGAATAACTTATTTAAAGTGACACAGCAAATGGATGGGTAAAGTCTAAGGTCACTAAACTAGCAATGGGAGGGTTGAAATTGAGACCCAGGCCTCTCTAATTCAAAATTCTATCTGCCCTACTGCAGTTGATGGCTCATCTTTTGGCAACTGCCTGCAAGAGTACAAAAGTAACCAAGAAGACACTAAGGCAGAACTCAAAACACAGCAACACTGTGCACCTCTATGGCAATATGCTGCTTCTCTGTTTTTACCCCATCTCCTAAACGTGAAGCCCTTTCTACCTCTTGCCTCTCTGCTCATTTCCTTTGGTCCCCACATTGCTTATTCCTACTATACATGAATACAGGCAATTCTTTCTAAAAGCTTATGGGAGACTGATAAAATGTCTACGTTATCAGAAGACAAAAAGGGAATCAAAAAGTATCTAGAAAAAAGGACTTCACAGAGACCAAAATATATTATTCAGACCTCAAAATCAGGTTTTGTTTTGCAGTACTATTTCAATAAACTGACTATAGAGAATCATTAATCGATGACATTCTAGATTTGGAAAGAACCATAGAGAGAATCAAGTCAATCTCTTCACTGTAAAGTTGAAAGAAATGTCACCTAGGGAGCAGAGATGACTTGTCCAAGATGACAAAGCCAGCAAGTGGCAGACCTGAGACTTCGCCATGGGGACCTTCAGGCTCAACTCATGTTCTCTCCTCTGACTCCTTGTTACAGAAACCCCCTCCTCGGCACACAGGATGGCTGCTTGGCTTCTCTTCACTGAGATTCCGTGCCTTGCTGAATGAGGCAGTGTACCTTGCCTTTAGGACTTGGAGTTCTAGAATTAGGTAGACTTGGGTTCAAATCCTGACTCTGCTGCTTGCTAATTGCATGAATCAAGTCTTAGTACTTACCCCTTTAAGACTCCATTTCCTCACCTGTAACATGAGAATGATACTACATGCTTCCTGCGGGTGTTGAGAAGATTAAAGGAAATAGTAGTTAATGTTTATAGATTCCTTGCTCTGTGTCATATTCTGTGCCAAGTATTTTATGATGATTTTTTTCATGTAATCCTTAAAAAGTACGTAAAGTGCTCAGGCCATATAACAATAAATATGTTTGTTTGCATGCAAAGAGACACATACCCATACATGTATCAATTAGGAATCACACACACACACACACACACACACACACACACAGGGAATTTCATTTAAGCTTTGACTACATTGGCTTAAATAAATGTAGTCCTGTGGTAGGCAGTCCAGGGCCCTTGTGGTTGCCTCATGAAGCTCCAGGGACTCACACTCTTCCTGTCCTTCTGCCCTGCCAAAATCTTAGAAGACTGACACTCTCAAGGTCACAGGATGGCTGCTCAGTCACACCATCTGTGCTTCAGGTGCTTAAATAGCAGGAAGGGAGATGGGAAGGAACAGGAGGGCAAAACATGTTCTTCTGGAAGTGCTGCCCAAAGACATGTAAGTGCTCCTGTTTTCATATTGGCAATATTTCCCTCTATAGGAAAGGCTGGGAAAGGTAATTTTTATTTGGGCATATTCTAACCCCAAGTATATGAAATGAGCAGGTAATTGGCAGTTTCTGTCATGTGTTTTTCAAGTCCAGATGAAGACTTACAACTCTCTCCAATCTATTGAGGAGGTTACTGTATATACAGACTGTGTATGTATATTTTATTATAAAGAAACCATGGCTATTTATTACATGTAGATGTGGGGTCTTAGTATATGTAGAAGTCAGGCATGTAAATATGATTGCTACATCATCTCAGAATTGGTAGCTGGGATTTAGGGCAAGGCCTCAGAAAAAAAAATTGTCAAACAACAAAATAGTTTGTTGTGTGTTTGAGTCACCAAAGCAAGATTCAGAAAGGAATACAACAGCAGAGCAGAGGCAAATCAGCTAGAAATGTGATCACAGGAAATCAAAGGAATAGGTGTGTAAGGACATGCCTTGGTAGAGAGAAATTATCTAGGAAAGGGAGCCGTATCTATAAGGAGGAGTTCTGGAGAGTCTGAAAGGTACTCCAGCTCAAGAAGTTAGGAAGCTCTTTGAGGGGTAGTGAGACTTAACCTTGAAGTCAACACAGGGAGAAACTGCAAAGAGGTGGCCTGGCCTCCTCACTGATAGAAGGAGTGTGTGTGTGTGTGTGTGTGTGCATGTGTGTGTGTGTGTGCATGTGTGTGTGTGTGTGTGTGTGAGAGAGAGAATGAGAGAATAAATCTCCAGTTCTCCATTTCATTCTGGGGTCAGGAATGAGGTGAGAAATAGAAGGAAAATATAATACCTTGTAATAAGTTGCTCCAAGTTAACTGGAGTAATGAATATACATATTTACATTTCATGACATGTAATAAAATAAATTTTCTGCCCTCACTGCCTCTCTGAGCTTAGGCTTTTTTCAACACCCCCTACTCAGGGCCACCGGGGAGGAAAGGAAGAAAGCAGCACAGAGCCAAGTTTGAAGTCCTGGAAGAGAATCTCCTGAGACATTGGCTGAGGAACACAGAAAGTTACTTGTGGCAGAATCTTTCTGGAATTTTTCCATTCTGGGATACTCTGAGCCCATTTTGTCACAGGTCATCATGACTTGATGAATGAATATCATATTGGTTAATTCCTGCAGCTTAATAAAATCCTTTGTTCAAGAATAGCATGAAATTTTCAGAGTATATCGACTCCTTGTTAGCTATGATTGAGACTAAGAGTGCCTGGCACATAATAATCACTCAATAAAAATTTAATTAAATTTATTAATAAAATAAATGAATGCAGAATTATCTAGAGAGCATTTAGTATGGCTCCAGTAAATGGCAATATGGTTATAATATGTTTACTTAATTGCTATTAATAGTGCTAGAAAAAACTAGCTTTATAAAGTACAATTTGAGTTTTTATTTTCTAGCATTGGTTGCGACCATTATGGTCAGACTCCTTCCATGGGGTGACACAGTACCTTGAAAGAATAACACAAAAAATCACTTTAAAATGTGTTGGTTTCTTGTTAAAGTGCCCTGAAACCATATCACTTTTTAAAAATCTATTCATGAGAATAAGAAAATCATTCTCCATGACCTCCATGAAGAAAACAAAGAACAGGTTAAATTATATTTAATATTTTACAGATATTCATAACAGATTGTCTAAAAAGTCTTTGCTGACTTTATCTTCTTTGTTCCCCTAAACATTTTTTTTTAAAGGATAAGCCTTAGAGACATGGATTTGATTAGCTCAATGTCTGTCCTACTTTACATACTTGAGTGTTCATTCATGCAATAAGAGTATGGCCCTAGTATGTTCAAGGCAGTGTGTCAAATAAGATCTGGTTCCTGCTTTTAGGGAGCTTTCAGTCCGTAGGAAGATAAGGATAAATAATCATTTAAAACATAGTGCTATTACATGAAAGATAAAGATAAGTAATCAGTTAAAACATAGTGCTATTATGTGATGTAAGTACTGAAATACAATGACAGTACATGTTATAATGGTGATTTGCATAAGATCCTCTTGCCATATAGAGGTGGTTCAGCGTAATTTTTTTTAAGAGCTCAAACATGGGTATTTGAAGTCTGGTTTCTAATACTACCTATACCCCTCACTAGCTGTGTGATGTTAGGCAAATTACATTGTCTCTCAGAGTCTCAGTCTCCTTATCTGTAAAGTGAAGACAACAGTAGTATTCATCTCAAAAGGTGTTTTGATTTTATGAGATATACTTATTATGAAATCACTTAGAATAAAATAAAAACTCCTTGCAATCATGCTAGATTCCAGTCTCTGCCCCTCTCATCAATCTCATCTTTCCCACCCTCTCCTTTACTTGTTACACACCAGCCACACTTTCTCTATGTCCTGTAATATACCAAGTCTTCCCTACTTTGGGCCTTAGAACATGCTGACTCCTTTTCTGAAATGCTCTAATACCCCAACTCCCACAAACTAATGGTGACTCATCTCTGAGATTTCAGCCTAAATATCTTTTCACAGGTCACAGCTCAAGCATCTTTCTCCTGATCTCAAAGTGTATATCAGTTCTATTCACGTTTCTGTTTTCTTTCCTACCTGCCTGTTGTTTTCTTACACAGTACTTGTAATAATTTTAATTCTGTCTTCTTCTGTGTATATACAATATTTATCTTCCTCCCTAGACTGTAGCTCAAGAGGGTGAGGATCATATCTTTTTCATCACCGTAAACTCATTTCACCACAAAGCTTGGCAAGGAGGATATACTTTAAATATTTAGATTTAATAGGAAATAAATGAATGGAAACATGGCTTTGCATATAAAGCATTAACACTGTGTCTGGCTTATAGTAAGAGTTTTATAAATGCCAACATTTATAATTTTAAACAGCAGGTATTAGATTTAGAGAGTGAGAGGGGTCAGAAAATTTTCCTGGAGGAAGTGACATTGGAATTGAAGTTTGATATCAAGTTCTTACATTCTCATGTTTTTGGGCTTTACAGAACAGAGGTTGTTAGGCTATATCGGTATGTTTTATGACAATCCATAAGAATTTTAAGAAAAAAAATGACTAATCCCTTTACTTTTGAAATTATTTAGCATAGTTTCTTCTGATGTGTTCAAAGCACTGCTTCACATTATCTCTTGGAGGCAGGTCACAGGAAAGATGGTTATTTCTCTTTCAGAAATAGAGAATTACAGAACAAAGAACAAAAGTGAAGTCAGGCTATGTGGTGGACCTTCTGGAACAGATGAAGGAATAAAAGGCAAAGGGCATCAAAGCAAACTTTAAAGCCAACAGGTCAAGGAAAGTATTACCAAATTCCCAGCAAGTTGCATGTTTGGCTGCCGCAGGCTACATGCTGGAGCTGATATGCCCAAAGGGAGCATTCCGGAAAAGGGAGTGGTCTCCGTTCCAGCAGTCTGGACTCCGCAAAGTGAAACTCAAGATAGCCTCATTAGGAATCAGGATGGCTCTGTCAGAATAGGCCCTAGCCATGATTCCATGGACTGAAATGACCTCCAGCAGGTAAAAATAAGAGCTGATGAAGTCTGAGGACTTGCAAGGTGCTCACAGTCCTCATTTAGGAAGATTTTCCAGGATATACGGAAGATCTCAGATTAGAATACCTATTTATGGGGTTTTATAGGAAACCACCATGCTGCCACATACTCTATTATTTCAACTTTGCCAACTTAAGCTCATTTAAAGAGCTTAAAATAATCAAAGATGCTAAGTATTTAACATATGTTTCCCTAAAATGAGTGGAAGGAAGAAGGATAAGATCTTCCTTTTGGGCAATTCATTGGAGACTACTGCAGGAAGAAAAAAGTTTTGATTTTTGTTCAAGGAAGTTTTTTTTGTCTTTTTCCATTCTTCCTTCCTGTCTGGCCCCTAAAGTAAAAACTCCCAGAAAGCATAAAAACAGAGACTATCAAGCCTGACTCAGTTTCCTCTGTCTCCGCATTGGCAGGCTTTTCCCAGCCCATCTGAATCACTGAAATCAGTATCATTCTTGAAATGAATACGGTTGCTTTCTCCTGCCTAACATGCCAGTCTCAGAGACTAAGGCTATGATTTCTTTGAGTCAACTTTTATTTAGTGTTTATTATGGGCCAAACTCTAAACTAAGCTCTAAATCTGCAAAGACAATAAAATAAGATGACTGCCAGTAAGAAATTCTAATCTGCTGGGTAGGGAGAAACACCAACAATTTGTTGCAGTGTAATAATTATTCCTTGTTAGACATAGTTTCTATGGGAGCCCAGGGAAGAGAATAAGACTATTAAATCATTCATTTATGGAGTGCTGACCAAAGGCGAAGCCTTACCCTGTATCTGGGAAAGATAAACACTGAAAAAAGAAAAGTTTCATTTCCTCCAGGAACTTAACATGCACTTATGAAAGGCATACACACACACACACACCCACACACACATCAAATAATATATAATGATATCTATTTTAGGTTCCTAAAAACTAAGTGTGAAAAAGTACTCCATGCTCAAAGGTGACTTCTATATCAAGCATTATAGCAGACTGGAAATCCTAAAACCCTCATCTACCTAAAAATGCTCAGTAAAATATTTAATATTTATTTTTAAATGCATTGCTGACCTGGAAACAAATTTGTATGAAGCGAAAAATAATGCAAAAGTAAAAATCCATAGAAGTAAGCCAGTGGTGAAAATCCCCCATTTTCCTAAAGTCACCTGCCATTTACCCATAACTCAGAGCTTTGGTTTTGTTATTAAATTGGGGCCAAGAAGCAAAAACTAAGACCATGTCGGCATAGATATCAGAGGTAAAAAGCTTAGACCCACCACATGACACTGTTGGTGAAATAATGAACTAAAAGTATCCCTACCTTGACTTCTACTCCGAGTGGAAGAAAAAATTCTTCCCTGTGCCGGCCACCTCAGAGATTTGAGACCCAAGTTTATACTACTCTTGTGTTTGAGATACCTTAAGCTTAGAATTTATTATAAAGTGACCCTTGGTTGGCAGTGTCCCAAGATGCTTGGCAGAAGCAAATATAAATCTCTCTGGAATAACATGTCTTAAACTTAGGACTCAAAAATTCCCATAGATAAAGTTTTTTGAACATATACTCATGATTACAAAATTGTATAACACAAGGAAAGAAGCAACCATGAACACAAATAAGCAAAAATGAAGCCAAAGAAACCGAAACAACCTAACAGATTAAAAAATAGAAATGGCAGACTCAGACTCACAAAGATATTATATATTGTAATTATTGAATTATTATATTTAATGTGTTTAAAGAAATAATAAGGTATGAGTATAGAATAAGATTTTAAAAATGAATAGGCAGATTTTAAAAGACTCAAATAGAAACTGTAGAAATAAATATAATTGAAATAAAAAAATGAATAGGTTAAACAGATCAGACAAAGCTGAAGAGAAAATTAGTGAACAGGAATATATCTGAAGAAATCTAGAATGTAATAAGAGAAACAGATAGAATACTATAAAAGAGATGAAAGCAATATAAAAGAGAAATTAAGAAACATGAAAAATGCCAGTGAGGCAACGTAACAAATGTCTAATTGGGTTCTAGATGAAAAGCAGAGGTATTGCAGAGAGACACTATTTGAAGTGTTAAGATCTGAAAATTATCAAAAAATTATATAAGAACATGAATCCCTTGGAATCCTTGGAAACAGGAAATCCAGAAGTTCCAAACAAGTCAAATAAAATGAAAACCACATCAAGACGCCTTGTAGTAAAATTTCTTAATACCTAAGACCCCTCGTTCCCCAACACCAAATAGCTAGAGAGAAAAAACACATTGTTATCTATGGAAGAATAATAGTCAAATTGCCATCTAACTTGTCAGAAACAACAATATAAACTAAAAGAACACCGAAAACTGTCTTCAGACTGTAGAGAAAATACTTGTCAACCTAGTAGTGTGTGCCCAGCAAAATTATCCTTCAAGCTGGAAAATAACATTGAAGTTTTTTTCAGACAAACAATACTGATGGATTTCGATCAATAATATACCCTAACTATGTGAGAAAGATGAAAAAACAATTTGTATAAACAATAACAACAATGTCTAATTTTGTTGTTATAATAATGATGTAACTAAAATACTTTGGTAAATATATCTTACTGGCTTTAGACTTTTTAAAATTAAATGTGCATGTTAAATTCTTATATTCATGATTAAAATAATAAAGGAAAAGTTTATAATTCTAAATGAGTTGTGGGCAGAATCCAGAATGAGAAAAACCAGCACAAAAGTATGCAAGAACGAAGATAAAAAGAAACAAACAGAAGAGGGAGAAAGTTTAGGAAACACAAAATAAGAAAGTATAAATGAATTAAAATATGTCAGTAATTACAACAAATGCATATGGGCTACATTTTTTAGTTAAAAGACCAAATTGCCAGACTGGTTAAGGAACTAAATTTAGTTATATATTGAATTCAAATGGCACACCTAAAACGAAAGAACTCAGAGAGGTTGAAAGTGAAAGGATGGGACCATAAGCATTAAAAAAATGCTCAAATTCTAATAATCAGGGTGGTGCAAATAATGATGCCACTAACACACCCTCCAGATTACAAAAATGTAAAGGTTCATGTCTGGCAAGAATATGGAACAGTAAAAAATTTATATAGTGCTGGTGGGGATGTCAGTTGGTACCATATATATATGAATATTCATAGCAGCACTAATTATAATAGCCCAAACTAGAAACAATCCAAATATCTATCATCAAAACAATAGATAAATGTGCTGTATTCATACAACGGAATATTATGCCACAATAACCAAGATAAGGAATGAAAATGAAAGTATAAGCGTGCAGGGAAGGTTGAGTCCTGAGTTAGACATGTTGACTTCAAGTTACCTGTGAGGTGGAAGAACCCGGGGATGTATTGCTGATGCTGGAAATGTGGACTGGACTCAGAAGCAAAATAAGGGCTTGGGCATAATTCGCTTTGGTGATATAACAAATCAGCAGCAGTTTCTGAGAGAAATGTCTTCAAAGTAGCATGACCTAATCCCACATGGCAAAGATGAGAGTAGAGAAGGATGAAAAAGTGCAAATACCTAGTGTCTGCTAATCTTTTAAGAAGCTGGGGCCAGGCACAGTGGCTCACACCTGTAATTCCAGCACTTTGGGAGGCTGAGTGGGAGGATAACGTGAGCCCAGGAGTTCAAGGTTGCAGTGAGCCATGATTGCACCACTGCACTCCAGCCTGGGTGACAAAGTGAGACCCTGTCTCAAGAGGAAAAAAAAGGAGGGAAAGTTAAGGAGAGAATAGTAGACTGGAGGAAAATGGAGTCAAACTGGTAAAGATTGCTGACATCTATTGGGTGTTTGTTAGAGCTTTAAATAAATTACCTAAATTAATCCTCACCACTCCCTGAAATAGATACTTGTGTTACATGCATTTCATAGGTACAAAAACTAAGGCACAGAGAGATGAAGATCACACAGCAAAGTGGTAAAGTCAGGAATTATATATAAGCAGTCTGACTGAAATATACTCTCTAAACATTACATTAAAACATAGCAGGCTGGGCATGGTGGCTCATGCCTGTAATCTCAGCACTCTGAGGGGCTGAGGTGGGTGGATCAACTGAGGTCAGGAGTTCGAGACCAGTCTGGCCAATATGGTGAAATCCTACCTCTACTAAAGACATAAAAATTAGCTGGGCATGGTGGCACTGTTCTGTAATCCTAGCTACTGGGGAGGCTGAGGCAGGAGAATCAGGTGGTGGAGGTTGTGGTGAGCTGAGATCACGCCACTTCACTCCAGCCTGCATGACAGAGTGAGACCCTGTTTAAAAAAAGAAAAAAAAGCAGCAGCAGAGTTCTTGGCTGGCTGTAGTGAGATTTTAGAATGCTTGTAGCATAAATGGAGTGGAATTAGGAGAGGAGTTAAGCAGAAAAAGGGCAAGATATAGTAGAAAATAGGAGGTGTTGGTAGTTGCCAAAAGGAGAGGTAGGGAAGAAGGAAATGTTTTCCTTTCGAATTAGGAAAAAGAAAATGTGAAGGAGGTGATTCAACGTTTGGGTGGCAGGAAGTAGTGGGGTTCATTTTGGGTGATTTGGCCCTGCAGTTTGGTAACGTTGAGATCATTTCTTGAGGTAAATGTAGACCAGAGTGGCTTAACAGCACTGAGGAATAGCTATGGTTTGAAAAACCTGAGAACACAGAAATTAAAATAACAGCAGTGCCATGAAGTAGCACACTACTCAGGGTTAGAGTCAAATGTCAGCACATAAAGTAAAAGTCACATGCAATCAAAATTACTTTAAAAAATCCCCTAAGTATCCCGTAATGTACAGTATATATGGTTTTTTGTGTGCTGTGCTGTCTCTCTATTAGTCTGACAGAGCCAGCTTTCCTCTAGCAATGAAACAGGGCTGTTTCTTTGGTTGAGCTCCAGCTGAATGAGTTCACTTGCTTTGGGATCCTTTGTGTGTGTGTGTGTGTGTGTGTGTATATATATATATATATATATATATAGCCATGCATGATAAGACTCTACTCTGGAAGCATGGCCTGTGTGAACAGACTGGGATGTGAATCCTGGCCTGACCCTATTAGCTGTGTGATGGTGTACAACTTTACCAAATCTTTCAGAGTCTCAATTCCTGGCATAGATTAGATGCTCGATTGCTAGTGGAAAATAAGAAAACATAAAACCAAACGGTAGGATCAGCTACTACTACCAAATAGAACCAGCTGATGTGGACAAGTTAAAGGAGGATGAACCAAAGACGTGGCCAAGGTTGGGATGTCTGAAGCAGTCGTGCATTAGTTGTTCAGGGAGCTCACAATATGGAACTTAAAGTAAGAAAGCACAGGGTTAGGTTTACCCAGATTTGAGGATTGGTGTTCATTGCTGTATAGGGTATAGCATAAGGTCAAGAGTATGGCACATAGGGCCCTGGGAGGAGAAAGCATTATAAACAGTTGCCTAAGGAGATTACACTGGGTGTTCACAGAGTGGTGGAGAGAGGTAATACCCTGAGAGAACAGGAAGGATCAAGAAACTAAATGTCGCACTGACTTTGAAAAGCAAGGTCAGTTGGGATGAGGGAGCAAAGTGAAATATGAGTGATGATAGAGTAGGGGAACAAAGACATTTCCTGTACCGTCTTAGATTCTATGGCTGGGGCCTACAAATTAAGCTGAGAAAAACCAGATTAACAGAAGAAATAAAGCATAAAAATTTTATTTGATATTAATGTTTTTATGTGGCATGGAGGGCTTCCTTGAAAGAAGTGAAAACCCCAAATTAGCAGTTAGAGTTGGGGGCTTACATACCATTTTAACAAAGAATGATAAATTGTGGAGATATGATAAGATGAAGGAAAAAGAGGTTTGGTTTAGGGGCAGTAAATTGTGGGAAAGTGACTAAGAAATATATGAAGGGCAACTAATGGAAGACAAGGGTTGTTTTAATAAGATTTGTTTAGTTAGGCACAATGGTTCATGCCTGCAATCCCAGCACTTTGGAAGGCCAAGGTGAGATTATCACTTGAGCCCAAGAGTTCATGACCAGCCTGGGCAACATAGCGAGACCCTATCTCTATTTAAAATTAAAAAAAAAATTAGCTGGGTGTGGTGGTGCATGCCTGGAGTCCCAGCTACTTGGGAGGTTGAGGCAGGAGAATGGCTTTAGCCCAGGTGATCAAGGCTGTAGTGAGCGGTAAATGTGTCACTATACTCCAGCCTGGGTGACAGAGTGAGACCCTGTCTCCAAAAAAAATTAGCTTTGTTTATACAGATGCATCTTTGCATCAGTTTCCCATCTCTGGTGATATAAATGTTCTTCTCTTCCTGCAACAAAGAAGACATGTTTCTTGTGGGAAATGTATGCCCCAATGGTAGATAGAAAGGAGGAGAGCAGAGACCCCTTTCTGCATCTGCTGTTTCTCAGTTGCCTTTAGCTCAAAATAATCCGTGAGCCAAAGTGACATATATGGGCATAATATGTTATGATCTCCTTCAAAGGAGTTCATAGACAGCATCTGGAAATTGTCTGTACTGATACAGCACTCTTCCTCCCACAGTGATGCCTTCTATGAACTCAGGAATAGTCAGAACCAACAGAACACTTCCTTCCTAAACTTAGATTTGAATAGTGTGTCTCAGCATGCCTCTTTGAATATTATTAGAGCCCAATTATTTTTAAGGATGACGACAGTGCATGCTGTTAAGATAATGGGTTCTGGAACCAAGAGCATAGAGTCTAGAACTATGTTATCTAAGTTCAAATGCTAGCTCTTCCATTGACCAACTATGTGACCATGGACAATTGAATTAACTTGTCTGTTTCTCAGGTTTTTTTCATATTTAAAAATATAAAAAGAGAGTAAAAGTGGTTGTCGAGAGGCTTAAAGAAATACACTTCGAACTGTGAAGAGCCCTTAGGAAGTGAACAATAATGAGCTGTCATTGTTATGAAAATAATTTTTTAAAAAAAGCTCATTTACTGATAGGTGCTGAACTTTTTCTGGGCTGGTTCTAGTTTCATTGTCCAGTTTGCTTTTAATCAATGGCATGTACTTTTGAGTTTGCTGGCTAAGAGGAAAAGGGCCATCTGTGGCCACAGAGCACACTGTGCTCTCTGTTAAGGAAACAGCTCTGGGTGGGATGAAGGGTAGCTCAGGAGTGCTGTGATCAGAGCAACTGAGCAATGCTACTATCCACAGACACCCTTTGTCACCACAGGGACAGATCTTTTTCCCCACTTTTTTTCTTCTCCTAGAGACATTTTCATTCTTTAACAGGAAATCTATCTGTCCCCTGCTCCTGAGTTACTCTTATAGGGAGACCTGTACAATCACATCTATTGTTTTTGTTTGTTTGTTTGTTTGCTTGTTTGGTCATAATTTTAACCCTTTAAAACATGTGTACAGTTTGCAACATAATGACTGTTTCCATAACATCCATCACTCTGACGGAGATAATAATAAGGAATTATCTCTTGCCCAGAAGAAGGAATGAATAATTTAACAGGAAAAATTAGATTCCTAGTATAAGTTTCTTCAAAGAGATTTTCTGAATTAAAGTTGAGGTAATCTGTTTGGTGTAAAAGAAATTAACCCTTTCTTTGTGTTCCAAGCTCCTTGGAGGATTGTTCACATGTTACATGAATGAAGCTGAAACAATTAGGTATCATCTGTGTATCTAAAAGCATCCATACAAGAGACTCTTATTATGTAAAAAGTCATTTGAATGGTTATTGTAACAACCTGTCTGGCTCAGATGTCTAACCTAGGCCCCTGTGTATAGTCTTTAAAAATGTCATTCACAGTATAGATTCCTAAAGCTATAGGGCTCTGAAGCCACATCACTTATGATTCTTATTGATTGGAAAACCAAACTGCTTTGATTTCTTTCACAAGGTTCAGAAACTGACTCTGATGAGACCTCAGCATTGTATGCTCTTAATGTTAGCATGGGCCAGAAGCCAGTTTTGTCATGCATTTTTCTTATGTACTGACAGTATTTGCAAGTGCTTCCTAATGAAAAATAGGACAGGAGAAGCCATTAAAAGATATTGGTATTGTCAAGCTCCATAATGGTTAAGGAAAATGTGGAGGCCTCAGTGAAATTCAAGTTTAAACAAAGAGGAAAGATGATTTATAGTTTAATGAACCATTATAATTTTTGACTTTAGAATTCCTGTTTGAACTAGAAATCTGGAGTGCAGTAGCCAGGTAGTGGTAGTAAAAAGTTTAAAGAGGAAAAGATGTTTTCAGTTTCAGTATCTCTTTTAAATCATGCCTCAAAATAAGGAATGGAGGTTTGAGTCTGCAGCTGGGAGGTCAAAAGGCCAAGGGAGAAGAGGTTCCTTTTGATTGTAAACATATGAATTAATCATGACTCAAAAATGGAGTCAAGAGATTGTCTGTGCTGGAAAGGGAAATAAAATAAGGAAAAATTATTTATTTGTATAAACACACACATATGTATCTATATACACACATGGTACAAATATATGCTCATACCCACCATCTAGCTCCTGAAAATCTTTGACCACATGTAAGTGTATAAGTAACACCAATTCAACACCTGAGAAGAAAAACCACATTCATATTTTCACCTAGGGCTTGATTTATTTATATTATTTATTTAGTTATAG
The DNA here is from genome assembly GCF_028858775.2 of Pan troglodytes. Lineage (NCBI taxonomy): Eukaryota > Metazoa > Chordata > Mammalia > Primates > Hominidae > Pan > Pan troglodytes. The sequence continues at coordinate 52,868,566 of NC_072408.2, read as the reverse complement.
AATTTGGGTTTAAGCAGAAGTCTTAACAGATTTTAATACAAAAGGCTTTCCTTAACCACTATTTGAACACAAAATCTGGTATATTTTAGAAAGCAAAAAGTAAATTAAATACCATGTGAGTTTTTATGTGACAGAGCTTTTAGAACTATAAAGAGGGCAAATAGCCACAAAGGGACATCGAACCAGTAGGAGGTTAACCCTGTGGTAAACTGGGTTCTTCCTCATTGCTTTGAAGTTTTTTTCTTTTTAAAATTGTATTTATCTGTCATCTATGTATCTAATCTTCTGTGTATACCACAGCGTGACATACAAAGACATGGGAATCTCATTTCTACATACTTTACTCTTTTTATTTTTTTCTTCCAAATTAGACTTTCAGAATTTACAACTCAGAATACTGACTCTAGTCAATGTGGTCTTGGGTTAGTTCTCCCTCACAATTACTGGCTACTCCAGAGGGCCGGGGTCAGAGGCTTGATTAAATAAATTACAGCTTCAGGTCCCCTCCAATAAACCATGTCAGGCTTTAGGCAACCCAAAACAATGCTCCCTGTTTTAACCCATAATGGGCAGTTGAGTTCAGTAAACGGCCTAATCACTGCAGCATAAATATTTATGGGAGAATTTTTCCAATTAAGGTAGAGACTTGTTTAGATGCTATCAGTTTAGAGAGGACTTTCCAACAAGAAAATTACTGTTAAAAGACATCAGGAAATGGTTAAACTCCAGAAGGCTAAAAGGTCAGTGAGTCTGCAATGTGCAAAGCCTGCATTCATAGTAATGCTGTCTATGTGCATTAAATCCTCCCCCTACCCTTTTAAAAGGGGATTTAAAAATAGCCCTTTGTACCTAGGGAAAAAATATTGGTTCATTCATATAAAAAATATTTATGTTGAGAAATAAAAATGTGGAGCAATGGCTCAACCATACATAGTGTTATCCCAACTCTTACAGCGTACACATAGGTCTTGCTTGTTTGCTGGGTCCAGAGTATGGAGGGTAGTGACGATAATGGCACTGAATGGTTTTCATAGTAGGTGCTGTCAGCATGGACTTCAAGGATTCCTGTTGCGTGCACCCTAGAAAGAGATGTAAATATGCAATTTGTAAGTCATATTACCAAGAAAGAGCTTTATGAAATCTGAAATGTGGAGTACAGGCAAAAAAACTCCCAGCGGAGGAGAGTATGTGATCTCAATGGAAATTCATTAATCTACCAAACAGTGTACATGCGTATCTGCCATATGGTATTTTACTCTAAAGGAAAACATGAGAAAGTGGGAAAAACAATCCCTATAGAATGTGAACACAAAGTACCTTGGCCTGAAAATAAACATACTAAGTTTACAGCAGAAGAAACGCAGGAGAGTATCCTACATTGTGCCATTAGAACTGAGAAGGTTTGAGAAGCACTACCATGTGATCTTGATTCTCCCTGGAAAAAGGAATAAAGTATTAAAGATTAAGGTTATTTAGCAACAATTTCAGCAGAAAGCTGTGATGTAATATGTAGCATAAACCACAAAAGATGGAGAAGGCTGGTGTTCTATATCAGGATAGCTCTAATTTGTTTAAGCCAAAATTACTAACAGCCCTTTCCAAGACACAGCTGTGGCAAACCAAAAGGCAGTGAGACACCTGAAAAAATATGCTACTATAAAAAGAGACATCTGCCATTTCACATAATTAAACTGGAAGGCAACTGACTCAGAGCCCCTACTCAACTCCCACATTCACCCCCATTCTCAACATGAAAATCTTAAGAATCTAGAAAAAAAAATGTGCCTCTGATCTCAACACCCCAACAGTGACACTTGGCATTGCCCTAACTGCGCTTTTCACTGGGGGTTTGACCAAACCAGTGCTTGGAACAGCACAGGGAACGAAGCCTGAGGATTCTCTGAGCATCCTTTCAACCAGGAAGAGTGTACACCTGTAAATGCACAGCGTGGCTTCCAGTGAGAGCTAGTCTGTGGCAACTCAGGGTTGTCAGGGCTGACTCAGGTTCTGCACAGCAAGCCTCTGGGACCTGAGAGAATGTGGGCTGGGTTATCTTCTCAATGCTTGCCCCTCACTGGGGTTGGCTTAGGTGACAATAAAATGGACATTTCAAAATTTTCTAATAACTGTCATTCCTACCCCTCTTTATGGCCTTAAAATAACGTATGTTCTTAGATTTCCCCTTGTATTTTATATGTTCAACTTAATATTAGCTGTTTCAGAACTGACTTTGTCTAGAGAAGGAAACTGAAACACCCATCTGTGGGTAGAAGAACTCTCTTCATTTCGGCTTGATGAACTGTAAGACTCTGTGGCCGGGAAGGGAGCCAGTTATACAAATCTAAGCAGATTCGTATTCTACTCAGACTCTTACCCTATTATGTAAAAGCTATGTTTATAGTTCGAGAACTCAAGTTTCTACTTAAAAGAGGTAATGTTTTATAATATGGAAGATAGGAATCAGTTCTGATCCTGATCGTTACCCTTTTCTCTGAAATGTTGACTAACCGAGGTTTAGAGGCAGCTACACTGTTTATGCTGTGTTTGGTTCATGAACTAGCAGCAGGAAAATAATGGCATTCCAAACATTCTGCTTCTAGAGTACATCACTAATACATGTGGAGATTGGAGATTTGGATGAGTTTGATCTGCTTTTCTGATTTTCTATCTAAGGATATTTTAGAGCTCAACAAAATGATGTTGATAACTGCTTAAGGAAAATGGTATATAAATATGATAAGTTGAAGATTCATTACTAATTAAGAAAAGGAATAACCTTCCTTCTACATCATCATAGGTCTGTTTAAAGAAACCACCACAGACAATTTTAAGAGCTCTGACAGCAATGCTAGATTATCATGATTATCACACTGAGGCTTTGGTGGGGGGTGATTTCGTTCCTTGTCTCTAGCTAATGCATATTGCAGTCTTGACCATCTGTAATACATGGTAATGCTTCCTTTTCCTAACATAAAGTCTTCAGCATGAGTACTAATTCAGGAACTTTTCAAAATGGGTATTTTTTATTATAAAAACTGTAATCTGTCATTTAAAAATAAGCCCACAGATTACAAGAGCAGACAGAATGTTCTTTAGGTTGAGTGAATAGAATGCAGTGGCACCTCTCTATTCAGACAGCTTTCCAAGTGGTGCTTTTCACATGCTTAAGAGAAGGAATGACAAAGAAGACACGCTGGATTCAACTCCGATGTGTCATCTGAACCCAAATGTTGAAGAGACAGTTATTCTTGCTGGTAATGCTGTGATTTGAAGTGGACTGTTAGTCATGTGTTTCATTTTTTTGTGGTGGCTGTGACTAGCCCAAACTAAATAACTAAACCTCCAAATCATAAACAAAATAACAAAACCAGGACATGTATGAGATGTCATAGGAAGTCTATTAGTTGTATGTAAATAAATGAACCTGTCTGAGACTCACACTGAGCCAAAGCAACGCCTCCAGTCTACGGTAAACTACACTGGCAAAATGGTTTTGAATGAACTGTTTATTCTCATAATCCAAATTAATTCTATTCTAAGGCTTTGGGCATCATTTAGTGCAGTTATGAAAATAAGCAGTGCTCTGCATACCCAGAAAAATCAGGACTAGACTAGAGAACTTAGGGTGAGAACTTAGTTATTCAATATGGTCCTTCCTTTTTTTTTTGCTTTGTTCTTTTTGGTTTGTTCTCATGAAATCTACCATTTATGAGGAAAGTCTGAATTTATTTGCTCTTAGCATAAGTTGGTGCTATGTTGATCAAGTGATATAAAAGAAAAAATAGTTTGTATATAGCTGATTGAATTGAATGCAAATTTTAAGAGTAATCTTGAATTGCTCATGCTTTGATGAATGGGCTTAACATCTTACACCACTTAACATATTACTTTTCAGTCATTTTCTATTTTATCCCATGAATGGGTTTCTTTTTCTCATATTACATCATTTTATATAGATTCAGTTATAGCCACTAATAAAAACACAGACAACACAAAAGAGCATTGTAGTGAAATAACTCAATCCTAATTTTAATAACATGTGACATTACTAAGATACTACTAAAATAAGTCCCAAATTGACCTGCTTTTGTTTGCAACATACTACTTGAAAAACTAAACCTACAATGCACAATACTAATACTATAGTTGTGCAGTACTTCAAATTTTTTGAAATTGTTTTATATCTACTACTTAAAAATATCTCCCAGAACAAACCTGTATGAAAAAGACCAAATGATGTTATGATGTTTTGGAGGTCATGTACACTTGATTCTCTCTATCAGAATTTCTGATGGCTAATGGCTAAGACTGATTTTTAATCAAATCACTTGATATTGTAGCCACTTCATGGGAATTAGGTTTGTGGTCAGTGCCATGTTAAAGCGAAGCTGCTAGATCACCAAAATGTCTCTAAATAAGGAAAACCTACATATTTTTTCCCTAAGTAAGTGGCATAAAAATGACATACATGATGTCTGAAACTCCAGATGATCTGCTGGTGTTTAAGATGGATAGCATGATGCCAAGTAGTGGGTTTTAATCATTTTAGGGAAGTGGGGGTTGGAGGACTCAGTTTGAAGTTTCTGAGACAAAAGTTTATAATCCAAAAGTTGGCACTTTGGATAATTGTGGCTCAGACGACATTGCTATAATTCAAATACTTCACAACTAAGGAATGTGTGTCTGGAAATTTCCTTCTGAAGTGAATTGTTCCTGATGCCGATAAATGCAGTGCTGAGAGTTCCACTCTGCCTCGCAATTCCCCTTGCTCCATGGCTAGTCAGACTGCAGATGAGAAGTCATGTATTCAGACAGCTGGAGCCTCCCTTCTTAAGACCTTTCGAAAGCATCCATCCTTCACTTCTTCGTACACCTGCTGACAGTTTCTTAAATGGATCAATGGTTTCCTTACTACTCTACAGAATTGATGACAGTTTTCAAGGGAGTATGAAAAATATCCCAGCCTTGAAGTTGTTTATACCAATATTCACAGTTGATAAATTGGGCTGTCACTATGATCCTACCATAGAGAGCAAAAAGGGGATTTAGTAGTGGTGTTGATCACAGCGATACAAGGCACAAACTGATCCTACATCCATTACCAGATTTCTGTGTTTGCCACCATCTGTTGTTCTCCATCTCTGCTGAAGGTAGGAACAAAAGGCCTAACCTGCAACAAGAAGGATGCAGGTTTTGATGTAGTGGAAAGGCTGTCTGGGAAATCAAGGCTGTTAAATCCTGAATTAGACACCTGAGGGTGTTTATGGGCCCTCCTTATGCTGTACGGTTTTAAATATAAACTGGAAATGCTACTGTCTGGGGACTAGTTTATTAAACATTGTTGTTGGAAGACAGGTGAAGACACAAAACGGCCTCTCAGTGATTGTTTCATGATTTGGGTTCTTCATTGTCCTCACTTCCAAATGACTGAAATGTGTGGATATGCAGGCTAGATTACAGAGTTTAGAATATATGATGCAACTAAAGAGGTTTTGCACAGCAAAAGAAACTATCAGCAGAGTGAACAGACAGCCTACAGAATGGGAGAAACATTTTGCAAACTATGCATCTGACAAAGGTCTAATATTCAGCTCCATAAGGAACTTAAACAAATTTACAAGAAAAAAAACATTAAAAATGGGCAAAGGACATGAACAGATGTTTTTCAAAAAAAAGACATACATGGGGCCAGCACTCATATGAAGAAAAGCTGATTGTCACTGATCATTAGAGAAATTCAAGTCAAAACCACAATGAGATGCCATCTCACACCAGTCAGAATGCCTATTATTGTAAGAAGTCAGAAAAATAAGAGATGCTGGCGAGATTGCAGAGAAAAAGAAATGCTTATACACTGTTGGTGGGAGTGTAAATTGGTTCAACCACTGTGGAAAACGGTGTGGCAATTCCTTAAAGACCTAAAAACAGAAATACCATTCGACCCAGCAATCCCATTACCGGCTATATACCCAAAGGAATGTAAATCATTCTGTCATAAAGACACATGCATGCATATATGTATTGCAGCACTATTCACAATAGCAAAGACATGGAATCAACCTAAATGCCCATTAATGGTTGACTGGATAAAGAAAACGTGGCACATAGACACCATGGAATACTATGGAGCCATTAAAAAAAAGCAAGATCATGTCTTTTGCAGGAATATGGATGAAGTTGGAGGCCATTATCCTTAGCAAACTGACGCAGGAACAGAAAACCGAATACGGCATATTCTCACTTGTAAGTGGGAGGTAAATGATGATAAAGATGGACACAAAGAGGGGAACAATAGACACTGGGGCCTACCTGAGTGTGGAAGGTGGGAAGGGGGAGAGGATCAGGAAAAATAACTAGTGGGTACTAGGCTTAATACCTGGGTGATGAAATAATCTCTACAACAAACCCCCATGACACAAGTTTACCTATGTAACAAACCTGCACATGTACCCCTGAAATTTAAAAGTAAAAAAAAAAAAGAATATATGATGCTATATTTAGGAAATACTTATTTTTTATTAAATCGCACTATACCTGATTCCCATTTGGTGGTTCATGTCAGAATTATCTGGATAAATTTTACAAACTGTACAAGCCTGGCTCTCAAAACTTCAGTGCTGCCAAACCAGAGACTTGAGACTGGGCTGGGTAAGTGCTGGGCCAGCAAGGTCTGAGCATGTCATTAGCAGCTGTCCTGCTGGTCAAAAATCAGTGGTTTGGGTAGGTCAGTGTTGCCTAAAATCTCTGCCCACCACGATCACCTGGGGAGCTTTATCAAAATATAAATATCCAGCCTCCACTCAGCATAAACACTCAGAATCTTGTGGGGATGGTGGTGGGGCAGGACCTGGATAGTTTGAAAGATCTCCCCAGGTGATTCTGATGGCCTGTCAGGTTGAGGGACCACTCCTCCAGATGATAGACAACATTAATGAAATGAGAACAGCATTTTTAATGATGAAAAGGTCACCTAGCAACAAGGGAGAGATTCGTGGAGGGTATAAAGCTGAGATCTAGTGATGGTTATTTTCTTTAGATCAGTATTCCACTTACACAATCAGCTCATCTAAGTTGGATTTTTTTTTCTATTTTTCTTTTTCTTTTTTTTGTCAACTGGAAATATTTATAGTGTTAATAGTGGCAAGGGAAGCATATAAATGTTTCTGAACCCTGGCGTAGGGAAGCTGAGAAATGGCTTTTACTTCAGAAATGAGTCTAAGGGATAAGGCTCCTAGAACAAGAAAAATGGAATTGATGAAGAACTAGCTTATCTAACTTGTGGGCTGTTGTGTGAATAAACAAGGGAAAATACAGACCCAGCTGCTAAGCTCTTTTCAGCATTCTTGCATTGAGCTCCTTGTGATGACATTGCTTTGAAAAAGACTGCAGCTGAGTGCTATTTAAATACAAAGGCAGCCACCTCAGCCACCGAGATTAGCAGAGTGCTGTGTTTGGTGTGAGTGGTGGTTGGTGCTGGGGGTGGAGGAGATGCAGGAAGAAGCTGAAAGATTTAAGAGGAAATGGAGGGCTGGAAATCACTTTGGGGTCTGATAAAATTTGAGGAGAATAGATGTTTATATGGAAAAGGGGCAGGTCCTTTTTCATTTCTAGTTTTCTGAGAATGACAATCTATTAACTGAGTTAACATTAAAATGTAAAATTTTCATTTTAGAAAGAATAGATGTGCCAATATGAATTCCTTAGTTCCACAAATCTCCTTTGAAACTGAAAACTGGCAGAAATGGAGCTGAACTTTTGTTAAAACAAGTCATTTATATCAGAAGTGGCCCACTAATAGCAAAACTGGGGTTACAGAAGCAGTTGCAACTTTTGCAGAAATTGAATAGGTGGTAACTGAAACTGGTTTTCCAAATGGCAAGGATCAAACTGTTTGGATGCTATAGAGGCACTAACAGAAGGACCTAAATAAAGTCTTGCTCTGGGAGCCTCACTCTAAGTCCCTTTAAAGTTATGCCACTGACAGAGGAGATCAGTGGTGATAGGAGACAAACAGCAGCAGGGCCTGGGCTATTTTCTTTCTTGCAAACAGCCCTAATTTGGGTTCCCCCACTCCTACCCCTTCCCCTGTTCTCCAAAGTAGTTATGGCTGTTAGTTTGCTTTTTAATACTGCGAACTTTCAAATGTAAGATCCTAAAGGAATAAGGACTGTTTCATTTGAATGTTGTCATGTATGTTTCCCAAGATAGTGAGAACTTTGAGTAAATACTAATAAACTCAAAAGTTTACATTCACCACCCTAAACTTGTGCTTTAAAACACATTCCATTATATAAGATTTCTTGGAAGAGGTTTCTCGCAGATTTCAGAGAAACTTCTAAGACATTTGACACAAGAATGAAAAAAACGAAAAAACAAACAAAAACCTTTGCTAAACACCCAGGCTTCCTCGTAGGGGGCATTTATGCAGAGTTGATATGCAAAATGATCAATGATCAAAATCACACTGAGAAAGCCAATTGAAACCAATTTAATAGAACTTAAATTCTCTCACAGGAAATGTGTTTGGGCTTTTGGCAAAGGGCATGAATCTAAATCTCATGGATTTTTATTCATTACGAGAATGCTATTTGACTTGGTTAACAAGTATTTGAGAAAATATCTGAAAAGCTGACTAAGTTTTCAGGGCACTAGAATATTATTGGGAGATCTGGTAATTTTTCTGCAGTTCTGTTACCCTCTGACCTGAGCAAAAAAGCATTCAATTCTGGGACATAAGCTGCAACCCAGTAGCCTAATGAATAATGGTATCTGAGCGATAAATAAATGTCAGAAATAACTGAACAATCATGACTTACAAGCAATAATCTGATTTAGAAAAATATTAAATTAGGATCTAAATGGAAAGCGGTGTTTAAACATTTCCATTTGAGAGACCCAGATTGTGCTTTGCTAAGTGGTGTTGGTGGGCAAAGGGCATTTGTTTCTGCCCTGGCAGGAGCGTGATTGATGCCGCTGCTTCTGCAAGCCTAGTAACCAACTATTATTACAGCAGCTCTGAGGTTTGTCGCTGGGCTGTGCAAACAAATGATCGACATCTTGTGGGAATGGCAGTAAGTGGAAGGGCCTCGGTGGAAAACATCATTTGTGAAATAAGCTTTTCAGTCCAGAATTTAGCTACCGAGAGTGTAAAAACAAAGGTCTTTGCAAGAGAGACAGTGAGCAAAGCATGATGGATAATCTCGGCCATGCACGTAATTGCTTCCAGGTGTCTGGCCACTTTATTACTCTTGGGGTTATGCTACCACCCTGACAATGTTTTCTTTCTCAAACACGATAACTCCTCAGAAGGCTGGTGCCAGCAGTTACTGTTACCTACCTCACTCTAGGTTGACTCGATTAGGGCCCAGTCTCTAGACAAACTGCCACATTAGGGAGATTTAATAAGGTGAGCATATAAAATGGAGTTTAGGGAAACCCCATGAAAAGGTAGCTGAGAAGTTTGTTTTCTCCATGTGGGTTAAGTTGTATACTGCTAGGGCTATTGCCACCTTTTTGAAAGGCAGTTTTTTTCTCCTCTGTGTGACATTTTTAAACAAAGTACATGGCTTTCTTTTTGTTTAACTGGTTGGATTTCTAATGCCATTTTTAAGGATTTTTGGTATCCACAATTCAGTGTTTAATAATTTAATTCCCATGCAAACAGAGTAAAAATATAAGGTGTTCTTGCCTGAATGACAACACCTAGAAATAACAACGTTGAAGCAGTGTTCTTAACCACCTGCTTTTCTAGGCTAGGGAAAATAATCACAAAAGCTTAAAAATAACATACCGTATTTCATTACTAAAAAGCTTGTTCCAACAATAATCAATATAAATTCTGATGTCCTTTACATTCTTTGATATAGACAGATTTAGGAGTTGTCGAAAATTCAATATCTGATTTGCTATAAAAAGAACAAAATCTCGTAAATGAAAATAAATACTATGGACATTTTGTATCTATTTACAGTTTTTCTCCCCACAGTATCTCTAGAATCCATGGAGAGAGAGGGAATTTTTTTTTTTAATTGGAAGTAAATAATAAGATTTGATTAAAATATGGCATACAAGATAAATATGTACAATAACTCCTCTAACTTATTTTAACTTTAGATAGTAGTTGACTGAAAACATCCTCTAAAGAAACATATATAAAAGAAACATATATATATCTATACATATATTCAGATTGTAGTTGATAAAAGTAGATATTACCTTTAGATAGTAGTTGACTGAAAACATCCTCAAAAGAAACATGTATAAAAGAAACATATATGTATACATATATTTATATGATATTATTTTATACTTTGACAAAAGCATTTTTATACTTTTTAAATTCTGACAAAAAAGTCATCAAACAATAGAAATAATTTTATGTTTATTAAATTTTTTATTACTCTATTATTTTAAACAAATTGATCCTTGGTCTTCAGAAAAATTATTTCATACTATACACTGGTTGGCATGTACAAGATGAAGGTTCTGCCCTTGAGGCACAGGAAGACAATTATGTTTTAGAGCACTGCAGTTTGGACCATCAATCATTCATTTTTTCACAAGTATTTGGGTCCTTTTTCTCTTTTTGACCTTATTTCATATATTTGCAATTCAGAAATGTGCTCAAAGTTTGGCTTTTATATGTAAAAATTTAAATATATTTTTACTCACATGGCTCAAACAAATTTTACACTAAAAATGAATTGTGTTGGAATATAGAGCTAATTCCCAAGGAGGCACTGAAGCATCACTATTGACCTGGGTGAGGCCCAGCTGTGTCTGTACACCAACAGGGGTATACGGCGTAAAGCAAGATGGTTATTAAAAAATGTAATAGCATGAGAATTCCAATGCATTTTAATAAACTCATCTTTCTACAGTTTAAGTTAATTTCTTCTACAAGAATACATGTATATGTATAAAATGGTCCTCGTTCTTATTAAAAAGATAATAATAACCTTTCACTGTGAAAGTGTGCCAAGCAAGAGGCTTTTATTTTTTACAAAGCAATTTAAATGGGGACCTGGAGTAGATGATTTCACATGATATTTACAACTTCACCAATTTTAATAATTTATCTACATTTATTTTACATTCTCCATGACTGAATGGTGAGTCTAGAATATGGCATGAATTTTACCCCCATTTACTAGGCCATTCTTGCTGGGAAGGTCTCTTTTACTCTGTAGCCATTTAAAGGTTTCATTCTGTTTCTCTTGAACCTACCCTTTCTTGACCATCTCTTCCTGTTTCTCTTAGTGATAGAAAAAAAAAAAATCATCCCGGTAATAACCTCCAGTTCCTTCCCATGAGGGTTCTGCAACCTCCCTGAAAATAGAGCCAACACCCCTGGGCCCCTTGACGTGCTTGAATTTGTAGTGTGAACCCAGCATAAGGCCTTTCTCTGAGAACCTTACCTGAAAAAGTACAGTGAAACGTTCCGAAGGAGCAGTCAGTGGCTCTAGTGGGAAATGGCCCAGGACAAAAAGTCTCCTCTTCATCTAGGGACCTGGAAAGGCTTTCAGCAAAGAAAAAATATTATAGGATTATTATTTTTCTCTCAAAGGTGTCAAACATTCTAGAAGAAGACCACCAGAAAACAGGTGAGAAAAGCAAAAGCTTTATTGCTCATAGTAGGAAGGTCAGTAGGAGAGCAAGACTGACCCTACCTTCTGGTTGTTAGCAGAGGTTTGAGATGTGACACAGGCATTTAGGTCTCAAGAAAAGGGCACAAGACACAGCGATATAAGAAGGGGTGGATGCAGGGATAACTGAATAGTTCTGCTTTCAGAAACACGTTCCTAAGCCTGAGCCAGTCAGGGAAAAGAGCATTCTGTGATCATTGGCTCATCAATAATATGACTAGGCCGGGCACGGTGGCTTATGCCTGTAATCCCAGTACTTTGGGAGCCTGAGGCCGACGGATCACTTGAGGTCAGGAGTTCGAAACCAGACTGGCCAACATGGTGAAACCCCGTCTCTACTAAAAATACAAAAAAATTGCCAGACATTCTGGTGGGCACCTGTAATCCCAGCTACTGGGGAGGCTGAGGCAGGAGAATCACTTGAACCTGGGAGGTGAAGTTTGCAGTGAACTGAGATTGCACCACTGCACTCCAGCCTGGGTGACAAAGTGAGACTCCATCTCCAAAAAAAAAGGCAATTTGGGCTTGAGTCTTACAGTTCTTTTTACCTATAGGTTGTGAGAAGATCTGAAGCTGTTACCATGACACTGAGTCTTGTCATGCCAACAGGATGAGTACTGTCCCTCAGGCAGTGCTCTGTCCTGCTGTTTCCTACCTCTGAGACTTGAATCTTGCATCTTCTCTGTTTCTAAAGTCCTCCCTCAACTTCACCTACCCAGACCTTAACCATTCTATGTGGCTTAGCTCAGACGTTATTTCCTGAAGTTTTCTCTGATTATGGCAAGGACTGCTATCTCCTTTTGAAGTCTATATGGGTTGACTGTAATGCTATTATTGCATTTCCCTCCTATTGCCTTCTATTGAGGTTATTTGTGTATTTATCCAAATCCTTTATTGGATTTATAATCACTTAGCAGAGAGAAAATTCACATGTGCCAGGCAGTGGGTTACATACTATCTGTGCCTAATCTCCTTTAATCTTGGTGAAATCTTTCTAATCTAGGCATTATTGCCTTCATTTTTAAAGTGAAGAAACTGAGGATCAGAGAGTTTGAGGGACTTGCCCAGGTCCCATGTTGGTAAGGGGTGGAATGGGGATTTGCACTTAGGTGTGTATGACCACAAAACCTAGGCTCTTTCCCACCTCCTTATGCTGATACTCTTAGGGCAGGGATTGGAACTAATTTTTATTCTCTGTAGGAACTCTTAGATATTTGTTGATTTAATTAGTGATCTTAACCAGTCATGTGGCATTTGGCTTTGTCGATATTATATTCTGAAATTGTTGAAAATGGCATTAAAGAGGAGTAAATCTTGAATTAGACATTGGGATTCATTGATTCCCTGTCATTTTTGCATTATAGCTTCCAGTGGTAGAGTAAAATGATGAGGAAATGATCTATTTAACCCAAAGTCCTTAAATTTATCCCTACCCTTTTATTGCACTTTTAATATGAATGAATTAAAGAATTTTGGGGAGCACTTAGTTGATTTAAAATACCAATAGCAAGTAAGAGAACTGGTCTTCTGATTTTTCTTGATCTCATAACAGATTAAGTGGATATTGAACTCTGGGTCATCCTGAAAGCAGAGAGTGTACATACATTTTGTCTGGAGTCACTATTTCTAGGGAGGAGATCATTTCAAGTTCTGTTTAGTGTAATGTCCCTGGAATTGTCTAGTGGTCCATTTCATGGAAACCTGTTGCGGTTAATATAAAAAGCTGCAACACAAAAGGTGCCTCAAGGTGCTCTGTCTGCTAGCAAAGTGAGTGAGCTCAGTGGAAGAGAGGCAGCAGGCAGCTGGAGACGACTGAGGTAACATAGAGGAGTCATGTGGCTTTGGCAACCAGGGAAGGAGGGTAGCAAGAAGGTCAAGACAACAAGCTCGACAAGGGTAGAGGCTAAGTCTCTCTTGTTCATTCTTTTAATTCCTAATACCCAGCAATTTGCTTGACACAAGGTGCTCAAAATCTAGCTGTTGAATGAAGAGTGATTAAAAGCTGCCATGAAACTGTTTTTGCCAAAATATCAATTATGCTATATAAGATGTGAATAACAGGCTGTATTATAGGGGACCAAGAGACCCCTTATTTGTGAACACTAGTGAGACATTCTCAGGATTATCCTGAATTAGATTGAGGGAATTTGGGGGCTGAGGAGCAGTGATTTTCCACAGTAGGACTAAACTGGAGATTAATGTTTCTTTGCCTCTGATCCCATTATTGCCCCAGGTACTTATGGCCTGAGAAAATGTAATATACCTATGTATTCATGTTGAGCTTTATACCATAGGAGATGGCTTACAGGATAACAAGATGAGTTCTTTTGGAAACTGCATTGTTATTTTCAGAGACCATTTAGTAAATTATCATTATGATGATTTTCAAATGTCAAATAGGTCTTATTATAGCTAGAAAGAGTTAATGTAACTTCCAAAAATCCTTTACATAGTCCTAGGGGTTAAGATAGTCCCAGGTTGGCTGGGTGCGGTGGCTCACGCCTGTAATCCCAGCACTTTGGGAGGCCAAGGCGGGCAGATCACAAGGTCAGGAGATCGAGACCATCCTGGCTAACACGGTGAAACCCCGTCTCTACTAAAAATACAAAAAGAATTAGCCAGGCGTGGTGGCGGGCGCCTGTAGTCCCAGCTACTCGGGAGGCTGAGGCAGGAGAATGGTGTGAACCCGGGAGGAGGAGCTTGCAGTGAGCCGAGATCGCGCCACTGCACTCTAGCCTGGGTGGCAGAGTGAGACTCCGTCTCAAAAAAAAAAAAAAAAAAAGATAGTCCCAGGTTAAGCTATTTCCAAATTTAGTTTATAAACACAAGACAGTATATGTGGTAAAAGATTTGGAGATATTATAAAATTATTTAATTTGGCCATGATCTTAGCTCCAGTTTAATTTACCTTCTACAGCCTGGTATAATACTCCTAAGACTGCTGACTTTGAATTCCATTTTGAGCTTGCAAGCCTTTTAAAAAACCTTATTTCCTTAAAAGGAACAAGAAGCCCTGTTTTTGTCCCTCACAGAGGAATTTGTGCAGGAAACAAGGAGGTAACGGGGTTAGTTATTTGAGGCAGATTCCTTCTGTGTGCAGCAGCATTCACTGAATTGCATCTGAGGCTACAAAGACAGTTTGCTTAAAATAGGTATAAGAGCTTTCTGTTGATCCTAGAGAGCAAATGAAATCAAGAGCACACCATACATCTCCTGCATTTCAGAATTCCTAGAAGATGCTTCTGCTTTTTCTTATTGGGATGTGATGTAAAAATTTGTGGTGAAAGGCAGATGTTCTTAATTAGCACCTTGAAATATTGCAGATAGCATATAAGTGTGTACATTTGGTAGTAAGTCCCTAAATGAACTTGAGAAGCAAAGACATATTTTGAGGGGAGAGGAATGGAGGGCCTGAGAAAACGAAGCTTGGTTGGATGAAGAATGATCCTAATTCTCAGTTGATGAATATGGTCCTTGTTTCCAGAGAAATTACATTTATCCGCAGGAAAGAAGCAAGTAGAGCAAATCTCAAACTGGAGACGTGGTTTCCTTGGCTCCTAAGGCTGAAGGCAGCAGCTGGAACCCAGCACTTGGTGTGTCCCGAGCAGCTGGATTTTCAACGGTTGTCACCACGTTGCATTCAGAAATGGAGGTTTTGGGAGTTTTTGTTTTTGTGTTTTTTCGACATTGTCGCTTAGGTCAATATGGGTGTCCAAGGTTTCTGACCAGATGGCTGCAGAATTGTCCTCCATATAGCTTTGGTGGACTCAGCTCATCCATTTATCCATTGTTTAACAACAAAATATAGTCAAACTTGTAAAATGGTTAGGACTTGTATCAAGTCTAGATAAGCAGCCTAAGAGTTATGAGGGAACAAGGTCAAGGCTTTGAGGACAAAGGCCAGGCTTCCGTATAATGCCAGGTTCCATGTAGCAAGAGGCAGAGTGGGAATAAGATAAAACATGAACAAATCAAGGTTGTCCATGTGGAGAAAGACGGAAGAGAAAATTCCAGGGCTGGATGCTAGAGAAGCCACACCAAAGCCTTTCTTCTCTACTTCCTGAGGAAAACTGACTTATGCCTTCTATGATAGGATAATACTTTGGATTTACATAGAAAAAAACACCCATTCCACAAAATATTGACAATTAGAAGAACTAAATATTTTCTCAAACATTTTTATGTATAAACATTTCTCTTAAATTTACAATATAAACCTTATAAAAGCAAGAACTGTGTTTCACTCACTACTGCATTCCCAATGCATAGGACAGTATCCAGTAAATGTCAATTAAATGAATAAAACAGAAATGAAACTCTCATGCACTAGGAACTGTGCCAGACACTATGGACAAACCCAGCTCTGGCCTTGAAGGGTTTATAGGGAATTTAGGGCATATCTACAGATAACATATGCAAAGTAGAAAGTGGTTCAGAGGAGACTGTATTTAATGAGTTTATGGTGAGGATGGAGTTTCCCTCATGGGTGGGAAGTGGGGATAGAAAAGGGAAGACCCTGTATGGTCACTTATGTTTAGTGTTAACTTTACAGGTTGATGTGGGGCTTAGAAATGGCAGAGATGGACAAAAAGATGTTCCACGCCAAAGAAAATCTGTAAGTAAGGAGATTTTAGAAGGTGTAAGGGACTCTGCGTAGCTCATTTCAGCTAAAGTGAAAGCTACTCGATGGTGATCATGAGAAGTGAGGTGGGGAATGTGAATCAAGATAAATGGATGGAGGCTCTGGAATGCCACAGAAAAGAAAATGGGGGCATTATTCCATACGAATCAGGGAGAAGTATTGAAAGTTTTGGAAAAGGAGAAATATGGTCAGGGTTGAACTTTCGGGAAGTGCATTTGACAGCAGGATAGGTGATAAATTAGAGGAGCATGAGGCTGGAGGCAGCTAGGGAGCCCTTCATGGGGCTCAGGCAAAAGGCCACAAGCATTTGGACCACAGTAGGGGCTATGAGCATGAAATGTGGAAGCAAATGTGAGAGATGCCCCAGAGGGAGGGGCCCTTAGTGCAAGTGTTTGATGCAGAGCTGGAGATGTGAAGTGGAGGTTTGGGAGAGAAATCCGGATCAGAAAAAGATTTGGAAGCCATTTGGACAGAGCTGTGAGTTGAAGCTGTAAAAATTGAACCAGGCACCAAATGAGTGAAGAGTAGAATAAACAGAGAAGGAAAGATCCTTTAAGGACACCTGAATTTACGGAGACAAATACAGAGGAAGGACTGGAGAAGAATGCAGAGAAGAGATTGTCAGAAACATAAGAGAATGAAGAGTATGCATTAAGGAAACCATAGGGAAAGGATTTCAAGAAGTCCAATAGGGTCTAGTGTGGTGAAGAATGTAAACTGAGGAAAAGGCTCGGTCAACAAAATGTTCACCAGAGACACTTAATTGAGAGTAGTACATGACAGAGATGGATTGAAGGTGATATTGCATCACTGACAGTGAGAAAATCTGGCAGCAATACAATCCACTAATTCAGAAAGTTTTGGAGATTAAGAGCAAAGAGATAGAGTAGGGTCTTGATGGGGTGCTGAAAGAATTGGGGAAAAAACTTCAGGATAGGACAGACTTGTACTGCTTATTTAATGAAGGAGAGGAGAGAGGAGGAAAGAAAGAGGGAAAGCGAGAGAAAAGGAGAGAGGAAGACAGGAAGGGAGGGTGAGGGAACAGGTGGGCATTGAGGGAGAGAGAGAGAGAATATTTGATGCTGTAAGGTAACAGGAAGAATAAATGTCCTTAGATTGTTAAAATTAAAAATCTGAAATCTCCTAACATAGTGTGTAAACAATGCAGACGAAAGCTGGAGATTAAAGGGACTTTACTACTTCAATTCGTGTGTGTGTGTGTGTGTGTGTGTGTGTATGTGTGTGTGAAAGAGAGAAAGAGAGAGAAATGGAAAACTGGAGGGAGCACTTGGGAATATCCTGGAATCATTAGACATTTTTATCTTTGGTTCTTTCCAGTAGGGCGTGGAAAAGGGGTTCAGAAAACAGACATCCGATAGTTTATTGTGTATAGAATGTTTACCTGAATTCTGCTTTTTGCTAAGGCCTAAATTATGTTTTTGCAGAAGATCTTTTTTCTTGTTATGTTCTTATCATTAGTTGAGTGGCGTGTCCCTGAGTGCTTCTAGTCGCAAGTTTGGAAACACAGACCTAGACTTTTTTCTTTTTTTTTGAGATGGAGTCTTGCTGTGTCGCCCAGGCTGGAGTGCAGTGGCACGATCTCGGCTCACTGCAGTCTCTGCCTCCGGGGTTCAAGCGATTCTCCTGCCTCAGCCTCCCGAGTAGCTGGGATTACAGGCGCCCACAACCACGCCCAGCTAATTTTTGTATCTTTAGTATAGATGGGGTTTCGCCCTGTTGGCCAGGCTGGTCTCAGAACTCGTGGCCTTAGGTGATCCGCCCACCTCGGCCTCTCAAAGTGCTGGGATTACAGGCATGAGCCACCATGCCCGACCAGACCTAGGCTTTTGATTCCAAAGTACAGAAACTTAATATTTGAAGGTGTGGTCATGATCTGCTTATTCATGTGAATGGCCCAGGTTACAATGGCCCAATCTAGTCATTTTGTACCTTTCAAGGGCTATTTCCGTTTGTTTCTGGGCATGGGTTTAGTCTGCTGCTGAAAATGGAAGCCAGTGCCAAAATTACACGCATATTCATAAACTATAAACAAACACACAATTATACACACACAATCTGACACACCCCCTATAATAATAAACTGAAACCAAAGGCACCACACAAAATACTTTTTTTGCTTTGCTGGCAGAGTTTGTGGAAGAGTTTTTGTACTACAGGGCTCAATTTTCAGAGTTTATTACAAGTCCACAATTAACGATAGTACATACAAAAGAATTATTCTCAGATGTACTATTGCAGTACTGTTTGTAACTCAAATATGCACTATCTGGGGCTTTGTTTGAGGTTGACAATATAGGACTTATAATAGACCTGGTTGAGTTTTCAACATATTCTTGGAAAAGTTCTTTTATTTGCTTTTTAGCATACATGAATCTTTGCAATTTATTCTCCTGTTTGGACTGTATAAACAACATCAAGATGCTTTTTCTATTCATTCAAACAAACAATGACTTTGTAACTAAGTAGAAAATTAGTAACAGGTGAAAGTTTATTTTTAATGACGTTGATATCATATTACTGTTTAACTTACAGAACAAACTTCCCCATGTCTCTTTAATGTTTCAAAATTATTTACAAATTAAACTTAACCTCTAAACATGCTCAGAGCATAAAAATGGCAGCCTCTTTATCCTGTATTACTAACAGAATACAAAGGATATTGCTTTGTTCTGATTTTTTTCTTTGCAATTTATTTTTAAAACATCTTGCATTATAAAAATTTACATAAAGCTGTCTTGGAGATGTTTTATTTTGTACTTGTATGTAAATCAAAGTTCTGTGCTTGGAATTATGTTTCTTTTAAAATCCATACTAATATTTGCTTTTACTAGCTGTATTTTTATATTGTGTACTGTATATATTTGTTCCTGTTCTATTTCATTCTTTTAACATGATTTTGTCTTTTGGTGACTCTTCTTTGTAAGTGTTCCCTTTCACTGTTGTAAATCTACAGAGCTTTTTATTTTATTTTATTTTTTTTGAGATGGGGTCTTGCTTTGTGCAGTGGCACAATCCTGGCTCACTGCAACCTCCACCTCCTGGGTTCAAGCAATTCTCCTGCCTTAGCTTCCCGAGTAGCTGGGACTACAGGTTCCTGTCACCATGCCCAGCTCATTTTTGTATTTTTGGTAGAGATGGGGTTTCACCATGTTGGCCGGGCTGGTCTTGAACTCCTGACTTCAGATGATCCGCCCACCTCAGCCTCCCAAAGTGCTGGGATTACAGGCGTGAGCCACCGCAGCTTCTAATAATCAATGTAAAAAGAATATTTATTAAGTGTTAAATCCTCCCTACCCCTTCGTCTTTCTTTAAAAAGTCATAGTGTCTAGCACCTATTGAACTACATAAGATCTAGTTTTACTTACTATGTCCCTAAATCTGTTACAAATTTGTATTGGAATAGTCAATTTTTGAATGATTTTATTAATGACACCTTTATAAAACATTTAGACCAGAAGGAAATCTATTTCAGTTCAATACAAAGAATGTTTGAACAGTCAAGAGCTCTTTGGAGATGGGAATGGTGGCCTTGAAAGGTAGAAGGGATTGATGGATTGATGGTCCCCTGGGGGAGAAGTGTCCCTCTTAAATAAGATACTGAGGGAAATTGCCCGTGCCTAGTTGTTCTTGTTATGTGGGATGCTAAGAATCTTACAGTCTACGAGAATTGCAGACTTGAGAGTAATTCCACGATGGATCTAACTGAAGCAATGCGGGTTTTGAATACCAAAGTGTGAAAGTTTATTTGTGAATAGGTTTGAGGAAGGGAAAGTAGGTTTTTATAGCCTCGAAAATGACTTTGGTGACAAGTTAGCATTTCATTTTCTTTTGCTCCAATAGATTTTCTGTCTCTTTTTGAAGGCTTTTACTTGTAAAAACTTTTTAAAATACATGTGTCTCCAAACTAAATATTTTTAACAGTCTCGTTTTTTCTCAAGTATAAAAAAAGTTGATTAGAATGTGAATTTGAGAGCATGACTTCTTCATCTAGCCTTTGTCATTCTTGTGTCATATTTTATAAATTCTTGTGAATAGTAAATTCTGCAAATACTGCCCAGATTTAGTTCAATTCCACTTAATAAACAATTTATTAGCTATGAGGTAGGTACAGTAATCATGTTAGCATAAGACCCAGTTTTATAATTAAGGATTTTGCATCCAGAGAGATTAAAAAGTAGATATGAAGAACCAAATGGCTTACTTTTTCTTCCCTTCTATTTCTCCATAAAATTCCCTTTCCTCTTCTCCCTCTCCACTTCCCGCTCCATGCACTGGGGAACTGAATGAGTAAATGCAGACTAGGGTGCCAAGGCTGGTTTGGGAGCAGTTTAGCTTGCAAATATGTTCTGATGATGGAGGTGTCAGTGGCTTAGAGGAGAACCAGACCCGAGGGAAGCCTGCAAAATTCCTTTAGGCCAGAGAATAGGTTCAATTCATCCATCTACTGCCAGTGCCCAGCAAGTACCCAGCACCAACCCTATTGATTTAAGCCATAAATGGGCAGGACTAATCTCACTATCACGCTCCCACCTACTTTTCAAGAACCTTTCTTTTTCTCCTTTCTTTGGTGTAATCCCCACTATCATGCTTCTCAGGTAGTCTGTATTCTCTGATGGCCTTAAGCTAACCCAAGGCCCTCCCACACCTAAGCTTGATCTCCAAAATGCACTACCTTCTTCTACTCTAAGGAGGTTATTTGGGTTATTTCTGCTCTGTAATGAAGGAGTCCCAGGTTCCTAGGAGGTGTTTGCATTTTAAAGACAAATGCATTGATCAAGTGATTATCTAGCTAGAGTGAGGTGTTGGGTGACGCTAGTGGAGAGCATAGTTCTGGGTTGGGTAATCCTTGCCTGATCTTCTCCCACATTTGCTCTGCCTTACTTTGTCAAAATACTAAAATGTATGGAATCAGTGCTGCAGTTGCAGATCATGGACTGTGACTTTCTCCCACTTTTGCAGAGACACTGCATCTCAAGGGCTCAGAGAAGAAAGAGCTGCTACTTAGTTAGAGAGTGTGTGTTGACAGACTATCTATATCACACATATATGAAATCTAGGCTCCCAAATGTGGGGGCCTCTCAATTTTCTGGCAGCACAGTTCTAAGCACATTATTGGCATTGCTCCAGTTACCTATTGTTGCATAAAAACCACTGAAAATGGCTGGGCGTCGTGGCTCACGCCTGTAATCCCAGCATTTTGGGAGGCTGAGGTGGGCAGATCACCTGAGGTGAGGAGTTCAAGACCAACCTGACCAACATGGAGAAAACCAATCTCTACTAAAAATACAAAAATTAGCTGGGCATGGTGGCACATGCCTGTAATCCCAGCTACTCGGGAGACTGATGCAGGAGAATCACTTGAACCCAGGAGGAGTGGGTTGCAGTGAGCTGAGATCATGCCATTGCACTCCAGCCTTGGCAACAAGAGTGAAACCGAGTCTCAAACAAACAAACAAACCAAAAACTGAAATGTAGAGATACAAAACATCATCCATTTCACCATGCTCAGGATTATGTGGGTGAGGATTCACATACAGCATAGCACTGTGATGTCTGGGGCCTCAACTGGGAATGGGAAGACGCAAATGACTAGGGGTAACTCAAGAGACTGGGAACGGAAGCACCTGGGGGCTTCTCCACTCATATGTCGGCATCTGGGCTGAAATACTCTAAGGCTGGGCTCCATTGGGATCGTTTCCTGGGACACCTCCATGTCTCCTCTCCACATGGGTTCCTCATAACACAGTAGCTGTGTCCCCAGAAGGAGTGTCAGGGAAGCAAATGTTCCAGGAGAACCAGGGGAAGCTGCATGAGTTCTCTCACCTCCCCTGGAAGTCATGAGGCATCATTTCTGCCACAACCTTTTGGTAACAACGGAGCTGGTTGGCCAGCCCAGATTGAAGCGGAAAGGAAGGAGATACCACTCCTTGTGGGTGATGGGACTTTTCTGTGGAAGCATGTGTGGCATGAGAGTTAATGGTGTGGTCATGTTCAGAAAGTGCCACAGCACTTCACAGTCTTGTCCCTTATTAGCGTAGCCCACGCTTGATTCAGAGTCTTTAATCCTCTCCTCCACCCTGCAAAGTAAGCATTATCCTCATTTCTAAGCTGAAGAAACTAAGGTGCAACAAAGCCTAGAAACTTGCTTCAGGCCACACAGCCCCCGAGTGAAAGAGCCAGGATTGGACTCAGGTCTGTGTTACTTAAAAGCCCACATTCGTTTCATCATGAGATATTTTTATATTTGAATATATGGGGAAAGGGGAAAATTGTATTTAACAGAACTAATTTCAACTTGCTCTGGTAATTAGCAAATTATAAGGGATTATTTAAACTGAAACAAATATATGTTCATATTTGGGGAATGAGAAAGTCCCCACACAATACAAGTCATTTTCCTTTCTTATTAATTTTTATTGTTGTTCTACTCTGGCATGAGTTAAAAATATGATGTAAACATGAATGTAGAAGTCTGAATTTAGTTTATGTACTGCTTAGGCATTATTGATGTAGTCAAATGTTTTGTGAGGGAAGGAACAATATCTGTAACATTTTTAATAGTCATTGAACAATAGATTCTCTGAAAATGTTAACAATATGTGGCAGATGTAACCAAAAAAAATCAAATTGTTTTTAACTACATTCCTTTTTCCAAAATTTTCCAATACACCCCTCTGCAGCTCCTCTGACATTAATTAAAAACAACTTGTTGAAGCATTTGTGATGTATTAGATAGAATTTAAGATATTTTGTTTTCAAAGGAAAAGCATAAATAGACAAAAGCCTGTGTTTGTATCTGTAAGCATTTGTACATTGCTGTGACCCAGAGTTAGCTGAAAGGGTAGAAGATATTTTACAAAATATATACAAATGCTGTGTCTGGTTCTAGATTCTTTGTGCGTGTGTGTGTGTGTGTGTGTGTGTGCGTGCACGCATGAGTGGGTATGAAGTGGATAAAGTTACTGGAAGAAACATGTTGCTTTTCCACGAGGAAAAATATTGCTTTAAAAATAGTTTTGATTTATATAACTTGCATATATTTACTTTAGAGAAGAAAGAGTAAATTATTAGGCCTCTGAATGACCAGTAAATTCCATGGACAGAGATTCCTCATAATAGTGTGCTGTTTTGCTTTCTAGATAAATGTGTTAATAATTTATAATTCTCAGGCAGTTGGAGTGGTGATCCCGAGATGCTTTCAGAGAATGGAACCTTGACTCTGATATATGTCATTATCGCTAATTGAGCATTTGTGTCATTATTCACAGTTTGATTTTAACATTTCTTCTCTAGAACTCCCACAGAGCTACAAGCAGCTGACATATAGGATGGTCCATAAAAAGCATTATAATTTCAGAATCTGGGAGGAAGTGGTGTTTTTCTAGTCAGGAAAGCTCAGAATCCAAGAAAGGGCAAGGGCTGTGCTCCCTCCTTTAGACTGTGTTATTTTGCAAGGGTTGCTATAACAAAGTGCCACAGACTGGGTGGCTTAAACCACGGAAAACTTATCATCTCGTAGTTCTGAAGCTAGAAGTCAGAAATCAAATATATGTTTGAGCCAGCCATTGGTTCCTCTGAGGGCTGTGAGGGAAGGATCTGTTCCAGGCCTCTCTCCCTGGCCGTAGATGATCATCTTTTCCCTGTGTCTCTTCACATCGTCTTCCCTTCATGCTGTCTCCAAATTTCCCCTTCTAATAAGGACATCAGTCATATTAGATTAGAGCACACTGTAATGACCTCATCTTAATGTGATAACCTCTGTAAAGATCCAATCTCCAAATAAGGCCACATTCTGGGGTACTGGGTGGTTAGGACTCCAGGATTTGGGGGGTACAGTTTTACCCATAACAGACTCCACCATGAGCTTTGACTCAAGCATCTGCTCAGAAGAATCACAGTTATGGATTTGGAAAGGGACATGAAGCCCTCCGATGCTTGAGAATCTGATGGCTCAAAAATCCCCCTAGGAAAAAGATCACTAAACTTCTAGTGCAGGGGTGACTGCATGATTTATTATCCAAATGGGGACACTTGAGAGCCAAAAAGGGCTAGCTAGAAGACATGCTGTGCCACAGGTACATCCCAGAATGGTCACTCTACTCTAAACAGATGTATGCCATTTTGAGAACCCTCCATTTAGAACGCCTGCATTCCCACCATTGTGTGGCCACCTCCAAGTGCCTGAGAGCCCTTGTGCAGCACGGAGCATAATGACAGCTACAGTCCTTGTTTCTGAACATCAAGTGTGTGCAATTCCTCTCTGGATGTTGTCTCATTTAATCTTTGTAATATTCTGCAAGGTTAAGTCTTCTTTCCTTTTCACAGATGAGTAAAACAAGACCCAGAGAGGGTCAACAATTCAATGGAGGTCACATAGCCATTAAAAAGAAAAGCCTGGATTCCCATCCGGGTTACTTAGTTCTCAAGCCTCTCTCTTCATCAATGTCTTTTAACATTTTGTGGAGCCATTTTGTTTTCCTCTCACACACATTGCCCACCAGCCGCCCTGGAATGCAGAAAATTGGTGTGGAGGGACTTTTTTGAGTCTGAATTTGCAACTGCTGCAAACAAAAGATGAATGTGATAAACATGCCTTGTGAAAGGGATGTGGGTCTTGTGTTGGTTCTATAACTACACTTGCCCAAAGCATCCCCAGTATAGAAAAGTCCTGTCCCCAATCCCATTATTGTGTAAATGCCCAGAGGAATATAAATCATTCTACCATAAAAACACAAGCACACGAATGTTCATTGCAGCACTCTTCACAATAGCAAAGACATGGAATCAACCTAAATGCCTGCCAATGACATATTGAATAAAGAAAATGTGATACATACAACCATGGAATACTATGCAGCCGTAAAAAGAACAAGATCATATCTTTTGTGGGGACATGGATGGAGCAGGAAGCCATTATCCTTAGTAAACTAACGCAGAAACAGAAAAACCAAATACCGCATGTTCTCACTGATAAGTGGGAGCTAAATGATGAGAACTTAGGAACACAATGAAGGAAACAATGGACAGTGGGGTCTACTTGAGGTGGGTGGGAGGAGGGAGAGGAGCAGAAAAAGTAGCTATTGGATACTGAGCTTAATACCGGGTGATGAAATAATCTGCTCAAAAAACCCCTGTGACATGTGTTTATCTATGTAACAAACCTTGCACGTACCCCCGAACCTGAAAGAAAAGTTTAAAAGAAAAATGCTGTCCTGAAACATTTTGTTAAGCTAACTTACATAGTGCCAAAGATAGTTTTTTGAAAAAAACCTGGGTGGATTGGGCACACATGCCTAGTAAAGTAACCCAGGCTTGCTGATCCTATACCTCCCACACGCCCCCTGAAGCCTTTGCCTCTGGTTATATACTTGGGGTCTTGCTGCCTTTTTCTCACAACTCACCATTTTAGAGCTGCTTATAAGTCTAAGTGCTGGTACATGATCACACATGTAGCACTTAGCAGGGGAGATGATTATGCCCTTTGACCCAGAAAAAAAGATTAAATGATTCAATTCATATTTAATCATTTTTATTTCATTCTGATGCAGAAATCCATTTTCTTCAGAATGAAATAAATGAGTCAATCTACCTCCAGGGAAGAGTTAAGGTAAATGCAATTGCCACATAAAACCCAAATGGCTTAAGGTAGTATTACGTATTTCTAAAAGTAGGCAGTTGAAGATGGAAATGAAACTTAATAATAATATTACAAGCATGCACTGGGATTTTATTATAAGTTTATTAGGATTATAAATATGGAATTTACATGCTATATGTATATTTCAATATTATATTTTGTTAAATTAGTTCAGCAGTCATTAGCATGTTGGTGGTATGTTACTTATATTCCCTTTACATTACATACCCGACTTTTGAGACCCACAAAATGAATTAAAAATCAGTTCTTTACCTTCACAATATATTCCAAAGCTGAGTTTATGTATATTCTCAGTGTTTTAACCACTTAGTAGGTTTTTTGGCTATAGCACCTGTAAAAAATTAAATCTGTTCTGTGATCTGTGTACTTGTGGGGGTGTGTATGTGTTTAAAATTGAGGTTTTGACATGGAAATTAAACTATAAATGACTTAATGACCCACCTCATGATCTACAAAGAAATCAAATGACTTCCTTCTCTAAATTCCTAAATGACGCTTCCAGGGCAGTCTATCATATTCATTTACCACAGAATCCTACGTTGTCTGTATCTGAGCTGTCATTTCCAAACACGGGCTGGAGCGAATCTCATGCCTAGAGCTCAGGAAGTCTGCCACTCTAGTGCACTGCGAGGAGTGTATCCTGTAGTGAGTTGCCCCTCCCCACTTCTTCCTCTGTTTTGTTTCTGTATCTCATCTCCCTCCACGTTTCCACATTTCTACCACACTTGACACACACACACAATTAAACAGGAGCAGGGTGGCCACCAGTTTTCCTAAAATTTCCCATTTCCAAAGCCAAGTCAAATAGGTTAGGACAGTGTATTTTCGCTTGGTTTGGACTAACCTGCGTCTTCCTATGAATTAACGTGCATTTCAGTGAGTGTTGGAAAGAGACATACTTTTAGTAGATTCCGGTTCTGTCGACTACGTTAATTCTTAGAATCCTATGTTAATTTCCATTTAATGTGAGCTTGTTGTTCATGGTTTTAGGGGGAAAAGTATCAAAAGGACTTAATTTGCAGTATTTTTAAAAACACATAATGTTCTGAAGCCTCACTGTAACTCATTTTAGGGTTCAAATCGCACAAGTACACAAATACAAAGTTTTCCAGTACTTTTTGTACTAAATGTACTTTGATGAAATTCAAGGCAGATCAATTACATAGTCACAAATTGAATTGTTATATCCACGAATGGAAGCTATGTTTACAACCATGCCACATACTAGTGAAAGCATGCAGGCAGTCAATAGTGACTACAGAATTTTTTCACAGCGGGGTTTGGGGTGGAAAACGAGTGTGTGGTGGAGGGAAATGGCATTTGTATGGCAAGCACATTTTTTATGTAGAATGTATGTTACAAATTAATTAAAGTAACAGCTTTCTACTTCCAGATGCTTTCCTTCACACCTTATTAACATAGAGAAATGTCAAGGGTCTATATTGGAAAATATTATTTCATTTTACTTGGGGTCATTGGGGGATTGATAGATAACATTTGTATGTGGTATTCAAGTTCCCTCCCCACATTCAAGCAACCCCTTAATGCCAAGGCTGGTAAAAGTTAAAGCAATTTAAGAAAACATGAGCCAAAAATAAAATGTTGACCATGTGAACTGGTTGGTTCACTTAGGTCTCTGATTTCCCATCCCCAGCTCTCATAGCCTGACAGATATCTAGGAGATGATGCCATTGTAGGCATAGCATAATTATGGAAAGAGGAAAAACATGTTAAGCTTTAGAAAGAGAAAAAATCATAAAGATGCATGTAGAAGACTATACTAGCAATGTGAATATAGAAATTCCTCCAGAAACTCAAGCAAGATTCTAAATGTAGTGACTGTTTTCTCCCACTCCCCAGTGCCACTGAACCTA
This sequence comes from Pan troglodytes, assembly GCF_028858775.2. Lineage (NCBI taxonomy): Eukaryota > Metazoa > Chordata > Mammalia > Primates > Hominidae > Pan > Pan troglodytes. The sequence continues at coordinate 52,840,726 of NC_072408.2, read as the reverse complement.
GGGCTACAGTAGGTGTCTTTCTTGCTTTCATTACAACTTTAGCTCATTGTTTCTACTTCTTGCCTACAACTCCCAGACTTGCTACTTATATCTTCAGACTATACCACTCTCATCTCCTCCATGTTGACCACATAGCCTTGGCCACTTTCTCTCATTACTTAACATTTTTAGCTTTTGTTTACTGGCTCTCCATTCAAACTTCAGGGGTATTTCAATATCCACATAGATGATCTTTCTGATATGCTGCCCTTAATTTCCTGTCTTGTAATTTTTTTCTTCTCCACCCCACGTTAGTCATTAACTCCTATTGTCATACATACAATAAGCCTTTATATTACCAATAACGGTATCCCCAGTGGTGATAAACATAATTGATCCTACTACCGTCTCATTGTTTTTCATCCCCTTGTCATCCTTATTTCTCTCTTCACTCAACATAGATTCCAAGGTCTTTCATCATCATTACCATTATCATCACAATCATTATCTCCACTGCCTTATTATATCTTCATTGCATGCACCTAGAAAATCCTAACTGCATGAATTAAACCCTGCATCCACACAGTTAAATGTGGCTGGAGGAAATAAAACTAAAACACAACCCATCACAAAGCCTGGTCTCACTTTAAATTAATGACTGCCATCCTCAACTGGATTGTCAAAGTTGCCAAGCAATCCCACCCCAAATCCCTAGTCAATTCACTCCATTGTTCTTCTAGATAATTATTTTATTCCTTCTCCCTTTCCTTAAAACTTGAAAACCCCCTCCCTCATCTTCACTCTCAGGTGATAACCTTGCTTCCTATGTCACTGAAAATTGTGTCATATATTCCCATCACCACATCTACCAGACCCACTAGCAACTGTATCCACAGGCTTTAGTGTTCACCTACTACTGTGGAAGAATTGTCCGTGCTTGTATCTGCTTAATCCTCTGACTGAGATTTAGATGGCTTCTTTCCTTTTCTCAAGGTTACCACTTCAGCAAATTTTTCCTTTCTTTTCCTGGAATCTATATATTTTCCTCTCTATGGGAAGAAAATTCCATAAATATATAAAGATACCATAATGTCCCCAGCTAAAGCAATACAAAACACTTTCTTGGGCCTGGCGCGGTGGCTCATGCCTGTAATTCCAGCACTTTGGGAGACCAAGGCAGGCGGATCACCTGAGGTCAGGAGTTCAAGACCAGCCTGGCCAACATGGTGAAACCCTGTCTCTACTAAAAATAGAAAAATTAGCCAGGCATGGTGGCACGTGCCTGTAGTCCAAGATAGGAAGCTGGGGTGGGAGAATCGCTTGAACCCAGAAGGCGGAGGTTGCAGTGAGCCGAGATTGCACCACTGCACTCCAGCCTGGGTGACAATGAGACTGCATCTCAAAACAAAAAACATAAACAACAACAACAATACCTTCTTGAATCTGCTTTCTCCTCCATATACTGCTTTATCTTTTTTCTTTACTGAAAAAATTCCTTCAAAGAGATTAACATTAAAGTTTACTAGTTTTCCTACTGAATATGTGTTAGTGGCTAAGGAATCCTAACCAAATTACAAGTTGAAGAAAACATGCACCAGCGTGAAGAGGAAAAGGCAGAAGAAGAAGCAGGTATTTCTGAGTCTTAGCCAGTCAGACTTGATCAAAGTTGCTGTCCCTCTCATCTCTCTCTCTCCATACATCATAACCATTAATATTCTTATCCACGAAGATCAAGCTTAAAAGGAACTAAAAACCTAGAATTTTTGTTTTTATTTTGCTAGTGCTTTTTGGTGAGATATGTATTTGACTCCCAAACACTGAAACTTTTGGTAAACTTTAATCAGCTTTTTGTTTGATGTAAGCCATTCAGGGAGTTTAATGGAAAAAGAGGTGAACATGAGGACAGGCAGAAAGAAGTATCAGGACAGACCATATTCTGCATTTATTATAGTCTTTTTTTGTTAGAAGTTTTTCTATATTTTTCAAGTAGACTGGATTTATTCTTTAAGTAGCCCTTAGATGACTGTAAATCATATGAAGAATATTTACTCACTTTGCTTACAGCTTTAAGATTTGCAACTAAAATGAAATCCTACTTCTACACCTCTGTGTGTGTGTGTCTGTGTGTGTGTGTGTGTGTGTGTGTTGAAATAATGTATTAAAGCTGAATGCCACCCACCATGATGTACAAGAGACTCAAATAGAAAAAAAAGGTCAGATCAAAATTCTATGAATAAATGAAATAAATTGCAAAGTGAAAGAAAACTCCCTAGCTGAAAAACAAAACAAAACAAAATTTTTGGACAATTGCGTATTCCAGGGCAGCAGGTAATGAATTAGTCACCCTTGAAAAGATGCACCATTTAACTGATCAGGACTTCATTTCATATTCCTCATAGGAAAATATTAAATAAAAGTAGTTTTATTCTTCTGAGGCATTTTGTCTTTATAGTTATAACATTTCACAATGTAACTAAACACCTGGCTAATTCAAGAGTCCAGAAATTAGCATACTTCAGTAGTCAAGAGAGGTAAAACTGTTGTCGAAATAGAATCTTTCTTGGAAAAACTACTGGGGACATAGGTTTTTGAAAAACACTTGAGGGTCCCATTCATTTGTACTTTTGCATTTTATGTATATATGACTTCTGTATTTACTTATTCATTTATTCCCAGAAAAATTCAGCATCAAAGTCATTCCTTAAGGCCATGTATAAAAATGTGAAAACCAAGTTAAACAAGAATGAACAAAAGCCATGTGTATGTGAGTGAGGTGTGTGAGACATTATTAGGATATGCTGTCTTTATAAGTCCTTGAACAGGCAGAGCTAAAAAGTGACCCAGATATCATCATTTCTAAAAACTAGAATTATTTTATCATGAAAATGTGATGCTCTAACTGTTCCTGAGAGCACTTCTTTTCCTCTTATCTTTTCTTTAAGTGTACTTCATGGCAAGAAGGAACAATGGTGACTTTGATTTTTGATTTTTTAATTTTTTTGGCTAGTGCCATTACCCTCCTCTTTCCTTTGGCACTTCTTGAGTCAGCAAAAGCCTTTCAAAGCCCTCCCTGAGCTGGGACCTTACAGCTAGCAGAGGCCAGAGTTCTGGCCAGAATCCAGTCCTTATCATTCAAAGTCACTGTTGTTTCTTCTCTGTAGGGGATAGGAAAGAGAAGACAATTTTATGCATTGCTTGCTGCCAAAGTAAGTCATTATTTTGTATCTGCCTGAATAAGATCTTTTCCAAAATTCTCTATCTATAAAACTTTATGTAAATCTTGAAAAATCCTTTCTGCAGGAACCAGGTTTCCTGACAATTGCTTTGTATAATTCATTGACTGGCTGTGCAGAAACCTTTTATCCAACGTAAAATGTCTTTTATTAAAATCTTCATACCAAAGATAAAATAGAGAAAAACCTATTTATAAGTCCCATGCTAAATCTGTTTTTACCATTTTATTTTGATAAAATGTTTCAGTCATACAAAATGCTAGAAGTAATATAACACAGGACTGTGTTTCTAACACTCCCTTAAGAAATAAAACATTGTAAATGCACTGGAAGCCTCCTTGTACTCTTGCCAGCTGCATTTCTTTCCATTTTACACCTAACCCAGGGTTAACTATTGTCCAAAATTCAGTGCTGATCATTCCTCCTGTGACTTTGTTTTTCATATGCTAAATCCTCAAAACAAATTTAATGACCAAAGTCAAAGAAGTCAAAGCACATGAAGCAATAGAACAGACTACATAGAGACTATGTGTATTTTGCTGCAAAATAGAGAGCCTTAGAGCTTCTTCCCACTCTAAAATTCTGTGACTCTATAAAATGTGGAAAATGCAGTAATTCAGCTAATTTGTTTTTATGAAATCCAATACCAATTTTGAAAGCAACCCAATTTTTCTCATTTCCTCATTGATTTGCATTTATTCCTATTCTTTATATTTTTATATTGATTGAGTAAATTACTCTTGGAAGTTTTAAAAATGAAAAAAGTATATTCCTAGGGATGTAACTTCTTGAATTCTTCTCATTAATTCTTCTATTGATATATACTTACAGGGCACAGCTCTCATACCAAAAGCAAATAACGAAAGCACATTGAGCATTAGAGACCCTGTGAGGTTGTGAATTCAATTCGTGTTGTAATTCAGCCACCTATAGGATTACACTTTGGGGTTGTTTTTTAGATCTGAGGCTTCAGACACCGGCTGTGCAGAGGCAACAGTTTTCCTTGGCCTTTTCTACCAGTTCCCCTTTGTGATCTCACACTGGTAGCCTGGACTTTCCTAGAGCCGTTGAACTTGAAGTTTCCAACTTGTCCACCTGCATCAGTGCTTGAGGAGGGTTGGTTAGTGACTTTCTTCTGCATCAATGCCTACGTTTTAGAAAACATAGTTACAACTTAGCCAAGTTGATATAGACCTAAAAGCTTTCTAATTCTTCACCCAGACCTGGAGTTGAAAATTTAATGATTTTCTTTCTCCATGTTCAGAAGTGCACTCAGAAGCAACAAACAACCTAATGTATTATTTATTTCCACTATAATATTGTATGGTAGCAACTTCTTGTTTGTTCGAAGCCTTATATTCTACAAGAATTTGATGATAAGTGATGACAGATGATGATTAAAATAACTATTTTGCCATAGCATTCCATGAACAACTAGTGTCTCCTAAACCACTGGGCACAGAGTCACTAATGCCTTTAAATCTAATTTTATCAGAGTAAGACGGTCAGATTCCCATCCTTACGGTTCTGTTCCCTGGAGCCAATTCTAGTAGCTATAACTATTAGTCAGGATTCAACTGAGGAAGCAGAAGCACTATGAATGTTATGGAGTAAGAGGTTTACATAGGAATTTGGCCTACATGATTGTAGGAGCAGCTGGGGACACAAGGGCCCAAAAGAGGGAATTGGAGGATCAAAGAATATTCACTAAGTAACCCTCCTAAAGCCGGGTATATCCAGCTGCTGGATGAGAGCACACAGGAGAGCAGTGGAGAAGAATAGGGAAGGGCAGAATCTCTGCATCTGTGGGTGATCCTGCAGTCACCATTGGTCATCAGGCCAGCTGACAGGCAGAAGAGCTGGATGTGGAATGGGGAAGAGGAAGAACAAGCTGACTGCTGCTGCATCTGTCTTCTGTGCCTAACCACTAGGACTCTCAAAGAGAAATGGCTGTTGTCATGTCTGCCATCTAAATCTTGTACCAGTTTCTCTTTTTTTTTTTTTTGCCAATTCAAGCCTAGAACCACATAGGAAAGAAGATTCTGTGAAGTAGAGTTCCAGCTTAGCAGAATCGATAGAAAACAAAACCACCACACTGTATTTTCAGTTCCTGGCTTCAATTGCTGACTCAGAATCTATCCTGTAGATGCAGATTTTCTCATTCACCCTTGAGACCTGTCTACTATTATTTATGCTGTACCTGTTACTGCCATGTATCTAAAATGAGTCTACTTTTTGTTTATATATCTGATTTAGCTTTGTTCTTATTTCTGACTTCACCTCCAAATACCCAGGCTTTCCTTTTCTATCTATATTCCCCCCAGTGTTTATCTTCAGCCCTTGGGGGATATTTATCACACTTGTGGCTGCCAGCATATTTTGAACACATTTTCCACATTATGAAATTTCCATTCCAAAATATAGGCAACAACTCACCTTCTCAGCCTTCAATGATCTAGGTTCTGTAACTAGAACTCACCATGATGAGACTGGTATTAAGATTTTGGAGGCAGCAATAGCAGAAGTCTCAGTAGGTATATTCTTTGCTGAGTAACCCCAGGAAGAGACATGGTCCCTGTTCTAATAGGTTCAGAGATGTTGTAGGCACAGTTACAAGCATCCTGAGATTGAGATTATGCATGATTCCTGGATGCAGAGTCTCCAAGATGATTCCTGGACCTCCTGAAGTTTCTACGAGCTACCTAATAGCCTTTGGTAGAGCGCTTCTCAAACTTCAATGTACCAGTGAAGTAGGTTTAGAATTGGGGCCTGGGATTCTGCATTTCCAACAAGCTCCCAGGTAATGGCAAAGCCTCTGGTCTAATTGATACAGGCCTCTACCTGTTTTCAACATTGCTGCTTTTGACATCAGTGCTGAGGCCAGAGTACTAGATAAACAAGAATCCTAATTAGTAAAGCCTAATACAGGTGGTGGTAATTCCTGTTGGAGCTCTGACAAGACTTAATGTTCCTGGGGTTGTATTGAGGTAAACGTTATGCTGCAAAAAGGTCAAGTGGACTTATTTTCTCTCTACCTTGAGAGAAAAAGAATTTCTTACATCATTTTGTTATTTCACAATCTTCTAATTATGATTGGCAGTGTTAGATGATCTCCTAGCTTTAAGTCCCATCTATATATTGTTGATTGCAACATGTCCACATCCATCCCAGAACTCATATATAGATCTCCAGATTTGTATATCCAACTGCCAATTCAACATCTCTACTTGGAAGTCTCATTGCTATTTCAGATTTAACACAAACCAAACTGATCTTATGCTATTTTCCCCAAGACTGGTCTGCCCATAATCTTTCTCCTCCTAGTTAATGACAACTCCATTATTTAAGCTGCTTACATCCAAACCTTGGAGGCATTTGGGATACTTCTGCAAGGCACATCCAATTCATCAGCAAATTCTCTTCAAAATCTGATTCTCGGCACCTTTACTGCCCTCACTTTGGTCTATACCACCATCATCTCTGGATTACAAGCCTTCCAAAACTTCTACCCTTGCCCTTGTTGTCTTTCTGCAGCACAGCAGCCTAAGCTTTGCTGATAAAACATATTGTTTAGGTCACTCCTCTGCCCAAAATGTATCAGTGTTTCTCCTTTTCTCTTGGAGTAAAAGCTAACATCTGCATAATGGCTTGCAAGGGCCTACACGGTTTTGGCGTTTTTCAATGTTTAGCTTTATTTTATATGACTTTGATCCTCTACACTTTTAGCTATAGCCAGACTGGCCTTGCTCTTTCTTAAACATACTAGTCATGGACTTACCTCAGGGCCTTTGCATTGGCTATTTCCTATGTACGGAATGTTCCCCCCTGCCCCCCCAGATATTAACATAAGTTGCTGCCACAGTACCTTTAAGTGTTACTCAAATGTCCCATTTTCTCAGTAAGGTCTTTGTTGGCCGTCCTTTCTAAAATTCAATCCCTTCTGACTTTTTTTCATTTCCCTTCTCTGCTTTAGGTTTTTTTCCTTGTACTTATTACTGTCTACCATACTATACCTTTCATCTATTGTGTATATTTGTTTTTTTCTCATTAGGGTGTGAGCTCCATGAGGGAGAGATTTTGTTTGTTTTGTTTATAGCCTTACTCGTAGTGCCTAGAAATGTGTCTGGCACATGGTAGGCACTCACTGAGTATTTGTTGAATGAATGAATCAACAGAAGAGAAGATGGGTTGGTTTTAGATCCACTGCCCAAGAAGGCTTCAGGCCTATCAGGCAGATATAGTCATTAAATAGGAGTATTCCGGTCTATTAGATAAGATGGCACTGATTGGGAATATTTCTTTCAGTAAAAATTATTCAGTACTAGGAAATGTAGGATATAAAATATATAGAACATAATCTCTGCTTCTAAAAATTGTAACTTAAATTAGGAAGAAAAACATTACTGTGAATAAGTGTAATACAAAGTGGATGTTGGTGGGTGGGGCCATCTAAGAATGTGCTATAAGAAAGTAGTTAGTTTCTAGGTTCACATGGACATATTGCAATGGAGAAGTCACTTTTAAAGCCTTGTTAAATAAAATGATACCTGTAAACACACATCCCAATTTAGTAATTGGTAACCATTATAAGTAATAGCATGTCTCTTTAATAATGCCAATAGAAGAGGAGTTGAATGAAAGAATGCCTGTTTCAGAACTGGCATTAAATTATCATAATTTTTCTGATCAGTTAAGCAATACTGCTTGCTATATAAAATTAGGAGGTTAAGAAATGTCACAAATATTAAATAAAGTCATTGAAAATCACTAATAATTTTACTATCCAGAGTTAACCAATTTCTATGCATATATATAGATGAGATCATATGGTATATTCTGTCTTGTGCTTTATTATTGTTTATTTTTTCCAGAACATTTTATTTTTATCAACAAACATCTTTTAAACATAATTTAATGTTCACAAAATGTTTCATTTTATGTATGTTATATACTTTAATTATTCTCTAATTGTTGAATATTTGTGCCATGTTTTAAAAATAATAAATAATCCTGATATGGTTTGGATTTGTGTCCCTGCCCAAATCTCATGTGAAATTGTAACTCCTAATTTTGGGGGAGGGGCCTGGTGGGAGGTGATTGGATAATGGGAGCCAATTTCCTCCTTGCTGTTCTCATGATAGTGAGTGAGATCTCACAAGATCTGGTTGATTAAAGTGTGTCGCACCTTTTCCTGCTCTCTCTTCCTCCTGTTCCAGCCACATAAGATTTGTCTGCTTCCCTTTTGCCTTCTGCCATGACTGTAAGTTTCCTAAGGCCTCCAAGCCATGCTCCCTGTACTGCCTACAGAACCAGGAAACCAATTTAACCCTTTTCTTTATAAAGTACCCAGTCTCAGGTATTTCTTTATAGCAGTGCAAAAACAAACTAACACAGAAAATTGGTACTAAGGAGTGGGGCATTGCTATAAAGATACCTGAAAATGTGGAAGCAGCTTTGGAATCGGGTAATGGACAGAGGTTGGAAGAGTATGGAGAGCTCAGAAGAAGACAGGAAGATGAGGGAAAATTTGGAACTTCCCAGAGACTTGTTAAATTGTTGTGACCAAAATGCTGATGGTGATAAAGTCCAGGTGGAAGAGGTCTCAGATAGAGATAAGTAACTTATTGGGAATGAGGCAAGGTCCCTTTTGTTATGCATGAGCAAAAAGATTATCTGAAACTTGATCTGAAACAGGAACTTATATTTAAAAGGGAAGCAGAGCGTAAAAGTTTGGAAAATTTGCAGCATGGCCATGTGGTAGAAAATAAAATTAACTTTCTGGGGAGAAATTCAAGGCTGCAGAAATTTGCATAAGTAAAGAAGAACTAAATGTTAATAGGCAAGACAATAGGGAAAACACCTTCAGGACATTTCAGAGACTTCCTTGACAGCCCCTCCCATCATAGGCCTGGAGGCTAGGAGGCAAGAATGGTTTTGTGGGCCAGGCCTAGGGCTGCGCTGCTCTGTGCAGCCTCAGGACATGGTGCCCTGCATCGTGGCCACTTCAGGTCCAGCCATGGATAAAAGTGGTCAAGTTACAGCTTGGGCTGTTGCTTCAGAGGGTGCAAGCCATAAGTCTTGGCAGCTTCCATGTGGTGTTAAGCCTGCATGTGCACAGAGTGTTAGAGTTGAAACTTAGGAGCCTCTGCCTAGATTTCAGAGGATATATGGAAATGCCTGGATGTCCATGCAGAAGTTTGCTGCAGGGGCAGAGCCCTCATGGAAAACCTCTTCTAGGGCAGAGTGGAGGGGAAATGTGGGATTGGAGTCCCCACACAGTGTCCCCACTGGGGTACTGCCTAGTGGAGCTGTGAGAAGAGGGTTACTGTTCTCCAGACCGCAGAATGACAGATTCACCAACAGCTTGCTCTGTGTGCCTGGAAAAGCCACAGGCACTCAATGAAAGCAGCCACAGGGGCAGAGCTGCCCAAGGCCTTGGGGGCCCACTCCTTGCTTCAGTGTTGCTGGGATGTGAAACATGGAGTCAAGGGAGATTCTTTCAGAGCTTTAAGATTTAATGACTACCCTGCTGGGTTTCAGACTTGCATGGGGCCTGTAGCCCCTTTGTTTTGGCCAATTTCTCCCTTTTGGAATGGGAGTATTTAGCCAATGCCTGTATCCTCATTGTATCCTGGAAATAACTAACTTGTTTTGGTTTTACAAGCTCATAGGTAGAAGGGACTTGCCTGGTCTCAGATGAGACTTTGGACTGTGGAATTTTGAGTTAATGCTGGAGGAGTTAAGATTTTGGTGGACCGCTGGAAAGGCATGATTTTATTTTGAAATATGAGAAGGATATGAGATTTTGGAGGGGCCACATCTCATGAGATCTGGTTGTTTAAAATGTGTAGCACCTCACCCTGCTCTCTCTTCCTGCTGCTCCGGCCATGCAGGGCATCCCTGTAGCACCTTCGCTTTCTGCCATGATTGTAAGTTTCCTGAGGCCTCTCCAGCCATGCTCCCTTATAGCCTGTGGAACTGTAAGCCAATTAATCCCCTTTTCTTTATAAATTACTCCGTCTCATTAATTCTTTATAGCAATGCAAGAACAGACACATACAAATACTATCTACTTTCCTATAATTTCCTTAGGATGGATTTCATAACATTATAATCTTAAGTAGAGGTATGATTACGTTCAAAGCCAAAAATACACACTGCTATATAGTACACATCTTCCAGAACAGGTTTTACCAATTTACTCAGTAAGTAAATGAGTAAATAGAGATGAACATTTTTACCAGCTACATAATTATAAAAATATACTTTTCCCACTTAATAATACAGGCATTCTTAATTTTATGTTTCCTATTAACTTGATTAGTGTCCAACATCCTTGGCTTCAAGCAACAATTTCACTGTTGGTAGGAAGAACTTGGAGGTAACACACTGGACACTTGGGAGTATGTTTCTGCTTCATTCACCAGGTTTATACTTAGCATCAGAAGAATTTATCTTACATGACCTAGAGTATGTATTAAAAATGTTTTCTCTGAATCAATGCTATGTTCTCCTGTTAAACCATTTAAGAGACACTGTGGTAAGAAAGCATTGTGCCTCCAGGGCTGCCCCTGGGGGCAAGCAAATTTGGGAAGTCTCATAATGCCAAAATAAACTACCAAATAATGGAATAAAAATCTCATCTTCAGAAGCATTTGCCAAAATGAATTCATTACCTTCATGCCATCGCTGTGAGGCAGGTATAGCTAGTTAGGAAAAACTAACTAAGAATTATAAGGTCCCTTTAAAATAAAAAATGTTACTTAAAAGTTGAATACCAAATCATAAAAAGCAGATAAATATTATTGTCTCAGTTTTATGGACTGAGGAACTGGGTCATAGATATTAAGTGATAAGTAAATTACCCACCAGGGACAATTTAGCTAAGGGTAAAAAGGAATTCATAATTAGAACCCAGGCATCCTCTGGTCTGAGTGTCTATGCTCTGAGATTTGGACCAGGTTTTTTGGCAATGGCATCAGGCAATGAGAACTATTAGAAATTGAAAACTACTGAAAAACGGCTGCATGAAAACAAAAAATTCATAGTTTGTACTGAAATACTCTTTATGTTTGGCAATATAAAAGTGAGTTGCAATTGAATCCATAATAAGGCCATGGCACAGTTCCCTCCTTTGTGCTTTCATTACACATTAAATATATTTATATAATAGTACCTCTTTCCTATAATAGTTAGTTCTGAAGTTTGTGATCCTCACTAAAGACATCCCTGGGATCATCAATTGCACCTTATTTTTTGTATCTTTGGTGTCTAGCTTAGTTCTTGGTACACTGTTAAGTATTAAATGAAATCTCATTGAATGTACAAAAAGATAAAGAAATAATTAGAAATGTGGTAGATGTGTCACACTACCTGACTTCAAAATATATCACAAAGCTATAGTAATCAAAACAGCATATTGGCATAAACATAGATACCTTGACTAATGGAACAGAACAGAAAGTCTAGAAATCAACTTATGCATTTACAGTCAACTGATTTTCAATAGATGCCAAGAGCATACAAAGGAAATGACAATCTCTTAAATAAATGTTGGGAAAACTAAATATCTGTATGCAGAAGAATAAAATTGGGGGACACATGTCCTCAGGAACTCCTGAGGCTGTGTCACAGAAAAAAAAAAGAATGAAATTGGACCCTTATACTACATACAATAATAAACTCAAAAGGGATTGAAGACTTAAGTATAAGGCTCCAAACCACAAAACTACTGGGAGAAAATTGTTTTAGATGTGATCACAAAAGCACAGTCAACAAAAGCATAGACTAATGGGATTGCATCAAACTAAAAAGCTTCTACACACCAAAGGCAATGACAGAGTGAAGAGACAACTCACAGACTGAGAGAAAATATTTTCAAACCATGTATCTGAGAAGGGATTTAAATCTAAAACAAATAAGGAACTCAACTCAATAGCAAAAAAATAAATAACCCAATTAAAAAATGGGCAAAGGACCTAAATAGATATTTCTCAAAGATGACATACAAATGGCTAACAGATATGTGAAAAGATCCTCTATTTCACTCCTCATCAAGGAAATGCATATTAAAGCCACAATGAGCTATCACCTTATATTTGTTAGAGTTGCTATTAATAAAAAGACAAAATATAACATGTTGGTGAAAATGTGAAGAAAAGGAAACCCTTGTACACTGTTGGTGGGTACACAAATTGGTAGAGCAATTATGAAAAAAGTTATGGAGGTTCCTCAAGAAACTAAAAATAAAATTACCATATAATTCAGCAATCCCACTACTGGGTATATATCCAAAGAATTGAAATCAGTATGTTGAAAAGATATCTGCACTCCCAGGTTCATTCAGCATTATTCACCATAGCCAACATATGGAATCAATCTAGGTGTTTATTAATGTATGAATAGATAAAGAATATATAGTATCTGTACACAATCGAATACTATTCAGCCTTAAGAAAGAAGAGAATTCTGTCATTTGTAACAACATAGATGAACCTGGAGGGCATTATGCTAAGTGAAATAAGCCAGGCACAGAAGAACAAATACTACATGATCTCACTTTTATGTGGAATTTTACAAAGTTGAATTAACAGAAGCAGAGAGTAGAATGATGGTTACTGGAAGCAAGGGTGGGAAATTGGAATGAAGAGATGTTGGTCAAATGTATATCAAATGTATAAAGTTTCAGTTAAACAAGAGGAATAACTTTTTGAGATCTATTGTACAGCATAGTGACCATAGTTAATAATAATGTCTTATATATTTCAAAATTGCTAAGAAAGTGGATGTTAAATGTTTTTACTACAAAAAGTGATAAGTATCTGAGGTGATGAATGTGTTAATTAGCTTGATACAATCATCCCTCAGTGTATGCATATATCAAAAGATCACATTGCATTCTGTAAATATATATAATTATTATTTGTCAAAAATAAAAGTTTCAATAAAAAAAGAAATACAGCAGCATCATAATTTCATACAACAAACATCGTACCTGAGAAGGAGTTTTTAAGGGCCCTCAACAGAAAGTTCATATCAGAATAAACTATGGAACTTAAAAATATATATATATCTAGCTACAACCTAGACCTTCTAATTTATAATCTCTGGGATACCTTTTGATAAGGCTTTACTGTTCTCAGTGTTCACTACTGCTAGAGAACATGCAGTCTACTTCCTTGAAAATCCTTCAGTGTCCTATTGTCACCCCACTGTTAAATGACATAGACAGAAATTTCTTTATATTATATATTTAATGTGACAGATATTAACAGAAAAGGATGAAAAGTCACATTGATTGAGCATCTTCTATGTGCCAGGCACTTTCCTTGTTGCTTAGACAGATTATTGTATTAAGTCTTCACAATGACCCTGCAAAGCAGGTGCTTTTATGCTGTTTCTTTATTTAAATATGGGAAAACTGAATCTTCATATTTCAAGTTAAATATTAATATCATTATTCCACTGATTTCAACTTCCACTCCATAAAATTATGTACAAATATAACTAGTTTTTACTTTTGATATCTTTCAAAGATTCTTAATTCTGCTACATGGTTGTTCTTTAGTAAATAGTCGATTTATTTCTATTATGCTTCATGTACTATGCTAGGTCCTATCCTTCCCACTTATGTTACTGAAAAGGGGTCCCAATCCAGACCCCAAGAGATGATTCTTAGATCTCATGCAAGTCTCAGGGTGAGTCAGTAAAGTGAAAACAAGTTTATAAAAAAAAGTAGAGGGATAAAAGAAAGGCTATGCCATAGAGCAGCCCTGACGGCTGCCGGTTGCCCATTTTTATGGTTATTTTCTTGATTATATGCTAAACAAGGGGTGGATTATTCATGCTTCCCCCTTTCAGACCATATAGGGTAACTTCCTGACTTTGCCATGGCATTTGTAAACTGTCATGGCACTGGTGGGAGTGTAGCAGTGAGGATGATCAGAGATCACTCTCGTTGCCATCTTGGTTTTTGTGACCTGTATCTTGTGCTGACCGCCTATCTCATCTTGTGACTTAGAATGCCTAACTATCTGGGAATGCAGCCAGTAGGTCTCAGCCCCATTTCACCCAGTCCCTTTCCAGATGGAGTTGCCCTGGTTCGAACACTTCTGACACTTGGATTAAAAGCTCCACAAAGGCAGCCAGGCGCGGGGGCTTACGCCTGTAATCCCAGCACTTTGGGAGGCTGAGGCAGGCAGATCACGAGGTCAAGAGATCAAGACCATCTTGGCCAACATGGTGAAACCCCATCTGTACTAAAATACAAAAATTAGCTGGGCGTGGTGGCATGCACCCATAATCCCAGCTACTCGGGAGGCTGAGGCAGGACAACTGCTTGAACTCGGAGGTGCAGGTTGCAGTGAGCTGAGATGGTGCCACCGCACTCCAGCCTGGCGACAGAGCGACACTCCATCTCAATTAAAAAAAAAAAAATCTCCACAAAGGCAGAGCTTATCTCTCTTTTTCATTCCCTTGTTTTCTCTCTTTTTTCTCCTCACTTTGTTTCTCCTTTTTTCTTCCCTCCCTCTCCCCAAACCTCTTCTTCCTCTTTTTCTCCTCCTCCTCCTTCTCTTTATCTGCTTTCTTCTTCATCTCTCTCTCTCTCTCCCTCTCATAAATGTAGGTTTCATCATTATTCAGATATGGTGAGGGCAATGGATTAGGAAACAACTCACAGTTCCTAAGAGGAGGGGGCACGCTGTACCATACAAGGCGACATGGGGAAACACCAGGCACGGTCCGGAATCAGGAGCAAAGGGGGAGAAAGCATGGCCAAAAGCCTTTATTGTGTTTTCTTTAGGAAGGAACAGGACAAGAAAGGTAAACAGGCTTAGTTAGGATTGGCTAGTTTGAATTTCAGTGGGCTTTGGGCTATAGGGGTGGCCTCTAGTTGTTTAGTACCTTGGCCCTCAGGTGATTTAGGGCACGGGTGTGGTGTTCTGGATCACAGGAGACTGGTAAAAGGAGGTGGGTGTGGGAGGATATGAACTCAGGATTGGTGGTTTGCATATCAAAGTCTTATTCCAGTCAAATTTTTTGCTGTCTCTAGGAATTAGCTAACCCTGGGAAAGAACAATCTCTCCTAGCTCCTCAGTCCCCAAGATGTCAGAGCATCATAAAATATAGAAAATAAAAACATGACTAATATACCCTCTCTTTGTTTCTCTTCATATTCATACAACGAAGTTATAATCAGTGTGAAATGGAACTCAATCCATTGCTCATTTAGAACCTATACCAACAAAAGGGAAATAAATCAGCAAAAATGCACTCCAGAATATGCATAGCAGATTCCAAAATAAACACCCTTCCAGAACTAATTTTCTTTTAAATAAATTTTTAATTGAAAAATTAATGATTAAGTTTCAAAAGATTTACATTTGTGTTTTACTATAGTAAAAGATGTGAAAGCAAAAAAAATCAGAACTAAGCCAATGGCCCTATGGGAAGCACAAAGGCCCAGAACCTGGCACCTCTGTCCTTAAGGATAAAGGAGATTTCCACTTTGGTCTTTGTACTCAGAAAGACATTTTTTAAGAAAATTATTATTATTTTTTAACAAGAACATGCATGCTGATCTGAGTACCCAGGAGCAATAACTACAGTGTAGCCATATTATCTTAACCCCCTCCCCACTCACCCCACCAACAATGGTCTCAGAACAATTTATGATTCAGCAACACATTTTGGAGCATTTTGGGGCAAGAACATAAGCATGTAATTAAAGAAGGAAGTCTAGGCTTCAGTCTGTTGAAAACCCTAGAATAATGTTCAGTCAATATGAGGCAGAATATATTTAAATGTCAGCTTTTTACTCGCAAAAAAAAATTAATAATGAGTAACATGGAGAAGCTGAATCCATTGAGAAAATAAAAATTATTCCATGTCTCCTCTAGCAGAGTAAATCATAAATATGATATACTGGTTGGACTTTTTCTCCTTAATGCACATTTACATTTTCATTCCAGGTCAAAAAGAATTCAAGAGGCAATATCTGTGATTGGAGTACAAGCTGCTTATAAAAGAGGATTAGAGATTAAAAACATACAATATATAAAATGAAGGATTATTGGAGAACAGGGTGGCTAAGTTTAAAAAAGGCTTCACATAGTCCCTTCTCTGAAATTATTAGGAAACAAACCATATGCATTTAAGCTGCTGCTTCTATCAAGCTGTACCTTCCCAATTATACTGAATATTGCTTCTGGAAGGGTGAAAACGTGTTGTAACTAAAATGGTATTAACTGACATTCCTATGACCTTTTGCACATATATTACCTCATTTAATGCTGAGAACATTGTGAAATTCAGGTTATTGTTTTTATTTTACAGATGATGGAAGAAAGGGTCAAAGGTTTATGTGATAATCCAAGTTTAAATAGCCTGTAATTGGCTAAACTAGGATTCAAGTTCAGATCTTGTTGATTACAAGTTTCATGTGCTTTCAACTGCAACATCCTGCCTCCTTGCCCACTGGAGGTACCAGATAGATGTATGTTGAAATATACCAAGTTGGATTTCAAATTTTGAAGGAATTCCAAGATTACATAGAGATTTATTTTCTTTAGCATCCATTTCTTTTTGAAATTTAAAATAGGCATATGAACAAAAAGTAGACTTGGTCAGCAAAACACTGGGAATTTTTGATGGCGATAGGAGACTAGAACTAGGAGCAGGAGGATTGAACTTTCCTTAGTTCCTTTAAAAAAATTTCCATCCTCTACTTTCAGGTGTACAGCCTGCCTGCAGCTGATTTGGGGGATATATCAAAGCCACCTGTTTCTTCTTCCTTTTTCTACCAATCAGAGCCTAACACTAGTCTAGTCATCAGTGGAATGACTATCCATTTTTGAGGTATACTTGGAGAGGAAAGAAAGGATAAGACCTGGTTATCTGTCTGTGAGGACATGGGTCATTTTTCACTACTATTGGACTGGAAAATGTGCTCTGCGGTGATAGCCACAGATAGTTACTTCTCTATCCTCATCTGTCTCCTAGGACAGCTCCCCAGATGATGTGAGACTTGGTGATGATTTCACTGGTTTCTGCCAGGTGGTACACACCCCATTCCCAGTCCTCCAGTCGCCATCATCCAATGGCTGCTTCCCTTTGGCTAGTTGGTCCCCTTCTAAGAGTGACTATTGTGGATAAAGGGAATACGTGACAAAGTATCAGAGAGATCGTGAAGCTGAAATACCATAGAAATTTGGTTTGCCTAGAAAATATCTCCTAGGCACAAATTTTTTCTTTTGTTAGATTATTGTCTTTGCAACAAGTGTAGCATAGAAAGCAGTGGCTTGTGTTATTTTCTCTCTGAGCCCCAAAAGCCATTTATGTATTTCTTGCTAACCATTTTTGTGATGGCCAAATTGGACATTGTTGACTTTGTCATATAAATCAGTGACTTGAGGCAACAACTGTAAGCCAGGTAGGCTCTCTTGCTTCTGGAATGTTCAAAGTGTGGATAATGCTAATATTTTCCTTGTGACTTGTTGCAAACTGTTATGCATAGCTATTAGAGTCCTTGGTCTCTTCTTTGGGGAGGGCCAGGAGAGGGGTACGGTGGCAGGTGGCAAATTAGATGACCAATCCTTGTTATGTTTCCTTAGCAATAATAAACTTTTGCATTTGCTCCTTCATGGAGATTTCTTTATTTATTCATTCATTCAAAGAGGAACAGATTCTCTCAACATCCCTTCTGGCCCTTAAATTTGATGATTCTGTGACTCAAATATCAGTCTTCTGTCAAAATCTTAGTTGTACAGCAGGGCTAAATGAACCTATCTTTGATTATGCATGAACTCCCATCCATCTTGAATTTAGGAAAAAAATGCTTCTCTAACATGCTCCAGAGATACTCTAATAAACCTAATGGCAAATCACCTCTCCCACAGGTCAAGGACAGCAGCTTAATGCAAAGCTTGAGCACTATTGGGATTTAGTTGTGACAAGATTCCACTAATGCTGCTTTGGCAAAACTTTATTTATAAAGCACCGAAATGGATGGCCTCTGGGTTTTATGCCCTAGGGATGGGATACAGCTTGCTATCTTTAAAAAAATTTGAGTAGATTGTTACTGATTGGGCCAAAGGGACATAGAACTAGTCACAGAAAACTAAAATAAAAGCTAAATCTATTTTGATGATATCTATGGCAGGGGAGGAGAGTGAGTGCAGGAAAGGAGAGGAGTTTCATTTAACATTTGCCTCCCTGGGCAGTAAAAACTAGGTCAAATGGTAAAAACAGCTCTGTACATCTAATGTGCTATTAGACCATACCAAGCAGTTTTACAAGATGTAGTCTACTTATATAGGAGTAGCTGTAATATATAAATTCCAAATTCTGGATTCATGGCCTATGGTGCATGCATAATTTCTCACTTGATATCACTTCTAGTGTTGGCTGTTTTTCATATTGCACCCGGACATAAAATTTGAAACCTTTTCCTTTAATTATACTAATTGTGTAACTTCAGTTTTAAGACTAGTGCAGTAAAATATCCTAGTTTATCAACTAGAATTGTTAATGATTAGATATGTATCAAACTTTATCATAAAACATTTGGGACAAGAATGTTAGATGGGGTGGGATAAGTGGGAGTGATATGATAAAATATAGTCACATTTGATTAGTTACAAAGAAGAAATAAATCATCATTATGCTGAGTTGATAGTGCATTTAGAGTAAGGCCTATTTGCTTAGAACCCCAAACTATAAGTATAGCATCTTGGGAGAAATGAGGTTGCTTAACATGATATCTCTCTCAAACTTGTTCAAAGCCAAAGCCCCAGAGGAACTTCATAAAGCTAGATATCACATTTCTAATCTGTCCTTGGCACATCAACAGATAGAGTTAAAAATTTGAAATTTATCATATGTCAGTTAAGAATAAAATTGACAACAGAAGTTTGAAAAAATAATAGGGAACAGTTTGTGCAATTGGCTTCCACTTGTGGCCACTGGTCATTAGTCTGGGCAAATCTGCAGGGTATGGACAAAGTGCCTATGGACATTTAAATTAGTATGTTGAAATAAAAATGTCATTATGCATATGGTATGCTTTACCTCATTCAGAGCTTGACACATTTTGCCTATGAATATCATTAGGTAGGAGGATGGGTTTTCTAGGAACCATGCTCAGGGCCATCCCTGTTGTTTTCCAATATAGTGATAATAGGTATAAGTCATATAAGCTGAGAATAAGGACACTGGACTTCTTGATGCTCTTGGCTTTCAGGCTAAATATCCATATTTCCTTAGATTAGTAACTCAAGATGAAAGATGATGGACAATAGCTTCAATAAGCAAAGAGTCATGGCATGTAAAACAGGCTAAAGTTAGCTAGAAAGGTGGGGCATAGAGTACTTTTTAAACTTCATAAAATTCCCAATGATTGTAGCTCTTTATGTCAAAATATTCAAGGCTGAAATTACTGAAACCCACAAGAGCAGGTGTTCTAAATGATAATCTAAGGTATAATTAGAGTTTCTGAAGAACACTATGAGGTAGAGTTAATTGAAAGACTATATGGTTAATTATGGAATGATTTATTAAAAAATTAAAAATAGACTGACATGTTATAAAAACCCCTATTTTTCAAATCCATATTTTGACTAAACATAAAGCTGAAATATGTTACTACTTTGATTTAAAAAATGTAAACAATTTAGTTATATCTTCAAAATGCTATATAATTATCTCATTTTTTATGATATTATACCTCATTATTTACATAATACATAGGTTGTTTCCAAGGTTCACGGAAACCACACTGAACAGAGAGATTACAGGGATAAGTGGTAGGACAGTGCTTTAAATTCCACTTGGATTAAAGGATTCAAAAACAGAATGAAATAGAGAGGTAGCCCTGTCCCCTTGATATTTATAACCACTTTGGATACTCAAATTTAAATCACTGTAATCTTTATGTGTCTATCAATAACTTCTTAGTCACTTCTTTGATTTTTTTTTCATTTCCCAAAAAAACTGATCTAAAACTCTATAATTATTATGAAAATAATTTTAATGGATGATGGTGGCTGCTGGTATGACAAGTTAGAACAAGAATTCTGCATATGTAGGACTTCATTTGAATACTGGTATGTGGGGGTAAGAATTGCACACTATTGATAAGGAAGAGATCAAACATGGGGAGCTGGAAAGAGTACTGAGGCATCACATCATCCCTGTTTATTGTGCAAATAATAAAATTAAGGTCCAATGAGATTAAGCAATTGCTATGGTCTGAAATGTGTCCTCCAAAATTCGTGTGTTGAAACTTAATGGCCAATGTGAAACTATTAGGAGGTAGGGCCTTTGGAAGGTGATTAAGTCATAAGGGTGGAGTGCTCAGGAATGAAGTTAGGGACCTTATACAAAGGGCTTGAGGAGTGTGTTCACTGTCTAGTGCTATGTGATGACATATTGTTGAAGAGACCATCTTGAAGCAGAGAGCAGCCCTCACTAGGCACTGAAACTGCCAGTGCCTCCATCTGGACTCCAGCCTTCAGTCCTGTGAGAAATACATTTCTGTTGCTGTAAACTACCCAGTCTCAGGTACCTTGTTAGAGCAACACGAATGGACTAAGATAGCAACTTTCTCAAAATTCCAATAGAAAGCACTAAATTCATGGGGAAAAGTATTAATAATTTGATTAGAGAACAGTAGCTTGGCAAAATCTGTGAAAGAATTACATTAAACATACTGTGGGGTTCAGGAGAAAGAAGGCATCACATTCAGTAGCAGGAATTTAAAAAGGCATCAAAAAGAGAGTGACATTCTATATGGCCTTTAAAAACGAGAATTTAGAATTTTCAAACTTGAGGGTAGAGAAATG
Source organism: Pan troglodytes (assembly GCF_028858775.2). Classification (NCBI taxonomy): domain Eukaryota; kingdom Metazoa; phylum Chordata; class Mammalia; order Primates; family Hominidae; genus Pan; species Pan troglodytes. Next base: position 52,819,674 of record NC_072408.2, on the reverse strand, counting down.
ACAAAAGGGAAGTATTCTATTGTGAATGGCCTTGTAGCAGAAAAGATAGGACCCATTAGAGTAAGGTTTCTCATCCTCAGCACCGTTGACCTTTGGGAGCAGATAATTCCTTTCTGTGGGTTCTGTTCTGCGCATTGTAGAATGCTTAGCAGTATCCCTAAATTCTATCCACTATATGCCAGTCGTATACTTTTCTCCCCACCATGCTGGATTTGTGACAGCCAAAACGATCTCCAGATATTGTCAAATGTCCCTGAGGGGACAAAGGGGCAAAATTGCTCCCCTATGCCCTTGACAACCACTGCATCAGACTATCAGAGAACCTTCAAGGAAGGGTCTTGGTCACTGTGTATACATTAGTCACTCCTAAATGCTTGTTAAGAATTAAGAAGGAAGAAAAGGATGGGAGAAAGGAGGGAAGAAAGAACATAAAAGGATGAGATATATTCATTTTTTTTCCTGAAAACTGTTACTAAGTTAAAAGTCAATGCATTTTTTTCATTAATTTTAATGGGAAAACTGTGATGCATTCCATCTCAAACTGAGATATGTATCCAAATAATATTCACAGAAAAATATATAAATTTAACTCTATTGTTTTACTTTCAGACATACAGTTCAGCATAAGGAAGGTTTTTTTGTACTCAACAAAGTGGGAAGAGCGGTGTGATAGTAGGTGCATTGGTGGTAGGGATTAGGAAGGTCATTCCTTGGAAGGTGTAAATAGATGATCTACTTTCAGCAGGCAACCTCTTTGTGACTCATTTAAAAATGAGGTAATAGTACCGAAAAACATCTTCAGAGAAAATAAAGGTTAAAAATGAGTGTTTCAGGACATATGAAAATAGTCCAATGAATACAAGAGAATGAAGAGGTGGGAAAGTTGCTGCCTTTCATCCCATTCACAAAACAAAATGCTTTGAGTTCATCCAAATATGGTACATATTCTAATGTGCCCCCTCGATAGTCTCAAACCAGAAAGTGTTGCATCAAGAACATTGGTGAGAGTACCTTTCCCTTAAGAGCAATGTTGGTATGTTACTTTGCAGAGTGCATATTTTTTTTGGTGGGGGTGGGGAGGGTGATTCAAATATTATTAAACTGAGAAACAAAAGTCATAGATATTTTCAAGAACCTTTATGATATAAAATTGTCAACTGAACAAGCACCTTGTGATGAAAGTTTGTATATGGAAGAGCTGACGGGAGACAAAGCTGTGAAAGCAGAGTGAGGACATACAATTTCACAAGTATTATGGTCAAGTGTATGGGACATAAAGAGAAAAAAATGAAGTCTGCTTTCAGAGGAACTAATAATCAGAGGGCAGTGAAGGTTATCATTGAGGAAGGGACAAATGGAGATTTATATAGAGGAGGTCATATCTAGCCAGGAAGAAAAAGGAGGAGGAGTCTTGACCACTTCAATTTCAGGGGTTGTGTGCAGAGGAAGAAGATGGGAGAGGCAAGACAGCCAGGGGTGAAGATTCTTGAGACTGAGTGACTCGGGGCTCTCCTTCAGGAGTCTAAGAGGGTAGAAGGAGCTCAATCAGAGTAACTCCATCTCTGTAGTTTCTTTAAACAGACAGAGGGCCAGAGTTTACAATTTCTGAGCTGTTTTCAATTTCTGTGTGCTGTGAATTAGAACCAGAATATTCTAGAGGCCCACAGAAGGGCCACAGGAAAGAGCTAAGTAGAGAGCCAGTGTGGCCCTGCCACTAGCACAGTTGTGAAAGGGCCATGCTGACCCCAAACCAGAGGCTGGTGGTGGACAGTGGGAGGAACTGGAAGCATTTGAGGGGGAACAAAGCAGCAGGGAAGAGGACTGGGCCAGAGTAAGAAGCACAGACTTCAGCAGCAGATGCAACAAAAATTCCCAGAGACAAGGCCAGTGATGACCCATTGTCACCAGTTCAGGAGACAGCCCAGGGAGAAGTGAAGATATACGGTTCTGTCCAAGGATGCCATCCAGTTCTGCCATCATGAGGTGTCACCAAAATGCCATCTGGGGGAAAGCAGAGGGAGGAAGATGGATATATGAGAGATTTAAATTTTTGCTCCAAGAGACTGCACATTACTTAAAGGAACAATTATAAATTGTTCCATTAACTAGATTGGACTAATCTTTAGTTGTTGTGTTTTTTTTCTGCCACCCTCCTAAGTAGAACCCATGAGTAAAAGTCAGAGCAGTATTAGAGAAAAAAATTACATTTTCTTTGCAAAACCAGAATGCAGTGTGAGTAAATATGACCCCATTTTATAAATCCACAGTTCAGTACAGAATAGGCATTTAAAAATGGTTGCTATTATTATAGGACTTGATAACTGATTGGATTTGGGAGGCTGAGAGCGGGCAGAATCACAGAAGATGCCAAGATTTTGACCTGAATAATATGGGAGAATGAGGGCACATCTTTTAAAAATATAGACATCAGCAAGATGAGATTGTTTGGAGTAAAGATATGGTGCTATGAAAACAAGAGGGTTGATGAGTTCTGGAACATGGAATAGTTGAGAGTAATGAGTACATAAACATAAAGTGCTGCATATTTATAATGTTAAGTAGTAGGGGGTCCTGAGGATCAGGAAAAAGATTATTTATAGAAACTAGATCCTTGTGGTTGAAGGAAGACGAATGAAAGTCTTGAGAGTGAGTCACAGGTTTTATTCTTTCCTTGTAATTGTTGGCTCCAAAAAGTGGCCTATACATGAACTGACGTTGGAATTTTCATAAGTGACCTAAATGCAACAAATCATATATAGCCATAGTTTGTTATTGACACACAGTCAATGCTCAAATAAAATTTAGATTATCAATATTTTTAATTGTAGAAACAAATTGGTCTTCTCATCCTCTTTTGATTGTTCTGCTTCGATGAGGACCATTTTGTGGGGGGGAACAGGAGAATTGGGGTGGATAGCATGGTGTGTTCTCATTCTTTCTATTCTGTTTCTCTCCTCTCCCAGCATCACTATTTCTTAGCACTCCTGGTGGAAGAAAATAGTTTTCTGGAAGTTCTGTATTCCATTGTAAGTGGTTCAAAAAGTTTAACATTTATAAAGGTGAGGATCATTGGAACTAAATTCCTCCGCTGGTACTTATGTTTATATTTTGGTTAGTTTGTTTTGATAGGCATTTGCTCAAGTGGGCCTTGATAAGGGAACTACGAAGTGTAAATGAGAAAACTTCTAACAGAATGTGGGAGGAAATAAACAAATTGTATCTACATTTTTAGCTGGATTGGTTTATCTGGAAGTATGAGTCTCTTGCTCTCACTCTCTCTGTGTGTGTGTGTGTGTATGTGTGTGAGAGAGAGAGAGAGAGAGAGAGACTCAGGAGAGATCCTTGTCACTGAGCCTTATCCATTGGCTCTTCCTTCCATGAAAGATTTATCTGCAGCATGTGGTATTTGATAGCATTTTACCCACCGTAGAGCTTCTTTCAATATTGGAGTCAAGACTTTCAAACTCTGCTGCTGCTTTATCAACTAAGTTTATGTAATATTCTGTGTTGTTATTTTAACAATGTTCATAGCATCATCACCAGGAGTAGATTCCATCTCAACAAACCACTTTCTTTGCTCATTCATAAGAAACAACTACTCATCCATTAAAGTTTTATCATGTGATTGCAACAATTCAGTCACATCTTCAGGCTCCATGTCTAATTCTAGTTCTCTTGCTATTTTCATCACATCTGCAGTTACCTCCTCCACTGAAGTCTTAAAGCCCTCCAAGTCCTTCATGGGGGTTAGGATAATTTCTTCCACACTCCTATTACTGTTGATCTTTTGACCTTCTTCCTTGAAATACAAACGTTCTTAATGCCATCTAGAATGATGAATCCTTTCCCACAGGCTTTCAATTTACTTTTCTCATGTTCATCAGAAGAATCATTATCTATGGAAACTATAGACTTACAAAATGTATTTCTTAAGTAATAAGATTTGAAAGATGAAATTACTCCTTGATTTATGGGCTGCAGAATGGATGGTGTGTTAGTGGTCATAAAAACAACACTAATCTCTATCAGAGCTCTTGGATGACTAGGTGCATTGTCAGTGAGCAGTAATATTTTGAAAATAATTTTTTTTCTGAGCAGTAGGTCTCAACAGTGGGCTTAAAATATTCAGTAAACCATGCTGTAAATAGATGTATCATCAAAGCATTGTTGTTCCATTAATAGAGCACAGGCAAAGTAGATTTAGCATCATTCTTAAGGGCCCTATGATTTTCAGAATGTTCAATAAGCCTTGGCTTCATCTTATAGTCACCAGCTGCCTTAGCCACTAAAAAGAGAGTCAGCCTGTTCTATGAAGCTTTGAAGCCAGACATTGACTTTTCCTCTGTAGCTATGAAAGTCCTAGATGCTCTCTTCCTCCAATTTAAAACTGTTTCATCTACATGGAAAATCTGTTGTTTAGTGCAGCCACCTTCATCCATTACCTTAGCTAGATCTTCTGGATACCTTGCTGCAGCTTCTCCATCAGCACTTTCTGCTTCACCTTGCACTTTTATGTTATGGAGATGGCTCCTTTCCTTAAACCTCATAAACCCATCTCTGCTAGCTTCAAACTTTTCTTCTGCAGCTTCCTTACCTCTCTCAGCCTTCATAGAATTGATGAGCATTAGAGGCTTGCTCTGGTTCAGGCTTTGGCTTAAGGAAATGTTGTGGCTGGTTTGATCTTTTATCCAGAACCACTGAAACTGTCTCCATATTAGCAATAAGGCTGTTTCACTTTCCCATCATTCACGTGTTCACTGGAGTAGTACTTTTAATGACTTTCAAGAACTTTTCCTTTGCAGTCACAGCTTGGCAACTATTTGTTATAAGAGGCCCAGTTTTCAGACTGTGTCAGTTTTTGACATGCCTTCCTCACTAAGCTTAATCATTTCTAGCTTTTGTTTTAAAGTAAGAGATGTGCAACTCTTCTTTCCATTTGAACACTTAGAGGCCATTGAAGGGTTAATAATTGGCCTAATTCCAATATTGTTGTGTCTCAGGGAATGGAGAGCCCCAAGGAGAGGGAGAGCATGGGGAATTGCCAGTTGGTGGAGCAGTTAGAACACATACAACATATATTACTTGTTTTTCACCTTACATGAGCATGGATTGTAGCACCCAAAAAACAATTATAATAGTAACATCAAAGATTACTGAACACAGATCACCATAACAGTTATAATAATGATGAAAAAGTTTGGAATATTGCAAGGATTACCAAAATGTGACTGATGCAGAGACACAAAGTGAGCACTTGCTGTTGGAAATAATGGCACCAACAGACTTGCTTGATACACGGTTGCCACAAACCTTCAATTTGTGAAAAACACAGTTATCTATGAAGTGCAATGAAGTGAACTGCAACAGAATGAGGTGTGCCTGTATTTACAATTAAAATTATGCCCCCAAAGACCTTTTACTAGGAGATTATAAGTTAGTATAATGTTTATTAAGTTCCTATGATAAAAACATAATAATTCAGGAAGGCAAGGCTATTTCTTCATTATAAGAGGCCTTTTCTACCTTTCTTTTATTGGCCATGCTGAAGTGAAAGACCTTAATACAGAATATTTAACAAACCATAAATTGTTTCACTAGACCGAATTTGTATCAGATAAAAGTCTGCTCTTAAAATGCAGTGAAATATTTTATCTTGCTAGTGAACATTTCATGTTCCAGGTGAAAACTTACCCCCAAGTCTTAAATGGAAAGTAATGCTAATACTTTTAGATCACTTTCCAGTATCTTTGGCCGGGCGCGGTGGCTCACACCTGTAATCCCAGCTTTCAGGGAGGCAAGAGGCAGGAGGATAGCTTGAGCCCAGGAGTTCGAGACCTGCCTGGGCAATATAGTGAGACCCCGTTCTCCAGAAAAAGGAAAAAAAAAAAAAAGACAAAAAAAATAAGTGTAACTCCATCATCTTTGTTCGTGGTTCACTTTTTGCCCTTGGGTTGAATATTTTTTCCTTTCTTTCTTTCTTTCTTTCTTTCTTTCTTTCTTTCTTTCTTTCTTTCTTTCTTTCTTTCTTTTCTTCCTTTGTTTTCTTTTCTCCTCTGTCTGTCTCTCCTTCTCCCTCCAAGAAATCTACAGCATAACCAGGCAATTGAGAGTTATTAGTTATTTTTCCATCCTGTTAGATGATGAACATACACAGGCTCACAAAACAGTAAATTTTTGTTGAACAACATACTTCCTACACTCTCCTCAACCCCCTTCAATTCAACTTCCACCTCCGTCATTCCTGAAATGGCTCCCGCTAAGGTCACCAATCATCCTTAAGGCCCCAAACTTAAAGGATACTGTTCAGCTTTCATATTACTTGATTTCTCAGCAGATTTCACAACAGCCAATCATTCTATCCTTAAAACAATCTTTTCCCTTGTCTTCTGGAACAAAGCTGTTCTCCTAGGCTTTCTCCTCTCCTCCCCTTTGAGTCCTTTTGCGGGCTCATTTGACTCTACCTGATCTCTAAGTATTGGAGCTGCGAAGGCTTGCTTCTGGACTTCTTTCTCCTTTCCTCTTCCCTGCCTCACAGCTGCAATTGTCTTCAATATGTCAATGGCTCTCAAACGTATTCACTTGAATGAGTCTCTTCAGAGTCTCACACCTGTATATCTGGTGCACTTGATATTTCCTCCTGGAGGTCTCACAAGTACCCTAAATACAACATGGCCAGAACCTAACTTATGATTTCATCTGTAACCTCTTTTAGTGCTCCCTACCACAGTACGTGATATCATATTGTTCACAGATAACTATATCACATCAATCTCCTGGTCAGAACCCTTGCATGCATCTTGTTCTTTTCTCACTTAACATCTTTGTGTGTATTTATCTCTACCTGGAGTGCTCCCAGCCTCTGCATTTCAGTTAATAAGTTTCCACTCACCAGATTTCATCTCTACTGCCATGGTCTCACAGAAACCTCCATGTTGCCTACACTGCAAATTTATGATTTACTCTCATAAATTCCTTTTTTAAAATATTTTTTACCCTTGTAGAATTTACCAGGTTTATCATTTTCTAATTATAGAGTTATTTGCTTATCGTTTGTCTACAAGCTGTCAGTGCAGAGACCACTTCTATTCTGCTGATTTTGGCATACCTAGTGCTAATAGTCGTGCCTGGCATATATTTGGCACCCAATATTTACCTATTTGATCAGTGGAGAGGCTATTTTCTATTTTGGTTTCTGATTCATGCAAAAGAAAAAAGTTAATTTTATTATACCACAAATCTTTATATACATAGCAATTTGTCAAACATGAGCTTGTTAGGGAATGTACTAAAATAGCTTAACCCAATGAAGCGAAAAGACATTAAACCTAGATAGTATCCAACCTAGACTTTCCTCTGAGATATAAGTACATTTTTCCAGAGTCTATGGGGAACTGACTGGTGCTTTTATTATTGCTACTTTTCTGTGATCTATAAAATCAACGTATGATGGGAAAGGGCAGTGGGTGTAGCATGAGTGATGAAGAACTTGGGTGGAGTGGGCAGTGTTCAGCTCCCAGCTCCACCACCCATCACTGTAAGATAGTAGTAGTAATGGTCCCCAGGTGCTGGCTGTGAGGGACACTTGTGCAGAGCTTCCAGCAGTGGGCTTCGAATAGGAAATGTGCTGGTGCACCCAGCCAGTGGGGAGCTGTCATTGACACTAGGGGAAAAGAACAGGTGGTCATGTAAAAAGCACTTTACAATTTTCCCTTCATCCAATCTCAAATGAAACAATGTCCAAACTCTAGTCTGTGGATCATATTGCTGGAAAAGTCAAGGACTAGGAGGCAAAATCTGCAGGTGTTTCCTTTCAGATTTTTGCCTTCAGGAAGGAATGAAAGGTAAATGAAAATTATGGTTATTCCACTGGCACCAGAGTAATATGTATGCATTTTTAGATTGCTGCATTTTAGTTTAAGCTATACAGGATGAGAGTAGAAATGAAAATATTATATAAGAGAACTATCTTTTCTGCATTTCCTGCTTATTTTAATAGCTATCTCCAATGTGGGTTTAATATTCAGAATTTTAGTTCGTGTAATAAAACCTCAGTGAAGAGAGAAAGGACTCCAGTATTTCAAATACCTCTGGTGTAGCTGGTCTTGAAGTTTTGTCTGTTTTCTTTTTCAAGGTAAGGGATCTGTTTTTGTTCTGTTTATTTTATTTTAGTCATGCCATGAGGAAATGAGGTATATAAGTTAATTATTTTAATCCCAATATAATGATAACAAATTGTAACTACATGATACCCTCCCCAACTGGCCAATTTATTTAAACACTATATAAGCTAGTTTTTTTCCCCCTTTGGCAAGTTGTAAACAAAAGGCCTAAATTGTTCCTCATGGAAATGGATTACTCTAAAATCATGCTATCCTAGAGAAAATCCGAAATTGAATAAGATACAAAATCTCATTCGGTTCTATCTCATAAGTCTTGTCTACATTTATATAATTTCCAAAGAGTTAAAACAGTTGTTGAAAGCCATAAGAAACGATGCAAAGTTACTACAGCATTACCATATTTATCCCTCAGGGACAATTTCTTTTATGAATCTCATATTTGGTGTAACATCTCTTAAGATTTTGGGAGAACCTCCTATCAAATAATTGTTATCTCTAGGAGACATAGGTTTTCAAATTGGCGTCATGTATGTATCACAAAGGACGCAATCATTTAATTTTCCAGGTGTAAAATTATTAAATAAAACAAGCAACCACAGAAACAAACAAAAGTCACTTTCCCCATATATTTCTGTACTGGGTTGAATCGTGTCAAAATTCATATCCACCAGAATCTCAGAATGTGACTTCATTTGGAAAAAAGGTCTTTGCGGATGTAGGTTAGGTTAAAATGAGGTCATATTGGATTAGGGCAGGCCCTAAACCCAATGACGGGTGTGTTGATAAGAGAAGAAAGAGGAATAGGCAGACACAGAGACACAGACATGAGGGAAGAAGAAGGTCCTGTGAAGGAGGAGGCAGAGACTGTGTGGTTCAGCTACAAACCAAGGAACACCAGGACTGCCAGGAGGCCTCAGATGCTAGGAGAAGGCAAGGAAGGAATCTTCCCTAGAACCTTCAGTGGGATGCTGGCTTGCCAACATCTTGATTTCAGACATCTAGTCCCTGGGAACTGGGATGCGATAAATGTTGTTTTAAGCCATCTTCTTTGTGGTAATTTACTATGGCAGTTCTAGGAAACTAATACAATTTCTCAAGCTCTTTCCATATCTTCTCCATTTCACAGTTGAATTTTGTTAAAGAAATTGTGGAATTGCCTCCATTTGATGTTTCTTCTTTATCACATGACATTCACTCCTCAGCCACTGCGATCTGGGTTCTACCCTCATCATGCCACATTAATTCTTTGGCCAAGTTTACCAATAACCCCTCATAGCCGACTCCAGTGGATACCCCTTGGCCTTTGTATTATTTTATTCTCCATGACATTGGGCAGCCTTTACCACTTCCTCCCTGACCTCTGTGACTCTGCAGCCATAAAATTTTATTTCTGCCCTCATGTGCACTCCATCTTAGCGACTGTTCAAGCTCCTCTTCTTGTATTGCACCTTCAGTATTGGGATTTGTCAGGATTCTTCCATGAACCTCTTCTCCCTCTGAGTACTCTGTCTGGATGGTTTCATTCACACACATTTATTTGCTAATGTTTTCTAAATCTGTCCTAAGGCCAGCTCTTCCTCTGGAGCTTCAGAGTTCTCATCAACTCCACAAGTTAAGTTTGGGGGCTGGTGGGGGGACTTCACAAGTTAAATGCCTCACGGTCCCTCAAAATCAACGTGTTCAAAACTGGAATCAACATTTTCTCTCTCAGGCCTGCTCCTCTTTTCTTGTCTATGTCCCAGACTGCAGCACCAGCTTCTTCCTACTTAGAAAGATCAGAAACTTGGGTGACACCTTTGCTTCTCTCTTCCGTTCATAACCTGAAATCTGTCTCTGTTTTCATCCTTGCATATAAATCTATACTTCCATCTGCCGCTCTCTCTCCCCTCACTTTCTGCAAGAGTGTACTGTCTAGTAGCCTCCTTCCTCATGTTCTTTCTTCACACACCCAGGAGTGTTCTTTGAGAAATGTACATTTGCTTGTGTGACCCTTGGGCTTAAAATCTGCAATATCTTCCCAAACTGTGTAGGATAAAGTCCAGAGTGTTTGAAAAGGCTTAGTATGACATGCCCCTTTTTGTCAAGCCAGATGGAAAGCCTTTCCCTTGTCTTTCAAGCAGGCCATGTAGTCTCTGAACTTGGATGAGATGTCACTACTACAAAGCCTCAATAACCCCAATCCTCCTTCATCCCCTTCCATGGCACTCATCCCACTGTCTTCAGCTCTCTGCTTTCCCATTGGTCCCCTGAAGGGTGAGAAGCTTGTCCTTCTTACTTAACCATGAATCTCTGGTGCTGGGTACAGTGCCTGCAGTAGAGAGGCTCAATGAATTACTGAATCCCCATAAATGAGAAAACCAAGGCTCATAATATTTAAGCCATTTGGCTAAGCAAATGCAGCCCAGGGTCAGATTTTTCTAGTGCTTTTTTCATTCTTATATATTTCCTTTTTTTGAAAAAAAAACTTGCCTTATGTAAAATTAAAGCATAATTGTTGGAAAACGTCACTTCTACATGAACACACCCACAATTTAGACCAAATGATGAAACCAAGAGAGGCTTAGTTATAAATGATACAATTCATTACCAATTTGAAATGAGCTCTTTCTTCTAACCACTGCCTTATTTCCTTGGCTTTTCCATGGGTGAACACAACCACTTTTTATAGCTTTTAACTTTCTCCCACAGCTTATACTCAGCTGCTGATTAGCCCGCAGGTGTCAAATGCCGCATTCTTCTCTTTACTCACTCTGAGCACGAGTGGTGCCCTCAAGATGCCTCCTGCTCATTTTTAGCTTAATCCACCCATTTGTAAGCTCTCTCTCCTCTGAACTCTCACTCACCTTGCCAGCCTCTGAGCTGCCTTTGAAGAGGAATGCATGTCATGGTTCTGAATCTGCTCCAGCTGTTCCTAATTCTTTCCTTCCTAGCCCACCCCTGTCTCAGAGCTGTGCTTGCCTCTCAAAAGAGAGGCTATGTTGGGGAGAAGGGGGGTGCCTGAGCCCCACTCTCTAAAGAAGACTTTCTTTCCCTTCCAGGCCTCAGAAAACTGCTGACCTAGTAGCTGATGCAAATTAGTTGTCTTTGTTTAGTGTTTTTTTGTCATTGTTTCATCAAAAATAAAAATTATTCATATTCACTAAAGAAAAATTTGACAATAGAGAAAATTAGGAAAAACTCCATAGCACATAGAGTTTTATTAACCAATCACCACTGCCATTAAGATTTTGATATATTTCCTTTTAGTCCTTTTACTCATGTGAAACTTTAATTTGAACACTTATCCTATTACACATATAATTTACATCTTTTATTTTCACTTAACAATATTATAGTCTATTTTGCATAGTACATCATTGAGTGGGCGGGTATACCAGAAAATAATTAATCTTCTTGGGTTACACTTTTAAGTTGTTTCCCTTGTAACTATGAAAAATAAAAGAATGAATCTGATTCACATATAGGAAAACCAACCAACCAACCAACCAACAAGCCTGAGAAAAACTGTGCCTAGTACCTTGTCTCTATTTAGAATGGTTCCCTTAAGATTTATATCCAGAAGTGAAATTACCAAGTACAAGGGGATAACTGCTTCCTCAAATTGCTTTCCAAACATATACAAATTTATACTGCAACTGGCTATGTATGAGAGTCTCTGTTTCATCCATCCTTGACAGGCTGTGTTTATACATTTCCCTTTCTCCCTAATTTCACAGGTCAGTTATCAAATCATTTTCTTTGATTGCTAGAGAAGCTGAATATTTTCATAAATGGTAGTATATTAATTGTATTTTCTTCTGTGAATTTCTTTTAATGTCCTTTGATCATTCATGTATTTGATACTTTTTACTTCTTTTATCTGTTTTATAGCTCTTTATTTAATAAAGAATTTAACTCTCATATTTGCTGCAAATATGTTCTGCTTTGGGCATTTGTTTTCAATGTTTTACCCATAGATTTTAATTTTTTTATGTAATTAAAACTATTTTGTATTTGTAATTATGTTTTAGCTTAAAATTATTTACTTCTCATTACCTGTCTGCCCTTCCCTCACTACTCCCCTTAAACATTTAATAAAATGCACTTCCATGTTATATTCTAAGATTTTATGCTTAATATTTTTCACATATAACTCTTTAACACATATGAGGCTTATGCTGGTATATGAAGTAAGGTGAGAATCTGTATTTTTTTCCCAAATTTTGTAATCAAATGAACCCAAATCATTCCTAGAACATTCTTTTTCTTATCCATTGATTTGTAATCTTTCATTAATCATATTTTCATTTCTCAAATATGTTGGGATTTATTGTTGGGCATTCTATTATGTTCCATTATCTATAGCCATTTTTGTACCAATAGTATTTAATGCATTTAAACTTTATAATATGTTTAAGACTTCTGATAAAATTTGTACTTATTTTTACAGAGTTTTCATAAAACTCCCTTTAATTTTGAGCTAGATTAAATCTGCATATTTATTGGGGGTGAGAGAGTTGCCATACTTAAAAATTTTGTCTTTCCTTCCAGAGCACAAAAAGTCTCCTGAGTTATATGTCTGTTAATATTATCCCTGAATTTTTACTATTTTTTTTGTGGATACTATCAATCTAGTTTCTTTTTCCATTATATGTTAAAACTTTATTTCAGTTCTATAAAAATACTATAAAATTTATGTATTTATTTTGAGTTGGCCCCTGGTTAAAAAAAAAAATCAGTTTTTTCTATTCTCTCATTCAACAACAATCAACACAGAAGACTCTCTGACCAAATGTGTGGCAGTTTCTCCCCACCACCAAGCAAAAAATCAGTTCTGCAGTGAACACCAGCTGGGTGTTCTCTCATTCGATTCCGACACTAACCACCTGGAGATAGCATCAGATTCCATTGGTGAAGGGCTCAATCCCACAACATTGCCCTCCACTTCTAAAACCAGTCCCAGGCCCCAGGTTGTTTTACCTGTGCTTCTGACTGACCTGCTATAAATTGGGGTTCCCACAACCTTCTCCTTGGGTTTGATGAATTTACTAGAGTGAGGCTCACAGAACTCAGGGAAACATTTATGGTTACTGGTTGATTACAATAGGTATTACAAAGGATACAGATGAATCCTTACAAAGGATACAGATGAAAGGATGAATAGGGCGAGGTATGGAAGTATCCTGAGTGCAAGAGCTTCTGTCCCCATGGAGTTGGGGTGCACCACCCTCCAGGAACCTCCACACGTCCTACTGTCAAGAGCTCCCTGAACCCATTCTTTTTGGGTTTCTATGGAAGCTTTATTATAGAGACATGATTGATTAAATCATTGGCCATTGGTGATCAATCCAATCTTCAGGTCCTCTTCCATCCTTGAAGGTTGGGGGTATGACTGAAAGTCCAGCCCCCATCCTGAAGCTACTTAGGATCTGCCAACCTCTAGGCAACTCATTAGCATACAAAAAGACACATCACTTTAAGGATTCCAAATATTTCAGGAGTTGGATGCCAGAAGACTGGACAAAGACCAAATGTATATTTCATAATATCACAGCTCCACTTCACAAAATGAATTTTAAAAGTTGTTTCTAATGATTCCTTTTTCTGATATATGATCTTGCCATGTAATAATAATTTTGTCTCTCTATACCAATATTTTTAAATTTTTTTGCATCTAATAGCATTTTTCAAACCTTTCATATTGAAAACAATAGTAGTCAGCATTACTTTGTGATTGTAATAAAATGACTCTAGTCTGTTTTCATGTTGCTGATAAAGACATACCTGAGACCAGGCAATTTACAAAGGAAAGAGGTTTAATGGAGAACTCACAGTTCCACGTGGCTAGGGAAGCCTCACAATCATGGTGGAAGGTAAGGAGGTGCAAGTCACACCTTACATGGATGGTGGCAGTCAAAGAAAGAGGTTGTGCAGGCAAACTCCCATTTTTAAAATCATCAGATATTGTGAGACTTATTCACTATAAGAACAGCACAGGAAAGACCCGCTCCCTTAATTTAATCATCTCCATCTGGGTCCCTACCACAACACGTGGGAATCATGGGAGCTACAAGATGAGATTTGGGCGTGGACAGAGCCAAACCATATTAATGGCTCTGAATGTTTGCTGCTAATATTTTATTGATCACTTGTTTGAAAATAAAATTGCTTGCTATTTGAGACAATATTAATCTATTTTAATTTTTTAAAAGAGTTTTTGAATTATAGATTTGGAGATATTTATTAAAATCTTTTTTCTAAATGCCAAATCTTTTTCATAAATCTTTTAAAATGACCTTATTTAAGAAATTCAACCTAGTCATATAAAGTAACATATCCTATACCCTGATTTTCAACCTCTTGAATGTCTAAAATAAATATTTCTTAGTCATGACAGATTACACTTTTAACATTACACTGAAAATTTTGTTAAGGATGTTTATTTCTCTATTAACAACTGCTATTGACTTATACTATTATTTAGTGTTTATTTTTGTTAGATTTAATTTCACAAAAACATTGGCTTGGTAAAATTAGGTGGGAATGATTTCATTCATCTATGTTTCCACAAAATATTTATGTAGCATAGAATTTATATATTCTCTGGTAATTTTAGATAATTTTATCCTTAAAACCACCCAGCCATGGAGTCATGATGGTTTCTTGTTCTTTGTGAATTTTATTTCCTCAAAAATCACAGAGTGTTTTAAATTTTATTAAATAATATTTGTAGAGATTATTTATTTGTTTAATATTTTAGATGCTGTGTGCTTTGGCTTATTTATATTGACTTAAGTTTTATTTATTTGCTTTTTATTTATATTGCTTTTTCCTTATTTTCCTCATATGCCCACTAATAATTTATTTGAAAAATATTTAGTTATTCCATGTTTACTTATTTCAATATAGTCATTTCTATTTTATACAGTAATTTATTTCTATCTGTTTTCCTTAGGATTCTTGATTCTAACAGCTTGAGTTAATGCTTATTTTATTTCTTTTTTATCTCTTTTGAGATAAAAGACTGCATTTGTATTTTAGTTGTTGTCTAAGTAGAATACTATTTTATTTTTACTCCTTCCTTGAATCAATGATTGTCTTTTCTGTAGTTGTGATTAACATTTTTGTTATTATTGGTTTGAATTTTTATTTATAATTTCCACTATTTCTTGTATTGTGGTTAGAAATTACACTAGCTAGACTAATAACAAAAGAGAAAAGATCGAAATAAACACAATCAGAAATGACAAAGGGGAAATTACCACAAACCCCACAGAAATACAGAATAACCCTCAAAGACTATTATGAGCACCTCTATGGACACGCAAACTAGAAAACCTAGAAGAAATGGATACGTTGGATAAACTCCTTGAAATATACAACCTCCCTAGATTGAACCAGGAAGAAATTGAAACCCTGAACAGACAAATAATAAGTTCCAAAATTGAATCAGTAATAAAAAACCTATCAACCAGAAAAAGTACTGGACCAGATAGATTTACAGCCAAATTCTACCAGATGTATAAAGAAGAGCTGGTGCCAATCCTACTGAAATTGTTCCAAAAAATTGAGGAAGCAGGACTCCTCCCTAACACATTATATGAAGCCAGCATAATTCTGATACTAAAACCTGTCAGAGATACAACAAAGAAAGAAAACTGTAGGCTGAAATCCTTGATGAACATAGATGCAAAAATCTGCAACAAAATACCAGTAAACTGAATCCAGCAGTACATCAAAAAGCTAATCCACCACGATCAAGTAAGCTTTGTTCCTGGGATACAAGGTTGGTTCCACATATACAAATTAATAAATATGATGCATCACATAAACAGAAAAACAAACACCACATGATAATCTCAATAGAAGCAGAGAAAGTTTTCAATAAAATTAAACATCCCTTCATGTTAAAAACCCATACCAAACTATACATCAAATGAATATACTTCAAAATAGTAAGAGCCATCTATGACATACCCACAGCCAACATCATACTGAACAGGCAAGAGCTGGAAGCATTCCTTTTGAAAACTGGGACAAGACAAAGTTGCCCAATCTTACCACTGCTATTCAACATAGTTTTGCAAGTCCTAGCCAGAGAAATCGGGCAAGAGAAAAATAAAAGTCATCCAAATACAAAGAGAGGAAGTCAAACTATTTCTTCAAAGATGATCATTCTATACCTAGAAAGCCCCATAGTCTTTGCCCAAAGGCTCTTAGATCTGATAAACAACTTCAGCTAAGTTTCAGAATACAAAATAAGTGTACAAAAATCAGTAGCATTTACACCGATAACATCCAAGCTGAGAGCCAAATCAAGAACACAATCCCATTCACAATAGCCACAAAAAGGATAAAATATAAGGAATACAGCTAACCAGGGAGGTGAAAGATCTCTACAATGAGATTACTAAACACTGCTGAAAGAAATTAGAGATGACACAGACAAATGGAAAAACATTCCACGCTCATGGATAGAGAGAATCAATATCATTAAAATGGCCATATTACCAAAGCAATTTACAGATTGAATGCTTATTCCAATTCAATTACCAACATCATTATTCACAGAATTATAAAAAAAAACTATTCTAAAATTCATATGGAACCAAAAAGGAGCCCAAATAGCTATGCAATCCTGAGCAAAAAGAACAAAGCTAGAGACATCACTCTACTGGACTTCAACCTATACTATAATGCTACAGTAACCAAAACAGCAAAATACTGGTACAAAAACAGACATATAGACCAATGGAACAGAATAGAAAACTCAGAAATAAAGCTGCACACCTACAACAATCTAATCTTAGACAAGGCCAACAAAAACAAGCAATGAGGAAAGGACCCCTT
Source organism: Pan troglodytes (assembly GCF_028858775.2). Lineage (NCBI taxonomy): Eukaryota > Metazoa > Chordata > Mammalia > Primates > Hominidae > Pan > Pan troglodytes. The sequence continues at coordinate 52,802,725 of NC_072408.2, read as the reverse complement.
ATTCAATAAATTGTGCCAGGATAACTGGCTGGCCATATGCAGAAGATGGAAACTGGACCCCTTCCTTTCACCATATTAAAAAGAACAACTCAAGATGAATTTAAGACTTAAATGTAAAACTTAAAACTTTAAAAACCCTGGAGGAAAACCTAGGAAATACTATTTTGAACATAGATCCTGGCAAAGACTTCATGATGAGGACTCTAAAAGCAATTGCAACAAAAGTAAATATTGAGAAGTGGGATCTAATTAAAATAAAAAACTTCTGCACAGCAAAAGAAACTATCAACAGAGTAAACAGACAACCTACAGAATGGAAGAATATATTTGCAGCTGTGCAACCAACAAAGGTTTAATATCCAGAATTTATAAGAAACTTAACAGGCAAAGAAACAAACCCATTAAAAAATGGGCAAAGAACATGAACAAACACTTCTCAAAAGAAGATATATGCAACCCACAAGTACCTAAAAAAATTCTCAACATCGTCACTAATCATTAGAGAAATACAAACCAACACCACAATGAGACACCATCTCACATCCATCAGAATGGATATTATTAAAAAGTCAAAAAATAATAGATGCTGGTGAGGTTGCAGAGAAAAGGGAACACTTTTTTGTTTGTTTTTGTTTTTTTGAGACAGGGTCTTTCTCAAAGAACTTATAACTACCATTCAACCCATCAATCCCCTTATTGGGTACATATCCAAAGGAATATAAATCATTCTACCATAAAGACACATGCACCTCTATGTTCATCACAGCACTATTCACAATAGCAAAGGCATGGAATTAACCTAGATGTCCAACAATGGTGGACTGGATAAAGAAAATGTGGTACATATACAACATGGAATACCACGCAGCCATAATAAACAATGAAATCTTGTCCTTTGCAGCAACATGGATACAGCTGGAGGCCATTATTCTAAGTGAATTAATATAGGAATGGAAAACTAAATGTAAGTTCTCACTTATAAGTGGGAGCTAAACACTGAGCACAGATGGACCCTAAGAAGGGAACAGTAGACACTGGGGCCTACTTGAGAGTAGAGGGCAGGAGGAGGGTGCAGATCAAAAAATTACCTATTGGGTACTATGTGCATTACTTGGGTGACAAAATAACCTGTACACCTAACCCATGCGACATGCAATTTACTCATGTAACAACTTGCACCTGTACCACATGAACCTAAAATAAAAGTTGGAAGGAAGGAAAAAAAAGAACATATAGAGTACAAATTTCTCCCTTTTTGGAATTATTTTTTGATTGCTCAAAATATAAGCTTGATTGTAAATGTTAAAGCAATACTGAGGAAGATAGTATACTTTCTTTTTTCAATTTATAATGTTTGATACATATTTTATATTAATGTTGGAGTACATAAGTTTTAAAGATTTTCTGTATCTTTATTAAGTCATTTATGTCACCTCTTGTTCTATCATAAGCTGACTGAGATTGAGTCAAATGTTAAGCAATTCCATTTCATTAATTTTGTATTGCCTTTGAAACTCTTTTTTGTGCATTTTGCCACTATAAAATGATCTTATTTATTCCATTTAATATTTTCCCCTGTAAATTCTATCTTGCCCAGTATTTCTCTAGCCATTCTTGCTTTTTTATATTAATATATAGTTTATACATCTTCTTATATTTATTTGCTAATCCTTTAACTTTTTATCTTTTAATTTTTATGTTTCTTCAATTTTTTATTTAGCCTTTAATATATGGAATTTGTTTTATTGAATTTTACCTTTGATAATTTGCAAAGCAGACATTAGTTTTAAACGATTTCAGTATATTTTTGATTCTTAAAACTATGGCAATTGAATTTTGAGAATAAAAAAACTTTAGAATTCAATTCAGATAAAGTTTAAGGTTAAACTTCATCATTATCATCATTCTCATCATTCTCAAATTCCAGAGCATCAGTCCCTTCTGAGGCTCCTCCTATCCCTCTGCCCATTACATTTTAGTTTCCTTTGTCAGTTCCTTTCTCTCTATAGAACCTTGAAGGGGTGTAGCTCCTAAGGGCATGGTCCTGGGCCCTTTCTCTGTAGGAAGTGACATATGAACTGAAACTGGAAGGGTAGGCAAGAGTCAGTCTAATAAAATGTTTGGCAATAATTTCATCCACTCCTGTGACATCAAATACCATCCATAGATGGTCATTTCTAAATTATCTCAAGAAGTCCAAGAGGATTTCCATACATCTCCTTTCCCCTTGCTCTACAAACACAGTTCATTGACAAACTCTATAGAGTCTTCTGCCATAATATAGCAGAATCACTTTTGGCCCTCTGTATGCACGGATTGATTCTTCTGGAACATTCTGTCACTCACCTCTTGCCAGGCTGACGTCTACAGTTGTATCGTCGTTAGCGTGAGCATCACTTCCTCCAGGCACACTCTGCTCTAGCACTCTATACTTCGTTCCATTACCAAATCAAATGAACTGGTTTTCTTATGTTTCTTCCTGGGTTAGAATGCAAGCTTCTAGAAAAGAGGAACGATGTCCTATTTATCTTTACAAGTTCGGTGCCCAGCACACCAGTCACCCAGCTGGTACTCTATGAAAATAACTTCTTGAATGATTGAATAAATGGATACAAGTAATTGAACAACTAAGATAATGCAAAGAGTAAAGCATTTCCCAGACATAAAGAATAAAGCAGTATGATGTATTTAGTGAACTCCAAATGGTTAAAAATTGCTAAAACGTGGAGTGTGCTGCTGTGTTAGGATGGGGAGAACAGTGAGAAATGAAGCTGGTGAGGTGAGGATGAAGTGGATGGGCTGTACTCCATGCTAAAGTGTGTCGTAAATGTGTTCACTTACTAATAGATTTTGAACAGAATGCTGCTTCTGTCTTAGATGGAGTGTCCTCTTATTTTTCAGTGAGAAATAGAACAGGCAATCTACTTTCAGTTTCTTTATTCCTATATAAATCTATTTGCTCCCCTGAATTTGTGCTGCAGAATTTATTCATCTGTGTCATGTCAACGATTTTCTCTTTCTTTGTCACTAAGTAATTGGAAGGGTTAGGCTGTGCAGATGTCTCATGTTCTCTTACTGTCCATGAGATCGCTAGAGAGATTGAAAAGCTTGCGACATATTTATCAGCCATTTTAAATTTTTTGTGTTGCTTTTTCTAAATCTGTTCAGTTTTTTAATCTCTATGCTTATTATTCATTATTGCTTATCCAGAGCTCTTTATATATTAAGAGGGAAAAATTAACTTTTCAAAATATTGTCATTAAATGTGATTAAATTATTTCTACTGTTTAGAATCCCTGCTCAATTTGCAATTTTGCATGTAAATGTCTACTATCACCGAGAAAACTGTTCTAGGAACAGACAGCTTATTTGGGACAATGGCATTACATTTTGTTCTGGTAATACTAGGACTGTATTTTTCTTTTACTTTTTTTCTAAAAATGCCTGGGTATATGCAAATGTAATCAGAAGGGCTGAATACTAAAACCATCAGCATAGTTCTCTTATTACTTGATTCTGCACACCATTATACTTTTTTTAAAGAAAAATATTGAGCTCTAAAATCAAATTTTAAGCTGTGGAATTCTTCCCAATAGCTTTGTTATTTAGAATAGCAATGCTTAGAAAATAACATGCAATGAATAATCATAAAAATTGTATTCTAGTTTTTATACTGTTTCTACTTTTCTTTTAAAATTGTCTCTTGCTGATGGCATACATCACTTATTAGAATGATAACCAAGAAAATAATCCCGTAAAATGAACTAGTGAAATCAAGATAATGTAGATTACAACAGCATTCTCTCTCATTCTTTTTTTAGGAATGTGTAATGAGCAGAAATAATGTGGACTGTGACTTGGGCTCCTTTTATCTTTACATTTTTTTCAAAGAGGCAATCTTACCAACTGATTTACAGAACTCATTTTTCCCAAAGTGTTTAATTTTTTTGTACAGCTATTAAATGTATGCCTATAAATTAAATATTTAAATAATGGTAGTAATAAAAAAAAGTGCTGGGATTACAGGCCTAAGCCACTGCACCTAGCCAAGGAACATTTGATTTTTAAATGGCTATACATATATATTTGACAATGACTATATATATATACCCACACCCACACATACACATATATGTACATATATATACATATATGTGTATATATATAATTTTAGTGACTTTGAACTTGTGAAATCTCAATGTGAACAGGGTAGAATAAGTCATGGAAAGCTGAAAGGTCAAGTTAAAAGAATCCAAAGGACAAAGATACATGAACTCTAGGCTTCAGGTGCAAATTTGCATTAATTTTCCCTTAAAAGGGAGCACATGTACACTCTGCTGTCAATTTCCTATCTGTGGGCTTGGTTGCTATCTCACAGGTTGACTCCAGGTCAAATGTGTGAACGTCTAGAAAAATATTAAAGCCAGTCAAAAGTTAACTTTATACTACCATTATTTAAATATTTAGTTTATAGGCATGCATTTGAAATCTGTACAAAAAATTAAACACTTTGGGAAAAAATGAGTTCTATAAATCTAAGGCACAGCTGTTCCCCAATCATCCCATTTCTCAGGAAGGAATGAGATGTGGGATTTTTGTGCTATGGATTAGGCCCAAAGTTTCTTTCTGGCTCTTTCTGGAAAGTCTCAGGTGGGGTATCACTTGAGCTTCTTTAGCAGGTCAGTTTTTCCTGTGTATCCTGCTTTCTTCCCAACCTTACAAAGTCCTGTGAGTGCAAGAAGAATATAACAAGCAATACATAGTTGCATAATTATATTTTATTTTAAAAATTTGTGCCCTTCTCAAAGGGAATGGAGAAATGACCAGGGACACATATGTTCTCTGTTAGGCTAAGAAAACACTCCTAGAACATGCTGACTGCCTGGCAAATTGCTCACTGGTGAAGCTAAATTCTCTGATATGTATAAAAATCTCCCTGGTTACTTAGTTGAAGATGGGGTGTTTGGCAGGACTTTGTCATAATTACAAATTAACTTTTGCGATTTGATAAGTGAGAAGATAAAAGAAGATAATTTCTCCCAGTCTTTACCATAGTGAAAGTCAAAATCTTAGGCCCAAGTTTTATCTTCTATAAATGTTAATGCAGACATAAGGAAAACAAACAAATAAACATAGAAATCACAACTTGAGATGCACTTTGCTTAAAATAAGAAACCCAAATGGCATAGGATGGGCAGTATTAGGTTTAGATACAGATGGTCAGATGGCAATAACTTCAATGTTTGTAAAAAGAAAGAATGTAATGATCAATAATTAATTCGTATTCTACATTTTCAATGATAAAAGTGATTTTCTCTGTGTTTCACTCTGTTCTAAAATATTGTAATTATTTTTCTGGAAGCATATACAAAGCAAAATCTGTTTGAAAGAGAAATTTTCCAAGTAATATTTGATTTTTTTTTTTTTTTTGAGACACAGTCTCACTCTATCACCCAGGCTGGAGTGCAGTGGCACAATCTCGGCTCACTGCAACCTCAGCCTCCTGTGTTCAAATGATTCTCGTGCCTCAGCCTGCTGAGTAGCTGGGACTACAGGCGTGCACCACCACACTTGGCTAATTTTTGTCCTTTTAGTAGAGACAGGGTTTCGCCATATTGGCCAGGCTGGTCTTGAACTTTTGGGCTCAAGTGATCCACCTGCCTCAGTCTCCCAAAGTGTTGGGATTACAGGCGTGAGCCACTGCACCCGGCCAAGAAACATTTGATTTTGAAATAACAATTAAACCTATCAAATTAAATGATCATTAAGAAATGTTTGTTGTTTGTTTTATAATTTAAGGATGAATGTATCAATTGGAGAAATAGATCCACTGTAATGTGAGGCATGGCACTAAGCACCTTAGGGGATACAACAGTGAACACAAGGAATTTCTTACATTGTATTGCATTTGGGCATTACTGTGCACTGTAATATTTGTTATTCATTTTGATCTTTTTAACCCCCCTGAGAGGTACACCTCTCAGGCATCATTAACATCATTCTTGGACACAGAGGAGGAAACGAGACCATAGAGGATAATTGCCCTGCCCAAAGTCAAACAGCTAGTGTTGCTGGGGCTCCGGGGTCCAGGCTAGCTTATGTTCACTACCTAATGTCCACTACCCCTTCCATCTCTGGCCCTCAAGTGGTTTCACATCCAAACATGAAGATAGGTATGTTCGTAAAACCTATGCCACAGGGCACAGTGTCTTATGTGAATTTAGAATGTTGCTAAGAGTTTCTATGAGGACCCTGAGGAAAGAAAGATCACTTCAGGCCGAAATGGAGATCTTTAAGATGGGCCTTAAAGATGGTTTAAATGGCAAAGATTTAGCATTTTAGCCAGTGGAAATGGTGTGAAACAAGAGCATCAGTTTGTGAAAATTGTGGGGATAATTGATAAAAATGTTTGTACTGGATTTGTGAGAGAATAGGATGGCACTGAGTAATTCTTCTTACAAGCCTCAAATTTTAATTATTAGATTCAGCAGACATAAAAGTACTCAGTTAAAATGCTAGACAAGTTTCTAAATGCTCTTAATTTTTTACTGCATATATGTAAGGTGAGAAACATAGTGTTTTGATATGCATAGTGAAATAGCCACTGACTATTTTTGAGATAGCTTCTTGTTCATGCAATGAGACTCAGCCTGCCGGGGTTCAAACCCCAGTTTTGCCATTTATAAATTGTTTACTCCTGGGCTTTACCTAACCCTCAGTTTCTCATCAATAAAATGAGTATAACAAGAGTTACTACTTCAAAGAGTTGTGAGGATTTAAAAGAGTAAAGTGCACATGCCTGGAACATAGCACCTAAAACTAATTCTTAGTAGTAATAGAAATGACATGATCGGAGGCATGTTTTAGGAAGGTTGTGATGGTATAGACTGAAAACTGGAGGCTGGTGGGGATGCCTAAAAGAGGGGAGTCAAGTTGGAGTTCAAAGAGGTTTGGAGCCTTAGCAAGTAAGGATCCAATTGAGGGGCTAACTTGGGGTACCAGTAGTTGGAATGTCAGGTGTCAGATATTTTAAAAACCTTTAACAGGTGAGAAAAAAAGTGTGAAAGGTGCGTTTTTTAATTGTCCAAAAATTAAAGCTTGTGTTTTTTTAGTGGGCTAGCTTTAAAAAGTTTGATGACCAAATTTGTAATGGTTCGTTCCAGTCCAAAAAGCCTATAAATACGCCAGATAATTCTAGCCTTCGCACCTGTTCAAACAGCAACAAAGATAAAATGAACCAGAGGAAAGACCAACCCCTTCCTTTCCTTAATGAGGCCTCATTGATTTTTGCAAACAAATGAAAGACAATAAATTGCCCCAAATGCCTCTTTTTTCAAAGCCAGCAGGCTACGTTACTGACCTGGGTGTTCCCAGAAGACTCAAGGCGTAAGGCCCCACAGCTGGACCATAAAATGTTTTTGCAGCTCTTAAGATATTCGTTAAGTCCCTTTGTTCCCCGCCCCCCAAAGAGCTTCGGGAGTTTGGGAATATATCCCATTGGTCCCAAGACTAACTTTTTTTATTTGTTTGCTTCACAGGTCAGTGACCAAAACCTCTAAAAATTCACAAAGAAGCTCACGAGGAGGTCTGAGGCTGCCCAAAAGGCATTTGGTCTCTGGCCCAGGAGCTCAGGACAGACCTAAGGTTTGAGTGGAATCTGGGCTGGAGTAACCCTTAGCAACCTGTCATTACCTACAGGGCAATAAGCTGGCTCCCTTCCAGTGGCTTCTGTTTTGTATGTTCATCTCTGCCCAGAGCTCTGTCATCTAGTGTTGCACTGTTCAGTATGGGAACCATGAGCCAAAACTGACTGCTGAGTATTTGAAATGGGACTAACATTGAGATGTGCTGTAGATGTGAAATACACACCAGATTTCAAAGACTTAGTATGGAAAAAAAAAAGAAAAAAAAACCTCATTAATATTTGTTATGTTGATTGCATTTTGAAATGATAATATTTTGGATATAGTAGGTTAAAATATTATTAAAATTAATTTTACTGTTTTCTTTTTACTTTTTTGCTTGTGGCCACTAAACATCTTCAAGTTACATGTAGCTCACATTGTATTTCTATTGGAAAGGCCATTTTAATAGAATTATGCCCTTAGTTTCCCAGATTCTCCCAATAAGTTCAAAGCATTCAGTAATGCAGGAACATTTTGTTGAACACCCTGTGATTGGACATATAACCCTGTTGTTCATAGGATCTGATTGTATCATTTCTATTTACATTTGTCCTACAATTTGCAATTGTCTTGCAAATCTAATGCCGGTGCAAGATGATTTCCATTTTATCCTAATAAAAGCTCAATTTAGGTATAGAATGAACAAATAAATGCAGATGGGGAAAAGGAAGGAAAGATGCACTGTGCTGGGAAATTTCTGCTCAAAACACCTCTTCAGAGTGTATATTATTTTCTCTGTTTTTACAGAGAGGAATAATGGCTCAGAGAGGTTAAGTAACTGTCTAAAAGTAATACAGCTCTTACCTATCAGAGGATTCAAAAGGCCTAACAAACTCCAAAGCAGAAACTCTTTCTCAAAATCTCAATGCTCCTCTGTTACTGACAAATTTGAGAAAATTAAATTGTAGCAATCAATTTTGGAGATCGTTCTTTTCTTTGTTTTTAATGTATACTTTAATAAGTATAAAGTATATAAACAAGTAAACCTGTGGAGAAGCTGACAAAAATACATAAATTAGGATTTACACTGCTCTAATGTAAAAAAATATAAATTTTCTATTTTTTTTGCAGAATATTTATTAATGTGGTTTAATGTACAATTTCTTGTTTGTCATTTGGAAGTCACTTATTATAAAGACAATTTTTTTGTCTTATGACAAACAGCAGTCCACATTGGATAAATTTGATTTCTTCTTGAGACATAAGTTTCTTCTGAGGTACTGTTTTTATTATTTCTGCAGTGTCTGGCAGACCCTGATGTGTAAGCAAAGCTGGTGATTTGCTTTTCTTAGAATCGTGAAATTGAAGAGGAGTGAGATAATAGTCCTGCTGATCTCAAAGCTTCTGATGTATTGGGCTTAGAATGGTCTCTCTGTCAGGGAACCTTATTAATGGAGTATGTGACTTAAGTACCTGAACCATCCTGCTGGCAGTTGCCATTTTGCTACTCATGATAACGCCTGAGAAGCTCGAGATACTCCTATTAATCACAAATGTCCATATTTAAGATTTATGCTTGTAATGGCATTTATTTGTCAGATTATATTAACATTGATTAAAGTATATAGAATGAACTTTATTCATGAGAGCTTTTATTTATAGAGACCATAATAGACTTTATTCTAGGAGATTGATACATATTCCATGCACCCTCTTCTTTCTCTTCTGGTTGTGTGACCTTAAATAGACATTCCTGCAACGTGGAGTTAAAGATACTTATCTCATAGGGCTACTGGCCTAAGAGAAAGCTGCATGGGAGAAAGTGCTTTGCAAAATGTAAGCATGCCAGAGTTCCTCCCCACACCCTCCTCCCGCCCCTAGAATGGGCATAAGATAATGACTTCACTTTGTTCTGCCATACATTTATACTATATTTCCAGACATTTGGGACCACATTTCCTCTCTGTGAATAAGATACAATACGAAAACGCCAGAAATTATAAGGACCTTTTGGGTCACATAGTTCATTGCTCTCTGAACACAGATCACTCTTTGGGAACCGCAGACTAGTTTCATTAAGTTTCTCTTTAATAATCCATTTCAGCCTCTTTGATGTTTTTACTTAGCAAGCTTTTACCTAAGCTAACCTAAATTTTTCCCATTAATAACTCTGGATGAGAATGGGAAAGATATTGGAAGACTATTGTCAACTCGTAGCTTTCTTTTCTCTACACTAAGTAGTCCTTTGACCTTTACTCTCTTTTCTTCATATGCACTTCATAAAACCCATTTACATGAATTTTCGCTTAGCTGGTTCTTGGTAATTAAGTATGTACAGATTATGGTTGTAGATAAAGTGATGCGTTGCTGCTGTTATTTTAGAAAGATTTCCTCTAAAGACAGTATATGTTTCCTTGTTTAAGCTAGACTACAGGAGAATAATTTAAGGAATTTGGAGATAATAATCAATGGTTTTTTGTTTGTTGCTGTTGACTTGGTTAGTTTCTCATTTTAACATTTAAGACTAAAAGTAGGATAAAGGATGGTGGAGCAGGAGGGCCAACAGAAAACATGCTATTTGTTGCTCAGGATGTGACACAGAGTCAATGCAGGGCACAGGTAGTGGGGAAACTAAGCTGAAGCAATCAAAGTGTTGCATTAGATCGCTTAGGCTATGAGGGCTTCACTCATGCAAACTGACCCTCACTACTGAAGCTGGAGGCATTACTAGAGTGAAGTGTCAATAACCAGAGAACAAAATGGAGGGAAAAATGGAGGAAAAATAGTGAAATGCCTTTTGCTATTTATCTCTAGAACCCACTGTCAAAACACAGTTCCTGTTCTTTCATTTCCATTTGTTTAGAGATTGTAGGTCATAAGGGAGGAATGTTCCCACCAGGGGACACAGCAATGGTTCCATTGAACAGGAAGTTGAGATGGGGAAAAGGAAGGAGTAACCAGGAGCCACCTGCTTACTCAGGGCTCCTCATGACACTGAAACAGCATGTCAAAAAATAATTATGCTTTGGCTGAGGAGATTGATCCTGATTATCAAGGGAAAATTGTGTTGGTTGGACACAGTGGCACCAGGGATGAACATGCTAGAAATCTGGAAGATTCCTTGATAGGCCTCTCAGTTTTCCCATGTTCTGTGGTACAGAAATATAGGCAGAATTGTTAATGACACAAACCCTTCAAAAATAAAGATGTGGTTACCGTATCAGACAAAGAACTAGGACTGACCGAGGTACTTGGTATGTTTCAAAAGAATTTACAATAATAATGGAAGAAGGGTATTATAAATACCATCTACACCCATATGAGTTGTTTCATGAACAGGGACAATAAAAGGCATGTATGTGTATTTTTCCCCTGTTTGGCTATGAATATATTTATGTATATTATTCTTTTTTCTGCTCAATTCCCAAATAATATAAACTATTATGTGTTAATAATGATTATCCTTGTATCTCAGTATTTGACTATATGATATCAAATGCAGAGAATGAATCATCTAGAAAAGAAATAAGCCTCACTTCAAGATGCATACAATGATATGGGGAATCATGTTTCATCTTTTGTGGAAGTCAATGTATCTTCAGTTGAATAAAGGATAGTTGCAAAATATTAGGTGAAAACATACCATTACTGTCTTTATTTGAAACTCAAATATTAGTAAACAGATATATGTGGATGTTGACTTGACTCAGCCACCAATTCTTCTAAGGCTGGTAACTACATTTCTCTGAAGTTTCTTCCATGGGTGGTTCTGGCATGAAGATTGTCAATGAGAACTACTAAGAGATTTGAAAGTTTGAAATAAAGCAGAAGCCACTATTCTTGGAAAGACATGGTAGCCAGATGTAGTGGCTCTTTAGACCTCTCCACGAGCCCCACTTTGCAGCTGCAACTGCCAGGCATGCTAGCATCACAGATCTCTCCATAAGCTCTTCTTCCACAGTCGTGACATTCAGATGTAGTGGCTTCTTGACTTTCTCAGTGACTTTGGCTTGGCCACCTCCTCTAATGATGTAGGCTGATGTCACAAGTAATTGTTTCTCTGATGTTCTGTCTATCTGTTCTGTCTTTCTGTTGCCTATCTCTTCACACATTCACAAAATCTGTAATTACTATATTATTTATACCACTTTATTCTCAACACATGTGGTAGCTCTGTTTCCCTAACTGAACCCAGACAAAGATGGTATGTAATCAGATGATCTTTATTTTCTCTTTTTGATTCTATTTTAATTCCCATAAATCATAGGGCTTAATATTTTATTATAATTATTATGCTTATGATGCATTGACGTCATATTTGTAAATAAGTAGATACATGCAATTTTTGTTTGCTAGAACATTGACATGGAAATATTTTGAAACAGACTCACTCAAATGATGCTAACATTTAACCTCTTATGGCTCTTAGTGAGTTTATATTTTCCTTGTGTTGAAAAAATAATAATGGGCACATACCAATATTTTATGCTCACAGAATTTACTTCTTGGTAAGACGATGTTCAGTAGGTAGTAGTCCTGGTCATGGTGACACAAAACATCTAGGTAAATACTGAACAAATCCACCATCATCTGAATGTTTGATTACAGATTATTGAACATATTGATGCTTTTTAATATTTAGAGTTTTGATATTTTTTAGATAAAAGACAAAAATAATTCACTAAACTTTTAACTCTTTATGCAGATGTTTGTCATGGTGGCCTTACAGTTGACTAGGAAAAACCTAAACTGCCATTTATTTTAATTCTCACACTAGTGCACAAGAAATTGAATTCAATAGCCTAAATGCTGAGCCCTGAATTAAACAGTAGTCCTATATTTCAGACAATTTCATCAAAAACTCTTGCTGTGTTCCTGGACTCACATCAAAACTATTTTGGATTAATGCCAGTTTCATGGATTTTCATGGCAAGAGAATGACTAGTTAAAATGTAATTAAACATAAATTATTTCCCATTGCAGTTTTGCAAACTAAAGTATATTTAAGTACAAGTTGGTAATAAAACATAAACAAATATGTTCTCAAACACAAACCTATCCCAAATCAACCAAGAAAATACTGGCTTTGCTAAATCTGCCTACTGTATCAGTTAGGATAATTTCAGTTTCAAGTGACTACATATCTAATTGAAAATGGCTTAAACAATAAAATAATTTAGTGTTTCACAAAACATGGATTCTGAAATTCTCAAAAATCAAATTATGCTAATGATTTAGACTTGCTCAAAAAATGTGTAAGCAAAGCCTCAATGACAAACCTTTTAAACTACTCTAGAGAAATAATTTGACAATATTGCTGCAAGTTTTTATTATAATTATCAATTATTATTGATATAGTTTGGATATTGTCCCCCCTAAATCTCATGTTGAATTATAATCCCCACTGTTGAAGATGGGGCCTGGTGGGAGGTGATTGGCTCATGGGGTTGGATTTCTCATGAACGATTTAGTGCCATCCCCTAGGTACTGTTCCAGTGATAGTTGAGTGCGTTCTCATGAGATCTGTTTAAAAATATATGGCATATCCCCCCCGCCATTGCTCCCACTCTCGCCATGTGATGTGTATGCTCATACTTCACCTTCCTCTATGAATAAAAGCTCCCTGAGGCCTTCCCAGAATCCAAGCTAATGCCAGCACCATGTTTGTACAGCCTGCAGAACCGTGAGCCAACTAAACCTCTTTTTTTTATAAATTACTCAGCGCTAGGTATTTCTTTATAGCAAAGCAAGAACAGCCTAACACAATTATCTTACTCTAAAAATGTAAAAATGTCAGTTAATGTGGTGCTTAAGTAGTAGAATGCCATATAAATCAACTCCATCCACAAATCTAGAATATCATTATTTCTAAAATGTTCCAGGAAAATCATAACCTTAGACTTTTGTATGCGACAGCAATGTTCCAAATGCAAAACTGCCAAAAAATATGCTGACTTGTAAATCCAGTTTGAATGACGCACTAATATGTATAGTGTTGGAAAAACCTCATTGAATAGCTAGTAAACATCGAGACAGGTTCTAAGAAAGATGTTTATAACAATTGATATCTACATTAACATAAAAGATGTCAAATAAACAACCTAACTTTACACTTCAAGCAACTATTAGGTTGGTGCAAAAGTCGTTGCGTTTTTTTTTTTTTTGCCATTAATATAAATAAAAGAACAAACTAAGCCCAAAGTAAGCAGAAGGAAGGAAATAATACACGTTGGAGCAGAAAATAATGAAATTGAGAAAAGAATGACAGCAGAAAAAAATCAATGAAGCTGGGTGCGGTGGCTCAAGCCTGTAATCCCAGTACTTTGGGAGGCCAAGGTAGGTGGATTGCTTGAGTCCAGGAGTTCGAGACTGGCCTGGGCAACATAGGGAGACCACATTTCTATATTTAAAAAAAACCCACAAAAGAAAAAGTAAAAAATTACCTGGGCATGGTAGCAGGTGCCTGTGGTCCCAGTTACTAGAGAGGCTGAGGTGGGAGGTGGAGGTTGCAGTGAGCTGAGATCACGCCACTGCACTCCAGCCTGGGCGACAGAGCAAGACACTGTCTTAGATCAGCACAGAAATTGAGAGTAAGTATTCAGATACTCTTATAGCAATGAGAGTAATGTTATTTCTGTTGAAGCTAATAATAAAAGATTAGGGTGTATGTTTTGTAAAAACACAAAACCATGATTCTTAATTCTCCAATCATTTAATTGAATCATTTGTATGTACTATAACTAATATAACAATTTTCATATAGCTAGAAAATTAGATTGTTTAAAGTCAATCAAAAAATAAAGAAACTAAGAATTGGATTTTTTAAAGGACAAACAAAATTGCAAATTCTTAGCTAGACTAATAAGTAAAAAAGAGAAGACTCAAATAAAATTATAAATGAAAAAAGAGACATTACAACTGATGCCACAGAAATAAAAAAGATCATAAGAGTCCAGTATGAAAAATTATACACCAATAAATTGGATAACATAGAGTAAATGAATAAATTCTTAGAAATATACAACATACCAAAACTGAATCATGAAATAATAGAAACTCTGAACAGACTAATAAAGAAGGGGATTGAATAACTATTAAAAAACTTCTCAACACAAAATAGGCCAGGACCAAATGAATTCACTAGTCAATTATACCAAACATTTAAAGAAGAATTAATATAATTTCTTTCAAATCTTCCAAAAATTTGAAGAAGAGGGAACACTTCTAAACTCATTTTACAAAGCCAATATTACCCATACCAAAGCTGTACGAAGAAACTAAAAGAAGAGAAAATTACAGGCCAATATCATTGATGAACATAGATTTTAAAACTCCTTAATAAAATGCTAGCAACCTGAATTCAACAGCTCGTTGAAAGGGTCACACACCATGATCCAGTGGGATTTATATTTGGGATCTAAAGATGGTTCGACATATGCAAATAAGCAAATACGGTACATCAAATTGATAGAATAAGGGATGAAAATCACCCAATCATCTCAATAAATGATGAAGAGCATTTGACAGAATTCAACATTCTTTTATGACAGAAACTCAACAAACTAGGTATAGAAGAAATTTATCTCAACATAATAAAATCTATATATGAAAAGTCCACAGCTAACATCATACTCAATGGTGAAAAATGGAAAGATTAGGAACAAGGTAAGCATGCCTCTCCCCACTTCTATTCAACATAGTACTGAAAGTCCTAGCCAGAGCAAGTAGGCAAGGAAAAGAAAGAAAGACACTCAACTACTCTCAACTCCTGGATTTTTTTATCTCTATGTTGTGCCCACCAGTTAGGACATTTTTTGCTACCTCTCAACACTGATTGGCTACCAAGGTTCTTGCCATAAAATCCAACCTTTAATTCTCTGCTGTATAAACCTTATTATCATGCTAGTTGAGAAAAATGCTATTTAATAATATTTATGAAGGAATACTGCCAGGGCATGCAGCTTTTCCATTCCTCAAAGATATTCTAAATTAGTCCCTTTATCAAACCAGATGTTAGAGTTCTGCATTCTTGGAACTCAAGTTAATTGCCATCTGGTATCATTTCCTTTTAGGACGTATTGGGGCACATTTTTAGAAACAGGTGTTTGAAATTTGTTGCTTTATCAGTTGTTGACATATTGTAAGGAAGGCATTTTTTTCCCTCACTGTCTCATCTTTGAAAGGACAGTGAAAAAATTCCTCTCTGGTCTTGATTTAAGAAGAAGCTATGTCTCCTCTAGACCATTCATTTGTCTTCATTTTATGGACACAAAACCTTGTACCATTTAGCATTTCTCTCTTTGCTTTGGTTGCTAGGTGGCTCAGAGCCAGATTTTAACTCAGTACTAGCAAATATACAAGGCTTTTTATATATTTATTATACTTGGTTTTATTATTTTTCTATCCTTCTTAGCCCCAGTTTCCATATTTACTTTGCAATTTTGTAATATACTTTTGATTTTTGTTATTATTTTGTTGTTAGCTACCTCAAGACCTTTGTGGGAGGAAGTATTTTTTATATATATATATAAAATACATATATATATATATGTAAGTAAATGATTGATCAGGAAGTGATTGCTATACAGAGATACTGTAATACTAGATTTGAGAAAAACTTCTTATTTATCTATAACCAAATTCCATTTACATTATTGGTGGAAGTATTTCTTACTTTTTAAATGTGAGGTCATTGATAATGTACCCTCTCATGCTCTTATTTCTAATCTCCTCCCTTCCACAGGCTCCCTTTCAATAGTGGCTAAATAGTCGCAGTCTCACCCTTCTTATACAACTAAAATCCTTCCTCTAGGGCTTTAAAATGAAAACTCCAGACCCCCTCCATTCTCTGCCATCTCTTATTGTCCATGTTGGAAGAAGTGTCTGTGGTCACTGTCTCCTTTATTTCCCTTTCATTTCCCAACCCTCTGAAACTGTCCTCCTAAAGTGAGACTTAGTTCCTTAATGGTAAACCCAGTGGATATTTCTCAGTCCTTGACTTCCTTGGCTCTTAATTACTCTTTCTCAGTACATGCTGTACCCATGGAGATCCTGACACCATACACGGCTGGAATTCCTTCTTACTCTTTCTTTCTGGCCACTTGTTCTCAGTTTCTTTTTCAGATTCCTCTGACTCCATCTTTCTCTTAAATGTTAGTGTTCCTCAGAGTTTGGCCCCACCCCTTCTACCCCCTCTTTCCACTCAATGCACACATCCTATGCAGTCTCTTTCATTTACTGAAGTGTTTCTCTAGCCTGGTGACTCTCCTGATATCAATTGCCTGTTAGATGTGGATGTCTAGATATCTTGCTGGCACCTCAAACTCTCCAACTTTTCATCTTAGTTCTTTCCCTCTGTATCTGTTCTTTGTTTCATTTTCCTAGCTTTGAGATTTACACCAGCAGATGCCTTCTCATCAACTCTAAAAACCTAGAAGTCTTCTTTGACTTCTCTTTCTCCCTGTCTCTATTCAAACAATCACCAAGTCCCAGTGATATACTGACTAAACACATCTTAAATCATTGTCATTATATCCTGCCCCTCACCCCCCCACAGGGACTATAATCTCTTACTCACATTAATGTCTTCTGTGCTTTGCACAGTGCCAGTGACATAAGTGCTCAAAAATATTTCTTGAATGAATACATTAATTTTAGAAAATTGAGAAACATTAAGAGATAACAGAAGTGGAATATGGATTTTTTTAAACATTCATGTTATTAGCACACAATTGGTTTTAACAAGGCAAATGAGTCCAATATTTTTCACATTGAATTGTTTTCTGGAACATCTATATAAAAACATATACTTAGAAATGCATTTTTAATGACTTCCAGGAGGCTGTTTCTCCACATTTTATGTGGGAAAATGCTATACAGCAAGTAATTTAGTCATAGGAGCATTTGGCTGAGATTTAACATAAGAAAACACCAAAATGAAGACTCATTATATAAATTGAAGGTTGCTACAATGAAATTTCATAAATTGTTTGCTTTTAAGAATGCAAGAACCACTTTTCTGAATATCTTTGAAACCTACTTATAAAATTCATGGTGAGAGAGGCTCTTTAATGTATTGTAATTACCATAGTAAGTCCAGCTTTAATTTACTGATAAAATTCTAATTGTTCAACATACATGTGTGCATAACGAGGCAGTGAAGAGTGTGCATAATTGAGTAGCTCTTTTGAAAATTGAATCCTAATCATTTCTTCATCTGGTAATTGGTAACTGGTTGCTTTGTTTTCCTAAGGCATATTTTGACAAACTTTGCTGAAGGCTTCTGCAAAGCAATATTCATTCACATCTGATATTCAGTCTCTAACCATGAAATGCTACAAGGCTTTATGAGAAATGAGAAGAGGAAAAGATTACTTATGAGGGTGCCATATGTAGAAGGATGGAATTGCTTTTTGGGTTTGTGCTCACACTACAGTTCTGTATAGGTTTTATCTGGCATTTTCAGCATGAGAATCTTGGAGGTTCTATTTTGACACTCTCAGCGAGTGTTAGTATGTTGAGATCCTCTATAGTCAGGGAATGATAGGATGTGTAGGGAGGAGAATTAGAGACCCTTTTACCTGGATGTTGTTTACTGATTGATCATGCCTGTGGTGATCACCCCTGTAGATACCCCCCAGGAGACAGCACGAAAAAGGAGACATTGGCTCAAGTCACCACAGTTAATGTCTTTAATAAATATGTGCTTGTTCTTGACCATTAGAATTTTGATGTCAACTTGGTAGTGTCCTGAGTGATCTCATTAACTTTAAGTCTAGGGTTGTTTGGACACTGGATGGGCAGGTTTCCAGTACACCACTGGACATTTACAGTTTTTTATTTGCTGGACATTTCTTTGACCTTGGTGAAAACCAAAAGAAAGGAAATAGCATTCAAGAAGGCAGAACTTAAAATGAAAAACACACGAAATAGGATCTCTCTGTGGAATTAAAGCATGGAACACTGACTAGGAATGTGGTGGTGTTTGCCCTTGCACAGTTTGGCCTGACTCAGAGGAACGTCTGACGTTAGACTGTCCACGTGCAATAGGCACAGTGAAAAATAGAGCATGACTTGGGCAGTAACATTTCTTCTATATTTTCTCCAAAAGGTAAACATGTTTTAATCACATGTACATGTCTGAAGTGTTCAGTGAATTTGTTAATGGCTGCTAAGTTCACATGTGTCTTTCATTTTGTCCATTTCAAGACATCATATTAAAAGGCCATTGCTTTCCATATTATATAAGGAAAGGCTTGCATAATAAAAGGCATGTATTTACAATTTAGATATAGAAGATTTGTTGCAGGTGGCTTTGAATGCCTTGTAGCAGATGCTATTTTGTAGTACAATTACTTACATTGTCAACTAACATTTATTGTCTTATATAACAACAGCATTGACATTTAAAAAGGAAAAGAAATCAATTGCCCATATGAAAATTAATCTGCTGAAATTAAATTTTAAAAGTAATTCTAAACACAATTTTCTGCCACCCTGCAGGTGGAATACGAATTGCCATGTATATATAAACATTTTTTAAAATTATATAACCAGTAAATTTTTTCTTTCAGCATAAGTATATTATAACTTCTTCCATTAATATTTTTCCCTGGAGGTTTTTAATCAAAGAATATGAATTTTTTAATAAAGTTAATAAGTTAGATCCAATGCCTATTATGAAGTATATATAACTGAACAAATGAACTACTCTGTTTCTATTAAAGGACAAGTCAGCCATGTCTATAAAATAAAAGGAAATATACTTTTTTTATCTTTTGCATTCCTCTCTAGTCAAGAAAAATTCGGTGATTTTAAAAACTGTTCTTCACATGACCTTAGTTATCCTGTTTTCAGTATTGACTGCTTTTCTTCTCTCTTCTATACTTGAAGAAAAACTCTCACCATCCTTCAAAGGCCGGTACCAGGTCATCTTCCACAGAAAGCCTCTTCACAGAAGGAATCAAATTACCTTCCCCTGTGCCCCCTTTGCCCTGGGCCATAGGCCTGGGTGGCACCCATGACAAATATTTGCTGTCTGCTGTGGTCTTGAATGAAGGTGGACATGGCACTTTACCATATTTGTGGCCCACTGGGTGGCACAGTGCCTGTCACAGGGTAATGTTTATTGACTTAAATAGTGAATCTTAAAATAAGTTCATTGTCTTTGGATACATTTCAAATGAAAATACCATTATTTTCCTTTTAACTCAGGGAAATAAAAATTTTATTTCAGAGAAATAAACATTATTATCTTCATGTCCTGAGTGATGGGATCCAGGCTTAAAGTCTTATATTTTATTTTGTTTCTCTTGCTATACTGGCTTTGTGAACAGATAAAAGAGCAAAGTCTAAATATCTGAAATATTTATAGAAAAAATACCAATTTAATTTGCCTAAAAAGGCTCTATTGTCTCCAGTTTTGTTTAAGAATGATCTCTTGTTACGTGGCTCCAGATGCATTGCTGCTTAAAGCAAATGTAGCAACACTGAGATATCTGTTACCTGCAGCCTGATGTAATTTAGCTTTTAAGATCAACTTTGCGAAAGTTATGTAAAAGGTTTTCATTGTGCATTTTGTCCCTATTTGTACTTTTGATACAAAGGATGATGATGTAAAACATGAGTGGGTTTTTCTTCATAATAATAAATCCTAGTATAACCATTTTCATTTTTATTCATGACCTTCATTTTTATACATGTATATTCATTTTGTATACATGTGATTATACCAAAGTTACCATTCATTTTGCATTATGCTTTTTAACTGAACATCATGTCATAATATTTCCTCATGTTTCAGCATGGTCTTAATTATTATAGTTGTAAGAGCTATGTATTTGTTCTATTGTGCCATTGTGCCATTATATATGTATAATATGAATGCCATTATATATATATAAATATATGTATATACCATATATAAATAATGTATATATGCAATAATATATGCCATTTTATATATAAATTACATATATTTTTATGTACATTTAAGTCTATAAGTCTATCTATCCACCTATTGAAAATCTAAAACAAATCTTTCACTCTCCTAAATATAACATAAAATTCTCTGTTTTCTTCCAATAATTTTGTTTAATTTTCCCAGAGTTCTGTGATGAAATTCAGACTGTTTTTGTCAGAGCAAAGAGTTAATAGTCTAGTGACATGTAGAGTAGTAAAAACAGAGCTTGCAGCTAAGGAATTCTTTTTAAGAATACATGAAATATTTTCTTTGAAACATATTTACTGAATGCTTACTAAGTTTAAGGAATTGGGATTTTTCTATAGTCACAAAAATAAACATCATAGACATGACCATTAACTACCAGCACTTACATTCTAGCAGAGGTAGGAAACTAAAAACTGGTAAGCAGACAAATAAACAAGATACTTACAAATCATAATACACCAAGCAAGGAAGTTTGTTAGAAAACACCATCTCAGAAAACGACTGATTGAGATGAGATGTTGGTGAACAGCATCTTGACCCTTGGGTCAAGTGACAGTAAAGGACTCAGGATGTATGCATGGAGAAAGCTTTCAGGAAGTGGGACCAGCATGAAATAAAGCTGTGAGGTGAGGAAGAGCTTATTTTAAAAACTAGATGTGGCAATGGGGGAACAGTGTGCCTCAGACACTGAGCAGAGGGCAAATGGCATGAAGTGATGATGGTGAGGGAGGGGATGAGTCACATGGGCTCTACTCTGAGTGTAATGAGAAGCCTTTGAATGGTTAATCAACTTTGTAACATAATCCAGTTTCCACAATAGGAACTTTTCATGCAATGTGAGGAATGAATTGTGAGGGGAAGAATGGAAGAGGAGACCACAAAGAAGCAGTTGCAAGAGTCCAAGTCAGAAATACCGGCATCGAGGACCTGAATGATAACAGAGGAAATGGGGAGTAGAGGACAAAATGAGATTTGCCTTTGAGGTAGGAAAAATGTCATGTGGTGGTATTCGGACATGGGAGTAAAAGAAAAGAGGAATCAAGGATGACTTAAATACCTGACATAAGCAATGAAGTAGTATATATTTACAGGAATGTGGGAGACAGACAGGTGGGGGAGTGGGTAGCAGCAGGGATGAATAGTTGGATACAATGAATCTAGGACTCAGAGAAAATGGTTGGGCAGGAGAAGCTGGTGAACGCTTTTGGAGGTGGGGTAGGTTCTATGACTAAGGCCCTTTGACAATTTTTGTATCTTCATCTTAACTCTGACTTTAAGAAAGTGGGTAAGATTATTTAGGGAGAAAGTTGAGAAAGGTGAAAACTCATCTTAAGATGATGTAAAGTTTGATGTTAACACATCTCTGTGCTTTTTATTATTTTTGGTAGGCTGTGGAAAACTGTTCTACAATATGAATAATGAAGAGCTGTGAAATGAAGTATATTTTGATTTAAGCAAGCTGATTACATAACAACTAAAATATAAAAGACAATGGTGGCTGGCGTGGTGGCTCACGCCTGTAATTCCAGCACTTTGAGAGGCTGAGGTGGGTGGATCACCTGAGGTCAGGAGTTTGAGACCAGCCTGGCCAAAGTGGTGAAACCCTGTCTCTAATAAAATTACAAAAATTAGCTGGGTGGTGCACACCCGCAATCCCAGCTACTCAGGAGGCTGAGGCAGGAGAATTGCTTGAACCCAGTAGGTGGAGGTTGCAGTGAACTGAGATCGTGCCGTTGCATTCCAGCCTGGGCAACAAGGGTGAAACTCCATCTCAAAAAAATAAAAAATAAAAATAAATAAAAAAAGACAAAGTTAATTAAACACATTACAAAAGGAATTTTTACTTTATACATGTATTCCATATGCTATTTTCTTTTTTCTTAATTTTATTATTATTATACTGTAAGTTTTAGGGTACATGTGCACCTAAATGTCCATATGCTATTTTCTTAAATGTCCAGATATTCTACTATGGAAATGGAAAATAGATTTAACTGGGTATGTCACCTCTAATTGACCAGTAGTGGCTGCTGGAATAAGTGTGGAGAAAAGGCCATGCCTGGGCCTACTGGGTATATTAGTCAGAAGTCAGAGTTCTTCAGAACCAATAGGATATCATTTGTATATGTAAATAATATATAAGTACAAAGAGATTGATTTTAGGGAATTGGCTCATGTGAATGTGGTGCCTGGCAAGTTTGAAATCTTCAGGGCAAGCTGGCAGGCTGGAAATTCAGGTAAAAGTTAATTGCATGCAGTCTTGAGTCTGAAATCTGCAGGGCAGTCTAGCAGGTGAGAGACTCAGGCAGAGCTTCTATATTGCAGCCTTGAGATAGAAATGCTTCTTTTCCAGAAACCTCATTCTTTGTTCTTAAAGCTTTCAGCTGATTGGATGATACCCACTCATACTATGGAGGGTAATCCATTTTACTCAAACTGATTTACTGATTGTAGATGTCAATCACATTTAAATACAGTCTTCAGAACAACTTGGGTGTTGTTTTACTAAACAGCTGGGCACCCTAGTCCAGTCAAGTTGACACACAAGATTTACCATTGCACTGACCAAGAGTATCAACATCTATTGCAATGACTGCTCATGGTGTATTGATGAGGGGCATTATGCCTTCCATGTGCTTGCAATCCTTATCCTGGTTGTATTTAAATGTTCCTTCGGTATAAGAAAATCTCTTTTATTGGCAAAACTTCAAGAATATTGTAGAAAATGAAATAAGTTATATCTAAAAGATTTTTTTCATTTGAAAGGCAGGAAGAGAAAGACATTGTATCTCATGAAGAGAGTTTTCAATGAACTACACTTCTCTTTGCTGTTGCATTATTTTCTGATGCAGGCATTTTAAATTCTTCTCATCTGATTATATAATCCAAAGTTTCAGCCCACATTCACTATACATCCCTCACTCACCCATCTATGCTGTAGAAAGATCTTCAGTGGCAATACTTTTATACCCTTAGAGAAATTGGTGACAGGATTTTTCAGAAACTAACTGTCACTGATAGTCCCAAAATTAAAATTCAAACTGTCAAAAATATTTAATAATCATTTGGTGGATATTCTTCAGTCTATTATGTTTTGATCTTTTAAGTGAGGTGACACGTTGTAAATTTCTGTTGACTTCATCAGGGTCTCAAATTTGTTGCACTGGAGCTCAAACAATTGTGCTATTGTATCAAAGAATGCCTACAGTTTTACAAAAGGAAGGGGGAATTTTCATTTGTGGAGTGGCTTTAGCTATACATTTTAGTTAGAGAAGATTTGAAAATAAGACTTAAAATAATAACTTGCTATAAAAAATCTTAATACAAGAGCATTCAAAAAATCTCAGAAAAAAACAAATTCTGAGATGCAAAACAATGGTTACCAAAGGAATGATACTTGGATAATATTTGAGTAAAACCAATATCCAACAAGTATTTTCGTTAGAGTGTCCCTTTTGTTCCCCTAGAAAATGTTTTATATTATTGAGTATCATATGTCTCTCTGAATTTCTGTTTTCAAGCACGTTTCCTGCTAGGAACATATGGAAAGGGTAAATGTCTGGAGTAGAATTTGAATGCTGTTATAAACTATGAGAGAGGATCTTGGAGTATTACTGCAGTTGAAACACTTAAAACTATGTCTGCAGTTAGATTTAGACAACCATTTTGCTTATGTTGTACTCTTTTTATAGAATATGAAAACGAAAATGTAAAAAGCAGATCTTATAAAATTCTCTTACCTTCCATGTTTACATTTTGATGTTGGTATCAATTTACTCTCCTATAGATGCTTGGTATTATTATTTTTGAAACAGAGAAATTTCACGTGTGTAAAATTACAGAGTGTTCTAGTGGAGGACATTTATGTCAGGAAATGATTTCTATGGAGAACTTTCACTCAGAACCTTAATACTAATTCCTGAACTCCCCTAAGCCTGGGACTTGTGTCTACTGAACAAACTGAAGAGTTGTGATTCTTAGACGGTAGAGGTAAATTTAAGAGTCACGGCCAAAGTAAGGATAGATGTGAGTAATTACTTCAGTAAATCAGGCATAAAATGTGATGTTAGTCTTTGGCTCATTTAGTTTTCAGTTCTCTGTTTTGCTATGATTATAAAGACGGGGCTTTCCTGTCCTTTAACAATTTTAAATTTTGAACAGGGAAAAAAGTGTGCCAAACCATTGCCTTCCTGTGACCATTCTCATCTCGGAACCATGGCTGCAGCACAGGGAGTCAGCCAATGTGATTAATCGAGGATTCAGAAGCCAGGGCAGATTGCACAATGAGGTCTGGCTGGCCAGCCTGGGGAGATAGATACTAACTGATATTGATTGCGCATTTTTATCACATGCCAAACCGTAGGACAACAGACTTTCAGCAAAGCTCCCAACAAATCTAAAAGTTGAGCTGGTTATTTCTATTTTACAAATAATAGAGATAGTTTGAGTTACTTGCCCAAGACATCGTAACTCCAGACCTAAGACTGGAATCTGGCTGTTTCCCAAAACTGCTTTGTTTTACTTTTGTTGTTATTTCTATTACTGAATCCAGTCTTGTACCTTTTGGACTTGCTTACACACTTCTTAGCGACTTGCTCCATTTAAAAATTTGACAAATTATACTGATCAGTGCTAGGAGATATTTAATATTTCACCAGCTTTTAAAAGCAGATTATTAAAGCATGTGAATTCTTGTGATAGTATCAGCTTATACAGCTGAAATAAATAAGGTACCCAGATAGTGGAGATGGAAGTTCTTTAAATGAGAAACTAGAATGCTCTGAATTGATTTGGTTGTAGTGTAGCCTTAAAATTGGTAGTCACTCAAAATTCAGGGCAGATGGTCTTTAGTGTTTGCGTGTACTCCTGGGCATTTATCAATTAGAATTCAGCAGCATTTGCCTGTTCTCATTAGGTAATTGTATTATAAATATTCCTTGTCATAGGAAAGAAAAACCTAATTACTTGATCTTAATTAAACCTTGTGTTACAGGTTAACCTCTTGACCAGCCACATATGACATGATAAAAGAAAGGCAAGCCAGAAAATTCATTAAGGTGGTTGACAATGACCAGCAAGCAGTCAGGAACTGTGTTTGTTCTTTCTTTGTTTCACTTTTCCCTAATATCAATGATTACAAGTAATGTGAATAGCATTGAAACAATATGTATATTGACAACCACATTTTTTTTCTACTTGTATGTCTTGATTTTGCTGTGCATCCAAAGCTTCCCAAAATGTATTCTTGAAGAAAGCTCTGGTGGCCAACAAATGGGTGCCAACTCATTTCCTTCTTTCTGCTTCCTCTTCACTGGGGGAGAGTGTAAGATTGCATTGATACACGATTACAGCATAACTCGCGTTTCCATTTTGATTGAATCAGAAGTAACAATAAACTAAAATCTCTCTGAGACTCTTTTAGTCATTGACACTTTTATAGTTTAAAGTTTATTGCCATCGCCGCCAGACTAAATATTTCTCATGAAATGTTTTAAAAGTTTATTATTACACATTTTGTATTAATGTGCCATGGTCACACTTATAATAACTCCAGGACTTGATGTGGTCAGTATTTTTATGACCTTGACTATCTTTAGAAAGATTTGAGGCCCAGAAAAGTTAAGCGAATTTTCCAGTTTCTTTAACAAACCAATATCTAAAACTGTGCCTTTTCATCATTTGAAATGTATACTTTTGTTGGGGGGTGGGGGGCGTCAAATTTGCTAAACCATATCATTTTTATAACAGTTTCTGTTATTAGCGCATATTCAAATAAACTGAGAGAGAAGCTGATTATAGGAAACTGGGATCCCCCTGCTCCTAAACTGTTCTTCTACATGAAAATACATAGCTTTCTTCCTGTCATGTATTTAGGTTGAAAGTTCCATTCTAATTTCAGCTCTTCTGCAGGTGTGTAGGATTAAAACTGTCCCCCTAAAGAAGTCTTTTCTTGACTGTCTTGTGAAAAGTAGCTTCTTGTCTTCCTGCTCTGGCAATTATTTTATTTATTTATTTTGGCTTGTGATTTGCTCCACAAGAATAAAAGCTCTATCAGGAGAGGGATATGATATCTGCCTTGTTTACCACTGTTCCCTTGGTGATTGTGGTTCAATGCCTGGCACATCGTGGTGCTTAAGAAATACCTAGAGATGAAATGAATGAGTGGATGTATAAATGAATTAATGACCGAGGAAGAAGCAACCAGTAGTAAATTTCACCTGGATCGCTTATGAGGGGATCATGGAGTATGGAATGTGGAATTCTGTACCCATGGGTTGCGGCAGGCTGAGTGACAAAGACAAACAGCAACAACAAAAATCCAATGGGCAGGTTTGCTACTGCTACTGGAGCTACTTCCATTAATTAAACTTGTACCATATGCTAGATGCTGTGCTTCATGCTTCAATTTTATTTTCTTCAGTCCTCTCTACAACTCTTTAAAGATCAGAACACACTACATGAAGGAGGTGATGTCTGAATAGGCGAGAAGGCAGAGAGGATAAAGGAGGAGCACAGATTTGAGCTGTTATGCAGGTAGTTCAGGCGTAAGTTATGTGATTAGCATTTGGCAGATTTACTTTCATTGTGTGTTTCCTAGACAGTGGAGAAATAGTCCTCTTTATCTTTTTGCTATTTTGATTTTGGACCCTCAGGGAATAAAAGGTACAAACTAATCATTCTATGGTGAATGTCTCTGCACAGAGCTAACCTGGTACCATTTGCCCTTGTCAGTGGTATTGAGTGATGACACTCGAGTGCACAGTTTAATTGGCAGAAGGAAGAGGCAGGCCAGTTACATCTATGCAAGTCTACCAAGTGAGCCATGAAAACTGCAAATTGTGCCAATCAGTTGGCAGTCTTGCTTGGTGTGTAGTATTAGTCAATGCCATAAGAATCAGAGAGCAGGGAGGTCATTCAAAAGAGTGAAATGCATGCAACTCACAGCCAAAAGCCATTGCAAACAATCACATTAGAAAAAGATTCACCATCTCCCTTCCCTCTTCCTCTCAGACACCACAATGTATGAGGGCAGGAGAAAATTCAGATATAAATTTCTTCTGCTGAGGAGTGACTCTGCATAGATGGGTTTTTGAAATGCCAGATAGGGTGACTCTCTCCTTTTGATCATATGAGGAACCGTAAGAACCAGCCAGGCCTCAAGTGGAATTCTGACACTTCAAATACATTAATACATTTTGTTCATTAGGCAATTTAAAGATCAGAGACATATATCAATTGTATTTTGTTCTTGGCTGGTCATTTTTGTTTGGAAGCAGCAGATTAATAGGCACTTTCTATATCCTGAGCTAACTTATCTATAATTCTCTGCACTTATTAGACTGAAGAAAAGTTGCTTATAAAAGCAAGGCTAAGGAATATGTAACATTTCATCTTGCTGTCAAAACCTATCATTTAAATAAGTTGAAACTTCTAAAACATTGAAATGAAAGCAGTCTTCAAGTGAATAGAAATGATTTAAAAAATATAAAGGAGAGAGACAGAAAAAGAAAGAGGGAAATAAAAGTACATATATGGTAGGCAAAGAAGACCTGCCTGGTTGGAATTTGTTTGGAATGACATGTTAGATGGCATGCCCTGAGGCTCACTTAAGCTCTGGGGGGTCAGGGAGTAATCATCTATTATCTTTTGCCCTTTAAAATGTTGATCAGCAAATATTTTCCCTTTTTGACCTATCAAATCCGTTCCTGGGACTTTAACTTAAGGCTTGTGGACAAATAATAATAATAATCTGCATACAAGGTTGTACAGCCAGGCTTCATCATTAACTTTGAACACTTGGAGGTAATCTACTCTCATTGACTTCTCAGCACCTCTGCACATGGTTGCCCATTCCACACATCTTGAATCACTCATTTTCCATAACATGTCCCTTTATTGGTTCTCCATGTGCTATCTAGCTTATGACTCTCTTTCTATCTCCTTTGCTGACCCAGCCACAGAAATATTTGCCCTAAGGCCTCTCCTCTTCCACTTTATGCTCCCTCCTTAGGCCAGCTCATCCCCAACCATGGTGTCAATTGTCTCATCTAACACCTCTGCACACTTTGACACCTCCAGCTCTGCGTTCCCAACCCATATGTTCAATTGTCTGCTTGACATCACATCTTGGAAGTCTCAAAGCCTTTTCAAAATTGCTACATCCAGAAGTAAACATGCTCTCCCCAACTCCTGGTGTGGTTTTGTTCCTGTATTCCTCCCTCTGTTACTGAAGGTACCAGCAATACCAAGTTGGGCAAGCTAGAAATCCAGGAGTCACCCTTGACATCTCCCTCCC
The DNA here is from genome assembly GCF_028858775.2 of Pan troglodytes. Classification (NCBI taxonomy): domain Eukaryota; kingdom Metazoa; phylum Chordata; class Mammalia; order Primates; family Hominidae; genus Pan; species Pan troglodytes. Next base: position 52,773,855 of record NC_072408.2, on the reverse strand, counting down.
TTGGCCCCTATATCTAACCATTAATGAAGTCTTCTCAGTGTTACCTCCTATTCATTCTCAAAGCTGTCCACATGTTTCCATCTCCAAGACTTCACAATAATCTGACCACTGTAATAGCCTCCTAACTCAGCCACTGGCAAGAGATATATCCCCAGTTTACACTGTGCTCTACATCATTACAGAGGGAGCTTGCACTCCCTCCAAAAGCTCCCTCCAAAGGGATCTCACATCCAGATAGAGCTTTTCTTTTTTTTCTTTCTTCTTTTCTTTTCTTTTTTTTTTTTTTTTTTGAGATGGGGTCTCACTCTGTTGCCCAGCCTGGAGTACAGTGGTGCCATCTCGGCTCACTGCAAGCTCCAGCTCCTGGACTCAAGTGATCCTCCCAACTCAGCCTCCCGAGTAGCTGGAACTACAGGCACACACCACCGAACTTGGCTAACTTTTGTGTTTTTTGTAGAGATGGGTTTTGCCATCTTGCCCAGATTGGTCTCAAACTCCTGGGCTCAAGCAATCCAACCACCTCAGCCTCCCAAAGTGCTGGGATTATAGGCGTGAGCCACTGCACCTGGCCCAGAGACAGCTTTTCAAACACAGATCTGATTTTACTTAAAACCCTTCAGTAGCTTCCCATCGTGTATAGAAAACCATTTTAATAAGATTAGTTCTAACCTCAGAGTTAGAAGATTTCTGCCAACACTTTAGATTTCAAAAACCTTAGAGAAGAAAATGGTGCATTTGATATATTCTTGATCTAAAAAATTTTGTATTGATACAGTGTAAAATATTGCATTAAAAACTAACATGGTAACCTTAGAACATACCGTGTCTATTTCAACTTTCTGAAGAAAATCACAGTCACACAAAATCAAAGTCATTTTTAGCTTGGTTATATTTGAAGCTATAATAAAGCTTGTTATAACTCATTGTATTTCTCTCACTTTGAAAAAATAAATCAGGCAGCACAATCATATTTAATTGGAAATGATACTTTATTCTTCTGTTTCTATCTTTGCATATAAATTATTTTGTTTCAAATAATATGTCAGATGAAAATCCATGACAGGAATTGATTTGTCTTTAGCAGAAAAACAAACAAAAAACTCTCTGACTCTGGCTTTTGTTTTTATTTCTAGCACAAGTTTCACTATTCCTAGTGAGATTTGAGTTGCTTTGGATGTTTATCTAATGAGCCTGGGTGAGGTTACATTATCCCATACAGCGCCTTTGTGAGGGGTAAAGAAGGGGATCCCTTCTCCATCAGGACAGGCAGATGTGGAATAGCACAAACCATTGAACCAGGTTTGCTACCACTCTTGCTCTTTGGCCTGGCATTCACAGAGAAGCACTCATCCATTTGAAACTGATGGTTTTGTTCTAGTCATTGTTTTGTTTCTCTAGAAATATGGAATCTTACTGTTTGCTGGCAATCTTGTCACCTGTGAATATTTGAATCAATCATTTACCTCTAGCAGCATCAGCAATTTGACATTCCCAGGCATAAAAAATCAATTTTGTATCATCTTGAATTTGGAGAAAATTATGCTTCCTTAAGGATGGAGAAAAACTATGTATGAACATTTTCAGACTTTTTGAGACAGGCACACTCAGTAGTCTCTTACAGGGAAAATAACTTGAACCCTGTCTATGACTCGATTTCTGACATATTAAACGTACCTGGTAGGTGGAGGCTGGATTACAGGGAATGATGATGAGACCATTGAGGGTGAATTTTCAAAAGGAGAAAAGGCACATTTGACACCAGAGGCTGTATGGGATGAGACAACAATTTGAACCTGAAGCTGATAGCATAACCACCTTGGCACAGGTCGGGGGAAAATAATGTCATGTGTGTGAATTGACTATGGTGCTTTACTAAACTCTTGACTTTGGGGCCTAAGCTTCCCAACAGTGGGACTCCCTCTAACTGCACATCACATGGAGGAAAGATTGTTGCTTTCACTCACTTTTAGGTGGCACCATAGGCAACTCTACAGCACTGACGCTGTGGAAGTCTCAATGACGGTGACTCAGGCCAATTGGCAAGCCTTGGCTGGGCTGGGAGTAGTAACTCTGCAAGATGCCAGATGCCAGGTAGGAATAAAACTAGTAAATCCCAGTTCTCTCTCTATGGTAGATGGTGATTTGATACTGAGGGACCCCTCTTTGTGTAACAGAGTAGCTTAGCTTTAAAATGCATTTTGGACTTTTCTTCTCTAATCTCAGAATGTAGCCTTAAACTGTGCTTTGAAACTTTGTTTCCCTCTCTTTCCCAGCAGACACTCCCATGCACTGTGCTAGCTTATCTAATTATGAGCTTGCTTAGAAATCCCAGGGACTAATCTTGAATCAAACCAGGCATGGAGACCCAGCTCAAGGCGGGTAATCTACAAACTAGTCATTGTCGAGACGGTGCCAGCCTGCACTCCAGGTGGACAATATCTCTAGATAGCCATCATAACAAGGCATGCAGACCTGTATCCTGCACCACTCTTACACGTTTCCTATGCCAAGTTTCCGTTTTTAAGCCCCTTCACTCAGCCTAAAAATTTGAGATTGTTTCTTTGCTGCTTGAGGCTGGCCATCTCTTCAACTACTGGCATTTAAATAAAGCTGCTTTCCTTTCACCATACCTCACCTGTTATGTATTCAGAGTTTTGAGTGGCGAGCAGCCAAACATGAATTTGGTTATACTAGGGGTTTGATATGTGTTGCTAGAGATTCCTGACTTAACAATGACAACCAGCTGTGCCCAAGAAAATTTTATGGATGTACATTAGACGTTTTGTGAGCCCTCCCAAAACTTGAGGATGCACATGTTATAAGAGGCTGAAAATCTATGCAATACTCAACAGTAAGAGAATGAACAAGTTGATTAAAAAAATAGGCCAAGGATCTGAACAGATACCTTACCAAAGAAGATGTACAGATGTCAAATAAGTACATGAAAAAGTAGCTTAATATTATATGATATTGAGCAAGTTTCTTAGAAAACTAAGCACATCATACAACTCAGTAACCACGTTGTTTGAAATGAGTTGAAAACTTTTGTCCACAAAAACACTTGCACACCAATATTTACAGCAGCTTTATTCATAATTGCCAAAACTTGGAAGCAAACAAGCTGTCTGTCTTCACTAAGTAAGCAGATAAATTGTGGTACATCCAGAAAGTGGAATGTTATTCAGCACTGAAAATAAGGCACTATCAAGCCATGAAAAGACATGAAGGAACCTTAAAAGTATGTTATTATAGTAAGTGAAAGAAGCCAATCTAGAAGGCTACATTCTATATGACTCCATCTGTGTGACATTCTGGGAAAGGCAAAACTCTGGGGACAGCAGAAAGATCAGAGGTTGCCAGAGGTTAGGAAGGAGGGTAGATGAATATGCGGAGCATATTCACAGAAGATTTTTAGGGCAGTGAAACTATTCTGTGTGGTACTCTAATGGTGAATACACGGAATTACACCTTTGTCAAAACCCATACATGTACAGCACCAAGAGTAAACCCTAATATAAGTATGAGCTTTGGGTGATAATGATGTACGAATGTTTATCATTTATAGCAAATGTACCACTCTGGTGGGGGGCATTGATATTTGGGGAGGCTGTGCCTGTGTTGGGGTAAGAGGCACATGGGAACTCTCAGTGCTTTCTTCTCAATATTGATCTGAACATAAAACTGCTCTAAAAAATAAACTGGCTTTTAAAAAATGGATAAGGTTTAAAAAATATCTATGTGCACAGCTAGGATATTGCAGTTTGCAAGGATTAGGTATTCATTAATTACCAAATACATATTAATGGCCTCACACAAATGGGGGAAGTCTGAACATGCTAACAACATCCTCTTCCTTCTTGTGACTTCCTCCCTCATCTAATCACTGCTTCTCTGAGGTATACTCCCATATCAGAATGTTATTTTGCTCTCATAAATGAAAATATACTTTTGAGAGAAGTCTGATAGGATTATGGTTGAGGGTTCTGAAAGAATTTCACCCAGGTAATAAAATTTCATTCCAAAGATCCAAACGTCTAAATCCAAACACAAGACAAACGGGGCCTTCGTGGATGGGAAACCCTGACGTGAACCTTGAAAAGTTCAGTTCCTGGGTTACTTGGTGGGATATTCTCACCAATTATGGTGACTCTAGCTCCATAAATTGGAGAGACTTTCAAGGCCTGGTTGCCTTGGCTCCATGGAACTCAGAGATTAGCACTATATATTGGCTGTATTAATTTGTGAAGTTCTTGTTTTGCCTGAGATTTCTTTGAAGCGGAGTGGACTTGGTGAGGTGAGAAAATTTATTGTCCTTTTTCCAACCAATCCTTGTTCTTATTTCCAACTACATGACTTACAAATAGTGTTTCCCTTCCTCTATAAATTCTTCCTTACAGGTTGATTGTTGCCATGGAGAACCACTTTTGTCTTTTGGGCAGGCTTTGGGAAAGAGAATGTTCATGAGATGTTCAAGTGAAATACCAGGAAGTATGATTTTTTTACCCCGTTAAATTGACTTGGGTTTCTGGGAAATAATACAACAAATTATTGGAAAATATATTACAACCAAAATGTGAGATTTTCAATATTGAGAAGGAAGAAGATGAGTGAATGAGTGCTACCTTTTGGAAACTACACAATGCTTGATTTGGGAATTGTGATGTTCAGCTCTTTAAATTAATTTGGATATCAAATTATCAGTATATATTGTTAAATAATTGCATTCCTTACATTTTCATGAACTCTTTAAATATTTATCAATTTAGTAGTTTTCAAGTATACTAGGATGTCTTTCTCAATCTTCTGTTTTTATGTCTGCTTTCCTTTTAAGTGTTTAGAAATCACACTTCAGTCTGTTGAAAATATATATACTTCCAGCAGTAGCATTTATTAAAACTGCTTCGGGGACTGCTTTCTGGACACCAGGCAACATTCAGTGTCATAATAAAAGCCTAACTCTGCCCAAAATACAGTGATTAATATAGTTTTTTTTTTCCTTAGCTACTGAATGATTCATCAACTATTTATTGGGCTTCAGAAAGAGGTTCATAAAGATGGAAAATAACAATTAGAACCCCCTGAGGGTTATTAATTTCCACCCAACTCTCTTGAACCCATTACCTTTCATTACCATAATGAAAATTATTCCTACACAGTATGCCTCTCTGTGATCTGTGTGAATGCACACACTTACAAACACAATTATCTTTTCTAAGTAATAGTCTCATGTTATGCTTTTATTCTATTATTATTCTCAAAAATAGAACTGAGAGCAGGAAGTTTCCAATTCTGAATTTGTTTTTCCACACAACCATTCATAAGCCTGTTTCAGTAGATGTTGTTTGTATTTAATTATTACTGAGTCTTCATTTCCTGTGGAAAATATCAAATAAATATTACAAACATTTCTTCAGGTTACATTATTTTAATTTCCTTATGTTTGAATTAAATCTTTGTAAAACATAACCTTTCCAACATAATTTCTGGTGGGAAACATTCATAATTTCAGTGCTGTGAGATCCATATAAAATGTTCTTCCTATAATGTTTCCCTGATGTAATGTTTATCCTTTGGAGAGCCATTCTCATGCATACACTTAGCACTTCCTTCTATTGTCAAGCTTAAAATATTTGATTCTCTGTCTTATCTGGAAAACATAATGGGAAGGTTTCACCTTAGTATAATTCTTTTGTTCAACAGAAATAAAAATTTCCTAATATCTTGTGTTCATGAGATGAGTACAGAGAGCAACATTCTTCAACTTAGAATATTTATTACTAATGTTTTATTTGAAGTTCCTGTTATTAATACATAAAACATGTAGATATTTCGTTACTTTCAACTACAATAAGAGTATTTTAATACAATAATCTATAATAATCTAAATAGACAATCTATTTAGAGAGAAGAATCTTGTCAATTGACTTTGTGTTTAGTTTCAAGTTTTCCCCCATTCAGGTTTGTAGAAGTAGTTTAAGATAATATTAGTGTCTTGGTGTGATATGAAGTCATTCTGCATACAAATTATCTGCGGTTCTTGTTAAACATGCAGATCCTGGGAGGCAACACTCAACTGAAATAGCTCTCATCCAGTTCCGTGGTGATCCTTGTCTTGTCAAACGTAATTATCATTTGACTGCTCACCAGCACTTACCACAGTGGGTCAATTTGTCCTCTTAACACTTTCTTCTCAGGCATTTGTGAAGGGGACTCTCTTCTACCTTACAGCAATGCTCAGTCTCCTAATTTAGTTTTTCCTTTTCTGAGAATCAGCTGTTGTTAATAAGCATTCCACATAATTTCTCCCTCATTCATGATCTGGCATAATGAACCCTGTGATTCCTTTGTTATCTCAATCACTTATTATGAAGACATTTTGCCCTGTAGTTGAGATTATTTATCATTAATACATTTCATTCTTCCATTGAAAATCTATTATGTTCAAACATTCAAAGAAGCATAATGCATAGTCACTGATCTTCAAGAGAAAGACCCATATGAAAAGTTAAATGATAAAAGGGATAATGAAAGTAAAAACTATGAATTTATAGACAAAAATGAGTTTTTGTAAATTTCTTGGAAAAAGTAGGGATTAAATTAGGCACTGATAGATGGCCATGTTTTAATAAGGTGAGCTATAGATCTAGTTTCTGTTTTACAACTAAGAGGTCATAATGGCAAATTAAATCTCAGCTGTCAGATTTAGTCTAGAAGTCAAAGCTGTATTATATTTTAATTTATAACTATTGAGTGAGTAGGTAAGATTAGACCTAAAGAGTACATTAAATCTAGGAATGTACTAGATGTCTAGATGTGAATTGCTTTTAAGGGGGACTATTGTTCATAAGTAAAATTTATATAAATTTGTCAATTTAGGAAAATAAAAAGTTCTAAACAAACTGCAAAAAAAAAAAAAAAATTAAGGAAAAAGCAGGTAGCAAACCTTCAAAGCCATTAACAATTTAACAAAGGCGAATAGAGATTTCACCCACCAAAGAGACCAATGTATTACAGATATGATTGATATATTATGTAACTGTCACAGCAAAGGAGGTTGGATAGCTCCACAGGGTTGTTTCTGAGTCTTTAATCTTATTATATTAATCACAAATAATGTTTCCTTATGAAGTAGATCGTGTTACATTTATTATAATTATGATGGCTGCCTCTATTGTCTAGCAGTACAACAGAAAAAAATGAGTGAGAATGTAAAAAGAAGGGGAGAAAATTATGGAGCAGAAAAGTTGGTAGGCTTAAAAATCATCACCCATCTTTTCAAGAAACAATATTCACTTGAGCAAATATACAATCTTGACAGTGAAAGATTTCTTACATTTATACAAAAAACATTTTTGGTTACTATTCTATATACAGAAGGTAAACACGTCAATGTTCCTAAGATGCTCTGCAGATGCAACTATAAATTAGACCTAGATTCTGCCTCAGTGATCTTATGTCTAGTAGTGGAAACCTGTCAAGAATATGGGTACTTACACCACACTTATGGCTCAGTTAAACACTATAGGAGTTCTGAGGAGGAAAGTTATCTTCCTCGTAGTTTTATATTGGCAGGAAATATGTGCCCTTTTCAGTGTATCCACGTGGTTAAGTCTCTTCAAATTCCAAAACAAAATGATATTTTGCAACAAAAACTTAGTCTTCTTTTTTTTAAAAAAATTTGTTTTTGCAACAAAAGCAATAGTAAATCCCTTACGTTAAATCTGTGTCCCCTTCTAGGTATTTCTTTATATCGTTTCTCCTCTGCTGATGCAAAGTTCTTACGAGAAAGTGTCTTAGTCTACTTTGTGCTACTATAAGAGGATACCACAGGCTGGGTAATTTATAAGGAATAGAGATTTATTTCTTACAGTCCTAGAGGCTGGGAAGTCCAAGAAGGGGCTGGCATGTGGTCAGGGTCTTCTTGCTGCATCATCCCTGGTGGAAGGCAGAAAGGTCTTGAGAGCATGAGAGAGTATTGCGGGCAAACTCAATTTTATAGCAAATCTACTCCCATGATAATGACATTAATTCATTCACGAGGGCAGAACCCTCATGACCTAATTACCTCCTAAAAGTCCCACCTCTCAACACATTGGGAATTAAGTTCCCAATACATGAACTTTGGGGAATACATTTAAACTATGGCAGAAAGAGTCTTTAGTTCCTTTTTCCACATCCGTATTTAAATCCTGTCCACTCCTCAACCCTCTGCAAACTGGCTATCACATCCCTCATTTCACTTTATATGTTATCAATTCCAAATACAACAAAGTATTTTGAACCCCTTTATTAACATACATATCTGCATTTAGCTCTCGTTTTTTTTTTTTTTTTTTTCTTAATTGAAACTGTTTCTTCCCCTGGCATCCTAGATTTTGCCCTCTGGCTGATCAATTCCTGCTAAGTCTTCTTCCCATGGTTCTCATTCTCAGCCAGTCCCTTAAATGTTGGTATGATCTAGGGATTCTTCTTTGGCCCTTTCAATTCTTTCTCTCATCACATTACTCCTGGCTGAAATCCTCCATTCTTATGTTTTTTTCTACAAATAACGTATGTTTCCTACAAAATATTCATATTCTGTCTGTCATAATGTAGAAAGACTTCCCAACCAAGGACTGTATTTCCAAGACAAAGCTCTCTTGGATCCAGAAGAGAACACAAGAATAATTTATGACAATGTAATATAATGAGAAATGACCAGTCACTTCTGGGCCAAGGGACTTTTACACAAACTCTTATGACTTTCCCCAACTGTTTGAGAAAGTGGAACCACACAATGAAAGTAGACTGGGATCTATAATTCTCATGTGACTAAACACCAACCAGGAATCCTCATAATTGACTAGTATGTGAATCAAAAATAAATTTCTATTAAGCCACTGAGATTTGAGGATTTATTTATAACAGTGCCTACTATTCTAAAATAGAAATTGGTAACTTAAGTGGTATGGTGTAATTTTAAAAAACTTGACATAGGATTAGTAGTATTATCTGTTCATTGTTACTGAGTTTAATATGACATGAGAAGAATGAAATGAAGGCAGACTACAGAGAACCATTTCTTAAGCAATGAATGATGAGAGAGAGAGAGAGAGCGAGTGAGAGAGAGAAAGATAACGCTAGCTCTGAAATATGAAGCCTTTCAAGGTAAGAAAACTTTACTACTTCTAGAACCAAATCAATAAAAAAAAAGACTTAAAAAGGCTTTGAGAATATATAATACAAAGGTGCAACCCATGAAAGAAATAATTGATATGCTGGACTTCAAAATAAAACAGTTGAGTTTTTGGAAACCACTGTCAAGAGAATGAGAAAACAACCACAGACTTAGAAAATATTTGTAAAAGACCGATACGAAAAAGTACTTTTATCCCAAATATAAAAGGAACACTTAAAACCCAACACTATGTAAATAAATAACCTGATTTAAAAATGGGCAAAAGAACAGGCACCTCACCAAAGAAAATACATAGATGGCAAATAAGCATATGAAAAGATGCTCAACATCATACATTATTAAGGAACTGCAAATTAAATCAATGAGACACCTCTAGACACCTATCAGAATGAAGAAAACCCAAAATACTGACAACATCAAATGCTGGCAAGGATGTGAAACAATAAGAACACTTATTCACTGCTGGCAGGAATGAAAAATAGCACAGAAACTTTGGAAGACAATTTGACACTTTCTTATTAAACTAAACACACCATACAATTCAGCAATCATGCTCCTTGAAATGAGTTGAAAACTTATGCCCACAAAAACATGTACACACAGATGTTAGCACAGCTTTATTCATAATTGCCAAAACTGGGAAGCAATCAGGATGTCTGTTCTTCACTAGGTGAGTGGATAAATAAACTGTGATGCATTAAGACAATGGAATATTATTCACCACTGAAAATAAATGCTATCAAGTCATGAAAACACATGGAGGCTAAAAAGCACATTAGTCAACGAAAGACATCAATCTAGAAGGCTACTGATATGGTTTGGCTGTGTCCCCACGCAAATCTCATCTTGAATTGAAGTTCCCATAATTCTCACATGTTGTGGGAGGGACCTGTTGGGAGGTAACTGAATCATGGGGACAGGTTTTTCCCATGCTGTTCTTGTGATAGTGAATGAGTCTCACAAGATCTGATGGTTTTATAAAGGGAGGTTCCCTTGCACACGTTGTCTTGCCTGCTGCCATGTAAGATGCGTCTTTGCTCCTCCTTCACCTTCCACCATGATTGTGAGGCCTGCCAGCAATGTGGAACTGTGAGTCCATTAAAGCTTTTTTTTCTTTATAAATTACCCATTCTCAGGTATGTCTTTATTAGCAGCATGAGAAAGGACTAATATAGTAAATCGGTACCAGTAGAGTGGGGTACTGCTATTAAGATACCTGAAAACGTGGAAGCAATTTTGGAACTGGGTAACAGGCAGAAGTTGGAACTGTTTGGAGGTCTCAGAAGAAGATGGGAAGATGTGGAAAGGTTTGGAGCTTCCTAGAGACTAGTTGAATGGTTTCAACAAAAAAGTGCAGGCTGAGCAGGGTGTCAGATGGAGATGAGGAACTTATTGGTAACTGGAGCAAAGGTGATTCTTGCTATGCTTTAGCAAAGAGATGGACAGCATTTTGCCCCTGTCCTAGAGATCTGTGAAATTTTGAATTTGAGAGAGATGATTTAGGGTATCTGGCAAAAGAAATTTCTAGGCAGCAAAGCATTCAAAAGGTGACTTGGGTGCTCTTAAAAGCACTTATTCAGTTTTATTCATTAACAAATATATGGTTTGGAATTGGAACTTAACATTTAAAAGGGAAGCAGAGCGTAAAAGTTTAGCAAATTTGCAGTCTGACAATGCAATAGAAAAGAAAAACCCATTTTCTGAGGAAAACTTCAAGCAGGCTGCAGAAATTTGCATAAGTAACAAGAAGTCAAATGTTAATCACCAAAATGATGAGGAAAATGTCTCCAGGGCATGTCAGAGACTTTCACAGCAGCCCCTCCCATCACAGGCCAGAGGCCTAGGAAGAAAAAATGGTTTTGTAGGCTAGGCCCAGGGCCCCCTTGCTGTGAGCAGCCTAGAGACTTGGTGCCTTGGATTCTCAGCCACTCCAGCTGTGGCTAAAAGGAGCCAAGGTGTAGCTCAGTCCATTGCTTCAGAGGGTGCAAGCCCCAAACCTCGGCAGTTTACACATGCTATTGGGCCTGCATGTTTACAGAAGTCAAGAATTGATGTTTGGAAACCTCTGCCTAGATTTCAGATGATGTATGGAAATGTCTAGATATCCAGGCAGAAGTTTGTTGCAGGGGTGGGGCCCTCATGGAGAACCTCAGCTAGGGCAGTGTGGAAGGGAAAAGTGGGGTGGGAGCCCCCACAGAGTCCCCACTGGAGTATTGCCTATTGGAGCTGTGAGAGGAAGGCCACTGTCCTCCAGACCCCAGAATGGTAGATCCACCAACAGCTTGTGAAGGCAACCAGGAAGGGACCTGTACCCTCCAAAGCCACAGGGGCAGAGCTGGCCAAGATCATGGGAACCCACATCTTACATCAGTGTGACCTGGATGTGATACCTGAAGTCCAAGGAGATCATTTTGAAGCTTTAACATTTGACTGCCTTCCTGGATTTCAGACTTGCTTGGTGCCTGTAGACCCTTTGTTTTGGCCAATTTCTCCCATTTGGAATGGGCATATTTACCCAATGCCTGTACCCCCATTGTATCTAGGAAGTAACGAACTTGCTTTTTATTTTACAGGTTCATAGGCAGAAGGGATTTGCCTTGTCTCAGATGAGACTTTGGATTGTGGACTTCTGAGTTAATGCTGAAATAAGTTAAGATTTTGGGGGACTGTTGGGAAGGCATAACTAATTTTGAAATGTAGGACATGTGACTTGGGAGGGGCTGGGGCAGAATGATATTTTTTGTCTGTGTCCCTACCCATAACTCATCTTGAATTGTAATTCCCATGATCCCCACATGTCGTGGGAAGGACCTGGTGGGAGGTAATTGAATCACGGGGGTGGGATTTTCCCATGCTTGTCTCATGATAGTGAATAAGTCTCACAAGATCTGATGGTTTTAAAGGGGCAGTTCCCCTGCACACGCTCTCTTGCCTGCTGCCATGTAAGATGTCCCTTTGCTCCTTTTTTGCCTTCTGCCATAATTGTGAGGTCTCCCCAGTCACATGGAACTGAGTCCATTAAAGCTTTTTTTCTTTATAAATTACCCAGTATCAGGTATTTCTTCATAGCAATGTGAAAATGGACTAATTCAACTACATACTGTATGATTCCAACTGTATGACATTCTGGAAAAGGTGAAAACAACAAAACAACAACAACGGAGAGAATAAAAAGATCAGAGAATATCAGATGTTAGGAAGAAGGGTGGGAGGAATAGGTGGAGCACAGAAGAGTTTTAGGGCAGTGAAACTACTCTGTGTGATACTGTTGTGGTGGAAACATGGCATTACACCTTTGTCAAAACCCATAAAGGTACACCAAGAGCAAACCCCAATGTAAAGTGTGGACTTTGAGTGATAATGATATATGAATGTAGCTTTCATCAATTGTAACAAATGTATCATTCTGGTGGTGGGTGTTGATAGTTAGGGAGGCTGTGCATGTGTGGGTGTAGGGATTATTGGGAAACTGTACTTCTCAATGTTGCTGTCAGCCTAAAACTGCTCTAAAATAGTCTTAAAATGATTATAAATAAAACTAGTCATGATTTAAAGAGAAAGGCTCTGAGGGACATAGTCCTATTAAAACTTTTTAGTAAAATAAAGAAACTCAGCATTACAGTCATTGCCTTCGCACCCGTTCCTGCAGTTTAGATGGCCTCAAAATACCTACCTTTAAAGTCAAGAAAAATTGTGATAAGGGCAAAGGTAGCATGGAAATGAAGAAGGCAGGATAGGATATGTCTAGAAAAAAATGTTTGGGTATAACTATTGCTACAATTAAACGGTTGTGAGACAAATAATAATATATATATTTTTTAATTTTGGGAGGAATTAGGGTGTCAAAATAACCAAATCTTGTTACTGTGAGATTATTATTGTACCACCAAACAGTCACCAGAAGGAAGAAGCTGCTAAAGCTGTGCAGCCACTAAAAGGAGATATATTCCAAAAATGTATTTCAGATATGACCATGGAGGACAAATGATATGAAAAAAATCTCCCCAAGGTTGAGTCAGGAACCGTAAGAACAATATAGATCCCTCTTATTTATCTCAGCTTCCATGACCTAATATAATGGGCCTCTTCCTCTAATTACCCTAAAAATCTCCTGACTGGTATGCTGGCTCCTAACCTAGCCTACTTGTCTTAAATACTTTCTTCATAAAGCTGATTAATGATCTATCTAAAACATGGGCCATATTACAGAATTCTACTGCCTAGAACTTTTTTTTACAACTTTTAAAATTGTATTAAAATATATGTACATAAAATTCACCATCATAACCATTTTTAAGTGTATAATTCAGTGGTATTAAATCAATATATTCATAATGTGCAATCATCACCACTCATCTCCATAACTCTGCATTTTGTAAACTGATCCTCCATAGCCATTAAAAAATAACTTCCCATTTCCTATCTACCCAGCCCCTTACAACCACCATTCTCTTGTCTATGTATAATTTTGACTATTCTAAGTATCTCATAAAAGTGGAATCATACAGTATTTGTCTTCTTTTGACTAGGTTATTTCACCTAACATAATGTCCCCAAGTTTCATCCATGTGGTAGCATATGTTGGAATATCCTTTATTTTTAAGGCTGACTGGTATGTCATTGTATGTGTATACTGCATTTCGCTTATCCACTCATCTGTCAATGGACATTGTAATTGCTTCCATATTTTGGCTATTGTGAGTAATGCTACTATGAACATGGGTGCATAAATATCTCTTTAAAATCCTATTTTCAATTCTTTTGGACAGATACTCAGAAGTGAAACCACTGGATCTTATGGCTATTCTATTTTTAATGTTTTGGGGAACTGACATACTCTTTTCTACAGTGGCTGTACTATTTTACATTCCCACCAACAGTGTGCAAACATTCTAACTTCTTCACACTTTCACCAACAGTTGTTATTTTTGCTCTCTCTTTCTCTCTTTTTTGATAGTGGTTATCCTAATGAGTGTTACATGATATTGCATTGTTGTTTTGATTTGTACTGATTATTAGTGATGTTCCACATCTTTTCATGTGCTTATTGGCCATTTGTATATCTACTTTGGAGATATATCATATTCTTTGCTCATTTATTAATCAGATTTTTGTTGTTGTTGAATTTTAAGAAGTTTCCATATAGTGTAAATATTAATTGCTCATCCCAATTGATTCATCTATCTGATACTGTTATCAGATATATGATTTGCAAATACTTTATCTGATTCTACATGCTGCCTCTTTACTCTGTTGATATTGTCTTTCAATGAACAAGATTTTTTTTATTTTTATGAAGTCCAGTTTATTTATTTTTTATTTTGTTGCCTGTGCCTTTGGTGGGATATTCAAGAGACCATTGCCAAATTCAGTGTAATAAAGCTTTTGCCCTTGGTTTTCTTCTAAGACTTTTATATAATGTTAAGTCTCCCAATCCATGAACATGGGATGTGTTTTTATTTATTTGTGTCTTTAATTTATTTCATCAATATTTTGTTTTCATTGCACAAGTCTTTCACCTTCTTGGTTAAGTTAATTCCTAAGTATTTTATTCTTTTTTTATGCTATTGTAAATTGAATTATTTTTGTAATTTCCCTTTCAGGTAGTTTGTCATCGGCATACAGAAAGGCAACTGATTTGGGGTGTTGATTTTGAATCTTGCTACTTGCCTGAATTCATTTAGTTTCTTTGTGGAATTTTTAGAGTTATCTACATGTAAGATTACATAATTTGTGAACAGAAACAATTTCACTTTTTCTTTTCCAATTTAAATGCCTTTTGTTTAATTGCCTACTTGCTGGTTAGAACTTTGAGTAAGTAGGGAAGGTGGGCATCCTTGCCTTGTTCCTATCTTAGAGTAAAAGCTTTCCATCTTTCACTATTGAGTATGATGTTCTCTGTGGGTTTTTGATATATGGGTTTTATTTTGTTGAGATACTTTCCTTTTATTTATAGATTGTTGAGTGTTTTTATCATGAAAAGGTATTGAATTTTGTCAAAATTTTTTTCTGAGTCAGTTGATATAAGCATGTGTTTTTGTCCTTCATTCTGTTATTGTGATGTATTACATTGATCAATTTTGCTATGTTGAACCATCTTTGCATTCCAGGAATAAACTGCACTTAATTGTGATAAATTATTCTTTTAATATGCTACTAAATTCAGTTTGCTATTATTTTATTAAAAATCTTCACATCCATGTTCATAAGCAACTTTGTTCTGTAGTTTTCTTTTTTTTTGTAGTATCTTTAGCTTTGGCATCAGCTTGATAATGACTTCGCAGAGTGAGTTAGGGAGTTCCTTTTAAGTTTTTTGAAAAGTTTGAGAATTAGTATTTTTTTTACTCTTCTGTAGAATTCATCAGTGAAGACATCAGGTCCAGAGATTTTCTTCATTGGGAGATTTTTAATTGTTAATGTAATCTTCTTATTAGTCATATTTTCTAGGTGTATTCAGATTTTCTATTCCTTTGTGATTTATTCTTGGTAAGTTTTGTATTTCTAATAATTTGTCTATTTTATGTAGGTTATCTAATTTAATGGAGAACAATTGTTCTAGTATTCCTTATAATTTTTTATTTTTGGACAATCAGTAGTGATATGCTCACTTTCATTTATGACTTTCAAAGTTTGCATCTTCTCTCTTTTTTCTTGATTAATTTAGCTTAAAGATTTGTCAATTTTGTCTACCTTTTCAAATAACCAAATTTTGTTTTTTTCTCTATTGTTTTTTCTCTTAACTATTTTGTTAAATCTGTGCTCTAGTATTTATCATTTTCATCCTTCTAGTAGCTTTAAATATAGATAGTTTTATTTTCTCTAATTAAGAGGCAAGATAAAGTTGTTCATTTGTGATCTTTCTTGTTTTTTAATGTAATTAAACTACAAATTTTCCCCTTAGTACTTCTTTCACTGTGTTCCATAAGTTTTAGTATGTTGTGTTTTCATTTTTATTCATCTCTAAGTATTTTCTGATTTTCCTGGTGATTTGTTCTTTAATCCATTGGTTGGTTGAGCCTAAACTTTTTTGGTGCTCATCAACTATTCTAGAATTAAATCTAAACTCCTTAAAGTGCATATAATGCTCTCTCTTATCTTCTTCCTGTAAAACTATTCAGCTTTTCCCCTAGTCACTCCCTATCTCAAACGACATTGAATCAACAGTTCCATTGCATGCTGTTTTACATTTCATTTTTAAAATTTTATGTATTTGGCCTCCTACTTCTTATTTCAAATAACCAACTTAATAGCTTCTTATGTCTTGGTTCAGGTACCCCTTTTTCTCAGAGTCTCTTCTTCTCTTTATTCTCTCCTTCATGTATTAGGTATCCTTCTGTGTCTCTATTAATTCTAAAATCTACCTCTATCACTGTACTTAATTCACAGTTTAGTGATTGTTGGTTGATGTGTCTATCTGCACTCACTAATTTGAGTTTCTAGAGAACAGGGATTATGTTTATGTTCAAATATTTATTAGCTAAAGTTATGGAACATGAAACTGGTTTAAGTGCTAGACATACTTACAAACATGACTCTTCCCTCAAAGAACATATCCTATAGAAGTAAAAAAAAAATGAATAAGAAACAAAAACAATGAAGTTACTTTTAGAGACTGATAAAAACTGTGATGAAAATACAGGCATATCTTGTTTTATTGCATTTCATTTTACTGTACTTCTCAAATATATGTTTTTGTTTTCTTTCTTTCTCTCCTTTTCTCTTTCTTTCTTGCTTGCTTGCTTCTTTTTTTCAGTGTCTCACTCTGTCACTCAGGCTGGAGTGAAGTGGTGCAATCTCAGCTCATTGCAACTTAACTTCCACCTCTTGGGCTTAAATGATCCTCCGGCCTCAGTCTCCTGAGTAGTTGGGACTACAGGCGCATGCCACCATGCCCAGCTAATTTTTTCTTTTTTGCATTTTTTATAGAGACAGTGTTTCACCATGTTGCCCAGGCTGGTCTTGAACTCTGAGCTCAAGCTATGTGCCTCCACCTCCCAAAGTACTGGGATTACAGTTGTGAGCCAGGCACTGTGCCTGGCCATATTGTGTTTTGTTTTGTTTTCTGTTTTTATATATTTCTATTTATTTATTCTATATATTTTTGTTTTAGAAATTCAAAGTTTTTGGTAAGCCTGCCTTGAGCAAGCCTATTGGTGCCATTTTTCCAACAGCATGTGCTTACTTTTTGTCTGTGTGTCACATTTCTGTAATTCTTGCAATACTTCAAATTTTTCATCATTATAATGTCTGTTATAGTGATCTATGATCAGTAATCTTTTATGGTACTATTGTAATTGTTTTGGGGTGCCACAAACTATGCTCATATAAGATAGCAAACTTAATGAATAAATGTTGCCTGTGTTCTGACTGCTTCACTGACTAGCCATTCCCCCATCTTTCTCCCTCTCCCAATCCTCCTTATTCCTTGACATACACAATATTAAAATTAGGCCAATTAATAATCCTATAGTGTCTTCTAAGTATTCAAATGAAAGGAGTCACCACATATCTCTCACTTTAGATCAAAAGCTGGAAAGTATTAAGCTTAGTGAGGAAGGCATGTCAAAAGCTGATATAGGCAGTAAGCTAGGCCTCTTGGATCAAACAGGCAACCTGTCAATCCAAAGAAAAAGTTCTTGAAGGACATTAAAAGTGCTACTTCAATGAATACATGAATGATAAGAAAACAAGCAGCTTTATTGCTGATATAAAGGAAGTTTTTGATGTCTGTGTAAAAGATCAAACTAGGCACAACCTACCCTAAACCAAAGCCTAATCCAGAGCAAGCCCCCAAGTCTTCAATTTTATGACGGCTGAGAGAGATGAGAAAGCTGCAGAAGAAAAGTTTGAAGCTAGCAGAGGTTGGTTCATGAGGTTTAAGGAAAGAAGCCATCTCCATAACATAAAAGTACAAGATGAAGCATCAAGTCCTGATTTGGAAGATGCAGCAAGTTACCCAAATGATATAGCTGCACTAAATAACAAACTCAGTGTAGATGAAACAGCCTTCTATTGGAAGAAAATACCATCAAGGACTTTCATAGCTAGAGAGAAGAAGTCAATGCCTGGCTTCAAAAATTTAAAGGAAAAGTTGACTCTCTTGTTAGGAACTAATACAGCTCGTGACTCTAAGTTGAAGCCAATGCTCACTGGCTATTTTGAAAAACCTAGCACTGTAAGAGAATTATGCTAAATCTACTCTGCCTGTGCTCTCTAAATATAACAACAAAGCCTTGATGCCAGCACATCTGTTTACTGCATGGTTTAATAAATATTTTAAACAAACTGTTGAAACCCACCACTGGCAAATAAGATTCATTTCAAAATATTACTGCTCATTGACAATGCACCTAGCCACCCAAGAGGTCTGATGGAAACGTACAAGGAGATTAATGTTGTTGTCATGTCTGCTAATACAGCATCCATTTTGCAGCCCATGGATCAAGGAGTAATTTTGACTTTCAAGTCTTCTTATTTAAGAAGTGCATTTTGTAAGGCTATAGCTGCCATAGATTGTGATTCCTCTAATGGATCAGGACAAAGTAAATCATAAACCTTTTGGAAAGGATTCACCTTTATAGATGCCATTAAGAACATTTATGATTCATGGGAAAAGGTCAAGATGTTAACATTAACAGAAGTTTGAAGAAGCTGATTCCAGCACTCACGGATGACTTTGAGGGGTTCAAGACTTCTTTGGAAGAAGTAACCACAGATGTGGTAGAAATAGTGAGATAACTAGAATTAGAAGTAAAGCCTGGAAGATGTGATCGAATTGCTGAAATCTCATGACAAAATTTTAATGAATGGGGAGTTACTTCTTATGAATGAGCAGGGAGAAGGGTTTCTTGAGATGGATTCTACTCTTGGTAAAGATGCTGTGAACATTGTTGAAATGACAACAAAGGATTGAGAAGATTATATAAACTTAGATGATAAAGCAGTATTAACATTTGAGAAGACTGGCTCTAATTTTGAAAGAAGTTCTACTGGAGGTAAAATGTTTTCAAACAGTATCACATGCTGCAGAGAAACCTTCCGTGAAAGGAGGAGTCAATTGGTGCAGCAAACTTTGTTGTTGTCTAATTTTGAGGTGAAAACCTCAGCTTTCAGCAACCACCACCCTGATCAGTCAACAGTCGTCAGCATCAAGGCAAGACCTCCACCAGCAAAAAGTTGATGACTGGGTGAAGGCTCAGATAATTTTTAGCATTTTTTTTACAATAAAGCATTTTCAAATTCAGGTATGTATATTGTTTTCAGACAAAATGTTACACACTTCATAGACTACGGTATAGTGTAATCGTAACTTGTATATGCACTGGGAAACCAAAGTTTGTCTGACTTGCTCTATTATAATACTTTATTGCAGTGGTCTACAACCAAACCCACAGTATCTCTGAGGTATGCCTGTAAAACAATATAATGTGATAAATGGACAGGGAGGGGATACTTTAGGTCAGGGAAGGGATTTCTGAGGACAGACATTTGAGCTAGGACTGAAAAGTAGAAGACACCAGGCTTGTGAAGAAGTGGGTAAAGGTGTTCCAGGCAGAGGTAATGAGCTAGAGCATAATGAGTAAGAAGAGACTGTTACAGGATGGCTTGAGAGAAGAGCCTTTGAATCTTATTCCATTTGAGGGTTTTGGAGTCCTGAATATTGAATCGTAAATGACTGATATTCAGTTTAAACTATTACTGCTCAGAAGTAACACTGGAAGGACAAAACACTTTCTTCTCCTTTTTGGAATATTATATTATCCTTCCTGTAACTTCTTCCTTTCCCCCTGCTGCTCACCCCACTTGCAGGGACTTGGGAAGGAAGATGGTACTTCACTGTGTCTTTGAATCTTTGATCTTTACTAATGTTAATGTCAGTGGTTGCGTGGTTATCTGTCTAGAGAGGGAGGTAACACAGTAGACAAGAGAGGGATACAGTGAAATAAGATATTGTGGTTGGATAAGCAGTATGCTGGAATGGCCAAAGGGATGCCTCATACTCCGTTTTAACTTGAACACACTTCTGCAATGCAAAGCTCCTCTGACACCCAGATTATCAGTAGCTCCTGGTCTGCTCACAAGGAGACCTCTTGGAAGTGTTGTCTGTTGATTTACATGTTGTGTATATGTGTGTCTATTTTCCTATGAAAATCAAGTAAAGGGGCTGGGTTTAGACCTATCTATGCAAGGGCAGAAATAAAACAATGCTACAAGTCTTGAGTAAAAAACAAGAATTCAGTGGAAGCTGGAAGTTACCATGGAACTCGCCATTCCCTGACCAGAATTCCCAGAAATATAGGGAGGTACTTGTGACAAGACGGAAAAGCTGGGAGCTTGAGATAATTTTATTTTGAGCTTAGGAAACTGAGTGATTCTATCTAATGTCTGAAATATGTAACACGTTTTTATTTTAACATGAAGCAAAATGTTAAGGAATGAAGTTTCTTGCCTGAAATTTGAAGGGCAGCTATTGAGTGGTGGATATTTGGGGTGCGTCTCAAGGGTCTGAGAGAACGAGAGAATAAGACAAAAAGTGAAAGAAAACTCTAGGTTGAGGGTCACTAGAAGGAAGAAAAGGAGAAAGAAAGAAATCATTTCGGTATGTCTGCTTCTCCAGGATTCCCTTAGAGAGCCTCCCCCTTCCTTTGTTCCTGTGCTATGTTTCCTTTCCATCTCCCTTTGGCCTTGAGGAGTCTTCACTTCTCCCAGGCCTAGAAGAGACTGCCATTGTTTGCTGGTATCTTGTCCACTTCTTTCTGGGCATACAGCTACACTATATTTCCTGGTATCCTTGCATATATGTCTGATCTTGGAATTCAGGTTGATGGAATGTTGGCAGAGTGTCATAAACAATTTCTGAGCTTGGTCATAAGTGATTTTCTCTCTTTTTCAACTTCATGGCAAGAAAAGAAGGTTGAGGAGAGACCTTCCCAGATAACTTCTGGCCAGAAACATCTGTCTTAGACTTTATGATAAGCTTTTCTGTTCAATCACTGATAGCTTGTTTTTGTTTTTACAGTAGCTGTCCCTATTCTGAGCCAGGACTGACGCCCTCTCCCACTTTCAAATTGTTACCTCAAGCTCCCTCTCTATTTTCCATCTGGCCAAAATATCTTCCCCTGTGTATGTCTTCCATATGGCTCATGTGACATTTGGCAGGGAGGAGGGGGGATGTCTTTCTCTCTCACTTGATAAATTTGGGCTCCTTGCTGCTACTACTGCTATAACCATTACCCTTTAATTATGTGCAAAAATTGTATTGTTTTCATTAGAGGGGTGGAAGAAAATTTGGAAGATTTGATTTTAAGCTAATTGAGGACAGGGATTACATATCTTTCCAGATTTATATTTTTTAAATTAAATAAAAGTAAAAAAAATAGAAGATATGACTTGACAGGCTTAATGCAATTAAAGTGATCACTTGATTGGCCTCCAAGATACTGATTTTAAAAATACTTAAATTGAATCATTGAAGAAAGACTAATACATTTTTATCCTATTATGAGCACATTATTAAAATGTACTTTTATATCCCGAGGTCAAAACCACCCACTTTGTGTAAAGGTCTTGATGTCAGCATTTCCCACCAAGGCCAGATGTGTTGCCTTTAAGAACTTATCTACTGTCTCTTGTACTAGGCAGTGGGGGCTGCTTATGACATATTTTAGGTTCTGTAGCCACTTTTCAGGGCATCTGTATACACAAGATTCATTTTAAATCTTTTAACACATTTTCCTCATACGGATGTTACTGTTAGAGTCCCTTGTGAGAACATGTGTTGGTTATGTTAGAATAAGACATAAAGTAACAAATTGACTTCCTTTCAAACGCTTTAGAAAATTTTAACCCTCAGGAATAGATTCCTAATTAGGTGAATGGAAATTGAGATCTGGCTAAATCTTAGTGAGTAAGTGAAAATAGACCAGGGGAAGTTTTCTTGCAGAGGTCTCCCTCTGGAGACCCCTCCTGTGGGGGCTGTCAGGAAATCACTATACTCCTCTCACTGTCCTTCCATTTACCTGCCACCATGTGGTGGCTACACATAGGTCAAGGAGTTCTAGACGAAAAATGAAGGGAGATGGGCAATGGTCCCGTTGACCTGGAAGAAGAGTATAGAAACAAATGTACAAGAATTGGCATTTATAAGAGGAAGAGATTTACAGAAGGAGATAAACTCTGCAGCTATTGCAGGCAAGGGTAAAAAAATTAGCTCATTCAAAATAAATTTCCTTTTTTAGACCCCAAAGATAACAATCAAGTTTCCTTTCTCCTCTTGCTTTTCCCTCTGTCAACTGCACTGTCTTTGACCTACTCCTGTCATGCTTCTATATGCATAATATACTTCTTTATATATAATTTCTCATGTGTTATCTTATTTTGTCCTTATAATAGCCATGTGAAGTAGGTGAAACAGGATTGATCTCATCAGTTTATAAATAAGGAAGCTAAGGCTTTATAGGTATATTTTGAATGTCTTCCAAGTAGTAAGTCTCAAGTTTGGGTCATTTGTTTCTAAATCTCATGACTGATTCATAAGATATGTTGTTCACGAGCTTGCAAGTCTCTTCATGATCTGCCTCTTCTTTCCTTCTCAAGTCTTGTATCTTCTCACTTTCTCATTTTACAATCTGTTATTCAGTCATAGTGAATATCTTAGTTTCTCAATTTTGCTGCAGCCGTTCTCACTTCTGAATATTTGCTCGTGCCCTCTGCTTTTGCCTTTAAAACTCTGTCCACCATTTTGTCTGCTTAACTCTTAGTCAACCTTCACATTTTATCATGCGCGTCATCACTTCCAGTACTGACCAGTCCTCCGGCTTCCTTTCTGTGTTATCTGCCCTCTTCAGTACCCTCATGTTGTCTTGCTTACCCTGTGTCTTTGGATTTGTCGTGATTCATGTGTTATAATTATGCCCCCTATTGGACTGTAAACTACATGAGAACAGCAGATCACCTCTGTGTTCACAGTATCTGGCTCAGAGTGGTGCTCCATATTTATTCTTTTTCTGAAAGGATGAATGAATGAATGAATATTCCTTGTTGAAATGTACCCTTTTTTTCTCAACCAGTTTCCAACTCTCCCTTATTATTTTCTTAATTGATTTAGCAAAGTAAGAATAACTTCACTTGATTTAAGGGCGTGTCCTACATTTATAAATACAAAGCCTCTTTAGTCACGGTGTCCTTCTGAGAGCAGCGGGGGCTGGCTGTCACTTTCCATGAGGAAAGAGAATAAAAAATAAAACAAATCCCATTTTGCTACTTTTTCTAATTCCACTTCTTTTCCACCACCTACTTTTCAGCTTTGGATTGTAGTCAGCTCTATTTTTAGCCCATCCATCAAGATTTTCAAAAATTCTCTGTGAACCCTTTGTTACCTATGCAGAACTAACTCATAGGTCAACATAACAATAAAAATGCAAATTATAGATGTTTCTCATTATGCAGAAAAGAATATTTTAATTCTTGGTCCAAACATGTTGCAATCTTAGACCTTGCTAAATTTCCCTGAGATTTTTCCATTCATAAATTTAGTAATGTCTTCTTGCAATTTTTTTTTTGTTCAGTTTTTCAGTCCTGACATGCAGCTTTGAGAGGCTGGGCATACTTTGGTAGGAACTGTGTAACCCAAAAGAATAAAAGCTTCTTAAAGGTTATCCAGCTTGAACTATGTCCAAGTTTTCCACAAATGAGCTATGTAAAATTTTGCCATATGTTCCTCTTTATATTGATATATCTGAATAGAGAAAGATATTTATAAACAATGTAGGTATAGTCACTGATTGAGGAGGGATTAGTTCTCTGAATATTCAGATAACTCAATATCTGGCATTGTTTAATTTATCTAGAGAAGTGACATTTGGTTAAAACAAACCTATAAGGCTTATGCTATGGGGCTATTTTAAAAATATTTTTTGGTCTGGAAAAGGTCTGGGGAGCAGCTGGCCACCAGCTGGAGCCTCATGCTGTTTTATTGAAGTAGAATTGGGACTTTACAAGCTTAATTATAACAAGACTTCACCTGCCTCACAGAATTGGTTACAGCCCCCATTCTCCCAAGGCACCCCCTCCCCTGCCTTCCTTTAAAAAAAATTGTTGGTTGCTTTAAGGCTTGTTTTAAATATTTCCACCCAGACCATATATGATCTGAAAGCTTTATAGTGATACTCTTGATTTCATTACAATGACACAAAAGTGTAAATGAAATGTACCTTCTTTTGTATAGGTAAGTTCAGCAATAAGGTGGAGGAACTTGGAGATAATGGTGAGTAATATATTTAAGTTCACAGAAGGTTATCTATAAATTTGATCTAAGTGATAGATCTGGCTAGGTCTTTTGTTTCAATTAGTTGGTGAGGGAACCATGTGTTCATATCATTAGTCCTTGTATCCTAAGGGTTTACCTTTCTTTCACTTTATGATTCTCTTAAGCATATTATATAACATGAGCCTCCCATTTGATTGTAAACACTTCTAGGTACTTCCCAATATAGCTGGTATAGTTTTCAGCACAAAACTGACACTTAGGAAATATTGACAGCTTGATTTATTAGAAAGTGTCTATATGAATTTGCAACAAAGATTGCTGGTCACATATTTGAAAACTGAGTTATAAATCCTTGCGTTTTCTTTTAGCATGAACTACTAAAGGATGACTAACTGCTATTTCCTTTGTGCTGTTTTTGGTGCATGAATAAATGGCTGCTAACTCCTTTAGGATGATGACTTAGGGGAGAGTTTAGAGAGAGATTTAAAATCACCTTTCAAATATGAAGAGAAAAAAGTAATGAGAATCTGTGGTTGGTGACGATAGTAATAACACAATGTGAAAACATTGGTAAAAAGTAATAATCCCTTGTTGCTTTTTGTGCTAAAAGATTTCTAGATCCTCTGTAGCCTGGAAAGGTACAAGACTATATGAATAAATTACATGTTAGTATGAAATATGCAGCTTGACCCTTTTGGGCTCATGTTTGTAGCTTTCTTGTCGTCAATAAGATAATTACATTTTTATTTGCCCGTAACACTTGGGATTAGAGATATTTATTGGTCTAGGAAAAAGAGTTGCGAACAATTGGCTCAGTCCAACAATATTGCAGTAGATAGGGTTTTCTAAACTGAAAATGGTGGATGAAAGAATTATCTATGATATTTACTAGGCACCCTTTGAAAAGGAATTCAGCTGATGCACAATATTCAATAAAGGACAAGAAAATGTCATATTGCTTGGGACAGCCTCATGAAGGAACACGGTCCTGTAACAGAAGAAAAGAAACTTTGTTTCTTATTAATATTATGTGTAATATATTACTTTTAATCTGTTGTTTTAAGTATCTGAATAATCAAATCCAATTTTTCTCAAGACTAACTTTCAGACACAAACATTCTCTCTTCTTTGTAGCTTTCTTTGACTTTTCTTCCTACCCACACCAATCTTCCCACTCCACTGAAATTATCATCTCCTTCATCTCTGCTAACAGTGCATTCCTCCTCTCTTACAGCACTTCTCCAATTGCACTGTAATTATTTGTTTACATGTCTGTCTCTCTCACCAGACTGTGAGCTGAGACAGCATTTCACTTAATTCACTTGGTATACTCACACCCTGGCCGTGTCTGGCACATGATAGGCATACAACAAACACTGAAAGAAGAAAAAGGAGAAGAGATTAATGAATGAGTGTAAATTATTGTCATCTCTGATTTATTTGGCAGTTATATCATAGCGTGCAAAAAAGAAACACCCATCTTATTACTTCTTCAGTGTCATGTAGACTTTTCTGGAAAACTTCGGCGTGCTTAACAGTCTGCTCAACTCATACTACATAATTCCACGGCAGTGATAACAGCACTGTAATTAGAGCATAAGCACTATCAACTTATTGTAAATCATACTGAGTTTATATCTTGGAATCTACAGGTGTGGTTTTATGTTTCAATTGTAATTCACTCACTTTATAAAAAGAGAGGATGTCTGGTTTGATGTATAAAACTTGATAACTAATGGTTAGAATTTTATAATTTGCTTATATTTACAAATAGTTTTAATTATAATTTATTCTTAGAAAAAGAAGTATATCATTTGTTAAGCAGAGTCATTGAGGTGATCAGGCAAGCTTGTTGCTAAATGGTACACTGTTCAAAGACCGAGATTATCACTCACTGTTGTTGAGTAAGTATGAGGGTGGCTGAAAAGCCTGCTGGATGTTAAATTCATCTTTTGAACAAATGTTTTGGTTTCATTAAAAATGAAAATGCATTCCACCCGGGTTTTCCTGTTATCATGTAAACTTATGTGTATTTAAGAAAAATTTAATTGTTCTATTTCATTCATTTATGCTCATGTCATTAAGATGATATTTGGTGATGGATAAGAAGGGCCTTTTTGTTGGCTTTACTCTTTATTATTTTAAACCCCCTAAAATATTTTTTGTTCTAATATTCAACAAACTTAGCCAATGAGATGGTCTGACAATAGCACAATTGTCTCCAGTACCTATTTTAGCTTAATAAATGCAAAAAAATCATTCACTATCCTTAGTAAATGATTTCTATCTAATAGGTTATATTATTATCTTTATAAACAAATATATTTAAAATTAAACAACACCTAAAATTGCAACCTGAATACTTACAGAACCTTAAGAACAAGAACCATAATTTCTTATTCATGGTTAGATTATTAGGTTTTCACAGAATACTTGGAAAAAAACAGAAAATAAATATTGAATATGGATTAATTGATGAATGTATTGACAAATGTTAATAGGATAACTTTTTTGTTTTGTGATTAAGTGGGCAGAAAGAAATGTAAAGGTCATTTTCATATTTGAGGCATGTAAGTAAGGAATTTCAGCTATTGTGGGAGATCCACAGAGGGAGAAACAGTGACTTATATGTAATGCATATTTTGTCCCAATGTAGAAAAAATAGGATGGTTGGTCTTACTGGGATAGAACAAAGTAAAGATTCAATTAAAATGGCAAGAGTTTCTGATCAGCCAGTACTGAGTCTAGAGAAAGGTAGTATGGGAAGATGAGAAGTACTCACTCTTTTCCTTTTCCCAGTGTTCCTAAGCTGACCAGCACAACTGTGGTCTCTGGGGAAGGGGCAACAGCTAAACTATTTGGAAAAACAGTGTTTGTATTCCCTGGATCATCAGCATTTATTTTTCTTTTGGACTAGAATTTGTAAACTTTGTAGAACTATTGGCTGGGAGGAAATTTGTTCTACTTACTGTCCTCTCACTCTGGACCAGGGGTGTCAAAAAGGTGGTGCCTGCTCCACAGTAACTCACCAAATCAGCCAGGAGAGTGTAAAAGGAAACAACTAATATTGTCATTTATTTTAATTTTTCTCTAAAAGTTAGAAAATGAATTGAGCTTTACTCAGTTTTTTGGGGGTATATTTTCAAGTATAACATACATACAGAAAAGTATACAAATGAAAGGTATACAGTTAGATTAATTTTCTCAACGTGAACACACATACATTGCTAACATAGATCAAGAGACAGGTATTATCAACACCACAGAAGACCCTCCTCCCTCATATCTTCTTCCCATGATTACCCCTCAAGAGAAATCACTATTTTGACTTCTAATACCATAAGCTGGTTTTGTCTTTTTGTGCATTTTTACGTAAATAGTATCTTCTGTGTGTATGATAGTGTATTTGGCATTTTTTTGCTTGTCAGTATGTTAGTGAATTTATCTCTATTGTCACATGTTGTAGTTCATTCATTTTTAATGTTGCATATTACTCTAATGTGTGGCTGTACCATAAGTGTGTTCATTCTGCTATTGATGAGCATTTAGATTGTCTTGGTGTTGCCAATTTTTGGCCCTCACAAATAGTGCCTCTATGAAAGTATTGTTTATCAAAATTTCTGTTGGATAAATCTGTAGGAGTGGAATTCCTGAGTTATAAAGTATGCATATATCAGGCTTTAGTCGGTAGTGGCAAATAGTTTTCCAAAGTGATTGTACCAATTTATACTCCCAAAAGCCATTATATGAAAGTTCTAGTTGCTCTACATCCTCACCAACACATGATATAGTCAATTTTTTATTATAATTCTTTTGTGTGTGTAGTGCTATTGCACTGTAGTTTTAATTTCTAGTTTCCTCATGACTAATGATTTTTGCAATTTTAAAAAAATTTCACGGCCATCTAAACAATTCTTTTTTTGCTCAAGTATTTTGCTTGTTTTCTTGATTAGGTTGTTGTTCTCCCTCCTCATTGATCTGAAAGAATTATTTGTACCAGGCTTCTATAGTTTGCGTGTTTATCTCCTCCAAATCTCATGTTGAAATTTGATCCACAATGTTGGAGGTGACAAACAGTGGGAAGTTTTTGAGTCACGGGAACAGATCCCTCATGAATGGATTAATGCCCTCTCTCAGAAGTGAGTTCTCCTTCTTTTAAGTTCCCGTGAGAGTTAGTTGTTAGAAAGAGCATGACGCTGCCCCCATCTCTCTTGCTTCCTGAAGCTCTTACCGGCAGCTTAGCAGATGCTGGTGCTATGCTTCCTGTAAAAACTGCAGAACCATGAGCCAAATAAACCACTTTTCTTTATAAATTACCCAGCCCCAGGTATTATTCATTTATAGCAACACAAAATGGACTAAGACGGAGGTTTTGCTGGTATATGTATTAAAAAATATCTTCTCCCTTTCTGTGGCTTGTCTTTTCACTTTCCTAATGGTAAAACACTACTAATTTGCCACGTGGAATGACATTGGCATCCTCACCACATATGCATGTCAGTCACCACATCCTAAAAGTGTGTGGTGAGAAACCAGGAGCTGGATGGTGTGCTTAAATGTGATGCAATCATTTGAATTTTTGTTTTTGAGATATTGCTGTGCATTATAGTTTTATATATGCATGATTAAATGAACAGAATTATTTATTATCCAGATTTTACTAAACTAGTCTTCACAAAATGGGCAAGTGACTTCAAAATATTTTTGCAAAGTAAACCTAAATTTAAGATAATCTTAATAGAACAGGCACTTGGATACTGTAAGAAAATGGTTGCCCTGATAGCTCTTTTCCAAATAAGAGCTATTCCTCAGTTAAGTAAAGAAAACGACAGCCTAATATCTGACAAGTTAGTAAAAAAAAATTGTCAGAAAAGCTATTTAAATTCAAGATTTATGCCTACCTTAGTGAACAATGAACCTTGTCCTAACATATTTTTCTTGGATGTATTAGTTAAAGCATAAAGCCACCATGATTAGTACAATATTAAATATGTTTATTTCATCTTTATCTCATTCTTTAAAGTTTTCTAGTTTTTGTACATGAAACACATTAATTGACATCTATTGAAGCCATAACCAAAATAGTTTAACACACTTCTCTAGAAAATTTAAAACTATGAATGTACCGCTAAATAGAAGCATTACCATGCAACACAAACCTTCAGGCAACTTTTGAAATGGAAATTTACAAAGCACCTTTTCCACTTTAGTTAAGGCCTGGCTATTTGAAAAGCATCACAGTGCATCTCACAGTGCGTGTGCGGGAGTGGAGATGCCTGGAACAGAATTCCGATAGGACTGTAAGTGAGAGTTCATTGTTCTGAACTCTCCATTGTTCCATAAAACCTGTCTTAAATATTCTCATGTTCTTGGGTAAGGACTGATTTCTGAGAATGGAATATGCCTACTGAGAATGGTAGTTTTCACATTGCAATGTGGGATTTCTGGGTCCCTGGGAATATTTAACCATGTCTTTAACTATGGCAGCAAATCAACCAGTGGAAGCAGTTGCGCCAGGTGGCAGGTGGAGCATCTTGGGAAGAAGCCAGTTTTTCAAAAACCATGTTGCAAAGGCTTAATTAAGCTTAGGCAGTCAGATAAGCATTACTTTTCTATGAAACAGTCTAAATATAAATACAAAAATAAATAATGTAGACAGAAAAAATAATGAATGTAATTTTTCTTTTGCTCATATTCTAGAGATTTTGTAAGATTTGATGGAACCAAGTGGGCAAAAGTATTGTTTGTGGGTATGTTACACGCATCTCCTTTCATCTGATGGAGGAAAATAGCCTCAAAAATCACCCAGTGCATGCTGTGGATTGTTGGCAGGCTTGAGAGAAGCCACCTTGGGTGGATGGGTCTTAAGGATCTCCAGGGGAGGAGTTTCCAGATTGTGTTAACAACCCCTTGCAGTCTTTGCTGGCTCAACACTGGGTGGACACTTTTCCTTCAGCTGAGCCTCACATCACTTACTTGGCATGATATGCCCTCCCCTCCCCAACGTCCCAAATGCTGTGACTACTTTGGAGGAAAATGGTGGAGAAATGCGAAGCATTATTTTCAGAACAAAATCTCTGCAGTCCCAAAGCTTTTGCAAAGCACTCTCTATAGGGGACATATCTGCCACATCTGTTCTTGTGTGTGGGAGGCACACTGTATTTATCATTTGAGATGAGTCACCTCATAAAGGAGCATAGTTGACTTCAGCTTTTGTGTTGAAAGGGCTCTCTGGTAGAATGAGCTGTAGTATTTAAGCTTTAAGTGGTACATATCTAGGCCTCCTGGTAGCACCCTGCCAAGAGCAACAATAGCTACAGAGGAGTAAAATCTCCTTCTTTCCATTTCCTTTCTGTCTGACTCTAATGATACTACTGGTGCGGCACAGGCAGTGAGGATCCTCAAGGGTGCTGCCGTGAGAGACCAAGCCATCATCCCACACCTGTTCTGGAATGAAAGCAGCTGAATTTGGCAAGGCCAGGAGACACAAAAACAAAGGATAAAAAGAACCAGAAATGTTACAAAAAACACCAGTGAAATATCTCTAACCAATCATTAAACATCCACAGCAGTGGATACCAGCAATTCTGAAGGATGGCTCTCAGACGGGGTCCCCAGCATGTAACCCTTAGGATGTATCATCTGTTCCCTAAAGATTTGTCTTTAGTTTCCCAGATTCTAAACACAAACAGTGACTTTAACAGTCTCTGCAGTTCTATCTTGGGCTGTCAAAAATTATTTTTTATTATAGATGATTCATTGGCAGAGAGAATATTATTTTCTTTCCCTCTAAAATGTTTTTAAGGTATTTCAGTAGCTATTGATAAATTTTAACCTGGAGGTAAGCATGTCTTTCAAAAGAAAATATGGAAGTTCATATAGACTGGCTTTCTCTTCTACAGGGAATTTGTTAGATTTATTTTCTATATGTACATACCTGGTAAGAATCCCCACGTAGGCCAACGTAGTTATATGTGACATAAGTCACAGATAAAACAGCCCTGAATCTGTGGGTAAAATAGAGCCATAATATTGTCCCACATAACTCACTCTTTTACTTCCAGCTCCTACCTTCACATTCTGTTCAAAAAGAGAAAGAGATGTAATCCAAGAGATAATCAGGTCTACTTCCCTTTACAGAGAGTTGCAGAGTCAGTGTACAGACACAGGGTTTAGCTGACACCTCCTACAGTGCTTGTGCTGTTAAAATTGAGTGTTAAGGAGGTCTGGGTCATAAGTTCAGTCCCCACTGATGTCCCGTTATCTTTAACAACGTGGAGATAAGCTTTTCCATATGGCCTATTGTGAGTTAGGTTTATGATGAAATAAATTGCATGCTTCTGTTTAGATGGTTTGCACAGTAATGATCTCTCCTTCTATTTCTTCCCAACATATGTATAGACAACATTGTATTCATCCTTGTTTTTTATATTCTCTCCTTACTCTTTCATTTGGGTTTAAGTAATAAAGTTCCTCTTAAAATGTAAACATAATTTGGAAGTTATCAAGTATTAATGGCCCATCAATGCTCAAATTTGTCTACAGGATTTTCCCCCATTATGCAGAAATGCGAGGAAATGGGACTCTAGAGATGCAAGTTGTGATAAAGGAAAAAGGCCAAGATGAAAGAAATACAGCACAGTTTCTAAAAAAAGAAACTGTGGTTACCTTATGTGGCCCAGGGAAGCAAGTTGGACCTTGGTATCTGATGGCAGGAAAGTACCAATAACAAAAGAAAGAAGAAGCACAGAAGAGTTCCCAGGAGAAAGAGTTCTGCTTCTCAATTTTGCTCACTCTGCCTCTCTGTTATTCTTGTAAAAGGGTGGCATTTGTTGTAAGGGGGACTTGTGAAGGGATTGCGGATGGCTAAAAGAAGAAGATCCCACGAGTGGAAAAATACTGAAAAGTGTCATAGTGTAGGTGAAGAAACTCAAGTGAAATTACTCAGAGCAGATCACAAATATTTTAGACCATATAATGCACTCAGCATTGTTCCTAGAGCATCATAAACACTCAATGTAAGTTTCACTTCTCCTTCCTCTCCTTTTCCTCCTCTCTCTTCTGCCCCTTCCTTCTTTTTTTCTTTCCTTTCTTCTTCCTCTTCTCCTCCTTTTCCTTCTTACTGCTGTTGTTGTTACTTATTTTCATTATTTCTCCTTCCTTTACTTCCCATCCTGACAATAGAGATCCTACCCAACCATTCAGTTAACTTCACTAGTATTTGAGTTCTACCTCCTTCATTAAGCTTTCTCCAGCTAATCCTAACCTGCATTGACCTCCCATTTGGGGATTAATATCTGGTTTCACACTGTCTTAAGTTGTTCCTTGTTACTCCAATTATTATTTAATCTTGTCAGATGAATAAAGTGACAAATACTTTGAAGGCTGAAACCATAGCCTTGTTTCTCTGTATTCACCATAATAATTAGCACAATGTTGAATATATAGTAGGTCTTAAATAAATGTTTATTGACTAAATCATAGGGATTTAATAATTACTGGCTGTTTCACTGTCTTCCCTCTGTGTGATCAGAAAAGCACATATATATTACTGTATTCTGAAGAAAAGGAAAAAAAAGATTTGTTAATAATGTTCACAATTTACTTGGAACACTGTTATTTCTATCCTGCCATGTTAAAATCCTTTACTTGCTGTTCTGGCCAAAACAAATGAAAACAAATGAACAAAGAAAAGCTCCAAAAGAAAAAAGACAATAATAAAAGAAGCCAAAAAAAAAAAAAAACCCAGCAAAAAATGCAAACACTTGTGAAATGAATTAAAATAAAAATAATGTATGAATTTAACACAGATAATTAGAGCATAGATTACAGCTGGGAAAGAATTCCTTAAAGTTAAGGTTATGTTTATTATCCTGGAATTGAAGCAAATATTTGAAATAAGTTAATAATGGATAGAGCAGCATCGGATTTTTTCCACATAACCCATTTTAGATCAAGAGTGCTTTGTGGCGAGAACATGAAATCAGTTGAGACCAGCTGACCTTTGCAAAGAATTGTGGCTGCTTAACTTCATAGTTCACTTCATATTGTATTTGAAACATGAAAGAAAAATCTTCCAGTCCCCATCTGCTGAATTAGTCCCCTCTTTTCCTTCAAAGTCCAAACAGAAAACCACTTGCACCACTAAGCCTTCAAATGGAAGAGGGATGTTCACACCATGTTCTGTTGTATTAGAACAATGAAACAACCAGTTTAACTCTTCTGATTAATTTAGGCAAACAAGAAAACAATTCAGTTAAATATGATTACATATGCAGCAGGACCCAGTTTTAAAAATTTTTTTCTCTGACTATTTTCATAGTTTATCAAATTAGCTTGGAATTAAGCGTACAATAAAGAGTGAATTTTTTCATGTTTAATTTTCTGGTTAGGGATATAAACTCCACACAGTATCTTCTAAGATTACAACCTATTCAGCCAGATTTTAAAAATCATTCAGTTCTCTTTGGAGAAAATTAGAACTTTTTCTAAATGCTTGATAGCAGAATGCCTCCAAGCACTATGATAACCATAACTCTTGTTCGAGTTCAATAGTGCAGACCTGCACAAAGCTGAAAAAGTACTGGCAAGAGAGCCATTTCTTCCTCCACCAGGTCCTGTTCCTCAGCACTTCACAGGCAGGCCATAGCTGGACAAATATCAGTACCAGTCTCCTCTAAATACTGGGCTAAATGAGATAGTTTATGGAAACTCTGCCACTAAGATACTCCATTGGCATGGTGGAGTTGGGCTTGGTGTTGTGCAGTATGCTTTCATGTCTACATCTGTGTCTATTTCTCTGCATCTGTGAACTTGAAATGTTCTTCCTTTAACAATTCTGCTCCACTGTACCTAGTGGACTACTACCTCCTCTCTATTTAAGACAACGTTATCATCTTTAAAAAAAAGTTTTCTCATGAATGAAAACACTGCTCTCCCACAAAGAATCTCAATATTCACTATCCTTTCCTATAGATATCTCACCTCCCATTGACCCTGATTAAGTGGGGTTCCAGTGAGAATTGGCTTATCTTTGTACACTATTTCTTGATCAGTGAACTAGCTGTGTGAGCAAGTATGGTGTACACCAAAAAGAGAGACATTATTTTATTTTACTTCATTTTATGTTCACATGTTAACAGGTGGGGTGAAGAGACCTTGCCTTCTGAAGCACCTCCCGTTTTCATCACTTTAAGGCCATTGCCTCTCTCTATGTGACCTTAAAACATCACAGCTATTGTCTACCACACCCTGGAATTCATTTCAACTTACATAAAGGACTTGGCGAAAAACCTTTCTTTCCATTGTGTTTCTTACAATCTTCCTCAGTAACTTCAAGGCTTACACTTTTGACCCTGAAGATTCCTTGATCTGGTTCCTTTCCACTCCCGACCCCAAGGACCTACAGCTCATTGCTTCCCAATCCAGGCAGCCTGAACTTTGTCTTCATAAGTCAATACTTGTTCTGAGATCTTTAACTCTGTACTTCCCTGCCTTCATCACAAGTTTTTACTTGTACCCTTCCCCATTTAACCTAACATTTATTCGCTGTCCTCTTCAGCACCTTCCCATGCTCAAATGGTGACTCTTGTCTCTCCTTTCTGACCTGGCCTTCCACAGACAACTTTTACTGTTAGCCTCTCTGATCCTTCTCCCTGGCACACTCACCAAATCTCAACCCCAGGTAACCTCCACCAATGGCTTTCCCTTTTTTTTTTTTGAGATGGAGTCTTGCTCTGTTGCCCAGGCTGGAGTGGGAGAGCAGTGGTGCTATATTGGCTCACTGCAACCTCTGCCTCCGGTTTAAAGCAACCCTCCTGCCTCAGCCTCCTGAGTAGCTGGGATTACAGGTGTGCACCACCACACCTGGCTAATTTTTGTATTTTTAGTAGAGATGGGGTTTCACCATATTGGTCAGGCTGGTCTTGAACTCCTAAGCCTTAGGTGATCCACCCACCTCAGCTTCCCAAAGTGTTGGGATTACAGGCGTGAGCCACAGCACCCGGCCTTGCCTGACTATTGATGACACTCTACTTGTTGTCTAAGTATGACACTCTACTTTTAGTCTAAGTGAACCCATTCACTTGCTTTTGACTCCCACTAACTATATCCTGTCAATTTGTATGGTAGGTCTACAGTCTGGTATCTCCTTTGACCTTCAGATTCATATATTTCACCATCTCCTAGTTAAGTCCATTTGGATGTCTGCCTCATCATGTCCAAAGACAACATGTTGAAAGTGGATCTAAATTTTTTTTCTCTCTCTCTCCAAACCCACTCTTCCTTCCCATATTTCCTATGTTAATTAATTGCAACATTATTCATTTACTCACTCGAGCCAGAAATTTGCAGTCATCCTAAACCACTTCCTCTCCCTCATCCCCCATATGCAATCAACTAGCCAATCCTACCAATTTTTTCTCATAATTATTTCTCGATTTCTTCCTTTACTCTTTTGGTTGTGTTCATCATAATTGTGTACCTGGAATATTTCACTAACCAAACCTCTGCTCTTCCTGATTGCTAGTTGGTTTCTTTGCATGGCATTGCCCTTCTGCAGCCTGGGTGCTGCATCTGAAACACAAATTTGGCCAGACCATTTTCATGCTTATAACCTTGCCTTACTTCCTCATTGTTTATTAATTACATCAACATGTTTCTTAATACAGCTCTTAGACTCTTCACAATCTGGCCCCTTTCTGGGCTTTTAGCATTTTCTCCCATCATACCTTACCGAAATAATTGGCTAAAACTGAACTCATGATTTATTTTTTATCAACTTATCCCCCAAAGATACACCTCCTTCTACATTAACTGTCATTTTATCCAATCTTCTAAATTAGTAAAAAAGTCAATACATACTCCTCTACCTCACTCACCAAGAATCCCAAACAATAGCTCACCTAATTTGATTACTTGTATGCCAGAAAGTATCTCTTAATTCTGGACCCTCCACTCTATTCCCCTTTTAACATTTCTTCTGTGAACTACAAAAGCATCTCGGTGCCGAGTTTAGCTTCTCAGCATTGATGACTCCATTCTGTGTTATGAATTTGGGTGCCATCCTAAAAATATTGAACATTCTTGGAAGAAAAGGATATATAAGAGGTATATCATATATGTTACCACTAGGTCCAAAGTAGGCACTTTATTAATTTATAATTACCAGAAATTATTTATATAGATCAATTCATAAACAGAAGGATAGATATAGGCAGAGAGATGATAGATAGATAGATAGATAGATAGATGATAGATAGATAGATAGATAGGTAGATGATAGAACAGAACCACTCAACCAGTGTTCATGGATCCAGAGTGACATTTATTTTCCAGTTTTTTGGTAGCAGGAGGGACCAGTATAACATAAAGATAAATATCTTTTTTCTTCTAGCCAAGAACTGTGGGGAATTTACTATAAAATGAAGGAACATAGCAAAATGTTCACCTAAAAATCTTCATGCCACCTATATTCATCTTCTTGCCTACACAGTGATATAAATATGCAGAAAGCATTTTGAAGTATTTTAGGCTTTCATGAAAAATATAGACAGCTGACCCACAAAATTTGTGAAAAATATACATTCAAGGGAATCTTTCTTTCTGGGAATTTGGTGCTCCCTATATTTGATTTGACCAAAAATACTTTTAAAAATGTTCTAGGTAGTAATTTACTTGAAAGTCTTGTTGCTTTCCTTTTCTCCCCTCTTGCCAATTCAGCAAAACAGCTCTAAGTTCAAGTCTTAAATTGAGGCTCAATGAAAAGCTACCTGCTTTTAATAATTCAATAGCTTCACAAATGGTCCCTCTAGGAATGAAGCTAAATGCAATATATATTGCTAATGAGAGTGAGAAACTTAGAAAGAAAGTGGAGAAGTGGGCCTGCTTAAGAATTGAAGACAGTGTATCGATGCTCTCTCTTTCACAGTTTAATTATCAACTCTAAAAAAAAAAAAAAAGACTACTTAAGATGTCCAGAAGAAAGGTTTTTGCTTATTTTCTTGTAAGGTGCAGATAGTTCATATTTTTCACCAGTTCAATTTGGGAGTCCTGCTTTTCACCACACCTCTTACTGGACACTTAATAATAAAGACTCGTATTTCACTTTTCACCAACCATAGCTACTTATTTGGTGGCTTCCACTCTCATGTGACAGCACATGCATAATCAGGAGGTAATACAAGACCAGCCAGGCGAGACCTTACAGTAATCTTCTTTAAGTTGCATTTGCATCAAACACGTTGTGTCTAAAAGTGAGAACTGCCTTTAATGTTGGCAAGTTGATGATAGGGAAGAAAAAAAAAATGTCTTAGTGTTCCGAGAGGATAACTTTATCTTGAGTGTAGGTTTGTTTGGAATGTCAGTAGCCAGTCTGAACAAAGAATTCCTTGTATGGTGAAGACGTCTTTTGAATGTATTTTTTTTTTCCATTGAAAAACTGAAGAAAATGATCTCTGGGGAGAAAACAGAGTTTTAAAAAATTAACCACACTTTGGATTACTGACATTTGCAATTAATATGACTTTTATTTTCCCTGGTGATCCAAATGTCAGGTATATGTCATTTTGATTCAATTATTGACCTTCAGCATTTTTCCCATACCACCAACTTAGGCAGTCTAGACAGTGTGGTTGCTCTCTGGGAAGTGGGCTGCTTTCTGGGAACTGATTTCTTTTGGATCATGGAGGAAGTCTCAGCAGACTTGGATAACTCTTCCCACATACTGCTTTGTGCCAATATATTTCAATATCTATGATGCCATAATAAATTAATACATCTGTATCATATTAATACTACATTAGAGCCACGCAACGGTAACATGACACAGTAGAAACATTGCTAAGCCCCTAAAGCTTTCACATGGCTCTGTTAGACGAAAACCATTACAGTCAATTCCAGCTCACAGACCTTACGTCTGTGAAAAGGCAAAACAGACAGAGTGTTGGGTGCTTTTGAGTAGTATAAACGATCTTGTTATCAACACCAACACTGCTGTCCAGAGATAAAGAAAGCAGACAGTCAGACGAGCTACTCTGTGGGCCCTGTGTTTTTTATAACCCCCGATACCCTCCTCCTTTGCATTATTGGTTTGTCATCCTTTGGATAATTGTTCATAAATCATTGCTGAAATTGCTCAGGACTCCATAACGTTTCTTGCCAAAAAGTATTTCACCAAATATTTGATAGATTTTCCAAAATAATTTACTCATAAGAGACTTGGATTTCACATTTACAAATAGAAAAAAAGTAAGGCTTTTTCTAAAAGCCAAGTTGGCTGGATATAATTTTATTTCCAAAGTGAACAACACATATACATGAATCTTAACTAGACCCAGGATTTCTTTTTTCCAACCACATTCCTAAATATCCATCCCCTGCTTCTAGTTGGGCCTGGGCATAGTATATTTCTCTTCTATGGAAGTTGATTCATTTTCCAAAAGTTTCCAAGGAAATAAATACCATAATTTGGGGGTTAATTAAATCTATTGTTTTATAAGGACTTTACAAGGACTAACCTAAACTTTTTATGCTGCGCTTGAAATTCATTGTTCTGTACTTTTACTATCATAAATAAAAATTAAAAACAGCTGCTTACCTCTGCCTATTTCTTTTCACATCCTTGAGGAATGTGGATAGGTTTGCCCCTTCATATTTCTGCATTAAATAGGCCCAGTGTCTGTGACCTTTATTTAGACAGACAATTTTCCAACCATTTAATCATTTTCATTGCTCTTCTTTGGACTTGTTTCAAACTCTCTTTCATTGGGTGGGCCCCAAGTGGTCACAGTGTTGCAGTACAGTGCTGACTAAATGGGAAGTTACTTCACTGGAAACACATAGCATGAGCTGGATCTCTTTTTTTCCACATGGCTACATCTCATTTTGTGCAACCTCACTATGTGAAAATCCAGATATAGCTTAAACTTTACAAGAAGATTCACCATAGGTGAACCTCTAGAAAAATTGTCTAATATATTTAAAATAGTTTTCTAATATCTATGTATGTATAACTTTTCAGAGGACATCTATCATGTCCTCTGAAATTATATTACATAGTGTTCATCCATTTATTCGCCTACTCATTCTTTTATTTATTCAAGAACGTTGGTCAAATTCCCAGTATACTCTGGTAGGCCCTGGAGATATAAAACTGAATACCTTAACTTGGTTCCCTTGGCTGCTTACCTTGAGGAGCGTGTAGCCCAGAGAGACAGTGTCTAAGTATTTTGATATCAATCAGATCTGTGTTAAAATTGTGGCTCACAAGGAGGATTGGTTGGGCCCAGGGGTCTGAGGCTACAGTTAGCTACAATTGTGCTACTGCACTCCAGCCTGGGCAACAGAGTGAGACCCAGTCTCTAAAAATAGAATAGAATAGAACAGAACAGAACAGAACAGAACAGAATAGAATAGAATAGAATAGGTAAAATTGTGGCACACTATTTACTAGCTGCAAATCATCCAGCATACACTTACCTTCTCCAAAACTTAATTTCCTCATTTTTAAAAGGAAGATAGTGATAATTTCTATCTCATAGGAGGTGGTAAAGTTTAAATAAGCAATATGTGGGAATAGTGTGACAGAGCAGCTGGTTATTATTATTTTCCAAATTTTTCATATAGCAGATAATTTTATTTATTGCCTAAATTAGTAAGTGAAAGAATGAATAAACAAGTGAAATATACAGGGAAACTTACAATACAATATAAGTGCTACAATAAAGGTATGAACAAAATGTCGCAGGAACAGAGGAGCAAAATGCTGAACCTTCTTGTGAAGACTTTATGGAGAAATATTATTCAAATGGTATAATTAAGGACAAGTATTTGTCTATTAAGGACAGAAATTTTCCAGGTGAGAAATATGAGGAAGGGCATTCCAGAAAGAACAAAGAGCATGTGTAAAGGCATTGAAATACAAGTACATGTGGCAGGCTAAGGAATTGTGAGAAGCCAGGTGCATTGTGAATGCAAGGGCTGCATGGAGGGTTGTTGCAAATGATGGGGCTGGAGAAGTAGTGAGGGTCAGAGATGAAGGTTGCAAGTGCAATGCTGGAATTTATCCTTAACTCAAATATACAATGAGACTGACAAAAATTGGAAAACAAAATACTTTTTATACTGCAGATAAGATCCTGTCATTTCTTTATAGATAGACTCCTCGTTACAGAAATCAAACTTTAGTGACAACTTAGGCATTCCTAATAAAATAACAGACATTTTAAGGTTTTAAATAATATGTCCATTACATCATTTGATTATTAGACATATTGTATATTCCTCATTGTAAATTTTCTCAATCTCTAACAAAAATCTTTGCACGATTATTTAGTTATTAACTTTAAGAATATTCTTTGTGGAGAATGGAGATGCCAAATAGTCATTTACATTTTGTGTTTGTGATTTTTTTACTTTTGGTCCAAGAACTTTAGTAAACCAACAGTTTAGCTCATGATGCTTTCATGAATTAACCCACATATTTCATAAATCTAGGAAGATTCCTAGAGTTTTAAAAAGATTTCATAGAGAATTATTCAATATTTTTCATGGAAATAATAATAGACTAAGCCCATGCCTTTTCTTGTGTTTATGTGTATCTCTCTATCTACCTGAATGTTTGTGTGTGTTTGTCTATCTCTCTGAGTGTTGTGTGTACAGCTGTGTAACACACACACTTACATATACAGTCTTTTCTGGAGAGATCTGCTGTATCTAGCAAAACGGTAATAATGAGGGCTCTAGAAAAGGACAATCAGGGAAGTAAGCAGTTAAATTTTTACTAATACCCAATACCCTATTCAGTTTACTCCAAGCTTAAGTCAGTGGGATATAAGGAAGAGAGCCAAGATTTTAATTCTGATCTAGGTTAAAAATCCCAAATATGACATTATTTGTACTCATTCAACTATCAATAATTTTTTGTTGAATGCTTATTATATACTCAGTATTTTAATTAAGTGAAAGATATATGCTTACTATATGTGTAGCTTTGAGCAAATATTTCACTTAGAACTTCAACTTTTGAATCTGTAAAACAGGGGAAATCATAGGGTTAGGGAAATACTGAATAGGACAGTGCAATGCAGAGCCTGGCATAGTGTGCCCATACATGTGCTGACGGATTCTCCATTTATTGAGCTTGGCTGATTTTCTAATGTAGGAAAGTAAATGAAAATGTTCTAGACCAGAACATAAAGAAAAACTTATTGATAACGTACCTTGGGATCATCATCATTTGTATCGTTGCAGTAAAGAAAAGGGTTTTAGAGTGAGGAGTGGGGAGAACAGGAAAGGGCACTGTTATTCCAACAAGCTTTGGACATACCTGCATTCAAATCCTGAACCTGCTTACTTATTTTCTGGGTGACTGTGTGTTAGTTACTGAGTCTCTCTCCATTTCAGTTACCTCATACTTACTTAATGGGATAGTGTATTAGTCAGGATTCTCCAGAGAAACAGAACCAAAAGAACATATATAGATACCTAGAAAGAGATTTATTATGAGGGATTGGCTCACATGATTATGGAAGCTGAGAAGCCACACAATATATTGTCTTTAAGCTGAAGGCCCCGAAAAGCTGGTGGTGTAGTTCCAGACTAAGCCCAAAGGCTTAAGACCTAGAAGAGCCAATGATGTATGTCTTGGTCCAAGTCTGAAGGCCCAGAGAACGAGGTGTGTCAATATCTGAGATCAGAAGATGGATGACTCAGCTGAAGCAGAGTTGAATGGGGATGTGGTGGGAATCACTACACCTTCATCTTTCAAGTCCTTGACAGTGGCCCTAATCTCTGCAATCCCCGCAGGGATGCAGCAGTGCTTTTCGTTTACTCTTTTCCTAGGCAGAGCAAATTCTTCAAATACTTTTTTTTTTTTTTTTTTTTTTTTGAGACAGAGTCTTGCTCTGTCACCCAGGCTGGAGTTCAATGGTGCGACCTTGGCTCACTGCAACCTCTGCCTCCCAAGTTCAAGCGATTCTCCTGCCTCAGCCTTCTGAGTAGCTGGGATTACAGGAGCCTGCCACTACACCTGGCTAATTTTTGTATTTTTAGTAGAGACAGGGTTTCACCATCTTAGTCAGGCTGGTCTGGAACTCCTGACCTCAGTTGATCTGCCCACCTTGCCCTCTCAAAGTGCTGGGATTACAGGTGTGAGCTACCACACCCAGCCAGGTAGAGCCAATTCTAATGGCTTCCACTAGATCTTCCCCATCAAAGTAGAACCCAATCCACAGGTCAGGGAACCAATGTGAGAATTCTATCAACTGCTCAATATGTCTACTTTATGCATTCCTGAACTGGGAAAATAACCATGGGATGGGCTTGGGGACCACTGGGCCCACTGTAAGATGGATCTGAGCTAAAACTCCATTGATTAATTGGCCTCCATAAGCAACTACTCTGACTGAAGGGCCACAGTAATGTGTGGGTTCTCCTGGAATTAAAAGCTGCATCCAGTAGTCTCCAAAAGGTCTGGTTATTTCCTTTTCCCCAGTGCACAGTTATCTTGGTAAAAAGTTGTAGGCTCCTTTGGAGAAGGCTGGGAGAAAGATTAACAGATAAATTTTTGGTAGTGAACTGGATTCCTTCTTTGAGGGGACCCAGGCTTCCTGTGATTCAAGGGGTTCTGGGGCTGTAAACTAGCTCAAGTCTGGAAATTGATTGCAGGGTCCTGAATATATTTTTATGATTTGAATTAGAGTTTTGTTCATTTGACCTAGAACTTTTCTGCTTACACAGATAGAGTAATAACTTAGGAGCCGCCTTACTCTATTTCACTTCAAGTTAGACCATGGTTATCAAGGAAATGCCACAGGTCTGCACTAGTCAGACTATTCTAATTCCTTCTTTGATTCTGTCGTTCATTACCATAACTATGTCCACCT
Organism: Pan troglodytes; assembly: GCF_028858775.2. Classification (NCBI taxonomy): domain Eukaryota; kingdom Metazoa; phylum Chordata; class Mammalia; order Primates; family Hominidae; genus Pan; species Pan troglodytes. Next base: position 52,730,525 of record NC_072408.2, on the reverse strand, counting down.
TGTCCTCGGTGGTTGAGTGCCATAACTTGGCCTCTGTCCCCATATAGGTTTTTCAATTAAGTAGATGCAGCTCCCACTGTAAGGTCTAGCCTACAGAGGAGAACAATCACAGAGCTCTTTAAGGAAGCTCACAAACTTATTTCTCAAAGTGGTTGGTGAAAGGTACATCTTTGGGACTGTCCCTCTTTGGGTGAGTAGTTCTTAGATAGCAAATCTTGTCTATCACTGCAATCTCCCCAAGAATTCAATTTCTTCTTTACATTAAGCCAAGGGAGGTGGGATATTTCCAATTCACTCATGGTGGCCATTTTTGGCTCCCTGTTTTGGCCAATCAACTAGAGAGAGACTTTTCTAACATCCCAAGCTGCAACATTAAATGTAGAATCTCTGCTTAGTGAGCTCATGTGAATTAATTCAATCTGATCCAAATTTATACTCCTTCTGCCATTATCCCACCCCTTATCATCCATTCCCATATATGTTCCCTGGATTTCTGCTTCTATAAATTAGAAGGCTTGAGCAGTTCTTTTGGAGTAGCACACCTCTTATGGGTCATACTTTGTACTTTACCTAAAAGCCCCTAAATGGGCCTGCTGGGACTTGAGTCTAGTTATAGTTCTAGAAGCAAAGAAAGCTGGTGGAGGTAAGTCCTGGGAGAATAAGTATTAAATTGAATGCCTCAGTGGAGGCCATTACCATTTCCACTGTCAAAATGCAGAGATAATCCCCTCAGATAGAGGTGGAGAAGCCCATATCACTGTGATGAGGAAGCCACTTTTGCTGGTAGTAAGACTTCTTCCTCTGGTGAAAAAGACTCATAAGAATTTAGGGGCTCAATGTCCCCAGATTCATCAGGGTCTTTCCACATGTCCCCATCCCAACTTAGAGAATCCCATTCTTTTCCAATCAATGACGTCACTTTAACAGTAGATACCCTGTGAGGCTAGGAGTTTAATTTGCATTGTAATTCAGCCAATTTTAGAATGAGGTTCTGCATTGAATTTTCAGCAATTTTAGCCATGTGGCTGCAGGAAACAAGGCTCTCCCTGAGGGCACACCTAGAAGTTATTGGGTTATTTAAGCAGTGCTTGAGCTGGAAATTCAAGTTCCTGAGCTTATCCTTTTCTTTCATTACTTTGTCCAGTGAAATTAGGAACAACTGACTACTGTTATTGTATTCTTTAGTTTTCTAAAAATGTTCAGAAGTGTCATATAGAGTCACTTAGCCCCTTGCTTCTTATAAGTGGTTGATAAGGAGTATCCAATGCTGATATTTTATGTATCTATATAAAGAGTTAATGCCTAGGACTATCAGTGCTCTCTTTACTATAAGATATAAACTCATTTACAAGATATAAAGTATAAGCAGATTGGAGAGACAACTCTAGAAATACTAGAACTAATTTAAAAAACTCATCCTTAAAATTCTGTTCTTCTAGAACTATTCTAACTACCATAAACTATACTAGTCAGGGTTCTCCAGAGAAACAGAACCAATAGGATATATATATATATGTAGAGATATATAGAAAGAGACTTTTTTATAAGGGGTTGGCTGAGAAGTCCCACAATCTACCATCTGCAAGTTGAGGCCCAGGAAAGTTGGTGGCATAGCTCCAGTTCAAGCCTGAAAGCCTCAGAACCACAGGGGCCATTGGCATAGGTTCTGATCTGAGTCTAAAGTCCTAAACCAAGAGCACTGACATCTGAGGGCAGGAGAAGATGAATTGTCTAGTTCAAGAAAAGAGAGCAAATTTACCCTTCCGCTGTCTGTTATATTTGGGTCTTCAGTGGATTAGATAATTCCTACACATGTTGGTGAGGGTGATCTTCTCTGCTAAGTCTACTGATTCAAATCTTTTCCAGAAACACCCACACAGACACACCCAGTGATAACGTTTTACCAGCTATCTGGGCATCCGTTAGCCCAGTCAAGTTGGCACATAAAATTAGCTATCACAGATAATAATATTGACCTTGTAAGATTGTTGAATTAAATCTGATGATATATGTAAGGAATTTAGCACAGTAGATGACAACAATTATAATTTTTATTAACAAGAATCCCTTGGAAATGTTACTAAGCTAAATATATATCATTTATTTATTTGTTTATTTTTTAGAGATGGAATCTCTCTCTGTCACCCAGGCTGGAGTGCAGTGGTGTGATCTTGGCTCACTGCAACCTCTGCCTCCCGGGTTCAAGTGATTCTCCAGTATCATCCTCCTGAGTAGCTGGGACTACAGGCCCACACCACCACGCCCAGCTAATTTTTGTATTTTTAGTAGAGATGGGGTTTCACCATGTTGGCCAGGCTGGTCTGAACTCCTGACCTCAAATGATCCACCTGCCTCGGCCTCCAAAGTGCTGGGATTACAGGCGTGAGCCACCGTGCCCAGCCTACTAAGTTAAATATTTATGTTACCATGGGCCTTTTAAATCATGCCTTTCCTGAGATAATGGTATAATGACAAACAAAGTCAGAGAATTGTAGGGAAATTTGAGAAGTTCATCTCTAATAAAAATTTTCAAAAAATTATTTCCTTTTTTAAAGAAAAGTAACTTTAGGACAATCCCAATCCCTGAGTGGAATGACTACCCACTTGCTTATGCAGGCAAAGTCATACATAGACTTAACGTTGCACCTCTAGGTAGAAAAACCAATAATTTTCTATTTAGGGTTTTATGGGCTTTCTTTGCACAATTTCAAGGCATCTCCTCAATGATAGAAAATGTACTTTTTGAACCATTACTCATTAATCTATTCATAGTTTAAACTCAGAAAAGAGCTATTTTCCTGTATCAGCATTCTGTTCCTTCTCATGTGTGCCTTGCTTGTCCACAGAAAATGGTAGAAAATCCTCTATGGAAAGGTTTCGTGAAAGTAACAGCATCAACATTCTTTTATCTGTGATGACAGAAAGATAATCCACATGTGAAAGCACTTGGTGCTTTAGCTTATTCTGAATGACAGAAGCATAATAGAATCTCCTAAGCATTAACATTCTACAATAACACAGCATTGTCATCCTCTGTCTGATCCTGGCTCATGCAAATCTCAGTGTTTCAAATTCCTAACAAAAACTAGAGAAATGCACCTCAAAGCTATTATGTGGAAATGGATTAGGTACAGATCTAAATCTTTAAACAAACCCTTAATGAGGTAAAAGTCATAGTTATATACTTCTTAAGGAATGTTTATGGGCAAGATGAAAATGCAGAATCTAGGTCTCACAAGCAATTTACATGCCTAAATCCTGTATATATTTTGTTTCTCAAAGTATTAGCCTTTTCTCTCCTTTCTCCATATTTGATAGATTGGGCTCTTAATCCTGTCTTGCAAACTGTCTTAAGAATATTGAGAGAAATATTCTATGTTCATTTGAATTTAGAATTAAGTACAATTTGTAATCTCCCACTATCTCCTGACTTTTAATTTAAAAACAGCAAAAGCCGATTATCTTTAGTAATGATTAAGGTATGGTGAGCCTTCAGAAATTTTTGAAGTAGGAGAAGTTTTTCAGCCACTTCTTCTCATATCTCTTTCATATCTCTTTCAGTGCTTATCTTCCAGGAGCTAAAGTCTTCTGTATCACTCCCTGGTTGTCCTAAACTACTTATTATTGTCTTATGCACTAAATCTAGATCTTCCTTTCCCAGCATTACCGTTGTCTCCAAAGTTATCTCTCTTTCGTTGAACCCATCAAACTATAACCATCTGGTTTCTCATTCTCTTGGCTTTCTGCTCCTAACCAGTGCTTAGGCAGTTAGCATGGTAGGATTAGAAAGAGCCTTGAGTCAAAGTTCTGGCCAACACCTGTGGTGTGCCGTTCTATGCTGAGCACTATTCTAAATGCCTAGCATGTTGTAACTTGTTCATTCTCGAAAACAGTCCTATGAAACCAGGCACCATGGGGTTAAATCACTTGTCTAAAGTCACACAGCTATCAAGTGGGGGAACCAGGATTCCGGTCCACGGGCTTTGGGTCTAGATTCTATATGTTTTGTTACTATGCTATCATAGTGACAATAATTAACCCTGTGTTCTTCTCTTGACCTCGGTTTCTTCTTATATCAAATGAGAGGGTTTAGACAATAACAAAGATCAACTTTCACTTTAAAACTGTATATTTCTAAGGGAAAACTCTAATTGAATTGCCTGAGTTACATCTAAGGCTAGACCCACAAGTGCTTTGTGACTGGAGATAGAGGGCACCAAATAAAATTCCATTTGCTAACAGCAAATACTGGTGACTGTTTTTTCTTGTATTATTGGAGTGTGTGCAATTGATGGCTGAAGCCTGGATGAATAAGTAATTATCTACACTACTACTATAATTTAACATGGTATCTCAGAATTGTATTTCTTTGCATATGAAGAATATGCAGATATTCTCTGCATTCATAATGGCTTGCACAAAACAGAAATGTATTTCTCCCATGTAAAAGAAGTCATGGGATAGGTGCTCCAGAAGCTATGGTAACTTAATGATCCAGATTCTTTCTAGATTTCCACTCTACCATTTTAGCTCATGGCTGCCCTTCTTGAGATCAGCTCATGGTGTAATATGTCTGTTTTCCAAATATAAGGAAGGAGAAGGGAGCAAGGACAAAACCCCCCCTCTGTATAAGTTAGCTGTCTTCAAACAGCATTTACTGAAGTCCCCTCAAGCACTTCCACTTAACACTTCTACTATGAATCTTTGGCCAGATAGCTTGGCCAGTCTTAACACTGAAGTAGCCTGGGACATGTTCTCTCTTAGCTGGATGCTTTTCAGTCCTGAATAAAATCATCATTCTATGCAGAAGGGGACAGCAAATATTGGGTGGCAAAAGGGAGTATTGGTAACCAGTTATGAGATAGTTATGGAAATCCACATAAGAAATAATAACAGTGGCATGGGGCAGGAACATTTGTAAGGTATTTAAGGTAGATTTGATAGGACATAGTGATTGATCAGATGTGAATGATGAGAAAGATGGGGGAGTCAAAGTCAATGACTAAATTGAAGTGACAATTTGGAGGGAGGTGCTATTCTCACATAAACAAGAACATGAGGAGAAACTGAACACATGGAGAAAGTGATTTAACGGCTTCCACCTTTGTTAAAATTCAGGTATGTGTAGAGGAATCAAGAGAAAATTCCAGGAGGCAATTTCTAGATATTCAAGACTTGAGCTCAGTAAACTGATCTGGGCTAGAAGTATGTAGATGTGTGAGCAGCTAGTATTATAGATAGTAACTGAAATAATTGGAATTGATAAGTTTACCTGGGAAGAAAGACTAGTACTCTGCTACTGAGAAATAGCTACGTTTAAAGGTGGAGAAAGAAAGAAGACCTAAGAAGTAAACAGAAAGGCAGGAGGAAAGCCAGGAGAGCTTGGGATAATTCAAGCCAAACTAAGAGTTTCAAGGAAAGGGGAATGGTTAATACCGTTAAGTGACACTGAGGAGACAAGTAAAACAGAACTAGAAAGATACGTTATGATTTGATGCCAATGAAGTTCTCAATGGCCTTGAAGAGAGCAGTTCTGTGGACTGTTAGTAAAAAACAAGAAAACAGTGAGATAAAAAGTATATAAAGAGGCTGGTCGCAGGGGCTCATGCCTATAATCCCAGCACTTTGGGAGGCCAAGGCGGGCAGATCACTGAGGTCAGGGGTTTGAGACCAGCCTGGCCAACATGGTGAAACCCTGTCTCTACTAAAAATACAGAAATTAGCTGGGTTGGTGGTATGCACCTGTGGTCTCAGCTACTTGGGAGGCTGAAGCATGAGAATCGTTTCAACTCGGGAGGTGGAGGTTGCAGTGAGCTGAGATTGTGCCACTGCACTCCAGCCTGGGTGACACAGCAAGACTCTGTCTCAAACAAAACAAAACAGAGCAAAACAAAACAAAAACAGTGTAGAAAAGATAAGGAAATTGAGACAGTATGTGCAGATTACTTTTTCATAAAGCTTGTAGTGAAAAGGAGACAGAAAGGAGGACACAGAAGTAAAGGAGAAGACGGTCAATACAGTGACGTTCTCCAGGGCTATTGCACAGTTCTACTGATTACTTTTAGACAGAAGAAAAGACATCTAAGTCATTGCAATAGGAAGGAAGGAAAAGACTTAGAAGCAGTTCCATTTCTTTGTAAATAATAGGAATTTAAGGGAGTTCCCATCCAATGGTATTATTCCTCTGTGAAGTAGCAGTCAAGCTCATCTGCTGAGAGTAAGGGGAGGTTTAAAAAGTATGGAGCAGTTCGAAAGGACTCTAGAGAAGTTGTGAGAATACTGACCCACAAAGCACAGGGGGTGCTGGGAACAGTTAACAGGCAAGGAGTGAGATCACAGACCTCAAGACCCCAGTAAATCACTGCAGTCTTCTCCTTTTCCTCCTTCTGCCTTTTAACATTTGCAAACTTTCATATTTCTTGTCAACTTATTCCTAGTCTTTTATATTTTCCTTTCTAGCAGGAGTTTTCTTTTTCATAATATTTTCTAACTAGTTATTGCCAACATAAATAAATCTATTTCAAATTTCTGTATTAATTCCTGGCCATCAAGCTGAAATCTGGTATTGATTCTAGTCATTTTCCAGTTTATTACTTTGGTTGTTCAGATAAAAAATACTTCTGCAAGTAATGACTATTTCATCTCTCCTTTCTAAAGCATTTTTCTCATTCTTTTCCCTTTTTTATTCAGTGATTATGACTTCCCAATAATGACGAACAACAATGGCTACAGAAATCTGTTTCTGACATTAATGGGGATGCTGCTGATTCTTTGCCATTTATTAACATGTATTTTGTCCATAAATATTTATTAAGCACCTATCATATGTAGTTACCATGTTAGGGTACTGGTTCTATCTACTGTGGTGAAATAATTTGACACCATTTCTGACCTAATGTAAATTCGAATGGAGAGGTAAAGATTTTAAAAGTTTACAAAGATATGACCTCGTAATTGTAACTTGTGACAAGATTTATGAATGGGGAAAAAGGGTGCTATGAGTGAAAAAAAATGCAAGCCCTAATTTAAATCAGAGGGTCAAATAATTTTCCTCTGAAAAAGTAACATTTAAGTTAAGACATAAAGGTGAGTCAGAATCATTGAAAAAATCAGGTAAAGGTGTCAGGGTAGGATGAATAAAGGGATTGAGTGGGGTATTAATTAATAAAGAACATGAAAGGAGATTGCAGATGGAGATTATTTTGTACAATGCAAAGGATATAGAGTACATACTAAATGCTTATATTAAAAGTTAACTCGGAATATAATTTTAGATGATACTGGATTGTCTTTCACATAAAAATGAACTTTTATGCTTAGTTTACTAGTTGAGCTTTTAAAATTATGAAAAAAATTAAAATTATATTAATAGGCCCTACAGTTATATCTTGAAATGATCATATGGATTTTCTTCTGTTACCTATGTATGTGACAAATTGTGTAAACAGTTTTCTAATATCAAACTATCCTTTCATTCCAAAAATAAATCTTAGTTGGCTATGATATGTGTTTTTAATATAACTTTATATTTAATTGGCTTATAACCTCTTAGGAATTTTGTAAATACATTAATAGATACATTTTAAGAGTTTTTTGGGGTTTTTTTTGGCTTGTTTTATTTGGTGTGATTGTCAGATATGTTATTACCAAAGCTATGCTAACTTGATAAAACCAACTAGAATTTTTTCATTAAAAAACGTTTGGAAACAGCATCACCCTTATAAAAAATTTTCAAATAACATTCCAATAAAACCATTTGAGCTTTGGGATTTTGGTGGCGTGCATTTCTTTGACAATTTTGTCAATTATTTCTGGGTATGTCCATTAAGGTTTTGTGCTTATTTTGAGTCACTTCTGGTAATTCATGTTATCCCAGTTTAGGTTACTATCAGTTTTCCACCGGATTGCTTACACTGGATTTCTAACTGGTCTCACTTCATTCCAAGTCAATTTTTTCCTTGTACTGTCAGCATGATCTCTCAAAATTGTTAATTCTAATCAACTTCTCTGAAAACTCTTCAACAATTTTCCATTAGTCTCAAGATAAAGTACAAAACTCCTTACACAAAATATGAGCCATGAGTGTCTTCATCATTCCTAAAACTACATCACTTACTTTTATGTCATTTTATTTCCACTCCCAGAATGTTAGGTTCACTCTTCCCCTGCATCTGCCTCCATTATTTCCTGTAGCTAAAATTTCCTTGCCCCTGTTTCCTAATCTCTGGATAACTCTCCTTGTTCTTCAGATGTCTGCTCAGATGTAATTTTCTCCTGGAAGCTTGTCCTAATTCCAAATATGTGTACTCTGGAGACATGTACCTATAGGAGGACTGTGAGAAACTATTAAGTCCCTCTTTGCTTGTCTGTCTTACTCAAAGGGCTATAAGCAAATTGAGAGACCATATATTTCTTTATTCATTTTTATATTCAGTAAGTACTCAGTAAGTATTTACTGATTATGGAATAAAATGACAGGTGTGAGGAATTTCTAAGTACACTGTAATTTTTAACAACTCACATTTATTTAGCCTTTCCAAAGTGTTCAAAATTTTCCCACTCACATATCATCAGTCTAAGTAATATTTAATTTAATCACAAAATTACAAAAACAAGTACAACTGGCATAAAGACATTTAGGAATGAAAACCCTGATTCTTTAGGAATATAGCTGAACCCATGAGAACAGAAATAGTACTAGCCACAAGCACAGCGATGGGCAACATTTGTTCATTTGTAAGTTGGTTAAGTGGTGTTTCTACTACAGTAGAGTTTCTACTGGATATATAAACAGTTCACAATGGAGAACTGGTTGTGGAAATTTATTTGTAAGTTTAATGATTTGAATCTTAAAACATTTTGTCATGCAAAATAAGAAATGGTTAAGATAGCAAGACTGGGCAAAAGTCCTCATTCACATGGAAATTAACCTAATACTACATTATTAGAGCCTGGGTTTTAGGTCCATGGAGCTGGGAACTATGTAGTATACCAAAGGGAGGAGAAGAAATCATATAAGGAGGACTTTTCCTTTTCCTGATATTCATAAGGCTCAGAAAATTCCACAATATACCAAAAAAGATTTTGTGAGCCCAGACGCTTCTGCATGTTTCTCCTATCTCCTGTTTAATCTTGATCTTGGGTGTTCCAAAATGTTCTATTTAGAAACATCATTTAGAAGGTTCTGATTTTTATAATTGGTTTCTTTTTCCCACCATTTGTTTCTTTACTTACTGGCAAAGCACCACATAACCATTCTACTGATATATGTCAAATAAACAAATTTGTATGCTTATACTGGGTATATATCTTCTGTTTGAGAAAATATTTGGTTTGCACATTTTAGGACTAATCTTTGGAATTATTTATTCCATGATTACTAGTAGGGGTCATGCATATTTTATTTGGAGGGTTCAGAACTCAAGTCACCTGCCAAAGGGTTGGGGAAAACCTGCCAACGTGACGGAAGAATTTACAATATCCCGCAATACCTTTTTAAAAAATTCCATCTATCTCTGCATTATTAAATTCCTAGAAATGCCTAGTCAGTGTCTCCTTCTGAAACATTGCTCCAAGATCATTTATCTCCCACTAAATGTCTGCTGAAAAATTTAATGTTGTTATGCAGATATCTACCAAGGAACTCCCCTTTGCTGGCCAGTTTTAGGATCTGACTTGGAAATCTTTTCCAAGTTGGGCTCTCAGGAATTGGGAGTTAGAATATTGAGTTAGTTTTGTTATGGATATTGAACTAGACAATTACCTAGAGCCGGAGTTGGGGTTCAGGCCAATGATGGCCACATTTATGGAAAAGCCAAAACTCAAGAGCCTTTCCAAGAAGGCAGGTTAGAAATAAGGCAGCCATGCAGAGATAAGCAGAGACGGGATGTGGCTGCAGAAACAAAGAGGCAAAGTTGCTGCCTCATAACTTTTGGATTAACTGAAACCCCAGTATATTGCCAGCACTTTATTTCCTTGAGATTCCCTAATCTTTTCAATAACTTGCCAGTTTGTATAGTTTATGGGGGTGTCAGTTTCTTGCAACCAAATGATTCCTGGCTAATTCTTTGGACCATATTGAGAATTTGAACACAAGTAAAGTTTCAGATGGAAAAAATGTGACTCATTGAAGAGACAGAGTGAAGAAAAACATCGCCCCCTCCAACTCCACCCCTGCTTTTGATGTTTTTTTTTTTTCATATAAATTACAGGGCCCAAGCCCCATACTAGGAAAATATCAATGTAGGAAGTTTGCTTTTGATGCTCTCCTTCTAGACTTTCATCCATTGTCTACTTAATAGAGGTGCTACCTTCTTTTTTTGGGTACCTAGGGATTCATGCTCTCATCTTTCTCCCTCTTATAATCAATTTTAGAAAAACATCTGATAAATTTATTTATGCAAAGAGAAAAATAATTTTAAAGCTGTTTCTTCCTCTCTTTCATTATCTATGTATATATGTCAGAAAATTTTCATTTTAACAGTGTTCAAAATGTTAAGACACAAAATGAATCTCAAATTCGGAAACTTTAGCTGGTGCAAAGATGTGGTATTTTGGAGGCTAGGCCACCTGAACATGTTTGAAATCACACTGCAGAGATGGTTGTCTTCTCTGTTTCCATGTTAAGGCTTGCTCTGATTTGAGGTATGTCTGTGACAGTGTGTGGAATGTGAATATTTAAGAAGAGACCACCCTGCATGTTTGGATTAGTGTCTGTATCTATTTTAACAAGTATGGTGCCTGGGAATTCAGTTATTATGAGTTCAACTCCAGTTTGGGGTTCTGCATACATTTCAAGGGTAAAGGGCAAAGTACTTGTAGTCTTTCCTCTATGCTTCGTAAGACTTTTTGAAATATAATATTTTCTCTTAAGTGGACATGTCTTCAAATTGCGCCAGCTACTTGACAGATAGCTTGCATATGCTTATGTATAAGTACATTCATAACACACAACTATTCAAAAATGCCAGAATTGTTTTCTGAAAATTCAATTTTGCATAGTTCTGGTAATTAACTCACTGTCAAACTCTGCATAAATTTGAATTGCTTCAGCCTGCAATTTCCAAGCTTCTTAAAAGCTTGAATGGAGATCAAACAAAAACCCTCAACCTCACTAATGCAAATGACAATGTAAGACCAACTCTAAATTTTTTTCTATCATGTAATCAATAAAATCTTATGAATTTGTAAACAGTCCTGTCAAATCTCTAGTCATATATATCCCCAGACTTGGGGTAGCCTGCAAGGTCACAGAAAAAGAGTCTGAAGAAATTTGGTTTTCCGTTAAACTCACCCAGACTCAACTGGTGTGCTTAGATTCATTTATCTTAAGGTATCATGTCACAATTTCCTGCTACTGAATAATGATACCATAGAACATTTGTTAGAACCTTTATTCTGGAGTAGTGTGCACAGTAGAGGCACAGAAACTCTGGTGGGATAATTAGAGACATGGACTTTATTTCAAGCCAGATTCTTGACTCATAATAGAGTCATATATTTTATTCCTAAATCCTCCCATTCAAAAAACAAGATGATATATTAGCATTGTCCAGAATTCCCCAAGGAATGCTGCATGATCTGGTGAGTGGAGATTTTAATCCCAAATCAGAGATCTTGTCTTTGTGTCTACCACTACTATTGAATTGTTTTCTAACAAGAAGTTATTAGTCTATTCATCCCATTAATTATTTTTGAGTTTGTATTAGGTGCCAGGCTCTGTACTTGGAAGAAAAAGTTCAGAGATGAATAAGTTACAGTCTAAAGAGCTTATGGTTGTCATAATAACCACAGTTATAGGAATATGCATGGGTATTATGAAAACCCCAAGGAGTAACACCTAACCTGTTTTAGTGGGGATGGGAGACATGGAGTGGAAGAGGAGGGGAAGGGAAGATGAATTGAGGGGGTCATGATGCTTGGGTTAAATCTTCAAGAATAACTAGGAGGTAGCCAGAGTTAGATGATAGCTTGAGCAAAGGAATCCATAAAAGTAGCACATTGGTGCCAGAGAGCAAGCTTTTGGTGTGCTGGAGTAAAGAGTGAGGCAAGAGCATTGAGGGATTGGTGAAAATGAAGAGGGAAGCAGGCACCTGGTCATGCAGGACCACAGGTGCCATCCAGTCCCATATGATTCCTAATTGCTATGGTTTTGAATGTCCTCTCCAGAACTCATGTTGATGCCTAGTCCCCAGTGTGGCAGTATTGGGTGGGGAGGCCTTTAAGAAGTGATTGGATCATGAGGGCTCTGCCCTTCTAAATAGATCAATTGATTTATGGATTAATGGATTATCATGGGAGGGGAAATCATGGCTTTATAAGAAGAAGAGAGGTCTAAGATAGCACCTTAACTTGCGTGCCCCCTTGCCATGTGATGCCTGCCACTACCTAAGGACACCACAGTGAGTCCCCACCAGCAGGAAGTCTCCCACCAGATGTGCCCCCCAGATCATGAAATTTCCAGTCTCCATAACTGCAAGAAAAAAAAATCCTTTTCTTTATAAATTGCCCAGTTTCAGATATTCTACTATGAGCAACAGAAAATAAACAAAGATACTAATCTAAACATATTTCACCAGATTATATAGAGAGAAACCTTTCTTAATTATCTTTCTAGCACCCAAACACAGCAAAGGCCTACCACTGAATAAAGGCTTAATGAAGATTTCCTGGTCTTAGTCTCAACCTCTAGTTCTTTTTATTTTATTGTTGTTGTTTTAAACAAAGAGACAATTTTCTTTTTTAGATATCACAGGTCAATTAATCATGTAAAATTGGCTGACAGTTTTGAACATATAAAATAATTTCAAACATAACTGTATTCATTGTTTCATGTCTTATAGAACAAAATATATTTAGACAACACAAATTGATTAATAAAAGTTAACCACCTGCACTTGATTGAGTGGTGTGCTAAACCCTGTGCTATAACTTGGCAATGTATATTATGTAATCCATGCAACCATCTCATTAAGTGAATTTTGTCATCCTTATTTTATAGATGCGAAAGTGTCAAAGGTGTGAAATAACTTGCCCATGTTTAGTTATTATACACAGAGGCAGAGTTCGGACTTCATTCTGTGGGCCTCAAACACCTAGTATTCCAAACAGCACTTCCAGAGCTGGGTACCCAAATAAACAGGAAAGAACCTCTAGTTAAATTAGTGCAAGAGGTGCACAGGTAGACTATTCCCCACCCCTCCATTTGGTGACATTTGAATTTTGATTACTAGCTAGTTTCAGGAAATATTTCACCAGAAATTTTACTGACACCATGTTTTATATTGCTTTAATAGATCAAAACCTTCTGATTTGGGGGTTCTTGGGGGGAAAATCTCAATAAATCACTGCAAAATCCTTTAGAAATGCCTTTTTGATGGAAGTGTCTTTAACTTGAGTTGAGAGAGGGAACCTTGTCTCTTCTGTAGCTTTTGGAAGGCTTCTGCTCTCTTTGTGGTTAGACATGCTGTTGGCATTTTTTCCTTCCAGGGAGACCTTCTGAACAGCAGCATTTAGGTTGCCAGAACTTCCTCCCTGCCAGGGACTGCAATGTGAGAGATTATAGTATACTGTTTGCTACTGGGCTTGAATGATTATAGCAATACATCCAATGTCTATTCTAAACAGAAATGAATCAAAGAATGAATAAATGGAAGATATCTCATCAAGACAGGAAAATAATGGTAGCCAAATGAGATTTATATTTGGAGAAAAAGCATGGAGGGCAATCATATTCATACTTTGGGTTACTTATCATTTCTAAGTCTTATTTTTGCTGAAAAAGATAAAAACCACTCTAACCTCTTTGCATGTAGCTCAATGTAGATCCAATTTTGAACATTTCTTCCACAAAGTGTTTGAGTAAAGGGTTGTAAATAAAAATAAAAATTTATTTTGTAACCTGCCAGTTAAAAATGTTCTTTCTCTTTAATGATTTTCCCAGTATGTTAGCTAAAGAATGATTTACTCCCATTTGCCTACCCTTAAGTTTTCCTGCCCTTCCAGAAGTAGTTCTTTTCTCTATTTTTTTCACTTGGACATTCTTGGCATTCCTTTGCAGAGAAACACAGACCCAAGTTTCAGAGCCTCAACAGGAGACCCACACTTCCTACAAGACTAATGGCAGGGTGGAAGGTATGCGCATCTTTTAGTCTTCTCGAGAGCACCCATCTTTTCTTTTTTCCCCAATATTCAGGTTTGGGTCTCTAGTTTCAAGCCCAAGATGGAACACAGTCTGACAGGCTCCTACCTTCTTGAAGCATTAGTATTCCTTCTTCTATCTGTCTTCTTTCTTCGAAGGTTCAGACATGACTAGAAAGTAAGTCAATTCTGTTGCCAGCTCCCTCCTGCTTTCTTTCTTCCTTTATCCTCTCTTCCTCCAGAATGTCCCCACTCTGACAACCTTCTGAGATTTTGGATCTTTCTCTCCCCATCAACATCATCTGATGCAGCTTGGCCAGTAATCTAATTTTCTCACATTCAAGGGCAGTTCATCTGTAAAATAGTTAAACTACATTATTGATAACTGTTAATCATATATTAAAATCACTCACTCTTCCTAAAGTGGTAAATGTATGAAATTGTGACACCTTTACAGAGGTGAAAGGATCTCTTAAGAAGCAGTCATTTTGCACTGTGAACATTTATGTACTTGATTCAGGTGATGGCCTTCTCTGGAACATGGTGGGCTTAGTCTTGCCAATCAAACACTTGACCAGTAAATTACTTCCTTCAGTCTCTCCTTTAAGACTAAAAAGTACTCATTACTTTCCTCATGTTTCTATATTGGATTTTTGTTCTTCTGTTTTTTTTAAGCTAGAAAAGATCAAATCAACTCTAAAGAATCTATTATAAAATGTCATCTATTAATGCCCCTAAAATGTTTTTTTGCACAAAAGATGAAACATTTCAATCAAAAGTATGGCCCCAAAGTAACCATGGAGAAATATGCTGCCCATACATTAAGGAAGGAGTGAGGGATACTGTTTGAAGTCTGGTATTTTATCTTATAACATATAGGATCTTAGCATTAACTCTTGTACCAAGTGGCCCTTGTCCAACATGTGTGTTTATGTTGGCGTCTCTTTAGAATTTTTTTTGTAAACACTGCCAACTCATCGTAACTTTGCTTTTAGCATCTTCTAAAAGAGGTAAGCAACATAATAACATTGCTTATGATACATATAAAAACACTTTCTTGTAAGTGCTAAGAGTCTTAGATTTACAAAAAATCTTGTAAACTTAAGAACATGGACTATATACAAAATATAAAGTAAGAGTTGTAATAGACATTCAAATACTTATAGTATTTTCCCTACCTTGTAAAAAGATACACTTTTTAGTGTTGTTAGAATGCCTTAAGAATCATGGCCTCTTGGGTTTAAATTTATGTAAAAAACTACACAGTTTCCATTTTCTGTTTTATTTTGTCCTGGGTGTGCCATTGGAAAGGATAGCTTAGAACTTAATGACAATGGGAATCCAAAAAGCTGGTTCAAACAATTTTAGGGTTTCAATAGAAGTTTCAAGTGATACCACAGTTTGTGTATGAAGTCACTCAGGGCACAGAAACTAAGAAACTAATTTATGCGTCAGAGCATCAATTTACTATGCACCTAATAAGGATCGGATCCAAGATTAACCACATTAAAACAGAGTATCTGTAATCTGCACGACAATCCTAGAACACAGGGATGTTTGCTCTGATTTTATAGATGGAGAAGCAGGTAGAGAGGTAAAACAACTGGCTTAAGGATACAGAGTCCTCAGATTTCAAAGGGGGGATTTGAGACTTAGTCTGCTGGCTCCCAAATTAATGTTCTTGCCACTAAACCAGGCTGCTTCCTTATAATTAGGAAAGTTGTGCTCCTGAACAAGTGTTTGGTTTTTCCAAATATGGGATCTGCTTTGCAATTTGTCCATGTTGATATCAGTAGCCCTAGTTCATTCATTTCTTTCTCTAAGTTTAATAGCTATAGCTAAATTATTCTTCAAAGCCATTGTGCCAAATTATACTCTGAATACCAATGTATAAGCATCTCCTTTTTTCCATACTCTTGCTGTGGCAACACACTAGTAGTTGCCTATCCAATACCCATTTTTCATTCTTTTCTTAGAAACTTGACTTTCTTTCCCCCTAGCAGTAAGGTATCCAACTTCAAAAAATATATTTCCCAGCCTCTTTTGGTAACTAGATGTAGCTATGTGACACAGTTCTTGCCAAGAAGATACAATCAGAATATGTTGGAGATTCACAAAAAGTTTTTCATCTCTCAGATAGGTCTTGGCCCTTCTTTTGCTGCTTTCTTCATTTTAGACTATCCTGGAGTGCAGACATGAGGTTAGAGATAGAACAGTGATTTTGAATCCATGGGATATCAGTTTGAGGGTGAAAGACCTACAGTATGAAAGATGTAACAGAACATAAAAGGATCCAGGGATGCAGATGGAGCTGCTGCATTGGCTAAGGACAGCCAATTTCTGTACTTCTGCTTAATGAGACGAGGAAACTCTTATTTAATAGAAATCCTTGTATGCAAACATTTATTAAGAAAAAATTACCACTCTGACTATTTCTCTTACTTCCTTGCCAGGTTATGGGTGTTTTTTAAAACATGATTTTTATACTTTATCCAGCATCTTGGGCATTTTATGCTTGAAGATGTCAGAATATCTAATCACCATTTTGCCAAAAAATGAAGTCTCTTTAACTTTGAACTTTAATTAAATCAACACTTCGCATGTTAGTTAGAAAAAAAATAATGTTCATAGTAATTCAAATAGTGGCTTGTTTTAAAAGCTTTTTCCCTCCTTT
This sequence comes from Pan troglodytes, assembly GCF_028858775.2. Lineage (NCBI taxonomy): Eukaryota > Metazoa > Chordata > Mammalia > Primates > Hominidae > Pan > Pan troglodytes. The sequence continues at coordinate 52,713,712 of NC_072408.2, read as the reverse complement.
CATATTGATTGATCTTCTACTTTCCGATTCTATTTTATGGGAATATGATACTAAAATTTTTTGTGAATTCCCTAACAAAACAAGCTAGGAGGAGAAGTATTTCTGGAGTGACAGAATGAGAGGCTCTTCTGATGCTCTCTCCAGTGAAACAACTATAACTGGTGAAAATCATTTAAAAACCAATCATGTAAAGTCTCTGGAAATTGTCCTGAGGACATATAGCAAATGGGGAAACACTGACTTGGGAAAAGCTATTAAATCTGAGTTAGAGGAGTAAGATTCTGTGCCATTTGAGCCATCACCCATTCTTTTCCACCCCAACACCAGGACAGTGTGATGGAAGTTCTACTCTGGGTTTGTGCAACCAAGGTATGACTCTCTGTTCCTTCTGCTCCTAGTCTAGGGTTACATTTTCTCTCAATGCAGAAAGGGCTACCAGCGTGTCTCATCATCCTCTGTTCTGTGTTGCAGAAACTCTATCCAGGCAACCATTGAGGTCTGGGACTCTTTTCTCTAACCAACTCTCGTTCATAAGATGAGGAATTCTATGAGTTTTTTCACAGAGCAGAGGTTCCACACTGGGAAAGGAAAGCCAAGAAGACCAAGGGGCTACTGCCCTACCTAGTACCCTACTTAGAGGTTAGGCATATTACTCTGAGACAAGCAGGCCATTATGTAGGTCCTGCACAGGAAGAGAAGCAGACTGTAAGCACAGAGAGATCCATAGCTCACATCATGGTGACTGGGTTTATTTGGAACAGAGTTTGGGGAAGTTCAAGCCTAAGGATGCTGTGAATTCAAAAAAAATGAAGAAGATTTTGGTGGTAAGCAATTAAGGAAAGGCAGGTAGCTCCATGAGAACAAGTGAAATAGTAGGTTAGCTAGAAGTTTAACAGAGAATCAGGGAAAGAGAGCCTAGAAGAGTCCTCCTGGGGTCTGACCAAGCTGTGAAGATTGGCCTCAAAGACCATCTTTGTAAAAGAGATGATATTCCTTGGTTCAGAGTGTGAAGTAATTTGTGCCCCTGAACATTATCAAAAAAGAACAATCAGCTAGCAATTATGAAAGTTCAATAGCTAGAAAGTTATGACACCAGAGGCAGACCACTTAGAAGCTTTACATGAACAAGGAAAGAAAAAGTCAAAGAGATTCCAGCTAAAACCATTGTCATCCCTCAGCATGTAGGATGTAGAGTGGCTATGCACATGCCCAGGACTGTGCCATCCAAGGAACAAAATCAGAGGCTGAACACTGAAGTGAAAATAGAATTAGCTAAAATAGTCCAGCAAGTTCACTAAGCAACTAAACCAGCAAACAATTAGAGTAAGTTCAAAGTTGGTGGGAGGAAGATCAGTATCGAGTTTTTATGCTGAGTTTTCAATGAAAAATGGTGAGGCATACAAAGAAACAGGGAAGCATGACTGATACATAGGAAGAAAAACAGGCAGCAGAGACTACTTTTGAAAGGGCCCAAATGTTGGACTTAACTAAGACTCCAAAGCAGCTATTACAAATATGTTCAAGGAATTTAAACAAACCATGCTTAAAGAATTAAAGGAAGATATAATTATACTGCCTCATCGAACAGAGACTATCAATAAATATATAGAAATTATTTTTTTAAAGAGGTAAATGGAAGTTTAGGGGGTTAAAAGTGTAATAACCAAAATAAAAACTTACTAGGGAGGTTAAATTCAAACTTCCAGTTGACAGAAGAAATAATCAATGAACTTGAAGGCAGATCAATAGAGTGTATGCAATCTGAAGAAAAGAGAGAAGAGTGAAAAAACAAAAAACAACTTCAGAGAAATGTGGAATACCATCAAGTATAATTGAAGAACTGAACTCCAAATGATGGTGAATACAAAGAGATCCACATTCAGATACATTATAGTTAAAAGGTTGAAAGACAAAGAGAAAAATCCTAAAAACAGCAAGAGAAAAATCACATACCACATTAGCAATAAGACCAATAGCTGATTCATCATCAGAACCAATGGATGCCAGAAGGCAGTGGGATGACATATTCAAAGGGCTAAAAGAAAAATATTGTAAACCAAAAATCCTATCTTAAGAAACATCCTTTCAAAAATGAAGTCAAAGACATTTCCATATACAAAAAAACTGAGGTAAATTTTGGTTATCAAAAACTACTTTACAAGGTATGCAAAAGAAAGTTCTTCAGGCTGAAGGCAAGTGACATCAGAGAGTAATTCTGTCTGATGTCTGTCATTCTGTCAATTCAAAGCTTGAATTTAATCTCTCTAGTAAGTTTTTATTTTGGTTATTATTGCTTTTAATCCACATTTTAAAAAAAGTGTTGGGAAAGGTAATTATGTAGGTAACTGTAAAGACACTATAATTAGACTTTTTTCTCCCTTATTCCTTGAACAGATTTAAAAAGACGTTGTATAAAACAATATGTATGTAACTATTTTGTTGAATCTACAATATATAGACATATAACATATTTGCAATAACAGCACAAAGTTGTATTAGAGTAAGAAAATGACAGCAGAGAGTAACTGAAATCCACAGGAAGAAATGAAGAAAACCAGAAATAGAAATGAGAAGTTTAATATAACAAACTCTATAAATATATAGTTGCTCCCCTTTCTTCTTTAACTTCTTTAGAGGACATAAAATTGTACAAAGTAATAATTATCTCAATACATTTTATGTACCTGATATGCATAACAATAGTAGCACAAAAGGAGAGGCATTTATATTTATTTAAAGCATTTTTTTGGCCAGGCATGGTGGATTACATCTGTAATCCTGGCACTTTGGGAGATTAAGAATCACTTGAGCCCAGAAGTTCAAGACCAGCCTAGGCAACATGGCAAAACCTTGTCTCTATTTTACAAAATACAAAAAACTTAGCCGGCTGTGGTCCGAGCTACTTGGGAGGCTGAGGTGGAAGGATTGCTTGAGCCCAGGTGGTCTAGGATGCAGTAAGCCATGATCGCGCCATTGCACTCCAGCCTGGGCAATGGAGTGAGGCCCTGTCTCAAAAACAAAATAAAATACAACAGGTTTAAAAGATTAACATTGTTATATCTCACTGTAATTAAGTAGTATAAATCTGAGGTATATTCTGATAAGTTAAAATCTGTATTGTAAGTCAAAGAGCAATCACTAAGAAAGTAACCCAACAAAAAGTGTAGTAAAAACAATTTATAAAAATTAAAATAAAATACACTTGCTCTCCTTTCTTCTCTCAGTTTCTTCCATGACAAAAAACTATTTAAAGTAATAATTATAACAATATATCATTGGGTTTGTAACATAGCCATAGTATGTATAGCAATGAGAGCATGAAAAGAGGGAGGAAAAAATAGGGCTATATATGAATACATTTTTTATCTCACTAGAATTTAATATAAATCTGAAATATATCCTGGCAAGTTAATTTGTATATTGTAAAACCTACAACTACTACTAAGAAAATTACTTTAAAAAAAGAGTGTGTTTGGTTTGTCAGCACATATACTAAAAGCACAGTGCAATAATAAAATGATTAAAAGATATACCAAAATTATTAATAAAATTAATGAAAAAAGCAAAGGAAGAACAAAAGAATAAAAAAGATATGAAAAGTAGATAAAATAGAAAATATAAATTTAAACATACCAATATTAACATCAGGTATGAATGGATTAAACAATCCAGTCAAAAACCAAAGATTATGAGACTGGATTAAAACTAACAAATAAAAAAATCCAATTATATGTTGTCTGCAAAAGTTAAATTTTAGGCCAGGTGTGGTGGCTCATGCCTGTAATCCCAGCACTTTTGTAGGCTGAGGTTGGTGGATCACTTGAGGCCAGGAGTTTGAGACCAGCCTGGCCAACATGGTGAAACCCAGTCTTTACTAAAAATACAAAAATAATTAGCTAGATGTGGTGGCACATGTCTGTAGTACCAGCAGCTCAGGACGCTAAGGCAGGAGAATCACTTGAACCCAGAGGTGGAGACTGCAGTGAGTTGAGATTACACCACTGCACTCCAGCCTGGGTGATAGAGCCAGACTGTGTCTCAAAAAATAAAATAAAAAAAGAACAAAAGTCACATTTTGTATTCAAAAATACAAACATATTGAAAGAAAAATCTTGGAAAAAGATATACCATACAAGTAGAAACCATAAGACAGCTGGAGTGACTATACTTTTATTGGACAAGCAAACTTACATGAAAAATGTTACTAGAGATAAAAGATAATTTTATAATAAAATTGTTAATCCATCAAGTATATATAATAAATTTTAACATATATACACATAACAACGATGTCCCAAAATTCATTAAAAAATCTGATGGAATTGAAGACAGAAATAGTATATTGAACAAAAATAGTTAAATATTCCACTTTCAATCCTGGATAGAACAATTAGGCAGAAGATCAACAAGTCTATAGAAGACTTGAACAACAGTATAAATGAAGTAAACCTAATAGAAATCTCTGGAACATTTCTTTCAACAATAGCAGAATACACATTCTTCTCAAGCACACATGGTAATTTCTCTAAGACATATCATATACCAGTACATAAAACAAGACTGATGAATTTGAAAGGTTGAAATCATAAAAAGTATATCTCCAACCACAATCAAATAAATGAGAAATCTATAATAGAAGGAAATTTGGGAAATTCAAAATTACATTGAAATTAAACAATGTACTTCTAAATAATAACGAATGGGTCAAAAATAAAGTAACAAGGAAATTAGAAAATGCTTTAAGATGAATAAAAGTGAAAATATGTCCAAACTCAGGGAATGCAGTGCTTAGAGGGAAATTTATAGCTGTAAATGCCTATTTGAAGAGAAAGATTTCAAATCAATAACCTAAACTCCCATTTTAGACACACCGGAAAAGGAGAGCAAATTAAACCTAATGTCAGTAGAAAGGAGGTAAAAAATAAAGAATAGAACACGAATTAGTTAAATAGATAGTGGAAGTATAGTAGATACAATCAATGAAACCAAATGTCGGTTTTTGCAAAGATCAACAAAATTGACAGACTGACCAAGAAAATAACAGAGAGGACTCAAATTATTATACTAAAATCCGGAATGAAAGAAAGGAGATCACTACTGATCTTACTGAAATAAAAATGATTAAAAGAGAATACTATGAAGAACTGTATGCCACTAAGTTATGTAATTTAGCTAAAATGACCAAATTCCTAGAAAGGCACAAACTATTAAAACTGACTCAAGAAGAAAGAAAACTAATTAGATCTATAACAAGTAAAGAGGTTGAATTCATAATTTTTAAACTTCCCACAAACAAAAGCTCTGGCCCAGATGGCTTTACTGGTGAATTCCACTAAAGAAATAATACCTGTTCTTCACAAATATTTCCAAAAAATAGTAATGGAGTGCTGTAGACTAAAATTCATATGTTAAATACTAACAAAATTCCTGTGTTAAACCCTGATGTGATAGTCTTAGGTGGTGGGGCCATTGAGAGGTGATTAGGTGATGAAAGTAAAGCTCTCATGAATGGGATTAGTGCCCTCATAAAAGAAGTGCCAGAGGACTCCCTCATCCCTTCCATTATGTGAAAGTTATAGTGAGAAGGCAGCTGCATATGAGAATCAGGAAGTAGGCCCTCAACAGGCACCAAATATGCCATTTTTAAAAATCTTGAATTTCCTAGCTTCCTGAACTCTCAGAAGTAAATTTCTATTGTTTATAAGCCACTTAGTCTATGGCATTTTGTTATAGCTGCCCAAATAAACTAATCAAAGAAGGAACACTTTTCAACTCTTTCCATGTGGCCAGCATTTTTCTTACATATATGATAGGAATTTTCAAACAGATTATATAAGGAACTCTTACAACTCAATAATAAAAGTGCAAATAACTCAGGCCAGGCGTGGTGGCTCACGCCTGTAATCCCAGCACTTTGGGAGGCCAAGGCAGGCGGATCATGAGGTCAGATGGAGACCATCCTGGCTAACATGGTGAAACTCCGTCTCTACTAAAAAAATACAAAAAATTAGCTGGGTGTGGTGGCAGGCACCTGTAGTCCCAGCTACTAGGGAGGCTGAGGCAGGAGAATGGCATGAACCCGGGAGGCAGGGCTTGCAGTGAGCCGAGATTGCGCCACTGAACTCTAGCCTGAGTGACAGAACGAGACTCTATCTCAAAAAAAATAAATGAATAAAAAATAAAGTACAAATAACTCAATATAAATATGGGCAAGGAATCTAAGATCTAAGAAGGTATTTTCCCAAAGATCATTGGCCAATATGCACTATGTATATGTAGAGCTGATACTAAACAATGTTAGCCATTAGACAAACTGAAACCACGATGAGATACCTCTGATACCCACAATGATGGCTAAAATTAAAAAGACAGTTGATAATAAATGTTGGCAAGAGTGTTAAGAAACTGGAACTCTCACACATTGCAAGTGGAAAGGTAAAATGGTTCAGCCACTTTGGAAAACAGTCTAAGACTTCCTCAAAGTTTAAACAGAATTAACATATGACCCAACAATTCTACTGCTAGGTTTTGGAAAAAATGTGCTGGACATTTGTTAAAAGTGGCAAGACAGATTTTATTTGAGCTATTACAATAGTGATATGGTTTGACTGTGCCCCACCCAAATCTCATCTTTAACTGTAGCTCCCATAATTCCCACATGTTGTGGGAGGGACCAGGTGGGAGGTAATTGAATCATGGGGGTGGGTCTTTCCAGTACTGTTCCTGTGATAGTGAATAAATCTCACGAGATTTGATGGTTTTTTAAAGGGGAGTTCCCCTACACAAACTGTCTTGCCCGAGACCATGTAAAACATAACTTTGCTTCTCATTTGCCTTCAGCCATGATTGTGAGGTCTCCCCAGCCATGTGGAACTGTGAGTCAATTAAACCTCTTTATAAATTACTTGGTATGTCTTTATTAGCAGTGTAAGAATGGACTAATACAAGTAGGGATAAAGACTTCAGTACAGAACTGAGCTAAACTCCAACTACAGCAAAAGTCACCAGATGAGCAGAGCAAAGGGGTCAGTAGACAGAAAAATTACTGAAAGGAATTCGATGAGAGACATCAGGAAGGGGATTCCTGCAAAGTAGCTTAACAGGATTGCTAAAGATTGGTCAAAAACTTGGATATCAAGGGTGAAGAATGAGGAACTTGATTAGATATGAAGGGCGGGAAAGCGTCTTGCTAAACTGACTTACATGTATTCTTTGCTAAAACTGAACTGGGCAAGGGCAGAGTGGCAGGCCAAGGAGGCTCAGAAAAACATGAGAAGGTTGCCTAAGGAGAGAGTCTCTGTCAGCATATACTCAAGAGAAATGAAAACACATCCATAGAAAATCTTGTACATGAAAGTTCACAGAAGCATCATTTGTAATAGACAATTGATAGTTCCTTCAATTGGTGAGTGGATAAATGTGGTTATCTACACAATGGAATATTATTTTCCAATAAAGAGGAATAAAGTTACAAGATTGGTCAGCCTTGAAAATATGCTCAGTGAAAGAAGCCCTTCTCAAAGAACCACATATTTAATGATTCTATTTATATGAAACATCCAGAATTGGCAACTCTATAGAAACAGAAAGTAGATCTGTGTTGACTAAGTCTGAGAGTCAGCGAGGTGGAGTTGAGGGATTAATTGATAATGGTACAGGATTTTTTGGTGGGGAGGGTAATAAAATGTCTAATTCATTGCGATGGTATTTGCACAACTCTGAATATACTGAAAACTATTGAATTGTAAACTTTAAATGAGTGATTTGTATAGCATATGACTTATATCTCAATAAAGTTGTTTTTACAATCCTTAGGAAAGTTGGCTGCTAAAGGATACATTACATTTTTAAATAATTGCATATCTTTTTTCTCTGTTGAACATAAATTGATAGAATTTCCTCATCTCGTGACTGATATACTCTAATAGAGTAGAAATGAAAAGAAACACAGATCAAAAGAATCACATTTATGCATCCTAACTGACAGTTCACATGATGAATTGTGAAACATTGATAGCTTCTTCCTCTTGACGATTATGCAGACACAATGGGATGCATCTTAAGCAGGGGACCTTGGAAATCTATTTAAACCCTTCACTTATCCCGTTTTATGAATATAGAAAGTAGGAGGACTTACAAGATGAAATGACTTATCCAAAGCTCCAGGATTTTGGAGCCTGAACTGTAACCCAGGGCTTTTGCTTCCTAGGCTGGGGCTTCTTTATCAGTTCAGATTATTACTGTAGTCATGATTAACCACATTCAGTGATTCAGTTGTGCTTGTATTCAATCCAAATTCAATGTACGTGTGTCTAACAACCATAACTTCATCCCTAAAAACAGGATTTAGTCTACATCCCTTTCCTTTCTGATACAAGATTTCCTATTGTTATGGAATGTTTCTGTTCCCTTCAAATTCATATGTTGAAGTCCTAACCGTCAATACGGTGGTACTAGCACAGGGGCCTTTGAGAAGCAATTAGGTAATGAGGATGGAGCCCTCATGAATGGGATTAGTAGCCTTATAAAAAGCATCCTATAGAGCTCTCTCACTTTGTTTTCACCATGTGAGGTTACAACAAAAAGTCAACAGGCTACAGCTGGAAGAAGGCCCGCACCAGAACCTGAGCAAGCTGACACCCTCATCTCAGACTTCCATCCTCTAGAACTGCGAGAAATAAATTTCTGTTGTTTATAAGCCACCAGTCTATGGTACTTTGTTATGGCAGCCTAAACTGTCTAAGACACCTGTCTTGTCAATGAAACCACAACATATATTCAAGGACTCATTTATTTTATTTTAAAAAGCATTATTGAGCTCATAGTATTTGCCAATTGCAGTAATATGCAATTGCTGTTCTCTGCATGGGACCATAAAGATGAATAAAATAGTTACTCTACAACCTGAGATACAGAGGTGGAAACAAAACACCACACAATAATGTAATAACAACAGAAACAGATTAATAAGTAAAGTAATATGGGAACATAGAATAGGAAGCAACTAACTTTATTTAAAGGTAAGACAGTTCCTGAGAAAGTTACCAAGTGGAGACGGCAGGAAAGGTATTCTAAGGAGAAGGAACAGAGTCTGTGCAAAAGAACAAAGTCATGGTAGAAAAATAGCCAGAAATGCAGTACAGGGGAGGAGAGCAGAGAAGTACCTGAAGAGGAGCTATCAGTTTAGTTTTCACTTTTTAAAAAATGAAACATAATATAAAAATAGAAAAAGGAATACATCTAAAGGTAGCCCCTGGTGAATATTCAAAAAGAGAGCAGGCCCATGTAGCCAACAGACAGAATAAGAAACAGAACATTACCAACATCCCACAAGTCCTCCTCTGATCCTCCAGATACTACCATCCTACAAAATGAACCACAATTCTATTAAAAGTTTTAAAAAGAGAATGACATAATCACTATAGAGAATCAACTGAAATCCAAAGGAGACTAATGGAGTAAGAGAGAAAAAAAATTAGGAAACTATTGGAATACTTTAGGTAGGAGATAGGAATTTCATGTAATTCCAACACAGATGGAGAGAATAAGAAAAATTAGATAAATATTTAAAGGCAATGTTTATGAAACCTGACTATCCATCAGAATTATTTGGGGAGCTTTAAACAAAATATAGAGCCAATCCCCACTAAATTTTCAGGTTTGAGTATCAGGAATAAGCATTTTAATATCTGTCCTCCTATGCTTTCTCATGTGCCAACAGGTTTAGAACTCACTGACTTCAGAGACAGAACACAGGTCATTGAGATAAATTAACTGTAGGAAATGAGGAAAAGGAACAAGTCAAGAGAAACCAGAAAATTTCTGTCTCAGGCAGCTGGGAGGATGAGAACAAGCTAGTTGAGTTTTGAGATGACCCTGGAGCATTGTAAGTAAATAGATCATGAGCTCTTAGAATTATTAGCCTTAAATTAAGAATGGAGTATGATGAAGATTTGGGAAATGTCTAATGTGTGTGGTAGTTGATCCAATTATACTGAAAAGATTATTTACTTATTTGAACCATTCCTCAACTTCATTGGTGTAAATGAGAAGTGACTACGCACATTTAGTTGTTTTGAACTAGATGGTCTTCACCCTTCTCTTCCACATGGAGTGTTAGGTGACCGAAGAGCTAGAAAATGTAGATTTCTGTGTCATCTTTCAGTATAAATTAATAACCATTAATCCTAATTCATTTCCTCCTGTTATAATCTCTCTCTAGTACTCTGAGATGAAGGGAGAAGTAATTGGAGAAAAATATCAATGTTTCAGCATTATTCTACACACAGACACATTTCAGTTTGAGCTATTGGTGACTTTATATAATTAAGCAGTAGCATAAGATAGGCAACTTCTCTTCCAAAGGTAATGAATATTAACAACTTGCTTTACAGGAAAAAGATTTAAAGGGAAGTTGCTTTACTCAAAATGGGAAAGACAGGAATTTCTTTGTCTCTTTGGTATGTGACCTGGAGGCTTCTTTCAATTTTACAAATATGCTTTGTTTAACCATTTAGAATTAAAGTAACACTATAATGAAGATAATTACAAGAAAAAATATTGCAACTTACTTCCAAATATTTTTGCTTTGAGGGTGTGTTAAGATATTTGAATAAGATTACAGCCCTAGCCCTAGAACTCTGCATTTTTGGTTTATACTGAGAAACTAAATGCTGGATTGGAGAATTTTTCTGTTTCACATTTATTGCTAAGTCAACTAAAACAAAGACTCTGTAATAAAACCTACTCTACCCTACTCTACTAAAGAGTCAGAAATCAGATAGGGTGGATCTGTAGTTTGTCCAGTGAGAGCAGATTCTTCAATTTAGGAAGACTTTAGGTGCTGAAATAGGTATGAAGGGCATCTATCTTTTTACCTCTTCCCCCTTCTCCTGATATTTATTGAATAAATAAGCTGATGAAGAAGTAATATATGAACTGGGGGAAAATAACAAGGTCCTGACCAACCAGGTATTGATCCAGCTACCTATCTAGTTAGCGGGTCTATATTCATCACTAGGAAATGACCTTGTAGACATTGGTGTGGCCCCTGCCAACAGCAGCCACAGTCCTAGCCAGTGAGACACACAGGGAGACCTGGTAGGCTTCTGGGAAAGGTTTTCTTGTTCTTAAAGATAAGACGTAGAGAAGAAATGCTATCTCTTTCTTTAGTTAAATACTAAGGTAGAATGTGAGGTCTGGAACTTCAACAGCCATCTTCTAACCATGTAGGGACCTAGCCAAAGACAAAGTTCACACTTGCGGAGCTGAAAGATAAAATAATTCGGGTCATTGGGGTTGCTTAATGTAGCAAACCTGACAGTGACCTCACTTCTGGATTTCTTGTTATGTGAGACAGTAAATTTTTCTTACTGAGTCAGTTGAGTTCTCTTATTTTCATCCATTGGAATTCAAACTGAGTTCCAACTGGATAGAATTCAAACTGTTGACAATTTAAATTGTTCGATTTGAAACTAAGTCAATCTCTTGAACTTTTAGTGTTTTTTTTTCACAAGTTAGTATGACATAATATTTTACCTGTGGTAAATACATTTTTTACAAAGAATAATCATCCAAAATTGCAATACAAATACTAGAAAAAGTATGCTTTTATTTATTTTTTATTTTTTTAAAATCTAAAAACAGCTTTTATTTTGGGGGGAAGAATGTAAATAAAAAACGACAGCAATGTCATTCATATGTTATACATGTAGATGTATATCAACATGTCTATGTATACACACACGATTATATTTTTAAAAGTAAGCTTCTATTTTTTTAAAGGGTTTTCTTCAACACATTTTTGAGTTCACTTTGATTTTATTTCTTGATATAGTTTTACATGTGTGCTAAAGTGGATTGGAAAATGTGTTTAGTAAAAATTTAAATTAATTACTTAAGCCCAGCTATATTATACACATTAGGATAAATGTTACTATTTCTAAACTACATTATCAATAACAATGTTTCACTGGGCTCATTCATTCCCTGTGTCTTAACAGTGAAGATTTTAAAAAGCTGCAGGTAAAATACATTCTTTACTGTCTCTCCTCTGTGATTCTGTAACACTGGATGCATACTTCTAGTCTAATGCTTATCACCAAGGCCTCTATGCAGTCCAACTTTGGGGGACATTCACACTATGGCCTTCTGAATGGCTGTGTATGCTCAACTCTAATGGGCATCATTCAGATAGACTGCAATGTGAATTTATCCCCAGAATTGTGCAACATGGTTGCCCTGCACATAGAATTAAAACTATTAAGTTGTCTGTTTGCCCACCAAGAGAAAGTTACTTAACAACTTTGCATTTCTGTGACTAGCAAACTTCCTGGCATATTGGTAGTCATATTCAACTTTGCATCTCTGTGACTAGCAAACTTCCTGGCATATTGGTAGTGCTGAAGATGTGTGTTTAATGCATGAGTGAATAGTATAGGCAAATGCACTTGATTCATGTAATAGTTCTTTGGAAAGTAGCTATTTTATAATGTGTATGTAGCACATGATTGAGGTATTGCTTTGATTATCTTGTTTTGTTACCCCCAAAACGTAGTGTTTTAAAACAAGAGCCATTTTACTATATCATATGATTTGGTGGGGCTAGGAATTCAGTCAGGATGCAGCTGGATTGTTCTTTGGTTTCACATGGCATCAACTGGGGCCAGCAGGTAGCTAGTTTGGTTTGGGGGGTCCATAAAGGTTTTGCTGACATGCCTGGCTTCTGTGCTGGGTTTGGCCAGCATTGCCTCCTCTATCAGCATGGCCTCTCTGCAAAACTAGCCTGGGCTTCCTCGCAGCAGGGTGGTCTCAGGGTAGGTGGACCTCTCACATGGCAGATCATGGCTTTAAGAGTAAGTGCTGCAAAAGGCCAAGGGCAGAAGCTGCAAGTCTGACTTCCACTGCATTTTATTGGTCAAGCAAGTAGCTAAGGCTGGCTGAAATTTAGGAGTGGAATTAGACCCTACTTCTCAGTAAGGGGAAAAGCAAGAAATTTTTAGCCATCTTTAATCTACCCAGATATTTGCAAACACCCTCTATTTTTCAAGAAAGAGGTTAAGTAAATAGATCAATAAATTGATGTTAGGAAAGTTTATGTTTCGTGACTTCTACTAAGATTGGCATCTTTTCAGCCAAGTATCCCAAATCATCTACAACTGTATCTATAGCTGCATATTTGTAACATTTAAAATACTAGTAAGGAAAGGAATCTTAGAAATCATTGAAGGCTATTTCACCATTATACGTTTTCTTTATAAGTTTTCTGAGAACTAACCTAAGAGTTTAAAATACGTTTTGTGCATTCTGCTAAATAATGCTGGAGATACATAGCACATTTCATAAATAGCTTCATTAAAATTCAAGGGAAAATGTCAAAGATAATCTCTTGCTGCCTATACACAGGAATTTTAAGGTGTACTTTTGGGAATATTTCATTTTTACATATTTCCTGGCTAAAAATATTGAAGCAATGCTTTACCCAGTCAAGTGTGTGCTCTTGTTGGTCCATTTGTTTCTGTTAAAATGGTTCAAATATGACTTTCTGAGGGTAATCTTGGCCCAGCTACGTACTCCTTGAACTCACCTTCAAGTAGCTCTTTGGTGGTATTCTAGTCAGGGGTTTACACTTGTTTGTTTCTCAGACTTTAGGGGAAAATGTTAATCCTACCCACAGCTCAGCTGCCAAACCCTGAACTTAACTGGACAGAATGCAGCTGTATTCCAGCTACTTGCAAGGAAGTATAATCCCTCTGTTACTCAATACCTTTGAAAGCTCAGCTGGGAAATAATACTTGTGGAGAACATCCTGGAAAACACTCATCCTATCATCTAGAAACTCTCTCTAACCAAAGTTAGGCAAGACAATCCTGGAATTTACAGGTCTTAGGATGCATGAGACCGAATTCTGACAGATCTGCCTATCGTAAGTACAAAATTACTTGCAACAAAATAAGAATGTTGATCATGTGATGGAAAGTTTGCACTATGAATATCAAATGAATTTCTTCTGGGTTTCAGTATCAAAATTAGGTGATTGGTGTGTTTTTGTATTGTGGACAGCCTGAATCATAACTGGCCAATTTTTTTTTTTTTTCTGAGGGTATTAACAAGCTTCCAGACAAGAGTCCCAACTCTAGCAAGTATAGCATAAGAGACTTCATGGCATTAGAGAATCTGTATTGAGGTAATTCCTGATCTCTCCAAACTTCCCTATCCTTAGTTTCCTTTTATCCAATATATCTTAATTTTAAAAACATAGATTATCTTGCCATATTTTAAGTGAATCTGTGGCTTGCTTTCAGTGTCTTTGAGAACAAGAATGGAATACAAATTAATAAATATTCAAATAGACAAGTGCTGGGAAAATAACAAAATTATTGGCCTATTTTTTTTTACCTGCCCTATGATAGGTAGCTGCTCGTAGATTTTAATTTAAAACCTCTAGTAGAATAGCTTTATTCGTTTGAAATAGAAATAGCAATGGCTATAGATGACTCATAAAGAGATATACCCCTCTGTTATACAATTATGCAGCCACAGAGGGTTTGCAAGTTTGGGGAACAGGGAGGACACCCCACCCCATTCCCAAGGCCCAAACCTTACTATGCAATTGCTGGGCTTGCAAAAGGAGTGTCTGGTTCTGCCCTCTAGGCCTGAGGCAATGGATTCCTGGCACAGGAACTTTAACTGCCACAGAAACAGTGTTCTAACTTGTAGTTATGTATGGTGAAAATAGTACTACCATATAGTAGTTTTATACGTGTGTGTGTGTGTGTGTCTGTATGTATACACATGTATATTGGTAGTTTTATGTATATATTATATATAGCACATATATGTTAGACACATATAAAATAAGTGTAATTGTTGAGCTTCTATGAATATCTAATCATAATTTTTGCACCATCATTTCTATGAATAAATGTATCCCATGTAGTTTTACTAGTAAACTTCCTGAGCAGAATTTATTCATGAGCTGGGGACTTTCTTTGCCTATATTTGTACTTAGATCGAATATGATTTGTGGGATGAGTAAATTAACACAGGCTACGTCTGCATTTAACACCAGAGAGGAAAGATAATTAATATTGAAAAGGATCCTATTTGTAGTTACTTAGTAAAGGTATTTTTCTGCTTTATATTTGGCATTTATATTTCTTTACAAAACTCTAAAATCTAAATCCTTATTTATAGTTATCTTTTTACACTATGGCAAACATATAACTACATTAGAAGACAATTGCAAAATACATAAACTTTCATCTATTTATCAAACCTTCAACTCAACAATACTTAGTAGTAAAGTTAATACTGTCTTAGCTATATTTGGAACTACATTTAAACAAGTAAAAACAAAGAAACAGAAATAATTTAAAAAATATATAATTTGTAAAAGGAGTAAAATCTTACACAAAAATGACTCTTAGCTATGTCTATATTGAACAGAAAATGAAATCAAGTTAATATCTCCCTATGTTAACCCTGTTGGCATTATGGTAAATGCCACTCATGAGATGAGGGTGGGTGTTCAGAAAGGTTCATGATAGCTCCCAAAAGGTAAGGCCCTGGAGAAATGCGGGGTGGAGAGGGGTGGTGGACAGTAGGGCACTGCAGTGTGTTTCTGCATATGTTTGTGGAAGGAGGTAGGTATGTGTTTGTGTCACAGACAGAGACACAGAGAAAGAAATAGAGAAAGAGAGAGAGAGAGATTGAGACAGAGAGAATACAGCACTCTTACCCCAGGTAAAGCCTGTGGCAAAAACTTATATATTAACCCTCTGTTGGCAGGGCGTTATCCCAAGAAATCCAGAGTGAGAGAAAAAAGCAGAGTGAGATAGAGAAGAGGGAGGGAGAAGAATAACAAGGAGTCCATTACCAGGTTAACCACAGCTTCACAGAGGCACAGATGGCTGCTTTGTCTGGTGGGACGGCTTCTGGAGGCCATCTACTGCACCTCAGGAGAGTCCACGGGAGCGGGAGAAAGGACAAACCTTTCACCCACTGATTCTTTCCAGTTTCATATCTCTCCTGTGTCTGCTCCATGTTGTGATATTACCCCTGAACCTTTGCTTCATGTTACTGGACAGCTCTGGGAAACCCCTGGTGACAGCTGCATGTGAGGAGCTTCTCAGTGGATGGCAGTGGAGATAGCAGGGACTTTATGATGGCAGGGGATGGCCTGAACCATCTCTAGAATCATTGTTGCCAGGGAGAAGGCAGAACCAGGCTGATCTTGGGTGGTGCAGAAACTGAGGTCATTTTACACACTGCAGATAATCTATACTCTTGCATAACCACCATCAATAGCATCATTTATTTACTGCTTACATATATTTACTGCTTACTATATTCCAGGCTTCATTGTCTTAACATTCTACTTAAATTATATTTTCTAATGTTCAAACGCATGTAAGAAAAATAGTAATGTTATTTCTGTTTTACAGATACATGAGCTGAGACATGGAGGGTGCAAGGTAGAGTTGGGCAAGCAACCCAATAAGTCTTGATTGCAGAACTTCTGGGCCTTACTGTGCCAAAGTTTCATAGAGCAAATTAAACCCACTGAATGAGGAATGTATTTTAATTTTATTACTCTTCAATGGTGGACTCAAATTATTTCAGAATTCATAATAACTTCTTGTATAACAATTAATTTTTAAGAATAATTTCCAGCTGAATAGCTTTTAAGGCAGTTTTACAATCAGTGTCTCCTCTTTTACATTTGCTTCTCTTTTCAAATGTCTTCCTTTTGATTATTTCACTGCAATTTAGCATCTCCAGAAAAAAAAAAGGAAGAGAGGAAAGAAATTTAGTAAGCATTCATTTATTATCATAGCCCCAAAATGGCTGATTGTAAAAGGTGGTTTAAATAAAATTTTTAGGAAATCTGAAATCTTCATCTGCCTATCATCTTCCATGATCACAAATAATTTAGTGTTGAGAGTCCCTGGGTGAGGCCAGCTTAGAAATACTCAACTGAAAATTACTACATTCTGACCATTTCTTAGTAGCTTTTGAAAGTATGAAGCACCATGGATAACTTAGCAGCCAGCTAAAAACCAAATGCTATGAGCAATGCCAATTATTTTATTGGCATTCAATTGACAAATAAAATGGGTGGGCTTGGTGTTATGACTAATAATAGCTCACTCAGTTATGCATTTTGTTCACGAAGAAAATTGTACATCTTGACCTTGAGGGAAAATAGTCGTAATTTTGAGGGTAGTCTTAATGTAATTATTACCATCTGGGCCTTCCATAGACTTTCCCCCTGCATTTCTAGTACTGCTAGCAGCCACATTCTTGATTCTGTTACTGAGGATGCCTTGGAATAATAGTGACCTCACAGGAATGATTAATGACTCTTAATCAAAAAATGGGGGAGAGGTTTCCAAGCCTCAGTCTAAGCACTAAATATAATTAGCATATTCACTTTTAGAAGCTAGTCACTATAGTCTGTGCTGTCACTTCTTGACTGAAACTTGTGAATAATTATTTCACATCCCTTAATTTATTGCAGTGACCTCTTTCTGCTAAACATGGTTTTAATTTTGGGAGAAGACTGCCTGTTGCGTGACTTCTTAGGGACTGCGCTTTTGATGTTGGATAGTTTGTCCTTAGTAATAGTCTAATTATCCCACTGAAGGAGATGTTTTGTTTTCAAAGGGGATTATTCATGGCCTAACTCAGATACCCAAAAGCTGCCAAGTAATAAAAGAGATAGTTAAAATTCTAAATCAACTTGCCTAACTAACTAAAAGCCAGTAGTGTTGGTGTTATTTTGTTGACTGCACTATTGCATTCTTCTTGTAGAACTGCATACTTGAAGGGGTGGGGTCTGCTTTGCGTTTCATCTAAGATGGCTTTTATAGCCCTTAGAAAGCTGGAAATCTGCTTCATGTTTAACATCTCTTTCCACAACAATTTAGGTTCATCTTTTTGTTACTTAAGTCAGTGGAAAACTTCAATGTTCAGTTGTTGTCGTTTTTTTCAAACCTCAAAGCGATGAAGACCCTCAGTATCTTTTTATATTGAAACATGTTCTAATACAATCTTCTACTGTTGATCTATTACTTTAATATTCAGTCTTTTTTTTTTTTTTTTTGAGGCAGGGTCTCATTCTGTCGCCCAGGCTGGAATGCACTGGCATGACCATGGCTCACTGCAGCCTCCATCTCCCGGGCTCAGGCAATCCTCCTACCTCAGCCTCCCAAGTAGCTGGGACTATGGGGCTGCCCCACCACACCTGGCTAATTTTTAAATTTTGAATTTTAAATTTCTTTCTTTTTTTTTTTTTTGAGATGGAGTTTTGCTCTTTTGCCCAGGCTGGAGTGAAGTGGCATGATCTCAGCTCATTGCAACCTCCGCCTCCCAGGTTCAAGCAATTCTCCTGCCTCAGCCTCCTGAGTAGCTAGGATTACATGCACCCACCACCACGCCTGGCCAATTTTTTTGTATTTTTAATAAAGAAAGGGTTTTGCCATGTTGGCCAGGCTGGTCTTGAACTCCTGACCTCAGGTGACCCACCCGCCTCGGCCTCCCAAAGTGCTAGGATTATAAGCATGAGCCACCACGCCCAGCCTAAATTTCTATTTTTTAGACATGAGGGTCTCATTATGTTGCCCAGGCCAGTCTTGAGCTCCTGGACTCAAGTGATCCTCCCACCTTGGCCTCCCAAAGTGCTGTGATTATGGGCCTGAGCCACCAAGTCCTGCATTATATTCAGTCTTAATGTCCCTAGCACCACAACTGAAAGTCCTGCTAGAGTCTTTGATTCTAGTTTTAACCTTATTTCCTAATAAGTAATAAATTATACTTTATTGGACGTCTAGCTTCTGCTTTGGTGAGTTGGAAATGTCCCACCTTGTGGGAAACGTGTCTAAGCATTTCTCTTCCCGATTTTGTACTTAGCATGGGAGAAACTTCTTGATGTCAGGCTGTAGTTTCTGTCTCCCTTCGTCCTCCTCCATCTCCCCACCTAGAGTTAACACAAGATGGGAACAAAAGAAAAACAGTGAATGCCAAAGAAAGACCAGAAGTAAGTACCTGAGACAAAAATCCAAGGCAGGAAAAACATTGAAATAATAATAGCACGAAACAATGGAGAATTAAAGAAGAATGGCAAATATGACTGAGTCCTCTAAACAGTTGGCTGTAGCTCCACAATGGAAAGTCCTGCTAGGGTCTTTGATTCTGTCCCCTAAACCATCCCAGATAGTTATGTAGCATGTGGCCTCAAAGGAGGGAGATTTTCATCCTTGTCCTAATGAACATGTTTCTGGGCTTCCCTTATCTCCCTAATCTAATCTTACCTCAAAGCCTGCTGCCACCATTCAGTTATTCTTTTTACCCCTACTCGATATACAAAATAATTATTATTTGTGATATAAAAGTTCTTTTAAGCCCAAGACAGTGACTAAGTTACATCTCAAATATTTTCTAATCAAGATATTCTTATTTTCAAGTACAATATTCCTAGGCCTCTGGTCTGGGTCTCTGTACAGACAACATAGCCGTCACTATGTAGCAAATAATAAAATTAATGTGACTTGCAATATTAATCAACTATTAGACAAAAGTTCATGAGGCGTTGTGCCATTTTTCATGTTAGCAATAGCTTTTAGCATTTTGTTTCTTTATTCCTAAAATATGGAAAAATTCTTTGTCATAGTTGTATTTCAAAATGACCCAAATACTCCTGCCAAAATAAACAACCCTAGGTTTATTTTCATTAGAAGTTTCCCTCTCTTTACTGCCCATTGGCTTCATTTTTTAACCTTGTTTTGCCTTTTTTCCCCTCTGAAAACCAAAAATTTAAATTTTCTGGTTTTAAATTTTTTTATGTCTTATTGGAGTTTTAGCTGACTGTAGTCTTTTTCATGTCAGTATTATTCAAGTTTCGGAAAAGTCTCTTTACCATCTATTAACAACTAAATAATTATAAATTGTTGGCCAAAAAAAAGAGAAAGAAGAAAAGAAAAGAAAGAAAGAAAGAAAGAAAGAAAGAAGGAAAGAAAGAAAGAAAGAAAGAAAGGGAAGGAAGGAAAGAAAGAAAGAAAGGAAAGAAAGGAAGAGTAGTGGGGGAAAAGAATAAAATTTGCCTGCACCTTTTTGTTGTTTTCTTTTTTTCTCTTCTCTTTTTATTTTTTAATTTTGCCTACACCTTTTAAAGCAAAACAATTACATTTTTTTCTTTTAGTTTTATAAACTAATGAAATTAACCTGTTCCAACTCAATCAGTTGTTTCATACTGGAAAATGTCACACATCGGGGCTTTTAGGAAGGAATCATTGCCGTGCCTTGGTGAAGGGTGAGTATGGCTTTAACAACTGCTGGTGGAGGAGCCTTGGAGGAAAGAACAGGATAGTAAATGCAATTGCTTGTCTCCTGAGAGTTAACTCACAGTCCAGATGTCCTACCACCTATCTACCTGTAGTCTGAAGGCACTTTGTGAGTAATAAAAGCATGTAAATTGTAAATTCTTCTCCTTTTCTCTTTCAATATCTTACAATGTATCAGTGACAATTGCTATTGTTATTGGTAACAGGTTGATGTCATACCAAAGGCTTTGGAGCCAAAAAAGCTTGTGTTTGAACTCCGGCCCCACCATTGTATGGTCTTAGACAAATGACTTAACCTCTTTAAGCCTTGATGTCCATATTGTAAAAAAGGAGACAATAAAACCTACTTATTGTAAGGATATAATGACATTATTAACATATCTATTCTATTGCCTGATGCATAGTATAAGCTCAAAAATACTAGTTTTCCTATTTTAAAATCTTTTTAAAAAATTATAATCCATACCTCTTCTACTTCAGAAAGTGTTTTAATACATAAAAGCAGTGATTTAGCAATATCAAATCAAAGTTTGAGAGCCAGAAGAACTTGGAGGACCATTGATTTTAAAGGTTTCTTTGTTTTTTATGAACAACAGGAATTTCCTCTTATGTCTTCAGAACCTTGAGTTTACCAGGAAGACAAGGTGACTGAGATACTTCTTTAAGCCCAGAAACTGAAGAAGGCAGCTGTCAGGGATGGCTTGGAATGTTCTAAAAGATTTATATCAACTGTAGGTTGAAAAATCCTACTTATCCACTCTCCTTACTTTAGAGATGAGGAATTTGAATCTTAGAGAGTTTATGACTTATCCAATTGGTGGTATTACCGAAAACCAAAAGCCAGTTTGCTTCCTAGTTGAATGTTCTTTCCATCATGCCATGTGGAGTTATTTTGTGTCAACCAGAAAATCTGCAAGGACATCAAAATAATGTTCTTTCTCCCTCTGACCTCAGTAATAACCGGTTAAAGATTTAGAATGCTTTAGAGTAAATCCTCAAAGCAGCTGCAGGTCCTCAATGTTCCAGAATAGATATTTTAAGTTCTCCAAATAAAAAATCCCAATAAAGACCTTCTTTTTGCAGTAACTAAAAAAGTTTCCAGCTCTCCTGTCACAAAGTGGCTATTGAGACTTCAAATGTCAGATGATCTCCTTTGAAGCAGCAAAATAGAGTGGATAGAACTCCAGGATGGATGTCAAAAAACTCTGTGATCCTAGTTCTAACTCAAATTTACCTTTCATATGGTATGAGGTAAGCTTTAGATATCTCTGGATTTGAAGTTATTTTTGACTCCTATTTTTCTCACACACTGGTGTGTGTCCATATCTAGCCCAACAGCAAAACTTGGTGGTGCTCTATTCAAACTGTATCCAGAATCTGACCACTACTCACCACTGCCACTGCTACCACCTTCATCCAAACCATCATTGTCTCTTCTCCGGATAATGGAAGAAGCCTCCTAATGAGTCCATCTCCCTGCTTCTCCCTTCCCTTCTCTGCACATCAGTAATTCCAGAGTTTGTCAGTGACACTTTCATAATGGACTTGGTAATCTTAATTTGTTCCTAAAAATCCTCCCACAAAGTAAAATGCCATTATGTGAAAAAGCGTTTTTATGAATTTGAATTTAAAAATTTAGGAAGCATTTTATCCCAACCCAACATACCCAAAGCATTTTTACAGATAGGAAAATATTTTAATTGAACAATAGAAATATTTTTCAATTGTCATGACATTATATAAGTAATGAACATCAAATTGAAAATAAAATAGAGTTTGTTCATCAAATGTAATAACATGAAGGTTTATGTGATGGTGAGTGCTGGTTGGTGGGGGAGTGTTAAAGGCAGTTGTTCTTTGTAAGGTATGTTTTGCTCTCTGAACCATTTTGTTTATGAATGTTTTCAACCATTTGGAGGATCATGGTTAACTTGCACTTACAGCACACTTAACATTTAAAGTTATAGCAGAGAAGACAATTTCAGTCAAAATAATAGCTGAAGATGAGAGCACTTGGAAAGATGTGAAAATTTATTTAGTACACAGAGACAGAAAAATTACAAAAGATGTTACCTCATCGTCCCTCTCTCTAGTCATACTTAGGCAAAATGAAATACTTTCAGTTTATCCAAACACGGCACTCAGTTCAAGTTTGTTCTGTTATTCAATGATTAAGAACTGATGACTAAGAACTGTTAGAATAAAAATAGCATATTTTCCCAAAAGCTGCAGTGTCAAAATATCATGCTTATTTACTTTATATGTTTCAGAGTATCTATCTATCTATCTGTGTGTGTGTGTGTGTGTGTATATATATATGTATTTTAGAAGAAGTTGTTTGGAAAAGGGTAACTTCTCAAGAGACTTTATGGCAAAAGGTTGTTAACTAAATAGGTTCTGTGGGTGTAAGTCTGTGTTTACCGGTCTTTTTATCAAGGTTTCTAATTCTTTGTTTGGTGGTGTAGGACACTGCTGGCTTGTGTATAACCCAGGAATCAGAACATAGGGCAGAATGTCCACCTAACACTGTTCATGTTATTTCTTGAGTTCCAGTTATATACCACGTATCCTGATAAAACAAGTCATACAAGAAAAGGGCTATTATCACCCTCAAGGAGTCCTCAGCCTAGTTGGGGAGGCAGTAGGGCGGATGTATAAACTCTATAATATTATGAGTACTGCAATACAGAGTGTTCTGGGGCAGACAGGAGGGAGTCCCTAATTATCCCCAGGGTAGGGTGGAATTGTCAAGGGGCAACATAGAAGAAGAAACATCTAAAGTGAACCTTGGAAGTTCAGATATCTGGAAATGGAGGGAAGGTGGAACAGGGTTGTGGGCACTCTAGGCAGAAGGATTGTGTTTACAAAGGAATAGAGTTGTGAAAAGGAACCTTTCTTCAAGAAATAGGACCTCTCCATTAAGAAACTTTCATCAACTCTGATTGTTCTTTGTTTGATATTGGGGCAACACCTACTGAGAGGTTGAATAAGGAGAAACATTGATCACCATCTCTATGTATAAGGATGTTGTGAAAATATCATCACTATTTGGGTTATCTGTTGTTGCAAGACAATTCATCCCAAACTTAAAGGCATAAAACAACAACCATTTTATAATTGGATTAGTCCATTCCCACATTGCTATAAAGAAATACCTGAGACTGGGTAATTTATAAAGGAAAGAGGTTTAATTGGCTCAAAGTTCTGCAGGCTGTACAGAACCATGATGGTTTCTGCTTCTGGGGAGGCTTCAGGGAGCTTCCAATCATGGCGGAAGGCCATATCACATGGCAGGAACAGAAGCAAGAGAGAGAGCGGGGAGGCGGCACATACATTCCAATAACCAGATCTCACAATCCCACTCACTCACTGTCATGAGAACAGCAGCAAGAGGATGGCGCTAAACCATTCATAGACCACCTCCATGATTCAATTACCTCCCACCAGGCCCCACCTTCGACATTGGGGATTACTATTTGACATGAGTTTTCGGTGGGGACAAAAACCTAGACCATAGGAATTATGCTTATGAATTATGTGGCTTAGGAATTTGAACAAAGAAGAGTAGAGAGGGCTTATCTCAACTTCATAGTATCTGGGTGCTCCCCTAGGAAGATTAGAGCAGCTGGGAGTGACTCAAATGGATAGAGGTAGCTTAAATACCTGGAGACTGAAATCATCTGGAAGCTCCTTTACTCACATGTGTGGCACCTAGGCTGAGATAATTTGAAGGCTGGGTTCAACCAGAGCACCTACACAGAAATCCTCTAGGTTGTCTGGGCATCTCCCAGCATGGAGGCTGGATTCCAAGAGGGAGTGCCCTTAGAGGAAACACCCTAAACAACAAGAGTTCCAAGAGAACCAGATGGAAGCTGCATAGTCTTTCCTGAAGTAGCCTCAAATGTTGTAGAGTGTTACTTTCCCCATATTCTATTTATTGGAACAGTTCCAGTTGAAGGAGAGATCTCATAAACCCTATCTATGTTTCAGGAATGTCAAAGGATTTGTAGCCATTTATTCAAATTGCTATATTTGTCACATTACAAAATGTTCATCTATTATACTATCATATTTTCTCTGTAGGTTTCTAGGGGAGAAATTTCTTTCTGGGGTAACTGTCAGGTAAAATAAACTTTTTTGAGAAATTGGTATATTTTTACTTTGCGGTCACTTGAATTTTTTAAATTTCTCCTTCAAATTTGGTGAACTTTGAATATCTGTATAAGTTGTTATTTAAAATGTTTTTTAAGGAAGACAAAGTGTATATAAACAACTAAAATCTGTTTGTAGATGATTGTGGTTTGAATTTCATGTGTATTGGAAGTAAGGGCAGAAGGTGAAGATATGAAGACAGGTAAGGAGGGACTGGACCGGAAAGGCTGTGTGTGTCCTGCTAAGGACCGAGGCAGTGTAATTTACATAATTGTTATCTAGCTTTCATTTCACCATCTTTCTATCTTTCGCTTTAACATTGTGATTTAAGCACTAGCTTTTACAAAATTGCTTATTGAGGTAAACTAGAGTAGAACTCCGTGGTGAAGGAGCCATTCTATTTTTTATTTTTAATGTGTCGTTGACTGAGATTTTTTGCAAAACATAAGAAGAAATTACAAGAAAAATGAAATGAAAAAAGACATAAAAATACAAGTCCAATTTTTTATTAGATTCAACAGTTACAAAATTACTATGTCATGTTGCTATATGGTTTCTAAATGTTTACCTTTAATTTCTGCATTTATCTCAGGTTGGCAACAAATGATTCATGGACCACCACTCATCTATAGACCAGACATTAAGTAACAATGCCCTAGAGGATTAAATTTATGGAGAAAGAATCTCATTTTTCATACCTTGATCTCTTACCCCAAAACACAATTGCAATATACCCTGGGTGACCACCTCAGTCATTTTTCCAGCTTGATTTTTTGTTTGTTTTATCAAGACTTGCATACAGCTTTCACTCAGTGATTTATGCAGAAAGGTTGGATTGCTCCAAATTGTCTAGGGATTTATTGGTGCCTTGCCCGTTGTTTAGCCTCAGCTGGTATTCCAGGCCTGGAACAAGTCTTCTGGTACTTAAGCAATGGCATATGCACACAATGCTTATAATTTATAGGCAGTCTTGTCCTTCATCCCACACTGCCTGCATTAAAAGATAAAGAGAAAATGGATCTATTTGAATTCTGTATGGGACGAAAGTAGAAGGTGGTTGTACATTGATGCCATATTATATTTGCCAAAAGAAAATTCTAAAAATATCATGTCTATAGAAAAATGTGTGTAGCTGAAGTATTTTTCTTTTAATAAAGTGACTGAATTATTGCTAGAGTTTTGTAGTAGACTACATGCTACATGGATACTTTCCAAACTCCTTTTCCAAGAAAGAGAAAATAATGCAGTTTCAATTGATATCAGAAGAATTTTCCAATCTTGGATGCCTCTTGAGGTTTGGCAACATGAGATTTGCATAACATTTTCCAAAGTGCATTTCAAGGGATTGGAGCTTTCTTATCCTGATTCTCATCCTTCAATAGACAGTTTCTCAGAATAAGACATTAATGAGAAAACTATGGTATACTAGCCCAGTGAACACAAGTATATTATCAACTTGTTTACAGGTTAGTTTCCCTAAATGTAATTGTTAACTCTTATTGTACATTGAAAACCTGGAGGAATTTTTAAAATGCTGGTGCCTGGGTCTTATTCCCAAACCTGAATTCATTGTTCTGGAATAGAAGCTGGGCATGAACATTTTTTAAAAGCTCATATAATAATTCTACTGTTCATCAAGGTTAAGAATCACTGTCTAAAACTAATACAATGATGGAAGAGTCAATATAACTGGGGTCAATTTCTAGTCTCATTATGTTACAAGAAAATGTTGCTTCAATAATTGATAAAACTAATATATCGGTTTAATAAATTTATTGTTATATGTAAATACCCAATCAATTTGAGAAATCAAAATATGACAATAATTTACTGAGCACCATTACAGAATAAGTACATTTTCCAGTTGATATGGTTTGGCTGTATGTCCCCACCCAAATCTCACCTTGAATTGTAATCCCCACGTGTTCGGGGAGGGCGTGGTGAAAGGTGATTGAATCATGGAGGCGGACTTCCCCCTCACTGTTCTTGTGATAGTGAGTGAGTTCTCATGAGATCTGGTTGTTTGAAAGTGTGTGGCACTTCCCCCTTCACTCTCTCTTTCTCCTTCTCTGCCATAGTAAGATGTGCTTGCTTCTCCTTCGCCTTTCACCATGATTGTAAGTTTCCAGAGGCCTCCCAGTCATGGTTCCTGTTAAGCTTGCAGAACGGTGAGTCAATTAAACCTCTTTTCTTCATAAATTACCCAGTCTCAGGTAGTTTTTTTATAGCAATGTGAGAAAGACTAATACACCAGCTTGTTCTCACAATATTAAGGCAGTTAGTTTATTATTACAATTTTTAGAATTAAAGACATTGAGGTACAAACAGCTCTTGAAAATGGTCTAGTGCCATTTTTAAAAAGGGAAGAGCAGAAGGTCATATCTTGAGCTTTTTAGTTTGAAGTCTAATATCATTTTATTTATTGAATACTTACTATTTTGAAGTAAATGATTGTTTTCCACTAATACTTTTGGCTCAAATTATGCCGCCGCTCTACCACCAGCCACCACCTCCCCAAAAATCAATCGGTTCTGAATTAAAACTTTAGCTTTTGAGTTATTCTTAATTTTCCCCTGGTCCATTTCTAACTTTAAGCATTTTCTCCCATTGTTTCCCATTTGAACATGGCTTCTTGTGGGCTACCTTCTGGTACAGAAATCTGGCTTCAGGGGTGAACTCCTTGGTCCTTTAACTTGTTTTTTTTTTTTTTTTTTTTTTGAACCTGACTGCTTTTGCATTGGGAAAACCACTCTATAAAACACCTGTGGCCTGGTGTGGTGGCTCACGCCTGCAATCCCAGCACTGTGGGAAGCCGAGGTGGGCGGAATACGAGGTTAGGAGTTCGAGACCAGCCTGACCAACATGGTGAAACCCCATTTCTATTAAAAATACAAAAATTAGCCAAGCGTGGTGGCGCACACCTGTAATCTCAGCTACTCAGGAGGCGGAGGCAGGAGAATCACTTGAACCTGCGAGGCAGAGGTTGCAGTGAGCCGAGATCGGGCCATTTTACTCCAGCCTGAGTGACAGGGCGAGACTCTGTCTCAAAAAACAAAACAAAAGAAACATCTGCCACACACAAGTTCTAACTAAAAACATGGATAAAACAGTCAAAATCTTAACACTTAAATGACATTACTCCATCTTCTAAATGAGATCCCCATTTTATACAAGCACAAATTCAAATAAAACTGAATAAGGTAACCATCAGTGACACAGCCAAAAAATATAAATTTCCATGTTGCTTCCTTTACATTTCCACTCCTGCATAGGGCAAACAGAAATGTAAAAACAGAAATTTTAACCTCTATTTTCCATCATTAACAGGGCATGGGGATTATTCATGCGTTTGTTGGTTTAGTTGGTGAATGTGGTGTTTATGAGGTCCCTACAACAGAATAAAATTGCCTTAAGAGCTAGTTAGCTTCTTAAAAAAACAAACACCCTTTCATGGTCACTAACTAGAACACCAGCTGTGCTTCACAAATGCACACCACTGGTCACAAATAAAGCAAGAAAATGTAATTGCAGTGGCACAACCAATTGATGTTACCAGGAAAACACAGTCATAACCAAGACACCACCAGCTGCCAACACGCTAAAAAAGACAGAGTTTTGACAGGCAAATATATCTCTCATTAGTTGAATGTAAAATTCTCCATTGCTAATGATTACTATGCAAGTCACAGTTAGTGTGTTATTTTTAATTTAATTTTTAATTGACAAGTAATTATATCTATAATGGGGTACAGGATGATGTTTTGATATATGTATACATCGTGGAACATTGATCTCATTTATACATAAAATCTAAAAAAGTCAAACCATGGAAGTAGGGAGTAGAATGTTAGGTTACCAGAGACTGAGTGGGTGGGGTGGGGAAAGGGGAGATTTTGATCAAAGGGTACAAAGTTTCAGTTTGACAGGAGGAATACATTTTAGTAATCTATTGCACAGCATGGGAATTATAGTTAGTAATATGTATTGTATATTTCAAAATTGTTTAAAAAGTAGATTTTAAATGTACCCATCATAAAAAAGTTTAAATATGTGAGATGGTGGATGTATTAACTAGTGTCTTATTTTTAAATAATACATGTTACTCTGAAGTTGAGTTTTTGTAATGTAAAATGTTACGAATACTTAAAAATATTTTCAATTATTTGATCAGTGCACACAACCTGGAGCAAAGAGATGTCAACGTAGACTTGAGAGCCTCAACAAACATCTATACATTCAAAATTCAGAGGGTAATTGCAGACTTACACGTTAAATGATGCCACAGGCTTGTGGTGAATGTACAAATCTAATTCCCTAAAGCTATGATACTACAGCTGATCCTTGAACAACATGGGTTTGGACTGCACGGTTCCAGCTATACACGATGTTTTTCAGCCAAACACAGATCAAAAATGCAGTATTTGTGGGATATGGAACTTACCTATGTGGAAGGCTGACTTTTCTTATACTTTGGTTCCATGGGGCTGACTGCAAGATTTGAGTATGCTTGTATTTTGGTATACTCAGGCCAGCGCCCTGGAATCAATTCCCTGCATATACCCAAGGATGGCTGCATTTAGATAATCGGATCATTACAATGCCATTTGTTATGCAAAGAACAGCTTCTATAATTTGTGAAATTTCAGTGAAAAATAAAATATAAAGATTTCACTCTATTAAACTCTATTATTACTAAGAAAATGAGAACTGAGTCTCAAAGGTAGTTAATACAAGGTATTGATCCAGCAGAAATAGCTATTCCTATGAGTGCCAAAATGATTAGTCACTTTGTTATTAAATCAGCCTCACTGATTATTTTAGACATTATAAACAGAAGTGATTTTCAATTTTCAACCCAACCAGATGTTATTGGTGTGCATCAAACACAGATAAGAGTGAATCTACTCAGAAGAAAATCAAGGAGAATATAGCTAAAAATATGCTATGAGGCTAATGTTCTGTTTAAAGAAAGGCTTATTTGATATTTCTATAGTGTTGAATGACATTTTCCTGAAAAAAATTGTTAAATTTTAAATAGATTATATAATGTAATACCAAAATTATTTCAATAATGTTATTAGAAATATGCTTTTTTTTTTGAGACGCAGTCTCACTCTGTCACCTAGGCTGCAGTGCAGTGGCATGATCTCAGCTCACTGCAACCTCTGCCTCCTGAGTTCAAGCAATTCTCCTGCCTCAGCCTCCCAGGTAGCTGGGATTCCAAGCGTGCACCACCATGTCCAGCTAATTTTTGTGTTTTCAGTAGAGACAGGGTTTCACCATGTTGGCCAGGCTGGTCTCAAACTCCTGACCTCAAGTGATCCTCCCGCCTCAGCCTCCCAAAGTGTTGGGATTACGGGCATGAGCCACCACACCTGGCCAGAAATATGCATATTTTTGATTTTGCGTTTTCTAGTCCATGTTTTCCATCATAAAATAGATTTTTCCAAAAATTGAATTATTTATAAAAATTTAAAAAATATCCTTCATCTTTAGAATGTATTTTTTGAATTATCATTCGTTATACCAGAAGATACTTAATTTAAGAAACACATAATTTCCTTATTAATATTCTATAATAAATTTCTTAGGCTCATTGTTCTTTAATATATAGGCAAAAATATTTGGTGATTTCTTAAACAATTGGGTCCAAATACTGCCTTAATTTCATTTCCTACCAATGAATTCATTCCCTTAAAACCAGAGAGATTCCAGTTTTTTACACACATTCCCCAAGAAACTGAATATTTTAGGCTTACCACAAAACAGACAGTAATAAAATTATAAAAGCAGAGATGTACAAACATGACTCCAAAGGTCTCAAAATGTCTCTAACAGGGGATGCCTGACATTATGGCAAACTAAGCTTGCTAGATATTCAGCTTCTTACCACAAACACATTAAAAAATCATGAATAGAAGATAAAGATAAAATATTTAAATAAAGACATTTTAATTACATACATTAGCTCAAAAGAAAAAAAAAGTGAAACATATAAGCCAGAAGGATTAAATACATTTATATTCTGGCCACTTCTGGGGGAGTTGCATCCTGTTCTAGGTTTGGGACACTGGAGTTCTAATATTTTTAAGGACACAAAAGATGACTCTTCTAGCATGTGAAGACAGAAGAAACTGGAACTGAACCCCTTACATAAAACCTAGAGCCTTTCAGATCTATCTGAAATATCATTATCATATCTGAAATATCTCCTATCATTAATAGGAGAATAGAAAAAATGCCACAGAATGATCTGAGTAAGCAGCAATATAGCTCATCTTGCTCAAGAGCTATTTTATGAAAAGAAAATAAGAGTCACAGGAGAAATCAAAATTCCAATAAAGATGTGAGCCCAGGGCTTTCTTATTTCAAAGCTCTTGATTTTTGCTTTGGTCTCTGCTGGCCTTCCTTTCTCTGAATTGTCTTTATGTTATGTAGAGTAAAGAGAGTTTTATTCTTGAACCCAGAACCAAAGCTATACACAAACTATTCTCACAACTTTTTTTAAAAGACATGCCATCCTATCGACCTTGTTAAATTCTTTTTTTTTGGAATGATAGGGCATTCTTCCTACTTTTCCTGCAATTATTTTCTAGCATAGATCTCAAAGATCTGCAAACTAGTAAACAATAAACCTAAAGCAGTAAAAACTTCAGACCCCTGCCTCCAAGCTTAATTAAGTCAGAAATTGAATTCCATTATGTCATGGGATATGCCCTAGAGAATTGTATTGATTCTCTCCTCTACCCCCAAATGCACTTGAGCTAAAAGGCATCTTTGCAATCACAAAGCATCCCAGCCTGGAGAAAGCTATATTTTGAGAAAGAATGTAGGTAGATATTCATATTAGATGTGGGAATCAAAGTCACCTTAAGTACAATCTTGATGTTACACTTGTGTTTTAAAAAAATGGGAAGTTGGAGATGAACTTGTTCATGGAGCTCAGAATTATTTGCTGTTTGACCAATATTGTACCATACAAGCCGTGTTATCTGTAAAACTATACATTCATGTATTAAATATGTATAAAAGGTAAGAGGATTGTTCTTTTATTGTGCACACATTTCCATGAGCTGCAAAGATGAGAATGTGATGGATGTAATAATACAGACATCAAATTTGTGGTTGTATGGGGAATATTCACTGCACCCACTGGAATTGATTCTAGGCTAGAATCTATAAGTATTAGATGTAAGCATGTAGAGACCATCTCATTTTATTCCTAGTAACTGGCATTTCTTCCCACCAGGGTTTATCCTGAAGCTGATGATTGAAAAATGAATCCTCAAACGTAACATAACTGTTAAATACACCCACCCAATAGACTAATTGAAATATAATAACACAGTTTACAGGAATTAATTCTAGAGTAATTTACAAGCTGGGGAAACTTAAATCAGGGACCCTAATCCAAAAGCAATATGGAATAGAATGGTGTTTTCTAAATCATAGTTGTTATGATAACACTTTCATGATTTTTCCATGTAAAATTTCTGAACTATATTTAATATTTTATTTAAAATCTACTCATTCTTTTTGTTAAGTACACTTATTTTAAGAAGAACCTTCATACTTCTGCCATATGTAAAAGTGGTGTCACCTGCTGTTCCATATTTGATGATCCACAAACATCTGTGACACTATTCACAGCTACAGTTTTAGGTAAGGATGTCTCACTACTTGTGAAACCCAGAAGGCTGCCAAGTCTATCCAGTGGTGCCTTTCAGCATGCTGCTGGGTTAGTGTACATGATGAACAGATAGCGTATTGAATGGTGTCTGGGATGTCAAAGGAGCCAAGGTTACATGCCACCTAAAGTCATCTCGCATATTATCTCTAGTATGGATACCATCAAAAGAAAAGAGACCTCAATTAGGAGTTCAGAAACCTAGGTTTCTGAGGCTAGTCCCAGTTCTACTAATAACTTACCTTGCCTTCGGGAAAGTCACATACCTCTCTGGAACTTCTCATTTGTAAAATGAGAACTTCTTGGAACTTCTCATTTGTAAAATGAGAACAAACTCTGCCCTGCCTCCTCCAGAGCAAGATTTTTAGGATTAAATGAGATGGTCTGGTGGAAGTGCTTTGGAAATTCTAAAATGCAAGCTATACATAAGCAAACCTTATTGTGTGTGCTTCTGCAAGCATGAAATGCCTGGTCAATGACTGGCAATGGGTGCATTTGAAAACATGTTGAAAATTTTGAAGCGATATAAAAATGAAGTATTATTACTGTTTTCTGGCCGCAACTTTTTTTTTGGCGCAAGCACAAAGTCAGCCAGCATTCCTGCACTCTGTAGGTCTCATAACAGAACAAAGTGTACCTGTGTTTTCAAGACTTTAATCTTTGCAGCACAACTCTGTAATAACAATTAATGGATATTAAACATCACTGTCTCACTGCGATTTCTGCCATCTTGTACAAGATTCCCTTGCTATGCTACACGATCTTCCACCCTGTATGTTTTTGCATTTCTCCCTTCTTACCTCCACTCTTGCCCACTCCACTTCTCTTGATTTCCATTTATTTCTTCCTCAGATTTTGTTTAGCTTATTTTTTTCTTTTATTTTTGACTGTTATGAGTCCACACTCAATATCCTACATTGCATCTCTTGTTTATCGACATATTTTCCCAAGTAGAGAGTTAACTCTCTAAATACTGTTTACAGCTGCCAATGTAAACATAAAGGAATATAATCCTTAATAAAAATATAAGTAATGTATAAACAATAAAAATACTACTCAAAATTATTGAGAACTTACTATGTGCTGCGCACTTTTTTATGTGATTTATACAAATGAACCCATTTAATCCTCTTAAAAGTACTTTGATCTAGGTATTATTATTTTATCCATTTTATATATAAGGAAATAGAAGCCCAGATACATTACATATATTACCCAAAATTACATAGCTGTTAAGTATTAGAGCCAAAGTTCAAACTCTGACATTTTTACTCCAGAGTTTATGCTCTTAATATTATGATACAATGCACCCAAAACATGTGAAAACTGCTCCTATTAAATCTCAGGAACACACGCTACTCATTCTCTCAAAACAAATACTATGGAGAATTATATTCCATGAAAAATGGCTTCATGCCAGTAATAAGAAAACAAAAAGTACAGAGATGGTCCTAAATAGATTGCAATACAATTGGAGAAAGAAATGTGAATCTAATGAATGAAACTTCATTTTATGTCGCTAATATCTTTTGAATTTAAATGGAGATTTCCAGTTCTTTCACAGATAAACAATAGCATAGACATTTTCCTTTCATCTAAATTAATGAGTTTGGCTGTGTTTTTCAACGAATGTTAAAAATAGAAAGTATGACACATTGTATATATATTCTTTTTTTCCTAATTACCAGTTTGTAAAGGAAAAGTGTTGAATAGGTAACTCAAAGTTTCAGAGAATTGAAATTGATGCTGGAAAGTAATTTTTTACAATTATGATTAACTTTTTCAAAGGAGGCGTGTGTGTGTGTGCGTGTGTGTGTCTGTGTGTGTCTGTGTCTACCATCTGCAATCTTCTGCTCCAAAGAGAGGGCACCTACAATTTGTCCAGGATAGTCTACACTCAGTCAATAAATGTTGTAAAATTTATGACAGTCAAATATAGATAAAACAATTCTCTAAGTTCTAATAGTAACACATGTTTTATACACGTTAACTTGCAATTTGGATAGATAACTTCCTAGAAAAGTATTTTTTAATGACAAACTCATCTATGCAAACCAGAAAAGGTGTTAAAAAGCTGAGTTAAGATAGGGAAAAGGTGAAAACAATTATCTACCTTTACAGCATAAAAAATAATCATGATGTAAATTAGATTCTTTAGATAGGGAATAAATTAGCATTCACCCTTAAATAATAGCTTAAAAGCAGACTACCTTCATAACTTCAGAAGTAAGGCAGGATGAACACATCCCTTTGCTTTGTTTGACACATTGGACAGATCGAAGTGTGCAATGATCAGAGAGTTTGATGGTGGTTAGAGCCTAAGTTTGTTTTTCTATCTTCCTTTCTCATACTGTCTTCACGGGAGAGTGTCCATATGTATTGATCTTTCTTCACTAGTGGGCTTTCTTCTTACTGCTCTTCTTTGAGAGTTCTTAATTCTTTCATAAGTTATCACACTCCAACAAAGGAACAACCCAACCAAAGTATAATAATTCTGCTGTATGTGGGAAAGCATGTTTGCTTTGAAGAATTCTTCCTAGCTTGCCAGAAAGCCTTTCTCACAAAAGAGAAAGTTATTTCTACTAGGTTGAGTTTATGTGTTTTTGTCTTATGTTTCTAGATACTTAATATGAACTTGAGAAACTTTGAGAAGTTTGGAATTTCGTGAATTATGTGTGATTCAGGAAAATAAACAAAATTTATCTAATTCAAACACGAAGACATGATTAACTTTAGAGAACTTGTTGACATTTTCAATGTGCACATCAAGGATTAGAAGATATATAAGGTAGGAAGTAAATGTCAGGAGAGAACAATTGTGGTTTGCTAAACACTGCATAAAGCCTAGGTTTTATGCTGTTTATACATCTTTACTGCTTTTTTTGAGCTCATAAAATCATGAAGTGTCCTGAGCTGAATTAATAGATGTTCTGTGTGGGTGTAAGGAAGTCATTTTAAAAGTATCATCTTGCAAGATGTTTAGTTTTTAATTATCAATGACAAAGAAGAATAGGGACAAGATTACCTCATTTACCACTAGGTAATCTTTCATTTTAACACATTTAAAATGTTTTCATTTGACATCTACAGCCAGACTAAATGGTGGGCATCTATACAGAGGGCTTAGATTCAAAGGTAGAGGCATCTATATTTTCAGGACTGTAACTTAGTACCCACATTTAAACTGATTTTATAATATCGAATATGTATTACACACCTGGTGGTGAACACTGGAGTAATTTAATATAGTGTCTCCCCATTATAAAAACCTATTACTTAGAAAGCTAAATTTCCCATGGAATTCTGTGCAAACATCTTTCTTTAGTGTCACTTTTTGCTTTGCTTTAGAGGATTAAAGACGTTGTAATACATAATCTGATTATGTCAGAATATAGGAGTCTTTTCTCATCGTTTCAAACTTTGATATAATAGTTTCTTCTTTTAAGCTTTTTAAACTATATGATACTCAATAAAAAAAATTCACAGCTGAATTTCTCCTTTTATTTTCATTTTTTGAGATGGAGTCTCACTCTTTCACACAGTTCAGTGGTGTGATCTCAGCAACCTCCACCTTCTGGGTTCCAGAGATTCTCCTGCTTCAACCTCCCAAGTAGCTGGGATCACAGGCATGCTTGCCATGACACCTGGCTAATTTTTGTATTTTTAGTAGAGACAGGGTTTCACCATGTTGGCCAAGCTGCTCTCAAACTCCTGACCTCAAGTGGTCCACCAGCCTTGGTCTCCCAAAATGCTGGGATTACAGGTGTGAGCCACTGTGCCCAGCCCACAGCTGAATTTCTATGCAGCAAAATTTCAATCAATATTTTACTCTAGTTCTTGTTCACTGTTCCAATTGATAATTGATAATATTTTTAAAAGGTGAAGGTTATGGAAAGGAGAGAATGGAGTAGAAATTAAAACAGGACCCTCCACATTTGAACATTTAAGAGTATTCTAGAAACTTAGGTGGTTATAAATATTTTCATTCTCCTCATTAGGAAATATTTATTTAGATTTTGGATTCAAAAGCTCTTTTTCTCGTTGTGAATTTTACAGATTTTATGTGGCTCACAGTTAAACTTTCTTCAGGAATTTGGAATGTTCTTTAGGATTTCCTACATAATTCGTGGGCTGCTTATTAAATGAAATACTAAGTTGAGAGACCTATTGTGCAGGTTAAACATTTTATTAAAATAGGGTATGAAACTATGGGTTTTGAGGATAAATGATACAATTAACTTCATGGGAATGCTAGGGATACTGCCACCTTGGGAGGAGAATTTACGGCATGTCTTTAAAAGATGTGTAGACTCTGCCTATTATCTAATTTTATTACCAATCAATTAATGTTGACCTGTCTAGTTGTTGTTAATGGTGGTGACGGGGCAGTTAATAAAAAGGTTGGGTGAGAGAAGTGTAGCAGGGATGGAAGTTTAGGTAAGAATAGGTTTGGGCCTGAAAAACTAAGAATGTCTGGTACACACAACTTCAAACACAATAATGCGTTCTATAAATATTCATAATTATTTTACATAAGGCGATCAGCCATAGTTAAATCAGTCTCTCTCTCTTTCTTCCCCTTGTATCTCCATTCTCCACTCTCTTTCCTCTCCCCATCAAAAGCAAAAACTTCCTAATGTTTAATGCATATCTTTTTGGTTTGGAGCTCTTAGTTTCTTATATTTTTTTAGCCAAAACTACACATTTTAAAGTATATTGAAGTATAACATACATACAGGAAAGCATGCAAAGTGTACTGAAGAATGGTTGCAAACTGAACACACCTGTGTTACCAGCACCCACATCAAGAAATGTAATGTTTTCGGCACCTCAGCTGCCTCCTAAAGCCCCCTCCCAGGCACTCCCACAAAGGGGATCCAATCACCATGACTTCAAACACCCAAATTAGTTTTGAACCTTGTATACATGGAACCATATGATATATACTCTTTTGTGACTGCTAAACATTGTCTCTAAGATTTATCCAGATGATTAGTTTCAGCAGTAGTTTTATCTGATTATTTCTTCATAGTTGTCCACAGTATGGATATACCATACTTTACTTACCCATTTTATTCTTGTTGGATGTTGAAATGTTTCCCAGGTGGCTATTACCAATGCTACCTGTGCATTTAGTTCAGTAAACACATGTAAATATTTCTCCTAGCTATCTACTAGGCATATAGTTGTTGTTTCATAGTGTATGCACTTGTTGAGCTTTAGGAGATACTGTCAAAGAATTTTTCAAAGTGGTTTGTTGATTTATACTCTCATAAAAGTGTGTCCAGTACCTAGAACTGTCAGCTTTTTAACTTTATCCATTTGTGTCTGTGCAGTAGTATTTTATTGTGGAGTTTTTAATAGCTTTATTAAGGTACATATTTAAAATGTACAATCTGATGAGTTGTGACAAACGTATACACTTGTAAAACCATCAACATAATCAAAGTAACAAACATAGGCATCGTCCCTAAAAGTTTCCTCCTGCCATTTTGTAATCGCTGCATCCTCTTCCTCTTTTTCTCCCCTTGCCCCAGGAAAACCACTGATATCTTGTTCTTATGTATATAATTTTCTTTATTTTTACTTTAGCCTCCTTCTAGCTACTTTTAAGAGTTTTCAATTTGTCACTGATTTTAAGTTATTTGATGATGTGTCTCGGTGATTTCTTCATATTTCTTGTGTTGGGGTTTGTTGTACTTCCTGGAACTGTAGGTTTATTATTAATCAAATTGGAACACTTTCTGGGCCATTATTTCTTTATCTATATATGTTTTTTCTGGCTTCCCTATCTCTCCTTTCCTTCAGGAACTTCAGTTACATGTGTGTTAAGCTGTTTGAACTTCTGCCACAGCTTATTGATACTCTTTTTTAAAATTCATACTTCTGTGTTTTACTTTGAATAATTTAAAATATTCTGAGCTTACTAATCGTTTCTTCTGCTACATCTAATCAGCCATTAATCCCATCAGGTTTATTTTTCCTACTAGAAATTTTATATTTTATCTCTAGAAATTTAGAATTTCCATATTGGTCATTTTTATGGTATCTTTCATGTTCTTCTTTACCATGTCCATGTTTTCCTCTACCTTTTTAAATATATAAAATATAGTTTTAATACCAATTTTAATGTTTTAATTTTACTATAAGTAATTTTTCAATCTGTTTTTATTGATTGCTTTGTCTCTTTATTTTGGATTTTTTTTCTGCCTCTTTGCACACGGTCATTTTTAATTGAATGATAGTGTGAATTTAACTTTAATTAAACTTTATGTGTTGGATATCTTTGTATTTATGTAATTATTCTTGGAATGTGTTCTGGGACTCAGTTCTTTTTTTTTTTTTTTTTTTTGAGATGGAGTCTTGCTCTATTGCCCTGGCTGGAGTGCAGTGGCACCATCTCCTGCTCACTGCAAGCTCCGCCTCCCGGGTTCACAACATTCTCCTGCCTCAGCCTCCCGAGTAGCTGGGAGTACAGGAGCCTGCCACTATGCCTGGCTAATTTTTTGTATTTTTAGTAGAGATGGGGTTTCACTGTGTTAGCCAAGATGGTCTCGATCTCCTGACCTCGTGATCCACCCGCCTCAGCCTCCCAAAGTGCTGGGATTACAGGCGTGAGCCACCGCGCCTGGCCAGGCTCAGTTCTTTAGTTGGAAATAAATTTAATTATTTTGACGGTTTCCTATGAAACTGTGCTAAGCATGACCAAAGCAGCCTGTATTGTAAATGTCTATTCAAGTAATTTGTACATTTATCATTGGGGCTGTTTATGTTTTCCTTACTTATTTTTAGGACAGGTAGTCACTTATTGAATATATATATTATATTATATATATATACACTATGTATATATATACACACAAAAAATACACACACACACACACACACACACGAAATATCTTCTCTCACTCTGACATGATTTTTAACACTCCCTGAATAAAAATGTTTTTTCCTGAGGAGGAACATAATAAATATTTGCCTCCCTGAACAGAGCTGTCTGCATTGTAGCAGCCAGATAAATAGCTTGTTAAGATGATGGAGGTCTAATGGGAATTTTGTTACCAGTTCACTACATAGGGAAGTTCACTGGAGCCCTTCCTGGAATCTCCTCAGTCACATTACAATCATGCCATCTACTTTTATTGCTGCTGAGATTGGTCCTATGTGTAGAAAAGTATAAACAAACTTTCCCTATGACATGTGTTTGCCTAGAATGGGCCCTATAGATATTTTAAAAACCTCTGGAGATCTTTTACCAAGAAATATTATAAAATAAATGAACCAGCCTTCCTTCTTATTAAAAACATACTTTTGAAGATGAATGCTTATTCAGAGATGAAAATGTCTATAGAAATATTTTTCTAGAAATATGAATCATCCAATACTTTAGCTTTTCACTTAAAAAAGAAAATGAATCTTTCTGTGTAAATACATCTGCTGTGGCTTGAATGTGTCCCCCCAAAGTTCATGTGTTGGTAACTTAATCTCCAGTGCAACAGTGTTGGGAAGTGGGATCTAATAAGAGGTGTCTAGGTCATGAGTGCTCTGTGCTTATAAATGAATTCATGGTGTTATTGCAGGAGTGGGTTAACTGTTGTTAAAATGCAGTTGTTATAAAAGCGAGTTAGCCCCACTTGTGCTGGCCTGCTCTTTCACTCTCATGCCCTTCCACCATGGGATGACATAGCAAGAAGGCCCTCACCAGACACAGGTCCCTCACTCTTGGACTTTCCAGGCTCCAGAACTATAATAAATAAATTTCTTTTCTTTATAAATTACCCAGCTTGTGGTATTCTGTCACAACAACATGAAACAAACAAAGACAGCATCCAAATGGGAACATGTTATATCAGGTATTTGTGTTTCAAAGGGAAAAGGGTTAATTAAAGAGCTTCAAATTAATCACTGTTAAAATAAGTAACTTCCACTTCTTTGTCTAAATTATTTTAAATATTTATTATACTGAAATTATAATGACTGGGGAATATATCCCTTATTTTTACCTGTCTTACATCCCAGATAATGTTAATCTATTTATCTATTTGGAAATAATAGCTTACTGTGAGCCAAGCACTAAGGATACAAGACAACATAAACTGGACATCAGTCCTTACCCAAAGGAGTTTTTGTTCAGAGGGATGAGATATAGGTAAACAGGCAATGTTAAGTACTATCACAGAGGTCAGTAAAACCTTTAGATACCAGGTGATAGTTTGTCTTGTTAGAGACTGATGCCTGGAGGAAAATATTTTTGAATGTTATATGTTAAGCATGTAATGAAGTCAATAAATCTCATTAAGCCAGGACTTGATGTCTTTTCCAAGTAAGTGAATATTGCAGATATTTAAGTACGAGTGTGTCTAAAGTGTTTTTAAGGGAAAGAGGGGAAAGAAGAATCTATAGAGAGTTAACAAGGTTCTTTTGAAGAAAACTATATGAAACAGAGGAGCACATCACCAGTAATCATTATCATCCCTATCATTATCAAAACTACTACCATTCACTGAGACTTGATTCTGTCCTGGGTGACCCTTGTGCATTGAAACTTAGTATAATGGCTTTCTTTAAGGTCTTGCTGCTAGTAACTAGCAGAGCAAGGACTAGATTAAAAATCTTTCTCTCTTTAAAGGCATGTTTTTTTTTCTACGTCACTAGGGTTTCTAGGGTTTCTCAGAGACCAGCACGTATAGTACATTCTAATCCAGTAAGATGAGAGTAACGAAACCACCTGATAGTAGAACTTCAGCACACAAGTCCATAGGAGATATGCCTAAGGCTCGGACAAATAGGATCTTTTCTATTTACAAACTAAAAGAAGTCCTAAAATATTAGATAATTTAAAGAGGACTGGTAAAGCTATCATGTAGAAACCTCAAGTGGTAGGGCCTGGAAAGGACTCTTAGATATTACAGTGGGGATGGGAGCTGGTAAATGCCTGGAGGGATTGCTTAGTGCCTTGCCCTTACATTTATTAAATTAGATGAGCAATGTGAAACCATAGTTGTTACATATTCTTACCCTCTATAGTTAGAAGGGGCTCAGAATATGCCATCTTAAAATATGGCACTTTCGCTTAAGAATTATTTTGAGCTGAAGGCAATTGAGAAACAAAAGGTTCAGGAAAAGTTCTGTGCCCTCCACATTATGTGCATAGCATTTACCTTCAAGGAAGTTACCTCCCTGTACCAGGAAGAGGAGACCAAATTTTATCACAGGGATGGGCAGTCATATGAGCATGAATGTGCATAAACAAACCTTATCAAAATAAGTCATATCTTCCATTAGTTTCCCCCATATATTTCCTTGTCACTTTCCCACAATTTATCCCAGCCAGAAGCCCAAATCCCCCTTCCTTTGTCTAGTCATTCCTCCACAACTTACCACTCTTTGTTAAAATGGTACATGAACCCCAAAGTCTAATTGCTTTTTTGAGTTTTCACTGCTTTCTTGTGAAGCTCCTCCCCACCACACAAAAATATTAACATCAATAAAATTGTACATTTTCTCCTGTCAATCTGTCTTTTGTCAGTTTAATTCACAGGCTTCAGCCACTGCACCTAACAGAGTAGAGGAGAAGTTGTTTTTATTTCCCCTCCTAGACAGTCTATACCCTAGATTTTTCTCACACAGAATGTAATATAATGTGGCAGGAAAAATATCTGGCCAGAAGTTAAGATATTTATTAGTCTCATCCTGGACATTAGCTACCTCTGTGATTGAGTTAAAGGATTCTACTCCAAGTCTTTGAGCCTAAACTTTCTTATCAGCATAATAAAACGATTAGACTAGAAGAGGATGGCAAATAGGATTCAGTTCATCACTAGAAGGCTTTGTCAAAGAAGGCTGAGAAGCCGTGTGTACCATGATCAATCACTACTGTCTACGATAAGCACTGGAGTGGAGTAACTGCAGTATATGTGTAGAATATGTGTCAGCTCTGGAATAAAAGATGGATAAAATCTCTTCAACTTCTAGCATTCAGTGAATCAGTTTGTACCCTTTAATGGGTTGTTGATACAGGCTAGAGAAATTTATCATATTCCAGATTCCATCAGAGGAAAAAGTGGGCAAATATCTGAAACGATGACACAATGTTTAGGGGAGAAATGGAATCTGTTTTGAGTCTTAGGTGAGAAGAGCAGCAGTAACTCAAGATTTACCAAGGGTGCAATATTCCATTTTGTCCCATGTTATCCAAAAATTGTGTTTGGGTGCTAAAGATACTTATGCAATTAGTATGTAAAGGTAGATATACCACAACCCCTGCCCTCATTCTAATGTTAAGGTTAATTGATGCTTCTGGAAGGAAAATCTTTATGAGGAATCTAGTTAATGTTATCAAAGACTTGGTTTCCACAAACTGATAACGGACATCAAGTTCTTCCAGTGTGAAACAATTTGAATTTACTTAAATACAACCATATCATGCTGCATTCAAAGTTTCAGAATCTTCGTTCTACATAATTTAAGTTTACTCCCACCTCTTTCTTCCAGATGCAGATGTAATTTATGTAGAAGCAGACATTGAAATAAGCCACTCGGTGCTGACTCGTTTTCATTTCCATAATGTTCTTTGGGGGGAAAGTATTAAATCAATTTTAACCTGTTTGGGCCTGCGTCCAAATAATGTGCAGTCCTGTTTGAAGAGAATCAGTTTTGAAATTTGTAAAAGAGGTCATATGAAATGCATTACTCAATTAAGTAAAGGAACTTATACTTTATTATAGAATACTGTACCATCTGCTGGATGAATATAACTAATTACATTTGACTTGGTATGTGATTTTAACAAACAGTTGAAAAATAAAAATTCTACAGTGAATTCTTCAGCAGCACCTGAAATGATAGATACCCACTCAGAAAGATTGCATCCAGCCCTGGTCAGGTTGCAAACAGACTTTCCATTGTCTGGCTGCAGTCTACATAATGTTTGCATTAAAAAGCAGGTCAGTTTCAGTACCTATTCACAAGCAACACAGAAAACTCAAATGCAATGTTGGTCTGCTATCAAAGAGCTAACAAGCTAACATGTTGGAATCAAAATGATTGCAAAGCTTCCCTGGTCATGGAAAAGAAACTACAAGTTCGCTAAGAAGAGTACTGCCAACGTCCCTGTTTTTTAAAAAGCAACCAAACAACTCTGTATGAAATACTCATTGCCTGTAATCCTGCAATTAAGTTGGAATGCTGCAGTGACAAACCAGGCTACAGCTATACTACTCTTTAGTCTCGGGTATGAGGAAATCAAACCTAACTCTTTCTATAGGCTTCAATTGCATCTGTCAAATGGAAATAAGAGACCTTGTTAGGGGAGCTGTTAGGGGAACTGATACAGTTTGGACATTTGTCCCCTCCAAATATCATGTTGAAATTTGACCTCCAATGTTGGAAGTGGAGCCTTGTGGGAGGTGTTTGGGTCATGGGGGCAGATCCCTCATGTACAGCTTGGTGTCATCTCTGCAGTAATGTGTGAGTTCTCACTCTATTAGTTCCCATGATAGCGAATTGTTTAAAAGCCTGGCACCTCCCTACCTAACACTCTGTCACCATGTGACCTCTGCACAGGCTGGCTCCCATCTGCCTTTAGTCATGAGTGGAAGCAGCCTGAAACCCTCCCCAGAAGCAGATGCTGGCACCATGCTTCTTGTATAGCATGCAGAACCATGAGACAAATAAATCTCTTTTCTTTATAAATTACCCAGCCTCACATATTTCTTTATAGCAACACAAATGGACTAAGACAGGAACGAAAGGATATAGAAAGTGTTTTATACCAAATGCTATATAAACTTACCTATACAGATGCTTGAATAACAAAATGATTAGTTAAAAGAGAAACTTTTTTTCTGAA
This sequence comes from Pan troglodytes, assembly GCF_028858775.2. Lineage (NCBI taxonomy): Eukaryota > Metazoa > Chordata > Mammalia > Primates > Hominidae > Pan > Pan troglodytes. Next base: position 52,669,680 of record NC_072408.2, on the reverse strand, counting down.
ATATGACAACAGATGGTCCCTAACTTACCATGATTCTATTTATGATTTTTCCATTTTATGATGGTGCAAAAGTGATACACATTCAGTTGCTCCTTGACTTACAACTGGGCTTTATCCAGATAAGCCCATCATAAGTTCAAAATATCCTAAGTAAAAAGCACACTTTTGACTTATGATATTTTGAACTTACAATGGGTTTATCTGAAGGTAACCCCCATTGTAACTTGAGGAGTATTTGTACTCAGTATCAACCACTGAAGCATCATCGTATTTGACTTTTTCACTTTTCACCCAGATGTTCTTATTATGTGTTGGCACAGCCTTGGTACTTTGTATGAGGCAAACAAATGCATCATTGTAGAAGCACCAACAAGGGTACTAGCTTTATAACTTTTATGGGAACTGTCTTTTGAAGATCACTCATCATTTCTCCAGGAAATGTTGGTAAAATTAATACATTTTTATATTTAAATGATTTGTCTTTTTAAAAAATAAAATAACAGTATATCCTTTTTTAAAATAAAGGGCGTGTTAAAGCATTTCTTCACTTGTTCAAACAATTGAATCTTAATAAAAGGAAGGGTTCCTAACAACTGTCCTTAATAAAAGGAAGTGTATGAATAAATGCACTTTGCACTGGAATCCATAAATGTAAAAAAAATAGTGACAAAAAGCTGATCTATATAATTTGGTGATAAAGAGTTCTGTCTAGGCTGGCGCGGTGGCTCACGCTTGTAATCCCAGCTCTTTGGGAGGTTGAGGTGGGTGGATCACGAGGCCAGGAGATCAAGACCATCCTGACTAACACGGTAAAACCCCGTCTCTACTAAAAATACAAAAATTAGTCGGGTGTGGTGGCAGGCGCCTGCAGTCCCAGTTACTCGGGAGGCTGAGGCAGGAGAATGGCGTGAACCCGGGAGGCAGAGCTTGCAATGAGCCGAGATCGCGCCACTGTACTCCATCCTGGGCGACAGAGCGAGACTCTGTCTCAAAAAAAAAAAAAAAAAAGAGTTCTCTCTAGTGTACACTTCTGCTCTGTGCTGATGGTGTTTATGAAACAAAAGTATTATCACTCTTCAGAAGAGAGTTGGGGTTGAACAAAAAGAAAACAGAAAATTTGTCTGAGAAACAGAAGAAGCTGATAGCATTAGGGCCTACAGGACAAGAGAAGTTTCTCACGAGTAATTTGTGCAGGAATTAAGAGTTCATTAGAAATGACCTTTAAAAAAAAACTAGCTTATTCAAATACTGAGGTTATTTTTCTATAACCATTTTTGCCAGTATGAAAATCATGGTTATCTTGGTGGGCCTATGCAAGACAGCTGAATTCAAAGTAACCTGTTGACATATGGGAATGATAGGAGCAAATGCCAAATTGAAATAAGCAGAAGGAACATATGAAATAAATCATTGCAAAGCTGAACACATGTAGATAGAGCTGGCCAAATTAGACTTTGGGAAAAGCAAGAAAAAGCAGAATGAGATAAATGCTTGGGGTTGGAATCAAAGAATACTGTAATTCTCCTGAGGTCAGAAGAAGTTGCAACATGCAAACCTGAGCTATAGAATTTAAAGGTGGTTACAACAAAATTTTATCTAGAAAAGCCATCAAGGCTTATTCTTTAATTGTACATTTATTAAAGACATGTTACAGGATATCCCTCTTAAGCTGACCTGCCTGTTTACAATATGTGTCTACTTAAGAATGGATTTATAAACATGCATCATTTGCCAAGGTTGAAAATCTCCAACATCTTTTATAAATACATTATCCAGGCATTATTAAAAAGCTGGAACTATTGTCCCAGTGAGATGATTTCTGGCAGGTCTCTGCAGGATTTCCTGTTCTGATATCGTTTGAGTAGGTGATGACCGCACGTCAGTCAGGAGCAATAGGGGCTTGCACCTGTGCTCAGTCAAAATGCATCCTATCAAATCAGGGCACTGGGCTTTCCTTTCAGTAGCCCGTTTAAAGTGGTGCTGACCTGAAAATAATCTTGTCTTACTTTTGAAATTTCCTTTTAAAATTGTTTTGAGCCAATCTGTCAACAGGTGTATGCTTTTTCCGCCAGATAGCAGCAATTAAGATATCAACTGCTATTTCTTTGATTGCAGAGCGCGGGGGATGTCCTCACTGAGCACAGTTTAGGTTAGAGGCAGCATCTGGGTTTCTGTAAGAAGCTGATTTTATCCAGTTTGGCAGCTGATTTGATTGAGAAAATGTCATCAAGTGATGTTTTTCCAGTCACAAAAAGGTACTGTGGAAAAGATCCTTAAAGGACTGTCATGAAGACCCACTGTCCCCACAGTGACTGGACACAGCCATGCTTCTCTTGCTCTATGAGGAGGTTTTGAATTTAAATAATAGAGAAACACTTTAGGTTTTTATTGGCTATTTTTAAACTAGTTTCATGGAGACAGATCTTTAGTGTACATATTAAATTTTAGAGAAATATACTTTTTTGGAATTGATACAATTCTGCTTTTTATATCTTAATTTATGTGACACCACTGTCATTCAAGAAACACTATGAGTTGTTATACCTCCATGACTCCTACTTCTTGGTTCCTTAAAAGCAGGAACTTAGACAGTAATATTAATAATTATTATTATAACGATTACTTTTTATAATGCTTACTGTATATACATTGGCACTGTTCCAAGTACTTTACCTGTATTATCTCATTTAATCCTCACAAAATGCAGGGAAATAGGTACTATTATTTCCCTTGAGCAGATAAAGAAACTGAAGCTTAAGGAGTTTATTTAATATTAGAGTGTTTATATTTATCTTTCTGACTCCAGCTAATTTATTTCCTAGCATAGTGTATCTGTGTGATAGGATTATGTTGTAGCCTGCCTTCAGCAACTGGCTTTCAATCCCTGCCTTGAGTCCTACCCTATAGGTTTCAACCTCTGTTCTTAGTCACTTTGGGCTACTGTGTTAGTCTGTTTTCATGCTGCTAATAAAGACATACACAAGACAGTAATTTATAAATGAAAGAGGTTTAATTGACTCACAGATCAGCATAGCTGGGGGGGGCTCAGGTAACTTACAATCATAGTGGAAGGGGAAGTAAACATGTCCCTCTTCACATGGTGGCAGCAAGGAGAACTGCCAAGCAAGAGGGGGAAAAGAACCTTATAAAACCATCAGATCTCTTGAGAACTCACTTCACTATCATTTGAACATCATGAGTGTAACTGCCCCCATGATAAAATTACCTCCCACCAGGTCTCTCTCACTACATGTGGGGATTATGGGAACTACAATTCAAGATGAGATTTGGGTGGATACCACAGCCAAACCATATCATTCTGTCCCTGGACCTTCCCAAATATCATGTCCTCACATTTCGAAATGAATCATGCCTTCCCAACAGTCCCCTGAAGTCTTCACTCATTTCAGCATTAACTCAAAAGTCCACCATCCAAAATCTCATCTGAGACGAAGCAAGTCTCTTCTGCCTAGGAGCCTGTAAAATCAAAAGCAAGTTAGTTACTTCCTAGATACAATGGGAGTACAGCATTGGGTAAATACACCCATTCCAAATTGGAGAAATCGACCAAAATGAAGGGACTACAGGCCCCATGCAAGTCCAAAATCCAGTGGGGCAGTCAAATCTTAATGCTCCAAAATGATCTCCTTTGACTCTATGTCTCACATCCAGGTCACGCTGATACAACAGGTGGGTTCCTATGGTTTGGGGCAGCTCCACCCCTGTGGCTTTGCAGTGTACAGCCCCTCTTCTGGCTGCTTTCATGGGCTGGCATTGAGTGTCTGCAGCTTTTCCAGGTGCACAGTGCAAGCTCTCAGTGGATCTACCATTCCAAGGTCTGGAGGATGGTGGCCCTCTTCTCACAGCTCCACTAGGCAGTGCCCCAGTGAGAACTCTGTGTGTGGGCTCCCACCCCACACTTCCCTTTCACACTGCCCTAGCAGAGGTTCTCCAAGAGGGCCCCACCCCTGCAGCAAACTTCTGCCTGGACATGCAGGGATTTCCAAACATTGTTTGAAATCTAGGTAAAGGTCTCCAAACCTCAATTTTTGATTTCTGTGCTCCCACAGGCTCAACACCACATGAAAGCCACCAGGGTTTGTGGCCTGCACCTGCACCCTCTGAAACAACAGCCTGGACTGTACATTGGCACCTTTTAGCCACAGCTGGGATGCAGGGCACCAAGTTCTCAGAGTGAACAAAGCAGCAAGGCCCAAAAAGCATTTTTTCTTCTAGGCCTCTGGGCCTGTCATGGGAGGGGCTGCCATGAAGATATCTGACATGCCCTGGAGACATTTTCCTCATTGTCTTAATGATTAACATTTGGCTCCTTGTTACTTATGCAAATTTCTGCAGCTGGCTTGAATTTCTCCTCAGAAAATGGACTTTTCTTTTCTATTGCATTGTCAGGCTGCAAATTTTATGAACTTTTATCCTCTGCTTCCCTTTTTTTTCCAATTCTAAGCCATATATTTGTGAATGAATAAAACAATCCTTTTAAGAGCATCCAACTGACATCTTCAACACTTTGCTGCTTAAATTTTTTTTCCTCCAAATACCCTAAATCATCTCTCTCAAGTTCAAAGTTCCACAGATCTGTAGGGCAGAGGCAAAATGCTGCCAGTCTCTTTGCTAAAGCATAGCAAGAATCACCTTTGCTTCCATTCCTGATAACTTCCTCATCTCCATCTGAGACTACCTCAGTCTGAACTTTATTGTCCATATCACTATCAGCATTTTGGTCAAAAACCATTCAATAGGTCTCTAGGAAGCTCCAAACTTTTCTACATCTTCCTGACTTCTTGTGAGCCCTCTACACTGCTCCAGCCTCTTCCTGTCACCCAGTTCCAAAGAAAGTTCCACATTTTTGGGTATCTTAATAGCAGAACCTCACTTCTGGTACCAACTTACTGTATTAGTTTGTTCTCACACTGCTAAAAAAGACACACCCAAGACTGGGTAATTTATAAACTAAAAAGGTTTAATTGACTCACAGTTCAGCATGCCTGGGGAGGCCTCAGGTAACTTACAATCATGGCGGAAGGCAAAGCAAACATGTCCTTCTTCACATGGTGGCATCAGGAAGAAGTGCCAAGCAAGAAGGGGGAAAAGAACCTTATAAAACCATCAGATCTTGTGAGAACTCACTCAGTATCATGAGAACATGAGAATAGCATGAGGGTAACTCCCCCCCCACCCAATGATTAAATTACCTCTCACTGGGTCCCTCCCACAACATGTGGGGATTATGGGAGCTACAATTCAAGATGAGATTTGGGTGGGGACACAGCCAAACCATCTCAGCTACTATAACAAAAATACCATACGCCTGATGGCTTAAATATAACAAATATAAATTTGTTCTTCATAGTTCTGGAGACTGAGATGTCTGAGATCAAGTCCCAGAATGGTCTGGTTCTGGTAAGAACCCTCTTCCTAGTTTGCAGATGGTTGCTTTGTTACTGTATCCTCACACGGTAGAGAGAGAAAGCAAGTTCTCTCTTTACAAAAGCACTCACCCCATCATGGGAGCTCCATCCTTATGACCTCATTTAACTCTAATTACCTCCTAAAAGCACACCTCCAAATACAATTACTGGATAGAGTTGTCCAGGTTCTTGGCCTGTTGAACAAACAATTGAACAAAACACACAAAGTAAAAAAAAGAACAAAGCAACAAAAAACAAAGCAACAAAAGACAAAGCAACCGAAGAACTGGGTACCGAAAGCAAGGATTTATTGAAGACAATTCACAGAGTGGGAGTGGGTGGCTCCAGAGCAAGCAAGTGGCTCAAAAGCCTCTTCAATTAGAGTTGTTATTAAGCTAAAAAGAACCCAGCAACACCCTTTGGTGCCTCCCAGAAGCCTACAATTGGCTACACCCCATGGTGGACTGGCCTGAGACCAATCAGTAGAGACCTGGCACAGAGTCAATCAGAGGCTGAAATGCCTTGCTATCATGGGAGAAAGGATGTGGTCTATATGTTGCACCTGAGGCTCTCCTGCCTATACCAAATGGCTGCACCTGCTGTTCTCCTATCCATGCCTTAACCCTTGGTCACCCCAATTCCCTATATTCTCCTACCTCAATAACATCCCATTGAAGATTTAGGCTTCAACACATGAATTTCAGGAGGATGGAAACATTCAGTCCATAGTATGATCTGAATCAGTTAGGAATCAATACTGCCTTTAATCCCTGGCAAGAGTAACTACTATTACTCAAATCTAATAAAGATGTATGGAATTCATAATATATCTCTTAACATTCACTCCTAAAGTATATCAAGTACGTCCCATTTTTAAAACCACACTGATTGGCTGTTTAGTTCATCCATTCATTCATTTATTCACTGAACAACTATTTATTGAGTGGTGAAAACCAAAATGGTGGAGTCAAGACCTCACTTTAAATCAAGGTTCTGCCATACACCAGTTATGTGATCTGAGGCAGGACTCTCTAGCTAAAGGAACAGGGTCTTTGGAATCAGGCAGACTTCAGTTTCTAATTAATTGCATGGCCTTGAATAAATTACTTAACTTATCTGAGCTCCAGTTTCTCAATCTAGAGAAAACACAGGATTATTATGAGGAGATTCACTACAAGCAGAGTACCTAGCACTTGGTTGAACAGAGAGCACACATTAAATTGCACCTATTGTTAATATATAACTTCTCAGGGAGAAAAGATCTCTTTGTCAAGGTAGATGTGAGGAGATTCTCTGGGAAAGGCAGAAACAAGGTGACCAGAACTCCACGATCCACCCCACACCCTGGTTCACAGCGTACTTCTGCTGCAGGGAGCCATTCCATCTTCAAGGCCCAGAGAGGCATTCCTACATCACCCCATGGTTCAGGCTGGAGTGAACAAACACTGGGAAGCTGAATTATAAGGAAATCGCCCAAAACTTCTCCTGGCCTGCCGGGCTTTCCATCTCTTTTCAACTTTAAAGAAAATATCACATATTTATTCCCTCTAAGCAGGTTCATAGGGTGTTTATAGATCATGCAATCCCACACAAGGTGTAAAGTAGACCCTGCAATCCTCAGAGAACATTCACATGGATTCAACTGATTATGATGATGATCACTCATCACAGATGTCAGAATGATTGGTGCTTCTTACTTGAAGAGAGTCAGGTGTCTGAAAAGCCAGCCACAAGTAATTACACATAGAAAGACAGAATTGGAAGTTTTAAGTCTTTTTTTCCTGTTACTAGTCTCTGATTTAGAAAGCATTTAATTGATTAAAAAGAAGGCTTAATTTCTCTTTCACTTTGGAAATAAGTACTGTATTGTTGTGTGTATGGATATTAGACATCAATAGCTTCTTCTTAGTATTCAATATTTTCTGGGTGCTCTATAATGGATGCTTTTCATTCCATTGTTTATTTCTGGACCTCAAGTATAGAGGGTTTATGACTTTCATCTCTAATTAATTGTCCATTGCCTCCTTTTCCAACACCCATTTGCTGTCCTCCACCCACAGGCTCCCATTCTAATACGACGAATATAAATTATTTTATTTAGATGTAGTCTTATAAAACATAGCCATGTATTTTTAATGTAAGTTAATGGAACTTCTTTCACTTATTTATATTATCTTCTATGATGCATGATAGAGTTAGTTTTACATGATATAAATTACATGATAGAGCTTTCTGTAGTCCTTATTAGGTTACTTTTAGATAGTTTGTATCCTTACATTTTATATCTAGGAACATAGTTTTTGGTTGCTATTGTGGTGAGAATCCCATTTTTAATTATATTTTCAATTTGTTATTACTGGCCATCTTAATTAGCTACTACCACAATAATACTAAGCAGCAAAAAAATCTCAAGCTCAGAGTCTCAATATAATAAACATTTTGGTTTTATTTTTGGTTATGCTTCAACTTATATATCACTCATTTTATTACTTAGCTATTGCCACAGTAATGCAGTATAACAAACCAGTCTAAAACTGAGTGGCTTACAAAACTAAGCATGTCTATTTTTTCTCAAGGGTCTACAGGAGGGTTAGGGCTCTGCAGGACATGGCTAAAATCACCTGGGCTTGACTCTAAGCTACAATTATATGCAGGTTTGCTCTATACATCTCTTCATTCTCCTTGGAACGCTGGCTACCCAAGGAATATTCTTTTGATAACTAGCAGGAATGCAAGAGGACAAAACCAAACCATTCAAGTAGGTTTAAAGCTTCTGTTCTCATTCAGTCCACTAGCAGGCCATTGGTCAAAGCAAGTCAGATGGCCAAGGTCAGTATCACTTTGGAAGGAAGTATACTCTGCCTAAAGTAGAGCCTGGAGGATAGCACTGCCAAGCTTTATAATAGAGGGTGTGCATGTATAATCCTGTTTTATAATCTCTACTGAGATAGATAAATTCTATTGATTTGTATAAGTTCATTTGTGTTTTGTTTTTAATTCTTGCTGAACTCTCTTACCACTTCAATAATTGTTGAAACTTTTGGGGTTTTAAGGCAGATAATTATGTATTTTGTATATAATGAAAGTTTAATATCCCCCTTTTTGATGCTTATATCTATTATTTCTTACTTATTTTCTTTTTTTATTATTATACTTTAAGTTCTAGGGTACATGTGCACAACGTGCAAGTTTGTTACATATGTATACATGTGCCATGTTGGTGTGTTGCACCCATTAACTCGTCATTTACATTAGGTATATCTCCTAATGCTGTCCCTCCCCCATCCCCCTACCCCATGACAGGCCCCGGTGTGTGATGTTCCCCTTCCTGTGTCCAAGTGTTCTCATTGTTCAATTCCCACCTATGAGTGAGAACATGTGGTGTTTAGTTTTTTGTCCTTGTGATAGTTTGCTCAAAATAATGGTTTCCAGCTTCATCCATGTCCCTCCAAAGACATGAACTCATCCTTTTTTATGGCTGCATAGTATTCCATGGTGTATATGTGCCACATTTTCTTAATCCAGTCTATCATTGATGGACATTTGGGTTGGTTCCAAGTCTTTGCTATTGTGAATAGTGCCACAATAAACATGTGTCTTTATAGCAGCATGATTTATAATCCGTTGGGTATATACCCAGTAATGGGATGGCTGGGTCAAACGGTATTTCTAGTTCTAGATCCTTGAGGAATCGCCACACTGTCTTCCACAATGGTTGAACTATTTCTTACTTATTTTCTTAACAGCATTGCCCAAGACCTACTTTGCTGAAGAATAGTGGTGATAGTGGGAAACTTTGTCTTGTTTCACATCTTGAAGGGAATAAGTATGATGCTTCATCATTAAGTACAATGTCTACTGTAGGTTCTTTGTATCTTACCAAATTAAGGAAGTCCTTTTTTATTCTTGGTGTTTGAAAAGTTGTAATGATAACTAAATCTTATCAATATTTTCAATGCATTAATTGAGATATGCAATTTTTTCTTAGTTGATAATGTGTTGAGTAAGGTTAATAGAATTTATGTTGCTATTTAATTCATACTTGCTTTATTAATTTTTAAATACTGAAAGATTCAGTCAGTATAATTTAAAGGATTTTTTCATCTGTGTTCATTAGTAAAATTAACCTGTATTTTTTTGTTATTTTTATTGTTTTATCTCATTGTGTAAGTTTATAATAGTTTGATAAAATGAGCTAGATAGCTTTTACTCTTGCTTTTTTTCTGAAATAACTTTTACAAAATAGAACTACATCTTCCTTACAAGTTTGAACAAAATTACCTGCAAAATCATCTGGGACAGAATCTTTTTTGGAAGTTGAGATTTTTTATTGCTGTTTCAATGTCTTTACTGTCTTTGCTCTTTTCACATTTGCTCTTTGCTTTTTCCTCCTCCCCCTTCTTGCCTTTCTGTTTCTCCTTCATTTGCTATAAACTCACATCAGCTTTACTTAGATTGTAAAGACCAATTATTGTTTTATTCTAAATGGCTAATAAAACTTCCTAGAAAAATATTATGGCTAAGGCATGACTTTGCTGATTTTAATGAGCATATAGTTCTTCATAATACTCTTACCATTTTTAATTTCTATCATGGCTAGTTGTTTCTCCCTTTTCACTCTGTATTTTGTTAATTTATCTTTTTTTAAATCGGTTTTACCAGAGGTCTACCTTATTAAACTTTGCAAAGAACTAGCATTCAGTTCAATTAATCTTCTCTATTTTTATTTTTCTCCTCATTTTATTTATTTTGGCCCATATTTTTATTATTTTCTTTATGTTTGTACTGCTACTTTATAACTTCTTGTGCTGAATGATTTGCTTATTTATTTTCAACTTTTATTTCCTAATAAATATGCTTAAATGAAATAATATATTTAAATGTAGACGAAGCTTTAATTTGAAGCCAGCAAACTTAGAAATGATTAGGGGTATTTTCATTTAATTTTACACTATTTAAATGTAGACGAAGCTTTAATTTGAAGCCAGCAAACTTAGAAATGATTAGGGGTATTTTCATTTAATTTTACACATTTTGTCCTTTTCCTTATATTTTCCTTTCTAAATTCAGGAGTTATTCGTATTGTTAAATAATTTTATATACTATGTGGTTTTATCTATTCTTCATTCATTTCTTTGAGATGTAAGCTTGTTAAGTAGGGAAATGAGGGCATAAGAGCATACAGGGCAGTTAAAGGTGGTAGAAAAATGGATTGTAGTTCCCTGTAAGGTGATGAATTATTGGAATTTGGAAATTAGATTGAGCTAGAAAGAGTGAAGCCAGTGGTCTGGAAATAGGATACTTGTAATCAAGATTATGGAGTGGTTGCAGTTATCAGTAATAAAAAGATTTACGGAATTCTCAGCAGTCCCTTCTCATTTGAGGAGAAGAGATCATGGTTCTGGAAGGCCAGTTATCATAAACATCATCCACGTGCATACTGAAATCACCTAAGACTTATGACAGGTATTGATATGGTTTGGCTATGTCTCCACCCAAATCTCATCTTGAATTCCCACATGTTATGGGAGGGACCCAGTGGAAGGTAATTGAATTATGGGGGCAGGTCTTTCCTGTGCTGCTCTCCTGATAGTGAATAAGTTTCATTAAATCTGATGGTTTCATAAGGGGGAGTTGCCCTGCACAAGCTCTCTCTTCTCTTGTCTGCCACCATGTGAGATGTGCCTTTCATCTTCCACCACGATTGTGAGGCCTCCACAGCCATGTGGAACTGTAAGTCCATTAAATCTCTTTCTTTTGTAAATTGCCCAGTCTCAGGTTTGTCTTTATCAGCAGCATGAAAATAGATAATGTAAGCATGGTGCTGAAGAGAATGACAGGAGCCAGGAGCTAGATGTTCAGGGAATGACAGGGTTAGTAGACAACCGCAGTAAGAAGAAATAAAGGGTTGGCCTGAGAATCAAAACTGGAAGTATCTGGGGAAGAGGACAGAGACTGAACAAGAAGCAACAAAGAAATGCTAGGAAGGCATCTGCCATATCTCCGAATTCAGGAATAAGAGGGGCATGAGAGAGAAAAGAATCACCACTGAAAGAGACTATGGGAAAGTCATGTCCTCCAGGGAAATCCAGGTTTTATTTAGAGCCTGAAGGTAAGGGAAAAGTAGAGCAAAAAGGTCAATGATCAGAGGGATTTGCTGATGACTGATAGGGACATCTGGAGGGCCCAGTGGAAGGGTTCAGGACTTAGGAAAGGGTGGAGATTGGTCAAAGAAGGGGGTATAAGAAATGTAAGGTATGGGAAATAAGAAAGGACCTAAGAGTCCTAGACTTCTTCTTTTTTTGAGATGCTCTTTTGCCCAGGCTGGAGTGAAGTGGCGTGATCTTGGTTCACTGCAACTTCCAACCCCCAGGTTCAAGCTATTCTCCTGCCTCAGCCTCCCAAGTTGCTGGGATTACAGGCACCCACCACCACACAGGCTAATTTTTGTACTTTTAGTAGTGAGACAGGGTTTCACCATGTTGGCCAGGCTGATCTCGAACTCCTGACCTCAGGTGACCTCCCCACCTTTGCCTCCTCCCAAAGTGCTAGGATTACAGGAGTAAGCCACCAAGCCTGACCTAGACTTCTTTTAGTGACCAATGTAAGCAAGATAAAGAACAGATGAGATAAGTCCCCGTGTTCTTAAGGTAGACAGAGGTGATAGGAATAGTACGGGAAGCCTTGGAAAAGGGAAGGGGGCCTTACAAAGGCAGGAAAGTCTATAAAAAGATTCCATTTTGTTCCATTTGCTTCAATAGTTCTGTTTCAGGGGTCACATGCTGTTTAGCTGTTGTTGTCTAAATAACAGTTGTTCCCATCAGAGAAGGGCTAAAGCTCATGTCTCTCCTGGTGAATTTAGGAAAGATGCCCCAGGCAATGAGCTCCCAGGCACATCACAATTCCATTTGTGGTCTCACTCCAAGCAGGAATTTTTAAAATCCTGGATTCAGCTTTATACCATTAAATAGCAGTAGCTGCAGCATTGGGAAGACCCTCTCTTTAGGCTGTAATCCGCCCGCTCTGGGGAACTAGGGAGGAAGAAGTAGAGGAATGGCTTCCGGGCTTCCTCTGGTCAAAAGGCCTTGCTCTCATTATTACCCTTGTCTGAAATGTTCTCTCCTCCTCCATCTTTCTCCTCTTTCTTAACTCCAGCCCAAGGGTCACTTTATGAGGGAAACTCTCCCACATTTCCCAGTCTCGGCCTCCTTGGTTTACGATCTCCAAGAACCTGTTCCTTCCTTCAGAGCATTTATCTCAATTTGTAATTACATACTCATTATTATGATTATTTTATTTATGACTGCGTTCCCACAAGCCTGTAAACTTCATGAGAGCAGAAATGGTGTCTTTTGATATTTGTCACAGTATCTCCAGTATTCTGTGCAGTGCCTTACTTGTAATACTCATTTAATTAATAAATAAATGAAAGAATTATTTAAAGGAATAGCCGGTGATGCTAAGGACAATTTCCACTAGAGACAAACATTTTTTATAAAAGTAGGAGAGCAGATTCAAGAAGAGCTTATTAGAATTACCACTGTCTATGTCAGGTAGCATTCTAGGACAAAGTACCTCATACATTTTTTTCAATTGCTATTTATAGTTTTTACTTCTCTGAAATTTCTAACCTGATACTTGAGGGGTGGGAAAGGGCAAACCAATAAAAACTTAAAAGCTGTCCTATATATATTTCTTTTTCTTTTTTCAAACTTTCATGTAGAAAAATTACAGGTTTTGACTCACCAAAAATATTTTGGAAACTGCTGAATTAACTTTATTGCTTTGATTGATTGCAGATGGTGACATAGACAAAAGTAAGGCATAGTATTTCAAGGTCAAGTACTACTGCATTTCAATTAAATGGTGGATGAAGAGAGAGGAACATCCTTTTTGAATTCTCTAAAGTATCAAGTCTCATCTACTTTGAACAGTTTTCTCTATGAGACTGCCTTGCTGAGAAAATGGTTGCAAAAACCAAGGTGAATGGTTGATGACGAGATAGTGATAAAAACATGAAATACATTGACGGGTTTGTAGTGTTTAACGACTGATTTTACTAATCTGATTCCTCAACTGTGTCAGTGGTATCCTTTGCTTTCTTTGATTTTACCTACACATCCCTACCCCCATTTCCTTCTGCTCTTCTAATCTGACATTCTGGAATGTCATCTTTATTAGCTTGTTGATAATGTTGTACTGCTAACTAAATGGCACTTCTACCCATTTCTGTCAGGGTCCAATCAGCATGGTTAGGGTGATATTTAGGGATCATAATGATATGTTAGCAGTGAATAATTTTAACATATTAACTGTTTATTCCTCTGGTTGTCAGGCCCTGAAAAAACAGATGACAGTAGCCTTGGTTGATTTTACATTTCTTTTGGCTGAGATCATTAGTATATTGAAGTGTTAAAATGTCACTTCTGACATTTTTCTTTGCAATTAAAGTTGGTTCATCTCACATTTGTAATTTTTTATTTGTAAAGAAAGTAATTGGAAAGTAAGCCCTTTTGTTCATTCAGTTTCCCCATTAGGGAACTTTCATATTAATGTTATAAATATTCTTAATTATTGTAGTAGCACCTTCAGCAAAATCAATTGCCATATCAAGTTGATAATATCATACAATATACATATTTACATAAATCCTCGAAGCTATTATTCTATTTTTTTTCCATAAGTTATTGGGGTACAGGTGGTATTTGGTTACATGAATAAGTTCTTTAGTGGAGATTTGTGAGATCCTGGTGCACCCATCACCCAAGCAGTATACACTGCACCATATTTGTAGTCTTTTAATCCTCACCTCCACTTCCACTCTTCCCCCCAAGTCCCCAAAGTCCATTGTATCATTCTTATGCCTTTGTGTCCTCATAGCTTAGCTCCCACATATCAGTGAGAACATAAGATATTTGGTTTTCCATTCCTGAGTTATTTCACTTAGAATAATAGTCTCCAATCTCATCTAGGTCATTGCAAATGCTGTTAATTCATTCCTTTTTATAGCTGAGTAGTATTCCATCATGTACATATACCACAGTTTCTTTATCCATTCGTTGATTGATGAGCATTTGGGTTGGTTCTATGATTTTGCAATTGTGAATTGTGCTGCTATAAACATGCATGTGCAAGTATCTTTTTTGAATAATGACTTCTTTTCCTACAGATAAATACCCAGGAGTGGGAATGCTGGATCAAATGGTAGTTCTACTTTTAGTTCTTTAAGGAATCTCCACACTGTTTTCCATAGTGGCTGTAGTAGTTTACATTCCCACCAGCATTGTAGAAGTGTTCCCTGATCACTGTATCCACACCAGCATCTACTGTTTTTTGATTTTTTGATCATGGCCATTCTTGCAGGAGTAAGGTGGTATCGCACTGTGGTTTTGATTGGCATTTCCCTGATCATTAGTGATGTTGAGCATTTTTTCATATGTTTGTTGGCCATTTATATATATTCTTTTGAGAATTGTCTATTCATGTCCTTAGCCCACTTTTTCATGGGATTGTTTTTTTTTTTCTTACTGATTTGTTTGAGTCCATTGTAGATTCTGGATATTAGTCCTTTATCAGATGCATAGTTTGTGAAGATTTTCTCCCACTTTGTGGGTTGTCTGTTTACTCTGCTGACTGCTCCTTTTGCCATGCAAAAGCTCTTTAGTTTAATGAGGTCCCAGCTATTTATCTTTGTTTTTATTGCATTTGCTTTTGTGGTTTTGTCATAAAATCCTTGCCTAAGCCAATGTCTAGAAGGGTTTTCCCAACGTTATCTTCTAGAATTTTTATAGTTTCAGGTCTTAGGTTTAAGTCCTTAATCCACCTTGAGTTGATTTTTGTACAAGGTGAGAGATGAGGAGCCAGTTTCATTCTCCTATATGTGGCTAGCCAATTATCCCAGCACCATTTGTTGAAAAGAGTGTCTTTTCCCCACTTTGTGTTTTTGTTTGCTTTGTCAAGGAGCCATTGGCTGTAAGTATTTGGGTTTATTTCTGGGTTCTCTATTCTGTTCCGTTGGTCTATGTGCCTATTTTTGTTCCAGTACCATGCTGTTTTGGTGACTGTGGCCTTATAGTGAAGTTTGAGATCAGGTAGTGTGATGCCCCCAGATTTGTTCTTTTTGCTTAGTCTTGCTTTGGCTATGTGGGCTTTTTTTTTAGTTCCATATGAATTTTAGAATTGCTTTTTCTAACTCTGTGAAGAATGATGGTGGTATTTTGATGGGGATTGCATTGAATTTGTAGATTGCTTTTGGCAGTATGGTCATTTTCACAATATTGATTGTACCCATCCATGAGCATGGGATGTGTTTCCATTTGTTTGTGTCATCTATGATTTCTTTCAGCAATGTTTTGTAGTTTTCCTTGTAGATGTCTTTCAACTTGTTTGTTAGGTATATTCATAAGTATTTCTTTTTTTTTTTTGCAGCTATTGTAAAAGGGATTGAGTTCTTGATTTGATTCTCTGCTTGGTCGCTGTTGGTGTATAGTAGACCTACTGATTTCCGTATATTAATCTTGTATCTGGAAACTTTGCTGAATTGTTTTATCAATTCTAGGAGCTTTCTGGAGGAGTCCTTAGGGTTTTCAATGGTCATATCATCCGTAAACAAGGACAGTTTGACTTCGTCTTTACTGATTTGGATGCTCTTTGTTTTCTTTACTTGTCTGATTTCTCTGGCTAGGACTTCCAGTAGTATGTTGAAGAGGAGTGGTGACAGTGGGCATCCTTGTCTTGTTTCCGTTCTCAGAGGGAAATTTTTAAACTTTTCCCCATTCAGTATTATGTTGGCTCTAGGTTTGTCATAGAAGGCTTTTATTACATTAAGCTATGTCCTTTGTATGCCGATTTTGCTGAGGATTTTAATCATAAAGGGATGCTGGGTTTTGTAAAATATTTTTTTCTGCATCTATTGAGATGATCATGTGAATTATTTTTTTTGTTTATGTGGTGTATCACATTTATTGACTTGTGTATTTTAAATGAATGTTCTAATAGTTTCAAATCATTTGAAATAAATGTTCTAGATAGTTTCAAATCCTTTCAAATCATCCCATGACCTTTGAAAAGAAGTTAATCCATTTATTGACATTTTTCAAGTCAGCAGTATATATATACATATGCATGTTATACATATGTGTATGCGTAAATACACATATATATTAGACCTGCAGTATACATTGATAAAAAAGTTATTAAAGTCTTTGGAGATGGATGATGCAATACAGGCAAAGAATAAAATACAAATTTAAAAGTACAAAGTACGACTGAAAACATATATCAAAAAGCAAATACATGAGGAAAATATTCACTTCAAATATAATAGACAAAGGGTTCATATATAAATATTTCATATTAATTCATGATAAAACTACTAGGAATCTAATACAAAATATAGTGGGGGAGAGGACAGAGTACTTGAGCAGACAATTCACAGAAATGAAGTATAAATGATTAATATATACATGAAAGATAATATTTAGCTTCACTAATAATCAAAGAAATGCAAATTATAGTATCAAGTGAACATTTTCCTAGCAAGAATAAAAATGTGTAATCTTTTCAAAATGTAAGTTCAGGTCAAAATGGTCTACTAAGTTTAAACTTGAAGGTACCCCTTTTGCTTTGAACACATAACAATGTCAGATTAAGTCTAAAAAGAGCAAAGCAGAAAGACATATCAGGGTTCAAAAATAAACTCATGAAACTCTAGAAACAATTTAGAATATTTTAAAGTCATAACATATTTCTATAAGCTTTATGCTAATATAACTTCAAAGACATAAACAATTTCTCAATAAAATTAAAAGGTTCAAAATCAATATAAGAAGAAACTTTTAAAAACCTGGAAAGATAATCATTAAACACATTTACTGATCAATCAAAAGTTTCTCTCTAATAAAGACTCACATATATATGAAAACTTACATGAGCGAGTGAGGAAATGGTGAACCATTTAATAACTGGTGCTTGCTATTGGTTATCTATGCGGAAAAATGACATCCTTACCTTACTTCATACATATAAATTAGTTCCAGCTGGAATAAAGGTCTCAATGACTAAAGAAAAACATTAGATATTTTTATTAAAAATATGAAATATGTCTTCATAAACTTGTGATAGGAGATGACTTTTAAAAATTAACCAAAGGCACAAATTATTTAAAAAAAATATAAATTTGAATATTAAAATTGAAATGTCCTAGGCCCAGTGCATTGGCTCACACCTGTAATTAATCCCAGCACTTTGAGAGACCGAGCTGGGAGGATCACTTGAACCCAGGAGTTTGAGACCAGACTGGGCAACAGAGTGAGACCTTGCCTTATAAAACTTTTAAAAAATTAGCCAGGCAGGGTGGCATGCACCTGAGATCCCAGCTATTTGGGAGACGGAGGAGGAAGGATCACTTGAGCCTAGGAGGTTGAGGCTGTAGTGAGCCATTATCATGCTATTGCACTCCAGCTTGGGCAACAGACCAAAATGCTGTCTCAAAAAAAAAAATTAAAATGTCCTGTATCAAAAATGTTATAAACAAATCAAAGGACAAATAACAGATGTAAGTTAAACAAAATATTTATAATTGACCAATATATTACATCTGAAATACGGAAAGTATTCTTTTATTACAGACTTCTATTACTAGCAATATGTCCAACTAGAGACTCTGAAAACCTTCTGCCAAAAACATATGAGAGTGTTTGATAAAATACATACTTTCATGTAAAAAATAAACCTGTGAGATAGTAATAAACTGTCCTCCTGCCAGAATCAAAACAATAGCAGAACTTCAGAGAGATAAGTAGGCTCTAAATCTTCTGGATATACTGTTCTCCTAGAGCAAAGTATTCTGGGACAAAGCCTTGGATGCAGCAGTGCCAGAAGCCATATTGAAAACTGTTCTGGAGATAGTTGGTACAAGAGATGCTATATCATCAGGGAAGTGGTAAACTAAAACATAAACTAAATGAAAATTTTCCCGCTCATCTTTGGCTCTAGGTACAGATTAAGAAAAGTTTTCATGCAATTACAGGAACACTGGCTGGTCTCACAAGGGTGTGATGCCTGAACCAATACACTTTGCATAATGTTAAATATACAAATTCTATAAATAGAATTTAAAGCTGATCCAAGTCTGCAGTGAGCTTCAGTATATAGAAAAGCAAATGCATTTTGTCCCTGGAGGAAATGTTATTCAACTTATGCCTCAAAATTTCTATAAACAACCAACTTTCAAAACAGATTGTCTTCCAGTATTAAAATTATCAGTTACAATATACAAAATAAATGTATATTATTTTGTGCTTAATAAATTTAACAAAATACAGGATGGAAATTAAAAAATATGAACAAGGAGAGGTTATAAAAATAAGAACAGTTTGCAAAGAAATCTAGAAAAATCCTAGAAATAAAAAAATCAATTCAAATTAGAAACTTATTTAAAGGGTTAGGCATAACTGAAGAGAAATTTAGGGAACCGTATCATCATATAATTTCATAAAAAATCACTCATAATGTAACACAAAGAAATAAGAGAAGGAAGATATTAAAGAAAAGTAATTATTAATATGGAAGAAGGAGACATAGGAATTCAAAAAGGAAATACAAGAGATGAGGGAGAGAAAATATTAGAAAGAAAAATGTAGAAATTTTATTCAGAATCAGTGAAAGCTATGAATCCCTAGATTGGGAAGCCCTTTGAATTTCAAACAGGGTTATAAATAAAAAAATCATCAGTAAATATTCTAGTAAAACTACAATACATCAAAAACAAATAATATCACTCAAAAGAAGACAGAAAAGCAATTTCTTTAAAACAATCACTAATTAGATTGACAGCTGATTTCTCTAGCAAAGATGAAAGCTAGTAGGCATTAAAATCTTGAAATAAAATAGAATTGAAAACCGAGAATTCAATGCTTAGAAACTCTATATTTTAATAATGAATGAAATATAAAGATATTTTCAAATATACAAAGAAAAGAATAGTCCGTGTCTAAACTATAGACCAAAGTGATTTCTTCTGTCTCAGATGAAATTTCTGATAACTAAGGGAATAAAAAAGTTAAACATGTGAGTAAATCTAAACAAACATTTTTGTTATTTTTAACATGTAACAAATAATAATAGTGTTGTTTTTTTTGTTTGTTTGTTTTTTGTTTTGAGATGGAGTCTCGCTCTGTCATCCAGGCTGGAGTGCAGTGGTGCCATCTCGGCTCACTGCAAGCTCCACCTCCTGGGTTCGCACCATTCTCCTGCCTCAGCCTCCCAAGCAGCTGAGACTACAGGTGCCCGCCACCACACCCAGCTAATTTTTTGTATTTTTAATAGAGGCAGGGTTTCACCGTGTTAGCCAGTATGTTCTCTATCTCCTGACCTTGTGATCTGCCCGCCTCGGCCTCCCAAAGTGCTGGGATTACAGGCGTGAGCCACTGTGCCCAGCCAATAGTAGTGTTTTATTATGGCATTATAATTAAGCAAAAATATTATATAATAATTATATGTAAACCAGGAAGAACTGTTATTGCAACTAAAGTATTCTAAAGACCTTATATTGTTTAAAATAAGGATAAATAGATTAACTTTAGTCTTTGTGAAGTATGCATGTCAACAGTTCTGTAAGAATAAAAAGAAGAGAAAAAAGGGCATGCCTTTTAAGTGAGTGGGAGTTGGTGAAACAAGAAAAAAAAAACAAAAAGAGAAAAATATCCTCAATCTATTCAAATAAAGAAAATGAGAGAGAAGAAGAAGAGACAGAAGAAGGAAAAAGAGGTGAAGGTGAAAGAAAGGGAAAGGAAGAGGGTAAGGATAAGGACAACTCTAATTAAATATCTTCGTAGTTAAACATTTACTTATTAACACATTTCTCAGTGGTTTACCCATTTGTTTTTACAAGAAATAGGTGTTATTAATTATCCTAATTTATAGTTTACAATTGAGAATCTAAACTATAATACAAACGTCACATATCAACTTGAAAAATTGTTGCTAAAGTATTTGCAGGAAACAATGGCCTTAAATGCATGATTTTTTTGTGGTAAAAACACAAAACACAAAATTTACCATCTCAACCTCTTTTAGGTGTACAATTCAGTAGTGTTAAGCATATTCATATTATTGCGAAAGAGACCGCCAGAACTTTTCATCTTGTAAAACTGAAACTTTCTACCTGTTAAACAACTCCCCTTTCACCTCCTCCTCTCAGTCCTGATTATTCTACTTTCTGTTTCTATGACTTTAATTGCTTTAGATATCACGTATAAGTGAAATCATACAGGGTTTGTCTGTTTGTGACTGATGTATTTCACTAAGCATAATGCCCTCAAGGTTCATCCATATTGTGGCATGTAACAGGATTTTCTAATCTTTTTAAGGCTGGATAATATTCCATTTTTTGTACAGACCACATTTTGTTGATCTATTCATCTGTGGATGGACATTTGAGTTGCTTCCACTTCTTGACTGTTGTGAACATAAGCGTGCAAATATCTCTTTAAGGTCCTGCTTTCAATTCTTTTGGACAGATACCCAGAAATGGGATTTCTGTATCATATGATAGTTCTAATTTTAATTTTTTGAGAAATAGTCGTAATGATTTACATAGCAATTGCACTATTTTACAATTCCATCAACAGCGTGCAAAGATTTCAATTTCTCCACATTCTTGCCAACACTTGTTATTATCCATATATTTTTTAGTAGCCATCCTAATGGGTATAAGATGATATATCATTGTGGTTTTGATTTGCACTACTCTGATTATTAGTGATGTTGAACATCTTTTAATATGTTAGCATTTGTATATCATTTGTGAAGAAATGCCTATTCAAGTCTTTTGCCTACTTTTTAATCAGGTGGTTTAATTTTTTGTTGTTGAGTTATGAGAGTTCTGTATATATTTTGGATATTAACCTCTTATCAGATATATGACTTGCAAACATTGCCCCCTATTCTGTAGGTTGCTTTTTGACTCTGTTGATTGTGTCCTTTGATACACAAAAGTGTTTAAGATTGATGTGGTCCTATTTGCCAATTTTTATTTTTATTGCTTGTGCTTTTGGTGTCTTATCCAAGAAATAATTGTCGAGTCACATGCTTGTTTTTTTTTCCCAAAAGGCAGAGTGTTAAGTATCTAAGACATTAGAGAAAGAATCAGAGAAAACCCAGACGAAGTAGTACAAAGAAAATTAAAAAGATAACAGAAACAATTAATTAAACAGAAAACAAAATATAATGTGGACGATTAACAAATACAAAAATGTATTATTTGAAAAGACTAATAAAATTTAGAAGCCTCTTAATTACATTCTAGCAAGTGTGATTAAGGAAAAGAGAAAGAAAAAAGAAATGAACGACACTAATATTTGAAAAGTAACATAACAAATACATTAAAAACCCTAGATCATAATGGTTTAAGGAAAAGAATGTTTCACATTGTAACTCTATTTGATCTGACTGAGAACCAAATCCCTGAGAAATAGTTAGCTGTTTTAAAGTAGAGTGGCCAATGGTTACGAGCAAGTATTTTTAACCTTGTTTTGAATCCCAGCCCTGCCACTTAACTATCTTTGTGTAAATTACTTAACCTGTCCCTACCTTGTTTACTTATGTCTAAATGGAGATTATAGTAGTACCTTCCTCATAGGGTTGCTGAGTTATTAAATTAAATTCATGAATATATTTTACCTCTCTTGCACGTAGTATGTGATAAACAAATATTTGCTGCAACTATGACTAGAGTAGTAACATGGAATAACTCTAGTGGAGCAATATTCTTTCCACTGTTTCTGCTGTTGCACTTTCTGAGCTTTTCAGTGCTTATCAACATAGTTCTATCTAGTAAGGCAGAATGAAAGGGAGAGCAGATGAAATAAAAATTAAAAGTTACATTTCAGCAATGCTTATTAGAGTTTGGAGAAGGAAGTGAAACTTGGTAACTTGTATTTTAAAAATTTATACCTCTATTTTGCCTATTCATTGACAGTTGGCTATACTCAGGCCAAATTTATACAGCAACCGTAAGCAGTTCTTCAGTTTAAATCAATTAGTTTAAATGAAGTTCCAGTTTAAAAACTCAAATCAAGTCAATAAATCATATTAAGTTCTTTTTGTGTAATCCAACTTTTATTTTATTTTAATAACCGTTTAATTGTGTCATTTGCCAGCAAGTAAGGCCTTTAAAAGTGTTATTGTGTTTTGTCCAATATTATATTGCTATCTCTAGCATAAAGCATGGCACACACTAGCCTCTAATCATTATTTGATCGATGAATAAAATAAGTAGCAACTTATTTCCATGTAGCATCTTCATCAATCTCCAGGAACTTACTTGATGTACTTATTTTGATTATGTTTCTGCTTTGTTTCTAATTTTTATCTATATCTCACACTTACCATTTTATCTCTGCCCGTGGAACTTGGACTGGGAGACAAGTTATCAAAGAAGTTGCTCACGCCTGTAAGCCCAGCACTTTGGGAGGCTGAGGTGGGCGGATCATGAAGTCAGGAGATCGAGACCATCCTGGCTAACACGGTGAAACCCCGTCTCTACTAAAAATACAAAAATTAGCAGGGCGTGGTGGTGGGCGCGGTGGTGGGCGCCTGTAGTCCCCGCTATTCAGGAGGCTGAGGCAGGAGAATGGTGTGAACCTGGGAGGCGGAGCTTGCAGTGAGCCGAAATCGCGCCACTACACTCCAGCCTGGGCGACAGAGCGAGACTCTGTCTCAAAAAATAAAAAATAAAAAAAAATAAAAAAGCACTGGCTTTGAATTCTGACTTTGGCAGTTACCTCCTGCATCATTATTTTGGGTAAATTAGTTACCCCTTTGAAGTTCCTTTTCATAATCTGTAAAATTCGTATGGAATTTTAGAAATAAAGATAAGACTGAGCTGGATTTCAATCCCAGTTCCAATACTTCCTAGCTTGGGGAAAGTCAATTATGTAATCTTGAATTAATATCAATTTCAAGTATATACTAGAGCTGTCTTTATGTAAAACTTATACAGTCCTATGAGACAGCTATTATTATTTCCGTTTTACAGATGAAGAAGCTAAAGCCAAGAGATCTTCAGGCTCCTACCCAAAGATCTATTCTGTCCTGTCAGACCTTCTTAAAGGTTATAATCTGAACTTTGCCCCATAAACCATTGGCTTGATTTCAGGGATACATCTTGCTATAGCAGAGTGGACAAGAAGACAATGATATTCTAGTTCTTGTACCTAGAAAATAGATGGTGGAGCGAGGAGAATTCTGATCCTTGTGAGTTGACCCATCTTCATGGACATGATATTTGCCTTGTCTTTGGGGCTAAGTTCTTTGTGAAGTCCTTACATTAACTTCTGAAATTTCCCAATTTTCCAATGTAGTTATGAGCATTCATAAAATACATATGATATCATTATGTGGGATAATTTGAAATGGTGGCATATTGAGGGATAGTTTACCTATCATAGTAGCTAAAACCATATACAGTCCCACATAAACAACTTGGAAATATCTCCAGGCAGTTGCTTCAGGACTCCAACTGTACTTCAAGCCATACCTCATAGACCAGCTTAAACTCAGGCTGCTAACTTTCAATTTCAACTGAGATGTAGAAAGTCACAAAAGACTGTTATTCCTACCTTAACAAAAACAAGTCAGATAAGTAATATTACCATAATTTTGTGAAACTTGTCAGAGAGCTGAGAAAGGAATGAGTTCGCTGTAGGAGAGAAGAGACATCTCAATGGTATGGTAGTGGAAGGAGCAAACCTGGCACAAATTGAGAGAAAAAGAAATCAGGAAAATTTTAAACAAAGTTTTCATGGTCATATATGTATTGACATGATGGATTGGAATCCCAAGGTGCAAGAATCGCAGAGTGAATCCACACTCATCTTTCAATCTTTTCCTGTGGTGCCTTCACATAGTGCATGACGGCAGCATATCAAAGGCTGGGGGCAGGGGAAAAGGGCTGAGAAAATACCTCCAAGGTGCATGAACCCTTCATCAAGTGACAGACAGTAGTCTGAAAAGGGCTGGGATTAGGGCAGCAGAGCTTACATGACTACTCTCCCAAAACACTCAGAGCTTTTACAGATTGTTTGCCAGCAGCCCATCAAAGGATGAGGGTAGGGCAGGAAAGCCAAGACAGATCTCTCAGGAGTGCAAAAGGCCACTACATGGTAGTGGCCCAATGAAGACAAGGTCAGGGCAGGAAAACTGAGATAGATCCCATCTTCATGCCCAAAGTGCACCAGGCCTTCACCAGATGGAACACAGCAAAGAGCAGCTAGATGCAGGGAGAGCTCTTGAAGTGCAGAAAGTAAGTGGAGGAGGGGAGGGCAGAGGTGCAAAGAAAGCTTCCTAGAAACTGCAAAGCTATCTGCTGGATTATAAAGCAGAAGGAGATATCTTACAGGTAAGAATGATGATAACTAGGGCTGGGCACAGTGGCTCACACCTGCAATCCCAGCACTTTGGGAGGCCGAGGCAGGTGGATTGCTTGAGCTCGGAAATTTGAGACTAGCCTGGGCAACATGGTGAAATCCTGTCTCTACCCCAAAAGACACAAAAACTAGCCAGGCATGGTGGCACATGCCTGTAGTCCCAGCTACCTGGGAGGCTGAAGTGGGAGAATCACTTGAGCCTGGGAGGTGGAAGTTGCAGTGAGCCAACATGGAGCCACTGCACTCCAGCCTGGGCAACAGAGTGAGACCCCATCTCAAAAAAAAAAACCAAATAAATTAAAAAATAAAAAGAATGATGATAGCTAGGCTGTAAAGTATAGCCAGGTCTTTAGAGTCTTGCTGATGCATAGATCTCAAGACCTGCAGATCTCATCTTCAAGACTTTTAAACCCGGAGATAAGCTGAATCTAATTAAAGCCATAACAAAACCCAGACCAACTGAATTAATGATTAAATTGTCTCAAACTCTCACCATCACAGCCTGATAATGGAAGCAATACTATTTTCTAGCAATAAATATTATGCACTTCAGTGTCCAGAGTACGTTTTCACACGAAGTCTGGGATAAAATGAAAAATTATGAGACATAAAGCAGGACAATGTTACCTAATGGAAAAAA
The DNA here is from genome assembly GCF_028858775.2 of Pan troglodytes. Lineage (NCBI taxonomy): Eukaryota > Metazoa > Chordata > Mammalia > Primates > Hominidae > Pan > Pan troglodytes. The sequence goes on along the minus strand of NC_072408.2, from coordinate 52,644,181 downwards.
CATTCAACAGACACAAACCACAGTTGACCCAGATGTTGCCATGAACAGATAGGAGCTTTAACATAACTACAATGAATATGTGAAAAGTTCTACTAGAAAAGATAGGCAACATGTGGAAATACACTGAGAATTTCACCAGAAAAATGGAATCTATAAAAAGATAGCCAAATGGAAATTCTAGCACTGAAAAAGTACAATTCTAGAATTGAAGAATTCACTGAATGTGCTTAGCAGAGACTGGATACAGCAAAAAACATAGATTAGTAAACTTAAAATGGGTCAATGGAAATATTTTAAATTAAAACGAAAAGAGAAAAAAATAGGGAAAACAACTTGAAAATTTCATCCAAGTTTTCTGGGGCCATACCAAGCTGTCTAACCTTGTATAATTGGAGACCAAGAAGGAAAGAAGAGAATGGATGGTTTAGAATATTTGAAGAAAAAAGGCTTAAGAGTTTCCAAAATTGAAACAAATCAACCTGGAGATTCATAAAACTTGGCCAAATTCAAAACAGTAAAAATACAAGCAATATCACATTTAGACACTCCTCATACTTCTGATAATGATAGATAAGGAGAAAAATCTTAAAAGCATCCAGAGAAGAAAAATACATTACATTTAGGGGAATAAGAATAAGAATTGTGGCCAGTTTTTTATTAAATATAATGAAGGTCAGACAACAATGGAATAAAATTTTTAAATTGCTTAACAAAAATCTGTTAACTTAGAATTCTATACCCAGTGAAAAGTAAGCTGAGTCTGTCTCTAGCAGTCCTACACTAAAATAAAGGCTTTAGGCTGTAGGTGAATGATAGCAGATGGACAAGTGGATCTGCAGGAAGGAATGAAGAGCATTGTAAAGTGAAAATATGTGGCTAAATATAAAAGAACATTTTTATTATCTACATTGTGTGTGTGTGTGTGTGTGCAGTTAATTGCTTTAAAAAACTATTAACTCTTTTAAGAAAAAATAATATATTTTTAGGTTGATAACATATATAGATGTAGAATAAATAACCAAATAGAACAAAGGCCCAGAGGTGGAGGTAAATGAAATTATACCATTATAAATTTCTTACATTGTTCAAAAAAATAGGACATTCTTAGAAGGTAAACTGTGACATATGTGTATGTTAATATCTAAAATACTGGTAAAAAATACAAAGAGGTATAGCTAGAAAGTCAATAGAGAAGATAAAATGGAATAAAACATATTTAATTGATCAAAAATAAAGCAGAAAAATAAAGAAGAGACAAATAGAAAACAAATAACAAATTGGTAGACTTAAACTCAATCATAGCAATAATTACATTACATAAAACAACCCCAACCATCCATTTAAAAGACAGAAATTATTAGACTGCATATGAAAAGCCCAACCCAACCATATAATGTCTAAAAGTATACTTTAATTATAATAAAATGCACTTTAATTATATAGACTTAGACATGATGAAAATAAAATAATGGGAAGTAACATATTATGCCAACAAAAACATAAGATATATATAGCTATATCATATATATACATATTATGTATATGTATAGCTATATTAATATCTGACAAAATGAAATTCAAATCAAGATGTATTATCAGATATTATCTTTTATTACTTCTTAAATGGAAACACTTCATGATTATAGAAAGTTAATTCCTTTAAGAATGTTTTCTAGAATTGTTTTCTAACAATTTTAAATATGTGTGCACCTAAGAAGAAATCAAATATTTGATTTAAAAATGACAAAAATAAAGGAAGATACATGCAAATCTATAATCATGGTAGAGGGTTTTGACACTCAGTTTCAATAATTGATAGAACAGGTAGACAATAAATATGGATATAGCATATTGGAACAACACTATTAACTAACATGACTAATTGACTTTTATAGGGTACTACATGCAGTAACCACAGAATACACTTCTTTTCAAGAGCACACAGAACATTCATCAAGATAGACCACATGCTAGGTCATTCAACAAGTCACAGTACATACCAAAATGTATTATGAAAGTAGGAAAAGAGAAAACTACAATTCCATCCAGCAATCCCACTACTGGGTATATACCCAAAGAAAAATAAATCATTATATCGAAAAGATACCTGCACTAGTATGTTTATAGCAGCACTATTCACAATAGCAAAGATATGAAATCAACCTAACTGCCCATCAATAGATGAGTGGATAAAGAATTGTGGTGTTTATAATAGTATTCCATAGTGTGTGTGAGTATGTGTGTGTATAACCCCTTTATATATACATACACCATGAAATACTATTTAGCCATAAGAAAGAATGAAATCATGTCTTTTGCAACAACATGGGTGGAACTGGAGGCCATTATCTTAAGTGAAACAAGTCAGACACAGAAAGGCAAATACTACATATTCTCACTTATAAGTGAGAGCTAAGTAGAGTGTAAACATGGAAAATGATTTTTAAAAACAAATAACTAGAAAATTTTAGAAATAAAATAAAAATGCTACTTGTCACAACATGGATTAATCTCAAAACCATTAAGATACTAGACAAAAAACAATACAAACTATGATTTCATTTACATTATGCCCAAGAACAGGCAAAATTAATCTTTGCTGATAAAATTAGAAAGTGGTAGTGGCAGTTGTGGGATGAAATGACTGCAAAGGAACGTGCTGGAATTTTCTTGGGTGATATAAAATAGCCTGTATTTTTATTTACTGGTAGTTTTGTGGGGCTATATAGTTACCAAAACTGATTAACCTATAAATTTAAGGTTTGTGCATTTTATATACACTTATGCTTCAACAGAAATGAATAAACAGATAACAAAAAATTCCAGCTATTGACTCATCTTGGAACAAGTTCACCTTTAGGGTGTAATTCCTAAGCAGTATTTCTCCCAGTGAGTAATACAGACCACCTACACAGAAATAACCCAAGGGCTGTGTTACATATCAGATTCCAGTGCTTTACTCACATCATATCAACCAAAATAAAATGCAATCATGTTAAATATATAAAAATGTGTAAACATACACAGATATATTTATGTATATCTATATGTAGAGAGATGTAAATATTGGAGGAATTTAAAACATTTTCATGGTTAAATTATAATATAAATTCTATTCAATTTATATTAAATATTAATCATTAAATTTTAATAATTAAAATGGAAGAAAAACGAGCTTATCTGGCTTGTATATCCAACCTATCATTTACTAACCAAGCTTTTGAAAGAAATTCTACTGGGTGCAGAAAGGTAAGAAATAGGGGAAGAAAGAATATAATGTACCTGGCCATATTCTTATATGCATGTTTGTAACTTAGCTTTCATTTAAATATCATGGATATAATTTAAATAGCAAATGGTTCTTGAAGGCACTACTGTTTCTCTCTCCCTGGTTTATCACTTGATTATTATTTAACAGGGTTTCCCCAGGGACTAAAACAACTAGATTCAATCTGCCATGCTAAACTAGAAATCATGTCATATTTTCTAGCTCAGATAAAACGGTCACCATTCTTAGGCTGTGTTATGTTACCTGAGCCTGGTTTCCTTCTTCCATTATACCGTGTAGTTCCAGCATTCACTTCCTCTCCAAATGCTGTATGATTGTTGTTTTGTGTGTGTCTCTTGTAAGAATAGAGGCGTTCTCTAGGCCCTAATATTTTGGTGGAAAGAGCACCTTCCATACTGAAATCAGTACTCCATTGGTTGGAAATGGCCAATACATGCTATTATTAAGTACCTGGTTGGAGTCACCCTTTCAGTGCAAGCCATCAGGGCATTGGGGGAATGCTGGTTCTGCTCTGTAATATAAATTACTTCTTCCAGTTTTACTTTATTGCATTCAGTAGATCAATTTAAATTATTGCCAAAACTGTATTGAACAGGCTTCTCATTAGACTGCAAAATCCTTGAGGGCAAGGATTCTTTCTTCAAAACTATTTTAATTGCAGGTCTAGTACGTGTTAGGTGCTTGATTGTTGTAGAATCAACAATCAAATCATTGTTGATTCAATGTACAAATTTGTAGAGCTAAAATCTATCCTGTTTCATATTTCATATTTCCCTCTCCATCTTTGGACAGAGGTTTCCTACCAGTTACTAATCCATTCTATTTTCCTCACTTGTCGCCATATGTCTTCCCATTTTGATTTCAGAATATTATGAAAGAAGTAAGCTCTTTCTTGTCCCCTAAACCTGTCATACCCTGTGGGAGCTGTGCAATCCAGGAACACTAAATTGCTTGTAGTTCATATGCATACAACAAAATGTGTCCTGCCTCCTTGCGTTTTGCTCATGCTCTCTCCTCTGGCTGGAATACCCTCTCCCCATCAACATTCATCCTGTGACAAACTGATACTCTCTTTAGGCATCCTCTCTACCAGAAAATCTTCTCTGATCTCTTAGCCCCAGAAGTGTAAGCTGTTCCTCTCCTGGGAACCTGCAATATCACCTGCCCAGTCTTAACTGTTCTTATTACATTATATTCATCTGTGCCATATTACACATTATGTAGCTGCCTCTTTCATTAGACTATGAGCCTATTAAGCATGAAGAATGTACAGTATTTATATCTCTATATCCCCCAAACACACAGTAGATGTTTAAGTCATGTGGTTTGAGAGAATGAGTCCTGCCAAATGCTGAGTTCACACATGGTACTCACAGCATTTCACGCACTGCCAGCCCCGTAATGTTAGGAAGTAAATGAGATCATATCTCCTTTTAGGTAGTGACTGACTAATTTTTTAATAATAAATGCCAAAACTGTGGGGCGGAGTTGCAAATAAAGTCATCAAACTATTGTTTCTGAACCTTTCTACTTATCTGGAGGACACTTGCCTATCTCTGGTCCTCTGGAGTCTCTCCCATTCTCTATACAAAGGAGCAAGAGCTAGGACTAAGATGGTGATTATGAGAATAGAAAGGAAGGAATGGCTTCGAACAATTCTCAAATGAGCAATGAGCAACAGCACTGCTTATGCATGAGGATGGAGAAGAGTCAAGAAGGAGTCATGCATGGTTGCAAAGCATTGAGCCTGAAAACTTCCTGGGGAGAAAATTTTCGAGGAAACTGACCGACAGTAACCTGCCAATGGCATTGGCCCATGGAGACAAAGAGATGTTATTTCAAGCAGAGGCCAGAGGAGCAGCATGAACATCAGAGAATGACTTAGCTCTGAAAGAATTGCCCAGAAAACACTAAGGACTGTGAGCTGAAGTTGGTCCCCTTCCCTCTCTTTCATGTGCTGTCTGGCTTTCTCTCTTCTCCATCTCCAAAGCTTTCATCCAGCTGACCAGTACTCACCCTCTGAGGGTCAACCAAATATTTGTATAGAACTTTAAAGTTCACAAAGCCATTTCACACACATCGTCTCATCAACCCTGTGAGATAGATATGCATGCTTATTTTAAAGGAATAGTCAAAGAACCTGAATAGTAGCAAGGGGCAGAATCAGGGGTTGAGCATGAGGTATTCTGATTTTGTATTTATTCAATTTTTACTATTCAACATTATATCACATTCTCTAAGAGAAAGAAGTATAAGCAATGGCCTTTTGACCTCAGGGATCTATCATCTTATTGGGGAAACAAACATAAAATATATCAGTTGATGAGAGAAAAAATGTGTGCATTCAAAGATTATATATTAATAAACATATAGCAATATGTTAATATATAAAATTATGTAACAACTGCCACATTAAATCCAATAGTCCATCTGGGAGAAGAATCCTTTAAATATTTATTCAGGCTCAGTGGCCAACGGCACAGAACACTGTAGAATTGGAGCATTTGCAGAGATTTTATAGGACCACTAGACTTTCTTTATTTGACTACATAGAAACTGTGTCTTGAGAAACTGAATTTCTTTACTTATAAAAATGTAAGTAATATTTTCTCATCTGATGCCAAATAGAATAAAGCATACACATAAAAAAAGAAAAGCTCCATAAAGTCAGCATGATTGTTAAAAAAAAAAAGGAAAACTATGTACATTTTTAAAATTAGATATATGTTTTATGCATTTTAAACTGAAATGGGAAGATGGAGCTCCTGGTGCACATAGTAGAAATATAACTTTAATATATAAGCTTTACATTTATTGACTTTTTTATATTAAAAATTCACTCTTTAATAATGGCAGAAGAAAATAAAAATTGATTTCAAAAAGGAGTAATTTAGTTCTCCAGGAGGAAATCACTTTGACCCTAATTTAAAATAATTTACAGGAGATAAGTTCTCTCTAAGGATCATGTTATACTTTTGAAGTTTACTCTTTTTCAAGCGGGAGGCAATTCGAATTTTTAGAGGCTAGTGTTTGCGGCAAAATTTTAAAAAGGCAGTTTTGGGATTCCTTTCAAATCAGCACTCCATCCCCACCCCAGTACCTCAGTTCTCAGTGAAGCTGCATAAAAATAGATTTCAGTCTTCATGTTAAAGACATTTTGCCAAATTCCATGGTTTTCACAAACAAAATCATTTTTTTCTTATTCTGCCCTCAATAAAAATGAAAAACAGCTTCGAATTACTCCTCCTAGGTTATTCATGCAAAATCTTCCTTCAGCTTTTTGCCACCCAGGAGATGAGTTCTTTATTTCATTTAATAGAAGATTTTTAATTAGAAGAGCTCTACTACAAACAAGAACAAAGAAGGTAAGGAAGGTTCTGCTGGGAAAAAAAAAAAGGCTTGATTTAGAGAGGGAGCAGACAATTCATTTGATTTTATTTGTTAAATTAAGCTATTCTTTTGTTCTTCCAGAGAGGCTGTAACACAGAGACTGGGAAATGCACAAATGTCTGGAGACCTATCTCTAAGAGGAGAAAAGTGAGTCATTAAAGACACCCAGTTATGTGTGGGAGTCATCACTGAGGGTCAAATTATCAGGCCAAAAACAACTGGGCATAACTCAATTTCTGGAGCTGTTTCATGTCAGGGTTAACTCCCACTTCAAAGAAACCCAACAGATGGGAAATGAAAGTTCAGAACTTCTTCTTTTGAATCTGTTTTCAAAATGGCTCACGCAGTTTGCAGTCTGCTGTCTTTGAAAGTCAAACTTCAAGGCTTATCATTACTATTTGCCTTTTATCGAGAGCCAATAATATGCCCTGAAGATACGCATGTACACATAAATTATTATTCCTCACTTTTGGGGTTGGTGGTGATAACATTGCTCTCCTTTGAGGAGAACATGGCTGGAAAACTTGATGAGGGATTCCCACACATCTGCAATAAGAAAACCATGTCCAAATCAAGTAGTTGCAAAAGTGACTCATAAGATGAGATGACTTTCCAAGAAGGATACTCCACCAGGATTTGGATGCAAGTTTCATAGAAGGGAGCAAATGAAGAGCTTTTGAAAGAAAAAGAGGAAAACAAGACCCTGTCACATACACACACTCCTTCTTTGGTCAAATAGAAATAAGCAGATTGCCCCAACTGAATCATCTCTGCCTTCCTGGTAAAGAGATCTTCATTGTACAAAGAAAATTAAAATCTCTTTGAGTAGCTTCAGACTTTGCTTCTGAACTTTTTCGGATCCTGAAACCTATTAAGGTCTGCAATTAATTTGTTCTCTCCTCTGTGCTGCCACAGATCATGTTAGTAACTGGTGATCCAGATTTAACTAGGCCTTGAGCATGAAAATAAATACAGGGGTCATCATCATTGTAAATGAATCGGTTTCATCTAGTTCCATCCTAAACTAACTGGTTTAGAAGTTTCTAGGAGGTATCACAGAGCTTAGTAAAACAAAACAAACACATAAAACAGCTCTGCTTTCTGTTTTGTGGAGCAGAGACTCTTACTTTTTTATTAGAGGCCTCGATCCTGGGACACTTCTTTCTCAACCTAGGATGGCCTTGCTTCGTTCACATCCTCCATCTCCATTCTGGGCTCTAACGGCCACTCCACCAAGATGGGGAAAACATGGTCAAGAAGATTCTAGCACTAACAAAGTCCCAGGCAAGCTCCTTTAGGAAACCACTTTGACTCATCCAAGGAGTCTTGCTTTTATTATTATTTACAACTGATTTAAAACTTTCTTTCCTTAACACAGTCTCTCCTTTGTATTGCATATTGTATAATATCAATGAATTTTTCATCTTTTTTTTGAATAGTTAATACATGCCCGTGGTTCAATCATAAACACATACTATAAAGTCTATCGTAAAACTTCTCAGTCTGCCCAAGACTCACAATTCTGCCTAGTTCCTATCCCTATATGAAGGGAGGTAAAACAAATATGGCGTAATATAAGGATATTTCCCTATAAGGATTTCCTGAGGTTTGTAAAATTTGTTTATTGGGCATTTTTGTTTTACTTCTCTTCATTAGAAATACAGATGACTGAAAACTTTGCAAATTTAATTATTGAAAATATTTTTAAAAGACAAAAAAATCATTGAAAATGTAGGGGGGAAAGACAATTAAGGTTTCCAGCTGTTCATAGTCTTATTATTAAGGAATATTTATAAACCAAAATTAACTTTAAGTATTTCCTTTTTAAATATGCAATACTGTCTTCAAATACGTCTCATGCTTTTGTGTCTTCAGGCATCTGTTTCCAGCTGTTTATATTTCTATTATTAATTGAATATATTTACAGCAAAGCTAGTGTTGTGCCCTTTTGTAATCACTGCCAGTATTCTGTGTGCTCATGCTAACAGATTCACCTAGAAAAATGCCCTCTTTTCTCACCATCCTCTTAACTTACCATCACCATCACCGTTCCCATGCCCCACTACAACATATATTGTGTGACATATTTTAAAGCGACATCAACATTATAGCTGATGCCTAGGAGGAGGAGAAATGTTTCTTATGTCTACAGTGCATGTGATTGATCTTGGCATATTTTTTTGGAGGAAACTTAAAGTTTCACATAATGTAAATCTCAGCAGTGAAGAAAAGTAAAAGCCTCCAAAATGACTTAGAAAATACAGAAAGAGACAGAGAGAATTATCTTCAAAGAAAAAGCTGCTAAACACCAGAATCAAAACAGTCACTAAAGGACAAATGTGCTCCCGGGAGAAACAAAGATCTCTTCAACATGAATCATATAATGAAAAAATAATAATTCCAAAGAAAGGGGAAGTAGAATCCATACAAAATCAGAATTTAAAATATATATGACTAAGGAAGTCAGAAGAGAAGAAATAGTGAGTTAAGGTTATACAATTTTGAATTCTGACTCTCATTTGTAATAGTTCAGTGCATTTATAAAGAGAGGCCTATTTTTCTTGGCTATTATATCAGCTCTGTCACATTTCTTTCTTTAGATCTCCCATGATGTTCTTTATCTTATAGAATTGAAACTGAAGGAGAGCCCAAGAACATTTTCTCTTTTCCCCAATAGTTTAAAATCGTTTTTAAAGAACAATTTTCTACAATCACAAATGCTTGGAAGAAGCCTCTAAAAAGAAGCTCAAGCAACTCAAGTACTTTAGCATAAAAAACAATGTCAAATATATAAGAGTATAAGCTAATCTTCTACCAGGGAGGAGAATGTGACATACAGGATAAAGAATACAACCAGACAAAAGCAAAAAAACTAAAGTGAAGTCAGATTAGAAGTTAATATTTCCCTTTTCTTTATTTGTCAGATCAAGTCAATTCTCTGATTCCAGAAATTTAATAAAATTCAGAACAACTAAGAATAATTTCCTTTGGGAGAGAAAACCATCTAGCAAGAACATAGCTAGCAAAGGACCTATGCCTTAGTTCCAAGGTTTGGCACTTACAATATACACACAATATACACAGTTCTAATCACATAATGCTAATGATAAGGAAGGAGCTCAATCACTCTATTTCCTAACAGTGACAGTATCAGTTATTTATTGATTCCTGGTGAAATAGCCTACAATATTTTCCTTTCACACCATTGGAAAGAATTGTAATTACATGGAAATCTGTGATAATGTATTAAGAATCTCATGTTGCTACTCTACAGAGCACTTAGAATGGAGTAACATTACTCCATACATGGCAATTAGAGTGCAACTAATTAGTGTCACTTACTGTGAGAAGCAACTGATTAATTATGTTTAGACATTGCTGCTGAGAGAAAACTCAGAGTCTCCAGCTTCTAAATTGCATGCTCTGCCATTCAGCTAATAGAACATCTCTGCTAGCTTGATAGTTACTGGATATTTAATGCAGCCTCATTCTCTGGCTTATACAGGCACCCCTGAAGTTCTGCACTAATGCTGTATTCATGAAACTACTGTATATCAAAATTACAGTGTACTTTTCCCTCTGTCACATTAGGAGCATAATTAGTGAGGCAGCTGTGCAGCTACAAACTTCTAGGCTCAACGCAGTGGGCAGTAATGTATTTCATTGTCATAGAAACAATATCCTGGCACCTCCAGCACTTGGGCAACTTTCTTCAATTTGGAAAATGATAATTGCTCAAGGATTCAAAGGAAAAGAGAGTGGTAACTTTGTCACCCTCTGCAAGCTACTGTGTCCAGAAGGCATTTTTAAAAGGGCCCACCACGACATACCAAATTTAGCCAAATTCTTATTTATCCTCAATTCTCCAGTCCTTCTTTCCCGAGATGAATCTGATGATTGCCTCCCCCACCGTCATCATCTCCATGTTTATGCCACATCAGGGTGGGAAGTGAGGCCAGATGGTTATTTGAAAGTGTGTCAGCCTGCTTTGCAGCTGTTCTGAAATTTGCTCCTAAGGCTGCTAGGGAGAGAACCCATACTCCATGTCTGCTCCATTCAGGGTCAGCAGAGGGAGAATCCACGACAAGCATTTATTCCTTCTTACAAATCCGCCAAATCCTGCTCAGAAAGCATGGAAGCATCCCAGAAGTGTTATGAAAAACAACCTATAATGATGAACAGAGCCTGGCCCACTGGATTTATGGAGAGGTGGGGCCTCATTGGCCTGAATTTCTGGGTTGATAACTAGTCAACTAGTATAACCTCTCTCTTTTCATTCTTCCTGTTTCTCCCTCTGCCACTGCCCAATTCCAGGCTTTTATTAGCTTCCATCTGCACTACCCATTTTTTAGGTCAGTCATCTCATACTTTAATATGTTAATGAATAAGCTGTGCATTTTGTTAAAAGGCAGATTCCAATTCCGTAGGTTTTGTGTTTGGCTCAAGAGTCTTTATTTCTACTGAGCATCCAGATCCCCTCGATGCTGCTGTTGACCAACCACATTTTGAGTAGCAGGTAACTAAGTGATTGCCTTGTGTTCAGTTTCTCCCCTTCTAAAACACCCTTTCATATTGCATTCAGAATTATTTCTCTAAAGTGACATGTCATGAAATGTGCCCCTGGGACTTTCTGTAACAGAATCATCTGGATCTCCTATCAAACCTGATTCATCATTACTTCTCACAGTAAGGTCCCCATATCTGCATTTTTAAGAATCACCCCTATGGTTCTTATGGGAATTACTACTGTAAAGCTAAGTCAAAATCAGGTTGATTTTTCTACCTCAAGCCTTTTTAATATTCTCTTACTGACTTTTAAATAAAATTCCAAATTGGTTACCCTGGGATTTAACTTCCTGCATTATCTTTTCCCCATGCCTTCCTCTATGGTTTCAAATATCTAGGAGAGAAAACAGACATAATCAATATGATAGTGACAAGTGCTGTCATTACTGAAGCCCTATTTATATCTCACTTAACCTATTGAAATCTCACCATTTATGTGCAATAAACATAATTGATTTCATTTTATATTTTAACGCTTTGAAGTAAGTAATATTTTTTCATTTTATAGATGGCAAATATGAACATCAGAGATGGAGCTAGGTTTATAAGTGTGATGAACTCAAAAGCTCATGTTATTTTTAGTCTTCCATGTTGCCAAGCCTTGAATGTCACTCCAATTTGCTTTATAAATGTTCCATTTTCAAATAATTGTTTACACAGCAATTGATTGTCATGGGGCCTCTCCATTTTTTTCTGTTACCAAAAATATATGATTATTTCTAGTGCATGAACTAAACATTGAAATTTTGTGCTAGACAAAAGTCCCAAAGTTTTTGCTGTGCTGATGAAATGAAATGTTTCTACTTCACTCTTTTACTTTGTAAAGTTCTATTAAATTTTAGTTACACTATTCTGTATCTCCGAATAGCTCTCTAAGACTAGTTGCAATAAATCATTCTACAAAAATATGCAGTCCATATATTCATCATGAAAATTTAAAACCATCTGTACATTGTTTGTCTAACACAGAACGTATTTATTTGTACATTTCATGTACATTCTGTTGTCTTAGAATATCAACTAATCATAAAGAGCCGTTGATGAACTTGAAGTAGTATTTAGTGTTGTTTACAAAAGACATTACTGGAAAAATGTAAAAACTATTAAGCTGAGACATGAGACTGAATTTGGCCATTTTTTACATTAACACCTTGTAAATGGAGTGTATAAATCAATCATCAAATAGCATGTATTAAGAATCCACAAGCATATGGTGCTATCTGAGGCACTGCATAAATAAAACAGACACATCTCCGTGATCGCCATCCCTAAAATGGAAACTGTGATATGGCAGAGACTGCACAAGAATAGTTGTGTATCTCTTAATGTGATTGTTCCATTTATCATGTGAAAGATTAAGAAAACCATTAATTTCTGTGTGATGGGGGATTGGGAGATTCGAATATATTATTTTCTACTTCTGAAGTACTCTTGGAAAATACGAATGACCTAATATTAACTGAATATCGTCAGCAACAAGCTAAGGATTTTGAATAGTCAGTTAGTGCTCTGTTTTGATTTTCAGCATAGATTAAGCAAAGCAAATCAATCAATAAGAACATCTTAATTGACTTCTTTAACATCACATGAGTAAAACCAAAGCATTTTGTTTTAAATCAAGAGGACATTGTTCTCTCAGGTATTTTAATGACAAGTATGATCAAATAAGACAGAGCCCATATGTGAATGTCTGTACAGCAAAAATTATAAGTAATATATAACAACATATACCACATGGGGAACAGATGTAAATTAATAGTAACAACAGCAAGAAGAAGAAGAATGACAATAACCAGAAGGGCAGTTACTATACTACTGTTATGATTTCTGGTTTAAATTATTTTCCGTCCTCTTATTAGCCATGTGGTATAGCACAATAAGTGCTGAGAGGCAATATGCTCATTTCCTAAAATATTATGCTGCTCCTCACAGCTCTAACATTCCATATTTTTCCATGGGATCCTCCAATCTATCACCGTAGTAAAAAAGAAAAAAAGTTCATTTGAGCTGCTTTAAACTTTCCAGGTAAAAATTTTTTTAGACACTAGACCAATGCCTTAGACTCAAAGTTTTCTTATTTAGAAACATATAGAATGGTCTTGTGTGGCTATTTGCTCTATAATAGAATGTATTTTCCCTAGAAATGGAAAAATTGATTAGCTTCAAAATTTTCAATTACTACACTCAAAAGTTCAAGTATGTTGATTGAAATGGCATTAAATATTATAGATTCAAGTCCGTTAAGATTCTCTGTTATCCAAGAATAAGCTATGGGAACAGGTTACCTGGGCATGCACAGTTACCTTCTTTGGAGAATACCTACCCCCTCTCCTTCGGTTCCAGATCTAGCTATTTTTGTAAGTCATTCCCGATCATTAGGAATGTGTCTGTCATGTCACTGGCAGAGGTGACCCAGCCCCATCATTTCTTCTTATTCAAAGTGGTGGATTTCTTCTGGGCAAAGCTATTAAATTTCATAAACCAATGAAAAATATTGACGTATTCAAAACAATATTACCAATTTCTTTTATTCTAACCGAGTGTGCTCTATTGAAGCCAGGTACTCCCTCTGCCCCCTAAACACCCAATTTATAGAAGGACATTTATCAATTCATCTCTAAATCTTCAATTTTTCTCTTCCTTCCCTTCGTCACTTCCTTCCTTCCTTGCTTCTTTCCTTTCTCCTTTGTATCAATTCATATTTCCTTCAGGTTCTAAATACCTTATGACTTCTTTCCGTGAAAACTGTCCACCACTAATAATTTAATAGCTAATTATAATCATCTCCTTATTGTGCATGGACACACTAGACATCCCGTATTAAAGAGCAGATTCCTAACAAATTGACTTCATCCTGAAGGCTATGGGTCATCAAAACTTATTTTAGGTCTGAGGCATCATTCTTAAGAGAGAGATCATTCAGAGATTTGCCATTTAAGAAAAAAAATAGAATTGGGAAGTCATGTTAACATGTGAAAGGAAGCCGCACAACTGTCTCCTTTGTCATTCTTTCCACTTGCCAAAAATATATGTGTATATATCCACGAATATCATAAGTCGAATGGTCTACATGACACTAGGCATGAAATGAACAGTAAATCTGAGATATCGTAACCACTGTGGTCGTGTAACAGTGTCTAAAAGGAAGTATAATGCTATCCACACGTTTACCCAGTCATTGGTCAGTGTCAACACAATTGGAAGTTATTCTTTCCAAACAAAATGAACTGAATATTGTTGTAGCAGCTTGCAAAGCACACAACCATGGCTGACAGAGAGACAGAAACAATGAAGGTCGCAGGACACAGAAGTTAGCAAGAAAGGCCATTCCTGTTGCACGAGTGACTTGCAGCAGTCATTTTGCAGTATGAACAACCTTAGCAGTGGCATTGATAAAGACTGAAAAATCTTGCAATAATAAGAAATAAGGACCTTGATACAAAGCAGTGACTCTACTGTTATACAACAGGGTAGGAAACAAATAAACAGATATGTGATTGGGAAAATAGAAGACAAAAAAATTGCACTGGACCAGCAAAGAGACTACAACTTTATATCATGAAGCTACTGTGTAAGTATTTATAGTTTTTTTTTTCATTTATTCTTCTAATGAGACCATGGACTCTAACATAGAATGGCTTTGATTTAAATCATCCCTTCACCACTTCTAGATCTATGACCTTGTGCAAGTTACCTAACTTCTCTGAGCCTCAGTTTCGTCATCTTTAAAATGGAGATAATACACAATAGCCATAAAATCCAGAAGCAGATGCTACTACGCTATCATAGTTTATTTTTTTACATTTTGAACCCCTGATTTACTTCTCCTGGGGTTTCCTAAAAGCACACATTTAGTGGAAAAGCAGAAATGTAAATCATCTGAGGCAACACATCACAGAAGCATGTGCAGAGATTGATAGGAATGCTGAATTAATGCAGCATGTTCATTGCAATTTTGCACAGCACATTGGACATATCATACACTGTAATGCAAGATCTAGAAACCATTTATAATATAGTGTCCATTGTCTGTGTGTCCCAACTTTAAGGCCACCCTCTCTACATCATAGTCTCAGGTATCAAAAGTTCTTAGACACCTATGCCATTGTAAGCACCATGTAAATGCTAGATATTATTATTGTTATTTACATAGCAAGGTGGACATAGATTTACCTTTTATTATGGTATTAATAATTGTTATGTAATCTTTTTCATTTCTACATAAAGTCTTATATTAAAAGACTCCTGCAAAACTTCTTACATGGGGATGCTTGGATTGTTGTAGCTACCTGGAATTTGCAGTCATCATTCTAGGACCCGGAAGGGAAAGGTCTTATGAGTGGTCTAGCTTATAGAATGAAACCCTGATCAAGCATATTTTTCTCCATATATACAACATGTGGCCATCATATAAAACACTATTTTCCATTAAGATTATAACAAATTCAAAGCTCTGTTCCTTTCAGCAATACTCTTTCCAAGAAACCTTTAGTTGTTTATTCAAGGGAAGCACTTCTTAAACCCCAAACCAGAGGATCAGAGCTATTACCCATCATTTGTGGACTCTGTATATTAATGGTACATAGTGTTATTAAAGAACCTGGTTATGTGCAGCTTAACACATGAGTCTAGGATTGCTCTAAGTCACATTTTCAGCAGGTTCCTGAAGCAATAAAATGGGTAAAGAATGACCAGACCTCTAACAAGTGTCCTTTATAACTGCAAAAGCGATTCTCCCAGAATCACTGAAGGTGAAGAGGGCTGACTGGAAGGCAGCATGGACAAAAGTGTGGTTGAATGGCAGGGCAATCTGGCATATGTAAAGCTCCACTTTAACTAAATGATCTGTAATCATCAGGGTGGGTAGTTTGTGGTGGGTTTTATAATGACTGGAGAAGAATTTTTTTGCTTACTTTACTCTGTGTCTCCAGAGACCTGTCAGAAAATAGAGAGGAAAATATTAAGGCTAGATAAATCTAAAGATGCTTTCCTTCCAAAGCGTGTTCTGTGGATTATCTCCTTAGCCCTTCTAAGGAAATATCTGTCTATGTTCAAAATGATTTGAAAACCCTGCATTCTAAACATCCTTCCTGAAGATTTACATAGCATATTGATTTAGCAAACGGTCTGGGAAAATGTGTTGTGAGGATTTTGTTTTGTTGTGCATAAATTTTGTTTCATGCCGCAGTTTCCAAACATATTTGACAATGGAACCTTTTTGTTTATTTAACAGAGAGGTTTATTCACTTGTCAATGTGTCATGGAACAGGTTTAGGAAATGCTGCTCTGGAAATGAGCTTCCAGAATTCTATTTAATCATTTATGGAGCACCAATGTTCACAGTGGGAGGAATTAATTGAACAAAATCTGCTTATCTGCCTACTCTTCAGTTCAGCCATGATTCCAGACTCCTTGACCACCTCAAATCTTCTGTCCTTTCAACTACTACCCATGGTGCCTGGCTCTCCTGGCATTGTGCCTAGGCCCCAATACTTTTTGCTCAATGCTTTTGGGATTAGGAACTTGGCTTCAGACTACTTTTTGAAATATATTCTGACTGATGAGAAATCTGCTATCAGTCCAGTTGTCAACCCTTTAGAGGCCACCTGTCTTTTCTCTCTGGTAGCTCTCAAAATACTCTTTTTTGTGTTTGATTTCTGCAACTTCAAAGTGATATATCTGAGTATAGATCTTATTCATTCTCTTCTGCTCTCAAGATACTATTTCAGTCTGATAACTTGTGTATGTATGTGTGTTTCCCAATTCTGGAAATTCTTAACCATGATCTCTTGGACAGTTTCTTCTTCACAATTTCCTTTATTCTCTACTTCTGAAACTTTTATTAGAACTATACTAGAGGCTTTCCATCTAAACTCCATTTCTCCAACTTTCTGAGTTTTTATCTTGTTACCTGTCTGTGCTTCATTTTGGTTGAATTTTTGGTATTACCTAATTTTTTGTGATTAGGTCTAGAATTATTCTATTTATTGAGCTCTTCAATGCAATGGCTAAATTTTTTATTTGACAGATTACTAACTGGTGTTTCTCATTTTCATTTGACCTAAATTTATAGCTATCTGCTTGTATTTTATAATTTCTTATCCATATTTTCCTTTCTTTTCCTGCCTAAGGGTTAGTGACAGACCTTCTAGTCATTTTAAGATGCCATGTTATTTGCATTTTGTCCAGTCAATGTAACTTTGTTTTATTGATTTTATTGCTTCTCTTTAATGTTAAGGTTTCTCTATGTACATGGAAGATTCACTTTCAGTATTCTCCTGGGTGGAAATTACTTGCCAACCCCTTCCTCCAAAATCCACTCCTGTGCCCACTGGTGGGCTTTCTCTCCCCGGCGAACCTGGGGACATTGCAGAGGCAGCTGCTGGATCAGCAGGTGCTGCTTGTTTGGCAGCTTCTGACCTCCCCAGCAGCTTTCAAAAGCCACAGCCACAGCCAGCAGTCACAGCTTTCTCCTATCTCTTTTCAAGGGTGGAAAACTCCTAGACCAGCCCCAGGTTTCCTGCCATGAACTTGGATCCAGGACCTCGACCTGCATATGGTGATTTTTGCCCTTGTCGCCCTGTAGGAATTCAACTTCCTAGGGTCCAGCGGCCCATGGCTTTAGCCTCCATCCAGGTTGTTTCTGTTCTGTTTCTGGTTCACAGTGAGTTTAAAGTACAGCTATATCTTTTTGGTTTGGCATTTAATATTTTATTTATCATTTTTATATATTTGGATTGGGATAGTGAGATTTTAATGCATAAGTTTATAGCACCACCACAACCAGAAATCTTTGAAGAATTCTTTAAGCTCAATTTAAGTAAATGAGAACCTATTGTTAAAAATAGTGTTATTTGACAATCCATGTGTTGTAAATAATTTGTATGAACCTGTGGTCATTGCTGCTGTTAGGTTTCCAATGAATGTTAGAAGGTATCTAAGAATAAAAAATTTTCCTTTGGAACAATCCAGGAAAAATCAAAGCGTGGGGGCGGTCAATATTTCTTTATTCAGGGTCTGGGTGTGCCATAGACTGCACACATCTACATTACTCTTAATATTAGAATCTATTCTATGTTACCAGATTTAATTTTTAATCAATGTTTTAATGCAAAGTGTTTCTAATATTTTATCTGAATATTTCCCAGCTAATATAAAAATTACCTTCTATAATAACAGTGTAACTCCTCATGAAATAGAATCAATTATGAACAGAAAAATAAAATTGAAATATTGTAATGTGCTTGAATTCCTTGGGTAGCTGTTCTAGTGGTCATTTAATCAGCATGAAATGATGTGAAGAGGTGATCTTCTACCATATGATGGCAGAAGGATAACATGATCTGAAGCCAAGAGCCAAAAGCAGAAGCTTTTGAAATTACTTAGTCTTCTAAGCTTGGAGGTGAGTGGCAGAAGAGTTCATCTATGGCTACATAATTAAGGGAGTATGGTTATTCTTAGAGATGAATCCCCAGAGAATACTCTAAGGGTTCTGTAATTCATTGAAAAAGCCTGACAAAGGTGGCTAAAGGAGTTTTTGGCTCCTTGATAATTGCTGGAGCTTTGTCGGCTTATGTGTAACGTATATGTCATTGTTCTCACATAGTGAGCAACTGGTTTCTTGATGCCATCTGGCATTTTTTGGCTAAACACAGATGCAACACCATAAGGTGAAATACCAGTTTTAAGATAATAATAATTTATATTTATCATAATGTACTAGCCAAAAACCAGAAGCCAGTAACTACCTAACAATATGTCTTAATGTTGTTTTTATTGTGCTTGTGTTGTATTTTCTTTTTGATAGCAGTAGGCAATAAAATAGTTCAGCAACAATTGGATTTTGAGGGGGGAAAAGATGATAGAATTTTAGTGAGCCCTTGTTTTTTGAATTGGCACACTGTTTTGAATAGGGTTAATGCATGGACACAGTACTCTAAAAAATGTGTTAGGAAACTTTTAGTTTACTTTTCGATTAGATCGCCAAGAACAGATTATTGGCATCAGATGTGCAATGATGAGCAACATGTACACAAAAACCATCATGTGTGGTATTCAGTCAAACACACTGAAGCATTTCTGGGAGGTGAACTCTTAGTTGATAGCATGATCAAGCCATTCAAAAAAATATGGCATCATTATTGTAAGCTTAGAGAAACAGAGACTCATTTTCATTTTCCAAAGTCAATTGAAATTCTTTACTTATGGAATTTAGATTATTCCTTTCTTGGGGAAGATAATTAATATATGAAATCATATACCGAAAATCAATTTTAAATATATGTGGCCATATGACATTTCTTTTTCTCTTGAAATAATGACAATATATTGATCAGAGGTAGACAGTACAGGAGGTGAAGCTGCCTGGGTGTCTGATTCACTGGGAAGTTGTGTGTTCATGGTCACACCTTTCCAGGCGGCTGTTGTGTTGACAGCAGCGGCACAGCCCTCCAGACGTGTGGAAATGCTTAGATGCATATTTTAAAATTAAAAGCTGAAGTTTCTCACAAAGGTTTTATTATAGCAAAAGGTAAATTTATAATTTTGAAGTGATTGGAGCTAGATGAAACAACAGTTGTAATATTTAGTTCCCAAAAGAATAACTTAAAATTTTTATTTCAAAAACTCCTTATATATATTCATTCTCTATAAAAATATATTTTTCAATTTATAAATTGATACATAATAACTGTACATGTTTATGGGATACATGTAATATTTTTACACCAGCATACAATGTAAGTAGAATACAAATTAGGGTAAGTAGAATATCCATCACCTCAAACATTTATCATTTCTTGGTGTTGGGAATATTCCACGTTTTGTTTTATATTTTGAAATACACAATAAATTATTTTTAACTATAGTCACTCTACTGTGCTATCAAAACCTAGAACATATTATTTCTATCTAACTGTATTTTTGTACTTGTTAACCAATCTTTCTTCACCACTGCCCTTCCCAGCCTCTAGTAACCATCATTCTACTCTCTATCTTATTGAGATCAACTGTTTGAGCTCCCACAAATGAGTGAGAACATGTGATATTTGCCTTTCTGTGCCTAACTTATTTCACTTAACATAATGTCCTCCAGTTCCGCCCATGTTGTTGCGAATGACAAGATTTTATTCTGTTTTCTGGCTGAAAAGTATTCTATTGTGTATAGATACTGAGAGGTGACAGCGTGCTGGCAGTCCTCACAGCCCTCGCTCACTCTCAGCGCCTCCTCTGCCTGGGCTCCCACTTTGGCGGCACTTGAGGAGCCCTTCAGCCCGCCGGGGCACTGTGGGAGCCCCTTTCTGGGCTGGCCAAGGCCGCAGCCGGCTCCCTCAGCTTGCGGAGAGGTGTGGAGGGAGAGGCGCGGGCGGGAACCTGGGCTGCTCACGGTGCTTGCGGGCCAGCGTGAGTTCTGGGTGGGCGTGGGTTCTGCGAACCCTGTGCTCCAAGCCGCCAGCCGGCCCCACCAGCCCCGGACAGTGAGGGGCTTAGCACCTGGGCCAGCAGCTGCTGTGCTCAATTTCTCGCAGGACCTTAGCTGCCTTCCAGCGGGGCAGGTCTCCGGACCTGCAGCCCGCCATGCCTGAGCCTCCCACCCCCTCTGTGGGCTCCTGTGCAGCCGGAGCCTCCCCGATGAGCGCCATCCCCTGCTCCACTGCGCCCAGTCCCATCGACCACCCAAGGGCTGAGGAGTGCAGGCACATGGCGCAGGACTGGCAGGCAGCTCCACCTGCAGCCCCAGTGTGGGATCCACTGGGTGAAGCCAGCTGGGCTCCTGAGTCTGGTGGGGCCGTGGAGAACCTTTATGTCTAGCTCAGGGATTGTAAATACACCAATCGGCACTCTGTATCTAGCTCAAGGTTTGTGAACACACCAATCAGCACCCTGTGTCTAGCTCAGGGTTTGTGAATGCACCAATTGACACTCTGTATCTAGCTACTCTGGTGGGGCCTTGGAGAACCTTTATGTCTAGCTCAGGGATTGTAAATACACCAATCGGAACTCTGTATCTAGCTCAAGGCTTGTAAACACACCAATCAGCACCCTGTGTCTAGCTCAAGGTGTGTGAACGCACCAATTGACACTCTGTATCTAGCTACTCTGGTGGGAACTTGGAGAACCTTTGTGTTCACACTCTGTATCTAGCTAATCTAGTGGGGAGGTGGAGAACCTTTGTGTCTAGCTCAGGGATTGTAAATGCACCAATCAGTGCCCTGTCAAAACAGACCACTCGGCCGGCTCTACTAATCAGCAGGATGTGGGTGGGGCCAGATAAGAGAATAAAAGCAGGCTGTCCCAGCCAGCGGTGGCAACCCACTGGGGTCTGCTTCCACGCTGTGGAAGCTTTGTTCTTTCGCTCTTTGCAATAAATCTTGCTGCTGCTCACTCTTTGGGTCCACACGGCTTTTATGAGCTGTAACACTCACTGCGAAGGTCTGCAGCTTCACTCCTGAAACCAGCGAGACCATGAGCCCACCAGAAAGAAGAAACTCCGAACACATCTGAACATCAGAAGGAACAAACTCCAGACGCACCACCTTAAGAGCTGTAACACTCACCACGAGGGTCCACGGCTTCATTCTTGAAGTCAGTGAGACCAAGAACCCACCAATTCCGGACACAATACCACGTTTTCTTTATCTGTTCATCTGTTAATAAACTTAGTTTCATTCCAATCTTAGCTATTGTGAATAGTTCTGTAATAAACATGGAAGTGCAGATATGTCCTCAATAATTACCTTGAAGATAACTTATGCAGGTATAAATAAACTCATTTTTCAATATTCCTCTAAAAGACCATGGGACATACCTAATTATTCAAATTTCCTCCCTTTCTTCAGGTTATCAAATTCTTTCGTATCAGGTTCACAGTCTTCTTGTGTGACACCTAAGTTCCATCAAGATTCAAGGAGATTTTATCAACTATGTAGTGACCACATCTTCTCTCCAACTTCACCATCCCCTGACTTCTTTATTTCTAGACCAGCTTTGTCCACTGTGGTAGCCACTAGTCACATATGATATAGAGCATTAGATACAGAGCTGTCTCTAATTGAGATATGCTGTGTGTGAAACACAGCCTAATTGCAAAGATAGTATGAAATATGAATGCAAAATGCCTCATTATTGTTATACATTATTACTTATTGATTGTATGTTAAAATGATAATATTTTGGATACATTGGATTAAATAAAATATATTATTAAATTTTATCTGTTTCTTCTTACTTTTTAAATGTGACTAGAAAATTTAATATTAGATATGTGGCTCACATTATATTTCTGATGGTGCTGCTATTCTACAGAGTTTCACTTCCATTGTTCTCTATAGGTCACCCTCTGGATCTTGTCATACAGTTTAGGGTAATGGTTTCTCTAGAGAAATGTCAAACTCCTGTGATTTATGTTGTGGCTAAGCACTACTATATCATTAAGAATGTGTGTGTGTGTGTGAGTGTGTGTGTGTGTGTGTATAATATCATCTAATGATGCAAATTGAAACTTCTACAAATTCAAAGCACCAACATGGGCTGGACGCTCATTGCTTTCTGACAATCCCGTAACTGATGTTTGATCAGCAAACTTTTTCATTCCTCTCAATAACAACGAACTCTCTTTAGTCTTAAAATTCCTACTCTCTTTGTCCCAGCTCTCAGCAAATAGGCTTGCCTCGTATTTATTTCAAAGACTGAGTTCATAAGGTATAAACTTTCTCAACACTTTTACACCTCACCAGTAAAATTTTCTGTGTCCTCACTCATATCTTTCTCCCTATTTCCAGTCTCAGAGTGAAAAATTTTCCTTCTGTTGAATGTCTTCCTTTCCACCTGAACCCGTGATCCTATGTGCTTACAATTTTCTCTGCACCCCTACTCATTAATTATCATATTGTACTTCAGTGCCTTATACAAGCTCTTTTCTGCAAGCCTATAAAAATGGTCAGGTCTTCTTTATCCTAGGCAAGATAATGAATCGACACACACACACCAAAAGCCTTCTAGCTTTTGACTGTTCTTTCTCTTCCTAGTCTCAAAAAAAAAGTTAATGCTTGCTTTCTCCTAATTATCATTTTTTAAATTTACTCCTCAATCCATTTAAATATGATTTCTGTGCCTACCCACAAAAACTATTCATACTAAAATTAGCAATGATCTCCTAATTGACAAATTAGTGGTCAGTTTTCAGATCTATGCTCCTTCCTACCAAAACTAACTGACAGAGTTGATCACTCTCTCCAGCAACAATACATTTATTTGTTTTTTTTTCTATCACTCTCAGGAATTTATTTTCCATTCTATCTCATGGGTATCTTTGCCTCTGCTACTGCCATAAATATTGGTGCTCTGCCAATTTTTCTTCTCAGTCTGTACATTTCCTTTTTCCATGTACTCTTATTTTGTGGTCTCATAACAACAAAAATGGCTCAAGAATAAAGGCAGAGTTTCACAGCACTGAGTACATAATTAAGTCACTTTGGATAATTAAAAAAATTTTAATGCCTGGGCCCCAGCACAATAACAATTAAATTAGAATTGCTATATTTTTTAAAGCTTCCCAGATGAATCTATTAAGCAACTGAGTTTAGAACCATTGACTTTTGTTGTAATCTGTGTGCTGATGTCAAACAATAGCACAAAGGAATTTAATTATTTTGCAAATCATTTAGTTACATGTAAGATATTTGGTAGACCAGGTCAGGAAACAGAGATGGATATGGGATCTATAAGGTTAAAAAGCACAACTGGAAGAACTTTAAGGTTAGGAGGGAGGAGCCAAGATGGCCGAATAGGAACAGCTCTGGTCTACAGCTCCCAGCGTGAGCGACGCAGAAGACAGGTGATTTCTGCATTTCCATCTGAGGTACCGGGTTCATCTCACTAGGGAGTGCCAGACAGTGGGCACAGGTCAGTGGGTGCGCACACCGTGCACGAGCCGAAGCAGGGCGAGGCATTGCCTCACTCGGGAAGTGCAAGGGGTCAGGGAGTTCCCTTTCCTAGTCAAAGAAAGGGGTGACGGACGGCACCTGGAAAATCGGTCACTCCCACCCGAACACTGCGCTTGTCCTATGGGCTTAAAAAATGGCACACCACGAAATTATATCCCGCACCTGGCTTGGAGGGTCCTACCCCACGGAGTCTCGCTGATTGCTAGCACAGCAGTCTGAGATCAAACTGCAAGGCGGCAGCGAGGCTGGGGGAGGGGCGCCCACCATTGCTCAGGCTTGCTTAGGTAAACAAAGCAGCCGGAAAGCTCGAACTGGGTGGAGCCCAGAGGCCTGCCTGCCTCTGTAGGCTCCACCTCTGGGGGCAGGGCACAGACAAACAGAAAGACAGCAGTAACCACTGCAGACTTAAATGTCCCTGTCTGACAGCTTTGAAGAGAGCAGTGGTTCTCCCAGTATGCAGCTGGAGATCTGAGAACGGGCAGACTGCCTCCTCAAGTGGGTCCCTGACCCCTGACCCCTGAGCAGCCTAACTGGGAGGCACCCCCCAGCAGGGGCAGACTGACACCTCACACAGCAGGGTACTCCAACAGACCTGCAGCTGAGGGTCCTGTCTGTTAGAAGGAAAACTAACAAACAGAAAGGACATCCACACCAAAAACCCATCTGTACATCACCATCATCAAAGACCAAAAGTAGATAAAACCACAAAGATGGGGAAAAAACAGAACAGAAAAACCGGGAACTCTAAAAAGCAGAGCACCTCTCCTCCTCCAAAGGAACGCAGTTCCTCACCAGCAACTGAACAAAGCTGGACAGAGAATGACTTTGACGAGCTGAGAGAAGAAGGCTTCAGACGATCAAATTACTCCGAGCTACGGGAGGACATTCGAACCAAAGGCAAAGAAGTTGAAAACTTTGAAAAAAATTTAGAAGAATGTTTAACTAGAATAACCAATACAGAGAAGTGCTTAAAGGAGCTGACGGAGCTGAAAACCAAGGCTCGAGAACTACGTGAAGAATGCAGAAGCCTCTGGAGCCGATGCAATCAACTGGAAGAAAGAGTATCAGTGATGGAAGATGAAATGAATGAAATGAAGTGAGAAGGGAAGTTTAGAGAAAAAAGAATAAAAAGAAATGAGCAAAGCCTCCAAGAAATATGGGACTATGTGAAAAGACCAAATCTACGTCTGATTGGTGTACCTGAAAGTGATGGGGAGAATGGAATCAAGTTGGAAAACACTCTGCAGGATATTATCCAGGAGAACTTCCCCAATCTAGCAAGGCAGGCCAACGTTCAGATTCAGGAAATACAGAGAACACCACAAAGATACTCCTCGAGAAGAGCAACTCCAAGACACATAATTGTCAGATTCACCAAAGTTGAAATGAAGGAAAAAATATTAAGGGCAGCCAGAGAGAAAGGTCAGGTTAAACTCAAAGGGAAGCCCATCAGACTAACAGCGGATCTCTCGGCAGAAACCCTACAAGCCAGAAGAGAGTGGGGGCCAATATTCAACATTCTTAAAGAAGAGAATTTTCAACCCAGAATTTCATATCCAGCCAAACTAAGCTTCATAAGTGAAGGAGAAATAAAATACTTTACAGACAAGCAAATGCTGAGAGATTTTGTCACCACCAGGCCTGCCCTAAAAGAGCTCCTGAAGGAAGCGCTAAACATGGAAAGGAACAACAGGTACCAGCCACTGCAAAATCATGCCAAAATGTAAAGACCATTGAGACTAGGAAGAAACTGCATCAACTAATGAGCAAAATAACCAGTAACATCATAATGACAGGATCAAATTCACACATAACAATATTAACTTTAAATGTAAATGGACTAAATGCTCCAATTAAAAGACACAGACTGGCAAATTGGATAAAGAGTCAAGACCCATCAGTGTGCTGTATTCAGGAAACCCATCTCACGTGCAGAGACACACATAGGCTCAAAATAAAAGGATGGAGGAAGATCTACCAAGCAAAGGGAAAACAAAAAAAGGCAGGGGTTGCAATCCTAGTCTCTGATAAAACAGACTTTAAACCAACAAAGATCAAAAGAGACAAAGAAGTCCATTACATAATGGTAAAGGGATCAATTCAACAAGGAGAGCTAACTATCCTAAATATATATGCACCCAATAGAAGAGCACCCACATTCATAAAGCAAGTCCTGAGTGACCTACAAAGAGACTTAGACTCCCACACATTAATAATGGAAGACTTTAACACCCCACTGTCAACATTAGACAGATCAACGAGACAGAAAGTCAACAAGGATACCCAGGAATTGAACTCAGCTCTGCACCAAGCGGACCTAATAGACATCTACAGAACTCTCCACCCCAAATCAACAGAATACATTTTTTTCAGCACCACACCACGCCTATTCCAAAATTGACCACATACTTGGAAGTAAAGCTCTCCTCAGCAAATGTAAAAGAACAGAAATTATAACAAACTGTCTCTCAGACCACAGTGCAATCAAACTAGAACTCAGGATTAAGAATCTCACTCAAAACCGCTCAACTACATGGAAACTGAACAACCTGCTCCTGAATGACTACTGGGTACATAACGAAATGAAGGCAGAAATAAAGATGTTCTTTGAAACCAATGAGAACAAACACACAACATACCAGAATCTCTGGGACGCATTCAAAGCAGTGTGTAGAGGGAAATTTATAGCACTAAATGCCCACAAGAGAAAGCAGAAAAGATCCAAAATTGACACCCTAACATCACAATTAAAAGAACTAGAAAAGCAAGAGCAAACACATTCAAAAGCTAGCAGAAGGCAAGAAATAACTAAAATCAGAGCAGAACTGAAGGAAATAGAGACACAAAAAACCCTTCAAAAAATTAATGAATCCAGTAGCTGGTTTTTTGAAAGGATCAACAAAATAGATAGACCGCTAGCAAGACTAATAAAGAAAAAAAGAGAGAAGAATCAAATAGATGCAATAAAAAATGATAAAGGGGATATCACCACCAATCCCACAGAAATACAAACTACCATCAGAGAATACTACAAACACCTCTACGCAAATAAACTAGAAAATCTAGAAAAAATGGATAAATTCCTCGACACATACACTCTCCCAAGACTAAACCAGGAAGAAGTTGAATCTCTGAATAGACCAATAACAGGAGCTGAAATTGTGGCAATAATCAATAGCTTACCAACCAGAAAGAGTCCAGGACCAGATGGATTCACAGCCGAATTCTACCAGAGGTACAAGGAGGAACTGGTACCACTCCTTCTGAAACTATTCCAATCAATAGAAAAAGAGGGAATCCTCCCTAACTCATTTTATGAGGCCAGCATCATTCTGATACCAAAGCCGGGCAGAGACACAACCAAAAAAGAGAATTTTAGACCAATATCCTTGAAGAACAGTGATGCAAAAATCCTCAATAAAATACTGGCAAGCCAAATCCAGCAGCACGTCAAAAAGCTTATCCACCATGATCAAGTGGGCTTCATCCCTGGGATGCAAGGCTGGTTCAATATACACAAATCAATAAATGTAATCCAGCATATAAACAGAGCCAAAGACAAAAACCACTTGATTATCTCAATAGATGCAGAAAAGGCTTTTGACAAAATTCAACAACGCTTCATGCTAAAAACTCTCAATAAATTAGGTATTGATGGGACGTATTTCAAAATAATAAGAGCTATCTATGACAAACCCACAGCCAATATCATACTGAATGGGCAAAAACTGGAAGCATTCCCTTTGAAAACTGGCACAAGACAGGGATGTCCTCTCTCACCACTCCTATTCAACATAGTGTTGGAAGTTCTGGCCAGGGCAATTAGGCAGGAGAAGGAAATAAAGGGTATTCAATTAGGAAAAGAGGAAGTCAAATTGTCCCTGTTTGCAGACGACATGATTGTATATCTAGAAAACCCCATTGTCTCAGCCCAAAATCTCCTTAAGCTGATAAGCAACTTCAGCAAAGTCTCAGGATACAAAATCAATGTACAAAAATCACAAGCATTCTTATACACCAACAACAGACAAACAGAGAGCCAAATCATGAGTGAACTCCCATTCACAATTGCTTCAAAGAGAAGAAAATATCTAGGAATCCAACTTACAAGGGATGTGAAGCACCTCTTCAAGGAGAACTACAAACCACTTCTCCATGAAATAAAAGAGGATACAAACAAATGGAAGAACATTCCATGCTCATGAGTAGGAAGAATCAATACTGTGAAAATGGCCATACTGCCCAAGGTAATTTAGAGATTCAATGCCATCCTCATCAAGCTACCAATGCCTTTCTTCACAGAATTGGAAAGAACTACTTTAAAGTTCATATGGAACCAAAAAAAAGCCCACATTGCCAAGTCAATCCTAAGCCAAGAGAACAAAGGTGGAGGCATCACACTACCTGACTTCAAACTATACTACAAGGCTACAGTAACCAAAACAGCATGGTACTGGTACCAAAACAGAGATATAGATCAATGGAACAGAACAGAGCCCTCAGAAATAATGCCGCATATCTACAACTATCTGATCTTTGACAAACCTGAGAAAAACAAGCAATGGGGAAAGGATTCCCTATTTAATAAATGGTGCTGGGAAAACTGGCTAGCCACATGTAGAAAGCTGAAACTGGATCACTTCCTTACACCTTATACAAAAATCAATTCAAGATGGATTAAAGACTTAAATGTTAGACCTAAAACCATAAAAACCCTAGTAGAAAACCTAGGCATTACCATTCAGGACATAGGCATGGGCAAGGACTTCATGTCTAAAACACCAAAAGCAATGGCAACAAAAGACAAAATTGACAAATGGGATCTAATTAAACTAAAGAGCTTCTGCACAGCAAAAGAAACTACCATCAGAATGAACAGGCAACCTACAAAGTGGGAGAAAATTTTTGCAACCTACTCATCTGACAAAGGGCTAATATCCAGAATCTACAATGAACTCAAACAAATTTACAAGAAAAAAACAGCCCCACCAAAAAGTGGGCGAAGGACATGAACAGACACTTCTCAAAAGAAGACTTTTATGCTGCCAAAAAACACATGAAAAAAGGCTCATCACTGGCCATCAGAGAAATGCAAATCAAAACCACAATGAGATACCATCTCACACCAGTTAGGATGGCGATCATTAAAAAGTCAGGAAACAACAGGTGCTGGAGAGGATGTGGAGAAATAGGAACACTTTTACACTGTTGGTGGGACTGTAAACTAGTTCAAACATTGTGGAAGTCAGTGTGGCAATTCCTCAGGGACCTAGAACTAGAAATACCATTTGACCCAGCCATCCAATTACTGGGTATATACCCAAAGGACTATAAATCATGCTGCTATAAAGACACATGCACACGTATGTTTATTGCGGCATTATTCACAATAGCAAAGACTTGGAACCAACCCAAATGTCCAACAATGATAGACTGGATTAAGAAAATGTGGCACATATACACCATGGAATACTATGCAGCCATAAAAAATGATGAGTTCATGTCCTTTGTAGGGACATGGATGAAACTGGAAATCATCATTCTCAGTAAACTATCACAAGAACAAAAAACCAAACACCGCATATTCTCACTCATAGGTGGGAATTGAACAATGAGATCACATGGACACAGGAAGGGAAACATCACACTCTGGGGACTGTTGTGGGGTGGGGGAGGGGGGAGGGATAGCATTGGGAGATATACCTAATGCTAGATGACGAGTTAGTGGGTGCAGCGCACCAGCATGGCACATGTATACATATGTAACTAACCTGCACAATGTGCACATGTACCCTAAAACTTAATGTATAATAATAAAAAATAAAAAAATGAAAAAAAAACACAACTGAAGTATTGAAAATACTTATTGTATTATTTTGAAAAGACATGAGAAGGGACATTGTTTTTACAAGACCTATATTTATAAGACCTAATTTCTTATAAGACCTAAGAAATGTTTTTAATATCTCACAAGTTCTCTACAAATATACATATATTTATATAAAGATATACATATATTAATATTTATACACACACTGTCTCTCTCTCTCTCTTTTCTCTCACCCTGGTCTCTTTTGCCTAGACATAGCTCCTCCCCCAATATACTATCCCAGACTCTCTGGCTCTGTAAATTTTTCCATCTCTTATTATTGTCATTTGTATAACAAAGGCCTAAGAGCTAATCAAAGCAAATAAAGAGCATTCTTCTTACATACTGGGAAAGGGAAGGATTGAGACCTTCGCTTTTAATTGTAATGTATGCTTATATCTTTCTCTCCCACAAAAGTCATTTCAGTGAAACTTTGGGTTCCTTGAGGGAGGCGATTATTTAAAATGGGTTTTTTTCCTTCCACGTGGTGTAGTATGCTTGTCCATAGGAGTGACTTAAATTACATGTGAATAAATAAGTCACATTGTACTTTCCCTACTCAACTATAGTTACACTCATTTCATTTATTTTTTCATTTATTGATTCATCACTTCCTTCTATTTTTCACCAAGCATTTATTGAACATCCTTTGCATACTAACAGCCAGAGATGAAGAGATTAAGAAACAAATCCTTTGTTTCAATGAATACACAATCTCATACAGAATTTTTAAGCATTTGGATTAGTGTTAGGCACATAGTAGGAATAATAAAAGTATTTATTAAGTTAAAATAAAGTAGTGCATACGATGTAAGCATTACTATAATTCAGAAGAAGGAGGGACTTGAGAATGAGAGGAATAATGAAGCCAGTTTGGATCTGATTGGAGTTTATAAGGATTGTGAAATTTCCAGGTTGGAGGGGGCTGTTTCTAGACAGTTAGAAAAATTGTTCTGGAGCTCAGAACTCAGGATAGAGGATTGGATTTAAGATGAAAATCCAGGAATCTTTAGGGTTTAAGTCATGGTTAAATCTTTGATAAAATCCAAAAGTGAAAAGAAGAGGATCAAGGGAAAAGTCCTGGGGATAATAACAAGTCAGTGCAAAGAGAGGTCTTCCAAAGGAGAGAAAAAAACGACTGGCCAAAAAGGTGAAGAAGAGCTTTTCAGGACTGGCTCCTTCTCATTGCTGAAGGCTTAGATCAAATGTCCCCTCTTCAATGAGGACTTGCCTTATCACATCATGAAAAATAATACACACACCTCCCAAATCATGTTGTACTCCATTCCCTACTTTTAATAGGAAGGGAGGGAAGGAGGGGAAGAGAGAGGAAAGAAGGAAGAAAAGGAAATCAAATGAAGCAGCCACTACTTGACAGCAGCTTTTTTTGACAGGTTGTATTCTTAGTCCTCGTGTGGCCAAATCTTTCAATTTGCCAAAAGAAGCCAGAAATTCAGATATTTACCATATTTTATTATTTCAAAAAGATATTATTTTTCATGTTTTAACAACTCTGAAATCAGAGTGTGTCTTATAAATTGTGACATCTTAGATTAAATGAAATTAGGGATGCAAAATTTTCTGTTTTAAAATCACAAAACATCGCTTGGTTCAAGCAATACATGCTTGTTGTCTTGATTAAAAATTTCCCAACTGAGAACTTTAACCTGGACATTTTCTCACAACACCTTCCTTATATAAGCTCCATCCTACACTGTTTTTCTATTATATTCAACTCAACAATTAAAATGCTAAAAGATGAATACTGTGCAGAATGGCCCAGTCATTATCACTGTAGTTTACTTAAGAAAAGTATTAAGTAGAAGACAAAACAACATCTTATTATTCTTAACTTTTGGACAGCTTACAGTGTGTGCCAAAAGCTATATATTGCACATATACAGATGCCTAGTCTTTGGCTTTAGTTCTAACTATAAGAAGCAAAAAAAGACAAAAAGAAATTAAAAGAAAACAAGAAGGAAGGGAAAATATCATCAAGGTGCCTTTGTCTGGCATTCACATCTTTGGCTGGTGGATACAGTCCTAGTTTATTCTCAGTATATTTTCCTTTGAGGATTATGTAAACTGTCTCTTTATAGCCTTTACCAGATGTTAAGAAATTACATAAATGAAACTGTATATAAATAAATTCCTCTATGCTAGGAAAGTGAGTAATTGGGAGAAGTTAAAGTGTATTTTAGCTATTCCAAGATTTAAGGGGAAGAATCCAAAACCTACATAATGTTCATTCTACGTAGGACAAAGAAGCCCAAGAAATGCAATTTTCTATAAGGGGAAATAACTGTTGCTTCTTCTTTGCCTCTCTCTCCT
The DNA here is from genome assembly GCF_028858775.2 of Pan troglodytes. Classification (NCBI taxonomy): domain Eukaryota; kingdom Metazoa; phylum Chordata; class Mammalia; order Primates; family Hominidae; genus Pan; species Pan troglodytes. The sequence continues at coordinate 52,611,792 of NC_072408.2, read as the reverse complement.
TTTCATATTGAGGTCTATTTTTAGCAGGAAATACTAGTTGAGTTCTAGCCGATGTGTTGTGCTTAGAAAAGAAATGCAAATACCTGTTATTACCTTCTTAAATACAGGCAATAGCTTCATAGTTCTACTTAATATGAAAGAATAAGCTGTTCTAACTGCCATTTTGATCTCGTGATGTGTTTAATAAAAAACACATAGCAGTAAATGGTTGTGTTTGGTTCATGTGTTGACATAAATCAATTTATAAACTCTAGGTTACATTTAATGTGTATTTTACATTTTGCAAATAGCACACTGAGAACATGAGAACATTACAGCTTTTATTTCACACATTAATATCAACAATGAGCTTTGATGTTTTATGATGTTAAATCACCTCTAAGGCCTTAATTTATCAGAGAACCATCTAGAAACCCATTTATTATAGAAGTTGGGGAAATATATCTGAGAATGATTTATTGACTAGCAACTTCTACTTTCTAAATTGAAAATGCAGAAGAATATAAAAAGTAAAGATTAAAATGTTCTCTTTAGTATACACATTTTAAACATAAATATGTTTCTTTAGAAATCAGAATTGTAAGGAGTATTTTAAGTTTTAAGAAAGTACAACTGTTAAAATGGTTACATTTTAAGCAATATTTTTAATGTAAATATGAAGGACGACATAGGATTAAGTATTTTAGTTCATGAATTTAAGTATACTCTTTAAACATGGTGTCTATGGACCATGAAAGAAGAATTTCAAGGACAATGGAAACTATATTGTTGTACAGCAAAGAGAAAACTAGACAAGACTAGGACTTTAGATAACAGAATTGAAATATAGAGACTATGTTTAATATAGCATGGAGTTTAAATTATAGAATTTGGAGTCTGTGATATGTCTAAATTCAAAGCTTACCTTTGCTATTCACTTGATATGTAAACTTCAAGATTCCTTACCTGTCTCAGACTCGTTTTTCTCATCTAGAAAAGGAAGGTAATACTATTTAATTCACAGTTATTGTGAAATTAAATAAAATAACAGCTATGATCTGTTAGTACCTGGTTAGCACATAATAACTCATCAACAGTCGTGGTTCAGTTATTAATTCAACAAATAAGTATGTAGCATTTGCTTTGTGCAAGATAAACAGAAGGTAGTCTTTTATTTTGAGAGGCTCAGGGTCTGGAAGAGGAAAAGATATAAGTCATAATTAGAATAAGATGTACAGAAGTATTGTCAAAGTATAAAGGCCACAGAGGACTCCACTAGGCCCTGAAACTTCAAAGCTACTTGAGGAAGACAGGGTCAATACCAGGTTCTTAAAGGGAACTGACAGTCTGTCTGGTACTTAGGAAAATCTGTAGATACTCATGGGGATCCAAGGGAGTTAGAAGAGGAAATTGCCAATGAGACAATATGTGTGAGGTCTTAAACTCATGGGCCTTATATAAAAGTGAGTGGTTCAAAAAGACTGAAGCCACCCCAGGTTAATCACTCCACGATCCTATTATTAGGTGGTATGTTTCTTAAACAAAGTGGTAGTACAGGAATTATTGTTTCATTTCTGTCAAGTCAGCAGATATTTGTTGAGTACCTATTATGTGCTAGGCTAGGATCTCAGAATACAATGGTGGGCAAAATGCAAAATTCCTGCCCTTAGGAACCTTAAAATATAGTAAGAGAGATCAACATTAATTTGATTTGAACCATTTTAATATCTTCAAAGGAGAAGCACTTGACGCCATGAGGATTTGACATAATTAGACAGATTTGACCTAGTTGGAATCCTATAGAAGGGGCTGTAGAACTGAGATCTAAAAGATGAGTCATGTTTAAGTCAGGATGGAGGGGAGGGAAGAGAGCGCCCCACAGAGAGACTAAGATAAAAAGGCCCTATCAAAGAAAGAGCTGAGGCTTTAAGAATCAGCTGCAGTGGAAATTGGAACAAAACATGTGGAAATAAACAAAGACCAACCAAAGGAGAACAATCCAAGACTATTTATTCCAAGATTGCTATAGCAAGGAAGACAGCCACCATCACTTGCATCTTGGCAGAGACTCAAGGTCAGGAAGAGGTGTGAGAAAACTTTAAAGTGGGGGAAAAAAATGAAGGCTTGAAGTATGCCCTCATTGGAGAATGTTGGTTTGGAGAAGCTGTAGGTGGACTCATTAGACATGGAACATTTTATGTGAGTGCTTAAGGATTTCTCTAGCTGAAAGTGTGGACAAAAATGAGGGAAGCTGTCAGTTATGCATCAAGTCCTGCCCATTTGTGGCCCTTGTTACAAGGGTTATTACTGGCTTCCTGGAATGGTAACTACAGATAGAAATTGGACTTCCTACAATTCTGACTCATAGTTGGGCTGGTTACTATAGATAATGGGTTGGTTTCCTGGGCTCTGTGCTGCAGGTTGTGGGTCAGAGTCTTATTGTTATATATGGTTTGGCCATTATCTGTTTGTGTATTCAGTCTCTCAAACCTATGCCTTGTCAAAACAATAAACCAAATCAAAATGAATGTCATATCAATAGGGATCTATGAATCAGCAGAGGTATAGGAAGGAATAATTAATCAACTTTAAGGAAGGAATAATTTAATCAACTAGTTCTATGTTGATAAGGTGAAACAAAAACATAAGAACGTATGGTACTTTGTACCCAGGGAGAAAAAAAATTTTCATTTTTTCTTCTGTCTACTTTGCTTTTCATGAATTAGTTTATTAATGAAAAATTGAGGGAAAACTATTTTTAAAATAACACCATATATTAGGTCCTAAAAACAACTTATAATTGCTGCATCCTGCCTTAAATTTAATTCAATAATGAAATTATTTTCTATACAGGATTTCTTTTGTTCTACACAGTGATGATTGCTGGAATATTTTGCACATAATTTTAAAGCATACAGCTTTCTTCCACACTCATCCTCCAAACCTACCAGCACACAGATTTTCAACTTGTTGCTGAGTTCTGTTTTAACATTTCTGGAATGAAAAAAAAAGTTCAACACAGGATAATTTTAGACATTTCTTTTGGATGGATTTATTCTTTGAAGTATCTGTTTCCCTGGGGCTAGACTTTTTTAGACATCTCTTTTTTAGCCTTCCCCCTGCCCTTTCTCATGAAGGTTTTTCCATATGGTTCCCAGGTTGGGACTGGGTCTCTAATCTCTCAGCTGTGAAGTTACATCCATGAGAAACTACCTATCCCGTACATGACTTTTTTCAGTACATTCTTTTCTAAGAAAAACTCAAGAAATTTTATATACAGAATCATTTGCCTTTTTTTACTTTTTAAGAATTGAATGACTATGTTTGAATGATTGCGTTCTTAAGACATTACTTGGATCTTAGCCAGCTAAAATCTCAATTCCATCTAAAAGTATTGAAATTAGCAGGGAAAAATAATTACAATGATAAAATCTCTCAATTTTAAAACTCATTCAAACATATCATTAAAGATAAAAATAAATTTTCTAACATTCATTATGAGTTTTGTCTTGTTGGGTGGTAAGTGCAGAAATAGTTTCTCGAGCCTGAACTACTATTTGAGGTACACTATTTATAACCATGTTCTTGCTGCTTCTGTGTAGGATATGGGAAGAATAAATTCCACACCAACTCTAGGTTGGCACAAACAGAATTAGGTTTGAGCTCCCCAAGGAACAAATTCTGAATGCCAGGGAGGTTAATTAACTCATGCACTATGCTTTCCTTGACTCTAGAAAATGCTTCTCTATTTTCTCCCATTGGAAATACTTGATCCTTAAAGAAAAACGATGTATTCCTCTGTTCTCACACTGCTAATAAAGGCATACCTGAGACTGAGTAATTTATAAAGGAAAGAATTTTTATTGACTTGCAGTTCTACATGGCTGGGGAGGCCTCACAATCATGGCAGAAGGTGAATGAGGAGCAAACTCACGTCTTTCATGGCAGCAGGCAAGAGAGCGTGTGCTGGGATACTCCCATTTATAAAACCATCAGATCTCATGAGACTTATTCACTACCACGAGAACAGTACGAGGGAAACCACCCCTATCATTCAATTATCTTCACTTGGCCCTGCCCTTGACAGGTGGGGATTATTACAATTCGAGGTGAGATTTGGGTGGGACACAGCCAAACCATATCAAATGGTGGTGTTCTTCCTGCAACAATTTACAAAATTTACTGAAGGGTCACAATTAGGGATCAAATATAAGCTCTACCATGTAAATTTTGTAAGAATATTTTCCAGACACAACTGACTCTTTGTGAACCAACTTTTCTCCTTCCTCGCCCTGTCCTTCATCCTTGCACCTAAAATATTTATAAACCCATATGTATCTGCATACTGTTTTCTTCTAATATATTAAAGGAAATGTGCCTCTTCAAGTCATAGGCCAGATCTCTCCCATGTGAATGAGGCCCCACTCCCTCTGTGTTCTCAAGGACCTCAGTCCATTGCTCATTTCTTCTAACTTGTGCTTCTTCAACCTTTGCCACTCTAGAGGATCCTTCCCATGAGATTTCAACAAGAATTAGTGTTCCCATGTTTACTTTTTAAAAATCAATCCTGGTCCTACATCATTCTGTTACTAACCCTATTCTACCTCACAACCACATTTTTAACAGGCACTTTTTCATGCACTCAAAAAAGAAAAATTCATAGAGTCTCTGCTATGTACTAGGTACTATTTAAGGCACTCAGTGAAAAAAGCTAACAGAAATCCCTGCCGTAGAAAGAAAAAGAAAAAGAAAGAGAAAAGAAAATGAAAAAATGGACCAAGGTGAGTAGAGGACAGTGGTTGATGGAGAATTTAAAGTGCAGTTTAAATAAACTGATAAAATAAGGCCTCGCTGAAAGGAAAATGTCTCATTCCTTTCTATTTTCCTTTGAATTTTCTGTTTCCTTATGTTTTCCTGCATCGCCAGGACCAAGGGTTAAATTGTACATATTCCCCACTTTATGACACAATATAATTGGTGGTCTTCGCTTCTATTGCTCTCGGTTTATTTCATTTTGTTTTTTTTTTCTTTTTGTTCTGATCCTCTATTCCCCTGAAAATAGACTCACTGTGGTGTTTTTGGGATGTATCCTTGGATGTGTATGTGTGTATGTAAGAGAAAGAGAGAGAGATAGGGAGGAATGGGGAAAGGGAGACTATATCTATAATTGCTTTGTGTACTTGTTTTAAATTTTCATCCATGATTTTCTGCTATGGAGCTCTTTCTGTTTATAAAATTTGTTGTAAGATGTGGCATACAATATATAAACATAGGTATAATTTAAATAATAATGATATATTAAATATCTATGAACCCACCTTTTGATTCAAGACATAGAGAATTAGCAGGAATTAGAAATGCATGTATTCCTTCTCAAATTCATGCCATTTTTCTCCTCAACAGAGGAAACCACTATTCTGAAGTTAATATTAATAATTTTCCAATTTTCTTTGCAGACCTGAGCAAACCTGTGAATATACAAAATATATTGTTTAGTCTTGCCTGCTTTTGAAATTTATATAAATGGACACAAAGCATATATATTCTGTGTCACATTTTACCCCAAGGTTAAAAAAAGATAATATCCTATATTGTCTTCATGAAGCTTTATATTATTAGATTCTACTAATAATCTACATCTATAACCTATCTTCAATTAAGTTTTGTATACAGTGAAAGATAAGGGTGGATGTTTATTGTTTTCTCAGATGGAAATCCAGATGTGCTAGCACCTTTGTGGAAAGCATTCCAGTCAGAAGATATTAAGGAGAGATATAACAACATGGATTGATCTTAAAAATTTATGACTAACTGTAAAAAGAACCAGGATCATACTTTTAGGTCTTAGCATATGACAGAATAAGTTCTCTGAATAAATTTCCCAATGGAAAAAATATGCTGGATAAAATACCTTTAAAATGTTTTACTTTAAATGCTTTGCTGAATTAGCAGGCAGAGAAAACTTCAGAAGCCAAAAATAAAGTAAAAGCAGACACCATGTAAGATAATTAAATACCAAAGATTGCTCTTGCCCTAAGAGTTTCAGCTGAGCTCAGGAAATCTTAAGCTTCTACATTGCTAGCTGGAAAGGAAAAAGGACTAAAGTGATAAGGATGATGACCCTTCCAGGGTTTGGATTCTAACTGGAGGCCCTCACATAAAACTGGGGCCCAAAAGAACAATATACTCAGTATCAGAAATAAACCAACTGTCCAGAAGATACAGTGAGGAAAATTACAATTTTAGACTTAAATGCTGTCAAGAGGATAATAAAAATTCTCCTTTAGGATTCATAGCCAGAAGGCAGCCTTCAAATGAGTTTATGACCTGAATTAATACTACCTGTGTGGTCTGTGAAAGCTCAGAATTAAAATTTACTTTAGAGTCATTTCAGTTTGGTTTAAAGCCAAGTTGCTGAAGCAAAAGTGAGTTCTATTTAGAGGAAACAAAATTTCTAATGTTTAAGAAGTTCTATGAAAATGAACAGTTTACACCCCAAAATGACAAAACACACAAGGAAATAAGTCACCGAGAGTGACAGACAATAGAAAAGAGCAAAGGGTATCTGACTCTCAAATATTAAATATAGAAATTATGAGACACAAATTTATGTAATATGCTGAAAAAAATCAAAGGGAAAATTTGCAAATATGAGCGATAACAAAGGCTCTAAAATTAAAAGGTCAAGAAAATATGGAGGTAAGTTATTATACAGAATTTTCGGTCATTTATAGAGATAATTTTGCTGAGACTATTTCTTTACTAATTGAGTAAGCAGACTATTTGTCCAAACTGGAGAATGTGATATTTCTTATATGAGCACATAGTTCCTTTGTAGAAATACTTAATGATTTGGGCACTTTTGCAAATATTCACTGTAATTTTGCGTTAGGCACCTGCTTGTTGGAGTTTATAAAAAAATGTACCCCCTTTGTCTAGGACAGGATCCACTACAAGAAGTGTCTATCATCACTCAATTTAATAATGATTGATTGGACACCTACTATGTTCTGGTAGTATGAATTTTTCTAGACAACAGTGAAAGAAAATAAAAGGTTACTAAAAGCCTTGCTTATCTCAAATATCTAAATTTTTAAAACTTGCTATATTGGCACCTAAATTACCTTAAAAATTGTCTATAGTGGCCAGGCGTGGTGGCTCATGCCTGTAATCCCGGCACTTTAGGAGGCTGAGGAGGGTGGACTCCTCACCTGAGGTCAGGAGTTCAAGACCAGCTTGACCAACATGGAGAAACCTCGTCTCTCTAAACTAAAAATACAAAATTAGCTGGGCGTGGTGGCACATGCCTGTAATCCCAGCTACTCAGGAGGCTGAGGCAGGAGAGTTGCTTGAACCCGGGAGGTTACAGTGAGCAGAGATTGCGTCATTGCACTCCAGCCTGGGCAACAAGAGCAAAACTCCGTCTCAAAAAAAAAAAAAATAATAGCCTATAGTTTCTAAATTGTTCATAGGCATAGCTCATATATAACATCTAATATTAGAATATACAATATTGATAAAGTTTCAAAGGTTATGAAGATAAATAGTTCTATTTGTATCTTGTCAATAAAAATATTCAACAGTTTTGCTAGATTGTTATACTATGATTTTCCAAAGGTTTATTATTTTTAGTTAAGAATACTAAAATCTGCTAAAAGATACGTATCAGATTGAAACATACAATTTTATCCAAAGCTTAGTATGTGATTCCTAAAATATTCTTACAAACAGAGCTTTATGTTAACTTCTTTTTCCCTAAACTGATAAGCATTCTTTTATGGTTGTTTGAGTACTACATATTGTATATGTTCATATTTAATATAATTAGAGATATCCAAAGCATTAATATATACCAACTTGTATTCCAAGAATTCTTAACATTTACAATACTCAACTAGGTAGAAGCAATAATTGGATATGGCAAGTGGAATGGCAATGTAATAAATATACCCTAGAATTTTATGGATGAATGGGATATTAGAAGTCAGAGTTAACATTTTTTCCCATCTAAATGATAACCCAAGTCGGAATCTCTAGGCATACAACTTTAGGGAACTACTTTTGTTTTGTTGTTATTGTCAGTGTTTTGTTTGGTTGGATCTTTAATTTCCTCAGAAGTTTCTGATAAATTCCCAGGTTACAATTATTGATTTATTTTACAGAAAGGAATAAAGGCTGAGAGAAGAAGAGAGAGACAAGGCAAATTCAGACTTATTGAGCACCTACATTGAACTAAGTGCGATTACTCTTATAGTTCCCTTCATATACCATTTATCAACCATGTGAAGCAAATTCTTTTTGCCTTTGCTTTCTTTTTTACTTTCCTTTTTCTTTTGAAAATGACACTAAATTTGTAATATAATGCATGCTGTTTGTAAGATTTTAATCATTCAAAATAATGTAATTAGAATAGTCTTGATTATCTTACATTCCCCACCCTGAATAAACACTTAACATTTCAACAAACCACCTTTTAGCCAACTATTCATGTATATATTCACGTACAGATAAATTTATAGAATTATTTTTATGTCAGATCAAACCATAAATGCAGTTCTCTAACATAATTTTTTAGTCAAAAATATGTCAGATATGTCAAAAATAGATTATTGAATTGAATATATGTGCCATGTATAACTTTGCCAGTCCAGCTGAATGGAAATTTCAAATTTTTTTTTTTTTTTGAGACGGAGTCTCACTCTGTCACCCAGGCTGGAGTGCAGTGGCACTATCTCCGCTCACTGCAAGCTCTGCCTCCCGGGTTCATGCCATTCTCCTGCCTCAGCCTCCCGAGTAACTGCGACTACAGGTTCCTACCACCATGCCCAGCTAATTTTTTTTTTTTTGTATTTTTAGTAGAGTCGGGGTTCAAATTTTTTTAAGTCTAAAAAAAATATATGATTACCACCCTTTGTGCATACTCTATAATGAAAGATCAACAAGGGTCAACCTTCATCTTAAGATCTAGAGATAATTGTTTAAATTTCTGTTGCCCAAATTATGGGAAGTTCAATGCCTCTCCAAAGATTTCTATGTATTGATAGGAAGTACTTATTTCCATCATTAGAGTGGGTTGAGTTCCTGTTCCCAGTGACTTGGTTTAACGATCATTTTCATTATTCTGTTTGTATGGTCTCTCTTTTGTTTGGTCAGAAGTCAAGTCTTCCTGAATATCCTCCCCAAAACTCCTACATATGAAAGACGTATGTAAGACATAAGTCTTACACAAGTAAGACTGAAGATGTGGGGAGATGATGGGAATTGTATCATAGCAAGGCAAACAAATCTACTTTTTATATTATGTGTCCATGTTGCTAGAAAATTCTTGGTCATTTCTTAAATTCCGGTTCCAGCTTTCTATCATGCTCCTCTTTCAATTCTTCTGTGCCTGCCCTCTCATCCCCAAATTACTGTTTGATTCCCAATATGTGACAGATGGCTTTCTCCTTGTGACCTTGGTCTTCCTTCTCTCCCACCCCACCTAACTTGAAAGGGTTATTGTGATATTCTCTATCCAACTGTTCCCATTCCTAAAGGATAGATCACTTTCAAAATTGGTATGATTATGTCCTTTGGATTAATACATTGTCACACTGATATCCATTTTTTTGCCCTTTGTATGCTTAACCTCTTAGGGAGTTAACTTTTTAGAGTCAGATTGCTGTATAAATGGAAATTCAAATTTTATATTTGGCCATATGTTAACAAACTACCATTCTGAAAATTTGAACCAATTTTTATATTTTTTACAGTTCTTTTTCAGATGAGCTTTGAAGTACTCTCTGTTGGGAGGGAGAGCTTCCTCCCCTAAGCCATAAAGCCAGTGACCCACAGTGACCTACCAGATTGAACATTCAAAATCAAGTTTTTCTCTTTCCATTGTGTCTATAAACACCGTTGATAAATACACCCATCTTAAGTGTTTGTAAGGATTAACTGCAATATCATATGAAAGTAGGAAGTCCTCAGTAAATACTAAATCTAATACTAGATTTAAAATTATGCGTTTTTAATATCACTACTACAATTTGTGTGTCTGCACTAGGGTATTCTTATTTCTCTAATTTGGTCTTGTAACACTTAACTTTAGCATTTTCATATCACTTATCACATTGGAACAAAACAAATTTAGACACATGGATAAAATATAACACATATCCTATGAGCTTGTTATGACCTTTTCCTGAAATCCGAACGTTTCTTTAAAACCTTGAAAACTGAAGAAATTATCCTAGTCCCCTACTCATTGGTTCTGTATCAGTTCTGTGCAAAATTATTCTTCCTTCCTGCTTTTAGAAAATTAATGAAAACAGTATCACTTAGTGGAAAGAGCCCAGTCTTTATAAAGTTCACAAGGTTCAAATTATAAGTCTTTTACTAATTAGCTGTATAATCATGTGAAAATAACTTAAGCTCTCAGTTTTAGATTCAGTTTCTCCATTTATAAAATAAGGTAACAGTATTTATCTCAGAGTTTTTTTGTGACATTTAAATTAAACAGGCCAATCTGTCAAAACAGATGTGAATGCCCTTGACATTCAATACATAACAATTTCCTCTTTTACCTTATTTTTTATGGTTACTATTAACTGTGCTTTTAAAAATTTTTTAATTTAACAATGATTAAGTCCATTAAATGTGGAATAAAGATATTTCTGGGAGACAATATGATAGAACGATAGCCTAGAAATATCATATGTTTGTAGTCAAATATGCCTAGATTTGATTATTGACTCTGCCATTTCTTAGCCCTGTGACTTTTGATAAATTATTTAATCCCTTATATGTCTGTTTCTGGTGTAGCCAATAATACCTTCCTCCTAAGTTTGTTGTCAGAATTTAATTTTAAAATGCCTTGGAGAAAGTTGTGCATAGTCGCCTGTTAACTCCCAGTATTAGCAACCTTACCTACCTGGATGATGTAGATTTCCCCTCTGTTGTGTTTAAGTGGTTACCAATTAAACCCTACAAATATAAAATTCATCTAGTCTATTAAAATATCAAGTCTGTAAAATATTTATTTCTGATCTTTATTTGATTACATACTTATCTCAGGAACAGAAAACTGAAATCCCACAAGGGGTTTATTTTAAAGTAAAGACATTCATACACAATTACAGAAAAATCAATGAAGGAGAAACTACATAGTGACATTAATTTTTATTTCAGGGCCCCGTCCTCTAACATATTTGTCAAGATACTGTTTAATCCTTTATATAACTGCTTGAGATACTGATGGAGTCAAAACAACTGATCAGGAACCTGATTAAACGCAAGAAAAAAGACAGTATAAAATATATGAAAAGCAAGTTGGTGGTATGAAAATTTTTCTCATTATTTGTTGAAGTAAAGCAAAATTTTTCCAACAGTGCCACATACAGACTCCTGTTTATTTAGGAGTCATATTCTTATGGGACCAACAGAATTTTGCTTTTTGTTTTTGTAATAGGAGTTATAATTTATTAAATGAGTAATGCTAAAAATGATTACTATATAGAGAGCATTCATTCATTGTTGAGCTGTTTTAAGAGGGTGTGTGTGTGTGTGTGTGTGTGTTTGTGTTTCATCTTTCTCCTGAACATCCACTATGAAATACCATTCACTGTGAGAAACAGCCATGTCTTCATTCTTACCTTATCCTTTGGGACTCTATCTTGAATCCCCAAAGAACCTGTAAAGAGTGCCTGCTGTCTGGATGAATGGCGAGCAGGTGTGTAAGTGTTACTCTCATGGGCACTTTATCCTCCAGCTGAAAAGGGCTCAATCTGTTCTTGTGTCACTGGTACAAACCCATAAAATTTGAGAGTGGTGGTCCTACATGTTCATGGAAAATGATTTAAACCACGCAATTGTGTTTAAAATGATGACAATGGCCTGGATCTCAAAATTGGGATACTATCAGGAGGTCCTCACAAAGTTGATAGTCATTAATAGCAGAGATAGGTTTTTGTTGACAACTTCCTACCCTGCAATAACAACAAATTAGGGCCTCAGTTAAAACAAATAAGTGACCCTGGAAACAAGAGCATTAGAGCAGATGACAGGAAAAGCTACTATTTATTTCCAAGCAGTATTCAAAGTAAAACTCTGCCAGGAATTTTCAAAAATGAGTAGCTTGTTTTGCTTAATCTCAGACCACCTACTGAAACAATGCATTTTTTAAAAATTTATAAATTGTGGAATTAATTTATTTTTGCTTATTTTTTGTTTTTCTTTTAATGAAGAATCTAGACTTCCAGAAACCAGAAAAAAGTGATTAGAGATACAAAATTTGCCCAATATAACTTAATAGCTACTGTTACTTTGAGTGGATTTATGTTTCATCAGATATACTCAGTAGATTGTTTGACTTCAAAATTTATGTTTCTTGTTTATGACATGAGGAAGCTAATTTGAACTACATAAATCCCTCCCTCTTTGAGGAATTTTCAGTGTGAGACAAAATGGAGCTTTTGAGTAAAGCTAAATGTTACATTGAGTATAACAGTACAGTGAGGTAGAAAATAAACATCTATACTAGAAAACTGGGAAACAACCCAAATGTATTCTTGTCATTTCGGTCTGATGACAATAACATTTGGGAAAAAACATTTTGAATAAAGAGTTGTGATGCTCAACAGGGCCCTAAGACAATTATAAATTGATTCAGGTCTATTTAAGCATAAAAAAAATTTATTAAAAAGATGTGAAAGATACCCAGAATCATGTGGAAGCCTGGAGAACTAAACCCCAAATCAAACGGAAGCTGGGTGGTTAGAATCTCAGCCAAATCAAGCCACACACCTAAGCCAGGAGGACAACAGGGTTGTGGCTGCAGAGCCCTGGCTGCCAGCTCAAATCCCTGGAGCAGCAGATGCTGGTTCTTAGACATCATACCCTTGTAGCTCTGGACACTCCTCTCACCCAGTCCCTAGAAACCAAAGGCCTCTGTCACCACCACTGCTACCGAAGGAATTCTTCATGGTCTCTGCACAGGAGTGTAAGAAAGTGAGTGCGTAGCTCTTTTAGGCCCTATAATAGGAGACAATTAACTCCTCTCTCCCCATAAAAAGCCAACAAATTTTTATGTCAGTCCATCCTAGCATTATATTAAGATCATTCTTTTGCTCATAATTTTAATTTAAAAAATTATTCCTTTGTAACAAAATACAGTCATTGCTCATACAAATCCAAACATTCCATCACTCTCTTAACAAATGGAGCACCTCAATTTCTCATTAGGGGTGTACTAAATTCCATCTTCAGAATTTGGTGATGATATATATTCCTCCTCAATATATTCAATCAATATTCAGTCAAGATACTGATTCAATATCATATTCAATATCTTACTAGCTATAAAAAAATTAGAAATCTAATGACCACTCTTGGATAAATAAATTGTGAGATTTTATATATATATATATATATATATGTATATATACACCATGGACTACTACTCAGCCATAAAAAGGAGCGAAATAATGGCATTTGCAGCAACCTGGATGGAATTGGAGACCATTATTCTAAATGAAGTAACTCAGGAATGGAAAACAAACATCGTATGTCTCATTCATAAATGGGAGTGAAGCTATGAGGATACAAAGGCATAGGAATAATACAATGGACTTCAGGGACTCAGGGGAAAGGGTGGAAGGGAGGTGAGGGATAAAAAACTACACAGTAAGTACAGTGTACACTGCTCAGGTAATGGCGGCACCAGAATCTCAGAAATCACCACTAAAGAACTTATTCAAGTAATCAAACACCACCTGTTCCCCAAAAACCTATTGAAATAAATAAATAAATAAATAAATAAATAAATAAATGAAAGTTAATGACCACTCTAATATATACCCTATATACAATAATGGTATAGAGAAAAAAATTGTAAAGATATGTGTATGCACACACAAACTATATATACACACACTATACACACTTATATGTTGTATATATAAACTTATGTACACACACATAAAAGCACATGAGCATATAAATACATCTACATATATCTAGCTACATATATAATGCACATATACATATAAATACACACACATATATAAAAGCATATAAGAAGTGACTACAATAATCATTTCCACAGTTTCTTGTGGGTCTTAGCTACGTATTTGACTTCCCTTTTCTACTTTATATTTCAGGTTCCTTTAGCCTTGACATGCATTTCAGTTGGATGAAGAGCTAACCCTCTTATATTCTTCAACTGTTAGTATCAGACATAACAATAAAAGGAATTATCTCAGAGATTACCTGTGTTCCATCCATAATCCTCCCAGCCCTCACTGAATAGTAGCAATCCCAACTCCTCTTGATAATAAGGATCAATGACCCTAAACAACATCATAAATCTGGTTTTGTCTATTCATTCAATGGTGTGAAAAAATCCCAAAATGATAAGTTGGCAGTTTTCTAATTCAATATAATCATTATTGTGTCACTTGGTGAAATATAAAACAACAGAGCCAAGAATCTTGGGATAGAAAGCAAAAACATCTTGTGAGTGGGCTGTTTGGTATTATAGTGAGAAATTCCTTATGTCTACCTTTTCATTCTCAGATTCCTAAATTATGTCTACAGATGAAATAGTACTATTATATTGGTCATTGGTTTAGAACATTTACCATTTCCTGAAGGACAGCATCCCAACATTACAAGGCATTGTTTCCAGATGATGGGATTAATAAGTCTTTTATAAAGCACTCAACCATTTTGTAAGGCCAGCTACTTATGGGAAATGGAGTCTTCATAAGAATAGTAAATTTGTGAGCATTAGCTCTAGGCCTTGAATCTTTACTTGTACAGTGAGAAGACATGTGGTGAGGGATGTGATGACAGCATATAAAGCATTCGTGAAATTTACTGATAATGATGCTGGAAGAAGTATGATAGGAAAAACAAACTCGTGTTTAGAATAAACATCTTTCAATGAGAGCAAATTGGAATAGGTACTTCCACCTATGAAAAAAAAATCAGTTCATTAAAATAAACCAACCATCAGGTAACTAACTAGTTGTCCTGAGATAATGGGAACTCAGGGTAGGTTGTTGTTACTTGAAAACTGAGAAGTCAGTGATGGCAGTAGTTGAGTCAACCTTCGTGAAAGTAACTCTATTTTGCTGAGTTCTTGCAAACCATTTATACATGAGAATATTACCCTTTTCATCAAGTCACTCTGCTACTAAGAGACATAATAATAGATGGGCTTCTTCATATTTTGGAGAAAATGTGTATTACATGGAGGTATAAATGAATAGCACTTTACCTTTGACCTAAAAGCCTGCCCCTTTTGATTGGGTCCTGAGCAAAAGGAGCTCCATTCAGTCCAGACCACATTGCATGCGGTTTTGCCACTCACCTGCCACATTGCCTTGAACCTGTCAGGCACATATTGGCAACAACTACAAAATGAGGCACAAGGATATCTACAGAACTTGTCAACACGCATGGGCTTTTTGGTGGGCATTCTCATGTGATACATTCTAAGACTATTCTATGAGTTTTATTTCCCTGTTTCCGAAAATTCATTCATTACAGACTTAAGATTTGTATGTGTCCTTTATTTGGACCATCATCTCTCCTTCCACTCTAAGAGAAAAATAAGATCTTTCTATTGGCTTTTTTAATGCTGGGCAAATATCCTTTCTTCAGTATCTACTATGGACACACTTTAATGGGGCTCCAATGCATCAACAGACCACTTTAAGCTGCAGTGCCAGAATATCATGAAAATGTATTTGTAAAATAAATAAAATTATTTTTTCTTAATTAATTAACTTTATCAGTCATCTCATCATGGAAAATGTATCAGAAACCATAGCGTTTGAATATGGGTTCGCAAAACAGCAGATATAGAAAAGCAAGAAGTATAAGCAACTGGTTTATGCAACTGATTTGCTTCTAAAGAAACAGTTTAGATCTAGTCCCATTTTTTTCACTTTTGTTGTTGCTAGAGTACTGCTTGGAATGACTTTATGTCTATGTAGATTAGAGAGCATCTAGTTCATATTGGGCACCTTGGATTGCGTGGTCACCTAGTTTTCAATGTCTACCAAGTTAAAGTTTTTTAAAAGTAAATAGTTGCCAAAAAAAATAAGACTGTGCTCTGAAATCATGGGGCTCTCCACCCCTACTCTTCTACTGGTTCACTTCCTTTTTCGTTCTTTCTTTTTCTTTTTTTTTTCCTTAACTTGCTCCAATGCTCACCCTTGATCACATGGACTTTTAATCTGCTAAAAAACACTCTGACAAACCTTGAAACCACTGTGTCAAGTGAGTTGCAAAACTGCATTCATTCAGCCTGAACCAACTGAAACACTTTCTCATTTTATGAACCCAATCAACACTGGCAGCCTTTCAAGCCAGAGATCAAAATTTTATATATAACACTTTGATGTAATATATCTTGACTCTAAAATGCAAAGAAATTACCAATTACTATGTCTCTGTCTTAGTAACATAAGACACAGGAACAACTTCCTAGTTTTGACGGGGATGTCCTTATATACTTCAGCGATGTAGACTAAAGGTTGGAAAACTGTAGCCTGCAGGTCAAATCTAGCCTTCCACCTGCTTGTTAACAGCCTGTGAGCACTACTTGAAGGGCTCACTGTTAAGCCATGGGTACCTACATAATATATTTGATATTGACTTTTCACCTCAAAGCCTAAAATATGTACCATCTGGCTCTGATCTATACCCCAAGAGACATCACTGGGGTGAATAATCTGTATTTTCCTCCTACTCTCTGGCATACATATATATATATATATGGCATTTAGAATTCTTCTCTGAAAATCCTATCAGTATAGGAAACCTATGATGATATTCTGTAGTATAGTAGAGAAAGATACTAAAGAGTAAATTATGCCACTGAGCTGATATAACCTTGAACAAGATGATAAAAGTATACTGCTGTCTCTGCCAAGTCAAAGCATGCTATTTAAGAAAAAAAAAAAAAGGATTGACCATCTCAGCTGTATGTCATTTGCCAGAGATATATTGATTTTTTCAAAAATCATGACCTGATTAGCCTTTTGATAACCCATTGTTATTCTCCTGGTTAAATTTGTCTTTCGTATCATAGAAACTCAGGAGTTAAAAGAGGATACTATAGAGATTGACACCCTTGTATGTTTTGTTTGTTTGTTTGTTTGTTTGTTTGTTTGTTTTGAGATGGAGTCTCACTCTGTTGCCCAGGTTGGAGTGCAGTGGTGCGATCTCGGCTCACTGTAAGCTCTGCCTCCCGGGTTCACGCCATTCTCCTGCCTCAGCCTCCCGAGTAGCTGGGACTATAGGCGCCTGCCACCATGCCCGGCTAACTTTTTGTATTTTTTTTTTAGTAGAGATGGGGTTTCACCATGTTAGCCAGGATGGTCTTGATCTCCTAACCTCGTGATCCACCCACCTCGGCCTCCTAAAGTGCTGGGATTATAGTCGTGAGCCTCCGCAAACAGCAGACACCAGCTGTTTTTGATGGTAGCTTTAAGCTTCATAATCCCATCAGGGATACACTACTGGCTTTTTACTTACTCTTTTGCTAAGGCAGAGAAGCTCTAAGAACTTCCACTTGGTTCTTCCTTTCAATGAAGTTCTTACTACACACACAGTCAAATGAGGCTTACAGATACTAGAAATATCATTGCCAGACATACCTTCCAGAATTGAGTGAAGAATCATAGTATTGGTTCAAAGTGATACTGGGCATGATGGACTGTGTAATGTATATTTTGCTCAGTTCAAAATTCTATTTAATTTTCTGAATATCCTAAATCCTACTTTGGTGGTAACTAGCTCACCCCTTTACTTAAGGAACTTTATGCATTTCAACTAAGTCAGGTGTGAAAACTGGCTAAGTGTACAACATTCTTTATTATGCTGGTTAGACCTCTCTTTGCTTGAAGTGGAATTATTTAGGTTTTACATATCAAGGATGACTTTAGTGGTTGTAATAGACAGAATAATGAATCCCATAATCCCAATCCTAGGAACTCTGAATATGGTAGGTTACATGGCAAAGGGGAATAATGTTTATAGATGGAATTAAGTTTAACTTAAATGTAATCATTTAAGTTACATTTGTAAGTTACATGATATAATCAGCTTAACTTAAAATTGAAAGATTATTCTGGACTATATCCAGGCATGTCCAATGTAATCGGAAGGGACCTTACATGTGGAAGTGGTTGGCACAAGAGGAGGTTAGGGTGATGAGATGTGATGTGATAACAATTAATCAACCCACTGTTGCTGGCTTTGAAAAGTGAGGAAGAGACCGGGAGCCAAAGAATATAGTTATCCTCCTGAATCTGGAAAGGGCAAAAAAATTATTATTCCCTCAGAGTCTCCAGAAAGAAATGTAACTTGGGCAATACCTTGATTTAACCCAGTGACACTCATTTTCAACTTCTGAACTAACAGAGCAATAAGATGGTGAATGTTGTTTTCAGCCAATAAGTTTGTGGTAACTTGTTGTAACAACCATGAAAAACTAATACAGTGGTCTAGCCATCTATTTTATTTCTATGGAACCTGTAATCTATTAGCCATGGCAAATATTCCTTCAGGTCAAACCCTTTTGATTTACCATGCTGGCTACGCTATTTTCTCTACTAATTACATCCTCTGTTCTTTTCTTTAGGTACCTCTAGGCCTCTACCATCCAGGGATCCTGCTACCTTCATTAAAATCAGGGAGCCAATTTCAAATGCAACATCTACTAACATCTCTGAAAACAAAACTCCACTAAAGTGCTTTTTCAAAAATGCTGGTGTTTCCCTCAGAATTGGATTTCTCAAAACCTTGAAAAGAGAGTGTCTTATAAATCCTCAGGGAACAACATTTGCTGGGGGGAGGGATGGGTCATTCCTTCTCTCTCTAAGTCTTTGCATTTTTTCCTGTGCATTTTACCAATAAATTTCTGTCATTCCAACCAGCTTCATCTAGTAGCAGTTTTGAATCTACGTTTTAGTAAGCCAACTAATTATCATTAAAAGTATATCTGAGGAAATCTGATTTCTGTGATTCTTAATGACCAAATTTTTCTAATATATACATTGTTAGTACCTCAGTAAACCTCTCTCTTTAGATCCTGAAGATAGAAGTTGGTTTAAAAATCATCTATTCTACCGTAACAATATTTTCTTACTTCAGGTGAGACCTACATTTTAAACTCATAAGGGCAGATCACTATGTAAAATAAGCAAACAATTAGTGTTTTGTTGAAGCAAAACTCTTGAAAAGCTGACGGTATCCACCTTATCACTTTTAAAGATTAGAATTTTGCTTTCTTTTTTTTCTTACAACCATAAATGGGACAAATACCTAGGATACTATTTTCCACACTGAAGAGAAGAAAAAGAATTATATTCTTGTAACTATTATTCCATCTTCCTGTAAGGTGTTTATTAACACCTCACGTTAATTACCTTTGCACTTAGACTAACACTCATCATCATCATCTACCTTATGTTTCTCTTTCAAATTCATAATCTAAGTTTTTTCTGGCAATGTACAAATCAGAGGTATAGGTTCCATTCACCTGTTGAATTCAAATCACATATTTCAAACTATTTTAAACCAGGTGTAAAATTCTCATCTTTTTCAAAAGATCCTTTTAATCTTACAAGAAAAAAGATATTATTTCAATCTAGAAGAGTTTCAAGATTAATTTCTAGTCTAATCCTCCTTAAAAGATTTATTTCCTCAAACAAAGACAGAGTTTAAAATAAAAATATGATGCTCTTTGGGAAAGCTTAGTGGTGAAAATGTGCTAATGGATTAATGGTTGCTCCAGGGGAAGGTGTAATTCACATTCTGAGAGGAGCAGCTGTTCCATGATGAATGGACTGGGGGCTGTGCTTCTGGTATTTGATACTAAACAGAACATCTGATGGACATCTAGCAAGAGTTGATCACATCATGATTTTGTTTTGTTTTGCTGTTGTTGTTTCTTATTATGCCCTAGAATATGGATAGCTGTATTACACTGAAGAGCCTGATCATTATGTCTTTCACATAGCAGTGGTATTTTGGCTGGTATTAATTTTGTTGTCAAAGATACAGCTGTTGTAGGAAATATTTTGAATTTTTAGTACCATCTGGTGTGCTGAAGGAAGAAGTAGTGCTCTAAGCATTGGCATCAATCCACTTTCTAAGTGGGTAATACTGGTGCTTTGAAAAAGGGGCTGTCAAAATGGGCAATGAGAGAGTCTTTAATCTGAACTGTTTTCATCCTTCTATCGTATCACAAATACTGAATACACTAATTCAAACAAACATCTTTAGTATGTGTGCATGTTTAAAAAATTTTCAGAATAGTTGATTATTTATAAGTAACATTGGCATTATTAATAGTTCATGACCAGAAACGTATCTACCACAGTGTATAATAAAACTGAAATGAGGAGATATACCAAGCTTGGTCTATACCTTGTTAAGGAAGGTGATAAATTGGCACTCATCAAAGTTAAATTGGTTTTCTCTTCCATCACTCTTTACCATTAGATATCTTATTCAGATGTTTACTAAACTCATCTTCTTTTTCCCAGAATAGGTATTTATTAAGTTGGTAGAAATGAAAAACATGTAATTACTTATGACATAATGTATTTTGCTTCAAAGCCTTGAGATATTTTTTGCAATGATTGTTTTCAGGACCTGAGAGTTCTCCAAAGGTCAAAATATAGTAGAAGTAAGACAGCCAGCCACTTGTCCAGGACACACATCTATACAGAGTACTAAAATATAATTGGTGTACAATAGCACAAAATTACACAATTAAATAAATGTAATAAAATAAAGAAAATATGTTTACTATAAATCCTTATACAAAAGAGTATAAGTGATGGGGGAACCATTTTGATAGGACAGTTGAGGTTTAGGGTGATGGAATTCAGGATCCCAAAATATGGCATCTTGATACTGGAGAAAACAGCAGACGCGGGATGGTCTCTCTCTCCTTCCCCTCACCTTTTCTTTCTGAGGCAGGTCATGAAACAATTCTCTGACCATCTTCTGAAGTAAATCATAAGACTTTAATGTGAGAGGTGTCCACCCCATATCCCGAGGAAAAGAACTTCCTTATCTCTGAAGTCACAGGGACACAGAGAATAATCCGAACAAACAGGCCTTGCCAACGCCCCCCCAGCTAATTACCGTTAGATCATATCGCCTTTTGTCCAATCATACTTCTCCACAACCGTCAACTTCTTTATCAAACTTAGCATAAAAATATATAGGTTTCTCTGATTGTTTGGGTCTTCATCCCCCTATGAAGTACCCATTGTCACATGAAACATATTACATAAATTTGTATGCTTTTCTCTTATTAATCTGTATTTTATTATGGGTGTCTCAGCCATGAACCTAATGATGAGTAAGAAAAAGAAAATTTTCCTCCTCTATAAGAATGAGAAATACCCCAAGGGAAGATGCTTAAACAATAATAGACTCCTGTTAAAACAATTTTAAGATAAGTGTGTTGTCTCTTGTTTATAGAATGAGATATAATTTTGGGGTCTGGGACTGAATTTCTAGAGAGAACAGTTTGAATAATGATGGGTTACATCTGTCCATTCCCCATGCAACACTTGTGCTCTTTTCCAAATAAATGGAACTTTAGGTAATTTCCAAAACATTTTTGTGTCTCTTCAAAAAAAAAAATAAGTAAGTTCCAAAACTTACCTAAAGGATATTTTTTTTTGAAGAGGCACAAAAGCATTAACTTTTTAGGGTAATTACGGGTTTCATAATAATCCTGGGTTGGTGAGATATTACATAAATTGTAAAGGTACAGTGCAAATTCCTCTAATTCAAGGGGTATATGTGAAGCCTAAAGTGCTGTGGAGGTTTAGAGGAAGACAGGATTTTATTGTTATTCATGTGGGCTGAACTAAGAAAAAAATTGCCGTAAAGGAACTGGCATTTCAGCTAACCTTAAGTAAGGATTTGGATTTCAGTCAGTGATTTTAGTGACATGAGATGTCTAACAGAAGGAAAATATGAGCTAAGTCTCAAGTAGATAAAAACTCAGGGTGTTTGTGAAGCAGCTGGTAGTCTGGTGTCATTGAACTGTGATGTCTTTGTAGGAGGAGAATGGGAAAATAGACTTTAAGGATGGAATGTAAGCAGAACATGAAAGGACTTAAATGATGAGTTTGTTTATTGGAAACCCTTGAAGGTTTTGAGATATATACAGAAAACATGGCCACAGGTGGAAGAAACGATGCTGGCAGGGAATAATGAGACTATACAAGGGGGAAACTCATTGAGTGTCTACTACAGTTACTTGAAGTTGCTGGTGACTTGAATTAAAATAAATGAAAATGGAAATGCAGAGACAAATATAAGCAATATTTTGGAGATCTAAGCATTACAACTTAGCAACAGAGCAGATGTTGGAATTGTAGTAAGGTGAAGGACATCAAAGAATGATAGAAATTCTACAACAATTATTAGAATAAAGCAATCAAAAAATGAAATTACCATAGAAAAAATGTGAGGTGATGATGAGTAGAGTTTGATATATATTAACTTAATTTTAATATGATAATATTATTTATAATATATGATGCAAAAAAGTTTGCATCATATATTGGTGGAGGAGTATCTTGGTGAAATAACTGCCATTTACTGAACAGCTATAATGCATCAGTTATATAACAGTTATCTAATACAAGGTATACATGTATTCCTCCCAAACACCAAAACAACCCCTAGGTGTTCACCCATCCCTGCTATAAAATAATGAAACTGATGTTCTGATAGATGAAGTTATCTTGTCAAGGTGCTATAAATAATAAGGAGTAAATGTGGAATGTGAATCTACTTCTGTCTGACTTCACTAAACAGAAGAATTGAAATATCATAGGAAGAAGGTAAGCTTAGACTAATGGATGAGCATTTGACTTCAGACAGGGGATCTTATCTTTCTCAGCTATAAAGGGAAATAGGCAAGTAGAGGCTGAGTAATCTCCCTCAAAGACAGATTTGTTCTACTCAGTTAATATAGCATATATAATAGTCTTCTGATTGATGGACAGTAAGTTAATTTTCCAGTGATTGTAGGGCACACTTGATTTCAGGAACACTAAATACTGACATAATAGGCATTTGAGAATTAAAACTATATTGTATGATATGAAGTTGGCTATTCTTTTAAGATTGATGTTTTCTATAAGCTTGCTTCTATTCCTTGCTCAATGGAAGGGATATTGGGTTGGATTAAATAATTTTCTTGTAGCATTTAGATAAGAATATGTTTACTTTCTTCTTTTACTTCTCTTATTCTGCCACTACTTACAGTTAATTGATCTTCAAGGGTTCTCCATTTTACCAGCTCATAGATACTGCCTAAATCTCTCTATTCGTCCCAGTCTCCATTATTGTCATCCTCCCAATCTATTACTGGTCCTGAACACATTCTTTCTGTTTTATGAAACTAACTCTCTATAATGCAGTCCCTGTGAAGATTTCAAAGAGTAAATCACTCCCTTGCTCAAAACCCTTCAATAGATTCTCCATGTACTTTACATAAAGACGAAAATCCACAAGATGGCCCAAATTAAAGACTGCATGACTTGGGCTGTGCCACTCTTTTCAGAGTCAGGCATAGAAACTGGGCATATGGGAGTCCTGATGACTTTTGGCGCTATCTTTTCTATTCCGGAGCATTAAGGTTGGGCACATTACTGTGCTACAAAAACTACAGTTACTGTCCATTTCACCTGAATTTTTATGCTTTTTTTTGTTTATCTTTACTTCATAGAGTTGTACCAGTTTTGGTCTTTTATGTGTACATTCATGGATATCATAACTGGAAGTCAAGGGGAATTGCTGTGATTGGGAGCTGGGGTCATGAACCAGCATTTCTGATTTGCCATACTAAACTAGAAATCCTCATTGTTGTTTCAAAAGCCTGTAGTACGTTTCAGTCTTTGGAGGTCACGTATTAGATACCACTTAAAGCAAGGTCATTAAGGTAATGGTTCCAGAGAAGTTAACTTTCTTCTGCTACCATATTTCTCTTTTTTGGGGTTTATTTGAGAGTCAGATTCAGGCCCTCAAAATACACAGACAGGAGGGATCATATTCCCGAAACAAACCAAAATGAAGGCTTTGCTCAGCTAAGACCTGTTTCTGTATATATCAAACTTTACAGCTCAGTTGTATAAACAAGGATGTTATATGTTCAAATTATTGTATTTTATTATACAGCTTACATCTAACTTGAACTCAAAATATGAAAGCATTTCATTTTTTATGTGGAAATATTTACAGTCTGTACAACCAAAGACATTTACTTTGTTCCATGTTCAAACTATTTTCTGAGGTTTAAAATCACCAGAACATGATAAACTATGTTAGAGAAACAAAACTGAGAAACTAAAAGAAAAGCAGCAGGAGGAGAAGGGGACTAGGAGAACAACTGCACAAAACTTTAGACTTATTTTGAGAGAAACACATTACTGAATTGTATTCATCAGAAGGAGGCTAGCAAAATATTGAATTAATTAATTAGGCAGTACTCTCTCAAGAAAGCCACCATCCCTGTGCTGTCAGGGTTTGTCAGGAATTCCTGCAACACTTTTTCTGATAATACACAATTTCCCAAACTCCCTTCTTCACCTCTTAAACATATTTATTTTGTGCCCCATTTACTCTAGATGACTGTAAGCTAATTTTTAAAAACTGAACAATCAAATTATTTCAACTGGTTTTAATAGCTTAATGTTATTCATCCCATTAAGACTGCACTGCATTCTCAATGAAATTACTCTAATAATGCTTACTGCAGGCATCACTGGAGGTCCCAGAGAGGTGCCTGGGACCCTCAGTCTTCATCATTGTCCCTTAAGTTGTACACATAAGCAGTCACTTAAGCAGACTACAGAATGTCACCCAGACCTACTAGTTCAAAACCTCTGCCCTACGTGTACACACCCTTGGGTAAGTGAACCTACTGGAGATAGAGAGGAGTGTTCCAGAAGATCAGCTAATCTAAAGTATTTCTGTACCCAGGTCTAGAAGAATTAATTACTACTAGTATTGCATAATTTGAGGGAAACTATGGAAATTTCCCCTTCTGCTGGCCCGAAATATACCAGTGCCACTCTACTCTCCTTCCCGAACTTGTCTGTGAGTGAATCTCAAATTCTAGAACTGAAGTTTTGTTAAGTATGCATTTCTTGCAATGCCAATCAAATCCAGATTTTAAATTTATGAACACCTGGCAAAGATGGCCCATTAGATTACTAACAACAGAGTAGCATTGTGAGAAAAATAGGAGCCTGGAAAAGGGTTCGAAATATGTGGATAAAGTACAAATTAAGATGGAAAAAATGCAGAATGAGATATGTCTCTACTTTCCCTCTCTAAAGTATTTCTCCTCATCCAAAACTTTGAGCTCAATATAAAGTGAAATGTCCTTAGATGCTTAGAGTCATTGGAGACACTCAGAGAACAAAGAAGGGGTGTGTGTGTGTGTGTGTGTGTGTGCATATACAAGGAGGAAGAGGAAGGGTGGCAGTTTCTGTATCTCATAAAACTACACATATTTGAAAATCTGCTATCCAACGAATCACTGTCTCTTAATGCCAGAGAAGTAAGAGACACCTCCAGACACTCCACATAGTAGATTATTGTAACAACATCTTAAGAAGCCTCAGACAGGGCCCAGAGACAGAAAAGTAAATACAGGAGTTTAAGTGCAGTTGGTTTCATCCAGGAACATCAGCTCAGCAGGGTTAAGACATGAAACAGACCTATGCTTCAAACATACCACTGAGTATCTAGACTATTTCCTGATATAAGCTTCTTGAATATAAATATCATAGTAATACAAATACACATACTTTTTACTAATGTCACTTTAACTGTTTCTGAGCTGTTTTCATAATTCTGAAAACACAGTGCACTTGGTTAATGAGAGTTACTTTTTGAGTCTCAATAAGAATTATGGCTAATGAAATTATGCTTCATAATTCCATTTAGGAATAAAATAATATTCTAAGAAAATGTGTATTTTATTTATGATCCTTTCTATTTTAATTTTCACTTTATACATAGACAAATCCTTCACAAATTAATGTAGTAGAAAACAGACAGCAACAGCTAAGTAACAACTTGGCCCTCATTCTTAACTGGGTGAAATTGATCTTATTTAAATGTGTCATTATTTAATGATGATAATGAATGACTGAAATGATCTCCTGTTTATTATTAGGAAATTTTAAGAATGTTTAGGTGTCATAAAGAGATAATTTTAAAAGCTCAAATTTTGCCATACAGAAATGAATATTGTTAGCATTTTAATATATTTTCTGTGATTCTGGGTATGTAGTTTTCTGCTTGTATGTGTTACTTTCTTTTAAATTTGCAATCATCCTGATTTGAACAAATAAATTTTTTAAATCTTATGAGTTAACTGGAAACATTTAATCACTAAGAAAATATTTGATCATATTTAGTAATAACAGTTAATTTTAAAATGTAATAGTGTTATTGAAAGTATGTTTTAGAGATAAAGAGTGAATATTAGTAGTTGGAATGATATAATGCCTTGGGTTTGCTTTAAAATAATCCAGAGAAGAATAAAACGACATAGATTATGAATTAATAGCTATTGAAGATGAGTGACAAATACATGGAGGTTCATTACACTATTCCTTTAAAAAAGTTTAAAAATATCTTAAGTAAGTTATAGGTTATAATTAGTGGTATTATGTATACATATGTGAGTGTAGATATACACACATTCATAAACACTTTAACTTAATTTTCAATTAACTTAAATTCTCTATACCTTTATTTCTTTTTATGTCAGTTTAACCTATTAAAAGCTGAGATAGGAGTGTAATGTCTCTCAAAACAATTGTGTTTGGTTAATTTTTTTCTAAGGATTTTTATCCTTTCAGTCTTTCTTGCCTTAAGTTCTTTTTCTTTTCTTTCTTTCTTTCTTTCTTTTTTTTTTTTTTTTTTTTTTTTGAGATGGAGTCACGCTGTGTCACCCAGGCTGGAGTGCAGTGGCACAATCTCAACTTTCTGGCAACCTCTGCCTCCCAGGTTCAAGGGATTCTCCTTCCTCAGCCTCCCGAGTAGCTGGGACTACAGGGGGGTGCCACCACAACTGGCTAATTTTTGTATTTTTTGTAGATACTGGGTTTCCCCATGTTGTCCAGACTGGTCTCGAATTCCTGGGCTCAAGCCATCCACCCATCTCGGCCTCCTGAAGTGCTGGGATTACAAGCTTGAGCCACCTTGCCCGGCTGCCTTAAGTTCTAACTTCCACACTTGTTTTTTTTCTTTTTGTTTGTCCCTGCTTGATAATTCCTGAACATCCCTTTGTTGTGGTGGTTGTTGCTGTTAACATTCTCTGGCATTTTGTGTTTGAACTTAAAAAGTATTTAGTGTTTTCAGAAATGTTATCTGTTTCCCTTTAATTGAGGGTTAAAATTGATTAATTTTGTTCATAACTTTATGTTTAAAATGGAAGTTCTCATCCTGGGTTTTATTTGTTTTGCTCACTAGTATGTATGTGTGGACGGATTCACAAACACACACATACATACAACATATGGATCATTTTTATTTTCTTTTAAACTCCACAAGAATTTGGTAGTTGTATAAATCACTTTTAGTTCTACTAGTTATAAAAAGTAGGCATTATAAAAGCTGAGGTGAGGGTTACCCCCATTTACTATGATGTGATTTTAATGCATTGTATGCCTATATCAAAATATCTCATGTACCTCATAAATATATACAGTTATTACATACCCATAAAAATTAACAATTAAAAAATTAAGCATTGTAAAAACATTGTAATCTTGTTTCTACAAGTTTGAAAGCCAGGAATGAAAATGTTTTGCTTAACTATATATGAGAAATTCAACATATCTTTGTTTCCCTGTCCATACTCTGCCCATTAGCCTTATTTGTTGATATAATATAGGCTTGGTTTCAAAATATTGTTATTAAATTGTTTATGTAAAAGGGCTTCCCTTTCAGGTTGTTTTGATTCAGAATTCATTTTGTAAAATGCACAGCAAAAATATCTGGACAACATGCTTTATTGATTTTAATATTCAACTGTAATGTCATATTGTGATATATACATCTTTTATATGAAACATTATAAGGTATATTTTGTAAAGCATAAAACACAGAACTCCGGTCTCATTTTATAGTGTTTATTCTTAAATTTATAGTACTTGTGGAATTTACTTTTTCAAATGATGCTATGAGAAACTGTGAGAGGTGAGGACACTTTCCTACTTATTCCATGAGGCCAGAATTATCCAAATACCAAAACCACTCGAAGACATGACAAGAAAAGAAAGCTATAGACCAATATACTTTGTGAACTTAAACACAAAATTCTTCAGAACATTTTAGCAAATAGAATTCAGAAATCAATCTTAAAGGATGATAAATTTTTGTTAAGGATGATAAATTTTGTTTATCCCAGGGATATCAGGTAATTTTATAATTTGATATTCAATTATCACAATTGACCATATTAATAAACTAAAGAAGAAAAAATATATGATCTTCTCAGCAGATACAGTAAACCATTTGACACAATTCAACCTTCATTCATGATAAAGATGCTCAATAAACTAGGAATATAAAGAAACTTCCTCTACCTGATAAAAACCATTTACCATAAACATATAATATATAATCGTTTTCTTCTATAATCAATAACAAGTCAAGGAAGTTGGTTCTCATCTCTTTTATTCAACAGTCTACTGGAAGTTCTAGATGAATTAGAAAGGTAGAAGTAACATTCTTTTTATTCATAAATAATGTGATTAGCTATGTCAAAAATCCTAATTCTCAAAAAGCTACTAGAAATAATAAGAGAATTTAGCAAGTGCTAAATTGTTTAGAATTTAAGATCTATATAGAAACCTTGTTACTACTGGCAAAAAATGGAAATTAAAAATATTTAAATACTATTTGGAATAGTATCAATAATGTGTACACATAATTTAATAAAACATATGCAAGATCTGGTAAGTGACAAAATATCATTAGACAAATTTAAAGAGAACTAAATATATAGGAAGTTAGAGCATGTATATGGTTTGAAAGACTCAATATTGTTATGATGTCACTTATCTCTATTTTGATCTATAGATTTCAGTGCAATTCTAACTAAACTCCCAGCAAGCTATATTTTAGAGTTTGACATTGTACCTAAAATAGAAAAGTGTGGAAATCATCCAATAGTCCAAACAATTGTAAAAAAAGAAAACAAAGTTGGAGAATCTATCTTTCCTGATTTTGACACTGGAAAGCTGGTAAGTGAGACAATATGTGATTGGCATGAGAATAAACATGTGGACGAAAAAATAGAGATATCAGAAATAGATCCACAAGTGTACATAAACTCATTTTTGGCAAATGTTTCAAGATAATTCAATGAAGAGAAGTTAGTCCTTTCAAAAAATGATGCTAAAACAATTGATATCCATACGGAGAGAGAGAGAGAAACTTTGTCCTTTATATCACAAAATACTCAGATGTTAACTAAAAATAGATCATAGACTTAAATGTAAAAGCTAAAACTATTAAAGTTCTAGGGAAAAAAACAGAAGAACATCTTTTGATCTTAGGGTAGCAAATATTTCTTAGTGCATAAAAAAGGATAAACCTTAAATAAAAAGAAAACTGATAATTTGGACTTCACTAAAAGTAAAAACTTTTGCTCTTTTTCAAATTACACTTAATGAAAGGCAAGCTATTGATTGAAAGAAAGCCATTTTCAAAATACATATCTGACAAAAGACATATTCCAGAATGTATACAGAATCTTACAATTCAGTAATATGATGACATGGCAATGGGCAAAAGATTTGAACAGACACTTTTCCAAAGATACATGAATGGCAAGTAAGCGTATGAAAGGATACTTCATATTCTTAGCCATTAGAAAAATCCAAATTAAACCCAAAGTGAGATACCATTTCACACACACTAGAACAGCTACAATGAAAAAGACTGACAATACCAAATGTTGACAAGGATGAAGAGCACCTGGAACTCTCATACATTGCGGGTAGAAATGCAAAATTGTATAGTCACTTTGGAAAACAGATTAGTAGCTTCTTATAACGTTGAATATTCACTTACCATGTGACCTAGTGATCCAACTCCTAGGTATCTATCAAAGAGAAATAAAAACCTAAGCTTAGATGAACATCTACTGCAATATTTGTAGCAGCTTTATTATGATAGCCAAAATAATAAATGTCTATCAACTTTGAAATGGATAAATACATTATAGTATATCCATAAAACGAAATACTCAGCAATGAAAAGGAACAAACTACTGATATGAGCAACAACGAAGATGGATCTCAAAAGCATTATGCTAAATAAAAGTACATACTGTATGATTTTGCTTATATGACCCTTCGGTGACAGAAGCAGATGAGTGGTTTCCAGAGGCCAGAGCTGGAAGAGAGAATTAACTACAAAAGGGCATAAGGAAACTTTACGCATTGATGGAAATGTTCTATATCATGACTGTTAGTCCATTTTCACACTGCCATAAAGAACTGCCTGAGATTGAGTAATTTATAAAGGAAAGAAGTTTAATTGACTCACAGTTCCACATGCCTGGAGAGGCCTCAAGAAACTTACAGTCATGGCGGACAGCAAAGGAGATGCAAGGCATCTTCTTCACAAGGCAGCAGGAAGGATGATGAACGCAGGAGGAACTACCAAACACTTATAAAACCATCAGATCTCATGAGAACTCACTATCATGAGAACAGCATGGGAGAAACCACCCCCATGATCCAATAACCTCCAGCTGGTCTCTCCCTTGACATGTGGGGATTGTGGGGAATATAATTCAAGATGAGATTTTGGTGGGGAAACAAAGCCTAATCATATAAATTGTGGTAGCGGTTACATGACTAAATGCATTCATCAAAACCTATTCAAATGTACATTTTAAAGTGTTGGATTTTATTGTATGTAAACTATAACTGAATAAAGCTGATATTTTTAAAGTAGAAAGAAGGCAAAATAAAGACACGTTTGAGCAAAAAAAAAAAAAAAAATCCTGTGAAGTCAGTGTTATTCTAAATAGAGCATGAAGAGCTTGAGCAAATTTACACAGAACCACAGCAATGAAGGCAAGCCTAGGAAATAAGGACAATAAACTAATATATGTATTAATTTTTAATAAATTCACAAAATATTTATTTAGTAGCTACCATGTCTGTACAGCATTGAGCAAACTAATTGAGATATAATAATCATTTAATCATGGCATTTATCTTCCTGCACCTCAAACTGTAGTTAAAAGATAGACCCATAAATAAGTAATTATTGTAGCATGAGGGTGGATGTTGAAAATATTTTGAAAGTGCTGTGTGAGTATAGTGGACAGAGCTGGGATTTGACTTTAGCCTAAGCCCGATCTTAGTAGGTAACTCAATAAATATTTAGTGATCTGTTGATTGAATTCGAATGCTCTTGATTGAGTATATGCCCTATATCTAGCACTGTCCATGTAGTTGCTTAGAGGAATTTGCCCCCTTGAAGCACTAATTTTTTGGTAAATATTTCATTTTCTCTGAAATTATTTGGAACTCCTGTTATTAAAAATGTTACCCTTATCTCTCACTTAGTAAGACAGTATGAACAGGAAATGAAAATGGAAATAAGATGCAAGATAATTGTTTTACTCTTGAATGTAAATATCTCAGTTTGCCTTGGCCTTTTGCAACTAGCAGTTGGCCACTGTGATAACATTGTTTGGTTGGCATTATCGCTCAGTTTCCTTCCTTGGAGAGAACGTTATGCGGATTGGCTGCAGCTGTGCTCCATCAGATTCTTTTCTTCTAGGCTCCAGGGCCCTTTGACCAGTGCTCCTAATTCTACTCCCTTCCTGCTCAAGTGTATTTCATCTACAATGCATTTAATGTGGAGTTTGACAACTTCTTTTTTCCTGAAAGAAGTATAAGTGCTTTTCTCTTTATGAAATATTTTTCATAGATTAATTGCTTCCTCTTTTATTACAAAATTTCTTGGAATGTCAAATGTATTGAGGAGCACAAGGTCTTTAACTCCCTTTGTCCCAGAGAAGTAAGATTCCCAGCAGACTGCAGATTCTTCCCAAAGTACTGTGGAGGCTTTGGCAAAAAGTGAACATTTCTCAAGTAGTTAAGTGATAATTCAGCAATTCTCATAGAAAATAAGAATCCGGTATTTTTAAAATCTATATTTTAACCATGAAATGTGTTCATCTTCCTCACAAAGATGGTATAGAAAGACACTTTTGAAGCTAGCAATCTTTCTTCTCTTCAAGTGAAATTATAATGAGCCATGTAAGTAACGTTTATTTGTATATTTCTGACTATTGGTAAATAAAATTAAATGCACACACACATTTATCTTTCAAAGGAATAGCTTCATACCTTTAGTTACAAATACAATTGCAGCTCTTTTTAAATTTATTTATTTGTTTTTTTCCTGCACTATTAGCAGATAGTCCAGTATGCTACCCATGTCCTAATGGTCTAAACTCTCTAGGTATTGTTATAAAGGGCTCTTGCTCCATTTTACTCACAGCAGGAGAAGATAATACCAATTTGATCAAGCCACTATTTTATTGTTTCTCACTGCCATGTGCTGTTTTATTCTCCCAAACATCCTGACAGATAGTGCCTGTGCTCTGCTGTGAGAGGTGATTCCATTTCCTTATAGTCTAATTGGTAAAGAGTGCCCCACACATGATCTCCTAAGGGTACAGCTTTAAGCACTCATCACTTTTAGTTCAAATTTCCAGCAGCTACCTCCCCATAAACCTAGAATCCTCATATTCCTTTTCTTCCTGGCAACCACGTGCATTCTGCTAGAGCTACTTATAATCAGAACTATTAGAACTCCCTTTCAAAGGGACACTCCCCTCAGCACTCCCAGAATGATCTCCTGTCCTCACCTGCACCTTGAGATTGCTGGCAACTTTTCTTGTTAAAACAGAGAAACGCACTTTGGGAGGCCGAGGCAGGTGGATCGCCTGAGGTTAGGAGTTCGAGACCAGCCTGGCCAACATAGTGAAACCCGTCTCTACTAAAAATACAAAAAATTAGCCAGGCGTAGTGGTGGGTGCCTGTAAGCCCAGCTACTTGGGAGGCTGAGGCAGGAGAATTGCTTGAACCTGGGAGGCAGATGTTGCAGTGAGCTGAGATCACGCCATTGCACTCCAGCCTGGGTGACAGAGCGAGACTCCATCTCAAAAAAGAAAAAAAAAAAAAAGAAACACACACAAATGTAATCTCTGGTAGAACAATGTCTTTGATGGGCTATCTCATTATTTGTAAATGTGGTGGTATTATATATGTATGTATATGTATCTATGTACAGTCAGCTCTCGTATCCACAGGTTCAACCATGGATTTAATTGAATCACAAATAGAATACATTCAACAAATAATAATCAAATAACAATACAATAACAAACAATAAAAGTTTAAAAACAGTACAGTATGACTATTTACATAGCATTTACATTGTATTAGGTATTGTACATCATCTAGAGATGATTTAAAGTATATGGGAGGATGTCCATAGGCTACATGTAAATATTACATCATTTTATAGAAGGGGCTTGAGCATCTGGGAATTTGGTGTGGAGGTTCTGGAACCAATGACCCATGGAAACCAAGAAACAATTGTGTGTGCATATGTAAATTATAATGTATTTGTATATAATGTATATTATTTGTGTGCATTAGTTTGAGCTTATTAATAGACTAAAAAATACCCATTAGTTGAATTCCTATTATGTACCAGCCACTGAATACAAAGGTTAATAAGGTATAATCTGCCTCTTCAAGAAATTAAGGACTCAAACAGTAAATAAGCTATTATAATATTGTACAGTAAATACTGTTTCAGAATATTCTACATGCATAGAATATAGATATTAGGGGCAACACGCAAGAACAAATGTTACAAGAATGAATTTTGCTCAGGGAGGAGCAAATTCAATAGAATCACGGAGTTATCAGCAGATTTTACTCCATAATTAGGCCATGAATACTTTACCTGATATCCTTCTTTTGTCTTGGATTCCTGACATCAGTAGAGTTGTTTTGGGTTTTTTGTTTTTGTTTAAGTTTTATTCCTAACAGCACAAATTATATTCTAGTTAAGTTTAATATTTGGCTTTTTATTTATGATATGGAGAAAGGCATGCAGTATAATCGCAATAGATATGTTTTTATAAGTTTCATGAATGGACAAATTGCATTATTGGCAGTGATGGTATGTGGAACCTGTATATTGTTTGTAGGGTTTTTTTTTAATCTAAGCACATTCAATTTAATTAAAGCTTCTCACACAATCAATTTGTTACATACAACAAGTTCATTTGCTAACGAATGGGTTGACCTCCATTTAAAAATACAAAGTAGGACAGATGTGATGGCTCATACCTGTAATCTCAGCACTTTGGGAGGCCGAGGTAGGAGGACTGCTTGAGCCCAGGAGTTCCAACATAGTGAGAGCCCCATCTCTACAAAAAATTTAAAACTTAGCTGAGTGTGGTGGTGAGTACCTGTAATTGCAGCTACTGGGGAGGCTGAGGTGGGAGGATGCCTTGAGCCCAGGAGGTTGAGGCTGCAGTGAGCTGTGATCATGCCACTGAACTCCAACCTTGATGACAGAGCAAGTCGTTATCTCCAAAAAAAAAGTTTCATGTGTGGCTTTGTAATAATAAACATTAAGAAAGAAGTAAGCTTATCTCACTCTTTTTTATTTCATTATAGAATAGATCATTCTTTATAACACACCTATAGTGTGTGTTATATAGTGGCAACCATAGCAGAAGAGTCAAATGGTATCAACTCTATTCATGAGAATCTCACAACAAACTTTTCTATCATTATTAGGTTATTTTGACACATGAAATTATGATAAAAAATGGAAACTTTGCTATGTTTTCATTAATATTTTAGTAACAAGGAATTATTATTGCTTTTAAATGTTTATTCTCTTTTGGATTTTTATTATGAGTATTTAAATCAAAAGAGAAGAAGGAAGAAGTAGTAGAAAATGCATTTTATAATTTATTAGTACATAGGAATTTTAACCTACTTTTTGGAACCAAAAATTACTAGCCTTGTCTATTAGGTAGTTGTAGGAGATTTCACTTCATCAGATACTGAGCAAGACCAGAAATACTGTGGAAGCTGTTTATCCCCACTCTGTGTGCAATTGTATAGTGAGTGAGCCTTCAACCACTACACAAACAGATCTTCACATATGAGACTTAAATGACTACCTATTAATTTAGCAGAACTTGAAAACAATTTTGAACAAAATGAATAAGCTAATGAACTTCCGTGATTTTATGACATCATCTGGGATGAGGTTAGGGAGGAGTTTAGGGAGACAGCAGGTTAAATTTGACCTCTACAATCTTTTACCTAATACTTCCAGTTTAATAACTTTATTCAAAATATTGGAATAAGATTTTGTATTATGCTTAATGTGGTACCACTTGAAAACCTCAATTTGCTGGATACCTATTTTACAAAGAAGAGCATTTTTAGGGAAGCGAGAAGTGTTCTAGTCTAAGCACTAATAAGGTGATTAAATCACAATGGACATGTGTAGGCAGCCTTGGGGGCACATGTATACTCCTAGCTAGAAGAGACTTTGGCAAGGGGAGGAAGTATTGGGCAATATGTTTATAGAACTCGTGATGGAGCCTCCAGGAAAATACCAACAACAATATTTTGCCCAACATTACTGTGAATCCTTTTAATTTTTCTTTCTTCTAAGAACAGGTTTAAAAGGGCATTTGGCATTTATTTTGTTTTGTTTTCAAGTAATAGCTACCTCATGAAACCTCAGGTTTGACAGTGTGGGCTCATATGCCAGGTTGTATTAGTTCATCTTTGCCCTGTTAAACGGGAATAATTCAAAGAAACTCCCCAAAGTAAAACTCAAA
This sequence comes from Pan troglodytes, assembly GCF_028858775.2. Taxonomy (NCBI): domain Eukaryota; kingdom Metazoa; phylum Chordata; class Mammalia; order Primates; family Hominidae; genus Pan; species Pan troglodytes. The sequence continues at coordinate 52,575,839 of NC_072408.2, read as the reverse complement.
GTGAAACTGACTTCCCAAAGTACTAAGAAATATTGTTCAGAAAAAATAAAACTTCAACATTTGGTACAATTTATTTCGCCCATCTTCTTGAAGCATATTCGTTTTATTAGCATTAAAAATTATAGTTGTGTCAGTTCTGCAGCTGACAGTGGTTTGGTTCAAACCAGAGTCAGTGGCAGCTGCAAAAATAAGGAAACATCTTGTCTGTTGCCATGAGAGGATTACAGTATAACTCACAGCAAGCCAGCTTTATGCAAACCATCTCAGGTTTGTCATGTAAAAATCAAAGTCACATGTCTCTACATGAGCGGCATTAGCTGAAAAACTTCCAGCCTACTAAGCAGAGATAGTAACCGCAAAGACATGAGGCTTTCTGCATTTAAAGGACAAACCAGTAGGGCATTCTTTTCTTGTACAACCAGTAGGGCATTCCATCCCAAAAGCCTGTCCCATTCCTGCAGCTCTAATTGACTCTTCACCCCGCATCAAGGACACTGTGAGGAGAAACTAGTTGGAGAATCGCTTCTAGCAATGTGAGGCTCTCCCCTAACAACAGTGCAGTCTGCCCTTCTCAGGCCCCTACTGTTAATTCCTAACCCCTAGAAGAAGGATTTTGTTTTTGTTTTGTTTTGTTTTTGAGACATAGTCTCGCTCTGTTGCCAGGCTGGAGTGCAGTGGTGCTATCTCGGCTCACTGCAACCTCCACTTCCTGGGTTCAAGCGATTCTCCTGCCTCAGCCTCCCAAGCAGCTGGGACTACAGGTGCCTGCCACCACACCGGCTGATTTTTGTATTTTTAATAGAGATGGGATTTCACTGTGTTGGCCAGGCTGGTCTTGAACCCCTGACCTCAAGTGATCCACCCACCTCGGTCTCCCAAAGTACTGGGATTACTGGTGTGAGCCTCCGCACCCGGCCTAAATGATTTTCAACCCATAATCACAGCAAGGAATCCATTTTCATTCAGATCCTATATAGATATATGTGCATGTTATGTATATAAATATGTATATACATATTTATATGTTATTTTAACTGAAGCAAAAGCCTCAAGAAAAATACTCACCCTTAGTATTCAGTTGGTGCAAAAGTAACCATGGTTTTTGTGATTAAAAGTAACTGCAGCTTTTGCAATTAAAAGTAATTACAATCACTTTTGAACCAACCTAATATATGCAATGCACTCTGATAGTTTCTATTTTATTCTATTTTAATTTTATACAGTTGTTACAACCCACCAAACTGACTTCATGACACACAAATTTGTCATGATGCACAGTTTGTAAAATACTGTCAGACTTCAGTACTTGTCATGTCCATTTGTGCATCAAAATCACCTGGGGATTATTCTCAAAAGAAGTCAGAAATGGGGAGAAGGAAACTGGAAGTGACTGCATTAAAGGCCGGCAGATATTTTCTGCCAAGTATTTGCTGTATGAACTTTGATAAGTGACTCAACCTTTCTGAGTCTCTTTCCTCACCTATTGAATGATGATAATGGCAGTCCTCCACATAGAGTCCTGGTGTGCGTGAAATGACATAATACCAGCAAAAGCACTTTGCTTTAAGTCTGAAACATGGTAAGAAGGCATTAATACTATCCTTAAGTCTTAAAATCATACTACTTCTACAGTCGTGCTGCATTACTGATGTCTAACGGGGATTTTTCAAACATGCCCTAATCTGCCTGAAACACTGTGCCTTCACTAGAGCCAAAAGTAGATTAAAAATCAGTCAGTCATTAATACTTTGCCTAGCTACTAAATTGGAGGTGCCTAAACAAGATACTAATGAGGTGACCGAGTCTTAACCTGGTTTTGGCCTCCACTAAAGGTATTAATGAGGTGACCAGGTTTTAACCTGTTCTTGGCCTCATGTATGTGTTGGTTTTTCAAAGCAGGTGAGAATCTGTTTTAAAAGGCTATTAAAATATCAAATCATAAGTCTAGTTGAGGATTTTTTTTTTAAGAAACATGAACTACAAATATAAAGGGAAGAACTGAACAGAGAACATAGGAACCCTTAATAATAATCTTTCACATAATCGTAGCCCAATTTTCCTGAAGAACTATAGCAGATTGAATCCATATTGTTTAAGTGAATATTGAGGTTTTTCCAGTGAATAATTTTCAATTTAGCATATAATATCCTAAATCCGTAGGTCCTAAATGGAATCAAGTAGCGAGTATTTATTGAATAAATAACACCAACTATACTTAAGCAGTCCTGGGATACTAAGAAATTTTGAAGTGCAATCCCTTCCTTCAAAGTACTTACAGTATGCTTGGAAAAAACTGTTTTAAAAGATAGTGTATTTATAGAAGTTCTGAGGTATAGGAAGACAACAGATCAGGAAATGATTTTCATTAAAAGATAGTTACTCACAGTTTCCAAGAAAAAGGGGTGCACCCTAGACAACGAACCACTCTCACCACTCCTATTCAACATAGTACTGGAAGTTCTGGCCAGGGCAATCAGGCAAGAGAAAGAAATAAAGGGTATTCAAATAGGAAGAGAGGAAGTCAAATTGTCTCTGCAGATGACATGACCCTATATCTAGAAAACACCATTGTCTCAGCCCCAAAATTCCTTAAGCTGATAAGCAACTTCAGCAAAGTCTCAGGATACAAAATCAATGTGCGAAAATCACAAGCATTTCTATACACCAACAATAGACTAGCAGACAGCCAAATCATGAATAAATTCCCATTCACAAATGCTACAAAGAGAATAAAATACCCGAGTTTCTGAGTTTCAGTTTCATACTGAAATCTCATACTAAATACTGCTAACAAGGGATGTGAAGGACCTCTTCAAAGAGAAGAGTTCTTCAAAGAGAACTAGAAACCACTGCTCAAGGGAATAAGAGAGGACACAAACAAATGGAAAAACATTCCATGCTCATGGATAGGAAGAATCAATATTATGAAAATGGCCATACTGCCCAAAGTAATTTATAGATTCAATGCTATTCCCATCAAACTACCATTGACATTCTTCACAGAATTAGAAAAAAAGCTACTTTAAATTTCATATGGAACCAAAAAATAGCCCATATAGCCAAGACAATCCTAAGCAAAAAGAACAAAGCTGGAGGCATGAGGCAACCTGACTCCAAACTATACTACAAGGCTACAGTAACCAAAGTAGCATGGTACTGGTACCAAAACAGACATACAGACCAATGGAACAGAACAGAGAACTCAGAAATAACACCACACATCTACAACCATCTTCGACAAACCTGACAAAAACAAGCAATGGGCAAAGGATTTCCTATTTAATATACGGTGCTGGGAAAACTGGCTAACCATATGCAGAAACTGAAACTGGACCCTTTGCTTGCACTTTATGCAAAAATTAACTCAAGATGGATTAAAGACATAAATGTAAAACCCAAAACCATATAAACCCTAGAAGAAAATCTAGGCAATAAATCAGGACATGGGCATAGACAAAGATTTCATGAAAAAAACACCAAAAGCAATTGCAACAAAAGCTAAAATTGACAAATGGGATCTAATTAAACTAAGGAGCTTTTGCACAGCAAAAGAAACTATTATCAGAATGAACAGGCAACCTACAAAATGAGAGAACATTTTTGCAATCTAACTATCTGACAAAATTTTAATATCCAGAATCTACAAGGAACTTAAATTTACAAGAGTAAAACAACCCCATGAAAAAGTGGGCAAAGGATATGAACAGACACTTCTCAAAATAAGACATTTATGTGACCAAAAAACATATGGAAGAAATCTCAACATCATTAGAGAAATGCAAATCAAAACCACAACGTGATACCATCTTACACCAGTCACAATGACGATTACTAAAAAGTCAAGAGACAACAGATGCTGGTGAGGCTGTGGAGAAATAAGAATGCTTTTACGTTGTTGGTGGGAGGGTAAATTAGTTCAACCACTGTGGAAGACAGTGTGGCGATTCTTCAAGGATCTAGAACGGGAAATATAATTTGAGCATGTTCTCACTCCTAAGTGGGAATTGAACAATGAGAACACATGGTCACATGGAGGGGAACAACACACACCAGGGTCTATTGGAGGGCTGGGAAGTAGGGGAGGGAGAGCATCACGGCAAAGAGCTAATGCATGTGGGGCTTAAAACCTAGATGACAGGTTGATAGGTGCAGCAAACCACCATGGCATGCATATGCCTATGTAACAAACATGCACGTTCTGCACATGTATCCCAGAACTTAAAGTAAAATAAAAATTTGAAAAAGATAAAAAAAGAAAAAGGGGGTGGACCATGTTATGAAAGGGCCACATGGGGAAACACCTCGGTCATTCAGGAGGCAGAGGGAGGGGAAACTGTGGGCAAGAGCAATTACTGAGATTTCGTGGGAAAGAACAGGTGAAGAGGGTAAGCAGGTTTAGGACTGGATCATTTGAATAAGTTGAGCATATTTAGGACATAGTGGCTATAGGACATAGTGGCTGTCGGCTGTCCTTGGTTTTCTGGTACCTGATCTTGGGTGATTAGGGCAGGTGGATAGTGTCTTGGAGTGTAAGAGTCTGGTAAAGGAGGTGGTGGTTGGGGCATGGGCTCTGAGTTGGTTGGTTGGTATTTGAAAAGAGCTCAAGAGCAAATTGTTTACCATCTCTTGGAATTCATAAACCTTGGCAGGGAGTCCTTCCAGAGTCAACAAGGGCCCAGATGTCAAAGCATCAGAACCCAGAAAATAGAAGACATGGTTGACACAGAAACAACCCCAAACCCAGTAAATATAAATAACATAGTTTACAACTAATACATGTATCGTATACCAAAGGAATGAAAGAATTTAGAGAAATGATTCTCAACTTTGGGAATACATTAGGATGACCTTTGGATTTATAAAGGTAATCACATTGAATCCCTATCCCAGACACTGACTTAAGTTGTCTAGCGTGAAGCCTGGGCGTCTCCTGATAGGAGCTCCTTCTAAGAGCTCCCCCAAGTGATTTTAATTTGTAGCCCAAGTTAAAAACTACTGATCTCTAGATCTGAAACTGAAACTCAGAAAGGGTAAATAATTTGCCTACATTCCACAGCTAATATGTTGGTAAATACACATCTCTCTTCCAAATTAGAATTTAGTTACTTTTAAAAGAGGAAATACGATATTCCCCTCCAAGTAACCAATATTTTTCCCATCTCAATAACCCAAATACATGTTTTCTTTTGTACCCAACTTTACGTATTCCTTGCATTAACCAAGTACCTATTTAATATTATTGCAGAGAAATCTGTGAACCCAGGCATAGTTGATACCTAGAATCTTTTTCTGTCCAGCACATCAACTTCTGTCAGGCTTTTACCAACACCACCCCACCCAACTCATACGGTTATGGCTAGCCTGTGAATGACAGTGGTGCATATAGAGCTGAGAGTTATCCCATCATGGTATTCCAGCATTTTATCTTTAGTAATTGGTCCAAATGATGATCACATGAACTAAGCTGGACCAGTTAGAATGCTTCCACCAAGATTTCAAATTTGGATGCTGGAGAGATGATGTGTCTCTGCCTTGTGGGTTGTAGGCTGTAAGCACCAATCACTGAGTAAGCTTCTTTGAGATCCTGTCTAAGGCATGAGAGAATGATGCCATCAGGAAGAGAAACACAAATACAAACAGAACCACAAGACGGATCAGCTGATATCATTGTTTGAGCTTCTGGAGTTAGTCAGGCTTAAATACAAACATCTCCACCCATGGACTTCACAATTATATGAGCCGATAAATTTCCTTTTTAAGTTATTTTAAATTTTGTTTCTGTCACTTTTAACTATTCCTTACTAATTCAGATGTTTTCAAAAAGTATGTATTATTTGGGGTCACAGTCCTGTACAATATAACCAGAGAGTGCCCAAGAAGACTTTGAATTGGATGTGCTTTTCTTCTTATATGTACAATTGCTTCATTGTGTATGTAGCTTCTCCAGATCCAAGTTTAAAGAAAGGCTGTACTGCAAATTAAAAAATCACCAATAAAATATTTTGTAACAGTCCTTTAGAGAAGACTGAGATCCCAATGACAAAAAAAGCCAATAAATCAAAATCAATTACTAAACATCTGCTGTGTACCAAGAAAATGTGAAATGTATAGGGAGGCTCCAAAAGTAAAGAGGACATGGTCACTACTCTTGAGAAGCTCAGAACTTGTGGGGAAAACATGGACCCAAAGTAACCAGCACTCCAAGATAAAGAATACATGGCAAGTTGCCAAATGAGCAGTATAAGAATACTTTAGGGCTACGTAAGTTTAAAAGAATGAGCAATAGTTGTTAGACAGAGGTGATCAGAAACACTTATTGTTGTTTTAGAGGAAGTGAAACCTGAACTCTCCCTTGAAGAATGGAAAGATTTAGCAGAAAGGTTATTTTTGCCTACAAAGATAAAATTCCACGTAACATGCTTGAGTTACTTCAATACTGCAAATATAGACCGATAAAAATCGAATTTAATGCAGTAGAAACCCATCTCATTACCTGCAGCTCCATATCATTATTTTGAAATATTTGTTACAATGAAAAAAAGATTTATGAAGAATATAGTATCTGTCAAATACTTTTTGAGATGGTTATGGTTCTCGTCCCTAAAGGTTTTAATCTACTTAGAAATTTCAAATAAATAACTTATTAATTTGAGGGCTGGGCACGGTGGCTCACGCCTGTAATCCCAGCACTTTGGGAGGCCGAGGCGGGTGGATCACAAGGTCAGGGGTTCGAGACCAGCCTGACCAACATGGTGAAACCCCGTCTCTACTAAAAATACAAAAATTAGCTAGGCATGGTGGCGGGCACCTGTAATCCCAGCTACTCAGGAGGCTGAGGCAGGAGAATTGCTTGAACCCGGGAGGCGAGGTTGCAATGAGCCGAGATCACGCCACTGCACTCCAGCCTGGGCGACAGAGTGAGACTCCATCTCAAAAAAAAAAAAAGGTATTAATTTGAGTAATATTTAAGACAAGATACCTAACCCAAATTAAGGAAAGTCAGAGTAGGATTCTTGGGAAAAGGAGCATCTAAACTAAAGCTTTATTAGAAGTCAAGTAGAAGTAGCAAAGTTTCTGAAATGAGAAATACCTGTATATGGTAAATCAAAAGAAGGTCAAAGTGGTGATATGAAGGTACTTGTGAGAGTAGAAGGGGCAATAGAGAGTTTAAACAGTGTTTATTAAATAGTGTCGAGAAAGAAGGCCATGATGATGCCATAGAGCAGCTGCTCTCTAGTAGCATGGGTCCCTGTGGGTCTTTGAGACACTTTCACAGAGTCTGTGAGTCAAATAATTTTGGCATAATGCTAGTACATTATTTGTGTGTAAAAGCTCATTCTCTCATAAGTGTACAGTGGCATTTTTCACTGTACATTTGGAAGAACCATGTAAAAGAGTGAACCAATATGTTCCAAATAACAAATCATGATGTTACAAAAATCATGCATAGATAAAAATCCACTAAAGGTGCAAGATAGGCCAATGTACAGAACTAGACAGACTATAAAGCAGTAGTCCCCAAACTTTTTGGCACCAGGGACCAGTTTCATGGAAAACAATTTCTCCATGGACCAGGGGGTAGGAGGAGATGGTTTTAGGATGAAACTGTTCCACCTCAGATCATCAGGCATTAGATTCTCATGATAAGCTTGAAACCTAGATCCTTCACAGGTACGGTTCAGAACAGGGTTTGTGCTCCAGTGAGAATCTAATGCTGCACTTATCTGACAAGAGGCAGAGCTCAGGCAGTAATGCAAGCAATGGAGGGAGTGGCTGTAAATACAGACGAAGCTTTCAGTGGCTCACGCCTGTAATCCCAACACTTTGGGAAGCTGAAGCGGGCAGATCACCTTAGGTCAGGAGTTCGAGACCAGCTGGGCAACAAGGTGAAACCCTGTCTCTACTAAAAATACAAAAATTAGCCTGGCATGGTGGCAGGTGCCTGTAATCCCAGCTACTTGGGAGGCTGAGGCAGGAGAATTGCTTGAACCTGGGAGGTGGAGGTTGCAGTGAGCAGAGACCGTGCCGTTGCACTCCAGCCTAGGCACAAAAAACGAAACTCTGTCTGAAATAAAGAAATATAATAAATGCAGATGAAGCTTTACCCGCTCACCTGCTGCTCAACTCCTGCTGTGCAGCCCGGTTCCTAACAGACCACGGACCAGCCACAGAGGTTGGGGACCCCTGCTATAAAGCATTCATGAATATGATTTTAGATTTCATATTGCAACTAATCTTTAAGAAACTATCACTTTTTGAATTTTGATGTAACGTAAAAGATGAATATTCACAACTACTAAAATGGCTATTCAAATACTCTTCCCTTTTGCAACTATATATGTGTATGAGACCAGATTTTTTCATATACTTCAACTGAAGCAACAAATCACAACAGATTTGCCAATCTAGCTAACTTCCGTGAAGCCAGACCTTTAAAAGATGTTCAAAACTGTCAAACAATTCTACTTTTACAACTAACTTTTGGAAGATGGTAGTTCTTTTTCATAAGAAAATGGTTATTAGTGTTATTTTTAAATGAATTAATTTATATATTCCAGTTTTAACTTTTAATATGATAATTGTAACTAGATATAACTCACTTAAACTCTTTCGGGTCCATAATTTTTAAGGGTATAAAGGGGTTCTGAGACCAAAAATTTGAGAATATCTGCCACAGAGAGTGCCCTGGAGATTCTCATTTAAATCTGCTTGAGATCTCTTTTTTTCTTGACTCTGTGTGATTGGTGAACATTTGGAAGTGGAAGTAACTCAACGTTTATTGAGAGAGCTTACTAAGTGTTCATTCGTTCATTCCCTTTTTCCAACTGCCTATTTTTATAAGCCTGAATGAATAAATGAATCTTGCTTTCACTTCACTACCCAACAATAGGACGAGCTCCTTTTTGTTCTGAATCCTCATTTCCCATTGATAATGTGTCAGAGTAATAGCTGTTATTATGACAATTTAAGAGAATTGTGTAAGGATCAATAAACAACAAGATCAAATTCACAAATGTATCTACCTCTGCAGAGCATTCTGTCTTGATAAAAACTGAAATTGACTGGGGAGACAGTTCTGCTCTGCAACTGACTACCCAGTGGGCTTTGAGTTTTCCCATTATAAGACACAAAGCTTTAAGAGCATAAAAACATTAAAACATTTGAAAAAGCAAAAGTTAAAACTTGTTCTCCAGCTCTGAATACTTGTGAAGAAGATTATAATGAACAATCCCTTATCTTTTGGAAAAAAAAAGAAAAAAGTCTGATTTCTTTCTTTGCTTTGAAGCTTCTGATTATTTCTGGCTGTTTGCCTCACATTTTGATCTTTGGATAAAGATGCTGTCCCCAGGGCTCCTTTCCTTCTGAGGTCAACTAAGAAAATCTTTCTGAAGGCTTTTACTGGGATTTTATATTTAACACCTGGAGGCTGAAAAATTTTAGGAAATTCAGTTGCAAAGCTCTAGGATCCTCCGCAGGAAAATGTTTTAGATATGCAATGCAGTGGCGCTGGGGGCAAAAAATGACAGCAGTGGCAAGGACTCAAGGCAGGCCCTGTCCCTTGGCTCCCTCCTGTCCTGTAGCAACACAGTGTTTGCAGGCTCAACCTCCCCTACACACAGACAGTTCAGTGGGCTGGTTCGTGGGAGGTCACTAGGAGGTACTTTGGGATGGGAACAGACTTTTCGTTGCAACTGAGTTGAGACCATTCCCTTCTTTTCTGTTATAAATTTTGTCAATTTTGATTATATATTATAGGTCAGAGGACATCATTCTTTTCAAGCCAAAATTTAGCTTCTGTGAAATTTTGATTGTAAAAGAGTTTTTCTCCTTTTCTTTTCAAATAGTATTATTTTTAAATGGTTGTTTATTTTAGATTGAATTAAATCAAGCCTAGCAGAAAATGATTTTTATGTCTGCTCTTATTTTAATGTGGTTGCTCAAATACCTTTAAAGCAATTTATATAGTAATCTTCCAAAAGTTTCTTTTCCTGTTTGCTTTTACTTATAAAAAATAGTATGTGTGTGTCAATGTTTTATATTAATTTTACATTTTTTGCAATCCTTTGAAAAAATCATTTTCCTCTAATCAATCCTTCACAGCTGAAAAATGTATGCACAATTAGATATGAAATACATGACTGCCCTCTCTTGTCCACCTCAAAGTAAAACAGTTTTAGTAATCAAATATTTTCTTTCTGTAGTGGTAGGATATTAAATCAGCCATATTTAATAATATAAGCTAAATTATTTGTCTTCTCTTTTTGATAATATGATGTGTAAATACATGATATATTTCATTAAGAAGACAAGAACTTATTGGAAGAAAATAATTTTAAAGTGAATACAATTTCCTTCATAGTCTTTGTAATACAACACTGTTACAAGCTTCAATTGTGGGGAGGGGCAGATCTCAGGGGGTACATTGAGTTCAAGTAAGCCTGGCTTTTAAAATAAGTTTCATTTTCCTTTTGAAAAGGTAACTGAAATGATTGCACTGGAAGGAAGTTCTATGTTCCCAGAGTTAAATCTGTCCACAGTAATGTTCTGATTTTCATTGTTTTTGCACAAATTGAGAAAAAGCAACACAAACATGCCTGTTTGTTGGAGCCAGTAATTTCTCATATTGCTGCTCTATAATGGAGATGCACAAAAGAGCATACTATGGTATTATTAATTAATTTTCCATTTCTATAACACTAGCTATCTTCCTCCAGAGGTTATTGAATCAGACAAAATGTACATAAGTCTTTGTGCTTGATATGAAAGGCCAACTATGGGTGGAAATTTCAGGATAAAAAGATCTTAGATCAGAAGAAACTAAATGAACAGGGCTAACATTCATCCCATATTCATGAGGATAATGAGGAATGCCCTGCCATGATTTTAGGAATCATATGCCACTTCAATTGCATTTCTTTGAGAGTTCCAAGTAAGAAAGCATTAGGCCCTGTGAAGATGCTTCCTAGAATCTCCAGTGAGTCAGTTTCCACCATAAATCCTTCACATCCTATGAAAAATGTTTCCTTAAAGCATGAAGGAAAGTTATATTTATTAGAAGGATTTTACAAAAGAGCAGCTACAGGTTTAAATCTAAGAATACGCATGCCCCCTGTGCTCCCATCCCCCACCCCACCAGTGTTTCATATTCTTGTCAAGTGTGCTGGTTGCCAAATGAGAAATCTTAGTGCTACTACCACTGCACATGTGGTGATGACTTGCACCAAGTCACAGAAGTACTACTAAGGATCGAGTCTGTCCACACAGGACAGAGAGAGTCCCTCAGTAGTTGGCTGCGGCTGTTTGCAGAGTCTAGAGCCACATGTTCAAAGATGGCCTAATGTTCTGAGATATGCTGTTAGTAATGTTATTTGAATGTTTTCAATATTATATTTCAATATTATATTTCACAGGTTAAGTGTTAACTAGATTATCTGTTACTAGAGGTGCCACTCATCTGCTATTGTGCTTTTATCAGGAAAATTCATAGAGTAGCTAGCATCCTCTTCACAACCACCCTGTCAGGTAGAAAATATTACCATCTTCATTTTACACAGAGTGGTTAAGTAATTTCACCAGTGTTACATGGCTAAATTCACTAGCTGAGGTTATAATTTGAACTCAGGCTGTCCAGCTCCAGACACTGCTGGACAATGTTTTACTCCAGTTTTTTTTTTAATCACAAAAACTTCTAGCTATTCTTCAAGGCACTATCATTATCCACCTTTCCTAAGAAGCTTTCTTGATTCTTTTAGCTAATCATTCCCTGTCTCCTTTCTTAACTCTCATAACACTATTCTTAACCTTTTTCTAACACCAATGTTCTGATGGTGGTTTTACTATCTCTCCAACTAAACTGAAGGTTATCAGGCAGTATCTAGATGTAATTCATTTTCATAGAAGAAGGCATTTACAAATTTGCTGGTAAGGCATGAAATAGCATTTTAAATAAAGTTATTAGGCTAATAGTCTTTCTTCAATGCATTTGTTCATTCTACCAATATTTATTAAGTTTTAATGATATGGCAGGCTTGCTTTTAGGTGCTGGGGTTACAGTGGTAGATACCTAAGTCAAACTGCAGGCATGGTTTTATGATATAACTAATGATCAAATGGGATGAGATTTCTAGTCAAGAGTCTTTTATTAATGCGCGACCTTATTGTTAGTGGTTGGTTTTAGGTAGAAAAGTAACTTGCGGATCTAATTTACATCATTATTGACAGAGTAACTTAGAGAATATCCACTGTATGTAAGTAGCTTTCTGAAGAGCATCATAATATATAAAACTTAGAAGCATTATGACAGAAAAAGGAAACAAACCATTTTTACTATAGCAATGACGAGATGGAATATAGAATTGTCTCATATTTGAATATGGACGACCACTTGGAATGAGTTTCAGCTGATATTGCAAAATCTTTGGCAGAAAGCATGTGGAGTTCTTAATGAGTAAAAATGAACCAAGATCCGGTTCTGTTTCATTCATCCAGTAGATCAAATATCCTCCCCCATGGGTTCAACTTGATTGGGAAAAGTGCAACTTCTTTAACATTCTTGCTTTCTGGGCTAAGATTTCCCAAAGAATTCTCTGTAAGGTGCTGTCCAGACCTGACCCTGTTTATCAGATAAAACTAAACCAAATAACTTCAGGTTGTTTTGACTACTGATGGATGAGATTTAGAAAATGACAGTCTGGAATCAGTCCATGAGGAACTGCATTCACATTGAGTTGACTGTGATTGTGTGTGGTATACCACTTTGATTTCTTCTATTTGGTCCATCTCTATGGATAATTTCTAGCAAATTCAAATTTACAAAGCAAATAAAATAATCTGACAGCTTGTAAGGGTGGGAAAGGATGTTGGCTCATTTCCCTAAAGACTTATCTCATAGAAAGGCCATATTTTATATGAAAAAGAAATATAATTTAATGTTTCTCTGCCAGAAAAGGCAGCCAAAATTTTTATATTGTTCTGGGAAGAAAACGACCTTTTGCAATTTCCATTTACTCTCCCTTACCAAACCTAGGACTTTATTCTTTTGGAGATGGAAACAGTATTGCAACATTTTCATGAAGTGAATCTTCAAATAAGGTACAAAGAAGTTTCATTCCGCAAACCCCCAACCTCCTTCTTGTTTCTCAGTTCAGGCTCATTGTTGTCTTTAGCTCCTCTGCTCTCGGTTTTGGCTTCCTGATCACCTACATCATTTGTTTCTCTGTCTTTTCTGACCCTTCACCACAACACTGTGGTATTCACTATCATAACATGTGGGCCAAAATGAGTTCATACTGACTACTAGAGTATGTAATTCCACAGGAATTTTATGATCATTGAGCAATAATTCTTGTATATCTACTTTACAAAATTATCTAGGAAGCAAATTATAATAGAGTATTTCCTCAAGGCTCTTAATAACATGATCTATTTTTGGGAATTCTCTCTCCATGCTGGCACTTGAAATTTATTACCTCAATAGTTTTGACAGGCAAAAGGATGAAAGAGGTAGAACTGTTTAAAGTTATTTTTAGCCTAAATCTAGGTTTATTACTAACAATAGGTTCCCATTGTGCCACCCTAGAGCATCCAAAGTAATCAGAGTAGAATAGAGAGGCAATTAAACTGAAAGCCAACAATCTGCTGAATACATATTTTAGTATCATTTCACCCTACCCTAACCTTCTTTATATGTTCAGACATCGGTAAGTGTAGTTCTCCTGTTCAGTAACTTACTGTGATTTTTTTTTCATTTGTTTTGTCCCAAGTCGGTTGCAGAAGGAGGTGGCTGTTCAAGATGGGTCTCAGGGTGGTGAAAAATCAGTTAATATTTATTTGTTCCTATATAGATATTAAAGCATGCTTGACCAGGCACAGTTGCTCATGCCTGTAATCCCAGCACTTTGGGAGGCTGAGGTGGGAGGATCACTTGAGGTCAGGAGTTTGAGACCTGCCTGGGCAACATAGCAAGACCCCCATCTCTACAAAAAAAGAAGAATAAAAATTATTCAACCTGGGAAATCTGATTGAACAACAACAACAACAAATAGCTAGGCCTGGTGGCACATGACTGTAGTCCTAGATATTTGGGAGACTGAGGCAGGAGGTTTATTTGAGTCCAGGAGTCCAAGACTGCAGTGAGCTATGATCATGCCACTGCACTCCAGCCTGGGTGACCAGACCAAGACTCTGTCTTTAAAAAATAAGTAAATACATAAATACATATAAAGCATGATTTACACACATCATCTCATTCAACGCTCATAAACAATTCATGAGTAGGTTCACACTGCCTCTTATAAAGGAGCAAACTGCGTCTTCAAGAGGATAACATATCCTAATCAACCACTAATAAATTTTACCTCTTTAAATGATACAATTCCAACCAATGATTCGTGCAACAAAAACTTTTCTCCACTCTAACTTCTCCTCAAATCATTCTTTTGCAAACATACAAAAAATGACATACACATGGCCAGGCTCATGCCTGTAATCCCAACACTTTGGGAGGCCAAGGCGGGTGGATCATGAGGTCAAGAGTTCGAGACCATCTTGGCCAACATGGTGAAACCCCATCTCCACTAAAATTACAAAAATTAGCTGGATGTGGTGGTGTGCGCCAGTAGTCCCATCTACTCGGGAGGCTGAGGCAGGAGAATTGCTTGAACCCGGGAGGCAGAGGTTGCAGTGAGCCAAGATCACGCCACTGCACCCCAGCCTGGCAACAGAGCAAGACTCCATCTCAGAAACAAACAAACAAAAAAGACAGACACATGCACATGTGCACACACTTAGAATATTGTATACCTACACCACAAGGCTCAAGGAAGCCTTCCATCCTGAAATGCAAATGCAATTAAGCATCTCAATTAGTAACTCTTAATAGCATAGTTTGGACATCAATGTGATTAAACAATTAACTGCAGCCCCTACATGGTGTTTCTTCACTTGCTAAGGTTAGCTGTGGTCGCTATTGTTTCTCCCCATGCCTTTCCCTTCCCACATCACCAGCTACTTGATTGAGTTGTCCTGACCACACTTGGTTATTTTCCTACGGATTCTAATAATAAGTCAATTATAGAGGCCTGGCAGTTGGGGAAATGACTTTGGTAACTCCCTTCTGCACAGTATGAGCCCAACTAATGACAGAACAGAACATTTACTTTCTTTCCTTTGTTCATTTTGTTATTTTTCCTGCAATCCAATGAACCCTTTCTTTCCTAATTAGTTTTCTGCTCAGCAGCTTATCAAGTTTGTCTCTTCCAAACTAAATACATCAAACAACTCTAGATCGTTGTCAAGAGACAAAGTTAAATCATTTGGGGAGGGGGTAAAAATAGCTCTAACTTGATCTCTACTGGGCTTTGGGGAAATCTAAAACATGTTCATTTTTCTTTCAAATTGGCTGCCTGGTTTCATTCTTCACTTTCTAGCATGACGGTAAAGTGGATTATTATTTTTTTTTTTATCAACAGCATGGCAGCATTTAGATAGGGTGGGGGCAATCCTATTTTCCTATTTCACTGGATGAAGACAAGCAAAACAATATGCTTTGTCAGTATGGATATTTCTCTACCAAGATAGTCCCCAGCACGGTTCTATATAAATGTTATTAAACTCCGCATTAAACAGCCTGTGTGTATGGGTACTGAGCCCAGAAGTGCCTGACAGCTAATGAATAAACATATACTTTATTTCTAGCAAGGCTTTTTTAAAGGATATGGTGCCTGAAAACTTTTGGCAAAAAGATCCACTTACTTTTTATTTTAAAAACGCATATGCTCACATGGAAACAAAAGTAAACCAAGCAGAGTATCACTCCAATTCTTGAGTTTATAAATAGGTAAATCTCTTATGATTTTGCCTGAAGAAAGTCAAGAGACGCCACCTTCTTCAGTTCAGAGGAAATGCTGCTGCGGCATGTCTTACTCCAGTCCCATGTTAGAGAGAGAGCTACGTGTCCTTTACCCAGCTGGGCACTCTCCAGAGGGGGCTTATCTCTTTTTCAAACACATGGACTTGTAAATACAAAGTTCAAAGGGCTTCCTAAAGCACAGCCATTTTAGTCCTTATTTGGAAAGAGTAATGTAGATATACATATAGATATAAAATAAAGACAGCAGGTTTACCCAATATAGTCTGGAGCTGGAATTTTCATTCCGTGTGTGTGTGT
This sequence comes from Pan troglodytes, assembly GCF_028858775.2. Classification (NCBI taxonomy): domain Eukaryota; kingdom Metazoa; phylum Chordata; class Mammalia; order Primates; family Hominidae; genus Pan; species Pan troglodytes. The sequence continues at coordinate 52,559,671 of NC_072408.2, read as the reverse complement.
GTGTGTGTGTGTGTGTGTGTGTGTGTGTGTGTGTGTGTGTCTGTGCATGCTTACATTGTTTTACTGCCTTATCATACATATGCCTAGATTAAACAGCTTACCTTGTTTTAGCCTCATGGTGGAATGAAGGAATACTTACTACTTTTACTACTTTTTCATCTCACTACAATGAATTTATTATACACTTTCCATGATTTATCTGTGAGATCTCAGTCCATCCACAGTCAATGATAGCACAGAAAGCTCCTTACTCTAAATGCATAGCACAAAGTGTACACATGCAAACAGTATATACTGAAAAAAATAAAACTAGAAAGGCAAGTATGATGTAAATATATACTACATGAAATTTTCAAGGACGAAGACTACTTCTAACCACACCGTGGTGTCTCTGGTTTACCAGATAAGAACTATTATGAGCGGCTGAAGCTTACATCACCCCCCAAGTACAACAAGGCATTTGAGGGCTGAATCCCTGTAACAATTCAGACATGCTGAGAAGGAAGTTCAGGGCAGTCAGGTTTGGTGACTGTTCCATGGACAACGTCCTGGGCTCATCTTTGCGTCATTACCTACCCCTGGAACTGTGATTAACAGCCGCTAAGCCTGGGACTTCGCGCCTCTTGATGAACTCTGCTTTAGAACAAAGCCATCATTCTAAGGAGCAGTTTAGTGTGCTGCAATGAACTGGAAGAAGGCAGAACGGCAGAACGTAAAGGCAGGGAGATATGGGCACTCTGCAGGAAAGCAGGGTCATTAAAAATAATGAGCAGTCTTCACTTCCTTCTTTTTATTAACTTTCTGCAAAGGACAACCCGACGCTTTATTTTTTAACACAGTCTCCACTTTTACTAATATCCGTTAGCAGATGGCTAAACATTTTTCCACAACATGTTCCATAATACGTGGGACTACGCTGCAAAACACTTAGGGTCTTTCCCCTTTTTGCTTTATACATCTTAAAACTGGTGTTTCTAATAACTGCCTCTAAGCTAAACAAGAACGTGTCATCCCTTCCGCCTCTGAAATATACAAAGGTAACATTTTAAGGGAGAGCTGAAACCACAGAGCAAGGGCAAACAAAAAGACTGTAAATGCCCATCCTAAAGTTCCATTCATTCCAAATTTCTCCCTCAAACTGGCCCTGCAGTACTAATTCGTGTCTAGGAATCTCTAGGAATGGTTTCAACACTTAATTGTTGGCACAGTTTTGCTTTCAGAATTCTGATAGGAAAAGAGAAGGCTGAACGAACCGGACGGTTGGAAAAAGGCCAGAATTTTAGTCTTGAAGAGATTTCTAGCATGAATTATGAACCTAGCTGTTCTGAGTTAGTACTTTGTTCCCTTGGAGAATGGCTGCCTTAGTGCCAAATCACAGAACCGAACTCATTTTTTTCCCCTTGTAGTTAATAACTTAAGCCAAGCTTCTGATCAAAGGGAAGGAAGCATAACTGCTAAGACTTAGAGAAATTGTCAGCTTGACCATAAGTCTCTCTGACCTATGGATCCAAGTGACCCAAGTTCCTATTAATCAAAAGGTGGGAGAGGAAGTAGTACTGGAACACCTCAGGCACATGTCAAATACTTCATTTACACTGTTCCACATAATCCTCACAGTAACCCCAAGAAATTGGCATTTTTATCCATAAGTGATATTTAGAAAGTTAAGATTTATTAATTCATTCATTAAACAAATATATATTGTGCAATAAATATATTGTAGGCATGGTACCAGATGCTGAGGCTATAATGATAAGCTAAGATAGATGCAGTGTCAGTTGCAGTGAAGTCTTACAAGTTAGTGGGGATGATAGATATTGCATAAGTATTTATAAGCCTGATGAGCATTTTAGAAGGGGAAGCATAAAGTGCTAAACAGGTATTGAAAATAGAATTTTTCTCCATTCTTCAACACATGATTATTGGAAGCCCCAAGATACCACTAGCTTTGAAGTCTACTGCAAACTTTTGGCTTAGGAAACTAAACAGTGCTCTTATCAAGCAATAATCTTCCCTCTCCTGGATGTATCCTTGATTAATAATAGTGTCACTAATGGTGAAACATGAGTGGAAGATGCATGATTGTTAATATTACCACAAATGTGTTTGCTTACTTAAGTAGAGCAAAGCTAAAATTCGACAAACAATTGGTATCTATGATTATAGATTAGTACACCCTAATAGAACTTTCTGTATTGATGGAAATGTTTTATATCTGTGCTATATATGGACCTTGGCTATTGAACATGTGAAAAGTTGATCCTTGGAACTAGGGGATGAAATTTTTTATTTGATTTGATTTTAATGAATTTTAATGTTAAAAGCTATATGTGGTTAGTAGCTACTATATTTGACAACACAGTTATAGATAATTTTCATGGGGCAGAAAGTGTCCGGAAACTTGCTCTCTCCATCATTGCATTTGGAGAGGTTTGGGTCTAAGTCAGTCGGAAGCCAAAAGGAATCGGTTTCTTTTGGAGTCATACTGAGACTCCTCTAATCTAGAGGAACCTTATATTTTTGGGATGGCTTCAAGAAAGATTTAGGCAGCAACAAGAAACCAACTTCAATCTAGACTGTAATAAGATGCAACTACAAACAGATCTGGAATAGTTCTTAAACCAAACTATCCTACCAGTGTTAGTCAGTTTGGAGATAATCCAGCATTGGCCCATTTCAGTTACCCATAAGGGAGGAGGATTCAAGTGCCCCCTAGGGTCAGAGCATGTCTGAAGGAAATACCACACACACACTCATACACATGAGCATATACACACACATGCCTTTGGGTGTTCGTGGATCAGATTTAGTGACCATATGTGTCTGAGACAGTTATTTTGCTAAGAGTTCTAATCAGGGAATGAAATAAAAGAGAGGTGATTTAAACCTAAAAAGAAATGAAACTGAAATTGCTTTAGATCCTTTTGCCAAAGCACCCAACTCATTATCTGAGCTTGTTTTAAATAAGCAAATGTTATCTATCAAGCAATACATAAAATTTGTCCTGCCAGATATTCAATTATTCAGTGATACAGTTTACTACACTGCCGCTTATTTGGGCTCCCATGTTTGGTGGGTCTCATGGCCTAAGAGACTTGCTGGGTTTTTTTGTTTGTTTTTCGCTTTTTGTTTTTTAAATAACACATAGTCAGATAGGTTGGTGCAAAAGTAATAGTGGACTTTGCCATTACTTTCAATGGCAAAAACCACAATTACTTTTGCATCAACCTAATACTTCCAATTTGCTCTTGGATGGCAATGACTTTTTTTCTTTGTGCTTTGGGTCTGCTGGCTGCTACCTCCTTAGCCAGCTACTTGACCTCACACGCCAGCTATGAGTTGATCACAACATCTCTAACATAACTGTATCTTATTAGCCACTCAGACATTACTGGCAGCCTACCACCTCCAGGGCTGCCGTAGGATGTAGCAGCCATATAAGGAAGCAGCAGGAATCAGTCACAGTTATCCCTTGCTTTATTCTTAAGGAAAGAAAAGGAATCAGACCATTAAAAATATGATACCTGTATATTAGTATGCTTGCTTGTTGCCAATTATCCTCTTGAAAACTGGTCTTATGCAAGCACTATTCATTTTCAGTGAAAAATGGGTTTGAGGCATGACTGATAACAGATCAGTTTATGAGATAGTATTAGATTTGTGCAAAAATAATTGTGCTTTTTGCCATTAAAAATAATGGCAAAAGAGCAGTTACTTTTGCACCAACCTCATAGTAATAAAAGCTTCTTTTCTTTGGAAGCCAATAGTGTACTAAACATACTTAGTATATTCCTTCATTATTATATCCCATTTTTGTAAAAATTATTTCTATTTTTCAGGTGAAGAAACAACATCTATGAGCATTAACAACTTGTCGAAGGTCATATATGATACGTTTGGAAGTCACAAACTCATTTAACCCATGTAGCCTGAGCTGTTTCCAGTTTGCTGCGCCATATTTTATGAGTAAGGTCCCTGAGAGGAGAAAGAGTTGTGAATGGGGTGGTGGAGGGGAGAAAGAATGCCAAGTTATCCAATTTCATTGGGTTAATAGAATTGATAACATGTCTGTTTTTCAATATAAGTCCCTTAACTTTGTCTAGCACAATCCTAGACACAAATAAGGTATTTGCTGAATGAAGTAAAAATATTAAAATCTGTTCCCAAAATATTCATTTGAAATATATTTTGGAGCCAGTATTATGTAAAAACATTGTATTTTGGCACTGGAATACAGGAAATAAACAAGAAAGAAAAAGTTTCTCCCTTTGTGGACTTATATTCAGGTAGAGAAGACCAAAAAAAGCGCAGCAATGAATAAAATCATTCTGGATGGTGGTGAAGCATATGAAGAAAGTAGAACAGAGCAAGGTGGCTCGGGGCTCTGGAGTGACTGTGAAGGGGCTGGAGCACAATTTAGACTGACTGATCAAGCAGTGCTTAACAGGGAGTTGGCCTTTAGTTAAGAGCTGAGTACCAACAGGAAAACATCAAGATGTATGAGGAGAGTATGCCAACAAGAGAAAACATCTCACTGAATGGACAGCAGGGAAGATAAGAATCAAAGATGTTTCCTGGAGTTTGCTTTCAGCAACTGGTTAGAACATTAGTCATTTACTGAGAATGGAAGACTTGGAGGAAGCAGATTCTGTGGGAGAGAAATCAAGAGTTCTATTTAATTTTCAGAAGGCATTTCTATAATGCTTACTTTTACAACACAGGCTCAAAATAAAGTGTCCTAACTCCAGTCATTTGAGATAAAGATTTTATACATTTAGTGAATACATCAAATGTTTTCATTTTGTATCAAAAACTCTAAGAAATACTTATAATTATTCTTTTAAAATTAGTTTTATTTTTTCAATCTTAATAAAAGAAAATGAAACTCTTTAGAAACATCATTTCTACTTTTTCAGACTTTCTAGAATATTAACTACTAAAATGTATTCCTGAACATATTTTTAAAAGAAATGTCATGCTCAGTCAAATTCAGATTGTATCTATTCAAAAAAGTCCATAAAACCTTACAACAAAATTCTTATTTTTTCAATGCTCCTATTTTCCTTGGACTTGAAGAAGATTGTGAATTAGTAAAATCTTCCATTTAAAAAAGCAATGATTTTGTAGTGAGTTCTGGAGGAAACAATGTCATAGTTAACATTATTACAATGCAGCAAAGGTGGCCAGAAGAAAGACAATCCTCTGCCTTCTGTGGGGAAGGGAGTTAAATCTCAGCCCAGTGTTGGAAGAAAAGGCATTTCCTTAGCAGGCAAGTATGTAGGCCGTGGGAAGGGTGTTCTGGGCCAACGCAGGCACAAATGCATGAACTCATTTGAAAACATAATCTCCCACCTAACTGGAAAATTTAGCGTTCTTCGGGTGTATGCACCTTAAAAGACAATAAATTATTTGAAAGCCTTGGGATCTGATACATCTTGATGTTTTGTTGAGTTTTATAAAAGTGCCTTTACTCTCTCTGTTTTAGTATTACTTCAGAACATCAGAAATGATCACGGAATTTGAAATGTTTATTGACTTTCAAAGTCATTATTTGTTACCTTAAAACTATTTCAAAGAAATTATTTGAAAATCATAAACTTAATTTTCTATGTATTTGGAGAGAGATTTAATTATCTACATATTTGGAGAGATATTCATTTGTCAGAGTTCTATATTTGTGTAGACGGATTAACTGGGCAATTGGCTGAAGTTTTTATTCTTTAATTAGACATTTTAGTATTATGCAGCACTATTCCCTATAAATATATTCTTTTAACATAAATGCCTTGTAATTGTAACTTTTCATGTTCTTAGAGGTCCTAGTAAGTGAAAAAGCACATTCTCATACAAACTGAATTTGAATATAAAGTATATCCTAACTAATTCCTTGACCTAGTGATTTATTCTCCATAAGTTTCTAGGAATACTGATTTCATGTAAAGATACTTTTAAAATCTAAATACTTTAAAACGTGCAGCCTCTATAACTTGGCCAATTTCTGCTGACTAGTAATTATATATCTTTTAAAGAATTGTTAATGATGGTGCTCGAGATAAATTCTAATTTCCCTTCTCTACTAGATTTAGCTGATAGCCATTGTTTATAGAGTTTGATGATTTCTCCTCATTATCCTAATTGTGAAAGCAGTAGAGTATGCAAATTACTAGAAAAATTTCCTACTGATAAACTATGCAAATGAAACATCAAGTGAGTGGATGTATTCTTTTGTGTCATTAATCAGTTGATTAAACTCTCCTAAAATGCAAGCTGGTATGACTGAGCCCGCCTTTCAAGACTCCAAAGAATATTTATATAGCCAAGCCAAGACAGCAAATGCATATTCTCTGCACATAGTTTTTAAAAGCCTGAAGGCTTTCAGTTATCCATATAAGGACCCAAGATTACAGCTGATCTATATTATGTCTATATTATTCTGTACTTTCTATAATATCATTTGAATTCCAAAGCAGAACCTGGGAAGAGAGGGGTGTTGAACTGCTCGGTATGCAAAGTAATAATAAATGAGTTTTCCAGACGACAGTTCTAAGGAGGAAAACCTGTTGGAAACGAAAAGAGTCAGGGATTTCAAGTATTTGTTTGCTTTCTTTTTTAACTTGGCTTTTCTACGCTCCTTTTTCTAAGTTGCCATTTGCACATACAAATCACTTCAGTTTGTTTTTAAAACCCACACAGGCAGACATTGTTTTGTTGTGGTTACATCCTATTCAGTAGAGGCCCCAAACCTCCTATTGTGAGAGGAAATGAAGGCTGGTGGGATCTTTAAGGGGCCTCTCAGGACAGGTGGTTCCTTTCATTTCATGCCTGTAATTGCTGTGATTCAACCCAAGCTTATTGCCAAAGGTCCCTCACTATCCATCTCAAAATACATTAAAGAAGGTTGGTCTCACAAATGGAGCCAAGTTTGAATTTTTATTGACAAGAAATAGGACAAAATAACTTTCCCCTTTTGTCCGAAGCTCTTTTAGCTGCATCAATATGCTGCCTCGCTGAAGTAGTCCTACAACCAGGAAAGCCAAGGCACTTTATGAAACTCAACAAGACATCAAGATGGATTAGATCCCAAGGTTTCCAAATAAATTTTTTCAGGTGCATATACCTGGAGAATGTTACATTTTCCAGCCATGTGGCAGATTCTAGTCTCAAACAATTCTGTGCATTTGTGCTTGTGTTGGCCCAGAATGTCCTTCCCACAGCCCCAGTGCTTGCCTGCTAAGGAAACACATATGCTTCTAAGACTGGGCTAAAAGTCTCCTCAGCTTTGACTCCCTTCTCCCAAAGGATAGAAGATTGTCCTTCTTCTTGCCACCTGTGTAGCTATTATTACATTATAGTGTTACTGTTGAACAAGCCTGGCCTCCAGATGAAATTAGACTGTGAGCTCCATGAAGATGGAGACATTCTTGTCATGTTTGCATCCCTGTACACAAAATACAGTGGAGCTGAAGATGTACTGAAGGAGCTGAAGAAACATGGTCTGACCATGTGTCCAAATTGGGATTCAGAAAACTGGATCACTCTAATGCTAGTTCAAAGCTCTTCCTCTGATGATACATTTTCTGCCACTGAATGTTGTCAAGTACAAACTAGTAGACCCTAAAACGGGGATTTAACCATATCAAAACTGGAGGTGTTTATCAGAAACAGAAAATAAAACTAATAACTAAAAAAAGTGATCTGGGAAAGAGGGAATAATATTATCAGACAAAAGATAGAAACATGAAAATTTTAAAATAAGCTTGCTATCAGTCCTACACTGTCATTTTCAGAGTATTTTTCAAGGCTAACAGATTTCCCACCTTCCTTCATTCATTTCTGAGCAGTAGGTCTGCAACTTCCCTAGAAAATGATTAAATTTGTGGGTTATGTGGGAGAAGTCAGTCTATTCTTCTTTGAAGTAGTGTGGCTTAATAACCGGTATGAGATATTGCTACCCTTGCACTCTGGTCTCTCTAAGGCCTAGAGTTAGGTATAATCTTAAAAATTTGACAACTGGAAATCAAAATTTACTATAGAAATCAATTGACAAATAATTTTTTAAAATACTTCCTTTTATTCTCCAATAAACTAAGATATAGATAACATAGAACTGTTTAGCAGGTGATATGTAGTAATGCCAGTAGTTCATAAAATCATTCTAATGAATTTCAAACTATTTGTTGAATTTTGGGAATTATTAGTGTCCTCTCTTTTTGATGCTATTGTCATTAGTTTAAAAGAGGCCCCTATCTGAACATGATAAGACATAGGAAACCTGACTTTTTCCCAGTGGATTAATAGTCATTAGGTTCATGCTAGTAGTCATGCATCACAAAATGACTTTTCCGTCAATGATGGACTACATATAGGACAGTGGTCCCATAAAATTAGTTCCATTGTGGAAAACAGTGTGGTGATTCCTCAAAGACCTAAAAACAGAACTGCCATTCACCTCAACATCTCATTACTGGGCATACACCCAAAGGAATTCAAATTGTTCTACCATAAAGATATATTCATGTGTATGTTCATTGCAGCATTATTCATAACAGCAAAGACATGGAATCAACCTAAATGCCCATCAGTGGTAGACTGGATAAGGAAAATGTGATAGATATACACGATGGAATACTATGCAGCCATAAAAAAAGACCAAGATAATGTCCTTTATAGGAACACGGATGGAGCTGCAGGCCATTATCCTTAGCAAACTAACACAAGAACAGAGAGCCAAATACCGCATGTTCTCACTTATAAGTGGGAGATAAATGATGAGAACACATGGACATGTAGAGGGAAACAACACACAATGGGGCCTATCAGAGCATGGAGGGAGAGGATCAGGAAAAATAACTAATGGGTACTCAGCTTAATACCTGGGTAATTAATCTGTACAACAAACCCCATGACACAAGCTTATCTATATAACAAACCTGCACTGTACCCCTGAACTTAAAGTAAGTTAAAAAGACTATAATAGCATATTTTTACTGGTACTTTTTCTATGTTTAGGTATGTTTAGATACACAGGTACTTACCATTGTGTTAACAGTTGCCTGTAGTGTTCAGTACAGTAGCATGTTGTATAGGTTTGTAGCCTAAGAGCACCAGGCTAGATCATACGGCCTAGGTGTGCAGTAGGCTACACAATATAGGTTTATATAAGGACATTCTATGATGTTTGCACAATGACGAAATCATCTAATAATGCATTTTTTAGGATGTATCCCTGTTGTTAGGTGACACATGGCTATATTTTGTTGTTGTCAGCGAGGGACAGGGCATGCTGAGTGTAGATCCAGACAGCTTACTCCTTGACCCCATCAGCATTACTAGTTTTTGTTTGTTTCTTTGTTTATTTGTTTGTTTGTTTTTTGAGACAGAGTCTAGCTCTGTCTCCCAGGCTGGAGTGCATGGTGCAGTCTTGGCTCACTGCAACCTCCACCTCCCAGATTCAAGTGATTATCCTGCCTCAGCCTCCTGAGTAGCTGGGATTACAGGCGCCCGCCATCACGTCCGGCTATTTTTTGTATTTTTAGTAGAGATGGGGTTTCACAATGTTGACCAGGTTGGTCTCGAACTCCTGACCTCAGGTGATCTGCCTGCCTCGGCCTCCCAAAGTGCTGGGATTACAGGTATGAGCCACCGTGCCCGGCCAGCATTATTGTTATTACTACCATCCGCTCTGTCACATGCCTATCAATCATGAGCACCTCTGGATCTAGAGATGAGCACTGCAGATACCTATGCCACTTCCTCTCTCAGACAAGTCTGCAGCTTCCAAAGGCCCCCCTCACCAGCAGGCAAAACTACCAGGGCTCATGATGCATTTCATTAGGTGACAAGTGGGCTCAACATCTTAAACCATTTACCGTCTGGTACAGAAGCTCTACATTTCAGTATTTTTAATGAGTGATATGTTTGTTTGTAGCTGTGGCGCTTACAAACTGAATATCAATCCTAACTAGAATGCTGTGGTCCTCATAGATAAAGAATGAAAGTCAATTTCTTTTCAATCAGCCAAATAATCATCTAGAGCCTGTATCATAATTTCTAGAAACTTGGCTTTGACACTTAGGAACATGAAGTCAGAGAGAGAAATAGAAAAGTATTCATACTGTCCAATTTTCATGAATTATTTTAAACATGAGCACTTAGTACAAATCAAGCACTGGCTATATTTTATCTCATTCCATCCTTATATCAACTCTGTGTTGAGATGTTATCATCAGGTTATAGGTGTGAAAAATGAAGCACAGAGAAATTAAGTAAATTGCCCAAAGTCTAGCACTTGAAGTAGTGAAGACAGAATTCAAATCCTCACCATGTGTCTTCAGAATCTATTCTTTCAATCACCATGCTATCTGTCTTCCTAATAAGTCAATGGTTGATGTATTTTCTCTAAATGACCAGCCTGGGGTAGTGAAATAACTACTAATTTGGTTTGAATTCTGGTTTCTTTACTTATTAGCTGAACTTTCAGCAAAATTATTTTATCACTGTAACCCTTCTTTTTTTTTTACCTCTAAACTGAAAAGAGTATAACCTTCCTTGATATAGTTATGAGACTTAAATAATACAATAAATATAAAATTATTACTATTGTACTTAGAACATAATAATCCTTTGATGAATATCAATTTTGCATTGTAAAATACCTGTCATTAGCATTATGAGGGCAACGACCACACCAAGTTTATCCTCATAAGTGAAGTGATAGTGTTATTAGCTATCTACTATATACATAACCCTCATCATGTGGCAGGAGCTGTTCTAACTCTTTTACTTACATGAATTCATTCAATTCTCTGAACCACCTTCAATATACATTAGATTAGTGTTATTGCTATTCCTGTTTTGCAGGTGAAGAAACAAGGGCAAGAAAATCAGGTAACTTGCTCAAGGTCATTTGGAAACACACAGGCGGTGGAACCTGGATTTTAACCCAGGCACTCTGGCTCCAGAGTTTGTGATCTCAACCACTGTTCACTCTTAACATACTAAAGTTTCAATAAATATTTGTAGAAAGAATGTGTAATTCCTGAAATTCCACAATTATTATTCTTTTTGTTACCCTTAAGCTTTCTGATCCCTAAGAAATATGAAACCTAATGGTAGACCACTATAATTTCTTCACTTGAACTTTTATGAATTTGTTTATTGGTCCTACAAGGTTAATAGGTTTTGATAAAAGAGAAAAAAATTATAAACAACAACAAAAATTGGTTAGAGAAAAGATTCACTTAAGGAGCTATGTTAAGCTGGGTGTGGTGGCTCATACCTGTAACCCAGCAATTTGGGAGGCTGAGAGGCTGAAGCGGGAGGATTGCTTGAGTCCAGGATTTCAAGACCAGCCTGGGAGATGTAGTGAGATCCCATCTTTACAAAATATTTAAAAATTACGTGGTCATGGTGGCTCATTCCTGTAGTCTTAGCTACTCGGGAGGCTGAGGTGAGAGGACTGCCTGAGCTGGGATGTCAAGGCTACAGTGAGCTGAGATCATACCACTGCACTCCAGCCTGGGCAACACAGTGAGGCTCTGTTTCAGGAGCAGAAGAAGAAGGAAGAAAGAGGAAGAAAGAAGAAAGAGAAGGTGAAGGGGAAGGAGGAGGAGGTAGGGGGAGGGAGATGGAGAGAGAGAGGGAGAGGGAGAAAAAGGAGAGAGAGAAGAAAGAGAAGAAGGAGAAGGAGAAGAAGCTATGCTAAACATGAGACTCCAAATTAAGTTTCCAGTTTTATCAGCCCCTGAAAATCTAATACTTACTATTAGGGCTGAGATATAATCATCTTAATTTAAAAAATCATTTTTTCTAGGATTGGAAGAAAAGGTCACAATGATATTTCTTTCTAGAACATTTATAAAGGTTTTCAACTAATGGATAAAATAAAATTCAAAGCAAAATAATTCAATTGCAATTTATCTTTTGGTTTGGATTGTCTCAAAAATGCATAAAACAACAATAGTTTAAAAAAACCTTATGTGCAACTCAGAAAAAGATAATTCTCTTTGATAAAAAAAATTTTTGAATACTTTATTTAGGTTGCCTTTCAATCTACTCTCAGTTTAGAATTTGATCTTATATCATCATTTAAGTAGGCCTTCTGAAAACAGAGATACAAATACTAATAATTTGTATCTTAATAATAAAAGCATATTGTTTAATCTATTATAGATTTTGAGGGTTCATAGAAAAGCGTAAGTCTAAAACAAACTTCTAAATACGTTAGATGATTTTTAAGAAATATAACTTTCCTAGTTAGGTTTATTTTTTTACCTTTATTGATGCCATCATGAAATAATCCCCTGCAATAAGTTTGCCACTATGTTTTCTCACATTTACTGTGTTGGGAAACCATGAACCTGACAAATGGGAAACAGGTTTAACTATATCATCCTCTCCAGTGGTAAGAATTCCTTTCAGACGTGAGAAATGGCCTAATTGGCCAAAATCACATAACTAAGAATTTCTGAAGCTAGTTAGCTATTGTACCAAAGGTCACCTCAATCCGATGCTTGTGATATTAACCACTACACATGCAACCAAGTATCAGACTATCCAAAAGGTATTTTGTGGAAAAGGGAAGGACTTGAAGACTATCAAGCCTTGACATACTAATCCCTTGGAGGCAGGCACACATCAGTTTTGATGCTAAAATTCTTCAGCACATAGTATGAAGTGCTCATTCTTTAGTTCTAATCTTGCAATCTTGATTGAAGGATAACCACTATGGACTTGTTTGAGAGTTAACAATTAGAAACCAACTGATATGGTTTGGCTGTATCCCCACCCAAATCTTGAATTGTAGCTCCCATAATTCCCACATGTCATGGGAGGGACCTGGTGGGAGGTAACTGAATCATGAGGGCAGGTCTTTCCCATGCTGTTCTTCTGATGGTGAATAAGTCTCATGAGATCTGATGGCTTTATAAAGGGGAGTTTCCCTGCACATGCTCTCTCTCTTGCCTGCCACCAGGTAAGATGTGACTTTGCTCCTCCTTTGCCTTCTCCCATGATTGTGAGGACTCCCCAGGCACATGGAATTGTGAACCCATTAAACCTATTTTTCTTTATAAATTACCCAGTCTCTGGTATGTCTTTATTGGTAGTGTGAGAACAGACGAATACACCAGGATATGACCAATGTTAAGCTTAAACATTCTCAAGTGGGAAATTCAGAAGTCATTTAGGAAGACAATAAACTATATATTGGTAAGATTACAAACTCTGGAGTCAGGCAGCCTGGGATGAGTCCTGCCTCTGTTTTTATTTAACTCCCTCTTAAATTTCCTTCTCATTAAAAGACTGTTGCAAAAATTAAATTCAGTAATGTAAAGTGTTTAGTGCAGTGCCTAGCAAAAAATAATCTCCTCTCCAAATCTCCCATTTTTCAGCTGTTTGACATTGGGCAATTAACTTACTTCTATGTGCCTTAATTTTAATTCTTATATAAAAACAGGAAAAATAATACAAATTTTGAGGAGTTGTTAACAGAATTAGAAAAACTCATGTAAAATTTCTGACATTTAGAATTAATTAATGGTAATTGTGATTAATATTAAGTAAATCTCAATTCTGTAACATATTATTAAATTAAACTAAATTTGGTTTAAGGTTGCCCTCTGTACCTTCGATCCCTTTCTAATGAACTACAACCTATGTTAGTAGGTAGACAAACTAAAAGCCTAATTTACTAGTACAGTATATTTTTGGTAACTTCTTTATCTCAGCCAACCGCAGCAGCTGAGTGTCAGCCAATCATAGGCTGGTAAGTGATCAGATCATGCCCCAATAAGGCAAATGCGGAACTGTAACCAATGAAGCTCATTCTGAACCTGCTTTGCGATTTCTGTCTATAAATGCAGCCTGCCTACATTGCTGAGTGGTGATCTCTGAACCTCTTCTGGTTCCTGTAAAAGTATTTTCAAATTTTCACATTTTAGAAGAGGCAAACACCCTTCTTCTGGGTTCTGAGCTAGGCAAGCAGAACCCTTAATTATTTGAAAAGCAATTTTTATATTTCTGTATTCTGGATGTTCCTTTCGACCCTTTCAAATTCTTTTTCTTGTTTTTTTGTCCCTTTGATCTTTGGTCAATAGTACAATGATTTGCATCTTTGTCCCAGTAAAGGAGGATTTCTTGAAGTCCCTCTTGTCTTCTGTTGGTTTTCCTTTTACTAAATACAATGCCATCTGTCAATAAACACCATCTAAGCATGAGAAACTATTTTTAAAAGCTTGCTATTCTATTGTAGATTACAGAAAAAATATTTAAAAATTGACAAAGGTAAAAGCCTACATATGTTCCCCCCAAATTTAAGCAAACAAAAAATGTAGGCTGCTCTCTCTAACTTCAGGTTCTACATTCATGGATTCAGCCAACTGAGGACCTAAAATATTTGGGAAAAAAACCATAAAAATAACAACAATCAAATACACATAAACAATACAATGAACAACTATATACACAGCATTTATATTATACAAAGTATTATAAGTAATCTACAGATGATTTAAAGTATATGGAAGGATGTGCATAAGTTATATGCAAATATAACACCATTTTATATCAGAACTTGAATTTCATATATGAATTTTGGTGTCCTCTGGGGTGGGGAATAAATTTCCCACAGATGCTGCATGATGACTGTAGATGCAAACAGCAAGCTGGTATGGTTTCATATTCAATCCCAAAGTCATCATAAGATGACCACCGCAGATCCTTTGTGTTTATCCCATAAGAGTGTTTCCTATGCGAAAAAGTTATTACATCCACTTGGGTTGGGGATTTTTTGATTGGTTTGATTTGCATGCTCATCCATGAACCTGTGCTAGAAGAGGATGGACCTTGCTCATTGGTTTAGGCCTAGGTTACAACTCCATTTCTTAGCTACACAATGGGACCCATCAAACCACCTGGTCAGAGAATACGAAAGAGTTGGATCCCTAAACTAACATCAGGGGTGATGGACAGAAGGAGGAATAAGGACCTCAGGATGGTCAACAATCAATGTTTGTCACTAAACATTCATACTACTTTACAAAATTAGTTCAAGCTTCTGTCCATGACTAGCTGGCACAGTTACCATCACAGCCTGTATCAGTCCATTCTCAAGCTGCTAATAAAGACATACCTGACACTGGGTAATTTATAAAGAAAAAAGAGGTTTAATGGACTCACAGTTCCACATGGCTGGGGAGGTTTCACAATCATGGCAGAAGTTGAAGGAGAAGCAAAGGCACGTCTTGGCCGGATGCGGTGGCTCACGCCTGTAATCCCAGCACTTTGGGAGGCCGAGGCAGGTGGATCACGAGGTCAGGAGATCGAGACCATCCTGGCTGACTCAGCGAAACACCGTCTCTACTAAAAATACAAAAAAAATTAGGCCGGGCTTGGTGGCGGGTGCCTGTAGTCCCAGCTACTCGGGAGGCTGAGGCAGGAGAATGGTGTGAACCCGGGAGGTGGAGTTTGCAGTGAACCAAGATCGTGCCATGGTACTCCAGCCTGGCCAACAGAGAGAGACTCCATCTCAAGAAAAAAAAAAAGGCACGTCTTACATGGTGGCAGGCAAGAGGCTTGTGCAGGGGAACTGCCCTTTATAAAACCATCAGAGCTCATGAGACTTATTCACTATCACAAGAACAGCACAGGAAAGACCTGCCCCCATGATTCAATTACCTCCCACTGGGTCTCTCCCATGACATGTGGGGATCATGGGAGCTAAAATTCAAGAAAAGATTTGGGTGGGGACACAGCCAAAGAATATCACAGCCCCTGATAGGCAATAGACATCCAAGCAGTGCACCTACAGGCTTTGTTCTCAACGTAGCAGGCAAAGTGATCTTGTAAGTAGGCTTTGTCAATCCTAGTGTCTTTCTAGCTCATGCTAAGTGATAACCAAATGTATCACAGTGACCAAAGGGCCCTTCAGAGCTTGGTCTCCCCATTACCTCTCTGTCCTTTTCACCTACTACCTCTTTATCACAATCTCTGCTCCAACCATGCTGGCCTCCCCATGGATCCTCCACATCTGTGTGTGTCCCTCTGCCTGAAGCACTCCCTCCTCAGACAGGCATTAGTTCCCTCAGGTCATTTCCTGAGGTACTTCCCTTCTCTTCCCTCAGAAAATTACTTAAATTCACCTCAGGCAATCCTTCCCTGTCTCTTTGTATCCACCCACTTCCCAAGATATCCTATTCCTTCTTCCCTGTTTGATTTTTTCATAGCATTTATCATCATCTAAAATACCTACATTAATTATTTTTTTTCTCTTTTTTCTCATCACTAGAATATAAGTGATATGAGGTCAGAGGTTTTGGATTGTTTTTCTTCATGACTGTATCCCCAGAACTGTAACAGTGGGTGCTCAATAAATAACTATGAAAAGAATGAATGATAGGTCCAGTGGAGTGGAGGCTGTAATCCCACTACTTCGGGAGGCTGAGGCAGGCAGATTGCTTGAGGCCAGGAATTTGAGAGCAGCCTTGGTAACACGGTGAAACCCCATCTCTATCAAAAAATACAAAAATTAGCTGGGCGTTATGGCACACACCTGTAGTCCCAGCTACTCAAGAGGCCGAAATGGGATGATAGTTTGAGCCCAGGAGGTCGAGACTGCAATGAGCCTAGATGGTGCCACTGCACTCCAGCCTGGGCAGCAGAGCCAGACCCTGTCTCAAAAGAAAGAAAAGAAATGAAAAGAAAAGAAAAGAGAGAAAAGGAAAGGAAAGGAAAGGAAAATAGAAAGAGAAAGAAAGAAAGAAGAAAGAAAAAGAAAGAAGGAAAGAAAGAAGAGAAAGAAAGAAGAAAGAGGAAAGAGAAAGAAAAAAGGGAAGAAAGAAGAGAGGGAAAGAAAGAAGAAAGAGAAAGAAAGAAGGAAAGAAAGAAGAGAGGGAAAGAAAGAAGAAAGAGAAAGAAGGAAAGAAAGAAGAAAGAGAAAGAAAGAAGGAAAGAAAGAAAGAAAAAAGAAAGAAAGAAGAGGAAGAAAGAAGGAAAGAAAGAGAAAGAGAGAGGAGGAGGAAGAGAGAGAGGAAGGGAATGAGGAATAAGGGAAGGGAAGGGAAGGGAATGAGGAATAATGGGAGGGGAGGGGAGGAAGAAGGGAGGCAGGGAGGAAGGAAGGAAGGAAGGAAGGAAGGAAGGAAGGAAGGAAGGAAGGAAGGACCACTTCTCTTATCCATCCTCCAGGCCTTAGGTGGGCAAGTCTCCCTAGTCCTCCATACTCCAGGAAAGGTGACGTACACCTGCTCTATATTCCGGTAGCTCTTTCTCCATCACTCTGGGCTTCATCACGTAGGTGCTATTAACCTCACTCTTATTTCCCCAATGCCCAGCACAGAGGATACACTCAGTAAAAAAGTAAATAAAGTTGAGTAAATAATGAATGTCTACAGTATGGCATTAACAGTGAATTCTCAGAAAGATTTCAGGAAATCTTACGTTGTATCAAATTGTCAGTTATCCCAGAGAAAAATAGGTTAACATAAAATGAAACTTTTTATGTCAGTTTTGCAGGGCTACTATATCATCCCACTCATGAGAAGTTAACTGTATACCCTGATGATCCCCTGTCCTAAACCAAACCATATCCTCAAACTTTCTTCAGTCATTTGAGTTTTCTATTTTCCTTTCAATGCCCATGACCCAACACACTCACACACCCCACCTGACACAGTTTGTCATCGAATGCAGCATATTAAAGTAATATATTCATTCACATGAGCATACAGGCTTGAATTATGAGACTTCTGAGACTGTTCTGATCACAAAATTTTCTATGGGGTGGAATAAGAGGCAGAAGTTTGAGCTAACCCAGGAGTGGGTGGGAGGGAGGAGCCCAGAGGTGATGCAGCTCCTGGGGCCCCACTCTGGCCCCAGCACACCTGGCTGTTCTGCCAGTGTGACTCACTATGAAGCCCCCTGAGAAGACTTGGCTGACATTACTTTCTTCCCCAGTCAGACTTGGCTCCACAACTGGAACAGGCCACGGCCTGCGAAAGAGCCCATGAGTCAATTCAACAGTGATGAGCTGGGGAAGAGAGAGGAAATAAGGTAAGAAGTAAAACCTTCTGTTAAAACATTCCTCATAAACGTCATCCCTTATACTCATCCGTTAGCTTATATGGAAGTCTTGTGAATGGTTTGAAATTCTAAAAATGGTTTTCTGTTCTAGCTACTCTTCTATACCCAATGTATGATCCAGAATAATTTTAAAATTCTAACAATTATGAATCTAAAGATGTTAGAATAACAAAACTTCCAAAAAAGAGAGTTCAAAATAATCTGAAGCAATTGGTCTCATCTGCCAAAACTATTATATATGAGTGGTTTGAATATAATTTGTTTGATTGATATTTGACTTAAGTTTTTAATGGGAAAAAATATATTTATAAATGTCAAATGAATTGGGACAAAGGCCAGACACAAATGGAATTAAACCGAGAAACAAGTAGGTAGTGCAGGGCATCAGACTCCAATACTGAATTTTAGGCCTTTTAGGTAATACTGACTTTAAAAAATTCCAATACTACCATACATCAAGTATTGTGAAACTCCCTGATTTTCACAGATATTAGTAATAATACAACTAATAGTGAGTACGTACTATACACCAAGCCAGATATTCTATGTTGTTGTAGATAACTCATTGAATCCTCATGACAACTCTATCATGTAGACATTATCATTATTCCCATTTATACAGCTGAGCAGACTGAGACATAGAGAATTTAAAAGGCTGTCGGTAGTCATGCAGTTAACAACCTGCAGAACCAGGATTTAAACTCATGGTGCCTGGCTCCACATCATTAGCCATCAACTGTAATTCCTCTCGGTGACTAAAAGTCATTCTTAGCAATCACTGAGTTCTTCTAGCCTGCAGACTAAGTCATTCTTGGATTGATAGTAGAGGATACTGCTTAAACACTCAAGGTATATCCTCCACTTGCTGGAAGGAGCTGAAACCCAATAGATTTCTGCCAACTGGAAGTTATGTTGGACCAACTATGTTTTCTTCCCCAATTCCCATTCTCTATTAACTTTTCACCTTTAAGTGGTTCTTGGTCTTGGCTCTTACTCATACTACTTACTGTAACTTTTATTCTATTTGGCCCTGGATTCTCCTGTCATCTCAGAAAAATGACTTTGCTTCACACTTCCAACATGGCTTACCTCTCAGAATAGGTTAAGGATTTGCTTTCGTGGTAGAAACCTATGATTGACCCTGATTTTTATTTCACTCTGTTCTGCAACTGGAATACGACAATTGCTAATATTTACATTGAGTCTGGAAGACTAGAGTCAATTTAAATATTGACAATTCCATAAACCAGTACACTATATACAACAGTGTATAATGTCTTGAAAACACATTTTTAAACTTTTATTTTAGGTTCAAAGGGTATATGTCCAGGTTTGTTATACAGGTAAATTACATGTCAGGGGAGTTTGGTGTACAGATTATTTCATTACCCAGGTAATAAGCATAGTACCTGATAGGCAGTTTTGCTTTTTCTACTCTTTTTTTTTTTTTGAGACCACTCTGTCACTCAGGCTGTACAGTGGTGTGATCTCAGCTCACTGCAACCTCCACCCCTGGGTTCAAACGAGTCTCCTGCCTCAGCCTCCTGAGTAGCTGGGATTACAGGCATGCACCACCGTGCCTGGCAAATTTTTGTATTTTTAGTAGAGATGGGGTTTCACTGTGTTGGCCAGGCTAGTCGGGAACTCCTGACCTCAGGTGATTTGCCCACCTTGGCCTCCCAAAGTGCTGCGATTATAGGCGTGATCCACCACGCCCAGCCCTCGATAGGTAGTTTTTTGATTATTGCCCTCCTCCCACCCTCCGCCTTCAAGTAGGTCCCAGTCTATTGCTCCTTTCTTCGTGTCCATGTATACTCAATGTTTAGCTCTTGCTTATAAGTGAGAATATGTGGTATTTGGTTTCTTGTTCCCACATTAGTTCACTTAGGATAATACCTCCAGCAACACCAATATTGCTGAAAAGGACATAACCTCATTCCTGTTTTGTGGCTGCATACTATTCCATGGTATATATGTACCACGTTTTCTTTATCCAGTGTACCATTGATGGGCATTAGGTTGATTCCATGTAACTGCTATTGTAAACAGTGCTGCAGTGCATATATGTGTGCATGTGCCTTTATGGTAGAACAATTTATATTCCTTTGGGTATACACTCAATAATGGGATTTCTGGGTCTAATGGTAGTTCTGTTTTAGTGCTTTGAGAAATCATCAAACTGCTTTTCACAGTGGCTGAACTAATTTACATTCTCACCAGTAGTGTATAAGCATTCCGGGCCAGGCGCGGTGGTTCACAGCTGTGATCCCAGCACTTTGCAGGGCTGAGGCGGGTGGATCACCTGAGGTCAGGAGTTCAAGACCAGCCTGGCCAACATGGAGAAACCCCGTTTCTACTAAAAATACAAAAATGAGCCAGGTGTGGTGGCACACGCCTGTAATCCCAGCTACACGGGGGGCTGAGGCAGGAGAATTGCTTGAACCCGGGAGGCAGAGGTTGCAGTGAGCCGAGATCGTGCCGCTGCACTCCATTCTGGGGACAGAGCAAGACTATGTCTAAATAAGTAAATAAAAATAAGCATTCCCTTTTCTCCCCAACCTCACCAGCATCTGTTTTTCTAATAACAGTCATTCTGACTGGTGTCAGATAATATTTCATTGTGGTTTTCATTTGCATTTCTCCAGTTATTAGCGTTGTTGAGCACTTTTTCATATGCTTATTGGCCACATATGTCTTCTTTTGAAAAGTGTCTACTCATGTCCTTTGCCCACTTTTTAATGGGATCGTTTGTTTTTTGTTGAAGACACATTTTTCCCCCCATGGGCCATGACCAAGATTGCTTACCTTTAAGAACATTCCAAGTAAAAAGACCTTATAACATCTCAAAATGACTGCATGCATCCTTAGGCTCTTCTCAAATCTTCTGTAAAAGTTACAATTCTGCACCAGATATTTGCAACACACAACTTGGCAAGCTACTCTTGGCTTTTTAAGCTTAGTTGACTTGTAAGCTAGAGACTTACTCAGATGCTGCTACCATACATCATCCTAAAGCAGCAGAGAATGTTAGAGAAGATTAGGTAGCCATCGCTGCAAGCCTTCTTTATATCCTGGCTCCAATTTCATGAGCAGCAGCACCATGAGCTACCAAATGGGGAGGGGATATCCCACTCATTGGTTTCTATCTAGGCCCATCTGAAAACTTAAAAGAAAAATAATTTGCTTTTGAAATTAATTCTACAATATTTATTAAGGATAAATTATGCACCAGGTAGTGTGGTGGGCTGTGAAGATTAAAATAATAATAATAATAATGGTGAATTTTTTTTACCTGTTTTCATGCTAAGATCTATGCTAAGCACTAAAAATGTAATTCATCCCTTCAACAACATTATGAGATAAAGCCTGTTATTATCCCCATTTTATAGATGAGAAAACTGAGGCACAGTAAAGTGATTTTTCTGAGATCAGATAGCTAATATAGAGAGGAGCTGGATCCTAATTCTGACTTTAGTCTGAATCCAGAGTTCTTACTTTAAACCATTCCATGCCCACATGTATTTATAGAATACATCAGATGTGCAAATAAATAATTTTAGTACTGTTTGTGTTTATTCTTCATCCACACATCTTTTAAGTCCCTCTTTGGTAGATACTCTTCAGCTCCATCAGTGTGGTTGGGTTTTGAGGGTTCTGCTATACACTGTGCAGAGTTCAGCCAAGCTCATGTGCCGCTCCATACCAAACAGTATTAGAGGCATTCCTGCTAGGTCGTTACAAAGCAGCAAACTATTAGAAACATCTTGTCCATGACCATGGTACATAAACATTTTATTATAACTTTTGATGTCTAGAGGCACAAAGTGAAAGAAACCATGGCTGTTATTTGTTGATTTACCACTGCATATGCTGAAAGGGAGAGTCACCTGCTAGTTCCTCTCCCATCGGTGTTTCACCACAGAGTGTCATCTTGATGGTTTTAAGTTTCCCTGGGACAGATGACTACTGACTGCCAGGAAATACTGTCCTTCAGTGATAATGCTTTTATTCCTTTCAGTTCTTGGAGCTGATGGTGAGAGAAATAAAGCCTAGATCATGGCCAGATAATGAAGAGCCTCATAGGCCATGCTAAAATGTCTAGACTTTTAAATTTTACGTTACTCGTTCCAAATGCTCCAAGCCCTAACATGGTTTCTTCCCAAGGTCTAGCTATCATACTTGCGCTAACTTTCAACAAAGGCTCCCTCCTTCCAAAGGAGAGAAGTGGGCTCCTCTGAGTCCCCTCTTGTTTTTCACTAGCCCTGACCTTGGGCTCTGATCTTGGACTATTAAGTCTAGTTTCAGCAAGAATCCTTCCATGTTGGTTTAGTGAAAATCTGCCATCTTGGTCTCTGATCAAATTCCTCTCCCTACTGTTGATATATTATGGCCCTAGCCCGAAGGCCCTAGCCTTTAGCAAAAACCCGTCAGGTCTACTTAGCCAGAAGCCACCTGGCCTTGTTGTTTCCTGTTAGTAATTTTCCACTCCCTGATTCCCATCCTGCTCCTTGGCTATAAGTCTCCACTTGTCCTTGGCATACTTGCAGTTGGACCTGTTATTTGCCCCAACTGCAAAACTCCCCTTGCAGTATTCCCTCTTGAACAAAGTCTTTGTTGAGGTTCAGAAAACAATACCCTACAATGAAGGCCTCAGAAGCAAAAGTTTTTCTCTGACCTTCTCCTATCCTCCTGTCTCTCAGTCCCCCTCTCCCCGAAGGCCAGCCATAGAAACTAGAATCCCTCTTCCTCAGGGTGTGTTATGGAAGCCAGCATGCCTTTTCCCCAAAGCCACTAATACAACCTTAAAATAGTACTTTAATTTTCCCTCTGCCTTTCTGTGTAAAGACTGGCCATAAAGAAATGATCTGACCCATGCTGTTTTTACTGTAGGTCATAAGACCCTCATTTCAGAAAGGGTCCTGCCCCAAGCCCAGAGGAAGGAATGCTGTTCAGAGAGGCCAAGAAAAACCTAGACAGACAGGCCTTGCTGGGATTCCCATTCAGTCTGTTAGCATTCGATCATACCCTTTCCTCCAATCGTATTTCTACATGGCTGTCCATACTTTGTTGAACCTAAACATAAAAATAGAAAATTCTCCCTGTATCTTTGGGTCTTCATTCTGAAGCCTGTTGTGTATACACATTGAATAAATATGTGTGCCTTTTCTTGAATTAATCTGCCTTTGACTAGGTGATTTTTCAGTGAATCTTCAGGGGGCCCTTGGCACCTACATCTTCTTTACCACCTTTAAGAAGTGTTATGAATATTTTCTCTTTAGCACTTTTAATGCCTTTCTTCTGTGTCATTAAAAATATATTTTGGAATCAGCTCCATTTATAAGATTTTGGATGAATCACAACAGATAAGCTGTGTGTTTTCTCAGAAATTTAAACTTTATACCATTACTTTTTCAAGTGTTTATGAAAACCAAAAGAAATCGATTTTTTAAAATATTGAATTAAACCAGAAAAAGCTGCTTAGAACATTTTATGAATATGTGAAAGGAAAATAGATCTTGGGGCCCCCAAATCACTAAGCTAAAGGGAAAAGTCAAACTGGGAACTTCTTAGGGCAAACCTGCCTCACATTCTACTCAAAGTCACCCCTCTGTTCACTGAGATAAATGTACATCAGATTGCCTCCTTTGGAGAGGCTAACCAGAAGCTCAAAAGAATGCAACCATTTATTTCTTATCTACCTATGACCTGGAAGCCCCTCCCCGACATCTGCTTCAAGCTGCCCTGCCTTTCCAAACCTAACCAATGTTCATCTTTTCATGTTACATATGTTGATTGATGTTTCATGTCTCTCTAAAATGTATAAAACCAAGCTGTGCCCTGACCACCTCAGGCATATGTTGTTACAACCTCCTAAGGCTGTGTAACAGGTGTGTGTCCTCAATCTTACAAAACAAACTTTCTGCCTGGGTGCAGTGGCTCACGCCTGTAATCCCAAGACTCTGGGAGGCCGAGGCGGGAGCATCACTTGACATCAGAAGGTCAAGACCAGCCTGGCCAACATGGTGAAACCCCACCTCTACTAAAAATACAAAAATTAGCCGGGTGTGGTGGTGTGCGCCTGTAGTCCCAGCTACTCTACTCGGGAGGCTGAGGCAGGAGAATCACTTGAACCTGGGAGGCAGATGGTGCAGTGAGCTGAGATCGTGCCACTGCACTCCAGCCTAGGTGACAGAGCGAGACTCTGTCTAAAAAAACATAAAAATAAAAATTAAAAAAAAATAAACTTTCTAAATTAACTGAGACCTGTCTCAGATATTCAGGTTCACAAATATATGGCCTGAAACCTGTCAAGTCTGCCAGTAAAGTTTGCAAATGAACTCATAATGATTTTCAGTTTTCTTTGATAGTGAAGTAATACTCAACAGTGTACAAAAAAATCTGTCCGTACCTAAACTCAAAGTAAAGTAAAAGCTAAGCAGCTTTAATTGCAAAAACAAACAAGAAACAAGTGATCAGCAACTATCAGGGCCCAGATCAACTTGTAAGCTTACTCTACTTTTCCTAAACATAATATGGTATTGAAGGAAAATAGTTTTAAAATCTTCAATTAAAAAGTTTCACATATTAAAGATGTTGTTTTGAGAAGCGGTATTTCACTCCAGAAAGTGAGATTTATTATGATTACACAAAAGATAACATTTCCTGTCACTAGAGTGGATTTTCATGATTTTTCCAACTTTCTGAAAATACATATTGTTAGGGCCTAACCAGATGAATCCAGGGACGGGATCAGACCAGTTGAATTGCTAACATTCCACCCTGCCGCCTTAATCTGATAATTCCAATCCTTCATACAAGTGTTTTAAACCACATTTAAATTACTACCTGGGGGAGCATTTGTATCTGCTAATGACATAAACAGGATGTGTTAGCTGAAATTCTAAAAGGCTTGCATAACTCAGATTGGCAAGTAGTTGACCAATCTGTTTGTTTTTAGAAATCTGTTTGTTTTTAGACGTTAGGATCTTCTCCTTTTCTGCTTCCCCTCCTCTTCCTTTTTCTTCAAGGACTTCAAGGACAGGAACAAACTCATTCTATTTAGACCCTATCTAAAGTCTACCTTTAATGCTCACATAAGTTGAACAGTTCCCTCTTGGAAGGGTGTTATTTTTCACCATAGGGAGCTCTGAGTAGATTTTCTCCAAAGAAATAGATGCTGAAGCAGAATATTCCAAAATATTTTGATGTGCGAGTTGCCCAAATTATGATTTAATTCTCCAAAATTATGAGAAAAATCAAGCATCAAATATAAAAAATAATGAAATAAACATTCCATTCATATGCCTGCAGCCCAATTTCATCAAATATTGGCATTTTTGACACAACTTCTTAAAAATCTTTTTTAAATGAAGTATTTCAGATTCGAAGCCCACAGTGTACCCCTTCCTCAGTTCACTTTCTTTCCTTCCCAGATTTAACCACTATTTTAAATTTGTGCTTATTATATTCATAAATATTTTATACTTTCATCAATCAATATATTTATATAGAGCTATATATTTAAAATATATTTTCTTCATTCATTAACAATGTATTATTTGTTATGTATGTTTCTTAAACATTCTGTTTTGCATATATAATTTTGGTCGATTTTAAAAAATTATATGCTGTATATGTTATTTTGATTTTTTTAAGCTTTATGTTGTTTGATATGTATTTTCTCCTGCTGATGGAGATCTAAGTTGTTTCCATCTTTTTCCTATTATAGTTAGGCCTTGTTTCTCTCAAGTTGAATGTAAACAATTTCATACAACATCAACATCAAACAAGGCCATCTGTGGCTGTGATAAATCAGGACAAAAAGCAGGAGTACTATATAATCATGTTTGAAAATAGACAAAAATATGGACATTGTTTAACCAGCAAAAATTACCAATCACACCTCTATCCTGACTAATATGAGTGCTGCTTCTTTACCAATTATATCTTTTGACTCATTCTATATTTCCTTCCTTCTAGATAGTATTTAATAAAATACCCAATCATACAATTACCCCACTTCCAAACAGCATCCAATTCATAACAAAGTCAGCTATACTTTTAAAACCCTCACCCAAATCACTGAACATGAACCTAAATCCGTAACAAATCTCAGCTGAGGTGCCTCGCAGCTTACCATAGTGAGTGTTCTCCCTCAGCATAACAAGTAATCAACCCAACTTGTTCAACCAGAGGTGTGTTCCTGGTGGTCCTTGGCGGCAGAGCACCGACACTACTGAGACTGAACACCTTTTCACATGGACGTTGGGCAGAATAACCATCAGGACTGCAAGTTGATTTTGTCTCCAAGATAATCAGAGAAGGCTTATGCTCTCTATGGTTTCCTTTTTCTTCTTTTTTCCTGAATTGACAACTTGTGTCCTTTTTTCTTTTTTATTATTTATGTATTTATTTTAGAGACAGAGTAGCCCAGGCTGGATTGCAGTGCTACAATCATGGCTCTCTGCAGCCTCCAACTCCCAGGCTCAAGGGATCCTCCTGCAGCAGCCTCCAAGTCCTTAATCAAATGATAGCTCTTTCTTTCTTCCCATACCTGCCCAAAACAGAGCTATTAGAAGCTCTATCAGAAAGAATGGATTCCCACTGTTTTATCCTTCAAAAAATTTAAATTTCATATCTGTTTTTCAGCTGAGATTTCTCATAGTCTCTGAGCCACTGATGGTCCTGAACTGTTGTGGCCTTATTTTCTTTAGTATACCATTACCACAATTTAATGGTATTGAAGAGGAAGATATGTTAAACACATGTGCCCTGTCTGCCATCTTGAGCTGGCAATAAGAATAGAAGTAACTATGAATTTTTGAGAATATTCCAAAGTTCCTTACATATATTGCTTGGCTGGTATTGAAATGTATAGTTGATGTATAAATGAATACTCCAAACAAAGTAGATTAATGTATAAATGAATACTCCAAACAAAACAGACCCATTGACTATAACATAACTATAAATAAAGCAATGATCAAGAACTAGGTAGCATTTGCAGGAGCTTTTCTTGGCATCTCACTTGCCACTATATATTCTGCCACTTGCTTCCATTTGCTCATATCATTTTGAAATCACTTCTCCAGGGCAGTATGATTTTGCTTTTCCAAATGAGGTGAAATGAAGAACAAAAAAATTTTCTAAAGCTATATTAATATAGTAATATATATATTTTTAAATGCTGAGCATTTCCTTTTATACAGTTAGCTTAATCTATCAACCTCTAGGCAAAGTATGGAAAACTAATTTTTAAAAACTTTTTTTAGTAATTATAAAAGCAGTTCATATTTATTAGAGAAAGTTAGGGAACACATTCAAGCACAATGAATGAAAGAAAAATAAATGCATATCCTATCATCAGAATGGGGAACTTCTTGAATGTCTGCTTGGCCTATGAGTTCTCAAAGTGCTTAATAATGGAACTAAGAAATGTGTCAACCGTTTCCTTCATCTGATCACACTACTCATTAGTTAGCAAGTTTTTTTCCTAAGATCATACAGAAAGGTGGCCTAATGAAGACTTTAGAATTACTTTTCCGTTTCCTTAGAAAAGGCATAACTTTGGCTCAAATTTGTCAAATTGTAATTTTTTTCATACATACTATTTGGTTTTTTATTTTTTCAAA
Organism: Pan troglodytes; assembly: GCF_028858775.2. Lineage (NCBI taxonomy): Eukaryota > Metazoa > Chordata > Mammalia > Primates > Hominidae > Pan > Pan troglodytes. The sequence continues at coordinate 52,531,961 of NC_072408.2, read as the reverse complement.
ATAAGAATTCTTCAGCCATTCTGTACTGACTTTAAAGTCAGCAATTCCAAACCTGGTTTGCCTGTATTTTTCTTCTTTTTGTTTGTTCAAGTAAGATTTGAAAAATGCATGTGGGTTTCAAAACTCCTGCTGTGCCAGCCATGATTTCCCATAAAAGGGGGAACATTTATTTGTGTATATGAAGTCCTAGACAGCAGTACTTGGTCAGACATGAGACAGATGTATGTGTGCACAGCTGTTTGTGTTTAAGAACAGAATACAGACATAAATAAGGTTAGATATTCTTGGTTTGCTGCTAGAATATTTTCATATAGCATATTCAAAGGAATATCTGTCATAACTCAAAACAAGGAGAAATTTATCAGAAACAGAGCACAGAGCCCTTCCCCACAGCCAGGATAAACAAAACCAATATGGGCCTATCAAGCTCTCGTCTTGTAAAATAAACTTTAGTGTACAAAAGAAAACCACCTGATTTATTCTTAAAGATATTGTCAGATATTTTCCCAAAGTCAGTACTGTCTTCTATGAAATTAAAAGATAGAGGTAGATTTTTTTCTGGCTTGTCTATTGCTGTCAGAATTGCAATTGTATTTAAAGCTAATAATGCTAGAAAATAATGTGGTGTGAAGAAATAAAGGTGCTGTCTTTGCAATTCAGCTTCTTTCCCTAGCTATGACACACTAGCAAACTGTTTCTCTTCTACGAAAAAAAAAACTTGTACTTAAGCAATACTGCCACTTTTCCAGTATATTTGAATGGCAAAATAATTCCTAGAAAGATTCTCTTCTCTGTGTGATACCAAAAGGCTCAGAATAAAAAATTACGAAGCTGAGGCCCAAGGTCAAAGAGATTTCTACAGAGAGTCTTAGAATTTGTTTTATGGCTATGAGGATGCAGAACTTTAAGAAGTAACTCAGGAAAGACTAACATGAAATATTGCTAATTCCTTTGTTTATTTATTATTACCCTATTGCATAAGCCCTGTCCAATTAGGAAAAGTTAATTATGCACTACTGGATAAAACCATTTATTTGTAAATCAAAATTCATTCTAATAAATTTTTAATGGAAGGTATAATTAATACTCATCTTCACACTGTATCTGTCAGGATTTTCACATCTCAACCCCTCCTTTCTCTCTCCTCAGGTCTTCAAGAAAACTCCTTTAAGAATTTAGAGCAGGTCTTCAGGGTAACTGCACACTTTGTTTAGGAGATACTCTTGTTTTGATGAAAATCCTAAAACAACTCCTTTAAAGGGTTTGTTTAAAAGAATCCACGACATGGAGATATCCATAAGACTGAAATGCTACACTTTATTTACATAAGTTTGGACTTTGAAGAAGCGTTTTGTTTTGTTTTGTTGTCAACCCAATAAATCATATTGAGAATCATGGGTGACTTACAGCGTTCAAGACCTGAAAAAGACAACTAAGAGTGGTCTGGCCTTTTCACCTCTACTCTGGTTACTTAGCCTTCATTAAAGTCATATGATGAAAACAGAGGATTAAAAATTAGAATTGCCTCTAGAAATAAAGTATTCCACACTATGTCTAAAAGTAGGTAGACTGGCTAAGATTTTATAGGTCTCCCAAAATTGTAAAACCACTTTGATACATGTATGTAGCATTTCTTTAGTATATTTTTAGAATTACATATTTTGCATAATTATGCATGCGGTGAAATCTAATAGGAAAACAATGGAAAAAATTATGGGAACAATGAAAAGTGCTTTTTATTCCTCCCAAAAACTTGAAATTAATACATGAGTCAATGTTATAAAGAAGTTCATGCTGTAAAATAAAACATGTGTTTTGTTGCTACAGATATATGGTAGCATCATAGTTTAAAAGGGAGGAAGTAGCCTAAAGAATTATATTCAGTATTTTTCAGAGGAAGCATTTTAAATTAAATTATATTTGGAATAAACTTTTTTAGATTGTCTATTTTCTGATCTGTATATTTTATCCTTACTCTTTTTACTCTGAGTGCTATGTCAGGAATAAAGGCTGAAGACTGGTAGTAGAGAAAGAAAGTTAGCAAATTTGCAAATTAAAATGCTGGCACAAATCACAGGGAAAAAATTATGCAACATATGACAAAGCAAATGTTTTATCCTTACACCTGCTTAGTGCCATGCCTACTAGGATAACACCTACGACATAACAGGAATTCCGTGAGGGATGACAGGACCATATCTTCAGTCACTCTTGTATGGCCACATACTTGAACAATGTTAGTTTTGCAGAAGGAAGTGCCAATTCTGCCTACATGACAATAAGAACAATGTGTCATATACCACCTACTGGCAGTCTTTGTCTTTTTTACTGAACCTAAATATATCTATAAACATTGTATTGAACTGACGTCCTTGTTTAGCACATACAAATGATATCACATTTTACATTTAGTTCTGCAATTCTTTTTCTGTCAAAATTAAATGGTTGAATTTTATAGGTGTTAATTTTGAGTTATCTCTATGTTTGTACTCAGAAGTTCGTAAATAATTTAGAACCTAAAATATGCTATTTACAATGCTTATGGATTCTAGAAAGAATATACACATTGTAAATAAGGAAAAATCTTCTCCTGAATATTGTGTAAAACTACAAAGCTCTTCAAAAGTATGTCATGTTGCAAAATTGCCTAATTGAATTTCCAACTTGCCCATTTTTCCAGTAGACAAGTGATTATTTTCTCAAGAATGAATAAGTAGGTTGCCATATGAGACTGCATGGCATATGCGTTCTTTACCTGGTAAGATATCTAGATTCGGAATAACTGGCAATATTTATCAACATTATTTAGAAAGAAGAGTTTTCTTCAACAAAATAATTGTTTTAAGCAAACAAGAAAAGAGAAGCGTAAAATATGCATACTCATTGATACCGTTGATATTTGAAATAAAAAAACACTGACAATTTTAATAACTGAAGAGCTTGGTCTGACACTCCTGCATAAATATAATGAGCTTACCTCTATTTGTGAAAGGTAATGTCTGATATTACTATTTTAAAAAAATAGGGAACAAACTATTAGGTTAGTGCAAAAGCAATGGTGGTTTTTGCCATTACTTTTAGTGGCAAAAACCACAATTAGTTTTGCACCAGCCTGTTACTTAAATGTCCTAAGTCAGGGCCGGGCGTGGTGGCTCACACCTGTAATCCCAGCACTTTGGGAGGCCGAGGCAGGCAGATCACCTGAGGTCAGGAGTTCGAGACCAGCCTGACCAACATGGAGAAACACCGTCTCTACTAAAAATACAAAATTAGCAGGGCATAGTGGCACAAGCCTATAATCCCAGCTACTCAGGAAGCTGAGGCAGGAGAATTGTTTGAACCCGGGAGGTGGAGGTTGCGGTGAGCCGAGATCGTGCCAATGCGCTACAGCCTGGGCAACAAGAGCGAAATTCCATCTCAAAAAATAATAAATAAATAAATAACATAAAAAATTTCCTAAGTCAGTTTTAAAACTTACAATCACAGAGAAAGCAAGTGAAAAAAAAAATCCATATATTCACATGCTTTGTTCCTAAATTCATGATACAATAAAGGTAAAGAACAAAACATGAGAAGGAAATGAGTGGACAGAAGGTGGGACATTGAATTAGCTACTTTATATGTTCCATTAATGCACTCGGTGGAAAAAATTAATATAATACATTGTCAATTTGTAAATGATATCGATATTTGTTAACCAGGCTTAGAAGCTCTTTTTGGAATGTGTCATATTAGCCATGACAATAACAAGAACAGCTACATATCATTAAGCTTTTAATATATGCCCGATGCAACAGGTAGAAAGATTACATTATAAAATAAATATAGTAGAATTTTCCTGATAACCCAGTAAGGCAGATTTTTGTGGAGTTTTTGTTTGTGTGTTTGTTGTTGTTGTTGTTACTGCCTCATGTCATGGTTTGGAAAATGGAAGTTTAGAGAGGTGAATAAAAATTTCCAAGGTTACCAACTAATAAGTGGCAGATCCAAACCCAGACCTTTTTGATTAAAATGGACAGTTGTCAAATTTAACAAATATAGATACAGGACATCCAGTTGTTTGAATTTCAGATGAACAACAAATAATTGTTCAGCATAAGTACGTCCCATGCAATCTTTGGAACACACATATACTAAACAATTATTTGTTTTTTACCTGAAATTCATATTTGTCTGGGTATCCTGTGTTTTGACTGGCAATCCAACTCTAAAGCTGATCAAGTTTCTTAACTCTCCGCTATTCTGACTCTGAAAAACCAGCAAGTCTGACCCAGGATGAAGCAGAAAACAGCCACCACATAGTTTGCTTTCTGGACAAGTAAAGATCAGTGATCACTGTCTAGCGGCCCTTTCAGCGTCATCCAATAGTTCAAACGTTCTCAATCTTAAGAGAGTATAAATATCACCAAGGGTGCTTCTTGAAAATGCAGATTCCCTGCCAGGGCCTTTGGCTAGGCCTAGAAGTGTACATTTTTAACAAGAACCCCAGACGTTTCTATGTAGATGGTTCTTGGCCTATTCCCTGAGAAACGCTGGAACATCTGGCCTGCTGAAGAAAAATGTAATCCCATTTGAAAAAGTGCTAGACAAACTAAAAATCATTTTAGGGATTTATGTGGGCTACCAAATGAGGTCTGACCAAAATGATTAGAAATGCAGTCTGGAAAAATATAGGCTGAGAAAAGATCCAGTTGAACATTATATTTTCATGATCCAGAGATCAGAAATATTTTTTAAAGCGAGGTACCCGATTAAATCCAAGGCATATTTGACAGTCTACTACTGTTCTTCTGGACATTGGCGAAGGGAATTAAAGGCTGATTTCCTTGAAAATGCTAGATACATTAAATTTTAATATTTCCTTTTTTCCCTCGTAGGTTACTCATTTTCAATGCAAAGCCTACTCTCTACTAATCAGGTTGGTCATTTAGGGTACAGATGATTCAATCATTATGCCCTTCTTCTAAATTATGTTAGCCTACTGATCTTTAGAACCTTTGTGTAGACCAAGACATTAAAATGAGAATCAATTTGAGTAAATTAGTGTAACTAAATGTTTTTCACCAAAATGCTATATAAGAGTTCAAATCCTAAGAAATCTTATAATGATACAGCTCAGTTACTTTGTAATTTTATCTCACCACATTTTTTTACAGACAGGGTCTTGCTATGTTGCCCAGGCTGGTATCACACTCCTGAGCTCAATGGACTCTCCCACTCATGAGTAGCTGGGACTACAGGCTCATGCCACTACACCCAGGTCTTTATCTCTCTTTATTCTTTCTAATGTTACCTATAACCATTTTGGTATCTGGATTCTTAACTGTTACACTCTATTTCCTTACCTTATATGTCCACAGTATTTAAAAATCTGTTATTTCAGTAACAAGATGACTATTTAAAAAAAAATTCACATCAGCAACAATCCTACCATTCCTAATTTGCTGTTTTATGCCTCCTAGGAAGAACAGAAGGCCATCAGTAGATAATAACTGACCACGCTTTTAAAAGTTATTGAATCATCTTCATTTTACATATTATACAAATGATTTTCCCAAAGTTTCTGTTTGTGTGCTGAAATACCACATCAAATAGGTTTGGATCTGCAGTAAATATCAGAGCCATGCCTCAAGTAAATAGGCATAGTGAATCTTCAGAGGGATTATTAGGTAAGTGTATTAGTCTGTTCTCGTGCTGCTAATAAAGACATACCCAAGACTGGGTAACTTATAAAGAAAAAGAGGTTTAATGGATTTACAGTTTCATATGGCTAGAGAGGCGTGACAATCATGGCAGAAAGCAAAGGAGAAGCAAAGGCATGTCTCGCATGTGTGCAGGGGAACTGCCCTTTATAAAATCATCAGATCTCGTGAGGCTTATTCACTATCATGAGAACAGCATGGAAAAAACCTGCCCCCATGACTTAATTACCTCCCATTGGGTCCCTCCCAAGACACATGGGGATAATGGAAGCTACAATTCGAGATGAGATTTGGGTGGGGACACAGCCAAACCATGTCAGTAAGAATTGTCATCCATGTTAGACCCCGAAAATCCTTTTCTGAGGAGCCTATCATGTGCTGAATTCCACTTCTGTCTTGCTCTCTCTCAATCTCTCTCTCTCTCTCTCTCTCTCACACACACACACACACACGCACACACACACAAATCATACCACACAAAACTAGAACTATGTTATTTCTATTAACATGCTCTGGACTAAAGTTGTGAGAGTGGCTTCTCATCTCTCTATGGAACTTAGAACAGAAGCATTGTGCAGCCGTTTCCTTCATCCATAAAACATTTTCTTGCATGACATCTACTTTTGCTAGATGGCTGAGTGGTTGGGTAAATGGAATGGCACTATACTGTCCTTACTAAGAATTATATATTCCCACTAGTAGACAGCATGTACAATTTCACTTACCTAAAGAATTCTGGGTCTTTCGCCTTTCACATAAACTTTTACATTGGCTTATCAATTTTTTCAAAATGTCTATTAGTATTTAGAGTAGGATTACATCAAATATATAGATCAGTTTAGGAGAAGACTATTGTGTCAACAAAATTGAGTCTTCCAATTCATGAAGCTATCTCGTCATTAGTTTAAATTTTCTTTATTTCATACAGTTTGTTTTTCAATTCTAGAATTCCCATTTAGCTCTTTTATTATGGTTTCAATATCTCCACTGAATTTACCATTACTCCCTTGAGCTTTCATTCATTAAAAATATGGTTTTTGCTTATTTTTACTTTATTGAAGATATGGATAATATCACTTCAAAATTCTTGTCTGACAGTTCTCACACGCAATTCATCTTAGACTCAGTCTCAATGAATTTTCTCTTGAGAATGTGTTTCTTTTTGCCGGTTTTCTTTTTTTTGTTTCATATTTTGGGTAATCTCGGATTGTATTCTTGACAATATGAATTTTAAGTTGTGGAGGTTCTGGATTCTGTTATTTTTCTTTGATGGATGTGGTTTATTTTGTTTTAGTCAGTAATTTTCCTGGCTGCATTTGAACTTCAAAACATTCTTGATTTTTTCAGTGGTATCCCGTGTCTCAGCTCAGCTCTTTTGCCTTTTGCTGGGCTGCTTTGAGTCTGTTTTATGCCTATCTGGTTCAAGAGACAGTGAAAAATACCACCAGACAGAATTTGAGGATTCTTGTCTGGCCCTTACCCTTGTGAGATTCACCTGCTCTCTTTAATGGTTAGGGTTTTGTGTCTACATGCTTCTGGTTCCCCTTGCCAAAAAGACTGGCTTTTTGGTGTGTATTCCCCTAGTCTGCACCTAGTCCAGGTAAAAGCTGTAGAGAGGGAAGCCTACTTAAGGAACTCCCCAAGTTCCCATCTCCAAGAAAACATGGATTCCCCACCAGATCTGCCTTCTTCTGTTCACCGTTCAGTACTTTCGCGCAATTGCTTTGTGTGCTACGTCCAGGTTTTCTAATTATTTTCTGTAGAGTGACTTGTCCCATAGGGTCTTAGTCTATTATCCCATAACCTATTAAATAGTACTCTCTACCTAAGAAATTAGTCCGCCAAATTGCAAAGATAATATTGAATCTATGAATTAAACTCGGACTTATTGGAAATACTCTCTTTACCCCACTAGAGACAACTTCCTTAATTACTGGTGAGTCCAACATGGCTAGACCCTTTCAATTCAGCGTTGGTCACTCTTGAACATCTAGATTCTAGGAATTCTTTATCTATTACAGCACAGTCTTTCCTTTATCAGTATGGACATTAGCCTATAACGTAAAATGGTAAAGTTGAAAGTGATAAACCCCTGGTCATTGTTTTCAAAAGATTTTTAAAAAAAGTAAAAGAGAAACTGGACAGTTTCGACTGAAATGAGATTTGGGAAGTTCCACAGGATTTGTTTTCCCATGCCTTTTTTGACTTCGGTCCCTGTTTTAGGTGTGACTGCTGATACAGCCTGCTCTTCAAACTGTCCTCTTGAAACTGATATTAATCTCTTTTTTTAAATTTAGTGGATTTACCAACTTACTAATTAAATATTTATTTTATAAATGTTTACCTCTCCTTCCCAATTCTGTTTTTTTCTCTGGCACTTATCTTCATTTCCCATGATTTTTTCCCTTTTAATGTACCACCCACCAAGACTCTAGTTTACCAAATATTCTTAATGTAACTTTTTAATTGAGCCATTCTTGAATCCCTCTTTCATTCTCAAATCCCTGCAGATTCATGGCAGAGACAGGTCACAAAAGCTTCAATGTCTTTCCTTCTTTGACTTTCTTCATTTTCTTCTAACAGCAGACTTAGCATTCTTCTTGCAATACTGAAAATATTTGCTTAGGATTTTATCCTAATACCCCACTCAGTGAGACATTAGTGCTAATGAAACAGCAGGGAAATGTCACACAGAATTTTCTCCATTATAAAACTTAATGACTAAAAAGAATCTTTATTTAATTAAATTTTATCTGTCTTATTTTCAGTCTTAAACAACACTGAATTTCTCAAGGCACTTATTTGCAAGTTTCCATTTCTTTTGTGTTAAGGACATCTCGAATTCTTGGCTAGATATCAGCAGAAAAGTCATTTTCCCTTGAATATGATGATATGGTTTGGATATTTATCCCCTCCAAATCTCATGTTGAAATGTGATCCCTGATGGTGGAAGTGGGGCCTGGTGGGAGGTGTTTAGTTCATGGGGATAGATCCGTCATAAATGGCTTGGTGACCTTCTCATGGTAATGAGTCCATTCTCACTGTGAGTTCACATGAGACCTGGTTGTTTAAAAGAGTGTGTCACTTCCCTTCTGTCTCTTGCCCCCGCTCTCACCGAGTGACATCACCTGCTCTTTCTTTGCCTTCCACCATAATTGTAAGCATCTGGAGACCCTCATCAGAAGTAGATGCTGCAGCCATGCTTACACAGCCTACAGAATTGTGAGCCAATTAAACGTCTTTTCTTTATAAATTAGTCCATTTCAGGTATTTCTTTATAGCATTGGGAAAATGGACTGACATGTATGAGTAGTAAATGGAATTTGCCTCATAGACATACTCTAGATTTCCCGACAATTTCATAGTGAAGCAGGTCACTGAGCAGGGCCATCATCCAGGGATCTCTAAAAGCCCACGGACTTTGACATCCAATCAGAGAGGTCAGGCAAGATACAAATAAACTGTCAGTAATGATTTTTTAAAAATATTCTTTTCCTGTATGTTGAAAGAAAGTAACTGCTGATCTATATGGATCTGACATAGTTTTGCAGTACTTACTCTGTGTCAAACACTGTTCATGCATGTTAACCCAACTGCAATGCGTTCTATTCTCTTTCTGCTAAAGTTCAAGAACGTATATAAGATCATACACCTAGAGTGTGGCAGAGCTGGGGTTTGTGCCCTGGTATTTAGTTCTAGAGTTTGTCCCCTCACCCAACCCACAAACCTGCTATCTTAGTGTATGTCACTTATATCCTTAATAGAGGAGAGGACTCCAAGAAAGGACTCAAATCCAACAATAAATGGAGAATAGAGATGCCAGGATAAAAGAAAATGCTCCAAAGACACTTAGAATCTACAGATAAAAACAAATGGTAATAAAGTGAATGGGAACACATCATGTATTCGACTGAACCATAGGAAATTGCCATTTTTGTATATCAAAAACGACTGAATATCAACAATTTCAAATGGCTCAGTCTAATATTAAACCAGGATACTTAAAATAGATGCTCAAAGGGAAAACCTACGAGTAGGTTGGAATTAAAAGCATTAGCTGGTTTAGCGAGTTCTAGGAATTAGTGAGATGTGGTTGGGTGAGATGGTTGAAGTTACATATTCTTAAAGGTCTTTTCTGTCAATGTGGGAGAATGGGGAAGTAAAAATGTACTGAAAGTCTTAGTGAAGAAAGGCAGAGCTAGGAACAAGAACGCCTTGGTGTGGTGGGCAGTGTGTCAGTATCTTCTTTTTGTAGAATGGTGGAGAAATATGTGCTTGATTACAGCATCAGGAAAAGGAGGGTAGCTCCTGGGAAGCTGCTCTTCACTGCTAGCATGTAACCAGGGTCTGCAGAGCAGGCAGGTCAGGAAGGGGGCTTCCCTTTTTGCGAATGGCAAATGAAATTTCTCACACCTGGTCAAAGCTTCTTTCTCTGTCGGAGGTATCATCCACAGTGGTAGAGAATCTAAATATGCAAGTGTCTTTATGAGCTGCCTCTGGTAGAATACAACAATGCAAAAATATTGTGACCTAAAAAAACTGTCTGAATTTGCACTGTTGGGCAAAGTTGTAAACATTACTGACATTTCTTGAAATCAACTTAATTGTACTTTCTAGCATTCTTGCTTCATTGCTTTTGACTAGACTGACATATACTCATAATTATAGTATTCTTAATAATTACATCTATGTCCAAATGTCTTTAAGAAACCAGAACACACAACTAAGACTACTTGAGAAAAAAGCTTTAAAATGATTATAATGTTCATGAAAATGAATAGTTAGAAGCAAGTTTTGGGTAAAATCTTAAGAGCCATGTTTGTTTCTGTCTTCCATTTCATTTCCCTTCTCTATTGAACAGGATGCTCTCTGAGCTAGCATATGTTCAATGCTTGTGTAGTATTTAGATTATCTTTGGAAAAGGTTGGAATTTCCTTTTTACTACATAGTTAGCATACTTAATGGGACACAGTAAACTTAGATACAACTCCAGTGTTATTGAAAAGGGAAATATAAACTTGAAAATTATAGAAAACACTGTAATTTGAACACATTGTTTAATATGTCCATTTTAGCATGGTATACTAAATTTAGCAGAAAGGAGGAAATACATTAATAAGAAAGTTACTTGAACTGGAAATAATAGTATAACTTATGACCCTCTTGGAGAAGGCTTCAGTTGAATCTGCGACAGACTCAAAGTTGAGGATACTTAAAAAAGACAAAAAAATGCAAAGTATGCTAGAGAAAAGTCATACCAATTGATGACAGTCCAGTGACCAGTGCTCAATATCCACTGAAAATGGAAGAGGTTAGGAGAAGACAAATCATTCCAGTAATAACAAGCATCAAATACTTTGATATGTTTAATTGAGAGATTACATTCTCCTCCCTATAGCCTGGCTGAGAATTGACAGGTTTTTTAAACTTTTAAGTTCAGGGGTACATGTGCAGGTTTGTTATACAGGTAAACTTGTGTCATGGGGGTTTGCTGTACACATTACTTAATCACCCAGGTATTAAGCCTAGTACCCATTAGTTATATTTCTTGATCCTCTCCTTCCTTTCACCCTCTGCCCTCCAATAGGCCTCAGTGTCTATTGTTTTCCTCTAAGTCTTCATGTGTTCTCCTCACTTAGCTCCCACTTGTAAGTGGGAACATGCAGTATTTGGTTTTCTGTTCTTGTGTTAGTTTGCTAAGGATGATGTCCTCCAGCTCCATTCATATTTCTGCAAAGGACATCTCATTCTTTTCATGTCTGCGTAGTATTCCATGGTATGTATGCACCACATTTTCTTTATCCAGTCTACCACTGATGAGCATTTAATTTCATTCCATGTCTTTGTTACTGTGAATAGTGCTGCAATGAACATACATCTGCATGTGTCTTTATAATAGAATACTTTATATTTCTTGGGGTATATACCCAGTAATGGGATTTCTGGGTCAAATGGTATTTCTGTTTTAGGTCTGAGGAATTTCCACACTGTCTTCCACAATGGTTGAACTAATTTCCACTCCCACCAACAATGTATAAGCATTCCTTTTTCTTTGCAACCTTGCCAGCATATGTTACTTTTTTTTACTTTTTAGTAATAACCATTCTGACTGGTGTGAAATGGTATCTCATTGTGGTTTTGATTTGCATTTATCTAATGATCAGTGATGTTGAGCTTTTTTTCATATGAGTTTTGGCCACATATGTCTTCTTTTGAAAAGTGTCTGCCCATGTCTTTTGCCCACTTTTTAATGGAGTTACTTATTTTCTTCTCATAAATTTGTTTAAGTTGCTTATAGATGCTGGATATTAGACCTTTGTCAGATGCATGGTTTGCAAAAATTTGCTCACCTTCTTTAGATTGTCTGTTTACTCTGTTGATAGTTTCCTTTGGTGTGCCAGGGCTCTTTAATTATATCCCGTTTGTCAATTTTTTGCTTTCATTGCAATTGGTTTTAGCATCTTTGTCATGAAATCATTGCCTGTTCCTATGTTCATAATGGTATTGCCTAGTTTGTCTTACAGGGTTTTCACAGTTTTGGGTCTTTCATAAGTTTTTAATTCATCTTGAATTAAGTTTTGTATATGGCATAAGGAAGAGGTCCAGTTTCAAGCTTCTGCATATGGCTAGCCAGTTATCCCAGCACATTTATTAAATAGGGGAATCATTTCCCCATTGCTTGTTTTTGTCAGGTTTGTTAAAGGTGAGATAGCTGTAGTTGTATGGGCTTGTTTCTTGGTTTTCTATTATGTAACATTGGTCTATGTGTCTATTTTTGTACCACTACCATGCTGTTTTGGTTACTGTAGCCCTGTAGTATAGTTTAAAGTAAGGTAGTGTGATGCCTCCAGCTGTGCTCTTTTTGCTTAAGATTGTCTTGGTTATTTGAGCTCTTTTTTGGTTCCATATGAATTTTAAAATTTTTTTTCTAGTTCTGTAAAGAATGTCAATGGTAGGTTGATAGGAATATCATTCAGTCTGTAAATTTCTTTGGGCAGTATGACAACTTTAATGATATTGAGTCTTCCTATCCATGAGCATGGGATGGTTTTCCATTTGTTTGTGTCATCTCTGATTTCTTTTGTTTGTTTGTTTGTTTGTTTGAGATGGAGTCTTGCTCTATCGCCCAGGCTAGAGTGCAGTGGCACGATCTCGGCTCACTGCAAGCTCTGCCTCCCGGGTTCAGGCCATTCTCTTGCCTCAGCCTTCTGAGTAGCTCTGATTTCTTTTAAGCAGTGGTTTTTAGTTCTCCCTGTAAAGAGCTTTCACCTCCCCAGTTAGCTATGATCCTGATTTGACTCTCAGCTTGACTGTTGTTGGTGTATAGGAATATTAATGATTTTTCCACATTGATTTTGAATCCTGAGACTTTGCTGAAGTTGTTTATTAGCTTAAGGAGCTTTTTGGCTGAGACTACAGGGTTTTCTAGATATAGAATCATGTCATCTGCAAACACGGATGGTTTAGCTTCCTCTCTTCCTATTTGGATGTCCTTCATTTCTTTCTCTTGCCTGATTGCCCTGGCCAGGACTTCCAATACTTTGTTGAATAGGAGGGGTGAGAAAGGGCATCTTTGTCTTATGTCACTTTTCAAGAAGACTGCTTCTAGCTTTTGTTCATTCAGTAGAATGTTGGCTGTGGGTTTGTCACAGATGGCTCTTTTTATTTTGAGGTATGTTTCTTCAAAACCTAGTTTATGGAGAGTCTTTAACATTAAGTGGTGTTAAATTTTATTGAAAATATTTTCTCCATCTCTTGAGATAATAATGTGGTTTTTGGCTTTAGTTCTGTTTATGTGATGAATCACATTGATTGATTTGCATGTGTTGAACCAACCATGTAGCCCAGGGATGAAGCCTACTTGATCATAGTGGATAAACTTTTTGATGTGCTTCTGGATTTGGTTTGCCAGTATTTTGTTGAGGATTTTTACATTGATGTTCATCGAGGATATTGGCCTGAAGTTTCCTTTATGTTGTTGTTGTTCAGTCTCTGCCAAGTTTTGGTATCAGGATGATGCTGGTCTCATAGAATGAGTTGAGGAGGAATTCCTCCTATTCAATTTCTTTGAATAGTTTCAGCAGGAATGGTACCGGATCTTCTTTGTACATCTGGTAGAATTCAGCTGCGAATCCATTTGGTCCTTGGCTTTTTTTGATTGGTAGGCTATTTATTACTGACTCCCAGGCACTGGAGGGGTAAGGAAAGCAAAACCCTCCCACGCAGAAAAGCACCAGCAAAGCAATGTGTGGGAGTTGTCGTGGGCCCTGGGGAAGCTGCAGTATGGGGAGGGGGCACGGAGGCTGTTGTTTGGCTGTAGGGGCTGCCATGCTGGAGCTCTCTGCTGATCAGGAACAGTCTGCCAGTGCAGACGCTATGGTGCTGGCCCCCTGGCCACCCAGGACTGCCCTGCCAGCAGGTGTGGCCATTCTGAGACCTGGGAGAAGCCATCAGACCAAAGGGTGCTCTAGTCGGACCAGCTTCATCTGATGGGCAACATCGCCTTGCAGAGTTCAGGTCTGACAGTTCCGTTAGAGCTAACATCTCCTATGGGAGCAAGTAAAGCCTAGGGAGATGGCTGTCCCTGGCTATGTTCTGCTATAGATGCTCCCACACCAAACCCTCTGGGCTCCACATCAGCTGGCGTGCTGACCCTATTACTTCTTTAAGCAGCTCTCCATGCCAATTTGAGTGTCCATGGTGGTCAAGGGGTCTCCTCCCACATGGGTTCTAGAGGCCCATGGTAAGAGCGGGTTACTCCTTGCCCGTTCAACTCACCTGTTCCCCTGGAGCCACTGGGGGCCAGGAACAAGTCCCAGCACACTATAGCCCATGCAGCATTCCCAGCTTTCTCCCCCTTTAGCCTAGCTTCTATGTCTTCCCTTCATCCACTCTCAGTGCCTTCCCTCTAACGATCTGTCAGGAGCACGCTAGTCATCTCAGTCCCTCAGTGAGAGCTGTTCCACTGCATCTAATTGGACATCTTGCCACCAAATCGAGAAGTGACAAATATTATGAAAACAACCAACCAAAGAAGAAAATTAAAAAGGAAAAAATGAAAAAAGATAAGGCTTACTGAGGTGAGACAGATTAAATTTTGGGTTCTAGACTGTGTAGCAAGAGCAGACTTCAGACAACTTGAAGCCTGAGTCTGCTGAGGAGTGCTGTGGGCTTTTAGGAAATCTATCTTTGTTTTGTTGAATATCTCAGTAAACACTCTGGAATGTGTGGGAATTATTTATATCAGTTGCTGCTTGTGAGTGGGCTGGTCTTTAAAACAGCCAAGGTGAGGGAGATGTGGATATAAAGCCCTTCATGAAAATGGCTGAAGGAGCATCTCACTTCCGGTGGCATCCTCACTCCTTGTTGGTGACATCCTTCACATTTTACATCCTCTGTCATTAAATAAACTCTGGACCCTCTTCTGCTGGCTGGGATATTTTCATCCAAAACACCATCACACCATTGTAACCAACATGATGAAGTTTAACTACTCGTAGAAAGAGATAGCAGAACTAATTTCTAAATTAACAAGGGGAAATTTTTTTTAAATATAAAAGTCAAATATGTAGTTATAAAAAAAGGGCAGAAATAAATATATACTTGGAAAACTAGAAGTAGCCAATATAAATTCCCCTCTTAAAAGACACAGACTGGAAGATTACATTTTTTAAAATCCACATATATATTTTAGGTGAATCATGCTAGAACTCTCATGATAAATAAATGAAAATAATGGAATGGCAAAAATAATATCAGGGAAGTTCTGCACAAAGCAGAGTTCAGCAAATATGCTGTGGGGAAAGCCCTAGTGAATTTGAATCATACCAGTTTTCTAAGGTGTCACAGCAGACCCCCATACCAGTCCAAGCACAGCTGATCTCTCCTTCTCCTGGCAGAGAATAAGGGAAAAAGAATAAGGAAAGAATAAGAATAAGAAAAAACAGATGGAGATCATTTGCTCACCTCAGAAAGGTTCTTCCTCTTTGGGATTTTAGTTATCCTGGTAACCCTTGCTTATACAAATGAATGAGTTGAGGAGGAGTCACTCATCTTCAATTTCTTTGAATGGTTTCACCAGGAATGGTACCAGCTCTTCTTTGTACATCTGGTAGAATTCAGCTGTGAATCCATTTGGTCCTGGGCTTTTTTCAGCTGGTAGGCTTTGTGATGCCTTTAAAAATAGACTTGATTTTTTTTTAATTTAGCTTTTCTAGGTCAAAGTAGAAGTGCTTGTTTGCTATGACCTCCTACATCCTCCTTGAAGTGGAAATCCCAGTTATCTATTAATCTTTCTCATTTTATTTGTCTCCCTCTTCATCCATTCAGTTGCCAAGTCTCATTGACAGTTTCTGCCAAGTTGCTTGAATTCGGTTCTATCTTTTCTTATTCACAACCACCGCTTTGGTTAGTCATTTGATTATCTTCCTAGGATGACTACAGTGACATCTAATTCCCCATTTCTAGTTTCGGTCCTGTACAACCAATTCTCTAGACAGTTCTGTAAACTAATCATTGGTAAGTGCAGCTCCAATGATGTTGGTCGCCAGCTAAAATATTTCCATGGCTTTCTGACAAGGTATAATGTCAAATTTTGTTCTCAATTTAATGTCAAATTTTTGTCCCATGTTATCTCTTGTTTTATGATTCACATTGCTTACGCTTCATCCAAACAAGTCTACTTGGTGCTCCCTTAACATATCCCATACATTGCCCCTATTTGTCCTTTGTTCGTGTTATTCTCTCTACTTGACAAATTGACAAGTATTTATTCATTTACTCCTAAATATCTGCTTACAGAATCCTACCCATGATTGAAGTCACTGTTTAAATGCTGCCTACATCTTCATTTATGCTTCAACGGGATCTCATGATTTTGTCTGATTCTAAATCTTTCTGGTATGTAGTTTTTACTTGTCTTTTGGCACTTACTAAAAATTCTGTCCTGTCTTATATTGATTTGTCTATCTCCACTACTAAAGTGTAAAATTTTGAAGTAAGGGACCTATTTGTACGATCTGGTAAAATATACACCTATTAAACCATTTTGGGCAGCAAAGGAGAATATTTGTAAAGCAACAAAACAATGAACCACATAATCTGTCTAATTGTACACAGATATTTTCTGATGTGAGAACCTATTCTCTCCCTTTTCTGCTTTGTTTCTCAGCATATTTCTGCCATTCCAGGAGTAGAAGATATTCACATTGCCTCTAATAAATACTTGGAGCAAAGTAAACCTCTTGCTTGGCTGTCTGTTTTAGCTTTTTCACCTTCAAAGCCTTTATATAGAGATGATTTGGAGCAAGTACAAAATATTGCTCTAAGCAGCATATTGTCTTAGTTTATAATTGATCTTAAAGTTTAAATATTCAGTATTTGTCCACAAAGTGCTTTTAGCACCTCAGAAGAATAACATAATTCAAATACAAAGTGCCATTATGTTGTTATCTTCAGCTCTCAGTTTATGAGGCCATATTTATTACTTATGTAGTTGAATACTTTACATTTCTACAAATCCTTCCCAGAAACAGTCCCACCCTAAATAAAATTGTTCAAAGTGAAGATTCTTAGTTTTAAAGCTAAAAATAAATAAATGATAAAACTGCATAAAATGATCTGTTAAGCCCCATTTGGAACCAAAGAGCATCAATGAGAAACTTTATAAGTGAAGCAGAGAAACATTTATTTGTGCATCAGCTAAACTCTGTTGCCTGCAAAGTATCAACTGTCATGTTCTGTAAAATGCTGTGAGTCATACAGATCCAGCAAGCACTTATCCCTTCTTATCATCAGCCTATGTGGACTCCGAGCTTGGAGAAAACAAGCATAAGGGTCTAAAGCCTGAAATGATTAATAACATAGTTGAAAGAGATTATAAAAGGAGAATTCTTTCTTGTCATTGGATAATCTGTTATAAGCTATTTGGGCTGTATCTACATTTAATAAAATAACTACTTAATTCAGTAAACCTGGTTTAAAAATGTGCAAACTAATAAGTGTAAGTCATGTAAATATAGTGTAAATAAATATCATAAATATAGTGATTTGCATAATTTTAAACCAAATGTTCCCTGTCTGTGAACTGCAGGAACAAATTTAAAAGCCCCAGAGGGGGAGGAGTGTAACAGAGGAGTAAGAGTGTAACCCTAAAACCAGACCGCCTACGGTCGGATTCCCAGCTCAACAATTAGCTATACAGCCTTGAGCAGGTTGATTATAATTGCTCAAGGTATACCATTAGCCTGTATACCACTAGCCTGTATACCACTAACCTTGATTGCAGTATCAGTTACTGAGTATATACATTTGTCAATACCCATTTAACTAAACACTTAAGATCTGTGCACTCTGTTTTATATAAGTCATATGCAGTAAAACAGAAAAAAATGTTTAAAAATAGCATTCCTATAAGAAGAGAAAAAAATCACAATAGTTATCACGTATGTTTGTTACAGGGATTAAATAAGATAACACATGTAGCCCATTAGCATTGCTGCCAGTTTAGTATGATTTACAAAAAAAAGAAAAAAGAAAAAAGATAACACATATAAAGTACATTACAAATTATAATTATTTGAGTAAGGGACCAAAATTTTGCAAGGTAAATATTACTATCCTTTTTGTTTATTTGTTTTAAATTAATGAGGAGGCCTGGAGCAGTGGCTCATGCCTGTAATCCCAGCACTTCTGGAGACTGAAGTGGATGGATCACTTGAGCCCAGGAGGTCTAGGCTACAGTGAGTTGTATGGCGCCACTGCACTCCAACCTGGGTGACAAAGCAAGACCCTGTCTCAAAATAATAATAATAATAGGGCCGGGTGGGGTGGTTCATGCCTGTAATCTGAGAACTTAGGGAGACCGAGGCAGGTGGATCACTTGAGATCAGGAGTTCGAGACCAGCCTGGCCAACATGGTGAAACCCCGTCTCTACTAAAAATACAAAAATTAGCCACGCGTGGTGGCGCACGCCTGTAATCCCAGCTATTCTGGAGGCTGAGGCAGAAGAATTGCTTGAACCCGGGAGGCGGAGGTTGCAATGAGCTGAGATCGTGCCACTGCACTACATCCTGGGTGACAGAGTGAGACTCCATCTCAAAAATAAATAAATAAATAATAATTAATTAATGAGGAAGCATAGTCTTAAAAATTTATACAGTCATCCCTCAGTATCCATGGGAGATTCATTCCAGGACATCTGATGAATACTAAAATCAACAGATACTCAAGTCCTTGACATAAAATGGTGTAGTATTTGCATTCTCCCATATACTTAAAATCACCTCTAGATTCCTTATAGTGTATAATACAATGTAAATGCTATGTGAATAGTTGTTATACTGTATTGCTTAGGTAATAATGATAAGAAAAGTCTCTACGTGCTTAGTACAGATGCAATTTTTAAAAAAAATATGTTTGATCTGCCATTGGTTGAATCCATGGATGTGAAGGGCCGATTGTACT
Source organism: Pan troglodytes (assembly GCF_028858775.2). NCBI lineage: Eukaryota > Metazoa > Chordata > Mammalia > Primates > Hominidae > Pan > Pan troglodytes. Next base: position 52,512,794 of record NC_072408.2, on the reverse strand, counting down.
AACTTACCAAAGATTTGAAGCTGAGCTTTAAATTCTGATCTGTTGAATGTCAAAGTTTTCTTCACTGTAATAGAAAATTACAATGTGGACCCTCTTTAGGAAGTTTGGCTGGATCGAATGAATGGTTTGGTATAAATCCTGTTCTTTTCCTGTAGTTTAACCATGGGAAAAGCACTCAAGTGATTCATATGTTTTAGTAAAAATATTCTGAACACAGAAAATTCAAATTTGAAAGTTTACAATTGAAAATCTTAAACTGGATACAGCAAGGGAGGGATGAAAACATTATGGAAAATGAGAAATTCATTCTTGTTGTCTGTTAAATACTAAGGGAATATTTTGCTGTTTCAAATCTGTTTAGAACTGGTACTTTTCAGATGGAGAGCCTAATAAATGGTGGTAGAAAACAGATAAACTTTGTGTATGACTTTTTGGAGAAATATACATCAACATGAAAAATACATAAACATAAAATTAGGTACAAACTATGTTAGTTATATGGTTTGAATAAAAAGAAAATCATTATGAAATATACAGCTTGTCTGTATGAACCTATTTCCAAATGACACTTTGTAGGTTATGAAATATTCACCTAAAATTACCATTTGTATATAAAAGACTTACAAAAAAGTTCCCAAATTTCTTCTAAATCACAGTTGAATTTAGTTCCACTTTTCAGCTCATCTCCATTTGCCATACAATGAAGGTGATCCTGAGAATTAAGTAGCACTTTAAATAATATATTATCAGCTTTGATTCTATATTAATATCATAAACTCATTCATATCTTAAGAGTCATTCTCTTTGATTTTTGAAATTCCGACATTTTAATGAAATTATGTAAAGGGTTTGACTATTCTTTTGGAAAATCTCATTTAAAATACATCAGTAGCAGCATCTTTATGTAAAAAAATCAATGTTTCTGTCATTTATTCATTAAAATAGTACTAGCTACATGTTCAGAAAGAAAAAAAAAACCTGTGCAAAGTGTGATTGGTATAGAAAGGCATCCTCAGAGAACTTTCAACTTAGCAAAGGGAAACAGAATTCATACTGAAATGACCATCATAGACATTAATATTTAAGGATGTCATTTAATACAAGGGCAGTAGGCTAAAAGCAAGAAAAATATTTCTGGAAAGGTAGCTTACTCTGAACATAGAAAGTTCAAACTGAAAGTTTGTAATTAAAAATCTTATATTTGATACAGTGCTAATATAGAAGACTTAACAGAGAGTGATTCAATGAGAAAAACTAAAATGAGCAGAGACACAAAAACACAAGAGCAGAGACCCAAAAATAGGAAAATAAGAAGAAGATTAATACCAACTGGTATAACTACAAATTTTAGCTAGTAGAGAAATAGGAGATAAACATTAGAAAAGATGGTTGGTGGCAGATTGGAAAGGTCTGAAATGCCAGAATAAAAAATTTAGACTTTTATTCCCCAGGTTGTGAAATGCTGGCTTTATCTTTATTCTAAGCAGTGTTTTTCAAAGTATGGTCTTAGGAATCTTGGGGTCCTCAAATGAGTCTCACGAGGGGTTTTATGAGGTCAAAACTATTTTCCTAATACTATGACAGTAATAGCAGTTGTCACTCTCACTGCCCCAGAGTTTTCAGTGTAGTTTTCCAAGATGTGTGAAGTAATGTAACAATGCAGGTGTCTTCTCTTAAGCAAGACATTAAAGAGATTTACAAAAGCATAAACACATGCCATTTTTCTCAATAATCATGTTTTTGTTTTGGAAAATGTTTATTTTTCATAAAAATATATTATTTATATAAATATGTAATGGTGTATTATAGGTATTTGAAAATAATACATATTTTTAGAGGTTCTCAGTTTTTATTTCTCAACTAAATAAAAATATATAACCTACCTAAACAAAAGCTCTTTGAGGTCTTCATTATTTTTAAGAGTTTAAAGTGATTCTGAGACCAAAATATGTGAGAACCCTAACAGTAATCTGGTCTTGATATAGACTCAATCATGACCTCTAGTGGATATATCCAGCCATTTTGTAAACTTGGGGACATCAGATTCAGTCACCAAAATTAAAAGAAAAAAAATCATTTGAAATCTCACTGTCATTTCTTCTTGAGAATTCATTCATAATCTTCTATCATAGGTACCAAATCTACTTTCAGGTACAGTGGCTAGGGCTAGGGTTTTCCAAGGTATCCCTGGACCACCTGCTTCAGAATCACCTGTGAGACAGGCTTACAAGGAAGATTCCTGGGCCTTATCTAGAACTTTCAATCAGAGTTCCTTGTGATGCAGCCCATCTGCATTCCATCAAGAACCCCACAGTGTTCCTATCAACACTGACATTAAGAGTCTTGTTTCAGTATATTTGTGCTGTATATTTGTGCTGTACTTAAGAGTTTACAGGCCGGGCGCGGTGGCTCACGCCTGTAATCCCAGCACTTTGGGAGGCCGAGGCGGGCGGATCACGAGGTCAGGAGATCGAGACCATCCTGGCTAACACGGTGAAACCCCGTCTCTACTAAAAATACAAAAAATTAGCCGGGCGTGGTAGCGGGCGCCTGTAGTCCCAGCTACTCGGGAGGCTGAGGCAGGAGAATGGCGTGAACCCGGGAGGCGGAGCTTGCAGTGAGCCGAGATCGCGCCACTGCACTCCAGCCCGGGCGACAGAGCGAGACTCCGTCTCAAAAAAAAAAAAAAGAGTTTACAAAGAATCACCAAAAAATGGTGGTTAAGACTTACATGGAGTCAAAGACTTTTGCCCACTTGTAATTTCAGTGCTCACAGACTTAGGTGCTTTTCCACTAGAAGATATATTGTTATCAGGCAGGCATTTAGAACCTAAAGTTGATGGGTCTGTACAAAGATAAGAAGTACCTGCATGTCGCTAGTGAGACCTTAATTCATCAGAGAACCACTCTACCCTCATGAAGGAGGAAAGTATGAGTCAAACCTGCACTTCTAAGACTAACATGCAAAAGAATCACTAGAGACTGCAAAGCTTAAAATATTTACTATCTGGTGATTTACACAAAATTTGCCTACCTCTTGGTCTAGATCAATGCTTTCTAAGTTAACAAACAAATAAATCTTCTAGGGATCTTGTTAAAATGTAGCTTCTGATTCAGTGGATCTGGGGCCAAGATTCTTATTTCTAATGAGCTCCCAGGAAATGCTGCTGAGCTGCTGGCCACCTGAGAGCAGGTTTGAAATGCAGAACCCCAGGCCTGAGGGCATGCCCACTGACTTGGCAGGTGCCTTTCACCAGGAAGCACAGGTAATCCTCATGCCAGTGAATGATTACACCGGAAACATTGGTGTAATCTACCAAAAAAAGAGCATGGTTTTTGACTTCTGACAAAGCTGCATTGGAATCCCACTCTTATTTGTTAGGTGTAAGAATGCAGCATACAATTCAAACTCTCCTAACATGCTCTTTTTCCTCTTTAAAGTGATGACAAAAATACTTTATCCACCCACTTCATAACCTTGTTGTGAAAGTGGAACGAGACAATGGAAACAATTGCTGAATAATAGCTAACACATACTGATGGCTAAACCACTGCTGTGAATAATTTACAAACAAAGAAATCAAGAAACTGACAAAGAAATTCAGAGTAGTGGAACAACTTGTTTGAATTCAGGCAGAGAAGGGTAGAACTGGTATTCATTCTTGGCTCATATTATCTACTCCTGCCCTCTTAAAGGCCCCCAGCCCTGTTCAAATGTCTGTGTTGATGACTTCTATCATGATTTGTGAACATATTCTGAGACACATCTCTATGCACAAATGAAAGAAACCTACAGTCTGGGCCAATAGGAAAAATGTTGCAAACCTCAGTACGCACACCTGACCTTGCCAAAACATCAAAAAGCAATGAAGTAAATCTAAAGTTATCCTGATCAAAATCCTATGTTAGGACAATTTTGTTTAATGAAGATTAGGCTACAAAAAAAATCCAGCAATAGTCTACTTTTATGATGACTATATTACATGCTGGAGGAGATAGCAGTGTAAAAGCACCTCAATTATCTAGTTTCCTTGTCTTTAAAATCACCTTAGAGATTGCTCTCAGGGCAGTTTTGACACCAAAGCCTCCATCTGCTTATAATCTCATTGCCTTCTGAGAGCTATTTCAGTCCTTGCTATTTTGCTCAGCAGGAAGTCACCATCCCTGCTACTCACTTTCATTTTTCCTTCCTGCCCTTATTAGAGGTCACAGTCTTTGAAAGCTCTTTGGAAAAGCTTTATAAAAGGCAACAGCATCCTCTACTGACCGTGACTCATAATGTCAAGGGGGCACCAACTCTAGCATTTGAGCATGATTTGTGTTACTTCTGCTTTAGTACCCTTATCAGAGATTTTTTTATGTCCTTATTTTATGCTGATTTTCATATTAAAATGAAACATTGGTGTGTGAACTAATTTTGAATAGTAAAATAAAATGGCTTTCAGCAGAATAGTACACCAGGTGTTGTTTCAAAAAACATAATTCTTTGCACATGGCATGGCCTTGTTTCAGAACCTCCAGGGCTTGCATTGTGATTCTTTGCCTAAGTCTTGTCACAAATTCCACATGACATTTTTCCCACCATTGATACTTCCAGCACCATAGGGCCTGTCAGATCACATGGTCCAAGTGGCAGGGCTGCCTGGACCCCAACCTGAATGAGCTATAAGCCCTTTCCCATTCTAGACCCAATTCATAGAACTCACACACTGTCCCATAATTCAGTATAAAAGCCAAAGCAGTGTTTTTAGTTGTAGAATATGTTGCCTCAGAACCCGAAGAAGTCTTCCAGCTATTTTGCTCTCTTTTTCATGGTAAGAGCTGTAAGATATGAAAGTTTGATTTTTCTCAGGATAGGATGTCCCAGCAGAGCTCTGATCACTAAAATCCCTAAACTCATAGGTTTCTGTCAGGTTTCTGACATTTTTATGGGGTTTATCTCCCCTCCTCTGGAGTTGGTATGTTTTACTTAACAAGACCTCCATCATCCACTTCTTGCTTATCTAATCCAGTCTACATATGACCATCAATGTAATGGATCAATGTGATGATCAAAGATGACCACATGATCCGTGTTTCTTTGGAGTATGACTGTCACAGAAGATGAGAAAATTAATACAGTCTTGAGGTGAAGCAAAATTGTAAATGTAACTTTTTGGGTCCAATCCATGTGATTATTAACTGTTTCTAATCTTCTTTCCTTTTGGGGATAGAAAAGAACAAATTTGGTAAATCAGTGGCTGCAGACCATGTGTCTGAGGTCATATTAATCTGTTATAGCAAAGATACCACTTCTGCCACCAAGACTGTGTTGAGAATTACTATTTGGTTGAGTTTGTGGTAGGCTATAGTCATCTTCTAGGATTCATCCAGTTTCTTCAGCATACAAACTGGTGAATTAAATGGAAATAAGATGGGAAACACTATCCCCGGAACCTGGATTCGTTAGATCCTTAAGGGCACTAATCTCTGCCATCCTCCCTCAATATCACTACCTCCACAATGTGATAAGACTTCCAGACTGGGTGTGAGATTTGGAGACCTCCATCTTCCCTACTATGACAAATCTCACCCCACAGGCCAAGGACCCAATGTGAAATTGTACCAACTGCCATGTGTTTCAATCCCAGTTATACCTTCAGATTAGAGTAATGATCACCAGGTGGACCTATGGATCTATGGACCTAGCGAACCCCATGTAAATCAGAACATAGCCAGGATTCCATTTATTATCTGGACCCCATCCTAATGGTTATGATGACATTTCATGTCTCCAGATGTAAGTATTATCTCAGACACAGTATCTAATGGTCTCTGAAATGCATAGACATTCCCATTTCCTTAGTGCACAATATCTGAGTAAATGTCCATAGATGTTTCAGAGGAAGGATTGGGAAAACTATTAGCATATAAATTCACTGGGGTTTGGCAGTCTTTCCTCCTGGGGACCAAGCCACTCCTCAGTCAATGGGTGTTGGGTCTCAAAATTGCCTCAAGTCCAAAAATTTGGCAAAGAATGACTGTGCTTGGCCTCTTTTGATGTCTTCTACTGGTAGACGCTGAGCAATGCCCTTGTTGACTCCCCTCATATTTTGACCATTTAGATGACGTGTTCTGTTGACTATCTCCATAACTCTCAGCAGGGCAGGCCCCCTCAAATGCCACTTCTCCAGCTTCTGCCAGTACATGTTGGCTAGGTCTTGCAGCTCCTTTGGGAAATATCTCTTTTCCTTTGTTATAAAGCCCAGTAAGTCCCTAGCTGTGTCATGCTGTGACTTAATCCTACTTATAGGTCCAGTGTCCTAGTGCCCAGGAGGAGAGGGAAGGGCAGATCCAGAAAGAGGTACCTAAAACTTTGTGGAAGAGGGACCTCTGCATCATCTTCCAGAATGCAGGGTGTACTGGTTCATACTAGACAGAGGCTGGCCATTCCTGTAGGCTCAGAAAGTTCAGAAGTCTTTCAGTTCAAAACATCTGGAGGAATATCAGGCCAGATGATTCTCTTCATGTGTCTCAGGGTTTCCCAAACAGGTCCTATCCTTAGTTTGTCTTCTTTTTGCTTCCTTTTGTTGCTAACATTGATCTTACAAGCTGTGATCGTGTTTTGCTTTTATTTAAAATTACAAAATATTCTGAGTCTTTCTCCAACCTACAAGTTGTTTGGAAGTTTTGTTTTTAATATCCAAATTAAATTTTCTGACACCATTACATTTTCACATTTTTTCTTGTAGTTCTGTCCATTTTTACTTTTTATATTTTGAAGCTATGAGTTTGGGTGCGTGGGTTCAGGATTGCCCTAACTTTCTGATAAATATTTTCTCTGGTTGTGTCAGAGGCATTTGAACCAGAGTGACTCCATCTTGAATAGGGGCTGTGTAAAATAAGACTGAGACCTATTGGGCTGCATTCCCAGGAGGCTAGGCATTCTTAATTACAGGATGAGATGGGAAGTTGGCACAAGATACAGGTCACAAAGATCTTGCTTATAAAACAGGTCGTGGTAAAGAAGCCGGCCAAAACCCCCCAAAACCAAGAGGGCAATGAAAGTAACCTCTGGTCATCCTCACTCTTCATTATATGCTAATTATAATGCATTAGCGTACTGAAAGACACTCCCATCAACACCATGACAGTTTACAAATGCCATGGCAACATCAGGAAGTTACCCTACATGGTCTAAAAAGGGGAGGACCCTCAGTTCCAGGAATTGCCCACCCCTTTCCTAGAAAACTCATGAATAATCTACCCTTTGTTAAGCATATAATGAAAAAATAAAGTATTCTTACACAAGCAGCCCATGCTGCTGCTCTGCCTATGGAGTAGCCATTTTTTATTCCTTTACTTTCCTAATAAACTTGCTTTCACTTTACTCTATGGACTCACCCCAAATTGTTTCTTGGGCAAGGTCCAAGAACCCTCTCTTGGGGTCTGGATCAGGACACTTTTTCAGTAATAGTTGTTTGTAATAACTGTCTTTACCTTTTCCAATGCTTTAGGCTTAAAGAACATTTTGCAAATTTTAGTAATTCTACAAGGTTCATACTTACCTAAAATATCTCTTCCTCAACCCCTTATTTTTAACTTTTGCAATCACTACATTTTATATGCATTTCTTTAAAGCACATAAGCTGGACTTGAAAAACGAAAACAAAACCAAAATTACAGATATATCTTGATTCAGTTTTACTGCCTATTTTGTGCTATTTTTTAACATGCTTTCTCTTTGCTTATTTTATTTTCCTCCATATCTCCTCCCTTGATGAAGTTTTGTTTATATTCTCTTTCTCCTATCCTTGTTTAGAAGTTAGAACTTTCAATAGTCACCCTTATAATTTTAAACATGCTTATTTAACTAAAGTCTGAATTTTATCTCTCTACTTTATTCCCAAACAAAATGAGATCTTCAGAAAGCTTTAATTACAAATCACCCTCCTACCTCTTTCAAACTCGTTGTAGGTCAGCATTTTAATTTTTTTAAAAAGGACATTTTTATTGTTAGTTTTTGCAGTCAGGGCTTATTCAGATTTACACAAATGTTAACTAAATCTTTGCATTTACATTCTGAGATCCATGCCTTTACTACTGATGTAAAAATTTTAATGGTCAGTAAAGGGTCCATGAGTAGGTCATTGAGCAAGGGTCCATCAGTAGGAAACACAGTCTTTGTATGAAAATAACTTTATTCCACATTTATTGCTATTTTTCTGAGTATACAACATTAGAATGACTGTTCATTTCCCTCTGCACTTTGAGCTTGGCTATGCATATTGTGGTTGCTGCTGCTCTATCTTGTCCAGCATCTCTGCAGTGAGGGGGAGGCCTATGTTACCCCAGCTCACAGAGTGGCCGTAACTAGAAGGTTTCTCTAAGAAAAGCCTTTGATTAGAGCCTCTTCAAGTTGGGATTTCCTTTCTTTTCAAACAAAAAAACATTCTAATTTTTAAAGCTGGCTTTTTCTACTCATGTGTTGAAGATATGAGCAGGGTTTATAAAATATTTTCCCACTACACAGCCCAAGTCTAAATGAACCAGATTAATTCTTCCTCTTTGTCCCATTGTACCCTGCACCAACTTGAATTATAGCACTGTCACAACCAAATTCACTTACTTTGCATATGCCTAGCTCCCACACTAGAATGTAAGCATGATGAGGGTTGAAAAGTTACGTACTTAGAATTGTATCCCTAGCTCTTCATAGGGTACGTATATAAACAGTGTTTCTTAAATGAGGCAATGGATAAACAAGTTATGTTTTCTTTCTTTTCTTTTTTTTTCATAGTTAGGGTCTCAATCTGTCTTCTATGCTGGAGTGCAGTGGCACAATCATGGCTCACTACAGCCTCAAACTCCCAGGCTCAAGCAATCCTCCTGCCTCAGCCTCCCAAGTAGCTGAGACTACTGGCATACTCCATCATGCTCTGATAATTTTTAAAAAATTTTAGTAGAGATGGGGTCTCACTACGTTGCCTAGGCTGGTCCTGAACCCCTGAACTCATGTGAGCCTCCTGCTTTGGCCTCCCAAAGTGTTGGGATTATAGGTGTGAGCCACCGTGCCTAGCCAGTGATGTTTTCAACAGTGGGAAATCTTAGACCTACTTCTGAATTTCAGTGGCTGTACTAGTCCACTCTCATGCTGCTATAAAGAGTTGCCTGAGACTGGGTAATTTACAAAGGAAAGACATTTAATTGACTCACAGTTCTGCATAGCTGGGGAGGCCTCAGTAAACTTACAATCATGGTGGAAAGAAAAGCAAACACACCCTTCTTCACATGATGGCAGGAAGGAGAAGTACCAAGCAAAGAGGGAAAAATTCCTTATAAAACCTTCAGGTCTTGTGAGAACTCACTCACTATCACAGGAATAGCAGGATGGGGGTAACTGCCCCAATGATTCAATTACCTCCAACTGGATCCCTCCTACAACATGTGGAGATTATGGGAACTACAATTCAAGATGAGATTTGGGTAGGGACACAGCCAAACCATATCATTTCATCCCGGCCCCTCCCAAACCTCATGTCCTCACATTTTAAAAAACAATCATGCCTTCCCAACAGTCCTCCAACATCTTAATTCATTCTAGCATTAACCCAAAAGTCCAAATCCAAAGTCTAATCTGAGACAAGGCAAGTCCCTTCTGCCTATGAACCTGTAAAATCAAAAGCAAGTTAGTTACTTCCTAGATACAATAAGGGTACAGGCACTGGATAAATACACCTGTTCCAAATGGGAGAAATTGACCAGAACAAAGGGACTACAGGAACTCATGCAAGTCTGAAATCCAACGGAACAATCAGTAAATCTTTTTTTTTTTTTTTTTTTTTTTATCACCACGCCTGGCTAATTTTTTGTATTTTTAGTAGAGACGGGGTTTCAGCGTGTTAGCCAGGATGGTCTTGATCTCCTGACCTCATGATCTGCCCGCCTTCGCCTACCAAAGTGCTGGGATTACAGGCGTGAGCCACCGCGCCCGGCCTAATTTTTGTTATTTTTAGTAGAGATGGGGTTTCACCATGTTGGCCAGGATGCTGTTGATCTCTTCACCTCGTGACCGCCTGCCTCGGCCTCCCAAAGTGCTGTCTTATAATCTTAAAAATAAGATTGCCTCATTTCATGTGCATATTTTGAGCACCTTTTCATTTAACACACATGTTACCAAGTGCTTATGGTGTTTTTAGCTTTTAGTATATAAACAGAAATAAACATCCCATTCCTCATGGCCCGTTGGGGAGACAGGATATGTATTAAAAGAACAACAGAAATGTGATAAACGGTCAACACAGAGAATAAAGTTCTTCATGTGTCCTGTTAGGGAGAAAAGGTGATCTAGGAAAGCTTTCTGGGGAAGTAATATGTAAATTGAGCCTTCAACAATGAATAGGATATACTTAGAAATGGGTAATATGGTATACATATATGTATATATCTCCACAATTTTATATATATATACACATATATATACACATATATATGTATATATATACATGTATATATGTGTGTGTGTGTATATATATATATATATATATTTTTTCTTTTTTGTTGATCATTCTTGGGTGTTTCTCTCAGAGGGGGATTTGGCAGGGTCACAGGACAGTAGTGGAGGGAAGGTCAGCAGATAAACAAGTGAACAAAGTTCTTTGGTTTTCCTAGGCAGAGGACCCTGCGGCCTTCCGCAGTGTTTGTGTCCCTGGGTACTTGAGATTAGGGAGTGGTGATGACTCTTAACGAACATGCTGCCTTCAAGCATCTGTTTAACAAAGCACATCTTGCACCGCCCTTAATCCATTCAACCCTGAGTGGATACAGCACATGTTTCAGAGAGCACAGGGTTGGGGGTAAGGTCACAGATCAACAGGATCCCAAGGCAGAAGAATTTTTCTTAGTACAGAACAAAATGAAAAGTCTCCCATGTCTACCTCTTTCTACACAGACACCGCAACCATCGGATTTCTCAATCTTTTCCCCACCTTTCCCCCCTTTCTATTCCACAAAACTGCCATTGTCTTCATGGCCCGTTCTCAATGAGCTGTTGAGTACACCTCCCAGATGGGGTGGTGGCCGGGCAGAGGAGCTCCTCACTTCCCAGTAGGGGCGGCCAGGCAGAAGCGCCCCTCACCTCCCGGACGGGGCGGCTGGCTGGGCGGGGGGCTGACCCCCCACCTCCCTCCCGGACAGGGCAGCTGGCCGGGCAGAGGGGCTCCTCACTTCCCAGTAGGGGCGGCCGGGCAGAGGCGCCCCTCACTTCCCCGACAGGGCGGCTGGCTGGGCGGGGGGCTGACCCCCCACCTCCCTCCCGGACAGGGCGGCTGGCCGGGCAGAGGGGCTCCTCACTTCCCAGTAGGGGCGGCCGGGCAGAGGCGCCCCTCACTTCCCCGACGGGGCGGCTGGCCCGGCGGGGGGCTGACCCCCCCACCTCCCTCCCGGACGGGGCAGCTGGCCGGGCAGAGGGGCTCCTCACTTCCCGGTAGGGGTGGCCAGGCAGAGGCACCCCTCACCTCCCGGAGAGGGCGGCTGGCTGGGCGGGGGGCTGATCCCCCCACCTCCCTCCCCGACGGGGCGGCTGGCCGGGCGGCGGGCTGACCCCCCCACCTCCCTCCCGGACGGGGCGGCTGGCCGGGCAGGGGGCTGACCCCCCCACCTCCCTCCCGGACGGGGCGGCTGGCCGGGCGGGGGGCTGACCCCCCCACCTCCCTCCCAGACAGAGCGGCTGGCCGGGCAGAGGGGCTCCTCACTTCCCAGTAGGGGCGGCCGGGCAGAGGCGCCCCTCACCTCCCGGACGGGGCGGCTGGCCAGGCGGGGGGCTAACCCCCCCACCTCCCTCCCGGACGGGGCGGCTGGCCGGGCGGGGGGCTGACCCCCCCACCTCCCTCCCAGACAGAGCGGCTGGCCGGGCAGAGGGGCTCCTCACTTCCCAGTAGGGACGGCCGGGCAGAGGCGCCCCCCACCTCCTGGACAGGGCGGCTGGCCGGGCGGGGGGCTGATCCCCCCACCTCCCTCCCGGACGGGGCGGCTGGCCAGGTGGGGGGCTGACCCCCCCCACCTCCCTCCTGGATGGGGCGGCTGGCCGGGCAGAGGGGCTCCTCACTTCCCGGTAGGGGCGGCCGGGCAGAGGCACCCCTCGCCTCCTGGACGGGGCGGCTGGCCAGGCAGGGGGCTGACCCCCCCACCTCCCTCCCGGACGAGGCGGCTGGCCGGGCAGAGGGGCTCCTCACTTCCCGGTAGGGGCGGCCGGGCAGAGGCGCCCCTCACCTCCCGGACGGGGCGGCTGGCCGGGCGGGGGGCTGACCCCCCCACCTCCCTCCCGGACGAGGAGGGAGGACGCTCCTCACTTCTCAGACGGGGTGGCTGCCGGGCAGAGGGGCTCCTCACTTCTCAGACGGGGCGGTTACCAGGCAGAGGGTCTCCTCACTTCTCAGACAGGGCGGCCGGGCAGAGACGCTCCTCACATCCCGGACGGGGTGGCAGGGCAGAGGTGCTCCCCACATCTCAGACGATGGGTGGCCGGGCAGAGACGCTCCTCACTTCCCAGATGTGATGGCGGCCGGGAAGAGGCGCTCCTCACTTCCTAGATGGGATGGCGGCCAGGCAGAGACGCTCCTCACTTTCCAGACTGGGCAGCCAGGCAGAGGGGCTCCTCACATCCCAGACGATGGGCGGTCAGGCGGAGACGCTCCTCACTTCCCAGACGGGGTGGCTGCCAGGCAGAGGCTGCAATCTCGGCACTTAGGGAGGCCAAGGCAGGCGGCTGGGAGGTGGTTGTAGCGAGCCGAGATCAACGCCACTGCACTCCAGCCTGGGCGCCATTGAGCACTGAGTTAACGAGACTCCGTCTGCAAACCCGGCACCTCGGGAGGCCGAGGCTGGCGGATCACTCGCGGTTAGGAGCTGGAGACCAGCCCAGCCGACACATCGAAACCCCGTCTCCACCAAAAAAATACGAAAACCAGTCAGGCGTGGCGGCGCGCGCCTGCAATCGCAAGCACTCGGCAGGCTGAGGCAGGAGAATCGGGCAGGGAGGTTGCAGTGAGCTGAGATGGCAGCAGTACCGTCCAGCTTCGGCTCGGCATCAGAGGGAGACCGTGGAAAGAGGGGAGAGGGGAGAGGGGAGAGGGGAGAGGGGAGAGGGGAGAGGGGAGAGGGAGCTCTATCTACCACACAGTCTTCGAAATCGAGACAGGAAGCCTTTTTCACAATCAGTAAATCTTAAAGCTCCAAAATGACCTCTTTTGATTCCGTGTCTCACATCCACATCATACTGATGCAAGAGGTAGGTTGCCAAGGCCTTGAGCAGCTCCACCCCCATGGCTTTGCAGGGTACAACCCCCCTCAAAGCTGCCTTCATGGGCTAGCATTGAGTGTCTGTGGCTTTTCCAGGTACATAGTGCAAGCTGTCAGTGGATTTACCATTCTGTGGTCCAGAGGATGGTGGCTCTCTTCTCACAGCTCCACTGGGCAGTGCCCCACTGGGGACTCTATGTGGGGGCTTCAACCCCCCATTTTCTTTCCACACTTCCCTAGCAAATGTTCTCCATGAGGGCTTCACCCCTGCAATAAACTTCTACTTGGACATCCAGGAGTTTCTATACATCCTTAGAAATCTAGGCTGAGGTTCCCAAACCTTAATTCTTGACTTCTGTGTACCCCCAGGCTCAACACCACATGAAAGCTGCCAAGGCTTTGGGCTTGCACCCTCTGAAGACATGGCCTGAGCTGTATGTTGACCCCTTTTAGCTATGGCTGGGAAGCAGGGCACCAAGTCCCAAGACTACACAAAGCAGCAAGGCCCTGCTCCCAGCTAATGAAACCATTTTTTCCTCCTAGGCCTCTGGGCTTGTGATGGGAGGGGCTGCCATGGAGACCTCTGACATGTCCTGGAGACATTTTCCCCATTGTCTTGGCAATTAATATTTGATTCCTTGTTACTTAGGCAAATTTCTACAGCAGGTTTTAATTTCTCCTCAGAAAATGGGTTTTTCTTTTCTATCACATTTTCAGCCTGCAAATTTTCCAAACTTTTATGCTCTGCTTCCTTTTTAAACTTAAGTTTCAATTCCAAAGCATATCTTTGCAAATACATGTAACTGAATTCTTTTAACAGCACCCACGTCACATCTTAAAAACTTTACTGCTTAGAAATTCCTTCTGACAGATACCCTAAATCATCTCTTCCAAGTTCAAAGCTCCACAGATATCTAGGGCAGGGGCAAAATGCCACCAGGCTCTTTGCTAAAACATAGCAAGAGTGACCTTCATTCCAGTTCCCAACAAGTTCATCATCTCCATCTGAGACCACCTCAGCCTGGACTTCACTGTCCATATCAGTTTCAGCATTTAGGTCAAAGCATTCAACAAGATTCTAGGAAGTTCCTAACTTTTCCACTTCTTTCTATATTCTTCTGAGCCCTCCAAACTGTTCCAACTTCTGCCTGTTACCCAGTGCTAAAGTCACTCCCACATTTTTGGGTATCTTTACAGCAGTGCCCCACTCAGTACCAATTTACTGTCTTAGTCCATTCTCATGCTGCTATAAAGAACTGCCTGAGATTGGCTAATTTATAAAGGAAAGAGGTTCAATTGACCACATGACTGGGGAGGCCTCAAGAAACTTACAATCAAGGGGAAGAAAACACATTCTTCTTCACATGATGGCAGGAAGGAGAAGTGCCAAGCAAAGGGGAAAAAGCCCCTTATAAAATCATTGGATTTATGAGGACTCACTCACTATCATGTGAACAGCAGCATGGGTGTAACCTCCCTCATGATTCAATTACCTCCCAACAGGTTCCTTTCATGACACATGGGGATTATGGGAACTACAATTCAAGATGAGATTTGGGTGGGGACACAGCCAAACCATATTAGGGGTGGTTCAGATATTTCCCAGACTTCCTTACTAAGGCAAGTTGTCTATAATCTCAACTAGGTGAGTCATGTAGAATCTCAATAAGCTGGGGCTTTGCCATTAACGAGTACATCTTTATTTCAGTAAAGTCACTCATAAGCTTCTTCATAATAATAATAAAAACATTGTACCACTTTATGAGGAGCACTTATATTTGAATTTGATGTGCATTCTGAAAGGCATTTGCAGAACAGCTATCCTTGGAACAGACAAGACTAGAGGTAGGTATGTCTCACCAGAAATGTACAATCAGACATGTTTTTACTTTCAAACAAGACTTCATATGTTTTCACATTTGCTAAAACCTATTAGACCTTAGAGAAGCAGGGCTTTTATTTTGCATGGTTGTAAAATTCATGTCTTAATCCCCAAATTTTATTTACAAACATAGACTAAAAGATTCAAAGAAGCCATGTTAGCCTAGAAAAGAAAGTTAATAATTTTATGTGGGTTATGATTTGGCATATGGTTAGAATTAGAAAGTGACCTCTATCTCTACATTTTTGAGAGAAATGCCTCTGGCAACAATAAACACAGACTGATATTAAGTAGAGTTTGCATAGTGATCTTTTTTCTTTTCTTCCCTGTTCTTTGCTTCAGAAACTGATTCTGGTTAATTCAACACAAAATAAATTATTAAAGCATATCCAGTTGCTTTATATAGCATAAATATAAGCTATATATTATATATATCTGAATTATAAATAATATATATATCTACATTATAAATAATATATAGCATAAATATAAAGCAAATAGCAGGAAGAAAGGCCAAAATCACTCCCCTGGTTGGTGCATTGAAGATTTGCTGACATAGCAGCTGTGCATTGGACTCGTCAGCTTGCTCTACTGATGCATGATGCTGCCACAAGAGCTCCCGCTGCTGCCTCTGGGCCCTGAATCTAGGCATCACCAATGTGCCATCTGTCACTGGTGTGTACTGCACTGCTTCTACTTCTCAGAGTCACTAACTTCTGATGAAAATCAGTGATGGTGCATCCGACTGTTGGAGCTGAGGTCATATGGCTGGGTCTTAGTTGCAAGGGAGGTCAGGAAAGCAAGTTGTCTGACATTTTCAGCCTCTACACCGGGAAACATGATCCACCTGATAAAGTGGGGCATGCATAAAACATAAGAAAAATGATGTAGATAGTGAACACAAAATAAATGATGACTTTTCTCCAGGGAATGTCTCCAGCAAGATTTTAAACTATCTTTGCCCGAGATTCCATGCAACTTTCCTTTTCAGTTACTTTTTCTCGCACCCCTCCCTAAATCCCAAGTCTGGGATTTGCCCCACCTATACCTCAATGACACAATACCTCTTTTTTTTTTTCTGGCTAGTCCTAATTAAAAACAAAACAAAAGCAAAACTCCAACACTTGCTGCTTGAGAAGATACTAAAAACTACATACCAAACTAATTATATACTCTGTGATGACAGGGACTGTGTTGACTTGCTCAATTATTCTTAGTCTAGTGTCTTGGCTAGAGTTGTTTTCAATAAACACATGCTGAATGGCTTTGGGAAATTCAACTCTATCGAATTATGCCATTAGGCAAGGCTCTGGGAAAGTTGATTCCTCTTGGCTATCCAGACCTTGTTCAGAGAAAGCAGAGAGCTATCCCTTCATGTGTCAAATTTGATATATTGGTGGTGGTTACCCAGGAAACTATACTAAGAGTTTTGAGGATATATCCAGATTGATTAGTAGTAGGAAATGTCTGGAATGATTAATGCCTACTCTAGGTGCCAAATATGAGAGTACTGGCATGTTTCCTGGTATCTACCATCGCTGGTGTAAATACAGATACATCATTATTACATTTTAAAATTTTGGTTTTAAAAAAAAGCAAAAGAGGTTTTTTTTCAAAAAAAAAAACCACTACTTTTATGAAATGATGGAAAGACAGAACCAAAAGTCAGAATACTAACTGATGGAATAGATAAGTGTTGCCCTGTAAAGAGAGTCCTTGTGCTAATGTAACTGAAGTTGGCTACACTCTGGCTTGGTTGGCACCTTCACAGATACCTCATACTGAGATCATCTTTTTCAACCATCTGGGTTACGCATTTGATGAAGCTGCTTAGAAAGCACTCGACGTTACCTTCCAAGATGGTTTTATGATAGGTCATGCCAAGGCATTCATTATGTGATATGTTGAAACAGAAGAGAAAGGCATTCATTATGTGATATGTTGAAACAGAAGAGAAATTGGGCAAGGGAAAAGACCAGAGAATTAGGAGGAAGATCAGAGGAAAAAGGAGTCAGAAGGGGCAGAAATGACAAGGTCTAAATGAAACCAATATTGAGAGATCTAATCCACACCTTGGACTGTGGCTAATTCTTTCCAAGGTGAGGGGTGATTGCTAATTCAGAGCAGGTCAGGAGCACAGCAGTGGTGTTCAGTAGAGATGGATGGTGAGAGCATCAGATTTAAGTCAGATGGTCCAAGATGATCTATACTGTGAATAATGTATGGAAAAGCAGAAAACCTCCTCACTTTCCTTGGGACTTGTGTTTCCAAGAGGCAACACTCCTCTACTCCCCACTACATACACAAAATATTTGTATGCTTTAGGATTAGTTTATAAAAGTATTGACCCTACAGGTCATCATGACAATAGTAATGATAGCTAACGTTTATGAAAACTTATTATGTGCCTGACCTAGTACAATATTTTACATATTAATATCTGCAACAAAATGAGACAGGTACTATTAACATTCCCATGAAACTCAAAGAAATTAAGTGATTTTCCCAAGATCACAGGGCATACATAAGCAGTAGAGCTGGAGTTTTAACCTCAGAACCAGTCTTCTACTAACTATAATGCTTTCAAAGCTGCTTTCTATATTTAAAATAAAGGGATTTTGCTAATTGGGTCATTTGTACTACTGAAAACATTTTTAGAAGAATAGCTCATTTAACTTCACAATTTTTATGCTAGGAAGGTAAGCAAGACATTTTTTCTTCTGTTCGTTTTGCAATTGAGAATACTGAAGTTCAGATTGTATCAGTGTTTTGCTATGAGACCACACATCCAAAAAGTGGCAGAGCACATCAAAAACTCGGGTTTTCTTAATTATAAAACACTGGGTATAAAACTGTGAAGGGAGTAAATCTTTGCTTTGACATATGTAAATTGAACAGTTTTCTGTATCACAAAAGTGAAGAGTAGATTGATAAGCTACCCCTGAACAGTTTTTTATTCATATTAAATACCAAGTAGCTTTACACATTTAACAAATAGTAACTGCTTACTAGTGCACCAGACACAATTTATACATATAAACTTTCACAGCTGAAAAGTACCTTAGAAGCTGTTTGTTTTGAATTTCTGATTTTATAGCTGAGGAAAAAAAAAAAAAACCCAAGTGGTGAACTTATTCAATGTTACCTTATTCATTACTGCTACACCCTGGTCCAGAAAGCCTCTGTTCACATTCCACATTTCCCCCCTTTACAGAATAAAAATTCCTGAACAAAATTATTACATGAAAAACTTCTTTATTTTCTCCTGGAGGTCAAGGAAGATTTTGTATTAAGAATGTTCTCAGATTGAAGTTGCAAAAAAAATGCATGTATGTATGAATGTAGGATATTAATATAGATGTCGATATTAATGTTAAATTGGGTTAAAGATGACTCAAAGATAGTTCACCTAATGCATTGCAATAGTTGTGCCTCAAGATTTCCAAGAAACTACTGAAGAAATTAGGTTGGCAATTTTTCTTGATTCTTCTGAGGAATCATTATGGCCAGCAGATGCCACTGTTGTCAGTTGTAAATATTCTTTCAAGTTTCAAATATGGAAAATTACTAGAAAAAGGGGTAAGTGAAAAGTAGCAAAAGTAATCCTGTTATCTTTTACAGATTGAGTAGTGCAAGTACTGTATAATTGAATCCTATTATTTACCTTTTAGCAAAATATTTAAGTAAACACTTAGCAAATAAAGACACTCTAAAATTATAAGAAAAAAATTAACAGGGGAAAGAATGAGTTCTCTATGTTTGAAAATCCTACTCATTTTTAAAAATTAGAAGTCCATACGATGGTCAATGTTGGCTGATAGCTACATTTAGTAGCCAAGATATATTTTATCCTGATGAGTGACATTGAGGGAGAATAAAATAAATTAATTCTGTTCCTTTTTGTTATTATAGCATCATAAAACAGTTTTATATTTTTCAAATCTGTACTCAGTTGTGAACAAGTTGTTATTGCAAAATTTATTATATTACTATCTTCTATTTCCATCAATGTTTGTACATGATGTTAGGGTTTTGTTTGTCTGTTTGTTTGTTTGTTTAAGAGACGGTCTGGTTCTGTTGCCCAGGCTGCAGTGCAGTGGCACTATCATAACTCACTGCAACCTTGACCTCCTGGGCTCAAGCAATCCTCCCACCTCAGTTTTCAGAGTAGGTGGGATTACAGATGCACACCACCATACCCAGCTAATATATAAAGGATAATTTATAGTATCTTATTTATTTTAAAACACACGTTTAAAGCAAGAATTTATATAAAATTGTATTTGAAGTTTATAACATTGAAGGTAGATTATGATAGTTTAGGGATCTATATTGGAATTCCTGGAGGAAACACTAAAAATAGAGAGAATTACCTGTTTTACAATGTTTTAAAATTGCAGTACTGACTATATTGATTACAATCTCTCAGTAATCAATACTACAATTAGAAAAATCAATAAATACATAGAAAAGATTTAAACAATATGATAAACTAACTTGACATAATTATTGATTGGACGGGAAAATGAGATATTTTTGTTTTAATATAGAAGACAGGCAAACATGGTTTTTGAATGAAGAAAAGGAACCAGTGGTGAGAGAAAGAAAAGGGAGACAGAATAATCAATGGAAAGAAGTCTTAGAGAATTCAGAGTGGGAGAAATCAAAGGCAGAGGTTGAGTGATTGTCCTTAGACATGAGCAGGGTAATTGTTTCTCCATGAGGGCATGAACAAAAAAAGATAAAATAGATGCAGGGAGCATGTCATCTTAAATGTTAAACAAGTAAATCGTTGTAAGTTGTGTATTAATATTTGCAACTAATTTAAGGTACAATACAAAAGCATGCTTTTTGGCAAGAGATTCTCAAATGTTTTAAATTGCATCCACATAAAGCTGCTTGGCTTTTATTCAGAAATATGACTTTTTTTTTCTTTCTCTTTTTTGGGGCAAGGGACATGGAGAGGAGACGTATAAGTGGCAGGAAGTTGAAAGAATTTATTTTCAATGGTTTTCTTTCTTGTGAAATAGAAAGTAATGCTATGTACTGAGAATTTGGGGTTAGAAAGGAGACAAAATATTTGAGCAAAACAGCAACACTTTGACATAGACACAGAAAAGTGACAAAGAAAGTGAATTTAAAATAACAGCCCCAAACTGTAAACTTATATTTTTTTGTTCCCACTCTGATGGTAACTATTAAAAAGCCCTTTAACTTAAAAAAAATCCCAAACCAAAACTGACAAAGATAATAAAAAAGTTATTCTCAGAAAAAGAAACCAAATGTAAAAAAGTATGAGAGATCCCCATCTAATCTGGTATTCAGATAAATATAAATTCAGACAATGAAATACCATGCCATGTCCCACCAGATTAGAAAACAAAACAAAACAGAAATTCAGGTGTCATTGAGAATGTGGATCAACTAAAATTTTTATTCTCTTCCAGTGGTAATTTAATTTATTTAACCACTTTGGAGGTACTTGGGCAAATTCTAGGGAGTTGAAGATGATATATCACAAGGACCTGCTTCTTGCCTTGGGAGAGATTGTTAAGTCCCCACCCATTTCCATAGATCTGGCCATCCTGCCCTGCAGGAGTACATTTCCCTGCCCCACTGCGTAGGACTTGGTCATGTGATCCGGTTTGGTCACTTGAATCTGAGTAGACACCAGTAGTCCTTGTATATACAAGCTTTCAGAGGCATTGCAAGCTGTTGCCAGGTTTCCTCTGCCATGAGAAGGGCATAGATAGGAGCTGCGCTTCATCCTAACTGCACAAATTTGATTTAAAATTTCTTAGAATTGTCCAGGCACGGTGGCTTACACCTGTAATCCCAGCACTTTGGGAGGCCGAGGTGGGTGGACTGCCTGAGATCGGGAGTTTAAGATCAGCCTGGCCAACACAGTGAAACCACATCTCTACTAAAAATACAAAAAATTAGCTAGGTGTGGTGGCAGGCCCCTGTAATCCCCTCTACTAAGGAGGCTGAGGCAAGAGAATCGCTTGAACTCGGGAGGCAGAGGTTGCAGTGAACTGAGATCGTGCCATTGCATTCCAGCCTAGGCAACAAGAGTGAAACTCCGTCTCAAAAAATAAAAATAAAAAATTAGAATTTTTGAAGTTTTAGAGTTATAGCTCTTTGCAGTGAAAGTTCTTTTTTTAACATGTAAAGACAATAAAAACAAAGTGCTAATGAATCATAAAAATATGTTTATTTGAATGTTTATCAATTGTAAGATTCTAAATATACATGAAAAGATTCCTGGAAAATGTCACACATTTTGTCTTAATGTTTGTAACTGGCTTAAGGCACATAATACAAAATACTTCTTCTGATACAGACATCTTCAAACGTTTAACCACATTGAAACAAAATTGCATTAGAGCTTTATATGGTACAATACATCTGTAATAAATGTTTGGGAGAAAAACACTTTGTGGGTAAAAAAAGTACACTAGTATTCACTGGCAAAAATCTATTAGTAGATTCCATTTGGTTTTTTTTGGTTTTCCGAGTAGATTTCCATAGAAAAATATATTTGTCTACATGTCTTTCAAAAGTATATTATTATATAATACATGGTTAAATTATCTGCATGAAAAAAACTCAATACCTGAGAATTTGCCAATTAATAGTTAATTTTTATACTCCCTTATGTTCTGGCTTTGAGAAACCTCTGATATAAAATAACTTAAACATCTCTAATAAAACTTTTACATATGTCAATATATTTTTATGTTTACCAAAATAAGATCTTCAAAATTAAAAGAATTCTCACATATTTAATTAATAGAATACAGTACATAACTTTGAGAAAATAGATTTTTAAAGAATATATATACACATACAAGAATTATAAAGGCAAAACAGAATATAAACATTATAAAAACAATGTATTGTTCTTATAAGTACAATCAAATTTGAGGTAGATTTTTAAAATTAAATTATATCATATCTTTATTATACCCACAAAATTTTTTATTTACTATTTAACCCAAACATACATTTTTAATACACAATTTGTACCTCATTTTGAGGACTATTTTTTAATTGAAGCCCCATAATCCACAAGCAAAAATTAAAGAAAAAATAAAAGAAGGTATCTAAACTGTATGAGTACAAAGTATAATGGCTCTGTGCTTTTTTATGTAACTATTGATTTGCTATTTGTCGGAAAGATTCAATAATGTTTATAGTAATTTTGAATGTTTATTATCCTAATATTTACTTGCTTCATTTTAGCAAGTAGAATAAACATTTCATTGTACAGTACAAAACTGAGCAGAGATTTACATGTGTGTTTATAGGTATAAAATAAGTGTGGTCCAGGCCAAGATGTTAAGAGCAACACTGTCTGGGTATAATTCATTCAATCCTGGTATTCTCTATTATAAATTATTATGTTCTTTAAAAAATATCCTGATTAGATATAAAATAAATTAAGATAGCTCTTACATTTCTTTTATAGACCTTATTAAGCAGTGATTTGAATCCCTGATGAGCACCCTGAAAAAAAGGCAGAGACATATTGGACATGGAAATCTTGGGAAGGGAGATATAAAGAAATGAGCACCAGTTATTTGAATATTCCAGAGAATATCCCCTCTTTAGGGCATACTTCCCCCTTCTAAATGTTCATATGACTTGAATTGGGAGACCAGTAGCCATGTGAGGAAGACACTTTCCACAGTACCCTCCACATTTGCCGAAAAATCTAGTTCCATCCTGAAAATCGGAAGAAGAAATACAAAAGAATCTTATACAAGCTGGTATCTGTATGCAAATAGCAGAAAAAGCAAATGCTTTGAATCATATGGCTAAAATCATTAGCAGAGGTTTCCTATAACAATTGCATTTGAGGTCAAAGATCATACCCCTTTTGATATTAGTTCAAATTGGTGGACATGGGAAAGTTAAAGGATATTAGATAACCTGAGATTCATATTAGCTAGTTGAATATTATATACCATACTATAATTTAGACAATTTAAATCTCAATTAAGATTTAAATCCGATCCACATATTTCAATCTCAATCCACATATATTTCATCTAGGTATCTATTTGCTTCAGTGAGTGTATTAAAACCTCTCCCAATTTGCAATCCAGTATTTACATAATTTTATATAATAATCTCTTTAAATAAAAGAAAGATATTGTACAAACTTGACTTTAAAGGCATATAATTCATTTTATATCCCATTTATTTCAAGCATCTCGTGGAGGCATTAGAAACACACTCTGGAGAAAAGTATAGAAGGTGGCAAAATAGAGAAAATAAATAGATAAAAACTGGGCTGAAAGCAATCATTAGAATTAGAAAAGAACTAAAATGGGAGATTGTTCCATAAGCAGAGCAGTTCACTGAGGAACAGGTGGCAGAGGTAGGCTGAAGTGGGTTGGTCAGGACGTGATAGACGCCTCACGTCTTTAGGTCTACAAGTCAAGACTGAAGACATTTCCAGAACATGAGACAAAAATAGGTTGAACGCCTATCATATCTGGAAAAGGTAATTTTTTTAAATCTAAGGGAGTAAAGATAGAGAAGAAAACTGTAGGTTCTTGGGACATTTTGAGATGGAAGAATGTTTTGAGACCGGAAGCTTTTGAAGTTACCTTCTCTTTCTAAAGCAATTTAACTCTGGAGAATCTGAGTACACAGAGAAGGGAATGGCAGTAAAATCTCCGAGTTGTATAACTCCCTATTCCCTCTGTTGAAATAAAAACTCTATCTTCATTAAACTTATTGGCAAAGGAAAATATGTTTGCATTTCTGTAAGTATATCTGGATTTTACCAGTCAGTTTCACACCAGGCATCAGATTTCAAGAACTAGTTATGTGCAACATTTTTGATTGAGATAGAACTTCTCAACGAAATGAATAATGAATTAATCTTGAGAAGTTAATAAAAACACAAATCCTTCATTAAGCACAATTTTATCATCTTCAGAAATAGAATGTTTTAAAGGCTATGACTATCAGAATACTAAATTTCATTTATGAGAAATATTTATATAAATAGGAGTATAACAAAATTTACTTTTATCATAAGAAATAAAAGTCATAAAACATTAGAGTATACCGGGGCTGTTGCTGGTGCTAATTTATGTGTAATATAGGTGAGAACACCTATAACCTAGATCCAGATTTACTATGAGCAGGGCTATGTTATCTAAGACACAATAACCATAAGTAATAGAAAGCATTTCATGAAGTGTACATGTTAGAACACCATACCTGCAGAAAATTAAGTGGATTCTACTTTGGATAATACAACATGTGCTATAGTTACAATAATTATAAGAATAAACTATAAAAATAGTTATAACTATATATATAAATACTACATAACAGTCTACATTTTATAGATAAAATAACAATGTTATCTAGATAAAGATAGGAAAACATGAGTACAACATAAATACATAATCCTAATTCTTGAAAAAACTGTGAAGAATATTTGTTAAATGACAAGTGTCTCCAACACCACCCCCATCACTAAAACAGTGAGGGAAGAAAACAAAAAATTTAACCCTCATTTTGAAATATTAAAACCTGTAAACCTTCAGTAATTAAAGTATAGTAAAAAGCATACCTTTCTTGAACATCTGTATTTCAAGTCATTAGCTCCAAACTTGAGATAGACAAAATCTATATGTCCTGGCATTTGGCAATTTATGTTCAAATATCTATAGCCTATATATGGATTCATAAATATACAAAACCTCCACATGCACATTAATACAAATGAATCCCGTTTCATTTCATAAATTAATGTTGTGCTCCATTATATGTAATATACCCATTATATGCAATATCTCTTTAGTCATCAATTTCATATAAGTTTACATTTTAGGTAGAGAACCTTTAATGCTAGTTCATAGCTCAGAAGTATTTCAAACAGGCTTTTTGGTCCCGCAGGACTTACCTCTGATCTTCGTATGCTGACAGAGGTATAACTCCCCTGAGTGAGCCACTTTGCTGTGCTGGATATCTTCATCCCAGTTCCTGACAAATTAATGCTAAACTGTCCCTGGATTGCAAATAAAACAAAGAAAAATAGATGGAATTTACAAAATATTTGATTACAAATAAGTCTTCTCAATTGCAAGGGGCAACTGAATTAATACTATATAATGTTATTTGTGGAGAAGTAACTCTGCCCAACTCTAGGACTCTATGATTCGACAATTAGAACTAATGGTCCTGTAGAAATTAGCAAGTTCTGACAGAAATAGTGTTCACGGGGACCAACATTTGCTGCACTTTAACATTTCTACACGTTCCATTTTTGACCCTTCATTGCTAACTTCTATGCTGTTTCACCTGTTTGACATATTTTCCAGAATCTCTGTTATTGCCCCATTCCTTTTGTGGTAAGAATATTACTTCTTAACTCACCACACAAAACTATCTAATATAATATTATTTTCCTGGCAATTACATCCATTTTAAACACCAGAAACAGCGTGCAGATGTGTGATGCCACATGATTTACACACATTATGGTGTGTGGGTCCCCTATGAGCTTCATGATCTAATTCTTTCCAAGTGCAGGACCATTTTTATGTCAAAATACTTCAGACTATCTTTGTTAACAGTTAAATTGTAAATATTAACTGAGAAAATGTGTTATTAAAATGGGTAACATTTGTGTCATATTTATATAATTTTACAGTACAGATTTAAACATTGAAAAGTAGAACTGCAAACAAGTTCAGTCTACTGACAATGTTCAGTAGGCATATAGATTCAGAACAATATTACGACATTCTTTAATTACCTCACAATATCTCAGTGGCTTAAGACTCATGAATCTTGAGCAAGATTGTGATGAAACACTGGATTTTATATTATATGAATGAAAATATTATCTTGTCATAAAAGCAAAAGCTAAATAAACTCTCTGTATATATAATATGAATATTAATATTGCTAAAACAAATAGATATCAATTTAGTCATTAACTTGGATTTCTTAGCAATCTTATATTGTATATTTCTCATTTAAAAACAAAGATCAAATATTCGCATAAAACAATGACAATAAATGGAGAATTTTCCATTGCAGAAATAATTAGTTTTAGATAAATTTCAAAGAAAATGTATCACATACAACATCACTTGGTTATGAAATTTAGAATATGAACTCTATGTCAGCTTCATTGCTATATTCCCAGAGCCCAGAACAGGGCCTAAGTTCTCAATAAGTGTTTTTGAATGGATGAATTAAGTGCAGCATTAAAAACATTAAATAGTAGTATTATAAAAGTAAATACACAAATACATATATAAAACTCTTCAGACTCTGTGATAATGAATGACACTAAAACCAGACAAAGTCGTATTTTATGTTCACAAATATTTGAATAAAAAGAATTGATTCTTAGGATATATTATTCTATTTGATACTTAATCAACCTGATACAGGTTTTGCACTGTATACCTCCAATCTCACATTCCTTCTCAGATAGGTTTTTCACCAAATAAAGTTATTAAAAAATGAAAATATATTCTACCATGTAAATTTCTTGTAACCAGATGCTCCTTGAGTGCTCAATTGGGCCATGCAACCTAATACTGTTGTTCCATTCTTCCATTTGCTCTCTACCTCCCTGATCAATGTGCCTTAAAAATATTCAAATGTATACACATTGGAAGTAAAAGGAATAAATCTGACTGACTACTGAGAGCCTTAGGTGGTCATTAACACAATTAGTTGAGTCTAGAACTATCGATTGTTCCATTTCTCTGGACTAATTTTCATGAGCTTTACTTCTGTTCTTAGTCCTCACTTAGAAAGCTAAATATGGTCTCAAAAAAAATGGTAAAACAATTATCTAAAATTTGGTATGATGTTGACGGAGGTAAAAATACATCTCACTCATTTGTTCAAAATTAACTGACTGGCAGACATGGTGTCAAGTACCATGAAAGTTCAGACAGATCTCACTCTAAATCTGTTAAGTGAAATAGCATATGTACCTAAAAAAAGTAATTCAACAAGAGAACTATAAGTGCCATAAAAAGGTACTTATACATTCCTATAGGATTTTAGAAGTAATAAATAAGTGAGTGTGAATAAGTGTGTTAATTAATTCCAATACTTCATTTAAGATTAAAATTTAAACCTCAAACCTAATCTTTAACTTAAAAATTAGTTCAACACACGAGGTCCTCTCTCTCTCTCACTGTCTCTCTCTCCATACATGCATATGTAGTATGAAATGTCAGGAGAGTAGATACGTAGTATGAAACTTATCTCCTCTTCTACTCTCCTGACATTTTGAAGAAGCAGCCACTAAACAAAGTAAAATTCCAGTAGCCAAATCACAAATGGAAGGTAAAATGATTCAAAAGACCTAGGAATTCAATAAATTGGAATGTTTATTCTTGAGTAACTGGCTGCATCAAAGAAAAAGGTAAGTACGGGTATAAGATAGAGGAGAAGCATATAGATAGATGCAAGTTTTAATGTTTCACTTCTTGGATTGACTGGTTGGTTCATGTGTGCTCATTAAATAATTATGTTTTACAGTTTTTAAATGTACTGTATACATTTTATTATGTATGTAATCTATAGATCTAATATAATACCAATACAAATTTTCCACCCAGAATCTTTGTACATACAGAGAGTTGATTCTAAAATTTATATAGAAAGGCTATGGATTTAAATAGTCGTAATAAGCTTACAAAAGAAGAATGAAGCTGGAGGACCCATGCTACTTTAACACTTACTGTAAAGCTATCCTAATCAAGACGTATGGTGTTGGTGAAGACAGAGACATGTAGATCAAAGGGAAAAAAAGACCCACATAAATATGGCCAATACTTTTGACAAAGGTAGAAAGGCAAATAAGTGGAGAAAACATTGTCTTTTCAACACATGGTGTTAGAACAGCTGTCTGTCTATATGTTTTTGACTCAGACAAAAAATCAGGTCTATAAATCCCTCAGACTTAATACAAAATTTAATTCAAAATAATTTGTAGGTCTAGGTATAAAGCATAAAACTATAAAAAGTTTTTGAAGAAAATTTCCAAAAGGAGAAAAATCTTAGTAATTTGAGTTTAATGATTTCTCAGAAATGACTCTAAATGTACAGTCCATAAAAGAAAAATTTGACTTTATTAAAATTGAAAACTGCTTTGTGAGAGATATTTAAAAGAAAGAAAAGACAAGGTTCAGACTAAAATGCCGTATCCAACAGAAGACCAGAACATATAAAAAAACTCAAAACTCAACCGTAAGGAAACAAACAACTCAATTTTTAAAATGAGTAAGACTTGAAAACACATATCACCGGCCGGGCACGGTGGCTCACGCCTGTAATCCCTGCACTTTGGGAGGCTGAGGTGGATGTATCACCTGAGGTCAGGAGTTCAAGACCAGCCTGGCCAACAGGGTGAAACCCTGTCTCCACTAAAAATACAAAAATTAGCTGGGCATGGTGGCAGTCACCTGTAATCCTAGCCACTCAGGAGGCTGAGGCAGGGGAATTTCTTGAACCTGGGAGGCAGAGGTTGCAGTGAGCTGAGATTGTGCTACTGCATACCAGCCTGGGCGACAGAGCACGACTCTGTCTCAAAAAAATAAATAAAAATAAATTTAAAAATAAGCATAAAAAGACAAAGGACATAAAAAGAGAGTAGGGGTAGCAATGTTGATAAAAGATAAAGGAGAATTTGAGTCCCCAATCATTAAACCATGACAAGGAAGTGCTAAAAGTAATAATCCATAAAGAAGACATAACACATAATAAATATTATGTATCAAATCATAGAGAACAACTTTTATGAAGCAAAAACTATGAGATATGCATGGAGACACAGACACACCCTAATAATAGGAAAAATCAATATACCACTTCCAGTAACAAGAGAGATCAAGTGAACAAAAGTAAGGACATGATCTAAACAATGTAATCGAAAGGGTAGATCTTATGGATATATATTAAACTCTACACCCTGATAATAATGAATACACATTCCAAATATCTAACAACTGACTCTTAACATTCAAACTGGATGCTGGCCAAGACCCACTGACATTAGCCGAATATGATTATTTCTCTTACTTTTATGTAATTACCAACCAGTTAAATAGATCCACATTACTTTTGTTTTTTAAAAGTTTTTGTGGCTTTGCAAAAAGTACAAAACATTTACTTTACTTTACTTTCGACATATGCATTCTAAAGTCACACCACACTCCTTAACTTCATCTCATATTGCAATGTGGCAAAGTTTATTTTCCCTAAAGAGTGCCATATGTGTCCATACTCTTTTTAGCATTCCTATCCCAGACTATCCTGTCACATGCGAACACAGAGGATTTGGGTTTGATGAATCCCAAACAACAGAATAAGTTCTTTCTGTGACATCAAGCATCTGGAGAGTATTCATGCAAATGCTGTGTAACATAACACAGAATCTGGTTTATATATTACAGAACATCTCCAAAAATATTGGGCAGTTTGTATTTTTGGTAACAGTAGCCTCAAGGAGATAAATACAGGCTGAATATAGATGGGCACAGCTCCTTTTGACAGCATGTGTCTATGCCCAATAACAACCAATTTTGGAAATGGAGCTTTGCATTTCAGAAATGCCTAGAAAACCATGCAAGAGAGACATCTCGCCCCAGTGGGCAGGAAGAGCATTTTATTGCCGGTTCTGCCTATGACTTTCTTCAGGATCTTGGACAGACTGTTAACACAGAATGTCTGTTTCTTCAGCTATAAACTGGGCAATCGCAGTTTATAGCTATATAACTTTTTCAAGATCTTATAGGGAAAAAAGAGGATTACAGAGACATTGGAGAAAGGGAGTTAGAAAGAAATGGAAATAGCTATCTTATGATTTAAAAACCTGGTTGTGCAAATATCTCATTCAAATTCCATGTACATGAAGAAATATTTTATTTGTAATAATTGGACTTATGTTAAGGTATTTCCTATAAGAAAATTCATTAATAAAATAAAATAAAATTTTAATTCCATTTGACAGTTATATGATTTACTTGTATATGCGTCTCCTGTGATTTTCTTGATGTCTCACTGACCAGACCTTTCCCAATACAACATGTAATGACAAGGACCAGATTTCCAGAACTGGGTGACCTTTCCAAAGTAACAACATTTGTTAGGCTTTGTATTAGCAGACTAGGTTGCATTGTCAATTTACTTATCTCTAATTACATCAAATATATGACCAGAAGGCACAGCTTAAAAGGAGGATGGGTTGTTGGACAAAGTTGACCAGTCTTCAGATAGGTTAACCATTGTAGAATGTATAATCTCCATTTAAGAGAGTTGAAATGGATGTGTCACCAACAAAAGACATCCACATATCAAGGAAAAAACTGTTCAGAATGTTAAAAGTTTTAGATTACACATCCTTGACTTAAGAACAGGTATAAAAAGAGACAGTGCAGAACTTCAGGAGAGGAGGGACTCAGCAGAGAAAGGACAGTCCTGGGAAGGCAACTGAATGGAAAGTAGTAGGTCAGAGTCACCATGTTGGAGGTAGGTACTCATCACCAATATGGGTGAAATAGGGAATTGGGAAGAAGAATGGAAATAAATAGGGCTAACCAGCCTCAAAGATTGAATGAGAACATAGGATTCCTCTGCAAAGTTGCCTGCCTTTAAAAATACAATCATGTGAAGAAACACTTCTAGAATGGTGATGTGAGGAGCCCATGGACACTCTCTCCAGTGAAACAAACATGACTGGTGAAAATGATAACTATAACCACCACTTAAAGTCTCTGAAATTTGTTCTATGGTTATACGGAAAAGGGAGAAACATTTATTCAAGAAAATCTTCTTCAAGAAGACATTTATTCAAGAAGAAAATCAAGAAGAGTTTCTTCTTGATTTCACCACACCAACATGGCACATGCATATATATGTAACAAACCTGCACATTGTGCACATGTACCTTAAAGCTTAAAGTATAATTTAAAAAAAAAAAGGTGAAAAGGGGCCAAGAGCCAGGGAATGCAGGCAACTTCTAGAAGCTGGAAAAGGCAAGAAAACAGATTATCTCCTAAAGCCTCCAGAAAGGAATGCAGCCCTGCTGACTGCTTGATTTTAGCCCAGTAAGACCCATTTCGGATTTCTGACTTCCATAACTGTTAAATAATAAATTTGTGCTACCAAGAAAAAAAAAAGAATATCTATTAAATCTAGGTAAGAACAGTGAGAACCTGTGGCATCTGAACCATGACTCACCCTCTTTTCCTCCCACCTCCCATGACTCACCCTCTTTTCCTCCCACCTCAGCAAGATGATCATTCTAATCATGGTGAATGCAGTTAAGGATACAGGACTCCATTTCCCCCTAGCTTCCTGTTAAGGCTATGGTTTCTCTTTGAGACAGGCAGGCCACCAGCATTTCTCATCCCACCCAACTCTGTACTGCAGAAGTTGTATTATAGGCAAGAGTAGCTGAGAGTCCGAAGCTCCCTTCTTCCACCCAGTCCCTACTCACAGAGCAGTCAATCTATCCCAGGCATGGTAGATCAAGCACACTAGGCCTGAAATGTCCCCACAAAAAATCACTGGTAAGGCAGACACTCCATGCTGACAAGGTCAAAAGCCAAGAGGACCAGGGATTACTGCCATGACTCAGCACTCTATTTATTGAGCAGGGGTGTTACTCTGAGGAATGGGCCACTGTCCCTGTCCCCAGATCCACGGTATTGCAGAGCTTCTTCCCAGGGAGAGAATCAAGTTGTAAAAATAGGAAATTCACTAGCTTTTCCTATTGTGACTAGCTTATTTGGAATAAAACCTGGAGAAGTTCAAGTTTAGGTACTTTATGGAAAAGAAGATTTTAGTGGTGTGTTGTTAAGAGGAGGGTAGTAGCTCAATGAAGGCAAATGGTAGATAAGATTGAAGTTTAACAGAGAGAATCAGGGAATGAGGCAGCTAAGAAAGGCTCTTCTTGGGGACTTTCCTGATCTCAAAAACAGACTATAAGACTAATTGAGGCCATGGGGCCTCTATTTAATTGGATCAGATTATGGAGTTATTTATGCCCCCCAAAATATTGTTGAAAGAATAGGGAAATCATCTAGCAATTAGT
This sequence comes from Pan troglodytes, assembly GCF_028858775.2. Classification (NCBI taxonomy): domain Eukaryota; kingdom Metazoa; phylum Chordata; class Mammalia; order Primates; family Hominidae; genus Pan; species Pan troglodytes. The sequence continues at coordinate 52,480,536 of NC_072408.2, read as the reverse complement.
GGAGACTAAGAGCTAAGCATGATATCAGTAAAGACAGACCACGCATAAACTCAACACAATTTCAGGGAAAGAGAACTGAAGAAAGCCCACCTAAGACTATTGTTATCCCTGAAGGAGAGGAGCATCACGGTCACTGTGCATGCCCAAGACTGTGCCCACTGAGGAGTAACATCAAAGGCTGCACACTACAAGGGAAATAGAATTCACTGAAACAGTTCAGCCAAGTGATTTAAAAAAATACACAAACAAAGAAGTAAACAATAACCATAACAAGAAGCCTCAGAAGGGAGGGTGAAATCAGTAATCACAGTTGCTAAAATACAGTACCTGAAATGTCCAGTTTTCAACAAAATTTATGAGGCATACAAAGCATGACGCATACACAGGAAAAAAGTCAAGAAAAACTTCCTTTGAGAGATATCAGATGTCAGACTAAGCTGACAAAAACTTCAAAGCAGCTAATATAAATATGTTCAAAGGACTAAAGAAACCATGTTTAAAAAAGTGAAAGGAGGTATGATAACTGTGTCTCATCAAATAGAGAACAACAATAAAGATGAAGATATCATATTTTACAAAGAGTCAAAGGAAAACTCTGAAGATGAAAAGTACAATAATCAAGATTAAAAAAATTCACAAAGGGGCTGAAATTGTCTACTGGAGCTAGTAGAATTCGCAAACTTAAAGGGATGTTAATGATGCAATCTGAAGAACAGAGAGGAAAAAAGAAGAAGAAAAATGAATAGGGCCTCAGAGGAATGAACGCACACCATTAGGTGCACCAACATATGCATAAAAGAAGCATCAAGAGGACAGAAGAATTAAAAAGAGCAGAGAATATATTTGAAGAAATAATGACTGAAAATTTTCCAAAATCAGTGGTATATATTAAAATAATGACTGAAAACTTTCCAAAATCAGTGAAATATATTAATTTACCCATCCAAGAAGCTTAGTGGACTCCAAGCCAAGTAGACACAAAGAGATGCACATCAAATATGACACAGTAAAGACATTGAAAGACGAATGCAAAGAGAAAATCCCCCAAAACACCAAGAGAAAAAGGACCACATCCATGGAACCCAATAAGATAAACAGCTGACATCTATTATCTACTTAGAAGTCAGACAGCAGTGTGATGACATATTCAAAGTGCTGAAAATAAAAAACTGTACATCAATAATTTTTAATAAGCAAATCTATCATTCAGAAAGGAAGGCAAAATAAAGACACTCCTAGATAAACAAAACTGAGAGGACTTCTTGCTAGCACATCTACTTTACAAGACATACTAAAGGAAGTTCTTCAGGCTGAAATCAAGTAACATCAGACATTAATACAAATCAACTTAAAAAAATCAAGAGTGCTGATAAAGTTAATTATGTAGATAATTATAAAATACGCTATAATTGCATATGTCTTCACTTTTCTTATTTCAACTGATTTAAAAGCAATCGTATAAACCAAGGTGTATATAAGTATATTATTGACCTGTAATATATAGACATGTAATATATTTGACAATAATGGCACAAATAAGACAGATGGAAGCAAAGCTGTTTTAGAGTTAGGAAATGACACAAGACGATAAGTCAAATCCACAGGAAGAAATAAAGAGAACCAGAAATACTAAATGAGAAGGTTTACATAACAAACTCTATGAATATACAATTGCTCTATCTTCTCTCATATTATCTAAAAGACATAAAATTATTTAAGTTAATATAATACCAATATATTGCAAGTTTGTTGCCTTTATAAATGGTATATGTATAACAAACATAGCAGAAAAAGAGAAGAAATAGGTCATTTATAGTAGTACTGTCTTTATATTTCACTGGAAAGAGAGGAATGTTCAATAGTAAAATGTAAAGTACATTCTGATAAGATATATATTGTAAGCCTTTGAATAACCACTAAGAAAGCAATTCAAAAATAATGAAAAAACTGAGGAAATTAAAATGTTACACCAGAAAACATTCACTGAATAAAAAGAAAGCAGTAAGGAGGAACAGTTGAACAAAGACAACATGAAACATATAGAAAACAAAAAGTAAAATGGCAGATGTAAATCCAGACATAGCGATAGTGATGTTAAAAAAATCCAATCAAAGGCAGTAATCCAACAAAATACTCTATAAGAGACATTCTTAAGAGCCAAAGATATAAATAAGTTGAAAGTAAAGGGATGAAAATATATATAGCAATTCTAACAGAGCTGGAGTGGCCACACTAGTATCAGATAAATTAGCCTTTAAAACAAAAACATTACTGTAGATAAAGAAGAATATTTTATAATAATAAAAACGTCAATATGTTAGGAAGTTATGACAGTTATATATTCGTGTACAACAAAATCTCAAAATAAATGAAACAAAACAAAATACATAAAAGATTGAATTGAGAAACGGACAATTTAAAAATAATAGTTGCAGAGTTTCAGCAGATAGAACTAAGCAGAAGATCAACAAGAAAGAAAGAGTTGAACAACAATATAAACCAATAAGGTCTGTAGTCTATAGAACACTTCACCCAACAACAACAGAATGCACATTCTTCCCAAGAATGTATTGAATGTTTTCCAGGACAAACTATATGTTATGACATAAAATAAGCCTCAATAAATTTAGTGGATAAAATAACACAGAGCGTGTTTTCCAGTCACAATAAAGGTTGAAATCCAAAAAAAGAAAATTTGGGAAATTTACAAATATGTGGAAATTAAACTCCACACTCTTAAATAACCAATATATCAAAGACATAACTATAGATAATAGAAAATAAAATAAATGAAAGGAGATACAACATACCAAATATTTTGGGATGCAACAAAAGAATAGATTAAAGGAAAATTTATGACTACAAATGCCTATTTTAAAAAGGAAAAATAATCTCAAATCAATAATCTACCCTTCTACCTTAAAACACTGGAAAAAGAAGAGCAGAGGATTGTAAGGGAATACTATGAACAATGTGTGACAACCAATTAGTCAACTTAGATAAAACAAACAAATTCCTAGGGAGACATAACTACCAAAACAAATTCAAGAACAACAAAAATGTGAATACATCTATAATAAATAAAGAGAGTAAATTGGTAATTAAAACAACTTTCACGAAGAAAAGCCCAGGCTCAGATGGCTTTGCTGGTAAATTCTACCAAACATATAAAGAATAATTTTTTCGCAAACTCTTCCCAAACAGTACAAGAGGAAAAAACACGTCCCGCTACATTCTATAAGGCCACTATTTCTGTGATACCAAAATGAGACAGATATCACAAGAAAAAAAATGATACAACCATTTCTACTACAAATATGAATAAAATATTCTCAAAAAATAGTAGCAAACCAAATTTAGCAATATATGAAAATAATTACATCCCATGACTAAGTGGGATTTATCACAGGAACGCAAGGTTGTGTTTCAACATATAAAAATAAATCAGTGTGGTAACACTCTATCAATCCAGTAATGGACAAAAACCACAGGATCTTCTCCACAGAAAATCCAGCATCCTTTCATAATAACACTTAAGCTAGAAACAAAAGGCTGTGTCCTCAACCTGATCAAGGACATTTAGAAAATACTCCTAGCTGACATACTTAACATACACATGAAACTAACATACTTACTGCTGAAGGACTGAATGCCTTTTGCCTAATATTGGAAAACAAGGATGTTCACTCTTGCCACTTTTATTCAGTATTATAATAGAAGATGTAGTCAGCACAATAAAACAAGATAAAGAAATTAAAGATATCTAGATTGAGGAGGAAGTAAAATTATCTTTATTCACAGATGACATCACTGTGTATAAAGAAAATCCTAAGTAATCTACTGTTACAACTAATAAATGAGTTCAGCAAAGTTGCAGAATTCAAGATCAATCCATACAAATATAGGCAAAAATTGATTATTTATTTGGGCCCCAGATTTGGGTTCTCCTTACCAACCACTCTACCTGTCAAAGCCTTCTTAATGTTGAGCTGGAACCTACTGCCCTATTAATGCCTCTGGAGGAACACAAGCAACTTTACTCCTCTTTCATGGTAGTTCTTTAAATATGTAAAGATCGTTACCATTGTCTCTCACTCTTTTCCTGGCTACCTTCTCCATTTTCCTTAGTTGACATGATTCAAACCCTTCTTTCTTTCCTGTGATCTCTTCCTACTCCTAAATAGATTGAAAATGATGTTTTACAGACAGAAATTTTAAAATAACTGTAATGTTCCAGTGTCAAATAAAAATAAATCCTTCAGTCTTGCTATTTTGTTTTGGAACCTTACGATTATATTAGGTTGTTTATAAATCACTCCCTGATCTAAAGGAGTCATACTGAACTCATGCTGGGCGAAGAAACACCTATGTCTTTTTCATGTAACATCACCACTTTCCGTTTGAGTTTCTGGACCTAAGTTAAGATGTATAGATTTATTTAGGTTCTTACTCATTTTAGCCTGTAGTTCTAGTGTCTCTTGATCTCCTTTAAGTTCTCTAACAGAAAATGTCCTCTCTTCCTAATATAAGCGTAACTTAGATGTCATATAATGAAAATTATAAATGGAATAGTCTAAGAAGAGACTATGACAAACTATTAACTACTTCTCTTCAAAATGATATCAATATAGTAATTACCACTTGTCTTAGGTAGTAGATTTGATTCATATATTCAATTAGCAATGAGTCACCAAAAGTGCTATATTCATCTAGCTTACAATTCTTCATCTATCATAAAAATGTTCTTTTCATTATCTATGTAAAATCTCTAGTTAATAATGTGAGAGAAAATTTTCTTCTAGGAAACATGCTCTGTATTGGAAATCATGGAAATGACATAAGAGCATGTGAAGAGAACTCTAGAAATAAAGGATAAAAGCGAGAATAAAAATATGAAAATGTATTCAATATACATTTTATTGATAACAGACTGTCATTTGGAGGACATTACAGACCCAGGAAGCTAATAGAACTGATGTCAGCAGAAGTGTATGAAAGTCACATGCTTGTGATCCATTCCTTTGCCTTTTGACAAATATCTATTCATTTCCATGGACTAAACGGAAAGATGAAGAAACTGATAACACATTATGGAAGAAGAAATAGAATCTGTTTAAAATTATTGTTATGCCTTTTAAACAAACCCAAAATTGGCAAAGATGCTTTTCCTCCAAAGGTTATCTATAACCTTTGAAACAAAGCGCATATGTGAAGTTTTGCATTTCTATTTACTTATGTTTCTTGCAATATTCTGGTTAAAAAAATGAATGAAGAGAAGCTATAATTTTTTTCACAAAGAAAGAAAATTAATCAAACAAATATGAAATACCTGTGGGCATCTGAAAGCACTGTAGCAATCTCCAGCTGTGGCAAATGGAACTGCATTTCCAAATATTGTTTTGGAAAAAAGAAGGTCTGTAGCTAGAAAATAATAAATAAAACTCTTTAGCATGGAGACAATAATGCAATCTTTGTTGTCAAACAGAGTTTTCTTATTACTTACTTAGTAAATATACATATTTATATATTAATTTTAAAATTTTAAGCACAAATGCCACAATTCTGGTATATATCATAGAATAAGCTCTCATTGAACAAATTTTGTTTAATATAAAAATGTTCATATCATAAATTGCCCTAACAAATGGCAAGCACATTTGTAATTAAACAGAAGAGTTAAAACTAAATAAATGCATTATTACATTTGAAGTCATAGAATATCTGAAATAGGTAAAGTGGGGTCAGGAGCAAAATCACTGGAGAAAAAAAGGTTATGTAAACATAAATGACAAAACAATAAAATTGAATGCTTATAGACAGCACATACAAAAATTCATTTAGGTAATTCAAAATCTCTCCACAAAAAAGTATGCCATTTTCTTTTTTTCGTGTCTTATTGCATTATGTTATTCTTTTTATTTTTTTCAAACTTACTTTTGCTAACAGTGTTAGCAAAATTTCCTGACTGGTAATAATGCTGAAGAGTCTATATAAAGTATCAAAAATAGAGCCATTGGATTAAAACAGGCTGGAAGGAACACTAAAAGTCAGCTGCTTCAATCACCTATTCATGTTTGAATCAAATATTATCCCAACCAAATCATCCAGCCAGTGGCTGTCACCTCCACTATGTATTCCAAATCTCTTCACTTTCAAGACTGCAAAATCACTGCATGTCCCAGGATGACATCAGTCCTTCAGAGGCAATTCCCAAAGGTAGCATTTCTGGAAATATTTGTCATATCTCCAAAGGGCAGTTTCAAAAACCAGGAAGCTCTCCATGGTTTACCAGAGCCAGCTTGTACCAAATAGTAAGAGCCAACTCTGTGCATTTCTTCCCAAGCCCAGGTACAATGAGGTCATGTTGGTAGCTCATGATTGGTCAGGGTGGGAATATATACACCATGTATATATTAGTGCCTGACACCACAAATCAGACTTTTTCTTCCCTGGATAACTGGTCGTCATTCATCTGCACACCACTATTTATTTGTGGCATTTGTGGATTAGGCTGGGGCAGAGCAGAGACACAACTTTCAAAGCATCTATTGTTACTAACTCCAAAAGCATGTCAGTCAACAGCCAGTTTCATCAGCCAATTACACAATGATGACTCATAAGTATATATTCCAGTCCACCTGACTCTGATGAGTTACAGAACATATATCAAATTCCTATTGGGCATCATTACTTGGATGACCTACAGATATCTGTAATTTAACATGTTCAAAGCTAAATGCATTATCTTTTTCTCCAAATTTATTTGCCCTGCTCTATTTCCCATTTCACTAAACTGTACTACCATCTATCTTGTTATTTTAGAAACCTTTCTAAATATTCCATGTCACTTATTCTCACACCCCTTCTATCAGAAAATCCTGTAGTGTCTACCTCTTTAATATTTCTCAAATAGGTATCTTAACCCATGTTCCCAGTACTCATCACTTTTTATCTGAATTGTTACATTCGCTTCCTAATCATTTTTCATGGATACAATCTGTTCTGCCTCCAACCAACTCTATTCCTTCCTCTGCTTATGCCTTTATGCCTTTATTCCAATGGCTCCTATAACTTGCAAGATAAAAGTCAATTGTATAGTTTAGTACGCACTGTTCTTCATGATCTGCTCCCTGCGAACTTTTCTAATAAGCTACCATCCCCCAACCTACATTTGATTTATGTTAGACAAAACTAGACTGCTTTTTATTCTCTGATATCACCAAAATGCTTCTCCCTTCCATGCTTTTGTTCATGCTTCTCCCTCCTCCTAAAACTCATTTTTTTGCCTCTTTTGTTAACTCAAAGTTGTCTTGAGATTGTTCAAACTATCTGTTCCTATAAACCTCTTGAGAAAAGCGAGGACTTTTAATTCAACAGATACTTATTTACAATATATTTTGCATTGGGCAGTATTATAGATATTGCGAACACAACAGTGGGTGAAACAGAGGCCAATGGAACCTGAGTCTTACCAGGAAGAGACAAGTTATAAAACAAATATTACAGTATGTTAGGGGTGATACTTGCTATGGAAAGAAAATAAAGCAGATAATAGAATGGGGAGGAAGAGAATTTAGTGGTGGAGAGCGGTTCTGGATGGTCTTATTTAGAAGATAAATTTCAGCAGAGACCCAAAAGAAATGAAGGGGTAAACCACACAGACAGCTACAGATGAATGTTCCCGGCAGATGGAACAGTAAGTGCGAAGGCCTTAAGATGGGGGCATGCCTGGTGTGTTCAAGGAACAGCAAATAGGCCACTGTGTCTGTAGTAGGAGTGATCATGGGGCTCAGGGCAGCAGAAAACTGAGAGGGAATAGAGGTGGAAAGGTCATGGTGACTCTTGTTGACCAGTGAAATGCACAATTTTGCCCATAACAGCATGCACATTGAAAATTCACCTGACAGAAGTTGATGATGAATTACATGTGGGTGTGGAAGAAAGGTAGAAGTTGAAGACGTTGCTAGGTTTTAGCTAGACTAAGTAGAATATTATTGGTGGCATTTACTGCAGTGGTAAACATTTGGGTTTGACAGCAGGTTTGGCAGGAAATGTTAGAAGTTCAGTTTTGGATACATTGAGTTTGACATGCCTATTAGACATTCATATGAATATGCTGAGTAGACAGTTGGATTTTGGAGGTTAGGGTAGCAATCTGAGCTGGAAATGTGCATTTGGGACTGTCATTTAATAGATGGTACTTGAAATCTATAAATTTAATGAGATTCCCAAATAACAACTGAATCCTATAGCTCCTCAACATTCAGAGTTGTAGAAGATGAAGAATAACTTGCCAAGTCGAGAAACAGTGAGAAAGACAGGAGAAAGAGCGGTCAAGAAAGACACAAAACCATTAGAGGATGGTGTCCTGGGATCCAAATGCTGCTGATGCATCATGTAAGATGGAAAACAAGACTTTATCATTGAATTTAAGGAAACAGGTTATTGATGACTTTGATAAGGACTGTTTCCTGGAAGTGATATGAATAAGAGATTGATTAGAGTATAGCATGGGGAAAGAGAATTGGAGAGTGCAAATTATAACTCATTTAAGAAATTTTACTATAAATGAACACAAAGAAACTGGTCAGTGGCTGGCTGGAAGGGTAGAGGTCAAGATGATTTGCTTGTGATTATGACAAAAGAAATAAAATGTTTCTCTATGAAGAATTTAAATGATTCAGCAGCAGAATTGAGGATGTGAGAGAGATTAGGAAATATGCTGAAATAACGTTCTTGAGTAGGTACAAGGCACTGAGCCTAGAGGACAAGGAGCAGGATTTGCCTTGGATGGGAGCATGAAGAGTTCATCCAGAGTAAACAGGAGAAAGCAAGGAGATAGGTAAAGATTCAGGTAGGCTGGTAGATGTGGCAGTGGGAACTTGAGCAATTCCCTTCTGGTTCTTATTTTCTCAGTGAAATAGCGAGCAAGATCACCAGCAGTGAGTTAGTAGAGTGGAGGTATTAAAAATTTTGAAATTTGAAGCTACAGGAGAAGGTATAATTTAGACATTTAGAAAAGTAGGAGAGAGAATGGACTAGGGAAGTGCAATAGGATTATTTGGCAGTACCATGGATCCGTGTAAGCTTAGTACTCATGTGTTTAAAATGGTATCAGTCAGAAGGGCTGTGTATTATTTGCCACATTCAGTTTTATGCTGCAAGCACAGAATGGGTGGAGATTTAATTTAATCAAGGCTGGATTTTTACCATGCAAGTTTAAAGAAGAAAAAGAGAGGAGAAACTGTATATATTTGACATTGCATGCTTGCATGCTCTGGGCCCAGACCAATGCCTGGCAAAATGGCAGCTTTGTTAAAAAGCAGTCTAGTTAACAGCAAATAAGCTATTGAGTGTCTATTAGAAACTTAGAGCGCTAATAACATACTTATAACCATATACATCATTAAATAATAACCAATATTTATAGAGCATGTACTCTATCAGGGATGTCTAATCTTTTGGCTTCCCTGGGCCACACTGGAAGAAGAATTGTCTTGGGCCACACATAAAATACGCTAACACTAAGAATAGCTTATGAGCTAAAAAAGTCACAAAAAAAATCTCAAAATGTTTTAAGAAAGTTTACAAATTTGTGTTGGGCCACATTCAAAGCTGCCCTGGGCCACATGAGGGCTGCAGGCTGTGGGTTTGACAAGCTTGTATTATATGTAAAACAATGACTAGATATGTTAGAAATATCATCTCTTAATCCTCACCAAACAAGAATAAAAAAAGAAGGAAAGAAAAAGGAAATGAAGAAAAAACCTTAGTAGTAGTTTCTCATTTTACACATGAGGGAACCGAGGCTTAAAGACATATGCCGAAAGTCACAGAGCTGATAAATAAAGAATTACACCCAGACAGTCTAGAGTTTATTATTGTAACCATAGTAATATAATGCTTCCACACTGTAGTAGATGGTGGATGTTCAGTAAATGATAGCCATCATTATTAATAATAATGGTTCATAATTTTATGACTATAATTTATATATTATATATTCATGCATATACTGTCTTAATTTTTTTTATTGCTTTCTATGACTTATGCACCATGCTAGGCACTGATGATTCAATGGCAATTGAGATGGAGTCTCTGCTAGTGAAATGCACTTTTTTGCCTCTTCATGTAGATATGTAACTTTCTGGACAGCAGCCTGCATTTGCCAGGTGCATATGAAGTTCTATAAATATGTTTTGACTTGATTGTATTATAAATTACTTTCTAGATAAGCAGTATGATCTATAATCTAAGGTCTATGAGTAGGACTTTTTTTCCCTAATGCCAGTACTAACTGTATGAATGGAACAAATTGCTTAACTTCCATATTACTTACAACATTGTGATATAGTATCTGCCTTAATATAAAAGTGTTAAAAAGGTCAAATGAGATAATGTATGGGAAAATACCTGATAAATTATCATTAGAAACTAATGTAAATGATTACTTTAAACTCTGCAAAAAGCTTCCACAAGTAGACCGAGGATATTAACTTTCTTATCCTTAATGTACCTGAGGATTTTAAGGTAGAGGGTTTTATCTTGGAAGGGCAGTATCTTACTTGTTACTGTCATTACATTTTTATTAAGAGTCCCCAGCTGGGAGTGGTGGCTCACGCCTGTAATCCCAGCACTTTGGGAGGCCAAGGCAGGTGGATCACCTGAGATCAGGAGTTCAAGACCAGCCTGACCAATATGGTGAAACCCCATCTCTACTAAAAATACAAAAAGTTAGCTGGGCATGGTGGCGTGTGCCTGTAATCCCAGCTACTGGGGAGGCTGAGGCAGGAGAATCGCTTGAACCCAGGAAGTGGAGGTTGCAGTAAGCCAAGATCACGCCATTGCACTCCAGCCTGGGCAGTAAGAGTGCAACTGCGTCTCAAAAAAAAAAAAAAAAAAAAAAAAAAGCCCCATGGTGCATGTCATTGCAGAGCAAGTATGTAGCTAACTGTTTTTTAAAAAAGTAAGTAATTTTTGCACAATGTCAGGTCCTTCTCTGTACCCTGGCTACAACATATACCAACATATTGTTTGACGTTCATAAGCAAATGGAGGCTTTTTGATTTTAAAATATAGATTGAGCACTTACTTTTAATTTGCATGGAAGTGAGATCAATTCTTATTTTGCTGAAAACAGTGTATCCAGCAGCTAAGTGTCCATTGTCACATTCACAGTCTTCCCTCCTACTCCCATTAAAAGGACATTGATATGGATTTTTTAGTCTGTAACAACATTGGAATATTTTAGTATTAGATGCAGTTACGAGGCCATAATGTAGACAAACTTTGGGAGTAGAAAAATAAAATACTCCTGCTCTTCAATATTATAGTGTCAACAAGTTAAACAAGAAAGAAGCAAAAATCACTTAAGGTGAACATACAACATTTTCAATGAAACATCTAAGAAGAGCTTGTAGAAAAATAATTCAACTGCAATTCTTCTAGCTTTGATTACTGGAATTAGTTTGATTTTATGAAAATGCACATAGTTCTTAAATTCTTCCCTTCTCTATGTCCGACTTCTCACCCACAGTATTCTTAGTCAATCTCTCTGTTAATAGTCAATATTAACAATACATGTTAGTATTCAAGGCTTTATTTCTGAACAGGCATTAACAACATCTGGTTTAGGTCCTAACATGTCTACCTGCTCCTACATTATTTGTCTCACATGTAAGCTATTCAAGTATCACTCTGAAGGCTAGAAGTTCCAATTCTCTTGGAGGACCATGAAAATGCTCAGATAGACCAAAACACATCTCGTACCTAAAGCCATACACTTCAGAAAAGTTTTCTTCACCTTGGACCAGTGTTAAATATTCCTTAGGGTTCTCCAAGTACATGTCTGCACAATAAATCTAAAGAAAAAATGTAAACATCTAGAAAAACTTTTTCCAAAGTCAATGGTCAATGTTAAAATAAAAAAGGAACTGTTTTCATAATACCTTTATTATTCTTCCCTTAATGTTAAGGTAATAGTCACCATCCTTTCTAATGTGGTTTTTCACTTGAATTTCTTTGCAGGTGGTAAATGATTTACCTTCAAAGACAAATTAACACAACTTAACACAGAGCAAATTACAAACACAGCAAGAACTTAATCATAGAAATATTGCTACACTCTGAATATCTGACACTTTGTTTTGTGGAGTGTGAAACTACTACAGATATTTATTTTAACCGAAACTTATTAGAAACCCTTAGGTATTAGATTTTTGAAGTCTACTACTTACAGTCATTGGCATAACATTTCTTTTGAGCACCTGGTTTTAAATGGTTTAAACATAAGTCACTGGACAAACCATGTTTGGTAATGCATTTCACTTGTCTCTTCATTATCCCAATTCCACAAGTCACTGAGCACTGTGAAAAGAGTAAAATTTGAAGGCAAACTATATTATGAATCTTAAGGCCATAAAATCCAAGTCTCCTTTTCTTAGACCAGATATTTCTGGAGCACACTGAGGGTCAGTAGTGGCTAGATACACAGAAGACACAAAACTATGCTGGGGGCTGGATAGTCACCGGTGGGAAAAATCCTTAGGCATGAGCCTGAATCTATTATTTCTCAGTTACTGGCTTCTTTTAATTCATTTTGTGCAGTTAGCAACAATACATTGTAAATACTTAATAAACATTAGTCAGTGATGGTAATTAAAACTATCTCATTAAGTTATATGCTAAGTTTGCAAAGTGATATTTACTTGCTTTCTATCAATTAAATTGGAAATAGAATATGATATAAATAACTTTTATTACTCATATATTAGATTTATTTACTTCTTCACTTAACCAATAAATATTTCTTAAGCACTTACTCAAAGTGCAAGCCACTGTGCTAAGTTATCTAAGGAACAGAAATAAGTATGAGTTATGGTCTCTGCTTTAAGCGAGTTATAGCAAGCATCGAACAAGAGATAAAATATTTATATAAATAACTGGTAATGTGGATTTTAGAAAATAGTGGTCTGAGGCAACTCTGAGGATCTAGTTAGACATACAAACAGATTACCAGATTTCCCACACCTAGAAAGTCTTATTCAGAAGTTTTAAAATTCATAATTGTACACCGACCTTGCTCCATTTTCCAACTTTCCAAGTGGCCAAATGCAAACAGCTGTTAATGCATTTGTAAACCTGAGAGGAAGGCACCACAGGGCATTCTTGATAAACTATAGGCCGAAGTCGATGGAGCTTATGTTTCTTAGTAGATGGGATCTCGGTGCAATATGTAATCCTTTGTCTGTAACTAAATCCACAGTTGTTTGCACACTGAAAAATACATAATTACAAGAAAGAAAATGTCATTAACTTTAGCCAGGGCCTAATATTTGTCAGATGCTTAATATATATTATGCTGTGTCATTTCCACAACAATCCTATTTAATTAGCTTCATTTACAGATGAGCAAACATAGGTTCAGACATTAGACAAGTTTCCCAGAGTTGTACCAATAAAGGAAAGAATCTCAGATTCAGGCTAGATTTTCTAGCTGTAGTGCCTGTGTGTGCGTGTGTGTGTGTGTGTGTGTGTGTTTTCATTACATTACCATCTTAATTGTATGAAACTATATCTCCCAATAGGCACAGCATTGGAGGAATAAAACATTTTGAGGGTCCTTACTGGAAATAAAGGGTATCTATTAGCCTTAGATCACTGGTAACTATGTATAAGTTAGCACACATGTATCTTCATAGATATACTGTAAAGTCTAATAACACTTGACTAAAATAGGTAAGTGATTTAGGTGTAAATTAAAGCCCCAATCCAAAAATGGGCAAATAGATTTCTGCTTTTAGCAAAAGAGGAGTAACAAGGAATAGATTTACCTTCTAACTTTAAACAACTAAAACATCTGAACAAAATATATAAAGCAATGGCTTTTAAGACACTCAACATTAGACAGTAAAGAATAGTAATCCATGACAGATGAGAAACAAAGTGACACTATAAAATCATTCCAGCCTACTGCTTTGAAAAACTTTCCAGGTCTTGGCACAACGAAAGGAAGACAGCAGAGCTCTGACCAGCAGTGTGTACATACCTGTGAGGACACCAACCAAAGTGAGGCAATTAACCAAACAAAAGGCTTAGAAGTTACTTTCTCTAATGATCACACAGAACCAAATATAGTGCCTATTCCCTCCAGCTAGACTGGAAAATTTAAATACATGAGGAAATAGGTAAAGTACTCAAAAGGGTCTTGCCACAGTAGAGAGGAACAGTTAACCCTAGATTAAACAATATACTGATCTGCCTACAAAATCTTAAGTGCAAGGCAAGAGAGAGTCAAACTGTTCTCCAACAAAATTAATGCAACCCATAACAAAACTCAAAATACATGTATAGGAATAAAAAATATCTAGTCACCAAAAAGGTAAAATTCATGGCTGACATGCAACAGAAAATTAATTGGAATGCAAAGAACCTGGAAAATAAGACTCATAATGAAGAAAAAACCCGTCCATCAAAACATCCCTAGAGGGGTGACATCTGTGAAAATGGAAGAGTAAGGACATCTAAAAATTCTCTCTTCTATAATAGCAGTGACAAAATGGGCAAAATTTGCCCGATCAGTTTTTTCAGAAATCTAGAAACTGACCAAAGACTTGCAGCAATCCAGAAGGCATTTATTCAATAAACATGGCTAACTCTTGGTAAGAAGAGCAAGTTTTGTGATGGTTTAACTTCTCCTATTTCCATTCTCTTCTTTCTAGCTCCATGGTAACCTTCAAAATCAACAGCCCTGTGATTATGGTGAAACCAGAATTCCGGCAGCCACTGGAGGGGAGCAGAACAGGCTTGGATATCATTCAAAGCCTCATTCCCAGAGAATTGTCATTATTTAAACTGTTTAGTGGTTTTCTGGAAGACCCCACTTGCAAGAATGTCTTTATTTGACCTGACTTGCTCAGTGCTAAAAATCTAGGGACATTTGTTGCGCTCAATTAAAAACCATTGTTTAACTTTGCAGTTTCCAGGATGCTGAATAACAGTTGGAGCAACAACAGGCTAGCTAAAAAGGCTTAAAAGGAAAAGCTAGGGAATAAGATGTCCATCAGAGCTTTGAAAAGCTCCAGTGTATTAATGGGATCTAGATGGCCGTGAACATGCATCAGATTGTACACATGTCCAGGTCTGTCTGCAAGCTCAGGAAGCATCTGAGGAGGGCCTGCAGCCTCTCTTCCAGCTGACCTCAAGGCTCTACACAAGCAGAAAGTTAAGATTAAGGAACAGTTGTCAACAACCTGATGAGTGTTGAAGGCCACACCCTACTCCCAACCCCCCAACACACAGTACCTTGGCAAAGGCTAGGGAACCAAAATTATTGGTTCCAGATATTAAGGAAATTACTGTCTAGTCATAGCTGACAACTAAACTAAGTGAGCAGAGACTTCAGTGGCCATGTATGACAAAGAATACAGACTTAACAGTTAGTTCAGAAAAGTCACTAAAAAGCAAACAACAACAAACAGTAGCAACAACAAACCCTGGGGAGGAGGAAGAATCTGAATAGACTTATCACAAGTGAAGAGATTAAATTTGTAACCAAAACACTTCACACAAGAAAAGCCCAGGACCAAATGCTTAAAGAAGAATTAGCACCAAGTCTGCCAAAACTATTCCACAGATAGAATAAAAAGGAGCACTGCCTAACTCATCCTATGAAGCCAGTATTTCCCAAATCCAGACAGACATCATAAAAAAAAACTATAGACCAGTAGTTCTTAAGAATACAGATGTAAAGTTCTACAACAAAACACTAGCAAAACAATTCCAGCAACACATAAAAAGGATTATACACCATGACGAAGTAAGATTTATCCCAGGAATGCAAGATTATTGTAACATATGAAAGTCAATCTATGTAATACACCATACTAATAGAAGAATGGACAAAAAATATGATAATTTCAGTAGATGTAGACTAAACATTTGACAAAATCTAACACACTTTCATAATATAAACATGAAGCAAACTAGGACTAGAAGGGTACTTCTTCAATCTGATAAAGGGAATCTACAGAAAATCCATAGTTAGCATACTGAATTAGGAAAACTAAAAGTTTTCCTACAGAAAGCAGGAACAAGACTGAAATGTCTGTTTTTACCACTTCTATTTAACATTATTCTGGAATTTCTAGACAGGGAAATTGGACAAGGAAAGGTACAAAAGGCATCCATCTTTAAAGAAAGAAGTAAAACTATCTCTATTTGTAGATGAGATGATATTGTAAGTAGAAAATCCCATTTAATCCACACACTAAATAATTAAATCCCCCCAAAAATTTTCAATACACAAAAAACAATTCTATTTCTATACACTAGCAATGAATAATAAGAAAAATGAAACTAATAGAACAATTCCATTTACAGAATATTAAAAATGCTCAGGAATAAATTAAAAGAAGTGCAAGATTTGCACACTATAAGACACACTTGAAATAAGTTAAAACCTAAATTAATGGAAATTCATTCCACATTCATAGATAAGAAGACAATATTATTAAGATAATAATATCTACCAAGTTGAACAAGAGTCATTGCAACCTCTAACAAAATCTCAGCTGGCTCTTACACAGAACTTGACAAACTGGTCCTAAAATTCACATGGAAATGTAAGAGACTCAGAATAGCCCAGTAATCTTAAAGAGGAAGGAAAAAAGTTGGTTCACTCATACTTCCTGACTTCAAAACTTACTATAAAATTACAGTCATCAAGACTACATGGTAATAATATATTGATAGGCATATAGATCAAGAAAATAGAATTGAGAGTTCAGAAATAAACCAATACATTTATGGTCAATTGTCAATTGATTTTTGACAAGGATGCCAAGCTAATTCAATGGGGGAAAGAATAATCTTTTCATGCAGAAGGATGAAATTAGACCCCTACCTCACATCACATACAAAAATTAACTCAAAATGTATCAAACTCCTAATTATCTGAGCTACAATTATAAAAGTCTACAAAGAAAACATAGATATATATCTTTGTGAGCATGAAGTAGGCAATAGTTTCTTAGATATGATACTTAAAGCCAAAGAACTAAAACAAAAAACAAAATAAATTTCACTTCATCAAAGCATACTATTAAGAGAAAAGATAACCCACAGAATTGGAGAAAATATTTGCAAATCATCTAACTGATAAAAGTTGGTACCCAGAATATATAAATGATTTACAACTCACCCAGTGAAAAAATGAGCAGCCAGGCATGGTAGCTTATGCTATAGTCCCAGCACTTTTGGAGGCCCAGGAGGGATGATCCCTTGAGCCCAGGAGTAAGAAACCAGCTTGGGCAACACAGGGAGACCCCATCTCTACAAAAAAAAAAAAAAAAGCTAGAAATGGTGGCACATGGCTGTAGTCGCAGCTACTCAGCAAGTTTAGGTGGGAGGATTGCTTGAGCCTAGGAGGTCAAGACTTCAGTGAGCTGTAATTATACCACCGCACTCCAGCTTGGGCAACAGAACAAGACTGCATCTCAAAAAAAAAAAAAAAAGATGGGCAGAAGATTTGAATAGACATTTATCTAAAGATATACAAATACCTAAAACACACACAAAAAGATACTCAACATCATTAGTCATTAGAGAAATGCAACTTAAACACAAAATAGATACCATTTCATACATACTAGGATGGTTATGTTAAAAAAAAGATGGATTATAACAAGTGCTGTTGATGACTGATGATGATATGGAGAGAGAAATAGGAACCTTTATACATTGCTGATAGGAAAGAAAAATGGTGTGGCCACTGTGGAAAACAGTTTGGCAGTTCCTCAAAATATTAAATAGAGTTATGATACCCAGCTATTCTATCCCTAGGTATATGCCCAAGAAAATTGAAAACATACAGCCACACAAAAACTTGTATGCAAATGTTCCTAACAGCATTATTGAAACGTCAAAATTGGAATCAATCCAAATGTCCATCAACTGACAAATAAATAGACAAAATATAGTATATTCCTACAATGGAATATTATTTATCATAAAAAGGAATGAAGCATTGATGTATGATAAAACTTGTATAAAGTTTTAAAATATCATGCTAAGTGAAAGAAGCTAGACACAAAAGACCACATATGGTATGATTCCATTTATACCAAATGTGCAGAACAGGCAAATCCACAGATACGGAAAGCAGATTAGTGGTTGTCTGAGACTAGGAGAAAATGTGAGAATAAGGAATTACTACTTATGGGTGCAGATTTTTTTTGGGAGTGATAAAAAGGCCTGGGATTAGATCATGGTGATGCTTGCACATACAGGTGATTATACTAAAATTCACTAAATTATAAACATGTGCATAGATGTTAGAATTAGATGTCCAGAAGAAGATGTTAAAAAGATAATTTTTAAAAAAATTCAAGAAAAAAATAAAATAAAAATTGGAAAATTTTACCTACAAAAATAAAAGTAACTATGTTTCATATGTTCAAAATGTTAAGTAGAGATATGGAAGATATAAAAAAGCTGAAATTAAACCTCTAAAGATGAAGATGATAATGGCTTAGATAAAAAACAGACTGGATGGGGATCAGACATCAGAAAGAAAAGAAAAGCAAATGTAAAGACATCCATATAATGGAATATTATTCAACAATAAAAGAAAAAACTATTGATACATACTACAACCTGATCGAATCTCAAAATACTTACATTACAGCAGACAAAAAAAGTATGTACTGTATGATCCACTTATATAAAACTCTAGAAAATGCAAACAAGTATAGTGATAGATCACTAATATAGAAAACAGGTAAGGTCACTTATTGGGTGAGGAGGGAAAAGAGAGGAGGGAAAGAGATTATAAAGCAGCACAAGGAAACTTTTGGGAGTGACGGAAATCAAAATGGTACTGGTTTTATGGCTGTGTACATGTGTTAAAACTTATTAAGCTATATATTTTGAATATATTTAGTTTATGGTTCATCAATTACACCTCGATAAAGCCATTTCTAAAAAGTGGACAACTGTACAGTGCCAGTTTGCCAAATTGTTCCTGGTGGTTGGTTTCACAGTTGGCACCTACTGACACTTGAGATTTGCACTAGAGTTTAACACATATGTCACTATTACTCTATTTGCACCATCCAACTGTCAGTGGTCTCATTCCTTAGATTGATATGCATACCATCATCTGCCCTCATATTCAAATTTTATACCCAGTTTCACCTGTGTCAAATTGTAGATCCAGCTGTTTTATCAAGGAGCAAAAATTCTCAACTTCCTTTCTTTACCTTACCTGTGATGAGTCTGCTGTTACCACAATGTAATTGCAAGGAGGGTTCCTGCAATTCTTGGATGTAAGAGATATGGTTGAAGAATTATAGACTATTTCATTCACTTGTCTCATTTGGTTATCTGTGCACTCCATTCGTTGATGTGAATCTTTTCTCTCACATGATGTTGAACACTAGAAATGCAATAACCAAATGAATAACACATTCTTATATGCAGTGTCTTTGAAAATTTACATGTCGATACTCACATTCAGCCTCCCTCTTTCCATCCCCTTGTGCTGCACACAGTCCTGACTCCAACATCGCCTCTGAGAACAAGGTCGGGTGGACTGATCACACATTTCTTCAACCACCTGACCAACACCTTTCAGTCTGCAGTATACATCCCTCTGCTGAACTCCAGAGCCACAGGTCACAGAGCACTACAAAGGAGTCCAGTTGATTTGAACAATTAGCTAAGAAATACCAAATTATATAAAAGTAGCCAATGGAGCCATTACATATTATTTATTTTAAATACAGCCTGGTATTAAAACATGAATTAGATAAAAAAATACATACAATAAGTATTTTTACCATTATCTCTGTAAATGTATATTTTCCCTGTTTGGCATAAGGCACTTCAAGCTTTACAGAAACTCTGACAAGCTAATCAAGTTATAGTAGACAGCATCTCAATCAATGACTCTGTCTTCTACTTAAATAAGTATAATGTCTATAAAAATTACCACACAATTAATCATGAATTATTCCACAACATTGCTTTTAAATGTCAATTAAATTCTTAGACTATACTCATTATCTCCCTCAAAGAAACAATAATTTCCAAGATTGCGTTATATTCATCTTTTTATCTACAGTACCTACTATAGTTTGTACCTGTTATGGAATCTAAATACTTGCTAATTTTTTTTAATACTTTAAGTTCTGGGATACATGTGCAGAACATGCCGCTTTGTTACGTAGGTATACATGTGCCATGGTGGTTTGCTGCAACCATCAACCCGTCATCTGCATTAGGTATTTCTCCTAATGCAATGCCTCACCTTGTCCCCAAACCTCCTCGACAGGCCCCAGTGTGTGATATTCCCCTCCATGTGTCCATGTGTTCTCATTGTTCAACTCCCACTTATGAGTGAGAACATGCGGTGTTTGGTTTTCTGTTCCTGTGTTAGTTTGCTGAGAATGATGGTTTCCAGCTTCATCTGTGTCCCTGCAAAGGACATGAACTCATCCTTTTTTTATAGCTGCATAGTATTCCATGTTATATATGTGCTGCATTTTCTTTATCCAGTCTATTCTTGATGGGCATTTGGGTTGGTTCAAATTATTTGTTATTGTGAACAGTGCTGCTATAAACATATGTGTGCATGCGTTTTTTATAGTAGAATGTTTTATAATCCTATGCGCATATACCAAAAATGGGATTGCTGGGTCAAATGGTATTTCTGGTTCTACATCCTTGAGGAATCGCCATACTGTCTTCCACAATGGTTGAACTAATTTACTCTCCCACCAACAGTGTAAAAGCATTCCTATTTCTCCACATCCTCTCCAGCATCTGTTGTTCCCTGACTTTTTAATGATCACCATTCTAACTGGCATGAGATGGTATCTCATTGTGGTTTTGATTTGCATTTCTCTAATGACCAGTGATGATGAGCTTTTTTTCATATGTTTGTTGGCCCCATAAATGTCTTCTTTTGAAAAGAGTCTGTTCATATCCTTCACCACTTTTTAATGGGGTTGCTTTTTTCTTGTAAATTTAAGTTCTTTGTAGATTCTGGATATTAGCACTTTGTCACATGGATAGATTGCAAAAATTTTCTCCCATTCTGTAAATTGACTGTTCACGCTGATGATAGTTTATTTTGCTGTCCAGAAGCTCTTTAGCTTAATTAGATCCGATTTGTCAATTTTGGCTTTTGTTGCCATTGCTTTTGGTGTTTTAGTCATGAAGTCTTTGCCCATGCCTATGTCCTGAATGGTATTTCCTAGGTTTTCTTTTAGAGATGTTATGGTTTTAGATCTTATGTTTAAGTCTTTAATCCATCTTGAGTTAATTTTTGTATAAGGTGTAAGGAGGGGGTCCAGTTTCAGTTTTCTGCATATGGCTAGCCAGTTTTCCCAACACCATTTATTAAATATGGAATCCTTTCCCCATTGCTTGTTTTTGTTAAAGATTTTTTGTCCAAGATCAGATGGTTGTAGTTCTGTGGTGTTATTTCTGAGGCCTCTGTTCTGTTTCATTGGCTATTAATTACTGCCTCAATTTCGGAATTTGTTATGGGTCTATTCAGGGATTTGACTTCTTCCTGGTTTAGTCTTGGGAGGATGTATGCGTCCAGGAATTTATTCATTTCTTCAAGATTTTCTAATGTATTTGCATAGAGGTGTTTATAGTATTCTTTGATGGTAGTTTGTATTTCTGTGGGATCAGTGGTGATATCTCCTTTATCATTTTTATTGTGTCTATTTGATTCTTCTCTCTTTTCTTCTCTATTAGTCTGGCTAGCGGTCTACCTATTTTGTTAATCTTTTCAAAAAAACAGGTCCTGGATTCATTGATTTTTTGAAGGGTTTTTCAGGTCTCTATCTCCTTTGGTTCTGCTCTGATCTTAGTTATTTCTTGTCTTCTGCTAGCTTTTGTATTTGTTTGCTCTTGCTTCTCTAGTTCTCCTTTGCTTACGAAGCTTAGTTTGGCTGGATATGAAATTCTGGGTTGAAAATTCTTTTCTTTAAAAATGTTGAATATCGGCCCCCACTCTCTTCTGGCTTGTAGGGTTTCTGCAGAGAGATCCGCTGTTAGTCTAATGGGCTTCCCTTTGTGGGTAACCAGACCATTCTCTCTGGCTGTCCTTAACATTTTTTCCTTCATTTCAACCTTGGTGAATCTGTCAATTATGTGTCTTGGGGTTGCTTTTCTCCAGGACTACCTTTGTAGTGTTCTCTATATTTCCTGAATTTGAATGTTGGCCTGTCTTACTAGGTTGGGGACGTTCTCCTGAATAATATACTAAAGAGTGCTTTCCAACTTGGTTCCATTCTCCCTGTCACTTTCAGGTACACCAATCAAACATAGGTTTGGTCTTTTCACGTTGTCCCACATTTCTCGGAGGCTTTGTTCACTCCTTTTCATTCTTTTATCTCTAATCTTGTCTTCACACTTTATTTCATTAAGTTGATCTTCAATCTCTGATATCCTTTCTTCTGCTTCATTGATTCAGCTATTGATACTTGTGTATGCTTCACGAAGTTCTCGTGCTGTGTTTTTCAGCTCCATCAGGTCATTTATGTTCTTCTCTACACTGGTTATTCTAGTTAGCAATTCCCCTAACCTTTTCGCAAGGTTCTTGGCTTCCTTGCACTGTGTTAGAACACGCTCCTTTAGCTCGGAGGAGTTTGTTATTACCCACCTTCTGAAGCCTACTTCTGTCAAATCGCCAAACTCATTCTCTGTCCAGTTTTGTTCCTTTGCTGGCGAGGAGTTGTGATCCTCTGCAGGAGAAGAGGCATTCTGGTTTTTGGAATTTTCAGGCTTTTTGTGCTGGTTTTTCCTTATCTTTGTGGATTTATCTACCTTTGGCCTTTGATGTTGGTGACCATTGGATGGGGTTTTGGCATGGACGTCCTTTTGTTGACGTTCATGCCATTGCTGTTTGTTAATTTTCCTTCCAACAGTCAGGCCCCTCTGTTGCAGGTCTGCTGGAGTTTGCTGGAGGTCCATGCCAGACCCTGCTTGCCTGGGTATCACCAGCAGAGGCTGCAGAACAGCAAAGATTGCTGCCTTTTCCATCCTCTGGAAGTTTTGTCCCAGAGGGGCACCCATCAGATGCCAGCTGGAGCTCTCCTGTATGAGGTGTCTGTTGACCCCTGCTGGGAGGTGTCTCCCAGTCAGGAGGCACAGAGCTCAGGGATCCACGTGAGGAGGCATTCTGTCCCTTAGCAGAGCTCAAATGCTGTGCTGGGAGATCCACTGCTCTCTTCAGAGCCAGCAGGCAGGAACATTTAAGTCTGCTGAAGCTGCGCCCACAGTTGCCCCTTCCCAATTGCTCTGTCTCAGGGAGATGGGGGTTTTATCTATAAGCTCCTGAATGGGGCTGCTGTCTTTCTTTCAGAGATTCCCTACCCAGAGCAGAGGAATCTAGAGAGGCAGCTTGGCTAGAGCGGCAAAGCTGCAAGCTAGAGTTGTGGAGGGCTCCTCCCAATTTGAAAAAATGAATTGTGGTGGGCTCCATCCTATTTGAACTTCCCTGTGGCTTTGTTTACACTGTGAGAGGAAAACTGTCAAGTCTCAGTAATGGCTGATGCCCCTCCCCCCACCAAGCTCCAGCATCCCAGGTTGACATCAGACTGCCGTGCTGGCAGCAAGAATTTCAAGCCAGTGGATCTTAGCTTGCCGGACTCCATGGGGTGGGATCTGCTGAGCTAGACCATGTGGCTGTCTGGCTTCAGCCCCCTTTCCATGGGAGTGAACAATTCTGTCTTGCTGGCATTCCGGGTGCCACGTACAAAAAAAAACCTCCTGCAGCTAGCTTGGTGTCTACCCAAACAGCCACCCAGTTTTGTGCTTGAAACCCAGGGCCCTGGTGGTGTAGGCACCTGAAGGAGTCTCCTGGTCGGTGGGTTGCAAAGACCAGGGGAAAAGCATAGTATCCGGGCCAGATAGGACCGTCCCCCAAGGCACAGTCCCTCACGGCTTCCCTTGGCCAGTGGAGGGAGTTTCCCGACCCCTTGTGCTTCCCAGGTGAGGCAACATCCCGTCCTGCCTGCTTCTGTTCACCCTCCGTGGGCTGTACCCAGTGTCTAACCAGTGAGATGAACTGGGTACCTCAGTTGGAAATGCAGAAATCACCTGCCTTCTGCATTGGTCTCACTAGAAGCTGCAGACAGGAACTGTTCCTATTTGGCCATCTCGGCTGATTTGTTGATTCATGATTATATTTCAATGGATAGGAGTTTTGGAAAACTGGCTGTGTAAACTGTAAACTTAGACAACCTTGTCCGAGTCTTGTTTTTCTTATGTGTACAATTTTGTGTTACTTGTGAAATGTCACAGAACACTTTCCACACATTTATTCCTGTCAACAGCTCTATAAAAGCGGTACTATGGCTGAGGACACTGGGACTCAGAGAGGTTAAAGTCCCTTGCCTGAGGTGCTGCCTATAGTTAGTGATTGTCTTAGTCTGTTCAGGCTGCTATAACAAAATACCATAAACGGAATGTCTCACACACCAGAAATTTACTTCCCACAATTTTGGAGGCTGGAATTTCAAGATCAAGGTGCTGGCAGATTCTACATCCAGTGAGAGTCCACTTTCTGGTTCCTACAGGGCACCCTCTCACTGTGTTCTCACATGGAGGAAGGGATGAGCTAGCTTTCTGGGGTGTCCTTTATAAGGGACTAGAAAAGGCCCCACCTCCTAATACCATCACCTTGGGGGATAGAACTTCATCATATAAATTTTGAAAGAACACAACCATTCAGATCATCCCATTCTTTCCCTGCCCCACTCCTCAAATTCGTGTCCTTCTCACATGAAAAATATATTCATTCCATCTCAATAATACCAAAGTCTTAGCTCATTCTAGCATCAATTCAAAAGTCTATAAAGTCCAGACTCTCATCTCAGTATCATCTCAATCAGATATGAGTGAGATTCAAGGTATAATTGATTCATCCTGAGGCAAATATCTCTTCAGCTGTGAACCTGTGAAATCAAGAAAGTTATGTGCTTACACAACACAATGGTGGTACAGGCAAGCCATAGGGTAGACATTCTCATTCCAAAAAAGAAAAGTAGAAAAGAAGAAAAGGGTAATAGGACTTGAGTAAGTAAAAAACCCAGCAGAGCCAACAACAGTAAATCTTAAGTCTTGAGAATAATCTTTGATGCAATGTTCCACCTTCTGGACACACTGGGGCAGAGATTGGGTCCTCAGGGCTCTAGGTGGCATTGCCCCATGGCTTTGTTGGATCCAGCCCATGCCACAGTTCTCATGGATTGTAGTTTGGTGCCTATGGCCCTTCCAGACTGAAGTTGCATGCCAGTGGCTGTAGTGGTCTGGGGTCATGGGGGCAGCTCTGATGCCATGGCATCACCTTAGTGGGGACAATTCAGCCAGGTTTTTTTTGTTTTTGTTTTTGTTTTTGTTTTTTTGCCACTTTAGAACAAGGATGGACTTTCCTCCACTGTCCAATAACATGATAACATGTTATGATTTCCATCTGAGACCTCATGGCCTTTACTGTCCATATTTCCATGAACATATCTCTGCCCTTGCAATGGCCCTCTTCCTTGCTCATGTGCCCAAGTCCGTAGGCAGCTCTATCCTTGAAATTTAGGCGGAAGTTGCCACACAAGCATGACTCATTTACTCTGTGTGTCAGTGGAGATAGTCCCACTTGGACACTGCTAAAGTTTATCACCTGTGAACTCTGGAGGGATGGCCGTCATAGCCATTGCTGTACTTGGGACCACTGGAGACACACCTGGGGTAGTTGAGGACTGCTGTGCCAGAATGTGGGAAGCAGAGCCAATAATGTGGGGTGGCACCAAACCATTGCAGCCCTGTTCTGTCCTTAGGCCATTGCACTCTGGGCCTATGCAATCCCTGAGGAGCTTCAGAATGCTGATGGGAGGCCATCCTTCCATTGTCTTAGACAATATATTATGGCATCTGTTTAGATAGCTGTCTAATCTCCCTGTTGTACTGATAAACAGCTCATAGCTTAGATTGAAATTGCTGATTCAAACGAATCAAACTAATCTCCTTATCAAATTCAGCCACACCTTTTGTATTCTCTCCTGAACAAACTTTCTCATTTTTTCAAATATAAATAGGCTGAGAATTTTCCAAAATGTTAAGTTCTGCTTTCTTTTTTATTAACAACTCCATCTTTGTATCATTTCTCTTTTTAAATTTTTCTATTAGCAGTCAAGAAAAGCCAAGTTGCACCTTCAATACTTTGCTTAGAAATATCCTCAGCCTAACAGCCAATTTCATCACTTATCAGTTCTATCTTCCACAAAACACTGGAACATGAGTACAGTTCTGTCAGGTTTTGTTTTTTTGTTTGTTTGTTGCCACTTTCGAGCAAGCATGGACTTTCCTACACTGTCCAATAACAATTTCTATCTGAGACTTCATGGCCTTTACTGTCCATATTTCTAAGAACATTCTGTTTGCAACTACTTAGGTATTCTCAAAGATTGAGGCTCTCTCTAAAGCTCTCCTCTTTTCTTTATGGGCTTTTACAAGAATAGCCCTTAATGATCCATTCGTGGCACTATAGGCTTTTTCTAGCATGCATTTCAAAGCTCTTCCAGCTGCTAGTCATTACCCAGTTCCAAAACCACTTCTGTATTTTAGATATTTGTTATAGCAGCACCTCATTATCAGTACCAATTTTTTTAATCTTAGTCTATTAGGGCTGCTATAACAAAATACCATAAACTCATGGCTTATAAACAGCAGAAATTTATTTCTCACAGTTCTGGAGGCTGGGAATTTCAAGATCAAGGTGCTGGTGGTGTCAGTGTCTGGTGAGGGCCTACTTTCTGATCTGTAGAAGGGTGCCTTCTCACTGTGTCGTCACATGGGTGAAGGAACAAGCTAGATCTCTGGAGTGTCTTTTATAAGAGAACTAATTCCAACAATGAGTGCTCTACCCTCATGATTTAGTCAGCTCCTAAAGTCCCTACCTCCTAATACCATCACCTCAAGGATTAGGATTTCAACACATGCATATTTTTTTTCAGGTGTAGGGTTGGCAAATATTCAGATCATAGCAGCAGTGAAAAATAGTTGAAGTTCCGTTCTTTTTTACTCCAGACTGAGCTCTTACTGTGTTGCCTCCTGGGGATGAAGAAGGACTTGGCAATCTTTCAACTCTAGGATGTCACATCTTCCAAAATTAAGTAGTAAAGCCATATAATAACAGAGCTTAACTACAAGAGCTGTGATGCCAACGTTAACGAAGTGTAGAGTATGTCTAAAGATATTTAATTTCTGAGTTTCATTGTTTATATTCCTTGTCATTTCAGTAGGAATTGGAGGTCATAATGAGTAATATTGTTTGGGGATCCATTAGTATTCCCAACTGTAATATTATAAGGGGGAAAAATCAGGTTATTCACCAAGTTCATTATTTCTGCAGGATTCCAGAGTAACTAATTTCCTTTTCACAACAGTAAATATATATCTGCAAAATACAGTTTTACCCTGAAAGAAAAAAATTTAAAGCCCACAAAAGCTAAGAATTTCATTTACCCAGTAGACTAAAATTCCTCTCATAAACTGTGTCAACATTTTTACTGGAAAAGCACTTTAAAATTTAGTTTTCTCTCTTGTGAGTATAAGCAGCAACCACCAACTTCAAAGAGAATTTTTGTTGTTTTACTTATGAAGTAAAATATAAGGCATATTTAAATGTATAAAATCTTATGCACATCTACATAACTTACACTGACCTTCATGTTATGCTTAAGCAGTTGAATTTTGCCAACTCATTAAATATTTTCAGAAAAAATATACAGTTTTTTGTGTAGAGAATAATAATTTCATGTGCACTTTGTGTATGGCACAATATTAAATAGACTAAAATGTCTGGATGTAGTTTAACGTAAATGAATCTCTTATGAAAATGTCTAGCCTATAAAATAAAGCTCCTGAAAACATTTTTCACAGCTAATTTCAGAAATATAAACTATATTTGGAAAACATCCTGCCTCTAAGCCTGAAAAAGAATTCCTGGAAAAAAATAGTTTATAAAACACAGTTTAGCAAGAAGTTCTATTAGATAAATATAATTTCCTACAATTCAATAAACCACACTTAATTATTGGTCCTTTGATCCTAGCATGAGTTTTTAAAAATCCACTAAGAGAGCAGCTAGCTACTATATTTTCGATATGAACCTCTTCTCTAAAAAGAAAAAGAAGGGACTACTACTTGGAAGAAAAAAAGTAACTTGTTTTTCAGTTTTTAGGAATAAAAGTACAAAAGCATAAATCAGTATGGTTTTAGATTTTAACATAGACGAATTCATTGCTTAAATTGAATATTCCTTAGCCTGCTGTCATCAATAACCCCAATTGCCAAGTCCAATAGAAAGTTTTCAAATCTTTTCTTAGTTAATCTCCCGAACACATTTGGCACCACTGATCACTTTCTGTTGAATCATTCTGGTTCTGTGATTGAAATTCCTTTAGTTCTAGGGGGTCTCCTCTTACCTCTTGAATTGCTCCTTCTCAGGGTCTTTTACTATTTTCTCTGCATATTCTTTAAATGTCAGCATATCCCAGGGCTCCATTTATAACTGGCTTCTCTTAAAAAGCTCCTTCTGAGCAATTTCTTCTATACATGAGTAATTTCTAAATGTTATCTCCAGCTTTGGTCACAGTTCTGAGTTCTGCATTTACATTTTCATGTATTTATAAGAACCGTTTCATGTATTTACAAGATTTTTATATGTTTTCTACTTAGATATGTCAAAGGCACCTAAAATGTAACATTTCCATAGCAGAACTCTTTCCCTTTTCCCAAAGCCATTTTCTTCTATGGTTGTAGATACAGGGAAAACACTATCATCCACTCTTAAGTGGCTTACTAGAATGGCTTCTCAAGGTACATTATAACTCCTTAATATGTATCCATTATTTTAACAGTTTTATAGAACTAATATAAGCATGCCAAATTTCGTTTTTTAAAAAATCCAGGTAATGAATGTAAAGGCATTGTGAAGCTGTAAGTGCAATTATACCACCACCTAATTGACTGGGATGCACTACTTCTTCGTCTATATTACATAACTCAATCCAGACAGTTCATAAATATCCTATTTATGAACAAATATAACACTGCATACATTAGTGCTTTAAAGACTTGAGAGTGGAAATGGATTAGGTAAATTTTAGCAAATCCACAGGTACTGTAGCCATTATAGCTATTGTGGAGCAGAGATAAGGAAATATTAGATTCTGCATTGAAAAAATGGGTTCATCAAGGCTGACTCACTCTGCTATTTAATAAATAATTATTTAAAATGAAAATAGGGAAGTCTTCTCTTTTGAAGCCTTGTTTATAATTTTTTTTTATTATGGATAAGGTTTTGATTTCATTATAGTCACTTATTTGCAACTATGGTTTATTTCAAGGGAATCAATAATATAGTAGTACCATTAGCAGTAGTATAGTATTTTGAGGTTAAAGAGACTCTAGGAATAAGTAATCCTAATTTCTCTTTCATTATGAAATCCTTCTATAACAATAATGAATGAGTGACCATAAAACCTACCCATACTTAACTTCATTGTGGCTATGTTCACCGTATTGTGAAAGCAGCCATGGCATTTTTTAATCTGCAACATTAGCAAATATTCTCTTATATTGAACTAGAATATTTTTTAAACTTTAATGCATTGTCCAGAATCTGTCTGTCTTTTAAATGTAGAACAAATATATACCTAATTTCATGTGAGAAAGTATGAAGATGTGAGGACTGGAACTGTGGCAGCCATTTTATGACCATTACAAGTTGAACAACAGAATCACAGAAATGCCAATCCAGCACCCTAATGTTGTAGAGCTGCTGAATTAAAATTAAAATCAGCAACACTCTGATTTTGTTATATGAAAGATAAAAGTCTTTGTAGTTTAAACCACTAATAAAATCAGGGCTCTTGCTACTGGCAGCAGAACACTAGACAACTGACATAGCATAGTTGCTACCATTTAATTGTTTTTCTCTAGGGATATGGAAAATTGTCAAGATTTTACTTATAATCTGTATTCCAGAATAGGCACCACTCCAAATATCTGATCAGGATATATTAGTGCCCAACACTTTGAACATCATCCTTCTGTTAATGTAACCTAGTATGTTAGTGATTTAAGCAACTCCATCATATTTAATATGTGATCAACTATATCCTCAGTTATTTACCCTTTAACCTGTAAAATCTATATATAATATTTCATATTTATGCAACAGACAGTTTTACATTAACAACTTGCCATGAATTCAGCACAACTTAGAAATTACATTTCTATTGACTACATTATTACATGTAGTGCAGTGACGGCCTGAAATTGTGAACTTCAGGCCCCTTCTTGGCCAAAGGGGCAATAATTTGCTAAGGAAATATAAGGATGAGCTAATGTATAATGATATTAATGGGATAACGATAACTAGTATAATGGAGAAAGCTCAACTAGACCTCTGTTCAAATCCCTGCCCCCAACATTTCCTGCACTATGACCTATACAAGCTTCTTAACCTTTCTATAAGCTGCTGTTTCTTCATCTGCCTAATGAACGTAATAAAACCTGCATTTGTGGGGAATAAAAACTCTTAATATAGTGTCAGGAAGTGACTGTCCCTTGCTGCTCCCTTCTTCTCATTTTTTTACTTTTCTTATGGAGATTCAACCATTTATGCCTTGAAAAGTTTGATAAACGCCCTAAGTTAGAGTGCTAGTCACCTCAGCCTACCCCAAGAAAGGCCATTTTAAATATCAAGAAAGATGATAAAGGAGGAGCATTAACAGATAGCACTGAAATTAAAAATATAATTTCACTATCTAGAAAAAATTAGGAAGCAAAGTTTAACCAGCGCTGGAAGCAGGAGGGCATCCTCCCTGTCCCTGAACCCTAGTCTA
Organism: Pan troglodytes; assembly: GCF_028858775.2. NCBI lineage: Eukaryota > Metazoa > Chordata > Mammalia > Primates > Hominidae > Pan > Pan troglodytes. Next base: position 52,449,610 of record NC_072408.2, on the reverse strand, counting down.
CCTTCACCAGTAGAAATGTCACTGAATACCCTGACATTTCAAATGAAGGGATCACAGATTCTTAGGAGCTTTAGGGACTTAAAAAATTAACATTTACTATTTTTCAAATTATAAAACATATATGTATATGTCAGAAATTCTGAAAATATAGAAATAAAGATTTATACTTATGTATTTTTGAAATATAGACAATATGGAATTACAGAAATACAAAATATCTTAAACATCTAGCATTTAGCATACAGTTTCTTTCTTTTCTTTTTTTTCCAAATTAGGGGCTTTGGGTGGGGAGCACTGGGCAGCAGATTTGTGGGATTTTGGAATTTATATCACCTTTGGTCCCAGCTCTAGTCTTAAAATGCAAGTAAGAAAATGATGGGTCTCAAAGAAGGTGTAAGCAGCCAAGAGGCTGATTTGACCTGGTTCTACATTGAATACTGTTGTGTGAGATTCTTTAGGTATCTACGTTGTCCAGCAGGTTTGCCATGATTAAGGGGAGGTGAGAATTCAGAATATTTTTTTCCTAGAGATTGTGCATTTGGATGGCACTAAAGTAAGTAGATGGGACCTGAGACAATGAAGAATCTAGAACCATACTAGCTTTAAAAACTTGAATTTACAAGTGAAGCTGCTATTCCCAAATAGATAAAATTAAACGAAAAAAAAATCCCCTCGCTTCCAGGAAGTGGGGGTGGGGTGGGATTATTTTTTCTTTTAAATGATTCAATTATTTAATTTGCATCTAAGGATATACATTTGAACATAGAGGACAAATGGCCCTGTATAGCAATGTCTGTTCCTGTTTAGCAACAGTCATTAAAATGCGTTACTAAATCCTTTCGTTAAAAAAAAAAGATACAAATATCAAATGAAGAGTGTTCCTTCAAAACTCATTTAAGCACCTCTGTGGTCAAAATTTACCAAATGAGTCTTTCCATTTGAGGCATCATGTAAAATAGTAATAAAATGAAATTATTTTAAGGGTGAGTGATTATATTAAGGTAATGTTACAATTTATACAATCGGAATAAAGCAACAACCAGTGATTATCTTGTAACTACCTCTGAAATTACGCTTCTGTTTAATACATTATTATATGTAGTGCAATGACAGCTTGCAATTGTTAACTTCGTGTGGGTGCTTTTTATAGAATAAATCAAAAGGCAATGACTTCACAAGTGGTCATTTGTTTCTGGCAGAGATTTGGGGACTGTGTGGGTGAATGCAACTAATTTCTATGACAAGGAAAACTAATTCAAAGAGAAGCAAGCAAATTATATAAAAAAGCATCTATTTTTTATAGTCCTTAAATATTCATATCTGTATTTTTGAAGCCCCAGAAATATGTTCCTTTAGCAGATTTTATATAATTTCATATTTGGTGGTAAGCCAAGGCCAATTTGTTATCACGGATGATGGATTCACTATTGTGGAGCTGGAGGTTCAGAGACAGAAAGTGTCTCTCATGAATACCAACCACAGCAGCTGCAGCAGCTGCACAGCAGCAAAAGAATCTTTGGGACCAACAGGAATATTGGTGGCCAAGACACAAAAAGTCTCTCCCACTTCCACTCCCATGCCCCCGTGGCTCCTTCCTGATGTAGGAACTGGGAGTTAACTGCTGGACAGATCTGTGGCCGTTCATATTCAGTGCCTTTGCAATGTTTCACACCCTTAGGGGAAAGCTACTTTGCCATTATCCTGACACACCTCTATCCAGATCAAGTAAGGCAAACCTCCACTTTAAGCAAAACCACAATATTGGAAACATAATAATTTAAGAGATGGTGAGTATTTTTGCAATTAGATCACAGTATTCAAAGTAAAAAGTATTTAGCTTAGATACAAAGCTAGGTGTGGAAACAAAATATCCATTGTCGCCAAGAGGAAAAGAGATAATGGTCTGAGATAATTCTGAACAAGTGAGCATAGGTTAGGTTTTAGTCTTACTCTCTAAGGATAATGCTTAGTCACAGATGATATTAAGTGACACAAGATGATATTAAGTGACACAAGATGATATTAAGTGACACAAGCATATCTGAGTTCTTCTGAGCTCACACTATGTGAATGTAAATAATGGCCAAAATATATGTAGAGAGGCCATTACAGACTCAGGAACAGATGATGATGAATTATTAAACTAGACCGGGGTGTGTGCAATGGAGATTCAAGAGCTACTTGAAAGAGATGAGAGAACCTGTTGAGTGACTAACTATGGAGGCAAGGAAAAAGGATAAGGATGGATCCAGTATTTCTTTCTTGAACAACTTAGTAGAGAGTAGTGACATTTACAAAATAAAACAAGTTAATAGAGAAATCTTTTAAATCATGACCTCTGGTAAAGCATGAAAAATAATTGATTTATTTGATGAACATTCAATATAGAAGCAAATGCCCAATAATACATCTTTTTTTGTGGGATAAAAAACAGAGATGCATTAGCATCTAGTTTTCAATTAAACATTGACCACAAGCCCCAGCGCATTAACACTTGACAGAGGCTGCCTCTTCTACAAAGAAATTTGAGATTTTTACTCAATTTGGGAGGCTTTTATTCAGTATCAGTGAGGCACTGACATAATTCCACTCCAAAGCTGCGTGCCCTGCATTGACATGCTGAGCGCAAAGAGAGAATGATGATGACTTTTGACCCCAGGGGAAACTCCATTTCCTTCTAGCTCCCCAATAGACATAACTCAAACATCTGACAGAGATAAGGAAGTTCCAACATCAGAAGATGGGTGTCTTTTTCCTTTTGCAGGACTAGGCCCTTTAAGAAATAGATAAGCTCTCTGAGGTACTACTGAGAGCAGCCAGATGGCTACATTGAAAGTCTAGACCCATTGAAATTAGTCCTCAGGAAATTATTCCAGTTATCTTTTCTGACTTCATTCATGGCTTTTATCCTGTCAATATTTCCCAAGCTGGTGGTGTTTGACAGTCATTTTCAAATGCATGCCTACCCGAATTTAAATTTTGATCTCTTTCCTCTGAGTATGCCAAGTGGTATCAATTACCCTTCTTTTACAGGCTAAATTGTCAGCCAGGGTCTCATTTATTTATCAGCTTCATTTTTGCTGAGTCTTTTCATTTTTGGTGAGTCTTTCCATTCTAGCGCAGCCTAGGCTATCTATCTCTGACAACTTCCTAACTCTCAATCTCGGATTACAATCCCATCTGGAATTTACCAGTCCCTTCTCCAGAATTCAATCTTAGCTAAAATCCAAGATTTGGGGGTAGAAACAAGGCAGTTACTAAATGTATCATCATATATATTTTTCTGTTAGCCTGCATAGAATAGTATTATGATTATCAGTAGCCTCTGCTAGTATTCAGTAACAAAATTTCTTGTTAAGTTTATAGTCACAAAAATCAAATGACTAGGCTGGGCACAGTGGCTCACGTCTGTAATCCCAGCACTTTGGGAGGACAAGATGGGAGGATTGCTTGAGCCCAGGAGTTTAAGAACAGCTTGGGCAACATAGCAAGAACTGGTCTTAATTTTTTAAAAAATCAAATGACTAATTTATTATTTAACTATAAACTTAGTTAATGTGTTAACACTGTTTAGTATTAATACTAACTTACAGCATAGTGCAAAAAAGTATATAACGATAAATTTTAGAGAAGCAAAACATTCAAGGTTATGAAAAATAAGAATGAATTTTCTTTTTAAATACAAAAAAATACATATATAATTATAAAATATACATCATATACCTCATTCCAGCTATTGGCTTTCCATGAAGGGCATCTGACAGATCTACAGGCTTTGTGAGTTGGAGGTTTCTGTACTTGACTGCAATTTGTGTCTTCTAATTTCCTTTGGAATTGGTCAATGCAAAACACTTCACGGTACTTTCTACCTTTACCACAAGAAGCTGAGCACTAGAAAAGAAATATGAATGCACTTGATTCATTTTCTTCTTGATTAATTTAAGCTTATCTTAAAGAAGTACAAAATGTAACAATCCACACATAATTCCTTTGATATTTTTATGAAGATATGCTCTAGTATTTCTAATTAGTGAAAAGTTAAAAGTTACCAATCTGCTCTGGACCATCAATTAATGTGAATATCATAAGGTAATATGATTACATTTTTATAATTTATTCTACAAAAATGTATTGATTGTCTACAATATACCAGGTACTCTTCTGACACAACAATGCTTTAAATCTTTTAAGGTTAGACTATCCTCAACTAACTCCTTTTATCATCCAATAAAACTTGTATTCAATCTTGTAGCATCAATACCCATTCTATTTTTATCTCCACATGCTTTTCTATACTGTAAAGTATGTTTTCTATGTTAAAAAGTTTTAGTAATCTCTCAGTGCAGAAAACTGATTGAGAAAGCAGAAAGTTTATTTTTTTAACAGCATTTCAGTTCAGGTTGTTTTTGGCATCAGTCTGGAAGATGTCTTTCTCTACCATCGGCCTTCTGATTTATTTAGTAAACAAAAAATAACTGAAGTCTTTTTAAAAATATAGGTAAAATAACAATTTGACTTCATTTGTCAGCCAGTTTTCATTTTATGAGTGAGGACAGTGCAATATGGTAGAAAGCACTTGGGCTCTGGCATTGAGTATCACTTCTGCCACTTATAGCTGGGTGACTTTAGGCACATTTCATAACCTGTCCAAGTCTTGATTTTTTTTCATTTATAAAACATGAGTAGTAGCATCAATCTTACAAACTTGTTATGAAGATTAACATAAGATAAAGAATATGAAATGTCTAACCCAGTCCTACTACACTTGGTAGATCCTCAGTAAACATTAGCTTGCTCTTCTACCATTTTCCTTCATATAGTCTCAGAGAGGATATTGACAATTTCAGCATGATAGATGTACCAGGGGAAAGCTAAGCAAAGAAGTCATGGAGTTCAGACAACCTTTCTCATTCCTCTGAGAGAGACAGTTGTTGGCATATGGTTTCATTTAGAAACACATTATGCATTTTATGCATATTGTGAACTCATAGAATATTAGACTATATGGCCTATTTGATACTCAAATACTTTAAACTTTTAAAAAATGAACAGTCTGGAGATAATTTACCTTTTTATATTACTAGCAATATGTTGCAATAATGCATTGATTATTAAGAACTATTATCATATCTTAGATGTTCTCGATCTCTCCTCCACCTCATTAATACAGCCATTCCATGCTGCTTAGAGCACACTTGGTTCTGTGAAAATCTCTAATGGATCTTCATATGTTGTATTAAGATACATTCTTTCCTTCTATTGATCTAGACCTACCTATATGCTTTACCGTTCCTGACCATGTTATCTTGGGCACTTACCCTGCCTCTTTCTTTTCTTCATTGTTTGTTTTTCAGAGTATAACCTATTCTATACTAAAAAAAAAAAAATTCAAATATTATTGAGTATCAAGTATATACCATGGAGTGTGCTGACTACTTTGAGTATGTACATGTTCACACATGGAAGAATAATTTTCCCCTAAATAATACTTTTAAATTGTTACTTTTTGAACAAAGGAAGCATTTATTACTCCCTCTGCTAGCCACTTTATTAAAAGGTAATAATTACTGTGAATAGTCATGCAAAGATTCATTAAACAGCATCTCTTGCTTTTGCCCTTGATGTATCCTCCAAGTGCTTATAATCTAAATGATACACATCATCTATGAAGTGAATTATACCAGTGTAGGTCTTAATATTGCACTCAATAAAGATCAGAAAAACAAAAACACTACACGATACTAAATACCATTAAAAGGATACAATAAAAAGTATGATAGAATTTAAAAATTCATGAAATGTAGCCATTTCTTTCTAGGACATTTGTAAGTGTTCAAAGAGAAGATAATATTTAAATTCATTCTTGAAGGAGAGGTAGGTTTGTTGATGGACAAAGATGAATGGTCTTATGTGTATGTTTGATATGACTTATCTAGACATTGTCCAGCTGTGTCTGTTTTGTAAAATTCCCAGAGTTCTTTTAACAATGCCAAGAATCCAAGAATCAGCCAGTAAATATACAGTAAGTTGTTGGCATTTCTGATAAGAATGGCCAATTCATTTACAAAGCTATGTAACATAAGAGGAGACAGGTTAAATTCCAAATTCTAATTAAGAATTCAGCAATACATTTCCTCTATAAGCATTATCTATGAGTGGAATATAAACTCACACATGTAATACACTGCCAAAGTTAATAATTATTTTTCAAGAAACTGAATAGTCTTCTACTCTATAACTTTAGGTCATCTTTGCTTCTCTCTCTTCTTTGTTACTTTAATCTATTAAACTAATATAACTTATTACTAGTCTAATCCAGACTGTTATTGTCATTGAACATAATTTAAACATAAATCTATTTTTATCAATCTTTATATTTTATAATTTATAAGTATATTTTTATGCTTTTTTTTTTTTTGCTCAAGTGCTAACAATGGCTCTCTTATTGTCTTAATAGCAAACCAAACTTATACTCCTTGCTTTCTTGATCCACCAAATTTTAGTCAACATGCCTTTCCAACTTCATATTTTGCTGCTTTTCACCATGCAAACCTTTGCTCTCTTTAAGCATAATTGCTTTCTCTTTAATGTGACACATTCGCTCAAAAACAGGGCCTAACTCATTATTTTCTTTACCTAGACTAATCACTTCCTCTAATAATTATCCTTAAAGCCCTAATTCAATCCCATGTCTAGGGTAAATACACATCAATCTTTCACTTCCCTGAACTCTTCTGAGTCCTACCCTGTTTTTAGCACTTCATCATTTTCTGCATTTTCAACTTCTGTCACATGCTTCATCTACCCAGCTTCCTGAAGGTCAAGTCCTTTTAGATCACCCATATCACCTACAAAGTGGCATGTGTAATAACTATCAGCTGATGGATGTCGATTAATGGTATAAGCAATTTTTAATTTGCTTTTATTAAACTCTAAAATAATTTACTCAAAAATTTTAAATTCCATGAAATATATTTATTGGTTAAAAAACCAAAAGTCCTCTAGGAATGTTAGAAAAAAATACAAAATCAAAGAATTATAAAATAAATTATGCTTTAGATATACTTTTAAAGTAAAGTTCTTTTTCTCCAAGATCTGAAGAGGGTAAGTACAGATTCTATCCTCAAGATTTAAAAAGGAATACATCCAGTATTTTATCATATCTGATGGAATTCCATCTGGGAATTTCTTTAAAGTAAAACAGGACATGTTATGCAAACAGTTATGTTTTAGTTGGAATGAGGCATCCATAGAGTAAACAACTAGTGAAATGATACCTTCCTTTCAAACCATAATACATTCTGAGTTGTAAGGATTCCACAAAATAGCCCATTTGGTAGGAATATTCAAACATGCAGTTTTTTCTTCTGGTATTCCAGCAATCTGCTGTTTTTTCCCCTCCATTTTATAACTCTGACACCATCATAGTCTTGAAGTTTTATTTAGTGCTGTATAATTCATTTCTAGCATTCTCATCAAAAGACTTTTTCTCAAAAATCAGCCCTAGTTCCCTTAATTGACATAGTCTTAAACTGTTACTGAGATTTTTTTTTTCCATGACTACTGTGGAGCAGTAGATACAGCACACAACCCATTTCAGAAGTAGTGATACTAAATAAACATACAAGTGCCCTGAACTGATAATTCTTATAAATTATGTGCAGACAAATGTCTAAGATAAAACAGGGCATTTGAAACAAATGCAAAATTTGCAAGGCCTGAAAATGTAGTAGATCTTTAGAGTTGTTCTAGTTGGCTGGTACTTTGCCTTCCAGAATGGAGAGCTGAAGTTAATTAGTCCCCTCTAACATGATAACTTTGGAATAAGTATATTTTTATTTTTAGAGAAAAGCTGTACATAATTATAGAATAAGATTACTTCTCATATTTGAGGTGCGGATTTTTTTGTTTATATGTAAGGATACTGCAGAAGAATGAATGTATTGACTTAATTTGTGGGAGTCTTCTTGATTAATTCTGGAAACTTAAATTATTAAACAAGATAAAATAAGGAAATAAAATTCATTTAGTTTCAGTTGTAGGAAATGGAAGCCTTGTTTTTTTTTAGGCTTCCCTAAACTATTATATTGATCTGGCACTGTATCCTTTCTGACAGTAGGGGGAAACATACAGGTACTGGTTAGAATTAATATGTACCCTAACTAGTAATTGTATATCCCTGAAAAGTAACTATTACACTAGTCATGCATAAACTGTGCCCTTTATAGATTTTACAAGCTGGGTAACTATAAAATACCTATTTCATATACATCTCTGGGTAAAGGTAAGATGAAAGGCATTTTTTTTTTAAAGAGAGAAATAGCCAAACTAAGAAAACTCTAAAGACATCTGTAATGCTATAGCAAAATGCAAAGTAAAATAAAATCAATAAAGAACTAAAAAGAGTACTGCAGAATATCACATTGATTAGATTCAGGACAAGACTGAAAATGTCTCCCATAAAGCAAATGGAATAGTGAAGATGAGACAGATAGAGAAGAGATGGAGAGTCGACGTATGAATGTTGTTTCCCGGAAAATACTCTGTTCATTCCCAGCTCAAGTCATCATATCATTGCACATGTCATCATATCGTTTCCTCCCACCCCAACACGTTCACCCATTTCATCCCCACGTATTTTTCAGTGCTGAGTTTAAATCTCATTTCCTTCTCGAAACTCCCTTCTCTGATGGAGGATGTCTGATGTCCAATTTAGACCAGATTAGGTAGGGTTCTTACAGAATTTTTTTAGCGTCCTTTGCTATACTCAGTACACCTGAAAGTGTCTGTTCTATGTCTCTTTTCTTTTCCAGACTATAAAATCTGCTGAGAACAGACATATTGTGGGGACACACACACACACACACACACAAATAGAAAGCACCCAGAATCACTCGTTTTTAATTTAGTGTGTCATGACTCATTCTACCTTTCTTTTACAAGGAGGAAATAATACCAACGCACCATGAACCACAGGATCTTGCATCAACTTACTGACCAATGTTTGTCTGAAGTGGTAGATATTCTGCTGGCACCACATGAACTGATTTAGATGGTACATTTCCAACGTAATAGATATTTTACATAGTAATGATCATCCTCAATTTTAGCTATAAAAATCCCTCAGCTGGCTATTTGAAAAAAACATCTGAAGTTTGGTGTATAAAAAATCAAATGAAATTAAAATTAAGAGTAAGCATTATTTATCCACTGGATCTTTTAATTAAGCTTGGCTACAAAAGTGGTAAATATCCATTTCATTTGCAACTACATCATTTCATCTATGGATGAAGATATATATATTTGTTTTTATGTTAATCATCTAAACTTTAGTTAAACTTCTCTAAGAGTATCAAAACTAATATTTAATACACTAAAAATTAGTCTTTGAAACACAATATTAGAAAAAGGCTTTGACATCAACTGTAAGTTTTATGTTAAATATTTTTAGTGACTACTAAGATAAAGTTGATTATTGAGAGGGAGTTTAAAGAAAACCTAGTTTACCTTCATACATGTTTCCTTCATATAAATTGTTGTGTTATAATTTAAAATTTTCTAAATCCATACACAGCCTAAATTATTGCCAGCTGAACAAACTTCCAATGAGTGAATTTGGCAATGACTCTTTTGCTGAAGCACAGATTGTTTAGTTATTCCAGGTCAATCAGTAAGAACTAGAAGTATCTTACAACAGTTAAACTACTACTCCTTAAACATGCCTCCACATTTGCTGATAAGGAAAATATTTAAAATTAAATAGAGGCCAGGTGGGGTGGCTCATGCCTGTAGCCCCAGCACTTTGGGAGGCTGAGGCCAGAGGACTGCTTGAACCCAGGAGTTTGAGATCAGCCTGGTAACAAAATGAGACCTCATCTCTACAAAAAAAAAAAAAAAAAAAAAATTAGCCAGGCATGGTGATGGTGATGCACATCTGTGGTCCCAGCTACTTGGGAGACTGAGGTGTGATGACTCTTGGAGCCCAGGGGACGGAGGTTGCAGTGAGCCATGATCACCCCACTGCACTGCAGCCTGGGCAACAGAAGAAGACGTCTTCTCTAATAATAATAATAATAATAATCAATAAATAAATTAAATATTTCAAAATTTGATAATATAATTGTAAACATTTCATATGCTTTTTCAAAAACCATTTTGGGGATGGTTAAAAATTATGAAACTTAATTTTTCAGCTACCATAAATAACCTAACTAGACATAAACTTCATAATTATCATTTTTCTCCCTCAACCATTTTATTTTAGTCCTCTATTGTTGTTATTAAACAAAAAATGACGACAAGAAAATACAAAACTGAGTAAAAATAAATGAGGTGATATTATTCAATTTCACTTTGGCTTTTGAAGTTTTCTGATTGTTTTTCAAAACATAATAATTAAGAAGTCATCAAATGATCAGACAAAAACAAATTTTTACTTTATTACTAGATATGTCACTTCTCTTTGTCTGCTTTCTGACAGCAAGGTGCATAAGTCATCGTTGAAAATGTAAGCACTTATAACCATATGGCTGGGTATTATGTCTATCCTATTGCTCATTGTATGCCAGGTATTAGCTAATTTCTGCAGACAACCAAAGAAAACATGCTGAGGGTTCATGCAACCTTTTCGTTTAAGTAAAGGTAAACTTAAGGAAACACACATATTATACATTACAAATTCAAATCCAGCTTCTCATTACAAACCAGAAATCATTTCCATCAAGATAAGTGCAACTTCATAAGATGTATCATGCAATACATAAAATAGAGTGGTTTTTCTTTAAACATCCACATATTATAATAGCTAAAGATAATCAGATGTTGGAGTGTCTCTCTTGGAACAATTTGAGAGGATTAGTTGTGTTTTCTTTAGTCTTTGGCAATTCCAAATGTATCAGTGAACTTTTCAACATTAGAGTATGTATTATTTATCCTGTTTTTATCTCTTTTCAAAATTAAACTATTTTATGCATCTGCAGCAAAGTTAAATTAAAATTTTTAAATAAAAAACATATTATAGCTATTTTGCTAAATAATTCTTTAAATGATGTTTGAGTGATTATATTAAATGTCTTTAGAACACTATTATGAAATAAAAGATTAGTGTATGAAACAACATATTAAATCAGGAAATGACAGAATTTCAAGTCAAAACAGACCAGAAATTAGATATTCTGAGAAACAAAACACTATCATGTGTATGCATCCCTGTATATGTCTTTCATTTTTTTAGAAGCCTATAATAACATTCTCTAAATAAAACAAAGAGGCTATATCTAAACCCCAATAGTTCTGAAATCTTCCAGAAGCCAATGATACTTGGAGATCTAAGAGAAAAGCCCACTACAGTAAAATCTTAGATATGAGTTTATACAACTACTTTGTAATTGAGGGAATTACCTAGAATGAAGAAACCTTTTTTAAATTGAGCGTCTCAATTATTAGCAAAGTAAAACATTAAAGTAGCTATAATAGAGTAGTAGGATATATTTCTGCTTAAAACAAAAAAAATGACAAAATATGCATATTAAGACTAGAGTGTCAACTCTAAAATAGTACTGCTACTGTTCCTTTAATTCAATACACATGTGCTCTAAGGAGTAAGACACTAAATCCATCAACAGGGACCCCATTCATAGTGCTTCCTGAAAGATAATACTTACAGTTTTAAAGTTTAATGGAGTTTGAAAATGTCCTTTTTAACTTGTTACAGGCGTTCTTTGACTATTCAGCTCTAATAAGCCAAGAAAGCATTTGGTTTTAAAAATATTTACCACTTAAATATTTCATTCAATTGCATTGCATCTAATCATATTTAAAATTTGTAGCTCCAGACATTTAAAAATTTAAAAATCAGATTAATTTGCAAATATATTTGACTCTCAACTTAAAGGAAAAAACCAAATGATTAACAACAAATATAACCAGCAGACTTCGATTAAATTAATATCATTGTAATAATAATATATAATTTTATATTATTTTGAGCATATATGTACATGTATGTACACTCATAATGGATTTACAGTTCTTGGCTAATTCATGCAATATGAGAGAACTTGCATGTAATTCATCTAACTCAATTGGAAGTAATATTTAAAGATAATTTACTATAATTATTAATATTTTCTATATTATAACTTTGGAAAAGTTTTGTGATTATTTTCACTTTCAAATATAAAACCTGAGGGAAAGCTGCAGTAACTTATGCAAGTATCTTGTACAGAAATATTCACTTATCTCATTTTATAATATTATTTTCCACAAATAACTATTAGAAAATTGGAACAAGAAATCATCCTAGTGAGTGAGAATTAAAGGACTCAATTATTGGATTAATTTTCTTCAATAATAAGTTTTGATAAAGAATCATTTCAAACCTGCAAACATTAGTTATTGAACTTGAGTTTATTTTGGTAGAAGCAATAGTAAATGTAAGTCTAACTCAAGATGTGAGCACTATTTGTAGCAAAAAATACTCAAGAAAAACTGCCATTCATTTAAAGCTTGTAATTTATACTTTTAACTTTCTAATAATATTCTTTGTATGTACTACAAAGGGGAAATGAACATTTCAGACTCCTCTATAAAATCTGTTTAGCAAGTGGAACTCATCTAAAGAGTTCCTGTTTGGAGTTTTTATTGACTCATCCAGTAACATGAACCTTTACAAGTATAGGGTGACATGGAGAAAAATGGTATGGTTAATATGAGAACAATGCAAATCTTGTCTATTTTTAACAATTTCTTTGGGGCCATTATTGTGAATTTACTTTTTCTTAATGTTTTTACACAAATCAAATGAAACACTGCTTTTGAAAGTATGTGTGCCACATTCCATTATAAAAACTCCACTCCCATCTTACCCCTGAGAGCCTACATCCAGAAGCATGACCGTCTGCCTTCCTGGACTGACAAATGCAGAAAACTATTCAGTGTGAGTAGACCATAAAAAGCTAAAGAGATTAGAAAAATATCTAAAGCATACCTTTTTACAAAAATATTGTCTTTTAAGGCATTACTATGGTAACATTTACAAAATTCTTAAAATCAAGTGCCAACAAAATAGCAGGATTTACCATTTCAAGTTCCCACAAATGTTTTATGTGCTAGCTGTGGGAGTTAACAGCCATAAAGCCAAGAACTATGCTTTTAAGTAGGGTTATAAAGGCCTAAAAAGGAATATGCACAGAGTACTCTGAGATGAGAAATAAATGAGTTCTAAGGATGCTTTGAAAAGAGAAATGTCAGAGTTGAGATTAAAAGACCATACCCACTGCACATATTAATGTCTGTTTTCCATATGTAAAAAAAGCTGAGGGGAGAATGTTTAGAGATTAATTTCATATTTCAATGAATTTAAGTTAATTTCTAAGATTTTGCCTTTATCACACAAAATTAACTATTTGTATCAATATTTAAGTTGGGGTTTCATCATTTTCACTAGTGGAGAGTAGTAGATGGAATACTAATCTAGCAGTACATGGGATTTGGTGTCAGAGGCCTACAATTGAATCTCAGCTGTCAGAAGCTATGATAATAATAACACTTACATCTCAAGGTGGTTGTGAGATTAAATTATATAATGTATGAAGAAACCTGAAATAGTGCTTGACACAATAACCTAAAAGCATACTAACCTGTATTCCTTTTTTTTTTTACTTCCTTTCTCAAATCCTGAGTGTGTTTTTATCAAGAGAAAATAAAGAGAAACTATCCCCTGAAAATAAAAATACTGTAGTTATGAGAGAAATGTAAATCCTATATGGACAAAACAAAAATAGAATACTATGTCACTAAAACAATAAGAATGCAAGACAAACCTTTTGATAATTAAAAAATATAACTAAAATAAAGAATTCAATATATAGTTTAAATATTGATAAAGTTTCCCATCAAGTAAAATCAAAAGACAGAAGTAGAAATAGGAAGATAAAAACAAGAAAATTGGAAGACCAATCCAAGAATCCCAATATTTAACCAGAAAGAGTTTTTTAAAAAATGGTTGCATAGCAATTATCAAAGTGTAATACAACAAATTTTCCCAACACAAATCTTTTTAATGAAAGAGCTTGCAGAATGTATAGCAAAGTAAATTTTAAGCACATTCGTTAACACTAAGTCACTTCACCAGAAACTGTAAGAATGACAGGGATAAACAGAAAGAAAATACCAAAAGCTTCAGTGGAACAGGCATGGAAACAAGGGCACATTCAATAGGGAAGGAATCAGAATGCATTTGGACTTCTCAATAATAGCTCAGAATGCTAAAGTAAAATAGGCAATGCCTTAAAAATTTTGAGGGAAATTATCTTCAAGCTAGAATTTTATAGCTAGTCAATTATTCCAATATAAGGATTGACTAAAGTCAGTTCCAGGTTTGCACAGAAGGAAAATTGCACCTCTGGTTTTTTTTCATTTTTAAGGAAGGTACAGGCAGGAAGAAGTGTTTTAGTATGAGAGGGTAAACCAAAAAAAGAGAAACATATGTGATGTAAGAAAAAGTTATCAAAACCAAAACACAGGATGAGAGACTGGTACAGCAGGGTTAAGGTCATCTGTGCCAGATCAGAGGAGGCAGACTGGGGGTGGAGGGGTCTCTGGAAGGAGTCCAAAACAGAGGAAATATCTGAGCATTTAGACAAACCATTCATAGAGATTTTACATAGCTGTTCAAGCCCTTAAGGAAAAAAACAGTGATTAAAACATAACGAAACTAAGCAAATTTTAAAACAAGGCAATCCTCCCCAGGAAAAATGAAGAGTTGTGTAAGAAAGGAGCAACGTTTCAAAGTACAGTACACTACTTGGTTCCACACTGACATTGCAGCACTGCTGACTTAATCAAAATTGATTTGGAATTAATTTGGAATTCTCAACCTCTATAAAAGGGAGTCAATAGGTAAATTTGTTTGGATATATCCAAAAACAGCTGAATAAGCCTATTATTTGGCAATATGGAGGGTAAATATCAAAAGATATAGATGAAAGGATTAGAGATTACTTCTAGGGGAGGAAAGACTTGGATTTCTGGAAAGCAGAAGGCAGACAGAAACAACTGTCTTCAAATATTTGCCCTATAGAGGAGGAATTTGATTGATTCTTACTTCAGAGTGCAGAATGAGAATTGGAAGCAAATGTTTATTTAGTTTTCCTACAAAGAAATGGGCTATATTGTATTATGTATGGCCCCCAACTTTAGGAAGTTTCACTAGGACACAATTGAAGCTTTATGCACTTCAATTGAAAATTGTCTTCAAAGAATTTATGTTTTGTGTAGATAAGAAGGGATAAGAAAGAGAAAACTGCAATTTTAAAGATATGATAAAAAGAGAGGGAAAAACATATCTTAAAAATATTTCAAGAATCACAATAATTTAACTCTTTAGATATATACAGTATTTATGAACTAATGAAAACATATTGCATTATTGTTGTTTACTCAGATGAGAAAAATGCAAATTCTACCTGAATTATGGGGCATCCTTTGACAGAAAGGGATTCTGCTATCCTTTAGTCTTCAAAATTATCAAATAAGTGTCAAAGTTTTATATTGCCTCTTTTACTATGACATCAGGTGTCTAAATGAAACCTTTAAGTTTTCCCCAGACTTTTAAATTTTAGCTTTTGATAAAATTGGTTTTCAAAAAGCATCTGTTGTTTGTTTGTTAGTTAGTTTGTTTGTTTTTTCAGACAAAGTTTCGCTCTCGTTGCCCAGGCTGGAGTTCAATGGCACGATCTCGGCTCACTGAAACCTGTGCCTCCCGAGTTCAAGCGATTCTCCTGCCTCAGCCTCCCAAGTAGCTGGGATTACAGGCGCCCACCACCACGCCCAGATAATTTTTGTATATTTAGTAGAGATAGGGTTTCACTATGCTGACCAGGCTGGTCTTGAACTTCTGACCTCAGGTGATCCACCCACCTCAGCCTCCCAAAGTGCTGGGATTACAGGCATGAGTCACCACGCCTGGCTCAGCATCTGCTTTTTAATACCATAAGCTAAACATCTTTCCAAGTAATGTCTCTTTTAAAAACTTTTCTAGAATTTTTCTAAACATCAAAAATAAATAAAAATATAAAGAAAAATTTCCTCAATCTGTAAGAAACTGAGTTTTATCCATCATAGTTTTCTCCACATTTTGACTTTAAAAATAACTATGTAAAATTTTCAGATCCTCAGAGTGACACAGAAAACTTTAGAGAGAACATTTAATAAAATACAAAGAAATCTCTTAAGGTACCTCCTCAATGTATACCATAATATTAAATCACCTACTTTACCATATATGAAAAAATGGAATACCTTATTAACACACTAGAAATTTGAATAAAATGATGAAATTATAAATGAGAATGCTAAACTCAATAACGGCAGAAACCAGTTCCATAAATGTTTACTGAATAAAGAAATGAACCGATGCTATGTAGGAAAAAACCATAGGAGCAAACTTGTATATGTAGAGTTAATCAGGCTTACATATGCTTTCTGTATTTCTTCTCAAATTATTTTTATACTTTTTTTACATTGCAAAGCTTCAAATTGTCTAACATTTTTGCTCCAGAAACCTAAGATCTGATATACTATTCTACACTTACTCTTCAGTAGAGAGAAAATTCAGTTGCTTGAGCATTTTTATTTAAAGGGTGAAGTTTTACAAAGTTGCAATGTATATGCACAACAAAGACCTTTTAAATATGCAATCTACTTTATCTGAATGGCGCAGAGTTGAATGATCTTTAGTCCCACAAAAATAACCTTGAAAGGAAAGCTACATGTAATAGATCTCTTTTTCAAGATTTCTGTTGTTTTGTTCTGACTCTAACGGGTATCCTGTAGATCAGCAGAGACAAGAAAGTTCTCCTGATTTCACCTAAGATTGACACCTTGCCAATTTTAGACGAGAAATGCTGACAAGGAGACAGGATCCCATTTGAGCCACTATCCGTGAGCCAGCTCCCTGTCACAGAAGAAATGTCCATGAGTGAGGGAGGCATCATGTCTGATTATCTTCCCTATTTCTAGATGTGAAAATTCTCCTAAGGCCCACGAATAAACAATAAAGAGGTTGCCCTTAGATAGATTCTCTAGTTAGCAGAATAGGAAATAATTTTTTTTTTTTTTTGGAGACAGAGTCTGGCTCTGTCGCCCAGGCTGGAGTTCAGTGGTGCCACCTCACTCACTGCAAGCTCCACCTCCCAGGTTCAAGCCATTCTCCTGCCGCAGCCTCCCAAACAGCTGGGACTACAGGCACGCACAACTACCCCCAGCTAATTTTTTGTATTTTAGTAGAGATGGGGTTTCACCATTTTGGCCAAGAAGGTCTCGATCTTCTGACCTCGTGATCTGCCCGCCTCGGCCTCCCAAAGTGCTGGGATTACAGGCATGAGCCACCGTGCCTGGCCGGTAATAATTTTTTTATTAGTGTATCAGTATAAATTTTCTTTTATTCTTACCTTCTCGTAAAAAGAACAGTCACATCGTTTACACATTATCATTTACACATTAACATTCACACATTTTAATTATCACACTATATTTAATGACATCCCAAACAGAATGATTAATCATTAATGATACAAAATGTCTTCTGATTTTTTCTATCAACTGTTATAGGGTTTGTGTATGATGGGCAAAATCTGCTATAATAGAAGACATGAACTTTCCTAAATTTTTCAATGTTTACACCTTGAAAAGGAAAGAAATAGAAATGGTTCTACTGTGGGCAAATCTTTTTCTGACAATTTTAATGATTATAAGAAAGTAGATCTTGCTTTGGTATTTTAGGTATGTTGTTACTCATATTTCAGAGATATTTTAATTTAGAGTAATTCTTACTATTAATAAATATCACCTTAAAAGAAATATTTGTCTCAAAATAATGTGACAATCATGTTTAAGTATTTCAATAATCTATACTTAATGATTAAACATATCAAATTGATTTTATAAAACTATTTTTTCCTGCAAATTTAATTTCATTGCAAGTTTCTACTGATTTTGAATGGATTCTAACTTCCAGAGGTAGAATTCTTTACCAAACATCAAACTGATATTTAAAACACCTGAATAAGCTAACAATAATGAAACTTGATTGATTGAGAAGAAAATTCATTTCTTCCCTTTTCAGTCCTTCAGGAATCTTTCCCATCCCATATCCCACCACACTCCTAAACACTTTCCTCTGCACTCACAAGATTGTGTGTGCAGAACTAACCTCATGTATATTCCTTCGTTTTAACATTTTTTAACCTCCTGTAATAAAAACTCTCTTATGTCCTGATCTAATTGTATTTTTATCCTCCATATCTATTGGTATCTAACACACAGTAACTTCTAGGTAAATATCTACTGAATAAATAAACTTAATAGAAATTCATAAAGATTCTAAATTAGGGATTTAACATTTTTTAAAAGGAGAAATAGTGCAGGGAGACTAATCTTTCTTCTCTTAAGTAAACCAGCAGAGTAAAGTAGCAAGTTTTCTCTCCTAAAAAGTTTGCCTTTCAAATAATTTTAAAATAAATCTTTGCTACACACACAAGCCATCCATTCTCTAAACAGAACAGTTTGCTGTTCTCTCCATATTTGTTCACTTTAATCCTCTCAGAATCTCCCATCTATCTACTTAATGCAAAGAAATAGAAACTCGTTTACTGTTGCTACTTCTCAGTAGCTATTCCTGGGATTGGATGACCATAAAAGACTGAAATGAAGAGGTGATACATCCTTCAATACATATATTTAACAGGGTACTTATATCCAGAACAAAAAAATAGCTCCCATATATCAATAAGATAATGCAGAAAATCCAGCAGAAAAGTGGACAAAAGACTTCCATAGGTGCTTCAGAAAAATATGATATCCCCTGGGAATAAACAATTTAGCCATCAGAGAAATGCAAACTACAACCACAAAGAAACACCACGACACACTCACTAGAATTGCTAAAATTTAAGAGTCTGATAATATCAAGTGTTGACAAGGATTTGGGGCAACTGGAATTCTCGTACAGCCACTTTAGAAAACTGTCATATAGTATGTACTAAAACTAAACTAGTTTACACTAGTTTATACTAGATACACTAAGATCCTGCAATTCAACTCCTGGCTACCTAACCAACAGATATGGATATACATGTTCACCGAAAGACATGTCTGAGAAATGCTCATCACAGCATTGTTTGTAGGTCCCACATTAAAAACAATCCCAAATGTTTGTCAACTGAAGGATAAATATTAATACAAATCATATTAATTCATCTATTCATAGAAGTCATACAAGTTATATACAAGTCATAGAAGTTATATGTTTATACAATACAGTACTAGGACTGCAATGGGAAACTACAATTACACGCAACGTAAATGAGTCTCAAGTACAGTATCCTAACTCTCACAAATTTTCTAAGTTCCATTCAAAAAAGTTCAAAGGCAGGCCAATGAATCTATTATGTTTGATGTCAGAAAAGGGTTACCTTTTGGGAAGATAGTAACTGCAAGGCGGGATGTGGGGGAATTTCTGTGGTGCTGATGTTCTTGGTTTGAGCATTGTCTACATAGGTGTGTTCACTTTGGAAAATTCATTGAACTGGACCATTATGATTTGAAGTTTTGCTGGATGTCTTATTTCCATAAAAGTTTGCTTAAAAAAAAACAACTCCAGTCCAAATTGATTTCTCTCTTATACTAGAGTACAACTTTCTCAAGTAGACTTGTTTCAGATTGTTTGAAATATTATTAGCCTTTTCTACTATATTTGGATTTCTAACTCGAGGAAAAATAATATATACTTACTGGATAAGTGATAACAATAAGCAAAATATATTGAGCCTTTATGTCACAGGCCCTATTTCAACCACTTTTCCTATTCCATTTTATCCTTAAAAAATACCCTCCTTAGTGAGCTACTATTTTCATTCTAAGAAAATGAAATGTTAGAAATGCTAAGTAACTTGGCAAAGGTCACTGAATAAAACAGGAGTCAAACTGAGGCATTCTAATACCACAGCTCTTATTCTTACCTACAAGATCTAGGATAGACTTAATATTTAATATTTCAAGGCTTAGGAATAATATGTCTTCAAACTCTTGGTAAATGAAAGTTCACATTTCTTTTGGTAAAGTCAAGATTATATTCTCTTACATGAGACTATCTAATACAAAATCTTGTTATGCATCATCAGATGGGCCCTTCACACTGCAATGTGTAATCCTAGTGCTCTCAGATTGACTTTTTCGCTCACTGCCCAAACTTTTACTCTCCTCAAGTCCAAACTTCCCTGATCTCAAAATTACCCATCACAGCTTTTCTCAACTTTATTCTGTTCAGATGTTGTCTTATACCTCTTTTACTCCCACCTTCAGATGCCACCCCACCCTTGGGTCAAAAACAGCCCCATCAATCACTCCTCCACTGGCTTCTTCTACTCTACCTACAGACACTTGAGTGCTCTGGGTGAGTAATCCACAAACATCTGATGACTAGCTGCACGAATGGCCCCTAAATCATCCTCGGCTTTTGGAACATTCCCTCCTTGACTTTTCGTCTCTAGTCTGTCACTTTTCAGTTTACTGATATTTTATGATGAGAGTTGTCCACTAATCTTCTCCAGACACAGTTCTGACACCCAGTCCAAAAAAAAAAACCAAGTTTTTCTATACCTATAGAATTTTTAAAATTTCTTAGGCATGATCCTCATTGGTCTTCTTGACATGGCCTTAATTCATATTTCTAACTTTATGCCCACCCCTTGTTCTCACAAACTAGTTTCACAAACTGGCTTGTCATTACAAACAAGTCAAACTGACCTTTTTTTTTTTTTTTTTTTGAGACGGAGTCTCACTCTGTCGCCCAGGCTGGAGTGCAATGGAGCAACCTCGGCTCACTGCAAGCTCCACCTCCCAGGTTCACACCATTCTCCCTCAGCCTCCCGAGTAGCTGGGACTACAGGCGCCCGCCACCACGCCCGGCTAATTTTTTTGGTATTTTTAGTAGAGACGGGGTTTCACCGTGTTAGCCAGGATGGTCTCGATCTCCTGACCTCGTGATCCGACCGCCTTGGCCTCCCAAAGTGCTGGGATTACAGGCGTGAGCCACCACGCCTGGCCAAACTGAACTACTTTTTTCTGGTCTCTATGGTTTTGCTATAGGTGGTCTCCTACCTGGTACCTCTTTTCCCAATCAAAATCCTATCTACCCATCAATCCTTAGACATATACCTTCTCCCCCATAAATCCTTTCACGTTTCTCCAATTAGATGCATATTTTCTGACTTCCTATGACATCCTTTTCTGGCTTGTTATAGTTATTTGCATGTATATTTAATTTTTCCTAGACTGTGAGTCCTTTGAGGAGAGTATGCCATTCTTATTTATCTTGTTTCCCACAATTCTTAACCCAGTGCCTGGTAGATATGGGATCTCAATAATCTTGAGTGGAATGGTAACATGCAATTCTGGCAGTGCAATGGCCATGATTCCCTTCATAACTACTTCTAAGACCTCTGGGTTTCCCTGAGTCACAGCTGCAAAATATCAAAAGCTGTCTAATAGGATCACTTTTCAGTTCAGTTAACTGACACAGAAGGATTTACTATGTGACCTAATAACTGAACTATCAAAAACTTTGCAATATTTCATTTAATTCTTACAAGTAGATGTATAACATACAATAATGTATAAGAGTTTTAATACATAAAAGGCCATGTTACAACATAATGTGATAACAAAGTACCTTCCTGGATATGTCCTACCACTGGTTAGGAATTGGGTAAATTAGTGTATGAGCTTAAGTACAATCTAGGGGGTGAGGATTACAACCAGGAAGCGGTCAATGGTGGCTATAAAAACAAATTACGTAATTCCAATACTGACTCCAATTTATAAGGTTTGAGAGATCTTATTGAACATATATTCCTCATAAGTATCAGAGTTTCTAAGTCAGTCTTTCAAATGGATATATTGCTCAGAGGTGGCAAGGGTGATTCACTGGAGTGACCAAAACATTATTTTTTAGGACATATACTCATATTTGTTTTATCTAACACTCTAGGAAAATAAGCAAGATTTACTACATGGGGCTATATGTCAGTCTGACATACAACATTTGTAACTCATTAGATTTCCTGACAGAAGAAGGAGACCATCACTCTGTCATACACTTTCAGTGTACTCACTGCAGCTCATACATGCACACTGAGGAAGATATATGAACTCTGTCATATGTATAACTCAAAATCATCTGTAGTGAGATGAGGAGTGCCAGGAGGAACTGCAACTACAACTGCTGCTGCTGCTGGTGGTGGTTGGTTTATGTTTTAGTTTTAAGCACACAGACTTTTGCTGGTTAAGTTTAAAGTCATAATGATGAATGGGCTCATAAAGATGAATTACCAATTTTTATATTACCAAAAAGAGGTTTGTTCCAAATTTGCTGAATTTTTTTCTATGAGAAAAATGTGATACCTAATATCTAGTCTTTAAGGTGAAGAAAACATTTAGCAGTAGTTGAGAAAGCAACTACTTTTAGAAACTCCTACTCAGGAGAGAACATTTTGAAATGTTTGGAAACGTTTCTCCTGCTAGGTGATTTTGCCCAGGGCATTTGTTTTTTTGAGATGGAGTCTCATTATGTCGCCAGGCTGGAGTGCAATGGCGCTATCTTGGCTCACTGCAACCTCCGCCTCCCAGGTTCAAGCGATTCTCCTGCCTCAGCCTCCTGAGTAGCTGGGATTACAGGCACGCGCCACCACGCCCAGCTAATTTTTGTATTTTTAGTAGAGGCAGGGTTTCACCATGTTGGCCAGGATGGTCTCGATCTTACTGACCTCGTGATCTGCCTGCCTCGGCCTCCCAAAGTGCTGGGATTACAGGCATGAGCCACTGCACCCAGCCTCGCCAAGTGCATATTTTTAAAACTTTGAAGCAAACATTTCAGAAACAATATGCCAATTGTATATTTCTAAAAATGTTGAAACAAAAATTTCTAATCTGTTTAAATGGCTTCCGAATATTTCAAAGTTTCATTGAGTTTTAAAGCTTCTTGTTAAAATATTGAACTACAGCTTCTTTTAGTAGTACTTCAAGAACTGAATAACCTGGAAAATAGAAATTTGCGAAGCAAATTTCAATCTTTTTCCAATCATTATTTATACTGGATTTGAAGTCAATTACTGGTATATATCAGGAGCATTCAGTGACAAACTTTGTTATTTGGAGGTATTTTGTGAGGTATATTTTTCAGCTAAAGAAGTTATTGAAACCACATATTGAAATAAACCATATTTTAAAACTGCTATAGCACAGTGTTGAAAGAAAATTTTCAAAACTAACGAAACAGTCTACTACTTTTAAAAAAATTAAATGGTTAGAACAGTTGTGAGAGAAAAGCTACCATTCACAAAATAAAAATTATATTTAACATTAATTATTCAACTTACCCTTTTAAATTTACAATTGTATATCTTCTATAAATCACATAATCATATGTTAGTTTATGTGTGCAATGTATGACTATATAATACATATATATGGGCACATTCTCAAAATGTTCTACTGAGAATGATACATGATCAAAAAATTAAAAATCAAATGACTTAAAAATGTTTATTCCTAACAAGGAATAAACATAAAAACGTTAATGTCTGAGTGATGTGATAATGTAGAAATTAAAGTATGATTTTCTCAAACTATTGGAAGGTAACACACAAAGTTTCTATAACAAAAATTTGGGATATCTAAATGTACTAATATTAAGAATGCTTATATATCTTCTATAAACAGCCTCAATATACAGCACATAGATATTGTAGAACACTGACAACAATTTCTTGAGATGCTTAAACATTCCTGAAGCATTATGCCTGAAAAATAGGAGAACTGCCATGGAAACATGGACAATTTCACTTTCTTTAACATGGAAACATATAGAAAAAAACATGGCCTATAACCATTTCATATTGAGAGTTTTTAGGGTTATTTTATACTGTACATTCCAACTTCACTCAACATTATAACACACACACACACAAACACACACACACACACACAGTCTCCTCTTTTATGATCTCACCAATAATTAGAGTATCCACTTAAATTTTTCCCAGGTCATACATTTCAAATCTGCAGGGCCCAATTTTGTCTTCAAAATTATTTTCAGAACATCATATCTAGGACAAACTATACATCCATCTACATTCTCTTCTTTGGTGACATATGAAATCCACATGTGCAGAAAAGGTAGATGCTGCAATTATGCAAAATATTATTCTTTTATGGTAGGGAATTAGGACACTGCTTATCTCTTGCCAGGTTATGACAGAATAGCCTACTAGTTTAGGCTTTGTAGAAGGAACAATTGCCGAATTATTTTACTGTTAAATACAATCTTCATTACTAATTCTTGGATTATCTCAACCTAGTAAGCCCCAAATATTATGGGTCTTCAGTACGATAAATCACATGGTTGTTACTGAAATGTGTTAGGAATCTCACCCTGCATTCTGGCCACCTGTTTATTAATTACATTCATTACTAAACTGCAAACACCTTCTCCACAGTGCCTGGTTTATTTTTAGTGACCATTACGATGTCTAATATGTAGTAGATACTCATACTTTTGGGGAGAATCAATGAATGTACTTTAGAAAGATACAGTAGAAAACATAATAAATGGAGAAATACTAGTTAAATACTTAATTGTTATGAGAAGTATATTATAAAATTTATTTTTAAAATATATTTCTAACCTGTTTACTATACTTGTGTCTTTTTCAAATTTAAGAAAACAATTACTATGTTTTCACGGAACACTCCACTTTACAAAGTCAACATAAAGAAGTGGCAGTTTCTTGAAACTATTTGCCTACACATTGCCTGGCTCCTGCTGGCCTTAGGAGCAACAGAGGCAGTTTCTTCCTGAGTGCATTTCTCTTAAATGGGAGCTACAGGGGGAGGCAGAGCCCAACACCCTTTGCTCAGACCCTTAGTGCTCTTTTCAAATGGACAAATGTCAGATTTACCGGTGTTTGCTGCTACTACATGCTCATTTCTTCTTCTTCCTCTTCTTCTTCTCCTCCTCCTCCTTTTTTTTTTTTTTTTTTTTTTTTTTTTGAGATGGGGTCTCGGTCTGTCATGCAGGCTGGAATGCAGTGGCACCATCTCGGCTCATTGCAACTTCCACCTCCCAGGTTCAAGCGATTCTTCTGCTTCAGCCTCCAGAGTAGCTGGGATTACAGGCACATGCCACCACGCCCAGGTAATTTTTGTATTTTTAGTAGAGACGGGGGTTTCACCCTGTTGGCCAGGCTGGTCTCAAACTCCTGGCCTCAAGTGATCCAGCCGCCTCAGCCTCCCAAAGTGCTGGGATTACAGGCATGAGCCACTATGCCCGGCTTACATGATCATTTCTGACAGTGCTTCTATTTGTTGCATTCCATTATATCATATAATAGATTTAGTACAGTATATATTTTTTTCTGCACAATGTTTCAGAAGGACATTTTTTTAAAGAAGAAACACAAAGTGAATGCGCCAGAATTTAGGGTTCAAGTAGCAAGCTTTCATTTCCAAAAAAAAAAAAAAAAAAAAAACTTTCTCTTTTTTTGTGTGAGGAAAAACAATCTTTAAGGCAAAAAATAAAAAAATATATATTCTCTTCACTACTGTTGGATAGTCATCATTCCCAAAGCACACTGAATACCCACTATTTGTTTACCAAATATGATTTCATTCTATGTCAGGAATAAAAACATTCCAAGAAAATAAATAACTTCTAAAATGAAACTTAGTGAGAAAATATAAGTTAAGTAATATGAATTTACTTAAAGAGCATTTGCTAGTTGAATTGTGTTACACGTAATGTCCCTTACTATATATGAATGAGAAAAGTAAAACTTTTACTCACCTTTTAAAGACTACCTTGGTCATAAGCATATCTATTTTTAACTTATTAAATAAATTTGCTTACATCATTAATTTGTATTCATTGTTTATAATATATAAAAAGAAAATTATAAAAATTCACAGTATTTAAAAATTGACTGCTAACAAATAAGTCTTATACTTTTAAATCCCAGTGTTAGTTTCTAACAAGAATATTATGTAAACAATACAGTAGCTTATACATAAACTAAATACAATTATGAAAACATATACTATTCAACAATTAAATGTTTAATAAGAGAAATTAACAGTTTGTTATTTAAGAAAAACACCACCAAAAGAAAGGAGGCATTCCTTATATTAATAATATAAGATCTGTTCAGTGACTCAGAACATTTTAAGTGCAAGGAGTAAAAATACAACATACATATGAATGACATAAAGCACAAAGCCACAATACCCACTAATAAACGGGTTAAAATACAATCATTTCACGCTGACTAATCACCAAAAATGTAGCCATTAAATTAACATAGGTTAAGATTTATTTATTCCTTTTTTTATTACAGCACAAGACTTTCTACAACATGAAGAAAATTTAAATGTATCTTAAAGCTTTCTAATAATATTTTAAATAATTTTACATTTCACATTTCATTTGCTTTAAAATGAAAAATGTTCTGAGATTTCATGTCACTCACTCATACACACACACACGCATGCATACACACTCTTAATTTTCTACTTAGTTAACAGGATCTGTTGAAGTTAAAGTTACCCATGAAAGAATATTAATCTGATACACTAATAAGCTATTCTGAAGTTTGTCTAATATGCACCAACACTGAAAGAGGTAAAATGTTATATTTGGTATTGACAACAGAACTTCAGATCCCCTAAACCCATTTAATATAAAAGGCTAATTTAACAAATAAATATGCTTCATATAATAAAAGAAATCCAGTCACTCTAATGATATGTAAGTACTTCATACATATAAAAAAGTAAATATGATTGTAAACATTCTATACAAACCTTTATTGTGATTTTTAAAACTTCAATATCTTCAACAACTTATCAAAAAAATAAAAATACTACGTTTCTTCATAGTGCAAAGAATGAATTATTCAATGAACTCCTTTTGGGTATACATGTAATAACACTAAAGAATTCTGCACATCTGTCTTACTATTTGGCAATCTGTGATTATTGTTTTCTTGGTCATTTGTTTTTGTGAGGTTGAAAAGTCATCTATACAGAGGACTTTAATGAGCATTCAGATTTTTCACTTGTGATATAATTTACATACAAAAAATAGCATAACAAAAATATATTGGAATATAGTAGTAGATACATTTACATAAACATTGCATGAATATCACAGTGGATATGTAGAGAAGGTTGATAAACCTTAAAATGTAAAATATCAAAGGATCAAAAACATCTAAAACTGACCTGGAATGAATTATTTGTAATTTTAATATTCTATAAATCTAAGTACCTTTTTATGCTAAACTTAAAAGCATTATAATGTTTATTAAATAGAACAGGGGTCAGCAAACTTTTCCCAGAAAAAGCCAGATAGTAAATATTTCAGGCTTTGTGAGTTACAGAGTTTCTACTGCAACTAATCAATGCTACTGCTGTAGTGCAAAACCAGCCATAGGTAACACATAAACAAATGAGCATGACTGTGTTCCAATAGAACTTATTTAAAAAATAGGCAACAGGCCAGATTTGGTACCTGGACCATAGTTTGCTGACCTCTAAAACAGAGAATCTGACTCACAAACACTTAATTTTAATTGCTTCAGTATCTAGTATAAAGCATGAGACCTAAGTAAATGTTTAATGCTTGATGAATTGAAGTCATGAATGGGTAGGGAAAATAAAACGTCTATGCTCAGAAACAAATGCCATTACAATTCAATCTCATTAGCAGTTAGGATTCTGCTTTCCTAATTGGGAAAAAATTCCAAGAAAGTAATCCATAGTCTTCTTAAGAACTAGGCTTGCAAACTAAAACCAATAAAATGAAAGAAAATGCAACAGAGACATAGTAAGCAGAAAGTAGATTTCCAATCTAAGATAGCTAATAAAAAATATCTTTTTATAGTGAGTTCTTATAGTATTTCAAATCTCCCCAAGTAAACTGTAAACTCCATAGGGATAAGAAATATGTTTCAATTGTCTCTGGATCACAGTGCCTAGGATATAGTAGATGGTCAGTAATGACATTTATTAAATACATATGTGAGTGCTTTCCATGGCAAAATATGTTTTTCATTAGTTCCCACAAGATGATGGTCCTTTGAGGCAGCAATTTCACTTTAAGATCCTCCTATAAAGTTAAAATGTTCTGTTGTTTAATATCATCAGTCACACTTTGACTATAAAGATGAATTTCAGCCTGAACCAGAGCTTGACCTACTCTTCAAGTAACATGACTTGAAACTTGGGTTTACATCTTATTATAAAGATGTTTGGGTAGGGCAAAACCAAACAAGAGCAGGCATCAAGGGTTGGTTATAAAACTGGAGTTATAACTAATTTTCAAATAAAGAACCACATAGCTTTATGAATTTAATTACAAATAGATTATAAACTCAAATCAGTTTTTCACTTAATGGAAATGTACTTGGTCATTCTTGATTTAAAATATCAATGGTAATCAAAATGCCTATTTCAATATAGTTATATATTAATTACTCCTCAAAAAAAGATATTTGAAGGCTACTAAATAATCATTCATGAACAAAGTTTATGAGTTTTGTCTATGGCTCCAATAAAAACCCAGAAAATTAAAATATTCCCAAACCACTAACTCCACAAAGTGGGAGAAATGCGTAATCATATAAATTATTACATAAATTAAACGTTTGCATGACATATGTAAAAAACTGTAAACAAGTTATGTTATGGAAGTAAATTTCTCTACTTTTTTAAACATAATATTTTCACATTTCCAAACAAAATAATAAGTTGGATAATGACAAAAAACAAGTTTTAAAGAATACTATTTGGTCTTTGGAGCAGTTATGGATACCAACAGATGAAAGCCACACATAATTATATGCCTAAACAAGACACAGCCTTAATTTGCCATTTTTACAAGCACAACATCAACATTATATATAAACGTAAATAATATAATAGTCCTGATTAATTGACAGCAAGCCAAACATAAAACGGAGAAAAATATTTCCATTAGAACAGTAGTATGGTTCAAAGTTCACATATTAAAAAATAAATATATAAAAAAACTATTATATATGTTACATTACTTGAAATTAAATAGATTCCTCTTCCAAACTATCAAATTTCAAAACACAAACCAAGAGGGCCAATGATATACTTTAAAAAGAAACTGGAGAAGACAAAGTGTATGCATTCCACAATTTATAAAGAGAATAAATTAAAGCAAAAGAGACAAAACAAAACAAAACAAAAAAGAATAAGAATATTATCATACCATACATAGCACGGAATACTAGGCAGCCGTAATAAGGAATGATATCACGTCCTTTGCGGGGACATGGATAGAATTGGATGCCATTATCCTCAGCAAACTAATACAGGAACAGAAAGCCAAACACTCCATGTTCTCACTTATAAGTGGAAGCTGAATGATGAGAACACATGGCCACATGGTGGGGAACAACACACTGGGGCCTGTTGGGGGAGGAGTGTGGGGGGCAGGGAGAGCATCAGAAAGAATAGCTAGCTAATGGATGCCGTGCTTAATAGCTAGGTGATGGGATAATCTGTGCAGTGAACCACCATGGCACACATTTACCTATGCAGCAAACCTGCACATCTTGCACATGTACCCCTGAATGTAAAATAAAAGTCGAAGAAAAGAAAAACAATGAACTCTCCCTCACTCAGACTCAAACTTTAAAGTATGACATGTTAACAAACAAGAGTGCTATCATACCGATGTCCATGGTTCCTGATGCCATGACACATCAGCAGGGCAAGCATGCATATGACACTGTATTACACTAGGTGGCTTGTTTACGATTTCACAGTTGTGATCTTCTAATATTTGGCCATTGGGAAATTGACATATTACAAGTCTTGATTTTATTCCTCCTCCACATGTTTGTGAACACTAAAAACAAGAATAGGAAAATTCAAAACTGTGGTTTTAAAGAGAATAATGTATTGCTTCATTCAATGTTTAAACATAATTAGTAATTATGTTTACTCTAGTAATTTTAACATAATTAGTTTACTCTAGTAATGTTACTCTAGTAATGGTAGCGTTTAAGTTTATAATTACTTCATAATTATCAACATTTCCCCCTAGACAAAAAAATAAATCAAAGTTTCAATTCCACGACTTTAAAAATTGACCAGATTTTGAGGATTAGTATCATAATATATTTCAGTAAGATATCCAGGACCTATAAGATAATGTTGGCAGGTTAAGCCAGAATCAAAATTTATTTATCTAAGTCATGAGCATTAATTACATAATGTACAATATCCAATCAACAGGTTACTAAGTAACCATGAAAGCTATTAATAATAAGGTACGTCTAATTTTATAAACATGAAATGTTCAGTATATATAATATAAAAACAGCAAATAACAAAACAGCTGTATAATGTGAACCAATTTCTAAAACTCATGCAGAACAAAAGCCTGGCAGGAAATATACCAAATCTTGCTAAAAGTTTGTATCTCTATTTGGACATATAATTTGAATTTTCAAAATAAGTGCATGTAAACTCAGAAATAGAAGCACTTTCGTTTTGGAAAACAGTAAAACTGTATCTTAAAAATGTGCTTGATATGTATTAACACCTGGTCTGGGTGTACTTTAAAAACATGGTTTCAAACTCCCAATGAACAGAAATTATGTGCTAAAAATCATTAAGCAAAAACATTTGACTAATTAAGTCATTCATTTTATTTATCCAAAGCTAATAGAAATCTTTGCTTCTTATTTATTACCATTCCACATTACGAAGGAGGTTAGTATTAAAAGTGACTTTAAAAAATTATCTTTTTATTTCCAGTGCCTAGAGAGTGCCAGTGCATGAAGCAAGTGCTCAATAACTGACAACTATCTGGCTTAAAGAAAAAGATTTGCCAAATGCATAACTTAGTAATAGGATTAAACATGCTTTATATTTTATTCTAGTTTTCTATTTTTATATCAACCTAATTTTCTAAGAAATTAAGAGAATAAACCAATTTTAGAAAGATACTAGTAATTCAAAGACATATTGCCTAGCATATTAGAGTCTGCTGAAAAATCTAGAATATGCATTTTTAAAATCATGAATGAGTGACCTAAACCATGACAGAACATCTATTAAAAGAACATGGTTTAATCACTCAATTAAAAAAAAAATTAGTCGGGAGAATCACTTGAGGCCAGGAGTTTGAGACCAGCCTGGTCAACATGGTGAAATTCCCATCTTTATTAAAAATAAAAAAAATAGCCAGGCATGGTGGCACACACCTGTAATCTCAGCTACTCGGGAGGCTGAGGTGGGAAGATCGCTTGAGCCCGGGAGGTGGAGGTTGCAGTGAGTCGAGATCACGACACTGCATTCCAGCCTGGGCAACAGAGTGAGACCCTGTCTCCAAAAACAAAAAAAAACAAAAATTCTTTTTCTACATAGTATAGTGAAATCAGATTATTGAACAGTATAAGATGCTTTTTACTTTCAGTCTTCAGAGATGTAATAATCTCACAAGTTTGGAAAATATTATGACTTACTTCTCCCCAATTTCCGTAGTTCCACTGTGGACAAGGCCCTGGACCACAGTGCTGTAACTCTGGAGGCTTGGAGGCTGCATCGCAGTAACTAGCACTTTGTCCATTTTCATCCTGGCAGACCACAGCCCTACGCTGAAGACCTCCAGAACAACTGCTGGAGCACTGACAAGAATAAAACACAAAATATGCACAAACTGCGGATTCCACATCATGAATTTACATGGTAAAAAAAAAAAATCAGCATTGACTCAATCAAAATCAAACCCTACATTAGAATCTCCTTCATTGGAATCACAATTTGAACTGAGAAAATCTGTCAAAACACTTGAGTTATACTGGGAGCTTCATTAGAATTTGTTGATGAAAAGGTGGGACTTTCAAGTTTGCATTAGGAAACAATTTTCACTTCTATCATAAGTGTTAAGTAAAAAGAAATTAAAGTTTTGAGGTCTCACTAGAAACGAATAAAAGACAGTATTAAATTACTTAACTTTACACTGGTGTTTTTATTTATTTTGTATTATGAATGTTATGTAAAATAGGAACTAAAACTATACCATTTGTAGTTTGTCATGATTTTATACCAGCTTATTGTATTGCTATCATAATAATTTTGGGATTTAGGTTTATTCATAAACATTTATAGCCTTACCCCTTAAAGCATTTTCTTTTGTTTTTATTACAATGAATTCTAATCAGATTGTTTTATAGTACACTCCTCTGTAATCATAATAACACATTAGTGCATAATTCAATAAGAACTCTAGCATTTGTAATGAGCATCAAAGACGCTTAATCTTTTTAATATTTAAACTATTGATCTTGAAATAAATTTAGCATTTAAAGTACTGATGGCATCATATACATACCTGTTAAAAGGATGTAATATAACAAAATTACAGAATTAATATAACTCAATAAAGATGGCTTACTGATCCCCATGGTCCGGTTCTCCACTGGTTTCCTCTGACTGATGGATGGACCACCTGATTTTCATTATCTTCAAGTTTGTGAGTTAATGGCAAATTCGTGCTTAGATAATAGCTTGGCTGCACAGGGGAACTAGGAAAGTGGCTGTGTGCAGTAGGGCAGGCTGCCAGGCTACATTCCTGTTCCATCAAAGGGCGAACTTCAGGATCACAGTAATTCTCATCAATTGGCTGATGGTAGTTCATGCATAAAACTTGTCGAGTTGTTTTTCCATGGCCACAAGAAGCTGAACACTGATCAAAAATTTAGCCAATGGTAATATACAACATTAATTTATATTGAATATCAAATATATTTAAATTTTTCATTTTCTTTTTTTCTCATAAGAATACTTACGGGTGACCAATCCCCTGCTTGCCACTCTCCACAAGGGGTAAAACAGTCCCATATTTCAGCAGGTCGGGGTAAGTGGGCACAATATGATTCATCTGCTATTCTATCAAGAGCATCACGACAGCTTACATAGCGGGCTTGAGTACCTCTTCCACAAGATACGGAGCACTTTTTAAGAAATCAAATTGTATCCAGGCATTATACAGTAGTACCTCACCCATGTCCCTTTTACATAGCTGTTACTCACATTTCTAAAACATCCAGTTTCTTGAGAAATTTTAAATTATTATAGATAATATTACCTGACATCACTTCTGAGTCAAATAAAGATGGGGTAGTGAATATTCCAATCAGTTTAGATCATAAATTTCACAAATAATGTATAGTAATTTCAATAATACATAAATATAATGATTTAAAATAATGCTTAGTTATTTGCTAAAATTAAAGATACTGAAAATATTTTAGGTAAGAGAATCTTATGATATCAATAAAAATAATTTTGATATATAATATCTACTACTATCTAAGTAACAGATAGATATAATTCCATAATTAAAATATTCAGAGAATATATGAAGCTTAAAAATACATATTCTACAAGATTTTAGCAACGTATACTCCACATACGTTAAAGCTTTCAGTGTAGAAAAACAACATGAAAATGTTTGTAGTTCAAATAAAAGCCGATACAGCCTAATACTAAATCTGCTTCTCATAACAACCTGTGACATAAGTATTATTAGTATTCCCATTTTGAAGATTAGAAAATATACTCAGAAAACTTCAATTTCTTGTCCAGAGACACAGAGCTCTTGAAAGGCAAAGGACTTAGCCATTAATTCCTAATTCTAAACCCTATACTTCTTTGATGCCATCAAAATACCTGAGAATAAATGTATACATTAATTTGTGAAATCTCTAGCAACCATTTTGTTGATGTCTAAAAGCTGCCATAATAGAAACACTGTATCTATTAAAGAAATTCACTTACTGGGGTCCAAGAACCATGTCGCCATTGTGCCATCTTTTTTATGAGAACAGTTGGTAATAAAGCGGTCTCAAGTTTAGAAATAAATGAGCAAGGTGTAAGTACACAGCTCTGTTCAGTTAGTGTTATTACTAGTCAGATACTGTAAATAGTATAAAGACAAACTATCTTGTATATTTCTTTTTTTTTTTTTTGAGACAGATTCTCACTCTGTCACCCATGCTGGAGTGCAGTGGCCAATCTCAGCTTACCGCAATCTCTGCTCATTGATACCTCCACGTCCCAGACTCAAGCAATCCTCCCACCTCAGCCTCCCGAGTAGCTGGGACCACAGGTGTGTGTCACCACATCCAGCTAAATTTCACTATGTTGCTCAGGCTGGTCTTGAACATCTGAGCTCAAGCAATCCGCCCACCTCAGTTGCCCAGAGTGCTGGTATTACAGGCATGAGACACTGTGTGCCTGGCCTGTCTTATAAATTTCTGACAGCTTTGATAATAGTTATTTACAAAATGATGAAATAAATTTAAGCACTTTTAAATTTTGTAAAGTCTTAGATTACAAAGCTTTACTAACACAATATTTTAATAGTTCCAAGCCTCATGTGTTTAATGTACCTCACTCCATTCACTAGCAGCCCAACTGGGACAGGAGAATTCATTGCAATTCTCTCTCGTCACTCGGGACAGTTCTTGGCATTCATTGTCAGCAAGACGATGGCCAAAGTTATTCATACAATAAGATTCTCGAGACCTTTCCCCTCCTCCACAACTCCTGGAACACTGATTAAAAAAAAAAAGTGGTAACTAATGGAAAAAAATCAGATTTTCAACAAAATTATACTTCAGAGTAACATAAATACGTAATTAGAAAGAAAGGGGAAACTTTTTTTAAGCAATCATTTTTATTGTACCTGAGACCATTCTGAATAATGCCATCTTGTGAAGACACAGTTACCATGGCATAGTTCTCGGGTAGGAGGTTTAAGCTGGTCACCACAGTAGTGGTCATCAACTTGAACAGTCTGTCCTTCATGAATGGAATACTTCATGCAATGGATGTCCAAGGTTCTATATCCTTGACCACATTGGGATGAACATTCACTTTTGCCAATAACATGCCACCTTGAAAAAAGATGTTACTATACTTAGGAGGTATATTACATAATTTAAAAACAGATTCAGAGACACTCATGCATTCAGTTTTTAAAATCCTAAAAGTTGATAAACAAACCACCAAAAAACAAAACCAGTCTGCAGCCAGGAAGCCAGCATTATACTACCGACCTCATGCCAGCACTTGGTGGTAGCTTTGGAGGTGTGTCCAAGGAACCCCAAGCTTCCTCAAAAACCTCTGAAAACAACTGGTTTAGATTATGATTACCCAATTACTTAGTGGCAGATTTAAGATAATAACTGAACATATCTGACTGCCAATCAGATAGTTTCTCCCCATGCAATCCTCTATAAGTATTTTGATTTTATGACCAGGGAACATCTAGGAATTTGACTACATCAATAAAAATAAAGCATTTAAATAGTTAACTAGTTTTTGTAAAGTACACTACACTTTCTCATTCATTCCTGTAATCTATATTTAGACATGTTTCCAGGTAAAACATGTTTTCCACAAGTAAAAATGTTAGTTATAGCCAAATTATCCCAATTGTAGTCTAGCATTCATCAATGTGAGGGCACCAGTATAAAAAAACACAGAATTCACGGAATTCATTTCCGTCCCTAATAGCATCTCAAGAATTTCACTGTGCTTCCTTTTACTACTATGTAGTGGATGCAACTTATATAGGCAGTTCTACTACTGTGCTTCTGCTATGTCTTCAACCAACATCATAAATATATAGAAATTCTCATCAAGTGAAAGAGGTTCTGGCCATACCTGAATGTTAAATGGCACCTGCTACAATGCTAAAAATAAAGGTATAAATATGATAGATGGACTCATTGTATACCATGTCACTACAAGACCAATCACACACACACACATGCACACACAAACACACACACACACACACAAACCAAATAACAAGAAATTTAAATTAGAAGTATAAACTTGCTGTCATGATCTAGGATCAATTTCCCTAAAGTTTAATGGACAAAATACTGATAGAATGTCAAGGAAATCAATCAATTTGATTTCTCCAAACTTCAGAAGTTTACTGGTTCATTAATTCAGTGGAAAGTAAAGAATCATGCTAAAAAATTTATTGTTTCAGATCTTTAAACCATCCATTTTCAGATAACAGTTTACTTGTATTTATTTTACAGACAAAATTACAATCTTTTTCTACACAAAATATTGAGGCCTATATACTGGTATTCAGAAAATACTATGAATGAAAATTCAAATCAATTATGTACTGAGTTTTACCATAAAATAGTGAGCCTGAAATTTTTTCATGGCATGGCAGATGATGAGTAATAATTGCATGTCCACGCTGTGTCAGTCACTGTGTTAGACATTTTGATCTTAGCTCACTTATTAATCTGATTATATTACATATTATTTCTCTTTTACCTTAGTTCACAGTCTGTATTGCAACTTTGAGTAACAAATGATGGAAGTGGCAAGTGGTCACATTCTTTATCAGACACAACACTATGATCACTCTTATGTATGCAAGTTATGTTTCTTCGCTGAAGACCTTGGCCAAAGTCAAATGAAAATAAAAAATGAAAGAAAAATTCACAGTTAGATGTTCCATAATTATGTAATTCTGCTAATAGCTTAAAGGAGCCAGCTAAGCAAGTAAAAATTTCCAATGCAACATACAGGATATACTAGTATATTAATCTAGTGAGGAATGACTTTTTATAATAAGTAAGCTGAATCCTGAATGACTGAAAGTTTGCTTAATGAAGAGATGTACAGAAGATGGGACAGGCATTGGAGTAAAATGAAATTCACTATAGTGGGATAGAGTGGTTGTTGGTGAATAATTGAGTAGCTAAGGACAGCACTGTTGCTATACAGTACACTATATTACTGTCATCCATCAGCTACCTCAGCTACCTCCCATTTTCCCATAAGAGGATTGCACTCTCTATTGCTGCAATGTTATAGTAACTTCCTGTAGGGGAAGAACTCTTTCCTGTTGATTGGCATCAGGCTTTTTATCAACCGACTGAAAAGGAATGTGACCTATTCCAGTCCCACCCAGCTCTCTTTCCTTTTTCCCTCTGCCTCCAGAACATCATTTCCCAGATACAGCTGATCTTTCAGCCTGGAATCATGGGGAAAAAAAGGCATAGACAGGCAATAAAAAGATCAGTGTCTGTCACCAGTTGTGGGGGAAGGAAGGAAGAATAAATAGATGAAGCACAAGAGATTTGTAGAGCAGTGAAACTACTATGTATGATATTATATTGGTGAATACATGTCACTATACGTTTGTCAAACCATAGAATTTACAACACAAATAGTAAACTCTAATGTAAACTATGGACTTTAGTTAATAATAATGCATCAAAATTGGCTCATCAATTGCACAAATGTGCCACATTAATGCAAGATGTTAATAATAGAGGAGTGTGGAGGAGAATGGCAGAGGGAAGAAAGATGAATATGCAAACTTTCTGTACTTTCTACTCAATTTTTCAGTAAACCTAAAACTTCTCTAAAAAAATAAAGTCTAGGCCGGGCGTGTTGGCTCACACCTGTAATCTCAGCACTTTGGGAAGCTGAGGCGGGCGGATCACGAGGTCAGGAGATCAAGACCATCCTGGCTAACAAGGTGAAACCCCGTCTCTATTAAAAATACAGAAATTAGCCAGGCGTGGTGGTGGGTGCCTGTAGTCCCAGCTACTCGGGAGGCTGAGACAGGAGAATGGTGGGTGAACCCAGGAGGCAGAGCTTGCAATGAGCCGAGATCGCACCACTGCACTCCAGCCTGGGCGACAGAGTGAGACTTCATTTCTAAAAAAAAAAAAAAAACAAAAAAATAAAAATAAAATAAAAAAATAAAGTCTATAAAAAAAAAAAACATGGATACAGATACCAAGTTGGAGTAGACCCATAGCCAATTAGCAGCCAAAACATGACATGAGCAATAAATAAACCTTTATTGTTCCAAGCCATTAAGATTTGGTGGTTTGCATGCAGGATAACTACAGCAAAAGCAAACTAAGAGAAGTGGTCATAACTGACCAGAGTCATTTGAACTTTATGCTTTCTGCAATGAGGAGACAGTAAAGAGTTTAAGCAGTCAGTGACATGAACAAATTTCTGTTTTATCAAAGTTCAACTTTGTGCTTCCAGTTAACTAAACATGATTATATATGTTATCTCTGCTCCTTTCTCAATATCTTTTGAAATGACTATGAGAAATTCTGAAAGCACATAAACGTAAAAGAACAAAAAAAGGAAAAGAAAAAAAACAGCAAGGAAATGAAATTTTGAATATGAAAAGTAGATGGAAATAACTATTTAACAGAGCCAAGGAAGCTGGAACCTAAGCCTGCAAAGTGGGAAAGTAAATAAGCAACAAATCATTCATGACATAGAACCCAAGAGAGGCCCAGGAATGGAAAACACCAGGTTCCTCTGACAGGGCGAATGTGTGAGGGGTAGGCCTAAAATAATAAAGAATTAATTGAAAAGTATTTTAAAAGAATGGTTAGACCACTAGCTTCCTAGTTGAGAAAAGCACTATCCAATGAAAACAGAATGTGAACCACATCTGGAACTTTATATTTTCTAGTAGTCACGTTAAAAAAAAAAGTTAAATTAATTTTAATAACCTTTATGTTTAGCCCCAAATATTTAAAATATGATCATTTGAACATATCAATATAAAATTATTAATAATATATTTTACGTTCTTTTTTCATTCTAAGTCTTCCAGATTTAGCATGCATTTAACACTTACAGCACATTTCAATAGATTAGCCACACATGGCTAGCGGCTACCATATTGCACAGCATAGCTCTAGAAAAAGTGAACTTGAGGGCATAAGACACAGCTGAGAAAAGCTGGGAACACACTCTACTGAAACAAGGTGGCTAAATAAAATTCCCCACACTGAATGATGTGATCCCAGCCCACTCAGCGCTCAATCTCCTGCTGGCACCATGCCAACTTCTGTTATCCCGCAGCACCCTCATGACAATCAGAAGACGAGAGAATTCCTCTCTTGCAGGACCGTTTAACTCAAGAAAAAAGATCAATTGACAATAACATTTGAGACTTCTCTCCAATGACATATGAGAGGGCTACTTAATGACCAAATTACTCTATAATGAAACTTCTAGTTAACTTGTCTGACCCACAGAGGACTTTCAATAAGACTTTTAGTACTTTTAAAATATGAACAAACAGCGCAAGGTCAGTAGACATTCTAGGAAAGCCTCTAACACACACAAAAAAGGTAAAATAAACAAACAAAAAATAGACCTAGGATGAAACACATATAAGTGAGGGAGCAGAAGAAAACTTAAAGACTATGATTAATACACTCAGAGATATGATAGAAGGTATTATATTCATAAAACAAAAGCAAGATGTTATGAGAAGAAACATTAAGAAAACAATGAAATTGAGAGAATAAATTAGAAAAGAAATATCAGTTTAGGAATGTGAACATCCAAATAATACTAGTTTCCCAAAGATAAAAGAGAAAAGTTAATGTGAGAAAGTCATCTAAGAACATGATAAAATTTCTCAAGACAAAGATTTATGTTTCCAAATTGGAATGGCATCTTAATTACCCAGAAAAAATAGATGAAAAAACAACAAATCAAGGCATATTGTCCTGAAATTTCATACCACTAGAATTAAAGAGAGGATCCACAAAACTTCCAGAAAACAACATGTCATGTACAAGCATGACAGCATGAAATTGGAAAACAAGCCAGAAAACAAGACCTTCAAAATTCTAAAGAAAAACATTCTCTATTTATACCAGCTAAACTATTGATCGAGCGTGAGAATATAGTTATGTCATTTTCAGATATGAAAGGTCTCAAAAATATTCTTTTCTTCTCAAGAAAATACTGAGGGATATGTTCCACCCAATGAAAGAAGTAAATCAAAAAGAGGGACTGATAGGATTTAGAAAACAGGGAATCTAACACATAATACTGAAGAGAATTCCCAAGACAATAATGAAGGGAAATCTCAAAATGACAGTCATTAAACAAGCCTAAAAAACAACATGAACAAATTAGAGAAAAGAGGGCCACAGTAGCCAAAGGTAAAGAAAAAGTGAAAGAAAAATCAAATTGAAAAATTCTATAATATGCTTGACAATATTAAGACAAAATGTAGAGTTCTGACAAAAAGCTTGAGGACTGATAACTTTCAGTACACAGAAACAAGCAAAACAGAGGGAATTTAACTTTAACTTTAGAGAAACTAAAAAAAATTACACAAAAAAGGGAATATAATCAGAGTTCACTCTATGGTAAAAGAAATAATAGTTGCTTTTCCCCTGCACGCGATTGTTTAAGAGAACTCTCATGCTTTGGACTCCCAAATCGTCTCCCACCATGTTTTTCCAAACTTCCACTTTGAATCTTGTTATTCTCTGTGTGTTCACTGCATTTTAAAATGTTCCTTCATTCTCCTGTTTCTGAAATTTCTCCTTCTAGCTCCTTATATCCACGGTCACAGATGAGCTTACCCACTCAAGTTGGAATGCTGATCCCAGCTCCCCAAATTCCAATTATCTTCTAAAAGGATATTCAGGACCTTTCTGTCAAAATAAATTTTTCCTTCTTCTATGTTAACCAAAGCTCTGTGTTTTCTACCTCTAGCATTTATCCCCGTCTATCTTGCATCATTTCCTTGTATCCCTCCACAGAGACACTGCTAAAATAGGAACATTTGTTCCCATGAAATCATTCTGGGAAGCACTGTCCAGATGCCACAGGACCAAGACTGTGCCTTTTCCTGAATAGGGCACCACAGTTCCTTTGGCACCTCGTCAGGTCAGATGGTAGACTGTTCTTCACATTCTCACCATCTTTGGTCACTGCCTCTGGCTGCCCACTTTCTAAGATAAGCTCATCTCCACATGGTTCTGAGCTTCCTTTGCCCTGACCCACTCCTGCCCTAATTCCCAAGCTGTTTCTCTATTCTTCATGAAAACTTCTCTTCCATTCTATACAAAATTCTCTATCTTCAGCTTCAGTCTCCTCAAAAACTGCTCCCTCCACCTTTTCTGAGGTCCACACTGTGGGTATCTATAGTACTGCATTTACCATTTTATTAATAAATTAACATATATATTCATGCATCTGTTTCAAGCACTAAAATAAAACATGAATTCAGAATTGGGATCTTATTAATAATCTGAGCATATTCCCTCAATAAATATTTACTGCATTCAACATAATATTACACAATTAAATATTCATAATTACAGACTGCAGACTCTAGTCTTTCCACTTTTTTCCCTACTATAAATTGCCCTGCTGTTCCCACTCTGCTCCTTTTCCCACTCTATTTCTTTCCATTTTTCATGCCATCTATACAATTATACTTTCTCATGGTCAGCGAAGGAAAATAAAAGACAAAAGAATGTTTGATATCTCAACAATAAAAGAGGAAGCCAGGTTGTTGAGAAAGACTGTGTGGAGATGAGTGGAAAAAAAGGCAGATATTTCACCAGGAAGCAGGATATATATAAGTTAGAGAAACTTTCTGTGGCCGTGAAAAAGAGAATGAGAACGGGAAAGTAAAAGAACAGTAATAGATAGAGAAGGTTGAAAAGAGTAGCATTAAATATTGCTGTTAAGTATAAGAAACAGAAAGAATTAGTGAAAAAAGTAGAAAGGAAAAAAAGATTGAAAACCTTTGTATGTCTGTGGGATATGTGTGTGGACAGTGGGGAGGATTCCATAGGCAACCAAGACTCAAAAGTACCCAAAATGATGCCAGAATGCACAGTCAGTCTTTTGTCCCTTATTGAATGCCAGCGTACCTTGACACATTTTGGTACAGCCTTCCCATGGTCCATAGGGGTCCCATGTGAACATGTCACTCCTCTCTTCCAAAGGGATATTGAAGGAATAATGTACATCAGGGTTGTATAAATTACCCACACACAACACCTCAATAAGAATATAAAAGAACATACAATTAATACATAAAAATATATTCTTAAGACATCATTTTATATTTGATAATGTTAAGCACTTAACCAGTAGTTTACTAATATAATTAAATCTAAGTGTTATTACTGATGACTGAGAATTTACCTGCAAAATAAGTTCTTTCTCTTGTCGATTAGTACTATTAATTCTTTCAACTGCGTTATTTGATCCACTGTATTCAATCACAGTTCTTGTTCCTTGCACATTGATTTCTTTTTTTGATGTACTTAGAAGAAAATTTCCATTGAAAAGAAAATTCCCTTCAGCGTCAGATAATGCTGTAAAAGAATAAAGCATAACTCATGAAATAGTAACACCAATCAACAATACAGAAAACACTTGTTTAACTTTTTTTTGAGACGGAGTCTTGCTCTATCTCCCAGGCTGGAGTACAGTTGCACGATATTGGCTCACTGTAACCTTCGCCTCGCCTCTTGGGTTCAAACAATTCTCCTGCCTCAGCCTCCCGAGTAGCTGAGATTACAGGCATGCGCCACCACGCCTGGCTAATTTTTGTATTTTTAGTAGAGACGGGGTTTTGCCATGTTGGCCAGGCTGGTCTCGAACTCCTGACCTCAGGCAATCTGCCCGCTTCGGCCTCTCAAGTGCTAGGATTACAGGCGTGAGCAACCGCACCTGGCCTTGTTTAACTTTTAAAGTTCAAATCCTTTTTTGAAATTAATGCAAACGTAAATTAATGTTGAGGAAATAAACTTTATTTTACTGTAATGTGGGATTTTAACAATGTTAGGTAACTTCAGCACATCAGCCAAAGATATTAAAATAAATTCCCTTTATACTTTTCTATCTCAGATGGTCATCTTCTTTCATGAGGTATGTAGCTTCAGAACAAGCAGTGCGAAAGCAGAAAGAAGTCATGACCCCAGCAGACAGATTAGTTCAATCATCCTGGTCATCAATGGTAGGGAAAGAAGGAGCAGCCAGACTGCTGCAGCATTCCATTTATGCTTATCTTAGAAAAAAGGTACAAAGCTTTAAAACTCTAGGGTCGGGAGGCCGAGACGGGCGGATCACGAGGTCAGGAGATCGAGATCATCCTGGCTAGCACAGTGAAACCCCGTCTCTACTAAAAATACAAAAAAAATTAGCCGGGCCTACTGGCGGGTGCCTGTAGTCCCAGCTACTCCGGAGGCTGAGGCAGGAGAATGGCGTGAACCCGGGAGGCGGAGCTTGCAGTGAGCTGAGATCGCGCCACTGCACTCCAGCCTGGGAGACTGAGGGAGACTCCGTCTCCAAAAAAAAACAAAAAAAACTCTAGGGTCAACATTCTAGAAGGCCATGCAATGACTATGCCATTCTCTATACAAACGTCTAGATCTTCTATAGAAAAGCCCTCTATCCCTGTTAACACATACGTGGGTATCTGCTTTTCAGAATAATACTCCTATTTCCTTCTCTGTTCATGTCCCCTTCTTGTTCTCTCTTTTTCCCAGTGACAGACATTAAT
This sequence comes from Pan troglodytes, assembly GCF_028858775.2. Lineage (NCBI taxonomy): Eukaryota > Metazoa > Chordata > Mammalia > Primates > Hominidae > Pan > Pan troglodytes. Next base: position 52,406,097 of record NC_072408.2, on the reverse strand, counting down.
ATATACCTATAGAATATGTATATGTGTATATGTGTGTATATTTATTTATATACTATATATATACAAATAGAGAAGACAATTATATAGTATGTAATTAGTAACATTACTTTTTAAATATAAAATTACATGTCACCCACAATCATGCGTAGTAAAAAGAAATCAATGTGGGATAAAAACAATGGATTTAAGTTTAAGTTGTTGTGATTAATGTCTATGTAATCTTGGACAAACCTCATGCTCAGTTTCCTAAACTGCATAATAGAAATAATAAAAATTTCTATTTCAGTCTTTTAATCAGGATCAAGTTTGAAAAATGTTTGTAAGTGTGTGAATTGTAAAGTACTGTGCTATTTATTTTTAATTTTCAAGAGGATGTGTAATACCTAAAATTTTACACTAAGAAAACCCCCATATTAATCAAATACTTTTTTGCTTGCTTAAGTTATACTTTTCAATGGAATAATAACCTTTCCAGAAAACATTTGTTTGGCATTCCAGGAAACCTCACCGAAAGCGCACAATTATCTATGGCTAACTTCCTAATGTAAATACAATACCCCTCTGAAAAAGCAATATTGAAGGGATTATTGTAAAATAAATTTGGTGTTTCTGTGTATATGTGGACTAGTATAACTGTCTTTATGTATTACGCTGAATTCAATGAGGAACAAATAAAGTTCTATATTTAGTCTATGACATAGACATTCCTCTATTTAAGAATCTGCGCTTTATCAAATGTGGCTAGGTCTATTTAAGGGATTATTGGTTATGTTAAATTTAAGGGAAATAAACAAAACCTTTCTGGCTTAGAAAAAAAGTCTACACACATCACTACTTTTAGTTACCAAACGTCATAAACATAAATGTTTTAAAAATTCCTTCTATTGACATCACATGTCTATTTTACTCACTTCAATTTAGACTTTGATATTTCCGTTTATAATTTTCTCACAAAGTATATTGATACTTTATTGGTGAACATTTCTTTTTTTTTTTTTTTTGAGACAGTTTTGCTCTTGTTGCCCAGGCTGGAGTGCAGTGACACAATTTCAGCTCACTGCAACCTCCGCCCCCCAGATTCCAGCGATTCTCCTGCCTCAGCCTCCCGAGTAGCTGGGATTACAGGCATGCGCCACCATGCCAGGCTAATTTTGTATTTTTAGTAGAGACGGGGTTTTGCCATGTTGGTCAGGCTGGTCTCGAACTCCTGACCTCAGATGATCCACCCGCCTCGGCCTCCCAAAGTTCTGGGATTACAGGCATGAGCCACTATGCACGGCCAACATTTCTAATTTTTAAAGTTGAGAATAACCTGTGATCCAGTCCCAGAAAGATATGTTTGTCTACATTTGGAATCTAAGAGATACCTATTAAATTATGTATCTCCAATATGGTAGCATATATCTATGTAAATGTACTGAAGCAATATTTTTAGCACAAGGAAAAGAATTTCAACTAAATGTAAAAGGCTAATAAATCAAACTATTTATGTTTGATTTTAATAAATATTTTGCATTTTGTATTGAGGTGAAACTGATATAAAATTAACCATCATTAAACAAACAGTTCAATGGCATTTAGTATATTCACGATGACGTACAACCATCACCTCTATCTAGTTCCAAAACCTGTTCACCCCAGAAGGAAACCTTGTACTCATTAAGCAGTTGTTCCCCTTACATTTGGCTTTATAGTTCCAAATGCAATTCCTGAGATAGGCTGTTCATTATAGATTCAGATTGCCAGTTACATAAGTTAATTATTTGAGTCAATATTTCACATCTTATTTATGTACAGCAGATGCTTTCTCAATATCAGCTCTGCACCGTTGCCTACCTACTCCAGCTTGGTGAATTATAGATAACTCACTATTAAGATATTTCACAGGCAGAAGGAAAAGGTTTTTAAAGCATCATTTTCATGTTTGTGTCTAAAGTGAAATTCTTTAAGCCTGAAAGCTAATTTCTAAAAATAAATAACATAAATTAAGTTTATACTTTAGAAATAGCTAACAGACAATATACTGTGACTACATTCATTAACATATAAAAATGTGAAACCACAGTTCTTTTTCTGACTTTTTTAAATACAAGAGCTTTTAAAAAACTGTATTTAAATACTTTAGCTACATAGTAAAAAAAAAATTAAGAAAATTATTTAAAACATTTAACCCCAAAGAATTCTATAATTAATATTAGACAAAATGATAGAAGAGAATTTTATTCTAAATACACATGCAACTAATTGAATATAACTTCTGGTTATCTAAAATACTCACACGAGAAAAAAACTGAAAACAAATTATTGTTCAGAATTTCATTAAGTTTTTTTTTTTTTAAGTAATACATTTTTGAGTGCTTAAGAACATATGTATAGGGAGCCCTAAGCTCAGTATGAAATGAAATTGCATGTTTGCTAAAGGGACTCCTGTTGTCTTCCAAGAATTCACATCAACTACAGACTTCCATGAAATTGCACATGAGCCACATACTGGCTGTTGTTTACGAGAAATGTTTACCAAGGTAACTGTCATCTGGTTGTCCAGAATAGCTGTACTGACGAATGTCAACGTTTGTTGCTCCTGCGGGAATCTTTACAACAACATTATAACCTGCAATATAATTTTACATATGTTAAATTTCACAAAAAGCAGATGGCCCAGAGGTTATTACTGCTGAATGAATGAAAAATTCGAATAGCATAGTCAGACTTCATTTTGTTGGGTCTTTACAAAATTACACAGTGGTTATTCCTTTTGAGTCAGTACCTTACACAAATTACTGAGGATTGAGAAAAAGTGGTTGTTGTCAAGAAACAGAGTTTAAGATTCTTAACTTTTCCTAATCTTTTCCTACTTCTAATATTCTTAATATAGAATGGAATGAAGCTAGTATTTTAGCTCCTGAGACCCTTAGTACACATACCCATTTTTAAGCTTTGTTAATGCTTTTATATTTTATACTGGGAAAAAAATAGAAGATTTCAAATACAATTCACAAGTCCAGGAGATATTAAAATAATTGGTCATTGCTATGATATATTCACACAGACTCAGTAAACAGCAAAATAATGAAATTTTTCAATTTCATTATTGAAAAATCATAAAAAAGAAAAAGTTTAAAGCTCAAGTTTTAGTTTGTAGTATAAGCAGGAATCCCTTCATCTATTCCCCAAATTTTACATTATTTTTACAAGAATACTAATAAACTTGTTATGAGAAAAGTAAAAAGTTTACTCAAGTGAAATGAATGTAATATTTCCATTTTATGAGGCCAAATTCAGCGACATTGGCACTGCTCAAAAGAGGAAACATTTTATCTAACATACATTAAGAAAAAACATTTTCATGAAAACTAAAAACACTCACATTACATAGTTGTCCAAATACGCAGGTTTTTTAATATACAATTATTTATACTCTAAGGATATTATTCTAAGTTTTTCCTTTTCCTTATTTATTAGGATTTCCTCCTAGTTAACTGCACCATGAGTAAAAAGTAATTTTTCTCATACACTACCTTTGATAAATATGGAATTAACTTAAGAAGACAGTTCAAAAAGAGCTTAAATTTACAACCCTAATGTCAGACTATCTTGCATGTGTTTTAGAGCAGACTTATTTATATCTAAGGCATCACATTTTTAGTGTAAGACGATAAGAAATAGTTTCATGATTCGGTATACACTATATGCCTACTGGTTGTAGGTTATTGACCTACAAGAATAATTTTAATTAACCTCCTTTTCACTATAAAATATTCTCACCCATTACTTTTACTATTTATATCTTTACTATTTATTATATTTTTTTCAAGAAAGCAAGCCTAAGGCATTGCAAAGGTGACAAGATGAAGGCTACCACCAGGGGGCAGAAATGTGACAAATGCTAATCAGACCTTGCAAATAAGTTTAACGCGTTGTTCTATTTGCAAACTGATTAATGCACAGTACAATTTTCACAAGATTACATATTTGATCTTAATTTGGTTCATGTGGCTTTATCCTGGAAAAAATATTTTTCAGTAAATACAGACTGTAATAAGTATGTGCCATGCATTATAGAAGGGAATCAAATGTGTGTAGCTCCCAAGAAATAACTAGAAAAATCATATATCAAATCATCTAGTAACCGAGATTTGTAAATATCAGAGTCTAAAATGTACTATGTTTTTCACATACATAAAAACATAAATATTAAGTTTTAAATTATACTGTTTTAATGGAAGTAACAATTTGAACACACATGAACACAATTTAAAGCTGAACAGTCAGACTGTAAAAAATAGGCTAGGTGTGGTGGTTCATGCTTGTAATTTCAGGACTTTGGGAGGCCGAGATGGAAGGATCCCTTGAGGCTAGGAGTTTGAGACCAACCTAGCAACACATTGAGACCCATCTCTACAGACACACACACACACACACACACACACACACAAATTAGATGGGCATGGTGGTGAACACCTGTAGTTCTAGGTACTGGGGATGAGGAGGTGGAAAGATTGCTGGAGCTCAAGAGTTCAGAGCTGCAATGAGCTATGATTGTGCCACTGTACTCCAGCCTGGGCAACAGAGTAGCAACCTGTCTCTAAATAAATAAATGAATAAATAAGGTTGTAAGAAATAAATTTAATTTGCAAAGAAAGTTTTAAAGATCTGCTTTAATTATCATAAAAACAAAAAAAGTTTGCCCAGAAAACATTACAATGGAAAATACTTTACATAGTCTCATGATAATTTTGGAGAAAAATTAAATTATGGCCAATATGTGATCCAGATACTGCCTGGAAAATCAAATGTGACAATAATTCTGAAACATTTAATTCAGAAAATATTTAAGTTAATGGTTTCATCCTTCACCTTCAATCAACATTTTCTATGTACTATTAATAAGAAATGTAACAGATATGTCAAGTCATACCAAAAAAAGAAAGTGATTCAAGTAATGAAAATATTTGAAAGCAAGTTTCCTGGGAAAAATCACAAATATATACATTTTAGGTTATAGGGAAAAATCCATTTCATTAATGGGAGGATTATTCACATATCACACATCACAGTCAAATAGCACTGAATTTACTCTAAGAAATGCACCTAATACATTTTTAAGAATCAGATTTGCCTGGGGCAGGTGAATTCATTAATCAAGGATACATCTGGTCTAATACAGTATTTAATTTTTTTATATTTAGGAAATTTTTCCTTAACAATCATTTTGGACTAAAGGTATAGAGTAGACAAAACAGTAACAAAGAATTACTGTTACACCTTCTTTACAGACTCCATTATTATACTAAATAAAAGCGAAATCTAGAAACAAATACACAACTTACCATAATGAGAACTGTTGAAGACACCTGTTATTGTCTTGCATGAAGAGTTGTCCCCACCACACACTCCACATTTGTCTATCTTGGCACTGGAGTTTAACACGTGATCACAACCAGCTGCCTTCAAGACACAATTACAATCAATATTATAAGAATGACTAATTATGAAGAAAAGAGAGAAGATCCAAATACATACAATCAGATATGACAAAGGGGATTTACCACTGACCCCACAGAAATACAGATAACTCTCAGAGGCTACTATGAACACCTCTATGCACATGAACTAGAAAACCTAGAAGAAATGGATAAACTCCTGGACACAAACACCCTCCCAAGACTTGGAAGAAAGAGAATCTCTGGACAGACCAATAATGAGCTCTGAAATGGAATCAGTAATAAGTAGCCTACCATCCAAAAAAAGCCCAGGATCACACGATTCCCAGCTGAATTCTACTAGATGTACAAATAAGAGCTGGTACCATTCCTACTGAAACTATTTAAAAAATTGAGGAGGAAGGACTCCTCCCTAACTCATTCTATGAGGTCAGCATCATCCTGATACCAAAACCTGGCAGAGACACGACAGAAAAAGAAAACTTTAGGCCAATATCCTTGATGAATACTGATACAAAAATCCTCAACAAAATACTTGCAAACCAAATCCAGCAGCAAATCAAAAAGCTTATCCACCACAATCAAGTAGACTTCATCCCCGGGGTGCAAAGTTGGTTCAACATATGCAAATCAACAAATGCAATTCATCACATAAACAGAACAAAATACAAAAATCACATGATTATCTCAATAGATGCAGAAAATGCTTTCAATAAAATTCAACACTCCTTCATGTTAAGAGCTCTTCATAAACTAGGCATTGAAGGAACATACCTCAAAATAATCAGAGCAATCTATGACAAACCCACAACAGCTATTATACTGAATGGGGAAAAGCAGGAAGAATTTCCCTTGAAAACTGGCAGAAGACAAGGATGCCCTCTCTCACCACTCCTATTTAACATAGTACTGAAAGTCCTGGCCAGAACAATCAGGAAAAAGAAAAAAAGAAAGGGCATCCAAATAGAAAAAGAGGAAGTCAAACAATCCCTGCTGGCTGATGACATGATTATATATCTAGAAAACTCCATAGTCTTGGCCCAAAAGCTCCTTAACCTGACAAACAACTTCAGCAAATTTGCAAGATACAAAATCAATGTACAAAACTTACTACCATTCCTACACACCAATATTAACAAACTTGAGACCCAAATAAGGAACACAATCCCCTTCACAATGGCCACCAAAAGAATAAGATACCTAGGAATAAAGCTAACTAGGGAGGTGAAAGATCTCTACAATGAGAATTATAAAACACTGCTCAAAGAAATAGAGATGACACAAACAAATGAAAAATACTCTATGCTTATGGATAGGAAGAATCAATATCATTAAAATGGCCATACTTCCCAAAGCAATGTACACATCCAATGCCATTTCTATAAAACTACCATTAATATTCTTTATAGAACTAGAAAAAACTATTTTAAAATTCACATGGAACCAAAAAAAAGAGCCTGAATAGCCAAAGCAATCCTAACCAAAAAGAACAAAGCTGAAGGTGTCATGCTAACCAACTTCAAACTATACTACAGGGCTACAGTAACCAAAACAGCATGGAACTGGTACAAAAACAGACACACAGACCAATGGAACAGAATAGAAAGACCAGAAATAAGTCCATACAGCTACAACCATCTGATCTTCAACAAAGCTGATCAAAACAAGCAATGGAAAAAGGACTCCCTATTCAATAAATGGTGCTGGGATAAATGGCTAGCCATATGCAGAAGATTGAAACCAGAACCCTTCCTTAAATCATATAAAAAAATCAACTCATGATGGATGAAAGACTTCAATGTAAAACCTCAAACTATAAAAACCCTGGAAGACAACCTAGGCCATACCATTCTGGACACAAGAACTGGCAAAGATTTCATGATGAAGACACCACAAGCAATTGCAACAGCAAAAACTGGAAAATGAGATCTAGCTAAATTTAAGAGCTTCTGAACAGCAAAAGAAATTATCAACAGAGTAAATAGACAATCTACAGAATGGGGGAAAATATCTGCAAACTATACATCTGACAAAGGTCTACTATCCAGCATCTATAAGGAACTTAAATAAATTTACAAGAAAAAAAAAACAATCCCATTAAAAAGTGAGCAAAGAACATGAACAAACACCTTTTAAGAGAAGACATACATGCAGCCAACAAGCCTATGAAAAAAGCGCAATATCACTGATCATTAAAGAAATGCAAATCAAAACCAAAATAAGATAGCATCTCACACCAGTCAGAATGACTATTATTAAAAAGTCAAAAAATAAAAGATGCTGGAAAGATTGCAGAAAAGAGAACGGTTATACACCGTTGGTGGGAGTGTAAATTGGTTCAACCACTGTGGAAAGCAGTGTGGCGATTCCCTAAAGAGCTAAAAACTGAACTACTGTTCAACTCAGCAATCCCATTACTGGATATATACCCAAAGGAATATAAGTTGTTCTACCATAAAGACACATGCAGGTGTGTGTTCATTGCAGCACTATTTACAATAGCAAAGACATGAAATGAACCTAAGTGTCCATTAATGGTAGACTGGATAAAGAAAATGTGATACATATACACAAAGGAATAGTATGCAGCCATAGAAAAGAATAAAATGACGTCTTTTACAGGAACATGGATGGAGCTGGAGGTCATCATCCTTAGCAAACCAACACAGGAACAGAAAGCCAAATATTACACGTTCTCACTTGTAAATGTGAGCTAAATGATGAGAACATATGGGCACAAAGAGGGGAACAACACACACTGGGGCCTGCTGAGGGTGGAGGGTGGGAGGAGCGAGAGGATCAGAAAAAGTAACTATTGGATACTAGGCTTAGTATCTGGATGATGAAATAATCTGTACAACAAAACCCTGTTACGCGAGTTTACCTGTATAAAAAACTTGCATATATACCCCTGAACCTAAAATAAAAGTTAAAAAAAAAAGAATGACCAACTATAAGCATGGCGCTTTAAAGTTTACAAAGTTCTTTTCACAAATATCCTTTCAATTAACAGGAGATTCAGTACAACAGAATTGTTTCAAAATATGTACTCATCTAGTTGTATGTCAACATTTTCACATATTCATTTAAAAAGCCAAGTTTATTAAAGGGTCATCCACAGACCTCCTGCATCAACATCACATGGGGTGGTATTTAAAAAGACAGTATCCCAGATCTTCTGAATTATAATACTTGGAAATAAAACCTAGGAATCTGCATTGTAACACTGACATTGATTCCAATACCCACTGTCATTTGAAAACCACTCTTAAAAGAAATGTAATTCAAAGAGACTAAAGTATGAGTATGTAAGTAACACATTAGAATACTCCAAAAAGATGACTTCCATGGTTATTATTTTAACTCATGACCTTAGAACTCTGCAAATAGTCTTAGCTTCAAATAAGTATTTAAAAGTAACGTTTTCTCTAAAACTAATACCCAGCATAACAGTGCTTATTTTTAAAAATGAATGAATAAATGAATGAATATACAAGTAGATGGCTTGTTCCAGAAATTTCAAAAAAACAAATGCAGCTCCTCTCCATGAAGAAGCTGTCCTCGGCATACATTGCAATAACTCTTTCCATTGTTTGGAATGGCCCTCTAAATTTAGTGATCAGCAAAGAAAATTTCTTAAGCCTAGTGAATTTTTTTATATACAAGGCAGATATTTTCAAAATCAAAATGTTAAGCATATATTTTCTGAAAGTAGTATGCCTCTATATGTTCAGATAATCTTCATCATAACTTTTGCATTGTCATATGACTTTATGCCGCTAATTTAAAGCACAACTTTTTTCAGGCCACTGAATAACCTTTTCAGTATTTAAACTGTTTCCGACTTAAATTATTTTAATTCTCTTTGAACATCTCATTAGCTCTTTGGGTGAAGAGCCTTTATCACTGAGATAACGTAAAAGGTATTTGTTTATGGGGAGATGAAGTTGGCCCTATAGAGCTCCACTTCAACTGAAGGAATAAGTTCATAACTTATACTTATATTTTTAATTATTTTTATCTTTTATTTTCAAATTGACAGATAACATTGTATGTTTTTATCATGTACAACATAATGTTTCGAAGAATATCAATACATTAAGGAATGGTTAGATCTAGCTAATTAACAAATGCATAACCTCACATAGTTATCATTTTTGTGGTGACAGCACATAACATCCACTAAAAATAGAACTACCATATGATCCAGCAACCTCACTACTTCCAAAGGAAATGAATTTAGTATATCAAAGAGATATCTACACTCCCATGTTTATCACAGCTCTATTCACAATAGGCAAAATATGAAATCAAACTAAGTGTCCATCGGTGGATGCATGGATTTAAACAATCTGGTTTATATACAAAATGGTATATTATTCAGCCATAAAGAAGAGGAAACCTCGCCATTTGTGACAACATGGATGAACCTGGAGGACATTGGGTTAAATGAAATAAGCCAGACACCAAAAATCAAATACTATATGATCCCATTCATATGTGGAATCTAAAAAAGTTGATCTCATAGAAGTACACTTACTATATTCTTTAGACCACATTCACTATCTTAGTTCTCAAACTCGCCATCCATTCTCAAGACTGCCATTGCAATGTTTGTGCTTTAACTCAGCATCTCATCTGCTCTGACCTACAACCCTGTTAAATGGACCACCTGCCTCCAATCTTCTAAACCCAGTATTTTGAAGATTACAATATGCAAATCGAATCACATCTCTCCCTTGACTTCAAATGCTTCTATGTGTTTCCAAGGAGTTAAGAAAAAAAAAAAGTACATTTGACAACCATCTGCTAGTCCCTAACTCCAACTCTGCTCCCATACTTCCTCATCTTCCTAAAACCTACTCATTTCAATACTTAGCACAAGTCTTATGCGCTCCATAAAAGGTTCTCTGAATCCTTTACCCACCTCCCCATAAAATAAGAAACTCCTTTCAATATCTCCATGCTACCTTGCAGATGACCCATAGCACTACATTCTAATTGTTTACATGCCTATTTCCCCCACAAATCTGTGACCATCTTGGAAGTGGGGTTCTCTGCTCCAATCTTTTATCCTGGTGACTTGAACAGTATCTGACATCTAGTAGCTACTCAATCAATGTTTGTTGAATGTACATAAAAAATAAGTGACAGAGAGCTGGAAAGGGGAAAGGAGAATATCAATGGTTTCAACGGACAAGGAAAACGTTACTGTAGAAGCTTATATTTAAAGTAGCAAAATCTCCTTACAATCCTTGTATCTTATTATTTTCTATCTTTTTAGGAAGCTGACCTCATTCCTATTTTGATTATGAGTACAATAGACCACAGAAAGTCATCAAATTTATCTTAATGCTTTGTTGAGGCATTCTTGATGACAGAGAATTCCCAGTAACCAGGCTAACCATACTTCTATAGATAGCATGATAACAAAGGTTGCTTTGTTGGAATGCATAAGAACATATGCTGAAATAGTAAAAGTAATATTTGGTTATATAAATCGAAAAAAACATTATTCTTAAAGTCACTTTAAATCTAATAGAAACTTATAGTTTACTTACCATACACTGGCCTTGAACACAGATGTCATGAGTTTCAGTTCCACAAGGAGTACCATCTTCAACCATATCCTTCAATAGGTAGAAATAATTGGTTCCAGCAACCTGACAATAGAGTTTACAACGATCCTTTGTGCCAACTGTAAAAAAGAAAAAGGTCAAATTTTTCATGTATAATAATAAAGCTATGTGTTCTTATGTCTCAGAAAAATTTACATCAAAGAAACAGCATAATTTACTTACTGCCACTGTATCTTGGAAGCCACCTCACATTAGAGGGAATGCCACTGATGTCCAAATGTTTACCATTAAAATCAGAGCACTGCTTCTCTCGAAAGTCTTGTGTGCCTTTTGGACATGAATCAGTATTACATGATCGAAATTTCATCCTGCGGCCCACACAGTAATTTCCTCCGTTTCTTGGCCTAGTCAAATTCATTACATTTTAAAGCACATCAGTACAACATTATTTGTGCCACTTACTTCTAAAAGTTCCATTCTTTTCCAGGATCTAGAAAACCAGTGAAGTCCCACTAACACTTTTTAACAGAAGTATGTAACATGAGTTTTAAGCAATTCTATGGATAACGAACCACAAAAATATCCACCTTAACGTGGACAGTGAGCCTAGAGGGCAGAAACGATACCTTATTCTTGACTAGGTTAACTAGCAAGAAACCAACAATGGAAGTTTTTCTTAAACTTCCAAAAAAGGGTTTGCTCACTTTCTGGAAAGAAGAAAAGACATGTGGTGAGCCAAAGACAATAACAAAGGCAGATGCCATGTTAAATAAAAAGGAAATGTATATACATCTGTCATGTATATCTTATTTATCACTCAATTCAAGGAGTTTTATGGTATCAATCTATATCCATGTTATTTTGGCTTATGCTGGAAAATAAAACTTTTTGCAGAATTTTTGGAATATAAAGACTTCTAGTATAATTTATCCTAAAATTTAAATGAACCAAGATTTTATTCAGAGTAAGTCACATTTCTGCATTAAAAATGCTTATTAATAATACTTTAAGTAAAGAGTATCATATTGCTTACCAACTTATATATCATATATACAACAAAAACATTAATTTAAAATCTTAATGCAATATCTAAGCCCTTTTAAATAGTTTGATGAGGGGGAGATATGCTTTAGTACTTATTCAGCTAAAGACAATGATGCGTCTATAACACAAGAAGCAGAGAAAATAAAGTATCACATGTCACAATGCACAAAATGGTAAAAAATTGGTAACCAAACTATATATGTTATCCAGAAGATCCGAAACATAAGTGAAAGTAGCCAGGATGTTTCATTAGGCATACAGTAAATGTGAAAATGCCATTATATAACCATCATTCATATTTATATTTCAAAATTTATACTAAATTAAAAAACAAAAAAATGAAGAAAATGGATCTCAGTTCAGATTATAAAATTTAATCTATTTAGGTTTTTTTTTTAAATGTCTGAATCTACCAAAATATAAATCAATGTGGCTTAAAGTGCTCCAGAAATTTTCTGAATCTCAGAAACTTACGGACTGACCTCCAGTTTTAGAAGTGAGTGAAACTGATGTTTACTTTCTGGTGCCTTGAGATAATCTTAATTTATAGTGACATAAAAAAGACATACTCAGGACGATTACAGCGCCTGGTTGCACTTTCGATTCCGCCTCCACATGTTCTTGAACAAGAACTGTAAGGTTCCCATGGTCCCCATTCACCATTTACAGGACGTGTTTCCGTTTCTTTGTTTACACATAGCCCATGACGGCAATGCTATAAAAATAATAAGCACAAAAAGAAATGATGCGTGTCTCTAATTAGAACATCACAAAAATTATAATAGCAGCATAAAGATCAATAGAAGAACAAACTAAACAATTTGAAGCTAGCTGTTATTAATTCAGATTACATTTGAAATGATTTTATGAATATTTCCTACCTACTGAGTAAGATCTGTGGAATAGAAAAGGAGTGTAATATTTCTCCTGGCTTTAAGATTTAGAGTGTCATTGGGGAGGAAGGAAAAATTAAATAGTAAAATGGAATATGGCGGGTATTTTTTGAATAGAAGAAACCAAATACCAGGTTAATATGGTATATTTCCATCCTTCCACTTTTTTACTCAAAGTATCTATACACTCTTCCACTCTTATAAAAAGCTTTCTACTTTATTCTATCGGAAGTCTCAAATGACAACCTTGTTCCTTTACTTTCATCAGGAAAATGGAAACTTACAGAAGAATCTACCCACAGTCTCTCACCACCTGTTCTACCCATTCAACAGCATCTGCACTCACATTCAGCCTTGCTACCTGTTAGCACACATGGAAAATTCACTATCCCAGACAAAGTCAATCCCCCTGCTTGTGCACTTAATCCATCCCTTCTCACTACACCAAACATCACTCCAGCAATTCTCTCATCTCTTCTATATCATCATTTCAGTGATATCTAATCAAAGTATGACCATGCACTCATGCCAGTCTATGAATTAGTTACCAGACTGAGAGACAATAACACAACTTGAGAGTAAGCATTAAGAAATTTTTGTAAGATTTTTACAGAGAAATTTTATGTCTAAGTAAATAATTTAAAAATTGGCTTATGTTTATTTCTAATTGTGGCAAAACATGCATAACATAAAATTTACCATCTTAGCCATATTTAAGCATATAGTTCAATAGTGTTAGGTATACTCATTGTTGTGCAACCAATCTCCAGAACTTTTCCATCTTGCAAAACTGAAGCCCTATACCCATTAAATGACAACTCCCATTTTGTCCTCCCTGCTACCTCCTGGTAACCACCATTCTACTTTCTGTTTCTATGAATTTGACTACTCCAGATAGTTCATACAATTGGAATCATATAGTACTAGTCTTCATGTGACTGGCTTATTTCACTTAGCATAATATGCCCAAGCTTCATCCATGTGTCAGAATTTTCTTATTAAAAATGAATAATATTCCACTGTATGTCGTCTTAGTCCATTTTGTGCTGCTATATAAGAAAACCCAAGATTGGATAATTTATAAATAACAGAAATTCATTTCCCACAGGTCTGAGATCTGGGAAATCTAAGGTCAAGGTACCGGCAGGTTTGGTGTCTGATGAGGCCTTTCTCTTCTTCCAAGATAGCACCTTGCACACTGCATCCTCTGTAGGGAGAGAATGCTGGATCCTCACAGAGCACAATGCAGAAGGACTGAGACAGCTCAATCCTGAAGGCCCTTTTATAAGGCATTAAACCCACCGGTGAGGGAAGAGCCATTATGCCCTAGTCTTATCAAACAGGCCCCATCTCCCAATACTGTTACACTGGCAATTAAATTTCAATATGAGTTTGGGAGGGGGCAAACATTCAAACCATAACATATGCATTTACCACACTTTATTTATCCTTTCATCCGTCAATGGACACTGGGTTGCGTTCATCTTTTTTTTTTTTTTTTTTTTTGAGATGGAGTCTCGCTCCGTCACCCAGGCTAGAGTGCAGTGGCGTGATCACAGCTTACTGCAACCTCTGCCTCCCACATTCATGTGATTATCCTACCTCAGCCTCCTGAGTAGCTGGGACTACAGGCGCACGCCACCACACCCAGCTAATTTTTGTATTTTTAGTAGAGACAGGGTTTCACCATGTTGGCCAGGATGGTCTCAAACTCCTGCTTTCACCTTTAGATATTGTGAAAAATGCTGCTATGAGTATGTGTGTACAAATATCTCTTTGAAATCTTGCTTTCAATTCTTTGGGTATATGTCCAGAAGTAGAATAGCTGGAGAATATGATAATTCGATTAATAATTTTGTGAGGAATGGCCACACTGTTTCCCACAGAAAAATATGGCTTATATTTTGGATGTCTTTTTTGCATTTCATTTTCCTAGTCAATAATTTTTATTACTTTGTACAAAAGTATCAGTTTATAAATAATCAGAAATTTTAAAAAAGAACAAAGACAATATTTTACTACAGATAATTTGCAAAGTGGTTTCCTAGATTATCACTACAGATAATTCACAAAGTAGTTGCCTAGATTATTCTCATTAACATACAAACACAGCTGTTATTTCTCTCACTTTAAGAAAACAATAGCAACAACAAAACCTTTCTTAGATCTCACTGCCCTTACCAGCTACTGCCCTGCTTCTCCTTGAAAGAGTCGGCCATGTACATTCTTTAACTCCCTATCTATTCCCTCATAACCCCGCCCCATGAGGAATATATCCTATTCCTCCGTGAATCTGCTCAAATTGTTAGAAATGCAAAATGCTTGTTCCTTGGTGCTGCAAAGAAATAGCACTCGAACATAAATTTAAGTTTCTCAGCAAGGCAATTTTTCCTTTCTGCAAAAACGGTGCTCCTCACAGATGGAACAATGGCAAGAGCACACCTGGACAGGGCAGGGGCAGGAGTTCTTACTCCTGACACAGATAGCCCCTACTGCTGTGTCATTCCCTACTGGCTAGGGTTGGACCGTATAGTCTAAGCTAATTACGATTGGCTCTTTTAAAAAGAGCAGGAGTACAAGCCAGAGTGGCGGGGTGAGTAGTTTGGTGGGAAGGATGGTTAGGAACAGGTAACTAAAGATGACTTAGGTCAGAGCAGGTAACCAGGGGAACAGATATGAATTACTGATTAGGAATGGCAGGAAAGTTGTTTACTGAAACTAGAGACAAGGAGGCAAAAAGAACCAGGAAGTTAAACTTTAAAATGGAGAATCAAAGAATAAGAGAGCCAAACATACTGACATACTGATTCTTTGAAGAGAAACCTGGGGTTCACTATATTTAACAATGTGTAGGACACCAATAGCCAGTTCTTATTCTCTGTCTTCCTTGACTTATCAGCAATGTGTGCACAATTAATCATGCTTCTTCTTTGACATAATTTTTTTCTCTTCATTTCCAGGGCTCTACACACTTGGTTTGCTTCCTTTCTTCAAAACTAATTGTTCTCATTTTCTTCTGTTGTTTTTTCTTTTTCTTTGTGACAACTTAGTGTTGGAATGTTTCTCCAGGCTCACATCTAGTTTTTTTATTCTTTTCTGTTAACAGTCACTTCTAGTCCAGATCTCTCTCTTAAATTCTCTTCTTCTCTGTGACAACTTAATGTTGGAATGTCTCTCCAGGCTCATATCTTGGTTTTTTAACTCTGTACTACTAAGAGTTACGTCTAGTCCAGATCTCTCTCCTAAACTCCGGACTCATATATATGCCTACTTACTTATGACTATTTACTGGAATGTCTAATAAACATTTCAAGCATAGCATATCCAAAACTGAATTCCTGCCTTCCCAACTCAAAACCTACTTTTACCAAGTTGATCTAAGTTGTTCAGCCAAAAGCCTAGTCATCATTTCTCTTCTTCCTCTTTGAACATTCCACATCTGATACATCAGCTAGAATAAATGTTCTAGTTCCTTTTAAAATATATCAAAAATTGACCTTTCATTATCTCACTACTACTACTCTGGTTTGAGCACTAGCATCCCTTACTTCTATCACTGAAATAGCTAAGTAGATGTCTGTTTCCACTCTTGTCCCTGACAGTTTAGCCTTAACACAGTTGCCAGAATGATCTCTTTTTAAACTAAGTCAAATCAGGTATGAATCCATTCAAATCTTTCATTATTTTACTTTGAGTAAATATGCAGTTCTCACAATGGCCTGTGTGAACCCCAAAAATTTATGACAGGTCTCAGTTAATTTAGAAAGTTTATTTTGCCAAGGTTGAGGGCATGCCCATGACATAGCCTCAGGAAGTCCTGATGACATGTGCCAAAGGTGGTCGGGGCACAGCTTATTTTTATACATTTTAGGGAGACATGAGACATCAGTCAATACATAAGAAGTACATTAGTTCTCTCCAGAAAGGTGGAGACAGCTCAAAGCAAGCCCCTCCCCACCCCTCAATGGGGACTTCTAGGTCACAGGTAGGTGACAGACAGATGGTTGCATTCTTTTGAGTTTCTGATAAGTATTTCCAAAGGAGGCAATCAGAATATCCATCTATCTCTGTGAGCAAAGTGATGACTTGAATAGACTAGGAAGCAGGTTTGTCCTGAGTCGTTCCCAGCTTGAAGGGTCCCAAGATATTTTTCTTTCACACCTGCAATGCCCTACGAAATCTTCCTTCAGTTACTTCTTATAAGTCTCTTTCTCTCTTCACTTCACTCCAGCTAAAATGTCCTCCTTGCTCTTCTTTGAATACTCCAGGCATACTCCAGACTTAGGAGCTCAGCTGTTCCCTTTGTTGGAAACTCATTTACCCCAGATATCCTCATAGCTAACCCTCTCATCTCCTTTAAGACAGCTAATTTGGTAACTTCATATAATGTCTGTCCTGACCATCATATTTTAAATTGCAATCTGCCCTCTCCTACTATAAAACTTCTAATCAGCTTCCTGCTCTATTTTTCTGGTGTGTGGCACCAATCAGTTTGATGGTACTATTATATTAATTATTTGTAATATTCTAGTCTCCCTCTAGAACTTGAGCTACATAAGGGCAGAGATCTTGTTGAGAGACAGGACTAGCTGGATTACCTAGGCTGACTAAGAATCCCCAAGCCTAGCTGGGAAGGTAACTGCATCCACCTTTAAATACAGGGCTTGCAACTTAGCTCACACCCAACCAATCAGGTAGTAAAGAGAGCTCACTAAAATGCTAATTAGGCAAAAACAGGAGGTAAAGAAATAGCCAATCATCTATCACCTGAGAGCACAGCAGGAGGGACAATGATCCGGATATAAACCCAGACATTCAAGCCTGCAATGGCTACCCTCTTTGGGTCCCCTCCCTTTGTATGGGAGCTCTGTTTTCACTCTATTAAATCTTGCAGCTGCACTCTTCTGGTCCATGTTTGTTACGGCTGGAGCTGAGCTTTCACTTGCCGTCTACCACTGCTGTTTGCTGCCATCGCAGGCCTGCTGCTGACTTCCATCCCTCCGGATCCAACAGGGTGTCTGCTGTGCTCCTGATCCAGCGAGATGCCCATTGCCGCTCCCCACAGGGCTAAAGGCTTGCCATTGTTCCTGCATGGCTAAGTGCCTGGGTTCATCCTAATCAGGCTGAACACTAGTCACTGGGTTCCATGGTTCTCTTCCATGACCCATGGCTTCTAACAGAGCTATAACACTCACAGCATGGCCCAAGATTCCATTCCTTGGAATGGTCAGAGAAAACGAGGCTTGCCGCCATCTTGGAAGTGGCCTGCCACCATCTTGGGAGCTCTGGGAGCAAGGACCCCCTGGTAATATTGTCTGTTTTGTTAACTCATGTATCCTACAGCAACAGAAGAAAATGAGAAATAGTGTACCTAAAATAGTGCCTGACATAATAGGCCCTTGATAAATCTTTGCTGATTGAATGAAACCTACAGCCAAGCTTATAGCAGTAAAAATGCTTTGTGCTCTCCATTAGAAAAAGTCATTCAATATAAGAAAGCCATATTAGAAGTGAAAAAAAAATCGTAATGTACTATGTGCATGTGCATTTTGTTAGCATCTTGCACAAAAAATTTAAGTAATCCTTACTCTTTTTAAAAAATAATTTCATAGACTAGAGCATGAAAAAGTTATAACGTTATACTATTCACCATGTAGTAAAATTAACTCATTATCAGAAGGGTTCACCATGGCTTCACACAAATTGATTTACTACCAAAAGTGTTCAGCACACACACTCATTAGATAGTCACAAGATAAACAGAATAAAGAAGAATGTTAAGGCAAAATTATAGAATATTTGTTTCAAATGTCCCTTCAATAAAAGGTTTATTTAATACTGAATACAGCTAAATATATAGGGGTTCACTGTGTTTTATTAATTTTAAAAAGATAATTTATACCTATTATAATCCACATGATGCTACCCCAAATACCACCTTTGCTTTCAATCTGCATTGGCTCTAAAGTAAATCTTAGCATCTCATCACATTTACCTTGAATCTCAATAAATCCATGCCTATCCTACCATCTCATTGGGAAAATTTTCAAATGGCTAATAAGCACATGAAAAAATGCATAAGATTGATAATAATCATGGAAATACAAGTTAAAACCACAATGAGATTCCATTTTATACCTAGTAGAATGGCCAAATTTTTTTTAAAGACTAACAGTATCAAAAGTCGGCAAGAAATACAGAGTAATTGGAACTTTACTCCATTGCTAGGGGGAGTCTAAAATGGTGCACATACTTCAGAAAACTGTTTGGCACTGTCTTATGATGTTAAACATACACTCACCCTATAATCCAGCAATTCTACACCAAGAGAAACACAAACGTATGTCTACAAGAAGACTTGTACAGGGATGTTCATGGCAGCCTTATTCATAATAACCAAACACAAGAAATGATTCAAATATCTATTGACAGGAGAATTGATAAATTATAGTACATCTGTATAGCTGAATTATACTGTGGTATAAAGGAATGAACTGCTAATGCACACAATAATATGGATGAAGCTTAAAAATATTATGTTGAACAAAAGACGCCTGTCCCATTCCACTCCTTCAAAAAAGATGACGCTGTATAGTTCTACTTACAACAAGAACAAGAAAAAAACGAATCTCTGGAAATAAAAATCAGAATAGGAGTTTTCTCTGGAAGGAAGGAGAGTTGTCTAGATAGAGGCACAACTAAATTTTATATATATATATTTATTTTTTTATTTTTTTATTTTTTTTTGAGACGAAGTCTCACTCTTGTCCCCTCGTAGTGCAAAGGCGTGATCTCGGCTCACTGCAACCTCCGCCTCCCAGGTTCAAGCGATTATACTGAATCAGTCTCCTGAGTAGCTGGGATTACAGGCGCCTGTCACCACGCCTGGCTAATTTTTGTATTTTTAGTAGAGATGGGGTTTTGCCTTGTTGGCCCGGCTGGTCTTGAACTCTTGATCTCAGGTGATCCGCCTGCCTCAGTCTCCCAAAGTGCTGGGATTACAGGCATGAGTCACCGTGCCCAGCCACAACTGAACTTTTTAAAGTGATAGAAATGTTCTCATTTTTATTGGGATGTTGGCTGTATGTGCATCCACATTTGTTAAAATCCTAAGATCTATGCATTATACTCATATATACCTTAATTTCAAAAAATCATGTTTATGCCCTAACTGGATTTAGAATATTAATAAATTAGCTATAAATAGTATATCTCTTAATATTTGTAAATATATCAATGACATTTTTGCCACAAGCAATCAATCCTGAAGGTTCATGGCATACAGTAACTTGAAAAGTTGCTAAGGAACAGAGGAGGGTGCCAGTCCTGGATTTTAATCAGGTGAACATCTTGGAGCACATCTTCAAATGTGCCAATATCAGCAGCCCAGCATTCATACTTCAAAAAGATTTTTTTTCCTCTGCTGAGCCTCAGGTAGTCACTCTCACAAATACCACCTCTTACTCAAAAAGCTATCTACTAATACTAGTCACAGGAACCGAGAAAAAAGTAAAGTCCTTTAAATAACTCTTATCCACCAAACAGAAACATTATATAAAGATTGAATTTTAAAATTCAAAGCCAGCTGAACTGAAAAAGCCCACTAGAACTTTCGTCCTAAAATTACAAAAAGGTTATTAGTGTGTTAGATGAATTCAATGAGTACTTCAGCTGCTACAAAACTTGAAGTTCCAAATAATATATTAGTAACCAATTAATTTGTAATGTGAGCAATATTCACAGGAAACACACACCTTTTGATGCAAGTGATTCAAGAGAAAAGTATTAGCTATTATAAATATTTCAAGGAAGCAAGAAGTGGTAAAGGCAAAGTTCAGCTACTGAACTGACCTTATTTTTAAGCAGTTTATCTTTTTTGGCTAATGTGAAGGTAACAAAGAGGCACAATTAGCCAATCCATTGCCAAGGAAGTGTTCCTTTTACACTGAGGGAGCTCAGAGATGCTGACAGACTAAACACTTAATGTAGTCAACACTGGCCACTGAGGCCATCCTGGAGCACAAAGTACACTCTGACTTCATCCTCTCACAAGACACTTTTCATTATCATGGTGAGCGTTATTCAACATCATGTTGACAGCTTTAGATAAGTTCATGACTGTTGGAATAATAAAGACCTAGCATGGTAGGTGGTTGATTTTAGCGGTATAATGTATCTTGATACACTTAGAAACAATAAAGGTCTAAAGAAGCCACTTAAAACTTTCAATTGTATTAACGGAATTTTAAGGGATAAAATGTATGAAATGAAAACATCCCTGAATTTGGAGAATTTACCAAAATATTAGGACTGTTATATCTGTCCTCAATTTTAATAATAATGTTATAATATACATAGATAACTATATATCCATGTAATTATTTATATGCTAACTATACAAAACTTTAATATTCATCTGCCATAGCTTAGAAATAGGGTAAAATTAAAGATTTAATTCATTGACAATGTACTATATCAAACAAACATGGCAATAACATTAATTCGACTAGCTGAAGAAAAGTTGACAGCAAATAACAAACAGAGTGCTAAAATGCAGAGCAATCACATCCTTGGATAATATCTTCATACAAGACTCACCCTTCAAGAAAACCTACCATTCCAGGACCGCAGTCTGTTCCATCTGCTGGTGGCACGTGTTGAGTGAAACAGCCTTTGTGAAGCTTTTCTGTGCTTGTGCACCACAGATGCATGCATATATTCTCCTGAGTAACAAAAGGCAGGCAAGCCAGTGTAAAGATAACACCACAACACTGGTTCAATTCAGTATTACACATTGATTTATAAATTGATCTGTTTCCTAGTTCTATGGTATAAGCTGAAACTAATCAGCAAATTTTTTTACTAAGTTCTAGTCATTAATTTTCTTCTAAATACATAAAATTGTGACATTTTCTTTAAAACTTTTTAAAAAAACATTGAATAGGAGTTATGAATTGGAGTGGAAATTTTCAAAATTATTTGAGATAGTTTTCTCTCTTTACAAGATATCTTTCTAAAGAACTTTTTATTGTTAAATGTTATTCATAAGAATTTGCCAAAAGCCGCTTTTGATACAATGGTGGAATGTATGAATAATCTGCATTGAAATAATGTATAATGTATACTGAAGTTTCCTATTTTGTGAATATAATGCATACTTTCAACTTTTGAACAAAGGGCTCTGAAGGTTTCGAAAGAAACAAAAGTCCACAGAGAGTCATATGAGCTATACCCAATATAATTCCTTTCTTTTTCTGAATTTAAATTCAAAGTTTATTTAGTGTCTAAATCAGATTGGAAAGAAATATATCTTTTACAATGATATTTTAAGGTAAATCTTCCCCATTTCACAGTGAATGTTTAAAGGCTTATTGAAATTTAAGGTTTTAGGAAGAATAGTCGCTATATGAAATAAGTTTTGCCTGTCCTACATTCTCTAATTAATTAATTCTTTCAACATTCAATAAGCGTTTATTTTGTGGCATGTACTGTGCGACAAATCCTAAACTGGACCCTAGGAATAGATATAGATATTTATTTTAATGACTGAGTAAGTCTACATTCCGGAATTGGTCCAATGATCCTCACAACCTAGTAGGGAGGGAAGCAATTAGGCAAAAATATATAGGGAATAAGGAAAACTGAATGAGTACTCTACATGGAAAAGTAAAGCATGGATTCACCAAAGCAGTGACATTTATTCTAAACTAAATCCTAAATTTACCCCCATATAAAAGAAAATCATAATTATAGATCTAATAAAAGTGTTAGGATCAACTATTTCAATGACAAAGGTATCTCATCTATGAAAAATCCTCAAAATATTATAAAATAATAGCTCAATGAAAAACTAAACAATATGCCCCAAATTTAATTCTTTTGAATTCAAATATATGTAAAGGAAAATGTACTCTATTAGTTAGATTCCTGGTGCCTTTAAAACAATTCAGATTCAAAACACCTATATTTTCTCCTTAACCTCAAAATAATATCATTTGAAAATAAATATATCAATGATTTTATTTTCAAATTATATAACTTCCCTATTTTCTAAATGAGAATACTTCATAGGAATTTGAGAGTTAACAAAGATAATTTTTAAGTACCCAAAACAGTACCTGACACATAATAAGTAGTCAATAAGTTTTAATTTTCCTTTTCTTAACCTCTTTTTGATAAATACTAAATTATCAGACTTAAAAGCTATATTTAGTTCAAGAGAATAAACACATTTTGAAATATATTCTAAGTATAACTTTATGGCAATTTTTGAACAAAATAAAGGAATTTTCTTTTCTTACTATATGGGGACACATTTGTGACCCAGGACCAAACGCAAGCTCACACTGCTTGTTTCCATCATATCGTGATCCAGGAAGTTCTGAAGGCAGATTATATATTTCTTCATGTGGTTTGTCAAGAAGACATTCCCCGTAACCAGTACTGTAACAGTGACAGAAAATAAAATATTGTGAATACACATGGATGCATTCCAGTATGATTCTTTATCACATTTTTTGTAGTTCTTTACTTTCAAAGAGAATATCAGTATTTATTCATAACTTTAAAAACCAACTCACATCAATATCAGTATAGCAATGTTCGTACACATAAGGATGACCTCACAGTTTACAAAGGATCTTTAATATGCATGTTTGCACTTAATCCCCACAACCATCTTGAAGGTGGCAATTTTAAAAAATGATAAGCAATAAACACAAATTCATCAGAACATTATTTATGAAACATACATCCATATCACACTTTTGGTCTACTTTGCTATCCAATTAATGCCTCAAGTGTAAGGACTAACTGTTAAAATGTTGGAAAAATAAGTTTTAAAATCACTTGAGAAAGTATATTTCTAGTCCTAAACAACAACAACAACAACAAAGAAGCTTCAAAAAGTTTTATGCTGTCTCCACCTCAAGAGGTCTTTCAAGGTGGGAGTATAGCAGAGTCAAGATCACTGGCTTTGGGAGCTTACATTTTGGTTCCCATCAATTCCTAAGATGCATGGCCATGTAAGAATTTTTTAATCTCCCTCTCTCCCTGAACCACAGTCTCCTCATCTGTAAATTGAGAGTGGTAATATCTTTTAACATGCTATCAGAATACATGATATGTTTGAATGACTTAGGAAAAACATGAGAAATATACGTATTACTCCTAATTTACCATGCGATGTCCAGTATGCAGAAAACTCTGTGGAAATATACAGCTATTCCAATTGGGCTAAGAGCAACAATTTGTCCCACTGCAATAATTAAAATAAATCTTTTTTGAAAAATTTTACTGGCTAAAAGGAAAAATATAAATTTTCCAATTAAATGAACATGTAAGCTTAAAAATTTCCTTTGAAGAAAATCAAAATATTACCCCCTTCTAAAAAGAAAAGTGCACCATTGGTATTTTTACATGTCACATCAGTATTTTTAACCATTGAACAAAGCTATATACAATTCTGTACAGATCAGCAAGTATAAGTTGTGCTTTTAAGTCAAGCTCCTATAGAAGTATGTATTATCACTGTTGGTTATAATTTGAGGATATATTTATAAATATATATTCCAAAGCATGATTTTATTTTTCCCCATAGGTTTCATAAAGAGGGAATTAGAAAATAACTGATGATAATTGATGATTTAGAATACATCCATAGAAGAAGTGAAGTAGTGTTACATTTATACAAAAAGATTATTGGGAAGGAGCTCAGGCTTGCCTTTTGGAAAAGTTTCAGTGACTGAGAAAGAAACACCATTTGGATAAAAGAAATTGGGAAGCAGAGAAACCTGAAGGAAGGTGGAGAAATGAGGCAAGAAAAACCTGGATCTACTACCTCTCTGCAGAGCTAGAAAGAGCTCCTGAAAGAATATGTAAAGTTAGAGACTTGGCATTTCTGTGGCTTTAGAGAACTAACAGAATAATTCGTAGTTTGACTTTAGCTATTCTCTGTCCTTCAGGGGCACCTCAAACTTGAGCCACTCAAATTTCTCTCAAAATATTACCTAGTCACTTCGAAAAAATTCAAAAACACATAAGGAAACTGGAATTCCCATTAAGTCTCCCATCAAACATAGTTTTCATCACAAGAAAGAATCCAGAATAAAAAAATAATAGCTAGGTCTAAACTACAATAAAAATATTTATTTTAAAGAGTGAAATTATATACATGTATATATATATGTACACATGCACACAACTCTTCTTGTTCTTAAACATCCATTTGTACAGTGAAAGTAAACATAAATTTAAACAAGAAAAAGCTAAACAGAAACTGAACCACCTTTAAAAATATCAATTTCAAATCTTATAATCGAATACATGTTCAATTATTTAACATAAATTTACTTACTCTAGGAATTCAGTAACATATTTCCGACTACAGTTTGACCAGCTCCAAGGACTCATGTGAAAACTTAAAGCAGGGGCCATTACATGATACTGTGTAACTTTCATTTCTTTACATCTAGGACTATCATCATGTTGAACACCAAGTCTAAAAATAAAAATAAACACTTAAAAGGAATATCAAAAGATGCTTACGATATTAGTAATAGATCCTTTATAGTCACATTATAATACAATATAAAATATAGATAAATCTGGTTATATCATAATTTGAACTCCATCTATCCATAAGGCCTTACAATGTTCATGTTTAGAAGTACCTGATGACTGAGAAATATTATAGGCTGGTGATCTGACATCTGAATCTACACAATCAAAATATTTGGACTCTGTTGCACCTCATCACAATATGGACCACAGCATTGACATAAAAGTGCCTGCAGGTTCAACATGGATATCCCATGTTGTGGATAGAGACGTGTGTGGATAGAGATTAGGTAAAGGTAATACCACACTAAATTCTAGACCATTGACTATGGCTACAATATCACAAGAACTTCATGAATCCCCAATTCTCATCATTCTACAGTATCCACCTATTTTATATGAAAGACCCTAAATACTATTTTAGGTCCATACTTCCTAAGTGATGCCCAACAGAACTAGAATAATAAAAACATTCCTAAAGGGCAGTCACATCTTCATGACTTAATTATTAAGTAAGTAGCAGGTTGGCAGCAGATCCTATACAATTTAGGGGGAACTCAAGTATAAGCTCAAGTTTAGAAGGAACACTGAAACCACTTAATTCAGATCCTTGCCTGCTAAAATTTGTATTTAAACAATTTTTTAAATTAAACAACTTACCCATATACTAGAGACACCTAAAGAGTTTCTCAGGAAGAAAACAAATATCTAAGATGGTACTCTCTGCAAAAATCGTCTTCTACTGGTTAGTAGCCTTGAAAACCAGCACATAGTGCCACCCAGATGTTGCCGCAATACTTCTACTGTCCTCAGATATTCTGTTCATCCTATCCCCCCACTTCATAAACAACTTACAAAATAAAGTGTGTAGCTTGTTGATGATTATGAGATATAACCATGCAAAAAGGGAACTGAAGAGATGATCGTTTACTAAAAATTATCTCCATTTGAAATTACTATTCCCCTTGAACGTTCTAATGATTTCTCAAGGCATGACTAGGAAATTAAATGTGGTCAAACTAACAGAGGCAACTCTAGACTCAGGTCCTTATTAGCAGATAACAAAGAAACACCAGGAGTTCTGAGGGGTACATTTAGAATCTTTTCTCAGAGGATACATTTGTAGGGGTTTCTGATTTTCCATGGGAGCTCCAAGGGTATCATGAGAAATCACGGCCTCTATTCTTACAACACAGAACCCCAGCATATTTTTCAGTAATGCAGGAAAAGGTAAGAGAATCCCAAATTTTTATGAGCAACTATGGAAAAAGTGAATACTTTAAAAAAAATCTTTTAGTAACTAAGAAATTCCCATGGGCAATATCCTCTGTTGGGGCACATTACTGAGAGCAAGAAATGAGTTGGTATTACAAATATTTGGGGGAGTCCCCCAGAACCAGGAGCCCATGCAGGCCCTCCCATAAAATGGTAGAGGACAGTACCTGGTCATATATAGGATAACAAGAGACAGAGGCCAGAAGTGCTTGTCATGTATCCAATACAGTAAAGGAAATAAAAGAACTCCCAAGTTCTAGTTCTTTGCTTAGTCTGTTGATCTGTGCAGCCTGTCTGACCTAACATAGATCACAAAAGAGCCAGAGTTAGCATTTCAGGGAAGAAAATTACACTAATAACATTTTATGAAGAAACAAAGGTACTAATTACTCAACTGAAGATAGAATTTCAGGCATTCTGTGCAAAGATAAATAGAATGCACATTAAGGAGGTGACAGAAGGTACTTACGTGTGCCCAAGCTCATGGGCTATAGTAAAAGCAGAAATGAGTCCTTTTTCTTCATTAATAAAGCAGCTTTGTAAAGGATCACATATGGTACCTAAATATGATAAACCTGAAAAATTTCACATTTGTATTTCATCAAAATGGAAAACACTACCAAAATCATAAAGAACTTAATTTTGAAGCATTTAACCATTGATGTTATTACTTAGAAAAGAATGCAGAATTGGCTGTTAATATTGAATAAACGTTTTAAAAGGTGAAAAAGAGAATGGAATGATTTATTTGCAGTTGAAATCATCTTTGCAAATTTTGGGAATCTACTGAAGTAAATAATCCAAAATGCAGAGTGAGCAAACAACTTTTTAAAATATTTTTAAAAAATTTTTAAAAAGAAAAGAATATTTGCAGGAAGTATGAAGTGTTTTAACACATTAGCGTGGGTAGCAGGAAAGAGATTAAATGTGTTGATTGGTAATAGAAAAGCTAGTAAGAGAAAAAAATGGCACAGAACTCTACAAATCTATGAAGTTTCTTTACTTTTTTAAGGTTTAAAGCAGTATACAAATATTCAATTATCACATGACATGAGTAAAAAATATGTTAAGTGGTCAGAATAATGTCTGGCATTTAGTATATGTTAAATAAAATAAAATGAGTTTATAATATAAGAATTACTGAAGTCACTGAATAATTTTGTAACATTTCCGCAATAGGAAATGTATTGCAAATCAGGATATATTTAGTTCTATGTAAAGAATAACATGCAACTCAAATGTGCTGTTGAAAGATGAAGGTATGAACTGGCTGGACACCAAAGACAGCAATAATTATCGTATACGCAGTCCTCTAAAAATAATATAGGATAAGAAACTCAAAATAAATATTCATTACAACAATCCATATTTCACCACCAATCATGTTAGTT
Source organism: Pan troglodytes (assembly GCF_028858775.2). Classification (NCBI taxonomy): domain Eukaryota; kingdom Metazoa; phylum Chordata; class Mammalia; order Primates; family Hominidae; genus Pan; species Pan troglodytes. The sequence continues at coordinate 52,377,913 of NC_072408.2, read as the reverse complement.
TTTCATTTACTTATTTTTTAGCTTAACATAATCCCATGATTTTGCTATTATTATCCTTCAATTTGGTTGTAAATTTATCTGCTTTCCTAGAACTCTTCCTTTCACAAAAAAAAGATTTTTTCATAGATAATCAGTTTCTTACTGTAAAGCTTTTGCATTTAGAAATGTCTTAATATAGAATAAACAGACTTCATTAGCTCCTAGTTTAGCTCTTCCCTGCTATGTCATCTTTTATTCTTAGGAGTTAAAAACTTGAACATCTTCTTAGCATTTAAGGTAGATGTCCTAACAACTAGAATGTTTTTGTTGTGCTTTAAGAGAAATTGAAGTTAAACTGAGGAATCCAAATAAGCTGGGGAAAAGTCAAAAGATGAAGAAGTTCATTAGCCAATACTTTTTAATAAAAAGGAAAGATTTGCTCTCTTTCTGACCACACCATCAAAAGGTCTTGCTTCGGCAAGGTCCCTCCAGAAAACGAGCTTTTTCCTTACAATGAAGACTAAAATCAAGCAAGGAAAAAAATTAAAAAGAACAAAAAAATTATTTCTCTGGAGAGAAATTATTTCCTCTGTAGAGTGTGAGGGAATTACTGGTTTCCTTAAGATTCTACAATTCATGCTTGCATGTTCAGTTTTTTAGTGGATCATCATCTTATTATATGTTTCTCTTCTGTCAGGATAAGTTTAAGGGAAACGCATTTCTTTCATGGACATCCTACAGTAGGATTTATTAGTATTTTCAATTTGCCAAATTACACAATTCCAATATTTTCATTTTTAGCACTATGCAGATATTTGGAACACATTATTGAGTCCATTACCAACCAAACTTTATGTATCATGCCTAAAGGTATATACATTTTAAACTGAACATTTTAGTCACATAAGAGATTTGTAAAACTATGTATCAAATATGATTAGAGACCAAGCTCAAATATTCCCGTAAGCAGGCAACACCTACAAAACTCAAAGTAAATGGTTAATATTATGGAAACATGCCGCTGGTTGATGGTTTGTGTCTAGACTCATTCAAGCTAATTCTGGGTTCTCTAAAAGTCTAAAGATAGAATAAGGCAGCATGGGCCCAAGCTTGATACAGGTTCCCTGTGTTTGGAAATACAAGAAGCTGCATACAGCCACCCAATCTAGCCATCCTGAAGAATGAAAATCATTCTGCAACGTATTTTGCAAAACATGGTCAGGGACTGAGGCAACAATAAACGTAAATGGAGATACAACAGAAAATCTAGTAATTACTACCAACATTTTGTGTTTATTATTAAGAACTCTCCTTAGTTTGTTATTTTCACATATTTCAGATGAGAAAATAAAATACTAATATTTGCATTAATATAAGCTGTGTGGTCTTGTGCAAATTATTCATCGTCATCTATAAAATTAGAATAACAGTTGTTCAAATATAGTATCTCATAGGAAGCATTCAAATACCTTAACTATCATTATAATCATTACTCTTGACTTAAGGGATAATAATGCTTTCATCATCATATTATACGTTTCTAAATGTCATTATAATTTATGTACACAGGAGTGGCAGAAAGCTATAAAACCATAATTGGGGACTAGAAGACCAACAATTTCTATAGGAATAGTCCAGAATGTCTAGCATTCAAGCACTAAAAAAATAGTAAGAAATGACAGATACTCAGTAAAAGTTCATACTACTTAAGTTTAAAGATGGGACAACAGGGTATAGATAATGCAAGAAATATATTCAGTAGATTCTTATTAAGTGATCTCATAAAACACTCTTAACAAACCCAGAGAATAGTTTGTAGGGAGGAAGAAATTCAGTCTGTTGTAAAAATTAGAGCAACAAGTGCCTATTTCTACAAGTGTGGAAGACTGGCATTTCCAAAGAACCCCTTAACATAAAGAACTAGATATTTAATAAAAACTAGGTTTTAATGAAAGCCTAGCTCACATGACTAGTGAGGACTACCAAGTCCAAGCCTCAGTGATTTAGCACACATATGCACTCTGTCTCTCTTCTTTGTCTCTTTCTTTCTCTCTCTCTCTCTCAATACACAAGCATGCAGGCATATGTACACACATACACACACATTCATACTTTTCAAATTCTAGGTGGTAAGCAATGAATAATAAGGATAGACGCTATTCTGAGGGCAAATACTGATAAAAGTAATATGGTCCAAAGAGTAAGAGCTTGCTAGAGGAAGCTTCAAGGTGCATGTGGATGTTGAGTTTTCTTCATTAAACCAGGGACTCAAGTTATGAACACCCTTTGGATTCCAACAAGAAATAAAAATCTCTAGAAGAAAGCACACACTTTTTGAGCTAGCAATTTTTCAACCCCATGGCTTAATATTAAATAAATATAAGCTCAAAATCAAAGACCATCAAACAAACAAATAAATAAGAGAACATACGTAAAAGCAGAAATAAGATGTATGGCTAGCATGTATTTCAGATATGTGAATTTTCAGATATGTAATATAAAATTATTCCACATAAGATGTTTAAGAAAATGAAATTCAATTAAAAACATGCACAAATATTTTTTAAATGTAAACAAAATGAACAGGTAGATTTTTAATAAGAACTAAGTAGTATCTTTTACATTGAAAAATATATATATTTTAAAATGTAAAATGTGAAGGATGGGTGAAATACCAGATTAGACATAGCTAAAGAGAGAGCCAAATATACTAATTTATATTAGTAAAATGGAAATTAGAGCTGCTTGAATGAGGCATGAAGAGAAAAAAAATGAAAGCACAGACAACAGAATGAGAAGATCTAATACAGATGTAGTAGAATCCCACAGTGAAAACAGATAAAATAATAGGATAAAATTTGAAAGAAAAAAATGAAAATTTTCCAAAATTGCTGGAAGATAAACAGTAGATATAGGACTCATGACATAGCCCAAGCAGGATAAATAAAAAGAAACATATCTATATTAGGATGAAGTTTTAATGAAACTGCTTTATATTCAAGACAAAGAGAGGATCTTATAAAAGACAGATCACCAAAAAATCTACAACTAAACCCACTACAGATTTCTCAACAGCAAAAGGCAGGCACAACACAATCATATATTCAAGATATTGAGAGAAAATAACTGTCAACCTAGAATTGGTAACTAGAAAAAATATATTTTGAAAATAAGAGTATTTGCCTGTTAAATCAGGAAAAAACTGAAACCTATGAGTTATTTTAGTAAATTACTGAATCAGAAAGAGTGGGTTGTGAGAATCCCTGACTTTGCAGCTAACTCAGACAGATGTGTAGGTACCCTGGGCACCTAATACTTGCAACTGGTGCCTGAAGTAAGGACGGTTTTATAGGACTGAGCGCTTAAACTTGCGGAGTCTGGCACAAACTCAGGGTAGTTAAGTATCAGAAATGAATTGAATTGTAGAGTATTTAGTGTCTGGAGAGTTGAAGAACTGGTTGTTGATGTGGAAAGAACCCATACATTTATTATGAGTGACAACAGCTCAGACACACCAACTCTATTTTTTCTTTAAAAAGCATTATCAGAGATAGAGTCACTACACAGTTGTAAAAGGTTCTATTCACTAAACTATGTATCTAATAAGTTAGCCTTAAGCTAGACGAGGTAACTAATTGTAAAATTATATGAAGAAAGTGATAGAGATATACTTCATGTTTCAATTAGTAATGTAATTAGTAAAAAAATAGTCGATTTGAACTACACAATTAGCAAATTTGATTTAATAGACAAATACAGAACTCAAAGAATATACATTCTTTTAAAATATACATGGAGTATTTTCTTAAATTGGCTACATAATAGATCATAAAGGAAATATCAAGATTTCAAAGAATATCAATAGATCACATTCTCTAACTACAATAAAATTAAGTTGTAAGTCAATAAATAAAAATAAGTCTCCACACATTCATAAATATTTAAATGCATTTTTATGTAATTCATGAAGCAGCAAATAAATCATGATGGAATTTAAATATGATTTACATACATTTAGAATTTTTAATGACATGGAAAATACCAATAAAAACTTATGGGACACAAAAAAGTGATACCTTAAAGTAAATTGATAGTCTTAGATAATAAAATTAGAAAAGAAGAAATCCTGGACATTAATCAGTTAAGCAATCAACTTACAAATAGAACAGCAGGAGTAAATTGAAAAACAAAGCTACAAGAAAGATAACAAAGAGCAGACATTCATGAAATAAAAATAAGACACAAAAAGCAAATAGTTGCTTCATTAAAAAGACAAATGAAATAAACAATATTTCAGTGAATTGACCTATTAAAAAAGAGAGGCACAAACAATATCAGAAATAAATTGAGACACAATTAGAGTGAGAAAGCTTAAAACAATAAGAAAATGCTATGAAAATCATTTAAGCTAATAAATGTTACTAGTAAAAGAAATAGTCAAATATCTAGAAAGAATAACTTTTCATATATATTTAAGAAGACATAAATAAAATCTGATTTCCACTGGAGAAACTCCATAAATGGTTAACCTTCCGCAAAGTAAATATGATGGCAAGTAAAAGCAAATGGTTTTCCACGTGAGGCCTACCAACTGTTCAAATGTTGAAAGGATATATCATTCCAATAGCACATAAAATCTTCTAGACTTGGGGAAAAAATAATACACCTTAACTCATTTTATAAGGTGAATGAAACCTTATAATCAAAATTAGAAAACTACACTAAAAGAGAGGAAAATTACAGGCCATCTTCACTCCTGAAAATGTATGCATGAAATTAGCAAGTAGAATCTAGCAGTGTGTGGGGGGTAAAGAAGGAAGAGTCTTGTTCAAGGTTGGTTTACTGTTAGAAAAATCTATGCTGCAATAAACATGGAAGTGCAACTGTTTCTTCATCATACTGATTTCAGTTCCTTTCGATATATACCCAGGAGTGGGATTGCTATATCATATGGTAGTTCTATTTTCAGCTTTTTGAGAAATCTTCATACTATTTTCCATAATGGCTGTAGTAATTTACTTTACAGTATACAACATAAGTATACATCAATGCATAAGTAGATAAAGAAAATGTGGTATATATACATAATGGAACACAATTCAGCCTTTAAAAAAGAAGAACATTCTGTCATTTGCAACAGCATGGATGAATCCGTAGGACATTACGCTCAGTGAAATAAGCCAGGCACAGAAAGACAAATATCACATGATCTCATTTACATGGAATCTAAAAAAGTCGAACTCTGATAAATAGAGAGAAGAATGGTGGTTTCCACATGCTGAGGGAGTGTGGGCAGATATTAGAGGTAGGGAATGGGGAAGTTCTTAGTCAAAGGGTACGTAGTTTCAGTTAGACAGGAGAAATACGTTTTTGAGATCTATTGCACAGGAGGGTGACTATAGTTATCATAATGTATTATAATAACTAAGAAAGTATGTTTCAGATGTCTCACCAAAAAAAAGAATAAGATAATAGGTTTGTTAATTAGCTTGATTTAATCATTCCACATTGCCTACGTATATCAAAACACTACATTTTACCCCCAAAAATGTATATAATTATGATTTGTCAACTAAAAATAATATTAATTTTAAAAATCTATGGAATTCACCAGATTAACCCATTTATACAGGAGGTTGCACATTTTTTGTGTGTGAAAAATCAGACCTTGGTGATGACCTTGAGCAGTAGGATATAAATAACTTCCACAAGCTTAGCGTTCCAATAATGGAACACTAGGCCTAAACGGGTTAAGATGAAATAATCATATGATCATTTCACTATCTGCAGAAAAAACACTTAAGAAAATAAAACATGTATCATTTTTTAAAAGACTCAGAAAACAAGGATAATAAATTTATCTGCTAAGAACCTACAGCAAATATTTTTCTTAATGGTGCAACCTTAAAGTATTCCTTTTAAAATTCAGAAACGTCTCTTCATCATTCTATAAGAGATTTTTATCTTGCAGTAAGACAAGAAAAGAGTTATAAGGATTAAAGAAGAGGAAATATATTGCCATAATTCACAAATGTAATTATTCACATAACAATCAAAAAGAATCTACAAGTGAAACTATGAGAATTAATTAAAGTGATGAATCAGGTGGCTGCATTTAAAAATCAACAAGCCAAATAATCTGTTGCATTTCTATGGACTGGCATCATAAAACATTTACTTTAACAATAGAAAATAAAAGTCGTTTTTTTGTTTTATTTTTTTTTCTCCAAGATGGCTAACTGGAGGTATTTTTGGCATGCCTCTCCCACCCGGAAAGACAAAATAGCGTGTGGAACTCACACTGTGAACTTTTTTCCAAGGAGCAACACAGGAACTTAACCGAAAAATGGAAAGAAACCACAGACCCTTTGAAGGAAGCAATGGGCAACAGCCTACATCATGAACCAGACGGAAAATGGAGCCTCCCAAGGGTGAATTGGGGAGAGCCTGCCACCATGACACACACTCCCACTGGGAAACCAGGAAATCCAGGCCATGGGGAGAAGGCATTAACCCTACCCAGTGCTACAGCTGATTTAGTGAGCAGCGGGGAATATATGAGAAGGAACGGCATCAGTGTGTACTCCCAGTCTCCAGCAGGGATGGAAGAAAGCCATTTCTGATCCTTTCTCACAACGAACCTCGCAAAAGTTGGCCAGCTAATTCAGGCAGTGGTCACAGGTTGAGAGAAGCTCCCAAGTGAGGTGTGCAATACAATCTCAAGTGGGAACGAACCTCGTTGGCCAGACCCGAGGAGCAAGCCTGAAGTGTGTTGTCACCACGGGGGCAGGAGCTGGACACCTTTGCTTCATGGGCAGACAGGAAAGGGTGTGGCCTGAAAGTCACTCCATCTCCATAGGGAAGGCTTATAGTCCGGGGAAGTTTCGAGTTCAGAAACAAGCTGCCTGAAACCCAGTTAGCTGCTGTTAGCAGATCACTGTGGGTGTAAGACCTGCCTTGCAAGAGTGTGGGAGCTGAGTGGGGCTTACTGCCACCTCCCAGTGTAGATTCTTCTGTGTAGCAGAGGCAGCTGTGCTCCTCCCCGGAACATTACTCCAGCAGCCAGGGAGCTACCTTCTGCTTCCCACTGGGGCTGCTGCTTGTGCCTACATGTGGGGAGCCAGAGCACAGACTTGCCTGACCCATCCCACCTAGCTTTACCCCTCCACCTGCCCTGGTAGCCTAACACAAAAGACAAGGACACTTGGGAGTTCCATGGCTCCACCCATTGCCTGAGACATCAGAGTACCTCCCCTGGGTAACACGAGGCAAGCACAAATTCCACTGCTACCACCATAACTGCTGTACTTTTGAAAGCACCATCTCCTGGCTGGTGTGCAACTGAACAGCCAGTTACAGCATCTGTAGGTCAGATAACAGATTGTATCTCCTTCCTGGCTCAGGAAGGAGAAAACCTTCGCACAACCTCAGCTGTCACCACTGCCTGCATCAGCCTGGCTAACCAGGAGATCTTGAGTCTGTCCATGAGCCAGTATATCACTACTACAGCTGACATTTGAGAAAGCCAACACACTAAGGCTACTTATAATGAAAGAAATCTCAGAGTCTACGTCACTCCTCTTCCACCTCCATCAGAGCTGGTACTGGTACCTGCTACTGGAAAACTAGAGGACAGGTCACATCTCTGGATTCCTTGCAGACATTCCCCAGCACCAGCCTGGGGTGTGGCAGCCTCACTGGGCAGCTAGACCCAAAGAAGCAGCAAGATTCACGGTAGCCTGGCTCTCAGGGACTGCTAATTCTAGGGGGAAGGGGAGTGTACCATATTAAGGAAGCACCCTGTGGGACAAAAGAAACTAGACTGGAGGCCATGAGTCCCTGAATTTTCCACCTGTGGGGAGTTTCAGCAGAGGCATAGGTACAGTACTGAGCTCAAGAGTCAGGCAGCCCTGGTGCTCATGAAGGGTCTTAGAGAAGGGGACTTCTCCCCCTCACCATCTGTAGACAGCCTTACTGGAGTACTTCAGGGTGACAACATCCCCACAGGAGGAGCACCCTCCAGGTCCAGGCTTGCACAAGAGGTAGAGTCACAACCCCTCTCTAAATGGAACATTAGCATTCCTAAAAATGAAATGAGGTGTTTGTCTAATCTGAATAACCAGAACACTGGGTGGGGAATGTGACTGGGTGGTGGATCGCTTTCCTGCTGGCTTGGAAGGAGAGTCACGGTGGCTCCTTCTCTTCCCCTTGAAAAGTCCTCAGTGCAGCTTCCCCAGCCTGCTCTGTCAAGGCTGAGATATCTGCCCAACACTGGGGTATTGCACTTACTCACCTGCTTTAGCCGCAGCCAGTTTTTACCCATGGGTACCGCTTACTGGCCTGAAGCATGAACTATTCAATCCAGTGAATAAAGTAATTGGGATAAAACACTTTTTAAAGTGCACACCATGGGGCAACAAGATAAGTGTCATGAGACCTCTTCCATTCCAGCCACACAGGAGACAGTGAACCCATAGACCCACCACATCACTACGACTACCAGCATCTGAGAAACCCATTGCATGAAGATTTTCTATAATCAAGGAACTCATACTGAGTCCACCACTGAAAGCAGCCAGAACCAAAGCTAGGTGACAATAAACTATAAACATTAAAAGCACATCCTCAAGGGGGAAAATGAAATTCTTTTAAAAACCCAGTTGAATCAAAAATAAATACAAAAATAATTAGAAGACATAGTCTACCCAAATGAGAAGGAACCAGAAAAATAATTCTGGCAATATCAAAAACAGGGTTCTGTGACATCCCCAAAAGATTATACTAACTCTCCAGAAGTGGGTGTAAGCCAAAATGAAATCTTTGAAACACCAGATAAAGAATCCAAAAGGTTGATTATTAAGTAACTCAAGGAGATACAATAGAGAGGTGAAAAACAAATAGGATTTTTAAAGAATTCAGGATATAAATTAAAAATATTCTAAAGAGATATTTCAAATAAAAAAAGTCAGAACTTCTGGAAATGAAAGACACATTTACGAAACTAGAAAATGCAGTGCAAATTTTAACAATAGACTAGGAGTCTAACAACAGACTAGAAGAGATAATTTCAGAGCTCAAAGACAAGACTTTCAAATTAACCCAATCAGACAATTTTTTTAAAAAAGAATGAAAAGAAATGAACAAAGTCTCCAAGAAATATGAGATTATGTAAAATGGCCAAACCTAGGAATTATAGGTGTTCCTAAGAGAGAAGAAAAATCAAAAAGTTTGTAAAATCTATTTGAGGGAATAACTGAGGAAAACTTCTCTGGCCTTGCTAGAGATTAGACATTCAGATACATTCAGACATTCAGAAGCTCAAAGAACTCCTGAGAAAATCATTGCAAAAAGGATATCACCAAGGCTTACAGTCATCAGGCTATCTAAAGTCAACATGTAGGAAAGAACCTCAGGGCCAGATGGATTCACTACTGAATTTGATCAGACATTCAAACAAGAATTAGTATCAATTCTACTAAAACTATTCCAAAAGATGGAGGAGGGAATCCTCCTTAACTAATTTTATAAAGCCAGTATTTCCCTGATACCAGTCAAGAAAGGACATAGCCAAAAAAAAAAAAAAAAAAAAAAAAAGCAACAACAACAAAACCACTACTGAACAATATCCCTGATGAATATAGGTAGAAAAATCCTCAACAAAATACTAGCAAACTGAAGAGTGCATCGAAAACATAATTCACCATGATCAAAGAAGTTTAATTCTAAGAATGCAGGGATGGTTCAACATAAACAAGTCAATAAATGTGATTCATCACATAAACAGAATTAAAAACAAGAACTATATGATCATATCAATAGATTCAGAAAAAGAACTTGTTAAAATCCAACATCCCTTTATGATAAAAATCCTCAAACTAGGCATAGAAAGAACATATCTCAAAATAATAAAAGCCATATATGACAAACCCACAGCCACAATCATATTGAACAGGGAAAAGCTGAAAGCATTCTCCCTGAGAAGTGGAACAAGACAAAGATGCCCACTTTCACTACTTCTATTCAACATATTACTAGAAGTCTTAGCCAGAGCAATCAGGCAAGAGAAAGAAATAAACGGCATCCAAATTGGAAAAGTGGAAGTCAAACTATCTCTGTTCACTGATTATATGATCGTATACCTAGACCATCCTACAGACTCCTCCAAAAGACTCCTAGATCTGATAAATGAATTCAGTAAAGTCTTAGGTTCCCAAATCAACATACACAAATCAGTATCACTGCTATACACCAAAAACAATCAAGCAGAGAATCAAATCAAGAACTCAATCCCTTTTACAACAGCTGCAAAAAATAAAACAAAATACCTAGGAATACACTTAACCAAGGAGGTGGAAAATTGCAACAAGGAGAACTATAAAACACTGCTGAAAGAAAACATAGATGAGTAATAAATGAAACAAACAGAAATACATCCCATGCTTGTGGACTGGAAAAATCAATATCATTGAAAATGACCATATTGCCAAAAAATCTACACATTCAATGCATTTCTATTCAAAATATCAATATCATTTTTCAAAGAATTATAAAACAACAATTATAAAATTCATATAGAACCAAACAGGAACCCAGTAGCTAAGGCAATCCTAAGCAAAAAGAATAAACCTGGAAGCAACACATACCCAACTTCAAACTATACTACAAGGCTATAGTAACCAAAACGGTATGGTACTGGTATAAAAGCAGACACATAGATCAATGGAACAGAATAGAAAACCCACAAATAAAGCCAAATACTTACAACTAACTGATTTTTGACAAAGCATACAAAAATATAAATTGGAGAAAGAATATCCTATTTAATAAATGGTGGTGGGAAAGTTGGATAGCCACATGTAGAAGAACGAAACTGTATCCCTATATTTCACCTTATACAAAAATCAACTCAAGATGGATTAAATACTTAAATCTAAGACTTGAAACCATAAAAATTCTAGAAGAAAACCTAGGAAAAACTCTTCTGGACATTGGCCTAGGCAAATAATTTATGACTAAGACCCCAAAAGCAAATGCAACAAAAACAAAAATAAATAAACGGAATCTGATTAAATTCAAAAGCTTCTGCACAGCAAAAGAAATAATCATTAGAGTAAAAAGACAATGCAGAGTGGGAGAAAATATTTGCAAACGATGCATGTGACAAAGGACTAATATCCAGAATCTACAAGAAACTCAAACAAATTGGCAAGAAAACAAATAATCCCATTAAAAAGTGAGCAAAGGACATGAACAGACATTTCTCAAAGGAGATGTACAATTGGCCAACAAACATATGAAAAAATGCTCAGCATTACTAATCATCAGGAAAATGCAAATTAAAACTACAATGAGATACCATCTTACCACAACCAGAAAGGCCATTATTATAAAGTCAAACAACAACAGATATTGGCATAGATGTGGTAAAAAAGAAATGCAAGTACACTGCTGATAAGAATGTAAGTTAGTATAACCTCTGTGGAAAACAGTACGCAGATTTCTCAAAGAACTAAAAATAGATCTACCATTTGATCCAGTAATCCCACTACTGGGTATTTACCCAAAGGAACAGAAGTCACTATATCAAAAAGACACCTGCACACATATGCTATCTCAGCACAATTCACAACTGCAAAAATACCTAAGTATCCATCAACTGATGAGTGGGCAAAGAAAATGTGGTATGTATACACCATGGATTACTACTCAGACACACACACAAAAACAATGAAATAATGTCTTTTGTAGCAATTTGGATGGAACTGGAGGCATTACTCTAAGTGAAGTTACTCAAGAATCAAAAACCAAATACTGCATGTTCTCATTTATAAGTGAAAACTAAGCTATGGGTATGCAAAGGCATACAGAGTGGCACAATGGACACTGGAAGCTCGGAAGAGGGAAGAGTGGGAGGGTGGGAGGGGGGTGAGGAGTGAAAAACTACCTATTAGGTACAATGTACACTACTCAAGTGATGGGTGCACTAAAATCTTAAGACTTCACCACTATATAATTAATCCATGTAACCAAAAACCACTTGCATCCATGAAACTATTGAAATAAAAAAATTAATAAATTAAAAAATTAAAGTCTAGCAACAGTTGTACATGACACATTGAAAGAAAATAATTTATTATTGAATGACATTTTAAAAGTCTTACCTAAACAGACAGATAAATGTTTTGAGAACTTGACATGCTGATTCTAAAACTTCCATAGATGAACAAAAGTCCAAAAATAGCCAAAATAATCTTGAAGAAAAGAAGCTGGAGGTATATACCCCACTGATTAATATTTATTATAGAACTATAAAAATGAAAATATTATGGAACTGATGCATGGATAAATAGCAAGTATGGTCCCATAAAATGGTGGCATGATGTTGCAGACTCAAGTGCATACCAAAATTTTGTATATGACATTTCAGATTCTAAGAAAAAGAGAGGAATTATTCAATGTATAGTTTGGGGAATTGATTATTCAAATAAAAAAGGATTATGAATGTAATTTCACAGTGAACTTCAAAGCAATTGTTTATTTTGAGGGTTAGAAGAAGAGTTTTTTTGTTTTTGTGTTGTTGTTTTTAAATCAGGTACAACTGATTTTTCAGAGTGGTTCAATTTGGGGAGTTGAGCGAGGGAAGAAAAGATGTTAAAAAGTAATGTTTAGATGAAAACAAAAGGTATGGATGTGGTTATAGAGTTCAGGTTTAACAGGGAAAATTTTTGGCTTTTTTTTAACTTACGTGTTATATGGTTAACCATCGAGGGGTATGACAAGTTATTCCAGCTTTTCCAAATATTAATTATATTGGTTTTAAGAAGTCTCCATAATCACAGGTGGCATTTTCCCTTTATCTATGGGAGTAGATGATGCAACCCACACAGTGACTTCGAACTTCTTTGATAGAATTTCCACTGCCTTGTTGAATTTCTCACTGTATCGCATGTCTTGCCAAGTGTGAAATAATGAGTTTATGAAAACTTCAAGACTACACATCATTTTGCATGAATAATACCCATTCGAGCTAAGGAGACTGACATGTTTTGTAGCATTTCCGGGTAAATGAAAATTTTATTGGCATTCACCATTTACTAGCTTTGTACAATATTATAAAGGTAGAAGCAAAACAGCAGCACATTGTGCTTGGCTTATAAGGATTGCTTTAGCACCGTTACGTTAAATAAACAATGTGCATAGTGTATTGTAAGTGCCTACTCTTGCAAATTTACAATACTTAAATATACTTAACATTCTAATGTATTAAAAGTATAAAGAAAAAACTAAACAGACATTTATAGCAATACTATGAAATCTCCAATAATTGTTTTGACTGTTGCCTTTGGCTCTTTAGTGCAACTTTTCTACATTGTAATTACTATATTGTATTGCTTTGTGTTTCCTGTTTGTTATACATAACTTCAGAGTTAAGTACCAGTACACCAAGTACTGCAATTACCTTTCAGTTATTGTACATGCAATGTAACAGCTTACAGTTTTGGTGCTTAATAATCTTCCTTTTTTCTTTAATAAAGGATATTTATTTGAATTTTTTAAAGGAATAAAACTAAATGTCTACCTAATATGATGTCAAAAAAAATTACCCCAATGGATTAGAGATTTAAATGTTAAAGGACAAATTTTAAAATATTTACAAGAAAACAGGATAATATGTTTAGACCTTGAGTTACACAATGGTTTCTTAAAGAAGAAACAAAAAAGCTAACTCTAAAAGAATAGGTTTATAAATTCAGCTACATTTTATATTTTCACACATAAAAGAATGAAAACAAACCAACAAACTGCTAAAAGATGTTTGTAATATGTATAAACCACAAAGGATTTGGTGTCAGGAAGTTATCAAGAATACCTGAGAAGCAGTAAGAAAGCAACAAATACCACACCACAAATATGGGCAATGTTTCTTTCATTGATTTCATTCCTTACAGAAAAAGAAATACAAATATATGAAAAGGTGCTTGAATTCATTAGCAATCAGTGAAAAGAAAATTCTAATGGTAATAAAATATATTACATTTAGACTAAAAAAAAGAAATCTGAAGATACCCAGTATTTATAAAGATATAATCAAAAGGAATGTTTATTGATAAATGTAAAAACTGGTATAACCCCTTTAGAAAATAATTTGTTATATCTTATAAATGTGAATATTAGCTCACTTAATGGCACAGGCATCTTAATCCTAGGGATATCCCTAGCTCTTCCAGTGAAGTTCATGACACGAAAAAGTAGAATCAGCCCAAACACACACTAATATGATATAGATATATAAACTGTAGATGAAATATATAACAGTGAAAATGCATGAACTTTGACTACAGAATTCAAAAATAAGCAAAAGTGATTTTTGTTTAGGAACACATATATATGTAATAAAAGCAAATAGTTTTTGTTTAGGAACATACATATGTAATAAAACTATTTTTCAAGAGACAGAAGGAATTGGTAAATACAAAATTCATGCTATTGGCTACCTCATGGGGAAAAGTAGAGTGATGGAAAATGACTGAGCATAGACCAAGCAATAGTAGTGGCAAAGTTCTAACTTAAATCTAATGGTGAATTCATGGCTATTCATTTTATTATTTCCCTTTAAATTGGCATATAGGTGATTACGTATTATTTCTCATGCACAGCATTTGATATTTAGTAATTTGCAAATAAATGTTAGTTCTTATCATTTTGTAAAATTTACAGCAGCAGAATGAATAAGTGACAAGTGTAATAATTTATCAAGATAATTAATCAAAATTACTAAAATGTAAAATAAATGGAAAATAGCCTAAACATTATTGTAAATAATTCAATAAACAATTACATAAGCTAAACTTAATTGACAAAATAACTTACCTAACATGTTACATTTCTCTTTAGATGAACAAATGTCTTCCCTTAAAATAAAAGATTTATTTTGAAGCATTTTTGGAAAATATTTTTGCAACAAGCCAAAATAAAAATAAAGAAGCTTTAACTATGACATGACTACTACCACAAACTAACTTCTAAAATCTAGTTCACATTAACCTCTCAAAAAGTCTAAACCTAGAGTAACGCACCATTTGTCCACATCAATAAGCAATACGTACTATAAAATCAGTGTTGTAAATAGTTGAATCATTAACCAAGTTCAATGAAAAACTTTCTATTTTTAATGTCTCTGCTTTTACTTACACAGTATATGTAATATAGTTTACCCTCATGGTGATTCAATGTCATCATCAGCTTCAGTTATCATTCTCTCATGCAAAATAATGGTGTTCTCAGATGTTACGAAGTTGATAAATTTTTTTTGCTTCTGCATTACTTAGTCCATGGCCATTCAATTTGACAGTTCTCGTGTCTCCTTTCTTATCACCTCTTTCTCATAGCCCTTTCTTCCTCCCATATTTAATCTGCTATCTCCAATCTCTCCTGCTTGGCTTTTAACTACAATCCAAGGAAGAACCATGGACTATATATAACATAATACTATGTATAAAATTAAATCAATTCTACTTTAGTTTTGAAAAGAGATTAAAGTACAGTCATGCACTGCATAACATGTTTCAGTCAACAATGGACTGCATATATGACATCGGTCCTATAAGATTATAATACCATATTTATACTACACCTTTTCTATGTTTAGATAGGTTTAGATACACAAATGTTTACCATTGTGTTACAAATGTCTGTAGCATTCAGTACAGTAACATACTGTACAGGTTTGTAGCCTAGGGCCAGTAGGCTACACCATATTGCCTTGGTGTGTAGTAGACTACACCATCCAGGTTTGCATAAGTACACTCTTTTATGTTTGCATAAAGACTAAATCGCCTAATGATGCATTTCTTGGAATGTGTCCCCATCATTAAGCAACACATAATTGTACATGAACTACATGTTAGCTATATTACATTGGCTGAAGTTTTTCATTTCAGGATTCTAGAAAGCTGAGATTTCTTTTGAGTTTGATGCCTAAATAAAGGATTTCTTTGGTTAGTCAACCAAATATCAAACCTAGGATTTATATATTCTGGTAGTATCACTGTTGCTGAAAGAAAGGTGTAAATTAACAATGTATAGCATTGCTTGTAAAATGAATAATAATTTTATAATAGCAGAAGCTGTTTTTCATATAAATAAGTAGGTTTGAGAACAACCCTAGCAAAGGTAGCCTGGTAATTAAGGCAGGCATTAAGCATCAAAACGAGGAACAGATAAACAGATTTTTAAAAGGAAAGGGAGTCCAAAAAGTGGACAAACGAAAGAAGAACAAAGTTGCTCTTCTTTCCAAGCAACTGAAATACCAAGAAGGGAATGAACAAAACCTGCTCTCAGTTCCATAACTATGTTAATTTCTTAATTCTCTCATTCTGTCACTAATATCGTAAGGAAATTGTCTTGTTTAGATCAAACCATTACTCAGCAACCTGACATTGCTAATTTCCTAGAGAACTAACTAGTATTCTGGTTTGAAAGAATAGAAGAATGCTTTTATTCGATAGTTTCTTTTGTAATACAAATTCTTATAGAACACTTCTGTGTATTATTAACAAAGAATTAAGAAGAAGTGGCCGGGCGCGGTGGCTCACGCCTGTAATCCCAGCACTTTGGGAGGCCGAGGTGGGTGGATCACGAGGTCAGGAGATCGAGACCATCCTGGCTAACATGGTGAAACCCCGTCTCTACTAAAAATACAAAAAATTAGCCGGGCGTGGTGGCGGGCGCCTGTAGTCCCAGCTACTTGGGAGGCTGAAGCAGGAGAATGGCGTGAAGCCAGGAGGTGGAGCTTGCAGTGAGCCGAGATCGCGCCACTGCACTCCACCCTGGGCGACAGAGCGAGACTCTGTCTCAAAAAAAAAAGAAAAACAAAAACAAAACAAAAACAAAAACAAAGAATTAAGAAGAAGTATCAGTCATGCAGGAGGGAAGAGTAAAGGATTGTATGGGAAGGGTTATTTCTATAATCATACCTAGTGATAAGAACAGCAGTGTCATGGTGGGAAGGGTGAACATCATCAAGGTCATTCTGAGTTTGTTGCCATGAACAAAAGTTCTTTAATGTGGTAGCACCATCAAAATTAATGACTGGTCCTTCCTATGCAAAATAAGCAATGCAATACTATGTCAAAATATTAACGTCCTCTTTTCCTTCCAAGTTTATCAGCATCTGCACAATTTATCAAATAGCATTCTCACAGGCGAATGAAGGAGTGACAGCATCTCTTCTTCATATATTAACTATAATGTATTTTAGCAATATCTAAAACATTATGATCAAAACTGAATCTAATTAGATCTTCTTAATACAGCCATCCAATATTTAGGAAAAAAACTTTTAAAAACGACTATATTCTAAATCCTCTGACATTAGGATTATAAAAATGAATACTAAGGTTTTCAATATTTTATTTTTGAATTGTTTATTCACTTTTGTTACTTCCTTTACTCAGTTAAACACTGTTGTCATTCTATTTTATTTCCATCACAACAAATAAGGGTAATCTCATTCCTTGTCAAATCAAGTCTTTTAAAATTTTAAAAATATCTCATTTCTAATAAGAGTTCCATAATCTCTATGTATTGTCACTAAAAACTTACTACAACTAAGGTTACTAATTTTAGACCTGTTTCTTACCTCCTCACGGTGAATCATAACTAATTTTACCACTACTATGTGTATCAAATTTCCAATACTTGGATCTTTGTAGATTGTTGCAACCTGCATGTAAAAAAAAGTAGGATTAGTTGTTTAAAATGAATATTTCTTCTCAAAAGTAAGTTGAAATAGTCACAGAGTATCAATTCTCTAATTGCACTGCACGTAGGAATCTTGGAATCTCTTAGAGTGCTTTAACAAATCCTCATGTTCAGACCACATCCCTTACCAAATAAATCAGAATCTGCAGGATTGAGACTCAGGCATCTTAAAGATTCTCAAAATTTGAGTATCTTAAACCTTGCTACTGAGACTGATCCATGGATCAGCAGCATCCACATAACCTAGAGCTGATATGAAACACAGAATCTCAGGCCCCACCCCGGATTAATGATTCAGAGTCTGCACTTTAACAAGATGTCAAGTGATCTGAACACATGTTAGAGTTTGGAACTGCTGTTATGGATGATTCAGCAAGAAATTCACTTCATTCTGTGGCATAATCCACAATTTACATGACTACAATATTCCATAAAAATATGTAAGTTTTACCTATTCTTTTCTGATAGTTCACCTAATCTTTCGGCCACAGTTGCATATTTCCAACTCCAAATATGGTTATTATTTTTAAAGTTAGCATCACCAGAATCCATAGAGGCAGATCCATCTAGAATCATATAAACAGCCCTAGAAGAGGTCATGAGTCACAACCTGGTCCTCAATTTTCCAGGATTGGAGAATGTTAGGCACTCTGAATGGGCTCTGCATGGGCTCATTTATGATTCATGATCAAAGTGCCATCCCATTCGCTAATTCATATTCTCTTCTTGTAGCCATTATAGAGGTTGCCACTGCAGTAGGGGTGTCTTCCATGGCCAATGCCTCTGCCTGGTACTTAATTAGAGGCATATCCCACTCTGGATCTGGGCTACCTGTGCAATGAAAACTGCTTCTAAACCCTAGATCACCTTCTTGTTGGCCACTGCCTAAGTCAAGGCAGCAATTGCTCCAGGGTGTGCTACTTCCCTTAGTTGTTTAATAAAGAAATGTTCAGTATCTACTCATTGCTTTGTTGGCTAGAGAAGCAGATATAGATAAGAGGACAAAGGCCCTGACCTTATGGAGCTTACAGTTTGTTAGAAGTATCACTACCGGAGCCCTCACTCTATCAAAGCTGCTTCACCACAACATATAACATGACTGCTACCAATGTCTCTTGTGCCAAAAGGACTACTACCAGAACTACAGCCAAAAGCATCTTTAGAGCTGCTGACACTGTAGGGTCAGCATGAGCATAAATACATAATCCAGCATCTTTACTACTGTTATAGCTGTGCAGCCTCAAATATTTACAGGTTTGTCATCTGTACCTATAGTGATGACTTTGGCTCTGGTGGTAGCATCTTTTGGCAAGAGTGGAGGTAGCCCCAGTGGGGTTGACAGTAAGTTAAGACTGGGATGGTCAGCTGATTGGTGATTTCAAGCAGGTCTGTTAGCAATGCAGTACTTCTCACTTTAAAATAGGAGCTGTGAATTTACAGTTGAATTTATATATTCATTTTACAGGCAATGTTTTAAAATACATTTACCATGGAGAAAAAAAAGCACACCTGTAATTATGATTTTGGAGTTACTTTGATCCTGTGAGTTTAAAAGTGGATGTTTTTCTAAGTCAAATTACAAGGTAAAAGATAAACCTCAAAGGTATTTATAAAAGCTCTTTTTCCCCTATAAATGAAAAACAGCTGTGAAGACTTCTGTGTCTCAGAATAATATGCATATCCAGTGGTCCACAGAAAAAAGAGCATATGCACTATGAGGTATCTACATGGCTAACTACTATATCCATTGTCCCAAGTATTTTGACTATGAATGAAAATCTGGATGTTATAATATCAGCTATAAAATATATAATCACAAAAATATTTCCAGTTTCGGGAGGAAACAGATGCTGCACATTTATTTAAAAGTGACAAATCTGCAAGCTAGAATTTGGAAAAAAATTCCCAATATTCTGATAATATAATTTAAAATATATTACTACAGCAAAATATCCTTGAATGTAACACTAATGAAAAGATAATGCAAACAATTGTTATGCAAGGTGGATAGTGGCTATAAAACATAGTTATTTAAGGGAAACAGACACAGGTTCCAATTCTAACAGCCATTTGGTAAAACCTACTTCTAGGCTACTATAAGGATTAAATGAGATGGTCTGCAAATAGTACTTAGATTAGGGCCAGGATCAAAGGGATCAATCATAGTGGCTATTGTTCTTATTGCTACTTATAAAGCTTTTTCAGAAGAAAAGGCATAATACAGATATAGATATACATAATGCTAGTTCTAGTACATGTGTTTCAAGTTAATTATCACAGTATGTCTAAATTGGAAGCAAAGTATCCAAAAGCATGATTGCTTTATTATCTCTTTTAGTACTTACTGAATATCTATTGCCCATCAAACCCTGTGTTGCTTACTAAATATACAGAGCCAAACAAGGCATAATCTCTGCCCTTAACTCACAGTCCTCTGGGGGTAAAAGATACAAAAACAGATGGTTTGATTTAAATAATTTTTACTTCCCCCAAAGGAAGTGATATTTTGCTTTTACACTAAAATAGTATATTTCATTAAATAATTAAGGATGTCATCATGCTCATTTTTTCTAATTGTATCTCTTATTGTTTTACTGACCTTTATAATTTAAGTGCTCATATAGGATATACGTATACCTTTAACTATATTTAGATGTTTAAAGGTGATGTTATTGAACAACTCTATTCAATAAAGCTAAATTGTGATTCAAGCAATGAATAGCCACAAGGCCCATTTGGTACTCAGAGAATTTTTGAAGCAGTATGTACAATGCACTTCTCTCCTTCCTAAAACTACCACCCCAAATTAGATTGCCTTGATGATAGGATACTATGTTTGCTATAAATAATAAATGAGTAAATATTAAATGATACATAAAATATTTATTCAATGTTTATTGTGTGCCAGATGTGTTCAAGTTTAAATGTATTAATTCATTTAATTATCATGACAAATCTTATGAGATAGGAACTATTATAGTGTCCATTTTACAGATAAGAACAGTAAGATACAGAGAAGTTAACTAAGACACTGAAAGTTAGGCAGCTGGTAGCAAACAGAACCCAATTTTCATTCTGTACAGTCTGGCTTTAGAGCACTGACTACTTTATCTGATCTTTATTCAGCATTCTGAACCAATTAGTTCTTGGTACAAAACATTTGAAGACATTTCAAAACCCTGCTGCAACACATCCCCCGGCCACTGGTATTGTCCTGTTATGGTCACTTGCCCGTGGCCTCAGAGAAGTCCTAGGCAGTCAGAAGACCTGGTCTTTAGTTCCAGCTCTGTTAGTAGCTACAAGCTAGTTGGTCAACCCTGGAAAATAAGTTGATTTTTTTTGTCTTAATGTCTTTAATATCCATGTTGAGGCACTGGGTACCCTTGGGTCACAATGTCCTTGCATATTGGATTAATATTAACCAGGTGCTGTTGGGAAGAGTTGTGAAAGACATTTGTTTTAAAGAACAAAATCATTCCACAGTTTGAGAAATGAGCTAAAATAATTAGATATCTTCATGGAATCTTGAATAGGCTAACACACATACACACACACATACATATATTAAATCTATGAGACAGAGATATTATATACAGTATTTCATGCAACTATATGACCACAGTCCTTAGCCCCCCCACCATGGAGCGTATCACAGGACTAATATTCCATTCCATAGACTACACTTTAGGAAACACCAGACCAGATTTCTAACATATCATCCTATTCTAAAAGCCTTGTAATATTTTCAATATATTACCTTAATCACTACATTTTAGAGTGCTATGTATTCAAATTTTTATTGATCTACTTAAAATGTATTTAATCTTTTATTCCTTAAATGTTAGTTTCCTTCACTTAAGTAGTTCTGACTTGTTTATAGGTTTCATAAAATAGTAAATACTATTCTTTCATGGATATTGAATGAAAGGTGAAGAAGAAATGGTATGAATTGTATTGTTGAAATCTTTAAGAAAATTCTAGGCAAAATATACTTCATACAAAGCATGAAACAAATTGCTATCACCATTAACTTACCAACCATTTTGAAAATAATTTCTAGATAGAGCTTTAGCAAACATTCACATATGGTATGTTCATAGGCCACCTTCATTAAGAAGTACAAAGTCATCTATAAAAAACTGATTTTGACAAACAAATTTTGTTTACAAAGATCATTACTCTTTACTTCTTTGGAAAGATCTTTTCATTTTTAAATTGAAAATGATGAAATTCTACATACATACAAAGCGAATATGTGCAAATAATTAAGAATATGCAGAGCACTAAATTGAAGGGAAAAGTAATATAAATGGTTATACCTGAAGTACGAAAGCATATCATTAGTTTTTATTTTAATATAGTTAAAAATCTTCCCCATCCTAATAACATCAGTAAAAGCAACTAACAAGATTGAAAGTAATGGTATAAAATCAATGTAATGCAAATGAGGGTTTTTAGTTGATATATGCCTCTAATAATAGTAACCATATTTTAATGAAAGGGTTAATTCTTGAGGATTACATGATGCTCCTTAAATTTACATTATTAAATCTTCAACAGGATGAATATTATAGAGTCAAACCCTTACAAACAAAATGAAGTGTGGAAGTCTTTAATACTTAGTAAATATTTAAGGTCTATTAAATAACAAATTGAGTATCAAAATAAATATACTGAAGGAAAAACTGCTCTAGTTTACATACATTTTAGTAGCTTAATAATGCATATATATATGCCATTTTAACCTGATGTTGTCAACCAAATTCCCTATGAATAAAGGTTTTAGAATAACAGCTGAGTATCTCTGCTCATGTAACACAAACACTATTTCACTAGATATATTATACATCACAAGTCTGTTCTTTCCCACTAATTTTAATGTTAATTCCAGAAACCTTTAAGTAAGAAGGGTCTCTAGGCTATTCTAACAACATTAAGTGCAACTAAAAACTGAATTAAGTCACATTCTTTATTTCAATATCACTGCACTCAGGTATTTCCTTAAATTGTTGAAAGCAAAGAAAAAGTTTAAGAAGACAGCACAATTGTTTACTTTGTGCAGGATGAGTAAGGATAGATAATCCAAGTTGTGTATATAATCCATTTGCTCAATCCTGAAAGCATTCCCCTATTTCCCCCTTTATATCTGGAGCTCAACAGACAAAAATTATTTTTTCATCACTTTGAACTTGTCTTTATCATATACCAAGCCTATGTCACATTGTCTTGACCTTTTCCTAAATTACCGTGACAGAATATCACCAATAATCCATGTGTATGTTTGAATAAATGCAGTGAGTGCCTTCTAAAAACTGGAAAAAGTATGCAAAACCTGAACAGCTCCTTCCTAAACTGGAAATATCTGTGGACACTTATGTGCAAATAGCATTTCTCTTACCTCTTTAAAGCGGTTTTTGAAATGGCCTTAACAAGTAGCAATAAGACAAGTTGGACTGGATTTGATCGCTACATAGTGTGATCAACAGTCCCAGTTTGCTCAGGACTGAAGGGTTTCCAAGGACATGAGACTCAATACCAAAACTGATCAAGTTCCAGGTAAAACAGGGAGAGTTTGTCACCCTTTCTCTTAAGTTCCCTTTCACTTTTAATATTTTTGCAACCATAAATATAGTTGTGATCACTGTTTTTTAACCAATAAAACAACAATTTATGTACAGAACCATAGGGTCTGCTAATTTTCCTATGTCCTCATTTGAACATTCTTTCAGTGAGAGAGAAGAAAAGCACTAAACCCAGGTAGCTTAGAAGTCATCTGAAATTGGGCTTCTTAGGAAGAAAGAAAGCATATACAAAAACTCAAAGTATCTCAAAAGGGAGACTTACCCTCCTTAATTTTTCCTCCTACCCCACTTATATTTGGAATGCACACCTTTTCCTCAACTCTGCTACATCTATCTCCCTAAGAACAAAAGCTTAACACAAACCAGATGACTGTATCTATAAAAATTCTGTCTTCAACAGAAACCTGCTCTCTTTCTACTAGGCCTAAAAATCCAGAAAATGATAAGTACATGCATTGGTCTGTTGTTTCAAGCAATCTCAGATGCAGATTTACTTTCCATGAAGTCAAAAGGTCTGTCTCCATTCCCTTCAATTAACTCTGGCTTTAAACCTTCCATGGAGAACTTTAGTTATCTCAAAGTATGTCACAATATCTTCTAACAGTGATGATACTGATTTTTTTTTTTTTTAGATGGAGTCTTGCTCTGTCACCAGACTGCAGTGCAGTGGCACGATCTCGGCTGGGAACCGAGATTCCCAGTGGCAACCTCTGATTCCCAGGTTCAAGCAATTCTCCTGCCTCAGCCTCCCGAGTAGCTGGGATTATAGGCACACGCCACCACACCCAGCTAATTTTTTTTTTATTATTATACTTTAAGTTTTAGGGTACATGTGCACATTGTGCAGGTTAGTTACATACGTATACATGTGCCATGCTGGTGTGCTGCATCCACTAACTCGTCATCTAGCATTAGGTATATCTCCCAATCCTATCCCTCCCCCCTCCCCCCACCCCACAACAGTCCCCAGAGTGTGATGTTCCCCTTCCTGTGTCCATGTGATCTCATTGTTCAACTCCCACCTATGAGTGAGAATATGCGGTGTTTGGTTTTTTGTTCTTGCAATAGTTTACTGAGAATGATGATTTCCAATTTCATCCATGTCCCTACAAAGGACATGAACTCATCATTTTTTATGGCTGCATAATATTCCACGGTTTATATGTGCCACATTTTCTTAATCCAGTCTATCATTGTTGGACATTTGGGTTGGTTCCAAGTCTTTGCTGTTGTGAATAGTGCTGCAATAAACATACGTGTGCATATGTCTTTATAGCAGCATGATTTATAGTCATTTGGGTAGGTACCCAGTAATGGTATGGCTGGGTCAAATGGTATTTCTAGTTCTAGATCCCTGAGGAATCGCCACACTGACTTCCACAATGGTTGAACTAGTTTACAGTCCCACCAGCAGTGTTAAAGTGTTCCTATTTCTCCACATCCTCTCCAGCACCTGTTGTTTCCTGACTTTTTAATGATTGCCATTCTAACTGGTGTGAGATGGTATCTCATTGTGGTTTTGATTTGCATTTCTCTGATGGCCAGTGATGATGAGCATTTTTTCATGTGTTTTTTGGCTGCATAAATGTCTTCTTTTGAGAAGTGTCTGTTCATGTCCTTCGCCCACTTTTTGATGGGGTTGTTTGTTTTTTTCTTGTAAATTTGTTTGAGTTCATTGTAGATTCTGGATATTAGCCCTTTGTCAGATGAGTAGGTTGCGAAAATTTTCTCCCATTTTGTAGGTTGCCTGTTCACTCTGATGGTAGTTTCTTTTGCTGTGCAGAAGCTCTTTAGTTTAATTAGATCCCATTTGTCAATTTTGTCTTTTGTTGCCATTGCTTTTAGTGTTTTAGACATGAAGTCCTTGCCCATGCCTATGTCCTGAATGGTAATGCCTAGGTTTTCTTCTAGGGTTTTTATGGTTTTAGGTCTAACGTTTAAGTCTTTAATCCATCTTGAATTAATTTTTGTATAAGGTATAAGGAAGGGATCCAGTTTCAGCTTTCTACATATGGCTAGCCAGTTTTCCCAGCACCATTTATTAAATAGGGAATCCTTTCCCCATTGCTTGTTTTTCTCAGGTTTGTCAAAGATCAGATAGTTGTAGATATGCGGCGTTATTTCTGAGGGCTCTGTTCTGTTCCATTGATCTATATCTCTGTTTTGGTACCAGTACCATGCTGTTTTGGTTACTGTAGCCTTGCAATATAGTTTGAAGTCAGGTAGTGTGATGCTTCCAGCTTTATTCTTTTGACTTAGGATTGACTTGGCAATGCAGGCTCTTTTTTGGTTCCATATGAACTTTAAAGTAGTTTTTTCCAATTCTGTGAAGAAAGGCATTGGTAGCTTGATGGGGATGGCATTGAATCTGTAAATTACCTTGGGCAGTATGGCCATTTTCACAATATTGATTCTTCCTACCTATGAGCATGGAATGTTCTTCCACTTGTTTGTATCCTCTTTTATTTCCTTGAGCAGCGGTTTGTAGTTCTCCTTGAAGAGGTCCTTCACATCCCTTGTAAGTTGGATTCCTAGGTATTTTATTCTCTTTGAAGCAATTGTGAATGGGAGTTCACTCATGATTTGGCTCTCTGTTTGTCTGTTGTTGGTGTATAGGAATGCTTCTGATTTTTGCACATTGATTTTGTATCCTGAGACTTTGCTGAATTTGCTTATCAGCTGAAGGAGATTTTGGGCTGAGACAATGGGGTTTTCTAGATATACAATCATGTCATCTGCAAACAGGGACAATTTGACTTCCTCTTTTCCTAATTGAATACCCTTTATTTGCTTCTCCTGCCTAATTGCCCTTCCTTCTGAAACTATTCCAATCAATAGAAAAAGAGGGAATCCTCCCTAACTCATTTTATGAGGCCAGCATCATTCCGATACCAAAGCCGGGCAGAGACACAACCAAAAAAGAGAATTTTAGACCAATATCCTTGATGAACATTGATGCAAAAATCCTCAATAAAATACTGGTAAACCAAATCCAGCAGCACATCAAAAGGCTTATCCACCATGATCAAGTGGGCTTCATCCCTGGGATGCAAGGCTGGTTCAATACATGCAAATCAATAAATGTAATCCAGCATATAAACAGAGCCAAAGACAAAAACCACATGATTATCTCAATAGATGCAGAAAAGGCCTTTGACAAAATTCAACAACCCTTCATGCTAAAAACTCTCAATAAATTAGGTATTGATGGGACATATTTCAAAATAATAAGAGCTATCTATGACAAACCCACAGCCAATATCATACTGAATGGGCAAAAACTGGAAGCATTCCCTTTGAAAACTGGCACAAGACAGGGATGCCCTCTCTCACCACTCCTATTCAACATAGTGTTGGAAGTTCTGGCCAGGGCAATTACGCCCAGTTAATTTTTGTGTTTTCAGTAGAGACGAGGTTTCACCATGTTGGCCAGGATGCTCTCTATCTCTTGACCTCATGATCCACCCACCTTGGCCTCCCAAAGTGCTGGGATTACAGGCGTGAGCCATGGCACCTGGCCAATACTGATTTTTATGTAAAATATAGATAACACAACCTTTCTGAGGGTGGTGATGTCACCAAGAATGCATGAAACTATTCCAAAATTAGTCCTGTGTTTATTCCTTTATTCCTTCTAGTCAGTATGCCCAAAGCACTGACAATAGTTATCTGTCATTTACCATGTTTTAAAATCTATCAAATCTAGTATTTTCCTTCAGTATCTCTCCCACCCAACTTTCTTTCCTTATTGCTTTTTTTTTTTTGAGAGAGAGTCTCAGTCTGTTGGCCAGACTGGAGTGCGGTGGCATGATCTCGGCTTACTGAAACCTCCATCTCTTGGGCTCAAGCGACTCTCCAGCCTCAGCCTCCCAAGTAGCTGGGATTACAGGCATGTGCCACCACGCCTGGCTAATTTTTGTATTTTTAGTAGAGACATGGTTTCACTATGTTGGCCAGACTGGTCTCGAACTCCTGACCTCAGGTAATCTGCATGCCTCGGCCTCTCAAAGTGGTGCGATTACAGGCGTGAGCCACTACGCCGAGCCCCAACTTTCTTAATGAATGTCATCTCCTTTAACCATTTTCTATTGCAAAGTATATCCCATTGTTCCATATAATTGATACAATCTTGTACATATCAATTGACATCCTCCACACCATAGTTTTCATTAGAATCCCTTCATAATTTAGAGTTTGCCATACCAACATTTAGATAATTATACATCTAGGTAATATATGTAGGTAATTTTACTTCAAATTCAGAATTTAAAAAAAGTAATTAGGATAAAGTTCTATCTATACTTCTGTTGTCATTTAAAAAAATTCAATTGAAGTAAAAATAAGGGTAAATTTTACACAATTTCAAAAAATCATTTTATATATTTGTTTTTATTTATCACAATGCACTGAATTCTGAAAAAATATTACTTTTATTAATACTTTAACCATGTCTCCATTCATTCTTTCAGTAACTATTTATTGAGTACCCACGCTGTTTCATATACTGTGTTTAGGCAATGTAGACTATGGTATAACAATAAGAATTTAAGGTAAAATGTCATATTTTAGAAAAATGATTGTCTCTTATGATCTTCATGTCACAATGAACTGGGATCTAGCTAAGGGAAATTTACAATATCCTATAGATATGCCCTTGCTGAGTCTTTTCAACCAAGTGGGCCTGAATTCCCTATATGTGAATAGAAGTACTTCCAGCAATGAGATATGTTCCAAATACCCTGAATCTATAAATAGGTGGCTATGTAATTCTTTTTTTTGTTTGTTTTTGAGTCATAGTTTCACTCTTGTTGTGCAGGCTGGAGTGCAATGGCACAATCTCGGCTCACTGCAACCTCTGCCTCCCGGGTTCAAGCGATTCTCCTGCCACAGCCTCCCGAGTAGCTGGGATTATAGGCACTCACCATCACGCCTGGCTAATTTTTTGTATTTTTAGTAGAGATGATGTTTCACTATGTTGGCTAGGCTGGTCTTGAACTTCTGACCTCAGGTGATCCTCCCGCCTCAGCCTCCCAAAGTGCTGGGATTACAAGTGTGAGCTACCACACCTGGCCAGTAATTCATCAACTAAACTAGCGTGAAAAGGGCTACCCTTAGTGATTACTCTAAAATAACAGGCCTAATTCAGGAATGTCCCAGGGTGGTGGAGGGGGATACGCGCGCGCCCACACACACACCCCCACACACACGCTCACACACGTAAGGATGAAGGGTGATGCCACTTACACAGGATTGACACCCTTCACTAGCTCTAGAATTCAATTCTGTGGGTACTAGCACTACCACTGCTTGACAAAGATAGTAACATCAGATCAAGGACCCTTAGAGTTATCGTGACCTTATATTCCAAATTTGTTAGGACTGTTGCATTAGTAATAACCTATCCCTTTATCGCCATAAATACATGTATAACTTAAAATATTAAGCGTCCAAATTTCTGATTTGGAGAATATAGCCATAATAAAAATAGTATCTTCTCCCCTCTGTGCAGAAATAGGGTAAGGTTTTAAAATTCAGTTTCAAAGAGCAAAAAGATCAATGCAACTAGGATAGTCCTGTCACTAGAGGGCAGAAGCCATTCATGTGAGAAAGTAAAGAATAATTCAAGCATTTTCTATAAGCGGTTTTGGGGATCTGTAAATGTTTTAGAAAGAAAGGTGTCCAAGTAACAGAATAGGATACTTGCTATAACTCTAACTAAACTAAACTTCAATGAAATCTTATTTTTGGCTTAAACCTAGATACAAAATTACATCTAAAGAGTTTAGAAAAAAAATTTAATTCGACATGAAAAAAATTCATTAAGCTAAACATTTTAGGAAATATAAAAGTCATATTAAGTTTACTTACAATTGACATTAGAGTCAGTATATAGTTTTGCAAATTCGATCCATGAGCAGAAACCACTTTAGCATCAGCTGTAACCATAATTTCAATGTATCTTGGATATGATATAAGACGTTTTTTCCTGGAATGTAATTGACTTCTTTCATCTTTCAATGGCACATTTTTTGATGTGTGTCCTAAAACTCTTTCTTTCATTACGTTAAGATCTTCATTCATGTTGCTGTAGGTATGAAAGGGTAAACTGGTTTCCTTTATTTGACTTTCTAGGGAGAAAAAAAGAATATAATGCAGAGCCATTAAATTGGATGTGACGAAAAATATCGCAAAAAATAGAACAGCCAAAAATATTTAATACTTACATATCTGTTCCCAACGTGAAAATAAAAGAACAAAGAGAAATTATTATTTAAAATAGTATTGTACAGCATTATCATGAAGATTGCTTTTTATAGTAATAAAAAGTTTGCAAAAGTTCACATTTTCTTAGACTTTACCAACAAGAAATTTTATCTAAGTCATATTTGAAAAGGAAGGTATGACGATTCAAAAGCATTTATTAACTACCAAGTAGAAAATAAAAATATCCAGGACTTCTTATGTTTTTCTCAGCATGTGAATTAGGTTTTCAAGTCAACAATGACATTTAATCTCATTACAGAGTAGTACCATTTTGCAGGGTGAAACTTCATAAAATATAGAACAAAACAAACTTTCTTTATACTACATGCGAAAAGCATCAAGAACAACAGAAAATTAAGCAAAATAACAATATGTGGGTGAATCTATTGAATCCAGAAAGGCAAATGTTCCTATAAATTTTTTAATACTTGATTATATAAAATACCTGATTTATTATGTTTGCTTATATATAAATACTGCATGAAAAATAATTGAACATTAAAGATTATTACAGTGAAGTAATATGCATTTAAGTCCTACGCACTTACAGAAACTTACACATTTATGCCTGTGCATTTAAATCTTAATTAATTGCCCTAATGGAAAAAAAATTCATGGGCTGCACAGGTGCTTGTCCTATTTCTCTCCCCTTCATTTTGTTCCTCTCCTTTCCTCTTCACTTCTTCCTTTTTTCTTGGCTAATTTTTCTGCCAATTGTTTGGTGGTGGTATTTTCAATAGAAAAGCGGACCAAAGGAGTCAAGTGAGAAGAAATAAAGGTCCTGGATAGTTTATAAACTAAATAATCAATACCAAAATAATCAATAACCAAGACATGGCTGTATTATAAGAATTAGATATAAATATAAAAACATATTTCATTATTATTAAAATAATTCATTTTAAGTACGAATGTAATCCTATGGCTGTGAGAAAGAAAGAACACTTTAGACATTAAGTTTCCACAGATGAATTTTTTTAATTAATATAAAAAATTTTATTCGTCTTATTCTTTTTTTTTCTATTTAATTTTTATTTTAGGTTCAGGCGTACATGTGCAGGTTTGTTCTGCAGGTAAACTCGTGTCATGGGAGTTTGGTGCACAGATTATTTGGTTACCCAGGTACTAAGCATGTTACCCCATATTTGTTTTTTTCTGATCCTCTCCCTCCTCCCACCATCCACCCTCAAGTAGGCCCAGGTATCTTTTACTTAGTGTGTCTGTGTATTCTTGTTATCTAGCTCCCACATACAAGTGAGAACATGCAGTATTTGGTCTTCTGTTCCTGCATTAGTTTGCTAAGGATAATGGTCTCTAGCTCCATTCATGTTGTTGAAAAGAATATGATCTTATTCTTTTTATGACTACATAATATTCCATAGTATATATGTACCACCATTTTCTTTATCTAGTCTATCACTGATGGGCATTTAGGTTGGTTCCATGTCTTTGTTACTTTAAATAGTGCTGCAGTGAACATACGCATGCATGTGTCTTTATAGAACAATTTATATTCCTTTGGGTATATGCCCAATAATGGGGTTGCTGGGATGAATGGTAATTCTGTTTTTAGTTCTTTGAGGAATTGCCACACTGCTTTCCACAGTGGCTGAGCTAATTTACACTCCCACCAGCAGTGTGTAAACATTCCCCTTTCTCCACAACCTCATCAGCATCTATTATTTTTTTATTTTTTAGTAATAGCCATTCTGACTGATGTGAGATGGTATCTCATCATGGTTCTGATGTGCATTTCTCTAATGATTAGTGATGTTGGGCATTTCTTCATGTGTTCGTTGGCTACCTGTATGTCTTCTTTTGAAAAGTGTATATGAACTTCTTTTTCTAATTCCTATAAACATCTAGCTTTTAATATTGTTATGTTCCTAGGTTTTAAATTTTATCTCAGTGGGAAATTCTGGAAATTTGACCAATTGTGCAGTCCTAAAACTTTTTCTTGCCATTTTCTCCTGAAGTGACTTGGCCACTAAAATATCCATGACCAATTACTGGACCCTAGAGGAGATCCCAGATATACCTGATATATACAAATCTCAATCAAGGAAAAGATAAATATTTATGCTTTGATTTATTTGTTAATTTAAAGGAAATATTGCATGTCTAATCCATATCAGGAAACATTTAGGTATTGAGGAGCAAATAGCACCTCATAAAGCTTACACTCTAGTTGAAAGAGGCAAAAAATAAATTAACAACATAGTAAAGATAAAATTTCAGGTATCTTTAGGTGCTTCAATACCAATTCAACAAAGAGACAAAAAAAAAATATGATTCTACCTACCAGAATGACTAAAATTACAAAGAGCAATAATAACTACTGGTACAATCACTTTGAAAACCAATCTGGAAAATTTTAAATTAGACATGCATCTACCCTATGACATTGCAGTTCCACCCCTAGGTATTTATCTAAGAGAAGGAAAATATACATTCACAAGAAAATTGGTATAAGTTCATAGCAAAACAAATATATAGACTGATGAACTGCAATAGAGACCCCAGATATAAACCCTTGTGTATATGATCAAATGATTTTTGACAAGAGTGCCAAGACCACTCAATATAGAAAGACTAACTCAAAATGAGTTACAAATCTAAAAGACCCAAAATATTAAAACCCCTAGAAGAAAACATAGAGAAAGTGTTTCATAACATTGGATTTGGCAGTGATTTATTGGATATGGCATCAAAAGCACAGGCAACAAAAGCAAAAATAGACAAATGGGACTACATCAAACTTAAAAAATTATTGCTTAAAGGACACAATTGGCAAAGCATAAAAGCAGCCTGTGGATTAGGAGAAAATATTTACAAACTATATATCTGATAAGGAATTAATATCTAGAATATAAAAAAAATTCCTACAACTCAACAACAGGAAAACAAACAACCTGATTAAAAATGAGTAAAGACTTGCATAAACACTTTCCCAAATGTATTATAAAATTATCAACACACATATGAAAAGATGCTCAGCACAATTAATCATTAAAGAAATGCAAATCAAAACCACAATATCACTTCACACTCATAAGAATGGCTACTATTAAACACAGACAAAACAGAGAGAAAGAGAGAATAACAAAAGTTGACAAGTATGTGGAGAAATTGGAAACCTTATGCACTGTTGGTAGTGTTGTAAAATGGTATAACCACTACGGAAAACAATATGGATGTTCCTTAAGAAATAAAAATAGAACTACCATATGATCCAGCAATCCTACTGGGGTAAATATCCAAAAACAATGACAGCAGGGTCTTGAAGAGCTATTTGTACACCCAGGTTCATTGCAGTATTATTTACAATAGCTAAGAAGGAGAAGCAACCCAAATGTCCACTGACAAAGGAATGAATAAACAAAATGTAGTATACACATACAATGAAATATTATTCAGTATATAAAAGGAAGGAAGGCATGTGTGGTGGCATGCACCTGTAGTTCCAGCCACTCTGGAGGCTGAGGTGGGAGGATCACTTGAGCCTCCAAGTTTGAAGCTACAGTGAGCTATGATATACCATTGCACTCTAGCTTGGGTAAGAATGAGATTCCACCTCTAAAACAAACAAACAAAAACAACAACAACAAAAAAAAAAAAAGGAAGGACATGCTGTGACATATGACAACATAAATGAACCTTGAAGTTATCATGCTAAGTCAAATAAGCCAGTTTTTTTTTTAAATCCTGTATGATATTACTTAAATGAGATACTTAAAATAGTAAAATTCACTGAAACAAAAAGTATACTGGTGGTTACCAGGGGATAGAGAAAGGGAAAATGGGGAGTTGTGAATGGATATAGTCTCAGTTTGCAAGATGAAAAAGTCCTGGAGATCTGTTGCATAACAATGTGAATATACTTAACACTACTGAAGTGCACACGTAAAAAGGGTTAAAATGGCAAATCTCATGTTACCTTTTTTTTTTTTCTTTTTGAGGCGGAGTCTCGCCTCAGGCTGGATGGAGTGCAGTGGCGCGATCTCGGCTCACTGCAACCTCTGCTTCTCGGGTTCAAGCAATTCTCCTGCCTCAGCCTCCTGAGTAGCTGGGATAACAGGCGTGCACCACCATGCCCAGCTAATTTTTGTATTTTTAGTAGAGATAGGGTTTCACCATGTTGGTCAGGCTGGTCTCGATATCGTGACCTTGTGATCCGCCCACCTCGGCCTCCCAAAGTGTTGGGATTACAGGCGTGAGCCACCGTGCCTGGCCACCTTTTTTTTTTTTTTTTTTTTACCACAATTAAAAAATGTTTCAAAGAATGTTTATAGCACTTTTATTCATAATAGTGAAACCTAAAAACAACCCAAATGTCTGTCCACAGGAGAAAACTAGAAAGGACAAGAACTAAGTTTCACAAAGGGTAGAACAGTGGTTGTCAGGAGCTGGGGAGTGAGGGAAACGAGGAGAGGCTGGTCATACATACAAACTTCTAGTTATAAGATGAATAATGTCTGGGAATTGAATGTACAGCATAGTGATTATAATTAATAATCCTGTCTTATTTAATAGAAATTTGCTAAGAGAATAGCTTTTATGTGTTTTCACCACACACATACAAATTGGTAACTCTGAGGTGATGATGTGTTAATTAATTTGATTGTGGTAATCATTTTGCATGTATACATATATCAATCATCATGATGTATACCTTGAATATATACAGTTTTTATCAATGAATTATACATCAATAAAGCTGGGGTGGGGGAAGTGATAATGAACAAAGCTTCAGCAAGAGATGCTTTCCTTGTCCATACGTGGCATCCTATTCTGGGACAGGCTGACTATGCTAGCTGATGTAGCAGCACTGGATATGATTTGCAATGTGGGACTACAAGCAGCACTCATCTAAGAAGAGAAAAGCCTTCTCCACACTCCTCAAAAGAAAGCATCCCTCTTGTCAAGTAATTTACCACTTGTCTCTAGCAGAAGAACAAATCCCATCTTATCTTCTACTGCCTGTTAATATCGCACTCCCTGCAGAATCTCCCAAAGTCTGTCTGGCCTAAGTGCTAAGAAATTATATATCTCAATGGCTAACAATAATAAGTAAAAAACAACACAATTCAATTAAGAAAGCACTATGGTTTGAAGAAATCAGGCTGACAGAGATTAAACTAGAATAGATGGTTTCTGTGCAAACTAAAATAATGAAAGACTGCCACATTATTCATAATCCTAAATGCCCATCGATGACAAAATGGATAAAGAAAACGTGGTATATATACACCATGGAATTCTATGCAGTCATAAAAAGGAACGAGGTATCTTTTGGAGGACATGGATGAAGCTGGAGGCCATTGTCCTTAACAATCTAATGCAGGAATGGAAAACCAAATACTGCATGTTCTCACTTACAAGTGGAAGCTAAATGATGAGAACTCAAGTTCACAAAGAGTGGAACAACAGACACTAGGGCCTACTTGAGAGTGGAGGGTGGGAGGAGGGAGAGGAGCAGAAAAAAAATAACTATTGGGTACTGGGCTTAGTACCTGGGTGATGAAATAATCTGTTCGACAAACCCCTGTGACACAGGTTTACCTACATAACAAACTGGCACATGTACCCCAAACCTAAAATAAAAGCTAAAAATATAAAATAAAATGATGAAAGAAACAGTTTCTGTCTGGAATGAGAACACTGAAGGAGATGATAATTAGATCACAGAAAAAAAGTCCGCAATAAAAAAGGATAAATTTTTAAAGAACATTATTATTATCATTGAAACATTTAATAACACCAAATAAGATAGGTGCTATTGTTAATCTCATTTTACAGATGAGGAATCTACAACATACAGAGCTTAAGAAACTCACACAGTTGCTAAGTAATGGAGGTAGAAATAAAGACAAATAAAAGGAACAAAACTAAACAGATCATTTATCATGATAAAACTGAATGGGTTGAATTTGTCCACCAAAAAACAGAAACTTTATAGAAAGGAGTTAATGAACAAAATCTAGCCATATGTTAACTAATCAGTAGCATGGCTGGGATTCAAATCCTGGGGACCTGGTTCAGAATGTTTTCTTAATTAAAATTTTTTTATTATTAAAAAATATTTTGTAGGTACATAGCAGGTATATATATTTATGGGGTACATGAGATATTTTGATAGAGGCATATAGTACATAATAACATCAGGGTAAATGGGGTATAAATCATCTCAAGCATTTCTCCTTTCCTTGTGTTGCAAATAATCCAATTATACTCTTTTAGTTATTTTGAAATGTACAATAAATTATTGCTGACTGTAGTCACCTTGTTGTACTAGACTTTATTCATTCTATCTAACTAGGTATTAAGCCCAGCATGCATTAGCTAGTTTTCCTGAAGTTCTCCCTCCCCCAACCCTGACAGGCCCCAGTGTGTGTTTTTCCCCTCCCTGTGTCCATGTGTTCTCATTGTTCAACTCCCACTTATAAATATTGAGAATATAAGCTGTTCGGTTTTCTCTTCCTGAGTTAGTTTGCTGAGGATAATGGCTTCCAACTGTACCTATGTTCCTGCAAAGGACATGATCTCGTTCCTGTTTATGGCTGTATAGTAGTCCATGGTGTATATGTACCACATTTTCTCTTTCCAGTCTATCATTGATTGGCATTTGTTGATTCCATGTCTTTGCTATTGGAAATAGTGCTGCAATGAATATATGTGTGCATTTATCTTTATAATAGAATGACACAGGGACTCTGCTTGACAATGACGTTTAAAGACAAAAGGAAAGAGAACCAAAATTTAACAACAAATTTTGGTTGTTGTTATTGATATTGTTATCAATATAAATATTGATAATGTTATCAATACAGATCTCAGGGGTTTAATTTCTTCAGCAATGGAATCAACCATAAGAGAACATTCTATACAACTCTTTGGCAAAGTAATTGAACAATTTAGAAGAGATCTATAATTTCTTACTTGAACACACAACAGTGTTAATAAATCTTGTCACTATAAGTAAGGAAAGTGAGAAAATTAAATCCAACATAGTTTTTAAAATATAGTTAAAAACTAAAATAAAAATATATGTCATATATGGGTATAATAACATCACGTAAGAAGAAGAAAGCAAGGAGATGACAAACATGGAATTAAGAATGCTGGTTGCTTCAGGTAAGGGGAGGCAAGTGAACAAAATGGGTGACGGAAGTGAAATTATGTGGTTGCATTTGGGTTGTTATCCAGGTCCTATATATTGTATTGGGTCATATATTCATCAATATGTGTTATATTATTAATAAGTTCTTAGTAAATAGTAATATACCAAACTGACTGCTATAAAAGCAATATGCTGGCTCTCATCACTATCATATAAAATTGTTTTGGTAATACTAGCTAAAGCAATAAGAAAATAAAATGAAATAAACAGTATGAATATTAGGAAGAAAATTTTTTCATTGTTCTGATTTTATTTTGTAGATGAAAGGCTTGCATAACTGAAAAACCCAGGAGACTAAATAAGAAACCAATTAAGACAATAATCCTCAATAGAGAAGTAGTTGAATAATGTAATGTTAGGCAGTTGTTAAATGAATGAATTAGGTCTATAAATTTTGATATGGAAGGATGCCCAGAATGCATTTTTAAGTAAAAATATAAATGGTGTGTGTAGTTTAATCCCAGTTTTGTAAAAACAAACTCTTCCAAATATACAAGTACTCATAAAATTTATATAATGAGCCTAAAAGGTATACACCCCAAACATTTAACAGTAAGTGAGACAGAAGACGGAGACAGTAAAACTATTACATGCTTTCTTTAACATCTCGGTGCCCTTTAAATTATTACAATGAGCTTATTTTATTACTGTAATTTTAAATTTAAATTATTATTTTTAAAAACAGCATATATTACTATTTTCTTGGCTAAATATCTAATCTCATTACTTTTTTTTTTGTATTTATACCTAAGTGGTGTTACAAATGTTGATACAATTCCTTACCTTTCCAAATACCCTACATAAATGGCCACTATTCAAAGCACATTGGCCAGTTCAATTACATCATTTCTATGTAATACATCCCTTTCTATTTAGGTCCCATTGAGTCAAATGTTAAAATACTGTGTTGTCTTTTATTAATAACAAGTGTATTACGACCCAAAACTAATTTAGACCAAACCAAAATACAAAATCACGCACACCATGCAACAATGATAATCTGCCCACTAGAGCATAAAACACTTGAAAATTACAAACATTGAATATCTCTTATAACAGCATGGTGTATTCTAGAATGCAAGGAGGATGTTAAAATAATAATAAGAATATAAACTACTAGAAAATTACTGTTAAATAATAATATAATTAGAATCCCATAATTCTACTTGGATGTCCTACTGGCACCTCATATTTAAACATACAAAGCTGAATTCATCATTTTCTTCTCCCATACACAGTTTCTCTTTCTATTAATGTGAGAAATAGTCTCCCGATACCTATAACTGATATTCAAAACTGAACATTACCATTGGGCTCCTCCTATCCGTCCTTCACCCTTTGTATCTAGTCACCAAGTTTGGCCATTTCTCCTTCAAAATGCTCCTTGTATTGCTTCGCCTGCAGAGTCCTTGCCTCCAAACTCATTCAGGTCCTTCTCACCTCAGAACATTATTAGAATAATGAATACAAAATTAGACACAGAGTCTCCCAAATGTTCCTGCTGTCTTCAATCTCTTGTCCCTCCCATTCATCTTTCATTTATGTCCAAAAAGATTCATTTTTAGAAACATTCCTTTTATCTCATCCCTATTTAGGATGAGATATAATGGATCCTCACTGCCCATAAGATAAAATCTAAGCCTTTCCCTACTAGCCCACCCCTAAACACAGTCACCACCACCAAGCTATAAATTCCCTAAAGACTGAGAACACTGTTAGGCAATATGTTCTGCCTTTTATAAGTGCTCAGTAAATGTTCGTGGAAAGGAAGAAAAAGGATTAGGTTGAAGAAAGGCAGGATAATGGAGGAGAGAGATAGAAAGAAGAAAGGTAGTGAGAGAGGGAAATGAAAGAAAAGAATATATTGAAGAGCAAGACAAAAGAGTTTATCAGGCCAGATCTTCAGGGTAGGAACAATAATTGTGATGTACAATAGGAACAATTCAAAGACAGATATGTGCTCTTTGATTTGCCTAATATTAAGTACAATGTTAATTCTGATGTCTGTACACAGGCTAGAATTGATATAATGCTCTATATTTGACCAGATAAGGAAACACATTTTACACTTCTTCACTAACATGCAACAATCCATTTTTTAAATGAGGACATAAAAGTGAAATAATACTTGTTCTAGACTTAACATCTCAAACAACTTGCTGAATGTGCAACAGATCAAATACCTGGGTGACCCTTGAGATAAAGTGTGACCATATCAGATGTATTGTGAAATCTCACATTTTCTTATGATTTAAATTGTTTTCTGGATCTATTATATGCCCTATGTTGCCACACTATTGAGTTTTCTTATTAATACTACTATCAATAACAATAAAGATATAATACTGAGTGCTTATTACATATCAGGTACTAGTACACTTCACATATGTTATCTCATTTAGCATTAACAAAAACCCTATGAGGTAAGTACTATTATTATCCTCATTTTATGTATGAGGATAATTTTTATATGAT
This sequence comes from Pan troglodytes, assembly GCF_028858775.2. Lineage (NCBI taxonomy): Eukaryota > Metazoa > Chordata > Mammalia > Primates > Hominidae > Pan > Pan troglodytes. Next base: position 52,338,670 of record NC_072408.2, on the reverse strand, counting down.
GATAATAATAATCATAATTTTATATATGAAGATAATATTTTATTATATATAAGGAAAGTGAGGAACAGGAAGGTTAAACTGCCTATTGTAATATAACTAATAAAATATAAACCTGAAATATATTTATTTTAAAAATTAGTAGTATTTCATAACATGAAAGTGTATGAAAATCTACAGTCCTCTGTGATTTCTCAATATAATTAGAAATTTCAACCAGTACTTTAGAATTATGGCTTGCAGCTTATCAAATATTTTATAGTACTTTTTTCAAAGAGTTTCACGAGTTAATAATTGGGGCCCCAACTACTAATAATAAATTTGCAGAAGGTTATGAACTTGCCAGTGGCCAGCTGAAACTTGAAACAAATCATTACACCATCAGTCTTCCTTGCATCCCCTGAATCACTTACTATTATTGTGTACATTTTAAAACAGAGAGACATGTGACACAGATTAGGTGAAATTTCAACAGCCACCAACTGAATAAATGGCATAGCAAAGATATGAATTCAGATTTCTCAGTATCAATTATTACAGCTGAACTCCACATCACATGACTCTTCTAAAGGTTGAATGTGGTAATACATGAAGACTGTTGAGAATGTAGTAACCAGGGTCATGTTGGTAAATGTTGATTCCTAGAAGACTAAAAGACTAGCTACTCATGTTCACAAAAATATGCATTACAGAGGTCCTCCTTGCATTGTAGAAGCATAGAACTGAGCCAAGATTTGGATATAAAGGCTTTTGGCTCTACTTAGAATAAAAACCTGAGACAGATCTGATACTGTCCTTTCATCTAGTGGCCTTGAAGGAAAAAAGAAGGCACTAGAAACCCCCAAATTACCCCCATTAATCCTACAGATATCAAAAAATTCTACCTCCTCCCACTATGTGTACTAACAAGACAATGGAGCACACTGGTCAAGTGTCACAGAGTAAACATTTTTTATTCTTCCACATTCTCAAGAAACCAACCCACAGGACTTGTTCTAAAGAAGTATAAGACACACTTCCCTTAAAAGCTGCATCGAAGATTCCTGCATACATCGGGAACTGAAAACAGGCACATGTTCATTCACAAACTCAAAGCCTTTTAAGATTTTTTTAATGGAAAGGAACATGCACACCTGCTGTCTCTTTACAGCTTTTGGCATCTTAACGTCTACACTTGAAGAGCATTAAAACAAAGGGATCCAGAACTAGAAATACCATTTTGACCCAGCCATTCTATTACTGGGTATATACCCAAAGGATTATAAAACATGCTGCTATAAAGACACATGTACACGTATGTTTATTGCGGCACTATTCACAGTAGCAAAGACTTGGAACCAACCCAAATGTCCAACAATGATAGACTGGATTAAGAAAATATGGCACATATACACCATGGAATACTATGCAGCCATAAAAAATGATGAGTTCATGTCCTTTGTAGGAACATGAATGAAGCTGGAAGCCATCATTCTCAGCAAACTATTGCAAGGACAAAAAACCAAACACCGCATGTTCTCACTCATAGGTGGGAATTGAACAATGAGAACACATGGACACAGGAAGGGGAACATCACACACCCAGGCCTGTTGCGGGTGGGGGAAGGGGGGAGGGATAGCATTAGGAGATATACCTAATGTTAAATGATGAGTTAATGGGTGCAGCACACCAACATGGCACATGTATACATATGTAACGAACCTGCACGTTGTGCACATGTACCCTAAAACTTAAAGTATAATTAAAAAAAAAAGAGAGAGAATAAACTCTAAAAAAAAAAAAAAAAAGAGAGAGAATAAACTCTAAAAAAAAAAAAAAAAAAAAAGTGAGGGATCATTTGTGTAGCCCTCTGCATTTTCTTTCACTATATTGACCAGGCTGGTCTTAAAATCCTGGGCTCAAGCAATCTTCCCACCTCTGCCTCCCAAAGCTCTGGGATTAAAGGCATGAGCCCCCATGCCTGGCCTCACCTTTTGCATTTTAAAAAATGCTTTTCCGGCCAGGCAGGGTGGCTCACGCCTGTAATCCCAGCACTTTGGGAGGCTGAGGCAGGCAGATCATGAGGTCAGAAGATCGAGACCATCCTGGCCAACATGGGGAACCCCATCTATACTAAAATTTCAAAAATCAGCTGGGTATGGTGCCGCGTGCCTGTAATCCCAGTTACTCGGGAGGCTGAGGCAGGAGAACAGCTTGAACCAGGGAGGCAGAGGTTGCAGTGAGCCAAGATCTCTCGCTACTGCACTCTAGGCCAGTGACAGAGTGAGACTCTATCTCAAAAAAACAAAACAAAACAAAAAAAAGCGTTCCACATCTTCAAATGCAATTTGCCAGAAATTCTAAGTGAAGAAGTCGGACTAAGATGAACCAATGGATCCTAATGTCAGATTTAGATGGATTATTATACGTATAGCATTGTGATATTCCAAACTCTTCCTCTATTATTTCTTGAAAAGATCTGCTTTTGAAAATCTTATATCAGTGAATTAAATATATACTCTAGCATTTGAACATGTAAATGAAATGTATCATTTTGTTCTTTAAAGAAAAACCATGTGTTCAGAATTCATGCTGAATATCGATATCTACTGAGCGACTCTTGCAAATATGTGAGGCTGCTGAAATTAGAACATGGCATAACGCTATTAAAATTGACAGTAATACATGATTCTACTACATTAATCTTATCTTCCTATTTTCAGATGAGCCTTCATGGCACTCCATTTCCAAGCCATGTCCACTGACTATGATTTAACAGCAGGCAACAAATAACTCCCTTTTGTTTTTCAAATTTTTATACAGGTTGTTTCTGAGCTAGATCAACCACAATCTCGAACTATCTGCTCCATGTGCATAAAATCATTCTAGAAATACCATTGAGATAATTTTAAGTACTAAGAATTCTAAAATACTTTCCAAAATACAAAGGTAATTCAAAGTAACCATTTATAATTTTTAACTTCTCTATTTACTCCATCAGTTCAAGTATTGATATAATACTATTTTCAACACCGTTTTCAAATGATTTGATGAAATATTAGTATGAGCTTTTCCTTTTGTTATTAACTCTGTAATTTATGATGAATATTTGTTTAAAAAGTCATAATTCAGATATCTAAGATGTAAGCTAAGTTTACACTTTAACTCATTCTTAATTCTAATGCTACTATTGCCAATTTTTTTATTAATCTACATTTACTCCTCCTGGCTCTGTAATTTCTGAAAGAGCTTTTGACTGAAAACAGAATTCTCATATGAAATATTCATCTAACCTTTTATATTTCCTTAAAAGATTTTGTAAAATAAGAAATATTAAAGATATTTTCCAAAGTAAATCTAGTGTTAAAAAACTTAGAGATGTAATTAAAAGATTGTCACTAAATGAATATTAAATGTTAGAAACAAAAATTCTATGTGATATATTAATAGTACTTAATATGTTGATTATGGAATCAGTTTTATTCACATGGCTTTTGTCAGCTGTTACTAAGTTCACTATATTTAGATGTTGACAAAAGTAGGAAAAAATCAAACTTTAAAATTGTTTATAGATAGAACACTTATTTTCAAACAGGGATTTTATTTTATGCTACATCCCAGAATTTAATAATTCACCATTTTTCAAATGAATGTTTTGTCGATCTTATTTAACACCAAGAAAAATCTAGTATCTGGATACAACTGAATACATGCAAAAGAAATTGCAGACTGACAGGTCAGATTGGGGAGGGAGGATCTCCCCCACCCCACCGCCCCACCGCCTTCAGTTTTCTGGCTCTCTTTCAAGGGAGAAAACATTAGTCCTGAGGTCCAGTAGTCTGAGATGCTCGCCACATGAAACACTATATTTGTTTCCTGTCCTGGTGATGGCTCCAACTCACTCCAACATATGATCTTTACAAAGTACTGAACACATGCTAGGGCCAGCCAAAACCATGAACCATCCTCCTTTTGCAGTTTTCCCTTGCATTTGTACTCTGTGAATGCAGCCCAGTCAGACGTGTCAATGTCTTTAAAAATAGGGCTGCTTCTGAATGGTGCAATTCTGAATCAGATTCTAATTGCAAATAATTAGAATTACTGCTTCCTTTTCATAAGCAAAGCATCATGTGGCTAAGCAGCTCTCTACTAGAGCCAAAGATTCAAATTGACTTCACTAAGCATTTACAATTAAGTGGTTGGTAGACCAAAGGAAAACTATAAAAGGAGCTACATGGCTGATTAGTGATCCACTATTTTAGATAGAAAAAGTTGTATATCTTGCTCTCTACAAATCCATTTATTTTCACTTATCTTCTTTACCTGGTGAGTAAATCTAAATGAGTATCAACTGTATAAAACAAAAATGATGTCCTTACAGAGCTTATATCGTATGGTCCATTATTTTAATCATTCCCTTCAATAGGCCCTCATCGTCCTTGCTCTTCTTCTATCCAACACAAGAAAATTACAAACTTTGCACGTTGTGCACATGTACCCTAAAATTTAAAGTATAATAAAAAAAAGAAAATTACAAACTAAATTTACTCTTGAACATAGATGCAAAAATTCTAAAGATAACATTATCAAACCAAGACTGGCAAAAATATAAGGTAGACATGACATTTGAGAATCAATCACATTCATCACATTAACTTAATAAAAGGAAATATGTATATTTATATATCTATATAATCATCTTGGTACATGCAGGGAAAAAGCTGGATAAAATTCAACATCCATTCATAATAAAGATTCTTAGTAAACTAGAAATTTAGGAGAATTTCCTTAATCAGATAAAGGGTACCTAAGAAAAACCGACAACAAACATTATATGTATTAGAAAAGGTTGAAAGCTTTCATTCTAAAACTTGAAATGAGGCAAGGATTTTTGTTATTGCTATTTCTAAGGACAGTTCTAGAAAATCTAGCCAACGTAACAAAACAAGAAAAATAAATAAAATATTGAAAGATTGGAAAGGAAGAAATAAACTGTCTACATGATTACCAAGGTACAGAATCCAAAAGAATCAACAAATAAACCACTAGAGGACATAAATTTAGCAAGGTTGCTGAATATAGGGCCAATATTTTAAAATGCTTGCATTTTTATATAGAATAAACAAAACAATTAGAAAATAAAATTTTTAAATGATATCATTTACAATACTGTCAAAAGAAAACCCACCAAATGCCCAAGAAGAAAACTAACGAAAGATGTGAAGACCTCCACAAAGAAATCTATTAAATATTATTTGGTAAATTAAAGAATAAATTGACGATATAACGTATTCATGGGTTAGAAAACACAATATTATAAATATGTGATTTCACCACCACACTGATCTGTTGACTCAATGAAGTACAATAGATATCTCTTTTTTTCTTTTGGGAAACAAGATGATTCTAAGTAAAATTTAAAGGGTCAAGAATGGCTAAGAAAATCTTGAAGAAGAATGAAGTCAAAGGCTTCCTCCAACATATCAAGACTTATAACAGAGCTATAATATCTCTAAAACAGTATGGCATTGGCACAAATAGACCAATGGAAAAGAAATCAATGTCCAAAACAGACCTACAATATAGATACTTTTTGAATAAATGTTATATATGCTAAGTTTTTAAAATTCCTTTGAAATATCTCAATTATCTTTTACAAGATAAGGTTTTACTAACATTGCTATTGATAATTTTATTTTCCACTGTTTTTGGGTTTTCATAAAGGAATAAGTCAAAGTTTGAAATTACTGATAAATCGAGTTCTTATTTTCAAAAAGGCATTTAATTTCATTTTACTCAATGTTATATCCCAAAGTTCAATATATCACCTTTTTTTTTAATGAAGGTTTTCACCACAATAGGATTAGTCTCCAACAAGGAAGAACTAAAGACAATTCATCTAACTCTTAACTCTCCTTTATGATACCTAAGTTTTATAAGTTTTACTTATGCAAATATTCTCAAACACATTCCAATTAGCTTGTTGAGGTCACCAATCACCTACTTTGCAAAATCCAGTAATCAATTCTAAATCTTCATGTGCTTTGAATTCTTGATACCATTTAGCCAACTAATCAGTCCTACCTTCTTGTAAATCTTTCCTCGAGTGGTTTTTGGGCAAACATTCCTCAGTCTTCTTAGAATGTCCTTGACCTCTACCTTTCAATCTTCCTAGTTGATTTCTCCTCATCTCCCCAACTGCCAACTATTGGCATGCCCCATAGTTCAGTCTTTGGATTTTTATTTTTTCTGTCTATCTAGTCTATTCCCCAGACAATCTCATTCAGCCTTATATCTTTAAAAATCATTGATATTCTGATTCCTAAATTCTTATCTCAAGCCTAAACCCCTCTACTGATGTTCCAGTTCACTTACTCTATTGCCTACTTCTCTCCCTTTGGATTTCTAACAGGCACCTCAAACTCAAAATGCCTGAAACCTAGTTGTTAATATTCCCTCCTGAACTTGTATTTCCCACAGACTTCCCCATCTTAGTAAACGAGAACTCCATCCTTCCACTGGCTCAGGAAAAAAAAAAAAAGAATAATCTGACAACTCTCTTACTCTCAGCCCTCACCTATAACTTACCTGTCAGCTTGACCATCAAAATAAATGCAATACCTGGACACCTCTCGCTTTCTTCATAGTTACCACCCTGATTCAGCACCTCACCACTTCTTAACACAATTATTGCAGTATACTGCAGTACCTCCTAATTGATTTTCTTGCTTTTTCTTGTTCCCCTAGTTTTTTTCCCACATAATCTGAGTGATCTCTTTAAAATGTGGACTGATTATATCATTACTATGCTCCATATCTGACAGTAGCTTCCAGTGTTAGAGTTTAGCCAGATTCAGTACTGTGACTTAAAATGTCCTAAATGTAGAGATGGATTCACCATGAACCTAAAAAAAGCTTAAACTTTTGGTCTCTAAAAATTATGTATTCATAATTTTCTATTAAAGAGCACTGCAACTGTTTAATCTTCAGGATTCCACAACCTGGAGCCACCCATAACTACATGATCTGGCCTCCCACTACCATTATTTCTACTAATTTCTTGCTGATTTCCTAGAACCCTCTTTCCTCCCTCACTGCACTTGTACAGGATAGTCCTGCAACAGTGAGGAAGGTATTCAGTAAATATTTTTTGAATAAATGAACAAATAAAAAAAAACCCATGCTGGGGCAAGGTTGACACCTCATCTTACAGAGTTCTTATGTGGAACAAGAACAGGAGTCTCCTCTTAGCAATCAACTTTTTTCTTCACTTATTCAATGTCCAACTCCACTCTCATATTCTAACATGGAGCACGAAAAACTTGTATGCATCTTACCACTGCAGTCTTCTGGCTTTCCTTCTCATTTCTTCTGCCAGCACACCTACCCCATGGTAAGAAACTTTTCATTTATTCACTCTATGCTATATTTTCTCTTTTCAGCTGAATGCTACGCATTGATTCCTCCAGAGTTAGTACTCAATATACAAAAGAGAGAGATAACGAATTCAGAAATTTATCTTATTTGCTGTTGTACAATCAGATTTTGAAAGTTACAACCTTAATATCACCTTGGTCTTTCTACCTGCAGCCTCTCCACCTCCCAAATAAAAAATCTGAAGAGTGGTCATCAAATAATCCCAATTTGCTAGAATATACACAAAATTATTAAATGCCATGGCAAAAAAGAAATGATTTAACAAAAAACTGGGCAGTTTTGCACTATTTCTAGTTCTTGTCCTTTTACCACAGCCTGTATTATATTTGCTAATACCTCAGTTAAAATTTTTTTAAATGTAAAAAAATAAATTAGGCACCAAAAAAGGCTTCTTTTGGAGGGTGTAGGTGAAGAGAGAGGTAAAAGAGAGAGAATGGCTTCAGGCTTAACTGTATTGAATCTAAGATATCACTGGTACATCCAAGAAAACATGCACGTCAGGCAGTTTATAGATCTGAGTTTTAATCTAAAAACAAGCGCTTAAGTTAAAGTTTTAACATCATGTATCATTTAAATTTGTAGTTAAAATTAAGAAAGTAGAAAAAAATACATAATCTAAATTAAAACATAGTCTAAAATGGTGGTCCAGGAAGAGCACTTTAAAAAATGCTTAACTTAGGAGATGGGAAACCAGTAACAACCAAGAAGGGAAGTGGGAGGAAAGAAAGAAAGAAAGGAAGCAAAGATAAAAGCAAAGTGTGCCAGTTAAGCCAAAGACATAAGAAAATTCAGTTAGGATAAGCTGATGGATAGTGTGACATGTTCCTCAAAATTGTAACAGTAAGACCAAGAAAGATTAATGCTTTTAGCAAGTAGAAGGTCATAAGTGATCTTTGAAAGAGTAGTTCCAGTAAACATGTTGGAAAGGAGAATATCTCTATAGTCATCTCTACATAGATTTAGAAGCTTAAGCTGACTCTTTAAAACACCATTAACAAGTTATAGTACACAATAATGGGCATGGTCGTGGCCATATTTATAATCCTCTGTCCCTACATTAATTAATGGCACCTTCTTCTCTGCTCACACATTTATAAAATGTTATAAATAGTAGGGGCTTCAGAAATCAAGTAAGAGATTGCAAATGAAATTCAGCTCTCATGTTTTTGTTTTTTTCCACTTTAAAAAAAGAATCTAGATTTTCATCTTCTTCGTAAAGTACAAAAGATCTGGTAATACTGGTCTCACATTCCCAAAGCATCTTTTTCAAGAAGCATGTATATTCCAGTGCCCAATGGACAGCTCAGTTCCTTCATGATACCTCACCTTACTCCTTTCTGGTAAATGCCTGATCCCTTTAGCTGTAAGGTTAAAAAGTTAATAAGTTAAAAACTCGTAAGCTTGCCAATTAGTTGAATAGGAAACTGATTAAATTCATTAGCTATTCATTATCTACTTTTGGTAAGACCTAGAGAAGTTTAGGTCTCAAAGCCAGTTAGCAGCGTAGCCAGAACTCGCTTACTGAGCAAACTCTGGCCTCTGCTGAAACTAAAAACCTTGGACTTCCTCCAGACCAATGCTGATTAAATTATTACATTTAAAGGAATGGGAAATAATCTGTACATAATTTTATTTAAAAGGCAGTTCTCATGTATTTGCAAAAATATTTTCCAAATAGATTACTCACAAAAAAAATATAAACGTCTCTTCAAAGTTGAGAAAAATGTTTTCAGGAAATTCTCTTCAATTTACTTCTTTATGTGCACTTTTCCTTGTTTGACACTTAAATCCTTTGTTGATAAGATGGCTTTTTTCTTTAATTCAGTCTCCCCACCTTCGGCCTCTTATCATTCAAGCCAAAATTACATATTTTTTTAGAAGCTGCCACAGCAACTAATACAACTATTTTTTTAAAGCAAATTATATAATATCTGTTTTAAAACATTTTTTATAATATCTCTGCTTTAAATTTTTTTTTGTTTCCCCAATGCCTATGGGGTAAGCAACAAAATCCTAAAAGTTCTTTCATAACTGGTCTCTGTGCGCCTTGCCTGCCTCCCCAGACTACACACACACCTGCACCTTACTCTCCTGATATAGTAAATGGGTTACTCTTTTCCACACACATCAGGACTTAGAAGATACAAATGTCACATTCCCTCTTGGCTGGAGAGCCCTGTTCTAACCAATCTTTATACATTCTGTAACATTAGGTACTCAAAGACTATAAGAATAAATAAATTTAGAAAACTTCTAGGAAAAACAGAGAAATTTAAAGCTGGCTGACATCATCTTAATACCCAGCTGTATTAGTTCATTCTCACGCCACTATGAAGAAATACCTGAGGCTGGGTAATTTATAAAGGAAAGAGGTTTAATTGACTCAGTGCATCATGGCTGGAGAGGCCTCAGGAAACTTACAATCATGGCAGAAGGTGAAGTGAGGAAGCAAGGCACGTTAATCACAAGGTGGCAGGAAGGAGAAGTGCAAACGGGAAATGCCAGACACTTAGAAAACCATCAGTTCTCATGAGACCCACTCATTATCATGAGAACAGCATAAGGGAAGCCACTTCCATGATCCAATTACCCCCACCTGGTCCCACCCTTGACACATAGGGATTATGGGGATTACAGTCCAAGGTGAGATTTGGGTGGGGACACAGAGCGAAAGCATATCACCATCTAAAGACATTTCATTTTCACTTCCATCCAGTCATCTGTTTTATTGCTCTACAAATCCTTTGCATCCTAACCCATGACACTGAGATGAGAGGGACAGAGTGGGTGACAGAGGAAGTGGAGCGAAACTAATGAGGTCTCCTGAGGAACACAGACTGGTTGTGATCTGCCCTTAGAGACAAGCCATAGCAGAACTACACTTCACAGAATTCAGAGGCTTTGTTTCATTCCTGTGAATCTTTTTAGGGTCCTTCCTCACTTGGGTTTCTTTATTTTGTATAGTTTTGTTTGATGGGTGTTTGTGGGGGTTTTTGTTGGTGTTTGTTCATCTCATGGGTTTTTAATTTGCTTGCTTTACCATTTCCACAGGATTTTATTTAGAATATATCTGATATCCATTTGAGAGCCTGACATCCACAGTGGCTAGGTTTACCAAACGTAAGTTGGATGACCTTGAGGCACACAGTGAACTTTGACCTTGGAAACAATTTAATTCAAGGCTGAAACCACCATGAATTGTAATATTTTAGGGTCATAATGAATTAAAACTATCAACAGAAATACTGTATCAGAAAAAGATATCACTTTTCCTTTTCCATTTAATCACTTCGTCTCATGTGCTAAATCTGTAGGCCCACCTATTTAAAGGATTCTCTGGGGAACCTCCTGAAGGTTCATCCATTAGAATATATAAGACCTTTGGTCCCCAAAATGTGCAAGGGGGAGAGACTGCCTCCAGGAAATACACCCCCACCAGGAAACCTGGGAATCCAGGTCACAGGGCAAGGCCTTAACCATACCCAGAGCTGGAACTGATTTAAGGAAAGAAATATAAAAGTAGGAGAGGCAGTGGAAAGAGTCTTGCATGCATTCCCAGTCTCCGTGCAGAACGGCGGAAGCCATTCCTTATTTTGTCTCACAGGGGACCTCATGGAAGTTCTGCCAATTAACTCAGGCAGTGGTCATAAGTTGAAAAAAGCTCCCAGAGGAATTTTGTGATATAACCTCAAGTGGGGAAGAACTCCCTTGGCCAGAACCAGGTGGGGGTGGGGGGCAAGTGGAAAGAGTGCAGGAGTTGGGTACCCCAGCTGTGCAGGCAACCTGGAAGGGATGTGGCTTGAAAGCTGCTCTTGGGTTCTGAGCTTAGATGGCCTAAAATTTAGCTTGCTGCTGCTAGCAGAAAAATTGTGACTTTGAGATCTACCTTGCCAAGTGCACAGGAGCTGGGTGGGGCTTACTGCTGCCTGTTACTCCCTACTCCCTGGGTGAATACTTCTGTGCAGTACAGGAAGCTATGCTCTCCTCTAGAACATGACACCATCTCCCCAGTGACCAGAGACCTACCCCTTGACCCCCAGAGAGGTTGTTCCTTGCCCCACACTCAGAGAGTCAGAGCAAGGACTTGCCTGACCCAGCCCCCAGCTGGCTTTGCCCATGCCCCAGCACCCCCCTCCCCCCAACCACCCTGGTAGCTTAACACAAAGGACAGACACTTTGCGGGAGCTTTATGGACCCATACATCACCCAAGAAACCAGAGTACCTCCCCTGGGTAACATAAGGCAAGCACAAACCCCACCACTGCTACTGTAGCTGGTGCTCTCCTGCAAGCACCACCTCCTGGCTAGAGGCCAACTGACACAGTCCGTTACAGCATCTCCAAGTAAACATTGTGCCCAGGAAGGAGTTAACTTGCACATGACTGCAGCAATCACAATATTCTGCATTACCTTGGCTAATCAGGAGGTCCTGAGCCTGTCCAAACAGTCCAGTAATTAATGGGATCAGTTCATTACTACCACAACTGGCTTTTGAGCAAGTCAACACATTGAGGCTATCGACAACCAAGGAATCTCACAATCTATGTCATTCCCTCGCCACTCCCATCAGAGCTGGCGCTGGTACCCACTGCAGGGAGACTTGAGGACAGGTCACATAATTGGATTCACTGCAGATGTTCCCCAGCACTAGCCTAGAGTGTGGCAGCCCCACTGGCAGCTAGACTCAAAGGTGCAACGGCATTCCCAGTAATCTGATTCTCAGGGATTCCTACTCCTAGGGGAAGAGGGAATGCACCACATCAAGGGAACACCCTATGGGACAAAAGAACCCAGATGGCAGGTCTTGAGTTCCAGACCTTTCTGCTGGTGGCAAGTTTATATCAGCAGAGGCACAGTTGCAGTATTGGGCTCAGCAGGGAAAGTCTGCAGTTCTACCCCAACTCAGGTAGCCCTAGTGCTTGTGAAAGGTCTTGAAGACAGAGATTTTTTTTCTCCCTCATCCACCACTGCAGACACAACTGAGGCTTTTCCCATAGGAGTTTGGCATGAGTACACCTACAACCAGCCTTTCTGGGACTCTTCAGGGTGACTGCATCCCCACAAGAAGAATACTCCCCAGGTGCAGGTTTGCAAGGGAGGTAGAGTCCAGATTCCTCTCTACTTGGAACATCGGTATCCCTGCAGATTAAAACAGCTGCCTACCTAATCTGAACAACTGAAACACTGGGTCAGGATTGTGTCTGGGAAGTGGATAGCTTTCCTGCTGACCTGGCAGGGGAGCTGAAGTGGCTCTGGCCTTTCTGCCTGATAAAACTTCAGTGCATTTCACTGAGAGCTTCCCCAGCCACATCTGTCAAGGATGGGCCCTCTGCCCACCAATGGATATTGCATTTACTCACCTACTTTAGCCACAGCCAGTTTTTCCCTATGGGCCCTTCCCCTACTGGCCTGAATATTCAACCTAGTAAATAAAATTATAGGAAAAAATAAAGTACACACCATGGGGGAATGAGATAAGCTTCAAGAGACCGCTGCCATTCCAACCCTATAGGACACAGTGAACTTGCTCAAACACTGAGCACATTGCTACAACCAGCATCTGAGAAAGCTATCACTCTCTATAATCAAGGAACTCATACAGTCTTCACCCCTGAAAGCAACGAGAGCCTAATTACACTACAGTAAACTGTAAACATTAAAGTCACACCCTTAAGATGGAAAAAAAGAAATTAAAAACACAAATCAAAAATAAATTCAAGAATAATTAGAAGAAATATTCTACCCAAATGAGAAGTAACCAGAAAAATAATTCTGGTAATATGACAAAACAAGGCTCTATAAAACATGCAAAAGAACACACTAGCGGTCCAGCAATGGATCCAGATCAAGATGAAATCTTTGAAATGCCAGATAAAGAATTCAAAATGTTAACTATTTAGTTACTCAAGAAGAAAGGTGAAAGGTAAAAACTAACATAAAGAAATTTAAAAAACAATTCAGGGTATGAATGGAAAAAATTCTAAAGAGATAGATATCAAAGAAAAATCAATCGGAACTTCTAGAAATGAAAGATATACTTAGGGAAATACAAAATGCAGTGGAAACTTTCAACAACAGACTAGAACAATTACAATGAAGTATTTCAGAGCTCAAAGACAAGGCTTTCAAATTAATCTAATCAGACAAAAATGAAGCAAAAAATAATTAAGAGAAATGAATACAGCTTCTAAGATTATGTAAAACAATCCAAGTCTGGGATTAGGTAAAATAGCCAAACCTAAGAATAAATGGTGTTTATGAGTGAGAAGAGAAAGCAAAAACTTTTGAAATTTTGTTTGAGAAAATAATTGAGGAAAACTTCCCAGGCCTTACTAGAGATTTAGATGTCAAAATACAAGAAGCTCAAAGCACTCCTGGGAGACTTATTGCAAAAAGGTCATCATCAGTGCATATAGTCATCAGGCTGTCTAAAGTAAACATGAAAGAAAGAATTCTAAGAGCTATGAGACAAAAGCATCTGGGAACCTATAAAGGAAATCCTATCAGACTAACAGTAGACTTCTCAGCAGAAACCTTGCAAGCAAGAAGGGATTTTGGGTTTTAGCTTTAGCCTCCTTAAACAGGACAACTGTCAGTTAACAATTTTGTATCCAACAAAACTAAATTTCATAAATGAAGAGGAAATAAAATCATTTTCAGACAAACAAATGCTGAAGGAATTTGTTACTACCAGACCATCCCTATAAGAAATGCTGAAAGGAGTTCTAAATCTTGAAACAAAAGCTTAATATGCACCAAAATAGAATCTCTTGAAAGCATAATACTCACAGGGCCTATGAAAAAATTACACAACGAAAAAAGTATCTAGGTAACAATTAACATGATGAATGGAACAGTATCTCACATCTCAATATTATGACTGAAAGTAAATGGCTTAAATTCTCCACTTAAAAGATACAGATGGGCAGAATGGATTTTTAAAAATCACAAACCAAATATCTACTGTCTTCAAGAGACTCACCTAACACAAGGATTCATATAAACTCAAGGTAAAGAGGTGGAAAAATACATTGAATGCAAATGGAAACCAAAAGTGAGCAGTAGTCAGTCTTATATCAGATAAAACAGACTTTAAAGCAGCAACAGTATAAAAAGAAAAAAAGTCAAAGAAGGTAATTATATAATGATAAAAGGATCAATCTAACAAGAAGAAATTACAACTGTAAATTATATGCACCTAACACTGGAGCTCCCAGACTCATAAAACAATTACTACTAGACCTGAGAAATGAGATAGACAGCAACATAATAATAATGGGGGAATTCAATACTCCACTGACAGCACTAGACAAATCATCGAGACAGCAAGGCAACATAGAAACACTAGGCTTAACGTACACTCTAGAACAAAGGAACGTAAGATATATGTACAGAATATTCTACCCCAAAACTGCAGAATACACATTCTTCTCATCAGCACATGGAACATTTTCTAAGATAGACCATATGGTAGGCCACAAAACAAATCTCAATAAATTTTTAAAAATAGGAATCATATCGGCCAGGTGCGCAGTGGCTCACGCCTGTAATCCAGCACTATGGGAGGCCGAGGTGGGCGGATCACGAGGTCAGGAGATGGAGACCATCCTGGCTAACACAGTGAAACCCCGTCTGTACTAAAAATACAAAAAGAAATTAGTCGGGCGTGGTGGCGGGCACCTGTAATCCCATCTACTCGGGAGGCTGAGGCAGGAGAATGGTGTGAACCCGGGAGGCGGAGCTTGCAGTGAGCCGAGATCGTGCCACTGCACTCCAGCCTGAGTGACAGAGGAAGACTCCGTCTCAAAAAAAAAAAAAATAAATAAATAGGAATCATATCAAATATCTTCTCAGACCACAGTGAAGTAAAACAAGAAATCAACTCCAAAAGGAACCCCTAAACTATACAAATACATGGAAATTAAACAATCTGCTCCTGAATGATTTTTAGGTTAACAATGAAATCAAGATGGAAATTCATAAATTATTTAAAATGAATGATAATAGTGACACAAGTTATCAAAATCTTTGGGACAGGGCAAAAGTAGTGCTAAGAGGAATGTTTATTGCACTAAATTTGTACATCAAAAAGTCTGAGAGATCACAAGTTAACAATCTAATATACACCTCAAGGAACTAGAGAAATAAGAACAAACTAAATCCAAAGCTAGCAGAAGAAAATAAATAACAAAGTTCAGAGCAAAACCGAATGAAATTGAAACCACAAAAACAATACAAAAAAAAATCAATGAAACAAAAACCTGGTTCTTTGAAAAGACAAACAAAATTAATAGACCATTAGTGAGATTATCCAAGAAAAGAAGAGAGAAGATTCAAATAAGCTCAATTAGAAATGAAACTAGGGACATTACAACTGATGCCACAGAAATACAAAGATCATTCAATATTACTATGAATACCTGTATGCACACAAACTAGAAAGCCCAGAGAAAACAGATAAATTCCTGGAACCATACAACCATTGTACAGTAAATCAGGAAGAAATAGAAAGCCTACACAGACCAATAACATGCAGTAAGACTGAATCAGTAATTTTAACAATTGCAAACAACAACAAGCCCAGGGCCAGATAGATTCACAGTTGAATTCTACCAGACGTCTATTCACAGAAGAATTGGTACCAACCCTAATAAAACAATTTCAAAAAATTGAGAAACAGGGAATCCTCCATAAATATCCTATGAAGTCAGCATCACTCTGATACCAAAACCAGGAAACGACGTAACAAAAAAAGAAAACACAGACCAATATCCCTGATAAAAATGAAACAAAAATCCTCAACAAAGTACTAGCTAAACAAATCCAAAAAGACATCAAAAAGATAATACACCATAATCAAGTGTGTTTCATCCAAGGATCCAGGGATGGTTTAACATACACAAGTCAATAAAGGTAATATATCACATAAACAGAATTAGAAACAAAAACCATATGATCTCAACAGATGTAGAAAAAGCACTTGAAAAAAATCCAGCATCTCTTTATGCTAAAATCCCTCAACAAACTAGGCATAGAAGGAACATACCTCAAAATAATAAAAGCCATATTTAACACACTTACAGCAAACATCACACTGAATGGGGAAAAGTTGAAAGCATTCCCCCTGAGAACTGGAACAAGGCAAGGATGCCCACTTTTACCACTTCTACTCAATATAATACTGGAAATCCTAGGCAGAACAATCAGGCAAGAGAAAGAAATAAAGGGCATCCAAATTGGAAAAGAGGAAGTCCAACTATCTCTGTTTACCAATGATATGATTGTATACCTAGAAAAGACTAAACAGTACTCCAAAAGACTCCTAGATTTAATAAACAAATTCAGTAAAGTCTCAGGTTATAAAATCAACATAAACAAACCAGTAGCACTGCTATACACCAAAAACAATCAAGCTGAGAGCCAAATCAAGAACTCAATCCCTTTTACAATAGCTGCAAAAAATAAAATAAAATACTTAGAAATACACTTAACCAAGGAGGTGAAAGATCTCAACAAGAACTACAAAACACTGCTGAAAGAAAGCATAAATGAATAACAAACAAACAGAAATACATCCCATGCTCATGGATTGGAAAATATCCTGAAAAATGACCATATTGCCAAAAATTCATTTTCAAAGAATTAGGAAAAAAATCCTAAAATTCATATGGAACTAAAAAGGAGACCAACAGCCAAGGCAATCCTAAGCAAAAAAAAAAAAAAAAAAAAAAACCAAATCTGGAGGCAATATATACCCAACTTCCAATTATACTACAAGGCTATAGTAACCAAAACAGTATGGTACTGGCATAAAAGTAGGCGCATAGACCAATGGAACAGAATAGAGAACCTACAAATAAAGCCAAATACTTACAACTAACTGATCTTTGGCAAAGCATACTACATAAATTGGAAAATGGGTGCCCTGTTTAATAAATAGTGGGAGACTTAGATAGCCACCTGTAGAAGAATGAAAATGGATCCCTATCTCTCCCCTTGTACAAAAATCAACTCAAGATGGATTAAAGTCTTAAATCTAAGACCTGAAACCATAAAAATCCTAGAAGAAACCCTAGGGAAAACTCTTCTGGACATTGGCCTAGGCAAAGAATTTATGACTAAGACCCAAAAAGCAAACACGACAAAAACAAAAATAAATGGAACTTGAATAATCCAAAAGCTTCTGCACAGCAAAAGAAATAATCATCAGAGTAAACAGACAGCCCAGAGAATTGGAGAAAATATTTGCAAACTATGCATCTGACAAAAGACTGGTATCCAAAATCAACAAGAAACTAAAATAAACTAGCAAGAAAAAAAGCAAATAATTCCATTAAAAAGTGGGCAAAGTCCATGAATAGACAGTTCTCAAAAGAAGATATACAAATGGCCAAACATATGAAAAAGTGCTCAACATCACTAATCATCAGGAAAATGAAAATTAAAACCACAGTGGGATACTACCTTGCTCCTGTAAGAATGGCCATTATTAAAAAGTCAAAAAGCAATAGATATTGGCATGGATGTAGTGAAAGGGGAATGCTGATACACTTCTGATGGGAATATAAATTAGTACAACCTCTATGGAAACCTGTATGGAGATTCCTTAAAGAACTAAAAGTAGATCCACCGATTGATCCAGCTAATATGATGACTGGGCATCTACCCAATGGAAAAGAAATCATTATATGAAAGAGACACATGCACACATATGTTTATTGCATGAAATTCACAGTTGCAAAGATATGAAACCAACCTACGTGCCTGCTAACCAACAAGTGGATAAAGAAAATGTGGTACATATACACCATGGAATACTACTCAGCCACAAAAAGGCATGAAATAATGTCCTTTGCAGCAAGTTGGATGGAGCTGGGGGCCATCATTCTAAGGGAAGTAATTCAGGAATGAAAAACCAAATACCATACGTTCTCACTTATAAGTGGGAGCTACGCTATGAGTATGCAAAGGCATACCGAATGATATAATGGACTTTGGAGACTCAGAAGCGGGAGGGTAGGAGGGGGTTGCGGAATAAAAAATCTACATATTAGGTGCAAGGTACACTACTTGGGTGACAAGTGCACTAAAATATCAGAATTCACCACTACATAATTCATCCATGTAACCAAAAACCACTAGTACCCCAAAAGCTATTAAAACTTTTAAGAAGAATATATAAAACCTTCAAGTATTTCTAAACAACATGTGAACTGAGGGAGGAAAAAAATACCTTAGATAATTTTAATTGCATTTGCAATGCTCCACTTTTACTAAAATATGAGTATTTGTTAGCTAATTTTTAGGTCATTAATTAATTGCCTTTATTAGTGATTAAAAATGTGTATGCTGATTGTACCTAAAATTGGAGGCAATTTAAGACTTGAAAAGGATACTACCTTTTACATTTTATTAGATAAATATTGTAGAAAAAATGTATTTTATGATTAAAAGAAAATGAAATTACGTAGCTTTCTATTTGCTTTTTATTTGTAGCTTTCTAGTAAATCTTTAGTATAAAACTGTTTAACAAAAAAAAAGCCTAGCTTTCCTTGAATTATATTCTTGCTTGTGAATGCAAAACCTTCCAAATTATTTGAAACATTTATGTATTCAGAATATTACTTTGTGGTTTTCTTCCTAAGAAGCTAAACAATTCATTAAACAAGCTGCTCTTGAATAGTAGATCAGAACAAGCCTAAGCTGCCTTCTGTAGAATTCTATTGTGAAGCTGTACCCATTTGTGTTTTCTTTGAAGCCATAAAAATGAAACCCTTATGCTCATATTAAAAGCATAAGAAAGGCATCTATTATGTCAATAGATTTAAAACACGGCCTTAGACACAGTGAGAACCACTCTAAAGGTTAAGAAGTTCATTCCCAAGGAAAACCATCAAAGGCCTACATATCATTATATCTCAAAACAGATGGCATCACAGTGTTTGGAACTATAGTTTACGGACACCTACGATCTCAAATAAATCCTTGCTAATCCCACCCTTTTGTCTAGATTTTGTACTTTGATGGTAACTGCAGGTGCCTTTTCTCCATCATATCATTGCATGTCATTCTATGAATCATGAAGATACATGTACCTATATGGACACAACTCTTAATAAATACAACTTTTATACAATATGTAAGTATTTTACCAGCCACAGATATACTCTTTGTAGAAATCTATGCTTCTTAGATTCTAATCTATTATAAATCTTCAGTAGTCTAAATTTTATAGAAAAAAATGATGAAAATATACCTCTCTCATAGATTGGTGAAACTATAATATTGATTTAAAAATCACTTTGTAAAACAATGTGGAATTATCTAGTATCTAGGTATATATCCTGGAGAAACTCTCAAAAACAGGAGATGGGGACAAGAATATTCACAGCAGCATTGCCTCTAACACCAAAAAACTGCAAACAGCCCAAAAGATCAACAGGAAAATTGATATATGAACTGTGTTACCCTCAAACAATGAAATGTTATACAACAATGAAAATAAATGAACTGTTCCCACATGCACCAAAATAGATGAACCCCAGAAACAATACTAAGCAAAAAAGATAAATCACAGAAAACTATATAAAATATGTTTCCAATTTATATAAAGTTAAAACCATGCAAAATTGAGCAATGTGTTTTTACTGTTACTTAGGTTCAGGAATTTTTTTTCATCTAAAATCCTGCTGAAAAAAATTAAATAATACTAATGTGACTAACAGATTAAAGTAAAATTTTTCTATGATTATTTGCTACCAATCTCATATACTGAAAAACTTTTGGGATTCAAATTTAGTTTATTACAAAAAAAGTTATCTACAGACAGAAAAATCTCTCATGCATCCATACAGGTGAAAAGATTGTTTAAAAGATCATGTCCTTCAATATTTAAGAAATATCATATGACCTTATTTATATGTGGAATCTAAAAGAGTTGAACTCATAGATGTAAAGAGTGGAATGGTGGTTACCAGAGGCTGCAGTTGCAGGGGGAAAGGAAAGATGTTGTTCAAAGGGCATAAAATTTCAGTTAGATACAAGGAATAGGCTACTGTACTGTACATGGTGACTATAGTTAATAACAATGCAGTGTATTCTTGAAAACTGCTAAGAGTAGATTTTAAGTGTTCTCACCACAAAAAAAAGAAAAATAAGTACATGAGTTAATGCATTTGTTAATTAGTTTGATTAAGCCATTCCACAATGTATGCATACTTCAAAGCAACATGTCATACATGCTAAACATACACAATTTTTATTTCTGAATTTAAAAAATTAATTAAAAATAAATAAAATATTGAAGGGAAATATATAAATTATAACCTATAAAAAAAGATTTAAATAGTATCACTATTTAGCTGAAAAGAGTTCTATTTCACAGTTTACCTGACACATTGCAATACTTCAGAGTCTGCAGAAAAGAGTTATTTAATTCTTGTCTGTATATAAGATGTGGCTTGTTGTGACCATCTTCATATTCATTCCCATCTGCCTTCATTATAGGTTCTAAGAAATATTCACCGTTCTGTCCTTTAAATGTTCCCGTCTGAAAATAAAGGAAACAAAAATGAATTTTTCCTAACAGTCGCCAAGAAGAAAAAACACATAGTACCACAGGTTAAATGAGCAGACAGAAGCAAAACAGCAAGGAGTCTGTTCACTAAGAGCCATCAACTGAGCATAAAAAGTTTCCCTTCCATGGGTCACTTTTCTCTCTCCACTCCTATATATAAAGTCATGAAGACTGGATAGTATTCCAACAGGCCAAGCTAAGTGACAGGCATTCCAGGTGCAAAGAACAGCATAGATAAAAGCATCAAAATGGAAAAAGTGTTTAGAATAGTCTATAAATAATAAAGCCTGTGCTTTTGATCTGTGGGAAAATAGATGCTTTAATACATTAGTGTTGAAAATATAAATCAGTACAATCAGTATGCAAAGCAATTTGGCAATATTTAACACATTAACAATGTATTTGCCCTTTAACACAGCAATTCCCCTTCTGAGAATTTATCCTACATATACCATACATTTGCATGTGTGAAATAATATACTTACAAGGTTATTAACCATAACATTGTTTTTAATAGCAAAATATTGGAACTACTTCAAAAGTCCATTGATAGAGTCTGTTTACATAAACTTTGGCACAACTATGTGATGGCATCCCTTGAGGTTATAAACAAACAAACAAAAAGAGAAAACATTCTGTGTAGTGATATAGAAAGAACTCCAATGCATATCATTACACCAAAACAAAAAAAACTACTAAACAGAATGTATACTTCACTACTATTGCATAATAAAGGAAGAAACCCTAAAACTAAATATTTCTATTTGCCTGGTTACTACTGAAAAAACTCTAGAAGGATTATTAGGAACAGTGCCGATAGAAGTGGGAGAAACTGGGTGCATGTAGGATGGACTAGGTATGGCATCGTGCTTCCAACATGCTGTCCCTCTACCTAAAATGTTTCCCTGGTTCCCACCCTTCACCTCTACCTCTGCATCATCACACTCAGTCTGGCTGGCTTCATCTCATCCTTCAAGTCTCAGCTCAAATAACAACCACCCAGAAAGTTTTTCCTCGACCAGTTTTCTAGGTAACTACATACCCATCCCTACTCCTAAAAACACATTACATCTGCTTGATTTCTTTAGCACATTTATCATATGTTGCATTTATATGTTTGTTTGCTATTTAAAACTATTCTTCCCCACTAGACAGAAGTCTTCAAATAAGCAGTGACCGATCCCTGAATTTCTACTGCTGAAGAGACTATCTGAGATCTAGGCACATGTGGTAAGCAGTAGGTATTTGTTAAACCGTGAAAGCTATTATTTCCTACCTTTGCAAGCTCAGTTTATGTTAAGCAAAAGTAGGGCATAAATTTGAAAACTTAGGCTAGACCTAGAATATAAAGACTCTTGCTTGCAGGGATTTTTGTCAGAGGAGTCCATAAACTTGGGTGAGAAAAAAAATTACATCCTTATTATCATTAACCTAATTATAATTAACCTATAAACTCCTTCATGAAAGAAATGCTAAATTTGAAAGTAGGCTACAAATTCCAGTAAGGTTGTCAATAGAAAGCACAGATATTTTCATCACATGATGATGTTTGAAATATCTAAAAATATTGTTTATGCTTATCAACACTTCAAAATTAAGGTAGTTATTAGTCTGCCATTAGATCATATTATTTAAGGTGCTAATAAAAGATACATAACTTTTTAAATATCTTGATAACTATATTTCAATATAAATGGTTTATTTTGTATTTTTATTAATATTTTAGGTGCATTGAGATTCTGAGAAGGGTTCATTTAATCATTAAAGAATTCAAATAAAAGTGGGAGTGGAGAGCAGAGTCAAAGCAATAACTTTGAAAGACTGAACAATTGTACAACTAAAGAAAGACTAGTGAAGGGAAATGTTTAGCCATCAAGGTATGAAACAACAAGGACTTGCACTCTGTTGGAAAGAAGCCCTTAAATGGTCAATTTATGTAGCTAGATCCCTCTCTCGAGTCAGGTGAGGCTAAGTCATCCAAGGGAGGCATTTATAATATTAATAGCTAATACCAATATAGAGATCAGACATTATTCATTTATATATATTCATTCATATACATATTTTATATAAATATATAATTCTTTTCCACCTAATAATAATTATTTAAAGTAAATTATATCATTATCCCCACTTTACAGGTGAGACAAATGAGGAACAGAGAGGTTAAGTCACTTGTCCAAGGCTCATACCTAGTAAGTGGCAGTATCAAGATGTGAACCCAAATACTTTGGCTTCACAATTCATGCCTTAACTCATTACACTGTGCTCATTATCACATACCAATTTTGATAAACTCTATGAACTAGTCAACAAATATTTAATGGGCACCTACTATGTGCCAAGAACCGTTCTAGGGGCTAACGATACAGAGGTAAATGTGACAAAATCCCTGCCTTCAAAGAATTTATACTCCTATGGAAAAAAGGCAACCAATAAATAGAATATGCAATAAGTGCAATAAAAAATAAAATAAGGAGAGAGAGAATAAAAGAGGGTGAGAGTGGGGAGGCACTCTGGAGGGGACAGCAAAGCTGAGGCTAGAGTAATCAGGAGGTAGCCGTGGAAAATTCTGGGAGGACATTCCACATAGAAGGGAATATTCCAAACGGTGACTGAAAGGCCTAGAGATGAAAAAGTCTTGGCAGGTAAAGTGACAGAGAGAACAGTGAGGCTGCAGCTGTGCCAGCTAGGAGATACAGAGTAGCAGATGACATCAGACAGGCAGAAGCCTGGTTGCACTAATTATGCTTGACAAAAAAAAGCACTCCTCACACCTCAGAATCACACAAATATATTTACCTACATTTAAAACTTTGCACTTTTCCACATGGAAAGGCATGTTTCTGTGAAGACCCAATTCAGAAACAAATTACTGAATTGCAGGTAGTATGATAAACATAGTTTTAGTGAATGAGACTTCATTTCCATTTCTTAATCACAAATATCTTAATATAGAGATACTTTGAAATCATTGTTTTAAATTCCACTGCAAATAAAAAGCATATTTTATTTTATTTTTCATTCATTCATTTATTATTTATGTATGTATTTATTTATTGTTACCAAGGCTGGAGTGCAGTGGCATGATCTCAGCTCACTGCAACCTCCACCTCCCAGGCTCAAGCAATCCCCCCACCTCAGCCTCCCATAACTGGCGGAATTTTGAGGGGTTTTTTTGTATTTTTGGTAGAGATGGAGTTTCACCATGTTGCCCAGGCTGGTCCCGAACTCCTGAGTTCAAGTGGTCCACCCACCTCAGCCTCCCAAAGTGCTGGGATTACAGGCATGAGCCACCACACCCGGCCCTTACTTTTATTTTTAATGTTTGTGGGTACATAGTAGGTGTATATATTTATGGAGTACATGAGATATGGTGATACAGGCATACAATGTGAAATAAGCACATCATGGGGAGTGGGATATCCACCTCCTGAAGCATTTATCTTTTGATAAATGCTTTTTGAGTTACAAAAAATCCAATTACATTCTTTAAGTTATTTTAAAATATACAATTAAATTATTATTGACTATAGTCACCTGTTGTACTAGCAAATAGGTCTTACTCATTCTAATTTTTTATACTCATTAACCATCCCCACCTCTCCCCACCCCACGCACCCTCTCACTATCCTTCCCAGCCTCTGAACCATCCCTTCTACTCTCTATGTCCATGAGTTCAACTGTTTTGGGTTTTAGATCCTACAAATAACATGCAGTGTACATCTTTATGTGCCTGGCTTCTTTCATTTAACATAATGATCTCCAATTCCATCCCCATTGTTAGAAATGACTAGATCTCATTCTTTTTTATGGCTGAATAGTACTCCATTGAGTATATGTACCACATTCTCTTTATCTATTCATCTGTTGATGGACACTTAGGTTGCTTCCAAATCTTGGCTATTGTGAACACTGCTGCAACAAACAGTGGGAGTACAGATATCTCTTCAATATCCTGATTTCCTTTCATTTGGGTGTATACCCAGCAGTGGGATTGCTGGATCATATGGTAGCTCTACTTTTAGTTTTCTGAGGACCCTCCAAACTCTTCTCCATAATGGTTGCACTAATTTACATTCCCACCACAATGTACAAGTGTTCCCTTTTTGACACATTCTGACCAGCATTTGTTATTGCCTGTTTTTTGGATATAAGCCATTTTCACTGGGGTGAGATGATATCTCACTGTAGTTTTGACTTGCATTTCTCTGATGATCAATGATGTTGAGCATCTTTTCACATGCCTGTTTGCCATTTGTGTCTCTTCTTTTAAGAAAGTCTATTCAAATCTTTTGCCCATTTTTTGATCAAATTATTCAATATTTTTCCTATAAAGTTGTTTGAACTCCTTATATATTCTGGTTATTAATCCTTTCTCAAATGGGTAGTTGCAAATATTTTCTCCCACTCTGTGGGTTGTCTCTTCACTTTGTTGATTGTATCCTTTGCTGTGCAGAAGCTTTTTAACTTGATGTGATCTCATTTGTCCATTTTTGCTTTGGTTGCCTGTGCTTGTGGGGTATTGCTCAAAAAATTTTTGCCCAGCCCAATGTCCTGAACATTTTCCCTAGTGTTTTCTTGTAGTAGTTTAATAGTTTGAAGTAACATATATTTTAAATCACTATTTTAACCGAACATTTAAAGCCATTTAAATGATCATGGCAATTGTAGCCATAAAGTTCTCTTTCCAATGATATTTATTATTACATTGAAATCTCCTTAAAGGTAAGAACATATTTACTATTTTCAGAGTTCCAACATCTAAAACATTGCCTGAAACACAGCAGGCACTCCGTAGACAGCTGCAGAAATGAACATTTTTGTAACAAACCTGGTGAAGTACCTGGTTTTTTCTCATCCTATACCCTTGGGTAAATAATTCTTTAATTTTTTTTATGAACATGCTTTTTTTTTTTTTTTTTTGAGATGGAGTCTCACTCTATCGCACAGACTGGAGTGCAGTGGCGTGATCTTAGCTCACTGCAACCTCCACCACCCAGGTTCAAGCAATTCTCCTGCCTCAGCCTCCCAAGTAGCTGGGATTACAGGCACCTGCCACCGCGCCCAGGTAATTTTTGTATTTTTAGTAGAGATGGGGTTTCATCATCTTGGCCAGGCTGGTCTTGAACTCCTGACCTCGTGATCCACCCGCCTTGGCCTCCCAAAGTGCTGGGATTACAGGTGTGAGCCACCACGCCCAGGCTTTAATGAACATTCTTAAGTTATGGTACTCTTGAGACATGTCTAGGATATAGTTATATGACGGTTTTCTTTCAATGCTGAAAAGTAAAATGTTTAGACACCCTTATATAGTGTGCTAATGTGTTAGGATTACACATTTTTTAATAGTTCAAAAATTAATGAAATTCCATCAGACTACTGACTATAAAGCACTGAAATTATAGTCTATAAAATAAAAGGCAAAGCTACAAATATTAAGAATTCTTATCTATTTCTTGGATACTTTTCTAGGGCCGATACCCTACCATATTTCACTAAATCTACCAGTGTCTATTTTCTAAAGATAACTACAAATCACTTACTTTCAACAAACACCAATACTCTAGCATTCTCTGCCTTCCTAGAAAACTAATTTTACCCATACTTATAAGAAGTAAAAAAGACATTGTTTTGAAACCTGAGTACATGGATCCATGGAAAATCCTTTTCTGACTTTTTTAAAAAGCATGCTGAAGAGGGGAAATGTGATACTATCTTGACAAAATATACTAATAGACATAAGGCAGCTTGTTTACTCAACTAACTGTACCTACAAAGCTACTTTAAATAGCATCACACTATCTTCAAGCAAAATTAAAAGTACTTATATTAACCATAGATTTTTTTTTTTTTTTTTTTTTTGAGACAGAGTCTCACTCTATCGCCAGGCTGGAGTGCAGTGGCACGATCTCAGCTCACTGCAACCTCCACCTCCCGGGTTCAAGTGATTCTCCTGCCTTAGCCTCCCAAGTAGCTGGGACTACAGGCGCTTGCCACCATGCCCAGCTAATTTTTTGTATTTTTAGTAGAGACGGGGTTTCACCATGTTGGCCAGGCTAGTCTCGATCTCCTGATCTGCCTCGGCCTCCCAAAGTGCTGGGATTACAGGCGTTAGCCACCATGCCCGGCCAACCACAGAATTCTTTTAAGCTCCTTTTGGCTCAAACTCTGATTAGGAGGTACTATTTTAATATGCCAATAAAACTGCACATGGGTCCAATCTGTGTTCCCATGTAAGAAGAAAATACAGTTCTATCCAGAAACCATCGGTACCTCCTTTTAAGTTGTGCTAGAACACTCCAGCCTTTAAAAAATGTTGCCTTTATAACTTAAATGAAAGCTTGTATGTTTGGAAACACTAAGTTAAAAAATAATGGCAAATATTTGTCCTCAAACTGAGGATAAATACTTGTCCTTTTTATTTATTAATGAAAGACTTAGAAGTATTTTGCCCCCACTGATTTTTCTATAACCTATCCCATTGCAGTGGACTTTTTGTTCAAATAATTAAAATATTAGAGCTTTGCCTAAAGGCTCCTAAGGAAGCACTTTAAATTTTTTTTTAACTTGGAAAGAACCCAGCAAGGAATTAGCAGACTTAAAAAAAACAGGTGGTTCATAGAATTGTACTTAGATCATGCCATATTTTTAGCAACATGACTATCTGCAGATGGGCCCTGCAATTTGATTCATGATAAATGCCAATCAAATCCCTAACACTTTCTTTCAATGACTATTAAAAACAGCAAAACTAGTTTTCACTTGGGTAGGAGTTTCTTGATTACTTAATGATCTTCTATTTGCCAAGCTGTTTTGAAAGGCAGTTAAGTGACTATAAAACTGGCTCCAATTTATTATCATAGGCCAAAATTTTTATATGTTTAGAAGATTCTATAAAATTGTTTTTCCAAAATGTTCTTATTTCAGTATCATGGCATTCATCCATATATTTTTTTCAAAATACATAGCGAATACATGTACTTTTGCTACAACCAATAAGGTACTCTCAGATTTCATTAAAGGATGATAACAAGTACAAAATACAAACCCTTTGAACTCTTTTCCCAAATCATTTATAGTTATCACATTAAACACTGTCAACTGGAGAACATTCGGAAATAAGGTACTGCTGAAGTGTTGACTAAAATACTTAGTTTTTCCATCTTCAATCATAAATCATATCATAAGAATCAGTATGATGATATATAAGAAGAAAGCCTAGGTATGAGTTCTGGGTTTGTACTCAGAGAATCTTATGTAAATTACTTTATATCTTTGACCTTCAGTTCCATTGTCTGTAAAACAAAATTGAAATAATTGTATCTACCCAATTTCCTAGGAAGGTTAATGTGTGTTTAAGTGATATTAATAATAGGAGCTTCAATAATTGTTTTGAAATTGAATGTATTTTGAAGCAAGATGAAAAATTCTCCACTAACAACACAAATGTGACAGCCACTCTTTTTACCACTGGCAGAGTATAAATGTTATATAATCGAAGACAACAAATATGAACTCTGAGATTAATTTTTATTTGGGGATAAGTAAAAATGTAAAAAGTTTTCTCTCTCTGACAGTTTCTCCTTATAACACCATTAATCATGCCTAGGAAATAGTGTATTATACAGAAACACACATTGAATAAATGAATGAATCAATGATATAAAGAAAACACAAGAATTAACTCCAGATGCATAAAACAGAAAATTCATAGTAAGGGTTTTGTTTTGTTTTGTTTTTTAAGATTAGTTGTTCTTCTCTTCTCTTCTCTAGCAGCATTATTTACCTTCCCCATTCTGAGACAATTCCAGATCTCTAGTATAAAAATGAAACAATAAAAGGGAAATAAATACGTTGCTGGTACCTTACCTTTTTAAAAGGGACTGGTCTCCTGCCAAGTCCTGGTCTATTCAAATCAAGAAAATAAAACAAAGACTAGACTCATCTACCCAAGATTTATGTATCCAAAAGACACAAGTTCAAATAGTGTGCCCCAGCAGCCTTGATAACATGGAGCAAATTCTGTAATATTTCTCATCCTTGTGGGCACTGAGGTGTTATGAAGTCATATGAACTAATTAAAAAGTGGAAAGAACTGTCAAAGAAATGGCCACGTTCTTGTGGGGTCTGCGTAGTGGTCCTCAGATGGCCTCTCCCAAACTGTCTCCAAAATATCCGTGAAAATATGAAATCAAAAATCATAACAATGAGAAATTTAAAATAATAAGAAATCATTAAAAACTATTTTGTAGGTCTATAATGGAAACATACTCATGATATATTGTCAAAATATTCTGAAGCAATATTACTTTAAAACAAACACAAAAATACATATAATATCTAGAGGGACATATGCCATACATATGCCAGACCACCTGTAATATTTGTAGCATATATTTTCCTAGTTTATTTTTAAATTTTTTTACAATTATTTTGACATGGAACTCTTCAATTATTATTTGGGCCAATCTATTGTTTTTTTTCATGTGTTATTTCTTGTATTTTTCCCTATCTAAAAATTACAATATACTGTCATTTTCTTTTACTTTAGTACAGTTGGAATTTTATTTGGTTTACCAGTAAAGTGAGAATTCAAAATTTAGTTTTTCCCTATAATAAGTTCTTGGCATTAAAAGATTTAAAATAAATGCCTTTTAGGCTTTGGCAACTGTCACAGAAAACTAACTTGAAGCAATTATCAAAACTTGATCTGCTGTCAGAAGCCAACTAAGTTTTAGAGGGATTATACTGTCAAAGAAAACACTAGCCTGGACTGAAAAAGCCTTTGACGGAGTTCATTGTAAAATAACCTACAGGCTTTCAGAATTACCCCAGCATTCTTGAAGCTCCCCCAAGACAACATCCTCCTGAGACCCCATTTTAGATGTGGCCATGGAGGAAGATGGACAAGACCGTTCCAGAAGGTAGAACCAAGGATCTGGGCAATTGAGGTCCAAGGATCCCAGCCAAAACCAAGGGCTGGGCACTTGGCTCATGCCTGTAATCCCAACACTTTTGGAGGCTGAGGCAGGAATGCTGCTTGAGGCCAGGAGTTCAAGACCAGTCTGGTCAACATAGGGGAACACCATCTCTACTAAAAATTTTAAAAAAGAAAAAAAAACTGGTCAGGTGTGGGGGGGTGTGCCTGTAGTTCCCAGCCACTTGGAAGGCTGAATCAGAAGTATTTGAGCCCAAGAGTTCAAGGCTGCAGTGAATTATTATCATGCCATTGCACTCCATCCTAGGCAACAGAGCAAGGTCTTGTCTCAAAGAAAAAAAAGAAAGAAAAGTAATCAAGGAGCTCCCCTCCTTCCACAGTAGTGAGTCTCCACAATTCCTCTTCAGGAGTCAAAAACTGCTAAATATCAGTGACTACTAGGTGTCTCCTATTCTTCTTTCTGTAGCAAGTTGGGGTTAGGGTTGCAGTCATGCTGGTCATGCTGTATACTTGGCTGGTAGCTGAAGATAATTTATCTTTTTAATTCATATTTTTCCAAGCTACAAAGAGCCACATCTTGACTTTATGGAGAAGACTGCATTATCCAGAGATCCTGGACATTGAGCCAGAGTCAGTGCCCCTGTGGGAACTTTGAGTTTTCTCCTTATAGACAAGATGAGTATGTTTGATGTGTGATCTGTTTGGTGAACAGAAGAGCAGCCTGTAATAAAGACTATAGGTGATCACCAATATGGGTGTTCTTTCTTTCTCCTAGGAAAAATCAACGCCCCTCATTTTCCAGTCTTTTTTACATCTAGGTAGAACCAGGCAACTAGTTCTCCTCAATAGAATATACATAAAATTGGTTTGCGTCACCTTTGGGCTGAGAAAGTCAAGATCCAGTATACCTTCTCCATGCTCTTACTATAGTTATAAATTATATAGCTCATAAACATATTTGTAATTAATAAACAATATTTTTCCAATAGAAAACACATAACTGTACCGCCAAAACCTAATAGTGGCTGTTAGGTAATAAATGACTGATAAATATTTGCTGAAAAAAATGAACAATGTGTTTCTTCCTTTGCATATTAGTAAGAGTTGGACAGCTTAAATATATTTCATAGAAAACAGTAATTACAATAATTGCAACAGAAATAAAGCCACAAAAAACAAGGATGTGATGTAAGCTCAAATGAATGAACTAATAAATAGAACACAATTAACTTAGGTATCATCGGAAAAGATTTAGTAAATACAGAATTTCTTAAATGTGCCCAAGCACTTTAACTAAAATTGGTAAAGTAATTTTCCTGCATCGAATGACTGAGGTAAAGATGAGCTAGCTAAATATTTGGCATATATAAATAAAAGTTAGCTGCTTATCTTACTCATAATACATGTGTTGAGCAATTTTATATGTTATATTAGGTGCTAAAAGAAATATGACTATCATTTCTACCTTCTAATTCTATAAATGAAATAGAAATGCAGACACCTAGCTTTAATTTAATATGTAATGAGAGTACACGTGCATAAAACGTCAACTGGTACAACAAGGACGCCCTGGTCAATTTTGCCAAGAGAAGATCAGGGGAAAAGGAAGGCAGCTCAAAATGGATCAGGAAGGATAGTTAGGAGGTTGAGGGAAAGGACATTCTATACAGAGAGAAGAGCAAATATAAATTCAAGCAATTATGAAGATTAGAGTAAATCTGTGATAGAATCAAACAAGTGTCTCCAGAATAATTACCTTTCTTGCCACTTCTGTCATTGCCTTTTTTGGTTAACAGCCACAAGATCATTCAGTCATTTAAACCAGAGTCATTAAAACCTTTTTGGTCTCCTTCACCAATGCTCCAGAATTCTAAGGGGTCTCCTGCAAGGCTGCTCCACTTCAGCACTACGGACAGCTTGATAATTCTTTGTGTAGGGGGCTGTGCTGTGCATTGTGGGATATTGCTGGCCTGTACCCATGCTCTGCCAGTAGCATGCTCGCCTCAATGCACCTACAGTTGCAACAACAAAAATTGTCTCCAGACATTGCCAAATGTCTTCTGGGGGACAAAACTGCTCCCAGTAAGGAAGCACTGATCTGCAGTAGCATACGGTCCATAGGTACCCACTCTTCTCCTTCCCCACTGCAACATTACTTTAAATAGCCTCTCTTCCTTACCTGCAGTAGGGTAATAGGCTACAACACTGGTCTTCTCAGTGACTCACTGCCTCCCCTGTACCCTGCACAATGGTGCATAAGAGGAGATGTGCCTCCTAATACATTGAACAAACCTACCACATACTGTTCAAATTCTCACTCCTTTACAATGCATTTCAGGACCTTAACAATCTGATTCCTTGGTCTTAAACTCTCACTACCAAATCTACCCTGTTTTTCAGCTGCACAGTCCACGAGAAGTCCTTGAATGTTCATATCCATGTTTATTCATTCCTCAAAGTCCAGTTGAGAAGTCTTGCCCAGCAGAGGTCTCACAACTCTCTTAATCACTCCTTCCTTAATTATTTCATTCCTCAAAGTTTACATAGCACTTTTTATGTTGTCTACTTTAGCAAGGGCACTTTGAAATCCATCACAGTGTTTGCACCCTGGCCATAGCTCCCAAGGACTTCTCCCTGTCAGTAACTGAGTATGGTAGGGATATCATGGCAGACCTGTTCTCGAGAGCCATAGACTCTTGTTCTGGCCAAGTCTGGCTCAAGGACAGCTTTGCTCAACCTTGTTTGGACTGGCCAGCAGCCTAGGATGCTACTACCCAACATTCTCATCCTTTTTTTTTTCCTATGTAAGCCTTTTTTTCTTACATAAGCTCTTACACAGCTCTCCAAGCTCTCTCCTTAGTTTCTCTAACACAGACACTTCCCCTAACTAAAATCTTATCTTTGCATCTGTCTCTTGAAAGACCTGGACTAACACACACTAGAATGTTAAAAGAACAGCATAAGAAATTTTCCATACTGCTGTTTGACTAGTATTGCAGCAAGTACATGAATAGCCAAAAGAGGTTCTTATTAGTTTTCCCAATAAGAAAAAATATGAATACAGAATGGCATGTGTAATAATCCAAGGCTATATTAGTCCTGGAAAATAGAAAGTTTGGAAAATAATAAAACTAAAATTTTGCCAGAATACACAAAAAACAGTAAAAACACTATTGATAGTTTCATTATTCTTATTTCCTGTCTGAACAAGAAGTTACTAGAGCAACTCAATAATCAGTCATCAGAGAGGTAATGCTTGACATGTTGCAGAATGGTTCATGTGAGAAACTTCAAAAGTACACACAGCCATGACAAGCTCTACTCCATGTATAAGTCAGATGAAATGTCTGGTTTCATGACATCTGGAAACTGTTTCCTTCAACCAAAAAGACTGCATTGCCTCAAATCCCACCAAGAAATAGAGAAGTTAACTGTCTAGGCAGTTGAGTTAATCCCTGAGGACCTTGGGAAGACTTGAACACCCTAGGTAATATGAGAAAAGGGCTACCAGAAGCATGAGGGATTGTCAGAAACAGCCTGTGTAAAGTTTGTCAATTCCATCCTGACAAGTATATGCCAACTTATTAAATACTGATCTCTAAATACTTTGGCAAGAGTATTTAACAACATTATGAGATGATAAATAATACGACCATAAAAAAGAAGTTTAGAGTTGGATATAGGGATATTAAGTCCTGGTAACTATACGTGTTATGAGATAGCCTATCAATGGATTAAAAACATAGAGTTTGATTAGCCATTACATTACTTATAGATAATTTTATGATTCAGTTCCATTTTTATACTTTTTATAGATCTTGGAAATGTATAAATAAATCTCTATTCAGAAATGTTTGAATTATGGGATGAATAAATACTTACACTTATGGAAAATAAAAATTATAGAGAAGAAAAGATTAGAAAAGCAAGAATTATATACATGTTAAACAAAGAAAATTTCTGCCAGACTCTTAGACTCTTCTGGTTCTTGGGCTCAAAATACTTAGGAAAAAAACTAAACAATACTAGTTATGGTTCAGAGAAAAACATAAATACCAAAACTTCTAAAAGTGGGGGAAATTTAACCATATAGAAATTAAAAGAAAGTATTAGTTCACATGTTTGGGGTTAATTCAAAACTAACAACTAAATGGAATCAATAAATACATTGGGGTGTCAACTTTAACAAATGGTTATACAGAGATATTTTGAAAATATTAATTTGATTTGTTTTTCATTCTTTTTCTCTAAAAGCCACATTCGCTGCCACCAGCGAAGGGAATGAGAGAGTCTACCTCAGTTGGGAAGATGGAAAGGCAAAAGGTCAATTAAATGAGATGTGAAAATGGAACTCAGTAGATACTGGGGGGGGCGGGGAGGGGGAAAGGCAATGGAGGCAAAGAAAACAGATGCTAAGATGTATGTACATTAACTTCTCCACTAGGGGGTTAAAATCCCAGAAACAGAAGGCATATTGCATTGTTCAAAGGGACTGCCCAAAGAGGTGTTCCAGGGTGCTGACTATGTGGGACTCAAGGAAGGAACCCTCTGAAAGGGTTCCCTACACACATCAAATTTAGAGGTGTAGAAGAGTTCGACAAAGAGAGGAACTGAATCCCTCTTGACTCTCAAATGCCATAGAGGGCTTGAGGCCTTTAGAGGAGTCTGCAAGAAGAGCAATAGCATCACCAAACCAGTTTACCTGGAGAAGGTGATGCAGCAGGACTTTGTATTTGAAGGCTGCACAATGAATCACTGAGACAAGAAATCAAATGGATATTATAGCCAGAATTCAGAGGGATATACAGCACTAGTGAGAGCCCAGAGGAGGATGAGTCAAGACCAGTGAGCTCTCATTGAATAAGGAGAAAAAGGCCATAAGTTCTCAGGCCCAGAAATCAGCTGCTGTTAACAGAAAAGTACAATGAAACTATGGCACAAAGAACATCACCAGAAACTTGAGGAACTGAAGGACGGTACAATTTCCTCACCCCTCTCCCAAACAATACAAAGACCTCATAACATGTTATAACCCTGTATATAGTCAGTTTCTATCAATGGTCAATGAATTCTTGAATCCACCAATATATGAAACAACACTCATTAGCAGAAAAAGAAATGAAATTGGATGCTCATTTCAATATACTCAGGAAAAACATTTAATAAACTACAACATCCATTCATGATTAAAAGCAAAACTAAAGTAAAGCAAAAAGCGACTAGAAAAAGAAGAGAACATCTCTAAATTAATAAGACTAGCTCTGAGAATCCTTCAGCAAACTTCAACCTTAATGTTTAATGGACTGAGAGGCCAAAGTCAGATATCAAGTACACAAGGTGACAAAGATAAACTAGGAAGCAAGTAGGAGCAGGGCCATCAGGTTAGCATTATTGAATTCCCAAGCTTTGTATCAACATTGATCTGCAAACAATTCATCTGGTCCACGTTTCGGATACTACAATTTACCTAGATACAAAGACTAAAGGCTGATCTGAGACTAAAAAGGGGAATCTGGTATAATTACAAATGGATTCTAAAATCTACCAGGTTCTATTATTTGATGAAACTATTAATCCAAAGAAATTTAATCGTAGAGTCAGTGTAGAAATAAATATATATAATCATAAATAGGTAGCTAATATCCATTTTAGTGCTAATATAAAAAAAGCAAAATTTTTAAAAAGTCACTAATCTCATCAGTAATTTAGACTTACAATTGATTATGATCACACTACTGAAAAAAATGTAGATCTTGATACCTCTAGTTATTTCCAATGTTACTGGAAAATTTCTGTCTCTACAATGATTGAAGTATGCAACTAAGCCTTATGCAAATACAGAGAAATTATGTAAAATAAAGCTAAGTTATGGAGGTATGAAAAGAAACGTTTAAATGTTTTATCAACTACTTCTGATAATATCAATAAATTATCAAAAGCAAAGTACATAAATGGGATTATTTACTTGCCATTGAAAGTATGACTCCTATAGGTGATTTTTCCTCTTCAAAAATTTAGTAAAAGAACATTCAGAACAAATCATTTTATTTGTTTGTAATTTCTAGTAATCCCTCAACTAAATTAAATAATTTTGTTCTGAATGTTTTATTATAAAATTTATATAACACAAATGATTGATTTTATTTTTGATTAATGAGTACATTGCTAAAGAAGATAAACATTGCTGATTAGCTTACACATAATATATTGTATAATACATTAAATTATCCACATAAATGAGGAAATAATAAATCTTCACACGTAACATTATAAAAATATTAATATTAATTTTTAGATATGTTAATAAAATGAACTAGGTTATAAAACAAAAAAAGTATGATGATGACTTGGGCAACTGTATCCAAAATGACACAGTGACTAGAAAGTTATGACTCAAAAATCTTTAACTGCTTTCTGAATTCAAAAAGAGGATATTGATCATAAATATATATACCTACTATGTACCCACAAAAATTAAAAATTTTAAAAAAGGATACTGAATAATAATTTAACTACATCAACATTATGAATCAAAATGAGCAGAAACAGCATTCCCTATAATGCCTTCCCATCTGGAATGCTTTTCCATGAGAAAACATAATGACCATGACAAATTTGTGGTAGCAAGTCTAGGATTTTCCAGACAAACTAAACATTATTTTAGAAAGGTTTTAGAAGGAGAATTTTTTATCCTTTGAAGTATAGGTGGCTATGTAAATATTAGAGTGTGATTCTGCCATTGTGATGTTGCAAGTATTTTACATGGAAGAAAGGAAATGGTTCTAGCCATTTCATGTAAAAAACAACTCAAGATAATCACTTGAAAAAGAGCTCACATCCAGGAAGACATCTTAAATCAGTTAAGCTAAAGGAGTATTACATTTGAACTGCAGAGAAATGTTATCGATTTTTTATTTAATCAAAGAATAAACAGTGTTGATGTTCTAAAAATATCTTTGAACACCTTCCAGAAGTAACTTTTGTAAAAGTATGTATCTGCTAAACAAAAGCTAGATACTTAGGAACTGTAGAATCCTGTAACCAAATTCCTAGTTCTTGTTTTTTCTTGAATATGTATTTGTCAGAGGAGTTACTGATGGAGTGACCCTATATATGTTTTAAAACAACTGTCCTTACCCTGGGGTTCCATGAACTTGGATGGAAAAAAGTTACATCTTTATTTTCACTAACCTCTGATACTGAGCATTTCCTTCAAGTATGAAGGTAGGTGAAACCACAGACATTGTGGTTTTATCACCAATAAAATGATACTTTTATATCACATTATGGTTGGTGTGATATATGTGATATATGTGTCAACTGATTACCACCACAAAAATATAATAGACATAACCAATAGATCTCTGTAGGTAGACTGTTTTCAAGTATGATGCATTTTAAACAGATTCAACCTCTTCCCTACTCTACTTCACAGGCCATCCCCATACCATCAACAAAATGAACTTTTCCTATTCAGACCTTGCCAGTGGGAGCCATTTCATTTTATGTATATTCATTCTCCTTTCCTTCTATCAAATTCCAGAAACAAACTTATCTAAGTAAATCCAGGGGATTCTGCCTCAATAGGACCACGAAAGGGTACATCTGAGTCAAACAGCCTGCCCTCCATTCGGAAAACACACTCCATTGTAACAGTGGTCCCACATGCCACTCCCTGATCACCACTCCAGGGATGATGAAAGAGCATCTTTCATCAGCGTTGCACAGAGGGTCGGTTTTGCCCAGCAGGCAGAGACCTGCTCATCCTGCCACGAGAGCCTTCCGAAGGAGTTGCCTCTGGCTTGGTGTTAACCCTTCTTGTAGCCCAACCTGAACTCCAGGGTCATCAGCCACCAACTCGAAAACCCAAGGCCCCGTTCGCTGAATGTAGCCCTTGCCTGGATCCCAAGAAAATGCCAAGGGACCCGAGGACACTCACCAGGCCTCCGCATAAGCTGACGACGGCCTTGTAATCCTCCTGTGAGTTGACCTGGCCGCGGTAGAAGCAGTGGCGCAGGTCCGAGGGCCCTGCGTCGCTCTCCCAGGCCCCGCGCTCCGGGGTTCCCAAGTGCACCTCGGTGTAGCCGGCGGCCAGAAAGGATGCATCGGCGGTCAGGTTCAGCTGGAAGAGCTGCCCGTAGGCAGTGAAGCGATAGTGGGTTCGGAACGGCATGGGTTCCAGCGCCTCGGAGCTGCGTTTCTGCCGGCTGAAGTGGTGGCTCTGAGGGAACACTTCTCCAAACTCATTGACCCGCTCGGGGATCACTACTTCGTAGGAGGTCAGTGTCCTCACCAGGGCTTCTGCAACCACAGCGACAGGACCAGTGAGCTCCCACGCGTTCCTCATTGTCCAACTCTAAACTTCTTCCACCAAACGTCCCCGCTAAAGGTCCCAGGTCCCAGTACAGCCAGGGGCATGACAAATGCACACATGCTGATGCGCACGCACACACACACACGTGCACTGGGACGGTTAGTGCTCTGCTTTCCCACACCCCCAACTTGCCCTACCCTCCCCAAGCAAAGACCCTACCACTAATGGCCCTAAGCAACCCACTTCCTTCCCCAGTACCTCCTAACCTCCCCGCAGCCGCCAACTCATTCCCTCCGGGTGCAAGCGACCCCCTGCCCCTTGCGCCCCCGCCGTGTGGTCCTGGGAGTGCGATGCGTCTTAGGCGCGCGCGATTCCTCGAAACCCGGCGCAGTCGCGACCTCTCGGGCTGACTGGTCCGGGAGTCCCGGGAGCTCCAGCAGGGCCAGCGTTCCCCAACGGGCTGAGCCGCTCGTCCCCTCGACCTGCATGTCCCACTCGGGCCCCGCGCCCCCACTTCGCCGCTGAAGGCGTCTCGCGGTGACTTTACCTTGCCTGGGGTGGAAGTGAACTTCCCAAGACCTGGTGATGAAGAGCGAGAGATGGTAGAGCAGCCCAGTCAGCCACTTGGCCACCCACATGGTTCCACCCTGGGGACCCCGATCGGGGAGGCCCACCAGAGCCGCCGGCAGCCAAGCCGGCTTCCCTCGCGCTCCGATCCCTCTCCTCCCTCTCGCCCGCCGCTCTCCGCGCCGGCCGCCGCTCTCCGCGCCTCAGCAGCCTAGGGAACAGCAGCGCGGGCCCTGGGCCGGCTGGTCCAGCCACACCGCCTGTCTCCGCTCGCTGAGCCGCTGCTTCATCGCACTGCAGCCTCACTCCCCTTCCTGCGCCCGCACTGCCCTCAGAAACTCTCTGCTCAGGTTCAGCTCGGCGCGGGGAAGCAACTCGACCTAGCAGGAATGGTGCCAATATAGCCACCCCGGACCGGCGA
The DNA here is from genome assembly GCF_028858775.2 of Pan troglodytes. Taxonomy (NCBI): domain Eukaryota; kingdom Metazoa; phylum Chordata; class Mammalia; order Primates; family Hominidae; genus Pan; species Pan troglodytes. The sequence goes on along the minus strand of NC_072408.2, from coordinate 52,299,437 downwards.
GCGCCGCGGAGAGCCCGCCCCTATGGGCTGTTCCCGGCCAATCAGCGGGAGGCGCGGCCCCTGCTCGCTTTTCCCCGCGCAGCCCCCTCCCTTCTCCACTCAGCCGCAAGGGGACTGCGGTACCCTTCTGCTGCCCCAGTGGGCGCGCAACTTGCTGAGTAGCCCCAAGGCCCGGCTGGGCACCAATTCCGGACCTATGAAACCCAGCGAGATGCAAGCACCCGCGTACGTGAAAGGTGCCTAGGGTTTTGAGCTCTTAGATGAAATGACAAGCATCAGATAGAACGTTTCTGTTTTTTATGTTTTACGGTACTTTTAGGCTTCTCAAACAAAATAAAATAAGCTACAACGGAAGTTCTTGTAGGCAGAGGATGCTACCAATGAAGCTCAGTGACCGGGCCTCACTTGCATGGGCCCCTGTGTGTGCTGGGAGTTGCCGGGAGTTGAGTGCCATAGGTGGGGCGAGGAAGCCGAGTTTGCACACAAGCACTTCTGACAATTGCCGAAATAAATTCAGAAAAGGATCTGAGTCTCCAAAGTTTTAGTAACTTACTGTGGTTTATTTTTCTTCTTTTAATATTCATATTTGTGCTTAATTTTGTATCAAGAGCCCTCCAAAATTATATAAACGTCAAGACCCACAAAACTTGGATCTGCCCTGCCTGCGAGAGTTTTTGCCGTTAGTTCCACAGTATTCATATACACTTTGTTTATAATATACAAATAATCCCGTATATTCACAATTATCCTCCTCTACAATTACTGTGGCTCTGAATCCAGTTGTCTCCAGGTGTCTGTTAAATTGAATACACCCCAGTGGTAGCCGAAAGCAATTATTTTAGTACGATTTCTCATTTCTCAAATCCACCTGTTTGATTTGCAGGTTACATAATTACTTTTCTCTATATCCAGTATGAAAGCAAAGGGGGTGGGAGTAGTCAGATTGTCTTGAAATCCAACCAGGGGAGAGAAAGAATATAAGAAATAAGGAAAGGAGTATATGAGTAAATCTTCACACACACAATGGAAAACACTTTTAATTTAGTTCCTGACTGCTCTACCTCCTCTGAGCTCTCAACAATGGAAATGCTGCACTCTTTGAATTGACCTCTGATGGCATGCCTCTTCACTTTTATATCATACACTTGGTCATCTGTTGTTCACCACAAATGTGGAACAATCTTGTTCAATGAAAGAGGGTTTAATCTTACATCTCCCAAGGAAATCACCCAGCTTGGTGATAGTAATTCTTCGATAATCATTCCCATTCTTTTGTACTCTTTTCTCACAATGAATGAAATGGTGACATTTCATTCACCAAAGAATTATAGACTTCTGGTGGGATTTTTTCCCTAAGCTAAACATAGTATTAGGATTTTTTTCCTAAGCTAAACATAGTATTATTCTCAACAAAACAAAAATGGACTTTACTCACACCTGTCTATTTAGTGGTTACCTTCAGTACATTATAATTGAGTCATTTTAATTACATTGCAGCTCTGAATGTGTCTTCACATTAGGAGCCATACCTTCTCTCCTACAAATACCGGAAAATAGAACTGCACCTGTTTAATTGGCGATCTCATTGCTGACTACAGGGAAAATTTGATATTTCATTTCCATCACTGAATGTTTGTAACTCAGGGCAGTATTTACAATCAAGCATTTGATTTTCAGCTTGCTCTAGGAATGGGGCGAGGGATTTTTTTTTCTTTTTCCTTTTTCCTTTTTTTTTTTTTTTTTTTTTTTGAGATGGAGTCTCGCTCTGTCACCCAGGGTGGAGGGCAGTGGCACGATTTCGGCTCACTGCAACCTCCACCTCCTGGGTTTAAGCAATTTTCCTGTCTCAGCCTCCCAAGTAGCTGGGACTACAGGCACTCACCACCACGCCTGGCTAATTTTTGTATTTTTAGTAGAGACAAGGTTTCACCATGTTGGTCAGGGTGGTCTCGAACTCCTGACTGCAGATGATCCACCCTCCTCAGCCTCCCAAAGTGCTGGGATTACAGACTAGAGCCACAGTGCCCGGCATCATTTTTCAAATAAATGACAAGGTATGTGGGGTGTGTATACTATATCATTATTATCTTTACAATGTTCGGTAAAATGTATTGTTTTCCTCATTTCATAGAAGATAGATGCTACATTGTCGTACAGTATCTAAGCTGGATTTCTACTAATCCTTTCTGACTCCAAATGCTTTTTCGTTATACTGAGCTATAAATGTTATTGATATTCACATTATCTCTCTTCTTTCTTCCTACTCTGCTAATGAAAATGTCATGAATAAGCTAATCTATGCCATTTAATTCAAACTATTTCCTCACATGGATAATTAGAGCTATCACTTATGGAATTCTTTGAAATGTATGAAATTTGAAACCAAAGAGATTTGGGTCTAACTTGATGCTAATCCAGAATGAATTATATAATCTCTCTGAGCTTCATGGAGGTAATAGGTAAGTTAAATGGTATGTCAGAGGAATTTCATAAGTGGTACCTGATCCCAGTGCTCTGAGAGGCAGAGGTAGGAAAATCATGTAGGCCAGGAGTTTGAGACCAGCTTGGGCAACACAGTGAGACCTCCTTTTCTAAAAAAAAAAAAAAAAAAAAAAATTAGGCATAGCGGCACTTGCCTGTTGAACTAGCTACTGGGGAGACTGAGGCAGAAGGATCATTCCTGAGCCCAGGAGCTCAAGGTTACAGTGAGCTATGATCACGCTACCACTCCAGTCTGGGCAACAGAGTGAGATCCTGTCTCTAAAAATAATAATAATAATATAACATAATAATTAATAAAATATTGTTTGATTTGTAATTGAGACATTAATCATTATAAACACAAGCCATGTGATCAGTTTTTGGCACAGTGTGGAGAAAATATATTCAATCCTGCAAAGAAGAAATATTCTTACTATACTTAGGGGTTAATAGACCTTGTTTTATAATCCTAATTCTACTGTAAGCAGCTGTATAACGTTGAACAATTTGCCTAATGTAAGCCTACTTTTTCTCAGTTGTAAAATAAAGTTAATAATAGTAATCTCGTGCAATCGTTAAGATGATTAAAAGAGACAATACAGGTAACATTCTTGACATAATACTGAACAAACTATGTTCTCAATGCATATTTATGCTGATTATGGAATACTGAATGTTCATACTAAAAGGAACAACTCTTTGAATATATACTGCTTTTCTAATATTAATAGGTAGGAATTAGGAAGGTCAACTTCATGATTTACCTGAGACTGGGGAATTTCCTAAGGTGCAAGATTTTCATTGCTGAAACCTGGGAAGTCTTTTGAAAACTAGGATTAGTTGGCCACTGAAATTCAAGGTTTCTCAACCAAGGCACTATTGACTTTTGGGGTTGGATAATTATTTGTTATTGGAGGCTATGCTGTGCTTTGTACTATGTTTAGCAGTATCCCTGGCCTCCACCCACTCGATGCCAGTAGTACCCCACCCCTGTTGTACAACCAAAAATATTTCCAGATATTGCCAAATCTCCCTTGAGGGCAAAATTGGCCCCAGTTGAAAACCTCTGCTCTAGTACAGGAAGAAAACAGATAAATAATAAGTGCAAAGTGGATTTTTTAGAAGACTCCACAGATACTGCTTCATTTGTAATTATAAATAGCTGACTGCTTAGTAGAAACTCTTCATATATTCTAATTGGTATGAAAATTATCCAGCAGTGTAATTAAAGCAGCGCAACCTGTGGTCATTTTGTTAATAATTTTAAAACATTGTCATTGTTTCCAGGAATGCAGAGAAAAATCAAACTCCTACCCAGCCACTTATTACACTCTGTATTAATTGTATATTTACTTACCTGCATTTAATACTAAATTATATCACCAGAACCAAGTTCTGTTCCCCCTATGAAATAGAAATACATTAAATATTCATTAAATGAATAAATACAAATACTAAAATGTATATAACCTAGGGATAATTGGGCATACTATCAGCCAATCTTACCATCTCTGTCTTTTAGTTGGGATATTTATACCATTTACATTTAATGTAATAATTTATATAGTTACATTCAAGTCTATCATCTTGCTATTTGTTTTCTATCTGTCCTATCATTATTCATTCCTTTTTTCTTCATCATCTGTCTTCTTTTGGGTTAAATTAATATGTTTTTTATTCTATTTAATCTCCTTTACTACTCCATTCCTTGTTTTGTTATATAAGTGGTTATTTCAGGATTTATAGTATACATATTTAGCTTATCTCTATCTTCAAGTAATAGTATGCCAATGCAATTTCTTTCTTCCAATCTTTTTACTTTTTACTTTTTCATATGTTATAAATCCCATATTGCATTGTTGCGATTTTATTTAAACAGTTGCTTTCATCTAACATCAATTTTCTTTTCCCTGAAAAGCTTCCTTTAGCCTTTCTTACAGTGTAAGTATGCTGATAATGAATTCTCTCAACTTTTGTATGTCTTAAAAAGTATTGATTTCATCTTTATTTTTTAAGCCTATTTTTTCTGAGTATGGAATTCTATGCTGAAAGCTGTAGATTTTCTTTTAGTAGTTTGAAGACATTGATTAATTGTCTTCTTGCTTCTTTCTAGATTTTTTTCTAACAAAAAAAGTCACGAATGAAAAATCTGTTATACTCATCTTCTGCAATAGGGTATCTTTTTATTGTGAACACTTTTAAGATTTTTCTGTCACTAGTTTTGTGCAAATTGATTATAATAAGACTTCACGTGATTTTCTTAATGTTTCTTGTGCTTGGAGTTCATTGAGTGTTTTGAGAACTGTGGGTTCCCAAATTTATTTTCATCAAATTTGCATAATTTGAAGTTATTATTTTTTCAAAACTTTTTCTTTTTTAAGAGAATTTCTGCATACCTTTAATCCTGTGTTCTCTAATGTTCACATATTACATATATAACTATAGTACAACTATTATTATTTTGATTTTTTTTTATTTCCATAGTTCATTGTGGAACAGGTGGTGTTTTGCTACATGAATAAGTTCTTTAGTGGTGATTTGTGAGATTTTGGTGTATCCATCACCCAAGCAGTATACACTGCACCCTATTGTAGTCTTTTATCTCTCAACCATTTCCCCCCCTTTCCCCCTGAGTCCCCAAAGTCCATTGTCCATTTTCTCATTCTTATGCCTTTGCATCCTCATAGCTTAGCTCCCACTTATGAGTGAGAACATACGATGTTTGGTTTTCCATTCCTGAGTTACTTCACTTAGTATAACAGTCTCCAATTTCATCCAGGTTGCTGTAAATGCCATTAATTCATCTTTTATGGCTGAGTAGTATTCATTTTATATATATATATATATATATATATATTACAGTTTCTTTATCCACTCATTGATTGATGGGCTTTTAGGTTGGTTTCACATTTTTGCAATTATGAATTGTGCTGCTATACACATATGTGTGCAAGTATCTTTTTCGTGTAATGACTTCTTTTCCTCTGGGTAGATACACAATAGTGGAATTGCTGGATCAAATGGTAGTTCTACCTTTAGATCTTTAAGGAATCTCCACACTGTTTTCCATAGTGGTTGTACTAGTTCACATTCCCACCAGCAGTGTAGAAGTGTTCCCTGTTTACCACATCCATGCCAACATCTATCATTTTTAAATTTTTTGATTATGGCCATTCTTGCAGGAATAAGGTGGTATCACATTGTGGTTTTCATTTGCATTTCCCTGATTGTTAGTGATATTGAGCATTTTTTATATGTTTATTGGCCATTTGTATATCTTCTTTTGAGAATTGTCTATTCATGTCCTTCACCCACTTTTTGGTGGGATTGTTTGTTGTTTATTGCTGATTTGTTCAAGTTCATTGTAGATCCTGGATATTAGTCCTTTGTCAAATGTATAGACTGTGAATACTTTCTCCCACTCTGTGGGTTGTCTATTTACTCTGCTGACTGTTCCTTTTGCCATGCAAAAGCTCTTTAGTTTAATTCAGTCCCAGCTATTTATTTTTGTTTTTATTGCATTTGCTTTGGGGTTCTTGGTCATGATATCCTTGCCTAAGCCAATGTCTAGAAGGGTTTTTCCAATGTTATTTTCTAGAATTTTTATAGTTGCAGGTCTTAGATTTAAGTCCTTAATCCAGCTTGAGTTGATTTTTGTATAAGGTGAGAGATGAAGATCCAGTTTCATTCTCCAACATGTGGCTAGCCAATTATCCCAGCACCATTTGTTGAAAATGGTGTCCTTTCCCCAACTTTATTTTTGTTTGCTTTGTTGAATATCAGTTGGCTGTAAGTATTTGGGTTTATTTCTGAATTATCTATTCTGTTCCATTGGTCTATGTGCCTATTTTTATACTAGTACCATGCTGTTTTGGTGACTATGGCCTTATAGTTTAGTTTGAAATCAGGTAATGTGATGCCTCCAGATTTGTTCTTTTTGCTTAGTCTCACTTTGGCTATGCAGGCTCGTTTTTGGTTCCATATGAATTTTAGAATTTTTTTTCTAATTCTGTGAAGAATGATGGTGGTATTTTGATGGGAATTGTGTTGAATTTGTAGATTACTTTTAGCAGTATGGTCATTTTCACAATATTGCTTCTACCCATCCATGAGTATGGGATGTGTTTCTATTTGTTTGTGTCATCTATGATTTCTTCCAGCAGTGTTTTGTAGTTTTGTATTTAAGTATTTTTTTTGCAGCTATTGTAAATGGGGTTGTGTTCTTGATTTGGTTCTCAGCTTGATCACTGTTGGTGTATAGAAGAGGTACTAATTCATGTACATTAATTTTGTATCTAAAAACTTCACTGAATTCTTTTATCAATTCTAGGAGCTTTCTGGAAGAATCTTTAGGGTCAAAACTTTTTCTGTTTCCTCTCTCTGTTTTCTTTCAAGGACTCCAGTTAAACATATATCAGCTTGCATGAAGTCCCACAACTCTCTGAAGCTCTGTTTCCTTTTTTAAATTATCTTTCTTTTTGTGTTTCATTTTTGATAATTTTATTGCCATGTCTTCAAGTTTACTAATCTTTTCTTCTGCCTTGTCTATTCTGCCATTAATCCTATTCAATGTACCTTTCATTTCACATATTGTCATTTCTATCTCTAGAACTTTAACTTGAATCTTATTTTGTATCTTACATACCTCTACTTAACTTTTTGAACATATGAAATGCAGTTATAATTCATTTGATGTCGATTCTAACATAAGGGTCAGTGCTCAGTGAATTTAGGTGAAATGACTTTTCCCTTAATATTTGTCATATTTTCCTGCTTCTTGAATGCCTGATGATTTTTTTTATTGGATGTCATACACTGTTAATTTTACATTTGGGGGTACTGGATATTTTTGAATTCTTATAATTATTCTTGAACTTTATTCTGAATGAAGTTAAGTTGCTTGGAAACAAGTCGTCTCTTTTCTTGCTTTTAAGATTTGTTAAGCAAGAGTAAAGCAGGGCTCAGTCTAGGGCGAATTATCTTCTACTACTAAGGCAAGACCCTCTGTGTACTCTATCCAATGCCCATGAATCAAAAGGCTTCCCAATGTAGTTAGCAAAAACAGACTGTTCCTGGCTTTGTAATAGCCAGAGGCACTGTTACCTCTAATGTTTCTGGGTGATTCTTTCCCTGTTGTTCCACAGTTGCTTCACGTGCATGTGCACTATTTTTTAAGACGGTAATGCTTCATATAGATGAAATATAAAGAAATTAATTTAAAAGATGAATATTACTATATATACCAGAATAGTTCACTCTCACTTCCTGGAAATTTTGTTTTTTTAAAGAAGAGGGATAACTCCCAGATCACATAACGGCTACCATAAACAAATGAGGTAGAAGCCATATGGAGAAGTAAACTATCCAGAGAGGAGCAAGGAGGCTTAGCAGAGGCAGATGTCAAGTTACACCAGAAAAAAAAAATGTGTTTGCTGAAGGTGAGTGTTAACCTTGTTTTGTGAAAGCTATATTCCATCTGTGGAATATCAGAGATTGAGCACATGAGCATGTTGCCAGCAGAAGTCCTCTTGGAGCAAATTTTGACCAGAAAAGCAGAGGAAGTGAGCCATGCAAATAATAACAAAGAGGAGCCAGAGCTGGAAGAAACAATCTGTCTCTGTAACAGCAGAGAACTACAGAGGCTAGAAGGCTAGTCTACACCTCTCAGCCTCAATAAATAGCTAGTCCAAGAAAATCCAGCTAATTCAAGGATGTTCTATTTTATTTTATAAATTATTTTATTTGTTCCATGATGATTTAAAGGGACTATCTTCAAACCGGTACAAATGTTTCATAAATAATATCTGACCGTTTTCTAACCAATTGAGTAATGTGTTGCACAATAAGCTACCTCACATCTTTCAGCAAGAAGTACTTTAAATTTGAATAGTAAAGACATTACATAATGAATTAGGACACAATTAAAATTTACTTTAAATGTTTCTTTGCGGGAGGAGGACACCACACTTCTACTCAATGGAGAGAAACATTTTTACAGTCCGGAGGTATTTTTTTAAACAACTATTATGCCATGAATTCATAGGAAATATGAATAATTCATAAGGAACCATTAATCAAGGGAATAGGTCCCAACAGCTCAGGCTCCTTTCCATTGGTTCTCACAAAGCGTGCTTCTCTGAATGGAGCAGGCTGGCACTTCAGTTGAACCCAGGTACCTTTCTCCTTGGCTTCCTTCTTTTTCTGATCATTTTCCTTCACGCATTTCGGGAACCTATCTCAACTCTTAGAGTGCTTAATGTGTTCAATACGCACATTCATTCTCTTGGCAAGAATCTTGCCCTTGACTTGTTTACAACAATGCCAACAGCATGTTGGGTGACATTGTAGACTCTTCCAGTTTTGCCATGGTAACCCTTGTGGGGCACTCCTTTTTGAACAGTATCTATTCCCTTGATGTCGACAATATCACCTTTCTTATAGATTCGCATATATGTGGCCAAAGGAACAACTCCATGTTTTCTAAAAGGCCTAGAAAACGTGTATCAGATGCCTCTCCTCTTTCCCTTTGTGTTTGTCATTTTGGTGAATTACTGGAAGATGGCAGTTCTGGCTGAAAGAAGGATGTTTTATTTTTTAAGGATTGCATTTAATAAATAAAAATGTGTTATAAGAAACAAACATGGGAAGGAACATCAAAACTTACCTACAGATGAAAGAACACTGCAAACAGGTTGCCATGGAGCAAACAAAAGTCGTCACCAAACATTTTGTCATGGATTTTTTTAAAAATTAATGAAGGGACTACTTTTGAAGTAAGACCTCAAAATAGAAACATAGGAACTCTGGGAAGATATAGAAGGACAACAGAAAGAAATAAAATATGATCTGGAAGAACTCAGAAAAGAAGTAGAGAGGGGAAATTATCCTAACAAAATAAATTGAAACTTGCACAAGGGAAAATAGGCAATATGAAAAACACAATAAGGAATATGGAGGAAATGAGAAACTGACCACATTGAAATGAAAATAGAGGAGGGAAGAAAGGAATGGAAAGGAAGGGTAGGGGAGGGGAGGGGAGAGGAGGGGAGGGGAGGGGAGGGGAGGGAAGAAGAGAGGGAGAGAGAGGGACAGACTAGGGAGATAGGGAGATAAATATAAATAAAAGATATACATTGGAGATCCACATATACATGTTGGGAGAAGTCGCTGAAGAACAAAAAAAGTGAACAGAACAAATTTTAAGGTATAATTCAACAGTGCTTTTGTTAAAATGAAAGACTTAAATTTTCATATTTGACAAACACATTGAGTAGAAAGAAATTGACCAAGAATGGTTAACATAAAGACATTTCCTAGTAAAACTACTGGGCTTTAAAATAAAGATTAATTTTCTTCCTAGCCAGGCAAGATAAATATTATTTATGAGGAAAAAGTCATAGGTCATATTCATATTTCTTCACAGGAACATTTAACAGCAGAAGACATCAGAAGGCATTCAACATCCAAACAAGATTCTTACTGTGTATCAAGGATACAACCTTTAATGTGTATCAAGGAAAGAAATATGAGTTGAGGATTCTATCCAGCAAAACTATCTTTCAAATACAGCCTATAGACAAACAGTTCTGAATCTGCAAGAATTCAAAGAATATTTTCCTGAAGGCCAAAAGGCAACCAACCAAAGAATGGGTAAATTAGAGCAAAAGGAATGATAAACAGTTTTGAAAATTTTTAACTGACAGCTAAGACTGAAATCAGTGTTGGGTACTGAACCAATCCAAATGTTACAGAGTGAAATGAAAAATTAATAAATATATGGCAGTTATGAGTATGTATGTAAGTGCATAGCATAGCAACCACCGCCACGTAGCAAAAATTACAAGCATTATAAGGAAATATAGGAAAGGATAGACTAGTAGTAGTAGGAAAGTAGTAGGAAATATAGGAAAGAATAGACTAGTAGTAGGAGTTTTTAATTCATACCTACCATTTCATGACAGGGTAAAAGGGCAAGAATATGAATGAGAATGTAAATAACCTTTATAGTATAACTAAAAAAATAGTTGTGTCTAGACTGTTTGTTTAACATTCGTAAATTCCAAAAAGTAGAACTAGTTTAGCTAACATTCTCTGATTACAATGTAATAAACTAAAAAAAGCAGGAAAACTAAAAGTTTTCTTCAGAGGGAGTTTTTGCTGTTGTTGTTCGTTTGTTTGTTTTTTGAAATGGAGTCTTGCTCTGTCACCCAGGCTACAGTGCAGTGGCCTCATCTCGGCTCACTGCAACCTCCGCTTCCCGGGTTCAAGTGATTCTCCTGCCTCAGCCTCCTGAGTATCTGGGATTACAGGTGCATACCACCACCCCCGACTAATTTTTGTATTTTTAGTAGAGACAGGGTTTCACCATGTTGGTCAGGCTGGTCTCAAACTCCTGACCTCATGATCCGCCCACCTCGGCCTCCCAAAGTTCTGGGATTACAGGCATGAGCCACCGCGCCTGGCCTCAGAAGGAGTTTTGTTGTTGTTGTTGTTGTTGTTTTTATTTTTTTGTTTTTGGTTTTTTTTTTTTGAGACGGTGTCTCGCTCTGTCGCCCAGGCCGGACTGCGGACTGCAGTGGCACAATCTCGGCTCACTGCAAGCTCCGCCTCCTGGGTTCACGCCATTCTCCTGCCTCAGCCTCCCTAGTAGCTGGGACTGCAGGCGCCCGCTACAGCGCCCGGCTGATTGTATTTTTAGTAGAAACAGGGGTTTCACCATGTTAGCCAGGATGGTCTCGATCTGTGGACCTCATGATCCACCCGCCTCGGCCTCCCAAAGTGCTGGGATTACAGGCGTGAGCCACCGCGCCCGGGCCTCAGAGGGAGTTTTAAAACAACTCGAGTCAAGTAGAAAATGCAAACATTTATATTTGCATTGTATCCATGTGCATGTTTATATGCATATTTTGAACATTCTTTTAGAAAATCATCAATAGGCCAGGCGCGGTGGCTCACGCCTGTAATTCCAGCACTTTAGGAGGCCAAGGCACACGGATTGCTTGAGGTCAAGAGTTCGAGACCACCCTGGCCAACATGGTGAAACCCCGTCTCTACTAAAAATACAAAAATTAGCTGGGCATGGTGGCAGACGCCTGTAATCCCAGCTACTCAGGAGGCTGACGCAGGAGAATCGCTTCAACCGGGGAGGCGGAAGTTGCAGTGAGCCTAGATCGGCCCATTGTACTCCAGCCTGGGCAACAAGAGCAAAACTCCATCATAAAAATAAATAATAATAAAATAAGAAAAGAAAAAAAAATCAGCAATAATGAAAAGCTACACATCAGAACAAATGGGATAGAGATACAACAGGACTCTGAAGAAAATTTATTACCTTAAATTTTTAGATAATTTTTTAAAAGGAATGAAAAATTAATTCAGCCAATAACCAAAATGTTGGTTAAAAAATCATGGAAAACAAAATGCAGGAATTAATAAAAATACAAGCAAAAATGAAAGAGTTAGAAAATAAACTGCAGGCCTTCATGATTCTAAAGATAATGTATTTAACTGACTTTGATGGGAAAGTTTGCCATAGGAGAAGGAAAACTCAAAAGTCTGCTTGAGAAGTTAGCCTGTAATATGTGAAACAGGCCCGGTGCAGTGGCTCATGCATGTAGTCCCAGCACTTTGGGAGGCCAAGGCGGGTGGATCACCTGAGTTCAGGAGTTCGAGACGAGCCTGGCCAACATGGCAAAACCCCATCTCTAGTAGAAATACAAAAATTAGCTGGGCATGGTGGCAGGTGCCTGTAATCCCAGCTACTTGGGGAGGCTGAGGCAGGAGAATCATTTGAACCTGGGAGGTGGAGATTGCAGGGAGCCAAGATCACACCACTGTACTCCAGCCTGGGCAACAGAGTGAGACTCTGTCTCAAAAAAACAAACAAACAAACAAAAAATGTGAAACAAAATAATAAGGCATTCACATTAACTTAGAGACATTTTGTTTTGTTTCATTTTGTTTTTTATCATGGACCAGGAGGGTGACTTTTTCAGAAAAAGAACTAGGCTTCTTAGTCTTAGTTTATATAACTGAGAGAAAAAAAAAATAAAGAATATCTTTTTCATCAATACCATTATGTAACAAAACTAAAAGGTAATAACAATAGCAGTGTGTAGAAATATACAAATCACAGTGTCAGAGTGACAGTCTTGGGTGGTAGAACATTCTGCTTTCTGTACAATGAATATGTATTCTTTATGTAATAAAAATTAAAATACGATTCCCTACTTCACAGCATACCCAGAAATCAATTCCAGATGAATTACAGATTTATATGTTAAAGAAAAAGAATAGACCTTTTAAGGAAAATGTAAGATAACATATGGGCCTTGGGAATAGGTAAAAATTTATTTAGAAAGATTCAAAACTGTCAACCAAAAATGATAAACTGGATTACAGTAAAATTGAGAACCTCTGTGCATCAGATACCATTTGGAGAGAGAGAAGTATGTTGGAGAAATTATTTGTAATTATATAAAATAACAAAGAACTTCTTTCTAAATAGAGAAACAAAGGAAAAAATAAGACATGGGATTTCTAAAGGAAAAATAACACATGGGATTATAGGAAAATTAAGAACTATTTTAAGTCCCTGTCAAGAGAGTGAAAAGTGTAGGAGACCTATTTATCTAACAAAGATTTGTATCCAGAACATATTAGTAAAGGCTCCTCTACATTAAATAAAAGACAACCAAACAATAGTCAAAAGACTTTAAAAGACATTTCACAAACAGGATATAAAAATAGCAAATAAACATTGGAAAATTTACTCAAAACCATTAATCAAGATAATGCAAACAAAAAAAGCACATACCCACAGGCTGAATAAGTTTAAAAGACGGATAATATCAAATGGTGGCAACGACACCGTGCAACTGGAGCTCTCAGACACTGCTGAGTGGGGATGCAAATTGCTACAACCAGTTTGAGCTAAACCTAAAAACTACCCAAAAGCCAATCATCAGTAGAAAAGATCAAGAAATTGTGGTATATGTGCACAATGGAATACTAGACAGAATGAAAATGTAAAATCTGCAGTTACATGCAACAATATAAATGAATGTCACAAAGAAACTGTTTAGAGAGAGACCCAGACCCCACAAAAAAGGATAAATATTGCATGATTCCATATCTATACAATATGCAAGAACAGAGAAAAATACTCTATGTCATTAGAAGTCCAGGTACTTGCTAACCCTTGGGATGCGAAGAATAGAGATTAGAGTGAAGTTAAGGGATTTTCTAAGATGGTAGAAGCGTTCTGTTTCTTGATCTGGATTTTAGTTTTACAGGTGGGTTGTTTTGTGAAAGTTTATACATCTACACTCTTACGTTCATTTTTCTATGTGTGGGTATGTAATACTGTATTTTTATTTAATATGTTAATATTGAAAACACTTTTTTGTACTATATGGGAAAAGCTTAAAAGAACCTCAGGTAATTAAACATTAAAATAATCTTTGAGGGTAAATATTTATTTCCGGACACAATTTAATACAATAATTGGAGCCTATAACTAGATTCTCACAATCCAAAAACATCAGGAAAATTCTGACAAAAATATCATCTATTGCTATTTATGAGTCACTTAACAATGTATTCAATTTTTCTTTATATTTCCTCCAAAGAACATGTTTGCATTTAATTGGAATACATTGTCAACTACATGGCGCTTAACTCATGAGTTAAAAAATAAAGAAAAAAGGAAATTAATAACTTTCCCTTGATTTTGAGGGATTCATTTATTATTCATTCGTTTTCTTTTAAAATATGTAGTGCTGCTAAGTTTACTCAAGAGAATGTAGACTCCTGATGGGTCTAATCATCATTTTCTATTTTATTTGAAACTTCTTGACTTTTTACACCATTTTGCATATTAAGGTCTATATCCTGTTTTACAGTATTATAGGATTATTTAGTAGAAGTATTTTTTCTGACACAATGGATTCACACAAAATACATCAATTGACTTCTATACAGAGTGATGTTTCTAGTCCAGGAAAAATGAAATATAAGTGGAACAGTCAACTGCTTTAAAGGAAATACATTTTTCTAAACAATTATACCATTGTTTCTGTTTAAATGGTCCTTATATTGGAATTGTACAAAGCGTAATGAACTGATGCGTCTTGCTCCTGAAATTTGTCTTTTGGCAAAATGTTCTGGAAAATAAGTTCTTGATATCTGTGGTTTAAGGGCCATATAAGTAAAGTGTTTCCTTCTTTACAAAGTATTCAAGTAGTATATTCTGCATTTCAATTTGCTAATGAGACAAAATTTTAGCAGTCTGTTAGGGGTAGAAAAGGTTAAAAGAATTATTACCACTGAGATTTTTTTTTTAATTCTACACTAAGGCAAAGATATATTGTACTGAGAAAAAGTAAAAATAATTGTATTTTAAGGAAGTGTTAAACAAAAAATAGACATTATGTGGCATTTAACTACTAGAGGGTTTTGCTAGGGGAAAAAAAATGGCAGAAGATTAGAGAACACAGGAGCCAGTCATGGAGTTTGCCCCAGTGACCTGACTGAATGACAAATAAGGTGGAACACCACCAACACAGGGAGAAAAAAAGGCAAGGAGACTTTAGCAAGCCAATGAAGGAAGGGAAGACATGGTTCCAAGGATAGAAGAAGAAAGGAGATACTCTCTCCCTATCCAGCTTAAGTTACAAAACTCTGGAAGCAATGGGAGGAGCTAAAATTACAACTCTGTTCTGGCTCAGAAGGTGCCTGGAAATCCATCAGGCTAACATGATAATGATTGAATGGTTTAAATATAAGACTCTCTAATATGTTTGCAAAGAGCAAAGTAAATGCCTGCACTAAGGAGCAGGGATTTGCTGACTCTGAGCAAAAATTCATACAGGCTTTTTCATTCCAGTATACTTCACCACATTTTTTCAAAAATAATAACTGTTTATAACCAATATAGCCTAGTAAGAGTGATACTCAAGACATTGTCACACCAAAGAACATGTATGTCAAACCTCTTCTTCTTTTAAGGTCTCTGTTCTCTTACTTGTAAAATCAGAAGATTGGACTGGATAACTTCTGTGACCATTTACACACACAACATTTTATTTTTCTATAATTTTATGATTTAGAATAAAGTATAAAATATACTAGACCACCTGGGAAGGGAAGAGGTTTCAGGCTAAAGAAGGACAATATGAATATTGAATCTTCATTATGAAGGGAGGGTAGCAAAAAATAGATGTTGCACTTTGGGATATTATATAGGAGCTTCAAGAAATACCTTGTTCCTTGATGAAACAAAGTAAGGTGGAAATAAAAAGCTGAAATCAATATTTTGGTATCCAAAAGAGGCCTACTAAGCTCAAATGAATTACATGTAGTCAATAAAGCTTTACAAACAGCTTAGAGAGAAAAGGGTGCATTACATGGTTTCTTTTGAGAAATTTTGTAGATTATGCACACTGACTTCTTTTGTTCCAACATTTTACACTGCACACATATATAGAGACTTAAGTATTAGGGTCATTTTAAAAACTGAAATGAACTTATCAAAGTGCATGATTTCTATTACTGAATATTCTCACCCTCACAAATTGAGATCAAAATTATATTTTATGTAAAGGAATGTACTTTTTATAGAAAATTAAAATAAGATAAATCCCAATAAATAAATTAAGATAAATAAATTCAAATTCACAGGAATTACTTTGAAAATACACCAGCCAAAGGGATGCCTTACATAGTATTTCTTTACTTTCATGGTGTTTGTTTGTTTGTTTTTTTAAACAAAATTCACATTTTATTTAGATTGAAATAAACTACACAAAATTGATTTTCTTCACCAAAAATAACAGCAATATTTTCCATATTTTTCTAGATAAACCTCAACACTTATTTTTGTAGGTTTTCCAGGTTTTTCTTATAAATCAACATGAGGCAGTAGATAAGAGTCATGGAAAAAGACAGAAAAAAAACAGACGAATCAGTTGTCAGTATCCATGGCCTCCGATTCTGCCTTCACCATGAAACAGAAGTGTTCAACATATACCTGCTAAAAAGCTTAGGAAGATGTAGGCTCCACAAAGGAATGTAAACAGCAACAACGAGATGTGGGAAAAAAACAGGCTCTTCCATTCAAACTTTAACTTTTGTTTGTTCCTTTAAGTTCATTTGAGAAAGGCAAAATCTACACTGAAGTCCTTGTTTTTTCTCTGGTAATTTCTTGTAACTGTTCAGTATAGATTTTTAACATACTTAAAACTCCTATTAGTCAAAGGTCAGTTGTGGGCTTCACTGTAACATTTTATAAAATGTATTCCTTCCTCCCATACCTCTTCAAAATATATTTCTTCAAAGAATTCATAACACCCAACGAGTAGAGATCCACAGTGATAATAAATGCTATGTCTAAAATGACTTAACTAAAACAATTCCAGAGTGCCGCTAGCAGAGATCACACAGAAGGAAACATGGCACTTTCAGTGTTCTCTTCTGGAAGAACAGATAGGTCTTCAAAGCATGAGAGTTCAAACAGGGCTCATTTAAACAGGTAGATTATCAATGGCTAATGTATTCAGTGGAGTCCTATAGGCAAAGATACTTAGTGATTAAGTGGCCTACATACACCTTATGGCTTTTCTTCCAAATATCAAATATGAGAAAGCCATTTTTTTTTTTTTTAGACAGTCTTGCTCTGTCACCCAGGCTGGAGTGCAGTGGCGCGATCTTGGCTCACTGCAAGCTCCGCCTCCCGGGTTCAGGCCATTCTCCTGCCTCAGCCTCCTGAGTAGCCAGGATTACAGGCTCATGCCGCCACCACGCCCAGCTAATTTTTTTGGTATTTTTAGTAGAGACGGGGTTTCACCATGTCAGCAAGGATGATCTCGATCTCCTGACCTCGTGATCTGCCTGCCTCGGCCTCCCAAAGTGCTGGGATTACAGGCGTGAGTCACCGCATCCGGCCAGGAAAGCCTATTTTTAAAAGTCTCTTACATATTTTCCAGTTTCTGAATTATCTGTGGGAAGCTCTGACTTACTTGTATAGAGTTTAACGTATGTGTCCACCATTAAATCCAGGTCATTTTTTATATCAAAATTTATATTAAGCAAAGCCAAGTTACTTGACCTTTGGTCTGTCAAAGTGTTCCCCAAATAGGCCTTAAGATGCTTTCATCCGTTTTCATACTGCTTATTCTCAACCTTCATCACAGGACCTTCAGCAATGCATACACATTAGGAAAAAACTTAATGTCAGGCATGTGGAGGGCTTCATAGATGGTGGATGGAAGCTGTATATTTTTCCTCCTGTGTTTCCATTTGATTCTCCAACAATGAAGCTCGGCTGAGACCGTGTTGGGATTGGGTAAGTCACTACTATACAGGTCAGCATGGTGTTCCTCCAACGTATTGACTTTGAGTTGTCCCATGACTGAGGGTACCAGAGATAAGCATTTAAGAGCTTTGAGGTGCTGTTCTGAGAATATGTCTTTAAGTTCCTGAATAATGTGCTCCACTGTTGGGACACTTAGGATTTCTTTATAGTAACTCTCAGAGGTTAGCTGAGATTCCAAGTTACCCTGGTGAGCTCTGCGGAATTTCCCAGGGAGTTTCATTTGAATATCAGGTTTGGTTGCCAAATTTGTGGCTTCCTCAAACCAAAATTCATGATAAACTTCAATATTTTCCATCACTTCGTTGAGTGAATGCAGTACTGCAGTCAAGCCACCGGCTGCAAAGAAGACATCAGAGGTTTGCGCCTGGAGGTTTTTCCCAAAGGCTCCTATAAAAGATAGGACACTTTTAAGAACAACAATAGCAACAATGAAATCAAAATCTGTTACTGCACTGCAGAGTACAAATGCTTGGCCAGCTATACAGTTATTCCATTAATATTTGTGTCACTATTTCTACCATCTAAACGTAAAACAAATGCTTACAGGAGTTCCACTAAAATTTCAAAAGCATTAGGCCTGCCTGTCCACTGAGAATGGCAGATTTCCTTCAGTTCTTTACCCCTTTCTTTACTATTCTGAAAAAAAAACAACAACCAGAAATTACATTGTCAAGTTCTAAAAGCAGTTGTGGTGATCCATGGAAAAAAGAACACACTTCCTCAATTGTTCCTAATGCAACAGATACTCCCATAACAGGTACTGATTTTGCCAACCACATATTTAAGGCACAGGAAGAGTAGATTGTGTGGATAGCTTGGGGATATTTCTTTAAAAGTCTGGAAGCAACAATTTTCATTTTGGAAGAAAATCCACTAGACACAATGTAAGCCTGGTCACGACAATATTCCATATTTAATCCCCACTTCTCAGTTATCATAGTGTGAAATTTCACAGCCATAATTTCTGCTTCAGCTTCATAAGGCAGGAAGCCTACAAATTCCTCTCATAGGTTATGAGATTCATCAACAAACCTCACCAACACAGGTAGGTGCTCTTCCCCTGATGTCCACTATGTCGTCAATGACAATGGAAAAGAAGTGTGAGTCTCTCACTTCCCTGAGAGTTTCTTCTCCAATACAGCTCTCACAGATCTCTAGAACTGCCTCTGCTGTGTTTTTGAACAAAACAACATTTTAACTGCTGTTGTCTCAAACCGCTTTCTCAGAACCTCTTCACCAGAATTTATTCCGCACTCCAGCAGTGCTTGAAAGTTATCTGGAGTAGAGACCTTCTGGGATTTCATCAGCCTCATGTCCATCCAGAGGTATGTTTTGCCTTCCCATCAGAATCAAGATTTCAAATAGAGATTTTAGGTATTCCTTGCTTCCCTTCTCTTCAAGGGTTAGAGGCAAAATGTCCTCATTTTGCCCTTCACCCTCTTCTTCACTGGGATTCTGAGCATTGCTATTGTTGGTTTCTTTCTGTTTTTGTTCCTGCTCAGAAGTTTCATCAATTTTTTTTTTTTCTGTTTCAGTGTCCTGATTTCGTCTTCACTCAGTTTTTTATTTGTTTTCTGTGTCTACTACGTGGGTTGTTCAAATGACTGGTAAGATCAAATATTGTTGATATTGCATTATCTCGAAGAACTGTCCTATAAGGACTAGTTCTACAAATCATAGAGGTCGCAAAATGTTTGGCACATAATCGATAACGTTTATTTAGCTGATCATGTGTTTTACCTTCTAAATCTGCTCTCCTGCAATTCTCTACCCACTTCTGGCATCTGGCCGGGTACCGCGGGAACCTGAAGAAGGCCACGTCGGACTGTGTGCTCTTCCGCATGCGGTTGAGGGCAGCGCAGAAGTTCGGCACCGTAGCCCGCCCGCCGGCCGGCCCAGCCCTGCCATGCCCGCCTCCTCAGGGGAGTACGCCCGCGCTTCGGTGCCGGAGAGGGGAGCCAGGCTGGCCTGCCGGCCGGCTCATCAGGGCCGACGCGCGGGGGAGGGGCGGGCAGGCGAGAAGCCTACTTTCATGGTTTTGTATAAATAAGTGCTATTGTAACTTTCCCTGTCCTTTGAGATGATGCTAAGAATAATACACAAAGATTGTTTGTATACAAAATAGAAATGTTGCTTCAACGCAGACCAGATATTGTCATCTCTCAACATCATCTTTTCTTGATTCTTCCAGAAGAAAACAGAAGTTTTCACAGACACACTGAGCTTGTGCCATATAAACTTGTAAACATTGAAAGTACCTAGATTCCCATTTCCTTGAATAAATACAAGATAAGGAGCGGCAGGCTCAGTCATCTATTTTAGAGTGGTTCACCATGATTGTGGATCAGACCTCACCGCATCAAAATATTTATTGATTATTCTTATTTGTGCTTTTTCTCATCTAAGGTAAGCTATAGTGAATGTAGGAGGAGTAGAGAGCCCAAACCACATCTGTCAGTAAGATCAGCCATGATTCTGCAATTTTTGTTACAAAGTACCACATGTGAATTTACTTAAATCCTCTCTCTCTTACTGTGTCTCTATTTTGATTTCATACAGTTGTCAGGGTTTTGTTTTTTCCAGAATAGCTCCTAAATGAAGCATATTGAGGATATCTATTTGCGATCTCCCCTTCCCCTCTTTCTCCCTGTTTTTCTCTCTCTCTTTGTTTTAAATACCGGAACACCTATAAGGATATACCCACCTCTGTGGGATTGGTTTATCACACTGGAATATAGAAAAAAAATTCTTCCAACTTGTTGTTTCATTAAAGCTGCTAGGATGGTTCATTATAAGAGGCTATCTTTAAAGAACTGGGGAAAAGGTTAAAATATGAGTTAAAATTGGATTACTTAAGAGCCAGAATATTTCTGGAAGGACCATTAGTCAACTAAGAATGGGGAAGAGGTAAAATAAAATGAAGAGTGATAATATCTACTGGATTTCACAAAAAGAGAATCATCCATGATGTTAGAGGACCCATTACTGTGAAACGAGTAGATCGTACACCAGGAAGCAAGGCAGGTTGATACAATAAGCACAGACATGTATTTCAGAAACTGAGTTATGGAGAGAGCATGAGCTCTGGGAGACATATGGTTGAAGAACTTTTTAAAGATAAAAGTGTCTTGAGAATATTTAAAAGCCAATGGAATAGAGAAGGAGCAGCTGAAGTTTCAGGAATGAAACAGGAGTAAAGATAGTATTCTGTAAAGTGGTAGATGGACTGGTCTTGGGCAAAAAGAGAGACATCCAGTCAGTAAAAGGATGGTTTATTTCATGTAACATAATGACCTCCAGTTCTGTCCATGTTGTTGCAAATGACTGAATCTCATTCTTTTTTATGGCTGAATAGTACTCCATTGCGTATAAGTGCAATATTTTCTTTAACCATTCATCTGTTGATGGACGCAAGTTGCTTCCAAATCTTGGCCATTGTGAACAGCAATGCAATATACATAAGAGTGCAGTTATCACTTAAGTAGAGGATATATTTTTAACACAGATATTTGGAAGAAATTCTTAATTCTTAATACTCTTCATTATTCCCCAATATTATAATATGAAAGGAATAAAGAGCAAACACCACCACACACGTAGAACTTCAAAGAATACTACACACAGAAAAAGTAATGGTTGCTAAATATTACTACGTGACAAGCAATCACATAAGATTCTTTGGAGAGAAGTTCCTTCTAAGGGAATTTGCAGGATGCATCTCCAATGATAGACAACAAAGGGGAATCTTTGGATAGATTGGTTGGAACATTCAGATGGCATCTTATTCTCTAGCTGGATGCTTTCTAAGCTGCATAAACTATTTGGATCATCCAACGCTATTTCAAGAATGAAGCATGATAGTCTTTGCCTAATAAATCCATGGAGTTTGGAGAGCAGAGGGTCTAGGTGTGTGGCTCTCACGTGGAGCAGTCTGAGGGTGGCATATGATTGCAGTCGCCTTTGGTTGCTAAGTGAATAGAGAGGAAAGGGAAGGAGTGGGAATGGCCAGCTTGCATTTCCAGAGTTTCACAGGACTAGTCTGCATGAGTTCTGGGGGACCAAATGAATGTCATTGAAATAAGCCTGACTCCAGTTGGAGAGAGTTGTCTGCCTAACACCTGCCTAAGAGAGTTGTCTCATGGGAAACGGGGGACCAGGAGAGAAAGGTTGTGTAGGGTCTACCTCCAAGACAGAGGCCTGAAAACCTGAAGGCTTCCCTGCAAAGTAAGCTAGAGAGAATATCACCTATGACAGAGAATGATAATGTAGAAGTCCCCGAAGCCTTTAGATGCGTATCTCAGAGGTAGTCCAAAAAGAGCCTGTGTCAAAGAAAAAGCAATATTTGGGCATCTGCCCTACAGAAGGCCCCAGCAGCCAGATAACAACAGGAGCTTCCGTCAGACAGCAGTCGTTTTCCTCCTATTGACCTCCAAAATTATTTTCTGATCAGTTCTCTTTGAATTCAGCCTGTTTAACCAACTGCTTTCCTCTTAATTTGCAGTAGTTTCTTGACTGGTCTCCTTATCTCAATCTAGCAACTCTTTTTTTTTTTTTTTTTTTTTTGAGACCGAGTCTCGCTCTGTCACCCAGGCTGGAGTGCAGTGATGTGATCTCGGCTCACTGCAAGCTCCGCCTCCCGGGTTCACACCATTCTCCTGCCTCAGCCTCCCCAGTAGCTGGGACTACAGGCGCCCGCCACCACGTCCGGCTAATTTTTTTTGTATTTTTAGTAGAGATGGGGTTTCACTTTGTCAGCCAGAATGGTCTCGATATCCTGACCTTGTAATCCGTCCGCCTCAGCCTCCCAAAGTGCTGGGATTACAGGCATAAGCCACCGCACCCGGCGCCTAGCAGCTCTTTATGCAACATTTTCAATGCTGTCAATATTTTTTTAGAAAATATTGCCTCCAGGTCAGACACTGTGACTCACGTCTGTAATCCCAGCATTTTGAGAGGCCAAGGTGGGCAGGAGTTGAACCCAGGAGTTCAAGACCAGCCTGGGCAACATGGTAAAAATGCATCTGTACAAAAAGACAAAGAAAATTAGTCAGGTCTGCAGTCTCAGCTACTCAGGAGGCTGAGGTGGGAGAATTCCTGAGCCCAGGAAGTCGAGGCTGCAGTGAGCCATGATCACACCACTGCACTTCAGCCTGGGGGATGAAAGTGAGACTCCATCTCAGAAACAAAAACAAATAAACAAACAAAAACCCAGAAAAGAAAATATTGCTTACTTGCTCAGATACCTGGCCCCTCCCAATTAAGACTTAACTCTTCAGTATTCATATATGGGATTCAATAATCTTTTCCTTTTATTCAGTTTTCCAACAAAAAAGCATTTTGAATAGTATTAGGAGCCACTTTGAAGGGCAACATTTTAAAGGATCTTTAGGAATACATTTTGTTCCCCCAAAGTTCTGTGACCATGCAATTTTATTTCCCCAAACTGGCCATGGGTGTCACAACTCTCTGTCTATGTCAGTCTCTCAATCTGAAGTGTTTCCATACCCCCAATCAAAATCCAACCCACCCTTCAAAGCTCAGCTCAAATATCACCTCTTCTTAAAATTGTTATCTGATTCCCACAGTTGGAATCAGTTAGTCCTTAGCCTGCATTCCCCTGACCTTTTCTGTGTTCTTTTGGTTTTGATCTTATTTCATTCTGTTTTATATTATAGTTATGCAGCATGGGCATCAGGCAAAGCCCAAAATGTACATCCACTGTAAACTTCCAACATATCAAGGAATAAAAGAAAAGAACTTGGAAGATTCTAGTTGCATGCAAACTAAACAGCCCACTTGAAAGAAGTTTCTGAGACCCTTGAACAAATAACAGGGTCAATCAAACCTCCCACTCTGTAGGGAGTG
The DNA here is from genome assembly GCF_028858775.2 of Pan troglodytes. NCBI lineage: Eukaryota > Metazoa > Chordata > Mammalia > Primates > Hominidae > Pan > Pan troglodytes. Next base: position 52,275,718 of record NC_072408.2, on the reverse strand, counting down.
AGGTCTTGAGATGGACCTGAGTGTGCAGTGTGGAAGAACTAGAACTGTACTGGGGCACTAGCAGAAGTATGTCAGGGATGAACTCAAGGAATCAAACAATAGTTAAAATTACCAGCACCCAACAATGGATTTGGAAGCCTCAGGTGAAGAATTTTTAAAAACTGAGCCTAATAAAGTGTTTTTATCTCTAGAAAATTGCAAGGGATACTATTTGGGAGCTGGTTAGGAGTTACTTCACTGGAGAGAAGAAGGCTATTTCTTACCTAAGCTGAAGATGAAAGTGATGGAAAAGAGAAAGTATCGACAAGTGTGATAATATGGGCATGAGACCAAAGAGAAGATGACAAATCCAAGTCATAGCAGTCAGCTTGAATGAGTGTGGTTAGGGACCGAACAATAAAGTGCGTGGGGTCAGTGTGTGTACAGGCAGAAGAAGTGGGACCAACAGGGCAGCTGTGACCGTGATGTTGTGGTGTCAGCAGCAGGGCCCTCAGATGAATTAGAGAATTCAGAATTACAGAAACAACCACATGTGGCTACAGTGAAGACATTCCAAAAGTCACAAGAAGCATTCATAAACCACTCCACCAAGGCAAGGGGTTTGAATTTGAGTTTTAGCTACTGCTCACTCCTATATCACAACACAGAAGAAACTGTACATAAAAGTTTACAATTGTAGACAATTAATAAATATGAATTGAATAAATAATAAACATATTGTCATTTTCTGCTGGAAATTCTACGACCAGTTCTTGGAAAACAGCATATCCAGCAATTCTCATTTTCTCACTATTTCCTTAATTTTCCATATAGTGGCCATCTACATTTTTGCATGCTGAACATGCCTCTTTCTCCTTCCTCTAGTAAATGCAACTCCCTTCTTTTGGGAAACTGGTTCTTCCCTGCTCCAACTATTTGACACTGGTGAGGCTGCCAGTTGTAGACACACGAACAAGCCTCACAATCTCAACAGTATCCTGTTGTGTTAGCAACAGAGATTGGTGTCAAGGATAGATATAAGACTGAGATGTGGTTAATCAGAATTATTTAATAGGAGTATTATATATGGAATAAGGTAGAGAGAAGCCCTGTCTTTGCTCAGAGTCATGAAATTGTCATGTTTACAACCTCGGAGCGGCTGCTACCCATTGTGTTCTCTATCATGAGGGGAAAGCCTGTTTGAAGGAGGGGAGAATGAAGGACAGCAATGACAATCTTAGGGGTGTGTGTGTGTGTGTGTGTGTGTGTGAGAGAGAGAGAGAGAGAGCACGAGAGGGAAAAGGGAGGGAGGAAGAGAGAGAGAAAGAAAGAAAATAAAAGTTTTATTAGGAAAGTAGTAACTTGAATATTTTTCTGTTTGCATTCTCTTTATTAACATTTTATGCTGTTTAAACAAAAATTTTTTTGAATAAAAAGAAAACACAAACATATATAATAAAGCACATATCGGTAAGACACATGTGAAAGTTTATCATCATTTAGCTGATCCAGCCTCACCAGGCTTGCCTGTTTTAGACTGTTTATTTCCAGTCTATCACCATGTGTGACACTAATGAAGATTCTAGCTTCATAGCGCATATGCTAGAAGCTGCCTTGTTTTCTCTAACATGCTGGAGTCCCACTATAAATATTTAAAGCATGTCAAGCTCATTATCTACAAAAGAGATTATGGGCAAGAATAGAGCTTTAAAACTCTCTTAAAACATTAGAGTGGGATAACAGAGTCGTTATAAAACCATAAAGCCTTGTAAAATTCATGCTGACTTTTTTTATTTTAGATTTGGCATTTTTTTATATCATTCTTTGTGTTTCTTATTTCTGACTAGATAGTCCTGCTTAATATTTCTAAAGCATTAGATCATCACAATGATTCTTAAAAATCAATGAAACTTAAAGCAGAGGAGGAAAAAAAGCCAAAAACCTTGGGATGAAAACTAGGCAAGGAAGAAAAGTAAATCAAAATTGTCTCGAACCACCAACAGGTTTAAAAGTTGAATTTTTCAAGGCAGCACGTTTTCTGTTTTCCAGCTCTATGCTGCAAGAATTGGAAACAGAAAGAGTGGCATTGTTATATATTTTTCACTGCCAGCCTTTTGCTGCCACCACAAAGCACCCCAGCTTCTGTCCTTATTGCTAGTGGGCAAGAACCTTGCATAGAAAATAACAAGCAGAATCCCTGGTTCTGTTTTTAAGTGATAAGGACACACCTTTAGACTTCTACAAAGAAACTTCTCCATCCAAACTTTCCCTAATTAATTTGTCTAATAATGTTATCAGGTAAGATTTGCTTTCATCATTTTTTTCACAGTTAAGACACAGCTGCAAACATAAAGATTGGATGTAAGAAAGCGAAACGTTTTTGGAAAATTCATGCAATTCCCATAATTTCTCTCCAATTTGTAACATTTACATTGACATTGTCCACAATTACCCTAAAATCATGTAAATGATAGACTCTCTCTAATTTCATTATAAAATTTCATGCCTCCTAACTTCATAGTTTTAAAATAATTGGGACTGCAACAAAACACTGAATTCAGTTTGATTTTTCTTTACCCTTTTTCAAACAAACAATTTTTTTCTCTTTGAAATTTTCTACCCTTCATTTCATCAGGATGATCCATGGGATTTTTTTTTTCTTACATGAAGGCAGGTCTAGTCTGTCTGTAATTTGAGAAGCCCTGAAGAGATGCCTTGCCCACAATATTTTTTTTCCTCTCCCAAGACTACTTTGTATTAAATCCCACATCTCTAGAAAGCTTCAGTTATACTTCAGGGAAACAAATACCTGGGAGGAAGAAGAGAAGTTGGAGAGGGCCAGTCACTTCCCTGGGAAGGGAAAGCCCAAAAAGAGACAAGCAACAAGCAAAGGAAACACTGAAAAGCTTTAGTGTCAAAAATGAGTTGAGAGTTTTCTTCAGATTTCAGTGATGCAGCCCATGGGAATGCAGTACCACAAAGCTTGGCATGACAAGCTCTACTACAAATGTTTCTGTCTTTCCTCCCTCCTTCCCGGTTCTCCACATAACAGAGAACGAGACTGATGTAGGATGCCACTGAAGACCCCCCAAAACACACACATGTCCACATTTCCAACACTAATTTGGATGTAAGCTAACTCGGCACTATGCTTGCAGCAGACTTGTTCTAGACGATACATGTCTAATGAAATAAGTTTGGAAAGACTAAAAGTTCCCGCTATATCTCTCAGCTAAAATTACATACAGATGCTGCTCAGTGCTTGTATTAACTTGTAACTGTGAACAAATTATAAGGTTTTAAGATCACAGAAAAGTTTTTGAAGTTGAAAATAACCACCATTACAGACAAAATAACCTGTCACTTCTTTTCGAGTTCAAGGAAATAAAATGTTGGTAAGAAAACAAAACATTCTGGCTTTGTGCCAGAGCATAATATTACATTCCCTCACGTGCTTCTAAAGTGCTGAAGTGTCAGAAAGTGGCTGTTTGTTTAAATCCATGTCTCTTAAAAATATTTAAGATCTTTTTAATTGACAATATGGAGTGTCTGATATATATGCGATTATGTATTAACTCTGTTCTAAAGGCAATAGTATCCAAACCTTTATTTCAACTGAATCAAACTTATATTAATTGCAAAACTCATCTGCAAACCAAGAAAAGAAAAATATTTGATATGCATAATAAAGTGACAGCTATGTGCATTTTAATTCTGCAATGTGTTTATTTTCCTGTATTTTGTCATTTGAAAAAAACAATACACAGAGTTTAGAATGTATATAGAACTTAAAATTTCTGTCTCCAGATACTTTATCTTGTAAACATAAGATGTAAGTTCAGAAAACCTACATTGCATTATTATTATAATAATGTAAGTTCAGAGAAAATGAGGTCTGATAATAATCTTGAGTATCAGTTTAATCATAAAGAATAAATAACTGATATGAAATTAAAAGGGAAGTTGCTTCGCCAACACTCTACCCAGAAAATACGCATTATAGCTCTCAAAGGGGAGAAAACCAGTTCTCTTGAGATTTCCCATCTGCAGCTGAATTCTACAGAGATTGAAAAACCATTGAAATGAATTGCCCCAAAGTTCAACTCAAGGTTTTACTTTGAAGGGCACACTGAGGGTAAATTTTTGAACCTAATTATTATGCCACTTCAAATACACTCCTTCAGCTGATGGGTGGAACACAGCCATCTATACATAGGTTCAGCATCTCAAACATATACCGTTCTGACCCTTCTCATTTCCTCTTCCTCGATGCCAAGCTATGCTGGCTTTTATTTTCTTCATTACATCTTTCCTGTTCTCAAGGAGGAAAAACTAATGCGAAAGAGACTGAACCATGGTACCAAGTCCTTGGGCATGTAGAAAAGCAGATAGAATTTATCAAATATAGATTCTAAACCCTATGTATTTTTTTGAATAATGAAAATCAAGAAAATGATTTGTTACATTCACTAGCAATATTGGGACCATTACGATATGTCAAACATGCCAGGAAGTTTAAAGTCTGAGACTACCTTCTGAAGAGTGGAATTGATGCATCATACCATTTAGCATAGGAACTACAGTTTAGTTTTGCCTTTGCGTTAACAGGTATTAATGCTTTGGGGTATTTTGGAATTGTATTAATTGATTTAAAGTTCACGAGTTCCAGATCGCACTCTGCCCTCAAAACTCTGTGTAATCTTGAGTAACCCCCATGTAACTTGCTTGTAAGTTGCAAGTTACTCAACGTGTTTCCTTATCTATATACAGTAAGGAAGTTGAGCGAAATCCATTTCTAACCCATGAGTCAAAAACCCTTTCAGAGTCATGGGATTACTGAAAGGGATAAGGTACATCAAATGCACAACTGAATAAATGCTACTATCACACAGGTATGTAGAATACTAGTGTCATCAAATGTGTGCACATGCTATCGCTATTAGTAAAATATAAGTTCACTTAAAAGTCTTACTGAATTCAGAACAGCATTTTGTTACTTTCATTTCCATTAACCATTCAATACTAAAATTACATAAGAGATCTGAAAAAATGGCATTAAAGAGAACCCCCATAGGGGGGTTCTACATTTCTATAGCTGTTCTATAGAACAGCTATAGAAACTTTGAAATAGAGCAGCAAATGGGTATCTTTTTGTCCTGTAGGCTGTTTTCCACCCAACTAGCCAGTGAAGGCCTTTATGGAGTATTAGAGTTATGGATTCTAACCGAAACCGAGAATGCTTCAGACTCCAACTTAAGCTAGGAACACTGGATATCTTCAAACATGTTTATTTCTCTTTCTCAGAGTTACCTATGAAAATAGTCATGCCTATAACCATTGCAACATTTTTCTTTGAACAGAAAGTTTAAGCTACAATATTCAATGTTAGAAAATAGTTCTGGGACTTGATATAAGAAGTTTGTGGTAATTCTTCTAGAATAAAAGCTAAAATTGAGGAGATAATACAATTCTGTAGAATTTTAACCAGGGAGACAAGAAAAACTATCTTCTGTATCCATTTTGATTCTTTAGGCATGATAGGTTTTCTTTTTAATTCTCTTTTTTTCTATTGTCTTATGTTAAAAAGTATCTTTCTAAAATCAGAAGTAGAATAAAGTCCTTACTGGGGACACCAATTGATCAATTATCAAGACAATTATAACAAATTTTTCTTCCTTTGCATGATACTTCCACTGTCTATACATCCTCACAATCCCTTCAATGGAGTTTTCTCAGTGTCCCACCACCCGCAAATCTCAAGAGCTCCCAGATTCCTCTCATCAGCTTAGAGAATGCTGATGCTCACCTTCCATCCACGTTGATTTCTTCTAGTTCGAGTTCATGTTGTCCCAGTAGAAAAACCCAGTCCTCGTCCCCATCCGTGACTGATACTAGGTCACTCCCTACTCAAATTCATCCTATCCTACCATCAGAGTTATTTTTCTAGAACAGTTTACTTCTATTAACAGTTTACTTCTATTAACAGCTGCACTCAGATTTTGTTTAAATCTTCAACTACTCCCCATTAGCTTAAAGAGAAGGTACATCCTACTTAACATAGCCTACAAAATTTCACAACCTAGTTGTGCACCTAATTCTTTAGCCTCACCTCCAGCCAACTTAGTCTTAGTGTATTATTTGAATACAGCATGTTTTTTTTTGCAAGTCTTTTTCTTTCCTTCTGCTACTTACTATGTCTAGATTATTTTCTCCCCAAAGCCTCACCACTCCTGTATCCCTTTTATTTAGTCTTCAAGATCCAGATATTTTCTTCCTATATTTAGCTTTCTCTTACTCCCTTCTCCAAAGCAGAATTAATTGAATCTCACATGTAACACTAACTGAACATCTGCTGTGTCTAATAGCACATTAGATACTGGGGGTACAAATATAACAAGACTAGTTCTTACCATCCAAGAACTTTCAGACTAATAAAGGAGACAGTCCTGTATAAAAATAAAGGCAATTGAGTTATGTTAGCTTTATGACAGAACCCAGTACAATTGACCACAAAGAAGGAGGTGGTCTGTTCTACCAGAAAAAGAGGGAAGGGAACAAGAAAGGCATCAAAGAGGAAATAATAATTGAGCTAATCTTGAAAGATCAACAGATATACAATCAGTAAATAAATAATCATCAAAAGAAGGGGGAAAGTAGAACCAGAAATACCATTTGATCCAGTAATCCCATTACTGAGTGTATACCCAAAGGATTATAAATCATTCTACTATAGAGACACATGCACACGTATGTTTATTGTGGCACTGTTCACAATAGCAAAGACTTGGAACCAACCCAAATGCCCATCAATGATAGACTGGATAAAGAAAATGTGGCACATATACACCATGGAATATTATGCAACCGTAAAAATGATGAGTTCATGTCCTTTGCAGGGACATGGAAGAAGCTGGAAACCATCATTCTCAGCAAACTAACATAGGAACAGAAAACTAAACACCACATGTTCTCACCCATAAGTGGGAGTCAAACAATGAGAACTTATGGACACAGGGAGGGGATCATCACGCGCCGGGGCCTGTTGGGGGGTGGGGAGTTAGGGGAGGGATAGCATTAGGAGAAATACCTAATGTAAATGACGGCTTGATGGGTGCAGCAAACCACCATGGCATGTGTATACCTATGTAACAAACCTGCAGGTTCTGCGCATGTATCCCAGAACTTAAACTATAATAATCAAAATAAAATAAAATAAAGAGGGAAAGTCTATTCAGTCGTTCAATTATTCATTCATCCAACATTTATTGAGTGACCATGATATTCCAGGCACTGCACCAGGTGCTGAAAACACAAACATAAATAAATTATATTCTTTGTCCAAAAAAAGACAAACAATTATATAATTATATTACAATGGATACGTTAGACAGCTCCCAGTAATAAGGAATCTAACACCAATTTCATTTTTGATGTTTGACTATTGACAGCTTTCATGCCCTACCCTACCCCTTTCCCTTTTGTCCCACATAATGGGAAGATAAAAAGAAAGCCTTGGGGCTCCATTCGTTGGTGCTGGTGGAGAAGTGCACACCATTCAAAGCCAGTTTCTCTGGGAACACTCACTACAGCCCCACCCTCTCAGCACAATAGAAACCAAAGCCACTGGCTTCCCTTTTCACTCAAGACATTCCAGACCAGCTTTTATGCCTGCCCAGCTTTTTTTTAGAAAGTCTCATTACGTGAGCAATAAATCTTTTCCTACCGCTTGGATGGAGGGATGGAAGCATCTTCAGTCTCACAGTCTCATCATCCTAACCAATTATGGATGAGTGTTTATTGCCCTCCACAAAGCAACCACAAAACATACCCCCGCCTCCTGGTATTCATGCCCTTGTATAATTCTCTCTGCTTGAATGTGGGCTGAGCCTAGTAACTAGCTTCAGACAAATAGAATACAGCAAAAGTAATGGGGTGTCTTTTCCAAATTAAATGTCAAAAAGACTCTTGGTTTCTCTCTTGCTCAACTTCTATTGCTCTCTTGCTTTCTCTGATGGAAACCAGTTACCTATGAACAGGTCCACATCATCAGTAACTGAGGGAGGCCTGTGGTCAATAGCCAGGGAGGAACAGAAGCCCTCAGTCTATCAGCTCATGTACAGCTGAATTCTGCCAATGACAATGTCAGTGAGCTTTGAAGTGGATCTTTCTCCAGTTGAGCCTGTATATGAGACCGTTGTTCCAACCAACACCTTCAATCGTAGCCTTTCAAGAGACCCTGGATAGAGGACCCAGTTAAGCCATGCCTGGATTTCTGACCCACAGAAACTGTGTTACAATAAGTGTTTGTTGTTTTAAGTCACTAGGTTTTCGGGGAGTTCGTTAAACATCAATAGATAATTAATACAATGGAGTAGTGCAGTAGTGGTGAAAATATACAAAGATATTGACACTTTGGGGTGATGGTTAGGGAAGGAAGGGTGGCTAACCCAGTTTGGACAGCATGGGTAAAATATGGAGACCAAGAAACCTGGTGAATCAATGAAATGTAGGTGCTTACAATAATTCAATATGGCTGGACTAGGAAAAAGGAGGAGAGTGTGGAGTGCTGAGTCTGGAGATACATACTGAAGCAGGATATGAGAGCGCCTTGTAAGACCATGCGAAGTAAGCAGTTATTAAAGAATTCCAAACAACACAACGACATGATTATATCTGTGTAACCTGAGCCTGAGCTGTTTTTTGCCTCAGATTCGGACGTGTCCAGACAGGTATTGAGGGCAGGTGGCCCAGGCCCTCAGTAATCTGTTTGCCTGAGTAGTCAAGAAACTTCTTGGGAAATAGTCCATCCATAAGAAGTAAGAGTTCCAAGAACTCTTGGAGTAAGTGACAAAAGACCAGTGAGTCTAAGCTTAGGAATGCAATGTCTGTTCCTGATTGTTCTCCTTCCTAGTCCCCAGGGACTGATGCCTCAGCCCCAAGGAGAAGGAATTGCAATGTTGCAATGACAAGCAAAGAAACACCTGTTCCACAAGATGCCCATGAGAACCTCAGATCCCAAGACAATATCATCAAATCAGCGTTAAACATCGGACACCAACATTGACATCAGTGCTATGGTAAGAACTCCAGCAGAAGGCATTATTCTCTCTTTTCTTTGAAAGGACAAGACAGAAGAAACAGTGGACAACAAGACTATTTCAGAGCACACATTAAATGTCACCAGCCACCCAGGCTTCTGTATTTGGATAAAAATTTGAGGGATCTAGAGCTTCCCACAGAGGGAGGGAGATTTGGGAAACAGAGAGAGAGACAGAAACTATTTTTTATTAATAGGCTATTTTGTAGTACAGTTTAGATTTACAGAAAAATCGAACAGATAGTAAAGAGTTTCCACATGCCCACCCCCTGTGGTTTCCCCTGTTATTAACATCTTATATTCACATGCTATATTTATTACAACTAATAAACCAATATTGATACATGAGTATTAACTGATGTTCATAGTTTAGTCATATTTTCTTAGTTTTCTTACGATCCCATTTTCTTAAGATTCCATCCAGGATACGACATGACAACTGGTTGTCATATCTCCTTAGGCCCCTCTTAGTGGTAATGTTCTCTCGGACTTTCTTTGTTTTTGATGACTTTGATAGTTGTGAGGAGTACTGGCAAGATATATTGCAGAACCCTCCTCTCTTTAAATTTACCTGATGTTTTCCCCATGATGGGTTTGGGGTTATAAGTTTTGGGAGGGGAAGTACTATTTTGATATTGATATTGTGTCCCCTTATTACCTCCACACTGCTTTGACCTGAGAAATATAGTGTATTTCATTTGTATTTTGAAAGGATCACGATTGTAGCAAAAATATGAAGGGCCAAGAAACTGAGCAATATGACCAACTTGAAAACTATTGCAACAATTCAGACATAAAGAGGATCTGGGCTGAGGCAACGGTGGTGTAAAAAGAATGGATGAGGTAGATAAAATATACGTTAAGAACGTAGAAATCACAGAATTCTACAACCAATTGTATTGGTTGTAGATATATGAATGGGGAAATCTGTAAAAGTGACTGAGAAGAAATGGTTGAAAATGTGAAAGAAGAACCTGAAAGAGCAGTGTGCCAGAGCCGAAGGAAAAGAAAGTCTCAGGAATGCTGTAGTAATTCAAACAAATGAGGGCCAAGAAACCTTTGGACTTGGAAATTAATATGATTATTAGTGAGCATTATTGGGAAGGGCTGGGAAGTGAATTCGATGTAAGGAAATAGAAATAGTGTGCATTAATATTTCTAAGCATTCAAATTATAAAGGAAAGGAGAATGATGAGGGTCATAGCTAGAGATATATAGAATTGAGGACTTTTAATGATATAAGAGACAGGAGCGAATAAAGAAAGATTGAAAATATGGCAAAATGAAAAACTGGTCTTAGAGCAGATGAAAATGTGGAATCATTAATGATAATAATAGTTACGCCCACTGAATATCTATCTAACTGTTTCAGGTCCTGGGGTAGGGCTTTAATGCATAAATGACATTAACCTTAACACTCCAGGGAGGTAGGTGTGTGATTATTCCTATTTTATGGACAAAGAACTAAGACATAAAGGACTGTGAGTCAAGATTTGAACCTAAGCAGCTTAACTCCACATGGTTATTCATTGCTTTACATTGCTTCTCCAAAGCCTGGGTGGCAGCCTGAAACAGCAAAAGAGACATCTGTGAGATGAAGGAAAATTAATGAATGTGGGTGGCACATGGTGGTTGCATAATAAATATTTGTAGGATGAATGGAAGAATACCAGAGTATAGATAAAGATATGTAGCTATAGGGCCAGAAGTCAATAGAGGCCACAATTTATAGTGCTGATTACATCACCATCGATGAATGTGTACCATGTTATGCACGAACAGTATAGCACTTTTTATTATGTTACAATTCTGTGTTTCACCTCTGTCTCCTTATTTATCTGAATCCCACTCCCTCAGCTATGAGATTGGTTGGGGCTAACCTATCTGGCCTGGTTCCTTAGGCCAGAACTGGAAAAGACCAGGAAATGTCAGAAGCAAGGAGAAAACAAAGCTCAATGAAAACGTGAAATCCAATGAGCTGAAAATCAAAGATCCCCAAATAGATGGAAGGAGCAGAAGCAGGTTTGGAATTCAAGAGTCTGAAGACCAGAATTTGAAATCCTGGGAGTCAAGAGCCAGGAGAGGGCTGGAAAAAAATGATCTTAACAGATGTCACCTTCTGAGTTTTATTTTTATCTGTCAGTCACGGTGATGAATAGCCAAACTGGCTACTTTAAAAGGTTGCAAGGGGCCAGATACCTCCAGGTAGCAAACATCCTGGGGGAATGGGCTATGTCTTTTTTTTTTTTTAAACCTGTGATTATGTCCCTAGTATCTGACACAGTGCCTGGCATAGAGAATGTGTTAAAAAAATAAAAAAGACTGAATAGAATGGACTAATCATCTATGGGTTTGAGTTAAATGTTTTGGGGGAGTGATTAATAACTATTTTGAGTTATAAGATATCTGAATTTGAACTTGATGATCTGAACTTGATAATGCAAATTTAAGCTACAACGTCACTTGAATTTGCATCTTACAGAACATCCCTGGCTTATCATTGGATGTTGTTGACACATGTAATCTATAATCCTACTTAAGGTGATAAATAATTACCTTTCAAAGGGAGCAATAAATAGAACCATGATTCATAAATTTATTAATCCTTCTTTCTAATTGCAGACAGCTGCAGTGTTCCAAAACATTTTTACCAAATATATAACCAACCCAGGTGCATCTATCTGGTCTTCAGGCTTTGCCAAGTTTACCAGTTAGGATTTGATCAGTGAAGTAGAAACACTGTAATTGCTATGGGATGAGGGATTTATTATGGAGATTAGGCCTTAGGAAATTGTGGGAACTGATAAAGAAGTCTAAGGAAACACATTGTCTCTGCCTCTGGTGATGGGCCTGAAGTCACTGCAAGACAATAGGACTGACAGTCTGGATGTGAACTGACGTTGTCTAAGGACAAACTAGAACCCACAACAATAAGAAACAGTCTCTCACTGTTTCTAATCTTGAGATGCAGGTGACACGCAGAAGGGATTCATTCACTTCTTCATGGAGCTGCACATGTGCATGGCTCAGGACCCCAAGAAGCTGAAGGAAGATGTGAGGGGAACAGGAGAAACTGCAGGCCAACTACAGCCCAGCACCAAGAAATTGGGCCAGTAGATCAGCAATGAAGTGCACAACCTTCAACCATGCCTAGCACCTTTGATGGACTTTCAAAGCATAGTTGCTACTGCTTTTCTTCTGCCTCCCAAATATCACACAAATTTCTGCTGAGGTCAATTCTAATCTGGAACCATACAGTAAAGGGATTCTGGGAAATGTTGTTTCAATTTGGCTGAGTAGACACAAAATAAAACCAGCATGCTAAGTCATGTCTATGTGCTCTGCAAATTTGTGTTGGCCCCTCAATCAGGACCAATCTCACTCCAGGTGCTTTACAGACCACTTCCCTTTTTCTCGCAAGTATTTTGTCAGGTTGTTAACACACATCATCCTATTTCTACTCGAGTGTGGGCACAGCTAAGTCTCTGCTGAAATGTTTGATAGCCTGGAGTAATGGAAGTATGACATAGCTCTAGAACTGGCTAAGTCCAATGGACCTCCTTTTACTTCCACCCACCAGAAGGAAACTCTAGACATCAGTGACCCTTGAGCTCCCATATCATCCACCCATAGGACTAGAGAAAAGAGGCAGATTTCAAATTCCGAGCACCACACCCCAGTTTCCATATCTGCCTCTGCCTGGTTTCCTTCCAAGCCTTTCCTCCATGGGGCATGACAACTTAAAGAACGTACTTTCTTTCCTTCAGGGAGAAAATGCTCTCCTGCACCTATCAAGTGTGGTTTGGCCCGCATGGCCCAGAAAAGGAAAAACAATGCTAATCCAGTAAATTTCCTAAATTAATCTTAAATAACACCCTTTGTGGGATGCCAAAGTGATGTTAAGTTAGTATGTGAAATGTGACCTGGCTCCTTTTTTAGCTTTTCCTGATATAAGATGAAGAAATCATGTCTGCATTTCTTTTCTGCTGTGATCTAGTCTTGTGACTAGCTAATAACAAAGTTTGAGCAAAGAAAACCCTTCCTCATGTATGCAAACGCATACTTTTCGAGAATACTAATGCTCTTGGGCATTTGGCAGCTTAAGACCAGACTCGATAAAAGAGAGGAGAGAATTCTGTCTCCAGCGTGGAATGGTCCTCCTAAAAATGTACAAAATATTTTTATTAAATAGAAGTTTTAACATCTCATATGAAACACTGCCTATAGAGTTCATGATTGCTTTATTGTTTTCTCCAAGAAAAATGGGTCGATATTTGTCTTATAACTAAAGGACTGCAAATATGTATTTGTATAACTAAAGGAATCTAGTGATTCCCGCAACCTCCACCACCAAATCAAAGTCTGTTCCAAGGTAAACTGACATCTCTTTACCTCTAGAAACAGAAAACTGTTGGCAACTCTTAAAGATTCTTCTCTAATTAAAAAAATTTAGAGACTCAATGAGCCATGCTATTGCCTATCTAATGCACCTTCCCACAGAGATTCTTTCACATCTCTGAGCCTCAGTTTGTGAAATGGGGACAATACCTTCCTTGAAGAGATATTATAAGAAATAAATGAGATTTGGTATAATATTTTTATGGCATGAACAACATATTAAGTACTCATCTTAGTCTATTTAGGCAGCTATCAGAAAATGCCATAAAGTGAGTAGTTTATAAACAATAGAAATTTATTTCTCACAGTTCTGGAGGCTGGGAAGTCCTCGATCAAAGTACTGGCAGTTCGATGTCTGGTGAGGGTCCACTTTCTGGTTCAGAGATAGCTCCTTCTACTTGTGTCCTCACATGGTGGAAGGGAGAAGACAGGTCTCTGGCTTCTTTTACAAGGGCACTAATCCCATTCATGAAGGCTCTGCTCTCATGGTCTAATCACTTCCTAAAAGATCACAGGTCATAATAACATAACCATGAGGTTAGGATTTCCCTGTAGGAATTTGGGCAAGACACAAACATTCAAACCACAGCAGTGGTTTGAATCAATAGATAGAAGCTATTATTATTCTATATTACCTATAATATTCATTTCAGACATGTATGTGTACAAACATATGGATGTATGTGTGTATTAATACATTTCCTTATATATTATCTACTACATATACCAGAGAAAAATAATTCTTATTTCCATATTGCGCACATGTGTGAAAGAGAAAGAAACCCATCTGTATAAGGAGAAGGACATGGAGTGAAAGAGAGCAGTACTGGGTGAGGAAAAGTTTAGTGAAATAAAACAGAAACTCTCTCTCAATTAACTGTAGTGAAATCTCACTTATGTTCCAGCTTAGACAAACCACCAGATTTGCTTGAAGAGTTTATTTGATGTCAAGTCTACTGAAATCAACTGCCCTTGATTTTTATTCTTACTCGCCATAGAAATAATACTAAAACTTTTGAGGACAGTGAGTTATGACAAATTTCCAGCATTTCTCATAAGAACCGGTGGTGTACTGTCTAATTTTTCACCTCATTTTTCACTTATGCTAAATCATAGCATGTGTTTTTTATAGTTAAATGTGCAAAGTTGGAACAATGTTACTTTTTTCTGTCATTTCTTATTCCTCAAATATTTTTCATTATCTTCCAAAATAAAGCTATTTAAATTATATGGGGGGAGGAATCTCTCCATTTATCATGCTTTTCTCACTTAGCAAATAATAAATAATTTGACTCATATTGCTAACGAATTCTCCCATGTGCCCAATACTCTCTGAATAGTTATTGAGATTCTTCTGTGTACCAGGCATTTTTCTAAGACCCTGGAGAGGCAGGAAGAGGTATCAGTTTCTGACTCTAATAGATTATTAAGTTTACTACCAGGATATTCAATAACCATACAGTGTGACCAAAGATAAATACAAAATACTACGTGATGAGAAAGAAGGGAATAAATATTCTGTAGGGGACAAAGGGAAAGTTAAAAAATACTTTACCACTGAGGTAATATTTTAACTGGTTATTGGTAGATAAACAGGAGCGGCTTAGACAGAAATGATAGAAAAGGGTTTTAAGTAGAGGAAATAGCCTAAGCCGTGGTGGGGAGAAATGAAAGACCATGAAGCTTCCTGGGTTAAGGGAAGTGATGCTTCAAGAAGGGAGTTTTTCAAATCAGAGGGAAACAAACACAGCAGAGAAATTTAGAAAGGCAATCTAGGATGCAAGTGGAAGAATCTGGACTTTGTCCTATCAGCACAGAACCCTTCATAGATTTATTTTCAAAATATTGACTTAGCTCAAATATTCAAAAAATGAAAATCAAATAAAATGGTATGGAATTGTTATTTTTCTGTGTATTTCTTCCTCAATTTTAATCTGGGCACTATAATATTTTACTAGGTTTCCATATATTTAAAAGGCCTGCCGATGGACTGTAAAACAAAGCCACAGAGTGAAGAAATTTTAAATAATGCAAGTCTGGGAATAAATTCAGAATAGAATGCAGCTTTCAGTTTTTGTTTTAAGGCTCTCTATCATTACATTGTGAGAAGATTTGGTGGAGGACCTAAAATATTGAGGAGTCTTTCTCTTCTAACTTACCTGTCAGTAGTGACTGCAAATTATTTGTAAGACAATGTTTTTAGTAATCCATTAACATATAACAACAACATATTCCTTGGTGGGGAGTAAGGAATATGTATAAGAAGGGTGGAATAACAAACTAGGGATTTTAAAGATGCCTGAGACTGATTTATCAGGTGTGATGCAATGTCTTTGAAAAAATAACAAGTAATTCCAAGCAATATTAAAACAATCCCAGAAGCTGACACTCTCCCTCTGAAAAGAAGCTAAAACATTGATAGAAAGAATGCAAAACTGAAATAGACTGATTTTCAGAGTGTCACCAAACCAGGGAAGAAGAGCAGGCCGAAGATATAATAAATTTTTAAAACTTCAATTTCAGAATTTCCAAGAGTTAAAATAAGAGTCATCTTTCATTACCTTTAATTCTATAGAAAAAAGTTAAATACATTTCAAATTGCAGCCATTTATATCCATTGACTCATATAAATTGATATAGGTATTTTTACACAGCTGTTATTAGACTGTACATATTTTTTATTCACTATTTCTCCAAATACATATATCTATGCACAGTAATTTCTAATTACTGCAATATATTCTAATTAGGATTTCTAGTTGGCTCAACAATGTAGGTAAGAAGGAATTTCTACCATCTCCAGATAAACAATCACTACCATTCAGCCGGGCGTGGTGGCTCACGCCTGTAATCCCAGCACTTTGGGAGGCCGAGGCGAGTGGATCATGAGGTCAGGAGATCGAGACCATCCTGGCTAACATGGTGAAACCCCGTCTCTACTAAAAGTACAAAAAATTAGCTGGGTGTGGTGGCGGGTGCCTGTAGTCCCAGCTACTCGGGAGGCTGAGGCAGGAGAATGGTGTGAACCCGGGAGGTGGAGGTTGCAGTGAGCCGAGATCGATCCACTGCACTCCAGCCTGGGCAACAGAGCAAGACTCCGTCTCAAAAAAAAAAAAATCACTACCATTCATAATTGACTTGCATGTGAAAGAAAAGTAGGCCAGGAATTAAGAGGCCATCCTTTAGTCCCAGCTGTATGTATTGTTAATATCCCAAGTCACTTTACTGCAAACTATATTACCTTCTTCAGACTTCCTTTTCCCAATTTACAGTAGAATGTCTGAAAGGAAGATTTAAGTCTTCTGGGTCCCAGATGCTGAGATCCTGAGAAGTACATTCATTCATTAATTCATGTACTCATTTATTTATCCATTCAACTAACATTTACCGGGTATCACAACTGCGCAGGTTCTGGGATACAGTTCCTGGGGATACAGCAGTGGAAAAGACCATCAGAAATCCCTGCTCTCTGAAAGTTATACATTCATGATGGGAAGTAAACAATAAGCCAATAAGTAAATTGGGTAATGTCAGATAGTTATAAATGCCGGGAATGTAATAAAGAAAATCCAAGAAGAAGCAAGGATTTGGTTTGGGTACCTGTGTACAAACTGAAGTACAATGCAGAATATACTTTGTCTTACAGTGCTTCATCTTCGGGAAGTGTGTCTTGCAATTAAATTACCCATGGTACAGTTAGTAAAAACAAGATGCTTACAGGCATTTGATGTTGTTCTTTATAGATCAACTGCCCAACACTGGCAAATTCCCTTTAAAAATATCATTATAACCCAGATCATATAGACAGAATATTAACATGGAAATGAAATATATTTAAGTGAGAAAGATGAGAAAAGGGCCATTCACTTGCTCCTTCTTGGGGCACCATGATGGATCAGAAGGGGGGTAATATTTGCCATGTTCAGAAAGGCAAGGCTGAGTCAAGAAGACTATGAATCCCAGGTTTTCTTTTATAATTTCCCTTAGACTACAAATATCTATGTTTCAATGTTTTTCTTTTATTAAATGACAAAACTATTTGTCCCTTTTTATTTAAAGACAAATGTATAATCTCCCTAAATATGAGATGATGTTTTGCTACTATGTGCACATTGTTTTACAGAATCTATATTCATCTCTATAATGGAAAAACGCCACTGCATAATGTCACTAAAAAGTGATTATAATTTTAAAAAATAAAAAGCGGGTGTATGTTTTAGATCACAAACTCAAGAAATCCCTAAGGCCATTTTTTTTTTTTTTTTTCTGAAATAGAGTCTCACTCTGTCGTCCAGGCTGGAGTGCAGTGGCGTGATCTTGGCTCACTGCAACCTCTGCCTAAGGCCGTTTTTGTCATAGCTGATTTGGTAAACAAGTTCTGCATCTTCTCAACGTGTATGTTTCAAGTAGTACTATGCAAAGTGAACTAGAATTATTAAAAAATGAAAAAACAGTTCAACCTCTAGGTGATGGAGGATGTCTACTTTGTTGATACATTTATTCACATAAGAGTTTTGGAAAATAATATTAAATATGCCCCATTCTCCTAGAATTTTAGCAAGGAGAGCATCTTCCCTTTATGTGGATATCACATCAAATGTAAAAAATAAAAATAAAAAATAAACTTTCTTTAACAGGCCAAATTACACTTCCTTTAAAACATGTGGCCAGTGTGGTGGTTCATGTCTGTAATCACAGCACTTTTGGAAGCCAAGGCAGGAGGATCATTTGAGCCCAGGAGTTCAAGACCAGCCTGGGCAACACAGTGAGACCTCGTCTCTGCAAAAAATTAAAAAATGAGGCCGGAGGATCACTTGGGCCCAAGAGGCCAAGGCTGCAATGAGCCATGATCATGGCACTGCACTCCTACCTGGGTGAAAGAGCAAGACCCTGCCTCAAAAATAAATAAAATAAAACATGGATGGCTTGGCCCCTAGAATGCTAATCACACCAGCTTATAGCAGAACAGCTGCTGCTTAATCAAAGAGTTTTGGTCAATACAACAGGACAGAGAGGAATAAATTTACCTCAGCCGAAGTGCCTGTGACAATGTAACTGTAGATAATATAATCCATGCAATTTTCAAAGTAACAAAATTACTCTGAGAAAGTACCTCAAAGTCAGAGCTAAAGATAATACCACTAGATTTTTAGATCTAAAATTTCTCTTCCACAGTATGGAAACAAAATATACATACTTAAATCATTTTAGATAACATTGTCTGGAAAATTATGAGTTCAAGACACTATTGTATTCATTTATCAATCTATTTGCAACCATAAATAATGACACATTTTGCATTGAGGAAACTACGAAATAATTTTTAAAACAACTTTTTGGTAGTGATAGATATTCTGAAAGTAAAAGATGATTTGTTTTAAGATAAAAGCCTCTATTCAACTAGGTACACAGATATAAAATGAAAAAGTATCCCAGCTCCTTAAAAAATATGATAGTCAGAAGTGTCATTCTGGCTATGTTATAAAGAACACAGAGTATCATCCTGCATGCCATTGTCCACATGGGCCCCATGACAGGTTTTGGTACAATTGTGTATGTTGTTGCCCTTCATTTTTTTTTTTTTTTTTAAGTTTTAGCTTCAGGGAACACACGTGCAGGTTTGTCACATGGGTGTATTGGGTCATACTGTGGTTTGGGTTTCCAATGAGCCCATCACTCAAATAGTGAACATAATAGCCACAGATAGTTTTTCAATTCTTGCCCCCCTCCCCTCTTTTGGAGCCCCCAGTGACTATTACTTCCATCTTCATGTTCATGTGTACCCATTGTTTAGTTCCTTACTCATAAGTGAGAGGATGGGGCATTTGATTTTCTGTTTCTGTGTTATTTCACTTAGGACAATGGCCTTCAGCAGCATCCATGTTGCTCCAAAGGACATGATTTCGTTCTTTTTTATGGCTGGTAGTATTCCATGGTGTATGTGTACCACATTTTCTTTATCCAATCTACTGTTGATGGACATTGAGGCTGATTCCATGACTTTGCTATCATGAATAATGGAGGCTGAAATGGGACATTTAGGAGCAAGCATTTATCTTTTCTTTCAGTTCTTTGCTCTTTGCTCAAGATACACAGGCACAGTGAACTGTCATAGCATGGGCAAAACTGAAGACAGGGTCAAATGGCCTAAATAACTTTCAAACCAGCTATGCTACTACCAAAGATTGTAAAGAGCTATCCACTCACAGAATTTTTGAATTGACTATCCCTTTCCACCTTGAATTCAAAAATAATTTGTACCTCATTTTGTCTACAAATATAGAGCTTGGAGTTATTCAGTGGATACTTTTCACTTTTTCTTCCAATTTAAGAGAGTGCATCTTGCTCTCGTTGTCCTCAGATCTCCCACTAATTGATATGGCTATAATTTTGTACATGACAATGATTTTCAATATGTGGAGGTAAGTAAAAGGCTACAGTGTTTTCTTTCCCAAATTGTGGAAGTAAAACAAGTTAATAATATGTCTTCTAATCTTAAAATAATACCTTGTTTTTCTGGCATGCTTGCATGACAATAGCAGAGACCTGCCCTCTAATATCGCATTAAATCTGCAGAGCAAACAATACACATAAAATATTTCAAAGATATGTGAAAATTTTCTTAACCCTTAGGTTAGCCAAATAATAGTTTATGATTAACATAATTCACCTTTATTTAGTCCTTTTTCTTTTAATTTGCTGCTACTTCTCTCCCATTCTCCATTATTTTCTTCTTTCGAATTATTCTAAACAAACTGCTTACATGGATCTAATACTGGCTCAGTTTGTGTCAGTCATTAACAGTCCCTAAAAACAGTCTAATTGTTTTTAACTCATAGGTACCTTCATAACTTCGATTGCTATCATTGTTCAAAAATATGGGCTGGTAACATTATAAATGCTATGTGTTCTTGAAATATTTTGGTTTCATTTTGTGGAAGACACAGAAGCACCAATGGGGAATGTAAGAAGAGAGAATAAATCCATGTGCTTGATGGAGAATGTCAGGCATGTGGAGGTTTATACTTGGCTTGTCCGATTGCTACTTTGACCCCTGCTGAGGAGGTGTTGTAAAGGCTGATGAGACAGAAGCCCATACAAGGCACCAAACTGGAGCCAGAGACAAACCAGGCCCACCCTGCCTAGACCTTACAGCTTTGATTTTGTTGTTTCTAGTTATATTGTTGCACATACTTATAGGAATTGAGTCATTTCATGATAATTTAATAGTATATTAATTTTAAAAGAATCAAAGTAACAGGGAACAGGCTGTATGAATGTACAGATGTTAACATTTTATAAATTAAAGGTAAAAATATTATCTCCATACACCACAAATGTACATTTTTCTCTAAGTATCCTGTTAATCTGGGTATTCACCAGATTTCAGCCTTCAATCCTCATTAATCCTCAACCTCACAATCTCCATGGGGGCAGCTTCTGTTCTCATGACTCCAGTTACATCAATAGATTTATAATCCCCAAATCTATATCTTCAACTGGTCTACTCATTTGAGCTCCAGGCCCATACATGTGACTGCCTGCTAAATATCCTGCATCTTTCCTACTTTACATTTCCAAATCTGAATGAATTCCACCTCCACTACCCCTAGTATTCCTTATCTTTGTACGCTGTCAGTGAATGCCACCACCATTCACCTAATTATCAAAAGCAACACTAGAGGGCTTGGCTTCTTTCTTCTTCGTCACCACAACGCCAACAATTCTGGTCTTCTAAATTCTTTTCTTATCTAGATCTCAAAGCTGCCCATTCCCTTAGACAATTCCTTTATATATATAATAGGATATTCCAAGATCCCAGAAGACTACTAGATATAGACTCTCAGTTATGCTTTCAATAAATATTTGTTAACTGCTTGATCACCCAATTCACCAAATACAATACACTTAATAGATCTAATATAGATTTTAACCATTTTATATATCAATTTGCTTAGCAAATTTCTTGCATACCCATGAGTCCAGATTTTTTATAAGACACTGCATCATAAAACAATGCTGATCAAATCCATATAAAATATTTCTACTCTATTTACTATAAGCTGGAGATGTATTATATCAGAGTTCCATTGGCCGATGATTTCATCATCTTTTGAGTACTCAGGCTGAGCAAAAATTACTAGAGAGTGCAAGGGAATAAAAGAAGTTGGACAGAGGAGAGGATCTGGGGTTATTTAACCTTATTTTTCCTGCCTTCTAAAGTCAGATTTATCTACATTCAGTATAGTTTTAGATCTACCAATTGGTATGTGATCTTGACAAACCAGAAAAGAAGAAGACTGCGTCAGCAAATTTGGTTCTGTCTTGACTGAACTTTACTTTGTTGGAATGGTCCTTTTTTGTGCCATATGTTTCTTCAACACTCTAAATGTAAGAGGTATGCTCCTTGTGTTAGCATTGATATGATCCCGGAATTGTTAATTCTACATTTTGTCCAAACCTTTGTTTTCCATGATAAACATGTCCAAATCTACCTGAGATATTGAGCCTACCCCCAATCACAACTGATGACCTTTTTCTTTGGACTATCTTTGACCCTCACCTTTGGTAATGATGAGTGACTGGGGAGAATTACTTGGGGAAAGGTAAATTAGCTTCACATTCTTTATATTTAATCTCAAAAGAAAGTCAGATTTATATATTCCCTAAAGAGACCAGCTCCTAGGCCTACAAGAGGTGAAGATAATTTCATTTAATGTATTAACTTATTGATACTCAAAGTGTGGTTTACGAACCAGCTATACTGATATAACTGCTAGCTTGTTAGGAATACAGTATCTAGGGCTCCATTTCAGATATACTGTATTATAATCTTTTTTAGAAGATCCCTAGGTGATTCTAATGCATATTAAAGTTTGAGAAGAGTTTTATTAAATTATCTCAGACAATAATGTGTCAAACCGAAGGAATATTGATCAATTATGAACACTATTTTTAAAATGCTTGTCCCAGAAGAAAATGATCAGTCTATTCCAGTAGAGTTTAGGGGAAAAAAAGTCATTCTTAAAGTATTTGCATTGGCAGAGTCACTCCTACTGTGAGCTCATCCTCTATAAGCATTTCTCCACAAGTAATATATGCCTATCATTTATATCTGTCCTTAAGAGGTGGAGGAATGGGGAATCATAAACCCATTTATGACCAAAGACACTCCTGGATTAGATAAGGGCACCTTAAAGCAATAGTTAAAGCTCATGTGCTCCTTATTTACTCTATATTGTTATTCTTATTATAACAAAAATCCTTATCATAATTTTTTATTCTTCTTATGGATTCAGCAAAGAGCCTTATTTTATATCTAATGAAACTGTTCCAATTCTGAACTCTTCATCAGTTTGAACAAATCTTGTGTGGCTCTTTTTGCCCACAAAATTTGTCACTGTGTTCATATCTAAGTTTAGAAATACTCAAGCCTATAACAATTTATGACGATTAGATGTTCAGTGCCTTGGTTTCTCACTCTTTCCTTTTTATATAGTCTTTATTCTTTTCTTTCATTCTTTTCATCCTTCTTTCTTTCCTTTCTTCTCTCTTTCCTTTCTTCCCCATCCCTCTACTTCCCTTCCTCCCTTTATTCCTTGCTTTCTTCCCTACTTCTTTCCTATTACTTCTAAACCATTAATACAGTAAATATCTCTTTGTTTAAACCATTGTGCAATCTACATACTTAGGAGATACAAGAATTTCCCTTGTACCTTCTTCCAGATTGGTAACCAATATCCCCAGAAAATATGACTGCAATTTTCTGTATCAGATGAGATTAAGGAATAAGGAATGCCAAAGGATTAGGATCAAGGAATAAAATATCTATTTGCCAAAATCATTGTTTTAAATAGGGCAAATCTTTGTGTCAGGCCCAATGTCCATTCATAAGAAACAGTAGACCTTCTCTTTTGATAATCTAATGGTGGAAACTCCCTGCATCCTGGCAAGCAGTGAAGAAATGTTGCTTCAAGCAGGATTATAGATGCCTTTAAATCATACCAGGTAAGGCTGCCTAGGTAAAGAACTAGTTCAAATTTTTTAAAAGAAAAGTCATGTATGTTGAGAGCAAGTGGGTATGACAAAAACAGCATTAAACTGTAAGCTGACCACTCAGAGAGCTAGTCCTGGGTTCTGCAATTCTCTGGCAATCGCCGATGAGTTACTTCAAGTCTTGGACCCTCATGTATTCAACTGTAAAATGAGAAATCGGATCCGTCCAGTCCCTTCCAATTTCAATATCCTTTTTTCAATGATTCGTCATAAAAATGAACTCGAAAAATAGTAGTGAGGTTTAAATGAAATAAGTGAAGAGAAAAATAAGGAATATGAAAGAGAGTGGGTTAAAGTATGGAATGAAATAGTTCCCTACTGCTATGGATAAATATACAGCTATATATAGCCGTATGAACGAATAAATATACAGCTATTTATTTATGAACAAATGAGATCAATTTAACAGACAAATTCTTGCTATGCTTGTGGTCTATGGGTGTTCTAAATGTGATGCAGTCTGCTCACTGGCAGGTCAGAACCTTGTCTGGTCACTAGGCTAAATTTCAGCAGGGAGCTTGAGATCCCACAGAACATGAAGGGTGTGTTTTCAGGAGATGATATAGACTCCTAGGGACCATTACTACAGAGGGAAGTGTTCTCTGTTCTGTTTCACAGATGCTGTTTGACAGCAAACACACAAGCACTGAGTATATTACTTGTTTTTTCCTATGCTTTCTATGTGAATGAAAGGGGTCAAGAAAGCAGAAAGTATCAGTAAGAGTTCTCTTAATAACTCCAAAATAGATTATGACAGTTTGATAGAAAATTAAGTTTTTAATTTCATAATTTCATTCTTTGAGTCTCAGAAGACTAAGACTCTCTTCCCTCTTTATTTCTGTCTTTTTTTTTTTTCTGAGATGGAGTCTCACTCTGTCACCCAGACTGGAGAGCAGTGGCGCAATCTCAGCTCACTGCAGCCTCTGCCTCCCAGGTTCTAGCTCTTCTCTGCCTCAGCCTCCCGAGTAGCTGGGATTACAGGCATGCACCACCATGTCCAACTAATTTTTTTTTTTTTGTATTTTTAGCAGAGACAGGGTTTCACCTTGTTGGGCAGGCTGGTCTCGAACTCCTAGCCTCAGGTGATCCACCCATCTCCCAAAATACTGGAATGACAGGCATGAGCCACCGTGACTGGCCCCTCTTATTCTTTCAATGTATTTATTTTGGGAAAATTATATTGAAATGCTGACTTTAAAACTTTCCCACTTAACTACTCTATGATTTCTGCAGAGCCTGAGTAACTCTCAAAGTTCAAAGATCACAGTTCTTTACAAGTCCGCTCAGTATAACATGCTTGTGTTCACGCAGAGAAATGAACTGTAGTATTTCATGCTCGTTCAGAGTGTTAACTGTTGGCAGGGCAAAACTGTTGGTAATCCTTTCCCCAGCTACAAAATAACCTCTGGGTATCATATCATTAGATCTAATGACAATAAAAATGCACAATAACTTAACAAATCTACATTTAATTAAATTATTAAGACTCAAAAAATTAAGATAACCAAAGTTTCACATGCTGACATCAAATGATCTTATCTGTAGAAGGTACATATTAAATTTGTTTGTTACATCACATGAAATTTACATTAAATGTAACTAACTTCATCTGACAGTGGTTTATTTGGTTAGGATGCACAGTAGTATATACATGCCAGGAAGACTGCTGTTTAATAAGCAGAAAAAAATTGAATTCATAAATGTTTGTGGAGGACTGGAATGTTCTACACTAAGGCTAAATTTCACTGATGTATTATTTTTAAATTATAACAACAGTTTGGACTGTCAGGTGTCTGATGTACTGTGTACTATGAAACTATACAAAAATACCCTCTATTTTGAGACAAATCTAGAAGTTTTAGTCTTTCCACTGCCACCCAGAGGGGCTAAAAATCAACAAATCAAAGGAAAAAAGCTTCTCTACAGTCAGCTACTATAAATCAACATTAGGAGGTATTCTGCTAAAGGGTTTCTTCAGAAATTTGTGTATGGAAACCATCAGCCAAAGCAAAACAAAAACAAATAGAGAAAATTTTTAAGTGGTGAAGAAAATAATCCTCAGGTGGAATTTATACTTAGCAAGTGTGCTAGGGATGGGGTGTCAGGTAGCTGTATAACGCATGCTTTCTTGGTGTAAAGCAGGAAATGGAGCATTTCTAAGCACATCCCATTACTTAAATGCATGAAAGTACTCACTGAAACAGCTGGGTTTTTTTCAAAGCTTTTACCCTTCATTTAGTCTGGATAAAGTAACTCATTTTAAAGCTAATTGTAGGTTGCTCTTAAATACAGTGTGAGGGTCTCCAATTTATGATTCTCCTTTTCTTTATGGCAAAGATAAAAGTACTGTGTGTGCATGTATATGTATGTGAGTGTGTTTCAGTTGAAAGACTTTAATACGTTTATTTCCTAGAGTATATGAATGGTCTTCTTAGCAGAGATATATTTTTGTTCTATTGATATGTTTCTGGGTAACCCTTTATTCTTTTTTCATTTTAATATATGTTTTAAGCTTTTCATTCTTCTAAACAATTCTCAATAGAGTTTGATCAGAAAATGTGATACCTTTGATCAGAAAAGGTTCCACTATTTTACTAATAAAAGATATTTTTCATAAAATAAGCATTAAAAGTTTATTAATGTCACTGTACACAGCCAGTGGGAGATATAGATGCAAAAGCTCTGGTCCTTAACTTTCAGGAGGCTTATAAATTAATGTACGAGATAAATCTTATGTATATATTTTATGTATAAATATACAAACACACATTATATTTGACTTCCACATTATATAATGACATATATGAGGGAAGTTAAATTTATAGTTTATTCTTCAATACTTCTTAAATTTTTATGTTTTTAAGTTGTCAATAAAAATTGTATATATTTATCATGTATAATATGTTGTTTTGAAATACAGTATGTATACGTTGTGGAATGACTAAATAGAGCTAATTAACATATGCATTACCTCACATACTTATCATTTTTCTATGGCAAGAATGCTTAAAATCTACTCTGTTAACCGTTTTCAAGAATGCAACATGTTCTTATTAACTATGGTCACCACATTGTACAATAGATTATGGTACATCACTTGAACTTATTACTCCAATCTACCAGAAATTCTGTATCCTTTAACCAACATTTTCCCATAACCACTATTCTATTTTCTACCTCTATGAGTTCAACTTTTTTAGATTCCACACATAAGTGAGATCATGAGGTATTGACATTTCCATGCCTGGTTTATTTCACCTAACATAACGTCCCCTAGGTTCATCCATATTGTAAAAAAATGACAAGATTTCCTTCTTTCTTCAGGCTGAATAGAATTCTATTGTGTGTGTGTGTGTGTATATACACATACCACATATATATAAATGTGGTATGTGGTATGTGTATACACATTTATATATATGTGGTATGGGATACAAACTACAATTTTTAAATCCATTCATCCATTGATGGACACTTAGATTGGTTCCATGTCTTCGCTATTGTGAATAATGCTGCATTGAACATGAGAATACAAATATCACTTCAAAATACTAATTGCATTTCCTTTGGATATATACCCAGTAATGGAATTCCTAGATCATATGGTAGTTCTTTATTTAATTGAGGAACATCCATTCTGTTTTTCATAATGACTGTATTAATTTACATTCCCACCAACAGGTGGATTACCTTTTATTCACATCCTCTCCAACATGTATCTTTTGTCTTTTTGATAATAGCCTTCCTAATAGGTGTGAGGTGATATATCCTTGTGGTGTGAGTTTACAAATTTCCATCATAATTAGTAATATTGAGCATTTTTTCTTATATCTTTTGGCCATTTGTATGTTTTCTTTTGAGAAATGTCTATTCAGATCCTTTGCTCTTTTTTAACTGACTTGTTTTCTCACAACTGAGTTGAGTTCCTTATGTTTTGGAACACAATCCCTTAACAGATATACAATCTGCAAATATTTTCTCCCATTCTGTAGGTTGTCTCTTCACTCTGTTGATTGTTTCCTTGGCTGTGCAGAAACTTTTTAGTTTGATGTAATTTCATTTTTCTATGTTTGCTTTTGTTGTCTGTGCTATTAAAGTCATATTCAAAAAAGTCATTGTAAGGATATGAACAGACACTTCTCAAAAGAAGACATTTATGCAGCCAAAAAACACATGAAAAAATGCTCACCATCACTGGCCATCAGAGAAATGCAAATCAAAACCACAATGAGATACCATCTCACACCAGTTAGAACGGCGATCATTAAAAAGTCAGGAAACAACAGGTGCTGGAGAGGATGTGGAGAAATAGGAACACTTTTACACTGTTGGTGGGACTGTAAACTAGTTCAACCATTGTGGAAGTCAGTGTGGCGATTCCTCAGGGATCTAGAACTAGAAATACCATTTGACCCAGCCATACCATTACTGGGTATACACCCAAAGGACTATAAATCATGCTGCTATAAAGACACATGCACACGTATGTTTATTGCGGCACTATTCACAACAGCAAAGACTTGGAACCAACCCAAATGTCCAACAACGATAGACTGGATTAAGAAAATGTGGCACATATACACCATGGAATACTATGCAGCCATAAAAAAGGATGAGTTCATGTCCTTTGTAGGGACATGCTTGAAATTGGAAATCGTCGTTCTCAGTAAACTATTGCAAGGACAAAAAATCAAACACTGCATGGTCTCACTCATAGGTGGGAATTGAAAAATGAGAACACATGGACACACGAAGGGGAACATCACACTCTGGGGACTGTTGTGGGGTGGGGAGTGGGGGGAGGGATAGCATTAGGAGATATACCTAATGCTAAATGACGAGTTAATGGGTGCAGCACACCAGCATGGCACATGTATACATATGTAACTAACCTGCACATTGTGCACATATACCTTAAAACTTAAAGTATAATAATAATAAAATAAAATAAAAAATAAAAAAAAAAATAAATAAATAAATCCATTTTGTAGAGAAGAAAGCCGAAGTACAGAGAAGTGCAGGTAGTAATTGATGAAGAAGAACTCTGACGCAGGCAGGCAGACTTGGAATGCCACTTTCCACCACCATGTGGACATATACAGAAAATACTCCTCTGCCTTTTTTGCCCCAACTGCAAACATTTCATTCAATTTTATATTTCCCTGTATTTTACTCAAGTGAAAATTAATCTGCAAAAATTAATACTCACAGCTGTTCAATCTGCTCAAATTCTTTCCCCTCATCTGTGTAACAAAGGAAGAATTTGACTATGAAGTTGGTTTGTCATTTTTATGGAACATATATGCTCAATTAAACCTCCTTCCTAAGTAAGAAAGTACTATGCTGTTTCTCTTGTTTGGAATGAAGGAGAGACAAGCTACCTTAAACACCTACACCTCGTTTATCTGCACTACAGACCTTATCTGCATTTCTGATCAAACATAGTTTAGTGGCCTGATATTTTCAAAAACATGACTGCTTAGTTTGTCATTATTTAAATCATTAAAAATTTAGTATAAAATCAGGAAAGAATACAGGATGTAAGGTCAATTTACTCAAGGATTACTGCTTTATCAACCTGTAACCCATCAGGCACAGGCTGCAAAAATAGGAAATGACAGGATGATCTCTCTTTAATGAGAACTCTGGAATGGTTAATAAAATATTTTTTAAAATGATAAAAACAAAAACAAAAACATAAAAAAGTCATTGCCCAGCCCAATGTAATGGAGCTTGTTTTCTTCTAGCAGTTTTTCAATTTCAGGTCTTAATTTAAGTCTTTAATCCATTTTTAATTGATTTCCATGTGTGGTATGTGATGACAGTCGAATTTCATTCTTCTACATATGGATATCTACTTTTCCCAGCACCATTTATTGAAGAGGCTGTTCTTTCCTCATTCTGTGTTCTTGACATCTTTGCCAAAGATCAATTGACCATAAGTGCATGAATTTATTTCTGTGTCTCTTTTCTGTTCTATTGGTCTATATGTGTTTGTTTTCATGGAAATATCACAGTGTTTTGATTACTGTAGCTTTACAGTATATTTTGACATCAGGAGTATGATGTCTCCAGCTTTGTTCCTTTTGCACAAGATTGCTGTGCTATTCGAGGTCTCTTGTGCACTCCATACAAATTTTAAAATTGTTTTATGTACTTCTGTGAAAAATGTCCTTGCAATTTTGATAAGGATTGCATTAAATCTGTAAATTACTGTAGATAGTATGTACCTGTTAACACCATTAACTCTTTCATTCTATCAACATGGGATATCTTTTCATTTTTTGTGCCTTTAGTTTTATCAATATTTTATAGTTTTCAGTATACAGGTCTTTCATCTCCTCAATTAAATTTATTCCTAAGTATTTTTTGTAGCTATTTTAAATTGGATTGTTTTCTTGATTTCTTTTTCTGATAGTTCATTGCTAGTGTATAGACATGCTACTGATATTTGTGTGTTGATTTTATATCCTGCAACCTTACTGATTTTGTTTATTAGTTCTAACTGGTTTGGGTGGAATTTTTAGGGTTTTCTACATATGAATTCATATCATCTGCAAACAGGGACAATTTAGCTTCCTCCCCTTCTAGTTGGATGCCTTTATTTTTTTCCCTTACCTAATTGCTGTGTGTGGTAATTCCACTACTATGTTGAATATAAGTGATGAGAAAGTATTCTTGTCTTGTTCCTGATCTTGCAGGAAAAGCCTTCAACTTTTCACCATTGAATATGATATTAGCTGTGGGTTTGTCATATATGGCCTATATTGGGTTGCAGTACATTCCTTCTATACCAAATTTGTGGGTTTTCATCGTGAATGGATGTTTAATTTTATCAAAGGCTTTTTCTGCATCTATTGAAATGAGTTTGAAAGTATTCCTTACTCTTCAATTTTTGGGGAGAAGTTTGAGAAGGATTTGTATTTGTTCTTCTTTAAATGTTTAGTAGAATTCAGCATTGAAGTCATCAGGTCCTGGGCTTTTCTTTGATGGGAATCATTCTACTGTTGATTCAGTCTCATCACTCATTATTGGTCTCTTCAGATTTTTTATTTCTTCGTGATTTACAAATTAATATTTTATGATCAAGTTATATATTATGTTTCAAGGGCAAAAATATGTTTTGCTATTACTTAGCGAAGAACCATCAGAAAAGTCCATCTATAGTGCTTTATTTTGTAACTATATTAAGGTATAAGTGAGGTCAATAAAATACCCATATTTAAATTTTATAATTTAATCATATTTGACATAAGTATGCACATGTGAGATCCTCACTACAATCAAGAAAAACATTTCCATCAACTCATATGCCCCTTCATAATCCAACCCTTTCTCCACCCCCCTCCCCAATCAATGATCTGTTTTTTGTTCCTATAGATTAGTTTACATTTTCTAGAATTTTATATAAATGGAATCATAGACTACCTACCCTAGTTTATCCAGCTTTTTTCATTCAGCATAATGATTTTGTGATTCACCCATGTGATTGTTTGTATTCATTTGCCTTTTCTTAAATGAAGACTAATATCCATTTTATGTCTATACAACAATTTGTTGACCTATTCTTCTTTTGATTGGCTTTGGGTATTTACCAGTTTGAAGCCTCTACAAATAAAGCTGCTACAAAGTATCATGTACAAATCTTAGACTTTTTATTGACTATCTTCCTGGGAATTAAAAGGTCAAGTTATATAGTATATGTATGTTCATTTAAGAAAGTACCAGACTCTTCCAAAGTAGTTCTATCATTTTATATCCCCTTCAGCAGTAATGAGAATTTCAGTTGATACACATCCTTACCAACATTTAATATGGTTACTTTAAAAAATCTCCACCCCAAATCAACAGAATATACATTCTTCTGAGCACCACTTTACACTTATTCTAAAATTGACCACATAATTGGAAGTAAAAGACTCCTCAGCAAATGCAAAAGAACAGAAATCACTACAAATTGTCTGTCAGACCACAGTGCAATCAAATTAGAACTCAGGATTAAGAAACTCACTCAAAACTGCACAACTACATAGAAACTGAACAACCTGCTCCTGAATGACTACTGGGTAAATAACGAAATGAAGGCAGAAATAAAGATGTTCTTTCAAACCAATGAGAAAAGAGACACATTGTACCAGAATCTCTGGGACACATTTAAAGCAGTGTGTAAAGGGAAATTTATAGCATTAAATGCCCACAAGAGGAAGCAAGAAAGGTCTAAAATTGACACCCTAACATGACAATTAAAAGAACTAGAGAAGCAAGAGCAAACAAATTCAAAAGCTAGCGGAAGGCAAGAAATAACTAAGATCAGAGCAGAACTGAAGGAGATAGAGACACAAAAAAATCCTTCAAAAAATCAATGAATCCAGGAGCTGGTTTATTGAAAAAATCAACAAAATTGATAGACTGCTAGTAAGACTAATAAAGAAGAAACCGAGAGAAGAATCAAATAGACGCAATAAAAAATGATAGATGGGATATCACCACTGGTCCCACAGAAATACAAACTACCACCAGAGAATACTATAAACAGCTCTATGCAAATAAACTAGAAAATCTAGAAGAAATGGAAAATTCCTGGACACATACACCCTCCCAAGACTAAACAAGGAAGAAGTTGAATCTCTGAATAGGCCAATAATAGGTTCTGAAATTGAGGCAATAATTAATAGCCTACCAACCAAATAAAGTCCAGGACCAGACAGATTCACAGCTGAATTCTACCAGAAGTACAAAGAGGAGCTGGTACTGTTTCTTCTGAAACTATTCCAACCAATAGAAAAAGAGGGAATCCTCCCTAACGCATTTTATGAGACCAGCATCATCTTGATAGCAAAGCCTGACAGAGACACAACAAAAAAAGAAAATTTTAGGCCAATATCCCTGATGAACATCAATGTGAAAAATCCTCAATAAAATACTGGCAAACTGAATCCAGCAGCACATCAAGAAGCTTATCCACCATGCTCAAGTCAACTTCATCCCTGGGATGCAAGGCTGGCTCAACATACACAAATCAATAAATGTAATCCATCACATAAACAGAACCAACGACAAAAACCACATGATTATCTCAATAGATCCAGAAAAGGTTTTCAACAAAATTCAACAGTGCTTCATGCTAAAAACTCTCAATAAACTAGACATTGATGGAACGCATCTCAAAATAATAAGAGCTATTCATGACAAACCCACAGACAATATCATACTGAATGGGCAAAAACTGGAAGCATTCCCTTTGAAAGCTGGCACAAGTCAAGGATACCCTCTCTCACCACCCCTATTCAACATAGTGTTGAAGTTCTGGCCAAGGCAGTCAGGCAAGAGAAAGAAATAAAGGGTATTCAATTGGGAAAAGAGGAAGTCAAATTGTCCCTGTTTGCAGATTACATGATGGTATATTTAGAAAACCTCATCGTTTCAGCCCAAAATCTCCTTAAGCTGATAAGCAACTTCAGCAAAGTCTCAGGATACAAAATCAATGTGCAAAAATCACAAGCATTCCTATACACAAATAACAGACAAACAGAGAGCCAAATCATGAGTGAACTCCCATTCACAATTACTGCAAAGAGAATAAAATACCTAGGAATCCAATTTACAAGGGATGTGAAGGACTTCTTCAAGGAGAATAACAAACCACTGCTCTTGAAATAAGACACAAACAAATGGAAGAATATTCCATGCTCATGGATAGGAAGAATCAGTATCTCGAAAATGGCCTTACTGCCCAAAGTAATTTATAGATTCAATGCCATCCCCATCAAGCTACCAATTACTTTCATCACAGAATTATAAAAAACTACTTTAAATTTCATGTGGAACCGAAAAAGAGCCCACATAGCCAAGATAATCCTAAGCAAAAAGAACAAAGCTGGAGGCATCACAATACCTGACTTTAAACTATACTACAAGGCTACAGTAACCAAAACAACATGGTACTGGTACCAAAACAGATACATAGACAAATGGAACAGAACAGAGCCCTCAGAAATAACACCACACATCTACAACCATCTGATCTTTGACAAACCTGGCAAAAACAAGCAATGGGGAAAGGATTCCCTATTTAATAAATGGTGCTGGGAAAACTGGCTAGCCATATGTAGAAAGCTGAAACTGGATCCCTTCCTTATACCTTATACAAAAATTAACTCAAGATGGATTAAAGATTTAAACATAAGACCTAAAACCACAAAAACCCTAGAAGAAAACCTAGGCAATCCCATTCAGGACATAGGCATGGGCAAAGACTTCATGACTAAAACACCAAAAGCAATGGCAACAAAAGCCAAAATTGACAAATGGGATCTAATTAAACTAAAGAGCTTCTGCACAGCAAAAGAAACTATCATCAGAGTGAATGGGGAACCTACAGCATGGAAGAAAATTTCTGCAATCTACCCATCTGACAAACGGCTAATATCCAGAATCTACAAAGAACTTAAATAAATTTACAAGAATAAAACAAACAACCCCATCAAAAAGTGGGCAAAGGATATGAACAGACACTTCTCAAAAGAAGACATGTATGCAGCCAATAGACATATGAAAAAATGTTCATCATCACCGGTCATCAGAGAAATGCAAATCAAAACCACAATGAGATACTATCTCATGCCAGTTAGAATGGCGATCATTAAAAAGTCAGGAAACAACAGATGCTGGAGACGATGTGGAGAAACAGGGATGCTTTTACACTGTTGATGGGAGTGTAAATTAGTTCAACCATTATGGAAGACAGTGTGGCGATTCCTCAAGGATCTAAAATCAGAAATACCATTTGACCCAGCGACCCCATTACTGGGTATATACCCAAAGGATTATAAATCATGCTACTACAAAGACCCATGCACACTTACATTTATTGCAGCACTATTCACAACAGCAAAGACTTGGAACCAATCCAAATGTCCATCAATGATAGACTGGATTAAGAAAATGTGGCAAATATACACCATGGAATACTATGCAGCCATAAAAAAGGATAAGTTCGTGTCCTTTGCAGGGACATGGATGAAGCTGGAAATCATCATTCTCAGCAAACTATCACAAGGACAGAAAACCAAACACCGCATGTTCTCACTCATAAGTGGGAGTTGAACAATGAGAACGTATGGACACAGGGTGGGGAACATCACACAACAGGGCCTGTCAGGGTGTGGGGGCTGGGGGAGAGATAGTATTAGGAGAAATACCTAATGTAAATAACGAGTTGATGGGTGCAGCAAACCAACATGGCATATGTATACCTATGTAACAAACCTGCATGTTGTGCACAGTACTGTAGAACTTAAAGTATAATTAAAAAAAAAACTTAGACATTTTAGTATCTGAGTTGTGGTAGCTCCTTGTGATTTTAATTTGCATTTCCTTGATAACTAGTAACTTTGAACATTTTCCCATCTTCCGTTAGGTTGCTTGTCGATCATTTACTTGTAAGAGTTCTTTATATACTTAGTATATAAGTCTTTTGTTTGATATGTGTGTTGGAAATAATTTTTACCAGTTTGCAGCTTGCCTTTTGATTTGCTTAATTGTGTGTTTTGAAGAGCAAACCTTTTAATTTTGATTAAAACAAATTTTTTTTTGAGACAGGGTCTCACTCTATAGCCCAGACTGGAGTAAAGTGGCGCCGTCTTGGTTCACTGCAACCTCGACCTCCTGGGCTCAAGCAATCCTCCCACATGAGCCTCCTTGAGTAGCTGAGCCTACAGGTGCATACCACAATGCCTGGCTATTTTTTTTTTTTTTTTTGAGATAAAGTCTCACTCTGTAACCCAGGCTGGAGTGTAGTGGTGCCATATCAGCTCATTGCAACCTCCACCTCCGGGTTCAAGTAATTCTTGTGTCTTAGCCTCCCAAGTAGCTGAGATTACAGGCATGCACCACCACGACCAGCTAATTTTTTTTTATTTTTGGTAGAGACAGGGTTTTGCCATATTGGCCAGGCTGGCCTTGAACTCTTGGCCTCAAATGATCCACCCACCTCCGAAATAAGCACATTGTGAAGAATGAGATATCCATCTCCTCAAGCATTTATCCCTTGAGTTGCAAACAATCCAGTTACTCTTTATTTTAAAATGTATATTTATTATTAACTATAGTCACCCTGTTTTACTAGCAAACAGTAGGTCTTATTTATCTTTTCTATTTTTTATACCCGTTAACCATCCCCTTCTCCCCTCCAGCCCCCCACTACTCTACTCAGACTCTGGTAACCATCTTTCTACTCTCTATGTCCATG
Source organism: Pan troglodytes (assembly GCF_028858775.2). Lineage (NCBI taxonomy): Eukaryota > Metazoa > Chordata > Mammalia > Primates > Hominidae > Pan > Pan troglodytes. The sequence continues at coordinate 52,239,938 of NC_072408.2, read as the reverse complement.
AGTTCAGTGGTTTGGTTTTTAGATCCCACAAATAAGTAAGAATGTGTGATGTTTGACTTTCTGTGCCTGGCTAATTTCACCTAACATAATGATCTCCAGTTCCATCCATGTTGCTGCAAATGACTGAATTTCATTCTTTTTTATGGCTGAATAGTACTCCATTGTGTATATGTACCACATTTTCTTTATCCATTCATCTGTTGATGGACACTTAGGTTGCTTTCAAATCTTAGCTATTGTGAACAGTGCTGCAACAAACATAGGAATGCAGATCTCTTCCATATACTGATTTCCTTTCTTTTGTGTATATACCCAGCAGTGGGATTGCTGGATCATATGGTAGCTCTACTTTCAGTTTTTTGAGGAATTTCCAAACTGTTCTCCATAGTGGTTGTACTAATTTATATTCTCATCAACAGTGTACACCTTTTTTACACATTCTTGCCAACATTTGTTATTGCCTGTCTTTTGGATATAAGCCATTTTAACTGGAGTGAAATGATATCTCCTTTTAGTTTTGATTTGCATTTCTCTGATGATCAGTGATGTTGAGCATCTTTTCATATGCCCATTTGCCATTTGTATGTCTTCTTTTGAGAAATGTCTTTTCAAATATTTTGCTCATTTTCATTGGATTATTAGATTTTTTCCTATAGAGTTGTTTGAACTCCTTATATATTCTGGTTATTAATCCTTTGTCAAATAGGTAGTTTGCACACATTTTCTCCCATTCTGTGGGTTGTCTCTTCACTTTGTTGATTGTATCCTTTGCTGTGCCGAAGTTTTAACTTAATGTGATCCCAGTTGTCCATTTTTTTTTTGGTTGCCTGTGCTTGTGGGGTATTACTCAAGAAATAACCCATATGCCGGGGCCAAAAGACATTGCCCATACCAATGTCCTGCAGAGTTTCCTAGATGTTTTCTTATAGTACTTTCCTAGCTTGAGGTCTGAGATTTAAGTCTTTAATTCATTTTTATATGATTTTTGTATATGGTGAAAGACAGGGGTCTAGTTTCAGCCTTCTGCATATGTATATCCAGTTTTTCCCAGCACCATTTATTAAAGAGATGTCTTTTCCCCAATGTGTTCTTGGCACCTTTGTTGAAAATGAGTTCACTGTAGGTATATAGATTTGTCTCTGTGTTCTCTATTCTTTCCATTGGTCTTGCGACTGTTTTTATGACAGTATCATGCTATTTTGGTTATTATAGCTCTGTAGTATAATTTGAAGTCAGGTTATGTAATTCCTCCAATTTTGTTCTTTTTGCTTAGGATAGCTTTGGCTATTCTGGGTTTGTTGTGGTTCCATGTAAGTTTTAGGGTTTGGTTGTTTTTTTTTTTTTTTGTATTTCTGTGAAAAATGTCATTGATATTTTGATAGGGATTGCATTGAATGTGTAAATTTCTTTGGGTAGTTTGGATATTTTAACAATATTAATCCTTCCAATCTCTGAACATGGTATGTTTTTGTTCTTTTCATTTTTGGGAGTGTTCTCTTCCATTTTCTTCACCAATATTTTACAGTCTTCATTATAGAGATCCTTCACTTTTTTGGTTAATTTCTAGGTGTTTAATTCTATGTGTGGCTACTGTACATGAAATTTTTTTTTTCAGATTGTTCACTGTTAGCATACAGAAATGCTAGTGGTTTTTGTATGTTGATTTTGTATCCTGCAACTTTACTGACTTTGTTTATCGGTTCTAATAGTTTGCCTTTAGAGTCTTTTAGTTTTTCCAAATATAAGACTGTATCATCAGCAAACAGTGATAATTTGACTTCTTCCTTTGCAGTGTGGATGCCCTTTATATCCTTCTCTTGTCTGATTGCTCTAGCTAGGATTTCCAGTACTATGTTGAATAACAGTTGTGACAGTGCACATCCTTGTCGTGTTCTAAATCTTAGAGGAAAACCTTTCTGTCTTTTCTCATTTAGTATGATACTAGCTGTGGGTCTGTCGTAGATGGTTTTTATTATGCTGATATATTTTCCTTCAATATCCAGTTTTTTGAGAGTTTTTATCATGAAGAGATGTTGAATTTTATCAAATGTTTTTTCAGTGTCATTTGAAAGGATCATATGGTTTTTGTCCTTCAGTCTGTTGATATGATGTATCATATTGATTGATTTGCATATGTGGTACCATCTTTGCACCCCAGGGATTAATCCCACTTGGTCATGATGAATGATCTTTCTAATGTATTGTTGATTTGGTTTGGTGGTATTTTGTTGAGGATTTTTGAATCAATATTCATCAGAGATATTGGCCCTCAGTGGTGAGGTCTGTGGGCACTCGAGTTCTGACTGTTGGGATCTGCAATTGTCCTCTGACTAGGGCTGGTTTAAATGCTCTGTCTGTGTGTGGGTGCCAGCTGAGTTAGGTCCAGTATTTCTTTCTGCCTTAACAGGACAGCACTGAGTTCAATGCCTCACAATTGCTGTGTTCTCCCTCCGCCAGTGTACAAGGAAGCTCTCCACATAAGGCAGCTGCTGCCCAGGGTGCCGGCAAGGTGATGTTGACTGCTCAGGATTTTTTTTTTTTAATCTCTTCGGTGCCTCTTTCAGAGATAAAAAGTTAAATCCAACCAGTGCTATGAACACTTGCCTGATTCCTGGTTCTTACGAAGGCATTTTTTCTGTGTAAATAGCTGTTAATTTGGTCTCCTTGCAGGGGGGACGATTGGTGGGGCTTCCACCATCTTGCCTACATTTATGATTGTTTTTGAGCTAATTTTTATCCATGATGTTCAGCAAGGATTAATTATTTATTTCCATTCAGTCAAATCTAGTGCCTTTTGTTGAAAAGATGTGTCCCGTTGAATTGCCTTGGCACTTTTGTTATAAATCAACTGGTTATATATGTATAGTTCTATTTCTGGTCTCTGTTTAGTTCTACTAATCTATATGTCTCTATTATCATGAATAGCAAACTATAGGGTAAGCCCTCCAACTTTCTTCTTTAAAAAAAAAAAAGTTTTGTTTGCTCTAGATCCTTTGCATTTTCATGAAAGTTTTAGGAAAACTTTGTCAATTTCTATTTAAAAACATGCTGGAATTTTATTTGGGATTGCATTGATTCTGTAGATAAATTTGTGGACTTTAAGAATATTAGTTGGCTTAAGAATATTGAGTCTTAATTTCTTTTCATATATGTAGCATTTCTTTAATTTCTATCAGCTATGTTTGCAGTTTTCAGTGCAGATGTCTTGGACACCCTTTGCTAGTGTCATTCGTCAGTATTTTATGTTTTGACTTGTTTGTTTGTGTTATTCAGGAAGATTTTTTTTTATTTTTTTCAGTTGTTTCTTGTAAGTATATAAGACTATAACTTTTGTATATGAACCTTGTATCCTGCTACAATGCTAAATCCATTAGTTAATTTAGTAATTATTTTGTCAATTACCAGAGGTTTTTCTGCATAAACAATTACAGAATCTGCAGATAGAAACAGTTTAATTGCCTTTTTTCAATGTCTAAGACCTTAGACCACTGTTGAGTAGAAGTACTAAATCAGGCAGTATTGGTTTGCTCCCAGGCAAATGGGGAAACAATTCAGCTTTTCATCATTAAATATGATAGCTGCTTTCTGGTACCTTTTATTTCTTTCAGAAAATTCCCTACCGTTTCTACTTTGCTGATACTCTCACAAACATAAGCTGAGTTTTGTTAAAAGCTTCTTCTGCATTTATTGAAAATATGTGGGGTTTTTAATTATATGAATATGGCTGTTGTTTATATGAATATTACTGATTGTTTTTTGAAAGTTAATCAACTTTGCATTCAGGGGATAAGTTCCATTTTATTATAATGTCTCATCCTTTTTAAATGTTTTTAAAATTAATTTACAAACATTTTGTTAAGGATATTTGCATTCTGATTCATGAAGGATACTGGCCTATACATTTCTCTAGGCTTATAAATTTCTCCTGTGTGTGTGTAACATTTGTGTCAGTTTGTCATATTAAGGTAATGCTGGCCATTAGTCAGTGATCCCTTCTCTATTTTCTTAAAATGTGTGTGTAATATTGGTCTTGTTTCCTCCTTTATTTTCTTTTTTTTTTTAATTTTTTTTTTTTTTTTTTTTTTTTTTTTTTTTTTTTGAGACGGAGTCTCGCTCTGTCGCCCAGGCTGGAGTGCAGTGGCGCGATCTCGGCTCACTGCAAGCTCCGCCTGTCGGGTTCACGCCATTCTCCTGCCCAGCCTTCCCAGTAGCTGGGACTACAGGCGCCCGCCACCGCGCCCGGCTAATTTTTTGTATTTTTAATAGAAATGGGGTTTCACCGTGGTCTCGATCTCCTGACCTCGTGATCCGCCGCCCAAAGTGCTGGGATTACAGGCGTGAGCCACCGCGCCCGGCCTCCTCTTTATTTTTAATAAAATTTTCTGGTGATAATCTATGGGTTTCGAATTTTCTTTTTAGGAAGATTTTAGATAAAATAAATAAATTTCTTTCATTGACATGGTAGTTAAAATTCCATGTTAAAATTTTACAGCAAATTTTGGTATTTTTGAATAAATGTCTATTTTATCTGAGTTTTCAAATTTGTTAGGCATACATTTGATTAAAGTATTCTCTTATTATCCTTTGGCTGTCTATGTGATCTGTGATAGCAATCCCTTTTTCATCTGTGATTCTTTTCCCCTTGATTAGTCTAACTAGACATTTGTCAATTTTATTGATCTTTTCATATAATCTGCATTTGCCTTCCTTCTTGTCTCTATTATTGGCCTGTTTTCTATTTCTTTGATTTCTGCTCTTCATATTTCCTTTTTGCTGTTTAATTTGGGCTTACTTTGCTCTTCGTATTCTAGATTTTTAAGGTGGAAACTTAGGTCATTAATTCTAGATCTTTCTTCTTGTCTAATACAAGCATTAGAAGCTAAAATTTTCTCCCAAATTACTTCTTTAGCTATGTTTTACTTTGACATAATATTTTCATTGTCATTTTGTTCAGAATATTTTTTACATTTGCCTTGTGATTTTGTCTTTGACCTGTAAATAATTCATAAATTGATTAATTTTTAGATATTTGAAGATTTTCTAAGTACTTTTTTTTTTGAGATGGAGATTTGCTCTTGTTGCCCATGCTGGAGTGCAATGGTGCAATCTTGGCTCACCGCAACCTCTGCCTCCCGGGTTCAAGGGATTCTCCTGTCTCAACCTTCCGAATAGTTGGGATTACAGGCATGCGCCACCACAGCCAGTTAATTTTGTATTTTTAGTAGAGACAGGGTCTCTCCATGTTGGTCATGCTGGTCTCGAACTCCCGATCTTGGGTAATCCACCCACCTCAGCCTCCCAAAATGCTGGGATTACAGGTGTGAGCCACCACACCCGGCCCTAAATACTTTTTATTAATTTCTAAGTTAATTATGTTTTGGCAAAAGAATATACTTTGTATAATTATTGATCCCTTTAAATTACTAAGGCTTGTTTTGTTCTCTAATTTATACTCTATTTTGGTAAATCCACTATACACACTTGAAAATAATGTGAAGTCTGCAATTATTAGATGTGGTATTTTATAAGGGTCAATTAGATCAAGGCAATTGGTAATATTATTGAGATTTTCTATGTCTTTACTACTTTTTATTTTGTCTCCTTGCTCTGTCAATTGCTGAAATACTTGTTTTTAAACCCCCTACTATATTTGTGTAGGAGTATACTACTACTTGCCTTTTAATTCTGTCCATTTTGCTTCATATATTTATGGATTTGTTATTAGGGGAATACATACTTATAATTCTGTATCTTCCTGATGAATTATCTGTTTTCAAGCAAGATCATTTTATCATTATTATTATGATGTACAAATTTATGGGGTACACGTGAAATTTTGTTACATATATATAATGCACTGAAATCGAGTCACTATTATCACAGGGTATTTACAGTATCCATCACTTGAGTACAATACATTTTTGTAAACTCAATCACCCTGTTCTGCTATCAAACATTGGATTTATTCATTTTAACTGTATGTTTGTATCCATTAGCCTACTTCTCTTTATCCTCCTCATTTCCCCCAAACTCACTTTTTCCAGTCTCTGTTATCTATATTTTGACTCTCTACCTCAATGTGATCAAGTTTTTTAGCTTCCACATGTATGTGAGAACATGTAATATTTGTCTTTTTGTGCCTGGCTTATTTTTCACTTAAGATAATGACCTCCAGTTCCATCTAGGTTGCTGCAAATGACATGATTTATTTCCTTTTCATGGCCTAATAGTATTCCATTGTGTATATACACCACATTTTCTTTATCCATTCATCTGTTGATGGGCACATGCCTTGATTCTATATCTTTGCTATTGAGAATAGTGCTGCAATAAACATGTGAGTGCAGATATCCCTGTCATATATTGATGTCTTTTCCTTTAGGTAGATACCCAGCAAAGGGATTGCTGAATTGCATGAGAAATTTTTTGAGAAATCTTCATAATGTTTTACATAGTGACTATACTGGTTTACATTCCCAACAGCAGTGGATAAGGGTTCTCTTTTCACCACATCCTCACCAGTGTCTGTAATAACCATTCTTCCTGGGATAAGATGACATCTCACTGTGATTTTAATTTGCATTTCTCTGATGATTAGTGATGCTGAGCAATTTTTCATATACTTGTTGGCAATTTATGTGTCTTCTTTTGAGAAATGTCTAGTCATTTCCTTTGCCCACTTTTTAAAGGAATTATTTGTTTTTTCTTGGTAAGTTGTTTGAGTTCCTTGTATATTCTGAATATTAATCCCATGTCTAATGAATAATTTGCAGATATTTTCTCTCGTTCTGCAAATTGACTCTTGACTCTCTTGATTTTTTTTTCTGTGCAGAAGCTTTTTAGTTTAATGAAGTCTCATTTGTCCATTTTTGGTTTTGTTGCATTTGCTTTTGGAGTCCTAGTCATGAATTCACTGTCTAGGCCAATGTCCACAAAATTTTTTCCTAGATTTTCCTCTAGTATTTTCTTAGCTTCAGGTCTTACATTTAAGTCTTTAATCCATTTTAAGTTGATTTTGTATATGGTGAGTGATAAGAGTCCAATCTCATTCTTACGTATGTGGCTATCCATGTCTCCAAGCATCATTTATTGAAGACAGTGTTCAACAAATGGTGGCAGTTAATAGGGTGCAGTTAATAGTGGAGGCTGTGCTGTGTTTTGCTGGCGATTAGGATACCAGCTTGGCCAGTCTTTGGGCCCTAGTGGTGGCAGCAATGGACTGAGAATGCCTTTTGGGCAACCCAGGGCAGCTTACAGTATTATTGGTTCCAGGAGGGCTGATTATTCCAGTATTGGGATCATGTGTGGGTGTGCGCTGGCTGCGGTGGTATTGGAAAGTTGAATCAGCCCAACCTCAGAGTCTGGGAGGAGTGCTCAGGTGTTAGCAGTAGTAGGCTTGGCTGGAAGGTTTCCATAGTTCTGGATGGCATGCTCAAGTACTGGGTAGAGGGGCCCAGTCTGGAAGACTTGTCCTCAGGCTCCGTGGTGGTACATTCAGATATTGGCTGTGATAAGCAAAGGATGGTGGTCCCCAGGCCATGGCAGAATGCTGTGGTGTGGGCAGCAGTGTCTATGCTGCATACCTGCCACCGGGGAAGGTGGTTCCCCTCTTAGCTGGAGAAGTATAAGCAGGTAGCTGTGGGGAGAGCAGTTTACTCATGCATTTGTCACATAGCAGCCTACAGCAGCAGCAGTGGGGTTTGCACTAGGTGTATGTAAGTGTGCCCAGCCTTCCTTCTTCCTCCTTGGCCCAGCAGTGGCAATGGCAGTGGCAGTCCAGACACCATTGCAGAATGTAAACCTTTGAAGGCTAGGCTCTCAGAATAGTTCTGGCTGTGGGATTACCACCAGGGAAGGGAGGACCCTCCTTGACTGGACCAAAGGCAGGTAGCTATGGGGAGTGGAATTTGCTTGCACCTTGGTCCCACAGCAGCCCATAACAGCACAATGGGACTTGTTCTTGGGGTGCATAGGAGCACCCAGCCTCCCTTCTCCCTCTTTAGTCTAGTGGCAAAAGCTGTGGCATTGTTTCCAGGGCAAGACACAATTCTCTGGGGATTTGGCTCTGAGGATGGTGCCAAGCTGCAGCTGCTCAGGGCTTGGATACCTGTGAGACGTTACATGAGTTCCTTCTTTCTAGCAATGTGTCTGTGCAATCTCTAGGCCATTACCTATGTTAGTTTCAAAATTTATATGGGTTGAGACATTCTCCCATAGCTAACATTATAAAGGACCATGGTGCAAGTATGGAGCCCTGGGGGTCTCTCTCTTACGCTTTCCCTGCACCCAGAAGCTTCTTCTGGATCCCAGCCAATTCCAACCAAGCAAGGACTCACTCTCCCCTTACCTGCTTTTGGTGCTTCTCATCACTTCTCTGCTGAATCCCAGTGTTATCTTCTAGATGATCTATTTGAAATGCGAATATCCACTTGCCATTTTGGTTCCTCTCTGGAGGAGGTTCACACTAGCTGCATCTAGTCAGAAATTTTGAAACAGCATCCAGCTTTTGTTTTGTTTTTTAAGATAGGAAATGCTTGAATATACTTGCAGAGTAACATAAAGGAATTTAAAAGGGGAAGAAGTGAAGTTCTTTTTTCTTTTATTATTATACTTTAAGTTTTAGGGTACATGTGCATATTGTGCAGGTTAGTTACATATGTATACATGTGCCATGCTGGTGCGCTGCACCCACTAACTCATCATCTAGCATTAGGTATATCTCCCAATGCTATCCCTCCCTCCTCTCCCCACCCCACAACAGTCCCCAGAGTGTGATGTTCCCCTTCCTGTGTCCATGTGTTCTCATTGTTCAATTCCCACCTATGAGTGAGAATATGCAATGTTTGGTTTTTTGTTCTTGCCATAGTTTACTGAGAATGATGATTTCCAATTTCATCCATGTCCCTACAAAGGACATGAACTCATCATTTTTTATGGCTGCATAGTATTCCATGGTGTATATGTGCCACATTTTCTTAATCCAGTCTATCGTTGTTGGACATTTGGGTTGGTTCCAACTCTTTGCTATTGTGAATAATGCCGCAATAAACATACGTGTGCATGTGTCTTTATAGCAGCATGATTTATAGTCCTTTGGGTATATACCCAGTAATGGGATGGCTGGGTCAAATGGTATTTCTAGTTCTAGATCCCTGAGGAATCGCCACACTGACTGCCACAATGGTTGAACTAGTTTACAGTCCCACCAACAGTGTCAAAGTGTTCCTATTTCTCCACATCCTCTCCAGCACCTGTTGTTTCCTGACTTTTTAATCATTGCCATTCTAACTGGTGTGAGATGGTATCTCATTGTGGTTTTGATTTGCATTTCTCTGATGGCCAGTGATGATGAGCATTTTTTCATGTGTTTTTTGGCTGCATAAATGTCTTCTTTTGAGAAGTGTCTATTCATGTCCTTTGCCCACTTTTTGATGGGGTTGTTTTTTTTTTCTTGTAAATTTGTTTGAGTTCATTGTAGATTCTGGATATTAGCCCTTTGTCAGATGAGTAGGTTGCAAAAATTTTCTCCCATTTTGTAGGTTGCCTGTTCACTCTGATGGCAGTTTCTTTTGCTGTGCAGAAGCTCTTTAATTAGATCCCATTTGTCAATTTTGTCTTTTGTTGCCATTGCTTTTGGTGTTTTAGACATGAAGTCCAACTTACAAGGGATATGAAGGACCTCTTCAAGGAGAACTACAAACCACTGCTCAAGGAAATAAAAGAGGATACAAACAAATGGAAGAACATTCCATGCTCCTGGGTAGGAAGAATCAATATTGTGAAAATGGCCATACTGCCCAAGGTAATTTACAGATTCAATGCCATCCCCATCAAGCTACCAATGCCTTTCTTCACAGAATTGGAAAAACTACTTTAAAGTTCATATGGAACCAAAAAAAGAGCCCGCATCGCCACGTCAGTCCTAAGCCAAAAGAACAAAGCTGGAGGCATCACACTACCTGACTTCAAACTATACTACAAGGCTACAGTAACCAAAACAGCATGGTACTGGTACCAAAACAGAGATATAGATCAATGGAACAGAACAGAGCCCTCAGAAATAACGCTGCATATCTACAACTATCTGATCTTTGACAAACCTGAGAAAAACAAGCAATGGGGAAAGGATTCCCTATTTAATAAATGGTGCTGGGAAAACTGGCTAGCCATATGTAGAAAGCTGAAACTGGATCCCTTCCTTACACCTTATACAAAAATCAATTCAAGATGGATTAAAGACTTAAACGTTAGACCTAAAACCATAAAAACCCTAGAAGAAAACCTAGGCAATGCCATTCACGACATAGGCATGGGCAAGGACTTCATGTCTAAAACACCAGAAGTGAAGTTTTGAGATAGAGATTGAGAGAGAGGATTATTGGAGAAGCAGGGAGGAGAAGGAATCTAGAAGCCAGGTAGAAGGATCAGCCATAGAAAGAAGCAGAGAACTGTGAATTGGCACTTTGATCATTATAAAATATTTGTCTCTGGCAATACCATTTGTCCTAAAGTCTATTTTATCTGATACTAAAGTTTTCACTTCAGCTTTTGTATGTATACTGTGTGTATGGTAGATCTTTTCCATCCATGTGTATATCTTTTTCTGTCTATATGTGCCTGTATATTTGAGGTTTATTTCAAAGTATAGTTGAGTTTTGCTTTGTTATATGCTCTATCAATCTCTATCTTTAATTGGTGTATTTAGAACATGACCATTTAATATAATTATTGATATGGTTTGGTTTAGGTCTACCATTTTATTATTTCTTTCTTATATGTTCCCACTGACTTCATTCCTTTGTTCTCCTTTTCCTGCATTCTTTGAGATTTTTGAATATTTTTAATGTTCCAATTTAACTTATTTATTGATATTCTGTCTATATACTTTGTTTGACACAATATAATCTACAGTTGCTCAAAAACACAGCAGACAGTGTTGTCATTTTTGCTTTAAAGAGTTATTATACATATCTTAAAGAATTTAAGAGTAAAAAATAATATTTTCTATTTAGTCAGATATATTTACCACTTCTGTTCTTTCTTCATGCCTGATGACAAACATTTCCCTCTGATATCATGCCTCTTCTCCCTGAATAAATTATTTAAAAATTTCTTGTAGACTATGCTAACAACATATTATCTTATTTTACCTTTATTTGAGTATATTTTTATTTTATCAGTTTTAAAATTTATAACTATTTCTTTAATTTGTAATTTTGTAACACAAACATTATCTCTAAATATTGTAGTTTCAATTTATTTTAAACTAACTTAAATAAATAAGATAATACATTTTAAATTTTGAGCATCTTTCACTCAATATTATGTTGCTTATATTTATCCAGTTGTTAATTTTATCATCTGGCATTCCATCAATGAATGTATAGCATTTATTAATTCATTCTACTATTGACAGATGTTAGAGTTCTTTCCAGTTTGAGGCTATTATGAGTAATTCTGCTTTGAGCATTTTTGTACATATTTATTGGTGCTCATATATATGTATTTCTGTTGGGTATATACCTATGAGTGGAATTTCTGGATCATAAGGTATGCATATTTTGAACACTAGTATGTAATATCTAATTATTATCTAAAGTGTTTGTACTAATTTACATTCCCACCAGCAATGTAGAAGAATTTGGATTACTTCATATTCTTAACAACACTTGGATTGTTAAGAATATGTAGCAACCCAAATTCTCCGTAACATAATCTCAGTAGCACTTGATATTGTCACCCTAGATTCAGCTTATTTCATTGGGTATGAAGTGTTATCTGGTTTGTTTGCATTAATAAAATTTAGTTTTTAGAGCAGTTTCAGGTTCATATTAAAATTGAGTGGAAAGAATATAGAGTTCTTATATACTTCCTGTCCCCACACACACACAACTCCCCCTCCACTACCAATATGTAGCATTGAATGCATATATTAGAAAAGAAGTTTCTTCTTCTGTATTTAATGCTATAAATTTCTCTCTCAGCACTGCATCCCACAAATTGTGATAATTTGTATTTTCATTTTCATTTAATTCAAAATATTTTGAAATTTCTCTCCAGATTTATTCTTTGGCCCATGTGTTCCATTCTTATCCAGTTGATTGATGGTGCTATTGAGCTGAATCATGTTTTTACTGATTTTCTTTCTGCTAGATCTGTCCATTTCTATTAGAGGAGTGTAAAAGTCTACAAATATAATGGTAGTTTTATCAATTTCTCCTTACAGTTCTATCAGTTTTGCCTCATGTATTTTGATGCTCTGTTGTTGGGCACATACCCATTAAGGATTGTTATGTCTTCTCAGAGTATTAACTCCTTTGTCATTATCTAATGCCTCTCTTTTTTTTTTTTTGGTAATTTTTCTGCTCTAAATTAACATAGCTACTCCCACTTTATTTTTATTAGTAATAGTATGGTAAATATTTCTCCATCCTTTTATTTTTAATGTGCATATGTCTTCATATTTGAAGGGAGTTTCTCATAAACAACATATAGTTGGAAATTCCTTTTTTTATCTGCTCTGGCAATCCATGTCTTTTATTGTCATCTTTGTTCCTATTTTTTTTTCTGTACTTTTTCTTCCTTTTATGGTCTTAATTGAGAATTTTATATGATTCCATTTTCTCTCCTTTCTTAATATATCAAGTATACTTATTTTTAAACTTTCTTTCGTGGTTTCCTTAGAGTTTGCAATACATATTTACAACTAATTGAAGTCCACTTTCAAATAACATTATACCACTTCACAGGTAGTACAAGTACCTTATATAGCAAAATATTCCTAATTTCTCTCCCCCATTCCTTGTATAATTGTTGTCATTCATTTTACTTATGCATAAACATTCACGTGTTCACTTATATATGTATGTATGTGTGTGTGTGTGTGTGTGTGTGCGCCTATATAATTTCCAACAAAGTCCTTGAATTTTTATTTGTCCCTCAACTTAAAGGATAGTTCCACAGGGTACATAATTCTAGACTGATGGTTTTTTTCTCTAAACATTTTAAATATTCTACTCTAATCTCTTCTTGCTTGCATAGTTTCTGAGGGGAAGTTGGGTATAATTCTTAGCTTTGCTCTGCCAAAGACAAAGTGTTTCTCCTCTGGATTTTTGGAATATTTTTTATTTACCTTTGATTTTTCTGTAATTTGAATATTACATGCCCAGGTGTAGTTATTGCTGGAGAGTGGGGTATGGGTGCTTATCCTGCTTGATATTTTCTGAGCTTCCTAGATCTATGGTTTTGTCTCTGGCATTAATTTGGAAAAATTCTCAGTCATTATTATTTTAAATATTGCTTCTGTTCTTTTCTCTCTTTCTTCTCTTTCTAGTATATTCATTATGCATATATTAAATCTTTTTTGTTGCCCCACAGTTTTTGGATATTTTAGGGTTTTTCTGGCTCTTTCTCTTTGCTTTTCAGTTTGGGAAGTTTCTATTATCATATTCTCAAGCTCAGCAATTCTTTGCTCAGCCATGTTCAACCTACTAATCAGTTCATCAAAGGGATATTTTTATTTCTGCTACTGTGTTTTATCTCTAGCATTTCTTTTTGATTCTTTCTTAGAATTTCCATTTCTCTGTTGCCCAGGCTAAAGTGCAGTGGTATGATATCACAGCTCACTGCAACCTCTGCCTCCCAGTTTCAAGCGATTCTCATGCCTCAGCTTCCTGAATAGCTGGGATTACAGGCACATGCCACCACACCTGGCTAATTTTTGTATTTTAGTAGAGACGGAGTTTTGCCATGTTAGCCAGGCTGGTTTTGAACGGGCCTCAAATGATCCACCCACCTCAGCCTCTCAAAGTGTTGAGATTACAGGTGTGAGCCACCATGCCCATTCTCGCTCCTTATGTTATTTATCTATTATTGCATATTGTCATTAAAGTTCTTAGCACATTAATTACAGATTTTAAAACTTTTTTATTAGATAATTTCAACATTCCTGCTATATCTAACTCTGATTCTGATGCTTCCTCCATCTCTTTAAACTGCGTTGGGTGGGGGTTGGCTTTTAGTGTGCATTGTAACCTTTTGTTGAAAGGTGGACATGACATACTAGGTGAAAGGAACTCTGGTAAATAAGCCTTTAGTAATATGTTGATAACATGTGTTGGGAGGGGAAGTGTATTCATCTGTTCTCACACTGCTAATAAAGACATACCCAAGACAGGGTAATTTTTAAAGGAAAGAGGTTTAATGGGCTCACAGTTCCACATGGCTGAGGAGGCCTTACAATCATGACAGAAGGCAAAGGAAAGACAAAGTCACGTCTTACATGGCGGCAGGCAAGGGAGCTTGTGCAGGGGAACTCCCATTTATAAAACCATCAGATCTTGAGAGATCATTCACTACCATGAGAACAGTATGAGAGAAACTGTCTTCATGATTCAATTATCTCCACCTCACCCAGCCCTTGACACGTGGGGATTATTATAATTCAAGGTGAGATTTGGGTGGGGACACAGCCAAACCATATTAGGAAGCATTCTATAGTCCTATGATAAGGTGTCAGTCTTTTGGTAAGGCTGTGCCCCTGGACTGTGAACTTCATCAGTACTTCACAGTTTTTACCCTGCTAGATGGGATATGATGGCTAGAGGAAGCCCGACTTGGATATTTCCCTTCTCCCATGTGTAAAGCTAAAGGGAGTTGAAGTTGAGTATTTCCTTTCCCTATGTGGAAGGCTACAGCTGGCTGGAGCTGGGTATTTCCCTTCCCAAAGGGAGGTTTAGGCTCTGAAAAAAAACCCCAGCAGAGTAGGCTGTGGTAAAATAGTTTCTCTTGAGGACAAGCTTTGCTAAAAACAGAATGCTCAAGTGTATTTCAAAATGGTTCTTTTTCCCCTCCTTCTATTAGATGTGTGAGAGGATTTTTCTCCAATATACACTGTAAGGACATGGCAGAGTTCCTGCAAGTAAAATTCACAAAATCATGGAGGCCTCCTTATGACTGGGTCTTCTGGAGTTCTTAACTCAGACTTGTTCACACTCAGCCTCCAGTAATTCATGAAATACAATTCAAGTTTTCATACTCTGGCACTGGTTCCCTCAGAGATTTCTGCCTCATGGGTTTCTTCTACTCCAGTAAATTGTGATGATAGGTGTTTACCTGTCTGTCTCTCCAATTTGGAAAGTGGCATTTTTCTGTGGCCTCACTTCCCTGATAGATCTAAGAAATGGTTGTTGATTTTTCCGTTTGTTTAGCTTTTACTTGTCAGAATGAAGCTGGAATAGAGACCAGAAGTTTCCTATTTTACCTGTATCTTTAAAGGATATTTTCACTGGCTGTAAAAGTCTAGGTTGGCTGTTCTTTTCTTTCAGTACTTTAAAGATGTTATCGCACTGTCTTCTATCTCCCAGGTTTTAAATGAGCAACATGCCATTGTTCAAATCCTTGCTCCTTTGTATGTATGAAATGTAACCTTTAAAGAAAAAAAAAGTACTTATAAGATTAAAAGAAAATCTTTGGTTTCCTGCATTTTTAGTATTATTTGTTTAAATTTGATTTTTTAAAATTTATCTGGTTTGTGGATCTGCTGAACTTCTTAAATATGTACATTTTTATCTTTCACAAATTTGGAAAACTCCAAGCCATTATTTTTCAAATATATTTTTTTATCATCCCATTCTCTTTCTCCTCTCCTTCTGGAACTCCTATTGCATGTACATTAGACCTTTTTATACTGTCACATATTTTTTTTTTCTGTCTGTTCTTCAGATTTGATCAAATTACCTGTCTTCAAGTTATTTTGTCATCTACGTTCTGCCACTGAGCACATTCAGTGAATTTTTTATTCTTAGGGAAACTACTTTTTAAATTCTAACCTTTCCATTTAGTTAATTTTAAAGATTCTTTTCTGTGATGGCAAATTATCTTAATTCATTTCAAGTATGTTCTTCTTTCTTCATAAAACCTACTTGTAATAACTGCATTAAAATATTTGATTATTCCAACATCTGGGTTATCTAGGAAATCTGTTTATTTTTTTCTGTTGATAACTGTCCACATTTTCCTGGTTTTATGCTGAATAATTTTGAATTGTATCCTGGACATTGCAAATGTCATGTTGTGTAGACTCTAAGTTCTGTTATAATACTCTGGAGAATGTTGATTTTTCTTTAGCAGGCAATCAACATGGCTAGGTTCAGATCACAAAGTCTGTCTCACTTTCTTTGTGTGGTGGTTAAAATCTCAGTTCAGTTCCAAAAACACTTAGTCCACTTGTTTGAGCTTGTCTCTCGCATCCATGAATAATAAGTGAGCCTGAAACATCTGCAGGTTTTACACAGAATCAGGGGATTCTCTTTTCTGGTTCTCTCTTCTCTGAGATTCTCTCCTCTCTCCAGCCCCCAGAATCTTCTTTGCTGGTTTCTCTGGTTGGAAGACGAGCTTCCTATCGAAGTTTTAATTATGCATCCACTGCTGATGCGCTGCTCTGTGACTGGGGCTCACCCCTGGGGCAAAGCATAAGGGAAAAAAAAAAATGCAAAAGATACCTTGTACATTTACTTTTGACTCTTCGTCTCCTACTTTTGTTTATTTTTTTACAGTCCTCAGGTAGTTTCTTTTTGTTTTTGTCAAGATCCTTTTGTTGTAATTAGTTGGAAATCTGGTTTCTAGTGGGCTCTTGCCATTATGCTGGACACAGAAAATTCTTCCTTAATGTTTAAGTCACTGTTTCTCAAACTATGGATCATGATCATTTGTGGGTCATGAAATTAGTTCTGTGAATTGTTGATTCACATTTTTAGAATTCAGTACATTAGAGACTAGTCCAGATTATATCTTATTGCATCATGTTGTAAGAAATGTAAATTATTTTATAAAATATAAAATACTTGTTTACTTGTATTTTGTTTAACAACTATTTGTTGAATACCTACTCTGTTAAAGACTGTTAGGTTGTGGGAAATATAGCAGTGAAAATAATATACGAACATGCACACTTTTTAAAAAATGAGTTGGAAGATAAAAAATGTACAACATATAGTGTGTTGGAAAAATAAGAGAAAAAAAGTACTCCAAACCTGTCTAATCTCATGAGGAGGGATTCTGTGGGGAATATTGGGATGCAACAGTAAAGAAAAGTGTTACCTCCCAAAATTCTTCACTCTACTGACATCCACATGGGGATAGTTGTACTATACAAAAGTAAACAGAAATCTAAGTTTTCTAGGCAGTGATTGGCAGCAGTGTAAATGGTAGGCCAAATTAGAACAAGAGCAAACAGAAAAATAGCTACAGTGAGGGTTGTCTCCAGAGTTTCCATAAAGAAACCTCTTTTTTTTTAAACAAGCCTCTTTTCCCCCAAAATGTGCTGAAGGCTGATGGTTTTACACTGTTTGTGAAAATGAAGATGGAGAAGGTTTTTGTCACAGCATAGAATGGAAAGTTAGAATCACTATTGTTAAAAATTCTACTACCCCACAGTCAGAAATTCTCTACTGAGCACATTTATTTTTAGGATGCAGGCTCCTGAAATAGCATCTGGCGTATCTTTTCCCGCTCTCCCTTCTCTTTTCTGCTACTCCCTATCCTCACAATCCTGTTTATTTCTACAAGACAGTGTCAGTTTTCCTGACACTGTTCTGATATGCCATTAATACTGAGATGGGAGCTACAGCACAGCTTCCCATTCCATGCATCTGGCTGAGATCAACAACTAAACAGTTCTCTGCGACACTCTACCCCCATCTTCAAAATCTTTCCCAATCCAGGCCTAAGATAGCCAAAATCAGTATTGATACAGGAAAGGAATTCTGTGCGTCCTCTCTACTTTTGGTTAATAGATAAAACTTTCCCAGAAAGCTATGTTTTTGCCAATTTTTACAAATAAATTTGCATTGCCAGATGATAATAGCTGAGTAATAAAGCAATAGAACATCAAGGCACTCTTCTATAGCAATGTCCATTCTAACTCTTTAAAGGTGTTCTAGGCACCATTTTAAACTACAGAGAAAATTAACTGAACATATGTAACTAAAGAAAAGGTACATTTGGACAAAAACAAATATTATTTTTAAAGAGCAAATATTTCTTTCTAGTGTGCTTATTTTTAAAATGCAGATCTGGAAGCAATTTAGGAAATCTACTGCATGTAAATTATAATTAACTTTGGATAGAAATGATTTGTTTTCTTTGAAAGAGGTAGATAAACTCAAGGGCAAGGAGGTCGGGTTCAAATCTTAATCCCAAAGTTAAGTGAGGCAGAAACAGACCCTGTATGTGATGCCTACTATAAATATGTGCGAGGCTGTTTAAATTGCTGACCACAGTACAACATTGCTATTTTGCAGTAACAGAATCTTACACATTTATTTATGGTTTTGACTACACCGAGATTTTTCTGAGTATGATCATTTAAATTCAATCTGCCCATTATATAAAAATTAAAGTAAATTAGAATTTTACACCACAAGCCCAAGCCTGATAAATGCAGTTTCATATTCAATCAAAGTTTGTTCAAATATGAGTGTTACTGAAAGCTCTTAAATAAAATAATATCACTTATGGGGTAAAATGGATGGATAAAAGCAGAAATTAAAATTCTGATTAAAAGAGAAATGGTAGTATTCTGGAATGTCTACACTGCTCACACTTCTTGAAGGGATCTTCTGCAGGTCACAACTTCTGCTGAGTGAATAATGGACCCTATGTTTCTACCTCTCTAGGCCATAGATGGCTAAAGGGGTTCATTTTGAACCATGAGTAAGGTAAGTAATCATGGGAAATTTTTAAGAGAGAGAGAATGAGAGAAAGAACAGAAGCATAGAGAAAAGCAGAGATGACTGAGGAGTATCTAAAATAGAAAGAGTAGTCCTATCTCTCTGTACATCAGGGAATCTGAAGTCATTGAATTTTTCCTGGGGACACTCCTCAAGGATAAAGTTTCAAAAATTATGTCTGTGCAAAAGCAGACCTCTGCTTGCCAGTGGACCAGGTTCAAGGCATTTGTTGTCATTGGGGACTAGAATGGGCACATCAGACTAGGTGTCAAGTGCTACAAGAAGATAGACAAGGTAGCTGGTCAGAAGGAGGGACATATGTCAAAAGTTACTCTTTTCTCCTGTTCTTGATTCTAATCACCTGTGTCCCCTAACACATTGCTTCATCAGATATGCAGATATGCATCTCCCCACTCAATATTTTCATTCAGCCTAAATATCTCCCGTCTTAACTCCCTCAACACTTCATCTTCTTGCAACTAAAAAAACAAGACCTGTTTTTTTTCTTTCCCTTCTCAGTTAAGCATTTTGAAAGCCTACAGGTGTATCTATAGTTTCACACCTCAGTTGTCCCTCTGCCTACTGCAATGTGGCTTCTAACCTCATTCCATCATGTTCCTTTCAAGGGTACCCATGAAAGAAAGGAACCCTTGATCATCAAATTGCCAAGTACAGTATCTTTTAAAACCTAAACGGAATATTCTCCACTTACCCTACCAAGTCTACTCTCTACTCTTTTCCACTCTGCTTTTTTTTTTTTTTTTTTTTTTTTGACACGGAGTCTCGCTTTGTCGCCCAGGCTGGAGTGCAGTGGCGCGATCTCGGCTCACTGCAAGCTCCGCCTCCCAGGTTCACGCCATTCTCCTGCCTCAGCCTCCCGAGTAGCTGGGACTACAGTCGCCCACCACCAAGGCCGGCAATTTTTTTTTTTTTTTTTTGTATTTTTAGTAGAGACGGGGTTTCACCGTGTTAGCCAGGATGGTCTCAATCTCCTGACCTCGTGATGCACTCGCCTTGGCCTCCCAAAGTGCTGGGATTACAGGCATGAGCCACCGCCCCCAGCCCTCCACTCTGCTTCTTTATCAGATAAGCTGACCTATATGAACTACATCAATAACTTTTTCCTCTGACATCCAGTTGGGTTTTGTCAATGGGAGGCACCATAAGAGGCCAGAGTATGGAAGGTATTCACCCAGCTCCCTTCCTGACATCCCGTGGTTTGGCTGCAACTATATTTTTCTATTCATGACCACAACCACCTATGTCAGGAGGTTCTTGGCTCTTCTACAGCTCTCTCTCTCTCTCTCTCTTTCTCTCTCTCTCTCTCTCTCTCTCATTCTCTCCTTAATCACCCCACTTGAGGGAGCCAGCTATTTCCTGGCAGAACCCTGCCAGGAATCAGTTCCAGTCCTTATCTTGTCTTTCAATAACATTTGATACTGTTAAACATCTCCTTCTTGCTATTCTTCAGTTTCTCAGATTCTTCACTTTTTGATTGACCATTCTCATCTACTTTATCAGTTCTTTCTCTGTCACTTTTTTTTACATTGGTGTTTCCCAGAGCCTGGGTCATATTTTCTTCGTGTTTTCATTAGGGTATCTCAATTTAGTCCCCTAGCTTTAATGTTCGCCAAAAGCATAATTCTTGGGATCTAGTAGGTACTCAACAAATGTTTGCTATACAAGTGGGTGAATATGTATGCTGGTGACTACCAAAGCTTAATCTCTACCACATGTCTTCCCTGATCTGCCTATATGTATTTCTTACTTTCCACTAAACAGCTCTACTTGGATGCCTCACAAGCATCTCAAACACAATGTGTTCAAAACTGGATGAATTATCTTTGTCCCCAAATCTTGATTCTTGTAGTCCTATATTATTTAATACCAACTCTATCCACCCAGTAAGCACTTCAGAAATCTAGGAGTCATACTAAACAACCACCTAATTCCACACATTGCTCACTAAATCTTGCCAAGTCTATCATGTGCATTTCTCTGTTGTCCATACCTTGCTCTCCATTTGCTACTCTTGTCATTAAGGCCCTCTTGGTCTCTCATCTGACTAGTGCAATGTCTTCTTACCTGGGCTCTGTGGCTCTTGCTTTATTCCTTCCTAAGGTACTCTTCAAATAGTCTTCGGGGTGATCTTTATAAACCACTTCTCTACTTAAAATAATTTAGTGGATCTCATTTGCATGACGTTCTTGATAGGCTCCCTACCTAACTTTCAAGCTTTTCATCTTTTACTTGCAACATGTACTTCATACTAAAAATCTGACATTACTGAGAATAAACCTTACTATTTCCTCTGTTAGAATTTGCTTTCCAACTTAACTTTTCAAGCTTCTTTACATCATCCAAGACTTAACCTAAAAGTGATCTCCTCACTGTTGCCTTTTCTTATTTTTTAACTTTCCCGCCATTCTATTCTTAGATGGTACTTTGTAAATATTTAAATTATACTTCTAAATGAATTGCATTGTAATTAGTTACCTACTTATCTGCCTCATCCAAGAGACTGTAAAACCCTTGAGGATATATATATCTTATGTTTACTTAGTTTGGTACCTTTAATGCCTAGCACCATGTCTGGTGTATAGTGGAATTCAATAAATAATTATTAGATGAGTTTATCTTTTAATTCTTGTTATTGTTATTCAGGATTAAATTGTGTACTCCTACCCCAAATTTATAGACTGAAGTTTGATTTTCCAGCACCTCAAATGTGAATTATTTGGAAATTGAGTCTTTACAAAAATAATCAAGTTAAAATGGGGTCATTGTGGTATGACCTAATCCAATATGACTGGTGTCCTCATAAAAAGAGGAAATTTGGGCACAGAGAAGCATGCATAGAGGGAAGATGATGTGAAGAAATACAGAAATAAGACAGTCATCTACAAGCCAAAGAGAGAGGTTTGGAATAAATCCTTCCCTGACAGCTCTCATAAGGAACCAAACCGGCCAACATCTTGATTTTAGACTTCTAGTCTCTAGAACTGTAAGACAACACATTTCTGTTGTTTAAGCCACACAGAAATACTTTGTGATACTTTGTATGGCAGACCTAGCAAAAAAATATACATTGCAACTTAGCAATAATTTTTTACATTAAAATAAATTTGTCATTTTTATTAAATCTTTAGTTAAATCACTCACCTGGACTCTGGGCAACTTGCAATAGGTCTAGTGTTGGCAATATTTTACCATTAAATTTCTTTCTCCTAGTATCTTTCCAGTTTAGTGAGTCAAAATACAACTGCCAATGTACTCTTGTCATATTCCATTAATACTTTCAGTGGACCTTGAAAATATCTCATTAAATTAAAAATTACAATTATGCTACTTGGGGTTTATTTTGCATTTTCTCTGGCTCCACTAATTTGTATTTTTTTACCACATATTACTTTCCTCTTAAATATTTCCTCTCTACTTAAGTTAGCCAATTAATGACCCCTATAAACTTTTTCTGTCTGAATTTTTAAACCTTATCATTCATTCATTTCTCAGACATTGATTGAGAACCTATAGAGTTTGACAAATTGTCCTAAGTACTGAGGGTGGTAAAGGATGGGGCCATCAAATAGTCTCTGATCACAAAAGGCATGTAATCTAGAATAAAGGATAAAATGAGTATAGGTCTTGAAATTATGACACACATGTCCAAAGATGTTTGTCACCAAATACCTGCATGTAATTTATCAGTGACCTCACAGCTAAAATGGGTGGAATAATACAAGCATCATGGGATATTTTGACAACTAAATGAAATAATGTATCACAGAGAGTAGCACTGAGGCCTGGGGGGTGTAGGCTCTGTGTGTTTGTTTAGCCTTTCTTCCCTACTCTATGATTCATGTTCACACACCAGCCTTGCAATACTCATAATTCAAAACAATACCTCAGCAAAATATTACATACCATGGGCTTTTAAGTCTGCTTCAAAATCCTCAGATGACAGGGCTTATCCTGTACAGATGGATACCATTTAAGCAGGTTTCAGAGAAAGGGCAAATCATATGTGCTTGAATTAGAACACACTGGGTAAAAAAGAAATTAATAATCTGTGCTCTCTAAATAGAACAACAAAGCCTAAATGACAGCATATCTGTTTATAGCATGATTTACTGAATATTTTAAGCCCACCGTTGAGAAGTGCTCAGAAAAAATTCCTTTCAAAATAGTACTGCTCATTAACAAATGCACCCAGTTACTTAAGAGCTCTGATGCAGACATACAAGAAGATGAATGTTGTTTTCATGCCTGCTAACACAACACCCATTCTGCAGCCCATGGATCAATGAGTCATTTTGACTTTCAAGTCTTACTATTTGAGAAGTACATTTTAAAAGGCTATAGGTGCCATAGATAGTGATTCCTCTGAAGGATCTAGCAAAGTCAATTGAACCTGCTGGAAAGGATTCACCATTCTAGATGTCATTTAAAACATTTGTGATTCATAGGGGAAGGTCAAAATATCAATATAAATAACAGGAATTTGAAAGAAGTTTATTCCAACCTTCGTGAATGACTTTGAGGGATTCAAGACATCAGTGGGAAAAGTAACTGCTTATGTGGTAGAAATAGTAAGAGAACTAGAATTAGAAGTGGAGCCTGAGGATGTAACCAAATTGCTGCAATCTCACGATAAAACTTTAACAGATGAAGAGTTGCTTCTTATACATGAGCAAAGAAAGTGGTTTCTGGAGATGGAATCTACTCCTGGTGAAGATACTGCAAACACTATTTAAATGACAACAAAGGATTTAGAATATTACATAAAACTGATAAAGCTGTGGCAAGGTCTGGGAGGATTGACTCAAATTCTGAACGTTCTACTGTGGGTAAAATGCTATCAAACAGGAAAACATGCTACAGAGAAATCTTCTGTAGCAAACTTCATCATTGTCTTATTTTAAGAAATTGCCCCACTCATGCCAGCCTTCAGCAACCACCACCTGATCAGCCAGCAGCCATCAACATCAAGGCAAGACCCTTCACCCACCAAAAGATTACAACCTGCTGAAGACTCCGAAGATGGTTAACATTTTTTAGCAATAAAATATTTTTAACTAAGGTATATAAATGTTTTGACATAATGTTTTTGCACACTTCATAGAATACAGTATAGTGTAAACATAACTATTATATGTACTGGGAAACCAAAAAATTTGTATGACTGGCTTTATTGCGATATTCACTTTATTGCGGTGGTCTGGAACCAAACTTACAATGTCCCTGAAGTATGCCTGTATGTATCCTTACATACTTAAATAACTTTTCTGGGAGAGAGATTAGACTTCTACAGGTTCCCAGAAGGCTTAACAACAATTGATCTGTGGGAACATCATTTCTGTAGGCAGACTGTGGCTTAACATAATGCAATGTCAAGATATGACAAGTAGCACTGGATAAGAAATTGGCTGTCTGATGAGGTGCCTGGCTTTCTGAAAAGAGAGTTTTCTAACAAAACATGCCAAAATGTAAAGATTATATTATTAGATATGATCTTGCATTGAAAGATGGTTAGATTAGAAACTGCTAAAATCTTTCCAATCTGAAGTTCTAGGTTCAGGTTTAATAGTATTATATTTTTAGAAATATGTTTTACATTTAAGCCATAATTAACAAAATAAGTCAAAGACTTCTGGAAGTAAAATACATATTTTATAAGTTCCATTTAATTTTAGTGACATACTTAAGCAAAATGAAGTATAAATTAGTTTTTTTAAAGTTATCTGGTTTCTAAAAAGAATGTTTCGTATTTAAAAAAAATCATTTCTGATTCCTTAAAGAATGAAATATATTAATGACTGAGGTTTGTTCAACGGATTTGGAGGAAATCCACTCATGATTCATTTAAATCAATTTGGAGGAGGTTGACTAATGTTTTCATACCTTCTGTCTAGACTAGAAGCTTAAAAAGCATACCTGTGACTCTCCAAGCCTCTGATAAATCATGTCTGTTAAAACAAGAGTATAAAGAATAAAAAACTCATCACCCACAATACCCACAAATATGAATCTGGAGCCTGGGGATGCTGAGAGTCGTCATTGTGTTAGGAGCCCAAGTGCTATTTACACATGGCTCCAATAGATCTTCCAAAGAGCTTTTCACCTTTGTGTTAGTGCAGAATGTATATTCCAGGAGCAGGGTCGAGGAGGGGTAATTGTGGGAATGAAAAAAAGTATGAACCATCTGTTAGTGTCCGCTCCATAAAGTCTCACCACTCTTCTTCATAAATCATTTCCAGGGGCCCTGATTCTTTTTTTCCTTCCCTGCCACTCCACCGGTACTTGAGGTTCTGACACTCTCCTAGTTTAATATTTGAAAAAGTCTGATGTTAAAGCAGTAATACTGATTTATTCATTGTGCTTTAAGCTAAAATGCAATACAGCTCTTTTAAATTATCTCATTGGGCAGGTATGGCCATTTATTGGAAAACTCTCTGTTCCATGTTTGCCAAAATATAGAAATTAATAAAATAATCCTTCAAGTAATTAAAAATTTTGGTAGTCATTTTTAAATTTTGGCTTTTAGCAGTTAAAAGATTTTATCAAATAAATTGTATTGGCTTTCCCAAGTTTATAACACAAAAGCTGAGCATCTCTGTTTAAAATAGCCCTAAAAAGCCTGAATCCTACCCACTTCACCTCCCCAGAGACCTGCCTTTAAATCACCCATTAGTTCCAGAGGCAACTCTGTGACTAATAGATGAGAAAGACATGTTAGTAATACAATACAAAGCAGAAATCAAGAATATAGACAAAGGAAATATTAAGTTCTATTAGGGTATTTAGACAGACATCACAGAAGAATTGGCATTTGCATTGTACATTGAAAAATCAGCAGTGTTTTGACAAAAATATAGAAGGAAAAGAGGGGAAGAGTGTAAGTGAAGAAAAAGCAGGAACAAAATTCACAGAAGCTTGAAAGTAGAAGTGTATTTTCAGAACAAGTCAGAAAAAGTAGACCCTTGGTCTTTGTTTCCTAAAAAGTCATTATTTATCCTTCACTCTAGAGTGATTGGCTATGAATGATGCAGCACTGCACAGAGTCACAGAGTAGGTTCACAGGCTGTAGAGAAGGCATTATCTCTGCTCTAAATAAGCTTGCTGGCCAAACAGGAAGATGAGACAAGTATATTATACGTAGGCAATGTTAATATAAATGCACAAGACCTTCTTACTGAATTGTAAATCGTTCAGTGGTAAAGTTATATCCCTAATTTGCTTTGATCATTTCTTTTTTTTTTTAGTGTTCCTATTGTTATAGTCATTGAAATTTTCCCAAATTAATAGATCAAAGAGAATAAAGATATTACCAGATCACAAACCATTCTGGAGCTTTTCGCCTATACTAGAAAATAAAGGAGTTGGATAAGAAGGCCATGAATGTCCTTTCAAGTTATAACACGTTTTGATTGTATTTGCATAAATGTAGTCAGCACATAAGCTCTCTCTCTCTTTTCCTCTCCTTTCTTCCCTCCTCCATGTTCTCTATCTCTCTCTCTTTTTCTCTCTCATACATGTATAATAAAAATATATACATTTTTAACAATAAAAAATTACTTAATCCTCAGGTTAGACTGACTTTTTATACACAGGCATTTTGTCTCTAAGTGAATATTCTTAGAGTATATTTGCATATATAATCTAATAAATATAAAAATATATGGCATGAACATGTGTGTGTTATCATTGTACATATATGCTGAGGTTTTAATGAGTTGATAATATAAAATGGTTAATGCCAAATGTGGGTTGGTACCACTCTTCAACTTAGAAAGTATCAGAGAGTGCTCAGAGAGAGAGAGTTCCAATAAGTTACTTATTTTGGTAGCATTCCTAAGGCTCATCAGAACTCTCCTTGCCTCCAGGCTCTAAGGTCAAAGCAGCAGTTAGGTCAAGTCTAGGGACTTCATGCTAATGGACACTGATCACTCCTTAACACTTCCTCAGTCCTCACAGAAGAATGAGATCAATTCTTACCTCCCTAGAAGAAGTTCATCTGTGGTGATCCTGAACCCAGAGTCCTTGAAGGCTCTGTGGGACTTTCAAGACTGATTTCAGGGAAGCTGAGGACTTTTTTTTTTCCTTTTTCCTTTTTTTTTTTTTAATTATACTTTAAGTTTTGGGATACATGTACAGAATGTGCAGGTTTGTTACATAGGTATACATGTGCCATGGTGGTTTGCTGCACCCGTCAACCCATCATCTACATTAGGTATTTCTCCTAATGCTATCCCTCCCCTAGCCCCCTAGCCACTGACAGGCCCCGGTGTGTGATGTTCCCGTCCCTGTGTCCATATGTTCTCATTGTTGAACTCCCACTTATGAGTGAGAACATGCAGTGTTTTGTTTTCTGTTCCTGTGTTAGTTTTCTGAGAATGATGGTTTCCAGCTTCATCCATGTCCCCGCAAAGCACATGAGCTCATTCTTTTTTATGGTGTACATGTGCCACATTTTCTTTATCCAGTCTATCATTGGTGGACATTTGGGTTGGTTCCAAGTCTTTGCTGTTGTGAATAGTGCTGCAATAAACATACGTGTGCATGTGTCTTCATAACAGCATGATTTATAATCCTTTGGGTATATACCCAGTAATGAGATTGCTGGGTCAAATGGTATTTCTGATTCTAGATCCTTGAGGAATTGCCACACTGTCTTCCACAATGGTTGAACTAATTTACACTCCCATCAACAGTGTAAAAGCATTCCTATTTCTCCACATCCTCTCCAGCATCTGTTGTTTCCTGACTTTTTAATGATCATCATTCTAACTGGCATGAGATGGTATGTATCTCATTGTGGTCTTGATTTGCATTTCTCTAATGACCAGTGATGATAAGCTTTTTTTTTGTATGTTTTTTGGCCACAAAAATGTCTTCTTTTAAGAAGTGTCTGTTCATATCCTTGGCCACTTTTTGATGGGGTTGTTTTTTTCTTGTAAATTTGTTTAAGTTCCTTGTAGATTCTGGATATTAGCCCTTTATCAGATGGGTAGATTGCAAAAATTTTCTCCCACTGTGTAGGTTTCCCATTCACTCTGATGATAGATTTTTTTTTGCTGCACAGAAGCTCTTTAGATTAATTAGATCCCATTTGTCAATTTCGGCTTTTGTTGCCATTGCTTTTGATGTTTTAGTCATGAAGTATTTGCCCATGCCTATATCCTGAATGGTATTGCCTAGGTTTTCTTCTAGGGTTTTTATGGTTTTAAGTCCTATAATTAAGTCTTTAGTCCATCTTGAGTTAATTTTTGTATAAGGTGTAAGGAAGGGGTCCAGTTTCAGTTTTCTGCCTATGGCTAGCCAGTTTTCCCAACACCATTCATTAAATAGGGTATCCCTTCCCTATTGCTTGTTTTTGCCAGGTTTGTCAAAGATCAGATGGTTGTAGATGTGTGGTGTTATTTCTGAGGCCTCTGTTCTGTTCCATTGGTCTGTATATCTGTTTTGGTACCAGTACCATACTGTTTTGTTTACTGTAGCCTTATAGTGTAGTTTGAAGTCAGGTTGCATGATGCCATCAGAAGCTGAGGACTTTTAGGACTAGTATTAACCCAGACTTCAGATGGACCCTAGAAAACAACTTCCACTTAGAACTCCATCAGTCCTAACACTCACTCTCCTAGTAGACTAGACTCCCTGGACTCAGCAGAAATTTCTGGTACATATTGAACCTTAATGCTGAATGCTTAAAAGGAAGGTAAGAGCTAAACTATGCAGAAGTATGTGGAAATGCTGATCTAGCCCATGAATCAGACTATAGAAAGTCCTGAAAGACTGGCAAAGCACAGGGAATAATCAGCTTAATCCATACAAAGAGAATCTCAAATAATTTTGTATTGCACATAAGGATATTTGTCCTCTCTCAAACATTAATTCATTAAAACTATTTGGATAATAACAATAATAAACAAATAATTTTTCTAAACTAATAGCAGTTGACTATTATACAATAAGTCCTTACAAAAAGACACAGGTCAATCTGTTTATAGAAAATTTCATAAACTTCAGAAAAGCCTTATTCTAACATCTACACTTCAGAAAAGAATAAATCATATGGAATTCTTCAACTCAGTAAATGTCAGTAGTCAAAATACTTGTAGACATCTTAAATGTTCTGATTTTCTGAGGGTTTTAACAAACTTTGCCTTGTGTTCTGACATCAGCACGTTGGTAATAATATATATTCCTGGAGAAATATTTAATTGCACTAGAGCAAAACAAAGAGAGCCTTTCTAATGAAACGAACCACAAAATAAACATACTTTTTAAATTAAACTAAGAAATTTTATAGAATGGTTGGATTAAACTAGCCTTCAATTATATCAGAACTATTAGTTCTGGGATGATTAAATTATAAGTTGTCAACATTTCCTTTTAACTCCCTACATTTAGTAATTAATAATTTGATGAGAAAATTTTACTTTCAGCTAAGGCTAAAATATGGAATGGATATAAGTTAATTATGAAACTAGCAATAACAACCTCAACTAAGACACAGAGAGCCAAATATAATTATGCAGGAATTAAGTTTTTATAGCTTTTTCAAAGGTGTCTATTTCAGATTTGCATTGGTTAATTTTAGGTTGTTAGTTACCTGATATAGGCTGTTTTCATGTGTCATTCCTATAAAATCAAGTTCAATATAATTTCAGAAATAAAATTTGTATATTTCCTTTAGTAGTTTGTGCATAGAACTCATGAGTTACAGAGGAAAAATGTATTACCTATACAGTGATTTTAGAAAGAGACATATTAATTTGTTATTTCAAAGTCAAACTGATGAGCTGTATATTTGACGAAAAAATTGGCTCTGAAGCTTTTGTTTAAAAAAATAACACTAACATTTTAAGAAGTCAATTGATATTTGGAACAGATTACTATTATTTTTAAAGCAGACCAATTTTAAACTTTGAATTACAGAATTATTTTAAATTTGTGGCTTTCT
This sequence comes from Pan troglodytes, assembly GCF_028858775.2. NCBI lineage: Eukaryota > Metazoa > Chordata > Mammalia > Primates > Hominidae > Pan > Pan troglodytes. The sequence goes on along the minus strand of NC_072408.2, from coordinate 52,210,244 downwards.
AGGAAATATATATTTTTAATTCTTGTGAATATATGAACAAATTAAATATTCTCCTAGGGAACAATTAGAGTATTAACTACAGGTTTTAAACTTGTTTTAATAAGAATTTAGATCAAATATTGAATAACAGCAGAATAGAACTATGCCCAAGACAAGGAAAATTATTTTTCAACTTCTCTTCTTTAATGGCACCATGATAGAGAATCTTATAGTATTATCAAGTACTGCCTTATAAAAATATTAACTGTCTTATGATAATATTTCACTGTCTTACAGTATTATTAAGAGAGCAACTTAAATATCCAAGTCTTATGGATTTCAAAATTAATTTTTTTGACATCCAAGTATGATATGTAGTGAAATTTTGTAGTTATGTTTAAAGTAAGGCCACTATAAGTTCTCAAATTATAGAGTTAATTCAGACAATTGAGTAAGCTGCCCCAAATCTTCATTTCCATATATGGAAATGAGATATAAATGGAGTTTGGGCCCTCTTCCCAAGGTTTCCCAGTGTTTTTTTTGATCATGTAGTTCAACTATTTAGCAATTTGGGGGATTAATTAAAGATAGTAAAGAAAAAGCTACAGGAAGATATTATAAAATATCCCATGCTAAAAAGATTATGTGGTTTAGGCTTGACAAATGTGAAGTGACATCTGCTGGGCTCTTTTGTAGAAAGGGATAAAGGAATTGGTTCATCAAGAAAAAAAAGGATTCTTACCAGGAACCAGTGAGAGAAACAACACATCTTCTAAAAAGGAGCAGGGCTAAGCAAATGATTCACAAGGCTAAGCTCACAGTAGATGAAAGGCCATGATTTTTAATTCATTTTCTGTAGACCACAGATAAGGAATCCTCTAGATCAAAGCCTGGCAACACAATGGATACTAGCAAAATGCAACTAGGTCTAAAAACAGCTGTCAAGGGTTTAATGTGCACAAATGAAATACTTTGGCTGTACTGGATGATCTTTAAAGACTTTCGTAGTTCTATTGTTGTATAATATTATACTATAAAATATGAACTAAAAGGACCTGTGTATCTTCGAGTTGGTACTTTCTAATGTGGAAAAAAAAAGTACCTCACTTAGCAATGAAAAACTGGGCTACGGCAAATGGCTGAGGTATAAGTATTTTAAGTTGAATGAGAATTTTCAATGCTGTATCATTTTCAGGCAAGATTCCATGAGTTTTAATGTTTAAAGTTGATAATTTTGGGAGAAAATATACACTATTTTATTAATTGGGCCAATGAGTTTATTAAAGGTTATTGACTAAATTTCAAATATCAGGCTCATATCTTCATAATACTTTCCTCATTGTGTTCTAATTGTCTTCCCATATGTGTAGCAAGTAATTAATAGGGTCACACAGGAGAGAATAGATTTATAACTTTGTTTGGTGAAGACTCATTTAAGTGATCTTCTATAGTGATGAAAGTGTCGGGTCTATGGGTTCCATTATTCCAAGTAGAAGATAAGTAACTTTAAAGAGATAGATCTTTCTTGTTCTGTAAAGACTCACATCACCTCTCTTAGGTATATAGATGTTCAGCTAGGAATGCCATTTTTGTTTTGACAAATTTTTTGAAAAACTGTCTCACTCAAGTGTAGAAAAATTTGGTCATCTGAGAAGATCTGGCCTGCAAGGAGGTCCTGAGGACACCTTTACAACTAGAGCATTCCTGGACAATATTTTGGAGGAACTGGAGTCTTGGAGTGGGATAGGCTGTACATTTGGACTTCCTGCATTGAAAAGGTTTGAACACTGCAACCTGGGGACTGCTGAAGAAGGGTTTTTACAGTGCCTGAGAGGCAGAGTAAGAGTTACAAACTCGTAAGTCTACAGATGCTAGACAGATGTATTACCTGAGGAATGGGCACTGGAGGGCTTGCCTCACCTTAAAGGGGCAGTTGCTTCATGGCTCCCATTCATGACATGGATTTTTGCCATGAATAAATGTTTTGTCTATAATTGCCAGACTTTCTAATTTTTCAAGACAACCGAGAAATCCAAATTTTCATGCAAAAACTTTTTAAGTGTAGCCAATGAATTTAAGATTTTATTAAAACACTGTGAGGATTATACAAAACAAATCTAGTAGGGTGGATTCAGCTCAGAGTGGTTTGCATGCAATCTCCAGTATAAAGGACTCACAACTAGAATGTAAGCTCCTGGAGGGAAGGACCTTGCCTTCAATACCCCTGCTAATATCTGATACCATAGCAGGTGTTTAATATGGAGTATCAATTCACATGTAAGTATTTTTATGTATGACATATTGACACCTCTAAGCTGTTCACTGGTAGGAGACTTGCAGAAGAGTGCTTGGCAGAAGAAAGCCTCTGGTTTCAATTTTCAGAGCCCACAGGAGCCTACATTTTGTTTACTTACTTGGGATCTTGGATTCAGGTTAAAGTTCCCTCCCTCAGCCAGAGTTTCCTTCTTACCCCATCTCTGTTCTTACCTTATCAACTTCATTCATACTCTCCCCACAGTTGTGGGAGGTGATGGATTATAGGGTTTTTGGATGACAAATTAGGGAGCCTGGAAAGGAGGAAGTCACATGCATTTGGTGAACCCCTTCCTTAGCTTTCATCGGATTCTAAATTACAGTTTAAAAATATTTCTCAAATGCTATTCCAGCTAAGTAGTCCATGCTTATAAGTCTGAACATCAAGTGTTACTTGACCATCTAGAAAAAGTGGAAAAAGTGAGCAGCAGAAAAAAGTGAGCAGGGAAATAACTGGCCAACATCTTACATGGGATCTGTGAACATTCCACTCATATACTACTATATCCTGTCCAAAGGAGGCTAAGCTTGCACGAACCATAATTAAGAATTTTGTTTTCTGGCTCGCTGGAAGTGGACTTCACCTTTAATATATGACTATTGATAAAATTCTCAAATACATTTCCCATTAAATAAGAAGTAAGAATGACTGTAAAGATCACTGCTCATTTAAAAATTTAGCTGCATTGAGAATTTCCTGTTAGAACAGGATGTAATAAAATGAAAAGGAGAAATCCATTAACTCAAGGTATGGTTATGTCTCTTATCATCTCAGAAGTCTGTTCTTGGCCTTTTTTTTTTTTTTTTTGAGATGGAGTCTTGCTCTGTCATCAGGCTGGAGTGCAGTGGGGCGATCTCAGCTCACTGCAACCTCTGACTCCCGGGTTCAAGCAACTCTTCTGTCTCAGCCTCCTGAGTAGCTTGGGGCTACAGGCGCATGCCACCATGCCCAACTAATTTTTGTATTTTTAGTAGAGACGGGGTTTCACCATGTTAGCCAGATGGTCTCGATCTCTTGACCTCGTGATCCACCTGCCTCAGCCTCCCAAAGTGCTGGGATTACAGGCTTGAGCCACCACGCCCAGCCCAGCCTTTTTTTTTTAACCTATTACACTATGCACTCCCCCTAAGTCATATTCTTCATTATTTTGGCTTCAATCGTTATCTGTACACTCATGACAACCAAATATTTCAGCCTCCATGCCATAGACCAAACACTTACCAGATCACTCTTCATGCACCACCTGTTCACATGGCTCACCTTTGTTCATTCTTCAGAATACAGTTTATTAGCACTTTCTCTGAAGGAAACTTCTCTGACCTTCTAAGACGAGTTGCATTTTGCCCTTTATTTGCTCCTGTCAGAGAATTTATCCCATCATGTGTTTATTTAATCAGTCAATAATTGAGTGCTAGGTGCTTGGGATATAAAAATAAGTAAATACAGGCAAATTCCGAGCATGTTTTAGATGCTCAATAAATATTGAGCATATTGATATTAACTCCAGGCTAACATCAATATCCAAATGGGTGCTTGATAATGAGTGAGTCCCAACAGAATTCTACAATTCTGCTCTAGGACACTGTTCAAAGAAGTGTGATCTGGCCAGGCGCGGTGGCTCATGCCTGTAATCCCAGCACTTTTGGAGGCTGAGGCAGGTGGATCACTTGAGGCCAGGAGTTCAAGACCAGCCTGGCCAACATGGAGATACCCTGTCTCTACTAAAAAATACAAAAATTAGCTGGCTGGGGTGGCACATGCCTGTAATCCTAGCTACCTGGGAGGCTCAGGCAGGAGAATCTCTTGAACCCGGGAGGCAGAGATTGCAGTGAGCGGAGATCACACCATTGCACTCTAGCCTGGGTGACAGAGCAAGACTCAAAAAAAAAAAAAAGTGTGATCTATAGACCACCTTCTGAGCTCAACCCCAGATCTACTGAATTAGAATTTCTGTCAGTGAAATATGAAGACATGTATTTTTAGAAGCTCCTCCAAATGGTGTTTAATTACCCTGATATTTGAGAGTCATTTGTCTAAGCCAAGACAATGGCAATGTCAGGCATTTGATTTGAATCATGAACTTAGCCAATAGCAGGAAATCCAGATAGAAAACAGGTTCAGTTACCTCACAAAGGTTGAGAAGGATATCACCAGAGTCCCAACTATGTGTGCTGCAGATTCATGGCAGAGTCCAACATAAAACAGTGAAATGACAAGCTGTGATGAACCATAGAAATGGTCCCTAACTTCATAGACAAATAAAGAAGCAGAGTAACTTCATTTATGAGGCTGTGCTCTCTGCCACTCTGCAATGCTTATTCAATAGAGCTGTTTTCCTTATGGAAATCTAAAAGTTTTGCCTCCTAGAATGCTAACCATTTGATAAATATTATTACACAATTACAAATTACTTCCAGAAACATGGTAATGGTTAGTGATGTCCTAAATGACCTTGTGGCCCTCAGAAAGATAACTTGATACCTATTCTCCGAGACCGGATATTCTAGAGTCCTATGACGTTAGTCACTCTTTAAAGGCCAGAGAAGATAGAAGAGTAGGTTAAAATGAGATCAAATGGCCAGTAGTGTCAGAGGCATTTGAACCAGAGTAACTCCATGTTGAATAGGGGCGGGATAAAATGAGTCTGAGACCTACTGGGCTGTATTCCCACACGGTTAAGGCATTCTAAGTCACAGGATAAGACAGGAGGTCAACACAAGATATAGGTCATAAAAAATCTTGCTGATAAAACAGGCTGCAGTAAAGAAGCCAGCTGAAACCCACCAAGACCAAGATGGCCATGAGAGTGACCTCTGGTTGTCCTCACTGCCACATTCCCACCAGCGCATGACAGTTTACAAATGCCATGGCAACGTCATGAAGTTACCCTATATGGTCTAAAAAGGGAGGCATGAATAATCCACCGTTTTTTTTTTACCTTATCACCAAGAAATAACCATAAAAATGGGCAACCAGCAGCCCTTGGGGCTGCTTTGTCTATGGAGTAGCCATTCTTTTATTCCTTTACTTTCTTAATAAACTTGCTTTCACTTAAAAAAAAATGACAAGCTGTGACTGCACTCATTAACAGTGAATATCTACTGAGGTTATACAATAGTACAGGCTCTAGACTGAATGATTTATATAAACTATGTGCACTTAAACTTCACAACAACCCCATAACATTTTTATTATCCCCAAATAACAGATAAGGAAACTGAGGCACAGAATCATTCACTAAACTACCAAAGGACTGTACAATTAGCAATGTAGAGTTTATATAAATCCAGGCATTCTTCCTCCAGCTGCAATCAGGGAGAACTTTCCACTTGTACAGTAAGCTCTGCCAGGCAAAGTAAAAACCGACAAACTAGGAGACTATCGTGGAACAGTAGAATCTCCTGGCCATGCTTCCATTACTGGACAGTGACCCATTGAAGCTCAACTTTCAGAACTGAGAAGGGTGGATGAGCTTGAAAAGTGTCTGGCTTATGGAAACCTCACATGGCTTCCCATAGTGGGCCCTCTTTGGAGACGTCACCCTTTCACTGCCCAACATTGGTTCTCAATGACCTCAGTGTGGCAGGTATCCAAAAGCTGGCTCCTCCAGGGTCCTTACCACTAAACAGTTCTCTGAAGTAGAAAATCAGCTCCCCACCAAAGGAAGATTGTTTGCAGCCTTTTGCTGCTGAGGTTCTTCATCCAGCTTAGGTATCAGCAACACAGGCCAAGACCAGCTCTCCTCTGTGAGAAACTCACATATTCTTGCCAAGCCAAAAAGTGAGAGTGAGGGCATCATGCTGCTGTGAGCCTCACATCTCTCCCAATTCTTCCCTCCCCTGTTCAGGTAGTGCAGACCCAAATCAGCAAAACTGCTGATAAGCTGATTTCCTACTGGGGAACAAGGTTCCCACCTCCCTTTGCTGCATCCTTAACCTTGTGTAAGTGATTATCTTAAAACAACCCTCCTTGATACTGAGGATTGCAAACAGCTCCCTCCCTCTTGCCTCTCTGCATGGACACTACTATCCCCAAAAGACTGATGATGACCCTTCTTTCACTTGGGTTTGAGGAAGAGGGGGTGAAAGTGGTTGTTGGTGACAGGGTTAGCTATGTAATTAATTAAGATCTGCAGAAAGATAGCTAAATTAATTTCTGGAAGCTCCTTCAATGTAGAATATACAGAGCTTAGAAACTTTTGTTTCATATCTTAGAAACTTTTGTTTCATATCTTAGAAACTTTTATTTCAGTTTTTTTACCTTAGCAGAAATTTGAGGAAAACAGGAAAAACATCACTTGGCTTTCTGTTACAAGAGTTTATCTTGTAAAACAAAATACCTCTTCATCTTATCCCATTCTTCATCAATCCATAGGCGTCTGGAATTTTATGGTGATAAAGTAAACTGTACAGTCAGTATTTTATTCCCATCTGTTTTTTCACTTTATTTCCCAAGTATCAATCCAACTATGATGATAGACATGTGTTACTGGAGAAAAGTTGAACCAAATCTATTACTGCCATGGAATATCTCTAATTCAGAATATCTCTAATTCTGTGAGTTTAAGTAATTGGCCACTTGCTTGGATTATCTTCACTCTCACTGAACATCAGGGAGAATAAATGAAACCAAAGATGGATTGTTATGGACATTTAGGTCCCTCTTCAAGGAGGAAGGGCTTATTTCCCATCTGCTGGAAATATGGCCTGAAAACAGCCCTCAATTATCAGCCTTCTTTAGCTGGAATGTCATGGCTCCAGAAAATTGCCTCCCCCAAAGTTTCATCTCCTTCCAAGATCAGATTATATCCAATAATTAATTTACATGGGGTATAACAGCCAGCCCCAGCCACAACTCAGAATAATTGGAATGACCCTCTTATATCCAGAGCTCCCCATGTGTTGGCTGAGACCTTCACTGGGATCACATCACAGCTCCACTTCTCCCTATGCCCAATCTTGCTTCCATCACGTCCCTTCCAAGAATACTTCCTAATAAACATTCCACATGGGTTCCTGGGGTACCTGAGATATAGGCAGAGGTCAGAATCACAGCATTTCACCAGTTTCATTTTTTTTTCATTTAAATTATGGAGAAAATATTATTTAAGGAAATATTTCATTGTGTAAGATAAGATTACAATTCTAGAAGTTAATTTTAGAGTCTGAAGAATATTTGGTTTAGATTTAAACAGTCTCAAAGAGAATTATGGAAAGTGGAATAATGATAGTATTCTGTATGATTTCTATAATTTATTGTTTTTATGAAAATATTTGTGCAATTTTTAAAAAGAAGATACTACATAGATGTATTCAATCAAATAAATTAGGGGATTATTTACTGGCATGAAAACCAGAAGAGCATCTAATGCTGGCTCAGAAGAGAGAACCGATATGGTAAAGAGAGTTGCAGCATTATACTAAGGCCAAGATCCATATACAAAACCCTAGGAACATCACGATCTATCTACTCAATGTCTCTTTTATGAATGTTTTTCCAGTCCAGCTCTTTGGTAGGTGGCAGGCTTTATACAGAAGAGGAGTCTGGCACTAAACAAATTCTATGTTCCTTCAAAAGTTCTCTACTTTACAACCTTTCTTCTCCAGTGATGGATTCTACTTTCCTTCTGTTCCAGTGCAGAGTCATGAAATTCAACCTCTATTTTGCTGCAAAGTGGACAACTCAATACACCATGCCGTAATGAGCATTTTGAATATAACTGATTTTCAAGTAGATGAACTCTACTTAGTTCCGTTTAAATATTTTTCTCTAATTTTATCAAACACACAGTTGGAAAACCTTACAGATATATTGGAATAACTTCTTTTTCTAGCAGCATTTTGCAGAAGTTATCTAGGGAGTAAAACATGCTGTATTAACACTTCTCTATCCATCAGAAGTTTTCATTAATTCTGACCAAATAGATCAAATAAAGCTATTTCAGTGGCATGATGAAAGAGTAATTCTAATTAAAGGCATTGGAATAACAATACATAGGTTGAACCTTCAGAGACTACATTATAAATCTGGCCTTATACCATAGAGCAATTTTGCCCAATATCCCAAGAAAAGGAAGGAATTTGCCGAGCTTACCTATTTATTTCCAATCATTTGTAATGTTTAAAATAGACTTATAATTGTCCATACTTTTGAATTTATTTTTAATAAGAGTTATAGGAAAAAGTTTTAATTAAGCGACTGAAATATAATTTTCTGAAATATCTCAAGTATGTTCTTGGATCCTGGAGGTTTACATGGCCTTGATCATGGCATTTTCTTCAGGCACTGCCTAGAAATACTTTCTCTGAAGGGAATTGAACCCAACTGTCTACTAATTGTGTTTAAATTAATTTATTTATTTTTGGAATCAGTTTTCCACATTTTAAAAAATTCACAGCTCCCACAAACACATAAATAACTTCATGTAATGTGAAATTTTGGTTGTAATACACATGTTAAAATGCAAAATAGTCTTATCCTTAAGATTTTGATTTTATCAATTTAATATTAATTTTAATTTTAATGATAATTGTGCACTTTTTAACGAAAATAGTCTTATTAAAATATGTTATGAACATATATGATCTTATACTTTGGTTTTAGAGCAGTAAAGCCATGGTTTTATTAAAATATGGTGAGTATATTGAACTCACTTGCACTATTTGCATACTTGTAATATTTGTGGATTATTAATTTCAAAATAAATCAAATAGTTGGTTATGCAACTTAAAAGATAGATAATAACAAAGAAATAACAAAATGGAATCCACAATGGAGTTAAATTTACCAAGTGATTTTACTTATTTTGGATACACCATCCCTTAAAAGAGAAAAGAACTAACGTGTCAAGTAGAAAACATGCATTTCACTACATAGTAGCTCTCTGAACATGGGCAACTTATCTAAATTCTAAACTTCAGCTTCTTTAAATAGAGGTGATAATTCACAATGTGATTGTAAGAATAATTGAGGTAACATAAGTAAAGTGCTTATAGCACATATAAAGTCCCTCGCATATAGGAAGGATTCAAAAAATCATAACGACCATTAATATTTGCTATCAACGCATCTGCATTTCTGTTTCTATCACTAGCTATGAGTCCTGGGCAAGTCATCAAGATCCTCTGACTTACATTTTCCTTGTGAGTAATATAGGGCATTAATAGGACTTGAATGGTCTTCTGTACAAGCTGTTTTGAGGATTAAATGAGATAGTATATGTGAAGGTGAAATGTCCATCATTATAGTCCTAACTTTTCAGATGAGGAAACTAAAGGCTAATAGCTGAAAGCAAACTATTCAAGGTCAGGTTACTAGCAAGTAGCTGAGCGAGGGTTTAAAAACCAAACCTTCAATTCCTGAACCCACGACTCATTTCATCTTATCACGCAGCTGCCTCTAGTAAAGTTTTTAAGAACTTCCTTTGCATAGTCCAGGATTAGTCCCAGGGCATGGGATAGGATTAAGTTTTTAAAAGAAGCAAAAGAACCTCAGCTGCTAGGGTGAAAGGTCATGGGAGTGGAGAACTATAACACCAACCATACTATTTCTAATAATAGGCCTCCCTGACTACTGAATTCAGTAGTATTGCTGAAGTCAATCTTTGACTTTTCCTTCATCACCCACAGCTACTTTTGCAAGTCTCACTCTTTCTTCCCTTAAAATATTTCCATTATCCACAATTTTCTCCCCATTTTCACTGCTAACACTCCAGCGCAGCCTTTATTGCTGTGTGCCTGGTACAGCAAATAACCTTAGGCTGTTATCTCCTCCCTCTACCAATTACCCTCAACAATACTGCTAGATGGCTCTCCCAGAGATATCACTTTTCAGATTTACGATGCCTGGGATTATCCACTGGTGTGCTGGACCTGGCTCTCACCAGCTGGAGAAAGTGGATTGTGCACATGTCTTCTCAAACACTGCCTTCAGGGAAGTCATGTTGATAACTTTAAATTGTCCATTGTGGGTGCATTTATACCATAGACATCAGCAAACACTATGAATCAGGGCATATTTTCCCCCAGGGGCTTATTGTTAAACATTTAGCAGCACTGATTACATCTGACATAGTCACTACTTACAGGTACTATACACAGCATCTGACGCACAGTAGTACTCAATATACATTTGCTCAATAAATTACAGATGTTCGCCCCCTCATAAATATGTATGCCTTGTCTGCACAATTCATAGTCCAACTCTACTGCCTAGCTTTCTAGACTTGCCTCATTTGGTCCCCCACTAGGAAGTCAATGTTTTTATTCTTTTATAAGACTGAGTTCTGGGCTGGGCATGGTGGTTCACACCTGTAATTCCAGCATTTTGGGAGGCCTAGGCAGGCGGATCACTTGAGGCCAGGAGTTCAAGACCGCCCTGGCCAACGTGACGAGACCCTGTCTCTCAGGTGCGGTAGCACATGCCTGTAATCCAGCTACTTGGGAGTCTGAGGCACAAGAATCGCTTGAACCCAGGAGGCAGAGGTTGCAATGAACCCCTATTTAAAGAAGCTGAAGTTTAGAATTTAGGTAAGTTGCCCATGTTCAGAGAGCTACTATGTAGTGAAATGCATGTTTTCTACTTGACACATTAGTTCTTTTCTCTTTTAAGGGATGGTGTATCCAAAATAAGTAAAATCACTTGGTAAACTTAACTCCATTGTGGATTCCATTGTGTTATTTCTTTGTTATTATCTATCTTTTAAGTTGCATAACCAACTATTTGATTTATTTTGAAATTAATAATCCACAAATATTACAAGTATGCAAATAGTGCAAGTGAGTTCAATGTGCTCATCATATTTTAATAAAACCATGGCTTTGCTGCTCTAAAACCAAAGTATAAGATCATATATGTTCATAACATATTTTAATAAAACTATTTTCATTAAAAAGTGCACAATTAGCATTAAACCATATTGATGGCACCACTGCACTCCAGCCTGGGTGACAGAGCAAGACTCTCTTTAAAAAAATTAAAAATAAGACTGAATTCCACTTAAGCTGCTGGGGCCACCACTGGTGCTGGCATGGTCTATGACTAATCCCTCCTCTAGGCCTCAGGTCCTTCTCTTTCTCCCACCTGGAAAGCTCTCTCCTTCTACTTGTGCAAATCCTGCTAGTTCTTTAGAGTCCAGATCAGATTTCACATCTTCCCTGAAAATTCCATCATTCTAAGACCTTCTCATCTCTATATAGTTAGTCCATTTATTTAGCATTTCATTACTTTGTATTGTTTCATTCCCATTAGTTTTATTTCTGTAGCTATATCACGAACTTCTTAAAAGCAGCGTCCACTTTTTTTTTCTTATTTGTATTTCCACAAGTCAGGTAATATAAATTAAGACTGAAGAAGTCCATCTGGCCCAGTTGTTCCCAAACACTTTTTCATGGTCTGATCCAAAACATTCTTCTCACATAAATTCTGGACTGTTGTTTTTGAGGCACTTAATGCCCACACTCCTCCAACCCTCAAGCTCACAGTGTTCAGTATAAGGGGAACCTTTGAGCTTCCTAACCACAAGCTGCTCTAGCGAGTCATCCAAACTGCAGCCAAAGGTATGGCACAATCATTGCTTGGACTTTCAGTATAGTTTTCCCAGAATATTCCAAATGAAATAAAATAGGTTTTATTTTCTATTTTTTGCCAACACTTCTATGTATTGCAAATAGTATTTTCTATGTTAAACTGTGAAAAAATAATATAGTATAGGAAACAGTTGGATGAATAAACTCTACTTTGTGATATATAATCAAATATAGATTTCCAAATTGATAATTGTTCAAGGAAATAATTATTTATGGAAATGGTATAAAATAAGCCTTTATATTATAAATGTATGCATTTTAATAATATTTTTGCTCCGTGAATACATATGTGCATATGTATGCATGAATGTCTTATCGCGATAAGGACATCTGTATTCTGCAATTGAGTCCCTCTACCTTTTTTGCTGGTAAAAATGACCTTCGTCTTATTAAGTAATGGTGATAGTTGAATACAGTTCATTTAATAGCTTTATTTGCAAAACTAAAAAGTTGGCAATTCAATGTTTTTTATTCTACTCCAGCCTCATCAAAACCTTAAATATGTATATATACATATATCTTATATACATCTTATATATATATATTTATGTATCTGTTTATGTGTATGCATACATATATGTATATTTGCCTTAGTTCATTTGGCTGCTATAACAAAATTACCACAGACTGAGTAATTTATAAAAATATAAATTCATTGTTTACAGTTCTAGAGGCTGGGAAGTCCAATATCAAGGCACTAGCAGACTCAGTGTTTGGTGAGGGCTTGCTCTGCAGTTCAAAGATGGCACCTATTATTGCATTGTCACATGGCAGCAGCAGAGAATGCTATGATCTCACATGACAGGAGGGGCCAGGAAACTGCTTTTAAATTTCTTTCATCAGGGCACTAATCCCATTCATGAATGTGAAGACCTCATTAATTAATTACTTCCAAACAGGCCCCACCTCTTAGTGCCACCACAATGGGAATTAGGTTTCAACGTAAATTTTGGAAGAATTAGACCAAAGCAATATGTATAGGTATATATGTCTGTTCAGTAAAGGGTTAACTTGGACTTGGGCTATTCAAATACTGTGCATTCCAACTGTCTTCAAGGCTGGCCTTGACTGACTCCTAAGAGATAACCCATAAGGTCTTGGAATATCCTACCTAATAAACATGTCATTTTATACCTGAGCTTTGGGCCATGCCAGAAGTGTTTCTGCTAACAATGTGATGTATGGTGAATGTCTGTTTTTGTTCACCTGGGACCGAGGGCCATTCTCTATCAGTTTGACCTCTGGGAGGGACTGGAGACTGAGTAGCTAAGGTCAGTCACGACAGCACCTCATGCCTACGTGACTGACCCCCAAGATTGACCCCAAAAATGCTGGAGTGAGTTTTCCTGGTTGGCCACACATGCTGTCACACCTTGTTACTGAGAGAATTAAGCACTGTCTGCTGTTTCTACAACTTCACTTGAAGAAGATACCTGAAACCATGTGCTTACCTCTAGATTTCTGTGTGTTTTTCCTTTGCTGATTTTAATCTGTATCTTTTCTGCTGTAATAATCTGCAACCATGGGTATAACAGCTTTCTGAGTTCTGTGAAACCTTCCAGTGAAGCATCAAATCTAAGGATGGTCTTGGGGACCCCCAGTACAACATATATGGGTATATGTGCTTCACTGGTTGTGAAACTCAAAACCTTGATAACCACTGAGCTCAGTTCATCCTCCCTCATTTCCACCTCCAGCATACCCCAACTCTACCCTGCCTCACCCACATCCCTATCTCCTGCCTCCTTTTCTCCATTTATAAATGAGGAAACATAGGCCCAGGGAGATTAAGTAATTTTCAGTATAATTTAATATTTAACATTCTGTAATATAATTACTTAGTCATCACAAAAATCCCAGAGGTTGGAACTAAAATCTTTATTTATAAGTGAGAACTCCGAAGGCTTGAGTAAGATACTTGTCAGAGGTCATCAGCTAGTTAAGATATGGAGTTGGGATTTAAGTCCAGATATTCTGACTCTAGACCCCAGCTCCTAACCTCTGTGTTCTAGTGTCTCAATGAATTAAGGAATGAATGAATTAATCACTGCTATTAACCCTATCAAACCTTCTGTTCACTTTCTTGGGATTACTCGCACACATTGTCTACAATGAAGCAGCCATTCATCATTAATGACTTAGACCAAAGAATACTGACTTACATAGCAGAGCCAATGCACTTAGCCGTATAGGTATGTTGTGCCATTTGCCATGTGTGCTCTATGAGTGACACCTCCTAGAGGTATTCAATGCAGTGGCCTAACAGTAAGCCTAATTGCTGAACAATTAGGCAATCTGAGAAGTAAAAAGCTTAATTCAGGGGGCATACAAGGTTTATAATTGGGACTACTCATCTACCTGCAAAAAAGATTCCCTTTGAAGTACAATGATTAAATACTTATGTTTGTAGTTTGCTAAGAAATTCAGTATACAAGGATAGATCAGATAACTGTTTCTGCACTTATATTTCTTAATATTTAATTAGGGAGAGAAGCCAGTGGTTCACTCACAAATTATAATTTGAAGAACTCACTATAAAGACTGAAATTCACCAGGCCATCATTTTTTTTCTTATAACAATGCAGTCAACTCATCACCACTTAATGAGAGGCAGAATAACTAGGCAATTAAGAACACAGATTGGAGAGCTTGAATCCCAACTTCATTGCCAGAAGTTTTGTGAATTTGGCCATGTTACTCAACCTCTCAATGCCTACATTTCTTCGTATGTAAAATGTGAATGATAACAACAGTATCTACTCTGGGTATTAGGAGCTCAAAATGAACTAATGTTTGCAAATGTTTAGCACAAGTTCAAGCACATGGTAAATGCTGCATAAGTATATATTAAGTAAGTATTGTGCTTGGAGAGAACTTTAAATCTTTTTTTTCATTCTCACTGATTTATCATTTTTAACATGTCTTACACATTTAGAAGACTTTAGTTAGTTTATGTTGTTTGGTCACATTTAAGAATAAGATGAAAGAAAAAGAGGAGGGGAAATAATCCATATTAATATCATTGCTTTTCCTTGCCATCAGTAGATTGAAAATCTACTCAGGATGCACAGTTGCTGGTTCTGGGAAAACTGTTAAACACACTGGAATTATTTCGTATCACAGAAACAAACATACACAAACATTTTATGAACTCTTAACCAACAGGTGAGGAAATTAAAGCCAAGCTTAAAGTCTCCATGAAAAAGGCTCGAATTACAATACAAATTTGCCCTCAACTAAAATGAATGACTTCAGAAAAAAAACTGGAAATTTCAGGGGCTCCCAAACAAAACAAATTCAAAGTTTTGGTTTACCTCATAATTGTCTTTTGCAGTCCAAGCAGACTGAGAGAATGAATCAAACTTCTAAGATGTGGTGACATTTAGTTATCCTACTTAGATAGGTACAAATATTTTTAGAAATTTGCCCAGAGTCTAACAGGAAAAAGTATTGGAACAAAAGAAAGATTTCTATATTTGCTGCATTGTCCTTATACTAACTCAATAACGAAAATAAGAATCAACGAATATAACAATTATGTACCCACCTCTGAAGTGTTTAAAGGAGTAATTGACCTTTCACAGGCTGAGGTAGTTACATACATTTTACTCCATAATTATTTACTTTGGAAATAACAGAGTAGCTATTTAACTTCCTTTTTCTTTCCTTCTACCCCATTGATGTGAGGCAGACCTTTTCTGTAAAAGGAAACAGGATCTTAATAAATCATTGGCAACAATCAAACTTAATCATAATCACCTCTCACCTACAAGAGGTATCAAAAGTTAAATCTGCATATTTTATTTCCATCATGACTTTCTCTCTATTTTGAAATTATCTTGTTCAAATGTATCCAAATAACAACCTTCACTAATTTCGCTTGAAGATACTAGAAAATGCTGTGGCAAACTGTCCAAAATAACTTCCTAGAAATTCTGAGCAAATTGGACTGCTTCAATTTTACAATACCTATTAAAAATACAGGAACAAGAAAAAGCGATTAAAATTACCTTCCTTCAAGTATGCCTGGGTCTTGGATAAACTGAAAGATGAGCTTGAATATTGTATCACCATTGATATCTCCCCGTGGAAATTTGAGACCAGCGAGTACTACGCGACTGTCATTGATGCCCCAGGACACAGAGACTTCATCAAAAACATGATTACGGGGACATCTCAGGCTGACTGTGCTGTCCTGATTTTTGCTGCTGGTGTTGGTGAATTTGAAGCTGGTATATCCAAGAATGGGCAAACCTGAAAGCATGCCCTTCTGGCTTGTATACTGGGTGTGAAACAACTAATTGTTGGTGTTAACAAAATGGATTCCACTGAGCCATCCCACAGCCAGAAGAGATATGAAGAAATCGTTAAGGAAGTCAGCACTTACATTAAGAAAATTGTCCACAACCTGACACAGTAACATTTGTGCCAATTTCTGGTGGGAATGGTGACAACATGATGGAGCCAAGTGCTAACATGCCTTGGTTCAAGGGATGGAAAATCACCCATGAGGATGGCAATGCCTGTGGAGCCACGCTGCTTGAGGCTCTGGAATGCATCCTACCACCAACTCATCCAACTGACAAGCCCTTGCACCTGCCTCTCCAGTATATCTACAAAATTGATGGTATTGGTACTGTTCCTGTTGGCTGAGTGGAGACTGGTGTTCTCAAAAACGGTATGGCAGTCACCTTTGCTCCGGTCAATGTCACAACTGAAGTAAAGTCTGTTGAAATGCACCATGAAGTTTTGAGTGAAGCTCTTCCTGGGGACAATGTGGACTTCGATGTCAAGAATGTGTCTGTCAAGGAGGTTCATCATGGCAACGTTGCTGGTGACAGCAAAAACGACCCACCAATGGAAGCAGCTGGCTTCACTGCTCAGGTGATTATCCTGAACCATCCAGGCCAAATCAGTGCTGGCTGTGCTCCCGTACTGGATTGCCACATGGCTCACATTGCATGCAAGTTTGCTAAGCTGAAGGAAAAGACTGGTAGCACTTCTGGTAAAAAGCTGGAAGATGGCCCTACTTTCTTGAAGTCTGGTGATGCTGCCATCGTTGATATGGTTCCTGGCAAGCCCATGTGTGTTGAGAGCTTCTCAGTCTACCCACCTCTGAGTCGCTTTGCTGTTTGTGATATGAGAAAGACAGTTGCTGTGGGTGTCATCAAAGCAATGGACAAGAAGGCTGCTGGAGCTGGCAAGGTCACCAAGTCTACCCAGAAAGCTCAGAAGGCTAAATGAACATTATCCCTAATACCTGTCACCCAAGTCTTAATCAGTGGTGGAAGAACAGTCTCAGAACTGTTTGTTTCAATTGGCCATTTAAGTTTAATAGTAAATGACTGGTTAATGATAACAATGCATCATAAAACCTTCAGAAGGAAAGGAGAATGTTTTGTGGACCACTTTGGTTTTTGTTGTTGTTTTCTTTTTTCTTTTTCTTTCTTTTTTTTTTAATGTGTGTGGCCATTTTAAGTCATTAGTTTTTAAAATCAGTACTTTTTAATGGAAACAACTTGACCAAAAATCTGTCACAGAATTTTGAGACCCATTAAAATGAAGTTTACTAAGAAATATATATAATATATATATATGTATTTTTTTTAAGAAATAATAGTAATCTCACCTAAGCTCTCCCCAAGAATAGGAAATAGGAAACTCTTCCCACCTGGGTGAAATCTGATGAGAAAGAATGATGTGAGTAGATTTTTAAAGTAGTTTAGGGGAGTACACACCATAAACTTTAGAAACAAATATAATTTTATAACTGTTCTGATTTTCAACTCTAATTAAAGCTCAAAAAATTTGCTTCTTGGTGTAACTAAATTTTTACTAATAGAATAAAGAAATTCATGTATACAGTATTTGTTGAATACCTCTCTTCTCCCTTCTTTTTAACTTCTCCCCTGACAGTGGCTGTCCCTCATGTATTAACATGTGCAATTGCCTTCCTTCCTCAAAACTCTCCCTTAGCCCTGTCATTTCCTCTGCCATCTACTCCCTACCTTAGCCATCCAGACTTGAAAAATTAACTAGATTTTTGTCTCTAATTTTTCACTTCCCATTTTTTCTTTTAGCTTCAGCAATCTGATTTTGGTAATTCTACTCAAAATGCTTTCAGAAAAGTCACAAATGAACCCCAAATTGCCAAATGCAACGTGAGCTTTTTAGTCTTTGTTTTGCTGGACCTTTCTACTGCACTTAAGACTGTAAATGAGGAACTGCTTCTTGAAACTTTTCTCCATTGACAACTTTAATAATAATATCTCTGGCTTTCTAATCATTATGTTTCTGCCTCTTTGGGTCCTTCCTCCTTTGATTACTTTGTATCTTTCCTTCAGGGGCCCAAGAGGTATGAAGACTATATGAGTACAGTTTCAAAAAGTAAACAGCCTTTCAGAAAAATTTAAATGCAAATTTACTGGTTATATACATGAAGTAGAATTGCATGAATATATTTCTAAATAGGTGCTCTATTCAACGTTTTAATATATGCAATATTTTTATTCAGCAAATTAATTTATGTATTTATAATTGCTCTGCTAAAGCTTTGAAGAAACATTTTATTAAGTTGATTAAATATTGCCTCTCATTTTCTGTGAATTTATGAAAAATATAAATAGTCTGGAAATAATATTTAATGCTATCTGAAATTCTGATTTAATTAATTTGTCTGAATCTAAGTTAATCAGAATTGCAACCAACTCTACATTTCACTGATTAAAACATTTTAAATGCATCATGATAAGTTGTATTACTATCCTTAAAATAAGTAACCATATTCAGAAGAAAAAATAGCTACACATTTAAACTTCTATCTTGCTCATCTTTGGAAACTTTAGGGATGACTCTTCCTTGCTTTCAAGACAAATCAGAATTTTCAGCATTCAGAATATAAGTGACAAGGTTGATAAGACAAGACATATATTACTTTCTACGAAACATTTAAAAGGCAAACCAGTTACTCACCAGCACAGCTCCATACACAACACAGAGACTGAGACAAAGTCTTCCTAGAAGTACTTCACAATTGGCCCTTTCTACAAGTGAAATAAGAACATAATTGTAATCTCTACCTAATAGCCTGAAGCCTTTCCCTGGTAGTCAGTTTAAACTGAATTAAACTACACATGAATATACAAGTCAACAATTAAAGGGAGATTGCAAAATATGGGCCAAGAGAGTCCTGACTGAGATGCTAGAAAATTATGACTTGTCTAAGTACCAGAAAGTATTTATATTAACTTGCCCTTTTGCAAGAGAAAAAAAAAGTAGTTGAGAAGTAGTTTTATCAAACACTTTTTTGAATCAGAAAAGCAAGTGCTATTCACCTCGCTGTAACTGCAAGTACGGTTTAAAGTCTAAATGTGTCCTCAAAATAAGGAACACATGCAAATAGTCATCTGTGAACTTAATATATATGATTCTGATAAATTCTCTGAAAGCAGTATCTCAAGCTGGGCAAATTTACAAAATGGTAAAATATATGTTGAATTCACCCAAACAAATAATTTCAGCTATTTGTCTACAAATTACAATCTCACATTGGCAGTTGCTCACTCATCTAATAAATTATAGCCTTCTGATTAATGATCTAGTCCACAAAATCAGAGAAAACCATAGACCAAAATTTAGGATGTTTATTTTCAATTTTTAAATCTTTCTTAAAACAGTTTTAAAATATTGTCTAACAAAAAAAAGTCCTTATTCTTTAGTTTGACTTTAATTCTCATACATTCTTTCAGTGAGTAAATATAAATCGTTAAAAAATGGAAATTTTCTAAGCAGGAAAAAATCAATGAAAAGGAACTTGTGTAGTAGATTATTCTACTTGGAAAGGTATAGCTAAGTTTTTTAATACATTTTCATGCTTTAAAGAACATGAAATTTTTAAGTTGAAACAGAATCTGCAACTCCTTCATTGTATTTCAGTTTTGGGTAAAATTTCTTCACCAAACATGAGGCTATTCTCACAAAGAATTCCCTTTTCCTACATAAAATGCCCAGCTGCCCTTTGGGTCACTGTGGGAAAAGGGTGTGTGTAAAGCAAATATGTGCATCGGCATGTAACCCAATCCTAAGAAGGAACTCATTAATTTCATTTTAGATGAATCTTCATAAGGTGGAGCATGTCTTCATAAAGTGAAGCATATTGTAAAAATGCTGGAAGGGTCTTCATACTCATGGTACAAAGACTGAATAAAGGATACCATAATGGTGCCTAACATATTTGATATAAATTCAAGCATTTGCAAGAGGTGTTTTGATGTCTGTTTCCCATTAATGACAGAACAAAGCAGCTACTGCCTATGTCCCCCACCCACCTCAGTTTGCCCCTGTCAATCTTAACTGCAGCAGATTTTTCCCTTAGCTGACATGAACAGAAGTGGTCTGCCATATCATATAACCCTAGCTTTTGGGAATGACTTTTTGAAAATCTAGCAGAACCAGAAAAAGGTGAATGAGGCAAGAACAAAAATTGAATCAGAGTATGATTTTTGCTAACCCTAGCCTTGATTTACTTCCATCCCAGGTTTCTTGTCTGGCCCTTACCACAGCAGAGAGTGGTCTAAATTTGTCTAGGGTTGCCTTTTATACCCTGTCAACTCTCACACTTTCCTCTTGATCAAACTCTTCAGTCATAGCACCACAACTGCCTTCAAGGCAAATCCCTGTTTCCTATTAAAATCTACTTTCTCAGTTCTCAACCTCCAACACCTCTGCTTCTTCCAAAATGTCTGAATTGAAGTAACAACTGTAATGAATTAATCCATTCTAATGAAGATGGGTGGAGAACCCTAAAACCACTCCCTATTGCCCAAGAAAATTAATACATTTTAACAATAACCTGAAATAGTGAAAGATAATATTTCTGGCCTCAAAAAGAAGACATTTAGAGATTAGATGAAACCTGAATATCCTTCCCTCCTTTTTTCCACTTGTGATATAACTTATATCTTTTTTGTTGACTCCTCAGATAGGCATGCCGCCATAAAAAAAAGTCAGGTATCAGAGTTTGCGACCCTCTCTGAAACTTACTAGGTGTATTTCCTAGGACAAGTCATTAATCTTCCTAAGTTTTATGCCCACCAACTGTAAATAGACTTCATAAAATATCTAACTCATAGAGTCATTACATGAATCACACTGACTTTTCATGAATATGAAAAGCAACAAAAAATTAAAAATTCTCCATTTTTTATTTAGTCTTACCACAAATCCCACCACTTCTATTACCTGACCTTAACTTACTAGTCATGATGATACTTTTTTCTAGTTTTAATCAGTGAGCAGACTCTTTACTGCCACATTTTAAAATTTATCACAGCTTTAACTATATACAGTTGATAACTTTTTCCTAATGAACCACATGTTATACTTTCTTTATAATAAATTACCAAGCAAGAATAACTAAAAGCAAGACCCTGGCATGTGGCCAAGCTGTCATCATCAAAGCTGGGTTTGGCTTGTGTGAAGAGAAGACTGTTGAATTTCAGATGGTCCAAGAGCAGAAATATATTTTTCATATGCCAAGCAGGCAGCAAAGAAATAAACATGTAGTGATATAACTGTAACCTTTTGGCGTAGCTGTGGGAAACAAGGAAGAAGTGAAATAAATCCACCAATTCCCAGAAATGCCATCACAAAAAAAAAGGAGGTTAACATTAAAGAAAGGGTCAGAAAGTCATGAAGTAGAAAAACAGAATCACTAGGAGTGACAAAATTTCCAAGTAGTCATAGTGGTCCATGGTTAATGTTGACTTGAGCTACTATGGAAAGACTGATGGTGGTAAGTTGACCTAAACAGCAAGATTTAATGACAAAGTATAATCACACGTTTTATTTTAAAGCCTCCAAGAATCTTTTTATCTGAATGATAACTTATTTGACAATAAGAAAGTAAAATGGCTGAGTACCTCAAAATCACACGGTCCTAGAAAAACCTAAAATAGATTTCTCACAACCATTGTTCTTGTTGCTAAAAAAGACAAAGAGAATTTTATCTCTTTGAAATGGCTCACTTCTTTGGAACACAATCTTCACATTAATTTAAACATAGAAATCATGCTGTATGTTGGTTTCCATCTTTTTAAAAAGTCTATTGTTAGAAAAATGTTATTTCATTCAAATGTAAATATAGATTAAAATTTATTTCTGAAACAAAGTCTCCTTCATCCTTCCTTATTTTCATGATAAAATCACTCACCTTGAAGGGTCATGAACTCTTTTTTAAGAAAAAATGTATAAACAATAGAAATGTATTGCTTATAGTTCCTGGAGGCTGGGAAGTCTAAGATCAAGGTTCCAGAAGATTCAGTGTATGGTGAGGGTCTGTTCCTCATAGATAATGCCGTCTATGGGTTCTCTTATGGCAGAAGGGGCAAACAAGCTCCCTCAGACCTTTGTTACAACAGTACTAATTCATGAGAGTGGAGCCCTCATGCCCTATCACCTCCTAAAGGCCCCACCTCTTAATATCGTTACCCTGGAGGTTAGTTTCAACGTGTGAATTTGGGAGACACAAACATTCAGATCATAGCAGGCCTCATCATCTGTGATTAGTTCTTATTTTATTATTTTTAATTGGCAAACAATAATCATATATATTTATGGGATGCAATATGATATTTCAACACATGTATACATTGTAGAATGATCAAACCAGGCCAGTCAGCATATCCATCACCTCAAATATTTATCATTTCTTTGAAGTGAAAACACTTAAAATCCTCTCATTTACATGAACTCTTTTTATAAAATCACTCATAATGACTCATGTCATTGTCTCTGACATATTATCTTTCCGAAAACATGCTGCAAATAGAGTAATAACACTGGCAACATTGCTTTGACTATGAGGGATCATTTAAGCTATTTTTAAAAGAATATAAAGTATGGGTTTGTATTAATTAAAAATGTATACGTGTGGGGGAGTTCTTATAGACTTTGTATAAATATGAACTTGTTTAAATAATGTAAATGGTATTTTTATGACATAATTTATTCAATACTTTAATATTAAAAATTATTGGTTTCA
Organism: Pan troglodytes; assembly: GCF_028858775.2. Taxonomy (NCBI): domain Eukaryota; kingdom Metazoa; phylum Chordata; class Mammalia; order Primates; family Hominidae; genus Pan; species Pan troglodytes. The sequence goes on along the minus strand of NC_072408.2, from coordinate 52,187,323 downwards.
TTTTCTTTTTATTTTAGACTTCGGGTGGAACTTCTTTCAACTAAGGTCCAAGGATCTCTTCAGCATTTATTTCTTCTCTTTGAGCTGTAAATAGTGTTATACTTATCACAGAAAATAGTCATGTTCCTTCACTGCAGAATTTCAGATTAATGGTCCAGGATTCCACTAAAAAACTAATAATTTATTTAAAATAGTGATTTTCTCCCAATAAGTAAAAAGTGCCTTTCTTCAAATCTTGAAAATGAATTTAAAGATGTTTTAGGAAAAGAATGGAGCTGACCCAGGGGATAGGAAAAAGTAGAACATCTGTGAGAATGACAGTTGACGGTTTTTTTTAAAAAAGAACAGGATTAAGAATGAAGACAATCAATAATTATATCAATAGAATGAATATGTGTTATTTAAGAATTCTCGGAATTTTAGAACAATACAAGTGTGGCCAGATAAAAAGTTTGTTATTAGACGTTTGTTCTTTTATAAGGTAAAGATTAAAATAGATATCTAAGGTTAAAAAAAGAAAAATTGCAGATTACAGGTATAGTATGCATTGTTAAAGAAAATATAGCATATTTGAGATATGTCTTACCTTTATGATATTGATATAAAACACAATTACCGCTAGTCCCCAACAAAGACCATAGTTTCACTGTAAAGAAAATGCAGCAGGATTGGTCAGATGCAGGAATTTCAAAGCCAATTTTTAAGTCTAAGACATTTTAACAGTAGTTGTTATTTCACAATGATGACAGCATAAGTAACTTGTTTCTCTTCCTATTTTTACAAGTGTTCTCTAAAGTTTTTATATGTTTTTTTCACAATGTGTATGTGTGTATATATATATGTGTGTTATGTATGTATGCATGTATGTATAAGTCTAAAAGTATAGATTTGCCTGTTCGTATATGATTAACTTTTTATTTTGTTTTGTTTTAATTTTATTATTATTATACTTTAAGTTTTAGGGTACATGTGCACAACGTGCAGGTTTGTTACATATGTATACATGTGCCATGTTGGTGTGCTGCACCCATTAACTCGTCATTTAGCATTAGGTATATCTCCTAAGGCTATTCCTCCCCCCTCCCCCCACCCCACAACAGTCCCCGGTGTGTGATGTTCCCCTTCCTGTGTCCATGTGTTCTCATTGTTCAATACCCACCTATGAGTTAGAACATGTGGTGTTTGGTTTTTTGTCCTTGTGATAGTTTGCTGAGAATGATGGTTTCCAGTTTCATCCATGTCCCTACAAAGGACATGAACTCATCATTTGTTATGGCTGCATAGTATTCCATGGTGTATATGTGCCACATTTTCTTAATCCAGTCTATCGTTGTTGGACATTTAGGTTGGTTCCAAGTCTTTACTATTGTGAATAGTGCCACTATAAACATACATGTGCATGTGTCTTTATAGCAGCATGATTTATAATCCTTTGGGTATATACCCAGTAATGGGATGGCTGGGTCAAACGGTATTTCTAGTTCTAGATCCCTGAAAAAATCAGTTTTCTCTCTAAACTTTTTTGAAATCTAAATTTGAGGGCTCACATAGCATTTTTCTGCAGTTATCAGCTATGCTAGTTTTAAATTTGGAAATGAAAGTACTGTGAAATGTCAGAGATTTTATTCTACTTAGAAGCCAGCAAATTAGCCAGCCATAGTTTACTGGATGCTTGTGGAAGACATGAGTCTCCTGAATCAGAGACACAGGATAGTTCATTAGTCACAGCAATAGAAGCAAACTATTAGTCACAGCAATACAGCAAATTTGCGCTCTATCCCTGAGCCCCAATTTCTGTAACGTGACAAAGAGAGACCCAGTGAATCGTGCATGTGTAGGAGGTTGCATTATGGGAGTGGAATTCAGAGTTTAGGGAACTCGAATCTGTTCATAGCCGGCACTAAACCTGCCCAATCTTGCACCAAAGAGAAACATATTCATTATATTGGACAGTAAAGAAACCTGCTGTATATAAAGATAGATGATAGATAGATAGATAGATAGATAGATAGATAGATAGATAGATAGATGAGATAGATGCACATCTGTGTGTATCTATCTCTAATATAAGTATCTGTGTGTATCTATATCTATAGATATAGATATCTGTGTGTGTATATGTGTATATGTATATGTCTGCATATATATATTTATATATATAAAATACTCATAGGAGTATTATAAACTCATACACATTCCTTAGATATTTTCTAGAAAACACAATTAAGAACTTGAAGGATGGCAAACTATAAAGATGGTGGTGATCTCTGGAGAATCTGGAGAGATCCAAAATTGGGAGCAAGTGGGATTTTAGCTTTATCTCTAAAATCCCAAATTGTAATTTAAATAGACTATATATTCATATGTGTGGTAGGCTGAAAGTGCCCCAACCCCCAAAGATACAGGTTCTAATCCTAGAACCTAAAAATGTTACTAATACGTCAAAAACTTTGCAGATGTGATTAATTTAGATTATTCTAAATTATCAGACTGGGTCCTAAATGTAATCATAACTGTACTTATAACACTGAGGTAAAGGGAGATTTGACACAGACATACAAAGGAAAAGGCAATGCAAAGATAGAAAGAAGAGAGAAAAAAGTTGGAAGTTGCTGGTTGGAGCGATGCAGTCACAAGCCAAGGAATGGCAAGAGCCATCAGAGGCTGGAAGAGGCAGGCAACAGAATCTTCCCTAGAACTTCTGGAGGCAGCATAGCCCTGACTACACCTTGATTTCTGCCCAGTGGAACTCATTTCAGAGCTAGAGCCTCCAGAACTGGAAATACATTTCTGTAGTTTTAAGTCACCCAATTTGTGGTAACTTGCTACAACAGCCACAAGAAACTAATACAATTTGTCATTTATGAAATCTTTTTTAAAAAAATACACATAGAGAAAAGACAAAAGCACAAAAACCAAAATGTTAACAACTGTTAGTTCTGGGTCACAGGATATGGGTCATTATTCATCTCTTCCCTTTCTGAATTTTTCAAATTAAAAAAAAAAAGGAAAATGACAACAACAAACAGAACAAGGAGGATGCTAAGGAGATTCACTCTGAGAAACTGTCAGAAAATCAACATTTACACAAACAGTTTTACTTTAAGGCTAAGTTTCTCAGATAAGGTATTAAATATAGAAAATTGATTTAAATATTATGTACTCTCTAAGATGGATTAATGTCTGTAAAGCAAATGGCCATTGTTTAAATAAATTTGATTGATATTCAATCCAATGCCTCTGGTATACCTTGAGGAAAATCTGTTCTCTGGAATACTCTTGGCATCTCTTGGTTGTTTCCAGGTACCTTGCAATTAGCATTCCACAGACCATAGCTCAGTTTTGACTTTTATATCAAAGAAGATCCTTAGTCTCTAATGGAGAACACAAGGCTTGGGCTAGGGTAATGCCACAAAGAAGTGACCTGTAACTGTCCATATTAGCAGTCTTCGAATTGGCTTATACTTATTCCCAGATATACACCTAAGTGGCACAAAACAAGGATATTTTTCAAGTAATAATTTTCGTAAGAACCCTGAAATGTCCCAAGATGCTGACTGAGAAAGTATCTTTGCTAAAGAGGTAGGTTTTACTTTCCTAGATCCCCTTTCATGATAGTCATCTTCCCCCTTACAAGGAAAGACGTCATTCTCACCCATCCTGAACCTTACCATGATATATTCCCTTAGGACATACCCTAGTGTTAACTAATAAACATCTGTGCATACAAACTAATTAGAGAAAATAGTTCCATATCCAGCTCATTAAGATCCAGGTTACCAATAAAAGTTAATTTTTATAGTTATCACCCATTTATCAAATGCATAACATATTCATGTTTTTGTTATTTGTATTTTCTTGATAATTATAATAATTTAATTCAGACACTTTTTGTACTTATAATTTTATGGTCACAGGATATAAAAAGTTCAATCTTAATTTGTATACATATTTTTATGACAAATAAATATGAAAGAATGCTTATCTTAGCCTAGCCTAAAGTGATCGTCTAAAGCTATCACCTTAGTGAGGGACGTAAACTCAGGGCATCAGGAAAAAGGGAGAAGGAAAAAAGAGGCAGGGAAGAAGGGCAAGCTAATATTAATACAAAGGAGGGCAAGATTTGTGTCCAATACCAAGGAGGCACAAACTGGGAAGCGAAATTATTTCAACAATCTTGACTATATCAAAGAAAAATATATGTGTACTGGCAAAGGGGCTGAATTTTTCCATTACCAAGAGTCATTAGGCCTGAGATTTTAGACATTCACCTCAATTTTCTATTACTTAAAAGAGCAAACCCTCTGCTTTATCTGTCCTGTTTGATGTGTTTGCTATTCTAAAAAAAATTACATGAGAGGAAATATAGATCCAGATTTAATTTTACTGTTGCAAAACCGTTTATCCTCCTACTGTCTTTAAAAGAGCAGAAAAATAAAATTTATGGCCTTATAGATGTTTAGTTTAAGGATTTTGGAACCAACAGTTTCATTAACCCTAATCACTCCATTCAAGTGTATAAACATCTTGAATGATGAAGGGCATTTTCAACAGGAAGACAGATGATTACATTACCTTTAGTTTGGACATTTGATCAAAGAGCTTCCTGTCACCTTGGAACAGGAATTTCTATTTAGATTGCCAGTCAGATAGATGCTCTATCATCTTTTTAATCAAGATAAACAACTCTACTGCCACAGTTACAGTGCAACCAAAAGAAATATAGGAACATACACTTTATAGGTGGCGAAGATGCAGATTATAAAACAGTACAATTAGCTGTTTGCTCTTAGTTAAAAGGACCTTCCCTGATTATTTTTAACAAAATTTAAAAACCTCACTAAAATTAATTTCAGGTATATTTTGCCTATAACAATATGGTGCCAAGCTATAAGTCACAGTGTCTATTAGATTATAAACCTTCTCAAATACTCTCTGTATTTATTGAACAATACACTCCCCACCCTCTTTGGCTTCACTGATTCTTTTTTCTGAAGTGCCACATCTAGGAAATTTTATGTTCAAAATCAAATTATGTGAGTTGTGTCTCTACTTCCTGGTTAGATTACAATTATTCTTTTAGCTTTTGTATTCCTAGACCGTGGGAGTAACTATAAGAAAGACCCTTTTCTACACTTGGAAGTTGTCTCTAGCTTCACAGAAGCTGGACCCAGATTTGAGGAAGGAGTGTCAGGGGATGGAAAGGGATAGAATGAAGCTAGTTTTGGTATTTCTCTAAATGTTTCAAAACTGTAGTGTCAAGAGATAAGCCACCGGGTGTGGTGGCTCGTGCCTGTAATCCCAGCACTTTGCAGAGGCTGAGGCGGGTGGGTCACGAGGTCAGGAGTTTGAGACCAGCCTGGCTAACATGGTGAAACCCTGTCTCTACTAAAAGTACAAAAATTAGCTGGGTGTGGTGGTGAGTGCCTGTAATCCCAGCTACTCAGGAGACTGAGGCAGGAGAAGCTTGAACCCAGGAGGCGGAGGTTGCAGTGAGCCGTGATCACGCCACTGCACTCCAACCTGGGTGACAAGAGTGAGACTGTCTCAAAAAAAAAAGGAGATAAGCCAAGAGTCTCTGTTTCCCTACCACGCAACCCTTAGCTAATTATTTCTGTGAAAAATTCTGTGGCCTGATTTTTACTGAAGGATTGTTTAAAAATCCAGACAAGAAGTGTTTTCTTTTTTAGATAAAATGCTTTAAATTGTTGTTTAAATAAATACTGTTACTCTCCAAGTAAAATAAATGTTCAGTTAATTCTTATCTTTGAAAGGAATTTAATTATCAAAGACAAAAGCTCCCTCTTTTTGTTGAAAAGCTGAACAATTTTCTATTGTGTTTCCTTTTAAGTAGAGGCCTTTCAATAATGTTCAACCTTCAATTAAAAAAAACAACAACTGTTGTGGGGTGGAACCATCAGCTCTGGGTACATCATTATTTTTCAGAATGATTGGTGATTAACAGATAAATTATATCATCCACTTGCATTTATTAAGTTCCCAAATGAACATAAAGTTATGCTGCATGCTGTATGAGGCAAGTTAAATAGACACAGTCCCTACCTTCCAAGAGGGAATTAATCCTATTTGTCAGATAACAGCATGATGTAATCCATGCTATACAATGTAGCATTGAATAAGAGCAGATTTTACTCATAGGAGTATTATAAACTCATACATATTCCTTAGATAGTCTCTAGAAAACACAATTAAGAACTGGAAGAATTATTCCTGTCTTTCGCGTAGGTGATCTGATAGTGACCCTAATTATTTGCTTTCTGTCACTAATCATCCGGTCATCATGAAATATTAAATTTTAGGGAAATTTTTATTTATACGATTAATTAAACTGGTTATAATAGAGTTTCCCAAAGGGTAGTAAACTTACAATTACCTAAAAATAATTTTAGGTGTCACATGCATGACATTTTTTACTTTAATAGTAATATATTTATTATAATGCATAGGAGAAGACATTAATTTACTACCTTCTTAAATCTGTGATATAACATTTCCTTTTAGATACATTTATTTATGTTTAAAAAGTGATTAGATTTTTAAAAAATATATTAAATGGCATGTAGATATGACAAGAGTCATAAAGGCAAAAGGAAAATAATAAAGTTTAGAAAACATTTGGTTAGAATATGAACTTGGCATGTAAGTAGTAACAGAGTAGTGCCAAAATGAACTAGCTGGCTTTTCACATAAAATTGTCTTGTTTGACATGGTAATGACATCTTTTTGCATGGAATTACAACAGTTGAAATATTAGGTAAGAGACTAAATAAATCAACAAAACCTACCAAAACCGCTTGTTAAATAATTCGAGCTGTATACACTAAAAAACAAAAAACCATTTCAATTAAGTAGTCTAGAAATACAATGGTATAAAAAAACTTAGGAATAAAATTATTATTATTACTATGTTTTTTTTTTTTTTGAGATGGAATCTGTCTCTGTCACCCAGGCTGGAGTGCAGTGGTGTGATCTTGGCTCACTGCAACCTCCACCTCCCAGGTTTAAGCAATTTTCCTGCCTCAGCCTCCCAAGTAGCTGGGTCTATGGGTGTGTGCCACCACACCCAGCTAATTTTTTGTATTTTTAGTAGAGACAGGGTTTCACCGTGTTAGCCAGGATGGTCTTGATCTCCTGATCTCATGATCCACCCGCCTCAGTCTCCCAAAGTGTTGGGATTACAGGCTTGAGCCACCGCACCTGGCCAAGAATAAAATTATTTTTAAGTACAAGACTTGTATACTGAACACACCGTTGAGACAGATTAAAGACCTAAATAGATGGTAGACATTCTTTGTACATGGATTGGAAAACTTAATGTTGTTCGGATGCAATACTGCCCAAATGGATCTACAGATGTGATGCAATCCTTAGTAAAATCTCAACTGGTTCTTTTGAAGAAATGGACAAGCTGATTCTGAAATGTTTATAGAAATGCAAGGGACCCAGGTTAGCCAAAACAATCTTGGAAAAGAAAACCAATGCTAGACAACTCTCACTTCTTCATTTTTAAACTTACTGCAAATCTACTGTAATCAAGACAGTGTGGTACTGGCATAAGGATAGACATAGAGATCAATTGAATAGAAATGAGTCCAGGAGATTAGATTCAAGACAGCTGACTAGATGCAGCTAAGATGTGGCTCCTCCACAGAGAGGAAGCAAAATATCCAGTAAACCTTCACACTTCAAATGGATCTTTAGAGAGAAAACACTGAAATGTAACAGAGATGTGATGGAAGGCACTGTGATTGAAGAGGAAGGAAGTGGAGTATCCTGCTGGGTGTTGCTAGGTGCCAGAACCAACCCCTAGACCCAGACTGAACTCCGGGAAAGGATGAATGAAGGAAACCCAGGGCACCACATTCCCACCGTGGACCTCTGAGATCCTAGCTACGGGAGTTCCCATGACTCCTGCAGATATTTGGAGTAGCAAGGAGAGCTGTCTGGAGAACAAGCAGAGGCACCGCTTAAACCTGCATGGAGCCCTCAAGATTTCAGCGTGCTGGGCAGCTATAGCAAAACATAACTCTAGGCACCCATCCCCTGAGGCTCTGGGTCATGCCCTAAGTGGCTGCAGCTCCTGCCATCTGTGGAGGCCAGGAGAGATTTGAGGCTGGGTGTGCTCATGGGCCCAAGACAGAACCCACCATCACTGTCACAGGACTGAGATGCATCATATCATGTGCCCCTCATGCCTGCTGGTCCCTCTCAAGACTACCTGCTTGTCATTCCCACAGTGGGGCAAGTGGGCACCCACAGCACAGTCTCTACTGCCCTGCCTGGAGTGGTTTGTTGGTGGCCTAGGAGCAGTTCAACACCTCCATCACAGCCAGTGCATGACCCTGAGTGGCCAGGGGACAATCTGCTGGTCTGGTCCCAGTTCCCCAGGACTTGACCACACTGCCTAGGGGTATGAAGATGAGACTAGTGGCCTGATCTTTAGCAGGAGAGGAGCCCCCACTGTCAGAACACAGAGAAGAGTTTAGTGCAGGTCCATGTCATGACGCAGGAGTTGGGCACCCCTCCTTTCACAAGACCTGGAATGTGTCTGGCCTGATAGCCTTACTTTCTGCCACAGGGAATTTTATACTCTGGAATGCCTGGAATGGCTCAGTGATCTGGGCATAGATGACTTGGAAGTAGCCTAACTGGTTGGGCCTGTTGCCAGAGCCAGACACTGAGAGGAGGAAGACCCACCAGATCAGGGTGTGGGAGCTGAGCAGGCCCCACAGCTCCCTACTGCGCTGAAAACCCCAGGCCACCCCTCTTCCTCTGAGCTGGCTCTGTGGCACAGGACAGATGCCTCTGCCCTTCCCTGGAGGGTTGTCCCAGTGGCCTGAGAGCTGCCCCAGAACTTCACCAAGGTCAGCACCTGTACCTGCCCTAGAGAGCCTGAACCAGCCTGACCCAGCAGTGTCCAGCTTTGCTGCCTCTAGCTGCCTTGGCAGCAGAGTGTGGGGAGTGACCCCTGAGAGCCACACACCCCACCCATCGCCAGGGACACCCCAGTACTTCCCCTATCAACAAAGGCCAAATACAAATTCCACTACCAGTTGGGCACAGTGGCTCACGCCTGTAATCCCAGCACTTTGGGAGGCCAAGGTGAGTGGATCACCTGAGGTCAGAAGTTCAAGACCAGCCTGACCAATATGGTGAAACCCTATCTCTACTAAAAATACAAAAATTAGCCAGGCATGTTGGTAGGCGCCTGTAATCCCAGCTACTCTGGAGGCTGAGGCAGGAGAATTGCTTGAACCCAGGAGGCAGAGGTTGAGGTTGCAGTGAGCCGAGATCGCACCACTGCACTCCAGCCTGGGTGACAGAGCAAGACTCTGCCTCAAAAAAAAAAAAAAAAAAAAAAAAAAAAAAAGCCATTACCATCACTGTAACTTCATCTTGCCTACAAGCACCATCTATTGGCTGGGAGGTCAAACCGTACTGTCCATCACAACTTCTGACATTAGTGTACGACAGCCAGTTGTCACTCACAAGCACCACCTACTGGCATGCGTGGAGAACGGCCCAACCCAATGTAATTCCTGCTGACAGAGGTGCTGGAGAACAAAATATGGCTCTGTCTTGATTGGAAACAGTGAACCTGATCACACATACAGCACACTGCTACTACAACCTACAAACAACTAGCATTAGAGAAAACCACTACACTATCTATAACCAACTAATTCAAACAGAGATTTGGCCACATGAAACCACATAAAAAAAAAGCCAGCATATGCAACAGTCACACTCTCAAGGAGAGAAGAAAAAAACTCACCCAAATGAAAGTAAATGCAAAAATAAAAAGTGACAGTTTCTACAGATAAGAAGCAACCAGCACAAGAACTCCAGCACCATGGAGAAACAAAATGCTGTGATACCCCCAAAAGACCACACCAGCTCTCTAGCAATTGGTCCTAACCAAAATGAAAACTTTGAAATGACAGATAAATAATTTAAGGTATGGGTTGTAAGCAAGTTCAGTGAGATCTAAGTGAAAGTTGAAAAATAACACAAAAAGGCAGAAAAACAGATCAGGAGTTCCGTTTTATTGAAAACAAACAGTTATGTTTTACTGAAAAACAGAACTTCTGGAAATATAAAATACACTGAAGCAATTTCATAATACAATTGAAAGTTTTAACAAGACTACGCCAAGCAGAAGAAAGAATATCAGAGTTTCAACATCTGTCTTTCAAATTAACACAGTTAGACAAAAATAAAGGAAACACAATATTTAAAAGTGAACAAAGACTTTGAGAAATATGGGATTTTGTAAAGTGATCAAACTTACAACTTTTAGGCATTCCTGAGGGAAAAGAAGAAAAAGAGGTTTGGAAAACATGTTTGAGGGAATAATTCAGGAAAATTTCCCTGATCTGGCTACAGATGTAGACATCCAGATTTAAGAAATGTGAAGAATATCTGCAAGATACTCTACATGATGAATATCATAAAGCCATGTAGTCATTAGACTATCCAAGGTCAACATGAAAAAGCAAATCTTAAAGGCAGCTAGACAGAAGCATCAAATCACTTACAAAGGAAATCCCATCAGACTAACAGCAGGCTTTTCAGCAGAAACCTTACAAATCAGAAAAGATTGGTGGCCTATCTTTAAGCTCTTAAAAGAGAAAAAATTGCTAGTCAAGAATTTTATATCCTGCCAAACTAAGATTCATAAATGAAGAAGAAATGAAGTATTTCCCAAATGAGCAAACACTAAGGGATTTGTCACCACTAGACAGGTCCTACAAGAAATGATCAAAGGAGTCCTAAACATGGAAATGAAAAGGTGATACTTGCCATAATAAAGGCACACATAAGTAGAAAGTCCACAGATCCCATAAAGTAATTACACAGTTTAGACCCCAAAGCAACTAGCTAACAAAACTATGACCAGGAGAAAAAAAACCTCACATATCAATATTAACCTTGAGCATAAATGGCCTATATACTCCACTTAAAATATAGAGAGTGGCAAATTTGATTGAAAAAAAAAAAGACCCAACTATCTGCTGCCTACAAGGGATCTCTCAAATAACTAAAGACAGATTCAAGGGAGTGGAAAAAGATATATCATACAAATGGAAAAAAAAAAAAAGCAAGCAGAGTAGCCATTTTTATACTGGATAAAACAGACTTTTAACCAACAACAGGAAAATAAGAGAAAATGGGTATTATATAATGATAAAGGATTAAATAAAGCAAGAAGATTTAACTATCATAAATAAATAGCACCCAACACTGGAGCACCCAGATTCATAAAATAAATACTACTAGACCTAAGAAAAGAGGCTGACAGAAATACAAAAATAGTGGGGACTTCAACACCCTACTAGCAACACAAAACAGGTAATCAAGTCAGAAAGTCAACAAAGAAACTCTGGACTTAAGTTGGACTCTGGACAAAATAGAGCTAATAGACATTTGCAGAACATTCTACCTAACAACCACAGAATATACATTTCTCTCATCTGAGCATGGAACAGTCTCCAAAACTGACCATATGCTTGGCCACAAAGCAAATCTCAATAAATATTTAAAAATCAAAATCCTATCAAGAACCGTCTTGGACCACAGTGGAATAAAATTAGAAATCAATACCAAGAGGAACTCTCAAAAATACACAAGTACATGGAAATTAAACAACTTGATCCTGAATGATTTTTGAGTAAATAATGAAATTAAGTCAGAAATCAAATATGTTTTTAAAATGAATGAAAACAGAGATGCAACATACGAAAACCTCTTGGATTTAACAAAAGCAGTGCTAAGAGAAATTTTTATAGAATTAAACCCCTATATTAAAAATATAGAAATCTCAAATTGACAACCTAACATTATAACTCAAGGAACTAGAAATGCAAGAACAAACCAAACCCGAAGCTAGAAGAAGAAAATAAATAACAAAGATCAAAACAGAACTAAATGAAATTGAGACCAAAAAAAAGATACAAAGGATCAACAAAATTAAAAGATGGTTCTTTGAAAAGATAAATAAAATCAATAGACCAGTAGCTAGTTTAACTAAGAAAAAAAGAGAGAAAATTCAAATAAGCACAATCCAAAATGATAAGGGTGCATTACAACTGATACCACAGAAATATAAAGAGATCATCAGAGATAACTATGAACATCTCTATGTGCCCAAACTAGAAATCCTAGACACAATGAATAAATCCCTGGAAACATACAATCTCCCAAGGTTGAACCAGGTAGAACCACAACTTATTTATCAATTCCTTGTTGTTAGAAATTATCATGGTTCATATCTTCTAGTATTGTAACTGTGAAGAAACAAGACACTTCATATATACATCTTTGTATACTTGTCCAATTATTTATTTTAAAAATATTTGTGGATCTGAAATTGCTGAGTTAAAGGTTAGGCTTTTCATACATATTTCTAAATGGCCATTCATATTATTCCCCAGTTTTGAGTACCAAGCTCTGCCCCAGTTGTAGAGGTGGACAAGATTAACAAGATGGTGATTCTCAGGTAATTTGCCTTCTATTAGGATGGATAAATTTTGGATTAATAAATATAGGTATGATTTGTGTTTCAGAGAGGGGAAACACAAGGCATTTTACTTGCCTAGAAGAAGTGCCTCTCTGTTCAGTTCAGGCAATGCTTTACTAAGAGATGTTTAAACTGAGATCCTGCAGAGTACAGGTTACAAAGGAAAAACGTGTTTCAGAAAGAGAGAAGACAGTATAATAGATGAACCAGGAATAAGACAGAATATGCCATTTGGGGAAAATAAGTAAAGCCCAGTTTGGCTAAAGCCATCTGTATGACAGATAAAAAGTTAATATCCTTACTATATGAAGAACTCTTACAAATCATAAGAAAAATTTGAGTATATCAGTGGGAACAGACAATTCACCAAAAAAGAAATATAAATATATAATAATTTTAAAAGTTCAATCCCATTACTAAAAAAATTCAATTAAAAATGAAAAACATTTTTAAAATTTTTGCCTATGATACTAACAATGTTTTGAAATAATCAGCATCCAAAATGGATAAGGGTCATTGTGAACAATAATACATGGTGGCTAAGAGCTTGAATTGAGAGCCAGACTGCCTAGATTCAAAACCTGCCTGTTACTAACACCATAAGACAAGGAAAGAAAAATTAAAAATTAAACGTTTTTAAAAATCTGCCTGTTTCACTTACCACCGATATGATCTTTGGCAATTTGCATAATCTCTCTATGCCTTAGTTTCCACATCTACAAAATAAGACTAATGCAACCTTCTAAGTTTACTGTGGAGATGAAATAATATATGTCAAGTGATCACAGCAGCACCTGGAACACAGTGAGTAACCAGTAAATGCTGTTATTATGCGACCTTGCTCAATGGCTTTCCATGCCACCGTATCCACACACTAAATCATTATAGATATTTTGGCTTATTTTTAATTGTACAATCTGACACTGGTACAATACTGAATTGATTACATAATATATGTTAATATGGAACATGTTCATTGCTGAAGTCTTACATATTAAAATATATTTCAATGATAGGATAAATTTCTTGGTTATTATTTTTTGAAACATTTTCTTAATATTTCTTATACATTTTTTCTAAATGCACTATAAAATGCCTTTTTAAGTTTTCAAATTCTAAAGTAAAATATTCCAAAAACAAGACTTGGAATTACATTTAATTATAGATTAATACGGAGAAATTACACCTTACAATTACAAATTACAACATTGTAACAATATTGAGGATGTCCCATATCCATGTTTATGTTATTTCCCTTTATTTATTTTACTCTTATATCTGCACACAAAAATAAATACAACCACAGCAGTATATTTTGTAGTTTTACATATATAGGTCATGCAGAGGATAAAACTTTGTGCATGAATGTATGTGTATGTGTGTGCATGTATATTCATATAGGCCACACAAGAGATAAAACACATATTTACATTTTATTTATACATACATGCATACATATATGTATGTATAAAACAAATTATGTGGGGAATTCCAAAAAAATTCAATAATATTGGAATAAATGCATAAGCATATCACTTTCAAAAACGACTCCATTTTAAAGAAGAAACATATTTATTTCAAAATATGAGTGTGTTTAGCTAAAGATGAAGCTCGTTACTTTATAGTTAAACTATTTATTAGTAGCCTGTAAATATAAAGTGTCAGGAATTTTTTTAAGTAATAATACTTGCCCGCTTTACTGATGAAATTATCATTTATATTCACATACACAAAAACACCCAACTTTCTATTTCCTAACTTAGCTTATGAAAAATTCATAGAAGTTATAGGATTATTGTCTTAGATATCATGGCATTTGGAATTCTACTTGAAATACTTTGTTTATAATGGATAATAAATATTCATAGGATAAATGGGTACCATCTAACATGATTCTTTACAAGGGAAAATTTATTCATTAATCATTCCCCTTCCAGATTAAGTTCATATTATCTCTTGCTAGAAAAAAACAAAAGGGCAGCCTCTGGGTTCCGGCACATAGGCTGAAATAGGCTGTACAGGAAACATGAAGAGTTGGGCTGCACTGCCCAACTTCTATTCTGTCATTTAACAAACCCAGTGTTTTGCCCAAGAAAGTCTAGTGAGTCAAAAGGAGGACTAGGTGAAGTATGAGATAAATCAGTGGCAAAAATCTGCACAAAATACATCTGAACACTGAACCAGATGCGGACTTTCTGTGACGCTAAACATTTCGGGACCTCTCCTTTGCATAGGCCACCATGATTGCATGATCATTTTTGTAAGCTTGTAAAGATATTTTGTATTTTTATTCTTAAACAGGAACCTCCTGTCTCCCATATTAAATAAATCTCAGGCATCACAAAACCTGAATCTACTCCTGCTCTTCACTCTTCTAACAATCACTTCCTGCCCTTAATTTTTTGAGACCTCTCACTAAATAAATATAAAGGGAATACATTCTCTTGGCATTGTCAGAATCTCCATGACTGTTGGATATCTGCATCCCATCGCCCTGGTAACCCAAAGGAAAGAAGAAGGATGAATAACTTCCAACTCATTTAAACTTAATTAGAAAGAGAAAAGGATAGTTTGAGTGAGGGTGGGGACCGGGGGAGGGACCTAATTTTATTGCACAGAATGTTAACGACCAAAAGATAATATTTGTGTGCTACAAAATATATGTCAACATTATTTTAAATTCCTAGCTATATTTGAGGAGGAGACCAAGAAAGACCTCTTTTGTGTTATCATCCCCCTTATTCTAAAACACAGCTGCTCTCAGACGCAAAGAAAGGAAAAGAGTGGGCAGTAGATGCCTCACACTGTCTCTAAAGTTTTATTTTGGTTACAATTTCACAGCAGGTAGATGAGAAAAATGCTAACATTAATGAGGAAATATAACTATTTAATAAATGACATTTGTTTGAATGTAGCATTAGAGAATTCAATCCTTTCAAGAGCAGAAGTTCTAGGAACACTAAGCTTTCCTTCACAAAGTAAGGTATAAATTGAATAAAGCGGGTTTTTTGGTGGGGGGAAGAGTAGCACATCTTTCATATCTTGCAAGTGCAGGTGCAAAAAAGGAGAAAGTTGTGAAAAACAAGTGATACAAATAATGATTTAAGAGACCACTGAAGTTGGAACATTGTCGAATTAATGTTTTCTTTAAACTGGCGTGAAATATGTTTCTAGATATTTCTTCCTCATTTTTAAAATTTATTCATATTCAATATGAAAATAACCAAGACTTTCAAAAGGTAACATAGTTATATTCAGTATTTATCACAAAGTTTTTGTTCTGCAACATTTGCATGTCTTCCTAATTCTTTTTGATGCTAGCCCAACCAGCCCCCACCTTCTGTTAAATGATGCTTGTCAGGATTTCTAGTTCATCTCCTTTGTTTCAGTGAAGTGTACTGTTCTTTTTTCCACACTCAAAGCAATGATATAGGGATATAAAACTACTGAAGTTCTATTTTATTAAGGAGTTTTATTTCAATTTCAGATATTTTTGAACAATTCTTATTCTTTATACCTGACCTGCTTTGATAAATAGATTATTAGGACATATGGATAATGTGTTATTTTTCTATTTACTTATTTTTCTGTCCCTTATTCCAAGTATATTTAATTTACTAAGTTGACAGGGCACATGGCAAGTTATAAGATATGAGCACATTGTGATTTTTATATTAAAAAATTCCAGTGACTACCTTAAGGTATTCTCCAATGACTTAGTATTTCCATTTTTATTTTCAGAGCATCTTTAACCTAAAGTAACTCTCATATGGTGGTACAGACTCCTCATTTTCCCCAGTAGTTCTTCTCCTTTTCCATAATAAAGAACTCTTGACTTTTTAGTTAGACCCATAGACACCCAGAATAAGAACTACATTTCCTAGCTTCCATTGCATCTTCAAGCAGCACGTGACTGGATTCTAGCAAGAACATATAAGCAAAACCTTTCTGTAAAAGTAGTTGGTCCACATATTTTCCTTCTTTTTTGGTCAATTTCCCCCAACCCCCCGCCACCACCTCCCGGCCTTAGAAAATGTGAATGGAGCAGTGAACTAGGACCATGAGTAGACGCTAGGAATGGAAATCTACACATTGCCAAACAGAAAGGGAGGAGGAATGTTTCCCAAGAACTTTGTGGAACAGATATTTCTTACCAGCATTGTACTGCCTATTTTGGAATTTTACTTAAGATGTAAATAAATTACTCTCGTTTAACTCACTGGTATTTTGGGTTTCTGGTACTGATAACTGAACATTGCCATATCCGATATGTGGTATTGTACCAGCTAATTTCCTTGGACATAAGCGCCAAATACAAAGATCCCTCTCTAGCATGTAGGTCCTATTAAAAGTTTATGTATAGAAAAACATTCTTGCACAGTATTTACAAGCTTTATTCTGGCAATGAATTTATATTTATGTCTGATATCAAATACTGCAAAGCTGAAGTTACTACTACTAGCTACAGAAAAAGCAGCAAACCTTCAAGGAGAAAACTACCTTGGAACTATACTCAAAAGTTAAACTCTGCACATGACATTCCAATCAGGTATGAGTCTTTAAATTACTTTGTTATCAATTGGCCAATAATTTAATTCCATCATAACCTTTGAGGAAATAAACTACATAGATATGTATAAATAAAATAATCAGTTCCAAAAATAATAAAGAAAAGCAAATAATGTGGCTAGTTGAACCATTCATTCATTTATTTAATGGGCATATGTTAAAATTCTTTGTACTATTTCTTGTGCCAATTTATTCATACACATATAAATAAAACATGTCCCTCCTAGGGTATTGCATTTTTATATTTAAAGAGAAACAGAATTCATAAGCAAAGGATAAATAAGATACTTTTCAGGCAAGCAAATGATAAGAGAATTTGACTACCAGACCTGCCTTACAAGAGGTTCTGAAGGGAGTAATATGGAAAGGAAAGACCAACACGGACCGCCAAAAAAATTCACTTAAATACATAGACCACTGACACTATAAAGCAACCATACAAACAAGTTTGCATAATAACCAGCTAACAACATAACAGGATCAAATTCACATATGTCAATATTAACCTTATATGTAAATAGACTAAATACTCCAATTAAAAGGCATAGAGTGGTGAGTTGAATAATGAAGCAAAACCCAACTGTATGCTGTCTTTAAGAGACCCATCTCACATGCAATGATACCCACAGGATGAAAATAAATGGATGGAGAAAAATCCATTAAGCAAATGAAAAACAGAAAAAAAAAGCAGGCATTGCTATTCTAATTTCAAGCAAAACAGACTTTAAACCAACAAAAATTTAAAAAGATAAACAAAGAAAGGCATTGCAAAATAGTAAAGGGTTCAATTCAACAAGAAGACCTAACTCCCCTAAATAT
The DNA here is from genome assembly GCF_028858775.2 of Pan troglodytes. Taxonomy (NCBI): domain Eukaryota; kingdom Metazoa; phylum Chordata; class Mammalia; order Primates; family Hominidae; genus Pan; species Pan troglodytes. The sequence goes on along the minus strand of NC_072408.2, from coordinate 52,169,394 downwards.
ATATGCATTCAACACAGGAGCACCCAGATTCATAAAGCAAATTCTTGGAGACCTAGAAAGAGATTTAGATAACCACACAATAACAGAGGGAGGCTTCAACAGCCCACTGACTGTATTAGAAAGATCATCAAGGCAGAAAACTAACAAAGCTATTTAGGACCTGAACTTGACACTTGACCAAATGGACCTAATAGACATCTACAGAACTCTCTATTCAAAAACAACAGAATATACATTCTTCTCATCTGCACATGGCAGATGATCTAAAATTGACCACATGCCCAACCATAAAGCAATCCTTATCAAATTCAAAAAAACTGAAATCATACCAATCACACTCTTGGACCACAGTACAATAAAAATTGAAATCAATATTAAGAAAATTGCTCAAAATCATACAATCACATGGAAACTAAACAACTTGCTCCTGAATTACTTTTGGGTAAGCAATGAAATTAAGGCAGAAATCAAGAAATGGTTTGAAACTAATAAGAACAAAGATACAACATACCAGAATTTCTGGAACACAGCTGATGCAGTGTTAAGAGGGAAGTTTATAGTGTTAAATGCCCACATCAAAGAGTTAGAAAGATCTTATATTAGCAACCTAACATCACATCTAGAGAAACTAAAGAAACAAGAGCAAACCAACTCCAAAGCTAACAGAAAACAAGAAATAACCAAAACCAGAGCTGAACTGAAAGGAATTGAGCTATGAAAAACCATATAAAAGATTAACAAGTTTGGTTTGTTCATTATTTAAAAGAATAAGTAAAACACATAGACTGCTTGTACTAGACTAATAGAAAAAAAGAGAGAGAAGATCCAAATAAACACAATGAGAAATGACAAAGGGGACATTATCACTGACACCACAGAAATACAAAAAAATCTCAGGGACAACTAACATCTCCATGCACACAAACTAGAACCCTAGAAGAAATGAATAAATTCCTAGAAACATACAACCTCTCATGATTGAACCAGGAAGAAATTGAATCCCTGAGCAGACCAACAATGAGTTCCAAAATTGAATAAGTAATAAAAACCCTACCAACCAGAAAAAGCCCAGGACCAGATGGAGTCATAGCCAAGTTCTATCAGAGATATAAAGAAGAGCTGGTATTATTCCTACTGGAACTATTCCAAAAAATTTAAAATGGACTGCTCTGTAACTCATTCTTTGAGACCAGTGTCACCCTGATACTAAAACCTGACAGACAGACAGAAAGACACACACACACACACACACACACACACACACACACACACAAGAAAACTTTAAGCCAATATTCTTGATGAACATAGATGCAAAAATCATCAACAAAACACTAGCAAACCAAATCCAGCAGCACATCAAAAAGCTAATCCACCATGATCAAGTAGGCTTTTCCCTGGGATGCAAGGTTGGTTCAACATACGCAAATCAATAAATGTGATTCATCACATAAACAGAACTACAAACAAAACCATATGATCATCTCAATAGGTACAGAAAAGCTTTTGATAAAATTCAACATCCTTCATGTTAAAAACCCTCAACAAACTAGGCATCAAAGGAACATACTTCCAAATAATAAGAGCCAGCTATAAAAAAACCCACAGCCAACATCATACTGAATGGACAAAAGCTAGAAGCATTCCCCTTGACATCCAGAACAAGACAAGGATGCCCAGTCTCACCATCCCTATTTTAACATAGTTCTGCAAGTCCTAGCCAGAGAAATCAGGCAAGAGAAAGAAATAAAGGGCATCCAAATAGGAAGAGAGGAAGTCAAATATCTCTGTTTGCAGATGACATGATTTTATACCTATAAAACCCAATACTCTCTGCCTAAAAGCACATTAAACTGATAAACAACTTTTGTAAAGTTTCAGGATAAAAAATTAATGTACAAAAATCAGTAGCATTTCCATACACCAACAACATCCAAGCTGAGAGCCAAATCAAGAATGCGATCCCATTTACAATAACCATAAAAAGAATAAAATACCTAGAAATCCATTTAACAAGGGAGGTGTAACATCTCTAAAACAAGAATTTCAATAGACTGCTCAAAGAAATCAGAGATGATATAAACAAATGGAAAATATTCTATGCTCATGGATAGGAAGAATCAACATTGTTAAAATAGCCATACTGCTCAAAGCAATTTACAGATTCAATGCTATTCCTATCTAACTACCAATGACATTCTTCACAGAATTAGAAAAAAACTGTTTTAAAATTCATATGGAACCTGTCTACAGCCATACCACCCTGAATGTGTTTACTCCTGTCTGATCTTGGAAGCTAACATTCATATAGAACCAAAAAAAAAAAAAACAATCCAAATAACCAAGGCAATTCTAAGCAAAAAGAACAAAGCTGGAGGTATCACATTACCTGATGTCAAAAACAGACACATAAACCAATAGAACAGAATAGGGAGCCCAGAAACAATGCTACATACTTACAACCATCTGTTTTTGACAAAGTCGATGAAGACAAACAATGGGGTCTGAAATCCCTGGTCAATAAATAATGCTGGGATAACTGGCTAGCCATATGCAGAAGATTGAATCTGGACCCCTTCTTTTCACCATATACAAAAATCAACTCAAGATGGATTAAAGATTTAAATGTAAAACCTAAAACCATAAGAACCCTGGATGATAGACTAGGAAATATGATTCTGGACATAGACCCTGGCAAAGATTTCATGATGATGACACTAAAAGCAATCACAACAAAAACAAAAATTGACAAATGGGGCCTAATTAAGCTAAAGAGCTTCTGCACAGCAAAAGAAAGTATCAACAGAGTAACAGGCAACCTACAGAAAGGGACACTCTATTTGCAAACTATGCATCCAATAAAGGCCTAATATCCAGAATTTATAAGGAACTTAAAACAAGCTAACAAGGAAAAAACAAACAGGTGCATGAAAAGGCAGGCAAAGGACTTGAACAGACACTTTTCAAAATAAGCCATAAATGAGGCCAATAAATATATGAAAATATGCTCAACACCACTAATTATGGAGAAATGCAAATCAAAACCACAGTGAGATGTGGTTTCATCTCATACCAGTCAGAATGGCTGTTATTAAAATATCAAAAAATGACAGATGCTGAAGAGGTCACAGAGAAAGGAGAAAGCTTATATGCTGCTCATGGGGATGTAAATTAGTTCAGTCATTGTGGAAAGCGTTTTGGTGATTTCTTCAATAACTTAACGTAAAATTACCAGTTGACCCAGCAATCCCATCACTGGGTATATACCCAAAGGAATATAAATTGTTCTACCATAAAGACATATGTATGCATATGTTTGTCACAGCTCTATTCACGTAGCAAAGACATGGAATCAACCTAGATGCCCATCAATGGTAGACTGGATAAGGAAAATATGGTACACATACACCATGAAATACTACACAGCCATAAAAAAGAACTAAATGATGTCCTTTTCAACAACATGGATGAAGCTGGAGGCCATTATCCTAAGTGAACTAATACAGGAACAGAAAAACAAATACTGCATATTTTCACTTATAAGTGGGAGCTAAACATTGAGTACACATGGACACAAAGAAGGGAACAACAGACACCGGGACCTACTTGAGGGTGGAGGGTGAGGATCAAAAAACTACGTATCAGGTACTATGCTTATTACTTCAGTGACAAAATAATCTGTATACCAAATCCTTGTGACACCCTTGTGATTAAATTATAAATTATAAAGGCTAAGAGTTGAGAAAGACAATATTTCTTCCCTTATACATAATGTTCAAGTTGCTGAATGACTGACCAGGATATTTCACCAGAATTTAGATTGAAACAAAAAAGGCTGGAAGTTTCAGGGACAGAATTAAGAATTTGGCTATGAGAGAGTAAATGTTAAGGCTATGATTAAAGAATATCTAAGCAGGCAAAGATCCAAATCAAGAATATTAACAAAGACAGGTTGGAGTTGGCAAGTTCCTTGGAATCTAATTACAAATCAGGTAGGTCAGTTATCTGGGAGGACTTAAAGCCATGCTGGAAGACAGAGGCTGAAAATTAGAGTTTCTGGGCAACACAAGATCAGAAAATCAAGCCAAAAAGCAATGCTCAGATTCCAAGTAGGTGGCTTTAGTAACAGGCATGGGAAATCAACAATATAAATGAGGTTTATTATTGAGCTAAAGATTCAGTGAGCCTAGGGCTTTCTATGTGTTTAGCCCAGGGCTGGAATTTGTCTCATAGCAAGAGACTGGCATGAAATTTCAGATACTTTTCACTTGGATGAAGAATTAAGAGAATGAAGAATAAGGCAATTCTTGATGTAGGGATCCAAACTCTAGGTATATTAGACTTTCTTGAGCTAATTTATGAGCATGATAGAGTTTTAGCAAATACAGGATTATAAAATTGTCAAATTAGCATCTCTTAAAATCAATAGTTGGGTCAATTTCATGGAGACTCTGATATGACATTTTTACTTTGGTAGGATTAAATGTTGCTGACTAGTCTTGTGTCTTCAAAAGGATAATGCACAATCTTAATTATTGCTGAAAACCTGAAATAAGACATTTGGTTTCACATGTGAGAATATGGAGTTTTGCTCTTAGGCACTAGATCTAAGGGGACAAACCCTTCAACCCAAGAGGTTGAGCTACCTTGGGTCATAACAGCCACTGTGATTGCTGCTATGAGAAAAAAGCAATCAGTATGCAGGAATAGGCAGTATAATTAGTTCTCTACATCAACACACAGAGATACTCAAGCTTTTTAACAGACACTGAACTCATTTACACCCAAATCTGCTTATGTACCTCAATGTAGGATTGAAGTCTACCAGAGTTTCCATAGAAATTTCTATCTTACCCAAATTTTACTTACTCCTGAAATTTCATTATCATTAAAAAATATATAAAATGCTAGTTTTTAAATTTAGATTTATAAAAAGAGGTAGAAATAGATTTTTTCCATCCATGCATAGTTAAAATTATAGAGTGAACTCTAATTAATACATATGTGATTAACAGATTAACTTGTTCTGCTATGGCCAGCATAAAAAAAATAGTCATTTGAACAAGCAGTATAGATGAAGAGATAATTCTATAAGAAAATAAATAGAAAAAGATTCCTAAAAGAAAAAAAGAAAAAGAAGAAGAAATCTAAAGTAAAGGGGTAAAATCACAAATGGGATTTCAGACAAGCAGAAGTGTTCCAGGCAATGAAGGATGATTGAAGACTTGAATTAAAAACAGATTCAACCGACAAGAAATACATTTTGTGAGGAAGGACAGATGTAATGGCTTGGGGGGAGAAAGGAAGTAAGCAATGGAGCAGTGAACAGGAAAGAGTGACTCAGCTATGCAGTCACAGAGAGGTGATCTAAGAAAAGATGAGGTTGGAAAGCACAAAATGAAGGAACAGAGACTGACTTTGCAAGTCAAGCAGGAAATTTCAAATTAGTTTCAGAATTTGATTAGAAATAAAATGGTAGCTGATAGATAATTAGCCCTACCTTATTCTTAAAATTCTTAAGGTTGGAAGAGGGGAGTTGGCAATAAACTAGGGAGAAACTCAAAGAAATTAACAACTGTCTACACGTAAGAAAGCCTAAGTAGGCAAAGATTTGAAGAAGGGACAACTGATCAATCACCTAATTTATTTATTTTAAATTTATTGTTTATTACTATTATTATTAGAGATAGGGTCTCACTGTGTCACCAGGCTGGAATGCAGTGGTGTAATCATAGCTCATGACAGCCTCGAACTCCTGGGCTCAAGTAATTCTCCTGTCTCAGTCCTGAGGAGCTGACACTACAAGTGAGAGTTACCACGCTAGCTAATCACCTAATTCAGCATTTTCAGTATGCAAAGTACTTTGGCATGGGTCATAGCCTTAGGTTCAAGCCTTGGTTTCACCTCCTACAATATCATCTCATGAAGTTCTTGGCTTATTTGAGCAAAATAATCTTCATCTATGAAGTGAGGGTAACATATATTTAATAGACTATCATCAGAAATAAATCCAATAAATCGTGCTAATGTTGTGGATAAACTGATGCTTACTGTTATTGAAAAATAAAAGCAGGTGGCCGGACACTGTGGCTCAAGCACTTTGGGAGGCCAAGGCGGGCGATCACGAGGTCAGGAGATCAAGACCATGCTGGCTACCACGGTGAAAACCCATCTCTACTAAAAATACAAAAAAATTAGCTGGGCGTGGTGGCAGTCCCAGCTGCTCGGGAGGCTGAGGCAGGAGAATGGCGTGAACCCGGGAGGCGGAGCTTGCAGTGAGCAGAGATGGACTCCAGCCTGGGCGACAGAGCGAGACTCCGTCACAAAAAAAAAAAACAAAAAGAAAACTAAAAGCAGGTATTTCTTTTAGAGTATTTTTAAGCAAAAGAGGAAACTACTTAGAGAAATTGAGTCCTATGCCCATAAGAAAATAGTGACAGAGCTGACATTCACCCAAGGCATACAGCTATAGAGGCTATGATTCTAAACGATTTGTGTATACTGCCTCAGTCCCTGATTTCAGGGAATTTACAATCTAGTTTGAGGTAAAATATATGGAATACTGAATAATAAGACAAAAAACTTATCACAAAGGAGCCTGTGATCCCATATTAGATGACTGTTAGAGACAGGGAACTTTATCGTGGGATAGTGTTAGAAGACCTCTTAGAAGAGAAAAAACATTTATAATAATGATTGGAATTGGCCGGGCGCGGTGGCTCACGCCTGTAATCCCAGCACTTTGGGAGGCCGAGATGCGTGGATCACAAGGTCAGGAGACCGAGACCATCCTGGCTAACACGGTGAAACCCTGTCTCTACTAAAAATACAAAAAATTAGCCGGTAGTTGTGGCGGGCGCCTGCAGTCCCAGCTACTCGGGAGGCTGAGGCAGGAGAATGGCGTGAACCCGGGAGGCGGAGCTTGCAGTGAGCCGAGATCGTGCCACTGCACTCCAGCCTGGGCGACTGAGCGAGAATCCGTCTCAAAAAAAAAAAAGAATGGTTGGAATTGGCTAATAAGAATGATGAATAAAAATAGAAGAACAGGAAAATAATGAGGCAAAAAAAAGCATAGATATTAAGATTACTTAGTCCCATTTATGTTAAAGAAAAAGCTCAAAAATAAACTTTAATAAAATTATAAATACTGCTTTCATTAAGCTATATAATAATTATTAGTATTTATTTCTATTGAATATAGTAAATAATTATTCAATTCCAACATTAGACCTTAGGTCCTAAAATTGTCGTTATTTACTATTTGAAGGATATTTTGAAATAAATGATTCTGGGATACACCAACCAGAAACCAAAAAATCAATAAAAGAAAATGTAAACCACAATAAATAAACCATAATTTTTAATAAAGTGTTTTATATTTAGACAAAAATAACACTATTAGTAAATAATCTTATTTTAGAATATTACTTCCTGCTTTTAACGCTATTTCAGATTTAAAGTTTAACAAAATTATATTCAGTTTCAAAAAGACTTGTGTTTCTTGGCCTTGAAAGAAATTATAAAAAGAAAAATTTAATCTTAAGACTTTTTTATACTATTAAAAAAACTGTTAAGCCTTACTACAAAATAGTCTTACAAAGTATAAAAACTGCATTGTATAATCTGTATTTATTTTGTGGGAATTTTGAAAAGTCAAAAGTCAAACTGGGCCAGGTGCGGTGACCCACCCCCGTAATCCCAGCACTTAGGGAGGCCGAGGTGGGCAGATCACCTGAGGTCAGGAGTTCGAGACCAGCCTGGCCCACATGGTGAAACCCCATCTTTACCAAAAACACAAAAGTCAGCCGGACATAGTGGTGGGTGCCTGTAATCCCAGTACTCAGGAGACTAAGGCAGGAGAATCACCTGAACCTGGAAGGCAGAGGTTGCAGTGAACCGAGATTGCACCACTGCACTGCAGCCTGGGGGACAGAGTGTGACTCTTGCCTCAAAAAAAAAAAAAAAAAAAAAAAAAAAAAAAAAAAAAAAAAAAAGTCAAACTGGAAATACAAATATAAAATACCATTAAAAAAATATAGGAATCTGTCTCTATGTTAAAATTAAGTTTACCAAAACTTTAAGGTGCTTTTAGGCAGCAAACGTCTGGAATAAATTCCTGCTCACTTTATCTCTCTGCACCCTTCTTCTTTGCTCTTTTGGCTCCTGTCCAAAGTGTGAGCTGTGAATATTATCTCTGTGTACTACAAGAGTGAGAAATATTGTTCAAGATGGTCTCTGGGCATCTTTTGATTTAGACCTTACTATATTATGACCAACATATTTTTTCCACTAAAACATTTCTTATGAAAATGCATGCAATATAGGGCAGGAATAATACATATCACTATTAAAACCATGATTAACATTCATGATCAGCTTAGCTATGTATTTTCCTGGCAGGACTTACTTCCCTAGAGGACTTATTTATGGGAATGGAAGTTAGAGAAGACCTTGTCATGACTTATGTATTAGTTCGGATACTTAAGTAACAAGCAACAGAAACCAAACCTGGCTAACTTAAGTAAAAGAAAACATGATATGAGCAGCTCATAGGACCTAAGAGAGAGCTGAAGAAAAGAGATGGGAAAAGTGAAACCAGATAACCCCCAAAGGTCTTTCTAATTCCACATGACCACCACTGCTCAGATATGAACCTGAATTTTCATCACGTCAAGAATACAGATAATGAAGCAGAGTTAACATAAAAAGAGCAAAAGCAAGGTACCATTAGAAGAAAAAAAAAAGAACAAGGTTTGAGTAGCAAATAATAATAATAATAATAAACAGCCACAATACAGAGTCTTTACGGAAGGTTCTCAAAGGCAGCAGACCTGGCTAACTCCTTAGTTACTATTTGAGCAATGGTGAAAATGACTGAATATAAAATATACTAACCAGAAACCAAAATTTAATAAAAACTGTATGCCAAATAAAGACAATAGTATTTTTAAAAATTACAACAGTATTTTTTAAAATTAATGGATAGACCAAAAAAAAAATACTATTGGATAAGAGCACAGACTGTGGTGCCAGCTTGATTTTGCAACCCTGAAAGAGCTACTGAATTTCAAATGATTTATGTAACTTTTTGTACCAAAAATCTTGTTTTCATCCGCCAGACAAGGCAATATTCCTGAGATGAGTGGTATATGTAACACTTAAAAATTGCTCTACAAACTTGGGGTACACCCCAAACTTGGGGTCACTTCTTTTTTATTTTCCCAATTGATTGCTTAAGCATGTGCCTGCCATTTTAGTAGTAAGTTCAACATTTTTCTTTGAGCTCCACCTTTCCCCTGAATTTTCCAAAATCCCTGGCTTTACCCAGTAGAAGAGAGGTTCATTCTGCCTTTTGCACTCAAGCAGAAAGGCAGCTGGTTCCGCAATTGCTTCTTTCTGCTACATGGTGTTGCTGTTGACAGCTGGTCCTATAGCCTGGCAGATAGTGAATATCTAGCGGTAACACACACCCCTGCTTAGGCTGTGCAGGTCATGAGGAAGGATGAGCTGATTCATCAGGGGTTAAACTCCGCTGAATTTGCCCGATACTTGGTTCCCAGGGTCTCATAGGACTGTTTCCATTCTCTACCACATTAAGTACTTAAAGACACAGAATCACTCTTTCTTCCCTCCCTAAAGATCTGGGAGTGTTTTTCTTTGAAATCCCCCAGATCCAAATGTTCTGATTACATCCTTTTCCCTCTGATAAGGGGGCTTCTTAAATATTTTCCTAAGGAGCAATACCCTCAGTGTCTCCCGGGCATTATCCCCTCCCACCCTCCTTTCGCACACACTTCTGAAGGACAGCATTCAGTGTCTTCAAGGTGATTCATTGGCCCAAAGAAATTCCCCAGATAATGAAGATAATAACTTACAATTTCTCTATTGAGTCCATATTGTCTTTGAAATCAGTATAGGCACAATTAGTTTGTTTTATATGTAATGCCACACAATCCTCATCCGTGAGTACCCATGCTAATTAAGTTGTGTGAACTTTTCAGTCACTTCTTGTTGCATGCAGAAAAGAATCCATGGGTTATAAAACCCAACGTGATTTGGCTTTCTGAATCTTATCTCATACTGTGTAACCCCTTGCCCCACTAACATTAGCCTTTTTCTTCCTTGAATGTGCCAAGCTCACATCCTGCTAATTGCCTTGAACTTGATGTTCCCTCTGAAGACTTTCCCATGGCTGGTTCTAACTCTTCACTTCCCTTTTCTTTTTTTTAACTTTAAATTTTTGTCAGTACATACTAGGCATATATACATATGGGGTACATGAGATGTTTTGATACAGGCATGCAGTGTGTAGCAATTACATCATGCAAAATGGGGTATCCATCTCCTCAAGCATTTATCCTTTGTGTTATAAATAATACAACTATACTCTTTTAATCATTTTAAGTGTGCAATTAAATTATTATTGACTAGAGTCACCTGTTGTGCTAACAAATACTAGGTCTTATTCATCCTTTCTAGATATTTTTTGTACCCACTAACCATCCCGGCTTCCCTCTCAACCCCAACTACCCTTCCCAGCCTCTGATAAACATCCTTATACTCTATCTCCATGACTTCAATTGCTTTGATTTTTAGATCCTACAATGCATAAGAACATGTTATGTTTGTCTTTCTGTGCCTGGCTTATTTCATAATTACCTGCAGTTCTATCCATGTTGTTGCAAATGATAGGATGTCTTTTTTTTCAATGGCTAAATAGTACTCCATTGTGTACATGTACCACATTTTCTTTATCCATTTATCTGTTGATGGACACTTAAGTTGCCTCCAAATCTTGGCTAGTGTGAACACTGCTGCAACAAACATGGGAGTGCACATATCTCTTTCATATATGGATTCCCCTTTCTTTTGGATACATACCCAGCAGTGGGATAGATGGATCATATGATAACTCTATTTTTAGTTTTTTGAGGAACCTCCAAACTGTTCTCCATGGTGTTTGTACTAATTTACATTTACACCAACAGTGTATGAGGGTTCCCTTTTCTCCATATCCTCATCAGCATTTGTTATTGCTTGCCTTTTGAATAAAAGCCATTTTAACTGGGGTGAGATGATATCTCACTGTAGTTTGATTTGCATTTTTCTGATGATCAGTCATGTTGAGCACCCTTTTATATGCCTGTTTGACATTTGTATGTCTTCTTTTAAGAAATGTCTATTCAGATATTTTGCTCATTTTTTAATCAGATTATTAGATTTTTGCCTGTAAGTTGTTTGAGCTCCTTATATATTCTGTTTATTAATCCCTTGTCATATGGGTGGTTCACAAATATTTTCCCTCGTTCTGTGGGTTGTCTCTTCACTTTGTTGATTGTTTCCTTTGCTGTGCAGAAGCTTTTTAACTTGGTGTGATCCCATTTATCCATTTTTGCTTTAGTTGCCTATGCTGGAATTTTTGCCCAGACCAATGTCCTGGAGAGTTTATCCGATGTTTTCTTATAGTAGTTTCATAGTTTGAGGTCTGAGATTTAAGTCTAATCCATTAGATTTGATTTTTGTATATGGTGAAAGATAGGGGTTTAGTTTCATTCTTCTGCATGTAAATATCCAGTTATTCCAGCACCATTTATTAAAGAGACTGTCTTTTCCCCAGTGTATATTCTTGGTACTTTTGTCAAAAATGAGTTCACTGTAGATATGTGGATATGTTTCTGGGTTCTCTATTCTGTTTCATTGGATTATGTATCTATTTTTATGCCAGTACCATGCTGTTTTGGTTACTATAGCTCTAGTAAAATTTCAAGTCAGGTAATATGATTCCTCCAGTTTTGTTCTTTTTGCTTAGGATAGCTTTGGCTATTCTGGGTCTGTTGTGGTTCCATATAAATTTTTGGAATTTTTTTCTGTTTCTGTAAAGAATGTCATTGGTATTTTGATAAGGATTACATTGAATCTGTGGAGTGCTTTGGGTAGTAGGAACATTTTAACAATATTGATTCTTCCGATCCATGAACATGGAATATTTTTTCCATTTTTTGGTGCCCTCTTCAATTTCTTTCATCAGTCTTTTATAGTTTTGTAACAGATCTTTCACTTCTTTGGTTAATTCCAAGGTATTTAATTTTATTTGTGGCTACTGTAAATGGCATTACTTTATATTTTCTTCTCTGATTGTTCACTATTGGCATATAGAAATGCTACTGAGGGGGTTCTGTCTCTCAGCTTTGGAGCCCCCCTCCCTCTGTCTCTGTACAGGGGAGCTTCTTCTTTTTTTCTTCCCCCTTCTTTCTTGCCTATTATACTCCCTGCTCCTTAAAACTGCTCCTCCTGTGCCTGTGTCGTTTTTTCTAATTCAACTCGAGATGAAGATCCTGGCATTCCTCCACTCATCAGAGCCATATCTTTTGGTGCATTGGCTCGGAATCTGAGGTACAGCCTTCATCGGAGTGGTGAGTATGGGAGCAAGCTTAAAATCTGTTCTATCATTCCGAAGTGCTCTTTGCCTCTATATTTAAATAAATCCAATAAATCAGTGGGCATTGGTCAGCCTAGTACACATGCTTAGCGTTGGCTGCTGTACTCAAGTCATGGATGTGAGGCTGGCTGGGGAGAACGTGGAGAACCCCCATTACCCATGGGTATTGGGAATGTTGGCCATGTTTGAACTAGTTTCTTTTCATGGGGAACCTTGCCATTGCACGAGGCTGGGAAAAGTTCAAAGGCAACCGAGAATTTCTGGCCAGGGCACACCCTGGTGTGATTCAAAGACCTCTGGACCAGACACAGCCTCTGACAGCCCATCCTGGGTGTTGGCAGAGAACCTCAACTGTCCTGTCCCATAACTCTTCTTCCTTCTCTATCCGCAGCCTCTTACTGTTTCTCTGTGTGAAATGTGCAGGATTTTTACAGTCTGGGAATACAGTTTTCCCGTTTTCCCCTACAGTAAGTTTACTTGCTACCACTTCTCTGGCAAGCACATAGCATTTCTAAGCCAACAACATCACCTCATGGAAGTAAATCAGAATCTAGGCTCTTCTGGGAACAGGAGGTTTCTGCCTTTAGCAGTTAGGAGTAAAATGTCTTCCATAGCCAAATTTTAGTCTCAATATTGTCCCACTGGCAGGGAAACGTCTATTTGGTTCCTAAGTTCCTTTAAGGAATCAATTTTGTCTCCTATTAAGAGAGTACTTAATTAGTAAGGGATTTTAAGTCCGGAAGTTAACCGGAACCATTTTTTAATGGGTAAATGCTTTAGCATGGGCTATAATAGCAGGATATAGAATTCAATCTAGCACGCCCTCTCCCTTAAAGGGGCCTTGCCCAATTACGTGGTTTTTCTTGAAATTCATTGTTTTGAAAGGCACAAGGCAACACAACTCTGGAAGGTCAAAGGGAAATAAAAGGCAGAGAACTGATTGCTTGGGGACAGCACGACTAAGGTCCAAACTCAGTTCCTCTGGTGCCATGGCTTGGAGGGTCACACCTGCAGTCATGGGCGGCACATTTAAACGGGTGCTGGGAATCCAGGAAAGAAGGAGAGAAAATAATTGGGGGGACGGACGCCTCCTACTACTTTCTCCTCCATCCTGGATCACATACTGAAAGGAAAGAGACTAAAAGGACGCTTTTCTTCTCACTTCTTTTTCTAGACGGGTAGCAGATCGTCTTCAACATATACTCCCCTGGAGTGTATTTTGAAGCACTGGGACTCCTTCAACCTTGAAACTTTGAAGAAAAAGTGCCTTATTTTCTTTAGTGGCCATATCGGGCAGGCCCAGGGAAAATAGTTCCTCAAAATTAAAAAAGGGAACTTTCAGGGAAATCATCTGAGGGTCCCCCTTATTTGGGGCCCCTTCATGTTCTCTTCTCATTGCAGGACATTAGGCAAGTAGAGGGAGACTTGGGTCATTTTTCTGATGACCCTGATAGGTGTATAGAAGCTTTCCAAAATTTAACTCAGGTATTTGACCTTTCATGCAGGAATGTTATGTTGCTCCTAAGCCAAACCCTAACCACGGTTAAAACAGACAGCTCTGACAGCAGGAGAAAATTTTGGTCATGAGCAATATGCCTCCTGTAGTAGGCCAAAAGGGAAAAGAGAAAATAGGGGAGGCAAAGAAATAGGAGAAACACCATTCCCAATAGGAAGAGAGGCAATAACTCTTAAAAACCCTAATTGGAACTCCTTTTTGTGGTGTTTTTCCTTCTTTCATGGGTTAAAATGGTTTTTATCTCTTTTATAATGCTCTTCCAACCTGGAAGAAGTTAAGTTTCCAAACCTTAAAAATGCTTGGCTTAGAGTTGACCTGGGGGAAGGGAACCCAGAAGCCTGACATGCTGGCAAAAGGGTAAAAATTTCTTACCATTAGGGCTTTTGGCTTCCCTTTACCTGTGCAAACTGGTAAAAGGGATAAGATTAGAAACCAGGCCCAGGATCCCATGGGCCTGCTGTTCAAGCCAACCCAGCAAAATGATCAGTAACGAACTTGGCCACAGGCCTCCATCTTATTTCATGTCCTTGGGAACATAATCTGTAACCATGTGGCAATACTTTGTTTTAGTCTCAGCCATTTTTCAACAGGAAGTAGCCTCTTCTTGTGCTAAATTAGATAAGCCAGTTTGTCAATCTGGGTGGTGCCAGCTGATCCATCAAGGGCAGGGTTTACAAAATATCTTAAGCACTGATCTTGAGAGCAGTTTAGGGAGGGTCAAACATCTTGTAGCCTCCAGCTGCATGGTTTCTGGGCCATGGTTTCTAATCTTGTGCCTAGTTCATTGGTCTGGTCCTCAGGAAAAAAGGAAGTGTATCTTGGGAAGTGCCTGTTATCATCTTTGTTTTAGACTATAAACTGTAAACCAAGCTCCTCCCAAAGTTGCTTCAGCCTATGCCCAGGATGGGCAAATAGAGCTTAGGGGTTGGAAACAAAATGGAATTGTTTAGGTCCAATCTCTTCCACTGTCACAAATTTGCAATGACAGTTTCAGAACCTGCCTATCACACCTTTAAAAATACCTTGTACAATTGTGGTTAAGTCATAACTTAATTAAGGCTTGTTGGTTTCACCTGTGAGGTTATTTTTTGTAAAATTCAAAAGGCAAAAATCTTAACTGCTTGGCATGGCTAAAGTCAAGTAACAAGTGATTTAAAAGGATTTTCTTAAAGAATGCTTAGCTTAATTAAGAGTGGATATTCATGTTATAGGCATATTTAAAAGGCCTTTATGTTTTTCTCTACTTGGGTCTTGTTTTTCTGGAAAAAGGCTCTTTTCTTCTCAGTTGACTGAATTATTTTTCTCCATTTTTTGTCTTATCACTCTTAATGTACGCATAAGAGGCCCTAAAGTAACTACTGGTAGTATGGGACTCCTGGAGAAAAACAGAGGAGATGCAACAGACTCCAGACCCTGATTTGGGAAAAAAAAGTCTGTTTTCCTCACGAAAACCCAGGAATTAAAAGGAGATAGATCCCTCTCAAAATCAAAGGCTCTGTTCTGTTTTGCATTGTGTTATCTGACAGTTTTGAGTTTTGGGGGTATCAGAAATTACTTTGCATTATGACAGAGCTTTGGTGTGTAATAACTAGGTAGAAAATACACTGTAAGGGATGGCTAATAGTAGTTATAAATCAGAGAAGCATGTTCTTGGCCATCTGGAAAATAGGGAAACATCCCCACCCCTGACTGGGAGATGAGAGTCCCATCAGGGATGGGCTGATTACAAAATAAGCCAATTAACTTTGGGTTGCCTTGCAATGAAATCCATGGTAAAAGCACTATACTGTCCTCTCCCATAGTATCTATATGGTCTTTTCATAAATTGAGCATTGAAATAAAAGCATAGCAAGGAGGGCTTTAAGCCATTAATCTGCCCTTCAGTAAAAGGGTTATAAAAGGTTTGTAAAGATTTCACCTCATTGTCAAATTGATTAAAATAAGGAGAAATGATCTATAAGGTTTCATTTAAACAAACTGGGGTTAACATTAATAAACTAATGCGAGGGTAAAATTTGGCTTTGAACAGGATTTTCATGTCATAGTAAAGGCTAATGAAAGGTTTTTGCCTTTTGAGTAATCATTTTGGCAAAATAATTTATGGCAATCTGGAAATTGTCCTTCCTGATGCCTGGCTTTTTAGATGGATCAGAGTGTCCCTGAAACATTTAAAAAAGAAATAAACAGGATTATTTGACATATTTAGTCACATGAGATTGCCAAAATGATGTTCAGTCTTCTTTAAGTTATATTTTGGTGAATAATACTAATATATGTTCAAATATTGTATGGAATTTCTAAAATTCTAATGTCTAAGTATACGCTATCAATCATAATTAAGGGTAAAGTTATTGTAAACCACAGAGATAAACAAACTTCTTTGTCAGTCACGTTTTTAACTGTTAACTATCCTGGAAATGTTGCCATTCACAGACAATTGTTGTCTTGCTTTGTACCTTCTCAAAAGATGGTTTATAATCAAGCCATATTAAGGACTTTAACAGGTGTTCTCAAATGCAGGTTTTTAATAGCTTTGAAGATTGTAACACTGGAATAGAGAAAGAATGTACAGGACTCCTAAAGAACTGACATGTTCACAAATATCAAGCAACACAAGAGTTAACTAAGTGGTCTCCACTCAAAAAGTTTAAGCAACATTTTCAACTTTTCCTTGGAATATTGCTGATCCTTATTTTGTTTTTCAGAGTCAAGGAAACTTATTTTAAACTATTTATGGCCTTTAATAATTGAGTAAGGTATACTACTGTGAATAAAATTTGGGGCATGTTCAATTTTTCTCTGCCTGGTTCCTCTAAAATTTGGAGACTACCTGTAAGTACTCTTAACCTACGGCAATATACTTGATCGCAACAGTGCAATAAGAATCCATTTTTCTTTGTCAACAGGACACAATTGGAAAAACTGGTTATTTTACCAAGGCTTTAACTGAAACGGTGTGTTTCCCTTTAAGGAATCAAGCTTGACATGCAAAGCCAATAAAAGCCCCTTGGGGAAAACCGGCCTCATACCTTGTCTACACAGTCCCCACACAGGATTCCTAACCTGTGGTCAGTAAAGAGTGTCACTTTCTAACAGGTCTGGGAGCTCTGAGTTTATCTTGGGACCTCAAGAGGAGAGGATTACTCAGCTCGCAGGTACTAGAGGATACAAACCCATGGTTGGGCTCAGCTTTAAAGGTCTTATCTGAGATTCCTTGTGAAACAGAGTTTCATCAAAGCCAATCCAAAAGGCCTATGTAAAAATAACCATTCTTGCTGCACTTTATGCAAATAATCAGGCCAAGTATAAAACTGAAGTTTATTCATAATTAGTTTTTACCAAAAATGGGACCGGAGAGAAAAAATTTGCTTCAAAGCTTATCATACGTTTGTCATTAAATCCTAGTCATTAATTGTTTTTAAGCTGCTTGCCTGCATTTTAGACTAACCCTGCTTATTCCTGTGAATCAAGTGGTGATCTCCTGAAGCTTGGAAGAAACAAGAAGGAATGGGTAACGTAAATATTTGGATCAATATACTAGTTCTGGCAATTATCTTGCAAACTCTGCCAGGTAATGAAAGTGAATAGGGTGCCCATAACCCAAAGATTTATTTTTTTAGGTAAATAAAACCAAGGAACTTCATAGATCCCCCCAAAGGAAAATTCTATATCTTGGCAAGTAAATTTTTTAATGGAAATTATTTACTACACCACACTTGTGGGAATTGCTATACTCACTCTACTATTTGCAATAGGGTTCTACACGGTAGCACCTTCTAACTAAAATATTGGACAGAGAGTTTCCATTGCTGTCATATTTTGCTTAATTATTAACCTTATAACCGGGATAATAGTTACTAACAAAAATGAAGCATAAAAGTTTTACTATCATCAAGTCTGCCAGGACTTTTTATTGAATTTACTGATGCACTTTTAAATGAAACATGCTGCTTTTGGATTAACACCTCCAGTAAAGTAAAGGAAAATCTACAAGTACTTAAAAATCAAATCAAAATTATTAACAGGCTCAGGGAAAATGCCGACTCCAGCCCTGGGTGGCTACAATCCCTCTTTAATGAATTCCAGTCTTCTTTATGGGATTGGTTAGTCACTTTATTAAGCCCTCTCTTGCTTATATGTCTTGTATTAATATTTAGACCTTGTATACTCAATACTGTAACTTGAATTGTTTCTTCTCGCCTAGAAGCAATCAAACTCCAAATGGTGCCGCAAACTGAACCACACATGGACATGCCATTCTTCCAAGGACCCTTAAATCAACCCCAGGAGGAGCCCTAGCTGCTGTTCCCCATTTGACACCCCTTTTCAGCAGGAAGTAGCCAGAAAGAGTCATCGCCCAAAACCCCCTAACAGCAGTCAGTGTGGCATCTCCACAGGGAGGAATGTTGTAAGAGTTAATAAGAAATTATTAAGAAATTATTTTAGGCAGATAGAAAAAGCGGTCTTGGGAAGTTTTCATTTTTTAAAGCATCTCCGGAAAGGTTTCTTGTAAAGCCCCGGCTCTTAGAGCCAGGCCAGCAACCTTTAATATGCAAATGCCAGCTGTTAGAAACTGGGTCCACCCAACATGGAGATTCCCACGGCCTTCTTGCCCTTGCCCCACATGTTCCTGACAACATGGCTTCCCTCACGTATCCCCACGTGTGGAGAACATCATGGCGCCCTCCATTTGCAATATTAAAAGGCTAGGGTGAAAGGGCCAGCTTTTTCACCTGCTATGTGAATGACATGCCTAGTCAAACCAATCCCCTGAGCCGTATGAAAAACAGACACCACCTCCTCCAGCCTCTGCATATGGGCAATGGTAGGTGGGGTTCTGTCTGTCGGCTTTGGAGCCCCCAACCCTCTGTCTCTGTACAGGGGAGCTTCTTATTTTTTCTTCCCCCTTCTTTCTTTCTTTCTTGCCTATTAAACTCCCTGCTCCTTAAAACTAAAAAAGAAAAGAAAGAAAGAAATGCTATGCTACTGATTTTTGTATGTTGATTTCATATCCTGCAACTTTACTGAATGTGTTTACCAGTTCTTCATGGAGTCCTTTTTTTTTTTTTTGAGATAGGGTCTCACTAGTGTCACCCAGGCTGGAGTACAGTGGCCCAATCTCGTCTGGTAGGACAGGGTCCTTTCCTTCAAGGTAGCAGGTTCCCTTCTGGCCCAGAGTGTGTCTAGAAATGTCATCTGGGAGCTAGGACCTGGAAAAGGGGCTTCATGATTCTGACCAGTGCCCTACCCTGCTGTGGCTGAGCTGGTATCAAAGATGCAAAATAAAGTCCTCCCCACTTTTCTCTCTCCTCTTCTCAAACAGGAGAATGTCTCTTGGAGCCCTGAGCTGTGCAGACTGGACTTAGGGGAGGAGTAATGCCAGCACTCCTTTGGCTGCCCCAGCTAGTGTCTCAGTATGTCACATGTAACCCCAGTCCACTGTCTCTGGGCCAAGTGCTCTAGGACTTGCCTAAGAGCTGCAGTCCTTATGGCCTAGACTGCCTTTCAGGTTTACTTAGAGAGTGGGGGCACTTTGGCCCTCAGTGGCAAGGTTTGTGGGAACTCAAGTCCAGAGGGATCTCTGATGTCCCTCTGTCTAGAGCTGGTTTAAATGCTCTGTCTGTGGGTAGACATCAAGTGAGTTTGGTCTAACAGGACAGCACTGAGTTCAATGCCTTACAATTGCTATTTCAAGAAAATTTTCAATTTCCTATTTAATTTCTCCATTGACCCACTGGTAATTCAAGAGCATACTGTTTAATGTCCATGTATTTGTATAGTTTCCAACATTCCTCTTGTTATTGATCTTTAGTTTTATTCCAATGTAATCAGAGAAGATGCTAGATAATTCAACTTTTTTAATGCTTTAAGACGTGTTTTGTGACCTAACATATGATCTATCCTTGAGAATGATTCATGCGCTGAGGAAAAGAATGTTTATTCTGCAGCTGTTGAAGGAAATGTTCTGTAAATATCTGTTAAGTTTGATGTTTCTTTTTTGATTTTCTGTCTCGAAGATCTGTTCAATGCTGAAAGTGAAGTATTGATGTCTCCAGCTATTATTATATTCAGGTCTATCTCTCTCTTCAGCTGTAATAATATTGGCTTTACATATCTGGGTGCTCCATTGTTGGGTAAATATATATTTACAATTATATCCTCTTGCTGAACTGACCGCTTTATCATTATATAGTAGCCTTTTTTGTCAATAGTTTTGGTCTTGAATCTATTTTGTCTGATATGAGTATAGCTACTCCTTCTTTTGTTTGATTTCCATTGGCATGGAATATCTTTTTCTATCCTTTTATTTTCAGTCTATGTGTGTCTTTATAGGTGAAGTGTGTTTCTTGTAGGCAACACATCATTGGGCATTGTTTTTTCATCCATTCAGCCAGTCTATGTCTTTTGATTGGAGAGTTTAGTCCATTCACATTCAATGTTATTATTGATAAGTAAGGACTTACTCCTGCCTTTGATTATTTGTTTTCTGGTTGTTTTTTGTACTTTTTCTTTCTTTCTTTCTTTCTTTCTTTCTTTCTTTCTTTCTTTCTTTCTTCCTTTCTGCCTTTTGTCCTTTCTTCCTTTTAGTGATGGTGATTTTTGTCTGGTGATATGACTTAATTTCTTTCTTTTTATTTTTTGTGTATTCATTGTATATTTCTTTGTTTAAGGTTACCACAAGGCTTGCAAATACTATTTTGTAACACATGATTTTAAACTGATAACAACTTAACCCTGTTGGTATAAGCAAACAAACAAGAAAAAGAAAACTACTAAAGGCTCTACTCTTTAAGTTTGTCCCCCAACTTTTTAACTATTGTTGTTTCTATTTATAGCTTACCATACTACCTATGTCTTGAAAAGTTGTTGTAGTTATTATTTTTTATTTGTTCATTGTTTAGTCTTTCTACTTGAGATAAAAGTAGTTTTCAAACCACAGTTACAGTGTTATTATATTCTGTGTTTTACTGCGTGCTTTTGTATTACCAGTGAGTTTTCTACCTTCGGAGGATTTCTTAATGCTCATTAACATCCTTTTATTTGTCATTGAAGTACTCCCTTCAGCATTTCTTGTAGGACAGGTCTGGTGTTGATGAAATCCCTCAGCTTTTGTTTGTCTTGGAAAGTCTTTATTTCTCCTTCATGTTTGAAGGATATTTTTGCCAGATATACTATTCTGGGTTAAAATTTTTTTTCTTCCAGTACTTTAAAAGTGTCATGCCACTCTCTCCTGGCCTATAAGGTTTCCAATGAAGAGTCTGCTGCCAGATATAGTGGAGCTCCATTGTATATTATTTGTTTCTTTTCTCTTGCTGCTTTTAGGATTATTTCCTTATTCTTGACTTTTGGGAGTTTGATTATTAAATGCCTTGAGGTAGTATCCTCTGGGTTAAATCTGCCTGGTGTTTGATAACCTTCTTGTACTTGGAAATTGATGTCTTTCTCTGGGTTTGGGAAGATCTCTGTTATTATGTCTTTGAATAAACTTTCAGCCCTTATCTCTTTTTCTACCCCTTTTTACAACCAATTACTCTTAGATTTGCTCTTTTGAGTCTACTTTCCAGATTCTGAAGGCATACTTCATTCTTCCTATTGTTTTTTTCTTTTATCTCCTTTGACTGTGTATTTTAAAATATCCTGTCTTCGAGCTCATGGATTCTTTCTCCTGCTTGATCAATTCTGCTATTAAAAAGAATCTGATCCATTCTTCAATACACCAATTACATTTTTATGCTCCAGAATTCTGCTTGATTCTTTTTAATTATTTCAATCTCTTTGTTAAATTTGTCTGATAGAATTCTGAATTCCTTCTCTGTGTTATCTTGAATTTCTTTGAGTTTCCTCAACACAGCTATTTTGAATTCTCTGCTGAAACATCGGATATCCTATTTCTCCAGAATTGGTCCCGGGTTCTAATAAAATTTATCTATCATATTTGTCTGATAAAATTTTTCTGGTAGAATTCTGAATCCCTTTTGTGTTATCTTTAATTTCTTTTAGTTTCCACAAGACAGCTATTTTGAATTCTCTATCTGAAAGGTAAAATATCTCTGTTTCTCCAGAATTGGTCCCTGGTTCTTTATTTAGTTTATTTGGTGAGGTCATGTTTTCCTGGATGGTCTTAAAACTTGTAGATATTTGTCTGTGTCTGAGCATTAAAGTGTCAGGGATTTATTGTAGTCTCATTCTGGGCTTGTTTATATTCATCCTTCTTGGGAAGTCTTTCCAGATGTTTGAAATGATGTGGGTATTGTGATCTAAGCTGAATCTGTGTTAAGGGGCACCACATGCCATTTAATATTGTGCTTCTTTGCAGACTCACAGAGGTACTGCCTTGATGGTCTTGGAAAGGTCCAGAAGATTTCCCTGGATTACCAGGCAGAGACTCTCATTCTCTTCCCTTACTTTCTCCCAAACAAACAGATTCTCTCTTTCTCTCTCTCTCTCTCTCTCTCTCTCTCTCTCTCTCTCTCTCTCTCCTCTGTTCTGAGCCAACTGGAGCTGGGGGTGGAGTGATACAAGCTCTCCTGTGGGCACCAATACAGGAACTGTGCTGGGTCAGATCTGAAGCCAGCACAGCACTGGATCTCACCCAAGGCCTGCTGTAACCACTCCCTGGCTGTTGCTTGCAAGCTCTACAATCAGCAAGTGGCAAAGCCATCTAGATCTGTGTCCATCCTTTCATGATGGCAATCTTTTTCAGGACCTGGGTGAGTCCAGAGCTGCCATCTTGGAGCCAGGAACTAGATTCAAAAACCTTAGAAGTCTACCAGGTATTCCATTGTACTGAGGCTAAGCTGGCACTCAAATCACAAGATGCAGTCCTTCCCACTCTTCTCTCCCTTTCCAAAGTCAGAGGAGCCTCACACCATGGCCACTACCACCACAGGCCCACAAGAAGTACTACCAGACTACCACTGATGTTCCCTTAAGGCCCAAGGGCTCATAAGTCAGCTTATGGTGAACGCTGCCTGGCCTGGGACTCACCCTTCAAGACAGTGGGCTCCCTTCTGACCCAGGGCAGGTCCAGAAATGTCATCCAAGAGCCAAGTCTTGGAATCATGGAACCCAAGAGCCCACCTGGTGCCCTAACCTTCTGTGGCCAAGCTAGTACATAAGGTGCAAGACAAAGTCTCCTTTACTTTTGCCTCCATTTTTCTCAAGCTGTAACCAGGGGAGGAATTTCATCATGTAACCACTACATCTGGGAATGTGCTGAGTCTCACCTGAGGCCAGCGAGTCTCAGAGTCTCACCCCCCTGACGTAGTACCTGGGTATTGCTGCTGGTTATTCAGGGCCCAAGGGCTCTTCACTTAGCAGTTGATGAATCTTTTGAAGGACTAGATCTTTCCATTCAAAGCAGCACGTTCCCTTCTGGTGCAGCATGTATCTAGAAATGTCATCCAGAAGCTGGGGCCTGGAAGGGGGGGCCTCACGACTCTGGCTGGTGCCCTATCCTGCTGTAGCTGAGCTGGTATCCAACATGCAAGACATAGTCTTCCCCACTCTTCCCTCTCTTCTCCTTAAGGAGAGGGAAGGAGTCTTGAAGCCATGAGCTGTGCAGCCTGAGGTTAGGGGAGGGGTGATGCCAGCACTCTCTTGGTTGCCCCCGCCAGTGTCTCAGTAGGTCACATGTCCCCCCGTTCCACTGGCTCTGGGCCCAGTTCCACATTAGGACTCAGCTAGGAGTTCAGGTGAGTCCTTTCAATCTTTTCAAATTGCCTTTCATGATTATTTAGGTCCCAAGAGCACTTTAGCTCACAGTGGCAAGGCTTGTGGGCACTCAAGTTCAGACCGCTGGGATCTGCCATTCCCCTCTGGCTAGGGCTGATTGGAATGCTCTCTCTGTGGGTGGGCATCAGCTGAATTTGGTCCAGTTTTGTTTTCTGCTATAATAGGGCAGCACTGAATCAATCCCTTTCTCAAGTGCACAGAAATGCTCTCCGCACCATGCCACCACTATCAGAGAATGGGGAAAGAGTGGTGTTGGTGATTCAAGACTGTTTTTCCTACCTCTTCAGTACCTCTTTCAGTTATGTGAAGTTAAAGCCAGATACTGTGAGTGCTCACCTGATTTTTTGTTCTTATGAAGGTGCTTTTTTTTGTGTAGATAGTTGTTAAATTGGTGTCCTTGTTGGGGGGAGACAATCAGTGGAGCTTCTATTCTGCCATCTTGCTCCACTCCCCTCCCCTAACTCTTTATTTTTCAGTTTCTATGTCACAACCTTAAGAAAGTCCTTCCTTGAATTCCCTCTCTATAGTCACTTTCTACTTGCATCAATCTGTTTGTTTATTCTGTAATACTTACCAGATTTTTTAAACTTACTTGTTTATTGTTTACCAGCTCCCTCCCACCATCTTCACTAGAAGGATCATTCTCTGTCTTGTTCATTTCTGTGTCTCCAACTCCTAGAGAAATATTTGACATACAGTGGGCACTCAATAAATATTTCTTAAATTAAATGAAATACAAAGCATAACTTTTTAAGTATCTGTTTCTTTATCTATATATTGGATACAACATCTGTATGAGAATCAAGAAAATAGTCATGAGAACCTTCTATTACAGCACCATTACAAATGTATAATTACAGTCATACATAAAATATTAGAAATAGAGGATTGCTAAGTTCTTCAACAGTTACCTCCCGGGCTGTGAGTTCTTTGAGGTCAGGAACTATGTCTATTCCCCTTATCACTGTTTACTTCATGCTTAGCCTAGTGTCTGCCATGTAAGTAAATATTTGTAGAATGAGCAAATAAGTCAATCAATGAGCATATCATCTCTCTGCCTCCAGAGAGACTTTCATCTACGTGGAATAAGTTTAGTTGTAGTCCTTCACAAAGAATTACATCAATAGAATTGTCTTCTATTCTTCATTTACTCAGTCATAAGAATTATTGAGTACCTACTATGTGCCAGGCACTGTGCCAGGTGCTGAGGATACAATGATAAAAACCCACAAACCAACAATGTCCCTTCTCTCATGGGACCTCATAGTACCTGTGTTTTTGCTATACTCCTTAATCATTTCTACTTGTATAAAATTGTGATTGAAAGATGCTTCCACTCTTTCAGTGTTATGGGATTTAATTTTTTATGTTTGTAAATATATGGCCAGTTTCCATAGACTGCTACATTGGCAATGAAAACAAGTTTTATTCTGTATTCTCCATGTATATAGCTCATTTTATATATATAAAATATCTACCTTATGAATTAACATAATTCTTTCATATCTAAACATATTTTTTCCCACTTACCCTGTCATGGATGGAGGGAAGTGAAGAGTCCTAAAAGTAGTATATTTCTATCTTTCCTTCTATTTATATAATACCTGCTTTTGGACTGATGAAACTCCTTTTATTCAATGCATAACTATTCCAGCTTATTATAATTTTGTAATCTGGAAGTTTTAGCACTATAAAGCATCCTTCTTTGTCTTATTTAATGTATTTTGACTTGAATTCATTCTAAACTGATATTAACATTATGACCTTTGCTTTCTGTTCATATTTGCCTTTGTTCACGACTTTATATATGAGCACTTTGAATGTATTTGTTTTAGGTGAGCCTGTATCATACAGGATAGAGTGAGAGTGCTTTCTGCTATGATATGACATATATATGGCCTCATTTTCCTCACAGTTTTATTTTAAATTGATAGTTTGTGTCAGAAGCCAAGACGGAATTAGACATGCAAAAGGTTTTGGGGATTAATGACTGACAGATAATGAAGAGAAGGAGCAAGAGTAGGCAGGAAAAGCCTTCAGACCATGGTATGGGTCTGAAACTTGAGAAGAGGGAGGGGAAGGAAAGGATAGTTGGGTTGGGTAGGAAGATCCTCTGACTGCACTGCAGCTCTGAAAAAGTCATGGCCAACCTTACAGGGAGCTCCAGAACAAAGACTGTGCATTAGAGAAGCCTCACATTGGGCACAGATGTGGCCTTAATATCCCTGCCCTGTTAAGCACTGGTGGAGTTGCAGGAGAGAACATGTCCTTGTCGTCAACGCTGCAGCACATCCTGGAAGTATGTAGGTAACTAAACGCAGGCCTGTAGCTAACTGCATGCTGCCTGCCAATCTCACTCTTGGAGGAGTATTTGAGTGAAAAATTGCCATGGCTACCACACACATTTTATAATATTTTTATTCAAGTATAATTTACATGCAGAAATGCACAGATCTTAACTGTGTACAGCGTAACAAGTTTTGACAAATTAATAAATCCATTTATCCCATCTCAAGGTACCAAACATTTCTTTCACACGAAAAATTCCCTGTGGCCCTTGGATCAAATCAAACCTCCTTCCCTCTGCACACTGGCTTCTTCTCCCCCCTACAAACTGAGGCAACCATTGATCTGATTTTTATTACCATAGTTTATTTTGCCTGCTTTGAACTTCATATAAATGGAATCATAGTACATGTTCTGTTTTGCTTCTGGCTTCTCTTATGTAACATAATGTTTTTAATATGCATGCATGCAGCGTGATCAGTAGCTTAAAATTGTTTTTTATTCCATTATGTAACTATACCATCACTTGTTTATCCATGTTCCTTTTGTGGACATTTGGGTTGCTTCCAGTTGTTGACTATTATAAAGTTACCATGAACATTTATTTATTTATTATTTATTTATTTATTTATTTTTTGAGATGGAGTCTCGCTCTGTCACCAGGCTGGAGTGCAGTGGCATGATCTCAGCTCACTGCAACCTTCATCTCCCAGGTTCAAGCGATTTTCCTGCCTCAGCCTCCTGAGTAGCTGGGACTACAGGCGCGCGCCACCACACCCAGCTAATTTTTTGTATTTTTAGTAGAGACAGGGTTTCACCATGTTGGCCAGGATGGTCTCAATCTCTTGACCTCATGATCCGCCTGCCTCGGCCTCCCAAAGTGCTGGGATTACAGGTGTGAGCCACCTCGGCAGAGCCCAGTTACCATGAACATTTTTTATCCTTCTTTTGTGTAGACATGTATTTTCATTAATCTTTGGTAAATACCTAGTTTGGAATTACTGAATCATATTGTAAGTGTATGTGAAATTTATGAGAAAATGACAAACAATTTTCCAAATCATTGTTCCAGGGGTTCCCAGCTCCTGGGCCACAGACTGGTACCCACTGGTACTGGCACTGGACTGTTAGGAACCCGGCCACATAGCCGGAGGTGAGTGGCAGGCAAGCCACCATTACCGCCTGAGCTCTTCCTCCTGTCAGATCAGCGGCAGCATTAGATTCTCATAGGGATGCAAATCCTATTGTGAACTGTGCATGCGAGGGATCTAGGTCTTGGGCTCCTAATGCCTGATGATCTGAGGTGGAACAGTTTCATCCCAAAACCATCTCCCCACATTCCCCTGCCCCGTCCATGGAAAAATTGTCATCCACGAAACCAGTTCCTGGTGCCAAAAAGGTTGGAGACGGCTGATTTGTACCATTTTCACACAAACAACAGGCTGTCAAACAGAGGTTGTGTTTTGGTTGGCATTTAATCTAATCTGTATACCAATTTGGGGTAAACCATTTTAACAACATTGAGTCTTACTGTCATGAACATCATACATCTGTCCACTTATTTAGGTCTTTTTAATTTTTCTCTCAGAAATGTTTTGTTAACAGTGTAGAGAACATGTAACCACTTGTTAAATACACTCCTATTTGTTTTATACTTTTATGCTATTGTAAATATTATTGTTTTTAAATTTTCATTGTTCAATTATTCGTTGCTATTACATAGAAATAGAGTTAACTTTTGCACATTGACCTTTTAGTCTGTGAACTTCCTAAAAGCATCGATTAGTTCTGGCTGTTTGTAGATTCCTTTGCATTTTGTATGTCCACCAACATGTTGTCTTCCAAAGATAAAAATTTATTCCTTTCCAAACTTTATGTATTTACATGTTATTTCTTTTCCTTACTTTATCTCCCTGGCTAGGACCTCTACTATCACGGAAGTGGTGACAGCTGACATTTTTGCCTTCTTTCTGATCTTTTAGGAGAAGCTCTTCAATATTTTAACGTTAAGTGTTTTCTTCATTATGGATCACACTTTCTTGCTTCATTAAATGCCTTATTTTAAAAATTCAATTCCCAACATTGAGTATAAGATATCAGTGGTGTTTTGTTTTATTTATTTCCCAAACAGTACAAGCTCTTTCCTTATTTGGCTGTTGGAAGAAAGGCTGTTTATTCTGACTCTTTCTAGAGTTTGAGTTGAGCTTAGGCTGGTACACAGATTTTGTTAGGTTGAGTTTACCTACCCTCAGAATGGGAGCTAATATGGCTCTCTGCTTAGCCATAAAGAATTCATGTCAGCCTGGGGCAGTGCCATGTGCCTGTAGTCCCAGCTACTTGGAGACTGTGGCAGGGGGATTGCTTGAGCCCAGTAGTTTGAGGCTGCAGTGCCTTATGATAATCACACCTGTGAATAGGCAGTGCACTCCAGCCTGAACAACTTAGCAAGACCGTGTTGCTTAAAAAAGAAAAAAAAATTATGTCACCCTTATAGTCAGTCCATCAAGCTTTCCTTAAATTCAATACCCTCTGTTAATTCCATGGGAAAGTATAATTTTTGTTTTGTCTCAGAGATTCTTGTTAACACAAAGGTCTTTTGTAGTCTTTTATATCCTAACCCATTAACATTTCATTTTATTGTTTTTCTTGCATTTGTGGGTATCTGTTGTGTGTTTAAATCTTCATACTTGGGAGAGCTCAACTTGGTTCTAGTGGTAGTCTTTGTTTTCTCTTAATTTGTTTTCCTCATTGTCTATTGTTACCTGTGCTTCTTTCAATTTATTTCCATTTTTCTGATGATTTTGCTTTTGTCTTCTGCATCTTTCCTAAGATCCACTATCTCAGGTTTCATCTCCTCCTCCTTTTGTCTTGTCATATCTTTCCTGTGTTTTTATACTTGATCCATTTCTTTTTTATAGTCATCCTTTATAGAAATTATTATTTTACAAAAAAATTATGTGTTTATCACATTTTTTATCTTCTTTATGGCCACCTGTGTGTAGTCTGTTGGTAAATTTTGCTGCTCTCTTCCACATGTTTATCTTACAGTATCTATGTATTGAGGCCATGCCAGTATCTTTTATTACTAGTAATTCAATGAGTTAAATTTCCCAGAGCAGCTATTTGCAGGAAGATCTTGATTAGGAGGGAGAGGCCAAGAAAATCTTCCAAGCTTTATAACTCAAAGATTCCCTCTTCTACTTCTACAACTATAGCACACCATTGTTTGTGATGCTTTGTTTAGCCCCAAGTCAGGTTCAGCAGGGTTTCTGCTGCCAATTTTGCTTACTTAATTTTGTACACCCTTGACAATAAGCAAATTAACTCTTTTTCTTTAGAAAAAGCAGTTTTGCTGCTTTTGAGATCCGCTATTATTGAACAGTCTTGCCACTTTTTTCATTCTCTATTATGCAAATTTTCAGGTCTCATCTGCTCTTGGTAGCTCATAGATGTCGTTAAATTTGCTTATTATATTGTTTGTAGGGGTTTTTTTTAATGTCATTTTTCTCATTACTTTTGTATGACTTCCAGAAGGGGGAAAAAATCCCCACTTACACAGCTATGTTCATATCAAAAGTCACCTAAAGGTGTTTTGGCAGAAATCTAAATTCTAACTCATGTCTCATAAGACAGTGTTTTATCTAGTCTCTTGGATAACATGAAATACAATTGTAAATGCAGTAGTCAAGGACTGAAAATGCTAAGTTTGCTAATTTTTCTTATCAAAGAACATATACAGAATATTTCCCAGTAGCTCCTACTAAAAGAAATTCTATTCAACTGCAATTGTTAGAGCTATTCAGCTGATTATCAAAATACTTTAATTCCTCATCTAAAAACTGATTGCATAATAAAAATAAACATCCTAAAACTCCAGAAATAGCCAGAGTGAACTGTAGAGTAGCCCCCAGCTTTTCTTAAGTGCACTAAGCCATGCAAGTATACCCAGTAGAGTTACATAAGCTATGAGGGGGTTATAAGTGCAAGGATATGTTTCACTGTGAAATTAGAGCAGGCATTGAAGTTGAAGGATGGCTCCTAGTGAGTTTTCTTTTGGGAACACTAAGTAATCATCAGTACAAAGGTCACAGAAGTATCTTATGAAGCCAACCAACCACCTATGGCTTTCTGTGGCTGTGGAACTGATCAAGTCCAGTGAAGACTGAGAGCATGGGGGCATGGACCAAAAAGAGAGAGAAAAACAAAGAAGAAACACACAGGGCAATAAATGTCATTTTTATATGGACATCATATTTTATAACATTATTTATTTTTAATATACCTTGAAAATGCAGAATGGTTAAGAATAATGAGGAATTTTGCCTTCAGCTTCTTCCTCTATTTTATCTGACTCCATATAGTGTATTGCTCCCCAACTTTTTCCCCTCACATGAAGAAAATGATAATTGTGTCTCTCTAAAGTAGACTGGAGAGGATTAGGGGTATCAGTTGGGGAAAAAAATGATTACCTTTCTTTAAATAATTATAAGAAAAACAAAATACAACTACTAGGGAAGATATTAAGTATACAATTTGTATAAAATTTCAACATAAAGTATTTTTGCAATTTTAATGAGACATTCGCGCTTGCTTTTCTGACCATAATATTTTAATAGTGGGTTTTGTGTGTGCAATGGGTATATACACTTCTTGGCTAAACTTAGGATTAAAAGAATAACAGGCAAAGTGTTTGTGACAGTGCCTACCAAATAGTAAATGCTATTTAACTGCATATAAAATTTTTTGGAAAATTTTAGTCTTCTTTTAGAGTCATCCAAAGTTTACAGCTATTGAAAAGTCCTCCAGGTTCATCCATGTTATAGCAAATGACAGAATTTCCTTCTTTTTAAAGGCTTAATAGTATTCCATTGTGTATATGCACCACATTTTCTATATCTATTCATCTGCTGAATGGTTGGTTTGTATTGTGGCTACTGTGAATGCTGCTGCAATAAACGTGGGAGTGCAAAGATCTCTTCAACATACTTACTTCATTTCCTTCGAATATATGCCCAGTAGTAAGATTGTTGAATCATATGGTAGTTCTATTTTTAATTTTTTGAGTAGTCTCTATACTATTTTCTATAATGACTGTACTAATTTAATTCCCACCAACAATGTACAAGGATTTCCTTTTCTCCACATCCTTGCCAAGATTTGTTATCTTTCATCTTTTTAAATAATAGCCATTCTAAGAGATGTGAGGTGATAGTCACTGTGGTTTTGATTTGCATTTCCCTAATGATTAGTGATGTTGAGCATTTTTTCATATACCTATTGGTTATTTATATGTCTTTCTTTGAGAAATGTCTACTCAGGTCCTTTGTCCATATTTTAATCAAGTTTTTTTCTTGCTATTAATTACTTTTGGATATTAACCCCTTATGATATGTATGGTTTGCAAATGTTTTCTCCCATTCCGTAGGTTGTGTCTTCATTCTATGGATGGTTTCCTTTGTTGTCATGGTAATCACCATGGGTTTTCTCATAGACTACTCCGCTATTACGTTTAAAATGCAAGTTCACCAGCCGGGCACGGTAGCTCACCCCTGTAATCCCAGCACTTTGGGAGGCTGAGGGTAGACTACTTCCCTATTACATTTAAAATGCAAGTTCACCAGCTGGGCACAGTAGCTCACACCTGCAATCCCAGCACTTTGGGAGGCTGAGGGGGGCGGATCAAGAAGTCAAGAGATCAAGACCATCCTGGCCAACATGGTAAAACCTCGTCTCTACTAAAGATACAAAAATTAGCTGGGCGTGGTGGCACACACCTGTAGTCCCAGCTACTCGGGAGGCTGAGGCAGGAGAATTGCTTGAACCCGGGAGGCGGAGGTTGCAGTGAGCCGAGATTGTGCCACTGCACTCCAGCCTGGCAACAGAGTGAGACTCCGTCTCAAGAAAAAAAATATATATATATATGCAAGTTCAATATATGTGTTCGTTTGTGTGCATCTGCGTGTGTGTGTGTTCCCCAAACCCCAAAGCAAAAACAGGGCAGCTTTTAAAAACGAATCTGTTTCAATAGAGCTGAAAGGATTATTAACAGATTTAGCAGTTTCCTCAAACCAAAGGATGTTTTATAATATTTATTCTTGCATTCTAAAAAATTTGATACATAACAATATAAAAGTCCTTAAAATTTATTGAAAGTGTAAGTAATATTTTTAGAACATATACTCATGTAACCAAATTCAGGCCAAAAGATAGTCTGAGAATGGAAATTTACATTCCAAACACACACTGAAATAGAGATGCAAAAATCCTAAACAAAATATTAACAAATAATATGATTGATCTCAGAAACAGTATTGAGTAAAAGAAGGAAGACACAAACACAGATATGTACAATTCCATTCACATAAAATTCAAAATCAGACAAAACTGTGTATTTTTTAGGAATGAATACATGGGTGGTAAAGCTATCAAGAAAAGTAAGAAAAGTATTATAAAAGTTGAAATAAAGCTAACCTTGGAGTTGAGGACTTGTGATTAAAGAGGTGTTCATGAAGGATTTCTTGGATGCAAAGCAGTCTTCTATCTTTTAGGTGTGGTCTCATAAAGTAAGAAACAGGTGGGGGGACTCTTCTTTATTTTTTCTAATCTCAGGAAAGTTTGTGTAGACTTGAATT
Organism: Pan troglodytes; assembly: GCF_028858775.2. Lineage (NCBI taxonomy): Eukaryota > Metazoa > Chordata > Mammalia > Primates > Hominidae > Pan > Pan troglodytes. The sequence goes on along the minus strand of NC_072408.2, from coordinate 52,136,789 downwards.
ATTATTTTTTTGAATGTCTAGTAGAACCAACCATTGAACCCATCTGGCCCTGACCTTCCCTATATGGAAAAATTTTAAACTACTGGTTCATTTAATGATTACAGGATTATCATTATAGTATTCACATAACATAATACTGTCAAATTATATTTTTAAATGAATTTTCCATTTTATCTAAACTTTCAATAATATTGGCAGAAAATTGTTCATAATATTCTATTATCTTTTTAATTTTTACAGCACCTATAGTGATTTCCTTTCCAATTATGATATCGGTTAGTTGTAACTGCATTATTTCCATCAGTCTCACCACAGGTATGTCAGCTCTACTAGTATTTTCAACAAACCAACTTTTGGATTTGTAGATCGTCTCTTCTATTCTGGTTTTATTTCATTCATTTCTGTTTTAAGTTATCCTTTCCTTCTTTCTTTTGATGTTCTATTTGATGTCATTTTCCTAACTTCTTTAGATGGGTGCATAGCTACATAATGTACAGACTTCCTTCTTTTCTACCATAAGCATTTATGAATATAATCTCCCTCTACATGCTGCTTTAAGTGCATCCCACAAGTTTTGATGTGTAGTATGGTTTAATATCATTGACTTAAAAATATTTTCTAATTTCATTTTGTCTTACTTGACATATAGATTACTTAGAAGTGTATCTCTTCATCTGTAATCCCAGCACTTTGGGAGGCTGAGGCTGGCAGATCACTTGAGGTCAGGAGTTTGAGACCAGCATGGCCAACATGGTGAAATCCCGTCTCTAATAAAAATACAAAAATTAGCTGGGTATGGTGGCACATGCCTGTAATCCTAGCTCCTTGGGAGGCTGATACAGGAGAGTCACTTGAACCCAAGAGGCAGAGGTTGCAGTGAGCCAAGATCGTGCCACTGCACGGGTGATAGAGTGAGACTCCATTACAAAAAACAAAAAATAAATAAGTAAGTGCATCTCTTAATTTCTGATATATAGAGATTTTCCTGTTATCTTTTTGTTGTTCATTTCTAGCCTAATTGTGTTGTGGCAAAAGAATATACTCATATGGTTTCAGTCATTTGAAATTTTATTGCATATGCTTATAGTCCAGTGCATAGTCAATTTCTATAAATGTCCCATGGATGCTTTAAAAGAATAGAGGTTCTGTGGCTGCTGAGTATATTGGTCATTCAGTATACTGTTAAAGCTGCCTTTAAGGTTTTTCTTTTTATTACTGATGTTTTGCATATTCACTATGATGTATCTCAATGTAGTTTTTTAATTTACACTGCTTGGGATTCACTGAACTTCTTAAATCTGTACTTTACTGTCTTATTAGTTCCAGATAATTCTCCATGTTTTCTCTTTCTCTAGTTTCCTAACTGCATTCTATATGTGTCCTCATCTATAAAATGAAAATAATAACAGTACTTATCCCACATGTAAGTACTTGTTGATAAAATATAAAATGCTTAATACACAGTACTCAATGATTGATAGCTATTGTCATTACAACACTTAAAGTGAATTTTCCCCAACTTTCCTTAATGTCATAAAGTTTTAGAAATATGCAGATAAATTCAGAGATAAGCAGAAATTAAATAATCACTAGCTAGGCAAAGTGGAAAACTGAAGCACTTTCCATTAGAAATCAGTAGAGCAAGTGGTTATCATCATGCCCTTAAAACCAAAAAGGGCCAGGTTAAACTCTCTTTACAATCTAGAGGAAGCTACTTAACTTCTTCAAGCCCTGGAATCCTCATTTGTTAAATGAGACTAGTTATCATACCTGACAGCTTGTTCTAAATTTTAAATGAAATTCTACAATGCATTTAATATTTCAATAAAAGGCAAAGATGAAACTATTACAAAAGAAAAAGCATTATAATGATACCCAATTTTAATACTCTGAACTTTCTATGAGGGGAAATAACTATTTCAGAACTTTCTTGAGATGTGTATTCAGCAAATAAATTTGCTAAGGTATATTTGCAGTATTCACTCAGCATTTTTAACCCTGTTATATGTCAGGCACTGATAGGTGCCAGAGGTATAAAGATCAATGCTCTTGAATAATTCACAGTAGATGATCCAGATATTTCATCAAATAAGTACAATACAATGTGAGCCATGAGATGGTAGAGAACTATACAAAAGGCTATGAGAACACAGATTTCACATAAAAGACATTTAATATAAGCAGAGATGTTCCAGCCAATGGGAATGGGAGGTTGAGGTGTATAACATGGGAACATTTGCTATTAGGCTGAGCATCTCTAATCTGAAAATTCAAAATCCAAAATCCTCCAAAATCCAAAACTTTTTGAGTACTGACATGATGCCACAAATGGAAAATTCCACACCTGACTTCATGTGATAGATCACAGTCAAAATGTAGGTGCACAACACATAGTCTATTCAGTGTTCCCAAGGGAAAAATAAATTACCTTCAGGTTATGTGTATAAGGTATATATGAAACATAAATGAATTTTGTTTAGACTTGGGTCCCAACTCTAAGAGTATCTCATTATACATGTACAAATATTCCAAAATCCAAACATATCTGAAATCTGAAACTTTTAGTCCCAAACATTTTAGATAAGGGATATTCAACCTGTATTTGTGAAACAGCTGTAACAAAGGGTATGTACTATGGAGTAGTGACAGACGCCACTTGAAGATTTGGGGCCATACTTGCAGGTGTAAACGTGTTATGTTGAGGGGTTTGGACTGTTACTGCATAGATACTGGGAAGCTTCTGAAATGTTCTATGGCCCCAAAACAATGACATTTCTACTTTTTGGAGAATAACTGACATAGTAAACAAGATGGACTGACTAGAGTGAAAAACGAAGGCCACCCAGTTAGAACATTATTATAATCATCAAAATAAAGAAGACATAAAAAATAGTCATCAAATGTTTTCAATGCATTGGGATAATGCTCTTCCAACTTAGAATAACTGCTTCCCAGATTTGCTATTGCCTCCTAAATGTGAAAATTACATTATTATTTACATAGAATAAAAATGTATTCAATTCCTTTGCGATATTTTATAGAAAAATAAATTAGTTTCCTTTTGAAAATCATATGCAAAAAATTCATTTTATTATAACCTATCATTCATTTTATTATAATGGAATTATAAAGGTTATAGAAAAAATATCCATCTTCCCTTTTTAGAAAAGAACACTAGTCCTTTATGTTCCCCTGCCACAGGGGAGGCATTGGAAACAATGATCAGCTCAGATTAAAACCCTATTGTACTGAAAAACTCAGAATCCTGACTTAACTAGTCTAAGGAAATGCCAGTAAGGCTTATTAGAAAAGGGAGGCTTGGTATAAAAGCATAAAGAATTGAGTTCAACCCCCTCCACTCTTCACCCTATCCTGCTGCCCAAACACCCTTAGTTAAGGAGTGACCAGCTCTTTGATCTCTTCTCTTTTAAAATAACCAAATAGCTCTTGTTTTGACTCCATGGCTAAACTCCATCCTTGCAACAGGAGTTTTATTTCTACATTGGTAGTTGAGTTTCTAACAAAAAAGACAATTTAATATATTTTGTAATATGTTCTAAAGACTAAATTTAAATAATTTCATGGCTATTCTGACTTCTTTCCATAGTAAAATTTTTCTTTTGTAAGAGACGGCCTATGTACACAGGCAGAGTAAATTAACTCCTGCCTCAAAGTTGCTGAGAAAATGAATTGCTTAAGAAGATTAGAGTCATTTTCTTTACTTAGAGGTATTCTTGACAACCCACACTGAAATTACACAAGATTAACTCCATTAACACCATTTCCCATTCTTTAAACTAGTAGCTTTTTAGAAAGCAGCATTTAGACTGAATAGTTCAAAGCATATTTTAAGAGGAGATCTCAAGATGCTTAGAAATGCTAAATAAGTATCATTTAAGGATTTAGAATGGAGTGCTGAGAGGTCAAGTAACATATTATTGGTCATACAGTGAGCTGTAAGTGAAATGAAAAGATGCTGCTTGTTTTTCTCTTTACCATTTAGTCTGCATATTCCACTTGCAAGTGGCATTTCAAATCAAATGAAAACAAGAGATATTAACACTGTTAATCCCTCAAAGAAAGGGATATTATTTATTTTTGTCTTTCCCATAGCATTTTGTAAAGTACCTTACACTTATTCAAATATTTGTTGGTTATTATGCCATATATTTGACATTACTTTGTGGCCCATTAAATATACATAAATCAGAGGGCTTAGAAAAACAGATTAAAACAGTACTATAAGACAGAATCTTTCTGAAACTAGAAAGCAAAATCTATTAACACAGGCCCTAAACTTTAAACTAGTTATCCTAGCTGCCACTGGTGTCATTAAAATGTACAATGCATAAAAATCTCTCTCTCTCAGAATGTTGTCATGAGCCACCAAAACCATTCTGAACAAATGCAATCATAACCCATTAATTCCCTTAAATTTCCCTCTTTGATCTTTATGTAATCGTCAATGTTTTTAACTGCAAAATAATACACAAATACACTCATGTTTGAAATTCAAACATCAAAAGTAAATGGAGGAAAAAATTCCCATTTTCCTACCTCCCCATATCTTCCTCCAACCTCTTTTCCTACCCTTACATTAATGTAAAAGACTTCGCATTAAATTATATAGTTTCATTTTCTTTTTGTTCTCTTAAAGATTACTCCCAGGTAGAAAACGTTAAGGAACATTGACCTAGACAGCTCTTAAAGATCCTAATTTGAATGAACTACTGAATCCCCAGATTTAGAAATAGTTGTTTCTACTACTACAAAAAAAAAAAAAACCTCTAAAAATATGAATTGTAATTACTTTATGCTAAGACTAAGTCAGATCAGACCTCAATGGAAAGTCATTAACCATTTTATTATAAAAATTTTATCAGGGAGCATAGTAAAGTAATACTAACTGTAATAATACTAGCTGAAATTTACTGAGAATTTGCTAGGCACCAGACATTGTTCTTAGTGTTTCATAAGACTTGCTAAAATCAACTATCAGTAAAATTTTAAGATATAGCATGTGATCATCAATGCCTCTGCTCATAATGTCTCAAATTTGTATATATTTCATAATTTTGTTTGATGCAATACTATCCTGGACTGAAAAATGATAACTAACAGTACTTCAAGTCCAAGAATTCTACAACAGAATCAGTGGGTTACTGAAGTCGCATATTAAAGCAGTGGTAGAGCCCATCTCTGATTTCAGGGATTCTCAACTGTACCAGTATATTTCCCATACTCTAATCATTCATGTATTGGTATCATAATTACTGCTATGTCTATACTATTACTTATTTAATACCTTTAAATTGATTCTACCTCTTTAAAATTAAATTTAGTTTTAAAGGAAACATAATACCATCACATAAACAGGAAGCCAGAATTGATTACCATAAATAAAAGGGAAGATAAATTCAATAAAACAATGCAATCCTATTACATTCTAGCTACATATTATATTGTTGACTGCTGATGTTTCTGAGCCTGAGGCCTGCATAGTTGGCTAAAAAGGTAAATCAGCCAATGTTGATATATGTAAATAGTATCAATCAGCTTTCTCCTTCCTTAAACAGAATGATTGATGTGAGGACTGAAAGTATATTGAAAAAGAACAAGTTTCTCACTATGCTTTTTCAATGATATTTGTGCCAGGTACCATCTAAAACACCTCCTATGATCTATAATGATTTTACATATTATTATGATACAAATCCCAAAATACTTTGGGAAAACTCCAAAATGATTTGGGGATTTCCTGAAGGGATCCCCTTTACTTTATATTTTGGTCTCAGAATCAAAAGGTATCTTGTCTCTCTCAAGACATGCCCCAATATGCCTATTAAATCAATGGCAAGTTATATCAAGTTGGTAGAAATGGAAGTTATATTTTAATTTTTAGTTTAGTTTTTTTTTTTTGAGGCGGAGCCTCGCTCTGTCACCTAGGCTGGGCAATCTCGGCTCACTGCAACCTCCACCTCCCGGGTTCAAGCGATTCTCCAGCCTCAGCCTCCCAAGTAGCCCAGCTAATTTTTTTATTTTTAGTAGAGACAGGGTTTCAGCATCTTGGCCAGGCTGGTCTTGAACTCCTGACCTCGTGATCCACTCGTCTTGGCCTCCCAAAGTGTTGGGATTACAGGCGTGAGCCACCGTGCCTGGCCTAAATGGAAGTTAATATCCAAAAACTTGTTCTCAGAAGGCAAATGTTAGGTAGATGAAAAGAGTACTGATTTAAGAAGCATAATCAAGCTCAACCACACGCTATTTTGTTTGACCTTGATTAGGTTAGTAAACTACTCAGGTATGTTTCCAATCTGCAAAATAAGGGAAGATAATACCTCCACACAGGGTGGGAATATGGATTAAAGTGTGAGATACTGACATAATAGATACTCAGAAAATGTTAGTTAAATCAAAAGTTACATGACTTTCAGTTTTTTACAACTCACAAAAAAAAAATCAAGGTGTTTTAATCTTAATATTAGTAAAAGACCTCAATTTGTTTCACCTAACCGACTCCCAGGCACTACTGCTAGCTCAGCGTCAAACAACCTTGGCAATTAAAACTAATTCAAATATAGCAATGAGGGAGGCATCACACAACCTGACATCAAACTAAACTACAAGCCTATAGTAACCATAACAGCATGGTACTGGTACAAAAACAGACACATAGACCAATGGAACAGGTTAGAGAACCCAGAAATAAAGGCCACACACCTACAGCTACTTGATTTTTGTTAAAGTCAACAATAACAAGCAATAGGGAAAGGACTCCCTATTTAATAAATGGTGCTGGGATAACTGGTTAGCCACATCCTGAGGATTGAAACTGGACCCCTTCTTTTTACCATATACAAAAATCAACTCAAGATGGGTTAACAATGTAAATGTAAAACCTAAAACTATAAAAACCCTAGAAGAAAACCTAGGAAATATCATTCTGGACAAAAGACCTAACAAAGATATCATGACAAAGACTCCAAAAGCAATAATTGGAACAAAGCCAATAATTGACAAGTGAAGGCTGGGCATGGTGTGGCTCACGCCTGTAATCCTAGCACTCTCTGAGGCCGAGGTGGGTAGATCACTTGAGGTCAAGAGTTTGAGACCAGCCTGGCCAACATGGTGAAACCCCGTCTCTAATAAAAATACAAAAATTAGCCAGCTGTGGTGGTGGCCACTTGTAATCCCAGCTACTTGAGAGGCTGGGGCAGGAGAATGGCTTGAACCCAGGAGGAGGAGGTTGCAGTGAGCCGAGATTGCACCACTGCACTCCAGCCTGGGTGACAGAAGGAAACTCCATCTAAAAAAAAAAAAAAATTGACAAGTGGGACCCAATTAAACTAAATACCTTCTGCACAGCCAAAGAAACTATCAACAGAGTAAACTGACAATCTACAGAATGGGAGAGAATATTTTCAAAGTATGCATGAACAAAGGTCTGATATCCAGAATCTATGAAGAACTTAACAAGCAAAAAATTATCCCATTAAAAACGGAAGAAAGGACATGAACAGATGTCTTCTCAAAAGAAGACATCCATGGGCCAAAAGCATATGAAAAAATGCTGAACATCACTAATCATTAGGGAAATGCAAATCAAAACCACAACGAGATACCATCTCACACCAGTCAGAATGGCTGTTATTAAAAAGTCAAAAAATAACAGATGTTGGGGAGGCTGCAGAGAAAAGGGAATGCTATACACTGCTGATGGGAATATAAATTAGTTCAGCCTCTGTGGAAAGCAGTTTGAAGATTTCTCAAAGAACTTAAAGCAGACATACCATTTGACCCAGCAATCCCATTATTGGTTATATACCCAAAGGAATATAAATTGTTCTACCATAAAGACCATGCATGCATATGTTCATTACAGCACTATTGACAATAGCAAAGACATGGAACCAACCTAGATGCCCATTACAGTGGACTGGATAAAGAAAATATAGTACATGTATACCAGATAATACTACACAGTCATAAAAAAGAACAAAATAATGTCTTTCCAGCAACATGGATGTAGCTGGAGGCCATTATTGTAAGCAAATTAATGCAGGAACAGAAAACCAAATACCAAATGTTCTTACTCATAAGTGGGAGCTGAACTTTGAGTACACTTGGACTCTAAGAAGGGAACAATAGGCACCACGGCCTACTTGAGGGTGGAGGGTGGGAGAAGGATGAGGATAGAAAAACAACCTATCAGGTACTATGCTCATTATCTGGGTGATTAAATAATTTGTATGCAGAACTCCCACAAAATGCAATTTACCCATGTAACAAACCTGCACATGTACCCCCAAACCTAAAATAAAAGTTGGAAGAAAAAATAAAAATAAAGCAAAACTTTGGAAATGGGGCTATAGAAGGTCAGCAAAGGGTAGGTTTGAGATGTTTGGGTAGGTTAAGTGGGCATTTTGATGACACAGCTTCTCCTTCAGCATGTTTAATTGGCATGTGATGTTTAAAGGACATCCTTGCAGTTTAAGATGACACTTTAAAAATAAATTAACTCCTAATAATGAGGTGAAGAAAAAAAAAAACTAATCCAAAGATCATGCTTATGAAGGTCTGAAATGCCCCAGCAAAACTGCAAAAACCTAAGTGACTAGTCATCAGTTGGTCCAAAGCATACTATTAATAAATAAAAGTCCTTAAACAAAAAAAGTTTAACATGGCATCTTATTGGCATATAAAATAATATTCCACATGAATGATATCTCAATACATTTTATGGTGATGAAATAAACTTAGTGTTCCTTTATACACTGCTGAAGTATTTACTAAATAAATCAATAAATGTCTAAAATTATAGTGCCATCTGCAGGCAAAGAAAGTAAAATCAATGATATATTTTCATGCTTTCGTATTTTCTGATTGCTATTCAAAACTTTTAAAAACTAGGATTTAATAATGTATATAACTCATTTTATGATTACATTTATAGGATACGATTTATCATATAAAATAAAACATTTTTTCTAAATTTTTTTTACTACCTAATAGAGGATCACTTCATTCTCAATATAACATTAAAATGATGGCAGTAATCCAAAGAAAATCAATGGTACTACAATATCCAATTTTGTGTATTGAGAATTATTTATTGCCAAAACATATAACAAAAAAAACTTTTTAGTATTAAAAAAAATCCAAATACCCCATCATCTTAACAGGAAGGCATTTTCATTTATTTGCTTTTCTCTTCCAAACTTGCATCTGCAGACACTTACTTAACAATAACTAAGTGCCAGGCACTTTTTAAAGTTGCTTTACATATATTAACTTAGAAAATTCTCACAGTAATCCTATGAGGTAGGCAATGTTAACATGCCCATTTTACAGATGTTGAAACCGAAGCCCATGAGTTTAAATAACTTTCCCAAGGCTGCAGTGCTATACATGGCAGTGCCAGGGTTCAAACTGGGTTAGTTTGTCTCCAATATCTGTGCTTTTAATCACTATGCTAACATGTCTCTTATTTGTGAAAGATGAATTCAGAGTATTATTGCAGTTGTAACATATGTGTTCTACTTTTAGGGGGCAACATTTTCTCATGAAACTAAATTGTTCATTGCTTTTTTAAATAACTACATATTTTACCATCAAGTTGATACACATCATTTTACTTACTTTAGTTACGTAATGCTGGACTTTGAAAACTGTTTTTAGTGTCTTTAATTGTATATGAAAATATTGCAATAAGCAAATTTTGCATTGCATATAGCTTCTCTTCCTTCTTTTGGATTTTATTTCCTAATGCTAACATTTCCCAAAATGGTTAAACTGGCTTAAGTATATATATCACATTACTGATATATAATGCTCCATACTGCTTTTTAAATTTCATCATTATATCTTACCAACAATGAAAGAAATGCTCAGATCTTCCTAAATCAATACATGTCTACATGCCAGTCATTCCTCCCCCACACACCCTCATATTTAACTGATATAAAATGGTGAAGGATGATTTATAATGTGGGATAGTTAAACCAACAAAAATTAAAATTTTCAAATGGGCACAATGTTTTGTTCCTCCAGCAACAGAAAATGTGGAGATAATCCTATTATTTGTCATTTATGAAGTTGTAATTGTCTTGATTCTATCAGTAACCACACACAAAAAAATCAACAACATACTCAAAATCACTAGTAAGTGTCAGAGCTAGAATCTAAGAATGAATCTGTCTGACTCTAACACCTGTTTTAGATAATATGAAAAAATTACGAATGGTCAAGAGGGTCAGCGTATGCCAAGATATAAAAATTGGATGAGAAATTGTATTTCAATCTTCATCAAAGATTACTTATCTCACAAAGAGGTAATAACTACTCTGGGGTACCTATCACAAACAGAGGTATGGCATTTCCCTTGTATATTGTTCTGATCAATAATTTCAAAAACAGGAAAGGAGGACAATAATAATTAGCAAAATGCTTCATCTATCTTTCTCTCCAACATTTGCTTCACTGCGACCTAATTTTACTAGTGTTCTAAGCAAGGAGCTGGAGGATATGAATATTCACAACTTTTTTTCTTAAATGTTATCTTGCAGTATTATATATATTCCTAACGGTTTTAAAAGATTGTAACTTTATGACACAGAATAAAGGTCACTGAAACATATAATAGAAAAAAAACACAGGCTTTGGGGTCACATGGACCTTAAATTTGGACCCTGACACTTACATATCCTCTATAAAATTACAGTATCAAATCCTAACTTCTCAGGATGCTGTGAAAATTAAAAGAGATAACAATTATGAAGTTCCTAACACATGGAAGGTGCTTAAGACATTTTAGCCCCCTTTCCTTCAAAGAGTGACATATATATGGTTATACCAAGGGTATCAGTTTTAAACGTCATGCTTCATTATTTCCTTCAGACAAACGGTAGCATAGCATGAAGCATCAAGATCAAAAGAGATCAAAAGAGACAAAGCTGTTTCACCAATGTGGGAACCTTTCGTTTTGACATCAATGTCATGATCTTCCATTAGTTGGTATGAGAGATTACGGGGATGTTTCAAAATCTGTCTATAGCAACCTGGTACATTCAGTTTCAGAGTAGGTACTTTAAACCTACATGTCTGTAGTCCATCTCTGCTAAGTATGTCATGGTACCACTGCCCTACTTTGTTCTTCGGGTACTGAATATTGTATCCAAGTATTGGAAGAACCACCTGTGAAAGAAAAGAGGGAAAAAATATGAAAATAGCCTTCAAAAAGATACATGATCATATTTTTAATGTACTTTTATGACTGTGACCTGGATTTGTAAAAATAGTCTCAGAATATAAACACCACAATCAGCCTAAAACATGCTTTAAATAATATGCTATGATATTTTTATGCTGCCAAAGAAAATAGCTAACTAAAATCAAGGACTCACAATAACTAAGGTAACCAACTCAAATCAGATATTATTAAACAATCCACTATTTAAGAAGTTGTACACTTAATTAGCTGATAAAGACTTAATCTCTATAAAATAAAGCATGTACTTTCTATAACACAAAGAGTAACCTCTACTGCTCAGTCACATTACCGGTATTTTGGTGGACAATTTTAAATTTTCTTATTTCTTCCAGAACAAGAAAACAAACACATAGCAACACATTCCATGTTTATTTTCTTAGCTGCTTGTGAGTAAACACTGCATTTTGTGGGGTGTTCTTCCTTTGCTGGTGTCTTCTAGACAGTTTTCTTGAACAGTACCAAAAGGTAGTCAAGAAAAGGAAGAAGGTAAAAAATTCAAATATACACAATATGAAAGAATCTGAAATTCACTATGCTAAGTGAAAGATGCCAGACACAAAAGGCCATATACTGTAGTATTCCATTTATATGACATTATTTCAAAGGCAAAACCATTGTGACAGAAAACCGATCAGGGGTTGCCAGGGGTGAGGGATGGGAATGGGCGCAGGAAAATTTGGAGAGGGGAGGAAACTGTTCTTTATGATTGATATTTGTGGTGGCCACACAGTCCTACATTTATCAAAAATATGTTTATCAAAGCCTATACAATTGTAAACTAAGTGAATTTAATTGTATATAAATTATACCTTAATTTAAAAGTTGTTTAATAAAAAAAGAGGAGGGGAACTAGTCAACTTTTTGCTTTTTGGGGACAATGTCTACACTTAGATCTAAGTGATAGTAATTTTTAAGCAAATTTACCTGATGTATTGCATACATATTAGCTGATCCCTCCTCTTCAGTTACCAGGTGAATCTAGTTTTAAAAAACATGAAAATATGAATGATTCCCAAATGTTCCAAATTTCTGCCACTTTCAATTTTCCCTAACTCTATTATATATAAATCAGTTCCTATGCTGAATATACATAAACCCAAACAAGATCTTATCATAATTTGTTTCTGGAGGAGTAGACTACATAAAAATTAGAATGATTCTTCCTGCTTTAACCACTAATCACTGAATTTGGATAACATGGAGAAAGGTGGGCTGCTGAAAACCCTGAGGCAATACTTTCACCTCAATCACCAGCAATCTTTTTCTAAACCACAAAGTTTTTCTTTATTAGGCTGAATTGAAAATCTGCTTCTATAATATCAATCCACTCCCCACCCCCACTAATCTCTGTCCCCCGAAAATATAATACTCTATACAGAACTGATTTTTCTCTGGCTGGATGTGGTAGCTCACATCTGTAATTCAGTGCTTTGGGAGGATCGCTTGAGGCCAGGAGTTTGAGACCAGCATGGACAACATAGGGAGACCCTGTCTATATAAACAATTTTTTTTAATTAGCCAGGTGTGGTGGCACATGCCTGTAGTGCTAGCTACATAGGAGACCCAGGCAAGAGGATCGCTTGAGCCCAGGAGCTAAAGATTGCAGTGAAACATGATGGTGCCACTGCACTCCAGCCTGGGTGACAGAGCAAGACTCTGTCTTTAAAATAAAATTGAAAAAAAAAATTTAAAGAGGTGGTATTTCTCAGCATTTGTTTCATAGAATGGTAACAGGTGTCACATACAAGATGAAAAAAAGGTGCATGACAGATTAACTCTATGAAATGTGGCTCTAGGATATCACAGAATAAGCAGTTCTGCTTTCTCTTATACATGAAAGCTCAAACAGAAAGGCAGCTATTCTCTCTTCACAAGGCTTCAGCGCATTCTCATATTCCTAAAGCATTCATCACACGGTAGTGTCCAGAGCCCCTCTAAATCTACCTGATTTCCCCTCAACTCTCCCTAGTCTTATCAATAATGTTGCTCCTTTTTGTTTTTAATTTAGGGTTTTTTTGTTTATTGGTAACTAACCTCTTTCAATTACTGCACTCAGAAACAGAAACAAAGCTCCAGATGTGATCTGATCAAAATACAAGAGACAGACTACATGGAATTATGATCTCTCTTGCATCACCACTTCTAGCCTTTTTTCTTTCACAGAGTCATAAGTATACCTACATACTGTGATTTAAGTAATTTATGAAAACATCGAATAAACATGGTCAGGTATAAAACACCATGCTTTGTCTTTAAAGAATTCCCTCCAGGTTGATATCCAGCAATTCATGAACAAACATGCTTTCCTTGTATGGCTGCTCCCCAACTATAAATTCACCTAAGTTTTTAATTGTCTAACACACATTTCTCCATCTTGCCCACACACACACACACAAAGAAAAGTTACCAAGTGATTTGAAATGTAGATATACCTGTTAGTCTAGTAACTCTATCAAAAGAAGGAATCAGATTAGTTTTCTATAATTTTTAATTGTAGATGCATATTACATGCCCCATATACCATTTATTAAGAATTTTATTTTTTCCTTTTCATATTTTATATTTTGGGCCTCTAAGTCCTGCCTTTTCTTTCCTCAGTGCTAACTAATAAAATAAGTGATCAATCTTAAAATATATAGAAACATTGATTTTGCTGCTCATAAAAGGAAATTCTGCAAAATATGTAGGAGAAAATGTTTTCTCTTCTCCTATAGCTCCAAAAAGAAAGCAGCTAAAATTCCAATCACAAAACTATCCTTGTAAATGTTATTCTGAATGAAGAAGTCTTATAAAACTCATGCATTTCAAAAATTGTTGTATCTTGTGAAAGTAATCTTTAACTTCCAAAAATCTGAATTAGAAATGGATGACTTACTAATTAGTGTGCTTTCCAATATTTAATTGGACATGTTTTCTGGGAGGTGTTAAGAAATGATAACGATTTTTTATTATTTATCAAAAGGGGATCATTGACATATCTCTTCTCCCCCACATGAGGTAAAATAAAACTTATAATGCTACTAGATTTCTTTTCACACAGTTTGAGTCTGTATCTCAATTAAATTACCATTCTTAGTAACATATGCTGCCTCCTAGTGACCATTTTCTTATCATTTCTTTCCTATTAGGTTGGAGCACAAGTAATTGCAGTTTTTGCATATTCATCCATTTAATGAAAAAGTGAAGCCAACATCTGATGTTCTGGCTTATGCAATCTTTACTCCCTCTTTTCAAGTAGCGGCACTCTCATTTTCCAGGGGACCTCTCCCAGGTGTCAGATGTGGATTAGGGTCCCAGGAAGGAGCCCCAGGAATGCAGGTTTAGTCAATCACATACTGCAGTTCACACTTTCTGGTTTGGTTCTGTACATATGATCCAGGCCAGGCCATTCCTAGCCACTGAGACTCAATTACACAGCTTTTGTTGACACTGTTGAGAAAGAAAAATCATTTTTCTGCAGAGAAGCAAGTCTAGAGTGGTGAGAAATAAGCCTAGAGTCGTTAATAATAATCTTGCCACCAAAGGTGTAAGCTAGACTGGGAATGGATCTAACAGAGAAAAGCAGAGCTGAATGATGAAAAAAAGGAGATCGTTTAGGACACTTAAGTCCCAAATACAGCTGTGCCTGAATCAATCATGGGCTTTCAGTTATGAGGACCAATAAATTCCCATGTTTCTTTAAATTACTGTGGGTTTGAGGTGGGTTTCTATTACTTAAAACCAAAAAACCTTAATTAATACATCAAGAATTCTGACATTAATTTAGATAAAGTTTGCTTTATGTAGAGTTCAGAGTCTGTTTTACCTCTATTTTTGAAAAACTGGACCATGTTCTAGTTCTCACTACAGACTGCTTCTCTATACTCCATGATTTTTCTAGTAGAGACCAAACGGGGCTAGGAGTTAAGCAGCCGGGTCTTTTTAATTCCACTACTTGTGTGACTCTGAATCTGTCTACTCTCCAATCTGGGACCCAATTTTCATTTCTATAAAATGGGAATTAAAAAAGAGTGTCTGTAAAATCCTTTTGTTCTCTAAAATTCAATGATTTTACTGTTACATACGAAAGTGTTACTCAAATTTTCGCTAATTTTTAAAATTTATGAGACTGACATGATAAAGTTGGAGAATAATAATTTGTTCTTTTTGTATTACAGCACTATCAAATGAATTTCCTTGCATGATTTATGGAACCCAGTTTCATTAGTTCAAACTCACAGAGATAAAAACAACTGGATGGCCGGGTGCGGAGGCTCACGCCTGTAATCCCAGCACTTTGGGAGGCCGAGGCGGGCGGATCACGAGGTCAGGAGATCGAGACCATCCTGGCTAACACGGTGAAACCCAGTCTCTACTAAAAATACAAAAAAATTAGCCAGGAGTGGTGGCAGGCATCTGTAGTCCCAGCTACTTGGGAGGCTGAGGCAGGAGAATGGCGTGAACCCGGGAGGCAGAGCTTGCAGTGAGCCGAGATCGCGCCACTGCACTCCAGCCTGGGCGACAGAGCGAGACTGTCTCAAAAACATAAAAAAATAAAAAATAATAATAAATAAATAAATAAAAATAAAAAATAAAACTGGACAAGGAGGAAATGGAAGGACCAAGCTTTATAATATAAACTATATTATAACTTCACTAATATAAATGTCTCTAAGACATTGTTAAGAGGAAATTATGAATCATATTTAGATAAAATCACATTTCTATAAAAGAAATACACACATTACATTGTTCCATATACCATTTTAAAAATCATATTCCTTCTCCTCTCCGTATTTTAAGTTTTGAGTCTCTAAGTCCTACCTTTTCTTTTCTCGGTGTTAACTAATAGAATAAAAATAGATTTTCAATGGATATTTATGTGAAAACATACAGAAAGGTCTAGAAAGACACATAACAAACAACAGAGGTTGAGTCTCTGGAGGAAGCACAGGGAATCACATTAGGACGCTAGCAGGGATGGCAGCCTCATCTGTAATGTTTTTATTTTTATTTTTAGGCACAGTCTCGTTCTGTTACCCTGCCTGGAGCGCAGTGGCGCGATCTCGGCTCACTGTGACCTCCGCCTCCCAGGTTCAAGAGAGTCTCCTGCCTCAGCCTCCTGAGTAGCTGGGATTACAGGCGTGCACTATCACACCTGGCTAATTTTTGTATTTTAGTAGAGATGGGGCTTCACCATGTTGGTCAGGCTGGTCTCAAACTCCTGACCTCGTGATCTGCCCGCCTCGGCCTCCCAAAGTGCTGGGATTACAGGTGTGAGCCACCATGCCTGGCCTTGATTTTTATTTTTATGGGCTGTTTTGTGCATTATTTGTGTAATCTTTTTTAAAATGGGTTTTTTAAAGGAAGCTTTACTACCTATATATCTTTCACTCCATACCACTATTTTTATCTTTCCATTTACCAACATGTGTTAAGCCTAAACTGACAGCAGACTTGAAGCAGGAGATAAGTAAATATAAGTACAAATAGATAAATAAATTACATGTATGTTTAAAGTGTTTCTATAATCAGGGCTTTTGAAAATTCATGTTCTGGTATAGTAACTATTCTTGGAAAACTCTGATGGAATGATACTTACTTTACTATTTGGGAAATTCTCGTCATCAATGTCTTCATCCAAACAGACCAAATCACCCTGCACTACTCTTGCTCCATAGGTTTCAAGTCTGTAAGATACTGCCTCATTCCAAATTTTGCTGGTATATGCGTGAACATAGAATATGCGCATGGAATGGGGTAAAGAGAACCATGCCTGGATACAACCTTCCTCGGTCATGCCAAAGCGGTGCAATGCCTCCAACAATGCTCTCTCACGCACTTTGAATTCAGGCATCAATGAAAGTGTGCCTTTAGCATCCTCTGAAACAAAAGGTAAATCAGGTATAGTTAGCCACTTTTATTTAAAGGCCAGTTATAAAGGCTTTTGTTCTAATCTCAAACTGAGGCAATGAACATGGGTATTAAGATGATATTCAACACTTTCAGTTAAACCTAGCTACACTTGAAGAGCTTTAAAAAAAATAATAAGCATAATATGGCCCTACTTTCACTTTCCCTGCTATTAAAAAAAAAAAAGCCAAGAATCCAACATTAGTAACAGCTTACTAAAGTCCCTTACTTCAGAATAGAGATAATCTAATGAAGTTATTCACAGGACTGTTAAAACAAAATCAAACAAACAAACAAAAAACCTAAAGGATTAAATAATTTAATTGCTGAGCTAGCAGAGGCTTGGGTTTTTTAAAGAGCTATTCTGGACATAAACACAGAATTTTTTTACTAAGAAAGGGTTGAGATCTGGAGCCTTCAGGCACACTATTATGCCTCACAAATGCACTTTGAAATGTATATGACTGGAATCTACCACAAAGATGCTTATTCACGTATGGCCTTGGAATTGGCATTGAAATAGATGTACCAGGTGTTTCTTATGCATATGAATGTTTAAGAATCATTGCCATAAGGAAATTATCATCTCGGGACTCTACAACAGACACAAACAAGTCACTTTGAATTTTCCTTATTATTACTTAAATTACTCATAAGAGTTAGAAGTGTCCACACTGTTTACACATTGTGGTATGGCACAAAAATACTACTTTCCTGTGAATAGCTGCACATATGTAATATGTACATAATTAAAAATAATAAATATTTGAAAACTGACATCCTTTATTTCAATATAAGTGAAATTCAGTATGTCGGTCAGATATCTGAATGAATCTGAAGTGGTGTGCTTGGTGTTTTTATTATTTAAATAAAGGTAATATTTAAAATATTATAAATAATATTATTTAAATAAAGGTAATATTTATCTGTATGTAGTACACGCGAGGCATTATTCCAAGGGCATATCTAAATCTCATAATACTCTTTTAGGTACTGTGATTTGCTTCAATTTACAGATAAGGAAACTAACACAATGATGTCAAATCACTTGCACAAAATCATACAGTTGGGAAGTATTAAAGTTGAGAGTTAACCCCATGCAGTCTGACTCAAGCCATACTCATAACCACTTTTCCTTAGTGGTTTTCATCAAGCATTCTATATGTATTCCATCATATTGACCTAACGTTTTAAAAACTGACAGGGCTAATTGGCAGCTAGAATGAAAATAATGTGTAAAGTTTGGAATATCATAAATGAACTTTTATTTATTTGTGTTTGTATCTCTCCCAGCTGCAATTAATTATATTGCCATCAGTGCCAGATTCGAATTTGGAACTCTCTCTTCAGAGGATTTCAGCCAAGAAAAACTAAGAAACTATTTCTCCCATTGCCCCTACCCCTAGACAAGACTTAGCATAGACAAAAAATCTTCCAAATCTGACCAAAAACGAAGTGAGTGCCTAAGTCATGTAATAAAAGTGTTCAGTATGTAATATACTATAATTTATTTCTTATCACATTTATGTTACAATAAATGCTCTCCTGCTGATAAAACATTTATAGTGTGTATCTGTATCTGCATGGTTATGTACAGGATAAAGAAACGTAAATACCAGTTTGAAGAAAATACTTCTTTGCTCTATTTACAGGATCATCCAAGTCTTCTGGTGTAAGAAACAATTTTATGGCTTTCATCTTAAAAAATCAAGCAAGTGAACATGTGTTAATGAAAATGTCAAATTACTTTCTTAAAAAAAAGATGCAAATTCTCTAGCATCCTAAAAGAATAGGGATTTAATAATTATACTTGATGCTGCAATTTTCTCTTTAGGCTTGCAAAAATTAAACAGACAATGTTAAATGTAGAAATAAGCCTTCTGCATGAAATAATTTTATATATAGGTTTAAAATATTATGGACTGAAAAAAGTATTTCCCTATCACTTCCATAATTCTACTTTTGTCATTTTTTTAAAATATTAAAGTTAAAATGTATTGACATTCTTAGTAAGGTGTAAGAATTCTGAAAAGCTTAGGCTAAATGTATTAAACCCTTATTTTTAAACTGTTTCCAAAAGCAAAAAAATTAGCAAGTATTATAAATAGTAAAACTTTTTTGCAGTCATTTCAGGTTCTTAACAACCCACCAGAAGAAGCACCAAGAAAACCCAGCATATTTCCTAAGACAGTGAAAACCGAGCCCCTTCTGGCCTAAAAATAAATATTAAATAGTTCTTTAATATTTAAATAGATGTGTTTGAAAATATTTAATATTTAAATGGCTGGAGTAGAAGTAAAATTAAACCAATGTTTGTATTGTTACAGAAGAAAAAAGAAAAAAAAAAGGGCAAATGAAAAAGGAAGACAATGTCCAGATCAAAGAGTTAAATATGGACACAAGAAATGCAAGCAGCTGTAAAGTGAAAGATCAAGAACCACTCTGAGGGCTCAGAAGTAGAAACTAGTGAACTCCAAAAGCAACCCTCAAAGAAAAACAAAAAAACAAGAAAGATTTTAAGTATCCAACTTACCTGAGTCAAAAAAGGGAAGAAGAAAAGAAGTAGCTCTGAAGATGTAGAATGCCTCGCTCCCAGAGCAAAAGTAAAGAAAATCGCTCAGAAAGACAACATTAAAAAAAGAAGCCTCAGAAGTTTCCAAAGAAAACACAGCTATAACTTTCAGGTTAGGATTAAATGAATTAAAGTTATGTTTCACCCATTTCACAGCCACAAATATCTTTTTTGTTTGTTTTTTTGAGACGGAGTCTCGCTCTGTCACCCAAGCTGGAGTGCAGTGGCGCGATCTTGGCTCACCGCAACCTCTGCCTCCCGGGTTCAACCTATTCTCTTGCCTCAGCCTCCTGAGTAGCTGGGACTACAGGCGCCCACCACCACGCCCGGCTGATTTTTGTATTTTTAGTAGAGACAGGCTTTACCATATTGGCCAGGCTGGTCTCGAACTCCTGACCTTATGATCCTCCTGCCTCAGCACAAATAACTGGCTTTTTTATTTCTCAAGACTTAGAAGTCCTTGAAGAACAAAAGGATGCTGGAAATATAAAAGATGGTTCTCCCTTAAAACTAAAAAGGATTCTTGCGATAGTTTACTGAGAATGATGGTTTCCAATTTCATCCATGTCCCTACAAAGGATATGAACTCATCATTTTTTATGGCTGCATAGTATTCCATGGTGTGAGATCACATGGACACAGGAAGGGGAATATCATACTCTGGGGACTGTGGTGGGGAGGGGGGAGGGGGGAGGGATAGCATTGGGAGATATACCTAATGCTAGATGACGAGTTAGTGGGTGCAGCGCACCAGCATGGCACATGTATACATATGTAACTAACCTGCACAATGTGCACATGTACCCTAAAACTTAAAGTATAATAAAAAATAAAAATAAAAAAAAATAAAAAAATAAAAAAAAACTAAAAAGGATTCATAAGACAAAAGATAAAGAGAGACATAAAATTGGAGAAGAGGTTATATTGAGAGTACTATCAAAGTAAGTACACAGTATAAATTCTATTGTCATTGGCAATTGACAGACAACCTAGAGTTCTGTCATCCTTTATCTCTATTATTGAGCCAAGAACACAAGGGTAAAATAATGGCATAAATTTCAGACTGGACCAACACACATGACAAAAATAGGAAAGTAGCAAGCAGAGGGGAATGGCAAGCCCTTAATTTCATTTGTGCTCTCAATTTCCTAAATTCTTTGGACTTAAAAATAATTGCCAAAATCTTAATGAAAAAGTTGCCAAATTTAATATTTTAAATCCTAAATGATTAAAAGATGTTCCTTTTTTAAAAAATAGTATCTACTAGTTTATGTATTTTATCACTGTCTTTAGCACTGGGATTTATTTCTAAAGCCGTGTCTTAGAGTAGGAAAGGATCTTAAATAGGTCATTTGACCCAATTTCCCACTCAATTTTCTTTTACAGCATTCATTTATTCAAACAAATATTATTAGGTATCTGCCACATGCTAGGTACTGCATAGGGTATTAGGGACAGAGCATTGAGTAAAAGAGTCATGGTCTCTGTTCAACTAAAACTTTCTGCCTACTGACAAAATTAAATAAGCAATAACAATAAAATATAATAAAACTTAAGATGGGAAGCCCAAGATGATTCAGGATCACAAAATAAGAGGAATTCACTTTTTCTTGGGGAGTAGAATGAGAATATTTAAACTGAGACCTAAAGAATATACAGGTTGGGGAGGGGGTGCTTCAGGCAAAGGAAAGAAGATATAGCTTTTTAGCTGCAGGAACCAGCCTCTAAGATGGCCCCCAATGCTCTCCATCACTTGGTCTTCACACATGGAGTAGTCCTCTCCCACACTTATCAGGGTTGGTCTCTGTGGCCAGAAGACAGAAGAAGTGAAAGTATGCCACTTCTGAGACTAGGTTATAAAAGACACTGTGGTATCTGTTTTCTCTCTCTCTCTCCTTTGCATCCTTGGACTTATCTCTCTAGGAGAAGCCATGCCACAAATAGTTTTAAGCAAGAAAATAAAGTCTCCTGCCAACAACCACGAGCATGAGCTTGGAAGCAGATCCTCCATCCTGGTCAAGTCTTCAGAGACTACACATCCGGGCCAATTGTGTGACTGCAGCCTCACAAGAAACCCTGATCCAGAGCCACTCAGCTAAGCTGCTCCCAAATTCCTGACTCTCAGAAACTGAGATAATAAATGCTTGTTGTCTTCAACCACCACGTTTTGGGGTAATTTGTTACACAGCAATAATTGATTATTACTACTAAAGCAAAATTTTTTAAAAATTCAAGAGCATGTAATATGAGGTTTGAAAGAGGTAGAGGGGTAGCCATCCAGCTTTTGCTTAAATGTTATGAGAAACCGGACATTCCAGTTATTTGAACAATTGTTAAGAAAAAGTCTTTCTTATGCTGGACTACAAGTCCCTTAAATATCTAGCCCATCCCATCTATGGACGCTTGTCTGGCACTGTACTAGCTGCCTTCACAAAAATTCTTTCATTTGATTCTCAGAAAAATCTTGTGACATACATGCTATCACCATTTTACAGATAAGGAAACCGAGGCTTGGAAAAGTTAAGCAACTTGGAAAAGTTAAGTACCTACAGTAACACATGTGACAAATGGCAGAACTCAAGTAGAATATCTGCTGCATCCAACAGGCCCCAAACTATTAAGTTCTTCTTCTGTATGACAAAATTTTAAACATTTTACAAGTTAATTTTCAGAGTTTTCTAGACTGAAGAACCACTGCTGAGGTAAACATTTCTAGACTCTTTATTATATCAGTTATATTCCAGTTGCTAAAATCTCCTTTGAAATGTGAAACCCAGAACTAATTATAGATTTGCAGATGTGGTCTAAATCATCAGCTCTGAACATTATTTGATATGTAAGATGATATTCAATGCACTACGCTTCTCACAAAATCTTTTACTGTTTCTTTCTCTTCCACTCAAGAAATCATATTAGAACACAGGTGAGTGAACAAGATACTATCATAAGAATAATCTTGCATTTGTTCAAATATATAATTTTTATAGTTTTATAGTTTTCCTCCATTATGTGCACTCCATTTTAGTGTAAAAATATGTAATTATATATAAAAAATATAAATTAAAAGTAGATATACTCACATACACTTTTAATATTTCAGCAAATGCAGCTTCTTAGTTGTAACATGCATTTTTAGCTTCATTTTGAACTAGTCAGATTTTGTTTTCAAATTTACTGCTCCCCTTTTAGTCTCTGGACTCGTGGATTCCTATCTTTTATATGATCTGATATCTGATTTCTGGGATTGTAGGGTCAAAATTTCCTCTAAATCTTCTATTCAGTTCACTAAAATTGGAAAGTGATGGTCATTTCTGTGTCAAATCTCAAACATGTACTAACCACAAGGACACTCACACAGTTGGCTTTCTTGTAATGTGATATCAAGGACAGAGCAGCAGCTTACTAAATGTTCAGTGATGTAATATATTTGGTATGGGTGTGTTTACATGGATTTATATGCTAGAGTTAAGACAGTAAGGAGCTGGATTATGTAGTAAGTATAATTGACAGAAACAGATAAGATTACATTTTTCAAAATCCATACCATTTCATTCTTCAGCAAAGCTAGTCCAATTTGGTCTGTGTGAACTTTCCTTCCCTTCCCAAATCTCTGTGGTCCGTAGTAATTCACAAAGCCTTTTTTCTATGTATACAAAATAATCAACAAATTAAGAGTCTATAAATACAATTATGTGTCAAAATACACAATTGAATTTTTCTCTTCATAATTATTTTAACAGAATAACTCTGTAATCAGCAGTATACACATAGGGACCAAATGGTCTGAAAAATGCTGTAAATTAAAGAAAAGGAAAGAAAACACAGAATTAGAAGTTAGAACATAAAACCAATGAAGAGAACTTTAAAAATATGTCAGCTTTCCATTCATGTTACTGAGGGATTTCCTGGGATGTGAGATTTTCAGTGTTAAAGCCAGAAAAGTTCTGGGCTTCCAAAATGAGTTGATCACCTAGTACCAAGATCTGATCCCTACTCTGATGCTGTTTCTTATTTTGAGACTCTTCAGCTGTCTGGAGATGTCGGGAGTCAAGAACAGGCTCACTTTCAAACCCCACATATCCTGGCTCTTTTCTACATAACGTTCGTTCTTTAGTTCATCTCAGTTTCTTAAAGGCTGACCTGAGACAATGGAGTCACTTCAGCAGTACTCTACCGGTCCAGCTATTCCAGCACCTGGAACAGTCTGTATTCCAGGGGAAGAATACAGACTTCACTTCCTGCTGGAGGTGAACCATACGGGCCATGTTTTAAAACTGTCACATTACTCAGAAGAAATAGAAAACTGTAACATACTACCGCAACCATTAAAGAAATTGGTCAGTCATTAAACATGTGCTCATAAAGACAACACCAGGCCCAGACAGTTTCTTGAAAGACAGGAGTCCTCCACACTTACTTTATGAGGAGAGTATGCATTTATTCAGTCAACAATTATTATTGAATACCAACTCAAGAACTTTTTAATAAAAGATGCTGAGCCAATTTGTTATCAGCATGGTACAAAAGCAATTGCATCTTTATCTCATGTCATTTAAAAAATTAATTGCAGGTCAGGCGCAGTGGCTCACACCTGTAATCCCAGAACTTTGGGAGGCCAAGGCGGGCGGATCACGAGCTCAGGAGATGGAGACCATCCTGGCTAACACGGTGAAACCCTGTCTCTACTAAAAATACAAAAAATTAGCTGGGCGTGGTGGCGGGCACCTGTAGTCCCAGCTACTCAGGAGGCTGGGGCAGGAGAATGGCGTGAACCCGGGAGGGGGAGCTTGCAGTGCGCCGAGATCGTGCCACTGCACTCCAGCCTGGGTGACAGAGCGAGACTCCGTCTCAAAAAAAAAAAAAAATAATTACAGATAGAATAAGTACTCCCTGAATTAAATCTCATAAATATTTTTAGTTATTTCAAATTTGAAAAAATAACATAAGATGATGTCCTAGAGTAACCAGAAGAGTTTTAAATTAACCCTTCAAAGTACTTAGATATAACAAAAGGTTTATAACAGAGATATAACCCCTTGAAACAAAACTTCAAAGACTCCTTATTTTCAGGGTTTCTCCATTCCTTTCTCACATCATAAGAACTAATGGAAGTTGGCTACAACAAAGATTGTTTCTAATGGGAATTTTGTAATAGGCAGCTGTATGTTCATAAATAACAAATGAAAGACAGGAAATAAATGCTACCAGAGTTCAAAGAAACTTCTACCTTTTTTAAGATATATCATTTTAGTAGCAGTTTTTGAGGAAAAAAAGTAGAATTTTAGGTGGGTCAAGGAAAACGAAGGTAAAACAACATATGATATGGTTTGGCTGTGTCCTCACCAAATCTCATCTTGAATTGTAATCCCCACAATTCCCACGTCATGGGAAGGACCCGGTGGGAAGTAATTGAATTATGGGGTCGGTTTTACCCCATGCTGTTCTCATGAGAGTGAGTTCTCACGATAGTGATTTCTCACGAGATCTGATGGTTTTATAAGTGTCTGGCATTTCCCCTGCTGGCATTCATTCTCTCTCCTGTCACCCTGTGAAGAGGTGCCTTCTGCCATGATTGTAAGTTTCCTGAGGCCTCCCCACCTATATGGAACTGTGAGTCAATTAAAGCACTTTTCTTCATAAATTGCCCAGTCTCGGGCATTTCTTCATAGCAGCATGAGAATGGACAAACAAAACATATAAAGAGTATATAATCAGATAACTTCCATATACAGATGAAAGTGCTGGATTTAAAAGATCTTTAGTTGGAAGATATTTTCCTAACTACAAGGCAGATTAATAACCAGTTTTTGTTTGTTTTCCTGTTGGACAGGTATAAAATTGTGTAAAAAGGTCTTCGTGGTCAGAAACTTGAATCAGTGTTTCTCGGTATTGGCTCTAAAGTACAGTCACCTAAGAAGTTTTTCAAAAATAAGTACTAATGCCTAACCTGCATCCCCAAATGTTCTTTTTTAATTGGTTCAGGAGTAGATATCAATGGGTGAAATTTTTTGAAAGCTCCTCAGGTTGAGAACTACTCATTTAGATCAGGGGTTAGCAAACTACTATAGCCCACAAATGAAACCTGGTCCAACACCTGTTTTTGTAAATAAAGTTTTATTGGAACACAGCCATGTTCATTCACTTATATATTGTCCGTGGCTGCTTCCATACAATGGCAGTAGATTAGTTGCAAGAGGAACCATATGTCTAAAAGGTCAAAAATATTTATTATCTGGCCCTTTACAGTATAAAGTTTGCTGATGTCTAGATGATCTAAGATGGTCTAGTCTTGAAAGCTATAGTTGTATGTGCACATTTAAATGTCAGGAAAATGTCATTTAGAAACTTATGCTAAGTAATTTTTTACTGTAAAACATAAAGTTTATGATATGTTTGGCTGTGTCCCCACCCAAATCTCATCTTGAATTGTAGTTTCCATAATCCCCACTTGTCATGGGAGAGACCCAGTGGGATTGAATCATAGAGGTTGTTACTCCCATGCTATTCTCATGATAGCGAGTGAGTTCTCACAATATTTGATGGTTTTATAAGGGGCTTTTCCTCCTTTGCTTGGCACTTCTCCTTCCTGCCACCATGGGAAGAAGGATATGTTTGTTTCCCTTTCCACCATGATTATGAATTTCCTGAGGCATCCCCAGCCATGCTGAACTGTGAGTCAACTAAACCTCTTTCCTTCATAAATCAACCAGTCTCAGGTATGTCCTTACTAGCAGCGTGAGAATGGACTAATACAGTGTGTGTGATTTATAATGTGTATACATCAAAATTTCCAAAAAATAAATTCCCCTGACTAAATACTACTCTATATAGCAGATGCTTAAAAAAAATCTCTCTTATGAATGTAGATTGTCCCCTCTTCTCTAGAGGACACCATATCCTGCATTTTTAAAATTGTGTTTACATATTTTGTTTTGTTTAAATACAAAAATGTATTAAGCTGAAAATAAAATATAAGCCAAATGGCCCTAATTATCACTTTAGAAAATAATTAATCACTTTTAAAAATCCCATAAAAAGGTACAAAAGAAAAAGAAGTTTCCCCTCTTGCCTCAGTGTAGAGAAAGAGACTATGAAGGTTTCCCTGGATGCCTTTTAAAATTAAGTTTTCTTACCTTAACATTTTCTATTGCTTCCATAATTCTCTCCCTCAGGTTTGCAGAATCATTTATTTGTTTTTTTAAATTTCTAATGACAATATCAAAGTGATTTCCTTTGAGCTGACCAAGTCTCAGGGAATCATCTACAGACCGAATATTAAAGACATTCATTCTTTTCTTTTCAATTTCTTTTTCAATATTTTTCAACCTGTAAGTAATAAATCATATAAACTCAGTTAAATTTTACATTTAAAAATTATTTTAAAATAAGGTTTTAAGTGGCAGTTGCCAAGCAACCCCTTATATGAGAATACTAATACAATTTTTTAAGAATATTCTAAAGTTAATGTTATTTCACCAAATGTGTGCTTAATACCCATTATTATAGGATTGCATTAACAGAACTATTTTAAAAACTTGAACATATATTACTAATGTTATCACTCTTCCTATGTAGGCCTTCTGACTTCTCCTTAGCTCGAGTGACAGAAGCTCCTAGCAGTTCTCCTGATCTTCCTGTCCCCAACTCTGCTCCTTTCCTTCTCAGTCTCTTTACCCAACATTACCAAGAAAAATCACTAGCACCAGAGGATTTTCCTGAAATTCTGCTCTGACCACTTCCTTACTCAAACTTTCAATTCTTCCCAACACCTAAAGAATTAATATCTTCAATATTTTTAGAGTAACTTGTATGACCCTATAAGGGCTGATTTAAAATTTCCTTTATAGCTATATTTTCCACAGTCCTTATAGGAATTATATACATGACAGACCATTGAGTTTACTGCCCGCAAATATATCTCTAGTTTTTTGCGTCTGCTAAAATCTTACTATTACTTAAAGTGTAATTAAAATTCCAGACTTATAAGCTAAATTAAAGTAATCTCTCTTCCTAAGAGGGGAGCTTTCATCTTAAATACACTTTAACATCTAAAGTTCTTCTTTCTGCCCTATCCTGCACTTCTTGACCACAAAAGCAAAATCAAACACTTTTTTTGTCCCCCACATAAGAGCTTAGAAGCACTCAGAAGAGTCTACTTGCACATAGTGGATACTTAAACATGCGTTAACTAAGAATTAATATATCGATATTACATTAATTAGGCTGAATTTTGACCCAATTATTCACATTTTGAAGTTTATCTTAAGGAAATTATAAGTTACAGATTTAAGTATAAGAATATTACTCATGGTATTATTTACAGTGAAAAGCTGGAAAGAATTTCAATTTTCAAAAACAGGGAATGTTAAACAAATTAGTCTATATGATAGACATAATTTATTTCATGACATAAATTTTCATCTAACAATATTATTTTATTTTATAAAGTAAAATATAAACTGTATATGCAGTATGATTTTCATATATATAATAAATGTTGGCTGGGTGAAGTGGCTCATGCCTGTAATCCCAGCACTTTGGGAGGCTGAGGCGGGTGGATCATCTGAAGTCAGGAGTTCGAGACCAGCCTGGCCAACATGGTGAAACCCCATCTCTACTAAAAATTCAAAAATTAGCCAGGCATGGCGGTGGGCGCCTGTAATCCCAGCTACTCGGGAGACTGAGGCAGGAGAATCGCTTGAACTTGGGAGGTAGAGATTGCAGTGAGCCAAGATTGCACGTAGCACTTCAGCCTGGGCAACAAGGGCAAAAATCCATCTCAAAAAAATAATAAATAATAAAAAAAAGTTTCTGTGTGATGTAGTCTCTGAAAAAGGTCTAGAGAGACACAGAGAAAAATGTTATTGCAGTTATTTATTTTTGTTTATTTTTTTGAGACAGAGTCTCGCTCTGTCGCCCAGGCTGGAGTGCAGTTGCATGATCCCTGCTCACTGCAACTCCCACCTCCCTGTTCAAGCAATTCTCCTGCCTCAGCCTCCCAAGTAGCTGGGATTACAGGCGCACGCCATCACATCCAGCTAATTTTTTATATTTTTGGTAGAGATGGGGTTTCACCATGTTGGCCAGGCTGGTCTCGAACTCCTAACCTCAAGTGATCCGCCTGCCTCAGTCTCTCAAAGTACTGGGATTATAGGCGTAAGCCACCGTGTCCAGCCTATTGCAGTTATTTCTGAGTAGTAGGCTTACCAGTAACTTCATTTTTAAAAAACGTTTTTCTATTTTCTATAATAAATATATGTCTTTTACAGTAACAAAAAATATTTGTAAAATTTGATTAAGCTGACGGAGACTAAATTTGAGTACTTTACATTCTATTTCATGAGGATTTATTTTAAATGTAAGGATCCACGGTAATAAAGGCATAATATAATTAATTAGGAAAACATGATTTACGAGACACTTTTCTGAATATAAATGCATATTTGAATGCAGTACAGGATGTTTAGAAACAATTTAGACAATTTAAATCTTCCACTTCTCAAAGTTTCTATCCTAAAATTTCTTATATTTTCAATGTAAACTTAAGACATAGCTCTATTTAGAAGATAATTATGAATATAGAATGTGCTGTTCAATAAGCATGTAATCAGTGAATATTGATAGTGAGGTTAATATGCTCCCAGTATTATTCTGAGCTTTCGATCTCATACGTATTTGTTGGATGAAGTATGAAAGTAAAGTTCAGTCTTTTTCTTTTTTTTTTTTTTTTGAGACGGAGTCTCGCTCTGTCGCCCAGGCTGGAATGCAGTGGCGCTATCTCTGCTCACTACAAGCTCCACCTCCCGGGTTCACGCCATTCTCCCGCCTCAGCCTCCCGAGTAGCTGGGATTACAGGTGTCTGCCACCACGCCCGGCTAATTTTGTTTTTGTATTTTTAGTAGAGATGGGGTTTCACTGTGTTAGCCAGGATGGTCTGGATCTCCTGACTTCGTGATCTACCCGCCTCGGCCTCCCAAAGTGCTGGGATTACAGGTGTGAGCCACCGCGCCCGGCCAAAGTTCAGTCTTATAAAGTAATATCTTATTACCTCTCTGGAGTCACTTTTCTAACAACCATTGCTTGATAGGTGATGGCTTTCTTGTCTTTAAGGCCTGCATAACTAAAATCCGAAGGAATAACACCAAGTTTGATAGCTAAAAAACCAATTGCTTCAAACATTTCCAGGTTTTCCTTTCGTAGGGTAAAAGCTGAAACAAAAAAAAAACTTAGATCACAAAAAAAGCATCTACCATACATCAATTACATTCTTAGCTAACAGATTAGTATAATAAATCAAACTATTAATCTAAGGAGTTTTGTTGTTGTTGTTGTTGTTTTGAGATGGAGTGTCACTCTGTCACCAGGCTGCAGTGCAGTGGCGCAATCTAGGCTCACTGCAACCTCTGCCTCCCGGGTTCCAGTGATTCTCCTGCCTCAGCCTCCTGAGTACCTGGGACTACAGGTACACACCACCACGCCCAGCTAATTTTTGTATTTTTAGCAGGGATGGGGTTTCACCACGTTGGCCAGGATGGTCTCGATCTCTTGGCCTCGTGATCCACCTGCCTCGGCCTCCCAAAGTGCTGGGATTACAGGCGTGAGCCACCGTGCCCAGCCGTAAGGAGTACTTTTTAACGAAAATATAAAATCAGCATGATAGATTTCAGCTGTTATTTTTAAACTGCTGGTTGGCTCATTGAAGGCTTACAGGCAAAAAATTCCAAATTCCTTAATTTGGTATTCATATCTGGCCCAAATCCACTTTTCCTGTCTCCAAGTGCACCACTTCCCTTCACATATCCTGTAACCCTGCCACAGAGAACTTCTTGTAATCCCTGGATTAACTACAGCCTTCAACAGTTTTGTACTTTCGTACATTTAAGTCCTCTGTCTAAAACATGTGTTCCCCTTGTATGTTCATTGCAGCGCTATTCAGAATACCAAAGACATGGAATCAACCTACGTGCCCAACAACAGTGGATTTGATAAAGAAAATGTAGCTGGGTACTGTGGATCATGCCTGTAATCTCAGCACTCTGGGAGGCTGAGGCAGATGGATTTCAAGAGCAAACAATCTAAGACCAGGCTGGGCAACATATGGAGACCCCATCTCTACAAAAAATTAAAAAGTTAGCAAACACCTGTGGTCACAGCTACCCAGGAGGCTGAGGTGGGACGACTGCTTGATCCTAGGAGGTCGAGGCTGTAGCAAGCCATGATGGTGCCACTGCACTCCAGCCTGGGTGAAAGAGCGAGACCCTGTCTCAAAGAAAAAAAAGTGGTACATATACACCATGAAATACTACACAGCCATTAAAAAGAAAATCATGCCCTTTGCAGCAACATGGATGCAGCTAGAGGCCGTTATCCTAAGTGAATTAACAAAGGAACAGAAAACCAAACACCTCATGTTCTCACTTATAAGTAGGAGCTAAACACTGGGTACACATAGACATAAAAATGGAAACAATAGACACTGGGGTCTCTAAGAGGTAGGAGGGAGGAAGGGCAAAAAGGCTGAAAAACTACCTATTGGGTACTATGCTCACTACCTGGGTGATGGGTTCCATCGTACCCCAAATCTCAGCACCACACAATATACCCTTGTAACAAACCTGCACATGTACCCCCTGAAACTAACATAAAAATTAAAAAATAAAATGTGTTCCTTCCATTTATTATTTGTCTTACTTCTATGCATTCTTGAAGGTCCAACAGCAGCAGCCATTCGCCCTAACAATTTTGGACATGTCATTCAAAACGCTCAGCAATTTAAAAGAAATCCCCAGCTTGTTTGAGATATCAGTTTGTTGCTGATACTAGCCTAGGTGGATAAGCATTTTTTCGCCCATAAAGATTTAGAATTTAGTATAGAAATATATTTAAGAAAATCAAATCCATGATATTGTATTAATATTAATCTGTATCTACATAAAAGTTTATGCACTTGAATGTTTAAGAGAATGAAACTTGTAGTTCCAATTTAAAATATTTAATTGATTTAATTTGTCTTTTTACATTGAATCTTATTTAAGTTAGTAAGCAATATGGGAACATTTACAAAATCTTAAGGGTCACTAAATTTATAAGTTTAATGTATAAGATTTATAACATTTTCTTAATTACTTAGAACAATTACATATTTAAAAACAAAGTCAATTACACTGAATTTTAAAATTCAATTTTAGAGACTTCCACTTTGAGCCCTGTTGGAATAACTGATACCAGATGACCTCCCACTGTAAACAAATAGAACACTGAACAAAACATATGAAACAGACATCTTTAGAGACTGGCAAATAGGTACCACAAAACTGTAATCTAAAAGAAAAGAAAAACAAATGAGGGGAGTCCTAAAATACTCTAATTTTCTGCCTAGAAGTACATTCTGGAACATAGCACAGACAGAATCCAGGTAGAGCACAGGAGTTTTGCTGAGTTAAGAGGGTAGATATTGGAATTCAGGAAGGCTGAGTGGGCTGGAATTCACAGGGAGAGTACCTGATAAGACAAAGCTTTGTAGAGAAGAAGTTCCAGAAATCTACATAAATCGTTCCTTGAGTTTGTTGCTGATCAGTAATTTATGCATGTCTACGGTTAAATGCTATGTATTATTTATTGTTGTGTAACAAGTCACTTCAAATCTTAGTGGCTTACAATATTCATTTATCTCCTGTAGTTTCTGTGGATCAGGACTTCAAGAACTCTTTGGTTTGGTGGTTCCAGTTCAGGCTCTCCTGAGGTTGCATGCAGTTAGATGTGGCTAGGGCTGCAGTTATTTATTTATTTATTTTTAATTTATATATATATATATATTATTATACTTTAAGTTCTAGGGTACATGTGCACAACAGGCAGGTTTGTTACATATGTATACATGTGCCATGTTGGTGTGCTGCAACCATTAACTTGTCATTTACATTAAGTATATCTCCTAATGCTATCCCTCCCCCCTCCCCCCACTCCACAACAGGCCCCAGTGTGTGATGTTCCCCTTCCGGTGTCCAGGTGTTCTCATTGTTCAATTCCCACCTATGAGTGAGAACATGCAGTGTTTGGTTTTTTGTCCTTGCAATAGTTTGCTGAGAATGATGGTTTCCAGCTTCATCCACGTCCCTACAAAGGACATGAACTCATCATTTTTTTATGGCTGCATAGTATTCCATGGTGTGTATGTGCCACATTTTCTTAATCCAGTCTATCATTGTTGGACATTTGGGTTGGTTCCAAGTCTTTGCTATTGTGAGTAGTGCTGCAATAAACATACGTGTGCATGTGTCTTTATAGCAGCATGATTTACAATCCTTTGGGTATATACCCAGTAATGGTATGGCTGGGTCAAATGGTATTTCTAGTTCTAGATCCCTGAGGAATCGCCACACTGTCTTCCACAATGGTTGAACTAGTTTACAGTCCCACCAACAGTGTAAAAGTGTTCCTATTTCTCCACATCCTCTCCAGCACCTGTCACCTGTTTCCTGACTTTTTAATGATCGCCATTCTAACTGGTGTGAGATGATATCTCATTGTGGTTTTGATTTGCATTTCTCTGATGGCCAGTGATGATGAGCATTTTTTCATGTATCTGTTGGCTGCATAAATGTCTGCTTTTGAGAAGTGTCTGTTCATATCCTTTGCCCACTTTTTGATGGGGTTGTTTTTTTCTTGTAAATTTGTTTGAGTTCTTTGTAGATTCTGGATATTAGCCCTTTGTCAGATGAGTAGATTGCAAAAATTTTCTTCCATTCTGTAGGTTGCCTGTTCACTCTGATGGGCTGCAGTTATTTAAAAGCCTGAAAGAAACTGGAGGATCCATTTCCAAAGGGGCTCATTTACGTGGCTGGAAGGTTGGTACTGGCTGTTGGCATGAAGCTCTAGTTCCTGTCCAAAGGGCTGTTTGAGTATCCTCACAGCACAGCAGCTGGCTTTCCCCAGAGTGAGCAATCCAAGAACATGACAAGAAGTGTAATACTTTTATGACCTAGCCTCAGAAGTCACCTCACATCCACATTCTCCCTCAAATTCTTTCCAAGTTCCAAGGCTGAATGCTTCCAAAGTAAATATCATGTGTGCTTTACTGACCATTATATCCCATCCACTGGCAGACAAATGGGTAAGCAAAATGTGGCATACACCTACCATGGGGTATTATTCAGCCTTAAAAGGGAAGGAAATTCTAACACATGCTACAACATGGATGAATCTCGACAACATACTAAGTGAAATAAGCCCATTACAAAAAGACAAATACTGTATGATTCCACTTATATGAGACACCTAGAGTTGTCTAATCCATAGAGACAGAATGAAAAATGGTGGTTCCCATTTTTCAGAACTGGAGAGGAGGAAGAATTGTTTAATAAATATGGAGTTTTAGTTTGGGATGGTGAAAAAATTCTGGAGATGAATGGTGGTGAGGGACGTACAACCATGTGACTGTCCTCAATGCCACTGATACTTAAAAATGGTTAAGATGGTACATTTTATGTTATGTATATTTTAATGTAATTTAAAATTAAAAATAAAAGGTTTTTCGAACCATCATTCCTCCTTTTAACATATGCCTCCAACTATTCACAACTTCAGAAAAGTGAATTTAAACTAATATATAAAGTTCTATAATTTTTTTACTCATTAACCCAAATTAATATTGTTAGAATTTCAAGTAGTATAAGATAAATAAGAATTCCTAGAGCTGCTTAAATCACTCACCAGCAATTCCTCTTTCTACAAGTAAAGCTAGTATTGTTTTTCCTTCAAAATGGATATATCTGTTAACACTTACTATATGCCTAATATTAAGTAACTATTACATAGTAAACAATTTCATTATTTCATTTAATCCTTCGAATATCATTGTGAGTCAGGCTTTCCTATTACCCTATTTTTCAAGTACAACCAAAAGTTATGAATTATTAAGTAACTTGCCCAAGGTATTATTCTTCCCATTTTTACATTTGTGAAATCAAATCTTAAAGATGTTAAAAATTTCATAAGTCTTTTTGTGAACTAAAAGTCATAATATCAAATCAAACCCACATAGTTCCAAGGTCCAAACTCTTTTCATTTGCTCCTGTAGTCCCTACATGGCACCATCCTATTTCTGTGTCACTGTGCAAATTTAGGTTCCTGGTTTTATCTTAAAATATCTTGCCAAATAAATTTATTAAATATGATCATCTGAAACAGTTCCCATCCTTCAAGTAGAACTGAGGCCAATTAAACCTAGTCAGCTGGA
The DNA here is from genome assembly GCF_028858775.2 of Pan troglodytes. NCBI lineage: Eukaryota > Metazoa > Chordata > Mammalia > Primates > Hominidae > Pan > Pan troglodytes. The sequence continues at coordinate 52,101,818 of NC_072408.2, read as the reverse complement.
CTTTTACAGTGAGAGTTCATCAGTTCCAGCCACCATGGGAATTAAACACAGACCCTAAAACAGTGATTCTCAAAACGTAGCAGACCAGGAAAAAACACTGCCTGGAAATCTGTGAAAGCCCCAGAATCAGAAACTGAGAATGGGGCTCTGAAATCTGTTTTAACAAGAACTTTTGATGATTATATGCATGCTAAAGTTTCAGAACATCTTGTCTAAAGACCAGCAGGACCAAGTTTTCAGGTTCCCTACCTTGGGTAGGGAAATATAATTTGTTTTGGATTACAGAGTATCTCTTCACTTTCCCAAGCACAGTAAATATATTCTTCTAGTCTCTAAAAACTTAATTTTAATTGAGATGACTTCCAAAATATGAAATCAAGATTTAACTTCAATAAAACTTATTAAACACAAACCAACTGCTTCAACTTTATACATTTGTGAATAGGCTAATATAAATGCCTAGGTTATCAGTAAGGCTAATTTTTAAATTCAGTGTAATTTAAAAGGTTTTATCATCTTCTAGTAAGTAACAGAATAAATAAGAATTCCTAGAGTTGCTTAAATTGCTTATCAGCAATTCCTCTCCCTAAAGGTAAATCATATATTCTTTCCAATCTCTCTAGCCAAGTCTGTTCAATTCATTTTCACAATTTTAAATTTAGCTAAGCTTATCCAAGAAAATGGATGATGATTTATTAAATTACCTGTATATATAACTTTTCCTTCTTGGCATTCAGAAAGAGGCCTTTTCCCACGTTTGTGTGCTTTTCCCCGAAATCTTACTGTTACCACCACATTCGGATTACCAGCACTGCAATTCATTTCAGAAAAAGATTTGGTTTCCACAAGGTTTCCAAACTTTTTGTTGACAAAATGGTGGACAGCTTTTCTGTGGTCTTTGTTTGTATCAGGTTTAAAGGTAAATTTGGAATTTTCTTTCTTTGCATCCAAATATTTAAAAAAGTCAAATGCTTCCTCTTCAGATACCAAATGACAAAGTTCTTTATACTCAAGATTTGGTTTTACAACAATTTCACTGTTTTTTCCTACAGTTATTAAAAATGGAAATTTCTGCCTAATGGCACTGTGTAAACTAGCCCTCTGGTTTTTGTCAAGGATTCTGCCTATTGAGAATTCAGGAGGTAGTCCAATTAGCTCTGTTTTAGAAAGCCACTTCTCTCTTACATCACAGGCAAAATTATTCAGTAACTCATGAGTTTTTTCATCCAAAAAGGAGCTTAAAACATCAGCTTTTTCTTCACATTTGGAAGTTCCATCAACGATAGTATCTTCCTTTTCTGAACCAGACTGATGATTTTGGTCACCATCAGTGTACTTAATCAAAGTATGAACTTCTTGGTTTCTTCCATCTTCTAAGGACAGATTTTGAAGATCTAGTTTTGGTTTTTTGGGAAAATTATTTGGCTCAAGTTGTATTTCACTAATCTTGAAAATAGGCTCATCGATGGTCTTATTAACTAACTGTCCCTGTTCATCAATTTCAATAACAATAAAGTCACTTGGTGAGCTTTTTATAGTGCCATGAAATCCAACATGATCATTAAAGAAACACAAAGAACTAAACCTGATTCTATAATCTGTATCTTCTTCCATTCTTCTATAACAGTGCCTAGAAAACAAAACAAAGAGGTGGTTAGTTAACAGAAAGAGAAGTTATGGATGACCAAATAGGAATAGGTTTGCAGGATTTAGTTAATTCTGTCTCTCTTTTAATTCTGAGTCTTCTTAAATGGTATCATTAACTTAATTTATAACTATATGTACTTCCTGTGTACTTTGACTCTCCTATACCAAGGTGAATTAATAGGCAAACTATTTCTGGTATAGCTAAAGATTTGTTAACTTGTATCTTCACTCACTCCAGATTTGTACCTATTATCCAGGATTAAAATGAGTCAATTTTATCTTAAAAATATCATTTGTAGGCCCACAAGAAGAGGTGAGAACACAGGACTATAAAACAAAGATTTGTCCAAATTCCATTCCTGGAGCCTAAAATTTCCAGCTAATTCCAGAGAACATGTGGCTAAGTTTTCTTATATTATTAGTGGTTAGTGACAGGAGAGGTGACAAAAAGACAATAGGAAAACTGATGGGTAAATGAAGTTCTAAATACAAATTTGTGATTTGATTATATTTCAAGGTAGGATTCAGTCAGTCCTGGGCCTTCTCTAATGCCCCCATTAGGACAAATAGAAGCTTTCAAGGTTGACCCAGAGGAAAATTCTAACTATATCATTGGCATCAGACAGAAGAAACCCTTACAGAGCTTCCTGGAAACACTATGCAAGAGAATAGTACTCTGATCTCTCACTTTTCACACAAACCCATGGCTACCATACCATATGGAGCTGCAGGAAAGATAAATTGCCCAGGGGCCCCATACTAGTGAGTTCTGTGTTTCCCCCACATTCTCCGAGTAACTTATCATCATCTGGACCATCATCTCATACCTATAATGTATTCTACTAATCTGAACCAATTTAGCAAATCACACCTTCTCAATCCTTTCCATCATGCCATATAGAAATCACTACAAATTCTCCATATTCTAATTTCCTAAGGAATATATAAGATATACTTACTTTCCTTAATTACTTAATTTCCTGTACAGTTCCCTCACTTTCTTGCCCTAATTCAAATCTGGCTATTTCTTCAGGCTGCTTCTTCTTCAGTCCTCTCAAGTAAAGGCTATTTTTTCTTTCCCACCCATCTACCTTAGGACCTGGAGGCTGTAAATATTGGTCTATGTTTGTCACTGTTCCTTGCAAGCCATTTCTTCCTCTACTACCTCCAAAAACCCCAATTCTTTTGAAGAGCCTGCCATTGGGCTTTACCATCTGCTGTCATCCTCTCTCGGATCCCCAGACAACTCTGCTTCATTCACTGATCTCTGGCTCACTACCTTCTTATCCAACATGATTTTCATGATCATCTATATGGATCATCCATTCAATGTCTTAGACCCTCAAGTCCTCAATCTCAACCTCAACCTCACACCTCTACTTCATCTTGGTCATCCACTGTCACGGTCATAACTTTGACTTTCTCATCTCCAAAAACTGCATTAACCTTAAGCATCTGATTCTTATGACTCCCAATGTCCTTTATCACACCAACTTTAATACTTCCATTCCAAAAACTTTTAGATATTGTGAAGGTCCCTAACTCCTGCTTCTATAAGTAGCCCACAAACCAGCCAGAATGGTCTTAAAAGGTAAATTAAATCATATCACAATCCAGTTTAAAACCCTCTAGTCACATTTGCAATAAAATCCAAATTACTCACCCTGGCTTCCAAGGACATCTAAGATTAGGGACCCTGCTTATTCTCCAAACTCATTTGTACCTTTACCCCATTACCCACTATACTCCAGCTACTCTGGCCTTCTTCAATAGTTTTGTGCTAACTGTTCCTGTTGTTTAAATTGTTCCCTCCCCAATCATATAGCTGCATCTTTTAGGATTCATTTCCTCAGAGAAGTTTTTCCTGACCAATAATCTACAGGAACCTGCAAGTGATTCTCTTTTTTTTTGAGACGAAGTCTCACTCTGTCGCCCAGGCTGGAGTGCAGTGGCATGATCTCGGCTCACTGCAACCTCCGCCTCCCGAGTTCGAGCGATTCTCCTACTTCAACCTCCCGAGTAGCTGGGACCACAGGGGCGCGCCACCACGCCCGGCTAATTCTTGTATTTTTTTTAGTAGAGATGGGGTTTCACCATATTGGCCAGGGTGGTCTCGAACTCCTGACCTCGTGATCCACCCGCCTCGGCCTCCCAAAGTGCTGGGGTTACAGGCGTGAGCCACCGTGCCCAGCAAGTGATTCTCTTTCACAAAACCCTATTTAATTTTCTGCATAGCAGTTCTAGGTAAAGTTTTTCTTTATTATTTATTGTATATCTCCTCCAAAGAGAATGTTAGTTCCACGTGAGGAGTAACCTTGTCTGCCTTATTTACTACTGATGATCACACATTTTGAACAGTGTCAAGCACATGGTAGGTCTGCAATAAATACTATTGTTAAATAAATGAAATAACTAGTACAAAATAAGAGCTGTAGGAATGAAGTGGAAGATAATTAGAAGAGGCATAATGCAAGAAGTGGCCATCTAAGTCCTCCATAGTTCAAGAGATAGAAATGAGGCAGAGACCTCACAAGTAATGTACAAACAAAACATGCAATGTGTGCAAGAAAAACAAGCAGTCCAGATACAGAGCAGTGGGGATGGGAATGCAGGGAGACTACAGTGCTGGAAAATGTAGCTGAGTTAGTACCAGATTATGGAAGATGTTGAATGCCCTGACAAGGACTTAGAATCTATTGGGTGGTCAATGGATGGCTACTGTTAGTGTTTGAGTAGAAAAGTGACACAATTCCAAAACATGCTTTTGGAATTGTAAGATGATTCTGATGGAAATGAGCAAGATGTATCCGATGGAGTAACAGTTAGAGGAGTTCAAAAACAAAACAACATGGTCAAGAACATAGCTGTAGGGATTGGCCCTGAAAGAATAATGATCTTTTCTTTCTCCCAGAAAAAAGGAGGAAGACAGACATTCTAAGCAAGTGAAACAGGTAGGGAAACTTGGGGAGAATGTAATTCCAGCATCCTGGTAGAAGAGTGGAACTGACCTGGAGGACAGCAAAGGAGCCCACGTGGCGTTAAGCCTGAAGGTGCAGTATTCCCATTCAACAGAGACTGCTGATGACAGTGGGCGGGGGAGTAGTTTGCTTGGCCGTGGTTGAGGAATTCCTTGGCGGAGGAGGGATCCTGAGAAGGTATTAGAAATACTGAACCCAGTCCTGCAGAAGCTACTAACTTCGCAGAAAACTAGGGCGTCGTTGCCCTCCAGCACGTCCAAAGGTGTCCCCGACAAGGCCAGCAGCTCTACCTGTTTCTTCTCCCTCCTGTTACTCTGCCTGTCCAAAGGCACGACACTAGTCCACGTCACCTTTCTTTGGGGGCAAAGGGTATGGATCCTCAATGCCAACCTCGTCACACACACACCCCCCCCCACACACACACACATACAAGCCCACCATCGCGCAAGAAACTCGACCCGATCTACCTCAGTTCAGTGGAAGGCATTCATTTGCACAACGCTGTGCGCATGCCCGGAAGCCTTAAGTGTTTCAGCCTCCGACAGGGGCGTAATTAAAGGGGCAGGCGCCCACGTAAAGACGCGCCCTACGCAATACGTGGAGTTTCTCACTTTGTGGAGCCGCCTGGAGGCGCCAAGATGAAGCCCATCGGGGAAGTGGGGCGGGGCCAACCCGGCAGGCCCCGCCCCTTCGCGGCGCTTCCTAGTTCGGCTGGTTCTTCTGTCGCCGGCTTCAGCAGCCCGCGCCCGGGCAGGTAAGGCATTCCCCGCCTTAATGCCTCGGTCAAACGTCGTCCGAGGTCCGCTTCCAGGCCTCGGCACCTCTGCCCCAGGGTTGCTGGGGTAGGTTGCGGAACGGAAATCTCTTTATCATCCGTGAGAAAAGTTAGAGAGGAAGTGGGTTCCTTGGACAGAGCTTACTCCAGAAGAAAGACTTGGGTAGGTCCCCGGGAATCAAGAAGTTCGTCGGCCCTGAGGAAGAGCCTGAGGCTTGGAGGGACGTCACCCAGCTGTTCTGGGGCGCAGTCGGACCTCAAGTTTCTCACCTCTCAGGCCCTGGATTCCGTGAACCCGACTGCGAAATGAAGTCTCTTTTCCCCAGAACCAGGAAGTCAGGCCAGCACCTGACAGATGCCTGTGGCGCCAGCAGCTCGCTGAGCCTCCACACGATTGTAATTCGCTTGTTTCTCCGGCCTCCAAGCTTCCAGGGAATTAGAAAGTGGAGGCGGCTTATGGGATCAGATGAGTACATTCGCAGATGGGGGAAAAAAGTGTACCTGTCAGCTTAGAAGCCAGAGGGAGACAAAGGGATAAAAGCAAACCCTGTCCAGGTGCGGTGGCTCATGCCTGTAATCCCAGCACTTTGGGAGGCCCAGGCGGGCGGATCGCTTGAGGTCAGGAGTTCGAGACCAGCCTGACCAACATGGTGAAACCCCCGTCTCTACTAAGATACAAAATTTAGCTGGCATAGTGGCGGGCGCCCGTAATGCCAGCTACTCCGGGGGCTGAGGCAGGAGAATCGCTTGAACCCAGGAGGCAGAGGTTGCAGTGAGCCGAGATCGTGCCACTACACTCCAGCCTGGGCAACAGAGGGAGACTCCGTCTCAAAAGAAAAAAAAAAAAAAAAGCAAACCCTGAGAAAGCGAGAAAGCACTTTGAGCATTTAGAATGGGAACAAACGGCGCTATTAGTGCTTCAAAAACGTAACTGCCCAAGGCCCCTGGTAAGCAGAGGATACTAAAATCTGCCTTTTCCCTTTCTTGGAGTGGTCCTTGAAGAGGGCTATCGGGAAGTTCAAATTTCTTCTGTTTTCGTGCAGAGCGTTCATTTGAAGTTTGCTTTCTACCTCTCCAAACTGAGCTTCTGATATTCCAGGCCAAACTTGCTCCTTCCTCAGCCTTCTCTATCTCAGTAAATATCGGTAAACTTGGTTATGCCAAAAACCTTGGTGCTGTCTTCTCACTCTCCACATCAGCCCATAGCTTTCTATTGGCTCCACCTCAGAATCCTAGGACTTCTGCACTTGCTCTGCTACGACCCTGGTCCCAGCCTGCAGCACGTCCCACCTGGCTTATTGGTAGGCTCTCCTAAATGCTTCTTTCTTGCTTCTCTGTCCTTACTCCAACATCCTTTATTCCCAGCAGCCCCAGTATCCTTCTAAGACATGAGTACAGAGCATGTCTCTTTTCTCAAAACTTCCAGCATCTACATCTCACCCAGAGGATAAACAAAGTCAATACAAAAACTCTAAGGCCCTTGAAGACCTGGCCCCTTTACCTTTCTGACCTCATCTGCTACTTGCCTGTTCCCTCCTCTGCAGTCTCACCATGTCCTTGCTGTTGCCCAGTGGGCCCACGTCCAACCTTTGCATTTACATTTCGTTTTGTCCACAAACTTTTCCCACAGATAGTCCAGTGGCTGGCTTTCTCCTTCTTTTTGACCTTTAATCAAATGGCACCTTCTTATTGAGGCTTCCTGTGACTACCATATTTATAATTACAACCTTTTCTCTATTTCGTTTTGTTCTTTCATTTCACTTGGCACCATCTAACATACTGTAGAGTTTATTTATTTGCTTATTGCCTTCCTTCCTCCATTAGAATATAAACTCCATGAATTCAGGTTTTGGTTTTGTTTTTTTTTTTTCTCTCTAATTTTCCTAATGCTTCATCTCCAGGGGCCTGGAGCAGTATCTAGCACAAAGTAGACACTCAGTAAATATTTGGTGAGTCAATGGTATTATATTTTGTTTTTTAAATATATGCAAAGCATTTTCAATTACTTACTGTTGTGTTGGATCAATGTTCAAGAAAGATATGTTAAGTTTAATTTATGGTACACCAGCACATATCCCAGTTTGTAATAGGCAGCCCTATCTAATTTAATAGCTCTGGAAGCCCTCACCAGCTTTTGTTCATAATGATGATGTTAAAGTATCTAAAAATAAAGATTAATGTTTATACAGCATATTTTGCTAAGAATGTATGGAAGTAAATAGTGTATTTTAGAAAGGATATAAATACATTAAAATTACCATGGTTGATCAAATAAGACTGCCACCATCTCAAAAGCTTAGCTATTTTCTCAGACTTGTTATTTGTACGCTTTCAGGAGATCCTCACTACTGTTCTGGAAATTGAACCTAAATACAGTCTGCACATATCTTTAAAAATAATGTGGTATAAGAATAATTTCTGCCAGAAAATAATAATTGCTCCTTTTTTTTTTTTGACCACCTATTATTATGTGACAAGATTTGGCCCTTTGCATGTGTTGATTTTAATTCTTACAGCAATTCTTAGGTATTACTATCTCTGTTTTTCAGATAAAGAAAAGCAAGGTCCAGAGAAATGTATTTACTAGCTCTGGTCACAGTTGGCTTTGGTTAGAACTTAGGCCTGTGCAACCTCAAAGTTCATCTTCCCTCCACCCCTGCACAATCTTTTCCTCTGATCAAAGTGCTAATGAAGCAGTCTTAAAACTTTATTAACACATTTGACAAGAATCTTTTGCCCTCCTGTTTTGGGCACAGTACTTTGGGAAGGCATTGGATTCCATAAGCAGGTGCTGATTTTAATATATTTCTCAATCACCACCCCACCTTTTATACTTGTCTGAGTTGTCTTATTTGAAAATATGAATGGGTTTTCTTTACTATGAGAGTTAGTGGTATGAGGAAACAGTCATGAAGGTATTTACTTATTTGTAAGCAACATATCCTGTTCCACCTGTGTTAATCCTAAGTGTACTAAAGTAAATCTTGAAGAGTTTGAAAGAGATGACACTTTCTAAGGTTTTTTTGCCCAGTCTGTTTTCATTATTGAAAATTCAGAAAAGCAAAATGAAAACAAAACTATCATAAAAGTCATCACCAAGGGATAACCACGTTAATATTCTGGCTTATGTTCTTGTAAGTATGTGGTTGGGAGTGGTATATGAATATACATTTAAAGTAAAATTTTGATTTCTGGGATTTTGAACTTCTGGGCACATGTGTGGAGGAGTTGCAGAAGGCCTTCTTTTTCCTAGTATCCCTACACTTATCACCTCTGCTGGAAGCCTGGGTGCAGGAGAGCTACCAAATTTATCCCTGGCCTTTAGATAGTCTGGGTTTTTTCCTCAATTCCTTGTATTTAGCTCTAATTTGTAAGACTACTAAGCAGTTCTATCTTGTCTAGCTTTGTCAATCATGTTGTACCTTATAGTAGAGAGAAATCTTAGTAAGGAAAAATAACTTGAAGAGAGCAACTGCAGAGTCTATAGGTAACCTAGATACAATTTCTTAATTAAAGTTAAAAAATCATCAGCCTTTCATTCAACACAAATGTTGTGAGTCGTTGCTGAGGTGAATTTGGTTGGGTCCTAGCTCAGGAGAGCACCCATCTAACAGAGAAAGCAAACACATAAACAGTAAAACATAATAATTATTATAACAGAAGAATGACTAGGTGACATTTTGGAGCAAAAGAGATGACAATCAGGGGAAGCTAACAGTGCCTTTTGAATTGGGCTTGAAGGAATAATAGGCATTTGCCCGGTGGCCTTTAAGGTACGTGGGCTATTCTTTTACCTGGCCCTAGATGACTTCACTTCCTGTTTCACAGAAAAAATAACAGTATGTGGGAACTCTTCTCCCTTCAAATATATCTGTATTTAAACCTCTGCTTCCTTCTTTCTAGTTTCAAAAGAGGTTTCTCTCTATTCAAGGCTGATTTCTTCACCCTATATGCTATTCATTATCCCATTTGTATTGCCAAACAGCTTAAGTCTTAAACCCTTAACACCAACAGTTCTCAAAAGTCTGGTTGGAGTCCCTAATGCTCTTTCAGGAGATTTGTAAGGTCAAAATCATGTTTAGTTAAAAGATTCATTCAGAGTGCAATGGATTTTAATGTTCCAAGTTAATTTATACAGCTTCAGATTCCACATTGCAGCTTACCTTTAGGAAGTTATTTCTTGTCAAATTTTAGTGTAGTATCACAGAGAAATATCTACTACTTTGTGAAAAGGCTATTAAAATACACCTTTCTTTATAACTATATGTCTGTGTGAAGCTGGATTTTCTTCATATACATCAACCAAAACAACATGCTGCAGTGGGTTGAGTGCAGAAGCAGATACAAGAATTCAGCTCTCTTCTATTAAGTTAAATATTGAAGAGATTAGCAAAACTTTAAAACAATGTTGCTCTTCTGTTTTTGAGGAAAAGGTAATTATTTTTATTAAAATATATATGCTAACATCTATATTTATGATTATTTTAAATGAATTAATAAGTAATTTTTAAGTTTCTCAGCATCAATTTATTATGGTAAATATTGGTAGATATAACCAATATAAACAAAAGCCCTCTGGGGTCTACAGTAGTTTTTAAGAGGGTAAAAGTTCCTGAGACCAAATTTGAAAACTGCTACTCTCTTGCATGCTCTCTTCCCTCTCTTTCCCTACCCCTCCACCCTCATTTTCCCTCCCCTCATACTCCTCTCTCTCTCTTTCTCCTTCCCTTCATAACCAGACTTCTTGGAAAATCTGTTTTTGCCATTCACTCGCTTTTTCACTATAGCTGTTCCCAAGTCACCAATGGCCTTCTGATTTCAGAGTCTAACATATCCATCAGTGTCTATTTGACCTCTCTGAGTCTTTTATACCAACCTGCCACCTTTTCTAGAAGTCTCTGGTATGCTACCATCCTGGTTTTTTTCTTGCCTTCATGACTAAGCAGTATTTTTTAAAATTCTTCTTTCACATCATTCCTTTCCATTCTAAGCATTCCTAATAGGCAACCTCATTTTATTGTTGCTTCAACCGTATATGTGTATATGCTCTTAATTTGTATGAGGGCATTTCAAAAAGTTTGTGGAAAAATTGAATTAAAAGATAAAAAATGTAAACTTTGGCTCAGCGCTATGGCTCATACCTGTAATCCCAGCACTTTGGGAGGCCGAGGTGGGCAGATCACCTGAGGTCAGGAGTTCAAGACCAGCCTGGTCAACATGGCGAAACCCCATCTCTACCAAAAATACAAGAATTAGCTGGGTGTGGTGGTGCACACCTGTAATCCCAGCTACTTGGGAGGCTGAGGCAGGAGAATCGCTTAAACCTGGGAGGCAGAGGTTGCAGTAAGCCAAAATTGCACCACTGCACTACAGCCTGGATGATAGAGCGAGACTCCAAAAACAAAAACAAAAACAAAACTGTAAACTTTATTTCTGAACATAAGCTCCATGAAGTTCAAGACACTTTTGTAAGCGGTAACACCAGCCATTTGGGCCATCCCTAAAGAACTGAGAGTCCTGGGAATTTAACCATGTCAATAAAGTCTTTTTTACATTATTAACTGAAGAAAAATGGGTGCCCTATGAAGATTTTTCAAGATTGGGAAACAAAAAGAAGTCAGAAGGAGACAAATCAGGACTGTAAGGTGGATGCCTAATGATTTCCAGTTGAAACTCACAGAATTGCCCTTGTTTGATGCGAGAAAAGAGCAGGGGCATTGTTGTAATGGAGAAGGACTCTGTGGTGAAGCTTTCCCAGGTGTTTTTCTGCTAAACATTTGACTAAAGCCATAACAGAAAAGCTTTAGTTTAGAAACACTTAGAAAAGCTACTGTTTCTCAAAACCCTCTCTAATAAGCAGATGTTACCATTCTTTTTCCCTCCAGAAAGTCAGCAAGCAAAATACCTTGAGCATCCCAAAAAACTGCAGCCATGCCCTTGCTTTTGACTGTCTGCTTTTGCTTTGATTGGACGACTGCCACTTTGGGGGAGCCATTGCTTTGATTGTGCTTCAGGATCATACTCGTAAAGTCATGTTTCATCTCCTGTTACAATTTTTTGAGGAAATGCTTTAGGATCTTCATCCCACTTGTTTAAAGTTTCCATTGAAAGCTCTGCTCTCATCTGCAGCTGATCTGGGTACAACAGTTTGGGCAGCCATCAAGTGGAAAGTTTGCTCAACTTTAATTTTCAGTCAGAATTGTATAGGCTGAACTAGTTGTCTATGGTGTTCACTGTTGGTTCTGCTGTTAATTATAGGTACTCTTCATTTAGGGCACAAATGAGATGAATGTTTTCCTTGAAAATCGATGTGGATGGTCTGCCGCAGCAGGCTTCATCTTCAACATCATCTCATCCTTTAAAATGAGTTACTGATTTGTACACTGCTGATTTTCTGGGGGGCATTGTCCCCATAAATAAAGCATCAGTGATTTCACCATTCTTCCAACCAACCTCCACCATAAATGTGGTGTTTGTTCTTGCTTTAGTTTTAGCAGAATTCATGTTGCTGTGGTAGAGGTTCTTTTCAAACTGTCTTATTCTTCTTAGTGTCTCAACTAGATCCTCTTTAGACATGAATGATAAGTTAGTATGAGTTTATTTTGGAAATACGTTTTGCAAAAAAAAAAAATTGAAATCCATGCATGGTTTTTGCACGATATGCATTTTCCATGAACTCTTTGAAAACCCCTTATATATGAGAATATTTACATAATGAGCATTCTTTGCTGAAACCTCTCTCCTAAGCTCCAGACCACATATATAAGTACTTGGTATGAAGGCTCCTAGATAGTGCCAAAGGTAGATATTTCACATTTAACATGAGCCAAAAAAAAAAAAAAACTTTATTCTATCTCCCTTTCTTCTAATTGCTCATCTCTAGTGAAATTGTTTTGATTTGGCCTCCTAAATGTTTTGACGTTTTACCTCTCCATTCCCCTACCCTATACTTTTTCCAAGCTCTCATTTCTGCTCACCTGGATTATTGCAGAAGTTTTCAAACTAATTTTCTTGCCTCAATATACATCCCTTTGATTTTTATCCAGAGGAATCCACTTAACCATATAAGATTATTTAACATCCCTCCTAAAAATCCTAAAGTGGCTCTCCTGTAACTTTTAGTTTATAAGTTCAAACTCTTTGTCTTAGCACATGAGGTACATGATGATCTGGCCCTGCTACCTTTCCACCCTCATCTCTTCTCACTTAATCACAGGCATCCTGTGGTCCAGCCATAGCAAGCTCTTTGCCTGAGACACACGTGCTCTTACCTTTGCCCATGCTATTCCCTCTGCCTGGAATTTTCTTTTGGGCTTATCCTCATTCCCTTTCATTCATCCTTCCAACCTCCTACTCCAACCAAATCTGTCTTGATATCCCTATTCCAGACTGCCTCTGCTTGATGCCCCTTTTCTGGGCCCCATAACACTCTTGCAGCATTTATCACTCCCTGTCACTGTTTGTATCCCCTGGTATACTGAACAGCTTGGAAACAAAGATTTTCTCTTCTCTGTGCTCCCATTTGTTAGTACAAAGACTGACATAAATATTTTCTGAATGTATTCATGAATGAAAGGAAAGGAATGGTCTTTCTGAAATAGAGAATGGCATGAACAATGCATTCTGTTATAAAAGCAGAGTTGTATGGCATGACTTTTGGAGTCAGACATAATTGTAGGTCCTGGATCTCTCACTTACCACCTTTGTAAAATAGAGATGATAAAACTGTACTGGGAAATAATTTAGTTGTTCCTAAAGTAAAAACTGAACAACACCATTATCTACAGTATGCAAGTCACTAGGTGTATATTCATGAATAAAATTAGCATGGTCCTGAACTCATGGATCTTAAAATCGAATATGGGAGACAGTAAACAGGTAAACAAATAAGTATATGATTACAAATACATTGTGCAGTGATGAAAGATAATTAGGTGAAGGGCAGCTAGACCTATTTAGATGTGGTCAAAGACGTCCAAAGAGAAGAAGTGAATACTAACACAGAAGCCTATGATACAGAGAAGCTTTTCGCTTTTTACTCTTTTTGATAGTTTTAGAATGTTGTTCCATATGAACACATTATTTACTCTAAAATTGTATTTTTAAAATATATATAGGGAAGCAAAAATAATTGACAGAAGAATATCTGAGTCTATTTGTCTTCATTGGAAGGAAAGATCATTTCCTATTGAGAATGAGGGACACGCAGAACAAATAAAATCCACATAGAAAGAAGTAAAGGTATGAAATAGTCACTAAGGACTATGAGAGAAGACAAGTGGAAGGATTAACGGCAGTGTTGAAGGCCCTGTGGAAAGGGGGTTACCATAAATTTGTATTCACATCAGCAACTCTGGTGTACAAGTAAAGTTGTTAGATTTATCCCTGGCTGCAGCTCTCCAGGATGGAGTAGCAGAAGAAAAGGGGGATTGCAGAAATAAAGATTCTGTCTAGAGAGTAGTTGAAAATGAATTGTGGTCAGGCAGATCTCATGAACTCAAAAAATGTGCAGAGGTCAAGGAAGAGCAAACTATGTGAAAAGTGGGTGGGTGGACCATATCTGTTAACGCTACACAAATCATTTCAGTACGTTTTTTTTTTTTACTTCTACCAAAGAATGTTGCATAAATTTTAATTGTAAATAAGTACTAATTGAGAAACATATATTAAATTGAAAGGTAAATGTTTTTATTAATAGATTTGATTTCTGAATATGCTAATTCTGATATCAACAAGAGTTTGTTGATATTACTCTTAAGAATTTTTCTGGTAAGTTTTTTGCCCCTTTCTATAAATTTTACTTGGAAAATATCAGTGTCAGAAAAAAGTCCTCCGATTTTTATTGCTATTAATAGGTGGAAAAAGGAAGCAAACCCAGAGGATAATTGGACAAATGAATTACAATTTTAATTTCATCTTAGGATATCAATGACTTGACTTTGGAATGTTTCTTTATTATGGTATAATCAGTTGCTGACATTTCATATGATATAGCAAAGTGTGATATATAAGCTTACAGATGTCATCTCTAAAAGTACTGTAAAATTTTAATGAGATTTTTCCATATTTTAGGAATAGAAGATGAACAAACCCATAACACCATCAACATATGTGCGCTGCCTCAATGTTGGACTAATTAGGAAGCTGTCAGATTTTATTGATCCTCAAGAAGGATGGAAGAAGTTAGCTGTAGCTATTAAAAAACCATCTGGTGATGATAGATACAATCAGTTTCACATAAGGTAACAGATAAAATTCTTTGTATTTTTAAATTCTTACATCACAATATGGAATGATTAATTGGTATAAGTACTGTCTAATGTGGCAGTTTAGAAAGTAAACCTCTCCACTATGGAGGAGACATTGATAGTAGGTAACCTCTTTTTGATTGTTCCTTTTGCAGTTTTGTCTTCTTTGTCCCATATGTCAATAGGGCTAATACTGTGATCTCTCAAATACGTTTTTTGGGTTAGAATCAAGATTCCCACCTTTGCTGTGGTTCCCTCTTTGGCAAGCCAAGTGAAGTTCACTCTGCCTCACACTTCTCATTTCCAGATTGAAGGAAAATAAGAATGTTACAAGAATGTCTGGTAAAAATCTAGAGCTTAAATTTCAAAGTGTGTGAATCTCTAACGCACTCTAACAATGTATTTTGGGACTTTTTCAATTTGACGTTTTAAAGTTGTTGCTTACAAGTGTACACTTCTGTGCACAGAATTCTTAAATCTTAGCCAGGATTTCTCAGTGCTATCTTCAGATAATTTCAATTTTTCCTTTTTACTCATCTCTGCTCGATTTAGTGTAAAATATGCATGCATATTTTATTTTTGTCAGTCATTGCAGTTAAAACCTATGTCAAAATGTTTCTTTGGTAGCAAAAGGAAAAGAAGACTATTTGTTATTTTCAGCATTAATCTGGGAAAGAACCTAAAAGCCTTGGCTCCCTTGCAGGAAATATTTCCTCATAAGAAGAGCGAACATGTTAAATTACTTGAAAGAAGCTTAAGTTTAAACTGTGTTAAGCCAGTGTTTAAAGATAATTTTTTGATATTACTGTTAAAAACTTATGGAAGATAATTGGGGCAGTGGTGGCAGGAAGATAAAGCTCTTCTCTTTTTTTTTTCTTTTTTCCAAGACTCATTCCTGTGACAGAAAAAGCTTTTCTTTACAGAATAATACCTGCAAATAATTGTGAAAAGAATGGTAGAATGAGAAAAATACCTATTTGCAACCACCAATGAGTAACTGATTCATGCAAGGCTCATCACTGAACCTAAAAGCATAAGGTGAAAGGTGGTTGTTCTCGTGCATGTGAGCAGGATATGCACAAGATTTTAAAGTATTATAGGCTGAGCACAGTGGCTCATGCCTGTAATCCTAACACTTGTGGAGACCGAGGTGGGCAGATTGCTTGAGCCCAGGAGTTCAAGACCAGCCTGGACAACATGGTAAAACCCCATCTCTACAAAAAATTAGCTGGGTGTGGTAGTGCACGCCTGTAGTCCCAGCTACTTGGGAGGTTGAGGTGGGAGGATCACCTGAGCCCGGGAAGTCAAGGCTGCAGTGAGCCATGATCATGCCACTGCACTCCAGCCTGAGTGACAGAGCAAGACCCCCTCAATAGATAGAGAAAAAGTATTGTACACAAATTACTTGTGAAGTATGAAAGGGAAGGGTACATTTTTAATGAGGAAATCTGAAGTACACTTCCTTCACCAAGTGATCAAACTTTAGCACCAATAATAATGGTACAAAATGCTAATATGTACCCCTGGATGTGATACAATGGGAAGGGCACATTATACCTATGTAGTATTTCTACCAAAATGCTTAATCTGAATTTAATCATGAGAAAGTAGTCAGATAAATCTAGGCTGTTAGACCCATTCTATAAGACATCTGGCCCGTATTCTAAAACACACACACCTACAGACACAGATTGAAAGAGAGAATGCACAAGAGCCCAGATATGGCACAATTTTATCAATTATTCAATTGGTGAATCTAGGTGAATGGTTGTTCATTCTATCATTTTTTCAACTTTTCTGTAAGTTTGAAATTTTTTAAAATAAAATCTTTAGAGGAAAAACAGAAAGAAACAATATTGGTTAAATTTTTAAATGTTACTTTTCAAAACTAATTTTTGATTTTAAAGAAATGGAAAGAAATGGGTTGAAAGCCGACTTTGTGATTTTTTTCAATTTAATTGAATTACAGTTAAGATCAAAGGAATAATTTCCTAAGTTTTTGTGTGTTCTGTTTCTTTAATTAAGCAGGTGCATTTATTAAAAATTATATAGCTATCAGAGTCTTAAGTCATGTGGGAAGTAATATTTCTAGTAGATTAAGAATACACTCTTTTGTCAAATGAGATCTGAATTTGTACCTCAACTTGGATACATCATATTGGCTGTGTGGCTATGGGCTGGTTACTCTACCTCTCCAAGCCTGGCTTTTTCACTAGTAAATTCATATGATAATCATAATATCTTTGAACATGCTCATGTGTGTGCATCCTATAACCCACTAAGTAAATATCCAGTAAGTACCCAGTAAATTATTATCATCATCTTTGGCATCTTTTTTCCTCCTATCTTTCCTGTCTCTTTGTAATTCTTGCTGGTTCTCTTGTTGTCCCTTTTCTTTAATGTTGTAGGAGATGCTGTGGGCAAAATGGGCAGGGGAGATCAACACCTATTTTCATATGACCTCAATTTATAAATGCTATTGTTTGAATGTGTCCCCAAAAGTTCATGTGTTAGAAACTTAATACCCATTGCAACAGGGTTGAGAGGTGGGACCTTTAAAGGGTAGTTAG
Organism: Pan troglodytes; assembly: GCF_028858775.2. Lineage (NCBI taxonomy): Eukaryota > Metazoa > Chordata > Mammalia > Primates > Hominidae > Pan > Pan troglodytes. Next base: position 52,084,600 of record NC_072408.2, on the reverse strand, counting down.
GCCATGAGGGCTTTGCCCTTATGAGTGGATTAATGTCGTCATGGCAGGAGTGGGTTAGTTATCTAGGGAGTGGGTTTCTGATAAAAGGATAAGTTAGGCCCTATTTTTCTTTTTCTCTCTCTCTCTTTTTTTTTCTCTTTCACATGCACGTGTGCATGCTCTTTTGCCCTTCTGCCCTTCCACCATGAGATGATGTAGCAAGAAGGCCCTAACCAGATGCAGCCTCTCGATCTTGGACTTCCCAGCCTCCAGAACCGTGAGCCAAATTAACTATTGTTTATAAATTACCCTGTCTGTGGTATTCTATTATTGCAGCACAAAATGGACTAAGACAATAGACTAATTTTGTTTCTTTGTTACTTACTTTTAAGGAGATTTGAAGCATTACTTCAAACTGGAAAAAGTCCCACTTCTGAATTACTGTTTGACTGGGGCACCACAAATTGCACAGTTGGTGATCTTGTGGATCTTTTGATCCAAAATGAATTTTTTGCTCCTGCGAGTCTTTTGCTCCCAGGTAAACTGATTGTGACCAGGGTGTCCACAATTAGGGTGGAAAGACAAATGGCAGAAATATAAATGTTTCTTCTTACTCTTCCTTTTTTCTCATAGTAGATGAAGCTTACATTTGAGAGTCCCTTTCTTTCAGCACTCCTCAACTCTTTAAAAAGCAGCACAGACAAAGGACACTGTGGACTCTGCTGCTAAGGTGATAGAAGCTTCGTAAGAGTTAGATAGTTTTGTGCCAACAGGAAGTTTAGAAGGAAAGACTTCATACATCTGGCTTAGGCTGTAAGAAAGTAATTATAATTTTGAGTTCTTCCTTTTTTTCATCTTCAACTTCTACCCTGATGGGACTCTATAATCATAATTTTAAAAAATTGTATTCTGATGTGGTAGTGTCTAGTTGCCTTCCTTATAAACTTTCTTTTTTTTCCTTTGATGCCTTTCACACCAGTGGTTCTCAACCTTTATCATGCATAAGAATCACTTAGGTTCTGGTTAAACATGTTCCTAGGGTCTGTTCCAAATCTACGTAATCAGAATTCTGGAATTGGGTTTAAGGTCTATATTCTTAAACAGGTGCTTCAGTGCCTCTGATATAGGTGGCTCATGGATCACTGTTTGAAAACACTGCCTTACTCTCCTTACCCATCTTCATTATAACTTACAGATTCTTACTAGGCAGCTTCTTGTGTGTGCTGTGAGAATATGAGACCAACCTGTAGAAACTGGAATGATATTAAATGAACCAAGTTTCTAGTTTAACTTTTTCACAACCACTTTTTCTTACTGAAAAACCACTTGTATCTTACTTCATTTGTTAGATGCTGTTCTCAAAACTGCTAATACACTACCTTCTGAAGAAGCTGTAACAGTTCAGCAAAAACAGATGCCTTTCTATGACAAAGACAGGACATTGATGACACCTGTGCAGAATCTTGAACAAAGCTATATGCCACCTGACTCCTCAAGTCCAGAAAATAAAAGTTTAGAAGTTAGTGATACACGTAAGTAACATTTTCAGCGCTTTCCACTAGGGATTTGTCATTAAGACTACCAGTGCTTTAAAAGAAAGCTCTTGCTCTTTTGTTTGTGCAGCAATCACAGGCACACTGGCAATAGCTCTTTTGTGAGTTGTTTCCTCCTGATATATTAAGAACCATCTTCATTGTATTAATCAGTGATTAGAGGTAATAGGACATGCAAACAACCAGAGAAGCTATGAAAAAAAATAAGTAAATATTTACATAACTTGGAAAGGTCACTTTTTAAAATAAAATATGTGACTAGAGTTTTGGGTAGGTAGACTAGACCCACTCAAATGTGTGACTAGAATTTTGGGTGGGTGACTACAGTGTTCAGAGGGTAGGATCACCAAACAGAGTTCTCAAGAAAAACTTATAATTTGTATTTTAGAAATGGTTTTATCTTCTCTCATCTTGTCTAATTCAAAATCATAAATATTTGCATATATGTGAAATCTTCAAATGAGAAAATATTATTAAAACGAATTTTTAAAATTTAAGCATGTTTTTCTTATTTTGACATAGGTTTTCACAGTTTTTCATTTTATGAATTGAAGAATGTCACAAATAACTTTGATGAACGACCCATTTCTGTTGGTGGTAATAAAATGGGAGAGGGAGGATTTGGAGTTGTATATAAAGGCTACGTAAATAACACAACTGTGGCAGTGAAGAAGCTTGCAGCAGTAAGTTATATTTTCAGGAATAAAAAGAAAGAGTTGCTTCATAATGTGCTCTATAATAGGTTTTAAAGTTAATCTTTAGGAAATACATTATTTCAGTATGTATTTTCTTTAAATAAACATCATTCTAAATAGTAGTTCTTAAAATTTTTAAATCTGTTGAACACTATGGACCCTACCCCTAGAAAAATGTGGTTATGTACATGTACACACGATCATACATACAATTTTGGGAGATTCACAAACTAAAGTTGAGAAGCCCTGCTCCACATAGTGCTTCATGTGTAATCAAGATTAAAATGGTAAGATACCAGGAAAACTGTTTTTAAAAAACCTTGTTTGCATTACTTTTCCCATTTAAAAATAAAATTTAGGAAGTATACATTAAGAAAAAACATTAAAATTTTTTTTATCTGTGTCCTTTGTTGCCATTTCTACTGAGGTGTTTAACTTTTACTTACTTGTTATATTCTAAATCTTTTGTTAGAGCCTAAAAATATCAATAGAATGCATATGTATTGATAAAGATAGTCACTGTTTGTCATATACGTTGCAGGGCTTTTGTAGGGTTTTTTTTCCATTTTGCACTTAAATTGCTTATGTTTTCGGTTTCCTAGAATTTTTTTCAAATTTTTTTGTGTAGTGAAATTTCGTGTTATTTCATTTTGTTTCCACAACTCAGTGAAATTTATATATATTTTTCATTCCACTAACCAGCCATGGGCCTTGAGAAAATCACTAGGATTTCTAGATCTCAGTTATTCTGTAGAATTGGGAGAATAATACATTATTGTTTTAAAGAAAGGGAGATGAGCCAGCTGATCTCTTGATCCCTCTGAGCATTAGGAACCTTAGAATTGTGTAGTATTACATTGTATATTTTATTTTTTCAGATGGTTGACATTACTACTGAAGAACTGAAACAGCAGTTTGATCAAGAAATAAAAGTAATGGCAAAGTAAGTCTTAATCTGGCAGTGCGGTGTAGTGGAAAGAAAAAAGACAAGGAGTAAAGAACCTGGTTCACTCTAGAGTATGCCATGAACTAGTGATGTTTGCACATATATGAAATTAAAATAAAGTGTTTAGATTAGAGAAATTGAAAGTACTTTTGGCTCCATAATTCTATGATTACATATACTCATATGCCTGGAGATTAAATAGCAGTCATTTTTATTTATTTATTTTTTTTGAGACAGAGTCTTGCTCTTTTGCCCAAGCTGGAGTGCAGTGGCATGATCTCGGCTCATTGCAACCTCTGCCTCCCAGGTTCAAGCGATTCTCCTGCCTCAGCCTCCCGAGTAGCTGGACCTACAGGCGTGTGCCACCATGCCTGGCTAATTTTTTTCTGTATTTTTAGTAGAGACGGGGTTTCACCGTGTTAGCCAGGATAGTCTCGATCTCCTGAACTTGTGATCCACCTGCCTCAGCCTCCCAAAGAGCTGGGATTACAGGCGTGACTGCGCCTGTATTTTTAGTAGAGACGGGGTTTCACCACGTTAGCCAGGATGGTTTAGATCTCCTGACCTCGTGATCTGCCTGCCTCGGCTGGGATTACAGGCGTGAGTCACTGCGCCCGGCCTGTTATTACAATTTTTTAATAAGTGCCGGTCTCTGGATCTTACTAGCAGAATGAACTTGGCCAAGTTTCTTAACTTTCTATTCGCTAATTTTCTCATCTATAAAATGGGACAATAGTACTTATTAAGTTATTGTGAGGATTAAATAAAACAGGTAAATCACTTGCCACACTGCCTCGTATATAGTATAAATTCAGCAAACGTTAACTACTCATGTTTAAAATGTGCCAGTTTGGTGGAAAATGGGACACTTACTGTTTTAATTTGCACTTCTTCAAATATGAGACTAGAAGAAATTGATATAATGAGCTGCTAGAATTGTGGATCATTTTGAATGAACAAAATGAATAAGCACTTAAATAATAAAACACTTATCATGTGCCAGATACGTTTCTAGGCTGTCATGTTTACATTTGCTCATTTAATTGTCTCAGCATCCATATTACATACTGTTTTCTGCATTTAGCAGATAAAGGAGCTGAGGCTCAGTAAGGCTGTTAACTTGCGGTAGGTCACATATCCAGGAGGGGGCAGAACTAGACTTTAAATTTAGGATGTATAACTCTGAGCCCTGTTTTCTTTCGTCTTACCACAGATGCTGCCACTTTATTAGATTGTAGGTCTCTTTAGTTTTATTACTCTCAAGTATATAAAGACACTCAAATTAGGTTATAAATAATCCAGTGTGATTAAAGATCAAAAACATGTAAATTAGATGTGATTCAAGATCATGTCTGTAAATCAGTGCTTTGAGTGTGTTAGAAAATTCTTGACAGTATTAGCATAAAAATTCAATGGACTTCTTGAAATCTTATTTGTGCCATCATTGAAAATTGGGCTAAAGAAAGTGAGCATCAGCCTAGTCCTTAACCAAACTTATCACAAGTTCCAAAAATCTGAATTATTTAGCTTTTACCGTAAAATAGAAAGAGGTTTGGCCAGCTGTAGTGGCTCACGCCTGTAATCCCAATACTTTGGGAGGCCAAAGTGGTAGGAGCACTTGAGGCCAGCAGTTTGAGACCAGTCTGGGAAACACAGTGAGACCTCATCTTTACAAAAAAATTTAAAAAGTAGCTGAGTGTGGTGTACACCAGTAGTCCAAGCTACTTGGGAGGATGAGGCAGGAGGATCACTTGAGTCCAGATGGTCGAGGCCACAGTGAGCTATGATTACACCACTGCACTCCAGCCTGGGCAACAGAGTTAGACCCTGTCTCAAAAAAAAGAAAAAGAGGTTTTACTTCTAATGTTGATTAATACTGGCTGAAAAGAGAAGTATTTGCAGAAAATTATAAACAGTTACAATAAACATATATAAACATAAACATCAAGTTAGAAATAATATATAACATACTATTTTTTTGCTCTTTTTTTTATTAAAACTTTGAATAACTTCCAACCTATAGCTGAATATATATTTATTATAATAATTTTGCATGAAAAATTATTTGTCACAGGTGTCAACATGAAAACTTAGTAGAACTACTTGGTTTCTCAAGTGAGGGAGATGACCTCTGCTTAGTATATGTTTACATGCCTAATGGTTCATTGCTAGACAGACTCTCTTGCTTGGTAAGCTATTTGTTCATCAGATTGTTTGGCTTTTTGTTTATATGCTGGAATATTAATATTCATTTTGTTACTGGATTATTTAAACCAAATTCACTTTCATATTTTTCCTGCTCTATGAAAATTATACAGTTGATATGTCAACAAATTATACAGTTGATATGTCAACAACTGGGTTGCCATTTTATTAGGTGGTAATCTTAAATGTAAACTTCAGTTAAGACTATACTGGGAAGATGCTTTTATATATTTTTATCTTCAAATAACAAATGTAAACACCCATTTGAGCTTATTTAGATATTATTTTTAATAACTTAAAAATGTAGTCCTAAATTATTAGTGCTATAACATCATCTTCAGTTGTTGCCTAGAAAAATATTCTGTGTTATATATTCTCTGTAGATTTTTTATTATTCTTTCTTGTTTTTAATTTGGTTTATTTCTCTATAAGGATGGTACTCCACCACTTTCTTGGCACATGAGATGCAAGATTGCTCAGGGTGCAGCTAATGGCATCAATTTTCTACATGAAAATCATCATATTCATAGAGATATTAAAAGGTAAATGCCACTGTTTAAAAGCTTTTGGAAAGCTGTCTTTAAAGAATAATTTGCTGTCACTCTATTCACTATTCACATGCATGTCTTAACCTGGAGCATCTGGACTTCTTTCCCATCACTCCATGAAAGCTCTTCTCAATAAGGACATCTATAATCTCCTTTATTCCAAGCCCAGTGACCTACTTCCAGTACTCATCCTACTTGACCTTTTTTGTTTGTTTTAATAGTAGTTTATTCTGTTCTTCTTGACACTTTTGCCTTATGGAAATTAGTTGTTTTCTTAGTTTATGGATCACTATTCTTTTCTGAATCACCTTCATCCTCCATGAGTACTTTTCAGTTCTCTTTCTTTCTTGTGTATTTATCTAGTTAAATATTTACCTACTATAAGTAACATATTAATATATAGAGCTCAACATCAATCAATCACAAAATAATTATAGAATGTTAATATGTACAGTTCACATATATATGTATTATTATTATATAGTATAGTACATAGGATTAATATAAAGAAGGGTTTCCAAGAAAGTGACATTTAAGCAGAGATTCAAAGAATGGGCAGGAAATAAGTAGACACAATTTGAGGGTAACTGTAGAATGGATGATGGGGAGAAGAACATTCTAGGCAGAAGGAACTGCATTTGTAAGACCAGTGGTGAGACAGAATATGGGAGCATGATGAGTTACAAGAAATGAAATATGCTTTGGGAGCCAAGATAGGAGGATCATTTGAGGCCAGGAGTAGCAGACCTGACTATGTTCCCTGAACAACATAGCAAGACCTCATCTCTACAAAAAAACTAGTCAAACATGGTAGTGCATGCCTACAGTTCCAGACACCAGGGCAGCTGAGGAGGGAGGAGGCTTGAGCCCAGGAGTTCAAGGTTGAAGTGAGCTATGATCGTGCCAGTGCTCTCCAGCCTGGGTAATAAAGTAAGACTCTGTCTAAAAAAAAAATGAAGTAAATGCAGTATGACTAAGATGCAGAAAGTTATAGGGTGGTGGATTGGAGATAAAACTACAGAGAAGTATAGGAAGCTAAGTCCTATAGGACTTAATAGATCAAGGTAAGGCTTTTAGTTTTATCACAAGTGTAATGAGATGCCGTTGAAAATTTTAAGTAGGAATATGGCATCATATTTAAGTTTTGCAAAGATGATTTTAACTCTAGTGTAGAGAACAGTTTGTAAGAAGAGGCAGTTAGTAGGCTATCATAGGTGGCAGTTCATAAGAAGAGAGGGGAGCAGATTAGAAAGATTAAAATGGCAAAACTTGTTGATACCTTGGCTACGCAGGGGTTCAGGAAGAGGGAAGTATCAGGAATGACTCCTGGAATAATGGCATCCAGACTTGCATTCTGGAATGATTATGGCATGATTCACTTATGTGGAAAGGACTGAAAAAATACCTGGTTAGGTTGGGGTTAGAGAGATGGTTAGAAAATGTGAATTCTCCTTTGTACATGTTGTGTTTGGGGTGCTTTTACGATGTAGTAGTAGAGATGTTAGACAGTGTGATATACAGATTTGGAGCTGAAGGTCTGAGCTGAAGATATAAATGTGTATTACTTGCATACAGGTGATAATTGAAGTGACTGTATTCACTTGAGGGGAGATGTAGATTAAGAAAAGGTCACAAGATTAAGTCTTGGGGAACCCCAAGACTTAATGGCCAAATAGAAGAGATGATCACAAAAAGGAATCTAAGGAAGTACACATACAGAGAAGGGTAAGATGAAAACCTGGAGAGTGTGGAGTCCCTGAAAACGAGGAAAGAAAGTGTTTCCCAAGAGGGAGTAGTCAAAAAGAGTCAAGGGCTTTAATCATTGGATTAGCATCACCATGGTCTTTGGTGACTTTATGGAAACCCATTTCCAGGTAGTAGTTGGTTTAGAAATCACATTGTAGTTGAGAGAGTGAGAGCTAGAGAACTGAGATAGCAGTATAGACAAGTCTTTTAAGACATTTTACTAGTGAAGGGGACAGCTAGAAATAGATAAGTCATTCAGGAAACTTTTTTTAAGCTGGCAGAGATTAAACTGTGCTTATGTGCCTATAGGAAGGATCCAGATTAAGAGGGAGAGGATACTATGGAAGAGAGAAATGAGATGATGTGTTCAGTAGGGTTCCTGAGAATGTAGAAAGCAGCTCAAGCAGAGGAACTGACCCTAGATGAGAAAAGAAACACCATCTCCTATCCTTCATGGACTGGTACTTTCTTGTGTTCTTATATCATTGTCTCTTTTCTCCCTGTATGTTCTTTTTTTTTTTTGAGACGAGTTTCACTCTTGTTGCCCAGGCTGGAGTGCGATGGCACGGTCCTGGCTCACTGCAACCGTCGCCTCCCGGGTTCAAGAGATTCTCAAGCCTCAACCTCCTGAGTAGCTTGGATTACAGGCATCCACCACCACGCTCTGCTAATTTTGTATTTTTAGTAGAGATGGGGTTTCTCCATGTTGATCAGGTTGGTCTTGAACTCCCGACCTCAGGTGATCCACCCGCCTTGGCCTCCCAAAGTGCTGGGATTACAGGCATTAGCCACCCGCCTGGCCTCTCTCTGTATGTTTTTGCTGAGTGATATTATGTTGATTTTAACTGCTACTTATATGTGAGTGTCTTTTGAATCTGTATTATTAGCTTCCAATCCTGGATTTTTTGTGTCCCCGTACCAAAAACACTTCATCTGGGTATCCCACAGTAGCCTTTAAGTCAGAACATCAGAAATCAAACTCATCAGCTCTTCCCAACCTAAAGTCTTCCCACATTTCCTTTCTGATCCAGTGAAGTCACTATTCATTCTGTCTCTCAAGCTGAAGACGTTCTCATTCTCTATATCATGCCAATTACAAAATTCTGTTGTGTGAGCCTCAAAATTTTCACTTTCCATTTATCCCATGTTATGACCATTTAAACCCTCATTATCTCCCATTTGCTTTGTTACAAACCTTCATAGTCAACCTAAATCCAGCCTATCAGTTCTCATCTATTCACTACCACACTACCAGGTCATGGTCCTAAAAGTTAAGTCTAATAACATCAGTTTCCTACTGTGAAAACTTTAGCTGGTATCTTGTTGCTCACAGGATAAAATGCAAATTATCTCCATGTTTCTTGGACACTCGTTCCTTGAAGTTAACCATGTATACCATATCATGTTTTTGTCACTTTGTACCTGTTATTCCATTTGCCTGGAGTGCCTTTCTTTCCCTCATATAACTATTAACTTCTAATAATCCTTCAATACTAAGCACACTTTTCACCCTCTGTTTGAAATTTTTCCTACTTTTTCCAGGCACATGGTTATTCTCTCAGCATTTTGTACCTAATATTACCATTGTTTTAAAAAATTATTTATGCCTTTGTCACAGACAAGATTTTAAGACTCCCCCATGCCCAGCAGTGAGCTTAAATACTACACAACATAGGGAGTTCTCAATAAGATTGTGTTGAATTAAAGTATGAAAGCACATAATGAATTAATTGAGATATTTTGGCCATATTTTTTTCTCTTCAAAAGCCAGATAGTACAGAACAAAAGAATAAAGAAATTCATAATTGAGATACTTTGGTTGGAAATTTGTTTTGAAATGAATTGATACATACTAAGAAAGGAATTAATAAAGGTGCCTTGGAAGACTTTGTAGTAATTTACCCTGTAATAAATAATTTGTGGAATAATGAAAATATCTCTTACTAATGTAGACAGTTTTATTTCATTTTTATTCTCCTAAATGTTTCCTCAAGAAACATAAAAAAAGAGGACAGTTGCTTCTCTTTAGCTATAATCTGAATTCTAGGTTTATTTCTATAAATTTTAGGCTTTTATGATGCATACTATAAAATGTTACACTCTGTAAATATGTATGTACATATACATGTATGCATATACATATATACATGCATACATACGTACATCTAGCTAAGGAACTGTTTGACTTTTTTGGGGTGGGAAAAACATTTTTTTCTTCAAACTTTACATTTTTTTCAGTGCAAATATCTTACTAGATGAAGCTTTTACTGCTAAAATATCTGACTTTGGCCTTGCACGGGCTTCTGAGAAGTTTGCCCAGACAGTCATGACTAGCAGAATTGTGGGAACAACAGCTTATATGGCACCAGAAGCTTTGCGTGGAGAAATAACACCCAAATCTGATATTTACAGCTTTGGTGTGGTAAGTTCCATATACATAATTATTAAAAATAATCATTCTGCTATAATTGTGAAAATGAAGAGAATATTATTTAATACACCCATCTTGTTTATCTCTCTTATGTAACAATATAAGTTTTTCACATTAACCTCTACTTATACCAGAAAGTTTATAAAAACTTCTTCCAATGTGTAAAACTTTTGAGTTGATTTTTGAAATGACTACAAGAAATGATTTTCTTGCCATCTGTCTTTATGAATTAGCATGACACCTAATGCATTAAATGAATCATGTCATACAGTATATACTTTAGTCTCACATTTTTGACATTTACTAATCTACCTCTCTATTCCCAATAACTTTTAAGATAGAGCAAGAGATAGGTGTGGGTGGTTGAAGAAGCCGGGGGCTTTTTCTTCATTTTATTTTGTCATATGTGTTTCATATACGGAAATTTAACTTCATAGCACTGAAAATAAGGCATAGGGCTATAGAATATGCCTAATGTTTAGAAAATAATATTCTCCTAAGAGCCAGAGAAAATTATTCTTGTGAAGAATCCCCAAGAGGCAGGAAAAGGACTGGGAGTTCTTAGAACATATGTTTAGTGGGGCTGACTCTTTAGTAAGTTGCCAATAGAAAAGAGCTGCTTATGGTCATGATGGGGTCCAAGATGTCCCTGAAGGAGGGATGGTGAGAAATGCCCAGAGCTCATGTTCTTTCCACTTTAATATCTAAAAGACATAGCTCTGTATAGAATGATTAATCAAATTTTGTAAGCAAGATTCATATTCATTCTAGTTTATTTTTGTCTTGAGTATTATATATATAATTTATTAGTATCACGTATAATATATATATTTTTTAGAGAGACAAGGTCTCACTCAGTCACCCAGACTGAAGTGCAGTGGTGGAATTATGGCTCACTGTAGCCTCAACCTCCCAGGTTCTAGTGATCCTCTCACTTCAGCCTCCCAAGTAGCTGGGACTACAGGTGTGTGCCACCACACCCAGCCAATGTTTTTTTAAAATTTTTTGTAGAGACAGGGTCTCCCTGTTGCCCAGGCTGGTCGTGAAGTCCGGGGCTCAAGTTATCCTCCAACTCTGTCTCCCAAAGTGCTGGGATTACAGGCATTAGCCACTGTGTCAAGCCTATCTTGTGTATTATATTAATGATTTTTTTTGTCTTCATAGGTTTTACTAGAAATAATAACTGGACTTCCAGCTGTGGATGAACACCGTGAACCTCAGTTATTGGTAAATGAAATATTCATTTTCCTCCATCCTTTTTTCTCTGCTTTTGTAGTCTAAATTTATATGGATAAATTTGACATCTAAAAATAACATTTTCTATTGGCAATCTTTCCATTGGCTATTACACGATAGCATATGGAAAAAGCATTAAATATTTTTCATTCTCAGCTCTCCCATGAAGTATTTGTGAAGCCTAGAAAAGTCACTTATATATTCTTTGTTCTGATTTCTTTGTGGGTAAAATGAGAATAGAACTAAATGATTTCTGGGGTCCTCTTTAGCTTATGTTTATTTTGTCACTTTTGGGGTGGCTACTGTTAATATCAGTGTTTCCAGCATTTTCAGAAGGGGAAAAAAAAAGGCTTCCATTCAAATTTCTTTCAGAATAAAATTTCTAGCAAAAGTTATCACTTATTTCTATCATGGGGTATTTTATTTACAGAGTTACAATCAAAAACATACCAAATTTGCTATTGTTAGGAAAAATTCATATCATGTTTTTCCTTTGCTCTCACACCACAACAACAATCAACACAGAAGATTTCTGTGACCAAATGTGAGTGGGGAGGGTTTCTCCCCACCAACAAGCAGGCAATCTACTTTGCAGCGGAAGTCAGCTGGATCTCCTCCAATTTAATTCTGACACTACGTTCCTGGACATAGCATCAGAGTCAGATCCCACAGGTTAAGGGCTCAGTCCCCGAGACTGCCATCCCACCAGACACCAGTTGTAAGTTTAGGCCTCCAGAACTTCTGACCAACTGCCTTCAAGATGGAGTTCCTATGACCTCCTCTGTGAGTATGGAGGGCTCAAGATTGAACCCAGATTGATTCACTAAGTTGCAGCATATACTTTACCTAAGTTTTCCATCGTTTTGCCTAAGACTTTTTCCTTCAAAATATATAAAAGCCTCAAAACTTTGGCTTGAGTAAGAATGAAATGCAGAAAAACATAAGCTGTATCTCAGTCACAAGTTTTGCATTTCATCATATAATAGTGAAAATCATAAATCTTTGGAGAAGGTTTTACTCTTTCACCCATTCTTAAGGTTTGACTGCGATGTGACTCTAAAGTAATAAGATTTTCATACAAGCACAGTTTTTAAAAAAGTGATCATCTGAAGAACCGTTATGTCACTAGATTCTGCCATTGTCAAACATTTTCAGAATTTATCTTTGAAAGTGGTTTTGAAGAGTTTACATCCTACCTCTCATGAATAGTTTTTTTCATCTGTATTAGTTTCCTAGGACTGTTATAAAAATATACCAAAAACTGTGTGACTTAAAGCAACAGAAATTTATTTGCTCATAGTTCCAGAGGCCAGAGTCTGAAATCAAGGTATGGGCAAGACTATGCTCTCTCTGGAGGCTCCAGAGAGAATCTTGCCTTGCTCATTGGATGTAGGGCTTACCTCCAGGATTATCCATAATCTGGAATGATCTCATCTCAGGATACTTAATTACACCTAAAAGGGCCCTTCTTTTCCTAATAAGATCACATTCACAGGTTCCAGGAATTATGACATAGACATGTTTTGGGGGACCATGATTCACCCAACTCCACTATCTTATTCCTACACTTCTCTCCCTGTTAATTTTTTTTTATCATGGCCTGCTCCCTATTTTTTCCCCTCCTTTTTTCTCTTTGATTCAACAATCTTAGTACCCATAGAGAAATTTGTTGGGTACAGGGAGGAGGAGTCAGGGTCCAAAAGTTGGAATTGCGCTATTAGAAGCACATCAAGAAGCAGACCACCCTGTGCTGCCCACCTAGTAAATGCTGCTAATGGGAACATATAAGCAATTAGCTCATAACATAGATATAAAAATTGGAAGGCAAATGGGTGGAAGTATCTAGGAGGTATAAATAATTAAATATACATTCATATATATATGTGTGTGTATGTATATATATTTATATACATATACACATACCCAGTCATGTGTTGCCTAATGACAGGAATACGTTCCGAGAAATGTGTTGTTAGGCAGTTTCATTGTGTGAACCTCATAGAGTGTACTTACACAAACCTAGATGATATGACCTACTACATACCTGGGCTATATGGTATTGCTCCTAGGCTACAAACATATGCTGTACAGCATAATACTCTCCTGAATACTGTAAGCAATTGTAACATACTGGTAAGTGTTTGTGTATGTAAACATAAAAGAGGTACAGTAAAAATATGGTATTATAATTTGATGGGACCACCATCTATATGTGATCTGTCATTGACCAATTGACCAAAATGTCATTTTGTGGTAGATGGCTGTACTTATTTACATAGGATTTGTCCTGTATGTCTTCAATTTTTTTTTTTTTTTTTTTTTTTTTTGAGACAGAGTCTCACTGTGTCACCTAGGCTGGAGTGGCGTGATCTCGGCTCAGTGCAACCTCTGCCTCCTGGGTTCAAACGATTCTCCTGCCAGCCTTCCAAGTAGCTAAGATTACAGGCATGCACAACCATGCCTGGCTAATTTTTTGTATTTTTAGTAGAAACAGGGTTTCACCATGTTGCCCAGGCTGGGTCTTCAATTCTTAATAAGGTTTTAAGATAAGATAGTAAAATGAGAGCACATGTTATTACAAAGTAGATTAATTTAAATAATTAAAATATATATTCTATTTTCTTTCACTATGATTTGAAGCTCTTAAAGTTTTAACACTCATTTTAAAGCTAGATATTAAAGAAGAAATTGAAGATGAAGAAAAGACAATTGAAGATTATATTGATAAAAAGATGAATGATGCTGATTCCACTTCAGTTGAAACTATGTACTCTGTTGCTAGTGAATGTCTGCATGAAAAGAAAAATAAGAGACCAGACATTAAGAAGGTATGCATTTTTTATACTTATTTAAAAAGTGAAAGGGGTGGGGTTCATCATATTTTCCAGAGTGTACATTTTAAAGCAACTGTATAATGTGGTTCTTTTGTTTTTTTCTTTCTTTTTAAAAGGTTCAACAACTGCTGCAAGAGATGACAGCTTCTTAAAACTTTATTGGAAAAGACTCTTGACTTTTTATATACACCTATCTCAACCATTTTTTTAACTGATTTTTTTCCTAAATATTCTTCTTTACCTTTAACAAGGCACAGGCTGTTGCAGGACAGTGGTTATTAAAGCATGGGTTGAACTTCCAAAATATAGAAATAGAGCCACCATATCAACACTTAGCCCTACCCATTAGTATCACCCCCAGTTCTTACAGTAATCCCTGAGAAATCTCCTTCAAGCATCACTAAACACAGTTTGAAAATTACAGGGTTAGCAAAAAGAGCCTGGGCTGTATGTAGGGTGGAAACACTCTGATCTGAAGCCCAACTGACTCCACTACTAATTTGCTGTAAAGCTTTGGACATAACACTTAGCTGCTGTAAGCCACTAATAACATTGGGCTAATATCTGCTGTGCTTCTCTGACAGGTAGTCATGAAAATCAAATGATGCAGAATATATACAAGCACTTTGTAAGTTGTAAAATGATACAAAATTTAAAGTTTATAGAGCCAGTTACAAAATCCTATTAGTCATATATTTATAGATTGTGTTCACAGCAATCATTTAACCACAAATAAAATATCCCTTGATGATACTGCCATAATGATATGTCCATTATTAGATTATGTTACATGACAAAGTTGAAGGAATTTGGCAGATGCAGTTAAGGTTACTAAACAACTCACTCTGAGACTGTTGAAAGGGCCTGACCTAATCAAGTGAACCCTTGCAAGAAGAATTCTCCTTGTAAGCCTTGAAGAAGTATGTGAGAGGGCCACATTGGCTAAAACGTAAAGGTGGTCTCTAGGAGATGAGACCTACCTTCCAGTTGTCAGCAAGCAGGAAAAAAAAATTGGGACCTCAGTTGCAACCACAAGGAACTGAATTCTGCCAAAAATCTGAGTCAGCTTAGAAGAGTACTCCAAGCTTCAGATGATAACCACAGCCTGGGCTGACACCTATATTTCAGCTTTGCGTGATCCTCAGTATGAGAATCTATCTGTTCTGTGCTGGACTTCTAATATATAGAACTGTGAGATAATGGGTCACATTGGCTGGATGTGGTGGCTCATACCTGTAAATCCCAGCACTTTGGGAGGCCGAGGCGGGCAGATCACCCGAGGTCAAGAGTTCAAGACCAGCCTGGCCAACATGGTGAAACCCCGTCTCTACTAAAAATACAAAAATTAGATGAGCATGGTGGTGGGCGCCTGTAGTCCCAGCTACTTGGGAGGCTGAGGCAGGAGACTTGCTGGAACCAGGGAGGTAGAGGTTGCAGTGAGCTGAGATCGTGCCACTGCACTCCAGCCTGGGTGACAGAGTGAGACTCCATCATAAATAAATAAATAAATAAATAAATAAATAAATAAATGGGTCACATTAAGCCTTTAAGTTTGTGGTAATTTATTATGCAGTAATAGAAAACAAATACAGATACTCTCCCATGATGTTTTTCCCATGATGATTTCCCATGATATTTACAGGTTTTGCCCACATTTGAGGGGTATGTGGAAATTATACAGAGCATGTACAGTGGGAGGCTTATAGTGTACGTACTGAAATGTGGGGTTGGAGCCCCAACACAGAGACCCCAGCAGGGCACTGCCTAGTAGAGCTATGGGAAGGGTGCTGCCACCCTCCAGACTTGAGAATCGTACAGCCACCAGCAGCTTGCACTCTGAGCTTGGAAAAGCCACAAGCACTCAACTTCAACCATGAGGGAAGCCACGCACCCTGCAAAGCCACAGGAGTGGAGCTACCCACGGCCTCGAAGGCCCACCCCTTGCACCAGTGTGCCAGGATGCGGGACATGGAATCAAGGAATATGTTGGGGCTTTTTTTTTTTTGAGACGGAGTCTTGCTCTGTTGCCCAGGCTGGAGTGTAGTGGCACGATCTCGGCTCACTGCAAGCTCCGCCTCCCAGGTTCATGCCATTCCCCTGCCTCAGCCTCCCCAGTAGCTGGGACTACAGGCGCCCGCCACCACGCCCAGCTAATTTTTTTGTATTTTTAGTAGAGACGGGGTTTCACTGTGTTAGCCAGGATGGTCTTGATCTCCTGACCTCGTGATCCACCCGCCTCGGCCTCCCAAAGTGCCAGGATTTAAAGTTTAATGTCTTCCCCGCTGGGTTTCAGACTTGCCAGGATCCTGTTGCCCCTTTCTTTAGCCAATTTATCCCTTTTGGGACAAGAATGTTTTACTCATTGCCTGTACCACCAACTGTATCTTGGAAATAAATAACTTATATTTTATTTCAGAGGCTCATAGGTGGCAGGAACTTACCTTGAGTCTCAAATGAGACTTTGGACTTTTGAGTGATGCTAGAATGAGTTAAGACTTTGGGAAGGGATGATTATATTTTGCAATGTGAGAAAGACATTAGATTTGGGGGGCTGGGGGTAGAATGACATTGTTTGGATGTTTGTCTCCTTCAAATCTCATGTTTAAATGTAATCCCCAGTGTTGGGGGTGGAGGTGGGGCCTGATGGGAAGTGTTTGGGTCATGGTGGCGGATCCCTCATGAATGGCTTAAAGCCACTGGTGATGAGTGAGTTCTCACTCAGTTCGTGTGAGATCTGGTGGCTTAAAAGAGTCTGCTCCCCCTTTGCCTTCCATTGTGATTGTAACCTTCCTGGGGCCTTCATCAAAGGCCAGGCAAATATTGGTGCCATGCTAGTATGGCCTGCAGAACCATAAGCCAAAACAAACCTTTTTTCTTTATAAATTACCCAGCTTCAGTTATTCCTTTATAGTGATGCAAAACGGGCTAACTATATAAATTTGTAATTTTTAAGTTATAGATTGTTTTTATTAAACACTTATGAATACTGTTTGAAGTGCTTTAATTTTTATAACAATCCTATGAATTTGGTAATAATCACATTTTACAGATGAGGAAATTACCCAAGATTATATAGCTAATAAGTTGCATGGCAGAAATTAGCATCTGGTATCAGTTTGCAATCTTTACCACTAACACGATGTCTGTGCATCATATTAATCCTAATCATTTTCTCTGTCATATGTTGAAAGTTATTGTGCCAAACATTGTGCTAAGAGTTTTAGAAGCATGATCTGATTTGATAAATCTACAATGTAGGTTCTATTCTTTTACTTCTTGAGGAAATTTTGAGACCCCCAATGATTAAATAACTTCTTTCCCTTGTTCATTGTATTAGACTGCAATTCTCCACTTATTATATTTGATGCCTTTTGCAATATGGCTTTGTAATTTTTCCCATCAGGAAGTAAAGTCTATTTCCTCAACCATTAAATCTGGGCTGGCCTTGTAACTTGCTTACAGAAAAAGTGATGGTCAGTTCCAAGCCCAGGTCTCAAAAGCACTAATGCACTACTTCTCTCATTTGGAACCCTGCCACTGACATGAGAACAAGCCAAGGGCAACATGCTGCTGATGACAGACCATGCAAAACAGAGACAAGGCATCTCAGATGAGGTCATCCTTAATCAGCCCACCTGCCAGCTGATCACAAACATACATGAGACATGAGAGGTCAGCCAACTGTAGATTTGTGAGGGAGGGTAGCTGTTGTTTTAAACTGCTACTTTTTTTTTTTTGTAGAGTCTCACTTGGTCACTCATGCTGGAGTGCAGCAGTGTGATCATGGCTTACTGCCGCCTTGATCTCTCAGGCTCAAGTGATCCTCCTGCCTCAGCACCTTGAGTAGTTGGAGTACAGGTGTGTGCTACTGTGCCCAGCTAATTTTTTTTTTTTAATTTTCTGTAGAGACAGGATCTCACTCTGTTGCTGAGGCTGGTCTTGAACTTCTGGATTCAAGCAATTCTCCTGCCTCAGCTTCCCAAAGTGTGAGATTACAGGTATAAGCTACCATGAAAATCACATCTGGGGGTTAGTTTGTTATGCATTAGTATGGTATGGTTTGTTATTCGTTAGTATGAAGATTACAGGTATAAGCTACCATGAAAATCACATGGAAAATCACCTAGTTTGTTATGCATTAGTATGACTAAATCATGATTTAGTCATGTAGCCAGTAAGTGGCAGTCAGAAACACACACACACACACAAGGATGTGGCCCAGTTTGTCTTATAAATACAGCTTGGTAATAGAAAACTAAGAAATGCAATCTAACCCCTGTTCATGGCTTGCCTCTTTCCCATTAACCATCCAGAGTTCACTAAGAAACTACAGCCTGGCTGAATCCTAGCAAATGAGGGTGGTAGTGCAGCAGCACTGACAGTTGAGTAGGCTGGTATCAATCTTTTTGGAGCACAGAATCAGCTGAATGAAGATCCCTACTGGAAGGCATTTGATGCTCAGGAATGGGTCAGTACTGCCATTTTGTGTGGTAGAACCCATGGCTTTCGCAGGGCAAGAGATTTTGCCAGTGCTAGTGAGTTTTCCTGTGGCCAGAAATAAAATGATGGAGGCTAGATCCTCTGGTGACCTACCACTGCTGGCATGTGCTCCTTTCACAGCTGTTCTTCAAGGAAAGGCAAATTCATTTATTCATTCAATAAATTGAAAAATGCCCACTATATCATAAAAACTTCTAGGTGCTAAGGATGTAGCAGTGAATGAAACTAAGCTTCTTGTCCCCATTGAACTTGTATTTTAGTGGAAGAGACAATATATGCACAGATATAGAATACCTAAGTGCCATGAGGAGGAATAAAGCAGGATTAAGGTGAGAGGAACAAGGAGTACAATCAGATTGGGAAATTAGGGGAGACTTCTCTAAGGAGATGACACTGACACTTGAGCAGAGACCTGTAAGTGAGGAAGGCATGTAGATACCGGGTTAGAGTGATCCAGTGTGGGGAACGCATTCAGTGCTCTTGAGGCTGTGCTTGGTCTACTAGAGGAACAGAGAGCTGTCAATGAACTGAAGCAGACTGACCAAGGAAGGTAGAGAGCCACGGGCAAATCATGTAGAAGCTACTGGGCAACAGTGAGACCTAAACTTCTATGAGATAGTGCCACTATCATAACTAGTACAGTGTAAAACTTCAGTTTGTTGGCTGAATTGGGGTGGGGGAGAGCTACAATTTATATGATTTAAGGTAAACTGTTCCCAGTCATGGCTAGCCATGAATCATTTGTAGAACTATTTGATTCCTGGACCCACCTACTGGGTCAAAATCTAGTATGAAGCCCAGAATTAGTATTTTATTTAAAAAAGAACATTCCAGGCCGGGTGCAGTGGCTCACACCTGTAATCCCCACACTTTGGGAGGCCGAGGTGGGTGGATCACGAGGTCAAGAGATCAAGACCATCCTGGCCAACATGGTGAAACCCCATCTCTACTAAAAATACAAAAATTAGCTGGGCGTGGTGGCGCACACCTGTAGTCCTAGCTACTGGCGAGGCTGAGGCAGGAGAATCACTTGAACCTGGGAGGTGGAGGTTGCAGTGAGCCAAGATTGCGCCACTGCATTCCAGCCTGGTGACAGAGCAAGACGCCATCTAAACAACAACAAAAATTCCATCCTGAAACGTATGGCTCTATTTGCAAAGAAAATGTGAAAGGATATACACCAAACTGTTTACAGTACGTACCTCAGGCACATTAGTACATTATTTTAGCTCTGAGTAGAAATGCCTTAGCTTAAATGTTTAAAAGTTTTAACAATGAGCCTTTTGTGTTTTGAGACAGTCTCGCTCTGTCGCCCAGGCTGGAGTGCAGTGGCGCAATCTCGGCTCACTGCAAGCTCCGCCTCCCAGGTTCGCGCCATTCTCCTGCCCAGCCTGTAGCTGGGACTACAGGGGCCCGCCACCACACCCGGCTAATTTCTTGTATTTTTAGTAGAGATGGGGTTTCACTGTGTCAGCCAGGATGGTCTCGATCTCCTGACCTCCGCCTCGGCCTCCCAAAGTGCTGGGATTACAGGCGTGAGCCACCGTGCCCGGCCCAACGATGAGCCTTTCTAAAGCTATTTCAGCATCTTTTGCAAAACTGCTACCAAAGACATCCATCTTGTCACATCTCTAATAAAAAGGATTTGAAACCAAATCGCACACAGGAGTGCATTCAACATTTTTCACATGAATGAATACAGTGGCAAGTCTGAGTTTAGTGTCAAGTAAATCAGTACTAGGGTGCTTCTGTTACAGAAAATGAATAACTCATGGCATTTTTATTATTGCTACAACAGGGGCAAATTTTTAATCTAAGCACTCTATAGTCACAATTATTCTTGCCTAGGTTTAAAGCTACTTAAAATCCTTTTTGGACTTAGGCAGACTAATTAACAAATAAATGAATGGGATTCCTAACCTAACACCAGGTACTGAATTATGAAACATTACACAAACAATTAAAAAAACTATAGTAGAAAAACCAACAGAACATACACAACTTAAAGAGAAAAAATTTTTATTGTGATATAAAATGCACTTATAAAATGTCCACCAGAAGGCATGTAATTCTTCACTGCTATATAAATTTACTGGGAATATGTTATTCACCATCTAGGTATGATACTGCCAACTAAAACATACTGTAAACGATGAGTTATACTCTATAACAAATGCATCACTGATTTTCAGCAATCATTGGTTTAATAATAATTAGTTTAAGACTATAATCACTTCTATATTCTGGAATGTCCATTTACTTTAATGTAGTGTAGTGGAATTTAGAGTATAATTGCACATAGATGGTACAGAAAAACATTCACTTCTAAATTATTTTATACCTTCATGACAGGTAGTCTTCCTGACTGAAAATAACAGCTTCAGCTATGGTCTGCTCCAGGATTCTTAATGCAATAATTTGGGTGTATGTGTGTCTGTCTACGTGTACACCCATGGAACAACTTATATCTTTAGTAAACAAGTGCAACATTATTGTCAGTTATTTTGCATGTTTAAATATTATAGTCTGATTATTTGTAAACAAACAAAACCCCACACAAATACTCTAAATTCTATTTTAAAAATCTGTCAACCCATAATTATTCTAATATGCTTTACTTACTCGAACACAAATTTCTGAAAGGTGCATATATTACCTTAGATAATAAGGTTTAGAAATGAGTGCTTCACACTATGAAATGTGCATTTCCGATAAGTGATTTATGCAGCATAAAGTTTAGATCAAGAAATTACAAATCCTGGATCCCCACAGTTCATTTAGAAAATGCCTCAAAGTTATGGCTCTTGCAGCAGGTTTAACAGATTAAACATTAAGTGTTCTAGCTCCCTCTATTTCAAGTATCAAAGAAATATGAGGCTCAAAATCTCTCTAGGTTGTAACTGATAATGCAAAGCATTAGAAAACAGTTAAATGTGTTTTGAAATACAGTATTAACTGAGATTATTAAGGTGTTTATCTACGTTAGCCTGTTAAGTACCAGGACTTTAAAGTAATTTTAAATCTGAGTATTTGCTCGGAAGTGATAAAGAACACAATTTGCCTATAAATGTATGGTTTTGGAGAAAAAAGTCAATCCTGATTTTTAAAACTCAACATTTTTTGTTTCCTTTTGAATGATATTAATTTAAATTTCAATCTGAACATAAATGTTTGGCCTCACAGAGCATTAGAAAGATAATTTACTAAGGCTGTTTAAAGTCTTTCAATGTCATCAGAAATCCTGCAGTATAGAAAATATCTGGTACCCTTAAAGTTTCAGAGTGAGCTGATCTGCAATTTTAATGCTATTAAAAAAAAGTCAAATATAAAAGACTGCTGCAATATAAAGCACTATTTCTAAAAGTTGCAGACATGATCCTACAGTCTGACAGAGCTAGCACAGCTACTCGGAGTAAGCAACTTGCGGCCTTTTCCAAGGCACACTAAGTTTCCAGCTTAGAAAATACTCTAGCCTGGTCCTTAACATATTCATTAAGTAATATGAATATTTTAAGGTCTTTCTGTCCCACAAGAAAGTAGTAAGTTTACCCTTTGAGACATCAGACTTTCTAGAACTGGCCCAACTGTATAAAATTTTAAGAAGTATTTGAAGTGTGGAATCAACACTATGAAAACAGTGTGACAAAATTAAACATTATGTTGAACCCTTTTCTAGCTTTAACTCAAAAATAGAAATCATGAGTCTTCTATAACATTAATTTTAAAAACACACAGAAGTGAAAAGTGCTATTTTCCAAAAAGTACAATTTTTTTCCCTACTTTATATCAACATGGAATGATTTGTTCTCCTGTACTAAAAGCTGGACTTTTAAAAAACTAGTATTACAATGTTTAATGTGATGACTTTAATCAGTAGTAGCTTCAGTTTCCGCTGGGCCCCTGATTAGTCTTCGAATTCCTCTTTTTCCTGCAGGACCTTTTGGTTTTGCAAAACTTTGCTTGTGTGCATGCTGCTTGGGATGTACTTCTTCATAAAGGAAGTCTGCAGTCAACTCATCCCCATTGTCTATCTCGATCTGTAAAAGACAAAATTAGAAGCACAACATTCAAAACCTAATACAAGCAACCAGCTGGTTTTCAGGTATATGAATGCTCACAAATAATACCCTTTCCAGTAAGGCAGAATCAAGGACCATATGTAAACAGTTTCACTTTCTTCTTTTGGGGGAAGGGGCTAAATGAGTTACTTGAATATATAATCAGCTACATTCACTTCCTTCTTGGTTCTTTCTTAGTGCTCCAGTTTAAATAATGTTTAAAAGTAGAAGCCACCACTACATTCTCAAGTTGCTATGATACACTATTTATTCAAGGAACATTTACTCATGACCCTTTCATCACTTGGGTCACTTGAAAGCCCTCTACAAGAGAGGTAAACAAACCATGGCCCGAAGGCCAAATCTTGCCCAAGGCAAGATTGTTTTACATTTTTTAAGGGTTGTTAAACAACAATAAGAATATATGACAGAGATTATATGTGGCTTGGCAAAGCCTTTACTTACTATTTGGTCCTCTGTAGAAAAAGTCAGCTGATCCCTGCTATAGAAGGTGCTACCCATGATAAAGTGATTGATTCTTAGGAACTTAAAAAGCATGAAGGGTTCAGACCCTAAAAACACTGGTAGTTTTTAAGGACCTGTATTTTTATGAGTTTAAGGGCTCAAGAATATATATCTTTCCCCATGCCTTATCTGTACTTAAGAAAATTTAAGAAAATTGGTAGCTTAGTTCCCAAAATTCAAATGTTTATGCTTATTCCTTCCTTCCCCCAAACTGGAAAGACTCCCAACCATCCCATAATTCAGTCATAATGGAGACTGTAATTCCTTATTAATATGCAGTAGAAATAATCACAAGTATGCAGCTCTGGCAGCGCTGTCCAATAGGACTTTTTGCACTGATGGAAATGTCCTATAAATTCTGCACTAACCAATACGGTAGCCAGTAGCCACATTTAGCTAATGAGAATTTGACATAAGGCTAGTGGAATTAAGAAACAGAACTTTAAATCTTATTTAAAGTTAAATAGCCACATGTGGCTTACTAGGAAGTACAGATATATATAGAGATGGGGATCATGACAGGTAGTCCCCAGGCACTTAGAGGAGAGCCTAAGGATTTAGGATGATAACAAGAAAAATAAATATTTTCATTTATAAATCACAGTACATCATAAACTACATAGAAATGAAAAGAAAAATTTAGCAAAAACTGAAGATTTTAAAATAGGTGGGCTACCTTTCTAATTACATCCATTTGTAGTTGTCTTTCTACAATTTCTAGCAGAGGGCTCTTGCAGCTAGAATACAGCATCCGCTCTCTTATACTGCATGTGTATCCAGGCATTGAATAAATAAAAACTGTAAGTTCAAATAATAACAAATATAATTAGCATATCAATACATAAACTTCATAGAACTACATATATAAACTTCATAAAAACAAGTACAGAAACTTCATAAAACTACAGCTAAGCCCTCTGGGCAAGAAATAAGTAAGAATATAGGGCTGATACACCAATAAACAAACTGAAAGTAATGTGTTAAAAACAATGTATCATATACCTATGGACTCTAAATAGTCTCCTTCATGGGAATGTTTATACAGAAAGAAATGGTAACGAGCTGAATCCTTGGGAATCCTCTTTGGCAAATCTTTCAGTTCTGTATTTGTTGTGTTGGCCAAAATTATAATTTCATTTTTTATATCTATTTCCTGCCAATAAGAAACAAAATATGTTCATTAAAACCAGATATAAGGAAATTAAGTTAAAACATATAATAAAAAGACTAAGAGATAAAGGAGGAACTTAGTTCTGGATGGTTTGACTTTTTCACAATGAACATTTACATAATGAATTTTAGAAATCAGAAAGCTATTTAAAATGTAAAATCCATTAATAATAAACCCTATATGAGTCATAAACTACCAAAAAGAGCAGCCACTTAATAATCATTAAACATCTCTTACCAACTGCACATAGTTGAGCTGTCTGTTATTCAATTTTTCCAAAGCCTGAAAGGCTTCTCGAGAAATGGGAAATGCTACTCCTTGTAGTGTTTGATGCTTAGTGTCCACACCCACGTCAGTCTGTACCTAAGTATGACAGATTTAATTTACAAGTTTAGCAGTTAGCAGTATCCTATGGCAAACATAAGAAAACCCAACCTCTATAAAATAGTATCATTCAACCCTAGCCCAACCTATAATTAAAATTATTTTTCACATTTGTTTACGGTCCTGCTAGCATTTTGTCAACATGCAGAGTGCATGACACATCTTTACGACAATGTTGGAAGTGAACATTTGAATGAGTGTACAGTTAGTGGGGTTTGGGTGGGTTTGTTTTTATGTTTGGTTTGGCACAATTTCTTTAGAGTGTCATCAGATTACACCACTGATTATAAAATTTTACTTGATAGAATTTATAAACAACAATCTACATACAATATGTATAGAACTTTACTTTGTTCTGTTGGACAGAAAATGCAACACAAACATCATGCACTGAATTGAAAGGAGTACAAACAGTGTACAAAGACAACACAGCTCAACAAGTTATACTACTGCAGAAGTTCCAGACTTAAGAGATTTCTTTACTAAGAACATGGTGTGCATGTACTGGAAGAGGAGAAAGATAAGAAAGCATTCAATGCACATGTTTAAGATTTTTATACTTGATAAATGATAGCTAGTAGAGAGTCTCATTTGCAGTGTTGCAACAGAAAGTCCAATAGAAATTTTACTTTTAAAAAAATGAATGGAGATTCTACAGCATAAATGATATTGGTTAATGAAAACATCATAGAACATATGCGAATGCATACCCCAATATGATCCTCTGGGCTCTGATTGCAAGAAATAAAACAAACTATCAAACTCGTAAAAAAAAAAAAATCACATAAAAAGCCCTACTCAAATAATATGAATTAAAATAATATGATAGATCCTTGCTACCAGTTTAATATTAAATGATATTCAACCATTCTCCAGACTGATTCCTACTGTCTGTGACTCAGGCTAATGAACAGTGGTTTCAGCTAATGAATAGTGGTTTCAGCCACTTGTTCTTTTCTGTAAAGTCCCAGTAGAAATGCAGTAGTTATTCCAGTATGTTAGAATGGCTGTAGAAAACACATTAAAAATAATGATAAACTACAAAATAATATGGCTGAAATTTATTGACTCTAATATGCTCAACAGGTACTCAAATAATAATCTTCCATATATATCTCTATTCAAGTAGAGTTCATAGAAGTTAATTTGTAGACTCTCTAGAAAGCCAACAAAACAATAATCTGCTTCAGGCAACCTTATTAGATACATTCTTTGCACTAAATGGGTAACACACACTTTTTCTCTATATAATATTCAAAGTACAAAGTTCACAACAGTTGTACTTCAAAAGGAAGATTTACTATTCTGACAGGAAGATTATAGGAAAAGCTATTTATAAAATGCATATAAAGTTTAATATTCATTTTAACTTTTTTTTTCTGAAAAGACATTAAGCACATAGCCTTATCTCTAAACTAAACGGAATAAACCTAAGCTACCTAACTTCTTTAATCTCTAGTTATCCTCCCACATCTATTAATTAAAAATACAGTATTTTCAAACACTTAAAATCTTGCAAAGACTTTGTAGTTGTAACTTACCTCATTGATTTTAATCTGTCGTAATTCTTCCTCAGCTGCAGTCAGTGGGGCAGGGGAAGATTGTGACAGCAAGTATTTTTTATATCCATGTAATGATACATCTTCCTGTAAGTACAGAATAGACTATAATCAGTAATTCTCTAGAAGTAAAACGACAGTGAAGTTACTTTAGGAAAAACAAAATCATTAACAGAAAAGATTTTAAATGAAAATAAATAGCATTATGAATTTTAATATCTTTTTACTTTTCTTTAATCCTCAATTTTAAGTTTCAAAACTTTTTAAGGGGAGTACCCACTGTTCATTTTATATGAAGCTTTATAATTACTAAATATTTTGTATGAGTTTCATACTGGCAAAGTGAAATACTGAACCTGGTCATCCTGTAAGTCTATAGGACAACTGTAATTAACCTTCTGGAGAAAACTGCCCAATGATTATCCAATAATCAACATATTCAGATTCTGAATACTATGTTATAATGCTTAATATAATTTCTTTGTAATTATTCATGGAAAATTATTATAGTTTTCATGTCAAAAGAAAAAAATACTACAAAGAGGTCTACCTATCATCAAAATTTTGTGGTTTAGAAGACTGAGACTCATGAAATTAAGAAACCAGCCCACTTCACAATTAATGGTGAAGAAGCAATATATTCCCATCTAGTCTTGTGCTCTATCCACTAGATTATATGACTTTCTGAATCAGAAAAGCTCTAAACAAACAAAAAAGTTCAAAAATATATTTCAGTGTTTCAATTTGTATATATATGTGTAAATACATATATTTACCATATACTTTAGAAGAATCAGTATGTTTCAATATCACTTGTCAATGTCAAATAGATACAAATGAATAAACTCAAAGTTACATATTCATTACAGCTAACTTTAATATTATATGAAATACAGTATTTCTCTTATTCTCATGTTTTCAGATTATCCATCTGAATTCGTATCAATTACCCATTACCTAGGAGTTCCTCTTTAATCATTTTAATTGCAACATATAGAATCCACATACAAACATAATACCTTTACTGTTCCAAATACTTCATCTTTAATGTGGCCACCTCCAAATTCCTTCTTCAGAGTTGCTCTTGTTGCTGCATACAACATTTTTTGACGAACCTATTCAGTTGTGAAAGTTTACTTAGTTTATAGATGAAAACATAACATTACAAAAGCAAGCACATTCTGAATGTATTAATATCCTGAATCACATTAAAAACAAAACTGAGCTGAAGTCCACCCACTATAATATGCTAAAATACGTGTGTACAAATAACCGTCATTAACATGGGCATCTAAACTATCAATGGTTAGTAAGATGGACTTCAATTTACAATGTCACTTTTTTTGTTTTTTGAGACGCAGATTTGCTCTTGTTGCCCAGGCTGGAGTGGAATGGCATGATCTCAGCTCACTGCAACCTCTGCCTCCCAGGTTCAAGTGGTTCTCCCGCCTCAGCCTCCCGAGTAGCTGGGATTATAGGTGTGTGCCACCACACCCAGCTAATTTTTTCTATTTTTAGTACAGACGGGCTTTCACCATGTTGGTCAAGCTGGTCTCAAACTCCTGACCTCTGGTGATCCACTCGCCTCGGCTTCCCAAAGTTTAGGGATTACAGGCATGAGCCAACGTGCCTGGCCACATTTTAAAGCTGAAAAAAATATAAATTGTTTAAATTCTTCATTTTTCAAACTCATAAGTTCAAGAATAAAAAATTAAAATATGAGGAAAACTGAAATGAAGTAACTTTGATAGTGACATTCTTCTCAAAGCTGTATCAAAGATTACGAATTAAGTTGTTAAGAATCAAAATTCACGGCTTACCGATGGCACATACCATTCTAGGAGGGACACAAAGATGGAAAAAAAAATTCAAGAGTCAACTAGTATCTATGGAAAGCTACTAAAGATAACTACCAATTAACAAATAATTTCATAATCCTGCATGGTCAAACCCAGTATTTCTTTCAGATAGAACATGGGGAATTAAAGAGGAATGGGATGATCTTTTGAGAACAATATCTAGATAACTTTAAAAATAATTATTTTTTAATAAGAAAAATTCAAATTAATTTTTTAAATATTGGGCCATATTCATATATTAATTCTGTCTATTGTTCTATACAGTCAATCTACTACCAGCTTTCCTAAAATACTTGTTTGTATGCAGGCCCATCACTTGAATGGTAGCGATTAATAAATGTATGATAATACTAACAAAATTTAATATTATGTTCAATTAGTTCTCAGATTTATTACAATTATTACTCTCAGGGCCAGACAGTTTCCTTCATTTTTCAGAGGCCCATGGAGTCATTTTAAAATTACCACAAATTAGGTTGGACACAGTGGCTCATACCTGTAATCCCAGCACTTTGGGAGGCCGAGGTGGGTGGATCACTTAAGGCCACGAGTTTGAGACCAGCCTGGGCAACACAGTGAAACCCCGTCTCTACTAAAAATATAAAAATTAGCTGGGCGTGGTGGCACATGCCTGTAATCCCAGCTACTCAAGAGGCTGAGGTGGGAAAATCACTTGAGCCTGGGAGGCAGAGGTTGCAGTGAGCCGAGACTGCACTACTGCAAGCTGGTCTGGGTGACAGAGTGAGATTCTGCCTTAAAAAAGAAAGAAAAAATTGCCATTGCCACAAATTTTTAAATCTTAAATCAGTAACAATTATTTTGATTTCAAGGGCAAAACTCCCGAATCTAAGCACATTATTCCTGATTCTCCGTTATCAATCCAAGGATTTTCCTCATGATCATTCCCTTCTATGGGAAATAATTATTGCTTTTTAACCTTTATTTGACCTAGAAATTTCAAAAACATCTTTCTAGCATTTAATGTTAAACAAACTATAAAAAAGTTACTTACATGAGAATGATCTGGAGACCATGCAATGAATATCCATTCATATCCCTGGGCATTCTGAGAATCTAACCTGAATAATATATAGCATGGTTGTTTGTCCTCCAACAGGGGTAAAACAAAGGAATCATAATCCTTATCCCAGGAATCTGAAGGCTGACTATATGATCCAATCACAAGTTGCTCTATGAAAAATTATTTTTAGAAAGATAGGTAAATGGTTTGAAATATCAAGTGGTAGTGTGATGAAGACTAGAAAAATAAATATATAGTCATTTCCCAGTTACTATTATTCACATCAAAAAGTTGAAAAGAAAAATGTGGCAACATAGAAAGTAATTATGACATAGAGTATTATAAAAACTGTTAACTTTTTATGAACATGGTTAAAATTTTTAAAATATACACAGCCTAAGAAAGAAACATATAAAAATGATCATAACAGTTGAACTGAATGGTCAAATAATGTAATGACCTATAACAGTCATTACATTTCTATTTTCCAAAATGTCTGTGCTTAAGTTATCAACAAAATATATTTAAACTACCATTCAAAAGTATAATTTCTGACATTAACAATGAATTGTACAGTAAGAAATATTAAATAAAACCATGTTTAACTCCTTTTTATTTGGCCATAATGCTACAGATTTAAACATTTGCCTAGATGTATACACTGGTATAGCCACTTTGAAATGGTATTCGGCAGAATCAAGTAAAACTGTTAATCTACTATGCATACAGAATCTCTTATACATAAATACAAAGGTGTTCATTGCAGCACTATACAGTAACAGTGAAGTTATAGCCTCAATGTTCATCAATAAGACAATGGAAAAATAATGTGTGGCATAGTCATATAACATTCTGTTCAGATTTAAAATGAATTATTGAGCTATCAAAACTAATTGCAAATGTAACATTTTCAGAAAAAGGAAAGATACAGAGTAAGATGGTATCATGCAGTTTATGTAAACTCAAAGAGCACTATATGCTATTTAGGGATACATGTAAAAACAGACTGCACAAGTATCAGAACTCCCAATTGTAGTTGCCCCAGGGTAAGGAGGTCAGAAGCAAAATTGTTTAAAGGGGATGCTCTTATAACAGAAAAACACTGAATTTTCTAAAATGCTTGAAGTAAATAAGATAAAATGTTAGCAGTTATTAATAAAGGGGAGATATAGGTATTTATGATACAATTTTAGTCTTTGGAATTTTCCTTATTTAAAAATTTTCACAAAACAAAAAAGTAAAACCAGAAAATAATAACTTAGGAAGTAGTGCCATTTTCCTTCCGTAGAGATGCTAGTTAGATTAACTTTTCCATTTTAGTTCCTTAACTAGTCACTTAGGAAGTGATGGCATTAAAAATTTTAGCTCAGTATTTTTAAAATATGCTGTTTTACAATATACATATATTCCTATTGAATGTTGTATGTAAACAAATGCATATTTTACAAACTATTCTGGTATTTTTTATATAAGCAGAAAATAGAAAACAAATTAGATTTACTTCCAGTTTGTGAAAGAACAAGTTACTTTTCCAAAGCAAAATATTTTCAGATATTTAAGAAATTAGGCCGCTGGAATATTTTAATATATTCATTTGTGACTGAGTACCTATAACAGTAATTGTTCAAATTCAA
Organism: Pan troglodytes; assembly: GCF_028858775.2. Classification (NCBI taxonomy): domain Eukaryota; kingdom Metazoa; phylum Chordata; class Mammalia; order Primates; family Hominidae; genus Pan; species Pan troglodytes. Next base: position 52,053,716 of record NC_072408.2, on the reverse strand, counting down.
ATCTGCCTGATTTAAAAGATTCTCCCACTCAACCAGATTCCCTGTTTACACAATTATTTTTAAAGAATCAATTTGTAGTTTGTTATATTCTCAGAACTTTCCCAAAACAAGAAAGGGAAATGATCATTTCTGTGGCAAAGGTTGCAATCAAATGGAGAAAATGGGAGTTTGAAATCCTTTGTTTATATTTAAAAACAAACTTTATTGAATAATTCACAAGTAACTATTTTTTTTTTTTTGATAATCACCTGTTTAGTGATTTCCATTCCAGAGATGGAAGCACTGACATTAGAAATGGACTGTGGTGCAGAAACTGAGACACAAAAAGTAAAAGAGGAAGAAGTCACATCAAAAAACATCTTTGTTTCCCTGATAGTCACATAATTCAGAATGAAATTAGGGGCCCATAGGGACCTGCACAAAATATGAGGAATCCAAGTTACCGTAAGATTTGAACTTGCTTCACATTAATTAATAGTTCAAATCACTGACAACACACAGTAAGTTTAAAAATACAACAGCCACTAATCCAGGAACAGAAAATATTTTAAAATATTTAACTAACCATTTTCAATAGATATTTTCAGAAGTCTGTACTTTCCATTTCTGGCTCTGGCAAAGATCTCTTTAACATCTTCACTTGCTGTGGAAAAAGATAAAGAAAGTAAACTTTTTATACTTACATATAAATACTTTCCTATCTATATTGGAAAAGTTAATTAGAATACAAAGAAAAAATCTGGAGCATGTAGCATCCTTATTATCAGTATTATAAAACTTTACCGCATAAAATAACGAAGACTGTATACAATTAAGAAATATAAATATTAGCATTTTAAAAGTATGTTAGTAATTCTAATCTGTTTTAGCTACATAATTCTGTGCAGAAATAACACTGGGGTGAATATACTGAAGTTACTCAAACCCAATAATGAGCAAATTACAATTTTGAAAAACTTTTCTTGCTCTTTTGAAAAATATTGAAAACCTGCTTTCATTCTCTAATTCAGTTTCAAGCTTATGACAGACACTCCTTCATCAATTCACTTTCTGTATTTTCCCGTTAAAAACAACAGTATATATCAAATATCCTAACTTGTTTAAAGAAAAAGACAATAAAATGCATTCAATCTTAACTCTGGTTATATTTTTCTAACTTGCATTTCTCAAAAGCTAGATTAAACTCATTGAATAAATATGTATTTAATAACTAACCCTTGTGTTCCTATTAAAGCTTCAATTTCGTTCTAATTTCGTGCCTGTGTTGTCTATTAGCAGCAAGAACCACTATGTAAGTAGGTAGTGCTTGCTATAAGGCTCAAGCATGAGTCAATAACTACATATTTATATATCGAAATTAATGCGGATAAATAAAACAACGTTTTCAGATTTGAGACTATTTTGCTTCTGCGTGCGTGCAGGAGGATGTGTGCCGTGGTGTCAAAAATCTTTACGAATAAAACATACAATTAAGTGTTCATCTGGGAGAAAGACTCGCTATTAACAGTAAGAGCTTGAGTTTACACTAGAACTCGTTAAGTGATCGCGAGTAACCCGGGGATATATTATTTGACTCTTGATGAGGTGAGTACCTGCAGGCTGCCCAATTTCAAACCAGGAAATAATGGAGGTCAGATATAACTGCATATTGAACTGTCTGCACGCATTACACGCAACCATACAGATCAGTTTCCCTTGGGGAGTATCTAGGAAAAAGATCAAAACACACGCTTACACTCGAGATTTCTCAGAACATAACTCTCACTTTCCTATTTGGAGAGAAAATGCGGGAGAGTTTTGGGAAGCACCCCTACTGATGTGAGAAAGATTCTGGCATGGTTCTTTTTGTAATCAAAGTCCTGTAATATTCTCCTTTGGACCATGAAAAAGAAAACTCGCCTGGCTCTCGACAGCGTAGCGAAGCCCCAGTCGCCTCCACTGTCCCAGCTCTTCCCTACGTGACCAAAAGGGGGAAAGTTGGGAGACTGTCGGGGACGGTGGAAGGCACGCCCCCTTCAACCAGGCCGCCTCGAAAGCCAATTTCCTTCGCTCCCCCGAATTTCGGATCAATCTGCAACGTGACGGCAGCAGGGACCGGGCTGGAGGAGGACGCAGGCCGGCAGCGCCCGGGAAGCAGGAGCGCGGAGAGGCGCCGAGGCCCGGCTCGCCCCGCGAGACCGACTTCCGGAGCTCCCGGCCCGACTCCAGCCCTGCCCGTCCTGCAGCCCTCCCGGCTCTCCCGGAAGCCCCTTCCCTGCGAGTCGCGCCGGGCGCTGTTACCTTGGATGCCGGTCTGGTGGGACATGGCGGCGGCCGCTAGCTCCCGGCTCCGGCGCTGAGTGCAGCCAGCGGCCCCGGCCGGCGGCTCCAGGAAGTGGCTGCTCCTCCGCCGGCCCCGGCGCGTCATCCGCCCGCGACCCGCGGCCGCCCCGCCCCGTGAGATTGACTGAGTGCCCGAGCGTCCCCGCCGCCCCGCCGCCCTTCCTGGCCGCCGGGCTGCGGTCCAGCCCCCGGCCTCGCTATCCTAGTTCTCTGCTTGGGGTCGTGCTTCTGCTCTTGCCGCCGCCTCTCCCGCTTCTTCCGGGGGGGACATGCCGCAGAATCTAGACAGCTCAGTGCTCCGACGTCTGCTCTCTGACGACCCCGCCGACGCCGCCATTCGCTGCCTCAGCAAAGGGGTGCTCAAAAACGGAAGTGATCATTTTACCAAATAGGCATTTTCCAGCTTAAAAAAGATGTGCACATTATTTTTCTTGGTTTACTCTTCCTATAATCGATACCGTTTAGTGTAGAAAAGCCTTCTCCTTGCTCCATTGTTTTGAAAGAATTAATATAGACTGCCTCTCATCAAATTTTTCCACGATTTTAAATTAAGTTAATCTCAGACTGTTAACTTTTCTTTTCAGCTGGACACATTTAGAGACTCAGTGTATCTTTCTCTTCACTCCGGAAAGAGACAGCCACTAAGAGATTAGCTGATTTGAGTATCCCTCTGTGGTCGATTATACCATTGCAAATCCTGCTCTGCTTTAGGTTGGCAGTTTATTATTTAATCCAGTAATTATTCAAAATTCACTTGGACAGATTTGTAAGGTAGCAGCAGATATTACTTAAAAATCTTTTCCTTTCCTGCTTTTACAAACATGTAGTTCCTTCCTGAAGGGTAATGTTAGTTTTGTGGGGGGTTTGGTTTTTTTTGGTACTGCTTCTCTACTGCTACTAGGTGGGAAGCTAGTTCTTATTTTTAGGGCCTTGAAGTGACACATACACAAAATTATAATCTGCTAATGAAGAAATAATTTATTCAGGTCAATAATATAAGTGCAAGTTAATCACTGTTCCAATACTATACGATGTATTTTTCATGAGTGATGAACAGGCCTGCAATTGTTTTTCTTTACAAGAATCACAGCAAACAAGGTTATGTTCTATTGCCTGTTATCTGAGCTCTGTTTTTCAGACATATTCTCATATTCAGGAATAAACTAAATCTGAGTTTTATGACGTATGGATTTAAGAAATGTAGGGAGGAGTTTCATTCTAATCAAATTCTTCCTGACACAATGGTTCACCCTGATTTACAAGTTTTTGACTACATTGCTGAGCAGAGAGAAAATTGCAGAGTTGACTTGCAGTATTTTGACTGATTCATGTCCTAGTGCTTCGGGGAAATTGCTTAAGGAAGTTGGCGTTGCTCAAAAGTACAGTTGAGCAAAATATAATCCTTCCATATTCGTGCTTGGGAAAGGCCACTGTATTCTCAGTCCTGAAGAAGAGGAATGTCTAGTTAGGTTGGGACCACCCTGACAGCCACCAGAAAGTGCTTATTTACTGCCAGTACAATAGTTTGACTTAAAAGCTGCAAGCGTCTTGGGTGCCTTGCTCTGCTCTAGCCACAAATATTTTCCCACTTTTCTTCATCTATTGTGTCTCCATTTAGTGAACATTTGCCAGAGCTGTCATGAGAATAATACCTTAGATTTGTATGGTAGTTTAGAGTTTACAAATAATATATAATAGACTTATTTTGAGTACCAACATAATCCTGTGTGACGAGCTGAAAAAAATAGCAGGTTTTGTTTTTTAACTTTAAGAGGTTTGGAAATTGAACCACAGAGTTGGGAAGTCAGCAGGTTTCAAGGCTAAGACAAGTGTCTGTAAGAAACAAACCATTTGAAAACAATGTATGCAGATAAGAGGGTTTATTATAAGGATATTGGAGGTTCTTATAGATCTTGACAACTTGGTTGTCACCTCTGCTTTTCTCTTCTTTTTCTCCAAATAAGATCTCTCTGCTTGTGCAGTCAAAATGGCTGAATATGGCTACCCTACACTTTCCAAATTGACAGGGTTGTAGCTGCATGCAGAGATTACATAGCTCTTCTAAGTCCAAGTTTAAAGTTCCTAAGAGAAAGCACGTGAATGACCCTGCTTGGCTTGTGTCAAATCATTCTTGGCCAAGGTGGCTGGTTTACCCAATATACACTGCCCATGAGTGAAAGGCAATTATCACAGGAGGGGAGATGGATCTTGGGTGTGGGAAACAGGTGTAGAATTCCTACTTTTTACAGTTTGGTAGAGGTAATGTTTAGAACCTAAGATGGTGGTCAAAAAACACAAATGCTTATGGGGTCAGTTAAATAACATAAATGAATGAAGCTAATAAATGGAGACTGTGGCAATGAGAGGGAGCACAGGATCCATCTAAAATGAGCTACTACTAGGCCAAGTGGGATGGCTGACACCTGTAGTCCCAGCTCTCAGGAGGCTGATGTGGGAGGATCACTTGAGCCCAGGAGGTAGAGGCTGCAATGAGCCATGATCACCCCACTACACTCCAGCCTGGGCAACAGAGCCTGTCTCAAAGGGAAAAAAAAAAAAAAAAAAAAAAAGGAGCTACTACTACTCAATTCAATTCTGACTGACTGATGCTCTGTGGGAATTCAAGCGCAAGGTGACCAATCTTATGTTTTGCAAGTGATGTCGGAAACTGGGATTTTATTTAAAATCTCTATTTCAATTATGTAGGAAAACAAAACAAAAAGAGAACTATAACTGCAAGTCAGGTTTGACCTATGAAATGGTAGTTTAGGACTTCTGACCTAGATCATCTGTGTGGTCAATTGCCAAATAATGACATTTTAAAATCACACCCTCCATAAAGTCTTTTTACCATAGAAGAGACTATGATGTGTGCCACATTAATGTGAGCAGTATACATGTTTGTGTATAGTGCATATACACAGGAAACTAAAAAAATCATTCATCCATCCATCTTGTTTCTTCTCTGAATTGAAACCTTTTTGATAGATTCATTTCTTCTTTACTTGGTGAGGTAATTATAAAGAGCTGCACTATTTGCGTTAGATTTTCCTAGAGAAGAAACCCTGCTGTAAAATTTTTAAAAACACATAGAAGTTGTGTGACCATGAACAACATTATTTAACCTAAGTCTCCATTTTCTCTCTTGTTATATGTCATACCCATGTCTCATGGTTGTCATGAAAATCAAGTGAAATATGACTTTATGAAGCTCTAACATGTATGAATGCTCAATGTATGTTAGGCTTCATATTTTGTTAGAATTAAGTCTAACACAATACTTTACAATACAGTATGATTCAAAATAAAAGGTCATTTAAAACAGAGCAAATGGAGTTAGATTGAATTTCCAAACCTCAAAAGCAACAATCCAAAGTTGATTTCTTATATAGGTTCATAAAACCACAATATCGCTGGGCCCTGTGAACTGCTGTGTTTTGTGTTAACACGTCCTTAGATTTATAAAGCATTAAATAAGAAAAGTAACCCTTTGGGTTATAAAAAATGAGGATCAAGAATTAAGCAACATACCTTGACTGAAATTACCTTTTATTATATGCATGTAATTATAACCCTCAACAATTCACAATAAACACCTGACAAGATTGCTAAAACTTCTCACGAAATGGAATATATAAGATAAAATTCTTTCATTCCTATTGGACTCAGTGGTGCTTGAGAAAACAGAACAGAGAGTCTGGGTTAAGGAATAGTTCAAGCAAATGATATTTCTTTATTATTTTCCCAAGTAAAATATAGACTGAAGTAATATTAATAAATGATACGTACTTTCCAATGAAAGAAACAGGGAACACTTTGGTTCAAAAGAATTGTTGATAATGATAAGGATGCATATTGGAATCAAAGTGCAGGAAAGCACAAAGCAACCAGCTTTTTGATGTATTATTTATAGTGAGATTTTCACCCTGGGTTGGAAAAGTGCCTTAGCAACAGCATCTTGAATCTCTTTCTCATTATCTCTAACATGTCATGTGGGGTAGGATGGTTTAAATGCCTAATAGGAATATTTGCAAATCACTTTGAACATACTGCTTGCTCTCTTTCTCTGTTTCTCTGTCTTTGCTAGTGATGCTAATTAACACCCAAAAACCTTCCCTAACGTTTAAATAGCATGTACAGGAGATATTATCTCATACTGAGTCCACAAACGGGGACAACCTTCCTTGTCCTTTATGTATTTCTGTAATCGCAACACAGGCCACTCCAGACTTTCCATATTAGATAAATTTAGGGCTGGAATCTGCAATCTGGTGGGAAGATGGTGCAAGGGGAACTGTGAGCTGAGCTTGCATAGCAGGGTTTGTTTGTTTTGTTCAGATCTGCTGTATTTTTTAAAATAAATTCAAGAAAGGCATTCATAGCAAATTGACAAGCAGGGCGAGAGGGCAGGGATGCTCAGTGAGATTATGGGAGAGTTAAAGCCCCTTCACTTCCAGGCTAAACTACTCTTTGGAGCTGCCTGAAAATCATAGCCTCATGGTTGGGATCCAAAACAGATTAACCCTTTCACTAAGCGCTGCTCCATAACAAATACTTTATCATAAAGCATCAATGTATCTGTTATGTTTTTTCAGAATAGGCTAGGTCAGTATGGTGACCTTTATTTAGGGGTGTGCCAATGAAGGAGTTAACTCTTACATTTTATGTTAATAATGGGAACAGTAATATAATGGATCCCAGAAAAATAACTGTTCAAAAGTAATTTATTAAGATAATTATATTGGCGCATATGTGTTTGTAATGCTTTAATGATAGTTTTTGGTTAGATAGACAGTTGCTACACAATAATTTTTATTCCTTAACAAAACAACTAATATTTGATGTGGCAAGGTGCTTAGCTAAAAGTTCACATTTCTGCTTCCTTTGCAGCTTGATGTGGCCATGTGATTAAATTTCAACCAATGATATGAAAAATTGTTGGGTGAGTCTTCTTGAAAGTCTTCTTAAGTGGGGCTAGATAGTGGATGATCCTTTTGTATTTCCCTTCCCCACCTCCTCCTGTTTTCTGTTGGAATGAAGATGGGATGGCTGGAGTTCCAGCTGCTGTCTTGGACCTGAGGCTATCTAAATGATGAAAACCACAAATTAGGATAGTGGAAAAGAAAGACAGAAAGGAATCTTCTGCCTCCTTGTTGATTGTCACTCTCCCCTACTGGACCTGGCATGCCTCCTTCTAGAATTGTCTTACATTCAAGAAAAATAACTTCCATTCTATTTAAGCCACAGTTTATTATAGTCTGTGTTACCAGCAGCCAAATATATTTTGTAAGTGAGGCACCTTGTTTTACCAAGAGTGTTAAGTAAAAATATCCTTCATCATACAGTTCATTGGTTCATAGAGTGAAATCTTTCATAGCAGGTTAGTACAACAGGGATGCTGTGTTACTAAATTCATTTGATTCCTAAATTTTAGATTGCAATTAGTGAGAATTTGAGCAGCAAAGGACACATATAGTTTTAAAGTTGAAATTACAGCAAATTAATCTACATTCTTTGCATGTAACTAGATAGTGGCAAAAGTTTCCTATAAGTTTGCTAAATAGAGAAGCAAATCAGCTGAGACCTGAAAATATTCCTTTGCATAAAAGCAGCTAAATATGCCTTGGTTATCAGATTTAGAAATACTGTACATCTTTCAGCATGTATTTCTTTATTCTTAAAACTTTAATGAGATTCACTACTACGGTAAATGAAAACATTGTAAGAGATACATATATCTTCTGAATTTCAGCATTTTTATTAAATATTGACTCATCCCAAGGTTATATAAAAATCCAAAAAGTATTCACCATCTGCAAAAAAAAAAAGTTTAAGATTCTATTTGTTGAGTAGCTTTGCTAAACATCTGAATAGTACTGCGAACAGACATCAATAGTCTCTGAATTTATGATGTAATCCTACAATTCTGGTTTCTACTTCATTCTTTGTTACCTACAGGCTTAGACTTGACACTATCCTCTCTTAAATGAGTTCTCAGAGACAGCGCCTAAAAGAGAAAACCCTCGGGAACAATTTCTCTCTGGCCTTTCATTTCAGTTATGTTTGACCTGTTGTCAATGGAGAATCAAGCTTGTTAGAGGATTGGGTGGGCTGGGATCAAGGAATCCACAGAAGCATGGAGCTTGACCCACCTTTTCTTTCTGTTCTTTCTCTTTACTCACTGCAATGCAGCACATTTTACTACAATTAATGTGCACCTTGGAGAGAAAGGAAAGTGAAGGATATATTTACATACTAGTGAGAGAAATGTCAAATTCTTGTTTTTGTGGTGTTTAATTATCAGGTTAGCAAAGGTTTCACAAGTTAACCGTACTCTTCCAGGTTCTTGTTTCTGCTCCCGGGTCCACACTAGCCCTTGCACTTGGCAATTTTGATCAATCTTATTAAGCCAGTTGACTTTGATCCTATACTAGGCTGGGCTCTTTTTAAGAGAAGCCGAGGTCGGGTGCGGTGGCTCATGCCTGTAATCGCAGGACTTTTGAGGCTGAGGAGGGAGGATTACTTGAGGGAAGGAGTTCGAGACCAGCCTGGGCAACAAAGTGAGGCCTCCCACTCCCCATCTCTACAAAAAGTACAAAAAGAAAAAAAAAAAGTAGCCTGTAGTCCCAGATACTTGGGAGGCTGAGGTGGGAGGATTGCTTGAGCCCAGGAGTTCAAGGCTGCAGTGAGCTATGATCATGTGCACTATACTCCAGCCTGGGCAACAGAGTGAGACCCTGTCTCCAAAAAAAAAAAAGCAGCAGCAGCACCAGCAGCAGCTGAGTCTGCCACTCAAGTTTCCAGATTAGATTTTCCCTTCAGGCTCCCAAGAGCACTTTTCTGTTTGGATTCCTCTGACTCACTGACTCCGTAGGTCCATCCCACTTGCCTTCATAGTCATACTCCTACCAGCCTTATTCATGATCCTAGGTGCTATTTCATTCAGGTTTTCTGAACTGGTTTTCTCTTGGTTTTTTTTTTTTTTTTTTCTGAGACAGCGTCTTGCTCTGTCGCCCAGGCTGGAGTACAATGGCGCAATCTCGGCTCACTGTAACCTCTGCCTCCCCAGTTCAAGCGATTCTCCTGCCTCAGCCTCCAGAGTAGCTGGGATTACAGGCGCCTGCCACCATGCCTGACTAATTTTTGTATTTTTTAGTAGAGACAGGGTTTCACCATGTTGGTTAGGCTGGTCTCGAACTCCTGGCCTCGGCCTCCCAAAGTGCTGAGATTACAGGTGTGAGCCACCACACCCGGCCCTGAACTGGTTTTCTTTCTTACCTTTCAAATCCTGAACTCTTTTTCCCTCCCTTTCTCTGAGATAACATTACAGTTTATTTCTTCACACAGTGTGCCAGCCTACATGAGTCTCATCAGTTCATTTCCCTAGGCAGTGTTTTCTACACTCTCAAAGAAGCTCATTTCAAGGCCCTTCCTTACTCAGTGACTGTTGTTTCCTCGTGAACTGTTCTTTCACAAACAATAGCACAGGTCCAGCTAAATCACAGTTCACTTTCCCTGGCTCTAGTAGGTAATCTGCAATTCACTTTAGCCTCAATTTTGTTTCATTTTAAACTCTATTTTTCCCTCCTCCCTTCCTTTTTTTCCCTCCCTCCCTTCCTTTCTTTTACAACCATTGTCAGTGCCCTGATATTTCCTATTTATTCTAGCTCATTAACAGTGAAGTGGGATAGAGGGCAAAGATCCCTAGTAGATTTTCAGGTATATTCATACTGTGACAGCACAGCTTAGGTGTTTATAATGGAGATGGACTAACGTGTTGAAAAGGACACAGACCTTTCTGTTCTACAGCTCTGGTCCGGAACAGGAATATGTTTGAAATTATATGTAATTTTCATTAAAAAAATACAACTCTAAGTAAGCTGAATTGCACTTTGAGGAATTTAAAGTTTGAGTACACATCAGAGAAGCAGTGTTTCCCCTATGGAAAAAGCTCACTTCCACGACTGCCTACTTGTGTGATGTTGAATGGGAGATGGTCAAAGGGAGAAAGAAGGGACCACAGCAGCAGGGTCATCTTTGAACAACAGTATTATCCCAGAATTGGTTTTGGTGTTTCATCTTTGCTGGGCTCTTTCTTTCTATTCTCTTCCCTACCATCCTTCTAACATCATAGCATATTTGTGACTTTCTCCCCACTGGCTTCTCTAGATGTTATCTCACCTAACCCTGCTCGTCCTGACCCTCTGTTCTGGGCTGCATCTTTCCTTTCTCCTAGCACAGCTAACTTGTCCAGACTCTCGCTTGTTCAGAATACTTGCCAGGTAACTGGAAGCCAATCTGGTAAACTAATTCACCAGGAGGAGCTCATTCACTGATTCATCAAACATTTATTGAGCACTGCAGCTCCTGTGGAGGTGTGAATGGCTGACCAAGGCTGTTCTGCTGCATTACCAGTGTACAATGCAGCAACCTTGGGTTTTGGGGTCAGACAGTCCTGGGTTTGAATCTTTTTTTTTTTTTTTTTTTGAGACAAAGTCTCCCTCTTGTCCCTCAGGCTGGAGTGGAATGGCGCTATCTTGGCTCACTGCAACCTCTGCCTCCCAGGTTCAAGCGATTCTCCTGCCTCAGCTTCCCGAGTAGCTGGGATTACAGGCACCCGCCACCATGCCCAGCTAATTTTTGTATTTTTAGTAGAGACGGGGTTTCACCATGTTGGCCAGGCTGGTCTCGAACTCCTGACCTCAGGTGGTCCGCCCGCCTCGGCCTCCCAAAGTGCTGGGATTACAGGCATGAGCCACCACACCCAGCCCTGGGTTTGAATCTTACCATGTCACTTGCTAGATGTGTCGTCTAGGAAAAATTCCTTAATCTTTCCAGACATCTCACTTTCCTCATCTGTAAACTGGGGACAATAATAACATCTTGCAGGTGACGCTGGGTTTTAAGGACAAGTATATTCAGTGGCTAGCTCCTAGTCGATGTTAAGTAAATAGTTCTTGTTATTATATTATTGGTTATCTTTCTCGTTTATCATTTATGGAGACCTTTAATGCTTTAACTTTGGATACAAATTGTCAGTGCCTTAACAGTTAAGAATTTTAAGTCTTGTGACGAGTTGGCAAGAGCTATTTAGGAAGTCAGGGAAGTTTCTGTTTGCCTCTCACCAACACCAGTTGTCTTAGTTCTGTCAATAGAATACCCCAGTATCAGCTGTCTGAGGAACTGATGCAGAGTGAATTGCTGAAGACACAGGAGAGGTGTTATAAGGATACACAGAGGTACATTTTCAAATGAGGCAGCCTGGCGATAAAATACCAGGAAACAGCAACAGCAGATCATGAAGTGAAAAGTAGGTCATTTGTTTGGAGTCAAGGTGTCAGGTAGCATACAAGGTGAAGAACCCAAAGCTGTAAACAGTAACAGGCTGTAAAAATTGCTACTGCAGCCATAAACCAAAGGGCTGCCTTTTCACATATGCTGGATGGAGAGAACTGCTGGTCATGCAGCTGTCTTTTTGCCACACTTGCACACATGCAAAACAACACCGTCAGCCATCAGTGGCATCATTTTGAACACCGATGACAATGATAAATTGAGACCCAATAGCTGGCTCTGCACAAGGGCAGGAAGGCAGTGCAAGAGAAAGGAGGACAAAACTCCATTCCTTTTGTTTGCCACTCAAATGTGTTGTACTTTTCAAATGTTTAGGGCTTCAAATTTTTTGCGTTAAATTTTGGAACGTCTAAATAAAACATCCATTTGTTTGCATATTCGTGTATATTGAGTAGGCTTTCTATTATCTTAGGTAGTTTTTGTGTTGTGAAGATTTTTTTAAATACTTATTTTGTGCACAAATTGTAAGGGTTCTAAGCTCAAAGTCTTTGGCTATCACTTCAAATGGCATTTGAGCAGTTATCTGGGGTTGTCAGTTTGGGGAAAGGGACGAGGTAGACAAAATGCCATTTGGCTTGTTGGGGGTAATTGTGGGCAAGGTGTTCTGTTCTGCTTCATTATACTCCAAACCACTTCATTTCTTTCCACACCACAGTTAGCTCACTTCTGACTTTACTCACCTCCTGTCCACTACGCACGATGTTACTCACCTCCTGTCCACTACCCACAACTTAACTCACCTCCTGTCCACTACCCACAAATTTACTCACCTCCTGTCCACTACCCACAAGATTACTCACCTCCTATCCACTACTCATGACTTTACTCACCTCCTGTCCACTACCCACAAATTTACTCACCTCCTGTCCACTACCCACAAGATTACTCACCTCCCATCCACTACTCATGACTTTACTCACCTCCTGTCCACTACCCACAAATTTACTCACCTCCTGTCCACTACCCACAAGATTACTCACCTCCTATCCACTACTCATGACTTTACTCACCTCCTGTCCGTTACCTATGACTTTACTCACCTCCTGTCCACTACGCACGATGTTACTCACCTCCTGTCCACTACCCACAACTTAACTCACCTCCTGTCCACTACCCACAAATTTACTCACCTCCTGTCCACTACCCACAAGATTACTCACTCCTATCCACTACTCATGACTTTACTCACCTCCTGTCCGCTACCTATGACTTTACTCACCTCCTGTCCACTACCCACAAGATTACTCACCTCCTATCCACTACTCATGACTTTACTCACCTCCTGTCCGCTACCTATGACTTTACTCACCTCTTGTCCACTACCCAGTCTAAAACTCTGGAGAGATGGTCGAGTAGCTGGCAGAACAGGGATTTTGATAGGCCCTGCATTTGGAAACTAGCTGCAAAGAAGGAAGATACTTAGCCATCATATGCCAGTGTTTCACCTCGGTGATTTGATTCAAGCAGAATCCTCCAAATTTCTCAGGCTTTTAAAATTAACTGCACTATGAACTAAACATTCTCTAAAATGAAACATCAATATTGTTGAAGTTATTGAAAATAAACTACCTGAGACCCAAACTATAATATGATGCCAGCATTAATTTATCTGACATCTGATGTATATTAATTTTATACAAGATGGTATAATTAACATTTCACACAACCTGAATGCATTAGGAATTTAGAATAAATTGAAGTTATTTGGAAACTGGGAACTGTGAAAGAATGCAGAAATATCCTGGCTGCCTAGCTCTTTCAGCCATCAAAGAGCACACTGGATTCTTCACCATTCTGAGCAGATGTAGGGCCTTTGAAAGGCCCACATTTAAATGAATCTAAATACTGGTTTTAATATGCTCTTCTTAAAATAGAAATAAGTAACACAGAATTGAGTAAAAATTCATAGGGTTTTCAATTTTCAGGAAAAGCAATTTGGGTACAAACTGTGCCTGTTTACCTACACTCAGAAAAATAACCTTTGTGGATCTCTGTCAAATGTGTTGGCCTTACCTGAAGGGATAATGAGCTAGTTAGGGAAATATATTTCTGCTATAAGAGTTATGTTTTGAAAACATAGTGATTGAATAAAAACTCCTCTTGGGAGAATAATGAGGATGATTTAGGAGATATTCCCTTGATTATATGATTGAAAAGAATATATACATTTGTTTATTTCCATTTGGAGTCCTGAAGTGACAAAAGCAAAACTTGAATTTATGACCTTAAATGACTGGAATGAGCTTAGGATTTTTATATATTTAGGCAGCACCTAAGAAACTCTTCCACTACTGAAGGCAGTGGAAACTATTTAAATATTTCAGAGCGGACTTACAAGGAACTACATCATTCCTTTGAGTTAAGAAAAAAATCACCTTTTATTTTTCAGGCAATAAATTATGTTAGTGTATGAACACAGTCATCCTAGAGTATTTCTGAAGGTACACTTTATTAGATTAGTTGATTCCACTTAGCATCAATGCAGAAAAAATAAAAATACACTTCTTTTCTAAGCTCAGGATTGGACTATGAATTATTTCATAATTCTCCACTTGCATAAAATTTACTCATATCAGCTACATTAATCAAGCATAAAAGCTTTATTCTTCAGAGAGTTTAGTTTTGCGAACTAAATTTAGAGCCATATCTCAGTTTATCTCATGAGTGAAGAAGCTATTTTTAAAAAATATACAGAAACAAGGAGACTCCATGTCCACTTTTGACTTCTACTGCTTGAAAATATGTACTTAGTTATAGCACAGGTATATACTTGCACTTATTTAGCAGCTCTAAAATATGGGAGAGGTTTAACTTTTCAAGGATGCCTCTCTGATGAGTTTGTAGAATGTTAATTTAAGTCCACCTTCATACTGTTATTGAAATAAAGGACTTTGATTTTTCCCCTCTCCATACACGTTAAAACTTGCAAACAAAGTTATACAAATACATTCTCACTTCTACCCATTTATATGTGATAAGCTTTAAATGTTTGAGTGCATCAAATTTCCTGTGAGAATAGAAAGTACATATAAGTAAGTACTGACATTTTTTCCTTCTATTTACTGGAAAATAAAATGAACTTTTAAACACCTTTTTTTCTAATTTATAAACAATCTGCTCCCCCCACTCCCACACCCCACCCACCTTAACCTAGTTTTCTTACTTTGAAATTTGTATCTGTTTTTTTGTTGTTGTTGTTTTTTGTTTGTTTGTTTTGAGATGGAATCGCGCTCTGTCGCCTGGACTGGAGTGTAGTGGTGCAATCTTGGCTCACTGCAATCTCTGCCTCCCGGGTTCAAGCAATTCTCCTGCCTCAGCCTCCCGAGTAGCTGGGACTACAGGCGCGTGCCATTATGCCCAGCTAATTTTTGTATTTTTAGTAGAGACGGGGTTTCACCATGTTGGTTGGCCAGGATGGTCTCGATCTCTTGACCTCGTGATCTGACTGCCTTGGCTTCTCAAAGTGCTGGGATTACAGGCGTGAGCCACTGCACCCGGCCTGTATCTGTTCTTTTAATCTTAACATTTTAATATTACCCTTATGGTCTCAGTTCAGATTTTGATACACATTTTAATGGAGTCAGAAATAGAAATTAGAGGGGTATGTACATCCATAATATTTTAAAGGAACCTCTTTCCACTTTTTATTTCTTCCTATAACTTTCTTTTTCCTTCCTTGTCATTTGTTCTTTCAATTTTAAATACATCTCAGTGCCACATCACTCTAACAAAACCAATAGGGTTCCCATAATTCTCCATGATGTGATGCATAGATTGAGAACACAGGGTTAATAAGAAACTAAAGATACAGAATTGTACAGGGAGAGGCAACATTACCCCACAGCTAGGGATTAAGTCACCAAATACATGGCGGAGGGGAGGAGGGGAAGGAGGGATTTGTTGAACCAGTTGTTTGATTGTAGACCTAAAAATCCACTTTCTATGATGTACTGTAGACACAGTGTATGCCAAATTCTTACTTTCTTTCTTGCTTCTTAGTTTTGGTAAAGGAAAAAAAGAGTGAAGGCCTCCACCGGTCTTCAAGTCTTTCTATTTATTGTAGATCTTTCTGATTTTTTATTCTAAAGTTTGATTGGTGGCAGATTCCACTGTAAGCTGAACTTTCCTATCTTGTTTCTCAGAAAAGTATTGCATTTCCCCTTATGGTATTTCAGAAAAGATGTCTGACCCAACAGCATTGATTTTCTCTATTATAGTACCCATGACTGGGTGGTTAAATTGAAACAGGCGGCTGGGCGGGATGGCTCACACCTGTAATCCCAGCACTTTGGGAGGTTGAGGCAGGCGGATCACAAGGTCAAGAGGTCGAGGCCATCCTGACCAACATGGTGAAACCTCGTCTCTACTAAAAATACAAAAATTAGCTGGGTGTGGTGGCGCGCGCCTGTAGTCCCAGCTACTCTGGAGCCTGAGGCAGGAGAATCGCATGAACCCAGGAGGCGGAGGTTGCAGTGAGCCGAGATTGCGCCACTGCACTCCAGCCTGGTGATAGAGCGAGACTCTGTCAAAAAAAGAGAGAGAGAGAGAGAGGGAGAGAGAGAGGAAGGAAGGAAGGAAGGAAGGAAGGAAGGAAGGGGCATCATTACAGTATGAAACTCTGTAGGCTGATGCTGAATTCTACAAAAGAGTTGTATTTGGCATCCTAATTATTTTGTGGTTCTCTTCTATATGGAAAGATCTAAGCTTATATTTCCCACATAAAGGCAGTTGAATAAATATGGTAAAATTAAACTTGTAAAAAAAAGAGAAAAGAAAACATTATTATCCATTGCATGTGCTTTCAGATATTCTACCTCTCTAGCTCTTAACAGGATGTAATTACAGGTGTATTTTTTTTGTTTTTGTTTTTGTTTTTGTTTTTGTTTTTGCCGGGTGGAGTGCTGTGGCGCAACCTCGGCTCACTGCAACCTCCGCCTCTCCGGTTCAAGCGATTCTCCTGCCTCAGGCTCCCAAGTAGCTGGGACTACAGGCGTGCGCCACCACGCCCAACTAATTTTTGTATTTTTGTTTATTATTATTTGAGATGGAGTCTCGCTCTGTCGCCCACGCTGGAGTGCAGTGGCACAGTCGCCACTCACTGCAAGCTCCGCCTCCCGGGTTCACGCCATTCTCCTGCCTCAGCCTCCCGAGTAGCTGGGACTACAGACGCCGGCCACCACGCCCGGCTAATTTTTTGTATTTTTAGTAGAGACGAGGTTTCACCGTGTTAGCCAGGATGGTCTCGATCTCCTGACCTCGTGATCCGCCCACCTCAGCCTCCCAAAGTGCTGGGATTACAGGCATGAGCCACCACGCCTGGCCACAGGCGTATTTTTTTTTTTTTTTTTTAATAGAATCAATACATTGCTGTAGAAAAATATGTAGCAAGCATTGTTATTCTGCAGGTGTGCAATTTTATGCATTTTGCCCACTTTATTGTCCTCATAATCAAAAGACAGCAGGAAGGGCACTGCTTACTCACAAATAGAAATTAGTCTCAAACACACATAGACAAGTAATAAGTTAAATGTTTGGCAAACCCTTCTGTCTTTCTATAAGAAGCATAAAGTGGCCGGGCGCGTTGGCTCACGCCTGTAATCCCAGCACTTTGGGAGGCCGAGGCAGGCGGATCACGAGGTCAGGAGACCATCCTGGCTAACACGGTGAAACCCCGTCTCTACTAAAAATACAAAAAATTAGCCAGGTGTGTTGGCGGACGCCTCCAGTCCCAGCTACTTGGGAGGCTGAGGCAGGAGAATGGCATGAACCCGGGAGGCGGAGCTTGCAGTGAGTCGAGATCGCGCCACTGCACTCCAGCCTGGGCAACAAAGCAAGACTCCCTCTCAAATTAAAAAAAGAAAAAGAAAAAAAAAGCATAAAGACACAAAATGAATAAAATTTGCATTACCACTTGATACAAATTATTTAGGACTATAGAATTTTAGGGACTAAGCAAATATTTTTTAATCCAATACCCTTATTGTGTGACTGAAATCATGAAGAAATCTTCTGCCTTAGCAAAAATACACATAAGCACATGGGATGAACCTTGGGTGCCCACAGAGGTCTTAACAGGCTGGAGTGCAATGGTGTAATCATAGCTGGCTGCAGCCTCAACCTCTTGGGCTTATGCAATTCTCCTACCTCAGCTTCACAAGTAGCTGGGACTACAGGCACACACCACCAGACCTGGCTAATTTTTGTATTTTTTATAGAAACAGATTTTCACCATGTTGCCCAGGCTGGTCTCAAACTCCTGGGCTGAAGCAATCCTCCCACCTTAGCCTCCCAAAGTGCTGGGATTACAATTGTGAGCCACTGTGCCCAGCCAAGAAGTCTTAAGATTTTGTATATTAATTTCATATTCCCCAAAATGCCTGAATCTACTAAAGTTTATGAAAATGCATTGAGGCCCTGAAAGCACAGAGTTAAGTAACTTATCCAGGATGATACAAATCAGCAGTGGCAGAGCTGAATAAGCCCGTCTTTCATGATTTCCATTTGTATTCTGTTTGTGTTATACTTCAAATGTGACTATCTGCAAGGATACCAAATATTAAATCATTGTTTTGTTTTTAGCGGAGAAGGGCAGGGATTTGGTTCCTCTCAAGAAAGGTAAGTTTTTAAAGCATTTTTAAAAAAGTATTATTTTGTGCATTTCTAAGGTGTCAGCCATGACAGCCTAGAACACTATGTTGGGTGACGTAGCTGTGGGTGTGGCCACGTTGTTGTGAATGTATAATTTTGCCTGTCTCTTTCACGAGGAAGCAAAAGATGATGAGTCTCAAAGAGTTTTTATAACTTTAAGAGGTCCAGACATTTATGGACATGGAACCGATATTCAAGATTTCAGGACTTCTCTAGGGTACTGAAGATGTATTCCAGTGCATTTTTTATGTGTATTTTTACTAAGGCACAAATGTGAGTTGACTTCAATGTGAGATTGGCTTTGGGAAGACAGTTACTTAACTCTTGCGTGAGCCCAGATAATTACCCAACATCCACATTAAAACAAGATTTTTATTTTCTTGTTGTTAAATTGGACAGAGAAACTCTCAGAACACATTACAAACTTTGGTTTTGCAGACTTAAGTAAATTCGTATCATTTATTACACTACATTAATGATTTTCCAGTAATGATTTAACACAGTTCAGTTTGGTGACAAAATTAATTTGTGTAATTTTATAGATGGCCATAGCCTAGTATTTATCAAATCTTTAAATATCTTTTTTTTTTTTTTAAGATAGAGTCTCACTTTGTCACTCTGTGAATCCTTTCATATGTCTAGGTGAAACTGGTGATCCAGTACTCTGTGTTCTCATGAGACACTTATTCGTCAGTTTCTATATGGTAGTATAATAAATGATATGTTTACCTGTCTATATTATTTTTCTATCAGATGAGCAGGGATGATGTTCTTTTAGCTGCTCCTATAGTAGACAGTAAATTTTTGCTGAGAGGATGAATGAAATATTGATTGAAATAAGTGGCAATAGCCAGGCATGGTGGTAGCTGCCTGTATTCCCAGCTACTTGGGAGGCTGAGGTAGGAGGATCACTACAGCCCAGGAGGCAGAGGTTGCATTGCAATGAGAAGAGATTATGCCACTGCACTACAGCCTGGGCAACAGAGTAAGACCCTGTCTCGAAAAAAAAAAAAAAGGGTAATCTACTGAAATTTGAAAACCTTTTTCTCTCTTTAATAGAGATAATTATAACTATTAGACCTATTGTACAAATGGAACCCACAATACACGTTTAAGGGATATCAAGTCAAAGTCATGGACCCAGAGGGTATGATGATACTTTTCCATTGAATTTATGGCAAAGCATTTATACAGAAATTTTATTATAAAAATTTGAGGACATTTATTAGGCCTACTATCCACTGGAATGAAACTTGATGTATTAAGAAGGTAATAGGAGATGTGCCAGGATGTGTTTACTTATACTATTTCATTTAATCCTCACTGCAGTCCATACATTTTATGTTATTAGCCAAAAATGTTAGATATGGGTATGTGTCTCAGAGAGGTTAAACAACTTGGCCAAGTTCACAGATAGAAAAGGTAGCAAAGTAGAATTTGAACCCAGGCCTAACTCCAAAAATCTACCTCCTTTCCATTATACTATACATTTATTGAGGCTAAACGATGAGATGATCAAGAAAAGGATAACTACATTTTTTGGTGAGGCTGAAAACAATCTCACAGTAGAGAGAACAAATTTGTGTGAGTGTAATTTCATTTTTATTTATTTATTTATTTATTTATTTTTTTGAGACAGAGTCCCACTCTGTCTCCAGGATGGAGCACAGTGGCGTGATCTTGGCTCACTGCAACTTCCGCCTCCCAGGTTCAAGCCTCAGGCTCTTCTGCCTCAGGCTCCCAAGTAGCTGGGACTACAGGCACGCGCCACCACACCCAGCTAATTTTTGTATTTTTAGTAGAGATGGGGTTTCACCATGTTGGCCAGGATGGTCTCGATCTGTTGACCTCGTGATCCACCCACCTCAGCCTCCCAAAGTGCTAGGCATGAGCCACTGCACTGGCCATGAGTGTAATTAAAAAAAAAAAAGCTTTGTGTGCTGATAGTGATTAAATTGAAGTACTTTCCATATCAGTTCAAATGCTAATTTCCTATTGTTTTCCTTTTTACTGTAGATAAGAAACATTTGTGCCAGCTTAATAGTTTTAACAATAGTTTGACAAATTACTTACATTAGTATACATATACATTCTCACAGCAGGAAAACAATAAAAATTTCAGCTGTCTAGCATTGATATTTTAAAAAATAATTAATTAGCTAATTAGTTAGCTAATCCATTAGCTAATATTGTGATGTAATTAAACAAAAGAGACTTGAGAAAGTTCATTACTTGAAGGAGGGGCAATTTTCTTGAATTTCTCTCACCAAGCATGTCTATCGAATTCTAATACAGAATCCAGCCTTCCACAGTCCTAGGGAGGCTCTCTGGTCAAACGAGGTGGCATTGCTTTCTCCTGAAGAAGAGTGATTTCACTAAGGCTTGAGGGACTTGCCAGGATTCATTCTGGGAGACCCAGGTGTCCAGCTAATTTGTGATTAGGAGGGAATCTATCCCTGTTGGTAGAATGCAGAAGTATCAGTTTTGGTGTCAGACTTCACTTGGCCTGAGGTGAGTGCCGCTTCCAGGGTAGCAGCTCTAGTTCTCTCAAGAGGACATGAGACTTTGGCAACTATGGCTCCAGGAAATGGGCTCTAGGAGAGGATAAAACCAGCAGATAAGGTGGAGCCTGTTTCATGTGATTTTCCCAAACCATTGTCATGCTTGCTCAGGGAAACCTTGAGATCTGTGACAGGAGAGGCTAGCGTGGGGCCTTGGATGCAGGAAGGCAGCTGCTGAGCTAAGAAAGCCCTGTAGGGCCGGGCGCAGTGGCTCACGACTGTAATCCTAGCACTTTGGGAGGCCGAGGCAGGCGGATCATGAGGTCAGGAGACCACCTTGGCTAACACAGTGAAACTCTGTCTCTACTAAAAATACAAAAAATTAGCCGGGCATGGTGGCGGGTGCCTGTAGTCCCAGCTACTGGGGAGGCTGAGGCAGAATGGTGTGAACCTGGGAGGCGAAGCTTGCAGTAAGCCAAGATTGTGCCACTACACTCCAGCACCCCAGCCTGGGCGACAGAGCGAGACTCCGTCTCAAAACAAAACAAAACAAAACAAAACAAAAAGAAAACCCTGTGGTAGGGTGCACTATAGTCCCCAAATGCCTTCAGAGGCCAGGCAACCAGGTGGGGAACTTAAATGACTGAAGACCTTGTTAGGCAACTGTATGCCATTCAAGAGTGTAGACCCTGTAAGGTCAGTTCTTTTGGTTTTCATGAGAAGCTAAACATTCTGTTTTTGTTTAAAGTGAAATCTACTGGTTTTTAAATATTTGCAACTCAGCTGAAGTTTTAAAGTAGTATGAGGATCAAAGAAAATAATCCACAGGAAAAATTGCCACTAGTTTACAAGGGTTGGCGTAGAAGCAGCTATTTGGAACTATGGAGGGAAGGGGCCTGGCCTACCTGCTTTTAAGGAATATTGATTTCATTAGTCTGACTGGGTGGACCCCAAGCACCGGATTATCCCAATATGCAGCAGGGGTTGATCCCTACTCACTTAAAAGGTGGTATGAAGTGACTGGATTCTAGGCACCACAGGGCCCTATCCATAAGCCTTTCCTGGCTACCTTCTCTCCTCATTCTCTCTATTCTCCTCAGGTGATTTTATCTTCATGTGAATGAATAAATCACAGATGCATCTGTCTGTGTTTGGTTGGCAAATCCAATGACCAGAATACTCCCTTTGACATAAAGAACATGATTGTATTTATTATTAAATATTATGTGATTATATTATTATTAAATATTATACTATTCAAATATAGGAAGAGCAGTAACATGAATAATTCCCTATGTGTTTCTCTGAATTAAATGTGCATAAGAGTTATTTAGGAAGTTATTACAATGAAGATTACGAAACTCCACCTCAAGAGATTCTGGTTTAGTAGGTAGGGTTCTGGAATTTGTTTGTTAACACCCACCTGAGTTTACTGTAACACAGATGGTCTGGAGACCACACTTTGAGAAACACTGACTCATAATGGATGCTTATGGCTGGCACATCTCTTATTTCAGCCCTAGTTTCTTGCCTGAGTTGTATAAACAACTGCCTAATAGAAATCTCCACCATCTCTACCTGGATAACTTCTCATTGTCTGAATCCAAATGTATTATTTTCCTCCAAAGCCTGAACACAGACTTTTAAAAAAACTCCATTGAAATGTACCATCAAAGGTATATTTCTCTTGCCCAAGCCAGAAATCTACATTTTTACCTTTGGTGGGTGGATGCCAGCAATCAGGGTGCATGCAGTATGTGGCAGGCACCAGTGTGCCCACTGAGGCTTTGCCATGACTGCTCAGTGAGTCTACCTTGGCTTTCTAAGGGTAATCCAATTCTTCTGGGACAAGCCAATAATAGGAAGAGCTTTATTTATTGAGGTTTACTCTGTGCCAGGCACTCTTTTAAGTGTTTCACATGTATTAACTTAATCTTTTCTTGAAGCCACTGAATTCTCTGTCCAAGTTTTTGGCAGCTCAGTACCCCCTGAGGCTAGATCTACTCCCCATATTTCCAATTGCCAGCTGGGACTGCTGCTTCAAACAGATAATGTCATCTTTTTCCCACAATGAGACCACCCACCTAACTATAGACTTCTAGAGTTGGGGATTCCTGCTACTGTTTTCTGCTCATAATTCCAGGGATATTGGTGGCTGCCTAAATTGGAAGCTATTTAACATATCTGGCTAGCTATTGTAAATTGGGTTGCTGCCTACCTTAAAACAATAGAGTGCAGGGGTAAGAAGAAAATTCAGAGATTGTGTAGTCCAATTTCCTTACTTTATAGACTTGGAAACTGAGGCCTACAACTAAAAAGTGATTTACTAAGTGTAAGAGAGGAGTAAGAGAGCTGAGGAGGAAAGCTCGGTTTTCTCTCTTCACATCTCATGCTGGAATGCAAGCCTCATTCTAATAGAGTTGCGTGATACTGGGGATGTTTGTCTGTGTTGATCATTTCTGTATCTGCCTGCACCTAGAATAGTGCCTGGAATGCAGTGACTGTGAAGGAATACATCACAGATGCGTTAGTCTATGGTTGGTTGACGATGCAATGACCAAAATACCCTTTTGACATAGAATGTGTTTATATTACTAAACATGGTTATTTGAGTTATATTCAAATATAGAAAAAAATACATTTAATCTAGTATGTGGACTACTTATTGTCTCTAGTAAGAATGCAATGGAAGAAACAGATGTAAAATAGACTTAAGTAGCAAGGAGGTCACTTAATTATTCTGCATAAATGTCACCTCAAAGGAAATCTGCCCTGACCACCCTTTCTAAAATTGTCACCCACATCCTTCTTGATGCTCTGATTCTACCTATTTTTCTTAATAGCACGTCTCACAGTCTAACATTACATCATTATGCATTTTGTATTTACTGTCTGTTCACTCATTACAATAAGCTGTTTGAGCCTTGAGCTTTATCTTTCTCACCACCAAATTGGCAGAACATTGAAATGCCTGACACAGAAGAGCTTCCTGAAAATGATGGTTTTACATTTTGGAATGGTAGCATAATTAACATGCAATACTTTGGCATTCAGAGGCCTAACATACCTCAGCAGATAGAAGCAAAATAAAAACCCAGTGCTGTACAATGCTGGAGTAAATGTGAGAGATGTAAATAACATTATTTGGGGGGGGATATTTACAAAAACACATTATCTTTATCATTAAGTAAATGACTTCTTTTATGTATTTTTAGACTTCTTTCATGTATTTTTACCCCATATTGAAGAAATGACTGGTATAAGTAAAATTATGACATATAGATGAGGGACAGTTGCTTATTTAAAAATGTGATGTAGTGGGCTGAATAGTGTCCTGCCCCCCACCCAAAATTCATGTCCACTTGGAACCTCAGAATGTGATCTTATTTGGAAATAGAGTCTTTGCGGATGTAATTAGTTAAATCTCAAGAAGAAATCTTCCTGGATTTGGAGTGAGCCCTAAACCCAACAATGTGCCTTTCTAAGAGAAGATAGAGATTTGAACACACAGACACAGAAGAGAGGACGCGTGAAGATGGAAGTACAAATTGGAGTGATGCGTCTGCAAGTCAAGGAATACCAGGAACCACCAGAAGCTGCAAGAGACAAGGAATATTCTCTTCTAGAACCTTCAGAGGGAATGTGATCCTACTGGCACAGATAATTTTACACTTCTAGTCCCTAGAACTGTGAGAAAATACATTTCTGTTTTCTTAAACCACCAAGTTTGTGGTAATTTGTTAGGGCAGCCTGGAAAATGAATACAGTGAGGATAGGAGATATATGCTAACTTGAGAAAAAGAGGATATGGGAATTGTACCTTAGTCTACAATATTTTGAGTATTATTATAATACCTAAAGCATATGAGTGCTCACTATGAGCAGATAATGTACTCTGTGAGATTCAGCTCTTTAATGGCATCCTAAAACTCAGAAGAATGGGCCAGCCAGGCCTCAGGGCTCAGCAGCTATGATGCAGGAAGGGCCTCAGACATGTCTCAGGTAGCTCATTGGAAGAAGGCATTCCAGCCCCCCTACCTTATTCCTTCATATGAAATACTGGGGGTAGGGGGTTGCTCCCCTTAACCCTTGAGAGGCAGAGAGACCAGCCCTTCCAGTCCATGGGGAGAGGATGGCTCTTACTGTTTTTCATTTCATGGCAACTGGTACTTATAACCCTTGTCATGAAACAAAGAAATAATTTTCGTTTCTTATTATTTAAAATTCCTGGTGCCAATTATTTCCCTTGACTTCTATTTTATCCTCCTCTATCCTGAGTCCCTGCCCCCATCCCCTTACTGATAAAATGGCTGGACCTGAGAAGTCCATTCTCAACAATCTGTTTTTTCCTACTACTACAAATGATATATTTCACTATCCCCCATGAGTCCCTGCTCTTGTGAATGGACCACAACATTCTGGCTCCTTCTGGCTTTTTTTCTTCGTCTTTCCCTCCTTTCTTTCCTACCCTTTTTGCTGTCTTTCTCCCCTGCTTCAGCACTTGTTAATTGAGAGCCTTTTGGTAATTAGAGCCTTGGACATTGGGATTTTTTATTTTTGTTTTTTTAAAGAGACAGGACCTTGTTATTTTGTTGCCCAGGTTGGTCTCGAACTTCTGAGCTCAAGCCTTCCTCCTGCCTCAGCCTCCTAAGTAGCTGGGACTATAAGGGCATGCTACTGTACCCAGCTATCATTACTGTTTCTGTGCTGCTCCTCATTGCCTGGAATTTCTTTCTTCCCCCATTACTGTGTATCTGAATTCTCCTTATCCTTCAATGTTTGCTTCAAACTTCTTCTGTCTGGCTTTCTACAGCAATTCTTAGGGATAGTTTTATTTTCCCATTTCAGATTTCTGTAGCCTTTATGGTCAGTACAATGCATTTAGCCCCGATCATCTGTAACCTTGCATTACTATTTATGGTGATTATAAGCCATCTATTGTCTGCTCATTTAGATGATGAGTACCCTAAGGAAATAGACACAATGTATTTATATTAGAAACCTCAACATTTTCAAGTGCTTGATAGACTAGTTGCTTGGAGATGTTCATTGATTGGGTGGTGTATTTGGTACTTTACATGAAGTCAAGAGCTCTCGAAGCCAGTACATTATTCTGTTCCCCCAGATTAAGCCTCCCTTCTACCTTGGGTTAGGTCTATCAAACTTGTCTGAGGTCTGTTTTGAAGAAAAAAAGTTTTGAAGAAAGAAAAAGATCATTTGTTTTTGAACCACGAAGAAAGGGAACGTCAGCTCAAAACTCCCCAAAAGCAAATTTTCCATTTAAAACCAGCAGTCACATTCCTGTTTATGAGGTCATCTAAGCACTGCACACTGGAAGTGGGAGCCTCAGTGCATGTGGGAGAGAGCATGGGGCAGAGGAGAAAGCAAGAAGCAGTAAAAGGAACTGTAGGCTGGGAGCAGTGGCTCACGCCTGTAATCCCAGCACTTTGGGAGACTGAGGCGGGTGGATCACGAGGTCAGGAGTTTGAGACCAGCCTGACCAACATGGTGAAACCCCGTCTCTACCAAAAATACAAAAATTAGCTGGGCGTGGTGGTGCGTGCCGATAGTCCCAGCTACTCTGGAGGCTGAGGCAGGAGATGTGCTTGAACCTGGGAGGCGAACGTTGCAGTGAGGCGAGATTGCGCCACTGCACTCCAGCCTGGGTGACAGAGCGAGACTCTGTCTCAAAAAAAAAAAAAAAAAAAAAAAAGGAACTGTAGGGGGACAGGGCAGCAGCACAATTGCCCCTCTCTGTCAAGGTAATAGGAATGGCCCTGTGAAGAAACTGCTGCATTTATATAGATTCTGCAGGACAGCCCTGTGTATGAATCAGGAGTGATGCTGACCACCCCACCAGGCAAGTAACAGCTGTATTTCTGGTGTGACTGCTAGCCCACCCTCTGTTTGCATGACTCCTTTGCTTTGAAAACTGTTTAGAGCCAGGCGTGGTGGATCATGCCTGTAATCCCAGCACTTTGGGAGGCCGAGGCAGGTGGATCACGAGGTCAGGAGTTCAAGACCAGCCTGACTAACATGGTGAAACCCTGTCTCTACTAAAAATACAAAAAAAAATTAGCCAGGCGTGGTGGTGCACGCCTGTAATCACAGCTACTCAGGAGGCTGAGGTAGGAGAATCGCTTGAACCCAGGAGGCAGAGGTTGCAGTGAGCCGAGATCATGCCACTGCACTCCAGCCTGGGCAACAGAGCAAGACACTTGTCTCAAAAAAAAAAAAAAAAAAAGAAAACTGTTTAGAAAAGTACCTTTGCCCAGCCATTTATAGGGTTAAGCCAAGGCTAGGTGAACCAGTTCTTTTAGTAAAAGAAACTCTGTGGGACATGAAGAATATAAGCAGGGCAGGGGTGAAATGAATAATAATGATGATAAAAAGAGCCAACATTTATGGAAAATTTAATACGTACCAGACCAAATGCTAAAAGTGTAACATTCATTTTTTAATCCCTCTAAGACAGCAAAGCAGCTACTTCTAAAGTACAAAGAGGTTAATTAATTTGCTTGATATCATATTGCTACTAGTTGGCATCATGGGGATTTCAGAGCACGGGTTCTAGTATTCCAAGCAGCATACATGTGATGGGATCTTTTCACAAGCAAAATTCAGGATATGGGGCTTAAAATATATCAGCATGCATTGGGCTCAATGAGAATGAACACTTGAAATTAGGATTGTTGAGGAAAATCCTAGCAGTAGAGTCATTGCCCTTAAATACCAAAGAAAATTATGGATCATAATTTGTCTGTGTTTGGTTGGCAAATTTCTATTCTTGCCTCTTTGGCAATAAGGAAATTATGCTGTTTATATTCAGAGCATGTAATTAGCATCATCCCGACTGACCTATTGGAAGTTAAAAATAGTTTTGCTCAGAGTCCATCTAATCACTGACAAAAGCATTTCCCGATTGACTTGGTAGAGGTTACTGATGATTACACCTATACTTTCCCCTGGCTTTCAAAATGCCATTTAGAGAGGATAAATTGGTTCATAATGAAAGCTCTCACCAATTTTTGAAATGTACATTGAGCATTGATCTTGTCTTTTTCTTTTTTTTTTTAATAAAGACTGAAATGTATTATTGAGGTACTGGGACATGTGAGGTGAATGGAAAAACATCATGTCTCATGTGGTTACTTCTGATTTTTTTTTTTTTTTTTTTTTAGACCAAGTCTCACTCTGTCACCCAGGCTGGAGTGCAGTGGCACAATCTTGGCTCACTGCAACCTCCACCTCCCAGGTTCAAGTGATTCTTCTGCCTCAGCCTTTCAAGTAGCTGGGACTATAGGTGCGCACCACCACTCCTGGCTAATTTTTGTATTTTTGGTAGAGATGGGGTTTCACCATATTGGCCAGGCTGGTCTTGAACTCCTGACCTTGTGATCTGCCCACCTCAGCTTTTTCAAAGTTCTGGCATTACAGGAGTGAGCCACTGTGCCTGGCCTTACTTCTTTCTGTTTTTTTAACTCTTGGATCAGATTTTACAAAGGAATGATATGTAAACAACACACATTTTAAGCCTATTTGCAGGGTTGACTTCAGATGTGGAGGTGGAGTAGGCAGATGATTGACTAGTGTGATCTGAGAGTTTTGAAAAACTATTTCTATTGTTACCCTGACACTCTGAAACTGTGGCCAATTGGCTAAACTCCTGCATATAAAAGAAATGGAGTTGTTTGGGCTAAAATATGGATGAAAGAGTGGGAGATTTATGCCCTACTATCTTGGTTTCTTTTTGGAACTTCTATCTGTACCCTTTGAAAATCATTGCTGGCCAACACTGAAGAAGTGGTTAACTCTGCGTGAGTAAGCAATCACCACCTGGCTACTGGGCCAATTGATTTTGACCTAGAGGAAAGTTTTCATAGAACGGTAATGTTTGATAGGAAGGAAGAATGGCCTTTACTGAGTACCTATTACATGGCAGACACTACAGGTGTTTTATAGATGTTGGTCATTTAAAACCCCTAATAGGTCTGTGTGGTAGTGATTGGGATGGAAGGAGACTGAAGAATAGGAAGAACAGTAGCTGAAATCCTGAGTGAGATCTCTCTGTGAACAGATTTCAGTGACCTACTTTGAGCTCCTAAGTCCACATCCGGATCTAACATCTCACCACTTCAGTGGTGAAGAAGGAAGATCTGGGGATTCCTATTGTAATTTTTCAGTAGCAATTTGTATAACTTTATAGCGAGTAAGCAGTGGAGCCAGAATTTATACCAATATTCATTATATCAGGTCTCCTAACCATAAAAGCCACATCTCTTTCCTCTTATATGGGGAGGAAGTATTATGTAAGATGAGAGGTTAAAACGTGGGCTGACAAGCCACATTGCCTGGTTTCTGATCCTTACTCTACCACTATGGCTACTTGTGAGATCTTGAATGAACTACTCAATCTCAGTATGCCTGTCTCCTCAAAGGTAAATGTAGAGAGGGATACTCCGTGTTTAGCAGCTATCTCACAGGTCTTTAATACATGTAATGAGCTTGGTATACAATAAGCCTTCAATAAGTTGAGCTTTTGTCACTAATTGTTATTGTGATCAAACTGAGAGGCTATTCCTCTGTCCAGTTCTGAAACAGGGCTGAGCTGGAGATCATGGCTGGCTACCAAGGCAAAGGGCACAGGCTTCTTGGTCAGTGGTTAAAAAGGGAACATTGATGCTGAAAACAAGCCTTGCCCATTTCAGTATTTTGCCTTGCAGTGGTCCTAGAGAACTACACTCTCTAAGTCCTGAGGTTTCTCAACAATAAATAGTAAGCATTGGTAGAGCTTATTCTTAAAATTATTATTATATGAAGAGAGATCTAAAGGTCTAAAGGTAGGCTAACAAGTTCCATGTAAGTGATGCCAGACATTTCGGTTCTGAAGTGAAGTTCATTTTAGTAGACACTCATGTAGTTCAATTGATTATGGAGTGGATTGAGTTCTATTTCTTAAGGAGACAGAAGACAAGCTGCTGGATGATTTTTATCCCACTATCCCCTGAAATACAATATATTTTTCAGCCTCTTTCTCAATGAAAAGGAAAGTGCCTCCTCTTTTCCTTTATTTTCTCTTATTTTATTTTGTCTGGAGGTGACAGGGGGTTATAAATTACAGACCTCAACTCAGTGCTGTGGCTCACCCTGAAATCCCAGCACTTTGGGAGGCCGAGGCTGAAGGATGGTTTGAGGCCAGGAGTTCACAATCAGGTGGGCAACGTAGACCCTGTCTCTACAGAATTAAAAAAAATTAGCTAGGTGTGGTGGTGTGCACCTGTGGCCCCAGCTACTTGGGAGGGTGAGTCAGCAGGATTGCTTGAGCCCAGGAGTTTGAAGTTGCAATGAGCTGTGATTGCACCACTGCACGCCAGCCTGGGTGACAGAGCAAGACTCTGTCTCTTTAAAAAAGAAAAAAAAAAAATAGGCTGGGCATGGTGGCTCACACCTGTAACCTCAGCACTTTGAGAGGATGAGGTGGGCAGATCACTTGAGCTCAGGAGTTTGAGACCAGCCTGGACAATGTGGCAAAACCCTGTCTCTACAAAAAATACAAAAATTAGCCAGGTGTGGTGGTGTGTGCCTGTTGTCCCATCTACTCTGGAGGCTGAGGTGGGAGGATCACTTGAGTCCAGCAGGTCAAGGCTGCAGTAGGCTATAATTGTGCCACTGCACTCCAGCCTGGGGGACAGAGTGAGACTCTGTCTCAAAGAAAATAGTAGTAATAAAAGAAATAAATTATAGACCTCAGTATTCTGTATAATTTGTGAAGCTTTACTATTTTTCAGTTTTAACTGACTGAAGAGTCCTTGCTTTAAATGGAGATCCAAGGAAAATATAGCATATGGAATCTTTGTTAAACAGTTACCCACATGTAACAGTTTAAAAATTCTTTAGAGAATAATATTAATTACAGTTATAAAAGCACAGTGGAATATAATGACTAATATGTGGAATTAATCCACTATCTATGAGCCATTACTATAACTTACTATGTTAGGTACTAAGGATACAATCATGAGTAAGATTTAATCTCTGCCCTTGAAGAGTTCATAGCGTAGTGGGAGAAAAAAGAAGTTGCAAAAAAGAACAACAAAATTGTAATAGTAAAATGTACCAAGTGCTAGCATAGGCAACAACTCTTTCTGGCAAAACTTGTTAAAGCATTACAAAAGAGAACCTTACTAGTTAAGAGTTCTGTAAAATGATCACAAATGATTGACTACTATATATCCAGTGGTGTGGGGATGTGGGGGTTCTATTTCTTAAGAAGACAGAAGACAAGCTGCTGAATGACATTTCGGTTCTGATGAACTGAAGTTCATTTTAGTAGACACCCATGTAGTTCAATTGATTACGCAGTGGATTGAGTTCACTCTCATATATATGAGAGGCGTATATATATATATATATATCCATATATACATGGTCATTTTTGGAAGCTAGAAAAATGTCAAATTAGTGGGAAGTATGGCAGTGAATTCCCAATTATGCCTATGCAGATAAACTACCCTATGGCACTTGGGCATGGCTCTCTCCATCCCATCTTAAAATCCGCGGACACCTCAGTTCTCCCTCTTGCCATCCACCCATTCCTGAATCAGGCTACCAGTACAGGGGAGGGTCTTGCTCTGCCTTCATAAGTTTGCTAATATAGGGCATATAGAAATCCTATTTTCCATTTGATTATACACACTAGTGATAACTTCCATTACCACAAAATATTAGCATGCTGGATAGCAGCTGTTAACACATTTTCAGCAACCGGTAAACTGAGGTAGCAGTTGCTATTAGGTGTGGAAGGAAACAGAGGCCACACATACATGATGGAAAGGAGGTTACATTCAGGAAGAGAGGAATTGGTCAGATGTAGTCAAAGGGTCTTCCTGCCCTATGCTGCAGAGGTATCATTTAGGTATCATAGAATGATAGGCTCCGGAGAGCCTCAGACTGCAAAAACTTTAAAAATTGTACATGAGTATGTGTGCTGATGTACATATGTGTGTATGCATGTGTATACGTGTGCTTATGTGTGTATACATATGTATGCATGAGTGTATTTGTGCATCTCTATGTGTGTATGAATGTGTGTATGTGTGCATATGTGTGTGTGTGTGATACCAGGCAGGTTGGAAAGTAAGTGGAAGACTTCTCATACTCCTCATGGGCTCTGCCTCTCCCCACCCCCACATCCCCACACCACCAACAGACAAAAACAGAAATCATGTTTTGCGACCTCAGATTGCTTTCGAAAGTTTGTAGCTCTTCGAGGACATTCCAGTGGGACCCTCATTGGTTCCCTGCAGGATGGTGGATTTTCTGTCAGCCGCCCCCCAACCCCCACCAGGTTCCTGAGTCCGTCCCTCGCCTGCAGCTGCCGCTCTGCAGAGGCGGGCCGGCCCGGGCAGGCTCGGCCCGTGGCGCACGCGGCCCGCGGGCTGGAGTCAGCCTGTGGTGCGGGCGAGAGGGCGGGGGCGGGGAGAAGCCATGCCTCCAGCTGCAGAGGTTGCACACAGCTGGCATGATCGCGGTCACCTGCGCGGCGCCGGTGCCCTTGCGCTCGCGTTGCCCGGCCCGCGGCCGCGGACTTTGCGGCGGGAACGCGGCGCGGTGAAGCACCGGCGCGGAGGGCGCCCGGCGTAGGCGGCGGCGGGTGTGGGCCGAGCCGGTATTTATAGCTCCGTGACAGCAGCAGCGGCAGCGACGCCGCCGGCCCGTCTCGCCGCGCTTCCCAGCGAGGCCGCCGGCGCGCCGAGGGCTGTGCTCGACCGCGAATCCCGTGTGCAGTCGCCCCGCGCCCCGCGCGACCCTTCGGGTGAGTACGTGGGCCCGGGCGTTGGGCGAGCCTCCCCAGCCGTTCGGTCCAGCCGCAGCGGAGCCCTCCCGGCCCTGCCGCCCGTGTCCCGGCTGCCACCTCGTCACTGCCCGCGAGTGCGGAAGCAGCCGCGGAACCCCGGCCCGGCCCCCGAATTCTCCGGCGCCTCTGCTCCTGCCTTCCTGGGGATGGCAGCCAAAGAGGCAGGGTGAAGTGTCAAGGAGGGAGGGGGGACGCGCCAGCCCTCTGGCTAAGGGCAGAGGAGACTCCCGGGCGAAAGGCTCTTGGTGGGAGTCCTCAAACTCCCGGCTCCAGGGTGCAGAGATACGGCGGGAGAGCAGACCTTGAACTTTCCTTGCTTCAGCGATTCCTAGCCTAGGAACTGAGTAAAAGCCCTATTTTTCTTAATTAAATTAACAGGTTGCAGTTCGTAGGTGTTGTTCTTGGGAACAAAACAAAGACTTGGGTGTTTGGGTGTTTGCTAACTTCATCGTGACTAAATAAAACTATTTTTTTCATTCCTATTTTTGAAAATGCCACAGGCCCACAAGTGTGTTCTACCCTCTGTGGAACAATGAAGTGTGTGTATGTGTGTGTGGGTGTGCGTGTGAGAGAGAGAGAGAGAGACACGGGAGTAAACATCACATGCTTATCAGGAACCAAAAAGGAAAAAAAAATGAGTAAAAGTGTGTTGAATATAAGGGTATGTATTGCCCCCAATTATAAATGATGTATTGTCTGAAATCCAAGGAAGGACTTCTAGGAAGCTACAGGGTTTTGTTTTGGCTTCAGAAACAAGGTCTTCCAATTTATTGAATATAAAAGTAGTTGAATCCCTGTAAACCCCATTTTTTTTGGTAAAGTATTGACATTTGACCATGGATATACTTTCTTTTATCCCCCAAGTCTTTATAGTTTAAAAGTAATTATGGATTTTGACATTTTGTCTCAGGCATTTATCCCTCCTATTCCACCCTCCATCTGATCAGTGTGATGAGAAACTGGCTCTTGTCAGTTTTATCTATGTTTCTTTAAGCTGTCATTAAAAAATTAACTTTTCACATGAATTCTATTTAATTCATTAAATGTGTTTTTCTTTGGCATTGTGTTTGGAATATGATCATGGCAATTTCTTTTCTTTAATTTCTGACTTTCTTTCTTTCATGGAGTCGGGCTCTGTCGCTCAGGCTGGAGTGCAGTGCCATGATTTCCAGCTCACTGCAACCTCCGCCTCCCGGGTTCAAGGGATTCTCCTGCCTCAGCCTCCTGAGTAGCTGGGATTACAGGCACGCGCCACCATGCCTGGCTAATTTTTGTATTTTTAGTAGAGATGGGGTTTCACCATGTTGGTCAGGATGGTCTCGAACTCTTGACTTCGTGATCCACCCGCCTTGGCCTCCGGAAATGCGGACATTACAGGTGTGAGCCACTGCTCTGGGCTGGCAATTCCTTATTGCAAACAAATCACTGAAAAGGAGGTCTAAAGATTTTTAAAGGATATAGTAGTGATTATATTTTAACTTTATAATGTGCTCGGGCTCGTAAATATTTTGCCATTTCAATAGAGAGTTTTCTCTGTTCAGAGGACCCCTAGACCTACTTTGCTTTTGGAGTTGCTGTTTTAAAAACTTGCATTGATTAAGCAATTTGTTTACCCAAGGACTGCAGGATAGGAGCAAGGGAAGAAAAATCACTTAAAGGTTGAGACAATGTGAAGAGAAAATCTAGGAAGTGATTTATAGATGTAAACCTCTAAATTAGCTAAGGTACCACAAATATTATCCTGGAATCTATCAGAACCACTTATGGTGGTTTTATTGATTGACTTAAAAGGTTGCTTTTTATTTAAAAGCCCCTGTGGTCTTTTGTATTAGACTAAAAGTAAGAAGTTCTAACTTCATTTCTGTTATTATTGCTATTTGTGTTTTTTTTTTAACCTGTATTAGGCACTTGCATTATGTAAAATGCTATGTATAATCTTTTCCTGCCTTTTTATCTAACAATTTAAGATAATGTACTCAGACCTGTCATTACCTCAGGACTGTTCTGTGTGTATGTGTACATATGTGTGTGTGTGAGACCAGGTAGGTTGGAAAGTAAGTATAAGACTTTTCATACCCCTTGTGGGCTCTGCCTCTCCCCACCCCCACATCCCCATACCACTAATAGACAAAAACAGAAATGATGTTTTGCCACCTGAGATTGCTTTTGAAAGTTTGTAGCTCTTTGAGGACATTCCATATATTTGGTTTTTCACCTTTCTTCCATTTATCCTTTTGCAGATTTGGATATGTATTATCCAGACTCTACTCTCTCTGGAATGGAGTCTTCCAGTTTTGTTTTTTGTTTTTTTTTCCCTCACCCAGGCTGGTCTGTTATGTGTTATCCATACATCTGTTTATTCATTTATTCATCCATCAGCAAATATCTATTGAGGGCCTACTAGATTCAAGTCATCACTTAGTACTTACTCTTACTTCCTTCCCATTGGAATTTTATTCTGTGTTTTATACTTCACACAATGGTAACTAAGAGTAATAACTTTGGGGTTATATAGAGGTAGTCGTGCCTGTTTCTGTCAGCTGGTAGCTTTATGACCCTGGACAGATCATAACCTCTCTGAATTTCTGTTTCTTCACTGGTAAATCCAAATGGCAGGTATCAGGAATAATTGAGAGAATACATGGATAGTGCTTTCCAAGAGCCCAACCCCTAAAAGCACTAAAAAGTGTTAATTACAAGTTTGCTGTCTATATCTACTGCATCCCTCTTCATCTCAGGAAATGCATTTTCCATCTCAGGAAATGCATTTTGTATCTCAGGAAATGGCAGTTCCATTCTGGATTTTGCCTAGGTCACATCTACATCCAATGTGTTAGTAAATCTTATTAGTTATTTTTGAATGTGTCCAGAACCAGAGTTGTTTAAACTGCCTTAATTTCTCTCTGCTTGGTCCAAGTTGCTGCATCTTTGGCAACGGCTTCCTCAGTAGCTTCCCTGCTTCTGTTCCTTGCCCTCCTTTCTTACAAAATATTTTCAACCAGGAAACAGACAGGCCTTTCTGTCATATAAGTCAGATTGTGTCCCTCCTCTACTTCCTATCCCACTCAGGGTGAAAGCCCACATACGAGGGCTTCAAGGCCTGCTCATGATCAGATGCTACCTCCTGTACCTAATCTCTTTCATACTCCCCTGCACCTGCTCCCCATCCAGTCATACTGCCCTCCTTAACGATCCTTAATTTGCTCTAAATGTGCACCCAACAATGGCCTTTCCCAGTTTTGTTCCCTCTATCTGGATCACACTTTCCCTAGATAGCTGCTGGCTTCTCTCCCTTCTTTCATGCCTGTCTTCTAATGTCACCTTATAATGAGGTCTTCAACTTCCCTCACACCTGACACTCCCTGTTAACTTTTCCTTGCTTTAATTTTCTCTATGAACTTTCTTAAATACTGTGTTTATTTTTTATCTGTTTAATATCTGTTTCCCTCAAAGAAACTATCAGATGCATGGCAACAGGACTTTGTCTGGTAGTTACCCTAGCACATAGGCCAGTGCCTGGCAAAAAATAGGCAACTGGTAAATATTGAACAAATGAATGAATGAATGTTATTATGGAATTAACAAATCTGTACATCATCACTTTTATATGATGATCAGCACTCTTTTGCTCTGAAACTTTTGATAATTCTCTATTTTCAGTAAAATACAGACCAACACTTTTGGATAATCTTTGCTGGACTGGCTCCAAATTATCCTTAACTCTCACAGGATAACTCCAAGCACCCAGTGTTCCAGCTACACAGAACTAGTGATACATCTCTACATCAGCCCCAGGCGGTTTCCTTTGTGCCTTTGCACAAAATAGAAGTACTATGATTTTTTTTTTTTAATATCAGATGGCTTTATTTTTCTAACTAACGTAAAGGGTAAGATTTTAGAATTTATGTCCCTGTGTGTGGAAGGCATTGCATGGAGTGTTGAAGCCAGGTGGCTTGGATTTAAATTGTGGCTCTGATATAAATTAATTTTGTTATTCTTTACAAGGTACGGAACTCTAAGTCTCTGTTGCAATATTTGTAAAATGAGGAAAATAATATTTTCTTCATTGGGTTGCTATGAAATTTAAGAGATGCTTGTAAAGCTTATCAGCATAGTATCTGGTATATAGTATGTGCTTAATAAATGTTAGCCTTAGAAATATTAATTTAACACCTCGTGCTGAAATGAGAGGGAGTTGAGGGGGGGTGCATTAGTATTGTTACTGGCCACGTCATCAATGCAGTCCTTGGACTCCACTGCTTCTCTTCGCTTTGTTTGCCTTAGCGGAAGTTGAATGGCAGGTTGCTCCACCTTCTCATCTCACCTAAACAATGAGGGAGCTTCTCTTTGTGAGTGTAGCACTCAGCTCATCCAGTAGATGCCTACTGATCACCCAATATGAGCCCAGTATTGTGCTGTGCCCTGGCAGTAAACAGCCACTTCTCTGAGGAGCTTATGATCAAGTGAGGGAGACAAACACATACATAGATAATTTCACTATAGTGAGCCAGGAGCTAAGATAAAAGCTCATTCTCATCTGTGGTTATAGAAAAGAATTTTTAAAAATGGAAAGGTTTTGCAGACTATGTGCCCTGTGTAACATAGTCCATTTGAACAGCCTCAAGCCTGCATTTAAATTAACAGTAGATACACCAAATGATCACACTGATTGTAAAGATGTTTTATGTGCACTACAGAGGTGAAAACAGTTTTGGTTCTCTGGATAATATTGGGGTACCTAAGGAACTAGAAAGTAGGGCTGAGAGGACTAGGCAAACATTTGCAGCCTGTGTACGAAGTCATGAAGTGAGGATAAGCAGAGGTTTAATTCAAATTATTATGTAAGGGTTTGAAATTTGGGACCCTCTAGAAGATATCACTTCAACTTCAGAATTATGAGGCAAGAATAAATTCCAGCCAGCTTAAATGATCAATAATGGGGCCCTGTTTTGTTCTGCTAGTTGAAATTGTTAGTGGAAATAAAGAATGAGCTGTAAGCATGATGGGAAATATCTTACTGGAAGAAACACTTCGAGCTTTGTGGTATATTAGAAAGATTAAGGGCTAGGTGTAAGTCTGGATTCAAATCCTGATGTTTCCACTTGTTATGTAAATTAAACAGGCAGCAACTGCTCTGAGCCTTTGTTTTCTTCCCTGTAATGTGGCAGTGATAGTAGCATTCATGGCATTACTGTGGTAATTAAATAAGATCATGTACTAGTGCAGGATTATTGCTCAATGCTATAGTTCTCTTCCCTAAATAATATAAATGCTGGAGAGAAACAGCTGTCTCAGAAATTTTTTGAATGTTCTAATTTAACTTGAGCATGTGGACATTACATAGCCCACGAAGCAAGTTTCCGAAGTTAAAAACAACAAGAAAATAAGTATGTGCTAGCCTCCAAAATGCGTGTATTTAAAAAAAGAGTCAAGATTATATGTATTGGAATTGATCTGGCCGTCTGCAGGAAATGGTGATCAGGCCCTGGAGTCAGCCTCAGAGGCTCAGATCACAGCCCTTCTGAGAGGTGACTTTGGGCCAGTTACAAAGTCCATGTGAGCCTCAGTTTCCTCTCTGTAAAATGAAGTGATAGGAATGATAATAATGGTATTTCAGTAGTATTTCTAAATCCTACTGCCTTAATTCTGTGTGTTCATGGTGGGAGGGGAGGTGGTGATAGCAACCATATCAGAATTCTTCACTGGCGAAAGAAGCAACAGCATCCTGTAATAACAGCTTCTTAAATAATACTCCTTTCTAGTTCTGATGGGCATATGGGAACTATTTCTTTTTCATGACTCACTGGTGACCAGTGATGAATTTTTTTTGTAGTGGTGGTCTTTGGACACTTCCAAAACTGTTGTGTGAAATCGAGTTCAAAACCAAC
Organism: Pan troglodytes; assembly: GCF_028858775.2. Classification (NCBI taxonomy): domain Eukaryota; kingdom Metazoa; phylum Chordata; class Mammalia; order Primates; family Hominidae; genus Pan; species Pan troglodytes. Next base: position 52,015,146 of record NC_072408.2, on the reverse strand, counting down.
CTATTCTGGCATTCTTACACATTGAATATCATGAAAACACATAAAAGTTCATTTTTTTGTTCTTCACTACTTGCTCTGCTCTCTTTGGTGTGAGAGTCACACATGTAAGTTTCTGCTGCTATAGCAGGTAATGAGCCTCATACTGAAAAATATGAAAACAAAAACAAGACTCTTGAGGTAGTCACCATTCCTAGGTGGTCCAAGCTATAGCCCCTGGGGACAGATTTCTGAGTGTTCACAAAGATAACAAGGGACTTAAAATTGCTTAGAAGGCTTATGAATCCAAGGCACAGTCACTGTTTGCTTGGCTGAATTCTATTGCCAATGTTTATATTGCCAATGTTTATATTGCTTTTGTAAAATAGTCATGACAAGTCCTCATTAACTAAGATTGTGGGTTGAATTGGCATTCGTCAGCCCAGAATATTGGATTGGGACTCAGGAGCCTTGGAGGCTATCTCAGATCTTCCATTGACTTACTTCAGGCTTGTGGCATGGTCTTTGTGATTTCAGTCATGTATAAAGTGAGAATATTTATTAATGGATACTCCCCCCACCAAGTGTTCAGGGTTTATAAAGGATTCTTTCTCAACACACACACACACACACACGTGCACGCACACACACAATTTTTTTTTTATGCATTAGAAGTAGATATATTACAGAGTTATTATAATTGTGTCTGGAGAAGAACATGTCTCCAGAAGACATTTAAGGGATGGCATCCCTGGGACTGGGACCTGGGCCTGCTCTCTAGGCAAGGAAGGTGCAAGGAGTTGATCTGGCTGTCTGCAGAGAATGGTGATCAGCACCTGGAGTCAGCCTCAGAGGCTCAGATCAGAGCTCTCCTGCTAGGTGACTTTGGGCAAGTTACAAAATCTGTGTCAGCCCCAATTTCCACCCTGTAAAATGAAGTGACAGGAATGATAATAACAGTATTTCAGGGGGTTGTTATGACAAAAATGATACAATGATACACGCAGACATCCAGCACAGAGCCTGGCGTGCAAACTGCTGTAGGCTTTGTAAAGGACCCTCTTCCCCCTCTTCCCCCTCTTCCCTTTCTGAATTCTAACTAAACTGGGAGAGAAGAAAAATGAATTGGCAGATGGCAGTCAAATTTTTGTCTGTATTATTTTTGATATCTAAGATTTAATCAGTGTTATTGCTGAAAAACAGACATAGTTTAGTCTGAGAGCCAAATGGGCTCACAAAGTCCAAACCCCAGAATTAGATAGACATAATCATCCACTTACAAGCCCTGGTGGACCCAGACAGATCTCTTCATGTGGAAGTTACAGCTTGTGTTTTTTATGGGCAGGCTGGTTCCCAAAGAGGGAAGAAGGAGGAGCTAAGCAAGACTTTGGAGGTGGGCCTGAACATTTTCTTTTTAAGACAGCTATGTACTTCCAGTGCACATATTCAGGTTAGGACCTACTACTGTGGGCATATTACATATTTTGCAGTGCTCTGTGCCTTTGGATGTGCCGTAGCCACTGCCTAGAGTGGCTTGCCTTCTATCTTACCCTTCTTCACTAGTAAAAAAATTCTACTAATCCTCCAACCTTAAACTTGGGGATATCCTTTGTGAAATCTTCCTCTTTATTCTCATTCACCCAATGCAAAGTTGCCCAGTCCTTTCTGTGGGCTACTACTCTACTGTAGACTTAGCTATTTCATAGAACTTACTCTCTATTGAAATTATTTGATAATTAGGCTGTGAACATTTTAATAAAAGTTTATTCACCTGTATACATTTGTCAATGTTTAGAAGAAGATCTGAAAGTAATTACACCAAATTCATAAGCAATCATAACTCTGAGGAGAGGGATTTGGGCAGAGGAGAGAATATTGTTTAACTTTTGTTAATATATGCTCATTTTACCTCTATATTGTTTTGATTTTGTAATAATCAAAAAGAGGAGGCCGAGTATGGTGGCTCACACCTGTAATTCCAGCACTTTGGCAACTTTAGGTGGGCAGATCATTTGAGCCCAGAAGCTCAAGACCAACATGGAGAAACCCTGTCTCTACAGAAAATACAAAAGTTAACCAGGCGTGGTGGCACATGCCTGTGGCCACAGCTACTGGGGAGGCTGAGGTGGGAGGATCACTTGAGCCCAGGAGGTGGAGGCTGCAATGAGCCATGGTTGTGCCACCTCTGCATTTCCGCCTGGGAGGGCCTCTACATGTCATCTTGGTCACCATCCCAATTTTGGACAGTGTTCTGCCCTCTCACATCCCATTGTCTCCCCATACTCTTTCATTGTTTTTCTTTCCTAAGTCCCCAGATGATCAGAGGTATGATTAGATGTTAGGGAAGGGACAGTATTCGCTTTCCTCATTCTCAGACTTGTCTTGGAGCCATGAGTAGGAACAGGTATCATCTTTTCCAAATACATTTTTATGGAACTGTTATAAACCTGAACTGATAAAAAGAAGAAAGCCACTACTTGTTTTCCTCCTCTAACCCTATCTATCTTTTCTTATACAGGTAAACTACGAACTGGGAGTTCTGAAGAATGGGTAAAGACTTTCGTTACTATTTCCAGCATCCCTGGTCTCGCATGATTGTGGCTTACTTGGTGATCTTCTTTAACTTCTTAATATTTGCGGAGGACCCAGTTTCTCATAGCCAAACAGAAGCCAATGTTATTGTTGTTGGAAACTGTTTTTCATTTGTTACAAATAAATACCCTAGAGGAGTTGGCTGGAGGATTTTGAAGGTGCTTCTATGGCTGCTTGCCATTCTCACAGGACTAATAGCTGGCAAATTTCTGTTCCATCAGCGTTTGTTTGGTAAGTACCATGACCCATGAAATGTAATATCACTAATTATTTAATTTCTATTCTCCAAGATACAACTTTGCTATTTCTAAGTGCCAATGTAGGAGGCATTTTAGTTTGTCCTCCTGCCTTAAGTTGTTATGCATGGTTGTAATTGGGTTCTTCAACTACTCTCTGTTAATGGTTTACTTTTCCTACTGTCTAAGGAAAATTAGCACGAGGTAAAATTAGTACCAAACTTCATTAAAAAAAAATAGCATTAGGCCAGGTGTGGTGGCTCACGCCAGTAATCCCACCAATTTGGGAGGCCAAGGTGGGCAGATCACTTGAGGTCAGAAGTTTGAGATCAGCCTGGCAAACATGGTGAAACCTCATCTCTACTAAAAATACAAAAAATAGCCAGGCGTGGTGGCACATGTTTGTAATCCCAGCTACTTGAGAGGCTGAGGTGGGAGAATCGCTTGAACCTGGGAGGCGGAGGTTGCAGTGAGCCAAGATTGCACCGCTGCACTACAGCCTGGGTGACACAGCACGACTCCATCTCAAAAAAAAAAAAAAAAAAAAAAAAGAGCATTAGAGATAAAATGAATATATACCTAGTCATTTTTTAAAAACTTTTTTTTATTTAAAAAAATTTTTTTATTATACTTTAAGTTCTAGGGTACAGGTGCACAATGTGCAGGTTTGTTACATAGGTATACATGTGCCATGTTGGTTTGCTGCACCCGTTAACTCAACATTTACATTAGGTATTTCTCCTAATGCTATCCCTCCCCCCTCCCCCAACCCCATGACAGGGCCTGGGGTATGATGTTCCCCACCCTGTGTCCAAGTGTTGTCATTGTTCAGCTCCCACCTATGAGCAAGAACATGTGGTGTTTGGTTTTCTTTCCTTGTGATAGTTTGCTCAGAATGATGGTTTCCAGCTGCATCCATGTCCCTGCAAAGGACATGAACTCATCTTTTCTTATGGCTACGTAGTATTCCATGGTGATATATACGTAATCTTATTTAGAGAAGATATGAACATGAAAATAGCTTTTCCCCCCATAAATAGTACCAAAGTGTTGTAGAGAGTTTATAAATCATAAAAAAATGCCTCCATATCACAGCACATTTTCATTAAATATATTTTACACATATTGTTCATTCAGGGAGTTGGAACTATAAACTTTTACTCTCTCTCTCTTTTTTTTTTGAACATTGGCTTTAGGATGTTTATTTTGAGCCTATCCAACCAAAGAATAGTAGTAAGGGATCTCTTGATAATGACAGAAGAAGAGACTAAATTAGTTTAAGTTAAAAAGGTAACTTACTATAAGGATGTTAGGATATTTCAGAGACTGAGGGTAGAATGAAGTGACAGGGACATTGGGACATTGGGATAAATGAAACCAAGGGCTTGACATCTGTTATGATGCTGTTTGTCTCACTTTCTCTATAATATCTGCTTTATTCTCCTTTTACACTGAAAATGAATTTTTATTACCTAGAGAGACTGGGTTGACTTTCCTGGTCTCAAGTTTAAACTCTCAGGGAAGAGTGTGAAGTTGTCTCAGGGTTTGGTTCCCACCTCTGAACTAACCGATTTTTGCCTAGAGGTAGGTGGTATTTATTCAATAGATGTTCATCGCTTATTACATGCCAGACAAAATTCTAGACAGTGAATCAAGCAGGCAAGGTCTTTGCCTTCATAAAAACTTACTTCCTACAGGAGAGAGAAAGACTAAACAAATAAATGTATACTCTGTATGCAATGGGGGAAAAGAAAGTAGTTTTGAGTGCTGTAGCTGGGTCAATTAGGAAGAGAATGTAATAATAGAGCTTTGGACTTAGCAGTGATAAGATAAATAGGTGACTTACTGAAGGTATTTTTGGTCTAGAGGTTGGGTTAGAAACCATGGCAATGTTTTAAGGAATAAATAAATAAATAACTATCCATACACACACACATACACGTAGTATTATGTATGTATTTTTCTCTGTTCCTCAAATTATTGCCATCTGTTTCTATTATATAAATACATAAAATGTACATATTTTATATCGTCTTGTGCATATATGTATAAAATGTACACATATGTGTAGATGCACATAGTTTCTAGACATTTGGTGAGAAACTAGAAGAAAGAAATGGAGAAGTGCTAAAAATGGAAGAAGGGCCAAGGGAAAATTTTGTTGTTGGTGGTGGGGCAGATAGTTTTATTTGGGGGATAAGATTAATCGACCTGTTGATATTTGTGGGAGAAGGAGCTAGATTAAAGTGGAGATAAAAAGATATAGATGAAAGATAGCATCTCTGAAGGTTTCTGTGGTCTGGGACTTAAGACACAGGTAGAAATGGTGGCTTAGAGAGGACAAGAGGAGAGACCCTGGTTTCTCAAATATAGGCATGGGTGAGATAAAGATTGGTACTATATTAGGTATTTTTGAGGTATAGAAACAGGAAGGTGAATATTCTTCTCTCTGTTGAACCTGATAACCTGATATCTGTTTAACCTGATAACCTCTGTTTTACTGTGAAAAAGAAGATCCGATGATAAAGATGGAGGGGCTTGATGATGCAAGGGGTTTAAGGAAGTGGTCAAGGTTTGGAACAGTGGCCCTAGGGAGTTGGGAAGTGAACTGACTCAGAACAAATGAAAGGGTTGCTGATTATCATGAAGATTGTTAGCCACTATAAATTTGAATGATACCAATCTGGATTGTTGAGCAGTGTTCTTTTTGAGAGCTCAGTCATCCAGAAGAGAATTTCAGCATGATTCATCTGGGTGGGGACTGCTCAGGCTTGCTGTATTGGAAACAAAGGATGGAAAATAAATGGAGAGTTCTAGTAAAAGCATTATTCATTTGATTGACAGGGGGTTGTGGTTGGACATGGAAAACAGGTGAGGGAGATGATGGTCTGGTATTGGGGGAACCTGCCCCCAATATTTCAACGTAGGTTCTATTTTCCATAAGTGTTGGCCGGCTGAGAAATAAAGAGAGACAGTATAAAGAGAGGAATTTTACAGCTGGGCCGCCAGGGGTGACATCACATATCAGTAGGACTGTGATGCCTGCCTGAGTCTCAGACCAGCAAGTTTTTATTAAGGGTTTCAAAAGGGGCGGGGGTGTAAGAACAGAGAGTAGGTACAAAGATCACATGCTTCAAAGAGCAAAAAGCAGAAGCACTGATAAGGGTCTAACAAAGATCACATGGCAAAGGGCAAAAGCAGAACCACTGATAAGGGTCCAACAAAGATCACAGGGCAAAGGGCAAAAGCAGAACCACTGATAAGGGTCTATGTTCAGCAGTGCACGTATTGTCTTGATAAACATCTTAAACAACAGAAAACAGCATTTGAGAGTAGAGAACCGGTCTGACCACAAATTTACCAGGGTTGAGTTTTCTCAACCCTAGTAAGCCTGAGGGTTCTTCAGGAGACCAGGGCTTATCTCAGTCCTTATCTCAACTGCACAAGACAGACATTCCCAGAGCTGCCGTTTATAGACCTCCTCCCAGAAATGCATTCTTTTCCCAGGGTATTAATATTAATATTCCTTGCTAGGAAAAGCATTTAACGATATGTTTCCTACTTGCATGTCCGTTTATAGGCTCTCTGCAAGAAGAAAATATGGCTCTTTTTGCCCGACCCCGCAGGCAGTCAGACCTTATGGTTGTCTTCCCTTGTTCCATAAAAATCACTATTATTCTGTTCTTTTTCAAGGTGCACTAATTTCATATTGTTCAAACACACGTTTCACAATCAATTTGTACAGTTAACGCAATGATCACAGTGGTCCTGAGGTGACATACATCCTCAGCTTACGAAGATAACAGGATTAAGAGATTAAAGACGGGCATAAGAATTATAAAAGTATTATTTGAGAACTGATAAATGTCCATATTAAGATGAAATCTTTACAATTTATGTTCCTCTGCCACAGCTTTAGCCCGTCCCTCTGTTCGGAGTCCCTGACTTCCTGTAACAGTCTGGGAGGAGTGGGCAGGGGCCTAAAGATTTGGATGAAACTCAACAGCTGAGATGGGAGTAAGAAAGGGGAAAGGATTTGTGGGTGTGGTCACATGACATGTTGTAACAGAAGTAAACCATTCTTTAGTAGTGATTCCCAAGTAGGGTGTGGTCTTTAGAGAGTGAGTCCTAAAGTGGAGTGGAGAGATGGCTCATTGACACAGAGAATATTTAGGAACTCAGTTGGATCATCCACCAAACATTAAACAAGCATCATGTCCTACCTAGTAATTATATGGATAGAAGAGGATAAGGGTGGATAGCGAATGGGAGTGGGTCATTTTCCAAAAATGGATGGAGAGTGCTGGGGAGACAAAACAGTAGATACCTGTTACAAGCAATGGCTGGATGTATTTGGATCCCATTCAAGAAATTTTCTCAGCATAGGAAGCTAAGGCAAATTTAGACCAAAATATCCAGTTTGGAGAAAAGTCATCTGTCTATATTGAAGATTGATTGAGAATCACACCATTAAGCTAATGGTATTAATTATAAACAGGACATTTGGTTTTGTAATTGCAACATTTTGTTAAATTATTCTGTTGCAAACTTTTATCTCTTATACTAAAATCACATTTCAGTTATGGCTTAGATTTTAATTCTCCTGGTGGTATAAGTAATCAGCCCTGAAAAAGCACTTTCGATTTCAAGTGATTTATTGAGTACAAATTATTTTAAAATAATGCAAGTGAATTCTCTCTCTCTCTTTTTTTTTTTTTACTTACAGTAGAAAAGATTATATGATGTAGTCAGCTTTATTTCTTCTATTTGGCAGTTTCTCCTTTTTTTCTTACTAAAAACCTATGAAATTATATGGAATATTAGAGAAGGAATCATAACCTTCTGTAAATCTTGGTGAGGACTCTTGATTTAATTTCCTGATGAACTCCGAACTTGTCACCTCTCATTCTCTGATCCAATTTCCTAATAAACTTTGAACTTGTCTTCTTCGTCTGTCTCTGCTCATGGCAGTTGATTCTTCATTACTTCATGAACTATTAATCATTTCCTCCTAATAGTTATCTGCTATATCCATAAATTCATTATGGATTTTGCTAGTGGAATTATTTTTTTCATATTGCTAAATGGCTTCTACCACTGTTCTGTGGTGAGCAGGTCTGTGCAAACCTATCCCCAAAGACTGAGGAGCTGAGAGGCTGAAGAAAGAGGCTGACACATCCGTTTTCACAGGAAACAACATTTAATAGGGCCTTACTAACAGAAGCCATGTCTCGGTACCTGTGAGATGATGGATCCTTGCCCTGTTATCCTCCAGACGCAGGGTTTATACACCATGGGGAATTTGCCTAAGGGAAGGATTCATGGTAAGTAAAAATCTTAGAGGCCTTCTCAGAACTAGGGTTGATCAGAAGTCAACATGATGGATTAGCATTTAAGATGGAGTTACTTTGACCTGCAGAACCACCAACAGAATAAAAGCTAAACTCCTTTGATTGATATCCGAAGCTATTTATGATCTACTCCTTCCTCACTCCAAACCTGATCTTTCACATTCCACATACTGCAGGGAAATATTTGCTGGTTCTCAAACTTGCCATGTTATCTCATGTCCCAGTGTTTTTTTGCGTATGTGCTCTCCCATGCCCATTATGCTCCTCTCTGCTTTGTCACCTTGGCTAGTTTTCCATTTTCCTTCAAATCTCAGTTCAAGCATTATCTCCTCTGTGACACTTTCTCTGACTCCCTCCCGTAAGACTTCAGTTGTCTTCTCTTCAGCTCCTGCTTGTGACTACTTGTACCAAAGAGTCACAGCCATGCAATGATATGGAAAATAATTAAAAATTTAATGCAAACATTAATGTTCTTATTGGCTTGGTATATGATAAATGTTTCTGCCCTGGTTCCCAAATAATTAGCATTTATTCATTATTCATTTTTAAAAGGACATATTTAACAATTTGTACATGCAAACTTCTGATAGGTGATGATGATGGTGATGATGATGATGATGATGTTGTGTGTATGTTGGGAGGAGTGGGATTGCTAATGACGAGCACAGAAATTTTTGTTACAGAAATATTGGAATGCCTTACAAAAATGATCACAATCATTTCTTGAGATCAACTAAACAGGTTCTTTTTTTATATAATTCTCTAATAAGATACCAAATACAAATATATAGAATGCCACTATCCCTTTCATTTAATCAACTTGTAAGTCTTCCTTCATTTATTTTGTTATGGGAAGTCTCTTCTTAGTAGATTCCAGAAGGACAATACAGTATTGCCAATTTAAGGGATGTGTGAGAAAGAGTGAATGATTCTGTGAGCACATGATTTAATATACTTCATTGGTTATAAATTTAATTTTTCTGTGAGACATAAATGTTATGATTTTGTGACTCTTTAGGTAGTAACATAATTCAGGAGCAATTCTGAAATCAGAATTGATATGTTTAGAATTTTTTTTAGTTTAAAATGGAATCTTTGGGTATTAGGATTTATAAAAGTTAAATTCCATTGGAATGTCAGTTTATACTCTTCCAGTACCTCTCTCTCTCATTTGCTTGGATGATTCTAGTTTTTTTAAAAAATGTGTTTTAATAATGCATCCTAGCTTTTGGGGGGATTATACTTTAGACATATCCATGAATAGAGACATCCAAAATTCTTATGCTGACAATTAGGACTTATATTCAAGGAGAATTTAATTTCTTGAGCTTATTCAAGAAATAATTTTTATTCCAAAAATGAATTGAAATTATTTGCAACATACATGCATAATACAGTAGAAGTAGAAAATCAGGACCACGGAAAAGGCAGAATCAAATTTGTTTTGATTTCATGGGTTTCAAAACCTTGCTTGGTTTTGAGCTTCCTCAGAGCTGAGCACAAGGGGAAACTACATCACTGTCGTTATCAGCAGTGATGAAAATTGTAAGTTCAACAGAGGTCTTTTTCTTTGCACCAAATTGTAGAACTTCCTTGCTATAAATTTTGGTAAAGCATTTCTTTTTTCTTGTGCTTGGTACAAGAGATGCTGAATGGTGAAGTGGCAAATGCAGAAATGGATTTCATATTCTTGTGTCTTAAAGCAAACTTTCATCAAAGTGTAGAGTATAACATTTAACCAGCTGGGCGCGGTGGCTCACGTCTGTAATCCCAGCACTTTGGGAGGCCGAGATGGGCTGATCACGAGGTCAAGAGATCAAGACCATCCTGGCCAACATGGTGAAACCCTGTCTGTACTAAGAATACAAAAACTGGCTGGGCACGGTGGCTCATGCCTGTAATCCCAGCACTTTGGGAGGCCGAGTCGGGCGGATCACGAGGTCAGGAGATTGAGACCATCCTGGCTAACACAGTGAAACTCCGTCTCTACTAAAAGTACAAAAAATTAGCCAGGCGTGTTGGTGGGCGCCTGTAGTCCCAGCTAGTGGGGAGGCTGAGGCAGGAGATTGGCGTGAACCCGGGAGGCGGAGCTTGCAGTGAGCCGAGATCACGCCACTGCACTCCAACCTGGGCGACAGTGCAAGACTCCATCTCAAAAAAAACAAAATACAAAAATTAGCTGGGTGTGGTGGCACACGCTTGTAGTCCCAGCTACTTGGGAGGCTGAGGCAGCAAAATCGCTTGAACCCAGGAGGCAGAGGTTGCAGTGAGCTGAGATTGTACCACTGCACTCCAGCCTGGCACGGAGCGAGACTCTGTCTCAAAAACAAACAAAAACAATTAATCACGAAAGCAAGCCTGTGATGCTTTATTTCATGAAAACATTTCTATGAAGGGCAAAGTGATAAGGGTTCAAGTTACTTTGACTGAATAGCTTTATCTGAGGATGGATTTTAGAACATCAAGACTGTAATAATGTATTTCTCAGACAAACTCCTTTCCTATTATTTACCTTCTCTCTTTTACTTTTGTTTTCCAACATGTGCAGAGATCCTCTATTAGTTGCCATTTTCTTTTTAACACTGCCCTTTTAACACATTGTCAGATGACCTCCACCATAAGGAGCTGTCAGTCTCTCAACAAGAGTGATGTTCTTTGTATTCATTGAAGGTATTACTTAGCTGAAACTGGAGTGGTTGGAAGGCAGGCCACCTCAGAACGAGTTGGTAGGTGTTGCATCTGAAAATGATTCTAAACCTGTTAATACTGCATACTTCCTTTTCCAAACATGTGTTTGCTTATATAGTTATTTGTATAATGTTTCATTAATATCTGATTTCCCAGCTATACCCGAAACTCTATGAGTGAGAGATTATGTTGATCTTGCTTACCTTTTAATTTTCAGTGCCTAAAACAATGCCTGGCACAGTAGCATTCCATACATTTGATTGAATAAATAAATTTGTTTCTTCATCCTTTACATGTTGTCTTTGCCAGTGTTACCTTTTTTATTTTTTGAGACAGAGTCTCACTCTGTTGCCAGGCTGGAGTGCAGTGGTGCAATCTTGGCTCACTACAACCTCCGCTTCCCAGGTTCAAGCTCTTCTCCTGCCTCAGCCTCCCAAGTAGCTGGAATTACAGGCACCTGCCACCATACCCAGCTAATTTTTGTATTTATAGTAGAGACAAGGTATCACCACATTGGCCAGGATGGTCTCGATCTCCTGACCTCGTGATCCACCTTGCCTCGGTCTCCTAAAGTGCTGGGATTACAGGCGTGAGCCACGGTGGCTGGCCCAGTATTGCCTTTTTATTGTAAGATATAGAAAGGTATTTATTTGTTCATTTATAAAAAATAAGACATGATCTCTGATCTCAAGAAATTTAAAATCTGGTTAAAAAGACAAGATATATATGCATGAAAAATTAAACACTCTTGATGATACAAGAAAATGTGTATCGAGTATCAAATGAATAGTATGGACTGTGAGTGCTGTGAGAATTTAGGAGAGAGGATCATAGTGGGCCAGGACAGGGGAAGAAAGCTTTGTTGCCCATGTGGGACCTAAATTGAGTCTCAAGTGTGCGTGGGATTAAAATAGTCAGATATGGTGAAAGGTATTCCTTATAGATTTCAGGTCATGGGGTAGAAAGTGTGAGCAAAGATGGAGACAACTCAGCTTTTTTTTGGAGTTGGGGTAAAAGCTGAAGAATTCATGCTCATTTTGACTGAGAACAATTTATGTTAGGAAAGAGGCGTTGCAGTGAAAAGGTAGGTTGGGCCAAAATTCTTTGGTCTTTAAATGCCAGTCTTCTATCTTTAGACTTTATCTCTTCCATTACAGTCTTTAAGTCAACGAAAATATTTGAACAATGTGTGAGATGATGACAAGATTAATCTTGAAGCAGAATTTAAGGGGAATTGGAAAGGGAGAGATTTGGGGAGTAAAACAGAAGTAAGAAGGTATTTTGGGGGCTGCCTGCAATAATTCTGGCTTATGTTTGTTCAGACCAGTCTAAAATAAGGGGTGGAGCAAAGGCAAGCAGATTGGGGTATGTGAGGCAATGTGAAACCTCCACAACTGATAGGATATGAGTAGGCAAGAGTGAGAGTGAAATGAAAGGTAACTAGGAAGATTAGGCTGGGAGACTGGAGGAGTGATTATCCTACTGAAAAAAAAAAAGAGTCCATAGTGGAATCCGGTTAGAGAAGAAGATAATGAGTTAAGGAAGTGATGGCAGCAGGTCATGAGCACATAAGTGATGGCTCATTTACCTTGAACAGTTCACAGAACAGTAAAGGTGTGTGTTACTAAGCTTAGTCCAGGCACACTTTTAAAAAAATTTTATTTTTATTTATTTATTTATTTATTATTTTTTTTCTGAACCTCACTCTGTCACCAGGCTGGAGTGCGGTGGCGTGATCTCGGCTCACTGCAACCTCTGCCTCTCAGGTTCAAGCGATTCTCCTGCCTCAGCCTCCTGAGTAGCTGGTATTACAGGCGTCCACCACCACACCTGGCTAATTTTTGTATTTTTAGTAGAGACAGGGTTTCACCATGTTGGCCAGGTTGGTCTCGAACTCCTGACTTCAGGTGATCTGCCTGCCTTGGCCTCCCAAAGTGCTGGGATTACAGGCGTGAGCCACCGCTCCTGGCCCAGGCCCACCACTTCTTATCCAAAACCTTGAGGCCAGATGTATTTCAGAATTTAGAGCATTTGCCTTTATTTAAGGTCACCCTGCTAAATACCCCATCATCAGACATGTTAATATTTCTGTATATATGTATACATATTTACATGAAGTTGGATAAGTAAAGACCACAGACAGACTCAAGTAAGTTCAGGTTAGGTGTTGCTACTGAATGGATTCAGGTTTGGTCAGGTTTTGCGAATAAATTAGTTACAAAAATCAGAGTCTTTTGGATCTCAGAACTGTGGAAACTGGATTGTGGACCTGTACTTGACTATGATAAGCATTTCTTTTTTTCTTTTTTTTTTTTTGAGATGGAGTTTCACTCTTGTTGCCCAGGCTGGAGTGCAGTGGCGTGATCTTGGCTCACTGCAACCTCCGCCTGCCGGGTTCAAGGGATTCTCCTACCTCAGCCTCCCTGATAAGCATTTCATATACATCTTTGCTTACCCCAAGATAGCCAGCTGCATAAAAATCATGAATTTTAAAAAATGCTGTAGTTAAAAAAATAGAATAATTTGATAACTAAATATCTGCCATAGATGAATACATGCTAAAGATGTACTTTTCTTGTGTTTATATTATGCAAATCATTAAGGGGTTTGCTATTTTCTATGTACCTATGTCTGTTTTAGTTTGAAACAGGAAGTTTGGGGACAAAAGCATTCTCAATATATCCAGAGATTTGGGAAGACAAATTCTAGTTTGTATATTTCATTTTACTGTAACAAAAAGGATATCTCCCATACAATACCAAGTAACTCAACAATATTTTGTCATTTAATGAATTTAATAAAGTGAAATGCCTGTTTGTCTTCTATTTTCTTAGCTTTAAGCTTAGTTTGAATTTTTTTGATATGTTGAACTGCACATATGATTTTATCATTTCAAAATAGAAGAGGTTAAAAGATTCTGAAAAGCATGGTCAAGGTAGTCATGGTAATACAGGAATATCAAAACATGAAGAATTCGACATTTAGGAATAAAAAACTATTATTTTAATACAACGATATGGGTATGGTTTGACTTCCTTTGTGTTAATTTGAGATCTGAATAGCTGAATAGTATAAATAACCAACAAGTTATCATGGTCGTTGAGAGTATATTAAAACTGTATTTATGACTACTCAGGGCAAATGTCAACAACTGATTATTTTAATAATTGTATTATCAGAGTGCTAAGGACTTTTTTGGGGAAATTATTTGAACAGACGCTGTCTATATAGCCAAATGCCATGTAGAATATCTATAGTTTTAAGCTTTGCCCCCTCAAAATGTTATATTTGATACTCATGACAAATATTTAATGTTGCGTCACCATCTTCATTCTCAACCAGTCTGTATGGAGTTCTGGAATCATACTTCTTCTAGGTGCTTGAATTGTCAAGACCCAGTCCTTTTTCACAGAGTTAGTAATTTTAGAGCCCAAAGTGACCAACAGAATTTAAGTTAGAGAAAAATGTTATTTCAAAGTTTGGAGGGACCTTCTGGCATAAGGAATTTAAAAAAGCAGTTCCTCATGTCTATCACTATGAAACAGTCCCTCATACCTCATCACAATCCTCCTCCTCCCTCTCCAAACCACTCCTGTCAACTATAAATTAGTTTGCATTGTCTAGAATTTTATATAAATGAAAACATACAGTATATACTCTTTTTTGTCAGGCTTCTTTCATTCAGCATAATTTTGAAATTCATTCATGTTTTATGTATCAATACTTCATTCCTTTTTATTTCTGACTGGTATTGTGTGACTATGTCAAAATTTGTTTACCCATGGTATCTGTTGATAGACATTTCTATTTTTTTCAGTTTTTATATATCACAAATCTATGAACACTCATGAAAAAACATAAAAAAGCAGTTCCTTAAAAAGACATGAGATAGATTAGGAAAGGTAACCTGGAAAATTATTGATATTTGATGTTTTAAAAAATTCCCAGGAACACCCTTCTTCAGAGGGAGATTTGGTGTGTTGGAGCTACTGAACTTTGTAGCCCTTTTCAAAAAGCTGATCTTGTTACTTTATGTTCCTGTTATGTTCTCTCTCCTAGAGCAGGAAAGCAAGGTAAGGCTGGAAATCCCAAGTACATGGCCATTTCCTCCCACACCTGCTTATTAGGTGCCTTCATTAGTTTGCAGTGCAGTCAGTTGCACATCCATTAGCGCTAAAGGGCAATGAGCTGCATGCAGCTTTCAGTGTGATAGAATCGTCTGGCTGCTCTAGTTCCCCTAGGACAGAGGATACAAACACTGTAAAAGGATACCTCAAGGACTTAATAAACTAACTTAGGTTAGAGCATTATAATTAAGCAATTATGAACCAGGGTGCCTTTCTAGGTACTTTTTTTTTTTTTTATTGTACTTGATACAAATGAGTCATTCAGGGACCAAGGGACTCTTTTCTTACCAGGTCCAATCATTGCCTCCACGTCCTTTTCTCATTTCCTACCCATGGGAGGTAATGCTAGAAGTTTTTCACAAAGGGGGCTATCACATGGAATTACAGAAGGCAGACTCATATACATGGTGCAGAGGGAAACCACTTCACTATTAGTGAGATGTAACCAGCCAGGGTGGAATTTGACAGCTGGTTAAATAACATATGGTAAAATTGAAAATGAAAAGTGCTTGATTACTTGATTCATTTAAAACCATATTGATAGAGGTCTTAGTTTGCTTATTCTTCAAATAAAGGGGTAATCAGTCCTGGCTGAGTAGAGTACTGTGATTTGAGAGGATGCTGCCAGAATTTTCCCCTGATTTATTTCCTTTTATCTTTTATTAATTCCTACAACTAGAATCATTTCTTGAAGATATTTTCACTGGGTTTAAAATATTATGCTACTTGAGAGGTGTGATGAACTAACAAGGATGTTAACAATCCCATCATAGAGAGATCTGTGCCCAAAGGATAAATAAGTGGTGGTAGGTGGGAGGAAGTAGGCGAATGTGCTGATACGGTAACTATGTTGCCCTGCACGGTTCTGGATAGAAGCACGGGTCAAAGAAACGCTGTTAGAAGATTTAGGGATATGCAGAGGGTCAGACTGGAATAAGGGGCTTCTCCAAGGCAGGCTTTAGTTGTTTTACTGTGGTGGCCTTGACACTATATCTGATTTTGAGTATCACAGGTGGTCCAAGCAGTCCTATTGTTTTTAATTTGGATTCCTATCGTGGCTGTGACCCAGAGTTATTGTTGATGGGTAAATAGAAATGTACAGGGTTGATCTGCCTGCCTCCAAGGTCATAACAGTAGCCAGCAGTAAAATTGGAACATAAACCGAAGCCTCCTGATTCCCAGACAGGCGCCTTTTCAGGCATCCCAGATGGCGAACTGGCAGCCGGTGTGCCTTGTCTGCCTTAGGACCGGATTGTGCTAGGCCACTCCCTACAGTTTTGCTCTGCATTGCCTGTGTTCTGGCATCTTTTTCTGGCACCACCTCCTGCCTGACCAGCTCTCACTTTTGGTTAAAGAAAGTCATTTAGTCGCCCCCACAAGAAGTTCTATAGTTTCAGGGCAAAGTCTGTCATTGCTGTGGAGCCCAGAGAAACTCAGTACAATGCTTCCTGTCCTTGTGGCCATCAGTAACCTCATGTTCTTGGCTGGACTATACTTTTTCCCCTTAATTTCAGAGGAGTGAAATCTAGATATTCTTAGGCTACTCCATGCTTGTTATGATACTTTGTGTGTCGCTGAGCATGTAGCCATTGAAATGGACAGACTAGCTAAGAGTAACCAGCAAATACACACAAACCTGAGAGAGTGAGTTGGAACTTGCTCTTCAGTATCTCAGGGAAGAGTGTTTTTTATGTCCTTTCCACTTTATTCCTGTTTGAACTGTGCTGTTTTTCAACATCATAATTGACAAATGTGTTGAATACCTGTTATTTGCAAGGGAAAGCACCAGGTGCCATGAGCCTCTGCCTTTTAGGAGGGAAAATTATCAAATATGATAATTGCCAGCACTGCAGTGGGAGTGGAAGGGACAGTCTCTTTTGAAGGGGGCAAGAAGTCAAACCGAAGAGAAATCATCAAATAAAGCTTCCTAGAGAAATAGGAGTTTGTGGGAATCATAGAATCTCAGAGTGAATGGAATTGGTGAGAGCTTTCTTGTTACATTTTCAGCCAATCTCTGAGCACCTCCAACAAAGGCGACTATCCCCAAAGAAGTCTCTGTGTTCGATTACTGTTTCTGCATTTCCTGTGTGTGAACCTGAGCTTTGCCATTACAACTCCAGCGGAATTCTGTTGGAGGGAGGAGGGCCTTCCAAGCTGGAGAAGTGGCAAGCGCAAAGTTGTGGGGAAGGAACGGGCAAAATGGTTGCAGTGTAGAGCGTGAACAGGCCAGTGTTTCTGGATCAGTAGTTTTGGGTAGACTGGCAGCAGGAAAGAGAAACTTCAGTGCAAATTGTGAAGGGTCTGGAATTCCAGATTTGGGAGCTTAAAATTCATTCTGAAAATGATAGGAAGCCATGGAGCATATCCCTCCCTTCTTGATTTGTAAATGTAAAAAGTTATATAAACCTATTGTGGGAAAAAAACCAGAATATATGAAGTCAAAGAAGAAAAATTTTTTGATCAAAAAGATGACAAGATCAAAACAGTATCGTAGGAAAATGCATGCAGGCTTAGTTGGCCTTGAGGCAGGGAGGTGTGCCACAGTTGCTGGGGTATACCTGACCTCAAGTGATCAAGGCTTGATTTAGAAGTGGTGGCAATGAGAATGAAATGGAGGGGAAGGAAGGAAGAGAATATGTGAGGAAGACTGATAGTTCAAATACAGTTTTCTTCTATTCTAAATAACATCATTTTAAGGACTCCTATTCCCTGAGTCCATTCCCATCATATACTGAACATAAGGCATAACAATCTATTTCTAAAATTGGCAACTTAAATTATCATTAGATCATCTTACTTTATTCTCCAAGTTTGCTGAAAGAAACAAATGTGTGGTTCTGGTGGTTATTTGTGACACTAGAAGAGACTTTAAGAAAAAACAGATTTATGCTCACTGATACTAAGCTATGAAGGTGTTAATGTCATTGAGTTTCTTCTTATTATTATTATACTTTAAGTTCTGGGGTACATGTGCAGAATGTGCAGTTTTGTTACATAGGTATACACGTGCCATGGTGGTTTGCTGCACCCATCAACCCATCACCTACATTAGGTATTTCTCCTAATGCTATCCCTCCCCTAGTCCCCCCACCCCGTGACAGGGCCCAGTTTGTGAAGAATTTCTTTTTTGAAGCTTAGCATTTGTTGAATTTGTGAATCATGCTCATTAATTTGTCTCATTTGCAAAGTACAGGAGCCTTAATGATATAGGACTTGATTTTGTTCATTCAATAAACACTTAGAATTTTCTAGGCCCTGGGGATCCAGCATTGAACCCAACAAGGTCCCTGCTGTGACTGAGCTTACAGTCTAGTAGGAAAAGATGGATAATAAACAAACAAATCATTATATATTATATCAGAGGGTGATAAATGCTGTGGTGAATAATAAAGCAGGGAGAGTCTAGGGAGGGGTCCAGAGAGTTCCCGGAATTCCCTCCCTAATGAGATGATCTGAAGAAGATGAAGGAACAACCTATGTAGCTTTCTGGGGGAAGACATCCCAAGAAGAGGGCAGGGCAGCCCTGAAAGCCCCAAAGCAGTGGTGTGTTGAGAGTGTTTAGTGAACAAGGTGGCAAGGAGGTCAGTGGCTGGAGCAGAGGGAACAGAAAAGAGAGTAGGAGGAGAAGTGGAGGGAGGCGGGACAGCCGGTCATAGGTTTTATAACAAGGCTTTATAACAAGCCTTCTCTCCTTAAGTAAAAGGGAGACACCAATAAACACATAAATCTGTATAGCTTTATTTAGTTTCTAAATTAAATATTGTATATTTAAAGTTGATGTTTTAGTGACGCCCTTGAGCTCATTGTCTTAGTTTATTCTGAGAGAATGCAGGATCCATGATTTTTATTCTGGCAGTTCCTTTACTCTTCTCCAGCTCCCCATTATGGCTCCTTTATGGGGCTGTCCACCTCACCTCCCTCCCTCCAGTGGGACATAGAAGTGAAGGAAGATGCTTTTTAGGAAGGCTGATTTATTTAATAATTTTTAAGAGAGATTCTTCTCTGTGCCTGTTCCCCATCCCTGTCTGTAGTGGAGGCAATGCTAACTTTGTAATAGTATTTTCAGCAGTGGAGGTGGGGAGCGTGGTCCTGGAGGCAGCCATGTGGGGAAGTCACAGTTGATTGTCTTTAAAGTTCTAACTCTCAGATCCCCCCATAGAGTAAGAAAAGCATCTTTCTTTCTCTAGGGATGAATAGATTTTCTGTCCATGTGGGGGAGGGGGTTGTAGAGATGGAGGTTCACAGACCTCTCAGATTCTTTCCCTGTTATAACCCCAGCCATGAGTCTGCTAGATCAGGCGCATGAAAATGACTCTTATCTGTTTTTTTCTGGGTTGCTCCCCTGCTTCTATTTAGAGCTTAAACAGATTACTGAACTCTATGCTATCCAATGAATTTTGTAAACACAAGTGCTTAACAATCTATGTTTAAAAGAGGACAGAGAATTTGCTTAACAGCTGAATTCTAGATGACAGATCAAATTGAATATGAAAGAAGAATATTTTTACTCTTCTTCGGAACACTGTCACAGTGGGTGGAGGAAGATCTTTAGATACAATACTTTGAGCAAGTCTAGACATATTTTAGCTTTAGGTATGCAAGAAAGGGTAATAAAAGAGATGTTATACATTCATTCGAGATATATTTCTAGTGTGCCTATTATGTGGGACGATTGATTCTATGCACTAGGGATACAGTGGTGAATAATAATAATAACAAAATACTCAAGATTTTTGTTCTTATAAGTTATGTATTCTGATGGGGGAAAATATACAATTGTGGTCGGTCATTCCTGCAATTCATCAGATATTTTTGTCTCATCATGTCTGACACGTGGTGAGGTTGTACTTGTGATTAGTTATGGCTGGTTAGGTCAGAGCAGGGGTGATGTGTGGCATTTCTGAACTAGAGCATTTGATTGCACATGCCAGACCCTCCAGCTTCTTTTTCTCTTCCTTGGCTATCAACAGTTTTCCAGACAGTTGCTTCGCTGTCTGCTTGAGTCTGCCAGAGTGAAGGCAATGTGGAGTAGGCCCCTTAACTGATCCTCAATGGACATATAGTATGAGAAGGAAATAAACTTTTGTCTTTTTTTGAGATGGAGTCTTGTTCCTTTGCCCAGGCTGGAGTGCAGTGGCGTGATCTCGGCTCACTGCAAGCTCTGCCTCCAGGATTCACACCATTCTCCTGCCTCAGCCACGGGAGTAGCTGGGACTACAGGCGCCCGCCACCATGCCTAGCTAATTTTTTGCATTTTTAGTAGAGACAGGGTTTCACCATGTTAGCCAGGATGGTCTCGATCTTCTGACCTCATGATCCACCCGCCTCGGCCTCCCAAAGTGCTGGGATTACAGGCGTGAGCCGCTGCACCCGGAAAATAAATGTTTATTTTTTGAAGCCACTGAGATTTTAGAGTTGGCATAACTCCAAGCATGGCATAACCTAACGTCCTTAATGCCTGACTGGGAGAAATTAAAAAGTCCTGACTGATATAGAAATTTAAAAAGTAACATTTTAGAAAAAGAAGTACTTCTAGCTAGTGATATAGTCTATAAACAAAACAAAACAGGGAGCTGTGACAGAAAATGCCTGGGGTGGAGTGCAGAGGATACTCTAACTAGAGTGGTTAGGTTAGCTCCCTCAGAGGAGGTTATATTGAAACTAAGACCTGAATGATGAGAAGGAGCTAGCCAAGTGAAAATCTGGAAGAAGTGCATTCAAACTGAAGGAATAGCACATGCAGAATATGAGTGGTGAAAACATTTGGTACATTTATAAAACATCTGGGAGGCCAAGACAGGAGAATCGCTTGAACCCGGGAGGCAGAGGTTGCAGTGAGCTGAGATTACGCACTGCACTCCAGCCCGGGTGACACTGCGAGACTCTGTCTCAAACTGAAAAACAAACAAACAAAAAAACCAAGAAAAACAAAAACATTGGCCAGGCACAGTGGCTCACACCTGTAATTCTAGCATTTCGGGAGGCCTGTGGTGAAACCCTGTCTCTACTGAAATACAGAAAATCAGCTGGGCATGGTGGTGGGTGCCTGTAATCCCAGCTACTCAGGAGCCTGAGGCACAAGAATTGCTTGAACCTGGGAAGCAGAGGTTGCAGTGAGCCAAGATTGTGCCACTGCACTCCAGCCTGGGCAACAAAGTGAAACTCTGTCTCAAAAACAGCAACAACAACAAACAAACAAAAAAACTTCAAGGAAGTTAGTGGAGCCTAAAGAGTAAGGAAGGAGGAGGTAGCTAGGAGTTTAGTGATGTTAGACTTGATAGATCATGGTATTTCATTTTAAGAATAAGCCATCATAGTTTTCAGCAGAACATGGATATGATCTGAATTAGATTTTTAGAGTGACTCTTTGAAAAGATCAGACTATTATGCATGGGGCATCTCTGACTCTAGAAGAAAGCCACAATTCTCTTGATTTGGGGACTCAGAGCATGGAGTTCAGGGCTGACAAAACAGTTGGAAAGTAATAGAGCAAATCTTAGAAAGGGCAGACCCACAGAGGGAAGCCCCAAATTTTATGTATAAACTCTCCTTTAATTCTTAACTGGCCCTGAACTGTTCACACTTGAGGGAGTTTTTAAGAAGCCCAGCAAAAGCAATGGCTGAGAGGTGGTGAGAGGTGACAGCGTGCTGGCAGCCCTCGCAGCCCTCACTTGCTCTCGGTGCCTCCTTGGCCTCAGCGCCCATTCTGGCCGCACTTGAGGAGCCCTTCAGCCTGCCACTGCACCATGGGAGCCCTTCTCTGGGCTGGCCGAGGCTGGAGCCGGCTCCCTCGGCTTGCAGGGAGGTGTGGAGGGAGAGGCACAGGTGGGAACCGGGGCTGCACCCGGCGCTTGCGGGCCAGCTAGAGTTCTGGGTGGGCATGGGCTTGGTGGCCCCACACTCGGAGCTGCCAGCCGGCCAGCCCTGGACAGTGAGGGGCTTAGCACCCGGGCCAGCAGCTGTGGAGGGTGCGCTGGGTCCCCCAGCAGTGCTGGCCCACCAGCGCTGCACTGGATTTCTCACGGGGCTTTAGTTGCCTCCCTGGGGGGCAGGGCTCAGGACCTGCAGCCCGCCATGCCTGAGTCTCCCCCACTCCCCCCGCAGTGGGTTCCTGCGCGGCCTGAGCCTCCCTGACCAGCACCGCCCCCTGCTCCATGGCACCCAGTCCCACCCACCGCCCAAGGGCTGAGGAGTGCAGGCACACTGCGCGGGACTGGCAGGCAGCTCTATCTGCAGCCCCAGTGCGAGATCCACTGGGTGAAGCCAGCTGGGCTCCTGAGTCTAGTGGGGACTTGGAGAACCTTTATGTCTAGCTAAGGGATTGTAAATACACCAATCAGCACTCTGTATCTAGCTCAAGGTTTGTAAACACACCAATCAGCACCCTGTGTCTAGCTCAGGGTTTGTGAATGCACCAATCGGCACTCTGTATGTAGCTCAAGGTTTGTAAATACACCAATCAGCACTCTGTGTCTAGCTCAGGGTTGTAAATACACCAATTGACACTGTATCTAGCTAATCTAGTGGGGACGTGGAGAACTTTTGTGTCTAGCTCAGGGATTGTAAAAGCACCAATCAGCACCCTGTCAAAACAGACCAATCAGCTCTCTGTAAAACAGACCAATCGACTCTCTGTAAAATGGACCAATCAGCAGGATGTGGGTGGGGCCAGATAAGAGAATAAAAGCAGGCTGCTGGAGCCAGCAGGGGGTCCACACTGTGGGAACTTTGTTATTTTGCTGTTTGCAATAAATCTTGCTGCTGCTCACTGTTTGGGTCCACACTGCCTTTATGAGCTGTAACACTCACCGCAAAGGTCTGCAGCTTCACTCCTGAAGCCAACAAGACTGCAAACCCACCGGGAGGAACGAACAATTCCAGACCCGCTACCTTAAGAGCTGTAACACTCACCGTGAAGGTCTGCAGCTTCACTCCTGAGGCAGCGAGACTACGAACCCACCAGAAGGAAAAAGCTCGGCACACATCCGAACATCAGAAGGAAAAAACTCCGGACACGCTGCCTTTAAGAACTGTAACACTCACTGCGAGGGTCCGCGGCTTCATTCTTGAAGTCAGTGAGACCAAGAACCCACCAATTCCGGACACAGTGGGAAGGGTTGAACAGAGATTTTAGTGCTGTCTACTGCAGTAAAGACAGAGTTTGGGGTTTGAGTCATACCAAGTTAGAAGGATTGGTAAAGTCACGGGCATTGAAACCCCAGAAGGGTGCCCCTTAGAAATAAACAATTCATCCTTGGGCTATAGGAGTTGCCTCAGGATTGTGGGCAAAAACTAACGTAGATTTGGCCAGGTATAGTGGCTCAGACCTGTAATCCCAGCACTATGGGAGGCCAAGGTGGGTGGATCACTTGAGGTCAGGAGTTTGAGACCAGCCTGGCCAGCATGATGAAACTCCATATCTGCTAAAAATACAAAAATTAGCCGGGCGTGGTGGTGCATGTCTGTAATTCCAGCTACTAGAGGGGCTGAGGCAGGAGAGATGCTTGAACCTGGGAGGTGGATGTTGCAGTGAGCTGAGATCGCACCACTGCACTCCAGCCTGGGTGACAGAATGAGACTCCGTCCCAAAAAAAAGAAAAAAAAAAAAAAAACACAACTAATATAGACTCATACATACCAAGTATCAAATAAAGCCTTCACAAGTTCAAAGTGATTAGCCAGTAATTTTAAATTTAATTTAGTGATTAGCCAAATCAGGCCTTCACCAGTTTGAAATGATTAGCCAATAATTAATAATAATAATTAGTAAAATTAATACTCTTAGAGGAAGATAATAAAACAATGTATCATCTATAAAGTCCAGTTTAAAATTAAAGTTTATTGTACATACAAAAAACCAGGACAGTGTGACCCATAGTCCAGAGAAAAAGTAGTTAATAGAAACAAGCACTTAGATGATCCAGAAGCTGGCATTAGCAAAGACTTTATAACAGTGTTCATACTTTGTTCATGGGCAAGGACATAGAAAACCACCAACAGTTTCATAGTCAAACTGCTGAAATAAAAGATAAAGAGAAAATTTTGAAAGCAGTCAGAACTAAGGTCACATTTCACATAGGGGAATAATGATATGAATGATGGTTAATTTCTTATCACGAACAAGGGAGGCCAGAAGATATCTTTAAAGTACTGTAAGAAATAAAAATTTCAACCTAAAATTCTATATCCAGCCAACATATACTTACAAAATGAAGGTAAAATAAAGACACTTCCAGGCAGGAGGATTGCTTGAGCCAAGGAGTTGGAGACCATCCTGGGACACATAGTGAGACCTCATCTCTACCAAAAAAAAAAAAAAAAAAGTTGTGTGAAGCGGTGCACACCTATAGTTCCAGCTACTTGGGAGACTGAGGCAGGAAGATTACCAGAGCCTCGGAGGTCGAGGCTGCAGTGAGTTGTGATTGCATCACTGCACTCCAGCCTGGGTGACAGAGCAAGATCCTGTCTCTTAAAAAACAAAAATAAATAAAAGACACTTTTCAAACAAATCAACAAGACAGTTATCTATAGCAGACCTGCTCTACAAGAAATGCTAAGGAAAGTTCTTCAGGCTGCTGATCAGTGAAACCATATAGAAATATCAAAGATACAGGAAAGAATGCAGAGCATTAGAAATCATAAATATAGGGCTCAATTAGAAAGACTGTTTTTTCCTTAATTTTTTTAAAAGACAAAAATGTTTAGGTTGGCGCGGTGGCTTACGCCTGTAATCCCAACGCTTTGGGAGGCTGAGGCGGGTGGATCACCTGAGGTCGGGAGGTCGAGACCAGCCTGACCAACATGGAGAAACACCGTCTCTACTAAAAATATAAAATTAGCTGGGTGTAGTGGCGCATGCCTGTGATCCCAGCTACTTGGGAGGTTGAAGCAGGAGAATCGCTTGAACCCAGGAGGCAGAGGTTGTGGTGAGCCAGATTGCGCCATTGCACTCCAGCCTGGGCAACAAGAGCAAAAACTCCATCTCAAGAGAAAAAAAAAAAAAAAAAGAAAAGACAACAGTGTTTAAAAGGAAAATTGTAATATTGTATGTCATGATTTTGTAACATGATACTATAAAATATATGACAATAATGACAGATTGGAGGCAAATGGAATTACACTTTAGCAAGATTCTTGTATTTTGTATGAAGTGGCACAATGTTAACCCTAATTAAACTGTGATAAGTTAAAAAGGCATGTTTCAATCTTTAGAACAATCAGTGAAAAATATAAAGAGGATACATAAGAAACCTAAATAGGATGTAAATTATTATACTAATAAAATAATATTATGCCAAAAGAAGGCAGGAAAAGAGGAGCAGAGGAAGAGTATATAGATGGGACAAGGATAAACAGCAAAGTGGTAGACCTAAATCCAACTGTATAATTTTTTACGCAGAAAAACTAAACATTCCAATTACAAGGCAGAGATTGTCAGACTGAATTTAAAAAGTTTGATCCAAGTATATAGTGTTTATAAATGATGTATTTTAAATATAACAACAGAGCAGTTGAAAGCAACAGGATGGAAAATGAATATATCCTGTAAACAGTTAACAAAAGAAAACTAGTGTGAATATGTTAATATCAGACAAAGTAACCAAAAAGATGTTTTAAAATAATGAAAAGGGTCAATTCATCTGCACAATAAAACAGTCATATACCTATCTAGAGAATCAAAATATCTGATACTAAAACTAACAGAGCAAAAGGCATAATCGTAGGTAGATAATTTATTGTCCTTCTCTTACTAATTGACAGAATTAGCTATACAGAAAAATCAGTAAGAATATAGACAATTCTAGCACAAACACCTTGATCTGATGTTCACAGAACATTACTCCAGAAAAAGAATACACATTTTTTTCAAGTGCAATGGAATATTAATCAAGATAGAGCATATATTGATCCATAATAAAAATTTTCAAAAGATAAAATAATACAAAGTATGTTCTCTGACCACAAAGGAATTAAATTAGAAATAAAAATCAAATATACACACACACAGACACATACACACACACAGACACACACACACACAGACACACACTCTGTCTGCTGTCTCTCTCCTCTCTCTCTCTTTCTGTCTCTCCCCCCTCTCTGTCTCTCCCTCCACCCAACCCCCGCCCCCCACCAATTCTCTTTCTCTCTCCAAATATTTAGAAATTAAAAAACACACTTCAGGCCATGCATGGTGGCTCATGCCTGTTATCCTAGCACTTTGGGAGGCCAAGGCGGTTGGATTGCCTGAGCTCAGGAGTTTGAGACCAGCCTGGGCAACGTGGTAAAACCCTGTCTCTACTAAAAAAAAAAAAAAAAAAAAAAAAGCCAGGCATGGCGGCCCGTGCCTGTAGTCCCAGCTACTCTGGAGGCTGAGGCAGGAGAATTGCTTGAACCTGGAGGCGGAGGTTGCAGCGAGCTGAGATGGTGCCACTGCACTCCAGCCTGGCGACAGAGCGAGACACCGTGTCAAAATAAACAACCCCACCCCACTCTCCAAAAAAACCCCACACACTTCAAAATGCCTATGGATCAAAGAAGAATTTAGAAGATAAATTGTAAAATATTTCTAACTGAATGATGAAGTTATATAAAAATGTATGGGATGTGACAAAACAGTGCTTAGGGTAAATTTATATTTTAAATGCTTATATTAGAAAAGAAAAAAGTTGCAAATCATTGCTCTGTTTTTATTGTGAGGGGTTGGGAAAAGAACAAATCGAATCAAAAGTAAGTAGGAAGGAGGAAATAATAAAGCAAATAAGAGCAGAAATAAAAAAGGAAAAGGAAAAAGAAAAACAATAGAGAAAATTAATAAATCCACATGTTGATTATTTGAGAAATTAATAAGACTAGAAATCTCTAGAAATATTGGTTAAGAAGCAAAGAGAGAAAACACAAATTACCAATGTCAAGAATTAAAGATGGAATTTCATTACAGATCTAAAGAGATAAAAAGTACAGGGAATGCCAGTTTATGCCAATAAATTCTAAAAAATCCACTAACGAAATAGAAAAAAATTCTTGATAGTCATAACTTAACAAAACTGACATAAGAAATAAACCACATAGCTATATATTTATATAAGAAATTGAGTTCGTTATCAAAAACCTCTTTAGAAAGAGATTTCTTGGCATAAATGGTTCCCTTTTTTTGTGCTCTTGGGGACTTGTAGCTGCCATCCTTCTCTTAAGCAAAAGGGAGAGTCAAGGCTTCACTTATTTATTTACTTTATTTAATTCTATTGTAGCATTTATGATGTGCCAGCTACTGTTCTGAGCACTTTATAAATAATAACTTACCTGTCAGAGATGTGATTCATAGTAAGGACATGAAGAGATGAAGGAAAATTTCAGGAATGTTTATTTTCTACAACATATGCAAGTAATGTATACTTAACAGAATTGTTTTCTACCCACTGGTGACAGAAACTTGTGGGCAAATGGGAATATGCCTTTAAATGTGTACTCTGATGGCAGGAGCAATCAGTCAGTGGCTTACTCTCATTTTCTCTCTGTATGCCGAATAGAAAACAATTGTTAAAACCTGGAATATGAGGCTAAACTGTAATGCTTTCTTTTTCCTGTTCTTGCTGCATGATTTTCTGCCTTTCAGGCTCATGCTATTTCCTTGGATCTCTACATTTTTTTTAAATTTGTTATTTCCAACTTTTTATTTTGAGTTCAGGTGTACATCTGCAGGATGTGCAGGTTGTTACATTGGTAAACGTGTGCCATGGTGGTTTGTTACACAGATTATCCCATCACCCAGGTATTAAGCCCAGCATCCATTAACTTTTATTCCTGATCCTCTCCCTTCTCCCACCACCCCCCATACCCTCCTACAGGCCCCAGTGTGTGTTGTTCCCCTCCATGTGTCCATGTGTTTTCATCATTTAGCTCCCAGTTATAAGTGAGAACATGTGGTATTTGGTTTTCTGTTCCTGCATTAGTTTGCTGAGGATAATGGCTCCAGCTCTATCCATGTCCCTGCAAAGGACGTGATCTCATTCCTTTTTATGTTGCATAGTATTCCATGGTGTGTATGTACCGTATTTTCTTTATCCAGTCAGTCATGGGTGGACATTTAGGTTGATTCCATGCCTTTGCTTTTGTGAATAGTGCTGCAGTGAACATGTGAATAGTGCTGCAGTGTGCATGTGTCTTTGTTTTTTTTTTTCTTTTTTGAGATGGAGTCTAGGCCTGTCGCCAGGCTGGAGTGCAGTGGTGTGATCTCGGCTAACTGCAACCTCCGCCTCCTGGATTCAAGTGATTCTCCTGCTTCAGCCTCCCGAGTAGCTGGGATTATAGGCATGCACCGCCACACCCAGCTAATTTTGTATTTTTAGTAGAGACGAGATTTCACCATGTTGGCCAGGATGGTCTCAATCTCCTGACCTCAGGAGATCCACCCACCTCGGCCTCCCAAAGTGCTGGGTTTACAGGCGTGAGCCACTGTGCCCGGCCTTGTGCATGTGTCTTTATAATAGAACAATGTATATTCTTTTGGGTATATACCCAGTTATATACCCAGTAATGGGATTGCTGGGTTGAGTGGTATTTCTGCCTCTAGGTCTTTGAGGAATTGCCACACTCTCTTCCACAATGGTTGAACTGACTTGTACTCCCACCAACAGTGTAAAAGTGTTCCTTTTTCTCCACAACCTCACCAGCATCTGTTTGCTTTTGTTTTCTTTTTGAGACGGAGTATCGCTGTTGTTGCCAGGGCTGGAGTGCAATGGTGCTATCCCCGCTCACTGCAACCTTTGCCTCCTGGGTTCAAGCGATTCTCCTGCCTCAGCCTCCCCAGTAGCTGAGATTACAGGCACCTGCCATCACGCCTGGCTAGTTTTTGTATTTCTAGTAGAGACAGGGTTTCACCATGTTGGCCAGGCTGGTCTCGAAATCCTGACCTCAGGCGATCCACCCGCCTTGGCCTGTCAAAGTGCTGGGATTACAGGCATGAGCCACTGCACCCAGCCTTCTTTTTGTTTTTTTTGTTTGTTTGTTTGTTTTTGAGATGGAGTCTTGCTCTGTCGCCTAGGCTGGAGTGCAGTGGCACGATCTCAGCTCTCTGCAACCTCTGCCTCCTGGGTTCAAGTGATTCTCCTGCCTCAGCCTCCTGAGTAGCTGGGATTACAGGCGTGCACCACCACTCCCAGCTAATTTTTGTATTTTTTAGTAGAGATGGGGTTTTGCCATGTTGGTCAGGCTGGTCTTAAACTCCTGACCTCAGGTGATCTGCCTGCCTCTGCCTCCCAAAGTACTAGGATTGCAGGCATGAGCCACTGTGCCTGGGCTTTTTGACTTTTTAATACTAGCCATTCTGACTGGTATGAGATAGTATCTCATTGTGGTTTTGATTTGCATTTCTGTAATGATCAGTGATCTTGAGCTTTTTTCCTGTTTGCTGTCCACATGTATGTCTTCTTTTGAGAAGTGTCTGTTCATGGTTTTGTGTCTGGAAATCAACTCTGAATAAAATATCTATCTTTAGCAGTCTCCACAACAATGACTAGTATTTAATTACAACTAGGTAAGCCATTACAGAGCAGTTTTGCAATATTTGAGAATTGGATTGACTTATTGATCTGATTTGATAATTTTTGTTAATTGATGTATGCTAATAAGAAGCTAATAATGTTTCATAAAAGAGTATTTGGAAGTATTTTTCAAACATTATTGAGGAACGTTTTTCACTTTGTTCACAGCACAGTACTAGGCCCTATTTAGTCCAGCAATTTTTCTAAGTATTGTTCTGATAGCAAAAAAATATACATATCAGTTGATCAGTTTTCTGGGTGCTCTCTTACCTTAAATGGTAGATGCTCAAAGATTATGGATGTGAGTAATCATAGCTCACTGCAGCTTTGACCCCCTGGGTTCAGGTGATCCTCCCGCCTCAGCCTCCTCAGTAGCTTGGACTACAGGAGTGAGCCACCATGCTCAGCTAATTCCTTTTTTACTTTTTAATTTGTAGAGATGGGGTCTTGCCTTGTTACTCAGGCCTGTCTTGAATTCCTGGCTTCAAGTAATATTCCTGCATTGGTCTATTCCTGCCTTTTTAGCGGAGTGAGATGTGACTAAGGCATTTCAAAGCACTCTATCTTCAGAACTACCTGCTACCTATCTCAATTGCAGGTTCATTATTTTCTATTTTTGGCTTATATCCTGTAGTAATCAAAGATTGGCTTGAAAACAGTATTGGCACAGACCATCATTATGAGCATGAATACTATTCTAAAAATAAATGAAAAAGGTGTCTGTACCTCTAACTACAGAAAAGCTATGATGAAGGCATTTTGACTGTTCGGCCAGTGGAACTCAGTGACATAGCAGGTATTAAGAAATAGGGAACTTTTCTGTAAGATACTTTCTTTTGGGCATCTAATTTGCTCATTTTTAGCTGAGAATTTCAAATACTTATTTTTTCAGAGCTTTTGTATGTATTTTAATGTTACCAGAGAATTAGCTTATTCAAGAATGGAAGATCATAAATCATTACATGACATATTGTACAGGAAGACATTGAGCATAATTTGTTGATAATGCCCACTCACAAAGGTATTTTTGAATCTTTCCATCTTCCAGTTATGACAGTTAAGATAATAGTGTGCTTTACCACTCTACCATCAAGTAGTGTGTCGTGCCTTATGGTACAAAGAAATTGTCATGAAATAAAATTCAACCAGTCTTTGAATTCTTAATACCTTAATAGCAATATGAAATTTCTGTAAAATCCACAGATTATAGCTTTCTTTTTCCCCTCTTGATTCTTATTTTGTGGCAAAGAGAGAAGGATAAAAAATGATGATGCAAATGCGATGTTTTATAGCACTGGAAAATATCTTGAAATAAAAGAGAAGTCAGACTCTAAAATGTAGGGGCAATATGAGGATGTAGGAAGATCAGTAGAGAATTTCATCAAAGGTGCCATGAGAAATAAAATCTTAGGAAGAGGATGCTCAATAGTGATGGATGCTTGAGGAGAGACAGAGGATTTTGCAAACTGATTAAAGGTGATGGAAATAATAGTTTCTAATTAAAACTGCTTCTAATTAAAACTCCTTTTAATGGAAGGATAATAGTTAGTGAATGTGAGTTCTCAAAGTACTGACTTACAGTTTAAATATGAAAGTCTGATTTTTCTTCTAATAGGGTTAGTAGAGTATAATTAGGCAAACTTAACAAGTGTTGTGCAGCACAGAGATTATTTTAAAAGTTAAGTATTTGAGAATCCACTTTAATCAAAACCTTTTAGTATGTGAGAATATAATTACATTTTACAAATATATTTGAAATTCTCTTTACTATATGATGGAAAGGTATCAAATTCATCCAACATTCAGAGGTTTAGTACCCTAATGACGTTCTTATTTAACAATTAATTTTAATACCAAAATGCAGTAAAACACATTTAGCTATCTTCTTGCTTGTCCTGAATATTAATAAAAATCTGAGGCTTATGCTGAGGCAGGAAAACATTTGTTAATTTTATGTCATTAAAAAAAGAAAACTGTACTTACTTTTGTTCTAATCTTAAATTTTGTCTTTCTTTCTGTACAGTTTCTACCTATTTTTACTGTATCTTTCCAGTTAGTTTTAATTTTTTCGTCTTATTTTATTTCATTTTTTCCTTTTATATTTCTCAAAATTTCATTTTGAGAGCCTTTTACCAACAAGGCTCTCAGAAGAATACTTTGATAAGTTCTCTTAAAGCTTTGCTATTTTATTTGTGTCTTTTGCATTCCTTTTTCTCTACCTTAAAGCTATCTGCATATACTTGTTTTCTCTTTCATTTCTTTTATTCTTCCAACTGCCTTTTGATCATTTATTATTAAAGCCAGTGAGTTATAATTATTTTTTGTTGTAGCTTGCTTTTAATCTGAGCTGAAAAATCCATGTTTTTTTTTCATTTGTTATATTCTAGTCTTACATTTTAACTCCCTTCTTTTCATTTCTTTATTCTGTTCTGTTTTCCTATCTTAGTTTTTCCCACATTGGTAATTATTGCTTTTTTTTCTCTTTGGACTAGATAAATTTCTTACTTCAATAACATTGTAGGAAGGAATGAAAATAGTGAAGACAACAGGACATTTAACTTTTGCATTACAATAAATAGGAAGGAATTATGGAACTTTAATTTGTCTCCTCATTTCATGGGTAAGAGGTCAGAAAGTTTTATTAAAAAACATATTAAGGCTGGGCATGGTGTCTCATGCCTGTTAGCCCAGCACTTTTGGAGGCCAAGGTGGGTGGATCACTTGAGGTCAGGAGTTTGAGACCAGCCTGGTCAACATGGTGAAACCTCATCCCTACTAAAAGTACAAAAAAAAAAAAAAAAAAAAAAAATTTAGCCAGGCCTGGTGGCAGGCACCTGTAATCCCAGTTACTCAGGAGGCTGAGGCAGGAGAATCGCTTGAACCCAGGAGGCAGAGGTTGCAATGAGCCGAGATTGCGCCACTGCACTCCAGCCTGGGCGACAAGAACAAGACTCCATCTCAAAAAAGCAAGCAAACAAAAAGCCATATTAAATCCTGGGAGATAGCCTCATATAGTCTATTTCCCCCAACCATTTTGTTAGTCTACACAGGTTCTAGGATAGTTGATCCTGCACTTTTAGCATTCTTTTTAATTTGACATGTTTTTCAGTTTAAGTCCTTTGTCAATATAGCACAGAATGAGTACTCCGTTTGTATCAGTTGAATTAATTTGAGCTACTATCTAATGTACTGACTTCATTACCATTTAAATATGCACTGAAATCCTTCATTTCTGGAAGAGTAATGGGGATATCAAATTAGATCCGCTGGGATGAAGTGAGGCCAGGGTCACTGAAATCCCTCTGGGGATGCAGGTGGGAATTACATTTTCTCACTAATAAATAACATTTGACATTTGATAAGTATTCTTAAGTTCAGGGGAGCTGAACTTGTTCATACAAACTGTGTTAATTATCTTTCATAAAAAACAGGTTAGCCTCTATAATTTTGAGCTGCAAGTAATAGATACAAGTCGCCCAAAATTATTTTGTAAATGATGTATTTGTAAGAAGTTAAATACAAACAGCTTCTTTACAGCAGTAAGATTTGGTTAAACTCAGGACAGGGGGTTGAAAAGAATGGTGGAGAAGTGTGTGTGTGTGTGTGTGTGTGTGTGTGTGTGTGAGAAAAGAGTCAGAATTGGGTAGGGCAACAGGATAAGTAGAAAGGGTTGTGCTAAAGGTGTGCCAGGAGCCATCTGACTTGTACTGGAGATCCAGTAGCTGAATGTCACTATCAACAGTAGTGAGGGCTCAGAACGCTGAAGCAGGTTTACATGATATATTTTTATTTTATTTTTTTGAGATACCTGGAAATCCACATCTGAGCTTTTGGGATATGCTGTTGCTTTTTGCTTTCAGTAGCTTAAGCAATTCAACTTGGCTTATATGTTTCTCATTTGTAATCTAAAAGTCATGCAGGACTGTGTCCAATAAAGTTTCTCTCATAAATTCATTTCTCTATGTCTTGATTATTTTCTTTGCCTTTTCCTCTGACTGTGACTTTGGTTGGATTGATTATCTAGCTGCCTAAAATTCAAAGAATTAAATTTGGGACAGGGCCTAGAACAAAAACCTGTTGGGCTACTTTATTTACTATTGATAGGAAGAATGACAAATTATCACTCCATTATTGGGCCGGGCTAACAGTGAATAAGGGAAAGAAATCAGAGGCTACTTTACCTTGCACTCATGTCCTACTCACTCTTCTCTCTTCCCCATTATATATTATGTTTTTTTTTCCCCCGGGATGGTATGAGTCCACAAGCTTCATCTGGAAAACCTGCATTTAGTCCCACTTGGTCCACTTATTCATATGGAATAATTCTGATGGCTTAAACTTTTAGTCTTCAAAATTGAAAACCTTGTTGGGATAGTTTTGATTGGCTTAGTTCTTTTGAGTAAAATACTTAGTATCTCAGAATTCTTCTTCCTCTCCTCCAAGATGTCATCTGAAGGTACAAGAGAAAAGTGTGCCCTTCATGATCTGCATGGTATCCAGTGGCTCATCCTGTTCTCATGACTTTGTCCTTTCCTTTCCGGTTATTGTTCACCTTGCATTTATGATGAAGAACAACAGCTAGTGTAACTCATGATTTGATTTATCTAGGATTGTTCAGGTGTGGTGGCATTCTCTGGCTGATTTTGCTCTCTGAGTCTCTGTTGTTTCCTAGAGTTGAGGCACACCTTCTTGCCATGCGGGGCCCAACCAGACTGTGGGCTTTCAACTTGGTTTCCTCTGGTATTGTCTTGTCATTTCTAGGGTCATTCAAGAGCTTAGGTTGATCTTCAAGATGTCGTTTTCTAGGAAACTCAGCTCATATCTAGCTGCCAGATGGAGGATAAGAGGATGGAGAAGACATTCTTATTTGCTCAGTAATCTTAGACAATTTATAGAAATTTTGCAGTGCACTGAATATGGTAATATCTCACAGCTTTGTTAGAATGATTATACAATTTCAAATATTTTTTGAGCCTTTAACCTGTCCTGTCTACCTTCTGAAGCTCCCCTCCCCTCACCTTTTCTGAGCTTCCACTTTCTTCCTGCCTCATAGACACACAGGATAATTTTCATTAAGGTATTGTGTTTTCCAATGCTGTGCTTAGCATAGTTTCTGATATATAGATACTCAGTAAATATTTGTTGAATAAATGTTGGATAAACAAGACCTATGAAATAAATAATTATACTTAGTTTAAAATACTATATAGAAATAAGTATTACTAGTATTTTGTCATATCCTTTCCCTCAATACCCCTCTCTTTTAAATTATTTTATGACAGTGACATGTAATTAATTTTTCTTATTTTTAAACATCTTACTGTGTCAATAAGCATATATTTTCATAATGTGTAATGTATAGTATAAACCCAATTTTAATGTCTGCTTATTGTTCCATTGAGTGTGTCTAACATAATTTATTTCATAGTTTTCTTGAATTTGGGGTGTTTTCTATTTTCCTCTTTTATAAACAGAGCATCAAAGAATGTCCATGTACATACATACATTAAAAATTATGCTCATTTGCACAATATATTTAAGAAAAATGCCTAGAATTAGAATTTTTGAGTCAAAGAATGTGCACATTTTTCTCTTGGTATATATTTCCAGGTTGTCCTATGAACTTTGATCTTCAATTTGGAGAAATACGAATTTTTGAAAAGAAGCTATAATCTTTGGCCCACTAATTGAGAGAATCTATCTCATAGAAATATAAGTAGTTTTGACTGGGTGCGGTGGCTCACGCCTGTAATCCCAGCACTTTGGGACACCGAGGCAGGTGGAACACCTGAGGTCAGGAGTTCGAGACCAGCCTGGCCAACATTGTGAAATCCTGTCTCTACTACAAATACAAAAAATTAGCTGGATATAGTGGTGGGCGCCTGTCATCCTAGCTACTTGGGAGGCTGAGGCAGGAGAATCACTTGAACCCGTGAGGTGGAGGTTGCAGTGAGCAGAGATCGTGTCACTGCACTCCAGCCCGGGTGACATAGTGCGACTCGGTCTCAAAAAGAAAAAAAAGTGTTTTTGTATAAACATATATGTAATATTTTGAGGGCTTGTAGCAGCTAATAGCTGAAATCAGTGTGAATGACCTCATATAAGAAAAAGTTTGAATAAAATGTGGATCATTCATGTTACATAATATTATGTAGCCCTTGGTTTAGATCTGTTAACTCATGGTAATGCCCATGATACTAAGTGAGAAATACCAGTTGCAAAGTAATATGGATAGTATGGTTCTTTTTTTGTAAAAACAAAACACACACACACACACACACACACACAATAATACTTTATATATGTTAATGATTTGTTTGAATGTACAGGAAGCTGTGAAAGGATACACTCAAGTTCTTAAAACTGTATCTTAGTGTGTGCATGTATATCTTAGGATTGTTTCACGTTTTACAATGAAAAAGTTTTTTGCTTTTGTAAGAAAAAGTAAATAAGGAAGACAAAGAAAAAATCAGGGCCTTAACAAACCACTCTGACTTTTCTGCAAACTGTGCTTTCAAACTAGACAGCTTCCTGTAGTTCTCGGAGGAATTTCAGGGCTTTAAAGAGTGTGTCCTGAAGTCAGGATCACTTTTATAGTTAGCTTAATTGGTATATTATTTTACACAAGATAACAGCTAAACTGTTGCGATTTCTCAAGTCATTGATGTTCTCAGAGGTAATCATCCTCAGAAAGGCTGCTGAAAATATGGTCAGCTTACATCCTGGTCTGGTTCATGTCAAACAACCAATTTTTTTAGAAGAGGAAATAGAGGATGAAATAGCAAAAATGTTTCAATTTAAGAAATTGTTTTCAGAAATAATCTATACTTTTCTATTGATAAGAGGAAGGAACAATTTTTGTTACAGCTAAAAATATAGAATAAAATAAGGTGACAACAATAGGTTGTATAGCTAAATGCATGCTTTTATTAACTCACTAGATGTATGCTGTGATTTTGATTAAAATTTTGTCTTTCTGAAGGAGAGAAGTAAATATTAAAAAGGAAAAACCTTGGTATGTCTTAGAAAATTTTAAGCCTAGTAGCACTATGTAAAATCATTTTAAAATGAGAAAGTTTAGAAACTTGGAGAACAAAAGTGAAATAAAAACTTTATTTGGAAAAGTAAAATTGGTTATTGCTCATGGAAAAAATCTTGATCATTCAATGTCTGTGAACAGAGATGTTGACACAGTGAATTAAATATGGCAGGTGACCATTCATAAATGTGTACCAATGATATATTGAAAATATCTAGTGAAAGAAGTTCCTGGAATACTGTATTTATACTTGATTAGCCAGTAATACTTGCGTTAAATGATAAATGCTAGTCATAAATGCTGATGAATGAATAAGTTTGTCAAGCATGATCAGATCAGGGATCTGAAAACCCTGTATGTTAATATTATTTTTAATATAGGTAGATATTGGATACACATATGAACAGTTTTATCAAAGGATATACTGAAATTTTTCTATTCCTGTGCGAGCCTCAGAATTCAAAATCAAACCATAATTTTGACATAGATCATAAATAAGTGATAATAAGTTAATGAATAAGGCAGATTTTATTTTATGTTTGCTAAAACTTTATCATCAAAACAGTTTAAAGCATTGTATTCAATGTCAATGAAATTAAATACTAAAATAGAAACAAAAGTTTCCATGGGGGTCATTGGTGACTACTGTATATTTCAGTGTATAATTGCATATGCAACTCCATTGCTCCCTGTTGGTGAGGTCAGTGTGAGTGCCATATCACTCTGAAGCAAACTTTTATGTCTTCTCAGTGCAGGCCTCAAAGTAGTATGCAAATATATTTTGCTATTGGATGAGATTAAGTGTATCAATGCGTATAGCTAACCAGTAGAGGTACAAGTTGTGCCTCCTCCTAATTCTGGGTCTAATGAGGGCTATGTCATCTCCATAGTTTGATTCTAAACCATCCTACTGTGCCTGCTTGCTGTATTTTTGGAGAGCCCCAACTCCTTTCTACGTATTTCATCAATGTACATTGTATCAGCATGCATAGTTTGAAACACTAATTTATTCAAGTTTATCTAATTCAACTAACTGTTAATTTGTTTCTGCTGCCTTTGGAGTAATCTATCTCCAGGCCTTCCTGTGTTATCTTGAATAATTGAGAGTGTACTCGTAGAAAGAGCCACATTGCTGCAGAAGATGCTGCTAAGCCTCCAAGAGGTTCCCTTCACTTGAGCAAGATTGAAAGTGATTCCAGCTGGCTAGAAAAAATTACACGAAGGCTGTAATAGACCTTTAGGAAGGAAATCTGTTTCTACCAAGACAGAAGAATAATTCATTTGTAAGGAATATAAATTAAAGCTTTCTTCAAGTCATTGGAGTGTCTCTAATATTTTTCAGGTAGCATTTTTCATACTTCCCTATTTCATCAACTTTTAGTACAAAATTTTCCAAGCTTTAGTTTTCTCATTTATAAAATAAAGTAATAATGCCTGTCCTCAATTCTACGAATTTATGAAGATCAAATAGGAGGATGTAAAGGCTCCTATAAATTATAAATTTACCCACTATCGTAAGGCATTGTTTTCTTTATCAGGGTGGCTTTTGCTTTTTTATTACTTTTCATAACTACTTGCACTATATACTGTTATTTGAATACAATAACATAAAACCAACCATGTTACATGGTTACATAACTTTTTTAAAAAAAATTTCTAACTTCAATTTTTATTCCTTTTATTTTTCCTGTGCAGAAAGAAAAATCAGCCTGTCAGCTACTCATGTCTAATTTCAAAATTATCTTGCAGAATTAAGCAGTTAAGACTTTGTAGAAATTTGGGGAGTATAAGGAATTGCAGATGAATGCCAGCTCCTCCTGGGCATACTGTTGTTCTTAATGTAAAAGTCCGGTTTTGCCCAGCATCAATTAATGGTGCCTTGGAACTGGGTGCAGGGGTCCCTAAAGATCTCCTGCAGGCTGAGACAGTCTCCCTTGAGCCATTTTCCACAGAGCCAGAGTGGTGTGACCTCTTGCTGCTGCAGTATTTCAAAGTGATTGTATTTCACTGCTCTCATAAACACATCTTGTAAAAGAAACAAGGTTGTCTTTTAAACTGTGCTCTTGCTTGACAGGAAAAATAAAACCCAGTCTACTTTCAGGACCTTATGGCCTAATAAGAAGTCAACCCTTTTCATTTTTGTTAAGAATACTTTTGTATCAACTTGCCATTCTTCATGTAAAAGTATAATTTATTATGAAAGAAGAGAATCTGGATGATAAATAGGACTTTTATGTTCTTGTTACCTGTGATTCAGAAAATTCTAACTCACAGAGCTGGTTAAATAGAGAATTCTAAAACCGACAACAAGGAGATGCTTGTTAAATCTACTTTTTAATGCTTGTTTATTTTATTATACACATGACATGTACTATTCACTGTTCATCTTATGTATATGGGAACTTGCAATTTTTGGTCTATTATACATGCCTATATATTTTATGTTTGGTGCTATCAGGAACATAGATATTATTAAACAAGGCTAGGATTTATTTTACTTTATATTTGTAGGTTATTATGCAGTCCAAAGATTACAGAGATGAAGGGAAATTAGACCAATTATTTTCATATGATATATAGAGAAAAGCATTTGTGCATTCCTTTGTGTCAGTAAGCATAAGAACTCTCTGTCACCCAGGCTGGAGTGCAGTGAATACAAAGAAAATGTAAGATATTTTACTAATACTTTTTATATTGATTATGTGTTGACATGATAATATTTTAGATATATTTGATTAGGTAAAATAGGAAATTAAAATCAATTTCACTCTTGAAAGACTTTAAGTCCGGGCGTGGAAGCTCATGCCTGTAATCCCAACACTTTGGGAGGCCAAGGCCAGCGGATCACCTAAGGTTGGGAGTTCGAGACCAGCCTGACCAAAATGGAGAAACCCCGTCTCTACTAAATCTACAAAATTATCCAGGCGTGGTGGTGCATGCCTGTAATCCCAGCTACTCAGGAGGCTAAGGCAGGAGAATCGCTTGAACCCAGGAGGTGGAGGTTGCGGTGAGCTGAGATGGCCCCATTGCACTCCAGTCTGGGCAACAAGAGTGAAACTCTTGTCTCAAAAAAAAAAAAAAAAAAAAAAATGGCCAGGCACAGTGGCTCATGCCTGTAATCCCAGCACTTTGGGAGGGCGAGGTGGGCAGACCATCCTGGCTAACACAGTGAAACCCCATCTCTACTAAAAATACAAAAAATTAGCTGGGCGTGGTGGCAAGCGCCTGTAGTCCCAGCTACTCAGGAGGCTGAGGCAGGAGAATGGCGTGAACCCAGGAGGTGGAGCTTGCAGTGAGCCGAGATCGAGCCACTGCACTCCAGCCTGGGAGACAGAGCAAGACTCCGTCTCAAAAAAAAAACAAACAAACTAAACAACAACAACAACAACAAAGACTTTAAAAATGTACTTACTAAAAAATTTAAAATTATGTGTGAAGCTTGCATTATATTCCTCTTGCACAGTACTTCTCTAAGCAGTCTTGGCATAGAAATATTATGGAAGGCCAAGGCGGGCGGATCACCTGAGGTCAGGAGTTCAAGATCATCCTGGCCGACATGGTGAAACCACGTCTCTACTAAAAATACAAACATTAGCCAGGCTTGGTGGCAGGCACCTGTAATCCCAGCTACTCAGGAGGCTGAGGCAGGAAAATCGCTTGAACCCGGGAGGTGGAAGTTGCAGTGAGCCAAGATCACACCATTGCACTCCAGCTTTGGGGACAAGAGTGAAACTTCATCTCAAAAAAAAAAAAAAAAAAAAAAAAAGAAATATTATGTTTATATCCTTTATCCTTCTTTACCAAATTACCTCACTTTACCCCATATTTTGAAGACAGTTTAAAGAGGTCTGCACATTCTGCAAGCACTAATTTCTGTTGTCTCACATCAAAAATTTCATTAGAAGTACCTGAAGAGTTTGCTCTTCTCTAAGAGGTTTCATCTATAAAAAGTTGATTTTAAATTCACTTTAGGTCAATGAGCATAAATGTTGTGGAGTTTAGCTGTGCATGTATGGAAAGGAGGCTTTCTTCCTTGGGCGAGGGCACCTTCTGGTGGAATATACTGAACATAGCAGCTTATTCGATGATCAGATGTAGACTTTAAGATTCTGGAATTGGCAAAAAAAATTCATTTCAGGTGTTTGGAGGAAAAAAACTAAGATTAACAATAAAGATGTTCATTTCTCTGCAGCATCTTTTATAATTGAAGCTCATCTCAGTTCTGGGACTTATTTTTCTTAGTTACACAAGGCTAAGGTTGAGACAATATAATAAGAGCATTCTGATTTGGAGTGCTTTTTAAAATTGCAAAGTTCTTATTTGAATTTTTGGGTTATTTTTCCCAAAAGTTTCCAATGGTGGTTTTTGTATCCATTATAAAAAGGAGAAGAGTTCTATATTTTTGTTCTTTATAATGTAAAACTTGAGGAGGTTTAGGTTATTTAGTATATACAAGTAAGCTTCATTAGATAAATGAGGAATAAGAGGTATAATAAATAAGCCCTATTACATTTTCTCAAGAAGTAATTTTAGTTATTTTGGAGAAATGCATTTAAAAAGAGAAACATTGTTGAAAGGCTCAGGATCATGTATTTCTTGTCTTTTTCTGTTTCTTCTTGATGTATTATAGTACATATGATTATTCAAGTCATATCTCTTCATCACCGCATTTCATATACAAAGCCTGCCAAAAATAACTATGAAATAGCTGAGATCTTAAATACTGAGAACAAAATAGATTTCTCATAATTTGGAATTACATTAACCAGAAACAGTAAGACAGTTAAAATATGAGCCAACATCCAGCTATCAGCTAAATAAAGATTTCCAAAACCACTTATTGCCTTTCAGGCTGATGTAAGAATAGTTATGAGTGGTTATAAGGGAATGAATCAGTTGGATTTCCTTTTAATGTAGAGACCCTGGCAGCCCATTTCTAAAATTGTGCTTTAGTTATGCATATTACCTTCTTTGGAACCTAGTAAAAATGTGAAAAACGTTCAGATGATGAAAACATAACACAAATACCATTCTTTCTTTGTATGAAAGACAAAAAAAACCCCAAAAAACAAAAAAAAAACCCAAACAAGGATCTAGCCAAGCAACTCTATTCTAAGGGAGGAAATATAGTAAGAGTGGCCTGTAGCCAGGCATAGTGCCTCATGCCTATAATCTCAACACTTTGGGAGGCTGAGGTCGGAGGATTGCTTGAGCCCAAGAGTATGAGACCAGCCTTGGCAACATGGCAAAACCCTGACTCTACAAGAAATACAAAAATTAGCTGGGCGTGATGGCTCACGCCTGTAGTCCAGCTACTCAGGAAGCTGAGGTGAGAGGCTCTCTTGGGCACAGAAGGTCAAGGCTGCAGTGAGCCATGATCACACCACTGCACTCCAGCCTGGGCAACAGAGTGATACCATCTCAAAAAAAAAAAAAAAGAAAAAGAAAGAAAGATTGTATTACTCTATTACTCTATTAGTGAAAGGAGCCAAAATTTACCCATATTGATAGCAGAGAGCTGAAATGACTATTTTACTTGTATGAAAATATTGTCTTTGCTTATTAATTAAAATGCTTTCATGAGTTGATATGTGGTAATATACTTTTAGATCAGTGTATGAAATAGTATATATTATTATATTGTATTATTTATTAGGTAAATCTCAATGGAATAAAAAAATTCATTCAAACTCATTTTCCCAAAAAGGCTATTTTTAGATTTATAGTATTTGTTTTAGTGATAACTTCTGTTCAGTTCTCTCTAGCATTTCCAGAAATCTATGCTTGTTTCATGGCCTCCAGTAAAGGCTTCTGTTGATGAGGGGGTTTTGATCCCATGTCTGTCCAAAAAAGACAATTGGCTTTTCTTGGTAGGGAAGGATTCATTTAAGTGGAATCTTCCAA
The DNA here is from genome assembly GCF_028858775.2 of Pan troglodytes. Lineage (NCBI taxonomy): Eukaryota > Metazoa > Chordata > Mammalia > Primates > Hominidae > Pan > Pan troglodytes. The sequence continues at coordinate 51,972,690 of NC_072408.2, read as the reverse complement.
GCAACTGTCTCTACCATCTTCCATATTCTTGCTCCACTCTTACTGTTTTGTTTGCCTGTCGTGGAGTCCTAATTAGGGAAAAAGTCTCAGGCTGGTGGGAACAGGGGAAAGCCAAAAGAAAAAGCAGATAAGCTAAGTCTGCCTTTCTTCCTGGTCCAGGACATGTAGCCCTCCTGCACAAATAACTCACAATCTTCCTGCATTCAACTTACCACCAGACCCTACAAGTTAGCACACTGCATTCTTGGCATTATCAGTACTGCACAAAGCCCTCTTCAGCACACAGCACAAGCACCATCCTATAAAATCCCCAGCAAGCCTTTGTCTCCTTGCAGTCAGCTCCACTCTTGCTGACTTGCCCATGGCACGCTCACAATGTATTTTCATACTTTCTGCTTTCTCTAATAAATCTGCTTTTCTTTACTTACTAATGTCTTGGTAAATTATTCTAACTGCCTGCGCAATACAGGCCCCAGATAGTCGCTACCCGAGACACCTATCCCATCCCATTTATGAAAGTGAGGCAGCAAGCCAATAAACACTTCATGGATTCGTAGCAATCACCGTCTCTTGAGAGCAGGATGTCCACCTGACCTCTTTTGGTGTGAACAATTCAGCTTTGTGTGTATTGGTCCTAGTCAGGGCGGGCTGTGTAAGGACACTGTTTTGAGATCAGCATGCCCTGTGCCTGTGTAGGCTTGTTGTCAACATGTGAGTGCTTCAAAGAGAATAGAGTACAGCTTCCCTCCTGACTTGTTCTCTTGCTTTCATAGAGATTTAAGGGCCTCCCCTATTTTCTTTTTCTTTTCTTTTTTCTTTTTTTTGATATCCAGATACAGTTTATTTTCATGAGAAAGAACTTTTTTTAAAAAAACAAATGTGAATTCATTGTAAAACATTAGGGAAACGCAGCCAAGAGGGAAAAAAAAGAACAGTATCTATAATTTACCATTTTGAGATGACTACTGTTAATACTTTTGGGAGTTTTCTTTTTAGGCATAAATATATACTTTATTTTTTTTTAAATAAAGAAGATTTATTACTTTTTGGCTTTTTGGCTAAGACCAAGTGTAAATAAAAAAGCTTTAACCTTAGCGTGTGAGACAAATATGTATACAATAAATTTCACCATAATATGGTAGAAGCAGTAATACAGATATGCACAGGAAGCTCTCAGAATACAGAAGACAGACATTTAGTTCAACCAGAGGTAACCAGTGAAGGCTTCCTGGAGATGGTTACACAAGAGATTAAATTGAAAGAATAGGTAGAAGTTAGCTAAGTACGGACAAGAGAATAAGCGTTCCAGGTATGAGACATTTTACTATGAAACAGTATGTTGAGCACAGATAATTACAACTAATGAGGTATTTCTAGAATATTGAGCATAAGTTGGGATAGAGATAAAGGCAGTCACCATGACATGGGGGAACCTTGTGTATCATATTATCTATCCCATATGCTATAGAGAGGCATTAAAAGATCTTAAGCAGTAGAGTAATAATTTAGATAGATGGTATAGATCACTTTGGCAGCAGAAAGAAGGATTAATGGTGGAAAATCCTGGAGACAAGATTACAAGAAAACATCTAAGGAGGTAAAGAGAGAGGAGAACAGGGACTAAGGAATATAAGGGACATATAGAGGGCGGTATACCTGCAAAGAAGAGGAAGAAGAATTGCTAGAGATGGAGGAAATATCTAAGAGAGTATGGTGTCATAGGCATCAAGACAAGAGAGTATTTCAAAAACAACAACAACAAAATGGTCAAGTAGGGAAGGACTGGGATGTTTCACTTAGATTTGTATGTAGATCACTTAAGATTTTATAAAAGATATTTCAGTGGAGTGGGGATAGAAGTCAGATTGCAGTTGGTTCAGTAGTAAATAGTACTTAGGCAAATTCAAACAGCTTGCATAGCTTAAAAAATTGGGCTTTGAAGGTGAGGAAAGAGACAGCAATAATCTGAGGGGGACATAGGTTTGAGAAATGTTTTTTTTCTGGCGAGGTAGCCATTTCTTTTTTTTAACTTTTAAGTTCAGGGGTACACGTGCAGGATGTGCAGGTTTGCTACATAGGTAAATGTGTGTCAAGGGGGTTTATTGTACACGTTATTTCATTAGTCAGGTATTAAGCCTAGTACCCATTAATTATTTTTCGTGATCCTTTCTGTCCTCCCACCCTCCATCCCCAGAAAGGCCCCAGTGTGAATTGTTCCGCTCTATGTGTCCGTCGCCTCACCTATTTTCTCTTTTTTTGGAGGCAGAGTCTCTTTCTCTTGTCTAGGCTGGTGTGCTGTGGCGTGATCTTGGTTCACTGCAACTTCTGCCTCCTGGGTTCAAGCAATTCTCATGCCTCAGCCTCTGGAGTAGCTGGGACTACAGGCACACGCCACGACACCCAGCTAATTTTTATATGTTTCTGTAGAGATGGGGTTTTACCATGTTGGTGAGGCTGGTCTCGAGCTCCTGACTTCAAGTGACCCGCCCGCCTAGGCCTCCCAAACTGCTGGGATTACAGGTGTGTGCCACCGTGCCTGGCCTGGGCCTCACTTATTTTCACTGAGGGGTTGGGTGGCTGCACCTGCTGTCATTTTTACCTAAAGCAAGAAGCAGAAGTACTGCTTGGGACAAAGCTAGAATCCAGTGCTCAGGAAGTTTCCTAGGATAAAATGTTATTGAGAATCTTATAAATAGCTATTCCCTGGGGAGAGTAATGATTAATGCCAGTTAAAAGTGAAGAAGGTACTTCTCTTCCTGCTGTTTTGTGCAATGTACACAAAACTGAGTAAAACAAATTATTGTAGGTTGTTGAAATAGCATCATGAAAAATTAAACAGTTGGAAGACAACCATTGTGGCATATATAGGGGCTTTTACAAGAAACTAAACTAAGGATGTTCTTTAAAATGTGGAACTGGAGTCTACTTAGGGTTTAGTCTGGTTTGTGACCATGCCCTTCAGCCAGTGCAGACATTTGATCTCAGGACAGGTGCCCCTACTGCAGAAGACCGCCAGCACTCTGACTCCAACAGCTCTGATGCATCTCACTGCCAAGGCCTGGATGGAAAAAAATTCAGCAGAAGTTACACTTATGACAGCAGAAAGTTCAGCAGAAGTTATACTTATTTAGGATCAGATAGAGGGCTGGGGTAGCTTCAATAGCCAGACAAGGACCAATCTACTCAAGAACAACAGTGATGAGAAGGCAGATTTTATGGACTGGGTGTGGAAGGAAAGGGGCTATGGCTGTAAGAGTAAATTATGTGGCTGCAGGTGAGACCATTTGTTTGTTTCATAGTGAGGATCAAAATAGCAGTTACAGATCCCTTCTTTCTGTGCTATGCTGTGGAAGCTAAGATGGCTCTATGTGTTTTTGTATAGCTGGTGTGCCAAAGTTAGCCTCTATTTGGGGCAAATCTGTAGAAGAGAAGTAAAGCAAAAGAGATTCTATAGTATAATACAAAAGTCTAGGTGCAGAAAAACTAAGTTCAGATGTTGGTTGTGCCACTTACTAGATGTGTAACCTTAAATAATTTACTTTCTCCGAACATCACCAGTTTCATATCTGTGAGATAGGCATACCTACCTCACAGTATTGTTTCAAGGATTAAAGAAAATATAAAATGCAAAACACTCCACATTGTACTTCATATATTCTAAAGGCTCAGTAAAGACTAATTTACTATTCTGTATGTGATTCTATGTAGTATGAATAATCCTTTCCCATATCTTATTGATCAGATATGCCATCCGTTAGCCATACACTATTTTATAATTATGTGCTCTTTGTTAGTAGGGGTTTGCATCATCAGTGCGAATGAATTGCTTATGGAAAAGCAATTGTGAACTCATGCCCCATGGATAATGAATGGAGAGAGGTTAGGGGATATTTATTGAGCCCTTATTGTGTATTTTTGTGCACATTAGTTTTCTTTTTTTTTTGAGATGGAGTCTTGCTCTGTCACCCAGGCTGGAGTGCAGTGGCATGATCTCGGCTCACTGCAAGCTCCGCCTTTCAGGTTCACGCCATTCTCCTGCCTCAGCCTCCCGAGTAGCTGGGACTACAGGCGCCTGCCACCACACCTGGCTAATTTTTTTGTATTTTTAGTAGAGATGGGGTTTCACCACGTTAGCCAGGATGGTCTCGATCTCCTGACCTCGTGATCCGCCCACCTCGGCCTCCCAAAGTGCTGGGATTACAGGCGTGAGCCACCGCACCTGGCCACATTAGTTAATCATTACAACAACTTAATGAGATAGATACTATTACAATTTTTTTAAATCATGAAGAAACTGAGTATCAGAGATTAAGTTGCCCAAGGTAATGTTGATCAGCGGTCCCCAACCTTTTTGGCACCGGGGTGGGTTTTGTGGAAGACAGTTTTTTCAGTGACCAGGGTTAGGGGAGCAGGAGATGGTTGTGGGATGAAACTTGCACTTTAGATCCTCAGGCATTGGATTCTTTTTTTTTTTGAGATGGAGTTTTGCTCTTGTCACCCAAGCTGGAGTGCAATGGCATGATCTTGGCTCACTGCAACTTCCGCCTCCCGGATTCAAGCAATTCTCCTGCCTCAGCCTCATGAGTAGCTGGGATTACAGGCGTCTGCCACCATGCCTGGCTAATTTTTGTATTTTTAGTAAAGACGGGGTTTCACCATGTTGGCCAGGCAGGTCTTGAACTCCTGACCTCAAGTTATCCACCTGCTTTGGCCTCCCAAAGTGCTGGGATTATAGGCATGAGCCACCGAGCCTGGCCTGGATTCTTAAAAGGAGCACACAACCTAGATCCCTCGCATGTGCAGTTCACAATAGGGTTCACACTCTTATGAGAATCTAATGCTGCCACTGATCTGACAGGAGGTGGAGCCCAGGCAGTAATGCTTGCTCTCCAGCCACTCATCTGCTGCGCAGTCCAGTTCCTAACAGGCCATGGACCTGTACCAGTCTGTGACCCAGAGATTGGGGACCCCGATGTAGATAATAAATGGTGTGGTTGAAATAGTTTTGTTTGAAAGTAGGATTTATCTTTTTTTTACTTTCTAATGTTGCATTTACTTATAAATAAGAGAACTGTTGAGGGACAGACTATAACCACTTTGCTGAAACTATGAAAAAAGCAAGACATAGATTTTGTTTATATTTAATTCTTAAAACAATGGGTGATTCTTGCATCTTTCTTGCAGGTTCATTGGGTAGCAGACTCTGAGAAGGAGGTGCAGGAAGTTCAATGGGGAGTGGTCTTGGGAAGGGAAGAAGGCAGAGCAGGATAAGACAGAGGCACCAGTTCAGTTGCAATATAGTCACAACAGGGTCCCTATGAGCACCACACAGGGAGCTCTGAAACTAGAATAGTCCTTCAGAGTAGGCCTGAGTGGGATGAGAGCTTGGGCTTTTATACAGTCACACAGATCAGCCATTGGATCAGGGCTGGTTTGGGAAGGGAGCATGACCTTGGGAGAGACAGCTCTCTTCAGGCAAGGGCAGTTCTTGGAGAGGGCTGAGGGCTGAGAGTTGAGATCAGTCAGCTGACAATCTTCCCAGCAGCTTGGAAAATCAGTCATTTGGTCTTAAAAGGGGTATTTGGGAAGTGCCACCCAGTATTCATGACATGTTCTATAATATGTAACTCATAAAAAGGAGAGAAGTGACATTTAATGTAGGAATATAGATTTATTTTTAGTGTTCTCTTTTTGAAGCAGTTATAAAATAAATAGAAATTTAATTTTTGGTATTTTCCTTTCAAATGTTAACAATTCTTTTTGCAACTTCTGGGTTAGGTTGACATCGTACTTTGGTCTGGACTGTAAGACCGTTAGTGAAAATCTGTCAATAAATCTCACCCCATGCAGTGTAAAAGTACCTTTTCTCTCTTCATTCAAATGAGAATCATTTAGATGTCCTGTCATTCTAGATGGGTTTTGAAGACAAAAGTAGCATCTTTCTTTTTCATCAGATTTTAGGGCTAGAGAAAGAATTTATCCAAGGGATATTTTCTCTTCTTTTTTGTTTTTTTTTGTTTTTTTTTGTTTTTGTTTTTGAGACGGAGTTTTGCTCATCACCCAGGCTGGAGTGTAGTGGTGCAATCTCGGCTCACTGCAACCTCCGCCTGCTGGGTTCAAGGGATTCTCCTGCCTCAGCCTCCCGAGTAACTGGGATTACAGGCCTCCGCCACCACACCCGGCTAGTTTTTGTATTTTCAGTAGAGATGGGGTTTCACCATCTTGGCCAGGCTGGTCTTGAACTCCTGACCTCGTGATCCACCAGCCTCAGCCTCCCAAAGTGCTGGGATTACAGGTGTGAGCCACTGCGCCCAGCCCCAAGGGATATTTTCTTATGAATACTTTTAAAGAAGACATTGATTTGTCTCAGTTCACTTAGATGTCATGTTATATATATTCTAAAAGTATTTTAAAAATTCATCTGACTTTTTTTTTTCTAAAGAGGAAATCTCGGCAGAAAAACAGTACTTATTTTTGTTACTTTCTTATTGATTCCTAATGATTTCCCCAGAGGTGGTCATGCATGTGGAGGGCCATCCTCCTCCCCACCCACTAGCTTCTTACTTTACTGACAGATATGATACAATCATCTTTGACGTGTCTCAATTCTATTCCTCCACATTTCAGAATTTATCTACTTTTAAAATAATGGCCCTTCCTTTTCCCTTACCATTTGACGAGTATTTGTTGAGTGCATACCATGTGTTAGGTATTCTTCAAGGTGCATGGAATATGCCAGTGAACAAAACACACAGAAGTACCTGTCCTCATTGAGCTTACAGTCTTAACTTTTCTAGATTCTGTTTCTGTTCTTAAGGCATCTTCTAACATTTCTTTTGGGAAATACCTCTTGAATTTTTTTTTTTTTTTTTTTTTTTTTTTTTTTTGAGATGGAGTCTCGCCCTGTCACCCAGGCTGGAGTGCAGTGGCGTGATCTCAGCTCACTGCAAGCTCCGCCTCCCAGGTTCATGCCATTCTCCTGCCTCAGCCTCCCCAGTAGCTGGGACTACAGGCACCCACCACCATGCCCGGCTAATTTTTTTTAGTAGAGACAGGGTTTCACCATGTCAGTCAGGATGGTCTCGATCCCCTGACCTCATGATCCACCCGCCTTGGCCTCCCAAAGTGCTGGGATTACAGGCATGAGCCACCGCGCCCAGCCAGAAATACCTCTTGAATTTTTAAGCTTTCTAACTGTTTTCTAGAAAACACTCATATCCTCTTATTTTATATAATTTTCTCCTTATCAGGCTACCCTAAAACTACCATACTCATATTTTTTTCCTCTATTGTTTTAAAGTAGTCTGCACTTACTCTCAGCTTCCTTAGTTCTCTGTTATTCCTTAACCTCTTGTGATCCAATGTCTTTCATTAGAAGTTTGCAAAACTGTCCCGTGGAAAATGTACTTTAAAAAAATCCATTTTTTTTTGCCTCCACTGCTACACTGTCAATATCTCTCTCTTGGACCATTGCAATAGCCTTTTTCCAAACTGGCCTCTTTGTCAATAATTAGTCATCAAATCTACCTTATAAGCTGCTGTCAAAATACTCCTGGTATCAGGAGGTCAAGACTACCCCTAGTTTTAATGACTCATGAGGAGAATTCACAGGCCTCAGCATATATTAGGACTCATGGCTGGGATTTATTATGGAGAAAGAATCCAAAAGAAAGTCAACTAAGGGAAAAGGTGTGTGGGGCAAAATCCTGGGGAAATTAGGCACAAACTTCCAGAATTGTTTCCCAGTGAAGGCACACAAGACGCACTTAATTCCCTCAGCAAGGGATTGTGACAACACATAGGAAATGTTGCCAACCAGGAAAACTTGTTAGAGACTCATTGGCCAGGGTTCTTATTGGGTGCTGGTCTTGTGGGCACCCTCTGCCTGGCATGTTACCAAATTCCAGGCTCCCAGAAGGAAAGCAGGTGTTCAGGGTAAGCCATATCGTTTATATAAACATTTTAGGCATAATGAACCAGGCTTTTAAATTATGGAATGATAGGAACCTTCCCCAAATCCAAGTTCCCAGATGCCAGCCAAGGGCCAACTTTGCAAGCAGGCTTTTCTAAGGACAGCAATTTAGGCCTGCTATGTTAACTATTTTCTGTACAGTCTTCCTAAAGTGTAGCTCTAATCTAACTTCCTTCTTTCCTTCCGGAAATTCCAGAGATATTTATTGGAAATCTGCAATGCATCAGCCACTATTTTAGATACTGGGGCTACAGTGATAAACAAAATAGATAAAATCCTGTCATGTTTTGATCTATAAGAGAAGATAGACTATAAAGAGATAAATGAAAAATGAATAGTAAATGTCAGATGGTAGTCAAGATTATGAAATAAAGCAGTTTAAGGGGAAAAGAACAAGGGATGGGGTAGGCACTATTTTAGATAAGGTCATCAGGGAGGCTTGTCTGAAAAGGTGAGATTTTATCATAGACTTAAGGGAATGTCTAGGCAGAAGGAATAGCAAGTGAAAAGCCCAGAGGTGAAATGAGCTGGATATGATGTTCCAGAAACAGCAAGAAGGACAGCGTAGCTGGAGTGCAATGTGGAAGGTAGAGCGTGGAAGGAGATGAATTTGGTAAAATAGGCAAAAAACAGATTATGGTGGCTCTTTTAGGAGGCCACGATAAAGAGTTTGGATTTTATTCTAAGTATAATGTAAAATTCTCAAAGCATTTTGAACAGGAAGGGAGATGACCTAATTTATATTTTTAATTGATTATATTAGTTGCTGTGTCAAAAACGAACTGTAAGAGAACAAGAATGGAAGCACAGAGACAAATCAAATGCTTTTCTAGAAGTCTTAAGACATCATGGAGGCTTGGACTAGGGTGAGAGCAGTGAAGAGGCGAGGATATTATGACACTTTAGTGCTTAAAAACTTAAATCACTCAGTTGGCTACAGTATGTAGTTCAGATACCTTCAAGGCATTTTTTGAAACCAAGTTTCAGTCTTGCACTTATTCCCACTAAAAATTTCTCAAAATTCTGCCTTTTTCAGTGCATATTTAAATCAACCTAAATCTCTGTCCATTACTTAGACATTCTAGACTTTTTTACCTCCATGATTCATTATATACTCAATTCTCTTTGTGAAAAATCACAATCTCCTTTAGCCATTTTTTCCATCCAAATGTTACCTGTTCTTCAAAACCACCTTTTCATGAACCTTTCCCTATTCTCTACTTTGAAATTAATTTTTCTTCTGTTATCCCATATATTTCACTTATCTATTACTGCCTAAAGCCCTAACCCAGACTTACTGGTTTAGAATATCAATTTTACCTTGCTTGTGATTTTGTGGGTTAGAAATACATGAAGGACTCGGGTGCGTGACTCATCAGCTGAAGTAGCTGGGACTAGAGGATCAATTTTCAAGATGGCTTATTCACTCACAAGTTTGGCACCTCAGTGCTTCTTGGCCTTTCTCCACCTCTGCATGGCACCTCATCCTTCTGAGCTTTGGCTTTTCTCAGCATGACAACTTCTTAAAGCCATCAGGAGACCAAGATGGAAGCTGCCATTCCTCTTAAAGGCTAGGTCTGGAACTGACATACCAATACTTCCATGGTACTGTATTGGTCACTGAAATCACAGGCCAGCTCAGATTCAAGAGTGGAAAGAAAGTCTCTGCTCATTGCCAAGAGCATGGCATGGACATACAGGGAGAGAAGAAATTAATGGCAGCCACCTTGGGGACAGCTACCAAAGCATACTCCCTTACTCACATTTCCACTTTCAAGGTGTTGGTTGGTATTAAATGTATTTTCACAGATGTCTCATCTTCCTTATTAAATTGTAAATTATTTGAGGGAGAGAATGGTGGCTGGTTCATTTTTGCATCCCTAGTGTCACATTACAGATTTTCTTTTTCTTTCTTTTTTTTAAAATTTAACTTTTAAGTTTGGGGGTACATATGTTTGTTACATAGGTAAACATGTGTCATGGGGGTTGGTTGTACAGATTATTTCATCACCCAGGTATTAAGCCTGGAACGTACTAGTTATATTTCCTCCTTCTCTCCCTCCCACCTTCCACCCTCCAATAGACCCCAGTGTATACTGCTACCCTCTGTGTAAGTCCATGTGTTCTCATCATTTAGCTCCCACCTAGAATTCGTGGTATTTGGTTTTCTGTTCCTGCATTAGTTTGCTAAGGATAATGGCCCCCAGCTCTATTCATGTCCCTGCAAAGGACTTGATCTCATTCTTTTTGTGGCTGCATAGTATTCCATGGTGTGTATGTACATTTTCTTTATCCCGTCTGTCATTGATGGACATTCTGGTTGATTCCACATCTTTGCTGTTGACATCACAGATTTTCAATGCCCTTTTTTTTTAATAGAATTTATGTGGCAATATTCTTAGAAAATATATACAGAAATAAAAACTAACTCAGTTGAACACATAATTATTGCATATGTACTAAGTTCAATGGGTTTATTAATTGTGAGGATTGAACATTTTGCTTTTTTTAACTTTTATTTTAAGTTCAGGGCTATAAGTGCAGATTTGTTACGTAAGTAAACTTGTGTCATGGGGGTTTGTTGTGCAGATTATTTCATCACCCAGTATTAAGCCTAGTATCCATTAGTTATTTTTCCTGATTCTCTTCCTCCTCCCACTCTCCACTCTCCAAAAGACCTTAGTGTGGTGGGCTGTTCCTTTTTATGTGTCGATGTGTTCTCATCCTTTAGCTCCTGCTTGTCAATAACAACATGAGGTGTTTGGTTTTGTGTTCCTGTGTAAGTTTGCTAAGGATAATGGCCTCCATCTCTATCCATGTCTTTGCAAAGGACATGATCTTGTTCTTTTTTATGGCTGCATAGTGTTCTGTGGTGTATATGTGCCACATTTTCTTTATCCAGTCTATCACTGACACGCATTTAGGTTGATTCTGTGGCTTTGCTATTGTGAATAGTGCTGCAATGGACATATGCGTGCATGTGTCTTGTTATATTTGAATAGTTTTACAGTTTATAAATGAATTAAAGCCATTATACATTTACTAGGCAAAGTTCTGTGATGGGTGCTGTGGGGAATACAAAGGTGAATGACACCATCTTCAATACAACATTATTTAATTCACATATCAAAACAACTGTCTGAAGTGGTGGAGAAAATTTGCCAGTCTCATGTTATACATGAGAAATGGTCAAGGAAACTTTTATCAGATCTGCTGCTATAATTTAGTCTCTTTGTTTCCAGGGCAGTGATATTCAGTACACCATGCTAAAGTTCCATTCTAATGCTAATGCTAATGCTTAGTTTATGTTCAAGGCCCTTCATAATATGTCCTTAAACTTACCCTTCCTTTTATGTCTCAATAGTCTTCAAGTACTGAATATTGTTTTTTCTAAACAGGCTCAAAACATTCTCATAATTTTGCTGATGAAGGCTGTAAGACTCAGCAAATCTGCGATTTCATTTTCTCCTGCCTGCTTTATTCCAGCCACACTGGCAGCTGGTTAGATGGGATGGTGCCCATTCAGATTGAGGGTGGGTCTGCCTTTCCCAGTCCTCTGACTCAAATGTCAGTCTCCTTTGGCAGCACCCTTAAAGACACACCCAAGAACAATACTTTGCATCCTTCAATCCAACCAAGTTGACACATAGTATTGACCATCACAATATTTAATAATAAAATACTAATATTAATTGAGCTCCTACCTTGCAGCAATAGTGTATGAGGCACTGGAGATATAAAGGTTCGTGGGAAATATTCCTTACCCTCAGGAGGTTCTCAGACTAGCAGTGGAGACAGTGTCTTCTAGATTGTACCTTCTCCTTCCCAATCTCCCTGTTTCCATCTCTTATTAAAATCTTAGTCATTTTTCAGAGCTCAGCAAAAATGTCACCTCTTCTATTAAGTCATTTGTGTTTCCTCTAGTCATCTGATCACTTTTATATGGCAGTTACATTGTTCATAGTTTGTTGTTATATGGTTGTCCTCAACTTGTTTTGTCTCCTACTCTGCTGACATTTGGGAAGACGCAACATTTGAGTTCAGTCTATAGCACCTTGTACAGGGTAGGCAACCCCATGTTTTTGAACATTGGATTCATTGTAACAGTCACTTCTAGGTTGCCTGAAATAAACACATTTTTTTTTGTGGTCCACACTTCCTATACATGCTTTTAAAATTTTTTCTCAGTCCATGGCCTTTGCTGGAGGCTTTGTTGGCCATGGTTAAAGCATGTGACTCCTTCCTCACTACAGTTGACTGGATAGGAATGTGCACATAATCCGAGGCTGGTGAACTCAATTGCTGACCCACAGCTTATCATTTTATCATATTTTCTAATCAGTTTGCATTAATATGAGGAGGTTTCAGTTTATGGTGGGTGTTTGCCCTATAATTTAATATATTTTTGTGTCAGGCAACTGTATTGGTCTGTGTGCAAGAAGAGGAAGCTGCTCAAGAGAACAAATAGAGAAGATGAGATTCATCATATAAACTTCGAGAGAATGACTAGACCTAGTTGCCTGAGTCAAGTGCCTATAAGACAACTTTTTCTTTCTCTGTGAGATTGCCTCTCTGATTATTAAGTAAATTCTCCCTCACTTGAACTATATTGAGTGTTCTTTTGCAACCCAAAATGCTTTGAATAAAACATTGCCACATTCAGTCTTCTCAGTCTACATTTTCCTCAGTCTCTCACCATGTTCTTAAACTTCTGCCGAGAGCTGCTTTCTTGAAATGTTTCCTTGGACTTTTGTGGTACTGAATTATTTCAATTCTTTTCTCACCTATCAGTTCCATCTATACTTTCCTTTTGTAACCGTTCTTTTTTTTTTTTTTTTTGAGACAGAATCTCACATTGTCGCCTGGGCTGGGGTACAATGGCATGATCTTGGCTCACTGCAACTTCCGCCTCCTGGGTTCAAGTGATTCTCCTGCCTCAGTGTCCCGAGTAGCTGGGACTACAGGCATGCACCACCATGGCCCAGCTAATTTTTGTATTTTTAGTAGAGATGGGGTTTCACCATGTTGGCCAGGATGGTGTCTCCATCTCTTGAACTCGTGATCCGCCCGCCTCAGCCTCCCAAAGTGTTGGAATTATAGGCGTGAGCCACCGCGCCTGGACTTTTCTTTTTTTTTTTTTTTTTTTTTTTGAGACGGAGTCTCGCTCTGTCGCCCAGGCTGGAGTGCAGTGGCGCGATCTCGGCTCACTGCAAGCTCCGCCTCCCGGGTTCACGCCATTCTCCTGCCTCAGCCTTCCGAGTAGCTGGGACTACAGGCGCCCGCTACCACGCCCGGCTAATTTTTTGTATTTTTAGTAGAGACGGGGTTTCACCGTGTTAGCCAGGATGGTCTCGATCTCCTGACCTCGTGATCCGCCCGCCTCGGCCTCCCAAAGTGCTGGGATTACAGGCGTGAGCCACCGCGCCCGGCCGACTTTTCTTTTTTTAGAGACAGAGTCTTGCTCTCTTTCCCAGGCTGGAGTGCAGTGGCATGTTATTGGCTCACTGTTGCCTCTGCCTCCTGGGTTCAAGCCATTCTCCTGCCTCAGCCTCCTGGGTAGCTGACCACAGGCGCGTGCCACCATGCCCAGCTAATTTTTGTATTTTTTTTGCAGAGGTGAGGTGTCACCATGTTGGCCAGGCTGGTCTCAAACTCCTGACCTCAAGTGATCCACTCCAGCTTTGGCCTCCCAAAATGCTGGGATTACAGGCATGAGCCATTGTGCCTGGCCTTTGCCTTCATTTTCTTTGTCCATGCTTTTTCTCTCATGACCCTTGTCTAATTCCCATGGCGTCGGCTGTCAAGGCTATGAATGTGACTAATATACTGCACACACATGCACATGCATACACACACACGCGCGCGTGCGCGCACACACACACACACCGATTTCCTTCAGTTTTAGCTTCTCTCCTAATTTCTGCTCTTTACTTATTGGCATCTGAAACTTAACAGCTCAAAACAGAATTCCTCATCTTTCCCTCCAGATGAGTTTGTAGATTTGGGATGATGTTTGAAGTACTTCTTCACTCTTAATCCTATGAATCTGAGTTCTTGTGACTTTATTTCCTGTTAATGGTGTAATTTTTCTCTTAGTAATCTAGCTAGACATATGAATGCCCTTTTAGGTATTTTAGTGTCAAGCTGGACTTTCAGGATATATTGTGATTAATATATATTATTAATAATATATATTAATTAATAATATATTAATAATTAATAATACACTTCAGGACATATTGTAATGATTAATAATAGACCCTTTCTATTAAGAATAGATTAATAATAGACCCTACTTGAACCTCACATTTCTAGATCTATTCTAGATCTGGCTGTGGGATGGGAGGCTGTTTTCATCTCATCTGTAATCCACTTTAGATATCTAGGATACAGGAAAAAAGTGCCTTCAGTGTTCCAGGAGTGAGTTAATCTCATTGACCTATTATAGTGTCCCCTGCACAGTTTTCCATGGCTGAGAGCAGCATGTGATGTCGGTGTTAAATAACTTACTTCACAATGTCCAACACAGTAGTTAGTTGTACTGTAATAGGGTGCTTCTCTTACATGATACTTTCTTGAAATTCAACTCCTGAACTGATTCATTAGCATTTGCAACAGAACCGGAGAGTCTAAGAAGATCTACCGAAAGTAGGATTGGCTCTGAGACAAAAGTGGCCCCATAAGTTGTTGAAAAAGTAACCGATCTGACAGACTTGAGAACTTCCAGATTCTTACTTCGGCCAAGAAAGACAGCGGTCATTTTCTAGTTGGGATGGAGCAGCTGTCTGTCAGTGGATTTCTGTCGAATATATGTTATAGGCAGATAACCAAGTGTTATGGCAAGATCAGAAAGATCTTGAGAATGCAGCCCCTGCCCTTGCACAAGAACCTTTCATACTGCTGAGAATTCAATATAAGTCCTAATCTAACCACATGAAAGTAGCTGTTTTCTGTAGATTCATATTGCTTGAAGTCTGATCCTAAATATGTTTAATTACAAAACCCAAAATATTTTTCTTAGCTGCAATTGAAAGCTGCCTATTAGCAATGAACTTCGTAAGGTAGTGAAAGTTGGATTATCTAGGGCTCCTTTTACTGAAAATCTTTACTGATGAGTACTGTTTATAAACCACAGTGACAATTTATGTTGATAATTTGTAAAAGATTCTGAACTTTCTTCATCGTTAAAAATATAAACTTATTTTTAGTATGTGGTTGGGGGTTTTATTGTATGTACAATGTAAAACATTGGTAGTTCATATATTCATTTTTAAGTGGCAATAATAACCAGCCTCCTATCATGATCATTCTGAAGAAACACTAGTTTGCCATATTGTGAATTCTGCATATTGGAGTCCTGGGGAGTTGTGCTTTGTTTCCTCAGTAAGCCACTTCAATTAACAGAAGATCTTTGAGATTCATTTCGGGTGTGTTTCCCTAAATTTTTTTTTTTTTTCAAATGAGAATGTACCCAAGTTACTAACTTTTAGCAATTATAAAAATGACTACTATTTATTGAGCACCTGCCCAATACCCACCACAGTGCAAAGTACTTTACATACATTCTCTTTAATTGTCCTCTTTTGAATTGGCAGGATCTTTAGTCCTAAGTAGTGTATTAGAAAGAAAATGAGCTTTGGAAGCAGACAGAGCTGGATTTGCCACTACCTAGATATGTGACCTTGTGAAAACTGCTTTTCTTCTCTCTGAAGAGGTTTATAATAAAGATTAATATATATTCATTTTATTCTCATGTGTATTACTATGAAGTGGGACAAAATTGGTAAGCTCTCAGTGAGTGTTCACACCATCCATGATCATTTCCTGCTAATGGTTTATAATTGAAGGTGGTTTATAATCGAAGGTAAGTTTTAAAGTTTGGAGCCCACTCACAACTCTTTTCTCAGCTTATTCTCAAATCTGATTCTCCAAACTACAGTAAAAATCTACTGGTGGGATTAGACCGCTGGAGTTTGCTGCAGCATATTGTATTTAAATAGGGTACTTGCATATAGGGTTTTTTGGTTTATTTGCTTGCTAACTTTTTCCTTAACATCTGCTTTAGAGATCTGCTGGGACAGTGTTCTGAGGATGGGGGCAGTCATTACCCAGAGGTAGTTTAGGAAGTTACAGCAGCGACCACTGCTTTTTGGAAAATTACCCATTAATTTATTAAGGAATTAAAAAGATAAATCAATTAGATTTTTCTTTATTATACCTAAAGAAACTCTCATGCCCTTAAATTATCTTACATTCTCGGCTGGGCACGGTGGCTCACGCCTGTAATCCCAGCATTTTGGGAGGCCGAGGCGGGTGGATCACAAGGTCAGGAGTTCGAGATCAGCCTGGCCAATATGGTGAAACTCTGTCTCTACTAAAAATACAAAAATTGGCCAGGTGTGGTTGCACGTGCCTGTAATCCCAGCTACTTGGGAGGCTGAGGAAGGAGAATCGCTTGAACCAAGGAGATGGAGTTTGCAGTGAGCTGAGATCGCGCCACTGTACTCCAGCCTGGGCGACAGAGTGAGACTTTGTCTCAAAAAAAAAAAAAATTATTTTACATTCTCTGCAATTCTTTCTTTTTGGGGGAGGGGTTATTTAAAGAGCAATGCATGTTAAGTATAGAACATTTGGAAACTACAGAACAGAGAGAGAGAGAGACAGAGAGATAGGAAGGAAGAAAAGAAAAGAAGAAGAGGAAGAACAATGAAAAAGGAAAAGAAAATTAAAATCACCTACTATTCGAAGACTCTTGACTAACCAGAGCACAATTTTTTTTCTGGATTTCCCTGATTTCATTAAGTATTATAGCCCATCATATAGATAGATGTACTGTGATTTATTGAATCAACCTTCATTGCTTACTTAGGTTGTTTCTATTTTTCTTTTGATATAAATGAAACATTTTTGTATATAAATCTTTGAATAAATGTCTAATTTTTTTGGAAGGACTCCTAGAAAGAGAATTATTGGGTCAAAATGAGTTGACTTTTAAGAAAGCTCTGGAAACAAATTGTGCAAAGGCTTTCTGAAAAGAATGAAACAAGTTATGTTTCTGCTAGTAGCATATGAGAGTTATTTTTCTCCAGATGCTTTCTTTTTCAACAATAGATCATTAATTTGCCCCGTTTTTTGTTTGTTTGTTTTTGTTTTTGTTTTTGAGACGGAGTCTTGCTCTGTTGCCCAGGCTGGAGTGCAGTAGCGTAATCTCGGCTCACTGCAACCTGCGCCTCCTGGGTTCAAGCCATTCTTCTGCCTCAGCCTCCTGAGTAGCTGGGATTATAGGCATGTGCCACCACGCCCAGGTAATTTTTGTGTTTTTAGTAAGAGAGGGGGTTTCGCTATGTTGTCCAGGCTGGTCCTGAACTCCTGACCTCAAGTGATCCACCATCTCAGCCTCCCAAATTGCTGGGATTACAGGCGTGAGCCATCACACCTGGCTGGTGCTGTTTAACTGATTTACATGTGTCATTTTCCTCAACAAGAAAATTATAAAGTGAAACTGCTAGTGTACAAAATAGAGCAGAGCATCACAGCGCTACTAACCAACTTTTTAGGATTACGAAGAATAGATGAAGCACCTGAAGGCATTTTTAAGTCTCTATTTCAAAAAGAAAAGAAGTAAAATATATGTATTCCATGAAATTATGAATCTGTTTGCCTAATGTTTTTTTCAAGAGCCTAGGAGAGAATGGGATTTAGTATTCAGTAAATATTGTACCATTTCTTATAACAATATACAAAATTTACATTTTGTGGTCTATTCTGTGGTGATAATGGTGGCATATTACATAGAGAAAATGATAATGTTAACATTTTATGGATTTGGGAAGACATTTGCTTACTCAACCTACATAAATTTTATAGGTTTATAAATCTATGAAAATGCGCTGTTTGATCAATTGTGCATTCTGTTGGTGAATTTACAACTGGTTGTCTTATATTGCAAGGCAGAGTCACACCTGACGGTGTTAACTGGAACAGAAGTGATCTAGGGAACCTGGAAGTTGGAACTAGACATGTCCTTGAGTGAGGGAGGCTGGAGATGGGTTGGGACCAAGGCATAACTATAGACACTGGGGGAAATATTATTTCAGGAAGATACTTTATGGTATCCAGAGAGCTGACATAATGGTTTTATCAGAACAAAGGCCCAGGCACAGAAGGAAATGAGCAAGGGACCCAGTTACCACATCTAGAGGATCAGCTGGGACTTGATTTCAGGAAAACAAGACAGAAGCCTGTTGTTAGAACTTTGCCAAAGAGTCAGTTTTCAGAATTGAACTAATAGCAAGGTTGACTTGATATCTAGTGCTCTACATTGAGCTAAAGTTCCCTTCTCATGAGGATGCTGTTGGTCCAAAGCCTGAGATAAGATTGAACATCCAGGAAAGCTTAAGTGGCTTCCACTGCGGGGAGAGAAGGGATAGGGGTAGGAGGGTATTGGAACCAGACAGACCATGGTAGTATCACCCAAAGGTGACTATTAATGTTTTAGAAGTAAGAGGGATACATGATGACCCAGAGGAGCCAGTCCTAGATTCAGTGCTATTTAACACTTCCATTTAATGGATAGATTAGAGAACAATACATTAGTTACTCAAATGGCATCAAGTAAAAATAGTTACTTGCATATTAGTAAATAAGATTTCAGCATAATCTTAAAAAACTGGATAACTGATTAAAACCCAAGAGTAGCTTAACAAGGACAAAAGCACAACAGTACCTTTAAATAGAAAAAAAAATGCTACAAGTAAATTATTTTTCCTAAAATTATAGACCAAAAAATGGAAGACCTTTATTTTCTGGTTGATCTTTTCTGGAAAACTCATGAGGTATTGATGGAATTTTTAAACTGTGACATTAGTAACTTTACTCTTCCCAGTTTTAAAGTTTTCTGAAATTTACTTGATTTTCTAGAGTCCAGTTATGCTTAGAAAAAGAATAAAATATTATCAGACCTCTCTTGGTGCTACTTGATATATACTTTTCAGAAGAAGTATTGTATATATTTTTTGGGTACAAGTCAAGAAAAGTGGATACCATGAAATTATGAAAAGTATAATCTGATTTTTCTAGTGCTGGATGGGAAAAGGTCACTAAGCACTACTATTCACTGCTTCTGCTGGTGTTTTAATAAAAACTTTTCTAAGAAATCGAGTGTTGAGGATATAAAATCAATTGAGTCCAAGAGGGACTTATTGAATATAGAATAAAGAAAAATAGAGATTAAGGGACATTAGAATGAGTCATCTCACATAAAAAATGGGATATCAGTACAGCAGAAAATTTTGTTAGAATGATTTTTATGTGTTGCATTAATAATTTACATTCAATTTCATTTAAAACTGATTAGAATATTTGAAAAATATCTACTGAAGTTGGCAGCTTTCTTTTTAGATAAAGATAAAATGAAGAGGCAGGTGATAAAGGAGCATTTATAGCCTAAGATGTGGGTTTAGGGGAACTCTGACATTAAAGAAAATGTTAAAATGTTTGATATGTCTGCACTTTACAAAAGAGTTTCTGCTAGTGAGCTCTTTCTCTTGGAGATTATTCAACCCAAGGAACACTTGATCTTGCAGTGCAGCTCAGCCTGGGCCATTTATATGCCTACCCATGGTTATCTGGTTATCTGACCTCTTGGAACAAGAATCCTGTCCTTTCGAATTTTCCTACCACCAAGAATGGCTGAGCAAGTGTTTAACCCTGCCTCAATGACTCCTTTATGTACTCAAATGCCATCATTCTGATGGCTTAACTTTTTCTTCCACAAAAAGAAACAAAGCCCAAGTCTTTAACTTTCATCACTATCATATTTAATGATCATGCATTCACAGAGTATTGTGTTATAAGTGAATGCCTGGTCATTTTGCCAGATGGTATCACTTAAGAAAAGAAGTATTTTGATTTTTCTAAGATCAGTTTGCATGAACAACTTGACATGTTCACAAATTAAAAAGAATGATTTCTTAATTTCCTCAAAATCGTACAATAAAACAGATTCATTAAATAGTTCACAAGAAGAAAGTTTATTTCCTTAAAAACAACCTTTTAGGCCAGACACGGTGGCTCATGCCTGTAATCCCAGAACTTTGTAGGCTGATGGGGGAGGATAGCTTGAGCCCAGGAGTTTAAGGCTACAGTGAGCTATGATGGTACCACTGCACTCCAGCCTAGGGGACAGAGCAAGATCCTGTCTTTTAAAACAAACAGACAAAATGATTCCTAATGGTATTAGTGTTTTAAATTCTATTTAACTTTTAATATCTATTTAAATTTTAATGTCCCCAATCCTAGACCTTTCATCAGGCCCTTTCACAAAGCAGTCTTTCTCCTGAGGCCCCAGCCAGCTCTTTTGGAACAAGAATTCTGTCCTTTCTAATTTTTCTACCACCAAGAGTGCTTGAGCAAGTGCTTAACCCTGCCTCAGTGACTCCTTTATGTACTCAATAGCACTACATTGATCTGTTGATCATTTATCACTCCCGGGTTGGTGCCTGGCTTCCATTTCCCTGGTCCTAAACATTTACATCTGAAGAAGAAAAATCAGTTATAGAACTAATATTCTCTGTACGCAAGAAAACATTTTTACATTGTTATACCAAGCAGTTTAGTCCCTTGTTGTTCCAGTTTCTTCACTCCAAAATAACATTTGCATCAACATTTGCTTATCAAACGGTCTGTTTTTGGCTGGGCGTGGTGGCTCACGCCTGTAATCCCAGCACTTTGGGAGGACAAGGCAGGCAGATCACCTGAGGTCGGGAGTTCGAGACCAGCCTAACCAACAAGGAGAAACCCTGTCTCTACTAAAAATACAAAATTAGCTGGGCGTGGTGGTGCATGCCTGTAATTCCAGCTACTTGGGAGGCTGAGGCAGGAGGATTGCTTGAACCCAGGAGGCGGAGGTTGCGGTGAGCCAAGATGGTGCCATTGCACTCCACCCTGGGCAACAAGAGCAAAACTTGGTCTCAAAAAAAAAAAAAAAAAAAAAATTGTTTTTGAGCATGTCTGTGCCTGTGTATGTCTCCCCTATCCTGAAGATTTCTAGTTCCCCTTAAGTTATTCAGAGAAAGCTTAGAAAGGGCAGCTGCAGTTGCAAGGCATCAGATGAGTTTCTTAGTACTCAATCTAGAATACTTGAGTATTCTTTCTATTCATTCTCTTATTCCCAGTATCCACTCATCTGCATTTTCTAGGCACTCAGTGGGAGGGGTGATGGACAATCTTGATGGGGAGTGGGGACCAGAAGATGATCACCCTTCTTCTCCTGGCAGACACCGTGGCTGAAGACATTCTCCCATTAGATTATATTAACTGTTAGTCAATTAACTTAGACTTTATTTATTTTTAAATATTTATTTATTTATTTGCATTTTCACATAGACTGTTAAAACCATAATGGGTAATAGCAGAAAGTTGTATTTCTGGGCTCTTTGATCTGCAGCTTGAGAGTGTTAGAAATAACCTAAAGTGTTCAGATTAGAGAAGGATGGAGACTTATTTGCTCATTTAACTTAGGAAAATGATTTAGGCTTGGAGCAAGAACTTCCTTTTCTATGAATTTCTGGATGTGGCATATCTTTATATTTTTAGAGAAGGGAGCAAACTCAGTCCTGAGTCTGATGACATCCTTATTTTCTGTTTCCTCCATGTTGTGATCCTGCGCTCCCAAATCCCCCAAATCTTTCTGTAGCTTTTGCTTAGATCACATGAATAAATATAGTTTAAAAGTGTACTGTATATTCTCTAAGAATTGTCAAGCACTTAATATCATTACTGTTTATTTGTATGTTTTGGTTATAATAATTCTGTTCATTTTAACCAAATATTTATACCAGCATGCTAAACATACATTGTATTTTGCCATCAATAATTTTCTACCCAACCATTATTTTCTCTATAAAATACTTTTTAAACTCCTACTTTATTTTTTCTATTTTATTTCTATTAACACATTCATACTTGTGCAATACATTTTAGATGAGTTCAATTGTTAAACAAAGATGGCAGAATGAGACCTAGTGCTATGGCTCATGCCTGAAATTCCAGCACTTTGGGAGGCTGAGGAGGGTGGATCTCTCGAGGTCTGGAGTTCGAGACCAGCCTGGCCAACATGGTGAAACCGCATCTCTACTAAAAATACAAAAATTAGCTGGGCATGGTGGTGCATGCCTGTAATCCCAGCTACTCGGGAGGCTGAGGCAGGAGGATCACTTGAACCTGGATGACAGAGGTTGCAGTGAGCCGAGATTGCACTACTGCTCTTCAGCCTGGGTGAGGGAGTGAGATGCTGTCTCAAAAAAAAAAAAAAAGAAAGCGGGGGAGGAGCCAAGATGGCCGAATAGGAACAGCTCCGGTCTACAGCTCCCAGCGTGAGCGACGTAGAAGACCGGTGATTTCTGCATTTCCATCTGAGGTACCGGGCTCATCTCACTAGGGAGTGCCAGACAGTGGGCGCAGGTCAGTGGGTGCACGCACCATGCACGAGCCGAAGCAGGGCGAGCCATTGCCTCACTTAGGAAGTGCAAGGGGTCAGGGAGTTCCCTTTCCTAGTCAAAGAAAGTGGTGACAGACAGCACCTGGAAAATCGGGTCACTCCCACTGGAATACTGCACTTTTCCAACAGGCTTAAAAAACGGCGCACCAGGAGATTATATCCCGCACCTGGCTCGGAGGGTCCTACCCCCACGGAGTCTCGCTGATTGCTAGCACAGCAGTCTGAGATCAAACTGCAAGGCGGCAGCGAGGCTGGGGGAGGGGCGCCCGCCATTGCCCAGGCTTGCTTAGGTAAACAAAGCAGCTGGGAAGCTTGAACTGGGTGGAGGCCACCACAGCTCAAGGAGGCCTGCCTGCCTCTGTAGGCTCCACCTCTGGGGGCAGGGCACAGACAAACAAAAAGACAGCAGTAACCTCTGCAGACTTAAATGTCCCTGTCTGACAGCTTTGAAGAGAGCAGTGGTTCTCCCAGCACGCAGCTGGAGATCTGAGAGCGGACAGACTGCCCCCTCAAGTGGGTCCCTGACCCCTGACCCCTGAGCAGCCTAACTGGGAGGCACCCCCCAGCAGGAGCAGACTGACACCTCACACGGCCGGGTACTCCAACAGACCTGCAGCCGAGGGTCCTGTCTGTTAGAAGGAAAACTAACAAACAGAAAGGACATCCACACCAAAAACCCATCTGTACATCACCATCATTAAAGACCAAAAGTAGATAAAACCACAAAGATGGGGAAAAAACAGAGCAGAAAAACTGGAAACTCTAAAAAGCAGAGCACCTCTCCTCCTCCAAAGGAACGCAGTTCCTCACCAGCAACAGAACAAAGCTGGATGGAGAATGACTTTGACGAGCTGAGAGAAGAAGGCTTCAGACGATCAAATTACTCTGAGCTACGGGAGGACATTCAAACCAAAGGCAAAGAAGTTGAAAACTTTGAAAAAAATTTAGAAGAATGTATAACTAGAATAACCAATACAGAGAAGTGCTTAAAGGAGCTGATGGAGCTGAAAACCAAGGCTCAAGAACTACATGAAGAATGCAGAAGCCTCTGGAGCTGATGCGATCAACTGGAAGAAAGAGTATCAGTGATGGAAGATGAAATGAATGAAATGAAGTGAGAAGGGAAGTTTAGAGAAAAAAGAATAAAAAGAAATAAGCAAAGCCTCCAAGAAATATGGGACTATGTGAAAAGACCAAATCTACGTCTGATTGGTGTACCCGAAAGTGACAGGGAGAATGGAACCAAGTTGGAAAACACTCCGCAGGATATTATCCAGGAGAACTTCCCCAATCTAGCAAGGCAGGCTAACATTCAGATTCAGGAAATACAGAGAACGCCACAAAGATACTTCTCGAGAAGAGCAACACCAAGACACATAATTGTCAGATTCACCAAAGTTGAAATGAAGGAAAAAATGTTAAGGGCAGCCAGAGAGAAAGGTCGGGTTACCCTCAAAGGGAAGCCCATCAGACTAACAGCAGATCTCTCAGCAGAAACTCTACAAGCCAGAAGAGAGTGGGGGCCAATATTCAACATTCTTAAAGAAAAGAATTTTCAACCCAGAATTTCATATCCAGCCAAACTGAGCTTCATAAGTGAAGGAGAAATAAAATACTTTACAGACAAGCAAATGCTGAGAGATTTTGTCACCATCAGGCCTGCCCTAAAAGAGCTCCTGAAGGAAGCACTAAACATGGAAATGAACAACCGATACCAGCCACTGCAAAATCATGCCAAAATGTAAAGACCATCGAGACTAGGAAGAAACTGCATCAACTAACCAGCAAAATAACCAGCTAACATCATAATGACAGGATCAGATTCACACATAACAATATTAACTTTAAAATGTAAATGGACTAAATGCTCCAATTAAAAGACACAGACTGGCAAATTGGATAAAGAGTCAAGACCCATCAGTGTGCTGTATTCAGGAAACCCATCTCACGTGCAGAGACACACATAGGCTCAAAATAGAAGGATGGAGGAAGATCTACCAAGCAAATGGAAAACAAAAAAAGGCAGGGGTTACAATACTAGTCTCTGATAAAACAGGCTTTAAGCCAAAAAAGATCAAAACAGACAAAGAAGGCCATTACTTAATGGTAAAGGGATCAATTCAACAAGAAGAGCTAACTATCCTAAATATATATGCACCCAATACAGGAGCACCCAGATTCATAAAGCAAGTCCTGAGTGACCTACAAAGAGACTTAGACTCCCACACATTAATAATGGGGGACTTTAACACCCCACTGTCAACATTAGACAGATCAACGAGACAGAAAGTCAACAAGGATACCCAGGAATTGAACTCAGCTCTGCACCAAGCAGACATAATAGACATCTACAGAACTCTCCACCCCAAATAAACAGAATATACATTTTTTTCAGCACCACACCACACCTATTCCAAAATTGACCACATAGTTGGAAGTAAAGCTCTCCTCAGCAAATGTAAAAGAACAGAAATTATAACAAACTATCTCTCAGACCACAGTGCAATCAAAGTAGAACTCAGAATTAAGAATCTCACTCAAAACCGCTCAACTACATGGAAACTGAACAACCTGCTCCTGAATGACTACTGGGTACATAACTAAATGAAGGCAGAAATAAAGATGTTCTTTGAAACCAACGAGAACAAAGACACAACATACCAGAATCTCTGGGACGCATTCAAAGCAGTGTATAGAGGGAAATTTATAGCACTAAATGCCCACAAGAGAAAGCAGGAAAGATCCAAAATTGACACCCTAACATCACAATTAAAAGAACTAGAAAAGCAAAGCCAAACACATTCAAAAGCTAGCAGAAGGCAAGAAATAGCTAAAATCAGAGCAGAACTGAAGGAAATAGAGACACAAAAAACCCTTCAAAAAATTAATGAATCCAGGAGCTGGTTTTTTGAAAGGATCAACAAAATTGATAGACCGCTAGCAAGACTAATAAAGAAAAAAAGAAGAATCAAATAGATGCAATAAAAAATGATAAAGGAGATATCACCACTGCTCCCACAGAAATACAAACTACCATCGGAGAATACTACAAACACCTCTACGCAAATAAACTAGAAAATCTAGAAGAAATGGATAAATTACTCGACATATACACTCTCCCAAGACTAAACCAGGAAGAAGTTGAATCTCTGAATAGACCAATAACAGGAGCTGAAATTGTGGCAATAATCAATAGCTTACCAACGAAAAAGAGTCCAGGACCAGATGGATTCACAGCCGAATTCTACCAGAGGTACAAGGAGGAACTGGTACCATTCCTTCTGAAACTATTCCAATCAATAGAAAAAGAGGGAATCCTCCCTAACTCATTTTATGAGGCCAGCATCATCCTGATACCAAAGCCAGGCCGAGACACAACCAAAAAAGAGAATTTTAGACCAATATTCTTGATGAACGTTGATGCAAAAATCCTTAATAAAATACTGGCAAACCGAATCCAGCAGCACATCAAAAAGCTTATCCACCATGATCAAGTGGGCCTCATCCCTGGGATGCAAGGCTGGTTCAATATATGCAAATCAATAAATGTAATCCAGCATATAAGCAGAACCAAAGCCAAAAACCACATGATTATCTCAATAGATGCAGAAAAGGCCTTTGACAAAATTCAACAACCCTTCATGCTAAAAACTCTCAATAAATTAGGTATTGATGTGACATATCTCAAAATAATAAGAGCTATCTATGACAAACCCACAGCCAATATCATACTGAATGGGCAAAAACTGGAAGCATTCCCTTTGAAAACTGGCACAAGACAGGGATGCCCTCTCTCACCACTCCTATTCAACATAGTGTTGGAAGTTCTGGCCAGGGCAATTAGGCAGGAGAAGGAAATAAAGGGTATTCAATTAGGAAAAGAGGAAGTCAAATTGTCCCTGTTTGCAGACGACATGATTGTGTATCTAGAAAACCCCGTTGTCTCAGCCCAAAATCTCCTTCAGCTGATAAGCAACTTCAGCAAAGTCTCAGGATACAAAATCAATGTACAAAAATCACAAGCATTCTTATACACCAACAACAGACAAACAGAGAGCCAAATCATGAGTGAACTCCCATTCACAATTGCTTCAAAGAGAATAAAATACCTAGGAATCCAACTTACAAGGGACGTGAAGGACCTCTTCAAGGAGAACTACAAACCACTGCTCAAGGAAATAAAAGAGGATACAAACAAATGGAAGAACATTCCATGCTCATGGGTAGGAAGAATCAATATTGTGAAAATGGCCATACTGCCCAAGGTAATTTACAGATTCAATGCCATCCCCATCAAGCTACCAATGCCTTTCTTCACAGAATTGGAAAAAACTACTTTAAAGTTCATAGGGAACCAAAAAGGAGCCCGCATCACCAAGTCAATCCTAAGCCAAAAAAACAAAGCTGGAGGCATCACACTACCTGACTTCAAACTATACTACAAGGCTTCAGTAACCAAAACAGCATGGTACTGGTACCAAAACAGAGATATAGATCAATGGAACAGAACAGAGCCCTCAGAAATAACGCTGCATATCTACAACTATCTGATCTTTGACAAACCTGAGAAAAACAAGCAATGGGGAAAGGATTCCCTATTTAATAAATGGTGTTGGGAAAACTGGCTAGCCATATGTAGAAAGCTGAAACTGGATCCCTTTCTTACACCTTATACAAAAATCAATTCAAGATGGATTAAAGACTTAAACGTTAGACCTAAAACCATAAAAACCCTAGAAGAAAACCTAGGCAATACCATTCAGGACATAGGCATGGGCAAGGACTTCATGTCTAAAACACCAAAAGCAATGGCAACAAAAGCCAAAATTGACAAATGGGATCTAATTCAACTAAAGAGCTTCTGCACAGCAAAAGAAACTACCATCAGAGTGAACAGGCAATCTACAGAATGGGAGAAAATTTTTGCAAGCTACTCATCTGACAAAGGGCTAATATCCAGAATCTACAATGAACTCAAACAAATTTACAAGAAAAAAAAAACAACCCCATCGAAAAGTGGGCAAAGGACATGAACAGACACTTCTCAAAAGAAGACATTTATGCAGCCAAAAAACACATGAAAAAATGCTCACCATCACTGGCCATCAGAGAAATTCAAATCAAAACCACAATGAGATACCATTTCACACCAGTTAGAATGGCAATCATTAAAAAGTCAGGAAAGAACAGGTGCTGGAGAGGCTGTGGAGAAATAGGAACACTTTTACACTGTTGGTGGGACTGTAAACTAGTTCAACCATTGTGGAAGTCAGTGTGGCGATTCCTCAGGGATCTAGAACTAGAAATACCATTTGACCCAGCCATCCCATTACTGGGTATATACCCAAAGGACTATAAATCATGCTGCTATAAAGACACATGCACACGTATGTTTATTGCGGCATTATTCACAATAGCAAAGACTTGGAACCAACCCAAATATCCAACAACGATAGACTGGATTAAGAAAATGTGGCACATATACACCATGGAATACTATGCAGCCATAAAAAATGATGAGTTCATGTCCTTTGTAGGGACATGGATGAAATTGGAAATCATCATTCTCAGTAAACTATCGCAAAAACAAAAAACCAAACACCGCATATTCTCACTCATAGGTGGGAATTGAACAATGAGAAGACATGGACACAGGAAGGGGAACATCACACTCTGGGGACTGTTGTGGGGTGTGGGAAGGGGGGAGGGATAGCATTGGGAGATATACCTAATGCTAGATGACGAGTTAGTGGGTGCAGTGCACCAGCATGGCACATGTATACATATGTAACTAACCTGCGCATTGTGCACATGTACCCTAAAACTTAAAGTATAATAATAATAATTTATATATATATATATATATATATATATATATATATATATGGCAGAATGAAAGCTCCATGTGGGCAGGGATTTTTATCTGTTTTGTTAACTCCTATATCCTTGGCACTTTTAAGAGTGCCTGGTACATATTACACACTCAGTAAATATGTGTTTAATGAATGAAAATAATGGAAATATGTCTTTTTTTTCACCTTGGTTAATATTATCCTTAAAGTACTGATGTTTTTATTGGTGCTTTTCCATGTGATTTTCAATTAATATATGTGTAGCCTTTAATGCATGTACCCCAAGAAAATTAGTCTAATTTATAGTTATATTCATTTTATCCACAAATAAACTACACAGTTTAGGCATCTTCCTGTTGTATCTGTCTGCCATGTTTTTGCATGACTTTAAAAATTGGAGTCCTCCAAGAAAGGCTTGTCATTATTGAGATTATTCATAAAAGCTATCCTAGGCTTTGAAACATTCCAAAGGAAAAGTTCAAAAAAATATTTTGAGCATCTGGAACTGTTTTGAGAAGTGGAATACTTTATAAGCCTCAAGGCAGTCATTCTTAACTTCATTAGGGCTACCAATCCTTTTGAGAATTTGATCTCTGTTGAACATATGGCCCTGCCAAATGCACATACCAACATGTAAACACACTACATTTATTTAAGGGATTTGTAGGCTTCTGGAAGCTCATTCATGGACTGTCTATGGGTCCTTGGACTCCAGGTAGGAAGCCTGGCTTTAAAGGCATACCTATCAAGCTCTAAATCCTTGAATATAGCTGCTGCATCTGCTTCATTCTTCACCACAGGAAAGTGCCTCATATTTAATAAACATTGCTTGAAACAATGTCTAGTAACAAAACAGTCATATTGTTTTATAATCATATTTTGAACTTCTTGCTGTATATATATTCATATAGATTAATAAAGTTTGTATTAAGTATCTGTCCCATCATGTTATGGGATAAAAGATCCCATTTACCTGAAGGAAAGGGAACTAACAGAGAGGGACTATTTTTGCCTGATAGAGGGCTGGGGCTATCTGAGTGACATCCCAGAGAAACTGGGGACAGAGAGAGGAGAAGCAGACCATGTCCAACTGGCATTCTATTTAAATCTAACATCCAGGTGTTCTCTGAGTTTATGAGTCATTCCTGTTTTTGACACTGTGTGACAGTTGCTTTTACAGTATGCATTATATTGTCTCTAGAAAATCAATACAAACTGGATTTATGCAAGGCACAGAATCACACAACATGCTTTAATAAAAGAATAAAGGAAAATTTTGGCATATTTTAATTATTCATTTTGTTCACTTTCATCATGGCAGAATATAAGATATGTTTTATTTTTAAATTTATGTTTACAGAGAATAGAAGTATTACACGTGACCAAATATTAACTATATCATGTCAAGTAGGACAAAAGTTCTCATGGGCTTTTCCATTTATATTGATGTATTTTAATTGACTTAGTTCTGTTAATGTTTTTGGGATATCAGGTATAAATGCCCAGATGTGAAAGATAGAAATGCTTTATCCTTTCCATATTTCCTCTGGTGCATCTGAGGGTAGACAAAGTATCACAGGAGAAGTCTTTGGCTAAATTCAATCAATTAAATGGAAACCGTGATCCTACAACCCCATGTATACCAATGCATGGGAGAGTCGGGGGACATGCAGCAGGTTCGGGAGGGGATGTGCTTGAAGGCTTGGTACTAGGAATATTCATCTATGGGGAAAACCTTGAGTTACTAAACTTCTCTGATACTGCTTTGGTTTTGCTTCTCTTCCCTCTATTACTGCTTTCTTCTTTTCTCAGACCTGCAGGTCTGCTAAGAAACTTAGCTCTAACGAACCGGCTCCTCAGTCTTCCCCTAGATTGTGATCACATTTTATTCTTCTTTATCCCTGCACTAAGTCTGATCTGGCAATTGAATGAACTAATTCATTTCACAAATATTCGTGGTGCCCCTTCTATGTGCCAAACACTGTGCCGGGAATTCAGTGGAGAACAAGACAGACACAGGCCCTGCCAATGGAGCTTTCAGCCTCCAGTTAAATGCATGATAGAGAGGATGGGAGAGAAAGACAGTGGGGAACAATGGGTTACTTTTACTGTCCCTGACTGATATGTCTGCGTATAAAAGAACAGTCAGATTGGTGAGATTTCATGGTAGCCGTGCCTGCTCTTTATTTTCCTGTCTTTCTTTCATTCATGAAATAAATCAAATTTTGGATTGAGGAGCTGACCAAAAAGCATTTGGGTATGTGGAAACTTTGAGATCAAAGGGAGAGGAAGCTGAAACCTTCAGAGGGTAGAGATTGACGGTATTTGATTTTGTTCATAGTGTAGTATTTATTAATAGTTCTGTAATATTTGGTGGTATAAGTTCTGGTACCCCCTCCTTCAGCAAATTTATATTAAAACTCACTGTACATCTGCATATCAGAAAGCCTAGTATCTTCTTGGGATTTTCTTCTCATCTTGATTTACCCAAGAACCCCTGAAGCTTATACTGTGAGAGGAAAATCTGGCTGCTTTCTTTCCCCATGGGAAAGCACTGATGTTTAAACAGTGTTACTGCCATTTCTTCTTTGCTTCCACATGGTGTCAGTATTGAGTGTTAGTTCTTTCCAGGCATACAAACATCCAGGTTCTCAAAGTCTGGGTCTTACCTATACCCCTTGGAGGGAGGCTTGGCCACCCCTCAGTGACATTTACCAAAGGGGCTCCACACTTTAGACTTCTCCTTCAGTTAATATTCCCATGATGAGTCATTACCTCTTAGGATCCAAGCATTGTGCCAGGTGGCTGGAAACAGAGGGGCAGACCGAAGTTAACCCTCCTCTGTGGATCTTGGGCTTCCTGTCTTGAGTCTGGTTCATCAGTCATAGTTCTTCTTGCCTCAAGGTTATTTTGTTTCTAGAGCTTCATTACCCTTTCTTACCACCTGACCTTGTCAAGTGGTAAGAAACTTTCCTTAATTTCAAATATCAGTGCTTCTTATACAAACTGATCTTCATCCCCTTCAGTGACCAACTTTGCATAGCTAAGTACTCTTGCTTGGTCACAGAAGGGTTTATTGCACTTAGTCCCAGGCCAGTGACTGTCTGCTGGCTCTAGAATTGTCTAATTTAAAGGCCTGCTCAGGCGAGGCCTAGGAGAATAGAGAAGGCTTGTTTCTATTATTAAAAAGAAAGAGGAAGAAAAAGAAAGGAGGGGAAGAAGGAAAGAAGGAGTGAAGAAAGAAAAAGAAAGAAAGAAAGAGGAAAAAAAAATCCAGTGGTGTTTACTGAGTATAGTGTTTTCAAACTAGAGGAGGCAAGGGTAAGGGAACACTTTTTTTATTTTTATTTTTAATATAGGAGGCTATGACTACATTTCACTGCCACTGTTGCAGATATTACAGCTTCAGCACCCCCCTCAACCTCACCTCCCAACCCCACTCTAACAACTCTCTTGTCTGATCTAGCAAAAGGACTGCTGTGGCCATTATGGTAAATAGTGGCAGGGAGAGGGTGATGGTTGGGCAAGAAAAAAGTGGGGGATAAATTCATAGTCACTACTAACTTATTCTTCTTTTTCCAGCCACATTTTGAGCCACCTTCAAATCCAACAGAAGAGGGGAGGCATGGAGGGAGAATGTTAGAAGGGGAAATGGAATGGAGAGAGGGGAGGGATTCCCTGTTCCACCTCTTTGTTCTTCATTGCCTAATATTTTTCAGTGACTTAATGCCAGCCATGGTAACCTCTTTATTTTCTTCAAAATGTTGTTTAAATTATTAAACTAAAACAAGAACGTTGTGTAGAATTTAGAAAATGTAGCAAAGTTCAAAGAAGAAAAAATTCTCTAGTAATCTGTCATCTAGAGAACACCACCATTAACATTTTGGCAGTTTTCTTATGGATATATGTTTATAAAACATGAATTTATTCTGTGTATTCAATATTTATAATGATTCTACCCCATCTAGATTATTAAATATCATGTATAAACACATCTTAATGGTTGCATGATTTTATTACTTTATTGTACCACCATATTTAGTTGAACATTTAGGATGTTCACAGGATGCTGCCTTTATTTTACTACTTATATCACTCTGATGTGAACGTCTTAGTCCATAGATCTTTGAACATTGTCAGAAGGAGAAACACAATGAAGAGTTGTTACATTACTGTTGCTGGAGTATGAAACTGATGAGTCCTGATGGTGTTCTCTCTTCAGTTACTGGGACTAAAAAATTAAATGGCATCTCAAAGTTTTCCTACTTCATCCTAGGAATTGAAAGGGCTAAACATAAGCCAGGTAGACATATCTGATTTCTTGTTGGCGTGAAGTAGATCTAGGCTTCTTTTCTGATGTTAACAATCTCACTGTTAGAGCCTAGACTCCCCTCTCTACTCCTCCCAGTGGTCCATCCTTCTCCCCTGCTACAGTCAGATCCATGTTAAGGTTGCAGCCTCCTAGAGCATAATCAGATTACCTGAAGCCATTAGTTACCTTAACCATTTATTTACGGCCTCCCTATGCCCAGTTTTAGATGTGATGAGTTACATGCAGAGATCAAATCTGATTTATTGATATAGTGATACAATAATAGTACTATGGCTGGGCAGAGTGGCTCATGCCTATAATTCCAACACTTTTGGAGGCCATGGTGGGAAGATTGCTTGAGGCCAGGAGTTTGAGACCAGCCTGGGCAAGATAGTGAGAGCCTCATCTCTACAAAAAAAAAAAAAAAAAAAAAAAAGGCGTGCTGTGGTGGCACAAGCCTGTAGTCCTAGCTATTCAAGAGGCCAAAGCAGGAGGATCGCTTGAGCTCAGTAGTTTGAGGCTGCAAGATCTTGTCTCTAAAAACAAAGAAAGAATGCTAACTCACCTTGAGTGCATGCCCTGTGTCAGGGCACTTTAGTAAGTGGTTTATGTAATTCACAGTGTAATCTTCACAGCAATCTTATGAAGTGGTTACTATTATTACCCTCATTTTACATATAACCAGAAGCAGGGAGAAGTTATGTAACTGTCACCCCAGTGGGCAGTGGCAAAACCAGGAGTTAAGCCTCAGCCATCTGTCTCCCAAGTCCTCACCTTTACCCATTATGCATATCATAAACATAAACATTTTTAGCTTTTAGTAACATTTATTTTTAAAAGATCTTGGGCTGCAATATTGGGGTTCATAATTCTTACCTGAATTTTCAAACCAATTCTTTTATATGTGTCTAATTTTAGGATTCTTTTAAAGATTTTTATCAAGCAAAAGGCAAACATTTTTATGAGGATTTATAAACTCATAGAAGGTGGGAGCTGGAGTGAGTGACCTTACAATCCCCTTGTCCTGTCACCCTCTTGCACAGACTTGGGTTATACTTTTTTAGACATTGGCCAGTTGAGGTTGATTTAGGTTTCTATAGAAGGACTTGATCTCTATTCCAGTCACTTGGTCTATGGCATTGAGTCATCTTTACTAGTTTGTTAGATTGATTTCCTAGGGCTATTATCTGGTAGATAGGGAAATCCTTCAGTTTCTATTTCTGCTCCACGAGAACACTCTTATCATCAAGGACATAGCCTGAGATGGAACATAACTGTCAGACACACACATTATTTGACCAAAATATAGCCTACAGGGTGCTGCAGACTGCCTGCAGAGTGCTGTGATTATAACTGTTACAAGGGGGACGTCATTCTGTCATTGCCTGGAACAGTTCTTTTTTTCTTTTCTTAATATAATTACTGACAGTACACTTTTTGTATATGCAGGCTCCATCTGGTCTAGTCTGATTAAAGTTGATGGCTATTTTTATGTCATCAGCAATCATAATTTTTTGTTTCATTTTTAGAACATCTCTTGCAGGGGTTTTGAATACTTTTTTTGACTTGTCTTTTTTAACTTGTCACCCAGTTCTTGCCAAGGTTAACAGCAAAGTTTACAAAGGTTAACAACCAGTCTCACCTGAGAATCACCGCCTAAGCAAAAGGTTATTTCACCATGCTAATTCTTTTGGATAGCTTTGTCTAGCTGCTTAGTTAATTAACCAATTAGAAGCTACTTCTGATATTATTTTTCAAGATACATGCTTGCTTGTCTGTAGGCCTTTTCTTTGAATTTATTTTCCTTTTTTAAAAAACATTAATTTGATGCTTCCTTCGTACAGACGCTTCCAGTGGGTCTTGTTAGCCCTTAGCTCTATGCCTGCCTCTTGAACACTGGGAATTATCCTGCATTCTACTGAGTTCCACAGCTGTCTGCCTTACCAACACTCAAAAGCATTTTAATATTCTCACCATGCCTCTGAAAATACTTTCTTCAGTCTCAATTGACCATCACATACCAAATCCGCTTTTCTGTCTTAATTCTCTAATCTCTGTACAATTTGATACTGTAACTGCACTTGAAGTTTTCTCATTTGATTTCCATAATGAAAATTATCTACTATATACTCTGCTTTTTTGGTCTCCTTTATTGGCTCTTCTTTAATTTCCAGTTTCCTGCAAGTATTAAGTGAGCCACATAAGAGAGCTGCTTCCCTAGTTCAAAAACTTCGGTGTTGTATCTCCAGCCCTGCATTCTTTCTTCTCCTTTTCTCCTCATTGCATGCATCCACTCTCTTTTTAAAAATTTTATTTTATTATGGTAATAACACTGGACATGAAGTATACCCTCTTTAACAAATTTGTAAGTGTACAATACGTTATTGTTGACTCTAGGTATAGCGTTGTACAGCAGATGTCTAGGGCTGATTCATAGTTGTTTAACTGGAACTTTATGCCCGTTGATTAGTATTTCTCTATTTCCCCGTCCAGAACCAGACAACCACCATTGTACTCTCTGTTCTGTGCATTTGACTGTTGTAGATACTTCATATAAGTGGAATCATGCTGTCTTTGTCCTGTGACTGGCTTGTTTCACCTGGCATAATGTCCTGAAGGTTCATCCATGCTGTCTCATATGGCAGGACTTCCTTCTTTATTAAGGCTGAATACTATATCATTGTGTGTATATATTCCACATTTTCTTTATCAATTTATTGTATCAATTTCTCTGTCTGTGGACATTTAGCTTGTTTATATAGCTTGGCTGTTGAAACTGCAGTGAACATGGGGATGCAGATATCACTTTGAGATCCTGATTTCAGTTCTTTTGGATAAATATCCAGAAATTCAATAGCTAGGTCATATGGTATCTATTTTTAATTTTTTGAGAAACCTCCACACTGACACAGTGGCAGCACCATTTTTTATTCTCATCAGTAGTGTGTAAGGATTCCAGTTTCTCCACATCCTTTCCAACACTTTTTGTTGTTGTTGTTAATTGCCATTCTGACAGGTGTGAGGTGATATCTCATTGTGGTTTTGATTTGCATGTTCTTTCTTTTGGTGACTTTATTCTCAAGAATTGACTGATCAGCTCTAAATTGATGCAATTCGTATTTATATCTCTAGGTCCAGCATCACTCATGATATTTTCATCTCTCTTTAGGACCTCTTCATTCTGTTACTTTAATGGAAATCCAGATTCAATCTTCTCCCTGTGGCACAACCCATGTCAATAGTTAATCTCTGCAGCCTCTCCTTTTTTACTGGCTTTACCATTTCCCCAGTTTCCTGAGTTTGAAACACTGAAGTTGCTCTCTGACCTCTCTCTCTTTACACTCAACAGGATAACAGCTACCAAATTTTATAGATTTTATCTCTAAAACGTCTTTGCACTCCTCTCTTTAAAAATTACTTTTTGTTGGTCAGGCATGGTGGCTCACGCCTATAATCCCAGCACTTTGGGATGCCGAGGCGGGCGGATCACGAGGTCAGAAGATCAAGACCACGGTGAAACCCCGTCTCTACTAAAAATACAAAAAATTAGCCGGGCATGGTGGCAGGCACCTGTAGTCCAAGCTACTCTGGAGGCTGAGGCAGGAGAATCACTTGAACCCGGGAGGCAGAGGTTGCAGTGAGCCGAGATCACACCACTACACTCCAGCCTGGGTGACAGACTGAGACTCAAAAAAATGACTTTTTGTCATAGCAGTTCAAACCTAGAGGGCCTTTTTTTTTTTTTTTTTTTGACAGGATCTCACTCTTTTGCCCAGGCTGGAGTGGAGTGGCATGATCACAACTCACTGCAGCCTCAAACTCCTGGGGCTCAAGGAGTGATCCCTCTGCCTCAGCCTCCTGAGTAGCTGGCACCATAGGTGCACCACCACACCTGGCTCTAAATTGCTTTTTACTGTACTATTTCAGTAGCATTTTAAAATCCATCCTTTAAAATGTGGATTACTTCCTGTAAAGGATAATTCAGAGAGTATCTCTTCTCTGCTTGACAATCTAGTTATTTGTTATGCTCAAAATTAAGTATAATATCTTAGCCAGATATTTGAAATCCGTCACCCTCCTGTGGTTCCCTCCCTGTATCTTACACTTCAGTCACACTCCTGCTTTTTGTTAGTCCTTGATCTGCATTGTGCTTTCCACTTCTACGCTTTTACTTATCATTTATATCTGGAGTAGCTTGTTCCCGTTCTTATAAACTTGTCTACCCTTCTGTGTTTCCTAATGTGGCCCTATTGATGCTCTTAAAATAATGTGATCTTTTCTTATCTGAGCCCATGGCATTTTCTCATTTTTCTTTGGTACTTTTCTTACTAAGCTTTGCATTATTTGTTGGTTTGTCTCTATCTGTCTTATCTATCTACCCACCCATCTCTAGCCTAGAAGCTTCAAAAATGTAGAAAAATATTTTTCTTTCTGATTATTTTTCCCCAGAACATGCATATACTCAAACAGAGAGTCAATTAATATTTGGTGGATGAAGGAAAGTGTTTTGCTTGTTTTCCAGTGTTCAGTTTCCTTTACATTTTTTTTATTAGTATCTGGTAGAGAGAGAATAAGATTTGGAGTCTGATAGATCTAGATTTAAATCCTAGATATCCCACTTGCTAGCTGTATGACCTTAGAGAAATCAAGTAATCTCTCTGAGCTTCTACTCTCTCATCTACAAAATGGG
The DNA here is from genome assembly GCF_028858775.2 of Pan troglodytes. Classification (NCBI taxonomy): domain Eukaryota; kingdom Metazoa; phylum Chordata; class Mammalia; order Primates; family Hominidae; genus Pan; species Pan troglodytes. The sequence goes on along the minus strand of NC_072408.2, from coordinate 51,935,364 downwards.
AGCAATTATACTTAGTTGCTTATTTTGAGATTTGAAGTATTATGTGAAAGACCTTTGCAAAGAAGAGCTCAGTAAGTTTTATTGTTCTACCTTCTCTTTCTTCCTTCTGATTTTCTCTATTCTCATATATTAAATTTGTTATACAACTCCACTGTTAATCACATTTTGTTTTAATGCTATTTACCTTTTCATTTCTATGTATCTCATCTTCTCAACTAAATATCAAGTTTCCTGAGGGAAGGAAAAGTTTTTATGTTCACAGCTGCAGTTAAGGTTAGGTTCTGCATAGAGAGTCACTCAATGAATATTCATTGAATAAATGCATTCCCCCATTTGCTCAGCTGACATTCTTTCCATTCCACTGACTCCATGTTGGTGACTTCTCCATTGCTACCTCTGTTTGGCAGCTTTCTAATTATTACCAGGTGTCCCAAATGTCCACTGTCAAACTCTAAAAATGGACTTTCTTCCTGAACTCTACCATAAAAGTCCTAAAGCTTCTTTCTCCAAATTAAACCTCCATGTAAATTGCCCACCTTAGGGTGCCTTCTTGTCAGTAGAACCAGCAAAAAAGCACAATAAGGACTCCTTGGATTTAACCAGTGAGTCAGATATGTCTTACAAACTATGGTTTCTCTTAACACTTGTGTGGTCTCTCTTTCTGTCTCTGCTTCTCTCTGTCTCTGTCTCTGTCTCTCTCTCTCTCTCTCTTTCTTGGTATTAGAAGGCAATACGCGTGCAGTGGGTTCTCTAAATAGAAAGGGATATAACATTAGAAATTGGAGCAGTAATTGAATTGTAATTATTTCTAGGTTTTTAAAAATTGAATTTAAGGATACATTAAGAAATAAACCATCCCTGGTGACTTAGTGAAAGAAAGGAGAATGTTATATGAAATTAACATATAGGTAAATGTAGCCCTTATTTGTGCTTTTGGTTTAATTATATGGAATAATGTAAATATTTATGTGCTTTTGTAAGGCAAAAGCATTACAATAGAGTGACACATTTGGTAAATTTGGATTTTATGTTAGCATGACTTAGCCTCATTAGGGCATTCCGTTTGGCTTCTCAGGTCTGTTGATGGCTAAAATCACCTTTGCTTTGAGGTTTGGTTAAACATGTTATAGTTTGCTAACTTTACACTTGATTAAGTTATTTGAATCTCTTCATTGTAACTTCAAACAACACAGGTAGTTTGCAAGAGAATGAAAGTTGGAACTCATGAAAATGCTGGTTAGTGTCTGGGGTGGTTGTCTTTGATCATTTTGTGGACTATTTGGTTCTTCTCACCACTGATGTTTTTAAGTCCCTTAGGAGGCCCAAGAAGAAGTACCCCTTTTCTCAGCCTATGTTTTAAATATAGAAAGAAATAAGACAGAAATAAAGCCTGTGGTTACCAAAATATCACCTTTATTCCTAAAAGACTGTATACTGGAGAATCTGCAGGCATGGGACTTCCCAATACTAAACTCCAAAATTAAATAGATTTCCCTAGTCCTTGACAATACTAGGTTGGACACACCTCTCCTGGAGGAGCAGAGCAGAATTTGGAGCGCTGCCAGGAGAGATTTGGTCTCTAGAGAAAAGATGTTGACTTATATATGCCAAATTTATTCTTTCAAAATGGTCTATCAGATATGTTGCTTCTTCCCTGGAAGTGGAGAGTGGGCCGTTCTTTATCTGGAAGGAAACACCTAGGACTAGGGAATAGACATTCCACATAATAGGGCCAATCCTCTTGTGTAATCTAGTTGGTAGAACAAATGAGGTGGCCCATTATAATGGATTTATCCCAACATATTTGTTAAAAGGAACAGTCAAGATTTCAAGTAATGCTTTGCATTTAATAGCTACCTAAAAATGATTTTTCATTTGTTAGATGTACAGACCAGGGTGGCATCTGGTCACACATTTTTCAGTTTCACAAATGTGACAATACTCCTATAACAGGTATCACTGTTTTATCTTATGTGTTAATGATGAACCACAGTAGAATATAGTGTGTTACAATGAGTCAGTATTTTTCATCACAAACTCATCATGTTATTACTTCTTCCAGGCACTAATGGATAACTATTTCTAAGACTGTACAAGAGGCTAATTCAAATGATATTATATTTGGAAAGACTTTCCTACTAATCTCTCTGAAGTTGGAGGTTTGCATATTTGGTTAAGTAAAAATATATAAGATAATTTTCTGTCATAATTTCAAGTTAGTGTACAATAAAAATTATCAATTTCTTTTTACATAGTCATGTAATACCATTGAGTACAGACGATGCTGGAAATGGAAAGTATTGAGTAATATACTAATATTCTTAACCACAGATTTTTCATGTCCTTATATGTAGAAAAATAAATGTCAGTAATAGTCAGCAGTGTTTAATTCATAGATTTATTTATGAAGTTCAGGAAGGAAACACAATTTATACTATATAGATATTAAATATTGTTATGACCATCAAGTGTTAGAATAGTGGCTAAGTAAATTACTCTCTAATAAAACACAGAGCCTAGAGCACAGCACTATATAAATGCCTGTTAAATAGGAACCAAATAAAATAATGAATTCTGTAGGAGTGGTACTTCAAACAAAAAATGGCACTGTGAATCTTAATGGGTTTTATATACTAATCTCTTTTCTGTAAATACAATTTCTTGGCTCTCCAGAGTGTGGTGTGGCTCCTTGTCTATTCTTTCTATAACTGAGACAAGTTACAAATCTCAGTAGATTAAAACTTGGGAGGAATATTGCCTGAATTCTTAAAGATGAAAGAACCCTAAGCATTTAAATTATAGTGCTTTATTATTCATTGTTTGCGTAGACACTGGTCATATAAAATAACTCCTATGTCTATTATTTTATTGTCAATATAGACATCAACATTCTGACTAAAAGGATATAAAATATGGTAAGAAAATATGATACATTATGTGAATTACAGTAGAGATAAAAAATGCCATTACTGACATTTACTACATAAAAGTTGCCCTTTGAAATTATTTAATTATTTCAAGTATTTCGTGCTGTGAAGGTTATTTTCACAAATGTTCTTTTGCTCTGTCTTAATAAAATGTCAAACATTTTAATAATGTAAAATACATATTTACCCTATGAATATTGTACTTTATTTCTAGTTTGTGATCTCACATCTCTCCTCATAAAAATTGCATTATCATATTACATTTTTATCATGTTATTTCCATGCTTCAAGTTCTCAAGTGGCTCTTATTCATTTTCAGAATAATTATAAAGCACAAAGTTATTTATTGCTGTGTAACAAACACATCCAAAACTCAGTGGCTTAAAACAAGAATAAACATTTGTGATCTCATAGTTTCTGTGCGTGAGGAGTTTGGGAGCAGGTTGGCTGGTTCTGGCTTGGGATCTCTCATGAGGTTGTTGTGACTATATCAGCTAGAGCTATAGTCATCTGAAGGCTTGACTGGAAAGTTACCTTCCAAGATGGATGGAAGATGTTCTCTCAAATGGATGGCAGGTTGGTGCTAGCTGTTTGCTGGATCCCTCAGTTCCTCAAGTGGAATTTTTCATAGGGCAACTTGATTGTCCTCGTGCCGTAATAGTTGATTTCCTCCAGAGACAGCAACTCGAGAGAGGGACCACGGTGGAAACTACGATAACTTTCACAACCTACCCTTGGAAGTTCCTCATGTCATTTCAACCATATTCTGTTGGTCACACAGGGAAGGCATAATTCAGTGTGTGTGGGGGTGTCTAGCCAGAGGTGAGACTCATTGAGGGCCATCTTGTAGGCTGGCTACCACACTTGCCAAAAAAAAAATTTTTTTTTTTTTGTTAAAAGTATTGAATTGGGTTAAATGGTCACATTTATTATATGTGCAAGCCAATTTCACTGACTCTTTGTAACCTCCAATTTCTAATTTTATTTAAAATCTCAAACATTTATTTCTTATCTCTGAGTGTATCATATGGGCTTATAAAGTCGTCTGTCATATTCTGTTCTGTGCCCTCTATTGATGTTGACTTGCCGGAGGCTGGTGGAGGCTAGTGCTCCGCCACAGCTGCGGGCTTTAGGACTCCACCTCGTCAGTCATCCATGCCAATGGTATGGTTTCCCAGGGTTTCCACATTTATAAGCCCCCAGGCTGCTAAAATGAAGGTGAATTACGTGAAATCCTTCCTATTTAAAAACCTGTGCTTATTTCCACCCAGAAGTGGAAAAAAATGTTCCCTTTTCTACCTATGAATTATATATATTTATCCTCTAGTACAAGATAGTGTGCTTCTATATCTGGTGGGGCTTAGACCAGGATCCATGGGCTGAGCTTGACCCTCGTGTACCATCATGTGCTTCAGATGCAATGTTGTGTTGCCTATTTCATTTGACATTTAGTCGGAAAGTAGACTATTGAAACGACTGGAATTCTTTGCTTTCAGTTTAGCAAGCCAGTCTGGGTCCCAGCTTTAAGCTCAAACTAGCCACTTGCCATGTATGTTCAACACAGAACATATTAAACATACATATCACCAGTGCCATTAGTAGCTGCATAAATAATGTTTGAGGTTAATCTGTATGCTAATTAAATATATGTTTAGAAAAATTCAGTATATATCTAAATTTTGGTCTTATATATCTTGAAGTTATTCGTTGCATACATCTGTCAAGGAACTTTTGTACTTTAATAGAATAATTCAATTCAAAATTGGCAGTGAAATTCTTACCTGAAATCAGAAGCACCAGGGTGCTTTAGTCCTAAAACATTGGCTGGCATATCCTTTCCATTAATGGATAATTGATTTGTTCTCCCTTATATAAAGTGAAGTGCTATGCAACTGTAGATTCAACACTCTTCTCCTCTCTTCCAATCAGCTTACTGCTCCTCTTTGTAAAATCCGGGAGTTACATTGCTTAAAGTCTTCTGATAAACATTTTCATAAGCTAGGGAATATAGTCTGAGAAAAAAATAAATGTTTACATCAGAATTTCAGATTTAAATTCACATTAGTCATTCTTATAAATATCTACCCTTTTAAATTTGATTTTTTAAGTGAATTATAAAATCTTAGGGAAGAAGAGTTTATGAAATATTGGAATTAATTGTTACTTGAATGTTTGTGAAAGAACTCCTCTCTCAAACCATTTAGACATGGTGTTCTCTTTACCGAAAGGTGCTTGAACTACTGAATAGAATATTTTTTAGTAATAGAATAACTCAGGTTTCATACTTCTTTAATCATTTTGGCAAATAATATCTTTATCAAGGTATTTATCCACTTTTTATCTCTGCTATGTTTGTAGTTTTTCATTTCTAATACTTGTATTACCTTATCTCTTTTTTCTTCATCAGTCTAGTAAGAGATTTGTTGGTTTTATAAAACTTTAATGTTTTTGGCTTCATTGATCCTCTATATTTTATTTTTGCCTTTGACTTAATTATTTTTTCGTATCTTTTAATATCAACTTTCTTTTGCTTTCTATGAGTTTATTACCTTGTGTTCTTTTTCTTCTTAAGTTGGATATATAGCTTATAGATATTCAGCCTTTTATAATCTAAACAATTGAAGACTAAGTTTCCTATTTTCAACTATTTTTGTTGCATTCCAAAAGTTTGAAATGTAGTCTCTTGATAATGTTTCTTAATCTCCATTGGGATTTTTGTTTTATTCATGAATTATTTTGAAATGTGTTTTTAAATTCTGAAGTATGAGGTATAAAAATTATTTAACATTTTGTTACTAATTTCTAATTGATTACATTTGTTTGGAAATGTGGTCTGTGTGATATCTAATCTTTGAGCTTCACTGAGGTTTGTTTTGTCAATTTTAAAGCTTCCAATGCATGTTGGAAGAGAATATGTGTTCTCTAATTGTTGCATGCAGGGTTCAGTATGAAGTCCATTAAATCAAGTTTTAATTGTAGTATTTAAATATACTATATCTTTGTTAATTTTTTTTGTTTTTGGTTTTTTTTTTTGGTTTGCATGACTTATTAAATGAGAGAGGAATGCTAACATCTCACACTGATTATAGATTTTTAAATTCCTGTAGTTTATCTGATTTTGTTTTACATACAGTATTTTGAATCTATCTTATTTATATAATCTATCTCATTGATCAATTTTAAAATCATTCTATTTACCTGGAGAATTTATTATTTGTTATTATGTAATGATTCTCTTTATTCCTAACATTGTTTTTTAACTTAAAATCCATGTTGTCTGAAACTAATACATATTCTAGCTTTCTTTTTGTTAGTTTTATCTGGTATATAATTTTACAGCCTATTACTTCCAACACTTCTGCATTCTTAGTCATATCTCTTGCAAACACACATCTTTGGATTTGTTTTGCTCTCAGTTTTCTATCTTCTATCTAACAATTATTGTCTTTTAACTGGCAAGATCAATATATTGAATTTATATTAGGACTTGATTCTGCCAAGTTTTTTTGTGTTTTCTGTTAGCACAGCTTTTCCTTCTTTCTTTTTTCCCTTTTTTTTGAACAGATTGAATTTTGTTTATTCTTTTTCTATCCCTCCTTCACTCCTCTACTAGGTTTAGAAATTATGTATTAAATATCTACTATTTTAGTGGCTACCCTTGATACTTTACTATGTATATTTAAAAAGCTAGCTATTCTAAAGCTGATCAATATCTTAATCACCTGCTAAATAATAAAAGTTCTCTAGAACGTTTTAACTGTAATCAACCTCTTCTTACTTCCATGGGATTGCTGTTCAGGGTTCTAGTTCTTTTTTTGTTTCAACTCCACAAAGTAGATGTTAATATTTTTATTATTTTATATAAATAATATTTGTCTAGATTTGATACATTACTTACTAGTTTATTTTATCACCATTTCTTTTTGCCTCAGATATGTCTTCTGAGATCACCTCTGGAATCAGGTTCATTCTCCTTGAAGTACTTTTAAATGAAGGTATATAGGAGGTATACTCTCTGTTTTTGCTTTTTGTTTTTTTCATTTTTAAAATCCTGTGACAAATGTCTTTTAGTGGAGTATTTAGTCCATTTGTACTTACATAACTATCAAATATTTGCATTTAAATATATCACTTTACCATGCTAGTTTTATTTATTTATTTTTTATTATTATACTTTAAGTTTTAGGGTACATGTGCACAATGCGCAGGTTAGTTACATATGTATACATGTGCCATGCTGGTGCGCTGCACCCACTAACTCGTCATCTAGCATTAGGTATATCTCCCAATGCTATCCCTCCCCACTTCCCCCACCCCACAACAGTCCCCAGAGTGTGATGTTCCCCTTCCTGTGTCCATGTGTTCTCATTGTTCAATTCCCACCTATGAGTGAGAATATGCGGTGTTTGGTTTTTTGTTCTTGTGATAGTTTACTGAGAATGATGATTTCCAATTTCATCCATGTCCCTACAAAGGACATGAACTCATCATTTTTTATGGCTGCATAGTATTCCATGGTGTATATGTGCCACATTTTCTTAATCCAGTCTATCATTATTGGACATTTGGGTTGGTTCCAAGTCTTTGCTATTGTGAATAGTGCCACAATAAACATATGTGTGCATGTGTCTTTATAGCAGCATGATTTATAGTCCTTTGGGTATATACCCAGTAATGGGATGGCTGGGTCAAATGGTATTTCTAGTTCTAGATCCCTGAGGAATGGCCACACTGATTTCCACAATGGTTGAACTAGTTTACAGTCCCACCAACAGTGTAAACCATGCTAGTTTTTTATTTACCTTCTTTCTTTAGTTCTTTACTCCTTTTTGCTTTGCTTTGGATAAATAAAATATTTTTAATATTTTATTATTACTACTATACTACTTTGTTAATTACACATACTTTTATTCATTTAGTGATTACCCTAAAGAGTAAAACACACATAATTGACATTAAAGCCTACCTTTAATTAATATTGCCAACAATTTCCAAGAACCTTATAGCACTTAACTTTATTGACCCCTTCTGCCTTGTAGCTTATTTTTGTCATAAACTGAAATTCCACATTTTAAATTCTAAGTGATATTATTACTGTTGTTTTAGTCTTTAACAGCATTATTGAGGTATAATTGACATATAACAAACCTCATATACTTAAGTATACAGTTTTGTAAGTTTTTAATATATGTATATAACTGTAAAACCACCATGACAGTCAGGATAACCATGTCTGTGTGAGCTTTTGTAACCTGCTTCTCTTATCCTTCCATACATTCACACAATCACTGTTTATTTGCATTTTCTAGAAATTTATATAAATGGAATAATATATTATGTGCATATTTAACAGCTATTAAATCTATCCATTGGTTATTTCTTTGGTAAAATTCATAATCTTTTTATATATTTCTTTGAACATGCTAATTGCAGTTTTCTGACTTCTACGTTATAATGCCAATCTTTGCATCATCACTGAGTCTGCTTATGTTATCAATTTTTTCACCTGCTTTTCAGTAATTTTTTTATGTCTTGTTTCTTTATGTGCCTAATTTTAAAAATTGAATATTAGAGATAATATCTAAAGAATTGTAGAGGTTCATGATGATACAATCTTCCCTAGAGAAAATTTTATTTTCTTCTGGTCTGTAGATACTGGGTTCAGGCTTTCTTTGGTTTGATCTGTTTCTGATTTGTCCTTACTCCTATGATATTGCCTTTCATATATCACATCCTAAAGCCTGAACTCTGCCCATAATTATTCTCCTTTGATGTTCCCTGGATTCTAATTTTTGTTTACTCAGCATCATGAGAGTAAAATTTATGCTTAGTTTTTTTTGCTTATCAGCAGTTCTATGCTTGATCTTACCTCTCACCTACATAGTTTAGTAGGTGTCAGCAAATGATCTATGGGAAATTGTGTTAGAATTTTGGGTCATTTCCTGAGTTTCCTTTTTTTTTCTGGTATTTTGTTCCCTCATGTCCTGATTGCATTTGTAGACATGAATTTCAATTTTTATCTCTGGCCCAGTGACACTGCCTCAAGCTCTAAGCCACAGTTTTCCATATGGTCCCTATGACACTGAAAATCAGCAAATCTCCCAAGGGGAAAAAGATGCAATAAATTTGGCTCATCTAAGTGCATTTTCTTTCCTTAGTGATCTTGGCCTTTCAAGTCTTGCCTGCCTTGCTTGCTTTTTGATGCCTTCAAACAGTGGCCTTCATTATGATAAATACACTTGCTAGGTACACAGCTATAGATTGATCGTTATTTCCTCTTAGCAGTTTGAGGCACTGTCTTATGACATCTGTTGTTGCTGTTGGGAAGAAATCAGTATAATTATTGTTCCTTTCAAATAATCTGCCTTTATTATTGTCTGATTTTAAGATCTTTTTTGTCTTTTAAGATAAATAAGCCCTGCAGTTACTACAGCTTACTTCCTGGAGAGTTTTTTGGCCTCATTGCAGGAAGGAGGAAATCAGGCAGAGGCCAGGGTCTTCCTGAATGGAGGAGATAGAGCTGGGTGTGTGGGGAGGTCAAAACAGCTATTTCATATGTCAGAGTACCAGAGTGAAAAAGAGAGCACAGAGGAATAACTCTAGAGATCTGAAGATGCCTCTTGACTCTTCACTGAGTAATGATCACCACAGGGATGTGAGAACCCACCCCAAGCTGGGGAAAGTATCACTCAAAAGGAACACAGGAAAAATTCTTAGAGCTCACACAGGACTAAGAATAGTGTGTGTCCCTACAAGGCAAAAACACAAAACCTTGTCATTTATTTGCCATCAGGTAGAGTAGTCAGAATGGTGGAAGTGGGGCAAAATTAACCTGAGGGCTCCTGCTGCCTAATAAAGTTTAATAGAAATATTCAGTAGCATCAAACTATTTCCAAGTAATTTAAATGCATCCAAGAACAAAACTCAAGAGTACTTATAGGCATACAAAAATATCCTGCACCCAATAAAGTGAAAATTCACAATGTCTGGCATCCAATCAAAAATTACTAGACACACAAAGATGCAGTAAAATATGACCCATAATCCAGAAGAAAAATAAGTCAAAAGAAAAGCCCAGGAATGATACTGTTAATATAGTTAGTAACAATGATATCAAAAATTATAACTATGTTCCATATGTTTCAGAGGGTAGAGAAATGCCCATGTGTTAAATTGAGATACAACAGATTTCAAATATTTTATATTTGGTAATTTCAATATTTAAAGTTCTTGTATTGTCTAAAGTTTTATTTGCTATTTCTATCAACTCTCACTCATGGTAGCACTTCTTTTTGAGTTTAGTGAATTTTTACTTTGAACTCATATTTTAATAATATAATCTATCTGAATTCTGAGGATTTAAATAAAGCTTGTTTTTCTCTAGAGAGTATTCACATTTGCCAAATTTGGAATCCAAGAGATACAATAGTTTAAGGACAACTTTACATTCTTTGAAGGGTCCTGATTTATTCTGGGAGACCCAGGCTTGGCATCTCCACCTTGCAGTGTCCTTGAGCTTACACTTTTATTTTCTCAGTGTTTTTATGGGCGTTTGGTCTGAAAGTAAGTCTAGATTTTAAGTTTGCTTACTGGTACTCTTTAAATTTTAGCTGACTCTTCTTGCCTCTAGCCCTTTTGATGTGCATGAAAATCTATGTTTGTTGTGTTTCCCCTATTTACCATCATATTTACAGTACACAGCACTGGCCAGGCTCATAGTTAGAATTAAGAATTTGCCATATGAGTTACTATCATTAATACAAAAGCCTATGGTGTTTAAAATTATATTGTTTATTTATAGATTTTTTAAATCTTAGGAGTCTAGATAAAATAGAGAAAATGACTACCTCATATAATAATTTATATAAAATAACAGATTTTTAATAAAAATTCTTTGGTAGTCAGATTTACTTTGCTTTGATTTCATTAAATAAGTTTTTTTTTTTTTTTTTTCAGAACTGGATACTTTTATTTGAACACCTTTCAAATACCCTTTTTGATGGTGATCACCAAAGTGATTCCTGCATCCTGTTCTTTTGATTCTACTTTAACTTGGGCTTGGATAGTTATTGGAGAATTGTCTGAAAGATCTTTATGCTTGGCTTAAAAGAAATAATGATTGATAGATTTGTCCTAACTCACCTTAAAGTACATCAAAAGAGTCCTGGACTCTGCCTTCAAACTGTTGTGTGACTATTGGTGGGTTATTTGAACTACTTACACCTCAGCTTTCTCATTTATTAATCAAAGGAGTTGAAATACATTATTCTTGGATATTACTAAGGGATTAAAAAGCATAGCAACTTAAAATTAACACCTGTCTATGATACTCCTAATCTGTCATTTAAACTTGTATCTTATGAATTATTAATATATTTTAGTAAATCTATAAATGGAATGGGTAGAGACAATAGCACATTTGCAGGTACAAGACACCAGTCTGAAAGACTTAGAGGACTTGTGGAAAGTCGTGAATGAAAATCAAATTCAGGATAAAAGGGAGAGTCAGAGAGATCTGAATGCATAGGTACAAATAATAGGAATACTGTAAATGTGGATGACATGGCAGAATCTTGGCCTTGGCATCCACCCCTTGTGATTGATCAAGATTGCTTAAGACCATGGAAATCAGCCTTCAGGGGACTATTCTTGACAATTTAACTTTTCCTTCTTAATTGCATTAATGTAATGCCTGAAGTTAAAGGAAAACCTATTTTAAAATTGTTAAGTATTCTTGTTTTTTAATATTGGTATCAGTATAATGATGAAGATGTAAGAATTTAATAATGGTAGTAATATTAACTTTTTTTTTTTTTTTGAGACGGAGTTTCACTGTCGCCCAGGTTGGAGTGCAGTGGCGCGATCTCGGCTCACTGCAGGCTCCGCCCCCCAGGGTTCACACCATTCTCCTGCCTCAACCTCCCGAGTAGCTGGGACTACAGGCGCCAGCCACCTCGCCCGGCTAATTTTTTTGTATTTTTAGTAGAGACAGGGTTTCACCGTGTTAGCCAGATGGTCTTGATCTCCTGACCTCGTGATCCGCCCGCCTCGGCCTTCCAAAGTGCTGGGATTACAGGCGTGAGCCACTGCGCCAGGCCAGTAATACTAATTTTTAACAATTGGGAACTATACTTTCTATCTCATTGCCCATTTCAAAATACAGAATTTCCTTTTTTTATTGAGATGGAGTCTCAGTCTGTCGCCAGGCTGGGGTTCAGTGATGTGATCTCGGCTCACTGCAACCTCTGCCTCCTGGGTTCAAGCTATTCTTCTGCCTCAGCCTCCCGAGTAGCTGGGAGTACAGGCACGTGCCACCCCACCCAGCTAATTTTTGTATTTTTAGTAGAGACGGGGTTTCACCGTGTTGGCCAGGATGGTCTCAAACTCTTGACCTTGTGATCCGCTGGCTTCAGCCTCACAAAGTGCTGGGATTGCAGGCGTGAGCCACCACTCCCGGCCCAGAATTTCAATAGTGACAATCTCTAATGGTTCAGAAAATATTTTGTTTACTTTTACTTGAATTATAAAAATAGATTCAAAGAATTTTGATTATTAAATGTTGAAATAATGTTTCTAATATAATTATTTTAAACCTATTATAGCTAGTTATGTCGTATTAAGTGATATCAAATTGCTGATATTTGGTGGGTTTTGACCTTAAAAATGCTATTTGATATAATTTCACTTAGTAGTAAAATATAGGCAAAATTGATTCCGTCAAAATTAGAGAACATAATATATGTATGCATAAATTAAGTGTGCTGATAAATTTTACCTTGGGCTACAAGGTAATATGTAGTATTAATATAGCATTCTTTTTATTTGATGGTTAACTTTTCCTTAAAAGGAAAACTAATAGATTCTAATAAATGAATACCTTTATTTCCTCTTGGAGTCATGTTTTTTCATGTTGAGCAATAAGCAATTAGATTTAGTTAAACTTGAGGATAGTTTAATGGAAAGAGCCAAATAGTAATAGTAAAATATAATATTCAGACTCTCTCAAATGGAAGGTTTATTACTGTGTTACTGAGACTAATTTATGTCAACATGTGTTTATTTAGTAATTTTACTAAACATTTATTTTAATATGCACACTTTTGAAATTGACATTAACTTTAGTTAAATTGACATTAAACTTTAGATCTGAACACACTATTATTCATGCTGTTTCTAACCATGCTTTTATTTTCCTCTTTTTTATAGAACCTCTTTTGAATTTCACATTGTAATCTTTGTTAGTATTATATGAGATTGTATCTCAATATTCAGTGTTTGATATTCTGTCAAATTCAGTGAATAGCCGACATTTCTTGAGTATGCTCCTATTTCTAATAAGAGATGATAACCATCTGCTCAATGTTTTTAAATTCTCTTTGTACCCTGAAATAAGATTTGATCTGAATATTAATGTAAGGGTACTCTTAGAGTACAAAAGTTTTATGATCTTACATTTATTATATAAAGCCGTGTTTGTCTAACTAGACCATCCTAACTGCCATAATGATACTCTGGTGTAGTTTGTTAGATAACTTTGTTGATGTCCCATTCATGGAATAATTCTCATATTTTAGTTATTTTTATTCTGTTACCGTTTTTTATTTTTTATTTTTTTGTTTGAGGCAAGGTCTCACTCTGTCACCCGGGCTGGAATGCAGTGGCATGATCATGGCTCACTGCAGCCTCAACCTCCTTGGGCTCAGTCGATTCTCCCACCTCAATCTCTGGAGTAGCTGGGACTACAGGTGCTCCACCATGCCTGGCTAATTTTTTTGTATTAGAGACAGAGTTTTGCCATGTTTCCCAGGCTTCTGTTACCAGTTTTTAGTTAGTGAATTTAAACAAAAATAGTCATATCATGTTTTTATAAACTATAAATTTACACAAGCTTGTGATGAATTCTTAATATACTTATTTTAGTCTGACCGGAAGTGAATTTCAATTAATTTTCAACTGCTGTAATCAAATTTCATTTTATCTTTTATTCTCTTCTTCCAGCCATAAGAAATAGGGATTACATTTCTTGTCAAGTATTCTAATATTTAAAATGTTAAATATTAAGTTGGCCTTTAAAGAATGTTATCAGTTTGTTACTTCGGGTTCATTTTATATATTAGAGAAGCATACATTGAGAGATAGAATATAAGGAGGAATATTTTTTCTTTTAGTGGGTAAGGATAATATATATAGCAGATTTTGAGCTAATCTCTCACTGACAAAGCAAATCATAAATCTCGGAATTGGTCTGGATCTTAAAAGTCATGTAATCCAGCCCTTTAAACTATGCTTGGCAATGGCCATTTCTCCTTGTCTGCACTGAAAGGAACTTACTACCTCCTGAGAGAGTCCATCGCATAAGCTCTTTCTATAATCCCAGATATAAAATATTAACAAAGAAGACAACTTCCCAGAGGAGATCATTTCTGACCTGCATTCTAGGCTTTATAGGAAGTAGAGCAGTTAGTTGAGTTATGGAGAAGGAAGGAAGGTTATCCCAGGCAGAGGGTTCAGCATGAGCATAGAAAATGCAACTGCTTAGTGTTGATGGAAACAGAGTGAAAGGATGGGAGTGGTGAGGGAGGAGAGGGAAGTATGGGTCAAATTAATTCATGCCTTGTATACCATGTTAGGGAGCTTGGATTTTATATTACAGGAGAATTGTGATTATTGAAAGTTTTTTTAAGTGAAGGGGTGACTAGATTTGACCACATAGGATTTTAGTCAGATCTGTTGGCTCTGTGGTGGATGGATTTGAGATGGAAAAGGTTGGAGTAAGACAGGCCAGTTAAGAGGGCATCGCAATAGGTCTTATCAAAAGACAGTGAGAACCTAAATTATGAGAGAAGAGTTTGGATGTAAGGACATAAAATGATAGGGCAATTGATTGAAATGGAAGGTGTGTAGGAGTAGATTTAGGGATGGGATGGGTCAAGTTGCAAATAGCAGCATATTGTATGTTGGGGCAGAGGGTAGGGATTTTGGCTTTGTTTTTGTCTACTGAGTTTGATTTGCTGGTAGGATATCTAAGACTATAGTGGGCAGCTGACTTCCAGTGTGAAGCTCAGGAGGAAAAATTTCTACTGGAGATATGGGATGTTGAAACCATGGGAGAGGATGAGATCATATAGTGATATGATGAAGACAAGGACTGAGGACAGACCATGGCACATCATTATTTATTGGAAGAAGGGATGCCTAAAATGGTGACTGAGAAAAATCAGGAAAATAGAAAAAGAATGGCATATTTGGTGCTAGGGAACCCAAGGAAGTAGTGTCAAAAGAGACGGAGAACAACTGTTAGGTCAGATGCAGCCAGGATGTCTTGCCAGTTAAAGACCAATATATTTATTCTGGAGGATTTGGGAGTGGTGGAGGTCAATGCATTTGCCAGAACAACTTCAGTGGAATGTTTGCATGGCAAGTAAGATCTCGGTGAGTGGGTGTGATAAAGATTACTCTTTCTTGAAGTCTAGATGAGAAAACAAGGAGAATGGGTGGAAGTTCAAGGACATTGTTTTTAGGATCAACTTAAGAGGCCTCAGAGGTGGAGAAAAAAGAATGAGGAGAGAGGGAGGGATCAGATATACAAAGGAGTGAAAGGATGGCTGGACCAAGTCCCCCAAGAGAGGAGGGGGTGTGGTTTTAAAAAGGCACAGGTAGGGTCTTCTTTGGGAGGAGTGCTCCATCCTTTGAGGAATAAGGGAAGGAAGTTAGGATAGTCATGAAGGTAGATATGTAGATGAATGTGAGCAGGTAGGAAGTTGAGGGAAAATAATGTTTGATGACAAGGATGTCTTCTTGAGGTTGAGACCAAAGTCATATTCTAAGAGTGAAAAGGGCTTAGTGGGAGCTTTGAGATGAAATTTGAAATAGATATGAAGGAGAACAGGAAAGAGAATTGACAAGGATAGGGGAAAGCATTGATGCATTAATGTGCAGTGCTGTGATAGCAACTAAACTCTGGATCATGATTGTGTAGTGGCTTCTCAACTGTGTTGTGCAACTTTTTTCCACAGTAGTCAAAATTGGAGAAAACGAACTGTAGCTGTACATCAGAGTTGGGTGTTTGCCGGGGATGTGTAAGACAAATATAGGGTATACAGAAATGTATGTGGTGTTGATGAAAAGGCTGATAAGGAAGCAGGAGCTTCTCGCCAAATAGGAGGGAACAGAATTTAGGAGGTGGCTTATAGATGGGGAGAAAGTTGGGGAGGAGAGCAGCTTAAAGAACTGAAGGGCTCAGAGGGCAAGTATAATAGGACCTAGATGTAGAAAGATAGGATTCCATACGGTGGAATATTATTTGTTCATTTATTTGTATAGCCTTTTTTTTTAAAATCCACTGGACAAATAACTTAAGACATACTGTGTGCCAGGTACTATGCCGTGAGGACATAGTGGTAAAGAAGATCAATCTGGTCTCTACTGTGCTACAGTTTATAGACAGGTGTAGCACACATATAGTAGACAAAAAGTATACATATCTTTGGGTCTCAGTGTTATAGACCACAGGCTTTTAGGCTCCCGTGTAATAGAAATTTACATAAGGCCAAGTGGATTAGCCAGACAAGGCTTTATTTTGCGGCTTGTGCTCAAGCTCAAGGGAGACAGTGGAGGTAAAAGAATTCTCTGTCTGGCTCCCTGAAAAGAGCCCGTAGGGATTTTTTATTAGGCAATGTGCAGGAACTGACATCAGCGGGAGGGTGTGCAGGCTGGGCTGGGTAGAGCATGTGAGGGCTGGGGTATGCAGGACAGCATATCTAGTTGTGATGGTTTGAGGTAATGGGCCACCTAGTGGTCTGGCTGGGGGCAACAAGGCTATATTATATATTATTATATATTATATTATATATTTATTATATAATATATATATATATATATTAGCTAATCCTAAGGCTTAGTTAAATTGCTTTTCATAACTCTGGCTAGGGTAATTGCTTCAGGACCCAAATGAGCCCGAATAGAATGAATCTCATAATTTTCTCTAGAAGTGCTAGGGCAAAAGCGTTATCTTTTCATCCATGGACAACAATGAAGAAGCAGCCCTCAGGTTGTTATGGTCATCTTGGGACAACAAAGGGTGTGTGCATGTGTCTTGGGGGAGAAAGTAGTGGGAGCCTACTAGGATAAGACGCCACACTGAGGAAATGGAGCTGGGAAATAGAGATTAATCAAGCCTTGATAGTATTATCTGAGTGCTGGATCAGGCTTTGCTTGAAGTCATTCTATGCCTTTAGTTAAACTAGATCTACAAAAATTTTGTTTAGAGAACAGACATGAGAAAAAAAGATGGAAAATGTGAGAAGGGCCGGGCATGGTGGCTCACGCCTGTAATCCCAGCACTTTGGAAGGCCAAGGTGGATGGATAGCTGAGGTCAGGAGTTCCAGACCAGCCTGGCCAACGTGGTGAAACCCCATTTCTACTAAAAAATACAAAAATTAGCCAGGCACGGTGGCGTGTGCCTGTAATCCCAGCTACTCGGGAGGCTGAGGCAGGAGAATCACTTGAGCCCAGGAGGTGGAGGTTGCAGTGAGCCGAGATTGCTCCATTGCACTCCAGTCAGGGTGACAGAGTGAGACTCTGTCTCAAAATACAAAAATAAAAATAAAAATAAAAATAAAAGAAAAGAAAATGTGAGAAGGAAGCCAATAAAGAATCCTTATAATTTAATCTAGTTTAAGTTTAGTTTTTGTTTTTGCTTTTGTTATTTGCAACAGGAATATTACTGGTATGTGGAATGCCTGCTATGCTGATTTTTTGACTATTATATCTTTTGACTCCAACAAACCAAATATACTCCTTTAAGTAGCTGCAGATTCTATTTGTTTCTTGTATATATGGGTGGGCCAAATCATATATAGGTTGGCCAAATCATATATAGGTTTTAGAGCAGAAGACTTAATGGACAGTAGTGTTAATTTCAGTTTGGAGTCCTCTTGAGGAATGAATCCCTTCATTTGTCCTTTTATGTTTCCTAGTCAGGGTCTTATGTGTAATGCCATACTTTTTCCTCTAAATTAAATCTTACTCTGAGTTTTTGCTTACCAAGGTAAGCAGAGAGTACAATATTAATAATATTTCACATCACCTTTTCTATCACTACGGTTTTATAGGAGTTCCAGGGCTACAGTTACTGAAAAGACTCCTTTAGCTTGTTTTTACTTCTCCATCCCTTCTCCTACTGCCACTTCAGTAATGGTCTTCTACCACTTTGGCACAATGACTCAGAATAAGGTGCCTGGGATCTACTCACGTCATTGTGCACCTAATAGAGGTGGGTGGCTGCCCTAACTGGCACCATTCCCCTGGGACTAGCTTAGTTTGATAACTCAGACTTCCAAAGCCATGTGTATTAGTCTGTTCTCATTCTGCTAATAGAGACATACCTAAGACTGGGTAATTTATAAAGGAAAGAGATTTAATCGACTCATAATTCCACATGGCTGGGAAGGCCTCACAATCATGGCAGAAGGCAAAGGAGGAGCAAAATCACATCTTGCATGGCAGCAGGCAAGAGAGAGCTTGTGTAGAGGAACTCCCATTAATAAAACCGTCAGCTCTCATGAGACTTATTCACTACCACAAGAACAGCACAGGAAAGATTCACCTCCATGATTCAGTTACCTCTCACCAGGACCCTCCTTCAACACTTGGGAATTATTACAATTCAAGGTGAGATTTGGGTGGGGACACAGAGCCAAACTGTATCAACATGACCCTTGATACCTTGGCCTTGACCAACATTCATGTAGTCATCCCCAAATGAGGCTCTGCCACCTTGGAGACCTAAATCCTTGTATTCTTTATGAACCCAGAAGCCCTCGGTCTATCTGATCCCTGCTTTAACAACCTTCCAGAGGTAGGGCTCCCCACATCTCCTACCTGGAAACACAAACACTTCTCCTTCTCCTCTGAGACTCTTTAGTGTATTTCTTTGCACAGGCTCCATGTGAAAATCACTCCTAAAGAAAAGGGACCTAGAACTCTCAATTTAAAAAGTCTAGCAGTGAGGTAGAAAGGAAATTCTTCTTTCCATTCTTTTGGTGAAGAGAACACAGCAGCAAAAAGGCCAAGAAACCAAGTAGTTTCTCCATAATTCTCCCTGTCACAGTTGTCTACCTCTATTTTCCACAACATATGTTTGCTCATTTTATATACGCTTTTTTTTTTTGAGATGGAGTTTTGCTCTTGTTGTGCAAGCTGGAGTGCAATGGTGCGATCTTGGCTCACTGCAACCTCCAACTCCTGGGTTCAAGTGATTCTCCTGCCTCAGCCTCCCAAGTAGCTAGGATTACAGGCGTGCACCACCACGCCTGGCTAATATTTTTGTATTTTTAGTAGAAACCGGGTTTCACCATGTTAGCCAGGCTGGTCTCGAACTCCTGACCTCAGGTGATCCTCCTGCCTCGGCCTCCCAAAGTGCTGGGATTACAGGCATGAGCCACTGCACCTGGCCCATAATATATACTTTTAAATATGCTTTTATATCATTAATCTTGTTAGAATTTTATGACATCTTAGTGATCCTAAACCTACTGTATTTCCAGAAAAAATTCTGAAGTTCTAGGCCATTTCACCTGACTTTAGCCAACATTCATAATCATCAATCCCTGTGCCCTCCCACCCTCTCCTTCTTCACATATACAGGTTTGTGTCCCACTTTAATGCTTTTGATTGTTCTAAGCTTTATTTTCTAATTTCTTTGACTGTATTGAAGGTAACAGTCTATATACTCCAAGATGGATCTTATTAATAACATAAATACACACTCAGATTTACAAATATTCATATATCTGTGATTAAAATAGTCATGTTTTTGACCATGTCAGAAATGTATCCCTCTTAGTGATGTTTTCAATTCTGTTGGCCTGTAAGGATTGTTGTCATTTGGTTGTCTCCTGAAACTCCTCTAAAAGAAAGTCATAAAATTCTGAATTCTGGGACCTATAGACCTGTAGGAAAAGTGGCACATAATTTATTTTCCAAACCAGCATACCTAAGAAAGGAAGGGGTTACTATTAATAATTATGCCAGGACAACAATTATAAACCACTACTGTCCCAGGGAAACCACATATATAGTCACCCTAAAGGGCAGAGACAGTGTATTTCCATCTGACATCTTCAGGCAGTTCCAAGGTTCTTGGTCTGGTTACATTGCATGGGAGAAGTCCTTCATGAGAACAGTAAGCTGAGGGCAGTCTATGTGTATATGTTTCTAACATTTGAGGGTTACTTACAGAGTTAACCTTTAAGTAGCTTATGGGAAATTTTTATAGTACAATTTGACTGAACCCTTGGGTCATACTAGTTCTGGACTTAATATTTTGCAGCACTTTTATTGTTCTCTTCAAATGAATTTCAAGTCATGTTAACCTGCCATTTTGTTCTAATGACACTAATGGCTGAAATTAGTGGCAGACGATGAGCTTGGCAGTGACAGCATAAATGGTACTGCCACATCTCTCTTTTTGCTAACTTTGTATTATTTCCACCTGTGTACAGTTAGTCCACAATGTTTTATTTGCAAAGCACTGTTAAATCACCAGCATTATTATTTGACTCTTAACATACATTTGCTAGTGAATGTGTTTGACATATGCTTATGTTAAGAAAGAAATTTACATTTGAATCTTAAAGGAACTCTAATTGCCGGTCTTTGAAGTGCTTCATTATCAACTGCTGAATTAAATAAATAGGTCTTGGTCCAAAGCTGAAAGGACTTGCAGCAAAGGGACCCCTGAACAAAGAGAGCCCATGAGTCCAAAGTAAGGTCACAATTCCATTAAATACTCAGATGATAATTGACTTCAAGCACTGTCCTGCATTGCTTACAGTTGAATCTCCAGCACCTAGAACTGTGTCTGGCGTGTAATAGGCACACATTAAATATTTGTTCAATGAATGAATAAATATTCTTTATAGTGTAAAATATTTGTAGCATGTGGTTTTACTCTCAAGCATTCTGTGGTTAATATATTTTTTTAATATTCTTGTCAGTATGTTGTGTGGAGGCTTGAAAATCCCTGGTTTTTCATAATTATTGATTAAATTAATCAGCAGTTTCTGTGATCTTATAATTTGTGGGGGCTAGTATCATTTGTTTTAGTAGAACGTTTTCCACATTCTTCTTTTAGTTATACAGTCACATTCTCCCTGACTTTCAGTTTTAACCTTTGCTTCTCTTGTATAGGCCAAGAATCCATGGCATGATGTAACCAAATCTCCTCCCCGCTTTTTTTTTTTAACTCTTCATCTCAAGTTTTAGCTAGGATAATGTTTCTGTTAGCCTAGTTTCCAAATGAAATCTAAAGTACTGTTTTCATAAAGGTGAGATATAAGGAAAAGTTCAATAGTTAAATCTTAAAAGATTATTTCTTCCTATGCTCAGTGAGATATATGAGAGATACTGTTTGTCGCTAGAGAGATAATTTCCAGATAGAAATACATACATATATTTCATAACTGACATATCATTAAAAAAGGGAATATTTTCTAACGTAAGAAATTTTAGGATGGGCATGGTGGCTCAGGCCTGTAATCCCAGCACTTTGGGAGGCCGAGGAGGGCAGATCACGAGGTCAGGAGATCGAGACCATCTTGGCCAACACGGTGAAACCCCGCCTCTACTAAAAATACAAAAAATTAGCCAGGCATGGTGGCGCGTGCCTGTAATCCCAGTTACCTGGGAGGCTGAGGCAGGGGAATCACTTGAACCCAAGAGGCAGAAGTTGTGGTGAGCTGAGATCACGCCACTGCACTCCAGCCCAGCAACAGAGCAAGACTCCGTCTCAAAAAAAAAAAAAAAAAAAAAAAAAATTATTGTAAGATTCAGGTCTACTCTACTCTATTTTAATTGTAGTTCCTATATGCACATCATCTCCATTATTATTCTTAGGAAAGGAGGTAAGTATAATAGACACGGTTTATCTTGGGAGAAGCCAGGGTGACCTATGCTCACTTCTTTCTTACTCCCAAGGTTTTTTACCTTCCTCATCTTTCAGGGTACTGGTGCCATCATTTCTCTTTACCATAAATCAAAACATTTCTCTGATCGAATTCTGATATTAGTAATTTTTACTTTAGTGTTCATCTTAATATATGTTTGCTTCTTAACATTCTCTCTAACTTTAGCATTTGTCTTCATAAATGGAATTTTATCATCAGGGTGAAAATTATGTTTTGCCAGGAGCCACACCAAGCTTCATTAACACATACATTGTCACCTCTCATATGCACTTGTGTTTGTACTTGTACAGGGGCATGTGTGTTAAGAGTGAGGCTAAGCTGCGTGTTTTATAACAGAGACTTAATTTTTTCTTTCAAGTTTTCATGTACCTTAAACAATTAGACCTTGTAAGTAAGGTTGGCCTTGGTTTTATCATCTGGCCAGTATTGGGAATGGATCTATAGAAGCAAAGGGAAACGATATAGGATTCATGCAACTTCTTTACCGTTTGCTATGAACCAAAAACATATTTGTAAAATAAAAAATAGCAGGTAAGTAGGGCTGTAATTCATCTTGTTTTCATGCTAGCATGATGAACTATCTCTGAACACTAGATTCTTGGATTAGTACTATTTACTCTAGGATGAAATGTGATATGAGGATCGTCTTCGACTTTATTTATGATCATTTATTTACAAAAAAGCAAAAAGAACTTTATATTGTGGCTTCACTCATAAGGCAGTCTTATGGCAAAGACTTCAGAATATAGTGAGACATTAAAAGATTCATTAAAATAAAGCAAAGATCCATGAATTTTGAGTTACAATGTACATTAATTTTTAATAATATTTGTATTTCAGGTCAGTTGCTCCGATTAAAAATGTTTCGAGAAGATCATGGGTCGTGGATGACAATGTTCTTCAGCACAATTCTCTTTCTTTTCATATTTTCTCACATATACAACACGATTCTTCTAATGGATGGGAACATGGGGTAGGTTATCTTTCCCCTTTCTACTGTGGTGAGTGTTATGTTTGAAACTCGTAAGAATTTAAGAGTTTTTTAACTTGTAGTAGTCTAAGTCTGCTTTACAAATATTCTACCCTAAGAAGAAGGAGTATTTTGTGTATTTTTCTTACCTAAGACATTAACATTTTTTTTTCCAGGAAGCATATAGTACATTACAATATTTAGATTTTGTTCTTTATCGTTTAGGACTTTTATATAGGGTGGTGGGAGGGCAGGTACTAATTTCATTATACTGACAAGGGGGTATGAGAATCAGGAAATCTTATTGATTTGCATATATTCAAATGATTCATAGAGTGGGGCTAAGGTGAAGGTTTCCAGGTTTGCAATTTCATTGGTCTGCAATGCCTGGCTAAATAAAAGTGGTACAGGAGGCATTTTCTTTAACTCTCTTGACAGTCCTGAGAGAGAGAGACCTTTGTTATAAATAGGTTGTTTTAAAAGTGGGCCACAGCTGGGCATGGTGGCTCATGTTGTAATCCCAGTACTTGGGAGGCTGAGGCGGCGGATCACAAGGTCAGGAGATGGAGACCATCCTGGCCAACATGGTGAAACTCCATCTTTACTAAAAATATAAAAATTAGGTAGGCGTGGTGGTGCGGGCCTGTGGTCCCAGCTACTCGGGAGGCTGAGGCAGAAGAATTGCTTGAACCCAGGAAGCAGAGGTTGCAGTGAGCCAAGATCGTGCCACTGCACTCTAGCCTGGCAACAAAGCAAGACTCCGTCTCAAAATAAATAAATAAATAAATAAATAAATAAATAAAAATAAAGTGGGCCACCCTGTATTAACTCCTAGCTTGTGATATATACTTATCAAATCACTAAGACATGAATATATGCTAACAAGTAGTTGTATAATTTTTCTAACTTTCTTCACTTCTTTCTTTCATTATATAATGAAACACAAGGATTGGTCTTTCAGTATAATTTCCTCTTGGTTTGTTCTCAGTAAGTTTTTTTTGAGAAGGAATCTCGCTGTTGTCGGCCAGGGCTGGAGTGCAGTGACGCGATCTCGGCTCACTCACTGCAACCTCTGCCTCCCGGGTTCCAGCAATTCTCCTTCCTCAGCCTCCCTAGTAGCTGAGATTATAGGCGCCTGCCACCACACCCGGCTAATTTTTGTTATTTTTTAGTAGAGGTGGGATTTCACCATGTTGGTTCAGCTGGTCTCGAATTCCTGACCTCAGGTGATCCACCCGCTTTGGCCTCCCAAAGTGCTGGGATTACAGGCTTGAGCCACTGCGTCTGGCCTGCTCTCAGTAAGTTTTAAGGCCGGAATGTAAGGAGATTGGCTTAGTATTAAAATTAGATTTGTGACAATAATAAACCACTTCAGGTATTTGTTGTGTGTTGAAATAGTTACTGAGAAAGATTTTGATCCATTTTCCCCAATAGATCAGAAAGCTAGGTAATATCCTTTTCTTCTAAATGTAGGCTAGGCAGGATTATTGTCCAGTTCCATGGGAAACATGGAACTGTTTTGATGTTATGTATAGATTTTGGCTACCATTGTTCAGTACTGAGAGGGAAGCTCATTTAGAATTTCATTGTTTTTCCCTCACCACTAAAGGAGATGAATAGCAAAGGGAAAAATACATTTCACATGTTTTATATTTTAGTTTATACTAACAAGTGATAAATTCAAGAATGTGATTTTAGATAAAATGTTCAGGCTTTAGAAAGTTATTAAAATACTTTGTAATTATTTCTTGGACTTAGAATGATAGTTTTAATACCAGGTCTGTTTTGAAGGCTGTAACCTATGGCTAGTCAGAATATGTCTCAGCCTTGGAGCAGTGCCTGTAATACTAGAATGGGTAATGATTGGAGTTAGCTAACACAGCCAAAGGTTTCTCTGTGAGTTGTTTTTGAACTCAAAGCACTGAGAGCAGAAGGAGAAGGAACCTCTGTGAAAACTACATTTTAAAAGCAATTGCTGGAAATAATACATGATATAATATATAAAATATATCTTCTGCTCAGAAGCTGACTTTTGATAATTCTGTTTTTTTTGTTTTTGTTGTTGTGTTTTTTTTAATCTAGAGCTAATGAGGTCTGTGCTAACTGGAAATGCTTATTCTGAGGAAGGGAGCAGATTTGAAAGCAATAAATTAAATGCAATAAATAATTCCTTGTACTCTGTGAAGCACTCAATAGCTGGAAATAAAATGAGAGTTAATAGTTGTTGAACATTTACACCAGGCATGAATTATCTCAATTAAATCTCACAGTGACTCCATGGAATAGGAGTTATTACCTCCATTTTGCAGATCAAGAAACTGAGGACTAGAGACATTTTGCCACTTTGTTGTTTAAAGGAGAACACAGGTCCGATTGATGGTTGACCCTGTTACTCATTCACCATATCCTATTAGCCTTTCTCTGTATTTTATTATTCAAGCTGAATTTGACAATGAAAGAAGCAGGAGATATGCTTAGGAAATAAGAGAATAGTTAGCCTAGAATTTATGTGTAGCCTAACTAAAATTGAAAGTGGTCTTTTTTATTCTCAGACTAAATACAATCTTGCAGATTTTTAGATAACTGTTGAACTCTTCACCATTATGCCTCATCTTCATAGGAAAAGCATCATTTACTGAGAGGATATATTAAAGGTGCCACATTTTAGAAAAATTCAAAGCAAGGGACAAATGGTTTAGTTCTGCAGAAAAAATAAATCAAGGCTGAGCATGGTGACTTATGCCTATAATCCCAGTGCTTTGGGAGGCTGAGGCAGCAGGATCACTTAAGGCCAGAAGTTTGAGACCAGTCTGGGCAACAGAGTGAGACTTTGTCTCTTACAAAAAATAAAAAAACTTAGCTGGGGATGATGGCACGCCTTGTAGTCCTAGCTACTTGGAAAGCTGAGGCAGGAGGATTGCTTGAGCTTGGGAGTTCAAGGTTACAGTGAGTTATGATTGTGTTACTGCACTCCAGCCTGGGTGAAACAACAAGACTCTGCCTCTAAAAAGAAAAATAAAAAATAAAAATTAAATCACCATTTATAAAAGATGTATAATTAACTTTTATGACACATCATTTGATCAAGTGAGCACATTGAAATAGGAGTGTAAACTTGGAGGAAAATCAGTTCTTAGAGCAAGTGGATACAACTGTGCTATTGGGGTTGTCCTAGAAGACACCATGTTTTCTGAGGTATTGCTTCATCCCATGTAGCACAGGGAATGATGGAGCCAGGGAGTGCACAAAGGACAGTGAGCACACAGACATCACAAGTAACTGGTTTTATGTCAGAAGATTCTTGGTAGTAAAGAGGAATTCAGGATTCTTTACACTGAATCTCATTTGCATTACACTGAATTTGTGGGGAGTCCAATGTGTCTTTGTTTATAGGTCTCTCTAGGAATACTGGCCTAGAATTATTTCCAAAACGGTTTCAAGAATATCCTATGATGGCTAGATCTGTGTTAATGTATTTTAGGATTCCTTTCCAAACTGGAGGAGTTCAGGACTAGAATGAATGGTGAGTGGCTGTAGGGTTTCCAAGGGGAAGAAGGAGTTTTCTTAGACTGGTCTGCATTTTGTGTGCATGTATGCCAATTTTAGGAATGGTATAAATTTAATCTAAACTGGGGTCTCATGATCTCTTACTATAGAGAAAAGAATCCCTAGGTTTATCTAGACTGGAACCTCAAGAGTTTTTAGCCCAGAGTTGCCTGGCTCCTGTTCTTCTCATTACAGTGGATTCCCTGAAGTATGCACTAACTCTTATGGCTTTAGACATCTTTGGGGAGCCAAGCTGAAAGGCAGTCAGATGGAGAGGGAAAGAGGTAAGTTAGTTGGTTGAGCTAAAAAGGATCAAGGCTCAGACAATCCATATTTGTAGCACCACGAGGAAAAACCTTGTCTCAAATTTGACTCTCTTTCTGCACCTCTGTTCCTTATACCACTAAAATGCTGCTTATTGTAACCTCCTTTTTTCTTTTTTTTTTGAGACTGAGTCTCACTCTGTCGCCCAGGCTGGAGTGCAGTGGCATGATCTCTGCTCACTGCAAGCTCTGCCTCCTGGGTTCATGCCATTCTCCTGCCTCAGCCTCCTAAGTAGCTGGGACTACAGGTGCCTGCCACCACACCCAGCTAATTTTTTGTATTTTTAATAGAGACGGGGTTTCACCGTATTAGCCAGGATGGTCTCGATCTCCTGACCTCGTGATCCGCCCGCCTCAGCCTTCCAAAGAGAACCTCCTTTATTCTTTAAGTCACCAAGATGTAACTAAACTCATCATTTTATAAATATTGAGGGTTCTGCTGAGGAGAAGGTGCTGATCCTGGGCATAGTTTTGCATCTAGCCATTTTATGAGTAACTTCTTTTTTTTACAAGGTGGCAGACTAGGTAACCTGAAGCCTTGCCTACTACAAAATCTTTAGAACAGCTGGAGGAGATAATGCAGCTTGGTATACTCCTTTAAAATGCATAGCTGAGTTTACCCAAAGGTCAGGAAAAATCCCAGAGGACAAAAATGCAGAAGGATCTGAAAACTCAGGTGGTAAGACTAACAACTGATTGATACTGAGATGCTCAGTGGAGGTGACTTAGGCACTTGAATTTTAACCTTTATGTAGGGACCAGAAACAAGGATTTGGCTCATATTAATTGAAAAATTGAAAATAGAAATTTCCACACAGATGATCCCGCAATGGGCTATAGTGGGAGGGGGAGGTGAAATGGAAAACATGTAACTGTTAGCAGCACTGAATCCATCGGATCTGCAGCAAACTGGATTTTTGCCTTGTTAGAGGAAAGCATTCAGCCAAGGGACATAAGGCAGAGTGAGAGACTGAGACAAGTTTCAGAGCAAGAGTGAGAGTTTATTAAAAATTCTAGAGCAAGAATGAAAGGAAGTACAGCACACTTGGAAGAGGGCCAAGCGGACAACTTGAGAGATCCAAGTGCCCCATCTAACCTTTGACTTGGGTTTTTATACATTGGAATGGTTCTGAGATTTGCATTTCTTCTCCCCTGATTCTTCCCTTGGAGTGGACTGTTTGCATGCTCAGTGGCCTGCCAGCACTTGGGAGGTGCTGCATGTGCAGTGTGTTTACTGAAGTTGTGTGCATACTCATTCAAGGCATTTTTCCCTTAGCAGTCAAGTGTTCCCAGAGGAAGGTCATATACTAGTTAAACTCTGCCATTTTGTCAGTTACTAGCCCAACTTCTGAGATCTAATCAGGAAGCTGCTGATCACCAAGAGTTTGCTATCTGTTGGGAGACTGCCTTTCCCTGGCACTGGCTGCGACCAATTATTATTTTGGAGAGACTGTTTAATGACTGCCTATCACCTGATGGTAGCCTGACATTCCTGAGGAGGGCCCTCTCCTGCCCTGCTCATGTCTGCCTAGCTACCTACTCCAACAAAACCACTTAGCACAGGCAAGCATCAAGGAAGCTTGTACTTAAACTGGGCTCTGGGGGAAAAATATCTCCCGGGGAACTGCTACCATAGGTGCAGTTTTGTGATTTTAATATACAGTTTCCTTTGGATTTTAGA
Organism: Pan troglodytes; assembly: GCF_028858775.2. Classification (NCBI taxonomy): domain Eukaryota; kingdom Metazoa; phylum Chordata; class Mammalia; order Primates; family Hominidae; genus Pan; species Pan troglodytes. The sequence continues at coordinate 51,906,948 of NC_072408.2, read as the reverse complement.
ACCTCAAAACATCCCCAGCTATTCTCTTCTCCCAGTTTCAGGTTCTTACTTTTCTCTGGACACCCCTCCCCAAATAACTTGAATTCCTGTTTTATTATGTAGAGCAATTTAGTTTCCTTTTGCCTCAACTTCTATCCACTTTGATTTATCAAGGGCTTTTCTTTTAGTGAAAAAAATCATATTAATGCATTTTCCAATCAAAGGAACCAATACTCTGATTTGCTGCTTTCTCAGCATATGAAAGTGTTGACCTAAAAGGAAGAAACTGAGGCAAAATTAATATAAGTAGAGTTTGTTTAGGCCAATCTTGAGGACTGCAACCCAGGATCATAGATTCAAATGGCCCTGAATATATGTTTCAATTAACAGCAGTTATTAAGTGTTTTGTTAAAGGAAAAGAAGAGGCAGATTTTGAGCTGTTTACCAAGAATTTACATTAAAATAACACAAGCTGTTGATTGGCTATACAGCTGGTCAGGAACAAAATGACTTTAAACAATTGCCCCCAGGCATGGGTGATGGGTGTGGTGGAGGCTGGGGGTGGGGTCTTGTGGGGTTGGGGGCAATGACTGAAGTTTCATACTCATGTCTTTCTGGGCCTGAGTACCTCACATAGCTCAGACTGCTCTGAACTATTTTTTTTTTCTCAAAAAAAAAAAGTGTACTTTTGTTAAACAGTCTCTCCAAAATAATAATTGGTCGCAGCCAGTGCCAGGGAAAGGCAGTCTCCCATTAGATAGCAAATTCCTGGTGATCAGCAGCTTCCCGATAAGATCTCAGAAGTTGGGCTAGTGGGCTCAAGCATGTGCACTAACAGACAAAATTTTTTTTCTCAAAAGAAATATTTTCCTCAGTATTTTGGCTTTGTTTTAGAAGTAACAATTGTCCTTATTTTTGTAAATTCTACTATGAGTTTAATGATCTCTTGTGGAACAAAGGGAAGATGGTGGGAGGGGCCAAGATGGCCGAATAGAAACAGCTCGGGTCTGCAGCTGCCAGGGAGACCAACACAGAAGGCAGGTGGTTTCTGCATTTCCAGCTGAGGTACCCAGTTCATCCTACTGGGACTGGCTAGGCAGTGGGTGCGCCCCATGGAGAGTGAGCAGAAGCAGGGTGGGGCATTGCTTCACCCAGGAAGTGCATGGAGCCCAGAGGAGTGGGGGGACCTCCCTCCCCCAGCCAAAGGAAGTGGCGGGGGACTGTGCTACCCACCAGGGTTACTATGCTTTTCCCATGGATTTTTGCAATCCATGAATCAAGAGATTACCTTGTGAGCCTACACCACCAAGGCCCTGGGTCTCAAGCACAAAACTGGGTGGCTGTTCAGGCAGGCACTGAGCTGCAGGAGTTTTTTACATACTCCAGCAACACTTGGAACTCCAGTGAGATGCAAGCGTCCACTCCTTTGGAAAAGGGGCTTAAGCCAGGGAGCCAAGTGGTCTTGCTCAGTGGCTCCCACTCCTATAGAGCCCAGTAAGCTAAGAACCACTGGCTTGAAATCCCCATTACCAGCACAGTGGTCTCGAATCTGCCTGGGATGATCAAGTTGCCAGGGGGAGGGGAAGCGCCATTACTGTGGCTTCAGTAGGCAGTTTGGGAGGTTCGGACTGGGCAGAATTCCCCACAGTGCAGCAAAACAGCTGTGACCAGACTGCTTCTCTAGATCCTTCCTCAGCAGGCAGGGCCTCCCTGTAGAAAGTCCACCAGCTCCAGTTAGGGGCTTACAGACTGAACTCTCATCTCCCTGGGACAGAGCACCTGTGGGGAGGGGTGGCCATGGTCTCAGGTTCAGCAGGCTTAATCTTTCTTGCCTGCCACCTCTGAAGAGATTGATGAGGGCTCTGATCCTGATGAGGGCGATTCCTTGAGCACAGCACACCAGCTCTGTTAAGGACAGACTGCCTCCTCAAGAGGGTCCCTGACCCCATGCCTCCTGTCTGGGTGAGACCTCCAAACAGGGGTCAGCAGACACGTGATGCAGGAGAGCTCTGGCTGACATCAGGTTGGTACCCCTCTGGGAAGAACCTTTCAGAGGAAGGAGCAGGCCGCAATCTTTGCTGTTCTGCAGCCTCCACTGGTGATAACCCAGGCGAACAGGGTCTGGAGTGGACCCCCAGCAAACTGCAGCAGACCTGCAGAAGAGGGGCCTGACTGTTAGAAGACAAACAAACAGAAAGCAACAATAACAACAGCAACAACAACAAAAAAGACCCCACAAAAACCCCATCCAAAGGTCATCAGCCTCAAAGATCAAAGGTAGATAAATCCACAAAAATGAGGAAAAACCAATGCAAAAATCCTGAAAATCCCAGAAGCCAGAATGCCTCTTTTCCTCCAAATGATCACAATATCTCTCCAGCAACAGCACAGAACAGGGCTGAAGCTGAGATGGATGAACTGACAGAAGTAGGCTTTAGAGAGTGGGTTATAACTGATTTCACTGTGCCAAAGGATTATGTTCTAACCCAATTCAAAGAAGCTAAGATCCATGATAAAAGATTACAGGAGCTGTTAACTAGAATAAACAGTCTGTAGAGGAACATAAATGACCTGATGGGGCTGAAAAACACAGCAAGAGAACTTTGTGATGCAGACACAAGTATCAATAGCTGAACTGACCAAGCAGAAGAGAGAATATCAGAGCTTGAAGACCATCTTGCTGAAATAAGGCAGGCAGACAAGATTAGAGAATAAAGAATGTGAAAAGGAATGAACAAAACCTCCAAGAATTATGGGACTATGTAAAAAGATGGAACTTACAACTGATTGAAGTACCTGAAAGAGATGGGGAAAATGGAACTAAGTGGAAAAACACACTTCAGGATATCATCCAGGAGAACTTCACCAGCCTAGTAAGACAGACCAGTATTCAAATTCTGGAAATCCAGAGAACCCCAATAAGATACTCCATGAAAAGATCTACTCCAAGACACGTAATCACCAGATTCTCCAGAGTTGAAATGAAGAAAAAAATGCTAAGGGCAGCAAGAGAAAAAAGCCAGGTCACCTACAAAGGGAAGCCCATCAGACTAACAGCAGACCCCTAAGCAGAAACCCTGCAAGCCAGAAGAGACTGGGGGCCAGTATTCAACATTCTTAAAGAAAAGAAATTCCAACCCAGAATTTCATATCCAGCCAAACTGAGCTTCAAAAGCAAAGGAGAAATAAAATCTTTTTCAGACAAACAAATGCTGAGGGATTTTGTCATCACCAGGGCTGTCTTGCATATTTAGCGCTTCCTTCAGGAAGCACTAAATACGGGTAGGAAAAACCATTACCAGCTACTACAAAAACACACTGAAGTACACAGACCAATGACACTATGAAACAACTACATTAGCAAGTCTGCAAAATTAACCAGCCACCATCATGATGACAGGATCAAATTCGTACGTAATAATATTAACCTGAAATGTAAATAGGCTAAATGCCCCATTAAAAGACACAGAATGGCAAGTTGGATACAAAGACAAGACCCATCGGTGTGCTGTCTTCAAGAGACATATCTCATGTGCGAAGACACACATAGACTCAAAATAAGGGGATGGAGGAAAATTTACCAAGCAAATGGAAAGCAGAAAACAGCAGGAGTTGCAATCCTAGCTTCTGACAAAATAGACTTTAAAGCAACAAAGGTCAAAAAAGACAAAAAAGGGCATTACATAATGTTAAAAGGTTCAATTCAACAAGAAGAGCTAACTATCCTAAATATATATGCACCCAATACAGGAGCACCCAGATTAATAAAACAAGTTCTTAGAGACCTACAAGGAGACTTAGACCCCCACACACAATAATAGTGGAAGACTTTAATACCCCACTGTCAGTATTAGACAGATCATTGAGACAGAAAATTAAAAAATATATTCAGGACTTGAACTCAGCTCTAGACCAGGTGGACCTGATAGATATCTACAGAACTCTCCCCGCAAAACAACAGAATATACATTTTTGTTTTAGCACCACATGGCACTTACTCTAACATTGATCAAATAACTGGAAGTAAAACACTCCTCAGCAAATGCAAAAGAACTGAAATCATAACAAAAGTCTCTCAGACCACAGTGAAATCAAATTGGAACTCAAGATTTAAAAGCCTACTCAAAACCACACAACTACATGGAAATTGAACAACCTGCTCCTGAATGACTTCTGGGTAAATAATGAAACTAAGGCAGAAATCAAGAAGTTGTTTGAAACCAAAAAGAGCAAAGAAACAATGTATCAGAATTTCTGGGATGCAGCTAAAGCAGTATTAAGAGAAATGTATAGCACTAAATGCCCACATGAAAAAGCTAGAAAGATCTCAAATTGACACCCTAACATCACAACTAAAAGAACTAGAGAACCAAGAGGAAACAAATCTCATAGTTAGCAGAAGACAGGAAATAAACAAGCTCAGAGTGGAACTGAAGGAGATAGAGACATGAAAAACCCTTCAAAAAATCAATGAATCCAGGGGCTGGTTTTTTGAAAAAAAATCAATAAAGTAGATTGCTAGTGAGACTAATAAAGAAGAAGAGAAGACTCAAACACAATCAGAAATGATAAGGCGGATACCACCACTGACCCCACAGAAATACAGACAACCATCAGAGAATACTATAAGTAACTCTATGCACATAAACTGGAAAATCTAGAAGAAATGGATAAATTCCTGGACCCATAAACCCTCCTAAGACTGAACCCAGAAGAAGTTGAATCCCTGAATAGAGCAATAATAAGTTCTGAAATTGAGGGAGTAATAAATAGCCTACCAACCAAAAAAAGCCCAGGTCCAGAATTCTACCAGAGGTACAAAGAGGAGCTGGTACCATTTCTTCTGAAATTATTCCAAACAATTGAAAAGGAGGGAATCCTCCATAACTCACTTTATGAGGCCAGCATCATCCTGATACAAAAACCTGGCAGAGATACAACAAAAAAAGAAAACTTCAGGCCAATATCCCTGATGAACATTCATGCAAAAATTCGCAATAAAATATTGGCAGCAGACTGAATCCAGCAGCACATCAAAAAGCTTATCCACCACGATCAAGTTGGCTTCGTCCCCAGGATGCAAGGCTGGTTCAACATACGTAAATCAATAATGCAATTCACCACATAAGCAGAACTAAAGACAAAAACCACATAATTATCTCAATAGACACAGAAAAGGCTTTTGATAAAATTCAACACCGCTTCATGTTAAAAACTCAATAAACTAGGTGTTGAAGGAACATGCCTCAAAATAATAGGAGCCATTCATGACAAAAAACAGTCAATAACATATCAATAACATACCGAATGGGCAAAAACTGGAGGCATTGCACTTGAAAACTGGCACAAAACAAGGATGCCCTGTCTCACTACTCCTATTCAACATGGTGTTGGAAGTTCTGGCTAGGGCAATCAAGCAAGAGAAAGAAAGAAAGGGTATTCAGGTAAGAAGAGCAGAAGTCAATTTGTCTTTGTTTGCAGATGACATTATCCTATATGTAGAAACCCTATCATCTCAGCCCAAAAGCTTCTTAAGTTGATAAACAACTTTAGTGAAGTATCAGGATACAAAGTTAATTTGCAGAAATCACAAGCATTCCCATACATCTACTGCAGACAAGCAGAAACCCAAATCATGAATGAACTCGCATTCACAATTGCCACAAATGAATAAAATATCTTGGAATACAGCTAACAAGGGAAGTGAAGGACCTCTTTAAGGAAAACTACAGACCGGTCAAGGAAATCAGAAAGGACACAGGCAGATGGAAAAATATTCCATGGTCATGGATAGGAAGAATCAATGTCATGAAAATGGCCATACTGCCCAAAGCAATTTATAGATTTAATGCTATTCCCATTAAACTACCGTTGACATTCTTCACAGAATTAGAAAAATCTATTTTAAAATTCATATGGAACCAAAAAAGAGCTCACATAGCTAAAGTGACAGTTGTAAGGAAGAAGAACAAAGCTGGAGGTATCACGCTATGATGCCTTTAAACTTACTACAACACCACAGTAATCAAAACAGCATGGTACTGGTACAAAAATAGGCACATAGACCATTGGAACAGAATAGAGAACTCAGAAATAAACTCGCACATCTACAACCATCTGATCTTCAACAAACATGACAAAAACAAGCAATGGGGAAAGGATTTCCTATTTAATAAATGGTGCTGGGAGAACTTGGTAGCTATATGCAGAAAATTGAAACTGGATCTCTTCCTTACACCTTATACAAAAATTATCTCAAGATGGATTAAAGCCTTAAATGTAAAACCCAAAACTATAAAAACCCTAGAAGACAATCTAGGCAATACTATTCAGGACATAGGCATGGGCAAAGACTTTATGATGAAATTGCCGAAAGCAATTGCAACAAAAGCAAAAATTGACAAATGGCATCTAATTAAACTGAAGAGCTTCTGCACAGTGAATGAAACTATCATCAGAGTGAACAGACAACTTATGGAATGGGAGAAAATCTTTGCAATCTATCCATCTGACTAAGGTCTAATGTCCAGAATCTATAAGGAACTTAAGCAAATTTACAAGGTAAAAACACAACCCTGTTAAAAAGTGGGCAAAGGATATAAACAGACACTTCTCAAAAAAAAAAAAAGACGTACATGCAACCAACAAACACATGAAAAAGAGCTCAATGTTACTGATCATTAGAGAAACGCAAATCAAAACCACAATGAGATACCATCTCATGCCAGTCAGAATGGCAGTTATTAAAAAGTCAGGAAACAACAGATGCTGGTGAGGTTGTAGAGAAATAGAAACACTTTTACACTGTTGGTAATGTAAATTAGTTCAACCATTGTGGAAGACAGTGTGGTGATTCCTCAAAGATTTAGAACCAGAAATACCATTCGACCCAGCAATCCCATTACTGGGTATATACCCAAAGGATTTATAAATCATTCTATTATAAAGGCACATGCACACCTATGTTCATTGCAGCACTATTTACCAGAGCAAAGACATGGAATCAACCCAAATACCCATCAGTGATAGAATGGATAAAGAAAATGTGGTACATACACACCATGGAATAGTATGCAGACATAAAAAAGAACGAGATCATGTTCTTTGTAGGGACATGGATGAAGATGGAAGCCATCATCCTCAGCAAACTAATGCAGGAACAGAAAACCAAACATTGCATATTCTCACTTATAAGTGGGAGTTGAACAATGAGAACACATGGACACAGGGAGGGGAACAACAGACACTGGGGCCTGTTGGGGAAGAGTGGGAGTGGGAGAGCATTAGAGAAAAGAGCTGATGCACGCTGGGCTTAATACCTAGCTGATGGGTTGATAGGTGCAGCAAACCACCATGGCATACATTTACCTATGAAACAAACCTACTCATCCTGCACATGTACCCCAGAACTTAAAAAAAGAAAAAGCTATAAAAAAAGGCAAGATATTCAAAGAAAAAGGGGCTAGGCAATCAACTATATTAAAATGAGAATTATATAGTAATCACAGTTGAACTTTTGCAGTGACTATACAATATGCTGCATTATTTATATATAGGAATGAAGCCTTGAGAAAATGAGACATCAATAGAAAACTATTTTCTTCCATAGTAATGGGATTTGACTTGATTAAAAATTATTCCAAATACATTTTCTAATTTCCTCTCTTTTCAACTATGTACCCTGAACCAGTCTATTTAGAAATTATTTATTTGGTATTAATAAAGAGAGGCATGCTCCCAAGTTCAGGTCAAAATCTTTACTGACTAGAAACTGAAAAGGTCACCCAGGGCTGGGAAGGATTTTTCAGTTTTGGGTACTTCAAACACTTTTTGAAGTTGTCTTTCTGAATAATTTCTTAGTAACGTAATTTTTATAGCATCCATAGTATAAAGCCCTAATTTAGGAAAGGCTTGCTTGGTCTTTTCAAATATTCCTGTTCCCCAAAGGATGATAATGTATAATGTACAAGGAAGGAAGTGGTGGGGGAAGCAGTGCTAGCACACCATGACGTTGATCAGAATATTCTGAAAAGAGCCACTTGATGGCAGCAAAAGGCATGTTTTCAGCACTGATTGTCTCATTAATGAATCACAGGAAAAGAAGGGTATCTTCCCCCTTCTGAATTTCTGAAACTTGCTGTTGAAATATTCTCCTGCTGTGTTGTTAATGGGCTTTTTGAGGAAATACATAGTGAACTCTTTAATAAGCACTTGTTATTTTGTGATGTGCTTGGCCCCTTTTACTTTATGTTCCAAAACAGGTTTAAATAACAGTATGCATAGATACTTATATGCTTGCATATGCATCTATATGTTTATAGACTTATTTTCATATTATAATGATAAATACTGTGTCTAGCACTGAGGGAATTAGACATTTGACTCACTGGTAAAAATCCTTCTGTGAACTGGAATGTTTCCAAAGAGCGCATACTATTTGGGGCAGAATATGAAGAAGCTGATTTTTTTAGTGTTAATCAAAAGGAAAAGTTCCATTTTTCTTGATACAAAGCCTTTTCCAGAGAATCAATTACCAATATTAATACATCACTATGTGTTAAGTATTTCAGAGAGAGAAATTGAGAAATAAGACAAAGTGATGCAGGCAATTTTGAAAATAAATGTTACTATTTATTTGAAAATAAATGTTATGTATTCAGGACCTGAACAACGTGAAGGTGAAAGTTAGGTGGTGACTGTAATGAGAATGGAATAGACTCTGTCTCTCTGTTCTGTTTCCTTTTTGATAAGCTTTAGTAAGAAGTCACGTGGAGAACTCATCTGGCTGGGTGTGGTGAGTACCCTCAGTAAGTGTGATCTGACCAGGACGACTGCACCAAAGGAGGTGGCAGGAGAGAATATCTGAAATGGAGACTTTCCTAAAGTGTAAAATGCATGGTTTCTTTTTTTGTTTGTTTGTTTGTTTGTTTTTGAGACAGAGTCTCACTCTGTCGCCCTGGCTGGAGTGCAGTGGCGGGATCTCGGCTCACTGCAAGCTCCGCCTCCCGGGTTCACGCCATTCTCCTGCCTCAGCCTCCCGAGTAGCTGGGACTGCAGGCGCCCACCACCACGCCCGGCTAATTTTTTTGTATTTTTAATAGAGACGGGGTTTCACCATGTTCGCCAGGATGGTCTCGATCTCCTGACCTCGTGATCCGCCCGCCTTGGCCTCCCAAAGTGCTGGCATTACAGGCGTGAGCCACCGCGCCCGGCCAAAATGCATGGTTTCTATGTGCTGAGGGGGCAGCAAAAGCAAGCAAGGATAAATAAGAAAAATAAATGAGGGAGAGACTGGCATAGACTTCGAAGGCTGAAAGAAATTGTTCAAGATCTAATTAAAGTCCATGCACCAAGCTGACTTAGGTCTTAGCCTCTGGAGCTCTTACATTTATCCTGATTTTTAAAAGAATCACTAATACAGTGGTTCATAAGTATGAAAAGACTCTCTGATTTGTAGCTTCAGTTTCTGTCGTCACAGTTGTAGGCTTCAGCACATAATTTTTCTCAAGGCTGAATTATCATTTAGTGGAAAAAATCAGGGTGAACTTTTACTTTAAGCAGTAGTTTATTTTTAATTAAAAAATTTTTGTTAAGTTCACCATTTTCAACACCTTCAGTAATGCTTTCTGATCCCTTACACAAACTTTTTTCCTTTTCTAGTCAATATTGATTGAGTAGTAGAAGCCCAGGTGCACATTTTTACTGATAAGAACAGTGATTTTCACTTCTTATTGCTCTTCAAGTAATAAGGTGGTCAGCCTGCTTCCATTGTTTACACCGGTAGCTTCCTTCCAAGGAAGGAGTGTTTGTGTGTTTGCTTCTTTGTTTTATTTATTTTGGGAGGTGATATTTGTTTGTTTTGGGAGGTGGTATTTGTTTAATTTATTTTGGGAGGTGGTAAGAAAAAATTTAAATTTAATAAAATATAAGTGACCTAAACTGATGAAACTATTGAAGTACAAAGCTACCAACTGTAGCAAATTAAAAAAGAGATACAATATGATTTCCAAAGGTATGTAGCTAAACACAGCATTTAGGGGTGGGTAAAGAATGGACGACTGGGAAAGGGTTCAGGAGCTGGTGTGGGAAGAGAGCCGAGTTGTATGTTTTAATGAAGCCCAGAACTCCTTGATTCAATAGCTGAAAAGCTTGATTGGCTGCTCATACAAGGCTGGATGCAAATTCTGCTGGAGTGGTGCTTTAGATAATTTGTTGGGTTCACTCTTAATTAGGCTAAACATTGACTTGCTTGTACGATTAATTCACAATAATAGCACAATTAATTACTAAGGCTGGGAGTAAGGGGCAGAGCCAGTTGCCGAGAATGGGCTGGTGGCAAGAAAGGCTGGAAATGAATGGCTGATTCTGGTCAAGGGGGTTGACCCAGGGAGGCCCTGAAGAGGGGGGTTGAGTAAGGGGAGAGAGAGAAGGAGAGGGAAGGGGGTAAGAGGGAGGAAGAAGAAAGAGAATGAGACTAGACTTATTTAGCTAGAGGAAACAGCAATAGGGCACAGTTTGCTGCTGTTAATACTATTGGTTTTGCATTACTTGGTTTTAATAGTACAAAGGTAAAATAGCACAGCATATCCAAATTATCACGAGTTTAGTTAGTGTTGTTTGAATTGGTGAAGTTTTAAAACATTAGTGAAAAACATAGTCAATGTTGGATCATTGTTACTCTGTGGGAGTGCTTTATTACCTATTCAGAATGAACACTGATTTGACACACTTAAGAGGTATTCTGTGATCGTTATTCATGGTTGTTTACTCCAGCTCTCTTATTAAATATTTTATCAGCTTGTTAGAGGGGGAAAATTCTGATTTGGCAAATAAAATACTTGAATGTTAGCCCCATCTTAACTACATAGAGGCAAAAATAATGCGGAAACGTTAGACAGTTTTCTCATTTTCTAGAAATGAGTTGTTATATCATTTATAATTAATGATATTAATAGTGATATTAATATTACTATTCCTGACATCATCATCATCATTAATCTGGGGGAAATGCATGCTTCCAAAGTGAAGAGGCAAACTAAATTTTTAAGGTTGCAAAAAATCGTGGTTGTCTTTGGCTTTATTTTATGTGGGAGGCAGTGTGATATAATAGAAACAGCATGGACTTTTGTCCCAGCATTCTTTAGCCATGTGACTCTGAGTAAACTATACTTTCTGAGCCTCAGTTTCCTCAAGTGTAAAATGAGGATGTTAGTACCCATTTCAGGGTTGTGACAATCAAGGAAGATAATAAATGCAAAACAATTGGTATGATGCCCACCATATAATGAACTCTTGATAAATATTAGTAGCTATTATAAAAACAGAAAATATATATTTTAGTTGAAGTACTTTAGCTCTCAATAAATATTAATTGCTGTAATTAAAAACAATAAGTAATTTGGCCAATATAATGAAATGACCTAATTTATGGCAATAATATTATTACGTTATCATGCAATTGTAATAATTATTATTAATTTCATACAAAATGCCCAAATGAATACCTGGCTCCAGTAGGTCTTTAATAAATAGGAATGTCTTATGCCATAGTACTTAATGTGTAATCTTAAAGATACTTATAGAGTGAAATTAGCCCGTGGAATATATGGCACCTGGCTTGAATGGTATTGGAATGCATCTTTATGAATGTAAAGCAGTTCCTTATTTGATTTTCCATAAATGAAAAGTAAATATTAAAATCTATAATATTTCATTAGGGTTCACAAGTTATATTAAGTAACTAAATGATTATTTGATAATTCTTTTTAAAAAGAGGGAAAATTTGATACAATTATGGATGATAGCATGGGAATTAATAACTCAGTGGCCTGTGTGTATGCACATGTTGTGTGTGTATTCGTTATCTAGAGCCCATACGATAATGAATATCTTTAGATCTATCTGAGTTCCTTCTTCCCAGTGGTGAGTATGTAGGAAATAATTACTTTCTAGTCATGGAAAATTGATGTATATTGATAGCCTGAGGTTTCAAGGCTTACCAAAAGTTATATAGTCTGATTTAATAAATTAATAAGAGATCGCCCAGCACCATCTGAGAAAGTGATATTTCTGTGGCAGGTTATCCTATTTGTTATTAACTCCATTGTTATTCTTGAGGAATTGATGAAAACAGTTAACAGAGTCCTATTAAGAAAATATTTTAATATTTAAATATTTCCCTCCTAAGGTAGCATCAGTGACAGTACAACTGTTATACATTATCCTTGCTCCTGAGTTAGGAATGTCTACAAACTCTTCTACCGTTCTGGTACCAGGTCAGGAAGGTAATACTTTTTTTCATAGTGGACTTAAGTAAGCTGCCTGTGCTTTCTTAAGAAGAGTATCACATTGGAATTGGTTAACTTTTCTCTATTTCATTTGCCTTTAGGCTACCACCAGGGTACCCTGACACTCTACTTTTTCTTTTTTTCTGGAGAAGCAAATATGCATAACATAATTAAGTTAGTGTCAGAAGACGTGGGATTATGGGACTTGAAAGAGCAAAATATTTACAATAGTAAAGTTCTTTAGAATTGGGACACTCAAAGACTGATACTGATTTAAGTAACATACTAAATTAATATCCTTATTTAATTTTAAGAACCACCACTTTATGTCATTTACAATAGAAGATCAATAAAATAAAAACAAAATATGAAGAAAGAAAGGGAAGTATTGGATTTTGATATATATTTTGTAGCCTACATAGTTTAATTCTCTCTCCCTAAAATACATATTTTAAAAGGTTAGGAGGGGCCAGGCACGTGGCTCACACCTGTAAACCCAGCACTTTGGGAGGCCGAGGTGGGCGGATCACGAGGTCAGGAGATAGAGACCATCCTGGCTAACGTGAAGAAACTCTGTCTCTACTAAAAATACGAAAACAAAAAAAATTAGCCAGGCATGGCGGCGGGCGCCTGTAGTCCCAGCTAGTTGGGAGGCTGAGGCAGGAGAATGGTGTGAACCCAGGAGGCAGAGCTTGCAGTGAGCCGAGATTGCACCACTGCACTCCAACCTGGGTGACAGAGCGAGACTCTGAGACTCCGTTTAAAAAAAAAAAAAAATTAGGAGTATAGTTCCTAGGCATATTGCAAAGCATACATTATTCAGCATCCTATATAGTAATAGGAAATTATATATATATCACATATAAGATGCTTATATTCTTTTAGCAAAAAACAATTGGTTTTTATTGCTTCAGTATTGCCTCAGATTTCAATGTTGCGTCAATATTTGATTGCTTAAATATGGTTAATACAGCTACATATGTATATTCTGTTATTTTAAATATATTATAAATTATATTTTAAATATATTACTTAATGTATTCTAGTATACACTATATATATATCTCTATGTGTATGTGTAATATCCATTATTAGGTAATAAAATCTAGTCATTAAAGCATTTTACTTTTATTAGAGAATTTGATGTACAAACTTACAGCTGAGTATCCAAAATAAATCACTGATGATAACAAGTTATGAGTAACAAAGAGATACATTTTGAACCCTACAGAGGCATCTTAAGTGTGTGGAGATATAGTTCATAAAACTGAGACATCAACAACATTTCATAGAATAGATCTTAAAGGAGCAACAGATGTGTTATTTCTGTTGGGATGCTGTCAAGTTAATACAGGGCTCAGCAGAAAAGAGATGAGCTAGGAAATTTCAGCTCTAGCTGTAGTTTAAAGACAGATTTCCCTGACATCAAACAGAGTTGGTTCAAGAAGTAGGTCATTGACACATTTTGTCATAGCCATACAATGAGTGATGATGGCTTACAAAGGCAAGGTAAGAATTTAGGACTAGAAGATGCAAGTCAAGGTTGGCATGATTGGAGATCCAAGTCATTAAGATTGTCATTTGTGGTAATAGTCTAAACTCATGGATTACTTAGGAATTAGCAATAAGATGGAGCTAAAGTCAGGAGTTTTGGAGAATTTAATGAACTCCATGGACCCACTTCCTCCAGCCTCCCAAATTTGTGTACAATGTGAGAGAGTTTACAGACTCCCAGCCATTGAACTAAGTATCTCCGAATTAGGAGAGTAAACAGGAGACCTCAATGATAAGCACTTAAAACTAATATGTATCAATCAGGATAGGTTAGATTATGCCTCAGTAACAAACAAATCCAACATCTCAGTGGTCTGAAACAACAAAGTTTATTTCTTGCTCTCACTACATTTTCATTGTGAGTCAGCTGGAGGGCTCTACTGCTTGTCGCTGTCTCTCTGGGATCAAGGCTGAAATAGCAGTTGTAATGTGGAAGGTTGCTAGTAGCTCTCAGGGAGGTCTCAGAGCAGTCAGTAATTGAACATTCTGCCTGAAAGTGACATAAATCACTTCTGCTCACACTCTGATAAGAACTAATTATTTGGCTCCACCCAAGCACAAGGGCATGGTAATTGCATGGGCCTGGGAGGGGGAGAACCAGAAGCATTTTCAGGAACAACTCTACAGACTACCACATGAGACCACTCCTACCTCTCAACTAGAAAGGGATTATATACTTCCTGATCTCATTCCTAAAATTTCTCTTTCCTACTTCTTTCCTACTTCTCTTTCCTAAAATTCTTCTCCACCTTCTAACACACAATGTCTTTCTTCCTATGAAGGAAATATATAGAATATTTAAAAAATCATCCCATCTATGGCTTGACATAAAAGGTGTGGATGCATTTCACATCAAAATCTAGTTCTTTTTCCAACTGTACGTCATAGTGATACCAGTTGGCCAGTCAGGATAAGTGTGCAATAATTGAACAGAGGAGAAATCTATTTCATGAGGAAGGTAAGATGTCAGGATTAGTTAGACATTGGACTGACTGGTGGCTACTACGCTCTGGTTGGGTTCTTATCTATAATTAGTACTGTATACATTCTGATACAGTCACTACATTCATTCTAATTGGTACTTCTTATGCCATTTTGGTTCTAAATACTTCGAATGTCATCCTTAGTTAATAGAAATAAATTAGTTAAGTTATTGAATTTCGAAGAAAAGGAACAGGTCAACAGAACTTTATGGAGATATGGATAAAACATGTATAATAAGTCAGAGGAATTATAAAATGTTATACCTTCTTATGTCTACAAATTTAAAATAAGTCAAGAACACAGTTGGAATTTGATCATTTAAAATAGAGGCTCCAACTGTGGCTGAACTTTTGCACTCGTCCTGGTTGCCCTAGTAACAGGGCTCCCTTTCTATGCTAGTGATGTTACAGTGTGAGTGAGGTAATAATTGGCAGTAGAGACATACGCGTTCAAGTCAGCTCCTACTTCTGGGTAAGTTAGGAGTTTGCTGAAGGCAAAGGATGAGGTCATAAAGGGATGAATTTGAGTTAAAAAGAAAATAAGGAAAAGAATTAAGTTGAGCCTTATCTTGAAATTTTCTGAGCAGAGCCCCACACATCACATGCATTTCTCCGGATCTTGGTTGAAGTCAGGGTAGACAGTAAGTCATGTGATTGTATATCTCTATGAGGTCTTCCATCACAGCCCAGAGGAAGCACTAGACTGGAAAATTGTAACCTGTGCAAATTGGCTTGGATTAGAGCCACCTGTGTGTGGATTACTCTGTCTCTCTTAGAGTTACCCAGAAAGTTCTCATCTGCCCAAAAGGTTCAAGAGGGAGTCAAAACAGGCTTGCTCATATTTTTCTGTAAATGTTGTTTACTTTCTATTTGATATTGTCCTTAGGCATATTGTATCCTTGCCAAATGTATCTGTTCGAATTCTGCTTAATGGTCTGAGCCTTTTTTTGCTTTCATTAAATATATGTCAAATGTACACCACTGCTTGGACTGAGATTAGGAAGAGTAAGCAATGAGCACTTCACTGTTTTTTCTTTTTATAATTTTGACTTTTATTTTAGATTCAGGGGGTACATGTGCAGGTTTGTTACGTGGTATTGCGTGACACTGAGGTTTCGGGTACGATTGATCTTGTCACCCAGGTAGTGAGCATAGTAACCAATAGTTAGTTTTTTAACCCTAGCCCCACTCCATCTCTCCACCCGCTAGTAGTCCCTAATGTCTACTGTTGCCATCTTTATGTCCATGTATACTCAATGTTTAGCTCCCACTTAAAAGTGAGGACAAGTGGTATTTGGGTTTCTGTTCCTTTGTTAACTCGTTTAGGAGAATGGCCTCTAGCTGCACCCATGTTGCTGCAAAGGACATGATCTCATTCTTTTTTATGGCTGCGTAGTATTCCATGGTATATGTGTACCACATTTTCTTTATCTAATCCACCATTGATAGGCACCTAGGTTGATTGCATGTCTTTGCTATTGTGAATAGCTGAGTACTTCACTCTTTCAATCTGTTTTCTCTTTATCTAAACCTTTCCCACTAGAAAAAGAAGGGGATAAGAGGTGCTTCCTCTGTTCCACTCTTTAAAATTCCTGAAACAAAACCCAATAAAACTATAACATAAATAAATTAAAATAATACACAACATTACCTAAAAATAGGATGGTTTTTAATTTGTTATTCAAATGAGGACACCTTTGAAAGTGAAAGAAAGTACTGTTAATAATAACACAGAAGAAAACACATAGATTATGATGTCCATGCCTAACTTAAAAATATAGTCACCATACCTAAAGCCAGTAGGAGAGAACAGAGAGATAAGGAGGGAAGGAGAATTACCTTGGGATACTCTAAGGGGAAATCTTCACCTTGATGCACACTGAGTTTTCATACTCACTTGTAATTAATTTGCAGCCAAGTTCAGTACTATTAATAATAGAGAACATGAAATTATTTTAAGATAAAAGCTCTTTTCCAGGAATAACTTGTATCAGGCTGACTATTTAAGAATGAGTTACTAGGCAAAGAATAAAGTCATAGAAATCCATATTCATAGTGAAGCCTCAGAAATGGTCTTAGTGATTGACAAAAGAATTGTCAAATTAAGGACTAACTCACTAATATGATTGCATTTTCTGTGCCCATGACAATAATTTAAGAAAATTAAAATGAACTCCACTTTTCTTAAGGCAAACCTGTCATGCCCTGCCTCAGATTTCAATAGGACTAAAGAAGAGTCCCTAGAATGTGAGAAATGACTATAACTGTGTAGTGGGCAGCCTCTGAGATAGTCTCAGTGATCCTACTTCCTGGTATTAAGCCCAATCCTTTATTCTTTTCCCCTTAAGTATAGGTCGAACCCAGTGGATCCTGCTTCTAATGAATAGAATTTGATAAAAGCAATGCCATGTTACTTCTTCTTCTTCTTCTTTTTTTTTTTTTTTTGAGTGAGGCGTCATTCTGTCACCCAGGTTGGAGTGCGGTGGCGCAGTCACAGCTCACTACAGCCTTGACCTCCTGCTCAAATGATCTTCTCACCTCAGCCTCCTGGGTAACTGGGATTACAGGCATGTGCCACCATGCCCAGCTAATTTTTTGTATTTTTTATAGAAATGGGTTTCACATGTTTCCCAGGCTGGTCTTGAACTCCTGGACTCGAGCGATCCTCCCACTTGGATTCCTAAAGTGCTGGGATTACAGGCATGAGCCACTGCACCCAGCCACATGTTACTTCTGAGGTTAGGGTGGCTTCTGTCTTGCATGCTCTTTCTTGCCCTCTCTCTGGGAGCCCTTACTCTGGGGGAAGCAAGCTGCCACATTGTCAGTATGTCGTCCTATGGAGAGGCTTATGTGGCAAGCAGCTATCTCCAGATAATAGCTAGGAAGGACCTGAGGCCTGCCAACAACCTCATGAGGGAGTGGAAGCAGTTCCTTCCCAGATCAAGCCATGAGATGATTATAGCCTCAGCCGATGTGGTGATTATAGCCTTGTGAGAGATCCTCAGCCAGAGGATCCAGCTAGATTGTGCTCTGATTCCTGACCCACAGAAACTGAGATAATGAATGCTTTCTGTTTTAAACTGATACATTTGGTGATAATTTATTCCCTAGCAGTGGATAACTAATGCACTGCATATAAAATAAAATAGTGTGTTCTGATGATGAAAATACACAGAAACATGCGTGTGCGTGTGGACACGCACACATACACAGAATGGCTACAAAATCCTTATGTGTGAAGGATAAGAGTTTTTCCTATGCTCTCCTGCATTCTCTGCGCTGATTTTATTTTTTGCCATGTGTTTTTCTGGATATTTTCTTCTATGTTTATGGTAGGGGGACTTTAAAATGGTTCCACAGAATATTAGCAAATAATAAACAGAAGACTTAGGCTCAGGCATAGAGACCACATATGATATTTATTATACAGCATATATTTGGGAGAAGCACTATTGATCTTTCTTATTGAATGCAAATTTTTCCTGTGAGTTTTCATAAAGAGGATTCTCTAAAATGTAGAGAACACCTTCAGTGACATTCCTAACAACATCCTTACCGTAAACAGAACAATGAATTTTAGCCGGCTTTCTTTTCAAGTCTGTCAGTATGGTCTTTATTTGCAGTTTTAAGGACTAGCCTAATTGTAGCACATGGCACCCAAGTGGAACTTACTAGCCTCCAAGGAGAATATCTTGCATATTTGACTTTTTCAACAATATCAAGTGTCATGACAAAGGAGTTCATCAAATTTCTTCTGCAGACGGATGGTTGTCTTTTGGGAATGGTTTAAGTTCTACTTGTGACAAAGGAAAAAATAATTGGCAGGTAACACCATTTTTCCGGCTATATAGTTCTGTGATTTGTTGTCTATAACTTAACTTTTAAGTTATTTGTTCCAAAAAGGTAAATATTCAGCTTGAAAAGCTGCTGAAGGAAGATTAAGTCCAGGCTACATCTCATCCTATTCTGCTATAGGGGTAGCTAAAACCCTTTGCAGAATTAAAAAAAAAAATCTCTTTAGCACAATACAAATTATTAGAGTCATCAGATTATAGATGCCATATACCACATTAATCTAGGAATAGTGGTGTAATGCTGTTTCAGTTATTTATGAGGAAGTACCCGTATTTAAAACTGTTTCCAGAATTGGCAGTTTTTACTGCAGCCTGCACATGGGGAAATAATTCTTACTAAAATCACTTAACACTTCCTTATGAGCTTTGTGTGACACGCGGATTTATGTGCATGTCCTTTTAGTAGGAAATGAGTTTGAATTTTACTTTGGGAAGTAAGATTTATATTGTAAGCGGAAATATAAAAACATATAATAAAACTGTTTTGGCTGGTAATGTCACAGTATCACTAATCAAAGAAAGCACAACAGAGCCATAGAAATATCTTTTTACTTTACAGAATGAAGTAGAAAATGCACTTTAATTGCTGTCAAGAAAAGATAGAAGCAAAATATTGTTTGTGATAGATATCTGTTAGTGTACAGTACAGATTTATCAACCCTTTAAAACTTAATTTAAAATTGGCCGGGCGCGGTGGCTCATGCCTGTAATCCCAGCACTTCGGGAGACTGAGGTGGGTGGATCACGAGGTCAGGAGTTCAAGACCAGCCTGGCCAAGATGGTGAAACCCCGTCTCTACTAAAAAAAAAAAAAAAAAAAAAATTAGGCAGGCATGGGGGCGGGTGCCTGTAATCCCAGCTACTCAGAAAGCTAAGGCAGAGAATTGCTTGAACCTGGGAGGCGGAGGTTGCAGTGAGCCAAGATCGCACCACTGCACTCCAGCCTGGGCAACAGAGTGAGACTCTGTATCAAAAAAAAAAAATAATAATAATTTAAAATTATATTTTCATCCTCGTATGAAAACCCTTGGAGGCTTCTGGCATTCAACTTGTACTTCTTCCATTCTGTCATCTGGCAACTTGCTGAATATTCCTTCTCTCTCACTAAAAGGTTTCTGTGCCTGTCTCACAGTCTTGGTCTTTGCTTCAAGTCTTGCCATCATCTTGGGTGTTTCTAAAATCCATACAGTCACCTAGGGACTCTGTCAAATCATCCAGTGGATGCTTCCCAGTCATTATTCTCCTTAACCTCTTTCTCTCTCCATCCCTTGACACTTATCACCATTCCTGCCTCCTGGAAATACTGTATTTCCTTGGTTCCTAACACCATTCACTCTCCTCCTCTCTTTAATCTCTCTTCTAGGTATAGCAGTATCTCCTTATCCCCAGTTTTTCTTTGCAGTTTCAGTTACCTGTGGCCAACCATGATCTGAGAATATTAAATGGAAAGTTCCATAAATGAAGAATTCATAAGTTATAAGTTGTGAGTCATTCTTAGTAGCTTGATGAACTCTTGTGCCATCCTGCCTGGGATGTGAATCATCCCTTTGTTCAGCATATCCACATTGGATATGCAGGAGGCAGGTCTCGGTTATCACCGTCTTGGTTATCAGATTGACTGTCAATGTACAACAGTGCTTGTGTTCAAGGAACCCTTATTTTACTTCATAATGACCTCAGTGTGCAAGAGTAATGATGGTGGCCTGTTGTTATAATTGCTCTCCTTTATTTATGTATTTTTATTATTAATTTTTTTTTTGAGATGGAGTCTTGCTCTGTTGCCCAGGCTGGAGTGCAGTGGCTCCATCTCGCCTCACTGCAAGCTCCGCCTCCTGGGTTCATGCCATTCTCCTGCCTCAGCCTCCCGAGTAGCTGGGACTACAGGCGTCTGCCACCACACCTGGCTAATATTTTATATTTTTAGTAGAGACAGGGTTTCGCCATGTTAACCAGGATGGTCTCAATCTCCTGACCTTGTGATCCGCCTGGCTCAGCCTCTCAAAGTGCTGGGATTACAGACATGAGCCACTGCACCTGGCCTGCTCTACTTTATTATAAAGTATTGTTGTTAAGTTCTTCCTCTGCCTAATTTAGAAACTAAACTTTATCATAGGTATGTATATATAGGAAAAAACAGTATATATAGGGTTCAGTATTATCTGTGGTTTCGGGCATCCATTGGTGGACAAGAGGGGACTGCTGTACTGCTTTTCAGTTTTCTTTGGGCTTTCATCACTCGGGGTTTTAATCTTGTTTTCTTACTCTAGTTAGGCTACTTGTATGGACCTACCTTTCTAGCTTGATTGACTGTCTTTATGCAGGAGATTCTAAAATATGTATGTCCACCCTTGATTTTTTTTTCAGCTGAATATCATACTAGCTACTAGAAACAGCCATTTGAATATGTCAACAGTATTCAACTTGATAGTCTAAAATTGAACTCTTCACTTCTCTCACCCTACCCTTGCCACCCTCTCTGTTCCATATCAACAAATAGCACAGTTATGTACCCAGTAGCTAAGGGCAGACTTACATGTGTTGTTCATTCTTTTTTTTCTTCTCCCTTACCTCATGCATATAGTAAATCACAAAGGCTTATTGATTCTACCTGCTAAGTATCTCTCAAATCCATTTAATTAGTCCTACCTTACTGATGCTCTCCTTATTATTTCTTTCTTGGATTACTGCAACAATTGCCCTTCCTAGTTCAATATGTTCATGTGGTGGTAATTCCTCTAAAACATTTATGTCCTGGCTTCTAACTGTTCACTGAACAACTTATCATTGTCTTCAAAATTAAGTCCAAGTCCTTCCCGTGACTTTTACTACTCTAAGTAACGGCCCCAGCTTATCTCATTATTCTGCTCTTTTGTAATTTTTGCCCAAAGGCTAAGTTCCATCCAAAGTGAACTTCTTTTAGTTCTATGAAGAGGACTTTCTTTTTCAAACCTCTAGGTCTTGATATAAACCCCTTCAGCCCCTACCCTCCACGCCTTCACTGCCTATACCCTGGCAAGCTCATACTTATTCAGGTCTCTGCTTAGACATCACTTCCTCTGGGAAAACCTTCCTAACGCCTTAAGGTCAGGTAAAATGTTTCTTCTGTGTGTTCACATGGAACCATGTGTCACTCACATCATAACATTTAGCACACCGTGTCCCTCCCACCTCCAGTACTCTAGATGAAAATTATTTTTTATGTGGCAAGAACACTTAACATGAGATCTGTCCTCTTAACAAATTTTAAAATATACAATGCATCATTATTAACTGTAGGCACAATGTTGTATAGCAGATGTCTAGAACCTAATCATCTTGAATAACAAAAACCTTATACTCATTGATTAGTAACTTCTCAGTTCCCCATCCCTCCAGCCCCTGGCAATCACTACTGCACTCCCTGCTTTTATGTGTTTGAATATTTTAGATACCTCATATAAGTGGAATCAAGTTTTTTTATTTGCCAGTTCTTAATTGGATTATTGGCTTCAGGGTGGAGCCCTTGGAGGAACAGGGCCAGGATAACATGCATTGTTAGGGCCTAATAGGCACAGCTGAAGGCAAAGACAAATCCCCAAAATTAAGGGTCCCATTTTATACTGGATCTTAGATCCCCAACAGGAAGGAGATACTATGGGAGAAGACAGCACATACCATGCATTTCATAATAAGGCAACCCAAAGCCAATCAACTTATTTTGTAATCAGCCCATCCCCCATGGGAGTCTCATCTCTTAGTGTGGGGGGTGGGGATGTTTCTGTGTCCAGAGTTGGTTCCTTCCGGTGGGTTCTTCGTCTCACTGACTTCAAGAATGAAGCCGTGGACCTTTGCGGTGAGTGTTACAGCTCTTAAAGGTGGCATGGACCCAAACAGTGAGCAGCAGCAGGATTTATTGTGAAGAGTGAAAGAACAAAGTTTCCACAGCATGGAAGGGGATGCAAGTGGGTTGCCGCTGGTGGCTGGGGTGGCCACCTTTTATTTCCTTATTTGTCCCTGCTCACGTCCTGCTGATTGGTCTGTTTTACAGAGTGCTGATTGGTCCATTTTACAGAGCGCTGATTGGTCCATTTTACAGTGTGCTGATTGGTCCATTTTACAAACCTCTAGGTAGCCACAGAGTGCTGATTGGTGCGTTTTTACAGAGCACAGATTGGTGGATTTTACAAACCTCTAGCTAGCTACAGAGCGCTGATGGCTGTGTTTTTACAGAGCACAGATCGGTACATTTTACAAACCTCTAGCTAGCTACAGAGCACTGATTGGTACGTTTTACAAACCTCTTGTAAGACAGAAAAGTTCTCCAAGTCCCCACTTGACCCAGGAAGTCCAACTGGCTTCACCTCTCATTTGCATATCTTTCAGGTGACCAAGAGCATGCTTCTGTGATTCAAATATGCAAAGAGTTAAGTATCCCTCCTTAACTATTAGTTATCTTTTAAAGTATATTTCCTACCTAGTTGTTACATATCAAAGCTCTCATAATATGAAGTAATTTGATACCCCCAAAACTAAAAACTTAGATAACACAGTGTAAAACAGAACAGAGCCTATGATTTTGAGAGGGAACTCTCTGCTTTTAATTCCTAGGGTTTCATGAAGAAAAAAGGTTTTTTTCTGAAAACAGGTTTTTTCCCAAAATAGGGTCTGTGACACCTCCTTTGTTTTTCCCAAGGAGTCCCAGGCTACCAGAATTTATCTTAAGGCCTCTCATGTGTGCTTTAAGAGTGGCAAGACAAAAAATGGAGAAAAATAATTCAGTCGACTGAGAAGGAGAAAAAAATTTCCAGAAAAATAAGATTCAAGAAGAGAAAAATGTAAAGGCCTTTTAAATATACTTGTAACTTGGATATCCACTTTTAATTAAGCTGAGCACTCTTTAAGAAAATCCTTCTAAATCCCTTGTTACTTGACTTTAGCCACGCCAAGCAGTTAAGATTTTCGGCTTTTGAACTTTACAAAGAGTAACCTCACAGGTGAAACCAAGAAGTCTTAATTAGGTTATGACTTAACTGCGAGTGTACAAGGAATTTTCAAAGGGGTGATAAGCAGCTTTTGAAACTGTCATTGCATTTGGTTGAAAGTGTGAGACAAGACCAGCAGCTCTTTGCAATGGCATGTAATTTCAGATTATCATATACTTACTGTTGCAAGAGCCTGGTATTCAAAGCTGCTACAGCAATTTGGGGTTCTTGGCTTTGGACTGGTTTCCCAGATGTTATAATTCTTTCTGGGACACTTATTTAGAAGTCTACCATCAAGGAAGCCACATGTGAACTTCTTTGACTATTCCTAAATCAGGATCATAACCCATTTTCATATGCCACATTATAGTGACTTTAAAATCTTTTAAGTAGAAACGTTTGCTTGGGTAGTGAGACTTTTTAGAAGCAAAAATACTATTTTGTATCTTTTTTGTCAGTTTAGATTATGTTAAACAAGAAGTCTTTTGGATTATACCAGAATTTACTTGGCTCTTTCTACAAAACTTCTCTAGTCATCAGACCATAGAAAGAGGGCTTGATTAAATTGAATCAAGTAACTTTTTCTATACCCTTCAGTGATTTGACTTTAAGCCACAGTTGGAAGAGAACAGTTTCCTGCCTTTGTCAGGTTCTGGAAAGATTTATTTGTTTCACTACCTATTTCTTCACTTGACACAGAGTAGTGGCACGTTATTGTTTTTTCTTGGGGACTGCAGTGTCTAGAGAAACTCTAATTGTACTTCTCTAGTTGAATCCCAATATTAAAGTCTTTTAAGTATTTTATAAAGGCTTTTAAGTATTATAAAGGCTTTAGCATTTTAAAATCTGACTTTATTCAGAAAACTTTTCCTTTTATAGGAGAATATTAATATTATTTATTTAAAATGAAGGGATATATAGCTGGGAATTATCCTTTAGAAAGTATGTTTTGTAAAGGACTTGTTCTATTTCTGAGTTCTTGTTTCTTTCACATGTTTTAAGAAAGTGCTGAATGATTGATTAAATAAACTTTAGATTGGTTAACACCTGATAGTGAGAAGACTGCTCCTTGGAATTTCTGTTTTAATTTCTCTTTATCCTCTTGTCTAATAACTATGATAGGCAAAATTTATGATCTGTCTCTCTATCTCAACTTACCTTGTTCCAGATGTACATTTTTGATGTCTGTTATTCCAGTTATCATGTATTTAATATAATTTCCTCATTTGCTACAACATGGAAATAGGCTTTTTTACTAAAAATTATAAAGTAATTATGTCTTCTATGTTTATATTCTTAATAATATTGACATATCTGTTAATAATATGTAATGCTAATGAATAATTTAGTTTCCTTAGTGATAGTTTCCATGATGTTATAACTAACATCCCTACCTATGAAAATGTAGGGAGCTGTCTGAAGCCCAGGAAGGTCAGGAAGGTGTTAAGAACCAGGACAATGTATTTAACCTATCACAATCAAAATGCCATTCAGCCTTTGCCCTCAATATTTGACAGCAAATGAATTTGTCATTTTCTCACAAATATCCTGCCTTGAGCTACCACTTGTCTGCCTTGTAACTCATCTTTTCCATGACCTAGTTCTTAATCTGGTTTTTGTCTTTAAGTTGTCACTATAAAATCTCTAACTGGGAGATATCTTTGGTTGCATTGTTCCTCTTATTAGTTTCAACACCTCATATTTATTATTATATCAAAGGGTATGGTCAGGAAGACAAATTGTATTTGCTAGAGGAAAAATAAAATTAGTTCTGTGTGCCCTTGACTCTATATATTTGTAGTGGTTTTGGGGTCAGACAAACTCTGCTTCAAATCCTGCTTCTGCCACTTCTCAAACTCTCTTGTCCCAGGTATAATAATTATAGATAATAGTTATCAAGACCTAACTCTTTGCCAGGTGCTGTGTTACATGATTGATGTATATCATTTTATTTAATGCTCATGACAGTTTAGGAGGAGAGACAGACCACTAACAGAGGTTAAGTAGTTTGCTGACCGTCATGTAGCTGATATCATGTCAGGCAGAGTCAGAATTCAAATGCAGGCTTTCTCGCTCCAGAGAACTGGCTACATGGAGTTTTCCTAGGTATAAAGTAAAAATGATAATATCGTATCTACTTTATAGGATTAGTGTGGTGATTAAGTCATAGAATATCTGAAAAATACATTCTCTTCTGTTTAAAATAAACTTTTATTCACCAAGCATTAGCAGACTCTCAGGGAACATTGCTTTTATCCATTAAACAAAGGTGATCTTTGCTGGAAACCCAGTGGCTTTGTGATACAATTCATTATGCTGGACTAAAAAGCAGAAAGCATTATGGCTTTAGGATGACATGGAAAAACATACACTGAAAAGACTGATAGCCGGATGACCCTCCACAGTATCTAGCAGCATGCCACTGGGCTCTGGATCTGCCAGATTCCTCAGCCTATCAGTCTTTGGGATGATGGTGAGAGAAGTAGCTAAAGGAATCAGAATTACAAAAAGTATCCATAGGATGGTGTGATGGCTTGAAAGTACCAGGACTAAAATGAGAGACAACTTTAAATTCTACACTTGTATTAAGTATCTCCCCGAAAAATAGAGAAGTTTGTTTTTAGTAAAGCTCTTACACTTCTAGTCGACTGGAGGCTAAATGGGAATCACCAGTGTGACATGACTGTTAAAGGAGCTAATGAGTCATAGGTAGCATTGTTTTCTAAAATAAGGAAATTAATAGTACACTGCAGTATCAGACCATGTTGCCGAGTCTGTCCTGCAGACTGTGGCAGAGCAACAGATGAAAGGATTTCTCAGACACAGGTATCCAGTAAAAGAGTGGGCTAGGGGACTGCTGGCACTAGGGGCCCAAGAGAGTTAGCAGCCCCCCTAAGCTGGCAACGCTCACATTTATTTAGTACAGATTTAATGACAAAGGCTCGGAGCAAACACAATTTGTGGGTAATAAACATTGTCGACCCCCTGAGTAGAGAGCATCCTGAGCACGAATCATCAAAGGTTGGTTTCTGGAGACAGGAGTAAACAAATTTATCTAGATAGATTTCTTTACATTCCCTTATTATCTGCCCTCACCCTTTGCCAGGGTAAGAACAGCCGCCTTCAGCTCATTCTTCCCTGAAGCTTTGCAAAACCTCCTGGCCTTCCAAGAAGGTTTGCCTTTTTCCCTATAATTTTTGTAACTTTTCCTACCAGCCTGACTGATCTCCTACATCTCCCCCTTTTCTGATTTTTGCATCAGGTTTTGTTGATTGAAGAGTATAGATGTGTGCAGCAACAGGTTTGTCAGGTGCCACGGTTATAACTCATGTTCTGGCTTTGCATCCTAGAATTAGTAAATAACATAAGACAAACATGAGTATAATCAGTAACATTCTTTTCTAATCAAGGAGTGACATGTAGTATTACTTGGCACCTCAGTTCAATGTGTGCCGTTACTAAGGAACCCCCCACTAAGGGTATGTTAACCCCTTTCAGCTAAGCAGTTATGTTATTAGAGACTGCCCAAGTAACAGGGTGGAAGAAAGGCAGATCTAAGAGATGAGCCTAATAGAGTGTAGCAGGTGCAGGTTGCAGGCAGAGCGAGAGCATAAAAAGGATAAATACCCTATGTGAGTTGTGATGTACAACAGAGAGCATAGCAAGGAACAGATTATCTGAAGTGAATGGTGTCTGTTTCTGGAGCAGGATTCACTCAGCCTCCTGAGTTGTCTTCTTCAGCATTTCCTAGGTAATGTCCGGGGCTTGTGTCATCCAAGGAAGCTGCATCGTCCAGGGCTGCGGGTTCTGCAGGGACATTTCCTTCATTTCTGATACCAGGTTGGGTCCTAGCCACACCATGGTATGGGTTTGATGTGTCGTGCTGGAATCCACAGAGGACCTGAGGGGGTATGAACACAAGCATATTCTCTTCCCCATGTTAGCAATTTGTTTGGACCACTACATACATTACTGTTTACGTCTTTCCATAAAACTGCGGGTTTTATATCTAGAGAGGTTTTAGCAAAGTGCTTTTCTATAGCTAATTGGAATTTATTATTTAAATTTAAGAAATTAAGGGTAAATAAGGCTTGTGCTAGTAGTGTTGCAGGGTCCTTACTCATATTCCCCCTTTTTTGTTTTCTGAGCATATTTTTAAGAGTGGAATGGACACATTCTACTGTGGCCTGTCCTTGAGAGTTATATGGGATGCCTGTGGAATGTTGGATGTTCCACATGTGGCAAAATTGTTGAAATTGTGAGCTGGCATAAGTCGGACCATTACCAGTTTTAATTTTTGTGGGCCACCCCATAAATGCAAAAGTTGAGAGAAGATGTTTAATAACATATTGGTTGGACTTTCCAGGAAGAGCATGTGTGCTAATTAGGTGAGAATAGGTGTCAATGGATACATGTACATATGTAGTTTTAGTTTTCTGAATTCAGGGACATGTGTAACATCTGTTTGCCAAAACTGATTAGGTTCTAGTCCTCTAGGGTTAACACTTGTTGAAGGAGGGGACATGCCTGTGAGCTGGCAATCTGGGCATTGCAGGATAATTTGTTTAGCTAGTCTTTGGGTAAGTTGAAATTGTTCAGTTAAGTTCCTCCAGTTTTGGTGGAAAAATTGATGTGATTGGGTGGCTTGGTCAAGCAGTGAGGTCATAACTTGCAGGTCTGCTTGATTATTACTGTAAGCCAGTGGGCCAGGCAGTGAGCTGTGGGCTTGAATATGTGTGATAAAAATAGGACGTGTACGTTGATCCAGCAATTGCTGAAGTTGAAGAAAAAGTGCACACAGGGTGGGCTCAAGAGTGGACTTAATGAGAGCTGTTTCAAGGTTCTGCAATAAATAGAGTAAGCAGAGTCACTAATAATATTGATAGGCTGAACGGAAAAGGTCTCCAGGGCCAATATTAAGGCTCTAACTTCAGCTCTCTGAGTGTTAGTAAGTCCAGAACGAGTGAGGGAATTATGTGGTCTCCACCAAACGGCCACTTTTCCATTTTTACCAGAGCTGTCAGTAAAAGGTGCTAAAGCTTTAGGTATGGGGGAGTGAACTACTTTTGTAGGCACAACTACAGGAGTACGAGATAAGAACTGAATTAGTTTGTCAGCAGAAAGGGCATGCTCTATATGGCCTGTATAATCAGAGAGTGTTATCTGAAGATCTAGAGATAGGGGCATTATTGCTTCAAATTGCTTTTTACTTAAAGTAATTCTTATGACATCAGGGTCATAACCTAGCAACTGATTGCATCATCTGTGGCCTGTATAGATGAGTTTACTACCTAGCTGGATATAGGGAGATAGTGTTTTAGTCCCGGTATGTGAGCAAAAATCTCATTCTAGGAAGTATAGCCTTGGGGCCATCTGTCCTATTAATCTTGTTGGGGAATGTTTAGTAGGAAAAACAAACAATTGGACTGAATATTTTGGGTCTGTGCAATCTAATTGCCTCTGAGAAATAGTATGCTCTATTTCCTTAATTTCCCTTTTTGCTGCAGGAGTTAAATGCCTGAGAGAGTCTAGGGCTGTATTGCCTTTTGGGATAGAAAACAGGTTTTGTAACTTATCAGTAGTTATGTTCAAGGAGGGGCGAAGCCAATTAATATCACCCAATAATTTTTGATAATCATTTAAGGTGTGTAAGTTGCTAGTATTTAACCTTTTGAGGTCTTATTGACCAGGAAGTTAATATGTGTCCAAGATACTTCCAAGGAGAAGACAATTTTACTTTCTCAGGTACTATGATTAAACTTCCTAACTGTGTGTTCTTTATGACAGAGGCGTATAAACTTAAAAGTACTGGCTCCACTGGGGTTGCTAGTAAAATATCATCCATAAAATGAATAATCTTGCAATTAGGAAATTTTTTTTCTACTGGGGAGCAAAGCCTGATTTACATGATACTGACACATGGTAGGACTGTTTAGCATTCCTTGAGGAAGTACTTTCCAATGAAATTGGCGAGCTGGCCTTTCATTATTGATAGTTGGTATTGTAAATGCAAATTTTTCTGTGTCCTGTTTTGCAAGGGGAATAGTATAAAAGCAGTCTTTTAAGTCAACAATAACTATAGGCCAATCTTGAAGAATCGCTGTGGGGGAAGGGAGGGCCTGTTGAAGGGGCCCCATAGGTTGCAAATTAGCGTTGATAGCCCATAAGTCATGCAAAAGTCTCCATTTGCAAGATCTTTTGGGAATGACAAAAATGGGCGAATTCCAAAGGCTGTTTGATATTCTATATGGTTGGCTTTAAATTGCTCCTCCACTAATTCATGGGCTCATAATTTCTCTCCCTTTAAAGGCTACTGTTCTATCCAAATAGGATTTTGAGAGAGCTATGTCAGGGGTAGGGGAGGAATAACAGTGGCCATTATTAGAAAGGGGTCTGCAGAGTGACCTCAATTAACCCTCTTGTAAATGGGCTAGCGGCTCCATTTTCTCTAATGCTTTTTCTTATCTCTTGATAAGCGTCAAAAGAAATGGGTTCATAGAACTGATTGCCTTGTTGATCTTGTATTACTGGGCAGGCTAAGAGCTCCCCTTCTAATGACACTTGCCTAAGATAGGGTCCCACAGCTGTAGTGTATCCCTTGTCTTTTTTCCAATTTATTGGAGGAGGGGGCTTAGGCAAAACCTCTATTTCCTCTTTGTTATTTTTGCCCAGTAATGGCTTGGCTGAGGGAGAAGGAGGAGGTAGTAAGGTAGGTGATAGTTCTTCCTCCCTTTCCCATTTAGGCTCTTCTGTGTGGAGTGGGATCAAAGCAGCCCTAACTAAAGCCCATAATGTTAGAGTTGTTACTGGGACCCTTTGCCTTTGTGCATGATATTGTTTAAGATTTCTTCCCACTTGTTCCCAGAGTTCTACATCTAGCGTACCTTCTTCTAGGAACCATGGGATATGGGATACAACAGTTTGCATTAGGTCCCTTAATTGAGCCTATGAAACTGAGGCTGTGGTAGCTTTAAGCAGCTGCTTCAATACTTTTATATACTGTTGCTCTTGAGCTGATAACTGTTGTCCCATGATGAAACCCTAGCCTGAATAATTCCCTTAAACTTGGAAATCCCGAGTGGGCACCAATGACTTACTGACTTACTGACTGTGCAGTCTCTTCACTTCCGTTTTAGAGGGTTCCATTGTGATCTGTTGCAGTATTCCTCACATGGGGTACCACCTGCCAAGTCTGTCCTGCAGACTCTGGCCAAGCAACAGATGAAAGAAGTACTCAGACACAGGTATCCAGTGAAAGAGCAGGCTAGGGGACTGCTGGCATTAGGGGCTGAAGAGAGTTAGCAGCCCCCCAAGCCGGCGATGCTCACATTTATTTAGTACAGATTTAATGACAAAGGCTTGGAGCAAACACAATTTGTGGGTAACAAACATTGTTGACTCCCTGAGTAGAGAGCAGTCCTGAGTGTGAATGATCAAAGGTTGGTTTCTGGAGACAGGAGTAAACAAATTTATCTAGATAGGTTTCTTTACATTCCCTTATTATCTGCCCTCGCCCTTTGCCCCAGGGTAAGAACAGCTGCCTTCAGCTCATTCTTCCCCAAAGCTTTGCAAAGCTTCCCGGCCTTCCAAGAAAGTTAGTGTCTTTCCCTATAATTTTTATAACTTTTCCCACAACCCTGACCTATCTCCTACACCATGTCTAGCACATTTTCACCACATCTGAAGTCTATATTCTTGAAGGTTCATTGGCCATTTGATTATATTTGGAGGCCAGACCACTTGAATAAAGGCTTTTCTGACCATTTTATTTCAGGAATTGTTCAATCTGGGTTTTAGCTTGGGGAATATTATCACTATCTTCAAATACTTGAAGAGCTGTCATGTATAATTGGGAGTAGACTTAATCTGTATAGTGCTGGAGCACAGAAAGAGGAAGGATGAATGGATCATAGTTATAGAGCTTCAGTTGGGGCTTAATATAAGCAATAACTTTTTAACTGTTAGAGCCACGTAAAACTAAAGTGCCTGCTTTGTTGGTAAAGCAATGAGTTCCTTACTGGTAGAAGTGTTCGAGAAACTGTGAGATAGACTGCCTATCAGGGAGAATATAGATAAGATTTCTGCTTTGAGTGATTGGTTAAACCTTCTGACTTCTAATACCTCTACCTAGTCCAAAATTCTTTAGTATTACAAAAAAGATACAAGTGTTTGCAATAGAGCAAAGTATTGCCTCAAAATGAAATCTAAATGAAGAGAAAATGGGCTCTACTACAAAAATTACCTTTTCAAGAGATGTTCACTCATATATGGAATTGCAAAGAAAAAAAATGTAGGTATCATAGAAGCAGAGAGTAGAACAGTGATTACCAGAGATAGGGGGAGGAAAGAATGGGGAGAGGTTGGTCAAAGATCAGAGAGTTACAATTAGATAGGAGGAGTAAGTTGTGGTGTTCTATTGCACAGTAGGGTGATGATGGTTAACAGTAAGGTATTGTATATTACACAATAGCTAGAAGAGAGCCTTTGAATGTTCTCATCACAAAGAAAGGATAAATGCATGAGTTGATGGATACACCAAATACCCTGACTTGATCATTATGCAATATATATATGTATCAAAACACTAAATTGTACCCTGTAAATATGTAGAATTACAATATGCCAATGAAAAATTTAAAAATTTCATTTTAATGTATAAATAGGAATGTGAGTTCATTCTTTTAAGGTGAGACTACAAATGTCAGAGAAACCAGATGTGTGGGTCAGCTAAAATAGTTTCCCCGAAGAATACAAAATGATCAGAAGGTTCCAGGGTGATTGTGAATCTGAATAAGGGAAATGGGTGCACTACTGAGTGGCTAATGACATCAGGTTCTAATGTATCCATGTTCACAAAAGGGAGATGTCTGGTAGGCAAACTGAGTCTACACACTGGCTTCACGTTAGGTACAGGAAAATATGGTTACTGCTAAGAAACCCCCATACTCTTGTTTTCTAACCTTTTTTTTTTTTCAAATTAAATGCATTAAAAAAGAATACCTTCTACCTTTTCTACATTATGTAATTATTTAATCTACTTCCCTACATATACTTGACAAATTATTGAGATGGCATCTTAATATTTTCTGCTTAGCTCATTCTGGGAGAAGACCTTTTCCTCTTAAAAATTATCTTGTGTGCTTATCCCTTTCAGGAAAAATCACAGAACAAATTCCTCAGTCACAATCTCTCCTGGGAGATAAACTGTGAATAGAATGACTCTTCTTTTACTTGTTCTGTCATATTGCCAAATAGAACACAGAGCGTATTCACATATTATGTATTTTGTTTAGAAGCTCAGCTATCAAAGACTTGAGCTATACAAATTTCCCGGAGAAGGTATTTTGACCCCTTCCATATGCTACCTCATTTTCCCTGGCCAATGATATCCTTAATCTATTATTCTAAAGCAGATTAACAGATCTCATTTTTAAATTCTTATTATAAAGTTGAATAAATACTATGCAGTTAAAGGAGTTGCATCATAAACCACCTCAATGTTTAGAAGCTTGAAACAGCAGCCATTTTATTTGATTGCTGATCTGTGGGCCAGCAATTCAGGCTGGGCTTAGCTGGATATTCTTTTGCCCATCTCAAGCAGCTGTTTTCTGACATGCTTTAAGATGACCTTACTCACATGTTTGGTGGTTCTGGCTGTTTGCAGGACTACAAGTCTCTGGTAGGCTTTGCAGGTTTGTTTACATGGTGGCAGCCTCCTAAAAGTAGCAAGAAAGAGTTCCCAGCACCAAGAGGGCAAGATCCAGTGCACGAGCAATTCTTAAACTTCTGTTTGTGTCATGTTGGCTAATACCTCTTTGGCCAAAGTAAGTCCCATGGCCAAGTTCACAGTCTGTGAGGAAGAGGGCCATGTAGGGTCATGGATACAGCGAGGTGTAATACACTAGGAGTCACTGCTGTAGCCTGTATCACAGTTTGCACATGAATTTATAGGTTGGTGCAAAAGTAATTGTGGTTTTTGTCATTACTTCCAGTGGCAAAAACTGCAATTACTTTTGGACCAACCGTGTGTGTCTGTGTGTATGTGTGTGTGTGTGTGTATATATATATATATATGGTTGGCATTTAATATTTGGCTTTGATCAACATAATATGAGGATTTACTTTATATATAAGTAACAAAGAGTAGTGTGAACAGGAGGGAATTAATCTACATTGAGAACTTATGATATGCCAAGAACTTTACATATGTTATCTCATTTAATTTTGTAAACTCAGAGTGAAAAAAACTGAGATACAAGGAAGGTAAATAACTTGTCCAAGGTCACAGTTAGCACTTTACACTCCAGTCTATGGGACTCAACAAGCATTAAAAAAATCAAAAAAGAACAGAATAAAAAATATCAGTAAAGCATATATTAATAATAGGTACTTTTTCATAAACTGTATTTGCTTTTTTGTGTTGGCTCACAATGCATAATAGAATTCTTGCCATGAATTGTTTGTTTTTGTTTTTAAACTGGAAAGCCACTGTTACCCCATATAGACTCCCATAAGCATGTGAAACCAGAATGGTCAGAACCAGAGGGGATTAAAAGTATATCGTGGCTGAGTGGGGTGGCTCACACCTGTAATCCCAGCACTTTGGGAGGCCTAGGCGGGTGGGTCACTTGAGGTCAGGAGTTTGAGGCCAGCCTGGCCAACATGGTGAAACCCCGTCTCTACTAAAAGTACAAAAATTAGTCAGGTGCAGTGGTACACGTCTGTAGTCCCAGCTATTCGGGAGGCTGAGGCATGAGAATCGCTTAAACCCGGGATGTGGAGGTTTCAGTGAGCTGAGATGACGTCACTGCACTCCAGCCTGGGCGACAGAGTGAGACTCCGTAACAACAACAACCACCACCACCACCACCACAACAACAACAACAACAAAAGCATATCATTAGTTTCCCAATCCTGATTTAGCTGAAAGGTGTACCATGACTACTATATTACATTGAGATAGTGTTTTCATCAGATGAACACCTGACTCTTTCCACTGCAGTTAATCTCCTTTTATCAATATCTGCTAACATTTCTTTGTGACTTACAGAAAATCATTATCATAGGGAGAGATTTGAATTCTGGGTGGAATAAATTAGAACATCAATTTCCCCTATTGATAGACCCTTGTAGGAACCAATAACTAGTACAAGAGACACTTAAACAATTTGGATGTAATGCCTTGTGTTTGAACCAAAGCATTTATTACTCAAATATTTAGTCCAAAGAGGTAAAGGAAAAGTATTATTTTGTAATCTATTTTTTTTTTGTTAATCTCATTTGTCTTCAGTCATGCAAAATGGAACGTTTGTTTTAAAATCAGCCCACATACCGAAATGTCTTTTATTTGCAAAATGAAACCATGCCATTAAATGTTGAAGGAGAAAGATTCTTTTAAAGAAATATCAATGAAATGGGAGCATTTCCAATAGAAATTTGAGCTGAAATAAGTTCCTGTGTGATGGCTTTATTTGCAACTTCTCTCTTTGAGATTTTTTTTTGTACTTACCTAACATGCAAAAAGATTGCATATTAATAAACTGGGAATCATTTGATAGAAAACAATGGGAGGGAAATGTCCATAAGTTCCTACATATCTCTACATGCAAAGAGGTCAAACGGTTGCTTGAAATTCTCAAGAATGTTTTATAGATTGAATAGAGATTTTTTTAAAGCCGTTATCTTCTGTGCTCACCAAGTAAAGTGTGGGCTAGAAAGTTATTTTAAAGTCATTTTATTGCAAGAAAAACAGCAGGATCCTGCCAAAGCCCAAAAGCCAGTAAAATTGCAATGAAACATTGAAAATTACAAGGTCAAAGCTTTATATTTATATGAAAGTAATATTTGAACCAAAAAAGGTGATATACTTTTTTAAAAATTTGGCCTATTCCAAAGAAACACTGAAAAACAAAATAGTTGGGTTATTCATCATTGTATATTTTGATTGTTACCCCAAATTTAAGAAATTATTAATGAAGAGCATAACTTTTTACATATTAATTATGATATTCATTTAAAAAGTGCTTGCAAAAAATAATTGTGGATGATTATTTCTTACTGATTTTATTTTCAAATGTTTGTGTATGGAACATTGTTTTGGAAGGAAAGATTTAGCAGCATCACTCAGCTTATAATTAGTGTCAGATATGTTAATAAAAACTAATCAAGATGTTGGTAAGCAAATGCTAGAAACTGAAAATGAAGGTGATTAAAAGAAAGTAATTTCTGAAACAAGCTAGGATTAACTGAGGATGGAATCCCAACAGGATTTCTGCTTTTGTTCATTGGCCTTGCCCGTCACTGCTGACATAATATGTCATGCTGAAAGAACAAACCTTCAGTGAGGGGTCCAGAGGACATACTTCAAGTTGAAAGTTCTATGTTTGTTGGTTCAACAATGCTGAGTTAATTACATTTTATAATTCTGCTATACTTGAATTCTAAATTGCAGTCCCACGTCTTGTCTTAAATTGCTATTATTATTTTTTTGGTCACACATTTTATTGGGAAAGAATCAAAGTCTGAATGAATGATATTTATTCTAGTGGGCTCTGAGATGTAATACACCAGGAAAGAAAAATTACTGATTAAAGTGAAGAAAATGACTATGAAGTTATTCTATTCAGTTGTCTTAACAAAGATGAATGTGTTTTAATTAATTTTTTTGTGTAAATGTAAATTGTTAATGTTAAAATGATAGAGGTTAAAAAATCAACTGATTACAGAAATTTTTGAAAATACAGAAAAATATAAAGAAGAAATAAAAATCATCTACAGTTAATGTACTTAGAAGTACTCATGATTAAGTTTTTGATATAAAGTATTTTTCTTTTCCTTTTGCATTCTCTTTTGAATGATAGTATAACTGGATATAGGATTAGAATTTGACTATTATTTTCCATCAGCACTTTGAAGACATTACTTTGTTGTCCTATGGCATCTATTATTGCTGATGTCTTTATGATTTTTTTCCTTCCATTACTGCTTTTAAGATCTCCTTGTATTTGAAGTTCTGCACTTCACTACAGTACATCTAAATGTGGATTTCTTTTCATTTGTCTTCCTTAGAACTTCGTGGTATTCCTAAATTTTAGAATCAATATCTTTCAGACTATTGGAAAATTCTCAACCATTATCTCTTTAACTATTACCTCTCACTCACTTCTGTAACATCCTTTCTGGAATTTCAATGAGACATAAATTGAACCATCTCATCCTATTCTCAGTTTCTCTTAATCATTCTGTCTTATCCTTCACCTTTCTATTACTCTGTGCATATTGATGTTATCCACAGGTGTTTTCCAGTTCACTAATTCTCTTTTCAGAACTCCAAACTGAACTTCTGCTGTTTAACCTACCAATTAGATTTTAAATTTAAGGCTATATTTTTTTATTTCCATAAGTTTTATTTTATTCTTTTTTAAGTCATATTTTCTCCCTTCTATACAGTTATGGGCTAAAGGGCTAAATCATGTCCCCATCTCCCAAATTCTTTCGTTGAAGCCCCAGCCCCCAGTATCTCAGAATGTGATTATATTTGGCTACAGGGTCTTTAAAGAGATGATTAAGGTAAAATGAGGTCATATGGATAGGCCCCAATCCAATATGACTTGTGTCTTTATAAGAAGAGTTAAGGCACCAGACACAAGCACACATAGAGAGAAGACAGTGTGAACACACACCAAGAAGGTGGCCATCTGCCAGTCAAGGAGAGAGCCTCAGAAGAAACCACACCTGCCAACACCTTGATCTCAGACTTCTAGTCTCCAGAACTGTGAGAAAATAAATTTCTGTTGGTTTAGTTACCCAGTACATGGGATATTTCTTATGGCACACTCACCAAGTCATGCACATGCTAGAGTGATTTTTTAATGTGACTTTTATCATTTTTTGATGTCTTTAATTCTGTTTAACATATTTTAATCTATTTTCTAGCTTTTTGTTTCTGTTATCTTGCCCCTATGATACTCACATTGTCTTGTTTAGAATGTACATTTTACTGTGAATTAACCTCTCAATGAAGCTTTTAGTTAGTTTTTTTCCCCCTTGGGAGTCTTATGTGCCCTGAGTCAGTTTAAAACATATTAATCAAATGGACAAAAAATTGAGTATTATTTTAATTTGTGTTATTTTAGGTACTAATGAGTTAGAACTTTTTCATGTGCTTGTTAGCATATGCATTTCTTCTTTCGTAAAGTTAGGAGCAGTGTTCATATTTATCCCTATAAAATAAAAACATGTACATTAATCATGGACTACATTTTGTTCTGATGATTCAGTGTTATCGATTTCTGAGCTCTGTAATATCTGCAAGTTATAAGTCTTTCTTGGCTTCCTCCAGGAAGTTGAAAATTAATATTTATTTCTATATTTGTCAGGAAAACACATGAATGTTTGAAGATGGGGTGGGATCTTGTTTTTAACTCTATATAATATCTGCAGTTAATCATGGCAAACCACCAGTTTCAATTTGTCAGGGTATTGTTATCATATTCTAATTTTGTATCAACTAAAATAATATATTTCTTTTTGGTTGAAATGCCTTTAGAATCTTAGAACAAGCCTTAGGAAAGACATTACTGCCTATGGAAAACATGAAAATTTGAAATATTGTAATAGAAATGTTTCATTTAAATATCTTTTTATAATAGAGTAAAATAAGATACTGTGTGGTAATAAGCCTTCACAGAATTGGGCACGTTGGATTCACCTATATATTAAAAAATGTGTGTATGTATTAGATGCCTGGCAGCATCTAGTAAAATGAGATCTACATGTGTGAATTTGTGTTATTTAACCCTTGGCTTAAAAGTACCACTCACAGAAGTGGAAGTGTGAGTGTTAAGGTTTTGCTTATGTCCATATATATCACACACATTTTTCATATTTTAATGACCAAAAATTTGG
Source organism: Pan troglodytes (assembly GCF_028858775.2). Taxonomy (NCBI): domain Eukaryota; kingdom Metazoa; phylum Chordata; class Mammalia; order Primates; family Hominidae; genus Pan; species Pan troglodytes. The sequence continues at coordinate 51,868,424 of NC_072408.2, read as the reverse complement.
CAGTGTTACAATTAAATTACATTCATATGGTAGTGCTTTATTTCTTCTCCTTCAGGGAAGCTGTTATTAAATTGCAGCAAATTAGAATGAAAGTATGTAGTCTTGAGAACATATGGACTGTAATGCATTGGAAAATTCTACAAAGAACAGCATCAAGTATTTCAATGGTTAGCAATGGGAATTGCATGGTGATAGGTTGGGGTGTGTCAGTAAGAGTTTTGTGGGTACAATGTATGTTATTTGGGTGATGGATACCCTAAAAGCCTCTGATTTCACCACGCTGCACTGTATCCATGGAACAAAATTAATGTTTACCCCATAAATTTATACAAATATTAAAAAACAAAATGAAATAAATATGAGGCTGCTCTGAATGATCGTTGGTATTTTGCAAAACCTTTACAAGTATGTATTTAAGTGTTTGCTAAACATAATATGTAAATAAGAAACCACTGCTTTTTAATTATAAGCACCTTTTCCTTATGAGTTTCTAAGTTGTAGATAGGAAATAGCTGTCACCTCAGAACACAACTCCAGTTGATAGGTAGTGACTAAGTGGGGCAATGTTTTCAAAAGGATTCAAAAACCCTCCCTATACTCAGTGAGAAACTATCATTTTTCAATAAGTTATGTTTACTGTGGGCAAGGGAAAAGGGAGCGGTGGTACCAGTATGAGGCATTTACTGACTCTTCTCCAAGTGCTAATAAGATAGCACATGTCATGTTCAATTTTTTATTGGTCCTGATGAAATATTTAAAAAGTAGGTGTACAAATAGATAAAACTTTATGCCTTCCAACTTTATATTTCTGGGACAGGTTTTCAGAATCTGTTCCTCTTGGGCGTATGTTTATATTATTCATTGCTTTCTAGTCACTGTGCTTGATTCAGACCTCCCTGGAATGGGAAGTAGGCTGACAGGTAGTTTTGCAGTTATGCTTTCCTGATGACTCATTTGTATTTGAAATTTAGTTTTGGTTTCATAAATATAAGACCTAGAATCTCTCTACTGCTACATTTTTTTTAAAACTGCAATCTTATTCTACATTCTATAATTTGTTCTACCCGTGGCTGGTTTCTCTCTTTTTTCAAAGAATGGTTGATATCTGTGAAAGCAGAGTAACATTTGGATATTAGAAATTTCAATTGCAAGATTCCAATCAGAGATCGATGACCTCTTTTAATTCAAATGTATTTATTTTTCTGGACAATTGTTTTCTCTGTTAGGGGATGCTGTACTTAGCTGTTTAAGCCTTATGAGAATGTCATAGCTCTTGTTAGGAATCCTAGATCCATAAAATCTGTTCCTCTGTTCCTCCAGATAATTATTATTAATTATTGTTATTATTTTAATTTATGCCTAAAATTTTAGCCTCAAACAATAATCTGGAGTAATTGATCTTCATTTAAGAACTTAGATCTTAAAATCTGTCTTATCTTGTGGATCAGTGGCATTTTCTGACTCTGAAACAAATGTTTATTTCTGTGTTATTTCTGCATACCTTCCATACAATGCCTTTGAATAAGACAGTGACTGTATTATCTACTAGCTCTCAGATGGCATTTTAGACTATATTTCTAAAATGGGAAACATGCCCTTTGGTAAGATTTAAACTAGTACATAAATCAAGGCCAGCATTTCCTAATATGGAAGCTGATCTGCCTTAGGAAATATTAATTATAAGAAAATTGATTTAAAAAACTCTTAAAGATAGTTCTTGAAGTAGAGGATATTAGAGCAACGGATCATCATCCTTTAGTCTAGAACTCTGTCATTCCTGGCAGCTGTTAACCATCTGCCTGCTTTCAACCCACGTGAAAAATGTAGATGAGCACAGGAATTGAGGGTCAAATGAATCTGAGGTCTTTTTTCTTGCAGTTTAAAAACTTAGACTTTACACTATTTTATTATCCAAAAATGACTTTAAGGTAACTCCAGATTTCCTTTTAAGATACTATCATGGGACATTTCACTATCCTTTGAAGTTTTAGAAAAAAGATGGAATTGAGCACTACTGGCTTTTAATCTAAAAGGAGAGGGCATTTATAAAGTGATCTTGTATTTTAATGTTTTCATACCTCACACCGTAAAAGATTTTTTATATAACTTATGATATCATGGTCCATTCCTCTGAAATATATACATTTAATAGGATTTGTGTGCCTCTTTAATTCTTTAACATTAATTAGGATTTAGTGTGCTGGATCTTTCATCCAAAGATCTCAAAGCATCTTGCCTGTCTATATTAGCTCATTATTTTTTCAGTATGTCCCTGTGAGGTAGCTGTTAAGTATTATTCCTTATTTTACAAATGAGGTACAGATGAAGCTGAGAGAGGCATAAGAGACCTGCCCAAAGTCCTCGAGCATGTTAATATTAGAAAAGCAATAAAGGCACAGTCCTCTGATTTGAGAGATTTTCAACCTTTCCTTGGAATATATCCCTAATTCCATTCTAAAATGCTACATTGTCCATGGAAATTAGCATATTATTATATGCTGGTGCTTTAGGAAATTAAAGTGGACTTAAGAATTTAATAAAATATCACTGTGTCTCTACTATACTTTGATTAGGTTTTCAGGGAAATATGTGTGATCAGTGTCCTGTCACACAAAGCTAGGTATTTCCGTTTGCCCTGTCATATGGGGAGCACTGAAAGAGGGCCTCAGAAATAGTAGCCAGAGAATATGGTGACTGCAAGTGTGGGTGACACTAGCGATGATTTTCTTACTGGTGGAGAACCTTGCAAGCTCAGAGGTTTCTCTTTTAATGATCAAGTCATGCATCCTTTAAATTCCTCCAATTATAAAGTCGTCGGAATGTTAGTATTATTAGGGGCCTTAGGATTTTCTGAGAAAAACTTCCACACAATATAGGATTTTGTTTCAAAACATCCTTGACAAATCGTCACATAGTCTCCATTTGAGCACCTCGGGAGATAAGAAATTGTCCAAGAAATTTTGTTCCACTGGATAATAATTGTAATAACCAATCCACAAATATTTATTGTTATCTATCTATCTATCTATCTATCTATCTCTGTCTATCTATCTGTCCAAAATGAAAGAAATATAAGATATTGTCCCTGACCTCCTCAAGGACCTCGGCCAAGTAACTTGATTTCAATCTGTTTCCTAATGTATATAATGAGGAACTGGCTTGTTTTGAGGATTAAAGGAATCAAATATAAATCACTTAGGAAAGAGACTGCTACATAATATATGCTCAGTAAATATTAGTTCTAATTATTATCTACGGACAAAATGAGAGAGAGAGAGAGCAAGAGTGAGAGCAAGAGAGAGATTGCTTATTACATCTTATTTTGTTTTCCATACTATCATCTTAAATGAGACCGTCATCCATTCTCATTTGAATGACGGCAGCAGCCTCCAAACTGCTCTCTCCGTTTCCAGTCTCAGCCTTTGTGACCCATTTTCCACACTGAAGCCAAACTGAACTTAATGCAAGTTTGGGAGGCCTAGGCGGACGGTTTGCTCGAGCCCAGGAGTTTGAGACCAGCCTGGGCAACATGGTGAAACCCCATCTCTACCAAAAAATATACAAAAATTAGCTGGGAGTGGTGGCACATGCCTGTAGTCCCAGCTACTCAGGAGGCTGAGGTGGGAGGATCACTTGAGCCTGGGAGGTGGAGGTTGCAGTGAGGTGAGATCGCACCACTGCACTCCAGTACACTCCAGTCTGGGTGAATGAGTAAGATCCTGTCTCCAAAAAAAAAAAGGCAAGTCTGAGCATAATAACCACTGTCTTAAAATTCATTGCTCTCCATGTACTTCTGAATTAGTTTATTTTAATTTTAACTTAATTTAATTAATTTGTTTAATTTAGAGATGAGGTCTCACTGTATTGCCCAGGTTAGAATGCAGTGGTGTGTTTCTAACTGCAGCCTCCATTTCCCAGGCTCAAGTGATCTCCCACCTCAGCCTCCCAAGTAGCTGGGACTACAGGTGCATGCCATCCTGCCTGGCTAATTTCTTTTTTGTTTTTTAAACTTTTTGTAGACACGGGGTCTCACCATGTTGCCCAGGCTGGTTTCGAACTCCTGGGTTCAAGCAATCTTTCCATCTCAGCCTCTCAAAGTGTTGGGATTATAGGCATAAGCCACCATGCCCAAACTGACTGCTTCTTCAGGCTTGTTTATACCACATATGTCCTCTGATTTTGTGTCCAAATTCTGAAATAGACAGTGTTCCAGCTCTTCATGCTCTCTCAGGTATGCATGTGTCCAGGTCTGGCCCAGGCCCCCAGCTTCACTTCCTGCTTGAGCTGTGGCACAAGTTGCATTATCGGACCCCATTTTGCTTCCTTTCCTCAGGCTATGTTCGACTCATCATTCAAGGTTCGGTTTATATGCCAACTCCAAGAAGTCTTCCCTGATCCCTTAGGTGTAATAACCTTTATGTCCTTGTTCATCTTTAAACCCAAGAGGCTTGAGGTTAAAGACTACATCTTGTTCACTGGTATTTCCCCAGAGTCCAAATCTTGGCACAAGGAAGATACTCACTAAATATATATTGAATGAATAACAATACACAGCAGTGTGGAACAAATGTTCAGTAGTTCAGACAAAAAGTGCAAGAAAAGCTACAGAAAGTAGACACTGCCTTGATTATGTAGGCAGAGAAAAGGTCACATAAATGTGATACTTTAGCTAAAGTCTTTTGCTTGGTCTTTCTGGAATAAAGACATTCAAGTAAACCTCTAGGGCATCAGTTAGACAAACTGTAGTCTTTGTGCCAGAATGCAATCCCAACTGAGCTACTTCCTGGCTATAAAATATTGTACATCTGTAAAATGGATGTTATAGTAACACCTACTTTACAGATGTGTTGAGAGAATTTTATAGTATGAAATGTGAAACACCTGGCACAGTGCCTGGCACATAAGGGATGCTCAACAACGGGTGTTTGTTACACTTATCATTATCACTTGTACTATATGCCTCAGCTCAATTCAAGGGATCCTTAACTCTTTCAAGGGACAGATTACATAGATGTAAGCATTTCCTAAGCCTAATGATTGAGCACACATATATCCCTGGTGCACTAGACTCTTGTGTTAGGGTTTGGGATTGAGAGGAGAGACTTGGAGAAGATGGAGGGGGGTGGAAGATATGAGGAGAAAATGGGAGGGAGGTGAAAAAAACATCACTATGTATCTATCTCAGGCAGGCAGCAGATATAGAATTGTTTATATTAAATTAAAAACCACCTATAATTCAGACTTTTTTTCTCTTTTTTCTCTTTTTTTTTTGAGACAGGGTCTCACTCTTTTGCCCAGGCTGGAGTGCAGTGGTACAATCTTGGCTCACTGCAGCCTCAACCTCCAGGGCTCAAGTGATTCTCCCAACTCAGCCTGTTGAGTAGATGGGACTACAGGCATGTGCCACCATACTCACCTAATTTTTGTATTTTTTGTAGAGACAAGGTTTTGCCATGTCGTACAGGCTGGTCTTGAACTCCTGGGCTCAAGTGTTCCACCCACCTCAGCCTCCCATAGTGCTGGGATTATGGGTGTGAGCAACTGTGTCTGGACAAGATTTTTATTTTCTTTCAAAGCTCATGAGAATGTTTTCATGAGAATGGAGATGTTAATGTAGAATATTTTGATGTTCTTAATCCTGCTAAGTCAGGGACCAACCTGAGTCCATGGAAGTCCTATAAATGTCTTCTGGTTCAGGTCAGCAATGCCAAATTTCATACTTGCAACTTGTCTGTTTTTGAGGAAAGGGACCATCGTATTAAAAGTTTCCATGCTCTTTCCAGAGGTAAAGAAACATTGTTATTTTTGTGCTTTCTCCAGTCAGAACTAAGGCAGTGAGCTACATCTCTGAGGAATGGAGGCATGTTTATTAATAATAGACCCCTTAAAATATTTGGTGACTATAGAATATCATGATTCAACAAGAAAAGTCTTTATCTTATATTCCTATTTCTCATTATAATAAAAAAGAGTTTCCTAAGTGATTTTAAGCCTAGCATTTGATGATGGCCAAAATTTTTTTCCCATGGAATAACTTTTGTGCAAACTTTAAGCTTTGTTATTTTGGAGGATCAGAGATTGGAAAGCAAAACAAACATGCAAATAAACAACATCAACAAAACAGTAGTAAAATCCAGGATTTTGTTTATTAGCAATAGTTACATGGTCCAAACATTTCATATAGTTTTTTCTTTTTTATCTAGTAGTGTATTTTATAGCTACTATTCCTTTTCAATTAATTGAAAGAAAGGTTTATAATTATCCTTTTCTCATAGTGAATATATATGCTCAAGAGAAATCATGTTTTGCATTTATTTATTTAACATATTATGTTTGATGGAAAATGGTCTTCGTTGGACTGGGAAGAGGAATTGGGATGGGAGATGAAGGAAGAAGTGAACTTTTGATGAGTGCCTATTGTGTGCCAGAAGCACTACCTGTGATAATGAGAATATCATGTGTTATCTCATCCAATCCAACAGCAATCTTATATGTTAGAAGCATTATCTTTATTATAGGTGAGAAAATTGAAGCTTCAGAAATTAAGGAATTCGGTCGGGTGTGGTGGCTCATGCTTGTAATCCCAGCACTTTGGGAGGCTGAGGCGGGTGGATCACGAAGTCAGGAGATCGAGATCATGCTGGCAAATATGGTGAAACCCCATCTCTACTAAAATACAATTAGTTGGGTGTGGTGGTGCATGCCTGTAGTCCCAGTTACTCAGGAGGCTGAGGGAGGGGAATCGCTTGGACCCGGGAGGCGGAGGTTGCAGTGAGCCGAGATTGCACCACTGCACTCCAGCAAGGCTCTGTCTTAAAAAAAAAAAAAAAAAGGAAATTAAGGAATTTGCTGAAGGCCGCAGAGCTTGCAAAACTGGCCTTTAAACTTTGACTCTGAAGCCTGTGGTTTTTTTCCCTCTGACTAGATACCTTTTGTAAAACCTGGTATCTCCTAAAGGTGATTGATTTTAGATGCCTTAGGGTTTACACAGGGATTGACATTGTTGTTACCAGATAGATTGGAACTCTCTCTCCATACTCTTTGAAGCACTGTAAAGAAGCCATCGCTAGTGATTACTTGTCTTCTTGTTTTTTAAAATTTTTAAGTCAATAGTTTTTGGGGAACAGGTGGTGTTTGGTTGCATGGAAAAGTTCTTAGTGGTGATTTCTGAGATTTTAGTGTACTCATCACCTGAGCAATATACACTGTACCCAATATGTAGTCTTTCATCTCTCACCTCCCTCCCATTAGAAATTGCTAGCTAGTGATCTGGACTTTGTATGATCTGTGGAATACTGAATGCTCAGATATCACAGGCTACAAGAAAACAGACTAATAATCCCCACATTACCAAAACAATAACAGTAATATGATAAATTTCCAGATTATAAAATTAACAACCGATGTGATTTTAATGAATCATCTCTGAAAACTCCTTGTTCTGGAGTTTTGTCTCCAAATAAACTCCAAATATATTCTCTGGACAACTTTCACAATTACTGTAGAAGTCACAAGAAAGCTTGTAGAACTTTGTCTCATTCCCCTGGATTTTAACTAGGGTTATGTATGAGCCTGTCTTAATGTGTTGCAGAATTTAACCTGAAACAAATATAGGTAATATTAAAAAAAAATGACAACAGAAATCTTTTACTGTTTCATGCTGATTGTAAAAGTAATACAAGCTTATTGAAGAAAAAATATAGAACAAGTAAAACATTTAGAAAAAATGAAAGTTATTCATGATTCTATTATCCAAGTAAACACTATTAATGTTTTAGCGCATTTTCTTACAGTGATTTTGGTATATACTATGCTTTCTAAAGTTGAGATTGTTTCCTAGATACAGTTTTATTTCATTTTCACTTAAAAGTTAATGAATCCATTTTCACTGAAACGTATCATTAAAATTTTAAAGAAACATTATTGGCTGGGGCCAGTGGCTCACACCTGTAATCCCAGCCCTTTGGGAGGCCGAGGTGGGCAGATCACAAGGTCAGGAGATCAAGACCACCCTGGATAACACGGTGAAACCCTGTCTCTACTAAAAATACAAAAAATTAGCTGGGCGTGGTGGCGGGCGCCTGTAGTCCCAGCTACTTGGGAGGCTGAGGCAGGAGAATGGCGTGAACCTGGGAGGAGGAGCTTGCAGTGAGCTGAGATCACGCCACTGCACTCCAGCCTGGGCCACAGAGCAAGACTCCATCTCAATAAATAAATAAATAAATAAATAAATAAATTTAGGGAATGTCTGTGGGATTTTCTCCCAGCATGATCCTTTCTTCTGTTGTCTACTATGGTTACTATAGGAGCAGCCATCATCTTATATAACCATATCCCAGTGGCAATCTTTAGTTGGATCAGAGATGGGCACTTGACTCAAAATGAGCTTAGTGGAGCACTACCTTAGGAAAAAAATTTTAACTTGGAACCTCCCTGGTAGCTGAAGCAGTGGGAACTTTCACTGGGCATATTTGTTGGTGTCAGTAAGAGGAAATTAAGTTGACAATATAGAGAGCAGATACAAGAGTCAGAAAAAATATCCAGACAGTGCCTGTGATTCCAGTTGTTCTGGCGACTCAGTCTTAAGCCAGTAGATTCTTTTTGTTGACGCTGGTTTGAGTTGGATTTCTGTGGCATTTTACAAAATGTTCTAATACATTTGCTTTAGAAGGGTAAAGATTAAAAATCTGAGGCCCTGAGAGATTGGGTAAGCTGGAAAGTGGTAGAACTAACATAGAACCCAGATATATTTGACTCCAAAACCTGCATATGCAACCATTAAGATTCATAGTCTTGAAGCAGAGTATTTCTGGAACTTCTCTCTCCATGTGGTTCTCTCCAACAGAAATAGCAGCAAGAACAGGTGAAATGATGCATAGGTACCTGCTTGTTTTAGTTTTGTTTCCATTTTTCTTATTTTTTTGGTATAAGGACAGGGGACTTAATAAGAAACAGTAAGGAGATCTTCCTTTTTTTCTACTTGAATATCTCCACTTCTATTTTCAATATATACCCTGTCCATCAAGTTCAGACTACATATTTAACTGGGACTAGTTATCAGTTTCTTTGCTAAAGATGACTGGTTTCTTTCTGCTTCTTCCTTTGCATCCTCCAATTCTATTCCCCTTAAGTTCTAAAAATAAGAACACCTTATGTAGAACACCATATATAGAATCTGTAATTTCTTATTTTCATTATCATCATTACCATTGTCACTGGCATTGTATTTACTGAGTGCTTGCATGGGCCTGGCATGAATTAGGCAAATCAATATTATCTCATCTAAGTTTTACTATAAAGCCCTGTAGGCCCACCTCCTCTTTGCCTCCTACTACCATTCTTATTATTGATATGCCATTGTTGTTATGGTTCTCTCCATTTTGTATATGAGGAAACTGAGCCTCAGAGAGCTTTTCTGACCTTTCCCAAGATCACATACCTAGTAAGTGTTGGTGCCCAGATTTGAATCCAGTTCAATCTCCGTTTAAAGTTCATGCATGCACTCATGCTAATATTACCACTTATGCCAGATTCTGTGATAGAGCTGGTTCTCACAACTGCATAGGGAGAGGGAGATAAACAGATAGTGTTCTTACTAGTCTAGTAGAGTGTCTGGCTGCTAGGCTATAAGTCCAAATCAGTGTTTAAAGCGCTATGGAATCAACTAGGGAAGGTAAGATCTATAGCAAAAATCCCTCACAACTGGTGCAATACCTAGATTATTTTGTAGATAGGATAGTGGTTCTGCCTACAAGCACAGGACTTAAATTACTGCTTGGGAATTCCAGAAACAAAATCATCCAGACATTGGTAGAGGGAAAGACAAGGACTGGAAATGTTGTCAGGGCTCCAGCCAAGAATATAACTTTCTTTTAATTAGTGTTAGCATAGTATATCTTTATCTATCCATTTACTTTTAATCTATATGTCTTTATATTTAAAGTGGGTTTCTTGTAGACAACATATATTTGAGTCTTGGTTTTGGATACACCCTGATAATCTTTCTTTTAATTGGTGTTTCTAGACCATTGATATTAAAGTGACTATTGTTATAGTTAGGTTAATGTCTACCATATTTGTTACTGTTTTCTATTTATTCATTTTGGACATATCACATTTTATTTAAGAAATCAATTCCAGATGAAGTGTAAGTCTAAATTTGTAAAATAATACAACTGGAAAATTAAAACATAGGAAATTATTTTCATGATTTTGAGTAGACAGTTATTTCTTCACCAGAACTCCAACAGCACTAATAATGAAAGAAAATATTTGATAAATCGGACTACATTATGACTTGAAACTTCCCTTCATCAAGGGACATCATTAACTGAGTGAAACAGCAAGCCAGGAAGTAAGAGAAGATATTTGCAGTATATGTATCTAACAACTCAAATTTAGAATCAAACAAATCAGTAAGAAAAAAGATAGACATAGAAATATGGTCAAGAGACTTAGCAGGCACTTCACAAGAGAATATTCAAATACCCAAATACATGAAAACACATCTTAATTGATCATCAAGGAAATACAGATTATAACCACAACACGGTACTACAATTCACTCACTAGGAAGGCTAAAATGAAAAAGACAATTTCAAATGTTGACAAGGATAAGGAAACCCTCATACACTGCTATTCGGAATGTAAATTGGTACATTTTGAAAAACACTTTGGCAGTTTATAAAGAAGGTGAACATATATCAATATTCCAGTCATTCCGCTCCTGGAATGCTAGAATGCTGCTGTATGTTATTTTTCTTGATCTGGATGATAATTACAAGGATGTTCACTTAGTAAGAATTCACTGAGCTTTACACTAAATACTCCTGTTTGTGTGTCATGCTTCCAAAAAGGTTTCTTTTAAAATGCATATAAATAGAAAAACTTTCTTGTGACCATGAGGCTAAGTGCTATGTTTCTTCTGACTGAGCTATTACAGTTATTAAATGCTTTTGATCAAACCAGAAAAATGTTATACATTTAAATAATTATGGGAAAAATTAAAATGTATTAAAAATCCCACTTCTAATGATGCAGATGGTTTTTGTTTGTTTGAGACAGAGTCTGGCTGTGTTGCCCAGGCTGGAGTGCAGTGTTACAGTCTTAGCTCACTCATTCTGCCTCCTGGGCGGAAGTGTTTCCTACCACCTCAGCCTCCCAAGTAGGTGGGACTACAGGCACACGCCACCACAGCCAGCTAGTATTTTTGTTATTTGTTTTTCTTTTTTTGTAGAGACGGGGTTTCACCATGTTGCCCAACCTTGTGTCAAACTCCTGAGCTCAAGCAGTCCACTCGCCTCAGCCTCCCAAAGTGCTGGGATTACAGATGTGAGCCACCGTGCCCGGCTGGATATAGATGGATTTTTGAAATTAGTTCATACCATGAATTAATATTAGTTATTTCCAGAATAAAGCTTGGCTCACCACCAATTAAATCTCTATTTCTTATTTTCAGAGATGGTATGTTAATGGGAATGTAAGGAATTTTCTTATAATAAGGTCATTCAAAATTTTAAATTTCCTTTAGAGTTATATGGCACAAATTAAATCCTGAACTATCATCAATTTTGCCCAATGATCAGCTGACTAATTGATGAAGTCCTTCTTCAGTTCTGTTGAAAGGAAAACACAGGAAATCATTTGCTATGCAGGATTTCCTTCCCAGCCTTTCCTCCTTTCCTGGGCTAGGATATTTTGAAAGCCCCTTTGGCTCCTGGGAGGCGGTAAACTCTGGGGCAATGTACCCGGGTAAGTTCAGGGAAGGAGAAAGTGGTGGAAGAGTTTAGTGAAAGGAAGGCAGGAGAGAACCTCCCTCGAGGTTTCTCTTGGATAGGTCTGGGGAAGAAGTATGTATGGAACTGAGGATTTGAAAATAGATTCCTTTAGAATTCTTCATGCCCACTATTCCCGGGGCAGTCTTTGTGTACTCCCAGAGGCAAGTGACCCTTGTTTGAAGACAGCTGACTAAGGACTTCTCAGGACTTGCTCCTCAGACTGCATCTCCAGAGGCCTCTCTGGGTCTTAAACACCTGTGCAGCTGCTGACTTGTAGGGGCTGAGGAGCTGCAGGCCCCAGAGGTGAGGACTCTCTGAAACCACTAGAGGGAGCCCCAACTTTCTCAGAGGACTTTGGACAGGCCTGGGCAACTGGGCTGAGTCTTACTCAGCACACTGTCAACTGTACCTCCGGGACACTGGATGGATCTAGCCCCTGCCCACCTCCAGAATGAAGCAAGGGCTAAGAGTGTTCAGAGAAAATTGAATCTCCCTGGAGAGAAGTAGGTCCCTGCACTTCCCTGCTACATCATTTCAGGCTTCTCTGTGACCTCTTCCCGGGTCGGTTTTCAGTGGGGACAGCGTGCAAGGTGGGCTGAGTTGCAGAGGGCCAACAGGTAGCAAAGTGGAGGAGATACAGCACTAGAAAAAAGAAAAACCAGTTTGCAGAGATGATTCCTGGGTGTTTAGGTCAGTTCCACCCTTAGAGGTCACCAGATCCCAGAGGTCCTCACTATGTATCCAGCTTTGAAGTTGTGGTGACTGATGTGCAAGGGCCCAGAAAAGCAGATGGAAGAAGTGCTAGTTCATGAGTTCCTGCTCATGGAGACCCAGAGGTCTTCGACTCCTCGAAGGCTTCTGGCAGTCCCGGAGACATCAGGAAAATTAGGAAGACAGGCATTGGAAGCTTCTACATTGAGGGAACATATGGAGATTTTGTACCACTCTTAATTATTGGTGCAGATTTGCCAATTGGATGAAAATAAGGTACATATTAAGTTCACATTTAACCCTAAAATGGTCAGGCCCATCTATTCAGAGAGTGTATATAGATACCTAGCTCTGGGCCAGCCTTTGGTAGAATTACTAGGCTTCTAAGGCAACCCCTCCCCTCTGGAGAAAGTACAGGAGAGGTGCTCTAAGATAGTAGTTCTCAAAGTGGGGTTGCTGGAACATCAGCATACCTGAGAACTTGTTAGAAATGCCAGTTTTCTGGCCCTACTCCAGACCAATTGAAGTAGAAACTGTGGTATAGGGACCCACTGATAGATGTTTAATCAAATTCTGGATTCCAGAAGCTGTTCTAAGAGGACACTATGAAGTGAGTTTGGGGGGGCTACATGGAGGAAACAGGGTGTGATGCCGAAGAAAGGATTTGGACAGGTCAGGAGGCGATATTAGGGGCTAAAAACAAAGCATAATCGAAGACAGATTCACAGCCTGGTTCAGCATCTAGTATATGTGAGCTGGAACAGAGGAGAGAGAGTGGCTATCATCCAGGGCAAGGCGAAGTAAGGCCTTGAGGCTGAAGGAGGGAGTGGGACTTCAAGGGTATGGGAACTGGGAGCTGTTGCAGCTTTACGAGTGGAAGAGTGACATTGTGACCATTGTATTTGAGAAAAATTACTGAATATTTGGCACAGAAATCTCAAGCTGGGATGTTTTGAGGATTCTGCCTTTCCAGGGGAATTTCCCTGTGTCCATCCTTTCCTGTGACTCTCCTGCTTCAGAATGGGTAGAGGAGGGGCAATCAGACTGTATACAGGGACAAGAAGTGCTCCTGGAGGACATGGCACCACCTGTTAACAGGCCAGCTCTTTCTTAAAGAATTCAGGAGTGAAACCTCTGCTGAGGGGATATCCTGAGAGAATAGGTTTGGAACCCTCCAAGAGGAACAACAACAAAAAGCCCAGACCATCCTAAGAAGGGATTCCTGGACTTATAGGAGACAGCCAAGAGAACACCTGCACGAGGCTTCAACATAGAGAATGCCACCAAAATAAGGTCTTTACACTCTTGTCACTTACAGCAGAATGGGCCCAAGGTGAAGAAATAAAATTAGAATAACCCCTTTTATGGAAGCTGAGGGCCTCCCTAATGGAGGCCTGGAGATGGGCAGATGCATGGGTACAATCTGAAGAGACAACCCCCTTTAGGGATGAGATCTTTTGCTACCAAATTCAGAGTCCCTCTGAAGTGTCTGCTGCAGCTCTCGGGTTGGGGTCAGTTCCTTTTTGTCATCCAAAGTCTCACCCTGAGATACCCAGAGCCTGAGGAGGGACAAGGGAAATCTTTCTAGGCATTGCCTAGCTCTTCCTCCCTACTTCATCCCTAACTCCCAGCCCTGGAGCTGGGAGTTTGCTTCCCAAAGCTGACCTGGCCTCCTTCCCTCCCTCCTTTCCCTGGGTTGTCCAGATCTAAGGGTGACATTGTCCTTCTACTGCTCTCAAATATGGCTTCTGACCTCTCCCCTCATATCTCATGATTATTGATCCTTGAGAGTTTCCCTGGCTCCCTGTCCCTTCTTCCTTCTATACCAGTGTCCCTTGTCTGAACCCACAGTGGTAGGAAGGAGTGGGCAGCATGGACGGAGAAGAGGAAGTTAAAGAAGACAAGAATGAGAATGGGAGGGCTTTGCTATTGAGCCAGGGACAGGACTTTGTAGGTGGCTCCCTCCTTTAGGTTCCTCCCCAACATGGTCATCGCCATGCCCACCTACCTGCCATTTACTAGTTTTCAAGGAATAAAGAGGAGGTAGCAAGGAGGGCCTTTAACTTACTTGACAAAGACTAGGCCATCATTCTTGTTTGTTTATTCTTTTCTCCCCAACCCTGCCTGCCATTCTCAGTTATTGTGCCCATTCTTCTGGGAACAGTGGAACACAGTAACACTCACTAGGCCCTGCCTCTGGCCCCCTCCTCCTCTACTGCCCTGGGAAAATGGAAGTGGCAAAGTGGCAGGAGCAAGATTGGCTTGTGGCAGAGGGAACAAGGTAATGAAGGAGGAAGAGGTTTCTTGGGAGTGGAGAAAAACCTAGAAGAAACTTTAAAAGGCCCATGGGTAGAAGCCATGTCATTGTCTGCTGGGAGGGAAAGATGGAGACCTGAATCTAGCACAGGGTAGGCTTGACCCACGCACATGCTCTTGTGCCTCAGCCACCGCAAACAATGGCATTCTGTCCCTGAATTCCTGACTTCCAACCTCAGGCCTCACAAATGCACACAGGTGGAAAAAGCCTGCAGTCCTCTGCTCTCACAGACCCTTTCTTGTCTTTCTCCGCTCAGCCCATCTTCTCTGGGAGACTGAAATATGAACCCACACCCCCTCACACTTGGTTCAGGTCTTCAGTTCCATCTCTGCCTGTGGGATCTGGAGTTGGAGCATTCCACCTCTTCACTCTGTCCCATGCATGAATAATCTGTCCATTTCTCTAGTTCCTGAGCTTTTGTATGCTGTCTTTCTCTTGTGTCCTCAGAAAGGCAATGGAGTTTATGTCTCTTAGCCATGTGCTGAGGAGGTGGTGGGCAGATATGCAGTAGAATGACATCTTTCTCCTTTATCTCATTTTGCCATTTCTTTCCTTACTGCCCATGTCTCCATGGACATATGTTTTTTCTCTTTTTCTGTGATGGCAAGGAAATGACATGAGTAGTCAGGATGCATAGGTAATGTGGCCCTGGGGGACTGTGTCAGAGGGCTGAAAGGGCAGACTCGGCACTAATGAGTCAGTCAGAAGCCCTGACATTCTGGTCCTGTTCTACAACCTCAGGGATGAGAATATGCTTTTTCCTGGAGCCCTTGTACTCAAATAATGGTGGAGTATCTGAACTTGGACTAACAAATCTCAATTCTCTGTTTCTGCTCAGACACATCTAAAGGTAATCATTTCCTGCCACCTGCCATAAATAATTGATCTGTCAAATAGAACCATGTTTCCTGCTCTCGAACCCTGCTGGTAATGATGCCAGTGTAGATGGACCTGCACGATAAGCTTTGAAGCTAACAGGGATTATAACAGGGGTAAGCAGCTTTGGGAAAATGGAGTGCTCTTTTGCTGACTTGTTTCTGGGGACTTTGCTGATCCTCATGAGGAGCAATAACTGCTGGGTCCATTGATCTAGTACATCCTTGAATTTTTGAGTTAACTTCCTTTCTTTCTAAAAGCTACATGAATAAATTCTTTGGAATGATGGTATGCTATCATCTATCTGGGATGCCAGCAAACATGGATTCACACAAAGAGAATGGAGCCCTCTGCAGGAAGTTGAATTTCCCCTTTTAATTTCAAGGGCATAATCTCAGATCATTGTAGGGAGGATGGTGGCACAGTCATAATCTTCAGCCTTTGGGAATATAATGAGATCTTTTCCTCCCAGATCACTTCCTCCTCTTGGCTTAGCATTTTCATTCTTTTTAGTGGCCAGTTTATATGATCACCTCTTTCCTCTTTCATTTCTACTTTATTGGCTTGAGGATGCACCTAAGAGCATAAATATTGTCTACAAAAATTCCACCCCCAGCCATCACCTCCCCTCTATTTTCAGGAATGTCAAGTTGGGGGTTTCTAGTATATTTTTGTTTTGTTACTCATGAGCAGTATACCTAGCTGAGTTGGGACATCAGTGTATTGTTTCAGGCTGACTAGAGAGGAGCGCCTCCAGAAAGAAATATCATGCAGAAGACTACCATTCTGACCATTATTAGTGGGCCTAAATACCAGCTAGAAATGTGGGAAAACTCATTAATGAAGGATGCTTAAAAGCCGGACAAGTAGACAAAGCTTATTTTCTAATAACTAGCTGAAAGAAGAATGAAGAAAGTTCCAAATGTTTAGGAAACATCTACTGTGGCCAGTCATTGTCAGGCATGCTCACATGTGTGCATTTAATCCTCACAGTAGCCCTAGGAAGTAGGAATTATTATGCTCATTTTACAAATTTGTAAACAAGATTAGAACGGATTCTTGGTAGAAAAAATACCTGAAGACCTCTGTTTCAAATAAGTGAACATTGGCCATTTCTGGGTGATTTGGTAACAAAGTTTTGTTTAATGTCTAAATTTAACGTGAAACATCATTTTCATTAAAAAGTACAATTTTATGAAATACTAAATATTTAGAAGCCTTGGCCAACATTATAAACCAGGATCTGACATAAATCCATACCTTCCAACTTCCTTTGACATCACATTATCTTTTCATAAGAGATAGTCACATTGGCCAATAGGGTAAAGAAGAAAACCAATAACATCAGAAAACAATTCCATCCAGCCTTGCTCTGACTGGGGTCATCACTCTAGGCCACATGCCTTATTTTGCTCTGACACTTCAGGATGTTTCCTGCTGGTATTAGCTGTGCATCAAGGCTAAGAGGTCACAGCGCTGTCCTTGCCATTCTCAATAAATCAGTTTTGCAAAATCTCCAGGCCTTCTTGCAGAGGATTCAGACATAGAAGGTGAAGGTGATATAGGTGATATAGTTTTGCTGTGTCCCCACCCAAATCTCATTTTGAATTGTAACTCCCACAATGCCCACATGTTACAGGAGAGACCCAGTGGAAGGTCATTGAATAATGGGGGCGGGTTTTTACCATGCTATTCTCGTGATAGTGAATAAATCTCACAAGATTTGATGATTATATAAGGGGGAGTTTGCCCTGTACAAGATCTCTCTTTTTGCCTGCTGCCATCTGTGTAAGACATGGCTTTCTCCTCCTTACCTTCTGCCATGATTGTGAGGCATCCCCAATTACGTGCAACTGTAAGTCAATAAACCTTTTTTTCCTATATAAATTACCCAGTCTCGAGTATGTCTTTATCAGCAGCATGAAAACGGACTAATACATAGGGTTGTAGCGGATCAGCTATAAAGATGGGCCTCCCTTTAGGCCCTGCAGCAGTATGGCACCAGTTTGAAAGCCTCCATCCAGTCCACATAATGAAAATCAGAAAAAGAACATTCACCACTTATCTGTGCTTTCTGCAAAGAAACAGATACCGGGGTGAGGACCAAGACTGCCTTCTTCTTCATGTCATTTTGTATGTCTGTGTAGACAGAGTCGGCAAGAAGGGAGATATGAAGTGCTTGCAAGGTACCTAGATCTGTCCTTGCATTCAGACATTCCCTTGCTACTTGTAATTCCTTGACAGAAGACATTGTGGTAGTGGGTACTTAGGAGAGAAGCAACTAGAATGGGGCATTTTTCCCAAGGCAAACATTGAATCCTCTCTTGCTGTTACAGAGTAAAATTCCCTGAGGCCTGGGCTTGGTTTTTCATGCAGATTGAATGATAGCTTTTAATACTGTCTCTAATTTAGTAATTCTCTGTGAGCTCCCTTGAGAAGAGGGCCCAGGTACTCTTATTTTCCATCTCTCACAAAGAATCAATAATGAAACTAAGTATTGACCATTATATCTGTCAAGCATATGATACCTGAAGAATTTAGATGGCTGGGGGCGGGGAAGCTTTGAATAACCAGATACATACATATAGATAGATAGGTAAAGATATCTCATAGCTCCACTTTCATTTTTTTTTGTTTATAAAATACTCACTATGTGTAAGTCTTGTGCTAAGCACTGAAGATGCAATGCTGAATAAGACAGCGTGGATTCCTTTTTGTGAAGCATAAGATGTATCTCTCCCAAATATTCTATTGATGACAGACTTCTATCATTAGGAGCCTCATAATTTTGTATTCTTTCATCACTTCTAAGGTCAAGTTTTACATGGTAACCTTCCTCAGTTTAGAGACATACTTGTTTTCTTACTTTTTAGATATTTGTCCTAGAGTTTGCAGTATACATTTACAAGTAATACAAGTCCCCTTTCAAATAACACTATACCACTTGATGGGTAGTGCATGTACCTTATAATAACAAGATATTTCTAATTCCTCCCTCTCACCGCTTGTATAATGGCTATCATTTGTTTTACTTATACAAAACTATACCTAAGCATATACACATGAGCATACATAATCAAATATGTTTTTGCTCTTATTTTGAACAGATTGTCAGATTAAGAATAAGAAAAAGAAGTTTTCATTTTATGTTCATTTATTTCTTGATGATGCTCCTTTTTTCTTTATGAAGATCAGAGTTTCTGACCTGTATCATTTCCCTTGTCTCTGAAAAACTTTTTTCTAACATTTCTTGCAATATAGGTCTACTGGCAATAAATTTCCTCTTTTTTTTTCTTGCCTAAGAAAGTCTTTATTTCTCTTTCACTTTTGAAAAATAATTTCACAAGACACAGAATTCTAGCTTTTTTCAAGAAAAAAAGTGAGTTTCTTTCTCTCAACCCTTCATTACAATGGTCCCTCCTATCCATAGGGGATACATTCTAAGACTTCTAGTGGATGCCTGAAACTGAGGATAGTACTAAGCCCTCTAAATAGTATTGATATGGTTTGGCTGTGTCCCCACCCAAATCTCATCTTGAATTGTAACTCCTACAATTCTCATGTGTAGTGGGAGGGACCCAGTGGGAGGTAATTGAATCATGGGGGCTAGTATTTCTGGTGCTGTTCTCGTGATAGTGAATAAGTCTCATGAGATCTGATGGTTTTGTAAAGAGGAGTTCCCCTGCATAAGCTCTCTCTTTTTGTCTACTGCCATCCATGTAAGTCATGACTTGCTCCACCTTGTCTTCTGCCATGATTGTGAGGCCTCCCCAGCCACGTGGAACTGTAAGTCCACTAAACCCTTTTTCCCATATAAATTACCCAGTCTCGGTTATGTCTTTATCACCAGCATGAAAATGGACTAATAGAGTTGTAGCTGATCAGCCATAAATACAGGCCTCCCCTTAGGCCCTGCAGCAGTATGGCACCAGTTTGAAAGCCTCCATCCAGTCCACATAATGAAAGTCAGAAAAAGACCATTCACCACTTATCTGTGCTTCCTACAAAGAAACAGATACCTGGATGAGGACCAAGACTGCCTCCCAGATTGAATGATAGCTGTTAATACTGTTTCTAACTTAGTAATTCTCTGTGAGCTCCCTTGAGAGGGCCCAAATACTCTTACTTTCCCTCTCTCCTGACAAAGAATAAAGAATGAGTCTTGACTGTTATATATCTGTCAAACACCTGATACTGGAAGAATTTAGATGACTGAGGCTGGGGAAGCTTCTAATAACCAGATACATACATATAGATAGATAGGTAAAGATATCTCATAGCTATACTTTCATTTTTTTTGTTTATAAGATACTCATTATATATAAGTCTTGTGCTAGGCACTGAAGATGAAATGCTGAATAAGACAGCTTAGATTCCTTTTTCTGAAGCGTAAGATCTGTCCCTCCCAAATGTTCTGTTGATGACAGATTGCTATCATCGAGTGCCTCATAATTTTGTATTCTTTCATCACTTCTAAGGTGAAGCTCTATGTGGCAACTCCTCAGTTTAGCGACATTGGACATGCCTTCCTTCTTCTGTGGCTTTTCTGGTGTCTAAGACGGTTCAACCGCCTACTAAAGTTTCTTCTGCATATGATACAAGTATAAGGCAGTTCACCTGTGTGGGTTCTCTGGTGTTTAATAAGGTGGAAGTTCTGAATGAATCTTTTTCCACATTCATGACATTTAAAGGACTTCTCTCCCATATGAATTATTTGGTATGTGTGCAGATTTGTGTCATGACTAAAGCATTTCCCGCACCATGAGCATCTATATGGTTTTACTCTTTGATGTGTCATGTAGCGCGTATTAAGATCTGAACTCCATCTAAACCTTGTGTCACATTGGTGATGCTTATAGGTCTTCTGTTGAGTGTGAATTCTCTGGTACTTAATAAGATCAGAGCTAACTGAAGCTTTTCCCACATTCCTGACATTTAAAAGGTTTCTCTCCTGTGTGGTGTTTCCCATGAAGACACATAAGTTTTGGAAGCTCTTGTTTACAAGTGGCAAGTTTCTTTACTTCCTTGGAAAAGCTCAGTGCTGTTTCTGTACCTTGTGTATATCACCATGATTTTCCCTGCCTGTTGTTTTCTGGGCAATTTCATTCTGGTCTGTTTTGATATTTTGCATCCTAGCATTTGTATTTCTGATGCAGAAACCGATACAGGATGATCATTTCCAGTGTCATATTTTAGCTTTAACCCTAGAGAGATGACAGCTTCACAGATACTCTGCATTACAACATCATAAAGTCTTCTCAGGAGGATGCAATAATTGACATTCTTCCTCAGAAAAATACACAGCCACTTCTTCAAATGTCAGCAAACTCTGGGACTCAGGCAGGATGAGCTGAGATGCCATCTTCCAGTCTTTGGTGCTTTTCTGCTCAGCACAGGCTAAAACCTGTTGAGCATACAAAACTCTTTCATATACAGGCTGGGTTTCTTTGTGAGTATTCCAGCCTAGCTGTTCTTGTAGTACCCAGTATATATTCCAACATTCCTTCTGGAACACACGCTTTGGTTGGGGCTCCGCTGGTTTATACTTGAAGTCTGGGGTCACTGCTGTTCCTCCCAGGAGCACTGCCTTCTCTCCCAGCTCATGGGCTGTGACCTTATTCTTTGTTTGACCAGGTTCTCTCTGCAAGCGTTTCACCAGGACCAGAGCCTGTTTTGACATTCTGTGGATGCTGCTTCTGCACCCAGTTCTGGGTATCCTTGTGCAAAATGGTCAGGAACTGCTCTAACATCAATATTTCCAAGATCTACTCTTTTGGGTGGATCTCTGGCCTCAATCACTGATAGCATAATTTCTAAAGTAGGCTGATAGCCTCTGGTGTTCCAGTTGCTTCATCGTATCAGAAGGTCTGGAAGTGCCTGTGAGTGCCCTCAGGCCGAGATACTCTATTTATGTGGTGTATTTCTTACTGGGACTGGAGTTCTCTCTCACAGACCCATTAGTCTCCCACATAGCCCCCATCTGGGGGTTCAAGTATGCATCTGCCTTCAGCTCTCTCATCATTGTTTGCTCTAGGAACAGTTTTAACCCTGTGTGTGACACTGACACCCACCTGGGGCCACCTCTGACAAATGAGGGTGCATCAGGTTTGGTACAATATCAATGAGTAGATCTTCCTAAGAGCACTTCAGTAGGCTCTGGCTTCCCTGGAGGCCACTTTCCTCTTTCTCAGCTTGACTACCCTCTGTTGCCATGTCTCCCTGCTGCTCTGGGTATTGAAGCTCTGTTCCTGTGCCACATGGGGAAGCGGTGTCAGGAAAGCGCACTATGCCTGGCAAGTGAAGCTCCAAGATTTTCGGAGCCTTGGAAGGGGCCCTGGAAGACCAGTTTTCCCATTCTATCCCTCCACCTCCCAGAGACCTTACCCAGATTCACTATTCCTCGGTCGATGTCTGTCTATTTTCTCTTTATTGCGCTTGTTCTTTGCTTCTGTTTTTGTGTTCCACACTTTTGCTGCCTTTTGTGGTTTAAATTATTTTATATGATTTTATATTCTCTCCTTAGAATATTACCATACTTGTTTTCTTACCTTTTTAGGTGTTTATCCTAGAGTTTACAATATACATTTATAAGTAATCCAAGTCCCTTTTCCAATAACACTGTACCACTTGATGGGTAGTGCATGTACCTTATAATAAGATACTCCTAATTCCTCCCTCTCATCCCTTGTATAATTGCTATCAT
Source organism: Pan troglodytes (assembly GCF_028858775.2). NCBI lineage: Eukaryota > Metazoa > Chordata > Mammalia > Primates > Hominidae > Pan > Pan troglodytes. The sequence continues at coordinate 51,846,040 of NC_072408.2, read as the reverse complement.
TCATTTTACTTATACAAAACTGTATCTAAACATATACACATGAGCATACATAATCAGATACATTTTTGCTCTTGTTATTTTGAACAAATTGTCAGAGCAATTAAGAATAACAGAAACAAAAGTCTTTATTTTACCTTCATTTGTTCCTTCACAATGCTCTCCTTCATGAAGATTGGAAGTTTTGACCTATATCATTTCCCTTGTCTCTGAAGAACTTTTTTCTAACATTTCCTGCAAGATAGGTCTACTAGCAACAAATTTTCTCATTTTTTTCTTGCTTAAGAAAGTCTTTATTTTTCTTTCACTTTTGAAGAATAATTTCAGAGGGTACAGAATTCTAGGTTTTTTTCTAGAAAAAAGAGTTCCTTTCTCTCAACCCTTTATTACAATAGTCCCTCCTATCTGTAGGGGATACATTCTAAGACTTCTAGCGGATGCTTGAAACTGAGGATAGTACCAAGCCCTGTATATACTATTGTTATGGTTTGGCTGTGTCCCACCCAAATCTCATCTTGAATTGTAACTCCCACAATTCTCATTCCAAGTGGAAGTAATTGAATCATACATGGAGGTCTTTCTGTTGCTGCTCCTGTGATAGTGAATAAATGTCATGAGATCTGATGGTTTGATAAAGAGGAGGTCTCCTGCACAGGCTCTCTCTGTTTGCCTGCTCCCATCCATGTAAGACGTGACTTGCTTCTCCTTGCCTTCCGTCATGATTGTGAGGCCTCCCCAGCCATGTGGAACTGTAACTTAATTAAACCTCTTTTTCATCCCAGTCTTGAGTATGCCTTTATCAGCAGCATGAAAATAGAGTAATATAACTATATTCCTTACTATACATACATACATACATACATACATATGACCAAGTTTATTTTATAAGTTAGGCATAGTAAGATATTAACAATATTAATGAAATAGAATAATTACAACAATATAATGTTATAAAAGTTATGTAAACATAGTTTCTCTCTCAGAATATCTTATGGTGTTATACCAAACTTCGTTTTGTTGTCTGTTCTCTGATAAGTGAGAAGACTATTAAGTGACTATATGCATTTATAGCATATAAACATATATACACTGGACAAAGAGATGATTCACTTCCCAGGAGGGATGGAATGGGATGGTGTGAGATTTCTTCACACTACTTAGAATGGTGCATAGTTTAAAACTTATGAATTATTTATTTGTAGAATTTTTCATTTAATATTTTCAGACCACTGTTGACAGAGGGCAACTGAAATTGTGGAAAGCAAAACCATGGATAAGGGGGACACTGTATTTCACCCCAGTCTCTTTTTATTGCGTGGTTTCTGAGGGGAAGTTGGATATATTTCTTATCTTTTTTCCTTTATATGTAAGGTGTTTTTTTCCCTCTGGTTTTCTTTTAAGATTTTTTTCCTTATCTTTGATTTTCTGCAGTTTGAATACAATTTGCCCAGGTGTTATGTGCTTTTTTTGGTACTTGTTCTGCCTGGTGTTCTGTGAGCATCGTGAAGCTGTGGTTTGTTGTCTAACATTAATTTGGAAAAATTCTCAGTCATTGTTGCTTCAAATATTGTTTCTGTTTTTTTTTTTTTCTGTTGCTTCTTTTTCTGATATTCCCATTACACAGTTATACTTTTCATGGTTAACCCACGGTTCTTATATATTCCTTTTTTCTTTTCTTTTTTTTTCCTCTTTGCTTTTTAGTTTTGGAGATTTCTATTGACATATTCTCAAAAATAAAAGTTCCGATATTTTTTTCCTCAGTCATGTCCAATCTATTAATGAGCCCATCAAAAGCATTCTTCATTTCTGATCCACTTGTTTTGATCTGTAGCATTTAAAAAAAATCCTTTCTTAGAATTTCATCTTTCTGCTTATGTTATCCATCTGTTCTTGCAAGTTATTTTTTTCGATAAAAGCCCTTAGCATATTAACGATAGTTTTTAAACATTCCTGGTCTGACAATTCCAACATTCCTGGCATATGGGACTCTGGTTCTGATACCAGTTCAGTTTTTTCAAACTGGGGTTTTTGCTTTATAATTGTTTTCCTTGTAATTTCTTGTTGAAAGGAGGACATGATGTACTGGGTAGAAAGAAGTGCAGTAAATAGGCCTTCAGTGATGCAGTGGTAGGGTGTGGGGGGAGGGGAAGTCTTTTGTACTCCTCTGATTAGGTATCACACTTTTTTTCTTTTTTCTCTTTCTTTCTTGCTTTTTTTTTTTTTTTTTTTTAGACAGGGTCTCACTTTGTCACCCAAGCTCATGTCCAGTAATGGCGTGAACAGGGCTTGCTGCCGCTGCCTTAACCTCCCAGCCTTAAGCGATCCTTCCGCCTCAGCCTCCAAAGTAGCTGGGTCTACAGGCTCACACCACCACACCCTAGCTAATGTTTGTATTTTTTGTAGAGATGGGGTTTCGCCATGTTGCCCAGGTTGGTGTCGAACTCCTGAGGTCAAGTGATCAGCCTGCAGCCTCCCAAAGCGCTGGGATTACAGGTGTAAGTCACCGCGCCCAGTCTAGGTCTCAGACTTTTAATGAGCCTGTGGCCCTGGGCTCTGAACTTCACCAGTGCTTCACAGTTTTTCCCCAACTTAGGCTGGATATGATGGCTAGGGTGGTCTGGAGTTAGGTATTTCCCTTCCCCCAGGTAGGTTAGGCTCTGATAAAATTCCAAGAAGTTAGGGTCTGGAGGGCAGGCCTTGCAAAGAACAGAATATCCTTTCTTTCATATTTCAAATGGTTCCTCTTCCTTCCCCACTGCTGAAAGTACAGGGGAATTTTTCTCTGATAGTCGCTGTGAGGGCCTGGAGATAAGACTCACAGAAGGGTGAGGGTCCTCCGTGGCTAGGTTCCCTGGAGGTTTTAGCTCTCAGACTTGTCCACACCGAGCCTCCATCAGTTTATCAATTGCAGCTCAGATTTCTGTACCTCAGCATTGGTTCCTGAAGAGGTTTCTGCTCATGAATTCCTCCTTTGGTAAGTTGTGATTCTCTGTATTTGCCTGTCTGTCTCTCCAATTTGTGGTGTAGGGTTTGCCCTAAGACTTCACTTCACCGACAGATCTAAGAAGAGTTGTTGATTTTTCAGATCACTCAGCTGTTTGCTTGCTGTTAGGATGGAGTGGCAACTTCTAAACTCCTGACATGTTGGAGTGGATACTGGAAGTTGAAAAAGGGTTTGAAACCTAACAAACTTTCAGGGGAGGGGCATAGGGAGAACAATAGACACCTCAGATACAACTGTGGACTAGAGAAGGAAAGACTTGTGTCCTTTTCACGGCGAAGCCTGGGCAGTGGGAAGCCGTATTCAGAAGTCCCCCTGTCCCCCACAGCACAAAAGCAATAGAGCTGAACTGGCTCTAGGTAGATAGGCCATTGCAGGTAGAGGGGCCATGGCAACCTTGCAGAGTTCCAGTCACCCCACTGTGGTGCAGAGAATAACAGAATCATTTTATCTTTGTCACTGAGGGTGGTATGGACATGCTCCCTCAGCAGACCTGATGAGGCCTTGGGGTTAGGATGAGGGGGATAAGATGAGATTGAAAGATGAGGCCGATGACTGTAGGCCAGGTGCCTGAGGAGCTGAGTTTCTCATAACCTAACATGAAATGTCTGCTTCCAGAGAGGATATGAGCCCGAGGTAGAAATAGCTGGGGTATGTCCTGAGAATTTCTAACATGTTCCCAGGTGATGCTGATGCTCCTAAATCTGGGATAACACTTTGAAAACCACTGCATTGTTTTATTCCAAACTTCCTAACCTCCTATTATTTGTTAAGTATAAGTAGATCTATGCATAATCAAAAGATACGTTACACTACCCAATTCCACAGGTGGTGTACTTTCTTGTACTATATGGTTAATCACCTAGATGTAGCAAGGAAAATGAACACTGGTATCTCCCATCTGTTGGTTACTGCTATTTTTTCCCCTTGGTATTGTGCTTTTATGTTGACACTTTTCTTTCTTTCTTCCTTCATTTTCTTTGTTCTCCTTACTCTGATCTTTCCTTATAGCCTCTATTTGTTGTACCGTTTTTTTCTATGTTCTGTGAAATACTGTGATCGGTATGTGAAAATAATATCATTTAATTAAGCTTTAAGGCACACTACCTTGCATCTAGCCTGAGAACAGCACAAGCCTGCTGTAATTTCTATGATTGGCCTCACTTAGGGGATTTTATTTGTTGAGAGGCACCTGAAAAACCTTAGCAAACTTGGTTCAGAAAAAAAAAATGGTGGCTACAGTAATAATATATAAATCAGAGATTTGAGACACAGATGATGTAGTTACCATAGGAAATTTTTTTCCTCTTTGGCTGTTATTACTCGTACTGTCTATAAGATCTGTCCAAGAACAGTGTATCATCTAAAAGAGGGGATGCTGGACTTAAAAAAATAAGTGAAAAAGAAAATGTAAATTAGAAGTCTTAAGTCAGTCATTGTATCCATATTGATATTCTTAACTGAAAAAGAACAAAACCCAGGAAGGCTTTTATTTATCGATTCCATGAAGAACATATTTCTTTTGTGTCATGGTGATCAGTGATTTTTGAATATATATATCTATAATATACTCAAATAAGATTTCTTGGTATTTTTTGGACTTAAAATTTTTGGATTGTATGATTCTGAGACTTACATGCATATGTTCATCTCATAAGATGGAAAAGCTTTTGCTCAAATTTTTTTTTGTCCATGTTGAAATGAGAATTAAAACCGCTAGAGGGCACTGTGGATAAGTATTTGTAGCAAAGATACCTATAGGAGCTAGAACTTGCCAGAATTTAGTTGTACAGGAAGTCCTCAATTACCGACATGTACTGGTCCAAAAATGTGCTTATAAATTAACTCTTTGGAATTCAGGATTCAGAGTGTATTTTCCTAATAGAAACAATAAAATAAGTAGTAGTATAATAATTTCCCAAGTTGACCTCTAATAGTCTGTTAAATATATATATGACACAGATTTGTTTGTTATGTGAAGGGAAGCAACAATAACAAAAACAAATATTATACACCTCATTGAGATATAATGGGATTTACCAAACAACAAATAAGACTATACAACTCATTTAGATATAATGGGATTTAAGAAAATTTTGATGTAGAGAGTTTTATTTTGGTGTGAACTGGCTTAATTACAAAAACCCACTAGCTTGGAAATATTACAGAGTTGCAATCTCTGTGTCTCAAAAACAAGAATAAAACAAAATACCCAGGAATAAACTGTTAATCTGTGGGTCACCCCCGTTGAATGGATTGATAGCACTACCCCCTCCTCCCAACTCCCTTCAGTTTTTAGTGGAGTGGGGTTCATACGGTTCTGCCTCCCCTGAACCCCACCTGGCTGCTTTGTTCTTATGTCCACTACCTCTCACTACTGCTGCTTCTCCTCCTGGTGCTGTTCAGTGGCATGTTTGGCTTCTTTCCCTTTTCTTTAAAGGCATCCAGATATACAGCCAGTCCCAGCTTCTGGGTGAAGCCATTCCTCCTAGTTCCAAGCTAGCAAGGGTAATTTAGCACTGTTTGCTTGCAGACCTAACTTTGGGAATTCACTCAGTTCACCTCCCAGGTGGAAACGGGACCATCCCTATGGCCACAGCAGAGTCTCCCTTTCTCCCTGTGTCCCACCTGCCCTAGGAATGGTTCCCCTTTCCTCTTTCTTTCTTCAGCTTTCTTCCGTCTAACTTAATTACTGTTTTGGGATTATTTAATTTTTTTTCTCTAGGGCTTTCACTACGTAAGTCTACATTTCAATCAATGAGTGTTTTAAACTAGATGGGAAACAATACATGACTTGACAGTTAATTTGCCCTGATTTCTTGCCATACTTCCCTTTATTCTTTAGTGGAAATACAAAGTCACAGTTTTCTTTCATCTTTTACGAGCTAATGGGAATGTAGTCAGAGGTCAATGGTGAACAGAGTGCCTGAAGGTTTGTGGATGATGCAAAGTATTGGGGGAGTACCCTGAGCCCCACAAACCACCTTTATAAGTTAGGTTGCATCAGTATCACCTGGGTGCCTGCCAAAAATACAGATTCTGTGAGGTGTTAGGTGGGACTCAGAAAAGTGCATTTTAATTAAGTATCCTTGATGATTCTGATGAGTGTTATTCTGGCCACAGATATAAATTGATAAAATTATATAATAGTCCCTCCATCCTTAAGCCTCCTTTCAGGCTAATGTGTCATGGATTTTAGAGTGTTATCTTTTGTTTATGGGTTTTTGTTTTAAGGTGGCAAATGTGTCACTATCACCAAGGAGATGGGAAAGGTATGATTACTTTGATTTTTGGTGAGGTTGTGAAAAAATAATGTTTAGTAAAGATGAGCATCAATCTGATCTGCTCATTTAGCAGGATACATGTAGTATTTCCACATACACTTTTCACAAAAGGAGAAAGCATTATTTATGAAGCCTTCTGTGTGTGTGTGTGTGTGTGTGTGTGTGTGTGTTTTAGGTGATAAATAATTGAAAGTAAAGGTTGGCATCACTATGCCATATCAAGCTTTTCCTTTTCTTTCTTTCCTTTTTTTTTTTTTTTTTTTTTTGGTGATGAGACAGATGGTATTTTTTTCTATAGATGCCAAAAAAGGAAAAAACCCAAACCCACCAAGTCTCACAGCTGTGGAAAGAAATCTTATATGATTTCTAAAAGCAAGGATCTGCTGGCCGTCCTCTTACCCCAAAGACTAGGGACCATGAATCACTTGGAAAATAGATTTGTGTATTCTGAGTGCTTGTCACTGGGTTGGCTAACTTAGAGGGGTTTTTAGTTGAAACCAGGGCTTTCTAAGTATGCACTTGATAAGCATGTAAGAAGTAAGAACGAAATATATCCAGCTGATTAATAATGATATATTTCAAATATACTGGTGTTTAAATGGATATTAGACACTATGTTACCCTCTCCACCACTTCAAAATATTATACCATTTTAGGCTTTATAGTCTTTCATGACATCAAAGGTAATGTTGTTATTTAAATAGAATAAGGACATCTGTTTTAGAAAGAGAAAACAGGTTCTTCAATGTGTGTTTTGGCTAGGCAAATGATAGCAGAAAAAACCTCTAATGCATCATTTTTAAATAGATCATTGAAATGACAGAGTTTTGATTTTTTTCAATGTTCTTTTTAACATCTGACAAGTCTAAGTACTTCTGTCTACATAAGTCACATACTAATTAGTAATTAACCACTGTTATTTAATTAGACTATCTAGTTGGTACATCATGCATTAATCACTCCCAATTTGGTATGTGCTGGCTGCTCTTGGTGACTAGGCCACTCTGCTGGGGTTCATTTCATGCTGTGTGTTGCAGCTGTGCCCAGACACAACCTTTTTCTGCCTTTGTCTTGAAATTAGATAAGAAACATAAAAATGTAGAGAATTGAACTAACTCTAGTTAGTCAACTAGATTTCCAAAATGGTTACAAAAGGCAAAAGTGAATTTTTGCTGATTGAATGAAAAAAGGACTCTTTCATTCAAAAATTCATTTTTTTCTCCTTTTTTATGCTTCAGATTTTCTTTCAGATGATTTGATAATGATATGTATGCTTTAAGGAAAGGTCAAAATTATATTTTAGACCTACTGAATTTGCAAGTGTTCTAAGCATGCAATAAAAACATGTAAAATCTCTACACTATATTAGATGAAACATATTTGAAGTAATTTTAATTAGAAATGGCCAAAGTAATTTAGAGACAATTGTTTTAATAAAAATGGTACATTTCTTAGATTATGAAACTAACTTTTTGCACTGTTTATTCCATTGGTTGTTACATAAATGGAGACTTCTGCTATTATGAATTCCTTAAACCACATAGTATGTCTTAAGCAACTCCTAGGACCTTATCAATATTTTATCCAGAAAGTACTCTTGATAATTAACTCTACTGTTTTTCTTTTTCTTTTTTTTTTTTTTTAGAAGAAGTCTTGCTCTGTCGCCAGTCTGGAGTGCAGTGGCGCAATCTTGGCTCACTGCAACCTCCGCTTCCCAGGTTAAAGCAATTCTTCTGCCTCAGCCTCCCGAGTAGCTGGAATTACAGGCACACACCACCACACCTAGCTAATGTTTGTATTTTTAGTAGAGACGGGGTTTCACCGTGTTGGCCAGGATGGTCTTGATCCGCCTGCCTCAGCCTCTCAAAGTGTTGGGATTACAGGCATGAGCCACTGTGCCCAGCCGATTAACTCTACTCTTGTAGCTGCACTCAACCCTAAGTGGACTTCACCTAAGTCAGTGGTTCTCAGCTCTGGGCAGAGGCCAGGGAAGGAGGAGATTTATGTATTCAAATTGCCTATAGAGTTTTTTGCTTGTTTAATTGTGTGTTTGTATGAAAGAATGTTGTCTGGGGTGGGGCTTTATGATGAATGGCAGCCATCTAGTGTGACCAGACCATCATTTTCCCAGGATATGATGCACACAAAACCCTGAGACAAAGACCATCTCAGGCAAATCCTGTAGAGCAGGTTGCGCACTTCCCTGAAAAGACTAGTCACAGTCAATTCTCACTCCCCAGGAGACCCATTGTAGTTTCACAGAAACACTCACTTACAGCAGCCCTGACAGAGTGGCAGAGGGAGAAACAGAGGCTTCAGGAGGGTATTGGCTCATTCAAATCTGCACCATTAATAAGCACTGGAAGTAGGACCAGGTTTCAGATCTTTAGCTTCCTGATCTGGGGCTCTCTTCTCTATACATTTCTCTCCTCTTCCTCTTTTTTCTTCTTCTGGATAAAGACATTTAGGCAAATAAGTTTAATGTGCTCATTATTTCAAGTTTTATGTAATGTTATTTCATAAATATAATTTCTGATTAATTTTCATTTATTCTAGTTGGCAGGTTCATTAATCAGTGTAAATATGTGTAGATTATAAACTATGCAGGTGGTGCCTTTAATATTACATAGATATGTGGAAGTCCTTCCTTTTATTCTTAATTATCAAAAGATGGAATTCTGTCTCTAGAAAGTTTTGGAAGCATTCTAATAAAGGCCCTATGAACGTGAGTAATGAATCCTCCCAAACTTCTTTGATTTTTCCTCATTCCACATATGACAATCCCCAATTTGAGAAAAAAGCTCTTTTAAACAGAATGAAAGGTCTGATTGTTCATATTTTGTAATAGAATCTGGTTGTTAAAAATACTCAGCAAATAGACATTCTTCCTCCCACTACCTCTGTGTAGCATAGGGAATGGTTTAGTCAGTAATGGTGTTTTCTTAGAAATTTCTAACAATTGTGCATATTAAAAATAAATTTTAAATTCAGAACAAACCAGGATTAAAAAATTCCAGGTTTTTTGGTCAAATTCAATGATCAGGTCTATGATATCTTTAATAAAAGAAATAACTCTTTCAATGAAAATAATACAGTCTGTGTTAGCAGTATCCAGATATTGTTATCAGTGGATCATTATTCCCTCACAGTTATTTTATGTCTTTTTTACTATATGGAGCCCTATCTGACAAGGGTCAGCATTCTAAAAGTATACATGGGGCAGTGGTTATGCCTCTTACTATCCACCTTCGATGTATTCTCTTGGTCAAAGACCAACTGTGAAGGATTTATAAAGTGGTAGCATGGCATAGTTCAAGAACTCAGTTTGAGCCAGGATTCCTGACTTCTCGTGTATTGTTACTGTCATCTACTTTTGTGTCCCTGGGACATCATTTATTCTGATCTACAAATTTAAAGGACTTCCCTAACATTATCATTTGTGCCTTTTAACCCTAAAGTTTTATGTGAGTATTTAAGCAAATATGTTGAAAACTTTGGGCATGCACTAAGGCTATGAATGCTGATTTAAACCTAGGGCTAGGGATTTTTAATGTAAATTTCTGTGATTCCATAAACATTCTGTAGTTCTTGATAGGGTATTTTATAAATATTTTAAGGAGTCAACAGTTTGCCAGAAATAGCTAGCAGCCAGAACTCAGCCCACAATCTACACGTCATTTGGAGAACATGCTAAAGACAGAATAGAGGCTACAATACATAGAAATGGCAAAATCCAAGATCCAGTTTATACATCAGTTGGTTAAGCAAATAACATATACCATGATTTGTGGTGCTAGCTGAGTTTGATGATAATAACTATAGGGCTTGCAAAACCCAGGCATTTATTTATTTCTGCTTGTAGTGTGAAATCAGGGTAATGAAGTAGTTTGTTAAAAATATAAAGAGGAGGAAAACCCATGGATTTAACTATTGTTTTTCACTGTCTCACAGATTACCTGAAATTCAGTCAGTAGATGAGAGATTTGTGTGTGTATATACATAAATAAACTTATTTTAGGATCGGGGGTACATGTGATGGGTTGTTACATAGGTAAACTCATGTCACGGGGGTTTGTTGTACAGATTATTTCATCACCCAGGTATTAAGCCCAGTACCAAATAGTTATCTTTTCTGCTCCTCTTTCTCCTCCCATCCTCCACCCTCAAATAGAACCTAGTTAGTGTCTGCTGTTTCCTTCTTTCTGTTCATAAGTTCTTATTATTTAGTTCCCACTTATAAGTGAGAACGTGCGATTTGGCTTTCTGTTTCTGCATTAGTTTTCTAAGGATAATAGCCTCCAGCCTCATCCATGTTCCTGCGTATAGTGTTATAGGACGGGCTAAAGAAGGCCCTGGTGTATTAGCTTGATTTGGCCTCTGCGTTGTTTACTTCTTCATAGCAGGCTAGGGGGTTAGCTAGAACCAAACTCAAATTCTTACACATCCAGTTGCTTTAAATATAGCCCAAATAAGCATATTTTTAGACACTTAGAGCTTGCCTGTTTTACATAGCTTGTGAATCTGCACCCAGCATCTGCTAACCACAGATAAGACAAACTCCAGCAATAAAGACATGAAACCCTGCTGCCCTTTGATCCCTCTAACCCAAATAGTTTGCTGCTGAATGCCCTAACATAGGCATGTAAGCCACCTCTCCAAGTTCTCCTCCCCTGGAGATCCCTTGCCCTATTCTCCTTCTGAGTAGTGACCACCTGCCACTGTCTCTGGAAGTACTCTTGCTGGGAGGAACTTCCTCTCTCATGCAACCATAAGTTGCAATAAAGCATGCTCTGTGGTAGTGCCTCTTGGGGTCTTGCCTTTTCTGTGGTCAACCCCCAAATCCTTGAACTTACCACATATGTGTAATATATATCTATGAGTATGTTATTTAAAAATAATAAGCCAGGTAGGTTTGTTTCTGCCTTGGCATGAAGAAAATAAATCTACATACAGGATGCATTAAAAATTGTTCCTTCATAGTATGAAATTGTAATTTGGTTCCTGTTTTTATGTGAACATTAAAGACAACATTATTTAGTGAAACACTAAAGGACTTAAAGTCAGAAGGCTTGAGTTTGAGCCTTGATTACTCATTAGCTGTGTGAACTTAGACAAGCCATTTAGCCTCTCTGAGCTGTAAAATAATGATGATACTACCTATAATTATTTTTATTGACCAAACTACAATACAAAGGTGACAGAAAGGCTGTAAAACAATGTAATTAAAACAGTGTAATTAAGAGAGTGAACTCTCCTTTGAAATTCTGGCCTCATGACTTGGGCGTCCAAAGGGGAACCTTTTTGAACTTGTTTTTTTAACCGTCAAATGAGGATAACAATACTACCTCATTCATGTGGTTACTCTAAGAATGAAAAGATGTCTCCTTTAAATGTTTCTAATGCATAGACATGCATATTATGTGTGTGCTTCAATAGTAAAATGAAGTACAAGTGTCATCTAAAGCATTTACAGGTGTCATGAGGAATGTGAGCATAATAAAGAAGGATGATGTTGAGGAGGGGGTGATATTCAGTTTTAAAAAGCCATGAAGTCTTTAGGCAGTAATTTTGTATTGATGTGAAAAGTGTGAAATATTAGGAAGGGATAACACTCAGCAATAAAAGTTTCCCCAAATCATCAAAATAATTGTTGTATGTTCCTTTCTCATGATTCACATAGATATAGACTTCACACATATTATACTCAAACCACAAAAATACTACCCAAGTGCAGAGATGAATTTAAAAGGAAAACAAGGAGTTTTCATTTTAATTTAATTTCCAGACAGTGGATTACATCAATGAGGTCTGGCATCTAATCAAAAACTGCAAATAAAGGAAGCAGATCAATTATCAGACTCCAGTTCAGTGGCTTCAACATGATGCCGAGTGCTTTTATTCATGTTACACAGATGAACCCAGCCCTCTTAACAGAAAAAAGCAAAGACTGCCCTTGCATGAAAACAAGGTGACTTAGTTCCCTAAAATCCAGTAGGAATGATGATTTCCAGTTTCATCCATGTCCCTACAGAAGACATGAACTCTTCATTTTTTATGGCTGCATAGTATTCCATGGTGTATATGTGCCACATTTTCTTAATCCAATCTATCGTTGTTGGACATTTGGGTTGGTTCCAAGTCTTTGCTATTGTGAATAGTGCCGCAATAAACATACGTGTGCATCTGTCTTTATTGCAGCATGATTTATAATCCTCTGGGTATATACCCAGTAATGGGATGGCTGGGTCAAATGGTATTTCTAGTTCTAGATCCCTGAGGAATCCCCACACTGACTTCCACAATGGTTGAACTAGTTTACAGTCCCACCAACAGTGTAAAAGTGTTCCTATTTCTCCACATCCTCTCCAGCACCTGTTGTTTCCTGACTTTTTAATGATCACCATTCTAACTGATGTGAGATGGTATCTCATTGTGGTTTTGATTCGCATTTCTCTGATGGCCAGCGATGATGAGCATTTTTTCATGTGTCTGTTGGCTGCATAAATGTCTTCTTTTGAGAAGTGTCTGTTCATATCCTTTGCCCACTTTTTGATGGGGTTGTTTTTTTCTTGTAAATTTGTTTGAGTTCATTGTAGATTCTGGATATTAGCCCTTTGTCAGATGAGTAGGTCGCGAAAATTTTACAATGAGAACACATGGACACAGGAAGGGGAACATCACACTCCGGGGACTGTTGTGGGGTGGCGGGAGGGGCGAGGGATAGCATTAGGAGATATACCTAATGCTAAATGACGAGTTAATGGGTGCAGCACACCAACATGGCACATGTATACATATGTAACAAATCTGCACATTGTGCACATGTTCCCTAAAACTTAAAGTATAAAAAAAAAATCCAGTAGGAAAACCCATGGATTTAACTATTATTCTTTTCCATGTCACTGATTAACTGACATCTGCTCGTTCCACATGAAGACAGGAAGCCCTTTTCAGAAGACTAACATGGTAACGTGAGATCAGAAAAAACAATGAACTGTAGACATTTGCTCCTTGTGAGCCTAAGCGTAATATTGCTAAGTGCAGCACTAAGGAGATGTGTATAGTTTGTCTTGTGCACTGCATTAGGGTGTGACGGCAAAGAAAATGTAGCTAAAATGAAGACAAGTCAGTTGATATATCTACTTAGATTATATGCTGAGCAGCAGAAATGCCTTTGATGGATAATGAAGTCATAAAAGTAAGGTGACCTCAACAATGTGTAGGATAAAAATATGAGTGCTGTATGGGCAGATATGAAAGGGAGCAGTCCTCACCGTTACAGTACTTATTTCTGTGATGAGTGGTACAGAGAGCATGGATTGAGTGCATGTACTGATGAGAACAAGTTAAGAAACAAGAGCAGGGGGATTATTTAGTATCTCATAAACTTTTGGGGAAGAAAGCAGGGTATATAACTAAATGAAACAAAAGAAAGGAAGAATGGAAGGAAGGGAGGAAGGGAGAAAGGAAGGTAGCAAGGAAGGTGGGGTGGGAGGAAGAGAGAAGGCAGGAAGGGAGGGAGGGAGGGAGAGAGAGTAGGAAAACAGCAAATGAAAACAAAGTGGAAGGATTGTGGTGATTGAAAGTCAAATTTACCCAAACGTTTCATATTAGATTTTCTTAACATAAGGAAAAATTATTTTAACAATTAGTCAGTGTAGGTATAAAAATATTATGCCTTTGAATGTATATATACACACATATATGTGTATATATGTATATCTACATATATATTTGTGTATGTATATATGTGTGTGCACACACATATATGTACATACATATAAGTACATATACATACAGAGAGAGAGAGCGCCTTCATCTATTCCTAAGTGTAGGAAGGTTGGAGTGCTTGAATCAGGAACTAGATTTCATGTTACAACCAAAAGGTGACTAAGTTGCTCCACCACATACATAATAGGACTCACTGTATAGTAACTGAGTGATTGACCTTAGGCAAGTAACTTGACTTTGCTAGGCTTTAGTCTGCTCCTGTATAGAATGGAGATTATAATGCTCAAATGGTTGTTTTGAGGAGTCAATGAAGCAATGCCTGTAAAATGTTGATGTGAATTAAAGACTCCATCTTGTATAATAATAATAATTGTAACACAATGAAGCAGATGTCAAGTTGAACAGATACGGTTCAGGGGCACCTAATCACCATACGCAGCGGGTGTGCAGCTGATTGGATTCATCCTGACTTTTATTTAAGAAGGAATTAGATAAACTCCAGATTTGCTTAAATTAATAATTATTCATAATAGGCTTCTCCTTCTGCTAATGTGGAAATAGAGTTTAAACTTTTGTGGAATTTTAGGAAAATAAACTGTATAGGTTAATGAAAGATATGGAGGAATAGGTAAGTGTTAAATTAACCCTATTTAAAGATAGAAAAACAAGAATGTAGAGATCTATTCCTCTTTTTTCACGATTGTATTGATTGGTGTTGAAAGGATTTTTTATAAGTTTAGGAACATGTAGTAATGAAATGCTGGGACAATTTGTGAATTCAGCTGTTGTATTTTCGAAAAAAAATGTTGCTGGCAGCCTGTTGGAACATCTCATTTTTTATTCTACTAAATGAGTATTAAAGAGTCTTCTTTCCTTAAGAAAAGGAACATTTCTAGAGAAAATTTCTGAAGTTTAAATATGATAACAGATGGTATTTCAAATCTTCTGTCAATTACATATGTGATAGAACTCCAAATTTAGATTCATTACACAGCTACAATTCTTGACGAAGAATTTATGAATTTCTGGTATAATCAAAGAATTACCTATCTGCCCCCCCCACCCATAGAGGTATGTGTATATCCTTTTGGAGGAAATTTTAGGTGGGCCAGGTCACCATTCTTCTCATTCAAAGATGACTGTAGTTGTCAGCACAAATAATCTTTGTGCTGTGGACCAATAATCTTTTCTACCCTCTGCACTGGAAACCATACTGACTGGTTTGTGGCTATAGCAGGTGACCCTGTTATATGAATTATCACATCTTGGTCTTGTGATTATTCTCATTCTTTCACTCAAATGAGAAATTTCATTTCAAAGACTTGGCTTGCTCCTTGCTGTGGTTGTTTTTTAACCATCTGCAGTGGTATTATCTTGTTGGAACCATGTTCATATGTCCAAAATAATTCCATAGGCTGTTCTGATTTTATACCCCTGCTGCTCTGGTACCCTGCTGCCACATTTTTTTCTGTCTTTCCTTGTAAATTTAGACTGTGATTAAAAACCTGGGGACCCACTTCAAGACCTTTGCACATGCTGGCCCAGATGCCTCTGTTGCTTTTCCCTGGGTTTCCACGTGCCTCCGAAGAGACGGGTTTTCACATGTCACCTTCTCACTGAGACAGTCCCTGACCTTCTCATCAGTGGTTCCCGTTAAAACCTTCCCAGTCCCATTATTTCTTAATTAAACACTGTAGGTTTTTTTGTAGCATTTATTATGATTTATAATTATTTATTACATATTTACTTGTTTCTTTATCTTTCTGTTATACTTATGAGAGTAGGACTGGAACACTTTTATTTTCCCAGATCTCTTAATTGGCAAGTATGTGTTTAATCATTTTGTTAATCTTTAATTTGAACTCATTTAGAACTTACAGAAAAGTTGTAAACGATAGTACAAAAACTTTCAAATATTCATATTTAGCAATTATCACCATGTTTTAAAATCATATTTGCACTATTATTTTCTGTTTGTATATATCCTTAAATAGTTGTGTTTTCTAAGATCAAGAACATTCTTGTTTGTAAACACAAGACAATTATCAAGACATTTAACACGGATGTGGTATTAATAATCTATATTATTATGTAGATTTTGATAGACATTTCGATAACTCTTTCATTAATGATTGTTCTATCAACTGTTTTACCAGCCCAAGATGCAATATGAGTTGCATTTAGTAGTTAGCTCATTTCTTTGGTCTCTTTAAACATCAAACCATTTCTTAGCCTATTTTATTTTATTTTATTTTATCTTATTATTTTATTTTATATTTTATTTTATTTTATTTTATTTTATTTTATTTTAATTAGAGATGGAGTCTCTCTCCGCTGCCCAGGCTGGAGTGCAGTGGCACAATCTTGGCTCATTGCAACCTCCACCTCCTGGGCTCAAGTGATACCTCCCAAGTAGCTGGGATTACAAGCATTCACCACCATACCCAGCTAATGTTTGTATTTTTAGTAGAGATGGGGTTTCACCATGTTGGCCAGGCTGGTCTTGAACTCCTGACCTCAAGTTATCTGCCCGTGTTGGCCTCCCAAAATGCTGGGATTACAGGCATGAGCCATCGCATCTGGCCTTCTTAGCCTTTATAACCTAGACATTTTAAAAGAGGATAGAATAGGTCAGTAATATAGTAGAATGTTCCTCCATTTGCAGTTATCTGATGTTGCTACATGATTGGATTCCATGCTGCATTTTTATGAGGAATACTACATGAGAGGTGTTTCCTTCTTACTGCATTACATGAAGAGGCACATGATGTCAGATGGTCATGTTTAAATCATATTTCTTAACAGTGACTAAATGGATGGTAGAGGGTTATATTCTAGGACTTTAGACCTGTCGTTTGATTGTTAGGATACCTTACAAGTAGTATTAAATAAATTGTTTAACTATAGAGAGGAGACATGAGTGTGAGTTCAGGCCTTTGGACCCCTCGTGTTAGTCTAGAGTTAGCTGTTACACACTCTTAAGTTTTCTGTATTTGAAACATATGCTTATTATTTACTGTCAAAAAGCTGTTTGAGGCCGGGTGCGGTGGCTCACACCTGTAATCCCAGCACTTAGGGAGGCCGAGGTGAGCGGATCACGAGGTCAGGAGATAGAGACCATGGTGAAACCCCGTCTCTACTAAAAATACAAAAAATTAGCTGGGCATGGTGATGGGCACCTGTAGTCCCAGCTACTCGGGAGGCTGAGGCAGAAGAATGGTGTGAATCTGGGAGGTGGAGCGTGCAGTGAGCTGAGATCGCACCACTGCACTCCAGCCTGGGTGACAGAGCGAGACTCCGTCTCAAAAACAAAAAGCTGTTTGACTGAGTTTAGATTTTTTTTTAAAGGTATTAAAACACTTCCATCATTCCAGTATCTGGAACAAAGGCATGGGGTGAATGAATGAATGAATGAGCAAATCAGTGTTTAAGCTTAATGTTATTTTGTCAGAGGCATGTGAACCAGAGCAATTCCATCTTGAATAGGAGCTGGGTAAAATAAGGCTGACACCTACTGGGCTGCATTCCCAGATGGTTAAGGCATTCTAAGTCACACGATGAGATCAAAGGTCAGCACAAAATACAGGTCATAAAGACTTTGCTAATAAAACAGTTTGCAGTAAAGAAGCTGGCCAAAACCCACCAAAACCAAGATGGGTGGCCTCAGTCGTCCTCACTGCTACACTCTCACCAGTGCCATGACAGTTTACAAATGCCATGGCAGCGTCAGGAAGTTACCCTATATTGTCTAAAAAGGGGAAGCATGAATGATCCACACCTTGATTAGCATATCATCAAGAAATAACCATAAAAATGGGCAACCAGCAGCCCTTGGGACTGCTTTGCCTATGGAGTAGTCATTCTTTTATTCCTCTGCCTTCTTCATAAACTTGCCTTCACTTCGCACTGTGGACTCACCCTGAATTCTTTATTGCACAAGATCCAAGAATGGAGTCTGGATTGGAACTCCTTTCTTGTAACATCTTTCTGGTGACCATGGAAGGTACTATAGTGCGGAAACCCCTGACCCAAATGCTAACTTTGGGTAAGTGGTGGGGTCCAGTAACTTCTTTCTGGAGAACCCTGAAGGGATGATACTGAGAGACCTCTCACCCAAAGGAAATAGACAGCACTGATTGGATGACTTTGGGTATATGCATACCCAGGAAAAGAATGGAATTAGGTTAGAGGCTTAACTCAGGGGAGTTAGAGTGTCTCCTAAGACAGAGAGGGTTAAAGGCTTCTCTCAATAAAAGGCAAGGATGCTTGACTGACCTTGTGTTAGAGGCCTGACTTAGGAGGGTTGGAGTTCCTTCTAAGATTTAGGGGGTTAGAGACCCCTCTTAGTAAAGTCCCTCTTGGTAGAGTCCTTCTCGTTTAAGTCCTTCTCGGCTAAGAATAGGTTTGGCACTACGGGATGTTAACTGCTATTCTCTTTGGAATAATCTGCTTTGCACTCTTTGCTTATGACTATGGTAAGCCTAATCCTTAGGCATGTACAGGCATGTACAGGATTAGGCATGTTCAGGATCATGGGACATGGGGAACTTTTTCCTCCCTAAATGGGGAAACTTGAGAGCTATTAGGACTGCTGGAAAAGAGTCCTTCACTACTGACAAGCGGCTGCCCGAACTTTTCAGTGTCGGCTGCAATGGGGGGTCTTTCTCTGGCCTCCCTGAGTGCCTCGCTTTCCCCACTCTGCCACAGGCAATGCTCCTCTCTCTCTCTCTCTCTTTCTGCAAACTGGTTGAAAGAATGGTAAAAATCATTGTTTATTAAAGTTTTGATTAATGGGAAAAAGGATTTGCGAGGCTAATCTTAAGCTGTTGTGAATTTGGTGTGTGTGTCTTTCTGTGTTCTATAGTGGAGAGGGGTACCTTAGGATAGAACACAGGCTTAGGACACCTGTAAGCCCGCTTTTCAAGATAGCCCAGCAAACTGGTCAGTTAAAAACTTTGCTGCAGTTCCCTGAAAAAACTGGATGAGGTTTCCTTCTTGTCTTGTATGTCCTTGGGAGCTTGACCTTGTAACCATGTGGCCATGCTTTCTCTTTTCACAATGGCGGCCTGCATTTAGGGTTCAATTCCTGGTTTAGAGATGAGTCCTTTATCTTCTGTCAGTATGTATATGTATATATGTTGTGTGTGTGATATAAAAGAGCTTTGATTAATTGGCTTAAAAATAAGAGCTTAAATCAAATATTTTATTAGAAAAGTAAAAAGTGTAATGCTTTTTAGTTCATGTGACTTAAGTAATCTTTAGGAAATAGAGACAGTTTTAAAGATTATTGGTAAAATAAAAATATCTTCAAAAATGTAAACATTTGGTCTAAGTTATGCAGTTTCGATATTAGGTTTGCTAAATGCTTTAAGGTCGTAAACTGCTTCTTTGACTTTTGAAAATTGTTCAATTTACCTACCTTGGAGCATTAAATTCTAGATAAAGCCTGGGGACATGTGGAGTTAGCCACGCTGTCTAGCTATGCTGGATTCAGCCCTTATCTGCACTTCTGCCTGGTGTGTCCTAGGATAGGCTCCACACCTAGTACATAATTAAAATCGCTTACTAACCAGGATTTTCACCAAAAGTAAAAGTCACTAAGAGTTAACAGTGTAACGTGTATTTGAGACTCTTAAAGAAACAGTTTTACATGCAAAGTGTGTAAGAAAAGTGAAATGTGTTTTTGGAAACGATTATAGAAAGGCATGGGAATGTGGATTTTTCTTGCCTAAATTAAAGGGTTAAAGGATTGTTTTAACCTACATATGCCTAGTGTTCCATTATTGGAACGCGGAGCTTGTGGCAGTTATTTATATCCTACTGCTCAAGGTCAACACCAAGGTCTGATTTTCCCCCCAGAATTTGTAACCTCCAGCATAAATGGGTTAAGTTAAATAGGATAAAGCTGAAGGTTTAAGCAAGTTATAGAAGGTTTGTGAGAAGTTAATTATAAAAGAAATTCTGTGTGTGAATATATTGGCTAAAGTTAAAGTGCCATTACTCAGTTTTTCTGTTTATTGAATTTTGCAATAAAAGCACAACAGGTTTTTCTTAAAGCAAAAACCTGCTTGTAATCCGCTCTTTAACAAAACTTATAAAGGGTTATAAAAGGTTTATGAGAATCTTACCTTAGGGTCAAACTAATTAAGATTAAATTTGTCTATAAGGTTTTATTAAGAATTGGGTTTGACATCAATAATGCACTAATGCAACAGTGACATTTGGCTTATTTGGTATGAAAATCATGCAGGTAGCATTGTCAAATGTAAAATAGTGTTTGCTTTCTTTGGGCTGTATTTGTATAAATGTACTATTGATATGTGTTGAAAATTATAGGAAACTTCTATAATTCTGATATAACTTAGTGTATATTAATAACAATAATTGTTACATAAAATCATTGTGTGCCACAGAGGTAACCAAAATTTGTCAATTGTGTTTTTGACTGGGGCTGTCCTAGAACATTTTGCCATCCACAGACAACCGTGTTGTCTTGTTTTGGTCCTCTTTACAAGATGGTTTATAGTCAGGTATAGGACTTCGACAGGTGCATTTAAATGCAGGTTTCTGATAACTTTGGAAATTGTGACATTAGAATAAAGGAAACAACTTTCAGGACTCTCATTGATAGCTGAAATGTTCATGAATATCAAACACGAGTTAAATACATAAACTAAACTAAAGAAATCTGAAGTAATCTTTTTACCTTTTTGCTTAAAATGCTGCTGATACTTCGTTCTGTTTTTCAGAGTTGAGAAAACTTTTCTTTTGAGCTATTTACAGCTTGTAGCAATTGAGTAAAGTATACTCAAGAACAAAACTTGGAGCATATTTGTTTCTCTCTACCTGATTTGTCCATAATTTAGAAACTATTTGTGAGTATCCTTAATTTATGGCAATGTAGTTATTTGCGTAAGTGCAATAAGAATCTGATTCCTTTTATAACAGGACACAATAGGAAAAACTGGTTATTTTACCAAGGCTTTGGCTGGAATGGCATGCTTTCCTTTAAGGAATCAAATTTGACTTGTAGAGCCAATAAAAGCCCTTTGGGGAAATGTCTCATACCTTGTCTCCACAGTTCCTGTACAGGGTTTCTGACCTGTGGTAAGTAAAGAATGCCACTTTCTAACAAGTCCAGGAGCCCAAAGTTATCCTGGGACCTCATAAGGAGAGGAATTTACTCAACTCATAGGTATTTGATGGTACAAACCCATGGCTGTGCTCAGCTTTAAAAAAGTCTTAATTGAGATTGCTTCTATGGAACAGAGTTCCATCAAAGCCAATTTAAAAAGAGCTTATGTGAGAAATAATTATTCTTGCTACACTTCATACAAATAAAATGGCCAAGTGTAATAAAGCAAATCAATCTTACTGTGATTTGTCTTTAGTAAAGATGGAAAACTGGAGATAGAAATATTATGTTTTAAGAACTATGGTACACATTATTAAATTCTAGTCTCATCAGTTGATTTTAAGTTTGTTTCTTCAATTTAGGCTAATGTTACTTATTCCTGTGAACCATCCAGTAATCTCTGACAGCAGCTCAAAAGAAACAAGAGAGATGGGTAATGTAAAAATCTGGATCAGTATTCTAATCGTGGCCACATATTGGAATCATGTAGCAACCCCATATCAGCTTGGTTCCAACAGTTGTCCAATTCATGGAAAGCCTTCTAATTTAGTTTATTTGAGATAATTTTACTTATTTCACTTTACCGTTGTGGGATATTTTGCTGTTGTATTCTTGGTGTAGGAATGAAGGACAAGCTTATTAAATGTTTTCGTAAACACTTACTAATCTTTCATACAGCACCTTTTGTCAAAACTCAGAGTTATGAATGACCCTCACCATACTGATGCTTTCTGACTGAGCTCCTCTCTACCTTGAATACAAGAGACCCTAATAGTGAGGTAGGATTATCACTGCCCCTGTTCAGCCTGAAGAAGTTACAGAAGATGGATCTTCATCCCTCTGCAACCCGTAGGATTAAGGGTTCTCTTATAAAAGGGAGGGGAGGAATGTCAGAGGCGTGTGAACCAGAACAACTCCGTCTTGAATAAGGGCAGGTTAAAATGAGGCTGGGACCTACCGGGCTGCATTCTCAAATGGTTATGGCATTCTAAGTCACAGGATGAGATAGAAGGTTGGCACAAAATACAGGCCATAAAGACCTTGCTGATAAAATGAGTTGCAGTAAAGAAACCAGCCCAAACCCACCAAAACCAAGATGGTGACCAGAGTGACCCTCTGGTTGTCCTCACTGCTACACACTCACCAGTGCCAAGACAGTTTACAGATGCCTTGGCCTTGGCAACATCAGGAAATTACCCTGTATGGTCTGAAAAGGAGAAACATGAATAATCCACCCCTTGATTAGAATATCATCAAGAAATAACCATAAAAATGAGCAACTAGCAGCCCTCTGGGCTGCTCTGTCTATCGAGTAGCCATTCTTTTATTCCTTTACTCTCTTAATAAACTTTCTTTCACTTTATGGACTCACTCTGAATTCTTTCTTGCATGAGATCCAAGAACCCTCTCTGGGAGCCTGGATCAGGTGGGACCCCTTTCCTATAACGATTTTATAATAATGCGCCAGTTTTGAAAACCGATCCTTTATTTCCATAATATGTCCTTGATAGAGTCATAATATGTCCTAGCTGGAAAGCCAACAAGCTCAGCTAACAGATGAAATAAGAGGCCCAGGATTATGGAGTGATTTGCCAAAGGTCACACACATGATGTGATTTGGATCTAAACATTTCCTCAATGATGGTCATCAGGCTTTTGGATAATCATCTTAATCCCTTCAGTAGAAAAAATTTTCTAAGTGTAGAAGCACATTTTGACATCATCTTCAAAGTTTTTTCTCTTGAAGGAGGACTGAGTAGAATCTAATAAAAATGCTTTTAATATAATGTGCCTTGATTGGAGATGGATAGTGGACTAGACAGTATTCTGCCACTGGATGTTACTCATCCTGCCTTCAGCTTAAAGATGCTGGTGATCTTTTCAGAGCAGAATCAAAGACCATTAATGAAGTTTGATGTTTTCTTCAGTTCAGTGGAGGTGGAGTTGTAGTGACTGTTTCTTGTGATTCTTGTCTACCTAGTCAATGGCAAAGATCATGTGTATCATTCTTGTGGTATCCATTTACTCTTGATACTGTTACTTTCACAGAGCATTTTATACATTTCTAAGTCCCTCAACAAAAGCAGGATGAGAAAAACATGGAGATGGAAAACAATTTCTTTCTTAGGCAACAGGTTAAAATTCCTTTAATTACACTGTGATAGATTTTACATCTGAAAAAACCCTCCTGCTACAAACATAGAGAAATGCTAGGTTAGCTACAACAAACATCCTTTTATATTAGTAGCCAAGAAAGTAAAGGAAATTCACAGAGACTAAACTATGAAAAAAGAGAAATGTAAACAGGGCAGTGAGGGGCTCTATCCTCGGGTTCTTATGGCCTCATAGGGAAATCAGTAACATTTATCTTTGCATGGTATAGCATTGGTATTAGATATAAATAATTGATATTAACAGTATAAATAATAGTTGTTAAATTCGTCCAAATAGATTAAAATATATGTGTGATGTTTAATGCAATTAAGTCCATGGTGATTACTCCTAAAGTCATGTTAGAATTCTGCAAATGCAGAATTTACAATTTTTGGTAGCTATTTTTAGATTGCAGTCTTGAATTCAGAGTGGGCTCACAAGCTGTCCACTCAATAAATCAAACTCAAATGAAATTAAAATTTGAGAAAATGAAAATTCAAAATGAATGATTCTTTTACATTTTGAAAACCCTGTACTCTGTAGGAAGGTAATGCTATTATGAAGTACCTTTTAACATTGTGACAGTTTTATGAGTCAGCTTGAATGGCCACAGGATGCCCAGATTACTTATCAGTTCTGGGTGTGTCTGTAAGGATGTTTTTAGATGAGATTAGCACTTGAATCAGTGGACTCAGTAAAGTAGATTGCCCTCTCCAATGTGAGCAGGCACCAGTCAATCTTTCGAGGTCCTGCATAGAACAAAACGGAGAGAAAGGAGGAATTTGCCCCTGTTGCTTCTCGCCTTAAGCTGGAACATCTCATCTCATCTCATCTTCTCTGGTCCTCAAACTGGAATTTCCACCATCAGCTCCCATGGTTGTCAGGCTTTCAGACCTGGACTGAATTACAGTGCTGGCTTTCTGAGTCTCGCGCTTGCAGATGGCAGATTGTGGGACTTCTCAGGCTTCATAATTGTGTGAGCCAATTCCACTATAATAAATCTCCGTGTGTGTATCTTCTACTGGCTCTGTTTCTATTGAGTTCTCTGATTAGTACAGTAAGGATGCAAATGAAACAACCCTGTAGACATTTTGAGAAATCTGGATGGTCTCATTTTTCTCACCTGTGAAACAAAGGAATTGAGTAGATGACTGCTTATGTATTCTGTGATTATATCTTTATTCATTCATTTATTTAATATTTATTGAGTGTTATTATGCCCAATGCTGGACATTTGAAGATGAATAAAATACATTTCCTGTGCTCAAAAAACGTATGTTCTAGTGAGAGAAACAGTAGTAAGCAAGTAATTAACCCAATACGTTATTTAACTGGATGTATATGTAGAATTGACTGACTGAATAAACTTGAAGCAGGAGACCAGCCAGGAGATGACTACATTAGCCTAGGGTTAACATTGAACGTTGATACTTTCTATTCATTGCTGTTTACCTTAATCTAGGTTGTTAACTTGAGTGTACTCTTTTCTTAAAGTCTATAATCTTTATTAATGTATTGAATCTGGCTTGGATTTTAGATGACTTTTACCTGCTGACAGTGCTGAAGTGTTGAGGTCTTGCAATTAGCTAAATAGGTTATGCTTGATAACAAATTGATGTGAGGTTACACCAGGGAGAGAATGGGACCATGAATTTTCTGTCATTTGATTCAAGATGAAAATGATGGGAATCACACCTGAAGAGAAAGGAAGGCAACTGCAGGACTGCTGAGGGCCCCTGAGTTTTCTTAGTATCTTTTATCAAATGAAAGATATGGCAGATGTTTTATGACATGATAGAAGGACATATCTCATTCTTTCCCACTAAGTGTTTTCTAGCTCTTTGTTCTCTGATATTTAGCTCTGTGCTTTTCTACACAGTTTTGGGGCACTAATAATATAAAGTAGAAAAGTAGAAAGTTTCTAGATCACAGAGATCATTACAGATCTCAGTGGTTGTCATCTCACATTGCATTAAAAATAAATCTCTTCCACTGAAGTTGCTATATACGTTATCCTTTTTAACAATGATATATGCATTTTGAAATATGTAAAGTAAATATAGAAAGAAGTATATAAAATATTTGTAAGTTTAAAGAATAATAGTGAAAGGAACAGTCTTCTACCTACCACTCAGCTTAAGCAACTAATGTCCTGAAGCCTTCTATGGACATCTCTCTGATCTTCTCCCACTCCCCTACTGCCTCCTTCCAGTGGAAACTTGTATAATTAATTATGTGTTTGTAATTATTTGCCTTTCTTATCAGGTATAAATGCATTCAATTAATATGTTATTTTTCATTTGTGGAACTTGATATCATACTCATACACTGCCAAGACTTGCTTTTTTCACTCAACTTTATTTTTCTGAGATATAGCAATGTTGCTGTTTATGACTAAGGTATTTGCTTTTATTACCGTATTCTGTTGAAGGAAAATAACATAAAAAGTCTTTTATTGTTCTTAGTGGAAATTCTTGTTGTTTGTAGTTTTCTTGCCATTTCAAATATTGTTGCTAAGAACATTCTTGTAGCATGTCCAAATTTACAGATAACAAATATACCTAGGAGTCAAATTCTAAGGTTATATGTTATGTGTATCTTCAACTTTGTTACGTAATGCCAAATGATTATCCAGGTTGGTTGTACCAATTTATACTCTTATCAGCTGCAGGTCTGTTCTTATTATGTAACAGACTACAATTTTTACCCATCTGTGTAATATGTTATCTCTTCATGGTTTTAATTTTAATTTCCCTGATTACAAATGAGGTTGAAATATCTTTTCATATTTATTGATCTTTCATATTGATGGCAGCAGCGGCCCACCTGGAGTGACCGCTGCAAACACACTGGCTACAGTGGGGGAGGTGTGGCCAGGGCTGCAGCTCCATGGAGCTGGTGGGAGCTGGAAGCAGGTGGAAGCCCCGCTCCCTTCCAAGTGGGCAGGTTAGGAGCCTTGCACTTCCCAGGTGAAGCTGCAGCCACCCAAGCTGTGGCTGCAGACTCAGAAATCCCTGTGCTCTTGGGGGCTGGAAGCAGGCAGGAGCCGTGCTGTCCTGGGGCACAGCTATAGCCATCCAGCCACAGCTGCAGGCGAGGCATCTTTGTGTTCTTGACGGCCTGGGAAGCCCCCCGTTCCCTGCAGCTTGGAAGTGCCTGCTCCTGCTGCCTGGCCTCTCCCCGCTCCTGATGCTCACTCCCATTTCAAGCAAAGTTGAGGCTGAGCCTGGGTGCTGTCACAACCCAGCCATTTGGGATAATGCTAACATGCTAGGCTCCTGCCGCCTCGGCCCCTCCAGACGCTGGGCACTGACAACCATGGGAGGGAGGCTAAGGGTGGCTGCCGGGGCCTGCAGGCACTCCTCGTCACAAAGAGCCTGGGCAATGACAGGAGGCAGATAGGCTCCTAGGCAGAAAGGGGTGGGTCCCCTGTGAAGCCCCATCTTCAAACCAGGGAGGGCCTGAAGCCTGGGGGCCTGGCTGACGGACAAGAATGGGAACATATGATGCTTTTTCTGGGCCCACCCATGGCCACCCATGAACCAATTAGTACGCACTTCCTCTTCTTTGAAGCCCATGAAAACTCTGAACTCAGCCAGACTCAAGTAGATGACTGGAAGACCTGCCTGTGGAGAGGAGTGACCCACTCCAGGGTCTCTTCTCTGCTGAGATTTGGGCAGACGTCAGGACTACCAGCTGCAGAGAGGAGCTACACGCTACAGGGTCTCCTCTCTGCTGAGAGAGGAGCACTCCAGGGTCTCCTCTGCTGAGAGTTGGGCAGATATTGGGAGTACCAGCTGCAGAGAGGAGCTACCCCCTGGGGGTCTCCTCTCCACTGAGAGCTCAATACTTGTCGGGATGCCCTGCCTGCAGATGGGAGCTACCCACTGAGGGTCTCCTCTTAGCTGTTCTGTCACTCACTAAAGCCCTTCTTTATCTTGCTCACCTTCCACTTGTCTGCATACCACATTTTTCCTGGACACAGGACAAGAACTCAGGACCTGCCAAATGGTGGGGCTAAAAGAGCAATAACACAAACAGGGCTGAAGCATACCCCTTGCTTGCCTTGTTGCAGGTGACAAGAAGGAGAGAAGAGAGAAGGAGAGAAAAGCTGTGGCCCCTTGGGAAGCCTGTACCTAGGAGCTCACCAAGCCAGGGCTGTGACACCCTCTCTGGGGCTCTGCAGTTCCTGGCATCTTCAAGCTTCTGGGTGCCATTGTGTTCCCCAGTGCCAGCCATGGAAGCTGCTTGTGGTACACCTGGTCCAGTCACAGCCTCACAGGGAGCCAGCACCCTTCTCAGAACCCGGAGCTAAGCACCCCACCACAGCCAGTGTGCATGGCTGTGCACAGTGACTGCACCCCATACTCAATTGCTCACACACCCCTCACCACTCGCGCCTGGCTTGCCCTTGACAGGCATGAGAGTCAGACCAGTAGTGTGAGCTGAGCACAGTCTGCCAGTCTGAGTGGGTGGAATGAGCCCAGCAGGCTCAAGTAAAAACTTGGGCAAAGGTGCCCCTGGCCACAGAGGTTTCCAGCTGGCGAATCAACACCTGATGGATCCTGTGACAATATTCCTCCTGTGTAGAAAACATATTTATATCTGGTGGCCATTTTCTTTTCTACTGAATCCTTTTTTTCTTGTTAACATTTTAGGAGTTGTTTAAATGCTTTGAATATTAATCTTTTTTTCAGTATGTGTTGTGAATGTTTTCTGCAAATTGTGGCCATTTCAAACACATGTAAAAGTAGATAGAATAGTGGTACCCACTGCTCAGCTACAACAGTATCCATTTCATCAATTCATGGTTACTCTTATTTCATCAAACAGGTACTCACAATTCACCACCTCCCCGCCAAGCAAATGCCAGACGTCATATAATTTTACTGTGGCTTGTTTTTCATTTCTTCAGTATTTCTTTTGATAAACAAAAGTTTGTAATTTTAATGCAGTTGAATTCCTAAGTTTCTTTCCTCTATGGATTGTGTGTTTCTTATTTAAGAAATTCTTCTGCAAAAGATTGTGGAGATATTTCCTAAGTTTTTGTCTAACTGTTTTAAAGCTTTACCTACACACTAGTTATAATAGCCTTTCCCCATTCTTTCACAGATTTCTTATGCTATCTCTGGCATATCAATTTTACAAATCTGTGAGATCTGTTTCTGGGCTCTGTACTCATGCTAATACCATATTTTATTAATCACTATACCCTTATAATAAATTAATACCATATATTATTGTATCTATAGTATTCTTATATATTATTGTATATATAACTATATTAATAATTATTAGGGCAGGAGTTCCCAACTTTGCTCTTCAGAAACTTTGACAATTCTTGGGCTTTTGTTCTTTCATGTAAATTTTAGAATTAGATGATGAAGTTCTACCAAAAACTTTTGAGATTTTGACTGGCAATCCATGTATAGATAAATTTGTGATAAAGTTACAGATTTTATGAAATGCAAAAGTATAACACATTCACAGATTAAAATTCCCCAAATTTGAAATATTTTGGGGTTTTAATCTGTGAATGCATTATACTTTTCAATTTATTTAGCTTTATTACTCTGTTTATTTAGGTTTTTAATTGGCTTTTTCCTTCTCAATGAAATCTTTACCATGCAGACTATTTAAAAAGAAACCCCACCCTCTTCTAGAATATTTGTATTTTACTACCATAGTTCTTAACCTCATATTACATGTTGCTTCTCCTTGATATAAATGATAACAGAGAGTTTTATCTGCCTGATTATTTCCTGGAATACTCTCTGGTATATAGTAGGTGCTCAATAAATTAATTTTAAATAATTTTTTTCCATAAAGGTCTTTTAAATCTTGTGATAGATTTGTTCTTTTGTTTGGTGATGTGCCAGTAAATGTTTAACAATAGATTACCTGGGGAGTGGGAGAAGCAGAACAACTTGTAGATTTGCTGATTTCCATGCTGTAAATTCTCCTACCATGGCCAATATCAAGTTATTGACATGACATCACGGAATGGGGGAGTTGAGAAGAGATGTGGAGTAGTGTGCCATTATATAGTATTCCCACTAAACAGAAACAATAGATGCCAGTAACCTCAACAATGTAAATAATTGCAAAATGTAATAATAATTATTAGTAATTATAAGTTTATATAATTTAATTTTTAATTATGATCATATTTAACAACTGGCTCACAAAATTCTTAAAAATTTAACAGCAACTTCTTGCGAGCTGTACAAACTGGATCCAGAATTCCACTGTTTAGTTTCTTTATGTTTTTGTGCGACTGTTATAAATATATTTCCTTATATAAGCTTTCTAACAGTTTCTTCTTGATTTATAGGAATGCAGCTAACTTTTATATTTGTTCTTACATCTGGCAAACAGGCTAAAATTTCTTCATAATTTGAATAATTTATATGTACATCTTTCCAGGTTTCTTTGTGGACTGTTCTATCATCTGAAAAATGACAGTTTTGTTTCTTCACTTCCAATCCTTATATATTTTATATCTTATTCCTGTATTATTGCATTGACATGAACTTCCAGTATAATGATGAATGTTAGTGGTAATGAAAAGCATCCTTGTATTGCTTCTGATTTTAAATGAGTGCTTTAAGATTTTATGTTTCTTTTTGATATTGTCCTTGTTGGACAAAATAAGTTTTCTTTTATTTATAGTTAGATAAAAATTTGTTTTTATTATTCATGAGTGGGTGTCGGATTTCATGGCATGATTATTCTCTATTCATTGAGATGGTCATATACTATATAACGAAGATGTTCAACATACCAAGAATAGTTTGTGGCTTGCTTAATAACATAGTGCCAAAATGCAAAAAGCAATGATTGACAGAAGTAAATGGCAAATGAAAAAATAAGCACATGGAAAAAAGAAATACATGTGAACAGCATGACTAGCTACTTGATCTACTGCAAAAGTACAGAACACTCCAGTGAATGCAAAAATACATAGTATTCTTTTTTTAAATTATACTTTAAGTTTTAGGGTACATGTGCACAACATGCAGGTTTGTTACATATGTATACATGTGCCATGTTGGTGTGCTGCACCCATTAACTCGTCATTTAGCATTAGGTATATCTCCTAATGCTATCCCTCCCCCCTCCCCCCACCCCACAACAGGCCCCAGTGTGTGATGTTCCCCTTCCTGTGTCCATGTGTTCTCAGTATTCTTGAGCTACATTAATTATTTACAAAAATTAACCATTTAGCAGATCAGCTATAAAGCAATTTTCATCAAATTTCAAAGAATCTGTATCATGCATGCAATGTTCTCTGACCACAATTAAGCTGCTTGCACTACCTCTCAGTAATGTTTTCGTATATGTTTTTCCTTTCCTTCCAACTTTTATTTTAGGCTTAGGAGGTACATATGCAGGTTTGTTACATGGATAAATTGCATCTGGGGTTTGGTGTACACATTATTTCATTACCCAGATTGTCAGCATAGTACCCAGTAGTCTTCCGATCCTCAGCCTCCTGTGCCAGCATCATTCTGATACCAAAACCTGACAGAGACACAGTGAAAAAAGAAAACTTCAGACCAATATCCCTGATGAACATAGATACAAAATTCCTCAAAAAATATTAGCAAATCGAGTCCAGGAGCACAGCAAAAAGCCAATCCACCATGATCAAGTAGGGTTTATTCCTGGGATGTAAGGTTGGTTAATACAAATCAATAAATGTGATCTGTCCCATAAACAGAACTAAAAACAAAAAACCACATGATCATCTCAGTAGTCACAGAAAAGGCTTTCAATAAAATTCAACATCCCTTCATGTTGAAAACCCTCAACAAACTAGGCATTCAAGGAACATAACTCAAAATAGTAAGAGCCATCTATGACAAACCCGCAGTCCACATCATACTGAAAGGGCAAAAGCTGGAAGCATTTTCCTTGAGAACCAGAGCAAGACAAGGATACTCACTCTCATTACTCCAATTCAGCAGTTCTGGTAGTCCTAGCCAGAGCAGTCAGGCAAGAGAGAGAAATAAAAAAGTCATCCACATTGAAAGGGATTAAGTCAAACTTCTCTCTTACAGGTGATATGATTCTATACCTAGAAAACCCCATAATCTCTGCCCAAAGGCTCATAGATCTGATGTACAACTTCAGCAAAGTTTCAGGATACAAGATCAGTGTTTTAATATTCATATTTCATTTCATAAATTCCCTTTTCAGCTATGTGTAATCTGCCTTTTATCCTATTCATTTTTTTCATGTTTGATAATTACAGTTTTCAGTGTCTGAAGTTGTATTATGTTTTTGGTTTTTTTTTTAATCTGCTGGGATTTACTTATTTATTTAAAAAAACTTAAAATCTTAATTTTTTTTCAAATATTATTAAGCATAGTTATTGTGATGGTTAACACTGAGTGTCAACTTGACTGGATTGAAGGATACAAAGTATTGATCCTGGGTGTGTCTGTGTGGCTGTTGCCAAAAGAGATTAACATTTGAGTCAGTGGGCTGGGGAAGGCAGACCCACCCTTAATCTGGTGGGCACCATCTAATCAGCATCCAGTGAATATAAAAGAGGCAGAAAAATGTGAAAAGGAGAGACTGGCCTAGCCTCCCAGCTTACCTCTTTCTCCCATGCTGGATGCTTCCTGCCCTCCAACATCAGACTCCAGGTTCTTCAGTTTTGGGACTCGGACTGGCTCTCCTTGCTCTTCAACTTGTAGACAGCCTATTGTGGGACCTTGTGATTGTGTAAGTTAATCCTTAATAAACTACACACACACACACACACACACACACACACACACACACACACACACACACACTTATTCTGCCCCTCTAGGGAATCCTGAGTAATATTGATTTTGGTACCAGGAGTAGTTGTAGAGGAACAGAATATTAAGGATGGAGTTCTTTCATTGGTTTTGGGTTTCTGGAATTGGCTTCTTAATATGATTAGACCCCAAAATGCTAAGGACTCTACTTCTAATGGTGTGGAGAACACTGATTAGTCCTCAGCGTGAATTGTTTAGAGAGTTATGCAAAATAAATGCATTTGACACTCTTCTTTCACCACTTGTGAGAGGCAAGGAGTTTAGTGACTCCTTGACCGTATGTGGAGAACCAAGGAGCGTAATGAAGCTGGTGGTTGCTCCTAAGTTTAGTGGACAAAGTGATGAAAGAAAATGATGAACTCAGGGATTTTGTTTCCTGGCTTCAGAAGCAGATACTAAGCCTCAAATCTGCTAAGATTGCCCCCAGTGAGTTTTATCTTCTGTAGAGAAAGAGCTGAAATTGTGGAAAAACAGATACAAGTTCTTATCATGTGAGTGGCTGACCTGCAATGAAAGATGGATGCACAGCCTCACCAGGTGTCTGCTGTTAAAGTGAGGTCATTGATTGGAAAAGAACGGGACCCTGAAACTTGGAATGGGGACATGTGGGAGGACCCTGATGAAGCTGGGGGCACTGAGTTTGTAAACGCTGATGAAACTTTTTTTGCCATAAGGAACAGCTGCCCCATCCTCCGTAGTGGCAACATCCCCTCCCCGACCCATGCTGCCATCAGCCTTTCCACTTTTGAGGAGATAAACCTTGCACTGCCTGAGACAACAGTGATGGCCTCCCCGAGCCTGTTTCCAGGCAAAATAATGTTGATTCTCCTCAGAAGTCACCCCCAACACCCCTATTTGCTTCTGGACCTATAACTAGACTAAAGTCCCAGCGGGCCCCTGGAAGTGAGGTTGAGAGTGTGACCCATGAGGAGGAGCACTACACTTGAAAATAACTGTTTGAGTTCTCTAGTTTATATAAACAGAAATCTGGAGAACAGGCATGGGAATGGATATTAAGGGTATGGAATAATGGTGGAAGGAACATAGAGTTGGATCGGGCCGAATTTATTGATTTGGGCCCGCTAAGTAGGGACTCTGCATTTAGTGTTGCAGCTCAGGGAGTTAAAAAAGGTTCTAATAGTTTACTTTGTTAGCTGAAAAGATGGCCTGCTGTGAGTGAGCTGGAAATGCCTGACCTCCCTTGTTTTAATGTAGAGGAAGGAATCCAAAGGCTTAGGGAGATTGGGATGGTGGAGTGGATTAATCACTTTAAACGTACTCATCCCAGCTGGGAAGGTCCAGAAGATATACTGTAGACCAATGCCTTGTGAAACAGATTTGTGAGAGCAGCACCTGTGTCTTTGAAGAGCCCTGTAATTGCTCTTCTTGAGGTGTCAGTGGCAGATAGGGATGCTGTTTGGAGCCTTTGGCAGGCCCCCACAGGTGAATCACACCAGTGTCATCTAGGATTTTGGAGCAAGGCCCTGCCATTCTTCTGCAGATAACTACTCTCCTTTTGAGAGACAGCTCTTGGCCTGTTTCTGGGCTTTGGTGGAAACTGAACGTTTGACCATGGATCATCAAGTCACCATGCAACCTGAATGAACTGGGTGCTTTCTGACCCATCCCGCCATAATGTGGAGAATGCGCAGCAGCATTCCACCATCAAATGGAAGTGGTATATACGTGATAGGGCTCAAGTAGGTCCTGAAGGCACAAGTAAGTTACGTGAGGAAGTGGCTCAAATGCCCATGGTCTCCACTCCTGCCACCCTGCCTTCTCTCCCTCAGCCTGCACAGATGGCTTCATGGGGAGTTCTCTATGATCAGTTGACAGAGGAAGAGAAGACTAGGGGCTGACTCACAGATGGCTTTGCACGATACACAGGCACCAACTGAAAGTGGACAGCAGCAGCACTACAGCCCCTTTCTAGGACGTCCCTGAAGGTCAACAGTGAAGGGAAATCTTCCCAGTGAGCAGAACTTTGAGCAGTGCACCTGGTTGTGCGCTTTGCATGAAAGGAGAAATGGCCAGATGTGCAGTTATATACTGATTCATGGGCTGTAGCCAATGGTTTAGAACTTGGAAGAAGCATGGTCAGGGACTGGGAAGAAGCATGATTGGAAAATTGGTGACAAAGAAATTTGGGGAAGAGATATGTGGATGGAACTCTCTGAGTGGTTAGAAACTGTGAAGATATTTGCATCCCATGTGAGTACTCACCAACAGGTGACCTCAGCAGAGGAGGATTTTAATAATGAAGTGGCTAGGATGACCCATTCTGTGGACACCACTCAACCTCTTTCCCCAGTCACCCCTGTCATTGCCCAATGGGTCCATGAACAAAGTGGCCATGATGGCAGGGATGGAGGTTACACATGGGCTCAGCAACAACGACTTCCACTCACCAAGGCTGACCTGGCTACAGCCACTGCTGAGTGCCCAATTTGCCAGCAGTAGAGACCAACACTGAGCCCTTGATATGGCACCATTCCTCGGGGTGATCAGCCAGCTAGTTACCTGGTAGTAGGTTGACTATATTGGACCTCTTTCATCATGGAAAGGTTTGTCCTTGCTAGAATAGACACTTACTCTG
Source organism: Pan troglodytes (assembly GCF_028858775.2). Classification (NCBI taxonomy): domain Eukaryota; kingdom Metazoa; phylum Chordata; class Mammalia; order Primates; family Hominidae; genus Pan; species Pan troglodytes. Next base: position 51,811,326 of record NC_072408.2, on the reverse strand, counting down.
GATATGGGTTTACCTATCCTGCATGCAATGCTCCAAGACTACCATCCGTGGACTCACGGAATGCCTTATCCACCATCATGGTATTCCACACAGCATTGCCTCTGACCAAGGTACTCACTTTACGGCTAAAGAAGTGCAGCAGTGGCCGGGCACAGTGATTCACGCCTGTAATCTCAGGACTTTGGGAGTCTTGAGGCGGTTGGATCACGAGGTCAGGAGTTCAAGACCAGCCTGGCCAACATGGTGAAACCCTGTCTCTACTAAAAATAGAAAAATTAGCCAAGCATGGTGGCGGGCATCTGTAATCCCAGCCACTAGGGAGGCTGAGGCAGGAGAATCCCTTGAACCTGAGAGGCGGAAATTGCAGTGAGCCGAGATCGTGCCTCTGCACTCCAGCCTGGGCGACCATGCAAGACTCAAAAAGTGCAGCAGTGAACTCATGCTAATAGATTTCACTGGTCTTACCATGTTCCCCATCATCCTAAAGCAGCTGGATTGATAGAACAGTGGAATGGCTTTTGATTGATAGAACGGTGGAATGGCCTTTGAGGTCAGAATTACAACATGAACTAGGTGACGATAATTTGCAGGGGTGGAGCAAAGTTCTCCAGAAGGCCAAGTATGTTCTGAATCAGCGTTCAATATATGGTACTATTTCTCCCATATCCCTGAATAACAGGTCCAGGAATCAAGGGGTGGAAGTGGAAGTGGCACCACTCACTGTCACCCCAGTGATCCACTCGCAAAATTTTTGCTCCCTGTTCAAGTTACATTCTGCTGGGCTAGAGGTCTTAGTTCCAGAGGGAGGAACACTGCCACCAGGAGACACAACAACAATTCCATTAAACTGCAGGTTAAGATTGCCACCTGGACACTTTGGGCTCCTCCTGCCTTTAAGTCAACAGACTAACAAGGGAGTTTCAGTGTTGGCTGGGGTGATTGACCTGGACTATCAAGATGAAATCAGTCTACCACTCCATATCGGAGGTTAGGAAGAGCATGCATGGAATATAGGTGACCCATTAGGGCATCTCTTAGTATTACCATGCCCTGTGATTAAGGTCAATGGGAAACTAAAACAGCCCAAATCAGGCAGGACTACAAATGACCCAGACACTTCAGGAATGGAGGTTTGGGTCACTCCACCAGGGAAAAAAACCACGACCTGCCAAGGTGCTTGCTGAAGGCAAAGGGAATACAGAATGGGTAGTAGAAGAAGGTAGTCATCAATACCAGCTATGACCATGTGACCAGCTACGGAAATGAGGACTGTAACTGTCATGAGTTTATTTCCTCCTTTTTTTGTTAAAAACGTGTTTGTGCATGTATAGACTTGCACTAAGAAAATATCTTCATTTTATTTCCTTTTCCTTTATCATATGACATAAGATTTATTGACTTCATATCAGCATTTAAGTATCACTACCTTTATGTAATAGTATTTTTGGGTTGGGGATTGGTGTGTTTCCAGTTGTATGAAGGATAATTGTATTATGTTAGGCATAATTATGACCTCATTATTGTCTTTATTTGAAGATTATGTATGATCTTAAGAGATGTGTGTGGATCCAAGTTGACACGGGGGTGAACTTGTGATGGTTAATACTGAGTATCAACTTGATTGGATTGAGGGATACAAAGTATTAATCCTGGATGTGTCTGTATGGGTGTTGCCAAAATAGATTAATATTTTAGTGTATATATGTGTGTGTGTGTATATATATATATATAGTTCTATTAGTTCTGTCCTTCTAGATTGCCCCGACTAATATAGTTATATTAGATATCTGCTAAATGCAGTGTCAGCAGTCTTTGATTCTGTTATTTTCTGCTCTCTGCATTCAGGTTGCTTATTTCCTCATGTGTTTGATCGTATTTACATTTGAGCTCTTAATCCATGGGATTTTATCTGTAGGAATTCTTTGAACTTCACATTTAAAGTGCTTTACTGCAGAGAGAATTTGAGTTTGCTTTGTCTAAAACTGTAGGCTGTGGCAACCTTGGATTACTAGATATTAATATTTTGGCTTGGATTTTTTTGACCACACAGATCCTGTGAATTTTAGCCCCCAAATCACCTACCTTCATCCATATTCAAGACAAAGAGATTGTTTTTCTCTTAGTTTGTTCTGTAGGGTGTATTTTATTTTCTAGTTCACTATTTCGTAGAAGGTATTGCTTTTTAAAAAATTCTTGCTTTGTAAGGAGTCAATAATTTTACCAGCTAAATTGAATAGTCCATAGACTTTGCATCTAATCCTTTATATGACTGTAGACCATAAAACCCAAAATGGTAGGCCCTTAGAGAAAAATCCCCAATTAGTCAAGATATATCATTTGTTTTATATATTACTGGATATAGTTGGCTGATATTTTGTTTAGGATTTTTGCATTTATGTTCATAAGTGAAACTGAGTTGAAATTTTCCTTTTGCACCAATTTATTGTTAGAATGTAATACCAAGGTTATGCTGACCTAAAATAAGTTGAGAAAAGTTCCCTCTTTATCTGTTCACTGGAAGAGTGTACAAAGTTGGCTTTGTTTTCCTGTTAAATATTTGGTAGTATTTTCCAGTGAAGCTACCTGGGCCTGAAATATTTTGGGAAAAATTTTTAAATCACAGATATACTTTATAAAATTATTAAAACTATTGAAATTATTGAAATTTTTTGTTTATTGTATCAATTTTGTTGTATTTTAGAAATTTATCCATTTTCTTTACATTTTCAAATTCCTTATCACACGTTACAGTACACTCTTATAGTTAGAGATTTTGTAGTGATGTACCTCTTTCATTTCTAACATTATTACTTTTCTTTTTCCCTTTTATTCTTCATTCATCTTGCCAAGGGATTATCAATTTTACAATCATTTTCAAGATCCAATTTTTAGCTTCATTGATCCTTTCTAAGTTTTGTTTGTTTTCTATTTCTTTAATTTCTGTTCTTATCTTTGCCACCTCTCTTTTTTCACTTTATTTGCATTTGTTTTACTGTTATTTTTGTAAATTTTTGAGATGGATTTAGCCATTAATTTTCAAGTTTTTCTTCCATTCCATTATATTAAATGTTAAACATTTTCCTATACACTTCAATAACAGCTTTAGCTGAATCTGGTAAATTTTTCTGTGTACTATCATATGCAAATTTTTTTTGGCTACTATGGATCAAAATGGTTTGCAGTGCACAAAATAAAGGGCAGAACTGAGGCTACAATTAAATAAATAGTATATGTTTCAGAGTATGTTCAACTCCTAGTAAGTTAGCATATCCATTGCGTGAGAGTATTTTTAGCGTGATAGAGTAATACCATTGGCCAAGACAGCGTGGGTGTATTTGTCACACTAGGTGTCATTGACTGTGAATATATGTGAGTATTCAGAACATGAGAAATACAAACATGTACTGGACAGAGTATTTCTTTAAGATAAAAGAAAGCTTTTGGAAATATAGTATTATAACAAATCGGTACTTCAAGGGAGTGGCATTTAATGCTATAATCATTTTTGTCATTATATAACTATAATTCTCACTACTTTTTTATATTTATATAGCAGGTATTAGGAAATATGTCTGAAATGTTGGATAATTCTATCCTAGTGTAAAAGGTGGTCAAGAAATGCCTGGGTTACAGCAATTCCATTACTGGGTATATACCCAAAGGAATATAAATCATTCTACTGCAAAGACACATGCACACGTATGTTTACTGCAGCACTATTTACATTAGCAAAGTCACAGAACCAACCCAAATGCCCATCAATGATAGACTGGATAAAGCAAATATGGTACTTATACACCATGGAATACTACGCAGCCATAAAAAGGTATTGAGATCATGTCTTTTGCAGGGACATGGATGAAGCTGGAAGCCATCATCCTCAGCAAACTAACACAGGAACAGAAAACCAAACACCACATGTTCTCACTCATAAGTGGAAGTTGAACGATGAGAACACATGGACACAGGGAGGGGAACATCACACACCCAGGGCCTGTTGGGTGGTGGGGGGCGAGGGGAAGGAACTTAGAGGATGGGTCAATAGGTACTGCAGACCACCATGGCACAGGTATACCTATGTAACAAACCTGCACATTCTGCACGTGTATCCCAGAACTTCAAGTAAAATAAAAAACATTAAAAAAAAAAAAAAAAGAAATGCCTGGGTTAGTCCCTATCTATGCATTTATTTCCTTGCATGTGGGACATTATGTGAGAGCACCAAAAGACAAGTTTATGCTATATTTATGTGTTAAGATAATGATTTTTCATTAATTACAAAATCTTTTATCTAAAATTATTATAGTCTATAAACTATTTTTATCCACAAGACAAATGGGTTCAATCATTTTAAAAAGTGACATGAAGCATAATAATTTGTGCCCATAAAATAAAGGGCTGGGTTAGTAATAGTTTTTCAATTGGAGAGAATGGCCCGAGGAATTAACTTTAGATTCTACCACTTTGCAAATAACAGCTTTCCCAGAGCAAATAATGATTGATACTTAGTGAGTAATAAAGTTTTGTTTTATTTGACAAATTTTACAGAAAAGCTAGCTGCAGTTAGTGTTCGATTCTGATTAGCCTGGGGGATCAAGGGACAGATAAGGCAAAACAATCAATAATTCACAATTCTATAGCAGAATGAAGGGAAATGAGGTGGGGCCTCTGGAAGGGTAGGAGCTCAACACGTGAGCAAAGCTCTTGGGTAGTGGGGAATCCAGACTACAGTCTTTGTTTGCTGGATTGGATGTTCAAAATAGCAGAGCTTCTTTGTTTTTGAGACGGAGTCTCATTCTGTCACCGAGGCTGGAGTGCAGTGGCACAATCTTGGCTCACTGCAACCTCTGCCTCCTGGGCTTAAGTGATCCTCCTGCCCCAGCCTCCCAAGTAGCTGGGATTACAAGCGTGTACCACCACGCCTGGCTAATTTTTGCATTTTTAGAAGTGACGGGGTTTCACCATGCTGGCCAGGCTGGTCTCGAATGCCTGACCTCACGTGATCCGCCTGCCTCAGCCTCCCAAAGTGCTGGGATTACAGACATGAGACACTGTACCTGGCTAGAATAGCAGAGATTCTTAAGCAGGTCAGAACTTTAAGGGTGATGAGCAACTTCTAGGCACTGAGAAGTTGATATGGAGATGAATCTCTTTCCTCATCAGCTCTCTCAACTCTGCCTCAGTCTCTTTCTCTGCCTTGCCTTTAAAAATAAAATCTAACATTGATGAAACAAACATATGTTGTGGCATTGTGCTTGTTAGGTACATGATCTTAAGGAACTTTCAATCTGGTAGAAGAACCCTTAGGAGATCTATCGCTAATATAGTTCTAAAGAGTGATTTCTTAAACCATTTTTGTCTGTCACCTTTTGTTTCACAAAGAATGTCTTATATTCCCTTGAGTTAGGAATTTACATCAGTAAAGACTGAAGATTTAATCTTACTGACAGCCCTGAGGACATGCAAGGGCAATATCGCCCATGTCCTAGGAAGTTTAGGAGTAAGACTGATGGCAGGTATTAAGGATATTCAGATTGCAGCTCCTTCTAAATGAAAATTTATTATTTCATTATTCCTAAGACTTCATTTATTACGATCCTTGGGATTTGAGATAATTGAAGACAACAATAATAATCTCTTTTTGTGTTACATAGTATGGAGTCATTCATTTTGAAACATTCCCAAGTGTGTTGCCAACTGCATATAAAATTCAGAGTGGGAAGCTCAGGAATGGTGAAGGAAATGTGTATAGACATACACATGGATGCCCTTGAAGTCCTGAGAGGACCTTGTGGCCTCAAAATATGATAAATCCTGTAGAATGTTTGACATGTTGTAAACCCTCCTCCAACTCATAGTAGCCATGGTAATTTGATGTGAGAGGGAGGATACTAATAATGATAATGACAGTAATAATAATAGACGATATCCACATCTGTTCTACTGAACAACAGTAGCAAAAACTATACTATGTGTGTATGCAAGAAATGTCAGACTTCCTTTCATTTCTCAAGAATAAATGAATAATAAAATATACTTGAAGCCCAAAAGTATATAATTAAAAATTATTGTGAAACTAGGTTCTGACAAGACTAATGTTGTAAGGGAAATTGTACATTATATATTCTTTCACTAAATATTTCCTCTCCTGTCAAATGGTAAATCAGGCAACCATTTAAAGGCATCTGTTTAAATTAGCCATGATCAAGTTATATGACAGTGGAAATCACACCATCTTGATAAAGAAATTGAGATGCATAAAATGGTAACAAGACTGTGTGAATAGGGGCAGTGCTAAGAGAGAGGTGGGAATTTGTCTTCTCAATGGCCATGTCTCACATGCACCCTATTCATTATTGAAAGTTACCCCACTCATTATTCAAAGTACAAGCTAATGAACTTAAGTATATAATAACAACTTCAAAAGGAATCATATGGGCTTAACCATCGTTATGCAATTTGTCAATACGATTTTAAAAACCTATATGCAGTGGGCAAGTCAACATGATGCATTAAATAAGGGCACTATCTCTGGGTCAATAAGGTCTGGGTTCATATACCAGCTCTACTCCTCAGTCATGTGCAATATTGGTAAGCTATTTCATTTCTTTAAGTTTTAGTTTTCTTATCAAATACAAAGATGATAATAGTACCTATAGTTGATAGGGTTATCATGTAGATTAAATATGTGCGGCACATAATAAAACAATACATATTAGCAATGCTGACAAATTTGAGGAAGATCTTTATCTCATTGAATAACTAGATTTCTTCAAAGTATTCTATTTTTAGCTTCAGTACTATTGGGCTTGTTCGCCCTTTCCCACCTTCTTTGACCAAAAAGAGGCCATATCTCATGACTTTTCTGGCATCTTTTAGGTATAAATACATTTATTTATCTGGTTACTTTTAGTGCCCCCAGAGCAGTCTCAATCCAGTCCAGGGCAATAATCCAGCCTCCCAATGCACTGGCTCCTGCAGAAAAGAAAGAACAAGGAGGTAAGGAACAGGAGAAGTCATAATTGAGTGTGGCAGTCACAGACAGCCCCTCAGGGACACTCCAGGCAGTTGTGGGTGTTTTTGTGGGTTCTTTGGAGACCTTCTGTAGTGTTGCTGGGAATCTCTCCCCTGAGTTCCGTGATGTGGGTGAATAAACCTCTTTGGCTGGTCACTTATGTTTCTACCCTCATTTCCCAGACACTGCTGGTGTCTCTACCCTGTCTCAAGGACCCTCGGGCAGCATTTAAGGCAACAACTGCTGGCCCTGTCAAGTGTGGCCCACGTCTGACCCAGGGGAAATAGTCCCATGCCCTTTGCCCCACACATTGTGTAATTGCTTTCTTCCCCCAGTGCAGGGACCACTCTTGGCAATGTTGTCAGAGCAGGTTGCCAGACAGTCTCTTCCGCTTTAGATTTCTCAGGTGTAGGCTCACTTTCATTCTAGGGGACACATATGAATCTCTCTGATATCCCTTTCCTTGGGCATGAGGTGCAGAAAATTACTCCCTGCCCCCAAGGAATACCACGAACTGTTATAACTTCACACCTCTCCTCCCAGTCTTTCCAACCTTAGAGGTGGTGTCCAGGTCAGGGTGCAAAAGTTCTTGATCACCTCCTTTAAGGTCTTTTTTGGTGGTCCCTGACACCAACTGGGTGTCCTACAATTCAATTCACTTCTGACACTACTGTGAGTTTGTGCAGACACCACAGGTTAAGAAGCTCAGTCTCATACACTTGCCTTCCCTTCAGATGCGAGCTGGACATCCTGGGTCCACATGCTACCTGCTCTTCTGCTCAATTTGACTATAAATATGGAAGTTCCCATCAGGTTCAAAAATTTGTTAGAATTGATTCAAGACTTAGGAAAGCGCTGTAGTTACTATAGTTACAATGATATTTTATTATAAAGGTTACAAATGACCAGCCAGATGAAGAGATACTCAGCGCAGCAAGGTCTGGAGGGGTCCTGGGTACAGAGCTTCTGTGCCCTCTCCAACTGGTCTTTCTAGCATATCAATATGTTCACCAACCAGTAAGCTCTCCAAGCCTTATTGCTGAGAGTTTTTATCTAGGTTTCATTTTATGGATATAATTGGTTAAATCATTGGCCATGTGATTGATCTCAATCTCTAGTCCCCTTCCTCTGCCCAGAAATTGGGAAGGTGAAAGTTCCAACCCCCTAATTACATAATTGGTTTTTCTGGCAGCCAGCCTCCCCACCCCACATCCATGAACCACTTTGCTGGCATAAATTCAGGTATGGTCCAAAGGGGTTTGTATGAATAATAAAAGACACTCTTATCATTAAGGAAATTCCAAGGGTTTATGAAACACTGTGCCAAGAACTCGGGACAAAGGCCAAATGTACTTTTAAAAATTATACCACAAACATGGAATTTGGGAGTGGTTGGTACCTATCCAAGGGCCTTAGTCAAAAGTGAGAGGAAGAATATTATTTTAACATCTTATTACAGAATGAAAATGCAACAGAACTATTGCAACATGAATGTTAGTTCAGATGGGGCAAATACAACTTTTAAATTTGGGTGTGATTAGTTTTAAATGTTCTTGGAAGTTTTTTGCACCAGGTTAGGTAATTGTAAGTGAAAAGAAGTGACACAGATCAAAGAACTTGTTGAAAAATTGCATCCCTGATAACTAGTGACATATTTTTAATGTTAGTTATATACACCCTGGAGGTACTGCCGTTAGTGAACCAATTTAGTTGGAGATCCCCTGGGTATCAAAGTCATAAGAGCAATGGTGTATATTGAGAAGGATATTTTCCTATTTTGGAAGGTTTGTACTTACAATCTATGTGCTTATAAATCTTTACGAGGATTGGAAAGGAATAACTTATCTAGTAATTTCTAAATTTTCAGAAATGTTTGAGGGAACTAAAATGCTTTGAATTTGAAGAACACCTTGGGGTCGTATTGAGACTTCTTGAAAGGCTGCTCTTTTTTATAATCCTGAAATAGATTATATTGCAAATCCCCCTGAATATATGAACAATCGGTTTTGAAATTCAACTGAACTGTGTCCCAGTGTTAGTTATGATCATTGTGAAAGCTGCACGGAGAGGTTATCTTAAAACCCACATGGCACATTTCAAAACAGATGTCTCATAAATAAAATTTGAAAACTTTGGATTTTTTGCAAACTGTGTTTTAAATATCAGAAGTACATTGTTCTCATTTGGAGCACAACTTTCCTTTAGGTTTTTGCCTTATTTGTTAGGTTGTGTGTGACAATGATACTTTCCTTATGGATACCAATAGGATTATTATTTTTTTTTTCAATTTTTTTTCTTCCTCATCTTCATTTTCTTTTTTTTTTTAAATTATACTTTAAGTTCTAGGGTACATGTGCACAACATGCAGGTTTGTTACATATGTATACATGTGCCATGTTGGTATGTTGCACCCATTAACTCATCATTTACATTAGGTATGTCTCCTAATGCTATCCCTCCCCACCTTCCCCACCCCACGACAGGCCCCGGTGTATAGACTGGTCTTATTCTAAAAGAATGTCCATGTCCCCAAATACTGGAATAGTATCAGACTAGCCACGGCCATAAACTCACCTCAGTGTTAATCCTACTCAGAATTTTTTAGATTTATTACATGTTTATTACTTTCTTCCTTTATAATAGGTAGGCAATGGATGATCACAATTAAACTGTTAACCTAGAAAACATTTTAGATAAGAAAAGTATAAAAGTTCTGTGATGCAAACTCTATTTTATTTAAAAAAAACTCTGTAAAAACTGTATAATTAGCAGGAAGCTCCTTTTTCTGTTAAAGCTAAGAAGAGATAGGAGAATGCAGATTAGATAAAATTGTATCAAATAAAAATTTTGTACATCTGTACTGATTATTTATGTTTAGGACATTTTTCATGAAAATAAAAACATGCTATGGCAAGAAAAAAACATGTAGCTGTTGGAAACAGTTACCCAGGAAATGTTCTTTTAAAATATATATCTCTTACAATACACTTAAAATCACTTTGATTATAATGAAAATAATACAAATTCACTGTAGCATATTAAACATATGGATAGGCAAAAATCAACCTTAGGAAAAATAATCAGTGAATAAAAGCATGGACTGTGGAGCCAGAATACTTGAGTTCAAGTCCTGATATGTCCATTTACTAGCTGTGTGGCATCAGGTAGGTGTGCCACTCTTTTTGTGTCTCCATTTTCCTCATTTGTAAAATGGTAATAATATCATTTTCTTATAGGGTTAAAACCAAGATTAAATTAGTTAATATTTGTAAAGTGCTTAGAACAGTATCTTAAACATATTGAATACTATACAGATGTATTGTGAATAAGATATACACAGTCTCTTTAAGTAAAAATTTTACCCTATACGTCTTGCACCTACTTTTTTAACTTTGTATATTATAATTATTTTCCACATCTTTAACATTTTATTATTAAAAGCTTAAAGCATTTTATTGTATATTTCTACCAACAATTATATAAACTGTTACACTTTCAGCTTGTTTTCAGCTTTTTATTCTTTTAAACACTCAGCATAATTGTTATATCTAAGTTTGTAGCAGTTATAATTTTAGAATAAATTACAAGAAGTGGAATTACAAGTATATAGATGCATACGTATTTTTTAATTAAAATTTTACATCTATATTTAACAGTTTTCTCTTCTTTTCCTTTTTTTCTTTTTAATTTAGAGATACGTTCTTGCTCTGTCACCCAGCCTGGAGTTCAGTGGCATAATCATAGCTTACTGCAGCCTTGAACTCCTGGGTTCTTCCTGAGTAGCTTAGACCATAGGCACACACCACTGCACTCCATTGTATACACATTTGAAAGCATTTTTTAAATATATTAACAAATTGCTTTTTGTAATGTGCCATTGATGTTCTTCCCAGCATCAGAGGATGAGGGACATTGACACACTTTTCCAAACCTCTTTTCTCAAACTACTTGTTTATATTATGTTGGGAAAGGTGCTCCCAATAAAAACTTTCTCATTTGTCAAATTAACATTTTAACTTTTATTTTAATCTCTTTTCTAGAGAGTGTTTTAAAGTTTTAATTATATGTACTTGAACAGAGTTTTGAAAGGAGTTTTGTAAAATTAATAGTAATTATAGGTGTTAGAATATAGCTTTGAAAAAAATGTGTCAACTTTGGAAGCTAGCAAGAACTTGACTCTCTCTTTTGTATTTTAACATAAATTATACATTTGTGGGAAAGTGGGTGACTTTGGAGGAGAAACCAGTAATAGGCTGCCCATTACACCTGATAACAATTACTACTATGAACCCTCTGTGCTAGGCACTGTGATAGTGTGTGTATCTCTCTCTCTCTCTGTCTTTCTCTGTGTATAACATATATTTTATGTATTTTCAAATCTTCGTATTGATATATTAACCTTATGGGACAGGCTATATTATTACCCAGTTTTACAGATGAAGAAACTGAGGCACAGAGAGGCCTTTTATTCAGAACTGATGTGAGCAGGCACCCACCTATATGTAGGGTAAAGAAATGGTTACCTGAGCTCTGATCACAGCAAGTCTCATGCCTTTGAGTTGTCACTGACTCTCTCAGAGAAAGCCAGAGATCTCCACCTTATTTGTGCTTAATGACCTTTGGAAAGAAACTGCCTTAAATGATGGCTGTCTTCCATTTGTGTAACTTTAAAAGTTATATTTTACTTTGAGGTGTTGAATCTGAGAGGTGGCTATGTTTTGTGAACTTCAGCTCCCTTTAGAAAAGGAAGCAGTGTATCTAAATTGCCCAGTTGGTAAGCGGGTCTTATGAATAAGTCAATTTATTCAGGAAAAATGTCTTGATCACCTACTATGTGTCAGTCATGGTCCCGTGAATTTCTGGGGTTACATGATTAAGATAGCAGCCCTGCCCTTAAGGAACTTGTAGTGGGAGACAAATAATATACAAACACGTAAAATAATGACAGACTGGGTATAAATGCTATGAGGAGATAGCAGCATGATATGATAGAGTAACTGTTCTGTGAATACCCAAAAACCGCAAGCACATACCATTTCTGTCTCTGAAAGGGAGTGAAAGGTTTGTCTCTCTGAGTTAGCATATAGTGGCAGAGCATTTTACAGAGGTCCTGAGAGAAAATTTGCCATAGAAAGTCTGTGCTATGATTTTTTTGAAAAAAAAAAATAGGAAATATGTGGCCAGCTAATTGATAAGAAAACAATATTTCTCAAAAAAAAAGAATATGTCACTTGTTATTTAAATTGTTGAGGGACAACCCAAAGAACACCATTCAAAGTTTCTGTCTAGATTCTGGCTCTGTTCTGCCACATTGATAAGCTGTGTGGCTCTGGGGGAACCATATACTTCTGTTGCTTGATTTATTTATCTAGAAATAGAAAAAATATGTATGTCAGAATATAACTTAATAACAAACCCTGTGTAAAGCTGATTTCTTCTGTATGAAATGGTGTTTATGTGTAAAGCACTGGTGATTATATCCAGTTGCCTAATACCTGTACAGGCTTCAATTCACAAAGTCAGGATTTCACCAGTTTTCCCAATTTTATTTAACCAAGAGTATTCTCTGTAAAAGTGAATTATTGCTGAAGCATTTTTAAATTCCAGCTATGTTAATAAGAAGCCATTTGAGAGCAGCTGTGCTTCATTATTTATTTTTATTCAATATTTAATTTGGAAAAAATAATAGAGAGATGTAGAAAATAGATTTTTTTTCTGGGACAATCATCATACATGTTATTGACATCAGAGAGTGGGCAATTTAACCTTCTCAAAAATAATATATTCGCTAAGAATCTCAGCAGCCTCAAGTCAAAAATGAAAGCTTACGTATATCACAAGGGATAGTCAAATCAGTATGAAAAAGTCTGAAACCTGTATTTTCTGGCTGAACATGATCTTCTGTAATCACAATAGAAAGCTATTTCACCAGGTGTTACCCAGGAAGGGATTGGTAGGTGATATTACCTGGATCAATTTTTCTATGCTGTGAATACCAATGTAATCATTTTCTCAGGTTTTTGTATTTTTCTTCAATATCCATTTAAAAAAGAACCAAATACTGCTTCTTGTTCTACTGTAGTTCTTCCATGGCACTGTTTCAAGCAGTTAACAAATTTCATATACTGAAGGAGTAAAAGTTATCTTGGTGACTTAAGAAAATACCCATACAGACATACTCATTCTTAGAAGGGTTTCTTCTGTGCGAAGGAAGTGGTTTCTACAACATAACATGTAATTACTACAGTAAATTGTATTGTGAATATGAAGAAGATGAAATCTGAGCCCTATAGACCTATGGATTTTGCTATTACGTTTTGTCTTCAGTTTCTTTTTTTGTTCACTCTGTTGTCAAAGTACTTTGTACATTCTTCTCTGTGAACTTTGCAGATCAGAGAAATCAACTGAAAGAAGGAAATGATATGTTTTAGTTTATTCAAAGGATCTATAGCAGCGGTCCGCAACCTTTTTGGTGCCAGGGACCGGTTTTATGGAAGACAATTTTTCCATGGATTGGGGGATGGGTGGAGGTGGGCATATGGTTTAGGGAAGAAATTTTCACCTTAGATCATCAGGCATTAGTTAGATTCTCATAGGAGCATGCAACCTAGATTGCTCACATGCACAGTTCACAACGGGGTTCATGCTCCTATGAGAATGTAATGCCACTGCTGATCTGACAGGAAGTGGAGCTTGGGTGGTAATGCTCGTTGGCATGCAGCTCACCTCCTGCTTTGTGGCCTGGTTCCTAACAGGCAGCAGTATCGGTCTGCAGCTCAGGGATTGGGGACCCCTGATGTATGGTTTAGAAATAAATTAGGATAATGTATAGATTTATAAAAAGTGGCTTAGAGGTACCCGCTTTCTTGTCACTTTATTAAAATCCCTTTAAGATTAAAAAGAAAATGTGTAAATAATTGTGAAAAATTATATATCACTTTTTTCCCCAGAATCTCCATTGTTACAAGGAGAGAAGCTTAGTTTTTGAGAGAATTCTGCCAACATTTGCTGTAGCAGATGTATTTTAGTTGTTTAAGAATGTGTGATAATCTCACTCTTTCATTTTGGGGTGGTCTTTACTTTAAAAATAAGTGTAAATGGATTATGGCATCCATTTTGTAAGTCATTTACAAAAGTTTGCACCATTCTACCTCTTGTGACATTGAAGAAATAAGGCATAATTTTCATTTTGTCAGCAAATCTCTCTGACAGGCAAGGGCTTACATAGTGTATACAGCAACATTCTCTAATGGATTGCAGGTCCCATATGAGAAAGTGCAATGTGCTCATTAAAATTACAGCAGCAGAAAAAGCAGAATAAATTGCCACCAAGTATTTAACTATGACATTTATATGTATTTCTTTTTGACATGCCTATGGGCATGTCATTGTAAATTGTCCATGAGGATTGTTGTGACAGCTTTATGGACTAAAGTTAGGGACCCAGCCTCTCACTTGGCTAAAGGATGACAGCCTAAATAAGAAGAATATAGTGAAAATAGCTTATGAATAGCTGTATGATTCTGCTATAACGAAGTTTAGGTACAAACTATCCCAAGTACCTTGGGAATTTGGAACAAAAAATGAGAAAGCAAGTATCATCGAATGATTTCCAAATATGAGAAATATGAAGGCTCTATCCCTGGAAGAATTTAACATGCAACAGTAGTATCTACCTCTCAGGACTATTGGGAAGATTAGTGAAAGCTGCTAGCCCAGTGACTAGGATACGTGGGAAGCTTCATAGATGTTTAATTTTTTCTTCTTGTCTTCTGGCATTGTCTTTCTTTTCTTTTACCAAACCATCTAAGGAAATAAATGGGAAAAGAGCAGGTGTTATAGCAACAATAATCATTGCAAATTTTCTGGGGAAAGTTTGGGGCAACTGTAGAAGGATTCAGGAAGAGGTGGAATTTGTCTAGTCTTTGAAGGAACTTAGAATTTAAGTTACAGTTGCGGGAAACTGGGAGAGTATTCTTGGCAAGAGGGCCCTCAAGAACAGAGGCTCAGCAGCAGAGTTTAACCTGGTGTTTCTAGGGAACAGTGCAGGAAACAGCTAAGATTGGAGGCTGATTGTGGAGGGCTTCAACATGAGAGCTCAGGAGCCTGTGGACTTCATCTTCTAAGCTTTGGGCGAAGTTGTTGAGTAATTTTACTTGCTAGAACAATGACAACATTTATAGAGAAAAGTATGTCTGGAGAGGAGCAGGTTTCAGACACAAGATTTATTTTTAGACATATAGAAATTTTAAGAGATGAGAAAGTCACAAAAGCACGGGAGGAAGGTTAGAGCTGTATATGTTGAAGCCACAAAATTGGTGAGTTTTCTGAGAGAGAGACAATGAGGAGGAGGAACAGGAGGAAGTATGAACTCTTAACTAACTTTGACATATGCTTAT
Organism: Pan troglodytes; assembly: GCF_028858775.2. Taxonomy (NCBI): domain Eukaryota; kingdom Metazoa; phylum Chordata; class Mammalia; order Primates; family Hominidae; genus Pan; species Pan troglodytes. Next base: position 51,795,912 of record NC_072408.2, on the reverse strand, counting down.
ATTTTGTAGATGGGAGAGACAAAACAAGCAAGAAACAGAGTTAAAGGAATGGTCACTGAGAGAAAAGGAGACGTTAACAGTGAAGTTAGTCATGTTTGGTGGGGGAGAGTTACTTTTCTTTATTGCCTCTCAGATTTAGGCACTGTTTGGTGGCTTTATGTGTTTTAACTCATTTTATTTTTATAACAACCCAATTAAGTAGACAGTATTTTCACCAAATTATGGAACAGAAAAGTGGGCTTTTGTCATTAAATAGGGCCATGCAAATTTTAAGTGGCAATTGAGTTGAAAATATTTATTGCAGGGGATTAGGGAGTTGGTGATTAGAAAACAGCAGAGGACATATATTTTCTGGAGAAATTTTGTGGTGTGAAAAAATGTTACAATGGTAGATCTCTGGTATCTGGGGTCAGAGGAGATTTTCAGACTGTGATGTGAAGAAGATTTTATCTTCTTTGCAACTCATGAGAATTTCTTTGTAGGATGGGAAGAACATTTCTGAGAAGACAGTAAGAGGGAGCTGTTGGAGCTTAGCTGAGCTATGTTTTATATGGAAGCCAAAAATTTTGCTCTCCAAGAAAAATAAGTGAGAAAGAGAAAAGACTGGTCTCAGCACTCTGCAGTGGGAGGATTGTGAGGTGAGATATGGTGACTAGGGATCAAGGAGAGAGACTGGAAAGGAGATGTGTTTAATGGGGGTTTTTCTGAGTGAAACTCTATGCTTCATGGTACATGACACCTCCTGTTATCCCCACACATTTCCGTAACACTACAAAATCCAGGATGTACTTGGTATGATTGCATTTTTTTTCGTGATTGCCTGTAAGGGAGATGAGATTTATATCAATGTTAGTGAAGTACTAAAACAGTCATTCCATATGGAGGAGGACCCATATTCATGGGGATTTAATTTGTCATTGTTGTTTTATATTGGTTTAAGATTAGGATAGTTGAGGTAATAAATTTATGGGGTGGGAGAAGAAAACAGTAGGGAGTGAGAGACTAAAGGTTCAAAAGTGAGATTAGATGGACTCAAAAATAGGTTTATAGGCCATGAATAAGAGGTGGTTATCTTTTCCTCAGAGGCAGAGGAAAAAAGAGAAGGTTGGGGAAAATAGAAGGGCATTTTTAAAGTGAATTGGTGGTGAAGCCTATGATAATTTTGGGAGAGACACTCAAGATGAGGAATTATGCCAAGATCAGCTTCATCATATCAATCTCTCTATCAAGCAGGGAGCAGTATCATTTTGAGGGATGAGGAAGCAGCATTAAACATAAGATTTAAAGAAGGCAAATGTTTTGGACCATCTGACTGAACAATGAATAAAATGATTGCCTAGAGCAAGAAAGGGTTTGAATGCTATCAGATTCATTTTATAAATTTTTCCAGGAATATTGCCACTTGCATTAGAAGTAAATAAAGTTGAAGGATATATTTAGGTAGGAAGAACTAGCTATGCTTCAAATTATATCAGAGGGGTTGTTCCCCACTTTCTTTGTAAGAGGCGGTTAGGTATGCACCAGTTTTCTTAAAAGAGACAGTCCGCCTAACTAAATTTATATGTCTCAGGGTATCTAATTAAAGTATCTATATAGATGTCCATACCATCTATGAAATAGCTCAGTATTTTGCCTCCAAGACTGTAACCTTGGTGGAATAGTCCAAATATGATTAATTTTCCCATTAACTGGTTCAGAATGTTGCTGATGATGGGCTAAATCAGATATGTTTCATGGCATTTCTCTACCCTTTGTTCCTTGTGAGAAGGACTTTTTTGATTAAAGTTCCCACTGAGGAGATACACCTGGGAGCCATGGTCTTAACCAAATGATCCTAATTTTCCCTAGACCACAGTGGATTGGAATACAGGAGTCTCCTGACAAAAGAGCTAAGCAGTAGTTAGTGACTTATGAACCATTGCCTGGCAAGAAAAGGCGAGGTAGGCCAATACAATTCTCCCTTTAGGGAATCTGATTTGATAAGTGCTAAGACAAGAAACTGCAAGTGATCACTGAAATGGAAAGGATGTCCTGAAGTCTAATTGTGGCCATAATGGTGGGTTAGTTATGAGTCCAGGTCCAGTTTCTAAAATGACTTTAAGATGTAAACCTAAAAATGTAATGTTAAAAGTTTGTTTTTGAAGAGCATTAACTCTCGGCCTCATGGGTGAAATGATGTCGTGCACCTGCTGTACGGAGACACACAATGTCTTCTCAGTTGAACAGTCTGAATGTTTAGAAACAACACCCTCCCTCCTCCTGCAGAATGTGACTGCTCAGAGACGTAGAGACACCAAGACTGAAAATCCTATCTCCCAAGAATCTTTTATCATCTTCTTTCCTAAAACATGAAGACTGTATATGTGTATTTCTTCAATGTAGAATTATTTCTGTTTTGAAGCTTGAAGATGTTTTTAAAGAGTATAAAGGAATGCAGTGGAGCCATTAAATCCCTCATTGACAGTTTGTATTCTCTGCATAACCTTGAATATCTTATTAGCAATGTCAGTTTGCTTTTTGAAATGCAATCTCACTGCTCAAAGTAACCTCCAACACACTTGCCAGTTGAAAAAAGAAAGTTCCTATGTGGTTAAATAGAATCCAAATTTGTCAATCCTAGGTTTGTTTCTTTTTTTTATTATTATTATACTTTAAGTTCTAGGGTACATGTGCACAACGTGCAGGTTTGTTACATATGTATACATGTGCCATGTTGGTGTGCTGCACCCATTAACTCGTCATTTACGTTAGGTATATCTCCTCATGCTATCCCTACCCCCTCCCCCCACCCCACAACAGGCCCCGGTGTGTGATGTCCCCCTTCCTGTGTCCAAGTGTTCTAATTGTTCAATTCCCACCTATGAGTGAGAACATGCGACATTTGGTATTTTGTCCTTCCCTCTGTACGTTGTTCTTATTTCATTTCATACTTAGAAGATGTTATAAAGCCAATTAAAATTATATGCAGTTCTCTGATGATATAAAAGAATGCATGGCTCTGAGGGAGAGAAGTGGCTAAAGGTGGTTGCCAGGGGCAACCAACGAAGGAGCTGTAAATTAATAGGCTTGTTCCTTTCAGATATGGCATTAATCAGAAGCCAGGAGGGAAATTTAAAATAATTTCTTAGAGCAAAAACCTCTTCCAGTATTAGGGAGATTCTAAACATGTTTTTATGCTAGGTGAATTTATGGGCCTCCTGGGGGGTCTCCTTGAAGGGATTACTGAGAACCAATTCTGGAGAGAGACCTACATCTGGCAGGATCAGAAAAGACAACCACAGAGAAAGAGATGATTCCCTAAAAAGAGAGATGATGACAGACTTCAGGAATCAAACCCAAATTAAGCAAGTCAGGGAGGAGATGCTTTCTCCTTAAAAGCCGTAAGGACAGTGTGAATCAGTTGACATTATTTCTATTTTGTTTTTTAAAAAGTTTAAAAGTTTCCGCTTAAATATTGCTGTTTAAGTTCATTTAAACTTCAGCTATTCGCAATATGTATATATGTATTTTGTTTTTAATTGGAAAAGGGTTTGGAAGCTCATACTAATTTATTACTTCAATAAAGTTTAGGGATTGCAATTTAGACCAAAATCGAATCTTTGATTCTGCCACTAACTGGTGCTAAAGTTATTCAGATTGAAAGGATATTTTATCAGGTGGCTCTTTGAAGGAGTGTGTGTGTGTGCTTTGTCCGTCTGTTAGCTTTGTTAGTCAAGACTTCTATGAAATGTTTTGCAGTGTCATTAGTATAATGACTCATGATTAATTTTTTAAAAATCTGTTTTTTTTTTAAAGAAAAAAGCTTTCTCTCCTGAATGGTATGATTACCAATGTGATATGATAAATTTTTGTTTCTATCCTTGGTTTTGAACACTAGGAATTGTATGCATAATTTAGCGTTCAATAACATAGCCCTATAATGGAGAGATGTAGGTCAAAGGTTATATAAAGTTGTATATGTATAGGATGAATAAGTCTAAAGCTATGATGTACAGCAGACTATAATTAATAATATTGTATTGTGTTTGTGATAATTGCTAAGAGTAGATTTTAGGTGCTCTTACCACATACAAAAAAGGGGGGGTAACTATGTGTGATGATAGGTTTTATTTGCTTGACTATAGTAACCATTTCACTGCATATCAAAATATTATGTGGTATGCCTTGCATACATAAAATAAAAATACAATAGCCCTTTTAGTTTAATTTTAGTAATACGATCTGATAAAATAAAGATAAAATTAATATGTAAGAATAATAGTAAACTGGCTGGGCATGGTGGCTCACGCCTGTAATCCCAGCACTTTGGGAGGCTGAGGCGGGCAGATCACTTGAGGCATTCAAGACCAGCTAGCCAACATGGTGAAACCCTGTTTCTACTAAAAATACAAAAATTTTCCGGGAGTTGTGGTGGGCACCTGTAATCCCAGCTGAGGAGGAGAATTGGGAGGCTGAGGCAGGAGAATTGCTTGAACCCAAGAGGCGGAGGTTGCAGTGAGCCGAGATCACACCACTGCACTCCAGCCTGGGCTACAGAGACTCTGTCTCAAATAAAAAGAAAAAAAAAGGAATAATAGTAAACTGTAAACTCCCTGAAATGGAGGCTTTGGTCATACCTTACTGCCTAGTACATTACATATCCTTAGTACCTAGTACAGTTTCTGGGACATATTTAGAGCTCATTACATATTTCTTAAAAACAATCAGTAGTTCATAGGGAATTGTGAGTATGATTATAGGATTATATTTTTTATTTGGCAAAATCAAAACTCCACCAAATCACAAATTTTATTTGGTAAAAATCCATGTAAAGCAGTTGTGCTTGAGGGCTTTCTAAAAAGTGCTGAACTTAAATTGTCCTGATAGACAAGAAAGGGAGAATGAGTTCATATGGTGAGCAGCAGAGATGAGATGAAGAATCCCACTCGTGTACAGAAAAACATACCTAGCTAACATTCAGCAAAGTGGGGTAGAGGGCTACATTAAAGTTACCCTTATAATGTGGTTCCTCTCTCTACGTTAATGATGCATAAGGAGAATATCATTTGCAGATGAAGTAAATAGGTTTGATGGTGTTAAGAGAAAAACCTTAGTTTAAATTTAGCAGAGTTTAATTGAGCAAAGAATGATTTGTGAATCAGGCAGACTCCTGAACCAGAGTAGTCTCAGAGACTAGTGCAGCAGTGGTGCAAGAAAATTTATGGACAGAAAAAGGAAAGTGGCATACAGAAGATAGAAATGAGGTACAGAAACAGTGCCTTATTTGATACAATTTGAACAGTTGGGCCCTTGATTACTTGGTGATTGGCACCAGAGTAGGTTACAGTCTGTTTACACATCCAGTCAGTTACAGTTTAATGTGTACAGAGAAACCTTTGGGCTGAACTTAAAATAGGTAAGGAGGCAACTTTAGGCCAAACTTAATTTAACAAGGGATAACTATAGGTGAGATGATGGGAGTGGCTTTGGCTGTAGAAGCAAAAGACAGTATACTAAGCATTCTCTGGAACTGTTTGTAGAGTTGTTGAATTTGCTGTTGACTTTGTGAGCCATAGTAAACGAGCTAAATGTTTTGGGTTACCTGTGTCACCTGTTGAATTCTGAAGCTATTGCTTGATTGGAGGAACCCCTTCCTTGGGAGATATGCAGATTCAGTTCTAGACTGCCAAAATAAAGCAAATATTTCAATAAAGTGAGTCACATGAATTTCTTGGTTTCCCAATGCGTATAAAAGCTATATGTACACTATGCTGTAGTCTAGTTAGTGTGCAGTAGTCTAGTAAGTGTGCAGTAGGATTATGTCTAAAAGATGTGCATAACTCAGTTAAAAAAACTTAATTGCTAAAAAATGCTAATGATCATTTGAGCTGTCAGCGAATTGTAATCTTTGCTGGTGGAGAGTCTTGCCTTGATGATAATGGCTGCTGACTGATCATGAAGGTGGTTTCTGAAGGTTGAGGGAGCTATGGCAATTTCTTGAAATAAAAATGAAGTTTGCTGCATCAATTGACGCTTCTTTTCATGAAAGACTTCTCTGTAGCATGTGATGCTGTTTGGTAGCCTTATACCCACAGTAGAGCTTCTTTCAAAACTGGAGTCGTTCTCTCAAATTCTGCTGCTTCTTTGTCAACTAAGTTTACGTAAAATTCTAAATCCTTTGTTGTAATTTTAATAATGTTCTCAGCATCTTCACCAGGAGTAGGTTCCATCTCAAGAAAATACTTTCTTTGCTCATTTATAAGAAGCAACTCATCATCTGTTAGTTTTATCATGAGACCTGCAGCAATTTAGTCACCTCTTCAGGCTCTACTTCTAATTCTAGTTCTCTTGCTGTTTCTATAACATCTGCAGTTGCTTTTTTAACTGAAATCTTGAGCCCCTCAAAGCCATCCACAAGGGTTGGAGTCAACTTCTTCCAAACTCCTGTTAATGTTGGTATTTTTACCTCCTCCCATGAATCACAAATGTTCTTAATGTCATCTAGAATGGTGAATCCTTTCCAGACTATTTTCAATTTACTTTGCCCAGATACATCAGAGGAATCACTATCTATGGCTGCTATAGCCTTATGAAATGTCTGTCGTAAATAATAAGACTTGACAGTTGAAGTTACTCCTTGATCCATGGGTTGCAGAATGGATGCTATGTTGATAGGCATGAAAATCTCCTTGTACATCTCCATCAGAGCTCTTGGGTGACCAAGATTGTCATTGTCAATGATATTTCATAATATTATAGCGGTAATATTTTGAAAGGAATATTTTTTTCTGAACAGTATGTCTCAACGGTGGGCTTAAAATATTCAGCAAACCATGCTGTAAACAAATGTGCTGTCATCCAGGCTTTGTTGTTTCATTTATAGAGCACAGGCAGAGTAAGTATAGCATAATTCTTAAGGGCTCAAGGATTTTTGAAATGGTAAATGAGCATTGGTTTCAACCCAAAGTCACCAACTACCTTAGCCCCTAACAAGAGAGTCAACCTGTCCTTTGAAACCAGGCATTTATTTCTCTTCTTGAGCTATGAAAGTCTTAGACGGCATCTTCTTCCAATAGAAGGCCATTTTATTTCCATTGAAAATCTGTTGTTTACTGTAGCCATTTTCATCAGTGATCTGAGCTGGATCTTCTGGATAGCTTACTGCAGCTTCTCCATTAGCACTTGCTTCTTCACCTGGCACTTTTATGTTGTAGAGGTGACTTCTTTCCTTAAACTGCGTGATCCAACCTCTGCTAACTTCAGACATTTCTTGTGCAGCTTCGTCACTTTTTTCAGCCTTCACAGAATTGAAGAGAGTTAGGGCCTTGCTCTCAATTAGGCTTTGATTTAGGGGAGTGTTGTGCCTGGTTTGATGTTCTATCCAGACCACTAAAACTTTCTCCAAATCAGCAAGAGGCTATTTTGCTATCTTATCATTAGTTTGTTCACTGTAGTAACACTTTTAATTTCCTTCAAGAACATTTTCTTTGCATTCACAACTTGGCTAACTGGTGCTAAGGGCCTAGCTTTTGGCCTATCCTGGCTTTTGACATGCCTTCTTCACTAAGCTTAATCATTTCTAGCTTTTGATTTAAAGTAAGAGATGTGAAACTCTTCCCTTCACTTGAACATTTGGAGGCCATTGTATTAGTTATTAGTATTATAGTATTATTAGTTGGCCTAATTTCACTATTGTTGTGTCTCAGGGAATTGGGAGACCTGAGGAGAGAGAGAAAAGGGGAACAGCTGGTTGGTAGGGCAGTCAGAAGACACAACATTCATCAATTAAGTTCACTTTCTTAAATAGGTGTGGTTCGTGGTGCTCCAAAATAATTGCAAGAGTAATATCAAAGATCACTGATCACAGATTACTATAACAGATATAATAATAATGATAAAGTTTAAAATATTGTGACAGTTACCAAAATGTGATACAGAGACACAAAGTGAGCCCATGCTGTTGGGAAAACAGCGCTGACAGATTGCTTGATTCAGGGTTGCCACAAACCTTCAATTTGCGAAAAACACAGTATCTGTGTAGCACAATGAAGTAAAGCACAATAAAATGAGGCATGCCTGTATTTACTTAGTATAGGTACTTCTGTAAATTGCCATCTCTAGCAATGATGGCAGCCAGTTGTCATAGTTAATTATTTTTTCCTGGGTCTTACCAAGGAGTTTGAGCACACTCAAAGAGCTTAGAGTAAATACAAAGGAGAATCACCATTAAAATCTTTATTCTTTATGGTTTTTAGTTATGTTTATTTAGGTAATGACTGACTATGCATATTGCTTGTTTTGTAAGGTACTTCAAATCTCTCTTGGTAGTTGCCCTGACATAAATAATAAAATGTTTTTTAAAATGTTACATTTTTATGGTTCTGAAAAAAATAAACCCTCAAGTCTTAAATCAACTTTTTATGTAAAACCTACACTTTGCAGGATATATATGGGATTTATATTAATTAAAAAGGTTATAGACTAGTAAAACAGTGCTGAGGGCTGGGGAGGTAGTCTGATAGAGGGTGAAATAAAGACCTCACTGAGAGGTGACATTTCAGCAAAGTCCTGGCAGTAGAGAGGGAGAGGGTGGTAAATATTTAAGGGAGGAGTGTTCCAAATTGAAGAAACAGTAAAAATGAAAAGACTCAAGGCAGGAGTGTGCCTGGTGTGTTGATTCAAGACCAAGAAGCTTATTTTGGCTGGAATGGACCACGTCTGGGAAGATAGCAGGAGATGAGGTCAGAAAGTTCATAAGGGGGCCTGACTGAGTAGGGCTTTAGGGTCTTGGAAAGGCTGACAGTAGCCTGTGTGAGGTGGGAAACCACTGTAATGTTTTAAAGCAGAGGAGGAACATGATCTGATTTAGGCTTTAAAATGATTATTCTGGCTTCTATCCCTATTTCAGGAATATATTTGGCTGTAAGCAACAAAATATCTGACTAATAGTAATTTAAACAAACAGAGAATTGCTTTTCTTATTGTTTTCTTTGATGCAGGTTTCTGAAATTGATTCAGCCTTTCCATGATGAAATCAGGGATTCAGGCTCTTTTGTTGTTGTTGTTGTTTTCTGTTTGAGACAGGGGACAGAGTCTGGCTCTGTTGCTCAGGCTGGCGTGCAGTGGCACGGGCTTGGCTCACTGCAACCTCTGCCTCCCAGGCTCAAGTGATCCTCCCACCTCACCTTCCTGAGTAGCTGGGACTACAGGCACATGCCACCATGCTTGGCTAATTATTTGTATTTTTTGTAGAGATGGGGTCTTGCCATGTTGTTCAGGCTGGTTTTAAACTCCTGGACTCAAGTGATCCACCTACCTTGGCCTCCCAAAACGCTGGGATTACAGGCGTGAGCCACCCTGGTCCCCAGACTCCTTTTATCTTTTTTCTCCACCATCCTCCACATGTTGGCTGTCCACATTGTACTTTTTGTTTCATGGTTATAGGATGGCTGCTGCAGCTCCAGACATCACATCCTTGTTGAAGGCAGAAAGGAGGGAAAGACAGCACTTAGCCACATCTACTTGGAAAGCTTTACCTCTGTGTTACAGGCTATCTGGATCTGTAAGGAAAGATGAAACAGTTAAAATATTTTCATTCTTAGCTCCTATAGAAATGGCAGTTAAGAAATGAAGAAGTTGGGGGTGGATATTGGGTCAGTCAACCTGCAGTGTCTGACAGTCATGATTCATGATACCTGTTGTGGTTTATCATTTTACCAGGCTCTTCATGTACATATTCTCATTAGGGTCCTGCAGTGATCCTCTGGGGGAGAGCAAGGAAGAGATGGCAAGCTTCATTTTAGAGATGAGAAAGCCAAGGCCCAGAGGGAAAGTGACTGCCTCACAGGTCTTTTGATGACAGGGCAGAGACTAACACAGATGTCACTAACTCTCATTTATTATATCCTGGGACCTAACTTTAGCATTATATGAATACCTTGTATGAGGCATTACCAATTGCATTCAGCCTCCTCCAGTAAATGAGAGAAGCCACCTGGTCTCTGCAAGGGTTTAGAGACTATGATTACTTTGTGGCTTTTCTCTAGTTGTCCCAGAGCTGAGCTTCCGCAGGCAATGAAGAAAGCCAAGGAGTAAGGAAAATCCTTACTCTCTGGAGGGAAGAGGCAGATTCATCCTTCTGGCCTGTGACACAGTGGAAAAGTTCCTGAGAATTCAGGGATAGAGTATGTTTCTTATAGAAAAACATTTTAAATGCACCAGAAGAGCTCTGTCTGTAAAGAAAGTATATTTCATTAGTTTTATAAATTGCATAATTATTTTATCAAGATAACAATGGCCCTTTGTTTTTTAACTAACCCTGTAGTTTCTTCATAAGATTTGCTTAAAGCTGGGTTTCCAAATAGCTCTGGGAGCAGAACAGCCGCGCTCGTGCCAGACGGGTGTTTTTCCTCCTGCCTGAGTGGATGCAGCTGGGAGACACTGCTCTTCAGATCCATCTTATGTCCAGGTGTGCGTTCACCCTTCCCTTGCACATGACTGATGCTGTTTTATCCAACAGACCTTGGGATTGAAATAATGAATGACCCAAGGCTCCAAAATGGCTATGAAAGAATACAGAAAGCCCCTAGGTTTAGGCATAAATAATAAAATTAAAGGGAATGGGAATTTTAACCTATGATGCTGAAAATGTAAACTACATTTAATCTTTATAATAACGTGTGAAAGATGTGACTATTTTATTACAATCTCTATTTTACAGATAAAGAAACTGAAATTTAGAGCTATAATTAAACTACTTACAATCAGTATTCAACCAAAAACAGATTTGGATCTAGTTGTGTTCTGCTTATGTAGCTGCTAACAGCTTTCTGTAGTGTCCTGGGCACCCTAGCAAAACTCGAGGGAAAAATGAGGAGCGGTGATGAAATTCTGGGGCATCTTGGGACCTTAATTTCACAGATAGGTAATATCACACGTATCCTATAAATGGCATGTGTTGTGGCCTGGTTCAAGTCCAGTGATTGGTTCTCAAATTCCTGTGTGCTTAAAATTCGTCTAAGGAGTGTTATGAAATGCAGGTTTCTAGGCTCCGATCCGGAGGTTCTGGTTAAGCAGGGGTGGTGACAAGCCTGGGAATCTGTAGTTTAGTAAGCATCCAGGCTTCTTTGGTGTAGATTTTCTGCAAATGACATTTCAAGAAATATTGCTTTAAATTGAAATTTAATAGCCAGAATGGCACTAGGCATTCAGGAGGCTTCCAGCTTCACATCCAGGAGTTGGTAGATTGATGCACTTCTCACTAATAAAGATAAACAAGTTATCTCCAATGGAGACTTTTTCCCATTTATTCCAGTTTGGCATTGAGAACTTTGAGGAGATATTGAAAAACCACAGTAGCTCTTTTCTTGGTAATAATAGAGAAACAAACAAAAAAAAAAATTAAGAGGCAACATACAGCATGCTTTATTTACTCTTTCCCTTTACTTTGGATCTGGAATTTTTTTATTTCTTTTACCTAGCCAGACACACGAGAAGAGATTCTCAGAGGATGCTAAAAATATTGCTCTTGTCACTACAGGCTTCACATTCCCATTGCTCTCTCTCTGCCTGAATCCTCAGTAGAAAAGATGGCTTTTGTCTTTTGTCTCTTTCTGACAAGAATTAGGTCCCTGGGTTCTGAGTTACTTTTGTGATAAGTTCTTGCCTGTCTGGCCAGACACACCAAGTCCACATTGAGGTCAAGCGTTTAGGTCTCAGGAAGTCATAGGACCCTATATGGGGCTCAGGTTGGGCAGGGCTTTTGTTTCAAATAGGGAGCTCAGTCTGGTAATGAAAAGAAGAAAATAAAACAAACAAAAAACCTCCTGAATACAGCTTGAATATAACAAATAACCTGAATATAAGTTTGTTTCTCCATTCCACAAATGTTTATTGAGTGGCTGCTGTTTGTTAGGTATGTGTCAAGGACCAATCAGGTAAATAATTTATGATTAAAAGAAGCAATTTAGAAAACCACATTGTCGGCCGGGCACTGTGGCTCACGCCTGTAATCCCAGCACTTTGGGAGGCCGAGGTGGGCGGATCATGAAGTCAAGAGATCGAGACCATCCTGGCCAACATGGTGAAACCCCATCTCTACTTAAAATACAAAAATTAGCTGGGCATGATGGTGTGTGCCTGTAGTCCCAGTTACTCAGAAGGCTGAGGCAGGAGAATCGTTTGAACCCAGAAGGCAGAGGTTGCAGTGAGCTGAGGTCGTACTACTGCACTCCAGCCTGGCGACAGAGCGAGACTGTCCTCTGCCCCCCACAAAAAAAACAAAAAAAAACCAACCTACATTGTCTTTTGTTTTCTGTTGAAAACCTTTAGCATTTGCTTCCCTATTCTATATTACAAGCTTTTAAAACATTAATAAGTAGATCATTTTTGACCACTTATTGTGCCTAATGCCCAGATAACTCTATTTTCAGGCCATGTAAAGAAGAATATCAGAGCAAGGATTTAAGAGGCAACCAACTGTGGGTCACACTTTGCTTCTGCCTTCCTTCCTATTGGCTGGGTGAACTCGGGCAAGTTACTTTGCCCCCACCCCCAATACCCCATCAAGCATTTTTTTTTTTAAACGGTGATATAATACCTTCAAGTATGTTTCTAAAGATTAAATAACTAAAGAATGTAAAGCATTTGGCATACATTTAGTGTTTAATGAATTTCAATTCATACTATTATTGAGGTTTTCCAACTGCTCTCAAGGAGACTTTAGTACAGCTGGGAACACAGATATGTCCTTATTTAAAAGTGTATTGAAAGTCAACGTGGCAAGTTTCAGATCAGTCGAAGCTGGAGACTGGAGGTCGTTGGAGTGCTGTTGGAGGAAGTACTGTTGGAGGTTGGAGCAAGGAGAGCAGTTGTTAACAGGAAGGAACTTCTTAGAAGAGCCAGTCTCGAAGATATGGTGTAGACAAAGCCTGAAGCTGCACTCTTACTACATTTGCAAGTTGATGTCCAGTGTTCGGTGTTCTATTTGTGGCTACACAAATTGAGAAATGTGAAAAACGTAAGTGGCAGAAAAAAAGGACAGAAAATTATTTCTGTAAGGAAAAGTTAAAGTTATTGTGATTATTTTAATCTGGGAATGTGGTTCTTAATGATTTTAGTACATGAGCCATTTTGGAAAGGAAAAAGAAAAAGATACAAGACAACAAAACTAGTGATAGTGATTGTGTTCTTTATTTTTGTTGGCCTCACATGCCTAACAGAGGGGTTAACACAAGAAGTTTTTAGTCAACCTTTGTTAATGAATCAATGTACCTTCCCTGTTTTCTGTTTGATTTTACAAAGCCACAAATAAAAGTAACTTTTGAAAAAAACCCAACTTACCTGGAATGGAGAAACTGGTAGCCTTTGAAGTTATACCAGTTGCATTATAGTCAAGGTAATCATACAATTTGTCATCCAAAATGGGACACTTCTGATAATCAAAGGGGACTTTTATTAATAATTAGACTAAGACATTAAGTATCAACTTGAATTGTCCTGGGTACATGGGAACATTTGGGCATCCTGATTATAGTTTTTATTTATTAAATCCCTTCTCGTTAGTCTTTTATTAGTTAATACCAGAAACAAATTAATAGCTCCTATGGAAATTAAATTTACGAAGTCTCAGTCTTGCAAATGCTTTAAGAAAAGTTAAGGGATTAAAATAAAATGAATAAATAAAAGTTAATATTTGTTGAATGCTTATTTGCTAAGCAATTATATCTCTCAATTATAGATATAAAGCTCAGAGAGATACATAACTTCTGTAAGGTTCTGTTGCTAGTAAGTAATAGAGATGAATGAGGCTTTAATTCTAGATTTGTCTGACTTGGGACTTTATCATGATACAAATGTATATGTATCATATACATTTGGCAGTTCTGGTCTAAAGCAGAAAGATGTTTAATAGCTGTGTTTAAGTAAAAACTGCAATTCTTACAAAAAATTATTGATGCCTCAGAAACAGAGAATTTCAGAGGAGGAGGCAAATTCAACCTTTTCATGAGAGGTGGGATCTTGTTTCCTAGAATCCTTAAGAACATGCTAGCATCTCTTGCTTCGTGGTAATTTAGACAAAATTGAGAAAGGATATAAACCCCACTCTTTATACACTAATGCATTAGTGTAACCCAATGTACATGAATGCATAATTTTTTCTTGTCATTTTCTCCTTCATGTTTGAGGCTTATTCAGTTTTCTCAGAAGTTGAGTTTTTTCAACATATGAAGAAGCCCTGTGCTTTCTCCATAGTGGTAAATGCTGATTTTTTTAGACTGGCTTAGTCATAACTTTGTCTACATGTAAGAGACTAGACCAGGGTTATTTTGTGATTCCCACCTTAAACCTGAGCTATGCTCTCCTCTTAGGTTTTGGCCAAGACTGGGTACATCTGAAGGATGGTGGGGATGTTGTATTAGGAACAGAGCACATGGTGGCTTCAAATCTAGGAGCTGGAATCAGCCCTCTGTGTTCAAATCCTGATTCAGGCATGCAGTAGCTGTGTGGCCTTGGGTAAGTTACTTCATTTCTTTGTGCAGAGTTGGCTTCATGGGCATGTGATCTGCATAGTTGCACAGCACCCTGGTGAGGAGGGCCCTGCACTTGGTTTAATGTTCTGTAGTTGCTATCTTGAAATGTGTAATATTTTTTGAACAAGGAGATCCATATTTTCCTTTTTCACTGGGTCTCAAAAATTAAGTAGCTGATTCTGTTTCTTAGCCTTAGATTTTTTACTTGTAAAACAGGGATAGTAATATTTTCTTCATCTTTGTGTACATAGGATCCTCCTAGGAAAGGATATGCCAGTGGTAAGGTCGGGTCAGGCAGTGAGTTTAATCTAAGCTAATTTATTTAAAAAGGAAGGTTGAACTTGGCTATTATATGGTGTCCACCTCTCATGTTGTTTTTTAGCTTATCTTGCTGTAGACTTGTGCCTTGGGGTATAGGGGGGAAGTTATAGTACTCTTTTACATGAGAATATCTAGGAGACATTAGGAGCCAAAGCAGCCTTGTTTTGAAACTGTGGCCAGGTGGTATCATATGAAGATGGTGGGGAGAGTCTCTTTTCTTCAGTAAAACTGGGCTTTGGTACCACAGTTTTGGGATAGCATCAGTGCCATAACTTGGTAGACTAGCATTGTCTGAGTCCCAGCAGTGCTGACAACAGTGGGGCCAAAGTTCCCTATTAGGTTTTTGAGGACTTCGGAGAGCCAATCAGCTGATGCAATCACTGCCGTTACCACCACCTAAATGAACTGACTTTTTCATAAGAGGAAAATGGCAGATGCCAGGTAGTACCTCAGGCATTGCATTAAAAACATACGTGAGAAATTGCCTTCATTCTCTAAGAAATAATTGGAATGGATTTTGTAAAGCGCTGGAAGTACTTTAAAAATTAGTGAGGAAATGACATCAGAGAAATTTGGGTTATTGATAACATTAAGAACTATATTGTATTGTGAGTGTCTGTGGCCTGTGACACAAAAGTTACCTTGATATATGAGCCTCTTTTTCTTCTATTAATTAATGACAGGAAGAATTGGATTTCAATGACATATATAGCAACATAACATTCAAGCAAATCATACTTGAACACCAAAGGCAAGGAAGAAACAATCTGTAATGAAAAGGTTACCAATTCATCTCTTCTTTATAAAAACTAATAATGGATCATTATTGTGGTGTTAGAAAGGTTTTCATATCTTGCTCACACCTCCCAGCTTATGAAGTTAAAAGCTATTTAGCATGTAAGCAAGATATTCTGTTCATGATTCTACATTTATACCATAGATTTAAATATGGATAGCAAATCAGCACATATCTCCAATTAACCAGTGCTGATATATATTTGAGTAATCAGTGTCCACAGCAATATGGTAATTTCTGATTATGCATGGATAAACATAGTTGTCCCCTTAGTCGTTGAACTTTACTATAATAAATATAGCCCTTTGAGAATGGTAGTAGATAATGAACTAACGGGGAATTTATTGTAGCAGGCTGTAAAATAGCCCAATGGAAGATATGAAAAAATCAAAACACCAACCATTTCCAGGAGCAGTAGTAGACAGGCCTTAAACTATTGATTTGACAGTTTGGGCCGTTAGAATGAAGGCCCAACTAAGAAGCAGATTTCCCAGTCTGCAGAGCCTGCCAGGGAGAAGAAATATGCCATTTAACAAGTACCTTGCCCAGGTGTTTTTGCTTCTACCAGCTGGCAACTACAGAATGTGGTACAGTCTCATACTCACCAGGAGACATTACAACAAGTTCCTGGGGAGTTAACAAATAGAAAATACCCACGCAGGCTTAGCAGGAACAAAGCTTTAATATTCTTAACCTGCTGAAGGCAGTGAAAAGCTCTCATTAGAACAGTTGCTCAAATGAGTCACATTTCTATCGCCTTCCAAGCCTGTGTTTCTTTACTAGATGCTACTTTGCAGCTGGCATTGCCACAGGTACAACTTGCTGCAAACAGGTCAAGAATTCTGCTCTAAAGTTGTGCGGAATTTGAAAATCTTTATTTTCATTTAATGTTAGATTCATTTCAGTTTATAGCCTGTGTGAGAATATTTGCCAAAAGGAACTCTTTTTTTTGTTACTTTGGTCTGATCTAAATTTATTACTTAGAAACGTTGAGCTGAATTTATTACTTAGAAACATAAACAATGGCTTGAACTACTACATTTTCCAGCCCTTTAACGTGGCCAAACGTCATGTAACATGTCAGCCCTGAGCTTGGTTAATTTATTGCACCTTTCTGTTGATTGGAAGGGCATGAATCCTAGAAGATTTTGCTTTCATTTTGAAATACCATCTGCTAAATTGCTAAATTATATTCTAATCACTTTTTTTTTATATGAAGGGGTTCCTTCCTAAGAACAACTTAGAAATGTTAAGATAATTTCACCTGCAATTGTGACCTTGAAAAAGATGCAAAATGTTACTGCTTCATTCTTTTGGCATAGTCCTTCAAACCAAACAAAGGATTCCAACAGCATAATTTTATTATTCCTTTTGCTGACAGTTCAGGTTCTTCATTCATACTTTGTATTTTCTTATTTATAGAAAATATTTTCCTCTCAAAGACATAGCTTTAGAAATTCCGACACCAAAATATGTTGTTGTACTTATATTTTACAAACTCAAAAGAAGGAGGAAAAATACCAGTATTTTTTTTGACATTTCCTACAAGCAAGTAACTCAAAAGAAATGCAAAAAACCAAAGAGACAGAATTCAGAAAGGCAAATTACAGGAATTAAGTAATCATAACTTCTGTGTTGATAAAAACCCAGAAAAAGTAAATGACGTAATTATCCAAAATGTTTAATTTTGAGAAATAGAACACTATTTATGTAAAAGACATCTTCATATTATTTGCACTTTTGTTCCCCTCAACTAGTATTTTGAAGGATCACACCTTCAGAGCAGAGAGATATGCCAACGACAGAAATATTTAAGATTCCACAGAATTTTAGTTGATTTGTTGTTGGAGTTAACAATAAAACCATATCAAGTAATTTGAACTGGATCAGTTGGTTGAGGATAGATGTCAAGCAACATACATGACATAGCTCTTTAACGTTCTAGGAAAGTGGCTGTCCCCAGCTGGATACAGCATTTCGACAGCATGTGTGCAAACATAGCTGGTTCATCCTTGGTGAGTCATTTGCAGCCACGAGTATACTCTGCAGGCGACACAAGAACCAGTGCACGATTGGATGAACCACAGAGGAGGCACTTTGGTGCTCAACTTTCAATATATTCTGTTTTTACATGTTTACATTTCAATTTTTTTTTTTCCTGAGGATACTCAGTTTAATATCTTCTATTTGAGGTGCCTTACAATTGTGTAAAATTCTTAGGTATTATTATTATTTTGTTTGTTTGTTTTTGTTTTGTTTTTATTTATTTATTTTTATTATACTTTAAGTTCTGGGATACATGTGAAGAATGTGCAGGTTTGTTATATAGGTATACACATGCCATGGTGGTTTGCTGCAGCCATCAACCCATCACCTACATTAGGTATTTCTTCTAATGCTATCCCTCCCCTAGCACCCCCCCACCGCCCAACAGGCCCCAGTATGTGATGTTACCCTCCCTGTGTCCATGTATTCTCATTGTTCAACTCCCACTTATAAGTGAGAACATGTGGAGTTTGGTTTTCTGTTCTTGTGTTAGTTTGTTGAGAATGATGGTTTCCAGCTTCATCTATGTCCCTGCAAAGGACATGAACTCATCCTTTTTTTATGGCTGCATAGTATCCCATGGTGTATATGTGCCACATTTTCCTTATCCAGCCTATCATTGATGGACATTTGGGTTGGTTTCAAGTCTTTGCTATTGTGAATAGTGCTGCAATAAACATATATGTGCATGGTCTTTATAGTAGAATGATTTATAATCCTTTGGGTATATACCCGGTAATGGGATTGCTGGGTCAAATGGTATTTCTAGTTCTAGATCCTTGAGGAATTGCCACACTGTCTTCCACAATGGTTGAACTAATTTACACTCCCACCAACAGTATAAAAGCATTCCTATTTCTCCACATCCTCTCCAGCATCTGTTGTTTTCTGACTTTTTAATGATCGCCATTCTAACTGGCATGAGATGGTATCTCATTGTGGTTTTGATTTTCATTTCTCTAATGACCAGTGATGATGAGCTTTTTTTCATATGTTTGTTGACTGCATAAATGTCTTCTTTTGAGAAGTGTCTGTTCGTATCATTTGCCCACTTTTTGATGGGATTGTTTTTTTCTTGTAAATTTGTTTAAGTTACATTTCAATATGTAAAGATATCTCAAGATATTTTAGATAAGGCAGATATGATTATCTCAACATAAGATTTTATGAGACTAAGGAGAAGCAAACCAAAAAATTGTTTATCTCCAGAGAGGTACTATTTTAAAGGAATTAAAAATGAGGGCCAGGTGCAGTGGCTCATGCCTGATGTCCAGCACTTTGGGAGGCCAAGGCAGGTGGATCACCCGAGGTCAGGAGTTCAAGACCAGCCTGGCCAACATGGTGAAACCTCATCTCTACTAAAAATACAAAAAAATTAGCTAGGCGTGGTGGCAGGTACCTGTAATCCAAGCCACTCAAGAGGCTGAGGTGAGAGGATCACTTGAACCCGGAGGGCACTGGTTGTAGTGCACCGAGATGATGCCATTGCATTCCAGCCTGGGCGACAGAGTAACTCCATCTCAAAAAAAAAAAAAAAAAAAAAAAAAGAGTGCATATGGGAGTCTTTCTCTACGTATACTGAGGTTTGACAGTTCTGTCCAAAGTACCATTGTAGAACCTTTAAAACCATATGAGAAACACAAAATTCTTTTCTCATGTTTTATTAGTCTGTTCTCACACTGCTAATAAAGACATACCTAAGACTGGGTAATTTATAGAGGAAAGAGATTTAATTGACTCACAGTTCAGCATGGCTGAGGAGGCCTCAGGAAACTTACAATCATGGTGGAAGGGGAAGCAAACACGTCCCTCTTCACATGGCGACAGCAAGGAGAAGTGCCAAGCAAGTGGGGGAAAAGAACCTTATAAAATCATCAGATCTCATGAGAACTCACTATCATGAGAACAGCATGAGGGTAACTGCCCCCATAATTAAATTACCTCCCACCAGGTCCCTCCCATGACACGTGGAGATTATGGGAACTAAAATTCAAGATGAGATTTGGGTGGGGAAACAGCCAAACCATATCACATGTTATGCATAAAGATGATGTTTTTAAGAAAGGAACTTTTCTTAAAGAGGATAGTTTTATGTTCTAAATCAGGGTCAGCAAACTGTGGCTCACAGGTCACATCTTGCCTCCTACCTGTTTTGGCATGGTCTGTGAACTAAGGATGATTTTCACGTTTTTAAATGGTTGAAAAAAATCAAAAGAAGAAGAATATTTTATGACCCAATGAAGATGATATAAAATGTAAATTTCAGTTTCCTTAAGTAAAGTTTTATTGGAACACAGTCATGTTCGTTCATTTATGTATTGTCTGATGTATTGTCTGTTACATATGGCTACTTTTGTGCTTCCATGGCAGAATAGAGTTGTAACAGAGACTATCTCACCTACAAAGCCTAAAATATTCACTATCTATCCCTTTGCAGAAAAAGTTTGCCAACTTCTGTTCTAAATTACTTATCTTCTGATTTTGATACAAGATTGCATAATGAAAAGTAAGTGTTTTTGTAGTTAAATGGGAATTTATGTTATAATTACTTTTGTACTAATATTATGAACAAATAATTATAACAGATTTAATTAAACTATAGTATTATTTTCCATTGGCATTTGCATGACATGAAATAGGTCCCCAATAAGTATTTTTTGAAGAAATAGATAAATAAATTCACACATGAAGCAGAAAAATATTGGTACTAAAAGAATAATCCATTTTAGCCACTTTTTCTTCTGATTTAAGTTCTGTTTTTGAAAACTTGTTTAATTTAGTAATATTTGTCATGTCTCTGAAGTAATCAGTTGCCATAAATTTGAAAATGATACAGTTGTGGAATCACAAACTATATTTGTGTCCGATTTAATTCAGCTAAATGTGATCCTAATTAGATGCATGGTGTTCCAGCTTTTTGTGTTCCTCAGTTCATTTTTTTGTGGTTTCTTTGTGCAGGCAGTAAAAAACATATATGCAAATCTCTACAATTATTCACACTGAGAGACAGAAGCGTCTGTGTTCTGTGATCATCCGTTTATACATTTAAAAACCTTATTTGTAGAGAATCAATAATTAGATGGCCTTGGAATATAAATTTGACATTTCTGCTGTACAGTGATTTCCTTCTGGTAGAGTCTTAAGTTCTGAGTTTGAAGCTTCCATGATTATTGATTATAATTATTTTTAAAGTTAATGACTTCTTTGGGGATTTATTTGAGACTGAAGTAAGTCCAACATGCAAAACTTCTAAGTTAGTAAACAAATAAATCTCCAATCTCATCAAGCAAGTTATTTACTGGAAGCCTTGTAAATTAGAAGCATGGTGCCCCACAATTCCATTAATAAAATCTCATCAGCATAATTTAATGTCACATATACAGTATTAGGTTTTAGAGCCAGAACCACAATTACTATAAGAGAGAGTTAACTGTATAAATGTTAATGGGATAAACTTTCAAAACAGTTTAGGACAGACAGGTATAACAGAAAAACTCCCCTAGGTAAATAATATTAAAATATTATTTAATTTATATTTATGAAATTATCAGCCAAATAATTGTGATTTATAAGATCGCTTCAACAAAAAGGACAGCAACTATTGCTCATCTGTAAAATAGAATAATTCTATTAGAATGACATTGATACCATATTAATTTTTATTTACACAATTTGATATAAAATCAAAATTGTACCCATGTTATTTATAAGCATGACATCTATGGACGTGTAGAAATTTTCAGTATGAGTTAGAAAGTAACAATTAAAAATTTTATGGATTTCTTAGTCCAAATTCAACATTTTTTCTCTACGAATGTATGAAACTTAATTGATACTACTGAGTATTTTAACTGACTTCTAATTGTGTTTGAAGGATGTATTATCTATGGGTTCTATAGCTACTGTTTTCTATAGGTTTCTGTTCTAAGTCAGTGTATCTATAGGGATATAGGCATAGATATAACTAAATATTTTTCTCATAAACAAAACAGTAAATATCCTTACTTTTTCTTCTTATGGTTTTTAAAACACATATAAATGATTGATCGATAAAATAGAATTGAGAGAAATATGTTACATAAAAGTACTTTCTAGAAAGTAAGGGAGAAAAATTGGAAATAATTACAGCTATCAAATAATAATTATGTAACAGTTTTACATATAAGCCTTTAAAGACATTAAAATATACCAATTTATAAATATAATTCATGCAACATGAAAGTATGTTATGCAACACAACAATATAATGAACTCTACCACTCAAATCAGGAGTCAGAACAATACTAGTAGCCTTACCCTGGATCCCTTCACAAATAGTGATTATTTTGCATTTTGGCCTTATTTCTCCCATGCCTTTATTTTAAAATAGTTTTATATCATATGTATATATGTATATGTGTGGGTGTATGTGTGTGTATGTGTATATATAGCCAAAAGTAGGTTGCCTGATGTTGCTTATCTTTGAACTTCTTTTTGTAATTTTTTTCATCTTTGATGTTGTGACTATACTTTATTAACTTTCTCATAGTAAAACATTCCATTGTGTGAGTATACCACAAGTTATTTATCCATTTTTCTATTGGTGGATATTTGGACCATTTCCAGTTTTCTTCCCAATTTTATATGTGCTGCTATGAATATTAGTGTAAACATCTTCCTTTAAACATATGCAAAAGTTTTTCTAGGCATATAATGAAGAGCAGAGTTGCAAGACCATGGTTTATCCAAATGTTCAACTTGGATATTGAACATTTATGTTCAGTAACATAAATAACATACTAAATTATCATATAATGACAAATTGTTTTCAAAAATGTTTGTGCCAGTTTACACTATTCCTGGCAATATTACCCTTGATCCATATCCTCACTTAAATTTGTATTGGGTATTGTTAGTTTTTTTGTTTTTGTTTTTTTTTTAGACATGGTTTCACTCTGTTGCCCAGGCTGGAGTGCAGTAGTGGGATCTTGGCTCACTGCAACCTCCACTTCCTGGGCTCAAGGTATCACTCCTGTCTCAGTCTCTTGAGTAGCTGGGAGTACAGGCATGCACCACCACGCCGGGCTAATTTTTTGTATTTTTTTGTAGATATGAGTTTTCGCCATGTTACTCAGGTTGCTCTTGAACTCCTGGGCTCAAGCGATTCACCTGCCTTGTCCTCCTAAAGCCCTGGGATTACAGGTATAAACCACTGCACCTGGCCAGATTTCATAATTCATGCTAATCTCTTGGGTGTAAAATGATCTCATTGTGGTCTTAATTTTCATTTGCTTGATTACTAATGAGAGTGATCATCTTTTTATATTTTTATTACTATTACTTTTTTTGTGTGTGAAATATTGTTTGCTTGTTACATGTTTTGTTCAGTTTTTCCTCCCAGTTAGGTTGTTTGTCTTTTTTCCTATTTATTTGTATTAAATTAATTTTCCTAAATTAAATTCAGTTTCCTAAAAATACAACAAAAAACACAAGCAAAATATTTTGAGCACAACTGTTTCAAAATGTTATGTGAATTCTCTAAAGCAGTACGTTTTATTTATTGAAATGGTCTCCAATAAGAAAATGTCTAACTGGTTAAATATTGGTTTAAAGGTAGATGACAGACTAAATCATATATATACATAGGTAGAAATATGTTTGTGTTTTTTCAGCCCAAACTAAGAGTGATCCTTTATCCTAAAGCCTTTAGATTCTAACATATTTATTATTGGAACAAGGGGAATACTAAATTTGGTTTGACATTTTTATGTTATTTAAACATCATTTATATTATACTTGTACTTTGAAAAGTCTTCCAATATCCATGGAACAAAAAAGTTCAGAATGATAACTACCTAAGCCATTACTACCATATCTGTAGATTTTTTTAAGCCTTTGTCAGTAGTCTATCATTATGCCATTATCAATATAACATACTATCGATAAAAAGGTACTTAAATATCATTATACTAATTATTTTAATTATTTAAAATACAACTTTAAAATCCAATTGTGTCCTAAAGTGATATTTCACAGTAAGAGGCAAATGTATTATATGAAGCATGAGCTTTCCCTGTTGTGTCTTTCATTCTTTCCCTCATCTGTATCAGAAAAGGTCACAATCTGGGGATAATTATGCACTTCACCTTTTCTACCTGGTGAGATGGCTTGAATTCCCAAGATCTGTCCTTTTCAGGGCTTCATACTGGGATCTCAGGCCCCCATGCTAAGCCTAATTTACTTATTGACTTCATATATTTATAGTGGCATAACAATGACCATATGGATTCTCTGCTAAATATACTCTTACGTTGTTGCATCCTATATAAAAAAGCACTCAATCCTACTGGTACCATCAGACCAGTGCTCCCCAGGTGGTGTGAAAGTTTATCTGAAATCCAGTTTCTGAAGAATAAGTAAACTTTATATGGGAGGACTTCCCTGAAATGCTTGCTTCTCTGTACCATCTAATATAAGCAGAATTTCTGAAAACTACATTCAGCTAGGGTTGCTGTGAAGATTCAATAACAGCACCTGATATATAGGAAGTTTTCATTAAATGTTACCAGTGAGGAAAATGATGTGATTTTGTATTGTTAGAAATCTTGACACATTTGGCATCATCCATGTTTTGCTATTAATCCGTAAGACTACCTCATTAAACCTTTATTTTGAATGTACAAACATTTCTCATTTGTAGTCTTTGGAGGCCTACTTTTACATGTGTTTTATTTCCATAATTACCTAAAGCTAATTTGACAGGTACTTTGTCTCATTTTTTTTTCTACTACAGTGTCTAGAAATGTGCTTTACATAGTGCTCAATAAATGTTTGATTAAATTAAAACAATGTTACCAGGGCATCTGCATATTATAACCACAGATTAAGAAATGTAGATACAGAACATGTATTCATTTGAACTTCAAAGTACGAATCCAAATAATAAAGCTGGTATCAAGGTGGCTAGTGGTTCTGGGACTCTGGTATAATCATTCTGTCTGGTTTGCTATCACCAAATTATCAATAGGGAGCTTGATCTGAGAACACATGCAAAAGCAGATCACCTTCAGCTCCCCTCTACAGGGGTTCAAGAGTCCATTTTCAGCAATGCAGAAAATACATTGAGAAACATATGTTTAGGGGAAAGCAAAATGGTGTTTTCTCACCTGTGAAAGGTAGTTGCTAATAATGCATTTTAACTCTTATATGCCATCTCACTAAATCTGTACTACTTTGAAATTATAGAACATGTTTTCTTCCTGGAAGACAGAAATTATCTTCTTTATCCCCATGCCTGATCATTACTGAACATAACAATTACAAAATGTATAAAAACACTGTCTCTTTGGGCTCCTTCTTTAGCTATTTTTTTTTCTAGAGAAGAATAAGAATAAATAAAGCAGAGCTTCTTTCAAAATTACAATTTCTTCTGGAATCACGGTTTCAGAAAAAAGAGAAGAGGATGAAGAGTATGAGAAAGGAGAGAGAGAGGGAAGGATACAGAGAATAGCACAGGGTTTTAAATAAATTTAAGTATTCTCCTTTACCAATGTTTCTTGCTATAAGTCATCTAAGGTCAATTTACTCCCAACATCAGTTTTAACAAAGAAAAGTGAACAAGAAAGCTAACAACAATGGAAAATGATGCTAGACTTTGCCAGAGCTTTTATTTCAACAGGATATTGAGTATTAAAATGCTTTGGCTTGGAGTATCTTGGATGTTGCTTCCAAGTCTTTTTTTTTTTTTTTTTTTTTTTTGAGATGGAGTCTTGCTTTGTTGCCAGGCTGGAGTGCAGTGGCATGATCTCAGCTCACTGCAACCTGTGCCTCCCACGTTCCAGCGATTCCCCCACCTCAGCTTCCTGAGTAAGTGTGACTACAGGTGCGTGCCACCACTCCCAGCTAATTTTTTTTGTATTTTAGTAGAGATGGGGTTTCACCATGTTGGCCAGGATGGTCTCGATCTCCTGACCTCGTGATCCGCCCCTCTCAGCCGCCCAAAGTGCTGGGATTACAGGCGTGAGCTACTGCGTCCGGCCACAACTCTCGATTCCTGCCTCCGTTATACTTTGGTCCTGTTTTTCATTCCAGATCTAGGTTTGTTCTGCATGCTGGCCTTCAACTTTGTTTCTATTTAAATCCAGACCTGCTTTGCTTTCTCAGTTTCTGGCTCAAGTCCCAAGCAAAATTCTATCTGGATAGATCAGAGATTCAAATGGTCAAGGGCCATTTGCAAGCAGCTGTGCTGCTGCATTTGAGGTTTTGGTAGGCTCTTTCGCTATCAAACAAAGTATGAAAGCCTAGTTTTTAGAAACAGTTTTTACTTTTAGCCATGAAATGCATGAGCATAGTACATGAGGTCCAACAATACTTATGGCTTATATTACAACAACCAGGGTGACTTCCCTTGGTCTTGTTTCCATCGGACAGCAAATGTGATGTCATTTTAATTAAATTAATAAAATTTATTTATATATAAATGACTTTATAATTTATATATAAATTTATATATAAATGACTTTATAATTATTAATTATAAATTATATAATTTATACTATATACTATATAATTAATAATTATAAATTATATACTTAATAATTATAAATTATATACTATATAATTAATAATTATAAATTATATAGTATATAATTAATAATTATAAATTATATAGTATATAATTAATAATTATAAATTATATACTATATAATTAATAATTATAAATTATATACTATATAATTAATAATTATAAATTATATAATTATAAATTATAATTTGCAGAACCAAGCCAAAGAGTATGATGCCTTTTTTCTTATGCCTCTTACACACACTGTCATAGATCTATTCCTATCCTAGTTGTTTTTACTTTTGATCTGTGCCACAAAATTAGTACACTTTAGTTCCAAATTATGTACAATTATATTATTAATTTCACAAAATAAAATAGCTCAGTCAGAATTTTAATCAATATTCGTATTGCCCTAAAAATACTCTTTTATTCACTAATTACTTCAAGGTATTTTGAGTCGGAAGTGTGTTGGATTTTTCTTGTGTGTGCCTTAGAACAATGTGCTAAACATACAAAAAGTATTCAATAAGCACCTTAGTTGATATAACTGAATTTGCAGTGTTTTTTCTTACCATTCTTTCTATGTGTGTATGTATGTATGTATGTATGTATGTATATTGAGACAGAGTCTCACTCTTCTTAATCAGGTTGGAGTGCAGTGGCATGATCATGGCTTACTGTAGCCTCAATCTCTGCAGGCTCTGGTGATGCCCCCACCTCAGCCTGCCGAGAGCAGCTGGGACTATAGGTGTGTGCCCCCACGCCCAACCAATTTCCCTATTTTATGTAGGGATGGGGTGTTGCTATGTTGCCCAGACTGGTCTCAAACTCCTGGGCTCAAGTGATCCACCCTCCTCGGCTTTCCAAAGTGCTAGGATTACAGGCATGAACCACCACACCTGGCCTTATTATTTTTAAATTGATAAGTTCACAAATGTATAGCATTCAAAAATGTTTTTCTCTGCCTCTCTAATCTTGACATGTATTTACCAAAGGAACATATAATCTGTGCATTATTTGTTTATAAAGTACAAAAGGAGCTCTAAACTGATATAAAATAGTTGTTCTCAAACTTTTTGATGTCAGAAGTCTTTTACATTCTTAAAATTTATTGAGCACCCCAAACATTTACTTTAGAAAATTCTGGAAAATACACAAGCACAGCATTCTGTCAGCTGATAGTGTGATGATATCATATGTCCCTTAGCCTCTGGAACACTTCACTGTAGCTTTAGATAGTTAAGAGTGAAAAAGTCAAATAACAGCTTAGTTCTGTTATAAAAACAGTTTTGTTGTGGCAGAACTCAAAGGGTCTTGGTGTCTCCAGGGCTTCCCAGCAACACTTTAGGAATTTCTGTATAAATATGAAGTGGTAATAATAAATATTTTCAGAACAGCTTAAAGTTTACAATGTAGTTTCACCAGTGTTTTCTCTTTGATTTCCCCCATAACACTGTGAGATTAATTAGTATAGTCATGACAATATTATATAAGTTTACAGGTAAGAAAAAATTATATTCAGGGAAATTAAGTGATTGTCTCAGCGGTACTCAACTAATAAAATTAACTCAGATCTTCTAATTTTAGAGCTTGTGATTTTTCCATTATATTGTATTTCCTCTTAAAAAATTTCCATAAAACAAGGTTAGTTGAGTTAAATCTAGTTCTATCACAGCCTCTGGAGCATGAGGCTGATTTGAATTAGAACTGATGTCTCCATTTAGATTATGAGTGATCTTGTGAAATCTAATGTGGTCCTGGGTGACACCTGAAAGTTTAATTTCATTCAAGGTTAACCTGAAGATGTCGGGAGACTTCCTTAGATGGATCTTAGGTAGTTCTGGGAATACACCTATCATGAACCTATAATTCTGCTGCAGAATTTACCTGGACTCTTAGGCACAAATGGTTGACAACTGAGCTATACCACTCAGGGTCACTGGATACTTGAACAGACTTGCCAAATCTTTCCTGGGCTGAACTGTTGCCTCCAGCACTAGACTAAAATGGCCAACAGCCAGGAGCAAAAGTATCAAATACTATATGCCTGGGAGCTGGCCCTAGTGTATTTATTTCTTTGGAGGACTGCACTTTCTATACTGTTTTTAAGTTTTAACCTTTGCGCAAATCAAAATGACAGCACCTGTACACCCTGTACATCAAAAGGGACCTGGTCAAATGTCATTCTTTTTCTCTGTTGCTGCTCAGGGCTTTGATACTTCAAGTATTAAACATGAAGACAATATGGATCACGGGTATAAAGGACACAAATATGTGCTGGGTAAGAAGCTATAAATAACAATGTTAAATGTTCTTTGAAATGAATGAAAAGGAAGGATGAATTTATAGAAGTGGTATAAAAAACTCCTTGACAATCTTTGCTCTGCCGCAAACTGAACTAGTTAGAAGAAATATAATAAATGCTTTATTGAAATACAAAAATGGTAATATCTTCTAAACTGTATCTTTGATGTTTTACTTAGCTGCTAAAATAAAGCAAAATAAATAAAGCCACCACACCGACAACCACAAAGCTCCCCTCTGTTGACTGGGAGGAGAAAGTCTCTGTTTCTTCACTTGACATTTAGGTGCTTTTTGTCAGTCTTGTGCCATACTCAAAACCACCTTTTCCACTTGGTCTCCTCTTCCCAAACAATGGCCCCTACCACCTTAACCCAGGTTGGCTTCTGTATTGTCCCACCCCACAGATTTTCATCTCTGCACTTTTGCTCATGTGACTCTCTCAGCGTAAGACAGTCACATGAGAATACACTTATCATGAATCTATAATTCTCCTGTAACACCTTTCCTCACTGATTTCTACCCATTCTTCAAGCCATTCTTTCCCAGTCTAGTGAATAGCAATTTCTTCTTCCTCTAACCTTTTACAGTAGGGGATAGCAAACTTTTTCTTAAAGACAGTAAGTATTTTAGCCTTGGTGGGCCATAGGTTTCAGTTGCAATATTGAGTCTTCTTCTTGTAAATAAAAACAGCCATAGACAATTCTTAAACAAATAGGTGTGGCTGTGTTCCAACAAATTATCTACAAATAATTTGTAATAATTATTAACAAAGGAGCTATATTTTGCCAACCCATCTTCTAGAGCATCTATTGTGATTAGCAATACTTACCACATAATGTCTTCTTTTCTTATTGTCTTATGTGTTTATCCCATACTTGATCAACTAGACTATAAATTTCATGAAGACAACCATAGCATTTTTTCTATTCCACACATCAATTCTGATACATTAAACATGGTATATATTCAGACATAGAGATATTTGTGATTGATTTAACCACCTTTAAACAATGTTTTTAATTTAAATTTTATTTTAGATTCAGGGGGTACATGTGCAGGATTGTTACGTGTGTGATGCTGAGGTTTGGGCTTCTACTTATCTTGTCACTCAAGTAGTAAACATAGCCTCTGATAGGTGGTTTTTCAACCCTTGCTCCCTTCCCACTTTTGGATTCTCCAGGGTTTATTGTTCCTGTCTTTGAGTGCAGGGCCCCTTTTATTTTTATTTTACTTTTTATTTATTTATTTATTTATTTATTTTGAGACTGAGTCTCACTCTGTCACCCAGGGTGGAATGCAGTGGCACAATCTCGGCTCACTGCAACCTCTGCCTCCCGGGCTCAGGCAGTTCTACTGCCTCGGCCTCTCGAGTAGCTGGGATTACAGGCATGTGCCACCATACCCAGCTAATTTTTGTATTTTTAGTAGAGATGCAGTTTCACCATGTTGCTCAGGCTGGTCTCAAACCCCTGACGTCCTAAGGTGATCCACTTGCCTCAGCCTCCCAAAGTGCTGGGACTACAGGCATGAGCCAACACCCTCAGCCCAGAACACCTTTTAAAGACAAGAAAAACACTTAATTCCTCTTTACTTCCATTCTTGTGCCTTTTTGTTTGTGTACTAATTCTTAATCCTGTATTTATATGTTGGTTTTTTTTTTTTTTTTTTTTTTTTGCTGAGTGCAGGCATCACCTCTTGCTGATAGAGCATATTACCTCTGATAGAGTGTATTACCTCTCTATGTTAAGGTATACAAAGATACATATTAAAACATATCAAGATAAATACTTTAAGTTATATCCTCAGAAAAATATTTTGCGACTTACATATTAGTCCGTTTTCATGCTGCTGATAACGAAAAGAGATTTAATTGGATTTACAGTTCCACATGGCTGGGGAGGCCTCAGAACCTCATGGTGGGAGGTGAAAGGCACTTCTTACATGGTGGCGGCAAGAGAAAAAGAGAATGATGCAAAAGTGGAAACCCCTGATAAACCCATCCGACCTCAGGAGACTTGTTCGCTATCATGAGAATAACACAGGAAAGACCAGCCCCCATGATTCAATTACCTCCCCTGGGTCCCTCCCACAACACGTGGGAATTCTGGGAGCTACAATTCAAGTTGAGATTTGGGTGGGGATACAGCCAAACCATATCAACTTACTTGTTGGCAGAATGATTAGGATGAGGCCTCATGCTTAGCCTGCCAACATAGCACTCATTTCTTAGGAGAACAAAGTACCATAGGTTGGGCTCCTGATAGAAAGCCTGTTGAGTTTTGCCATTTAATAAAATAGAGTGCACAGTGTAATTTGTACAATGTCAAACTTCAAAGAACAATTTATAACAATAATGTTTCTATTTACAGCGTGCCACTAAGGAAGGGACAATAAAATGTCAAGTTTGACAGTGTCTACTGATTGATATTAAGGTCAGAAGGGGGGAATATTTCTATTCTCAGCATTTTATTGTCAGTTGGCACAACAGAGGGCAGAATACAATCAACTTTGCATTCTTTTCAAAATTCAAGGCTTTGGAAAGGACAGTATTCTAGATGTTATATTTACCCAAGGGAAACTGGAGTGTAAAAACAGAAACAATTTAAAACTGCATGTTTCTAGTTGTTTCTTTTTTCTGTTAGCCTCGAGAAAAATTCTGATAAATGTAGTCCAGTCATAGGTTTTTATTCATGCTGTATTGTAACCATATATTTGGATATGTTAGCTGTTCATTTCAAATACTACACCCACATTTTCTGGTGACATAGATGGGGTCAGTAGATTAATGATAAGCCATATGATTTGTAGAACTGATGGGGGGGGGAAAAGTATAGCCATCCCACGTGACACAAGAAGATACTCAGCTCAAATGCCTCATCTTGGAATATGAATTAGCATGGTTCATTGGTAACAAAGAATAGTTATGCTGATCATAGTGAAGAATCTGATATGTATCAGCTGCATCTCTTTATAATAAAATAACACAGAGCTAAGTATAGAAATAAGTCATTCTCTTGCCACTGTGTGGGATTAAATGCTCAACTTTGTGTAGGCATTTATTACCTTCTAGATTCTTCACATGTTGCTAAAATCATAGAATTTCTGAAAGCATATTTCCAGTCACATCCTCTGACAGAGTAGAGTGTTCCTTTCAAAAAGCAAAGCAGTGTTTGGCTGAGCTCAGTACAGTGGGCCAGGTACTGATGGGTACCAATCAGAGCTTGACATTTAGAACTAGGGGCTTTCCTAAGTGCAGTGCAGTGAGATCATCTTGCCTAGGAGGTAGGAGATGAAATGCTTTAATGCTAGCTTGTGTAGAAGACATTACTTTTATTACCATCTAGGGACCATCCAGAGGCATATTGAAATAACATCACCTCTCGCCCACACATAGGAGTGACTTTGCCAATGGAATAGCTGTTGTTGAAGCTAACTCATGGGAATAAAAATACTGAACTCCTTCAAAAGCAGCCACACACTATAGAAAACCAGACATCTACCCAGAGAACTCAAGTGGCATGGAAAAGCATCAGCAGTCTCCATGTAGATCCTAAGAGGCTAATAACTATTCATTCTTTCACTAGTAGTTTTTGAGCTCCAACTCTCTGCCAGGGGGTGGACCATACAAGACAGACGTAACTCCTGTGAACACAGAGCATATATTATGACCACATAATCTTGTGAATACAGTTTTCTTAAATTCAATATAGAGGAAGAGTACAAAGTGTTCTGCACTTCTGCAGTACAGGAAATTGACTTGACCTAGTTTGGAGTGGGGTTTGGAGCAGAAAAATTCCCTTGAAGCAGTGACATTTAAGTTGCAAACATAAGGATAGAAATTAGACTGAAATGGGGGTGGGAGGAAGGAGCAAGTGTTTCAGAGATAGGGAATAAGACTGTGAAAGTTTGAGATGAGCATGGTAATACTCCGAATCCATAAGAACGCTAATTGGGCTTGGAGTTATATTAGGCTAAATCCTATTTTTTTTCAGTGTCTGGTCAAGGGAGATTTTTTTTCTGAAGAAAGAATACCATGCCAGAATTACTAACATTATTCAAATTAAATTATATATTCACAGCTCCCCAGAGTATAAAGCTAAAGACTTTGTCTCTCTAACTTTGTTATTTCTAATTGATACTGTTTTCATCAATCCCAGTTTGATAATTATTAATATAATTGTATGATTTTTTAAGTTTCTGAAATGTTTTTAACCTGTTTTGCATATATAATTTCATTCAGTTCTCACAATTAATATGAACAAGAATCACAGTGTCCAGGATCCCTCTCTGGGGGATGGAGGACATTGGCACAAACCTCACAGTTTTGTATTAGACCAATTCTAATGTTTACAATGAAAATCAGATGATGGATGTTAACAAAAAACCATGTTTGATTTCTCAATCCAACCGTGGGAAGTTTCTTTTTCTTATTTCTAGGAAGTTATAAACCAATCATCCCAATGAAATCATCTTTTTTTCATTGAATAGCATTACTTAGATCTTTTAAGAAATATTTACTCATTACTTTTTCTTAGATGCTACTAAGAGACAGAATCATCTAAGGGACAGAGGTGGAATGTGAGAAAATTGATCTTTCTTGGAGGAAGGCAGATAGACTGGATGACCACTAAAGATTTCTTTAGCTGTGTGTTTCAGTGGCTTAAGAATTCTTCTGTTTAAAGAAATATGAACTGGTTTGCATATCATTGTGCATGATTTAGTATTGCTGTGGTTTATACAGGGATAATTTAATATTGTTAATTTACTCACAGAGTATATTAATCAACTAATAGTATTTAAAGGGCTAGAGTATGAAAAATCAAGCAGAATGAAAAGCAAAACATGGAAGAATCTACTTTAGCTGTGTCCCTTATGATGTATTACGACCCTTGTTTGATACATGACTATAATAAAGCATTGCCATTCAATTAGAGTAAGTTAACTTTAAAATTAATATTGTGCCTATGCTTGATTCAATTTAAAGGGCTGAAGAAAGGGAAGAGAATTTTGAACCATTCACTATGCATTAGCTCCAATGACAGAATATAAATCATAGTAAGTCATGGGCTTCTGCCCAGTTCTGATCTCTGTGTGGTGCATGTCAATGTCAAACTTAAAAAATGTGCACTTTGGTTAGAGCAGCATGCATTTGGTAATTGGACAGAAGTGAGTGGAATGAATTGGAGGTTAAAGTCTAGCCCCTTGGAAATGTTTTGACACTTTACCCAGGAGCTTGCATTTATTAATAGTAATGGTTCCTAAATTTTTATTTTGGCTGGCTTTCTGATTATATTGAAAGACCCAGAAGGAGTGATGAAAGAAATGCATTAGTGAAAAGTATTAAAAAATTACCTTTGACATCTCTAGCACACGGAGCAATTCTAGATGGTTGATAAAAGAGCATAAATCAATCGACACAAATATCCCCTTAAACCTTGTCTTTCATGTCCAGTATTTAATTCTTCCCATTCCTAGTATGAAGATAGGAATTCCATTATCACTAAGAAAATCCACTCTGGGCATCCAAGTCGATATTTCTAAAAATTCACTCACTATTAATTAATGAATAGAGCAAATTAGGGAAATAACTTGCATATGTGTTAGTGTGTGTGTAGGGGGAATACTCAACTAAAAAGGGGAGAGAGAAATTAAAATGTAAGTTCTTACTGTGTGCCAAGGACTTTGTTAGACACTTTTTCTAATTTATAAACAACTAGTAAATATTATTTGTCTGAAAGTATTTGGCATTGTTTCATACGTATGTACCGTCATATTTTTACACTGGTAATGTGATCCTACCAGACTAATTAGTTAAAATATTACCATGTTGGTCAACATTTTTTGTCAGGGGTGGGGTCGGGGCAAAAAAATCGTCTGAGCATTAAAAAGATGCATGATACCACTACAACTTGTTCTTGCTGCTTCTGTAGTGAAAAGCACTGTAAGGGAAAGGACACTTGTCGGTGCTGTACATGCACATGACCCATGTACAATGCATATTGCACAAGCATGTACTAGCAGTTTAGTGAAAGTCTGATCCTGAAGCGTTAACACTTGTTAACATTTTTAGTTGCTTTATTAAGTTTAATATTCTTAATTCTTTTTGGCTTTTTGTATGTGGAATCCTCAAAACAGACCATTTTTTGGCAAAAACTTTGAGAAAAATAAGTAAATTCATTCAACGAGTAGGATTGGGAAGCCATTTTGTATGAATCTTATGTTGAGAGTGGATTTGAATAGAAATCTAAATTTCTGCAAATAGAAATTTGATGGGACCACTGGGAAGTAAGTAGCAAAGTGGGGAAAGAAATGGAAGATATGTGTTAGTTTAGTTGAATAGAGGCTGGATAGTGAGTGTGTATCAGTACAGAAGTGAGAAGAAAAAATGAAAGTAGGCCTTTGGATTCAAGAGAAAGTTGCAGAGAAAAAGCCTGGAAGATGAATAGGAGAGAGAGAAGAAAAGGCTCGGTTCAAAGTTGTCACTTATTTTCAGGTTAGGTATTCATTTTCATGACTCAAAGATATAATAGCTTCCAAATCTTCACCAGTGGCCAAGTTGGAATTATACCAGTTAGAAATACTGAATGGGCAAAAACTGGAAGCATTCCCTTTGAAAAATGGCACAAGACAGGGATGCCCTCCCTCACCACTCCTATTCAACATAGTGTTGGAAGTTCTGGCCAGGGCAATTAGGCAGGAGAAGGAAATAAAGGGTATTCAATTAGGAAAAGAGGAAGTCAAATTGTCCCTGTTTGTAGACGACATGATTGTATATCTAGAAAACCCCATTGTCTCAGCCCAAAATCTCCTTAAGCTGATAAGCAACTTCAGCAAAGTCTCAGGATACAAAATCAATGTACAAAAATCGCAAGCATTCTTATATACCAATAACAGACAAACAGCCAAATCACGAGTGAACTCCCATTCACAATTGCTTCAAAGAGAATAAAATACCTAGGAATCCAACTTACAAGGGACATGAAGGACCTCTTCAAGGAGAACTACAAACCATTACTCAATGAAATAAAAGAGGATATAAACAAATGGAAGAACATTCCATGCTTGTGGATAGGAAGAATCAATATCGTGAAAATGGCCATACTGCCCAAGGTAATTTATAGATTCAATGCCATCCCCATCAAGCTACCAATGACTTTCTTCACAGAATTGGAAAAAACTACTTTAAAGTTCATATGGAACCAAAAAAGAGCCCGCATCGCCAAGTCAATCCTAAGCCAAAAGAACAAAGCTGGAGGCATCACGCTACCTGACTTCAAACTATACTACAGGGCTACAGTAACCAAAACAGCATGGTACTGGTACCAAAACAGAGATATAGATCAATGGAACAGAACAGAGCCCTCAGAAATAATGCCGCATATCTACAACTATCTGATCTTTGACAAACCTGAGAAAAACAAGCAATGGGGAAAGGATTCCCTATTTAATAAATGGTGCTGGGAAAACTGACTAGCCATATGTAGAAAGCTGAAACTGGATCCCTTCCTTACACCTTATACAAAAATTAATTCAAGATGGATTAAAGACTTACATGTTAGACCTAAAACCGTAAAAACCCTAGAAGAAAAGCTAGGCATTACCATTCAGGACATAGGCATGGGCAAGGACTTCATGTCTAAAACACCAAAAGCAATGGCAACAAAAGCCAAAATTGACAAATGGGATCTAATTAAACTAAAGAGCTTCTGCACAGCAAAAGAAACTACCATCAGAGTGAACAGGCAACCTACAGA
This sequence comes from Pan troglodytes, assembly GCF_028858775.2. Lineage (NCBI taxonomy): Eukaryota > Metazoa > Chordata > Mammalia > Primates > Hominidae > Pan > Pan troglodytes. The sequence goes on along the minus strand of NC_072408.2, from coordinate 51,759,636 downwards.
ATGGGAGAAAATTTTGGCAACCTACTCATCTGACAAAGGGCTAATATCCAGAATCTACAATGAACTCAAACAAATTTACAAGAAAAAAACAAACAACCTCATCAAAAAGTGGGTGAAGGATATGAACAGACACTTCTCAAAGGAAGACATTTATGCAGCCAAAAAACACATGAAAAAATGCTCATCATCACTGGCCATCAGAGAAATGCAAATCAAAACCACAATGAGATACCATCTCACACCAGTTAGAATGGCAATCATTAAAAAGTCAGGAAACAACAGGTGCTGGAGAGGATGTGGAGAAATAGGAACACTTTTACACTGTTGGTGGGACTGTAAACTAGTTCAACCATTGTGGAAGTCAGTGTGGCGATTCCTCAGGGATCTAGAACTAGAAATACCATTTGACCCAGCCATCCCATTACTGGGTATATACCCAAATGACTATAAATCATGCTGCAATAAAGAGACATGCACACGTATGTTTATTGCAGCACTATTCACAATAGCAAAGACTTGGAACCAACCCAAATGTCCAACAACAATAGATTGGATTAAGAAAATGTGGCACATATACACCATGGAATACTATGCAGCCATAAAAAATGATGAGTTCATGTTCTTTGTAGGGATATGGATGAAATTGGAAATCATCATTCTCAGTAAACTATCGCAAGAACAAAAAACCAAACACCGCATGTTCTCACTCATAGGTGGGAATTGAACAACGAGAACACATGGACATAGGAAGGGGAACATCACACTCTGTGGACTGTTGTGGGGTGGGGGGAGGGGGGAGGGATAGCATTAGGAGATATACCTAATGCTAAATGACGAGTTAATGGGTGCAATACACCAACATGGCACATGTATACATATGTAACAAACCTGCACATTGTGCACATGTACCCTAAAACTTAAAGTATAATAATAATAAAATAAAATAAAATAAAAATACAGTAATCTGGAATAGGTCAAAATGAGTGTTGCTGGTGCTTGGAGACAGTTCAGATAGGTATCTATAATGAATTTTGAAATAGGAATATAGGATGACTCCTCTAAGATTCCAATTTAATAAGTTAGAGCAGAGATGGATAAGGTCAGCTTTTGTATAAAATGGCCCCAGGGTCAGTAGGGTCTATAGTAACTGGATTGAACATTAACATATTTGAAAATAGAATATGCATTGGTCAGCATTGCAAACATAGAAAAAGGTGAGTTGAATTCATTCAGCCAAACAAATATATATTGAATGCCTTCTGGGTGCCAGACAGAGGCTATAGTGATGAACAAGACAGGCAATGTCCCTGACCCCTCAGAGGTCTTACAGTCATAGAGGTCAGTGATGGCGTGATGTGGCTGAGCATTGTCCGGGAGAGAGGCTGCCAGTGATACTGTTCTCCACTTTCCAGGACATCTCTCCTTTGAAGACAGAGACAGCAGGCATTTTTGCCTGTCATTACAGACTTAAGTCATCTCACAAATGCCCTTTTTTTTTCTGAGACCATGCTAACTCTCTAAGTTTCTGATCATAATTTGGATTCTTAGATGTGTCTGCCTATGAGAATGAATACCAGAGTCAAGCAAATATGAGGGCTTTGGTCCTGGTGATGTTTACATTTCTCTTTTAAAATATGGCCATTAGTATTCTGTGTGTTACATCAGTCTACTAAGGGTATATCCCTAAGGGCTAAACCCCTTCTTAGACTTCTGCCAAAGTCAGATTTTTGAGTCTTGAAGGCTGGGAGCCAGATCCTATACTATCATAACTTTCTTGAGAAATAACCAGCTGGGCTCATTGGTGACACTCAAAATCTGTGTTAACTGTTCTTGTTTTGCCTTAACATTTCTAAAAGGAATAGGTCTTAGTCTCTCCAAATAATATTGAACATATATCTGAGAGATACTGCTTTCAGTCAAGTGATGGAATAGATATGTTTATCTTTTCTTGTTTCCTTATAGTGGTTCCCTTGTGTCATTTCTTGATTTCATGGCAGACGTCTCTTGCCTCAGGTATGGCTGGCAAAGGGCCAGCCCATAATCTTATGGGATGTCTTTCAACTGTTCAGGGGATGGAGCAGTCTCATGATGTGTTAATTTGCTTTTGACATCTGGTTCTTATCCATCTGCTTAGAAATCTGCTGTTATTATTTGATTACTGGCAAAGCCAACCTCAGGCTATCTTTATTTTTTTTTTAAAGTCAACCTGAAGTTATTTCCACTTTTCTAAAGAGATCTTAAGTATCAACAGCTAATTATGCTTTAACAAAATAGCAACCTCTGTGCTTTGCAACCTCAGCCTTTTCTTGGTATCAGCATTTTTGTTTTTTAATTTTTTTAAAAAATAATTATTCCATACAAAATACTTAAATAGATTTCTGGCGGGTGACCATTGCCCTTTGCAGATCTCTGTGATGTTTTGATTTTCATGCCCTAAATGGTATGCCACAATGGACTTGGTTGAAGAAATTAATAGTAACACTATACTTTTAACACTTTTCCATAAGATGGTAAAAATACTTGGGTATATGTGGAAGTTTAATTATTTACATTTTTTAAAAATAGTGATATAGTAGGGTGTCTAAAACTTTAAAACTTTTTGTTTTGTTTTTCAAACTTTTGGTTTAGCAGTACAACCTTGTTTTCAGATAAAATATAAAGAACCTGATATAATAAAGTGATAAAACTAGAGATAGTCTAGATGAAGCCTGAATGCATTGGCGAATTGGGTGGAGTCCTGGCTTAGAACTGCATAAAACATGACTTCAAAGTCTAGAGTTTAGAATTTCAATATCAAATGTTACCAATGAGGAGGAGCATGAGAAAGAAACAGAATAAGAAGCAGAATATTATTTTGCCATATGTATATGGAGGAGCACTTTGAGAAGTCCACCAAAACAAGTGGGATATTAGTAAAAAGGCTAAAATGAGCCTAGAAGCTATAGCAGATTGGTAGCTGAGCAAGCCATGTAGTGGTGAGGACATTAAGAATGATGACCTGATATTGCTTTAATGGGAATGCTAGTTACAGATTGCAGAGGAACAGTAATATCCGACTAAAAAAAGCCTTAGGGGGTGTTTCAAATTGTATTAAAATTAGAATGATTCTTTTAGGGCAAAGAAAACAGGCATATCAGGACTCCAAAAATAATGACAAAGTTTAATTCAGTTCATTTATCCTCTTTAATGGGATGGACATGGTGCTAGGTATGTTTATATTATGTAGTGTAATGAAAATAATGCTGAAGCTAAAAACTGAAAACACGGGTTATTTTATGCCCCATAAACGTGCCAGATGGGAATCACTAGCATTCTATTATCTACTAATATGTGGGATAAGGTTGCAAAGTGACATTATATATATAAAAGAATTGAGATTTATTCTTTTCATTTGGAATACTGGTCTTTTTTTATGGGCAGTACTAGCAGAGAGTTTGGAATATATATAGATATCTATGCATGCGGAGACCAATAAATTCTATTAAACATCCTAATTGTCTCTTAGATTTACTGCACACGTTAATGCCTAATGCTTCAGATCATGGGAATATTTAATGCCAGGTTCATTCTATTTTTAGCTAAAGCTTACTCATTGCCAAGTGATGGTGTGTTTTCACCCATAAAATATAATGCTTGATGATACTTTGCTCATATTGTGCTTATTCTCTTTTGTCTGTAACATCCCCCAAAGCAAAACTCCTCTCTGCCTCTTAAATTTTCCTCAAGTTATTGCTTTATCTTGTTTCTCATCATCACCATAAAATTTCTAGAAATAATAGTTTCTATCACTCAGTATTTACTTCTCAATGCACTGCAGGTTTTCTTCTCCATTTCCAGTGCTTAATAAAAGTACTCACTTCAGAGCCGTTACTGGTGACCTGCTAAACACCAGCTCTGGAGTGTCTTTGCAGCCTCTGTGCTACTGCTTGTCCAACCGTCAGTTTGGTGCTTGTCTTGGTCCATTGCAGTATTTTGCTGTAATAAAACATGACACACTGGGTGGATTATAAACAATAGAAATTTATTTCTCACAGTTCTGGAGGTGTGAAGTTCAAGATTAAGGTACCTGCAGATTTGGTGCCTGTTGAGGACCATCTTCTGGTTCCTAGAAGGTGTCTTCTTGCTGCATCCTTACATAGTAAAAGGAAAAGGCAGCTCTCTGGGGACTCTTTTAGAAGAGCACTAATCCCATTCAGGAGAACTCTGAATCAGATTCCAAAGGCCCCACCTCCTAATACCACCAAATTAGAGATTAGGTTTCAACTTATGAATATGTTGAACATATGTTGAACATACGCTTAATACATATGTTCAACATAATCATATGTTGAAACCTAATCAACATCTTAGGTTGGTGATGGTGCCTTCGAGTGACACAAACATTGAGACCATGGCAGTGCTATTTGCCTTAAGTATCACTCTCCCGATCTGCTTTCTCCTTCTTTGACTATTTCCTTTCAGTCTCTTTCATGGACTGTCCATTAACATTCCCTGAATGTGGGTCCAAATCTTCAGTCTTTATAGTTTTTGCCTTAGTTTGGGACTCATCACTTCTCACCTGGTTTACTTCCGAAGACTCCCAATATCCTCATAGCTTGTTGGGCATAAGCCTCTCCCACCTGTTCCACATCATACTACATACTGTGGGAAGAGCAGCTGTCCATTAAAACAAGCCTGGTCTTTCACTAGATTACTTAAAACATCCATTGCACAATGGATCAAATGAAAAAATTCTTGCATGGCATGCAAACCCCCTCAGAGACCGGCTGTCATTTTCTGTTTCTGTCTTATGTCCTTCCACTCTCCTCCCTACACCAGCTGGAATGGCTGCCTCTGCACTTGTGTTCCTGAGCATGTGGCTGTCCTCCTTTCTCTGTCTAGCAATATCTAAGGTGTTTAATCCCTGCATGCCTTTTTCTTTTTGATACAGCAAGGGTAACTGTAATGTCTGTATTAAGGGAAGATTGTGATGGTCAAAGGAAATAGGGCCTATGTAACTGCTTTATTTTCTACAAGCATCATAAACTGATCTATACACATTTATGTAGTTCTTGTTTTTAGATCACTTTGAGGTGGGCTTGGGGGAATTTGTGGAGGATACTCAGGAAACCAATAAAGATAATTAAAAGTTTAAAAATTAGAATAATGAAGAACAGGAAAAGGAACAATTATTCAGCCAAGAGAAGAAAAGCCTGAAGGGAGATATAAGAAAGAAAAATTATTTCCTAGAGGACAGACTTAGACCATCCTCCATTAATATTGAGAAGAAAGCACAGCAAAGCATATAGGATTTACACTTGCTGTAAGGAACATTTCCCACATTAAGGGAATCGGCTATCTAGAATAGTTTATTCATTAAACTCCCCAAATCTGTTCATCTGTAGATCTAAAAAGATATATTTTCTTCTGTCTAACCCATGTAGGTATGAAGAGGCCTGAATGTGGAGAAGTGAGTTAGGTGATTTCTTGCAGTTCTTTTTTTTCCCCTCAGTAAGTCATTCTTTCATTCTCTGTCTCTCTCTTCCTCTATCCATCTCTCTAAATGCCTCTCTCTGGCTTTCTTTCTCTTCATCTCTGTAATACTATTTCTCCCTCTCCTTTTTCTTCCATTTGTTCTCTTACCTTTCTCTCACCATTCCTGAATACTTTTTCATTTGAGCTCCTATCCTCCGAGCCCTAAAATGCAGTACAAACAAAAGGTTTCAGAAATAGTCCAAACACCACTATTCTACCCATTTTTTTGGTCTTAAGTTCCTCATATTTTTTGGTTGGCATTGTAAATATTTTGGATAAGAGGATGATATGGTTTGGCTGTGTCCCCACCCAAATCTCATCTTAAACTGTAGTTTCCATAATCCCCACTTGTTGTGGGAGGGACCCAGTGGGAGGTAATTGAATCCTGGGAGTGGTTACCTCCATGCTGTTCTTGTGATAGTGAGTGACTTCTCACGAGATCTGATGGTTTTATACGGAGATTTTCCCTCCTTTGCTCTGCACTTTTCCTTGCCACTGCCATGTGAAGAAGGACATGTTTGCTTCCCCTTCCACCATGATTGTAAGTTTCCTGAGGCCTCCCCAGCCATGCCGAACTGGGAGTCAATTAAACCTCTTTCCTTTATAAATTACCCAGTCCTGGAATGTCTTTATTAGCAGTGTGAGAATAGACTAATACAAAGGAAAATTTTTATTTCTGTAGAGTTAAGGAGAGAGGCATTTTTATGATCACTTACTTTACATTATTTTATAAGGTCTTCTTTCTTCTGCACTTTTCTCAGCATAACTCCATATCTTTTTTTTTGAGAGGAATTTTTCCTGTAACTTATGGACAACATATTTTGCCAGTTAACTATAAAGTTCCTTCATTACATGGTATTGTAATGAAGTCTGAGGGAAGAGGACATTAATCAGTACCATTACTCTGGGGAGCAAGAAGCACCACAGAATGCCCTGCTGAACTTTGAGTTATATATTTGTAGGTTCAATTTCTAACCATTGCATTTAGTAGGTTGTACTTGTTTCTTATATTCTCTTTCTACCTATGTGTGTACTTCCTGCCTTTCTTTTGATGATGTTGGTGGCAATCTGTCTCTCATTAACTTTGCTTCCTATTTCTCCTCTATTACTTTTTTTCAGTTCTTCTCATTCCTTTTTAATGTTTAGCCTTTTGGGGGCAGATTTCATCATTTACTGAGATTGGCTCCTCAAGGATGCAGTCCTGAAACTTGGCATGCTGATGGATCCCAGCACTTGCTACTGGAATCCACACAACTATGAGGTGACAAATGTTAAACTTGTATTATTTGTGGGAAAGTCACATGGCTGAGTCGATACCGTCATTTTTCTTTTTCTTTTCTCTTGAGAAGCTACAATATCTCATCTTTGACTTTTTATCTAGTCTTCACTAGATTTCCCCCTCAAGCACTTTTAAAACATATAGATAATTGAATTTTGTTCCTGTTTTTTTTCTCACTAACTTTCATGTCATAGTTGAAGAGAACCATGTAATGTTCATTATCGCAGTTTCATTGTGAATCAACAAACCCCTGAATTAAAACTTTACAGTATAAACTGTAATAAAAAGAGTGAAATTGGCACTTCTGGAAAGCAAGAGAGAGGAGCAGTGGTCATTATAAGCAAGATATGGAGTTAACAGTTTGTAAATGATCACTCATTACTACTATTTCAACAGATGCTGTTAAATGGAAGCTATCCTGGAAAACTTATTTGGAATTGAATGTAAATATTGTTGCTATAAAGTAGAATGATTAATTAGTATATTAACTATAACAGGAATATAAGGTCATTTAAATTATAGCTTTGGGTTTCCTCCCTCCCTTCATCTCTCCATTCTTGTTTTTTCTCTCTCCACTCCTCCTTCCCTTTATTTTTTTAACAAATATTTTGAGCATACACAATCTCATCAATCAAAATTATATCAAGCTTAAATGTTTCAGTCAACTGGTAATTAGGGTTTTTTTTCCTGTCATAAATATTTATTGAGCACCTACCATTTGCTCGCCTGGTGAGTTAGTAAATTACCTTATTTATGTAAACTTATTTAAGTCCCACAAAGGTCCTGTGACTGGTATTATTATCTCCAATTTTCCTTAACTTATTTTCTTTCTCCAACACTTTTCCTTTATGTGGCTCTGAGTTTCTGACCTTTATACTTTTTCTTCTCTCTGAAGAACAACTTTTAACATTTCTTGCAAGGCAGGTCTACTGGCAACAAATTCCCTCCATTTTTGTTCATCTGTGAATGTCTTTATTCTCATTCACTTTTGAAGAATAACTTTGCAGGGTACAGAATTCTAGACTGGTGTTATTTTTTCTCTCTCAATGCTTTTAACATTTCACTCCACTATCTTCTTGCTGTATGGCTTCTGAGGAGAAGTTAGATGTAATTCTTATCTTTACACCTCTGTAGGTAAGGTATTTTTTTCCCCTGGGTTCTTTCAAGATTTTTAAAAAATATATTTTCTATAGTTTGAATATGATATGCCTAGATGTAGACTTTTGACATTGATCCTGCTTGGTGTTTTCTGAGCTTCCTGGATCTGTGGTTTGGTGTCTGACATTAATTTGGGAAAATTCTCCATCATTATTGCTTCATATATTTCTTCTGTTCCTTTCTCTCTTTCTCTTTCTGTTAGTCCCACTAAGCTTACATTACACCTTTTATAGTTGTTCCATAATTTTTGGATGTTCTGTTTGATTTTTTTGCAGTCTTTTTTCCCTTTGATTTTCAATATGGTAAGTTTCTATTGACATAGCCTCAAGCACAGAGAGTCTTTCCTCAAGTGTTCCTAGTTTACTAAGGAGCTCATCACAGGCAGTTTTCATTTCTGTTACACTGGTTTTGATCTCTAGAATTTTTAAATTATTTCTATCTCTCTGCTTACATTACACATTTATTCTTGCATGTTGTCTACTTTCTCTATTAGAATCTTTAGAATATTAATCAAAGTTCTTAAAGAAAATTTCTGGCTTGATAATTCCAGCGTTCCTGCCATATTTGACTCTGATTCTGATGCTTGTCCATTTCTTCAAAGTGTTTTTTTTTTTGCTTTTTAGTATACCTGGTAATCATGCATTGGATAAGAGAAACTGCAGTAAATCGGCCTTTACTAATGTGGTAGTAAGGTGTGGGAAGAGGGGAAATATTCTATAGCCCTATGGTTAGGTCTCAGTGTTTTAGCCTTTGGACTGTGAACTTGAAAAGTGCTTTTTAGTCTCCTTCACCAACCTCCTGGCCCCTGGGTGGGGCAGGATGGGTGGAGGGGTCTAGAGTTGGGTATTTCCCTTCCCCAGGTCAGATAGGCTCTGATCAAATCCCAATAAGGTTAGGCATCATAAAACAGTTTCTCTTGAGGGCAGGTCTCGTGAAGAGCAGAGCGCTCTGTCATATTCCAAAAGGAGTGTTTTCCCCTGCTGAAAGTATAAGGGTGTTTTAAAGCAATTTTCACTCTGAGAACCTGGTAGAGTTCCAGGAAGTAAAACTTCTAAATTTCGGTACCTTTCTATGACTTGCTCCCTGTGGAGATTTTAACTCTCAGATGTGTCCATACCGAGCCTCTAGCAATTTATCAATTACAGTTCAGGTTTTTCTGTCCTGGCACTGGTTCCCTCAGAGGTTTCTACTTAAGGGTTTCTTCTAAGTTGCAATTTTCTGTATTCACCTGTCTATCTTTCCAGTTTTGGGGGCAGCAGCTTGCACTTCTCTGACAAATCCAAGAAGAGTTGTTGATTTCTTGGCTTGTTCACCTTTTTTAACTTGCTGTTAGGATGGTGTAATGACTTCCCAGCTCCAGTCTGAAAGAGGAGCCTGGTGAACTGAAAACCTTGTCTATTATTTATATTTAAATATATGAAAGCAGGCAGTTTTCAACAAGGCTGAGTAACTTGCTTGAGGTCAAACACAAACATAAGGGATGGAATCTAAAATTTAAAAAAATTGAACTCCAATTAAAAAATGTATTTTAGCTGTTACAATTGGTCTTTTGCTCTGAGTGACAATTATATATTGTTATTACTTTGAATAACAATTATATATCTGGGTGCTTATTGGTACAAAGAGTATTAAGTTTCAGTTAAACAGGAGTAATAAATTTTTGAGATCTATTGCACAGCATAGTAACTGTATTTAACAATAATATATTGTATACATATAACATCACTTTGTACTCCATAAATATATACAAATATAATTTGTCAATTTTTAATAAAAAATTAAACAAAATTATGTATCTGGGAAAATACATCTGAATCACAGAAAAATTATTCTATAGATTACATAATCTAAATTAATAATTGATACCACAGAGTTACAGATATTGAGTATTTCACATGTGGAATAAAAGATGAATTCCAATTACAGTGAATAGTACATTGAATATTTCTTTCTTATTTTTGAGCTTAGTTTCTTTCATGGAAATGTATACATATATTTCCTATGTAAAACAGAGTTTATAAAGTACTTTTTTATTTTTTAATCTCTTTTCTGTTTTATTGCTATTATACTACTAACATTGCATTCATAAGAGGTCATCCTTCAGATGGCAGTGAGGATGAATGATTATTTGGCTGTCCGTCAATAAAGTTGATGATGGTATAATTTTAAAAACGAACAACAATACTCAATTTATTGAGTACTTAGTAGAGGTCAGGCACAAAGTTTAAGTGCTTTACAATAAATTATCTCACTTAGTTCTCAAAATAACCTTATATATAAACTATCATCAATTTCTACTGTAAAACTAAGAAAATTGAAGTTAAAAATTAACTTTCTCTTATTTCCAAGGGTTAGTAAGATATGGGGCAAGGATTTGAACCTAGCCTCCTTGGCTCCAGGGCTCACAGTGTTAAAAATAACTCCATGTATATTTGTCCAATTAACACATTCTCTTTTAAGAAACATTTATTTGTGACCAGCATCAAAGGAGAGGAAAAATTAGTCTCAGGTTTACATTATCTACTTTTTTAGAAGAGAAATAAAAATTCACTCAGAACCTAGACTCTTCGTGCTTTATTGCACAGTGGTTTGAGAGCATTGTCACATTTAATTGAAGACTCATTCACTGTGTCACTGTATTTTAATGTGAGTTGACATGGAGATAGGAAACATATAATTTTAATGTTAAAAATTAACATATAGTAGTGAAGGGTAAACAGCACAGACTGAATTTTTAATTTTTCGACTATTTCTAATGAAGAATATTTAAAATATTTCAATGGTATTTAATCAGCCTCCAATTATGAATTTACATAATATTTACTCCACAAGAAACATTATTTTACTTCTTTCATGATCATTTTAAAATGTACAATTTTCAAATCAACTTTTCAGAAAGCAACTTTGTTTTCTTTGTGGACAGATGGCAAAAATTATATCCACAAAACTTTTTGTTTTCATATTCTGGAAAAGTAGTATGTAGTCATTGTGGAACAGGGCTTTTAAAAGTTGCTCATGTCCTGCACTGAACCAATTGAATAACACAGCAAAAGAGCCACCAGTATCTGACCTGGCTTCTACAGACCAAATAAACCCTTTGTATGTTTGTTTATTTTCATCTGTAACTTTGTTTGCTTATTTTTCATTCTGACACTTTTTAGTAAAATGAGTAAGATCTTCTCAACAGTTTAGACTATACTTCCACAGATCTGTTGACATTTGATGAGCACATCTGCTAAAGTGAATTTAAAAGGGATAGTTTACTTCATCTCTTTCTTTACCTGTTCCACTAATCACTTGTACCAAATTTAAATAAGTTTAAATTTTTATTTTAAAGAAAAATGACAACTTTTTACTCCTTTATATCCATCTTGTGCCTGTTCATAATGGCAACCAAAAATGAGTGAATGGCTATGGAAATAAAACGATTTTATAACTAGATATACAGTAAAATTAAGGTGCTCACCTCTGCATTTAGGACTGTATTTTAGCTTAGTATTGGACAAATGGTAAAACTCAGGGGTACTGAACCCAGATCTCAAGAGAACCTTTTTCTGTACAGCTCTGGGATGGCTGAGGAAATGCCTAAATCAAGCCTTCCATCTGCTTGGCCAAAGAAAGATTTCCACATCCATTTCTAGTTTGTTCAGTAGCCTCTGAAAAAGTAATTTATTCTCTCTGTGCTTTGTTTTCTCCATCTAGTCAGTGAGGCCAATCATACTTACCACCAACCTCCATCAAGACAAACTTCTGAGAGAAAAGAATCTCACTGAGCATCAGGGATGCTCAAAAGTCACCACATAAGTATTAGTAGAAGTATAAGGGGTGAGGGTGGGAGAACACATTATTCTTCTGTGCGTTTAGCTAATAGAACAAACACTACTGTTTCCTATAAAAATGCTACTACTTCCACATTTCCTGTATGTGGACTCTATTCTAGACATTCTAGTTTGGTGTTTTTAAAGAAAATCAGATACAGGCTATGAATAAAATATCTCTTTAATCTTAAATCCAATTTACTGTAGAATATCTTTAAAAACTTAATTATGAATGAATTTTCAGAAAAAGACCGTAAATCATATATAATTTTTTATCTTTAAGAGCTGTATACATGAACTATTTCAGGATTGGCAAATATGTAGCATATGCGTCATCTGTTCCTCCTTCTGCATACATGGCAGACATTGCCAATCCTTTAAAATCCTCTACTCTATTGAATAAAGACAGAGCTGCAGAATTCTCTGCACTGTGTTTCAGGAAGCTATGACCAACCCATCAGAGTTGAGGATGAGTTAAAACCCTCATAGGTGGGAATTGAACAATGAGAACACTTGGACACAGGAAGGGGAACATCACACACCGGGGCCTGTTGTGGGGTGGGGAGAAGGGGGAGGGATAGCATTAGGAGATATACCTAATGCAAATGTTGACTTAATGGGTGCAGCACACAAACATGGCACATGTATACATATGTACCAAAACTGCACGTTATACACATGTACCCTAGAACTTAAAGTACAATAAAAAAAACCCGCTATGCCATTCCTGATCAACTCTGACTTTCTTATTTACAGATAAAGAATCTAAGACTCAAATAGTATGGGATTTTTTTTTTTACTGAAGTCATATAACTTGTTATTTTTGCCATTATTTGAATGAAAAGCCAGATGTGCATGTTCCCACCGTAGTTTTATTCTGTGACATCAGGCTGTTTCTACAATTTTCAAGCCTGTCTGCATTCATTATAGTCATTATAATTTTCATATTCTTTCTGATTGATCAACTCATTCATTTACTCTTTGATTAAGTAGCATTTATGGAACAGCTACTATGTGTACTATGCCTGGGCTGGTGTCTCTGCACTCAAGAAACTTAGAGTTAAATAGAGAAATCAGGTCTTTACAAAGCTAGCCCTCATACATGATAAAGTGCCTTCTGGATCAGTTTCATCTACTAGAAACACGATCGTGTCTTTCTCATTGCTTAAGCCTATGTTGCCTAGTTATTGGTGTATCTTTCTGTCCCTTTCCAGCCAAGCTTCACATTAAAATAAATGGCTACAGTTATGGTCTCTATCTCCTTTCTTTATATGACCCAACTGACTGCACGTTAGTATTTTTCTCTTCTCAATCACTGAAAATATTCTTGCTGAAGTCAATAATCATCTACATGTTAAATTTAACAGATATATTTCAATTCTTAATTTTCTCTCTTTATTTAAGCATTTCATGCTGTCAATCATTTCATTTCTTGAATTTCTTATTATATTCTGTTTTCTTGTATTCTTTGTTATATCGCTTTACAATACTCTTCGAATGTGTTCTCATTTCTCTGAAGCTGCCTTCTCTTTAAACAGTGTGGGTTCTTTTTCTTCTTCCAATTCCTTTGAGGTTGGTTTCCCTGGGATTATGACCTCAATTTCCTTTTCTTCTTTCTGTGGAATTTCACCTACTATTAAAACTACAAACTGCAAACTGCACTTCTAGCCTGAATATTTTTGTATCTTTCTCTCAATCTCAGATTATGGCCTCAATTTCCTTTTCTTCTCTCTGTGGAATTTCACCTACTTTTAAAACTACAAACTGCAAACTGCACTTCTAGCCTGAATATTCTTGTATCTTTCTCTTGATCCCAGTGCAGACTAGTATTTCAACTACTTACTGGGCATGTCCTTGTGTTCCACAGGCATGTAAAACTCAACTTTTCCAAAATTGAATGTATCTCCTCTCTTCAAACCTTCCTCACTTCCTGTATTTGCTAATTTGGTGCATGGCAGCACCACTGGTTCACCAGTTGCTGAAGCAGAGATACTGAATTTCTTTTAACCCCATCTTTTTTCTTACCATCCTCATCCTACAAATTCTATTGGTTCTCATCCCTTAGAAGACTTTAACTGTGTCCCCACCTCCTCCTCATAACTGCTGCTAGTTCCTTAGTTAGGCTCTTGTCTTTCCTTGACTCTCTGCAGTAGCCTCCTAACTGATCTAATTTTATCTCATCGTAACCTTATGAATCTCCATGTTGTTGTCAGCTGAATGTTAATAAAACACAAACTGTATCATCTGGCATCCAAGCTTAGAATCATTGAAAACTCTCTTTAGATTCTGGAGTAAACTCTCTCCCTTGTACTTGGCTCTTGAGGATCAGTTCCCGCCTACATTTCCACTTTTTGTTGCTCATCACTCTAACTCCCTAGTTTTCCATCAACTAACCCCTTAGTTTTGACTTCAGTTTCAGCATATTTTAAGTGCCTTGAGTTCATCATCATCTCTCTTGCCTCCTTACTTTTGCATATATTGTTTCTTCTACCTGAAATGTTTCCACCTCTCTTTTCTTAGCTATACTGACTCATCTTTTAAATGTCAATTCTGATGCCATTTGCACATGGAAGCTTTATCTAATCCATAGCATACTGTTTTTTTTTTTTTTCTTTAATTGTAGCATTTTCTTCAAGGTGTTGCAGTTGTCCTCTTTGATCTTTAGCTATTGCAATGCCTTTCACTATTTGCAGGATGTGTTGATCGAATCAGTTGCATCATGATTGGTCTTGTCCCCAGAGTCTTCCCATTCTGTCCTGGGGCTCTGGACATGCCCTTGGCACAGTTCCTCTGCTTGGGTTTGTCACTGCATTGGCTCATGGTGAGCAATATGCAATAGCTTGATCCTGAAGTCATCAGGGGTTTTGAGAATGAAACTAGGCCATATCTTGTTTTTGACCAGTGAAGGGGAAAGAAAGAAAGTAATTCTAGAACAACCTACCACTTACTTTAGAGCTTCACTTTTATATCATCTATATTTGGCCTGGAAACCGTCTGTGTTTTTGTCTTTGTGGTCAGACATTATTGTTTGTTTTGCCATGATATATGTCGGAATGATATTATTTGACTCTCCTTTAAGTACCTCCTGCTTCTTTGAGTAAGGAGATCCTACCAGCAAAACTCCTTTCTGTATCTTTGTGTTACCAATTTATTGAGATATATGGACTATCAATTGTTTTTTTTTGTAAATAATTTTATTTTTGTAAATTGTGATCTAGCTACCTAATTATCTATTAATATCATCTCTCTAAATCTTCTGCCTCATTTTATCCTGATACACACCTTGACTTCTTTATTAAAAAAAAACATGTACAGAGAATATATTGGAAGGAAATTGGGGCAGTTGTTCTGAGTGATGGAATATCAGGTGACGTTTTCCTTCCAATCTTTAATGCTTTTTATAGATTAATGAAATTTTTAAACTTTCATGGTTAAAAAGCTTTTTAAATGAAGAAAGACAAATAAATAAAAGGACAATATTTTCATGGGAAATAATTTTATGTTGAGGTCAACCCCTTTCTCATTGATTAATGATCCAGATTTGATTTGAAGAGAATGACATGTATTTAACCAAAAGAATTCTATTAGGTACCTACGTTAACTGTGGTTTAGAAGAGGTAGAAATCCATTTCAGCTTTAGAAAGCAGGGGAAGGACGGAAAGAAGAGGAAGTGATATTGGAGCTTTATTTTAAAAGAGAAGCAAGGGTCAACTGCTGAAAATGATAAAGGAAGGTATTCCAAACATAGGGAACAGCAATTGTATAATAACCTCAGAGATATAGCAAAGCAAGGGCAGCTCAGAATGGCTGGATATTACTATGTTTATTAGATGACGAGAAGTAGAGAGATTGTATGTCATGTTATTGGCTTATCCCTAAAACTTTAGTAGAAATTGGTGAAAGTAAGGATTTTTGTGTGTGTGTTTTTGATGAGCTCTTCAAGTATTACATGATATCTTATTTTATTAAAATCAATACACATTGCAATTTTTCTTTAGCCTCTACTTTTCAGGCAGAGGTATTTTTTCACTTCTTTAAACTTAATGCAGTTTATTTTTTATAACACCATTTAATCAATGAAATCCTGTTACCCTTTGTCACGAGTAGGTTTATTTGCATCTCTGGTTTAAAACACATTTCTTGCATTTTACTTTCCAGTTCTCAGGTGTCATTTGGGAATATGATGCAGCCATTAGCTAACAGACTTTCCCCCAATTCCTAAATAACCTAAAGTAATATGAAACTGTATTTTAGCTCATCTGTACTCATAATTCAAGTTTTACTGTTAATTTTTTTTCAGAAGGCTGACTCCAAAGTGAACAAAAGTAGCTTGTGTGGAATTATTTTTACTTATGCTCCACTTTGAATGCAATGTGTGCCAAGCACATCACCTTATGATGACAGCTTGTTGCAGCCAGAAGGTCTCTAATTTAAATAAATTCTGGTTGTGCTAATCACCAAAGATATAATTATGTCATCATATGCTGTGTGCTTTTTAAATAAATGATTCTGAAACAGACTGTTCTTTGATAGTTTCATCATTTTTTCATGAGCTTGCAGAGGAAGTTTATGTAGTGAAAAGCTGACCACCTCAGCACAATCTAGATGCCTCTTGATGGCAGGAAGCTCATGGTTCTGGTTCTTCTGAATGAGATTATTAATCTAGTGAACACTCAACTGAATGAATAAATGATGCCATTTGTTGGAAGTCAGGAGAGTGTAAACGTTTTGTTTTCATGAGCCCCAGCCTTGATCATTCCTATCTATCCAAAGGTACTTGCTTGTGTCATTTAAGCGCTTAGGATTCTTACAGTGCTCATGATTCTTATTGCAGTTGTCCTTTGTAGTGACTTCTGAGACCCTTTGTGGCTTAGTGTGGTGACTCACACCCCAGATCATCTTCCTGACTACCTGACTACCTGGGGCTGTGTGTAGGAGCTTTAGCCATGTCAGTGACTCCCCAGTCTGACCATGTGTTAGCATCACCAGGAGGTTAAAAAAAATACTGATGCATTTGCTTTTCATCAGCTTAATTAAGTCAGAACCTCTTAGGAAGTGGGCTAGGCAATAGTGCCTCTTTAAAGTGCCCTAAGGTGAATCTAATGTGTAACCAGGGTTGAGAATGAGTAGAACATGGATCAGGACTGAGAGGTCTGTGGGACATGCTCACCATGGGCAGTGGTGAAGGATGCTCAGGAGTCTAGGAAGTAGTATCTTGGAGAAGTGGCAAAGAAAAATCCAGATAGGCTTTTAAAAGAAGTCACTGAAAGTCAGTAGAATGGGAACTTTAGGCCTTGAAGAGAGAGAGAACTCAAAGGAGAGGTTAGAGATGGGGCCTGGAGGTAGCACCTGGGCAATTGTCTGGTGCCCATGAAGGTGTGTGCCCAGAGAAGGTAAAATCATATTGTGAAGAGGAAATGACAGAAGAAAGGGGATGATTTAGCTAAGTTGACAAAAAAATACTTCAAATTAGTAGGAATTATCATTTTCCTGATGGCTGTCTTCTATTCTTAATTTTGGGTGCTGCTGATTTGCATGTGTATTGTTAGGCCAACTAAGGCCACTGAAAATTTATCAAAGCAATGTTAATTAAAAAGGTGCTGTCTACCTATTTTTTCCTGCATTATATACTCATAGCTTGACTATAATAATAGTATAAGCTTCACCAGGTACAGACTTGGGTATTTATCTAGAGGCCTCCTGTAGGCTTATTCTTCTGCCCATTTTAAGCTCTTCTAGCATGGCCTTGCTCACAGCTCCAGGAGCTGGGTAAAAAGCTAGCCATGTATGTAACCAGAGGGCCTGCTTTTCAGTTCAGGAGTTGCTACTAGCTTCCCCTGTGCCTGCCTGTAGACATTGTCTGATTTTATACCCTGATGTCCACATTTCTAGTAAATTTCCTCCCTAGATTTGGTGATTTGACTTTTTCTGTTGGCTGAGCAGCTCTAGCTTGGCCTCGTTTATCTGCTGACCATTAGATGCAGGATCACAGTTCAGACTCTGATTGCTTAGGACCTCGTCCTGGTTTCTGGGTGTTGGAATACAGACATTTAATAGCAACCATAGTTAAGAGGTCCTACTGTGTGTTCCCCATCCCCTTCATCTGTGGAGGCCACCTGTTCACAAGTAATGAGTCATTTCTATTAAAGATTTTATGAAGATGTCTTTATTAGTCCATTTTCATGCTGCTGATAAAGACATACCCAAGACTGGGCAATTTACAAAAGAAAGAGGTTTATTGGACTTACAGTTCCACGTGGCTGGAGAGGCCCCACAATCATGGTGGAAGGTGAGAGGCATGTGTTACATGGTGGCAGGCAAGAGAAGAGAGCTTGTGCAGGGAAACTCCTATTTTTAAAACCATCAGATCTTGTGAGACTTATTCACTATCATGATAACATCATGGGAAAGACCTGCCTCCATGATTCCATTTTCTCCCACTGGGTCCCTCCCACAACACATGGGAATTATGGGAGTACAAGATGAGATTTTTGGGGGAGGAGTCACAGAGCCAAACCGTATCAATGTCTAAAAGTATCTTTTGGAGTATGAGTAAACCTAAAATCTGTAATAAATATGGTTAACCATTGAACAACATGGGTTTGAACTGTATCAATCCTCTTATGCAAACTTTATCCCACCTGTGCCACCCCTGATACTGCAATGCCAACCCCTCCTCTTATTCCTCCTCCTCAGCCAAGTCAGTGTAAAGATGACGGGGATGAAGACCTTTAGAATTATCCATTTCCACTTAATGAATAGTAAATATATTTTCCTTATGATTTTCTTAATAACATTTTCTTTTCTCTAGCTTAACATATTGTACAAATGTAGTATGTAATACATATAACAGGTTAATTACATATTAATTATTTATGTTATTGGTTTGGCTTCCAGGCAACAGTAGACTATTAGTAGGTAAGTTTCAGGGGAGTCAAAATTATATACAGATTATTTTTCTCTTTCCAATTTTTATTTTAGGTTCAGGGGATACATGTGCAGGTTTGTTGTATGGGTAAGTTGGGTGTTGTGGCAGTTTGGTGTACAGGTTATTTTATCACCCAGGTAATAAGCATAGTACCCGATAGTAATTTTTTTATCTTCATGCTCCTCCTACCCTTACCTCAAGTATGCCCTGGTGCCTCTTGTTCTCTTCTTTGTGTCCATGTGTACTCAATATTTAACTCCCACTTGTAAGTGAGAGCATGCAGTATTTGGTTTTCTGTTCCTGTGTTAATTCACTTAGGGTAATAGCCTCCAACTCCATCCATGTTGCAGCAAAGGGCATGATTTCATTCTTTTCTTTTCTTTTTTTTTTTTTTTTTTTGAGACAGAGTCTCACTCTGTTGCCCAGGCTGAGTGCAGTGGCGCAATCTCCACTCACTGCAACCTCTGCCTCCCAGGTTCAAACAATTCTCCTACCTCAGCCTCCCGAGTAGCTGGGATTACAGGCGCCCACCACCATGCCTAGCTAATTTTTTGTATTTTTAGTAGAGATGGGGTTTCACTGTGTTAGCCAGGATGGTCTCAATCTCCTGACCTTGTGATCTGCCTGCCTCAGCCTCCCAAAGTGTTGGGATTACAGGCATGAGCCACCACGCCCAGCCTCTTTTTCTTTTTTGTGGCTGTGTAGTATTTCATGGTTCTATATGTAGCACATATTCTTTTTTTATTGCAACTTTTAAGTTCGGGGTACAGGTGCAGGATGTGAAGGTTTATTACATAGGCAAACATGTGCCATGGTGGTTTGCTGCACAGATCATCCCATCACTCAGATATTAAGCCCAGCATCCATTAGCTATTCTTCTTGATGCTTTTTCTTCTCCCACCTCCCACCCTCTGAGAGGCCCCAGTGCATATTGTTCCCTGCCATGTGTCCATGCATTCTCATCATTCAGCTCCCACTTAATAAGTGAGAACACGCAGTATTTGATTTTCTCTTCCTGCATTAGTTTGCTGAGGATAATGGCCTCCAGCTCCATCCATGTCCCTGCAAAGGACATGATCTCATTCCTTTTTATGGTGGCATAGTATTCCATGGTGTATATGTACCATACTTTCTTTATCCAGCCTATAGTTGATGGGCATTTAGGTTGATTCCCTGTCTGCTTTTGTGAATAATGCTGCAGTGAACATATGTGCAATGTATCCTTAAAATAGAACAATTGGTATCCCTTTTGGTATGTACCTAGTAATGAGATTGCTGGTCAAATGCTATTTCTGCCTCTAGGTCTTTGAGGAATTGCCACATTGTCTTCCACAATGGTTGAACTAATTTATACTCCCACCAACAGTATAAAAGTGTTCCTTTTTCTCCACAACCTCACCAGCCTCTGTTGTTTTTTGACTTTTTAGTAATAGCCATTCTAACTGGCATGAGATAGTATCTCATTGTGGTTTTGATTTGCATTTCTCTAATAATCGTTGTTGAGCTTTTTTTCATGTTTGTTGGCTGTACGTATTTCTTCTTTTGAGAAGTGTCTGCCCTTTGCCTACTTTTTAATGGTTTTTTTTTCTCGTAAATTTGTTTAAGTTACGTATTGTTTGCTGAATATTAGATGTTTGTCAGACGGATAGATTGCAAAAATTTTCTCCCATTCTGTGGGTTGTCTGTTTACTCTGATGATCATTTCCTTTGCTGTGCAGAAGCTCTTTATTAGTTTAATTAGATCCCATTTGTCAATTTTTGCTTTCATTGCAATTGCTTTTTGCATTTTTGTCATGAAATCTTTGCCCATGCCTATGTCCTGAATGGTATTGCCTAGATTTCCTTCCAGGGTTTTTATAGCTTTGGGTTTTACATTTAAGTCTTTAATCCATCTTGAGTTGATTTTTGTATATGGTGTAAGGAAGGGGTCCAGTTTCAATTTTCTGCATATGGCTAGCCAGTTCTCCCAACATCATTTACTAAATAGGGAATCCTTTCTCCATTGCTTGTTTTCGTCAGGTTTGTCAAAGATCAGATGGTTGTAGGTGTGTGGTCTTATTTCTGGGTTTTCTATTCTGTTACATTGGTATATGTGTCTGTTTTTGTACTGGTACCATGCTGTTTTGGTTACTGTAGCCCTGTATTATAGTTTGAAGTCAGGTAGCGTAATGCCTCCAGCTTTGTTCTTTTTGCTTAGGATTGTCTTGGCTAGTCATGATCTTTTTTGGTTTTATATGAACTTTAAAATTGTTTTTTTCTAATTCTGTGAATAATGTCAATGGTAATTTAATGGGAATAGAATTTAATCTATAAATTGTTTTGGGCAGTATGGCCATTTTAACAATATAGATTCTTTCTATCCATGAGCATGGAATTTTTTTTTCCATTTGTTTTAGTCATCTCTGATTTCTTTGAGCAGTGGTTTGTGGTTCTCTGTGAAGATGTTCTTCACTTCCCTTGTTAGCTGTATTCCTAAGTATTTTATTCTTTTTGTGACAATTGTGAATGGGAGTTCATTTGTGATTCAGCTTTCCACTTCCATGTTGGTGGTGTATAAGAGTGCTAGCAATTTTTCACATTGATTTTGTATCCTGAGACTTTGCTGAAGTTGCTTATCAGCTTAAAAAGATTTTGGGCTGAGATCATGGGGTTTTCTAGATATAGGATCATGTCATCTGCAAGCAAAGACAATTTGACTTCCTCTCTTTCTATCTGAATACGCTTTATTTATTTCTCTTGCTTGACTGCCCTGGCCAGAACATTCAATACTATGTTGAATAGGAGTGATGAGAGAGGGCAACCTTGTCTTGTGCCAGTTTTCAAGGGGAATGCTTCCAGTTTTTGCCCATTCAGTATGATATTGGCTGTGGGTTTGTCATAAATGGCTCTTATTATTTTGAGGTATGTTCCTTCAATACCTAGTTTATTGAGAGTTTTTAACTTGAAGAAATGTTGAATTTTATTAAAGGCCTTTTCTGCATCTATTGAGATAATCATGTGGTTGTTGTCTTTAGTTGTGTTTATGTGATGAATCACATTTATTGATTTGCATATGTTGAACCAGCCTTGCATCCCAGGGATGAAGCCTGCTTGATCATGGTGGATAAGTTTTTTATGTGCTGCTAGATTCGGTTTGTCAATATTTTGTTGAGGATTTTTGCATCAATGTTCACCAAGGATATTGGCCTGAGGTTTTCTTTTTTTGTTGTATCTCTGCCAGGTTTTGATATCTTGAGGCCAGAATGATGCTGGCCTCAGGATGAGTTAGGGAGGAGCCCCTCCTTTTCAAATTTTTGGGAACAGTTTTAGTAGGAATGGTACCAGCTCTTTTTTGTACCTCTGGTAGAATTCAGCTGTGAATCTGTCTGTCCTGGGCTTTTTTGTTTGGTAGCCTATTTATTACTGCCTAAATTTCAGAAGTCATTATTGGTCTATTATGGGATTAATTTTTTTTTTTTTTTTTTTTTGAGACGGAGTCTTGCTCTTTCGCCCAGGCTGGAGTGCAGTGGCGTGATCTCGGCTCACTGCAACCTCTGCCTGCCGGGTTCATGCCATTCTCCTGCCTCAGCCTCCGGAGTACCTGGGACTACAGGCGTCCGCCACCAAGCCCGGCTAATTCTTTTTTGTATTTTTAGTAGAGACAGGGTTTCACCGTGTTAGCCAGGATGGTCTCGATCTCCTGACCTTGTGATCTGCCCGCCTCGGCCTCCCACAGTGCTGAGATTACAGGAGTGAGCCACTGCGCCCGGCCTGGGATTCAATTTCCTCCTGGTTCAGTCTTGGGAAGATGTGTAGTCCAGGAATTTATCCATTTTTTTTTCTAGATTTTCTAGTTTATGTGTTAGAAGTATTTATTTATAGTATTCTCTGATGGTTGTTTGTATTTTTGTGGGGTCAGTGGTGACATTCCCCCTTATCATTTCTGATTGTATTTATTTGAATCTTCTCTCTTTTCTTTTTTATTAGTCTAGCTAGTGGTCTATCTGTTTTATTAAGTTTTCAGAAAACCAGCTCCTGGATTCATTTATTTTTTGAAGTTCTTTTTCTGTCTCTGTCTCCTTCAGTTCAGCTCTGATCTTGGTTATTTCTTGTCTTCTGGTTGCTTTGCGGTTGTTTGCTCTTGGTTCTCTAATTCTTTTAGTTGTGATGTTAGATTGTTAACTTGAGATCTTTCTAGTTTTTTTCATGTGGGCATTTAGTGCTATAAATTTGTCTCTTAACAGTGCTTTAGCTGTATCACAGAGATTCTCCTAATTGTAGCTTTGTTCTCATTAGCTTCAAAGAACTTCTTGATTTGTAGCTTAATTTCATTATTTACCCAAAAACCAGTTAGGAGAAGGTTGTTCAGTTTCCATGTAGTATATGGTTTGAGTGAATTTCTTAATCTTGACTTCTAATTTGATTGCACTGTAGTCTGAGAGACTGTTATGACTTCAGGTTTTTTTTTTCTTTGCATTTGCTGAGGAATGTTTTAGTTCTAATTATGTATCACATATTTATCCAATCCACCATTAATGGGCATTTAGGTTGATTTCATGTCTTTGCTATTGTGAATAGTGCTGCGATTAACATATGAATGCATGTACACAGATTTTTGAAACTGTTAGATTTTTGCAGTTTCTCTAACCCCTCCCTTGTTCAAAGGTCAACTGTATGTGCTTTTATATCAGATAACTGAGTATAAATGTATACAATGCTTGGTTTAGTTTGATATCAACTTCCAATTCTTCTTCACTCATTTAACTCTATAAGGTGGAATTTCTCTCCCTCCTTTTTAGATTTAACAGATATTCTCTTGACATCTACAGCATTAGGCAATATGTCAGATTCTACCTCTGTTCTTCTACCTGTATTCATATAATGCCTTGAAACTATCAGGATTTCAGAAATGGTTTCTGACCTTCAAAGTTCCAGCAGTTGGTGATTTCATATGATATTAACATTGTACAGTGTTTCTCATAGGCTGATGACTGTTTAGTACACAGTGCGCTAGTTGCAGTATTTGGCTCTGTTCAAGGAATAGTCTATTTTTAATGGGAAAAAATAGGTCATTTGGTAAAAACACCCAACATAAACATGACCTCTATTCTCAAGAGGATTTTAAAATGAATACCTTGTGGTTTCAGAGGAACACTTTTTAGGTTGGACATGCATGTAATTTACCTGTTATCTGCAGCTGTTAACATGCAAGCAGAAAGTTGATGCTTGACAGCATAAATAATTCTAGTGCAGGAACTTCAAAAAGGAGCCAGAAGAAAAAGAGAGCCATGTAGTTCTGTGTTGCAACAAAATTCGTGGATTAAGGCACAGGTATGAACTCATGGAAACTGAGTTAAAATTTCAGAAATATTGTGAAATCCCACAGTTTAAATGATAAAATATTCAGGTATGAGTAAGTCTGTTGACTTCTCAATGATAATATTGATGAGAAGCACCATTTCTACTTGATGAGGTAGCTAGGGAAAGTGGAGGCAATTTTACAGGATTTCTGTGTTGAATTCTAAAATTAGGATCATAGAGATTTTAAAATATTGTGTCGTATGTTGATAGGCATTGTATTTTTGGATGTAAAAACAACTGTATCTTTAAATGTAAATTATTAATATGATTTCTATGATAGTTTTATGTATCAATTTGGCTAGGCTGTAGTACCCAGTTATTTAATCAAATACAAATCTAGGCGTTGTTTTGAAGGTATTTTGTAGATATAGTCGACATCTCCAATAAAATGACTAAGTAAGGCTGGTCACGGTGGCGCGTGCCTGTTACACCAGAACTTTGGGAGGCCGAGGGGAGCAAATCACCTGAGGTCAAGAGTTTGAGACCAGCCTGACCAACATGGAGAAACCCCGTCTCTACTAAAAATACAAAATTAGCTGGGTTTGTTGGTGCATGCCTATAATCCCAGCTACTCGGGAGGCTGAGGCAGGAGAATTGCTTAAACATGGGAGGCTGAGGTTGTGATGAGCTGAGATCGTGCCATTGCACTCCAGCCTGGGCAACAAGAGCAAAACTCTGTCTCAAAAAAAAAAAGACTAAGTAAAATAGTTTCTTCTTGATAATGTGGGTGGGCCTTACCCAATCCGTTGAAAGGCTGCAGAAGCAAAAATTGATGTTTCCCAGAGAAAGAAGAAATTCTTCCTGAATTTTTTCAGTATCAGCGTCTTCCTAAGAAATTCCAGCCTGGTTGCCAGATCCACAGTTGCATAAGCCAGTTCCCTGAATAAATCTCTATTTATGTGTATGCCAATGTCTGTCTGTCTGTCTGTCTGTCTATCTGTCTATTTCATCATCTGCTGGTTCTGTTTCTCTGGAGAACTCTGACTGATACCATTTCCTAAATGGAAAGCCTTTTAAAGATATGAAATAAATAATATTAGGTAGATGTTGGGATACAGGTTTATGCTTCTAATGTTCCCATTTCAGTTCTCATTTCAAGCCTTGTTAAGGCTGTGCAAAGCCTGCTGGGACATATCCTCTGCCTCTCCAGCCTGCCTGCCTGCTGCACTGGGCATTCCAGCAGCAGCCCTGAGCTGCCCTCTCCGCTCCTCTCATGCCCTGCTGCTTCCAGCCTTCTCTTCCTTTGTCTGTCTGTTTTCTTCTACTTCAAACACTTTTGCCCTCCTCTGCCCTTCTCTGTAAAGCCTTCTCTTCTCTCTGCCCCCTTCTCTTCACACCAGAAGAATTAGGCTTCTCTCATCCCCGCTTCCTCTCTCATGCACAACATTTTACACAGAGGGCTCTGTTGAATTGTTTGCAAGTCTTTTTTCATTTGCTAAATGGTAATGAGTGTGTCTTATTCATCTTGGTATTCCCAGCACCTAGCACAGTTCCTGGCATCCAGGAGGTGTTCAATCAATATTGTTGAAAGAATGAATAAATAGCTGACCCTCTCCTTCAGGGATAAGCAGCTGCCTTTAAGTTCCATTGCAGATGGCTGGGAGGCATCCTAAGTGGCTTTTCTTTCAGGGCTGGGTATGCTCCTAAGCTTCTTGTTCCTGAGTTGCTTGAAGAGAAATTCCCAGGCAAACAGACCTTTAATTACCACCAAAGGCCTATGCTTTCAGTATTTGTGAGGGATTATATGTATGCCCAGCAGATTTAAGCTGATTGTGTAGAAATATCTGGCATCATATATTGGTGGCATGAATGCTTTGCAAAATGAGTATAAATTTGGGCTGATATATTTTAACCTTTTAATTAATGTCTTGAAGTCTTACCTGCATTCATTAGCAAGGAATCCAATATCCCTTTTGAAGTTATACCCGCCCAGTCAACTTTAAACTTGATGCTTTGCCCAGTCCTATGTAGGGTCACTAGGGTCTGTGTTTTTCAAATACCAGCTATAGAAAAAGCTGTGCCATTCTGATTATTCTTCTACTTCATGTGTGTCTTACTGTTAGTGTGCTACATGGTGTCATTGTTGAAGCTTGCTCCTGCATAGTTCCACAGACTTCTGTCTACTCAGCATGAGTGTTGTCCCTGGCCCAGACCCTGCATGGGCCACAGCGCTGTTTCTAACCCCAGAATGGTGAGTTCAGAAGAGCTTCCATTAGTCATACCGGGGGCTGAAAACAGCTCTCCTACACATACCCTTTAGTGAGCAGCCCAAGTCAGCAGTGTGGCCATCCACTTTCCCCACAGTTTTTGTTTGGAGACGTCTCATCATTCTTCTGTAGCGCTGGGCCTGTCAGGTCTTTCACAAGAAGCCTGTGTGCTTCCCATCTTGGGGAGCAGATCTCCTCTTTTCCTCCCTGGTGATCAGCTCTGCATGTCAGTGTCTTGCAGAGCTTTACTAGAGTCACAGAAGTTTATTACACTCTTTCCCATTCCCCTTCCTCAGTAACTTTCTTATCTTAACCCAGAGAACTACCGGGAAATTACCAAAGTGATTCCTCATGGAACCCAGGGAACATTTGCTTTGAGGTGACTTCCTGCCTCCCTGTCTTGAAATAAATGAAGCAAATATAAATTTTTATGGGTCTTTCAAATGGCACTAGATTTAAGCTCTACCTTGTCATGCATTATGTATGTAAAAATGGTAGCCCTTTCATTCAGCTATACCATCACTTTCCCCTTAAGAGGTACCAAGAAGCTTAGTCAGTTAGAATGCAGAAAGATATTTAAACTGTAGCAACTTATGGAAGAAACTGAAACAATCTAGTTTCCAAATGTGAATTGTTCACATACTTTAAAATATAGGCTAAATTACATTGTAGGCACTCATTACAATACCCTTCACTACATCATTAATTTTCAGCTTCATCGATTATTATTTTTTTACCTTGCCCTTGTTCTAGCCAGGATATTTCACTAATTGCACAGCCTCGATCATATTTCAGGAATCTTCGTTCTTCTACTTCCTTTTATGGCACCATCCGATCCAACATAAAAATAATTTTCTCCCAAAGCTATGTTGACCTTTTACTATCCCAGTGTTTCTCCCATAAAAAAAATTAATAGTTACCATTCGTTGAAACTTTGCTATACTAATTGGTTCTTTATATTTTTGGTAATTTTTAAAATGTGGAAATAATCTATCTGCATAAATGTGAAGGCCGATTGCACACATGTATATCTTAATTATTGTGGAGTAAATTGTTATAAAATATTATTAAGTGAACACTCATGTTGCTCATGTTATCATCACTGATGTCAATCAAAGGAGTATTGTCAGGATCCCAGAAGCTGCCCTCTGGCTGTCCTAGTGATAAACCTCTCCCTTCCCTCCAAAGTAATAACTATCTCATGTTTTAGGCCCTTTGCTTTCTTACTTTGCTAAATAGTTTTACCACTTATACAACTTCTCTAACACCATAGCTTAGTTTTGGCTATTTCTGAGTTTTATATATTTGTAATTATATAATGTTTTTCGTGAGGGGGTTTTGACTTCTTTTCTGTGACAGTTTCTGAGAACTATCCAGGCTTCAATTAGTACTAGTTTTCATTGTTGAACAGTCTCCATTGTAGGACTGTACTATAATATGCTCATCCATTCTTCTGTTGATAGGCATTTGGGTAGTTTCCCATTCCAGATTATTGTAAATAATGATGCTATAAACATTCCTGTACCTTTCTCTTGGTGCCGATGTGCACATCTGGGCCTGGATTTTTCTTGTGGGAAAGTTTCTAAATATAGATAGAATTTTGTGAGTAGTTACAAATCTACTTTTTATTCCTATGTACATTTTGGTAATTTGTAAATATTTTTTTTTCTAGAAACTTATTGATTTCACCTAAATTTTCATTTTTAGTTTGCATATCATTTCAAAAAAGAGCTGATTATTTGTTTAATCTCTGAAGAGTCTATAGCAATGCCCCTATTTCATTTCTGACATTGATTTCTGACATTGTGCTTTTTCTGTATATTTTTATCAGTCTTGCCAGGGACTGATTAATTTTACATCTTTTCATAGGACTAGCTGTGTTGGTCTATTGTATAATTCCTTTTTTCTTTACTACTTATTTAATTGAAGTCTTTGAAAAACTTATATATTTCTCTCTTTGTGGTTAATTTTGCTGTTTCTTCTCTAATTCCTTGACAAGGATTTTTAATCATTCAGTTTTAGCATTTCTTATTTTCCAATATATTTATTCAAAATTAAAAGTTTAAGCATGGTGTTAGCTCTTTCTCACAGTGCTTTTTCATTATTATCCTGTTCAAAATATTTACTCTGCCTCATTGAGGTTTCTATTTTGACTCCTGTTATTTGGAAGTGTCTCTCTTAGTTTCCAATGATCTGGGAGTTCTCAAATTATATGTTACTGATGTATAGTTTAGTTATATTATGGACAAAGAATATCCTATGTATAATTTAGTCATTTTAATTTTTTTGAGACTTGTTTATGGCCCTGCTGATGATCAATATTTCTAAGTGTTCTCTGTTGCATTAAAAGAATGTGCATTCTGTAGTTGTGGGGTGAGTTTTTCTCTATATATCCATTAGGCAGAGTTTGCTCATCCTCTTATTTAAATCCTTTATATCCTTACTAGTTTTTGTCTGCTTGTTCCATTGATTATTGAGTAAAATATGTTATTTCACATTTTCTATGGGAATTTATTTTTCCTTAATGTTTTGCCAATTTATTTTAATTTATATATTTTGATAGCACACTGTATCTTCCTGATAAGTTGACCCTGTTATCATTAGTAAGAATCTGTCTTAATTTATAATAACACTATTCACCTTTAAAATTGATATTAATTTTTTGCATGTTATCTTTTCCCACTATTTTCAACCTTTATGTAGCCTTAGTTTTAGGTATTTTTATAGCAGCATATAATTGAATTTTTACTTTGCAGGTCTGAAAAATATCTTTATTCTGTTCTCACTTTTTCTGTTTTCTGCATTGTCTGTTTTGTTCCTTGTTTTTATTTCATTTTGAGCTTTTTATTTTCCTTGTTAGAGATTTTCTTCAAATATATGATAATACCTGAAGTCTATCCATATTTAAGGCTGAGCGATAAAAAGATGACTGGGAAGTCTCTGTGCATGGATAGGCTTATTGATGGATAAGAATTAGGGAGACGGAGGCAGTGTAGGAATTTGGCCGTTTCACTGGGAGACCCTCAATTGTTAATAAGCCTTTTTTAAGCGGGAGGGGCTGCTCAGGTTTTTTTTTTTTTTTAGATGAAACTTCTGTCTTTAACCTAGACAAATAACATTGTGGATGATGGGACTCATATGTGTATGTACGCACACACACACACCCTTTGTATTTTAAAGCTCCTTCTCATTAAGGTACCTCATTCCAGGCTTGAACTTCTTCATGTAGCAAATCTAAGTTAGGTGGGGTGAAAGTCATTTCCAGGTTTCATTGCATCAGGGAAGATACCTGGTGGCCTAACAACTCATTGTGAAAGATTTCTACTGATCCTCCATTGGAGGATCATTTTTCTCTTTCATTCCTCTTCTCCCTTGCCTTCAGAAATCCTGAGCTTCTCATCCCTGAGCATTATTGGGATCCAGAGGTAGAGTTTAGCTTCCTTCTTATTACGTGCTCCAGAAAAAGTCAATACAACAAAGAAAGCTGAAACTATGACCATCCCCGTTCCTCAACCTGCTTTCTAAAATTGCATTAAAAATTTCTCATGTTCTGTCATTTCTTCTCCTACTCTGCAGTTTTTTTTAAATTCCTACATTGTCATTGTAGTAAATTTTGGAAGAGGGAAACATAATTTCTCACTCCACCAAGTTTATGTGTAATCTTACTTCTAGGGTGCTGTTTACATGTGGCACCAAAAGGCCTAAAAAATAACATCTAAGAGACAGTTGAAGCAGGCGTATCTAGTTCAAAGACACTGGGCAGGTGTTGAAAAAGAAAGGATTATTGTCAATAAAGCACAGTGTATTTTACTCATGGTCCCAACTACTTACACCCGAATCAGATGGTAAGAGCAAGTACAAGAACAAGTAAAAGTGAAAAGTGAGTTTTCCATAATATCTTTGGGAATTTGAGACTGCAGGGCATCAGTGTCCCTGTTGCTATTGGCTTATGGTAGCACAGGCATGGTACAATGATGTGGGTGTATTCGTTGACTGATTACAGACATTATAAGGGAGGCATCTGTTGTAATAACAGAATTTGCAAAGATGTCTGCATTGTCCTTGGCACAGACATGAGTACCTTGGTCTTGGTGCACATGTTGACAACATGAGTGGCAGTAGCAGGCTCTTTGGTGGGCATCAGTTGAGGAGAGGGTATCTCTGGAACGACTTTTGACATTGGAATCAACTAGCCTTCATGACAGTGAGTGGAACAAGAGGAAAATAGCACTGTAATAGCTAACAGTACTGGTTCCAACAGCGCAAAGGAAACTCTCAGAAAACTTACTGAGTTATTTGGAGGAACTCGATGGGTCTGAAATGTTCACAAGATGGGTGGAATTGTGGCTTTTCTTCTCTCCTCTCTTTTCCTTTTTCTTTTTTCTTTTTTGACCATGGTCTGATAGCTGGTGTGGTGCAGCTTTTGAAACACACATTTCAAAAGCAGAGCATGAAATTCTTGGTGGTTAAGTCAAGAGAAACTATATAATTAGTAAAATTATGAAACAAATTTATGGGGCAATGAGAACTAATTCACTTCTAATTTGAAGGGCATTTGATGATAATGAGGCTTTGTGAGGCTAAAGAGATGTCCCTTGGGCTTTAGAGCTCTTCGTGGAAGGTCCAAGTTCAGGTATGGCCAAGCACAAATGGGGAAAGTGCTTCATAATCCTTTATCTGATATGCCACTTCTATATTATTGGCAAACTCAATTCCAGGGCCCCTCTCCCAAACTCCTGTGTTGCTCTCTCCAGCTCTATTCTATACTACTAAATGATGTCTGCTTAATATTATCTTCTTGTTACCTTTTTCTGACACTTTGTAAGAGACCTATAAAATACCTTTGGTCTTCAGAAATGCAGCCTCCACTCTCTCCAGGTTACACATTATCTGCCTTTATTTTATCTTTTGTCAACACTTTATATTTCAAAATCAGGCTCCCTTTATATTAGCTAGTTAAGTGATGTCAAATCTAGCTTTTCATCTATTCAGTCCACAGATATTCCCTCACTTATTGTGACTCAGTTGACACACTCACCGTTTGTCCCACATCTCTCAAAACGGAGACACATTGGTCTTTTGGGGTTTTTGTTTTTGTGTTTTTGAGACAGGTTATCACTCTGTTGCCCAGGCTTGAGTGCAGTGGTGCGATCAAGGCTTGCTTGCTGTAGCCTTGACCTCCTGGGCTCAAGCAATCCTCCTAGCTCAGTCTCTAAGTAGCTTGATCTACAGGTATGTGCCACCAAGCCTGGCTAATTTTTTGGTTTTGTAGAGATGTGGTGCACTATGTTGCCCAGGCTTAACAGATTGGTCTTAACTGGACCATATATCACATTTTTTAACTGGAGAGAGAGGGGAGTGCTATTCTAAATTTCAGGACACCTGTGAAATTTATATGCGGAAACAGTACATTAGATTTAAACAAAAGTTTCCCCCATTTCCTAGAGCAGTGCCACAAAGTGTGGGCACATCTGTTTATCTTCGTTCTAATTAGGAATAATTTGAGAACCAACCTCAGTCTACCAACTACACTGATGGCTTTTTTCGTATAGCCAATTTAGTGTCATTTATTTCTAAAAGGCTAGAAGAATGGTTGCACAGTTAAAATTGAACAAAATACTCAGAACCACAATTTTGAGACTCTACCCTCTTTCCTGGGTGAATATTTACAATGCTTTTCATTGCAACGAATATAATCTCAGTGACGTTAGCTCAAGAACAAAGATAAGATAGGGAACAGTGATTCTTAGGAAGCAACATGGATGTCCCATGGAATCCAAAGTGCTGGTATACATGTCCCAGGAAGGCATTGGAATTAGACTGCCACACCACCCATGTTTTTTCCTGTCTTCTCTCCTTTGCATATGTCAGCCAGCTTTCATCCTCTGCCTGCCCTCTCACTCTCTGCCACTCTCACTCTCTTTCCTTCTCTTGCTTTGTCTGCAGATTACAGGGGATAAAATTGTGGTCTCCAACAATCACTGGGTTATTTTCTCATATAACCTCCAGGAAAGATATTTCCTTCTTTCTCTCTTTTTGTATTGGTTCTAAATTACCAGAAAATGAAACAATAGCAGAGTTGGGCATCATTATATATGTCTCCATAAGATTACCCCAATGGCAGGAAGAAATTACTAGAAAACAGGCACTGAGTGATAATCCAAGATGGGACCACTAGCTCTGGGGTGCTATTTTCTTTCCCTTGAGAATTTATGAGTTTACAAGTATCAGGGTCATGGTCTAGCATGCAGTGAGACATCAGTAATTATTTGTTTAATGAATAAATGAATATAAATTAAGATAGGTGCTTATCCAATATAAATTTACATGCTGCAATAAGGTTCCTGGGTAAAGACAGTTCCCTTCTCCCTTCCCCATATTACTGGAGCCTAAAATTGTTTCAACAGGAATATGGAGTAAATCATTGGGAAATAGTGTTGAGTAGCTACAGGGAAGAGAAAAAGAGGTGGTTGAATTCATATCCAGAGGAAGATGGACGAAAAGAAGAAAGGGAAGAAGAAGGAGGAGGAGAGAGAAGAGAAAGAAAAGAAATTGTCACAACTGCTTTGAATTTGAAAATTTTGTAGGAAATACAAGAACAGTCTCATTTTTCAGGTTTCTTCATTTTATTATATACAGTGGACAAATTATAGTTCCTGGTAAATGTTAATTATTGTATTTATGTCCCATTGTTTTTATTCCATTATTTTGATCATTTGCAACCATGAACACTTGCCTCCACTGACACATACCCATTAAAATTGAACTTGGTTTTTGTTCTACTTTGAACAGCATCAAAATCTTTGCAAAACTTGTAAGTTATTTTATGCTCTTCTAATTAGTTTAGATAGAAGAATCATTATATAGGGTAAATTAATGAATGCCATTCTGGCTTAGCTTACAATTCCCTTTTACAATAATAAAAACTTATGGCAATGCATTGTATATATTTTACTTGAATAGTTCTAAACACTTAATTTTATTTAACATTAAAATGTGACTAAATTAATTATGAAATTACTTTCAGGTAATTTGTGACTCTCTGGATTCCTTTGGGGATTTATTGGGGTTCTCTTAGCAACAAGCTCAGGATTTTAAAGCTTGGTTATCTGTATCATTTTTCTAATAACTTTAGTGAAGATAAATGAAGTCTCTTTGTTGTATTTGTTTACTTCATTAGAGGTAGAAGACAGAACTATTCAGAGCATCAAATTAGATTGCATATTCCTGGAGTGTTTGGGAAGTTGATAAAAGAAAAGAATTAAACTATGAAAGAAACTTGGGATATAACCACACAAAATCTGGGACTTTAGAATTAGTTTTGAGGCTATATTGTTTTTTTAACCTTATAGACCTTTATATTTTGACTTTAAAAGACACACAACAAATGTAGTTTTACAGTATCCATTTGAAGGGCAGTGGAATACATTTTGTTTCCTTTTTTACATATGGATAAAATAAATGTGTTTTACTGTGTAGCTCTGGTATTGTTTGTGCCAGCAAATTGGTGCACTAAATCATGTATTGATAAGTAATCTCATTAAAAAAATACTTTAATATGATTAAGTAGATTTTCAATATTTTACTTTTTAAATTATTCAACTGACGTTCGAAGTAAGTAAATTTACAGCATGTGTTGCAGAAAGTCAAAGATATGTTCTTTATTTTGATTTATTTATATTCTAGCCTCTAGCTTTTTATTCCAGAAGAGGTAATAAAAATGATACAATAACGCTCTATTCTAACTTTGTTAGAGCATCATAATTACATGGCACACAATTTGTCTTTGATGTTTGCTTTTATTTTATCTTGTATTGCAAATCCTTGCTTTTACCTTTTATGCTTTTATACTCATCCTACTTTGACCCTGATGTCAAATGATTTAAGTAATTTACTACTTAATTCATTTACTTATTTATTGCATTCCTAAAACATACTATACCCTGGGCCAAGAATTCCATTTGCCAAAAAAAAAAAAAAAAAGATACATGTTTTTTACCCTTGATGAAGTAAATCTTATGGGAGAGAGGGGCAATGTAAGAAAATCATTAAAATACTCTGGGAAAATGATTTAACATAGAGGTATAGTCAAAGTATTATGACAACACTAAGGAAGCGATAACTTTCAAAAGTAATGGCGGTAGGTTTCTCAGTGGACAGACTGAGTTAGTAATCTCAAGCCAGAAGACAGGGATTGGCATGGGACAATAAAGAGAGCATTCTGGGCAGCCATTATAAGTGTATTATGAAATGGTGGTATATTGGTGAGATTGATTTCCTAGTAGGAGGAGGGCCTGAAAGAAGGAGATTCTGAAATATAAGGAGGTGAGTCTAAAAATGAAGATGCCTTGCAGAGTGGAGGTTCTTCTTATCCATGTTGTCTTAGTCCATTTTCACGCTGCTGATAAAGACATACCTGATACTGGGAAGAAACAGAGGTTTAATGGACTTACAGTTCCACATGGCTGGGAGGCATCACAATCATGGCAGAAAGCAAGGAGGAGCAAGTCACATCTTACATGGATGGCAGCCAGCAAAGAGAGAGTTTGTGCAGGGGAACTCCTCTATTTAAAACCATCAGATCTCATGAGACCCACTCACCATTGCGAGAAGAGCACAAGAAAGACCAGTCCCACTTATTCAACTACCTACCACTGGGTCCCTCCCACAACACGTGGGAATTGTGGAAGTTACAATCCAAGATGAGATTTGGGTAGGGACACAGCCAAACCATATCATATGCTTTACCCTGTGACATTGGGGACCACAATATTATTTTGAAAAATGGAAGCCAGTAGGCCAGAAGTTTACCTTTTTTTACATGCATATTATGAAATAGTTGTACTAGAAGCTTTGCATACTTTATATCATGTGTTCCCCAATAAACCCCTGGGAAGGAAAGGTATTTTTATTCCCACTATATAGATAAGGAAATGGATGATTATCAAAGTTGATCATTTGTCCCAAGTCATGGGGGTATGGGGTGGGTTGCAAGCTTAATCTTTTCTGGTTCCAGGACTTCTGCTTCTCCAGTATGCCCTGTTTCTTTGCTAGAAATCCCCATAGTGTCAATAAAGAATTTACTGTGGGTGGAAATAGTTACAAAAGAATAGGAAATTATTACTTTAGTTTCAGATTAGAGATGATTATGGACAGAATTTAGACATTGATAGTGGTGATGACAGAAAAACAGCATAGATTTGAGAGCCTTTCAGAAGTAACATTAGTGATTAATCACTAATGTTGAGAGTAAAGGAAAGGGAGAAATTGATGTAATACTAATGTTTCTGTATACAGCACAAATGAATTTCACTGAATGGGCTGAAGTAAGGCAAGAAATGGAAGAAAGAATTGATGTATGCTGGATGTATTCACAGTGAGGGTGGGCTTGGTTAATGATACTCTGTCTCCAGTCTTCTTAGATATGTCTTCCTTATAGAACTTAGAGGGAATTAATGGCTAAAGTTAGGAAATTTGAGTTGGGATTTTATCAGTGACCATTGTTAGGTTCAGATGCAATTTTAATCATTACAGGCTACAGCTAACAATTGTCTGCAGCTTTTTTGTGACATTCCAGGGGATCTTGCCCCATAGCTTCAAACCATAGGTCTGGCCTGGAAGGTCCTTACACATGTATTGAGCTCCATCAAAGTATTTTAAATCAAGAACTGGAGATTTTGAGCAAATATACTATAATGTGGTTATTTGGATAATAGTCGAGTAAGTGACTGGAGTCATTAATCTAGTTAATCATTTCATTACAAACACAAAATGATTGAGGAAAGGTTAATTTTAAAAATCTAGGTTTAGTTCCTGGCATTTTGTAGTGACAAATTTTCACTTTAATGCCTTAAGAATCCTTAGAGCTTTTGCTTTAGTTTTAGTGTGTTTAATGCAGACCTGTACTCATGCAAGTCAACTCCTCGCCCATGATTTACTTGTGTGTGAAGCCCCCAATCTTATTTATGTTGTCCAAACATGGCTGAGAGAGACAGCTGTGACATTATGAATCCAGCTGGCCACAGATGGGTTTTCAGTGAAGCATGGATCCATATTGGTTTGGTGATCTGTGTGTACTGCCTCCTGTTAAAATTCAGACTCAACCACTAAATCACCTGGCATTGACTGCAACCACTTATATATGACTAATAGACTGAAGTGAACTGGAACTTTTGTTGCTAGTGATCAAGACCCTTACTGTAAGACCAATTCACTATATTATAGTTTTATTGACTATTTTGCTCATGTTAGAGTCTGTTTAGTTTAGTCATTTTGCAACAGGTTTTAATAGGCTTGGTATCTCATATTGTCAAGATGTTATGATAATTAGCCTTTTCCAGATCTTGTATATTGAAATCTCCACATGTTTGTTATGGATTTGATGGTTAAGGTTTAAATCTCGAGGAAAAAATAATTGGAGTTAGAGGCTGAGAAAAAATTTATTTAGGATCTTAAAAGCCTATATCAATGATCAATAGTTACTTAGAAGGCTGGTAGAACTGCAAGATTTTCTAGATAGTGGAAAAAAGAAAACAAATAAAGCATAAAAGAAAACAAAGGATGTATGAGTTGTTAAAATAATCAGCTAATGCACCAAACAAAATAACTTTAATTGTGCCTCTTAGCAAATAAAGTTTAATTCTGAATTACTTGCCCAAATCATTAGGTATATGAAACCTCACAATTTCACTTTTCTAGAGTCCAATGTGATATTCAAACTGGCTAAAATTGCTAATATAAATATATGCCTGTCTTGTTGTTTACAATCCAACCAGGAAATCTTGTTAAATGTTAATGGATATGCAAATGAGTGAAATAGTAGCTGAAAATTTTTATGACAGGTCTGCATATTTGTAATTCTTCTTCATATTTATCCAAAGCAGCAAAAATAAGAATAATTACTGAATAATGACTAGTCTTTATATATTATTCTTCATTTTTAAGTATATTAGTTATTTCATAAGTTGTCAGTACTATCTCATCTGCATTGTTATAGCATCTAGCACTTATCATATGTCCACAGCCACAGGCAAGGATACTTTATTTTGTGCTGATATATTACTCTGGGTGAATACAGGACAGTTATCTTCCAGTCAGTCAAGAAGCTATAAATGTAGCTGGAGAGATAAAGTGAACACACAAAACAATTTTTAGAAGTTTTTAATATCTTCCTCCATGGAAAAGTTTTTCATGATTCAATCTCATTTTATTGCTGTTTCTAGGATTTAATGTATGGAGATCTACCCATGCCATATATAAATAAATATGAATGATTTGGGTCACTTTATTAAATCATAATTTAAACAAATATTTATTAATTCTCCACTGGAGAATCAACAGTAGACAAGATAGCCAAAATAGCTTCCTATTCTTCTGGACAGTTTTTCTCTTGGTTTTCAGTGATAGGAGCTTGTTTCTTGACATCCTAGTAATTTTTGAATGATGGACAGATATTATGTATAAAAGTGTGTAGAGGATAAAACAAAATTTTATTTTTCCACAAAACGTTTACTTTTTCCTTTGTTAAGTGGAGACAGTAGAAGCTGATCACCACAATCCGGTCATCAAATGGCCTGGGTAAGGGCTGGTTTATACTTTCATCAAGGATTCATCCATCTCTGGTTTTCTGTAGCCCTCCAGAGGGCTGTATTCTCTTGGACCACATTCTCTAGCTGGTTCTGAACTCTAATAGAGTCCTCAATATGAGGAAGTTGCCAAACCTCCCTAATGCTCTTTAGAGATTTTACTTAGTCTTTTAGTCTCCTTCCTGTACAAGTTCAGAAAGGTTTGGCAAGTGTCTTGAAAGGCAACCAGCTGTGTGTCATGCTGTCTTCTGGGTTTCTCCTTCCTCACTAGGATCTTGGCTCCTTAAATTTCCAATGTTGTCTGTTCTTCACAGTTCTAACTTTCCACAGTTCTCTCTAATCTGGTATCTTGATTTTTCTAGTCTTCATTGCCTCAACAATTTTAATTTTTTGATTATTTAAACAGTGTTAACACTTTTGATTAACATATATTCAAATTGTATACACATGTACAGTAGCACCACTTCATTAAAACTCCTTTTGTCAGTAACCTCCATGATACCAAATTTGTGACATTTTTTGCATTTTTAAAAAACTTTTAAGTTCAGGAGTACACGTGCAGTTTTGCTATATAGATAATCTCGTGTCATGGGGGTTTGTTTTGCAGATTGTTTCATCACTCAGGTATTAAGCCTAGTACCCATTAATTATTTTCCCTGATCCTCTCTCTTCTCCCACCCTTTTCCCTCTGAAAAGCCCCAGAGTATGGTGGTGGTTTTGGTTTTTATTTTTTTAGTTCTTAGCTGGATGATTGATCTGTTGCAAGTGTATCCAGCCGCCTGTCTCTATTTTTAGATAGTAAAATAAAAGAATGATACCTTCTCTTATACAAATGTATGCAATTACAGGGAATATACCCTAAAATTTCCACTCTACCCCAAGATATTCTAGAACTAATTGGAAAAGTGGACAGGTGGGGCATTGAACAAGTTCTTCAAATTAGGTATCATTGAAAGAACTGGGCAATTACCAGAGCTAATCCTTTATAGTAATGTTGAGCTCACTGACCAAGAGCTGTTCAGTGATCGTGGTACTGAATGGTGCTACACCAAGTTGTCCAAGTGAATAACTTGGGGGCTTTCAAGTGGACGCCACTTTGATTGGTGAATTCAACATGAATTGAAACTCAAGACTTGATGGTTGCTCTGGAGAGCTAAAGGTTCTGCATACTATTCTTGACTTCTTATTAGGATTTATCTTAAAGGGAAATAAGTCTTAATTTTTATCATCTACTAAGCTACTTGTGGACAGAGTAGATATTTGTTGTGTTTTATATCTTCACTAACACTTATAAGAAGAAGATGTTGCTTAGTGGTTAAATTTCTGCGTTTGTGAGTCAATCAAGTTTAAATTTAAATCCTGTCCATTTACCAGATGCTTGACCTTAAGCAAGTTGCAAAAACTCTGTAAATCTCAATTTCATA
The DNA here is from genome assembly GCF_028858775.2 of Pan troglodytes. NCBI lineage: Eukaryota > Metazoa > Chordata > Mammalia > Primates > Hominidae > Pan > Pan troglodytes. The sequence continues at coordinate 51,720,383 of NC_072408.2, read as the reverse complement.
TTGTGAATTAGGAATAATAATACATTTCATTGTACCAGTGTGAGAGTTGATGTATACACTGTATTTAAAGTGGTAATAACTATCTTTGGCACCTTATAAGCGTGCAATTTATGGTAGCTATAAATTTTGGGCTACTATCAAAGTCCATGGAATTGGAGATCCAGAATTTTGGGGTTGTCCTTAAAACACTTACAGAGAGCCTCCAAGGTAGGTGAATGAAGTCTGTTGAAAAAGAGTTATGTTAAGAATTTTTAAGTTTGCTTTTGTTGTTAAATAAAACTAGTTAAATATCTGTTTATTTTATGGATAACAGAACCATCTGAAATAACTCCAGAAAAGAAAAAACTGAATTGGAGATAGTTTACCTCTCAGTGACTTCAAAAACATGTTTCTTCATAATTTCAGTAGATAAATAATGAACAATCGTTATCTATTGGATGTATTTTAAAATTAAGAAGAATTAAGTTTTACCAATACTCTAATTGTACAGGTATTATGTATAAGAAAAGGAGCAAAATTTAAGATAAAAGTAGTTAAGTGAACAAAAACTGAAGAGTAAAATAAAAACTAAAAGAGGGAGAGAGAAATTTGTCACCTAGCTACCATTCGTTAGTTATATGATATGAATAGGGCAAGTTATGTGATCTGAGTCCCAGTTTTTTCAGAGAAATTGCAAAATTAGAAAAATAATAATTAGTGTTTTCTTGAATATTAAATGAAAAAGTAGAAATGAAAATGCCTGATGAACAGTAAGCCTGGTCTTAATACTAATATTTAATGATCAGTGGAAATAGGAATTAGCTATACAAAAAGTAAATGGTATAATTACATTTTCTTATTTATATTTCAGTAATAATTTAAATCACACATATTTGGATCAAATTTCGTACTGCTTTATTATGCATGGAAATTTTTCTTAAATCTCGATATTATTCTGAACGTTATTCAGGTATGATGTTATATCTAAAGCCTAATCCCAGCATTTTTCCAATTGTTTTGATTTGATGGAACTGAAGGAAAGTTAGCTCTTCTCTCCTCTTTGAAGTTACTCCAATTTAGGAAGTGTTTCTGCTCTGCTCATACTTGAGTGAGCATGCAATAATACCTTGGCTGAGTATTTCTGTTTGATTTTTCAAAAGCTGTCATTAGTCGTACAGCTCAAATATGAAGTGCACATGGTAATTGGTGGAGCCACATTCAGTCTTCAAGTATAATTGAAAATGACCCAGACACCCTGAGAGCTCTTCTTAGACTTCCAGATTTGTAAGCATATGTGATGGGACAAGAGCCAGACAGCTTGTTGAGAATGGGAGAAGTCCCTTTGCCTGTTGCTGAACCAGAAAGCCTTAACTGTATGACTCTCTGAGTCCGGACAATGTCTTGTGTGTTTGTTTCCACAGAGCATATATCATTACAGACTATATGGGCATCCGAAATGAAAGTTTCATGAAATTAGCTGCAGTAGGGACCTGGATGGGGGACTTTGTCACAGCTTGGATGGTAAGAAAATTTTAACTTCACCCATTTCAAACATCAAACGGAAGACATGTTCACAGTGTTGGACAGACACTGCTTTTGATGATGTAGAGTAAAATAATTACCTCTCTTTGAGTGAAACAAATTTATGAGTAAAGATAATTCCAGAGATTATATCCAATATCTGTGGACCTCAGAAAAAAAATCAATGCAATTAGAATACAAGTAATGGCACTCCACCAGAATCTGTCGATCTATCTATCTATCTATCATCTACCTATCTAAACACACATGTATGTTTGAGCATATAAACATATACAGTCATAACATTAATAGAAATTCTCCCTGTGAAGTTATAAATAATTTTGTTTGTCTAAATAATTTTGGCTTTTTCTTAAGGCATGTACAATTTTCAGGTAAGGAATGTGGTCTGGCCTGTCTCAGAAGACCATATGAAATATTTTTTTTAGCAATTTAAGAAATCGTTTTCTACATTTATTTTCCTCATTGGAACTACTAATATAATGGTAACTGAGTTCTGAGTATTATCTCTTTTAATCTCTTTTGTATTTTCTTACTCCTTGTTACTATAAGCCTGGAACAAACAGACAAACATGTCTCCTGCTGAGCTCATCTGTCAATAAAGTATCTTCTGTTTTTAATCATTGGGTTAAAATTTAAAGATAGCATGTTGCTAGAAGGCTCTGGGTTCTATAAATTTATGAGAGACTCACAAAATGCAAAGAGCATAACTCCCATAAAAATGGAGCACTTCATTAATACCGTTCATAAATGCAGTTGATTCTAATTACCTTTGTTAGTCTATTCACTTGAAAATGAGGAGATATACCAGAAGGCAGATAATGCCTGACTCAAACAAGACTTGGCATGGACATGTCCCTGCAGATATGTCCCAGATATTGTAGGTAGATATTGTAGGTAGGAACAAAAGAGTTCCTGCCATTTCTATTGATTGCTTCTTACCTGGAACAGGTGCTTTCCAGGATCAGGAAGCAGTTGTAGCTTAACTGCTCCTACTGAGAACATCCAGGAAGAGTATCAAGTAACTACCAAAGGGTTTGTATGGCCTGTTTTTGAGCCTCCACCTACCTCTATTGATTTTTAGAATGTTAACAGAACAGATTACTGTATGGATTCTATTCCATTAACTTTAAAATGTAAACTTGAAAAATGATTTATTTGTAATCTCTAGAAATAGCAATTAGAATAAGCTAGACATTGAGAACAGGCTGCCTCACGTGAAAAATTTCTTTTTTCCGGGCCGGGCGCGGTGGCTCACGCCTGTAATCCCAGCACTTTGGGAGGCCGAGGCGGGCGGATCACGAGGTCAGGAGATCGAGACCAACCTGGCTAACACGGTGAAACTCCGTCTCTACTAAAAATACAAAAAATTAGCCAGGCGTGGTGGCGGGCGCCTGTAGTCCCAGCTACTCGGGAGGCTGAGGCAGGAGAATGGCGTGAACCCGGGAGGCGGAGCTTGCAGTGAGCCGAGATCGCGCCACTGAACTCCAGCCTGGGCGACGGAGCAAGACTCCGTCTCAAAAAGAAAAAAAAAAAGAAAAATTTCTTTTTTCCATTGGAAAAAGCTTTTTAGGAGGAGATACATAAACTTTGAAAAACGTAACTTCCTTGAAATTTGAGGGGATGTTTAAAAAAATTTTTGACATTAATTATGCATCGTGATTTTGACATCACTTTGTGGCAAATCTGCTTAATAAGATGGAAAAGATAACTAGATTAAGAGTCCAGGAATTTGAAGTATCTGACCTGACCACCTATGGTTCGACCTTCCACAAATAATGAACAGTTCTCGGAGGCTCAGTTTGCAGATTTATCAAATAGGATTAATAGTTCCTTCCTGTGTTACATATTTTCTGTAAAGCTTAAATGTGTGGCCCTGTGATGTGACTTAAAATGCTAACGTATAAGGTAGACATAAGTGCTTCATTGTGCACATTGTGGGGCTTCTCATCACTTTAGCTTGGCTCAGTCCTTTGAGGGGATGGCAAGGGCCAAGTCATTGATCCAAACCTCAGGATGCCTAGACTTTCTGAGCCCCATAAGTGTGAGCAGCCCACCTTATCCCAGGCCTGGGGTCCAGAGTGTCTGGAGTTTATTTCAATCGCCAATGCTGCAGGAGGCTAAGATGATATGGTACATTGCTTCCTGACTTTTTTCTTATACTGAACCTGACAAAAGTTAGAGGAGAAACAATGAACCAGCAGGACCTAGGAGCTGAAGTTTGCAGGCTCATGCCAGCCATTTATTACATAAATCATTTTCTTTTCCACTATGGCAACATTGTTTGTTTCTAACCCAATTCTATCCAATTCTTCCCCAGCCATTTCTTCAAGATGTTGCTTTCTGTACCATATACAGCTCTGCCTCTCTTTATTGGTTCATCATTATTATTTTTTAAATTAGCATTTTTTCTTTTTTAACCATAGGGAGGGGTCCAATTGCTGCAGCACCCTTAGGAGGAAAATGCATGGTAGAGTTTTGACCAAAGACCTTTAACCCTTCCTGGTTGGATTTCTATTCTGCACTTGTCTGCCGCTTTCATCTGGCTAAGGGGAGTACAAATAATTCCACAGTTCAGCCTGTGATCTTTGTCTCCTTTCAAGGTCTGGCTGACCTTCATAGTTTCTTCTAATTTTACTGCTTTAATGTCTTATATTTCTACTGGCTAACCTGATAACTTCACTTTTTTCTATATGAAAGATTACTGCTACATCACAGAACTAAGACTGGATTGAGAGTCAAGAAAACCGTGTTCTAGGTTGAACCTCACAATGTGATCTTAAGTCACCTAACCCCCTGGGGCCTTTCTGTAAGCTGGAAGAGAATCCAAAGTCTCTTTATGCTATGTTATATGAAACATTGACCTTTCCACATTAGACACAGGGATAGAAATAGCAAAGGAAATACCAAGTGCTCCTGATTTTAAAATACAGTCACACAGGGAGGATTCCCAGACACATCATTTCTATTCCCATTTCTATTCACTGATTGGGCAGTGAGTTTCTGTATAAATATTTATATGTCTACATATGTGTATATTGATAACATTTAAAAAAATAATATTTTCCCTCATGAGAGAAGTCTAACATAGCCTTGACCTTCATCTGTCTATAGGATTCTCATCGTGAAATGAATATCAATGATGAGGGTGACTGTCATGGAAAAGCAACTATTTACATTAACAATCAAAGTGTGTCTTTTATATATTTCTGAAATGGAGGATTTTTCTTTTATGGAAATAATTCAAAACTTTTTTATAGTTTTAAAAGGCATATCAGTATTAATGTGATCCAAAGATAAGGATGGTGTCAACCAATATGAGAAGTATCTTTGGCCCTCACATTACAGAGCTTCAAGCTCTACTGGGTCCAATTTCTTAGGCAGCTCTGACTTTTCCTGGCTCTGTGGTACTCCCCATGCAGAGGACAAGAGATACATAACTCAGGGTTAAGGGTACTAATTCTTTTGTCAAATAGGTTTTTAAAATAGGTTAATATGTAAGAAATACGTAAAGTGCTGAGTGATGTAATCCACATTGAGCTGGGTCTTTGCTATGGGCAGGATCAGAGAAAAGCTCTGTCATGAAGCTGTAAATAAAACAACATGGGGTGTCTCACGAGACACCATTTCCAGGTATCCACCTATGTGCCCGTGCACTGTGCCATTAAGTCAGAAGCTGGAGGAGAGTTGGCCAGTTCCATATCACATTACCCCAGTTTTGCCATTGCTGCTTCAGCTTCTGATGAGGTCTAAGGTGGCAGGGGATTCCAAGGACATCATGATGGCACTTGCTTCTGCCCTTAATTTAATGCCAGAGAGAAGAAGCACTTCTGCTGATCTATGCCTAATAATCCCCTGTTCTAGCCCCTGGTACATCCTGTTCTAGTTGCTTCCATCTTACAGAAGTAAATGGTATGACTCACAATAGAATCAGGGCATCAGACTCCAGGTTTGAGGTTCTTGTTGGGGTGAGGGGTATAGATAAGGTAAAACTGAGCCATGACCTAAGAAGACAACTCTAGGCCGGGCGCGGTGGCTCACACCTGTAACCCCAGCACTTGGGAGGCTGAGACGGGTGGATCACTTGAGGTCAGGAGCTCACCAGCCTGGCCAACATGGTGAAACCCCATCTCTACTAAAAATACAAAAATTAGCTGGATATAGTGGCACATGCCTGCAATCCCAGCTGCTCAGGAGGCTGAGGCAGCAGAATGGCTTGAACCTGGGAGGCGGAGGTTGCAGTAAGCTGAGATTGTGCCACTGCACTCCAGCCTGGGTGATAGAGCGAGACTCTGTCTCAAAAAAAAAAGAAAAAGAAAAAAAGACAATTCTGTTAGCCAACACTGAAGTCATCATAAAGCATCCTTCATCCTGAAAACCATATACTGTGTGTATCAACTTCTAACAGTCACAGGACATTGCATGGCTTTAACATAGTAGCCCTAGGATTATCTGTCGGAATTTATGTATATGTGCCACTACTAGCAAAGGCTTTACCATAAAGTGATGTTGTAGACACATAAAACAGGAAAAAGTCAGTTTAGTTGTTTGCCAGTTGGCTTTACTTTTATTTAAGGCATTTATAGTGACCGTCTCTTTATAAAATTATGTGTGATTTTTAATGGACTTTTTTTCCCCTTGAAAGTTGGAGTTTCATTAGAGCCAGACAAGCTTAACCACTAAAAATGCTTTTGGATTAATAAAACATAGCCTTTGTAGTTGGAATATAGTAAGAAATAAGTTGTAATTTTTGCTGAATTATTTCTCTGTATTGAGGATCTAGCAAGAATATGATTTTAGAAAAAATGTGTTGATTTTAGAAAAAAGGTATTTTTTAGAAATATATTTTACCTTTCTATTTTAACTGTGTCTATTTTATGTATAAGTACTGCAATATCTGTCTAAATATTTGAGTGACAATTTTTGCTGTCTTATTTTTCATACACTTTGTATTTTTTCAGAGAGATTTTATCATTAATATTTATACTGCTATTATCTTTGCTTCAAAAGACTGTTCATACTAGTTAAGAGAAAAAGTTAAAAACTCTTCCTGACTTGACTAGAAGCTTCTTGAGGGGAGTTACAATGTCAATAATATTTATAATTATATTCCTAACACCCAACACAGAACCAGGTATAAAATAGGTGCTCAAGAAATATTTATTTAAAGAATAAATAGATCATAACAGCACATAAGCACTGTTTCATTTCTTTTTTCTGGTTCAGTTTTGTGACTTATTATTGTAAAATGAGCATTCTAGAATCCTATAAAGGTGGAAGGAGGTCAGCTATATTGTTCAGGGTATCATATATATTAACCCTGCTTTGCTCCTCTCCCTACCCCACCTCAACCAGGCTATGCACTTCTTCACACTAAATTTGTTCCCAGAACCACAGGGACACATGCTTGTGAACACTCTTGAATGGAAGTGATGAATTGCTAGTGTAAGTCTCCCAAAATGGTGATGTCATTCTTGAGTGTAAATGGCAAAGAGTATAAAGAAAAGATTGAGCTCTGCAGATCCTGCCAGTGCATTCTTTGAATGGTCATTACTGCTCTCAGTGGCACTGTGTTGATCCCAGCTCTGGGGCAGAAGGAAGCTGGGTTGAGATATGTCCCTTGAGTCATGTGAGCAAGAAGAGATTACTACATAAGATAGAAAATTGGTTAAATTTCAGTGGACAGAGAGAATTAAAGAATGGCATATACTTGAGAGTAAATACCATTACATCAAGGGTTAATATTCATTTACAACTCTAGAACAGAATAGAGGGAGGAAATATTTCTGCAGTGTTTGAGCATAAAGTATTCCTTCTAGCTTAAATATAGATAATATGAAATAAAATTTATAATTATATAAACATACAACCTAAAATGTGGTGATGTTTTTAATTGTCGTTTTATGCTTATTGCACACTTATTTAGGAAAGGAGTTAACTGTTTGTGTTATTTTCATTTTATCAAGTTAAAAATAGTTTAGTTCAAAATTTTCTAGTTTATACATGTCACTATTTTGTGGACTATTTCACAAACACTAAGTGTGTGAATGAACAGTAACCTGGAATATAACCAACATCTAGCTTGTTATTCTGTCTGGAATTGATTTTGACAATGCATATTATAATCAGTGCCAATTTTCTAATTATTTCTCTTCTACTGATGTTTCAAAATGACAGAATAAGAAGCATAATTGAATTTGATTTAGCACTTGAAATAAAGTAGCAATAACAGTTTTATTGAACTTCATAATAGAAAAAAAATTTAAACCATGAAACTTGGAATAGAAGGCCAGGATGAGCAAACTCATTGAACACATGTATATGAGAAATGGAAGGGTGCAAACCAGATATTTAGCCATGGGAGCTGGACCTAAGAGCTGAACATTCCTCTGGGTCTTTCTCTTTTGCTGTCTTTCTCTGCCTGTTCATTGGAACCATTTTGACCTCAACCTACCCCTGATTAGTTAACCTCATGTTTGGTACATTCGTATGTTCCATTTCATTACTTATACAGTGAAAATACAAACTGGATCAAGCATTTAATTAATACACTAACTTTCTATAAAGATTTCGTGTTATGTGAGGTTCTCTAAGAAAAAAAGCATGCATCAGGGATTTAGGGGCACAAGATTTAAAGAGGAAGTACTCTTGGGGAATCTGTAAGAGATGAGAGAAACAGGAGAGAGAAAGAGAAGGAGGCAAGCAAAGATATAGTTCTATGGTGTCACATAAAGTCTGCCCTCAGCCTGATCTCCTGGGCCTGTGCTCTTGGGCAATGGAGTGCTCCAGTAGGTCAAGAGGTTGTGAGTGGGACACCAACATGGACCATCGCACAGACAAAACCCAAGGACGGCAGATTTAGTGGCACCCATACTTGCCAAAAAAAATTAATAATAATCAGTTTGTTTGATCATTTCATTGAAGCAAAGAGCATAAAAGGGAAATTATTTTTTGCATTTCCTTTTTGCTCATTAGGAAGTTTCGAGGGAAGTAAATGTGGTCATTTTGCTTTTGCATGTATAAATATTTTAATGTCTCTATAAATATTTTAGCTTTGTGTTTCATGTTCCTTCAAAATAATAAGTTCCAGCTAAAAAATTAATAAGGCAGGAGAGTCTAACTTCCTGTGTTCAGATAGCATCCTAAATGATGATCAAGAGTCTTTTAATTTTCATGACTTTTGGAATTAAAAAAATAGAATATGACCTGGAATAAAAAAGGATTTCCGGGTAAAAAAGGTTGTACTATAATGTATAGACACTTAAGAACAGAGGCACAAATTCTGGCTTTCACTGTAAGTCTCCTAATGCCAATGCCCATCAAAATATCAAATAATTCCATAGTATGTGATAGGTATATGTATGCAATTTATATTCATTTATTAAAAATTTATGGAAGATAAATTTTATATTCATATTCACCAAGAATATGAAAGGCACCTAGGAAAATTCACCTAGGTATTGAATGAACTACATTAAGATATGAAAGAAACTGAGGACATCTCTTATAGAAAGACATTCCCACCAGAGACAGGGGATGCTCATTTTTCATCTTTTTCATCCCCAACTTAGTTTCAGCTTCTTCCAATTCCATTATACTTTATTTCTATTACTTAGTTTATACTTCCTCTAGTTGGGTACCTCCTTTGTCCACATATTCTTTATGATTTTTCTAACGTAAAGTTCTGCACCTTTTTTTTCGATGGAATTTTCTTTTTTTTTTCATTATTATTATTATACATTAAGTTTTAGGATACATGTGCACAACGTGCAGGTTTGTTACATATGTATATATGTGCCATGTTGGTGTGCTTCACTCATTAACTCGTCATTTAGCATTAGGTATATCTCCTAATGCTATCCCTCCACCCTCCCCCCACCCCACAACAGTCCCCGGGTGTGATGTTCCCCTTCCTGTGTCCATGTTTAAAGCAGTATTTATCCACCATTTACCTGAAGAACTTTGAATAAAGCCCAGGAGGCATTGATACTTGATTTTTTCCTCTTTGAAAGTCAATGATATAATGAAATGAGAGCTGGCTGTTAATATAGGCTCATATTAGAACTTGAAAAAAGAAGCTATGTGCTTTTTAGTAGTATGTTTAGGAGTTGGATGGCTCCCTTAACATTTCTTTCACCTTTTATTTAGTGCCTCTTGTGGGCCGAGAACTATTCTAAATACACATATTTAGAATAATGTTTATATATAATATATATCGTATTATATTTAATATATTATATATTATAATATATATTTAATATTATTTAATATATAATATATATTATAAACATTATATATTATAATATTATATTACATTATATATTATATAAATATAAGTATATATTTATATATAAACATTATTATAAATATAATATATATTATGTTTAAATATGTAATATATATGATATTAATCATATATTTATATTATAGATATATATTTATATTATAAACATAAATATATAATATATAATGTAAATGTATATTATATATTTATATTATTTATATATTTATATTTACATAATATATATAAAAATAAATTTATATAATATATATAAAAATAAATTTATATAATATATATAAAAGTAAATTTATATAATATATATAAATATAATTATATTTATATATTATAAATATAATTATATTTATAATATATAAATATGAATATAATTATATTTATGTATATAAATATGAATATAATTATATTTATAATATATATTATAAATATAATTATATTTATAATATATTATAATATAATATAATATAATATATTATAAATATAATTATATTTATAATATATATTATAAATATAATTATATTTATAATATATAATTATAAATATAAAATGTATAATCATATTTATATTATATATAATTATATTTATAATATTTATATTATATATAAATTTATATATTTATATATAATATTTATATATAAATTTATATATTTATATATAATATTTATATATAAATTTATATATTTATATATAATTATGTTATATATAAATTTATATATTTATATATAAATTTATATTATATATAAATTTATATATATATTATATTTATATTATATATAAATTTTTATATTTATGTATATTTATATTATATATAAACTTTCATATCTAATATTCATATTATATATAAATTTTTATCTAAATTTTTATCTAATATTTATATTATATATAAATATATATCTAATATTTATATTATATATAAATATATATCTAATATTTATATTATATATAAATATATATCTAATATTTATATTATATATAAATATAATATCTAATATTTATATTATATATAATATTTATATTATGTATATAATATTTATATTATGTATATAATATTTATATTATGTATAAATATGTAATATTTATATTATATATAAATTAATATATGTAATATTTATATTTATGTAAATTTATATATATAATATATTATATATAAAGTTATATATAATATTGATATTTATATAAATATTATATATAATATTGATATTTATATAAATATATACTATATATAATATAAATATATTTATATTTATATTATATTTATAATGTATATAATATAAATATAAATATGGTGTCACATAAATATATATACATTATGTTTATATGAATATAATGTATGTATTATATTTATATAAATACAATATATACATTATATTTATGGAACCATTTTGACCTCAACCTACCCCTGATTCATTAATTATATTCTTAAGTATATATTTATATATACTTAAGAATAGTGCATACACACACACACACACACACACACACACACACATATTTTAGAATCATCCTGGGCCTGCAGGAGGTGCTAACTAAAAGGTAAAAGAAATGTTCAGGGGAGTCATTCGACTAATTCCAGAAGTACTACAAAAGAAGCACATAGCTTCATATTTCAAGTTCTAATCTCAGCTAATATTAATGAGTACTCATTTTATTGTATCATTAACTTTATATCAGATACATACTGATTTTCCATCCATAAAAACCCTGAAATAGGTGGAGACACTGAAGCTTAGGAGGTTAAGTGTCTTGCCCTTGCCCAAGTTCACACAGATACGGCAGTATGAATGGCAGAACTTGGAATATAACCCAGGCAATCTGGTTCCAAAGTTTTTATTGTTTTCACATACTATTCTGATAAACTGAATAATTTTCTTGCAAATATTTAATAGTAGATCTTAATCCAATATGGCATATAGACATAGATTTTGGTTCAATTTTTTTTTCTGCTTACATGTCAACTGAATTTGTTGAATTTTGTCATCAGATGGGGGAAGTGAGTATATTTTTAGGCACGAAATGATATAACCATCACGTCTCAGCCAAACTGTTGATTTTCAACTTTAGAAAATTCCTAAATTCCTATATTCCTATTCCCTTTTGATAAAGATGGTGGAAAGCATCTCATTTCTGGAATGGGAAAAAAGTAAAAGAATAAGTTTTATCTTATTATTGTTTAAGATAGATATTGCAGTTCCTGGTTACTTAAGTGCTAAGTGTTTTTATGAAATTGCTATTCTTTAGCAGTTGTTTGCTCCGCGGATTTTTAGAGCAGTAAAGTTTTTTATATTCATAGAGTATGCCACATTTTTAGTTAAACGTGTTTTAACCATATTTAGTTAAACATCAGAAAGAGATTTATAGCAATGAAGTATCTTGTATTTATGCTTTATTGTTGTTGCTTCATAAAAGCTTCATTATGTTTCAAGAGATTAAAGTAATTTGAGTGAACACAGGGAATACAATATTTGATAAGAAATGATTAAGTAAGAGTTTTCCTAAAACTAAGTTTGGGATATATTCTTCTCTTATATATCTGAAAGCTGATTAGGAAATAAATAACTTCTTTTTTTCCTGGCTGACAAAATATGTTAAGCTTTATCTCAGACCTGGACATGCCTCCACGATCCTTCACTAGTCTACCAAATTGCTCAGTGAAACATCTTAAGTAGCTTTTGGAACATGATATTGCATAAGGAGTCAATTAAGCATGCAACAGCAATAGAAATTACTGGTCAAGTGTAAGATCAAATAAATATCTCTGCCATTTCCAAAGATATCAGTTAAAACAGAAGATAAAGTCCACATCAATAGTTTCTTAAATGCTATAGACAAGGACTCACAAAAAGAAAGTAGGACACCACGTGGGCCATGTTAAGAATTCCAAATTGTTCTTGACTACTGACCAGAGGATATATGAGAAGTAATGCCTATGAGTCAAGTGAGTGAGAGTGAGATGAAACAGAAAACCTAGAGAGAAGCCATCTGTTTTCATTGAAAGAACAGCACCTCTCGTAAAGATTTTAAAATACATCATAAAAATACTATGAACCTGTAGCTATTGAAGAAAAATGAAACCTAATAATTTTCAAAACCCAAGTGCTTTTTTTCTTATGTTGTAATTATCCTAATTTCTCTTTGACATTTTCAGTTTGAACGAAAAATCATAGAATCAAGGAAGATTTTTGGCAAATCTAAGTTGCAGTTTGAAAAAAAAAGAAGCATTTTATTTTACTTAAATAAAATTTAGCAAAGTGAACCAGTTTTCCCCCAAACAATATGCTATATATCTAAAAAAAAAACCCCTTGTTTTGATTATATGATTTTTTTTAAAAAAATAAGCAGAATATTTATTCCTGGTACTTCTGCATACTTTACTTTCTTAGCCCTACAAGTCTCTATCGTAATGCCATTGCTATCTTTCTAAAATTGGTGACACCTTCAATTGACTATCTCTGTGGACCATATCTTTGAGAACATGTTTTTTCTGGTGTCAAGGGATTTGTGAAGTGCAGAGCTTATACAAATAAATGAGGAATAGTCCAAATTTATTTTTGCTACTATTTTTGTCCAAATATTTCTTAAGATAATCATCTCTTTCCTCCATTCAGCCACCTTTTTGCAACAAACATTTTGAGATAACAAAACTCATGAAATAAGGTATTTGTATACATAGTTTTTAAATATTTTATCAAATTTTGATGTTGCAAAATTACAGACCTTTGGTATTCCAAAACCCCACTGAGGGTCTCTCTTACTTCTTCATGAATCTATTCACTTAACAAATATATACAAAACACATGTAAAGTCATAACAAATTAGTAAGGAGTAAACATTGGACTGTATTAAATATGGTAAAAATTGAGTCAAAATACCATTGCATTTGAAGTTAACTTTCTCTTATTAATCTCTCAATGGTCTTGTTCCAGCCAGCCCCTCCCTAGACTTGCTGGTTTGGCAAGTGGTCATGCTGTGTATAATTTGTTCTGCAATACCTTTGGGTCTGTTCAAATCTTACCAACCATGTTTCAGTAGCTTAAGTCATCAGTTTGTGGTGAGGTCTTAATGAGTGACAGTGGCTTTCTCTGTTAAACTTGCATAAATAATAAATACCAGCATTGCAAATTCAAATGCCCTCAAGGCCAGGCTCATCTAGTAAAAGTGTGAAACATCTGGTATGAGATAAAAGGGTCTGTGAGGAGTTGAGGGGAGCTGCGTTGAACCAGAGATCGTGTTTCTTGTAAAGAAGCATTAAAATTCAGTTTACAACAAAAATATCACTAATGCAAAGTAGGATATAACTTCAGCAGAAATTCTGCCCTTTGGTCACCTGACAGGGAGTCCTGCTTTGTGCTTTTTAAACAGGGCACATTAATCTGGAAACTGATTATGGTATGAATGTTGCAAGAACAGCACAGCACAGGGCATGAGTTTGGGACAGGTGCCATGTTGTAATGTCTCTATCACACCCTTAAACTTATCCATCCTGTAAAAGGTTGGTTCTCCCTGTTCTGTCCACTAAAATTCAGGGGAGACAAGGACTGTCTGCATGTTAATCATAGCTGATAAGAACAACCGGAATCTTTGTACTGCTTAGCACTAATTCCACCCAAACATTTAAGGCTCAAGCAGGCAAAAAGCATTTTCATAATAACACTTACTGAAGTGTTAATTAAATGCTTGTTATAGTAGTCAGGTTAGCCCTTACCAGCATGGATTCAGAGAGACCTCAAGATCATGCTGTATTTGTTGACTAACTTACTAGCTTTAGTTTCTCATCAGGAAAGTGTGTGCAGATGCGTACTTAATATGCATTGTGGAAATCTTAAATGAATACAAATATCATTAAGCTGTCAATATTTGTAAATCTCTTAAGCAGTTTATATATAGATTTAGGGAACAGAGCTTATTGTTTAGTTGGGTGCTCTAATCAGTTTTTACCTGAATTTCATAAGGCTGTGATTCCCAAACTTGTCTGCATACTGGAATCACCTGGGAAGTTTCAAAGACTACTGATGCCTGTGTCTCACTCTGGGATAGTGGTTTAACTTGTCTGCATGTAGTCTGGGTGTTGGAATGTTTAAGAGATTCCTAGAGATTCTAAAATGCAGAAAAATGCAGGGACTGTTTCTCTAAGGTGGTTCCAGGAAGTTTGGCATGGGAACATTTGGACATATTCTATGTCAAAATCAGATATTATGGGGTCATACTTATCAGATATTAAGGTTGAAGAGAAACCAGGAGAAAGAATCTTTTGGTGCTGGAAGACTATACAACAAGCAGGCATGAGGGTAAGATGGATATGAAGAGGGTTGGCTTTCTTTTTGGGTTGCAGCACCCCAAGGGCCTGTACATTGCCACAAGGCAATATAAGTGCTCAGTAAATGTTACCTAGCCTCCAGAGTTAAGTCTAGAACTTGCTGTGGGATTCTTACAGAGCAACTTTGACTCTGGGTTCCTTTTGATGCTCACAGTGTATTCCCCTTTTCCCAAGGCTATATTCTACCATCCTTCATGGAAAACCTGACAGATGTTACTATGCCCAGGCTTTGGCTCAGATAATATTTAAGTTTTCCTCTCTCTAGTTATCAGGACAAGCACGCCAGCCCACCGCTTTCAGTTCATAATATGAAGAACAATCCTTTTATAATTTTGCCTATTGCAATAAAGTGTCATCTACATCAACTTTCTTCTGATACCTGCCCACCAGCAAATGACCTGCTCCGCCAATTCTTCATGTGCTTTAATTTGATTCTTTACTTCTTATTAAACATTAGTAGGTATTGTTGCCATTTGCTCAGGGGGTGGCTTATTTTTAGTAATTATTACTTAGAGGATATGGCTGTGAACTGCTGTGAGATAAAAGATAAAGCATGTGGAATTATGACTGCTAATATTGTTAGTGTTACTTAATTTAAAAAATTACAGTGTTTCATACATTAGAACATCTTAAAATATCGTTCTCAATTTGGATTTTCTGAATGAAGACTTTTTACTAATTTTAACATCTTTTTATTGTTGCTCTAGTGTCATTTCCAAAGCTTAGCCAAACAGGAACTGATACCAAGACTGTATAATCACTATTTTACATAGCAGCCTTTTTAAAAAAATAATGAGGTCGGCTGTAAGTAGGTCACTCTGAATTATAAATATACGTGATGTTAGTGTTATGTCATTTTACAATTTTCTCTGCTTATAGAAATTAAAATATGAATTATATGAATTATGTGATGAAAACACAATAAAAAGTTTGTGTTCTGTAAG
The DNA here is from genome assembly GCF_028858775.2 of Pan troglodytes. Lineage (NCBI taxonomy): Eukaryota > Metazoa > Chordata > Mammalia > Primates > Hominidae > Pan > Pan troglodytes. Next base: position 51,704,311 of record NC_072408.2, on the reverse strand, counting down.
GAATGCTTATATGTTAGGTATACTTTTCAAAAGATGGTAAGACAGTCTTGAGCAGGCAAATCATAGTCCCATTTATTAAAATAAGTGATGAAAAAGAAGTATTGAGGAATGCAAAACTTTAAAATATAATCTTGACTCAAAGTAGATAATTTGAGTTTTGCCATAAAACTTTGTCTCATAATTTTCCATCCTGATGAGTTCTGAGTTCTAAAGTCTATGAGTATTTGAGGCAAAAATTAGATACTCATCCAAATAGTTTTCTTGTGTATACTTTTAGTCCTGCTTATTTTAGTAGAGTCCAAGTAGCAGATTTTATTAAAGTATGAATGCTATATTCTCTAAAATGGATTATATGCAGAAAAACATGAAGGAAAGGGAGTTTGGGCCAGATATGTAATTCAGGAAGCAAATTTGGGAAGCAGCTGAGTAAAGATGGTATTTTCCTAGTCAGTGACAATTATCAGGACCTCTCCTCTGCGTTATGTTTCCACAACATTTCATTGACTTGTCTATAAAAGTAAAGCTTGGAGTCAATTCAGGTGTGACAACAAAAGAATTCAATAGTAAACCCAGGGGAATCATAAAGGCAAGTGCAGATTTTAATTCGAAAGTTTTGACAAAACAGCTGCTCAAGGACAACAACTTTTGATGTGAAGTGGATCCTGACAGAAGCTCAGATCCCTGATATTTCAGTCCTGTTCATTTGTCAACATAAAGGCGAGATAGTGTCTTATGGGATTAAGCAAACTCCATGGCTAAAAATATAGTTTGACATTTCTTGAAAGCACTTGACAAGCCTCCACACAAAATTATATTAGTATTCTTTTCAGCTGAGAGACAATTTTTAAGGGAGTCTGAGTTCTATTATTCAAATTCAAATTTAATCTTTGGTTGCCATGGCATCTTAAAAAATTTAATCATATATTGTTGGGGTTTAAATGTTGGGTCTAGGGTGTTTTAGTACAGTTGGAAAATAACAAACTCTAGAAACATTATTGCAAAAATTAAATTGCATTTGGGAACTTTAAAAAAAAATAGCAGCCCTGAAAAAGTCAATTACAAAGATTTTACACAATAGGAATTCTACACAATAGGAAAGTGATTATTGACCATGTTGTCAGTGGCCATCAGTGTCTGCCCTGGTCTTTGGCATCCTTGCTGTGGTACAGCTGGCTGGCAGATTGTAGCTAATGTGCAAGTAGAGAAGAAAGGTGAGGAGGAGCAAGGGTTGCAGAATACAAGATGCCAGCAGCCTCAGAGACTGGGGTGATGCATGTTTGATGTTTAGTGCTGGGAGGAAGAAATCTGCAGAGAATTTCTGTGGTACTGGGCTGATTGGAGATGGGGGCGGCAAATGGAAAATATTTTATGGGTAGGTAATTATATTGGTTCTGAGATAATATTTCAGCAGCAGAAATGGTGAATGGCAATCCTTAATCACCAAATGTTGCAGCCATGGGAAGTGGAAGGCTGAGTTTGAAAGTGTTAAGTCTTCTTCAGATGGAATATCTGTTACTGCCTTAAAATCTCTGTCTTCTTAGCATTTCCTTTCCTTTGAAAAAACATTATTTGCCAGCTTGTTGGACTCTAGCTCTTGTTCTGTTTACCTACAGGGAAAACAGACTGCAGTGTCCAACAGCATTATTTACTCTTTAAAGACTTTTTTTTTTTTTAACCAAAAACTGCAGATGGTTTAGTTTTCTAAAACAAATGCAAAGGTGTGAATGGTTAATCAAGCTGAAACAATTGCAGAGCTGTGCTTTTGAAAGCTTACCAAATGCCAGCCTCACTTTTGATGTTAGCATTTTTTTTCCTAAACAGTGTGTCCATAATTTCTAATGAAGGCTTTGCCCATTCATGCTTGAAATTCATGATAATAATGTGCAGCCAGATAATCACAAGATTTGGTGTCAAACTGTGGGGCATATAATTTCTGCGTGCCTGTGAATTAGCACTGATACCCTAAACATAAGTATATTTATGGTTCTCCGTAAACATGCCATTAAAAGTTAAAATGCTGATAAAATTATTAATTACTTTGTAACTTTGTTGAAAACATCAGCAGAATGAACTTAATTCAGATGGTTCTTGATAATACAAAAAATAATTTTAATAAAGAATCTAAGCTACCAGATGCCTGGTGAGAAACAAAGTGCTGGTGTGGAAATGACAGAGAAGACACAGGAACAAATGTAGGCAATTTAGGATAATGCTCATCTCCACCCAGGTTCCTAGTTTCAAATCAGAGAGAGGATGAAAGCACAAAGACCCTGGCCAAAGGAGGGCTCAGAGAGAAGTGGCAGATTGTAAATTAGCAGGACCCTGCTACTAGCCTGGAAAGCAACATGACATTCCCTGAAGGTATTCCAAGGATAAAAATAAGTACCGAGAATGTGTAGATGTCCAATCCACAGAGAAAGGCTCATGTATTTGTAAGCTGCATTAGCCCTTTTAGATCACCAAGTCAGTTCAGTGGTGTTATATTGAGCATCTAAATTATTTTGTTCATGCATTAAGTAAATTACATACACATCCACATATGTATATATATACACACACATATAACTCACAGAAAAGTTAATATATATCCATATTTCTCTACTTTACCATTTTAAAAGATAAGTGACAAAAGGAAATTACTAGTTACAGTGCAGTACGATCCACCAATGAAGCTTATTTTCAGCAAGAATGCTATTTACTTTATTAAAAATTTGATTTGTATATAATTTTTCAGGAATGTAACTATTGAATAATGTTGGATTTCCTTATACAGTTTAAAAAATTAACTGGGTGTGGTAACTCACACCTGTGATTTCATCACTTTGGGAGGCTCAGGTGGGAGGATTGCTTGAAGCCAGGAGTTTGAAACCAGCCTCACAACATAGCAAGACACTGGCTCCACAAAAAATTTAAAATTAGCTGGGCTCTGTGGTGCATACCTGTAGTCCTAGCTACTAGGGAGGCTGAGGTGAGAGGATCGCTTGTGCCTAGGAGTTTGAGGCTGCAGTGAGCTATGGTTGGTCCACTGCATGCCAGCCTGGGCAACATAGTGAGATCCCGTTTCTAAAAAAAGAAATTACCCTATCAATGCCTTGATCCGTGTTGATGATTTGAAATGAATTATTGTAGCTGCCATAATAATTACAATAGTAATATACAAAATTTGAATCCATGTGCTAAAGCCTGTTCTAAATGTTTTAAACCTATTGATTTATTTAGAGCCAAATGGTATTAGGTATATTATGATTATTTCTATTTTATAGCTGAGGAAGTAGAGGCATTTTGAGTCAAGGTTACACAGCCACTAATTGGCTATAATCATGAAGTGCAGTGAGCACTGGGCAATAGGGTTTTCAGGGATATTGAGTAACATCTCATTTATTTGACATCAAAATACATATTTCTCTTTACTCAATAGTTAACATAAACACAAATTAAACCCTGGAAGTTTGTGACTATAATTGTGTTTTGATGAAATTTTTCTGAAAATTTTTGCGTCTGTTCCTATCTTAATAAACAGAAAATTATAAAGATAACCTATTATATTAATAATGGAAAGAATGTTGAATTTGCATACAGTTGGGTTTAAATCTCAGTTCTGATACTTAGTAATTGTATGACCTGGGTCTTAATTTCCTTATTGGTAAAGTGAACTGATCCCTACATCCTTGTAAGTCACTTAGCATGGAACTTATGTCATGATAGGCTCTCATAAATGCTAGCTATTGCTATTAATTTTATTGCTCCTATTTCCTTAAAAGGAAAGTGAGGGACTATTGCTCACCTTATAGGAGTTTTGCTGATTAAACGAATGGAATTTATATATGCCATTTGTAAATGCATATGTGTGTGACATACCCTAGCACAGTTCTTAGTAATTATCATTCAGTAAGCATATAGATTACATGAATTAATGCAGGCAGAGCACTTAGAATATGCCTGGCATTTAGGAAGGACTTATCACATGTTATCTATTATTATTACCATATGATCATTTTGTTTTGGTATTTCAGTTGGTTGTCCTATTGTACTTATTCCCTATTCTTGGTTTATGGTAGTGGCAAATTAATTAATTAATTAATTTTTATTTCATGGATAGGTGTACCAAGTGACAAGTTGACACTGATCACAAAAATCCATAATTCAGGAAGGTGAGAATTATGTGGTGAGAGAGGTAGTGAGGTCAGATATATATGTTAGTTGAGGCATCTATGGAACATCAAGGTAGAGGAGTATGGTCAGCAATCAGATACAGAAAATAAATTGGACTTTATGCAGTCATTTGGGAATCATCAGAATACGCCTGTTATTTGAAACTACTAAAGTGAGTTTAAAGAATGAGATGCCGTATGGAGCTCCAGAGAACGTGAACATTCTAGAGAACTCCCCAGAAATAAAGATGATGATATATATTTGGAGACATAGAAGAGAACCACAGCAACTTTGGGCACTGTATGTGGACAGAGAATCTGTGGTCCACCCCAGTCTTTAAATGCCTATTCACTTCTACAACAGTTGACATAGTGTCCCTTCTTTAGGCCCTCATGCAAAGTTTGGGGTGGGTGCCACTTCTTGGCCCCACTGTCTCAGCTTCCTCAATTTTCTTCTGCATGAAACCATGCCCTCAGGGTGCATTTTCTCTCCCTCCCCAGACAGAGCTGAATGGTGTTGGACAAAGTAACTCATCTCTGATCTTTTCCAGTAAAACTACTCCCTCATCTGTCACTCAACCTGTCTCTTAGCCCTTCATGCTCTGACCTAATGCATATCCATTAACTGGCTGCTTGGGTTTTCTTGGTTTAGAAGCTTACATAGTCAAAACCTAACACTTTTACAAAGAGTCATTATATCTTGTCCTTTTTCTCCCTCTTCCTTCCAGATGTATCTGTTTACTGTAGCATTAAGACTGAATGAATGAATACATAAATAAGGTTGTAATAGTTATGAGACGGAATGAATACTGATGATGCAGTGGCCTTTGCACTTGTTCCGTTGAAAATGTCTCTGATGTTGTCTTGCCTCCATTTCATAAAAGTAGACTAATAACACATGTAGTTGTGTGACCTTTGGAGTAGGTATTGCATGATGACCTTTCTCAAAATTTATTATTAAATCAAAGATTTTTTAAAAATAGCCTTTTCAAGTGATTTTTGCTCCCTAGGAAAAATCCTAAGAGATGTGATCAGTGTATTTTGACTGGTCACCAACATTGGAAAAATGCATATGCAAAATTCCTACAACACTAACAGGAAGATCAGGCCTTCTGGTCAGCCTCCGTTCTTCTGCCTCACTTAAATGTCTGTTGAAGAGTCTTAAATAAGGGATTTGCCATTTGAAGAAATTGAGCTAGAAAACTTTAGAGATGACTTGCTGCAAAGCTTGCACATTCTTCGGTGGAAGAAAGAATGGTTTAGCAAATCCATAAGATTAGCATTTTAACAGGTATTTCTAGGCACGAGCCACATTTAAGAAGTAAGATTAAAATTCTTCAGTAGTGACTGCATTATTTTTAAATTGCTCACTGAGGCTTTTCAGACCTTCTTAATACCTTTTGTCTACAAGATAATCTCATGACATAACATTTAGGGACATGGAGAACTTTAAAATGCTGTAAAACCTGTTTTATTTTATTTTATTTTTCCAGAACGAGTTCAACATTTATTTAGTAATAATATAAATTTTCTATCTTTAGCTAAGTCTGCATTTCTGAAATGATCTTTTACTGAAGGTATGAAAAGAATCAGGTGGCAGACTTACCTAATGTTAACCAAACTTACCTAAGCATACTTTGCCTTAGAAGCAATAGGTAAGTGTGTGACACTTTGGAAAGCACTGTAATAAAGATTTCTTTTAATCATCATCAGTTTTATTTATGAGACAAAAGAGAATTTGGCCTTGTTTCACTACAGCCAGAATGATGATTAGAAAAATTATTTCACCGAGTCTTCCTAGGATAAAAATGTGAACATCACCAAAATGTACTAATTTTAAGAGCGTTGTTGGATTGCCATTGACTAGCCAGTGTCACAAATGTGACTTCTAAAATATAACATCCTAGGTAGCACCCTGGTTACTTTTTATATTTTAAGACAAACATTGAACCTGCTAATGGCATTTAGAGATTATTGAAGCCACTCATCATAATATGTCAGGTCAACTGGATTTTCCCAAAGTATTTTCTATTTTCATCTAGCATTGAGCCCTATATTGGCAAAACCTCTTTTTTCTCCCTTCCCAGATGAAAGGGATCCTAAAATAAATGGATTGGATCCAAGTGGATCCTGGGGGCCTGGTGCAGGAGCTAGGGTGGGATTGGGATTGGACAAAGCTTTCTCCATCCGCAGTGGTCTTGGAATGAGAAGACTATACCGTGGAATAAGAGAAACCCGAGAGACAGCATAAAGGGGTTGAGACATAAGCCAAAGTCAGAAAAACATACTTCTTTTTTTCTTCAATGAATTTATTAATATCTTATTTTAAATTTATTTAAATAGTTTTTGGGGTAAAGTGGTTTTTGGTTACATGGATAAGTTCTTTAGTGGTGATTTCTGGATTTTGGTGCACCCATCACCCAAGCAGTGTACACTGTACCCAATATGTAGTCTTTTATCCATCACCACCATCCCACCCCTTCCCCTGAGTCCCCAAAGTTCATTTTATCATTCTTATGCCTTTTCATCCTCATAACTTAGCCCCAACTTATAAGTGGTAACATATGATATTTGGTTTTCCATTCCTGAGTTACTTCACTTAGTTTAATGGCCTCCAGCTCCATTCAAGTTGTTACAAAGGCCATTGCAGAAACTATACTTTCACGAGAGGCTGGAAAAAAAACCCTTGTAAAAGGCAACAGTATGGAAATACAGGAACATGAATTTTGAAATGAAAAGAATAGGCTATGAAGATTCTGTAAACCCTGGGATATAATAAGAGGATTTCTGAATTATGGGGGTACAATCTTTGTCTTGATAGAGGGGGCAATTGAGGCAGAAGGTGTGAGCCTGTCAGTACTCTGAGAATCACTTAAACCATGATCTGGATGGTATATTTTGTATTGTTATACAATATTTGTACATACTTATGGATACATGTGATATTTTGATACATGCATGCAATGTGTAATGATTAAATCAGGGTATTTAGGATATCCAGCACCTCTAACATTTATCATTTCTTTGTGTTGTGAACAGCTCAAATCTTCTGTTCTAGCTATTTTGAAATATACAATATATTGTTCACTATAGTCACCTTACTGTTCTGTGAAACACTAGAACTTATTTCTTCTATCTGTACGTTTGTATCCATTAATCAACCTCTCTCTGTCACTACCCCCCTGCCACCACCTTCACCCCACACTCTTCTCAGCCTCTGGTAAGCATCATTCTACTCTCTATCTTCATGAGATCAACTTTTTTAGTTCCACATATGAATGACAATATGGTGTGAACACACAAAAGTTTAAAAACTCACTGATTGAGCAGACACACAAATATCAAAGAGACAGGAATCAAATGTTACTACTACAGAAAACCACCAAATCACAATAAACAATGAGAGAAGGAAAGGAATAGATGATACATAAAACAACCAGAAAACAATTAACAAAATGATAGAAATAAGACCTCACCTATCAGTAAACTTCAATCTGTTTACAAAACAGATTAATTTCCCCACTTAAACGATATAGATTGGCTGAATGGATGAAAAAATAATAACATGACCAAACTATATGCAGCCTAAAGAAATTTATTTCACCTGTAAAGACTCGTATACACTGAAAGTGAAATGATGGAAAAAGATACTCCACACAAATGAAAACTAAACACTGACAGGAGTAGCTATACTTAGATAAAACAGACTTTAAGTCAAAAACAGTCAAAAGAGACATAGAAGGTCATTACATAATGATAAAGGGGTCAATTGACCAAGAGGACTTAACAATTCTAATTACATATGCACCTAACACTGGAGCATCCAGATACATAAAGCAATTATTATTAGATATAAAGGGAGAGACAGGCTTCAATACAATAACAGTTGGGGACTTTAACACCCCACTCTCAGCATTGGACAGATCATCTAGACAGAAAATCAACAAAGAAACATTGGATTTAAACTGCACTTTAGACCAAATGGACCTAACAGACTTTTATGGAACATTTTATTCAACAGCTGCAGAATATACATTCTTCTCATCAGCACATGAAACATTCTCTATGATAGACCATATATTAGGCCACAAAACAAGTCTCAACAAATTTTTAAAATTTGAAATCATATCAACTATCTTCTTGGCTCGCAATGGAATAAAACTGGAAATCAATAACGTGAACTTTACAAACTGTACAAATACAAGGAAAATAAAAGCGTGCTCCTGAATGACCATTGAGTTGAAGAAGAAATTAAGAAGGAAATAAAAATAGTTCTTGAAACAAATGAAAATGGAAACACAACATACCAAAACCCATGAGATACAGCAAAAGCAGTGCTAAGATGGAGGTTTGTAGCAATAAATACCTACGTCAAAAAAGTATAAAGATTTCAAATAAACAGGCCAGTGACCTCCTCTCAAGGAACTGGATGGTATAGCTTAGCCACACATGTTTAGTAGTGCTAACATCTTTAGTTGAGTTAATTAAAAAGGTGAATCTATAACAATGAATTTTGTTGGAGGGTATTAAAAATAGGTTTTGTGAAAGAAATGAAGTTTCACATTGTGTTTGGACCAAATATGCTAAAAAACAAGTTGATTTCCTTCATACAAACATTTTAGAGGGAGAGTCAGTATAAAAATTAAAAACGTTTGAAATTTCACATCAAGTTCAGTCTTTATGGGGTGAATTACACAAGATTGCTCTGTTTCTAAGTGGACAAATAAAATTTTCTAAAATAAACATGTTTTGCTACTTAAATGATCATGCTGCTACAAGCCTTGCAGGAAAATGATTATATTTATTAGTCCTCTAGTCAAACTCCTATCTATGTTCACATGAATTTAAGCATCCTGCAAAATCTTCTTCCTCTGTGAATGGATAAGAGCAATTTCAGCACAGAATTTTAAATTCTCCAAGTATTCCTGTCTCTGAAATTAGCCTCTCTACCCAAATTTACAAGGCTTGTTATCAAATATGAAAATATACCAGTCTCTCAAAATTTAAAACCTATAATTTTTGGTTCCACACTAGTATTGTATGTAGCTCAGTGTTATTCCTTAATAAATATTTGTTGAATGAACAAACTAATTTTGCAATAATTTGTCAAATGTGCTCTTTCTTAAAGGATTTCCAGTCTCTTGTGGGATTATTACATCTTTTTTCCACTTGAGTTTCACAGAAGTGTAGTATACATGCACTAAGATGGCCCCTAGAATATGTATTTTTTCCTGAAATTATATGCAATAAAACGTCCTCCATTCTACTTGAGCATAATTTGTTATATACCATATTGAACGTCTCCACAGATGGTTTTGCTGTCAAATCCTTGAGTTTAAATGATTCTGAATGTATTGTACTCCTGTTGGACATAGAGAGGTTGCCTTGCATTAAATGCCTCCCAGGGATCAATATAATTATTCCAGTGCCCACTGCACTCCTTTTGCCCCAAGTTGAATACACTGGAGACTTGCAGTGTAGAAAGAACATAAGCTGTAGGCTGGGCGCGGTGGCTCATGCCTGTAATCCCAGCACTTTGGGAGGCCGAGGCGGGCAGATCAAGAGGCCAGGAGATCGAGACCATCCTGGCTAACACAGTGAAACCCCGTCTCTACTAAAAATACAAAAAATTAGCTGGGCATGGTGGCACGCGCCTGTAGTCCAGCTACTCGGGAGGCTGAGGCAGGAGAATCGCTTGAACCCGGGAGGCAGAATTTGCAGTGAGCTGAGATTGCACCACTGCACTCCAGCTTGGGCGACAGAGCGAGACCCTGTCTCAAAAAAAAAGAACATAAGCTGTAGAATCAGAGGGGTTCTGGTTTCAGCTCTGCCATTTCAATAGATAAGTAAGTTGCTTAGCTTTGTTGAGTCTTAGTTTCTTCCCTAGAAGAGTAGAGGAAATAATGTCTATAGGTTCACAGTTCTGAGGTCTGCATTACATAGTGCAGCTCTAGTGTGTAATTCAGTGCCCAGCACAGTCAGAACTACAAGAAGTTATTTACTCTCCTCTTGAAAATTCCATATAGTCCTGTTACTTCCTAAGTGCCCATATTCAGATAGGCCAAGTAGAAAAATCCTGGAATTTGGCCAGGCGTGGTGGCTCACGCCTGTAATCCCAGCACTTTGGGAGGCTGAGGTGGGCGGATCACGAGGTCAGGAGTTCGAGACCAGCCTGGCCAATATGGTGAAACCCCGTCTCTACTAAAAATACAAAAATTAGCTGGGTGTGGTGGTGAGTGCCTGTAGTCCCAGCTACTCGGGAGGCTGAGGCAGAAGAATCCTTGAACCCGGGAGGCGGAGGTTGCAGGGAGCTGAGATGGTGCTACTGGACTCCAGCCTGAGCAACAGAGTGAGACCCCATCTCAAAAAAAAAAAAAGAGAGAAATCCTGGATCTGTAGGATTGATGGCTACCTTGGAGAACCTACTGCTGTTTCCCTCCCCCAAATATTGTTTTATTGAAGCAATAGAAAATATTGCTAGCACAGTGTGAAAACCCATGGTTAACTTGTGATTTATTTTCTTTATAACTTCTTATGCATTTGTACATTATTTTATGACAGCATAATAACATAAGCATTTACTCCTTTTTATTAAAATCTTCTTAATGGCTGTATCGTAACTCTGTGTGGTCATAACATACTTTAATTAACCATTCTTTTATTGTTGGACATTTAGGCTCTTTCTTGTGTTGGGCTATTCTAAATAATAATACATCTTGTACAGGAAGCTTTTTTGATTTTTTCATGTTATTTTCTTGATAAAAGTTCCCAAAATTAGAACTTTTGAGCTAAAATATATTTTTTTATTGTGATAAAACGTACGTAACATAAAATTTACCATTTTAAACATTTTTAAGTGTAGAGTCTGGTGATGCTGGTCATTCACATTGTGTGGAACCGGAACCACCATTCATCTCCAGAGCTTTTCCCCCTTTTCAAGCTGAAACTCTGTTTCATAACGATAATTCCTCTTTTTATCCTCCCCTCAGCCACTGGCAGCTAGCATTCTACTTTCCATCTCTAGGAATTTGACTACACTAGGCACCTTATGTAGTTGAAATCATACAATATTTGTCCTTTTGTGTTGACTCATGTTACTAAATAAATGTCTTCAGGTTTCATCCATGTTGTAGCATATGTCAGAATTTCCTTCCTTTTTAAGGCTCGTATTCTATTTTGTATGTATACTAAATTTTGTTTATTCATTCCTCCATTGAAGGATATTTGGATTACTTTACCTTTTGGCTATTGTAAATAAGTCTGCTGTGAACATTGGTGTACATTATCTCTTCAAGTCTCTGTTTTCACTTCCTTTGAGTACATACCCTGAAGTGGAATTGCTGGATCATATGGTAATTCTATGTTTAATTTTTTGAGGAACTGCCATTTTGTTTTCCACTGCTTCCACAATTGCTACCAGCAATGCACAAGGATTCCAGTTTCTCTATGTTCTCACCAACAGTTATTTTCTTTCTTTCTTTTTAAAAATAATGGTTATTCTGTCAGGTGTGAAGTCATGTCTCTTCATGGTTTTGATTTGCATTTCTCTAAAGATTAGTGATGGTTAAGTATCTTTTCATGTACTTATTGTCCATCTGTTTATCTTTGGGGTATATTCTTTGACTGTTAAAGATCTTTTCCCATTTTTTAATGGACTTGTTTTCTTTTGTTAAGTTTTAGGAGTTATTTATATATTCTGGACATTAATCCCCATCAAATATAAGATTTACAAAAATTTTCTTCCATTCCATGGTTGCCTTTCCATCCTGTGGATGGTGTTCTTTGATACACAAAAGTTTCTAACTTTGAAATTCAATTTATTTTTTGTTGTATTGCATGTACTTTTGGTAGTATATCAAGAAATCACACCAATTAGAATGGCGATCATTAAAAAGTCAGGAAACAACAGGTGCTGGAGAGGATGTGGAGAAATAGGAACACTTTTACACTGTTGGTGGGACTGTAAACTAGTTCAACCATTGTGGAAGACAGTGTGGCCATTCCTCAAGGATCTAGAACTAGAGATACCATTTGACCCAGCCATCCCATTACTGGGCATATACCCAAAGGATTATAAATCATGCTGCTATAAAGACACATGCACACGTATGTTTATTGCAGCACTATTCACAATAGCAAAGACTTGGAACCAACCCAAATGCCCATCAATGATAGAATGGATTAAGAAAATGTGGCACATATACACCATAGAATACTATGCAGCCATAAAAAAGGATGCGTTCATGTCCTTTATAGGGACATGGATGAAGCTGGAAACCATCATTCTCAGCAAACTATCGCAAGGACAAAAAACCAAACACCACATGTTCTCACTCATAGGTGGGAATTGAACAATGAGAACACATGGACACAGGGTGGGGAACATCACACACTGGGGCCTGCTGGGGGGTGGGGGGAGGGGGGAGGGATAGCATTAGGAGGTATACCTAATGTAAATGACGAGTTAACGGGTGCAGCACACCAACATAGCACATGTATACATATGTAACAAACCTGCACGTTGTGCATGTGTACCCTAGAACTTAAAGTAAAATAAAAAAATTTATAATTTTTTAAATAAAAAAAATCATTACCAATTTCAATGTCATGAAGCTTTTCCCTGCTTTGTAGTAAGTTTTGAAATTAGAAAATGTGAGACCTCCAACTTTGTTTTTCTTTTCTGGATGAACTTTTTTAAAGCCTGCATTTTCAATACAGACATGCATGCATTCATGTAGGCCAAGCAAGGTCTAAATAACCAAGCAAGTTTCTTTCTACCTCCTGGAGGCAGAACCAGTGAATTTTACATCTTGATAGATCAATGTTCTCTTTTCCCTGTGACTTTTTAAAATTAATTTTTAAATTTTTAACTTTATTTTGAAATAATTTTAGTCTGACAAAACAGTTGCAAAAATGATGTGGAGTACCTTGTACCCTTCAACAAGTTTCCCTTAATATTAATGCTTTACATAATCACAATTCAATTATGCAATCAGGAAATTGACATTTGTGCAAAGACAAAACTAGAGATCTTATTCAAATTTTGCCAATTTTTCCAGCAACATGTTTTTCTGTCCTGAGATCTGATCCAGTATTCTGTATTTTCTCTTTTTATTAATAAATATCTTGAGGGAGATAACTTTGAGACTTACACAAATATCCTATTTCTCCTCAACTTTTGCCCATTAATCTTAGCATCCATTAGTGGATCTTATCAGCAATAATTATTACTGTGGTGTTTGCCTAATGGTGATACTGTATTTCCCTCTTTCCTTTGACATTCATTGACTGGAATTCTTTTGAAATGAAAAACTGTCCCTTTTCCCCCATTTTTTTCTTAGAACATATTTTTGAAGCCTCTGAATACATTGAGCCAAATGTATTCCTGAAAGATTTCTCCCAAGTTATGCTTCTCAGAAATAGTATTTAATATCATAGTAAAATGGTTTTACCCATTCAGTGGTCCAACACGTCAAGAGGCTGTCCCTAAGTACCCCATCTAAGTTAGACTCCTCTTAACTATGCTATTTTCTATGGCAGAAACTGATTACCATAATAGGAAATATCAAGACTGGGAGAGGGGACGGTAACTTTAGAGATGATTAAGGAATGCCTCTTGAGAAAGTAACATTTTTGCTGAGAAGGAGAGAAGTATGAGAAGGAGCCAAGCAGAGAGAAAGTGGAGGGAAGAGTGTTCCAGGCATAGGGAACAGGATGTGCAAAGCCCCAAGACAGCGAAGGCATTTGCCTTAGCTCAAGGGAGCTAACATCCCTGAGGTACTCAAAGATGGCCAGAATAAAACATAGTAGGTGAGGCAGCAGTGCTTGGGAGATGAAGTTTGGTTGTAAGCAGTGGCCACATCAGGTAAAAGTCTTGAAGACTTTGTTAAGATGAATGGATTTTACGCTGGGGACAGTGGAAAGCCACTGGAGAGGATTTTTCATGGGTTCTTTTAGGATTGCACATTCTGTTATTTACTGTCTATATTAGATTCCTATGGCTGCCATAACCAAGTACCATTAAATAAGAAGCTTAAAACAACAGAAATGTATTCTCTCCCAGTTCTGAGGCTAGCAGTCTGAAACCAAGGTGTTGGCAGGGCCATGCTTCCTCTAAGCCACTAGAGGAGGATCCTTTCTTGCCTCTTTAGCTTCTGATGGCTTGAGACATTCTTTGGCTTGTGGTATCGTAATTCACTCCTCTGCCTCCATCTTCATTCACATGGCTTTCTTCTCGCTGTGTGTCTCTGTGTCTTTACATAGCAGTTATTCTTTCTGAATCGCTCTCCTCTTCCTATTAGGACACCAGTCATATTGGATTAAGGGCTCACCTATTCCAGTATGACATCTTAACTAATCAAATCTAAAATGACCCTATTTCCAAATAAGGTCACATTCTGTGGGGGCTAGGATTTCAATATATACTTTTCAGGAACACAGTTAAACCCGTAACACTGCCTCTATTGTGTGCATGTGTTTTTAATTTCAGCACACCTACTCATGTGGTAGTTTTCTTTGCAAAATCTTTCTCTTTTTTTTGAGACTGAGTTTCGCTGTGTCACCCAGGCTGGAGTGCAGTGGTGGAATCTCAGCTCACTGCAACCTCTGTCTCCTGGGTTCAAGTGTTTCTCCTGCCTCAGCCTCCCGAGTAGCTAGGATTACAGGTGCATGCCACCACGCCCAGCTAATTTTTGTATTTTTAGTAGAGATGGGGTTTCACCATGTTGGCCAGGCTGGTCTCGAACTCCTGACCTCATGTGATCCACCCACCTTGGCCTCCAGAAGTGCCGGGATTACAGGCGTGGGCCACCAAGCCCGGCCGCAAAATCTTTCTTTTTTTCAAGTTATAACCTTTTAAAGTAGCTTGTTTTTGTTTTGTTTCTTGTTTTTGGGATGAGGTCTTACTCTGTCACCCAGGTTGGAGTGCAGTGGTGAAATCTTGATTCACTGCAACCTCTGCCTCCCAGGGTCAAGTGATCCTCCCACCTCACCCTCCCAAGTAGCGGGGACCACAGGTGTGTGCCAGCATGCCTGGCTAATTTTTTGTATTTTTAGTAGAGACAAGGTTTTATCATGTTTCCCAGGCTGGTCTCAAACTCCTGAGCTCAGGCAATCCATCCACCTCGTCCTCCCAAAGTGCTGGAATTATAGACGTGAGCCACCATGCCTGGCAACCTGTTCTTATTTTATTAATTTAATAACTTTCTTCATTTTACTGAGGATATAAAGTAAAATTGTGTTTTCAATGGATTTTTACAGTTGAGGGCCATTTGCCTTGGTGTTTAACTTGATTGCCTTCTTTTGAGTTTGGATGTGGATGGTTTTCATATGTTTGTGAGATGTGTGTAGTTTCATGAATTGCCTGTTTGACATTTTTTTATTCTTTAGTTGCTGAAAACACTAGAATCTTTCTTATTACCAATAGGTTCTTAATATAGATAATATATTAATGTTTCTCTATCAGATTTTCTGCATAAAACATCCCAGGTTGTTTTGGGTACTTGAAATACTTATTTTCATAAAATATTTGATTGCGATATTATGTATTTTAGTTTTTTTCTTTGAAATATATTTCATAAATTTTAATAATAGAAGTTTATCAGTAAGTCAAATAAATGTTTCCCACATATTTTCTTCTAGTTATTTATGGGTAAATTTTCTTTACACTTAAATACCTTTAATGCTTATTTTCCCCTAATTATTAAAATGATGAATTATTTATTTCTAAATATAAAACAAATGGTTAATGTCTAAGAAAGTTCAGAAAAGCTCAAAGAGAAATCAATTCTCCATACATTCATGACACACTGGTAATTGCTTTTAACTTTTTTTTAAAGTTTTTAAGCTTTTTCCATGCAAATATTTTAACCATATTAATTTAACTCTCTGTGTAATATTTGGAGAACCCCAGATTTCTTTTCTTGACACTGTAATCTAAGCATATTATAGAACATACTTTGTGAATATCATTTTTTTAAACCAAATGTACTATCATGTGGACATTTAATGAAGAGATCAGAGAACTATGACCCTTGGGCCATATCCAGCCTACCATTGTTTTTTGTAAATAAAGTTTACTGGAACACAGCCACAATCATTTGTTAACATATTGTGCATAGTTCATTTTGGGATAAAATAGCCAGTTTAGAAGTTATGACAGAGAGACACTGTGGCCCCAAAAGCCAAAAATATTTACTATCCAGTTATTTACAGAAAAAGGTTGCCAATCCCTGCTCACTATACTTAACTATTTTTTTGAGTTTTGTGCTTTGGGTAGTTTAATTTTTTTGTTTTAATATATAACATGATGATGAAATTTTATCAATTATATTTGTTACTTATCTTGAGTTTTCTTAGGCCAGAACTTTGAGTACCTTTAATAAAGTCATTCATTTATTTATTTCTTCTTTTGTTCAACAAAAACATACTGAATAGCTATCTCATAACTAGCACTGTGTTTGTTTCTAAAATACGCTTGTAAATAAGATACACAGAGTTCTTTTAGGGAGTTTACAATTTGGCAGGGAAAACAAATATATTTAAATGTGTTGAGCATTTGATGAACATTTCGTACAGAGTTTATCTAGTGAGATTATCACACAACAGAAAATCCTGACTTAAAAGAAGGAGGTCAAGTAAAACCTCTCGAAAAAAGTGGTGATGCCTGAAGAATGAAACTCGGCCAGCAGGTTGAAGAGAGGCAGTGGCAACGGGCACGGAGTCTCCTGGAGAAGGATCAGAGTATTTGAAGATCCAAAGAGAAAGAGATTCCTAGAAATACCAGGACCTTGAAATTGTACAATTCTGGCTGAAGTTGCATGAGTGAGGAAAAGAGCTGGAGAGGTTGAAGGACCAGGCTTTACAGATTTTAAAGTATGGTAAATATTTTGAATTCTAATGATATAAGAAACTATTGAAGCAGATTTTATCACTACTTTGGCTAGGAAATAGGGAATTTTTTTGAGGACAAAGAGTTGCTGCAGAGATTTCAGTTAGGAGTTTAGGCCAGAGAAGATGGAGCTTAAGGTGTTGATGGTGGAGAAGAGAGAAGAGGACATATTTGACAGATATTTTGGAGGTTGAGCTGGCGAGATTTTGTGATACTGGTGGTGGGAGTTGAAAATAGGGAGGAAGCAAGGATGACCCCAGGCTTATGAAACTGGGTTAGTGTCATTCACTGAGTGAGGGAGCACTAGAAGAAGAGCAGTTTGTTTAGAGTGGGATGGGAATAATGATGTTGAGTTTGAGATGGCTGAAAGAAGTATAAGTGGAAATGTCAAATAAGGGGTGAACTAGATCAGCTCAAGCCTGAGGGCACATAACTCAGGGGAGAATACAGTTGGATATACATATTCAAACGTCTTTTGCCCACAGATGATTATAGAGGTTATGGGAGTTACCTGAGCAGAGAGTATGGAGTTAGGTGACATGATGGCCAAGGTAAAGGCCCAATGAATACCACCATTTAGTTATTTATTTATTTTTTTGTCAAATGAAGAAGGTAGAGCTGGAAAAGGTAGATTGACAGAGATGGAGGAGGGGCAGCAGATAAGAACAGTATCACAAATCAAAGGCATGAGAACTGTAAAAGGGAGCAGTGGTCAACTGTAACAAATGCTGCGGGAAAGTCAGGTATACAAAATCCTGGACAGATGTTTATTGGTTTAATTGAAATGAATGAATGGTTTTTGTTGATATGTAGGAAGTCAGTTCAGTAGATGTTATGATGTAGAAATAATCTGGAGACATGTTAAGTGGGAGGTGAAGATAAAGAACAGCAAGTATAGATGATTTATTCAAGAAGTTTGTAATGGAAGAAAAATAAAATAGAAGCTCAAGGGGGAGATGGGAATAAGGAAGGTGTATTATTTGTTTGTCTGATTTTTAAGAAAGAAGTTTAATCTTCTACATATTTCAAAATTTCTTCTCAAACATTATTACTAATATTATGAAGAATAACACCATCTACATATGAAAGTGCTTGCCTCACTTAGGGTTGACTAGACTGGAACATTATCATTTTTAGTAGAATTTAAGCTCTGCTAGGGCAAGGATCTTTTTTTCTCTTTAATTCTTTGTTTTATACCCAGCGCCTAGAATGGTGCTTGGCACATAGTACATGCCCAATAAATACCTGTGGAATGAACGAGTGAATAATACATCTCTGTTAATATGAAGTATAGAAGTGCTATCTCAGTATTGCTTTAGCGTGCAAGTCTTTGTTAACTAGTAATCTCATGTATAGAGATCCCTATCAAACTGAATTCCTCAGTGGCAAGAGCTATGATTTGTTTATCCATGGATCCCCATAAAGTTGTATAGAGTTTAGCACTTAGGCTGTCAAACATAGTTGTGCCAGATAACTATTTTTTTGCCTTACATATGGAGAGAAGGATGAGAGTTCAAATAACTTAACCTAGAGTCCAAGGGAAATTGGCCATAGAGCTTGCTTTCAGCTCTCAATTAAGCTCTGGTTTAGTTAAACCAAAAGGAAGTATTTTTCCCTTTAAAAATAATTCTATATGGAGAATCAAATCTGGTGGCTCTCACTTGACTATAACCATTTCATTCTCTGCATTGTGAGGTGTTTCTAGTACTATGGAATTGCTACTGGTGATGGAAAGAATGCTCTCTCTCTATATAAATGTCCTTAAAATGCTATCCTCACAGAATTTTATAAAACAACACAAGAAGAGAGTAACAGTGTTAAGAATATAAAAAATGAAGTTTGGTACAGTATTATATCATGGAGGACTAGCTCAGGAAGGAAAGGGGTAAAGTTCTGCATGACTGTAAAATACCCAAGCCAGTCATGTTACTCATATTGATAAACTACTGTCCCAGCTGCATTTTTCAGATTAACAAAAATCAAGCTACAAACCATTAAAGAAATATAAGAGACATTTCTTACTGGTTTCATGTAGGGGCATTCAATTTACGGTGCAGTACCTATCACTTCAGGAAAGAAACATTGCTTTAGAAAAGAAAGATATTTCTAACATTTTTGGACTACATGGTCAAGTCTCTAAGTCTGTAAATTTCACTAGATAAAAAAATTGTATGTTCTGGGCAAAATATTATTGAGCATCCATTTTCCTTTTCTTCTTTACACAAAAAATTTACTGTTATAGCTCATTGAAGGCTCAATGCGAAATGAACAAGCTCTTTGCAATCCTGTCACCCAAGTCTTATAAACAATGAGCTCTTTCCACACACATAATCATAAGCACAGACTATAATTGGGATATTTATTTATTTATAGCTTATTTGTGTTCTGTGTTTATTTGTGGCTGTGCCTCTGCAGGTAGAGTGAAGTGGATTGTTCAAAATTCAGTTAATGGTGGTGAGCTGGGTATACAAAGGCTGAAACGCTGCATATTTTTTTATTAGATTTTTGTCTCATTCTATTCACCATGCTTCAGGAAAGTTATTAATAACTCAATCTTCACAACTTATAAAGTGGTTACTGATTTGGGTATGAACTGATTAAAATTTAGCTATAAATCATCCATTTAATTGTAGTTTCTCAGTTTGGGAGGAGAATTTCATGATTATTTTGTTAATTTCAGCATTGGATTAATCTTGCAAAATAGACTACGCTTCGATGCCTCCAATAATGGAAATCTCATTACCTCACAGGAAAGCCCCTTCCAGCTCTTGACAAGTCTCAGTATTTGAAAGTTTCTCCTTACAGTGACACCCAAATCACTTTTCCTGAGCTTACATTCTGTGATTATTCTTCCAACTGTTGAAGTTATACCAAAACTTACTCTTCCGTATGACAAACTGTTATATAATTAAAGACACATAATATAATTCACCTAAGTATTTTTTTTCAGGACAAGCATCTACAACATCTTGTTATTTCTTAATTGACTTGAGTTCAAGATGCTTCCGTATCTTGGACACTTACCAATCTTTTTCTTAAAATGTGGAGTTCTGCTGTTACCTCTCATGTTTTAGATACACTGTTAATTTAGCCCAATATTACATTTGTCTCTGATAATCACATCAATTTATTGACCCATATTGAATGCACTGACAACTAAACTTTGTCATATAACTCTTGTCACTACTAAGCCATGCCACTCCCATTGTGTACCTATCTAATTTGTTTACTGGCTATGATAACAGAAACTTATATTTAACCTTATTTACTTTTAATTTGTAAGACCCCAGTCGTTTCTGCATTCTTTTAATAGACGTTTTCATCCTTTTCTCTCATATAGTCTACTTATCTCTGTCAGCTCCCTGTCACCTGCAGGTTTGATATGCAGAACTGTATATCTTCATCCAGTTCATTGATTGATATGTTAAACCTCAGCATTCCCGCTAGGTGGGCATCATTTCATTAATCAGGCTCTTTGGATAAGGTCATTCTATCAATGACCTTAAGAGTTTGGGTTGAAAAGAGATCCTAGACATGGTTCTAAAATCTATTATGTAAAAGATACAATATTTTAATTACCCTTGATAAATTATGCAATTGTCTACATTATGGGTTTTTTTCCCCCTTTAAAAGGAGATAACATATCTACTTCTGAGAGGCCGGGATACACTTTAAATGGGATAATGTATATAAATTGCTTAGCATAATACCTGACACATAGTAAGTAGTTGTATTAGTCAGGGTTCTCCAGAGAGACAGAACCAAGAGGATATATGTAAAAACTGCTTTATATGGCTGGGTGCAATGGCTCACACCTGTAATCCCAGCACTTTGGAAGGCCAAGGCGGGCGGATCACCTGAGGTCAGGAGTTTGAGACCAGCCTGGCCAAAATGGGAAAACCCCATCTTTACTAAAAGTACAAAAATTAGCCTGGTGTGGTGGTGGGTGCCTGTAATCCCAACTACTCAGGAGGCTGAGGCAGAAAAATCACTTGAACCTGGGAGGTGGAGTTGCAGTGAGCCGAGATCACGCCACTGCCCTCCAGCCTGGGCAACAAGAGCAAGACTCTGTCTCAAAAAAACAAAACAAAACTGCTTTATATATATATATATATATACATAAAGGGAGTTTATTAGGGAGAATTGGCTTACACAATTGGCTCAGACAATTACAAGGCAAAGTCCCATCATAAGTCATCTGCAAGCCGGAGAAATAGAGAAGCCAGTAGTGTGGCTCAGTCCAAGTCCAAAAGCCTCAAAACCAGGGAAGCTGACAATGCAAGCATCAGTCTGAGGCTGAAGGCCCGAGAGCTTCTGGGAGTCTGCTGGTGCAAATCCTACAGTTCAAAAGGCCAAGGAACCTGGAGTCTGATGTCGAAGACCAGGAAGAGAGGAAGCCAAGTGTCCAGCATGGCAAGGGAAGAGGGAGAGTGGGAAGACTCAGCAGCAAGCTGCTTATCTCCCTTCTTCTACCTGCTTTGTTCCAGCCTTGCTGGCAGCCAGTTGGATGGTGCCCACCAATTGGTGGGTCTTTCTTCCTAGTCCACTGACTCAAAAGCCAATCTCACCTGGCAGTACCCTCGCAGACACACCCAGGAACAACGCTTCTTCAGCCACCTGGGCATCCCTCAATCCAGTCAAGTTGACACCTAATATTAACCATCAGAGTGGTCTATTATTACTGACTATCTTTATCATTGTGTTAGTTTGGGAAATACTAGCTGTAATAACAAATAACCCAAATATTTCAGTGCTATATAACAATTCATTGTGGGCTGTCCTGGTTGGCAGATGGCTTTCTTCCATGTTGTGATTCAGTGGTGAGGCTCTTTTTATTTGGTAGCTCTGCCACCCCTTAGGGCCTCAGTGTCTTCTTTATCTAGGCAGAAGAAAATAAAAAAGAAGGTTTATAACTAACACCATCAGAAGTGAAATAAATCACTTCAACTCACATTCCAATGAGGAGCACTAATCACATGGCCTCACCTAGCTTCAAAAAAGGCACCAAAAAATGTGGCCCCTGACTGGGCAGCCAGTTCCCAGTGTTAACAGTTGGTGAGAGCACACATTTATGGTAGACAGTGTATCTCTGCTGTGATCACCATCACCATCATCATCATCATCATCATCGTCATCATCATCATCATCATCATTAATATTCCCTCATTAAGCCACATGCAGCTCATGTTCCTCTATCTTGTCCAGTAAGATTTTGTAAACAACGATGTAAAAGAACTACCTGACATCTTTTTTTTTATTATTATTATACTTTAAGTTTTAGGGTACATGTGCACATTGTGCAGGTTAGTTACATATGTATACATGTGCCATGCTGGTGCGCTGCACACACTAACTCGTCATCTAGCATTAGGTATATCTCCCAATCCTATCCCTCCCCGCTCCCCCCACCCCACAACAGTCCCCAGAGTGTGATATTCCCCTTCCTGTGTCCATGTGATCTCATTGTTCAATTCCCACCTATGAGTGAGAATATGCGGTGTCTGGTTTTTTGTTCTTGTGATAGTTTACTGAGAATGATGATTTCCAATTTCACCCATGTCCCTACAAAGGACATGAACTCATCATTTTTTATGGCTGCATAGTATTCCATGGTGTATATGTGCCACATTTTCTTAATCCAGTCTATCATTGTTGGACATTTGGGTTGGTTCCAAGTCTTTGCTATCGTGAATAATGCCGCAATAAACATATGTATGCATGTGTCTTTATAGCAGCATGATTTATAGTCCTTTGGGTATATACCCAGTAATGGGATGGCTGGGTCAAATCGTATTTCCAGTTCTAGATCCCTGAGGAATCGCCACACTGACTTCCACAAGGGTTGAACGAGTTTAGAGTCCCACCAACAGTGTAAAAGTGTTCCTATTTCTCCACATCCTCTCCAGCACCTGTTGTTTCCTGACTTTTTAATGATTGCCATTCTAACTGGTGTGAGATGGTATCTCATTGTGGTTTTGATTTGCATTTCTCTGATGGCCAGTGATGATGAGCATTTTTTCATGTGTTTTTTGGCTGCATAAATGTCTTCTTTTGAGAAGTGTCTGTTCATGTCCTTTGCCCACTTTTCAATGGGGTTGTTTTTTTTCTTGTAAATTTGTTTGAGTTCATTGTAGATTCTGGATATCAGCCCTTTGTCAGATGAGTAGGTTGCCAAAATTTTCTCCCATTCTGTAGGTTGCCTGTTCACTCTGATGGTAGTTTCTTTTGCTATGCAGAAGCTCTTTAGCTTAATTAGATCCCATTTGTCAATTTTGTCTTTTGTTGCCATTGCTTTTGGTGTTTTAGACATGAAGTCCTTGCCCATGCCTATGTCCTGAATGGTAATGCCTAGGTTTTCTTCTAGGGTTTTTATGGTTTTAGGTCTAACGTTTAAGTCTTTAATCCATCTTGAATTGATTTTTGTATAAGGTGTAAGGAAGGGATCCAGTTTCAGCTTTCTACATATGGCTAGTCAGTTTTCCCAGCACCATTTATTAAATAGGGAATCCTTTCCCCATTTCTTGTTTTTCTCAGGTTTGTCAAAGATCAGATAGTTGTAGATATGTGGCATTATTTCTGAGGGCTCTGTTCTGTTCCATTGATCTGTATCTCTGTTTTGGTACCAGTACCATGCTGTTTTGGTTACTGTAGCCTTGTAGTATAGTTTGAAGTCAGGTAGCATGATGCCTCCAGCTTTGTTCTTTTGGCTTAGGATTGACTTGGCGATGCGGGCTCTTTTTTGGTTCCATATGAACTTTAAAGTAGTTTTTTCCAATTCTGTGAAGAAAGGCATTGGTAGCTTGATGGGGATGGCATTGAATCTGTAAATTACCTTGGGCAGTATGGCCATTTTCACAATATTGATTCTTCCTACCCATGAGCATGGAATGTTCTTCCATTTGTTTGTATCCTCTTTTACTTCCTTGAGCAGTGGTTTGTAGTTCTCCTTGAAGAGGTCCTTTGCATCCCTTGTAAGTTGGATTCCTAGGTATTTTATTCTCTTTGAAGCAATTGTGAATGGGAGTTCACTCATGATTTGGCTCTCTGTTTGTCTGTTGTTGGTGTATAAGAATGCTTGTGATTTTTGTACATTGATTTTGTATCCTGAGACTTTGCTGAAGTTGCTTATCAGCTTAAGGAGATTTTGGGCTGAGACAATGGGGTTTTCTAGATATACAATCATGTCATCTGCAAACAGGGACAATTTGACTTCCTCTTTTCCTAATTGAATACCCTTTATTTCCTTCTCCTGCCTAATTGCCCTGGCCAGAACTTCCAACACTATATTGAATAGGAGTGGTGAGAGAGGGCATCCCTGTCTTGTGCACAAAGCCAAAGACAAAAACCACATGATTATCTCAATAGATGCAGAGAAAGCCTTTGACAAAATTCAACAACGCTTCGTGCTAAAAACTCTCAATAAATTAGGTATTGATGGGACATATTTCAAAATAATAAGAGCTATCTATGACAAACCCACAGCCAATATCATACTGAAAGAACTACCTGACATCTTATCATGTCTCTCTACATACTTAAAGGTTTTCAGCCATTGTAGAATTGTTATGAAAGCTCAGGAAAAAACGCCTAGTGGATAATTCAGACATATATCCCCTGCGATATCTAGAGTTAACCTGAATTTCAGCAAGTGGATGCAGGTACCTCATAGCTTAGTTGTACTGATTGGCAAAAGTGTGATGAGTCGGTCAGTAGCACCTCCATCTTGTATGCAGAAATAACTTCATTTGATGTGTAGTTAAACAAAAAACCCTTTTAATCCAAACTGTTACTTTAAAATAACTTTCTACATCTATTAGTTGCCTTCTCTATCTTAGTACGTACCTTTACTTGATTTTTTCATATTTAAGGATAATAAAATAATCCAATGAACATCATTATAATCATTTATAAGCAGCAATTGTTTTGTTTTTCTTTCACACATGCATACAGAGGCATATATGTAAAATCATTTTGGATTTAGAAAATTTAGAAATTTATAAAGAAATAAAAAATTGCCAATAATCCTCAGCTAGAGATAATTACAGTAAAAATTTTGGTGTATTTCTAATATTTTCCATTCATATAGGATAATTATTATCTAATGACTATATTTAGTAAGGATATAAAAATGCCATTGTTTATTTGGACATTCCCTATTATTGTATGTATGTCAATATAGTTGTTGCATGTGTGAGAGTACACTGTGGTGTGATCTTAGTAAATGCATTGCTCTCTTAATTTTGGATACTTACTTTGCATAGCTGTTAATTGAGAATACTTACATTTTTAGGTGACATGAAGCTGGGTGTGATTAATTATAAAGTGCTTTATAAAGTACCTTAGCTATACTAAAGGTATGTGCTTAACATATTTTTGCCTGGTTCCTGCACAATTATCACTATATTGTTTGATGTAAACATTAACTGGACAATCTTAGAGAGTGCTGTGCTGTGGCCTTCATTAAGGGGGCTGGGAAAACTTATTTTAGAGACCAGTAGCAAGCCTAGAGATCACACAGAATGATTTTGTGCAAGTGAAAGTGGGTTTTAAAAATAGGATCAAAGGCAAGCTGCATAAGGAATAAGGTCTCAAAGGATTAATATGCAACTGAGTAGCCTAGTGTGCTGAAAGAAGAGGTGGGAAGGGGGGCGGGACTGCATGTTTGGCCTGGGTGTATCACATAAAACAGTGAGGGAGTTGATAGCTAATAGCCCATTTGATAGAATCCCTCTTTTCTACATATTCATTGATTGACTACTTCCCTCACATTTCACACGCAGCAAGACCTTCCCAAGCCAAGGCCTAAAATCCACATCCCTGCAGTAGGTAGAATTCTAAACATGTCCCCCAGCATTCCTGTCCCCTGGTTCTTCAACCAAACACCAATCTAGATACTGCTGGGAAGGGACTTTGCAGATGGAATTCAGGTTACTAATCAGCTGACCTTAAAGCAGAGAAACTGGCCTGGGTGCAGTGGCTTCCACCTGTAATCCCAGCACTTTGGGAGGCTGAGGCGGGCGGATCACTTGAGGTCAGGAGTTTGAGAACAGCCTGGCTAACATGGCGAAATCCCGTCTCTACTAAAAATACAAAAATTAGCCCAGTGTGGTGGCAGGTGCCTGTAATCCCAGCTACCTGGGAAGCTGAGGCAGGAGAATGACTTGAACCTGGGAGATGGAGGCTGCAAGAGCAAAGATCATGCCATTGCACTCCAGACTGGGTGACAGAATGGGACTCCATTTCAAAAATAAAGTAAAATAAAAAGTAGAGAAATTAGCCTGGATTGTTTGGATGAGCCCACTGTGATCACATAAGCCCTGAAATGCAGCAGAAAAAGGCAGAAGAGTTAGGGAGATGCAGCAGGAGATATGGGGCAGATGGGGAGGGGAGCCCAGGGAGATTCAAAGCATGAAAGGGAGTTGGCTCATCATGACATGCCTTGAAGATGGTAGAAGGGGACCAAGCAGGCAGCCTCTAGAAGCAGAGAAAAACCCCAGCTTACAGCTTACCAGGAAATGGGGACCTCAGTCCTACAGCTGCATGGGACTGAATTCTGTCAACAACCAGAATGTCTTAAAAGCGATCCTTTCCTAGAGCCTCCAGAAAGGAACTCAGCTCTGCTTATACCCTGTTTCACTTTGTGGCTTTCCTGGTTTTCTGTTCCTGGTTTTATAATTTACCTCATTTTCTGACTACACAACTGTGAGCTAGAAAATGCATGTTGTTTTAAGCCATTTAATTTGTGGTAATTTGTTCCAGGAACAATAGAAAACTAATGCAATCTCAAACATATGTAAGCATAACTTCCTATGCCAAGTACTCGTACCTTTTTGCTTGTACGCCTCCCTCTGCCTAGATGGTGCTTTTCTTATTCCTTAAGGTAAACCCTACTCAGTCTTTGAAATAACCATGTCACCTCTTTCAAGAAGCTTCCCTCAATAGGGTTGAGTGTAATTTAGGTGCTCTTACTCTGCACTGCAATAGAAACCTCTTTACAGCTCAATCTTTGAATTTATGTACAGGTAATCATTGATTTATTTGTCTGTATTCCCCTTCAGGCTTAAATGCCTTTTGATAAGAGCTGACATCTTTTCTTACTTTGCATTATCAGTGACTTTTCTAGTATCTAGTCCTGGTAGTAATACAAAGCATGATTGCTGAAACAATGGTTGAAGGAACAATGGTTTCTAAGCTGAGGTCATGAGCTGAATCAAAATGTTCCATCACGAAAATTAGATAAAGATTTTTTCCTATTTATAGAAAAAATACAGTGATAAAAATTCCCAATTTCAAACCTTTGTCCTCTAAGTTATATTTCAGATTTTGCCACCTGTTGTTGCATATCTTCTAAGAAGAGCTAGTCTATAAAAAGCAGAACAGAAAAGCGAGTTATTAAAAATAACAAAACAAAGCGAAAATCGTTAGGAAAAGACATTGGTACTTAAAAAAAGCCTTTGTTTTTCTCATGAACTCCTATTTATGGTTGTGAATTTATATTGTATACATATTATTTAGCCATGTTTTACTAGTTGGTAAAATTATTCCTAGTTTTCATGATACAAATATTCCAGTATTTCACCATGTGCAATGAATAGCACTGACTTAGTGGTGCTCTATTCTCTGAATCAAGTAGATGGTCTTTGCTCTATCATGGATTTGGGGTCTTTTTACTTCTTTTTAACATGATGCTCAAGAAAATATGGTCTGGTTAATGCTTAAGATGAAACACTTTATATAGTTCTGCTCATTTTCAGACCTAAAAGACATACACACACACACACACACACACACACACACACACACACACACGTGCTCCTACTTTCTTATAGTGTTATTATTAGTGCCTTTTCTCACATGCATTCTACCACCCATTCTAACCCAAAGCAGCACTTTTAAAACATGTAATCAGAATGTTCTGTAGCAATTTGTGACAGAAAATAATAACATATCCAATAGAAATTCCTAAAGGTGTTTCAGCAGGTGGAATGCAGAATGATCAGCAAATGATTTGGCTAGAACCTCTGCCAAAACCTCCACTTTTGTGAAAAGGGCCATTGGGAGTCCTGATAATGAGATGTGGTTAGGATTTTGACATCTGCTCTTAAAGATATTACTGGAAGCCCTTCCAGGACCAATACTGACAGCTCAGGAACTCCTTTTGACTTGCCTTTCCAAGGAATCTTATGCCTCAAAGAAAGTAATCAGAAGATTTGTTTCCTCCAGAAAGCCAGGGTTGGCAAACCGAGCAAGACTGGTCTAGGGAGGCTGATATCCTTCATTCTACAACTTGTTTGTTTAATTGATAGCCAACTTTGCAAATTCTCTCTGAGCTGTTAAATGCACATGGAAAGATGCAGAGAGGGCAGCATACATGTGTGAATTACTGCCAAACATCTCCATATGTTGTGTCACACGTAACCAGTTTTCCTATGGAAAGGGATAGGTGAAAATGAGAACGATTTACTCTCACAATAGCCTATTTTTGCAAGGAGCATATGTTTAAAAATCTAGTAATAGTCATAACTCTGCTCAGTTTCATGTAACTTTGAGTTACCACATGGTATATCCTGGAAGACTAATTTTACTGTGTCTAATATTAGGACTACCTTAGCACTCTTCACTTTATAATGATCCTGTGAAAGAAAAAAAGGAATAAAAGTTAATAATTTATACATAAAAATTTAGACCATAATGGCACTAAAAAAGCAAAATGGATTTTGTCTCCATTGTCCCAAAGCATCGTTGTCCTGTGCATGTGTTCTTGGTGCTTTGGAAGCACATTAACATTTAAATTCTTGAGAGTTTACACGGTAGTGATTCCCTGAAGCAGTTACCCTACCTTTAAGCAGGCCTACCCTATTCCTTGGGAGTCATTTCAACAGTGGGAGAACCTGGGACTTTGTATAAAATAATCTTATGCTAAACCAGCATAATTTTATATTTAGCCATCCTTACTTAATTCTCAAGGCAGACAAGTTTTCTACTACGTATTAGTTTCTTGCACAGATGGACTCTCACTAGGGAGACTTCTTATAACTATTTA
The DNA here is from genome assembly GCF_028858775.2 of Pan troglodytes. NCBI lineage: Eukaryota > Metazoa > Chordata > Mammalia > Primates > Hominidae > Pan > Pan troglodytes. The sequence goes on along the minus strand of NC_072408.2, from coordinate 51,675,228 downwards.
ATATATATGTGCTTTTTCATTATATCCAGACTTATATTTGCTTATTTATTTCCTCCATATCAGTCTAATCCTGATGGACAAATGTAAATGGGAAAAAAATCAAGGTCATCATGATCTTTAATATTTTCATCTGTTTTTTGATCTATATGCTTATCAAAACAAAATTCTTATTTCTGTTTTTAAAAAGTATACTATTTTATATTATTCCCTGTAAGCATAGCTCTGACTGTATAGTTCTTCATATTATGCCTTTTAGAACTTGTGCTGTTAGCCTGATATTCACTTGTTAATTTAATCACTTATCAAATATTTGAAAGTCCCTGGGACAACAGCTATATATTTTTAATGCTTAGCACTCAGTAATGTTTTTGCATTAATACTATGTGCTAAGGAAATTCAGATTGAATAAGATGGGATCTCTAACCTGGAGGAATTTCATAGTCTAATGGAGACAATGGATATGTTGCATTTGTGCTGGGTCTTGAGTTATAAACAGGATTAAATCAAGGAAGCAGCCACTTCTCAGGCAAAGCACCATGTCCTAATGTTTCAGTCATCTCCTGAAATAACCCTTTTGGCCACCAGTATTTGTTTTTTTAGATGGCTGCTTCAGGTAAGGGGTATAGTACACACTCTGTAATATCTCTTAGGATATTAGAGACCCTCTGTAATATCCTAAGTAGCTCATATGGAGCTGCCACCAATGATTTACTTACCATTGATCTATCTATTCACTACCTCTAAGGAAGAATGGATACAGCAGACTTTCTATTTCAAGAGCATTTGATGAAATAAAAGCTTTTTTCAGGTGGCTCTGAGAATGGATTAAGAGAATCCAACCTGGTATTTGTAAGAAGATGTACCTAGAGCCTCTTCTAGGACACATTTGAAAGGGGGATATAAAATACAATAAAATAGTTGTAGATAACCTTAATGAGGCAGAAAGGCATAAACACAAGCCTTAAAGATCACATTAAATAAGCTGGCCAGTGTGAGCTACTTACATGTCCATATCTATTATCTATTGCTGATTTGGGGTTCTCTTTTAGGCCTGCAAATCTGTTTTCTCTTTCAATGAATTTGATCATCTTCTATCTGAACATCCAATAAGTGATTTCAGCTTTGCCTTTCTGCTTATCTTTTGCAACTAATCCTGATCCATTTTTCCTTATTGTTTTTCTGGTACCAATTTTAGTCTTGCTACATCTTATTGCTTAACTGTTTCAAGGGGCCCATAACTTGATAATGAGACAGGATCTGAGAGTATTGGAAGATTATTGTGGTTTCTAGAGTAAGTCAGCCCTAACTATGCCATTCCTGGGGGCCAGAGAGCAAAGGAGGTTCTTGTCAGGCACCAGTTATATCTTATCTCTTGTCTTCAGAGGTCAGTGGATAGACAGAGATAATCAACACACTTTAGTAACAAGCTTCCTTGCTCCTACTGCTCTGTTTTTTGTATATAATATCTCCCACCTGCAGTCCATTTTGCTCAAATGTCATCTTCTCAATAAATTTAGCCTTACCACCCCAAGTACAATTGCAACCATCCCCCTCTTCTGCTCCCACCTCCCACAGCACTCCCATTTGTCTTAGCAGGCTTAATTCTTTTTCTTTTTTTTTCATGTCATTTGTTGCCTTGTAACATATTATGGAACTTATTTATTGTGTTTACTGTTTAAGTATTTTCTTCCCACTAGAATGTAAACTCTGTAATTTTCGTTTGTTTTTATTGATGTAGCCCGAGTCTAGAAAAGTGCTTTAGCATGTAACAAATTAATTTTTTATTGGTACATAATAGATGTACGTATTTTCAGGGTACACATAATTGGATACATTCATATAATGTGTAAAGATCAAATCAGGGTAATTGGGATATATACCACCTTAAATATTTATCTTTTCTTTATGCTAGGAATATTTGAATTATTCTCTTCTAGCTATTTTGAAATGTACACTAGATTATTATTAACTATAGTCACCCTATTGATCTGTCAAACAATATGTCTTATTTCTTTTAACTATATGTTTAATTTTTAATACTGATTAAATATATGAATGAATAACTCCAATATCCACATCATTGCCATCATTCAGAATAGACTTATTTTGCATTCTTAATTCTTATTTCAACTATATATGTTTGCTAAGAATCTTTCTTTTAATCCAGTGTTACTGCAGAAAATGATATTTCTCTGTTCAGTATGAAAGGATTAGCTATCACAGTGAAAAAGAATATAAAGATATGTGAGAATGGCTTTGAGAAGCTAGAGATGCTAAAAGAATGTTAGATTTGCTTCTATACAATAGTACCCTCCAGGCAATAAAAGTATTTACCTTAGGCTCATGTTATCATGAGTATGAATTTTATTAACTTACTTATTATGTACAAAAGGAGATGACAGCATGCTACATCTGAAAGAAAAAATAAACTTTTGCCTTGTGTCTCCTCCAGAACAAAACAAAAACCTCAGTAACCTGCAGAACTTAAAGATCATTTACGTAAAAGGGAAAGAAAAAAGGTTCAGAAGCCTTAAACAGGCAAAGTGAAGCAGCAATATATTGCCATTCCTCAGTACTTAAGGAGAGAACTTAGAAGTCCTGTAAAATCAACTTCTCTGCATCACTCCAAGGAGATATAGTAGTGATTATAGAAAAAAATAGTTTTATAAATACAAATACATAGTTTAAGTCATTTCTTCTAAAGTCTTGGAAATTATATGCTAGATGAGATGGCTGAAAATTATATGAAATTGTGGAGTTACCTGTTTTTACATGAGTAGTAACCAAGCATGATTTTTTGACAGAAGGTTCACAGGCCTATGCCAAAATCTGATTAAATTGCTCAATTAAGTAAGAAGAGATGACAAACAAGAACAGCTGTAGGCCAAGGATTGGTCCACATGAGCTGTGCGCACAGTATGGATTCAGAGTATGGAAGTGTCCATCTAGGGAAAGTAATAATGAAAATGGTCACTGAAAGAATGGCCATTTTTGTTCTGCCACTTTTGTAATAGCCTAATATTTTTTAGTAGCACTCAAAATGCTAAGGTTTTGGGAAAGGCAACTTTGGATTTGGAGAGTGGTTAATTTTACATGAAATAATCTTGTTTGTTGAATTTCTTATGCTATTAAGCCACATAGCTATAAAGCAAAAATAAATTTTAGTATATTGTCTCTTCAAGCTATGCTTCTCAATGAAGGGTATATAGCAAATCATCTGTAGGAATTTAGAAAAAATACAGAGTTCTGGGTTCTACTTCATAGAACCCAAATGCCCTGGGGTGAGGCTCGGCAACTGTGTGCCAGGAGCATTGCTCAGGTGATTCTGATGCCTGTTGCTGACTTGTAGTTGCTACAGAAAGAGAACCCACTTAACTTCAGGTCTAGACAAATGGAAAATGTGGAGAAGAAAATAGAGGATAAGTAACTGTGTCAGTTAAACACACTTCTGAGATTTACAACTCCTTATTCACAATTCTGAAATCTTGAAAGCATTGAAAGCCAAAAAAGAAAAAAATAAGGCTTCATGAAACCTGCCCAGCCCTCATCCAGTTTCTGGCACAACCATGTCTGAACTGACATGAGGCTTTTCATGATCTGTATTTATCCCAACAAGTGTGAAGAGATACGTGTTTTGTTACAGAAGCATGAATGTATTTCTTATGGAAGTTTTACTTGATAAACTGTATATGTGCATTCTCTATAGAGAGAGATACATACATACATATATATAAAAAGTATATATGTAATATATATACTAGTAATATATATACTATATATAGTAGTCTATGCTAATATATATAATATATATATGTATATATATATAAGTCTATTCTCACACTGCTAATAAAGACATACCTGAGACTGGGTAATTTATAAAGAAAGAGGTTTAATTAACTCACAACTCAGCGTGACTAGGGAGGCCTCAGGAAACTTACAATCATGGTGGAAGGGGAAGAAAACACATCCTTCTTCACGTGATGGCAGGAAGAAGAAGAATGAGTGCCCAGCAGAGGGGGAAGCCTCTTATAAAATCCATCAGATCTCTTGAGAATTAACTCACTATCACGAGAGCAGGATGGGAGAAACCACTCCTATGATTCAATTATCTCTAACTGGTCCCTCCCATGGCATGTAGGGATTATAGGAACTACAATTCAAGATAAAATTTGGGTAGGGTCACAGCCAAACCATGTCTGTCTGTCTATCTATCTATCTATCTATCTATCTATCTATCTATCTATCTATGTATCAATCCTTTATCTATAAACTATATACATATAGCTGTATATATACCATTTTCTCTTCTAGAATCTAAAGAATTTTAGATCTTAAAGGGTATCTGGTCTCAATAAGTTTTGAATAAGACATGGTAGAGTTGTAGTAATGGCTTCAGTTGACATTTTGTTCTGTCCTACTCAGACGATTTGAATATATTTTACTGATTCTAAATTTTTTGAGGGCAGAAACTCTGTATGCTCACCTTATATAATAATGACCATACATATTGGGTCATTTAAAATAGTACCTCATCGAGGTCTCACAACAATCACGTCACGAATGCAGGGCTCACTGTTCCAAGGATGCGAGTCAATGAGCTATCACAATGCTTAGTGGAGGGGCACAGAATTAATAATCCATGAGTATTTAGTAAACTGAATATTGTTTTAAATTGAATTGAACTACTACTTTTTTTCTATAATCAATGTGTGCTGGTCAAAAAAACCTTAAATGGGAAAATATTTAATAAATACTTTTATAAAATATATAGACATTTTGTAAATCCTATGAGCAAATGTAAAAGGTCAAGGGATACAAATTTTATTGATGTATGTATGACCAGAGTCAGCTTTAAGCATTAAATTTAATGTATAAGGGTAGGATTGATACTAATCACACTTATTTTGATAAACACTTATTTTTATAAACTTCCCTCTAATGATATATACTCAATCTTAGAGGAGTATACCAGTAATGTGGGAAGTGGGTTTGGGATAAAGGGTGCAGGGTGGTCAAATGTCACCCTCACTCCTTCTCCATCAGTGAGGTCTTCAGCAGCTGAGCCAGTGGTCCACTCCCAGAACCCGAGGTCCTCTGCACGTGAGGCTTAGACATGTGATTCCTGCTCTGATTGCACTGCCTTTCAGGACCTACTGGATGCTTACTGTTTTCAGTGTTTGCATAAGGAGATTACCATTTTCCAAATGCTAGTATAAGCAAAGGGAGAAGACCAAATAAAATGGGCTAATTTGGCTGCAGTGCTAAATTGTTCTGTGCAAATCATGAAACTTCTCTGTGCCTGCTTCACCATTTGTGAAATAAAGATTGTAAAACTGGGGTGACACTGAATGGTAATGAGTACAAATGAACTGAAGTTTCCAAGAGTCCTTTGAAAGTTATTGTATATTTAATATAGGTGAAGTATTGGTTGAATGTACTGAATAAATAAAATGTTTTTACAAAAAATCTGAAAATATAAAATAATTAGTTTGAAAAAATATTACTTCATTAAATATTGTTAACATTAGTGAAATACACACATAATCCATTTGCTAAGAGCTTGGACTTTGGGATCAGGCATGATTGTATTTAATCTGCATCCTGGCTCTGCTGTACTGTGACACTGAACCAGCTATCAAGCCTCTCCAAGCTGTCTGGTTATATTTTCCTGTTCTATAAAATTGGGAACATAGTAAGGCCTGGATCATGGAAAAATATGTTAATTAGTTGTCAATAAATATATTGTAGGTCCTAAAAGGTACAAAGTGAACACTTGATTAGCCTTTCCCTTCTTCAGAGAAATAAAGGTAGAATTGAGGTATGTGTTGGGAGGGGAGACACTTCTCAAGTATAACCAGACTTAGAATCTCTAGGGTTTATTTGGCTGTGCACCTTTGAAAATCATTAAATATCTGTATTCTTTCTATAATTAATTATTTCTGGACTTTAAGAATATCTTTCTAGGACTAATGATGAAAACTTGAATTCTTTGTTAAAACATCTTGTGTTCTACAGTGCTAAAATGAGGGTGAGAGAAAGAGTATGGACAAATTGAACTGTTCCTAAGAATACAGTGGACAAGATAACCAGGAAAAAGCAACAGCAACAATTTCCCAATACAAAACACTTTGGCTATATAATTTTTTAAAATAAAACAGACAGATAAGAAAAACAGCAATCTTTTCAAAACCATGGTCTTTTGTACAAAAGTAAAGGATATCTTTAGAGACCAAAAATAAAGTGTGACTCAAACCCAGACAGGTAATGAGTGGGACTGTGACTGGCTTGAGGGCATCTGCCAATGCTAGTGACTTAGAGCACTTGTTTTTTCACTCATGTGAAACAAAACCCAAGGGCTCAGACGAAGCCTGTTGTCAAATCAGAAGCAACTGATATAAGGCCAGGAACCTTGAATAGCTACACTCTCACTGAAAAATCAAAAAACTACCTTAAATAAAAAAGGTGCTTTGGAAACTTGGTTGTCTTGTCAGAGATCCTAGAGAGAGGAAAACATGAAGTATCCCCTGAGAATTCATAATATTCTGTTCCTCAAGTGAGTTGATGGCCCAAAGTCTCACTACCTGTAGGCTTAAAAAACTCCACATAAAAATTTATTTTGGAGAGATCCCAGGTTGGAAGTTTCCTTAGTCCCTTCACAGAACGAAGCAAAAATTCTCTCTGAGGGAACACACTAACAAATCAGTCCTTAAAATATCTCCACAAATAAATTACTGATAAACATGACTGCATAATCAGAAATTACAAAACACAGAAACAAGTGTCATGAGAAACAGCAGTAAATACAACTAGCAGAATCAGACCCACAAAGATTTTAATTATTAGAATTATCTATATAGAACATAAAGTAATATATGCAAATAAATAAAGAGGAAATTGAAAATATGGGTGAGGAATGAAAGACTGAACCATTTGAAAATGACCCAAACAGCACTTTTAGGAATAAAAATTTTAAATGATTGAAATGAAAAGTTCAGTTGTGGGTTAAAGAGCATGTCAGAAAAAGATAGAGAATATGTTTAATATGTTTTTAAATGTAAGCAAACATTTATCATATTAAACAGCTACCATAGTGATTTCTTTCTGAAAAAGCTTAAGCAAGTGTTAATAAAAGTCAAATGGAACTGAAATTCTGGAAAAATTTCCATAACATTTGGGAAGGAGGGTTAAATAATCACAAATTTTTCAAATTGGTGGGAGTAGAGTGGTGATAGTGATTAGTTCCGTTTTGCTAATTTAAGTATGCAGAGTGAACTTTTTAGGGCAACTTCCTAGTGAATAGAAATCCAAACCAATATAGAAGAAAGGAAGAAATGAAATGAAAATAAACTCTGGGCTGGGTGTGGTATAATCCCAGCACTTAATCCACTTAATCCCAGCCTGTAATCCCAGCATTTTGGGAGGCTGAGGCAGGCAGATTGCTTGAGCTCAGGAGTTCGAGAACAGCCTGGGCAACATGGGGAAACCCTGTCTACAAAAGATACAAATATTATTCGGGCATGGTGGCATGGCACACACCTGTAGTCCCAGCTACTTGGGAGGCTAAGGCAGGAGGGTCACTTGAGCCCAGGAGGCAGAGGTTACAGTGAGCCGGGATTGAGCCACTGCACTCCAGCCTGGGTGACAGAGGAAGACCCTGTCAAAAATAAAATCTCAATTAATCTGAAAGAAAGCGCAAAGAAAAGTTTGAGCACAGGAGCATATAAAATGAAGTGGTAGAAAAAATTATGTTAGTAAGCACAATTAATGTAATTTTTCTGTTAAAGAGCAAAGATTAGCAGGCTAGCTTAAAACATTTCCATCTATATGCTGTGCATTAGTTTTCTACTGCTGCATAACAAGTTACCATAAACTTAACAGCATTAAACAAGACACATTTGATAGCTCAGTCTTCTGTAGGTCAAGTCTATGTGGGTTCCACTGGGTTCTCTACTTAGGTTCTCATAAATCTGAAATCAATTACTGGCCAGACTTGGCTCTTTCCTGGAGGAGCCAGGAAGAACCTGATTCCCAGCTCATTCAGCTTGTTGGCAGAATTCAGTTCCTTTTGCTTGTAGGGCTGAGGTCCCTGTTTCCTTTCTGGAAATGGCCCTGGCCACCTTAGATCTTTTCAAATTGTCTCTTCCATGTCAGCAAAGGAGAGCATCCCTGCATTGAATCCCTCTCTAGCTTCCAATATCGCTGACTTCTACTGCTTTTTAAAGGACTCATATGAGTAAATTAGTACCACCCAATAATCTTTCTTTTGCTGCTCATCATAGTCACAGGTTCCACCCAGAACTAAAGGAAAGAGGATTACACAAGAGCAAGGGCCATAGGAGGTCATTCTCGGAATTCCATCTCACATATACTGTTCTCAGAGTCATGTTTAAAACGTAAAGTAATAATGCCTGGAAAACATATGCCAGGAAAATACGACCTAAAACAAAGTTGATATAGTTATATTGCTATCTAGCAAAATAGACTTTTGACAGGAAACGAAGCATTTTTAGGATTAAAGAAAGATACTACATAATGAACATGTAACAATTTTAAACTTGTATGTACCATATAACATACTTTCAAAATTTATAAAGAATAAATTAGGCTGGATGTGGTAGCTCATGCCTGTAATCTCAACTACCAGGGAGGCCAAGGCAGAAGGATCACTTGAGGCCAGGAGTTTGAGACCAGCATGTGCAACATAGCAAGACCCTGTCTCTAAAATAAATAAATAAGTAAATAAATAAATAAATAAATAAATAGGCATGGTGACACATACTTTGTAGTCCAAGCTACTTGGAAGGCTTAGGCAGAAGGATTGCTTGAGCCCAGGAATTCGAGGCTGCAGTGAGCTATGATTTGTGTCACTGCACTCCAGCCTGGGCAACAGAGCAAAACTATGCCTCTTTAAAAAATAAAATAAAAGAAAGAATAAGTTGACAGAATATGCTAATTGTTAAATCCACCATCATAGTGCTTATGGTGGAAAAGAAAAAGCACTGAAGATGTAAGCATTAAGCATTAAGAATTTAGAAAAACAAAAGAACAGGTGAATCAGTCAAAAATATATTAGGAAGCAAATAAAGATATGAGCAGAATTAATAAAAATAAAGGTACTATATAGAGGATCGAAATATACAAAATTTGTTATCTGAAAGGCTAATAAAACTAACAAATGTAAGATTAATCAAGATTAAAAGAGTACAAATAAACCATGTGAAAAAAATAAACTATCAACAGATGCAGCAGAGATCAAAGATGTAACCATATGCTTCAATACAGAAAAATATCAGAAAAGTAAAATGAAAATATCTTGGATATGTAATTACATCGGATATATTAACAAAACAGCAGAAAATGAAACGGTTTGACTAAAACACTTTTACTTGATGTAATCTTAAAAATATGTCCTAAAGCTGATATTTCACTTATATCTTAAATAAAAGTATTTGGCTTTATTTTTAGACACTGAATGCTAAGTAGGATTTCTTTTTACAAAGGTACACATTTAGGTCATTGCTTTTAAATTTCTAAGTTTTCTATTATGAATATCACTGAAACACTCATTCCATAACATTATAATTATATCTGCTTTCAAGCAACAATAAAATATAGAAGCAATGCTTACTCAAACTTACAAACCATGTTACTGGATAGTTCCCTTACTTCTTAATCTTTCAAATTCTGAAAATGGTTATGGTTATGTCAGATGGTTGAGTTACCAGTCTTTTCTTGGACTTGCCATTTCCTAACGTTAGAAACAGACATCAAGCCTATAGTTATCTTCTGCACATTAGCCTACAGATTTGGGTTTGCCACCCAATAGAGCTGGCTGAACCATTTTGATAAGTGGTATTATGCAAACAATATAGCAGGCTACCTAGTGGTGCAGGACCTGGGAGACTGAGCTAACTCTTTTGGCTCCATCATTAGGGATAGCATGTAGTAGGCATTTCATTTAGAAAACTGGAATGCTGAGGATCTTTAAGATGAGATTTATTTTCCCTTTGAGAAAATATTTGCTTTTTTGTGTGTTCCAAGGGCTCCTTTGTGGATAATATTTTTTATGATCACATTTCTGAACACATCCTTTATTTTTCTTTCTATTAGCTCTCCATCCCTGTATACATTTTCAGAGCCGTTATATTATGGTATATTGTACATAATTACTTTCTCTAGTAATGATCAGTTATCCATGTTAACAAAGCAGAGAAGGTATGCATCCTGAAAGCTACTCATTCTTTCAGGCAAAAATAAATGCTCAATCATATAATATTGGGCTAATATTGTTTGATAATTTAGCCACCCATAAGGAATGGCATGCTAGAAGATGGTGTAAATTTTTTTTTTTTCTGCTGGCTTCTTGCTCAGCAAAACCAGTGATCATTCTCATTTTTTTCCATTTATTCTAAATTACAATTCAATGTGGTGGAAAGCAAATTGTACTGGGGCACGTCATATTTATTTTGTATTTGTTAACACACTTTTTGAAACTCTGCAGAACTTGCCTGGAAAGGTACTTTTTGATTGTGTATTTTTCTGTATTTGGATGATTCAGATGTCTTTCTCTAAATGCTTCTTTATTCTGAGACATGCCCAATTTCCTTACTTAATAATAAAGCAGTCCATCACTCATTGTAAATCAGTAGGGATCCAGCAATAAGGTGCAATACATCACAAAAGCAGGGCAGGCTATCATTGAGATAATAAGCAGATGCATTAATATTCATGCATTATGAAACCCTGGTTGTGCCTCTAAAAAGCTGTAGAATACATTCCAGGTTTAATGTTCACCAGTAGGTGTTTGCCAGTGATTTTAAGATACTTCTTGTGGCAATTTATTCAAGGCATCACTAGGTGATTTAGGAAACTTTCATCTGCAGTTTCCATTCACTTAACTGTATACTCAGGTAATGTTCCTCAGTGAGTATGCATAATCCTTTCTGGTTAGCCTTTGGGTTGTTCTTTATCTCAGTTGGAAGTGATATTGTGTAAGACAGATCATATATATATGTCTGTGTATGTGATGTGCTGTGTAAGGTTAGAATAGGAAGGGCAGCAAAAGGGGGGTAAAACTACATACATACATCCTATATAGTACAGTATTTACATAGTGTCAAAGACATGAAATTTAGATTTTGTTTCCATCTCAGAGTAATTTAAGTGCGTGCATAAGAAAATAATGCTATGCTACAGTGGATGCAAAATTACCAACAAAGCAGGGCCACCACAGAGGATGCTTGTATTGCCTGTTCCGTAAGAAAAGTTAGGACCTCAAATAATAAATGAGAAAAATTAACCAGAAACTCTTTACCTGTCATGATGATGTTGGGTTTATTACTGTTGTTAACATTCTGTATACATAGGATGGACACACACCCAAAATTCATTCAGATGTTGGGACCAGTGTTGTCTGACTTACCCCAAGAGGGTATAAAAAGATTTATTTCATAAGTAGTGAGGCTTTCTGGGGAGAGCATGGAGGCTCCCAGGCAAATCTGAAAATAACTTGAGCCAGGGCCAAGAAAGGAAACTGGTTTGGAATTTTTATGGTGTACTTGGAGTGAAACCAGGGTGAGGGTTTCCATACATGGTTTCAACTTCCTGCTGGTACCAAAGGAAGGGGCACCATAGTTTTCTTATCAGTTTTCTCAAGTGTCAGGCAGAAAGGGAAGAAGGAGGGGTGAGGCTTAAACGTTGTAAGCAATCAAACATCAAAAAAAATGGAGTCATTTTTCATACTACAGTTATGATGATGTTGGGAGAAACTTTGGGAAATATGACTGTAGTGTATTTGGGACTTTATATCAATATGCTTAGAAGCAGAGAAGTAAAATGAACAACTTGAAGAAATACTGGAGCCCTGTTGTTCACCTCACCTCCTCTCCAATTTAAATTCTGACATTTTCTGGTTGGTAACCAGTGTCTCATCACTCCTAGTCAGTGCTCATGTCCTTCATCATGATAAAGAGTCTTTCCTCTTGGCCTGTGTATGTGAAGATGTTCTCATTTTGATGTTGGCTTTGGCTATTGGTAAATCAGTATATCCTGAACCATATTCCATGGGCAGTAAAAGTTCTCAAACATTAGATCTGCTTTTACAAATTAAAAGAAATTCAATATCTTTCCATCCTGTCACTGAATGAACCACCATAGGAAATTTCAAAGCATACGTTAAATTATGGGTTTTCTTAATATTGAAAGCTTGGCATTAATTGGCTATACATACTGAGAAAGTGCCAAATACTTGCTTATAATTTCACCTAAAATATTGTTCCTGATGTGAACCAGTATATGACCACAATATACTGACCAATATATGACCACATTTTCCTCAATGAAATTGAATAAAATATCAACCAAGTCAGGAAAATAATATTTCAGTGATAGGGAAATTCTTCCCTAATTGTCTCAATTGACTTTCTTAGTTGCACAAGGAACTAAAAGAATGTTGGCCATGATGACAATTATACCAGGACCTTTATTGAAGTATTTAAAAGATAATTAAGGAAATCTATGAAAATCCTATTTCTGGTGGCATATTTTGCTGTAATTTTCATGAGATGGGAGACACTACCAATGTGGGACTATGGTATTACTATTATCTTCAAGAGAAGAGATGAAAAATCTACCTACTAAATGCTGTTAAAGAATACTTAGCAGCCGGGCTTGGTGGCTCACGCCTGTAATACCAGCACATTGGGAGGCCGAGGCAGGTGGATCACCTGAGGTCAGGAGTTCGAGACTAGCCTGGTCAACATGGTGAAATCCCATCTCTACTAAAAATACAAAAATCAGTGGAGTATGGTGGCACACACCTGTAATCCCAGCTACACAGGAGGCTGAGAGAGGAGAATCGGCTTGAACCCTAGAGATGGAGGTTGCAGTGAGCCAAGATCGTGCCACTGCACTCTGGCCTGGGCATTAGAGCGAGACTCCATCTCAAAAAACACACAAACAAACAAACAAACAAACAAAAGAAACAAACCCCTTAGCATTCCATTTATGAAACACTTTTCATGTTTCATTTATGTCATAAAGATAGGTAGTCAGATAAACCCAATGTTTAGTTTACCACATATACTGAATATTAAACAAAATGTTTCTTCAAAATTATCTCTCAAAAGAGCTGAAACGGTTTTATGTTCAAACTCCTACAGAATCTCCTATTACATTTATTTTATTTTGAACAAAGTTGTATTTGGGGAAGACATTAATAGAAAACATTGTTAATTAAAAACTGGCCTTAAATGTTATTTAGGTCATCTGATGGATACTGTTAAAAAAGGAAACAAGCCTCTCATGGAAATACTAATTATTTTGGGTGATATATGCTCAAATTTGCCAAAAATCTGTGTTATTGTAAATGGGCCTCTTAGAAATCACTTTAAATAACAATTCACAAATTTTTTTTAAAAATAGAGAAGTTTTGGCAATCAACCAAAAGAACACAGAGAACAGGAATCAAGACTAAGTGACATATCTAACTCTGAATCAGTCTGTAATGGAGGGTTCCCAAATGCAGTGACGATCAACTATGTTTCAAGACAATGAAAAGAGGAAACATGATGGTTACTGATCAAAGGCAAAGTTGGTAAAGGACAGTTCTTCAACGTAGGTGCCAGACTCTAAAAGCCCTGGCACAATGCGGGTAGAGTGTGCTGGCTGAGTGGGTCCTGCCACCCCTCGACATGAGCCTCTTGGATACAAAAAGTCTGGAAAAAACTCACATCATTCAGATGTCAATCAGTCCCAAAGGAACTAGCATGAGAATTTTGTTACCAAGAAGAAAAAAGGAAGAAAATAATAGGAAAATCCTGCAGAAGTTGGAAGAGTCCTCCACCAGAAAATGCTACCAAGGACGAGAGGAAAATGATGACCAAACATATTATATTGAATTTTTTAAAATTAGGGAAGTAATTGCCTTTTAAAATGAGGTTTCAAAGCAATGAGGTTTCAAAGCAATGGCATAAGAATTCAGAGAGGATGATGTGAGACAATAGAAGATGAAACAAGAGATGGTGGACTCAGGAAAGAAACATGGAAGAAAGAAAATTAGATAAATAAAGGTCAAATTGAAATCTCTACAAATATTACTTGACACACTCCAAAATCCTCAGTATAGATCCTAACTCAGTGAGCAGAATTGAAAGCTAATAAGGAATGTAGACACAGAGGACAGAGAAAACCAGCATGTACATAATTGTTGTCCCTAAAAAATATAACTAAAGTAATGGAAAATAAAAGTCATGGATTAGGATAAGATTCCAAAAAGACTGAACAGAACAAAGGAAAACTTGAATTCTTAGATTGAAAGGGCAAATCATGCCTAGAAAATTGACACAAGTCAGTAAACTTAGCAAAATTATTCTACTCAAACTATAAAAAGAATACTTTATAAAACTAATTTACCTGGAAAGATGGAAAAAAATAATTTCAGGTTCAGTTTTCTCACTTCTTAGCATCAACAATGTTAAGGCAATAAAGGAATGCCTCCAGTTTCTTAGGGAAAAAATGTGACCCAATAATTTTAAACTCAGCCTAATTATTGGCCAAGTGTTTTAAAAATAAGCAATTTGGTTGTAGGCTATATCGTTGTCTTACCAATTTAGTTTTAGGGTCAAGTTTAAAAGAAATACATAACACCCAATTATAAAGCAGAATGTAGAAATATTCCCAAACCCTAAGAACATAAAAATTAAATATAGTGTAAGAAAGTAAAATATTTTTATTTTCTCATTTTTTATAGATGAGGGGAGAAGATATCGTGATATCTTTATATCATGTGATATATCATAAGATATCATGTGATATCTTTATATATATCATCTTTATATATCAAGATGATATCTTTTATATATCAAAGATGATAAATAAAATAGGAATATAAGATATTCAAAGAGTTAAATATGTTAATAGGAAAAATAATAAAATAGGGTAGTGAAGGGGAAGAAGACAAAAGGGGAGGAAGCAGAAATAAAATTTTCTTGTCTATGTTCATAGTAGGGAGTAAGTAAAATCTAAATAAATAGAAAATATTAATACATGCCTAAATGAAGTCTAATTATAAAGATAATAATTAGAACAAAATAGAAACCTTTCATATTTTAGAAGAATGCACATAAAAAGGTATGATGGTTCTTTGATGCCTAGTTTGTTTATTTTTAACGTGAAGCCATGTTGAATTTTATCAAAAGCCATTTCTGCATCTATTAAGATGATCATGTGGTAACTGTTTTTAATTCTGTTCATGTGCTCTAGTAAATGGATCGTATTTATTGATTAGCATATAATGAACCAAATTTGCATCCTAGGAATAAAGCCTACTTGATTGTGGCGGATTAGCTTTTTGATATTCTGCTGGATTTGTTTGCTAGTATTTTGTTGAAGATGTTTGTGTGTATGTTCATCAGGGATACTGGCCTACAGTTTCTTTTTTCATTGTGACTCTTCAAGGTTTTGGTATCACAATGATGCCGGCCTCATAGAATGAGTTACGGAGATATTCCTCTTCCTTGATTTTTGGAATAATTTCAGTAGGATTGGTACTAGCTCTTCTTGTATGTCTGATAGAATTTGGCTGTGAATCCATCTGGTCCAGGACTCTTTTGGAAGTGGTAGCATTTTTTTTTTTTTTTAGATGGAGTCTTACTGTGTCACCCAGGCTAGAGTGCAGTATCACCATCTCCGCTCACTGCAGCCTCTGCCTCCAGGGTTCAAGCAATTCTCCTGCCTCAGCCTCCCGAGTAACTGGGATTGCAGGTGTGTACCACCATGCCTGGATTTTTTTCTTTTTCATATTTTTAGTAGAGACAGGGTTTTGGTATGTTGGCCACGCTTGTCTCAAACTTTTGACCTCGGGTGATCTGACCATCTTGGCCTCCCAAAGTGCTGGGATTACAGGGGTGAGCCACCACACATGGCCTTTGTTGTTGTTGTTGTTGTTACTGATTCAATGTTGAAATTTGTTTTGGTCTTTTCAGGATTTCAGTTTCTTCCCGGTTCAATCTTGGGAAGTTATATGTTTCCAGGAATTTATCCATTTCTTCAAGTGTTTCTAATTTTTATACATAGAAATGCTTACAGCAGTCTGTGAGGTTCTTCTGTATTTCTGTGGGGTCAGTGATAATGTCCCTTTTGCCATTTCTAATTGTGTTGATTTAAATCTCTCTTTTTAACTTAATCTGGGTAGCACTCTATCAATCTTGTTTACTCTGTTGAAGAACCAACTTTTTGTTTCGTTCATCTTCTGTATGGATTTTCATGTCTCAAATTTGTTCATTTCAGCTCTGGTTTTGGTTACTCATTTCTCCTGCTAGCTTTGGGGTTGGTTTGCTCTTGTTTTTCTAGTCCTCTAGGTATGATGTTAGGTTGTTAATCTGAGATCCTTTTAACTTGATGTAGGTGATTAGCACTATGAAATTTCCAGTTAACACTGCTTTAGCTTTGTCCTAGAGATTCCGGTATGCTCTTTCTTTGTCTTCATTTGTTTCATAGAACTTTTTATTTGTGCCTTAATTTCACTCTGTACCCAAATGTCATTCAGGAGCAGATTGTTTAAGTTTCATTTAATTGTATGGTTTTGATACATCTTCTTGATATTGATTTCTATTTGTATAATGTTGTGGTTTGAGAGTGTAGTTGGTATGATTTTTCTTTTTTTGAATTTGTTGAGAATAGCTTTATGGCCAAGCATATGGTTGATATTAGAGTATGTGTCATGTGCAGCTGAGAATAATGTATATTCTGTAATAAGAGCCATCTATGGCAAACCCACAGCTAACTTCATGCTTAAGGGGCAAAATGTGGATGCATTCCCCCTGAGAACCGGAACAAGACAAAGATACCCACTCTCACGACTACTATTCAAAATAGTACTGGAATTCCTAGCCAAAGCAATCAGGGAAGAGAAAGAAATAAAAGACACCCAAATAGGAAGAGAGGAAGTCAAATTCTCTCTCTTCTCAGACAATATGATTCTATACTTAGAAAACCCTAAAAGGCTCCTAAACTGATAAACAACTTCTGTAAAGTTTCAGGATACAAAATCAGTGTACAAAAATCAGCAGCATTTCTGTATATCAATAATGTCCAAGCTGAGAGCCAAATTGAGAACACAATCTCATTCACAATAGCCTCAAAAAGAAAAAAATACATAGGAATACAGCTAACCAGGCAGGTGGAAGATGTATCTACAATGAGAATTAGAAAACACTTTTGAAAGAAATCAGAGATGACACAAATGAATAGATAAACATTCTATGTTCATGAATAGGAAGAATCAATATTATTAAAATTGCCGTATTTTCTGCAGCAATTTACAGATTCAGTGCTATTTCTACCATTTTTCACAGAATTACCCATAGTCTATTCTAAAATTCATATGGAACAGTAAAAGAGCTCAAATAGCCAAAGCAATCCTAAGCAAACAGCACAAAATCAGAGGCATCACACTACCTGACTTCAAACTACACTACAAATCTACTGTAACCAAAACAGCATATTGGTACAAAAACAAATACAGAGACCAATGGAACAGGTTAGAGAACCCAGAAATAAAACCATACACCTACTACCATCTGATCTTCAACAAAGTTGATAATAATAAGCAATGAGGAAGGGACTCCCTATTCAATAAATCGTGCTGGGATAACTGGCTAACCATATGCAGAAGAATGGAACCCGCCCCTTCCTTTCACCATATGCAAAAATCAACTCAAGATGGATTAAAGACTTAAATATAAGATCTAAAACTATAAAAACTCTAGAAGAAAATATCGGAAACACCATTCTGAACATAGGCATTGACAAAAATTTTATGATGAAGTTCCCATAAGCAATTGCAACCAAAACAAAAATGGACATGTGGGACATAAACTAAAGAGCATCTGCCCAGCAAAATAAATTATCAGTGGAGTAAATGAACAACCTACATGATATGGTTTTGCTGTGTGCCCACCCAAATTTCACCTTGAATTGTAATAACCCTCACATGTCAAGGGAGGTGCCAGTGGAGATAATTAATCATGGGGGCAGTTTCCCCCATACTGTTCTTGTGGTAGTGAATAAGACTCACGAGACCTGATGGTTTTATAAATGGGAGTTCCCCTGTACAAGCTCTCTTGTTTGTTGCTATGTAAGTCATACTTTTGCTTCTCCTTTGCCTTCTGCCATGATTGTGAGACCTCCCCAGCCATGTGGAACTGTGAGTCCATTAAACCTCTTCCTTTATAAATTACCCAGTCTTGGGTATGTCTTTATTAGCAGTGTGAGAACAGATGAATACACTACAGAACAGGATAAAATACTTGCAAAATATCCATCTGACAAAGGTCTGATAGCCAGAATTTATAGGGAACTTAAATAAATCAACAAGCAAGAAAACAAATATATAATCTCATTAAAAAATGGGCAAAGGACATGAACAGACACTTATCAAAGGAAGACATACACATGGCCAACAAGCATATGAAAAAAAAGCTCAACATCACTAATCATTAGAGAAATGCAAATCAAACCACAATAAGATACCATCTCACACTAGTTAGAATGGCTATTAAAAAGAAAAAAAATGACAGATGCCAGCTAGGCTGCAGAGAAAAATGAATGCCTATATGCTAATGGTGGGAATGTAAATGAGTTCAGCCACTGTGAGAAGCAGTTTGGAGATTTCACAAAGAACTTAAAATAGAACTAATATTTGACCTTCCAATCCCATTACTGGGCATATGCTGAGACCAGCTCTGTCGTGGAGACCCTAACCCAGAGAAGCTAAAGGAATTAAGACAAAGACACAGAAACGGAGTGTAAAGTGGGAATCAGGGGGCTGACAGCCTTCAGAGCTGAGAGCCATGAACAAAGTTTGACCCACATATTTATTGACAGCAAGCCAATGGTAAGCATTATTTCTTTTAATTTTATTTTATTTTGTTATTTTTTTTATTATACTTTAAGTTCTAGGGTACATGTGCACAACATTAGATTAGCTAAAAGCATTCCTTATGGGAAACAAAGGGACAGGCTCTGCCTTGTTATCTGCAGCAGGAACATGTCCTTAAGACACAGCTCACTCATGCTATTGTTTGTGGTTTAGGAATGCCTTGAGCAGTTTTCTGCCCTGGGTGGGCCAGGTTTTCCTTGCCGTCATTCCGGTAAACCAACAACCTCCAGCTTGGGCATCATAACCATCATGAGCATGTCACAGTGCTGCAGAGATCTTGTTTATGGCCAGTTTCTCATGGCCTGTTTATGGCCAGATTTGGGGGCCTGTTCCCAGCAGGCATATGCCTAAAGGATATAAATTGTTGTACCATAAAGACAAATGCACATGGATGTTTATTGCAGCACTGTTCACAATAGCAAGATGTGGAATCAACCTAAATGCCTATCAGTGGTGGACTGGATAAAGAAAATGTAATACATAAATACCATCAAGTACTATGCAGCCATAAAAAATAATGAAATCATGTCCTTTGCAGCAACATGGATGCAGCTAGAGACTATTATCCTAAGCAAATTAATAAAGGAACAGAAAACCAAATACTACATATTCTCACTTATAAGTGGGATCTAAACATTGAATATATGGAGGCACAATGATGGGAACAACAGACACAAGGGCCTACTTGAGTGGGGAGGGTGAGAGGAGGGTGAGGACCAAAAACTTCCACCTATCAGATACTATGCTCACTACCTGAGTGATGAAATCACTTGTACAGCAAACCCCAGTGACACACAATCTACCCATGCAACAAACCTGCACATGTACTCCCTGAACTGAAAATAAAAGTCAAAAAAAATTTTAAAAAGGTATGATGGACGATTAAAGCAAGAAGAAACTATCTAAACAGCTTTATATGTGCTAATATTGAATGAAGTCAGTATATTGTTAAGTAGAAATAAATAAAATGACATACTATCGAATAAAATTTTATCTATTATGTTCATTAATATCCTTTATGTATATGCTTGTTTATTGATAGAATAACATTTGTTTATCTTAAATGATACTCCACCAATTAGTGGCTACCTCAAGAGTGACACTACATAGCCATAGTTATTTTTCTATTTTGGCCTTGTATCCCTAATAAATCAATATTTTACATGAATATCACATGCTTAGCATACAACTATATCAAATATGACTTTAGATACAGTATAGGTAGTACCTGCATGGGAATTAGCTTGTAATCAGGCTAAGAAGATAAGAATGGCAAAAGTAGAGAATCATACAGAATGTCAATTAATACTCAGTTTTGTCACACAAATATTTTACAAAGCCCTCTTAGACGACTGCAGCCTTCAGTGACCTCCTTCCTCTGATTTTTAATAGCAATTATAGACTGTATCATAGTTTAACATTAAATTATGTCTTTATCATTTTCTAATAGTTCAGTATATGATAGTCTTGTCTTTATAGAAAAGATTGATTGTCAAATCCTTTGACTCTAAATTCATTTGTGTGTTGTATTACTGATGTGAAGCAAAGTGATGGGATAGAAATCTCAGATACGAACAATAACACACCAATAATTATTATACCACCTGCTAATATACATATTTTGTGCTCATAGGTGATTAATAAGAAAACAAGGTGCAGAGAGGTTAATTACCTTGCCCTAAATTAAAAAAAAAAACCTACTAAGAAATATATTTACGGTTAGAACCCAGGCAGGCTGGCTCTGGAAATAGTGCACATAATGGTATAATAGATGTGTGACCTTGCTCTGTTATTTAACCTCATTGACTTCTCTTCCTCCATTGCTGAAAGGTGGAAAATAATGACTTACTTTACAAAGTTGCTGTGACTCTTAATAAGAAAAATCCATTAAGAGCTTTGTAATCCATGAAGCTGTATAGCAAATGTGAAGTATAACTCTCATCATTGCTATTTTCATGCTGTTGTTGCCTGGCATCATATAGGCTCACCTCAAAGGAAAGCAAAGATTTCACTTAGATTTCTGTAGAGATAATTGTTTTTTACAATCATTTACTGACTTTTAAACCTCAAAATGCATGTTTTTGCTCAGATTGCACAATATGTGTTCTAAAGTTATATTCTATTGAAAAAGATTATCTGACAAGCCATGATGCGGTGAGTGCCATAATGAGGTTCTGAGTTCTGTACAGAGACCTAGTAGAGAGGAAAGGGGAAGGGAAGGATTCTGAGACTCAAAGAGTTAAGCACATTTCTCCCAGCATAGAAAGATTTGCAATTTCAAATTCTAATACCTGCCTGTGAGAGAGGTATTCACAGGTTTTGTGTATTTATGCTACACAGAAACCTCATGGCATTGCCTTTAGTCTCCCTTTCTGGCATCTTTTCCCACAAAGACTGTCCTTGACCAACACCAGAAATGAATTTGATTTCTCTAATGCAGGAGATAATTGGATTTTTCTTTATGGAATGCATCCCTTTAATGACTGTGTCTGCTTCTGCCAATTTAGCTACAAGTGACCTGACATTGATCTGATGATATGACTTAAAATAAAGAGTTCGAGCTGGAGGTGGCAAAGATCAGCTGCCTGGCATCAGAAAGAATGGTTTTTTTTTTTTTTCTTCATCTAACCATTTTCCTGAGAAAATGCTTTATCCTTGAATGTCATTTTTACAAAACATGCAGCTGTAGTAATTGGTCATACAGCAGCAGATTGTCTCCTTCTAGAAAATATAATAAGTATTTCCCAGAAAGTGCCCTGGAGAAAACATTGAAAATTGAATAAAACCCACCCAGCAATCATTCTGTTCCTTGGAAATATTTATTACCATGTTGATTCTTTCTGGAACAGGATAAATATTGCCTAAGAGAATTAATTAAGTCTTTTAAAAGTCTGATGCAACAAGAAATATTTATTTACCTATTTATTCATGTAACCTTTAGGTTTTGTTAAAATATTTGACACTAGACCTGTTATTAAAGAAGGTTATAAAGGAACAGTGGCTGAAATTGTTGTATTTGGAAAAAACAGCAATTTCTTCCTCTAGAGAAGTTATGATATAAAGCTCTTTTTATACCTAAGAGTATGTGAGATTTAAATTTCTCTATTTTCAACTTTATTCTTTTTTTCCAGTAACAATGTAATTCACTTGATTCATGGTTAATTTTTATTCTATCATCTTCCCCTTACTCCTTTTGATAAGTATCATGAATCATTTTGATGGAAAATACAATCCATGGGCATTAGTTTGAGTGAGAAAATATAATCCCGTAATTTAAAAGGATCAAGAAGAAAATAAACAGTTGAAAAAATCATCGATGAACTAGTTTCTCTTTAAAAATAAGCAAAAAGTGTTTTCCTTTTTGAATTCTTAATATTAGTTGCATTCACATTTATATAGTGATTGACAGTTTAAAGAGAAATGAACTGAAAGTTTATATTAAAACCATGCATGATTGTTGAATCTTTTTTGATTCAACAATGAAGCCACAAATTATTGTAGGCCCTATGTTAGATAGAGCCTACATAAATCTGTAGTGTTACTCAGTGAAGGGGAATGGACTAACTTTGGTTTTCATCAACCAAGAGAATCTTGGGAACTCTATTCCTAGAAATGACATTGAGAAATAATATGAAGAATTAAAATCAGATTTTTCCTGAAAACTGGAATCCTTATCCACCATTCTGATTGTGTCACCTAAGTGAGCATGTGAAGCATTGACATGCTGGTGAATGTTTCCAGAGACCATTTTGGATGACCCTGCTTGAGAATTGATGTGCCTTCCACAGGAAGTCCGGTATTATTGAAGCGGTCACTGATCTAAAAGGACTCCCCACTGAATCACAATCTTTCATCATAAATGATTAAATTTCACCCATTTCAAGGCCACTGTTGAAAGCTATACTTAAATGCAATGATAAAGCTTTAAGCACAAGAGAAAAATTTATTTTAGTGGATGACAAAAATTCTCTCTTACTCAATGCAGTAAACCTCATTTCGTTTCTGTTTTCATAATTTTGAATCTGTCTTGTCTGGATTTGAACATTATTAATTAAAATCATAAGTAATGGAATGGTGTTCTCTTCTCTTGAAGGGAAGGCAGATTTTCTGGGAATGGGAAAAATGTGCATGTGTATAACATACACACACATTTATGTAACACTTTTTTAAAGGAAATTTATTCTCCATCCTCATTGGATTTTTAAAATACCTTTTAATAGATTAACTATTTATAATACTTTGGGCTTCTGCTGAAACCATTAATATGTGATGTGGTAGATGAGAAATGTACTTTGTTAATGGATCTTTAAAAACAGGCATTTATATCTTAATTTATTTTATCATTTCTTCTTGAACAAATATTTTGGTCTAGTATATAAAAATCCCTTTGACATTCTTAGAAGGGGTAGAAAGATCTTCACCGGCAAGGATTTCAAAGCCTAGTGAAGAGAGAAAAAAGCATGTAAGTAAGTAAAAGAGAAGGTAGAAGGTGATACATGACATGAGAAGGATGGGTCAAGAACCACAAGTTTTCTATAAGTGGGAGAGAACAGTGAAGACATCACAATAGTAATATGACTTACGCCTCGGAAGATGGGCAGAATCTGTGCAGGTGAGGAAAAGAGGAAGAACATTTTTAGATGAAGGCACAGAATTGTGGGTGAGAGAATGCTAGCTAATTAGAATAAATATGCTGTAGAACTGGGTACGAGTACTTTACCACACATATAGCTGGAAGAAGTAAGGAAGAGGAAAAGAGAAGATAATATTTTGATTAATGATATCGCTAAAAATCTAGACATCAGGGAATGCTTGAGTTTTGGATTTAGACAAACTTTAAAAGAATATAGTATTTTATTTGTTACATATGCTTTGTTTCTGTGGTACCGTCTTATATCCGGTAATCTTAATATTTAAAAAATTCTTAATATCTGACATGTTGAATGACTTTAAATGTACTTATTCTGTATGTACAGTCGAAGAAACTATTAAAGTTTTTAATTGAATGAAGTATATCCTAATTTTTGTTTCTGCATATGTTATAATGTTAAAACGTGTACTTATTCTGTTCTCAATAGAATGTAAATTATAGGCTTATAGTTAAATCTGATTTTAAGATTTCTGAAAGTGCTGAATAAGTTCCTTTCATTGCTTCAGGTCACTGATATGATGCTTCAGGACAAACCCTATCCTGACTGGGGAAAATCAGCAAGAGCTTTCTGGAAGAAAGGAAATGTTAGGATCACTTTATTCTGGTAGGAAATTGTTTCACTTATTTATTTCTGCCTTGCCTCATTCACTGAAGGACTTTAGTTGGATGTAATTTTCCTTACAATTATAGAATTCTATCTAGAGGGACATTTTTGGTAGCTACTATGCTCCATTAAAACCATTATCCTAATTATTTTATGAATTAATTTCTTCTTACATATTGTGTATATTCACATTTATAAAACAGAAGTTTTGCTAATATAGTGATAGAACTAAGATTTGACCAGAGGTAAGTTCTTGACTCAGCAAAAACAAGCTGTAATTTTCATCAGTAAAATCTGATAGATGAAACTGTCTCCTATAAATACTAAATTGCCTAGTATATTTGACAGGATATGATTTTGCTCTGAGAAGTGATAAAGAAAAGGAACCTCTTTACAAATCACATCTTCTACATTGGCATTTCTTCTTTATGTAGTTGCATTTAGCTCTCCAGCCCAATCTTTGCAATTAAAAAACAATCCATGTCTTATGGAACTTTGTTTTTTGTGAAGTCACCATTATTTATGTGTATGTGAACAAGTTCAAACAGAAAAGATAGGAATGGAGAGGCAGCAAGAAGGGCACTTTCACGTGGCTGTGGGACACTCCCCAAGCACAATGATTCTGTGTGATATAATATACAGTTGAATAATTATATAATCCCAAGAAAAGTTATGTAAACTAACACTTATAAATGTTCTACAGTATTTCCCCCTTATCTATGGTTTTGCTTTCCCTGGTTTCAGTTACCCTTGGTCGACTGCAGTCTGAAAATATTAAATGGAATGTTCCAGAAATAAACCATACATACATTTTAAATTGTGTGCTGTTCTGAGTAGTGTGATGAAGCCTCATACCCTCCCGGGAGATCAATCGTCTCTTTGTCTAGCGTCTATCCATGCTGTCGATGCTACCTGCCCTTTAGTTACTTAGTAGCTATCTCACTTATCAGATCTATTGTTAAGGTATTGCAGTGCTGTGTCCAAGTGATCCTTATTTTAGTTAATGATGGCCCCAAAGCACAAGAGTATTGATGCTGGCAATTTGGGTTAAGCCAAAGAGAAGTGATATGGCTTCCTTTAAGTGAAAAGGTGAAAGTTCTCTACTTAATAAGGAAAGAAAAAAGATCATACACTGAGGTTAACATATCGTATGCTGAGAAATATGGTAAGAATGGATCTTCTGTCCCTGCAGTTGTAAAGAAGGAAAAATGTTTGTGCATAGGATATATAGGGTTTAATACTATCCAGGACTTCAAGTATCCACTGGGGGTCTTGGAATGTATGCCCACCAGATAAGGGGGACTACTGTAATTGATTATAGCTGGCTCTGGTGTATATTATCCTGTATACCTGCCTTTTGAAACAAAAGAGAAAAAAATCTGTTTATTCTTGGATTTAATTCTGGCGGTTGATTTTTTTTTTTAATGCAAAAGCTTCAAAAATCATAGTAACTAAGTACTTGAGGAAAATATACACTCTATGTTATCTTTTGTGCTTTAGTACTATCATTAAATGTTGCTGGAGATATAGGACATTTTGAACTCAATTCTTAGCAGGTAAACAAAAGTGGATTTTCAATACTGTTATGAAAATGAATATGATTTTTTAGATGTGTATTCACACCTCATCTTCATGGGTCACATGTGGCCTATGGTACTATTTAACCTCCATCTTTTTTCCTATTTGTAGACTTCCCATATAGCTTTTCTGAATAATATTTAATTTAATGATTATAAGAAATATTTATTGATAGTATGTTTTGCTTGAGGCAGCAGGCCAAAGACTTTACATCCTATATCTTTATTTATTTAATCATGACAATCCCATAAGATAGGTGCTATTGTTATAGGCATAGTTCTCTGACTCCAGAGCCCTAGTTTGTAATTATTACACTAGGACTGCCTCTAGGAGAACAAAAGATACATCAGTGTGCAAATTTCCAAGTGATTAATGTTCATTCTTGTTTAGGTAGGGTGCTAAAGAAGAACATACAGTTGTTGGGAGCCCTCTTCCCTACAAAATTCCCTACATGGGTTTTAAAAGTCAGAATTTGAAAGGAGGTAAACTAATATCAAATGTGTTTATAGATGGTCTCTCTTAAAACAATATTTATTTACTATGTTTACACATGTTTCTTATTAGTGTACTGATACGGTCTCACTCTATGTCCCCACCCAAATCTCATCTTGAATTGTAGTTCCCATAATCCCCACTTGTCGTGGGAGGGACCCAGTGGGAGGTAATTGAATCATGGGGGCGGTCACCCCCTTGCTGTTCACGTGATAGTGAGTTCTCAAGAGATCTGATGGTTTTATAAGGGGCTTTTCCACGTTTGTTTGGCACTTCTCTCTCCTGCTGCCATGTGAAGAAGGACGTGTTTGCTTCCCCTTCAGCTGTGATTGTAAGTTTTCTGACGCCTTCCCAGCCATGCGGAATGGTGGGTCATTTAAACCTCTTTTCTTTATAAATTACCCGTTCTTGGGTATTTCTTCACAGCAGCATGAGAATGGAGTAATACATGTATCTTCAAAGGTAGCTGATTGATGACTGTTCTCTGCTAGTTATCAAGGTCACATGTATACTATTTGCAAGGGTAAGCCATGTATTCTATAGGCCCCTATGATTGTTGTCATTAGCTGTTCTTAATCATGATTGCTGTTTCAGAGGAGAGAAATCCATTAATATGATTTTTTCTTTGAACATTATCACTCAGGTCTATATATCACCAATGTCTTACAAATTTTTTTTTAATTTTTTTTTTTTTTTTTTTTTTTTTTAGACAGAATCTCACTCTGTAGCCCAGGCTGGAGTGCAGTGGCACAGTCTCAGCTCACTGCAGCCTCTGCCTCCCAGGTTCTAGTGATTCTCCTGCCTCAGCCTCCAGAGTAGCTGGGATTACAGGCACGCACCACCACGCCCAGCTAGTTTTTTTTGTTGTTGTTTTTTGTTTTTGTATTTTTAGTAGAGACAGGGTTTTGCCATGTTGGCCAGGCTGGTCTCAAACTCCTGACCACAGATGATCCACCCACCTTGGGCTCCCAAAGCGCTGGGATTACAGGTGTGAGCCACCACACCCGGCCTCAAATGGGTTTATTTTTAACATATGTGATAACATAGCCCAGTGGGTATTCTAAAACGTAGTTTAAATGTTGTAAAAATGATAATTTAATTAGTCACTGGCAAGTAGATAATATTCTTAAATAGAGAGCAACTAAAATTCACACTTTTTTTGTAGTTATTCTTTCTGTAAAATTATTAATAATTAGGCAATATATTAGAGAGATTGTTTTCACTGTTATATTTCAAAAGTAGTATTTCAAATCATTGCATAAAGTAACTGAAGAACAATTTAAATGCCACTTTAAAATTCTTTTCCATTTTATCCATTTCTATACATTTAGATTATCTTGACAATGGTATTCATGGTTGTAAAAAAGGAAAAGCTGATGGAAAAAGTTGAATATAGAAATTATGTGGGAAGTAAAGAAATCTTCCTTTTTATTCATACTTTTCGCATAAAAGGGATTTAGCAAGTAAAAAGGGCATTTGGGGTTTGGTTTTGTTTTGTTCTTTTAGCCCTAGGAGATAAAATACAAAACTCATTGGCAAGGTTTTAGATTAAATAAAAGACAGTATTTACATACTTTATGTCACCCACTCAAAAATGGGTATTTTCTTTTGATTTTGCTTTAGTTAAGGAAAGAGAGATTAGTGTGAAAAAAAAATGTATGGTGGAGAAAAAATTTTGCAAAGGAAATCTTTCTTAACTTGCAATGTGACTATGCACAGCAGTTTGAGCAGCACAACATGTAATTTTGTTCTAGTAAACATATCTCTTACCTACTTGTAGCTGCTTTAACTCACAAACACCTGTCAGAAACTGAGTTCTTCCTTAATTTTCAGTGATAGGTGTCTCTACGTTGAAGAAAATGGTTCCTATTTCTTTCTGCAGTTGTGCAAAGATGAGGCTGCTGTAGCACCTGGGCTTTCATATTGCAAGGGAGCCTAAATAGTGGCAATATTTGAAAGGCGGAAAGGGAGGAATATGTATAGATCTCTTCCAAAGCCCTTTTCCTAGTCCTTTTGATAATGAAAAAGAGTAAAGATCTAAGAATCTAAATGCTATATGAATGCCTTATGCTCTTCTATTTTTCAGAGGCGCTACCAACAACCATTTTCACTGACTTGTGTCTGAAGTAAAAGAACAGCTACATAAAGAACAAGTAATATGATATTCATGTTAGCTTCTATCCCCCTGATTTGTGTACTCTCTAGAGAAACAATTTGTATGCTTTTGAAGGGAAGAATTTTAGGATGATATTTCCCAAAGGCTTAGCTTTAAAAAAAAAAAAAAAAGACAAAATAGACTTCTATGATTAGTAGAGGAATTGGTGGAAGAAGGGATTGGGAGATCTAGTGGTCATTAGGGCTTCACAAATACTCCAGGTCTTCACCTTCCAGACACGTAAGAGGATTTCACCTTTCTCCCCTCTCTGATTACATGACTTGCCTTGATCAAGGCAAATGTAAATAAAATTGGCATGTGCCATATCTAGGTGGAAATATTTAATATTCAATGAGATGCACTGAAAGGAGCTCCTTTCTTTCTTTCTTTCTTTCTTTTTTTTTTTTGAGACGGAGTCTTGCTCTGTCACCCAGGCTGGAGTACAGTGGCACAATCTTGACTCACTGCAACTTGTGCCTCCTGGGTGCAAGAGATTCTCCTGCCTCAGCCTCCTGAGTAGCTGGAATTACAGGCATGCACCACCACACCCGGCTAATTCTTGTATTTTTAGAAGAGAGGGAGTTTCACCATGTTGGTCAGGCTGGTCTTGAACCCCTGACCTCGCGATCTGCCCGCCTTGGCCTCACAAAGTTCTGGGATTACAGGCATGAGCCACCGCTCTCAGCCAAAAGGAGCTCTCTTTTCAGTTGCAATTGTGGAAGCCTGTGTCTAGCTGGAGCCCTTGTCATTTGGATTCCCTGAATGACCAGGATAAAACAAGCATCCTTGATAACACTGCAGACTTGTAGTTTGAGTGAGAAATAATCCACTGAGATTTAAGGACTGTTTGATACTGTAGCATAAAATAACCCATTCTGATGTTTACAAAAAGTCATCCCTAGAAATGGGGTGCTGCCATAACGGAAAGCTGAAATTTGTGTATTAAGGGATGGGCAGCAAATGGCAAGGAAATTGATGCTGGAAACTGGAAAGATGGTAATCTGAGTATTACTGAGTATTATAGTGGCAAGTGTTATAGTATTTGAGTATTATAGTGGCAAAGCAGTTGGTAAAAACTGTGGTCTGTGATGACTTGGAAGCTCCAGGAGAAGTTGGAAAGCAAAATGTTCATAGTGTGTTGCTGTGTGTATCTGTGTACAGCAGTTGTGTACTCTGTTCCATCCTGGAACATAAAATCCTATGGAAATCCATAGGATTAAATTTTATGTTTTCTCTTTTGGATGTGCAATGTTGTATATTTTTTAAAGTACTTTCTCTACCAGTGTAATGGTGTGGATGGGGTATCTCTTAATCGTAATTATCTTAATTCTTAACTGGGAAGCAAATGTAGCAGCTGATATTTTTCCTGCTTTGAATATCATAGTTATTAAAGTTTAACAAAAGGAACTTAGTTGTTTACCTCTGACCAGAGAAGAGTTAATCAACAAATGATTATTATCTTAATATACATTAAATATGGTATGGAGAGTAACATAATAATCATAAAAATACAATAAGGTAATAAAAAGACCTAAGAATCAGGGGAAATGTCAGGCAGAAGAGTTTTGGTAATAGTATTAGTAACTAGTAGTTTGATGTCCTCTACAGAGCAACTCATTTACCATTATTAAGTGAAAGTGAATTATTATTTGTTTTATGAGCCATGGTTCAAAACTAAGGGATGTGGAGAGTGCAGGGGAGGGTTCATCTGAGACAAGTTGAGACCTGTGACAGTCCCCATTGATGAGCAGTCTCTTTCTGGGATTAGGCTGCTACCATTGCCCAGATCCAGCGTGAATTCCCCTCAGCAGTGCTGGTTACATAGTGCCAGCTCTTGTTTTCAAAATATCTTTTTTCTTCATTTCCCCTGCTGTCCAGAGCTCCCTTTGTGTGTGCCTTCTTTCTTTAGAATAAGGGATAAATGCATTAAATATATTGACGGTTGAAATGCTTTGATGTTTGTTTTTGCACCAAGGAAGTTTTCTGACAAACTAGAGGTAGAATCTATAGGCAGGTGTCACAGGTCAGATGAGTCAATCTCTGAATTAGTTCTCACAAAAGTTAAATAAAACCTGATTATAATGCCTGGGCATATGAGTGACTCGTATTCCAGAAACCAAAGAGGAACCAATGTCTCTATGTGTAAGCTGGACAAAGCTTTGCTATTAAGTCAGAGAAAAATACGTGCTTACCTTATTTATATGTTTGTTCATATTGATATCTTTCAATTGTGTTAGTCCTTCTGGGAATGTAATATGGAACAAGAAACATACACCCTGATGAACAGAGATGCAACAATTGTTTAAAAATACTAGCAAACCAGGCTGGGGTGCAGTGGCTCATGCCTGTAATCCCAGCACTTTGGGAGGACGAGGTGGGCAGATCTCTTGAGTTCAGGAGTTCGGGACTAGACTGACCAACATGGTGAAACCCCATCTCTACTAAAAATACAAAAATTGGCTGGACGTGGTGGCACATGCCTGTAATCCCATCTACTCAGGAGGCTGAGGCAGGAGAATTGCTTGAACCTGGGAGGCAGAGGTTGCAGTGAGCCGAGATTGCACCACTTCACTCCAGCCTGGGCGACAGAGTAAGGCTCCGTCAAAAAAAAAAAAAAAAATACTAGCAAACCAAATTCAACAGCACATTAAAAAGATCATGCACCATGACCAAGTGGGATTTATCTCTGGGATATAAGGGTGATTCAACATATGTAAATCAATCAATGTAATTATACCACATTAGAGTAACAGAATGAATAAAAACCACAGTTATCCCAATAGTACAGAAAAAGCATTTGACAAAAGTCAACATCTTTTCATGATAAAAACTCTACAAACTTGGTATAGAAGGAATGTACCCTCAACACGATAAAGGTCATACATGAAAAGCCCACAGCTAACATCATACTCAATGGTAAAACCTGAAAGCTTCTCCTCTGAACATGCCAAGGTTGCTCACTCTCCCCCACTTCTTTTCAACATAGTACTAGAAGTCTTAGAGCAATTAGGCAAGAAAAGGGAAACAAGTCCAAATTGTTGCACCCAGACATAGAAAGACATTTAACCTATCAGACATATGAGACATATTACCTATCAGTCATTACCTCTGTAGTGAAGTCTCCTTATAATCTCCTTATAATTCTATTCTAGAGCAACTATCATTCAGTGCTTCCTGTATTCTTGGTACTGGGCTTTTCACATTCGTTGTTTCCTTTAATCCGCACTGCCAGTCTTCATGGTAATTATCATTATTAGCTGTATTTTAAAGACAAAAATCTGCTGTTTAAGTTGCATAGCTAGTGAACCTGGGAATCTAGTGTGGGCAGAGCTTGCACAGTTCTGCACTGTATGGCTACAGTTATTCTAAGATTTTAAGATACTTAACATATTTAAAAATGATTAATCATATTTTCAACAAATGTATTTACTATAACCCTTTCTCTCTCCTTGCAAATGAATTTGGGTTATGTAAAGGAAGACAAAATATCCAGGAAACCCTTGGAGTTTATCTGCTTATGTTCTATTACCCTTTTATTATTGACAAAGAAATTGAAACAAAAATAAGTTACTTGTCTAAGCACAAAATTAATGTTTCTGTGGCAGTGAGCACCCAGGACTACTGATTCCTGGTCTAGCAGACTTTTGACTATTTCACATTACCTCCCTATATTCTTTGTTGTTGTTGTTGTTTGTATGAAAGAGTCAATAAAATTGAAACTAAAAGAATTTGCTGACGATTAGATATATTGAGATAACAACTCTTTTAAGTCAGTAGTAACAATCAGAACATTCTGTGTAGTTTAACTTGATATAATTGTATATCATTTTCTCTCAATTATGGAGGTTAAGCAAGAAAAAGATGTACAGTATATAGTTTAATTTTCCAGTAAAACATGATGTATTACCAGAAACTTCACTTAATTTCACATATAAAAAGGCAATTGCAGTTATTTTTATTTTGTTTATCTTCAGGGTTTTCAAGGGCTTAATCTCTTTAAAACATATTTGCAAGGTTGAAATTAAATATTATAGTTGATGTCCTAAATGTTGGCTATATTAAGCACAACAAAAGCCCAGCATTTTATTGGGGACACTAGAAGTAATAAGATACTACACATTATAGCTACTCAAATAATAACTGTACTCCTTGGAAAATAATGAGTTCATTGTTCCTGCCAAAAGCATCTACTAGGGAGATAACATTCCAGCATTGGTTGCAAGAACAGTTGGTATCTAAAGTTCTTTGCATTCTAAAATAATATAATTCTGGGTAGTCTATTTCCTTGTCTAAGGTCATCTATGTGTTCAGACAAACATGAAGTCTTCAGTATAATGATTAAAACAACTCAAAGTAACATCCTAAGAAAATGTTAAATTAGTTTTAGCATGCTCATTCCATGGAACACAATCTAGTCACTATCTTTCCACTATCTTTGGAAAGATATTTAATGACATGGGAGGTGGAGAAAAAAAGATACTAATGTAGGTATCTTTAGAAAACAGTGTGTTGACTGGGAATTTTAAGAATTAATATGAAGGGAACTAGACATGCACAACTGTATTCTAGTTGGTAGAGTTATTTCTCATGGGGTTACCAGTTAACAACTCTGAGCTTGCTTTACATGTTTGCTAGAATTGATTGATGAGTAAATGAATGGTAGATGACAGAATCCAGATTTCTCACTGTCAAAGACTGAAGTTAACAGAGAAGCAAGGGGTTGGGGACAAACTATAATCAATAATGTGGTACTGGATTAGAGACAGAGACATCAGTATGAATTCATGTTTAGCTTAATACATAGAAAGATGGATAGTTACAAGGATAATTTTAGCTATGTTTGTATATAGCTCATTCTAACATAGAAAGATGGATAGTTACAGGGATAATTTTAGCTATGTTTGTATATAGCTCACTCTATCTGCTGAGAGAGCTTAGATAGAATAATACCTCAGTGGTAATAAGCACACCCACTACCAAGATCTTGGTTTCTGACATCATTCTCCAATAAAAGGAACCAGGGCTCTTTGGAGAAATGACTGATTCTAAATCTGGGGTAGAGAATATAGATGATCCTGCAGCATCGTGTCATGCCAGAAAGTAAGGAAGTGTTCAAAAAACAGAATGATGGAGCATTTCAAAGGGATGCAAGAGTCAACCCAAAAGAAGTCTCAATGGCCAAAGCTAGAGAAATTTGGTCAACAAAATGAATTACATAGTATTAGATTATAACCCAAACTATCAAGTACTCATGAGTTCATACTTAGATAAAAATGATTAAATAAATAAGTAAATTGGAAAGAAGAGACAAATCTCCTGTACAGAAGAATTTACATAATTTATGTAGATATTCCTGTCCTCAAGATGGTGAAGCTTAACTCCCCACCCCTTGAGTATGAACTGAACTTTGTGACTTGCTTCCAAAGAATAGACTGTGGAAAGTGGCGGAAAGTAGCTTTACAGTAGAGAAATCTGACAAACATTACCTTGACCTTGTGATGAAACTTAAAGTTATCAGTGATAAGTCCTGTTGATAGAATGTAGGTTATACATCTGTACCATAAAAATGCTGTACCATTATAAATATTTTATATCTATTTGGGCCCAATTTTTAAAATACTGTATCCTAGTTAGAATAGAAAGATAAAAGAGAAGGCCATCTAAGGGGCCTTCTCCCAAATTATTCATTAATGTTCAGTTGTTTATAGCAGATTTTGTTGTTGCCTACTTATGCATAAACCTCAAGGCTGTAGCAACCACTCTCTTATAGCCAGTGTGTTTGCCCTAGCATAAGCTTCTAACTATGGACTATTTCTTTACTGATATCATTCAGTATAGGGATAAATCAAATGTGCAAAAAGTTAGAATAAATTTGTGATCTATAGTTGATCATGTCTTCCTCATGAGCATCCACCTAGCTTCTATAATGTGGGATATAGGGGTTCATCACAAAATTTTAAATTAGTAATTAATGATATCTGTGAAACTTTTGTCTAAATGGTATCTTTCAGAGAACTCAGTCTTATTTGGTTAAGTCTATTTTGAATAAATGTTTAGTTTTTTAGATCTCCCTCTTTCTTTTTTTTTTGAGACAGAGTCTCACTCTGTCAACCAGGCTGGAGTACAGTGGCATGATCTCGGCTCACTGCAACCTCCATCTCCCAGGCTCAAGCAATTCTCCTACCTCAGCCTCCCAAGTAGCTGCGATTACAGGCATGTGCCACCACACCCAGCTAATTTTTGTATTTTTAGTAGAGACGGGATTTCACCATGTTGGCCAGGCTGGTCTTGAACTCCTGACCTCAGGTAATCCGCCCGCCTTAGCCTCCCAAAGTGTTGGGATTACAGGTGTGAGCCACCGTGCCTGGCCGATCTCCCTCTTTCACTCCATCTTCTTGACTTCTTTACCTTACTTTATAATGATGGAGGAGGGGAAGTCTGTGTATCTTTGATGGTCTCAACTGTTCATTTAGCCTTACTCATGGACAGTGATGGTTGAAGTCCAGCTTCCTGTTTGATCTTTTAATTCCTAGCCTTGTGTCTCTGGTCATGAATTCCACTCACCTACCCCTCCCTTCAGGTTCCCACAGTCCAGGGACTTAGTCTTGGACTGCTGGGACCTAAAGGGTTTTTGAGTCCAGGCCTTTACAGTCTTCTCATCACCTTTGCATCCTCTTAGTGAATGCAGGAACTTCTGGGTCATCTGCAGGACTTTGTGGCATTGGCAGAGAGAAAAGGAGGGCATCCGGAGCTTTCTCAATCTCCTGTGCCTACCTATATCCATTTACAAATGCCCTAGACTGTGATAATCATTCTTTTATAGGAAAGACCTGCCATCTCCCTTGGGCTACAGTCAGAGAAGCCCTGATGCACCTTGAGTGCCTTCATGTGAATCTTGTCACTTCTACATATCACCACTCCCTCCTTAAAGTAGATGCTGGTGGTATAGGGGAATAAGATCCTTGCTGTCTGGCTTTCTCACTCTTCTATCCCTCTTTTGCTGCCTCTAGGTGGAAGGGAAGATTTCCTCCATTTTCATGGGCAGGAGTTTCTTTTACATTGTGTCCATCCTGCCTATTCTCTCCACCTCTGTGGTCAGGTCAGTCAGGCCTCTTGATATAGTAGCTCTGAGATGTTAGAAATTAGGAACTACCAAGGAATAATGTATTGGCTTAATAGTTCCAAAACAGAATCCCCATTACATCTCTATAGCAAGTAGTGCTATAATGCCACAAACTAGGCTTTCTAGCAATATAATCTTTCCAGAATGCTACATTCTCTAAATCACATGTTTTGGTGGTTATAGATCCAGGAAGGTGTTGAAACTATTTAATAGTAAGTGTGAACCTTGATAAAAAGTCATAAACCAAGAATTCAAAAACTTTTCCTTTTTTTTTTTTAGTGCTAGTCTTCTTCTTTTAACTTTTATTTTAAGTTCAGGGGTACAAGTGCAGGTTTGTTACATAGGTAAATTTGTGTCATGGGGGTTTGTTGTACAGATTATTTCAGTCACCTAGGTATTAAGCCTAGTATCCGTTAGTTATTTTTTCTGATCTCTCCCTCTTCCTACCCTCCACCCTGCAAAATGCCCCAGTGTGTGAACACATAGATGCATAGAAGGGAAAGATTTTTTTTTTTAACCTTTCTTTTCAGTCCTCAGTTCTTGGGCCATTCCATATGAATTTCTTTACATGAAGTTCTCCTTTTTCAGCATTATCATCCCAGTGTTTCTGTAGATGACTTGAGCCTTTCCCCCATACCAGACCTTACTCAACCCCCCAGACCTTACTCAACCCCCATACCAGACCTTCTCCCTTCATGGTG
Source organism: Pan troglodytes (assembly GCF_028858775.2). NCBI lineage: Eukaryota > Metazoa > Chordata > Mammalia > Primates > Hominidae > Pan > Pan troglodytes. The sequence continues at coordinate 51,638,984 of NC_072408.2, read as the reverse complement.
GCTTCTACCTAGATCATCATTTGGAACTAGATCCCTCAGTTTGTATGACTATTTGATGGAGTCTCTTTCTTACCCCCAAAGTAGAAATTTACTTATTTTGTACACATGGTTTCAAAACAAAGGCTATTAAGAGTATTCTGCTTTTCTCCAAATTGGCACTTCCTTTGCTCCTAAGAATAGGCTGCTCACATTTTAAACCAAAGCACCCTCTTCTATATAAACTATGAGTTTTCCCAAGTTTTAGGGTCCTGTTTCCTGCTATTCAGATTGGAGTTTCACCTCAGTTAACTAACTCAGCCAACCAGAGCTTATACAGGCTGACTTGTGAGGTCCTAAAGCAAACCAATGCAAAAAACAGAAATTCAGGTCAATGATAAGCAAAAATACCAAAGCTGCCAAGAGAAGCTTCTGAAAAGTATAATCGTTTGCCTCATTCTGCCAATTGGCTTGGCCCTTCCAGAAGATAAAGAATTTCTGGGATGTGATCCATCATCCTGGCTGTCAATCTACTGCACTTCCATATTTTGTTAACTCTGTGTGGGCTTTTACTGTACTCTCCTTTTTTGGTAAACATTCTTCCCCACCATGTCCTAGCCCTTATAGCTTCCCTTCTAATATGAAGAAAAGACCTTTAACTTCATTCTCATTCCATGTTTACCTGTCTCTGCCTTGATTCTCTTACACACACCCACACACACACATGCACAACCTCATATATGCACACACCCAAGCATGCACATACAAACATATATTGGATTGATTATAAGCCTTGATTCACTACAGTTTTAGTATTAGCCCATGCAAGACCATCTTTTATCTATACATCTTTGTATCAATATTAGGCGTTAGAGATTTTATTTGTTAATCTGCCCAAGAACCCAAAATATACAAGTTCTTTAAATTAGACCTTTTTGTCCCATCTATACTTAATCTGCAGATTCATTGATGACTCTTCTCTACATCCTTCATCTGTGCCAACTCTAGCACAAAGGGGAATCAGGGATGAGTAATGATTTTTTTTTTTTTTAGTTTTTCTTTGCTTTCTTTGTCTTCTTGTTCTCCTTCTCCTCCTTCTCCTCCTTCTCTTCCTCCTCCTCCTCCTCCTTCATGTTAATATAAAAGGAAATTACCTTTGGCAAAATGCCAAGTATTGGAAAGCATGTGAAGCAGGATGTGAAAGTCACTGGGAGCTTATTTTTTGTCTCTGAAACTCTATCGCCATGTAAGTGTGGTCCCCCAATCGCTTGATCTGTAAAGCAGGTTTTGCTTTTGAATACCCTTTTAGTAAATAAACTACCCCAGAGGCAATGAGATTTTGCTATAATATATCAGTGAGTGCAGGTGTCATTGTATGGTAAACTGGTAATTTAAAAAAATCACCATAATTTTGCTCTCCCCAAGCCCATTCATTTCAGTCTTCCTCAGCTCTCTTCCCAACCTCCCCGAAGCCGTGTCTGGAAAGCCTGGGGTAGAGAGACCACAGTAACTCCAGGCTTCTATGCAGCATCTGCCCTTTTCCCCTTCCATAAGGAATGAGAATGCTGAGCTCAGTGCCTGCAGATATGCATGATTTATTCATACTTGCAGTCTTGATGAGAATCACTGAATGCTGCATTTTCTTGATACAGTATTTTTATGTGTCTTCATGTTAGAGTGGCAATTTGGGGTAAAGAAAGGAACAAAGACTATATGTCAAAGAAAAATACTTAGTATACTTTATTCAGTTGAGAAAGAACATACAACTTTTAGGTTTCCCCTCACACTTCTAAAATATAGTTGGCTGGGATTCTCTTGTAATATACCATGAAGTAACATAGTGCTTAATGAAATGAAATTTGAGTATCACAGAGAGGAAATGATGAGCCAAGAAACTGCCATGAAACTACATTAAAATGTACTTGGCATACATCTGAATTACCCCAGTTGCATTGCAAAAATAGTGCAGTGATACAGTTTCTGGAATTAAAGGACAGCATGTTGCCAAGGTTGAAACTATCAAAGGCAACTTAGTATGTTTTTTTCTCTATGAATAAATGAACGGATTTTTTTCCTTTTAGCATAAGATGATTACATATAGAATCATATAATCTGAATTCTAATTTCACACCTACATTATATGAAGATACTTTTATCATTTTTCCCATTAAACAATTTTAGTATATAAACATCTTAATCAGTGACTTTACCACAGTATATTTTTTAATGTAAAATATGGTAATGCCAACTGCAGGTCTCTGAGGTTAATGAATTGGACACTTAGCATCATTGCTTCTTATAAATCTGTCCTCGCTGTAGCAGATTCCAGTTAAGCTGTCCATGATTTTCTGCACTATGGAAGTATTATTTAACAAATTTGTGTCCACAGTGGATTAAAGTTACTGGACTGGGTTTGGAGAAGGAAGGGTACTAACATCTCTGAGACTCTCTACTAAGACTGGTGTCTTAAATATATACTCACACTTAACTTGTAACAGCCCTGTGAGATAGATGTTACAATCACTGTTGTATGAGGAAGAAACTCAATTTATCTGACTAACACCGCAAAAACAGTTTTAAACACCCATACACATGTTCATTTCGCCCCATCATGCAGCTTATAGACTCTACATTTACATGGCGCTCTAACTGTTTAATAAAATAAATAGCAAAAATTAATACAACTCCTGAGGAAAGCATTTTCCCCCTTTGGGGGAACCACCATGATTTCTTAGAGAACCAGGCAGAATTGCTACCACTATTTATTTAGAAATTTTTCTTCTTGCACCTGTTTCACAATCTGTTCAGGTCTCATGGCCATCTTTTCCATGTAAGTGGTTATTGACTGAGAAGTCATCTCTCTGGATAAGAATGGGATCACTGGGGCAGAGATAAAGGTCACCAGAAATGCCCTTGAAATAGCATGGTGATAGAATTAATTATTTCTTTTAAATAAGGTATAATAACCATTAGACCTCTGGGTTCAGTATCATAGCTTCTCATCTATCCTGAAGTAGGGAGAGTTTACCTCATTTATATCCCAATAAACTATAAATATAAATATAAATATGTGTGTGTGTGTGTGTGTGTACACATATAATATACATGTTGTTATGGGCTGAATTTATATCCCCCAAATTCACATGTTGAAGTCCTAATGCCTCAGAATGTAACTGTATTTGGAGATTGGGACTTCAAAGAGGTGATAAGGTAAAATGAAGCCATTAGAGTGGGCCCTAGTCTGATATGACTGGTGTCTGTATAAGAAGGTGAAATTAGGATACAGACACACACAGAGTGTAGATTATGTGAAGACACAGGGCAAAGACAGCCATCTATAAGCCAGGGAGAGAGGCCTCAGAAGAAGCCAACCCTGCCAACACCTTGATTTGAGGCTTCTAGCCCCTGGAATGGAGAGAAAATAAAGATCTGTTGTTTAGGCATCTAGTCTGTGGTACTTTGTTAGAGCAGCCCTAGCAGGCTCATATACATGTGTAATATAAATACAATAAAAATTGGCCCAATTAATCCCAATCACCAAAGCAACAAATTTTTTTTTAAAATAAGGAGTCAAGAAATACAAGCACAACTTCATTTCATGGATTTTCACAAAGGCAATTTCTAGGACCTGCATGCCTTTGGCTCAAGACATGGCTTAGGATTGGACTTGTTATGCTTTAATTCCCACATATTCACTATTTGCATTACAGGGTCATAGCAGTAACTTGATTTGCAAAAACATGACCCTGGGAACTTTATTATTTGCAGTCACGAAAGAAAAGATTCACCCTGCTTTGGGAGTCCAAGGCAGGCAGATTGCTTGCGCTCAGGAGTTTGAGACCAGCCTGGACAACATGGCAAAACCCCATCTCTACAGAAATTAGCCGGGCATGGTGGCATGTACCTGTAGTCCCAACTACTTGGGAGGCTGAGGTGAGGGGATCACTTGAGCCTTGGAGGTTGAGGCTGAAATCATGCCACTGCACTCCAGCCTAGGTGACAGAGAGACCCTGTCTCAAAAAAGATTCTGTCATATGTAGTCTATTACACTTACAAAAGCAAGAAAATGGATTATTTGATTTTACTTGCAAGTTGGAACAAAATGGGTTTTGGGGTTGGCTAGACAGCTCTTTCTGCCTAATCGTGTGGTAAGGCAGAACAAACTTTACTGAAAAGAAATCTCATACTTCTATATTTGAACAATAATTTTATTTTATATATGTCGCATTTTCATAGTGCTTTACAATGTAGAAAGGTCCTTTTTGAGCATTGTCTCTGCTTCTGTGAAGCCTTCCCAGGCTCCTCCAATAGACTCAGCACCATGTGATTTCAAGTCCCTGTCGTACAGCATTCATGGCACTGTAGTTGTTTATTTCACATGTTGATCTCCTCAAGGGCAGTGACTAAGCCTGTTCAGATTTCTGTTCCCAAGGCCCAGGATAGATTCTGCCACACAGCATGTGTCTACTAAATGTTTGTGGAGCATCTTATGCCTTTCCAGAACTACTATTTTTATAGCTGAAGAACGTGAGATCCAGAAAGTTTAATTGACAAGATGACTTAGAGAGAGACACAAAACCTGGAGGTTAAGGGTAGGGTGGGTTTGGGAGGGAGGGAGTGATAGGGGAGAGTTGGCAGCAGTCAGAGGTTAGATCATCTCAGGTGAAAAAATTTTGTTCTAAGAGAGATAGGAAGTGATGGACAGTTTTAAATAGAAGCACAATATGATTTCAATTACATTTTTAAAGATTGTTCTGGCTGCTGAGGGAAGCAAGAAGACCAATTAGGAAAGAGGGCATTGCAGTCACCCCGAGAGAGATCATGGTGACTTGAACTATAAAGGAAACAGAGGACATGAAAAAAAGTAGATAGATTCTAGAAATGTTTTGGCAAGAAAACTTTGCTGACATTTTGTATGTGAGGGGCCTAATTATAAATTTGACAAATAGTTTTTACCTGTTAGGTGTCAGTGACTATTTTAGGTATCGAACATATGTGGAAAAAACAGATAAAGTACCTTCTGTCAGGACCTGCAGTTTACATTCTGGTGGAGTTATACAAACCTAAATAAATAAAAGATCACCAGTCAATCAATAAATCCCATAATGGCATATGTCATAAAGAAGATAAAGCAATGTGGTGATCTGAAGAGACCACTTCAAATTATGAGCCAGGAAAATTCCCATGGATACCTGATCAGAGAACTGAATGACTGGAAGGAATGAGCCATGTGAAGGTCTAGGACAAAGCATCCCAAGTGCAGTATATAGTTAATGCAAAGGCTCTGGGTGGGGATATGCTTGGCATGTTCCAAGAATAGAAAGAAAGGCCAGCATATCCTATAGGAAGTGAAAAAGGTGGAGGGTCATTTGAGATATGGTCAGTCCAAGAAGTAGTGGGCAAGATGTGGTGTAGAGCCTGTGGGCCACACACAGGGTGTAGCAGAAAGCCATTGTGAAATTTTAGGCAACTTTATAAAATGATTGCTCTAGTTGCTGTATGGAGAATGGATTATAGGAAGGCAGTACAACAAACAGGGATCTGGGCAAGACAGGGATGTTGGCTTGGACGAAAGTGGCAGTGGTACAGGTGGAGAGATGTACATAGATTTGGAACATTGTCTTACAGGGAAAATAGACATGAGGAGAAATGGAAAGAGGCTATCTCCAAAGATGACTTAACTTGTGGCCTTGAGCATCTAGTAATAGTGCCATTTAGAGATGGAAAAACTGGTGGAGGAGCAGGTTGGGAGAAGAGGATCAAGATTTCTCTTTGGACAGATGCCTGCTAGCCACCCAAGTTATGATGCCAAATTAGTTGATTATCAGAGAATGAAATGGGGAGAAATGTTTGAGCTTCAAGGTTTCTGGTCCCAGCAATGAAATGTTACATGTTAGATTGAGATGCCTATTAAACATCATGTTAGAGATATTAATGAAGTGTCCTAGCTTAGTTAAGACCATTTTTACCTTAGAGTCACCCCACTATGACCTCCCATTGGTTGAGATGTGATCACAGTTCCACAGTAGCTGCCAGAGGGGAACATGTGCTCATGGGGTCCAGGTAAATGTACCATGCTACAGGAAAAGACACACAGCACAGCTTATGTGCATTGCCCAGGGATTTTGGAACAATTCACTTCTAGATTCTCTTTGCCCCATTTCTCACCTTTCTAGAAACCATCTTTTGACTTCTTCTAATCCCTGGAAGACTTTCCCTCTCATTTGCCTCCTTGCTTTGTAAAGCTGATAGAGACAATAGATATGCTTGTATTTCCGCCAATTCCCCTGTTTAAGATATCCTTTGGGAGCCATAATTAATCTGTAGCATTTAACAAGTGTTAGCTTTAACTACATTGGAAGAAAATTTATTATAGATTACATGCATGGGCTTTGGGGAAAAATGTTTCTCTTTATTCCAATAATTTTAATATAGAACTTCATTAAGCACACAAATCAGTGGGAACATTTGCTTATAAAAATAACATAAACCAAACTAACTTTGCATTTTAAAAATCCTCTTGTTCAGTTTTGTGAGCTCTGCAGTCACATTTCTGATGTATATGCTAATGGTGTGTTTTCTCACACGTTATGTAAAAGCAACCTATTATCTTCATTTCAGATTCAGATTCCTGAGTCAAGCCCCTATTATGACCTCAGTATGGTATTTTTTTTACTGACTCGTTTAATCAGAGCATGAACTTTGTGAAATAATACTGTTTTCCCAGTTTTATACATAAGGAAACAGGCTTAGAGTGGTTCGTGACTTGCTGAATATTATGTGGTCAGTCAGTAGAGGGGCTGACCCCTCGATATTTTCTATTTCCTGCTTTTGAATGGTGATCAAATTAGCTTGGTTTGAAAATGAGTACCCAAAAGGGAACTCTATTTTCCTCTCAATTCTGCTTTTCCCTCTTCCCCTCCACCTCTCTCTCTCTGAAATGGCAATGTCATTCATTTAACTTTGTTTTCCATTCTTCACCTCTACATCCAATCAGGTCCTTAAAATTCTTCCTTTCTTTCTTTTCATTACTGTGGAATCAGCTATTTGCTATCCTCCCTGCCATTTCCTTGTTCAGATTCTCACCCTCTTTCTCCTGAAGAACATCAACAGCCAACTTACTTATCATCCTGCCTACATCCTTTCTTCCTCTTAGTAAAGGCTCTTCTGTTCTTCACTAAAAGACAGATCAAAATGTCTTAAACACAAATTTTATTTTGGTACTTCCCTATTTACAATCATCGATTGGCTCCCCTGTGCTCTTATAACTTCCAAACATTTTAATAGAATCTCAAAGCTGATATTATGCGTCTTTTTTCTTGGGCCTTTAGCTTCATTCCTTGTCACTTTCCACCTACAATTCTCTTTGACATTCTTTGCTCTAGAGATAATACATTTCTTTAATTCCTAGATGGCTGAACATTGTCACTTGCCTTTGGTTCTTTGAATATTTTATCCCTCCTCCCTGAAGCACTTACAATGCATTTTTTTAAAAATTGTGAAATAAAACACACATACAGAAAAAGATTTAAACACAATGTACTATATAATGAGTAATTACAAAGTGAACCCCTGTGTATCCTCTACTGCCAAGAAATAAAATGTCATCAACATTCCAGATTCCTCCAATTCTCTTTTATATTACATTCTTCTTATCCCCTTTCTTCCACTCCAAGGACTTATCCAGGCTTTGTGGTGATCATTTCCTTGCTTTTCTTTATCATTTCACCAATTGCACATGCATTCCCAAGCAATACAGTTCAATTCTTCCTCTTTTTGAAATAACCACACTCTATGTTTTCCTTCTTTCACTCATAATGTTTGTAATGTGTATACATGTTTTAGAATGTATCTCTAGTTTCGTTTTCATTATTGCATTGTATTACATTGTATGAACATAGCCTTTAAAAAAATCCATTCTCCTCTCGATGGGCATTTTAGCTATTTCCCATTTTTAGCTATTAGAAATAATGTCTTCAGGATCATTCTTGCATACATGTCTCTTGGATGATGGGTATCCCCATAACTCTAGAATATGTATATTCAGGAGTAAAGGAGAGATACATATTTTCACCTTCACTAGATAATCTCTACAGCTTTCTGGAATATCACTTTACACCCCCACAATTAGTGTATGAAAGTTATCTTTGTTCTACCCGTTTCCTTCACCTAATGTTTATAGACTTACATTTTAGCCAATCCGGTGGTTGTTCAGTAACATCTCATTATGGCTTCAATTTGTATTCCCCTGATTATTGTATTGACCATTAAAAATCTTTGTTTCTGAAGTGCCTGTTCAAGTTTCTTGCCCATGTTTCCGTTGGTTTATATGTATTTTCATAATAGAAGAGTTTTTAAATATTTTCTGCATGCTAATTCCTTGTCAGTTGTATATGTTGCTCATTTGGTACCTGGTCTTTTTACTCTTCTTATGGGTTAAAGCATAAACTTTGATGCAAAATTGTCTGATTCAAATAATGGCTCTATCTCCCTTAACAATTTGAACTTTGGTAAGTCATTAAACTTCCCCATGCCTCTTCTGTAAAAATGAGAATAATAGTAGTCCTACCTCACATGGTTGTTGATTAACCTATATAAAGCAGTAAAAAGAGTGCCTGAAACCTAGGAAGTATTATGTAAATAAACATTTGCTATTCTTTATTTTTATTTTTTGATCATGATTTCTTAATTATAATATAGTCAACTTTTTAAACTTTAGTAACTTTTAGTGTTTTATTAAGAACAAAAAGGTTCTAAAGTTATTAAGATATTCTTTGTATTATTTTCCAAGCTTACTGCTTTGCTTTTTAAGTCTACAATCCAACTGGTGTTAAGTGGTTGCAGCAGAAGTAAACTTTTATTTTTTCTTATATAGATAAACCATTGTCCCACAACCATTTATGGAAAAGTTTATTTTTTTTCCACTGGTCTGCAGTGCTACCTTTGCCATATAATGTACATTTATTTGTGGGTCCATTTTTTAATTGGCCTAGTTACTCAGTACCAATATCACATTCTCTTAATTACTGCACATTTATTATTGATATATGTTGAAGTAGTTCCTGCCACTTTGCTCTGCTTCTTCAAGAGTATCTTCATAATTCTTTGGTTCTTTATTTTTAACTTTAAGAATTTTTCCATTTAACTTTATGAATCAGCATGTCAATTTCCACAATAAAATTGGAATTTCGACTACAATTTTATTGAGACTATAGATCAATTTGTGAAGAATTCACATTTTAAGAATTATGAACCTTCCAATCTCTGAATATTGATACATATTCCTTTATTTGTGTCTTTAATGTTTCTCAGTAAACAATATCATGTTCTCAATTACATATTCCTTTATTTGTGTCTTCTTTACTGTTTCTCAGTAAATGATATGTTCTCAATAGACGTGTTTGAAATATTACTAGCACTTGGTATTTTTAAATACTATTGTGAGTTATAGTCTTTTTTAATAGTTTTCTTTCTTACTTTTGTACATAAGAATCCACTCAAATTTCATATATTGATTTTGTAGCCAGCAAGCTTATTAAATTATTATACTAATTTTAATGATTTATATGCAGTTTGTTTTTGATCTTATTAATATCATATCTCTTGTGAATGACAGCTTTGTTTTCACTGTTTTCAGTTCTTTTATCTTTTCTCTCTCTGTCTTGCCTTATTGTGGTGGTTAAAACCACCCAAACAACACTTGAAATGAGAAGAGTTGAGTTGTTACTTATTTCAATAAAGTCCTTATTAAGTATGATGTTTGCAGAGAGTTCATAGTTTACCTTTATCAGCTTAATGTTGTCTCCATTTCTAGTTTGCTTAGAATTTTGTTACGTATGGATGTTGAACTTCATACAATGATTTTCTGCATCTGTGGAAATAATCATATGATCATATATATTTCAGTTAATATAGTAAATCACATTTATTTATTTTCTTGTTTTCTTTTTCTTAATTTTTTTTTGAAACTCAAGTAGACAGAATTAGATTAATCATAATCCTTGATTCAGGAAGCTGTTTCTTCTCTAGTTCATTCATGGTCACGTTTAATTATTTGGTTAACTATTTCCAATAATATGTTAAATATGTATGGCACTAACATGCAAAACAATAGCTACATCACTGACAATAATTGACATTTACCTTCATTCCCTGCCTACCAAAGCAAAAATCATCCGAAACATTTATTTTCCTTTAAAAATATTTTATTGTATCTTTCATTTTTATTTATCTTTATGAAAAGGCATCATAGTGGCATTTTCTTTTCCACGTGATATTATATTGCCAAATTTTATCACATTAGTGTCTTTGTCTATAATTCATTGATTTTGACTGCTGAATAAAATTCTATTAGGTGAATATATGCAAGTTATTCATTCTCATTTTGAAGAGCATGTAGTATGCTTTCAAGTTTTTGTGATTATTAACAGTGCATTTATGAACATTCTTGTATGTTAATTTCCTAATATTAAAATAACCTACATAATCTGGTATAAACAGAATTTAGTAATCTTGCATCTTACTCTCCATATATTGCTAGATTCAATTGCCAATATTTCTTAAGAGTTTTTGCCTCTAGGTTCATATATGATATTGGCCTCTATTTTTCTTTTCTTGCACTATCCTTGTGTCTCTATCCCGATTATGCTGGCATCATAAAATCAGTTGGGGATTGTATACTCTTTTCCTTCTCAGGAAGGGTTTGTATAAAAATAGTTATTGATTTCTTGAATATTTGGTATAACTCAATGAAGGCATTTGGGACAAGAGCTTTTTCTATGAGAAATTTTCTTTATTAATTATTCATTTTCTTTAGTTGTTAGAGGATGATATATAGTCATATTCTATTCCTGTCTTCAGTTTGTTTTGATGAATTATACCTTTTTCAGCATTTGTCCAGTTTTTTCTACATTTTCAAATTTATTGCATGAAGTTGTTCTTAATTTTCTCTTAGTGTCTTTAGAGTCTGCAGGATTTTTAGTGATGGCTTTTTTATCATTCATTCCTAATATTGGTTATGTGTGCTTCTTTTCTTCATTATTATTTTCTATAGTTTTTCAAATTAATTATTCATTTAAATAAACTAATCTTGGTCTTTGTTGATTCATTTTATTGCATGTTTCTTTATTTTCTTAATTTCTGCTCTTTTTTAATTCTCCTTATTTCCTACATTTTTTTTGCTGTTTCTTTTCATTATACCTTGAAGTGAATACTGAAATAATTACTTCACAGGCATACTTTCTTTTTCATATATGCATTTCAGGATCTAAGTATTACTTTAGTTACATATCAGCATTGTTTACTTATCTATTATTTATTTCTGGCATAATTAAATTGTGTTAGATTATATACTGTGTGTAATTTCAACATTTTGAAATTTGTCAAGACATACTTTATACCTCTTTATATATCATCACTTTTTGAAAATCTCCTGATATGTTTAAAAATGTGTATTCTGTATTTTGGGAGTACATGTTTTCTATGTATCCATTAGGTTATGTTTATTAACTGTGTTCAATTCATCTATATTTTTACCATTTTTATGTGTCTACTTCTTTTAGTTACTGAGAGCTACATGTAAGTGTATTAAAACCCTCAAATAGTAATGGAGTCCATTTTTTCTTATTATGCTAATAATTTTTCTTAGTATTTTGAGGACATCTTAAGTGGTGCATAGAATTTGTAAGCCATCATTTTTTGTCGTTTTGAAGTGATTCTCTTCGTACTCTCTCTAGATATATTTTTTTGACTTTAAAGTCTGTTTTGTCTGATATTAATATAGAAACACCCTTTTTCTTTTGTTGTCATGGGTATCATTTTGCCTACTCTTTTACTTTCAATCATTTAGGATATTTACGTTTTAAATGTTTCCTGTTAAATGCACAGTTAGATTTTTAGAAACAATCTGAAAATCTTTTTTTTTTTTGGACTGGGACATTTGGCCCATGTGAATTTAATGTAAACACTGATATACTTGGATTTAAATCTATCATCTAAATTTGTATTTTAATTTTTACCTTTTTTGATGTTTTTGATTGGATCAGTGTTTTTCCACACTTGCATTTATACTCCCCTATCAGTATAAAAGTTATAAACTCTGCTTTAATATAAGAATTTTTAAAAATGTATCCTTAACTTATTAAAGTCTTACATTCACTTATTTTCCCTTCTTCCAGTTTGCTTTCTTTTATTTTAATTCTTTTCTTCATCCATTAACTTGTCTCTGGGATCATTTTCCATCATTCCTTCTGCTTGAAGTAAGTTCTTGATTATTCCTTAAAGTACAGGTCTGTTAGTTACAAATTCCCAGGTATTGTTTCCTTGAAAATGTCTTACTTTAATCTTATAGTCTATAGTCATTCCAAGGTAGTCTGTATCTGGGAATTCTAATCTTGAAGAATATTTTGCTGACTACAGTATTCTAACTTGAAATTCTTTTTTACATTAAACATATTGAATATACATTTCAAAGACATCATTTCACTCTCTTCTGGTTTCCATTGTTTCTGTTAAGGAGATGGCCGCTTAGTCTGTCCTTTCTCTGTAGCTACTTTTGACATTTACTCTCTGTTTTTGGTCTTTCTCTTTTATAATGGCATGCGTAGATGTGAATTTTCTGAAAATTTTATTTATCATTCTTGTGATTTCTTGGGATTATTGAAATAGTAGATTGGTTTTCATTCCTCAGTTTTAGAAATGTTTTAGTTTCTAGCATATATATATATATATATATAGAGAGAGAGAGAGAGAGAGAGCGCCATTGTGCCATTCTCTTCCACTTTTCTATCTGAGGTGCCAGTTAAATACATATTAAGCCTTCTTTGTGTATGCCCTATTCTCTGACACTCTCCTTTGATTTCTCCCCTCTTAACATTTTGTCTCTCCATGCTATGCTTTCAATAGGTTCTCCTAGCCTATTTCTAGTTAGTTTTCTTTTCTTCTCTTAAACCTGTTCTTAATTTCAGCCATTGTTTTTTACTTCTAGAATTTCTATTTGTGTTTTTGTCAAAGCTGCCATATCCTTTAAAAAGTTTTATCTCCTTCTTGAAATTTTAAAACTGAATTTTTATTTCTTGACTTTCTTTCTTAGAATATAATAAGCGTGGTTGTTTAAATAGTTTGTCTGCAAATTCTAATATTTGAACATTTTGAGTGAATGTTTCTATTGGTTCTCAGTGTTGATATTTTGTTTTCTTGCATACCCAGTTATCACTGGCCCTATAATAGGCGGTTTATATTTTAAAAACACTTTATAGGGGTAATTTCAGGCATAAGAGGATAGCTTCTTTTTCAGAGTAGGTTTTTGTTTCTTTTGCTAGATGCTACAGATTTTCGTCAATACAAGTTCAAGGCTTGAGGTATCATGAACAACCCAGAATGAAGTAATAAAGCTGGGATGGGAGTTCACGCAAGGGCCACTTTATTCAAAGTTCACCTGTCATAAGGATGTAGTCTTTCATGCTCCCAACTTAAAGTCAGCAAGGAATTATCAGAGCCCCTACCCTTGTGGATAATTCAGCTTTCATTTTGAATCATGAGCGGTTCAAGGTTGCTAAAATCAGAGTTAGCAGGTCCCTTCCAAGCAGAACTAGGCTTCCTTGCAAGGCCAGTAATACCTCACTACCTTGTTAGCTCTTTGATGCTTTTAAAGAATATTCTTTCTATATGTTTTGCAGGCTTTTTAGTTTTTCAGCAAGGGGTTTGATCTGTTTCCTAGTTCCCCGTTACTTGAAGCAGAAGTTTCAAGATACATCTGATTAAAACAGTCACGTTTCATCTGCTTAGTTTTTCTTATTCTTCGAGACGTGACAGACGTCATTTCTTCAGTAAAGGCTTCTGAAGCCCCTGGACGTTGTTCGAATAGGTTTTTTTTTTACCTTCATAGAATATAATTCTTTCCATTACAGCACATATTCTACATTGTAATTTACACTTGTTTATATACCCCCCATTAGTCTGCAAGCTCCTTTAAAACAGGGACTATAGGCCAGGCGTGGTGGCTCACGCCTGTAATCCTAGCACTCTGAGAAGCCAAGGCAGGCAGATCACTTGAGCTCAGTTCAAGACCAGCTTGGCCAACATGGTGAAACACCATCTCTAATAAAAATACAAAAATTTGCTGGGCATGGTGGCATGCACCTGTAATCCCAGCTACTTGGGAGGCTGAGTCAGGAGAATTGGTTGAACCCAGAAGGTGGAGGTTGATGTGAGCTGAGATCCCACCACCGCACTCCCGCCTGGGAGACAGAGTGAGACCCTGTCTCAATTAAAAAAAAAAAAAAACTGGGACTATAGCTATTTTTGATTGTTTCATCATCATTATCTGATATAATTCATGGCATATAATAGGTATTAGATACATATCTGTTGAATAAATGAATGAATGCCCTATTACATCAGGGCACAGATGAAATAGTATCAGTTGAAAATAAGTTAATGCATTTGCATTATGCATGTAGAGAAATATTATTTTTGTATACATTGAGAATATACTCAATAAAACAGTTATATCTGCAGACATTTATTCAGCACTGCTGTGTGAAGAGTTTTAGGACACTAAAACTCATTAATAGAATCATGAGAAAAAAGAGCCATGAAAGTAATTCTTTCTTACATATCATCATGGCTTTGACTTCACCATTGAAACGATTAAATTCTCACATCTCTTAAAAACTGTGAGGAAATTACAGATAAGAAATGTCTGTGTGTGTCTGTGTGTTTTGCAACAAAACAACAAAACATTTATTAGAAAAGTTAAAAGAGTTGAGCATAGGAAAGAGGGTGAAGCATTACTTAATGAACCAGTTTCGTGTGAAGTATCTTTACAAATATTGTAAGTACATAAAGAGAAGAGCTTTCAAACTGATTTTTGTATGTTAAATGTTGGTTTAGTTGTACATAATAGTAAACTCTCAGTAAAACTTTATGGAAGGAAAAATAGAAGGAAGGAGGGAGGGGAGAACCAGGCTACTAATGTGTTTCATTTTTACTAAATCGAGGGATTTTATACATATATCGCTATGAAAAAACTCAACCTACCTGGGCACAGTGATGTGTGCCTGTAGTCCCAGCTACTTGGGAGGGTGAGGCGTGAGGCAGGAGGATGGCTTGAAACCAGGAGTTCAAGACTGTTATGTGCAATTATCGTGCTTGTGAATAGCCACTACACTCCAGCTTAGGGAACATAACAAGACCCTGTCTCTAAACAACAACAACAACAACAACAAAACTCAACCCAGTTGCAACTCCCTTCTTAACGGGAATTCTTATAGCATGTAAAGACAAAGGTATTTTTCTTTTAACCATCTGTGGAGTTCAAAGAACCAGTTCAATCCTGAATTCAACTAACAAACTCAAATGGTTTCAACTAGTTGATTTAAAATGTTTATCAACTTATCTTTTAAGACAAATGCACTCAATTGATCATGGTATACCACATGTGATCTTTTCTTCTTCTTTTCTTCATTATCTTTTGTGCTTGATACTGTATTTCTTTGAATTCTGCCTGAAGTTGCTTTAGATTATTGTGACAATCATGGCACATTGTGCATTTAAATTGAGCTTATTGTCAGAAATATCTGCATTAATATAGGTTTCTCCATTTTTCAATCCCAGTGTAGGGTTTTAAATTTGCCTTTGTTAAATATATTTCCTTATTTATTCTAGGTTCAGAGTATAATTTCTAGCTTGTCACAATCCGCTTTGTGATTTTGTCTTTCACGGTATTATGTTTCTCAACTTTTTATTAGTCACAAATTTCATAAGCGTATCTTCTCAGTGTGTATTCAAATAATGGGTGAAAATGTTGAACAGAACAAGATTGAACACAGATCTGGCAACTTATTAGTTCTCCCAGCAAGTATACAGCATAACTCTTACTATTTGTTACTTTTTGGGAATGGTAATTCAACAAGCTACAACTGTACCTGTGGCATTAAGGATTGTTCTATCAGAAAATTTTATCAAATACACTGAAATTAAGATGTTCCTGTCACAATATTCCTCTTATTTATCAAGATTAAACCTTTTAGCAGCACAGAAATTGTTATTTTTGTATGCCTTTCTCTTCTTAAACCCATGTTGGTTCTTAGCGATCTCAATATTCATTCAAAATAGTCCAAATTTGTTCAGTATTCAGTTATAGAAACTTTCTAATGAGAGGTATCAAATTTACCAGAATATTGTTTTCAGAAGTATACAATGGAAATTAGGACATTTGATGCTTTTCACGCCTGTAGCATCTTTTCTATTGTCCATAATGTCTTATCAACAGTTATCAATGGTACCAGTATGACAATTTATATGCCAGATATTTACTATCACAGAATATAGTCATATGCCCACATGCACACATACACATGCTCTCATACACTAAAGAGTGTTATAAAAAAAAGATCGTTGCTATTTTCCTCTTTATCTTTATAAGTGGCTGAGGTACTACCTCATATGACTTTTTTTAAAATTTCAGTTGTAAAGATCATTTTTGATATATACCAAATAAATACTGGTAATTTCTGCTTTCCATTTGATAAAGTAACATATTCTATTATTTAATAACTTACAGAAATGACTTTTGAATAGAAAATGCATGCAGATGAAAAAAGATCAGATGAAATTAAAAGGTATTTGGGCAAAAGTGACTGCCCTGCTATATTAGCATTCCATTTAACTGAGAGTGACAGAAACCTATCAGCAACAGTGACCTTTAAAAAGTTCAGAATTGAGCCATGTATTCTGCTGCATGATTTATAGATTCCCAACCTCCTTATATTTTGCTGCACTGCTATCTTTGCCATTCTAATTTATGGGTCACAGTAGATGCTTGAAATCCAGTTTGAATATTCACATTCCAGGTTGTAGGAAGAAGGAAGGTGATTATGAAAGGAACATGTCTCTTTCTCCTTTTAAGGCCATTTCCCAAAAGTTGCACATATGACTTTCATTTATACCCTGTTGGCTCAAATCTAGTCACATGCCTGCCCTTGGTGTGACTGCCACACACTTATTGAATAATCAAGTGTTCTGTTCTAAGGAAGAAGAGGGAACAGCTATTGCAACAATTGGTGGTCTTTGCTATCCTCTCCTTATCTCCCAGTTACCCACGACTTCTTCCCAGAAACTGTGGCTAATTTCTTTTGTATCACTTAAGAAATTGGTATGTATATGTTTGTATGTGTATGTATTTATAGACATATGTTTATGTTAATGCTTTTTTATTTCTTGTATATAAATATGGGAGTATATCATAGAGACTGTTTTGCACAACTCTTTTCATTTAATGATATATTTTGGAGACCTTTCCACATTTTATAGAAAAAAACATAATTTATTAAGCCACTTCCCTATTAATACCAATTTAAGTTGTTTTCAGATGTTTGCAGTGAATATCAATTTACATATATTATTTCACAGTTGAATGAAGCTATAGGTATGTTCCTAGAAATTTAGCTCTTGGGCCAAAGGGATATGCAATTTTAATTTTGATAGGTGTTGACAAATTGCTTTTCTAAGTTGTACCAAATCTCCCCACTATTGAATCATGCATTGGATTAGAGTCTTCCCTTGTTATCCGTGTGAATTGGTTTCAGAGCCCTTGTGGATACCAAAATCCATGAATGATCAAGTCCCTTGTATAAAATGCCCTAGTATTTGCATATAACCCATGCACATCCTCCCTTACACTCTGAATCATCTCTAGATTATATATAACATCTAATACAATGTAAAACACAATATAAGCAGTTGTTATACTTTATTGGTTTTTTAGATGTACTATTTTTTATTGTGTTGTTTTTTATGCTTTTTTTCCAAATATTTTTGATCTGATGTTAATTGTATCCACAGATGTGGAGCCTGCACATAAGAAGGGCTGACCATATCTGATAATTTGTGCTTTGTCAGACACTTTTACCAAAACAGTATAATATCAAAATTTTTAATCCTTGTCTTTGATAGATTAAAAAGACATAGTGATTCCTTGTTGTTTTAATTTGTATTTTTCTTACTTTAAATGAGATTGATAATTTTCTTATTATTTGGTGATAGTGGACAATTTTTTGCCATGCAGAAATATTTTATTTTTACATGATCAAATCTATCAACCTTTCTGTTGATGACTTCGAGAATTTGTTATTATTAGAGCGCTCTCCTACTCCAAGATTATGAAAAACATTTTCTCTTTGGTTTCTTTTGGTAGTTTTGTGCCTTTATTTTTGTGTGTTGAGGCCTCTGATCCATTTGGAATTTGTCATATGTTATGAGATAAGAAACATGCCATGATATTTTAAAGCTGGCAAAACAGTAGTCCCACAACAATTTGTTGAATGATTCATCTTCCCCCACAGTTTTGATATATCATTGGCATTAGATACTGATCTCTGGACTTCCTAGTCTTCTCTATAGATCCATTTTTAAAAATCTTTCTATGCATACTAAATTGTTTTAATCAGTGGAACTTTATAAAATATTTTAACATGTGGAGGAATGGTCCCCATTTATTTTTTCTTTTTCGGAATTTGCTTGGCTATTCTTCTCTTTCCTGTTTAAATTTGAGAATAAGTTTATGTTACTTACAAAATAAGGTTGACGTGGCTCTGTTTCTTCCTTCTTGCTCTGCATGGAGTTCAGAAATCTCTTTGTGAATATTTAACATTCTCCTCAAGTCTCATCATGTTTTCCAGTCAACTCCCAGATAATTTGTCTTTTTTTTAAACTTTTATTTTAGATTCAAGGGTACATGTGCAGGTTTGTTATATAGGTAAACTCGTGTCATGGGGGTTTGTTGTACAGATTTTTTCATCACCCAGGTATTAAGCCTAGTACCCAATAGTTATTTTTTTTCTACTCCACATCCTCCTCCTACCCTCCACCCTCAAGTAGACCCCAGTGTCTTGTTCCCTTCTTTGTGTTCATGAGTTCTTATCATGTAGCTCTCACTTGTAAGTGAGAACATGTGGTATTGGGTTTTCTGTTCCTGAGTTAGTTTGCTAAGGATAATGGACTCCAGCTCCATCGTCATCCTTGCAAAGGACATGATCTCATTCTTTTTTTATGGCTACATAGTATTCCATGGTGTATATGTACCACATTTTCTTTATTCAATCTGTCATTGATGGGCATTTAGGTTGATTCCATGCCTTTGCCATTGTGAATAGTGCTGCAGTTAACATTTGTGTGTATGTGTCTTTATGATAGAATGAATTATATTCTATCTATATATATTATATTATATCTATATATAGATATCCATACATATTATATATGTATATAGATATCTATACATATAGATATATTCTATCTATATATTATATTCTATCTATATATTATATTCTATATTCTGTATTATATATATGGGATTGCTGGGTCAAATGGTAGTTTCATTTTTAGCTCTTTGAGGAATCACCATACTGCTTTCCATAATGGTTGAACTAATTTACACTCCCACCAACAGTGTATAAGTGTTCCCTTTTTTGTGCAACCTCGTGAGCATGTGTTGTTTACTTTTTATTAACAGCCATTCTGACTTGTGTGGTATCTCACTGTGGTTTTGATGTGCATTTCTCTAATGATCACTGATATTGAGCATTTTTTCATATCCTTGTTGGCCACATGTATGTCTTCTTTTGAAAAATGTCTGTTCATGTCCTTTGCCCACTTTTTAATGGGGTTGTTTGTTTTTCTCTTGTAAATTTGTTTAAGTTCCTTATAGATGCTAGATATTATACCTTTGTCAAATGCCTAGTTCACAGATACTTTCTCCTGTTCTGTAGGTTGCCTGTTTACTGATCTTTGATTTTTGAATCTCTCTTGTATTTATTTGTATGTTACCTTTTCAATGATAGCATTATCAGATTTAGGTCAGAATAGAACTAATGTCTTTATAGAATATCTAGAAATGGGTCAATAGGTCATTATCTTGTACACTTTAACAACAGACTCAATTAGAAAGCTATACCTGAGAGTTTACACACTCCTGAAAATTTAAAAATTAGATTAAATACTAATTTTAAATAAATAATAACTAAAGTATAAATGCATTCAAACCAGTTATCCTTTTTTAAAATTTTGTTTAATTGACAAGTAATAATTATATATATTTATGAGGTACAATGTGGTGCTATGATACACACATATATCATAGAATCATTAAATCAGGCAAATTAACATATCTATTATTTCACACACTTATTTCTTTGTGATGATACACTTAAAACTCCTTCAGCAAATTCTGAAATATAAAGTATGTTATTATTAACTATAGTCACTGTGCTGTGCCATTCTGATCGCTAAAACTTATTCCTCCTAACTGAAACTTTGAACCTTTTGACTAACATCTTCTCTTTCCCCATCCACCCCCCACCCTCCCACCTCTGGCAACAATCTTCTACTCTCTACTTCTATACATTCAACTTTTTAAGATTCCACACATAAGTGAGTGAGACCATGCAGTACTTGTCTTTCTGCGCCTGACTTATTTCACTTAGCATAATGTTCTCCAGATTCATCCATGTTGTCAAGTGACAGAATTTCTTTCATTTTTAAGGCTGAATAGTATTCTGCTGTATGTATATACATTTCCTTTATCCATTCATCCATCGATGGGCACTTAGGTTGATTTCATATCTTAGCTATTGTGAATAATGCTACAGTAAACATGGGAGTGACATATACCTTTGACATACTAATTTCAATACTCTTGTATATATATCCAGACTTGGAATTGCTGGATCATGTGGTAATTATATTTTTAGTGTTTTGAGGAACTTTCACATGGTTTTTCAAAATGGCTGCACTAATTTGCATTCCCACCAACAGTGTCCAAGGGCTCCCTTTTCTCTACATCTTCACCAACACTTATCTTTTGTCTTCTTGCTAATAGCTATTCTAACAGGTGTGAGGTGATGTCTCACTGCGGTTTTAATTTGCATTTCCCTGATGGTTAGTGATTTTGAGCATTTTTTTTGTCTATCTGTTGGCCATTTGTATGTATTTTCTCCCCCCATAATCCAATAATTTTTATTCTAGCAACACAAAACAATTCAACATTAGGCAAACTAATGTGTTTGTCTTTTTTGGATAAATGTCTGTTCAGGTCCTTTGCCCATTTTTAATCAGATTTTTTTTTCTTAATATTGAATAGTTTGAGTTCTTTATATACTTTAGACATTAACCCCTTATCAAATATATTGATTTCAAGTATATTCTTCCATTACACAGATTGTCTTTTAATTCTGTTGATTATTTCCTTGGCTATGCAGTAGGCTTTTCATTTGATGTCATCTCATTTGTCTATTTTGTCTTTAGGCAACTGGTGATCGTATACAAAAAATCATTGCCCAGACCAATGTCATGGATCTTTTCCTCAGTGTTTTCTTCTAATTATTTTATAGTTTCAGGTCTTAGGTTTAAGTCTTTAACTCACTCTGTGTTGACTTTTGTATATGAGGTGAGATAAGAGTCCAATTTTATTCTTCTGTATTTTGGTATCAGTTTCCTCAGCACCACTTATGAAGATAATGCATTTCCTTATTGTGTGTTCTTGTCTTCTTTGTCAAAAATCAATTGACTATAAATTGGTTGGCTTATTCCTAGGCTGTCTGTTCTGTTCCATTGGTTGGTGTGTCTATTTTTATGTTAGTATCATGCTATTTTGATTATTATAACTTTGTAATATATTTTGAAATCAGGTAGTGTGATACCTCTAGCTTTGTTCTTTTGGATCAAGACTGCTTTGACTATTCAGAGTCTTTTGTGATTCCATACACATTTTAGAGTTTTTTTTTCTCTTTCTGTGAAGAATGCCATTGGAATTATAGTAGCAATTGCCTTGACTCTGTAGATTGTTTTGGGTGGTATGGAAATTATAACTATGTTAATTATTCCAATCCATGAACACTGGATATCTTTCCATTTATTTGTCTTTTCTTCAGTTTCTTTCATCAATATTTTATAGTTTTCAACATACAGATTTTTCACCTTCCTGGTTAAATGTACTTCTAAGCATTTTAATTTTTGATGCTATTGTAAATGGGATTGTTTTTTAAAATATTTTTCAAATAGTTTGTTTTTAGCATGCAGAAATGTTACTAATGTTTATATTGATTTTATGTCCTGCAACTTAACTGAATTCATCAGTTCTAACGTTTTTTTTTTTTTGTTGGAGTCTTTAGTATTTTCTATATATAAGATCAAGTCATCAACAGAAAGAATTTCTCTTCTTCCTTTCCTATTTGGATACCTTTTATTTCTTTCAATGTACTTATTTAAGGAAAAAGCTTAGGGAGCAACTAACAAAATGCTGCTGAGAACTCTGGATAGTATAGTAAGATGACTAAAGAGAGTGCTTGTGGTGGACATTAGAATGATTGTTAGGAAAAAATCAGTCAGGAAAACAGAACTTTCTATAATCCCAAATTAGCCTACAGTTATTGGTTGGAAATGACCATTTAAAAGAAATACATTTTATATATAATGTACATAGCATCAAAATAACTCCGTATGGGAATTATCCAAAACAATTATTATATGAACCATTTTTTAAAAACTACTTTTACTTGTTCTAAATTAGGTTAGAGCATTAAGAATTTTAATTTGATCAGCATCTACAGACTAACAAAGAGATAAATAAATATGAGAATTATAAGCTCAGTTTCTCAAGCTGAGTCATATTACATTAACATTACTTAGGTATATCTAATTTTTATGAACCATGCATAAAGGTAGGAGTTTTATTTTTGCAAGTACAGTAATGGACACTTTACTATTTTGATATATGTTTGTAAAAGATCTTAAGAAACATTTAGTTTTCCCTCCCTAGTAGAACTAAATAATAAGATATTCTGGGTTTTATTTTTATGTAATAGAATAAAATAAATTTATATGTTTTCTTACAATAAATACATTAACCACAAGGAGAATTGGAAGCTGCCAGAATAAGGTATTAACATGTCCACAAATGTTTATGCTCTTCTTAAAGAAGACTGTTTGCTTTTGCCTTGAAAAATGTATTTTTCGCTGCTTTTTTCCAGCATTGTAACTTAATTTGCTGCACACTGTATTTTAAAAAGCCAATTCAGATAAGATGTTTAGTGTCATCATTTAGACATGCCACTTTCTCCTGCTACAAGGAATTTAAGTGACAGCAATATATGTTGAACATTTTCTGAAAACACACTTTTTCTTTTAATATATACACAAACTCAATTAGCGTCCAGGTCAGTCAGTGGAAAGGCATTTATAGAATCAATCATTTTGGGTTAAGAAGTAGACACCCTGCAAGCTTACTAATGGAATGGAAATAATGCATGGAACCTCTCCAAACAGTAACAGTCTCAATGGAGCAATTAAATATGTATGAAGAATGTTTGCTGAGAAGTTCGAACACATCAACCTGGGGTTTATATTTGTGGTTTAATTTATTCAGCACCTTCCAGTGAGCCAATGCTTGATGGTCTAAAAACATTGCTGGGCCCTGCATCTATTGCATCCTGCACAGAGTTTTGAGTGACAGTCACTCAGAAGCAGTGGTTATTTTTAATCATCTCAAGAAGTACAGGCAGAGAGGGGAGAATGGGAGTTTTTGATTTGCATTTAGATACCCAACACTGCCTCATTAATAAATTTGGCACTCTTAAGAGTATGTCAGGCAATCTTCAGCCCATTTAATAGAAAGTATTGGCATAGGCAAAACTCCTATTTCTGCTCACAGCAGTGGTATTTAGGCCTTCAAATTACAGTTCACTTGTATGATTGCTGCAATCTGTATCTTCAGATCATTACTTTTCTCTCTCAAAAGCGAAGTCTGTATGGTACTAACTAGCTGAACTTTATACTATTAGGAAATAATGGTGCTACTCTGTTATAATACCACTGATTAAATTATGGAAAAATTTCACGGGGAAATAGCAACAGGATGAGACGGCAACATTTTCTTTTATGCTCAAGCTTTGTTTTTAAATGCCAGAGAAACAAGGATATATTTTTTCTTGTTTTATTTTTAAATTTATAATTGATACAACAATTGTACATATTTATGGTGTGCAATGTTATATTTCAGTGCATTTATACATCATATTATGATCAATTGGAGTATTTACCATATCCATCACTTTAAACATTTATCCTTTCTTTGTGGTGACAACATTCAAAATCTTCTAAGTATCCTGAAATATACATTACACTGTTTTTTGCTAAATGGCAAACAGATGTATGAAACCATGTTCAGCATCACTAATCACCAGAGCAGCGCAAACCTTGACCTCTTAATCGGCCCTTTATCATCACCTATGCCCCAACCCCATGCCAGGGGGCAGTATTTCACAGGAAGGAACTTTCAGAGGAGCCAACTCTGCCTGGACCAGTCGTTGAAGAGGTTAGTCCTGGGGAGAGGGTGCTGTGATAGCCTGGGGTCTGACACTCACCAGAGGGTTGGGCTGGCAGCAGAATGCTCTCTTTCCCACCCCCTTGCCTGTGGAACCTCTTATGCCAGGCTTGTCTGGAGGAAATGAGTTCTAGCTTCCATGTGGGGCTTGAGGGCAAGGGAAAGATAGGGTTTGAGATGAGAATGAGGACTTGGGTTATGCTAACAGCTTCCAGTTTGGGTCTCAGATTCTGACTCAGAAGCCAAGTATGAGGATATAGCCCCCAGTTGGGCGGGGAGACAGGATCACAGGGTTTGGGATGGGTGGACTCCTCTCAATCGTGTGGATCAGGGAACAAACCCTGAGCAACTAGACCCAGATGGGTGAATTTCTGGAGAATTTGATGCTATTGCCATCACTATCAGCCCCCAGGCTTCCATTATACCCAGTCTTGGGGAGGGTGCACCATTTACATAGACCAAACATGAATGATGCTTCCTGGAGTTGGCTAATTGACCGATCTGTACCCTGAACTTTCCTTCCTATGGCAGACATTGCTCATCAAACACAGTTTATATTCAGTTTAGATAAGGACTAGAGTCCTTCTCCACATGGGGCTGCAGACAAGCCCTGCCAATTCCTCAAGATCTCCAGCTCAAGAGGCAGCGGTTGGCCATCACTCTATAATGAACCTTGATGAGCCCCCAGGAAACACAGAGGCACCTCCAGTAGCCCTGGATGATGCAGACAGCATTGAGGATGTGACATTAGCGCTGGCAGATGTGGCACATGTGGGCTAGGGACTGCAGTGTGACTGCTGCCCACTCCTCCCGTGAGAAGTCCTCCAATGCTGCCTGCCCACTGCCTCATCTCCAGAATCCTGGACAGTATCAGCCAACATCAGCACTGAATGATCCAGGTGCTGAGGGCTGTGTGCCACAGTGCCTGATGTACCAGGGTGCCCCAACACCAGGCTTGGATCTTGATGACTGCCATATCTTTGTCAGAGAGCTTCTTTTGGTTTTCTGGGGGTTTTCCAAATTTCTCATTGGCATTAGCCACTGTTTGTGTCTTAACCAGAGCCAGAGTTTTGGCCTCTGCCTTCAACTTTGAGGTTAATGGTCCCGAAGAAAAATGGGCCATCATGTCCTTCTGCTGAGGCTCATCTTTTGTGTGTGTGGGTTTATTCATTTTTTTAGGCTGCTTCTTATTAGTTCTGTTCTGCAAGTTGTACAGGAAGCATGGTGCTGACATCTGCACAGTTTCTGAAGAGGCCTCAAGGACCCTTTACTCATGGCAGAAGGTGAAGCGGAGCAGGCATCTCACATAGCAGAGCAGGAGCAAGAGAGGAAATAAAGATATTTAATGTAGGGAAAGGTTGGGAGGGTTTGTGTGTGTGTGTGTGTGTTTCCAGGGGTTTGTATTCAAATGTATGTGGTATACAACTACTAATATCTTATCAAAGTTACATGTTTATTATTCTAGGCTGAGGTCTGCAGGAGATAGAATTAGCAAACAACTAGAATCCATACAATGGGTAAAATTCCAAATATGGTCAAGATTTTGAGAGGGTTCCATGGATAGGAAGAATCAATATCATGAAAATGGATATACTCTCCAAAGTAATTTATAGATTCAATGCTATTGCCATCCAAACTACCATTGAAATTCTTCACAGAATTAGAAAAAACTACGTTAAATTTCATATGGAACCAAAAAAGAGCCAGTGTAGCCAACACAATCCTAAGCAAAAAGAACAAAGCTGGAGGCATCACACTACCTGGCTTCAAACTATACTACAAGGCTATAGTAACTAAAACACCGTGGTACTGGTACCAAAAGAAACATATAGATCAATGGAACTGAACAGAGACCTCAGAAGTAACACTACACATCTACAACCATCTGATCTTCAACAAACCATGTAAAAACAAGCAATGGGGAAAGGATTCTCTATTTAATAAATGGTGCTGGGTAAACTGGCTAGCCATATGCAGAAAACAAAAACTGGACCCCTTCCTTACACCTTATACAAAAATTAACTCAAGATGGATTAAAAACTTAATTGTAGGACTTAAAACCATAAAAACCCTAGAAGAAAACCTAGGCAATACGATTCAGGACATGGGCATGGGCAAAGACTTCATGACTAAAATACCAAAAGCAATTGCAATAAAATCCAAAATTCACAAATGGGATCTAATTAAACTAAAGAACTTCTGCACAGCAAATGAAACTATCATCAGAGTGAACAGACAACCTACAGAATGGGAGAAAATTTTTGCAGTCTACCCATCTGACAAAGGTTCAATATTCAGAAACTACAAGGAACTTAAACAAATTTACAGAAAAAAAATAACCCCATCAAAAAGTGGGCAAAGGATATGAACAGACACTTCTCAAAAGAAGACATTTATGTGGCCAACAAACATATGAAAAAAAGCTCAGCATCACTAATCATTAGAGAAATGCGAATCAAAACCACAATGAAATACCAGCTCGCACCAGTCACAATGGCTATTATAAAAAAGTCAGGAAACAGTAGATACTGGCGAGGCTGTGGAGAAATAGGAACGCTTTTACACTGCTGATGGGAATGTAAATTAGTTCAACCATTGTGGAATACAATGTGGCAATTCCTCAAGGATCTAGAACCAGAAATACCATTTGACCCAGCAATCCCATTACTGGGTATATACCCAGAGGAATATAAATCATTCTACTATAAAGACACATGCACACATATGTTTATTGCAGCAGTATTTACAATAGCAAAGACTTGGAACCAACCCAAATGCCCATCAATGATAGACTGGATAAAGAAAATGTGGTACATATACACCATGGAATACTATGCAGCCATGAAAAGGAATGAGATCATGTCCTTTGCAGGGATATGGATGAAGCTGGAAGCCATCATTCTCAGCAAACTAACGCAGGAACAGAAAACCAAACACTGCATGTTCTTGCTCCTAAGTGGGAGTTGAACAATGGGAACACATGGACACAGAGGGGAACAACACACACTGAGGCCAGTGTGGGCAGTGTGGGGCAAGGGGAGGGATAGCATTAGGACAAATAGTTAATGCATGCGGGGCTTAAAACCTGGATGACAGGTTGATAGGTGCAGCAAACCACCATGGCACATGTATACCTATGTAACAAACCTACACGTTCTGCACTTGTATCCCGGATCTTAAAGTAAAATAAAATAAAAATAAAAATAAAGATTTTGAGAGGGTTCTTGGTCACATGATTGCTCTGGTGCACGTCTTGACTCAGCATTACATATTGTCTTGTCCAAGATGCAGTTGTGTCACAGGGTTGAGGGCTGATACTCCAGAGTGAATGACACCTCTGATGGATGCACTACAAAGCCCAGGGATTCACCTTTGAATTAGATTTACAACATTATTAAAGGAAAAAGCTGAAGTATCATCATAATTTAATGGGATATAAAATGAAAACAGGTCTTCTAAAATGGAAACTTGAAATCCCAGGGAGGCATTTAAAATGTGGTTACTGACAGATCTGTCATGCCAATTTATGAGCTGTGAAAGCTTGTTGCTTTCAAAGCCTCTTTCAGGACACTGGTATTTAAGGCCTCTAAGGCCATCGGTTGGATGCTTTTTTTATATTGATGAAATCTTAAGGGTAGCTTATAAGATGATAGATTTAGCTTCACTGAGAACCGGCATTTAATCATCTGTGATAGTAACATGAGGCCAAGTGTAGTTTGACCACTGTCCTACGTCACTAAGGACACATTTTACAGCTCATTACTTTATATGTAAGATGGATTTTTAAAAAGTATATATTGGATTAATTTATAACCCAAACCACAGAATAATTGGAAATATCAAATAATCTTATTAGCTGACACTGAATCTACCAACAGTCCTAACTAGTCTTTGAGTTAGTAACTCTATACCCTGGGTGGTCAAAGAAAATATTTAAAGTCATTTATTTACCTCTACATACGTCAAACAAAAATTTCAGAGGCCACAAAGAAATAAGCAACAAACAAAAACATTCAGCATTAGCTTCTTAAAATGTGGATTGGATCAGATCACTCTTAGAAACTGTTACTATCTTAGTGGTAACTTCCTACCCAGAGATCACCCCACCCCTCCTTCACTACTCCCTTACTGCAGATTCCTTACTTACAGGCGAAAAAAGAAGAAAATTGCGTACTTCTTAGCATAATGTTCAAGGCTTTACAGCATCTAGCTCATCCTTCATTGCTAGCCTTTTTTCGTCTCTTGACATATCAATGCTTCAATTTATCTACAGTCTTCTCTCAGTTTCACAAGCTTGCTGCATGCTTCGTCTCTGGTGACTCTGATCATGCTCTACCCTTGCCTACAAGGCCTTTCTCCTTTTTTTCCACCTATTAAACTTTATCCATATCCAAAGATTCAGCCTGTGGCCAGGCCCAGTGGCTCATACCTGTAATCCCAGCACTTTGGGAGGCCGAGGTAGGCGGATCACTTAAGTCCAGAGTTCGAGACCATCCTGGGCACCATAGCAAAACCCCGTCCTATTAAAAATACAAAAATTAGCCAGGTGTGGCAGCACACACTTGTTATCCCTGCTGCTTAGGAGGCTGAGGCAGGAGAATCGCTTGAACTTGGGAGGTGGAGGTTGCAGTGAGCTGAGATCACATCGCTGCACTCCAACATGGGTCACAGAGTGAGACTCTGTCTCAAAAACAAACAAACAAACAAACAAAAAACAAAAAGCAAAGATTCAGCTTGAATGCCATTTTTTGTGAAGTCTGCTCCCAATCCCTATTATGTAATCAGGGCTCTATCCTCTTCATTTGCACATCCCTTGGTTAAGTCTTATAGAATAGTTGTCTAGGATTTGGCTTTGATGTTTACACAGGTTTGATTTATACTGGGATGGAATCCCTTTATCAGTTACATAACCTGGAGCACCTTATTGAACCCTCCAAGCTTCAGTTGTTTTCCCCACAGGACTGTGAAAAGTATCTAGCAGGATATTTTTGACACAGAGGAGGCGTGAAAGGGGCAGTATGGACATGTCAGTCCCACCCCTGTCCAGGAAAAATTTCACTACAGAAAAAATGAGGATAATAAAGCTTCTGAAGTAAAATTTTATGGTTGTGGTTATTAATTATTTAGCAAAGAAAAGAAGAAGAGGTCGGAAAAAGAGGAGGAACAGAAAGGAGAAAGAGGAGAAAAAAAGGAAAAAAGCAACCCTCTAACTAAGAAATATTACTGCTGTGTGAAACACAAATGTCTATAAACCAAGTGAATTTTTGGACTGTGGTTTAAAATGATATGTTTCTAACATTATCTTTCTACTTTATGTGTAATCACCTGTCAAAACACAGGAAAAGAATAACTAATTAAACATTAATGAATAGGGGGAGTGTGTGTGGGAGGGAGCACATATTTAACCTGTTAGATTTATTTTTTAAATTATATGATCAAAAATTAAAACATTATGTTACTGGTCCAAGAATCAAGAGACAGGATAAATACTGCTAAAATTTTCACCATATTTGAAGGGATGTTCAGGATGATGAACTTAAAATGTGGTCTTTTATGATTTATGCAAAGTTCAGTCTATCCTAAGGGAACACCTTAAAAGGAGATCAGTAATCCACTCAAAATCCTAAAGCTGAGGTCGACAGAGGGTAAGAAAAGACCCGATATGAGCCTCCCCAAATTGAAAGCCACAGGGCAGAGATGCTGAATTTCAGTTGTGGGTTATAAGGAGCTCCCTTTTCCCACAGCCAAATCTAGAGATTAGAATCCAGGATTGCTTGATTGGGTCCATTAACTCAGCAGGTGAGCTAGTGCTCTCTAGGTTCCTTGTGTGCTTAGTTTATGCCATTTTCACATCATAGTGAAGCTGACATTATTGTTATCCATGCTTTACACTTAGAAAATGTGGGCATACAGAGATCATTTGTTCAAGGTGATGCACTAGTAAGTGGTAAAGCCAGTTATAAATCCAATGTGACTTAACTTGCATAAAAGCTACTGTGCTATATTGATAATTCCTACACACACACACACACACACACACACACACACACACCTTCTCTCTCTCAAAGAAACATTACAGAACTGCAGAGAACATTTCTATCCTCAGTAGAGAAACTTGGAAAATCATCTATTTGGAAAAAAGTCAAGTTTGATCATCATTTTTTTTCCCTTCACCTCATTTGACCAAAAAAAAAAAAAAAAAAAAAATAGAAGCAGGCTAACCAACTCAATGACAACAATAACCACTGTGAAGCAAAAAATAAAAAATAAATATAGATTACAATGGCATATGTGTGAGGAGTTGAGAACTGTAAAAGATTTCTAAGCCTAAAAGGAAAAATCACCACAAGTAAAAAGATTTATATATTGAACTACATAAAATATATATATTCTTGACAGAAAATAGTTATCAACAAAATTGAAAATGACTTACATGCTAGAAAGTTGTTTTTAATTAGTATGAAGAGGATTAAGTCTCAGTAGATGAGAATCAAATCAATTAGAAGAACACTATGAAGTAGACAGTTTACAGAAAAATGCATAGAAATGACTTCTAAATATACAAAATAAAAACCTCATTATTGATAACACAAAATGAAATGAAAACTCAAAGTACCATTTTCATCTATCAAATTAGCCCAGATTTTTTAAAAGTTTTTACTAGAAAAGATAAAAGTAAACATTCTCATACTCTACTGCTAGAGTGTAATTTGAATCAACCTTTCAAAAAATAAATTTTATAATATGGAAAATATCCATAAAATAGTCATACCCTTGATTCAGTAATTATTCTGCTTCTAGGGGTGTGTCTTAAGAAAGTACCAGATATATATATATATTTTTTATTATACTTAAGTTTTAGGGTACATGTGCACAATGCGCAGGTTTGTTACATATGTATACATGTGCCATGTTGGTGTGCTGCACCCATTAACTCGTCATTTAGCATTAGGTATATCTCCTAAAGCTATCCCTCCCCCCTCCCCCCACCCCACAACAGTCCCGGGAGTGTGATGTTCCCCTTCCTGTGTCCATGTGTTCTCATTGTTCAATTCCCACCTATGAGTGAGAACATGCGGTGTTTGGTTTTTTGTCCTTGCGATAGTTTGCTGAGAATGATGGTTTCCAGTTTCATCCATGTCCCTACAAAGGACATGAACTGTTCATATTTTATGGCTGCATAGTATTCCGTGGTGTATATATGCCACATTTTCTTAATCCAGTCTATCGTTGTTGGACATTTGGGTTGGTTCCAAGTCTTTGCTATTGTGAATAGTGCCACAATAAACATACGTGTGCATGTGTCTTTATAGCAGCATGATTTATAATCCTTTGGATATATACCCAGTAATGGGATGGCTGGGTCAAATGGTATTTCTAGTTCTAGATCCCTGAGGAATCGCCACACTGACTTCCACAATGGTTGAACTAGTTTACAGTCTCAAACAAATTTACAAGAAAAAAACAAACAACCCCATCAAAAAGTGGGCAAAGGATATGAACAGACACTTCTCAAAAGAAGACATTTATGCAGCCAAAAAACACATGAAAAAATGCTCATCATCACTGGCCATCAGAGAAATGCAAATCAAAAGTACCAGATATTAACTAGGATTTATAATACTGACATATAACACTGACATATATGACATATAGTAACTAAATGTCTAATAACGAGTCCAAGTAAGTTAGATAAATTTATATCATGGAATATTACACAGCTGTGTAAGATAGCATGTTTGAATGATAGTGTGTTTGATTTTTCTTAAAAATATCCACAATGTAAGCAGTTAATTGTAAAAGCAGGATATAAACTTGGACATGGTAGGATCACAATTTGGTAACACAGACACATGCATACACATATACATACATAGGTATAGAGAAAATACAGGAATAAAATACAGCCAAAGAATAACAAAATACTGGCAAAAAATCAACCACTGCATTATTGGAGGGATAATTTCATTTTCCGCTATACCCTTTTCTGTGTTTTTCTATTAGCATTTAAAAAATATTTTTTAACATGGAAAATATGTTTTGGAAAACAATCCTCATATTTCAGAAAGAGAATGTCATTACTGGACACTGATGATAACTATAGTATTGTTGTTCAGTGAAGCAAATTATTAATAACCTGACTCAGAAAGCCAATCCAGACCATTCCTCATATCCTCAAGCAGATTTTATATTAAATTATTTATATAAGTCATTTATAACTCGTTATATTACTAAAAACACTAGTTAAGAACATCATTTGTGGTCAGCATTTTTGTAAAACTTTAAATTAAAAATAAACATAAACACATATGTACACACTATGTGCATACATATACACATGCATACCCACAGAATAAGGATATATATAAATTTATGTATACCTAAATTTATATAAAAATTTGATATTTACACATATGTGCATATAAAACAATGTATGTATGTTGAAAGGAACAAGACTTTTGCCTGCTTTTTTATTGCATTGGTCAGATATATGGAATCTCATTATTATATTTAAACTACTTACCATTGAATGTGGACCCAAAATGTCATGTTTTAACCTTTTAAATATGAAGGAAGGAAGAAATATGCAATCACATATTTCAATAAAGTTAAATTCCATTTCAGGTTTCATCTCATTATTTATAATTTGATCAGATTCACAAGATGAAATTACTCTTATAAATAATACATGGATATTTCATGTGAATTTTGATGTAGATTTATACAATGTGGAATTTTGCTGCTATAGATTACTATGCATTCTTGAGTTTTATGATGAAAGATATAGCCGGTAGTAATATAATGCAATAGGAATTGATATGATGTCAGAAACCCCAAAAAGTGTTTGCAGATGCAATTAAAATGTATAAAATAACATGGGCTTTCATCTTACTTGATTTCTGTTTCTCAGGATAGCATTATTTAGGATAATCAAAGAAACGTTTGTTTTAAAAAATCAATACCCTTGAAACATCATCATTATTTTTAAATATGTGCAATTGTTTCTACAGGTTATTGATTTTACCTGTCTCAGTATATAATGATTGTTTGGTTTTAAGTCTTTTCTAAAAGGGTTTGTAACTTGGCCATTATTTACACATATATGTTCTATGGTTACTGCCTTCTCTTTTCCTGGTCTGTGACTGGGCCCCTGCTGACCCTGACAAATGACTTTTTTATTCCTCCTAGTTAACCCTTCTTCACATAAAGGAAGAAAGGATTTATGAAATATCTATTGCATACTAGATGTTTATTTGTATGTGACTTGGTTGAATCCTCAAATAGCCTATATGCTAGGTCACTGGAGCACACATCACTCAAGCAAAGAAGAAAGAGGCAGAGAGAAGGAGAAGTTGCACACCCATGGGAAGAGTTTTCCTCTTATGGTGGTTTAGAAGTAGTCCTGCTGCCCTGGGCTCAATATTATGTGCTTGAGCGGAGCCGTAGGCATCTGCACTCCTATCCATTTGCTGATTCTTCTCACCCTTTTGACATGTTGACTCTTGCTATATATATAGGTGTCCACTCCATTTGTTGTTTGTCTTTACCATTCTGTTTTGGGATTGGAGCTCTGTCTCAAATCCAGATCTTGACACAATGTCTAGTCCTTTTAGCCATCTCCAGTAGAGGAAGGACCTTGCCTGTCATATCCTCAACTACTTGCTAGGGTTGTGTCTTCAAAGGACTGGTAGCTTGAAACAATAGTTGCTACTAATATCTGATTTCGAGTTTCTCCTCTACATAAAACCTTTTCTCCTGACCAGAATTTTCACTGGTATTGGGGCAAATTGCCATATAGATTTCATTGTAAATCACTACCTTTGGCATCCTAAAGCCAAATCAACTACTCCAACATAGATCCCACTTGACACCCATGTCTCTGGTGCTACACCCTGAATAAAACACATTATACAGGAGACACAGCTTATTTTACATTTTCCTCTCGGAACAAAAATATATCATATGCAATAAGGAGGAAATTTATGAGAAAATATGGTGTTTCTATTTTTAAATAAAGTATATATTATGCACATATGTTTTTGGATTTTGCCAGAATTATTTTTGACATAATCTTTCTGAACTCATTGCTATTAAGTCATAACTATGTTAATTTCAGTAGTATTCTTTAGAATAATGTTAATAATCCAGTATATTTAAAATAAATAGATTAGGAAACCTGGAGATTATTAATATTTATTACCTTTATGAGAAGACAGAACATAATTTGAAAATTACCTTTTTCATAATAGAGATTTAATTATTTTTTCCCAAGGAATTTCTTTATCTTGGCTTAGCTTTGAATTCAACTCTGTAGCTACCAAAGCATTAGGTGGGCATTTATCAACAAAATGCATTTTTTATGTAATTTTTGATGCTAGATAGTACAAACCCCTCCAAAGCATAAATGACCTCCCTGTTCATTCTATTACATTTAAAAAATGTTTTTATATATTTTTGACATTAGTTCCTCTTACCTCAGGTAATTACTGTCTATGTATAATGAGCAGCCGTGGCCTCACTGAGTAATGGCTGTTCTATTTCTTTCAAGAGTTTAAAAGACTTGTAGCTCATATGGCTGATTATGAAGTTTCATTCACTTATGGAAAACATTTTTTCTTCTTCCCTCATGACATATGGTGTGTATTCTAGAGAAATATTTTTAACATTAAAGCATCACCAGGAAAAAAAGATTAGAGTGTTTTGACATTTCTGTTATTTAAATTCTTAACAGAAGAAAAATCAACCTTGTTAAATGAAAGAATCTATATTTATTCAAACTCTTTTGAAAAAATAATTAAAGATTGGTTCAAAACATTTGTAATTACATTTTATTTTGGAAAGCTTTTCACAATTCAATAGTCAGGGTTTCTTTTAAGTCATCTCAGTGGAGAATATAGCTGTCCTTGAGAATCACATATAAACTTTACAGAATTAGCAAATGTGTAGTTGTGGCTGTGTCCAGAGACTGCTGGAACATTGAGATGAATATTGATGAATTCAGCCAGATGTTCATTAATGTTCATTTTCTAATACAGGAGCCATTAGCTACATATAGCTACTGAGCACTTGAAATTTGTCTGAATTGAGATGTGCTGTAAGCATAAAGTCACCATGGATGTCAAGAATTCATTAAGAAAAAATATAAAATATCAAATTCATAATTTTAAATTGATTTTATTGATTTGTGGCTTGTGTTGTATTTCTGCCTTTGTATACAAAACATTTGAGTAAAATATAAAAATGTACTTCACTTTTCATATTAGTGTTCTGTTATCCCTTTAGCATTTCCCAAGTCATTGTTTCTTACTAAACTGCATAGGAGGTACAGCAGCTCCGCTAATGGAGTGAGCTCTCTTGGTATTGAGGTGGCCAGCATTATACTAAATGTTCCAGCTATATAGCAACCTACAATATGAGTCCCTACAATGTGCTGTGTGAATTATATAAATTATCTCACATAGTCTTCACCATACTCTATGATGTGGTTATTATAACTGCAGTTTTAAGATGAGGAAACTGAATCTCAGATGATTCAAAAACATGTTTAATATGATTATTACAAAGCTTACTAAAGGGACTGAGTCAGGATTCAAAGCAAAGTTTGTCAGTCTTTATGGTCTCACTGCGCAAATACTTTTCTTTCTATTTTAAGACTTTCCAGGAAATTCATGAAGATACGGACTTCTTTCAAGGAGTTATGTTAAATTGATCTTTGGGAATGATGATGGTCATTACGGTAATTGTTGGTAAAAGTTACACAAGACTTCTCCAACCTTAGTAGGTAATTAAGTATGTTCCACAAGGAATAGTAAGTGATGGCATTCACTGAAATAGGAACTTTATCTAAATGTTTCCATGCATCCTTATTGTTATAATGAGTAAATAATAACAGTGGCCATATTAAAAATAGAATTACCCTTTTTGAATTAAAATTATGTATTTGAATTAGAAAAAAGCATTTGAAACATGTATTTTTAAAAAGCAACAAGAACTCGTTATAAAATTATTTGTAACCTGGCCCACATTTAGCACTACTGCTATTTGATGAGTTGAAGAATGAAGGACATCAGTTTATGTAATGATTTTTAGTTAAGAACCAATCGTTTCTTATTTTGAAAACCACCATGAAAAATTTTGGAGATTTATATGATATCTGAGAACATTTAGAACACCATGTGAAACCTCCCTTGACTAGGTTCTGCTAATTGGTTTCACTGGTCAGAATTGGCTGTGGACATTTTCCCTACTGCTCCCAGGCCAACGTAGGGACCGATGGTACAAGAAGCGTCTTTCCATGACACTTAGCTCTTCTGTCCAGAAGACCTGCCTTGGCCACTAAGGCCATTATTGCCACAGATATCTGCAGGTTAGTGAAAGGTGAGAAAGCATGTTCTTCAGCAATTTGAGTTACCACCGTATTTACACTGGTAATTTTTATGGTAATGAGATTGTGTCTTACAGACTCACTTGTGATTTTTTGACTTGCCCTCTGGCTAAGTGGAGTCTAAACCTTTCCTCATATGCTGCCTCAGCCATCAGGTGCACAAGTACAAAGACTCCTTTCATGATGAGAAGCTGTGTGATTTCAAATGAAATTGTACCTAAAGGATGCTGTAATTCATACTTACAAAGAAAAAGTACTTACTAGTAAATAACTTTCCATTTTCTAATATCCTCTATTTTTAATCCATTGGTAATATCTATTATTAACCTCTATGGTAAATACAAAAACAAATAGAAACATACAGTATTTATTATTTGGTAATATAAGGGAAAATTGCTCTAGTCATAAAATTATTTTAAAGTTGGTTACTTTGGTTATCATTTGCCCCAGCATGTACTTCAGACTACATGAGTTTAGAAGGGAAAAACAAATATCTGTTTACGGATAGAGATTAGTTTTGTTTTGTCTTGTTTAAAACCATCCTCCACCCCTTCCCACCCCAGCTAGTTTCACAGTGGAAAACCATGTGCAAATCATAGATCCTGGCAGTGAGAGGAGAGGCAGATGGGCATAAATCTTGAGATTTAAGTATCTTAATCAGACTCCACAAGTAAAAAGAGAGACAAATTTTTTTAGCAAGCTGCTTTTAAAATATTCTATTTTGTAATTGTGAGTGGCACATTGAACTTTATATAGCATGTTTCTTGTATAATAATCTCTATTAACTGATAACTATGTCCTTTACAGGACATTATCCAATTATGTCTTGGATTTTTAAAATAGATTTTAAAATTGTGAGTATATACAAGTTACATTAATGCGTATTGGATCTTTGGTCCATCTTAAAACATTTTTTTAAAAAATCAATTAAAAAATCAATAATGTCTATAAAACAGAAATTATTTATGGAGCAATCTTATAGGCACTTCGCATGATTAACTCAGTAAAGAACTGAAGGGTGGCTTATCGCTATCTCAGATGAAGAAGCTAAGGCTCAGAAAAGGTAAATAGCTTGCTTTTATTATTGCTTAATCAGTAAATAGTAAAGATTCAAACACGACTCTACCTAACTGGAAAACTAATGTTCTCACATGCTATCTGATTTAAAATATCAAACTATAATGTGGAAAATGCAAAACAATTGTGAAATTTTGGTATTTATGAAATCAGTAGTCTGGATTTTTTTGCACAATGGATAAAAAGCTTTTTGATATTACTGAGGATTTGGGCTGTCTTGGTACTGCTTTGGCTTCAAGGTTTATATTTTTAAAAAACTTGATGCTACAGATTCTTATCAATAGTATCGCTATGGGGAGAAGTCATATTAAAAAAATAAAGCTTAAGGAAACAGTCCAATTTGAATAATAGGAACATAGATGGAAGGTACGATGGTGTTGAATAATCCTGCTGTTGCTATTATGACATTTCGCTTATAAAGAAAACCACAGTAATTTTCCCAGTTTAGTGGTAAATTGAGAAGTAGGAATCTCTGAGAAACCTTCACATGTGCAGCATTTTGAATGGTGTTTGGAACAAAGCACTGGAGTGAAATTCAATTAAAGCAAGTCAGGAAGCCCTTCTGAATGAAGTTCTGAACTAGCTTTTCCTTTACACCCTGCAAGATTCATCTTATTGTAATTCTCTATTGATTTGGGTATGAATTACAAGTTAGTGACTTTTGTTCAAAGGTGGAGAATTACCTTGTTTAATGAAATGGAATGTAAACAGCCAATGTTTTTGCTATTAAAAGGAAATCCATGTGGAGTTTTTATAAAAGAAATACCTGTAAGGATTAATGTAGGTGTGAACCAGCTTCTCCAGAGACTTTCCTGAATATTTTATGCAAAAAGTAAGTCCTGCCTTTAAAATAAGGAGAAAAAAGTGTAAAAGGTTATGCTGACTATAGTCAACAGGCTAAAATTTTGATAGTACCACAAATTTTTCCATTTGTACACACACACTATGCGGTGTGTATGTACATGTGTGAATTCCAGTGTCTAGTATATACTATACTCATACATTGTTTAGTTTTAGGAAGCTATGTAATATAAATATAGCAAGAAAACTTTATTTTCCCTTGGCAGAAAGTAGAAAACTGAAGAGAGAGTTAAAACATGACCAAGGATCCTGTGGTTATTCTGGTAGAACCAGTAAAACAGAGAAGTCTGTTCATTCGTGTTGCTTCCACAAACCCACGTGTTTGATGGAAATGAAAGAGGTTATCTTGTCCAAACTATAAAAGTATAAAAGACCTTCATACTAAGATAGCCACCAGAGTAAAAAAGTTTCATGTGATTTGCTGTCATATAATTCTATAGCAGTTAAATTAATGTGATCTACCATGATTTTCATTGCATGAGGTTCATTTACTTATTTATTTATTTTTGAGATGGAATCTCGCTCCGCATCCTGGGTTCAAGCGATTCTCCTGCCTCAGCCTCCTGAGTAGCTGGGATTACAGGTGCGTGCCACCACGCCCAGCTAATATTTTTGTATTTTTAGTAGAGATGGGGTTTCACCATGTTAGCCAAGATGGTCTCGATCTCCTGACTTCGTGATCCACCCGCCTCGGCCTCCCAAAGTGCTGGGATTATAGGCGTGAGCCATTGCGCCCCGCCGAGGTTCATTTTTAATATTGCTGTCTTACTAAAATGAAGCAGTTACTTTAAGAATGGAAACTAAGTAAGAAAAATTCTCACAACCAGACTTTGTTTTAATCTGTGCTCTATTTTTTATGCAATAATTCTTTATTGAAATTGTGCTTTTTATAAGGCTGTGACTTTTCTTTTGCTATGTCACAGGCAATGACATTTATAAGTTAGCACTTTAAATAGGCTGGTGTTTGAAATAGCATTTTCACTTTGAAAAGTTAATAATATGGTGAAATAAATTCTGTTGCTTTTATCTATAACAAAGTTTTCTCAGAAATCTGCTTCTCTGTGGTGTTTCTTTAATGTGGTCAACAAACATATGAAAAAAAGCTCATCATCACTGGTCATTAGAGAAATGCAAATCAAAACCACAATGAGATACCATCTCACGCCAGTTAGAATGGTGATCATTAAAAAGTCAGGAAACTACAGATTCTGGGGAGAGGATGTGGAGAAATAGGAATGCTTTTACAGTGTTGGTGGGAGTATAAATTAGTTCAACCATTGTGGAAGACAGTGTGGTGATTCCTCAAGGATCTAGAATCAGAAATACCATTTGACCCAGCAATCCCATTACTGGGTATATACCCCAAGGATTATAAATCATTCTACCATAAAGACACAAGCACATGTATATTTATTGCAGCACTATTCACAATAGCAAAGACTTGGAACCAACCCAAATGCCCATCAGTGATAGACTGCTTCCTTACAGAATTGTTTTTAAAAAACGAAATAACTTCTTCATTTGTTATTTTCATCACCTTTAAAGCAAGATAATGCCACTTAGATAAGAGGGGTAATTAGCCATTTGATTGATCTGCCATAATAATGCTACACATTCTTTGGACTTATTTGTCATTATGCCTCTCATAAGAAAAGATAATGGAAGAACAGACCACTGTGCATGGAAAATATAAATATAAAATATACAGTCTCTTCACTTTGTAAGATAAAATAATCAAGAATACTTTTAGTTCATAATTTATTTCAGTGAAGGTGCATTTGTATCCTGGAGGATCATATTAATATTTTCAGAGCAATAGAATTGTGTAATGTTTTACAACAGTTCTACTCAATTAGAATCCCTGTTTTATGCTTTAAAATGTTGCTATGTCAGTTTCATGGTTTTCTAAAGACTTTAGAGTTCTCAGTATACCTACAAATAGCAATGACTGTCTACATATACAAAAGATTCAGTGAATATGGTAAAACTATAAGTTGATGAGTGTTTAGGAGATAACCTATTTTTTTCTGACAAGTTTGTTTTTCTGTCTATTTATTTGATCATTGTTTTTCATCTTTGTTGTCTACCTGGATGATCTCCCACTAGCTGGAAATTCAAAATCCATCTCTCAGTGCGCCCTCTCACTTCCTTGATTTTATAACTATTACTGAAGCTTCACCCTAAGACAGTTACTTTTCCCTCACCAAGCACAAATGTGAATGTGGTATTGTACCTTCAGAATCCCCTATCAGCTATGCTAGTCCCCTCCATATTTGTTACCTTAACTCTGTGGCTCTCAGGACACTGGAGCCAGTGTTTCTGTGAGGTGGGTATTTGTGAAGGAATATGTAGACTGGAGAAGGCTACTCACAGATCCCTCAGATAAGAAGGATGTTGATGGGAAGCTCTTAGGGAAGGGATAAGGACAGCAGAGATGTCCCACCTAATTGCTGCAAGGGAAGTAAAGGACTGCGCAACTTTTATTATTTTGATAGTGTATGTATGTCAGAAGGATGAAACTGCTCACAGAACCATAGAAATCTGAAAAAACAGATGCTTTTTCTAGGTAACATAAAACCAACAGAAAAAGAAAAAAATATAAAGATGTGGTTTGAATATATGAAAATCATACCAAATGTCATCATTTATATGGATGATCACTAAAAGAATTGAAAATAAATAATAATAATAATAACTAGCATATACTACAGCTTTTTAGCATTTACTAAAGTTTTAAGCATTCTATAAAAATTACATCTAAGCTTCACAACAACCTTATGAATTATGTATAGATATTATAATTTGTCCCAAAAGTGACAGAGCTGGGATTAGAAACCTAGCAGTATAATTCCAAAATATGTGCTCTGGGGATAGTAGATGATAAAGAAACAAATGAGAAACAAGCCAAAGAAAATACCAGCTTTGAAGATGCTTGTCAAGAAGTAAAATACTATGACAAAAAGAAACGAGTGTTTAGGTGGCTACTTTTGCCTGGGAGTTTAGAGAACTCTCTGAGGTTTAAGCGGAACACTATATAACGAGAAGCCAGTAAAGGAAAGAGACCAACTAATCCAAAGGCTGCACAGCAGAAAGGAGGCTGTTATGATCCAGAAACAAAGGAAGGGCCAGAGTGAAAATGGTACCACATGACTTTGGAGAAGGGAACAAGGTGTAGATCATGTAGTGGGGCTAAGGTAGGGTATTCGGATTTCATTCTAAGTGCAATGACACACTACTGGAAGAAGTGAGTGATAGGATCTGGTTTAAGTTTAAAAGGTCATTTTTGGCTGCTCTGTGGAGCATGTATCATAGAGAGGCAAAACTAAAAGCAGTAATTCCAGTTAGAAGGCTATGTCAGTGGTTTGGGTGAGAGAGGGCAGAGCTTTGACTAGAAGGTGAATAGTGAAGATGGAGACAAGTGAACCCATTTGGGAAATAGTTTCTTTTTTCCAACCTTTATTTTTTTATTGAGGTGAAATTGACATAACATAAAATTAACCATTTTAAACTATACAATTTAGTAGCATTTAGGGCTTTCATAATACTGTACAACCACTCTCTCTATCTGATTCTGAAACATTTTCATCACTCCAAAAGAAACCCCCTACCCATTATGCAGTTGCTTCCCATTCTCCCCTTCCCCAGGCCCTGGAAAACACCAGTCTGTGTTCTCTCTTTATTTATTTACCTATTCTGGATATTTCAATTAATAGAATAATACACTATGTGGTATTTTTAGCTAGTCTTTCACTTAGCATAATGCTTTCAAGGTTTGTCCATTATGGAGCATTTATTAATCATTCATTACTTTTTATTCACAAGTAATATTCCATTGTATGGATAAAGCAAATTTTATTTACCCATTCATGACTTGATAGATATTTGGGTTGTTTCTACTTTGGGGCTATTAGCAATAATGCTGCTATGAACATTCACATACTTTATCTATGGATATATGTTTTTATTTCTCTTGGGTGTATAGCTAGAAGTGAAATTGCTGAATAGTATGGTAAACCTATAACATTTTGAAAAAACTCCTGGGTAATATAGTAACATTTAACATTTTGAAGAACTACCAAACTGCTTACCAAACTGGCTATAGCAGTATGTAATCCTACCAGCAATGAATGATGGTTCTAATTGTTCTCTATCCTCTTAAACATTTATTATCGTCTGTCACTTTTATTGTAACCATCCTAGTGGATGTGAACTGCTATCTCATTTTGATTTGCATTTTCCTAATGACTATACTGAGCATCTTTTTATGTGCTTACTGGCCATGTTTATATCTTTCCTGGAGAAATGTCTATTTAAAATATTTACCCATTTTTAAATTGGGTTATTTGTCTTTTTATGGTTGAGTTGTAAGAGTTCTTTATATATTCTGCATATAAGGCACATATCTGATAAGTGATTTGCATGTATTTTCTCCTAGTTTGTGGCTTGCATTTTCAATTTATTTTGCTGTCCTTTGAAGCACATATGTTTTTAATTTTGATGAAGTTCAATTTATCTGTATTTTCTTTGGTCAGACTTCAGGTATCACATTTAAGAAACAGTTGTCTAGCTGAAGTTGACAAAGATTTATTCCTATAATTTCTTCATGAGTTTTATAGCTTTAG
Source organism: Pan troglodytes (assembly GCF_028858775.2). Lineage (NCBI taxonomy): Eukaryota > Metazoa > Chordata > Mammalia > Primates > Hominidae > Pan > Pan troglodytes. The sequence goes on along the minus strand of NC_072408.2, from coordinate 51,595,684 downwards.
CTCTTATATTTAGGTTGTTGATCCATTTTGAGTTATTATATATGGTATAGGATAGTATCCAACTTCATTATTTTGCATGTGATTTTCCAGTTGTCCCAACACCATTTGTTGGAAAGATTATTCTTTTCCCCATTGTATAGTGTTGGCAGCCTTGTCAGAAATCAATTGACCATGGATGTATATATATGGGTTGCTTTTTGGATTCTCAATTCTGTTTTGCCTATATATATATCTTTCTTTATGCCAAGGGTCCCTTGCATTTCCATATGAATTTTAGGATTAGCTTGTCAATTTCTGCCAATAAAGCAGCTGGGGTTTTGGTAGGGATTATATTGAATATGTATATCAATCTGAAGAGTATGTCCATCTTAACGGTGTTAAATCTTTCAACACATAAACATAAAATATATTTCTATTTATTTTTGTCTTCTTTAATTTTTTCAACTATATTTTGTAATTTTCCGTGTATGGGCCTTGACTTATTATGTTACATTTATTTTTAAATATTTAGTTCTTTTTGATGTTATCATAAATGAAATCTTTTTCTTAATTGCATTTTTAGATTGTTCATTACTAGTGTATAAGAAATAAAATTGGTTATTTAAAAATAGTTAAGGTATGATTGACATACAAAAAGTTGTACATATTTAATATATACCACTTAATGAATTTGGAAATAAGAATACACTGTGAAACCATCAACCACAATCTATGCCATGAACTTGTTCATCCCCTCTAAAAGTTTGCTCCCAATTTCTTTATTATTATTTGTATGATAAGAATAATTAATGTTAAGATTTACTTTGTTAGCAAAATTGTAAGTTTACAACACAATATTGTTAATTATAGGCACTATGCTGTCCAGTAGATCTCTAGGACTTACACACCTTGTATAACCAAAATTTATACCTTTGACCCTCCTTTCTCCCTCCAAGTCCCTAGCAACCATTCCATTCACTGCCTCTATGAGTTTGACAATTTTAGATTCATCTTATAATTGGTATCATGTAGTATTTGTCCTTTTGTGTCTGGCTTACTTTATTCAACATAAGCCTGAATACCTTAAAAAAGAAGGAAATGCTGTGATTTTTGATAACATGGATGAAGCTGGAGGACATTATGTATGCCATGTTTTCCTTGTCCGTTATTCATCAGTGGACATTTAGGTTGTTCCTATGTCTCAGCTACTGTGAACAATGCTGCATTGAATATGGGAGTGCAGATAGCTCTTTAACATACTGATTTCATGTCCTTTGGATATATACCCAGTAGTGGGATTCCTTGACCATATGGTAGTTCTATGTTTAATTTTTAATGATTTTTATAAAGGTTATGGGTCTGTAATTTTCCTTTGTTGTAGTGTCTTTGGAAAAAATTCTACTTGATCATGACATCTTTTTTTTTTTTTGAGACAGAGTCTTGCTCTGTTGCCCAGCTTGGAGTGCAATGACGCAATCTCGGCTCACTGCAACCTCTGCCTCCCAGGTTCAAGCAATTCTTCTGCCTCAGGCTCCCAAGTAGCTAGGACTACAGACATGCACCGCCATGCCTGGCTAATTTTTTTTTTTATGCTTTTAGTAGAGATGGGGTTTCACCATGTTGCCCAGGCTGGTCTCGAACTCCCGACCTCAGGTGATCCACCCACCTCGGCCTCTCCAGGTCTTGGGATTACAGACATGAGCCACAGCACCTGGCCCCATGGTGTCTTTTGTTCAGGGGAGAAATGAAGTCATTTTTAAAAATTATGAGAAATACTACATATGTATGAGTTTATCATATATAGAAGAGTATATTATAAATATATTTGTTACATATTACATATGTATGAGTTTATTATTTATAGAAGACTATTATAAATATATTTGTTACATATATGTATACTATACAGTATATGTTTCTATGTTTAATATAGGTATACTAACAGCTCTCACATTGTTGGCAAACTAGTAGGTGTATGCAAATATATCTTTGTGGTTTAAATTTTAATTTCCTTGAAATCTAATAAGTATGAGCACTATTTTATATTGAAATTGGCCCATAGTCTTCCTTTTCTAATAAGTGTCAAGTACCCACCACTCAGGTCAAGAAATAGACAAGTATAGGGACCCCAAAAACCTCTATTGTTTCCCTCCCAGATCACAGTTCCCTCCTCCCTTAAGATAGCCATAATTTGTGCTTTGTAATAATCAGTTACTTGGTTTCCTTTAGTTTTACCAACCTTACATGGATCCCTAAATAATATAGTCGATTATCCATTTCTGAATTTTATCTAAATAAATACATACTTTTATCTCTTGCTTTTTTTCACTCAACGTTACATTTAAGAGATTCATCTCTGTTATTTTTATACCTGTATCTGGTATCTAAGGCAAGTTTTCTCCTTTCTCTATTGTCTGACATTCAAACTGGATTGCTTTTGGGTTAGCTATGTGATAATTTTATTACTCTAAAAGTAACACATGCAAATGATAAAAACAAAAATAAAAATTCAAGTAACACCAAAAGGCATAAATTTAAAAGGAAAACATTACCACCCCAATCCACACTCCTTAATGACTACACAACCCTTCCTGTAATTGACTCCTTTTGTTTTAAAATCCTAAATTATTCTATTATGCTAATTTTAAAAATGTATCTGTTTCACACAGTAATTATTAACAACACACAATCAGTGATAGGAAATTTACTGTCTTATATTACTACCCTCTACTGCCCCTCCCAGACTACTTTTTGCAATTATTTTTTTTTAGTTTTGTTTTTTCTATTCTTATCTTTAAATAATAGCTCCATGTTTCTCTCTACCTCGTCTCCCTTCCTCATCGTCTACATTTTTATGAGCTATGTTGTTTTCACATTGTTAAAATTAAACATTCTCTCATTGGAATTATGATTACCTTCGATTTTGTTTATTGATTCAGCCCAACATTTGTAAATCCACTAATTATATTTATATTATGTTATATTTTTCAATTTGATGAATGATACTTTCCAAGTCCTCATTGGGTCAAAACAGATACTTATGTTTCTATATCAGCATATGTTTCTTATCACTTAATACTACCAAACAAAGCAGAGAAAATTATTGTCAATAAGAAATCTGGTTTTGTGGATTACAGATATCATCTCTGGATAAAAAGAAATCTTAACAGTCTTATAATTTGAAAGAAAATTTCCCCAACTACTTGTTAGTGGGATAATTTATAGTAGCTTTATCTTGGAATACCTGTGAAACGACCTGGAAAAAGAAGACTAAAGAATGACTAAATTGTTGTCATTTAAGTGCAATAATAACAAATATATTTTTCAGTGTTGTTTCACATTTATTATTTCATTTAACCTTCACAACAAAACCATAATTAGGCACACCCAAATAGCACAGTGGCTAAGAGCTTTGGCGTTGGAGTCATAGAGATTAGGGTTTAAATTTAAACTCCATATTTAATAACTTTGTAATGTTAAACAGGCTACTTAATCTCTCAAAGTATAATGCTCCTTACACAGAAAGAGGTTGTTAATAGTTTCTTTCAGCCATGTTTTGTAGTTTTCCCTATAGAGGATTTTCACCTCCTTGGTTAGATACATTCCTAAGTATTATATATTTATTTATTTATTTATTTGCAGCTATTGTAAAAAGGGGTTGTGTTCTTGATTTGATTTTCAGCTTGGTCGCTGTTGGTGTACAGCAGAGCTACTGATTTGTGTGCATTAATTTTGTATCCTGAAACTTTGCTGAATTCATTTATCAGTTCTGTAGCTTTTTGGAAGAATCTTTAGGATTTTCCAGGTATACGATCATATCATCGGTAAAGAGTGACAGTTTTACTTCCTCTTTACTGACTTGGATGCCCTTCATTTCTTTCTCATGTCTGATTGCTCTGGCTGGGACTTCCAGTACTATTTTGAATAGAAGTGGTGAGAGTGGGCATCCTTGTCATGTTCCAGTTCTCAAAGGGAATGCTTTCAACTTTTCTCCATTCAGTATTATGTTTGCTGTGGGTTTGTCATAAACAACTTTTATTACATTAAAGTATGTCCCTTCTATCCCAATTGTACTGAGGGTTTTTAATCATAAAGAGTTGCTGGATTTTGTCGGATGCTTTTTCTGCATCTATTGAGATGATCATGTGATTTTTATTTATAATTATGTTTATCTAATTTTTGTTTTTAATTCTGTTTATGTTAATTCTGTTTTAATTCACATTAAACAATACATTAAAAAGATCACTTGTGTTTGTTAAACCATCCCTGTTTCCCGGGTATGAAACCCACTTGACCATGGTGGATTATCTTTTTGATATGCTGTTGGATTTGGTTAGCTAGTATTTTGTTGAGGATTTGTGCATCTATGTTCATCAGGGATATTGGTCTGTAGTTTTGTTTTTTTGTTATGTCCTTTCCTGGTTTTGGTATGAAGATGATACTGGCTTCATAAAATGATAGTATTTACCTCATAGGATGTGTTTGAAAAGTGAGTATATGGGTATAGTAATATAATTTTAACTACCTAATAAATTTTAGCTTTTATAATCATTGTCTCCTTCTGCCCATTCTGCTTTTCCTTCTTCTCCTTCTTCATTTCATAGATTAAGAAATTAGGCCTGAGAGCATAACTGTCTTTTCCAAGTACACATAAACAGTACAAAAAATATACATATAGGCCACTGGAACAGAATAGGGAGCCCAGAAAGAAATCCATCCATTTACGGTCAATCAATTTTTGACAAAGATGCCAAGAAAATACAATAGGGAAACAAGCATCTTTTCAATACGTGATGCTAGAAAAACTGACAGTCCACATGCTGAAGAATGGTTTTTGATCCTCCACTCATATCATATTAAAAAATCCACTTAAAATTGTTTAAGGTCTTAAAGATAAGACCTGAAACTATAAAACTACTAGAAGAAAACATAGGGAAATGTTCCATTATATTCTGGGATAATACTCAAGATGATCAAAACACAGGCAACAAAAGCAAAAATAGACAAATGAGATTACATCGAGCTAAAAAATCTTCTGCACAGCAAATAATCAATAGAGAATAAATAACTCATAGAATGAGGGAATATATTTCCAAACGGTATATATGATAAGGGGTTAATATATGAAATATATAAGAAACTCACACAGCTCAATAGCACAAAAACAAACAGACTGATAAAGAAATGGACAAAGGACCTAAATAGACATTTCTCAAAAGAAGACATACAGAAATCCAACACATATGTGAAAAAATGCCCAACATCTCTAATCATCAGGGAAATGCAAATAAAAACCTTGAGCTATCACCTCATACTCGTTAGAGTGGCTGCAATCAAAAAGATGAAAGATAAGTATTGGTAAGAATGTAGAAAAAAGTGGAACCTTATTCACTGTTGGTGGTATGTATATTGGTACAACCATTTTGGAACACATTATGGAGGTTCCTCAAAAAATTAAAAACAAGAAATCCAAAAGCTAAACAGACTCAATAACAAGTAACAAGATCAAAGCCATAATAAAAGTGTCCCCATAAAGAAAAGCCCAGGACCTAATCACTTCACCACTGAATTCTATCAGACATTTAAAGAACTAATACCAAAACACCAAAAGCAATGGCAACAAAAGCCAAAATTGACAAATGGGATCTAATTCAACTAAAGAGCTTCTGCACAGCAAAAGAAACTACCATCAGAGTGAACAGCCCACCTACAGAATGGGAGAAAACTTTTGCAATCTACTCATCTGACAAAGGGCTAATATCCAGAATCTACAAAGAACTCAAACAAATTTACAAGAAAAAAACAACCCCATCAACAAGTGGGCGAAGGATATGAACAAGACACTTCTCAAAAGAAGACATTTATGCAGCCAACAGACACATGAAAAAATGCTCATCATCACTGGCCATCAGAGAAATGCAAATCAAAACCACAATGAGATACCATCTCACACCAGTTAGAATGGCGATCATTAAAAAGTCAGGAAATAACAGGTGCTGAAGAGGATGTGCAGAAATAGGAACACTTTCACACTGTTAGTGGGACTGTAAACTGGTTCAACCACTGTGGAAGACAGTGTGGCGATTCCTCAGGGATCTAGAACTAGAAATACCATTTGACCCAGCCATCCCATTACTGGGTATATACCCAAAGGATTATAAATCATGCTGCTATAAAGACACATGCACACGTATGTTTATTGTGGTGCTATTCACAATAGCAAAGACCTGCAACCAACCCAAATGTCCAACAATGATAGATTGGATTAAGAAAATGTGGCACATATACACCATGGAATACTATGCAGCCATAAAAAATGATGAGTTCATGTCCTTTGTAGGGACATGGATGAAGCTGGAAACCATCATTCTCAGCAAACTATCACAAGGACAGAAAACCAAACACTGCATGTTCTCACTCACAGGTGAGAATTGAACAATGAGAACACTTGGACACAGGAAGGGGAACATCACACACCAGGACCTGTTGTGGGGTGGGGGGAGGGGGGGGGAATAGCATTAGGAGATGTACCTATTGTAAATGATGAGTTAATGGGTGCAGCACACCAACATGGCACATGTATACATATGGAACAAACCTGCATGTTGTGCACATGTACCCTAGAACTTAAAGTATAATAAATATACATATATATATTTAAAAAGAACTAATACCAATAGTACTCAAATTATTCTGATAAATAGAAGCGGAAGGAATACTTCCAAACTCATTCTACAAGGACAGTATTACCCTGACACCAAAATCAGACAAGAACACATTGTAAAAAGAAAACTACAGGCCAGTATATCTGATGAATATTGATGCAAAAATTCTCAACATAATACTAGCAAACCAAATTCAACAATAAATTAAAAAGATCATTCATCATGACCAAGTGGGATTTAGCCCTGGGATGCCAGGATGGTTCAACATATGCAAATCAATCAGTGTGATATATCATGTCAACAGAATGAAGGACAAAATCATATGATCATTTCAATTGATGCTGAAAATGCATTTGATAAAATTCAACATTCCTTTATGATAAAAAATGGAATCCTCAAAAAACTGGGTATAGAAGGAACACACCTCAGCGTAATAAAAGCCATCCAAACAGACCCAAAACTGGTATCATACTGAATGGGAAAAAACTGAAAGCCTCTCCTCTAAGATCTGGAACATGACAAGAATGCCCACTTTCAACACTGTTGGTCAACATAGTACTGGAAGTCTGAGAAATCAGACAAGAAAGAAATAAAGCGTGTCCAAATTGGAATGGAATAAGTCAAATTATCCTTGTTTGCAGATGATATTATCTTATATTTTGAAAAACCTAAAGACTCCACAAAAAAACTATTAGAAATGATAAATTCAGTAAAGTTGCAGGACATGAAATCAACATACAAAAATCTGTAGCATTTCTATGTGCCAACAGTGAACCATGTGAAATAGAAATTTTAAAAAGTAATCCCAGTGGCCACACACAAAAATAAATACCTAGCAATTAACTTTACCAAAGAAGTGAAAGATCTTAATAATGAAAACTATAAAACACTAATGAAAGAAATTGAAGAGGACGCCAAAAAATGGAAAGAGAGTCCATGTTTATGGATTAGAAGGATCAATATTGTTTAAATGTCCATAGTACCCAAAGCAATCTACATATTCAATGCAATCTCTATCAAAATACTAATGACATTCTTCACAAAAATAGGAAAACAATTCTAAAAATATATGTAACAACAAGAGACCCAGAACAGCCAAAGCTATATTAAGCAAAAAGAACTAAACTGGAGTAGTTGCATTACCTGTCTTCAAATTAGGCTATAGAGCTATAGTAACCAAAACAGCATACTACTGGCATAAACACAGACACATAGACCAATGGAACAGAATAGAGAACCCAGAAACAAATTCATACAGCTACAGTGTACTCATTTTTAACAGACGTGCCAGGAACATACACGTTGGAAAAGATAGTCTCTTCAATACATGGTGCTAGGAAAACTGGATATAAATACTCGGAAGAATGAAATTAGACCCCTATCTCTCACCACATTAAAATCATATCAAAATGGATTAAAGATTTAAATCCAAGACTTCAGCCTATGATACTACTAATAAGAAAACATTGGGGAAACTCTCCAGAACATTGGTCTGGGAAAAAGTTTTCTGGAGTAATAACCCAGAAGCAAAGGCAACCAAAGGAAAAGTTGGCAAATGGGATCACATGAAGTTAAAAAGCTTCTGCACAGCAGTGGAAACAATCAACAAAGTAAAAAACCTACAGAATGGGAGGAAACGTTTACAAACTACCCATCTGACGATGAATGACTAGAATATATAAGGAGTTCAAACCACTCTATAGAAAAAAAGTTGAATAACCCGATCAAAAAATGGGCAAAAGTTTTGAGTAGACATTTCTCAAAAGAGGACATGCAAATGGCAAACAGGCAGATGAAAAGGTGCTAAACATCATTGATCATCAGAGAAATGCAAATCAGAACTGCAGTGAGATGTCATCTCACCCCAGTTAAAATGGTTTCTATCCAAACGACAGACAATAACAAATAATGAAGATGTGGATCAAAGGGAACCCTCATACACTGTTGGTGGCAATGTAAATTAGTGCAACCGTTATGGAGAACAGTTTGGAGGTTCTTCAGAAAACTAAAAATAGAGCTACCATATGATCAAGCAATCCCACTACTAGGTATATATCCAAAAGAAAGGAAATCAGTATATCAAAGATATATCTGCAGTCCCATATTTGTTGCAGCAGTGTTCACAATAGCCACGATTTGGAAGCAATGTAAGTGTTCATCAACAGATGAACAGATAAAGAAAATGTGGTACATATATATAATGGAGTACTATTCAGCCATTAAAAAGAATGAGATCCTGTCGTTTGCAATGACATGGATGGAACTAGAGATCATTATATTAAGTGAAATAAGCCAAGCACACAAATAAGAACATCACATGTTTTCACTTATTTTTGGGATCCAAAAATCAAAACAATTGAACTCATGGACATAGAGAGTAGAAGGATGGTTACCAGAGTCTGGAAAGGCTTGTAGGGGCGGGGAGGTGGGAATGGTTAATGGGTACAATAGAGATAGTGAGGAAGAATGAATAAGACCTACTATTTTATAGCACAAAAGGGTAACTATAGTCAACAATAAGTGTATATTTAAAAATAACTAAAATAGTATAATTGCATTGTTCGTAAGACAAGGCATAAATGCTTGAGGGGATGGATAGTTCAATTTTTATGATGTGATTATTATGCATTGCATGCCTGTATCAAAACATCTTATGTATCCCATAAATATATACACCTACTATGTACCCACAAAAATTAAAAATAGAACTGTCATGTGATCAAGCAATCCCTCTACTGGGTATATATCCAAAGGATATGAAATGAGTATGTCAAAAAGATACCTGCACTGCCATGTTCATTGCAGTAGTGTTCATTACTCACACTAGCCAAGATATGGAATCAACTTAAGTGTCCATCAGTGGATGAATGGATAAGAAAATGTGGCATGTATATAGAATGGAATAGTATTCAAGTTTTAAAAAGAAGGAAATCCTATCATTTGCAACAATATGGATAAAGTTGGAGGACAATGTGTTAAGTGAAATAAGCTAGGCACAGTAATACAAATACAGCATGATCTCACTTATAAGCGAAATCTAAAAACTTGAACTCATAGAAAAAGAGAATAAAATGAGTATCAGCAGCTGGGGGTGAGGGGACTGGGGAGATGTTGGTCAAAGGACAAAAAGTTTCAGTTAGGCAGGAGGAAGAAGTTTAATAGATCTATTGTATACCATGGTACCTATAGTTAATAACAATATGTTGTATACTTAAAAATTTCTAAGAGAGTAGGTTAAATGATGTCGCCCGAAAAAATAAGTCTGAGAGATAATGCATATGTCAAATAGCTTGATTAAGCCATTCTACATTGTATTGTATACATATATCAAAGCATTATGTTATATACCATAAAGATATATAATTTTTACTTATCAATCTAAAAGCTAATAAATAAAATAAATTCAATTTAAAAATTAATTAGTGTGAGCTATGTCTATTAGCTAGACCTGTTTTTTTTCCTTTGAGAAGTTCTTTTTAAATACATGAAAAGTTTGTGTGTGTGTGTGTGTGTGTGTGTGTGTGTGTGTGTGTGTGTGTGTGTAATAGATCCTGACTAGCAATCTTCTAAGGCTGTGGTGGTTAAATTTAGCCAAGAGAAATTGCATTTAGGTATTAGGTAGCATTTTAATATGCCTGGATGGGTTTCGAAGGCATTATTCTTTCTTGTGAAATTTTGGGAAAAGAGGTAGATACAGCCTTCCTTGAACAATTATTTATAAATTTGAAGACAAGTAGCTGGACAAGATTTTCTTTCAATGCTAATTTTTATTTTCTAATTCAATTATCATTTTCCTGTGAATACATGTTTTTGCTTAAGCCGAGGTTTGTTTTCCAGTTTGTATAGGTAATCCTTCTTAGTTGATCTTAATTATAGCTGTCAAGAGCTAAACATTTCTTTTCTACATCTGGACTAGGAAATGTTTCCAATGAACAATCATTTTAGGATCCCAAGTATCCTAAATTTCTAAAGCGGTATTAGTTTTCTATTACTGCATAACAAATTACCAGAATTTTGATATCTTAAAAAAAAAGACCCATTTATTATTTCACAGTTCTGTAGGTCAAAAGTTTGTTGAGACATGGCTGGGTCTTCTGCTTTGGCTTAAGTAAAATTGTCTGCTGACTATTTTAATACATTTTTATCTTGAGCTTGGGGCTCTTTACAAACTCTTTTCTATTGTTGGCTGAACTCAGTTCCTTGCACTAATAGAACTGAAGTCCCCATTTTCTTATTGTCTGTCTCGTAGGGCTGCTGTCAGCTCCCAGAGTCACTCTCAAATTTAAGCCACATGATTTCCCCCCATTTCAGCAACAGAGAACTTCCCTCCCATGCTGCATCTACTGCCACTAGCCAGACAAAACTCTGAGCTTTTTTTTTTTTTTTTTTTTTTTTTGACAGAGTCCCACTCTGTCACCAAGGCTAGAGTGCAGTGGTGTGATCTCGGCTCACTGCAACCTCCACCTTCCGGGTTCAAGCGATTCTCCTGCCTCAGCCTCCTGAGTAGCTGGGATTACAGGCGCATGCCACCATGCCCAGCTAATTTTTGTATTTTTAGTAGAGATGGGGTTTCACCATGTTGGTCAGGCTGGTCTCGAACTCCTGACCTTGTGATCTGCCTGCCTCGGCCTCCTAAAGTGCTGGGATTACAGGCGTGAGCCACTGCGCCTGGCCAAAACTCTGAGCTTTTAAGGGGCTCATGTGATTGGGTTAGGCCCATACAGATAATCTCCCTTTTGATGAATCCAAGGTTATCTGATTAGAAATCTTAATTAATGCTGCAAAAATCCCTTTGCCATGTAAGGTAACACAATCATGAGAGTGATGCCTCATCATATTCATAGGTTCTACTCAGGATTAAAAAGAGATTACACGAGAGCAAGCATCATTGGAGATCATCTTAAGAGTTTTGCCTACTAAAAAGTACTAGTATCTGGGGCAAGCAACACAGGTTTTTGAGGCTATCTGAATATCTGTCTTATAGTCTTCTATTCTCAAACAAGCTTTCTTTCCAAATTCCCTGTTTCTGTAAGTGTCATCCAAGTTTAGTAATAAGTTTCATTAACTTTCCTTTCAAACATATTTTATATTTGTTCTTTATATCATTGCTATTTAGCTGTAAGCATGCCATTCATATATTACTGCAGCAGTCTACTTTCTGCTGTTCCTCAATGTGAGCTCTCTCTTCCCTCCGTGACAGAATCCATCCTGAAAAACAATGATGTTAAAGAATATTATACTACTTAAAAATCAATCAATGGGATCTCTTTTCTGTAACATTAAAATAAGTCTTCATTGAACAATTTTAAGAATTTAAGAATTTTAAGTCCATCAGAAATATGGAAATATGGTTTTGCCCATAAATATCTAACCTTATTTTGCTTGGATAAGCATGGATCTAAACCCAGTCCATATCCCCTATCCTTTTTCTTGTCTAGGCAGATGTATCCACTTCCTCACAACACAATGGTGTTAATTCCTGCTAATTTTATCCCTAGATATCACATGATCCTTTCTCTTGATTTTATTTGCTCTTTCTTCAAGGCAATGGATAATTTTAGTGCCTTCTTGAGACTTTCCTTTATTCTTCATTACAGTTAGAAGTACATGATAGTCTTCTCTACCTAATTAAAGTATAGCCCATTTTCCAAATTATGTTATAAAGTGCTTGAGAGTAGATATATTTGTATCTTATAATTTTGTGCCTATAATTGTTCCTCAAAATATTAATGCCAACTACTTTCTCTTAATAAGGAAATGATAAAGTCAAAGTCAAAAGCTATGACTGAGAAATATGTTTCTACAAAGTGGAATGACTTGATATTAGGTAGCATTTTAATATGCCTGGATGAGCTTTGAATGCCCTTCTCCATTCATGAACATAATGGAAAATTAAAGTACTAAATACCTTTGCTTCCGATGTTTGGGTAAACGCTAATAAAGTTGTCAATTACTTGGCCAGTTGCAGCCAAATTGTTTTAAATAAATTATCCAAATAATGTTTTTTTCTCTTCACCCTTACCAAGAGAGACCCTGGGAGCAGAACACAAATTAAGCCCATATCTGAATTTACAAGGAAAATATCTGAAACTATATTTACATCCAAGTTTGCAATTTTCTTTTCTTTTCTTCTTTTTTTTTTTTTTTTGAGATGGAGTCTTGCTCTGTTGCACAGGCTGTAGTACAGTGGCATAATCTCGGCTCACTGCAACCTCCGCATCCCAGGTTCAAGCCATTCTCCTGCCTCAGCCTCCTGAGAAGCTGAGATTACAGGCGCATGCCACCACGCCCGCCTAATTTTTTGTATTTTAGTAGAAACGGGGTTTCACTGTGTTGCCCAGGCTGGTCTTGAACTCCTGGGCTCAGGTGATCCGCCCACCCTGGCCTCCCAAAGTGCTGGGATTACAGGCGTGAGCCAGCACACCCGGCCTACAATTTTCAAAGCAATCTCGTGTTGAAGAAGGAAATGTCTTCAACAGTGGTCCATCTTCAGTTTTTATCCTATGAAACCTTTATGTGGTTTTTGGAGTTTTGGGCCACTAGTTTGTTCCTGAAATTCTCTCCTTCCCTAGATTTTTACTGGTTTTCTCTGGATTTCTTAAGCTATCTCTGGCTACACCTTACTAGTCTCAATCTGTCTCTGAATACACCATAAAAAGCAGTAATATTCAAGATTCTATTTTTGTTTTTCCCTATATATACTTTTTATTTTTATTTTTTTTACCTGAAAAAATTCATTCATCGCTGTGACTTTAACTTTTATTTGAAAGATTCAAAATTCAGGCCCTGACCTTTTCTTGGTCTAGATTCCTATCTCCAGCTGACTGTTGTTAATCCCTGTATAGATGTCCTGCCAGTTCATAAATTTAACAATCAGCGCAAAACCAAATTCATATTTCATTTCTATTTTCTTTCCTATTTCTCAGTTGAGTTAATGGTTTCACAGTTCTTTTATTCACATAGTCTAGAAACTGTGGAAATATCTGCCATTCTTCTCCCATGTTTTACTACCCACCCGCTACAATTTCAGCATTTCCTTTCAAATTTGTATTCCTGCCTGCAGTATCCTTTCTACTGTGGAAATTTACTGATCTTTTAGGTCCAATTTAATCAGAACTCTCAGCCACCCCTCATACATGGATAAAAATCAATCAGATATTCTTAGAAACTTCTATAGCATCTTTTTTTTTTTTCCTGAGGTATGATTATTTGTGTACATATTGGCATCCTTCAATTGGCAGCAAGTTACTTAAGGGCAGAGGTCATTCCCATGTCTCTATATTTTAGCTCTGTGTCTTTATCATGGTGGTTGCTCAAAAAATGTTTCCTGAATTCTCTGTGCCCTTGCCTACATGACAATATAACTTTCAAATTCAAAAAGCAATCCTATTTTCCAATCTTTTACATTACCTGAAGTAACATTTTCGGTTAAGAGAATTTCTAAATTCTGATGAAATTATACTTTTTATATAGCTTTAAAATTCCCCACTGGGTTTACCAAACAAGGTTGATGATTTGCCTTTAAAATGCCGACAATCAATTCTTAATTCAGTCAAACTGATGAGTGGGTGCCCCGATCACAAGTGCTATCATGCATTTTCCTTATTTTTGAGTGAAGTATGGTTGTTTTCCCAGTTTTTCCTGAATTAGTCTTAAATAAGTCAGCATCTTCACAAGTTCCCAAGAGAAATTAAGTATATTGCTACAGTAATAAAGCATTAGATGCTTTAAAAAATCTTTCCCCTTAGAATTTAAGAGTGAAATATCTTACATGAATCCTAATATTAATTTTTTGATCTTTCATTGTGACATGACATTACATCCTTTAAATATTTACGTATAATTTCAGGTAATTTTTGTGTTACTTTTATTTTATAGTTTTCTTTCACAACAGAAAATTATTTTATGTTTATAATATCTGCCTTCCTAGCCATTATGTCATGCGGCCCTTATCATGGAAAACATTATCTCTTTTAGGGGTACTTTTGGGGCGTTATCAAAATATGTTTCTTGGTGGAAAGTCTCATGATGATATATCCTCTTCAAGAGATGTTTGAGATGCAACTCAGACATACTCTTGTTCTTAGCCTTGATTTATGTAAACACTTTGTCTTCATCAAAGTCACAAAATTTTATCAGAACCTTATTTTTAACCCAGTATATAAATTCGTCCTATTTAGAAATCAAATAAAACATGCTTTTGTCCTGTTCACTGCCATTTGACAGCATCCTACTTTTTCTTTTCTTTTTTAAAAGTACTTTTAACAACAGGTAAAAGATGCAACTTGATACAGTTAGTTAAGAAAATTCTACTTTGTATTTTTAAAAGCTGAGACAATGTTTGGAGTACTGTAGGTATCATTTTATTTTCACTGCATGAATAATAATGGATATAGTTCTTCCTGGCATTGTCTGTATTAATGGGCATTAATCTATTGCCATATCTTTATTATGACTTTCTTTACCAATCTTGCAGTAATATTTTATGCCTGGGGTAATGATTAATAGATAATATTTTGTGTATTTCTGTTATGATTTGGCTGTGTCCCCACCCAAATGTCAACTTGAATTGTAGCTCCTAGAATTCCCACGTGTTGTAGGAGGGATCCAAGGGGAGGTAATTGAATCACGGGGGCTGGTCTTTCCCTTGCTATTCTCATCACAGTGAATAAGTCTCACAAGAACTGATGGGTTTATCCGGGGTTTCCACTTTTGCTTCTTTCTCATTTTTCTCTTGTTGCCACCATGTAAGAAGTGCCTTTCGCCTCCCACCATGATTCTGAGGCCTCCCTAGCCACGTGGAACTGTAAGTCCAATTAAACATCTTTTTCTTCCCCGTCTCAGGTATGTCAGTGTCAGACTAATACAGTAAATTGGTACCATTAGAGTGGGACGTTGCTGAAAAGATACCCAAAAATGTGGAAGTGACTTTGGAACTGGGTAACAGGCAGAGGTTGGAACAGTTTGGAGGGCTCAGGAGAAGACAGGAAAATATGGGAAAGTTTGGAACTTCTTAGCGACTTACTGAATGGCTTTGCCCAAAATGCTGATAGCGATATGGACAATAAGGTCCAGGTGGAGGTGAGGAACTTGTTGGGAACTGGAGTAAAGGTGACTCTTGTTATGTTTTAGCAAAGAGACTAGCGTCATTTTGCCCCTGCCCTAGAGATCTGTGGAACTTTAAACTTGAGAAAGATTATTTAGGGTATCTGCAGAAGAAATTTCTAAGCAGCAAAGCATTCAAGAGGTGACTTGTCATTCAGTTTTATAAGGGAAGCAGAGCATAAAAGTTTGGAATATTTGCAGCCTGACTATGTGACAGAAAAGAAAAGTCCATTTTCTGGGGAGAAATTCAAGCCAGCTGCAGAAATTTACATAAGTAGCATGGAGCCTAATGTGAATCCCCAAGACCACGTGTAAAATATCTCCAGGCTGTGTCAGAGACCTTCACAGCAGCATCCCCATCACAGGTCCGGAAGCCCAGGAGGAAAGTGGTTTCGTGGGCTGGGCCCAGGGTCCTCGTGCTGTGTGCAGCCTAGGGACTTGGTGCCCTGTGACCCAGCCACTCCAGCCATGGCTGAAAGAGGCCAATGTCCAGCTCAGGCTGTGGCTTCAGAGGGCGGAAGCCCCAAACTTTGGCAGCTCCCACGTGGTGTGGAGCCTGTGGGTACACAGAAGTCAAGAATTGAGGTTTGGGAAACTCCGCCTAGATTTCAGAAGATGTATGGAAATGCCTGGATTCCCAGGCAAAAGTTTGCTGCAGGGGCGAGGCCCTCATGGAGAACCTTTGCTAGGGCAGTGCAGAAGGGAAATGTGGGGTCAGAGCCTGCACACAGAGTCCCTATTGGGGCACTGCCTTGTAGAGCTGTGAGAAGAGGGCCACCGTCCTTCAGAACCCAGAATGGTAGACCCACCGAGAGCTTGCACCATGCACCTGGAAAAGCCACAAACACTGAACGCCAGCCCATGAAAGCAGCCAAGAGGGAGTCTGTCCACTGCAAAGTCACAGGGGCGGAGCTGCCCAAGACCATGGGAACCCACCTCTTGCATCAGCGTGACCTGATTTTGAGACTTGGAATCAAAGGAGATCATTCTGGAGCTTTAAAATTTGACTGCCCCACTGGATTTCAGACTTACATGGGCTCTGCAACCCCTCTGTTTTGGCCAATTTCTCCCATTTCAAACAGCTGTATTTACCCAATACCTGTACCCCCATTGTATCTAGGAAGTAACTAGCTTGCTTTTGATTTTACAGGCTCATAGACGGAAGGGACTTGCCTTGTCTCAGATGAGACTTTAGACTGTGGACTTTTGGGTTAATGCTGAAGTGAGTTAAGACTTTGGGAGACTGTTGGGAAGGCGTGATTGGTTTTGAAATGTGAGGACATGAGATTTAGAGGAGCCAGGGGCGGAATGATATGGTTTGGCTGTGTCCCTACCCAAATCTCAACTTGAATTGTAGCTCCTAGAATTCCCACGTGTTGTGGGAGAGACTCAGGGCTAGGTAATTGAATCATGGGGGCTGGTCTTTCCTGTGCTACTCTTAGGATAGGGTGAATATGTCTCACGAAATCTGATGTGTTTATCAGGGTTTCCACTTCTGTGTCTTTCTCATTTTTCTCTTGCTGGGGCCATGTAAGAAGTGCCTTTTGGCCGGGTGCGGTGGCTCACATCTGTAATCCCAGCACTTTGGGAGGCTGACGCGGGCAGACCATGAGGTCAAGAGATGGAGACCATCCTGGCCAACATGGTGAAACCCCATCTCTACTGAAAATACAAAAATTAGCTGGGCATGGTGGCGCAGCCTGTAGTCCCAGCTACTCAGGAGGCTGAGGCAGGAGACTTGCTTGAACCCGAGAGGTGGAGGTTTCAGTGAGCCGAGATCATGCCACTGCACTCCAGCCTGGTGACACAGCGAGACTCCGTCTCAAAAAAAAAAAACAACAAAAAAAGTGACTTTCACCTCCCACCATGATTCTGAAGCCTCCCCAGCCACGTGGAACTGTAAATCCAATTAAATCTCTTTTTCCTCCCAGTCTCGGGTATGTCTTTAGTAGCAGTGTGAAAACAGACTAATACAATTTCCCTCTGTTGAACTGGTGAATAATTTAGCATGTACAAGGTAATTCAGTAGTAAGAAAAATGGGGCTGGTGAGTTTACTAAGAGACACACAGGATTAACATGCCCATTAGGTGCATCCAACCTAATTTTGCAATGCACAGGCCTCTTTGCTTTGTAAAGAGGAATGTACCATTATTTGCAGTAGCATCTCAGCTTGGTGGATGATAAAGGATGAACATTTTCCACCTCAGGTCAAATAGATGAATTTATTCATTCTACTAGTTATTAAGCAGCAGCAATGTAGCAGTCATTGGTAATCAATAATAAATGGCATAGGCCATCTCCTAATGGCTTTGCATTCTACTAGGTATTTTTTTTTCTATTTTTTATTCTACACCCTAAAACTGTGAAACACAGAGAAACTAAAATGGTTCTTCCTAACCAAGATTAACTATGTTCTATACCAATAAGCTACTTTTAAGTGCCTCTCAGTAAACCAGCATCCTTCAGATATAGGTAGAGGAATTCAAGCCACTACAATAAATACAATTATTTCAATCATCACTTTTTATATGGAGATTGCCAATGTGCAGGGTCCAACATAGTTGCAGTGGCTGGGCACTGCAGAACTCCAGGGGACTTTACGTAGATTAGGATGCTGGCACACTGTTCACATACATTACAATCTGAGTGACCAAATGCTCCAACCCAGAGGTATCTTTTTCAGCCACCTCTTTCATGGCCTGTCAAGAACAAGCATTACCAAGTTGTTCCTTCATTTTATTTTGTTTACACTTTTGAGGTGCTGCTGTGCTCAGGGTTCTTTTCTTGTTGAAGTAAAGAGATATACAAAGATAAATAACACGTAAATGTGTACTTTAATGGACAACATTAGAGTCTAGTAATTTCCTTTACAGACTCCAGATCTCAATGGAGCCACAAACAAGATAAGTTCATAACTGCATCTCCGTTCTCAAGGATGCTATCTTAACAAATGTGTTCAGATTGGCCAAAAAACAGCAGCAGCATTTACTGACTGAAAGCCATATGGAAAAGCTGTACTCTTTCACTAGGTCACTTGGCAAACATTACCTTTGTGCTCCCTCGACGTTTCCTGATCTCAAGAGTAGGAAACCAGAAGAGAACCAAATCACTTCCTTCCCTACTTCCTAAAGAGCAACGTTGACCTCATCAGCTGGGCTTCAGGGTTCAGTAAACCCACATATTTCAGGATAAACTGGCTTGAGTACATGAGTGGTGATTGCTTTTGTTACAGAGTTGAGGTGACAATATTGATCATTAAAACAAGGAAAATGAAAAGTGTTGGCATTCTTTCATGGCCATCTGTGACTTCAGTGTGCTGGTACTTAGTGTTCACAGGCAACTGAATGTTTGAACTGGTTCTTGGTTTTGCAGTGAAAAATGAAGGAAAGCATTCTTCTGCTTTTGCCTGTTTATTTTTTTCTCATGAACAACATGGTTAGAAATTATGACATTTAATTGTTTTAAATTCCATTGTCATGCCATATTTTGTTTCATGTATTTAGCATTTTCATATGTGACACTATATCATAATTTAATTGTAAATTTAAGTTTGCTATCCCACTTCACTTTAAACCTTTCTATTTAATAAGATTCACAGATTTTTATTTTTCTGTAAGAAACTGATACATTATTTGACTTTTTTGGTTGCATTCCAACATTTTAACATTAGTATTATAAAAAGAAATCAAAGTTATTTTTATTTCCTTTAAGATTTTATAATAACTGTGCAGCATGAACATAAGGAATATGATATTCATGACTGGAATCAAAGATTATAAACATTTAGAACATGAATAATGGTTAATGTATTAAAACATAGTTTTATATATATAATATATATAAACATAATAAATATGTTTTATTGTGTTGAATCACATGAAGTTTCTATTTTTGATAGAAAAAAATCGTCAAATTTTGGCAATCAGCTTATATTAGGTAATTCTGCACATTTTTGCTACCAGTTTAATGAAAATTAAATTGCATGATAGTTAACCACCATAAATGAGTCAGCCCTTTGTGGATTGTCTAAACCTAATACCACTTCCTCTCTCTTTTGATTTAATGACTGCTTTCAGGCTGACTACTCAAGAAGTCTATCTTAAGTGGTAATGAATGAAAGAAAACAATATCCATAAATTTAGATATCTAAAGTAAAAGTTCCGTATTTTATAAAACCCAGGAGTTAGAATAAAGGAGCAGTTAAGACTATGAATTAAATCTTGTTTTGGGAGATTATCTGGATTTATTTACATGTGCTACTATGTCTCTAATCCCATATATAATAAACAATTGAGTAGGCTCTAAAATGCATGTTTCCAACAAATGATATCAAGATGATATTATATTTTTGAGAATTTGTGCAGCTTTTTAGCTGAACAGAAAAAAGGTGGTCTACTACAAAACTTGAACTCTACTACAAAGCAAATCCTTACTGTCAATAGATATAAATTCTCATCAGTTCTGTCACTGGCAGCCTCTGTGACACAAGCAGGTGGCCTAACCTCTATGGAAGCAGTTTATTTGTTCACTTTACCGAGATCTTAGTGCACATATGCATTCACACTTTTTTAACAACAACTCTGTGATTCTCAGGAGCCCACCCCAGAGGTTAGGAACCATTGGATTATAAAAGCTCTGTTAACCCTTCTTAGTCTCACATTCTAATTTCTATTAACCTAAGAGGTATTAGCAACAATTGAGGAAAAGGAAATAGACTAACTGGAAATATGGAATCATTATAATGAAGATTCCAACCACTCAAGCTGATAATTATGTATGAGTTCTTTCCATTTGACTAGAGGCCAGAAACCAGAGAGGGTGGAATTGATGAGCCAGTGTGTCTTGCTGGCAGTGGCTGCAGCCTGAAAGGAAAGTAATCCAGATAATTATTTAATTGGATACTACTTAAAAAGAGAAGTTGAAACCCCCCAAGAAGTATGGTCAGATTAAACATCTTTTCCACCATATTGGTTAAATAAAAACCCAAGGATGGTGCACTGATGGCCAACATCCATGAGGTTTCATTTTCACTGCCGTGAAATTTCCTTTTAACTGTTCCCTGCTGTCCTTGACAGTCTCTGTCAGCTTTACTTTTCAATGTTAAGTACTTCTGGATGATGATTTTACAATAGTATGCTTATAACGAAAAATGAAAATGAATGAAATCCTAGCTACAAACATAATAACAGGAGGGTAATATTCAAGTGCTTCCTATGAAAGGCATTGCAGTGCAGTGCTTATGACAAAAAACTGTCATGAGTCAGCCTGGACTTGAACCATCTTACATCATTTCTATCTTATATGTTATATAATTTATAAAATATGTGTTATAAGTTTGGTTTAGTTATTGAAACTTTCTGTGATTCAGTTTCAGCACTTTTAAACTGGGTGGGATGGTATTGGGGTAGTAGTAAACATTACATAAGTTAATTGGTGGTTAATTTGTATAAAGACTTTATGCCAGTGCTTGGCTTAAGTGCCATATGTCTGAAACAGTAATTTGCTATTATTACTATTTCCTGCATGGCAGTTTTACAGAAAAGTGACTCTTTTTATATGACCTAACTGAGCCCTGGCTCTTTAAAAGTAATGGTTTTGGCTGAATTACCATAGCATGGTGAAGTCTATCAATTTTACAAGAAGTGGCTCAGAAAAACAAATGGCATGCAATACATTTGCATCTGCAGTTATATCTACATAAGACGCTGAGCATAATTTTGGAGGTGATATGACCAATTAAAGTATTTTGCTCCCTCTTTTCTGTTTTCCATTCTCTTGAGATTTTATTTTTAGGTCTTTTTCTCTGAGCTGTATGCATTGATATTTAATGATTGCCATTTTTATTCCTTTTGGAGAATTAAATATTAAATATCAGGCAGAATACCTCCTTTAATTTCCCTTTGGAGTAATAAGATGGTACCAGTAACTGTTTCCTGAGATCTGTAGCAATACCCTTTGTCAAAATGGAAGTACATTATAAAGCCAGAAAACCACGTATCAAGAGCTCTTAGAAAGAGTGTTTTGTATTATATAAATATGTCAAATAATGAAAACATCCAAGAGGTGAATTGGTGCTGATTTGGCCTCAGGAATCTCTCACATAAAATGTTACAATAAATTCTAATTACCGAAGTACTTATCAAATTATAAAAAAGTTTTAATTACTAATTTTAATTACTTTATTCACAATGAAATAATTAGCATGAATAAGAATTACTCCCTTTTTCAGCTTTATTGAGGTATAATTAACAAAATTGTATATGTTTAAAGTGCACAACGTGATTTAATATACATATGCATATATCAACACAATCAAATTAATGAACATATTCATCATACATAGTTAACCATTGTGTGTGTATGTATGTATGCATGTGGTGAAGACACTCAATACCTACCTTCCTAGTGAATTTCAAGTAAAACTTCAGTATTATTAATTATAGTCACCATGCTGTACATTAGATCCTCAGAACCTATTCACTTATAACTGAAAGTTTGTACACTTCAAACAACATCTCCCAATTTTCCCCACTCGTAATCCCTGATAACTGTTCTTCTACTCTTTGCTTCTATGAGTTCTACTTTTTCAGATATCACATGTAAGTGATACCATACAGTATGGGTATTTCTATATCTGGCTTATTTTATTTAGCATAATGTTCTTTAGGTGCATCCATGTTGTTGCAAATGGAAGGATTTCATCTCTTTTAAGGCTGAATACTATCCCATTGTGTGTGTGTGTGTGTGTGTGTGTGTGTGTGTAACATTTTCTTTCTTCATTCATCCATTAATAGGTACTTAGGTTGGTTCTACATCTTGGCTGTTGTGAATAATGATGATATGAACAAGAGAGTGCAGATATCTCATCAAGATACTGACTTAATTGCCTTTAGATATATATTCAGAAGTGGATTTGCTGGATTGTATAGTAGTTTTATTTTTAATTTTTTGAAGAACCTCCTTACTGTTTGCCATACTTGCTGAATCAATTTACATTACCATTCCCACTAACAATGTAAAAGGGATCTGTTTTCTTTTCTTTTCTCTTTTTTTTTTTTTTTTTTTTTTTTTTTTGAGACAGAGTCTCCCTCTGTTACCTAGGCTGGAGTGCAGTGGCACAATCTCAGCTCACTGCAACCTCCGCCTCTCAGGTTCAAGCGATTCTCCCGCCTTAGCCTCCCGAGTAACTGGGATTGCAGGCGCCTGCCACCATGCCTGGCTAATTTTTTGTATTTTTAGTAGAGACATGGTTTCACTATGTTGGCCAGGATGGTCTCAAACTCCTTCCTGATCCGCCCGCCTCAGCTTCCCAAAGTGCTGGGATTACAGCCACTGCACTGAGTCTAGGGATCCCTTTTCTTAACACCATCACCAACACTTGTTATCCCTTGTCTTTTTGATAATAACCATTCTAACAGCAATATGTCATTGTAGTTTTAATTTGCATTTCCCATGATTAGTGAGATAAAGCACCTTTTAATACACCTGTTGGGCATTTGTATGTTTTCTTTGGAAGAATGTTTATTCACACCCCTTGCCCATTTTCTAACCAGGTTATTTCATTTTTTGCTATTAACTTGTATGAGTTCCTTATATATTTTTAATATTAACCCCTTGTCAGATACAAGGTTTGTAAAACCATCTCCCATTTCATAGCTTGCCTTTTTATTTCTTTTGCAGTACATAAGTGTGATTGTTTCTTTTGCAGTACGTAAGTTTCTTACTTTGATGTTATCCCATTTGCTTATTTTTTATTTTTTTGCCTCTGCTTTTTGTGTCATATACAAAAAATCATTGCCAATACGAGTGTCAAGGAGCTTTTTCCCTGTTTTCTTATAAGAGTTTTATGATTTCAGGCCTTACATTTAAGTCTTTAATCCATTTTGAGTTAATATTTGTGTATGATGTAGGTGTCTAATTTCTTTCTTTTGTATGTGGATATTCATTTATCACAATGCCATTCTCTTTGTATTCTTAGTGCTTTTGTCAAAGATTAGTTGACTGTCTATGTATGGGTTTATTTCTGGCTCTCTGTTCTATTGGTCTATGTATCTCATTTTTATGCCAGCAGCATACTGTTTTGATTACTATAGCTTTGTAACATAATTTGAAATCAGAAGGTGTGACACCTCCAGTTTTGTTCTTATTTTTTAAGGACAAGTGTCTCTCTCTGTCACCTGGGCTGCAGTGCAATGGCTTAGTCATAGCTCACTGCAAACTCAAACTCCTGGACTCAAGCAATCCTCCCACCTCAGCTTCTGGAGTTGCTGGGGCTATAAGCATGCACCATCAGCCCCAGCTGGTTATTAATTTTTTATATATAAAAACGAGGTCTCACTATGTTACCCAGGGTGGTCTGGAACTTCCAATCTCAAGATCCTCCTACCTTGGTCTCCCAAAGCACTGATATTTTAGGCATGAGCTACTGTGCCTGGCCCTGCTGTACTTTCCCAAGATTCGTTTGGCTATTCACCATCTTCTATAGTTTTATATTAATTTTAGAAATGTTTTTCTGATTTCTTTGAAAAATGCCATTGGAATTTTTATAGGGATTACATTGAATCTGTAGATTTATTTGGGTAATATGGATATTTTAGCAGTATTAATTATTCCCATCTCTGAAGATAGGAAGTATTCCATTTATTTGTCTCTTCAGTTTCTTTCATCAACATCTTACAATTTTCAGTGTCTGTTAAATTTATTTGCAAGAATTTTATTCTTTATTATTCTTTTGTAAAGTGGATTGTTTTGATTCTTTTTTAGATGGTTTATTATTAGTATGTAGAAACACAGCTAACTTTTGTATGTTGATTTTTTTGTCCTGCAACTTTACTCAATTTGTTTATTAGTTCTAACAGTTTTTTTTTTTTTTTTTTTTTTTTTTTTGGTGGAGTCTTTAGGGTTTCCTATATGTAAGATCATGTTATCTGCAATCAGAAACAGTTTTTCTTCCTTTCTGATTTGGATATCTTTTATTTCATTTTCTTGCCTAATTGCTCTGGCTAGACTTTCAGTACCATGTTAAATAGAAATGATGAGGGTGGGCATCTTTTCTTGTTCCTGATCTTAAAGTAAAAGCTTTCATCTTTTTTCATTGTTAAGTATGATGTTGGTTGAGAGGTTGTTATATATAGCCTTAGTTCTTTTGAGGTACATTTCTTCTGTACCTTATTAGTTGAGAGTTTTTATCATGGAATAATGTTGAATTTTATCAAATGCTTTCTCTGCATTTGAGATGATCATATGATTTGTATCCTTTATTCTCTTAATGTGATGCATCACATTTATTGATTTGTGTAAGCTAACATATCCTTGCTTGCCAAGGATAAATGTCATTTGATCATGGTATTCTTTTAAAGTGTTGTTAATTTGGTTTGATTACATTTTCTTAAAAATGTTTGTATTTATATTCATTAGGAATATTGACCTATGATTTTCTTTTTTTATAGTATCCATATCTGGCTTTAGTATCAGAATAATGCTAGCTTCTTAAAATGAGATTGGAGGTATCCTCTCCTTCTGAATTTTTAGAAGAATTTGAGAAGGATTGATACTAATTCCTCTTTAAATATCTGATATAATTCACTTGTGAAGCTATCAGGTTTTAGGCTTTTCTTTAGAGGTTTTTACTCATGATCGGTCTGTTCAGGTTTTCTACTTCTTCATTATTCAGTCTTGGTAACTTGTATGTTTCTAGGAATTTATCCTTATTCCAGGTTATCCAATTTGTTGGAATATTATTATTCGGAGTAGTCTCTTATGACCCTATGTATTTCTGTGGTATCAGTTGTAGTGTCTTCCCTTTTATTTATAATTTTATTTGAGTCCCTTCTTTTTTTCTTGGTTGGTATGGCTAAATGTTTATCAATTTTGTTTACATTTTCAAAAAACCAAGTTTTAGCTTTGTTGGTATTTCATTGTTTTATTAGTCTCTATTTGATTTATTTTTGCTCTGATCTTTGTTACATCCTATCTTCTACTAACTTTGGCATTAGTTTAGTTTGTTCTTCTTTTCCTAGTTCCTTGAGGTATAAAATTTAGCGTTTTATTTGGGATCTTTATGCTTATTATAGGCAGTTATGATTATAAACTTCCCTCTTAGAACTGTATTTGCTGCATCCTATCAGTTTGGGTACGTTCTGTTTTTATTTTTTGTGGTCTCAAGATACTTTCTGATTTCCCTTTTGATTTCTTCTTTGACCCATTGGTTGTTCAGGTAGCATGTTGTTTAATTTTCATATGCTTGTGAATTTTACAAAATCTTCCTGTTACTGATTTCTAGTTTCATACTATTGTGGTCAGAAAAGATAAAGTGCTGTTTTGTGGCTTAATATATGATCTTATCCTGAAGAATGTTCCATGTATGCTGGAGAAGAAGGTTCATTTTGCTGCTTCAGATGGAATGTTTTGAATATATTTGTTAGTCATTTGGTGTATGGTGTTATTCAAGTCCATTGTTTAGTTGTTTATTTTGATCTGTATGATCTATTCATTGTTGCAAATAGAAATTGAAGTCCCCTATTATTATTGTATTGCTGTCTCTTTTTTTTCAGTTCTGTTAGTAGTTGCCTTGTATGTTTAGATGCTCTGGTACTGGATATATATATATTCAAAATTGTTACATTCTCTTTATATATTGACCATTTGTTATTATATAATGACCATCTTTGTTTCTTGTAACAGATTTTGACTGAAAGTCCATTCTGTCTAATTTGAATATATCCACCCCTGCTGTCTTTTGGTTACCATTTGATTAGAATATCTTTTCCCATTCCTACATTTCAGCATATGTGTGTCCTTAAGACTAAAATGATTCTCTTATAGGCAGCTTATAATGGGCTCTTGTTTTTGCTTTTTGAATCTATTCAGCCACTCTGCATTTTTAGATTGAAGAATGTAATCCGTTTACATTTAAACTAATTATTGATAGGTAAAGACTTATGACTTCCACTTTTTAAAATGTTTTGCTATGCTTCTGTTCCTTTCTTTTTCTCCTGCTGTCTTTCTTTGTATTTTGATAATTTCCTATAATCTTATATTTTTAATTCCTTTTTGTCTTTTGTGTGTCTACTAGAGGTTTTTTCTTTGTGGTTACAATGAGGCTTGCGTAAAAGATCTTATAACATTCCATTTTAAGTTGATAAGAACTTGACTTCAGTTGCATACAAACACTCTACACTTTTACTCCCCAGTCAACGTTTTATGCTATTGATGTCACACCGTGCATCTCTTTATATTGTATATCTTTAACAAACTAGTGTATCTATAGTTATTTTTAATACTTTTGTTTTTTAACTTTTACTGTAAAGTTACAAGTGGTTTATATACAACTATTACAATATTCTGAACTTGACTATATTTTTAACTTTACTAGTGAATCTTATACATTCAGATATTTTTATTTTGTTAATTAGCATCTTTTCAGTTCAATTTAGCATTAAGTTCTACCTTCAGCATTCTTTTAAAAGTCAGATCTAGTGGCAATGAATTCCCTTAGCCTTAGCTTCTGTGGAAAAGTCCTTCTCTCTCCTACATTTCTGAAAGACAGCCTTGTTGGATATAGCATTCTTTTTTAACTCTTCGTTTCCTGAACACTTTGAATATATCATTCCACTCTCTCCTGGTTTTCAAGGTTTTTTATGGAGATGTTCACCAATAGTTTTATCAGGGTACCCTTCTTTGTGATGAGTCTCTTTTCTCTTGCTGCTTTAAAGTTTCCCTCTTTATTGAAGACTTTTGTCAATTTGATCATAAAGTATTCCCTCTCTATCTGTGAGGAATAAATTCTAAGATTCCCAGTGGATGCCTGAAACTGTGGATAGTACTGAATCCAATTGCCATCAGTTGGAACCTGTTTCTGTTCATGTCTTCTACAAACAAATTTAATGCCTTTTCCATCTTTGCTTATCACACATTGTGACCATAACTTCTGCAGTCTGAAGTGCAACAGCAAATGGAAACTAGTATGAATTTCCATTTTTTCTTCTTAATTTCATGGGTAGAAGATTTGTTCTTACCATGGATCTTGGGAAACTCAGCATACCATTTTTTTTCTTTCTTTACTAAGTCAAGAGCTTTCACCTTTCCACTTGATGGCTTCTCTTTGGCATATCCAAATTGCCAGCATCACTACTCTTGTGCTTTGGAGCCATTATTAAGTAAAAGAAGTATTACTTGAACACAAACTGCAATACCACCACAGTCAATCTGATAACAGATGGCTACTAAGTGACTAAATGACTGTTAGCATACTCAGTGTCATATCCTGGAAAAAGGGATAATCCACATCCTGGACAAGAAAGAGCAGGACAGAGTTAGATTTCATCACTCTGCTCAGAACAGAATGCAATTTAAAACTTGTGAATTGTTTATTTCTGGAATTTTCCGTATAGTATTTTCAAACTGTGGTTGACTGACTGTAGGTAAATGAAAGCATTGAAAGTGAAACCACAGATAAAGGGGAATTACTGTAATGTGTCTCAGAAAAATATTCTCTGGGTGGGTCCTTCTTTAGATTCTTTGAGCTTCATAAATCTGGCTGTCTGTATCCCTCTGGGAAGTTTTCAGACGTTATTTCTTTAAGCCTTCTGTTTCTTTCTTTCTCTCTTCTCCTGTGACTTTCATAAATCGCGTATTTATTATCTTGATGGTACCCATAGGTTAGTATGCTCTCTTTCTATATATATTGTATTTATTTATTTATTTATTTATTTATTTATTTGAGACAGGGTCTTGCTCTGTCACCCAGACTGGAGTTCAGTGGTGTGATCTTGGCTTACTGCAACCTTTGCCTCCTGGGCTCAAGTGATTCTCCTGCCTCAGCCTCCCGAGTAGCTGGGACTGCAGGCGCAGGCCACTATGCCTGGCTGAATTTTCTTTTTTCTTTTTTTAAGAGACAGGGTTTCACTGTGTTGCCCAGGCTGGTCTCGAACTCCTGACCTCAAGCAATCCACCTGCCTTGGCCTCCCAAAGTGCTGGGATTACGGGCATAAGCCACTACGCTTGGCCTAGTATGCTGTCTTTACTCTTTTTTAATTGTCATTCCTCTAACTGGCTAATTTCATGTGACCTGTCTTTAAGTTTGATATTTTTTTCTTCTCCATGATTAAATATGATATTGTAGCTCTCTTTTGAATTTTTCAGTTCTATTATTGTATTCTTCAATCCAGGATTTCTGTTTTTTTTTATGGTTTCTATTTTTTATGAACTTCTAATTTTGTTCATGCATTGTTTTTCTGATTTCATTTAGTTGTCTGTTTCCTCTTCCATCCCATTGATCTTCTTTAATATGATTGTTTTGAATTCTTTGTCAGACGGTTCATAGATCTCAATTTCTTTGGGGTTGTTACTGGTGCTTATTAGTTTCCTTCTGTGGTGTCATGTTTATCTAATTCTTTATTGTCTGTGTAGCTTTGCATTTGTGTCTGCATTTGAAGGAACAAATACCTGTTCAAGTCTTTACAGATTGGCTTTGGCAGATATTGACCTTCTCCTGTAGGGTTCCCAGCCTGCTAGGATTGGTTTTGGGACCACAGTCGACTGGAATTTTAACTGGGTCACGAGACTTTTGCTGGTTCTTACGAGGAGCAGAGTGTATATGGATCCTGTCTGGTCTCAAGACAGATTGGACTTTGGGCAGTAGAACAGACACTAGGGCAAGGGTGTGCTTTAGATTCCACAGTTGGCTCCACAGATGGTAGGCCTATTACCAGGTATACTATTTGGTGTCTTTCTCTCCAGGTTCTTAAGAGGGCTCCCACTGGGTCACTAGGTGGATCCTTGGTCAGGCAGAACTGGTCCTGGACTATGGCTGAGAGGGGCTAGAACTGAGTTACAGAGTGTGCTTCAGGGTCCACAGCTGAGTTCAGTGTTTTTAGGTCTCTCTCCAGGGTCACAGACAAATGTACCTCCTGCCAGGTTCTTGACTGGGCAAGACTGCCCCTGACTGCAGCCGAGCAGGGCTGGAGCTGGGTCACAGGTCTACTTCAGGATCTACATTCAGCCTGAGGCCTATTTCTGGGAGCATGGATAAGCATGTTTCCTATAAAGTCCCTTGGTGGGCCGAACTGCTCTCAGATCACAGCTGAGAGGAGCTGGAACCAAGTTAAAGGGCTCTTTCAGCATCTACAGTGGGACCAAAGTTGGTGGGACTGCCACCAGGGCATGAATGGGCATATCTCCTGGCAGGTCCCTGTGTGGGAAGAAATGCTGTCAGACTACAGGTGAGAATGGCTAGAGCTGAATTACAGGGCCTCTTTACGGTCGACAGCTAGGGCTGAGATCAGCCGGTCTGTTGTACAAAGTGCATGTGGGCATGACTCCTCCCTCATTCCTTGGTGGATGATTCTGGTGGCAGGACAAAGGCCAAATGGAGTTGTAGCCAAGTTCATAGGGGGCTGAGGCTGTTTCTGGGTCTGTATCCAGGACCACTGTTCATAAGCCTGGCAACTGGGTACAAGCCTGCCCTCTCAGACAGCCCTGATCAGTCTTGGACTTCGTATCTGAATCCAAAGCTCGAAAAAGGCACTTTTTTCCATAGATAGCTGCCAAATTATTGTTCTGTGGGAGGATATGAGTAGAGGATCTCCTATTCTGCTGTCTTGCTGACTCCTAGAATAGTTCCTTTATAAATATTGTAATAGATGAGGTTTCTAATTTCTCAGCAGACACTTATTCCAAACTCCTAGACTTTCACACCTAAAAATGTGCCTCTGAATAAATATTTAATTTTACAGTATCAGTTTACATTTTTAGACCTATGAAGTAATATTAGAGTATTAATTCTTCTTAATCAACTGTCTTTACTAAAGGGGGTTCCAGGTGAAAATACAGTAACGATATTAAAAATACCACAGAGCACAGGCTCTGACCAATAGAATAGACACTGGCTATAGAATTAGAGTGAGGTACTAGAGTACCCTTGTTTCCCCAGAGGTTAACCAGGCAGTGCTGGATAACAGGGAGGTGAGAGGCTCTGTGAAGGAGGCTGGGGAGAAAAAGAAAGTGGGACATAAGGAAATTGGAGCCCCAACTATTTACCAACCTATACAGCCATATGAGTGCATTCCTGTAAAGTGTATATATTTATAGCATCCTTGTGGGAAATGCATTTGAAAAGCCAAGAATGATAAGAAAATACCCTTACTACCAAAAAACTTTGAATAATAATCAATATTTATTCTTCATCAAGGCTGCTATATTCCTTCTTGAAAAAAGAAATTGTGGTGATTTCATTCAGAGTTGTTTGAGGTTTCTCAAGCTCAAGAAAACAAAATCAAAAACACATAGACTTAACCTGGAGAAAATTTTGCTTAAATCCCACTATTCTTATTACATAATACTTGCAATTTCTATCTATTGAGTTATAATAATTAGTTAGAACTTCTCCCATGCTTATTTAATTCATTTGAATTTTTGTGATCAAAGTTACTCTACACCACAGCAGGAGACAATCTGTATTTTATATTTTAGAGGTCGTGAGTCAAATTCTTTTGAAAGTTTGCAATTTTAATAAAATAATGAGGTTTAATAGGAATGTTTATTTTCTAAAATTTTAAAAAATAATGTATCTTTCCATTCATGAGGAGAAAAAAAAACATAAGAAGTGTTTCTTTATATCCATTAATTAAAGTATAACTTGCCTCAAATAAGAAATTGTGAAAAGGAAAACCAAATTTTTGGCTTAGAGGTTTACACTATGTACAATTGAAAAGAGAATTCTATGAAGATTCATATTATTTTTTATGAGTTTCAATTATTATAAGACATTAGAGGGCAAAAACGGTTTTGTTAATTGCCAAAATGGATATGTGTTCTACAATGTTATTTCACCTCTATGTTTTCTTCTGTTTTCCTTTATTTCCCTTTTCTTTCTTGCATTTTTATCTGATTAAATTTATTTCAAATAATTTTTTTTTTCTTCTTATAATTCTAAACAATATCTAGCCATCAATATAGCCCTGAAAAGCACAGGCTTAACTACATTATGGACAATTCTCTGGCAGATCAAATTTTCATCACCCACATTTCAGATCTACTTTAAAAGTCAGCATTAAAGACTAATTTGAGTATTTTTCTGATTTTTAAAAATGCTTTAGTTTCAACTAACCCTCATTGAATTCCATCTGTGTATACGTATGCAAGATTTTATGGGGGCTACAAAGATAGATAAGAGAAAATGTCAGGCTCCTAGTATCTTATCTAGCAGGGAGCAGTTGCTCTGACATGGAGAGAGGTCAGTAGACCACAAGCCATGGATGATATATGTCCTATGAGAACAGGCTACATTATTGGCTTTTAGAGGTGGTCCCTGTATGGAGCTTATCAAGTCTTAGAGATGGTGATGAGTCTGGTCTAACTATCCCTCTCTTTTGTAGAAGGATAATGGAATCCAAAGATTTCCTCACCCATTCACCATCTGCCTTATCTTCTTACATTGCATGTCCACTACCCTTGGTAAACAATGTACAGGTTTACTAAGAGCTACACACCAATGTTTTCTTGGGACACTTACTGCGCTAACCAAAGTCATTTTTAATATTGTTGTTGTTAATTATTTGTTCCATAATTATTATCTTAATGTTCTTTGGGGAAAATTGCTTTTGATAGAAGGCATTTAATTTTTTTTTTTTTTTTTTTGAGATGGAGTCTTGCTCTGTCACCCAGGCTGGAGTGCAGTGGCGCAATCTCGGCTCACTGCAAACTCCATCTCCCAGGTTCAAGTGATTCTCCAGCCTCAGCCTCCCAAGTAGCTGGGACTACAGGCGCACACCACTGCGTTTGGCTAATTTTTTTGTATTTTTAGTAGAGACAGGGATTCACCATGTTGGACAGGCTTGTCTCGAACTCCTGACCTCAGGTGATCCACCTGCCTTGGGCTCCCAAAGTTCTGGGACTACAGGCATGAGCCACCATGCCCGGCCAACTTTTTTCATCTTCCTTTTGGCTAATATGCCTTAGGATAGGTACTTGCCAAGGGGCAGACATTTAATACAGCACAGATAACATGCACTCTCTAGTATCTATATTTTATGCCTTATGTTCTTTAATGAGTGTCTTGTTCCTTACAGGACAGTTCTTTTTACTCTGACGTCTGTGGTTGTACTTGTGATTACAACGGACTGGATCAGCTGGGACAAGCTGAATCGGGGATTTTTGCCCAGTGATGAAGTTTCCAGAGCATTCCTTGCTTCTTTTATCTTGGTCTTTGACCTTCTTATTGTGATGCAGGTAAGTGTATTTCCCTCCCCTCAGTGAAGCTGCTGCATGCTCTGTTCCCAGTATAACAAACAGGATATGGCAACAGGCTCCATAAATCTAAATAAGTACAGCGTTTACAGTTACTTTTGATGGGGCCTTCTCTGTTTATATTTTCAGCTATTATACTGGGAGGGAAAGCCAATTGGACTTTTATAAGAGGGGCACCAAAAATGTATTTTATGAACATTGCAAGGTGGGCCCCTAGAAACCATATAGCACATTGTTATTTTCTGCCTAGGCTTTAGGGGGAAAAAAAACACACTCAGAAACAAAAACCAAAAATCCTTGTCATTTAGTAAATGGAAAGCTGCAGACATGAGGATTATATAAAAGCAGCAAAGCAGGGAAAAGCAATTGTCAAAGCAACTCAGGGTTTTATAGCAGTTGAAATGGAGTGATGTAAAAATTCTTTTTCTGGTTATGGAAATTGTTACTTTCTTTCAGTATTCACCAGAGATCATTCCATTTTCATGTAAACCGTATTTCTGCCCTGCTTAGCAACAGATTTTTCATACAATAGCATCACACTAACCAGTGTTACTCATGTAATCTGGTGTGACTGTTTGGCGTTTTAGGACTCTTCTTTTGAATGGGGCAGAAAGAGACACTAGCTATTTCTTGCTCATTAAATATCCATCCATTTGTTAGACATTTTCTTATTGCTTTCATAAGGCAATTTTTTTTTCCCTCCTGAGGCATTGTAAGTCACCAGACCAAAGACTACAATTACTGAAGGAATACTCCATTGTATTCTGAATTTATGTGAGATTTCACAGGATAGCAGATTGGTTTTCTCATTTCTAGAGGCAAAAAGAGGCCTTTATGAGAGATATTCAGTGTTGTCTCAAAAGAGAATAACAGTTTATTTATTGATTTTTTTTAATTTGTTAAATAATATATCTTGGGCATTAGGTTCAAGATGGTTCTTTGAGTATATTACTACTTTAATAGATAATATTTTAAAATACACTATCATTTTTAAAAATTATTTAAAGAGGTAAAACGGAATATTTTTGTTGCATTTGAAAATTGATAAATTTCTTATTTCCTGAAATAGCAATGGAAAAAACTTTCCAATCTGACTTTGAGTTAGACAGCACTGGCAGGTTCTAGATCTGCCTGTTACTAAGCTGTAGGACGTCCCATGGGTATCTACAGAATTGAATTTTTAGCACTTATGCAATAATGTATCATGCATTACTTATATAAAGGCTATTTTTATCTTCCTCTATTTCCTAACTAATATAATTTCTCTTGTAAAATGTCCACATTGGCCAAATGGCCTACTGATACCTCTCTGAACCCATCTTAAAGTCAATGGTATTAGTAGCCCAGTAGACTGTTGTCTAATTGAATTTGCTTACATTCATATATTTGAGAGCATAAATTCTTTGATTGTCCATTACCATCCTCATACTTCTACTCTATTTGTGTAAGTTTTAAGTATTCTTCCAATAAGTTCACTAAAATCAAGGACTTCAAGTGGGAAAATATAACATTGTAATTTACAGATATTATAGATTCACTCAAAAACTGCTTAATAAAGACAGATGGAAGAAAGAAAGGATAGTCAGGATTTACATAGGCAGAGTCAGCAAAGGGGAAGGGAAAGACATTCTAGATGAAAAAATATCATAACAATGTAAAATGTTAATAACATGCTGAAGTGTTCAGAGAGTAGTCAGAGCACCAAATGACCGACGATGAAGAGTTTATGCTGAGGAATATTTAAGTTTGGACCATTTTGGCTACAAGTAGCAATAACCCTGCCAAGCTAATTTAATCAAAGGAGGAATGTATTGCTGAATTTTAGGGATATCCTACCCAATTCAAGAGGAGGGATGTAGTTGCCTCTAGGGACACATGAAAGCAGAGACCAGGGTGTAACAGGGAATCCAGACCTAGCATTTATTTTCCATCTCTTATCTTTTTTGTTTTTGCCTTCTCTTTTTTTTTTTCTCTTATTGTAAAATGGCCTTTCCAGGTTTCTCGTTCAAATAGAAGAAAATGGCTACTGCCGACACCTCAGAGGGCAATCACCCTCTAGCTGTCAGGCCTGATTCCAGATTTCCTAGGAAGGAATTGGAGAAACTCATGGGCTCAGCATGGGAGGCTATGGTGGTGAGGTCATCTGAAAGAAAAGGGGAGAGAGGTTGGGCTATAACTCCAAATTAGTAGGTTTCTAATATAAAGATGAGTAAAAAATTAGCCCCAAAATTTAGGTCTCTTCTTCTTTTCTGTCTCCCCTAACACTAAGTCAGCTAGCCAGGCCTACTGATTTATCTTTATGCCTTTAATATCATTCTTCTATCTCATTTCCTTGCCACCATTCCAGTCTTGACTCCCCTCTATACTATTTAATCTCCTATGGATCTTCTGCCACCACACATCCACGTACCATATGCCCTATGCAGCTCTTCTTCATAACCTTCCAGTTGGAAATGTCATGTTTTACACTTCTCAGCCCTAGATATTGTCCATGACTCCTCATTGTCCGAGAGGAGAGTCCAGCCTCTGGGAGCTCTCTGAGTGACCTCCATGGTCTGGCCCTGACTCTGTATTCTCCCACGTCTTCTATGCTCTAGTTCCACCCAGATCAACATATTTGCTGCTGGGCATTTGCCCACAGCATACTTATTCCCCAGTGTCAGGAGTCTCTTGTTCCTCTACAGATTGTGCCTTTTCTGTTCTGCTCATTTAGATCCTACCATTGGAGACCATTTCAACTTTCTCTTCATTAAAGTCATGTGATCACTTCCTCTTCAGAACTCCTGTAGCACTTTTTACCTGAACTGCAAATCAATATGTCACTTTTTCCTCATAACTCTTCATATCCCTGGAGCTTCCCAAGCAAAGTGCCTTACATGGCAGGAGTAGGCCCAGAGTAATAACTGCTTGATGAGGATAAAGAAGTGACAGCTAAGCACTGAGTCATGTGTAAACTGTATCCCTCTTTGTGAGCATCATGTAGAAGTTGTAGGAACTAGTACATGTGGTAAGAGAGTTAATTTAAGGAAACAGAGCCCCAGAAAGCATATGTACTCAAGACATTTGAAAATATATAAGACAAATATCCTAACAAGTTCACAACCAACTAAACTGTGTTCTAATTCATCCCATATTTACATATTCCAGATGAAAGAAAAATAAAGTAAAATTAGTGTCACTAAAACACCTGTCCTTATTAGAATTATTTAAATGATTTGAAAGCAGTCGATCCTAGGTTTTCTATTGGTAGGAAAATTCCACTTATACTATAGAAAGGTATTGTAATTTTTTTTTTTTCTGAGATGGAGTTTCACTCTTGTTGCCCAGGCTGGAGTGCAATGGCGTGATCTCGGCTCACTGCAACCTCCGACTCCTGGGTTCAAGCGATTCTCCTGCCTCAGCCTCCCAGGTAGCTGGGATTACAGGCATGCACCACCATACCTGGCTAATTTTGTATTTTTTTTTTTAGTAGAGATGGGGTTTCTCTATGTTGGTCAGGCTGGTCCCGAACTCCCAACCTCAGGTGATCCGCCCACCTCAGCCTCCCAAAGTGCTGGGATTACAGGCATGAGCCACTGTGCCCAGCTGGTATTGTAATTTTTTTTAAAAAGAAACCATTAGAATTTGGTGCTACTTTTGTAAAGTTCTTTTTATTATTTTTAATAAAATTAGCAGGCCAGTTCTGAATACTTTTAGAGAAAGTAAATCATTAATTTTTATAGATATTTACTAAATAGGATTTTTCTACCTTTATTGTTGTATCACATTTTTCTGTGGTTTTAGTAAACTCACTAGAACTAGGGCATAAACAGATACCAGCAAAGTGTAACGTGACTCACACATGCTACGTACAGGACACAAGAAATAAATTGTAGAGAAAACATTCTTCTAAGGAAAACTTTATCTCAGTTTCTGTTAAGTATTTGTAATTATGTCATTTGATTTATATATATCCCTCTATTTCTTTGCATAAGTATTTGACTTGTAGCATATCCCACCCACCTTTCTTCTTTGCTAGGTTAAGGAAAAGATTCAGGTAATGGATATCCTAAAAGTGCTGACTTCACCACTACACAATCTATCCATGTATGAAAATTACACTTGTACCCCATAAATTTACACAATTTTTAAAAAAAGAGTTAAAATATGTTTGTAAACAAAGGAAAAAAGTGGGACAAATGGAGCAAAATATCCAGATAGAACCTTCCAGTGATCATCCCCCTATAGGAGCATGAAATTTAACAATTCATATAAGAAAGCACCTCCATAAGAACCAAAAATCAGATGAATGATCACAGTGCTTGGTTTTAACATTATATTAGGAAAGAGGCACTGAAGAGTGTAAGAGAGACAGTCTTGAATTGCTGATACCTCTCTTCCCCCATCCCCCAGCAGTGGCCACGTGGCACAGAATCTATGTGCTTAGGGGAGGGAGGAGAGCACAGTGACTATGGGACTTTGCATTGGAACTTAGTGCTGCCTGTCATAGCAGAATGCAACACAGGGCAAAATTCAGCTGGCACACATAGAGAGCATCTAGACCAGCCCTAGCCAGAGGGGAATTTCTGGTAGCCTCCCAACTGCAGGCTAAAGTGCTTTGGGATCCCAAATAAATTTGAAAGGCAGTCTAGGCCACAAGGACTTGGAATTTCTTGGCTAGTCCTTGTGCTGTGCTGAGCTTGGAGGCAGTAGACTTTGTGTCATGCGACCTAGTGAGACACCAGCCAGGGTAGCCAAGGGAGTGCTTGAACCACTCCTTCTTCAGTCCCTAGTAGTGCAGCTCACAGCTCCAGGACAGACTCCTTTCCTCTGCTTCAGGAGAGGAGAGCAGACAGTAAAGAGGACTTTGTCTTGCAACTTGGATACTAGCTTACTACAGTAGAATAGGGCACCAGACAGAGTCCTGAGGCCCCTATTTCAGGTTCTACCTCTGGACAACATTTCTGGGCCAGAAGGGAACCCACTGACTTGAAGGGAAGGACTCAGTTCTGGCAAGATTAATCACCCATTGTCTAAAGGGCCCTTGGGCCTTAAATGAACATAAGGAGTAGCTAGGCAGTACTCACTGCAGCCTTGAGTGACATCCAGAGCCATGTTGGTTTCAGGTGAAACCCAAACATCCCCACCTGTGGTGGCCATGGCGAGATATTCCTTCTACTTGAGGAAAGCAGAGTGAAGAGTAAAGGGAACTTTGTCTTGCAGCTTGGGTACCAGCTCAGCCGCAGTGGGGTAGAGCACAGAGTTGGCTCCTGAGGTTCCTGACTCCAGGCCTTGGCTCCTAGATGACACATCTGGACTCATCCTGGGCCAGAGGGGAGCCCATTCTTGAAAGGAGAGAGCCAGGCCTGGCAGTATATACCATAAGCTGACTAAACAGCCATTGGATCTTGTGTGAACATCAGCAGTAGCCAGGCAGTACTTGCCATGGGCCTGGGGCAGTGGTAACCATGAGGAAAGACTCTTCCTTCTTGACATTGGCTTTGGCAAAGAATTTATGACTAAGTCCCCAAAAGCAATTGCAACAAAAACAAAAATTGACAAGTGAGACCTAATTAAACAAAAGAGCTTTTGTACAGAAAAAGAAATAGGAGAGTAAAAAGACAACCCACAGTATTGGAGAAAATATCTGCAAACTATACATCCAACAGAGGTCTAATATCTAGAATTTAAAAGATACTTAAACAACTCAACAAGCAAAAAACAGATAATCCCATCTAAAATTGGGCAAAAGAACATGAACAGACACTTCTCAAAAAAAAAAAAGACAAGCAGCCAACAAGCATATGAAAAAATGCTCATCATCACTAATCATCAGATAAATGCAAATCAAAACTGAATGACATACCATCTCACAGCTGTCAGTCTGACCTATTATAAAAAAGATTAAAAAGAATAACAGATGCTGGCAAGGCTGCAGAGAAAAGGGAATGCTTATGCACTAATGGTGGGAATGTAAATTGTTCAACCACTGTGGAAAGCAGTTTGGAGATCTCTCAAACAGCTTAAACAGAACTAGCATTCAACCCAGCAATCCCATTACTGAGTATATACCCAAAGGAAAAGAAGTTGTTCTACCAAAAAGACACATGCACACATATGTTCATCCAGCCTAGGTGCCCATCAACAGTGGATCAGATAAAGAAAATGTGGTACCTGAACACCATGGCATACTCTACAGCCATGAAAAAGAATGAAATGATGTCCTTTACAGCAACATGGATTCATCTGGAGACCATCATCCTAAGTGAATTAACAGAGGAACAGAAAACCAAATACCACATGTTCTCATTTATAAATGAGAGCTAAACATTGAGTACAGGTGAACATAAAAACGGGTACTACAGACACTGGGGACTACTGGAGAGGGTAGAAGGGGAGAGGGGAATGGACCGAAAAACTACCCATCAGGTACTATGCTCTCTCCTGGGCAACAGGGCCATCCATACCCCAATTCTTAGCATCACATAATATACCCATGTAACAAACCTGCACTTGGACCCCCTGAGTCTATAATAAAATTGGAAATTATTTTAAAAAGAAAAAGAAAAAAATGGAAAGTAGATGATAAACCTAGCAGAAATCTACTCATATTTCTATATCAATAAATACAAATATATGTGTGCCTATATACATAGATATGTGTGTGCAGGTGTGTGTGTAATATCTTAGATTTATGTGCATCAAGTTCATAACAGAAGCTGAATAGAGGAGAGACTATTAAAAAAAGAACGTTTCAAAGATCAACTTTTGGATCCTTATACTATTGATATCTTTCAATATTTCTCTCTCCTGTAATTTATCTAAGTACCTGCTTGTCACCTGTGTACATACATACCTCCTATAATGTGTAAGCTCCTTGAGGAGAGGAAATGTTTTATCAATTTTTTCATTCCCACAGCATGGTTAGTGCATTGCAGTTTTACCATAAATATTTTGCTTTGTGAAAGAGTAAAGGAATTAATGTAACATTATTTCACATGCACCAAATAATGTGATTTTTCAAGAGGTGAAATACCAGCAGCAGGAGAATGAACTATCAATAATATTACATTTGGTCATTTTCACTGAAGTATGATCTTACAGTAATTAACTATCTAAATATAAATCTGAATAAATTGCAGTTAGGTGTTAAAAAGCACTCTGTGGTATAGTCAAAAGGCACTTGGAGAGAAGTGATATTTCCTGAAAAGCAATTGTTAATGCACTGAAAAAATAATCATGAAAATTGCATTCCACAAACATTTCACCATGTAACAGATTTAAAGTGTGTTTGTATTCTGTTTTGTGCGTGGCTCTAAGAAGTAGGTTGACTACTTTAAAAATAGACATTGTGACTCTTGGTAGACTTTATTTTAAAACCCCATTGACCTGACGTTAGTACAGCATTTCTTTTGAGGTCACAGTTGTGGAAAGTGGATTCAGTCATTTCAGAGCATATGGCAGAGCAACAAGCATAAACCTATGTTAATTAAATAGTCATGGTGTTTTAACAAGTTGGAATATATTTTCAAGATAAGTTATTCCAACTGATTACATTTACAGGCTACTTAGAAAGAAAGATTTGTTTAAATGTTTGTCCACTAGATTTAACATCTCCTTGAGCTTTGGGAGTATTTTCTATAACTTCTTCAAACTATTTTAAGTTCCTCTTTACATGTGTTTAACATCTTCATTTTTCCTTACTAAAGGAAAAATACTATTTGAAAACACAATAGTGCTGGCTTCTGTTATAGGGTCCCAAGTGGTGACGTGGAATAAAGGGCTTATCACTTAGGTAATACCTGGATTAACCATAAATGCCTACTCTCCTCATGGTATGTGCTTAAGGGATTAAATCTCAACTTTATTTACTCTCACTTCCCTCATTACTGCTAGTACAGTGGGGAGACAGACTGTTCAGGGAGAATCACGGAGGAGGACTGCATTATGTTTATTAGCAGTCCTGGCAACAGATCTCCAAATAGTAGACAGACTTAACACGGTGAGTTTGTCCATACAGAAGGAAGGAGTCCAGCCAAGTGGGTAGTCTGCATGAAGTGCCAAGGAGGATGTCCTAACAGGTGGCCCATGGTATCAGAGGAATTTGGCAGAAGGTAATAGTGAGCTGGAAGCATTGGGTTTATCAGGCAAAAACTTTTAGGATTCAATCATGGGTACTGGAGTGACAAACGCATTCACTTGAAAATGAAACTAATAGTCTGGTTAGCATATGATATAGATGACAGTTGAAACTGATAGTAAATTCTGTGAGGGATTATCGTGAGCGGGAGAGATCACTCAGCTTTTTATGTATAACATGGAAAGAATGTAGTTTGAAGGAATTATAAGATTTGGTTAAGTAAGTGGAAAATAGAGACATTCAAGTTTTATCCCAATTTAAAGTAAAATGCTTCAGTCCCTGAGGTATTCGTTTAAAAGAGAGCTAGAACATGATTTAAAAAACTGGAAAGATATAAATTCTATACTACTGCAGATGGGCAGGAATTTTTTCAAAGCCATCCTGAAGCAGCAAGATATAACTCATTTGCATTTGTATTTTTCCAATGAATGTGCTTTTTCTTATAATTAGAGCTTGACCATCGCTCTGAAAAGAATATTTCAGCCCTATCCCTCACTCTCATCTTTGCATGTGTGTCAAGGTTGGCCCTGGAAGTCCTGTGTAGTAGTTGCTACTTGTCATTGTCTCACTTGTACCCAGTAAAAAAAAGTGCAGCATTGAAGACTGACACATTCAGCCATGCTATTGGCACCCAAACTCAGAGCACGGCTGTACTTCAGGTCAGAATTGTATAGGTGATGCTAAATGCAAGCTATGGTGCAAGCTTTTCCCAGATCTGATGGACTGATTCTTTGTAACTTTTTTTTTTTTTTTTTTTTTTGAGACAGACTCTTGCTCTGTCGCCCAGGCTGGAGTGCAGTGGCGCCATCTCGGCTCGCTGCAAGCTCCGCCTCCCGGGTTCACGCCATTCTCCTGCTTCAGGCTTCCCAGTAGCTGGGACTACAGGCGCCTGCCACCGCGCCGGGCTAATTTTTTGTATTTTTAGTAGAGACGGGGTTTCACCGTGTTAGTCAGGATGGTCTCGAGCTCCTGACGTTGTGATCCGCCCACCTCGGCCTCCCAAAGTGCTGGGATTATAGACGTCAGCCACTGCGCCCGGCCTGTAACTATTTTTAATGGATGCTGTCAGGGATATGAAGTATTTCTATGGGCTCCTCTATGAGCTTTTTAAGTTACAATGATAAAGCTAAGGAACAAATTACAAAAGAACTTTGTAGGCAATGGAATCATGGAAGCCAGTATAACAATCCTCTATAATTCAGAGCATTCATTTTAAACTCATGCCTAAAATAAGAAATGAAAAAGAGCTATTGTTAGAGCGACAAGTTCATTAATATCATGAAGTCATGAAATTTTAGAGCAGGAGGAAAATTTAGGATCACTTTTTCATATCTTGAGTTTTACAGCTGAAGCCCAGGGAGGTTCTTTAATTTGCCTAAGGTCATAAAGTCAGTCAGTGGCAGGACCTGATGTAGAAGCTGGGTCTTCTGAACCTCTACCCACTACCCCAACGGGCAGTTTCTAAGTCAAGGTTTATTAACTCTGGAGTTGGACGTGAAGAGGCACGTTGGAGAATGTTGTCCAAGAGGCTCAGTGTCAAGTCTAGTTAGATTAAATATGGAATCCAGTAACAGGAGACCATAATGAGAACACTGCACAGTGAAATGAGGAACAAGCTACTAAGATGAGCAGAATGGTGCAATGAAAACACTACTGGACTAAAAAGACAGGAGTTGAGGGAGAGAAGAAGGCAGAAAAACTAAAAGGCCAACATTCATTGAGCACTTAATATGTACTGGGCACTGTCCTGGATGCTCAGATGTACTTTATTTCATTTAATCTTACAAAACTTTCCAATAAGGATAATATTATTAATATTATTTATAATTTTACAAATGAGAAGAAAATGGGAATTTCCTAAGGCACACTGATACAGTCTGGATTCAGCAGAATGAGAATTTAAAAAAAAAAAAAAAACAGATCTGTCTGACTTCAAAGACCATACTTTTTTTCATAACTTGTTTTACTGTTGTGCATATAAAATGGAATAATATGCTGTATACAAAGTTGAAAACAAAGCACATTGCAGGTGATAGGAAGTTTAGTGAATGACGGGAACACTCTTGCAATAGACTAAAGTCAGGGCTGCATAGTTCTTAGTGGCAGTGTGACCTTAGTTAAGTCAGCTTGTTTCTAGGAATCCACTTTTCTTGTTGATAGCATGACAGTTTTTTCCTTCCTCTTGTTACAAGATTTTTTTGTGATGGTCAATTTTTTTAAATGCTTGAAGTATGATGTTTTTGCATGTCAAAAGTACATAATGTGGATAGAAGAAAATTAATTTAGTTGAAAAATGTTTCAGTTTTTCTTTGAATTACAATTGATCATTCAGACCTTTGGTTTTAACTAAGAAAAACTATAGTAATATGACAGTATATAAAGAATTTGGAGTAGGAGAAACAATGTAGCCATAACCTACAAATAGAGGCATACTCTAAGGCAGTGATTCTCACTGTTATCTGATGATAAGAATCACTGGGGGCAGGGCACAGTGGCTCACGCCTCTAATCCCAGCACTTTGGGAGGCCGAGGCGGGTGGATCACCTGAGGTCGGGAGTTCAAGACCAGCCTGATCAACATGGAGAAACCCCATCTCTACTAAAAATACAAAATTAGCCAGGTGTGGTGGCATATGCCTATAATTCCAGCTACTCTGGAGGCTGAGGCAGGAGAATAGTTTGAACCCTGGAGGCGGAGGTTGGGGTGAGCTAAGATTGCGCCATTGCACTCCAGCCTGAGCAACAAGAGCGAAACTCCGTCTCTCACAAGCACACAAAATAATCACCGGAACCTTTACAGAGATGTGAGTTCTCTGGATCAGAAGAGCTCCAGGAGTTTCTTGTTTAGTAAGTGGGTAATGGTGCCTGGGATATATGTTCCTTTAAATCATTACAGATGATTCTTGCAATCATAGTTACCTGCATTAGAAGCACCTGGGTTCTGCTTAAAAATGCAGATTCTTGGGTCTTCCTCTTACATCTAGTAGTATGAGAATCACTAGGGGATTCTGCCTGGAA
Organism: Pan troglodytes; assembly: GCF_028858775.2. Taxonomy (NCBI): domain Eukaryota; kingdom Metazoa; phylum Chordata; class Mammalia; order Primates; family Hominidae; genus Pan; species Pan troglodytes. The sequence goes on along the minus strand of NC_072408.2, from coordinate 51,551,551 downwards.
ATACGAGTTTAAAATTAGACTATGATTTCTCAGCTCTCATGTAACTCTGGTAATAAGTGAATGTTTGCTATTGCTTTGATCAGATGGCTGTACATGACAGAACTGCAAGAAAATTCTAAACTGCTAGATGATAGTCTCAGTTTATTGCATTTGAAGATGTTTGGGGAATTGTTCAGAATTTTGAATTTCTCCTATAAAACTATATCACTACTGTTGTGTATTTGTGGAAAGCTGAAAAATAAAACTAAATATATTCTGGATACATTTTTCTCTAATTTTTATGTGTGTATATATATATGTATATACATATATGTATGCTGAAAACGATATTTGTATCTGAGAGATTATACCGTTTGTTCAACCTTTGATTTCAGTAGCTGAGTACATTCATTTGGCAAGTCAAATAAGGTCTAAAGCAGAGAAACAGCAGGAAATCAAGGAGGTACATATATCTCAGTTTTATAACAAAATAAATTTACACACAAAAATGTGTCTAGAAAAAAGATAAGTAGTTGTTTATAATCCCTTCCTGGGCCTTCTAAAGAGGGTGAATGCCAAGAAAGATCTTTTGTTTTAATGAATAGGGTGGTGGGTGTAGATGCAAACTGGAGAAGCTCAGGAACCTAGTTGAGTATTCCTGCCTATGCAGAAGGTTGAGAAGACTTGTTATGGGGAAAGAAAGAGGGAGGACGTAGAGATGACAGCTGCCACAGCCAACAGAAATTGTAACAGAGAGGATTTTCAAAACAATTTTGCTGTATTGTACATAATGTTACATCTTACATCCAGCTTCAGCTTCCCAATAAATTTTCAGTTAATATTAAATATATATATGTATATATGTATATATATGTATATATGTATATATGTGTATATGTGTATATATATGTATATATGTGTATATATGTATATATATGTGTGTATATATATGTGTATATATATGTGTATATATATTTATATTTTTCCTCCCATTCTTTTGGCATTTGATGGCCAGGTCAATCCTCCTCTTTACATGCCAGATGGGTTTCTGGGCAAGAGCCAGGGGAAGGAAAAGGTCATGGAGGCCAAGGTACATTATTTTTCTTAATAATTTCAACTTTTATTTTAGATTCAGGAGGTACTTGTGCAGGTTTGTTACATGAGTATATTGTGTGATGCTGATGTTGATGAATGATCCTATGAATGATCATAGGATGATGATCCTATCATCTGTGGTGTGCATCATCCTATCACCTAGGTAGTGAGCATAGTACCCAATAAGTAGTTTTTCAGTTTTTCAGCCCTTGTCCCTTCCCTTCCCTCTCTAGTAATCCCCAGTATCTCTTGTTGCCATCTTTATGTTCATATGTACCCAATGTTTAGCTCCCACTTATAAGTGAGAACATGCAGGATTTGGTTTTCTGTTCCTATGTTAATTTACTTAGGATGACGGCCTTCAGATGAATCTATGTTGCTGCAAAGGACATGATTTTGTTCTTTTTCATGGCTGTGTAATATTCCAGGGTGTACATGCATCACATTTTCTTTATCCAATCACTGCTGTTGGGCCCTTAGATTGATTCCATGTCTTTTGCTATTGTGAATAGCTCTGTGATACATATGTGAGTGCACATGTCTTTTTGGTGATCGAATGATTTATTTTTTATTGAGTATATACCCAGTGATACGATTGCTGAGTTGAATGGCAGTTCTGTTTAAGTTCCTTGAGAAATCTCCAAACTGCTTTCCAAAGGGGCTGAACTAATTTACATTCCTACCGTCAGTACATAAACATTCCCTTTTCTCTGCAGCCTCATCAGCATCTGTTATTTATTTTTATAATAGCCATTCTGACAGATGTGAGATGGTATGTCATTGTGGTTTTGATTTGCATTTCTCTGATGATTAGTGATGATGAGCATTTTTTCATATGCTTGTTAGCTCCTTGTATGTCTTTTGTTTTTGAGAAGTGTCTGTTCATGTTCTTTTGCCCACTTTTAGATGAGATTATATGTGTTTTGCTTGTTAAGTTGTTTAAGTATATTACAGATTCTGGATATTAAACCTCTGTTGGATGCATAGTTTGCAGATATTTTCTCCAATACTGTGAGCTGTCTGTTTACTCTGCTTTTCATTTTGCTGTACGAAAGCTCTTTATTTAATTAGGTCTCACTTGTCAATTTTTGGCCTTGTTGCAGTTGCTTTTGAGGACTTAGTCATAAGTTCTTTGCCAATCCTGTTATCTACAATGTTATTTTCTAGGTTTTCTTTTATGATTTTTATAGCTTGAGATTTTACATTTAAATCTTTAATCCCATCTTGAGTTAGTTTTTCTATATGGTGAAAAGTATGGGGACAGTTTCATTCTTCTGCATATGACTATCCAGTTATCTCAGCACCATTTATTACATATGGAGTTCTTTCCTTATTGCTTATTTTTGTTGACTTTGTCAAAGGTCAGATGGCTGTAGGTGTGCAGCTTGTTTCTGGGTTCACTTTTCAGATCTATTATTCTGTCTGTCTGTTTTTGTACCAATATCATGCTGTTTTGATTACTGTAGCCATGTAGTGTAGTTTGAAGTCAGGTAGTGTGATGCCTCTGGCTTTGTTCTTTTTGCTTAGCATTGCTTTGGCTATTCAGGCTCTCTTTTGGTTCAATATGAGTTTTAGAATAATTTTTTATAATTCTGTGAAAAAAGACATTGATAGTTTGAAGGAATAGTGTTGAATCTGCAGATTACTTTGAGCAGTATGGACGTTTTAATGACATTAATTCTTTCAGTCTGTGAGCATGGAATGTTTTTCCATTTGTGTCATCTCTGATTTTTTTCAGCAGTGTTTTGTAGTTCTCCTTGTAGAGATATTTTATATCCTTAGTTGGTTGTATTCCTAGGTACTTTTTTGTGTGGGTGGGTATTGTAAGTGAGATTATGTTCTTGATTTGGCTCTCAGCTTGAACCTCTTTGGTGTATAGAAATGGTACTGATTTTTATATGCTCATTTTGTGTCCTGAAACTTTACTAAAGTTGTTTATCTGGTCTAGGAGCCTTTGGCAGAGGCTTTAGGGTTTTCTAGGCATAGAATCATATTGTCTGCAAAACTGAGATAGTTTGACTTGCTCTTTTCCTATTGATGTGTTTTATTCTTTCTCTTGCCTGATTGCTCTGGCTAGGACTTCCAACACTATGTTGAATAGGGTTGGTAACAGCATCCTTGTCTTGTTCCAGTTCTCATGGGGAATACTTCCAGCTTTTGCCCAGTCAGAATGATGTTGACTGTAGATTTTTTATAGATGACTCTTATTTTTTTGATGTATGTTCCTTCAAGGGCTTGTTTGTTGAGGTTTTATAATGAAGGGAGGTTGGATTTTATCAAAAGCCTTTTATACTTCTATTAAGATGATCGTACAGTTTTGGTTTTTAATTCTGGTTTTGTGGTGAATCACATTTATTTAGTTTTGTGTGTTGAACCAACTGGCATCTCAGGAATAAAGCCTACTTGATTGTGGTGACTTAACTTTTTGATATGCTGCTGGATTTCATTTGGCAGTTTTTTTCTTTTTTTGAGGATTTTTGTGTCTATGTTTATCAGGGATATTGGCCTGTAGTTTCTTCTTCTTCTTCTTTTTTTTTTTTTTTTTTAAGACAAAGTCTCACTCTGTCGCCAAGGTTGGAGTGCAGTGGCGCAATCTCAGCTCACTGCAACCTCTGCCTCCTGGGTTCAAGGGATTCTCCTGCCTCAGCCTCCTGAGTAGCTGGGACTACAGGCTAGTTTTCTTTTTACATTGCGCCTTTATCAGTTTATGGTATCAGGGTGATACTAGCTTCATAGTATGAGTTAGGCAGGAGCCCATCCTCCTCCATTTTTTGAAATAGTTTCAATAGAATTAGTACGAGCTCTTCTCTGTACATGTAGTAAAATTCAGCTGTGAATCCATCTGATCCAGAGCTTTTTTGTATGTAGGTTTTTTTGACTAATTCAATTTTGTAACTGGGTATTGGTATGTTCAATGTTTCAATTTCTTCCTGATTCACTGTTGGGGCTTGTGTGTTTCCAGGAATTTATCCATTTCTTCTAGAGTTTCTAGTTTGTGTGCATAGAGGTGTTCATAATATTCTCTGAGAATCTTTTGTGTTTCTGTGGAATTGGTTGTAATATCACCTTTGTTGTTTCAAATTGCACGTTTTTGGATCTTCTCTTTTTTTTGTTAATCTAGCTAGCAGTCTATCTGTCTTGTTTCGTCTTTCAGAGAGCCAACTTTTGGGTTCATTGATGCTTTGTATGAATTTTGGGGCCTGAATTTCATTCAGTTCTGCTCTTATTTTAATAATTTCTTTTCTTCTGCTAGCTTTGGAGTTAGTTTATTCTTATTTTTCTAGTTCCTCTAGATGTGATACCAAATTGTAAATTTGAGATCTTCCTAACTTCTTGAAGTAGATGTTTAGAGCTATAAATTTTCCTGTCAACACTGTTTTTGCTTCATCCAAGAGATTTTGCTATGTTGTGTTGACTGTTCGTTTCTTTCAAAGAATTTTTTACTTTCTGCCTTAAATTCATTGTTTACCCAAAAATTGTTCAGAGAAAAGTAGTTTAATTTCCAAGTAATTGTGTGGTTTTCAGATACCTTCTTGGTTTTGATTTTATTTGTATTCCACTGTGGTCAGAGCATATGCTGGGTATGATTTCTATTTTTTCTAATCTGTTGAGACTTGCTTTATGGCTGAGCACTATTGTGTGGTGGGCTAAGGCTTTTCATAGATATAGGAGTACTTGTATTATTAATGTGGGTGCTCCAATGTTGGGTGCACATATACTTAGGATTATTAAATCTTCTTGTTGAATTGAAACTTTCATCATTATATAATGTCCTTCTTTTCCCTATTTTATTATTGCTGGCTTAAAGTCTGTTTTATCTGATATAAAAATAGCAATGATATAAAAATAGCAACCCCTATTCTTTTTTGTTTTCCATTTTCATGATAGATCTTTCTTTCTCCAGTTCTTTACTTTGAGCCTGTAAGTGTCATTTCCTGTGAGAGGGGTCTCTGGAAGACAGGAGACAGACTTTTTAATCCAGTTTACCACTCTCTGTGTCTTCTTAGTGAAGCATTTAGACTATTTTCACTCAAGGTTAATATTGTCATGTGTGGTTTTAATCCTATGGTGAAATTATTAACTGGTTGCTTTGTAGTTCCTGTTATATAATTGCTCTATAGGGTCTGTGAACTATAGACTTACATGTATTTTTGTGGTAGCAGGTATTGTTATTTTGTTTCCATTTTAAAAATTCCCTTAAGGACCTCTTTTAAGCCTGGTCTAATGGAGATACATTCTCTTAGCGTTTTTTTATTGTGGGGGGTGTCTGGAAAACATTGTATTTCTACTTTGCTTATAAAGCTTAGTTTGATGGGATATGGAATTCTTGGTTGAAATTTCTTTCCCTTAAGGATGCTGAAAATAGGCCCCCAATCTCTTCTGGCTTGTAATATTTCAGCTGAGACATATGCTTTTAAATTGATGGGATTCCATTTGTGCATGGTCTGAACTTTTTCTCTAGCTGCCTTTAAGATTTTTTCTTTAGCATTGTCCTTGGGCAGTTTGATGACTATATGCCTTGATGATGTTCTTTTTGTATGGTATCTCACAGGTGTTCTCTGGATTTCTTGTTCCTGGGTGTCTACCTCTTTAAAAATACTAGGGACACTCTTTGTACTGTTGCTTCAAATATGTTTTCCAGATTGTTTACTTTTTCTCCTCCTCTCTCAGAAATGCCAGTAATTTATAAATTTGTTTGCTTTGCATAATCCCATATTTTTCAGACTTTGTTCATTAAAATTTTTTTTCTTTATTTTAGTCTGACTTGATTAATTCAAAAGACTAGTCTTCTAGCTCTGTAATTCTTTTTCTGTTTGGTGTAGTATATTGATAAAACCTTCAATTGTATTTTGAAATTCTTTAATTGAATTTTTCAATCCTGGAAGCTCTGACTGATTTTCTTTAAAGATGTTTATCTCCTTCTTCATTTCCTGGATTTCTTTAGAAATTTCTTTTTCTTTTTCTTTTTTTTTTTTTTTTTTGGCTTGCATCCTTGTCTTGAATCTTGTTGAGCCTCCTTGCAATCCAAGCTTTGCATTCTTAATCCGTCATTTCTGAGTGTCTGTTTTAGTCAGGGACCATTGCTGGAGATCTAGTGTGATCCTTTGGTGGAGTCACAATATTCAGATTTTTCATGGTATGAGAAAAGTTGCACTGGTTCTTTCTCATCTGGAGACACTGGCACTTCTAATTTTTGTAATTATTAATATTTTCATGTGAATAGGATTTTCCCCTTTCTTTCCCTATTATATATATATATGTATTTTTTTTAATTTTTCTTTGTTTTTCTCCCTAGTGGGTGTAACTGTAAAGAATGTTGGCTAGGGTCTTTTGGCTTTGCTTCATTTTTTTGTTTTTGTTTTTGTTTTTGAGACAAAGTTTCACACTTGTTGCCCAGGCTGGAGTGCAAATGGCGCAATCTCAGCTTACTGAAACCTCTGCCTCCAGGGTTCAAGCAATCCTCCTGCCTCAGCCTCCCAAGTAGGTGGGATTACAGGTGCCTGCCACTACACCTGACTAATTTTTTGTATTTTTAGTAGAGACAGGATTTCACCATGTTGGCCAGGCTGGTCTCGAACTCCTGACCTCAGGTGATCCACCAGCCTGGCCTTGGCTTTGCTTCTATAGCCCTATGCACTTCTGTCAGCTGGTTTTATGTTGGACTGTGTGGTTCTACATACAGGCCAGTAGATGGCACTTATGGGTAAAAGTCAGCTCTGGCCAACGTGAATGGGTGTATATTTCAACCTTGTTTGCTGGGAGGTCTCTGATGCTGCAGGCAATGGGCTGAACTGTTTAGTGCACAGTGGTCTTAGCTCCCTACTCACCACCACATGAGGGAACCAAGAGAGTAGGGCCTGGACTGGGCAGGCTCACCTACAGCCACTCAATGGCAGGTACTAGCACCAGCACCTAATGCGTGGCCACCTAGCGCCCAGAGGTATGTCTAGGCATGGAGCTTGGTAACCTGCTTGGCCCTAAGTTCTCTGCATGGGGAGGGGTGACTGCCCGAACTCCTAATCCAGTAGAGTGGATGCACCTGGAGATCTTCCTGGGCATGTAGCATAGGGGGCCGTACTGCACCACAGTCTCTCCACAGAAAGTGTGGGGCAACTCAGGCCACTGACCCAGGCAAGGGGGTACTTCAGATGCCTGGAGATATGCCTAAGCATGGAGTGGAGAGGGTCCTGTTACACCACAATCTATGCACAGGAGGGGTGGGAGACTCAGGCTGCTGGTCCATGATAAGAAGTGCTCTGATTGTCTGGAGATCTGCCTGCATGCGTGGAACAGAAGAGGCCCTGCTACACTCTAATCTATGTACGTGAAGGTGAGATGGCTCAGGCTACTAGTCCAGGAGAGTAGGTGCTCTGAATACCTGGAGTTCTGCCTGGATGTGTAGCAGAGAGGGCCCTGCTACACCCTAATCTATCCACAGGAAAGGTAGGGTGGCTAAGGTTGCTGATCCAGGCAACAGGGTGCTCCATCTGCATGGAGATTTGCCTGGGCATGAAGTGGAGAGAATCCTGCTACAAGCCAATTTATGCACAGGAAAGGTGGGGTGGCTCAGGCTGGTAATCCAGAAGAGCAGGTGTTCTCAATGGCCAGAAATCTGCCAGGGTATGGAGCAGAGAGGACCCCACTGCATCCCAGTCTATGCACAGGAAGGGTGGGGCAGCTCAGCCTACTGATCCAGGAGAGTGGGTGCTCTGACTGCCTAAGCATGGAGCAGAGAGGTCCCTGCTGCACCACAATCTAGGCACAGAGAGGGTGGGATGACTCAGGATGCAAGTTCATGTAAGTGGGTGCTCCAAATGCCTGGAAATCTGCCTAGGCATGGAGCAGAGAGTGTCCCCTGCACCATGATCTCAGGTGAGCAGGATGGAGCTCCCAGCAAGGTCACACACAGGCCAGTTCCAGGTCACCAAGCTAGGCCTGGCTACAAGTCTCATTGCTCAAGAGAAACTGTCGCTGTAGCAGCTTCCCTCTCACCCTAGAACTACACAGGGGGAGCACAATTCCAGCACCTACAACTGGGGCACTGTCCACACGCACCATTCAATTCTGGCTATGGAGGCCTCTACTCAGCACCAGAGCAAGCTCTGCAATCTCTGATCCAAGACTATAATGCCTGCATGGCCATGCTGCTGGGTTGTCAAAGAATTACTGACTTTGTATGCACCTGGATTAAAAATGGCATCCTGCTCTCCATCCTGAGTCTGGGAAAATGCCTGCAGGAATTCCTGGTATCTTTTCCTCTCAATGTCCCCAAGCCTCACCCCAAGCTAGTCCCAAGGCTTGGGAGAAACAAAATGCTCTTGCTTGTCCTGGGTTGCATGGATCCCCATTGGAAAAGTGACTCACAGAGGGAGGCTCTCTGCCCACCCCCTGTTCTGGGTCTTCACTCACTTTTATTTACCAAATGCCTTCCCAGGGGCTGCTTGCCCACCTTCTCCTCCCTGGGGTCTGGGACATCCTTCACTGTCTTAATGGGTTCCCGTTTTCCCTTTTGAATTAAAATTCATGCATTTGAATTAAAATGTATGATTTTGCTGTTTCCAAGTGGCTAAGACACACTGCAAGCTTCTAATCTGCTGTCTTGGAAGAAAAATAATGCATTTTCTGATGACGTAAATACAAAAGTGCTAAGTTCTTACATTTATTAAATGAGTGTAGAAATAAGATCTAGTGGCTGCATTCACTTTGTCTTCTGACTACCAGTTAATTCAATATTTAAAATTCATTCTTCTTTGCTTTTCATAAAATTACCTATTTTTTTTTCTTGGCTCAAAACCTAACTATATGTCTCTTTCTTTCCAGTCCAGTTTGTCAAATTTCCTTCCTCTAGCTGTCCATTATACATACTCTGTGATTCTGCCCTGTGTTTCCTTATCTTCTCATCCAAGTTATTTTTTAAGGCAGTTCTGTTCACTGCCATGGCCTAACAGCCTCCCAATAAGGCTAGTCTTTCTCAAATCTTCCTCAAGCCCTAAGACTTCTGCTGAATTTCAGACCTGGATATCTAACTGGCAACCAGCTCTATCCACCTGGATGTTTACATGGGCATCTCTGGTTCATCATGTCTAAAACCAAGCTATCATCAACCCTTCAAACAGTTATCTATCCAGTCACTCACACCAAAAAACCTTTTAAAAATCCAAGATTTCTCTTTCCTACTTATCTTCCAGTCAGCCATCATGCCTATATATTCTTCTTGCCAAATATCTTTTGAATCTGCCCCTCCTTTAGACTGTTATCACCTATACCTTACAGTTCATGTTACCATCAACTTTTGCCTATATTAGTACAAAGCCCTTTCTCTTCTTTTGGTCTTACTCCATTATTCCAAAGTAATCTTTTTAACACCAAAATCTTATCTTCAAAATTCTTTAAATAATAATTCATTTGCATGTCATCTATACAAGGCCTTTTATCATCTAGCTCATGCCTAGCTTCTGACCTTCTCTTCCTGGTCATTATCACCACCTTCCCTCTCCTACCCCCACCTCTTGCATTTTACACTCTATTAAATTTTGAAATACTTGTTGATTACCGAATTCTGCCTTTTTAAAATAGTGCAGACCTTTGCATGTGCAATACCAGGGCATCTCCCCAGTGTGCATGCTTCACTGCCCTCAGCCATCCAACCCTCAGCTTATATGCTGTCCTCTCTGTGAAGTCTCATCTGCCTCTCTCAAATAAACTTTAGTGCTTCTTTTATTATTTGTTCATGGCAATTTTTAAATATTTCGATTAGAGTTATTTTACTGTTCCATTTAAATTTGTTTGGATGTATTTAATTGTTTTACTAAAGAGTTGTAAGAATTGCCTAGAATAGTTCATGTCAGACACAGAGAATATTCAACAGATGTTGGCTGAATTTAGACCAGCACCTAAACTAGTTCCTTTCAGGTCATTGGGACTCAATATTCACATTTTAAAGAAAAGATTTTAGAGTATTGTCAATTGGGAGCAATTTTATTTTTTCATTTCTTTAGAATTTCGGATCAATGTACTTGTATGAGCTATTTTTAAGATAAATTTTCTGTGTGATAATTGTATTTGAATTGATCAGAAACTGAAAGATTTGTTTTACAGGGATTATTTAAAGCCTGTTGACATTAGACAATTCCTGCATTAAATTTACTGTAGGCTGTAGGAGTGTTTATGATGTAATTCACTTTTCATAGTATTTTACAAAGCACAATCATCACAGACCCAGAGTAGATTGTTTGTGCTGACTCCTTTATACATCTCTGAGCCCAGCTTTTCTTCTGGTAACTCTTTTAGTTGAAATGGGTATCCTCTATGCGTGCCATTGGCATATCTCCTAGAGACAGCTGCAAAGAGTAGCAAAATCAGGGAGTATGATTGTTCTTCCGTGTATTATGAAGCAAGCTAGGAAAATTCTGAATGCAAAGTCACCAGGAAGAGATTCTGAACATGGCAGACCCCATGTTGTCTTTCCTAATCCCTAGAAGAAGGAAAAGAGGTAAAAATATTATGATAAAATCTGGATTCATTTTGCTACTGCCGACAGGGATGAATCTGGTGACTCCCACCCAGAGCTGCTTCCTTGAGAATGGAGAGATGGAAAATTGCAATCACAGACTTTCACATTAGGAGTAAAAACTTATATTATGATGGGTGAAAAAACTATGCCTAACGAAGTACAACTTTTAAGAGCTCATAAATCTTAAGCTCAGTCATAGATTATTAATTTAGAAAAATAACAACTATGTATTCTCAACTGCAAACTACTCAATATTAATAACATTAGCGTGTATTGTATATCCAGATAGAGAATCACTAAAGGTTTCAAGCTTCGTGGCAAATGTATCTTTAAATATGTATTTACTATGCTCTCTGTAATAAAATGAAAATCATGGTTTATTTGATGGAAAGAGAATGATAGTTTGTAGGCTTTCACAATAAAATGAGAGAACTTGAAACAGGGATTCTCATAAAATGAGATTTTTTTCTAAACTGGAAAATTCTCTAGCCATAATGACCTGGGTAGGGATGGGAGAAAGAGAATGAAGTGTAACAAGGGCGTAATTTCATTTGAATAAAAGGAATTGGCGACTTATGTCAGAGAAGCTATGTTAGAGATATCTAACGGCCAACCAGCTCTGTCCATGGGTATTTACCCAGATGTTGTTACTTCGTAGCATGGCTCGGGTATTAGTTCTCTCTGCATCTGCGTGGTGAGTAGCTCTGAGACATATTCTTTTGACCTCTAGGATTCCTTAGGTCATAAAGTGTGTATTTTCTGACCTAACGAGGCCAAAATGTAAATGAATGATAGCACATCTTTTTAAAATTGATTCCCAGAGATCTAGAGTGTTTATACACCCTCTCTGTTTTCTTCTCAGAGTTGCAGAAAGCTTCATTTCGCTACTAAAAGGTTTCCTGGTTCCCTTATCTATCAGTAAGAGTAAGCCCAATTCTAAAACATGTCTTTAGAAAATTACTTTCATCTCTGCATGGCCTGGAATTTGCTTGAGGACACCATGAATAGTAGGTCATCACCACTACATTTCAGGAAAGAGAGCCAATGTAACTATTTTTGAACGTCTTTGAGATATGGTTTAAAACTATGCTATAAAAAGGAACTTGCAAATCTAATTAATATTTAATTTTAGTCTCACGATGCAAAGTAACCTACATGGACATTTTAATGCCAAACTGCCAGATAGGTTGTAAGAATATACTGTACACTCACACCAATAGTGACTGGAAATACCTGGTATAGTAGGCAGAATAATGTGCTCCCCGCTGGCCGGCCCCCCACCAAAAAAGATACTCATACCCTACTCCCAGGATCCTGCAAATATGTTAAGTTGCATGGCAAAGGGAAATTAAGGTTATACTAGAATTAGGTTTGCTAATCAGCTGACTTTAAAATGGGAGATTTCCTTAAATTTCCTTATCCAGGAGGGCCCAATATAATCACAGGAGTCTTTAAAAGAGGAAGAGGGAAGCAGAAGACAACCAGAGAGATAGCAGTGTGAGAAGGACTTGGCCCTACATTGCTGGCTTTAAAGGTAGGAGTGAAGGCCATAAGCCAGAGACTGTAGGTGACCTCTACAATCAATAAAAGGCAAAGAAACACATTCTTCCTTAGAGCCTCCAGAAGGAACACAGCCCTGTCAACAACTTGATTTTAGACTAGTGAGACCCATTTTGAACTTTTGTCCTCTAGATCTTTAAAATAATAAAGTTCTGTTGTTTTCAGGCACTAAGTTTGTGGTACTTTGTTACAGCAGGAATAGGAAACTAATACACTTGATTTTCTCCACATCTTTCCCAACACTGAGTGTTAACTGATTTTTTAAATCTTTTGCTAGCCAATAGTCAAACATACCCTATTGCTCTTTTTTTATTATTATTAGTTAGATGGATCTTATTTCCTCTATTAGATGCTTGATGAATATTCATATTGTTTTATGAACATCCAGCTCATGGGCTCATCCTATTTCTTTATTGAGGTTTTAGGGTTTTTTCTTACCCATTTGACCATGTAGTATCACTTTTGCTGTTGGTACCTGCTAAAACATTAAGAAAATAACTTATTGTTTTATCAGGAATTTATGATGAATTTTATAGAGCACCTTTTTACATTCTAGGTAATTTCATGTGCTTTCTTTAAGTATGTTTTCTACTTTGAACTATTAGTGTAACAAACTTTAAGAATAGATTTCTTACCTTATCCCAAACTTACATTACTAGGGTATGTCCCACTTTGTGGTACTGCATTATTCTTTTAAGATACTTCTGAATCCAGTTTTGCATCTATATTTATAAGTGAGGTGTGTGTATTCTTTTTTTCCTGCAATTTTTAAAATCATGGTTATGTTAGTCTTATAAATAAGCTGAAGCCCTTCTGTCTTTTGCTGTGCTCTAGAACCATTTACATATATAGGAGCTATTTGTGGTATACTCTATTTTTTTCCTGCCTCATTACTGATCCTCTTTCTTCACCTCATTTTGACATCATTTCAATAATTTTAATGGTATTTAGAGAGGAAAGAGAAGTAAATATAGTATCTCAAACTGTTATTTTGAGGTAGAACCTGCCCCATCTTTTAAAATCAGAAAGCTTTTGCATTCTTGAGCCATTCTCATACAATTATGGAAGGAAAAGGAGGTGAGACATATGAAAGGATTGCTTTGGAGAGTTGTTGGCAAGGTGACTTCTGCTTGCCTGTAATTTCATTAATTTCTTTTCTTTCCCCTTCTTTTCCTATGATGATGCTATTATTAGTAGTACTATTTTCACCATCATCAATATCATTACTATGCTCTATAACATATTAGAGCCTGTTTACACTGCACTAAACTATAGTTAATCCTTTATACTGTAAACTTGGGCTGTATTAACGGAAGTGTCCAGGGTAAGGGAAATGACAACTTCATGTTACTTTTTCATGGTCGAATATTTCAGCAGAATTATGTTGAGTTCAGGGTACTACATTAAAAATGTGTTGACATTTTAAGTAACAAAAACATTACAGGTTCTTTGGGAAAAAAAATTGAAAGACTAAATAGTAAAAAGGAAACAAAAATGACCCTGATACAACCTTATGGATAAATCCATCATTCTAGGCTTCAATCTGTGCACATAATTCATATATATTTTTACAAAAATAGAATTATCTTCTATGTTACTGTTTTGCAAACCTGCTTTTTCAGGTCACAATATGTTGCTAACATTTCTCATGTCATTAACTATTCTTTCCCAAGATCATTTTAATGAATGCATTGTAATTTTATCTGTAACTGTATTAACAGATTCTCTATTGTTAAATATTTGTTTCCATTTTATTACTATTTATGGTGCAGCAATGAACAAGATATGGTGATTATTTTCTTGAGATAAATTCCTGGAAGTGGAATTGTTGGTTGAACATTATGACTTATAATAAGCTAAGCCAAATTTTTCTCTAGTGGTTATTTCATCTCTCATTCCGTAGTAAGAGTAAAAAGGCAACCATTCCTTAAACCAACAAAGAGGACTGTATTTATATTAGTAGTTTCCAATTTGATTGACAAAAAAGAATATTTCATTTTGACATGCATTTCTTTAATTACACATGTCCATGATCTCTAGTTCAATGATTCTTTTAAAATTTGGATTTTGTTTAGATTTTTAGCAAGGTAATATAGAACTGCATATTGTACAACCACCTCAGGGGACCTGAGATTTAAAAGCTTTAAACAAACAATCCCCTTCATCTTTCTACAGTGAAAACTATGAATATCCACACTAAGTAGGGGCAGACATTGGCCATTCATATTCTCCCTTATTATCAGGTTTTGCCATCAGGTCCAGTTCAGTTTTGCTGCTGAATGAATGATGAAAAATCTTTATTTTCAGAGCTTTTCTATTTCAAAATTGAGGACAAGGGACAAAAGATGTGCAGTTGAGATATTTTTTCTCAACTATTTATATTTATATTATTTATTATATTATTTATATTATATTATTTATAGCTATTTATATTATTTATAGCTATTTACATTTATTCTTTTTGTGAATTGGTTGTTCACATCCTTTACATAATTTTATCTTAGGATGGTTAATATTTTTCTCATTGTCTTGTAATAGCTCCTTGCACATTAAAGAAATTACCCCTTTTCCTGTTATATATGTTACACATATTTGTTCTGAGTTTTATTTGTTGAGATTGTTTACAGCAGTTGTTTTCAAGATTGAATCTACCCAAGAATCACCTGATATGTGTGTGTTTATGTCTGTATGTGGTGTGGAGTGGGTGTGTCCATGCGTGTATACAAATTATTGAACACTGCTCATAGAAAATTTTATATAAAGCGTATAAAAAAGGTCAGGATAGAACTCTGGCATGTGAAGGCTGGGTGCAGTGGCTCACGCCTATAATTCCAGCACTCTGGGTGTCCAAGGGGGGCAGATCCACTTGAGGTCAGGGATTCAAGACCAGCCTGGCCAACATGGTGAAACCCCATCTCTACCAAAAAATACAAAAATTAGCCGAGTGTGGTGGCGTGCGCCTGGAATCCCAGCTCCTCCAGAGGCTGAGGTGGGAGAATTGCTTGAACCTGGGAGGCAGAGGTTGCAGTGAGCCAAAATCCTGCCACACTGCACTCCAGCAGCCTGGGCAACAGAGTGAGACCCTGGTTTTGTTTTTGTTTTTGTTTTTTGTTTTTTGTTTTTTATTTAAAAAAAAGAACCCTGGCTTCTGAATGTTAGAAAGCCCAAATATGTTATTAATGCAGAAATCCATATTTTAATTTATGAGAGGGTGTGTTCAACATACAGTTGTTTTAAATGTATCAATCTTTTTCTTTGTGATATCTGCTTTTTATGTTAAGCTGAATGTTCTGTGTTTCAAATGAGACAGTGAAGAACTGGAAAGTGTGTCCAGAGACCAACATCCAGGATCTTGAGAGACCTAGAGAATGATATTAGAGGACTGATGGAGGAAAGGGAGGTGTTTAGCTTGAAGCATAGACTTTCAGTAGGAACATGCTCTCTACCCTCATGTATTTGAAAGACTGTCATATGGAAAAGAGAATGTAGCTATTCTATGTTGCATCAGGTCATATGAAGAGCAGTGTGCTGAAATTCAGGGCATCAAATCCATCTTCCGCTGGGAGTTTTCCTTTATAAAACAGCTCTGATCATATCACTCCCCTATTTGGAAAACTTCTGTGGCTTTTGTTGTCTTTAAAACATTCAATGTCCTATGAGGCCCTTTGCAATCCAGGCCTCATTGGGGAACTTCACCACACTATTCACCAAATGTGTCGCCCAAATGAATGTTTCGATGTTTCTTAAAATTCAGTAGGTTCACACTGTCCTCCTTTTCAAACTGTAGAGTTTCACAGGCTACCTATATACTGAAGCCTCCTTCTTTCTAGCCTGAGCCGTATGTTAAGCTCTAGTCAAGGCGGAGGCCTTGGAAGTCAGTTTCTCAACAGCCTCTCTGCAGAATGTCACCAATTTGACCTAATACAAAAGATAAGTCATTAAAAAACTTGATAAAGTACTTATATTTGTATATATTTACCTATATTTTTATGTATTTACTATTTATTAGCTATACTGTAGGTACTGGGGCTACAAAGGTAATTAAATACATATCCTCTCTTCTAAGAACCTTAACATCTCAAAAAAACAATGAAAATTCAATAGGAAAGATTAGTGAATATTTAAAAATTGAAGAGGTGATTACAACTCTGTAATTCATATTTCAGCCAGTGTTGAAATTTGAATGAATTTATAGTACATTCAGGTATAAAACTATCTTTGGTAATACAGTGTTTAGGAGGATAAATAAAAGGAAAAGAATTAAACTTGTTTGAGTTGTGTAGAGGAATAACAGGATTGTGTTTGGAATCGAAATGCATAATTTTTGCCAAGATGATTAAGTAGAAGATGTTTATGATTCCATTGAAAATTTGATTGGTGTTATACAGTATGTTAACTAAAAGACACACTCATTTTTACTTGCTCAGGAATCCTTATAATGTTCATTAAAGTGCCTGCATGTTTTTGCATAACAAAAGAGAATGTGCATAGTTAACCACCGAACATCTTGGGATAATAAACATTTTATATATTTTAACATCTGTTATATTTATGTTTCATTCTGGCCATTAACGGATAGTTTTAACTTCCATGACTTTTTTTTTCTTATTGTTACATAGAAATATGAAGCAGGAGTTCTAGTTTTTCTAGCAATCAGTTACTCAGGTGTATTGCGTATTGCATTTAGAGTCAGTCCTTTCAGATATAAGTGTGCTGTGCAGGAAAAGTTCCGAGTCAGTAAGAACTCCACAATTGCCAAGATCAGAAGCCCCTAATATTTTAATTCCATATCTCCACACTTCCTGAGCTGGCTAGTGAGCTGTCATGGAATGCCCATTAAGGAAAATGCATCCCGCCACATTACATACTGTGACTTAAACATCCAGACCCAGGCCTGAACTTCTGTGACAGATTACGAATGTGTTTTTCTCTATGGAGCAGTGAGCCAGTTAAGTAATTTGTAAATAGTGAACTTGTCAACCAAATGTGGCTTGATGTTATCTCTAGTTGATCAAAAACCCTAGCTTTTTCTCCAGTTGATTAATGACCCTTTTATTCTTTCACTATAGAACATTCTAAGAGTTGATACTAATTGTATTAGTTATGGCTGATTTCCTTTGGAAGTTCTAAAACAGTGCATAACCCTCTAGAATATGAACTCCTTGAAGGCACAGCCATCGTACATATCTTAGTATTGCCACCATTTGGCCAGTGTATTGCAGTAAGAGTTTTCATAATTGTGCGCTGACTCAAATTGAATTAACTTCATTTGCCATGGAAGATAAAAACTATTAAGAATTTCAGCACTGTTAACATTCTCAGTTCTGTGTAGGGGTTGAAGATTTACAGAAACAGTGCATTTTATTCTGCCAGTAAGTAAATAACTCTACAAGAAAACTGCTAGCTTTTATAGTTCCTTCGTTCAGCTACTTTTAGAAAATTAGTGTCACGGATCAGCCACAGCAGCAAATTCTAGCCAGACAAAGCACGTGTTACAATCACTGATATAATTTATAACTAAAAGATATCTTTGGTTGGAATTTAGATGTTTTCCCCAAATTTAAAATTTTTCAAATCTTTATCTTTTTCTACCATTTCAATTTGCTTGTTTCTACAGAATTCTAGAATCTTCTTGTAGCAGAAAGATCTTTTCATTACCAGGAAAGTCAGATACCATTCAAAAAAACCAATGTAATGCAGAAAAGAAAGTGTCATAAATAGTTCTTAAATATAGATTTTATCAATAAACAAGTCTCTTGTTACATCAATTATTCCTGGAATCAGGATGAGGTGCTTTAAACGTTTAGGGACCCGATGTAATACCAGAAATAAGATAAGTCTTGGATAGCTCAAGACAAATTATACTTCTCAGAACCCTAACTTCCACAGAGATGCCACATGGGTCACAGAAGGGACAAGCAGAAGCCATGAAGTGAGTAGTGGATGGGAGATGGACTATCCCACCACAACCAGAACACCTTCCATCTTATTGCAGATTCCTATAAAACATCTCTCAGGGTTTCACTGTGTAAAATATTTTGACTGCTACAGCTCTATAACAGTGGCCCAAATGTAATATGAAATTACATAGGAAGAATGTAAGGGTTCTGAGTAATCACAGTGCAAACATACAGAATAGAGGCTCAGCAGCAATAGGTGTGAAAATATCCTGTTGCACAGTATCAACCAATACCATGATGTGGCTGCCCCACTAAACACACACACCAAAACTAATAAGAACTGGAGCTGTATTAAAAGAAATAAGGAATTTAAAGCAGTGGAGGTGAGCACTAGTCTGAACTGCTCAACTTCACTTAGCCAGAATAGTCTTCAGAAAGATGTACATAAAACTGTAATTCCCAGCTGTCTGTACCGTATTTGGTGTTTAACCCAATCTTTCTTCCTGTTGTGATAGTGTTGACATCTATCACAATGGTCTGAATAAAGTCTTCCTTACCATTTTAAAAAGTGTCAGAATATTGTTTTCTTCAACACAACTACCACCTCACGATGCATCTCCAGAAATTTTTTATCTTGTGACTCTGAAACTCTGTGTCCACTAAACAGTAACTCCCCATTCCTTTCTCCCCTTGTGCCTGAGCAACCACTCTTCCACTTTCTGTCTTTATAAATTTGACTACTCTATGTACCTCGTACAAGAACAATCATATAGCATTTATCCTATTGTGTCTGGCTTATTTCACTTAGCATATGTCTTTAAGGTTTATCTCTGTCATAGCAGGTGTCAGAATTTCCTTTCTTTTTAGGGCTAATTACTATGTCTTTGTATGTATATACCGTATTTTGTTTATCCATTGATCTATCCATGGACACTTGGGTTGCTTCCATCTTTTGTGAATAATGCTGCTATGAACATTTGTATGATGGGCATAGAGATGTCTGTTCAAGTTCCTACTTTCAGGGGTTTTTTTGGAAATATACTCAAAAGTAGAATTCCTGGATCATCTGGTAATTCTATTTTTAATTTTTTGAGGAAGTGCCATACCATTTACATTCCCACTGTCAATGCACAAGGGTTCCAATTTCTCCACATCCTCTCCAACACTGTTATTTTCTGGATTTTTCTGGATTGTAGCCATCTTACTGAATGTGAAGTAGTATCTCATTGTGGTTTTGATTGCATTTTTTAATGAGGAACCTTTTAAAAAAAGTTAACTTTTTTATGTAAGTTAAAATAAAACCTTTATTTCTAAGTTATTTGGGGCTGTTCCTCCTAATAACCCTAGAAGCCTCCTGACTATGCTCTAAGGCAGCTCTGTCCAATGGAAATACATTGTGAACTACATGTGTAATGGTAAGTTTTCTAGCAGCCACATTAAAAAAGGAACATGTAACATTAATTTTAATAACATCTTTATTTAACCCAATATATCTAAAATATTATAATTCTACCTGTAATCAATATAAAATTATTGATGAGATATTTTACATTTTTTTCATACTAAGTTGTTAGTGTGCATTTTATACTTATAGCACATCTCATTTCTACCTGTCCACATTTCAAGTGTTTAATAGCCACATGTAGCTAGTGACTACCGTATTGGACAAGTCCAAGATCTTGATTCTAATTGAATACTCACTAATCCTGTGACAAATTAGAAGGCAAAAACAACCAATGATCATATGTGATTTGCAGAAATCCTATGTCCATAGGCAGCTTGTGCATGGAGGTAACGTTTCCACCTCACCAACATCCACACATTGACCATGTGTATGCACACTCACACATGGAAGGAAACCTCCTTCTGGATAGAAGTAGCAACAGGGTCTCACTATTTTGTTATATTACTATAAGGTAATGGCATTGTTTTATACTATTTTACATTTTAATTTAAAACTGAGAGTATTTCAGCTAAACTATAAGTTTAAAAACATTGTTTAGCAAGTCTGGGAACCTAACCCCAAATTATTTGATTTCCCAGGAATCAATATGTAAACAAAGTGTAGAATCACAACATTTATGATTTGGTCAATTTCTGTGTGGAGGTGACCACTGAATATTTGATTTAGATCTCCAATAAGGGATTTTAATTCCGCTCTAGTATTTCTTCTAGTGGGACCTTTTTTTTAAAAAAAAATAAATCTTTTTTTCTCTTTTTTTTTGTTGGCAGCAGGTGAGCCAGCTTAGTAGTACTATTTAAACTCTTTGATCATCTAAGTGACTCTTTAAGTTAAGGCACTACACTACAAAGTAAATAAAGCAACCTGGGTGTCGAATCAGACATTGTCACAAGAGAGGTAAGATCCTCTGAGAGCTTTGTCAGCTTTAATAACCATGGTGTTTCATAAGCTGAGAGTTGTCTTCAGGGCCCAACTGTCACTGAAAAGCCCATGATGGTGTTTCTTGGGCTGGCATATTTATTTCCTCTGTGCACAGCCTCCACACTCAAGAGTTAAAGAGCTTTCAAATGATAAGATAAGGATCTGTTAGATAAGGAACTTCAAATGATAAGATAAGATAAGAAGGAACTGTTTATCAATTTAAGCTTAAATGTTGACTGTTTAGATAGCAGGGTGATTGTTCATGAATTAATGATGCAGTAAAGTTCATTTACATTTAATGGACAATATTAACTATCTTTCCAAGCTTCCTATAGAATTCAACAATTTTTTACTGCTCAAAGTTTTGAATACCCTTTCTTGTCCACTGGAAATTTTTCCCTTCCTCTAGGGAGTGGATACCTGGAGACCGAATCCATGCCTGCTACTAGCCTTCAGTACCCCAAGCACCCAACTTCACAGCAGTACTTTGTGACACTTGCTAATTCATTGACTGATGAAGAAAACTTTATTCTTGTCACCTTGAGCACATAGGTTTTATCTGTGCTGCCAAAAATAAATTTAATTAATTAAGATTTATTAATAATGTGTGAATGCCTACCTATCATCAACTCTGTGCTAGAGGCATCACACTTATTTATCAATTTATCACATATCTGAGGCACATGTAGATGGAACAGCCACTTTTTCTGTTACATGTATGTAAACCAAGTCCCAGAGAAGACACATCTTGACTGCATCTGTTACCAGCTCTGGCACACTGGCTATATTTAACCTCTCTGGGTTCCAGTTTCCCATATCTATAAAATGGGGGTAATAAAACTAAGTGTTGCTATAAGAAATAAATTGCATAGTTTTATTTTAATAGCTTTCCTTCTTCACTTTGTAAGAATGGAATAAGTTTGTGCAGAGCATTTCACTTCTTACTAGAAGGTGGAAAAAATATCTTCTTACTTTGAATAACAAAGCCAGTCTTTGGGTTATGCCAAATTGCTCTGTATCAGACAAACAACTGGACCAAAGGAAAAGAAAACCAAGTGGGCTTATTTAAGCCTACCTTTGAATATTTTATAATAATATGACCACTGATAAAATTGTTCTAGATCCCTGTTGTAATCTAAGTTAAAAGTTATAATCCTGGCATAATTAATGTCTAAATTCTCAAGCACTGTGAGAGTTCTATCAATTCTAGAATTTCATAGAATTAGGAGAAGTATGGAATTTATTATAGAATTTTCATAAGTCTATGAACTTTTTTTTCAGAGCCAGCTTCCAGCTAGGAGCTTATAAAAACAAATTAAACAAACTACTGTTACTACACACACACACACACACACACACACCCCTACACTTAGAAAAATTCTTGACTAGAAATAAACTGTCCTAAATTGAATATCAGCATTTCCCAGCATTTTCATAGTAAGTATAATTCTCTCTGCGTGTGTACACAGTTTTAATTAATATAAAGGATTGAAAATATCCATATCTTTAAGATCTCTTTTACTTTAAAATAATTTTTATATAAAGCTATACCGATTGTGTTGCAACTGACATTAAGAGATTTTAAATGTCTTTGTACATTGACAGTTTCTTAACACATTACATATTTTTATTACAGTTTGATAAGATGTAAATGATTACTGAAGAGTGTTCCTTAATATTTCAAAACTGATGGCAATTGTGTTGTCAAAACCACCCAGACAATTTATAGATCTCTCACCAATTTGAGGCTGCATTGTTCTTACTGGAAGTGCCTTTGATCAACAGCTCCAGGTTTCTTGCTTCAGAATGCATGGAGTAAGTGTACTGCATGGAGTAGTGTCATTTATTTGATAAGAGCTTTTTAAACCCAAACAATGTGCCAGGCCCTGGGCATAAAATATGGTGGATAAAACTGGAACTTCCCTTTTGGAGCCTGGAATCTTGTGATAGAAGTAGATATTAACTAATGAATTATAGAAATAAATACATATTGATATGGTTTGGCTGTGTCCCCACCCAAATCTCATCTTGAATTGTAGTTCCCATAAGCCTGACTTGTTGTGGGAGGGACATGGTGGGCGGAAATTGGATCATGGAGGCAGTTACCCCCATGCTGTAATCATGATAGTGAGTTCTCACAAGATCTGATAGTTTTATAAGGAGCTTTCCCCCTTTGCTTGGCACTTCTCCTTCCTGCCACCATGTGAAGAAGGACATGCTTGCTTCCCCTTCCTCCATGATTGTAAGTTTCCTGAGGCCTCCCCAGCCCTGTGGAACTGTGAGTCAATTAAACCTGTTTCTTTTATAAATTACCCAGTCTTGGACAGTTTTTGATAGCAGCATGAGAACAAACTAATACACATAGGTACAAGTTGTGGTGATTTGTATTATGGAGAAGTAAAGAGAGATAGGAAAACACTGAAAAGGGGAGAGACATGGCATGGTCTGGGGAGCCTGGTTAGAGTTTACCTATCTGACTGATCAACCCCATGAAGAGGTTGATGAAAGGAAAGAACTGGGCTTTAAATGGATATGAGCTTGGGTTTCAAATCTGTCTGCTGTTATCCTGAGGGACGATGCTAAACCTCTCTGAAACCTCTGTTTTCTCATTTATAAAATGAATTATTGTATTTACCTCGATAGAATTTTTAGAGACTTTAAAATAGATTTCCTGGTGGCTGACACATAATGTGCATTTAGTAAACAATAATGTTCTTTCTTGGACTTCTCTTTTGATGACAAACTTTTGCTTCATGCCTAATAAGATTGTATTCTTCTTCTTAAGTATGATTTCAAATCCTATTCATGACAAAGACTGTCAAGACAAGTAATTATGACATAAAATTGTATCTGCTGTGGAAATACTTATATTCAATGTAGGGCTTTTTATTTCAGGTCAAGTATTTGGTAATATAATTAAGGGAATGGATTCATTGACTTTAGGAAAATAGCATTCATCCTGGATATCATTAGATTGGCTAAGCAAAGCTATGTGACTTAATGGAAAAGCTACCTTACCAAGAATTAGGAGTACATGATTGTCATTGAGGCTCTTGAAAAGGCATGGTGCAGCTCTGGGCCTCAGGTGAACCCTAAGTCTTTTTTAATCACCTTGGAAAGCTGAAGAATGTGGTTGGTGCACATTTCACCTGCATGATTCTTATTCTTTCTGAGATTTTTAGCTTAAGAGTCACCTCTTCTGAGACACGTGGCATGATTACTTAAGGTTTGGCTTATGTGGCACTGGGCTTCAGAAAGGAGGTTCCATTAAGAGAACCTTGCAACTCTTTACTTAACGCCTGGATGTAGGACGGAATCCTCCACCACATGATGCTCTCCACGAGGAGTGGAATAGTGGCCACCACACTCCTCAACTCTTGGCACAGTGACATTTAAAAAGTACTGTTTCATGAGTATCTGATTCATGATCTAAGAAAAAAAATTCAGTTATATGCTCAACACTATAAAAATCTTCTGAAAAAGTATATAGAATGGCCTTTCACTGTGAGATTATAATTTCACAAGGAGAGCAAGCCAAAACACAAACAAAAAAATCAGAGAATGTAAGGGGGGCATTATAACATGAGGTATACTCTGTATGTTCATAGCCTCCAGAAATTGTCATGGAAAATTTGGGACTTTGGAGACTGGAAGAGAATTCACTAAGTAGAAAAGCAGACATGGTATATTGGGAGCACTGTAGGTGAGATATGGAACATTATGGTGATAGGCTTGAGAAGAGCAACAGAGTCCATGATGATTGTCAGTGGAAACTAACACTGGATACGTGGCCTGAAGTCAGATTATGGAAACACTTGAAAATTCAGAGGAGTGTAGAAAGGTGGGGTCAGAAATATGGAGACATTAGTAGCTTTTGGCATGAAACTAACATGCTTAGAATAAAATATTTAGGTTAGATTACAACAGATGAACTAAGTCTAAACAGAATAAGTCTCTGAGTAAAATCATTTTAAAGTAATACTTTATATGAAAATAGTATTTTTAATTCACTCATTGCTTTTTTCTCATTGATCATCATAGCAGTTCAATCAGGTAAGATGATACTTGTATCTGTTTTACAAAGGAAGAAGTACATGCTCAGAGAGGTTAAGTTGTATATTCAGGGTCATCTAGTTAATTAATGGCAGAGCCAGAATTATCAGAAAAACATCCTGAATTTCAACTTTCTATCATTAAAGTTAAAATGTATCTAATGGTAATAACTATGTAGTCCTGATTTTCATGTATATTGTCTAAAAACATAATCTTGGTAAAAACATGTAGAGATTTTTGTTGGTGAAGCTTTTCACTTTTTTGTTAAAAATATATACCTGTTTGTAAATCTGCACAACAGCATTGAAGAGAATCAAACAGATTTTGCTGGATGAACCCAAATTTATAATACTCAAGTACCATAATGCTTAAACAGTAGAATACATTAATTGTCTTATGTATGAGCAATCAGTGACAATTCTTGCCACTAAAACTACATACACTACAATCTAAAGGGGGAAATGTTTGAACTATAAGAAATAAAACCAGAAATATGGATTTGTTGCAAAGATGGGTTTTTCTGTAGAAGAGACATGATATACCTTCCATAAACAGAATCAATTTAGGATGTGGCAAGTACCATGTTTAACTTTTAATTTCATGAGTGCGGCTATTTGATTCATACTTTGAGCCACATAAAAATACATTTGATAATTTGTTGCAGAATGTTTTGAGGGAAAGCTGTATAGTATTGTGTTTAAAAGGACAGATTCTAAAGTCAGCTTTGCTGAGGTACAAATCCTAGTCCCAGCATTTACTCACCCTGTGATCTTATGCAAGTTTGTAAGCCTTATTGTCTTTATCTGTAAAATGAAGAGAATAATAATTCAGTAAATTTTATCTATGATTGTTTTTAAAATAGGAAAATAAAAAAGAAGTGAATTGATGGTAATGAGTAAAAAGGTTCTCATGCCAGCAAAACCACTATTATGCGTGTATTTCATACATAGACACATACATATATATATTTTCTATTTGCCATGAGCTACTAATTTGTATTCTAGAACATGTCTAACCCATTCAGTTTTCCAACCCTTTACTATAGAAGTGTCAGCATTAGATTTGCAGGAAAATGGAAAGCAAGCTTTTATGACATTTTACTGATTTTTAGTGATCCATGGTGATTAATGAAGCTTTATGGGAAGCCAGAAACAAATAATTCCTGGATTCCTGGTTTTATGTTTTAGAGAAATCCATTAGGCATTGGAAAAGTGCCTGAAGTTGGCATTTAAAGCCTGTTTTAAAAAAAACCATAGGGGTTTTTTTGGAAAGCTATATATGTAAAACATGGTATCAGTCATAGAGCAAGCACTTTATAAATGATTAAGTCTAGATTGTTCTTCCTTTCCCTTTTCTCCACTCAAGCTACAATCTACATCTTTTACAATTATTCATTCAAACTGATGTGAGTAAACATCAATCAGACCTACTGTCAGCTAGAGCAATTCCTAAAAAGTAATAATAATAATTGATGCTGCTGACGGGAGCAGTATTATGAAGTTAAACGTGTAAGAAATAAGACTGATCTTTTAAAACAGTGTTTGAAACTCAGTGTCTTCGGTATCTTTTATCCTCTTTTGTGTGTAATATTCCTTTGCAGTTGGGGAAGCTTATAGAAGAAGCTGTCTTAGTCCATTTGTGCTGCCATAACAAAATACCTGAGGCTAGGCAATTAATAAGAACAAAAATATTTCCTTACAGTCAGGGAGGCTGGGACGTTAAAGATCAATGCACTCACAGTCTTGGTATCCAGTGAGGGCTGCTCTCTGCTTCCAAGATGGCATGTTGTTGCTGTATCTTCCAGAGAGCAAGAAGGCTGTATCCTCATGTAGTAGAAGGAGCAGAAGAACTGACCCTCTTATAAGGGATGGATTTTATAATCCATTCATGAGGACTATAGCTTCATGACTTAATCACCTCCTAAAAGTGAGGTGATTAATAGTATGACATTGTTGACTAAGTTTCAACAAATTAATTTGGGAGACACATTCAGGTTCTAGCAGTACCTGGTGACATTGGTCAGGTAAGAATGTCACAGAGCTGCTTTGTGGAGAGAAAGAGATTTCAGGAGATGAACAGGTGATCCTGCTTCCAGTGACCCACGCCCTTCATCCTTCAGGGACATCTTTCCAATAGACTGACAATCTGACTCCATATTTGCAAAGGACTAAGTCATACAGCTGTGAGAGGAAAATAAACAAATGATGTACCTTCTGATAGAGATGAGGATAACCAACCTTGAAAGAGCTCCTTGGGGGTTAGTGTGACGGCATGCAATCCATTCTCAAACACATATTTTCACATTAAAATGCATATCATAGTCAGTAGTTCAAAGTATCTTGGCATTAATTGAATTAGGGAATGTAGAATATTTGGGGGAAAATGTATAAATCAAGTGCTGATGAAGAAAAATGTAGCCTAACAGTGTTTCTTTCCATTGCAAACTGTAGAACAGAGGGAGCAGCCATGAATGATTAAGAACCACTGACCTACATGGGGAAATGCTGACTGAATGTTTAAAGTAGAAGGAAAAGCACTATTGATTTCTGATTTTAAGGATCTTACAGGCTTTACATTAGAGCTAAAGCTTTCAGAATCTTGTTTTAAAATATTTTATAAGAAGTATTTTTAAAGGTTCATTAAAGCAGAATATTTTTAAAAACAGACCTTGACCCTCTCCACAACTGATGAATTATTTGAGAAGTTTAACACAATGTCCTGCTTTAAATTAAGATAATGTGGGTAAAGATGAAGAAAAAATAAGTATAATTTGGTGGATTTGAAACTGATTAAAGATTATACCTAAAAATGTTAATAAATAAATCTATGTCAGTCTATAAAGTGATTTCTAAAGGTTTGCAGGAGTTTTTATCTTTAGACCTATCCTGTTTAACTTTTTGTTTTAAATAAATTATATAAATTTGTATTCCGGTCAGATTTACAAATAAAACAAAGCTGGAAGGTATAGGTAATACACTGCATTATGAAATTCTAGGCCAAATCCTTTACACACACATACGCACATACACACACACACGAAAAAGATGGTGGAAAATAGGCCTAAGAGTAACATGTGTAAAACATTTTAAAAATAGTGCATGTCCATATAAATGTGCTATTACAATGGGAAATTAAGGAATCCAAGGATTAAAAAAAATATAAATGAGAAGCGTAAACATCCATGAGTATAAAGGAAATTAAAGGAATAATTTCAAAAGTATTTTTTAAATTTCATGGAGATATATTTATACACACACATATTCAAAAACCAGCATCATACTTAGTGGTGAAATATTAGAATTATCAATATATTTTCTTTAAGGTTAGGAGCAAGATAATAATGTTTTATCATTAGAGTTTTTGGCAGACAACAGAAACCAATCTAGCTAGTTTAAGTAGAAAGGGCCATGTGGCAAAATTCATTTTGAAATTGTTGGAAAAGTTGGTGGAGCAAGCTCTGGGCATAGCTTCCAGGTATGTCTTGTAGAACAGCTGCCAAGAGAGCTGCTGCATCAGCTGTGATTATGAAGCTACGGAATCTTGCAGCCACTGCCCAACTATTGGCTCTATGACCACACCATCTCAGGGAAGACCTACAGTAGCAAAATGACTACCCTACCCACTGCTTCTCAACACCTACAAAACTAGGCATTAAACACTGGTATCTATGCTGTGGTTAAGAAAACTCCAGAAACTCTCTGACCATGTTCTTGGTTTGCCTAATCAATAGAACAGAAGCACAGCCCAATCTGCTTCATTTCTACCCTCCAAATTTCATGGGTAAACATCTGCTTGCTAGATTGCAGGTAGAATCCAAGCTCAAAGAAATCCTGGGAAACGTGGTTTTTCATTTTCCAGCTTCTAGCAGACTAAAGTCATACTAAAAGAGAAATGACATGGCCCTGATTGCAATGATCTACAACATCCACCATATTATATTCCCTACACCTGACATTTATCAGAAGTAGTAGCCAATGGAATTAAATAAGAGATATAAAGCAGGAAGCAAGATCATCATGCTTGCTGTTAACATGATCCTATACTCAGAAAACCAAGAGAATCAGCACAAATATTATTAGAAAAATTAGGTTTCAGAAAGGTAATGGTTATAACATTAATATACTATACAGAAATCAAATAGCTTTTCTATAATCAGTAACTAATTAGAAAATACAATGAAAGATGTTATCTCATTTATAAGCAATCAAAAAAGATACAATAGCTGGCATAAAGTTTAAAAATATGTAGATTTTATTGTGAAGAAGCCCTTAAAAATTTCTGCTGAGGTATATAAGAAAAAATGTATAAAAAGTACTTTGCTTTGAATTGGAGGATTCAATATTATCAATACTTTTAATTTTCCCTAAATTACTCATATATGATTTTTATATATAATATATCCAATATACATATATTAATATATCCAAATCAAGAAGTGTTTTCCGAACCTGACAATTCTACATTTAAAGTGAAGAAATATATATGCAAAGTTAGCTATGGAAAGTCTGCAATGCACTGCCAGATATTAAAATATTGTAATGAAGCCACAGCTAAAATAGTTTTTGCATTAAAAAGAAATAGAGAAGTTAACTGGATTAGGATAGAGATTTGGAACATAACTACATATAGAAATAATTTAATATAAAATGAAGGTGGTATTTTACATCAGTCAGGGAAAGGTAAATTATTCAGTAACCTTTGAGACACTGGCTAGGCGTCTGTGAAAAACAAATGTTGGATCACAACCTGACTCCTTACACCAAAGGAATAAAGATGACGTAAATGAAGTAAATGCATGAAGGTAAAAAGTGAGTAAAGACTATAAAGAGAAAGTTGATTAATATAAATGGCTAATACATTTCCCAAGAAAGGCTCAACCTCATTTATAATTAAAGGAAAACCAATCAAAACAGGGAAGTACTTACTTCTTACCTATCAAATCTAAAGGCCACAGGATTGCGTTTATAAACACTGTGATTTGGCTATGCTTTCTACTTTCCTGAGAAAGTTTGCCAGCATTACCACAGTTCAGTTCTCAGTAACATCTGTGGTGCCTGCCTGCTCTTTTCAGCCAGTCTCCAGCTACAGAGGCCCTTTCCTCTTAAAAATATATGAGGCTTGGGGAAGAAACAGCTGAGTCTCCCATGCCAAACCATCTAACTACTTAGCTATGCACGTCAAGAATTTATTTACTGAAAGAATATCTAGTAGTTGCCTTTACAAGAAGGAGATGGAGCTGGAGGTTGTGGAGGAGGATAGATCATTGATTTTGTGTTATAAGCATCTATATGCTTACAGGGCATGTTTGAATTTCTGATCATGTGAACATTTTTTACATTGTACACATATTTTTAATTTGCATCAATTTATAGCATACAAGTGCAGTCCTGCTACATGCATAGTGCAACGGCCAAGTCAGGGCTTCTAGGGTACCCATCACCTGAATAATGTACTTTGCATCTATTAAGTAATTTCTCACCATCCACCCACCTCCCATCTCTCACCCTTCCAAGTCTTCATTGTCTATCATTCCATTCTCTGTGTCCAAGTGTACACATTTTTTTAGACAGGATTTTACTCTGTTACTCAGGCTGGAGTGCAGTGGCATGATCACAGTTCTTTGCACTCTGGACCTATTGGGCTCAAGCAATCCTCTTACCTCAGCCTCCCAAGTAACTGGGACTACAGATACACACCACCATGCCCAGCTAATTAGAAAAAAAAAATTTTAAAGTCAGAGTCTCACCATGTTGCCTAGGTTGGTCATGAACTCCTGGGCTCAAGCAATGCTCCCACCTCAGCCTCCCAAATTGCTGAGATTACAGACATGAGCCACCATGCCCAGCCCAAGTGTGCAGTGCCCAGCCCAAGTGTACACATTGTTTAGCTCCCACTTATGGGTAAGGACCTGTGGTATTTCCCTGCGTCTAACTTAGTTCACTTAAGATAATGACCTCCAGTTCCATTCATGTTGCTGTAAAAGACATGATTTCATTCTTTTCTATGGCTGAATAGTATTCCACTGTGTATATATGCTGCATTCTCTTTAATCATCCATTGATGGACTGTTCAGTTGATTCTGTATCTTTGTTATTGTGAATAGTGCTGCAATAAACATGGGAATGTAGGGTTGGTGTTAGTCTTGCTCTGCTCTGAGGTGTTCATCCTGGCCTGTGACTGTGTTTGGGTCTCTAAATCAACTAGAA
This sequence comes from Pan troglodytes, assembly GCF_028858775.2. Lineage (NCBI taxonomy): Eukaryota > Metazoa > Chordata > Mammalia > Primates > Hominidae > Pan > Pan troglodytes. The sequence continues at coordinate 51,520,861 of NC_072408.2, read as the reverse complement.
CATGTTAGGAGAGACAACCATGGCATGAGAGAATTTGCAGTCACATCAGATGACAAAGGATCCAAGCATTTGATTGGGTTATATAGCTGGGAAAGGAATAACGGATAGAAACTATAGCAGTGTTCATGGATATTGAATCTAGAAGAGTCAGTAAACATATTAGCCATGGGCTCAGAGAATATGTTAAAGGAAACAGTTTTGGATTAATGAAACAGAACGCTAAGCAGTGAGGCACTCCAGCAGAGGCTGACGTGGCAAGTGAGTTCTCTCATCATGAAAACTGTTCAGAACTAAGCGTATTGTCAGATCGAATAAGGGACAGAGATCAAACCCTGGAATTCTTAGAGGCGGTAGCCTCTTACTTGTACTTACTTGTACATATTCTTACTTGTACTTCATAGGAGTTCCCAGATATTTTAAAAGACAAAAAAAAAATAGTTCCATATAATAAAACAAACTTAAAGTATATTGTAAAACTACAAGTCAGCTATCTAGCTTCTCAGGAACAATTCCAGTGTACTGGCTTTTGAAAGCAGAGCTACAGAAGGTCGTTTGTCATGTCTAAAGGCCATAGGATCACTTTTATTACCTTTTCGATTTAGCTTTGCTCTCTACTTTTTTCTGAAGTTGGCCAGCTTTACTACATCTCTGCTTCCAGGAAAATCTAGGGAATCTGCCCTCCCTCTTTTCAGCCAGCTTCCAGCTGATGGATTCTGGGCAACTGCTTAGAGACAGCAAAAGTAGACATGACCTTGGGAGAAGGTGGTAAAGCAGCTTTGGTCTGACCTTTCCTTCCTCACAGACCACCAAGTCCTGAAAGTGAATGTTTAATACCCCTGGCAAGATTGCTGGCCTCTGTTGCAAACAATTACTGAACTAATCTAAATTATACAAACACAGACCATTTATCAAGGTCAGCCTGCAACAATTTGCATATGTAGGCAGAGTGTTCCCAGTACAAAGGGTGAACTGAGGAGAGGTAAAACAGAAATGAGTTGCTGATTAGTCAAAAAAAAAAAAAAAAAGACTCATTAAATATCTAACAGTGGGCAAGTTTGCAGGTTTGGTTACCTAAATTATTGTCTTATTATCATGAGACAAAAAGGCATATTTTTCTTCTTTAGTAATAACTTTTAAAAAGACCATCTGGCAAATGTAGATTGAGACATTTGACCTCAAAGGTTTTTAACATTCTTCTTGATAAATAAGAATAAAAGGAAAAAGAGAATGGTTTGTTTTTGTTTTTGTTTTTGTTTCTGAGACAGTCTCACTCTGTTGCCCAGACTGGAATGAAGTGGCACAATCTCTGCTCACTGCAACCTCTGCCCCCCACCTCCTTCCCCTTCTTCAAGTGATTCTCGTGACTCGGGTATCTCAGCCTCCCGAGTAGCTGGGTTTACAGGTGCCCACCACCATACCCAGCTAATTTTTTTTTGTATTTTTAGTACAGGTGCCCACCACCATGCCCAGCTATTTTTTTTTATTTTTTATTTTTTGTATTTTTAGTACAGATGGGGTTTCGCCGTGTTGACCAGGCTGGTTTCAAACTCCTGACCTCAAGTGATCTGCCCACCTTTGCCTCCCAAAGTGCTGAGATTATAGGCATGAGCCACCACACCCGGCCGGAAAAGAGACTTTGCCTAGGGGAAGTGGTGATGAGAATATTTCCAACCCAGGGAACAGATCCAACTCTCCCTTTCAGTTGTTATTTCCTATGGGAATAAGCAAATTCCCTAAAACTTACTGATTGTCTATTGATGCCCCTAAAGGGACTTGCTTCCAGTTCTCCACACTCACCTGAAAAATTTACATCAAAAGTTAAATAATGCAGTCACAAAAAGAGAAATACTGTATGATTCCACTTTTATGAGATACCTAGAGTAGTCAAATTTATAGAGACAAAAAGTGAAATGGTAGTTGCCAGGGGCCTGGGGGACAGGGGACATGGGGACTTGTTTAATGGGTATGAAGTTTAAGTTTGAGACAATTAAAAAAGTTGTAGAGATAGATGGTAATCAGGTTGACCAAAATTTAAATGTCCTCAACACTATTAAATTATACACTTAAAAATGATTAAGATGGTAAATTCTATGTTGTGTGTATTTTATCACTGTTTAAAATAAAATGTTAAAATCAATTATATTCATAGACGAAGGAATATTACAGTGACTGAACTTTAAAAATCCAGTTTTACATCCTCAGTGTCAGAGTCTCCACTGGACTATTTCAAGCCTGGGGAGCTTGGTAATGAGCTGATCATCTTTGACTATGTTTGGCTGGCACTGAAGTGGACCATGATGTTGAGTTTATGGTCTTGCTCATGGCAAGGAGCCAGAAGCCGGAAGCTGGGGTAGATCAGACAGGTGGGGGCAGCTCATAGTGGTTGGTTGCCTGGCTTGTTCAGTGCTGAGCACAAAGGTAATGGGTGGTAAATATCAAAGCTGGTCTTAAATTGTTGAGAAATAAGTAGGGAGAGCAGGCTTGCATTTAAAATCACAACTACTATGTCAGGGAAATATAGGTAACCTATTAACATCACCTGAGAACTGTAAGGTATGATGAAAAGCAAACATCTGCTGCTTTACATAGTTTTGATAATAGAGTCATCATATGTTTTTATATCCCTAGAGGAGAAGCAACTAGGAGTATGGTTTTCACCAAGTAAAGACTGAACAGACACCCAGGGCTAGCTTTATAAGTATGCCACTTGTGCAGTTACACTGCTTGCCATGCTCTGAAGAACTTTGTACTTGGTTTAATGACAGTTGTTGCATTCTTCATATTTGTAATACCTTTAGAACAAGGGGCTCCATGTTTTCATTTCTGCTAGGCCTCTCAAATCATGTACCTGGTCCAGTTGGCACCAATAAGAATATCAAACTACTGTCCAGGTGGTCACGCAAGGAGGTGATGCACAAGCCTAATTTGGGCAGATATGGAGTGTTAAAGAAAGGACCTGGGGTTGGTCTAGACATTATTTGGGAATCTGGGTGGAGATACTATTTGGGAATCTTGGTGGAGTCGAAGAAAAAACACAGATGGAGAAATATGTAGTATTGCATAAATTTGTGACTCTAAGCTCACCTGTCAGTAAACTGTTGGGGACAGAGTCCTGTGTCCAGTCAGTACCATTGTCCAGTCACATAGTTACATGTCTGCAGTGCTCCTCTCCTTTTCTACTCATGCTGTCATTGCTACATAGAGGAGATCCTGGATAGGAAAAGGTCAAGGTTCTGTCTCCTGTTGTGCCCAGTGAGTAGGATTGCAGGGTCTCTTATGCCTTCTATTGGGACATCTGATTGTTTGCATTGCTTCTCCTGCCCTTGCTATCATCTTTCATCTTTATCCCCTCAACAGAGTGGGCCTACCGAGAGAAGGTGCATTAAACCAGTCATCAAGAATCACAACAGGGATTTCAACTAACTGGGGACTGGGAAGAAGAATGAGATTTCCAAGCTACAGGCTGGGTTGGACTTGGGGGCTGGTGTGGAGGAGCAGAGATTGGCCCAGAATAGAAGGAGTAGGGCTCCTTTGGTGGGATAACATGGTGGAAAGGGGGTTCCATCCATGCCAGTGGGACTCACTGTCAGAAGGACTGTTGTCCAGGCAAAGTCACCAGAGCTGAGTTTTCTGGCGGGAATATTGAGGGTATTGTGTTGGCTCTGAATTTCTGGTTATTTCACCAGCTCCTATTTCTTCAGGGCATATTCCCCTCAGTTCCTTTATCTTGTGGAATAGCAGCACCTTGATTTCAGTCTGACACAGATTCAATTTCTAGAATTGTCACTGTATAGATGGGGGAGACCTTAGGTAGGTTACTTTACCTCTCTGAGATGAGTGCATATTTTCTCATTTTGTAAAACAGATAAAACACATATTCATAGTATTGATTAAATACATAGTGATGATTAAATAAGAAAATATGTAAAATGTGGAGCACAAAATAGATCCCAAATGATTTGGATCTGTTATTACTATAATCAGCATTATAAGTGTTATTCAAACAGGGAAGAGCTAAAGATATACCAAACAGACTAATACAAAAATCCGTGGAGATTAAGTTAAAAAGAACGCTAATTGCTATTCATTTACATAGTCAACGTATCATTGTTATTTATTTACTTATTTCCTGGTTGTTATTGTTATTTTGTATGTACAGATGTAATTAATTCTAATTTTTAAAATTGAAAATATATATCTGAATAGTGAGCCCTGGAGCTATTAGATTATCTTTCAGGGTTCTGTAAATAGGATTATAATTAGGCGCAGTGTAATCTCTTATCCTCCACAAAGGCTGCTTATTTTACTTCTATAGAAACAGAATCTTCTGGACCTGCAAGAAATCTTACAGATCATCTACTAAAATTCCCTCTTTTAAAAGATGAAGAAATTGTGATCTGTTAAACTATATCTTTTAAAGTATTGAATTATTTTCCCCTGAAGTTTTATCAGTTCGATACAAATAAAATCATTTTATTTGTTTAATTTGGTTACCTTTAAGTAAGTTAACTTAAATCATTTCAGTCTAAGTCTTAGCTGGGAAACAAGACTTCTATTATTGTATCCACTGCTTTCCTTTAATTAAGCTCTTGAAATGATTATTTTGAACAAAATGCTTGGTACTAAATTTATAAATGGCGTGTTGCTTTCCACTGCAGTGTTCTACAAAGTTGGATTGAATTATTTCACCTATACAACTTTCTGTTCCTGCATAATGATGCTTTTTCTGTGTGAGTTGTTCATAAATCAGATAAATGTGGTTTTTCATCCTGCTTCAAAATATACAATGTGGTTGCTCATAATCTCCTCCTCAAAAATGCACAGGAAACATGCAGCACACACAGTACTCAATGAAGAGTCTTTCTCTCTCTCACTCTTGTTCTTCCACTCATTCTCACCCTCTTTTTCCTTTTCCCAATAGGAAAAGTACTCAGTGGGTCTATTTGTCTTTCAGACTCTTGCACATACTGTGCGATCCCATGGTATAGGCAGCAGGACATGCTTTGTTCCTTGTTCCCCAGACTGTGTCACTTCAGCATATGTTGCCAAGTTGTACCTCGTTGTGTCAAATGCGGCTTGACCAATTCCCTTCAGAACACAATTTGAGTCAGCAGAGTGATTTCAGAGTTGAGTGCTTCCTCTGAATGTGGATTTTAACTGATGAATTTTCCAGCACAAGGGAAAAGATGCCATAGGCCAAAATATCATTAAAATCTTCAGCTCACTGAAGTGGCATAATGGTTGTCTCTTTGCAAGTGGTTGTATTAGGTAAGCATATTATTGAAAATAATGCTCTTCTGAGGGATGCGCTATGAGAAAAGCTAATTTTTCTAGGCCAATGAATTAGTTTTAACCACTTTTTTTCCTGATAAGGACATTTATTTTTTATTGTTTAGACAACTGAATATAATTCATTTGTAAATCTTCTCCCCTGTAATTTCTATTCCAATCTGCCTTTACACACACACACACACACACACACGTAGAGCAAATTAGTTAAAAGCCTTCTTTTTCCCATTGTCTAATCTTCCACTTAAATCAATCCTACCTATATTGTAACCTTTTATTCCATGGTGAATAGTTTTCTAGATTAAAAGTTTGGAGTTTTTCCCACAGGTAACAGATTCTGGAAGGACCTCAAATGCCATGCATTTTTAACCTCTACTTAGGGTACATAGATGTAGAAATAAATATGAGTGCCAGAAAATTCACAACCTGTGATACAATCATACAAATCTCAAGTATGTTCCCAAGAATGCTCTAGGGTTGAAGGGTACTTAAGTTTTAAGAATTCACAGAGGACAAAGGTATTAGTTTCTCCGAATGATTCCTATCTTTCAACATAACCTCACAGTTTCAATGGTATATATGTGTTTTGTTATGTAGGAAACTTCCTCACATTATAAACCCCAAATCTTTCATACATGAGCATAGGAGCTCTCTGGAGAGACAATCATCAAGATCATTTATGAATTTTCTTATATCTGACACTGTTCCCCCAATAATTTAAGATGGTAACAATCTTCAGTGCAGCTGTCCCTTCTCTCTTGGGAAGCTTTGTGTTCTGCTTACTAACAGAGGTGATTTTCTTACAAGAGTTAGTAATCAAGGGGTCAAAATGAGAGGACAGCATATTTTTAAAAACTCAGAGAAATAGTCAAACACCGCTAACTGTACCCTGTCATCAGAATTTTTCCTCTCTTCTTTACTCAGCTCTTAAGTTTCAAATCTGGCTGCATGTTATCATTTTGGGACTTTTAAAAAACTTCTACATCCTGGCCTTGCTGTCGAGCAATTGAAGCGACTCTGAAAGTGGAACCCAGTGAGTCAGGATTGAGCACCATGACCTTATAGGCTGAAGTATGTGCTGAAGAGGGTTAATCACAAATAGTGACCAATGGAGTAATAGAAACTACTGCTAGTTAGAGTCCTACCTGGACATCATCTTAAAAAGAAGCTGAGGGACCTTTAAGGGTAGTTGTGTTTCTCTTCAAGAGGATGTGAAAGTTTTATCACAGAGCTCAACATAAAGTAGGAACATCACGTAACATAAAGAACATCTCAGAAATTAACCAAGGTTGACTTTAAAACAGAACACATTCTGGTTTAAGATATAAAGGAATAATATCTTTGACAAGGGCAATACTCTTTAAGAATGAAAAAAAAAAGAGAGAGCTATAGAGAAATATACTCTGGTGGGAAAAGGGACTCATTCTAATGATCCCAACTCTTCACCCTCAAACTTCTAACTATGTCTTGGGGTTTTATTACTTTGACCCTTCCTGTCATCATCACCCTTTACCCCAAGGTACCAATACCCCCTTTTCTTAGGTACCAATACCCCCTAGTCCAAAGACAAGAGCCACAAATGAAGCAATATGCCCAAAACACATTCTGATAATACGTTCTTAGTGCCTAGCAGGTGATGGCATAACTTGCTATCTCAGAACTGTACATTTTAACAATTTTTAAAACATTTTGTGTTTATAGCTCTTGAATTTTTTCTTAAATTTTCTTTAGAAAGTTAATGCTAGACCTAGTTATATTAAAAAGAATAATGGGAAGGGCATTTTGTTTCATTTGTGGGTTTTGTCTTTAGACTAAGAAAAGGGGATATTGGTACCTTTGGGTAATGGGTAGTGATGGCAAGTAGGATCAAACTAATAAAACCTCAAGACATAGAAGTGTGAGGGTGAAGAGTTGGGACCATTAGAACGGGCCCCTTTTCCCAAAAGAGTTTGTTTTTCTTAACAGATCTTATTCTTTTTTCATTCTGAAAGAGTATTGATTGAATGTCAGTCAGAGAGGTGATTGTCAGAGAGATGATTCCTTTATAGCTTAGCCTGTATCTCCAGGCTTGAAGTTCTACACCAGTGAGATAATTAAAACAACATGCTTTGGTTGAAAGCCTTTCCCAACCACAGTGAGTACTGAAACTATATTTGTATTAATCAAGCATAAATTTCTAACAAAGATCCACTGATACAGGAATTCAAACAAATTGCATTTTTGCCCCTCTTAAAATACTATAGACTGTTATCAATGATAACATTTTCAAAGGCATAGATTGTAAAGTTTGATGGAGTGTGCCTCTTCAAACTTTCAGAGATGTATGTTTAATTCTTTTCTGTGAAAGGTAACAGCTAATAGACCCATTTAACTCATTCTCCAGGGCTTCTGTCATACAATGAATTTCTATTGTTTAAACAAACAATACGTCAGTTTCTTTATAATAACCACATGTTGAAAGAAAGCCACCCATTCAGTAAAATATGAATGAGGTAGTTATTTTAACAGCTATGAAAACTTGAATCAAGTTGTCTGGGTACTTCAGCTGAATTGATAATGGAGGAAATTAGGCAGTGCAAGCTGCTCTTTTCTGAGTGCCTGTACTGTCCCTCCATTATTAATCACAACATGGCCATTGACATTCCTATCAGATCCACTTCAGAGTGCTGATTGCTGGTCTGTGTCACTCCATGTGAGAATACATTCTGGAACCTGCATTTTATGTTCCCAGAGAAGTGCTGAGCATTCTGTTGGAAGTAGCATCCTTCTTTCCCTGAGGGCTTAATCTGTCAACTTTTCCCAGTTTAGGAAAGTGCAGCTGCCTTATGGAATAGAAAGTCATTCATTCATCATTCACTCACTTACTCATTCCTTTGACAATTTTTTACGCATTTGCTATGTTCCAAACACTGTACCATGTACTAGAAACATAAAAGATGACTGAGACCTAGTCCTTGCCTTCAAGTTACTCCAATCTAGCAGAAGAGAAAGACAAGTATCAGCCAATTTGCCACATGCAAAGTATACCTGATGTAGCCAGGAAAGGCAAAGGTGGCTCATTTGCAAATGTCAGTTCGAGGAAGTGAAATACAGAATGGGTCGTCAGAGAAGTGGCCAGTTAATGGACTATGTTTTCAATGGATTCTGTTCTTATCCAAAGCATATGCCCATATCATTGATATTTTCTTAAATTATCTTCCAATTATTTTCTCTCTTTCAGAAGTAATTAATTTCTGGGAACAGCCTGTCTTCACTAGGAAAAGCTTGTCTTACATACTCTTTAATTTTTAATTTTTGTGAGTACATACTAGGTATATATCTTTATCACAATCTAGCAGAGCAGAAAGACAAAAATCACCCAACTTGCCATATGCAAAGTATATATATCATGGGGTACATGAGATTTTTTGATACAGGCATGAAATGCATAATAATCATATCATGGAAATTGGATTATCTGTGCCCCCAAGCATTTATCCTTTGTTTTAAACACAATCCAACTATATTTTTTAGTTATTTCAAAATGTACAATTAAATTATTATTGACTATAATTACCCTGTTTTGCTGTCAAACTAGTTCTTATTCATTCTTTCTAACTATTTTTTGTTGTATCCATTATCCTTCCCATTCTCTGGCAACCATTCTTCTACTCTCTATCTCCATGAGTTCAGCTGTTTTGATTTTTAGATCCCACAAATAATTGAGAACATGCAATGTTTGTCTTACTGTGCCTGGCTTATTTCACTTAACATAATGACCCCCAGTTCCATCTATGTTGTTGCAGATGGCAGGATCTCATTGTTTTATGGCTGAATAGTACTCTATTGTGTATATGTGCCACATTTTCTTCATCCATTCATCTGCTAATGGACACATAAGTTGCTTCCAAATCTTGGCTACTGTGAACAGTGCTGCAACAAACATGAGAGTGCAGATATCTCTTTGATATACTGATTTCCTTTCTTTTGGGTATATAACCAGCAGTGGGATTCCTGGATCATATGGTAGCTCTATTCTTAGATTTTGAGGAACCTCCAAACTGTTCTCCATAGTGGTTGTACTACTTTACATTCCCACCAACAGTGTACAAGGGTTCCCCTAGTCTCCACATCTTCTCCAGCATTTGCTATCACCTGTCTTTTGAATAAAAACCATTTTTAACTGGAGTGAGATAATATCTCATTGTAATTTTGATTTGCATTTCTCTGATGATCAGTGATGTTTTCATATGCCTGTTTGTCACTCATATGTCTTCTTTTGAGAAATGTCTATACAAATCTTTTGTCTATTTTTTATTGGATTATTAAATTTTTTCCTATAGAGTTATTTGAGCTCTTTATATATTTTGGTTATTAATGCCTTGTCAGACCGGCATTTTGCAAATATTTTCTCACATTCTGTGAGTTGTCTCTTCACTTTGTTGATTATTCCCTTTGCTGTGCAGAAGCTTTTTAAATTGATGTGATCCCGTCTTTCTATTTTTGCTTTGGTTTCCTGTGTTTGCAGGGTATTGCTCAAGAAAATTTTTCTCAGACAAATGTCTTGGTGATTTTCCCCAATGTTTTCTTGTACTAGTTTCATAGTTTGAGGTCTTAGATTTAAACCTTTAATTCATTTTGATTTGATTTTTGTATGTAGTGAGAGATAGGGTTTTAGTTTCATTCTTCTGCATATGGACATCCAGTTGTCCCAGCACCGTTTATTGAATAGACTATCTTTTCCCCAGTGTATGTTCTTGGCACATACTCTTTTATTCATTCAAGGCCTACATATATATTCTGATTCATATAGAAATCCGATTTGAGTTGCACAGAGAAAATTTCATTACATTTTGCTTGTGGATGTTTGACTAAAAAATGATTTAAAAAGCCAAACCTATTGTGTTTGTCAAAATCCAAGTGATTTACAACAATTATAATAAAGTTCAGAATATTTTTGACAACTCTTCCTGAGTGATTTTTGAAAACTGAAATGCTTCCGGGATGAGGTTCCCATTCTCTACACAGCATTGGCATTAGTAGATATATCACCATGACGTACCTTAAAAAAAAGCTGAAATTGCATTTCCCAGCAATCGCCCTCAGTACAGCCTTTATGCATTAGGGTCAGATATAAGGCTGGTGACTAAATTTATCTTCCTTTATTTTTATTCACTTTTCTTGCCTTTTTCTCTTTTGTTTCTTCTTTAAGACAGACATATATGCATGGTAAGTAAAAGCTGTAAAAAGATAAATAATTGAGGGGATGGACACCCCATTATTCATTATGTGATTATTAGGCATTGCATGCCTGTATCAAAACATCTCATGTACCCCATAAATATATACACCTACTATGTACCCACAAACATTTTTTAAAATAATTTTGTTTTGTTTTGTTTTTTTGTTTTTTTAAATTTTATTATTATACTTTAAGTTTTAGGGTACATGTGCACAACGTGCAGGTTTGTTACATACGTATACCTGTGCCATGTTGGTGTGCTGCACCTATTAACTCATCATTTAGCATTAGGTATATCTCCTAATGCTATCCCTCCCCCCTTTCCCCACCCCACAACAGTCCCCGGAGTGTGACGTTCCCCTTCCTGTGTCCATGTGTTCTCATTGTTCAATTCCCACCTATGAGTGAGAACATGCAGTGTTTGGTTTTTTGTCCCTGTGATAGTTTGCTGTGAATGATGGTTTCCAGCTTCATCCATGTCCCTACAAAGGACATGAACTCATCATTTTTTATGGCTGCATAGTATTCCATGGTGTATATGTGCCACATTTTCTTAATTCAGTCTATCATTGTTGGACATTTGGGTTGGTTCCAAGTCTTTGCTATTATGAATAGTGCTGCAATAAACATACGTGTTCATGTGTCTTTATAGCAGCATGATTTATAATCCTTTGGGTATATACCTAGTAATGGGATGGCTGGGTCAAATGGTATTTCTAGTTCTAGATCCATGAGGAATCGCCACACTGTCTTCCACAATAGTTGAACTAGTTTACAGTCCCACCAACAGTGTAAAAGTGTTCCTATTTCTCCACATCCTCTCCAGCACCTGTTGTTTCCTGACTTTTTAATGATCGCCATTCTAACTGGTGTGAGATGGTATCTCATTGTGGTTTTGATTTGCATTTCTCTGATGGCCAGTGATGATGAGCATTTTTTCATGTGTTTTTTGGCTGCATAAATGTCTTCTTTTGAGAAGTGTCTGTTCATATCCTTCGCCCACTTTTTGATGGGGTTGTCTGTTTTTTTCTTGTAAATTTGTTTGAGTTCATTGTAGATTCTGGATATTAGCCCTTTGTCAGATGAGTAGGTTGTGAAAATTTTCTCCCATTCTGTAGGTTGCCTGTTCACTCTGATGGTAGTTTCTTTTGCTGTGCAGAAGCTCTTTAGTTTAATTAGATCCCATTTGTCAATTTTGGCTTTTGTTGCCATTGCTTTTGGTGTTTTAGACATGAAGTCCTTGCCCATTCCTATGTCCTGAATGGTATTGCCTAGGTTTTCTTCTAGGGTTTTTATGGTTTTAGGTCTAACATTTAAGTCTTTAATCCATCTTGAATTAATTTTTGTATAAGGTGTAAGGAAGGGATCCAGTTTCAGCTTTCTACATATGGCTAGCCAGTTTTCCCAGCACCATTTATTAAATAGGGAATCCTTTCCCCATTTCTTGTTTTTGTCAGGTTTGTCAAAGATCAGATAGTTGTAGATATGTGGCGTTATTTCTGAGGGCTCTGTTCTGTTCCATTGGTCTATATGTCTGTTTTGGTACCAGTACCATGCTGTTTTGGTTACTGTAGCCTTGTAGTATAGTTTGAAGTCAGGTAGCATGATGCCTCCAGCTTTGTTCTTTTGGCTTAGGATTGACTTGGCGATGTGGGCTCTTTTTTGGTTCCATATGAACTTCAAAGTAGTTTTTTCCAATTCTGTGGAGAATGTCATTGGTAGCTTGATGGGGATGGCATTGAATCTGTAAATTACCTTGGGCAGTATGGCCATTTTCACGATATTGATTCTTCCTACCCATGAGCATGGAATGTTCTTCCATTTGTTTGTATCCTCTTTTATTTCATTGAGCAGTGGTTTGTAGTTCTCCTTGAAGAGGTCCTTCACATCCCTTGTAAGTTGGCTTCCTAGGTATTTTATTCTCTTTGAAGCAATTGTGAATGGGAGTTCACTCATTATTTGGCTCTCTGTCTGTTATTGATGTAGAAGGATGCTTGTGATTTTTGCACATTGATTTTGTATCCTGAGACTTTGCTGAAGTTGCTTATCAGCTGAAGGAGATTTTGGGCTGAGGCGATGGGTTTTCTAGATATACAATCATGTCATCTGCAAACAGGGACAATTTGACTTCCTCTTTTCCTAATTGAATGCCCTTTATTTCCTTCTTCTGCCTGATTGCCCTGGCCAGAACTTCCAGCCAGCATCATCCTGATACCAAAGCCTGGCAGAGACACAACAAAACAAGAGAATTTTAGACCAATATCCTTGATGAACATTGATGCAAAAATCCTCAGTAAAATACTGTCAAACCGAATCCAGCAGCACATCAAAAAGCTTATCCATCATGATCAAGTGAGCTTCATCCCTGGGATGCAAGGCTGGTTCAACATACAAAAATCAATAAACATAATCCAGCATATAAACAGAACCAAAGTCAAAAACCACATGATTATCTCAATAGATGCAGAAAAGGCCTTTGACAAAATTCAACAACCCTTCATGCTAAAAACTCTCAATAAATTAGGTATTGATGGGACGTATCTCAAAATAATAAGAGCTATCTATGACAAACCCACAGCCAATGTCATACTGAATGGACAAAAACTGGAAGCATTCCCTTTGAAAACTGGCACAAGACAGGGATGTCCTCTCTCACCACTCCTATTCAACAAAAAATAATTTTAAAAATTAAAAAAAAATCACTGAAAACAAAGTGCTTTTAATTCGGAAAACAATTTTTAGTAGTGTTAAACTATAAAGAAATTAGTCACAGGAAGAAATTTTATATCTTCTAAATTCTTTTGAAAATTCTATGCAGAACCATAATCACTGGGGAAAGCTTACAGTTAGAATTAATCCGTCCAGCATACTCATAATAAATACCTTTTTATTAATATTAAAACTAATAAAGTTAGCAGACCCAAAGTAAGTGGATATATGATATTCTGTTTTTATTATTATTTCCAGAGGCTAAGGTAGCTAAACTTTCATGCATGATGTTGTAAAAATTAAACGATGCACAATCATTTGAAAAATGGATTTTCCTTGTACAAGTTGGCCTTTTCAGCTCTATATATTTATTTAGAAATATATCTGTCTTCTGGCTGATATTGCTTTAGACTGATCAAATTTGTGTTTGAATATAATAATGGGATAGTGTTTTGAGTTTCTCAAAATAAATGTCTGAGAGATAGCATTAGTTCCTTTTGATTTGACACTTCCTTTCCATTGCCTATTTGGAGGTTACATAGTCTTTATCCTGGTTATTCTACTTGAGATACACAGCATAACACATGATCACCCAATCAGTATTTACCTTGAGTCAGGTATGATTAGATACATCTGGAGAGTCTTAGAGGATGGGCCTGCCAGGAGCCCATTTGCATGATGGACTGAAGAGTCTTTTAGGAAGTAGTCCATCCTATGGCAATAGAGAGTTGACATAGAGAAGCTTGATAGAAATTCAATGCTTTGAGAGTAGAAGGAACCAAACCATGGAAGTTGCGTGGTTCATTCTGCCACCCTCCGAAATGTAGGCTTGAGTGTGTTGATGATCAAATCCTAAAGCATCCTTTACCAAATTTTTGAACAATTTTGGAAACACTGAAGACTCCTGCTTTGTATTCTATATATAGCACCAGAATAAGCAGGGGTACATAGAACTAAAACAGTGATGGCAGCAAGAGGCTGGAGCAGCCTACTACCTGACCCAGTGAAGAAGCAGGACAGGAGACATCTTTGGCAGTGGTTAGCTGGAAGCAAAACCAGTCATGCTAGCACTGGAGGGAGACTGTTTCATAAAGATTGGTGGCTAACTCAGTGGCTTTCCAGCATCTTCCAAGCAGGTTCATGGACATTGTCTTCTGCAGTAGATATCTGTTTAGAGTCAGGAAAAAAAAAAGAAAAAAAGGCAGATGCCACATGGTAAAAGAGAGAACTGGGTTTATGTGCAATTGTGAGACCCATTGGTCACTTCTCAGAACTTGTGTGTGTGAAGGACCTTATTTTAAGAATACAAGGTCCTGAAATGCCTTAAAGTACTTTTCCTCAGGAAGATGTCTTGGGGAAGATAGAAAAATCTGATATGATAAGAATGACAAATTACAATATGACATGTAAAACAGATAAATGAACTGCATTTGTTGCAAACTACAAAACTAAGCCAAATTCAGAATTGTAAAGGAGCAAACCGTTAAGCTCTTTTCATCCATTTTGTTTATATTACTGTCTTCTGAATGAGTTCATAGTGTCAACAGCATCTTTGGCAAAAATAATGGAATTAACAGAATAAGAGAGGTCAGAGTAATACCTCACTAGGTATTCAACTGAGTTCCTTTGAACTATTTTGTTCTGCTTATTTTGTCTGGGGTTTTTCTTTCAGTTTATTTCCAACTTTGACAAGCTGCAGATCCACGTTTCCAGCTGTCTTCTGTATATTCCCACCTGAAGATGTTATTACCTTATAATTATTCCCCAAATCTTCTGCCCTCTGTATTTTGTTGTTGATGTTGTTGTTAATGATGTCACCATCCCTTTAGTCTCTCAAGTAAGGAAAACAGATTTACTTTTTCCTTCTCCCACTCCTTTGGTTCCCTTATCCAATATGTTAACGTCGGTGCCATTAGTAACTTCTGAAGTCTCACTCCTATCTTTCTACCACTGGAGTATAGGTCTTCACCATGTCTTGTCTGGACTTTTGCAATAGCTTCTTAACACAAGACTCTCCCCACTGTAGTCAATACTCTACCTTCGTTGTTATAGTCATCTTCCTAAGGACAAATCTGATCATTTAATTTGCTCTTCATAATCCCTGTTACCTTCATTGCATGGGGCATAAAGCCAAATTTGTAAGCACTGAAAATAAAACCCTTCACACACTGGCTCCTTCAGCTTCATCCCTATCACCCAGATTCAGCCATATTGGACTTCTCACTGTCATTTGCATAAAACTGGCCCATTCACATTTGTTCGTATGCAGAATTCTTTCATAAAATGTCTTCAGTTGGCAAAATCTTAGTCATGTTTTCAACAGAGAACAAAATCACCTTCTCTTGGATTTTGAGCTTTCCTGAATGCTCTCAGGGGCAGAAATAGTTTCTCCCTCTTTTCTGTTCCTTGGCACTTTCCTTCCTAACCACAGCATGGCACCTGCCACAATTATGATCATTTCTCTATCTTGATGTCTGTGTCCCCACTAAACTGTGTGATCCTCTAGAACAGAAAGGTATTAGCAATTCTCTTTGTGTCCCCAGAGCCTCACATGGGACTACACCATGGGTATAGAATAAGTGTTGACAAAGTGAATGAATAAAGAAGCACAGCGAAGTGACTAAGTCAGAGGAGGGACACTTAGATCAGCTTCAGAAAGTGGAACTACAAGTGGATAGAGTGTGGCTATACGTAGAGTAGAACATTCTAAGTGTCAGAGCTTTTAAAAATGGTAGCGTTTCCATGTTACTAATCATCAGAGACATGGAAATCAATACCACAACAAGATACCATCACACCAGTCAGAATGGCTATTACTAAAAAGTAAAAAATTAACAGATACTGGCAAGACTGCAGAGGAAAGAGAATGCTTATACACTGTTGGTAGGAATGCAAATGAATCCAGCCCCTGTGGAAAGTAGTTTGGAGATTTCTCAAGGAACTAAAAATAGAACTACATTTGACCCAGAAATTCCATTACTGGGTGTGTATATTCAAAATAAAGTAAATTGTTCTTCCAGAAAGACACATGCATCCATATGTTCATCACAGCACTATTCACAATAGCAAAGACATGGAATCAACCTAGGTGCCCATCAGTGGTGGATAGGATAAAGAAAATGTGGTACATTTACACCATGGAATACTATGCAGCCATAACAAAGAACAAAACCATGTCCTTTTCAGCAAATGGATGCCACTGGAGGCCATTATCCTAAGTGAATTAACACAGGAACAGGAAACCAAATACCACATGTTGTCACTTATAAGTGGGAGCTAAACAGTGGATAAACAGGAACATAAAGCAACAAAAGACACTGGATTCCTAGAGGCAGGGAGGGAGGGAGGCAGTCAAAGGTTGAAAAACTAACTATTGGGCTACTATGCTCAGTCCTATGGTGACAGGATCAATCATACCACAAACCTAGCATCACACAATATATCCAGGTAATGAACCTGTATATATAACCCATGAATATAAAAGTTGAAATTAATTTTAAAATGAAATAAAATAAAATTGAAAAAAATGAAATAAAGAAGTAGCAAGTGTTCTTTAATTAGAAATTCTCAGAGGATGGTTGGCCACTTGTGAACAAATGGATAGGTGATGTACATCAGGTAGTTGTTGGCTATGCTAAATGACCTCTAATTCTACTCAGAGATTGTGTTATTCTTCATTAATACACAATCCCTCATGTCACCTGATAATTTCCAGTAGTCAGTGATATCTGCCTTTAACCCTGGCTCTGTAAGTTTATCTTCCATAAATAGATTGGAAATGTATTCAGTTGGAACTAAGCCAGGGAAGGGGGAGAGAATGAAAATGAGAATATCAAGTAAACATAAATGACATACTATGATTTTTTTAAAGATGGTACTTGAAAACTGAAATGTTCTGTTTGTAACATTGAGAAGAGCTGAGGCTTTGCGTTTTTGGTACTTCAAGTGCCAGCAGGGAGAAGCAGCAACCTCCTCCCACTCCTGGGAGTTTGGTGTAAAGGGACATGGCCCAGCCTGCAACTAACTTGGAGTTAGTCCAACCCATCTACTTGTGCTAAATTGTAGCTCTAATATCTCTGTGGGTTTCGTAATAACATATATAATTATGATGCATTGTTTTTATATAGCACCTTTCTCTAAGGAGCATAAAGTGCTGTGTGGACATTATCCCATTAAATCTCACAGCACTCTGGAGACATTGAAAGAAGGCAGGTGATATTATATCCCCTTTGAACCCGGAGCTGAAAAGGAATTTCTCCAACCAAAAGTAAATAAAAGCAAGATGGAATGAAAGCAAGATTTATAAGAGGATACAAGGTTAGAGTTTAAAGGAAGATATTGACTATGTTGGAATTAAAGAGAGATTTAAGGCAAAAAAAAAAAGTAAAAGAATTGCTGTGAGAAAATAACAAAGTGTCTAGAGTGTGTATATATATATATGTGTGCACAAAATTAAAATAATATACAAATACTTTCAAAATTTGAAAAGCAAGATTTTAAAACCATCTATAATTTTACTACAGTAATAAAACTAATTTGATATATTACCTTATGTCTTTTTGTTTTGCTTTTACTGTGCATCTGTGATTTTCCACATAAAATTATACCATATATTCAATTTCGTATTATGTATTTTTCACTTAATTATATATCATAAAGTTTGCATACTTATAATTCTGAGTAGCCGTATAATTTTCCATGGAATTATAAACCATAATTTGTTTTACTCTTTTCTACCAAAAGGCAGTTTCCACATTTTCACCATAATAAATAACAATAGATTGAAAATCTATCTTTATGCATATGGATTTTTTATGTTTTTAATTATTTCCTTAGCAGAGAAAATTTCCGGGAATAGAATTACCAGATTAATATGGATATGTAAGTACATTTAAACATGACTGCATAAACATACTCTCAAATTAACATGTAAGTGAAAAAAAGGAATAAGAAAATTATCTAAAAACCAACTATATTTACACGTTACAAACTATGTTTACAAGTTTCCAAGGCAGCTATTTTAAAAGTAAAAATGTTAGCAATTATTTTTGTCTGTGCACAAACAAGTAGTTTGATTTTATTTTTATCACATCGTCATTCAATTCAATTTCTTTGGTAGTATGAAACCAGATTAAAAATAAAAAGTTGAATCTCAAAGAAAACATAAATTTGTACCTGATTTTTAAAAGTAGATTTACTTGACTGGAACATGTAATTTCTCTGTATTCTTCTTAATTTTAATTTACATGGTCAAATGTTCTATGAAAATAATTAGGAAAGTGTGTATGTGTGTATACTAATACCTAAAGCCCCATTTTAAGAAAGTAAATATAATTGTAAATTTTTCTTATTAATTATGGAAGCACTGGAGAAAATGACATGTGTGTATTACTGTTTTTGGTGACAGGTTGTTACATGGTATCATGTACCAAAGTGATTACCTCAAGAGTCAAAGATTAGGTCGGGCGCAGTGGCTCATGCCTGTAATCCCAGAACTTTGGGAGGCCGAGGTGGAAGGATCACCTGAAGTCAGGCATTTTAGACCAGCCAACATAGTGAAGCCCCATCTCTGCTAGAAATAGAAAAATTAGCTGGGTGTGGTGGTGTAGTCCCAGCTACTCGGGAGGCTGAGGCAGGAGAATTGCCTGAACTCCAGGGGTGAAGGTTGCAGTGAGTCAAGATCACACCACTGCACTCCAGCCTGGGTGACAAAGTGAGACTCTGTCTCAAAAAAAAAGTCAAAGATTAAAAATACTGGCTTTTAAAAACATTTAAAACACATTAAAAACATATTGATGTGTAAGGTAAATACTGACCAAGGAAACTGTCAGGCCAGTGTTTTTCCAAATGGCAATCAATCTAAATGATGTCAAGAATATGAAGTCAAAACTAGCTTAGATATGAATGAGGCATACAGCCTTAACCATGGACTTGATCTTGTTTTAATCACTGTTCTCAATAATATTCTTGCTGATCTGAAGTCACATACCCCTGTTTATCTATTGTATGGTTTTAAGTAATGTTGCAAATTGACTGAAGTTAACATGGGACACCAAAACATTTCTACTAGCTGACAGAAATTTTGCAAACCATTCTCATTTTTATGGCTTTAGCAATAGTGTTCAAAGATATGAACTGAGCATTGAAGCAGTGCTAGAGATTGCATTTTCTATTTCACCACACAGTCTAACAAGCAGGGTCTGTCTTGGGAAAAATGGACTTAAAGTATTATAAGAAAGACATTTTTTCACAGACTCTAGAAGACAATTAATCTAAAGTTAGGTAAATTAAAGCTACCCACTGAGAAAAGTTCATTTGGTCTCTGTTTAAAACTAAAAACTCCACGCTATAATTTGTTTTCAAATTATAGCAAAGATGAGCAATTTATACAGCTACATCTTACTCCTGTAATACAGTGATGAGCTACATACTCTCAACAACCTGTGGTCACCAAGAAAATGGAAGATAGAGAATGATTGGTTAATTTACTCATTCTCTCAGAGCTTGAATGAGGAATGTATTCCCCAATGGGTCCATAGGGAACTTCTTTCAAGACTCTATTATTAATACAATGCTTCCATATTATCCTGTAAGTATTGTTTAACTTGTTTGCCTCTTCTACTAGAGGATGAGCTTTCTTGGAGGCAAGAATTTTGATTGATGTCTTTGGTATTCCAAGGCGTTGCACAGTTTCTGGCACATGGTAAACACTTATTAAATATTGGTGAATAATCAAACAACCAAATGGTTTTTACTTCCCACCGCGCATCTACTATTGTGCTAAGGACTGAGAGAGACATAAAGAAGTGTACCTTCAAGGAGTGTATAATTAATACATAAATGTGAAGTTAATGAACACCACACGGTAGTCTGTTGTGACGCTGTAATAGAAGATTCTTTGGTGCTGGTACTAGGAAAATAGTCAAGAAGAGTTACATATACAAAAAAAAAAATTGTGCCATTGTGATAGGTGAGTGATAGATAGGCATGGCCATACAGGTTAACTGAGAAGTACTAAGGTCTATTTCCATCATTGTTTGATTAGTGTTCAACTCCCTTTCTAGACTGTGCTCTAAAAAGTCAGAGTGCACATGGGTTTTCATTCACCATTGTATTTCTAAGATCTAGCAGAGCACTGGCATGAAGTAGGTAATTGAGCACTTGCTTTGCTCAATATTCTCTACTTTTTCAAGGGCTAGATCATTCTCATCCTCATCTCCCAGCTTAGGTGTCCTTTCTTCCAAGATGCCTCGCAGGGTGCCCTCTGTTATTTCTTTTCTCAATCCCTAGTTTATTTCCTTTGCAAAACATATCACCACGTATTTGGCTCTTTACTCATTCTTTTACCTGTCACTCCCACCAGACCTGATGGTAAACCTCTGTCCATCTGTTTTGGTCCTGGTTGCAACCATAGCACATATCACAGCACCTGGTACCCTTTCCCTGCAGAGGCTCTTACCTCATAGAGGTCTTTTCTTACCCTATCTAACGTAGCTTCTCCCAATCCTTATCGTGGTTTATTTTCTCTCTAGCACTAATATTTTCTGAAATTATTCTGTGTATGTAGTTATGCCATATTCAAACTATAAACCCCATGAGGACAGAGCCTAGAGCCATTTCTACCTGATTCATTGCTGTATCAAGGCTTAGTAGGGGGACTGACACAAACAGTTCTTGAATGTGCAAATATTTAGCAAATAAAAGGTGATGGCACAAATAAAAGACAAAATAATTTTTTAAAAAAGCAAAGGAAAGAGATTAGTTGTTAACTAGGATAGCAAAACAAGTGTTAGCTTAGAATTGTGATGGTAAAGGCAAGATCTATTTTCAATGAAAAATAATGGTTGGAAATCAAAGATAGTTAGAGTAAAGAGAAGTGACAAGGACTAAACCAGAAGAGCAATCTGAAGACTTTATCTCTACACAACTGTGGGCAAACATCTCTACACAATTTGGCAGCTTCTTTTTCTTTTTTTCTTTCCTTTTCTTTTTTTTTTCTTTTTTTGGTTGGTTGTTTGTTTTGAGATGGAGTCTCCCTCTGTTACCCAGGCTGGAGTGCGGCGGTGTGATCTCGGCTCACTGCAACCTCTGCCTCCCAGGTTCAAGTGATTCTCCATCCTCAGCCTCCCGAGTAGCTGGAACTACAGGTGCATGCCACCACACCCAGCTGTGGTTTAATGAGAGACACAAACGAAACAATGGTTAGACCAAGACAGTAATGTAAGGTCATTTAGAGCCAGGACAAGCTGAATTACTTGCCATCATGCAAAAACACTCATGGGACTGGACAGACCTAGGTTTGGCTTTTACTCTTCTATTTATAGCTGTATTACAGTGGGTAATGCAGGTGCCTTCTGTGAGCCACAGTGTCTCCAATTGCAAAATGAGAAAAATAAAACCTGCCATGTAGTATCATTTTTAAAATAGAACAAAGAAATATATGTAAAAGGCTGCACCTAGTACAGAATCTACTACATGTGGGAGATCATTGAATAGTGGTCATTGTTAGAACAGTGCATCAATTACAGTACCCAGCTAGAAGGGTGGCAAGCAAAATATTTAATCATATTAGTAAAGGAAGATGTATTTCCTTTCATTTAAGTAACTTTAAAGGACATCTCTTTATTTTAGATTATTGCATGAGCAACCAATTGATCATAATATATAATTGTCAGGGCATGATTAATCATAAACTACTGACTTGAAAAAGAAAAATCATTAATTATGATAATTATTATTGTTTCTCATTGTATATAATTGAGGCTTAGGAAGTAAAATTGAAAAAAATCTTTCACTGATTCTGAGTTAATTAGCATACCTTGCAGGTATTTACATTAAAACACCCAAATGTTCTTCCTATGTTTTGTTCTAAAAGAAGAGATTTGAAGAGCTCTCCATTTCGGGCTAAGGCTAATTGAAAGGCAGATGATAAATGATTAGTTGAGGTATTTGTTTTGAGTGTGTAGTTGTTACAGTGAATTTTTCATTTGAAGATATATATAGTATTAAAAGTCCAGGAATCTCTGAGTTAGGAATTAGGGGCAGAGAGCAGTCAACAAATCATATATTTGTAAAATAATTTGGAACCTTCTTCAGAGAACTGATTTCTGAATAGTCTTTCACCTAAACAATTTCATAATGATGCCGATTTGCCAACTTCTCCTCCAGCAAGAGCCAATAAATCAAGTGTACCTGGGTTTATATGGGGAAAAACATATTAATTGATTTATGCATATAACATTGCAGATATCCATAAAGCAAAGCCTTTGGCAACTGGCAAATGTAATAATTTCACATTTACCTATGGTTCACCAAGTACAATCCATTGCTTGAAGGCAAAACTGTATGTTTTATGTTTAGTTTTTACGATTGCTTCCATATAGTCTCTCTGTGCATTAAAAGTCCATTTTCAGAACCATGGGTTTACCAATTTTTATGAGTAAAAATTTTATGAGACATTATACTGAGGTAGCATAAAATTATTTTCTGATAATTTTTACCACCTTCAGAACTCCACTGTTACTTTGTTTCCACATATGCCTAAGGATATAATTTGTAATACTTTTAAATATGACACATTTCATTAGAAATATGATATATTGCAGAGATATTATATGAAGCTTCAACCTCACAATAACATTACAGATTAGTTTTTAATGTTGGTTACATTGACAATTCTATTTAAAATCAAATATAAAGAAGGATATTTAATAAAATGATTAATGATTTTTATATTTATAGGCAATGTGTCATCTTCTGATCATAATTATGAGCAAAAAGAATTAATCCTTTAAGTGAAGGGCTTCTTGTAACACAGTAACTTAAACACTCCATTGATATACAAACAAGGAAGACTTAAGATAAAATAGTTTGTTAGGTTTCTATGCCAAAAAATGTTATTGTTACCCATATAGATCTTCTTGTGTTTTTGCACTGCCTTAAGTCATATACGTAACATAAAAGTTTTACCATTTAATGATATGCACAGCCGCAGTATGTTGGGAGTACAAATCTTAACCATCACATAAGTTCCGAAGAAACATAAAAGCTGTGTCTTTTTAGCAAGCTGTGAAGTGATAGCCATCACTAGTGGGCTCTAAATCATCTCAAAAGCCATTCTGTTTTTCCATGCAGTGATATAGGAATCTGATATCAGAGTACCTACACATGATGAAAAATATCCTCAGGTGAGAAAAGCGAAGTGCAAAGAAGTTAGGGAGATAGTATTCATTACTAGAAATATGATAAGTTTAGAGCCAAATCTATGCATTGGCAGTAAAAATTCTAAGATGGCCATAAACCATCTACAGTTAAATGCATATCTCAGCCTGCATATTTTGTAGGCTTTGTCAGTGACTTGCAGGATAAACATAGGACCACTTCCATTCCTTCACTTTGCAATGTGTGTTAGACAGGATTCCCTCCCCAGGTGCTCCAGGTAGCAAAAAATCCTAAGAAAATATTATTTCAAGATCAGCTGCAACATACCACTGAAAGTCAACCTTTCATTACAGATATAATTTAGCATCAAACAGAAGGACATATCGGCATGATAGTTGGGCTTAAAGTGGGTAGATAATTGCAATATTAGGCCTGATGGGGGAAAATGTCATGAAAAATCTTACTATGGTAAACAAAAGAAGTCTTTTCAATCAGACTGTCCTGGGTACAAATCCTTTTGGCATCAATTGTGCAGCATTGGACAAGCTATTTAACTGCTCTGTGAGCCTCAGTTTACTTCCACGTAAATTAAGAAAAATCCTACCTACCATATATATTTGCGTGTGGTTTACAATAGACTAAATATATCAAATGCCTGGCACAGAGCAAATTCATGACAAATGTTTGTTTGCTTAGTCTGAATTGAATATGAAAATACAGTCAATCTCCTATATAGGATTTTCTTTTATTATTATTATTATTATACTTTAAGTTCTAGGGTACATGTGCACAACGTGCAGGTTTGTTACATATGTATACATGTGCCATGTTGGTGTGCTGTGAAGAGTCCTCAGTAATGTGGAGGGAAATGTATTGGAATATAGTTCAGGGGCTACTGATTGAATTTCATCTGGTCTCTACTAGTAATCTTTTGGATGATATGGGAGGATTCCTGTAACCTCATTGACTGTCATTGTCTGTAACTATAAAAGGAAGAGTTTAATTTGATTCTTTATTTATCAATGTTATTTTATATTCTTTGAGAATAGATGTTTTTCATCTAGTGAGCATTGAGTAACTGTTGAATTAGTTCAATAATAGTGTGATGCCCTCCTATGGGGAACTTGAGTATATCATTGGGAACTTCTGTGAGAAATGTAGACGTCACATTCACTCTATTCATGCTATGTGGAATCTATAAAACATATTTGCTGTAGCCACCTCAGGCTTTGAATGGATTGTGTCGGTATAAAGATAGGCAACTGCTAACAAGCATGTAAGGTTCTTTACCCCAGCATGTGGACTTGTTTTCCAAAAAGACCCTGAGGATGATAGAATCTCTCTCCCATAGGTGTCCAACAAGGAAAGTAATGTATTTTAGACTTTTCTTGGCCATTGACCTCTGGACTGACAATAGTTTCAGAAAATTTTTCAATTCACTGAGGAAATAATTCTCCAACAACAAAATGTATTTTATTCTTTCCTTCCCTCTAACCTGCTCCAGTGTATCTTGTTTTCCTAGTCTTTCCTCTCTTACATGAGGATGGATAATTTTTCTCTAGAGCTCAGAGGATGAATGCTCTTGACCTAACCCTCATTGAAGAAAGGCATGGAAAGCCTGCCAGTTCAAATCCATTGCTCTAAAGGTTTTACTTTCTGTTACATATTATCATTGGGTGGTCCAAAGGGGTCAGAGATGGAGGTTGTTTCAGAACCTGAAGTCTTTACTAAAAAAGATGAAACCAGAAAGAAACCACACTGGGTACAGAGCAGTGAGGATCCAGCCTATTGTTTCCAAAAGCCTGCTACATTCAAGACACAGTGAACTTAACCCAGTTTTGTTTTGTTTTTTAGAAGAACAGCCATCTTGACTTCACAAAGAATGATGGTCAGAATATTTAACTACTGGTACAGCAGTGGTACTGACCAAAGAGAATAGATACTGCCCAATCAGAATGGACACCAGCTGTAAACAACCAGTGTATCCATATTGGTGCACACTGGCTTTTAACATTTGCCCTTGCAAAAACTACTGAAAATATTAAAAGGGAATCTCACATGTCAGAGTCCTCTGTTCTACCAAAATTCAACTTATTTTATGCTAACAAAATTATTTGAAACTAATCTAATCATAGTCTCTCTCCAGTTACTGCCTCTTCACCCTACTTCAACTAACAGCAAAGCTCCTCATTAGAGTTCTGTATTTATTTCCTCTACTTCTCACCTCCCATTTTCTCTTGAACCAACTCCAGTCAGGCCTTTGTCCCCAATGTCGGCTTCCTCAGGAGCTCAAAGGTCTTATCAATATCAACAACCCCCATATTGCCAAATCTGATGGTTAATATTCAGTCTTTTTATTACTTAAACCTTCAGGGGCATTAGACACAAGTTGATCATGCCTTCCCTTGTGAAACACTTTTTTACCTGGCTTCTAGGACACCACTTTCTCTTGTTCTTCTTCTATTGCATGCCATTTCTTTTCAGTCTTCTTTATGGGATTCTCTTCCAGCTTATAAATGAGGGAGTGCCTCAGTCAGTCCCTGGCCTCTTTTCTTGGCTTTCTATGCTCCCTTTCTAAATGATTTTATCCGATTCTGTGGCCTTAGATCAATAGACTGGTGAGTCCACATCTGTATCTCCAGCCTTGTGCTCTCCCCAAAGATTCCCAACTGCCTACATAATATACCTCCACTTGGATATCTAATAAGCCCTGCCATGTTAGCATACACTGAGCTCTCTGGATTTCTTACCCACTTCTCTATTTTCTGTAAGTGTATTGGTTCCCCAATGTCTCCCTTCTCAGCAAATGCTATTACCATTTACCAGTTGCTCCAGCCATTCAGAAATTCAGTTGGTGATGCCTTCAAAATACACCTTGATCTGACCACCTGGCCACCCTTATTTAAATTGCTGTCATTTCACACCTAAACTACTGCAACAGTCTCCTAATAGATTTTTACCCCTCCTACAGTCAGTTTATAACTGTCCACATCTCTCACGCTCCCGTGACCATTGTTACCTTGCTGTTTCTTCAATACAATCATCTTATTTCCTCCTCAGGGCCTTTGTACTTGCTCTTTCCTCTAGCTGATATGATCCTCCTCCAGAGCTTCTCAGGGCTTCCTCTTTCATATCAATCAGTACTCCACACAAAGGTCATCTTCAGAGAAGTTTTCTTTTTAATAATTAAAATAGAAGCCACACCCAACTCACTATTCTCCATCCCCCTTCTCTGCTTTATTTGCTTCAGAGCAGTTATCACTATTTGACTTCACATTATCTTGCTATTTTCTGTTTGGTCTGTCTCCCCAAATAGAATATATCCTCCATAAGACATTCCAGAAAAAACATATAATCATAGAACTAAAACCATTGTGAAGAACTCTGGAGGTCATTCACCTCTACCCACCATCTAATATTTAGATCAACCTTGTACTCTCTCCATTATTTGTAAAGTGAATATTTTTATACTGAATCACATTTTCCCACTGATCTCCATCATCATTATTTTTTCATGGAGAAAAATGACCTCAATATTAAATAAAAATGTTACCAAGGACAATAATACCTACTCTTGACAGTATGCAATTAATTTTCCTATATAGCCCATAGAAGAAATTAGTCATTCAGACAATTGAATGTGACCATTCCTGGCAGCATGTGCGGAGCCAGAACAGATACTGGAGCAGTGACATTTTGTACCAAATATGCAAATATAATAAAGCACCAAATAAGTAGGAGCTATGTGCTATTGAACTGTAGCCAGAGCCTGAACAAGAACACAAATATGTTGTCTAATAACTTTGTTCCACTAGATTTCATTCATTCCTTATTGGAGGAACACGCATTTGAGTAAGAAATATGCCAATTTATATAGTTAACTTTCATTCTTCTTAAGAACTGCCCACTAGGTCAAGTTGTTTGATAACTGATGAAGATGATCCAAGATGACTTATCATTGAGTGTGTTTCTTTAGACTTTGCACTAACTTTAGTTATCAGCAACTCTTTAGAGCTAGTTATTTGTACCCCCTTTCCCCTTTTATTGGTGTCTTTAAGATGTTAAGCACTCTTTCCTGTGTACTGGTTAACTATATTTGCCTAGTGAAGGAGTACTGATTTTCCATTATTCCTAGATGCCACATGATGCATTTCTATTCGTTGTAAACACTTATAAGACTGACTTATATTTTGTCTTTCATCACATCAGTCTGCCAGGGCAAGATGTCTTTAAATGAGGCCCAGTGCGTTTCATCAGACACATTTCTACCTTGACACTTAAAGGAACGATGTTTTCAAGGTGTCTAGGTGTAATGAAGTTTGTTTTAAAAACCCGCTGCTATCTTGCCAGAGCCTCAAGGCAAGGCCTCTGAAAAGTAACAGACTATATACTTACTTTTCAGGCCTCTTCTGGGCTTGACTTATTTGCTTTTTCTATAGGCACTAAACTATTACTTATATTTCATTTATATATGTTGACTTCAGAATTTTCCAGGAAAATTCATATTGGCCTTTGCAAGTAAGAAAAATGATTGATGAATAAAAGATATTAAACAATCCTATAAAATAGATCCTTAGGATAATTAAATTGCTTGAGCAACAACAATTTTGAGAGTTCATTGCTATTTTAGAATACACAAAAGCACATAAAAAAGTGAAGTTTTTAACAACATTTCAAGTAAGGGTTTACAGTTTGACTTGGATCTGTTTTAGTGATGAATGAGGTCTGCCATCTTTACTACTTGTTGAAAAAAGCCTACTTGAACCAGAAAGTCTAGATTTTTCTCCACAGATTTTAAATTCTTTAAATAGCATAAGTTCCTCCTGAGAGAAAACTCCAAAGAGTTATAGTATTAATTTGCCCTTGAAGGGAAAAACAACAGTGAATATTAAGAGAAAGTGAGAATACAACATAAGAGAAAAGGGGAGTTGTCAAAGGACATCTAGAAAGTAACCTCCTGCAATGTCTCTATTGTTCATCCTTCAAATTTACGGCAGGGCATCTCTTAACATTCAACCTTGCCTTAATGCTCCTCCTGCTGTCATCCGCTATGTGAAATGATCCCCCGACCTTTAAAATCACATGTTGGTTTACATTCTCTTTCCTTGTTCTCTCACTTGGTTAGACATGTCTCATGAACTTCTTTGTATTTACATGATGACTAAAAGGGTGACTTGGTTCAACCCAGCAAACATTTTTAACCAACTCTCCAAACATTTACTGCCTCTTCTCACAATATTTACAATGACTTCCACTCTCTCTAATTGTCCACTCCTTTCCTCTGTGATCAATGACAAATGGCTCAATCTTTGTTTCACTCTCTGTATAATTCCAGTACACCTAGTTTATAGGGAAAAAAATAAGACAACCAATTTTTAATAATAATTAATGTAAGATGATGTATAATGTTTATTTACAAAAACAAGTATTTATTGTGTTGTTTCTGTTTACTTATATCCATCCTGTGTTTCCATTTATGTGAAACCACAGAGATTCTTTTTTTTTTTTTTTTTTTTTTTTTTTTTTGAGACGGAGTCTCACTGTGTCGCCCAGGCTGGACAGGCTGGAATGCAGTAGTGCAATCTCGGCTGACTGCAACCTCCGCCTCCTGGGTTCAAGCGATTCTTCTACCTCAGCCTCCCAAGTAGCTGGGACTACAGGCATGAGCCACCATGCCTGGCTAATTTTTGTATTTTTAGTAGAGACGGATTTCTGTCACATTGGCCAGGGTGGTCTCGAACTCCTGAACTCAAGTGATCCTCCCGCCTTGGCCTCCCAAAGTGCTGGGATTACAGGTGGGGATTGTTATATATCTTTAACCTTCAGAGAGCTCCATTCATCAATTCAACAAATATTTGAGTTCTTACTATATACTGAGCATTATTTCAGCCATAGAAAATACAGCAGTGAACAAAACAGAAAGAAATTCCTCTAAGCTCCCTGGAGCTTACATTAATAAACAAATAAATAAGCAAAATCTACTGTATGTCAAGGTTTCCAAGGATTTATTCGGCCAAGTGTTACTAGGACAACTTTGCCAATTAGAAGAAGTACAGTGTTGCTGAAAGAAATCAGGCACTCAGGTTTCTTAATAAGAAACAAAAATATCACCCAAAGCCTGAGTACAATTCTTCAGGCCACCACTGCTCACTGTCATCTGAAATTCGGTTGCTAGGACACTGCTAAGCATAGCAAAGCTAAGGACACTTTACAAGCTGGGGAAGTTTTTGGTAGAATGATGTTATGATATTCATAGATCTAAATTCAGTTATGAAATACGGGGCATAGAGATTAACCTAGAAAGAAATAAATATATCTGTAAAGTTGACTTTTGATATCATTCAAGCTTAATAATCTAATGCCTATAAAAAGAAGATATACAAATTATTACATTGAAAAACTGTTGGTATTTTATAGTAACATTTAAGAATTTATAGCTTTTCACTAAAATCTAATCTAATCTATCTCTTAATTTCCTCATAAATCAGGTGGCTAATTTTTAGCCTAGAAAATACAACTTTTGTTCTGATACTATGGCTTTAGTTTTGCAGGGTAGGGTAATCAGTATCATTACATTTTTACCCTCTAACGCTTCTCTAAATAGAAATGAGGTCTCTTCATTTAATTTGGGAAATTGAATGCCAGTCAGGGAATTCAAAACAGTGTTGGTTTCAAGTTTGAGTTCCCCTGAATAGTACCAAATTATTTTCCTTGACCCTGAGGCATGGGTCTCAATGAGAAAACATAGGGAAATTATGAATCCAAGCTATCCTGAGACGATCTTGCCTACATATTTAACAGTGAACTGAAATTTTGTGTCTATTGTGGCTCATGAATAGTAGGGATCAGTAACTGATTTTCATTGCATAGGCAAAAGTAAACCATCCATATATGTAAAAAATAAGATTAGATATATGTCATGACACTGTCCTTTTATTTTTATATGGGAAATACACCCATATGAATAAAAATTAACTGTTAGTCATATATGAAGCAAGATGCAAAGTTGGAAGTCTGTTCACACTGTGTACATTACCTTGAACTGATGAGAATTGGAGTAGCGTAATACCTTGTGCCTAAGTAATTCTCACATCACTGAACCACAAATCTGATAGACCTCTGTAGTTATTGTAAGATTTAATAGCAGAGAACGATAAGAAAGCTTTGAATTACTAAACACTGATAACACTTCTTAAAGAACAAAATAAATGAATATTTCATAATATACAATCCCAGGATTAGCCTCTCTACCATGGGCTTTGTAGCTGAACACCTCTTGCCTCGTCATTCCCTTAATTCAACATTTTTATCTTGTGTTCAAAATATATATTTTACATTTATGTAGAAGGAAAGAAAGCCATGACTCTCATAACACTTCTATACAATCTGTATATAAAACTGGCTATACATCCATAGTTATGATGCCAGGAGAATCTCAGTGTTTGCTATGAATCACCCATTAGTCAAATCTCTCCACTCATCAGAGTCTGATTAGAAGCCAACTATCCCTGGGGCAGTTGTTTCTTGAAGAAAATGTTAAAGTTGGTCTTCTTGTTTACATCCGGATAGTATGAATCAAATGACATCCCTGTGATGAAAAAAAAAAAAAGAAAGAAAGAAAATAGTTTAAAGCCTCTCATGGAACTGGCTTTTGGTGATGACTGCCTTCAGTGATTCTCAATTAGAAAACATAGAGCAGGTAAAAATAATTCCAGTTCTGAATTAAAAGCAGGAAATGATGTCACTTTCCATAGTTAAAGGCAGCATGACCTAGCAGAAAGTATGTATTCTTTGGAGCCAGATAAAACCTCAGCTCTGCTGCATGGCACCTATGTCACTTTGGACAAGTGACAACTTTCCTGAGGCAGATGTTCACATCTGCAGGTGGACGTGTTAATTAGCTTGATTGTGGTTATCATTTTATAATGTATGCATATATCAAGACATCACATTGTGATCTTAAATATATGTAATTTTTATTTGTCAATTATACTTCAATAAAAAATGGGCTAATAATAGCAAGTAGGATGGTTTTGTATATAAGTATATACAGGAATATACAGCCTAGGATTATAATAGAACGTTGCAGGCACTCCATAATTTATAACCCAAATGTCCACAGATTTCCTCTGCCATCAGTTACACATGTTGCTGGCTCTCCCTCCCACCTGCATAGCAGCAGTGTCTCCCTCACACTGTTAAAGTCTTTCACACACAGTGTGACCCACATTGCACAAGAAACCAGTAAGCTCCTGTTCTTCTGTCTTCATGAAACTAATGCTTACATGTCTCTGAGGGAGGTGCCCTTCTCAACAGCCCTGTTCCAGGCACCCTCTGGGAGGACTGTGCTCTGGCCCAAGTCCTGGGCAAAGGCCCCAGGGGGCCAGTGCTCTGCAATGGATAAGGGCAGAAAGGAGAACACGACTTTCTTCCTTTTTCTCCTGGACCTTGAAACAGCCAATGTGTGACCCTCCTGGAAACATACCTATCCACTTCCTTTGCTTCACTGTCAGGATAAACTTGACCTTGAAATTATGCCAGGAAATAAACCATTTTTGTTGAACATTCACCTGTCTTTCACCTCTGTCTCCAGTAATGTGCTAATGTTATCTCATCCTCCCAGGGAGCTTGTGAGGCTGACATATTCAACACCAATTTATAGATGAAGAGACTGGAACCTAGATAGATTCAGAATACCGTCCCCGCTCTCTCTGCTTTCTACCTCCTTTAAATACCTGAGGTTTCACCAGCCTAGGATGTCCATTTCCTTTTTTTTTTTTTTTTTTTTTTTGAGATGGAGTCTTGCTCTGTCACCCAGGCTGGAGTACAGTGGTGCAATCTCGGCTCACTACAACCTCCGTCTCCCGGGTTCAAGCAATTCTCCTGCCTCAGCCTCCAGAGTAGCTGGGATTTTAGGCACATGCCTCCACACCTGGCTAATTTTTGTATTTTTGGTAGAGATGGGGTTTCACCATGTTAGCCAGGCTGGTCTCAAACTCCTGATCTCAGGTAATCTGCCTGCCTCTGTCTCCCAAAGTGCTGGGATTACTGGGGTGAGCCAACACGCCTGGCCAGGATGTCCATTTTCTATTAAATGAGCACCACATGTTCTGCAAAACATTAGCAATTATCATTATTTTCTGCTCCAAGTCAAATTAGGCCAGAGTTTACACTCACTCAAGAATGATGAGTCTGAAGAGATATCTAGAGTAGGAATTGAAATGTAAAAATCAGAGTAGTAGAGAGAGAGAATGGAGGCAAGGCTTTAAGAGATTAAGTAAAAGAGGTTTGGAAAAACAAAATCTTGATTACAAAAAGTAAAATAGAAAGGATGGATATGAAAGACTTTATGAATGAGTCATCATCTATTTTATTTATCTTTTAAAAAATTCTTACATGGCACCAGCTGCTTCTGTCACACTTCACACCCTCAGGCCCAAACTACCTTCTCTGAGCCCTTTCTTTAAAAAAAGACAAAAAAGTAAAGTAATCTTCCAGATAAAAACTAAGACTTGTTCTTCCCCCTCTTTCCTTTACCCTTCATTTCCATAACTTATCTTTCTCTGTGAAAGTACAGGTGGGAAATAATCAAGGAACTATTTGTGTGTGTGTGTGTGTGTGTGTGTGTGTGTGTGTGTGTGTGTGTGTGTATGAGATTTTGATCACAGTCTACAAGAAATCTCTAGAGATTGCTTTCAAACTAAAACCAATTTCATACCCAATAGAAAACTTTAGTTTCATTGAAGGAAAAGCTAAATGGGAGCATTCAAAAGTGTCTTTCTAAAAAGAAGCCGGTTCTGAATACACTTGCCCAATTACTACCAAGAAATCTTCTCCTCCTTAAACCCAGAAATAAAAAGAGAAGTGCTCTATTGATAATGCTTCGTGTCATTTATCCAGGGCAAGTGAAAGATATTCTGGTTATCAGTCATTTTCTTTGTCAAGCATAATTTTTCATGAGTTATATTTTAGCAAAATACTAAATTCAATGTCTATTATTATTATTATTATTATTATTATTATTATTATTGCAAACGTCTTCCAAGCAACATAGAAAGAACAAAGGTGGCATTAGTGGAAAATAAAAGGCAAATGCACGTTAACCTCAGCAGTAGTTCACATGTGTTATCACCGATGCATCTTCTGCATCTTCTACCTCCTTTAATGCATCTTAAGTCATAATATTTTAGATCAAAATGTGCCAAATTAATTCAGCTCTAGTGCGTTGGGTTTTATGAACCTCCCAAATTACCTGTCTATTTGCTGCTGATGTCTGAAAGACAAGTGGAGGTGAGACCAACAAGAGATTTACATGTACCCTGATAGAAAGGGATAATGTTGCATCGTTCTGTTTTACTTCTTGTATATTTATTTCTTTTTAGCAGCTTGAAATGATCCATAGATCCGGAAACTGGTAGACATTGCAGGCTTTCCTCGTTACTGCCACTCACATATTGTCTTCTTCAAGGCCCATTCTCTCTTAACCAGAACTCCCAACAGAGAGGACAGTGGAATAGACATGGAAACCTCTAAAAAGTTTAGGCACTATGTTACTAGCACATCCCTCTCAGCTGCATATATAAAAATCTCAAATAGACTTAATTTCTTTATATTGATGTAATAGATCAAAATCTCAAATTAATATTTTGTTTCTGACTTTTTCATATTCAAATTCTTTAAAGAATATTAACTAAATATAGGACTGATTATTTGGTGATTATTTAGGTGTTACAAGTGAAAATGTGTATACTAATGTCTATGGATCTATCTCAAATGTTTCTTCAAGTTTTGTGTATTCTTTCTTCACATGCTAGTTTTGAACTTTACTTTGGTGCCTCTATCTGAAAACCAAGAGGAGATGAGACACCTAAAAATATCCTCATTTGCATCTGTTTCCCTTCCTTCAGAGAAGGAGTGTTGGCCCACCCAGTTTTGCCTTGACAACCAGGAAATAACTAATGACAATTTGGAAATTAATTCACTGTTGATCTCTTATGCTACCATGTCAGGTCTTCCATTATTTGGCTCAAACTGATGCTGAATTGCAAGAGAGCAGGACAGGAGCCTGTCATTTTTACATTCCGGATGGTTGCCAGCAGACATGATTAATAAAAGTCACTTGATACAAATCAAAGAACTTGATTAAGTGAATCAGATCCTCTTTACTTTGTCTTCTTACAGAAAACATGCTATAAGGTTCATACTTTTTAAAAGTCATGAAACAAAATTTAACAAATTTACCCCATATTTATTAAATACGGATCACTTCCTTCCTGAAAACATTTAAGTGCAGTTCTCCAGAATGAAAGAGATAAACATGTGTAGATGCAAATCAATTCTGTATTGGTTTCTTATTACCACATTAAAAAGAAAATCTGAAGATATAAGTTATGACTTAATTTTGATTTTGAATGCATACTGCTACCTAATGTACATAAAATAACCATCACAGAATGAAACTGATGTATCCAACAGCTGGCTGCATTTAAATGATTTTAAAATAAGTGCTTATAAAAAGTCAATTTTTGGTGTTTTGCTGCTTAGGAATGAAACGAATCACAAATGTTTTTATTTTATTTTCTCTGACAGGACTGGGAATTCCCACATTTCATGGGAGATGTTGATGTAAATCTCCCTGGTTTGCACACCCCTCACATGCAGTTCAAGATTCCTTTCTTCCAGAAAATCTTCAAGGAGGAATATCGTATTCACATAACAGGTGTGTTATATCCTTGAACACAATTTGATTATCTTCGTACATTAGTTAGGGTAATGCTAGTTGCTGTAAAAAGCAAGCCATAATATTTGAGAGGCATAAATACAATGTTATTTCTCATTCACTTAACAGTGCAAGGTAGTTTTCAGATCAACAAGGGGCTCTGTACTATCATTCTGGGACTTAAGTTACTGGTGGCTTTGACAATTTCAGTGTTAGCATCCAGCAGGCAGATGGAAATACAGAGAATGGGGAAAGTGATTAAGAAGGCTTGTCTGTTCCTTAATCTCTTGGGCTTGGAAAAGAAATATGTCACCTTTCCTCATGTTCCATTGATGATAACTGGTACATAGCCCTACTTAGAGTCAGGGAGAGCAAGGAAATGTAGTCCTTAGCTGAGCAGCCACTTCTGGTGTCAGATCTGGTATTCTAGTATAGGATTATCAAAGAGGGAAGACAAATCTTTGCTGTGGAGAGTCATTTCTGACATACTCCATATGCCACTCTACCTTGATCTTGTTCATTGGATGGGTTTATTTTCCACCACATAGAACTCAGTATCTATTTTCAATGTTATATTCTTTATGCTCTTGTTCTTCGTTTGTTGCTGAAATTAAAACAATGGTATCCTAGAGCCCCAATCAGAACATATGCCTTTAGGGAGTTAGGCCACTTCTCATTTGATTTTCTGAAAACCTACTTCTGTGGCAAAGCTCAGGTTCGTCTTAAGTGATTCTCTTGTGGATCTTCAGATTATTTTATTTTCAGATATTTTCTGCTTTTGAAATGGCTAAAATATGATTTATTGTAATATCCTTTCATGACATATCAGTCATTCTCATCTAAAAAGGGCTTCCCGGAGCTACGTTTTATATCTCTCTTTCTTTATGACAAGAGGCAGACAGCTGAATGATCACAGATAAAGGATGGCATTAGTTCCAAAGCTGTTCAAATGCAGGTAATGAGTGTGTGTCTGTTTTAAGGACAATGGCCTAGGATCCCACACCTGCTATAATAAAATCTGCTGAAGAAATCTGTGCTTACACTACCGTCTGTGCTGCCAAATAAAAATAGTCTGAGCCCAGAAAACATTAACATCTGAGTACTGCAAAAAACCTTTGCTTCCCAGCTAGGAGGCTGTTTTTTGCTTTAAGCATGAGGCGACCTTCCTAAATTGGAGAATGAGCTCATGAATAGGGAAGATGCAGCAGGTTTCTTTTCCTATTCAAAATGAATGAGGCCCATCTATTAAATTCACTGGGTAAATCAATCAATTTGAGTTCAGGTCACATAGTCTGGTTTCAGAGTACCCACTTAATCTCTGCAGCATGCTACCCTCTTGGACTTCTAAAACAGCTATCACACACATGGCATCATCATATCCCTTTGGGGGGGGCTTTTGCGTAGACCATCTGTTCTTGCTACCAGCTCTTGTCCCAGGCCATCATTACACTAATATTGTCTCTGACTATCAGAATGCCTTGTCAAAAATATCCTGCTTGAGTACAGAACTTCAGGTTAAAAAAGGAAAAAAAAATGGAGAGCCTATTGGTAAGAAAAAAAATGAGCTGCTAAAAATATTTAATTTAGGATTATTTTGTATAACTTTATCATTTACATTGTCATTTATAGATGGTACAGATTTCAGATTTGTGGTGTCCAGAGTTTACACAATGTGGAATACTCTGTTTAAGAAGATGAATATAAAATTACATCTCAAAATTATATTCAGTGCCTCGGAAGGGGGCTATGCATGCAGAGTCCCTAAAGCTTCAGTGTTATTAACTTTGAGGTAAAGCCTACTGTGCATTTAGATAGAAGCAGATACATGACTTCCATTTGAACTAAAACCCTTTTCCCACCAAGAATTATTTTCTGAAAACCTAAAAGGATGAAAGACTAGTTCAACTTTTATAGCAGAGACTACATGTTAATCTGGTTTGCCCGAAGGTGGTAATGTATTGTAATTAAGGCTTTGGTGCAGTGTTTGCCATATGATGGTGATGGCCAAGTCATCAGGGAACTTTATAAATACACAGATTGTTGGGTTTCATTACTAATGTTTTGATCCAGTAGGTCTGGGTGAGGGCCAGAGAATCGAACTTCGGGAAAGCTCTCCCAAGTGATGTTGATAATTGGGGATGTCTCCTTTCTGATTGAGAGATGACAGATGAGATCAGAGCGTCTCCCTGAAATGTGTCATGCAAACAATTGGGTGTCTGGACTTGCCAAAAAGGCTTTTGAGGATTCTGGAGCTTACATTCAAAATATTAATAAAATAAGGGGCTGAACGTGGTGGCTCACACCTATAGTCCTGGCACTTTGGGAGGCCAAGGCAGGAGGATCACTTGAACTCAGGGGTTTGAGACATCCTGGGCAACATAGGGAAACTCATCTCTAACAAAAAATAGAAAGAAAGGAAGAAAGAGGAGGGAGGGAAGGAAGGAAGTTAGTTTGGCATGATGGCACACACCTGTGGTCCTAGCCACTTGGGAGGCTGAGGTGGGAGGATTTCTTGAGCCCAGGAGGTCAAGGCTGCAGTGAGCCATGATGGCACCACTGCACTCCAGCCTGGGCAACAGAGCCAGATCCTGTCTCAAAAAATAAGCTAAAATAGGGTAGGTGAGGACTTTGGAGTGAAGGGTTCCACCATAAACAAATTAAATCCAATTTGTGATAAACCCAGTTTGTTCACATGCATCCACATAGCCATGATAAAAATACCTGGGAAAATGGCACAGGTTTGGAGGTTGAAGCAGTCTGAGCTTTTCTCTCTTGCTTTTGTTCTGTTTCTTTTACTCTCTCTGTTTTGTTAATTGGCTGAAGAGATTGCTGAGGCCACCCCAGAGTAGCATCTAGTCATCTGTGAAGGGCTTTTTACTTTACCTGACTACATTTGTAAGACAATTGTTTCTGTGGAAAACTAGGTAAAATTTCCAAAATACTGTGCTACATGCTCCATTTCAATATTCTCAATAGTTAGCAGCCTACAAATTTCCATGTGAACTACAAATTCTAGCTTGCTGATCAGCTCCTCTGAGCCCTGGTACTTTTTTTATGGAGACTTCAGTGCTTTCCTTGATAACTAAATACAGTGTCACCACTGGGGTTATTAAGCATAAAACCCTCTAGATCCGTCAGGGGATGACAAACGTTAATGTGTATTGGAATCACCTGGAGAACTTATTTAAAAGACAGCTGCATTAGCCACACCTCCAGAATCTGATGCCTGAGGTATGCAGCAGACTTGGAATCCACCCTTCTGTCAAGCATGGCAAGTGATACGTCTGCTGGCTGGCAGAGGACTGCTCTTTGAGACATGCTGCTGCTGAGAGACATTTTCTATAGTTAGAATTCCTCTTATCTCAGCTTTAATTTGTTTTCATATGCAACTGTTAAAATCAAAAGCCAAGGGGTAGAATGCAAATTCAATAGCAGTGGGATGACCAGGGAGAAAGGCACATGGTAGAATCCTCCTAGGAGCTGAAATTTTAGAGCTGGGGCCAGCAGAGGAGACTATGATTGGGGAAAGGTGCTGGTCTGAGTGACCACAGAGGAAGCTGGAGCCAGGGATGGGAAGGGAACCTGTAGAACCCCAGATGGCTCCCTCTTTTGCTTTATCTGCTTTGTTTGTTCTGCACTAGAAGAGCCTGGACAAGGACCATGAAGGGTCTCCTGAGTCAAAAGTTGACTCCACTTGGCCCCAATCTACCATGTCCCTATGATGTAGAAAAGACATCCAGCACACAGTGAAGCAATGGAGCAAAGAGGTTGGATACATGGGCTCTAGCTTTGCTACTTACTGGTGGTGTGGTCCTCATCGAGTTCCTTAGCCTTTCAGAGACTCAGTTTCTCGTCTATTTAATGGGCACAGTAATAATACTTATCCCATAGGGTCGTTGTGAGAATTAAATTAATATATGTAAGGCACTTATGACGCTGCCTGCCATGTAGTAAGCATTCAGTAAGCTTTCACTGTTTTTTACTTAAAACTTTTCCTTTCATCTGGCCAGAGATTGTCTTTCCTATTTAATTCAGAAATGTTGGGTAGCTTGAGAGGGTGCCCTCTTGCCACTTACCCACTATTCTGAGTTTTCTACTGTTATCTGCTGTCGTGAGTCCTTAAAAAGGAGAAAGCTAAGAATGCAAAATTCTCTTTCCCAATGAAATACTCTGTATGTAGAGGGTTATGACACTGATGAGTTCCCA
Organism: Pan troglodytes; assembly: GCF_028858775.2. Taxonomy (NCBI): domain Eukaryota; kingdom Metazoa; phylum Chordata; class Mammalia; order Primates; family Hominidae; genus Pan; species Pan troglodytes. The sequence continues at coordinate 51,481,556 of NC_072408.2, read as the reverse complement.
TTGACATTTTAAAAGCATATAGGATTTGAGTATTTTTTTAATCCTGATTCCAAGCTAGTTTTATTTATGCATGTCAGAAATAACTTGAATTGTTGCATCTGTTTAGCTCATCTGGATCCCCCTTGACAGATGGCTTGCTGCAGTATGTATGAGCTTTCATTTTATAAGCTGGGCTACAGCTTATAAAAATAAATCATTTCTATCCAAGAGTGTTTTAAAATATATTTTTTCTTAGACTATGGACTTCAGTAACAAAGGGAATAAATGGTTAGTGATTAAGTCACACTGGTACTTTTAGCCCAAGTTCATTGTTCTCCTCCTAAAAGTAAACCCTAAAAGCAACTGTATAATGATCTTCTCTGCCCTCTTCCCCTTTACCTGTAAGGTAAGTGCATAGATGGATTGAAAATGCGATGTACTAAATCTCTGGAGGTGAGAGAGGAATGGCCTCTCAATTCAGTCTCGGAAGCTCCTCCGAGTCCTATTAATGCCAATCCCGGTGGAAGCTCTGCCATCTGTCATCGCAGCCAGACAAAGGAAGTGTCCCATTGGTGGCCATCATCTGAGTAAATTAGGAGGGGGTTGGGCAAAAGGCCAGAAGGAAGGCCTGTGCAGCCTTGAGAAAAGAATTCACACTGTTGGCACGATGATGCCCACGGGAACCCTTTCGGCAAAACTGGAACATGTAGAAGTAAACAAGCCTGTGTAGTGTCTGTTCTATTTCAGTTTCCTGTGTTGTGTGAGGGTACAGGTGTTTTACAATGGTGAGAATGTGGAAAATAATGAGTAAAAATGAAGGATTTTATTTTCATAGGTGCATGATTTCTAGCAAATGAGCTCCCAGAGACTGTTTTTTTTAAAGAGCTCTCCTGTGTGAATCAGGCCATGAGAAGGCTGGGGAGGGGACGTCCAGTGGTTCCTCCAGCAGAATGTTCTGTCTGGAAAAATTAGCAAGGGACTTGTTATAAGGAAATGTGTTGCATCCTGTATACAAAGAAAGTCCCCGAAGATCATGAATTTATCCAAAGTACACAAAGACCTCTTGCTCCGCTCTCAGTTGTTGTGAATTTTTCCAAACCTTTCCTCAAGCAATTTTCATTTTCAGCTCTTAAGAGTTAACTATGTTTACTTCTATATAAAGCAGCAATTCCTTTTATTTGTCCAAAACTCATCTTCTTCAGGGCCATCATTTTGCCCATGGCCTGTCAGTTCTTGCTGGCCCTGAGTTTCTGCCCTGCCCACCCTGAGGTATCCTGTCTTCATTTGTACATACATGAGCACCTTTGTAATAAAACTTACATGCCCTTTAGGAATTGTCTTCAGAGCCAGAGGAAGGACTCGAAATATATAATTATTCATAATCCTTGAAACATGAACATTTTGCTTTTCACAGTTTTTCAGATTATGTCCAATTTTAGCTATATCGTGGAATTCATCAGATAATTATGATACATGCATTTTATTTGAAATGCTAAAACTTCTCTTTTCGTATTTTTCTGGGCACATTGTCTCAGAGTTTACAAGTTGGTTAACAGATATTTTTCTGAGTTAATATGTGTCAAAAACTAGTTGGTATCTGGAGAACACAGAAATGAACATGACACAGTTCCCAATCTCAAGAAAGTCATAGTTTAATGGTCATCTAATTCAGTATAACCACTTGTCTTCTTCTTTCTATGCTTATGATCACATGTTCCTACCTGTACTCATCACATTGGATTGCTTCCTAAGAAATAGTCTCCCACTTAGGAAGTAACAATGACAAGAGAGGCACTTTGAGAAGTTGTATCAGTTTGTTTTTAAGTCTTAAGAAGGTACTTTGATAACTCAAATAATTATGACTACTTCATAAATTAATAAGTAAATATTTTCAGTTTACAAAATGGCCTCCTCATGACCCAAGCACTTAATGTGGTTTCTAGATATCCCTAAATTGCCTAGGGAGAGACATGAAGAGATGCTAACTCGTGAGCCCTGTTTTTACTGCTCACATCTGGAATGAGGGAAGATTAGGATGGATGGCCAAGAAGACTGATACAGCAAATTGCATATTTCTTTTACTTATCCAAAATTCATCTTCTTCAAGGCCATGGTTTTGTGCTGTCCCATGATGGTTGCTGAATGACTTTGGGGAGCGTAACTGCACATCCATACACCTGCACTAGATGTCAAAGTCTGGCCAAGTAATCACACCCATGTGGTAGAGAGGGGCCCACAGCACAGCTCAACCACAATGCTAACTGGCACCTCTGAAGAGTAAAAGATTAAAAATATTATATTTGCATATTTCAGTCATGAAAAGTTCATTATATGGTGGAATTATCAGTACCTTATAGTCTTTTTCCTTAGTTGAAAAAAATAACACTTTCCCTCAAATTGTTGTCATTTGCTTTTTAAGTGAGGGTGATATTTAATGAAGAATCCTTTTAAAATGATCTATCCTCAGATTCTGTAAACTCCCACAAAGTAAAAAGATAAAATTTTCATTATAATATCATCTCTGACAACCGGTAAGATTCATTAAAAGCCCAAAAACCAAAAAAGAGGTAATCCCACCAACACCACGCAGTGATTTCTCATTAGAGGAGATAGTGAAGTATTTCAACAAGGAGATTAATAGAAAGAATGTATGGATTCTTACCCTACCTCCTTGCTGATTTACATTATGCTATGTAGTTGAAACAACAGGGGAAAATGCAAAAGCTCTCATATGATTAATGCTGAAATACCAACCCTCTAGTTACTGTCGATTGTATATTCACAACAACACACTTGGGAAAATGGCTATAGAAGCACTTTCTATTCTGTTCTTTTTTGTCTTAAATCCTTTCTATCTGGGTCATTTCAGGGACTCAAAAGTTATTTTTTATGGTAAACACTGTTTCTCAGAAGATACAATTTTTTTTCAGAAAACCTTTCTCCTTCTAAAATTGTATATTCCATCTTCTTTGCTCTAATGTTGAGATTTCCTGGCCTAGCATAAAACACTAAGATTTAGGCAATGTTTATTTCACAGACTCATCAAAGAAACTTTTAGGGCTGGGAAGAAATCTTAAGGATTATCTAGCTCAACTCCCTCACTTTATAGACAAGAACACAGGGGTTGGGTTGCCCTGCCTGACTTCACCTTCTGCTTTGCCACATCTGATAGGGCAAAAGGAATTTTTTAAGGAGGAGAAAGCGTTACCAAGGTAACGACACAGTGTGTGGGAAAAATGGAAAGATGGATGACAGAGAAAGATGAACATCCTTCCTCTGTAAACAGATAAATGAACTAGAGGTCATGTCAGATGGGCAGAAACAAACAAACAAACAAAAATAATAAAAAGGGCCATTTTTTCTACCATTTTAGCAGCTTCAAGTTTCAGCTGAGTGAGAGAAGGACACTGCTGCATCCGCAGGAGGGAGAAGAAGGGAAATGTGATATGAATAGGCAGCCTGGCTCACTGCATCCCTTCCCCTCTGCACTTCCCCACCCCCACATGGCCTCTCTTCTGTGGGGGAGAGGTAGGGACACGATCCCCTGTTTTTTAGCCTCAAAATTCATAGATATAAAAGGTCTTTCCTCAGGGCCAATACTACTTCAAGCAGTAGACAAACTACTAATTGCCAAGGATTTTTAACATGTTAAATATGCTGATTTACAAAGCATATTTACATAGAGCCACACACTGAGTCCTCTTGGATAACTGGTCCCATGTCATCTTCCTATTATTGTTGGTATTTAGTAATGCATACTGTTTTATTCCAACAGAAAAATTAGATAATGTGATCACTTTTAGGATATATCTTTGTTACAATCCTTATGTGTCCTTCTCTCCCTCTATTCCATCACCAAGATCCTATATTGTCTAGATTGAAGGAGTAGAGAAATAAATTGGAGAAATAATACCACCCTACATTTTTGGCAAACAATATATTTCACAGAATGTTCCAACACAACATCTCATTTTATCCTCACAAATAATCCTTTGAGGTAGTTACACTGGTATTATTCTCCATTTCACAGAATAAAAAATTGGATTCTATACACGACCAATAAGTAGACAGATTTGGGGTAGAAGGGCAGAATTATGGAACTGGAAGGCATCTAGTTCAGTTTTCTCAATTTGAAAATAGAATAACCGTGGTCTAGAGAGGTTAAACAGGTTACCCAAGGTCATATGCTTTAAGTTCAGTGTTGGGATGAGATGCCCATCTGCTGATTTCCAGCCTGCAGCTTTGTTGCCATGGTGCTCCCTTTTACAAACCAGTAAAGATGTGTTGGAGTAGGTGATGATATCCGTTAACTGATGTTAGGCCATACAGTTTTAATTTGCTCCTTCTCCACCCCATCTAAATGTTCAGACATCAGGACACATGAGAAATAATAAAAAGTGATCCTTGGGTGTGCAAGTTTAGTGGTCAAACTGACCCAGCACTATTCACTTGGTAGAAAAATAATTGAATAGTGCTGGAAAAGTTCTTTGGGAGAAAGAAACCTTTGGGAGTCAAGAAAGTAGTGGGAGCCAGGTATGGTGACTTGAGCTTGTAGTTCTAGCTACTTGGGAGGCTGAGGCAGGAGGATTGTTTTGTCTAGGAGTTCAAAGCTGCAGTGAGCTATAATTGCACCACTGTGCTCCAGCCTTGCAACAGAGTGAGACACTGTCTCAAAAGGAAAATAAAAATTTTATAAGGAGATGGTGATCAGTCATACAAGCACAAGGACCTCTTCCCCCACCATCTGGTCTGGCTTTGTAACATGTACAGTTTACAGCAAGAGAATAAATATAAAGCTCCGACAACAGAGGAGAACCCAAAGCCCCTCCTTCAACTTGCTTTCTGTCATGGAATCTACAGATTAGTGTCTCCTTAATACTGGATAAGAATCTCTGAACTTTTTCATTTCTCCTGTTTCTCATCCCTTTCCTGCCTTTTTCTACAATAATCTCCATTCTTTTCCTTTTCTCTCCCCTCAGCCTCTTTCTTCCATGTTATCTCATCTTTTTATATATGCTGTTCTATCTACAACATACTGAAAGTATAAACGAAAATAAAAACACAACATTTTCCAAACTGTTTTCTGTCCTGCTTGTTCTTCAAGGACCACATGAATTGTTCCGTCCTCAAAATCTTTCCTGCAGAAAGTATCCTTCCGTTTTTTTTCCATTTCCTCAATATTTACAGCATTTATGGTTTGTATCACTCATTTGGCACCTCCAGATGTAGCCTCTCACTATTTATCTGTTGATCTCTGTCCTGTTCCCCTAACAAGATGATGAAATCCTTTCTGAAAGGCAGAGACATATGTCTTCAGCATCTACCAGTGTGTTCTACACGGAGTCTGTTATGGTTGATCTTTAATATGAACCTGGTTTAGTTTTGAAGATCTCATGAGTGGTTTGAACTTAACAGCACCAGACACTATAGATATTTTATCATATCTGAGACAACATTCCCAATGTTCAAAATTACTTTCCAGTTGGGTATGCCCAAAAAAATCATTCAGGCAAGAGTTTTCATTTCAAATATTATAAACTCTATATAGCTGAACAATGTCAGGACAAGCAGTTACTATTTCCCTTCATATAGTTTAGGTAAGCTCTCTTCATAGAGGAGCAAGTTGCACCTTCTCATGCAAATAAAAAAATTATCATGGTTTAGGCAAGGCTTTCGTGATGATAATTATAGCAATTACTGGGCCCCTATTATGTACCAGGCACTGTCCTTAGCATCTAGTAATCGCATGAAATTCTGACAACTTTAATAAATACTATTATTTTCTGCATGTAAAGAAACTGGGCTTTGGAGTGTTTAACAACTGGCTCAAGATCACACAGCTAGTAATTTTGGAGCCAGTATTAAAAGTATTTAGCCTTACATATAATAGGAACTTTAATAAAATATGTAATTATGATGATAAAATACTTTCCTAAACCCCTCGCAGTTATGTCTTTTGTATTTTTATGTAGCTAGATATTTTGTTAGACTGTATATTGCCAAATACATAATCATATGAAGCAGTAACAATAACGTTAAATAATGTTACTTCAAATACAAAAGAAAAAAGTTTTGGCATAATACATAAAATTTTTATAACTAAAGCTTCTGGAACCTGGTACATACGTCCCCTAACTTGCTACAGCAAACCTATGAGGCAGGTATTACTGTATTATTATAATATACATGATATTTGCAATAATTTATAATAAAAAATTATAATGGAATCTAGTATCACTCGAAAGTTTTTTCACCTTTTGTCCATTTGTAGAAATCATAATAAAAATTATAATGGACTCTAGTATACCTGAAAAGTTTTCTAGTATACCTGAAAAGTTTTCCCACATTCTTTCCATTTGCAAATGTAAAAATATCATTTGATAACAGATCATTAAATATTGTATTTATATAAGATTTTAAATATTGAAAAAAGAAATAATAGTTGCAATCTCTTCAAATATATCTTTTCAAGCAGTTCATAAGGTATGGTTACATTTATGTCTGATAAATGCATTTTGTTCAATGAGAATTTGATGTAATTATTTTTAAAGTCTTGAAATGAATGCTCAAGGATTATTGATCTGAATCACATCAACTAATGGTTTAATCAACAGGTCACCTACAAACAGCAATATGAATTAATTTGATATACTGCTGTGCTTGCATTGCAAAATGATTTATTTCTTGCCCAGACATAATTATAAAACTGTAAGAGATGTTCAATCATACATTGAACTTTTCTAAGAATTTCATTAGACTTTGTTTTTTCACATTAATTGAAATGTTCTAGAGGATAACCTACATGGAACCAAATTTGAGTATAGCTGTGGTGCCTGTAAAACAAGGAGACTTAATCTTGTTAGTATAAATGCCATAAATTACTGGCTCAGGGACCTACAGTTGTGTTTTCATATGCCCAGAATCCATTTAGTAAATTCCCTTTGCCAATTCACTTAATGGCAGCACAGCACTCTCAAAAAATTAATTGTTAACCAGTCTGAAACATTAACAATTGATGTTATTATACCATTATCCTCATTTTATTGTAGAAAACCTTATTGCAATTTTATGGCCCTTTGATTAATGCAGTATTTCTTTTTTAATGCAGGCAAATGGTTTAACTATGGAATTATCTTCCTCGTCTTGATTTTGGATCTTAATATGTGGAAGAACCAAATATTTTATAAACCTCATGAATATGGGCAATATATCGGCCCAGGGCAGAAGATATATACAGTGAAAGACTCAGAAAGTTTAAAAGATTTGAACAGAACCAAGCTATCCTGGGAATGGAGGTCCAATCACACTAACCCTCGGACTAATAAAACATATGTTGAGGGAGACATGTTCTTACACAGCAGGTTCATAGGAGCCAGTCTTGATGTCAAGTGTCTGGCCTTTGTTCCAAGCCTGATAGCCTTTGTGTGGTTTGGATTCTTTATTTGGTTCTTTGGACGATTTTTGAAAAATGAACCACGCATGGAGAATCAAGACAAAACTTACACTCGCATGAAAAGAAAATCTCCATCAGAACATAGCAAAGACATGGGAATCACTCGAGAAAACACCCAGGCTTCAGTAGAAGACCCCTTGAATGACCCTTCTTTGGTTTGCATCAGGTCTGACTTCAATGAGATCGTCTACAAGTCTTCCCACCTAACCTCGGAAAACTTGAGCTCACAGTTGAACGAATCTACTAGTGCAACAGAAGCTGATCAAGACCCAACGACTTCTAAAAGTACACCTACGAACTAGACTCAGAGATAGACTTGGAGATAGCACAAAAAGCAACCTTGAGTGTAACTTTAAAAATTTAGTCTTTCCTTTTGTATATGTAAGGTTTACGTAGTGTTAGGTAAAAATATGAACAATGCCACAACGGTGCTCAACATGCTTTTTCTAGGATTCATTGTTTTCTATTTGTATTATAATACACGTGCCTACTGTATACTTAACAGTCCTCTAGAGATTGCTTTTCACAATTGCACAAGCTATTACTGACTTTACAGCATAGTAGAAGATTAGCTGATGACCCATGTATCTGATGTTCAACCATAGTGGTGCCTTGAGACATTAAACTGTTTTTAACTGTACCAGAAATGAAGTGTGGAACAGTTACCTAACCTATTTCACATGGGCGTTTTGTATACAACTATTTTGATCTACACTTGATGTCTGAGCAGAAAACAGAAATAGCTAAATGTGACTCAGGAAGTATCTCTTGGTTTCTTATTCAGCAGCAAGAGTTGGTGACTTTGACAACTGGACTGCAGAGAAACATGGTGATCACCTTTTAATTTTTATTGGCTGTCTGCCAAATATAAATACAGATGCAAAATTCAGTAATAGGAGCTCTATAACCCAACATGGGTCACTACTCATGAAATGTGACTTTCTCCCACCAGTAATTGAAATTAGGTGATAATACCTAATTATGTTTTCCTAATTAAAGATAAATTGCTACTTGATTAAAAATCCTGCCCTTCACCTTTGGGAACAAAGGTTAAGACACACAGTTGGGCGAACTCTCAAATTTATTGGCATTTACACAAAGCCCCAGACAACCAAGGAACTGAAGTTTTCATCATATGAGAGCAGCACATCCCACCATTTACAATATTCGTATATCTTTCTGCAAATATGGCTCTGGATAGTGAAAATTGAAAAACATATGCCAACCCTGAGCAAGGGAACTCCTCAAAAAATCATGCAGCGGAACCTTGTCAGGTAGAGAAGCCGTGCATGAAAGAATTTGTTTAATGTCTTGTTTTGCGTGTGTGTTTTTTGTTTTTGTTTTTTAAGAACTAAATATTGCACATTAATAAATAAGAATTATACAGCAGTGATTATGTGATGTAGTTTTTTGTTTAATTGTATCTTGGCTTAAGAAAAGTCCATTTACATGGGGTTTTTAAAGCTTGATGCCAGGCAAGTTAAGAAAAGGCACACTGCCAACTTGCTTTCAATTTTGTTCCATAAATTGTGGTTACGTTTCTTGAGGGGGTGAGGGAGATCACTTTTAAGGAAAAATTATTTTCCTGTCACACACTGACATAGCTGCATTTTTTCTTTATGATTTTTTAAGTCTCTCTTGTTTTGACCTATCTACTTTTAAGCTTGCAGCATACTGAATTTAGCATGCATAATAGAACTATGCATTTATCTGTCACTTGAGAGCCAGCTTTAATAAACATCTTTACTAAGCATTTGGAACCATGCCCCTGCTGTTACTTTTACCTTTAATAGCCATGCATGGTGCTACTTAGAATCATAAACATATCTGACACACACACACACACACACACACACACAAATGCAGAGATCAAGCTCACTATAGTAACCCATTGCCCATACTATCTAAAGGAACTTACCATGTTATGTAAGGTGGCAACACTAGCTATTACTAAGTTTTGGCAGCCTAGAACATTCAACTTTTAGCTCTGGGACATGTAAATAATAACACCTAGTACCACATTTTTATTTATTCTGAAAGTCATTGTCTTATAGAATGATGAAAGAAGTTGATTTAGAAAGTAGATGTTTATTATCAATATGCATGTCTTATAAAAATATTATTTGAGAATTTTTACATGGGTATTAATGGAAAATGTTTTAATGAGAAAATCTAATTAGCAGAAGTAAGACAGAAAAAAAATAACAAACCTAGAACAACATGTTTATGTGTTTCTAGGGATTAGCTAGAAAAACTATTAAAAAAATGAAAATATATATTTAAATTTTCATAAATTTAGTAACAAATGGAATAATTTCCAAGGACATTTTAATAGTCAAACAAGACTTCAGCCTTCTAAGGCTTCCACTGTTGAATTGTATATACTGATAGTGACCTTTTCTTACCTACATATGGATCTAGTTTCTTCTTTTGCTGCCTCTTTTGGGTATTGCATTTATACCAAGTAAAGATACTAAAATGAAATAAAGTAAAAATTAAATCCATTCACATTCAGTCTTGAATCCTGAGTCATACCAATAGACTGAGACTCTACAGAGCTTTTTGAATACCAAAACTTTTAAACTATTAAGGACATTTTAAAAAGAGATGTGTAGCAATCTCAGAAATTGAGGTTAAAAAAAAAGGATTTAAAAAATTACTAAGCACAGATTCTAAAGAAAGCTTAACAAATGTGATGTCTTAATTGCAGTGATGCTTAAGTACTATAAACAATTATATTTCTACTGTTCAGTAATTACAGTACTTTCTTCCACATAGTGCAGAATTTGAACTAATTTGACATAATTTTAGTATCCTACATTTATAAAGTACTTCATTAGTAGTTTAAATGGAAAATTAAATAAACACTATGAATTTGTGCCTGATAATATACACTTAGACATAAATCTCATCACCACATGTCTATTTGTATTGTATAATCATAATTAGTTACCCCATTTTCTCCCCATGGTAGCTACTTATGTTACCTTATCTTTTAGCATAGCTGAGATCACCAGCAAATTCTATTTAAAATGTTAAGAATTATTTCTTCTCCATCTGCCCTAAGAGTCAACCAGGTACAATTTTTTTTTTATTTTTGTAGTATCAGATTTCACACAAGTAATGTCCAAAAACACTGCACCACTGGCTGACAGTATGGTGGAAAGAAGTCCAACACAGGCATTCAGATTTGAAGGAGGGAGTCAATACATGGCAGCTCACCACTGGGCTCCGTAAGCAATTTTATCACATTATTTGGCTTCCCCATGGGTCACCAACACAGCCCAATATGAAATATGAGAAAGACAATGCTAATAAATCCTAATTGTCTCTATAACTGATAATTCAGGAGGCCAACTGGATTATCTGACATTCAGCTAAGACCTCAGTACCCTGCCATTGTTTCTCATCTGCCTTCACTCTGAACTAACCCTTATTTTAAATTTCAACTCATGCTTAGGCAGCTACAAGTAGGGTATTATGCTTATATTGGTTTTTCCCTCTGAGACTGACTTGGCTCACTACTCTATCTGGCCTGATTTCTTCGAGCTTTGTCCCTCAGAACCCAACTCTGACCTATTAGCCAGCCTGTACCTTTAAGACAGCAAGAGCAACTCAATTAATTCTGCAGCAGATAAACTGGCACTTTCCTCATTTATCCCCATTTAGACGTTTAAACATGTTTGTGTGCATAGAGTTGTAATTAGTGAGTATAAATATAGGTAACAGAGTCAAGCTCAGAAACGTTTGGGTTGCTTCCATTTAGACTGGCCTAGAACTGTCTTACTTGAACAACTAGGGAAGTTTAGATGTAGTATTTATAACTCACAAGTCACTCTTGTTGAAGAAACTAGAAAAAGAGGTGGATTTATAATGAAAAGAGAAGGTTAGGCAGATGGTGGAGAACAAGTGGAGGTTTCAGCAATGAAATCTTAGAAATAAAAACAGCAATTTTACTTTAAACAGGCTTTAAAACTGCAGGGAGAGAATAGAAGCCTCTATGAAAGGAACTTTACCATAAAATTCTCATTAGGCTAGTACTCTTATGTGTTGTGTAGAGGACTCAAAAGTTATGTTCAACATAGCTGACTGAGGGTATTACATAAAAGGCTGGTTGGTTGGTTGGTTGTTTTGCTGGTTAGCTGGCTTTTTTTTTTTATTATTATACTTTAAGTTTTAGGGTACATGTGCACAATGTGCAGGTTAGTTACATATGTATACATGTGCCATGTTGGTGTGCTGCACCCATTAACTCATCATTTAACATTAGGCATATCTCCTAATGCTATCCCTCCCCCCTCCCCCTCCCCCACGACAGGCCCCGGGGTGTGATGTTCCCCTTCCTGTGTCCATGTGTTCTCATTGTTCAATTCCCACCTATGAGTGAGAACATGCGGCTTCTTAAACATTCTAGCATTGAACTTACTCTAAGTCTGCCCCAGGGAGCATGATGAGACCTGGGAGGGGAGAAATGTTACTGTGAAAGAAACTACAGTAGGCAACATGAGAAGAGAAAGAAAAATCACATCAATTTAGAGAGACTGGAACATCCTTGATGGAAGAACAAACATCAGGGCAAATTTGGCTTGTAAGCATATTATCAGCATATAAAAGCTGATATCCTGTAAATGAAAATATCTTCCAGGTACTTTCTCCTAGAGAGAGATTCTGAAAAAATTTAATGAGAAACAAAATTGGAAAGTATTACTAATTTAATATGTATAAACTACTACTGATAATATTTTAATTTAGTGTGAGGTATCAATTATTTTAGTGAATATAAAACATATATTTCACAGGTTTATATATCTACTTCCAACATAAGCTCTCCTAAGGTCTAAATTCCTTAATACCAACTGTACTATTGGGCTTTTTAAGGACTTACATAACTGAGAAAGACCACGATAATTTATAATTGAGAATCACAGTAACAAAACAAATTTATAGATACTCCTTGCTCTAATAAACTTTTTCACCCTATCCAGATCTTTGCTTAATTCTCATATTAATGATACCACCATTTTGAATATTTTCTATGTGAAAATAAATATTCCATTCAATACTCACATTAACCTTAACAATTGAAGCTAAGTAGGGTTAATTTCACTATACAGATGGTGAACCTCAGGCTTAGAGAGGTTTTTTTGACTTGCCCAAGGACTGAAAGCTAGCCAAATGCAAAGTCAAGATTGGAATTCAGGCTTGTCTGACTCCAGTTTTCCATCACAAACATCTATAAACACCCATCAAAACCAGAGTATCTGTATCAAATGGGATCTTTGGTAAGGATAACCTGGGAAATGGTTGTAAAGCCATAAATATGCTTAACTTCTAGCAATTCTTACCGCTCAAGAATCTAAGTTAAATATTAATTTTTAATAGCTTCCTGGATATAATTTACAATTTAAAGCATATGATTGAAACAGATAAGGTCAAATTAAATGGCAAACGCAGTCAGTTCATTGCCCCGTGTTTTGATTTAAGCTACATTTTTAAAACCACAACACAGATTTGTCTCAATGCAATTCCTAGCACTGGAATTTGTTTCTTTTGTCATTTCACTTTCTTTGGGGAAGGGAGACTGGAGCTCTGCATGTTTTGAACACATCCCCAGGAGAATGTTAGAGGAAGAACTGGTAGTTATGAATATTAAAACAAGGGAAAAAAAGATTAGCTAATGGCCAGTTCTAGGAAGCATAATTTGAATATGGGCTCTAGAGACAACCATATTTTGAAAACCATATTTTGAAATGATGACTCCAAATTTATTATTTTTAAGAATCCTTATCCAGGTATCAAGACTGGCCATGAAGATGTTTCCCTTGACGTGATGAGCCCTATTCTCATCCCTGGAATGGAAATTCTTCACAGGGTTTTGAAGAGGACCAAAGAAGACTGTATATATGTGAAAGCATGCAGGTAGCTGCAACAAGTCATGCAGATGTGAGGTGAATATGACAGGCATGGGCTCCAGTCCCCTCTAGTGCCCAGCTTTCGACAGAACCCCCTCGGCTTCTTCCAAGTTGATGCTGCCATTAAACATGGTTAGGCCATTTGCTCCCAATTTTCTGTCCCTGTTGGTTGCTTTGAACTCTACAAGCTGCAATGTAATCCCTTTTCACTTGTAACAGAAGTTCAGATCCCTTAGTTTAAAGCAAGCAGCTATATTGTCTGAAATCAATGGTCATAATCCCTTGGAGCTGCTGGGCCAAACTTATTCCTCAAGGTTTCCTAGGCTCTAGAGTTCTAAATTATTTCCTTCTTTTTATGATTTCTTTACTAGCTTCTCTTATCAGGACACTCTCATCTTGCCAGTAATCCACCACCTTTCATAAATCCTGAAGTGAAAGTGCTTGTGTCTTCAGCATTTAAAGAAAGCTGACACATGCACCTGAGCCCCTGCACTTTAGGATCTTCCAGCTGTATTTGGATGCAGTTGAGGTAGCCACTTCTGAATTGGGATGTCACTCTAGCCTTGCCTTTTAGAAAGCTCACCTTGGCAGCCTGTGGAATCAGGGCAACACTTCAGCCAAGCCACAGTGCTTTGTAGAATAAAATTTTAAAACAGTGTCAGGGTTTTCCATTCACCATATAGACTTATTTGCTTTGAATACATCATTTTATCTGGATAGCAGTTGACTTCAACCAAACCACACTAGAAAATATCTGCATTTAAAAACAGTTACTCTTGACTGAAACAAAATGTGTAAGATGAGACGAAGAGCAATGGCCATATCAGGAAAGATAACTCTAACAATTACTCTTCAAGCTTGATAACCATGAAATTACTATAAAATTATATTTGAACAAATTATAATGTTTTTGCATTTGAAGCACAACATGTTGAACTTCAAATACAGTAGAAAACTCAGAGGCTCTGTCATTTACATATCCAAATGGTCTCCAAAATGAATAGATTTTATTTACTTCTGTCTCCTATAATTGGTCCACTATCCTATTCCCCATCATTATCACTACTGCCATGCTGCAATCTCATATTCTATTCCGAAGATGACTGCAATTAATCTTAATTGGTCTTCCTGGCTCTCACCTTTTCCAGTGCTATCTATTCTCCACACTTGTACCAGAATAATATTTCTGAAGTGTAAATCCGATTGTAACACTTCACACTTTCAGTGGCCAGTTATTGCCCAGCAGTGGTTTTCAAAAGTATTGTGTACAAGTCCAAAATCCCACTGGCTTAACACAATAAAAATCAATTCCTTGCTCATATGGCCACTGAACTGGGTGTTCACTGGGTAGCCTTACATACAATGACTCAGGGACTCAGACATGTTTCAGCAAGAGGTTCTTTGACTTTCTAGGGTCTTACAGTCTTCAGCATATTCAGCAGGCTGGTGATGAAGGAGAGCAGGTGAGGAAGATGCTGTAAGAATTTTCAGGAATAGACTTGGAAGTGGCATGTATCACTTCTTGCATTCCATTGGCCAGAACTCAGTTACAGCCTCTGCCTAGCTGCAAGGAATGCTAGGAAATGCTGTTCAGCTCTATGCCCAAAAAGGACATGGAACAAGTTTCGGGAGTTTCTGGTCAGAAGAGCATTTGCAAAATATGCCCAGCCATGTCTCACACTTGGAAGTACATTCAGTGCGTTTGGGATGGAGCTAGAGCTGAGCTGAGTTTTTAAAGTTCCGTAGGTGATTCTCTTACAAACATCAATTTGAGAACCACTAATAAAATGCATATTACTGCCTGGCACTCAAGACTGTATGCCAGCTTCTCTGGTTTTCTCTCCCCTGTCCAGTGACTTCTAACCCTGCAGCCATGTTGAACTACTGACAGCTCTCCTTTGCATCACTTGTACCACTCAACTCTGCTTTTGCTCAGTGTCTTCTGTTTGGAATCTGCTTTTCCACCATAACCAGCAAGACCAATTCAAATATCATCTCTTTTATTAAGTCTTTCTTCATCTTCCAAAATAAAATGTACTGCCCCTCTATTGTGTTCCTATATGACCTACCTTTTATCTATTATAGTATCTTTAGCATTTCTTCCACTATATGTTTATATATCTGTGTCTCCTATTAGATTATAAACATTTTGATCCTGCCTATAATGATGACTTGGTGTGGGGGGGAGGAATTAATTATACATTAATTAGCTTTATAGTTTCTGACTCAATAAAATTTGACTGAATAACTACATATTAAGTGAAATAATGTACTTAGAATTGATTTATTTAGGCCGGGTGCGGTGGCTCAAGCCTGTAATCCCAGCAATTTGGGATGCCGAGGCAGGCAGATCACTTAAGGTCAGGAGTTCGAGACCAGCCTAGCCAACATGGTGAAACTCTGTCTCTACTAAAAATATAAAAATTAGCCTGGTGTGGTGGCGGGCACCTGTAATCCCAGATACTCAGGAGGCTGAGGCAGGAGAATCACTTGAACCAGGGAGGCGGAGGTTGCAGTGAGCCAAGATTGTGCCTTTGCACTCCAGCCTGGGCAACAGAGTGAGACTCCAAAAAAAAAAAAAAAAGAAAGAAAAGAAAAAGAATTGACTCATTTGTGTAGCATAATATTCTCAAATTATCTGATCCTCTCCATGATAGAGGACTCCATGACTCTGCCAGTCAAATCCTTTCAGTTAAGAGGGAGGCAGGATTATTTCTTACATTCAATATGGGAAATGAGGGGTAAGAATAGAAAATTTAAAAAATCCAATTTAAAGCAAGTATCCCAGTTGAGCCAGAAAAACTTGAACAAAACTATCAAGTAAGGGAGGCCCACGGTAGGGAGTGAGAGCAAACCAGGACAAAGCATGAGAGAGTTAAAACAAAGAGCAGCCAGTCAGAGGGGGCAGCTAGAAGTCCCCCGCACTAATTTCTGAAACAAGAGTGCAATATCCTCACCTGACTCTTCAGTTTCTTCTTCTACTAGAGCTTTTCATGAGTGAATTGACTGTGATTGATGGGAAGGCAGTTATGTGATGACTGACTCTGTATCTTGAGATGCCAGTCTTTTAAAAGAAAGGAAATATAATGTCCCCATTCTTTATGTTTTTCTACAGTTCATATCTCTAAGTGCAGACCCATAGCACTTAGTAAGTTTACAGGCAGGACCAGACAGAATGAAATTGAGATGATGAAACAGGTTTGCATTTTACATGTTGCTCTCTGAAAGCCACAACTGGAAAATAAACACAAGTCGGAAGCTCTAAAACTCAGACGAACTGTGATTATAGCTGTACTTTTATAACTTTTGTACTCTCAGAACTCCCTAGAAGCTTATTTACATGTTGAAAACATCAATTATTCCTCCCATTTGAAATACATAGTTCTTGTAATCAATTGCTTTGAGTCAATGTTTAGAATTATTCATGAAAGAGTTATATTTTAATGGCATTTGATGAGAACCAGCAGCAGCATCCATTAATTTGATTAGTTGTTTATGGGCTGGAAGAGAAGCCTGGCACCTAGCCCTAAGCAAATCAATAGTGTGAGGTCTAAGCGTCAGTATCCATCCAAGCCAGCCTTGCCAGCCAGGATTCTACACAGAGTGATAACAGTGGGGGGAGGGCAAAACGTTAGACAAGAAGTGTCTTACGGCCCCTCTTTCTGCCTGCTTGGCATTTTACCATCAGTTACCTCTTATCTAAAGGCAGTGAGTGTAAGCTGTTTTTCTACTCCACCCTACGCCAGCCCCATACCCTGTTGTCCTTTCTGAAGGACAGAGTAGAGGGATTTTTGTGGGTGGTTGGTTTTTTTTGTTTGTTTTGGTTTGGTTTTTTTTTAAACCTAAGGACTTAAATATGTATCATCATCCAAGCCTGAAAACAAATAAATCTGGACATTGAAGAAAACAGGAGCAAGAGCCGGGGGCCCAATTCCGCTGCAGGTTCCTCTGTTTGAAAGGGTTGAGGAGTAGCTGCCAAAGAAGGCAGAAGAGCCCATGATGCAAGGGATCCAATATGGAGGGAAGTGTAGCAGCAGACACTGCTGGAGCTGGCAGGATGTTGTCATTGTTCCAGAGAAATCTGTCCAGTTTGAAGCAGGAAGCATTCCTGGGAGAAGCCAAAGGAAAGCCATACAGACAGCCCAAGCTGGGACGTCAACCAGTTTGCATTTTGTGATTGACCAGTCACTTGGCCTCCAATCAAATGGTCTTGGGTTTTGGGCAGGGTACCGGTAGAAAATGGACTGCAGACAAGAGACCAGGCTGTATTCTAGTCCCAACCACCAGACACACCATATGGGGGAAAGTAACACCTCAGTGCCCACCCCACCCCCACACAGGAGGAGCTGGCTCCTGAGAACAGACCTAACTGCTGGGGGCAGGCTACTGGGACACCGCTGGATTTTGGTAGGAGTCACTCAGTGATTGAACAAAGCCGAATCCACAGACCTAAGGATGCTCCTGCACAAAAACCAACTGAAATAACGCCAAAGAATAATGCTTTGCTAAGGCAGGGAGGATTGCATTTGTTTTTATAACAGTCTACCTTCAAAAAAAGGTAGTCCTTTCTATAGCTATAACTAAATCATTATTTGTGTCATTATGAGTTTTAAGTGTATCTTTCCCTCTAGTTATTTGTATGGCTCAATCCTGTATATCTAGTGCCTCTCTCAGGATATATGATAAATGTTTGTGAGGATGGATATGTTAATTAGCTTGATTTAATTATTCCACATTTGTATTACAAAATCATAGCATCATTTTGTACTCTATAAATACATACAACTATAACTTGTCTATTTACAATAAACTTTTTTTATAACAAGGATATGCTGAGATGGGAGAGGTGAGCAGGGTTCAGCTCATGCTTGGGCCTCATTGACCATGCTGAGAACTTTGTACTTTCTTCTGAAGATAGCAGGAAACCACTAAAGAATTTTAAGCAGAAAATGACATTATTAGGTATAGCATACTTAAAAAAATACTCTGACCAAGAAAAGATTTCAAGGCCCCATCAATACAATAAAATAATTAAATCAATTTTGGCTTGACTTTGGTGTCTCAAGATTCTCTCTCCACAACTGGATGAAATTACTCACCACCTGCTTGTGGGAGGATGGCACACCAAACTGGCTCCGGGGATTCTTTTTCCATGTACTTGCTCTAGGCAGCAGGGTCATGGTGACAGATGATGCTTGGGCTACCCAGCTGAAGGACCTCAGAAAAGGCTCTTGTAACTCAAGTCTTTATAAGGACAAAAAGGATTACCTGCAAATATTTCATTTCATATAATAAAGTGAAATATATTCTGTTCTTCAAAAAGTTAACCTAAGCCTAGACATAGGGAAGCAATAGGCAGATATATCTGGGTTTATATGTACAAATAATATACAAAAGTAGAAATGTACTCATAGTGTCCCAGTTCTAGCTCCTTAAATCAAAACAAAACAAAAGAAAAACTTCAGTTCTGCAAAGAGTTCTCACAAAACAGCAAGAATACCAATACAAACCCTCTTAATCACTTGTGGTAGACATGGAGATGTGCTGCCCCAGATCCCTTACAAAGCACTTTCCATTCAGCAGCAGGTGATATACTCAGTGAACAGCTTCCAGGTGTCAGCTCCTTTAGGGTCTGCCTCAGCTGTAGAGAGCCACCTTGCCCAGGGACACAGTCTCCCTGGAGCAACACAAATCCTGTCATGGAACTATGACATAAGGCCAGAAGAGCCACTGGATGATTAAGCTCCACAGGAAGGCCCAGGAGATGAACATTGACCGAGAACAAATAAATGTATTGGTAAGAAAGGCAATGGCATAATCTAAACGTAGACAACCACATACTCAACCGAATAGTAGGTCCAATCACAGCTGCTGTGCCAGATGCAGTATTTTTGTTAGAACAGTGGTAGCTCTAGCAACCACCAGAGCTAGAGAGGGCCACAGCTGATGGTGAGAAAGGTTGCTATTTACTTGACTTATAGCAATGGAGTTGATAACACCCCAAAACAATTGAGGCCATGTGGTGGTGCTTGAATAATGAAATCCAGGGTGTAATGATTAATTGTGATTCCTGGCAAGGTTAGAGTGGCTTCCAGTGGGTCAGATCTATAGAAAATATAGGAGACCTGTCTTTACAGGCAAAGTAAATGGGCAGTGGACTAGGGTAATACTCAGCCTGCTGCAGCAAAAGAAATTAAGTACAGAGGTTCAGCAGACTAAGCATAATCACCCGAATAAATCATTACCCTTGTTCAGTTTCTAGACCTGAGCCAATTTAAGACCTGAAGCCCGTTGATCAAAGAGAGAACTGGGTCCTCAGGAAGAAAGATCCTAAAACACCATAGCATGTACTATGGCAATGATTCTACCAAACTTCCACATTTTACACACTTACCTGAATAAATGGCTATAGATCCATTTGGAGGAAAGTTTGGGAAGTATAAGGACATGGTGCCTGCATCTGATGAGAGACTTCTGTCTGTGCCATAACATGGCAGAGGGCATTACATCGTGAGAGGGCAAGAACGTGTCAGCTCAGGTCTTTCTTCCTCTTCCTATAAAGCCATCAGGGTTCCATCATAGGGCTCTACCTTGATGACCTTGTCTAGTCCTAATAACCTCCAAAGGCCACACCTCCAATCAACATATGAATTTCAGGATTAAGTTTCAACATATTAAATTTGGGGATGTGTTCAAACTACAACAGTGTCATAATAGTCTGTTGTTTTATTGAGGAGCACTCAGAAACCAAGTTATAAATGGAGTCCTGGCCAAAATCCGGCTTGCAATAAGTTCACTGGATCCATGGACCTGCCCTGTAGTCATTTCTCCCATCCCTGAATGTATAGTTGAGATTGACACACTTAATACTTGAAGTAAGCTCCACATTTTGTCCTTGGCCTATAGACTGAACGCTATCAAAGTGAAGAAGGCCAAGCAGAAGTCTCTAAAACCAATCATCTATGCCCAGCCAAGATAGAAAATTAAAAAATACTGCACCAGAGTGCAGAAGAGTGGAAATTAATGCCACTCTAGATCCCAGGGTAGTCATCCTTATCATATATCTGCTTATTTTACCAGTCTGACCTCTGGAAAAAGCAGGTGGGTCCTGAAGGTAGGATATTACCACAAATTCAACCAAATTATAGTTCCAACCACAGCAGCTGTGCCAATTTCAATATTTTTGCTAGAGCAGAATAATATGTCCTCAAGTACAGCATATGCAGTGATTAACTTATCAGATAAATTATTTTCTATCTTAATCAAAAAAGAGTATTGGAAACCACTGGCATTTACATGAATCAGGCAAAAATATACATGTATAGTTTTACCCAAGGATAACTTTCCTACTGCAGTCACAACATAGTCCAAAGAAATCTGGACCATGTAGACATCCTAGGGAACTTCACATTGATCAATATCATCAATGATACTATAGTTATAGGGGCAAATAAGCAAGAGATAGCTAGCATACAGAAAGTCTTGGTAGTAGATATGTGCCCAACAGGGTAGGATATGGACCCTGAGAAAATTGTGAGGCCTGAAACATTTATAAAATTTCAGGGGCCCCTGTGGTCAGTAACATGCTGACATCCCTTCCAAATTAGTGTACCTTGCACTTCCCACCACCAAAAAGTAAAATAAAATAAAAAGAAACATAATGCCTAATGAGCTACTGTATTAGTTCATTTTCATGCTGCTGATAAAGACATACCAAAGACTGGGCAATTTACAAAAAAAAAGAGGTTTAATGGACTCACAGTTCCACGTGGCTGGGGAGGCCTCACAATCATGGCAGAAGGTGAAAGGCACATCTCACATGGTGGCAGATAAGAGAAGAGAACTTGTGCAGGGAAACTCCCCTTTTTAAAACCATCAGATCTCATAAGACTTGTTCACTATCATGAGAACAGCACTGGAAAGACCTGCCTCCATGATTCAATTACCTCCCACCAGGTCCCTCCCACAGCACATGGGAATTCAAGATGAGATTTGGGTGGGGACACAGCCAAACCATATCACCTACATTACACACAAAAAATACTTCTCCAGTTGATACACTGGGCAATGGGAAAGGCTTCCAGGTTTTAGTGGGATTGTTAAATCTAGAACAGAAGAGGACTCTACAGCAAGTCCAAGAAGCACAGCAAGCAACTCTGCCACCACTTGGGCCATAGACAGGTAAACCCAATGGTGTTGGAGGTGTCAGTGCTGAGAAAAGAGGCCAGGTGGATCCTGTGTCATGCCGCAGTGGGAGATCACAACAGAAGTGTCTGGGTTTCTGAAGCAAGGCCATACAATCTACAGCAGGTAATTACATGTTTTTTGAAAAACAACTTCTGACATAGTACTGGCCCCTGCTAGAGATGGGGTACCTTACCATGGCACAACACATGACCATACAATTCAATTGCTCATCATGGGCTGGGTCCTATCAGTCCTAGTCATAAGGTTGGGCAGGACCAGCAATAGTTCATCATAAGATGGAAGTGGTATATCCAGCATCAATCACAAGCAGGACCAGAGAAGACAAGTAAGCTGCATAAGCAGGTAGTCCAAGTCCAGGCACCCAGAGCTTCCCCCTTTATTATAATAGCATTCCTTTTTCAACTCACACCTCTGAACATATGCTGGTCACCAACTGACCAACTACTAGAAAGGAAAAAAATTAACCTTGGTTTATGGATGTTTTGGCTTGGTAGGCAGACATCAACAGAAAATGGACAGCAACCATAGCATATTCAGGGATGACATTGAAAAACATTGAAAAGGGATATTCTTCCCAATGATCAATGCTTTGGTTTGTTTACCTGGTCATATCCTTTGTGTGGAGAGAAAAGTAACCCAAAGTTGGAATATATATGAATTTATGGACTGTGACATGTGGCCTAGTTGGCTGGTCAGGGGTTGTGGAAGAATATGGATGGACATAAGCGAGTGATCACAAAATATGAAGATCTTTACAACACATGTTAATGCCTGCAAGAAAGCATTCACTATAAAGAGGAATTAAACAACCAACAGACAAAATGACTCAGCAGTGGATATCAATATCTGTCATCAGAAAATGCTAAGGCTGAGTCATAATAGCAAAAAATTAACTAGGAACAAACTACAATCAGCAAGCTAGACTGTCAGCCCCTACATGAAGAAACCAGAGCAGCCCACTAAAGACGTATCATGTTGTGAAAGATGGTTTGTCTGTTATAATCCAGAGAGATTTTTCCGCAAAATAGGTTAATTTGTGCTCATTAAGACAGCAAAAACAATCTGTCAACCTGACCCTCTCCACTATCTTTCTGGGAGCCTTGGGGCTGTCCAGAAGCTATGGGGAGAACTGCCTGCTTGACAGCTGGTTAGAATACTTCCACAAGATGCTGCCATGAATAGGAATTTTTAAATAAGTGCGGTGAGGTTTTTTTCTCATTCTGCCTAGGTATTCAAAGACCATCTAAGGATATTGGAATGATTTTTAAAAGCTTACATTAATTAAGGAATATTGGATCAGATGCCCTCTTGCATCCAAAAAGCATGTTTATTCTATCATCTTGGGACCAAAAAGCAAAATATAGAAGATTAGCAAAGGAAAAAGATAGCAAATCCACAGATGCAGTCCTACTTTAATTGTATTGTTAATAATTACCTTTGTTGAACAGATGCAGAAATATCTGATAATCCATGACAGATGGGAATTCATCTATTCTCGACTCATAAGGGCTGAAGTGGGTGTTCATTACTTGGTGACAAGAAAAGCTGTCTTCATCAGTATCTCTTCTGATGTGGTCAGTTTATGTTTGTCATCAGAAGAAAAGACAATAGGGGTTTCATGGGAGCCAGATCTGACACTGAATTGCAAAAATGCATGTCTCCATTGACAGATGAGGGAGAGCCCACCAGAGCATGCTTTCTGAGGTTTTCTTCTCCAAGTACTGGTAGATTTTGGAAATTTTATATTGTTTTGCAAAACAAACTTTCACACCAAATAGCAGTCACCACACTAAAACTGAGCAAAGACTGGCATACTTTGTCATTCTGAGAATCTGTAAACACAAATGCTTGTATACACACACACACCCCACACACACATACACACATACACAGAGTGAAACATTTAGCACATATAGTAAGGTGATGGCTAGGCTTTTCTGAGTATACAATGTTTTATTAGCAAAATAGTAACAAATCAAATGTAATGATAGTCCTTCCTGCATTATCCCATTAAACATGTCTCCTTGATATGATTATTGGCCACTTGGCAACCAAAACCATGCCTTATAAAGCTCTCTCTCTGTTTTAAACAGCCCCTGTAAAAATGCATGTTGATGGGTGAATAAAGGAAGGAGTAAAGGAATGAATGAATGGATAGATGGATGCATGAATACAACGTAAGTAGTATGATAGCTTTTCATAATACATGGCCTTATCACTTGTATTTTCTTAACTAATCTCTTAAAATTTGCTTTCCCATATTACCCAGAATCCAATAATACCTCCCTGAGGTGCTCTCATTTCAACTATTAACCCTGTGGATCACTCAATCCCATGGGCATTTAAGAGCAATTGTAAGTCCATCATTGTTATTGATTCCTTCATTGCCATACATGGTTACTGTTGGAAATTGGTCCCTTGTAGTCACATGGGTTGTTTGACACTGCTGACTAATCTCAAATTATGGGAGTTCACCATAGAGTTTCTGATAATATTGAACCTCAAAATAGGTGACAAAGGTCTCTCTTACTCTAAGGAGGCTTTTTGGCCCCCGTATGCCAATTTACTCACCTTTATATAGCAGGGGATGTTGACAGGGACCTCCCTTGTCAGGCTACCAAATGTTCTGCTCTTTCTTCCTCAAAGGAAATCAGCCTTACTTTTACCTAACTAGCAAGTACTATACTGCTCAACTGATTCCTGCCTGAATGCAGAAAACCTGAGGCAAGGTAAAATGTGAGTCTACCCAACGAAGAAAATACAAAAGCTAGTTCTTTTGCAAAAACAATTTAGAGTTCTCACTCACCCAATACTATCCCGCAATGGTCTCATTAACATATATTAAGTATGGTGTCCCAGCCCTTTGTTAAGCACCTCACATGCATTAACTCCTGTAATCCCCACACAATTTCCATGATAGGCACAATTCTTACCTCCTTTTTACAGAATGGAAAACTGTGGTCAAGTAATTTCTGGACCTTGGACTTGCAGAACCAGTTAAGGGTGAAACCAGATTCAAATAAAGAGCATCTAGCTTGTGTGACAGCCCTGTCCTGTGTTATCCATCCATGCTTTTTGCAAGCAGCAGAGTGGGCAGGCAGCAGAAGGCATGGAAGGGAGAGATCAAAGATAGGCTACTGGTGCAGGTCGGGTCATTCTGTCTTTTTTGCCATCATGATCCCTCACTATGGCTCTACAGACAGAATTATTTTTCATGTACCCTCTGAAGCTCTTCAATGAATTTAAGGTGAAGAAGTCTCAGTCTCACTGAATCAAATTGGATTACAGATATATTGCATACTCTCATTTTCTGCAACATTCTATAAGAATCAACACATTTAAAATCCATACATGTTGGAATATGTTGTTTCTCTGGCCAGTCTTTGTTCTGATATGCTCTTGCCTTATTGCTTGTTTAGAAAAACCAATTTTCTCAAATACAGAACCTAGGAAAAAAATTGCTGGTGGAATGGCCACTTTTGGCTTTTGCTGTGTTCTATTGGCAGAGGATTTTACATGGTGCCAAAGATAAGCAAAGAACAAGTAGATTTGAAAAGAGATTTTTTTTAATGGTCAAAAAATCTCCTATTATGGGTAGTTGTATATTTTTGTAGAATGTCAGGATTTACATAAGCAAATTTTTCTTCTTTCCTTGAAATCATTTCTCTTCTTGAATCCCAGATCTTGGGGTTACCGTGTATGCAACTTACTTTAAAATACTTCACCCTAGACAGAGTGATGTAAATATGTGCATGTTTGTTTAAAGTACACTCTAGGGAAGTCAGCTGTCCTAATAGGAACTCTCATTTCTTGGATGGTCAATTAGAAAGCTACCATCATATCAGAAAGGCGACACTCTATAAAGTACCTTCTATACTGTTCCAGCTATGTTGGCCTTGGATATGATATTGTTATGTAGTATAATGAATTTCAGAAACAAGACCTCCTTGGTGAAATTAATGATAGTTAAGATTTGAGGATACTTTAATGATACTTCTAATTCTTGCATAAGCCTGGAATAAGTGTTCTAACAAGCCCTTTGGTCCCACTTTAGAAAAGACACCCAGAGACCGGGTGCGGTGGCTTATGCCTGTAATCCCAGCACTTTGGGAGGCCGAGACGGGCGGATCACGAGGTCAGGAGATCGAGACCATCCTGGCTAACACGGTGAAACCCCGTCTCTACTAAAAATACAAAAAAATTAGCCAGGCATGGTGGTGGGCACCTGTAGTCCCAGCTACTCGGGAGGCTGAGGCAGGAGAATGGCATGAACCCAGGAGGAGGAGCTTGCAGTGAGCCAAGATCACGCCACTGCACTCCAGCCTGGGCGACAGAGTGAGACTCTGTCTCAAAAAAAAAATGAAAAGACACTCAAGGCTTGATCCCTAGAGGGCCCTCTGTGTCCAGCCACTGAATCAGAGGATCCAAGTTTCCCGATTGTTAATAAAAAGGTGCCTGAATCCTGCCTCTATTATTCAGTCAGCCTCAAATGAACATTTAATGTAAGCTTGGGTCAGTTACTTAAAGGACAGACAAATGGGATGTCAACAAGGTTACAAGACAGGTTGTATGCACTATTTTATGCCCACTTAGAAAATATTTAATAAATGTCTAAATGTGTGGCACAATTTGGTCTGAGAGCTGCTTTCATTATACATTCTATCCTTATTGCATAATAGCTAAACTTCATCACCTCAAATTTTTCGAGGCTACATTTATCTACAAAAGCACCTAAGATGGGTACACCTTCCAATAGACTTGAGTCTATTTATACTTGCTTATTGTCACCACTCATCCACTTACACAAACTAGAAAACTGAATCAACTTCAACATTACCCTATTTCTTTTTAACATGCAGGATCTCTCTCTTTCTCTCTGTCACCCAGGTTAAAGTGCAGTGCACAATCGTAGCTCATTGTAGCCTCAAACTCTTGGGCTCAAGTGATCCTCCTGCCTCAGCCTCCTAGGTAGATAAGTCTACAGGCAAATGCCAGTACACCCAGCTTATTTTTTTTTTAAGGACAGGGTCTCACTGTGTTGCCCAGGCCGGTCGCAAACTCCTGGCTTTAAGTGACCCTCCTACTTTGGCCTCCCAAAGTGCTGGGATTATAGGCATGAGCCACCGTGCTTGTAGTACACCTTTTTTTTTTTTTTTTTGGAAATAAATTGGACCATGCAGCAAATCTAAAACTTTCTAGTATACTTCAGATTCCCTCTTCTCTGCCTGCACTGCTGCTCCACAGATTAGCTTTTTGTTATCTATTACATGGACTGTTGCCACAGCCCCCAACTGTCTTTCACCTTAGTCTTTCCTTTCGCATTGCTGCCATAATATTTCTCAAGGGTAACCATGTCATCCACTGTTCAGAAACCTTCAATAACCATTCCCTCCTTTAATAACAGAATAAAGCAGAATTCCTGCAGTTGGAATTCAAGGACTGTCATAGCCGCAGTTTACTTTTTGGCTTCATCTCTTCCTCTTAGTTCTCCGACATTTGCCACACACATGCCAGTCATTGCCAAGGTCTTTGCTGTTGCTCCTGGGGCTTCCTCTGCCTAGAATGCACACCTTTCCTTCTGCATGCCTCAGAGCTTAATGTAAATGTCACCTTCTTCACTAATCTTTCCTGATCCCCTAAGTAGAAGTAATCCTTGCTGCTTCTATTACTACATGTCTCTAAATTTGATGCATATTATAATTAGATGTTTTATCCTATCTCCCCTAGTAAATTGTGTTTTGAAGGCATTGATCGTATATATCCTTCCTTTTATGTTCTTTACAGCACAATAGTATTCAGTTAATACTTTTGAATTGTACAGTATGCATACATACTCAGTCTAACTTAGTGGTTTCTTAAATGTCTACTCCAAGAGCAGTAGGATTCAAATTTAAGTGAATACGAGAACCGTGGTGGTTGTGGTGGTGGAGCAGGAGCAAAAGGGATTTATATTCAGATTCTGACACCCAACATCCTAAGATCTTGACTCAGTTCTAGGATGTGAACTTTTAAACACACATCCCTGGTAATCCTGAAACAGATGGTCCCAAGACCACATGCTGGTCTATGAGTCGATGGCAGAGCATGAACAGGGAAATACTAACGTGAGTTGGGAGGACTTGCTGGCACTGGGAAAGGAAGCTAGTAGGCAGAGCAAGTAGCTCTCTGGGTTCTGTGTCCTGGAATCATGCCAATCAACCCAAATTAGTGTCCTAGGGTTTCACTGTTTTTCAAACTGATCTACAAAAGCATTCATACTTTTGAACTACACTTAAAGAGCACCTGCAGGAATTCATCAATGGTGATTGTTTCCTTACTTTGAACATAACATACTTGAAGATGTCAAACAGAATGTAATATTTGAGCTGGGAAGTGGGAGATGGGGTGGAACGGTAGAAAGAAAGCCTAATAGAATCCTGTCTCTGAAGGCTAAAACAATTTGCAACAATCAGTGATAGTCCTTCTGTTATCACTAATTCAACTGATTAAATGCAATTGCAGGCTGGGCATGGTGGCTCACGCCTATAATCCCAGCACTTTGGGAGGCTGAGGCGGGTGGATCTTCTAATGTCAGGAATTCGAGACCAGCCTGGCCAACATGGCTAAACCCTGCCTCTACTAAAAATACAAAAAAAAAAAAAAAATTAACCAGGCATAGTCCCAGCTACTTAGAAGGCTGAAGCAGGAGAATTGCTTGAACCTGGGAGATGGAGGGTACAGTAAGCTGAGATCACGCCACTGCACTCCAGCCTGGGCAACAGAGCAAGACTCCATCTCAATAAACAAATAAATAAGTAAATAAGTAAATAAAGCAATTGCATTATACTAAACAAATGTTAAGTTGATCATCAAAATGTATAAAACACCTTCAGTTTCAGCTACAACATGTCAAAAGTTTGGAAGTCATTACTTCCATCCTTATAAGAAAAAGCCCAACATATTGAAAATCAATGACTTTCCTTCAATTCATCAGATAATTGAGTTCAGGGGAAAAACTGTGCCCCTCAAATTTAGAAAAATAGATGAACACATAGAGTTATGGCCGAACTCAGAGAATCATAGCCAAATACAGAGAATCACAGCTGAGATTAGCTTATCTGCTGCAGAAGCCACAAGAGCTATAAACTGGTAGAAACACTTTAATGATTATTTTGATGAATTGCTAGAGGCCGAGTGTAAACTGGCTTAGAGTAAGACTTCTTGGGCACCCAGTCCTAGAGGGGTTCTCACACTTTTCTGAGTTTTATCTCCAGGAATCCTCAGGTTCTCATGGTGAACAAGCCATGGAAATTAAAAACAAAAAAATTCTTATTTTTGGTAGGAGGAGGGGAAAATAAATCATTTTGAGAGAAACCCAGAACATGCTCTATGACAAAAGCCTAATCTCTAGGAGAAACAATTTTACCAAATGCTTATAACACCAGTGAGAAAGGTGTTTATCCAATCCCAGTTTCCTCCAGCCTTTCTATTTCACCTAAGGAGGAATAAACAAGTTTAGAAACACTGTAAAAGTCACAGTGCAGACACACAGACCCACTAAAACACTGAGATACCATCATAAAATTACAGAATATTTCTTCTCTTGTACCTTATCACCAACAGGGCTTCAGTATAATAAGAGTGGAGTGCTGCAAGACACAGATTCTATTTAAGGAGTAGCTCCTTGGGAAGCCAAATACAAGAGGGGAGACGTAAATGAGGAAAGTGAAGGCTTTGGCAACTACATCTGCCATAAACATAAAAATGGCCCAATCCCCAGCTGGATAAGCATAAAACCTTATATTAAAGCCCTATTTCCCTCAGTTCCTGTTGTTCAATACATGTCCAGATTTCGACAAAATACTATGAGTCATGCTAAAAGGCAAGAAGAAAAAATAGAACCTAATGAGATAAAGCAATATAATAACAAAATTCAGATATGACATAGGTTTGGGGATTATTAGACAGGAATTTTAAACATTATGATTATTATGTCAAAGTCTCTAGTATAAATGTAGACATGTAAGAACAGATGGGTTTGTAAGCAGAGAGACAGAAACTCTAATAAAGAGTGAACAGGAAATGCTAGTCAAAAACACTGTAATAGAAACGAAGAATGACTTTGATGGGCTCATCAACAGACTGATCAGGAGACTGATCAGGAGACTGGGCATGGGCAAAAAAAGAATCAGTGGACTTGAAAATGTGGTAACAGAAACTTCCAAACAGAGATACAAAGAGAAAATACAAAAGATAATAACAATTTTAAAAATAGAGCATCCAGGAACTGTGGGGCAATTTCAAAAGGTACAATATTCACGAACTTGGAATGACAAAAGAAAAAGAAGAAGGAGAGGAGAACAGAAGAAATATTAAAAGTAATCATGTCTGGGATTTTCAAAAGTTAGTGACAGACACCAAATCAAAATAAAGGAAGCTTAGAAAAACACCAAGCAGGATAAATATGAAATAATCAACACCTTGGCATATCACATTAAAACTGCAGAGAGAGAGAGAGAGAGGTTTTTTTAAAGCCAGAGGGAAAAAAAATACTCACCTCACCTATAGAAAAATAAAGATGAAAATTATATTGGACTTCTCCTCAGAAACCATGTAAATCAGAAGAGAGTGAAGTGAAATATTTAAAGTATTAAAAGAAAAACAATACCACCAGCCTAGAATGTTATACCCAACAAAATTATTTTCAAAAAAGGAAAAATAAAGGTTTTCTCAGATAAATAAAAACTGAAGTGGTTTATTGTAAATAGGCCTTCTCTGTAAGAAATATTAGAATTTCTTCAGAGAAAAGAAAAATTACGTAAGTCAGAATTTTGATCTACATAAAAAAGGAAGAGTGTCAGAGAAGGAATAAAGAGGAAATCAAATAAAATACTAAGAAAATGGAATTATATTGAATGCTCAATCAAAACCTGCCAGAGAAGGTAGAAAAAAGAGAGCAATATATTTTTAAATGCCACCAATATAAAACAGTTACACACATGGTAGTTATTAAACCAGTTAAATCACTGTATCGGTCTTATTTGGGCTACTATAACAAAATAGCATATACTGGATAGGTTAAACAGCAGAAATTTGTTTTCTCACAGTTTAGGAGTCTATAATTATATGCTTTCAACAAGAAACCCTTTGACACATACAAACACACATGCGTGCACACACACACACACATACATATATATAAAGGAATGGAATGCTGATGCTAATCAAGTGAATGCTAGAATACCTATATTAATTTCAGACAAACTTGACTTCAGAATAATGAAAATTATCAGGGATAAAGAAGGACATTACATAATAATAAAAGGACTAACTCTTCAAGAAGATATAGCAATCCCTAATGTGTATGCAGTGAACAAACAGGGCATCAAAATACATGAGGCAAAAGTTGATAGGGCTGAAAGGAGAAACAGATAAATTCACTCCTATGGCTGGAGAATCTCATACCTCTTTTTCAGTAATTGAAAATGATTCAGCAGGCAGAGAATCAATAAGGATATAATCAAAATAAACAATAACATCAATCAACTTGAACTAATTGACATGTGTAGAATATTTTTATGCTTCCCAAGCTCAAGTAGAACATTTAGCAAGATAGACTATATATGAGCTAAGTAAAATACAACTTAACATATTTAAAAGAATATAAATTATACAAAATATGTTCTCAATCACAATGAAATTAAATATCAATGACAGAAAGATAACTGAAAAATCCAAAAACACAAATACAACTCTAAAAAAGGGTCAAAAAGAGTCTCAGACATTTAAAAATATTTAGAAATACATAAAAATTAAAATACAATTTATCAAAATTTGTGGAATGTAGCAAAAGCAGAGCTTAAGGAAACAATAGCAGTAGCTGCACATATTAGAAAAGAAGAAATATTTATAATCAACAATGTAAGCTTACACCTTAGGAAACTATAGAAAAAATATAAATTTAAGCCCAAATCAAGCACAAAATAATAAAATAATAAAAACTAGAAAAGGAATTGATTTCATTGAAAACAGGGAATCAATAGAAAAAAATCAACAACAGCAAATTCTGGCTTTTGGAAAAGAAATATAAAATTGATAAACTGCTAGCCAGGTGTCTGAATCCACTTTGCTTCTACAACAGAATACTTGAGACTGGGTAAATTATAATGAACAGAAATTTATTTCGCACAGTTCAGGAGGCTGGGAAGTCTAAAATTGAGGGGCCAGATGATGGAAGGTAGAAGGGCAACACTGGACAAGATGCAGGGAGGGTAGACAAACTTCTCCCTTTTTAGCAAACTCACTCTGACATTAATTTAATAATGAAGGAAGAGCCCTTATGGCCTAATCACCTCTTAAAGGTCCTACCTCTTAACACTGTTATAATGGCAATTAAATTTCAACATAAATTTTGGAAGGGACAAAGATTCAAATCATAGTACCAGGCCAACAAAGGAAAGAAAAGAAATGATAAAAATTGCCAGTATTAGAAATGAAAGAGGAGTCATCATTTCTGATCTCATGGTCATCAAAAGGAGAATAAAAAGATATTATGAACAACTCTCTCTCCACAGATTTGATAACTTAGACGAAGTGGACCAATTTTTTAAAGACACAAGCTACCCAATTCATACAAGGAGGAAAAGATAATCTAAAAGAATCCACATCTCTGAAAGAAATTGAATCAATAATAAACTTCCAAAACAGAAAGTACCAGGGCCAGACAGTTTTACTAGTAAATTCTACCAAACATTCACAGAGAGAATACCAATTTTCTATAATATGATCCAGAAAATAGAAACAGAGGAAATTCTTTCTAACTTATTCTATAAATCTCGCATTACCCTAACAGCAAAACTACGTAAAGACATCACAAGAAAGAAAAACTACAGACCAATATCCCTCACAAACATATATATATAAATATTAACAGTCAACTCCAACAATGTATCAAAATAATTATACACCATGAGCAGGTGGGACTTATTACAGGTATGCAATGCTGGCTCAACATTAGAAAATCAATTAATGTAGTCCGCCACATAAATAGGCCAAAATAAATTATATGGGCAATTGATAAAGAAAAAGCATTTGACAAAATCTAACATATACTTAAAAATAAAATCTCTCAGCAACGTAAGATAAGAGGAGGACTTCCTCAACCTGATAAACAACATTTACAAAAAACCCTGAAACTACATAATGCTTGATATTAAGAAACTGACAGCTGTCCCCCTAAGATCAGGAACAAAGCAACTATATCCCCTCTTACCACCTCTCTTCAACATTGTACTGGAAGCCCAGCTATGCAATAAGACAAAAAAATTAAAAAGGGACTTAAAAGTTTACATTTGGTATACTGCAGCAGGCCAAGAGCTGTTTCTCAAAGGAGCATAGTTATCTTTATTAAGAACACCACCATTTATAATAGCACAAAAATAAACACTTAGGTATAAATCTAAGAAAACTCACATAGGATCTATATGTAGGAAGCTACAAAATTCTGATGAAAGATATCAAAGAAGATATAAGCAAATGGAGAGATATTCCATGTTCAAAGATTGGAAGACTCAATATTGTTAAGATGCCTATTCTTCCCAACTTGATATACAGACTCAACTCAGTCCCAATCAAAAGTCCAGCAAATTATGTTTTGTGGATGTCAACAAACTAATTTGGACTCTAGTTTGTGTGGAAAGGCAAAAGACCTAGAATTGCCAACACAATACTGAAGAGGAAGCACAAAGTTGGAGGGCTGACATTACTGAGCTTCCAGATCATGTAGTTATATACTTATAGTTATTATATAGTTAATCAAGCTTATTAGTGGAAAACACAGACACATAGATCAATGTAACAGAACAGAGAGCCAAGAAATATACCCACAAAAACAGCCAATCAATCTTTGACAAAGGAACAAAGGCAACCAAATGGAGAAAGGATAGCATTTTCAACAAATGGTGCTGGAAAGATTG
This sequence comes from Pan troglodytes, assembly GCF_028858775.2. NCBI lineage: Eukaryota > Metazoa > Chordata > Mammalia > Primates > Hominidae > Pan > Pan troglodytes. The sequence continues at coordinate 51,448,050 of NC_072408.2, read as the reverse complement.
GACATACTTATGCAAAAAAAAAATCTAGACACAGACCACATACCCTTCACAAAAGTAAATGAAAAATGAGTCATAAACTTACATGTAAAGTGAACAATTAAAAGTAAATATTTAATATTTATTAAAGAAAACAGAAGGATGTAGACCTTGGGTTTAGAGATAAGTTTTTAGACACAACACCAAAAACATGATTCATGAAAAAAAATTGATAAGTGAAACTCTGCTAAAATTAAAAACTTCTGTTTTGCTAAAGACACTGTTAAGAAAATAAAAAGATGAGCCACATACTGAGAGAAAATATTTGCAAAACATCTCTGATAAAGAACAGTTATGAAAACATATAAAGAACTCTTGATTTTTCAACTTTAATTTTAGGTTTGGGGTACACGTGAAGATTTTTTACATGGGTAAATTACATGTCACTTTGGTTTGGGATACAAATGATTTCATCCTTCAGGTAGTGAGTATAGTGCATAATAGGTGATTTTTTGATCGTCACCCTCCTTCCACTCTCCATCCTCAAGTAGGCCCCAGTGTCTATTGTTCCCCTCTTTGTGTGCAGGTGTACTCAACGTTTAGCTCCCACCTACAAGTGAGAACATGTAGTATTTGGTTTTCTGTCTCTTCATAAGTTTACTTAGGACAATGGCTTCCTGCTCCATCCATGTTGCTGCAAAGGACATGATCTCATTTTTTTTGTGTCTGCATAGCATTCTATGCTGTATATGTACCACATTTTCTTTATTTAGTTCACCGTTGATGGTCATCTATGTTGATTCCACCTTTTTTGCTATTGTTTATTGTTATTTTTTGCTATTATTTATTGCTACAATAAACTACTATAGCAATCAATAATACTGCTACAATACAATAAATAGGCATGCATGTGTCTTTATAATGAATAATTTATATTCCTTTGAGTATATACCAGGTAGTGGAATTGCTGGGTTGAATGGTAGTTCTGTTTTTAGTTCTTTTGAGAAATCTTCAAACTGCTTTTCCTGGTGGCTGAACTCATTTACATTCCCACCAGCAGTATATAAGTGTTCCCTTTTCTCCGTAGCCTCACCAAAATCTGCTGTATTTTGATATTTTAATAATTGCCTTTCTGGCCATTATGAGTTGTTGTCTCATTGTGGTTTTTATTTGCATTTCTCTGATTAGTGATGTTGAACATTTTAAAATAGACTCGTTGGCTGTTTTTGTATCAGTGTCATGCTGTTTTGGTTACTGTATCCTTATAGTATAGTTTGAAGTCAGTAGTTTGATATCTCTGGCTTTGTTCTTTTTGCTTAGGATTGCTTTGGCTATTTGGGCTCTTTTTTGGTTCTTTATAAATTTTAGAAGATTTTTCTAATTCTGTGGAAAATGACACTAACGGTTTGATAGAAATAGTACTGAATCCGTAAATAGCTATGGGCAATATGGCCATTTTAACAATATTGATTCTTTCTATCCATGAGAGTGGAATGTTTTTCCATTTGTTTGTGTAATGTCTGATTTATTGCAGCAGTGTTTTGTAATTCTCCTTGTAGACATCTTACACCTCCCTGGCAAGCTGTATTCCTAAGTATTTTGTTCTTTTTGTGGATATTGTAAATGGGATTTTGTTCCTGATTTGGCTTTCAGCTTGGATGTTATTGGCATATATAAATGCCAAAATACCCATTTTTGATCATATCCTTTGCAGGGACATGGGTGAAGCTGGAAACCATCATCCTCAGCAAATTAACACAGAAACAGAAAACCAAACACTGCATGTTCTTAATCATAAGGGGGAGTTGAACAATGAGAACACACGGATACGGGGAAGGGCACATCACACACTGGGGCCTGTCGGGAGGGTTGGGGGAAAGGGGAAGGAGAGCATTAGAACAAATACCTAATGCATGTGGGGCTCAAAACCTAGATGACAGGTTGACAGGTGCAGCAAGCCACCCTGGCACATATATACCGATGTAACAAACTTGCATGTTCAGTACATGTATCCCAGAACTTAAAGTAAAATAAAATTAAAAAGAAAGAAAAAGAAATGCTACTCATTGCTTTTTATATCCTGAAAGTTTACTGAAGTTGTTTGTCATTTCTAGGAGGCTTCGGGTACAGATTATGGGGTTTTCAAGGTACAGAATTATATTGTCTGCAAATGGAGATGGTTTGACTTCCTCTCTTCCTATTTGGATGTCTTTTATTTCTTTCTCTTATCTGATTGCTCTTGCTAGGACTTCCAGGACTATGGTGAACAGGAGTGGTGAGAATGAGTATCCTTGGTTTCTCCCAGTTCTCAAGGGAAATTCTTCCAGCTTTTGCCTGTTCAGTGTTATGTGGGCTGTGTGTTTGTCATACATAGCTTTTATTTGAGGTATGTTTCTTCAATGCCCAGTTTGCTAAGGGTTTTTAACATGAAGACATGGTGAATTTTATCGAAAGTTTTTTCTACATCTATTGAGATGATCATGGGGTTTTAAATATTAGTTGTTTATGTGATCAGTCACATTTATTGATTTGCGTATGTTGAACCAACCTTGCGTCACAGGAATAAAGTCTACTTGATCGTAGTGAATTATCTTTTTGATGCGCTGCTGGGTTAGGTTTGATAGTATTTTGTTGATGATTTTTGTGCCTATGTTTATTTGGGATATTGACCTGAAGTTTTCTTTTTTCATGTGTCTTTGCCAGGTTTTGGTATCAGAGCAATACTGGCTTCATAGAATGAGTTAGGGAGGAGTCTCTCCTCCTTGATTCCTTGGAATAATTTCAGTAGTATTGTTACCAGCTCTTTATATGTCTGGTAGAATTCAGCTGTGAATCCATCTGGTTCAGGGTTTTTTTCTGGTTGGTAGGTTTCTCATTACTGATTCAATTTCAGAACTTGCTATTGGTTTGGATTTCTTTCTCCTTAGTTCAATCTTGGGAGGTGATATGTTTCCAGGAATTTATCCATTTCTTCTAGTCTTTCTCGTTTGTGTGCACAGAAGTGTTCATAATAGTCTGTGAAGGACTTTTGTATTTATGTGGGTTGGTGGTAATATCCGCTTTGTCATTTCTAATTGTGTTTTTTTTTTAACTTTTATTTTAGGTTCAGGGCTACATGTGCAGGTTTGTTATATAGGTAAATTGTGTGTTGCAGGGGTTTGGTATACAGATTATTTTGTCATCCAGGTATAGGCATAATTATGCACTTGATAGGTAGTTTTTCAATCCTCTCCCTCCTCCCAGCCTCCACCCTCAAATAGGTCCAGTGTCTGTTGTTCCCTTCTTTGTGTCCATATGTACTCAAAATTTAGCTCCCACTTATAAAACAGAACATGTGGTATTTGATATTCTGTGCTAGTTTGCTTAGAATAATGGCCTCCAACTCTATTCATGTTGCTGCAAAGGACATGATCTTGTTCTTTTTATGGCTGCATAATATTCCATGGTGTATATGTATCACATTTTCTTTATCTAGTCCACCGCTGAAAGGCATCAAAGTTGACTCCACATCTCTACTGTTGTGAATAGTGCTGTGATGAACCTACGTATGCATGTGTCCTTATGGTAGAATAATTTATATTCTTTTGGGTATATACCCAATAATGGGATAGTTGGGTCAAATGGTAATTCTGATTTAATTTATTTGAGAAATCACCAAACTGTTTTCCCCAATGGCTGAACTAATTTACATTTACACCAGTAGTGTAAAAGTGTTCCCTTTTTTCAACAACCTCACCAACATTTGTTAATTTTTTGAGTTCTTAATAATAGCCATTCTCGTGTGTGAGATGGTATTTCACTGCGGTTTTGATTTGCATTTCTCTAATGATTAGAGATGTTGAGTATTTTTCCACAGGTTCATTGGCCATCTGTATGCCTTCTTCTGAAAAGTGTCTGTTCATACCCTTTGCCCACTAGGTCAATCTTATTTATTCTTTCAAATAAACAACTTTTGGACCCGTTGATCTTTTGTATAGATTTTCATGTCTCAATTTTGTTCAATTCAACTCTGATTTTTGTTATTTATTTTCTTCTGTTAGCTTTGGGAGTTGGTTTACTCTTGTTTTACTAGTCCTATGTGTGATGTTAGGGTGTTAATTTGAGATCTTTGTCTTTTTGATGTAGGCATTTAGCTATAAACTTTCCTCTAAACATGCTGTAACTATTTCCTAGAGATTCTGGCATATATCTTTGTTTTCATTAGTTTCAAATAATTTTGTGATTTCTGCTAATTTTTGTTCTTTACCCAAAAGTCATTCAAGAGCAAACTTTTAAAATTTTCATGTCATTGTATGGTATTGAGAGATCATCCTGATATTGATTGATATTTTTATTGTGCTGTTGTCTGAGAGTGTGGTTGTTGATTCCAGTTTTTTTAATTTGTTGAGAATTGCTTTATGATCAAGTATGTGGCTGATATTGGAGTATGTGGCATGTGAAGATGAGAAGAATAAGTATTCTGTTGTTGGGTGGACTATTCTGTAGATGTCTGTTAGGTCCATCTGGTCAAGTATCGAGTTTAGGTCTCAAATATCTATTAGTTTTCTGCCTCAATGATCTGTCTAATAGCATCTGTGGGTTGTCGAAGTCTCCCAATATTATTGTGTGGTTATCTAAATACCTTCATAGGTCTAAGAACTTGTTTTATGAATCTAGGTGGTCCAATACTGGGTGCATACATATGTAGGATAATTAAATCTTCTTGTTGATTTGAACCTTTCTTCATATGTAATGCCTTTCTGTGTCCTTTTTGATCATTGTTGAGTTTTTGGTATATTTTTCTCCATCCCTTTACTTTGAACCTATGGGTGTCATTGCATGTGAGATGAGTATCTTGAAGATAACAGACAGTTGGGTCTTGCTTCTTTATCCAACTTGCCACTCTGTCTTTTAAGTGGTGCATTTAGCCTGTTTACATTCAAGGTTAATATTGACATGTGAGGATTTGATTCTTCTATCATCTTTTTTAGGTTGGTTGTTATATAGACTATATATAAAAAATAAATATCCTCCCCATGCTCCATGAGCAATAGAAAATGGAGCCCACTTTAATGACGATCATCACAATGAAAACCAAGCCTTCAGAAATGGTAAACAACCCTGACCGCTTCCATTTCCTGAAGCTTCTAGATATTTAAAAAATAAGGATGGATCAAAAGAGTACCACAAAAAGTTGTGATAGCTCTCCAGAGAGGTACAATCAGTGAGGACATTTGCCCTGCAGTCCATGGGAGAGAGTTATGCAAATATTGTTCCTCACAGTTGCCTGACCCTACTGAGGAGCGAAACATCCAATTACCCTCATGGAGGAGAGAAAAGGGAGCATCCCATTTCTGGAATTCCCTGACTCTGATTACTGGCACTGGTTGTGCTTCCTTTCAACCTACAGCTTGGAAGTGCTGCTTCCCAGTGACCACATTATTAAATTAAGAAGCTTCCTTTAACTCTAACACTGAGGTGGGCCTTACAGGAAGCAACAAAATATTTCCATAGTTTTTATTTAGTGGCAGTAACCTGACTTTCTATTTTAAAAATAAAGAAAACCGGCCAGGCGCGGTGGCTCATGCCTGTAATCCCAGCACTTTGGGAGGCCGAGGTGGGCGGATCACGAGGTCAGGAGATCAAGACCATCCTGGCTAACACGGTGAAACCCCGTCTCTACTAAAAATACAAAAAATTAGCCAGACGTGGTGGCGGGCGCCTGTAGTCCCAGCTACTCAGGAGGCTGAGGCAGGAGAATGGCGTGAACCCGGGAGGCAGAGCTTGCAGTGAGCTGAGATTGTGCCACTGCACTCCAGCCTGGGCGACAGAGCGAGACTCTGTCTCAAAATAAATAAATAAATAAATAAATAAATAAATAAATAAATAAAATAAAGAAAACCTCTGCATTTCACTCATCTAGTAAAACAACCTAATAATAAGATTTTATTTTCCTTTTAGTGATGAAAGTCCCAGGTGTTGTATTGTGTGTGTGTGTGTGTGTGTGCGTATGATCTTGGACAAGTTACTTAACCTAATTGTGCCTTGGTTTCCTCTTCTATATAAATGGAATAACAACAATACCTACCTCACAGGGTTATTGTGAGGATTAAATAAGTTAATACATGCAACTAGAGTGGCTACTATGATACTATCCATGAGAAAAAGAAATCAAGCAATCTACCCAGGGTAATTATGCAAACAAATTTCTAATTATATGTATACTGACTGCCCAAGCCACTTAAATTGCCACTCTTTTTGATCTATGCCTTTTGTATTAATAATGACTAATTCTATGTTTTTGAGCCCTCTCTCGAACTTTAAATTTAAATATGCAAATGCCCACTAAACATATAAACTTAGACTCCACTGGCATTTTATATTTAGTGTATGTAGAACTTTCTGACAGACTTTCCTGATATATTGGTAATTTATTTTAAAAAATTTCTTATTTCTGTATAAGTGGTGTGAAGTAAGTTTAAATTTTAAACAGTTGTACAGATTAATCCCAAAAATGCCTGGGGGAAGGCAGGTGGGGGTAATTAGGAAGTATTTGAAGTAATCTATCAGAAATCAATGCTCCAAAGATGGTTACTAAACATTTGAATTACCATTATCAAAATCTGAGACCCTAGAGTTTGTAATTATCTTTAAAATATTAGCAATATTTTAATAATAAAATAATTTAAAAATTATTAAGTAAATGAATGTGTTTAAGAAAGCTGACTGGCTAGGAATGTTCTACAGGCTCCACTACCCTTGCAGGAACACAATGGTTCCATGGTTCAGCGTTCCCAAGCCAACCCCCGACCGCCAGTCCCCAACACAAGCCACCCCTGACTCCACAAAGAACCTTGTAACCTAACTCAACCAAAAAGTTGTCTGGCCCTTCATTAACAAAGTCCTGGAATCAGTTCTCACTAGCCTTTACTGCAAGGTGTTGGTCAGGTGCCTAGTGCAGAGTGTGGCACTGGTTTTGTGCATTTTTACTAATAATTTTTGGGACTTGCTTTCAGGATAACACTCCATCTTGTTACAAATTGTAAGGAAAAGGAAGCATAGACCACACCTACTTCTGCCCCATCAGTGGCTACTGTATTTACCAAATAATCTGGCATCTTCTGATCTGCTAAATTAGCTTTAGAACAGTTTCCGTGAATTTCCTGTCTGATGGTTGGCCCTATGGTTCACCCAGATGCCTAAATCAGACCTGTAGAATTTACCCTAGATTATTTTCTTTTCTTCACCTCACCCATTCCCATAGTTGACATACTTACAGTCTCTCCAGGGCATCTCTTTGAGTAAATCCTTATTAACTGTACCGTAGTTCAGACCCTCTGTCTTCTTCCTGGAATACTAAAAATGCTTTCTAACTGTCCCTCCCCCTCATCTTGCTATACCTTCTAACACCTTCCATATTGCAGTCACAGTAATATATCCACAAGTATAACCTTATTCCTATTCCTCTGCCTAAAAGCTTTTGAAAATTTGCATTATCAACATAGTGAAGTCTGAACACTTTGCTTACATCCATCATTTTTTCTTCCACCTGGGAAGTCTCTGTCCCTGGTCAGATCTTGCTCCTATGTTCTAGACTTATAGAACCTCAGGGTAATTTTCTCTCATTCATCTCTTTATCATCAACAGCCAGAGGGTTGCTCAATTCAAATTTGCTAGAAGAAAGAGAAACACAGTAGTTTTCTGAGTAACTACTTAGAATAGAATTCGATATAATAGCTAACAATTTTTGAGTACAGTAATTACTATGTGCCAGACACTATTCATAAGCACTCCATATGAATTAATTCGTTCACTTCTCAGAACACTATAAGGTAGTATTGTAACCATTCCATTTTTACAAATGGGAAAACTGAAGCACAGAGAGGTTAAATACCAATGCCACACTGGTTGTAGTTAACAGAACCAGGATTCAAACTGGCAGTCAGGCCCCAGAGGTGGTATTTCTAACCATTACGCTCTGCAGTCTTTTGCAGCCTTTGGGACAGATGGAATTCATGGTTAACAGAATTTTGAATCAGACACTTCACATCTCTGAACCTGATTCTCATTCAGTAAGTGGAGGTAATTGTGCCTGCCTCACAGAGTTCTATGAGAACTACATGAGATGATTCCTTATAGAATCATAGCATTTTACTCTGTGCCCTGCTTATTATATTGTTGCCTTCTACTTCCTCTGCCCTGGCTGTCTCTGCTCTAGTCCCTGGCCTCCTTGCATTTCCTCCAACACACCTCACAGGCTTGTGCATACCTTAGGACATTTGCATAAGATATTCCCTCCTGTCCTTCCAGATGCCCACATGGCCAGCCCTGTAGCCATCTGTAAATCTTTGCTTGGATACTGCCTCCTCAGCAAAGCCAAACCTGAGAACTGTATTTAAAATGGCAACACTACCTTCCTTTCCTGCACTACTGAGACTTCTTACCTTGCTCTGTTTTGCTCATCTTTCCAGGTCATGGGGTCATCTTCTAGCAACTATATAATTTATTTATTATGTGTTGATTGTCTGTCTCCCCTGGCTGGACTGTAAGCTCCGTATCTGGTTTATTTAGAGATTTAGCCCAACCACCTAAAACAGTGCCTCACATGGAGACGCACTCAACAAATACTAGTTTAATGAATGAAAGCTATTTTCCATCACCTATCTTCATACATTTTAGCGCCTTCTTATCCTCCAACTTCAGTTTAGCTTCACTTTTGCAAGGAAACCTCTGACAACCCCACTCCACTCCTAGCCCAAGACTATGTAGTCCCCTGGTTATTTTTTCTCCTTAGCACTAAGTACAATTTATCAGTGTTTATGTTTGTGAGTACTTGATTAATGTGTTTATCCAGCAGGTGATAATGTCTGTGAGGATGGGAATTGTTTTGCTCATCATTTTATCCCCAGGCCAAGCACACTGGTGGGTATGTGAAAGGCCTGGAATACAAATGGATAATGAATGATTGGAGATAAAGGAATGAGTATCCCCTTATATTCAGCAGGCAGTAAATAGGTAAGGCTCATATGAACTCCACATATGAATATCTTAGAGTCATGTGATGCTTTAATTTACTTAGCAAGTTTACCTACCATGATGGATAATTTTGTGTGTCAGCTGACTGGGCCACAGTGTACCCAGATAATTGGTCAGACATCAATATTATCTGGTGTTTCTGTGAGGGTGTCCTTGGATAAGGTTAACATTGACACTAGTAGACTTGGTAAAGCGGATAGCTCTCTCTAATGTGCATGGACCTCATCCAATCAGCTAAAGGCTTGAGTAAAATAAAAAGGTTGATTTCCATGAGTAAGAGGGATGGAACTCCTCCTGATTGGCTGTTTTGAGCTGGGAAATTGGTCTTTTCTTGCCTTCAGACTCAAAATGAAATATTGGCTCTTCCTGGATCTTAAGCCTAGAGCCCATCAGACTAGTACTACACCATAAGCTCTTCCGAGTCTCCAACTTGCCGACTGGAGAGCTTTGGAATTGACAGCTTCCATTATTGTGTGAACTAATTTCTCTTTCCCCTATTGGTTCTGTTCTTCTGGAGAACCCTAAATAATACACCTCCCTTATTTGGCTTAATTCTCATCACAACTTTGAAGTACAGGAGGGATAGATGGTTTGATATAAAGTCATATATCTTCAATGTGGTCAAACCAGAAAGAGAACCCAAGTCAGAAGACTCTAGAAAGTCCTGTTTTAGCGCCCTCTTGCTAACCACTTCGGACATTTAGTAGAATTTTGTCTAATATTTGCTTTCAGAGTAACATACCAACTGGTAGCAAGATTGTTGGATGGCTTTATAAAGTTGTGTCCTCTTCAAATGTGCCTAAAGTTTTCCTTGGCATCAGATTCAAGAGCTCCCAAACCAACCCCTCCAGCCCTGTCTCAGTCCTGCCTCCATTTATCATTTTGCCCAAAATCTGCAAGAAGAAGGACAACTACTCAATTAATTGCTTCCTAGTCATTGTTGCCTATGGCTAGGAGCTATCAATTAAAAATATAAGTATATACAATTTTAATTTAATGATACATAAAAATACAAATCATATTTCAAGAGTCACTGAAGGCACAAGTAAGAAAAAGAAGTATGTGTAACTCCATAATTCAAATTTAACATTGGAAATGTAAAATGTATAATGGATTTTAAAACCAAATCTGTTGAACTCTGTTACCTGTGAGACCAACAAAAATCTCACCTCTTTTGTGAAGCCTTAGCAATCTGGTCCCCAAAGAAGCAATTTCTTTTGACTCTGCATCCTTTTCTCTGTAGAAAAATGTCATTCTCATATCAATTATCATACACAATTGCAATAATTTCTTTACATGTTCTTCTTTCCCCTAGACTGAGAGTTTTGCATTTGTTTTGTTTTGTTGAAAGAAGGGCAGTGTTATCCTAGTAGCTCAAGTCTTGAGCATAGTGCCTACCATCTTCTAGTTGCTCTATAAAGTTTCATGTGCGCCTCCCAATTTCCCCACCCTCACCAAACCAGACACTCTTCTTTTTTCAAGGAATGTTCAGAGAGAGAAAACAAAAGAATATATATCCATTAGCCAGAATATTTTCTGACATCAAGCTGTCACCTCTTTAACCAAAAATAACTAGACATTTGTCACTTTTTTCTAGTTGCCTTGATGATGTTGGAGTGAAGGGGACATAGCTCTTTAGACCTTTTATTGGATAAATGAGAGGAGAAAAGTGCTTACCAAGGTGCAACAACCAAAGCTTATGCTAAAAACTGAAGCTAATGTTGTTCAGGAAGAAAAAATTTCTGATGAATTTCTGCTGCTTAATTCACACACAGAGAAATAAAGAACAGCAGCCACTCTAATTAGCAAGCGGTTCCTCCAGCAACAGGATTTACACCTGGACATAAACATATTCACTCAGGTTGGGATGAACATTTCCTAAGGCAAACACTTTTTGAAAAATTGTAAAGCTAATGATCTTGCACTGACAGCATAACCTTGAGCTTGTTGCCAAATAGAACGCCAAGAGTAAACATTTAATGAAAGGAAAAAAAGCTGCAGTAATGATCCTTCTTGTGACCCCAAGCTCAGTGACTCCAAGTGTTTTTGAAAAGTTCAGTGAAGACATTTTTCTATTTGCTGGTACTTTTTCATACAGTTTTATGTATTTTATGATCTAACTTCATATGGATGAGATGCATTTCATCAATTAGAGCAAGATGCAACAATTGCACCTCTTCCTCTAATTTCTTATCCCCAGAAGAGGAAATAATCAGCCCTGAACTTTAGTAGGGGTCAGTCATTATTTTGAAATATTGGTAAGGGCCATAGGTAAAAATCCTTAAGGCTTATTCTGTGGATAGGGGACATTTGTGTAATTTATCATATGTGGGGGTGGGGAACTGCAGCCATGTGTTGGTTGATGAGAACACAATAAACTTCTCATTTTTTAAAATCCCAGTAAATAAACCTCTCTATTAATTGGAGAATGGCCTTGTGAAAGAAACACAGGACATAGAATAAAAGCACTTGGATATCAATCCTGTTATCCAACCTCAAAAAAGTTAAATTATCACCCTGAACTTCCAATTACCTTATCTCAAAAAAAGATGGATGGTAATTTAGGGTTATATGATTGTTATAAGGATAAAATGGGATAATATATGTGTAACTGGCTGGTACAGTGCCTGGAACAAAGGGCTCAATATATATTATTAGGTAAATATGAACTAATAGAAAGTATCTATACTTTAAATTAAATATATCTATATTGTACTATTTTTTTCTATATTTTTGACCCCTCAAAATCCAATTTCTCCCTCACATCACATTTTTAAAATCCAATTTCCCCAAAATCCAATTTCCCCCAATCCAATTTCTCCCTCACACTCATCAAAATGGACAATTTATTACATATATGCAATGGGGAGTTGTATATATGTAATAAATTGTCCATTTTGATGAGTATAGAAGCCAAATAAAGACATACACCCTCTACTTACTTCAGAGAAACCAGGACCAGGTATATAATTATATAATATATTTTACTTATTTATCATATTTATTTTTATTATATTTCTTTTCTCCAATACTATAAGCTTCATAAAGACAGGCATTTTAATCTATTTTGTTAATTAATATATTTTCAGCATCTAGAACACTGCCTGACACTAAAAGAGATAATCAAGAATATATGTTGAATAAATTTGATACTGCTCTCCAAAATATTGAGTTATGAACAAAAAATGCAAAAATTAAGACAGAGTTCAAATTCACTCTAGCTGGCAGACAATAATAGTTGAGATGCAGGCTGGCAGAACCATTGAGTACTATGAGATGAAGCATCATGCCAGGATCTTCCTGTCTTTTAGACTCCAGAGCCCTCTTGATTCCTGCTTGTTTCCCAAAACTGCTTTTGCAGATTCCCCCAAATCTTGGAAGCTACCTGACACTCTTTGTATATGTTCATTTATTTCTTTAAACAAGTCTGGTTTCTCTTTTTGCAACTATGTGGCTGATGCTGAATTGATGCTTGTTCAGTGCCAGTAGAAGAGAGTAACTGCTAAACTCAGAGCTAGTGGGAACATTATGACAGATGCAGTCTCATTTTGATGGGGTCACATATGGCTTGAGCTAACCACCTATAGGCTTAAACATCAACTAAACAACTGGAAAGGCAATTAGATGCATTAAAATCATACTTCTTCTGCTGTAATAACCATAAGTTCAACAATCACATAAACATCACTGGAGACACCTGTGAGCAATTCCTTGATCAGAGATAATCCTTGTCTTTAAAATGGTGAGATTGGAAAAGGCAAAAAAACTTTTCATGTCATAAAAAATACTAACAAATGAGAAAATGATTTAAATTTCTGCTCTTTAAAATATAATTTTAAGAAAATGAAAAGGCAAGCAACAATGGGAGAAAATATTTGCAATTTCTAACAAAGGACTTATATCCAGAATATATAAAGAACAGATACATGTATATAATTATGAATTTATGTCAATATAAAGAATATATAAAGGACTCTTACAACTCAATAAAATGAAGACAAAAAAGCCAATTGTAAATATGGGCAAAAGTCTTGCATAGTACTTTTACCAAAGAAGACATACGAATGCCACTAAGTACATGAAAAGGTCATAAAGTCATCAGGGAAATGCAAAATAAATGCTCATACCTTGCTAGTAGGCTTGCAAATTATACAGTCACTTTCAAAAACATGTTATCAAGTTTTATAAAGATATTATTTTAAAGCTCACTGCTTCTACTCTTAGGTATGCACCCCAAATAAATAAAAGTATGTGTCTACAAAAGGCATACACAAAAATGTTCACTGCAGCTGTATTCAACATAGTCCAAGCTGAAAACAACCAAATGGTTTACTAACAGGTAAAAGGATACACAAATTGTAGTGTATCTATGTGGTGGAATACTACCCAGCAATAAAAATGGAACTACTGATACTAAATCAACATGGATAAATTTCAAAACATTATGCTGAGTAAAATAAACCAAACGCAAAAGAGTTTGTGCTATACAATTCATTCTAGTCCTAGAATCAGCAAAACTAATCTGTAGTGATGGAAATGGGATTTTGGTTACCTGATGCAGGAATCAGTAGGGCAAGAATGGGCTGACTGCAAAAAACATGGCAGAAATCTCTGTGGTGGTGGAAATAATGGATAACTTGACTGGGTTAGTGATTAGACGAAGTATATATTTGTCAAGCTCCTAAAATGTAAACTTGGAATGTGTGTGCTTTATTATATGCAAATAATACCCATCTCAATAAAGCTGATAAAGAAGCAGATAGATTGTTTGAATACAAAAAGCATGAGGCAGAATGTGGTAGAAGCTACTCAATGACTGATAGAAATTTACATGGAAATAGAGGGAAGAAATTATTTTCATCTGGGGAAGTCTGCAAAAGCCTCATGGGAGACATGGTGTTTGAGCAGAGGCTCAGGTCTGGATGGCATTTCAATATTAGATGATGAAAAGAGCACAGATAGAGTGTGTATAGGGGATAACAAAGAATCAAGTATGGCTGGGGTGCATCCTAAATTCCTTAGTCGATTCAGCAAATATTTTACTGATAGCCTGCTAGAAGTAGGCACTCCCTTAAGAGACAAAATGAAGTACCTGTTTTCGTGGCTCTTATATTCTAATGTGGAGAGACATATGTGAAATAAACATCAAATATCAGCTAGTGCACTATAAAGCTGGGCAAAGGGGAGAGAACATACAGGGATGGGTGTGGGATAGCTCTGTTAGATAAGGTAGCCAGCAAAGTTCTCTCTGAGAGGGTGACATTTGAGCAGAATCAGTAATAAAGTAAGACAAAGCACTGCAGATATCTGGAGAAAGTACATTTCAGATGAAGGAAAAGCACAAGCCTTGAAGAGGGAGCATGACTAGCGTATTTGGGGAACTGCAGTGAGCAAGGGAGGATGTAGTGGCTCCAGAACAGGAACAAGGAGAAGGCGACACATCTGGAAAGTAGTGGGGATTGTAGGGGAAGGCAGAGCTCACAGGGTGGTGCTTCTTATTAGCATGTAACATGAACCACCTGGGGATCTTATTCATCTGCAAAGTTGACTCAGCAGATCTGGGAGTAGGGCCTGAGATTTTGCATTTCTAACAAGCTCACAGGCAATGTAATGCTTGCTGTGACACTTTTTATGTAGACAAATTGTAAGGCCTTGGAGGATACCTTAAGGATTAGCATCATCTGCCAGCTCTGTCTAGGGTAGCAAGGCAGAGTAGGGGAAAACGGGAGGCTATCGAAATACATCCAAGAGATTATAGTGGTTTGGACTAGGATGGCTATGGAGGAGGCAACAAGAAAATGTTAAAATTTTGATATATTTTAAAAATGAAGCTGAGTGGGCTTTTCCAACAAATTAAATTTGCCACATGAGAGTAAGAGAGAGGTCAAGAATTACACCAAGGATTTGATTCTAGCAAGTGAAATATTATATGAGTCTGTAGTTCAGGGAAAAGCTCCAAGGTTGGGATATAAATTTAGGAGCAGTGAGGGTATGGATGGTACTTGTTGCCATGGAATGAGGTGAGATCACGAACTCAGTGTAGAGAGGAGATGTCCTAACACTGACCCTGGGTGAACTCTGAAATTTAGGAGATTAGGTGGAACCAGTAAAGGAGACTGAGGATAAGTGGCCAGTGAGGTGTGTGAATCAAGTACATGGTGTCCCAGATGCAAAATCATGATAGTTTTTCAAGAAAAGAGTGATCATTGTGTGGAATCTACCAATAAGTTGATGAAGATGGACCTGAGAATGCTCAATGGATTTGGCAAGGTAGGGAGGGACCACTGGTGACCTTGACAAGTACTGTTTTGCTAGAATGGTGGGTATGAAAGACTGTTAGAATGAGTTTTAGAAAGAATAAGAGAGGAGGAAGTGGAAACAGTGAGCTCCTACAGCTCTTTGGTGGAGCTTTGCTATGATAAAGAGCAGAGACTGAGATGTAGATAAATGCAAGATCATGGAAATAATTTTTATAATGGGAATTATTAATGTAAGGTGTATGTCAATAGCCATGATTTAGTGGAGAGTGAAAGATAAGGGATAATTGCAGGGTGAGGTTCTTGAAGAGGTGAGAGAGCAAAGTATTCAGGACACAGGTAGAGAGAGTGGCCTCAGAGCCATAGGTGCAGGTGGGAAGGTAGGATTTAGATCTAGCAAAGTGGTAGATGGGATGTGAGCTTGTGGAAGTTCTCATTAGTTCAATTTTTTTTTTTTCAGTGAAGGAGGAAACAGGATCATCAGCTAAGAATAGGGAAAAAGATGCTAGAGGTCTGACATACATTGTGACATAGTTGTTCCAGAGGATAGGAGGAAGGCTATACCAGTGAAATGCTATCGGATTGGCAGGCAACACAGAGGTAAGTTTGGGATTTAGAGAGAGAAAAGTTAAGATCGTTTTTGTCTTTTTCTCCAAACATGAAATAAACTGTGTGAGTGTAGGTTGAGAATAGGCTGTGAGTTTGAGTTAAACTGGGTTTTGCCAGACAAATGTGATTCAGGGAGAGAAAGGCATAGAAGATGAACATATATGAAAACAACAATTAAAGTGAGAAGATATTGAGAATAAATAGATAAGAAGGAAAGAGAAGACATTTGAAAAATTGAGAGATAATGTCAAGGTGATCATTTGATTGTATTTGTCTCGGTGAGTATGGTCAAAGAAGTTTGAAATTTAGATAATAAACTGATTAATAGGAGGTTGTAATCAGAGACAAGAAAGGCTAGAATTCATATCATGGAGGTTGTCTGGTTATCAATACTAGTGTGTCCTAGGGTTTGCTATGAGAGAAGGCATTCTTTCAGTATTGATGAAGGTGAAATTATTGCAGAGGAGGTTAAGGGGCTGAGAGACCGAAATATTGGAGGGATCATCCATATAGACATTGAAATCACCAGAGTTAGGACAAAAGGAAGGAAAGTCTCCAGTTTGGGAACTTACTGGTGTGTGTGTGTGGTGTGTGTATATATATATATAGATATTATATGTATTATATATTATACACGTGCCATGGCACGTGTATACCTACGTGACAAACCTGCACATTCTGCACATGTATCCCAGAACTTAAAGTACATATATTATACATATATGGCACGTGCATACCTTCATAACAAACCTGCACATACCTATGTAACAAAACTGCACATTCTGCACATGTATCCCAGAACTTAAAGTACATATATATGTATACATAATGTATATATGTATAATATATAATACATATAAAATATATATACAGTATTAATTTCCTATTACTGCTGCAACAAATAACCACAAACTTAGTGACTTAAAGCAAAGCATACTTATTATTTTAGAGCTCTGTTGGCCAGGGTTCAACATGGATGTCACTGGGTTAAAATCGGGGTGTCAGTAGACATATGTTTCTGAAGCTCTGGGGGAGTATTTGTTTCCTTGCTTTTTTCAGTTTCTAGAGGCCTCCTGCATTCATTGGCTCATGCTTCGTACTTCTTTTACAAAGCCAGCAACATTTCACCTTTCTTATCACACTTCTGTAGTCAAATTTCGCACTGACCATACTTGGGAAAGTTTCTATGCCTGTAAGAACTCATACGATAAGAATAATCCCACACAGATAATCGAACATAATCTCCCCATCTCCAGGTTCATGATTTAGTCACATTTGCAAAGTCCCTTTGTCACATAACATAGCACATTCGTAGGTTCCTGGAAATAGGCTGTGGACTTCTTTTGGGGGGGTGCATTATTCACCCCACCACACCTGGCTGAGGTGCCCCGAGCGACTCAGTCTCTTAGAGATTGTCCTGATTGCCGTGCATCTCTTCTTTCTAATTATTATTTAGCATTCCTTTTGCATGGTCCCAATCACTCTATCATTATATTATCCATTTAAATTTAACTATACAAGGAGCAGAATTACTGGCATGTAACCAATGTCTCTCACTTCCTCCTACTGCTGATAGTGAAGTTTCTGTTACGTTTCATTTAGTATGTCTTTCTCATAATATGAGTGTTTTTCTCAGACATAATTTCTCATAAGTGAGTTTTGCTCAGACAAGATAGTAGCATAGACATTATGTGAATTCTTGCACGTTCTCAAATATCTTTCATCCTAACTGATAAAGAATATTATCCCAAGATATGAGATTCTTAGGCTGAAGTTCTTTTTTTCCATCAGTCTGTAGGGTTTTTTTCGAGTGTCTAGTTTTTATTGTCACTACTGAAAGCTCTGATACAAAACTGTTTTTCCTTTGTAAGTCATTTTTATTCCTCCTGGTAATTTGTAAGTGTTCTTCCTCTTATTCTTAGAGTTCAGAAATGTTATCTAGATAAGCCTAGTTTTGTGTCTTTCTTTTTAATTTATTTCTCTCTGGATTCCAGCAAACCCTCTAATTTGCAGATTCAGATTCCAGTTATCCTTTAACTTAGATAAATGTCCTTCCCTTTACAAAAATTATAGCCCCTCTTACATATATTCTTTTTACTTCTTTTGGAATTCTCATTATTTGTAAGTTATGCCAATTAGATCTGCATCCTAAGCTTTTTACATATTCCATGATGGTTTTATCTGTTTGTATTTTTTTCTCTTTATTTTCAAATATTTCTTCCATTTAATCATTTGGACTTCGAATTTGAGCCTTAATAGTGGTAATTATTTTTAAAAGTGAATCTATTAAATGTTTTAGGTTGAAGATCAGTCCTTTGAGGGGTTATAATTGAATGTTTTTAAAGACACTTGGGTTCCCTCAGAGGATTATTCTAGTTTTTTGCCCACACTTAGATTTATAACTGGGGCTCAAAATGTGCTTCTGATACTCCTGGAACATCAGCATTCCCTTGGGTGCTGGTGAAGATATAGCAGTTTCTGTTCTTGTGGGCTAATTTGGAAAATTGTCAGTTCCCCACTGGGACTCCAGGAAAAAACTCTGCTTTGCTGCCTATCAAGGTATAAAGCCAACTGGTCTCCCCACTTCAGAGAAAGACCATGCTCAGCCCACTACGGAACTCTCCTGAAATGCCTTAGAAGACAAGGATGCCAGCAGGTCCTCAAAGAACAGTCAAGCAGAATGGTACCACTGTTGCTTTGTTCTGTGTTGTTTTGTCTTTTAAAGAGTCTATGGATATCTATGGGCCAAACTCAGTCCAGGATCCAAAAGCCTCACTTTCTCCCTCTAAAATGGGAAAAAGATTTCTGATAGAAGAAAATGATGTATGCCAAATGCAAAAATAAAAGTAAATGCTGTGAGAAAAGTATTGGTAGTTGTAATTTCTCTTCTTATTCTCAGATTAAAATGTTAAAAACATTTAATCTTCTAGCTTGAGACAGACAAATTTATACAAGTTCATGTCTATTAATTTATTTAATTTCCATAAAACAGACTTAAAGCAAGTATTATTCTTTGTAGATAAGAAAAATGTTGCTCAGAGAACTCAGTAAACTTTTACAAAATCCCCAAAAGTTGTAGGACCGGGATTCAAATCCAGGCCTTTGAACTCTAGTTCCAATGTGCTTTCCACTATTCCACAGAATTGCCCTTACAATGTGATATTATGTCCTCAGGCTTTACAGAGTATCAATTCAAGAGCCATCCATGCTCACAGCATTATTTATCTATTGAAACTATAGATTCAGGGGTGTATGTGCAGGTTTGTTACATGGGTATATTGTACAATGCTGGGTTTGGCCTTTAGGGAACCCTTCATCCAAATAGTGAAGGTATTATCCAATAGGTAGTTTTTCAACCCTTGCCCCCATCCTTTCCTCCCTTTCAACTTTTGGAGTCCCAGTGTCTAGTGTTTCCATCTTTATATCCACGTGTGTACCCAGTGTTTAGCTCTCACTTATAAGTGAGAACATGTGGTATTTCATTTTCTGTTTCTGTGTTATTTCACTTAGGATAATGGCCTCCAGCTGCAGTAATGTTGCTGCAAACTAGCAGCACTTAAGCATCTTTTGAAAGTCATAGCATCTTATTTAATGACTCATACAATAAATTCATGTTTGGATTTAGTTTATGAAAGAAGTTTCTCTACTAACAAATTTGAATGTTTTCTTCTGCCAGAAAGTCAATGCTTCATAACTCACATCTTCTTTCTTTTCTTTACTGCCAGGAAATTTAATTCAGCTAAATTTAAGACCTAATTATGGTAATCAAATCATCTTGGGTAACTGATAACACTGAATTCCTTTACTTCTGAAATGTAAGGGATTGTCTTCTTTTTATAACTTTTTTTCTTGAAAGTATCAACAAATAATTTTGAATAAATAGTATAAACTGACAATAAATAAAAATGAGTTGCTATGTTCTGCACTTTTTAACAGGTATTAAGGGGTTCTGAATCTAGAAACAACTTACCGGGGATAGGTAAGAAGAAAGGCAGAGAGTTAACCTGCTCTCCTTAAGCAATTCGGGAGAATTTGGAAGGTTAGGAAGGATATCATTTGGGGAGGAGAGACAAAGGATAGGACATTGAAAGAAAGAGAAAGCAGTATACCAATGCTGGGCATAGAGAGCTCACACAGAAGAGATGACTGGCGAAGATCCCTCAGGAAATCTCGATGCAGAGCCCAGGGACTGATGTGCATTGTGCACTCTCAACTGACTCCTGTGATTCTCCCTAAGCTCCTGTCCCTCGCCCTTTACTACTGGTCACATCAAAACAGCTCCAGTACAGCTACCTCCCCTAGCATTCACCTGGAATGTGGAAACTCATGCCTTCTTGCTCTCTCATGCCTCCTTGCTTTTGAATCCCTGTTAAGGCAGGCTGGTTGAACCTCCTTTCTACCTTTAGGCTTCTCTAAAAATAAAGAATTCAGCAAAATAATGTATGTCCCCAATATCAGACAATTGTTGATATAGTTTTGATGTTCCCTCCAAATCTCATATTGAAATGTGATCCCTAATATTGGAGGTGAGGCATGGTAGGGGGTGTTTGGGTCATGAAACAGATCCTTCATGAATGACTTGGTGCCCTCCCCATGCTAATGAGTTGCCATGAGATCTGATTGTTAAAGAGTCTGAGACCTCTCTCATCTCTCTCTTGCTTCCTCTCTCACCATGTGACATGCCTGCTCCCCTCTTCACCTTCTGCCATGAGTGAAAGCTCCCTGAGGCCTCATCAGAAGCCAAGATGCTGGCACCATGCTTGTACCATAAACCTGTACCTGAGAGAAGTGCATAGGCCTATAGAAGTAAAGTCAAAAGACCCTACACAACATTCTCTATAGTCACATCTACTAGCGATGCTATGTAGAAAATGGAATGTTTATACACTGCTGGTGGGAATGTAAATTAGTTCAGCCACTGTGGAAAGCAATCTGGAGATTCCTCAAAGAACTTAAAACAGAACTACCATTTGCCCAGCAATCCCATTACTGGGTATATATCCAAAAGAAAACCAATCAGTCTACCAAAAAGACACATGCACTTGCATGCTCATTGCAGCACTATTCACAATAGCAAAGACATGGAATCAACCTAGGTGCCCATCAGTGGTGGATTGGGGAAAGAAAACATGGTACATATACACCATGGAATACTATGCAGCCACCAAAAAGAACAAATTCATGTCCTTTGCAGCAACATGGATGTAGCTAGAGGCCATTATCCTAAGCCAATTAGCATAGGATCAGAAAACCAAATACCACATGTTCCCACTTATAAGAAGTGGACGCTAAACAATGGATACTCATGGATATAAGGATGATAGCAATAGACACTGGGAACTACTAGACTGAGGAGGCAGGAAGGGGGGCAAGGTTGGAAAACTAACTGTTGGGTACTATGCTAGTACCTGGGTAACAGGATCATTTATACCCTAAATCTCAGCATCACGCAATATATCCAGGTAACAAATCTGCACATATACCCCCTGAATCTAAAATATAAGCTGAAAAAAAATAAAATGCCATAGCTTAAAAATAATAAAAAGAAAAATAACTACAAGAGTATAATTGTAACATTTGTAACACAAATAAATGATAGATTCTAGAAGTGATGACTATCCCATTTTCCCAATGTGATTATTGCACATTATATTCTTATATCAAAATATCTCATGTACCCCACAAATTTATATGCTTACCATGTACCCATAAAAGTTAAAAATAAAGATAAATGAAAAATGTAAAAAAATTGTTGAATTCCTCAGATACTCTTTAGAAGATGCAAAACAGTCTGTAAATGATTATTAAAACACTTTAATGTCTGCAACCCTAAAGAAGAAGAGTTTAGTGGGAAGGGGTGTGTACATGATTAAAATGAAAACGCTCTAGAAATTAAAAAAAAAAAAGGCAATATGGAACTGTAGATGGCATTCTTCTTGGGAAGGTGTGAGTGGGCAGTGAAACCAAGAAGTCAAGTCTGGTTCTTCTTGGATTTGCTTATTCCCAGCAGTGTTCATTTGAATGATATTCCAGATCATGACTATTTTTACTATTTCTCTGTAGGAGTCATGATTTTTAATAAAGATGCATCCTACTATAATAAGTAGTATAAAAAATACAGAGTTTTTGTTCAGGTAATTTTCCACTAGTATGTTCTAAAAAGTAGCAATAGCCATAATCCCATAAGAATATATGTATGAATTAATTATGTTCAAGGGCACAAAAGTGGCTTCCAGCTCTGAATAAATCAACTTGCCACCATTTCTTTCTCTAAAGGTCAGCAAAACAAAGTAGGTTACAGTTTGCTATGATTTGAATGTGGCTTGTCCCCACTAAAAGTCATGTTGAAAGTCTATTCCCAGTGTGGCAGTGTTGGGAGGTGTGGTTGTTTGGGTTTGGGGGGGCTGATCCCTCATGAATAGATTGGCATCATCTCTCAGAAGTGAGTGGGTTATTACTCTTTCAGGAATTGATTAATTCTGGTGAGAACTGGTTGTTATAAAGTGACGTTCCCCCTTGTGTTTGGTCCTTTTTCATACAGGTCACTTCCCCTTTGACCTTTGGTCATGTTATGATGCAACAGGAAAGCCCTCACCGGAGGTCCAGCAGATGCTGGCACCATGCTCTTCGATTTTCCAGCCACCAGAATCGTGAGGCAAATGAACTCGTTTCTTTATAAATTACCCAGTCTCAGGTATTCTGTGATAGCAACACAAATGGACTAAAACACAGTCCCTGCTACCTTTGATAGGTATTTAAAATGAAAAAAAATCACACTATACTTGTACCTTTCAGCATATAGAAATTGTTCAGACTGGTTCAAACACCACCATCTGGCTTTAGAGGTGATTAACAGCTTTCTTCCAGTTACTTAACCAGCCTTAACATTTATTGAGCACGTTCAAAGATAGAAAGCTCTTATGGAATTAAACTTGGCGGAAAAGGGTGGTTATAGATACACTCACAGCACATTCAGTAAGACTTTAAGGAGCTACCGTGACAGATCTGACTTCAGGAAGTTCTGCCAAACCGTCAGTTGCTGCTTGTAAACTGTACAGCTTGGAACAAGAAAAACATGTATTACCTTGTCAGGAGGATGCAAAACTTGACTGAAACTCTTCTGGGCTTGTCCATCTCACCTGATGTTAAAAATGAGCAATTGATTTCCCTCATACCATACAATCTGTTGAGGAAACTAGCAAAGGTACAATCTCAGGAAGAAGTAGGCCAATGTTACTATGCTATAAAAATGAGATGTTGGAAAAGTTTTGACAACACATAGAACTAATTAGAAAGCACCACTCAAAAAACAAAGCAAGTTACCATTATATAAAACATTTAAAGGTTGGTGGCCCAAAACTTATCTCAGGTTGTTCCGTCATTAATTGCAATGCTGGACTGGCATGCTAACTATTAATAGTGCCTCCTTCTCTGCAAATAAATGATGTCTTTGAAAATATATTCTTCCAGAAAATCGCTAAAGACAGATCATTTCAGAGGCACTGATGTATTACTCATTAGAAAAGAAGCAGTACCATGATGCAAAAAAAAAAAAAAAAAAAAGTGAATAGGAAGCAACTTTTGGGTCTAAAATGTCACAATAAAAGATTTATCTTTCTATGTTTCTAGATCGGAAAACTAAGCCTTTTGTTCACTAAGGAGCAAGTAAAACTGTGAAAGGCCCCAGTGCTGAGGAGAGTGGCTGGTACATGGTGGAAAGTCAATAAATTATTCTGCAGTGAAGAAATAAATTGTTTTTTTGTTGTTTTTGATTTGTCAGATCACAATATTTATTGCAATACATCTGTTTACAGTTCACAAATAGGCAACTTTTATTAATTGGCATGAATTTAAAAGCTTATAGTGCAATGGATACAATCTCTTCTAGAGGACGAGGGTGACGATTTTCAAATTCCAGAAGAGAAACCACAGTATAGACTAGATTTCTCTCATGGCTAGCTCATTGGATTGTTCTGAAAAAAATCCTTATTGTGTTATAAAGACCTTAAAACCCTTGAAAGTTATGTTTTCTTCGGGTCTATCTGGTACATAAGGGTATCTTTACAAATGCTTTCTTACAAAATCATTAGTCCTACAGGCAAGTGTATTTAACCCATTAATTTAGCATTGTCCCATCCTCCTTGGCCCTCTTAATCATGAATGAGGAGTATTATACTGAGGTGGATAAAAGCATGAACTATGTTTTCAGATTGCTGGGCTTGAACGTTGGCTTTGCCCACTTAATAGCTATGATATCATGAAGATCATTTTAGTTGGTTGTGCTTCAGTTTTACTATCTGTACCATGGGCCTAATGATAGCACTGCTATAAGAAATAAATTAGTAAATTTAACTTGTTAATTAACTTGGTTAACACACGTGAAGCATCTAGAAAGTAGAATATAGTAAGCACTACATAAATATTATTTTATTATTCATTATTATTTTAACACAGAAAATAATTTGTTTCTCACAGGCACAGATAATCATAAAAGTGAAATAAACAATGGGAAGGCAAATCCAAATGTAATATGTTAATTCATGATCTGTTACTTGATTTTAGTCAGTTCCATCTTTTGGTTTCCATATTACCAGTTTTGAAGTCTCTGAGACTGATTCTGGATAAGAACTTATTTTGAAGATAATTTTATTATATTCCAGAATGATCAATACTGCTATCTTTATGAGGTCATTTGTGTCAATGGTTTATCAATTTTTTGAATTTATAAGGAGTTGCTTTTACTTTCCTCGATTATAGGAAATGGTAAACGGTACATCCAATTGCCCAGAAATGAGCTTGATTCCATCCTCTTCTCATCTTCCACATCAAATCTGTAAGTTCTTATAGTTCTATGTTTCTGATTCATCCACATTCCTGTACCTCCAGAGCCACTATCCTAGTCCAAGCTGACATTATCTCTTTCTCCTTTATCTTAAGCCAAATCTGCCTTCTATGCTCTTTAGATATTTGGGGCTTTTGCATTTGCTGTTCCTGTGTCTGAAATGATTTCAACCTAAGCATCACACAAGATTGCTACTTTCTCGGCTCTCATCTCTTAGCTCAGCTAGCTCTTCCTCAGAGAGTTCTGTTATCCTAAAGTTTCTCATCTACCCCAGTACTCTCTATTACATCACCCTATTTATTTCTGCTATGGACTGAATTATGTCCTCTCAAAATGCATATGTTAAAGCTCTAACCTCTAATGTGATAGTATTTGGAGATGGGGTATTTGGTAGGTAATTATATTGAGATGAGGGAACGAGGGTAGCAACTTCATGTTGGAATCAGTGTCCTTATAGTCAGAGACTATAGAGCTTGTTCTCTCTCTACTATGTGAGGACACAGAGGGAGATACTCATCTGCAAGCCAGGAAGACAGACCTCACCAGAACTGAACTCTAGCAGAAATTTATCTTGGATTTTCCAGTCTCCAGAACTATGAGAAATAAATTTATCTTGTTTAAGCCACCCAGTCTGTGGTATTTTGTTATGGCAGCCCAAGCCAACACAATTTCCTGTATAGCATGTAGTGCAATCTGGATTGCTCTTATTTCTTTATTTAGCTCTGTAAGAGCCAGGACTTCACCATCTTGTTTTAATTCTTAAGGGCCAGGATGTTGTCATCTTGTTCATTGCCATAACCCAGAAACTGGAACACTGACTGACAATGTATAGTAGATACTCACTAGCAATTTCTGAATAAATGAGCAATGATGCACAGATGAGATACTTTTTCCAGATGTGATGTTTTCTTTAAAGAACATTACCTGAGGGATGAAACGCTAAAGTTTTAGTAGAAATTCAGTTTATAGTCCACTGATTGAATCACAGATTCCACTCCATCTCATTTCTAAGCAAAAAAAAAATATACCTTCTCAGACAACTAGTTGCATATTTTTCTGTAAAAAATACCATGAAGTATAGAATCTATGTGTCACTGCCAATACTTTATGGCTAGGATATTATTCTTAAAGCAGGAGAACTCCATTTGGCAACATATGTCTCTTTTATTTCACTTGAATTCAGACTTGACTAAATACTTCTAGAAGACTAGTGGAAATGGGTATGCCACCAGCTTATTTGCTTTAGGGACTGAGAGTGTGGACCTGGGGTGGGTGAAGTTAATCTAAAGAATGAAGGACTGAGATTCATAAGTTTGAACAAAGGGAAATGGACCATTTTAGGGGGCAAACTAATTACAAAAGGGAAGAGCAATTTATGATGGAACACAAAGTTTCTTACCCCTGTCCCTGAAAGGAGAAGGGACTACATCAAAAAATCCAAAGGCACCCTAAAGAGCTATTTTACTGTGATCTGTGGAGACAGCTGGGGTAGAAGCAACTCTTCTCTGTAGTCTGGGAGGAGTGAAGACCACAGGACAGCAAACGAGGGTTTCCAATTTGCCATTCCTGTTGGAGCACAGTGTGGACCCAGAGTCCCAGCAGCAAACCAGAACAGACGTCTGGAATGGAGATACCACAGGGGGGGGACATCTTATCTTTGTGACTTTATTCACCTCTGGCTTCTATGGTAGCAAGTCATTATGTCAGTGGAGAAAAGGACATGTCAGCCAAGAAATATCCCCCCAAAGACTCCTGAAATTATATGGGTTTAATTAACGTGATCTGCTAAGAAAGGAATGGATTCTATTGTTGAAATTTTAATTTTTAGTTCCAGGCTGGTGTACTAGGTCATAGGCATTGCATCCTTAATATATAACTTCAGTGTTCTTTGGGACTTTTGTCCTTAGTATTAGCAATAAATGCTGCTTAATGAATCAGCTCTGAATTTTGCCTCATATGATGACTACTCTAACAATATTCATACAGTTCTTTACAGTGTACACAACCAAACCATCTCAGCAATTCAATAATGAGAGTAAAGTTTGGGTCCTAGGGAAGGAGCTCAGTGAACTCTGAGGGAAGTCATGTACTTTCACTTTAATTCTTCATTCTTCTTAGTCAGACTGAGAAATTCAGTGCTTAAGGGCAAAGCTTCTCACGGTGCTTAGCATGTACAAATAATTTCGCTCTTACCTTTCCCCTACTGTGGTAGGGTACCATTAAAGCCCCAAGAGAAAGGAAAGAAAAATTCAATATGATACAGCCAGCACTGATGGGACCCTTTCTTCTCCCTTTCTATCCAGGCCTGGCCCCTGAACAACCTTGAGAAAACTGCAACTAGGTTAGGAGGACTCACATCAAAAGGAACCTCTGTCCAGGCTGTCTTATCCTAATTGTAAAATATTAAAATAACCTGCTCGTGATATTCATGCATTACAAAGAGTGTTCTACAAAAGATTTTTAAAACCTCACATTAAAAAAATAATATATATATATTCACTAATTAAAAAGAAGGTGAAAAATATTACATGGTTTTTTATCCAAGGAGGAGGAGTATAACACCTAAATCCACAATTTTCTCCATTTTCTGTTAGGACTTTCCATTTCACAGAAAAGAAAATTAAAGATCTAAGAGATTTAATGACAAATAGGTAGTAAAACCAAACCTCCATCTCCAGAATTGTCTTCTTCATTTTTTTTTTTTTTTTTTTTTTGTCAATTTTGAAACTTCAAGAGGACTCTTGATACATAGCATTGGCTCAGGCTCCTTTACTCAAATGAATTTTGTGCATTAAGTTGCTTTCCTCTGAATTTATCATTAGTTTTTACATTTTTTGAATGAAACTTCAGAGTATCAACTGATCTTTAAGTTCTGCTAGTCTATAAACGTGTTCTTATTTCTGCAGCAGGGATTTCATCTTTAGTACAATCTATGTCTTCTGCTGACATTCTGATTCATCTAGAAAACTTTGGTATGGCCCCAACTCAAGTCTCTTTTCACAGGGACTGAGAAGCCTCCTGGAAAAAGAGTTCACCTAAAGGGAAGAAGGAACGAGGAATGCATATTTATAACAAAGTCTTTGTCATTGAAAGGGAATAAGAAATTTCAGCATAACATAGTGGCCGTCACTCAAATACATGTCTCACCCAGATGCATGTCTAGAATGAGAAAAATTTAACTAAAATAGAAAGAGCAGTTTTACACAAAAGCTCTGAAAGTGTTGGTGTAGAGGCAGTGCTGCTTGGTGATCTCTCGGACAAATTATAACACAAAGGGAAGAAAGGCATGCTACCTTTCCCCATTTAACCACTGTGAGACTTGAGCACATATTCATTGATGCCTGGGGGAGCAGTGGGAGAGCCTACTAGAAGGTTATGGTGCCCAAGGTAATCGTTGAAAGCTAATGGAGCAATAGCAGAGTCCCAAAAGGGCATAACTGTTTATGAGAACACATTAGGAACCCTTTTGGGTTTTGTGGAAATATTTGGTGGTGAACATTGCAAAGCCTTACATCAGAAACTCAGATTGGATTTTACCCTTCTTCAGCTTCTGTCAATTGAATGTGTAGGACTACAGAGGGTGGGATAGGGATGAGGCAGGAATAAGTTGGCAACATATTCCCATGCTCCAATATAGTAAGGTTATTTAATTGTAATGTAATTGTAATTGATGTCAGTATAATATATGCAGCAGCCTACATCCAGTAATTGTCAATGCAATTTCAGCATTCTGTCATGTATTCCAGTTCCTGTGCCCATTTCTACTAGGACTTTAGTCAATTGCAGAGAGAGGACAAAATGTAAATGTAACAGTAAAGCAGGTAGGAGCCTCACTCAAAACATTTCATCTTCAGCTAATCTGTGACAAAGAAAATCAGTCTCTCTCTCTCTCTTTCTATATATATATACATATATATATATATATTTTCTCTACCTAAGGAATAATGAGGTAGAGTATTTCTGGTGTACGTATATATGTTATTTGTGTAAAAACTACATGTATACATATATTCAACATTTTATATTTTATTGTATAGGTACATGTTTACATATATTTTACTTATATGTACATACATACATATATATATTAGTAGGTATTTTTGCTTCATATGCCTTATTTTCTTTATCAGCTCTTCAGTAGTGACTGTATTTGATTTTTCATAAATATTTCCATGGAATATTATTGATTTTTCTTCTTAAATGGATGAGCCACTTTTGTCCAAGGTTAATGGAGGATGTGTTGTCCTACTGGTCATTTTTTAAAATTCATAAATCTATTCAGTTAGAAAATTTTAATGTTTTCAGAAAGGTTACAGGAAGAGATGTAGAGATCATGTGCTTATTAAAGAAAATTGCTTTAGACATTTTAAAAATGAAAAATGCTATTTCTGGGCATTTACACAACTGCAAATGTAAAATTATAATGGGCAAGGTGACTCTGGTTCAACATAGGTACATTAACCAAAATCACAAGTCACAGTTACATCCAGATTGCGTGACCCTTTTGTCTAGTTTCATGGAAAAAAATTAGATAAGGACCCAGGTCTTATAGGAAATATAAAAAGTAGTCTTGACCTAGGGCCAAAAAGGACATTTGCAGGCAAAATTAGTGAGTGAGAAGACCACTTAAAATATTCCGAGTACTGCAGATTGTATTTCAGAGGACTCCGTGTTTGGAGAGCAAAACTGGTGGGGGGATCTAAGTTTACTTGATGTGGAGAGAGGCTGGTATTCTCTTAGCTTTAGAAGACAGACAAACAGAATATTTGCACATAGTTCAGGTTCTGCCCTATGCCTGTGTATCAAAACCATAAAACATTTCATAGATATTAATATTTTACTCTAATTTTATGGCACATAAAATTGGTCAATATCGTGATTGTGTTATAATAATAGCAATTCCATTACTTACTAATTGTTGATCTTAAGTCTTATACTTTGCTTTTCTTAGACTTAGTTTCCCATCTGTAAAAGGGAAAAAATAGGTTTTTTGTAAACATCTTAGAATTGTGAGGATTAAAAGAGAAAATATTCATGCAAGTTCTATATAAATGTAAAGTATCTTTGATGAACATTACATTTAACAAACACGTGATCAGTGTGTCTCCATGTACAAATAAACATAAAGATCCAGAAACTTCTTGCAAAGTAGCAGTAAAAAAGGAAGGGATAGAGGGAGGGAGGGAAGAGGAAAGGGAAGGGAAGGAATAAATCAGCCAATCTGTTTAAGACACATTTTCTCTAAAAAAAAAAAAAAAAAACCTGAATTTAGTCCTATTGACTCTTGTGAATAGACATCATGCTCTCCACTGATGAGCTCCTATTAGAAGTACTAAACCAAACAAAACGTAAGAAAACACTACTAATTCACTTGCCATGGGCTTAGAATTTGTAAAAGCAAAGAAATACTGTTGTATAGTCATGTTTTACTCTCCGTGAATATCTATCAAGCTAAGAAAATTCACATATGTAAATAAGATTATAGGTAGAAAGAAAGTTTAAAGCTCTTGAAAATAAACTTTTCAAGATGCCCTCAGGCCCTTTAACAATATAATTTGCATATAAATAATTGACACCTAATTATAAATCATTTTGATCTGTTCATCAAAGCAGGTTCCAAAGGACGGCTGGTAAGCAGGGCTTTGTTTGCCTAGTTCCAATTACTGTATTAATTAAGATTTAATTGAACAACCAAGCTTAATTAATTAATTAACTAAATAACATAATAGAAAATGAACAGTAAAAACAGTGCAATTTTACAATTATGACTGCTAGTATCAGATTAGCTTCCCCAGGACATATGAATTACTGCAGTCTTCATGCAGTTGCATTTACTTTCATTTTTTAACCCTTTAATTCTCAAATGTTTCACATTTGTAACCTTTGAACTTCCTATCTCCTAACTCTGTCAAGTGCAGTCTTGACATGTTTGTCTTTAGCTTTCACATCCAAGCTCCAAGGTGGGTTTGTTCAGCCAGCTTATTCATAAATATTTGAACTTCACCAAAGTGTGTAGTTTTGGTTGAATGATTTACAACAGAGACAGAGAAGGTGGTGTGACATTATGACTCATAGTCACAGCTCTGGTTTTAAGACTTAGGAAAATCCCAGCTACTCAGGAAACTGAGGCAGGAGAATCGCTTGAACCAGGGAGTTGGAGGTTGCAGTGAGCCGACATCGTGCCACTGCATTCCAGCCTGGTGACAGAGAGAGACTCCGTCTCAAAAAACAAAAACAAAACAAAAACAAACAAACAAACAAAAAGACTTATGAAAAACTAATATGAGAAGCTTGATTAATTTTCACAGCATTTTGTTAGTCTGCTTAATTTTCGAATTCTCTTTCGTACTTAGAAAATGTGCTTGGCCTAGTAGTTCCTTTCTTTAGGATTCTTAGCAATTCCTGGAAAGGGTCTAGGGAGTAAGTAAGGTTACTGAGTTGGAAGTTTTTCAGTTCTCCCTCAGCCTTTAAATAAAGCCTCTGATCTAGAAAATTGGTGAGAGCAGTGCTGTGTCTTGACTTTGGCCCCGTTACAGACAGCTGCTGATTCATCTGAGCAGAACTCTCACTGTACTTTGCTTGGTCATAGTCAGAAGAGAGGTGAGGTAGGAGTCTCATCCTGGGAGTGGACATGCAACACAAAGGGAAAATATTAAAAGAGAAGCTGAGACTCAGGGTCACTGTACCTGTCAGTTTCCTTGCCCACCCCATTCCCAACCAGCACAGCCAAAAACTATCCTCCCAACATGCCAACTCTTTCTCACTCTCTTTCCCGCTTCATTACACATTGAGCAAATGATCACCTCTTGTTACCATGAAGCTTCCATTATTTTTTGACCCACTGCAAATGTGTTTGGGCAGTAGAACAAATAAAACACCTTTCTGATTGTGTTTGGAAAGTTTTTAGAGTAATAGTATATTAAGCAGTTGCCAGGCACGGACAATATAATGGGAGGACAGGAACCATGGCTTTCTTTTTAAATTTTTGCTTCCTGCCTGTAGCATCCATTATCATACCTGGCATACCACAGGGTTCTAATAAATGTTTGGATAAGTAGCAATGGACAAATAATCTTAAAGTCACTGCAGAAACAAGTCTTGTCCTTCGGGTCTGATTTGCCAGGCTTCATTGTTCTATTTCTCTCTTTTTGCTTTTTCACAAGTCCTGTTGTTTTGATAAGTGGGTGCTATAAAAACAATTTAAATTACCACAAGGTTAATTCTTACATTGTATTGTAGTCAAAATGATGCAGATTCATAGGAAATTAAGACTGACTTGCATGAAAGTTTAAATGTATTCTGTATCAGTCTAAAACTGAGGACGCACTTGGCTGAACTCCAGAGGTATAGAATGTAGTATTTCATTAACATTTCCTGGTAGCTTTCAAAATGTTATCCAGTGCTCAGGCAACAATCCAGGATTCCTGCTATGGCTAATTTAAAATCCGCCAAAGTCAATGGTCATTCTTCTAAAGTTAGAAAAAAAAAATCAATAAGTCAGTTCAACATTGTGGTTTTCAAGACTTCAGCATCCAGTAACGATGGACTGCGTAATTTGGAGTAACCCTGTCACTGAGGACAACTAGAAAATATGGACAAGAGATAAAAAATCATCCATTTGAGGACATCAGAGAGATAACAGAACAATGAGGAATATCGGGCCAAGATTGGAAGAAGAAAGGGACTCCTACCCTAATGATGTTAACCCAGCAATTGGGGCTGGTTTTGCCCCGGGAATATTTGCTGATCCAGATGAGGCTGCTAAGACTAACTAGAGTTTTCACAACCTTAAAAAGGGTACAGGGCTGAACACTGAGTTTGGTAAACCACCTTTATCTTGGATTGGGACTCAAAAGGCTATGCTTCAGGAGTAAGGGTAACCCAGAAGTAAACTAGCCTTCTCCCTAGCTCTAGCCTGGCCCAGATCACCCAGAACAATCTCACCCTGAAATTGGATTAAAATAATCCTTGTTGGCCTGGTGCTGTGGCTCATGCCTGTAATCCCAGCACTTTGGGAGGCTGAGGCATGAGGGTCACCTTAGCTCAGGAGTTTGAGACCAGCTTGGACAACATGGCAAATCCCAGTCTTTACCAAGAAATTTAAAAAAAAAATTGCCAGGCATGGTGGTGCGCACCTGTGGTCTCATCTACTCAGGAGGTTTAGGAGGATCGCTTGAGCCTGGGAGGCTGAGGTTGTAGTGAGCCAAAATCATGCCACTGTACTCCAGTCTGAGTGACATAGTAACCCCTGTTAAAAAAAAAAATCCTTGTTTTTTAATGCCCCCCAGGTACCTATAGAAGCAAATAAAAATTCTCCTAGAGGAATATAATATTATTTTATGCCTCAAATTATATCTAGGAATGTTTTTTTCAAACCAAAGTCCTGCACACAGTCAATGATATAACCAAGCCCATGAGGAGATAAGACAACATGAATGAGAACCAGCAGAAAAATACAGACAACAGGAAACATTCAGAAGCTGCAGATATCAAGTAGGAATTATTAGATTTCAAAGTCACTAAAAATAATTTAAAATTAATTTTATTTCAACTAGAATTTATCTAGTACTAGTCTAGATAAATTCAAGGATATAAATACAAATAGGTTATATTCTCTACTTTCAGGAAAATTAAAGACATAGAAAATATGGATGCAGTTTTTCTCTTTTATTTGTTATGTTTTTATGCAAGGACTGGTAGAATAAAAGAGCAAAGAAAGAAAAAGGTAAGGGAAATCTCTATCCCCATTAGCTTCCGAGCAAGCATGAGAAAGAGGCATTTAGAGGCAAATATCACTATAAGGGTAAACATTAGAAATAGGGAAAATTGACCAAGGTGATGGAAGGAGTGGCTCATCTGAGAAAGTAATGATTGGGCTAAGAACAAAGCATAGGATTTTACTGGTGTTATCTTCTAAATAATAGCTTGAATACATGACTCCTTGACTTCAAACCTGTAGTGACTCTGGATCCACTATATGATAATGTCTGTGTAACAGGCTTATTAAATTTACTGAATCAGAAGGTACAATCATTTTTCAGCTAGATGTAGAATTAAATTAAATTAATTAAGTCTAAATTAATACTTTAATTTACCATACAATTTAAAGCTAGCGGTTCCTGCAGCAAGGAAGTGATATGGGAGCATGGTCTGGTTTTCTTTTCTCTGATTCCCCCTCTCAATCTCTTGCCCCCTAGCTTTTAGGATCTGAGCTAGAGAAAAAAAAAAGACTAAGAAAAAAAGAGGTAGTCATTTAATCAGATGGGGCTGCATCAACTTCTCTCTTAGTCACAAGTGATCTTCCAACAGCTGCATTCAAGTTCTGGCTTCCTTGTGGTGCATATTTGTGAGCTCCTTAGGGGCATTTCCACACTGTACAATTCATGCAGTGGGTGAAGTATTCTCTGGTGAGTCTGTTTTGCACCCTTCCACAGCTCCCATCCCCATGCAACCACTTCTGCCCCAGGAACACAACCCACTGTGTCTTGTCCCTGAGGCACTCTTACCCTGAGGGCAGTTCTTCCTTGGTGACCATCTAGGAGACACACTTGGACACCATAAGGCCGAGAAAGGAAACTGCCCTGTTGCTGCCCTGTTTCTCAGCCTTGCTTCTCCTACTCCTAGTGTAGCTCTTGACTCAGCTTCCCACCTTCAGGATTCTCTGGTCAAGAAATATATACAACCCCCAGGTCCATGTGTGTTTCCCAGGGACTCCCTCGCTGCCTTCCATTCTTGCAGCTCTGCTGGGAAGAACACAAGAGTTTCTACAGCTGAACAAGCATGAACTCAGGGGTGAAATGCTGGCCTTGCCTCTTTGCAGGCGCCCTCAGTTTCTCTGAATGTCTTGTTCTCTCTCTCTCCCTCTCTCCCAATTTCTCCCTCTCTCTCTCACCCTTCATTCTAAGTCCTCCCCTCTCCTCTTGACTTAGAAAGAGGAAGGGAAGTAATGTGAAATGCCAAGTATTTTTTCCCCAAGCATAAGATTCACCACCTCTATTAATCTCCTCTTTAACAAACTGAATTCTTATATAAGCCAGAAGGAGGGGTGAAGAGAAGAGGAAAAAGATGTTTTGGACTGTTCTTGATAAGACTTAATGAGGTGTGTGTTGTACCTCTTAAAAGAAATTGTCCTTAACTTTGGGATTTTAGACAAACTTATAAAGAACAAGAAGAATTGTGTTCAATATCCAGGCACATTTGATTTCCTAATTATGCCAAAAGACATTCATGGTATGACTCCTGATTGATTACCTCTCATGCCTTTCCCCATACTTGGAACACATTCCAAGTGTTCTCAACTACTTGCAACATCTCAAACATGTTTTGTTATTTCATGCCTCTCCTAAACTCCTTCAAATCTCTGTTGTTCCCCACTTGGTGTTCCAAATACCCATCCATTTCTCCAAACAAAAGCAAACATCTCTTCTGTGGAAACATTTTTCCTTCATTATCCCATTGCTTCTTCGTGTGTGTTTATAACAAAAGATACTAAATTGAAAGGTAATTATTGAATTCAATCAAAATTTATTGAGTATCTTCCAAGAGATGAAAATTATTCTCATTATTCTAGGAGCTCCATGAGGCCAGAGGGTATGCCTTATTTACATTATGTTCCCAGACCAATGTAAACATCTGTAGGAGACAAGACAATGCCACCCCAAAATATGAAGGGTTGTTGAGTTGAAGGCAATTAAAAAGAAACAGATACAGGAAAGTTCTCTGCCCTCCCTCTATTTACCTAAAAGCAGGACACATATTTACAAAGGCAAAAGGTTTTCTGCCCCCTTCTCCTACCGCAGAGAACATAGGTCAATCACTGAAGACAACTTTAGACCTTTATCATCTAGAGATGATACTGTCAGGCCTCTGAGTCCAAGCTAAGCCATCATGGCCCCTGTGACCTGCACGTACACATCCAGATGGCCAGTTCCTGCCTTAACTGATGACATTCTACCACAAAAGAAGTGAAAATGGCCAATTCCTGCCTTAACTGATGACATTATCTTGTGAAATTCCTTCTCCTGGCTCATCCTGGCTCAAAAGCTCCCCTACTGAGCACCTTGTGACCCCAGAGAACACCTGCCCGCCAGAGAACGACCCCCTTTTGACTGTAATTTTCCTTTACCTACCCAAATCTTATAAAATGGCCCCACCCCTATCTCTCTTTGCTGTCTTTTTGGACTCAGCCCACCTGCACCCGGGTGAAATAAACAGCCTTGTTGCTCACACAAAGCCTGTTTGGTGGTCTCTTCACGCGGATGTGCATGAAATTTGGTGCCATGACTTGGATCGGGGGACCTCCCTTGGGAGATCAATCCCCGGTCCTCCTGCTCTTTGCTCGGTGAGAAAGATCCACCTACGACCTCGGGTCCTCAGACCGACCAGCCCTAGGAACATCTCACAAATTTCAAATCCGGTAAGTGGCCTCGTTTTACTCTCTTCTCCAACCTCCCTCACTATCCCTCAACCTCTTTCTCCTTTCAATCTTGGCGCCACACTTCAATCTCTCCCTTCTCTTAATTTCAATTCCTTTCATTTTCTGGTAGAGACAAAGGAGACACATTTTATCTGTGGACCCAAAACTCTGGCGCCCATCACGGACTCAGGAAGGCAGCCTTCCCTTGGTGTTTAACCATTGCAGGGATGACTCTGTGATTATTCACTTACGTTCCATTGGTGTCTGATCTCTGCGGGGACGCCTGCCTTGATCATTCACCCACGTTCCCTTGGTGGCAAGTCAATTGCAGGGATGCCTGCTTTGGCTGCTCACCCACGTTGGAGCCCAGGGCTTCTCCCCACCCCCTTCTCCGTGTCTCTACCCTCCTCTTTAAACTTGCCTCCTTCACTATAGGTAAACTTCCACCCTCCATTCCTCCTTCTTCTCCCTTAGCCTGTGTTCTTAAGAACTTGAAATCTCTTCAATTCTCACCTGACCTAAAATCTAAGCATCTTATTTTCTTCTGCAATGCTGCTTGACCCCAATACAAACTCAACAGTAGTTCCAAATAGCCAGAAAATGGCACTTTCAATTTTTCCATCCTACAAGATCTAAATAATTCTTGTCGTAAAATAGGCAAACGGTCTGAGGTGCCTGACGTCCAGGCATTCTTTTACACATTGGTCCCTCCCTAGTCTCTGTTCTCAATGCAACTTGTCCCAAATCTTCCTTCCTTCCCACGTGTCCCCTCAGTCACAACCCCAAGCATCGCTGAGTCTTTCTAATCTTCCTTTTCTACAGACCCATCTGACTTCTCCCCTACTCTCCAGGCCGAGCTAGGTCCCAATTGTTCCTCAGCCTCTGCTCCTCCACCCTATAATCCTTTTATCACCTCCCCTCCTCACACCCGGTCCGACTTACAGTTTCGTTCTGTGACTAGCCCTCCCCTACCTGCCCAGCAATTTCCTCTTAAAAAGGTGGCTGGAGCTAAAGGCATAGTCAAGGTTAATGCTCCTTTTTCTTTATCCCAAATCAGATAGCATTTAGGCTCTTTTTCATCAAATCTAACAACCCAGCCCAGTTCATGGCTCATTTGGCAGCAACCCTGAGATGCTTTACAGCCCTAGACCCTAAAATGTCAAAAGGCATCTTATTCTCAATATACATTTTATTACCCAATCTGCTCGCAACATTAAATAAAACTCCAAAAATTAAATTCCGGCCCTCAAACCCCACAACAGGACTTAATTAACCTTGCCTTCAAAGTGTACAATAATAGAGTAGAGGCAGC
This sequence comes from Pan troglodytes, assembly GCF_028858775.2. Classification (NCBI taxonomy): domain Eukaryota; kingdom Metazoa; phylum Chordata; class Mammalia; order Primates; family Hominidae; genus Pan; species Pan troglodytes. The sequence goes on along the minus strand of NC_072408.2, from coordinate 51,410,623 downwards.
CAATTAGCAACATATTTCTGAGTTGCAATTCCTTGCTTCCACTGTGAGACAAACCCCAGCCACATCTCCAGCACACAAGAACTTCCAACGCCTAAACTGCAGTGGCCAGGTGTTCCTTCAGGCCCGCCTCCCCCAGGAGCTTGCTACAAGTGCCAGAAATCTGGCCACCAGGCCAAGGAATGCCCACAGCCTGGGATTCCTCCTAAGCCATGTCCCATCTGTGTGGGACCCTACTGGAAATCGGACTGTCCAACTCACCTGGCAGCCACTCCCAGAACCCCTGGAACTCTGGCCCAAGGCTCTCTGACTAACTCCTTCCCAGATCTTCTCAGCTTAGCTGCTGAAGATTGACACTGCCTGATCGCCTCGGAAGCCCCCTAGACCATCATAGACACCGAGCTTCGAGTAAGTCTCACAGTGGAAAGTAAGTCCGTCCCCTTCTTAATCAGTATGGAGGCTACCCACTCCACATTACCTTCTTTTCAAAGGCCTGTTTCTCTTGCTTCCATAACTGTTGTGGGTATTGACAGCCATGCTTCTAGACCTCTTAAAACTCCCCAACTCTGGTGCCAACTTAGACAGTACTTTTTTAAGCACTCCTTTTTAGTTATCCCCACCTGCCCAGTTCCCTTATTAGGCTGAGACACTTTAAATTATCTGCTTCCCTGACTATTCCTGGACTACAGCCACATCTCATTGCCGCCCTTCTTCCCAATCCAAAGCCTCCTTTGCATCCTCCTCTTGTATCCCCTAACCTTAACCCACAAGTATAGGATACCTCTACTCCCTCCTTGGCGACTGATCATGCACCCCTTACCATCTCATTAAAACCTAATCACCCTTACCCCGCTCAACGCCAATATCCCATCCCGCAGCATGTTTAAAAAGATTAAAGCCTGTTTATCACTCGACTGCTACAGCATGGCCTTTTAAAGCCTATAAATTCTCCTTACAATTCCCCCATTTTACCTGTCCTAAAACCAGACAAGCCTTACAAGTTAGTTCAGGATCTGCACCTTATCAACCAAATTGTTTTACCTATCCACCCCATAGTGCCAAACCCATATACTCTCCTATCCTCAATACCTCCCTCCACAATCCATTATTCTGTTCTGGATCTCAAACATGCTTTCTTTACTATTCCTTTGCACCCTTCATCCCAGCCTCTCTTTGCTTTCACTTGGACTGACCCTGACACCCATCAGGCTCAGCAAATTATCTACGCTGTACTGCCACAAGTCTTCACAGACAGCCCCCATTACTTCAGTCAAGCCCAAATTTCATCCTCATCTGTTACCTATCTCGGCATAATTCTCATAAAAACACACGTGCTCTCCCTGCTGATCGTGTTTGACTAATCTCCCAAACCTCAATCCCTTCTACAAAACAACAACTCCTTTCCTTCCTAGGCATGGTTAGTGCAGTAAGAATTCTTACATGACAGCCAAGACCGCACCCTGTAGCCTTTCTGTCCAAACAACTTGACCTTACTGTTTTAGCCTAGCCCTCATGTCTGCGTGCAGCAGCTGCTGCTGCTTTAATACTTTTAGAGGCCCTAAAAATCACAAACTATGCTCAACTCACTCTCTACAGTTCTCATAACTTCCAAAATCTATTTTCCTCCTCATACCTGATGCATATACTTTCTGCTTCCTGGCTCCTTCAGCTATACTCACTCCTTGTTGAGTCTCCCACAGTTACCATTGTTCCCGGCATGGACTTCAGTCCGGCCTCCCACATTATTCTGGATATTACACCTGACCCTCATGACTGTATCTCTCTGATCCACCTGATCCCCATATTTATTTATTTCCTGTTCCTCACCCTGATCACATTTAGTTTATTGATGGCAGTCCCACCAGGCCTAATTGCCATTCACCAGCAAAAGCAGGCTATGCTATAGTATCTTCCACATCTATCATTGAGGCTACCACTCTGCCCCCCTCCACTACCTCTCAGTAAGCCAAACTAGTTGCCTTAACTCAAGCCCTCACTCTTGCAAAAGGACTACGCATCAATATTTATACTGACTCTAAATATGCCTTTTGTATTCTGCAGCACCATGCTGTTATATAGGCTGAAAGAGGTTCCTTCACTGCGCAAAGGTCCTCCATCATTAATGCCTCTTTGATAAAAACTGCTCGAGGCCGCTTTACTTCCAAAGGAAGCTGGAGCCGTTTACTGCAAAGGCCGTCAGAAGGCATCAGATCCCATTGCTCTAGGCAACACTTATGTTGATAAAGTAGCTAGACAAGCAGTTAGCTTTCCAACTTCCGTCCCTCATGGCCAGTTTTTCTCCTTCACATCGGTCACTCCCACCTACTAGCCCACTGAAACTTCACCTATCAATCGCTTCCCACACAAGACAAATAGTTTTTAGACCAAGGAAAATATCTCCTTCCAGCCTCATGGCCCATTCTATTCTGTCGTCATTTCATAACCTCTTCCTTATAAGTTGCAAGCTGCTAGCCCATCTCTTAGAACCTCTCATTTCCTTTCCATCCTGGAAATCTATCCTCAAAGAAATCACTTCTCAGTGTTCCATCTACTATTCTACCACCCCTCAGGGATTGTTCAGGCCCCCTCCCTTTCCTACACATCAAGCTCGAGGATTTGCCCCTGCCCAAGACTGGCAAATTGACTTTACTCACATGCCCCTAGTCAGAAAACTAAAATACCTCTTAGTCTAGGTAGACACTTTCACTGGATAGGTAGAGGCCTTTCCCACAGGGTCTGAGAAGGCCCCCGTGGTCATTTTTTCCCTTCTGTCAGACATAATTCCTCAGTTTGGCCTTCCCACCTCTGTACAGTCTGATAGGAGACCGGCCTTTATTAGTCAAATCAGCCAAGCATTTTTTCAGGCTCTTAGTATTCAGTGAAACCTTTATACCCCTTACAGTCCTCAATCTTCAGGAAAAGTAGAACAGACTAATAGTCTTTTAAAAACACACCTCACTAAGCTCGGCCACCAACTTAAAAATGACTAGACAATACTTTTACCACTTTCCCTTCTCAGAATTCAGGACTGTCCTCGGAATGCTACATGGTATAGCCCATTTGAGCTCCTATGTAGATCTCCTTTTTATTAGGCCCCAGTCTCATTCCAGACACCAGACCAACTTGGACTGTGCCCCAAAAAACTTGTCATCCCTACTATCTTCTGTCTAGTCATACTCCTATTCACCATTCTCAACTACTCATACATGCCCTGCTCTTGTTTACACTGCACTCTTGTTTACACTGCCAGTTTACACTGTTTCTGCAAGCCATCACAGCTGATATCTCCTGGTGCTATCCCCAAACTGCCACTCTTAACTCTTAAAGTAAATAAATAATCTTAGCTGGCAGGACTATGCTGAATCTCCTTACGCACTCTCTAATTAAATGTCCTAGGTCCTCCCAATTCTTAGACATTTAATACCTGTTTTTCTCCTTCTCTTATTCCATTTAGTTTTTCAATTCATGCAAAACCGTATCCAGGCCATCACCAATAATTCTAAATGACAAATGTTTCTTCTAACAACCCCACGATATCACCCCTTACTACAAAATCTTCCTTCAGCTTAATCTTTCCCACTCTTGGTTCCCGTGCCGCCCCTAATCCCGCTCAAAGCAGCCCTGAGAAACATCGCCCATTATCTCTCCATACCACCCCCCAAAATTTTCACTGTCCCAGCATTTTACCACTATTTCATTTTATTTTTCTTATTAATATAAGAAGACAGGAATGTCAGGCCTCTGAGGCCAAGCTAAGCCATCATATCCCCTGTGACCTGCATGTACACATCCAGATGGCCAGTTCCTGCCTTAACTGATGACATTTCACCACAAAAGAAGTGAAAATGGCCTGTTCCTGCCTTAACTGATGACATTACCTTGTGAAATTCCTTCTCCTGGCTCATCCTGGCTCAAAAGCTCCCCTACTGAGCACCTTGTGACCCCCACACCTGCCCGCCAGAGAACAACCCCCCTTTGACTGTAATTTTCCTTTACCTATCCAAATCTTATAAAATGGCCCCACCCCTATCTCCCTTCTCTGACTCTCTTTTCGGACTCAGCCTGCCTGCACCCAAGTGAAATAAACAGCCTTGTTGTTCACACAAAGCCTGTTTGGTGGTCTCTTCACATTGATGCCCGTGAAAGATACCAGAGGAATCTACATGAACAAGCTGTATTAAAGAGCCTTTATCTGCCATTTATTTTTCTACTCACATGTTCTCACCCCTGGAACTCAAAGTCCTTTTACTTAGTCTCATCACTTCTCTAAAATTTGTTGTTCATTGTTAAGATGCTATATAAGCTGGAATTCGAAGCCACCTCTTGGAGGACTACATATTCCCTGGTCATCTCCATGTATATGTGAAATTAGACTTCTGTTTTCCTCTTGCTGATCTGTCTTTTATTATAGGGGCCCATTCCAACTAAGGCCCTATTGTTGATGAAAGAAAATGTTATTCTGCCCTACTCACCCATAGGTATTGAAGAGTAAATGAATAAGTTAGTGAAATAAGTATTGTAAAAGGAAAAATATGGATATAAATCCAGCATCATGAAAACAAAGAAGAAAAAGGGACTCCAACTAAACGTATCAAGAAAAGCATTTTGGAGAAGGCGATATTTTCTCTAGACTTTGAAGAAAGGTGCTATGAGGTGAATTGTGTCCCCCAAATCCATATATTGAAGTTCTAATCCCCAGTACCTCAGAATGTGACCTTATTTAGAAATAGGGCCATAGCAGATGCAATTAGTTAAGATGACGTCATACTGAGTAGAACGAGACCCTAATCCAGAAGACTGGTGTCTGTTAAAAAAGGGGAAATTTTGGAGAATGCCACATGAAGATAGGGCAAAGGCCAAGGAATGTCAAAGATTGCCAGCAAAACACCAAAGCTAGGAGGGAGAAGCATGAAGCAAATTCTTCCTTGCAGCCCTCCGGAAGAACCAACCCCACTGACACCTAATTTCAGACATATAGCCTGCAGAATGGAGAGATAATAAATCTCTCTTATTGAAGCCACCAGTCTGTGGTACTTTGGTATGGGAGCCTATTAAGCTAATATGGAAGGGTAAGAATTCATCAGGAAAACATTGGGAAGCACAATACAGCTTGAACAAAGGGAAGAATGGTGAGTGAGCCCTGGGAGCAGTCCATGCTCCTCAGGAGTGGAAAAGATGCTGCATGGGCTAGGGGCAAATATATGGCAGAAGTTAAGATGATATGAAAAGCTTTGAGCCTGATTATAAACAGTTCTCACCTGTCTTGCTGAAAAGCTAGGATTTTTGTTCTAAGTAATAGGGACATTTCCCACCTTGTTAAGCTATGGATGGAGAATATTATCAGTCATGATTCAATCATTTATTTAATCAACTAATACTGTGTAACTACTTCATTGTTCTAGGCATTGAGGATAAAGTAGGGGGTGAGAGACAATAAACACATAAAATAAACAAATGAATTTTATATTGCAATGATTGTTGAGGAGGAAAAGAGTGAGGGTAATAACTGGGGAAGATAGAGAAATAAATATATGTCAAATAATGACATCAACTGAAGAAAAATAAACCAGGCAGTTTGAGGAGACAGAGAGTTCAACAGAGGGGAAGGGAGCAGAGCGGGATGTGTTATTTGAGGAGGGTGATCAGGGAAGTTGTCTCTTTTAAGTATCATTTGAGATCAGCAGGAATCCAGGAGCAAGCCTTGCAGTATTTGCAGGATTAGCAGTTCTGGCCCCAGGGGTGGGGGTGGTGGGAGTGGTGTTTGCCTTATGGTGTTTGAGGGAACAAGAAGGAAGTCATTGCAGCTGTCTTGCAGTGAGCAGAAGGGAGAGTTTGAGGAGATGAAAGAGTTTGCCAGGAGGTGGGAGATAACAGGGTATGACAATGAGAAATAATTAGAATTGCTAACTCTGGGTTCTTTTCTCTTGGGATTGCACATGAAAAGGTGAGGCCACCTCAAGACGACCACTATGAAGTCCGTCAAGAGCCAGGTGTACATTTCCCATTGTGGAAAGGCCAAGGAGTTGGACAGCTACCTTGAATGCTAGCACACAGCTTTTAGCACACCCGAATAAATGAAAGATCTGATGACACAGCCAGCTCTTCCAGTGAACAAAAGCAATTTCAACATTGTTGGGTGTGTGGATAGTGCTTCTAAATGTAAGTGCTGGATTTTTCACCTTGGAAGAATGATGAATTATTGAAAAGCACTCAGCTTCATTCTTCTTTCCCAGTAACACATATTTTCTCATAGCATTTAATGTACAGGAGCCGGGAAACTTCACCAAATATTATGTATAGAAAATGTTCTATCATCTTAAAAGTCAAGTCAGCAAGAGAGGTGATTGAAATATTTTCATAATTAGAAAGCATGGTCAGAATTTAAATAAATCATTATAGACAGTCTCCATGAAAAGCCCTAAAGCTCCCACCTAGCTCCAAATTAATGCAAAGGGAAGAATGGCACCAAATTACACACCAAACTCAAGTTATAGTAATTACTCAGACCTCAGTCAATAACCTGGCCAATTTTACATTACAGAGAAACCATACTTTGCAAGTATCCATGCCTATCATTTTATTAACATTTACAAACAAAAATGAGTTCTAACAGCTCTCTGGAGAGGCATGAAATATTTTATTTTTCTTTATTTGGAGGCAGAGACATTTGCAAGAGTCATATTAAGTATCTTTTTTAATGATTGCACCAAAAATCAAGGCTAAAACAGAAAATCAAACTTGGTCCTGTGCTCTGGTTGAGAGGACAATAGTCATTTCCAACTTCCCGGAGGTTTGAATTCTAGCCATTGTGGGAAGACTGACAAACCTTATCTAAATTGCCATTTTTCAAAAGCTTGCTGAAAATGTGGTAGGGAAAATCATTCCCCTCCCCATTCTCACTCTTATATAAATAGAACATAGCCTCATTAGGATTTCATTTCAGATTCATTGGAAAGGACTGGGTTTTCACTTCTGAAGTTTCTGTCTAACCAGCTAGAAAGAATACCCATGGGGAATCAGAAAACATTTTTGAAAAAAAAAATAGAAACAACACTGCCTCAGTCTAGATAACATTCAATTATGCTTCTCTTTTTCTTTTTTGAAGGTATTCCCTTGAATATAGTAAAAGCAAATGATTTTAAACTCACTACCACCGTCTGCTATTTAGAAGGCAGGATTCATCAGGTTGAATTAGAAAAATGGCACAACTGGAAAGGAACTTAGAGCTGATATAGTTTAACCTCATCCCTTTAAGAACCAATGCCCAAAGGGTTAAATAATTTGACCTAAGTGGCATAGTAAAAAAGCATTGCCCTGAAATTAAATATGAGTTTGAGATTCTGATTTGAAGTCTTCTCTTTGAAATGAAATATTTAAGCTCTTAGGGAATGAACTAAATTTCAAAACTCTCAGTCCTGGTTTGCTGCAGTTTAATGGTTTTCATGAAGTAGGATAATCATTCATCCAAAAGATCATGTATGAAATGTGTTTGGCATGTAAGTGCTTAATAAACATTAGTTATTATTGTTATGAAATAATTTTCAGCTCTTCTCAAACATTAGACATCTCTAATATGCTTGGACTTTTATGACAGAAACACCTTCCAAAGCTCAGTGCCTCAACAAGAACAATTGCTTAGCTGTGAAGCCACAGGGAAATTTAAGGACACTGGGAATGTGAGGCAACTATGCAACCCCATCATCTTTTACTGACATTAAAACAAGAGCATCTGCCATCACAGATATCTTTGCTGGCCTATTTTAGGATACCTGAGATTCTGACTAAGAGTATGTTGCCAGGAGCTTCCCTGGGGAATGAGGCAATCTCAAAGTGGCTGAACACATGCATGCTCAGTAGGAACACGGGATTGAACTCATCACATGTTTTTCTAGAGGCTTTGGCCTGTGTCTGAGCTGCAGTCAAGTACAACCTGATTTATGCAAACGCTGACAATACCACACCCTACTCTTCAAATCTCACCCAATAATGCCAGGTGTGGCATACCTGTCTGAGGAAGGAGGGAGATGAAAGAAAAGGGAGACTATTTCTGGATCTGGAATTTTTTCCACTCATTAGATTCTGCATGGTTGCCCCTTCATCTTTGTTGCATCTTCACATCGTGAAAGTTGTTAAGTAATCATTTACTTAAAGTCTATTCCTGTGAGTTCACCAAGAACAAGGACCATGCCTGTTTGGTTTATTGCTATTTCTCAGTGTGTAGCATGGTGTCTGATATGTAGCAGACACCCAGGAAATCCTGTTGAACAAATGAATGCACAACTTGCATTCTTTCTGATCAGAAATGGAGTAGCCTCAGATCTTTGCACACAGGGGATGGAGGCGGGTTGGAAGAGGCAAGTGAATTAATATTTATTGGGTATCTCCTTTGTTCAGGGCATTTTCACATGTTATTTTAGGAAATCACTCCTCAAAAAGGATGGGCAAGAAAACAGGCCAGCTGCTTGTCTGACTAACAGCCGTGTGCATTTCACTTCAAGGCATTACATTTGTTTCCTGCTTGCTTTTCCTACTGTTCATCTGGGAGTGCTCAAATTTGGAGTCACTTTAGTTAAGCACTAATTAACCAATTAGCAATTGTCAAATTTTTTCCCTTTCTTTTTAAAGAAAAGGATTCATGGATGTATTTCAATGTTACATTTCTGTCTAGGAATTGGCTTATGCATGTGGAAATGCTATATTCGTAAATAAAATATAGATGTAAAATTCTATTTCCTCCTGCTCCCTAAAATCATAGACTCTGACTGAGTCCCAAAGCCCTAGTCCATCTTGTAGGTGATAGTATTTGCTCCCTTCAAAAGTTTCCCTGACCTCAAGAGAAAAAATATAGGTGTGGATAAACTGTTTAAGTAAATAGATATAGATGTAATAGGTAGAGAAGCAATTTCCCATTTCTGTTCTGTTTCTAGTTTATGATATGTTTAGATTGCTGATAAAATGTAGTTCAAAGACAATTGAACTAAAATAAAAGTGGCAGCAGCCCTTTCTTTGTAGCACAGAGTAGATCACGTGTTTAAGGAATTATCCCATTTGCTGGCTTTCTCTAGATAAGCCACAGTTCTGGTGACGTTACCACTTATTAGCTCTATGACACTGAACAATTTCTGTTGCCTCATTTGTAAAATACGGATAATAACTGTGACATTTAAGTTAGATAATACATATAAATTGTTCTTCACAGTGCCTGGTGCATAGCTACATACCAAATAAAAAGATCCCCTATTAGTAGTCACTCAAGAAACATTTATTGAGCATTCATATACAGTAGGCATGAAGGTCAATGTTGGAGATTCGAAGTCCATTTGAAGTTACCGAAAGTTAATTTTTGTTACTTGCAACCAAAAATCGTAGCAAATATTACTGTCTTCCATTTGACTGGGTAACATAAAACTGAGATAGTTCATGGTGTCTTTGCTGTAATCTGAAACTGAGGAGAGATGTCTTTTCTCCCCCAGGAAAAATGTAGGCCTGGAGAAGAAGCACTTGGCTTGCTGCAGAAAACATTTGAATGGTTGTAGAAGACACTTGTGGTAAGTGCAGGAAGAAAGAAAGAAGAAACAAAGAAGAAAAGAAAGAAAGAAAGAAAGAAAGAGAGAGAGAGAAAGGAAGGAAGGAAGGAAAGAAAAGAAGGAAGGAAGAGAGAGAAAGGAAGGAAGGAAGAAAGAAAGAAAAAGAAAGAAAGAAAAAGAAAGAAAGAAAGAAAGAAAAAGAAAAGAAAGAAAGAAAGTAAGTAAGAAAAGTTTGATTAAGGATAGTAAGTGTGTACTAGGACCTACCCTGATATTTTTAGGCCTGGAGTCTGAAGCAGTGATTTCGTTTTTATGTCAGCTCTGACAACTTTGGGGCATAAACATGACTCTGCTTTAAAAACATACATATATACTCACACACCAGGAAAGGACTCCAGGAAATATTTCATTTAGTTCTTAATATATTTAAATTATAAAGCATAAATGAATAGTTAAATGAAAACATAATTATATAAATTACTAGCCAGTGACAGCCATTAGCAGGAACGCAGACATCACTTAATGTTTAGTCTCAATCTTACTCTGTCTATTCTATTATATGGAATGGAGGAATGCCAGAATATGAATTTTATTATTTCAAGGCCAAGGTTAGTAAGATGAAGGAAATGAGGGGTCCTTAGTAAGCTGATATAGTTTGTATATTTGTTGCTGCCCACATTTCATATTCAGAAGGTATAAATAGGCTTCAAATTGGATCCAGCTAGGCATCAGTTCTTCAGCTCATCTTCAAAGATAGGCATGAGTCACTATGCAGTGTTATGCAGGTTATCTATCCTAAATGCAGACCTGGGGGAAATGAATAAATTCATTGAAAATGTTTTGTAGGAGGATTAAATGAGATGTATATGAGAGGCATGTTAGAAAGGTTTCTGGAAACATGGCTGCCTGAATGCAGCCTCTTTCCTCTCCTCAACAACTCCAAGGTGCTTTGCTATCTGGAATCAAGCAGCTGCTGTGATTTATTGGTTATTCAACCAATAAATATTATTTATTGGCTATTTAACCAATAATAAATAATAAATATTATTTATTGGTTAAATAACCAATAAAGTTAAAAGGGGGAAATAAAATCAAGTATACAGGTTATTCTGCTACATGCACATGAAAAATTTAAAGACAGAAACTGTCATATTTTCCTGAAAACAGAGCAAAAAGACTTCTATATTGCTCATAAGTAACCTGCACAAAATAATTAATAATGAAATTCTTATTTAAAAAGAAGACCGATAGATAAAAACCACTAGGCAAATGCAAACAAAAAGAAAATAAGAGCATCAATATTAAAATCAGTCAAAATGGAAGTTAGGGTTAAAGGTACTAAACAGGCTAGAGAAAAGCATTGTACGATGGAGGGAGTTTCCATAGGAAAGAAGAAAGAGAATAGAGACAATATTTTAATAGATAAGAAATAAAAATTTTCCAAAATTGATGAAAGACATCAAGCTACTGATTCAAGAACTGCTACAAACCCCAATCAGAATAAACAGTAAAAACAGGTACTTCATAGTGAAACTGCTTAAAAACAAAAATGAGAGGAAAGCATTAAGACAGCCAGAAGAAATAGGACTATTGTAATGTAGCAGAGCAATGACAAAAGTCAGAGGATATTGGAATGATACCTTTCACAGAAGAGAATAACACAAAAAGTGGGAGGGGAGGGCTAATAAAAGTTCTGCAGTTCTAAATTGCTAGGGAAATGGGAAAAGTAATTATTTTTATTATACCATAATAAGTCATTACACTGGACATAAAGGGAAAAAGCAAGTATATGCAGCTTACCAGAATCATGCATTAAAAATAAGATTAAAAACCAAAGGTAGAGAAAAGATGTATAATACAAACACTTTAAGAAAAATTAAGGCATCACCATGAGGCAATGTAAGACTGTAAGGAAAACAGTATTATTTGAGATAAAGAGACATCCTACAAGGATAAAATATTAATCTACTAAGAATACCTGACAACTTTAAATCTATATGAATCCAATGATATAATGAGAACAGGCAACTGCCTTTTCTGATTGAGAACTTGGCTGGAAATCCCCACTAACTAGAAACTGCTGTTGGAACCAGGATCAAGGACAGGTATGGCAGTCTTATCATTGGTAGTCCCTGATCCTCTCTGCCCTTTTAATATGAGTGACCTTTGATGTCTGGGAAGTAGCTAAAGATTATTGTTGTTTTTATTTTATTTTGTTTTTAGACTATTTCTCACTAGACAGATGTCCTGCATGCTGACTCACACTAGGTAGCAAGATTTTAAATTGTATCCAGACCATCCGATTTCTGGCAAAGGATATGGCCCATGGTTATAGAGCTTACATGAAAATATCTTCCTTGCCTTCAAGCAACATTTACTTTGGGGAAGACCAACCTTTAAAAGTGACTAAAATACAAGGCATGGTATGATAAATGTGGTAAGAATGGTAGAAACAAAAAAATGTACAAAAGGCATAAGATGTTATATATTCTAAAGAAAGTTAGAAATAAAGGCAAAACTCAAGTATCAAAAAAACGAATTCAAAGTTGCTAACTCAAATGCAACATGAGAGTAAGTCAGAATTTTATTTTCCATTTAGTGCCAGAATCACCACAAAGATAAAATGCAACAATAAGAATATCAGATCTCCATGGGTCCTACTAGTCAGGCATCCCATCCTCTCAATATTTGCATTTAAGTATAGTTTAGATCTACTTTTAAAATTGTGATTTAACATAAAAAGATGTAGAGGATCAAAATGTAAAAACACGAAGGCACCTATGAGAACCTTGCCTCACACAGCTTTCCATGGGAACTGGCTTGCTTGGCTGAGGAGTCTGATTTCTACATTCTCTGCTGAGCCTTCAGTAAGTGTGCATCTCTTTGGAGGGAATACAAACAGAGAGCTCTCACTGTCTTCAAAGAGCTGCCATGCTGAGTCAACTCAATAGGACAAAAAGAACAAAGTGAGACAAGCTGCAGCCTTCCAAATAGCATCCTGCAAGCCCCTCCACCTGGAAGTTGCAGGGCAGGATTCTAAAAAGAAAAAAAAAAAAAAAAAAAACAAAGGAGTTCAGAGAATTGTCTGTTTAATTTTCATCATCCCTAATGTAAACTGGGCTAAAGTGGTCATAGACCAGGCCCAGCAGATTCCAGCATCCTGTTTTTTTCATGCACTTGGACATAAGCTGAACCACAGCTCTGGGTTTAAGACTTAGCCTTATATTCCTTGCATAAATGACAGGCCAATTGAAACTCATTTATAGTGAACAGCATGCCGAAATAGGACCAAGAGGCAAAACTAAGTTATTTTAATGTTACTCTTTAATTCTGCATATTGCCCTTGTCTGCTTATCCAGGGAAAATAGAGATTTGGAGTAAGAATCAGAAAAGATTCTTGATGTTGTTTACTGTATATCTGTGTGTCTATAGAGAGAAGGAGAGATTAATTAATTCGCTTAGTTACACAAGCAAGATATGTTTTTAAACTATGGATTCTGGGGATTCTGGTCTCTCTCTCTCTCTCTGTGTGTGTATGTGTATGCACACACATACACACCCATACACACATGGAGAGGAAGATGTGTCACAATGAACACAACAAAATTTCTGACCTTTGGGAACTTAATTTCTAGGTGAAAACAGTAAGCAGATAAATTGATAATATATAATATGTTGGGAGTGATCCATGCTATAAAGAAAAAATAAAACAGAGTAATAGAGACAGACAGTGAGGTAGTTACTATTTTTACATAAAGAGATTGTCAGAGAAGGCCCCATTGATAAAGTGAGATTTGAAGAGTTGTGAAGAAAATGAAGGAAACAACCATTAGGATATCTGTAGACACAGCAAAGGATCAGAAGTCCAGCAGAGGGCATAGTAAGTGAAAATGAGGTGAAGTATGTTTAGTGTGTGTAAGGAACAATGAAAAAGCCACCAGGGCTAGCCAGAGTGAAATGATAAAGGGAGAGACAAGAGGGAAAGAGAGAATGTCTCCGAGTGATACAGAGGAATAATCACAAGGTGCCTTGGAGTCCATGGTAAAAACGTCAGCTCTTATTCTGTGTGAGTCCATTGGTGGATTTCGAATGAGAAGTGACATGATATGATGTACATTTTAAAATGATCAACCTGGTTGCCCAACAGAAAACAGACAAAATTGGAACAAGAGCTAAAGCTGGGAGATCAAAGATGTAGAAGGCTATTGTAATAATCCAGGCAAGTGGTGATGGTAGCTTAAACTAGTGTGATAACATGTTGTGACCACTTCAGACAAACAGGATGTTCTTCCAACCAAAGTTTCATTTAGATATTGAGACTGATGTTGACACACACTCATACAAACAGGGCATAAAAAGATTTATTACTCACATATTAAGGCTTGAGGGAAAACAAGGCAAGCCTCCCAAGTTGGTCCAAAGAGGGCCAAATCTGCCCTTGAGAGAGAGCAGGGAAAGCAGACTGACTTGGAGTTTTGATGGTAGTTACAAATTGGGGATGGATTGAGAGTTCCCACGCATGCTTTGAACTTCCTGCTACTGCCAAAGGAGGGAGTATCTAGGACTTTCTCATCAGCTTCTCTGATGTAGAGCAGAAGGCAAACAGGGAGAGGTGAGGCTTCAAAATATGAACAAATGAAGCCAGACTTTTATACAATGGTGGAGATAACAAGAGGTATCAAATTCTGGAACTATTTTTTTTAAGAAAGAGGTATAATATTTATAACTGGAATGGGATTTGGGGGGTAAGAGAGGTAGAAGGTAAGGATAATTCCCCCTTTCACTATAGCTTAGCAAATAAAAAATGTAAAATAATAAAAATGTAAAAAATTAATCAAAAAGCTACTTTATTTGTTCTTGGATTTCCCCCACTTTTAGATTGAAGATTTTATTGAAATATAAGAACCAAATCCTTTACTTCTCTTTAGTCCTCTCTAACTTCTCCAACAATTTTCCCTGGGAACAAAGACAGTGCTTTGCAAATAGGAATGTACAAAAGGGGTTTGTTGATTGAAAAGATGTGTAACAATTTAGTCACGTGTCACTTAACAGGGATACTTTTCTAAGAAATCAGTCATTAGGCAATTTCATTGTTGTACAAATATCAGAGTGTACTTACAGAAGCCTATGTGGTATAGCCTACTCTATACCTAGGCTAGATGGCACAGCCTATTGCTGCTATGCTACAAATTTGTACAGCAACTGATATGGTTTGGATTTGCATTCCTACCCAAATCTCATGTCAAATTGTAATCTCCATTGCTGGAGGTGAGGCTTCAGGGGAGGTGACTGGATTATGGAGGACGTTTCTCATGGTTTAACACCATCCTCCTTGGTGCTGTTGTTGCAATAATGAGTTCTTGTGAGATCTGATTGTTTAAAAGTGTGTAGGTCCTCACCCTTTCTCTCTTGCTCCTACTCCAGCCATGTAAGGTATGCCTGCTTCCCCTTTACCTTCTACCATGATTGTATGGTTTCTGAGGTCTCCCCAGAAGTCGAGCAGATGCCAGCACAATGCTTCCTGTACAGCCTGCAGAACCAAGAGCCAATTACACCTCTTTTCTTTATAAATTACCCAGTCTCAGGTATTTCTTTATAGCAATGTGAGAACTGACTATTACAGAAAATTGGTAGCAAGGAGTGGGTCATTGTTATAAAGGTACCTACAAATGTTTAAGTGACTTTGAAATTGGGTAATGGACAGAGATTGGAAGAGTTTAGAAGTTTCAGAAAAAGACAGACAGATGATAAAAATTTGGAACTTACTAGAGACTTGTTCAATGGTTGTGACCAAAATGGTGATAGTGATATGGACAATGAAGACCAGGCTGATGAGGTCTCAGATGGAAATGAGGAAACTATTGGGAACTGGAGTAATGATCACTTTTGCTATACCTTAGCAAACAGCCTGGCTGCGTTGTGCCCCTGCTCTAGGGATATGCAGACTTTGGACTTGAGAGTGATACTTTAGGGTATCTGGCAGAAGAAATTTCTAAGGAACAAAGGGTTCAAGATGTAGCCTTGCTGCTTCTATAAACCTATAAACCTATGCTCATATGCATGAGCAAAGAAATGATCTGAAATTGGAAGTTATATTTAAAAGGGAAGCAGAATGTAAAAAGTTTAAAAAATTTGCAGCATGGCCATGTGGTAGACAATAAAAACCAATTTTCAGGAGGAAGAATTCAAGCAGACTGCAGAAATTTGCCTAAGTTAAAAGGAGCCAAGTGCTAATAGCCAAGACGATGGGGAAAAGGCCTAGAAGGCATTTCCGGGACCTTTGCAGCAGCTGCTCCCATCACAGTCCCAGATGCCTAGGAGGGAAAAATGGTTTTATGGGCCAGGCCTAGGGGGACTGCTCCTCATATCCCAGTCACTCCAGACATGGCTCACACAGGCCCAAGTACAGCTCAGGCTGCTGCTTTAGAGGGTGCAAGCTGTAAAGCTTGGTGGCTGCCACATGATGTTAAGTCTACAGGTACATAGAGTGTAAGAGTTGAGGCTTGGGAGCCTCTGCCTAGATTTCAGAGGATGTATGGAAAAGCCTGGGTGTCCAGAAATAATCCTGCTTCAGGGGCAGAACCTTCATGGAGAACCTCTTCTAGAACAGTGTGGAGGGGAAATATGAGTTTGGAGCCCCCAGGCAGAGTTCCCATTGCTGCACTGCCTAGTAGAACTGTGAGAAGAGGGCCATCGTCCTCCAGACTCCAGAATGGTAGATCCACCAGCAGCAAAATGGTAGATCCACCCTGCACCTGGAACAGCCACAGGCACTCAACACTACCATGAGAGCAGCCACAGAGGCTGAACCCTACAAAGCCACAGGGCAGAGCTTCCCAAGGCCTTGGGAACTCAACTCTGACACCAGTCTACCCTGGATGTGGGAAATGGAGTCAAAGAAGATTATTTTGGAGCTTTAAGATTCAATGACTGCCCTACTGCGTTTTGGACTTGCATGAGGATTATAGTCACTTTGCTTTGGCCAATTTCTCCCTTTTGGAACAGGAATATTTACTTAGTGCTTTTATCCCCATTGTATCTTGGAAGTAACAAAATTGTTTTTTATTTTACAGGTTCATAGTAGGAAGGGACTAACCTTGTCTCAGATGAGACTTTGACATTTGGACTTTTGAGTTAATGCTGAAATGAGATAAGACTCTGGGCGACTGTTGGGAATGCATGATAGTGTTTTGAAATGTGAGAAGAACATGAGATTTGGGAGGAGAAGAGGGTAGAATGATATGGTTTGGAGACATGCTCCGATGCAAATTTCATGTCAAATTGTAATCCCCAATGTTGGAGGTAGGGGCTTGTGAGGCGGACTGGATCATAGAAGCAGTTTCTTGTGGTTTAACACCATCTGCTTTGGTGCTTTTGTTGCAATAGTGAGTTCTTATTAGATCTGGTTGTTTAAAAGTATAGCACTTCCCCCGTCTCTTGTTGCTGCTCAGGCCATGTAAGATGTGGCTGCTTCCCCTTAGCCTTCTGCCATAATTTTCAGTTTCCTGAGGCCTCCCCAGAAGCCCAGCAGATGCCAACATCATGCTTCCTGTACAGCTTGCAGAAATGTGAGCCAATCACACCTCTTTTCTTTATAAATCACCTGGTCTCAGGCATTTCTTTATAGCAATGTGAGAACTGATTATTATAGCATGTTACTGTACTGAATACTGTAGGCAATTATAACACAATAATAAGTATTTGCATATCTAAACATAGAAGAGGTATGGTAAAAATATAATATTATAATGTCACGGGACTACTACCATTGTATATGTATTCTGCCATTGACCTAAAGGTCATTATGTGGCATATGACTGTATATAGTACAGCACTATCTTGACTTAAAACTACATGCCACACTGCTTATAGCTCAAGCTGAACACTGACTTTAAGTGAAAATTTCTGAAATGCTCTCAATTATGAAACTGGTATTTCATAGCACTATTTATTACAGATATATTTAAATATCTGGGGTACAATAATCTTTTACTTACAACTTTTATTTCAAAAGTGACCTTTTATTATTTTATAGCTAATTAAGAAGGCAGCTCTGCTATAATGAAAGTGTCCTAAAATAGAAACCTAAAATTCTGTTTCTTATTCTCATTTTTGCCATAAACTAAGTGAGTGTATGGTCCTGGGTACCTCAGTTCTCTTCTCTGAGTCTCATTAGTGAAATGACGGAACTGGATTCACTAAATCTCCGGATTATTTTTTCGGTGAAACTATGCAAGTACTGACAGCAAATGCAAATGTTTCAAGAACATTTGAACAATTGTGTGGATTCACACAGTTACTTCTAATAAGATCCATTACTTTTCTCTGTCTTGTCAAATACAAGGGAAAAGGTTTTAGGATTAGTTATATTCAGAGGACACATGTAGTCCCCAAGTTAGAAATTTTATGAGAATTATTTTAAAGTAATTTTTTTTTAAAAAATGAAACCATAAATGTCTATTGTAGAATATAGAAAAATGATAAACAGTATATAAGAATATTTAATAAAAATGAATAGAATTGGCTGTGTCCTGCAATTCCTGATTTCCTGTGATTTAGAAATAGTAAGGTAAATAGAACCTGTATGTTATTAAAATTTAACATTCAAATACTTTGTATACTTATAGTCAAGTGTGCTTTAAAAGTCAGTAAATCAGAGTTTGAAAAATAAAAGTTAATGGATGAGGCTGGAAGCCATCATCCTCAGCAAACTAACACAAGAACAGAAAACCAAACACTGCATGTTCTCACTCATAAGTGGGAGTTGAACAATGAGAACACGTGGACACACGGAAAGGAATAACACACACCAGGGCCTGTGGGTGGGGGTTGGCAAGAGGAAGGACAGCATCAGGACAAATAGCTAATGCATGTGAGGTTTAAAACCTAGATGACAGGTTGATAGGTGCAGCAAACCACCATGACACACATATGCCTATGTAACAAACCTGCACATTCTGCACATGTATCCCAGAACTTAAAGTAATATATACATATACACACACATATATGCATAGGTGTATATATATGCACACATATATATGTATATATATACGCATATATATACATATGTATACATATATATGTATATGTGACTTTTAGGTAGTCTTACCTTTCAGCAGGTCAAAAACACACACATACACATATATATGTGGCATATATATATATATATATATGATTTTAGGTAGTCTTGCCTTTCAGCAGGTCAAAAACAAATTAATGAATGAAAAAGATTGTAATCTTTCTCCCAATATGTGCAATGATCTCCTCAAAATGATTACTGCTATAGTTGAAAAAGAGTGTATACCAGCACAAAGTTAAAATTTGTACTGATACAAAGTTCTACTTTTGTACAAAGCAGAAAATTACTAGTGCATACCAAAGAAAAGAACAGGAAATTCCTGTTTTTCCTGAGAGAACTTGTTCCCATATACCATTAATATTATTCAATGTAGCAGAATTTTTTTGGGTAAGTGTTCCATAATATGTGTACTAGTTACATGCAATAAAGACTTAGAACTGTACTAGAAATAAAAAATAATATAATATGAAACTATAACTCTGTCTTTGTTTTTTAGGTCCATAATGCAAATTAAGTGTGTTTTTTTTTGTTGATTTTCTATCTGGAAGATCTGTCTAATGCGCAAAGTGGGGTGTTGAAGTCTCCAGAGAATATTTTATTGGCATCTCTCTCTTTAGCTCTAATAATATTTGCTTTATATATCTGGGTGCTTCAGTGTTGGGCCCATATACATTTAAAACTGTTATATTCTCTTGCTGAATTGACCCCTTTATTATTACACAGTGACCTTTAATGACCTTTTTGTCCCTTCTTATAGTTTTTGTATTGAAATCTACTTTGGTATAGATATGGCTATTTCAGCTCTTTTTTGGCATAAATTTTTATTTCACATTCAGCTACTCTATGTCTTTTGATTAAAGAGTTTAGTCCATTTACATTCAATGTTATTATTTATAAGTAATAACTTACTCCTGCCACTTCATTATGTGTTTTCTGGTTGTTTTGTGGTCTTCTCTTCCTGCTTTCCTTCCTGTCTTCCATTTAGTGAAAGTGATTTACTCTGGTGATATGACTTAGTTTCTTGCTTTTTATTTTGTGTGTATCCATTGTATGTTTTGTGGTTTGAGGTCACCATGGGCCTTGTAAATATTATCTTATAACTCATTATTTCAAGCTTATAACAGCTTAACAATGTTTGCATAAACAAACAAGCAAAAAGAAAACTAATAAAAATGCTTCACGTAACCTTAATCCTCCCTCTTTCTAACATATTTTTGTTTCTTTTCTGTTGTAACTTTTAAGTTCAGGGGCATATGTGCAGGTTTGTTATATAGGTAAACTCTTGTCATGGAGGTTTGTTGTACAGATTATTTAGTCACCCAGGTATTAAGCCTAGTACCAATTAGTCATTTTTCTTAATTCTATCCTCTCTGCCACCCTCCACCCTCCAGCAGGCCCCAGTGTCTGTCATTCCCCTGTATGTGTCCATGTGTTCTCATCATGTATCTCCTACTTATAAGTGAGAACATGCAGTATTTGGTTTTCTGTTCCTGTATTAGTTTGCTAAGGTTAATGGTCTCCAGCTCCATCTATGTTTCTGCAAAGGACATGATCTTGTTCTTCTTTATGGAGGCATAGCATTCCATGGTGTATATATACCACATTTTCTTTATCCAATCTACTTCTGATGGGCATTTATATCGATTCCATGTCTTTGCTATTGTGAATAGTGCTGCAATGAACATATTTGTACATGTGTCTTTGTGATAGAATACTTTATATTCTTGTGGGTATTATTCCAGTAATGGGATTGCTGGGTTGAATGACATTTCTTTTTTTAGGTCTTTGAGGAATCACCACACTACTTTCTACAACCTCACCAGCACCTGTGACTTTTTGACTCTTTAATAATAGCCATCCTGACTGGTGTGAGAGGGTATCTCATTGTAGTTCTGATTTGCCAGGTCCATTTGATCCAATGTTGAGTTCAGGTCCTTAATATCTTTGTTACTTTTCTGTATTAATAATCTGTCTAATACTGTCAGTGGAGTGTTGAATTCTCCCATTATTATTGTGTGGGAGTCTAAGTCTCTTGGAAGGTCTCTAAGAACTTGCTTTATGAATCTTGGTGCTCCTGTGTTGGGTGCAATATATATTTATAATAGTTAGGTCTTCTTGTTGAATTGAACCCTTTACCAATATGTAATGCTCTTCTTTGTCTTTTTAAAAATCTCTGTTGATTTAAAGCCTGTCTTTCCTAAAATTAGGATTGCATCCCCTGCCTTTTTCTGTTTTCCATTTTCTTGGTAGACTGTCCTCCATCCCTTTATTTTGAAGCTATGAATGTCATTGCATAGGAGATTGTTCTCTTGAAGACAGCATGACAAGGGTCTTGGTTCTTTATCCAGCTTGCCACGCTGTGCCATTTAACTGGGGGCATTTAGCCCATTTACATCCAAGGATAGTATTGATATATGTAGATTTCATCCTGTCATCATGATGTTAGCTGGTTGTTATGGAGACTTGTTTGTGTGGTTGCTTTATAGTGTCACTAGTCAGTGTAGTTTAGTACGTTTTTGTAGTGGCTAATAATCTTTCCTTTCCATGTTTAGTGCTTCTTTCAGGAGCTCTTGTAAGGCAGGTCTAGTGATGATGAACTCCCTCAGCATTTGCTTGTCTGGAAAGGATATTATTTCTTTTTCACTTATGTAGCTTAGTTTGGCCAGATACGAAATTCTGTGTTGGGATTTCTTTTCTTTAAGAATGTTGAATATTGGCTCCCAATCTCTTCTGGCTTGTGGGGTTTCTGCTGAGAGGTCTGCTGTTAGTCTGATGGACTTCCCTTTGTAGGCAACCTGACTTCTCTGTCTTCCTATCTTTAATTTTTTTTTCATTTTGACTTTGGAGAATGTGATAATTATGTGCGTAATAATCCCATAATTCTTGAAGGTTTTGTTTACTCCTCTCTATTCTTTTTTCTCTACTCTTGTTTGACTGTCTTATTTTAGAAATCCAGTGTGTAAAGTTTGAGATTGTTTCCTCAGCTTGGTCTATTCTGCTATTAATATTTGTGATTGTATTATGAAATTGATGTAGTGTATTTTTCAGCACTATCAGGTCTTTTTAACTTTTGTTGTTTCTATTTATATCTTATTGTACTGTCTATGTCTTGAAAAGTTGTAATTATATATTATTTTTGATTGTTTTGTTGTTTATTATTTTTAATTAGAGTAAGGATAGTTTACACACCACAGTTACAGTGTTATAATAGTCTATGTTTCTCTATGTACTTACTATTATCAGTGAGTTTTTTTACCTTCAGATGATTTCTCATTGCTCATTAATGTCCTTTTCTTTCTGATTGAAGTACTCCCTTCAGCATCTCTTGTAGGACAGGTCTGGTGTTGCTGAAGTCTATCAGTTTTTGTTTGTCTGGAAAAGTTTTTATTTTTCCTTTAAGCTTGAAGAATATTTTTCCTGGATATACTATTCCAAGGTTAAAGTTTTTTTTTTCTTTTACCTTAGTTTGTCATGCCATTCTTTCCTGGCCTGTAAGGTTTCCACTGAAAAGCTTGCTCCATTGTATGTTATTTATTTCTTTTTTCTTTCTGTGAGTTCTTGGCTCACTGCAATCTCCGCCTCTCCAGTTCAAACAATTCTCCTGCCTCAGCCTCCTGAGTAGCTGGGATTACAGGTGCCTGCCACCACACCTGGCTAATCTGTTTGTATTTTTAGTAGAGGTGGGGTTTCACCATGTTGGCCAGTCTGGTCTCAAACTCCTGACCTCAGGATCTGCCTGCCTCGGCCTCCTAAAGTGCTGGTATTACAGGTGTGAGCCACTGCACTTGGCTGTATGTTATTTCTTTACTTTTGCTGCTTTTAGCATCCTTTCTTTATCCTTGACCTTTGGGAGTTTGACTATTATGCCTTGATGTAGTCTTATTTGGGTTAAGTCTGCTTGGTGTTCTATTACCTTCTTGTACTTGGATATTTATATCTTTGACTAGCTTTGGAAAGTTCTCTTCCCTTTGAATTGTTATTACCCCTTTGCATAAACTTTCTACCCTGTCTGTTTCTTTACTTCTTTAAGGTAAGTAACTCTTAGAGTTCCCCATTTGAAGCTATTTTATAGATCCTGTAGGCATCATTGTTTTCTATTCTTTTTTTTTCTTTTGTCTCCTCCAACTGTGTATTTCAAATAGCCTATCTTCAAGCTGACTAATTCTTTCTTCTCCTTGCTTGATTCTGCTATTAAAAGACTCTGATGCATTCTTCAGTATGCCAACTGAATTTTTCAGCTCCAGAATTTCTGCTTGATTCTTTTTAATTATTTAAATCTCTTTGTTAAATTTATCCAGAATTCTCTGGATTATCAGACAGAGACTCTTGTCCTCTTTTCTTCCTTTTTTCAAAATATATAGTCTCCCTCTCTGTCCTGAGCCACTTAAAACTAGGGATGGAGTGATGCAGGCACCCCTGTGGCCACCAGCACTATGACTGTATTTGTCATATTCATCAGAGCTAAAGCCAGCACAGTACTGAGTCTCACCCAAGGGCTGCGGTAACAACTCCCTGACTACCATCTATGTTCCATCAGGGACCTGGTGCTCTACAATTAGCAAATGGCAAAGCCAGCCAGGTCTGTGTCCTTCTTTTCAGGGCAGTGAGGACCCCAAGGTCTTGAGTGGCTCCAGAAGTGCCATCCAGAAGTCAGGGACTAGAGTCAAAAACCTCAGATGTCTACTTGGTTTTCTATTGTATTGCAGCTGAGCTGGCACTCAACCCACAATATGCAGTCCTTCCTACTCTTCCTTCCCCTTTCCAAAGGCTGAGGAACCTCACTCCATAGCTACTGCCACCACAGGCTTACAGGGAGTACTGTCAGATGACCACTGATGTTTCCTTAAGGACCAAGGGCTCTTCCATTCCCTTTGATATAGGAATTAAGAAGTAATCACTTAGGCAGATAGTAAGGGCATGGTAATCTTGGTAAGGCTTTACTTTTTAATAAAAAGCAGCTCCAAACCATTTTCTAACAAAAGCAGCCTGTAAAGTCAAGTTGCAGACATAGACAAGCAAGCTAGGAGCTTGCACAGGTGAATGCCGGCAGGAACTAGGGACTAGACATGTTCAAGATGGCGGCTCCATCTTCCCTTCCCTGACAGCCATATGTACAGTAAGGAGCAGATAAAAATGGCACTGGCCAAAGAAAGTTTATTTGCATAATAAGATTAGGAGGGGCAACTAGCCTTCCCTGCACACTAGGTAAATGTCATACCTGATTGAACCAATCTGCAAGCCCTATGTAAATCAGACACTGCCTTCTCAAGCTGAACTATAAAATCCAGCATATCCACCACCAGCTGGTCTTTTTCACTCAGAGGACACCTCTCTCTCTACAGAGAGAGCTATTTTTCTTTCTCTTTTCTTCTGCCTATTAAACTTATGCTCCTAAACTCATCATGTGGGTCTGTGTCCTAACATTTCCTGGCATGAGATGATGAAACCCGGATATATACCCCAGACAACATAGCTGCTTCATATTGGGGACCTCATCCAAGATACCAAGGTACAACATTCATTGAAATGGTGAGTAGAGGAGCAGACTCAAACTCTGTCCTTTCATTTCAGGGCTCTCACCTCCATTTTAGAATGACATAAAATCAGTAACAGGCATTCATCAGCCAGTTAAAAACAGCATGGCTCCAGTTTTTGAAGACTCAGATGTGAGGCTCACTGGGGAGAACATGG
The DNA here is from genome assembly GCF_028858775.2 of Pan troglodytes. NCBI lineage: Eukaryota > Metazoa > Chordata > Mammalia > Primates > Hominidae > Pan > Pan troglodytes. The sequence continues at coordinate 51,386,326 of NC_072408.2, read as the reverse complement.
AGAATCCCACAGCACCTACAGGTTGTTGGACATATTGGCCATATTTTAAGCTTCCTTTCACAGAGGACTTAGCTGTCACATGGGGCTGGAAGAGGTTTTGGAGCAACTGAGGATTTCTGGCTGGGGATACCCCCCAATGTTATCTGAAGGCTTCTGGACTGACTCCAGCCTCCAACTGCCCAATGGGGTGTTGGCAACAAGATCTCCAAATTTTCTATCATAATTTCCTCCTTTTCTTTTCATGACCACCATATCTCCTGCCCTCTCTGTGTATGCAATGTACAGGAAGTTTTACAGTTAAGTGAAGTAATCTTGTTTAGCAAGATCAGGAAATGTTATAGTAACCAGGAATATAGCTCAAGGGAAGGCGTCTTTGTGATTTTCTAGGAACACAGGGTCCCCAGCCCACAGTGAGCATCACTCTCTGCCCTTGGTCTGGAGAGCATATGACATTTCCAGATCTCTCTGTCCTTGGTCTAGAGAGTACATGGCACTTCCAGGTCACTCTCTGTCCTTGGTTTGGAGAGAACATGGCATTTCCAGGTCTCTCTGCCCTTGGTCTGGAGAGCATATGACATTTCAAGGTCAACAGCACCACCCAGGGGATCCTCTCCATGTGGTGCATTGTTGGTCCTCTACCGAAACACTCTAGCTCCCCAATTCTCTTCCCTTTTTGTGCCTCTGTACTTGAAACCAGGCTTCATGCTGCTTCTGTAAATGGGAAAATTCTACCTTCAACAACTAGGAGTAAAATATCCTAAGAAGTGAAATTTTAGTATCAATACTGTCTTATCAGCAGGAAAATGGCCACTTGGTCCCTCCATTCTTTAAGGGCACCTATTCTGCTTCCAATTAGAATGGTACTTAATTAGTGAGTGGATTTTAAGTTCAGAAGTTAACTGGACCCATTCTCTAAGGGTAAACGTTTTAGCATGGGCCATAATAGCAAGATATAGAGCTCAAACCAGCACTCTTTCTCCATTAAGGAGGGAAGTAGAAAAGTTGCCCAAATGCAACTGTCACATAGTCTCTCCTGAGATCCATTTTTTGGGGAGCCAGGCAGGTCACACAAGTCTAGGAAGTCAAAGGGCAATCACAGGCAGAGGACTATAGTCATGTGGGTGAGTGTGACTAATTCCAATCGCTTAGTTCTTCTGGTTCCATGTCTGGGGGTCAAGCCTGAAACCATGGGTGGCACGTTCAACAAGGTGCCAGGACCCAGGAACCACGGAGTGAATACAGCAGAGGGGACACCCCCACTGTCTTCCCCTCTACTTTGTGTCACATCAAAAGGAAGGAGACTAAATAGACACCTTTTTCTCACATCTCTTTCTAAATGGGTAACACACTATCTTCAGCTTGCACACCTCTGGAGTGCATTCTGTAGCACAAGGACTCCTTTGACCCTGAAACTTTAACGAAAAAGGGGCTCATTTGCTTTTGCACAAGAACTTGACCTTCTTTCTAGACCATCGCAAGTGTTGCACAATCAACCCAGCACTTTTAGCAGTCATGTCAGGCAAGCCTATAGAGAATGATTCTCCCAAGTTAGAGAATCAACTTCCAGGGGAACAATCTGTGAATCCCCCTTATTCAGTTCCCTAACTCCTCTAGTCCCCTAATTACTGCAGGACCATAGGCAAGTAAAGAGATTAGGTCGGTTTTCTGACGACCCTGAGAGATATATAGAAGACTTCCAAAATTTAACTCAGGTATTTGACCTCTCATGGAGAGATGTTATACTGCTCCTAAGCCAAACTCTAATTGCAGCTGAGAAGCAGGCAGCTCTGCAGGCAGCAGAGAGATTCAAAAATGAGTAATATGTCTCCTATAGTAGGCCTGAAAGGAAAAGGGGAAATAGGGAAGGCCGAGAAATAATGGAAACACCATTCCCAATAGGAAGGGAAGCAGTTTCTCTTGAAAACCCTAATTGGAACCCCAATGATGCTACAGATGAATGGAAAAAGAAACATTTTTAAATGTGCATATTGGAGGGCCTACTAAGAACTAGGGCCAAACATCTTGATTATTCTAAACTGTCCATGATAGACCAAAAGCTGGATGAGAGTCCCGCAGCTTTTATGGAAAGACTTAGAGAGGCTAATAAAGCACGCTTACCTATCCCCTGAATCAATGGAGGGACAGCTCATCCTAAAGGACAAGTTTATTATACAGGGAGCTCCTGATATTAGAAGGAAACTACAGAAGCAGGCTATAGGACCATATAGCACCTTAGAGAACCTCCTGAAGGTGGCCACTTCAGTCTTTTATAATAGGGACAAGGAGGAGGACCAGGAGAAAGAGAGGAAGCAAAAGAGAAGGACAGAGTCTCTAGTAGCTGCTTTGCACACTTGCAAAATCCAGGATCCCTGAGGTGCATCCACTAGTTGCTATTCGTGTGGCATGTCAGGGTACTTTAAGAAGGAGTGCCCAGGCAGCAAGAAGAAATCACCATGACCCTGTCCAGCATGTGGCAGGGGACCACTGGAAATTGGACTGCCCCCAGAAACAAAGGTCAGCAGGTTCAGAATCAGTCTTTCAGATAGTACAACTGGACTGATGCATCCCGGGGCTCAGACCCACAGCTCCAGTGGCTCATACTGCCATTACAGCACAGGAGCCCTTTGTGATTCTGGAAATTGAAGTAAGGAAGGTGGATCTCCTTCTGGACACTGGAGTCAGCCTCTCTCTGCTCCTCTCTAATACAGGTCTTCCCTATTCCTATAGCACAACCATGAGGGGAGTCTCAGGAAAGACTTACATTTGATATACTTTTTTCAACCCATTAGTTGCAGATGGGGAAACCTACTATTTACACATGCCTTTTTAATCATGCTAGAAAACCTTATTAGGTTTCTATTTTTACCTTTATTAGGTAGAGACATTTTAGCTTACATGGGGGCCAATATCTTTATAGCCCCAGGACAATCTTTTTGTCTCCCCCTGGTGGAAGCTAATATCAATCCAGAAGTGTGGGCAACTCAAGGAAGAATAGGTTCAGCTGTAACTGTTAGGCCAATCCAAATTCATCTTAAAGACCCCACTTTTTTTCCTAACCAGAAACAATATCCTCTAGAGCCAGAGGCTAAGAGAGAGCTAGAAGCCATTATTAATAACCTAAAAATACAGGGCCTCTGCAAACCCTGCAACAGCCCCTGCAACACCCCAATATTAGGAGACTGCAAAAACCCAATGAGGAATGGAGACTAGTTCAGGACCTCCATCTCATTAATAAAGCTGTAGTCCCAATCCACCCAATAGTACTTAATCCCTATACCTTGCTGACCCAAATACTTGAGGGAACTAAATAGTTTATAGTCCTAGATTTAAAGGATGACTCAAGGATTTTGAGATAGCCCTGATTTGTTTGGACAGGCATTGTCAAAAGGCCTCTCTGAGTTTTCCCATGTTCAGGCCAAAGTTTTGCAATACATGGACAATAATTTTTAGGCTATGGATACCTGGGTATGGTGAGATAGCTCATCCCCGGTATCATCACATAAGAGAAACTCAAGTGGCTAAAACTTATCTCCTAATCTGGGAACCTGAAGCTCAAAAGGCCTTTATCCAGCTAATGCAGGCCCTACTTAAGGAACCAGCTCTCTGCCTTCCTGTAGGAAGGGCCTTCAATCTTTATGTATCAGAAAGGAAGGGAATGGCTCTGGAGTCTTAACACAGGCCCAAGGACCAGTTCAATAGCCAGTGGGTTACTTGAGTAAGGAACTTGATTTGGTGGTTAAAGAATGGCTAGCATGTCTCCAAACTATTGCCACAGTGGTCCTACTGGTCCCAGAAACATCCAAATTAACCCTGAGAAATGACTTAACTGTTTATACCCCATGTAATGTGGTGGGATCACTGTCCTCTAAGGGAAGCCTTTGGTTAACACACAGCAGCCTCCTTAAATATCAAGTTCTACTGTTAGAGAGTTCTACAATCCAGTTAAAAACTTGCTCTCACTTAAATCCAGCTACTTTCCTACCTGAGGGAGCTGGGGAACTTGAACATGATCGTGAACAAGTTGTGGTACAGACCTATGTGGCCAGGGAAGATCTCAAGGAAACTAACCTGGAAAATCCAGATTGGACCCTCTTCACAGATGGAAGCTCCTTTGTAGACTAAGGAGTCTGTAAGGCAGGATATGCAGTAGTCACTCTGAATAATGTTATTGAAAATGTATCTCTCTTTCCAGGCACAAGCGCCCAACTAGCCCAGTTGATAGCTCTTACAAGAGCACTTGGATTAAGCAAGGGAAAAGTGGCTAACATTTACACTGACTCCAAGTATGCTTTCCTAGTTCTCCATGTTCATGCTACCATTTGGAAGGAAAGGCATTTTCTTACTAACCACCACCAATGGATCTCCTATAAAATACCATCAGGAAATTAACAGGTTATTATCCTTAGTTTTTCTTCCATGAGAAGTAGCAGTGATGCATTGTAAGGGACATCAGAAGGGAGTAGATTAAATAGCCAAAGGAAACAAGTTAGGTGGTCAGGCAGCCAAGTCAGCAACAAGGAAGCCTCATGACATCAACACACTTGAATCTCCTCTAATGTGGGAAGGCTCCACAAGAGAAATCAAGCCTCAGTACTCCCCTGCAGAAATAGAATGGGCCTCTTCTCGAGGGTACACCTTCCAGCCCTCTGGATGGCTGTAGTCAGAGGATGGCAAGCTCCCCTTGCCAGCCTCTAGCCAGTGGAAAGTACTTAAATTCCTTCACCAAGCTTTTCACTTGGGAAAGGATAAAACTTAACAATGTGCCCAGAGATTGTTTTCAGGAAAGAACTTACTAAGCACAGTAAAACAGTTGTTATGCTTGTGAAATCTGTCTTAAAAATAATCTCCTGAGAAGATGGCTCCTTCCTCCTCAAACCCAAAGGATGGGAAGCTATCCAGGGAAGGACTGGCAGATAGACTTCATTCACATGCCAAAGACAAAGGGCATCCAATACCTCCTGGTATGGGTAGATACTTCCAGTAACTGGGTGGAAGCATTTCTATGCCATATAGAAAAGGCCTCTGAGGTAGTAAAGGTGTTAGTTAATGAAATCATTCCCCGTTTTGGTCTTCTTAAGTACCTCCAAAGTGACAACCACCCCTCATTTAAGGCAGCCATTTTTCAGGGGGTCTCAAAGGCACTAGGCATACGGTATCGTCTCCATTGTGCTTGGAGACCCCAGTCCTCAGGAAAAGAGGAGAAGACAAATGATATCATCAAAAGACACCTCAGAAAACTGTCCCAAGAAACTCACCTTCCTTGGGTTATCCTTCTTTCCATGGCTTTACAGTGAGTAATAAACACCCCTTCAAAGTTAGGTCTAAGCCCTTCTGAGATACTGTATGGATGGCCTTTCCTCACTGATGATTTCTTATTAGACCAAGAAATCTAATAAGAAAGAGGTTCTTGCAACTCTGACCAGTGCCCTATCCTGCTGTGGCTAAGCTGATATACAAGGTGCAAGACAAAGTCCTCTCCACTCTTCTCTCTTCAAGCAGGAAGAAGTGGTGTCTTTTGGAGCCATGAGCTGTTTTCCTGGGGTTAGAGGAGGGGTGATGTCAGCACTCCTTTAGCTATCCCAGCTTGTATCTCACTAGGTCATATGTCAGCCCAGTTCAGCGCTAGGACTTGCCTGGAAAATGCAGTCCATGTGGCCTAGAATGTCTTTCAAGTTTATTTAGGGCCCCAACTCACTTTAGCCTGTGGTGGTGAGGCTTGCAGGAACTCAAGTTCCAACTGCTGGAATTAATGATTCTCCTCTGGCTAGGGCTGGCTTAAAGACTCCCTCTGTGGATGGGCATTCACTGAGTTTGGTCCAATTTTGCTTTCTGCTATAACAGAGCAGCACTGAGTTCAATGCATTACAATTTCTGCACTCTCCCTCTCCTCAGCACACAGAAGCTCTCTCTACACCATGCTGTAGCCACCAGGGGCTGGAGATCAATGGCTTCAGTGATTCAAGAATGTTTTTTCTATCTTAGTGCCTCTTTCAGCAATATGAAGTTAAAACCAGGTAATGTGAATGCTCACCTTATTTTTGGTTCTTTTGAAGGTACTTTTGGTGCGTGTACATATTTGTTAAATTGGTCTTGTGGGGCAGGGGGGAATGATTGGTAAAGCCTTCCATTCTGCCATCTTTTTCTGCCCCTCCTATCTAACCCTTTTTTTTTTTTTTGACAAGTAAGGAAGGACCTTTAGAATTGATGTAATCTGGTTGAGAAAAAAGGTATATCTCACAGACAGTACAATCCAATCTGTATTAGTCTGCTCATACACTGCTAATGAAGACATTCCTGAGACTGGCTAATTTATAAAAGAAAGAGGTTTAATTGACTCACAATTCAGCATGGCTGGAGAGGCCTCAGGAAACTTACAATCATGATGGAAGGGGAAGCAAACACGTCCTTCTTCACATGGTGGCAGCAAGAAGAAGTGCAGAATGAAGACGGGGAAAGTCCTTTATAAAACCATCAGATCTCATGAGAACTCACTCAATCTCACCAGAACAGAAAGGAGGTAAATGTCCCCATGATTCAATTACCTCCCACCAGGTCCCTCCCATGACATGTGAGGATTACAGGAACTAAAATTCAAGATGAGATTTGGACACAAAGCCAAACTACATCATTCTGCCCCGGCCCCTCCCAAATCTCATGTCCTCACATTTCCAAACACAACATGCCTTCCCAACAGTTCCCCAAAGTCTTAACTCATTCTAGCATTAACTCAAAAGTCCATAGCTCAAAGTTTCATCAGAGACAAGTCAACTCCCTTCTGCCTATGAACCTGCAAAATCAAAAGCAAGTTAGTTACTTCCTAGACACAATGCAGGTACAGGCCTTGGGCAAATGCAACCTTTTGAAAAGGGAGAAATTGGCCAAAACAAAGGGGCCACAGGCCCCATGCAAGTCCAATATTCAATAGGGCAGTAATTCAACCCTGAAGTTCCAAATGTGCCCATCCCGGGCACATTTATATAAGAAATGGGCTCCCATGGCCTTGGCCAGCTCCACTCTTGTGGCTTGGCAGGGTACAGCCCCCTCCTGGCTGTTTTCACAGGCTGGCATTGAGTGTCTATGGCCTTTCCAGGTGCACAGTGCAACGTGTTTGTGGATCTACCATTCTGGTGTCTGGAGGACAATGGTCCTTTTCTCACAGCTCCACTAGGCAGTGTCCCAGTAGGGACTCTGTATGGGGGTTCCAACCTCACATTTCCCTTCTGCACTGCCCTAGCAGAGGTTCTCCATGAGGGATCTGCCCCTGCAGCAAACTTCTGCCTGGACATTCAGGCATTTCCATATATTGTCTGAAATCTAGGCAAAGGTTCCCTGACCTCAATTCTTGTCTTCTGTGTATCCACAGGACCAACATCACATGAAAGCTGCCAAGGCTTGAAGCTTGCACCCTCTGAAGCAATAGTCTGAGCTGTACCTTGGCTCACTTTAGTCATGGCTGGAGCAGTTGAGATGCAGTTCCGAGGCTGCACACAGCAGGGGGGCCCTGGACCTGGCCCAGAAAACCATTTTTCCCTCCTAGGCCTCTGGGCCTGTGAGAGGGGCTGGCCAGAATGTCCCTGACATGCCCAGAAGACATTTTCCCCAATGTCTTGGTGATTAACATTTGATTCCTCATTACTTATGCAAATTTCTGCAGCTGGCTTGAATTTCTCCCCAGAAAATGACTTTTTCTTTTGTACCACATCATCAGTTTGGAAATCTTCCAAACTTTTATGCTCTGCTTCTTCTTGAATGCTTTGCCACTTAGAAATTTCTTCCACCAGATACCCTAAATCATCTCTCTCAAGTTCAAGAAGTTCCACAGATCTCAAGGGCAGAGGCAAAATGCCACCAATCTCTTTGCTAAAGTATAGCAAGAGTCACCTTTACTTCACTTTCCAAGAAGTTGCTTATCTTCATCTGAGACCACCTCAGCCTGGAATTCATTGTTCATATCACTATCAGCATTTTGGTTAAAGCCATTCAACAAGTCTCCAGGAAGTTCCAAACATTCCCACAGCTTCCTGTCTTTTGAGTTCTCCAAGTCTCTAGGAAGTTCTAAATTTTCCCACATTTTTTTCTGTCTTCTTCTGAGCCCTCCAAACTGTTCCAGCCTCTGCCTGTTACCCAATTCCAAAGTCAATTTCACGTTTTTGGGTATTTTTATAGCAGCGCCCCACTACCCAGTACCAATTTACTGTATTAGTTCATTCTCACGCTGCTAATAATGACATACCTGAGACTGGGTAATTTATAAAAGAAAGAGGTTTAATTGACTCATAGTTCAGCATGGCTTGGGAGGCCTCAGGAGACTTACAATCATGGCAGAAGGGGAAGCAAACACATCCTTCTTCACACGGCTACAGCAAGGAGAAGTGCAGAGTGAAGGTGGGGAAGCTCCTTATAAAACCATCAGATCTTGTGAGAACCCACTCACTATCACGAGAACAACATGGAGGTAACTGTCCCCATGATTCATTTACCTCCCACTGGGTCCCTCCCATGACACAAAATTATGGGAACTAAATTTCAGGATGAGATTTGGGTGGGAGCACAAAGCTAAACCATATCACAGTTCAACTAAGATTACTCTCTTAAACGACTCCAGTGGCTATTTGCTATATTGGATGAATCCCAACCTTCATTTTTCTCCATGCTTGCTCAATTAAGTGTTCACTTTGATAATTCCGTTTTATAGTTCAGTTCAAGTTATATCATGCTTTGCAATCTAGTTGATAGTTTGTGGACCTATCCATGGTACCACACAGGTTTTTGAAAGGGAAGGCAGTGACTGTTTTTCTTTGTATGCCTAGAGCCTTGCACGGTGCTTAATACATGAGAGGCTTTCCATATATGTTTGCTGTATTAAATAAATGAGTTTCTGTACAAAGTTCAAGCAGTTATTGAAGAATAAATAATCAAAATACAATTTTGTCTTTTGCTCTAATGTGAGCTAAATGATTTAGATTTGGTGATTTAGAAACAGTATTTGAGTTGTGGGAGAGCAATTTCAATATACACTAGAATAGAAGATATTTCCATATAAGAGACAAGGTTGGGAAATTTATCAGTAAATTTGAGACAGAGTTAAGATGGCACCTGTCTCATGGAAATAGGCAAAAATCAAAAAGGGCTGAAAGCCATGCTAGAAACAGGTGATAATGTATAAGGTCTTTTTGGAGACTAGAAGGGAGTTTTTATAGGATTGTAGCTATTCTTAGGAAACGAATGTTCATGCTGTTTATATATTACTGTTTAATGTTATATACTTTAGAACCACTGGCAATTTAAAAAAATTCTCACATAGCTCAGTTATGCTGAAGTTTAATAATGTTAAGATTTTTCTCATTATTGGATCAGTTTTAAAGAGTGAATAGTGGCAATAATAATGAAAGTGAGAGAATCCTGCAGAAAGGTACCAGCCATGAATTCGACAAAATGCTGTTTGAATATTGTCTCCACAGAGCTTCCATCTTTTCAAACATCAGGAATTTCCTGTTTGATTACAAAGGTCAGTAAGTGATACAAATGAATAAAATAAAATTTCCCTCAGCAGAGTTTATCTTAACTTATATAAATAACTCCTCATAGCTCTTACACCTTGATGTCTACCACTAGTCATCAACTATTTCAAAATTTCTGGGACCAATCTTGACTGTAGGAAGGGACATGTACATAATATCAGCCCAGTGCCTTGGGGCTCAACTTTAAGCCACCTTATGATTACTTGTCTTTACATGTGGCTGATAATTTTGATAACTTAGATTTTGCTTCTATTACTAAGACATAGCTTTCATCTCAGCACCCAGTTTTGCAAGGGGTTAGAAAATCAAGGAAGTGCAAGGCCAGGCTCTGCATTCTAAGGGGAAATAGCAGAGTTGTTTCTAGGGCATAATTTGAGGGTCTAGTTGTAGACAAGTATTAGCTCAGAACAACATGTGAGAGCACAACATGGGGTCACATAGTGGCCTACCCAGTCAACAAAGCATAAAGGTGAGAATCATAGTATTCATAAATGTAGGGGTTGGTTGGCAAAGTTTCAGACCATTTAGATCCTATCCTTGTTTCTAGACCTTGGAAACTTTTTAAAAAATGTCTTAATATCCCATTCTACCCCTGAGGCAGCACATAGCTATGGAAGCCTTAACTTACTAAGAAGTGATAACTTCTTTAGATTATCCTAGGTTAATTCATCATTCAAAACATTTTTAATGTTTATTAAATGTGTTATATAATAATTGATTGTCAGGCATGGTCCTGGGTTTTGTAATAGTAGCACTGAAGAGGAAAATGAAAACAAGCAAAAGCATCTATGCTCATGAAATTTACAGTCTGGTAGATCCTGTCTCTCAACAAACACATGCTTCCAGCCCTACCAGGAGGGCTTTGTGGTCCTAGCCTGAGGATGTCTCCACCTGGAGAAGCAGTGATTAAACACTTTCTGTCATCCTTGTCTTTTGATGTGTGTGTGGTAGGGGGCAAGGGATGAGGTAGTATAGCAGTGGGCAAGCATACTTGCTGTCCAAGCATCAATCAAGGAAATTCAAGGGTATCTTGATACAGTTACTGACTTTTTCTCACAAACACATTCCTATATGATGAGGAAAGAACAGGTTTCAAGAGGTACAAATGACGGTACCGCTCTAGAGCCCACTGCTGTATCACGTTATCATTGGTGTCACATTCCTTATTAGTTACAGTTCAGTTCAATAAACAGAAACCACTCTATTTTAAGCAGGAACTGACATGATATTGGGAATTAGGTGCTTACAAAACAGTTGGAAGTTATTTTAAAAGTTTATTTCCTCTCTGAACCTCCAGGAACAATTCTAGAACAATAGGTAATAACTGTAACTATGCCAGAAAAAAAGGACTACTGCTACTTCTAAAACAGCCACTGTTTAGCACACAGAAAACTAGATCATGCACACTAAAACATTACTTGAGAAAATCCATGACCATAACCATGCTAAAGCAGACATAGCCAAAATGAGGGCAAAAAGATGGCTTCCAGCCTGTTTTGTCTTCCATGTTTCCCACAAGTGCATCTAGTTAACAGAATTAATTTGCAGACAGAACCCTAGCTGCAAGGGAGTCTAAGAAGGCAGAAAAGAGGTTAAATTAGCCAGTTCCTGATATCTAGCATACATTCTAACTTTCAAAGTGAACATTTTAACCTCCAAGGTGAACTGGTGAAAGTGCAGACCCTTGGTCCCTCACTACACTTAATGAATCTGATTCTGGGATAGGAGAACCAGCATGTTAACGATCACCTCCTCACCCTAAGTAATTCTCATGCTTTGGAACATTTAGAAAACATTGCTTAAGATTATCAAAGTGTGATCTAGGATACACTGCCATATAGGTATCCAGAAAATATTTTTAAAATGTAATTTAAAAAAATTAAAACTGGGCCACACTTATATCATTTAATTTTATAGACCTGATTCTACTCAGAATCAGAAAGTGAAATGCTTTTCACTTCAGGTAATTTTTCACTCTATAATGCCAAATAGGAGAACATTTCTCTCCTTAGTGTTTTGCTTTCTGTAGTTCTTCATGCAATTGGGACAAATTTTGGCAATTTGATGACTGCATTTTATTATAGGAGTATTTTAAATGTTCTCTCTGTGGATATTTCAAAGTAATGTCCAATTCAGACCTTGAAATTTATTCTTTTCTAATTTGCCAGTGGAAAACAGCATAGTATTCTAAAGAGAAGAGAAATTCCTCTTTTAGGAAAGCAAAAATACATGTTCTTTGTCTTAGTAAAGACTTTCATTGAACAAATGATTGCATGGGGCTTCTACAATTTATTGACTTAATAATAAATACATTTAATTGCTCAATTTAAAAATAAGTGGAAATTTGTAGCTTCAAAGGAAAATATCAAATCAACCTTGCATACTGCCTTAATCACAGCGCCTCAAAAGAATGTTGGCTGAATTAAAAAAAACCAAATTATGCTGATTTACTTTGCTAAGGTAATATATCTGTAGCCATTTCCGAAGTGACAGTTTTTCGTGGAAATACTTGTGGTTTCTGAGATTTCCTGAAATGTGAATTTCAGTCATGTAATTAAGAGGTTGTTTTAGTCATGGTAAATAATACTGGCTGCTGTAACAAACAACCTACAACCTTGTGAGCAGCTTACCGCAACAAGGGTTAATTTCTCACTTGTGATTCAGTGGGATGTTTGGTAATCAGCCTCCCACATAGTGATTAGAAATACAGTCCCCTTGTATGTAATGGCTCCCTCCACCATCTGCTAGAGCAGGGATCAGAAAATATTTTTTTGTAAAGGCTGGATAGTAAATATTTTAGGCCTGCCAGCCAATAGACAAAATCAAATATATTATCTAGGTACTTACGTAACAAGAGAGAAAACAAATTTTGGCAAGTATTATTTTGATGAAATTAGAAATATAATAACAATGAAATTCTCTGTAATACAGGTGTACTAATGAGAAAAATTGAATAGTTCTTTTAGGGGGATACACTTTGGCTTAATTGGGATTCAGAATTAGTTTCCTTATCATCAAAATGATTGCAAATGTTCACTGGATAATGCTGATCTGTAATACAATTTTATATATTTTATCTTTTGTATGTCTTTTTTTTTTTTTTTGAGACGGAGTCTCCCTCTGTCGCCCAGGCTGGAGTGCAGTAACACGATCTTGGCTCACTGCAAGCTCCGCCTCCCGGGTTCACGCCATTCTCCTTCCTCAGCCTCCCGAGTAGCTGCGACTACAGGCGCCCGCCACTGCGCCTGGCTAATTTTTTGTATTTTTAGTAGAGACGGGGTTTCACCGTGGTCTCGATCTCCTGACCTCGTGATCTGCCCTCCTCGGCCTCCCAAAGTGCTGGGATTACAGGTATATGTCTTTTTAAATAGATAAATTCTGCTCAATATTGATATCAATCTGTGAGCATACAAATTTAATTGACCATATTCATCTCTTAGAAAACATTTGCAGGAGGCCAGGCACGGTGGCTCACGCCTGTAATCCCAGCACTTTGGGAGGCCGAGATGGGCGGATCACGAAGTCAGGAGATCGAGATCACCCTGGCTAACACGGTGAAACCCCGTCTCTACTAAAAAAATACAAAAAATTTGACAGGTGTGGTGGCATGCACCTGTAGTCCCAGCTATTCAGGAGGCTGAGGAAGGAGAATGGCGTGAACCCGGGAGGCGGAGCTTGCAGTGAGCTGAGATTGCGTCACTGCACTCCAGCCTGGGTGACAGAGCGAGACTCTGTCTCAAAATAAATAAATAAATAAATAAATAAATAAAATAAAAAAGAAAACATTTGCAGAATTCTATTAGATTCTTCTCTTGTCTTGTAACATGTCATTGCATTGCAGGCTAATCACTTTTAATTGAAGATTAAGAGGAAGCTCCTCAATAGAACAGTTTTGAAATATGGAAGTAAGTATAGGTTTTTATAAATGGGAAATTCTTTTGCACTTGTCTTGAGGTCCAGAAACATTGCTGCAAATTTGTGTGGAAATGGAGATTTTTTTTTCTTCCTTTAAATTTACAGAACAGAAAGTGTGTAAAGCAGCTTGACATGACTTGTGAGTCAAATTGTTATGAAAATAACTTTATAAAGTTTTACTTGTAAGTGCTATTTTACCTCAAATTTTTAGGTTGGATTTCTTAAACATGATCAATTCTGTGGAAAAAGCTGTTTTCCAAAGCTATTTAGTGTTTGCTAATCACAGCTGAGTGAAATTTTCCTTGTTCAGAAAAATTTCAATTTTGACCAGAAGCTCAAAAAAACACAAAAAAATTTTACCACTGACAGGCCCTTGATCTCCTGTGGGGTAAAACAAGTCAAGATATCTAGCTTCTATTCCTGACCAAAATTCATGGAATTGATGATAAGTAAGTCCATGAGAGCAAATGAAGTTCACTGTTGATGACTCTGGTTCAATAACACATGATAGAGTAAAATTTTTTCTGCAAAGTACCTGATGATGATCACAGCCTTTAAATACCTCATTTTTTCACTGCCTTTATGAATTTGTCCAACTAAATCTTTTTCTGCTGTACACATATTTTTACCACCATCAGTTGAAACACATCTTAGCAGATCCCACTTCAGGGTGTACTGAATTAAAGTTTTCTCAACTTCTTTGAAAATAAGCTCACCTGTAGTTGTTCCACACAGATTATTCAGTAACTTCAAACTCAGCATTGAATAAACAATAACAATGAGCAGTACATATAACATCTACTCATGAAGAACTAAGACAAACCATTCAAAATCATTTGCCTTATTTTTTTGTTGCCTATTGATATTGCTCTCATATCCGTAACTCTTTGAGCAACTTCTTTGCATCAAAAGGCTAATAGTTTTAGATTCATTTTCTCTGGGTACATTTCTTCTACTACTACAGTCAAATATGATTTAATTAACTCATCATCAGGTAACAGCTTTCTTTGCTTGGCTAACAAGCCACTTGGAAGCTTACTGAGGGTGCAGCCTCATTTTCATTTTTTACTTTTGTGAAGAAATTTTACCATGAGATATTTTGTTTTAAATTTTCTAATTTTTCTGGACATTGCTTACCTATGAGTTGAGAATGTTGTGATGAAGGCTTAGTTTGATAATACCCATGTGTGTTGTCTTACTTTCCTATTTTTGCTGTAACAAATGTAGGGACTTAACACAAATTTATTTTCTTATAATTCTGGAGTATAGAATACCCCAAAGGGGATATTACTGGGTTAAAACCAAAGCATTCCGGAGAATCTAAGGAATAATCTGTTTTGTTGTTTGTTTGTTTTGCTTTCCCAGATTCTATAGTGTTTCTGAACTCCTTGACTTATAGGCTCCAGTCAGCAATCACATCTTTCCAATCTTTGCTTCCATTTTCCAGTTTTCTCTTCTGACTCTAACTCTCCTGCCTCCCTTTTATAAGGACCACTGTAATTACATTGAGACCACTAGAAAAATCTTATCTCAAGATCCTTTACTTAATCACATCTGAAAACTCCCTTTTGGGATGTAAGGTAACATATTCACAGATTTCACAGGTCTTGATTTGGATATCTTTGGGAGGCCATTATTTTGTCTACTACAAGTATACTGTCATTTCATAAAAAACATAATGTTTTGCTACCTAATTTGATAACAAAATAATCCACATGTTACTCTACCTTACAAGTGTGCCATTTAAAGTCCTATTCTCTCTGCCTTTCTTCGTCTTTTTTTTTTTTTTACCTGATGGACATGCACTCATAGAAAAAAATACTTATGTGTAAAATGCCATGGTACAATAATATACATGGCTCAAATGCTGTCAAATTATAATAACATCATTGCAGTGTGTAGTGTATTGAGTCAGCATGTTACAGCAATGAGATTGTCACATATGCTGTCTATTGCACCAATTCAACTCTGCCATTGCAGTATAAAAGTAGACATAGACAATATGAATGAATGTGAACATGAATGTTTTTAATAAAACTTTATTTGTGACATTGAAATTTAAATTTTATGTAGTTTTACATGTCATAAAATATTATTCCAATAATTTATTAAAAATGCAAAACCATTTTATTTGTGGACTACACAAAGATAGTCAGTGAGCCAGATATGTGCTGTAGTATTCTAACCTTTCTAGGACTCTCAGAGTCCTCCATTGCAGAAGGCTTTGCACGCTATACCTAGAATTAGGATACACTTCTGACTACATTCCTTTAACTGGAATCTAATCACTTGACCATATCTAATTGCAAGAAAGGTTGGAAAATATAGTTTTTCTGTGTGTCCAAGAAAAGGGAACACGGATATTGGTGAACACTAGCATTTCCACCATAATCTACTCCTCCTGGTAACCAAATTTTCAGTTTCTTCTTTTTTTTTCCACACATAGATTACACTCATTTTCAAAATCTTGCTCAAAGTCTTGGGCCTCAATATGTCCTCTACATCATCATATCACACATAGTTCCGCATAGTCCTATGACTTGTAAACTTAGTATCTGTCCCTGATATCCACCATATCAAACAGTCCCATTTGGTAAGGATGAAAAAAAGAGACACAGCAGTTACTGTTTAAGGGTAATTCAAACACTGTGAAGGCTGTCAGTCCTGAGAGCAGAGGAAGATCCTTGATTCTTCCTTGGATCTGCTCTCTGTAAGGAACTCCTTTACACATTATTTTCTATGGCCCCCTGACTCTACCCTCTGGGAGGGACCTCCTTATCATGTCTTACTTGGCATATCTGAAGTGATTGAAGACTTCCTTAGGGCTGCGGAGCTTTGCCAGTGCACTGCCCACCTAAAGGTTTTTAAAATGTTCTTTAGTTACAAGTTCCTTTAGACTACCCTCCTGCTTTTATCTGCCATGCAATTTCCACAAAGTTTGAGATTTGTTTGCTTGCAATCAATACCATGTGCCTGTAACCACATCCAAGTTGCTTTCCAGACATTGGTCTCTAATCAGCTTGATTTTATTGCTTAATTTCCCTATTTTTCTTTTTCTTAATTTAAGGTGGCTAAAACACCTGAAATGATTTTAAGGTGGCTAAAACTGGTGATTAATGTGGTATTTGATGCTAGGTTTAGTCACTTTAACCCACAGATGTTTTTTGATTACCCAAAGTCTCTCCCAATCACATCACTTACTGTTTGGGATCCGGAAGCTGTAGTCATAGACGTTTCCAACCTGTTCATGGCCCAAATTTTTAGACTTTTTCAGGTTTGTCTCATTTCTGCTTGCAACATGGACAACTCTTTCCTGAGCTCATCTCTTTCTTCGAACACCCTGACAAATGCAGACAACACTAGCTAGCATATACTACTACCATTGTTTTCCAACCTCTTCCCCTAGAGGTATAATTCAGTAGGCACATGACCTGCCTACCAAATTATTGTTGGCAACACATTTTTTTTTGCAAATGTATTTTCCATAGAAGAACACTTTTTTTGATTTTCAGCCTGCTGACCACCTTCCTACTTAGAAGCCAGAATCTCCAATATCAATTAGAAAATCTAGGTACAGACTAAGTGCTGTAGCAAACAACACTAAAATCTCAGTAGCTTAACACAATTACATTTCACTTCTCATTCATGCCTTAGTCCATTTTGATGTTCATTGAGAAGCTTGCTATGCAATGATTCAGAATCTAGTCTTTGAGAGGGGACTTTAGAAAGTAATTTAAGGTTCCAAATCTAAAGATTCTGGGAATATACTATAGGCAATAAAATAGGAATTTAGGTATTAGAAGACCATTAGAGCAACTTAGGAAACAGTAAACCAAATATTAGAACCAGATGAAGAGCAAGAATCACTAGAAACCCAGTCCCAGAGAATTGGGTTAAAGCTCTTAAAGTGTTTCCTGGGGTTCTCCCATGACTAGGATTGATCAAGAAAGCCCAATCAGCAGGTAGGCATATATTGGCCTCTGCTGTAGGAGCCAGAGAAAGGCAGAAAAAGGACACCAGGCAGATGTTATATCCTTCCTCCTAAGGGCACCCAGCATGGCATATGAAATAACTAGGACCTAGGGAGAGCTCCTACTTTCACAGTGGGAATTGTCACTATTTCTTTATATTGATCATCACTTTCATTGTAATTTTGGGAATTGGTTTAAAGCTCAGGAATAACTTTTCAACTTCTTTTGTTTTGTTTTGGACCCCACAAAATTATTTATATCAGGGTTTGTTATGTATTCCATTTTATGATTAACCTTCTTTGGATTTATTTATTTTCCAGTTAAAGCCACTAGTCTCAATGACTAAATAAATATAACTAACTAAATAAAAGAATGTAATTTCTTAGATAATTTTACATGTTAGACATTATTAATAAAATACACTATGTGTTAGGATATATACACATTTTTTAGAAAATGAAGTTCACCAAGACTAAGTTAGTAAGTGACAGAGCAGGGGTGTAAAGATGTTTAAAAACACATTCCTTGTTTCTAAAAACTTTCAAATGTTTCAGAATGTTTTGGGAAATTTTGGATAACTAATATTGATATCCCTCCAATAATCCAAAGACACAGATATTTTTGGTGGCTCAGACTAAAAAAAATGCCTGTAAACTCTGGCATATTCTTGGAAGTAAAGGCTTGGGATCCTATACTGAACCAGCCAGATGGAGCATGGACCACTTCAGGGGGCAGTGAGTAGGAGTGGCCCTAAGTAGGTGTATTAGTCCACTTTCTCACTGCTTTGAAAAAATACCTAAGACTGGGTAATTTCTAAAGAAAAAAGCTTTAATTGGCTCATAGTTCCACATACTGTACAGGAAGCATGATGCTGGCATCTGCTGGGCTTCTAGGGAGGCCTCAGGAAACTTACAATCGTGGTGGAAGGCAAAGGGGAAACAAGCACTTCACATGGCTGGAGCAGGAGGAAGAGAGAGAGTGAGGGGGTGCTACACACTTTTAAACAACCAGATCTCACGAGAACTCACTCGCTATCACAAGAACAGCACCAAGGGGGTGATGTTAAACCATTCATGAGAAACTGCTCTCATGATCCAATTGAAAGAAGGAAAGTTCCCTTATCCCTCTCACAGGGTGCGTGACGGGGGTGTGGCTTGCTTCTTTGGTGCCCCGCTGCTCAAACCTCTGGGAGCATGCAGACGGTCAGGTTGTGAGGCTTCGATCCTACAGCAGTGTCTACGGGTGAGTGTTTACAGCTGAAACTTCAGTCGGCATGTGTTACAATGTGCTCTTTCAGTTCAGCCGTCCATAGGCAGCTTGTGTTTATCAGCTCAATTGGCCCCCCTGCCTTATCATAAGGACAGAGGGCTTTCTGTATCCTAGGTTCTTGCCTCGGTGTGCCTGAAAAATAGGATCACACATGGGCTTGGAGGATGGATGCAAGGTTTCTTACTGAGTGGTGGTAGCTCTCAGCAGATGCAGGAGCCAGAAAGGGGGTGGAGTGGGAAGGTGGTTTTCCCCTGGAGTTGGGCTGACCAGTGGCCAGGTTCTCCTCCAACTGCCCCGGCCAAAATCAATGTCGTTCCACCAGCTGGCCTGCCAGCATCTGCTGGTGTCTGCCAGTGTGTTCTTCTGCCGGTGTGCCCCTCTCATTGTCCTCCTGACGTCCAGCTGCTTGTGTGTTCTTCCACTGGTGTGTTCCTCTTGATGTCCAGCTGCTTGTGGAAATGCCCACTAGGGTCTCAGGGTTTTTATAGGCACAGGATGGGGGCATGGTGGGCCAGGGTGGTCTTGGAAAATTCAACATTTGGGCACAAAAACAGAAATGACTGTCCTCACCTAGGTCAGTGTGCACAGGTCCGCTGGTGGAGCCCTAGACAGGGACCTGCCCTTCTCTACACAGCACTTCCTTGTCCCCCTTCACAATCACCTCCTACCAGGGCCTGCCTCCAACCATTAGATTACAACTGAACATGAGGGTGAGTAGGGACACAGATACAAACCATATCAATAGGCAATATTATTTAGCACTTGTCATAAAGATATCTATATACTAACATAGATTGATATCTGTCTATATGCTTCTCTGTCGATCTCTCTACATATCCTTTTGCTCCAAATGAAGATGAATTCTGATGCTACTTTTAGAGATCTCACAAAGTCTAAATCTATTCCTCTCTTACAGTTTTGGTGGTTAGAAAAGAAATCAGGTTGCTTTTACAATTTTCCCCAAACTTTTCTGAACTGATGCCTCATATTTCTCTGCAGGGTTTGAGCTAAAGAAGCTTTCATGAGACAGCCCTCTGATATGGCTATAGTGAATTCAGAGATGCTAGGACAAGACTGGATTTCCTAGATCCCTAATGAGCTAGATTTTTTGGCTGCCTCTAGGTTCAGAAGGAAAGAGTTGTGTGCTTGAATAATGATCCATATAATGGGCTCAAGAGGAGAAATGTAGAATGTGTAGTATATATCTTTGCTATTAGGGATATGACTGACTCATTTTGGGGACCTGAATAAATGAATATATCTTGGGAAGAAAATTCAGCAAGCTAATTATTAGCAAACTTGTGGCTTTTAGTTAGCTGTTAGTGGCTTTTTGTAAAGGGATTAGGGTGAGGTCCTCCTACCAGCCTCTTTGGCACTGAGAATAAGTATTAATAATAATAGGTAACATTTAAAAGTACTTATGCTAAGCACTGTACTAGGTACTCATGAATAATCTTATTAAAACTTCGCAAAAGCCCTATGAAGTAGGTAATATTGTTAATTCCATTTTATAGGTGAGCATACTTAGGCTTCCAGGCTTATAAAAGATATATGGGTTTGTCTCCCTGGGTTCCAAAGTGGCAATGCCACCCAGCCCTATGGATTAAAGAAAGTATATTCACTTGCTTATACAGGTCAAATAAAATCCTTGATGCTAGGTTTGGTTGTCTGTATCTTTTATGCCTGGTAAATTCTGAGAATCTGTTTCTGGAGCCTTGAGTTCTTAATGTATGCAGTAAAAATACATCTATTTGTAGGTCACTGGAAAGGCAAAGGTCTTTCTGTGGTCATGCATTCTCAGCTTTAATTAGTTCAGAGTGAACAGGCAGAGAGTTTGGAGGCTAAGGAAAGACAGAGGCAAGATTTACTAGGGTGGGCAGCTTGACTATATTTGGAGTAAAGGCTCTAAAATGTGGTCTTTTTTACTTTGCATTTCCCAAAAGGCTTTTAGGATTTCAATCACGAATTTCCTCTATATTTAAATATAAGAAATGGAAAAATAAGTTTAGAACAACACATTCCTGAATATCAAGCAGGCTGTATATATTGCCATTGCAACTTCCCAGGGTATCTATAACTTAGAGTAGAGGTTGACAAACTATGGCCCATGGGCCAAAAATGGCCTGCCATCTTGTTCTGCAAACAAGGTTTTATTGAGACACAGTCATGTTCATTTATTTATGTATTATGAATGTCTGCTTTAGTCCTACAAATGCAGAGTTGAGTAATTGCAACAGAGAATGTGAGCCCAAAATATTTACTCTTTGGCCCCTAGGTGGGGCTTTGGCCGCAAAACCTACTTTTGGTCAAACTCCTTGGACCTAATGTGAGCTAGAACTTCTATTTTCCTCTTTAAGGCCTAAGCTAGAAGCCAGCTAACAGGCTTTCCTGGCCTTCATGGCTTCCTTACTCAAACCCATCACTATGATTTTTGTCCTTTCATCAGAACAAGTGTTCAAAGAGTTTCTCTAAGGCTTGGAGCACAGCTGCTTAAGTAGTCTTACATTAATGACAAAGTGATGGTTATCAGACAGTAAGAGTAATAGGATGGAGAGTAACTACAAAAGATGTGATAAAAATGCATAAAGTAATACATAAAATATTTCGTGTTTGATAAAGTCAAAGTAGAAGTTTTAGCAGTTAAAGAAAAAAACTGATCAAATTCTGGAAATGTTAACAGGTGTCATATACAGAATAATAAAAATGAACATCCAGAAAACGTGTCAAATTTGTCAATGTAATAATTCTGCTTTATTGTTAATCATAACTTGGTGCACTATTTTACTAGTGTCCTGTCCTAGGTACAGAGAGAATGTAACCAAAGTGATACCAATTCCATGTCTATTGGCTTTATTTTGCAGTTAAAATGATTCAAATTATTAAAATAAAATCAAGCTGTTTTATTCATAACAAGCCAAAGTTATCTTCTTTTGGAATATCTTTTAGAGATGACGAAAAGATGTATGAAGACCTGTGCTGAGAAATGTATTTACTACAGATCAAAAATCTAAATTACTAGAAAAATTCAATTCGAAGTAGAAAATACATGCTGTTGGATTCTTCATGGAATAGTAACAATACCACTGAATAGAATGTGATTTTTCACAATGTTGAATATGCTCTTAGAACGATAATTTTGTAAACACACTTGGGAGAATATAATTTGAATACAAATGTACTCTTATTTAGCATTTTACAGTATTTACGAATTTCAAATATATCAGAAGAGATCACTTGGCGAATTGGGAGGAAAATATATTTTTCTTCTCTGTAAGACAGAGAAGTCCAGTAAAAGAGTCCCAATTTATAGCCTCAGATTCTAAACCAAGTATGTCTTTGGCTGAAGAGATTTCTCCTGGAACATGGTGTGTGGTTCTGGGCATGACACATACAGAGGCACATAAACAACTCCAGAACTTCTAGAAGGGAACAACTGATACAGTTTGGGAGAAATCTAGCACTGAAGAAGAGTGTGCTGGAAAGATATTTGAAAAGGAGTTTGTCAGTATGGCCCAGTGACTAAAATCAGGACCAACATTATGTAAATTCAGTTGAAATGTAAGGAAAACAGATTTTAGTTGAATCATGTTCAGAAGAATTCAAATACAGAATTCAAGAAAAGGAATGAATGGTTTCTGGAGGTGGTGACATTCTTTATTTCTGGAATGTCCATAAGCAGCTATTTGGAGAGACAGTATTCTGAATTTTGAAAAAATATAAGAGGTTATAAAAGAAATCATCAATGATACATATTAAAATTCATTATAATGAAAATAAGCTCTAAACATAACAATATAATTGAAAAAATTGCAGAAATGTGTTAAGGGATTTCTAACAATTATAAGGGATATCTAATTCTCACGTATAAAATATCAAAACACCAAATATATAAACATAAGACATAAGTAGATAATTCATACATGGGGAATAAACAACTATAAATGTTTACCTTCACAGTTATTTAAAGAAATTCAAATTAAAACAAATATACCATGTTATACAAATAAAATAAACAAAATGGAGGACAAAAACTAAATTGGTAATATTCAATGGTGGCAAAAGGGTGTTTTAAAATGAACTCCATACATTGCTGGTGGCATTGTACATTGGTATAGCCTTTGCACAAGCAAGAAAACAAGTTAAAACACATCATATAAACCATTCATAACTTGCTTCATTAAATCTATTCTTCATGATATTGTCTAAAGAAACAGCTCACGTGATATAAATTACAGTGGCATTTATAGTAGTAAAAAAGTTAGAAGGAAATAAACTATACTTACAACAAATCGGTGAAATATGTACCAGCCATTAAACTTTTACTAACATCTAATAATTTCATTGGAACAATTGTTTCTCCAAAATTTCATGCAAAGGTGGAGATAAAATGATACACACCATGACTGCAACAAGGCAAAATGTGTAGGCATGTGAGCCAAGAGAAGATAAATAAAAACAGTAGCAAAGGTGGTGAAATTACAGTGGTGATTTTCTTCCCTTCACAATTTGTCTTTAAAGGAGTAGTACTGTATTTATTTAAATAAAGAATTAGGAATGAAAATTATTTAGACAATTCTGTGTATACTTTTTAAAGTCGTGCTTTGATAAAGCTTGTGGTATTTTTACATGCCTGTGAAAAACTAACTGGCTTAGTTAGGAAAATATAGGTATATATATTTAGGGTAAATTATATATATATATTATTAAATATATGTATTTATAAAGTAGAAATATAAAAACATAAAATATAAACATGTTTAATCAATTTGTAAACTCATTTTTTGAATGTTAGAAATAGCATTATTTTGAAATAACTGGAATATATGGCATAATATGATACATATTGGCAACAGTTATGCATCCGTGTACCTGGCACCCCTCGTCCACTTCTTAGGATAACTACTATCCTAATTTGATGTCTGTTATTCCCACGCAATTTAATGTACTTACACTTGCATAATATATGTCTACACCACATATAGGTTGTTTTTCCCATTTTAAAATTTTATAAATTATCAAAATTATAACATTTTAAAAATTTATTCCTTGTTATACATGTATATTCTGCATCGTAATTTTGTGTCTGGAATTGGTGGGTTCTTGGTCTCGCTGACTTCAAGAATGAAGCCACAGACCCTCGTGGTGTTACAGTTCTTAAAGATGGTGTGTCCAGAGTTTGTTCTGTCAGATGTTCAGATGTGTCCAGAGTTTCTTCCTTCTGGTGGTGAGAGGTGACAGCATGCTGGCAGCCCTTGCAGCCCTCGGTCTCTCTCAGCGCCTCCTCAGCCTTGGCACCCACTCTGGCCATGCTTGAGGAGCCCTTCAGCCCGCCACTGCACTGTGGGAGCCCCTCTCTGGGCTGGCCGAGGTCGGAGCTGGTTCCCTCTGCTTGCGGGGAGGCGTGGAGGGAGAGGCGGGGGTGGGAACTGGGGCTGCGTGTGGTGCTTGTGGGCCACTGCGAGTTCTGGGTTGGGATGGGCTCCATGGGCCCTGCACTCGGAGCAGCCGACTGGCGCCACCCCAGGCAGTGAGAGGCTTAGCACCTGGGCCAGTAGCTGTGGAGGGTGCGCCAGGTTCCCCAGCAGTGCCGGGCCGGCACTTCACTCGAATTCTCACCGGGCCTTAGCTGCCTCCCTGTGGGGCAGGGCTCGGGACCTGCAGCCTGCCATGGCCGAGCCTCCCACTGCCGTGGGCTCCTGCATGGCCCAAGCCTCCCCGATGAGTGCCGCCCCCTGCTCCATGGCGCCCAGGCCCTTCGACCACCCAAGGGCTGACGAGTGTGGGCGTGTGGTGTGGGACTGGTGGGCAGCTCCACCTGTGGCCCTGCTGCAGGATTCACTAGGTGAAGCCAGCTGGGCTCCTGAGTCTAGCGGGGACTTGGAGAACCTTTATGTCTAGCTAAGGGATTGTAAATACATCAATCAGCACTCTAGCTCAAGGTTTGTAAACACACCAATCAGCACCCCCGTATCTAGCTCAAGGTTTGTAAATGCACCAATCAGTGCTCTGTGTCTAGCTGTTCTAGTGGGGACTTGGAGAACTTTTATGTCTAGCTAGAGGATTGTAAATGCACCAATCAGCACTCTGTGTCTAGCTAAAGGTTTGTAAATGCACCAATCAGTGCTCTGTGTCTAGCTATTCTAGTGAGGACTTGGAGAATTTTATGCCTAGCTAAATGTTTGTAAATGCACCAATCAGCACCCTGTGTCTAGCTCAAGGTTTGTAAATGCACCAATCAGTGCTCTGTGTCTAGCTAATCTAGTGGGGACTTGGAGAACTTTTGTGTCTAGCTAAAGGATTGTAAATGTACCAATCAGCACTCTGTGTCTACCTCAGGGATTGTAAATGCACCAATCAGCACCCTGTCAAAATGGACCAATCAGCTCTCTGTAAAATGGGCCAATCAGCTCTCTATAAAATGGATCAATCAGCAGGATGTGGGTGAGACCAGATAAGGGAATAAAAGAAGGCTGCCCCAGCCAGTAGTGGCAACCCGCTTGGGTCCCCTTCCACACTGTGGAAGCTTTGTTCTTTTGCTCTTTGCAATAAATCTTGCTGCTGCTCACTCTTTGGGTCCGCACTGCCTTTATGAGCTGTAACACTCACCACAAAGGTGTGCAGCCTCACTCCTGAAGCCAGTGAGACCACGAACCCACCAGGAGGAATGAACAACTCCAGATGGAAGGAACGAACAACTCCAGACGCGCCACCTTAAGAGCTGTAACGCTCACAGCGAAGGTCTGCAGCTTCACTCTGGAAGCCAGTGAGACCACGAACCCACCAGAAGGAAGAAACTCTGAACACATCTGAACATCAGAAGGAACAAACTCCGGACACGCTGCCTTTAAGAACTGTAACACTCACCGTGAGGGTCTGCGGCTTCATTCTTGAAGTCAGTGAGACCAAGAACCCACCAATTATGGACACAGTGGGTTTGTGGTATCACTGACTTCAGGAGTGAAGCTGCAGACCTTCACGGCGAGTGTTACAGCTCTTAAAGGCGGCGCGTCTGGAGTTATTCATTCCTTCCTGTGTGTTCGTGGTCTTGCCAGCCTCAGGAGTGAAGCTGCAGACCTTCATGGTGACTGTTACAGTTCATAAAGGTGGTGCATCCAGAGTTGTTTCTTCCTCCTGGTGGGTTCATGGTCTCACTGGCTTCAGGAGTGAAGCTGCAGACCTTCGTGGTGAGTGTTACAGCTCTTAAAACACAGCACAGACCCAAAGAGTGAGCAGCAGCAACATGTATCGTGAAGAGAGAAAGAACAAAGCTTCCATTGCGTGGAAGGGGACCTGAGGAGGTTGCTGCTACTTGCTCGGGTGGCCTGCTTTTATTCCCTTATCTGGCCCCACCTACATTCTGCTGATTGGTCCACTTTACAGAGAGCTGATTGGTCCGTTTTACAGAGAGCTTATTGGTCCATTTTGACAGAGTGCTGATTGGTGCGTTTACAAACCTTTAGCTAGACAGAGTGATGATTGGTGCATTTACAATCCTTTAGCTAGAGGGAAAAGTTCCCCAAGTCCTCACCCATCCAAGAAGCCCAGCCAACTTCACCTCTCACTGGCACTCTCTGCCAGACTTTGTGGCTCCTAGCTCTGGCACTCCGGCAGCCCAGAGAGAGGTTGCCCCAGACAACCAAGAGGAAAAGAGGGGAAGCGAGAAAGAGACAGAGACCCACCATCCTGGCCAACAACCCTGCGAAGAGGGAACTTGGCCGTTCATGCACCGGACCCAGCCTCTGATCAAGCCCAGCAGGCGCAGGCTGGCCACGTGGAGTGTGGGGCCCACCAAGCTGCGCCCACCCAGAACCCAGGCCAGCCTGCCAGAGCGGCTTGCAGTCCCAGCTCCCACCTGTGCCTCTCCCTCCACACCTCCCTGCGAGCAGAGGGAGTCGGCTCCAGCCTCTGCCAGCCCCAGAGAGGGGCCCCCACAGCACAGCGGCTGGCTTAAGGGCTCCTCGAGCATGGCCAGAGTGGACCCTGAGGCTGAAGAGGCGCAGAGAGCAAGCGAGGGCTGCTAGCACGTTGTTACCTCTCAATTTTTCTAAACATTGTTTGTGAGACTCATTCATGTTGGTATATGTAGTTTTATTTATTTTCATTTGAGTATTCCAAATAAACATACCACATTTTGTTTATCAATGACTGTATTAACATTTGAGTGGTTTCCAGTATTCCGTTATTACAAATAAAGCTGTTATAAACATCTTCTTGTCCATGTGTATGAGAATTCTTCTATATCACTTCTGTTGAATAGAACATTTTACAATTATAGAAAAGTTCATTGTGCTGCCCAATAGAGTAGTCACTAGTCACAGAGTAGCTACTGAGCTCTTGAAATGTGGCTCATGCAAATGGAGAACTGAATGTAATTTAATTTTAATACATTTTAATTTAATAGCTACAAATGGCCAGTGGCTACTGCATTGAACAGTGCAGTTCTAGATCATGTACTTAGGAGTATATACTGAGTCATGAGGGGTGCACATCTTCAACTTTCTGCACTGCAAAGTTACCCTCCAAACTGGTTTGGAGGTGTGTGTATAGTGTACAAGCACAGTATTCCTGTTGTTTCATATGCTCACCAATATCTGGTGTTATATTACTTTTTAATTTTGTCATTTTTCCCTATTGCATCATTGTGGTTTTAATATACATTTACTTGATTACTAGTGACCCTAGGCAAATTTTACATGCTTGTTAGTCATTCTGGGATTTCCTTTCTTGTAGCATACCTAGGCATTGCTTCTGATCATTTTTCTGTTGGATGCATTGTACTTTTCTTCTTTTTAGGACATATATATATACACACACATGCACATATACATATATATATGCATATATATATGCTTTTTGAGTTTATTTAAAAATATTCTAAAGCCAAAAACAATTCTAATTTTTTTTCATAAATTTATTTTATTTTTCACATTTTGGTCTTTCACCTATGTGGAATTTATTTTTATGAAATAAGGATCAATGTCTATGTTTTTGCTTTCCCATAATCAATTTCACAGCCTCGCTCAGTGTAACTTTTATCTTCTATCAAGTATCTATATGTGTATAGGATGGTTTCTGAGGTTTTGATGAAAATGTTCATGTTATCTAGCTTGTTTATTCCTGAAACAATGACTCTTAATTCCTATAGCTTTATACCTTCTTGATACATGGTAGAATAAGTATCCCCTGTCTCCAAATAGAATCTTTTCTCAAAGTATTCCTGGCTATTCCTGGACATTTGTTTTTCTATAATAGTTTACGATCACCTTAAAATAAGATTTTTAAAATTATAACTACTGGGGAGAATTGACATTTTTGTGACATTGTCTTTCTGCCCATTATTTCATTAAATTGAATATTCTTTCATGTTAAATCCTTTTGATTCTCATTATTACCATCCTAGTCCAAACCATTATTCTCTTGTCTGAAATTCTGTGGTATGAATGTGCCTCCTGAGTACATGTTCACCAACACCACTCGTTTCTCCCCCAACCCCACCTGTTTGGTCTCCACATAGTAACAAGACAGATCATTTTACCTGTCATATTATAGCACAGCTATGCTCAAAACTCGCTAATGCCTCCTATGTCACTAAGAATAAAAACACAAATCGCTAACCATGGCCTAGGAGAACCTGATTTGGTCACTCCTCTGACAGCATCTTCTACATGTTTCCACGTTCTCATTCCACTCAAGACATGTCGGTGTGCTTCCACCTCAGACCTGTGCACACTGTTCCCTCTGCTTGTAACTCCTTCCCTCCAGGTATGAAAATGGCTCCAGGTATGAAAATGGCTCATGCTCTCACCTCATCCAAGTATTTGCCCCAATACTATTTTGTTGTGGAGAGGACTTCCCGTCCAACCAACCTAAATGATCACCCCTCTCCACAACAGTATCCCAAGCCAGCTTAACTTTTCTTCTAGCTCTTATCACCACCTGAAATGGTATCTATTTATTTGTTGATTTTCTTTCTCCTCCATTAGGACATGTACTTTATGAGTCAGCAATAAATGAATGCTTATGCTTTGCACATACTTTGTTCATTATTTTTCTTTTCTTTCTCTATGGCTGTGGTTTTGTGAAAGAAAGAGAAAAAGCCTCAAAAATAAACTTAAACTCACTATCATTTCTGCTTTTACATAGAATTATACTCTTATTTCAGGCTGCTTTTCTAAAACACCTAACATTGGAGATAAATAAGAGGTCATGTTTTAAATGCAATATATTGGTGGTGGCAGTAACATAGCGTGCCATCCATCATTTGGAATAAATAAAAATTTCAGACTCTGTCATGCAAACAATCTCTATCAACAATTATTTAATACAAATACAAAGACAAAAGATGTGGGGGAGTTGTCCCAGCCTGGCAAGTAGAGAGAATACAAGAAACTGCAACTCAGATTTTCCTGTTCCAAACTTCTCCAATAGTTCTATTCCTTGCCTATTTATGTCACCACCAATCCGGAGCTACTGTAGCCCGAGGAATTCCTGACTTTCTACCTGCAGGTCTATTAAGTAAGGGCAATTATTCTGCAAAGAGGTGACAACTCCTTTACGGAAAATGTTGAATTCTAGGGTAGAAAACTGTGCAGTAATGAAACGTCAGTAAGACCACAAGGAGCCAACTCCACTGCAACGGTGACTGCAGACAGGGAGTGTCCAGGTACCACAGTGAACAAAGTGGGTACAGAGCACAGCATCCACTTACTGTCTTCAGGGATGCTTTCGGCATGACTCTCTCAAGAGATCAATTTACTGTTGAGCTACAACACTCTACATTTGAAAAAACGGAAAATAAAAAGTCTTTCTTTAAGAACAGTTGGTATTGTCAATCCTTAAGCTACCTACATCAACAGGACTGGGACCATGCAGGTATCTGTGGGATGTGCCGACCTTCAGAGGAAGTCCTAACTAGTCAGCAACGTGGAGCTTTGATAGATGAGGTCATGCTTAGTGAACTGAAGCTCATCTTTTATTCAGTAGATGTAACCTCAGTTTTATTCAACTGAATAACTTCTGCTACTCCAACACTCAAGAGTATTGACTGCTGTTTTAGAGCTTTGATATGCCATTCATTTTGTAAAGGCAATTTACAGGGTGTTTCAACTTTGGCTATAGATAACCAAGTTATGGGAAGGATGAAAGGGTTCCATGATATTGCAGTATAATTGAACAAATGCATGACTCTTTTTACCATTATATAAGGCAAACTAAAAAAGCAATATGGCAGTCTTTTAAAAAGGGAGATAAACTATACAGGTTACTAAACCAAAGAATTATAGCGAAATATTCTCTCTTTTTTTTTTTTTGCAGAAAAGGGGAAATAAAGAAAATGGAGTAAAGACTATTTTCACCAAGGCCTGCCCTTAAAGGGGCTAAGCACCCTCAAAATAAATTCATGCTTCTTAGCTCTCACTTTCCCTTAATATTGGCACAACTCAGCCATGGCATTCTGCCAATTATCATCAGAGTGAGAAATGGGGTATTAACCTTCCCTTTTTCAAGGAACAAAGTTCTTAAGAAACAATTGATTACTGCTTGCCCAGGGTCTGCACATGAAACAGTAATTCTCCTGGGGAATCTACTATTTGTGGAGTAAACCTTGAAGAAAAAAAAATTCAATCTGAATTCATGTGTTGCTTTAATAGTCGTTGAATTATCATAGTCTTGTATTTTCCTTCTTTTCTTCTTAACTGTGAGTTTTCTTTCACTCAGCGGCCTATAGAAACCAAGGATCTGCAAGCCACCAATATGCCCAGAGCCCTACAAAGATTTCCAAAGGATTTGTAATATAAAATTCCAGCCTTGCTTCTCCTTCCAGAAGGACATATCTAAATGACAAATATGTATCTATATGGGTGTATACACACACACACACACACACACTCCTGCAAACATAATTTCTTACTCTCTTATAAAAATGAGTAAAGTATACTTTTTCAGGAGGATTCAATATGAAATCACAAAGCTATATAAGGAAAAAATAACTTGAAAAAACTTCAAATTAACAGATATCTTCTTGGAAGCTAAATTGCTATTTACCATTGTAATACAGCTGATAAAAAATAAACCTTATGCTCTGTTGAATTAAATTAAATTAAATTAAACATAAAAAGGCCACAGAAAAATCATTTATGATAAATTCAGGGAATATAGCTACTTGATTTTACACATTCAATAAATATTACCATGCCAAACTATGATGACATTTTTGAATTATCTTTCAACTCAGCTCGTGCTAGGTTGTTTCCATAGCAATAGTGAGTGAACAGTTAAAAGCCACTTTATCATTTCTGTAGCTTGCAGTGCTCACCTTGTGTTCATTTTAATTTTTTTTTAAAAATGCCTCTATGCATCGAAAATTAATTTGACAATACTTATATTTCCTTTTCACCCTAGTGTAAAACATAACAGGGCAATATTGGACTGGCTTCCTTTATTGAGTTTCAGGATGTTTACTTTTATCCCCTGACATTCTGGTGCATCAAAATATTTAACATGTAATTAATATCATAATATCTTTTAACATTGAGATTTTTAAAAATTTTATATCAAAACGTGAAGGACCAATTCTTGAAGACATTCCCAACCTCACATACTGCTCTCCTTATGTGTATCAGTTAGAATCCTGGCAGGAAACAGATGGCACACTCAAGCTGGCTAATTAAAGAGTAGAACAAAGGGACCGTTTATAAAGATATGCCTAGAAATAGAGAAAACAAGACTGAACAGTTACCTCCCAAGGACAGAATAGCCAGAGCTGTTAATATCCCTAAGCCAGAAGATGCAAACAGTAGAAGTTATCAGAACCTGGTGAGGCAGTGAGACAGAGAGCAGTACCTTTCAAGAGATATAGCCTTCAGTAAGGTGACACACCAAATCATGGCGGTCGCCAGGCAGGAAGGGAGTCAGCAGAATAAATATCCAAACTTGACCTCTTCCTAATATGCCAGCTGTGTTTCCTGCTGCAGTATAATTGAAACCAGACAAGAATCAAGAGGAAAAGGAACCCACTATTAGGGTCTGTATAGGTCAGCCACCCCAGGATGCACAGCAGGGTAGAATGGGTGAAATTGAGGATCTAGAGAGGAAGAACTAAGTTATCCATCACATCCCTTACTTAGGCATATCATTTTCAATTTGGAAATTTGGAAATAGCAACTTTCAATTTAGAAATAGCATAGCAGGAGTTTATCATCAGCAGAACTAGAATGCAATTTTTATAGTGAATCATCTGTGGAAAAGAGGAACATATTAAACAAGATACTCAGACTCACATGTGTTATAAGGTAAGAGAAATATTTATTTAATTTTGCACAAGAACGAGCTTATACTGAACAAATTCAACCAAATAATATTAAGTGCAGTAAAACAAGGAAATAGGGATGACTTTTCCTGTTAGAAAATATTAAGTAACCATGCCTGTGCATTATTTTTATCATTACAATAACTTGTTTCAGATTTCTTTTCAGAGTGTACTGTACATAACATGTTATAGCTTCTTTGCTTTACTTCTGAAAATATAATTCATTCACTGCCTGACATTTTATTTCTTGCAGTGAGGAACCTAACTGATTCTTGAAGATTCTGATCTAGAGGAAAATTTTCTGCACCAGTGAAGCTAGAGGCTTTCACAGATCCAATGGGCTCAGGCTTTCTATCCAGGGTTCAGGATGTCACGGTATATACTGTACACCCATTCTTCTACATGGTGATGTGAGACACAGTAGAGGCAGACTTGAGGTCTAATTTTGCCCCAGTAATTTTCCTTTTGTGATTTTGTCAAGCTCTACAAATTTCATAATTGAAAGTTCACTCAGCTATTAACAAAGCTGCATTTAGCTGCCCACAAATCACCCAATTTAAGTTTTAACTTTTTTTTGGTCTTTTTAATGAAAGAACATTCTTTTGACAGAAATCTCCCATGAGACAGTTAACTTCACAGTTCCTGAAGGCACTGTGGATCCACTGAGCAACAGATGTGGCCATTCTAGATTTAAAAAAAGTAGAAAGAAAAACAGTATGAATTTTTAAGCCATTAGTAAATGATCACATTTATTGATTGATTGGTACTTACAAACAAAACTGTATAATTTATTTCTGCATTCCTAAAAATTCAACGGCCCAATCACTTTTCATGACTCTACTATTGCAGACTCAATTATTATGCCCATTGTATTTGTGGGAAGTCATAAACTGGCTTTATTTACTCATTGGCATCCTCTGTATCACATTTGTTCTTTCATTTATTTGCAAAATATGTACTGAGTCTATGTAAGCACTACGTATATTAATAAATAAAGCAGACATGGTCACTACCCTCACAGAGCAGGGTTTGCAGTTTATCTAGGGAGAAAACTAGTAAGTACCATGCAAACATATAATCAAAAATTGTGAAAAGTGCTAGAAAGGTGCTGTGAACTAAATGTTTGCATCCTCTTAAAACCCACATGTTGAAATCCTAATCCCCAGTGTGATGGTATTAGGAGGTAAAGCCTTTGAGAGGTAATTAGTGAATGAGGGTAGAGCGCTCATGAATGGGATCAGTGCCCTTATAAAAAGATAAGAACACATGCGTCCTCTCTCTCTATCTACCATGTGATACAATGAGAAATGGCCATCTGCAAACAGGAAGTGTCCTTGGCAGATACCAGATCTGCCAGGGTCTGGATCTTAGAATGTGAGAAATGAATTTCTCAGCCTCCAAAATTGTGAGGAATGAATTGTCGTTGTTTAAGCCACCCAGTCTATGGTATTCTGTTACAGCAGCCGGAACTGACTAAGACAAAAGGAAATAAACTAGGTGGTGGTGTGAGATTAATAAAAGACTAGCTACTTAGTCAGTGCCCAGGGTAGACTGTTCTGTGAGGTGATATTTAAACCGAGACCTGGAGACTGCATGAAAAGGTGGCCAAACGCGCAGGGAACAGCATAAGGAGAGGCTTTGAAATGAGGAGAGTTTTGTGTAGTTAAGAAACTGAAAAAAAGCTTTGGGTAAGAATTTTCAGTTAGGGAAGAAAACTGTGGTGATGAAATAGGATAAATAGGCAGGGAAGGGCCAGATATGCATAATTAGTTTTTGATATAAGGTATCAAAACAATATAGTGTTGTACAAAGAAGAAAAACCTTCTATCCTATTCTTTTGATTCCCTGCACTCTTACTTTTCTCAACCAGCTAACTCATAGATAATGTTAATATCGTTTTTAAAACCGTGATGGTGATAATATCCCTCCATTCCTTAAGTGTGTACTCTGTGTCAGACACTTTGCCAGGCATTTAAAATACATTATCTAATTTCAACCTCACAGCATTCCCAGTGGGATTCCTATTAATAGTCACATGTTTTAGATTCAGAAACTGAAGATCAGAAAGCTTAAATATCATGTCCAAAATCACACAGCTAGTAAATGGTAGAGCTAGGATTAAAACTCAGGCTAGCCTGACTCTAAAATACATCCTCCATTATATAGTTTCTCTCAGAAAATTGGCTTTTGATGATTGAAATGCATTATACTTTAATATGATAAAAATTGAAAGTGTCTTTGTTTCTATAAAAGGAAACCTGAAAAGATTTTGATAGTCTAGCCTTTGCTAAAGCACACGATAAGGAAAAAGCCAGTATATATCCAAGAAGAATATTATCAGTTTAACTTATTTGCATCTTTTCTAACTTATTAGTAAGCTGAGTTCATATTCTGGCAGTGACAGACTCAACCATTTCTTAGACCCCTAGTGGCATTTTAAAGTTTTGTCATCATATCTCCAGCCCCTAACATATTCTTAGAGACAGAACTGTTCGATTGAGACTTGTAGAACTCAGCTGTGCCCCAGAATCTCCAAGATGCCCCAGGCTGGAACCATCTTTGCCTCTCCTGTCTGACAAAGGCCACTTCGAGGTGCCGGCTCAGAGGCACAGGTTTTCTGACCATAACCAGGTCACACAATCTTTCCTAATTCATTGGCCCAATAAAGTGATGGGTGTACCAGTTCCTGGGAATATCAGCTCCTCAAATTATATGGCTTTGGAGCAGAAATATAATTAGGGAATTTCTGGAGCTTTCCATCACTGAGTATGTGCAATTAGCATTAGAACCCTATGGGGAAGAAACCATTAATATTGCACCCATAAGTATGTCTTAGGAAGGGATTCTTTGTTTTCTAAAATCTTCCAGGAGTGTGTTGCTTATTCCATATGGATATGTTCTGCTATAACAGGATTCTACAAACCATATCAATGGCAGCTCCTTAATTAGGGAAGCATGGACAACTAATAAAACATCCTACTTGGATTCCAGTTTTACTGATAGCATAGCTTCTTATATAAGACTAACCCTCCTATAGATAACAACTATAAAGTCTGAACAAAATACAAAAACAACAATTGAAAGCAATAGAGAGTGTCAGGCAGACACTACAGCAGTTTCAATCTTTGAAAGAAGGAAAATGTACTGTGTGAGTGTTGTTTTCACTTGGTATTCCCCCTTAGGGCACTCCCCAGTCTGTGCAGCTTGAGATAACTATAAGGAAAGCAGAAAGCCACAATCTCACTGAGGTGTCAGAGGACAGCTTGGGGGTTGTCAGAGTGGCTGGAAATTGAGGGGGAAATATCTATAAAAGAAGAAGTGAATCAGTAAACAAACTCCTTTCAAATCCTTGGCTGATCTTTGAGTTGCAGAAGAGATTCTAAAGAGAAAATCAAGAGAGCCACAGTTTGAAGGTTGAAAGATATGAGAAGAGCTTTCAGATGCTGCTCACTGAAGCAGTGCGTCAAATCTGTGTCCTTCTAAGATATAAAGGATTGATAAACAGTTTAAGTTTTCCTTAGACTTCTATCTCTCACCACCTACAAAAAATCAACTAAAAATGGATTAAAGATTTACATGTAGCATTAATACCTGCAACTATAAAACTACTAGAAGAAAACATAAGACAAATGCTTCAGGACACAGGTTTAGGCAAATATTTTATGAGTGAGACCACAAAAGCACAGGCAACAAAAACAAAAATAGATAAATGAGACTATATCAAACTAAAAAGCTTCTGCACAGCAAAGAAAAAAATCAACAGAATGAAGAGACAACTTGCAGAATGGAAGAAAATATTTGCAAACTATTCATCTGACAAGAGATTCATATCCAGAATGTACAAGGAACTCAAATAACAGCAAAACACTGCAAGTAATCCAATTAAAAATGGGCAAAGGATTTGAATAGATATTGCTGAAAAGAAGTCATACAAATGACCAACACATATATTAAAAATGCTCAACATCACTAATCATCAGGGAAACGCAGGTCAAAACCACAACGAGCTATCATCTCACGCCAGTTAGAACAGCTTTTATTAAAAAGGAACAAATTACAAATGCTGGTGAGGATGCAGAGAAACAGGAACACTTGTGCACTGTTGGTGGGACTGTAAATTAGTAGAGCCATTATAAAAAACAGTATGAAAGTTTCTCAAAAAACTAAAATAGATCTAACATATGATCCAGCAATCTCACTACTGGGTTTTTACTGAAAGGAAAAAAAAATCAGTATATTGAAGATATATCTGAACCCCCATGCAGTATTTTTCACAATCACCAAGATAGGTAATCAACCTAAATGTCTATCAACAGATGAATGAACAAAGAAAATGTGGCGCATATCCATAATGGAATACCATCCAGACATAAGAAGAATGAAATCTTGTCATTTTCAACAACATGGATGAGACTTGGAGGACATTATGTGAAATAAGCCAGGTGCAGAAAGATACATACTACATGTTCTCTCTCATATGTTGGAGCTAAAAAATTCATCTCATAGAAGAATTATGGTGATCAGAAGCTAGGAGGAGTATAGGGGAGAGGAGGATAGGAAGATGTTGGTTAAAGTATACAAAATTACACAGCTAGATAGGAGGAATAAGTTCTAGTGTTCTATAACACTGTAGGATAAATATAATTAATAATAATTTGTTGTATATGTTCAGAAATCTAGAAGAAAGGATTTTGAATGTTCCCACCACAAAGTAATAAATGCTTGAGGTAAAAAAATACCCTAATTACCCTGATCATTGCATACTGTACATATGTATCAACACTGTGTACCCCCATAAATATGTGCAACCACTATGTGTCAACCAAACATAAAAGGAAAAACCAAATAATTCAAGCTTTCCACTGAAGGCCTAAAAGGGCCACGATTAGGTGTAAAACAATACCTACAGATTAAGAGATTCACGCTAAAACTAAAGGTAAATTTGAAACAGACCCCCCCCAACTGGTGTAAAGCCAACCTCTAATAAGTGCTAGGTTATTGGCTAATAATTTACAACCTGCTAGAACAAAAACAGTCTTCACAAGAAGCCAATGGAACCTATGATCTATAAAACATATCATCCATCATATCCAATATATTATAAAAATTAATAGACGTGAAGAAAAACAGGAAAATGTGGCTCCTAATGAAGAGAAAAAGTAGTGAATGGAAAATGACTCGAAGATGATCCAGATGTTGTAATTAGCAAAGACTGGGAAGTATCTATCATAAATATGCTCAAAAATGTTAAAAGATACAGTCATAATGAATGAACAAATGGTAAAACTTGGCAGAGAAATTAAACTACTAAAAATTAAGTGGAAATTCTGGAATTGAAAAATGCAATATCTGAAATGAAAAGATTCACTGGATGAACCTAATAGCAGATTAGAGATGGCAGAAGAAAAAGCCAGTAAATTTGAAGACAAAGCAATAGAAATTATCCAATCCATAAAACAAAGACAAAAATATTGAAATAAAAATAGAACTTTAGTGACCTTTAGGATAATTAAACCATCTAAGCGAATGTTTAATTGGAGTCTCAGAAAACTATGAGAGAAAAAAATGTGGCAGACAAAATATGTGAAAAAACGATGGCTCAACTTTTCTCAAGTTTGGTGAAATGACATCAACTTAGATATCCAAAAAGCCCAGCAAACACCAAAGAAAATAAAGACCAAAAAAAAAAAAAAAATTAGACCTAAGTGCATCATAGTCAAACTACTAAAAACAAAGATAGAGAATCATGAAAGGAAAAAGTAGGGGAAAAAAGAAATACTGCATACAAGGGAATAAAAAAACAAATGATCACTGTATCAGAAACAATG
Source organism: Pan troglodytes (assembly GCF_028858775.2). NCBI lineage: Eukaryota > Metazoa > Chordata > Mammalia > Primates > Hominidae > Pan > Pan troglodytes. The sequence continues at coordinate 51,348,516 of NC_072408.2, read as the reverse complement.
GAAACTAGAAAATAATAGAATATCACCTTTAAAGTTCTGGAAACAAATCTGTCAATCCTGAATTCTATATCCAGTGAAAATATTCTTCAAATATAAAGACACTTTCAGATAAATAAGAGTTGAAAGAACTTGTTACTAGCACACCTGCAATAAGGAAAATGCTAAGGAGTGTTATTCAAGCTGAAGGGAATGTAACCAGATGGAGACTCCAATATGTAAGAAGAAATGAAGAGTACCAGAAATGGTAAATACGGTAGTCTTTCCTTATCTACAGTTTATCTTTCCACAGTTTCAGTTACCTGTGGTCAACCATGGCCCAAACAAGTGAGTAAAATGTATGATAAAACATTTTGACAGAGAGAGAGAGAGAGAGAGAGACAGAGTTCACATTCACATAATTTTTATTACAGTGTATTATTATAATTATATTTTATTATTAGTTATTGTTGTCAATCTCTTACTGTGCCTAACTTATAAATTAAGTTTTATTGTAGGTATGTATAGAAAAAACATAGTATATATAGTGTTTAATAAGGTTCAGTATATTGTGGTTTCAGGCATCCACTTGGAGTCATGGAACGTATATCCCTTGTGGAAAAAGGAGCTATTACTATATGTGAATAAATATAAAATATACCATTTTTCTTTTCTTAATTTCTTCAAAAGACATAAAACTTATTAAAGCAAAAATAATAACACGGAACTGTAGGATTTATAGTGAACAGAGTTGTAAAATATATTACTGTTTTAGCACAAAAGCTGTGGGGATAAAATCATAATGTTGCAAAGTTCTTATATTTTATATGAGTAGTATAATACTATACCTAATTATAATATAATAGGTTAATGATATATATTATAATCCCTAGGACAACAAATAAAATAATAATATGAAAAGTTATAGTTTAAAATCCAATAGAACAATTTAGATAAAATAAAAATGTTATTAAAGAAAAAGAAGGCAGTAATGGATAAACAGGTGTATAAAATATAGATAGGACAAATAGAAAACAAATGACAAAATGGTAGTCCTAAATCCATCAGTGTCACAAATTACATTAAATGTAAATAAACAAAACACTTTAATAAAAGACAGATTTTCACACTAGGTGAAAAATAAGAACAATACATTATCTATTAAAAATGCACTTTAAATATAAAACTGTTGACAAATTGGAAGTAGATGAAGAAAACAATATACTATGTGGCTAAATAAATATTAGACAAAATTAATTTCAAGTCAAGAAGCCTTGCTAGAGATAAGGAGGGACATTACATAACAACAAAATGGCCAATTCAACAGAAGAGATAAATGAGTACAAGCTGTGCAATTCAATTCATATGAAATTTTATAACAGGCAAAATGAACTTATTACAAAGAAATAAAATTAAGGTTGTCTACTGAAAGTAGGTGTTACCTGAAAGGGGATCCAAAGGTACTCTCTGGAGTGTCGGATATATTCTGTATTTTGATTTATCAAACTCATCAAACTATATACTTAACTGTGAATTTCACTATAATAAATATTAACTTGATAAAAATGAAAATAAAAGTGACTCACTGAAACTCAGTCTGACTACTAGGAATAATAAGCACCTACTATCAAAACTCATTATAAAAAGTAATTATTTTTATATAGTGACACAGTAAAATAAGTTTCCTTAAGACCCTGCTATTTTTGGCTATATTTATTGTTAAAGAAGCCCTTGCCACTCTTCATGCTAACCTTTGAAAATCAAGATTAGAAGACAGTCAACTTTTAATTTTCAGCTACACTTATATTTGTTAATCCTATTACTATCAATATTTCAATATGTTTTAATAGAGTCCATTTCCTTTATTTTCAAGCTTTTTGTAGTTAAATAAAGTGAATATGTAATTATACATAATATTTTTTGTTTGTTTTCATTATAATCATGACCAGTACTTTTTTTATTATACTTTAAGTTTTAGGGTACATGTGCACAACGTGCATAATATTTTTATCTTAATTTTTATTATAAGCATTGTGATTACTTCAACAGCTGAATAATAATATATACTCTTCTAATATGTAATTAGAATATATTATATAAGTATAACACATCATACAATTGCATTGTATACAAAGTTACTATAACTTATTTAACTGTTCTATTGTTGGATATTTTCGTTTCTTCCTTAATTCTGTATGACAATGTTGAGATGGATATTGGCATGTATATAGCTTGTTTTATACTTTAGATTATTTCTTTAGGTTAGATTCTCAGACCTGGGATTAAAGAGAACAATATATTTGTGTGTGTATATGGGGGTGCGGATAGTATGTGTTGCATTGTGTATTTTTTAATGATATTAACAGTGCACAAAAATAATAATTCCAGTATATCTCTGTCAGCATTAGAAATTATTACGAGAAACTTTTTTACTATAGTATGTGAAAATAATTATTTATAATTTTAGTTTACAATTAAGGTTCAATTATTTAAAGGCTCAATGATTTCCTCTTTTATTTTAGTAGGTGTACTTTTTTAGTGAGTTGTTTATTTATCCTTTGCAGATTTATTTATGGGGGAAATAATTGCTTTTCAAAAAAGTTTTAGAGGCAACGTCTTACTTTGTCACCCAAGGTGGAGTGCAGTGGCATGATCATGGCTGACTGCAGCTTTGAATGCCTAGGCTCAAGTGGGCCTTCTGAGCAGTTGGGATTATAGGTATGAGCCACTGCACCCAGCAGTAAGTGCTTTTCTTATTAATGTTTATGTTTTTAATCTAACAAAGAAACCAAATCTGCTGAAGCTGTTTTTCTAGTATGTAGTTGTGACTTTTTTTTTTTTTTCGCTAATTTTATGTATCTATAGAAGCACTAATCTTTTCTTTCAGGTGTATTTTATCACTGATAAATTTTAAAAAGTATCTCCCTTCTAGAGTTTTGATAAATATTTAATTATATTTTCTTTATTTTAATTTATTTTAATATTTAACACTTTTTCCATGTGGAATTTGTTTTGATATGTAACATAATTTTTATAACTGTGTGTTATTTCCCTCAAATTGTTATTTAGTCATTCCATTATTTGTGAAATAATGTTTTCTTCCTCCATTGATTTGCAAAGTCCTGATCATATATTAAAAGCTTTATTATAATATTGCTTATTTATAGGTATTTTTTCCTTAGATCGAGTTATCTATTCTAATGTTAGAACAGAGGTCCACTGGCACAACTTCAAGTTTGTAGTTTTTGATAGATAAAGGCAACATTTACAAATGTGTGGTACCTACCCACCAACTACTTCCTCTCTCTCTCTCTCTCTCGTTCCCACTCTTGCCATGTGAAGTGCCTTCCCCGAAGCAGACCATGGTACTGTTTCCTATACAGCCTGCAGAACTGTAAGCCAATTAAACCCCTTTTCTTTGTAAATTACCCAAGCTCAAGTATTTCTTTATAGCAATGCAAGAATGGCCTTACACAGTGTGCTATCTAATATGACAGCCAGTAGCCACATGTGGCTATTGTGCAGTTGAAATGTGGCTAGTGTAACTAAGAAATTAAAATTTTCATATTATTTAATTTTAATTAATTAAAATTTAAATAGCCACATGTGGCTACTGACTAGCATATTGAACAACAGAGTGCCAGATAATAAGCTGATAGAGAATAATTTCCAAGGGTGACTGTGTCTGGTTTTGCTTATCATTATACACCTGGTACCAGCACAATGCCCCACACGGTGTGTATTTATCAATTAGAAACAAATAACTCAGAGGGGAGTAGAATGGAGACATAATAAATAAAATAGTGCTTTCAAAGCACTAAATTGTGAAGAATGCTTACCTCTAATGCAATACTTGAAGCTTGTTTTGCATAAACTTTATTTTCAAAATAACACAAAATAAATGTAATAAAAATGAGTACTTGAGATAAATTTGACAAAACTGAGCATATTTTTATGACTCATATTTAATAACAAGAGATAAAGAAAATAGTATCTAATAGTAACTTCTATGAATCAGTACTTATCTGACAGAAAGAAATGACTTTAATATCAAAATACACTTTCTGGAATATATTCCTATCAAGAGCTGAGAGATTATAGTAGTTGTTTATAAGGTAGTGAATGACAAACTCATTCAAATACTTTTTTTTTTTTTCTGAGATGGAGTCTCGCTCTGTTGCCCAGGCTGGAGGGCAGTGGCACAATCTCGGCTCACTGCAAGCTCCACCTCCCGGGTTCACACCATTCTCCTACCTCAGCCTCCTGAGTAGCTGGGACTACAGGCACCCATCACCATACCTGGCTAATTTTTTGTATTTTTTAGTAGAGACGGGGTTTCACCGTGTTAGCCAGGATGGTCTCAATCTCCTGACCTTGTGATCCGCCCACCTCAGCCTCCCAAAATGCTGGGATTACAGGCGTGAGCCACCGTGCCCGGCCTCATTCAAATTCTTTACCCCAGAAAACAGTCTGAGTTGTTTTCCTGCCTATTACTGTATGCATTTGTCTTACTGGAAATATCCATCTGTGCTATATTTCATTTTTGTCCATCACTCAATATATATTTTTGTCACTATTGCTCAGAAGAATAATCTCACAGAAAGATTAAGGGTGTAAGAGGACTCAACTCTATTTGGTAATTAAATGTCAGAAAGTATTTCCCTGTTAGTCATTAGTGCTAAGTTTCAAGATATGCACTATTAAGTATACACGTATTAAATGTATATGAAAGGAACATCGCATATACATTATTAGTAACTTTTAGTAATAGTAACTTTTAAATTTGCTAATGCATTTCATAAAACAGCAGTAAATGTTCACTCAAAAAGCTTTGCTTGATTGACAAATTGCATTGATTGAAAGAACTAGAAATTTGAGCTTGAAATAGATAAAAATGGCATCTCAAAGCTTAAAGCATTTTATATTTCTTTGTCCTGTTACTTCAACCTACTCTGGTAAGAATTTGTAGTAAGTGAATCTGAATTAAATTGCTCTGTGGGAAAAAAATTACAAAATGGAAATGCTCACTTAAAAAAATCAGAGCAGTTACAGATATCTGGCTATGTTATGCTGAGAAAAATCTGACGCGTCTGCTATTTAGTTGTTACTGTTAAGCCTTCAGGTTATTTATTTAGTTTTAGTGTTGATTACAAAATTATGACCATAAAGCATAATGGCCACAAAATTAAATTTTTGTAGAAATAATAATCAAATTAGAATGCTTCCAACATTGTCACTAATCTACAAACTCTATATGCTCTGCCTACATTCATTGTATTTGTGCTCTCATTGAAGCAAAAGGCACAGAGCTCTATTTTCCAATGAGAATAAGGAGAAAGAGCTTTATAATGGTTTTTCTCCAACTGTATGAATAAAATATGGTAAAAAACAGATCTTAAATGTTTCAACTCAATGTAACTGACCACAACAAACCAAGAAATATGCCCATCTTTGCCATATTGATTTCCACTTTGGAAAATGTAATAAATCTACTTCGCTTATGTATCTTACGGACCTTGTAAAAGAACCAGCTAAAAATCAATAAAACAATATTGTCTCCTATCATGAAAGAAGAAACATGAGGTTTGTTGTTTCAGCTTTTTTAAAAGATGTGTATGGTTAGATATCTAGGACAATTTAAGTAGCTTGTTTCTATGTTGGTGATATAAATAACGGATCATTCTGGTTTTAGTCCATGCACTATCCTTGAATATACATCAGATGGATGCCCATGACAGCCCTGGAACTAACAGAGCTGAGTGGCATTCCGCCCACCTATGTTTGAAAAATAAACAGGAAAAAAAAAAAAACCTTCCTATTGTCCAGGTCGAGCACATTATTATCTATGAGCCCTGGGTGCAGCTGGCAAAGTGCTCACTATTTAAATTTAATGGAGTTTACCTTGCACTGGCAGAGAGTACACTCAGTGCCATGTTTGATCCAAGAGGACCCGGTGAAGCGAACCACATTCATCTCATCCAGGCAAGTCTTGGTGATGTCATTGCGGATGGTGTCAGCCTGGCAAGGGTCTGTGACACAGCGCGGGCAGCACTCATTCTCTGGGAGAATGCTGAATTCACACTCCACATCTGGGCAAGGCAGGGGCCAACAATCAACTTCCCCTTGCTACAAGGAAAACAGATGTGCAAGGGCAGAGGGAGAGGGAGGAGGAAATGGAGGGAGGCCAGGAAAAAGCAGATGAGCACAGTGTTTACTGAATACTCAATTATTTGATTGATATTTAAACTTAGATCTACAAAGCCCATGAATCTTTCAGGGAATCTATTAACACAAAAGCCCTATCAGAATGATGAATTCTGTATTGCAGCTTGATTTTCAAACAATCTTCAGGATTTAAATAACACCAATAAAACAAAAGCAAAAATCACTCATCTTAAAACAATAAAATGTGCATGCCCCTATCTTTCCCATGACAAAGGAGAGAGGTTTCAATTTAACGTTTTTGCCCATGTGATACCTTTTTCATTCTTTTGCTATTTTTTCTAACCTATTATTAATTCCTTTATGCATAAAGAATGTTTTGTCCATTTACAAGAAAATAAACTAAAATATGAAGGCAATATGATGGTTTTTCTTTGTTCATTTATATATTTTTCAGTGTAGAGACTTTGAAAAAAAAAGAAACAAACCCGAGGAATTGATTTCATTCCTTTTTAATTCCACACAGGAAAATTGTGTGAATTGGATCTTTTTAAAAATGTAGTTCCCACCTGTTTCCTATTTTCTTCATAATTCTGAATCTCATGGTTTGGGAGATGAAAGCAGCCTTCGGGCACAGAAACTGACCTTGCTCTTTCCATTGATTTTTGGGTTGAAAGTATAAAAAGGAAGGAACAAAAAAGCTTTGCCTTAAAAATAACCTCACACAAATAGAAAGAAACTGGCCATAACTTTAAAAGTAGCATCTTCTGTGAAAGTTTTTGCTATAAAGACACATAGACCAATTTTCCTTTTCATTTACACCACTAGAAACAAGAAATTCGTTCAACTGAAAAAAAGACTTTATCAAGTCATTACTTTCTTCTTACTTATTGTTTCTAGTAAAAGTTTTATAAATATATAGAGAAATTCAATTCTAATATGTATTTATTGCATATCCATATTATGTGCAAAACAAGGTGCCCACCAGAAGCATTGAAAATAACAATCTTTAGAAGGTTGCGGTGGGGGGGAGGCGGAGTTGCTTTGTTTTTTAAGTCTAAACATAACTGACAGAAATGGGTTAACAAAAGTTCTACTTGGAAAAAAGAGTATTTTTTTATGAATGCCATTGTTCTATCAATATTTGTCTTTAAGTTAGCCTAAACAGGATAGGAATGGGGAAGCTAGGAGAGTCTTTTCTTTTGAGCTATGGAGATACTCCTGAAAGAGACATACATTACTGTCAGTGAAAGACTATTCAACACCTTGTACCACATCTACCTCAGAATATTCCTTCTTGGGTTGTGATCATGTAACTATCACCTCATCATCCTAACCAGGCTCACTGTTTATAACTGTCAACACTGTGGCCTGGTGCTAGGTATTGGCAGACGGGGAGGACGAGGTTGCTTCTCTATTTAGATTCTGGGCCTAAATTTTCTTTCCACTTCATGTAGCTAAATTTACCAAGCAGCGGCACTGTTGACAATTCTGGACCCAGGTGTCACCACTGTTATACAAAGTTTCCCCATTTTGATGGAGGCACTGACTACTAAGCCTTGGGTCACATTCAGGGCAGCAAAAAAGATCAACTGTGGGATTCTCACAGTCACAGACCATCCGTCGACACATAACGAATCCATTCTGTATGAAAAAGAAAAAAAGCAGTTACCAAAAACCTCCATTTCTCAGTAACACGCACACACACACACGCACACACATTTCAGATGGTGACTTGGAAGTTGAAATAATTCACACTGCTTATCCGATATAATAAATTTTCTTTAGCATTTCTTTTTTTAGCTAACACAAAGAAATTACCTAAGCTGGAGGATTTTCAATTTCCTTTCCACATACTACTCCTCAAATGACCAGAAAATATTTTTTTTCAGAAATGACCAGCATAAAATAACCACTGTGTATATAAATGTCTTCATTTATACATAAGTATATATTTGTATATTAGTATGGTAAGTTGCATACTAACTAAATTTTGTTTTGTTTGAGGACATGTGTTTTAATATTTCATAGTTAATAACATATATATATTACTAAATTTCTGGAGTATTTAAAACCTATGTTTTTGTATAAACTGTTATCAATTTCTCTTATGACAGTTGGGTTTTTGGTACATAATATTATTCATCTGAAAATAATTTGAGCATTTATTATAACTAGGTACATATAACAGAATAACTATCTAAAACTGAAATATACACCAAATAAATATTTTTCACTCTTGGATCACAGCATGTTCATTCTGACTTTATTTATGCAGTCATTCAAACATGATACTGTGACTAGGAAAAAATTAGCATGGTTAGTAATAAAATTTTATCAACATGTGGATAGATAAATACATTGGTATATCCATACAATGAAATATTATTCGGTATTAAAAAGAAATGGATTAGAGATATAGGTAACAATATGATTGAATCTCAAAAACATAATGTTGAGAGAATGAAGTCAGACACAATATAGTATATACTATAAAACTCCATTTATATGAGGCTCTAGAAAATACAAATTTAATCAATAGGGACTGGATGCAGTTTTTGCCTGGATCTAGGGTTGTGGGACTAACTAGGAAAGAACATAGGCAACATTTGGGATAATGGAAGTGTTCTGTTATATTAATTGTGATGGTAGGTAAGTGGATGTACACATTGTCAAAACTCATCAAGCCATATACACACTTAAAACATATGCAAATTACAACTGAATAAAATTGATTAAAGTTTTTTATTTATACCAACCTGACACGAGCACACAGAGCACCTGTCATTTTCCAACACCCAAATCTGACCATTGTGCTTAACTTTTCCATCATGGATGCAGTCCCCTGTGCAATTCTTTCCATGAGGACATCGACAATCATATCCGCCATCCAAATTGAAGCAAATGGTATCATTGGCACAGCTGTGCCTCCCGGTCCCACACTCATCAATATCTATAGACAAGAAAAAGCAGCATTCAATGTGCTTAGAATATGTGCAGTTTCAAACAACTGCAATCAGGCCAGTTGTCTCCTGACATAAGGTATTCAACTGTAAATTAATTTTCATCTTACTGGCTTGCATTTGTGATTAAATGTTGACTAAAGCAATGTTAATGATCTGGGGATTTCACAGGAAAATATTATCATGTTTGATTTAAAAAATCAGGTAACCTTGGCTAGAATTTCAACTTTTATATCTCTGTAAATAACATTAGGCTTTATGAAACATTTTTATTTTTGAGAGTAAGAATATGACTCAATTTACCAAACAAAAACAGTTTAGCAGTGGAAATTCTAAAAGTGCCTATGATACTTTAATGGGGATATCATCCCCAGTGTTAAACTGGTGATTATAGAAAAATCCCTTCTTAGTGGGAGATGAAATGTCATGAGATCCCTGCAGCATTTTATGCAATATCAAGCCTTATTCTCGCGGCTGCACCTGCCCCCCTCCATGAAGCTCTTTCCATTGTTCTGCCTAGGTGATCTTCCCTTGCATTCCAGGCATTTTCATACAGTCCTTAGACCTTGACTCTCAACCACAGAAGGGCAAATAATAATCAGCAATTACCATCTCTCTTACAAAGAAACCACTATTTTTTAACTTTTCCATTTCAGATTATCATTTTGTCCCCTGTCTAACTCAACTGGCAACTGCCCATATTTCACCTGGCCTCACCTATTTCATGGCCATCACAGCCTAAAGCGTTTTCATACAGATGAAAAGCAAACATATCATGACCCACAGATCAGGTCCATAAGAGGAGATGGGATTCATTTTTATTTACCCCCGTAATTTAAAGGTCACAAGCCAAAATACATTTCAGAGACATGGTATGAGTGGCAATAAGTAGTTATTTCCCATTTCACCAGTTGCCTCTGAGTAAAGGTCAAGAAAGAAAGAATTAAATCATGGCAGAAGTGGGTTAGAGACAAGATGGAGTGTATAGCTTTTAACTAGGGCACTGTATACTGATTCTCCTTGAAGATTTTAAAAATAAAGTTTAGGAAATATCTTTTTCAAATGGTTGGACTTCAACATTAACTGAAGACTTGGACTAGTAAAAACTTGGCAATTTTAAATTTCTTATATACTTAAATTCTGCCATATATGTATTCCTGAAAGTAAGCCACAGGACATTTTTTTTCTATTTGCCTTGATTTTTATTAGTTCCCACTTCAACAAAACTAATGGATTGGATCAATAGCCAAAAAAGTGATTACAGAGCTTCATTAAGCTTGATTTGTTAAGGATAATATTACTTATTATCGTAGACTATGATCAGAAAGAAAACTGCTAGCCAGGATGAGAATATATATTTTTTAAATTAAGTACTATGGTTAATGTGTATTTTTTCAGATTAGAGAAAATTTTTCTCTTTGTAATAAAAATTAAATTTTATTAGCTAGTTTTATATTTGGTCTATTTGGAATGATATGGTACATCTGATGAGTTGATATTTGTCTCCCATTACATATTTCTAGAATTAAGAATTATAATAAGCCAGAAAAACATAAACAAACCATAGTTATTTGGTCTCTTTGACAACAAGCTCTACAGACATCCTTACTACATAGCCTTTTTATGGTCTACTATAAGGACATTATTCCATGAATGGCAATGGCCGAATTTTTGCAATCATTTTATTTTGCTTGACACTTTAAAATAAAAGCTGTGTTATCAGATAATACTTTTTTCCACCTTATAGGCAGAAAGATTCCACAGGATTGCTGCAAGGGACAAAGAAAAGATATCCAGGCACAAGACGAATATGTATACTTAAATAAAGCACATCTATAATAAAGAAACAGAGTAAAAAGTTGCTCATTAACGATGGTTGGCATGTACTTGTTATACCTGGAAAAATGTGTGGGCAGATGCATCATAATGGACTAACTACAACCTCTTGCTATCCAAGGAGTTTGAGTTAGTTTGAACTCAGCTTGCCTTTTCTGCTTATTATCTACACTGGCTCTGACAATGCAGAAACTTTTCCCAACTAACTGGTGGTATAGAATTTTGGAACCCATTTTTACACATAGTTTGGTTATAACAAGATTCCCAAATTAAATATCTATATAAGGTGTGTATTCTGCTTTGAAAAACCTATCATGGCATACACAAATTCCAACTTTAAAAATATTGATAACTTGAGCGATTATTGAAGAACTAATGTTGCTAAATCCATTTGTCAGTGTCAGCTGTCATGTAACTTCGTCTAGCAGAGCATTTGACACAACTTACTCCCTCTCCTTGATACATTTTCCCTACTTGCTTCCTATCACACTGGTAGCTCTTCCTGGATCTTTTTTTGTCTATACATTCTCTAGGTTTGGCAATTATACTATGATTAATATTTTGCCATGCAAAGAATAGGTAAAGAGTGGTCTAGAGTGTTTTTGAGGCAAGAGTGTGCTTGAAGGCCCAACGTCTAGAGCTATCAAGATGTGCTGGAGAAACAGAAGTGCTGGTATGACTGGAATGTTCAGTGAGAGAGCAGAGTAAACAGCATGTAGCTGAAGAGCTACTAAGGGCCCAGGTAAAGGTCATGTTAAGAAATTTGAACTTTTTCATAAAGCCAATAAAATGTCATTTTAGAGAAATGCAAAAAAAAAAAATCACAATCTGATTTTCATTTTAGACAGGTCCCTTTGGGTTCATTTTGGAAAAGAGATTTGAATGGATTAGAATTTGGAGCCAGGAGACCAGTTAATAGACTGCTTCCTTGGTTCAGGCAAAAGATGGTCATACAATAAAAGCAGAGTCTCATAGTGGTTGGAATGTACCAGACTCTGAGTACTTTCCTTATAATGATTTATTTAATCTTCACAACAACCCTCGAAGATATAATTAAATTTTGATTCTCACTTTATAAATCAGGAAATTGAGACATAATACTGTTACATAACTTGCCCAAAGTGACACAGCCACACAGCCAGTAGGCCCAGATGGGAACTGAAGCAATCATGCTCTAAAAGCCTGTGTTCTTAAGTACCATGCTACACTGAGTTGGGGACTCAGTGGGGACATTGCTATACACTGCAGCAATGGGGACGCATAGAAAGAGACAACAGAGTGAATTAACACAACATAGTGATTTGTTGGCTTTGAAGATTAGAAAGAGAGATCAAGAACGATGTATAGATTTCTGGCGTGGAAAATATGGTTGACGTTATTTATGGAAAGAAGAGCAAGATTTTGCTGCGGAGCAGAAGAAGGGGGAGGGATGAAGGCAGAAGTGTTCAGTTTAGGACTGGCTGAATTGCACTTCCTCTGGGCTTCCACCAGGGCTGTTCAGTAAGTAGTTGGATATGTGTGTGGGGGGCTCAGAAAATAGGATTGGGCCAAAATGTGGGTTTGATGCAGATTACTTTCATCATCTCCTTTCTCAAAAAGAGCCCTTCATACGCAGGTTCAAACTTCGTAGTACGGTATTTAGAGCTACTTCTTGTTTGCAATCATTTTCCCTATCTCGATTTGGCAATAATCTCATCATACTTAGCAAAGTCCTAAAGCAAATACTAGGTACTCTGAGAAGCCTTCCTTGATGTTAAAGAGCAAATAATTTCTCTTGTTCCTTCACAGCATGACATTTATATTTTTTCTCAAAATCAAATGCTTTTCTCAATCACAGCGTTGGGCTTGAACAGAATATTTAAAATACTATCATGTAAACATTTTTTTGGTATCAAAAGTTCAAAAAACTTCACCAAACTTAAAGATTGTCCAGAAACTAAAGCAATAATGGGACATGTGGGCATAAATATAAGATATTTATGTGGAAAAAGATACTGGACTGTGTCTCAGACAGAGACAAAATTTTAGGCACAGTGGAAATGGGGGATGGATAAGGAAAATAGGACTCTGGCCTGTTACTTCAGGATGAAATGTCTAAATCTCTGAGATAAATGGATGAGCAAAACAGCAAACAATTTGTATGAATGCAGCTTATAAACATGTATGTTGTAGATCACACAACTGTAACCTAAAAAGTAATGACACAGTGAAGTTATTTATTCATGCCTCCAAGTATCAGTCTTACACTTCAGAGTAATTGTAAAGCTACCATTGTGGCTTTGTCTACTTTCTTCCCCCCAGCAACAGAAAAATAGCACCTTCTCTGAGATAATCGTACTCTTAAAATGGAATCCTTCTAAATACTAATATTACAATTCTACACATCACGGAAGTTGCAGTAAATGGAGAGTTGTTTAGAAGTATTATTTTTATCTTTTTTAAAAAATATAACTTAGATGTGTTCTTTTAAAAAACTCCTTCATGCCGGGCACGCTGGCTCACGCCTGTAATCCCAGCACTTTGGGAGGCCGAGGTGGACGGATCACGAGGTCAGGAGACTGAGACCATCTCTGGCTAACACGGTGAAACCCCGTCTCTACTAAAAATACAAAAAATTAGCTGGGCGTGGTGGCGGGCGCCTGTAGTCCCAGCTACTCGGGAGGCTGAGGCAGGAGAATGGCGTGAACCGGGGAGGAGGAGCTTGCAGTGAGCCGAGATCGCCTCACTGCACTCCAGCCTGGGCGACAGAGCGAGACTCTGTCTCAAAAAAAAAAAAAAAAAAAGAATCCTTCAGAGCATGTTGTGCTCTGACAGAGTAGTAAGTTTTTCTGATAATCTTTATAAATTTTATTGGTAGAATCATCTTTCCAGAAGAGTTTTTTTTGTTTTTTGTTTTTTTAAATAAGGTTTTTCACTGCTCCTATGTTTGTGGGTTTCCTTGAACGGCCTTTCCTATGAAGATGAATCCTCTACTTTGCTGTCTTCCTATTCGTAATGTGTTATTTTGATGTTTAGTTTAATTATCCTTGTTACTTTCTGGGCTGAACACTCGTGAATGCATTAATTATGTTTTATCCTGATCATTATTATGCATCTACTTTTAACTACATATACATATCCACTATATGTCATACTAATATCTACATTCCAACACAGGTTATGTGCCTAATGCATTTCTAATGAAGAGATTAGCTATCTATTATTTACCTCAATATTTTCATTGGACAAATAAACGTATCATCTACTATGTGCCAGACACTGTTCTAGGCATTGGAGATATGATAGCTGACAAGCAAACACAAACTATGACCTTTGAAGCTTACATTCTAAAGCAGATAATAAGCAAGCAAACACATAAATACATACTATAATTTCAGGTGACTATAATTTCTATCAAAAAAAGTGAAGCAGGGTAAGTGAATAGAGTGTCAGAGGTGGGAGACTATTTTAAATTAGCAGTCCAGGAGAAACCATTTGAGAAGAAATTTGAATTAAATGAAAGAAGAACCATTGAAAGATCTAGGGGAAGGGCATTCCACATAAAGTGACAGTACATGCAAAGAAATCTGTTTCATATATTTTAGAAATGGTAAGAAGGCAAAGGATGCATATCATGGGAGCCCTTGTCAACCATGGTCAGGGTTTGCATATTGCTTTGAGAGAGGTGGAGAGGCTCCACGAGTGTGAACAGAGGAGTAACATGATCTAACTTCAGTTTTAGAAGAATCACTCTGAATGTTATTAAAAAAAGACTCTAGGGGAATTGGGTGTGGAAGTAGGAAGACCAGTTTGGAAGCTGCTATAGTGGTTCAGGCAAAAGGTAGTAATGGCTTAGATTAAGATGTTAACAGAGGTGGTGAGGGGTGGTCAGACTGGGAATATATTTTGAAAGTTGAAACTGTGAGATTTGTTAATGTATGGAATGTGAGATATGAGGAAAAGAAGGAAGGAAACAATGACTCTAAGATGTAGTTCTGGGAAACTATGTTAAGGGATCTGTAGGACTTAGAAAGTAAATGAAAATTTCTGGTTTTAGTCATATTAAGTCTGAGTTGTCTATTAGAAGTCCAAGTTGAGCTACCTAGTAGGCCACTAGATGTAGACTCTGCAGCCAGGGCAGAGGTCTGAATTAGGGATATATAGACGGCATTTTAAACCATGAAACTGGTTGACTTAGGGATTGAGAATGGATAGAAAAGACCGACGAGGCCTGAGTCCTGGGGCATTTGTGAGAGTGAAAGAAAAGGCCTGTAGGAGAAAGGAGAAAAACCAGGAGAGAGTGGGGTACCTGAAGCCAAGTGAGGAAAATTATGTTTCGAGAGAAAGGAATGATCAACTGAGTCAAATCCCTGAGTGGCTGATCAAGGAGATAGTAATTGATCAGTTAATTTGGCAAAGTGGAAATTGTTAGTAATCTTGAAAGAAAAGCATTGGTAGGAGCAGTGAGACTAAAGTGTCACTGGAAGGAAGAAGGCAGAGATAACAAGTATTGAAAATTTTTTCAAGGAATTTTGTTCTAAAGGGGACAGAAAATTGGGAGATATGTCTGCAGAATCAGGTGATGTCAAGGGAAGTTACTTTTTGTTTGCTTTTGTTTTGTTTTCAAAGATGGCCGCTACTCCTGACTCTTTGAACACTGATAGGAATGATGCAGTAGAAAAAGACTTAACTATATGGAAGAGAAAATTAATATTATATGGGCAGAATCCTTAAATAGGTGAGAGAGGATGAGATGCAAGATACAATGATGAGTTTGATTTTTGATAGGAGCAGGGCCACTTCCTCCAATAAAAGAGGAGAGAGAAAAAGCAGGTATATAGAAATAAATGAGTGGATATATAGAAATAAATAAATAAGCGAGTATGGGTTGTGGTGGAAAGTGAGGCAGATCTCTTTTGACTACTTCTGTGTCTCAGTTAAGTAGGCAGGCCACTGACAGAGCATAAAGACAAAGGAAGCAGTATCCAAAGTCTGAGGAGACTTAAGAGGTTGTGAAATGGCTGTTAATTGGAAAGTTGGAAGGGAACGTAACTAAAGAAATGAAGTAGGAATGCTGGACAGTGCTGATGGCCCTTGCAGTAGGTAGCTTCTGAGATGGCCCCAGTGATCCTCACCACTTAGTATTCAAGCCCTTGTGCAATCCCCTTCCCTTGAATGTGGGATGTACTTATTGACTTGATGCTAACAAATATATAGTGTGAGAAGTGATGGAATGTCACATCTGACATGAGGTTATAAAAAGACTATGGCTCCGATATTCGGCATCTGCTCTTGGATTGCTTGCTTTAGGGGAAGCAAGCTCCCACGCCTTGAGGACTGGCCCGTGTATTAAGGAAATGAGATCTGCCAATAGCCACATGAATGATCTTGGAAGCAGATTCCCATTCCCCCTATTACCACCATAGGCAAGCCTTCAATATAAGAAGAGCACAGTCCTGGCCAAGAACTTGACTGCAGTGTCATGAAGGCCCTGAACCAGAGCCACCCAGCTAAGCTGTGCACAAATCCCTGACCCATAGCAAGTGTGAGACAATGTTTGCTGTTTTTAGCTGCTAAGTTTTGAGAGTAATTTGTTAGGCATCAATAGATAACTAATACAACCCACTAGAGATTTGTGATCATAAATTTGAAAGACAGTGAGTTTAGTTACAAACTTGATGTAAGACAGTCAACAGAGGTATGTGTATTTTTCTACTCACATCCAGATGCACAGAAAAAAGTGTGCAAGGATACTAACCCAAATTAAACATAGGTAACCCCTAGAGGATGAGTGGAAAAGAAGGGGAAAGGGGGGAGGAGAAATGAAGATGCATACTCAGCTTTAATCCATATACATGCTTCTGTATGATTTGCATTATTTATAATCAGCTTATAGTCATTCTTTACGTGCATAATTTTTTAAAAAGATGATCTCAATTAAATTCTATAAAATGCAAACAAAGTAGCTTATCAGGGAAGAACAAAGTTCCAATGTCTGATCTGTCTTGAAACTATAATCTGTGGTTCCTGGCATTCTCTCCAGGGCTGGAAATGTTCACTCTGGAACATTCACCAGTGCAAGACCTTAGACCATATTTAAGTGGTAACATGCAAATGCCAGGTTTTAGCCCCCGGTAAGGCAACAGCATTCCCATTCCTAGGTGGAAATCCTGATGAATACTCTGCTCAAGCTCCAGAGCTTGTCTGCTGCTGGCAAAACAGGCTAGAAGCCTTGGCATCCATCACCCAAGTCTGTTTCACTTGTCTCTTTGTGAAAATCCTTTGAGGCACAAGGATAAAAAACATCTTATCATTTAGGTGTCAAGTATCTTTAGGTTAGATTGTCAAAAGCTTTCATTGACTGTATCATCTTAACCCCATTATCCTCTCAGGCTCTATGAAGTTGTAAATGCAAATGGAGAAAACAATGAGTTCTCAAGTTGTGTTTTGTTTTTCATTCCTATGCCAAGACTTCTGATGGCAAATTCTTTCAGTGCGGGTAGCTTCCCTGACAATTATTCATGGGGCTCTGCTTGCTCTGTCTGCCTGGTTTCTAAAAATCATGCCCCTTCAATAGAGGCTACAGAGGAGCAGATTTGTCAATCCGTTGAAAATAATTCAAAATTAATGGTAACTAATTGAATATAATCTGATTGAATTTTCTACTCCTCTTAGATTGAAAACCTAATGGAAGCAGGGACCATATCTTATGTATCCAACATTCAACAATCACTAAACATCTCTTACTTTGCCAGGCAAGTGTTACGTTAGGAATAGCCCTGAGTAGCGTGCATTGTGTATATCATCCTTGGCCACATCATCACTGCATTTCCTCTATCCCCATTTTCCCTCTATCTTGCTTTTCTCATGTATTTTTGCTACCTGTTTTTGGATCAGATGCTTGCATGCTTTCATTTTAAAAAATTTATGTGATACTACATGTTTTTTCATTCTAAAAACACCATTTAACAGTTGCAAGAATCCACAGAAAACTGGGTTAGTGTCACAAACTTTAATTATCTAAAAATAACATTAAATGCCATAATTAGCAAGAAAAAGTTAGATTTTAACACATTTCCAATCACTGTTGTATACACATATAGTAAAAACACTAACATTGGCTCAATGTCTTCTATTTATAGCTTATGATATATTCCTCAAGTTCAAGAGAAGTTCTTAAATTCTAGGTCTTCTCCTTGTACTGACCTTCACACGATTCTCCACTTGGTGAAAACATCCCATTGTCATGGTAGCCATCTCTGCACTCACAGTGGTACCATCCAGGCAGGTTAATGCAATTAGCACGACTGTCACATTGAACAAAACCATCAGAGCATTCATCAATGTCTGGCAAAAAAAGAGGGATTTTATAAAATTATTTATTTTCTTTGAAAGAAACTAGAATATTCTTCTACAAGGCTACTAAAATTTTTAATGCCAGCAAATCCTTGAAACTGGGAAAATATAAAATTAAGAAAGTCTACTTGTTTGTTAACAGCTACACAGAAAGAATGTAGTGTTATTAGTAACAGGAGAAACATCTAGAAGGCTTCTTTGATGCAAAAGGCATTCCACTGTAGAAAATGGAAAGAATCCATATGTGATGGTCATCAGTGCTGCTCACCAATATTTTAGCTCTTCTAGACACAAGCTAGGATTATGATTCTCCAGGCCCTTCAAGTTAGGTATGGCCACGTGATAGGTGAAGTGTCACTTAAGCCAGTTAAGGAGTGGTAAGTGTCACCTCTATGCAGATCCTTTAAGATGCAGTGTGTGATTCACATATGCCCTTTCCCTATCACAATGACTAGCCATTTCCAGAGGCTCTAAAGACCTACCTGAGTTCCTGTAGGAGACAACCTGGGACACATTCCTTACTTACCTGGGATGGACTTATGGCATGAGAAAGAAATCAACCTTAGTTGACACTCTAATATAGATGACAATAGCATTCATGCATCAACATGCTTCACATGTTCAAGTATACATATTATTTATGTCACTTTCTACTGTGTTTCACACATACTACTTCATTCAACCCTCAAAAAAATCCTGCCATGTAGATAGTATATTGAACATGTGAAAAAAAAATGGAGGCAGAAGGAAATTATGGGATTTAACCAAAGTCACCTAAAGGTTCACAGTGCCTGACATTCAGGTGTGTGCTCCTTTATAGATGTAGATCATGCTGGATCTACTATACAAAGACAGCTATGGATCTTAAGTCTCAGATATTTCCTCCAGAGGCTTATTACTATTCCTAAATATTGAAAGCCCTTGATTCTTCTTGTTTCGGCTACTGAATCGTGAGAACATCCAACACCATCCGAGTACCTTCCTTTGCTCACAGGAGGAAAAGCAATCCCTGAAGTTGCTTTACAAAGTGTCTCCTTCTCATTAGCTCCTGGTTTTCAGGATCTTTTGGCTTAACTTAGACTCTGCTATATGATCCAATGGTGCTGAACCATTGTGGCTGCCAAAAATATCCACATGTCTCCCACTCCCATCTTGATAGCCGTATGCCATAGCCGAAGGTTCCAACCTGCCAAGGCAGGATGGTTCTTTCTGATATGCCTCTGACACCTGAATCATATTCTCTGCTTCTGTGACCAGGCACAACGACATCCTTCAAGTTGAAGGTAAGGCAAGATGCTTTTTAGAGACCTTTCCCCTTCAGACAGACTACTTCAGTTGACAGAATCTACTTCCTCCTATTTCAGTCTCATCCCCCTCCAAATTCCTGGAAGCATATATTCCTTTCATTTTCTTATAAAATGTCCTCTTTTCAGAAGTTCAATGTTGAAAGAGATAAATTAATGAATAAATGTATACATAAGTAAAAAAAAATCAGAGAAATGAGCTATCACTCATTTATTTCTTGATAGGTCAAGTGTCCCTTCAGCAAAATAGTATGCAAGCATCCTCTTAGATTATTAGGTAATAGGCAAAAAATATTTTATATTGCTGTAATATTTCAGCATTATTTCTGAACTATGAATGATTCTGCCTCTGTGGTGCCTCTTCTTTAGAATCAGTTACTATCGGCAGTCATTCTGTCAAAATAATTGTGACTGACCAAATCAGCTAACCACTGACTTCTGACACATAAGTGATGTGGATTGTATCCATTTACTGAGGCCTCATAAGTTTTGTGAAATAGTCTATTTGTACTTCAGGGACTTCCCTAACTGATGAACCTCTGATTATAAATAGATTCAGAACGCTTTGCTCATTTCAGCTTTATATGGTCTTTTCTTCTAACCAAAATGATGTAGAGAATTGATTATGTCATTTCTTAAGTGCATGGACAAAAGAAAACAGGTTGGAATTTAAGCTTTAGAAGTGAGTTTTATTGGAAGAAAGCCATACAGGGGATGGTTAGAGTCATTCGTTTTAGAAGAATTTGGTCACTAGGGCTGGTAATTTGGAAGTAACTCTTGATGGAACTAAACTTTCTCCACTGAAGCAACTTTCCCATTATATTTAGCCTTCAAATTAGTCCTTTCTTCCTACCTTGACATAGTAATAAGGTTATCTCAGTTTCTATGGTATAGATATATATTTCAATTGTTACTTCTCACTTCATTTCTCTCTTGTCACTCCTTTACCGGGCCCACTCCTATACTGCCTCATACTCATTTCTTCTTAATTACATTATGGTAAACTTCCTTGATTTATAAATATACTCCATAAAGTTTAATAGAAATGCTATGTGTTATATTAATTAGTATTTTGAAGACTGGGAATACAAGCACGTGCCTGCCCATAATGTATTTTCATATAAACTTTGGGCATTATCTTATTTAATTATTACTTTGTAATAGGATTATAGAAGATGAATAGGTAAATATGGCTGTTCCTACACTTTTGATGGGGTTACCTTCCAATAAACCTATTGTAAGTCAAAAAATCATAAGCTGAAATTGTATTTAATACTCTGAGCAACCTATCATAAATTCAAAAAACTCTTAAGTTAAACTATTTTAGGTCAGGGACCATCTGTGTAAGTTTCATGCATTAATTTACATATTCAGTATTTATTGAATGCATTTTATGCGCCAAGAACTAAGTGCTGGGGAAACAAGGATAAACAACACAGATGCAATTTCTGCCCTCAGTTAGTTTATCATCTATTTAAATTGTGCTTTATTTTAATAAAATTAAATTTATGAAAATCTGAATTTACAATCATATAGAACAGTATTTCCAAACATGCAATTTATCTGCCACCAGTGATATGGTATGTAGGTGATAATGGGCAGATATTTTATTTTAATGGCTACATATTTATTTTTCTGAATTAGTTCAATTTGTAGCAACTGAGACTTATAGTAGAGTAATAAAACTTTAAAATTTTAAAATGAGAAAAATTACAGAAACAATATTAAGTAAATATGGGTATAAATGGTCTATGAATATGACCAAAACAGTGAAGTTTTGAAAACAGCAATATACAATATAGGGTAATTATTCATCTTTCAAAGGGAGTTGCTGAGGAATTCCTCGTGAAATGCAATGCCTTCATTTGTCTAAAATACGTCTGAATTTATAAAACATACCTATGTCACAGATCAAGATTATATACTTGCTATCATTTAGAATAAGGAAAAAACTAGTCAGATAATATATATAACTTCATATTACACTTTAATGTTCCTACTAATTTTGATTTGTTTATGCAAATTTTTCTACTTTGGTTAGTCAGTAGACAATGAAAATGTGCTTGAATTGACAGAGTATAAACTTCCCACTAGAAGGCATGTTTTTTTCGCTCATGACTCTAATTAAAGCCAAAGATCTAATAAAACAGTCTCATCTGTAAGTGATTTGATGGTATGCATATCCTTATTCACTCAGTAAATACTTAGTAAATAAAGAATTGAAATCTGATCCACAATTTATGAATTAAGTATATTTTGTCTATATACAAATGAGGACATTAACATGAATTACAACATAAATGCACACATATTTTGAAGTATGCTCATATTATGTTTCACATATTTTGTAATAACACAAAGCAGTAAAAAAGAGTTCAAATAATTTATTTCTTGGGTACTTTCTTTAGGTTAGTTAAAACCTAACTTCACAGTCTGTAACTGAGTCAGATACACAGAAAATAGCAGACCTGGGGAAAAAAATGTTATTATTTTATTCAGTATAAGAACTTCAAAGTTTGAACGCATTATTTTCCAAACTAAATAAAAGTATTCAAAAAATTAATATAGGCTGTATAAGCTTATATGACTTAGTCTTAATCATAAGGACCTTAACTTTTTACTCTGTAGGTACATTGTATAAAAAACTAAGAGTAAATTTCATGAGTTTTATAATTTTATTACATATTCTGTCTTAGAAAGGAACTAGTTCCTTAGAACATTTTCAGTAACCACATTTAGAACAGTCAGCTAGCAATAGTATTAAAATGCTGTCCAAAAGCACAGAGAATCTAAAATCCAAAAGATGTTTAGCCATCCAACAACAGTCATGAATAGCAGTCATACTCTGGGGATCAGTATTGACTTAGATAATAAAAATGAAAGGCACTGCTGAGGGTAGATTTCCTAGAAAGCACACATGTTTTGAGGCAATCATTAAAAACAAACCAACAGGCAAACAAAACAAAACAAAACAAAAACCAAAAAAAAAACAAAGAAAGGAAAATGTATGAATAGAAAAAAAAAAAACAAGCTCATATACATCAGTGTCTTGTTTTCTTTGTCTCTTTCAGGTATGGTGGCACAAGACTGGTTGTTCTGTACAACACCACACAGATCACTGGCTTCAGAGGCAATCAACTGACAATGGCTTTTGCCAGCAGCATTTAAAGGGTCATTTTAGAAAATGACAAATTATTTCTTGTAAAATTAACTGCAGTTGTAGAATGAGACACTTGAGTGATAAACACCCTCTTTCTCATGCATAGTAATAGTTATTTCTACTATAAAATAACTAAGAACAATAAAAAATGTGCAAATGTCTAGAATAATCCATACCTAAAATAGACTCTAATTATTACTTTAACACTCTCAAGAAAACTGATTAGTTTCTGCTCTTATATTGGATAAAAAAGGAAAGGAAATCCATCTCTTTTTTTTAGATGAGTCTACTGTTTTTAATGACAGTCACATAGAGTACTCTTTTTCATACGATTTATCATTAATAAAAATATGACATCATTTCTCATTTAAAAATAGGCACTTATTCTATCTATATCATCATTACATGCACTGTAGTTAAATTATATTGATAAACAGTAGGCAATTAAAGATCCCCAAAACAATGAACTCTTGATTACCCACATGTGGGTTATTTGCTTTCTAGATTATCTGAAACATTTTTTTTAATCAAAAGGTCATTTCCCTCTGTCTCTTGTTGAGCTTCTGGGAAGTCTGCTTTCAACATTTAGGCATGAATGCTGAGAATGCAAACTCATTACATTACTTTAAATGACTATGTAAGATTTGGGTATAAAATATTGTCTAAAATTTCATATAAGAAGACTGATTTTCTCATGAATTTTTTGAAAATACAACATGGTAACTTATGTAAGTAAAAATGGAAAACCATAAAATCCTCTGCACAAGTTGCACCCAACATTGCATATTTAGAGAAAATTATTTTCATTAGTTTATAGTTCATAATTAGGAAGTTAATGACTGGTATTCAAAATGCACAGATATAATCTCTTCATCATATTGATTAATCCTTACAAGAGTCATATGAAATATTCTTATCCTTATGTCATAGACAAGAAGGTGGTGACAGCAAAAACAACAGAACCCTTTCAACTCCAAGTCTAGTTCTTTTTTCCCTTATGGTAGGCTGCCTTTCAAGACCAACATTTGGCCAAACGGAATCAGCCTATGCTTTGGAATATCACAGTGTATATCTTAAAGTCAGTGAATTGCAGCTCATTGGCTCTTTGAACTAGGAATAATACTTTCCCTCTTCATAGTTTGCTGTTAACATACGAGGCCTCACAGGAGAAGCAGTAACTGGCTCGTAAGAGGTATCTAATATGTGCACATTCCATGCCCATCTCCAAAATAATCCTTCAGAGTTTACAACACACGTTCACATTCATCATTCGATTACACAGAGGAAAATACAATTTTGTAAGACGGATTTAGGTGAAAGAATGTCTTTTTTTTTCTGTGAACAATCAAGAGCCATTGCAAGGTTATTAATAGGAGAGTGATGTGGAAGCTGCACTTTGGGAAGAACAGGTGAGCAGCTATGTGTCAAGCCGGTAGGACTGGGTAAGACTAGAGGCCATCTCACCAGCTTATGAGACTACGTTTTATAAAGAAAAAGGTTATAAACATTTCAACTCGGGAAAAAGTGGAAACAAGGATAAAGAAGCATGTTTTCTTAAATGCTTATCTTTGGTCAATGTACAACTCCCTCTCATGTCCCCTGTGTTGATGTCAGGTTGACCATGTCTGGGAGATATACCAGAAAAGGAAAGAAAACTGAGACAATCTGATTTTTCTTTTGGTTACTAGAGTCTTAGTATTTTATTATTTCTTTCTTCTTCACAGAGTCTCTGCATATGTTTTTCCTATTGACTAAAATGTTCTTTTTCTCATCCTCTCACCTGAGTTAGTTAACTATTTCTCATCTATCTGTCCCATACTAAAATTAATGTTCCTTGGGGAAGCTTTCCTGGACTCCAGAGACTATATTAGATCTCCTATTACTTAATGATTTGTCTGTTTCCCCCCATATTCTCCTTGTATTTTGTATCCTTGTAATAGCATCTATAACTATGCTTTTTCTTTTTGCCTAAACTTGCACAAATATTACACTGACTTAATTAACATAATTTCAATTCAGGAGAAATTCCTACCTGTTTTTCTCCCCTGTTCAAAAGCATTTTTAATTTGGGCTTTTTGTCCTTCCCAATAAATTTCAGATTTATTAGTTGGTGGACTTCTCAGCAACACAACACAACAAAACAGAACAAAACAAAACAAAACAAAACAAACACAAGAAATTGGGGGGGGGGGATGCCTGCATTGATTCTATATATCAACTTTGGGAGAATTGAAATCTTTATATTATTGTACCTTTTAATCAATACATATGATACATTTCCTATTTCTCTAATATTTTACAGATTTCTGAATGTATGTATTGTGCATATTTTGCCTGAACTTATTCCTAAATGTTTTATTACTTTATCTTTTTTTAAATAAACTTTATTGAGGTAAAATTTATATAGGAAGAAAATCACTAATAATTTCATGGCTTTTGACCTTAGCCACTACCATAACCAAGATATAATGCATTTCCTTCACCTCCAAAATTTCCTTCATATCACAGTAGTTTGAAAATAGTTTTTATAAATATTAATTTAATGTTTATCTCTAAGAGTAAATTTCAAATGGCCAGAAATTGTTATATTTTACACCATATCTCTAACACTTAGAAAAGAACTGGACACATGGTTAGAGATTCATAAACACATGCTGAATGAATAGACGAATGAATAGTCTGTTTGTAACAGCAAGTAAGTAAGTGGAACACTCACTATGCCACACTTGAGTTCTGCTAGGGTTGGAGAGGAATGAAGGCAGGAGTGCCAGTTTGAAAGCATACACTAAGACAAAAATAACATGATGGTAAAATGATACTTCCTCATTCTACTTTAAATGTTTTTGCCAAAAGACTATCATATTAGATGGCGTACAATAGGTGAAGAGAATGTGTTAATTTTACACACTTTTATATACCTATTTAATTATATGTATTTTTAAACAAAAAGAATACATCAACACCTCTGATTAAAATGAAAGACTGAAAACATTTTAAAATCTCTTCTTTTTTACTTCCAACCCTATAAACATTATGTTAGAGGAACAAAGAAAAGTATAAAAAGCCAACAAAGACAAAAAGAAAAATGACAGCAGCATAGGAGAAAGTATAATACATTTTTTGTATTTTCCTGGAAAATAGAATATAGGTGAAGTGGTAGAGATAGAACAAAAGGAGCCAAAGATTAGAGTCTTTATGTGATAATTGGGTATGGCTGATTACTAATAATTATTAATGATTAATAATATGGCTAATGGGGGTAGTTTGAAGAGTCTTGAAATACCATGTAGAGCTGAGATGAGACATGCAGCTGGAAGTAGCTGAGTTAATTAAAAGTCTACTGATGAATAATCAACCTACTCATCTCCTCCCACCATGAGCAGATTGCTGAAAGCAAGCAGTTACCCTCAAAGGGCAGAGTGAATGTTTGTTTTTTTCCTGCAAGGGAAATAAATATCTGTGGGAAACTAAAGCAGCAGTGTAGAATTTGCTATTGTTTGAATCAAAGTCCCCTGCATTTCAGTCTTTAGATATCTTGAAGTATAAAAACTGGCTCTTTTTTTAGCTTACTAATGTAAGTCTGCAAGCCAAAAAAAAAAAAAAAAAAAAAAAAAGCCCACCCTCATATCAAAGCTCAAAATCAATTTTCTGTGTATTCACTTCTAAACATTAATGTGAAATCAAGGAGCAATGGATAATCAAGAAAAGTCTATAACATTTAAGAGAATAGCCAAGATACAGTATCAGAAAAACTGAACCTGAAAGAAATAGAGATAATTGGCTGGGCACGGTGGCTCACACCTGTAATCCCAATGCTTTGGGAGGCCGAGGTGGGTGGATCACGAGGTCAGGAGATCGAGACCATCCTGGCTAACACAGTGAAAACCCATCTCTACTGAAAAAAAATACAGAAAAAAATTAGCCAGGTGTGGTGGTGGGTGCCTGTAGTCCCAGCTACTCAGGAGGCTGAGGCAGGAGAATGGTGTGAACCCAGGAGGCAGAGCTTGCAGTGAGCCGAGATCACGCCACTGCACTCCAGCCTGGGAGACAAAGTGTGACTCCATCTCAAAAAAAAAAAGAAAAGAAAAAAAAAAGAAATAGAGATAATTGACAGAACAGAACCAAAAATATTTCTAATTAACATTCTCAAATAGATTTGAGAGAATATTTATATATAAAATAGGGCCACAGTGATTACAAAAGGATATCCAGAGAGGAATAAAAAGTTCTTGAAAATTAAATATATACTAACTGGAGCTTTAAAAAATGCAATGTTAAGACTTGGAGGATCAAGTAGAAGTTGTCTCTTCAAAAGTAAAACATATAGAAAATAGAGGAAAAATATGAAAAAAGCAAAAGCAAACAAAGCAAAGAGCACCAACCCAAAATGTTCAGCTTCTGATTAAAGAGAAATTTCATACCAAGAACACATACACAAAAATCAATGGGAGAAAAATATCTTTAATAATAATCATAAGTCCAGAACTTTTCTCAAAGCTATTGTCTTCAGATTGAAAGGTCAACCGGGGTCCCCAAACATACTGAATAAAGATATGTTAGCCAATTCCTGTTGTTGGCTATGTGGCAGCTATTGTTCTATGTAATTTACCTATATTTACTCACTTAATGCTGACTGCAGTACTATGAGGTAGGAAATATTACTGCTATCCCCATTTTAAACAGAAGTGAACTTAAGCAATGAAAGTTTAAGTATTTTTTTACAAAATTATTTAGGGGCAAAGCCAATATCTAAGCCCAGATATTTTAGATAACAGAGGTCAAACCCTTGCCCATACACAATGCTGCCTCACAAATAAATGAAACAAAGACCTACATCTAAATACACAATTGTCAAATTTCACAACAACAAGGATAACATAATGTCCCATTAGGCCATGTAGTTCCTTAGAAGTTTTATGTTCCATGCATTATTTAAAAATATTTTACTGATGATATAGTGCAGTAAAATAAAGGACTAAATTGAGACAGAGAAAAACCTATCAGTAGTTCATCACTCCTTCCTTTTTACAATACTTTCTTCACTTTGCAAGGATACACCCCTCTCTCTTAGTTCTCCTTGTACCTCAATGTCCTCTACATATTAGTCTTTTTTTTTTTGCAGAGCTTATCTTCTCAATCTCTAAAAGTCTGAATTCCCTGGGGATCTACCATCAGACCTTTTCTTTTGTAGCTACCAAATTCTTAGTGATTTCATTTAGTACCAGGGCTTTAAAGGCTTTACATATCCAAATGCCACTAGTACATTGAAAACTATCTGTAGTGGGCAGAAGAATAGTGTCCCTTAAAAAACCATGTCCAGTTGGAACCTCAGAATATGACCTTATTTAGAGAAAGGGTCTTTGAAGATATGATTAGGTGATAAACTCAAGATAAAATCACCCTGGACTTAAGATGGGCCCCAAATCCAGTGACTGGTGTTTTTGTAAGAAAAGAACACAAATAGAAACACAGAGAAAGCCCGGTGAAGAATGTAAATCAACTCTCCACCACATCCTCAGGTCTCCAGACTTTCCTGTTTCAGTCTGCATTCAGTCAGGAAAATTGGGCCACTACAAGTATTATGGGAATAAGGAGTTTTATATAGAAATCAAGTCTGCACAGATGGGGGAGGAGTTGGGGAAGTAAAGAATGCTTCATTCTTCATCTGGAGTTATGTAGGTGTACCCTGGAGTTATGTAGCCATAGCCAAAGAATGCCTGGGGCCACCAGAAGCTGGAAGATGCAAGGAAGAATAATTTTCCTAGTGTCTGCAGCAGGAGCATACCTCTGCTGACACCTTGAGTTTGGACTTCTAACCTCCAGAACTGTGAGATAATAAATTCCTGTTGTTTTAAGCTACCCAGTTTGTGGTTTTGTGGTACTTTACTATAGCAGTCCTAGGAAAATAGTACAGTATCTAATTTACATTTTTATTCTAGACTTCTCTCCCTCTAGTTCCTACCTGTATATTCATTTCCACTTGGATACAAAACTTCTCCTTCTGAAGTCTCCCTGTTCTCAGAAAGTGGCAATACCATCAGTTACTTGGGCAAAAGCCCTTATATTCATTCCTCTTTTTCTTGCTTTTGTCTCATGCCTTTTATCCAATCATCAGCAAATCCTATTAGTAATGTCTTTCAAATATATCTAGAATCTAGTAATCACTTCTAACTAGCTTGATACTTACCACTCCAGTCCATTCACTATCACTATCTCCCTGATTCCATCTTTCCCTCCTACAGTGCATTCTGAATCATAGCAGTCAGATGATCCCTTAAAAATATTTGTCAGATTGTGTCATACTTATGCTCAGATCCTATTTCCCATTCATGGAGAATTTTAGGAGGGAAGTGTCTTGGGATAAAGCTGTAGGGAATATATGCTGTTATCAACAACTTTCTATTGCTAAGGCTGAAGACAACATTTCCCAAAAGCCCTTTCCCTGTGTATGGCTTTGTGTTAGAGTTCAACAATGAGTGGAATGTCTACATTTGCCAAAGAGAACTAAGGCAGAAGCCATTATTCCTGGGAAGTCATAGCAATCAGTGTCAGTGATTCTAAGAGCTCTGGTTTCTCCACCAATGCTAGTGCAACAGTCTGAAGTGATGAGTGAATGTTTTGCAAATCCTCTGGCTGCAACCTCGAGGATCTTCACTTTCCCAACTCCTCCCTCATTTGTGCAATCTTAATTTCTGTATAAAACTCCTTATTCCTATAATAAGGAATATACTACTTGTCTGTCTAGTAAAGAATATTTACCTGGTCACAATGACATAAACACTATGGATTTTCAAATTTTACATGCAGTCCATAGGGAAAGCATGAGATATTTAAATATTAACCTTCATAATACAAAAAGAAGATATTGGGAGATGAAGGTAAGGAGCAGAACCAACATCTTTACATTTCATAGGGAGGAATCAAGAAAAACCATTGTAGTTGATACAATGAGAAATGAAGGTGGAAAAATATATTGCTGAAGTCTGAAAAGGTAACCAATAGAGGAACTGAAACTAGTGATATAACTATATTAGAATTAAATGAGTATGAACAGATGATGGTATAACAGAGATAAATCTTCATCTATCATACCCAGCATCCTACTGATAATGTCTGAAATTGATCAATTAAACCAAGAATGGTATAAACATATTGAAATAATTAAGTTATTTATCCTAGCAGCTTATCTCAACTAAGGTTTCAGAAGAGAATTAAACCCTAACACATCCTTGTAAGCATGGATAAACTTATGTCCTGTATATCTGGTATGGTGCTAGTCATATGCCATCTTTGGGAGTTATGAGAAAATAGTCCCTCAGGTAATTTTCTGGTTTTGAGTTTAGATGAGGAACTCCTTGTAAGAAAGGGTGCTGGAAAGTGAGCAGGAAGTGAGTCAGGTGACTATTTCTTTTCATTCCAAATTCTTCTCTGTTGTTTGGTATCTTTTAACTATGTGTCTTTTTTCTTTGACACACATAAAATATATATTTAAAAACATTTAGGAATCTCATTTTAGAAATGTTGAGTATAATAATATGATAGGATGGCAATTCACATAGTAATGATATGAAGTATGATATGAATGATATGATAGATATAAAGAAAATGAGACAGAAGCTTTGGACAAGATATCAGGGCTGGAAACGTGAGGGTAACCTAATCAGAATTGATACTGCAAGATGCCACTACAATTAGACCCAATTTGATGAAAGTAATAAAGTTGAGATTACAGAGAGACAAGAAAGAGGTAAGGGCAGTCCTTGGAGAAAACTGAGGGGACTGGAAAGGGAACTATAGGAGGGATTGTGAGTAGGGAGGTAGGAAGAAGATCACAGGTCAAACCACAGAACTAAAGAAAAAAAGAGTGTCAAAAACGGAGGGTTGCCAACAATGGTAAGGAGTATTTGCAATGGCCTTTTGATATATATTTTAAAATAAATATTTCTGGTTTAACATAGAATTGAAATTCTCTCTGATACATGAATGAGTTGAACAAAGCATTTAATAAAAGAATTCTGGAAACTCCTTAAGACTTTTCAAAAATCTTTGCAGTTTCTATTCCTTTCACAACATAACCAATGTGTAAGATACAGGACTCAGAAGAGTTTTATTCATGTAAGTATTTGAAATAGTCCCTCAGGTCATTTTTTGGTTTCGAGTTCAGAGGAGGAAATCCTTTTAAGAAAGGGTGCTACAAAGTGAGAAAAAGTATTTATTCATTCATGTAAGTATTTATTAAATGTCTATCATGTAAAAATGTGCTAGACACTGTGGAAATATATTCAAGAGTTCATAGTCTTATAAAGAAGATACAGAATGATCATAAATAACTCAGATAACAAGGTAAATATTATGAGGTCTACAGATGAAGAAAGAGATGAATTCAGGAAAGAGACATCACCTCACTTTAAAGCTCAGTTCAGTAAAAGTTCAAAGAAAATTAGTCCACTGTAGTAAAACATGGCTGAACAGAAACTTCCAGCTTTACTCCTACACATGCTAGAAAATTACTTAAAACATTTATTTATTTACTACATTGTGATCAAATATCTACTTCAAAAGCAGAGTTTTTAAAAAATCAGGTGATATGATAGAGAATATGGATGTGAAGCATCTATTGGCTCTGCATTATTAAGTAGACTGCTCTTAATCAAGGTAAAGCCAGGAAAGTCTTACTTTCTATGCCTTCCAGAGCCATTTTCTAATAGCAAAGATTAGATTGAATACTTGATCTACTTAAAGATTATTTCCAGAAGAAAAAAGCTGATTTTCTTGAACTATCCAGTAAGAATAAGAGAGTTATGGTATCTTTGTGTAACAGTTTACTTTGAGCTTTCTAATTATTAATATAGTGAAGCAAAAGACTTTATGCATTTTGATGAGCTCACTTACTAGTTATTCAGAAAAATGAGCTTTGAATGGTATGCCAGGAATGGTAAGATGACAGCAAAAATAGCTATTCTGTATTTACTTGCAAGCTAACTGACAAACCTACATCACAAGAAATACTGCTTTGAGTGAAACGGGCTCACTGATGCCAATAAACAAAGAAATGCAATACTACAGTTTTCATATATCTGAATGAGAAGTTGTCGGATATAGCTTTGAGTGGGTCTTAACCAGAAAATTCACTGATGGATGGCTTCTACTGGCTTTGAGCAAGTGTCATATGCCTGACAGACTGTCTACTTTAAGTCCATTTTATTATAACAACCACTTCCATCTCTGCTGAAACACCCTTTAGCTTGATACAAGTTTTTTAGCCAGTAAGGAAACATCACATCTCTCCCACATAGATAATTGAAGGGAAAAATATACCAACTGAGCAAGCCAGTAACTCCTTCCAATTAAAATTACATGAAACAGGCTATGTGTTTCTTAAAGACAGGTTTGCTATTTGATGGTGCTTTAAAACCTCTTAACCACACAACCTGATGGCACTGTCTGGCTCTGTCAATATGAGGTCACTTAATCAAACTTTTTCCAGACTAATTAAATTTTGTGTTCACTTTAACAACCTATTTTTTCATGATCAATCAGATCAGTTGTACAATCCAATTTTATTGCTAAGGCAACCCCAAATGATAGCTCAAAGGAAAAGGTTTTCACTCCTGAGTGTTTGATCTTACAGACTCAGCTTAATTGTGTACTTGAGTAATGTATCTTTAAAAAAAACCTTTGGTTTGCATTTTTCTGATTATTTAATGTAATAAAGGGAATAGGAAAAGGAAGGTAACTGACAGTTGTTTGGCTGCTAACTGCCAGGTATTTTGTCTATCTTTTGCATCTAATTTCCATTACAATCATTGTTTCTACACATTCACACACAAACCTTTTTTTAAAAAGATTTATATGGTGATAGGAGACATGATATGGGGTACCTAAAAGGAAAACAATCTCTATACGAACAGAGCTGCCACAGCTACTTATAGTTTTCTGTGGCAGAACATATCATCCTGCTACTTCTTAGAGGCAGGTTCCAACACTATAAAAAGGCTTGGTACGAAGTCTGTCCTTCTAGTAGCTTCAGTGCTTTAGTCAACAATATGAAGTATTTTAAAGTCTAGTTTTATCTATACTGTCTCAGCATTAAGCTGCTAGAGCACAGGAAATGATCTAAATGTACAGTGATGAGACAGTGATTAAATAAATTATAGCATGTGCATAAAATGGAATGCTATACAGCTTCTTAAAATGATGCTTCAGAAAATTCTGAATGTCATGGAAAAATGCTTGCGATAAATATCATGTAAACGAGGTAGGATCAAAATTATGAATAAAATATTACTCCAGCATGTAAATATGTATCTTACTCATGAATAAGATAACAGTTATCTTTAATTGGTAATATTACAGATAGTTTTTATTGTATTTTGAATATGCTTTTTCATTTTATACATTTTCCAATATATGCATTCCTTTTTTAATTTAAAAAGATTTACCAAAAAATATATCAGAGTTGATGAATAAAACAAGAATGAATTAGAAGAGTGGTTTGTATGTGCTCCTTACATAAATTAATGTCTCAAGAAGATGGTCAAGGCAATCTCATCTCATCTCCCATTGTACCCCTTCCATAGATTCTGTGCTCTGCCTGCCCCTTCCCTGCACATGAACTGGACTCTTCTGCCTCCATGCTTTTGCCAACATGACTTTCTCTTTCTGGAATACACATTCCCTTCCTTTTGAGGCACCGAAAGTATATTTTCAAGGCTCTTCACAAGTCTTACTTATCCAGGCTGCTGTTCTTAACTCTCTGGGTTCCAGTTCTCTTGCTGCACGTATAATTGAACCAATCACAATCTGCGAAATGCCTGCTAGTCTTACCAAAACAAAATGTGAGCCCTTAGAGGACCTGAATCTCACATTATTCATCTTCATAATTATTGATTATTCATTCCCTCCACTTCTAGAACACAGCCTGGTGCACATTAGGCCTCAATAAATATTTGCTGAACTCTGGTAAAGTCATCCTCAGCAAATAGGACTGGGATGCACGAGTGGGATGCATTTGGATTAACATATGGAGTTTTCGGTGCAATCAAAAGGGCATTAATTTAAGCTATTGTATTTCTTCAAAGGAAATTATTATGTAGTAGATTTAAGAACATAACATAAGTGTTAGTCTTTAAAATTTTGGCCCACAGTGACTAGTATAAAACAAGAAGGATTGCCTGGCCAACATAGTGAAAACCAGTCTCTACAAAAAAAAAAAAAAAAAAAAACATTAGCTGGGCGTGGTAGCGGGCACTTGTAATCTCAGCTGCTTGGGAGGCTTAGTCAGGAGAATCGCTTGAACCTGGGAGGCGGAGGTGCAGTGAGCTGACATTGCACCACTGCACACCAGCCCGGGCGACAGTGTGAGACTCCGTCTAAAAAAAAAGAAAAAACCAAGAAGGAAAATAAAACACCAAGGAGAGAGGCCTGAAAGCTAAGCTACCATTTTTTTTGGTTGTTCAAAGAATATGATCTATACCAACATATGTCACTTTCATCTTCACATAAGCAATATTTTCTTTCAGAATAAATAACAATTACTGGTTTGAAAATTAAATTGGGACTTAAAGGTAAGTTGTAAATATTAAATTAAATTTGTCTCACCTTTTAATTGGCACTATTTTAAATATAATACATAAATATAGTTGTAATTCACAATGATAAATTTAAGCACTCTATGCTTCTAATTTCCTGTGGAAGTTGATTATAAAACAAATGCTTTCTGTTAAATTACCTTTATTTATTCCCCAGTGGAATGTTCTTTCTAAACTATGAAGATAACCTCTGTAATTCTTTCCACTGTAATATCTCCCATGACCAGAGATCAAAAGAAATTCACTTAACTAGGAAAGTGAAACTTATTAGACAGGCAAGGATAATTAATGATAAATTCTACTATGTTGGCTGTAAATTTTTCTACCCACATATTTAATTTCATGTTATATTGAAGAAAATAGAGTCATAGTACCTGTTAATAAGACAAATTCCTGGAAGTAATTAAAATAGTTATAGTACACTAACTGTGGAGGAGATTGCTAATGGTTCACAGAAATCTATTTCCTCTTCCTTGTTGGCACATAGCTAGACTACATGAGTTTCAGAAAGTGGAATATGAGTGGTCAGGGTTTTTAGAAAGCAGATGTGGCACTGCCAGTCTCTTATTATTCTGCTGGTTGGATAGAATTAACAAG
The DNA here is from genome assembly GCF_028858775.2 of Pan troglodytes. NCBI lineage: Eukaryota > Metazoa > Chordata > Mammalia > Primates > Hominidae > Pan > Pan troglodytes. The sequence goes on along the minus strand of NC_072408.2, from coordinate 51,313,592 downwards.
ATCATAGGGAAGAGGGGAAGGGTGGGAGAGAGATTAGAAGGAGTTTGAGACTCTAAAATGTCTGCCAACCAGAAACACTTAACTTTGGGCAGTTACATGAAAAATAAACTTCTATTGTATTTGTCATAATACATTTTGGCTCTATTTACTATTGCTGCTAATACTTCTCTATCTAGGAACTAGAAAAGGAATTCAGTAAAGTTGCAGGATACAAAATCAGCATACAAAAATCAGTTGCATTTCTATACACTAATGGCGAACTATTTGAAAAAGAAGTTAAGAAAACAATACCATTTACAATAGCATCAAAAAGAATAAAACACTTTTATTCTTTTTGTACACTAAAAACTATAAAACATAATGAAATTAATTAAAGTAGATATAAATAAATGGAAAGATATCCTAAGTTCATGGATTGGAAGGCTTAACATTGTTATAATGTCCATGCTACCCAAAGCAATCTACAGAGCCAATGTATTCCTATCAAAACTCCAATAGCATTTTTCACAGAAATAAAATTTAAAATTCTGAAATTCATATAGGACCACAAAAGACCCAGGATAGCCAAAGAAGTTTTAAATAAGAGGAACAAAGCTGGAAGTATCACACTTTCTGATTTCAAATTCTATTACAAAAATAGCAATCAAAACAGCATGGTACTGGCACAGAAACAGACACACAGACCAAGGGAACAGAATAGAGAGTCCAGAAATAAACCCACACATACATGGTCAACTAATTTTCAACAAGAGTGCCAAGAATACACAATGGGGAAAGGAAAGTCTCTTCAAAAATGATGTGGAGAAAACTGGATATTCACACACAAAAGAATGAAACTGGGCCCTTATCTTAAAGCATACAGAACTCAAATCAACTTAAAATTAAAAAATCAACTCAAAATAAAAAATTAAAAATACAATGACTACATATATATCCAAATAACTTGAAATCAGGATCTTGAAGAGATATCTGAACTCTCATGTTCACTGCAGCATTATTAAAATAGCCAAACTGGGATTACAGGAACATGCCACCATGCCAGGCTAATTTTTTTTTTTTTGTATTTTTCAGGAGACTGAGGCAGGAAAATCGCTTAAACCCGAGAGGCAGAGGTTGCAGAGAGCTGAGACTAGGCCATTGCACTCCAGCCTGGGCAACAGAGTGAGACTCCATCTCAACATAAATAAATAAATAAATAAATAAATAAATAAATAAATAAATAGCCGAGTTATGGGGACAACTTAAATGTCCACCAATGAATGAACAGATAAGGAAATTGTTGTATATACATACAATGAAATACTATACAGCATTAAAAAGGAAGAAAATTCTGTTATTTGTGACAACACGGACGGACCAGGAGGGCATAACATATGGTGAAATAAGTCAGACACAGAAAGATAAGTACTGTATAATCTCACTTATATGTGGAGTCTAAAACAGCCAAACTCATAGCAGCAAGGTAGAATGGTGTTTTCCAGCAGCTGAGGTTAAGGGGAAAGGGGAAGGTGATGGTTAAACTGTGCAAAGTTTCAGTTATGCAAGATAAGTAAGTTCTGGGTATCTACTATACAGCATAGTATCTACAGCTAACAATACTCTCTTTTATATCTAAGAGAGTAGATCTTATGTTAAAGGGTTCTTACCAACAAACAAGTACAAAAAGCAATAAAATTGTAATGAGGCAAAAGAAAACGTTGGGAGGTGATGAATATGTTGATGGTACTGACAGTTTCACAGGTATATATGTATCCCTAAACTCATCAAGATGTAGACATTAATTATGTACAGCCTTTTGTCTATCAAGCATACCTCAATGAAGTGGTTTAAAAATATTCCCCTAATTCAATACTATATCCTAAGTAAACTATTTAAAATCTACATCTTTCATGCATCCATGCACAGAAAATCCAGGTATCATTCGTTGTGTACCCTGTTTTCTGATTTATTCACCCTTAAATATGCATGTTAATTTTTCCAGATGCATATATAATATATATGTCATCTGCATTCACATTTACATTAATTTATTCACTCATGAGAATCTGCTAATTAGTAGGTCTTGAGGATACATGAGTGAAGAAAGTTCATTAGCAATCAGAGAGACAGATCTGTATAGCAGGAGTAAACTTGATGTATTAATATGTGTGCTTCCTTTTATTTCTCATTCTCTCTCCTCTCTCAATGGCCTTCTCCTCTCCCAAGTGCCTTCTCCCCCTTCTTCAGTGCCTACCCTCAGTTCACACAGGCAATAGCAACAAAAACTGGAAAACTCATAGAATTCTAAGTGGGTATAATGGTTAATGGTGTTTGGAAAAATCAGGAAGTGGTTTGATGAGGAGATGATGTGAGGTTTGTGTAAATATCTGGAAGACAATTCTAAGGTAGTATAGGTAGGGCCTAGTGCCCAACTTGGACTGAAGGAGCCCACAGTGGCTTTTTTAAAAAACCACCAAGTAATAACTAAAGCAAATGAAACCAAAAGCTTTTATTACTCATAAGATAAAGCACTCTCTTGTAGCATTGCCTACTAAAATCCCCTCAGAGAACATGAAATTCTCCTGGACACACAAACTGAAGGAGCCCAGGGAAACACAGGTCGTGCATGTAGGCATTCCTAGGTATGCTTTCGGGAGACTGGTCCCAGAAAAATGACTGGTCTGGCTGCTAAGCTTGGGGAGTTTCCATTGCAGCTACTAGGCATATTACTGCTAATGTGGTGTCTGTGATGTCTGGGATGCAAAGTAAGGCAAATTTTAAAAAGATCACTTAATTAGAATATTTAGGTAGTTTGCTCATTGCATGTAATTTAATAACATTTTCAAGTACAGCAAACATAAATTTTTCTGAAAGATTAGTGTAACCAAAGGTTTAATTGGTAACTTTGGATTGCTTTCCCTCTTCATTCTTCAATATTACGGAGGAAATGAATAACATCCTTGTAGCCTGTCATTTTTAAAGATGATACTAAAATTAAAGTCCTATAATCATCTTTTAGAAGGGTTTCTAAGCCTTAAAAGTGCTAAAAACCTTCACATATTTTCTTTAAAATAATCATTTCTTTTTGTCTGGCTGATAAGTTCAAACTTCCCACTCAGATAGACTGTATTTATTGAATTTCACAGAAAACTTCAATTGCAGGTCTCTTGCAATAAAGATAATTATACTAAAATTTTATATTAGATTGTTTCTTTTTCCAGGTTTTAGGGGGAAAAGAAAGACATACTAATATTTATTTTATTATTACTACCAGCTCTTACCACGTTACATAGAATTCTCCACAAAGAAAGCACATACCAAACGATTTTTAGTATGTGATGTTAAGACTATAAGAACAAAAAGAAGCCAGTTACTTGTGTTTACATTTTGAGGAAACTATCCCAAAGCCCCACATTAATAATAGCACTCTCTCTTTCAATGTCTTAAAGTTATTGCTGTGACTTTCAAATTTTATTTTTCCATAGGCCAAGGATCCCAACTGTGCCATAAAATATGACCTATAATTTGGAACTCTCATCTCTGAGATTTTATTTGGTCAGCTTCTATTATCTACTCTATTTATCTCTCTATTTCAATTGGACTCTGCAGAGTTGGTTAAAGGTGAACATTTCCTAAAAATAAGTCTCTTCACCTCTATCTCCCAGGTTGATTCATGACCTAATATAATCTTTGACCCTAAGAAAGTAGATTTCTAAAAGAATAACTGCTAGTTTTAGACTATTTGGCTTCATATCTACAGCCGAGCAACATTCTTAAATATACCCAAGAATTTCCACCTTCACAAATATATAAAGTGCTCTTCTCCTATTTTTTTAAAAGAAGAATCAAAACAATCACTTCTATAACCTAGTGTAATGCAGTAAATTTTAAAAAGGTCAAATATATAGTGAACTATGAACCATGAATGCTTAAAATAAGTAGAATAGTATATGTTTGAAGGGATGGATATTCCAATTACCCTGATTTGATCAGTATGCATTGTATATGGGTATTGAAAATCACATGTACCCCCAAATATGCACAACTATTATATATCAACGAAACAAAGAGACAAAAAGTAGGGTGTTTTTGAAAGTAAATCATAAAGTAATACCATGGAGGACAATGAATTGGACATTGTGAGAATATAGGATTTAAATGTTCCAAACTAAAAAGACTGCTCATTTCTATCAACACATTATTCTACACACACACATGCACACACACGCACACATCTGTGCATTTAAGCTACTTGCACATGCTAGTTTCACCCAAATATGATTTAGTAAAGTGCAAATATTTTAGGGCTTAATTAGCCTCCAATATGGTAGGAGTACTAGCAAAACAGGACAGACTTCAGATTGCAGATATCATGTACTGTGTGTGGGAAACTACCTTATGCTGGTAGTTGCTACCGGCATATTACTATATTATCATGAGGAATCTGCAGAATGGACTCCAAACTTGAGCTATAAAATAATGTAGCCTTCTGATTATAGACATTTTAGAAAAATTGCACATTTGAAAACTTTGAATGGATGCCATCTTGTTCACAGGTGGCAGACCCACAAATGGAGCCATAGTGTGTTAAGATATCTATTTACACATGGATCTCTAACCAGCCTGGATAACTGTCAACTAATATTAGAGATCATGGTGAGAATAAATCAAATATAAAACAGAAAAACAATACAGTACATACTATATGATTATGCTTACATAAATGCTAGGAAATGCAAAGTAACATACAATGACAGAAAGCAAATCAGGGGTTGTCTAGGCTTAGGGGAGAGGGAGTTGGAATGAGGTCTTGCAGAGGGATACCATGAAAATTTTGGCGATAATGGATATGTTCGCTAGTTTGATTGTGATGATGATTCCGTGGATGTATAACATATATTAAAACTTATCAAACTTTACACTTTAAATATGTGGAGTTTACTGTATGTCAATTTCAATTTTTAAAAAGCTATTAAAACATATGGAATAAAAATGTGTTCCCAATTTTATGCACATATTCAATACAATGGTCAGAAATTGGTCTCTAATGATTTACTGGTGTATGACTGTCAACAACTAAAGAACTTCCAGATACTTAAGGTAACAAACTGTCCTTCCCAAAGGAGCCAGAATTAGCCTTCAGTTACAGGAAGTGGGAGAATTGAGGAGGGAGAGTTGGTGTGAAGCAAGACTGTGTGTGTTTGGAAACTCAGGTATTAAAATGGGGAGTTACTTAACAGGAACACAATAGTTTAGTACACATTAATAAAAAGAAATTTCACAGACACAGGTTTAGAAACACAGAGTGGGTAGCCTCCTTTTAGAATGGGGAAGCCATGTGCTGGAGGAAGACATACTCCAACTCTGAATAATAACTGAACTCAGCATGTCAGTCATGGAGTCATTCTTCGTAGATGATGCTGACAGCAAAGATAACTGAGTGGAAGGTCTGGAGTACCCAAGTCAGAACTGGTTGGGGTTCAGGTGGAGGGGTCTGTGAGCAGCAGCCTACTCAACCTGTTTGGAAATCAATTAACCTAGTTGTGGAAAGTAGAGTCTTGTGAGGGCTGGAAGGTCAGACTCAGTTTGAGTAGGAATCTGTTTTCCCTCTGAATACAGTGCTTACAGGTTCATTATGCATCTCCTAAAATAAGTAACTGGTTTTATAGCTATTTTGGTGTGTGGCTTACCATCTCCAGCTCTCTTTTTGAGGTCATGCTCCTAGAGTAGGGAGTATTTCTTATGAGTCTTCGAACCTTCATATTGCTGACAATAAACATTGAGTGGAAGAATAACATTAGTTTTAGTAGGCTTTCCTAAAGCTCATTAGCCATGTACCCCAACTGACACCATCATCTACTTCAAAGACCCACTGCTAGCAATGGAATCAGCTGCCAAGTCCGCTAAGTGAGGAGTGGACACTGGAGTCTCAGAATTGAATCACAATAACCTTTCAACCCATGATAAATTTCAGGCCCACTATATTAAAAGTTGCAGAGACCAGCATGACAGGAGGCCAAGAAAAGCAAACTCAATACCCCAATTCAGAAAGCTCCTTGGGATTTCCTGCTGTGTGATTTGACATGACTGAGTTTCTGAAAAGGCCATCTAAGCAGGAGACAAATCTAGCAGCAAATCTGCCTGGGGATGGATAACATAATATTTATCTTTCATTCCCTGCTTCCCTTATTTTATCAGTGGGGGATTGATTAAAGAGAGGATGTCTAGGCACCAGGCACCAGAGATCTGGGAAATAAAGCTATGAAGGCTCACAGGCTTTAGGTACACATATACCCAAGGTGCGTGTTGCCTTCAGGTCCACTCTGTCGAGCACAGCAGTTAGAAAGCAAGTACCAATCTGGACTATTGATAACTTACCAAAGTAAGCTCTTGAGCTTCTTTTGCCTGCATAATACATAAGAGAAGGGAGGGGTACAGTCTCTTTAATTTGATGATGCTAATCCAGCATAGCTGGCATGATACAAGGGAAAATAAGGTCTGTGCAGTTTACTTCAGGGTTTTTAAAATCCAATCCATTCAGACAAATATTATTAGAGTCTAATAAGTTCCAAATACCATGTTGGGCACTGTGGATGCAGCAACAAATGAGCTAGTCTCTGTTCCAGGAAAGCAGGTGCTTACCCAGAGGGGCTGATTTGAAATCTTAAGTGGGACAAAAGGATAGGCAGAGCTTGTCCTTGGGGTTGGGGGAGTGTGTGAGATCAAGATCTATGAGCAGCATGCGGGGATGAAACAAACAATAAACCCAGCACCCAAATGGCAATCTTAGTAGGTCATCAGTCCAATGGTACTAGAAATAGGGTGAGAAGCCAGATATAGGATCACCTAAGCTGAGAAATCAGAGAAAGTGGGAATCAACCTGGAGCAATTCCTCTACCTAAAGAAACAGACACTGGCACTTTAATAGCAAACTGGGCCTCCTCCATGGATATGGGGGGCTTTGTTAAAGGTACTAACTCAGCTAAGATCCAGCTCTCCAGCAGCTAGTTCAGGGGCATAAACATGTTAACAAATCACTAGAAATGAATTTTCAGAATTCATAACAGAGGTCCTGTACTCTGCCAGAAACGCTATGCAAAGCAAGTGACTTCTAAAATGATTAGATAGGCAAGCTGGTAAAGGAATTCCAAACAAAGGGAAGAGCCTGTGCATGGACATGGGATGACGACAATGATGGAAGAAGAGTGAGTGATTCAGTGTGGCAGGTGCATATTTTTGTGAAGGGAGGTGGCAAGAGACAAGGTGAATATATAGGTTGGGGCCAGATGGTGAAGGGATTTGTTTGTTGGACCTGAAATTTTAGATATTATCCTGAAAGCAACGTGGAGATGAACAAGCTTTTGAGTAGAGTGTTCAATAATGAGTTGTCCCCTGAAGCTCTCTCAGCATGCTGATGGCTGAAAGAAGCAGATGATGCACTCCCACACATCCTTTCTCATTCTCCCATGAAATGTCCTGGTCCCAGCCTTGAACCAGGGCCCCCCACCTCTGCTTTGGAAAGTTTATCTTTGGATCCTACCATTTTGCCCAGCCCCTTTTGAGTTACAGATTACTTGCCAAATTCTGATGTTCTTCACCAAGGGACCACTGCTCCCACTATCTATGAAAACATTATGGCAAAATAGAAACAAAAAGCATCAAAATTCTTTTTCTGGTCTTAGCCTCTGAAATGCTGTTATCAGTTAAGGGTAGAGACGGGGCAGTAACAGGATTTGGAGGTAAAGTTGAAGGGGAGATGGTAGAAAGAGAGCTATATTAGAGAAAGGAAGAACACTGAAGAGGACAAATAAAGATAATGATGATCATTGCCAAGAGGATCAATGCAGAGGTACTGAAGAGGTGGAATCTACAAGACTTGGTGACTAACTGACATGTTGTCACTTCAACTGAAGGTAATGGAGAAAAAAATCATGGGAGATCACTTTAGACCACGTTGAGCTTTTAGTGTTTGTGAGAAATCTGGGTAAATATGTCGAACTGGCTATTGAAAACACAGTTATGGGGTTCAAGAGGGATTGAGAACCAAGTGCAAATTTGGTATTGTTTGATATATACTGCAAAAATGAAATGAAGCCATGGAAATAAATGAGAGGATGGAATTGTAAAGGGGAGTATTCACGAGAGAAAACAAGACTGAAAAAGAGGAACCAAAGGAAGAAGAGATCCAAGAAAGGGCACCCCGAGCAGTAAAAGTAGAAAAAGGATTTCAACAAAGAGAACTGTCCACAGTTCAAAATGGTTCAGTCAAATGAAAATGGAAGAGAGGACACTGGATGTAGCAATTCACATGGAACATGGGGGAGTACAAATTGAAATAAGCTAAAAAGTGAATGGAACATCAAGAAAATAGAGACGGGAAATACAGATTTCATTTCAAAAAGTTTGCCTATGAAGGAAAGGAGAGGGATACGTTGGTATTTTGAGAAGAAAACAAAAGCAAGGATTTAAGGAATTACTTAAGGTAATGAAACTTGAATATGTTTACAGGTTGAGGAAATGGGATCAGTAAAAGGGGAAAGACTGGATGGTACAAAATACAAAATGGATAATCGATTGAGCTCTAATCCAATTTCACTATTTCTAGCTGCATAAAAAATAGTCCATAAAACAAATTAATTAGTTCTTCTCTGATGTTCAAGACAAAACAAGATAGAAGGTAAAGAATGGAACATCAGGGGCTGGCAAGATGTCCAAATAGGAACAGCTCTGGTCTGCAGCTCCCAGAGAGATAAACGTGGAAGGTGGGTGATTTCTGCATTTCCAACTGAGGTACCTGGCTCATGTTATTGGGACTGGTTAGACAGTGGGTGCAGCCCAGGGAGGGCGAGCCAAAGCCAGGGCTGGTCGGCGGGAGGGGGTGCGTCACCTCATATGGGAAGTGCAAGGGGTCAGGGAACTCCCTCCCCTCCCTAAGGGAAGCTGTGAGGGACTGTGCCATGAGGAAGGGTGCACTCTAGCCCAGATACTATGCTTTTCCCATGGTCTTAGCAATCCACGGACCAGGAGATTCCTCAGGTGCCTATGACACAAGGGCCCTGGGTTTCAAGCACAAAACCGAGCGGTTGTTTGGGCAGACACTGAGCTAGCTGCAGGAGGTTTTTTTCATACTCCAGTGGTGACTGGAACACCAGTGAGACAGAACCGTTCACTACCCTGGAAAAGAGGCTGAAGCCAGGGAGCCAAGTGGCCTAGCTCAGCAGATCCCACTCCCATGGAGCCCAGCAAGCTAAGATCCACTATCTTGAAATGCTTGCTGCCAGCACAGCAGTCTGAAGTCTACCTGGGAAGCTCGAGCTTGGTGGGGATAGGGGTGTCCACCATTACTGAAGCTTGAGTAGATGGTTTTCCCATCATGGTGTAAACAAAGCCAGAATTTCATTATCTAGCCAAACTAAGCTTCATGAGTGAAGGAGAAATAAAATCCTTTACAGACAAGCAAATGCTGAGAGATTTTGTCACTGCCAGGCATGCCTTACAAGAGCTCCTGCAGGAAGCAGTAAACATGGAAAGGAAAAACTGGTACCAGCCACTGCAAAAACATACCAAATTGTAAAGACCATTGACACTATGAAGAAACTGCATCAACTAATGGGCAAAATAACCAGCTAGCATCACAATGACAGCATCAAATTCACACATAACAATATTAACCTTAAATGTAAATAGGTTAAATGCCCCAATTAAAAGACACAGACTAGCAAATTGGATAAAGAGTAAAGATCCATCGGTGTGCTGTATTCAGGAGACCCATCTCACGTGCAAAGACACCCATAGCCTCAACATAAAGGGATGGAGGAATATTTACCAAACAAATGGAAAGCTAAAAACATCAGGGGTTGCAATCCTAGTCTCTGATAAAACCGACTTTAAACCAACAAAGGACAAAAAAGACACAGAAGAGCATTACATAATGGTAAAGGGATGAATGCAACAAGAAGAGCTACCTATCCTAAATATATATGCACCCAATACAGGAGCACCCAGATTCATACAGCAAGTCCTTAGAGACTTACAAAGAGACTTAGACTCCCACACAATAATGGTGGGAGACTTTAACACCTTACCATCAATATTAGACAGATCAATGAGACAGAAAATTCACAAGGATATTCAGGACTTGAACTCAGCTCTGGACCAAGTGGACTTAATAGACATCTACAGAACTGTCCACCCAAATCAACAGAATATACATTCTTCTCATCACCACATCACACTTATTCTAAAATTGACCACATAACTGGAAGTAAAAACTCGTCAGCAAATGCAAAAAATTGGAAATAATAACAAAGAGTCTCTCAGACCACAGTGCAATTACATTAGAACTCAGGATTAAAAAACTCACTCGAAACCACACAACTATATGGAAACTGAAAAATATGCTCCAGAGTGACTACTGGGTAAATAATGAAATTAAGGCAGAAATAAAGAAGTTATTTGAAACCAATGAGAACAAAGACATATCATACCAGAATCTCTGGGACACAGCTAAAGCATTGTTGAGACGGAAATTTATAGCACTAAATGCCCACAGGAGAAAGCAGTAAAGATCTAAAATTAACACCCTAACATTACAATTAAAAGAACTAAAGAAGCAAGAGCAAACAAATTCAAAAGCTAGCAGAAGACAAGAAATAATTAAGATCAGAGCAGAACAGAGGGAGATAGAGACATTAAAAACCTTTCAAAAAATGAATGAATCCAGGAGCTGGTTTTTTGAAAAGATAAACAAAATAGATAGACTGCTAGCTAGACTAATAAAGAAGAAAAGAGAGAAGAGTCCAATAGACATAATTAAAAAAATGATAAAGGTGATATCACCACTGATCCCACAGAAATACAAACTACCATCAGAGAATACTATAAACAACTCTATGCAAATAAACTAGAAAATCTAGAAGAAATGGATAAATTCCTGGAAACATACACCCTCCCAAGGCTAAACCAGGAAGAAGTCGAATCCCTGAAAAGACCAATAACAAGGTCTGAAATTGACGTAGTAATTAATAACCTACCAACCAAAGAAAAGCCCAGGACCAGATGAATTTACAGCCGAATTCTACCTGAGGTATAAAGAGGAGCTGCTATCATTCCTTCTGAAACTAACCAAACAATAGAAAAAGAAGGACTCCTCCCTAAGTCATTTAATGAGGCCAGCATCATCCTGATACCAAAACCTGGCAGAGACACAACAAAAAAAGAAAATTTCAGGCCAATATCCCCAGTGAACCCGGATGCAAAAATCCTCAATAAAACACTGGCAAACCAAATCCAGCAGCACATCAAAAAGCTTATCCACCATGATCAAGTCGGCTTCATCCCTGGGATGCAAGGCTGGTTCAACACATGCAAATCAATAAACATAATCCATCACAAAAACAGAAGCAATGACCAAAACCACATGATTATCTCAATAGATGCAGAAAAGGCCTTCAATAAAATTCAGCACCGCTTCATGCTAAATACACTCAATAAACTAGGAATTGATGGAATGTATCTCAAAATAATAAGAGCTATTTATGACAAACCCACAGCCAATATCATACTGAATGGGAAATGTTGGAAGTATTCCCTTTGAAAATGGGCACAAGACAAGAATGCCCTCTCTCACCATTCCTATTCAACATAGTATTGGAAGTTCTGGACAGGGTAATCAGGCAAAAGAAAGCAATAAAGGGTATTCAAATAGGAAGAGAGGAAGTTAAATTGTCTCTGTTTGCAGATGACATGATTTTATATTTAGAAAACCCCATTGTCTCAGCCTCAACTCTCCTTAAGCTGATAAGCAACTTCAGCAAAGGCTCAGGATACAAATTCAATGTGCCAAAATCACAAGCATTCCTATACACTAATAGACAGCCAAATCATGAGTGAATTCCCATTAACAATTGCTACAAAGAGAATAAAATACATAAGAATACAACTTATATGGGATGTGAAAGACCTCCTCAAGGAGAACTACAAACCACTGCTCAAGGAAATAAGAGAGGACACAAACAAACGTAAAAACATTCCATGCTCATGGATAGGAAGAATCAATATAGTGAAAATAGCCACACTGCCAAAAGTAATTTATAGATTCAATGCTATCCCCATGAAGCTGCCATTGACTTTTTTCGCAGAATTAGAAAAAATCACTTTAAATTTCATATGGAACCAAAAAAGAGTCTGTATATCCAAGACAATCCTAAGCAAAAAGAACAAAGCTGGAGGCATCAAGCTACCTGAATTCAAACTACACTACAAGACTACAGTAACCAAAACAGCATGAGACTTGTACCAAAACAGATATATAGACCAATGGAACAGAACAGAGGCCTCAGAAATAACATCACATATCTGTCAACATTCATTGACAAACCTGACAAAAACAAGCAATGTGGAAAGGACTCCCTATTTAATAAATGGTGCTGGGAAAACTGGCTAGCCATATGCAGAAAACTGAAACTGGACTCCTTCCTTACACCTTATACAAAAATTAACTCAAGATGGATTAAAGACTTAAATGTAAGACCTAAAACTATAAAAACCCTAGAAGAAAACCAAGGCAATACCATTCAGGACATAGGCATGGGCAAAGATTTCATGACTAAAACACCAAAAGTAATGGCAACAAAAGCCAAAATTGACAAATGGGATCTAATTAAACTAAAGAGCTTCTGCACAGCAAAAGAAACTATCATCAGAGTGAACAGGCAGCCTACAGAATGGGAGAAAATCTTTGCAATCTATCCATCTGACAAAGGGCTAATATCCAGAATCTACAAAGAACTTAAACAAATTTACAAGAAAAAAACAAACAACCCCATCAAAAAGTGGGCAAAAGATATGAACAGACACTTCTCAAAAGAAGACATTCGTGTGACCAACAAACATACGAAAAAAAGCTCATCATCACTGGTCATTAGAGAAATGCAAATCAAAACCACAATGAGATACAATTTCACACCAGTTAGAATGGCAATCACTAAAAAGTTAGGAAACAACAGATGCTGGAGAGGATGTGGAGAAATAGAAATGCTTTTACACTGTTGGTGGGAGTGTAAATTAGTTCAACCATTGTGGAAGGTCATGTGGCAATTCCTCAAGGATCTAGAACCAGAAATACCATTTGACCCAGCAATCCCATTACTGGGCATATACCCAAAGGATTATAAATTATTCTACTATAAAGACACATGCACACGTATGTTTATTGTGGCACTGTTCACAATAGCAAAGCTTGGAAGCAACCCAAATGCCCATCAATGATAGACTGGATAAAGAAAATGTGGCACATATATACCACTGAATACTACGCAGCCATAAAAAAGAATGAGTTCCTGTCCTTTGCAGGGACATGGATAAAGCTGGAAACCATCATTCTCAGCAAACTAACACAGGAACAGAAAACAAAACACCACATGTTCTCACTCAGTGGGAGTTGAACAATGAGCACACATGGACACAGGGAGGGGAACATCACACACTGGGGCCTGTCATGGGGATTGGGAGATAGGGGAGGGATAGCATTAGGAGAAATACCTAATGTAGATGACGGGTTGATTGGTGCAGCAAACCACCATGGCACATGTATACCTATGTAACAAACCTGCACATTCTGCCCATGTATCCCAGAACTTAAAGTATAATAAAAAAAAATTAAAAAAAAAAGAATGGAACATCAGAAGGGAGAAAGAAATTATAGGTGATTTTTTTTCTTTTTCTCTTGCCTTCGCCACCAGCAAAATTCTAAATCCTGAATTTGAAGCTCTGCTTTAAAAGTGGTATATTATTTAAAAATGCACACAAGTATACTAATACTAATCCTAGTAAGTCATCATTCATCCATAGTTTTTTGGGGAAAGGGTGGCACTGCTTAGCTAAAGAGTGAGTCTAATTAAGTAGATCATCATATATACCAGGACACATTTGTGAGTAATTACAAGATAAGAAACCCATTAGCTCTTAAAACTATGTTGAACATAACTCAATCTTTCTTTACTGATTTGAAAGAATCTTCTAGTGCCCTGGGGCCATCATTATAAATATTAATTCTCATTGAAAATATGGAACTGTCAGTTCGTTGATACTTTCTAGTAGAAATAGCCTTTTCTAATTTTAGACTTGTTAAATAAATTGACAGATAGGTTTGAAGAAAAAAAAGGTTAATGCCGCAGATATTACAAATGCAGAGAATTATCAGTTTGCTTCTGGTCCCTAAAATTCTATGACTATTTCCAGCTGAAAACGTCCACCATGGTTATCAGAAATCTTATTTTAGTAAGTTTACTGCAGGTCAATAATATAGCATATATTGATATAATCCTAAGGCAACTATTTTGGAAAAGTACATAAATAGGATGATAACACATTTCCATGGTTAAATGAATGACTTTGTGATAATATATGATGGAACATTTCCCTTTTCATATTTATCCAGCTGTATAATTTCAGTGATGAAAGGATATGACAGTTGACTTACCAATTCAAACTAAACATTTTACCTATAGTTTTTAGTGAGTTAAATGACAAATTCAGGTCAGTAGGGGAATGCTATTAATATATTTGGGTGAATTGCACCTACAGAAGAAAGTACTAGAAAGCAAAATGCATGGTTTATTTTGTAATGGGACAGCATTTGAGGAGATTCTTTATTGAGGATAAATACACAGAATAGAAATATTGAATATGAGTTATAATTTCCATTATCAAAGGGAAAGCGAAACAGTATAAATACTGTAATAGTCTTCAGGGCTGACTATTTCTGTTTTCAGTATTTATATAGTATCCTCAAGAAAGTGTAGCATTTGACTATGAAATCATGCGTGTGAAAGCACATTGTGGGATATTTGCAGCATGCTAGGCACTAGGCTAGGCCCTGAGGGCATAAAGATACAGTTGTGCCCTATTAGACTCACATCTAATAAAACAAGCACACACACACACATACAAACATGTAATGCATATGTGTGTGTATAAAATTGTCTGTGAGGACTGCCTGAAGGAAATACAGCTTATTAGGAATCTATTCATTTATTATTTTAGATACAAGGAGTACATCTAGGTTGTGTTATTTTGGTTTTCCTAAAACCATGTTAAGATATATTTTCAGATTATGGTCTCACTTTTTCTTTCATTACACACTACACGAAGACAGCCTGCAAATATAATTCCTGTGCATTTGCTATGAAATGAGGGCATTATTGGTATATCCCCTCTATCAACCCATGCACATTCGGAAGCTCCGCTTGAGAGTTAAACATTGAAAACAGCACTGTATATCCCTTACAGCAGTGGTTCTCACAGTGTGGACCCCCTGAATCAGAATCCTCTGAGGATGCCTTATAAAAATGGATATTTTTAATCTTTGTCCTAGACCTATGAAATCAGAATCCCAGGTAATGGAGTCTGATAATTTGTCTTTTCACATACTCCCCAGGTGATCTGTGTGTGCCTTAAAGTTTGAAAGCTGATGCACTAAGAAGCCAAGAATGTTCTACCTTAGAACATTCTTCCTCAGATCTGTGAAGCATATTCTCCTCCTTTTAGTTTTGGCCTTCAAGAGACTTAGTATCAAATTTGATGCTCAACTCTAACAACGATCATATTTTATCTAATCTTACTAATTCACTCATTGTAAGTTGCACATAATAACGATTATATGTATCACTAAAAATGCTGCCAATTAAACAATGACATATCATCATTAGACACTTTCTGATTTTTGGAATGTTAAAATGTGAAATACGTGCATCTTAGGATTGATGGAGGATGGTCTATAGACTGCTATCCTTGTATTGTAACTCTTGTGTGACAGGATTGTCAAAATAAAAATAAAGTTTCGAGAGACGAACACAAGTTTGCTAGAAAATCTGTGAGAGGGAGAGCACTTTTAGATTGAGGGAAGAGCAAGTGCAAAGTCCCAGGAGACATGAAATTCGCAAGCTTAGTCTACAGAGTGTACTAAAGTCAGACTGCTTGAGTTCCAATGTCTGCCTTGACGCTTACCAACTGAATGATATTGGAACAACCTAATTTTAAATGTCTCTGGGCATAGGGTTGTAAGACTTAAATATCATAATACAAATAGAATGCTGAATACATTACCCAACAATTCTTAGTTACAGATTATAATGATGATTATTGTGAAAGGGAACAGTCTAGTGGGGGAAGGAATGGGAAACGAAAGAAGATGAAGCTAGAGTGGCAAGTGGGAGTAGGATTTTGAGGATTGCACATTCCTAAGAAGCTTAGACTTTATCTCCTAACAGGGAATCACTGGAAGCAGGATAGTGATTGGTCTCATTTGAATTTGAAACCAATTACTCTAGTGTCAGTTTGGACAATGAATTCGAAGTCAGGGACCATAAGGACAGGGAAAGAAAACTTAGGAGCCTCTGGCAATAGTTCAGATGAGGGATGATAAGAATGGTTGCAGTCAAGATGAAGAGTGGGAAAGACTTCCTGGAGAGATTCCAAAGCTAGTTTGAATTACAAAGTAATTCAAAATTACATAACTCAATGGCAAATGTGATGTAGTGAGTGAGTGATCAGGAGATGTAAAAGATATTTCCAAGGTTTTTTAGTGTACTGAATTATTTTTAGAGAGTAGATGCCTATTGTAGAGATTACAGCAGCCTTTGCCCTTAAGAAAATTAAAAATGAAAATGGAAAACCTCAGAAGTCACCATATAATTAGCATTCACCTATACCTCTAAATAAAGAGAAGACAAACTCAGGGAGAAGAAATGGCATGGACAGTAGGTTAATATTATCAGGAATGGATGAAGTTAATCAGGAAAATAAAACAAGATATTAATCACAAAGTTCATATGTCCTTTTTTGCATCTACACTAGTAGATATTACACATACACACACACACACACACACACACACACACACACACAGAGTTTTATGAATAGCAATAGGAGCTACAATAATTTGACCTATATTTATAGCTGGGGGCTGACATGTAGCTGTAATCAGAAAATCTGAGTTCAAATCTCGGCAATGGCCATTTAATGACTGTGGTCTAAGACAAATTTGCTAACTTTGCTGACAGAGTTTCATCATCTATACAAACAAGAACAATTATATCTACTTTACAATACTTCTGTAAAAGCATTTTGAAAATTATGAAGTACTCTATTTACTATATGCATTTTTTTTTTTTTTAGATGGAGTCTCTGTCGCCCAGGCTGGAGTGCAATGGCGTGATCTTGGCTCACTGCAACATCCACCTCTCGGGTTCAAGCGATTCTCCTGCCTCAGGCTCCTTAGTAGCTGGGATTACAAACGTGCACCACCAGGCCCGGCTAATTTTTGTATTTTCAGTAGAGATGGGGTTTCACCATGTTGGTCAGGCTGGTCTCGAACTCCTGACCTCGTGATACACCTGCCTCGGCATCCCAAAATGCTGGGATTACAGGCGTGAGCCACTGCGTGTGGCCTACTATATGCATTTTTATCTGATAGGAGTTTTACACCTTTAGTGAAACACAAAAACTCTATATGTTTTCATGAATCAGGATAAAAAGTACTTAAATCATTTTTAGTTTTAAAATGTAACTCCATCCTCATTTCTCAATACTATTTCCTTTTAAAAATACATTTTAATATCTTTCTATTGGTTTTTAGATACCTCAGCCAATGAGATGCAATGCTAATGGAATTCTCCTGTAAAAACTATGATCAAATAGAAAGGAGATACATATACTTAACCTAGTTTAGGGTCAGACTCTGATTTGAAAAATCAAGACCTAAAAAAATTGTTCTTGAAATAGAAATCAGAGTTGAATGACCTCAGTGCTACAGTAAATTTGGAATTACTCTAAGTAATCCTATGGTAATAAGAAAATGAAAAACAGAGGACACACTACTAAAAGAAAGGCTAAAACAAGGGAACAAGGGAATGATGACTTAAGCATGTACTGAAATATAGCCTAGAAATATGGAGGAAAAAAATAAAGAGGACACAGGCATTCTATTATATGACACTATTCATATTACTTTTGTCCTTAAGTTTTCTTTTGCTTAATTTGCTACCCTAAACCAGAATGGAGATCCTGGCATTCACCTCATATCATTACCTTAGGTACAGAAATGTATTTCCTGGCATAACTAAGCTACATACAATTGCCCTGATCAGACAATCATCTTACAATAATCTTGTACATATTCCTTCCCTTTATAGATGAGGACTTTTCCCCAATCTGTAGGCATTTGATAAGGAAAGTGGGGAATGTTGGTAAAATATATTTATATTTGGGAATTTTTAAAGTTGAAAGGGGTATTCAGGTAAACAGAAATACTATACATAGACACAACCTATAAAATCACACTAATCAAAAAATAACTAATTGAAGACTTGAATATTAAATATTTATAAAAGTAAAACAGAAAAATATGTTGGGTGTAGTTGGTCTGATTAGCAAGCCTAAAATCATTAAAAGACTTGCAGATGAGACAAAGGTTGAAAAAAAGGGACTTGATTTAAGATTGTAAAAGAAATGACACTCTATGGTTTGGTGGCAGGAAACGTAGCTAAGTTTGTGTAAAGGAAAAGTTCAAACCCAGCAGAGTATCACAATTTCATGAAAGAGTGCAGAATCACATAATCACATAGTGAGAACCAACCTTAAGTAATGTGTTTCCAAATTATACTACTTAATGACAAAAACTCTGTATTCGTTTTATATAATTAGGCTATTCCCATATTGAGATACATTCAGACAATTTTGATTTTAGATCTGATATCATGAAGATGAAGCACAACAGTGAGAGTGTGGAAGCATAAAATCCTTTGAATTTGACTCATCTAGAGATGGTATTACATTCTATATTTTTACAGTTTATCATATCATCACTATAATGTTTAAAAGATAATAACTTAGAAAGGCAAACTGATTCTTAAAGGCCAGAATTTGAGGGATATGTATATAATAATAATAACATAACCAGAAATTAATGAAATTGTTTCTGACATATGAATCCTGATAGAATTCACTTTTATGAGATTAGACTGCCACAGGCTCATTTGTGATTCTGAAATATAGTATGTATATGTGTACATACATATTATATATATATATATACATTACACATATACATTATATATGCTTTATATATACACATACATATATAGCATGCTGTAATATAGTTAGGCTTTTAAATTAGAAAGCAATATGTACAAAATGCCTAGCATGATGAACTACTTTCTTGTTTTTAAACTTTCATTTTAAGTTCAGGGGTATATGTGCAGGTTTGTTACACAGGTAAACTTGTGTCATGGGATTTTCTTGTACAGATTATTTCATCACCCAGGTATTAAGCCTAGTACTCATTAGTTATTTTTCCTGACCTTCTCCCTACTCCCACCTTCCACCTTCCAATAGGCCCCAGTGTCTGTTGTTTTCCTCTACGTGTCAATGTCTTCTCATCATTTAGCTTCCACTTATAAGTGAGAACATGTGGTATTTGGTTTTCTGTTACTGCATTAGTTTGCTAACAATAATGGCCTCCAGCTCCATTAATATTCCTGCAGAGGACATGATCTCATTCTTTTTTATGGCGGCATAGTGTTCTATAATATATATGTACCACATTTTCCTTATGCAGTCTACCATTAATGAGTATTTAGGTTGATTCCATGTTTTCACTATTGTAAATAGTGCTGCAGTGAACATATGCATGCAGGTGTCTTTACAATAGTACAATGTACACTCCTTTGGATATATGCCCAATAATGAGATTGCTGGGTCAAATGCTATTTCTGTTTTTGGGTCTTTGAGGAATTGCCACACTGCTTGCCACAATGGTTGAACTAATTTACACTTCCACCAACAATGTATAAACGATGAACTATTTCCTTTAACTAAACTAATCATTACCAAATAAGTGAAAATAGTTTTAGTTTATAAATGGCTCTGTTTTAGACCTCTTTAAAGATTTTAAAAGTTAAGTGTAGACTTCAATTTTATAAAGCATGAACACTATGTCCAAATGCTGTTAGGCCTTGGCACCCAGAAATAATATGAAGCAACTGAAATACTTATTAAGATATTAAAAGCATTTTGAATATTAACTACATTTTGATCTATGAAATTTTTTTATGAGAAGATATCTATTATATTCAGAGAGGTCTTTGATTATCACTATACTATATAGTACTATCTAACTCAAAAACATTTTTCTCTTTAAAAAGAATAAGGACTGGGAAATTAGCTACAATTTTCAGCCAGGGATTTAAAGGCTAATTTCAAGGCACTTCAACAGGTTGAGTTAACACAGCAGATAAGTTCTTCTCTATAAATTTCCTACTGACATGTTTCGTGATACAACAAGCCTCATCTGAAAAGCAGGTAACTTTTTCTTCTTTTATCTGAGCAAAAGCATGATTGCATTTTTTAAAAGTACCCTGTCTATGGAAAACCAATTTAGTTTCATTAATGAAAAGGAAGCACAATGTGATTGAGAATGTAATACGGAATTATAGTTCATGAATTCTTCAAGTATGTAATTTTCCAGGCTCCTGATCCCCCATTGATTTCTGCACACCCCCACAGGTCCCACTAAATGTGAGCAAAAGGAAATTTAATCGTGTTGCTATGTCATGTGTGGCGATGCTGGTGCTCCACAATTAGGCAGAAACATTGTGAGAGGGGTTTTTCCAGTGACTGCTCCACCATGTAGCCCTGTTAACATTTCTTTGTTGTCAAAAATTGATCAATCACAGACCCACAGACAAATGGGACTGTGACAGTCTCCTATTACGTGGCCAGTATCATTAAAGGAGATGACACTTGCAACAATCGAAGCTGATAATTCAGTACACTTAATTAAGCATGATAAATTGGATGTATGCATCAATCTTTTTTAAAAAAAACTTGTTTGGATTTTCCTATTAGTATCATTGCCATGGAATATGTCAATGCCCATTAAAATATAAAACTCAAAATTTTACACTAATTAATAGAACACAATTACAATTTGGGGTGTTGGTTCAAAGAGTTATATCCTGATTTTCTGGTTTTTATAAGGGTTATCTTTTTAAAAAATATAATATAATACTCTGTTCATCTCTCTGCTAACTTGTCCTTGAAACTTAAATCGCTTTATTTGCCACATCTCAGACTTGGGCAAAATTATCGCCATGAATATGGTGTCAATTAGTGAATGCCAGTAAATGTGGTCTGAAGAATTGAACAGAAATGCATTATGTCTAAACCAAATTTAGCAAAATGTTGTATGGTACTGCTTTCTTGCCTTGTAAAGACAGCTAATATTTCAAGACAGCTATGGAAGCTGCACTGACAAACCTATTGGGGTTCTTCTATAAGGAATCAAGGTCAGAACAACCCTACTGTGCTTTGTTAATAGGCTCGAAGCACAGCACATACTTTATATACTAAGAGAAAAAAGGCAGGTAGAATCTTATAAAGAAGTTCTTAAAACAGCTGTGTGAACAAAAGCCATCTTAGCAGTGAGAGGAAAATCTACCATGGAGGTCAGTCTTTAAACAGCCCTTATAACCATTTCCTCTCTATAGATGGTAGAGTAGTAAATGGGGCAATCGTTAAAGAGCTTCAGGTTTTATTCTCCCCTCTTTATATATTTTTATGCATAGTAGTGCCTTCTTGGCTTAGCAGAGTGTGAATGGTTCTGTCACCCAGAGCACACAATTCAGGCATGAGTCAGCAATTAGCCTGCACTAATTGCTCTCAGCTCTCAGGTCTGCAATGACTGGGTTGAAATGGTATATGGTGAAAGTTGAGAATGCTTATTAAGAATCCAGTAAAGCAATTACTTATTTTTTCACAGGTTTATTGTCCATCTACCTCATTCTAAAGTAAAGCTCTGTCCGGGAAGTGATGTTATCTTGTTCATTAGGGAGTCTCCAGTCTTCAGAAGAGTTCTTGCCACATCGTAGGCATCCAATATAAATTGATCAAATGAATGAATTAATTTTATGCCCAATGCTGATATTTCATATTTGGTAAATACCTTTATTGAAACACCAAAATGAGTTTTGAAGCATTTCAGCATCATATGTGCAATATGAGAAGTTGTTACCCTTAGACATAGATATTTTTTCTTGGGGTCCCATGACGATAAGATAAATAAACTGCACAATAATTTGACTATAGAACTTCATTTCTCTTGATTCAGTTCTAAAACAGCTTCTAAGTTTTCAACTTTATTTAGTAGGAACTCTGGATCAATATTAACCATAAGAATTTTATACTCAGGGTATGTAGATTACAGCCACCCATGTATACAATAAGCACAATAAGCAAACAAACAAAAAAGAAAATGAGGAGAGCAGAGAAATCATAGCAAAACGTGCATAGCTCAAAAAAGAAAAAAAGGACTCTTTCTTTCTTTCTTTCTTTCTTTCTCTCTCTCTCTCCTTTGAAAGAAATTCTATTATTCCATGGCCCATCATTACATTTTATTTATAAACAATATTTTTAAGACTGAGTTATTCAAATGTTATTTATTTATTTATTTGTAGACAAGGTCTCACTCTGTTGCCCAGGCTGGATTGCAGTAGTATGATCACAGCTCATTATAGCCTTGACCTCCTGTGTCCAAGCGATTCTTCTGCCTCAGTCTTTTGGGTAGCTGGGACTACATGTGTGCACTACCATGCCCAGTTAATTAAAAAAAATTTTTTTTTTCTGTAGTGATGGGATCTCCCTATGTTGCAGAGACTGGTCTCAAACTCCTGGGCTCAAGCTTTCCTCCCACCTTGGTCTCCCAAAGCACTGGGATTACAATGTGAGCTACTGTGCCTGGTCTGCTCTTTTTGATAATAATAATTTTGATTTTCTTAAAAAATGTGATGAGCAGAAACTCAGCTAATTAGGCAAATTAGGAAACATACTAGGAATTTATTTTAGCTTTCATATTCACTCATTTTAACATATTTTCTGGACAACAGTGTTTCAATGTTACTTGATTTTGAATCTGTTTGTACACAGGTAAATGGAAAAAGCTAGAGAATATAAATATATAAGGAAAATGGGAGATTTAGTTTAGACGGTAGAATGAACAACAGCACATATTCTAGCAAAAACATCAAAATCACCACCATCAACTAAATGAGTATGATGCAATGGCTTAAAGAAAGAAACCTAAGTTTCCTCAGCAACTTGCAGATATGTGACATGGCTAAGAAGCCACACTGGAGACTAGAGAGATTCTGAAATTTATCAGCAATACTGCCAGATTTGTCAAGAGATCTAACTGGGAATTCTCTTTTAATTAAGGAGTGGTAGAAGCAGCACCGGGAAAAAGCTGAAGAAACAGAGGCATGCACAGCAGGGCTGATACTGGAAGAGAAGAGAACGTGTGGTCAGAGGGCTGACCCAAAGGCTGAGGTGAACTTCTACAGGAATAGAAATGTTCTCCAATAATATGGATTGAGCTCTCACACCAAACATTTGATGAAATCTTAGAAATGAGAGCATAGCCCAGATATTACAAGACGGTCCATCAGCTGAGCTCTGCTCTCAGCCCATTAGGCTCTCAAGCCGTAGGAAATTATGGATAGAACACAAAATGCCTCATCTTCAAACCACAACTGTGGAGGGTACAACAAACAGTTTTGAGATAGGGCAGAAAGAAGCCAAAGAGAAAATCTGGACCAAACTGCCCAAGTGTGAGTAAAATAGAAGGAAAATGAATGGAATTGATGACTGAAAACAATAGAAGACAATCAAAATCGTAGCACAGAAAGAAAATATCCAGCCTAGGAGAAAGTGTAACTCCAAAACAAAGAAATGTGCCACAAGCACTTAATAGGAAGATATCAATTAAATAATGAATACCCAGGGATGAGATAATTTTTGAAAAGCAACAAAAAACCCACTAATAAATAGAAAATCACAGGCCTAAAGGCAATAAATTTGAAGACCAAAACATCTTCACTGAAGGAAAGTAGAAACAGCAAAGAACAGAATATATTCTTAAAATAAAGTTTCCAACTTAAAAGGAAGACTTGTGATAGTCACAGAATATATGGTTGGAAAGGAAAAGATTTAAGTGATTAGAATGAAACTAATAGATATGGAGAACTGGCAAAAATAATTCAGTTAAGGGTAACTGAGGTCCCTGAAATAGAGACCTTAATAAATGCAAGAGGAAACATTTAAGAAGTATTTAATATGAGAATTCCCCACAACGCAGAAAGATTTTAACTGTACACAGGGAGACTATACCAGTTTCTAGGAGATTGCTCAACATGGAGACGTTCTGCACTCAGTTTGGCATGGCTGGCATCTTGGGAGCATTCCTGTCTTGGATTAGGTGTTACCCACTAAGAGAGTTCTTGGACCATGCAATCCAATAACCTCCCTAGTTGTTTTCTTTCATATCATTAAGGATTTTTGCTTGTTTGTTATTTTTTATTTTATTTTTATTTTTTTTTTGAGATGGAGTCTCGTTCTGTTGCCCAGGCTGGATTGTAGTGGTGTGATCTCAGATTACTGCAACCTCTGTCTCTTGGGTTCAAGTGATCTCGGCTCACTGCAACCTCCAGCCCCCTGGGTTTAAGTGATCCTGCCTCAGTCTCCCGAGTAGCTGGGATTACAGGCGTGCGCCACAACGCCTGGCTATGTTCTGTTTTATTTTTATTATATGTTCACCATCTGAAAAATCTGTACAAATTATAATTACAAAAAGAATTGAAATTTTATAAAATTTGAAAATGTATAAAATAAAAATGAACAAAAATCTGGTGGGGTAATATGTTCATCTTTGACATCAAGGACTTTATAAATATTGTCTTAAATTTAAAAATGCAGTGAAAATATCTATAACCCACTTAATATTTTCAATAATCTTTGTCTTTTCTAACTTAAAGGAATGTTTAAAAATAATACAATTTGTGATTTTAAAAAACCCACTAAACAACTTGTATGCCACATTAAATGGAGTTTGGAGTGATAAAGCAAAAAAAAGAAACTCACTTAGTCTTATTTTGTGCCAATATAAGATGATATTTATAGTAATATTACAAATTTGTAAATCAACATGAAGCAAAAATACCATTTGAATTAAGAGTTGCTAGTGCTTCAGAGATTTGGCACATATGTTCTTTCTGCCAAGAATATTCTGGCCTCAAATATTTGCATAGCTTCCTCTCTTATCTTCGTTAGGTATTTATGATGTTACTGACTCATTGAGGCCTTCTTGAGATGTCTAAAATCACAACCTCAAATGCATCTATACTTGACATTCCCTGTTTCTCTGCTTTACTTTCCTCCTTAAGACAAAACTATTTTTTATAGGATTCATACTATTCTCTAGTATTAATTTAGTATACATTATAGAATGCATCCTGTTTGCTGTATGTGTCTCATCTAACATACATGTATTTTACTTACACATCTTGTGTATGGTTTGCCTTTCTTCCCTTACAGCATAAGCTCCACATGGGCAGGAATTCTCATCTATTTTCTTCACTATTGTCCTCAGTGTCTAGAACAGGGCCTTTCACATAGTAGTCAGTAAAGCAAATACTTGTTTAATAAATGAATGACTCAAAAATAAATAGAAATTCGTGAGCACAATGGAACACCATCCTATTAGCTGCTATACTTAATCCCTTTTTAACTTACTTAAAACTTGAGAGATACAAGTAAATAGATATAACATAATAATTGAAGTTTGAGGTTTCATTTTTCAATCAGGTATGTGCAGGCAGATATTTCTACAAACTCCTGGCAGCTTTGGTTCTCAGAGGCTTGGAAGCATTTACACTTCTTGATTTGCTGTATCTTTGCTGCAAAGCACTCACATCTGCCTCTACCTAGCATCAGAGAGATATGGAGCCAAAATAATTTATAATAAAATATTATAAGATGAAGTCTCAGTCTCTGGTCTTGCCTTTTGGGTGTCCAGTTGACTCTAAAGCAACCGCATTTTGCTGGATTAATGCAGTGAAACTGTAGGGGATATGGAAATGTGAACTTATTTTGACAGAGCACCACTATTTTCTAGGCATGCTTTCGATAATACATATAAAGCACTGAGCATAGGGTTTGCTATACAGCTACAGTTCAATACATTTTCATGTATCTTCATTATTATCACAGTTCCAGTCATCTCTCACATTGAATAGACCTTCTGATTTTTCTTCTCACTCCCACTTTGATGCTCTTCCAATATCTTCTCCACATTCATGCCAAAGTGATCTTTGAGTAACTCAAATCTGACCATACTTAAAATATTGACTAGCTTCTCTTTGGCTGGAGGGTGAAGACCAAAATGTTAATGACCTACAAGCCATCGGAGTTTGACCTCTACCTGCCTCTAAAACCTCATAATATACCAGGCTTTCCTGGCCTCTGTGCTCCAGGCACACTGGTCCTCTTTCCGTTCCTCAAATGTGCCGTGCTGTCCCCATCACAGGCTCTTTGCACATGCTGTTTTCTCTGAGAACACTCTTCCCCTCTACTTCACCAACAAATCTTCCTCTTCCTTTAGATCTCAATTCAAACCAATGACTTTAGTAAAGCATTCAGGCATCCCTGAGTAGATCAAATCCCCCATCCCACTCCCCACGCACAACGTGGATGGCCACTTTCGTAGTTGTGCAATGCAGCAGCTCTGACTTCTCTGTCAGATTTCGCAGTCATATCTGCAAATTATCAGTGGGATCCTTTGATTAGGTCTCTTTCCTCACTAAACCATGAGCTCCTTGAGGGCAAGTGGTGAGTCTTTTCCACGATTAAATCACAGGGTCTTCCCAGTGCCTGTCCTAACAAGCAGGCTTGTGTTGAATAATTATCATCATGATCACTATCCCCATCAACATCATCATTATTACTATCTCATTCCTGGGGAGACATCTTTCTTATGATGTACCCCTAGAGCCTACCTTCTCTTTTTTTTTTTTTTCTTTTATTATTATACTTTAAGTTTTAGGATACATGTGCACATTGTGCAGGTTAGTTACATATGTATACATGTGCCATGCTGGTGCGCTGCACCCACTAACTTGTCATCTAGCATTAGGTATATCTCCCAATGCTATCCCTCCCCCACCACTCCACAACAGTCCCCAGAGTGTGATGTTCCCCTTCCTGTGTCCATGTGACCTCATTGTTCAATTCCCACCTGTGAGTGAGAATATGCGGTGTTTGGTTTTTTGTTCTTGCGATAGTTTACTGAGAATGATGATTTCCAATTTCATCCATGTCCCTACAAAGGACATGAACTCATCATTTTTTATGGCTTCATGGTATTCCATGGTGTATATGTGCCACATTTTCTTAATCCAGTCTATCGTTGTTGGACATTTGGGTTGGTTCCAAGTCTTTGCTATTGTGAATAGTGCCGCAATAAACATACGTGTGCATGTGTCTTTATAGCAGCATGATTTATAGTCCTTTGGGTATATACCCAGTAATGGGATGGCTGGGTCAAATGGTATTTCTAGTTCTAGATCCCTGAGGAATCGCCACACTGACTTCCACAATGGTAGAACTAGTTTACAGTCCCACCAACAGTGTAAAAGTGTTCCTATTTCTCCACATCCTCTCCAGCACCTGTTGTTTCCTGACTTTTTAATGATTGCCATTCTAACTGGTGTGAGATGGTATCTCATTGTGGTTTTGATTTGCATTTCTCTGATGGCCAGTGATGATGAGCATTTTTTCATGTGTTTTTTGGCTGCATAAATGTCTTCTTTTGAGAAGTGTCTGTTCATATCCTTTGCCCACTTTTTGATGGGGTTGTTTGTTTTTTTCTTGTAAATTTGTTTGAGTTCATTGTAGATTCTGGATATTAGCCCTTTGTCAGATGAGTAGTTTTTTTTGTTTTTGTTTTTGTTTTTTTTGAGATGGAGTCTTGCTCTGTCTCCCAGGCTGGAGTGCAGTGGCACGATGATCTCGGCTCACTGCAAGCTCCGCCTCCCGGGTTCACGCCATTCTCCTGCCTCAGCCTCCCGAGTAGCTGGGAATACAGGCGCCACCACCATGCCTGGCTAATTTTTTGTATTTTTTTAGTAGAGACGGGGTTTCACCATGTTAGCCAGGATGGTCTCGATCTCCTGACCTCGTGATCCGCCCACCTCGGCCTCCCAGAGTGCTAGGATTAGAGGCATGAGTCACTGCACCTGGCCAAGCCTGCCTTCTCTTAAAACTAGCTCCAACGGAACTAGCAGACCTTGATCGTTGCATTTATATAATAGTAATTGCCCTGACTCTTAACATGTGGCCCGATCAATTCTAACTTGCATTTTTGAATTCTGCCTAGATTACACCAAGTGGAGGTAATTTCCATCCTTTGAACCTTTTGAAGTCCTCACATGCTATAGTAATTTGTGTATTTTCAATTCCTTCTACTGAAATTTAAATTCCTTAGAGGTAAGAGCTGGCCTGTACTTATCTTTGAATACTCTGTAGTACCAAACATTATCCCTTAAATGTGGTTCAGTAAGTATCTATTGAAGTAAATGGTTGTTTTAACTCAATTTCTCTCTGATTCTGTTTGAGTCTGTTCTTAGTACCTCTACTTCTGTGTTTTAACAATTATTTTTTTCTTTACTAACTTTCTTCAAGGAGCTACACCTTTCCATTTTGTAAACATCTTAAACATAATAAGATCTTTAAAATACAGGATACCAAAATGTTAAATATATACAAACAAAACATATACTTAAATATATAGAAACAAAAAACCCCTCATCCTATCACAGAGTACTTCAAGTTTAAGTAAAACGATAGAAATCTTCAATTCTGAAAAGAAATTGAAAGTAAAGTAATTGATCAAGATAGAAAAAAAAAGGCCTAAGGCTATGAAAATAGAGTTAAGAGAAATAGGAAAATGCCTTGAAAGCAATGAGAGTACCACAATAAAATTGTATGAAGGCTGTTCCACAGTCTTCCTTCTAGGCCTTGCTTAGAGATGTGTATCTTTAATTAAAATCTATACTTTGCATACTCCTCAAATCTATACCTTGCAAATATAGCCTTTTTTTTTTTTTTGTGGCAACAAAAAACTCCAGGAGAGAGTAATGTGTGCCAGGGACTGGGCAAGAGATCCACCCAGCAACAAAGTCAAAAAGAAAAATTTGAAGAGTTTTTAACATCCAACAAAATGGTGCATATAGGTTTTCTTGAAGAAACAGACTTATTCCATGGTTTGAATTTTAAGAGTAGTTTATAAGGGAAATGTCTTAAGGTGATGGTCAATATTTTATTACTGTTTTGCAAAGAAACAGAAAAAGCCTTCAAAAGCCTACTTTCTCTGTCTCTCTTAGGTTCAATCACAACTTAGTTTTTTTCTCAAAGGCATTTCTCAGGGGCATTCTTTTGTTTGTTTGTTTGTTTTGCATTACTTTATTCAATTCAGGTTTGGAGCTCAGAGAACCCAGAGGAATGGATTTTGATATGTCCTTTTCATTTTTACTCTCTAAAAACATCAGAGATTTTAAGCCACCTTTTGATAGGTGCTGGATCAAAGTTACTTCCAATTTTAATTTTCTGATTTGTCCCTGAATTGTTGTCATTTTGATTTGTTTATTAGGAGAGCATGCATCACTTTAGATTCAAACATATGGGCAACCAAGTCTACATGTTTTTGTAAAAAATCAGAGTTTGGATTAGCTCACAGAAGTAACATACTCTTGCAGGTATACCAGGGGGCTAATTATAGGTGAGATCAGATTATGTTCCCCCAAATCAGTTTTGAATCTGTTCAAAGGCATGGACAAATACTTAGACCCTAGTTTGCTGTGCCAAAAGGCATATAGATAACGATTTTGTTCTGAAACAAGTGTAACACTTGTTAGCACCTTGGCCTTACATCTGTCCATTAAGAACCTTCGAGACAGTGGAAGTAGACTGATTTTGAGTGGAACCATATTCTGACAGGTCCTATAAGATGTTGACTCTAAAATTTATATTCCCAGCTTTTCATATGGCTTACCACATAAAACAGATTTACTACTGCCGCCTTAAAATAGAAGAATGCCTACTAAATATGACTTTAGTTTTAATACCAAGAAACACAGTTTAACTGTGTCAAATACAGTTAAACTGTTTTCTCACTGTATTAAATCAATAGGGTCAGTTATTTTTAAAGACACATTTGGCATTAGAATATGAGACTTTAATTCCTTGTTCTGACACCTTCTGGTTGTGTGAGACTAGAAAAAAAATCTGTTAATGCCTTTATTACCTCAATTACCTCATCTCTAAGATGTGGAATATCTGTCATACATATTTCAATGGCTTTCTGAGAGAGTGCATCAAATGACATAATGTATTCTGTAGCTCTATGAAACTGTTAAACCATATTCAAATATTCATAACAAATTATTTTATGGGTTATTTATATACATTATTTAACTATCCAGAAAGCTTTCTGAAAGCAAAAAATACGTGTTTCAGAATTTTTCTTGGGATGGCTAAACTGTTTTTTAAAATGTGCTGCAATGATATGTGTTTAGAGAGAAAATCTCTCCAAAGGTCTACTTGATTGGACTTTGTACCCACTTCATTTTAAGATTAACTTGTAGTAGAGACTCCTACTCTGGTATAACCTTCTTAACTGTGTAATGTCATTTTTCTATTATGGGTTCATCAGAATAGGGGATAGTTATGTGGAAGATTCACATTGATTCAAGGGAAAAAATGGTGTCTGTTGAGATTAAGTTGAGAGTAAGAAGCAGCCCGCTACCCTCACTGCCTTGTCTCACAGATCTGTGAGCTCTCACAGAAAAGCATCACAGAAGTGACACAAAGTAAGTGCTCAGAAGTAGGACAGATGTCATTCCAGCTGGGTGCGGTGGCTTACGCCTGTAATCCCAGCACTTTGGGAGGCCGAGGTGGACAGATTGCCTGAGCTCGGGAGTTCGAAACCAGCCTGGGCAACATGGAGAAAGCCCATCTCTACTAAAAATACAAAAAATTAGTGTGGCGGTGGGCACCTGTAATCCCAGCTACTCGGGAGGCTGAGGCAGGAGAATCGCTAGAACCCAGGAGGCAGAGGTTGCAGTGAGCCAAAATCGCGCCACTGCACTCTAGCCTGGGTGACAGAGAAAGACTCTGTCTCAAAGAAACAAACAAACAAAAAACTCATAATGCATGAATTTGCTGAATTTCTGGAAAATGGCTTTAAGTTCGAAAAATCACTAAAAGGAAGCCTCAGGGTATTTTATTATTTGTGAGCTGTACATTTCAGCTCATTTTATATAACAAATGCCTATTTCTCAAATGCAGTT
Source organism: Pan troglodytes (assembly GCF_028858775.2). NCBI lineage: Eukaryota > Metazoa > Chordata > Mammalia > Primates > Hominidae > Pan > Pan troglodytes. The sequence continues at coordinate 51,282,378 of NC_072408.2, read as the reverse complement.
GGAAGGATATAGAGCTTCAGTTTGAATTTAAATTACTGCAATATTTTAAAATCAGTATAGAAAATAATATGATTGCAAAATAGTCAATAAAGTAAAACATGTTAACCTCATTTTGAGACAAACTTTTTTAAAAATTTAATATCTGCATGGGACAATTTACATTTCCACTTCCTAAATGATTCAGTCACTTATGAAAGTGATTCCATATCTGTTTTAGGTGATTTCCACATGCATATAATTTCAGGCCTTTCAGTGAATAAATAAAACTTTCTAGTAGTTTTAAAGTCTATACTTAAAGCCATCAGTTTTTACTTACCAATGTGCCACTAATTGGATGGCTACTTTTGTGTATGTAAGTTTTAATTATAGGAAAAGTAGTCAGAGCTCTACATCTGAAAGATACTTAATTTAAAAGAAAAAAGATTTTTAAAAAATCTTTTACAATCTACACTGCCCACTTGGCAAATAGAAGGCAGAATAAACTAATGAAGGGTTATAACTCAATTCATCACTGAGAAGTTATCTGTTAAAGATCTTATTACAAAACACTCTTCTAAATATCTGGAGTACTTTCCTTATAGTTGCTTAAACACCAACAATCAACGTACAGATTGAAGTAGAAATTCCTTCACAGAAATTCCTGAAAGGAATGAGTTTTAGCTATAAAGTAATTTTTAACGCTTAAAAATATTATGTACAAAACCATTAAGTGGCTCATTTTAACTACTTGTCTTTATATAGGTTGGTTAAAAGAAAAAAAAATACATTCTTGAAAAAATTCAGTTTGTTTTGAAGTGAAAAGTAGGGTTCCTAAATGCCTTAATGCCATTTTCCCCTTGAGGGATTACAGTAAGTTAATAAAAATCAATTGAAAGCTATTATTGAACTATGATCTTAACTTGAATATAGAGATCTTAAAAATATACTGCAAGTTTTGATTGTGGGCAAAGGAAAATGAAAGATGAAATTAGGGCCTAAAACATGGTAAATATTGAAAAGAAAAAAAGTTTATGATGATTGCTTTAATTTTAAAAATTCAAGTCAACAAAACATTTTAAGCTCACACTAAATAGACACAATAGAATGCCAGGCATTCTTGAGCAGGGATGTGGAAAAGGAATTACAATTGTATCCTTTAACTTTTTCCACATTTTTCAAGGCTAATTACTTCCTTTCATTTAAATCTCAAAGAAGGTAGAGACAAGGCCATTGATAGTAGGAGGAGGGTGGGTAAAGACTGGGAAGGGTGCTTTGACAGAGAAAGCTGTTAAAACTTGATGAGACAGAAATGGGCATGAAGTAGTTATTCTGAAGAGTGGAGTAAGAAAAACATTCTAAGGAATGGTAGCTCTGCTTGCCCTTTTGAGATTTGTGCTCATGAACTTAAAGAGTGACCAGTCAGTGCAGTTGTATGTTTTTCCTCCAGCCACAATCAGCTGCTCAGGAGCAGAATGGAAGCCAAGGATTACATCTGACCCAGGCCTGGGCTTTTGCTGGGCAATATGATATTTGGAGAAAGAGCAAGAAAGTTAAGGGTATTCATAAAGGTGTGTTTAGAATGATTAACCAATCAAAGTGGTATTATTGATGAACCTCGAAATCAAGCTGTGTATTAGAAAAGTGCTTAGATAAAATAATTAATATGTTCAACAAAGTTAAACAATTAATGAAGTGAAGATACTATGGCATATGAGATGAAAGGTCAGGAAGTGGTGGCCAAAAGGTAGAATGCTTTAAAGTGAAATTTAGGGAGTGATGTAGTTATAGGTGAGGATAAGGTCAAGGTTATGACCGTAGGTGTGAGTCACTAAGGTAGAATGAAGGAGGTGAGAAGATCAAAGAACTGGAAGAACAGAGTATCGTTTGGTGCTATGGTTTGAATGTGTCACTCAAAGTTCATATGTTGGAAACTGAATTTCTAATGCAACAGTGTTGGGAGATAAGGCCCAATAGGAGGTGATTAGGTCATGAGGATCCTGCCCTCATGAATGAATTGATGTCACTTTCTCAGAGTAGGTGTGTTATCCTGAGGGTGTGCTTGTATAAAAGAAAGTTTGGCCCCTTCTTGCTCTTGTGCTCACTTGCCCTTCTAACTTCTGCCATGGGATGAAGCACATAGCACGAAGGCCCTTACCACATGTGGACCCCTTGACCTTGGACTTCCCAGCTTCCGGAACGGTAAGAAATAAATTTCTTTTCACTAAAATTACCCAGTATGTGGTACTCTGTTATAGCAACACAAAACAGACTAAAACATTTGGGTTATCCACTTGCATACTGAACGAGCCAAGGAAGGTACAGTGGAAGAATGTCATTAACCACATGTCAGAATCTTCAATGAATGAAAGTTGACAAGGAGGGTTGGAGGGTTGGAGGGTATAAGATTCAAAGCTCAAACTCCATTTATTTTAAAAAGGCTTCCCTAACCACTAATGTTCATACTCTGTGACATTAGTCTATTTTATTTTCCGTATAGTACTTGATGCTACAAATTATTTGTTTCCATGGATGTTGTCTGGACACCACATCCCGCCAACACCAGAAAGTAAAACTTATGAGAGCAGAGACCTTTTCAACTGGGTCACTACTATTTCTTGGGGTTTAGATAATAGTGGGCACATCTTACACACTGATAAATGACTAAACCAATGAATAAATAAAAGAAACTACAAATTAGACATTTACCATATGTCATGAACTGTGTGAATTATTAATAAAAAACAAAGATTTATGACATTATATTTCTTTATGAAATTTTCACTCTATAGAGGAGCTTAATTCTAGAAAAACCAACACTAGGAAACATACGAAATGAACACTAAGTGTTTTAGAAAGTGCTTAAAGTGTTTAAAGGTACAAGTGATACAGTTCCCCCATCATGGCTCAAATACCACTTCTATATATTTATTTATTTATTTATTTGAGACTGGGTCTGGCTCTATTGCCCAGGCTGGAGTGCAGTGGCACAATCTCAGCTCATTGCAATCTCTGCCTCCCAGGCTCAAGCCATCCTCCCACATCAGCCTCCCGAACAGCTGGGACTACAGGTGTGCACCACCACACCTGGCTAATTTTTGTATGTTTCACAGAGGTGGGTTTTCTGCCATGTTGCCCAGTCTGGCCTCGAACTCCTGAGCTCAAGTGATCCGCCCACCTTGGCCTCCAGAAGTGCTGGGATTACAGGCGTGAGCAACAGCGCCCAGCCTTAAATATCACTTCTTTAAGAATGCCTTTGTCATCTACACCATAGACTAGGTCAGGCACTGTGCTATATCTTTTCATAGCACCTTCAACTCTTATCATTAAGGTAGTTAAATAATTACATAATTGGTTTTAAACGTCCGCTTACCCTCCTAAGATGCAGAAAGAAGAGGAAGTATCTACCTTTTTTAACACTGTAAACCCAGCAGCTATTCACAGATGACTGGTCAGCCTGGCCTTTCTGTGGGACAAATAGCTAAGCGACAGAGCAGTGTGCAAGAAATGTCACATAACTGATGGAGATTTTTTAAAGATTTGTTGACAAAACAGTCATGCAATTGGAGACCTCTTGTTACATGACACTCTTTGTGCCAACAAATCTATCATGGTTTACAACCAGCTCTTTCCATTTCATATGAAAAGTAGTGGGTTAAGTGGCATTCCTGTATTATAAACCTGAGCCTTATTTATGCAGTTGTTCTGTTTGGCAAGGTTAGGGAAAAGAGATTATTTAATTCATGTTTTACTGATTCCATTTCTAGTCCCCAAATATCTCATTCTTAGAATTCATTTATTCATGGTTTCTTTTCTAATTATCTGAGTAGGCAACTTGTTTTCAGGTTTATTTTTCCTCTGCCTTACTGAAAATCCATGTTGCTATAAATTCTGTGGACAATTGCTGTTACTTCAGTTACGAAGCAGTTAGGTGAAGGCAGATGACAGACTGGATCATGTTAACAAGGCAGCCAGAATCCATTAGCTCTCTGGTAAATTTCCCTAACAATATAGACAATGGATATACCTGCCTTGGGAGTTAGTCATCACAGTGTTATTGCTTGTGGAGCAAAATGAGTTCCATGATCATCACATTGTACTTCCTAATGACCATTACTATGTCCTCTGTTCCAGCTTGATAGGCCGTTGTGACTTTGTCCAAACAGTCTTGAAATCAAGCACAATTTTATTTGCTTTCATTAAATTAATTTTTATTAAAACATACTTGAAAAATTGAAAATATTCCTATCATTCTCATAGACAGTTTGTGGGAATATAACTTGCATACATCCTTTATGAAGGGCTTGGCAGTATCCAATGTTCATACAATTTAACTTTGCAATTTTACTTCTAGGAAATAGTTTTACAGAGACGCTTACACATTTGCACAAAAAATGTACATATGAGGATTTGCATTGAAACCATTTGAAATAGTAAAAGATTGAAAACAACTGAAATGTCCACTAATAAAATAAGAGTTAGGCTGGGCGCAGTGGCTCACACCTGTAATCCCAGAACTTTGGGAGGCTGAGGGAGGCGGATCATCTGAGGTCAGGAGTTCAAGACCACCCTGGCCAACATGGCGAAACCCCATCTCTACTAAAAATACAAAAATTATCTGGGTGTGGTGGTGGGGGCCTGTAATCCCAGCTACTCAGGAGGCTGAGGCAGGAAAAAAAATAAAACAAGAGTTAAATATATTATGATATATTTGCATATATAAATAGAACGCTATGTTCTCAAGAACGAAACAGAACTAAATGTATTGATTGAAAGACCTCCATCTTGTAGTAAGTAGTAATAGCAAGTCATAGAACAAATAGGTACAATTTTATTATTTCATTTGCACAGCATATGGGTGTGAATTTTGCATGGGTACATAAAATATAATGAAAGAATCTATAAGCACACATGACAATGTCTGGAGACATTTTTGGTGGTCATAATGGGGGAGGGAGAATGTTACTAGTGTCTGGCGGCTGGAGGCAAGGGATGCTGCTAATCACTCTACAATGCACAGACCCATAACAAAGAATTATTGGGCTCCAGGTAAAAGAAAAAAAACTGCATTAGAAGTAACCACTATGAACTGTTTGGTGTATAAACTTATAGATTCTTTCAGTATATTTATGCACCCATGCAAAATTCACACCCATATGCTGTTCAAATGAAATAATAAAATTGTACCTATTTGTTCTATGACTTGCTATTTACTACTTACTACAAGATGGAGGTCTTTCAGTCAATACATTTAGTTCTATCTCATTCTTGAGAAGATAGCATTCTGTATGTATATGCAAATATATCACAATTTATTTAATTCTTGTTTTAATTTATATGTATATATAGATATATACATATATTTATATATAATCATATATATCTAATTGAAAACCACTATTGTAGTAAGTGGGGGTAGAAGCAATGAACTTTGCAGTGTGATTATATATATATATAGATATATACACACACACATATATAAAATCATATATATCCTATGTATGTCATACCTATGTCATAAATACATGATTTCTTAAAAATTAAATACATGAGTCTTAAAATTTTCTTTAAAATTCTTAAAAAATTAAAATGTCTTTTATTGCTATAACTTTTTTAACAATGAACTATCATTTTCAAGGCCTCTGCTCAGAATAATAGTGTCTATCTACCTATATAATTTTCAAGTTTCTCCCACATTTCTGCTAAGGTATCTAAAATAATTATATGGAATTTACCAAACAACAACTACAATGAGGCACTCTACATTATTAACTTGACCTGATAGTGTCTTAAGCAATTTCCTCTCTTATAAAACAGAGATACTTTTTCTCACAGAGTTGCTATGCCAAGTACAATAATAGATGTATTGCAGTAGTTAGCTTTTTTCCCATTTAGTTCTATAGCATATTAGCATTTAAATTATTAAGGTATAAGGGTTATTTTTTGAAGGAGATTGGAATAGACTCTACAAGGGCAACAATGTTGCCCAATTTTCTTCATCACATTTCCAATGCCCTGCACAAAGTCAGCACTCAACACATATGTGTGAAATAACTACAAACATAACAACCTCACATGCAATACAAATTAATATCTCTCACCTAACATCAGTAGTTGAGTAAGGTATTGACTTAAATATTTTAAGTATGGGCCGGGAGCAGTGGCTCACGCCTGTAATCCCGGCACTTTGGGAGGCCGAGGCGGGCGGATCATGAGGTCAGGAGATTGAGACCATCCTGGCTAACACGGTGAAACCCCATCTCTACTAAAAATACAAAAAATTAGATGGGCATGGTGGCACACGCCTGTAGTCCGACCTACTCGGGAGGCTGAGGCAGGAGAATGGTGTGAACCCAGGAGACAGAGGTTGCAGTGAGCTGAGATCGCACCACTGAACTCCAGCCTGGGCGACAAAGCAAGACTCCGTCTCAAAAAAATATATATATATATATATTTTTTAAATATGAAGTTATATACACATTTGTCCCTATTCAGAATGAGATGAGACTAAAAATAATTAACGTGATTATTACTAATGAACAATAACTATCAAGCTTAATCATTTAGATCCATTAGAAATATATTACATTACAAAATTGTTAACACATATTATTTTATATGTATTTTCATAGCTTGGCCAAGGGAATGATTTGTGATGGTGCATCTTTTCTATTAATGTCTAATAATGCTGGGTAGGTGGGTACAATACATAGAATCACAGAATCCAAAAGAACTTCTGGAGTCAAATAGTCCAACTATATGTTTCAAGTATGGATAGATAGCCGACTGTATTTTTAAATAATTCCAATTTAGTAAACAGCTACGTTTATTTAAAAACTCCAGGTTTTCTGAAAGCCACCAAGTAGTTAGAAGAAATCTCAGGGAAAAAAGTCTCACTTGGGCCTAGCTTTCCTTAGCTTTTGTGCACCTCATAATAAACCCCCTTGATGGTCACCAATCTATTGCTAAATTAGCAAAATTTTTGGATTGAAAATTACGTTATAAAAGTTGGTTTCGGCTGGGCGCAGTGGCTCACACCTGTAATCCCAGCACTTTGGGAGGCCGAGGCGGGTGGATCACGAGGTCAGGAGATCGAGACCATCCTGGCTAACATTGTGAAACCCCGTCTCTACTAAAAATACAAAAAATTAGCCAGGCGTGGTGGCGGGCGCCTGTAGTCCCAGCTACTCAGGAGACTGAGGCGGGAGAATGGTGTGAACCCGGGAGGCGGAGCTTGCAGTGAGCCGAGATCATCGTGCCACTGCACTCCAGCCTGGGTGACAGAGCAAGACTCGGTCTCAAAAAAAAAAAAAAAGTTGGTTTCAATTTTGAATCGTTGTGCTTGATTGCTTGACCTAAATGAAATGGAACATAGCACATCTGGGCACATCTGGCAGTGACTGATAAGCACCATGGCTGAGTTTGTCTCATAAAGCCACAGCCTTGTGCCTCCTCTCTGAGGCAGCCTGAACCATCAGGAACACCCTCCCAAGCCAAGCTTCACGGCCAAGGCTGTGGGGGTCTGTTGAAGGAAACCTCTCTCTCATGATCATGCACCCTAGAGGCCCCTCAGACTGCCAAAATGACGTCCACTGCCTTAGGGGACATTGTGGAGGATAATTTGTCTCAGGGATCTTCCCTTGCATGCCACAGTACGCTGGAGACGGCACTGAAAGTAGTCAGTGTGTTAGATCTGAAAGTATGCTTATGTATATTTCCTGGCATTAGGCAAAATCAAAGGAAAGAGAGTGTGGAACAGGTCTAAACCTGAGTGAGAACCATCATTTATATGCTTGCTTTCTTTTTATTATGGTAAAATGTTCCATATTTTAACCATATTCAAAATTTTTCATTTTAACCATATTTAAGTGTACAGTTCAGTGGCATTAACTATATTCACAATGTTTTGTAACCATTATCACTATCTATTTCCAAAATATTTCATCACCCTAAACAGGAACTCTGTATCCATTATGCAATAATTCCCCATTCCCTTCCATCCCTTGCCTTTGGTAACATCTAATCGACTTTCTGTCTATAATTTCATTCAGCTATTTTTAATAATTTTATTTCACATGTATTTAGCACTTAGTATGTGCCAGGCACTGGCTACTAAGTGTTTTGCATGAATTAACTCATTTAATACTCATTACCACCATAAGGGGTACCATTAATTCCTTTTCACAGAGGTAGAAATAGAGATTAAGAAAGATGGAGTTACTTCTCAGTATGGCATAGACTGTAAGTAGCAGAACTTCAACAATGAACTCCAGCAACCTGACTCCAAAGCTCACACTTTTGACTATGATGTTGGCCTGCCTACTGTTGAAAATTCTTTCTGAGTTCTAACTTTGTATTTAAGCTTACACTCATTCCTCTCAGTCAGTCCAGTGGGAAAAAAAAGCAGAACTGCTAGGCACCAAAATACTCCTTTTATGGCATTAATTTTAAAAGACAGTGATGAAAAAAATTTGCTCCAGGCAATCTTTTCAAGCACAAAGAGACACTACTTTTATTTATTTATTTATTTTTTTGAGATGGAGTCTGGCTCTGTCATCCAGGCTGGAGTGCAATGACGTGATCTCAGTTCACTGCAACCTCCACCTCCCAGGTTCAAATGATTCTCCTGCCTCAGCCTCCCGAGTAGCTGGGACTACAGGCACGCACCACCTCCAGCTAATTTTTGTATTTTTAGTAAAGATGCGGTTTCACCATTTTGGCCAGGATGGTTTCAATCTCTTAACCTCGTGACCCGCCCACCTTGGCCTCCCAAAGTGCTGGGATTACAGGCATGAGAAGAGACGCTACTTTTAAGCAATGCTTGCTAAAAGTGCATCCTTTAAGGTTGCTCTTAATTAGTAATCTTGGCTTTGTTTGTAACAAAGGAAAACCAAAATTTATTCACCAAAATGCCTGTTCAAGTTCTCCTAACAGAAACTTTGCACAGATCCATTCTCACACTGAATATCACCTACTTTTTCCAACCCACTAAATACCATACAGTTAAGTATCAAATGCATATCACTACTACTTGAATGACTGGTGTCCAATTTCATTTTCACTTTGTTCATATGCCCATTCCATCTGATCCCTGCCTTCCTCTTGTCACATTCCTTTCCCTGAGTCACACTGATACCTACCCAACTCCTAACTTACAGTTTATTTTACTGTATAATCACCCTAATCCAATTTATAGGTACTGATTTATTATTTTTTGCATATATGCCAGTAGGCAAATTTCTCAGAATCAGGTGAGAGCACAGTCATTAATTATAATGCTTATAGTTGCTTACTTATAGTTGAATTTTATATCATATTATTTTTGCATATATATTTTTATACACTTAGTATATATATATTTATCATAGTTGCATTAATTATAATGTTTATAATTACTTTCCCTGTCAACTAAGAACACCTGTTTTCTTCTAACAGCTGCTTCCCAGTTGTTAAAGCCAATATCACCCATTAGGAGAGATGACACATTGCATTTTGAAGTCCCTGTGAATGTCACAGGTATATAGTTTTCAAAATGCAGCCCAGGTTCATCCTTAAGAGATCTAGTCCATACAGGTTATATCCTGCTGAAGGTAATAAATGCTTACCTTTTCAACAGATTTTTTTAAGCAGTATACTTATGAATTTTATAATAGTTATTTCGTTTATCTAGATATAACTGAAATTGTGTTTTTGCCTTAAAAACCATTTCATAAAATACTGGATTGGTTCCCATGAAGCAATGTATGAAGTTCCATGAGTTTAAGATAGTGTTATTGTACTTTTGAGATTAATAACAACACAGAAGAAAACATAGGGGAAATGCTTCAGGACATTGGTGTAAGCAAAGATTTTATGGGTAAGACCTCAAAAGCAAAGGCAACAAAAGCAAAAGTAGACAAATGGGATTAGATCAAACCGAAAAGCTTCTGCATAGCAAAGGAAACAATCAAGGGAGTGAAGAGACCACCTGCAGAATGGAAGAAAAATCTTGCAAACTATTTATCCAAGGAATTAATATGCAGAATATACAAAAAAAAAAAAAAACCTTGACTCAATAGAAAAAACCCAAATACTCCAAGAAAAATAAAGGGCAAAGGATCTGGATCGACATTTCTCAAAAGAGAACATGCAAATGGCCAATAAATACATGAAGAAATGTTCAACATCAATAATCATCAGGGAAATGCAAACCAAAACCATGAGAAGATATCATCTTACCACAGTTAGAATGGCTATTATCAAAAAGAGAAAAAATAACAAATGCTGGCAAGGATGTGGACAAAAAGGAACTCTTATACACTGCCGTTGGGAATATAAATTAGTACAGCCATTATGGAGAACATTATGGAAGTTCCTCAAAGAACTAAAAATAGAATTACCATATGATCCAACAATCCCATGACTGGGTATTTATCTGAAGGAAAGGAAATCAGAATATTGAAGAGATATCTGCACCCCCATGTTTACTGCAGCACTATTCACAATAGCCAAGATACAGAATCAACCTAGGTTCCCAACAACAGATGAACAGATGAAGAAAATGTGGTATATATACATGATGGAATACTACTCAGCCATAAAAAGGAAGAAATTGTGTCACTTACAGCAACATGGATGATCCTGGAGAACATTATATTAAGTGAAATAAGCCAGTTGCAGAAAGAGAAATACCACATGCTGTCACCCATACATGGAACCTAAAAAAGTTTATTTCACAGAAGTGGAGAGTAGAACAGTGGTTACCAGAAGACAGAAAGGAGCGGGGATAGAAAGAGATTGTTTAAAGGATACAAAATTACAGCTAGATAGGAGGAATAAGTTCTAGCTTTTTATAGCATTGTAGAGTGATTATATTTAATAATAATTTACTGTGTATTTTCAAATAGCTAGAAGAAAGAATTTTGAATGTTCCCAACACAAAGAAATGATAACTGTTTGAGGTGATGGATGTGCTAATTACCTGATTTCATCGTTAGACATTGTATACATGTATCGAAATATGACTCTGTATTTCATAAATATGTACTATTATTATGTGCCACTTAAAATTTTAAAAATTAAAGATTAATAACAATCCAAGGTAATTTGAAGAAACAGGATAAAATTGATACAAACGTGGGAGCTGAGAGCAAGGCAAGGATACTTCTTGTTAGACAAACCAAGGAGAGTTTTTCGGAAGAGTGGTATCTGGATGGCAAAATGGGGAAGGGGTAAAAGCACACATCTGTGGCTAGGTTTAACTATTCAAATCAAGAGTCTACCAAATGCTAGCTGTGTGACCTTGGATACATGATTTAACCTCCCTAAGCATTGGTTTTAAAATGATCAGAAAAAAATTATACCTGCCTCATAAAGTTGCTATTATGATTTAAATGATTTAATAAATGTAAAGCAATTAGCACAATGTTTGGCATGTGGTAAGTTTTCAGTAATGACCAGCTGATGTCTCAGAAAATTTAGAAAGGCAGGTCAAAATAATAAATGCATAAATAGGACAGTGGTATATGTCATAATAAAGGAAAAGGTCTTGATTTAGGAAAATATCTTGATTACTTCTTTGGGTAGAGAAAGTGATGCTTTGTTTCCCTCTTCCCAGAGCATGGTGGAGAGGAAAAAGATTAGATAGTTAGGTAGACAGACAGACACAGAACAAGAGGGAGATAGAGAGAGAGAGGAAATGTAAAGATGTGAAATTGAGAGCCACAAGGGAGGATAAAAAGAGAAACAGTCCAGGGAAAATGGAGGGCTGTAAGGTGAGAAATACCTACCTGGTAAGAAAGAACTTTGTGCAGGGGTCAGTCTCTGGGGACAGAAGCCTATTTATTTTGAGGGCCCCTCAGGAAAAAAAATATTACCAAGATATGTGCTATTGCAGATTTTACAAAAATATATGGCCAAGTGAGCACATTGCTAGGGCTCTTTCCAAGGGCTGGAAAGAAGCCTGGTTGCATTAAGAGAGCAGAAACTTAAACTTCATTAGCTTAATGGAAAATCTGCCTCTCATTCTGTGAGAAGAAATAGCCAAAGCATTTTTAGAAAAATGGGATCTCTATTTCATTTTGTCTTTTTGACATTTGTTTTGTTCCTCTTTGGTCCTCCTCCATTTGCCTCAAAATTTGGAACACTCTGCTACAAACTGTATGGGTGTTGCTTTGAGGGGAATGAAGGAAATGAAGGGAGATGAGTCTCTCAGGCATAGGTGATTCCAGTATAAAAAAGAAAAGCATTCATGATCTATATAACCCAAGGAAAGCAAGTCACTGCATAGTGCTAAATGTCCAAGTGAAAACACAATATAGCCCCTTGGGAGTGGGAGTTCAGCTTAGGAGAGGTGTCGAGATAGAATAACTCCTTTTGAAGAACTGAAAGTGACTGAGATCCAGAAAGGAGATGGTAATAAGAAAGAAAAGAGATGATTACGTGTATAATCTTGTAAAACTTCCACATTTAGGAGATAAGCAGCAACAGAAGAAAAAAAATGCAAAAAAAGGCAGTCAGGCAGGAGGGAGAGGAGTAACAGTGAAAGCTCATGGGTGTGAGAACTGCCATTTTGGAGCTATATTGCAGTGTTTTATTAGGGGCTTTACATTTACATGGTACTGTGTGTAACTTCAGGCTTGTCAATTTAATAGCTATGTCACTTTTGGCAATTTACTTACTCTATCTTTTCTTTAAAAAAGTGGGTGAAATAAACATACGTGTGCATGTGTCTTTATAGTAGAATTATTTATAATCCTTTGGGTATATACCCAGTAATGGGATTGCTGGGTCAAATGGTATTTCTGGTTCTAGATCCTTGAGGAATGGCCACACTGTCTTCCACAATGGTTGAACTAATTTACACTCCCACCAACAGTGTAAAAGCATTCCTATTTCTCCACACACTCTCCTGCATCTGTTGTTTCCCGTAGCCTTGTAGTATAGTTTGAAGTCCGGTAGCATGGTGTCCCCAGCTTTGTTCTTTTTGCTTAGGATTGTCTTGGCTATACGGGCTCAATAGCAAAGTCTTGGAACCAACCCAAATGCCCACCAATGATAGACTGGATAAAGAAAATGTGGCACATATACACCATGGAATATTGTGAAGCCATAAAAAAGGATGAGTTCATGTCCTTTGCAGGGACATGGATGAAGCTGGAAACCATCATTCTCAGCAAACTAACACAGGAACAGAGAACCAAACACTGCATGTTCTCACTCATTTATGTGGCGGGGGGGAGTCGAACAATGAGAATGCACGGACACAGGGAGGGGAACATCACACACCGGGGCCTGTCGGGGGTGGCGGGATAGGAGAGGGGTGGCATTAGGAGAAATACCTAATGCAGATGACGGGTTGATGGGTGCAGCAAACCACCACGGCATGTGTATACCTATGTAACAAACCTGCACCTTCTGTACATGTATCCAAGAACTTTAAGTATAATTTTAAAAATATATTATATATATATATGTACATAAGAAATACTGATTACAAATGTAGAATAAAAAAGTGGGTGACAACACCTATGTGAGCAAAATACCTACCACATAAAATTGTTGCAATACTTTAGTCTGGAGAAAATATCATGTCAAGAAAACCAGAGAAAAAGGGGGTTGCCATAAAACTTTTGATTCCTAATATTGAATGCTGCAGAAAGGTCAAGAAATGTGAACATTATGGAGATAGTGATTAAGAAGTTATATCTGATTTCCACGAGAGTCATTCCAGTGGAAGGGTGAAGTCTAAATTAAATGACTATAACAAGTATAGAATACTGCTTATAGACAAATTTCTCCCTCCTATTTGCCTGTCAAGAATATAAAGTCCTTGAAGATAAAGATCTGGTCTCAGAAAATATAGTGTAAATATTTATTAATAAATCTAACAAATCTCCCCATTCTGCTTCTACATTATCTAAAATTAGTTTATTTATTCTAATCTAATGTATTTTAGACACTTACTAAATATTGCACTTATACTTACATACCTTACAGTTAGTGTAAGGTACAAAGTTACCAGTGTAAAAGAGATTCAGTACCTTCTGGTTTGTAATTAAGTTTTATGATTTATACACAGAGTCCCCCTTCTCATCATTCACTGAGTAAAAGTTTTGGCATCCCGTAATGTGTAACTTACTCTTGATTCTTGCCCACTCAGTAATGTTTAGAGGTATCTGTGTTTTAATTAATTTATTTTTGTTGTAAATGGCCGAAACCAAAAAGATCATAATGAATAATAAATTGTCATGCTTACACAATCCGTTAGATTGATGGATTTTCAAGCAAAAAGAAACACAAGCAACTGTAGTCAACTAATTTTCTTTTCCTTGAATTAAACATTTTTAAAGAAAACGATAACAACTAGTAAATATGCTTGGCTTCATATTAAAAGGACAAAGTCAAGGTTTATTTTAAGGCTGGAGTTGTCCCTTTTAAAATATGAAGAAAAAACATCCGTGAGTGAAAAAGTAATTTATATTTTAAAAGCTGCTAAGGCAAATGAAAACACACCTCATTTAAGAAGGAGAAGTTATATATCTTAAAAAGCTAAGAATATAAGACTTGCTTTAACTTGTTTTTTGGTTTGTTTGTTTTGAGATGGAGTCTCGCTCTGTCGCCCAGGCTGGAGTGCAGTGGTGCGAACTCGGCTCACTGCAAGCTCCGCCTCCCGGCTTCATGCCATTCTCCTGCCTCAGCCTCCTGAGTAGCTGGGACTACAGGCGCCTGCCACCACACCCAGATAATTTTTTTTTTTTTTTGTATTTTTAGTAGAGATGGGGTTTCACCATGTTAGCCAGGATGGTCTCGATCTCCTGACCTCATGATCTGCCCGCCTCGGCCTCCCGAAGTGCTGGGATTACAGGCATGAGCCACCACGCCTGGCCCCTTTAACTTGTTTTTTAAGGCTTTTGATTAACCTAAAGGTTCAAGTTCACTCTTATTCAGGCTTCTAATTATCTTATGATATGAATATTGAGAAAATCGGCAATGAAAACTCTAACACTTGAAAGTATATTTTCACACATTTAATCAGCTGTTTGTTTGCCTCCTAAGGTTCCCACCAGTAGAAATTTATCATAAAGGCTTCCCCTGTAAATTACAACTATTGGGATTATAGCTCTAGAATTCATTCTTCTTAAGAGCAATTTCTTCTGGGGTTACCATACCCGACAAGATTTGTAGTTAGCAGTCACTTAAAAGGTATTAGTATTATTTTTGTACCCATCTGTTTCTCTGTCATTGAGATAAAATGCTCTCTGTGCATTTTGACAGTCGGAGGTATTAAGCCCCAAGAGAAAAGAACTGCATTTTACTTTCTGCATCTTCATACACATCGTGTTGTGCTGTTCACACACAAGAACTTAAGAAATCTTTAATGTGGATAATTTGGCACCCATATTCCACAAAGTTTACTGCTATTTCAGTCATTTTAGCATCCTATGGTGCAGTGGGAGGCCAAATATCAGAACAGAAAGAGCGTGGAAAATTTTAATATGACAGCCCTAGAAATTATTCTTTTCTATTCCATTTTACTGGCTGTACAGACCAGAGCAAATTACTTAATCTTTTTCAACCTCACTTTCCTCATCTAGTAATAATAACCACTTCAGAGGGTTATTATAGGGATTGCGGTAAGGTCATGATAATAGCTAACATTTACTGAGCCATTGCTTGGTTTACCGTATTAACTAATATAATTCTCTCAACAGTGTCATGAAACAGGTTTTTTTTTCTTCTTTAAACTACTATTATTTTTTGGAGAAAGGGACTTGCTATGTTGCCCAGGCTGGTCTTGAACTCCTGGCCTCAAGTGATCCTCCACCATCTGCCTCAAAGTGATTACAGGCATAAGCCACATCACATCCTGCCTAAAATAGGTATTATTATCACTCCATTTTAAAACAAGGAAATTGAGGCACATAAATATTAAGTAATTTGCCCTATTCCACATAGAGAAGTCATTTGCAGAGCCTAGATTTATAGCCAGAGAGCCATCCTCCAAGCCTACTTGCAACTCTTAACCTTCATGCTGCACTGCTTGTTTATTATTACACTAAATGCCCTTAGACATGGAGTTTGAAGCAGCTACTGTTCCAAACAACTATAGCAAGAAGAATTTTAGATAATCCCAATAAGTCAATGCCATCTTGTCCCAGAGTGTGGAAATCTTAAGTGTCCTTAGCATTTCGTTATCTAGACTCTGATTGAACATGCAGGGTGATCTATCCCTTTTTCCTATGGTTCTTGTGATTAGTAAATTTCTTATTTGGAGTCCAAACCTGCCCCCTGGTAAATTTACTAGTTTTCCTCTCTGGAGCAACAAAGATTAATCTAATCCCAAATCCACACACTAGTTTAGCTCTTCATGTATTTAAGGATAGCTTTTACAGCACCTTTCATTTTTCTTATTTTTTAAAAAAATATTCCTGATGAAGATTTATTCAACTACCCTCTTATATCTGCCAGGACTTTCATCTCCTGGAAAACTTTTCCTCAATTATGCTTCCATTTGCTGATAGCCTCTTAAAACTATTGGCCCAAAGTAAATACAATATGCCATTATAAAATAAGTAACGTAGAATTTAAGGAGAGTTTTGTTTCATAGACCCTGTTTCTTTTAATTATAGGTTAAGTTTGCATTTTCTTTTAAAGTTAGCACATTATACTTTTGGCTCATACTTAACTTCGAATCAGTAGCCAAATAAAGCATAAAAACTGTTAAACTTAGTTCCCTCTATGTTGCACAATTGGTTTTTCTAACCTAAATGCAAGAGTGTATTTATACTTTATTAATATTCATGGACTGCCTACTATATGCAAAGCATGATGACAAGCCCTATGAAAAACACAAAATCATAGGTTCCATCTCTACTTTCCATGGAACTCATACTCCAGTGGGAGGGAATGAGGAAAAAGGTAAGGGAGGAAAGACAGACACCTAAAGAAAAGAAAACTAAAGGAAAGGGGCAAAGAACACAATGAGTGTGGGCCAAAGATGGAAGAGATCAGAATTAAGGATCTAGAAATGTTGAGGGCTGAAAGCAGGACAAATGCAGGAGATGGTTTTGTTTGTCAAGTGTCATGTTATTTGATCCCATTGTTCCTACAATTTGAATAGCTCTGAATCTTGATCCTGTCTTTTGTCATATAAGCTACCCTCTCAAAACTGTCATTCACAAATTTGATTGTTCTTCTTTAACTTGGCCCAAAACCCATTATTTGCTATTTAACTTGATCCTTGTGCACCACATTTTACTGTAAGTCTAAAAAAATTAACCTGGAATATAATTTATTCTCTCAAAAAAAAAAACAGTAAGTTTTTAAGGGAGAGTTACCTATTAGATGGATAGGGCTGACTGCTGTAAGGTTTTTTTTTTTTGTACCTAAGTCCTAGTGGCTTCTTCCAGAAAGTTTCCATGACAGAAAGCAATAGACACTGACCATAGATGAGAACCCTTTGGGAAGAAGTACAGACTCTGGGAGCATTAGAAATTTAGGAACGGAAAAAAACAGCCTCATCCCCCAGCTCCATTCCTAGTAAACCTCATAAACTTCATATCATTATTGTTTTTTCCTATGTTCCTCCTCATTTACATTCTCTCATCATAAGTTTCACCTCACAGTCTGCAGATTTCTGAATGGCCAAAGTTCATCACTCTTAGGAGTCATTCACTGAGCATCAGTGAAATCATACTTATGTTTAAAACAGGTGATTTTCTTTCTTATTCCAGCAATACTGAGACCTGCATAACCTGAAAATCTTTCTACATACACATGGCTTAAAAATATAATATTAAACTTATAACTGACCTCATTGAAAAAATGAAAATTCCTATGTGGCATAAGAAGCCAAACACCAGATATGGATTTATGGGCCAAGTGATTGACAACAGAGTGAACCTGGTCTTATAGGAGGCTCAAGACTCCAGCATAGGCAGAATCCTTGGAAGGCCTGCCCCTCAGTTTAAGAGTAAGAAAGAAATACACACACACACACACACACACACACACACACACTCTCTCTCTCTCTCTCTCACGCACTCACAGATAAAAAAAATCTACCAGCACAGGTGATTAGGAGGAGACATAATTTCTACCTATGCTTGAGTGGGGAGAAAAAGAAATGTTAGCTCTTACAGAATTTTGAAGTTAAAAATTTATATAATCTGTGTGGCATACCACTTGGCAAAAACATTAATGCAAATTATGCATTGTAATGCCCCTGCTACACCTGCGGAAACAAATGTAAATTTTCCCTGGAGGGAAAAGATCTCAGACTTCACAGGTAAAGCTTCAATGAAGATAATAAGGTCAGACACCAAAAGTCCAAAACACATGAGGAAACAATCATGAGGCAAAAGTCAGCAAACACAATAAAAGATAATTTAGATCCCCTCGAACTTCAGGCAATAGAGCAATGCTGTAAATTTTATAATATAATATGAGTACGTTTAAAATTGTTAAAGACATAAAAGAAGGAATCAAAACCACAAGACAAAAATAAGAACTAAGGAAAAAAGAACCAAAAGATATGAGAAAGAGAACTCCTAGAAATTAAAAAGTTATTAAAATTTAAAAACTAACATAAACTAAATAATGGATCAGACAAAGCTGATGAATTCATCTGTACACTGGTGGATAGGTTTGAAAAATTATCAAAGGCACAACACTGAGAGATAAAGAGATGAAAAGTATAAAAGAAAGTGAAGAATTATAGAAAAGACAAGGGCCAACATATTTCCAGAAGGAGAGAATAA
Source organism: Pan troglodytes (assembly GCF_028858775.2). Taxonomy (NCBI): domain Eukaryota; kingdom Metazoa; phylum Chordata; class Mammalia; order Primates; family Hominidae; genus Pan; species Pan troglodytes. The sequence goes on along the minus strand of NC_072408.2, from coordinate 51,263,662 downwards.
AGAGAAGGGGAAAGAAGCAATATCCGAAGGGATAAAGATTGAGGGGATTCCAGAACTGATGAAAGCGGTTAACTCTTCAGATTCAGTCGTCTAAAGGAGTCCCTAGCAAGGTAAATAAAAATATTAATAAATTCATACCCAGGCACAATGCTTTGAAACCACATACTCCAAAGAAAGGGGAACCTTAAAAGTAATTAGAGAGAAAGAGACTATGTTTTAAAATGAATTACAATTGAATTGAAAGCAGACTTCTGAACAGAAACCTCAGAGGCCCCCCCAAAAACAATGGAATACTGCCTTCATAGTGCGTAGGGAAAACCTAGAATTCCGTTTTTTGTTTTGTTTTGTTTTTTTTTTTTGAGATGGAGTCTCGCTCTGCCGCCCAGGCTGGAGTGCGGTGGCGCGATATCTGCTCACTGCAAGCCCCGCCTCCCGAGTTCACGCCATTCTGCCTCAGCCTCCCGAGTAGCTGGGACTGCAGGCGCCCGCCAGCACGCCCGGCTAATTTATTTATTTATTTATTTATTTTTTGTATTTTTAGTAGAAATGGGGTTTCACCGTGTTAGCCAGGATGGTCTGGATCTTCTGACCTCGTGATCCGCCCGCCTCGGCCTCCGAAAGTGCTGGGATTACAGGTGTGAACCACCGCGCCCGGCCGGAAAACCTAGAATTCTACACCCAAGAGTTGGCCACTAATAGAACTGCTCTAAGAGAGTACTAAAATATATCCTTCAAGAAGAAAGAAATGAAACAAATAAGGGAGGAATAGAATGCAAAAAACAAAAACAATTTCAGTATAAATAAAATGTTGCATTCAACAACAATGTTTCTCCAGCATATTAAGTTTATGCCTCCCCCGATTATACTTCTGATCAATAGAAGTTCATCAGCTTATCTATATAAAAAAAATCAGAATTTATGAATAAGAAAATTTCAGAACATTCTCAGCCAACACATGGGGGCACCCCCGCAAAAAGAGAAAGATCTTGGCCCTAAGACATGTATTCCTATTGACACCCAGACTTTTACAAATTAAAAGTCTACTATTTGAATGGCAGAAAGCCTCAGCTTTCCTATTTGAACTACTCTGTCTAACAAGGACTTATCTATGGTATGATTTCCAGGATATTTTGTTAAGGGAAAAAGCAATGGTTGGGAAATGGCTATAAAGGAAATTTACTTTTCATTATATGCTCTTTGTACTTTTAAATTTTATACAATATGTACATAATGTTTATTCAAAATATTAATATTCAATTAATTTTAAAACAAATTTAAACAATTATCTTAAAAGTGACTCCATTTGGCTAGTTTCAAATAAAAAAATAAGAGGGAATAGGGATCCTGGGAATTCAAAGGCACAATACAAGTTAATATACAAAAATGATCTATTGAAAAAAATAATATTTTTAAAATAAAACTGAAGATCTTATCCAAATTCCCAACTAATTCCACTTGGCTTTTTTCTTTTTCTTGGAGACCTGCTCTCTAACAGCTTGAAAGCTATTTTTTTCCTCTTACATTTTCTCCATGATGTGTCCTCATTTCCAGTGTTAATTAGGTAGGCCTTACAACAAAAGAGTCTGAAAAATTTCCCCATCATAGTTGTTATCTATTATACACGACTGATATATAGAGTGAGTTAGATTTTTTCCAATTAACCTGAAGGACTTGGAAGAATGACTTTGAGATTTAACACTAAGAACTTTTGACTACTTTTTGAATAATATAAAGATTTATATTTTCATAAAAGATTAATTTTTAAAGTTTGCATTAGGACAAAAATAAAGCAATTTTAAGCAAATGTACAGAATGCAAATCACTAAATTAAACATTTTAAACCACTATAGTACAGTAAAATTATACTTAAAACTGGTTTATGAATGGATCAAGAAAACTAGAATCCTTTATTGCTCTTAACCTTTCTCTTATAACATCTCAGGGCATCTCCAGCTAACTCAAGGATGTCAAAGAGTCTCAAACAGTTCTGTCTATAAAAGTTTATTTACAGTTCAACTTAAAATTTACAAAATCATCATATCAGGTGTCATTTACTGAGTGCTTACCAAGTCTTCAACATGGTGCTATGTGCCTTACTTCATTTAATCTCTAGAACAAACCCATGAGATAGATATTACTATCATCTTTATTTTCTACATGCACAAATTAAGGCATAGTGAAAAAAAGGAAATAACATGAAAAGGGTCACATAGCTGGCTGGTAATAGAACTAGTTCTCAGGCCAATGTTTCTCTGACTTCAACTTTTGTGTTCTTGACCACTATGTTAAATTCTTCAAGGAGAACTGGGGTTTGGCATAACATTAAGCAATTAAAATCTTATTTAAAACAGATTAAGGATCACCAACATAAAGAGAAGTTACGTCTTAATTATCTAAGCCAATTCAAGCAGGGTACGGTCAAAAAGCCTTTGGTGAGAGTGCTTTTTGTTTGTTGTTTTATTTGTTCATTTTATAACAGAAAAAGAATCATTGGTATCTACACCCCTAATTCACACAAAGTTCATTAAAACACATTCATTTATCAAACATAATTGAATCACTTTTATCACTGGAGACAGTTTCAAGATCAGATGTGTCTAGTGAGTGAGCATGAGTGTAGATCCCTTAGGCAGATCAACAGAACCCTCCGTGAGTATGTGCCCACTCTGCAAAATCTACCCAATGAGCTACTTTGCAGATCTTCCCTTGTAAAATTAAGATTCAGAAAACTGAATTTAATAGGACAGTAAAGAACTAGAAGCAAAGCTTCCTTAATTCCAAATTGTCTTTATTACAGTAAAGTATATTTAATGATTTGTGTACATGAAATTTGCATTTGTTCAGATAAAGCAGAATAAATTCAAAATAAAACTAAAAAATTCTTGTTGGAAAAGCAGATGTATCTACAGTTTTTCTTTTTAATTTCTTTTTATCAAATTGTCTCAGATTTTCTTCTCAATTTCTCCTCTTTTCTCACATAAAGATATATATTTTGGTAATGTATTTCCACTGTGAGTCATATTGGTAAGAAAAGGTATGCCATGTCCCAACTGTTCTGAGAATTTTCCCTTGCTTCTGAATTTTTTTAGACTTCGTATGTAAAAATGATATACACTTATACATATTTCTGGAAAAAATATGCCTTAAAAAAGCAAATATTAATGAAATCAACATATACCTTTTATGATGAAAAATGTGCTAATTTGGCCATACCAGGAAATGTAATAGTTTGACATTAACAATAAATGCTAACTTTGGATATAACTAGCAAGATAACTTTTTTCTAACAAAAATAATTTCTATTATCCATACTATAACAGTAATAAAATAAACTTTAAAAAAATCAACCAACCTCAATCCATTTGAAGTTACTTTTGAAGTAAAGCAACACTCATGTAGGCCTCATGCTTCATTTTTGTCATTTTGAAACAACACATATTAAAAAGCTACAAAAACACTTAGGGGTGCAACTTAAATTTATATTCATTTAACAACTCACAAAAATAATTAAAATCTCATCTTATGTTTGATATGTGGCTAAGAAATCCATTATTTGCACAGAAAAAAAAGCATTTATCATCAAAATGTCTGATCTCTTCTTTGATACTGCAGCAATTTTTTTTCAGCTTTGCCATTTGTTACCAACTTTTTCCCAGTTATAAATATTTTAATTTGATTTAAGTCAGCAATTGCTTGTAGGGGACTGTCAAATCTTTTAGAGTTATGCTTTAAATCATTACTGAAAGATTTGCTTTTAGTATAATAAGACAGCTTTGCATATTAATTAGATCATCAGACACATATTTGCTGAGGTTTAGCAATTGTGTAATAAATACAATATGGCAGTGATAAAGCTGTAAACCTTGGCACATAGCTTCAGCTTTCTAATACATTTTATTGAGTTACCCAAGAAATAATCACCCTGCTAAATCCAAGTTAAACACCTGATGGAATATTAGGATATTTAATTAAAAATGAAGTTATGCTGTACATGCGGGTGATTTTATACAGTGGCTAAAAAAGAAGTCCATAAAAAATTAATTTCGCTCAGTAAAAATCACACACATCGCCCTTTTGTGAAGTGGTAAATGAATGCAACCATTCCTACTAAGATACACATGATGCAGAAACAGAAATGAGGGGAGGGTGTTTCAGAAGAGACTTCAACTAAAGGAACAAGGGGTGGTAAGTGCAAGACACATTAAGATCTCAAAAAGCAAGTAAATCCTATTATTTCATCCTCAGTGATTCCACTGTGATGGCTCAGCAGATGGCCACTGGGGCTGCACAATAATTTCCTTTCTAAGCTATCAGGCAGCATCCAACTCCAGCAGGCCAAATTTAGGCCATTCCTATACTTGGAAATTTTGTCAATCTGGAAGCATCCTTTAAATTTGGAGAGAAAAACTGCCACAGTCTTCACTGTTAAAGACAACAGGTTGAAGGGGGCATAACAAAAGGCAGAGACCTGATGAAGGATGATGGTATGATGAATTCCTGGGACGAAGCATGGCATAAGAAATAAAGGAAAGCAGGAAGAAAGGAAGAAAGAGAAGGAGGGAGGAAGGCAGGACAGGAAAGAGAGAGAGAGGAAGAAAGGGAGGGAAGCAAGGAAAGAGGAAGGAGTGAGAGAAAGGGGAAGGAAGGAAAAGAGAAACACTGGGCTAGAAATCAGAAGACCCAAGTTCTAGAATGCAGATCTGGATCAACAATGAAACACCTATATAAGCTACTTCACGTTTCTGTGCCATATCTATGCTATATGATAGTATAGAACTAGATAACTCTGAAAGCTTCAACTAACATTCAGAAAAGTCCAACAAATATGGACACAGCCACACCATCTTTTTCTTCATCATTTAATTGATCACTTATGTGTGCATTTATTTATTCACCAAATATTTATGGAACAACTACTAAGGGGCAGGCCTTATACTGTTTCGTGATGATACAAAAGCAAATAAGATACATCCTGTACCCTCATGAGATTCACTGCCTGGGGGTGGGAAGGAAGTGAGATGGCAGAAGGACAAGAGGGTAAAGCTGGGTGGATATGCAGGGCCAAATCCTGAAGGGCCTTATTTATCATGTTAAAAATGTGGCCTTTATCCTGAGGGCAATGGGGAACATGAAAGTTTTTCTTCAGTCTGGAGTGATATGATCAGATTTGTGCTCTGTTATTCTGTGGATACTGGACTAGCCAGAGACAAACCTGAAAGTCCCCAACAACTGTAGCACTGACCAGAATAGAAAAAATGGACCCTGGTAAAGACAAGGAATCAAAAGGATTTGACTGGATGTGAAAGAGGACAAGAGGGAAATTGCTCCCTGATGACTGGCTTAGAAGACTTGGTGGATAAGGTGGCTATTCGCTGAAATAAACTAGTAAGGAAGGAGGAAAAGAAGATTCAGGTTTTGGTAGAGGACGGTAACTGGTGAGGCATGAATCATGGAGGAGATAATGAGTTCAGATTGAGGTCTTTGGATTTAAGGCCCCCCAAAGAAACATACTGGGATGCACTGGATAAAAGCCTGGATTTGGGAGCAGAATGACCTTTGTATCAGCTTCTAACTCTGATGCTAGGAAAAAGGAAAACATTAAACACCCTGAACCCAGTATTTCTGTATGCAAATACAGATAATAACTGCCTTAGAAGAGAATGGCGAAGAGCAAGGTGATGTATAAAGGGTACAACACAGAGGGAAGTTAAGTAACTTGCCCAAGGCAACATAACATATAAACAGTACAACTAAATTTTGAGTCCACATCTGTTCTCAAAGCCCTTGGCTGCCACAGACAGCTATTTAGAATCAGTCTGGGATTGTCTTCTTACAGACTGAAGGTTCAAGTATAATGAAATAGAGATAGCTACATGTTCTCTTGGGTTATTTTTAACTCCAGTCTTAAATATTACATTGCCAGTATTAATTTTATGCCATTCCAGATTTCTACAATCTTGTGATATTTTCTCCTAGTGGAAGAATCCTGTGCAGGATTGTGCACGGCCACTGTTCATCCCAGATTTTCTGGGACAGCTTTTATTTCAAAATTCCACACCATTATCTTCACACCATTGAAATGTCCTGAAAAAGCCAGTATTTCTGTATCCAGCCTCTGTACCAGAAGCGGCACACAAATATTGTATTCAGGAAGCCTTGTGACCAGAGGTGTTGATGTGCAGGAGGTCCACAGTGCACCTTGATGTGTAGGGGCAAACTGGTGGAGAGCATGCCATAGAAACATGAGAGGTCAATTGCCGTAGAGGTGCCTGATTTGATTTAGTATATCATATGGTAGTTACTAAAAACCTGTATTTCTAACAAGTTATCAATCTCTATAGGTGACTCTCATGCACAATAAATTTAGGGAGCTTCTGATTTAGGAAATGATCCCCTTAAGAAAGAATCCTACATACCAAAGATAGACACTATGCATTGTCCGTCACAGACTTTTGAAATCAGTCACTGAAGTTTGAAAAACACCACTTAGCAGTACTTATAGAAAGAGATGATCTAGTGATGTAAGCCCTTTTGTGAGCATCCTTCTGTGCACAGTAGCAGATTCTATTCAGTAAAATGTTCACTTTCCAAATGGAGCAGAACATTTTCTGTCTCACATTCTGGTAAATCAGTGTTTTTATTAAACTAGATGACTCTGCAAGTGGAATAGAGGCAGAGCATGTACTGTATCTATTGCATTGAGATTTATGAAAAGCAATATGAGATGACAACTGTCAATTGCCAGTGGCAGAAGCTTTCTTTTAGGAAGAATAACCTGATTCTCTGAGGTCATCACTATTGGAACCTACTGAACCCAATGCAACCAAAACCACTACTAGTATGATTTTAATTAGGACTTAATACTCAAAACATTTTTTTAAATTCCCAAGATGTGTTTTTCATTGGACAAAGTATTTTACTTTAGGGTTATAAGTTATATGTAGACTATATATTGTTTTTAAAATAATTTTTAAAGCTTTTAATATTCATGTCCATCAGAAAGAGTAAGTTCAGAATGGATCTGAATGAGAAATAATTGAGGAGTAGAAAACTTTAATTATTTTCCAGATAAATAATTATTAATGAATAATTAAAGGGCCAGATAAAAATTTATTAAAAATTCCTAATTGTAGATGCAGGTGATAGTGTGTTCTCGGCACTGAGTTGGCCATAAGCTTGAAATCTAGGCTTTAATATAGTCATATAGATTCCAGTAAAAATTGATTCCAAATGAGTAAAATGAATTATGAAGTCATAAAATCCTGGGTAATTCCACACATGTTTCTGAAAAGTTCAATATGCGTCTAGTTATAATAGCTGCAAAACCTTTTTAGAGTGACTTTGGGGAATCGCCCAGCGAAATGCATCACTGAAACTTCCCACCTCCTCCCTCCTATCACTTCCTTATTAATAGCTCCATGCTTTGAGAGCCCACTTGAAACTTGAAACATTATTTTCCTCATGGATTACTTTATGCATTGGCATAAAAATTCATTTTCTAGAAGATGAAATGATATTCTTACCCGTTTCACAGCTGGGTCCAGTGAAGCCTTGTGGGCAGGCACACACATTAGCGGCAATACAGGCTCCTCCATTCCTACAGCCATCTTTGCAAAATGCTAAAATAATTCAGATACATGATTTTAGCACTTTAGAAGTAAGTAGTTTAATAAACTCCAAACCTAGCTTTTCATTATCCCCTTGGAGATGTAAACATCAAATTATAAAAGCTATTTTAATTTTGTTTTCATGTAATATTTCCCATACATGTAAGAAACTTCAACACAACTTGTAAAACAGTACTCTTTCCAATGTTAAAGAAGTATTTCACCCTTAAAACAAAATACTGAAATTTATTTGAACAACAAACAGCAAATTTACACAATAGGAAGTACATTAAAATTCAGATTTCTTCTCATTGTAACAATCCACCTTGAAAATAAACCTGAAAATGGCAGCTATCCTAGATGGAGCAAATCACCATCTAAAGAACGAGACCATGAAACAGGAAATGGTTGAATCCCATGAGGCTCTGACCATTTTGCACACTAGCCAAAGTGCCAAAATAGTAGGAAATGCTCCATCCTTCAAAAATTTGTAAGCGGGTCCTGGTAATGAATTAACCAATAGTAAGAAAAATTCATTAGAGTGGTCTTCAGGGAGACTCTTAAATTCCTCTGCTTAAGGATAGGTCAGAATCCAGGATCAAGGGCCAAGACAACCTGTTTTATCAGAGTGGTTTTGGGAATGAGGCAAGTTGTTCTGGGAGTAGGAAGCTGAACCATTGCAAGGGAGCCAAGGTCTGTACCATTGCAAGGGCGATCTCTTGAAATGTGCTGTCTTCGAAGAAGTGCATAAAAGAAGGAGAGAAGAGCAAGACAAGTGAGTACAACAAGAGAAGAAGAGAAAAACAAGATGGATGAGACTGAGCCCCCTTTAGAAGCTTATATTTCCACTTTGGCTTATTCTTTGGCTCTGTAAGGCTCAGCAGCTGCTTCCTCAGCCTGACAAAGTCTATAATGAGTGAATTAGACCAGCTTGTTCCCGGCATTAAGGCAAAAGTTTTTTCTATAGTTTTCTGGCATGTGCTTCCTCTAGTTAGGTAGAATACACTTTTTCAGAGTAATATAATGTAGAAATCTGAAATTCCAGTGATGAGTTAAAGAAATGGACCCAAAGAGTCCATTTGGCTTCTTTGGTTTAAACCTCATAAGTGATAAAGAATGTGGGTGTCAGACCATGTACATATTTTCACTGGAGTAATTTGCAAGGTTGCAGCCTGTTGATACCGCACAGAACTCAATGATTCAGCTCCTACATTTAATCTACTTATCTCTCAGATTTTTCCCATTCCAAACAAAGATATACAGGAACCGAACAGTCTTTATTCGGGCAACCTGTAGTCCTAACTTCCAGAAGAAATTTATAGATCCTTGAAAGTTCTCCTTCTTTCAAATACAAGAATTATCTGTCTGCATCTGTTCATAATTTTCAGAGTTCTTTATTCTATGAACTTTATTCTTCATACTACATAGGAATTGGAATCAAGCAGAAATAAGAGAAAAGCTTTCGGGCTCCTAGATGAAACCTTAAGCCTAAGCAAACTCTCAGAACATTCAGGTGATTTGGGGGAAGTCCTAAGGACTTAGCTATATTGTAGTCTCCACTCATGCATTGGAAATGCATTTCAAGATCCCCAGTGGATCCCTGAAACCTCAGACAGCACAGAAATCTATTTTTGCATATATATACATATATATGTATATATATATATATTTTTCCTATACAGACATACTATGATAAAGTTTAAAGTATAAGTTATGCATAGTAAGAGATTAACAGTAATTTATAATAAAATAGGTCAATTATGTTGCATTTTGGGGCCATTAACAGTAAAATAAAAATTACTTGTTTTTGTTTTACCCATTTTGAGTTAGGTTTTGTACATGGTGTTTGTTTTTTGTTTTGTTTTGTTTTTGTTTGTTTTTTGGTGGAGATGTTGCCCAATCTGGTCTCAAACTCTAGACTCAAGCAATCCACCTGCCTTGGCCCCCCAAAGTGCTAGGATTACAGGTGTAAGCCACCAAGCCCAGCGAAAATAAGGTTTACGTGAATACAAGCATTGTGATACCTCAACAGTGTATTTGATAATCGGGAAGGCTACTAAGTGACTAATGGTGGCTAGTTGTAGGCAGTGTGGACACACTGGACAAAGGGATGATTCACATCCCAGGCGGCATGAGGTTGGACAGTGAGAGATCTCATCATGCTACTCAGAATGGTGCACAGTTTTAAACTTAAGAATTGTTTATTTCTAGAATTTTCCATTTAACATTTTCAGACTGCGTTTGACCGTGGGTAACTAAAACCATCAAAAGCAAAACTGTGGGTAAGAGGGAACTGCTGTACTATACTTTACATTCTAAAAGTCTAGCTTTTCTCAGGATTTGTTTAGTTTTTCCAAGCAAATTTTTGTGGGATTTGAATCCCCAAATAATTAGGCCTTTTTCAAAATGACCTACACTAATGATTTCCATGGAGTTTTGAAAATCAGGGTAATCCTCTGGCCTACCCATCTCTGGCTACAGTGTATTTTTGTAGACCAGGCCTTAAGACCCATCCTCATAAGACACTGCATTAACAACTATTCCTTGTTCTTTCCTACCTCACACAGACGCGGTATCATAGCAAACTGATTTTAGTGAACTCTGAGATAAAGGACACGGTATATTTGAGAAATCAGCAGTTTTGAAGCTTAAAATGCCTAAATTGGATAAATCATATGACATTATAAGGGATGTAAATGTTATACTATGGGAGTTTACAGTTTCCAAAAAGGTCTTCTATTTCCCTTAGGAGGTAGGAGGGAAAGACTACAGTGGGGGGAAAGGCGAGTTAATGGATTGTGGTGAACTAGAGTTGTATTGTCTACTGATGGAAAAAGAAATCTGATTTCAATGGGACATTTAAAAGAATGATCAATCGGCATTAACAAAGAAGCTAAAATAGGAAACTATAACATGTAGAGAATCAATATTCATGGTTAATTAATCTTCCACAGTAGCCTCCGACACTCACAAGAGAGCAAAAAAAAAAAAAAAACTGTCCTACTGACTCAAAATGGAGTTGATTCAAATGGTAGCATAACAAATAGGTTGACAACGCTCCCAGAAAACAGCTATGATGATGTACGCATGTTTGGGCTCGAAAAGAAACATCCGAAGCTGGGAGAGTGCTAAACTGGATGAAAAGGAAGGTTCAACGAAATTAAAGATCAAAGGGTGTAGAAAGAACAGACTGAGCAAACTGGAAGAAGAGAAACTTGGGATTAGACAATAGAATGTTGAAGTTTAAGACTTCCAAGATGGAGCAGTTCTCCACAAAAATGCCCAGGATGTGGTGATGGGTATGGGTTTGATAGAAAGGAACAGAGATGAAAACCACTGTGGCTAAGGTCAAGGAACATTAGGTCAAAGGAGCTGAATGGTTTGGTCACTTAAACACTGAAGTAACCCAGGAGGATGTCAAGACCTGAGGGAAAGACTATGAGCCACACACCAAAGCTTTTGATGTCTGTAGGAAGTACCTGGAATGTACATAACAGTAATGATAAGGTGTAGAGGAAGGTAGAGATGGATGGCATTATACATAATGGAAGAGGCACTGGCATTTAAACCTCTTACCTTTGCATGTCGTTCCATTCCCTGTATAGCCCGGCTTGCAAACACAGTTGTGTCCTCCAACAGTGTTGAAGCATAAAGCATTTTCATCACAGTTGTGCTGATTTGTGATACACTCATCATGTTCTGAAATGAGGAATACAATTTTGTTACTCAAAGTTATATTTCCAAAGCTATATTTTAAACTACACCTTCAATCTTGGTTATTGCATGGTAAATTCTTTCAACCACAGACATAACAAATTATAAATTATAGAAGAGCTCAGATTTTGAAGTATTATATACTCTTCTTGATGTACATACAAGTTCACACATTCACAAACATTGAATGCAAAATAATTTGGACAAAAGGCCTACCAACGGTTGCAAGAAATAGAGATGGGAGGCAAAGATGAGGATTAATTCTAGAAGTAGACTACAAAGTCAGCTGTATACAGTTAATATTTGGGGAGTTACTCTCATGAAATAAATCTGTCACCTAACTCATCTCTGTAGCATGTGAACAATGTGAAATTGTATTGCTTTGTAAGTCATGACCTGTAGGATAATAAAGCTGAAGTTCTAGGAGTTAGGTGCCTGCCGTTAACACCTGCAGCCACACTTCCAAGCCTAAAGATACTTATGCTAACTGTCTGGGGAATCTTTGATCTCTTTAGTAAGTTCCCTCACTCTGCAAAGAAAGCAGCACAAATCTATTAAAAGACAAACTTGCTTTTGTAATATGTGCAAATACAAACTTTAGAATATGTAATCAATATAGTATCTGCTCTAACTGCTTATAACTTGAAACTCTGGAAAGCACTGAATTACTTGATCCTTACAGCACCCCTGTGGGAGAGGCAGAACCAATATCATTGTAACCATTTTCAAGGTGACTCAACGGTGGCTCAGAGTGTTTAAGTAGCCTGCCCAAGTTCACAGGAATATCAAGTAACTTCAGAATTCTAGCTCAGCATTCAGCAAAGATGTAAATGTAAGGAATAAATACAGTGAACATGAGAAAGCAAACAAATCTAACATCAAAATACAGATGAGGAGGAAATGCAATATGTGAGAAAATGCACACAAATTAGTTCAGCCATCTAAAATCCCTACAGTGGCACTACTTAGTACTCAGTCTCTTACATGAATATTATTCAGGCCTAAAACTAAACATACATTTTAATAAACTACATTGATTGAGTCATTAATTTCACGTAATATAAATCATGAAAGCAATGAAATATTTGATTTTACTTTAGAACTCTGTATTCCAGACATTATAATGGTAATATATCTGTAACTTGTCTTTGGCATAATAGATCTGTAACTTGTAATATATCTGTAAATTGTCTTTGGCATATACAGTTAAGGTTAGACTAAAATCACTTACTTCAACTACTAAAATAAAATGCCCTTCATTTAAAAAAAATAAAAATTGTCATTTTGCTATGGCATTTTATGTCTCATTCTATATAAGCACAAAGTTATGATAGCTTTAATTATAACCCTGAAACTACATTCTTAGAGATTATTCCCAATAATCCTTTAGAGGAAAGAAAGATTTCAATCACCAAGGTTCTAGAACTGCACAAATGGATATATTATTTTCCAAATTCCTGGCTGAATAACCCAAAATTGCACAAAATTCCACCCTTATTATCTAGTATCACAGAACATTTCATAGTTTTTATAAATTCATGCTTACTACTGGTAGCTTAGAAAAGAGCTGGATTACACATGGGTCTCCTAATTGAGGCTACCCTTGGACCACCGTAAAATTTCAGAAGGGCTAGAATGGGCAGCCCACCTACCTTTGGGTTCTGCTGCCTGAAGCAAAATAAATCTACACTTTGAATGAAGTTTGCACCTGCTGCCAATTTCATTCCCAGTGCAATTCAAAGTGCCGCAGTTAATCTATAAATCTCTATATGGACAGCCGTAGGCCCTTAAAACAGAGCTGCTGATTGATTTGATGCTGTTTTAATCCCTGCCTTGGTTGTCTTTTTAATTAGACCATACTCACCGGGTAGAGAAAGGACCTAACAAGATTCAGTTTAGCATCTAGCATGATAATGTTCAATAAACGCTAAATAATTACACAATCTGGGACCTGGTTTCCTCTGTTGTCATTTACTCTCATGGGTACTGAAATGAGAAAGTGGGCTCCTAGGCAATTCAAAGGCAAATACAGTTCTGAAGGCTTTAAATGCATCCATGCCTTTACATATATATATATGTTCCCTGTGACTGAAGTGTCCTTCCCCACAGATTCTCCTGGAAAACACTTACCATTTTTAAACATTACAATAAAATGTCATGGGTTGTGCGAAGATACCTTAGTCTCCCCCTCCTACAGAGTTAGGGGCTGCTATCTATTTTCCCTAAAACCACATACAAGGTTCTATTATTCTCTTTTATTGTAATTTTATGTCCATTTCTCTTTCTCTTTAGTTCTCCATTCTTAAGCTCCACTCTGGGACTGTGAATTTTTAGACCAGAATTTTGTATTTTTCTTTGTATCTCATTTAAACATTCAAAGAAGGTTTCTTAAATAAATGATTGAATGAATAGATGGGGCAAGATAGGAACTACTTCCTTTGCCATCATTCAAGACAATCCCAGTTTGCTCAATTGTAGACTACATGCCAAACACAGAGCTCTTAAAAATCCGAGCTGTTTTTCACATTGATTTTACTATGGTGCAGTTTTCTTTGATTTTGGATATTTCAAATATTAATTAAGATATTAGGACATCTTTTGAAAACAGAAAATATTAATTCCTTTACACTATCACTTTAAATCTTTTCACACTACTTAAAATAAAGTTGGTTATAGCTACAATTTATGAACTAATGTAAACTGTGTGCTTAAGAAAACCCTTTTTAAACGACTCAAAGAAGATTTGATAATCCTTCACAAAAACAGAATATAAATGAAGCAACAAGCAAATATTCTGTAAAGTCATCTCAATAAATAGATAATTATTAGTGCTCCATTTCCAGTTTTGGTCAAATGTCAATTTCTCATCCTTTCTCTGACTCACACTTCCCTGAGGACTCCACCATCAAATCACTAGTTCACCTCTCCATTTCTAGTACTTCCTCCAACACTTCCAATATATAGTAAGTAAAATTAAATAGAATAAGGAAGGAAATTCTAAGGTAAAATTTAAATCAATATTATGTTCCAATGTTTAAGAAGAGCATGTCAGGATGTAATAGTGAATAAATTTCGAGGTTTATGTCTCATATGTTGAAAGGCAGACATTCAGGTCTGATGTTTGGAATATCCAATCTATAAGACTCAATGCTATCTTCATATCCTCAGTAAAAATTTCATTGTTTATATGATATGACAATCCAATTAACAGCTGGAAGTGAAATCAAATGCATCGCTTTCTAGCTCCTCTTCATCAAAAATATCAGCACATGGTTATTTTAATCAGAATTTAATTATTCCTTGTGTCTATGAATTTGAAATTTAAATGAAATGAAAAAAGAAAAATATATCGAAGGAAGACACCATCACTCAACAATACTAAAAAGTAATTTGGATGTCAATCACTATGGAACATTATATATAGAATCTATAATTGTATAGTGATAGTTAGAAAATATTTTTTCCTGTGTGTCATAATTTCTTTGTTCTGCATCTCTACATACAATGTAAACCTGATTTCATACTAGTGATGAGGCACAATATAGTAAAGTTCGTCCATGGGAAAAAAAAAGTAATAATATACACACTTGGATGCATCTAAACGCAGATGTTATGTATAACAATAATACTTGGCTTTCACTGATTAACCCCTAAGTCAACCTGGGTATGCTAATGTATCTAAAATCATTTTAAGATTCCATATCCAACAGTGTCATCAGTCATAATAACATGGACTTAAGATGAGGTTTAAATTTGGTATTCATATTGAGCTGTTTGCAGAATGAATGTGCTACCTAGAAACAAACCAGCTGCTCTAAAATTCACATAGCTTTCCTCACTGTGATTTCAAAATAGATGTACAATAGAACATAATCCATGCTCTGTTCAAAAATTTCAGTATAATATAAAATGCAAATACTTCAGAAAATAGGAGTGAAAAGTCACCATTTAAATGCATCTACATTTAAATTCAATTTAGTACATTTTTCCTCAATATGTATTTAGTATTGGAATATTTGGGGGTTAAAAATGATTATAAAGTTAAAAGCCTTCAAAAAGCTTACAGTTTAGTTGAAGACATAAGAAAAAATCACAAAGCTTTAGTAAATGGTTTCATTATGAGAAATTGCTAAAGTAGAGAAGTAAACACTGCTTACAGAGGGTTGCAAGAGATCAAGGGAGGATCTGGTTGGGTCAGGTAGGAATTCAAGAATGACTTCTTGGAGAACAAAGAATTTGACATGGATTTTTTTTACATGTGTTGGTGAGGGCAGGTGCAGATTCCCAATTAAAAACACCATTCACATACTTTGTCTCTTTTGTTTTTGGAATCTCGAGGCCCTTATAATTTGAATCATACTGAATAATTTATAATAATCATAGCTAAAATTCAGTGCTTACTACATATCACATACTTTGTTACATATATTATCTCATTTAATCCTTATATTAACTAAAAACATTATCATAACAGAAAAATTAAACTTGACTTGGAAAGGCTAAGTGGCTTGCCCAAGAACACACAGCTAGTAAATAGGGGAGTTGTGAATTACATCTGACTCCAAAATTCAGGCTATTGATTGCTATGTAATTGATTGCCCAACATATTTAATGCTTGTGTTTTTCCCAATCTATTCCTTTTTTATTCTAGTGTTCTTCTTTATAATTATCCAGAAGTTTTTAATGTTTACACAGTTTAATGTCTTTTTGTTGTATGTGAAGTCTTCTGCTGCTTTACAATTAGGACGTTATCATCTCTTTACTGTATTTTATACCTCTTTAAAAACACCGTCTAAAAGGAGTCTTATTAGAATTATAGCACTTCTTAAGGCAAAGGACAGACATCACTTTCTGTTCATACTAAAACCCACATTTTCACAAGGTAGAAATAAGTTTTTAAAAGAAAAGGATGATAACAACGTGTTCAAGTTCAAATCCCTGCCAAACAAAGTAACCAGCTAACAGAACTTAGACTCTAGCACCAATTGCCCGCACTTAAAAGTCTCTTGAAGCTCAAATTAAATCAGTTTGGCAAATAGACACCTCCAATGTCTGAGAGTCTTCTAACACCAGTGGTCAGGCCCTAGAAACACTGTGCATTGTGCTGGATAATTCTGCTTCATTCTACCAGCAATATCCTAGATCCTCTAGCTGACACCTTTATACACTAGATTCTACTCTTCTGGTAACAGAACATAATGTACCTTCATAGTCAGCCCACTACCCTCAGAGAAACTTTCTTCTCTAATGTATTTCTCCTGCCACAGGAAATATATTGCCTATCTTGCATCTTCTACTCTTCTGTTCAAATTTTAAAATGTTGGAAAAACAGCAGCTACAGTAACATATAGGTGTAAGTTTCACAAAGAAAGCTGCTTCACTTTCCCTAACCCAAGTGTTTTCTGGAATATAAATTTCGCAAAAGTAAATTATTTCTTAGATTGTAGCAGGATATGGCCCTAAACATAGTGACAACCAGCCTCTAGTCATAACTATCATTCGATTCCTAGAAACCTGAGAAACCTTAGACTTAATGCTACATAAGTCTTGGAGCAGAGAAGCCCATAAAAGAGGTATGAATTGCTCTTGAGTAGCTTATAACAACAGTATCAAATTACATGTTTAGAGGGATGGTTTATCTAAAAAATGTATGGCTGCTTAGTCTTATTCCTCTAATATTTCTGTAGACTAGATTGCTTAAGATATCAATGGGTTTTACCGAAGTCCATCCATAAGCATCACTTGTTAAGTGTCCCCACCAAAGCAAATATGTAGTGACCTGCACTAGTTTGTGAAGAGCATCCAAATCACACAGCCCACAGATCTGCAATACTGAGACTTCTTGCTTTATTCCAAAAAGAACGGCAACAACTGTGAATCCTCAGATAAAATCTACTCTCTCTCTCTCCTAGTGTACTGAACAACTCTCTGAACTTGTCCACAGCACCTCAGTACTTTCGCAATATAATTATTATACTGCAGATCTTTCCAAAATGAGTACAAGCTGAGTTTAAAGAATGTTCTATGTTACAACTCCAGAATTTCTGGTTTTAGGTCTATAAGAAAAAAGTGGTACTCCTTCCTTCCTTCTCCCTTCTTGCTTCCTTCCCTTTCAAGTCTGGTATATGAAAACATTGTGTTATAATTCATTAGATGATTTTAAATGTCCTTGATCAACTATGCTGTAGTAGGACCACAACTAAATTTGAAAGATAAAGTAGAAAAAATGAGAGAATTATGTACTATTGTAATGAACAATAACAGGGAGGCAGTGTATATAGTACATATTCTAATTTCCAGACAGGCTTGGTTTAGATGCCATTTTATCCTAGTTCTCTGGACCTGAGAAGGTTAGCTAAGCTTTCTAAGTTTAAAATGAGGAAATTAGGATCTCTATGAAAAAGCAGTTGTGAAGAATAAATTTAAAGGATGCAAGTAAAATTGCTTGCAATAATAAGGACACTTAAGAAAAATTAGTTGCCTATTATCTACTTCAGTGGGACAATTTTTTTGCTTTTGCTAGATAGATGTCTTCTCTTTTCCACTTCATTTTAATTCTGTGGAGAAAGCCTAAATGTCCCACAGTGTTTGTTCTCCTCACAATCTTTTCTGAAATCAAATCTATTTTGGACATTTTTCTTGTTTCCAAAACCCCACTACTTTCAATGATTACGTCAGGGGAAAATTGCCTGCTGACATATTGAGCAACAGCTATTCATTTTGTTTCTTGTGATTACCTTATTTACTCACTTTATATTATAGAAAAATTTTACTTACTACCATGTCATTTTAACAGAAATCTATTTTTAATGCTACTAAAGTGACTGCCAGAAATCATACTGTAAACTTATTTGATGCCCATATCAGTAGCAAATTCTCTAAAAGTCATTTTTAACACCCAGGCATTTTTAATTCACTATTTAAGTTTCTTGTTCACTGACCACACCGATTCAATTCACTACTGACTTCTTGTTATTCTTCAGTTTGCTTGGCAACTAGGAATTTGTTCTGATTTTCTTCTCCTGACATGCTTGGTTGATTTTCTTCTAGTCTTTTCACTGTTGTGCTCAGCCTCCTTTCCTAATCCTTATTTGACCAAGAATCTTAACAACCAAAGCACACTCAAATTTCCTCCTTCTCCTTATAGTAATTTCATAAGCTAATCCAACTATTGATTTTATTGCAAAAACATGTTTTATAATATTTTGTGTTTCATCAAATAAGCTTTGTCTGAACTCATTATAGGGCAATAAAAATCTTGTAACCAGATAGATTTGTTTTCTCAACATATGATTTTAAGGTTTCAGCTATATCATTCTAGTGCTCTGGAGAGTGCAAAGATGGATAATCTGAGATCTGTGACCCCAAGGAACTTCTTAATTATTCAAGGACTGGTGATACGAATAGATAACTAACTATGATATATTGTAGAAGTTGTTTAGTGCCATAACAAAGAAAACAATAACAGTAACAATAATGATAGTAGCTAAGTTCTTAAGTGCTTACTACAGACTGCAAAGCACTGTGCTAAGTGTTTTATATGCATTATCCTCTTTAGTCTTCATAAAAGGCCTGTTCGGGTAGGTATTAGTTTTATTTTTATTTTATAAATGAGAATACAGAGCTTGCTTGGAGCAATAAGGTGCTTTGTCCAAAGTCACATAGCTAGAAAGTAACAAGGCCAGACCTTCAGTGCTTTAAAATATACAACCTGTAAACGAAAATCCCATGAAGCTTAAGGAGCTCAAAGAGATGAGGACTGACTGAAGGTTCTGGGAAAGCATTACATGGGAAACAGGCCGAACAGGTGGCTCTTGACAGACAGGAAGGGTTTTTAACAGAAAAGGGTAAAGACGGGGAAGAACACTGCAGCTGGAGAAAACACAGGTGCACAAGATAAAAGCATGGGGTATAACAAGGCCCTTAAGTATTTGAGCTGGCAGATGGTGATGACTAAAAGAGAACAGTAAGAAATAATTACTGGACGCTAAACAGTAGCGTCCAGACTACAACAGAATTTTGTTTCGTAGGCAATAAATAGCTGCTTCCAGCTGTAGAAGAAAAGGTGGCATGAAAAATTGAGTTGATTTTTAGGAAAACTAATCTAACAGTAATGTGTAGATGAGGAGAGATTAACATTCCTTGACAAAATGGGCTTCTCATGTTAGAAAGTTAGCATTCCTCTCTCTTTTTAATCCCTCTTTCCTCCTTTTATTCTTTTCCATTCGAGTTAGATTATTACTGACAGTTGAGACAGGAGTCTGTGCAACACTGAGAGAAGGAAGAGGAGAAAGAGGAGAAGAATGAGAAGGCAGAGGAAGAGGAGGAGAAGGAGGAGGAGGAGGAGGAGGAGGAGGAGGGATGTTGACAACAAAGAAAAACAGAAAGAAACTGAGTGCTTATTACCTGCCAAGCACTGTGCTAAGTAACGTATACATGCAGCATAAGGAAGTACTAAGGACAGAAGAGGAATCATCGGGAAGTTTACAACAAAATCACAAGATTTGAATCCCTTTAAGGCAGGAACCATGTCTTATTCATTTTACACATCCAAGCCCCTGTGATTTTGTGAATTAAACTGTCTTGAATAGAAGGTCTAAAGTATAACGGAGAAAATGTTGGAGAAAGAAGGGTAGATTTGTACTCCAATTTTGGGCTCCATAGTGAATCAATATTTGAGCCAAGAGGAAGAAACACTTTAGATAAGTTAGGTTCTTAACCTAGGCAACTGGGAAGGTGGTGATGAGATTAATAGATATGAGAGAGCCTCTTACCTTTAGGTATTTTGTTATTCTTGTTCGCCTGGTTTTTTTTTTTTTTTATGGCAAAGAAGAAAATAGAATTAAAAAGTCAAAATATAAAGGCAAGGACCATCTTAGGAAACAAAATTTACTCATTGATGGTGATCATAAACCAAATAAACACTCTTCACCTCAAATCTGTTTAACGACCGCCACTTACATGGTAAACCCGTGGGTCTAATTCATCAATCACCCTCAACATCCAAAAGAAAATGACTGGCACAAAATTGGTCTACAATAATATCTGTTAAGGAATGCATCATTGATCTATAGTGTGTCTCAATCTAACATGCAAAACATTCAGAGACCTGACAATGCTGAATATTCAAGGTATTCCAGAATGGCAATCCTGCAGTATCTCTTATTGTCTCTTCAAGTGCTTGCCCCATTTCCATCCTCAGCACATTACTTCACCAGCAACCTCACAGATAAACATTCAGGTCATCAGGAGAGAATGTCCTCAGATTTCCCATCCACAGACAAATATACAGCTAAATCTATCCTTAAGTCTTTCTTCCTCCAAAACCAGGAATCCAGGAGTCACTATAGACTCCTCCCTCCCTTCTTCTCACTCCCTACATTCATCCGGGGGCCAGGTCACCTGGATTCTTCTTTCTTAGAAGTTCTCATTTCTGTCCTCCCATCTCTATCCCCATTGCTCTGCAGGTGCCCCAAACTGGGCACTAAATAGCTCTTGTTTGGATTAGTGCAATAGCCTCATAATGACAACACTGTCTCCAGTTTGGTGCACTTTCAGACCATTATCAGAATAACTTTTTATAAAATCTAATCTCCATTCCTTCTGCCCCCACCAATCCTCCCCATTCTCTCTTCCTCTCTCTTATTTTTGCTATTGGTGGCACACCATTGTTTTCACTGGCCATCAAGGCACCACATCCTCATTAAAGCTTTCATCATGGCCCTCTGCTTTTACCATACTGCACGTTGATGTACCCACTGCAACTTCTAGTAGTAATATCACTTGTTGAGACTCTACTAAAGGCCATGTCTTTCACGTGTGCTTCCTTGCTGCCACATGTGCTATTCTCGGCCCAGAAAGCCCCTTCCCACTTTCTTTGCTTAACTCTTCTACTCACCTCCCACTCAGATCACACAAAACTCCTTCAGAAAATTTTCTTTGAGACTCTCTCAGTCTCATTTAGATGAGCCCTGTAGAACCTGTGTTTCATTTTGTTATAACATTTGAAAGCCAGAATGTGAAGTGGTTAGGTGAAAGGACTTTGGAGTCAGGCTGCCTCAGCTCAAATCCTGGCTCTTCCTTTTACTAGCTATGAGGTCTTGGGCAAGTTACTTAATCTCTTCAAATCACAGATTCCTCCTCTACAAAATGAGTCTAAAAACAGTAGAGAAGCAAAATCCTCTGCAGGATCTGGGGCCATACTCAATAATTAAGTATTTCGGCAGCAAAAATATGACCATTCAAACCAAATAGGATCAATAAACATGCAAAATAGCCTCATATCTGATCAAATTTTACTGCCAAATGAATTCTAAAAAATAAACATTTGAAGTACCTACATCCTTCACGTGGATTTACTCACTGTTATTGTGCTCGAACTTTTTTTTTAACTGCATCCACATAGAACCTCTTTGAAATAAAAATTAATAAGAAAAAACAAAGAAAGTAAAGTAAATAAGCATTTGATCATCACAGCTGTCCAGATTTTTTGGAGTTTAGATCTATAGATAAGGGACTGTGGATATGCATGCCTTTCATAGAGTTGTGAGGCTCAAATGTGGTAACGTCTGGAAAGCACTGAGAATAATCCTGGTTCGCGTAGTGCTTCATGAGTTAGTATTACACCAGCTGTCCTCACGCTGTCAGGGATTGTTAATTCTCTTACCTGTCACTCCATAATCAGTATACTTCTTGAGAAAGAAAATGTTAGTATAGATCTTTGAACCCTCACATCTTGCCGTTAACGCCTGCCACGTTTTAGGCACTTGATACATATGGATGAATCAATGATGGTTAGGCTCCAACAGATACAAAATCAACATTTTTCAATTTCTCAGAGCATTGTACATCTAGAGTTCATTGCACTCACTCAGAATCCCTGTAACACCCATGAGATTTAATATTTAGAAAAGTATCTACACACTGCTTAAGAAATCATGATGCTTAACTTCACCAACGCAAAAGTTCAACCTTGTTGCTCCTGTGTTTTCATGTCAGTGCTGCCCCTAAATTTGGCAAGAGGCATGATTTTCCATCCATTGACATTTATTTCAAAGAAAGAAAAGGCTTTCACTAAGCTAGTGAAAATCTCTGCTGGAGAGAAATATCACTTCCACCTAACCCCATATGATCTATTCATTTTTAAAAAACTTTAAGGCCTGCTCTCCTTTAATATCTACAAATAAATAAGATTAGAGAGTACACTCAACAAACTATACCAGAAAAAAGTACCTCAAAACAAAATGAAATATAAAAGGTAACTTCTGAAATATACAATTTCCTAAGAAAAACAACCATAGCATTCCAACATAGACAGTCTTTCCAGTGAATTTTAAGATATTAGATTTCCACAGTTGGATCAGATACTACTTTCTGACCTTTAATCTTCCAACTTGTAGAAAATCGAATGATTCCTCCGATTTTAAAGTGATGAGACTATGGGGCAAAAGAAACCTATCAGTGTTTTCATTCAGGGGCTTAATTTTAAAACGAGCTTCATTACAAAATTTATCTTTCTTAGAGTATGTTATTTTAATATCTCCTGCAGCAAAATACAAGATAAAAGATAATTTCCTATTCCAAAGGATTACATACATTGTTCTTGATAAAACAGGAAGAAGCATATAAAAGTATCTTTTGTGCACTTTTATTTCATGCTTCTGTGTTTATTGTGTTTCAGACTATTTATTTCTAACATTTTAGAGCTAATATCTTTAAAGGTCTTTTAATATTTTGATTTGCAGTGGTGTGTTTATTGATGTTATAAATACGTGTTAAGGTCTCCTGTGCTTAAATTAGAGTTGTGGTCGTTACAAGATGAGTAAGGCAGAATTCTCATTCTCAAGATATCTATGGATGTTATTCCCTCATAAAATAATAGATACAACTGTATTTCTTTATGTGTGCCTATATGTGGGTACGTGTGTGAATACATAGTATATATGTGTGTGTATGTATGTAATTTATATGCACTAGACATAGATAGATATTAAGTAGCAAGTAATGGCTAACTTATACCTGTGTTTTGTTCTGCTCGAGTGGCAGGAATCAATTTAGAAATAGAGTGAAATCTTTTTTTTTTGTTATTCCAAAAGTCATCTTTTCTAAAATACAAAAGGATATTCTCTTTTGATAATGTGGTTAGAGTGCCTCTTCTTTTATATCATATTTTTTTAAAGAATTTAAAATGGATTTTATTCTAAATCTCACTCAGAATCATTCACTTTTACTTGATAAGGTTCCTTAAACTTCAGTAATTCTTCTCTCACTGTGCCTCACAGAGGGGAGCTCTTGCCCCCAGGAATCACTAAAAGCTTTCAGGGGAGTTTAAGAGATACTTTAATGTCAATTCATCATTCTCTTTCCCTGGTGGTTTCTCACACCAACAAGCTAACTCTTCCCTTCTTCTGATGTTTGCCATTTTTACTTATGCCCTTGGCCTCTGGGATTCCAATCAGACTGTTGCTCAGACATGAATAGAAACGTGACCCGAAGACCAGAAGATGTGTAGCTTAATAAGCAACTGGATGAAGCTGGAAACCATCATTCTCTGCAAACTAACTCAAGAACAGAAAACCAAACACTGCATGTTCTCACTCATGAGTGAGAGTTGAACAACGAGAACACATGGACACAGGGAGGGGAACATCACACACCAGGGCTTGTCAGGGGGTGGGGGCTAGGGGACGGATAGCATTAGGAGAAATATCTAACGTAGGTGATGGGTTGATGAGTGCAGCAAACCACCATGGCACGTGTATACCCATGTAACAAAACTGCACATCCTGCACATGTACCCTAGAACTTAAAGTATAATAATAAAAAAAGAAGCAACTGAATGACAACAAATGGGGATTGATTCTGATGCCAACTTTCTTTACTTTCCCTTCTCTTTCCACTACGTGCCTTCTTATATCTCTATTTCTTGCCCTTGCTTCCTTCCCAGTTGCAAGCTTTACTCACACCTCTCTCCAATTTATTCATTTCAATTTCTTATATTCTTCCACAAAATTAAAAATTTTAAAATAATGTACCCTTCTCCCCAACTGCAAGTGTATATTTTAATTACAATCAGCAATGTCCTGCTCTAGGGAAAACGCTCACTCTTTGTATTCACGGCTCTTATTCTACCCTCCTCTAATTACACCCAGCACCTCCCTCCTCACTATCGTCTTTCCCCCAACCTCTTTTCTCTGGGATCCCAGATCTAGTACAACTGGCAAATAGGTGTTATTTAAAGGTTCCCTCTTGTAATGTTATCTACACATGTTCCATATATCTTCCCATGAATGACAAAATCCATTCACTCACTCACAATATCCCTTTCAGGTAAAGTGGGACAAGAGGAAGGCAGAAAGGCAAAATGAAAAGGATTTGCAGTTATCAAAATATAGCTGGCTCAAGTAGCCTCCAGGGCCTCTAGGACAGATTGATCAAGTTAACGGTGACTCACTAATGCTCCTGCTTCTCTGTCTTCTAACTTGGTCTCTGCATTCTCCATCCTCCACCCGCAATCCAAAATAATAAACTAAATGAAAATGATTACTTTGAAAGTGAGACGTGACCATTATGGAAAGTTCCAGAGCAGTGAAAAACAGAATAATGGAATCATAATGTGAAACTCTTGAGAAACATAATTTTCTAAAAGAGAAGATGACAAATATATATATATGTATATATATATATATTTCTGAACAAGTGAATGTTGGGGAAAGTACACTACTGATGTTAATTATAGATTTATTTTGGGGATAGGAAAGTCCTCTTTTTTAAAATATTTACTCTCTGTCACTACTTCAAGACTTTCATGACTCAGCATATTTGCCTAAACTGTTTCCTTAGACTGCTGTGCATTCCTTTATCATGGTATTGAACACCCTGCATGGCAGTTGTATATTTGCCTACCAACCTTTGCTTCTAGGTGATGACTGCCTTCATTATAAAGATGTGTTTCATTTTTATACCCTTATTAACATAACAAAGAGTGGTTAAAAGGGAATTGGCCCCACCATAATGGCATCAACCAACTCTCCAGCCACCCCTACACATCCAAGTAAAAGCAATATATATGTTTGATGTGCAAATGCAACTTCAAAAGGAGGCCCCTAGCTCCCTACATCAAACATATTATTTATCATTGCCAAACCTTCGGCAGGTACCCCTGCTATATCCTGTGTTTGGCAGAGTGTCTGACCAGAATTTAGTACTTCATCTGTGTTTATTGATTGAATGTTTTCATGCATTAAAAAAAAATGGAGCAGGTTGGCATGATACATCAAGAGGAGAAAAAAAATCCATCTAGAATGTTCTAAGAAGCTCCTGACCTGATTGCTGAATACTTGCAACAGAAGGCTTTTATTTGTATGTCATTAGATTTAAACTCCTGGACTCTCCTCTCTCTGTCTCCAGTCAACTATTTCAGAGAAAAACATCTAGAAAAGTATTTATTACACTGTGGTTAATAAAATCTAACAACACATGACCCTATCTCACAATCTTTCCTGAATTGGGTTGAAACACTGAAGCTCGCCAGCACAAAAGCAGTTAGTATTTTTACTTCTGTGAATATTATGGACAATTCTATATTACCTAAGGTAAAATGAAACTCCAAAGGTAATTGGAAAAAAAAATCAAAGTATATCAGAAGAAGCTCAATTTTAATCATTAGCCTTCTCTAACATCTCTAAAAAATCTTTTCCCTATAAGTTTAAAAGCGCATGATTTTAAAAAATGACAATATATATATCAACATATTTGAATGTAGTCAGTTAATATGCAAACATATTCACCTGTAGCCTTCTTATTTCATACAACAAGCAGAACAATCATTTCAAAACATAAAACAGATCATGACATCTGACTTATTTTCCCATTTTGAATAAAATATAAAGTCTTTGCCATGGCCACAGTGTGCCCTGCAATGTAGTCATCTTCTGCTTCTCTCTTCCCAATCACACTGGCCTCTCTGTGTTCCTTGAATAGCTAAAGCATTTTGCTGTCCCATCTTCTTGAGATGCTATTAATTCACAGTTTTCTGTAGCTTACTCACTTGTTCACTTATTTCAGAACTCTGCTCAGAGGACACCTCCTTAGACACACTCTGTCTCAGACCACTTCTTTTACCTGGATTTATTTCTTCACAACACTTGTTCCTCTCTAACATTATACTATACAAAATTATTTGCTTATATATTTATGGTCTGTCTTCCTCATTCAAATAAAAGTTGGATGAGGACAGAGACCCTAATTTATTCACTGACACATCTCCAGCATGTAAGAGAGAATTTGTTTACAGTAGAAACAGATAATTTTAAGAGAAATTGGACCCTGTTGGCTGCATCTCTCACCAATTTTTTTTATTGATGATATGAAGAAATTGAGGTTCATTCAGAGTAAATGACATATCCAAGGCCACAGTTAATAAGTCGCAGAATTAATAGGTGACAGAATCTTAGTTATCTTTACTTCCAGTTCAGCAGCTTTTGACTATAAAGAAACAAACAAAACAAATGGATACCCACAATGAATTTCGATTTTACAGAAATTTACATTTTGTTTTTTAGAAAAGCCTCTCTCTAAAAATTGTAATAGTTTTTAATCTTGGTTTATTTTTTGTTTTCCTTCCCTTCACTAACAGTGAGCCCTAGTGTGATTTTGCAAATCCCAGAACGTGAAAGCTAACAGGGTGTGACAGCTGGTATGTCCCATGCTCGTCAAATTCAGTGGTCTGTAACAGGGTAAATGACACAATTACCTGCTGTAATTACTGCTGCTGACAATACAGTCTCCCTAGTGAATGCTTTATGAAATTCAGAACTGCATTTCTTGTCAATCCAACCCAAATCCTGCATACATATTTGAGGCAGTATTTTGCTAAATAAATGTTTAAAAATTAGAGCCCAAATCTAAGTGAGCATTTATTACTTAGTGTAATTCAAGCATTATGGATGCATTTTGCTTTAATCTAATTTTTTGCATTGAGATGGAAATCTTTCTAACAAAGTTTTGCTTTGAATCAAGAATCTATTCTCATTGGTTATAAAGAGGCACAGAATACTTCACAGAAAAAGCAGATGTACCAAAAAAAAAAAAAATCAGAACTGAATAAATAAAGCATCTGCCAAAATCCCTGGTCTAGAGTGGTCCGCTGTACACCGAACTTATTACTTATTTCATTTCAACTATAAAGACACTTGAGAATACACACAGACACAAACAATTGTATAGTTGACTGCTCTGAGTCTGGCTGCCAGCCAAAATCCTTCACAAGTTATAGGTAGGCTGTCAAAATAAAAAATAAAAATGCACAGGGACATACTTGCCTGCAGATATAACTTGTTCCCCTTTCTTAAAAAAAACAAGTAGAATCACCAAATTCCCATTCTAAGACTGGATTAGATTAAATAGCTTAGACATAGTAATAACAAAGCAATTCCAACTTATGGAAAAGTAGTACAAGCTCTTCTGCAAGTACATTCAAGAATACCAATATGTTAGCAGAATTGTATTAGCAACCAGATGATTTTGATTTTGCAAATAAGTGGTTCCTGGTTATTGATAAAATGTATTCCTGGAAACCACACCAGAAGGCTGATTATCATTAAATGGAACTAATCATATCCTTATTGGATTCACATGTTCTAACATAGTTTGGCACCGTCAGCAAAAACCAATGAATAAATGGGTGAAGAGTTCAAAAGTAAAGGACACGTACTTTATAATCAATGCTGAATGTGCACAGCAGTAAAACAAAAATGAGAAAAGAGGGCTAATATGTAATTTAAGTACATCGTATCTTGACACACAGATCCTCATTCCATAATGACAAAAAAGGAGAAAAATTACATGTTAAAATATAACAACATGCAATGTTAATGAATAATACAATGGGTTTTGTAGTCTCATTTTTGGAAGTGAAAGTAATGATAAATCAGTAAATCATTTCTGAATTTCTTAGACTTTGCAGTTATCCAGTGGTTGCCGAAGAATTGCAGCATGCCCACCCACATGGTCGAGGGTGGTAAGCCACTTAGCTACTGCACTGAAACACAATCCAAGCCAAAATGTGGTCTCATGCAAGCTGAGATCAAGGTGTTGAAACACATTTGTTCATCTAGTCTCCAATCCCACTGGGTTCTATAAAGCTTTCCCTGCTTTGAGACTTGCCCTTTGCTATTGGCCAGCATTTTTGTTTTGGAGTCTTTGGGTCTGCTCATTTCTCCACCCTGTAATGTTCTTCCCCAGGTTCTTCATCCCTCAGGACCCCAGTGAGGCCCTATCTGAACACATAACCTAAGTAGGTCCCAATGCTGGCCTCTATAGCTTTCCTTCATAGCACCTATTTAGCATTTGATAATACTCACCCACTTGCTTAGTTACTAATCTGCCTGCTCGCCCCACCCGCTAGATGGTAGACAATGAGGGGATGAATTGGGTGACTAGCACAGTACCCAGGCCGTATTAGGTGTGCCCACCTAAATATGAATTAGGTGAATGTACCTTTCAGACTAAAGGACTATTTTCCCTATGTATGCCTTTGTCTATATGTCATAATTCTAAATTTGAAATTTTAGAGGTCTTGAGACTAGTGAATATGCAGGTGAGGAATAAGACTAACAGCTTCTCTGTTCAGTGTAGAATAACTGTATAATATCAGGCTTTTATTTGAATGCAATTACATTTCAAGAGACATGATATTATGTAAAGTGTATCTAAATTTGGGTACAAAGGAGTCAAATAATATAAATCCATTCCACTGTATTAATTTGAACTATGGGTGAGAATCATTTCAGTTCAAATGGCCTAAATAGTCACTTTCACACTGAAGCATGAAAGGGTATAATTTCAGTTCCAGCATTCTAATAGAGTCCACTATAAAGGCAAAATACCAGGTTAGGAGAGTTTAATGTTAGCTTCAGAAAATCATTTTGAAATAATCTCAGAATTTAAAAAAATTAAATTTTATTGAAAACATTTTTCCTATTGATAGGATTATCTAGTCAATAGAATTATCTAAAATCAGATTGATTTTTAAAGGAATTAAAATATGAAGACTCAGGTAAAGAAACATTGTGTTTAGGAGTAGGATGCAGAATTGCGGTACCCCTGCAGTAATAAATCAGCAGCAAAGCATTACAGAGATGTCACAGGTAAGCTTGCTTGGAAATGTACCAGATGCTATCCTTACAGTCATATCTATTAAGCCAAAGTCTTCATGGATAGACTCCGTATTTCAGAGACAGATCGGGCACATACAATGAAATAATGCATTGAGAACTCTCTCTGGTAATTCTGGGTTAAAAGGTTATTTTCCTCATTCATTTTTACAATTATCATGGTAATTGAAACAAAATGCAGAATGGAAATATTTATTAACAAATCATTTTTCCCAGACATCATCACCAACCACAGAAGCTGGCTTGCATTGTGATACATATTTGCCAACACTGTCATAAATTTTCAACAACACTGTAATTATTTCCTGACCTAGAACCGTAGGTTCATAAAGGATTTCAGAATATCATCTTGCCCTAGAAATTTCTTTTCTAATCTGTCTTTGTCCTTCTGAAGACATTTCCAAGTAGAATCACATGTTGGTTGGTTACATATTATAATGAATAGTGAAGCACTATTACTTTGTCCTCTATTACTAATAGCCCTATTAATCATGTTGAGGTGTTTCATTATCCATGCAGAAGCAATACCTATATGCGTATTTTGCATATTTAACATTCTACCACTTTGAAGATATATAATTTGTACTTGTATAATTAAGAAGACTTGATATGAACAGAAAAATGCCTCATCATTTGGCTGGCATTTGCATTCAAGCTTATGTTTAACTATTTGTTGAGCACTTACAATGTGCCAAGTACTATAACATATAAGTTACTTTGTCCTTTGATTTAATTTTCACAACAACCCTATGAAATAGTATTGTTAACCCCATTGTATACTATAAGGCAAATGAAGCATGAAAAGGGGTGAAAAAATTTCTTCAAAGAATTTTAAATAGAGGAACTAGAATTCAAATAGATCTGTCAAACTTAGAGACTAAATTCTTAAATGTTAAAATAAGTTAAGAAGCTCTGAATTGAATCAATCGATCTTCTTCATTTGAAAGTGTATATCTTTTGAAAAGTAAACATGTTACCCCTTAACTGCTCTACAGATCAACCCCAGCCACATGGCCACACTGTGGATCGAATTAACAGAAGGCACTTTCCATATTCAAGGTTTCACAGTCAGTGCTTCTTACAGGTTTCACCCTGGGAATTATCCTTTAAGAAGTCCAGGGTCATGTCCCATCACAAGGACCCCACTTTACGAAGAATGAGGATTCACTAAAACACATCAAGAGAACAGTCATAATAATGAAGAAATTAATTAGGAACAATAACTGGTGGAAGTGTGAGCTAATTTTAAAAAAGGATACCCCGAGAAAGTGAGTTTTTAAAAACATTATTTTGAGTGCTGTTAGATGGAATAAAGATTAGTCTCATTTTCCTGTGCTCCAGGGTGTAAAATAAGGATAGCTTAATCACGGACTCAAGAATATGGTATTCATTCCATGTCAACTTCATTTGTGTTGGCCCCCTTGCCTAAAATCTTTTTTCTTCTTCTAGTTTACCCAAATTCTATCTCTCCTGAAATGTACTCTACATTCCATCACTTTCAAGAAAATGTTTCTGATTGGAACCATCCTCATTGAATTTCCTACCTTCAGAACTCCTAGGCATTATTATACTGGCTTCTTTTGATTGCTCTTATTTGTTATAGAAATTCTCCAACAGACTAAGTTCTTTCAAAATAGGTCCATGTCTTTTACTTCTTCTCTAACATATAAAGGTGAGGTGTGGAAATAATGAAATGTATATATATATAAATAATATATATAAATATATATAAACATTATTTTAGATAATAAAATTAATAAAGTAGCAAAAGCAGAGTTCCACATGTTATGGGGAAAACACATCCAAAGAACCCATGAGTTAAAGAGGAATCACAATGAAGGACTCAAAGGATATTTTAAAATATTTAGAACTAAATGCTATCAAGAATACTGATATTATATTTGTGGGATATAGCTTAAGGAAATATTAGATAGAAATTTATACATTTATATGCATTCATTAGTCATGGACATAAAGATGGCAACAGCGGACACTGGGGTCTACTAGGGTGGGGACAGAAGGAGGGGAGTAGGGTTGAACTAACTATTGGGTGCAATGCTCAATACATGGGTAACAGGATCAATCATACCCCAAACCTCAGCATCACACAATATGCCCAGGTAACAAGCCTATTTTGTACCCCATGAATCTAAAATAAAACTTGAAATTATTAAAAAAGTAGATTCTATGAAGTATATAATGATGAATAGGTTAGTAAATTCTATCAAGCATATAATGAATATCAATGGTACACAGTCTTCTAAACAGTTGAAGATGAGAGACCATTTCTCAACTTATTCTGTCAGGGAGCTTACCCTGATCCTAAGCCCGATAAAGGCATTACAAAAAACAAAACTAAAGACTGGTATGTCTTATGAATATATGCAAAACTTCTAAACAAATTATTAGTCAATCAAATTTAATGGTATATAAAAAGGATCATAGATCCTATCTAAGTGGAGTTTATCCCAGGAATGTAAGATTGGTTTAACACTGGCCAATCAATCCATGAAATTGACCATATTAATAATCTGAAATAGAAAAATTATATGACCATCTCAAAAGACTCAGAAAAAGTCTACACTAAAATTCATTATCCATTCTGATAAAAGTTCTCAGAAAACTAGAAAGAGAAAGGAATTTCAGAAACCTGATAAATGGCGTCAACGAAAAACTAAAGTTAACATGATACTTAATAGTGAAAGGCTTGTTGTTTTCCGTTGACATCAGATACAAGTCAGGTGTCTAATCTCACTTCTATTCAACACTGCACTGGTGGATCTAGCCAGCACAGTAAGGCAAGAAAGGAAATAAAAAGCAATCAGATTAGAAAAAATAAAAATAAATAAATGCATACATTGGAAACACATGGCTTTCAAAACAAGCAGACCTGGGCACCAGTATTTATTAGTAGTGTGACTTTAAACAAGCTATTGAAAATTCCAATGCTTTATGCTCCTCACTTAAGTGATGAAGATAATAATATCAAACTTAGGATGGTGTTTTGAAGATTGAATTAAATAACATAAATAAAGCATCTGGAACCATGTCTGACATACTTGAGGCACTCTTTTTTAAAATATTATCACCACCTCCCTTCGGAAGCCAAAAAAAAATCAGATTAATTAAATGTTGACTAACATTTAATTAATGGCATTGACATATTTAAAGAAAAAAGAAAAAGACAGTCTACATGAAGCCTGGAAAAGAAAACCCTTTGTACATTCTTCTTTTATTATCTGTGGAAGAGATACCCTGACCAAATACACCAGTATCTCAGTCTCCTTAGAATCTTCTCATTAATTTCTTTTGCTCCAATTATAATTCAATTATCTCTATCATTTTTTTCTGTTTGTTTTCCCAAAGGAGAATGCTATAACTAGGCCATAGAGAGTATTAGAGTCTTCTTGACTACACTAGTGGATAGGACTACCAGTGAAAATCATGTATGGAAAAAAATCAAAATAGGGAGAATAGAAAATAGGAAAAGAAAGTAGGAAGAAATATCAGCCCATACAGGAGTCAAAGAAAACACACATACATGCATACACACACAAATACAAACAACATGTAGTTAGGCAAAAGAAAAGTCTGAATAGTCAGGTTAATAGATGCTAAGAGGAAAAGAAGTTTGATTATGAGGTAAAGGCAACAGTATAAAATGCCAGAGAGACATGAGAAAAGGGATTTCCTGTAGGTATTTAGGTCACTGGTGATTTCTATGTGAGTAAATCCAGAAGAGGAGAGAAAAAAGCCAGTTTACAAGAGGCAAATAAGTGGTAAAGAAGTGCTGGAGAAGCACAGAGTATCAAACCATGCTGTTTTACTTTGTGATAAGTTAGGATGGTAGCTAGAGTGGGGTCCTCTTCATACTACAAAATGTGAAATCCATAGAACCCCCCTTTACCCAGTATGATTTGCAGCAGTGTGACAGAGAAAGAAATAATAAAGAAGTAATACACGCATCTTAAATGCTTAAAATATACAAACAAACATTTACTTGTCAGTTACTAATGGAGAGCCAAGTCTTTTGCTTTGAGTTCAAAGTCATGCCTTTATAAATCACACGAAATATGTATTCCGTAGGAGTTCCAGCTTTAATTTAAAGTGCAGTGAGAAATTAAAGATGCTTCCAGAGAAATCTGAATAATGAATAGTAGATTCATATGATGTTCTCCAATATTTTACAATTTTCTTACCCACCCCTAATATGATAACACATTGTTAAGTACTTGACCAAATCAAGTTTTCCTAAATATCCAACCTTTTTCTGGTGAAACAACATATTTTGGAAAATGTGTTCAGTTGGCTGTCATTGTTGGTTTAAAAGAGCTTCTACTGAAGAGGGAAATTTGCTACTTCTCTTCCTACACTCATAACCATTCCTGTAAAATTCTTTACCCTAAGAGAGAATATATTCAGACATAATAAAAGGTTGCCAGCTGAAAAGCTCTATCGTAAAATAAAATTTTAATTGACCACATTTTTTATATGTAACTGACACTGATCCAATTCCTTCTTCTACTATATAACTTGCAGAACTACTTTAAGAAAATGTACATGAAATAACCTGAAAATTGTAAAGGATTTTACAAAACCAAAGACATTATTTGATGGAAGATATATTTATAACATCTATCATTCATTTCTT
Organism: Pan troglodytes; assembly: GCF_028858775.2. Classification (NCBI taxonomy): domain Eukaryota; kingdom Metazoa; phylum Chordata; class Mammalia; order Primates; family Hominidae; genus Pan; species Pan troglodytes. The sequence goes on along the minus strand of NC_072408.2, from coordinate 51,229,514 downwards.
TTTTATAAATACATACTTTAAGTTCTGGGACACATGTGCAGAAGGTGCAGGTTTGTTACATAGGTATACATGTGTCATGGTGGTTTACTGCACCCATCAACCCGTCATCTACATTAGGTATTTCTGCTAATGCTATCCCTTACCCAGCCCCCCACCCCATGACAGGTCCCAGTGTGTGACATTCCCCTCCCTGTGTCCATGTGTGCTCATTGTTCAACACCCACTTATTAGTGAGAACATGTGGTGTTTGGTTTTCTGTTCCTGTGTTAGTTTGCTGAGAATGATGGTTTCCAACTTCATCCATGTCCCTGCAAAGGTAGGAACTCATCCCTTTTTATGGCTGCATAGTATTCCCTGGTGCATAAGTGCCCACATTTCCTTTATCCAGTCTATTATTGATGGGCATTTGTGTTGGCTCCAAGTCTTTGCTATCATGAATAGTGTTGCAATAAACATGTGTGTGTATGTGTCTTTATATTAGAATGATTAATAATCCTTTGGGTATATACCCAGTAATGGGATTTCTCAGTCAAATAGTATTTCTGGTTCTAGATCCTTGAGGAATCACCACACTGTCTTCCACAATGGTTAAACTAATTTACACTCCCACGAACAGTGTAAAAGCATTCCTATTTCTCCACATCCCCTCTAGAATATGTTGTTTCCTGGAGTACTTATGGGTGCGAACATGCAGTATTTGGTTTTCTGCTCTTGTGTTAATTTGCTGAGAATGATGGTTTCCAGCTTCATCTATGTCCCTGCAAAGAACATGAACTCATCCCTTTTAATGATCACCATTGTATCTGGCATGAGATGGTATCTCATTGTGGTTTTGATTTACATTTTTCTAATGACCAGTGATGATGAGTTTTTTTTCATGTTTGTTGGCTGCATAAATGTCTTCTTTTGAGAAGTGTCTATTCGTATCCTTTGCCCACTTTTTGATGGGGTTGTTTGTTTTTTTCTTGAAAATTTGTTTAAGTTCCTAGTAGATTCTGGATATTAGCCCTTTGTCAGTTGGATACATTGCAAAAATTTTCTCCCATTTGGTAGGTTGCCTGTTCACTCTGATGATAGTTTCTTTTGCTGTGCAGAAGCTCTTTAGTTTAATCAGATCCCATTTGTCAATTGTGGCTTTTGTTGCCATTGCTTTTGGTGTTTTAGTCATGAAGTCTTTGCCCATGCCTATGTCCTGAATGGTATTGCCTAGGTTTTCGTCTACGGTTTCTATGACTTTAGGGCTTACATTTAAGTCTTTAATGCATCTTGAGTAATTTTTTTGTATAAGGTGTACGGAAGGGGTCCAGTTTCAGTTTTCTGCACATGGCTAGCCAGTTTTCCCAACACCATTTATTAAATAGGAAATCCTTTCCCCATTGCTTGTTTTTCTCAGGTTTGTCAAAGATCAGATGGTTGTAGATGTGTGGTGTTATTTCTGAGGCCTCTGTTCTGTTCCATTGATCTATATATCTGTTTTGGTACCAGTACCATGCTGTTTTGGTTACAGTAGCCTTGTAGCATAGTTTGAAGTCAGGTAGCATGATGCCTCTAGCTTTGTTCTCTTTGCTCAGGATTGTCTTGGCTATGTGGGCTCTTTTTTGGTTCCATATGAAATTTAAACTAGTTTTTTCTAATTCTGTGAAGAAAGTCAATGGTAGCTTGATGGGGATAGCATTGAATCTATAAATTACTTTGGGCAGTATGGCCATTTTCACAATATTGATTCTTCCTATCCATGAGCATGGAATGTTTTTCCATTTGTTTGTGTCCTCTCTTGTTTCCTTGAGCAGTGGTTTGTTGTTCTCCTTGAAGAGGTCTTTCATGTCCCTTGTAAGTTGTATTCCTAGGTATTTTATTCTCTTTGTAGCAATTGTGAATGGGAGTTCACTCATGATTTGGCTCTCTGTTTGTCTATTATTGGTGTGTAGGAATGTTTGTGATTTTTGCACATTGATTTTGTATCCTGAGACTTTGCTGAAGTTGCTTATCAGCTTAAGGAGATTTTTGCTGAGATGATGGGGTGTTCTACATATACCATCATGTCATCTGCAAACAGAGACAATGTGACTTCCTCTCCTCCTATTTGAATACCTTTTACTTATCTCTCTTGCCTGACTGCCCTGGCCAGAACTTCCAATATTATGTTGAATAGGAGTGATGAGAGAGGGCATCCTTGTCTTGTTCCAGTTTTCAAAGGACTGCTTCCAACTTTTGCCCATTTAGTATGATATTGGCTATGGGTTTGTCATAAATAGCTCTTATTATTTTGAGATATGTTTCATCAATACATGGTTTATTGAGAGTTTTTAGCATAAAGGGGTGTTAATTTTATCAAAGGCCTTTTCTGCATCTATTAAGATAATCATGTGGTTTTTGTCATTGGTTCTGTTTATGTGATGGATTACATTTATTGATTTGCATATGTCGAACCAGCCTTGCATCCCAGGGATGAAGCCGACTTGATCATGGTGGATAAGCTTTTTGATGTGCTGCTGGATTTGTTTTGCCAGTATTTTATTGAGGATTTTCATATCAATGTTCATCAGGGATATTGGTCTGAAATTTTCTTTTTTTGTTGTGTCTCTGCCAGGTTTTGGTATCAGGATGATGCTGGCCTCATAAAATGAGTTAGGGAGGAGTCCCTCTTTTTCTCTCGTTTGGAATAGTTTCAGAAGTAGAATCCTGCTTTGAATCCATCTGATCCTGTGCTTTTTTTGCTTGGTAGGCTATTATTTACTGCCTCAATTTCAGACCTTGTTATTGGTATATTCAGGGTTTTTACTTCTTCCTGGTTTAGTGTTGGGAGGGTGTATGTGTCCAGGAATTTATCCACTTCTTCTAGATTTTCTAGTTTATTTGCATAGAGGTGTTTATAGTATTCTCTGATGGCAGTTTGTATTTCTGTGGGATCAGTGGTGATATCCCCTTTATCATTTTTTATTGTGTCTATTTGATTCTTCTCTCTTTTCTTCTTTATTAGTCTGGCTAGTGGTCTATTTTGTTTATATTTTCAAGAAAACGCTCCTAGATTCATTGATTTTTGAAGGGTTTTTTGTGTCTGTATCTCCTTCAGTTCAGGTCCGATCTTAGTTATTTCTTGTCTTCTGCTAGCTTTTGAATTTGTTTGCTCTTGAACCATTTTACATATCCAAAAACTATTTATTGACCACCTACCCTATATGAGGCACTATGCTACACGTTGGTTATAGAGTGGTGAAAACATACTCACCTTTTCCTACACTGTGGAGCTTAAAGTAATGAGGAAAACAGGAAATAAGCTGATACACAAATCACAGTAGGTGTTATGAAAGAAAAAGTGTGGGGTATTTTGTGAGCGAATAACAGGGAGACCAACATTAAATTGGGTGGTCCCAGATAACCTTATGATCTAAAGTATAAGCTGCAATTAATCCAGCAAGAACAAGAGAAAAAATTGTTACAAACAGAGGGAATACGTGTGTAAAGACCTAACTGCAGGAAAAAGCCTCACGTCTCTGAGAAATGAAGAAAACATGTGTTTCTCAAATGACATGAGGCAGAGACCAAATGCATCAACCTCAGTTTGGGCAAACATGATGACAAACAAGGCTGAAAATTTCAGAAAGAAGTTGCTATAAAGTTGATATCCATCTTAATGAGAAAAAAAGTATGTAGAGCAATGCAATGCAGCCTCATAAGACTAGCCTCCTGTGTCTATAATACTAGTCTTGTCCAGCTGATTTTCAAAATTACTACAACAGCAGTTTTCTGTACACATTGGTCCAACCTGTTTCACTGTGACCTTTTGGTTACAGTATGGACCAGGAATTCTTTCTTACTGCAAAAGCCCTTTGTCAGATTCCCTCATCCTCTGTACTCACTTCATTCTTCCAGTAACTCTTTCACCCTCACTCCCGAGACTTTTCTTCCTCAATGAATTTACAAAGCATTCATTTCCATGCACGCCCTTAATTTGCAAACTCTATTCATTTAAAAACTCCTGAAACATCCCTTCCTTCCTCTAGTCTTTCTTAACTGAAAAAACAAAGGTGATTTTTAGACTTATTCTGTTCCGACCAGATGCACAATTCCTTTGACTTCTTGTGTACTTAATAGTTACTCACTTGAATCTCATCTAAAGTCATTATAGAATCCGCTAACAAATGTCTCATATCATAGATAGCACTGTGAGGTAAATGACCTTTTGAGGATTCTAAGATGTATGCAGGTTATGTAAACGTCCTAAACATACTAACATTTTCTGTGGTGATTAGTGTCAGAACATTACCTAGCTAATGGTAATAAAATGCACAACACATAATTTCAAGTGGGAAGAACTGATTAGGGAAAATACACATGCAATTTCTATCATACAAACCTTAAGAAAGAGCTGAGTCTTGTAAGCAGAGCCAGGAACAAAATGAGAAGAGAAATCAGTATAGCTATGGGATGCTTTGCAGATATCCCATATTTTGAGTTGTAGAGGATTAACAACTCTTTTGTGGGTAAACTGACCTCTAACTTCACCCTAGGACCCTGGTTAAATGTTTATTGATAACACATCCTGTAACAACTCATCCACTCTATCTCACTTGCTTTGTTCAACAGGATCTTTGTCTTGAAGACACTATGTACAGGCCAAATGGATGCTCATTCTCCAGCTAGCGCTGATAAATTGGCATGAGTTAGAAGTAGTCTATATCAGCACTGTTCAACAGAAATATAATGTGAGTCATATATATAATTTAATTTTTCTAATAGTCCCATTAAAAATTGTACTGAGATTAATTTTAATAGTATATTTTATTTGACCCAATACATCTAAAATATTATTTCAACATATAATCAATATAAAAATTATTGAGATATTTTAAATCTTTTTTCATGCCAAGTCTTCAAATTCTGGTTTATATTTTACATTTAAACCACCTATTAATTCAGTTGAGCAAAATTTCAAATTTTGCCATGCTTCCAGTGACTAGCCTATTGAGTGGCATAGGTCTAGACAGCTTATTCTTGGTATTCTTCTCCCAGTCTTTTTCATCCCACAAAAGTATTAGGTATGCCTAGAGGAAAAAGTAGAAGAGAGATTCTACAGATAGCCGATATGATTGTAAATAATGACATAAATGGATAAGCCACAGACACCCACAAATATTGTCTTTATGAATCAAATTCATGAACCCATGTAAACTAACCTCTTTCCAGCGTTATCATAACGACGACCATGACACTTCACTCCACCCGCAGCGCACTCATAAATCATCTTCAGCTAAGCTGGGCCACTTGCTATTTCCTAACAAGACCTTAAGTTCCTACATTGTCAATTCCTTTTCCTTACTACTCTTGCCATTTTACTCATTTTTCACTAACTACTCAGCAGTTCAATCTAGAAATATGAGACTCACTTGACTTTTCCTTTTCCCTCATTTTGTGTAACAGATAAATCACAAGTCCACTTTATTTTTCCATTTCCAGGGCTATCCTCCTAATCTGAATTACCACCATCTATTGTCCGTAAGAGCCTCTTAAAATGGTCCTCTTAATTCCCTTCTATTTCTAACCAAACCATACTCCACACAGTTCTTACAGTAATGTCTTTAAAACATCAACAGTATCATGTCTCTCCTTTACTTAAAACACTTCAATGGCTTACCATGACATCTAGCCTGAAATGGAAACTCCTTCCATGGTTTCAGACTCTGCATGATCGGACCCCACCCTACATCTTCATTCTCATCCCATGCCACCTTCCCCAATTCACTATGCATCAAACCTAAGGCCTCTTTTCAGTCCCTTAAACACACCAACCTTTTATCCCAACTCAAAGCCTTAGTATATACCTGGCTGTCACTATTTTTTTTCTCTAATGTATATCTAATTTTCAAATAAAACTGTAAATTCTTCAAGGACAAGGACTCATTTGTATAGTTTTCATAGTTTACCACTAAAGGCTAATGCTCAGTAAATAGATGTTGATTGCTTCACAAATATAAATGGGTTAAAAATGTGTTTTAAGACCTTTCAAACGATGATGATCATCATTACAATTTAAATTTATTGCACACTTGCTATGCACCAGGAACTATGGGAACACTTTTCACTGAGTCTCTTAGTCTTCACAACAACCCCACAAGGTAGATGCTATTATCCCAACTGTAATAACAATGATAAAACTAAGGCTGAAGGGGTAAATACTTTGCCCCTGTGTCTGTGAAATTAAATAATAGGAACTGAGATTTGAACCCTGATCTGTCCATCTCTACAAATAATTGTTTTGCCTCCTTGAATTTCTATAACCTTTAAGTAATTTATTTTTCTCTAGTTTTAATAAACAACCATACTAACAACTCAAAAATTGTAAAATCAATACGCATGTGATCAGTTTTTACATTCTACATTGTGTAGATATCTTATGCTGACATTGCACTGCTTCAGTTGCTATTTTTGGAACATGGTTGCATAGCAACAAGGATTATTAGGTGGAATTATCTTCCAGATTGTATTTTTTTTTTAAATAGAGTTACCATATTATTCATATAGAAATAGCTGAGGAACAAGGGGACAAATTTGATACAATCTATAATATCACATAAACAATAAGAATGCTTTTCTGTTCAGTAATGTTTTGGTTTTCATTTCCACATATTTCCTTCCATCATCAAATATATTTGGAATCCAACATGGTTGGGGAGTGACAACATGTAACTGAAGATGTTAAAACTTTAGAAGTGAACCAGTTAAGAGCAACAGGGTTGGAAAGAACTATGTTTACTTTATAAAGGGGAAAAAACTGCTCCACAGATCTCAGATCCTATCCAGAATTCTCACAGCTATGTTCTCTTGGAACCAGATGTAACTGAGATGGAGCATATGGCTAGCTCCATGCAAAGCCCTCACCGCTAGTTAAAAAGAGAGAAAAGAACAGAAAGAAGAAAGAAAGAAAACACATCTGAAAAATAGTGGCTTAATGCTATCATTTTACATTAAAAATAAATTAGTGGCATACTGCTAAGGGAAAAATCTGTACGTACATAATACATATCCAAAGCACGAACCAGGAACAATGCAAAGGGGATCTAATTTCCTTGTCAGCTAAATCATATTTTTCCCTCAGCTTATTATTAAAAGATTGCATTTTTAGGAGTAAGTAATAAAATTAACTGTAAAATTTAATCAAATGTAATTCATGATACAAATGGATTTGGACAAAGTGAAGGATAATCAAATGATTCACTTTTTGCAGGGCATCCAGTAATGCCCAGTATCTGACATAAAGCCAATCTTACCTGACAACGTAAGAAAACCATGTGATCAAAATGCCTCTGCTAGTGCTGACATGTTGTTAAAAAAATAATGAGGAAAATAAATTGTAATGAAGAATAAAAGAAAAAAAACCCATAAATATGAGTAAGGCTATATGGGAGAAAGAGTGCAGGATTTTGGCATCCGAAAACCTAGTCAGTCATAGTCCTGAGTTTTGGTATTTAAACTCGTGAGGACTTGTACTAGTTTCTCCTTTTTTTTTTTGAGATGGAGTCTTGCTCTGTCATCCAGGCTGGAGTGCAGTGGTGGGATCTCGGCTCACTGCAACCTCTGCCTCTCGGGTTCAAGCAATTTTCCTGCCTCAGTCTCCCAAGTAGCTGGGACTACAGGCACATGCTGCCACGTCCGGCTAACGTTTTGCATGTTAGTAGAGAAAGGGTTTCACAGTATTGCCCAGGCTGGTCTTGAACTCCTGAGCTCAGGCAATCCACCCACCTCTGCCTCCTGAAGTGCTGCGATTATAGGCATAAGCCAGCGCGCCCGGCCCAGTTTCTTCATTTTTGGAGTCACAATTTTCTCCTCTATGAAATGGGGACAATATTTCCTTCCTTGCCCAATTCAGAGGCTTTTGTGAAGTGAGAAAGGATTGATCCATGCAGTCACTATTGCACTTTCCTGCCACTTGATTTATGAGTCACCAGGGATACATGTGAGCAGGTGCAATGTGCTGCTAGCCTACCATCTAGGCAAGGGTTCATAGATGATTCTTAACCTGATAAGCATTCTATCCAAACTGAAAAAGACGTTGAAAACACTCATTAGGAATCAATAAGAAAAATATCAACAGCCAAAATAGATTAAAGAGTCAAAGGACGTGAATAAGCAATTCACAAAAGGAAAAAAAAGTCAATACACACATAATAAAACAATGTTCATAGATTCCACTCATAAAAATATATAAGATGGTCAAACTCAAAGAAATAGCAGGTAGAATGGTGGATGCTAGGAGTAAGGGGGAAGGAGGAAATGGGAAGTTTCTGTTCGATGGGTATAAAGTTTTAGTTATCCAAAAACATAAGTTTTGGAGGTCTACTATACAACAGTGTATCTACAGTTAACAATATTGTCCCTTAAAATTTGTGAAGAAGTGGCCGGGTGCGGTGGATCATGCCTGTAATCCCAGCACTCTGGGATGCTGAGGTGGGCGGATCACCTAAGGTCAGGAGTTCAAGACCAGCCTGGCCAACATGATGAAACCCTATCTCTACTAAAAATACAAAAATTAGCTGGGCATGGTGGTGTGCACCTGCAATCCCAGCTACTTGGGAGGCTGAGGCAGGAGAACCACTGGAACCCAGGAGGCGGAGGTTGCAGTGATCCGAGATCACGCCACTGCACTTCAGTCTGGGAGACAGAGCAAGATCCCTCTCAAAAACAAAACAAAACAAAATTTGTGAAGAGGTTAGATCTCGTGTTATGTGTTCTTACCACAATAAAGAGACATTAAAAGCACCAAGATACATACCCTTCCACACATACACACATTTAAACCTATAAAAGGAAAACAGTTTCAATACAAACACAGATTCAGAGAACCAGCCTTCTCATATACTTCTGATAAAAATGTAAACTCCTACAAACTTTCAGATGAAAATTTTATATTATGTATTAAAGTATTAAAATGCGCACAATTGAGGCCTAATAATACTATAGAAGTGTATCCTAAGAATATTATCAGGGAGGATTACAAAAGTCCTATACCACATACTATCTGTAAGAGTGAAATTCTAGAAAGAGCTAAACATTTCAACCATATATGACTGGCTGAAAAAATTATAGTTTATTTTATAGAGCTACAATACCATTCTAAATTATGTTGTGAAATATTGATATGATAAAATATTCATACAAGTTGATCATTTTTAGATTTAAAAACATTATGATAGTATAATTCCAATGTAATTTACAAAGGTACATAGGCATTGCATGTGTAGAAAAAAGAATAAAAAGTTATGTCTAAAATATTAACATGAGGTTCAGACCTTCCAAAGGGAAAAAAAAGATAAAATATTAACAGCAGTATCACTAAAAAATGAGATACTGGGGGATTTTAATTTTCTTCTTTGGCCTCCTCTGTTTTCACCATATCCTGTGTACATATTACATCTATATCTGAAAGAAAAATCATACATATACAAAAGAAATCATGTAGCAACAAGAAAGCAGCAAATTTAGGGTTCCACGTAGATGCAGTATATTTATATTAACCAATGCCAAGCTTTTCAAAATATGTGTATTTGGTTTCCCCTGAATTTCAGTAGAGTTTCTATTGATAAGTATTATCCAAATTCGTTTTTCTGGAATGGTTCTATTATGTGCATAATGATGCAGATTTTGGAAAATGAACAACAACAAAAAAGTGTGTCTGTACTTTCAACAAATACTTAAAAGACCTTAAACAGGAGTTAGAAACATGGGCAAGAGTTTCTACTTGGAACAATAACAATGATTTCACCAGGAAAACCTATCTAATCAGATAGATGTTTGATAGGACAAGACAAACTGTAAAGGAATAATACTCAAAGAACATTTGGGCTGTAAGTGTCTCAAACTTACAGTTACTACTGTTACAAAAGAAGATTCAGCTATTGATAGACTATGAACACAGAGGCCAGTGCAAGATTAACAACCTCATTCTATTCCTCTATGGAGACAATCTTGGAATAAGAAATTCAGGCCATTATGTAGCAGCAGAAGAAAAAAATACGACAAAATAGGCTTGCTTTTGTAAAAAGCAATAAATATGAGTAAGGGGCTAGCAGGACTGACAGACAGTGAGTTCACAGTGTGGCATGTAATTGAGTTGAATTTTGTATAATAAATCTGAGATAAATTCTAGGCAAGGTAACGAAGAAATGGAAGAGAACCATGGCAACCACCTACTGCTATTTAAAAGGTATGCCCTAAACTTCTCCTCTAGAAGAATAAGGTGAGTATTGCAACTGGATATGATAAAGGAGGGAAAGTCTTCATTTGATGCAGGCTCAGCTTTTGGATGAAGAGCTATTTGACTGTCAATCTTCTGAAGGACCTAATAAACCCTGAAGACATCCTATACCAGACAAAGTAAAGTATATATATATATACACACAACACTGCATACTCACTATACCTTTTTTTTATTCCTTAGAACTCTGACATAATGTGCTTTGATGCTCTTGGTAGCTAATATTTATTGGCTAAATTAATGGTCCCAAATGTCTGCTGCTACTCATTCATCTATACCTCCTAGGAATCATTCTGGGTGTCCACTGATGAACAAAGCAGAAACAACAGACATTATCCTTGCTTTGTGGGTGTACAGAAGCAGGAGGCAGACAGTTAGGAAGAAAAAAAAGTTTGTGACTGTTAGCTTCTGAAGGAAACATAATAGAACCCCAGTGGATGGGGAAGAGACTATTTAGATAGAGCAGACAGAAAAGGTAATTTTTAGGTTAAAATATAGAGGATGGGTAAGAGCCAACTATGGAAAAGGAGAGGGAAGAATTATGTTTCAAGTAATAGGACAGAATATAGAAAATTCATGAAGAAAAAAGATTGAAATTTCTTCTAGGAAATAAGAGGCCAATGAGACTAAATATGGAGACAAGTTAGGAGAGGGAGGGAGAGGACACATGATAGCTTTGTAATAGGGAGCCACTAAATGGCAATAAGCAAGGGCAGAACATGGGCCAATTTTTTACTTTTAAATTATTACTCTGTCTGCTGTGTGCAGAACATACCGGAGATAGCAAAAGCAAATGTAACAAACCAATATAGTAGTGACAACAATTTGCTGACTTAGACTTCTATAATGGAAGGGAGACAAAGACAAGGGTGTGGATTTGAGCTTTTTATTTTGAAAACTAAAACAAAGGACATGTATATAAGTTGGGTGTCCAGAATGAGAGAGGAATCAAGGGTGGCCTCAGTGTCCATGGTGTTAGCAAATGGGTGGTGAACGAGGCAAAAGTGGGTAAAATTGGGAGAGAAACATTTTCTTATTTTAAATCCCAATTTGCTCCTTGGGTACAATAATCCCTTTCATAGTTGAGTAATAGAATTTCATATTATCTAATCAACCACATGTTATTTCACAGCCAATCCTGTAGGGACTTTAAATACCTTTTAATATTTTTAATCCTTAAAATGCCTTTAAAAGGTAGGTATAATTTTTCCATTTTACCAAAAGAGAGTGTCAGGGAGGGTTAGTAACTGGTTGAGTTTCCCAGTTAGCATGTGATAGGTCTGTCTATACACTCCTTAATTCCTAACTCCAGCCAATGTTTATCCAGTATATTATAGTATATTATACTCTTTTTACCCTCATCTTGCATCCATCATTAAAATTTTATATAAGCAAATGACCATAGCACATAGCTTATAACTCTGTTTAGCAATCAATTCACTTTGTCTTTTATTAATTTTAGTTGAATGACTAAATAAAAACATTTCTACCTCCCTTCATGGATTATAAAGTCTGCAAGGGTATATGTCTTTTTTATTTATCCTCCATAGCATCAAGCATATGCCTTCCAAATAGCAGAAAATAAATATGTATTTTTTTAAACCACTTGTTCTAGGCACTACTGAAAATATCTCACGTATATATTAACTCATCTAATCCTTACAGCAAGTGTGAGATATTACTTTCCTTCCCATTTTATATAAGGGAAATGGAAGCACTGAGAGTTAAGCAACTTCCAAAAGGTCACACAGTTAATAAGCTGCATAACCAGATTTCAAACACAAGTGGTTGGGCTCTAGAGTGATCTTGTGGACAATACAATAGAATAGTCTCTGCTTATTGATGGAGAATATGTTCTAAGACCTGCAGTAAATGCCTGAAACCACAAATAGTACCAAACCCTATATCTGCTATGTTTTTCCTATAAATACATACTCATGATAAAGTTTAATGTCCAAATTCAGCATGGTAAGAAATTAGTGACAATAATGAAATAGAACACTTATAACAATATACTGTAATCAAAGTTATGTGAGTGTGCTCTCTCTCTCTCAAAATACTTTATTGTACTGTACTCAACCATTTTTGGATTGTTGCAGATTTTGGTTGACTACAGATGACTGAAGCCACAGAAAGCGAAACTGTAGATAAGAGGGGACTACTGTACTGCCTAGTGAATGTGCAGTGAAAAGTTCAACTTAAGGAAAGAAGTCAGAGAAAAACTTGAGTGAATGGAGCTTACAAATCACTCTTAGGCAATGTGATTATTTTGAATGCTAAGTCAAAATACTACTGAGATACTTTAATTTTGCTTCCCTAAGTAGTCCTACTACTTAAAAGCTTACAAATTTGGGATGCTACTTGAACTTCTCTAGCTTCAGTTTCCTCATACATAAAATGGGGATAGCAATAGTACTGACCTAAAAGATGGTTAATAAGATTAAATAAAAAATGCATATAAAGGGTTGTAAGCATTATGTCCAGCACATAGTAAGCACAGACCCTGGGGCGTTCTGCTCAAGACAACCTTCCACAGTGCAATAGCACATATGCATTCTAAACACCTAGAATTTGAGGGCACCAAAAACCAAGAGCATAGAGGGAAATGCCAAGGAGTGGGTAGCAGGGCCCCTATACAAATCCATCCGGGACTGGCACTGATATATAACCTAAAGAACATGAATTTGAGGATGAGACTGAGTTAGCCAAAGTTTACAACCACATGTCTAGTTCACATAAATTCTAGGAATGGTTTTGCCTTCCCTAAAGTGATGGAAGAAGAGTAGCCAAATGTTTTTTCCTCTCCCTATTTGAATAAGGGTTCCTCCACTTAGAAAATCTGACAACTTAATCAAGTTATTCAACCTCTCTGAGATTTAGCTTTCTCGTCTATGCAACAGGGATATCTGCTGCATAGAGATGAAAAAGACATAAAGCCTGTCTTCAAATAACATATAATTTAATAGGGGAAGATGGATGTGTAAATAACTAATACAAAATCAAACAGATTTAATTAAGAGCTATAGAAATGCAGATGAAAAAATCTATTGAAAATGTCATTCTGTGACTAGGAAGGTGAATACTAAGTCCACTTGAGTTTCGATCCACTGGCTGCTAAATTATCCCACTTTCTAATGAGAAGACACAAAGTAACTTATACAAGTGGGAGCTGTTTATTAAGCAACAGAAGGTGAATAGAATTTCAATAAGTGAAGAAAAAAATAAAAAATAAAGATGGCTGTTCTGGCCAATGAAAACCACATCAGCTAAGACATTCTTAGAAAATGTAAAATAAAACTTGCCATAATGGGATAAGTGGGGTGTCAAAATCCAACCTAGTAAAATAAAGGTAGAAATGTTATCAGATTAATGACAAAAAAATATTTTTCAATTGGTTGTCCAGTTAGGTGATGCATCATGTGGTTGGAAGGTGAGGGTCAAGGTGTCCTTGCCACTCTTGGTTTTAGGCAGTGTAGCTATTCAGTCTTCTGACTCAAAGTAGAAGAGAGCAGTGGAGATTGCCACACAGGTCACTATGCTTGGAGGTGGCTCCACTGTGTGGAAGAGGCAGGCAGAAACAGATGGGGAGAGTTATAGGGCTGGACTCTGGGAATGACACGTGTTGGAAGCACTGAAGCTTCCTCCCACTAGAAAGAAGGTTCAGCATATGCCTTCTGTCAAATCTTTGCAATGTTAAATATGTTTCGAATTTAACTGCTAAATCCTCAAATGATCATGAGTCAGTCACTTCCTACTTCCCTTCTTCCTCCCTCAGCCCAAAAAAGCTAAGACCTTTAGTTCACCCCAGGTTAAGGGGGCTGGATCCAGCTACATCAGCATTTGAATTACAGTGTGGTACCTTAACAAGTTCTACTATAATAGTTTTGCAAAGCAGAAGCCTGTGGTTTGAGGACACAGAAGCTGTAAAAAGACATGAAACTAGAAAGGAAGACTGCTCTACTAAGGTGTATGAGTGTTACTCTGTGGGCGATAAGTCAACGAAGTTTCTAGAGAGGGAAACAACTACACTGCATGTGAAGACAAAGCTGGTGACAAAATTGAGGTCATAATGAAGAGGTAAAAACTTACAGAGAATGAGATAGTATCATACCTAATATTTTCAGGTAAAAAAAATGAAGGCTTGAACTGAGATTGTGGCAGTGGGAATAACAATGCCATCATATATATATATATATATACATATATATATATATATATATATATATTTTTTTTTTTTTTTTGAGACAGAGTCTTGCTCTGTTGCCCAGGCTGGAGTGCAGTGGCGTGATCTCGGCTCACTGCAACCTCTGCCTCCCAGGTCCAAGCGATTCTCCTGCCTCAGCTTCCCAAGTAGCTGGGATTACAGGCGCATGCCACCACGCCCAGCTTTTGTGTGTGTGTGTGTGTGTGTGTGTGTGTGTGTGTGTGTGTGTGTGTGTGTTTAGTAGAGACAGGGTTTCACCATGTTGGCCAGACTGGTTTCGAACTCCTGACCTCAGGCAATCCGCCCACCTTGGCCTCCCAAAGTGCTGGGATTACAGGCTTGAGCCACTGTGCCCGGCCACAATGCCATATTACATTTTCATAATGCTTTGAACATTCTTTGATGTATAATCTTGTCATAGAACCGCACACCAACCAAGCAGATTAAGGAGAAAGGACAATGTAGATCCTTCCTTATTTTTCTCCTTCTCTTTTCCTCCTTCCCTCCCTCCTTCCCTCCCTCCTTCTTGTCTGCCTGCCTGCCTGTCTTGGTAATCCAGCATCTGAACCACCTCTCTGTTTTGGAAACATCATCCACTGTGTGATTCCAGGTAGGAGGCAGGGTGCCCCTACCACTACAGAAGCCAAAAGAGGCAAGATGCTTTCTGTCCCATCAACCTGCTGCCACTTGGCAAATCCACGGTCTTGCAACATAAATTAATACAACTATAAGCTTCTGCCCAGGAATTCTGAAAGTAGAGTGAGTAAGTGGAAGGCAAAGAGATAGTCGGAATTCACTTTTGGTGCTGTGTGTCCCCACATCCTGCAGTGGTCCCCAGTGGCAGGGGTGATACATACTACAATTGCCCCATCCTGAGAAGACTGTCACAGCATTGAAGGCTTCAGAGATGACTTGGTCTCTGCACATTTTCCAGACTGCTCTTCAAGCTTTATGTGTGTTCTTTGAGCCCCCATACCCTGCCAGGAAATCTCTTTAAGCTTAAGACAGCCCGTTTTTCTTATTATTTGCAACTGAAAACCTTGACTACAAACAAAGAAATCATATTTTCCCCGTTTGCTAACAGGACACTGAGATTCAAAAAGACTGAGAGTTGCCTGTGATCACAGGAGCATTTAGTTGGCAGCTGCACAGGGCTCTTCCCACTAAGTGCTGTCAGTTGTTTATCACTGGACTCATCAAATTCTGCATAGGAATGTGGAAAGAATTACTGCTAAAGGAAGGGTAATACCACTAATTACAATGTGTGTAAAGGGAAGCTGAATAAAATAAAAAACGTCATTAATATCAGGCAAGCTAAAACCTACAGCCTCAGGCTGCACTCCTCTCGCAAAGGAGTTGCAAATTGTAACATATTCTCTTTCATTGATTAACTTACAATGAAATCCTGCAAAATGAATCTAGGTGATGTATTCCCTTGGATAATTACATTTTATTCTTATAATATCTTGTTACCTCCTTACAAGTCATTGACTGCTATTCCCTTTTAAAAGATATTACATCTATTGAAGATATTGAAGAACAGACTGCCTGTTGTGGACTGAATGTCTTTACCTGCCTCCACCCCCCAATTTTTTTTTTTTTTTTTTTTTGATACAGCGTCTCAAAAAAAAAGACTAGAGTGCAGTGGTGTGATCTTAGCTCACTGCAACCTCCGCCTCCCAGATTCAAGCAATTCTCTCCTGCCTCAGCTTCCGGAGTAGCTGGGATTACAGGCGCCTGCCACCACGCCTGGCTAATTTTTGTATTTTTGGTAGAGATGGGTTTCACTATGTTGGCCAGGCTGGTCTTGAACCCCTGACCTCAAGTGATCTGCCTGCCTCGGCTTCCCAAAGTGCTGGGATTACAGGTGTAAACTACCGTGCCTGGCCCCACCCCCTCTTTATATGTTGAAGCCCTAACCCCAATGTGGCTGTATTTGGAGATGGGGCCTTTCAGGAAGTAATTAAGGTTAAATAAAGATATAAGGGTAGGGCGCTGATGCAATAGGTTAATTGTCCTTATAAGAAGAGATAGCAGAGAAGTCTCTGTCTTTCTTTCTTTCTTTGCCTGCTCCTAAAGGCCACATGAGGACACAGTGAAAAGGCAACTGTTTGCAAGTCAGGAAGGGAGCCCTCACCAGACATTAAATTGCCCTGAACCTTGATCTTGGACTAATAGCCTCCAGAAAAGTGAAAAAGTAAAATAAATTTCTGTTATTTAAGCCGGGGGTCCCCAAGGCCTGGGCCGTGGACTGGTACCAGTCTGTGGCCTGTTAGGAACTGGGCCACACAGCAGGAGGTGATCAGCAGGTGAACAAGCATTACTGCAGCAGCATCAGTAGATTCTCATAGAAGCATGAACCCTATTATGAACTGCACATGCAAGGGATCTAGGTTGCATGCTCCTATGGAATCTAATGTGGAACAGTTTCATCCAGAAACCATCCCTACCCCACCCCACTTGTCCATGGAAAAAACTGTCTTCCACGAAACCAGTCCCTGGTGCCAAAAAGGTTGGGGATCACTGGTTTAAGACACGCAGTCAATGGAATTTTTTTATGGTAACATAAGTAGACTAAAAATCCAAAGCTATTAAAAGCCAAAACAAAATCCAGTGTTCAATAGTTTCACTTCCATGGATATTTTCCACTTTACTGACAAATCTTGTGCGTCTGTTGATCTAAACAATTTTTTCTGTTATACACTTTGCAATAAATTAAACTTCTAGATTTTAAAATTGGGCAGCTGATACTACACTATAATGATATATATATTCTCTCTGTGACTATACTATTTAAGGTTATTATAATTTAATTTTGAAAGGAAAACTAATGCAGATGATTCGACATTTATTGAAGTGTCTACTGGTTCTTCTGGGGTTTATTTCAGTGTGACTTGTGAATCTAGTAGGAATATGACTCATAAAGAAGACAAACCTTTGACATTAATTCTTATAGTAAAATCTCCATGGTTTAAGATGATCATATTTATGATCACTTGAACATCATAAATCATGGGTTACAAGCCAAAAATGCTCCAATTTGTGGGTCAGACAGATAAAGCAAATGGGTGAAACAGGCTGGCTATAAGAATTCCTAGTATTTATCTGAACATGTTTTTCTACTGGAACTGCTGAATCTCAGTGACTAGGAGAGGGGAGACCTTCTTCTAAGAAGGCTGTTACTATTTCAGCTGTAATTGATAGTTGAGGTACAGCAATGCAGATCCAAAATTAATAGGGATTAATCTGAAAATCTGGCTGGAAATCCAGATTTTAATGACAAAATATTTTGAATTTTTAAGTGTTGAATCATTAAGACACCCAAAAGCCAAATAAATCCCCACTGAGAGCTAATTGTGGCCCATAGGTCACTAATGGATGGCTCAGAAATAGCCTTGCTGGCACAGAGTACTCCTGAATTAAAAGGTCATTCTCAACAATCCTGCATTCTGAAGATTATGACAACAACGATACCCCCAATAACCATCTAAATCTACATTTTTTATACTTTCCAAAATTACTGTCTGTGAACTTCCTCCACATTATTAAGTTCAGAATCTCCTAAAAAAAGAGCAGATGAGACATGTGCTATACATTTATTTTATATATTATATGTTGGGTAAATGTATAGTCTATTTCTGTGTGATTTTGTGTTGTGTGTTTGTGTTCACTGGAAACAGACAATGAAAATGTTCTAAAAATGTTGAGCACCCCTCATTTTTACAGCAAAAACTAAATATGGAAAAAGCAACTCAATCATTAAAGTGAGGAATTTAGGCATAAATATGAACTGAATCCTCTTCTCCTCAACAGACTATTCCTCTAACTCTCTCTACAAACACCAAACTTGCTCCAGAATTATGTATTTTCTTCAATCATTAGGGAAAAATGGGAACTAAAAATCATTTTTAAATATAGTTATGGACAAGTCAACAGTGTTAGCTAATAGTAATAGTGCATTAGTTTTCTATTGTTGCCATAACAAATTAAACCTGGTAACTTGAACTATATTTATTTAAAGTTCCATAGGTCAGAAGTCCAACATACATCTACCAGGCTAAAATCACAATGTCCACAGGCCTGTGTTTCTCCCTGGAGGCTCTAGTGGTGAATCTGTTTCCTTGCCTTTTCCAGCTGCTAGAGGATGTCTATGTTCCTGCTCATGACTCCTTATCTATTTTCAAATCCAGTAAGGTTGCATGTCTCTGACCAGTCTTCCATAGTCACATTTCCCTCTTAAGTTTCTTCTGAGGACTCATGTGATTAGATTGGGACCACCTGGATAGCCCAGGATAAGCTCCTCATTTCAAGGTCCTTAACCTTAATCATATCTGAAAAATCCCTTGTGCCACGTAAGGTAGCATATTATTCACAGATCCGGGGATTAGGATGTGAACATTTTTGGAGGGCTTTTATTCTACCTACCACAAATACCAACAATAATAACAAGTATTATGTACTGAGTGCTTATTATGTTCCAGGTATCATACTAACTACTTTACATGCGTTTTTCTTATTCTGTTATAAAAACAACATATAAGGTATGTAACATCATTCCATTTTAAAGATGAAGAAACTGAGACTAAAGACTTAGGCAAATTGTTCATCATCACAACTAGTGGATAGTAGAAGAAGAATTCAAATCTAAGAAACCTGAGTGAGTTATTATCCACAAGCTAAATGCCACAAAATGATCCTGGAGAAAAGGGGGCCAGGGAAAGATCATGATTTGATTTGGACAAACTAAAGAGATTCTATGCCATTTCCTGTCTTCTGGTTGTTGTTGTTAGTTGTTGTAGTTCACTATATTTTTGCAAATCATTTTTTAAATTCCTCAGATAACAACTTAATGGTAATGAATTTTTGAGAAAAATTCTAAAATCAGCTCTCACTAGGCCACACTGAAAATTTGCTTTCATGGAGTTCCAAGAACACCAACAAAACCTTCTGCCTTCTTTGGAATGTAATACTATATCACCTTAATACCAGGCCTGCATTGATTATTGGAAGTCTCATCAATTTAACAAACAATTTTTTGGCAAAAAAGAAAAATAACATACAACAAAGACAAAATAAAGCGTTAACACTTAAAGCTGCACATCTTAATTAGAATGTCTATAGACTGTCAGAAATGTTTCAGAAACCATAAATGTGTCTTAGAATTTTCTATAAGACTTTCTGGCTTTATCTCTTACAATTCCATTCACACTAAACTTGCTATTATACAACAACCTACTCTTCCTGCTTCTTGAAATGTCTTCTCTCACTTCTTTCTCTCTTGAAACGTCTGTTCATCCTTAAAAACCTCAATTTCAATGTCACTTAGTTGGTGATGTGTGGCCATACCCAGGTTTCAGCCAGATGACTCACTGCCTTCTCTGAGCTCCCCACAGCTCTCTGCACATTTTTTGGTTACAAATTGTACCATACTGTGCTGTAATGATTGATTTACACTATTCCCATCTATTAAATTGGACAATAACCTTACCATGTACCTATATGAAAGCTCTGGTGTAAAGAAAAGAAATGTGTGACAGCTTATGGGTTTTTCACAATCACTCACACACAGTTCCTATACCATACATTTTTACTACTCTAACTCTCTCTACTCTTGTCCTTCAACCTGATACAGTTTATCTGTACTTGGCTGAAGTGGGTTAATTAACTACATATAATACTCATCGTTTGTGGTAGTCAGTCTCTAAAATGGTCCCCTATGATATCTATCTCCTGCTAGCCATACCTTTGTGTAATCCCCTGCGGTTTAGTGTGGGCTGGACCTAGTGATTTGTTTCTAACCAATAGTTTACAGCAAAAGTAACAGGATGTCAGTTCCTGTTGGAATGCAGCTATTCCACAACCAGATTCCTGACCCACAGACACAGTAAGGAAACACTCTTCAAGCAGTCAGTGTGGCTGTGTCTCACCCCAACAGAAGCACACAGGAGAGATGAGGCTTCTGATTTGGGGGAAGAAACTCTATCTCAGGGCCCAAAACCATGACTTGTCATGAATGTGACACTGCAGAGGCACCCCGGGCTGGGGAGGAAAGAAGAGCAGCGAGGTGAGGCAATACCACCAGGAGGTTATACACCCACTGCAAGATTAGATCAGCAGCAGAATGGGAAGATGAACTCTGCTCCACGGAGCACTCAGAAGGTGATAAGGCACAAGGAAGGTCAAATTTCATCCTGGCTAACATGTCAAAGCCAACAATCAAGAAAGGAAATGAAAGGCATCTGTTGAGCTTCAAATTCAGCAATCCTCTCCTGTACAGGTGTCTGTTGCTAAGACACCATTATTATTACACTCCTGGCATGTATAATCCTTTTATTCCCCTGGGGGAGTTTTCAGCTCTCTGCTTTTCATATAAAAATCTTGAAGTGAAACAACTAATACATCCATTTGGGACAAAGGTAAATTAGGGTTTGACTAATAAGTCAAAGTAGATGAGGCTTGCTAATGAGGCGGCTCCCACCATCTCAGTCCTCAGGTGAGCTTGCAGAGAGGCAGGTTCACAGGGAAACATGCCACTGGTGCTCTAAAGACCAAACTATGGCCAGCTGGGCTGGAGGTTGTATATGGATATGACAGATGCATATGATGCTACATAAAGGCTCTGACAAGCCTAAAAGCCACTACATTGAAGCTGATGTGCTTCCCCCACTCTGACAGATTCAGAGAGCACAGACTCCTTTCCAAGCTTTTCATCTTTAAAAAGGCAATTCAGCTCCCAGAGGCTTTGAGCCTGTTCCATTTTGAGCTGACTGCTAATTGTATGCATGCACATATGTGTTTCAGAAAAGAGATAAGCACATTGCCTTGGCCTCCTCAGTAACTGTGGAGACACGTCTCACTTCTGTTCTCTGTGAGTTTTCTGAATGTGGCCTGAAGTTTTCCAAACATTAACCCTTCCTGGTAACCAGAGTACATGCTTTTCTAGAGATGCTTCCTGGATTATGTTTGCTTAGAAATAGTTTTTCATCATTAATTCTTTGAGTCCTAGGGCCTGGTATTTTAATTTGCTTTTGTGATCATGTTTATATTTTCAAATTACTTAATAAGTAACATTGTAATAATAGATAATGAACCACAGGAGATGAATGAGGCATCATTTAGCTTTAGGGGGCATACTTTACATTTTAAAACCTAAAGTTGTCTGATTTTCATGTTTTATAAAAAGGCTGATATATGCCACAATTTCATGATAGTTAGCAATGCTGATTTCGGAAAAGAAAATTTGAAATGGTTGTTCACAAAAATGCAAAAGTCATTTCCAATAATGATGGCAACTAGTGGCCAGATGGTAGGATTGTCTGATTGTTGACTGTGGCTCTTTCTAAAATAAATTCACACAGAAGCAGCCAGGCTCACAAAATCTGTCCTGCTTGAGAATGGCCCAGACCTGCTGATTGTTTAGAGGTGCTATTCTTTACCCCAGGAAGATTAGTATTGTGAAACCCTGAATGTTTCCATTCAGTCCCTGGGTATCACAGTCTAACATTCATTCTGGAAATTCTTCCTAGGAAGTACAACAAGTCCTCCAAAGGAAGGAATTTTCCAACTTCAGGAGTAACCGTTACTTAGTTACATCAAGGTTTTTAAGCCCCTATTCACAGGTACAGAAGAAGTACAGTCGAATAAACAATAACACATTGAGTCCATTGCTCCAACAAAGCTATCTCATGTAAGTTTACAACTCAGTTTAAAATTAACCAGAGAAAAGTGCCCAGTTGAAAGGGTCCCAGTGAGGAATAAGACATTTCCTCAACATAAGAACTTGTCTAACCATAAGAGTCACAATAAAAACAGCTAGTGTTCATTAAACATTTCTTTGCAGTAAGCATTTTACTAAAGGAAAAGTGTACAAGGCACTTTACAACTAAAATAACTTTGTTTAATGTTTTTGTGAAAGCTGATATGCATATTTCCACTTCTGGCTCTTTGTCATCGTCCTTCTCAATCTGTGCTTCTTGTGGCCCTATCTACTCTGTCATTGTCCCCAGTATTCTTACTTCCTTTACCATTTATATACCAGTAGTTATTATGGTACATGCACACACGATAAATTATCTGTTTTGTTCTGTACTTGTGATTTTGATAAATCCATTGAAAGCTATTTTTAAATAGCTGATATGAAGGTATTGTTTGTCCATACAATAAATTTTTGCTGCAATACAAATTTTGGGGGAAGAAGAATAAAAACAATAACATTGCTGCCTTTTCAATATATCATTTCTTTAAATCCATCAAAGAAATTACCTTTCTGGCATTATTTTAAATAAATTAAACACACAGAGCAATGTTTGAGAATGGGGCATGCATGGGTTACAACTGACTTAAAATCTTTGCTTTAGTTGCTCAGCAGTAAATTCTTTTCTGTAACCTTTTGCACCCAAAAATAGTATCCAAGACTCTTTTAAGGCTAGAAAATCAATAGTGATGAGGAAAAGTGAAGAAACTATCATCATAAAATTCACCACTCTTTCTTCATAATTAGCAAATTAAACAAGACTGACAAACAGGACACTAGTGATAAGTTCTTTAAATAAAAATATTTAACTCATTTAATATTTCACTGGAGAGAGAAAGAAAAGAGAGAGAGAGAGTGTGCGGATGTGCATGCATCTGTGTGGTATATGAGGTATGACTCAAAACTGAATTTTTCCTCAAATTACCAGCCGTTTATTCCACTACCATTAATTGAGATTCTTCACACATTGTCTTATGAGACCACATTTAAAAGATTTGAAATTCTTTTTTTTAAATTACACTTTAAGTTCTGGGATACATGTGCAGAACGTGCAGGTTGTCACATAGGTATACACGTGCCATGGTGGTTTGCTGCACCCATCAACCCGTCATCTACATTAGGTATTTCTCCTAATGCTATCCCTCCCCTAGCTCCCTACCCCCTAACAGGCCCTGGTGTGTGATGTTCCCCTCCCTGTGTCTATGTTTTCTCATTGTTCAACACTCACTTATGAATGAGAACATGCAGTGTTTGGTTTTCTGTTCCTGTGTTAGTTTGCTGAGAATGATGGTTTCCAGCTTCACCCATGTCCCTGCAAAGGACAGGAACACATCCTTTTTTATGGCTGCATAGTATTCCATGATGTATATGTGCCACATTTTCTTTATCCAGTCTATCATTGATGGACATTTGGGTTGGTTCCAAGTCTTTGCTATTGTGCATAGTGCTGCAATAAACATGCGTGTGCATGTGTCTTTATAGTAGAATGATTTATAATCCTTTGGGTATATACCCAAAAATGGGATTGCTGTGCCAAACGGTATTTCTGGTTCTAGATCCTTGAGGAATCACCACACTGTCTTCCACAATGGTTGAACTAATTTACACTCCCATCAACAGTGTAAAAGTGTTCTTATTTCTCCACATCCTCTCCACCATCTGTTGTTTCCTGACTTTTTAATGATCACCATTCTAACTGGTGTGAGATGGTATCTCATCATTGTCTCAGCCCAAAATCTCTTTTAAGCTGATAAGGAACTTCAGCAAAGTCTCAGGATACAAAATCAATGTGCAAAAATCAAAAGCATCCCTATATACCAAAAATAGACAAACAGAGAGCCAAATCATGAGTGAACTCCCATTCACAATTGCTACAAAGAGAATAAAATACCTAGGAATACAACTTACAAGGGATGTGAAGGACCTCTTCAAGGAAAACTATAAACCACTGCTTAAGGAAATAAGAGGACACAACAAATGGAAAAACATTCCATGCTCATGGATAGGAAGAATCAATATCATGAAAATGGCCATACTGCCCAAAATAATTTATAGATTCAATGCTATCTCCATCAAGCTACCATTGACTTTCTTCACAGAATTAGAAAAAACTAGTTTAAATTTCATATGGAACCAAAAAAGAGCCCACATAGCCCACATAACCAAGACAATCCTAAGCAAAAAGGGATCACCAGGTCAGGAGATCGAGACCATCCTGGCTAACATGGTGAAACCCTGTCTCTACTAAAAATACAAAAAATTAGCTGGGTGAGGTGGCAGGCACCTGTAGTCCCAGCTACTCGGGAGTCTGAGGCAGGAGAATATTGTGAACCCTGGGGGGTGGAGCCTGCAGTGAGCCAAGATCGCACCACTGCACTCCAGCCTGGGCGACAGAGCAAGACTCTGTCTCAAAAAAAAAAGAAAAGAAAAGAAAAGAAAAAGAACAAAGTTGGAGGCATCACACTACCTGATTTCAAACTATACTACAAGGCTACAGTAACCAAAACAGCATGATACTGGTACCAAAACAGATATATAGACCAATAGAACAGAACACAGGCCTCAGAAATAACACCACACATCTATAAACAGCTGATCTTTGACAGACCTGACAAAAACAAGCAATGGGGAAAGAATTCCCTATTTAATAAATGGTTTTGGGAAAACTGGCTAGCCATATGCAGAAAACTGAAACTGGACCCCTTCCTTACACCTGATACAAAAAGTAAGATGGATTAAAGACTTAAACTTAAGACCTAAAACCATAAAATCCCTAGAAGAAAACCTAGGCAATACCATTCAGGACATAGGCATGGGCAAAGACTTCATGACTAAAACACCAAAAGCAATGGTAACAAAAGCCAAAATTGACAAATGGGGTCTAATTAAACTAAAGAGCTTCTGCACAGTGAAAGAAACTATCATCAAAGTGAACAGGCAACCTACAGAATGGGAGAAAATTTATGCAATCCATCCATCTGATAAAAAAGTAATATCTAGAATCTTCAAGGAACTTAAACAAATTTAGAGTGAATAAAAGCAAACAACTCCATCAAAAAGTGGGCAAAAGGGCCGGGCGCGGTGGCTCACGCCTGTAATCCCAGCACTTTGGGAGGCCGAGGCGGGCGGATCACGAGGTCAGGAGATCGAGACCATCCTGGCTAACACGGTGAAACCCCGTCTCTACTAAAAATACAAAAAATTAGCCGGGCGTGGTGGCGGGCGCCTGTAGTCCCAGCTACTCGGGAGGCTGAGGCAGGAGAATGGCGTGAACCCGGGAGGCGGAGCTTGCAGTGAGCCGAGATCACGCCACTGCACTCCAGCCTGGGCGACAGAGCGAGACTCCGTCTCAAAAAAAAAAAAAAAAAAAAAAAAAAAAAAAAAAAAAAAAAAGTGGGCAAAGGATATGAATGGACACTTCTCAACAGAAGACATTCATGTGGCCAAGAAACATATGAAACAAAGCTCATCATCTCTGGTCATTAGTGATAACTTTTTAAAAAAATTCAACATCAACCATGTTAGAGAAAAAGAATTGACCACAAAAAGATAATAAAATATAAGCACTAGGCATATTCAATGCTATAAAAAGTTAAGTACTTTCAGAAGTGAAACTCCTTGAGGAACACCAGAGGAGCCCCCTTTTTTTTAAACAACAAAAACTCAAGTATCTAGTAGAACTCCTTGTGCTTAGACACTTTATAAACCTCCTATGATATGTGACACGGACCAAAGCCAGCATCAGAAGGCCCTGGGATAACAGAAGCAGTAAAAATCAGTAGAAAGTATATGAAGCATGCACCAGGATAGTGTAATTTGAGGGGCCCTAAGAAATTTTCTCTGCTGCCTCTGCTGAGGCCTGTAATTTTATCTTTGGAGAATCATTCACCTGGGTTAAGCTAAAATCCGGGTTGTGATAGAAGAAAGGAGACAGAAGAACTTAGTGGTGAGTGGGACTTAAAACAGGGTCCTTTTTGTGGCCAAAGGACAATAAAAGGACACTGGGGACCACAAGAAGTAAGAGAAGGTATCCCTATACAGGGCCTAAAGGAAATTCAAAGGGGAACAGGGAAAGTTAAAAGGAAAATATGCATCTTACAATTTTAATTGGGTGACTCTAAAGCAGGATTTCCCAACCTTGGGACTATTGACATTTTGGGCCATGTAAATCTTTTTGGAGGATGAGGACCTAGCGTCCTGTGCCAGATATCTTGTAAAGGATGAAGATTAATCACTCATCTGAAAGGTAACCAGAGAAAAATTCCTATTGATGGGGTCCCAAGGAAATAAAACATTTCCTTAAGCAGATAGCTAGCCTAATAATATTACAGGATGTTTAGTTGCATCCCTGGCCTCTACCTACCAGATCCCAGTAGTAACCGCTTCCCACATAGGTGTATAACCAAAAATATCTCCAGATATTTTCAAGTATCCTTTGTCAGGTGGGAATGCACAATTGACAACCACTACCCTAAAGGATCAATTTAATCCCTAGGCTGGGGCAAGAGAATTTTCCATCCCTTCTACCCATCCATCCTTCCCATTCTCCTATTCCCACGCTAAAGAACTACACAACATAGAGCTCATCAACACAAAAGAAGAATCAGAATTCCTTTTTCGTTGTAGTAGAGAGCAGAGAGAAATGTGAGGAAGATCTGAAATGAGTGTCTCTTCACTCAGATCTTTACTCAAAATTCTTGATTCTGTTATAGGTAGTTAGACAGGCATGAGTGGGGCAGGAGAGGGTTCTCCTCCACTCACCAGGAATGTTAGGTGATGGTTTGGCAATTATCACATTGCTTCTTTAAAAGTGATGAATTGGCAGCCAGCACTAGGGAAAGGCCATTTCCTGAGGGTCCACACGTGTCTCACTAAAGCGTTAACTGAATGCAGATGCCAGGGAGAAGCAACTTCCCTGGCATGTGCATTAAGAGACAAAATGACATAGTATGACTTTCCAGGGGCATTCCAGTGGAAAAGGGAAGAAAGCCTCAGATGAGCATGCATACAACTTCCTAAATACACTGTGCATGCTCACTTCCCAAGCGTAAGGAGGGCACTGCACATGCAGGCAGCCCGTCCTAAGGGAAGAATCATGGGAAAGGGGGGCAAGATGTTGGAGGTGGGCCAGCTTATACAGTCCTAGGATCAAGGTTAAACACAGCACTTGTCCTTTGGGTCACCCATCTGGGACTCTTCTTGCAAGTGTACTTTCTTTCTTGCACTAAAACTTTTTAATAAACTTCCACTCCTGCTCTGAAACTTGCCTCAGTCTCTTTTTCTGCCTTATGCCCCTCAGTCCTCAGTTGAATTCTTTCTTCTGAGGAGGTAATCAGTGAGGTTGTTGCAGACCTGTATGGATTCACCACCGGTAACTCGAATGTCTTCCACCAGTAACACAGTGACATGTGACTCAGATATTTGCCACTGGTAACAATTCCATCTTTGTTTCTAGAGATGTTTCATGCTTTTTCCATTACTCAAGGCCAGTTCCAAGAAGAGATTCCCAGTAAAACTCAAGAAGATCTACCCAATTTAATTAATGCTTACGTGAGTGAACCAAAAAAAGCCATTCGTCCATATAAGTAATCAAGAAACTTTGTTATGCATAAACGAAATAGGTTACTTTTGCAGAGATCCTGAAGAATGGGCCTCAAGCATCTTGGCTCATGTTTTCTCTTCCATTCTCTTCCCTTTTCTCTTCCCTTTTCCATTTCTTTCCTTCTCTTCCCTTCCATATTTTTCTCTTCTCTATTTCCCTCTCTCTGTTCTCCCTTCCCCCTTCCTTTCCTTTATCTTTTCTCCCTCCCTCCTGCTCCTCTCTCTCTCTGTCTTTCTTCCCTTGTGATACCCAGTATTTTTTCTATAGGAACACGAAACGATGTAAAGAGAGAAATTATGAAGCATTAATTAGAAAAAATAATAACACCTTCACTGAAAGGAAAATTATATTGAGTTTAGAAGAGCAAAAACAAATGCATCATTTGTGCAAATAGTGCAACTGAGTCATTTCCACAACTTTGGAATAGAGTCAGAGGCCCAGAAAATGGTGATTCATGTTTATTCCACTAACTTCTGATTTAGGGTCATTATTATAAGATCTGCAGGGTAAAAATTTCTCTTGGAATTGAAGCTAATTAACTGAAATAACCTATAAAGACAGTAGTTTAAATAATGAACATAATGTATTGAATAGTGTGTTTCTACATAAAATATGAATCATTTCCCTTTACTTTTGTATGACTGCAAATTAGACAAACAGTGAATAGTATAAGAGTTATAATAAAGAGGTTCATATTCCAGCCCCCTTTGCTTCTCACTAGATGTTTAACTATGGATAAAGCAATCTCTCTGAGCCTCAGTTTCTTCATTTGTGAAACTTAAGGGATTTAACCAGATTATCTTTAATAATTCTTCCATCTACAAAATTTTATGAACATGAGGAAAATCTAACTCAAATCATCTGAAACTGAAAGAAAAAATATGCAATTTGACCAACTTGCATATGTAATTTGTATGCCAGAGTTACTAGGTTAAACAAATAAAGCAGAAAAAGGCTTCTTTATTGATCAAAGCTCTTGATTATCAAGTAATGTGTATCGCTCTTGGAATCTTCTTTAAATTAGAATGTCTATGATTAATTTCCACATGGGATAAGCAACTTTGAGAGTCTGCTGGGAGTATCTGTTGTTCTGTTAGCAGGGGGCTCATTAACAGGAAAGAAGGGCAGGGATACAGAAGCAAAACAAACATGGAATTCCATGAGCTCGGACACAAACATCAGGGACAGGCTCAGCAGTGATGGTTTGACATTCATTCTGGAACGTCTCCTACTACAAGTATGTGGGTGTCTGTTACTAAAATTTAGAAAAAAATAAATCTCAATATTTTATAAGATAAATAAAGTCCTACTCTGGTCTTAACGGAGCTCTCAAAAAGGAACAGGATAGAAGCCTTTGGTCACAAGGCAAAGTCCCATTAGGGGAGTAATTTCTTTAAGACTTGTGTACAGACCCTAATATCAAAGTGTGGGGGAGCCAATCCCAGGACATAAAATGAAAACATGTATTTCCTTTACAGAAACCTGGAATATGTGTTGACCTTCTACGGCCTAACATTAAAAAAAAAATAAGCTTTGGCAATATTCACCTGACTCTGGACTAAAAATAAAATCGACATATTCTCTAAAAAAAATCCAAGTTTTGTGTTCATAGACCTAGTCATAATAGAGAGAAAATTTAAGGGCAAGAAAGTTTCTCCTCTTTAAGTGGTAGCATAGAAATAGTGGTGTTAGTTGAAAATGCTAGTGCCTCATTAAAGAAATACATTTTATCATCTGCCAGATTCTGAGATTCTTGGCTCTGGTTTCTTAGGCATAAAAAAATCATAGTCTGAATAGCATTTCTTAAAATGATTTTCTACTTCCTTCCCATTCTTACAAAGGAATAGTTCTCAATTATGTCATTAGATACTTTGAAATGGTAAGGGAAAATTCCTCCCAAGTAGTCAAAAACAAACATTAATTTGTAGGATTTTATTTGGAAGGAAAGTGCACTGGGAGAGGTGAAGCCAAAGCAGAAGACTCTCTGTAAATGTATGAAAGCTAAACTATTCCTTGGATTTATATCCAACAGACTCAGAATGGAAATGAATCTCTTAAAAATATCCTGCCCTGCAGAAATACTCCTTACTCAACAGTAGGCCAAATTATGTCCCATGTCCTTTCACTTAAAATTTCTAACACTACTTTAAGAATATAACAAAAACAAAGAGAATCATTAGGAAATATAAAAATGCACACAGCTTTTCAAGTCTATAATACCAAAGAATCAGTGGGCTCCCCTGGAATTGCTAGCACTCATTTTTAATAAGCACACCTTGAAATATATGCATTCTAAGATGCAGCAGTTTAATCTTAGTTTTCTTGTTAAAGATGAAATGGAAATTCAGATTTATTGGTATTATCAATAGTATAGTAAATGATATATTCATTTTATTTATTATAATTTGTTCTTTTATATTCTTTTTATGCTGAAAAGCATCTCTGTAGTCCGACGTCAAGAAATTCTTCCACTCAATGTACTTAAATTTTGTCTAAAAAAAATGAAGAATTGTTTCCATAATTAGGAAATGTTTAGGATGAACTGACAAAAAAGATAGGAATTTGTAAATCCATCAGCATTTTTATATTAAATATCTTCTACCTCCAGGATATCTTCAGTTATTTTCCATAAATTGGGAAGTCACTTCTCATTATTTTTGAAAGCCATCATTTTGTTTTTATAAATACTATATTTGAATTTAGAAGAAGATCCTTCCCTGTGATAAGGCTATCAATTAGCAGACAGTATGGACACTATAATGAAGACTTAGAAGCAGACAACTAAAACAAAGACAAAGTGATACTTCTATTATAGATTCATATTTTTACTAGGGAGGATTATGGAGTCTCTTTCCCTGAAAACATCTAGGTTTTGTTTATACATGCACCTGATAAAGATCATAAAGTTGGAGGTAGAGAAATAGGTGACAAGAATAACCTTTTTGGGCGCTCTCCAGTTTTATGATTCTACCTGTTTTTCTAAAATATGTTACTTTTGTTTCTTCTATTTAAAAATATAGAGATGAAAAGAAATGTTCTGTTTCACACCCACATTTCCTCAAATCCTACAGTACTCAAGCTACTCTTCTAGCACTATGTTTTGTTTTGTTTTGTTTTGTTTTCATATTCTACAGGTAGAAAGCTATAGAATAAAAGGAATATGCTGTATTACCCCAAGCCAGGACCAACTTCAGACATTACTAACACAATATCCCTAACAAGACTTTAGATGATACTAAAAGAGTGGTATTTCATACAACAAAAATATAGAAAACTTCTTTGATGTAGTTCTCAATTGTACTTCTCAGACATGTGAAGAAGCTCAATTATATTTAATAGTCCCATGTCCTAGAACTCTAAAAATCTATCTCTGAAAAAAATCACATTATTTATGTTATTATTTTTCTATTCAAAAATCTATCATCATATATCATTTAGGGACTGTTTCTCAGATTGACCATAGTATTTCACACAAATTTTGAGCATAAATACTAAGCATAAATGTAGCATATACTCATTTTTTAGGGTTTTTATCTTCCAAATTGGAGTATATATTTATCCAGAGCAAGCAGGTGTTTTTTTCTTTAGAACAGATTAAGAAATAACTACCAAATTAAGAAGATATGATTTTGCTAATGTTTTGTTGTATTTATGGTATACTTATCAAAAAAATGAGAGTCAAAGAAATTTTTAAAAGTAAACTTAAGACATAAAAAGATTTTATTTCACAAATAGCCACCGTTTACCTGTACATGAATAATCGTCAATTCTGATGTATCCAGTTTTGCAGATGCACATAAAAGAACCCGGGGTGTTGACACACATTGTATTTTCACGACAGTAATGGCGCCCTTCAGCACACTCATCGATGTCTGTGAAGAAAAACAGGACAAAGAGGTCAACAGTGGGCAATATTCTGGAGCTCCTATATAATTTTCTTTGGTAGGGAGAGGGAAGTATTTACTAAATGAATTGCATTTCAGAAAAGCATTCATGATATCTCCTTTGCTAGGAGTGTTTAATGTTCAAATGACAAAAATCATGAGTTTTTTTCCAACAGCTCTTCTTGGAGTTTTGAAGAAGTCTGTCTATTTTAACTTCCATCATCTAAATATCTTTTGAAATTTTCAGCGCATTCATCTGCCTATGCTTGACAAAACGAATCAGAATGCAAAGACTGGGCTGCCTTAGTATCCTGCAATCTTCAATCACAGAGCCTGCCACATATCATTGTTTGATTCACCAGCTATTCTGTACAGTTGAGCAGACCCTGAAAGAGGAAAATAAAGTGTTCGATATAAACCAGAATTGTAACAACTTCACTTAAAGATATGAAGCCAATTGCACGAGCTTATTAGAGATAAAAGTAGACATATAGCTATCCCAGTAAGTATCTAAATACAGATAAAGTTACAATAGAGACCTGATATAGATGAGAAGTTACAAAATAGTAAAATAAGATATTATATTAAAGATCTTACATGGTAATTCATACACTGAGTTTTGAGTATGTATAATGACTTCTGGATGCTAACCCATAAGAAGCACTGCTACTCATTGTGAAGAATGTGAATTTTCACATTCACATTTCACAATGAAACTGTCCTCATTTAATAGCATCTCTCTGCATAGAACATAAATCATCTTACAAGTATTTAAGGACCTTAATGCATTGGTCAGACAAGGAATTTCCCATCCAGAAGTCTGCATTCTCATATCCTTCTAATGATTCCACAAAGTAGCACTGAATTCATTTATACTGTTAAGAGAAATGGATCAACTATAAGAGATAGCTAGGTGATACACCACTACAGGGGCCACGTCATTTGTGTAAGCCCAATTATGTTCCCAGCCCTGAGAATGTCAAAAGAAATAATTGACATAATCTCAGGAATCTATATTTTAGAACTGTAGGGTTCTTATCATTCATCTGAGCTAACTATT
This sequence comes from Pan troglodytes, assembly GCF_028858775.2. Lineage (NCBI taxonomy): Eukaryota > Metazoa > Chordata > Mammalia > Primates > Hominidae > Pan > Pan troglodytes. The sequence continues at coordinate 51,196,759 of NC_072408.2, read as the reverse complement.
TATTTTATAGAGGGACAAAACTGAGTCCTAGAGAAACTCAATTTTCTATTCAATTCCATGGACAGCATAATAAATTCCAAACCTCTTATCTGAGCCTACAACATGTTTCCTGGTTTGGTCTTTACTTTTCCAATTTCACATCTGATGACCTCACTCCCTTCTCCCCTCTCAGTGTTCTGGCCACATAGTTTCTAACCTACCTGCTCTTTCTTACCTATCATCCTTTATACATACTGTTCTCTCTACTTATAACTGCTATACCTTCTCTCCCTGACACCATCCCAGTGGATCTTGTTTACCGGTAGATTAATCCCTCAAGAATCTATTTAAATGTCCCTCCTACAAAAACTTCCCTAATGAACTAAAATACTCCCAACACAGTGCTACCTCAGGACTTTGTAAATGTTTCCATTATAGATGCATCAATTGTATTTTTACTAATTTTTATAAGTTTCTTTCTCCCAAACAAACCACATATTCCTCAATGGTATAAATTATCTATTAGTGTTTCTTAACTTTGTCCATCATATTCATCTGGGATGTTAAAAAACAAAAACAAAAAAACACTAGTTCTTGGGCCAATTGCCAAAAACCCATTCCAAATTCTAATTTACTTGTTTGTGGGGGAACACATGCAATGATTTTTTTAAAAAATCTTCTCCATGATGAGTGTAATACACAGGTCAGAAAAAAAAAAAACTCTGTAAAGGGACAGATAGTAAATTTTCTAGACTTTGGAAGTCATGGGTAACACATAAATTAATGAACTTGGCAGTGTTGGAATAAAAGTTCATTTACAAAAATGGATGGTGAGCCAGCCAGATTCGGCTCAGCTCACAGGTCATAAGTTGATGACTTCTGACGTAAGGCATAACCAAGTTTAACAATCACCACTAAGTAGGGTGACGATTCAAGATGTTTACCAGAGGAGCCTGGTACTCATCTCCTCGACAGACAAGGATCATAACAGCGAGTAGATAGCCACATGTCCAATTGAGTTTCTAACAGATAACTCTGAAATTCAGCAGGAAAGTGTCAGAGAACCTCTGAGGCATGGGAGAGAGAAGTGAGGCAGTTGGCCCAAGCAAGATCAGCTCAAAGCCAGGAGGAGCTATCTATTGTGAGGAAAAGGTAAGTGAAAGAACTGCAGAGGTCCACATTCCTACCACAGACTCATATAATCTTAGCCACAAAAGAGACCCTGGGCCCTCACAGGCCCTGAGCCTAGCATAGGAAACTGCCTAGAATCCATAGGATGGCATTGTTCCAGAAAGGGAGTTCACATAGGGTCCTACAAACCCTCCTGAGACCAAAGCAACTACAGCATGGTGCAGTTTTGAGAGGCCATCCCTCAAAAGACAACATCCTGTCCTGAGGCCCAAAAGCCCCTGCTTTTCTACATCCCTGGAGCACCATGGCATCCCTTTACATCCATCCAGAGGGCTATGCTGCCATAATACCAGCTGGACCCATCAGTGCAAGCGGGTCCCCAGCACTCTAGTCCACACAATGTCCTACACACTGGGGAATAGATGATGCAACACACTGAGGAAGCAACCCCTGGGACAAAGGAAGCCAAAGCGTACCCTCCCTAGAAACTGAGAGCCGCCTGCCCAGGGTCACTGCCAATGACAACGATCCTGCCCTCTCCAGCAGCAGGGCTACCATGTACCCATACTTGCCTTTAGGAGACCTCAGGACTGGCCATGTGCCCTCCTGGGGGCTGAGGATAGGCTTGTCCCACCCAATGCCCCTGCCATCAGCACCCAAATGCTTTATCCAGGGACCTGAGGATTGATCCATCCTACCTACCACAGCCAGGGCCCAGGTGCACCATCATGGTGCTTGAGAGACCTGTCTCTCCTGCTGCCACCACTGCTGGTGCCCACGTGCACTATCACAAATCTGGACATCATCCCACACTGCCCACTTATGCTGGCCAGGAGCCTGGGTATAGGCCCGCCATGCCTGCTGCCACTGGAATCACGCACACTATCCAGGGACATTAAGGACAGGCCTACTCCACCCACCATCAGTACTCACATGTACCTCTTAGGGAACCCAGAAACCAGCATGCCGAACCCACTGCCACCACCATTAGTACCTGGGCATGTGGCTCAGAGACCTGAGGGTTGGAAAACTGCCACTAGTGCCACCATCAGTGTCACAAATGCTGTCTGAGTGATCAAGGACCCACTTAGTTGGCCCACGACTGCAACTACCAGAACCTGAGCACACCGCCCAGAGGCCAAAGAACAGGACCACCCATATCTGCCATTGCTGGTCCCCATGAATGCCACTGAGGGCCCAAGGAGTAGCCACACCCAGCCCACCAATGCACCACTGGTGCCCAGGGACCAGCCCACCTAGGATTCCCATTCCCAGCAAAGCATCACCAAAGCCTCCACTAACAATCACAGCTTAAGTCACTGAGGAACTCATAGACACCAATGATACTAATTATAGCCCGATAAATCATACAGACTACAATATTGTGCCTACCCAGAATCAAAGCAAAAGCATCTTACTAAACCAACAATATGGACACATCTATAGAAAAAAGTCTTTCCCTACTAAAGCCAAACCATAAAATTGGAAGGAGAGGCTGTTACACCACATGCACAGATATCAACATAAAGACATAAGAAACATGAAAAAACAAAGAAACATGACATCTCCAAAGGAACATCATAATTATCAAGTAACAGATCCCAACATAAAGGAAATCTATAAAATGTCTAAAAAGGAATTCAAAAGAAAGACATTAGAGAAACTCAGTGAAATACAAGCGAACACAGATAAACAATACAAAGAAATCAGGGAAACAAGTCATTATCTGAATAAGAAATTCAACAGAGATAGATGCCACAAAAAGAAAAAACCAGAAATCCTAGAAGGGAATAACTGAATGAATAAAATAAAAAATATAATAGCTTCAACAATAGACTAGATCAAGGAGAAGAAGAAAGAATTTCTGAACTTAAAGACAGGGCTTTTGAAATAACTCAGTCAGACCAAAAATCAAAAGACATAAAACAGAATAAGAAGAATAAAATGAAATGAAGAAAGCCTAGGTGTCCTATAGGAAACTATATAGTAACTAAAATTTGAATTTTGGGAGTTCCAGAAGGAGAAGAGATGAACAAATGCATCAAAAACTTATTTAACAAACAACAGCTGAAAGATTCCCAACTCTAAACATCCAGATACATGAAGCTCAAAGATTCCCAGATAGCTGTAATTCAACAAGGTCTTATTCAAGGCACGTTATAGTAAAACTGTCAAAAGTCAAAGACAAACAGCAAGAACAAAGCATCAAGTCACATATAAAAGAATCCCTATCAGACTACCTTGATTTATCAGCAGAAAATTAGAGGCCTGGAGAGAAGGGAGTGATGTATTCAAAGTGCTGAAAGAGAAAAACAACAACAACTGGTAGCCAAGAATACTATACCCAGAAAAGCTATCCCTCAAAAATGAAGGGTAAAGAAATTCTTTCTCAGATGAGAAAATAATGAAATAATTCATTGTCGTTATACCAGCCCTATAAAAAATGTTTAAGGTAATCCTATATCTGAAAGTGAAAGAAAGATATCTACCATCATGAAAACACAAGAAAGTATAAAACTCACTGGTAGAGCAGATATACAAATAAGAAAGAGAAAGGAGTCAAATATTATCACTATAAAAAAAACCATCAAATTGTAAAGTAAACAACAGAAGAGGAAGAAAGAATATGTAAAACAATCAGAAAATAATTAACAATATGACAGAAATCCCCACCTATTAATAAAAACCTTGAAAGTAAATGGCTTAAATTCATCAATTAAAAGTTATAAAACAGCTGAATGTATTAAAAAACAAGATGCAAGTACAAGAAACCTATTTCATCTATAAAGATATACATAGACTAAAAGAGAAGGGACGAAAAAAAATCCATGCAAATGAAAACCAAAAGTGTGAAGGAGTAGCTATGTTTATATCAGAAATTGACTTCAAGTTAAAAAACATAAAAAGGGCCAAAGTAGGTCAATATAGATGACAAAGGAATCAATTCAGTAAGAAGATACAACAATTGTAATTGTATACGCACCTAACACAAGAGCACCCAGTTATATAAAGAAAATACTATTATAGCTAAAGAGACAGACCCCAATATAATAATAGCTGTGAACTTCAACACCCTCGTTTTAGCACTGGGCAGGTCATATAGACAGAAAATCAACAAAGAAAGATCAGACTTAACCTGCACTACATACTACATGGAGTTAACATTTACAGAAAATTTTACCCAATAGTTGCAGAATAAATATTCCTCTACTAATACATGGAAAGTTCTCCAGGATGGAACACGTTAGGCCACAAAACAGGTCTCCAAAAGTTTTAAAAATTGAAACCATATCAAGTGTCTGCTCAGAACACAATGGAATTAAACTAGAAATCAATAACAACAGAAATTCTGGAATTGTACAAATACATGGAAATTAAGCAACATGTTCCTGAGCAACCACTGGGCCAATATAGAAATTATGAAGACAATAAAAAGTTCTCTCTAAGCAAATGAAAATGAAAGCACAACACAGCAAAACCTAAAGGATACTGTAAAACAGCACTGAGGGAAATTTATAGTAATAAATGCCTACATCAAAAAGTAGAAATATTTCAAATAAACAATACAGCAATGCACCTCAAGGAACTGCAAAAGTGAGAACAAACCAAACCCAAATTAGTAGAAGAAAAGAAATGACAAAGATCAGACCAGAAATAAAACAGAGACTATCAGACAATACAAAGAATTAACAAAATGAAATGTTGGCTTTTTAAAAAGATAAAATAAATTGTTACACAGAATAACAAAGAATAAAAGAGAGAAGACCAGATAAACAAAAATGGGGCCCATGTAACTGATACCACAGAAATAGAAAGGATCATAAAAGACTATTATGAATTGCTGCATGTTAATAAATTTAAAAACTTAGAGGAAATGGATAAATTCCTGGACACATACAACCTACCAAGACTGAACTAGAAAGAAATAAAAAACCTGAACAGATCAATAGCAAGTAACAAGACTGGATCGGGAATAAAAAGTCTCCCAACAGAGAAAATCCAAAGACAAAATGGCTTTACTGCTTAATTAGACCCAGACCCTCTGAAAGCCATAGCAGGAGTCCCCTGGGCTTAAGCTTGTGAGCTAGAGAGGGTCCCATCAACAAGTCCATGCGCACAAAGATATGAACAATTTACCCATGGGGATGAAAGAGCCAATTATAAGAAACAATTCAGTGAAAACACCCTGGTTATCAGAGAGAGGAATTATTTTGATCACACTGTGGCATTTCCTCAAACAAAAGTGGTTCCTAGTGAGAGATGATAGTTCCTGGTACAGATAGGAAAGCAGCTTCAGTGTCTAGAACAGGACAGTGAGTCCCAGCTGGAGCAAACATTAATTACATTAGGCAACATAACTCTCTCCAAAGACAAAACAATATCCCATAGAACAGGAGTCCCCAACCCCGGGATGGCGAACCAGTACCAGTCCCTGATTTGCTAGGAAGTGGGCCGCACAGCAGGAAGTGAGCGGCAGGTGAGTACTACTGCCTGAGCTCCTTCTCCTGTCAGAGCAGAGGTGGCATTAGATTCTTATAGGAGTGCAACCCCTATTGTGAACTGTTCATGCGAGGGATCTAGGTTGTGTGCTCCTTATAAGAATCTGACTAATGCCTGATGATCTGAGGTATAACCGTTTCATCCCGAAACCATCCCCAGAGCCCTCACCCCTGGTTCCGTGGAAAAATTGTGTTCCACAAAACCAGTCCCTGGAGGCAAAAAGATTGGGGACTACTACCATAGACATAGCCTACCCCAGCAGAAGTAGCTATCAAACCTTGTTAATTGAACTCATAAGTATGTGTGAAATACCTCAGATATCTCCCAAGAATACTTAAGAGATGGGAACTTTGATGGCACTAAAGTTCTGTGAGAGAGGTGGGGAAAAGAGCCAGTGAATTAGAATTATTTCTGTTAATGTGACCCTATTTACAGCCACAATGGTGGATAATTTGATTTATAAACATAAATGGAGATGATTGTGCAAGAGTAAATTGGCCTTCTAAAAACTGTCTCTCAATGTTCAGTGTTGGGTCTACATCCCAGAGGCTTAGGAGACAGCGACTTCTCCAATCTTCTTTTATAGATGTTTCCCTTTTAAGCTATCATAGGGTCAGAGAAAACTCCATGTAGGATCATAAAGCAAAAACAAAAAGACTATTGAATATGAAACCTTTTACAAACTCAATGATTTGGATCTCATAGACATACAAGATTCATGACCAAGAGATCTAAAGTGTCAGCCTATTACTTGGAGTAGTGTTGTGAGACAGAGCGAAGTAAAAATAGCAAAAAATACCACCATAACTCTGTAGATCTAATTGCCGCTTGCCTTTTTTGATTTCTCATGCCCTGTCTTCAGAGGAAGAACTCCCCAAAGAGTTGTGTTTATGTACTGAAATTGCAAAGTTACATAAAAGTCATTTCCATTTACATGTACGGATATTTACAGGCATAAAAATGGCATGACTAAAAAGTAATCTGGTGGAAAATCATGTCAAATTTAGTCCAGGGTGTATTTTAGTTCCAAATCCCAATTCAAAAACCTAATACAAGTCAAATTCTCACAATTCATTTTCAATTCTCTACACATTCATTGAGTATATTCTATGTACAAAGGCATTTTATTGGATTTTCTGATGGCCCTATGGGGTAGAACCACAGCGACAAGTGGATAGTATCAGGGGTAGGTTTTGACTCATTATGACTTTCTACTAAGCAGAAAGAACTGCACAGGTTTTGATTAGGCTGCCAAGTAGAAATATTCTGACATAAGCTGGTTATGTTGTAGAGAATTAAACAAAGAGTGCCCCACTGGGCCACATGGACCTTCGCATCCCATCCAAAATTTATTACAGAGTTAAGGGATAGACCCTGCCTTAAAAGGGCTTACAATCCAGGAAATGGATGATGATCATTATCACTGTCAACCAGTTAGCTGCCTTCTATATTTGAAGCCAGCATTTCACAAGCAGCATTGCTTAAAGAGCAATATCTCTAATAGAGGTTCATGGTTCCTTGAAAACAAAATATTACATGGTCAAATAAGTTTCAAGACCACTATATTACTATAGTTCTTCCTAGTTGCCTTCTAAACACTCATAATGTACATAAGCTAATTATAAGCTCTGAGACACTTTAAAAAAAAAAAACTTCATTCATTTACTCAACGAGTATATAATGGACATGCACTATGTTCCAAGTACTGCATTAGGTGACAAAGATAAATTCTAGCTGGAGAAAATAACATATACATGATAACATTATAAAGTGATGCATACTATATAACGGAAACATATACATTGTGCATTGAATAGGGAGCAACAGACTTTTTTTAAAACACAGTGCTTATTTGTTCTGAGAACCCATTAATGCAGAACACATTTGGGAATTTATATCTGGTGATATAAATAATTTTCTGACTCTGCCCCCTCCTACCAACTTGAGAAGCTGATAGCGAAATTAAAAATCCAAGATATATTTACATGAATAACAACATGAGTTCCTACATTGTAAGTGCCAAAAAACCCACACACATACACACACAAATCCTACAGGGACTGATATTCAGAGAAAGGTTAATGACTAAGAGTAGAGATATCCAGGGAAAATATAACGGTGTGGCAGGGCTTGAGGTGGATTTTGAAGAAATCCCCTTCACTTATAATGTAAGACCTCATGTTATTTTGCTGCAGAAGGAGCAAAAACATGAAATGTTCAGGAACAATAAATAATCCATTTAATTAGCATTTGTGCAGGAAAATAATGGAAATACAATTATGGGAAAGGGGACATAATGTGAATGTATTTAAATGACCAACAAATACGAGGACAGCACTGTCTTTGTAGTGATATGAAGACATTAAAGCATTTGGAAGAAGCGGGTAGGGAGGAGGTATAGATATATCTTATGAGAGTTGGTAAAATGGCATAACTGAGGAATTGGTAAGAAGTGCATTCAAGGTAAGAAGACCTTTTATGAATTAATAAAAGTCCGAGTCTTAAGTGGTTACTAATCTTAAGTAATCTACCCAGTCCAAATTTCTTCATATGGTATCTTCATTGGTATCTGAAAGTATTTTATTAAGTTTTTTAAAATATATCTGCTAGCTATGTCCTTTGGAATATAAGATTCAAGAGGGTAGAGAGCTTGTCCACAACAAAGGCTGGCCCTGAATAAATATCTGTTGAATGAATCAGTGAATCTTTTTATGGCTTTTCCTTTAAAAGGACAAAGGGGAAAGTGTCCTCATTTACAATGGTCTGATGTGAAGCTCAACGTGGCAAAGTGAATTCATTGTCTTCTGAGCACACTGCCTGGGCATTTACTTAGACATGGGCTTTTGTATGAATAGCAAATATAAGCCATCCTGGTGAAACAGTCTTGCATAGTAAAGGAAAAGTGGGGTGAGAATAAAGAAGCCTGAACTCTGGACATGCATTTATTACAAACCTGACAAGCATTTAGTCCCTTCAGACCTTAATTTCATCATTAAAAGATAATTTTCAAGTCACTACTAGCCACAAAACTTTGCAATTCCAACAAAGGGAACGTCATCTATGTGGCTGCAGTGGTTTCTGATTCTCCAGGATTTTGTAAGCTATACAGTCATATTCTACCACATTTAAAAAGCAAAAGTAAACAGTGTTTCTTATACTTGAACAGCTTCTCTTGCCCCAGGATAATTCAAGCTGGTCTATTTTAGAAACTAGAATTTATACATTTATAAATTCCCTTTTATCCTATTTGAAAGATGAGGCCAACTTTGTAATTATTCGGAATCATAGATTTTTAGATCTGAGAGGAACTTTAGAAATCATCTAACCCCAGTAATTTAGAATTGAAGAAACAGAGGCACAGAGAAGCCAGAAACAAATTAAAGAGGAGGCAGGTATGGGATCACAAAGCTTTTGTGAGCCATATCAAAGAATTTGGACTTCATCCTATGTAAAATGGGAAAGGTTTTAAGAGGTGATTAATTGAATCAGATCTGTGTTTTTGGAAGATCCCTCTAGGACAGGCTTATATAGTTAATGAGTGGCAGCCATAACAAGAGCAACATTTCTAGACCCCAGGTTTAAAATTAGTCTATGGACTCAACGTCCAGACGAGTCTCAGAGGCAGTGAGCACTCAGGCATGACACTCCCTTTCCTGCCACATTATACCTAGGATGTCACTGGTGCTGTTTTGTTTTTTAAAGTATAGTGTATTTCCAAAGCTACATTTATCTTGATTATATCCTGTAAAAAGATTATATTAGTATGTTAATGAACACTAATGCCTTCTTGATCACCCAATAAAATCTTGAAGTCATGCAGCTCAATTGCAAAGACTCCACATATTGAAAAATAATACAGATCAATATGGGTTATTGCTAAGTCTTGACTCACCAGCTGTGAAATACTGGCTGGCAAAGTTGGCAAAGATATCAATAAAATAATTCACAAACTAGGATAAAGACTAAGTTCTAAGAAATGTAATTCTGGAAAGAGATTTGAGAGTAACATTTGGGAAGATAAGAATTTTTTTAAATATAAAATTTCTAAGTTTAAGTAGGCTGCTCAGTGAAATACCAGTAAAGAATAAATTAAAATATCATTTACAAATAAGCTAACACTGAAAGGAACTGCCAGCTATCATATGTTTTAAAGTCAGTGGCATTAATGAGTTTGTTTACCATATATTAATTTCTATGTATTAAAAACTGTATTCATCTGAATGTATGATTGAAGGATAAGACTGAAACATATGATTTTCTTGACATCTCAAAATAATGGCCACGAATTTGCTTCATTCATTTTGTAATTTCATTCATTGTAAATTGTATGGTACATTCCTCAAAAAGAGTGAAAGCTCTGGCATTACATCAGCTTTCTTGCTACTCTTGATAGAATATATTATTCTTAGCTTTGGGATTCCTGAATTAAAAAAAAATAGAGACATGCACTAGGAAAATCTCAGACAGGGTTGAGAGTGTATCATAAATAACATACATGGAGAAAAATGAGAGAATGTGGGATGTGGGGAACAAAGACATGTGTAGATTTGTCCATATAATAGTTTCTGACTTCCTACTATGTCCAAGGTACTATAATAACTTAGATACCAACAGCATAGCCTGAATGAAACAGATGCAGTATCTGTCTTTGCAGAGCTTAGGATCTGACAAAAGAGACAACTAGTAATTTTTAAAAATGGAATGGGAGTTTGAGAAGGACAGCGCCATCTGGAAAGCAAAGTGAGGGCTCCAAACCTAGTCTTACAAACAGGGAGAAATTGACATCTAAGCATAGGACTAAAGGAAAAGTAGCCAGGTGAAATGCAATAAAAGAGCATTTCAAACAAGGAGACTATATGCGAAGAATGTTGGAAATTAAGAGAATTTGGTATGTTTGAAGGATAGCAAAGTACTCAATGCACCTAATGAAGTACGCAGGAGCTGCATTTGTGTGGAGGTCTTACACACTATATGAGAGTTTGATATTATCATATAATCAATGGTAATCACTGAAGTTTTTAAAATTATTCTAAAACATGTCATATATACACATGCTGTAAAATTTAAAAGATGCAGTAGAGTGTACCATGAAAGTAAATCTGAGTCATAGTCACTCAGTTCTCCCACTCCTAATCCCTGAGACAACCACTGGTATCAATTTCTTCTGCAATTTCCAGACATATTCTATGCCTATTTAAGCATACACATAGGGGCGTATGTGTTTGTGCTTTTCCTCTGAAGGGTGTTCAGCAGGGACATGAGATGTTATTATTGCTAAACAATATCTTTATAAATGCATGGTAGAGGATAAATTAGAGAAGAGTAAAACTGGAAGCTAGGAGGAAGCTCACTTGATATTAGTTTCAGTTCTTGTAACTATGACTGCAGAACATGAAAGGAGTGAGGCAGATTAAAAAAAATACATGGGATCTAATATTGCTTGCACTCTGGCACTGACTGGATGCCTGAAGATTAGGGAGGGATGCTCTCAAAGATAATATCCTTCTTTTTTAACTAAACAACTGGGTGGGTCCATAGTGTAGGGAACTGGAGGACTGCAATTGAGCTACAGAGAAGCATAGTTTTAAACAGGTTGAATTTGAGATGCTTATGACACATCCAGATAAAAATGTCCCAGAGGCAGTGAGATATGTGGGTCTAGAGCTTACTCAGGAAACAACACTGGGCTAGAGATCAAGATTTGAGAGTCATAGGCACCAAGAATGTAATTAAAGCCATGGTGTTAGACAGCATCACACAGGTAGAAGATGTAGAATGAGGAGAAAACAATTAAAATGGAGACCTGGGGGACTTGGACATTTAAGTGACAAGTAAAGAAAGCAGGTGGAGAAAAATTGCTCAGAGACGTAGCAGCAAAACTAGAGGAGTGGTGGAGAAAGACAAATGTCAAAACGGTAGGCAGTCATCACCTTTTGAACACACCTATATTTGGAAAAATCTTTGTTTCTTCAAGAAAGGAAACTCAAATTTTCAGTGTCCTTAGAAACTAGTGACCTAGTACTACCAAATGGGAGCACTCATGCAAAAATTCAATCCAGAAGATAACTTTATAACCTTGCAGTTGCAAAATTTAGCAAGCATAATAGAGAAGGCATATCAGCATTTAGCATGGTCACCATGGCATTCACTTCTGGAGTCCAGTCTTGGATGTTATCAGTGAACGTTCACAACATTTATGTGAGTTGTGGTGTTGATACCAAAAGGTAGAGGTAGTGGGATGTGTACCAAGATGTAATAGGTATTTTCTTGGCTGAATATCATCTTAACCTGTCTTCCAGTCCTCCCACATGCATTGTGAGCTACCTAACGTCCTTCAACATATTCCTTTTCTGCTTAAATCGTCAGAGTGGATTCTGTTGTTTGCAATTCAAAACCCTGATCAATACAGTGTAGTATCATGAAGACAAGGTAAATAAGTGTTGGAAGAAGGGAGAGGTCGATAGAATTAATTGCTGCCTAGAAGCCAAGCAAAATACAGATGGAAAGTTGTCTGATTTAACAATAGAGAAGTTAGCAGTGACCTTGGTGAGAGTAGTACGGAGGGGATATGTGATGACAAGTCTAGATTGAAGTGGGTTAAGGAGAAAGTCTGAGATGAAGAAGTGAAGACAGTGAGAAAAAATCCTTACATTAAGAGATTCAGCTATAAAGGGGAAATGGCAATAATACAAAAACTAGAAGGGATGTAGAGTTAAGGGAGAGATTAAGCATAATTAAATGCTGATGGGAAGGAGCAAACAGAGAGAATGAAATTGAAAACTGAGTTTGAAGATATAATAGATGAAGCAAATTTCCTCTGAAGACAGGAAGAGATGAGATTTAGTATTCATATGTACCTATTACTCCCAGGAGGAGAGGTTTCTATTCCACTGAAACTAGGGAGAAGGAAGAAAGGGTGGAAGTAAGGCATGCTGGCTTATGAAATTGGAGCAGGAGGATGAAGAAGTTACTGTCTGTTTCTGTTTCATTGGTAAAGAAGTCATCTGTCAGGAATAAGAGAACTGGTAGAGTCAAAGGCTTCAGAGAATGGTGAAGGTTTACAATCATCATTGTAGGAAATGAGCGAAAACTCTGCTGGGATGCACAGTAGAATTACCAAGCAGAGTACAGGACTCAAAGCATGAACATACAGCTGTGTGAATCCACCACCTGACATTTTTATAACACTTTGCTTTGTACAGTGCATGTTCATATGCATTGTATGTTAATTCTCACAATCATCCTGTGACCTGGGGAGAACAGGCAGTAACCCTTTTTCACAGCCACAGAACCTTTGTGAAGTTGAGACGTTTCCCAAATGCCTGTTATAAGTTAGTGTCTGGTAAATCTAGCATAGAATCACTAATTATTAGCCACTGTCCTTCCACAAGCTGGTCCTTATCTTTGCAGTTTAGTCTGCTAACACTCCTGGATATAAGCCTCCTGTTGTAGAAAAGTTCCAGAACATGTCTTGCCCTTTCCCTTTGCTTACTCTTCTCCGCCAATCTAAATTGGAGTCACATCTCAAAGCCCAGATAAAGTCTCAATTCCTACATAGTATCTTCCCTAACCTCTTTGGCCACAGGGATTCCATCTGTCTCTACTTCTGCACTTTTTGTCTGTGCTTATTCATGGGTAGTTAGTAGGTATCTTGGCTGAATCCAACTTGCTTGAAATTAAAGAACAGACAGTCTCATTTAAATGATCGTCTTGTCATGCTGGATTTGAAAATTCATCAAGTTGAATAGCAGCATTCTTTCCAAGAAGGTGGATTATTATTTTTAAAAATTAGAAACTAATTTAGTAAATATATGTATATTTTGTCAGAAAGCATGGATTGCAGTCATAAAATTATCCAAATTGTTACCCATCCAGAGTTGCTCGATTAACCTAAACATTACATCAGTGTTTTCATGAAAGATACAGAGCCACTCCAATTTCCAATTGCTTGCTTGTACATAAATCACTGACTGGATTGCATTGTTAGTTTTGACAATCTTAATCAATGTTTAATGTTGATTAGGAAGTAGGACCTTACAACAACTCAGTATACACAAACATATATGTTCCACAATTTAAGTCCCATTTCTCCACCACTACATTTCCTCTTGAAGATATGAACAATTTTTTAAAAATCTATTTGGGAATACATTCTTCATATTAAAGAAAAATTACATGGAGGAAATTTAAAAATGTAATTAAAGCTGTTTTTTGAATTTAAAGTAAAAATGAAAGTCAAATGTATTATTAAAATCCCAGGGATCTATTTTTATATCATACCAATGAACAAGACACACAATTCAGAACCATAATGCCTGCCTCTTCACCAATGCTCTTCACACTCATTAAAGCCAGCACCAATTTCCTAACTGTCTCTTGTGTCAAAACACATGGGGCTCTGTTTTCTGTGGAATAATAATTGACTGAAAGAAGCCAGGTCTTTCTCCATCACATAACTCAAATATCTCCCTGTTCTCTCACATTCATTTAACTTGTACTTACCTGCTTCCCCCAAATCGCAGTTATTGTTGCTGTCCCCTAAAAACTTATTCTTATTTCTATTCATTACATTAATAATGAAGCTAACATTTACTACAATGTATGTTGCTTTGAGAATCTCATTTCATTGTTTTTCCCACAGCATGAAGTTTTCACAACAGATCTCAAATATGATGTCAGCACTATTTAATCAAAGCTAAATTTATTTTCTTTGTGCAATTCTTTTTTTTTAAGACCAAATCCATTTTATTTATTTTTATTTTATTTATTTTTTATTGTTGTACACTTTTAGATGAGATAATAAATTTCTTTTATTGTCTTAAATATTTATTCATTGGATAGTCGTACATATCCATGTCAATATACATATATACACCATTTCTCCTACTATGTTATATGGATCCTTTATGTCTTTTCTTATATTTTGTCTACTTTATTTGCATATCTAGTCATCCTATTTCCAGCAGTTTTTGACTTAGTTTTGTTTTTTTTTTTTAACGTTGAAACAGTGTATACGTTTTAATCATGAGCAGTAATACCTTTAAGAGCTTCTTAAAATCTTTTTTGTTGTTGTTGTTGGCATAACCCTTTTTTAATTTATTTTTATTTATTTTATTTTATTTTATTTTTTATTATTATTATACTTTAAGTTTTAGGGTACATGTGCACAATGTGCAGGTTAGTTACATATGTATACATGCTCCATGCTGGTATGCTGCACCCATTAACTCGTCATCTAGCATTAGGTATATCGCCCAATGCTATCCCTCCCCTCTCCGCCCACCCCACAACAGTCCCCAGACTGTGATGTTCCCCTTCCTGTGTCCATGTGTTCTCATTGTTCAACTCCCACCTACGGGTGAGCATATGTGGTGTTTGGTTTTTTGTTCTTGCGATAGTTTACTGAGAATGATGATTTCCAATTCATCCATGTCCCTACAAAGGACATGAACTCATCATTTTTTATGGCTGCATGGTATTCCATGGTGTATATGTGCCACATTTTCTTAATCCAGTCTATCATTGTTGGTCATTTGGGTTGGTTCCAAGTCTTTGCTATTGTGAATAATGCCGCAATAAACATATGTGTGCATGTGTCTTTATAGCAGCATGATTTATAGTCCTTTGGGTATATACCCAGTAATGGGATGGCTGGGTCAAATGGTATTTCTAGTTCTAGATCCCTGAGGAATCGCCACACTGACTTCCACAATGATTGAACTAGCTTGCAGTCCCACCAACAGTGTAAAAGTGTTCCTATTTCTCCACATCCTCTCCAGCACCTGTTGTTTCCTGACTTTTTAATGATTGCCATTCTAACTGGTGTGAGATGATATCTCATTGTGGTTTTGATTTGCATTTCTCTGATGGCCAGTGACGGTGAGCATTTTTTCATGTGTTTTTTGGCTGCATAAATGTCTTCTTTTGAGAAGTGTCTGTTCATGTCCTTCGCCCACTTTTTGATGGGGTTGTTTTTTTCTTGTAAATTTGTTGGAGTTCATTGTAGATTCTGGGTATTAGCCCTTTGTCAGATGAGTAGGTTGCGAAAATTTTCTCCCATTTTGTGGGTTGCCTGTTCACTCTGATGGTAGTTACTTTTGCTGTGCAGAAGCTCTTGAGTTGAATTAGATCCCATTTGTCAATTTTGGCTTTTGTTGCCATTGGTTTTGGTGTTTTAGACATGAAGTCCTTGCCCATGCCTATGTCCTGAACGGTATTGCCTAGGTTTTCTTCTAGGGTTTTTATCGTTTTAGGTCTAACATTTAAGTCTTTAATCCATCTTGAATTGATTTTTCTATAACGTGTAAGGAAGGGATCCAGTTTCAGCTTTTTACATATGGCTACCCAGTTTCCCCAGCACCATTTATTAAATAGGGAATCCTTTCCCCATTGCTTGTTTTTCTCAGGTTTGTCAAAGATCAGATAGTTGTAGATATGCGGCGTTATTTCTGAGCGCTCTGTTCTGCTCCATTGATCTATATCTCTGTTTTGGTACCAGTACCATGCTGTTTTGGTTACTGCAGCCTTGTAGTATAGTTGGAAGTCAGGTAGTGTGATGCCTCCAGCTTTGTTCTTTTGGCTTAGGATTGACTTGGCAATGTGGGCTCTTTTTTGGTTCCATATGAACTTTGAAGTAGTTTTTTCCAATTCTGTGAAGAAAGTCATTGGTAGCTTGATGGGGATGGCATCGAATCTGTAAATTACCTTGGGCAGTATGGCCATTTTCACGATATTGAGTCTTCCTACCCGTGAGGATGGAATGTTCTTCCATTTGTTTGTATCCTCTTTTATTTCATTGAGTAGTGGTTTGTAGTTCTCCTTGAAGAGGTCCTTCACGTCCCTTGTAAGCTGGATTCCTATTTTATTCTCTTTGAAGCAATTGTGAATGGGAGTTCACTCATGATTTGGCTCTCTGTCTGTCTGTTATTGGTGTATAAGAATGCTTGTGATTTCTGCACACTGATTTTGTATCCTGAGACTTTGCTGAAGTTGCTTATCAGCTTAAGGAGATTTTGGGCTGAGACAATGGGGTTTTCTAGATATACAATCATGTCGTCTGCAAACAGGGACAATTTGACTTCCTCTTTTCCTGATTGAATACCCTTTATTTCCTTCTCCTGCCTAACTGCCCTGGCCAGAACCTCCAACACTATGTTGAATAGGAGTGGTGAGAGAGGGCATCCCTGTCTTGTGCCAGTTTTCAAAGGGAATGCTTCCAGTTTTTGCCCATTCAGTATGATATTGGCCGTGGGTTTGTCATAGATAGCTCTTATTATTTTGAGATACGTCCCATCAATACCTAATTTATTGAGAGTTTTTAGCATGAAGGGTTGTTGAATTTTGTCAAAGGCCTTTTCTGCATCTATTGAGATAATCATGTGGTTTTTGTCTTTGGTTCTGTTTATATGCTGGATTACATTTATTGATTTGCATATGTTGAACCAGCCTTGCATCCCAGGGAGGAAGCCCACTTGATCATGGTGGATAAGTTTTTGATGTGCTGCTGGATTCGGTTTGAGATTTTTTGAGTATTTCATTGAGAATCTTTGCATCAATGTTCATTAAGGATATTAGTCTAAAATTCTCTTTTTTGGTTGTGTCTCTGCCAGGCTTTGATATCAGGATGATGCTGGCCTCATAAAATGAGTTAGGGAGTATTCCCTCTTTTTCTATTGATTGGAATAGTTTCAGAGGGAATGGTACCAGTTCCTCCTTGTATCTCTGGTAGAATTTGGCTGTGAATCCATCTGGTCCTGGACTCTTCGGTTGGTAAGCTATTGATTATTGCCACAATTTCAGAGCCTGTTATTGGTCTATTCAGAGATTCAACTTCTTCCTGGTTTAGTCTTGGGAGAGTGCATGTGTCGAGGAATTTATCCATTTCTTCTAGATTTTCTAGTTTATTTGCATAGACGTGTTTGTAGTATTCTCTGATGGTAGTTTGTATTTCTGTGGGATCGGTGGTGATATTCCCTTCATCATTTTTTATTGCGTCTATTTGATTCTTCTCTCTTTTTTTCTTTATTAGTCTTGCTAGTGGTCTATCAATTTTGTTGATCCTTTCAAAAAATCAGCTCCTGGATTCGTTAATTTTTTGAAGGGTTTTTTGTGTCTCTATTTCCTTCAGTTCTGCTCTGATTTTAGTTATTTCTTGCCTTCTGCTAGCTTTTGAATGTGTTTGCTCTTGCTTTTCTAGTTCTTTTAATTGTGATGTTAGGGTGTCAATTTTGGATCTTTCCTGCTTTCTCTCGTGGGCAATTAGTGCTATAAATTTCCCTCTACACACTGCTTTGAATGTGTCCCAGAGATTCTGGTATGTTGTGTCTTTGTTCTCGTTGTTTTCAAAGAACATCTTTATTTCTGCCTTCATTTCGTTATGTACCCACTAGTCATTCACAAGCAGGTTGTTCAGTTTCCATGTAGTTGAGCAGTTTTGAGTGAGATTCTCAATCCTGAGTTCTAGTTTGATTGCACTGTGGTCTGAGAGATAGTTTGTTATAATTTCTGTTCTTTTACATTTGCTGAGGAGAGCTTTACTTCCAACTATGTGGTCAGTTTTGGAGTAGGTGTGGTGTGGTGCTGAAAAAAATGTATATTCTGTTGATTTGGGGTGGAGAGTTCTGTAGATGTCTATTAGGTCCGCTTGGTGCAGAGCTGAGTTCAATTCCTGGGTATCCTTGTTGACTTTCTGTCTCGTTGATCTGTCTAATGTTGACAGTTTTTGTGTTAAAGTCTCCCATTATTATTGTGTGGGAGTCTAAGTCTCTTTGTAGGTCACTCAGGAGTTGCTTTATGAATCTGGGTGCTCCTGTATTGGGTGCATATATATTTAGGATAGTTAGCTCTTCTTGTTGTATTGATCCCTTTACCATTATGTAATGGCCTTCTTTGTCTCTTTTGATCTTTGTTGGTTTAAAGTCTGTTTTATCAGAGACTAGGATTGCAACCCCTGCCTTTTTTTGTTTTCCATTTGCTTGGTAGATCTTCCTCCATCCTTTTATTTTGAGCCTATGTGTGTCTCTGCATGTGAGATGGGTTTCCTGAATACAGCACACTGATGGGTCTTGACTCTTTATCCAATTTGCCAGTCTGTGTCTTTTAATTGGAGCATTTAGTCCATTGACATTTAAAGTTAATATTGTTATGTGTGAATTTGATCCAGTCATTACGATATTAGCTGGTTATTTTGCTCGTTAGTTGATGCAGTTTCTTCCTAGTCTCTATGGTCTTTACATTTTGGCATGATTTTGCAGCTGCTGGTACCAGTTGTTCCTTTCCAATGTTTAGTGCTGCCTTCAGGAGCTCTTTTATGGCAGGCCTGGTGGTGACAAAATTTCTCAGCATCTGCTTGTCTGTAAAGGATTTTATTTCTCCTTCACTTATGAAGCTTAGTTTGGCTGGATATGAAATTCTGGGTTGAAAATTCTTTTCTTTAAGAATGTTGAATATTGGCCCCCACTCTCTTCTGGCTTGTAGAGTTTCTGCCGAGAGATCTGCTGTTAGTCTGATGGGCTTCCCTTTGAGGGTAACCCGACCTTTCTCTCTGGCTGCCCTTAACATTTTTTCCTTCATTTCAACTTTGGTGAATCTGACAATTATGTGTCTTGGTGTTGCTCTTCTCGAGAAGTATCTTTGTGGCGTTCTCTGTATTTCCTGAATCTGAATGTTGGCCTGCCTTGCTAGGTTGGGGAAGTTCTCCTGGATAATATCCTGCAGAGTGTTTTCCAACTTGGTTCCATTCTCCCCATCACTTTCAGGTACACCAATCAGACATAGATTTGGTCTTTTCACATAGTCCCATATTTCTTGGAGGCTTTGCTCGTTTCTTTTTATTCTTTTTCTCTAAACTTCCCTTGTCGCTTCATTTCATTCATTTTGTCTTCCATTGCTGATACCCTTTCTTCCAGTTGATCGCATCGGCTCCTGGGGCTTCTGCATTCTTCACATCGTTCTCGAGCCTTGGTTTTCAGCTCCATCAGCTCCTCTCAGCACTTCTCTCTATTGGTTATTCCAGTTGTACATTCTTCTAAATTTTTTTCAAAGTTTTCAACTTCTTTGCTCTGGTTTGAATGTCCTCCCGTAGCTCAGAGTAATTTGATCGTCTGAAGCCTTCTTCTCTCAGCTCGTCAAAGTAATTCTCCCTCCAGCTTTATTCCGTTGCTGGTGAGGAACTGCATTCCTTTGGAGGAGGAGAGGCGCTCTGCTGTTTAGAGTTTCCAGTTTTTCTGTTCTGTTTTTTCCCCATGTTTGTGGTTTTATCTACTTTTGGTCTTTGATTATGGTGATGTACAGATAGGTTTTTGGTGTGGATGTCCTTTCTGTTTGTTAGTTTTCCTTCTAACAGACAGGACCCTCAGCTGCAGGTCTGTTGGAGTACCCGGCCGTGTGAGGTGTCAGTCTGCCCCTGCTGGGGGGTGCCTCCCAGTTAGGCTGCTCGGTGGTCAGGGGTCAGGGACCCACTTGAGGAGGCAGTCTGTCCGTTCTCAGATCTCCAGCTGTGTCCTGGGAGCACCACTGCTCTCTTCAAAGCTGTTAGAAGGGGACATTTAAGTCTGCATAGGTTACTGCTGTCTTTTTGTTTGTCTGTGCCCTGCCCCCAGAGGTGGAGCCTACAGAGACAGGCAGGCCTCCTTGAGCTGTGGTGGGCTCCACCCAGTTCGAGCTTCCCGGCTGCTTTGTTTACCTAAGCAAGCCTGGGCAAAGGCGGGCGCCCCTCCCCCAGCCTCGCTGCCGCCTTGCAGTTTGATCTCAGACTGCTGTGCTAGCAATCAGTGAGACTCCGTGGGCATAGGACCCTCCGAGCCATGTGGGGGATATAATCTCCTGGTGCGCCATTTTTTAAGCCCGTCGGAAAAGCGCCATATTCGGGTGGGAGTGACCCGATTTTCCAGGTGCTGTCTGTCACCACTTTCTTTGACTAGGAAAGGGAACTCCCTGACCCCTTGCGCTTCCCGAGTGAGGCAATGCCATGCCCTGCTTCGGCTTGCGCACGGTGCACGCACCCACTGACCTGCGCCCACTGTCTGGCACTCCCTAGTGAGATGAACCCGGTACCTCAGATGGAAATGCAGAAACCACCCGTCTTCTGCGTCCCTCACGCTGGGAGCTGTAGACTGGAGCTGTTCCTATTCGGCCATCTTGGCTCCTCCCCCTCTTTGTGCAATTCTTATATATTTCTAGCTAAAAGGTTTTCCTGTCATTAACCAGGCCCAAGCTTCCACTTCCTATCTCCAAGCCTTTTTTTCAGATGTCTTTGGTGTTCGTGATAATCTTATTTTATACTGGAGTTAGTTCTTCTTTTTGAAAGCTAATGGATAGAGGAAGAGAAAGCAAAAGGAATGCTAAGAGTTATGTTTCACTCCAAGCAAGCAGTTGTTAATTGACTTCAGGACTTTCAACAAATATAACCAGAACATGTGAGTTGTATTTCTTAGAAGAAAAGATAAAGTTGGTATTTATAATTTAATCTCTAGGCATACCTGACCTTAAACTTAATGAAGTTGCAAAAAGACTTTTTATATCAATTAGATTTTTTAAAGCTGTTAATCATGTGGTGTCTTATATGTTACTTCAAATGGATTCCTTTCCAGGGAGGCAATTTATTATTTTTAATAATTTGCATTTCTGTAATGAAAAATGATAATAAATGGCTGCATCACATAAGATACCTGCAACTAATTTGTTTAAAATGAATTGCTTAATTCTAAGCAGACAATTTCTCCCTAATATTAATAAACAACTTCATGCAATGTAATTATCAAGTATTTTAACCTGCTATTTATTTACAGAAAAATAACATGAATCCCCATAGTTAAATTTAAAGACTTGTCATATAATTTTCAAAATGAGAACAAATTACACATACTCTATATTGAAGCACTGGTTAGAATATTATTCAGACCAGAAAGGAATTTGGCATAAAGCAGTTTGGTTCTGGAAATAACCCATGGTAACTTAGTTACTGAAGTAGCTATAGATTTCATTATAATTGGCTTCAAATATAAGACAATATCATTATACAGACTCTAAGCGTCCTGTTGTCTCTAGTTTCCAGTAAATTAATATTTTAGTTCCAAAAATAAAATAACATTGAATGAATTAACTGATACACTGACAATAATAAATACATGTGAAGTATACAAGCTTAATGACAAACTTTTACTGACTTATTTTTCTGGAAGACATTTTCACATTTTTAATCTTACTTAATCTTTGCTTCCCTAACAACCTCATAAGAAAAATGTCCCCCATTTTAATAGACGAGGAGGCTGAGGCTCTGAGATGTTAAACAATTTTCGCAAGTTCCCACAGTTAGTAAACAGCAGAGGTAAGAATTCAAGTCTTCTTGGGCAATGTTCTTTCCATACATCAGCAATGCGCTTGTTTGTTACAGATAGACAGATTTTGATTTGATCCATACAAATCCTTTACATTTATCTGCGTATTAAATCTCCAAATTTGGCAATTTTTAAAAATAATTATAGTTGGCTGCACACATAAATCTGCAAAGTGTGTATTCACATACTAGAATGACTATGTACAAGGAATGTGTCCAAAATAAGTTATTTGCTCTGATTTACTTTTCAGTATCCACACAACTGACTAGTAAAAGAGTAACAATTATAAATACTTGTTTAACATTGGTGGCTAGTAAATGTTTCCATCACACTACGAAGAAATGCAAAGGTAAGCAATCTGTTAAGAATAGTGGGCCAAACAAAACTCAAAGTCATTTTGAGACCAGAAATTCAATAATATTACAGGCTATGGATACAAATTTTCCTGGCTGCTAATAAATCTGAGGTTGCCCTTCAAAGTCTGCCCAATTACTTCTGAGTGCACTTGGTGTTCCTATAAGTTCAGGAATAAATCAACACTTACATACTGCCACTCCCCTCTACCCTGCCCCTGGCCATTCTCTGGGCCTTTTCCATGTACTCTGAGTCTCTGCCAAAGCTAGTACATATTTCTGTGTCCCTATTGTCCCTTTGAAAGGAGCTCTCGTCCACAAAGCTATTATATAAAATGCTTTAGCTACTACAAAGCATCTCCAGTCTTCAGAAGCATATTCAGAAAGACTCAAAAATGAAAAAATAAAAGTTTTTATACCTAGTTTTGTTTTGTTCTTTAGCCCATAGTTTCTTCAGTAGCCTTGTTTCTGTACTAAATGTAAGAGTTTTTCCTCTTCCCCATCGTCATATTATATCTCTCTCACCATAGAGTGTTGAAACCAACCCACAGGGCCAGGCAGCCCTTATGTCCCCATACATAAATTTCTCTTCACCCTTGGCATAAGCCCTCAAGAGAATCAAATAGTAACAATAGATACTTGGGGTGGCAGTCATACTCACATACAACCATGCTCCTTTTCTTTATTTAGTTTAAACCAATTATTCTCAACTGAGAGCAATTTTGCTCTTCAGAGTAAATTTGGCAATGTCTACAAACATTTTTGGTTGTCACAGCTAGGAATGTGGGCTGGCACAGGTGTACTACTGGCATCTAGTGGGTAGAGATCAGGGATGCTGCTAAACATCCTACAATGCACAGAACAGCCCCACAGAACAAAGAATTATCTAGTACAAAATGTCAACAGTGTGAGGTTGAGAAACCCTGGTTAAAACAAAAAACACTCTGATACACAGGAATATATGATCGGAGATCAAATAATTCATCTTTCTAGGCAGGAACACATAAACTAAAGACTCAAAAATAATTTTTAAAAATCCATCCTTAGAAAGACATCAATGTAAAACTAGCCTAAAAATAGTCCTTCTCCCACTTTAATGTGCATAAGAATTGCCTGGGAAGCTTGTAAAAATTTAAGACCCAACCCTGACCTACTCAAGCAATATTAAGGTTGTGTCCAGGAATGTGCATTTTTCATAAGATCCTCAGGTGGTTTTGATGCAGCCTGAAACACATTCTAAGATACAATGTTAGAAAACCAAATTTTATACTGATGAAAATAAGCTGAGAACATAAACACTAAAATTCCTCTCCAGTTGAGCATATAGCTGAAAAGAATTAGATAGCCACTAAATTATTAAGATGATAAATTAATAAACTCTACACCAAAAACCTGCTCTCTTCAAATTTTGTATGCACAGAAATCACCTGGAGATCTTGTTAACATGCAGGTTCTGATTCAGAAGGACTGAGATAAAGTATAAGATTCTGCATTTTTAACAAGCTCCTAGATGGTGGCCCATGTTGCTGGTCTTTGGATCACATGTTGGACCTCAAACACTGAGGTCTTGAAAAAAAAAACTGCCAAAGGAGTATAAAAACAGGATTACTTATTTTTAACAAAGCACAAAAACATCAATCACAATTCTCATTTCCTCCTGCATCTGGAAAATGGGCAGAGATTTTAGAATGTCACCTCTGCTAGTAAGTCAACTCCATGAAGGCAGCGGTTTAGTAGGAGGGTTTTGCTCATGACTATATGACCAACACCCATTATATGCATGGTACATAGTGTGTGCTTAACAAATACTGTGAATAAATGAATGCTGAATAAAGAGTCTCTATATTATTTCTGATGATAGAAGCCAATCAAAAATCAAATTCCCAAGAAGAACCTATAGATCCACCTCAGAAAAAAGTGCTTGTTCCTAGTGCTATTTAACATACAGCTATATCACTAATTGATGACTTAATTTATTATTTCTTCCCTATATAGTATCCAAAGCAATCATGATCTCTAATAGACTTAATTATGAATATTTTATAGGTAAGTCATTAAGTTGAGGGGGGAAAAATCAGCTGACCATGAAAGTCATACAACTATGGGGAGCTGTTTAAAAAGAAGAATACAGGCATACCTTGTTTTATTGCAGTTCACTTCAACTGCCTTTTACAGATAATGTGCTTTTTATGAACTGAAGGTTTGTGACAACCCTACATTGACCAAGTCTGCCAGCACCATTTTTCCAACAGCAGGTGCTTGTTTCATGTCTCCATGTCACGTTCTGGAAATTCCCATAATATTTCAAAAATTTTCATTACTATTACATCTGTTGGGGTTATCTGTGAATAATGATCTTGATTTTACTATTCGAATTCTCCTAAGGCACTAAGAACAGTGCCCATACAAGATGGCAAACTTAATCGATAACTGTGTGTGTTCTGACGGCTCTACTGACTGGCCATTCCCATCTCGCCCCCTTTCCTCAGTCCACGCTATTCCCTGGGATACAACGATATTGAAATTAGGCCAATTAATAAGTGTTCAAGTGAGAAGAGTTGCACGTCTCTTGTTGTAAATCAAAACGGAGAAATGATGAAGCTTAGTGAGGAAGGCATGTTGAAAGTCAATACAGGCCGAAAGTTAGGCCTCTGGAGCCAGTTAGCCAAGTTGTAAATGCAAAGGAAGGAATATAAAAGTGTTACTCCACAGAACACATGAATTATAGAAAGTGAAATGGTCTTATTGATGACATGGAGAAAGTATGAGTGGTATGGATGGAAGATAAAATCAACCACAACATTCCCTTGAGCCAAAGCCTAATCAAGAGCAAGGCCTGAACCCTCTTCAATTCTAGAAGGCTGAGAGAGGTGATGAAGCTGCAGAAGAAAAGTTTAAAGCTAGCAGAAGTTGGCTCATTATGTTTAAGGAAAGAAGCCATCTCTATAGCAGAAAAGAGGAAGGTGAACCAGCAAGCGCTGATGTACAAACTGCAGCAAGTTATTCAGAAGATCCAGCTAAGACCATTGGCCAAGTTAGCTACACTAAACAACAGATTTTCAATCAAGACAAAATGACCTTCTATTAGAAGAAAATGCCATATAGAACTTTTACAGCTAGAGAGAGAGAAGTCAATGCTGGCTTCATAGTTTCCAAGGAGAGGTTGACTCTCTTGTTAGGGGCTAACGCAGTTGTGGTGACGTTAAGTTGAAGCCATTGTTCATTGACCATTTCAAAAACCCTAGGGCCCTTAAGAATTATGCTAAAACTATTCTGCCTATGCTCTATAAATGGAACAATGAAGCCTAGATGACAGCCGCACATCTGTTTATACCACGTTTTACTAAAGATTTAAAGTCCACTGTTCAGAATAAAGAAGTATTCCTTTCAAATTATTGTGGCCCATTGACAATGTACCTAGTCACCCAAGAGCTCTGATGGCAACGCACTAGGAGATTAATATTTTTATGGCTGCTAACACTACATCCATTCTACAGCTCATGAATCAAGGAGTCATTTAGACTTTCTAGTCTTATTACTTAAGAAATATATTTCTTAAGACTATAGCTGCCATAGATAGTGATTTCTCTCATGAATCTGGGCAAAGTAAGTTGAAAACCTTCTGGGGAAGATTCACCATTCTAGATGACAGTAAGAAAATTTGTGATTCATTGGAAGAGGTCAAGATAACTACACTAACAGGAGTTTGGAATAAGTTGATTCCAGCCCTCATAGATGACTTTGAGTGGTTCAAGACTTCAGTAGAGGGAGTAGCTGCAGATGTAGTGGAAATAGTAAGAGTACTAGAATTAGAAATGAAGCCTGAAGATGTGACTGAATTGCTGCAATCTCATGTTAAAATTTGAGCAGATGAGAAATTGTTTCTTATGAATAAGCAAAGAAAGTAGTTTCTTGAGATGAAATCTACTCCTGGTAAAGATGCTATGAGCATTGTTGAAATGACAACCAAGAATTTAGAATATCACAAAAATTTAGTTGATAAAGCAGCAGCAGGGTTTAAGAGAACTGATTACAATTTTGAAAAAAGTTCTACTGTAGATAAGATGCTATCAAATAGCATTGCATGCTACAGAGAAATCTCTCATGAAAGGAAGAGTCAGTTGACAAATTTCATCGTTATCTTATTTTAAGAAATTTCCACAGCCATCCTAACCTTCAGCAACTATCTCCTTGATCAGTCAGCAGCCATCAACATCGAGGCAAGACCCTCCATCAGCAAAAATATTATTATGACTCTCTGAAGGCTCGGATGATTGTTAGCATTTTTTGCAGTAAAATATGTTTAAATTAAGATACATACATTTTTAAAGACATAATGACATTGCACACTTAGACTACAGTAGAGTGTAAATATAACTTTTATATGCACTGGGAGACAAAACAGTCTATATGACTTGCTTTATTGCAATATTAGCTTTATTGCAGTGGTCTGGAAACAAACCAGCAATATCTCCAAGGTATGCCTGTATATGGATAGCATTGATTGTGTCTTCAATTAGCTTTGTATGAGAAACCACGCCTAAGAAGAAATTTAGAACGGTTTCATCTTTATCAGGTTTGATTTATAAATTTCAAAATCCTCTCCTATCAAAGGAGACCTTTGCTTCAAATTTTAAAATGTCCTTTTCTCTTATTTGAATGTCTTAATGGTGTTCAAGTTTAGAAATGAATGGAAATTGTTTTGAGTCTGAGAAAGCTGAAGCACAATAGAAAGTAAATGACGAATGAGCCCAGATGAATAGCTAATGCAAGTTCAAATTTAGCTATGTCACTTAGTAGGGATTTTCAGAACTTCCATAACAAAATTCTTTAATTGAAGAAGGAATGATTCTCATGAAAAAATAAATCCATTATTTCCTCAGTATTGTAAATATGTTACACAGATGTTCCTCAAAGCCTAAAAATAATGTTTCCATATATCATATTAATCCTGAAAGCTGTTTTATGTAGCAACTTTTCCACTTGATTGAATGGATAGATGAAGCCATTAAAAGGTCAAGTCATGACATTTGGAAACATCAGAAATACTTTTGCTCTTCTCTCTCTTTCTCTCTTTTAAATTTTACCTGTGATGGTTAATTTTATGTGACAACTTGACTAGGCCAGGTGGTAACCAGACATTTGGTAAAGCATTATTCTGGGTGTGTTTGTGAGGGTGTTTCTGGATGAAATTAACATTAGAATCTGTAGACTGAGTAAAGCAGATTATCCCTCCCTAACGTGGGCAGGCCTCATACAATCAATTGAAGACTTGAATAGAACAAAAAGACTGAGTAAGAGGGAAATTTCATCTGCCTGAGTCCTTGAATTAGAACGTTGGTCTTCTCCTAACCTCGGACTGGAACTTATATCATTGAGTCTCCAAATCTCGGGCCTTTGGACTCAGACTGAAACTATGCCACTGGCTCTCCTGAGTCTCCAGCTTACCCACTCCAGATTTTGAGACCTGACAACCTCCATAATCATGTGAGCCAATTCCTTATAATAATAAATCTCACATATGTATATAATATACAACACACATACAAACACACACACACACACACACACACACACACATCCTGTTTGTTCTGTTTTTCTGGAGAACCCTGACTAATACAGTATCCTTAGACTTTTTTTTTTTTATTTAAGAAATTCTACCATAATATATACCACAGAGAGTGCATCATTAATGACAGTTTTGAAAGTGACAGTGTCTGCTCAAGTTCCCTAATTAATCCCATAGAGCTCAGTTCTCTAGGTTATTTCTCCTAGCTGTTAGCAAGCCTCCCATTAGATCCAGCAGGGACTTGTGTGCTGGTTTGCAATCAGAGAATTGAGTTCATTCTGTAGCTTTCCCTTCATATCTCTTGGAGCAACTTTGTGAGGCTATCGCTCATCTTACTCTTAAAGGAATCCTTTCAGATTTCCTCTATATCTCACAGTTAATCATATGCAAATATGGTTATGTCAGGAATTCATCACTAAACAAGTTAGTTGTGAGATGGTAAGCAGCTGAAAAAAAGAGAAGAAAGGAGACCAAAGGGGTAAAAGGAAAAAATGAAGGAAGGAAGAAAGGAAGGAAGGAAGAGAGGGAGGAAGGGAGGGAGGCGCAGAGGAAAAGAGGGGGAGGGAGGGAAGAGGAGGGAGAGAGGAAGGAAGAAAAGAAGGAAGGAAAGAGGGGAGGGAGGGAGGAAAGGAGAGAGGGAGGGAAAGAAGGAGAAAATGCTGGAGCAAAGGAGACTGGTTACATGATTTCTCTAATGGCAATGAGCTGCTTTCTGGATGAAATACAGAATCAGAGTGAGACTCCGTCTCAAAAAAAAAAGAAGAAGCAGCAGCATTCAATTTTTAAAGTAGTTAACTATGATTAAAAATGCCTTTCTAAAGAAAAATCTTATGCTACTCTTTCTTATAAAAATAACTAGATTCAATAATTAGTCTGGGCATACTGGCTCATGCCTGTGATCCTAGCACTTAAGAAGGCTGAGTGGGATGGTCACTTGAGCCCAGGAGTTTGAGACCATCCTAGGCAACAAAGCAAGACCCCATCTCTACCAAAAGTAAAATCATTAGCCGGGCATGATGGCACAGTGAGACCCTGCCTCTAAAAAATTAAAGTGGTAAAGAGAAAAAGTCCACAGAATTTGAAGACAGATGACATGAATTTGAACCCCGAATTTACTGTTTGCTGCCTGGGTAAACGATTTTGAAGGAGTCAAAATAGATTACAATAAAGCTTTCATCATCACAGGACTGTTGGAGGAAATAAGATCATATATATGACCAGCCTAGGCAACACAGTGAAACCATGTCTCTCCAAAAAAATTTAAAAATAAAAAAATAAAAATAAATTAGCCAGGCATGGTGGTGCATGCCTGTAGGCCCAGCTACTTGGGAGGCTGAGGTGGGGGGATTGCTTGAGCGCAAGAGGCTGAGGCTGCAGTGAGGCATGATTGCACCACTGCACTCCAGCCTAGGCAACAGAGTGAGACCCTGCCTCAAAAACAAACAGAAACCCATGATAAGTGAAAAGCATTTTAAATGCCTCCAAAGAACCATAGTTTTGCTCACATTATTTTGTACATAGGCTAGAATTCCCTGAAATGCAGAACAAGAAAGAGGGTAGAAGAGGCATCATTGGCCAAAAGATAGCATTACAAAGACAGGAATGAGGTGGGAGAAATCAGTGTTTTTATTGATATAAACGATGAAGTTTAAAAAACAGATACTTGAACTAGATGTCTAAGATGTCTAAATACAAAAACTTATTAGTTAATGTTTGAGGATTCCAACTCTGGCACATTACATGTGCTTAGTAAACAAATGTTTACTAAGATTCCCATCTTCAGAGTCAACTGGTATTTATTACGCACCTTATACATACCAGATATTTCATGTTGAAGTGAGTTGCTTTGCAAATTTTAGGTGGAATTCAAATCTTAGGGGAAAAAATGAGTGTTCTGTAAAAGCAATTGTGAAGATGGGGAAACTTCTAATAGTTGAGGTCCTTTTAATGTGTATGTTATTTATCAGTGCACATACAATTTAATAAATAATGAATGTTATGAATGAACAAATTCCTTTTCTTGCACTATTCAGAATAATTTTTAAAGCCCAATAGAAATCAATTTAAAACTGAATCCCTTTTTAGCTACAAGAGTCAGTACCATGATTAGATTTTCTTATATATAATATAAACACAACTCAATAAACTCAGTGCTTGCCCTGAGTCATTCTTTAGTGATGAGTCAGCCTAATGGTGCCCATCAGTTCAGCATATCTAAGCATTTCAAACTATCAGTAAACAAATCTTTCTTAGGTTCTACATTGCCTCTATTTTAGAAGTTTGTGAGAATTCAAGGAAAATAAACAGGCTGTGATTACTAGGCACTTATAGTTGAGGGAAGTATACACAGATACATATATTGAATTCTGAATGAATAAATAACACGTCTGAATTAATAACACAGTATATAATAAAGTACAGTAAGGCCTCCTCGCTTAACATAGGTAGGCTCTTGGAAATGGCAACTTTAAATGAAATGGCATATAACGAATGTAACCAACTTTAACATAGGCTAATAATAGTTGTAAATAAGGGTTAAGTTCTTTCAGCATATTTCTGGTCACAGAAACATCACCAAACTTCTAATTAAAGACCAAAACACTTCTAATATTAAACATGGAAATAAACGTGAGCTATACATACATTTAAGAACCACTAATAAAAACAAGTAAGATAATTATTTACCCACTTATTTCAGTTCAGGGTTGGTGATGGCTGGAGCCTGACCGGGCAGCCCAGGGGACAAGGCAGGAACCAGCCCTGACCAGGATGTCATTCCATCATAACACCACTCACACACACCCACAGTCACTCACACTGGGGCCATTTGGATACGCCAATGAGTCTACCATACACAGCTTTGGGGTGTGGAGGAAACTGGAGTATCCAGGGAAAATCCATACAGACATGGGGAAAATGTGCAAACTCCACACAGACTGTGGCCCCAGTCAGGAATATATATATTTTTTCTCATCAACATTATAATGAAACAACATTAAATGAAATGACGTTATTTGAGGATGTGTTGTATACTCCAGCTGAACTGGATATAAGCCAATATAAAGTGCTAATCGTTCAGTCAGATAAGATAAAAAGAGAACATGAGAAAGTAATTATATGCACACAATAAATTCATCAGGAAATCTTCACAGAGAAGATAAAAATCAAGCAGAGTCTGTAAGAATGATTAAATCATGGACTGTTAAGCCAAAAAGCTAAAGGCATGTCTGCCAGATTGTATTAGTTTTCTAGGACTGCCATAATAAAGTACCACAAACTGGGTGTCTTGCACAACAGAAACTTATTGTCTCACAGTTTTGGAGGCTAGAAGTCCAAACTCAAGGTGTTGACAGGATTGGTTCCTTCTGAGGGGTGTGAAGTACAACTTGTTCCATGCTCCTCACCTAGCTGCTGGTGCTTTGCTAGTGATTTTGGTTTTCCTTGGCTTATAGTCACATCATCCTGATCTCTGTCTTCATGTTCACATGATAACTTCATGTTCACATAGTGTAATTTCCCTATGTGTCTGTATCCAAATTTCTCCTTTTTATAATGAAAGTGATCATACTGGAATAGGGTCTCACCCTCCTCCAGCATGATTTTATCTCATCTTAACACATTAAATCTGCAACGTCCCTATTTCCAAATAAGGTAACATTCTCATATGCTCATGGTTAAAATGAGAATGTAAATGTGAGGTGGGGTGTGAGGGTAACATAATTCAATTCATAACTCAGATGAATCATTATCAGCAAAAGAAATGATTATGGTAGGTGACCTGCTCAGGGCTAACGGATAAATAGCTACATGTGACCAGGTGACATACAGCCCTGGAAGCTGGACAAAGAAGTTCAGACTTGATGTGGTGAGCAAGAAGAAGGCACTGTGAACACTCAAGTAGAATAAATGATGTTTTATGAATGTTAATCTGGAGAGTGGGTCCTGGTTGGTTAGGAGTAGGAAGAGACAAAGGAGGCAGAATGTCTAAACAGGTGACATGAAGTGAAAAATGACACCTGGAGGCAGGAATCAGAATGAAAGAGATTGAATGAATCCAAGAGAAACTAGGCTATCAGTAAGAAATTAGGTACTTGGAGGTGGGCTCAGACTATACTAAATGATTTCCCATATTCTTGTTAATTTGAAGAAATGTCTCACAAACTTACTTTAAAATTCATTAATAAGGCATCAATTACCAATTTTTATAATTATTTGTGACATGCAATCATATAAATGACTCACTTATGCAGGACTCTTCCTGTTCTTGGTATAATGTCAAAGGCTTAGATAGGAAAAATGCCACTGGTTTTAACAAGTTTGGAAATCACAAAAAACTTCTTCATTGTAATGCGCTATTGGACTGACACAGCTGTCATCCCCAGCAACTATTATGCACTGAAGAAAGAAACTTACAAAATGACTCCAGAAGCCACCATCTAAAATAGAATGCCAAGATAGCTCTAACATAATACTGAATAGTGGAATGTGAGGATAGAAGATATAGTCAAAACATCAAAAGATCCCATAATTTTCAGTGTCAAGTGAAGACATGTAGCAAAAAACCAGTCTGAAAAACAGGATGTCCAACATAATTTTTGACAACTTTTATATCTTATATGTAGTGACAAAATACCAGATGAGAGGTAAAATATTTAAAAATGTAGTAAGAAATCTATAGGAGGTGAGATGGATGGATGGCGATGAATATATAATTTTTTAAAGAGAAATGTGGTAAGCATGCAGTTAACAAAACACTAAAGTAGGCCAATATACTTCCAGACATTCTAGATCCCTTATAGGAAAAGCTAGAC
The DNA here is from genome assembly GCF_028858775.2 of Pan troglodytes. Lineage (NCBI taxonomy): Eukaryota > Metazoa > Chordata > Mammalia > Primates > Hominidae > Pan > Pan troglodytes. The sequence continues at coordinate 51,164,079 of NC_072408.2, read as the reverse complement.
AAGCCATGCTGTTATAAAATCCTAATATTATACTATGTTTATAAATATCTGAGGTGTTGCAAAACTCACTGAAGAACAAGAAGTAATCATCTGCCTGGCTGAGATACTGGGGCAAGGAGAAAGGTTACAGAAGTTAAATGAGAAAATGTGGGTCGGGCAGAAGAATCCCTTCTTTAGCTTCAGGTCCCTTAAGCTACTTTCTTTTTCCATCCCTTTGTAGGCAAACACCTAGAAGAACTCTCTCTCCTTTCTTCAGGTTCATTTTTTTCCCTTAGACAATATTCAATGTACTCCAAACTGGCTTGTATCACCAACTTTGTACCAAAATCACTATTGCTCCTCAATGTCATCTGTGAGGTTCAACGCAAAGGACATCTTTCAGTCTTCATTTTTCTTGATCTCTCAGACACATCCTACTTTCTTCTTAAAATTCTCTCTTCTCTTGGCTTCTGTGACACCACCTGCTCTTCTCTTTCCTCCTAGGTTTCAGCCTTCATTTTTCTTGATCTCTCAGACACATCCTACTTTCTTCTTAAAATTCTCTCTTCTCTTGGCTTCTGTGACACCACCTGCTCTTCTCTTTCCTCCTACGTTTCAGCCATGACTTTGCTATCGCCATCACCAAATAATCTTTTCTATAAAATGCTCAAATGTTGCTCAAAACTCTCTAGACAATCCCTTCCGTCTCCTCAACTAACATTTAGATGCCAAAGAATTCCAAATTTTCTGTCTAACTTAAACTTCCCTTAATGCCAAATTGAAGTATATTCAACTAGTTACTCACCTTAGATGTCCCATAGGCACTCCAAACCCATCATGATTTTCTCACTCAATCTGTTCCCTAAGTGAGCAGCACCAACATCTGCCTATTTATTAGTCCAGAAAACTGGGAATCAACCTCTAAACCTCTCTCCTCATCATCTACTACCACCAGTTAATCAAGACTGGCTGGTTTTACCTCACAAATGCTCTTAGATGCATCCACATCTCCACTTACATTTTTAAGACAAGCCCTCACTGGCTTTCGTCCATTGGTTTCCCTGCATCCAGCCTTTCTCCTGTTCATCCTACAGCTGGAGTGATATGTTTAAAACACAAGTGTGATCACGAAACTTCTCAGCTTAAAATCTTTAATTAGCTGTCCCTTGTTCTTAACATGAAACTCTTAATCTTTAGTGTGACCTTCAAGATCCTGCTTCTCATCATCAGTCTCACTGGGCACCTCTCCTGTGCTCTCTGCTACTGGCCTTCCTTTGGTTCTTAAAAAGTCCTTCTTTCTACCTGAAGGCCCTTAGATATGCTGATTTACCCATGTAAGAAATTCTCTTCTTTTCTACTCTTCCTTCTATGATTCCCTGACTTTTACTTACCCTTCAGATTCCAGAATAAAACTCTTCTTGTTCAAGCAAAATTTTCCCTAACCCCACCACCCAGATCATATGCCCTATTAACCTATTTCTCTTTTAGAATAGTTGCCACATTTGCAATGAAATGTTCTTTGGTGTAATGAAATGGCATGTTAATTATCTTTCTCGCCTGACAGAATATTAGTCATGTATATCTAATTTACTGCTTTATCCTTATCTCTAACCTTGCACAAAGTAAGTACCCAATAAATATTTATCAAATGAGTGAATGAACTCCAGTAGTTACCAGTGTTATGATAACCATCATCAGGAAAACTATTAGTAAAAATCAATAGTCTCAATTACAGTCATATCATTAAGCAACCCCACAGATTTAGTAAATAAAATTGTATGTTATTTGCAAACAACGGCTTGCTTATTTTTATGTATAATCACAAGTGTAATTTATTTAAGGACCAAATATATACCATGCAAAATTGCATTAAAAATGTTTAAAAAGGTGTTCCTTCTAAGAAGTCAAAACATCCTCAAAGTTAGCAACCATGCCATAATCAAAAGGAAAGCCATATTTGATAAGAATTATTCAAATCCTGAATAATATTGTTATTTGGAATAAATAACAAAAGATATATTAGAAGTCCTTATATATAAAAAAATTCAAGATATCTTGAATTTGATGATATCAATATGTTCAACAAATTTTTCCATCAGTTTCTTATGTTTTGAAGATTATATATTTAAATGACAATTAGTATAAAGTTGTAAAATATCTGTCATTGTATAGTGCATTCAAGATGAAAACAGCTGCCAACCTGTGCCACAGATTTTATCCAGAACACTTCCAGATAAAAACTGAGTGACTTGGTCTTTATGATTAGGCCAATTTTCAGTAAGTTGCATTAAACAAGTAAGGTAATCTAAATCTCTGGCCCCTTTCCATAACTTCTTTCCTGTCTCAATGCCATCCATGTGTTGCTCAGATTCCAAATCTTGGCTCCTTTTGATCAATTCTACACCACAATAAACTAACTGCAAGTATTTTTGGCTCTACTTTCAAAACGTACTATGAATATACCTTACTCCTCTTCACTTCCTATAACTTTCCTTATCCAGGCCATCAACATCTTTACCTGGACTACTGCAATAGCCTTCCAACTCATCTCCAATTTCCACAGCTCCCCACCACTCCCAACACAATAGTTCATCTATCACACTGGAGCCAGAACTATCCTTTTCAATACAAGGCTGAGCATATCACTCTCCTCCTTGATGCAACTCTGAAATCCTTGCAAACTTTCCTACATTACCTGGCCCCTGCCTAATTCTCCAACAGGATTTCCTTCTTTTGTCCGCTCCACTACGTTTTCCTTCATTTTGTTCCTAGAGCATTCTAAGCTCATTCCCACTTAGAGACTTTCCACTTTTTATTCTTCTGGTTGAAGTGTTCTATCCAAGATTATTACATGGCTGTTTCCTTTCTTATCATCAAGTCTCAGGTTACCACCACTCTCCCCTCACTCCCTGTCCCAGAGGTTGACCACTCTGAATAAATCCCCAGCCAATCTCTAGCACATCATCCTGTTTCATTTTCTTCCTATTAATTTTTACTACCCGAAATTGTCTTCTCTAGTTCTATAGTCACCCACTAATTCTGTCTTAGCTCCCAGAATGTAAAGCTCCTGAGCACGGGAAATTCTTAAGTCTTGTCCATCATTTACTCCACTTTACACCAAGCCTAGAAAAGTGTTCAGGATGCAGTAGGTGCTTACTAAATATTTATTACATGATCGAATATACTTAGTAGCATCAAAAGCAGCTCAAAATTTTTAAAAAAGCAATAATCATATAAGTAAAATTCAAAACAAAGTATCACATGAATTTGTATCATGTAGTTTCATGTTATACATATAAACTACCAGAGGGGCTTGTTACATGTTAGAAATCTCAAATATTATAATCAAAATACATTAGTTTCCTAAGAAAGTTTACCTCTATGTTATGTAAGGGTAAAAATCCATTTTTATGAAAAATCTTTTAAGATGAGGAATTTTAAATAAATCTGCATTATGAATGGGGAAGGGAAGCCATATTTCTTTTCTTCTGCAAAACTGGAATGATCCCTTTAGGACTGAATCAGTAGCATTTAAAGAAATATTTTAATCCAAAGTTCAATTTAAAAAATGAATAAGGATTTTTAAGAAAAAGAAAAAACTATTTAAAGCTAAGGGAAACAACAGAAGTTGGTTTCCCAAGAGCCAACAAATCATCCTGCAGCTAAACAGAAGCTGTGTGTTTATACCTGAGGTTTTCCATCTCCACAGATCTATGACATATGCTTTTCATGTGGAGTGGGTAAGTTTAGAACTCTCCAAAACTTTCTCTGAATGTCCAAACACCTCTAAATCAATGTTCTTATTTGTAGAACTCATTAGCTAGTTACACAATTAACAGGAATGATTCAAATCCATACCTCAGGGAAATCATAAATTACCACATCTCATGGACTTTGTCAGGAAGAGTCAAAGCCAGAGCATTTGCAAATGCCAAGAGTCCACTCACTGTATGTGGACAGTTTCCATGAGAGAATAAACTATCTTGGATATTCGTTAAGATTTTTAAAAATTAACTAGAAAATGATTTACTCCACTGGAGCTATTTACTAAATACTACAGAGCATGAATACAACCACTTAGATTACTTATAGTAGCAAACAGAAGTAGCAGTAGGCACTTTGTCTTCCTGTTAAGTGATTGCCTTTGTTACACAACACTGTCTGGAAAAATCTGACTACGATTCTAACTGCAAGCCACAGTAATCATGTCAATATGTGAGCTATCTGAATATCTAATTATGAAAAAAAAGAGGGCAATTTCACAGTGGAAGAATTGTTCTAATTCAAGAAACCAGCCATATTAACTTATTAGTGTGACATATAGCAGATAGCTGAAAAACTTTAATTTGAAAGATAATTATTTTTAGCTGATTAATATACTTCAAATTAAATTCACTGCTTTTAATGGGCCCATCAACTTGACAACCTGGGAAATTAATAAATTTTGCATGCAGTAATCCTAGAAAATTTATACAGCTGAGCTACACATCATTACAAGGATTACCTTCACAGTAGGCATTATCCTCTCGAAGAGCCCTAAAACCATCTCGACAGCTACAAACAGCCCTGTCATTCAGATTTCTGCAGACGGAATTCTCCATGCAGTTACGCCTTTCAGAACAAAAGTCATAACCTACAGAAAAAAAAAGAAATTTATTAAGGTAAATGAAACTATAACAATGCAAATTTTTCCTACTTAATATTTTCTTTAATTTTGAAGCTATGACTCCCTAAATAATTTTTTAATTAGTATCTTCATCAACATTTACAGAAGAATCACATGCTATGAGTACCAAAAACTTCTTCTTTATGTTTAACTCAATTAATTTCTATTTCAAGTTAACTCCATTTCTTTTGTGGTTTTTGACTTTATAAATGCTATCTAGTCCCTAATATTCTAATTATAATCCTCCATATATCTGAAAAAAAGAAATATTATTAGGGTACAAAATGAAGATTTATAATATAGAAGATAACACAATGAGAAGGTAATCTGGTAACTGGAGGTTCAACATTTTCAATACCTGTGGGTAAAACAAACCTAGCCAGATGAAATGTACCTATTGTGTATTTAAGAAATTAGACAGCTTAGCATCCAAAAAAAAAAACCTTTCTAAATGTGTTAAAGATGAATATTAAATCACTTTAATCTAATTTTCTCTAGAAATCTGCAAGGCAAAGTATGCTCACTCTAAAGAGGAAGAAAATTTTTAGGAATTATAGAGATTTCACAGATCTCAGAGTCTTTATAAGAGAAAAGAAAAATGGAACATTTTATAAATAGTGACAGCAATCATGTGCAATTTCTCAAGATCTCTTTTTGTAGCCTGAACCCCTTGTTCAAAGATCATCTAAGATGCTGAAATGAAATCTTCAAAACTGGAATCTATATTTAATGGAAATTACATAATTATATATAATTCAACCAGTTTTAAATTACTTGATGTATGCTATCTATCTAGGTTTGCACTTTCTAATGGATTACTATTTTAGCCCATGTAAAGAAAGAAGGTGGCTGGGCATGGTGGCTCACACCTGTAATCCCAGCACTTTGGGAGGCTGAAGCAGACGGATCACTTGAGATCAGGAGTTGGAGGCCAGCCTGGCCAACATGGTGAAACCCCGTCTGTACTAAAAATACAAAAATTAGCTGGGCATGGTGGCAGGTGCCTGTAATCCCAGTTACTCTGGAGGCTGAGGCAGGAAAATTGCTTCAACCCGGGAGGCGGAGGTTGCAGTGAGCCAAGATCGCGCCGCTGCACTCCAGCCTGGGCAAAAGAGTAAGACTCCATCGAAAAAAAAAAAAAAGGACTAAAAAAGTATATTTCATGTATCTTAGAATAATCTGATCAACCTATAAGCAAGAAAAGACTTTTACTTGTGAAAACCATATAGATGGAAGTACTACATTGGTTCATCTTATCTGTAATCAAATTGGTGTTCATTCGATTAGAATTCCAGAGTTAAAACATACTCCCTATTAATGCAACTATGATGTATAGTAAAATATTATTGGTACAACTTAATAACCCTTAAGAAGAGTAATGTTCCAAAAATGTAATAATACCATTAAAAAAGAATAGAAAAATAATCAAATGACTCAGTGATTTCTACAAAAATAAAATAAAATCGAACATAGGTTTATTAAGTCCAGAAAAATATAGTCAATAACAGCATTTAAAATACTTGGCAACATAGCTTCTTTTGACAAGAGTCTTCAGAATCTAAATTGTCATGATTAAGGCTGTACATTTAAAAGTAAAATTCTTAAGAAGAGCAAAAGTTAAAAATGCTTTCTCCTAGGATCTTTTTATTTCCTTCTTCTTTAAATAGCTAAATTCAGATGATATTTCTTCAAATGTATTCCGCTGTCTTTTTATAATGCCTGAGGGAGAACAATTTCAGCTAAAAAGTCATCTTCACTATCTACCCCAATAGCTCAGCACAACATCAAACTAACTAAAAAGGCTTCAAAAACCACTTTATATTTATTCTATATTAAAACAAAGTTACTAAAAAATAGCCTACTCCTTAAGATACACAGAGAATTAAGAAACAAAGCTCTAACACAGTGCTAAATTTCTGCATAATTTTGCCTGTACTGTTTCAAACAACTTTCAGAGGACTGTGACTAAGAACGGATACCATTTCTGATACACCTTTTTTTCAAAACCTTCCTTCAACTTTTCACTTGGTTGAATTTTCTCCTCTCCCATCTTGGACTCTGCCCAGTATTATCTATGCCATATGTGATATGCCACCTCTATTATCATCCATTTTCAGTTCTGTTTCAGTAATGGTGAGACCTCTCATCTCAGCATTAAACGTCTTGCACACATACACTATGTAGAGTTTAATTGCTGCAAGAATTTTCTCACTGTAAGATAACAGTGTGATCCAACTTTCACTGTTTTAGGTAAAAATTAGGAAGTGCCTTGCTTTTTATCAGATGGGTTTTTTTAAACACAAATACTTGAAAAATTAAAATTTCCGTCATTCGAATTCCAATTCTCTATAAACAATGTCAGCTATTTTGATTCATTCTTCCAACAGATAAGTTGATTGAACCTACTGGTTATTTTGCAAAATGCTAGGGTCAAAAAGCTAACAATTAATGGATGGAAAATTCAGACTTGATTTCAAGTGGGTTGCTTCTGATCTATAGGGAATAGCTTTAAACAAATCAGAGTATGGGTTGGCAACATAATCCTATTATCTTCATAGTTGCATTTCCATTCATATGTGCTTGGCTATTGGAGTTGGCAGGCCTGAGTTTACATCTGATCTCTGCCACTTACTTGCTGTGTAAATTACTAACTGTACATTAATTAACCTTTCTAAGCCTTCAGTTTTTCTCACCAATAAAAATTAGTATAATAACTACCTTGTAAAAATGTGAGGTTCCAATGAAATTATCTATGTAAAAGCATAATAATATATTATTCGTTAATAACTAAAGTTATTAGAGCACTACTAAGCTGAAATTAAATATGTTGAGATCCATAAAAGAAAATTCAAATATTTGTTATAGACAGATGGATGAACCAATTATCTAATACAACCTAGCCTTTCTTTGATTTCCTTCTTTAGGTTTTAACTTCAAGGATATTATGTTCTCTAATCCCTTTGCAAGCTTTACAAAGTTACATAAAGTTCTATGTTTTTCTATCAAGTGTAGAACTTTTGGCAAAATATAAACATGCATTCTTATATAACTGGAAAAGAGGGGAGGATGGATACAAAAGATTATGTGTAAGTAAGAACAGTATATATATAATACATAATTATCAAGACAAAGAGAATACAATAATTTTGTGGTGAATATTTATAGGTTTTGCCTAAAGGCATCTATTTCTTGTTTTTGTGGAAAAAAAGAATAACCTCGTTATCACTCACCCCTACTTTCAGCCCAGATGCTTATAAGAAAATGGACTCTACTCCTCCACAGGATAGAGTCACACCAGCCAATGCAGTCCACTGGCCTGGACACAACAATTTCTTCAGGTCAGGGCATATTATCTACTTCAAGCTAATGAAGACCACTGAAACTCAATTCTGGGGTTTTTATTCAGTGTATGAGAATGCTGAGCTTTTTCTTCCACCTACTTGAATGGCATAATGATATGAGCGTAAGAATGTAGGGGTAGAGCTGAGAACACATCAGGCCTCAAAATAAAGCTATCTCACAGGAGATAAACTGAGAGATGCATCAAGACAAAGGGACGAGATTTGAGAGCAGAATCAAGCTACACCTGAAGCCAATTTATCCTCTGCTTATTGGGCCTACATATTCCATTTTTTTGCCATGAAACTTGAATTGGGTGTTCTATCACTTGTACATGAAAGAATATTAATTTAGGTGTTGTTTGCAAGATAATGGATTATCCTAGTGTTTCCCAAAGTGTATCTCATGTACGTGGATGAACATAAAAAAATACTAATACCAACGGATTTCTTTTAATGTGTATAAGAAATACACAAATCCAGCAAATAATCCTATTATTTCATGGCTACCACCGCTTAGGAATAAAACTAAATCTTTTAAAAGTGAGTCGACTATAGTAGGTATTTAAAAATTAACTATATAATGGTATTAGTAATATATACATAGCACATAGCCAGAATCATGAAGGTGATAATTGAATAATATGGGAAACTATGGGTTATCCAGAAGTTTCCCAGGGAAAGGAGAACTGACACTAACTCAGCCTTCTGTATGTGGATGCCCCTATTGCTTATAATTATGAGTTGAGATGAAGTAAATAATAAATTAAGGAGGGCCATCTAGTCAATAAGTCTTAATGATCTTGCAGGCAGACAAAGTGGTTGCCAAGGAGGAGGAGAAGAACCAGAAGGACTGTGGATATAAAGGTTATCCACATTATTTCTTTATCTTTCTAAATCAGAATCCTCACTGAATCACTGAGTCTCTGTCATGTGGTAATCTGTTATAAGCTTCCTTGAAAGGGCACTCTAATTTGAAAAAAGCGGAAAACTTTTCTGCTACATTTCTTCTGACCTGCTACTACAGAAGATGGCTAGCTACAGGGTACCTAGAACACAGTCTTGGGTGAATTTGATTTAGCGCCTACCGATTTGGAGCCTGACTTCGGTGTGTAGCTTAGTTTCCAACCACTGGCTGAGCCTCTAGTGAAAAAGTCAACACTTCATCTCATGCTCTGCTCTCGGGGAATATTTACTAACTGTTGCCCAACAACTACTCTTTCAGATGTGAACACACCATCTTTAGCACTATACAAATAGGCCTGGAAACAGGAGGCCAATTTTATCACAAATGAATTTGTCACAACATATCTTTAGGAGTTGACTAAAAATTTAAGCCTTAAAAACTTGACTTCTTTTAGTTTGAAAGTTAGAAAATGCCAGGAGAACACGTTTATTTCACATATTTGAATCGGAAATTAATGCAATCTTTATTAAAAATAGCGCTAAATATTTCAAGAAGGGCCAATCTGTCCAATTTCAGTTTGAGGATTATCTAAGCCAGTGGTTCACAATCCTAGCTGTGAAAAATAATTTATCAGGGATTTTTTAAAAATAGTAATGCCAAGGCCCCACTCCTATCAGTTATATCAGAATCTCAGATGGAGGAAGTATTAGTCATGGTATAGTCTATCATTGTATTTTTAAGTATGCTATGTAAACACATTTTTTAACTGTAAAAAATTTAAATATAACACAATTTTACCAGCATTTTCCATTTATTAACCTGCTTTTCATAATATATTAGGACTCTTTTAAAAAGAAATAGATGTAGTTAAGGTTTCTCTTGATATCTTAAAGGCCCTATTTCAGCTTTTTACCCAAATCTTATCCTACCCAACCTTGACTAACTTCTACGCTATTCATCTCTGTAATTTCTGTATAGCCCTTGGACACCTGCAGTGTCCATTAAAGATAGCCATTAAAAGTGTTCACAATTTTGCAGCACTCTTATCTATGGTGAGGTCTATTTCCCCTTCTCTTGAATATGGGCTGCCTGTGAGTGCTTTGCCCAATTGCGTATGATAGAAGTGATGTGGTGCCAGTTCCAGACCTAGTATTTGAAGGCCTGAGTCACCATTTAAGAAGTCTGATGATTACCCTGCTGGAGAGACCATAGGAAGAAGTCCTTAGATTACGTAGAGAGGGAGGGAGTGCCAGCTGGCTCAGCCTTCTAACCATCCCTACCCAAGGTAACCAACATGTAGTGAGGCCATCTTGAACCTCTCAGCCAAGCCCGGCTTCCGGCCCTACAGCATTGAATGACCCCAGTTAACACCATGTGGAGCACAAGAATCACCTAGCCAAGCCCTGTCTGAATTCCTGACCCACAATACTATTGCTTTAATCCACTGAGATTTGGAGCAGCAATAGATAGTTTTTTTGCAGCAATAGAGAACTACTAAAAGTGTGGTCCTGCTTGCCATCAGCATTAGCATCACCTAGGAGCTTTTTTACAGAAATTCAGATTCTTAGGCCTGACCCCAGACCTACCGAATCAGAATCTGCATTTTAATAAGATGCCTAAGTTAGTCATATGTATATTTAAGTTTAAGAAACACTGATATGGCCTGCCTATGTTTGGATGCCAAAGACACTCTAGTCAAGCTGCAAACTGGAGGACTAAATCCAAAGAGCATTCTTGATTCATATCAAATTGCACACGTGCTTTGTGTAAGGCACTGACTTAGGCACTGTGAGAGTGAAAACTCTTATGGTCCTTATTATATGTCTATGTGATCATAGTTCTTTTTAGAAGTGTTCTTTATTACGCAGGTTACCCTGAAAGCTCCTTGAAAGGCAGACCATGTCTTAAACCATTTTGTAATTCCTAAAGAGCCTCACATAAAATGAGATTTAAAAACTATTGAGTGGATGGAAAAGTAACTTAAAAACTAAAAACAAAACCAAACTGCACCACCCTGCTAAAAATGGGAGTGGGTGATCTAGGATCTATCAGATCCTATGTCCACTTTTAATAGAGTAAGTTAAAAGAAAACAAAACAGTGTATGTTTCATAATGTTTCTTTGTCTTACTTTTTCTATTTAAGCTTTGTTTTGCATCAATATAAAGGTCATTATTCAAACAAGTACTAGTAGCTTATTTGGGGCAGTTTGTTATACAGCACCAATTACATCACTTATAAGTACCAACTACATTCCAGGTATCATACTCAGTATTAAGGATATAGAGATGAACATAAAGACTCAGCCCTGCCCACAAGGTGCACTGTCTAATGTAGAAGATGGATTCATAAGCATATAATTCCCGTATAATACAGGAAGGCACATATAATTTCATGATTGGCAAGGATCTTAAAGAGTTCCATATAATCAATGCTTTAATTTAATACATGAATCTATAATAAGATACCTAGTTTAAAAATCTTTAGTGATGGAAATTCACTGCCTTCTGGGATGGCCTGTTGCATTTTTGAATAGCACAAATTTTAGTGTTTTCTTATCTTCAACTAATAATCGAAGTCCCTTCTAATTACTAGTTCTAGTTGTATCATATCAGAGGCAACACAGAACAAACAATGTATGTCTGATGGCCTCTCCATTCTCAGTAGTCCAGAAACCTATGGGTGAGAATTGAGAGTAGAATCAAGAAGAAAGGGATTTGAAGTAGTCATAATGAAAAATATTCTAGGTAAGTTATAAAAAGAAGCTGAGGAGAAATGAAAAACAAACAAAACTCACTTGCCAAGAAACAGTAACTGCCAATAAAATAACTAACTCAATATTGTTGTGTAACTTTCTTTAGCAAAGCTGTACTGACTCCAAACCAGCACACAGAGAGAAATTTAGAGATCCAGAGCTTGAGACAGGTTCAAGACAACTTGCAGAAATGCACAGGAGCAGTTCGGTTTTAATTCAGTTCGGTAAATATTTCATGACTACCTACTGTGCTACTCTGTGCCAAATTAGGAGAGCATATAGGGAAATACTATTAGTCTATGGAAATAATTTGCTTATGAGAATTTCTACTTCATGTCAGTTGTACTAGCCTACTATAATAACTCTTGCACGTAAATCTTACTTTTCAAAAAAGTCTTACCTTTACAAACTTTGCAACAGCTGTGAGACAAGGTTATCTGATGAGACTCTGGACAATCCAAAGCTGGACAGCCTGAATTCTCAACAAGTTTCATGGTCTGGTCCTGTTAGACAACAGAAAAGAAGTGCTTCAAATTTTATCATTAGGACTTGTTAAGAAGTTTCCAGATCCAGCATCTGAGAAGACTCTTTTAAGATGAAGAAATTTTTGTCCTGAGGACCTCTGCACAGGTCATGGGCTCACTCCCAAAATGACATTAAATCCCAATTGGAAAGTCTTTAGAATAAGCAAGTCTTTAGAATAGGAATCAGCCACACTGATTCCACCACACTGCAGCCATGTCTATAATTTGCCAAACATCTGGGTAATCCTGGAAAATTTTGCTAGTTTTACAACACATTTTGCAAGCCCAGATGACAATTGTGGCAAAGTTACAGTTTGAATTATATCAACAGCTTTTGGAAAAAAACAGTAAATTAAAATTGAGCTTTCAAAACATTTCAGTTTTCTTATAAAGTTTTATTATAAGGAGATTCTCACAGATGATTCTGGTAAGAAATATTGGATGTCTTCCACAAAACTACAGGGAAAATGAGGGCAGGATTCTTGTCTCTTGTAAATTAATGTCTAGCACATTTTCAGGCACATAATTGGCACTTAAAAAATTTCTTGAATAAATGAATAAATCAATGTAAAATCACTGTAGTTCTTGCAGCCAAAAAGATTAAACACTTCCCAAGGAGAAACCAAAATACAAAATACACTTCTGATAATTGAAGTATTCTTGCCTTAGGAGCAAACATTTGTTTTCTATACTGTCAGTCTCCAATGTCCTAAAAACAAGGATCATTAACTATGTTATATTATGCTAACCAATACATAAGTAATTAAATAACTCTTGGAACTTGCAAGCTTCCATTTTAACTACTGCTCAATAGCTTAGATTTGTAGATTCAATTTCTGCAAGGAATGCTTTCATAGAAGAAGTGCACATTTCAATATCTGCCTTTTCCTGGCTCATTTATGTAAAGGACCTTCTCCAAATCATAAGCTCTTGTCAAGAAGCTTGGCAGGAGGCATGTATACAGTGGAGTCAAATGCTAGTCTTCTTTTGGTTTAGTAGTAATATCAGTTCTGGTAATCTGATTTTCTAAACCACAGTGTTTTTCTGTGTTACTATGAAAGTCACAGACCCCTAGGACTGCTAATATTTTCAAAACGACAAAACTGACAATAAAAGAACAAACAGGGACTAGAATTGACAGCCCAGAAAATGGATGCGTGAGAGAGCTGTCAATTCTGCAACATAGTAAATACAGGAGCTAAGGGCCTTGAAGGGAAAAGAAACTGTGGAAGACCTTAAAGTGAAGAATTTAGTACAAAAGCTTATGATGATCTGATAGAACTGTGCTGTCCAATCAGTAGTCATTAGGTACATGTGGCTCTTTTACACTGTAATTGCAAAGTATGCAAGAGAGTTTGAAGACTTGGTGTAACAAAAGGATGTACAATATTTTATTAATAAATTTAATATTGATTACATGTTGAAATGATGATATTTTGGATATATCGGGGAAAACAGAAAAAAACTAGTCCAATAAAAATTATGTTTGTGGCTTGCATCATATTTCTATTGGATGGTGCAGCATTAGAAGGTAGAAAATGGTGCCTTTTGTTTGAGCAAATAAAAGGTAACATTCACTCATTTATCTAAAATTTATGAGCACCTGCTGTGTTGCCTCTATAAAGACTTCTAACTGAACCTATTTAAAATCAAATAATCTTATATAATAGCAAATTTAAAATCCAATAGGCAATTATACCAGTACATTTCTAAACCACAATTATCAGTATTATGAGACACATTCTGGTAAAATGAATAGGATACACACACACACACACACACACACAGAGAGACAGAAAGAGAGAGAGAGAAAGAGAAGTGGAGAAACTTTAAATGCCCTCAAGATTTTTAAATTTAGAACCAAAATTTTAATGTTAGAGATTACTATTAGAAGCCAGCTGGCAGAAGTTTTCTTCCCTCCTTGAAGTAACTTCTCTGAGTCTCTTTTCTCATTTTGGAGTTACTAGATCTCACTCTGTCTTCCAATTCTTTTATCTATTGTGAGACTTACTCCACTTAAAACGGCATTGGTGTAGGGATGCTGATAAAGGAAAATCCATCATCTTGAAATACAGGTTGAGGAATTCATTTTAATGTTCCTGTGCCTCTATTCTCTAAGATGAGAACCTACATCATTGGAAAGCTGATTTAAAACTAAAAGAAGAAGAGAGGATACTTTATAATGGGCATGAAGAAATCACAGCTTTCATGTTCTAGAAATCAAATCTGTCACAGTCTTGCCTCTTTGCATCTCCTCCTTGCTTATCTCAAAGGATTTCCAAATTAAGATGCATAAACTGGATAGCTTCTTTCAGATTCAATTTGTCTTGGCAAAATTCTTAGGATTTTCCTTTCCCTCACTCTTAGCAATCATAGTTTATTGGTGGTGCCAGCAGCATAAATCACTATCTTAATTTTCTACATAATTTATACATACTAAATCATTTCCCAAACCATGTATAGGAGGTATTTAAAGAGGAAAATTAACTATCAAATAAAAATGAAACCCTAAAGCAGAAATTTTATATATAGACAGTTTCCTTCATATAGAATAAGGATTTTAATGTAACATTAGGGTCAAGAAATATCAGATTATAATTTACAAAAGACAAACATGAAAAGTGTTGTGAAACATATTTAGTTTTTCAATTAGTAGGTCGAGGGGCAAAAATTCAAATGAATCACATTTGCTTCAGAAACTTTGGCAAGTAAATTTGTAAGGAATTTCCCTTTAACTAATTTAAAACACTCCTTCTAAAGGGAATTAGATAAATATCAGTCTCAACTCCATCCAACAATTAATTTTAGTTAGGTAATTTTTTGTTTTGTTTTTAATTGAACTGAGCAATACTTCTCACATGGTACAAAATCATGAGTGACAAAAAGCTAAGTCTAACTTCACCTACATTTTCCTCCCAAGAGCAAATAAGGAGCTTATTTGAATTTGGAAAACATACGACAACTTCACAAAGCTTTAATTTGACAAAATAGCATTTTCATTTCTTGGAAAAATTATTTTTCAACCACTAATTTACATGCTTAAAGATGAGAATTTCTTTACATTCAAACGATAATTAATATTGTGAATTTTCTCTTTGCATTAGAATTTCAAAAATGTATTTCAAGGTTGAGCTTGTAAAGAAACTTTTATCTTGTTTATAAATAGAAACAATTTTGAAAGACCCACGAATAGTCTTCTTACCTTGCACTCATAGAGAACACATACTCCAGAAGAGGAATAGACTGTATTTCTTTCTCCTTCAAAGTAGGTTCGTCCTTGAAATTGGCATATCGCTTTGGAGTAAAAAATACATATATATTTATTTTATTGGGAAAAATAGCTTAGAAGGGATCAGATCATCTTGTAACACCATTCCACATGTTATACACCTTTTTTCAACATGTTTGACTAACCAGAAAGCTCAATTCAATCTACTGCAAGGCACATGTAAACTTAAATTAGTGTCATGCAAATTAAGTTGAGAGAGTAAAATAAGATATAAAAAAGATAAAGGGCAATGACATGTCTGAATTAGACTCTGAAAAAGTAGTGCCAAAAAGCAGACTTACAGCCAATTACTTGCCTAATAGATGATGTCCCACTTAGGGCATATTAAGTAGTCACTTAGGGCGGCAATAAATCAGGGGTAATATGAGACTCAGGGAACAATATGAGAAAAGTTTTTGTTTTATATACCATTACAGAATTTTAAAATAGAACATTATAATAGAAAGAAGGTATATTCATTTCAGCACATCCATGTAAGTTTTAAGTTTTATGGTTTAGTGTCATTTTATTTATAAGTATGTATGGGTTAGGGCACCCCATCTAGGATGCTGAGAGGTCTGAATCTGAACCTGCCTTGCTTCCATCACAATTAAGTGAAATTTTAAAATGTAACCTTAGATTCCATGGGAAAAATATGTTTTTAATCCATAAAAATGCACAGAGTATCAAATAATCTTTTTCTAAAACCTGCAACATATTTACAATTCACACAAACATTTAGCCAACAGAAATCATTTCCTTGTTTTGAAGTATTTCACACTACCTACATTGACTCATCACCTAAGATGAAACAGATTTACCCTAAAGCTAATGATGCCTAATTTTCAGCGTCCTTCTCTGGCTTAGGCTCCTTGTAAGATGCTGAACTAAGTTCTCCTTTCATAATTTTGTATTGTTTATCTTTGAAAGGGCACCCAATATTGTAGATGCTTCAGGTCCCCATAACATCTAGATCTACCCCAAGATAATTATTTCAAAGACCAGTGGAGGTGATCAACTGATACAGACTCTGGCAATTTGTTCCCCACATTTACTAAATCCAATTTTTTATTTTAACTATACAAATTATATAAAGTGAATGGGTATATTTTCTTTTGATTCCACTGTGTGAATTATGAGAAATTGTTTCACTCTTTGGAATTTATATATCCCTATTACCTTTAAAAGTATCAACTTGCCAATAATAAAGAAGGAAGAAAGTAGACATATTTTTATTTTTAAATTTTATTATTTATTTTTTTCTTTTAGAGACAGGGTCTTGCTGTGTTGCCCACGATGGTCTCAAACTCCTGTCCTTAAGTGGTCCTTCTGCCTAAGCCTCCCAAAGTGCTGGGGTTATAGGCATGAGCCACCATGCCTGGTCTATTCTCTTAATAATATCAATATATTGTTGTACAAATATTCATTCCCAAAGTATAACCTGACTCTCGCTTTCCTTGAAAAACTATTTTAAAGTTGCACATTTAAATAATGTCAAATAAATAAATTAATTAAATAATGGAAACCATGCACGTTTTTAAAAATGTCATCCTCCAACTGATCTCCTTACACAGCATTTATTAACAAATTTGACTACATAATGCATATCTCCTAGCCAATTGATTTTGAACTTTTTAGAGCTTGCTAGCAAAGAATAAAATTTACTTGCACTAATCATATGACTTAAAGTCTGGCTAAAATATGCTCACTCGTGAATATTCAAAATGAAACTATGGATTTGTCAGTTGCATACTATCTATCATATTATGAATTAAAATGGTATGTGCATTTACTTAATAAACATGATCAATTGCAAAATTTATCTCTCTGACATCTAATTTTTAGGATTTTTTGTTTTTATGAAACTCAGTAACCTCAACATACCAAGACCTAGCATATTGCATGTTTAATTATACTTAATAAGTACTATATTTTATAAGATAATGAGAATAAACAAAACCTTTCTTACATCTATTCAGTACCTGCCATTCAAAAGTTTCTAAGCCTATTATATTATACGACTTGATAACTGCAGCCTATTCAAGTCCAAGCGTATGTGGAAGAAAAACAATGGTGCTCTAAATCTTACACAGAGGGGAAAGGAAACATTGTAAAAAAAACACAAGGGTAAATTCTCCTTATTCAAAGTCTTTTGACAATTTAATATTCATGTAGAGCAGATGGGCCTTCTGTTTGAAACTCTTAATTCAAAAGACTCAAATAGGCAACTTGTGGGACAATAGGGCACCAAATGGAGCTTGGCAGGGAGGGAAAAAGCACAAAAACGAATGAGGTCACAATTGCTTAATTCTCTTTCAAGCAATGAGCACAAGCAGGATGAAGTTGGCTTAGAGAGAAACCAAAGTGAGTGATTTTTATCTCATTTCTTTTTTGATCAGTTGCTGTAATTCTCCATAAGTCTAATGTTGACATGGAATATTCAGTAATACTAGTAGGATATTTCTTCCCTAGACTCTTTAGAGGAGAAATGTGAAGAAATTCAAAAAAGATATAATGATTCCTAAAAACACTGCAAGGAATCATAAAAATGCCATTAGAATGGCTCTAGGAGTTTTCTAAGAGAAGACTGAGAGAGTAACAGTCATGTTAACCTATTCATACATTTAACAAATATGTACTGAGCTCCTATTACATGTTAGATATTCTCCTAGGTACTGGAATTCAAAGACGAATTTAATGTGCTTCATGCCTCAATATTTAGTAGGGCAGACAGACTCATACACAACTAACTCTAAGAGAAGTCAAACTGAAATTCTATGATTAAATAATCCATAAGTTATATGGAAACTCAGGAGACCGAACGAACTTCTAAGAAGGGACAGCTGGATTAAGATTAAGAAAATAAACAAGGGCTGGTTAAGGATCCAGACTGTGGTAAAAGCAAGGGATCATCATTACCCTAAGGCTAAGGAACAAGGGAAGAAAATGGTTTTACTAGAGTCCAGTGTAAGCCAGAATTATGGAGGAGAGGCTGCCTTGTAAAAGCTGTAATCATGAGAGCACAGCTACTGCCAGAGACATAGCTTGGTGCAGGAAAGAAACATAGCCAACCTTCTCTCCTCCTCCTGCCTTCCAGTTTCCTGCCAGTGTCTCCCATTGGTTAACGCTACTTGAAACTAGCTGGCAAGGAGACCAGAGTGATGCAGGCTGCAGAAGTCAGGCTCCTGGGGGACAGAGGACAAAGAATGGAAATGGGAGTGTGGGGTGCCCAGGAACAATAACAAGAACAAATGTCTATTACGTTAATTCACTATAAGCCATTAAGAGGTCTAGTTCACCAGGATAGCTTGCTCAGAAGGGCATGAGAGAGCGGAACACAGAAACAAAAGATTTGAAAGAGAAAACTGATATTTTTAAAATGTTGTCCCTCCTTGAGATTATCAAAATGAGGTTTATAGGCAGCCAGAGGGTAAAATGAGGGAACTGAGCTCTGGGAAAATCAAGTGTGTAAACAGAGGAGGGAAAGCAGATCGGGCCTATGCCCTAATTTTAACCAAGGCGAACCCATGCAGGTATCAGGTGCAAATTCTGAGAGATAACAATAATCGCTGGCTACCACAATGGCTACAGGACCGTCCCTGGAATTCTCTAACTGAAAAGTATCTGCCTTCTAACCTCTCCCCAGTAGAGTACAAAGTAAGAAAATTCACTTCCTCAATAAAACAATAAAGGAATAATCATTTTTACTATATTTGTTGCTCCTTTTAACCATGTTAATTGCATGCACATGTTTATAGCCAGAGGCTTCATTTCTTCCCTAGTTTTGTTGTGTGGCTTGTGTATATGTGAGTGAGTGTGTATACCACATTAAGTTCTTTATGATGTAACTTTGGATTTCTACACCTCCAATCACTTACTAGCTTAAAGCAGAACTGTTTCAATTAGGCCATATTTTCAAAAGTCTATGCTGAGTGATTGATTGAATATATTATGTATATATACTTTAAGATATAAAACTTCTAGGGAGATGTACTTAATTTATTCATACAGGCTTATCAGTTTGTAGACTAAGAATGCTATACCATTTTGAAATCATATTAACCCATAGAACCACAGCTACTTGTTAGTTATTAATATTAAACAATGTGAAATGCATATTTACTCGACTCTAGTAGGTGCTGCTGTTGGCATAACTCCAGGCAGTGCATTCACATCATGGTCTGTGTGATTTAGGTCACCCAGAGCTTTCCTACGCACAGTCTATTCAGTTATAAGTGGAGACATTAACAACAACTTGGAGAAATTCAATAGGACAATATAACACTTGATGTATACGTTCTACCAAGGCTATCTTAAATATTACAAATTGGATAGTCACTAGCATCATAATTATGACAGAATCCAAAAAAATCAATTAATAAAAATTATTTTCACTTCATTTTCCCCCATTTTAAGAACATAAAAACGATTAACAGCAAATAGGAGCCAAGAGATGCTACAGACAAATTTAGAAGTCATCAGTTGTTAAAAAGTGAAAGGTAATTTATAACACAGATTGAGAAATGGATAAGTGAAAGAAGCCAGTAAAACTCTGAAAATTCTAAGTTACACATTAAAATCTTGATTTACTGGTCATTAATGCAGAGATGGCAACTGCAGTTTTCCTCTAATGAGATTTTAATGAACTTTAGCAAACCCTTGTAGAAAGAATCATCTAAACCTATCTAAAAACATTTCAGAATATATAAGCAAATGGGCATCATATTTTACTTTTAAACATTTCCTCACTACATACCTAGCTTTTTCCTCTTATTACCTGATTTAAAATTCATGCATCTACTTTAAACTTCCCAGTTGGTACCAATACCTTTAAAAATGATTCCTTACAAAATTAAAAGTTATAAATACCAAAAAGAAAGCCAGTGTAATTCACTTAAGTGAGTCATGGGACTTACAGTTTCTTTAAAATTCTTTTTCAAAACACCAAATATCAGTGATCTTTGGATTGATAGTCTGTTAAGGACAGAGTTTTATATAGTAGTAGCTTTCCAATGGTATTGTTTGAAATTTTGATTCCCTTTGGGAGACTTCTCAAAAATGTATAATAGCAGTTACTTCATTCTGAGCCAATATTTTGTTAGTGATATACAAATCAAAGCTGTTGGATGAGAAAAAAACTCATTAACTATAATTATGTATATTTGTATTCTTATTATACATTTTTTAAAAGAATGTACAATAAATGCATTCATGAGGCAGGCTAAGATTCTGCAAAGTCAAACAAAAAATTTTAAAAGTGTTTTAATATTCTTAAAAAGCTCCAATCAGCTATGCTGCATTTATCCCGCCTACAATCTTTTTTTGTTATCTGGACTCACTTGGAGTCAATTCTTAACAATATGGTCATAATAAAAGTATTGAGCACTAACTGATACAAATTAATCTCTCTCTCTTCTCTATAATGCTTAAATCTCTATTATAGCACTGAACACATTTTCCTTTTCTCTAGTGAGTTGTACACTTTTTCATCTTTCTTATCTCAGGACAGAGTGTCTTACTTGTCTTTGGATTTTATTCAGCACCCAGCATGGGCCCTGCATAATATACGCTCAAGGTTTGTTAAATTTTTTGGTAAATTCTCTTTCAGCTTCCTGTTTGATAAAGAAATCTAAAAATAAGTGAACTGAACCTCTCTAAACCTCATTTTTCCCTTTACATTTGGTCTCACCTGTGGAGTTTGCATCTTATAAAAAAGATTCTATAGCCTGTGTCTTACAGAAGGAGTCTGCCCTTTCTGTAAAAGGACTTACTTTCAACTCGAGCACATTTGAAACATCTGAAATGGGAGCAGTAAGAAAGTAGCTGGTTACTGTCATAGCAGTAACTTACTAACATGAATAATGCAAATTAGCATGCTCAAAGAAAGTCTGCTCGGACAATGTAATGACAAAACTTTCTTCTTTCCCTATATAAAACCAGTTTTTGTGAGTCAATGCTATTTAAAATGATCAGAAGTTCAGAGTGCTTAAATAATTCACAAATTCATGAATTAGACATGATCCTGCCCCTTAGCTAAATCTCATTAATTGTTTGGGAATTTAGTTGTTTGCCAAACTAATATTAGAGTTTAAGAAGTGAGATCTTGATAGTAGTTATGCAACCTCCCTTTTCTGTTTTATATACATCATGTCCTTGGGCTTCTAAAGGACCAAAGTGTGCTTCCCATAGGGGGCCTTAATTTAGGTCAGTAGCTTATTCTTCCAAAAAGAGAACAGGCCCTGAAATACTGTAAATTTAGCAGTAGTGAGGGGTTAGGAGGCAAAGGAGGATAAAAGTACCTCCCAGAATAGAACAAGAGCAAAAATTCAAGCACCCTGTCCAGATCAGCCTTTAGGTTAGAGAATGTATATGCTGAGGAAACAAAAATTGAATGTTTAGAAGTTAATAGCAAAAAAGCACACGCTATTGCTGTAAGCAGAGATTCAGCATTTTTGACTCTAACTTTACCAATTTAAATGGCAATCTAAAAATATTCTGAAATTCTTTTAATTTAGCTGCTTTTCTGTCACTAGTCTTGTTCTTGATCCTGGCTCATATACCATATAACAGTCTATTAAAACAACAATATAATCAATTCATTTAGTCCTCTGACAATATGAAAAATAAATTGAATGACTGGAGGTAAAGATTTGAGAAAAATACAGTATTTGTGTCAATACTTAAATACTATTAAAGTGACAAACATGGACAAACATGAAGAAAGGTTTCATTACCACTAGACAAAGAAATATAATGTATAATATAGTAAGGGAAAGTTTACATATTGTCACTTTCAAAGTTAGAACTAGAATCCATATGACAGTCCTTATGTGCATCTTTTCTTACCACCAACCCAGTGAATTTGGTCAATGCAGGAACATCTTGTCTTTGGTTTAACTTTGTGTAACTTTTTTTTTTCAAAATGCCCAGCACCATTTAGACACATGTTGTTTTGATGTTATAGTGACGAAGATACTGAACACAAAATGCTGTGAGAACTGCAAAGCATGATTCTTTTCATTATAAACCAAATATTAGTGCTCAACTAAGAGATTACAAGTAAAAAAACATTGAAAAAGTGATTTTGCTCTTTTATAACAGTTTCTGGTGTGCAGGTAAAACAAAAGAGGTAACTATTGAGGGGCAGCTCTATTAGGAGGAAATTTTTCAATGCAGTTTCATGACAGCTATATTAATAACTCCATTATGCAAAGAATGTGGGCCAAGATAAGAGAAAAAGCACACGGTTAAAGGGAGCAAGCTCTGTGTAGAGTAAGACAAGCGGAAGGAATGGCACAAAGAGGAGGGAAGAGAGAGCAGAGGAAGCAACTGAGGACAGAAAAATTTGATAGCATACTGGAGATGGAACAGGAGAAGGAACAGGAGAAAGCAACAAAATGATAAACAGGAGAACCAAAACAATTTCATAAAGACATGGGGCAAGAATGGTAACACCTGGTGAAAATAAGAAACTTTTTTTTTTTGCGACAGGGTCTCACTTTGTTGCCCAGGTTGGAGTGCTGTGGCACGATGAACTGCAACCTCAACCTCCCGGGCTCAAGTGATCCACCTCAGCCTCCTGAGTAGTTGGGACTACAGGCATGCGCCAAAATGCCCCACTAATTTTTTAATTTGTTGTAGAGACAGGGTCTCACTCTGTTGCCCAGGCTTGTTTTGAAGTCCTGACCTCAAGTCATCCTTCAACCTTGACCTCCCAAAGTGCTGGGATTATAGGTGTGAGCCACCACACCCGACCTAAGAAACATTTATTGACACTGAAACACTGTAATAGAAAGTCATCTTCCCTGCCTTCAAGGAGCATTCAGCCTAATGTGGGAAATGATGGGCACATGCACAGGTAACTAAATATAACTCAGAGAAGAATACAGTCTTACAAGGGTGGAAATGGAAATGCTTCACACAGAGGAGTGTTTGAAAATAAGCACTGAGGGTGAAATGATTTAGCATGATTTAAATCAGGAAAAGAGTACTCATAATACATTCAAAAATAGAGTAATAATCACAATAATATACTTTGTCCCAGGATTCCAATGAACATCCAGTCTAGAAACCTATATTACCTGGAAGTGATTTATTATAAGTTGGTTTTACCTATACTCCCAAACCAGTAGGCTGATGGATCTCAACAATAGATGCGTATTAAAATCACCTGAAGAACATTTAAAATTCAATGCCTGGCCAGGCGCAGTGGCTCACACTTGTAATCCCAGCACTTTGGGAGGCCGAGGCGGGCAGATCACAAGTTCAGGAGATCGAGACCATCCTGGCTAACACGGTGAAACCCCGTCTCTACTAAAAATACAAAAAAATTAGCCGGGCATGGTGGTGGGCGCCTGTAGTCCCAGCTACTCGGGAGACTGAGGCAGGAGAATGACATGAACCCGGGAGGCGGAGCTTGCAGTGAGCCGAGATCGCACCACTGCACTCCAGCCTGGGCGACAGAGCAAGACTCCGTCTCAAAAAAAAAAACTCAATGCCCTATTTGCATGCTAGACCAATTAAAAAATTCTGAGGGTAGGACTTGGGTCTTTTAATATTTTAGAGCTGTCCAGGTAGAGCTAAGTTGACAACTATTTCACTATGCAGAGAAAGGGGAAATCGAAGAGAAAAATAAAATTAACATTTGAATAGAGGCAGTCCAGAGATATTCAGTAGAAGCCTTTTTATCCTATGTTATCTGATGGAATTTGGCCTATTGTTTGAAAATAATCAGTTAAACTGAGAAATCATACACGACAATAAATATGTACTTTAAACATTTTAAACACACAAATTCACACTCAATCATGTTTTGATGTTGAACATTTTAGTATGGATTCCTTGATTGTGCTTTATTGTAGACTTGATTATATAAGTAAGCCTTTCAATGTGTTACCTAGAATTTCCAGTATAAGTTTCATTTTGTTTGGGGTTTTTTAAATGTAATAAGATAGATACTTGCTCAGCAGTCTGAAGAGAAATAATTTTAATACCCTGTTTTCATCCACATTTATAGTTGTTTTACTGACACATAATTTCAGGGTACCTTTTTTAAGGGAACTCTTATACACTGTTGGTGAGAATGCAAACTAGTTTAGCCACTATGGAAAGCCGTTTGTAGAGTTTTCAAAGAACTTAAAGTACAACTACCATTCAACCCAGCAATCCCACTACTGGATATATACCCAAGGAAAATAATTCATTCTATCAGAAAGACATGCACCTGAATGTTCACTGCAGCACTATTCACGATAGCAAGGACATGGAATCAACCTAACTGCCAATCAACAAGGAACTGGATAAAGAAAATGTGGTATATATATACACCATGGAATACTATGCAGCCATAAAAAAGAATGAGATCATGCCCTTTGCAAAATTTGGACACAGCTAGAGGCCATCATCCTAGACAACCTAACACGAGATCAGAAAAGCAAAAACCACATGTTCTTACTGATAAGTGGGAGCTAAACACTGAATACATATGGATGTTAAATTAAGAACAATAGTCACTGGGCATCACTAGATGGGGGAGAAAGAGAGCAGGGTGTGGGCTAAAGAACCACCTGTTGGGTACTATGTTTTCTGCCTGGGTGATGGAATCATTGGGACCTCAAGCCTCAGCATCATGCAGTTTATCCATATAACACACCTGCATATGTATGCTTTAATCTATAATAAAAGTTGAAATTTGCAGGATATAAAATCAGTGTACAAAAATCATAAGCATTCTTATACACCAACAAGAACCAAAGTGAGAGCCAAATCAGAATGGCAATCCCATTCACAATTGCCACAAAAAGAATAAAACATCTAAGAATACAGCTACCCAGGAAAGTGAAAGACCTCTACCAAGAGAATTACAAAACACTCCTCAAATAAATCAGAGAAGACACAAAAAAATGGAAAAACAACCCATGCTCACGGACAGGAAGAATCAGTATCATTAAAATGGCTACACAGCCAAAAGCAGTTTACATATTCAGTGGTATTCCTATAAAACTACCAATGACATTCTTCACAGAACTAGAAAAAAAAACCTACTTTAAAATTCATATGGAACCAAAAAAGAGCCTAAATAGACAAGGCAATCCTAAGGGAAAAAAAAAAAAAAAAAAAAAAAGGCTGGAGGCATCACAATACCCAACTTCAAACTATACTACAAGTGTACCAAAACCAAAACAGCATGGTACTGGTATAAAAACAGGACATAGACCAATGGAACAGAATACAGAGCCCAGAAATAAGGCTGCACATCTGCGACTATCTGATCTTCAACAAAGCTGACCAAAAAAACAAGCAATAAGGAAGACTCCCTATTCAATAAATGGTGCTAGGATAACTGGCTAGCCATATGCAGAAAATTGAAGCTGGACCCCTTCCTTACACCATGTACAAAAATCAACTCAAGATGAATTAAAGACTTAAATGCAAAACCCAAAACTATAAAATGGGCAATACCATTCTGGACATAGGAATGGGTGAAGATTTCATGAAAAAGACACCAACAAATTTTTGCAACAAAAGCAAAAATTGACAAGTGGGATCTGACTAAACTTAAGAGTTTCTGCACAGCCAAAGAAACTATAAACAGAGTAAACAGACAACCTACAGAATGAAAGAAAATATTTGCTGGCAAGGTTGCAGAGAAAAGGGAATGAGTATACGCTGTTGGTGGGAGTGTAAATTAGTTCAGCCATTGTGGAAAGCAGTATGGTGATTCCTCAAAAAAACTAAAAGCAGAACTCCCATTCAGCCCAGCAATCCCATTACTGGGTACATACCCAGACAAATATAAATCTTTCTACCATAAAGACACATGCACGTGATTATTCACTGCAGCACTATTCACAATAGCAAAGACATGGAATCAACATAAATGCCCATCAATGACAGACTGGATTAAAAAAATGTGGTACATAAGCACCATGAAACACTATGCAGCCATAAAAACAATATCATGTCTGTTGTGGGAACATGGATGGAACTGGAGGCTCTTATCCTTAGCAAACTAACGCAGGAACAGAAAACCAAATACCACATGTTTTCACTTATAAGTGGGAACTAAATGATAAGAACTTATGAACACAAAGAAGGAAACAGCAGACACTGTGGTCTATTTGATGAGGGAGGGTGGGAGTAGGAAGAGGAGCAGAAAAGATAACTATTGGGTACTGGGTTTAATACCTGGGTGATGAAATACTATGTACAACAAACCCCAGTGACATATGTTTACCTATGTAACAAATCTTCACATGTACCCCCAAACCTAAGAAAAAGTTTTTTAACATTCCATTATGCATAACAATAAATACACTGAGAAATATTATTAAAACTTTTACTTACTGAAAATTATTACTGTAAAAAGTAATTGACAAGAGAGTCCTTCAATAAATAATTTAAAAAAATAAAAGTAGATACACACACATAAAACACAGTTATAAACTAAGAAAGTTAAAATAAAATTTCCAAAGGAGAAAAATACATTTACTGAAGAAAGAGTTGGAAACATATTTTACTGAATGAATACAAATCATCAGGAACTCCGCTAGATGTATTTCTTTAAGTTTTGTTATTCCTTCAAACGACCTCATGAGGTGAGAAATATTATCTATCTATCTTTGTGTTACATATTTTAACTGAAACCCAAAAAAGTTTGTGTTGCCTAAAGTGGGTGATGCAATGGGTTTCGCTTTCTAGTCCAGTCAAATCTCCATATCTCTAGTTAATTAACCCTCAGAACCATGGGTTAGAATTTGGACTCATTCAACTTTATTTCATTCTAAACCTTAAAATACAATGATTTGCCAATGCTTTTCTAACTAAACATAAAGGTAGAGTTTAGATGTGTTATACTTAAACTTGAATATAATCAAGAAAATTTTGATTGCAATTGCTTTCAAATGCTTGCATTTTATGTTAAAGACTTCCCGTGTTTAAAATAAATTTAACTTTAAAATGAGAAAAACAGTACTTTTTTAGTAATTTTAGTTTATCAACTTTTTCAAAATCATTCAACTTAATTTGTATAAAACAAATTTTATTTCATTTCATATTTGTATTTAGTTGATTTATATATTAGTATATATTTATAGCAGTTAAGTAATATTACAATTATTATATAAATACAACTTACATGAACAGGGTTGAAAACATTAAGTGTACAGGCTTAGCCTCAAACTCAGTTGATTTCTTTTAATTTTTAACAGAGCCAATGTAAACTGTCAATGAATGTTTGTCAAATCACCTGGAGATCTTATTTAAATGTGTATGTTGAGCAGTACATCTAGATTGAGACATGAAATTCTGCATATGTAACCAGGTCTCAAGGGATACTAATGCTGCTGGTTCAATGATCACACTTAGAGTAGCAAGATTATAGATCAGTAATTATCAACTGGACTTGCACATAAAAATTGCACATAGGGAAATTGTTGAAAATATCTGTGTGGAATCCAAACAAACTAAATCAAAATCTCTAGGAAAGGGACCTAGGCAATCAGTATCTTTCAAGAGAATCCAGATGATTCTAATGTCTGAGCAGTGTTAAGGATTACTGGTGTAGACTCATCCAACTAGTCAATTTAGGGAGTTTTTACTATAAATCTCAATCCTAGATAACCCCACTCAGTAATGCACAGGTTGCTATAAGAATCAGACCAAAATTATTCCAGATGCTTCTTAAATTTTAAATAATTTGCTTATGAATATGACTGCAAAAAGAGTAATAAAAGTAACAGAAGTGGAAAAAATGGAGAAGAAGAGGGAGATGGAGAGACAGAATGAGAGAGAAAAGCAGAAAGAGAGAGGAAGAGAGAAAAAGAGAACAAATGAAATTCACATTTACTGTAAGACTAGAGATTGAGCCTTATTAAATACACCTGTACTTGTACCTTGGGACAAAATATTTGTTGAGGTATATCATATTTTATTCTTTTCAGATAATTTTTCTCTTTAGGGGTCAATTAAGTAAAAGTTTTTGAAAGCTATGCTAAACGAAACATCGACATTAAAATGTTAAACACATTATGTTAACTCTGTAAATTAAGAATTAAATTATTGCCAAAATTAACCTTCTCACAATAATAAATAATCAAAAGAAAATTTGGTTACATTACCCCCAAATGCCTCTGGAATTAACTAAGAAGCAAAAAGGGCTTCCCATAATCCTTCATGTCTTCAGTGATGCTATTATATATATTGATGAATTTCCCCTCAGCCACATTTATTGAGAAGAATACTGTGGAAATGTTCTTGTTCATACTCTCACTCACACACACACACACAAAATTATTACTTTAATGGCTATTATATGCCAGTCAGTGTGCTCAGCCTAATAAAAAAAATAAAAAATAAACCCACAGACACTGACCTAAAGAAACAGAGGCATGTGATTACCTGAAAATAAGTCAAAGTGACCATCACAATGCTGCTCAATGAGCTCAGGAAACTGATACATGAACAAAGTTGGAATATCAATAGACAGTAATTTTTTTAAATGACCAAACAGATATTTAGAATATCAATAGACAGTAATTTTTTAAAATCACCACACAGATACTTAGAATGTAAGAATACAATAACTGAATTGAAAAATCCACTAGAGGAGTTCAACAGTAGATTTGATTAAGCAGAAGAATCATCAAACTCGAAGACAGCGTATCTGAAATGCAGTCAGAGGAGCAAAAAGGAAAACAAATAAAAAAGAATAAAGAAAGCCTAAAGGACTTATGGGATAACATCAAGTGAACCAACTTATGCATTTGGGGGTCCAGAAAGAAGAAGATAGAAAAAGGCAGAATGCTTGTTTGAAGAAATAATAGCTGAAAACTTCCCAAATCTGGAAAGGAAATGTACATCTAAATTCAAGAAGCCAAAATAACTTCAGCAAGATTAAATGCAAACAAAGCTACACAAAGACACATTATAATCAAATTTTCAAAAGTCAAAGACAAAGAGCATTTCAAAAGAAGCAAAAGAAAAGTGACTAGTCATGTACAAGGGAACTGCCATCAGACTATCAGCAGAATTATCAATGGAACCATTGCAGGCAGAAGAGAGTACAATGACGTATTTAAAGTGTTGGAAGAAAAATCCACCAACCAAGAATACTATACATAGCCAAACTGTCCTTCAAAAATTAAGAAAAAATAAAGACTTTTCCAGATAACAAAAGCTGATGAAGCTTATCATCACTCAACCTGCCTTACAGAAAATGATAACAGAAGACCTTAAAGTTGAAATGAAAAAAATACCAGACAGCAACACAAAAGTATATAAAAGTACTTTTTAACTGGTAAAGGTAAATATACAGACAAATACAGAATACTATAATACTCCAACAGTGGTGTATATATCACCTTTAATTCTGGTAATATAACTTAAAGATAAAAATATAAAAATGACAACTATAAAAATATGTTAATGGACATGCCACCTAAAAATGGTAATTTGTGACATCAATGATAAATAGTGTAGGGGGAGGGGAGTAAATAGGTTTATGGAAATAAAGTTAAGTTGTTATCAACTTAAAATAGATTGCTATATTTTATGTCAGCCCCATGGTAACAACAACAAAAATTCCTATTGATGATACACAAAAGAAAATAAGAAAAGAATCAAAAGCATGTCACACACACACAAAAATCAAGGAAACACAAAGGAAGACAACAAAAGAGAAAAAGCAGGATAAGAAGCTACAAGACAAACAGAAAACAATAAAATGACAATAGTAAGTCCTACTTGATCAATAATAACTTTAAAAGTAAATGGATTAAACTGTCAAAAGACAGAGAACAGCCGAATGAATTAAAAAACAAAACAAAACAAAACAAAACCAAGAGCCAATTATATGCTGTCTACAAAAGACTTACCTAAGATTTAATGACATAAATGGGCTGAACGTGAAATGTTTGAAACATATATTTCATGCAAATGATAACCAAAAGCAAGAAGCTTTCAGGATTGTTTTTTTTTTTTTTTGAGATGGATTACAGGCATGCACCTGTACTAGGATTACAGGCGTGAACCACCGCACCAGGCCTTTTTGTTTGGTTGTTTATTTGTTCTGTTTTGAGATGGAGTCTTGCTCTGTCTCCTGGGCTGGAGTGCAGTGGCGTGATCTCACCTCACTGCAACCTCTGCCCCCTGGGTTCAATCTATTCTGCCTCAGCCTCCTGAGTAGCTAGGATTACAGGTGCCTGCCCCCACACTAATTTTTGTATTTTTAGTAGAGGCAGGGTTTCACCATGTTGGCCAGGCTATGACACAAAATGTACTTTAAATTCATAACTGTCAAATAAGAGATAAATAAGGAAATTATATAAAGACAAGAGGGTTTATATACCATGAATATATGACAATTATAAATATACCCAACATCAGAGCACCTATGCATACAAAGCAAACACTGATAGACTTGAAGGGAGAAACAGACAGTAACAAAAGAGTAGTGGAATACTTCAATTCCCTACTTTTAATCATGAATAGAAGATCCAAACAAAAAAATCAATAAGGAAACAGAAGACTTGAAAAACACTATAGACTAAATGAATCTAACAGACATATATAGAACATTCCATACAACAGGAGCAGAATATAAATTCTTCTCAAGGACATACAGAACAT
This sequence comes from Pan troglodytes, assembly GCF_028858775.2. Taxonomy (NCBI): domain Eukaryota; kingdom Metazoa; phylum Chordata; class Mammalia; order Primates; family Hominidae; genus Pan; species Pan troglodytes. The sequence goes on along the minus strand of NC_072408.2, from coordinate 51,133,017 downwards.
TCTCCAGGACAGACCATGTTATACTATAAAACAAGTCTTAACAAATTTAAGAAGATGAAATCATACCAGTATCTTTTCCAAACACAATGGAATGAAACTAGGAGTCAGTAGCACCAGGAAAACTAGAAAATTCACAGTTATATGGAAATTAAATAACACACTTGAATAGTTAATTGATCAACTAAAAAATCAAAAAAGAAATTTTAAAATACCTTGAGACAAAGAAAATAAAAACATGACATAATACAACTGATGAAACACAGCAAAAGCAGTAAAAAAGGGAAGTTTATAGGGGTAAATGCCCACATTTAAAAATAGAAAGTTCTCAAAGAACCTAACTAAACACCTCAAGGAACCAGAAAAAGAACAAACTAATTTCAAAGTTAACAGAAGGAAGAAAATAATAAAGATTAGAGCAGAAAGAAAATGAAATAGAGGATAAAAACAAACAATAGAAATAAAACCTACTAACATAAGGGTTGTTTTTTAAAAAGATCAACAACATTGACAAACCTTTGGGTAGACTAACAAGGAAAGCAAAAAAGGGAAGACTCAAGTAAAATCAGAAATACACAGGAAACGTTGCAACCAATACACAGAATAAAAAGATCATAAGAGACTACTCCTAATAATTATAACACCAGTAAATTGGATAATGTAGAAGAAATGGATAAATTTTAGAAACACTACAACCTACTAAGACAGCAGAATCATTAGATAACTGGTAAGGAGATTGCTTCATTAATCAAAAATCTCTCAGCAAAGAAAAGCCCAGGACAAGATGACTTCAGCAGAGAATTCTACCAAACGTTTAAAGAATTAATGCTAATCTTTTTCAAACTCCTCCCAAAACATTGAAGAAAATGGAACACTTCCAAACTTATTTATGAGGCCAATATTACCCTGATATGAAAGCCAGACAAAGCACTGCAGGAAAAGAGTACTACAAGCCAGTATCCCAGAGAAATACACATGCAAAAATCCTCAACAATACTAGCAAACTCAATTCAACAGCGCAGTAGAAGGATTATACACCATGATAAAGTGGTATTTATCCCTGCGGTGTGAGGAGAGCTCAGCATATGAAAACCAACCAATATGATACACCATGTTAAATGAACAAAGGATAACATCACATAATCATTTTAATATAAGAAGAAAAAGCATGTGACAGAATTCAACACCCTTTTATGATTAATAAAACACTCAACAAACAAGAAATAGAAGAAATATACTTCAACATAATAAAAGTCATACATGAAAAGCCCATAGCCAACATTATACTCAACAGTGATAAACTAAGTTTCTCTTTTACAATTAACTACAAAGCAAGTTTGTTCACTTTTAGCACTTTTCTTCAACAAAGTACTAGAACTTCTAGCAAGAGAAATTGGGTAAGAAAAATAAATAAAAGGCATCCAAATTAGAAAGGAAGAAGTAAAATTATCTTTGTTGGCAGATGACATTATCTTACATGAAAAAACCCTGATTCCACAAAAGACCTGTTAAAGCTCTTAAACAAATATAGCAAATTTGTAGGACATGAAATCAACATACGAAAATTGGTTGTGCGCCTAAACTCTAACAAGGAACAATAGGAAAAGGAAATAAAGTAAATAATCTCATTTACAATAGCATCAATAATAATAAAATACTTAGAAATAAACATAACCAATGAGGCAAAAGACTTGTACACTAAAAACTATGAAACTGCTGAAAGAAATTTAAAAAGACATTAAAACATGAAAAGACAGCTTGTGCTTACGGGTTGGAAGACATTGTTAAAATATTTGTACTATCCAAAACAATCTACAGATTTAATGCAATCCCTATCAAAATCCCAATGTTACATTTTAGAGAAACAGTCAAAACAATGCTAAAATTCATATGGAGCCATAAAGGACCCTAAATAGCTGAAAAAATCTTGAGAAATAACAAAGCTGGAGGCCTCACACTTCCTGACTTTCAAACACATTACAAAGCTACAGTACATAAAACAGTATGGTTTTTGGCATTAAACACAGATAATGAAACAGAATAGAGAGCACAGAAATAAACTCACTTACATACAGGCAAATCTCCAACAAGAATACTAAGAATACACAATGGGGAAAAGATAGTCTCTTCAACAAGCTGTGTTGGGAAAACAATATCAAATGCAGAAGAATGAAATTAGACCTCTATCTTACACCATGCACAAAAATCAACTCAAAATGCATTAAAGACTTGAACGTAAGTCCTGAAGCTAAGAAACTCCTATATGAACTAATAGAAAAAAATTTCATAATATTGGTCTTGGCAATAATTTTCTGGATATGATGCCAAAGCTCAGGCAACAAAAGCAAAAATAGAGAAATGGGACTACAACAAACTAACGAACTTCTGTACAGTAGAGGAAACACTCAACAGAATGAAAGGCAGCCTATGGAATGCGAGAAAATATGCAAATTGTATCAGACAAGGAGTCACTATTCAAGATACATAATGAATTTCCACAGCTCAATAGCAGAAAAACAAATAACCCAATTAAAAACTGGGCAAAGGATTTGAATAGGCATTTCTCCAAAAAAGAGATATAAATGGCCAATAGGTATATGAATAGATCCTTAACATCACTAATTATCAGAAAAATGCAAATCAAAACTGCAATGCAACATCACCTCACATCTGCTAGGATTGTCATTACCAAAAACAAACAAATATAAACAAAAACAGAAAATAACAAGTGTTGGCAAGGATGTGGAGAAACTGGAAACTGTTGCTGGGAATGTAAATGTGCAGACTCTACAGAAAACAGTATAGAGGTTCCTCAAAAAATTGAAAATAAAACTACCATATGCTCCAGTTATCCCACTTGTGTGTATTTTTCCATCATAATTGAAATAAGAATCTCAAAGAGATTTTTGTGCTCCCATGTTCACTGCAGCATCATTTGCAATAGCCAAGAGGTGGAAACAACCTAAGTGTCCACTGATGGATGAATAAATAAAGAAAATATAGTATATACATACAATGGAATATTATTTAGCCTTTAAAATGAAGGAAATCATGTCATATGCTACAACATGGATGAATCTTGAGAACATTATGCTAAGTGAAATAAGTCAGTAACAACAGGAGAAATACTGCATGAACCCAATTAACATGAGGTATGCAAAGGGGTCAAAATCATCCAAGCAGAAAACAGAGTGATGGTTTTCAGGAGCTAGGAGGAGAAGAAAATAAGGAGTTTCTATTCAATGGTTATAGAGTTTCAGTCATGAAAGATGAGAAAGTCCTAGATGTCTGCTGTACATCAATGTGCATACAGTTAACAATACTGTATTGTACACTTATATTAAGAGGGCAGATTTCATGTTATGTGTTTTTTATCCAAAAATAAAAAAGAAAGAAAGGCAAGCAAGGAAGTAGGGAAGGAAGAAGGAAGGAAGGAAAGAAGGAATGAAATGAATGAATTATAGTATGGAATGTTCTAGCATCTACTGCCACTGATTTCTAGTTTAATTGTATTGTGGTCATACAGCATACTCTGTATAATTTCAGTTCTTTGAAATTTGTTGAAATGAGCTTTATGGCACAGCATAAAATCAGTATTTATAAATATTCCATGGGTGCTTAAAGGCTTATGTAAGCTGCACAGTAGGGTATAATGGCCTAAATATGTTTATTAGGTTTGGACATTTAATCACATTCAAGTGCTCCGTTTGCCTAATAATTATTTTGTGTGCTCATAGTCTACCAATTACTACAACTTTACTCTATGTATTTGTCTATTGTTCCTTGTAATTCTGTAAATTTTCTTAAATCTATTTTGAGGCTATATTATTAGGTAAATGCTAGTTCATATTGCTAGGTCCTCCTAGTAATTTTAAATTTTATAATTATTAAGTAATTCTAGTAATGCCTTTTTTGTCTTAAAATCTACTTTGATTTTTCAGGGAAAAATACCTTTCTTTTGCATGGTCTATATTTTACTGCTCTTTCACTTTTAACCTTTCTGTATTATTATATTTTAAATGGGTATCTTTTAAACAGTTTAGAGCTGAGTTTCATTAATTCAGTTTCAAAATAAATATTTTGAATGTTTAGTCTATGTATAGTCTATGTATATTTAACAACAAATATATTCAATTTTTAAATCAACTGTCTTATTCTGTGCTTTCTCTTTTTCTGCCTATGCTGTTTATTTTTGTCCCCCCTGCTTTTACTTATTTTGAATTAATCATTTTTTTGCTCATTCAATTTTCCCCTATACTCAGTAGTTTAGAAATTTAACACTCTTTTCTTAAATAATAAAAAATTAAGTTTAGTCAATAACTTTAGGGTCCTTTGGGATAATAGAAGCGTCTTAAAATATTTTAACATATTTATTCTCCCTACTATAATGTTATTGTTGTATTTTTAAATTTCTATACATTTTCTAAATTCTGTAAGATTATGAGGATAATGGTAATTATATCTTATTCTATCACTACTCATTTAGGTTTACTCACTATTTATAACTAATTTTTTCAGCTTTTTACTTTTTAGAAATATTTTTCTTTATTTCATTCTTGAAGGATATTCTTATTAAGCATAGATTTCAAGCTCAGAAGCCATTTTCCTTCCATATATTGAGGAAGGGATGGAACTACTCCCTTCTGGTTTCGACTGTTGAAAAGTTAGTATGATTAGTCTATTCATTATTCCTTTGAAGTTAATATTGCCTTTGGCTCCTATTTAGACTTTTTTGTCTTCAATTTTTCTGAATGTTCACTTTACCGTGTCTAGATCTCATGTCTTCCTATTCCTGGAAGATATACTGATTTATCTTACTTAATGAGCACACTTGTATTATATTAACTGTTGGTTAATTCTAATTTGATATTTTTGCAGTCTGTTTCTGTTGTCTGTTGTTTCTGCCAGTTTTCATCCTACAGTTTTGTTTCCTTGGATGCCTAGTAGTAGTAAAAAGAAACCATATTTCTAAAAGTAACTTGAGGTCTAGGATAAAGATAGATTTCTCCAGGAAGAATGTTTATTATCCTTCACCAAAGGCATAATACATAAATGTAAATGAAATCCAAGGCTTGAGTCTCCCTGAAAAACCAAGATAACTGCAGCCTAGGCTTTATATCCATGCAACATCTTGTTTACTCCTAACTTGCCCTTATCATGAAGGTATCTGGTTTTGGAATTCCAGCTTATTGTGATGAGGGTCTGTTGAATGCTTCCTCCTACTATAGGTTCTTCGCTTTTGTTTCTGTCACCTTTGCCCCATAAATTTATCAAAAGAAAAGCTGAAATTTTCAAGGAAGAAGAAAGACCCTCATAGCAAAAGCAGTTCCACTGATTTTTTTCACTGTATTCTATTTTCTAGGTTTCTCTTTGGTTTTGGTCTGAGAATCCCTTGCTATTATTTTTATCATTTAAATGATTTTAAGAATTTTAAAAAATATTTTTATCCTCCTTTGTTAGTTGCTTTCAGAAGAATGTGGTTCAAATAACTTAGCTTTTATGCAAAATAAGAAATTCCATTCTTAATTTTCATCTTTTTAATTAATTGAAAATAGAAGACTATAACACTTTATTGGTGAAAACTAAGAGACTCAAAGTTCAGGTTAATAAGTAATAAAAATGTAAGTCAATTAAAATTAAAAACAAGCAGTTAATTCTTTATTTTTTTTAAAAAAAGCATTGGGTAACTCTGTTAAAGAGTTGCTAAAACAAAAATATTCTAGAGCCCTGCCAAGGCCCTGCTACACAGAAACTGCAAGGCAAAGACTAAGATTCTAGCATTCTAAAGGGCAAAGTAGACACTAACAGTAGACTAAATAGTCGTCAATATAAAATATATGTATAATTGACCTTGCTTAATCAAAAAAAAAAAAGACAGAAGTCATGAGTAAACATCAGAATTGTACATACGTGCTTTCTTAACGAAGCCAGGCTTTGCTAACATGTGGCTCTGAAAAATTCAACAATATACTGAACGAAACCAGAAAAGAAGTTATCCCCAAATGTTTACTATTGGAAATCAATTCAACTAGTTGTAACTATGTAAATTAAACTTTAAATTCAATAATTATACTGTTAATATTTTACAAAGAATATTTGAAAATAATTTTATATAAGAATTATAGAATCAGTAAAGGTCTGACCTACATTTAGTCTCCCTCATGAAGTTAAAAGACAAATTATACATAGTGTAATACTGCCTTCAAACCTATATATGCAAGCATAAATTTAATTTTTATTAAAAATAATAGAAAATTTCCTAATTTATTTTATAAATGTATGCATTTATGTGACTATCACAATGTAAATATTCTCATATTTGTTTACTCATTGATCTGATTTACCATCCTGATTTATTTTCAGTGCTGTAGTTACATAAAAATATTATTTTTAGATATTGAAATTTTATCAAAATATTGATAGGTAATATTTCTCTATTTTGTAAAAATTATGTAAAAATTCAAAATAAATACCACATACTATATTAAAATTGGTACTTTTCTAATATTCAGAGTGAAGTTGCTCAGATTAAGATAAAGTATGTTTAATTTTCGAGTATTTTATTTTGCTATAAGTCCCTCATGACTAGCTGCTAAATAACCATTTTCTTGGTCATGCATAATTGATCAGAATAAAGCAGTATTGCCATTGTATTCATTGGGACAAACAGTCTCAACATGCACACATTTAGTTCACAATCAATAATTTTTTTATAATAAACAAAAAACTTGTTTGTTCTTAGTTGATAAAATTATGCCTCTTTAATAGGCAGATTTCTCATTTGTTTGTCTGCTCCTCCCAAATTCCTTTCTCATTTTTCATGCAACAAATCTCTAAGAATATTATTAGTGTTATTTTAATTCGAAATCATTTCTTTTTCTGTAATTGGTTTTTGCCACATACTTCTTATTGCTCTGTAATAATCCCCCCATGGTAAATACATAAGTCCAGCTCTCAGAGTATTGTTACATGGCCACACAACAATTGTGATCAACCTGCATCATTAAATGAGTATTGGCCCACAGAGAATCATTCTTCCACTTTCTATTGGTCATTATACGTGGGTTTTGCTCTTCATTAATTCCATATTGTCATTTAATTATTAAACTAAGTCTTCCTCTCCATTCTGCATACCTTCCCCTGGTATCCAACCAAGAGAGAATTCTTGTTCTTAAGGCCCTCATGATCTAATTAAAACCCAGATAAAATGAGAACTAAAGGGCAAACGGTTGGCTGCAAAAAAAAAAATGTATGACAGACTACAGATTAACAAGGTAAAAATACAGACCAGCTGCTGAGAGACTAAATAAGGAAGTCACAGAAACTAGTTGGTACTTGTCAAGGAAGACTTCATAAAGAACAAATGAAGTTCTAATTTACTATTCCTTTGAGAAGCCCTCCCTGATTTCCCAAAATAAAGGAAGTTTTCTCTGCTCTATGAACCCACAGCACTTGAACATATCTCTAACACGGCACTCAGCCATTATATTGTAGTCTATTGCCCCTCAGTAACTAAAAACTTACTGAGAAGAACTATATTATTGTGTTCATATCTCAAGCAAGTAACCAAGTGCCTCAATCACAAGTGTTTTCTTAGTGAATAAAAGTGTCATCAGAACATAGATCTAGCAATACCACTTCTAGATATATATACAAAAGATAAGAAATCAATCTCTCAAAGAATATGCACTCCTATGTTCACTGCAGCAGTATTCATAATAGCCAAGATACAGAAACATGGAAACAACCTAAGTGTCTGTTGACAGATTATTGGATTTTTTAAATGTGATTACATACACACAATGGAATATTATTTATCTTAAAAAAAAAAAAGAAAACCCTGTTTGAGACAAGATGGATGAAACTGGAGGACATTATGCTAAGTGAAATATGCCAGACACTGAAAGACAAATCCTGCATAGTCTCACTTATATGTGGAAACTAAAAAAGTCAAACTCATAGAAGGAAAGACTAGAACCATAGATGCCATGGGCTGTGGTCAGGGGCAAGGAGAGGAATGAAATGATGTTGGTCAAAGGATACAAACTTTCAGTTATATGATGAATAAGTTCTGGAGATCTAATGTACAGCATGGTGACTATAGTTAATAATAACGTATTGTATACTTGAAATGTGCTAAGAAAGTAGATCCTAAGTTTTCTGATCATAAAAAGGTAAATATGTGAGGTGACAAGTTAATAAGCTGAATTAGTGAATCATTTTGCAATGTATACATGTATCTATATTTTTAATTTTAAAAAAGTGCTACCTCCCACTCATGGACTATAAAGATTCAGACATATTGGAATTTAAAGTCCAAACTCTTTATGGCTTTGAGGCTTTATCCCTCTTTCTAGAATGATTTCCTCCACCGCCATTCACACACATCCATACACACACATACATATTTTCCATATTCATCCTTCTGATCTTAAATGTTACTTTTTTAGACAAAGTCTTCTCCAATTCCAGTGTAAATTAAGTCCCAAGGGTTTCCTCTCATAGCATCTTAGACTTTTCCTATATTGCCCTTACCATAATTTGCAATAATTCGTGTGTGTGTATGTATGTATCCTTTACCACCAAACCAAGGTAGAAAATGAAAAATACAAACAAGGGCCTGTGGGATTTTTCCAAAAGTAGTTTCAGAGAAAAAAAATTACTATCTATACATCTAAATGGTATGAAATGTGAAGTTTCTAGCACATGTACAAATAGCTAGATTAGAATTTCTTTAGTCAAAATAGCTTGTAATGGCCCCGGGAATTGACTCAGGTGTTGACAAACTATGACCCAGAAGCCAAATCTATCCACCACCAGTTTTGTACAGGCTTGTGGCTAAGAATAGCTCCATATCTTAAAATGGTTGGAAAAAATTAAAAGAAGAGTATTTTATGATGTAAAATTATATTATAGAAAATTCAAATTTCAGTAACAATAAACATAGTTTTAGCCAGGCACAGAGGCTCATGCCTGTAATCTCAGCAATTTGGGAGGCCAAGGTGAGTGGATCACTTGAGGTCAGCAGTTCAGGACCAGCCTGGCCAACATGGTGAAACCTCATCTCTACTAAAAATACAAAAATTAGCTGGGCGTGGTGGCAGGCACCTGTAATCACAGCTACTCAGGAGACTGAGACAGGAGAATCCCTTGAACTGGGAAGTGGAGGCTGCAGTGAGCCAAGATTGCGCGACTGCACTCCAGCATGGGTGACACAGCAAGACTCCATCTTAAAACACAACAACAACAAAAAAAACATGGTTTTATTAGAAGAACGCATGATCATTCATTTTCATTTTCATATCATTTGTGGCTGCTTTCATGCTATAAAGAGTTTAGTGGCTACAATACAAACCATGTGGCATGCAAGACCAAAAATACTTATTGTCTCGCCCTTTACAGAACAAATGTACATACCACTATTCCACCCAAATTATTATTACAGGCAAAACATAGTAATCCAGTTCCCTTTGGTAATGACTGGCTGAGTTATGGGCGTGTGACCCAATTCTGGCCAATGAGAAATGAAGAGAAACCTGTGAGGCAACTTCTCAGAGATGTTTTCTTGCTTTTAAGAATGACGTACAGATACGTACAGTATATCAGATGATATACTGATGTTTCCTTTATTCCTCTGGGTGTACTTGTATCTGGATATAATTCCTATAATTGTTATACCAGCACACAGAGGAGGGCAGAAAAAAGGGAAGCAAAGAGAAGCAGAGGTAGAACCCTGGCATATCTTTCTCTGTGTTGTCCTATCTGTGAACTACTTCTAGCATGAAATGACAAATTTTCTCTTTATTTTTCAGTCAGTTTGCATCAAAGTTTGCTGTAACTTGGAGCCAAAGGTATCCTAACCACACATACCTAAATCCAAAACTGTGTGGCATGGTTTTGGGTCCAGGAGCTTGTGAAAAAAGAAAACTTACTATAGCATTTATTATAGAAAAAGGTATCTATAAGGTTAAAAAGTATAAATTCAAGAGGGAAAAAAAAAGAGTCTAGAATGGGGATGTTAGTTTGAGACTTTGTTTCTTCTCTACCAGTTAGCATGCAGGTCTCCTCTGCTATACCAAAGGAAAGTCTAAAATTCATACAAGTCCCATTTTTCTGTATGTACCTTTGAATTTTAGAAAGAGGCAGGGTAGGCTACAAAATGGAACACCAGAAGCACAGCATATGTCATGGAAACAGCGCATGGGTAATAGATAAAACTGATCCATTACTGATAGGGATAATCTGTTTATTCACAGGGGATCACATCATAATAAAAAATATAGCAATTATAACAGCTAACACTTATATGGAGCTTACTATGTACCAGGCACTGTTTCAAAGTACAGTTGATCCTTGAACAACATGAGATTGAACTATACAGGTCCCCTTATTCATGGATTTTCTTTCCATTCTGCAACCCCTGGGACAGCTGGACCAACTCTTCCTCCTATTCCTCCTCCTCAACGTACTCAATGTGATGACAATGAGAAAGGAGATCTTTATGATAATCTACTTCCACTTAATAAATAGTAAATACATTTTCTAATTTTTATGATTTTCTTAATAACATTTTCTTTTCTTTAGATTATTTTAAGCTAAAACTTAAACCTTTTCTTTAGCTAACTTTAAGCTGTATCATAAGAATACAGTATATAAGGGGGAGGAGCCAAGATGGCCAAATAGGAACAGCTCCGGTCTACAGCTCCCAGTGTGAGCCACGCAGAAGACAGGTGATTTCTGCATTTCCAACTGAAGTACCGGGTTCATCCCACTGGGGAGTGCCAGACAGTGGGTGCAGGACAGTGGGTGCAGCGCACCGGGCATGAGCCGAAGCAGGGCGAGGCATCGCCTCACCCGGGAAGTGCAAGGGGTCAGGGAATTCCCTTTCCTAGTCAAAGAAAGGGGTGACAGACGGCACCTGGAAAATCGGGTCACTCCCACCCTAATACTGCGCTTTTCCAACAGGCTTAAAAAATGGCACACCAGGAGATTATATCCTGCATCTGGCTCGGAGGGTCCTACACCCACAGAGTCTCGCTCATTACTAGCACAGCAGTCTGAGATCAAACTGCAAGGTGGCAGCGAGGCTGGGGGAGGGGCGCCCACCATTGCCGAGTTAGTTGTTTGATTAGGTAAACAAAGCAGCCTGGAAGCTGGAACTGGGTGGAGTCCACCACAGCTCAAGGAGGCCTGTCTGCCTCTGTAGGCTCCACCTCTGTGGGCAGGGCACAGACAAACAAAAAGACAGCAGTAACCTCTGCAGACTTAAATGTCCCTGTCTGACAGCTTTGAAGAGAGTAGTGGTTCTCCCAGCACGCAGTTTGAGATCTGAGAACTGGCAGACTGCCTCCTCAAGTGGGTCCCTGACCTCCAAGTAGCCTAACTGGGAGGCACCCCCCAGTAGGGGTGGACTGACACCTCACACAGCCGGGTACTCCTCTGAGACAAAACTTCCCGAGGAACGATCAGGCAGCAGCATTTGCGGTTCACCAATATCCGCTGTTCTGCAGCCACTGCTGCTGATACCCAGGTAAACAGGGTCTGGAGTAGACCTCTAGCAAACTCCAACAGACCTGCAGCTGAGGGTCCTGTCTGTTGGAAGGAAAACTAACAAACAGAAAGGACATCCACACCAAAAACCCATCTGTACATCACCATCATCAAAGACCAAAGGTAGATAAAACCACAAAGATGGGAAAAAAACAAAGCAGAAAAACTGGAAACTAAAAATCAGAGCACCTCTCCTCCTCCAAAGGAACGCAGCTCCTCACCAGCAATGAAACAAAGCTGGACGGAGAATGACTTTGATGAGTTGAGAGAAGAAGGCTTCAGACGATCAAACTACTCTGAGCTACAGGAGGAAATTCGAACCAATGGTAAAGAAGTTAAAAGCTTTGAAAAAAAATTAGACGAATGGATAACTAGAACAACCAATGCAGAGAAGTCCTTAAAGGACCTGATGGAGCTGAAAACCAAGACACTAAGTGACAAATGCAGAAGCCTCAGTAGCCGATGCGATCAACTGGAAGAAAGGGTATCAGTGATGGAAGACAAAATGAATGAAATGAAGTGAGAAGAGAAGTTTAGAGAAAAAAGAATAAAAAGAAACGAACAAAGCCTCCAAGAAAATGTGACTATGTGAAAAGGCCAAATCTACGTCTGATTGGCGTACCCGAAAGTGACGGGGAGAATGGAACCAAGTTGGAAAACACGCTGCAAGATATTATCCAGGAGAACTTCCCCAATCTAGCAAGGCAGGCCAACATTCAGATTCAGGAAATATAGAGAACACCACAAAGATACTTCTCGAGAAGAGCAACACCAAGACACGTAATTGTCAGATTCACCAAAGTTGAAATGAAGGAAAAAATGTTAAAGGCAGCCAGAGAGAAAGGTTGGGTTACCCTCAAAGGGAAGCACATCAGACTAACAGCAGATCTCTCGGCAGAAACTCTACAAGCCAGAAGAGCATGGGGACCAATATTCAACATTCTTAAAGAAACGAATTTTCAACACAGAATTTCATATCCACCCAAACTAAGCTTCATAAATGAAGGAGAAATAAAATACTTCACAGACAAGCAAATGCTGAGAGATTTTGTCACCACCAGGCCTGCCCTAAAAGAGCTCCTGAAGGAAGCACTAAACATGGAAAGGAACAACCGGTACCAGCCACTGCAAAAACATGCCAAATTGTAAAGACCATCAAGGCTAGGAAGAAACTGCATCAACTAACGAGCAAAATAACCAGCTAACATCATAATGACAGGATCAAATTCACACATAACAATATTAACTTTAAATGTTAATGGGCTAAATGCCCCAATTAAAAGACACAGACTGGCAAATTGGATAAAGAGTCAAGATCCATCAGTGTGCTGTATTCAGGAAACCCATCTCATGTGCAGAGACACACATAGGCTCAAAATAAAGGGAGGGAGGAAGATCTACCAAGCAAATGGAAAATAAAAAAAGGCAGAGGTTGCAATCCTAGTCTCTGATAAAACAGACTTTAAACCAACAAAGATCAAAAGAGACAAAGAAGGCCATCACATAATGGTAAAGGGATCAATTCAACAAGAAGAGCTAACTGTCCTAAATATATATGCACCCAATACAGGAGCACCCAGATTCATAAAGCAAATCCTTAGTGACCTACAAAGAGACTTAGACTCCCACACAATAATAATGGGAGACTTTAACACCCCACTGTCAACATTAGACAGATCAATGAGACAGAAAGTTAACAAGGATACCCAGGAATTGAACTCAGCTCTGCACCAAGCGGACCTAATAGACATCTACAGAACTCTCCACCCCAAATCAACAGAATATACATTTTTTTCAGCACCACACCACACCGACTCCAAAATTGACCACATAGTTGGAAGTAAAGCACTCCTCAGCAAATGTAAAAGAATAGAAATTATAACAAACTGTCTCTCAGACCACAGTGCAATCCAACTAGAACTCAGGATTAAGAAACTCACTCAAAACCGCTCAACTACATGGAAACTGAACAACCTGCTCCTGAATGACTACTGGGTAAATAATGAAATGAAGGCAGAAATAAAGATGTTCTTTGATACCAACAAGAACAAAGACGCAACATACCAGAATCTCTGGGACACATTCAAAGCAGTGTGTAGAGGGAAATTTATAACACTAAATGCCCACAAGAGAAAGCAGGAAAGATCTAAAATTGACACCCTAACATCACAATTAAAAGAACTAGAAAAGCAAGAGCAAACACAATCAAAAGCTAGCAGAAGGCAAGAAATAACTAATATCAGAGCAGAACTGAAGGAAATAGAGACACAAAAAACCCTTCAAAAAATTAATGAATCCAGGAGCTGGTTTTTTGAAAAGATCAACAAAATTGATAGACTGCTAGCAAGACTAATAAAGAAGAAAAGAGAAAAGAATCAAAGAGATGCAATAAAAAATGATAAAGGGGATATCACCACCGATCCCACAGAAATACAAACTACCATCAGAGAATACTATAAAGACACCTCTACGCAAATAAACTAGAAAATCTAGAAGAAATGGATAAATTCCTCGACACATACATCCTCCAAAGACTAAACCAGGAAGAAGTTGAATCTCTGAATAAACCAATAACAGGCTCTGAAATTAAGGCAATAATCAATAGCTTACCAACCAAAACAAGTCCAGGACCAGATGGATTCACAGTTGAATTCTACCAGAGATACAAAGAGGAGCTGGTACCATTCCTTCTGAAACTATTCCAATCAATAGAAAAAGAGGGAATCCTCCCTAACTCATTTTATGAGGCCAGCATCATCCTGATACCAAAGCCTGGCAGAGACACAACCAAAAAAGAGAATTTTAGACCAATATCCTTGATGAACATCGATGCGAAAATCCTAAATAAAATACTGGCAAACAGAATCCAGCAGCACATCAAAAAGCTTATCCACCATGATTGAGTGGGCTTCATCCCTGGGATGCAAGGCTGGTTCAACATATGCAAATCAATAAATGTATTCCAGCATATAAACGGAACCAAAGACAAAAACCATGATTATCTCAACAGATGCAGAAAAGGCCTTTGACAAAATTCAACAACCTTCATGCTAAAAACTCTCAATAAATTAGATACTGATGGGACGTATCTCAAAATAATAAGAGCTATCTATGACAAACCCACAGCCAATATCATACTGAATAGGCAAAAACTGGAAGCATTCCCTTTGCAAATGGGCACAAGACAGGGATGCCCTCGCTCACCACTCCTATTCAACATAGTGTTGGAAGTTCTGGCCAGTGCAATCAGGCATGAGAAGGAAATAAAGGGTATTCAATTAGGAAAAGAGGAAGTCAAATTGTCCCTGTTTGCAGATTACATGATTGTATATCTAGAAAACCCAATCGTCTCAGCCCAAAATCTCCTCAAGCTGATAAGCAACTTCAGCAAAGTCTCAGGATACAAAATCAATGTACAAAAATCACAAGCATTCTTATACACCAATAACAGACAGAGAGCCAAATCTTGAGTGAACTCCCATTCACAATTGCTTCAAAGAGAATAAAATACCTAGGAAGCCAACTTACAAGGGATGTGAAGGACCTCTTCAAGGAGAACTACAAACCACTGCTCAAGGAAATAAAAGAGGATACAAACAAATGGAAGAACATTCCATCCTCACGGGTAGGAAGAATCAATATCATGAAAATGGCCACACTGCCAAAGGTAATTTATAGATTCAATGCCATCCCCATCAAGCTACCAATGACTTTCTTCACAGAATTGGAAAAAACCACTTTCAAGTTCATATGGAACCAAAAAAGAGCCCGCATTGCCAAGTCAATCCTAAGCCAAAAGAACAAAGCTGGAGGCATCACGCTACCTGACTTCAAACTATACTACAAGGCTATAGTAACCAAAACAGCATGGTACTGGTACCAAAACAGAGATATAGACCAATGGAACAGAACAGAGCCCTCAGAAATAATGCCGCATATCTACAACTATCTGATCTTTGACAAACCTGACAAAAACAAGAAATGGGGAAAGGATTCCCTATTTAATAAATGGTGCTGGGAAAATTGGCTAGCCATATGTAGAAAGCTGAAACTGAATCCCTTCCTTATACCTTATACAAAAATTAATTCAAGATGGATTAAAGACTTAAATGTTAGACCTAAAACCATAAAAACCCTAGAAGAAAACCTAGGCAATACCATTCAGGACATAAGCATGGGCAAGGACTTCATGTCTAAAACACCAAAAGCAATGGCAACAAAAGCCAAAATTGACAAATGGGATCTAATTCAACTCAAGAGCTTCTGCACAGCAAAAGAAACTACCATCAGAGTGAACAGGCAACCTACAGAATGGGAGAAAATTTTTGCAACCTACTCATCTGACAAAGGGCTAATACCCAGAATCTACAATGAACTCAAACAAATTTACAAGAAAAAAACAAACAACCCCATCAAAAAGTGGGTGAAGGATATGAACAGACACTTCTCAAAAGAAGACATTTATGCAGCCAAAAAACACATGAAAAAATGCTCATCATCACTGGCCATCAGAGAAATGCAAATCAAAACCACAATGAGATACCATCTCACACCAGTTAGAATGGCGATCATTAAAAAGTCAAGAAACAACAGGTGCTGGAGAGGATGTGGAGAAATAGGAACACTTTTACACTGTTGGTGGGACTGTAAACTAGTTCAACCATTGTGGAAGTCAGTGTGGTGATTCTTCAGGGATCTAGAACTAAAAATACCATTTGACCCAACCATCCCATTACTGGGTATATACCCAAAGGATTATAAATCATGCTGCTATAAAGACTCATGCACACGTATGTTTATAGCAGCACTATTCACAATAGCAAAGACTTGGAACCAACCCAAATGTCCAACAATGATAGACTGGATTAAGAAAATGTGGCACATATACACCGTGGAATACTATGCAGCCATAAAAAATGATGAGTTCATGTCCTTTGTGGGGACATGGAAGAAAGTGGAAACCATCATTCTCAGCGAACTATCGCAAGGACAAAAAACCAAACACCACATGTTCTCACTTATATGTGGGAATTGAACAATGAGAACACATGGACACAGGAAGGGGAACATCACACACCGGGGACTGTTGTAAGGTGGGGGAAGGGGGGAGAGATAGCATTAGGAGATATACCTAATGCTAAATGACGAGTTAATGGGTGCAGCACACCAACATGGCACATGTGTACATATGTAACAAACCTGCATGTTGTGCACATGTACCCTAAAACTTCAAGTATAATAATAATAATATTAAAAAGAATACAGTATATAATACATATAGCATACAAAATATGTGTTACTCAACTATTTACATTATCTTAAGACTTCTGGTTAACATTAGACTGTTGAAAAAAATCTGGCAGGAGTCCAAATTTATACGTGGATTTTTGACTGCACATGGTTCAGCATCCCTGACCTCCACACTGTTTAACGGTCAACTGTAGAAGTAGATTATCATAAAGGTCTCCCCTGTGAATAAACAGATTATCCCTATCAGTAATGGATCAGTTTTATCTATTACCCATGTGCTGTTGCCATGACATATGCTGCGCTTCTGGTGTTCCATTTTGTAGCCTACCCTGCCTCTCCCTAAAATTCAGAGGCACATACAGAAAAATGGGACTTGTATGAATTTTAGACTTTCCTTTGGTATAGCAGAGGAGACCTGCATGCTAACTGGTAGAGAAGAAACAAAATCCTTCTACCGATAAATTCATTTGACTAACCAAACTCGTAATGGAAAGATTCGAAGGCAAGTGGTCTTGCATCAGAGTCCAGGCTTTTAATCAATACATCATACTGTCCCTTATCTGACTCTCACTTGTATCATCTGTAAATTGAGGATTGTTCATCAGAGGAGAAACATCCCCTACAAAGTGTGGACAGAGTAAATTAGCTGCACTTAGTGCCTGCAAAAGATCAGAAGTGACATTAGCCTGTTTCAGAAACTTCAAATTGATGTGCTCATTTGTCAACACTGTAATTTAAGAATATAAATAACATTAGTATTCATACAGGCTAACATACAAAGAAAAGTGTCCCTTTATATTTCTTTGTGTCTGAAATGTACTCAACAACAACAACAACAAAATTTCAGACCTTTGATAGTAGGTTTGCTTTTCTAAGTCATTGGTAAGAGTATTATTTTTCTCTACCCTTTAATCTTTATAGACAAGGAATCGCTACTTCTTTTGCATTTCGTCATGATCCTATGTTTTACAGAAATAATAAAAATAAAGATTCTATCTAATGTATTCAACAGACTTTGTTATATATTAACACTTACAACACTAATTATTATTCATGCAAATGAATCAAACCTAAATAAATCAGAGTTGGCACTATCATGATCACTATACCTATAATGTGGCATAAAAGGGAATCATATAAATGACTGAGTGTTGAGAAATGCTTAGTTTCCATGGGACCATAATTAAATTAAATACTTTGCTTATTAAATAGGATTAGAAACAGTCAGGCAGCTTTGGCTTACACAAACCAAAGTCTTCAAACCTGGACAGTGTGGAAGCAATGAAAAGATGTATCCATTTACCAAATTAAAAGAGTCAGAACTTAAGATCAACTTTCCAAACTAAGTATTCAAACAATAAAATCAAATACCAAAGAGGGACTGTTAATGACTAGCAAAGAGAGAGGAAGAGACCAAGAAAAAGCAAAGTTATTATTTCTCCACTTTGTGGGAATTGCATTATAGTGAATTTGCACATACTCATAAATAATTTACAGACTATAAAAGGCAAAATGATTCTGATACAGAGATCTCAGTATTAAATTAATATCACTCATGCCACATTAGCCTTGCACGATGAAATCAGTTTTCTCAACAAAAAGATGACTCCAAAAGGACTAAGTCTGACACTTCATTAACATTGACAAGGGTTTGAATCAAAGATTGGCACGTAATGACCCACTTGAAGCTGTCTATCCCTTCAGTTCAGTCTATCCCTAAAGGTTTAGCTAAAGGCAAACTGCCAAAGAAATTTCCCTTGGGAAGTCAGTACAGCAGGAACTACTGTAAAGGTGAGAAGATAAATAATGCATTATCAGCTTTTAAAAAAATTACTTATTATACATATTCAATATTCTTACCCTTTTTCTGAAGTATACTTCTATGTGTAGGAAAGAATGCAAATTTTTGTCACTACCTTATTATTTTTCCTAATTCTATTTTAATATACTTTTGGCCATTTTCCTTTCCTTCTGGCATTTCTCAACCTGGACATATGTAGCACACATCAAAAATCACTGCAGCACTGAAGCAGGTGTCAGATGACACCTCTTCTTGCTCACACATGTTATTTCTTTTAACATTTCCATCTTTTATAGAAGAAACTATTTTGTCACCTCCTTAGAAGAGAGACTGAGAAAAAATTGATGTCATTTGAGGATTATTACATGTATTTCCAAGATGCCATTATGTGTAGCTAACACGAATAATGAAGTGAAGTCCCCCTCGGAGGAGGAAAGGAGAGGGGTCTACTGAGGGCGTTCTTACAGCAATGGCAAACTGTGACATGAGAAGAGAAGAGGTGATGCCATCATTCAAAATGTAATTATGTAGAAGGGCAAATAACACCATAAAAAGAAACAGACACAATCTAAGAAGCACTATCTTGTGCACTATGTAAAACCTATCACTTAGTGAGTATACAAGGGACAGAAATGTTGGAAAATATTCTCAAACAACAAGGTAATTATTACGAGCAGGAGAAGAAATATGTAAACCAGGAAACTAGCAGGGAGAAAAAAAAAGGAGAAATTAGAAAAGGTATATATATCAAGATATATAGAGAAAGAGAGGGAACATATAAAAAGAGAGAGTATATACACCAAGCTCACTGCAATAAGAAAAGTCCCCTCCTCTGCAAAGGTTGGAACTAGAAAAGTGTCATTCTTCAAAGAGAAAGAAAACCACCCAGCAGAGATTATGTTTTCCTTTTACATTCTTCAAAAATAAAGTTAACAAATGTGTACTGTTAAAGATCAAATGAAAAGGGGAAGTATGTTTCTTTATGGACTCTGCAGCAGATGCTGTTCAGAGAAGCCCATAATTACCTAGCAGGTAGACAGATAGGAAGGTACATTCTTTTAAAATTACATGTTAGGACAAATTATTTGGAGACTTTCAAAAGATGGTAGATGTTTCCTAATACATTAATGCTAGAGGATTCACTGACAGGAAACAAGAAGTTTTATGGGCTTTATAAGGCTTTCATGCAGCCATATTATGTAAAGCAAGCAAAATGAAGCAACTCTAAAAATCAGTTTATTCTATGAACAGGTAAGGATTACCAAGGCTAAAATTTCACGAATAGAACATGAAGTAATTGGGAACTTGAACTACCAAGAAATTCACTAGATTCAGGTGACCATTGCTCATGGAAAAGGAATCTTTTTCATTCTTTTCTCAGCTGCCACTCTCCCAGGCTCATAGCAGCCAAGAACAACAGTGCGGGTCAAAGCGTTCAGGAAAACCTTCTATTATGTTTCTATATAATAGATATACCACACATATCCAGAAATATAAGTCTTGATAGCAAGCAGAAACATATTTTAAATGGAAAAATGAAGATAACAGGTTGTGAATGCAATTAAGTTAAATGACTTAACTGAAATTCTGCATTTCTAAAAGTGATCCAATATCAAAAGAAAATTATAGCAAGAGTCATTATAAAAGAGTAAGCAATATTCAAGAAGGTGTTTGGGTTCTCCCTAAAGTACTACTGTCAGAAGAAAAAATAAAAATCAGGATTTAGCAACAGCCTTTCAGTCCAAAAGAGCAGAATAAAGCTTCTAAAAGGACCTCACACAGAAGATTAAATTACCACAGAATTTCATAAAGAATTCATTGAATGCTTAAGCAGGCTTCTGTGGAGGTCAAAGTGAACCAATCAGAAAATTGGGGTCATTAAGGGATGAGAGACAGGGTAATAGGAGCTGAAATATAATTACAGACTAAGTGGAAGGGGGAAGGAAGAAATAGCAGAAATAATACATGTTGTTTTGGTTTTGGATGAATCAGTTTTCCTTTAAAGACATTTATAGACTAATTAAGTTGGTTTTTCCATTAAATGATATTTTGTTCTTTATATTCTATTTTAGAAATGATGGCCTTAAGGGAGTGGCTCAGGTGCTGGAAGTATCTGAGCCTTTGATACATATTTCACATATATTTAATTGGAAATTTGAATCATAGTTTATCTTCCTTCTTAAAATATTCATCAAAATCTAGTATTTAGCTATACAAATTTGTGTATGTGTTACATTTCAACTTCATTTCATTTTCAAAAAGCATGTCTGTAAAACATAAAAGCAAGAACTGATAATAAGCTTAAAAATCCACATGTATGGATGACCAAGATAACATTTCATATTTTCCTGTCTTCCCTTTTTTCTGTCCCTCCCTCCTGTGTTTACTTTGGAGTCTATAATTCTGAAACTTATATATGTTGTTAAAACATTTGTACTTTAACTTTTAAGCAAGTCTCCTTAATTCACTGAAATTTGAAATAAAAATAATGAGTTCATCAAAACTTAAAATATGTAAACTGATAATTTTGCTATAAAATTACAAAAATAAGCTATTCTAAGCTTTAGTTATTTGGGGCATTTATCTAAGCCAGGGGTGTCCAATATTCTGGCTTCCCTGGGCCACACTGGAAGAAGAAGGATTATCTTGAGCCACACAAAATATACACTCACACTAACAATAGCTTATGAGCTAAAAAAAAAAAAAAAAGTCACAAAAAAGTGTCATAATGTTTTAACAAAGTTTACAAATTTGTGTTGGGCTACATTCAAAGCCATCCTGGGCTGCATGCAGCCCGTGGGCCACAGGTTGGACAAGCTTGAGCTAAGCCTTCAATTTGAACTTCTTGCAAAAATGTTATGCTGCCATTCTACTTTACACACATTTCTATAAAACACTGGCTACTCTTGAATTGATTCAAATTATAAAGTTAGCAGAGGAGTTACTATAATTAGAAAGCAATACAGAGAAGACAAGGAGTGTGGTTTTATGAACATAGCTAATACCTCACACCTAGTTATTTTCATATTCAAAAAGCTCTTTCACATACATTATCTAAAATAACTGTGCAGTATTTTATAATTATCATAACACCATTTAAAAAGGCTTATTTTTTTCCAGCAGTATGACTGACATACAGTATCTCATTTAAGCTCACAACAAATAAACAAATAGAGAAACAATGAAATCAAGGTGATCTTAAATGATTCACCCAGGTTCACAAAGCTGAAAAGTGACAGACTGAACTCCAATCCAGATCTGACTGCAGTTAATTACCACCTCACTACAGCTTTTGCTTCCGAATACCTGGAATGACATTCTTAGGAGATAAATAAAATTCAATTCAGAAAGTCCTGAAAAGTTCCGCAGCACTCTGCATTTAGTTTCCTTGCTACCTCTCTAATTGCTCCTCTTATACTTCCTATTCCCTAAATACATAATATATTCCCTAAATATGTTCCCCAACTTCCTACCTTTAGACTGCATCCTTGTCTCCTGAAAATCATCTTTTCCTCTCTACCCAGCACCATCATTCTCACAGTTACAACTGAAATTGTTGGCATCATTACTCCTCCTCCAAACTATTTCAGTCGATTGCCAAGTCATGTACCGCCACGGTGATGCCCCGCTCACTGCCACTGCCTAGGCCTAAGTCCTCTTGCTATCTCCTAAACCATTGCAAACAGGCAGAAAATAAGATTTCAGGTCCCCAGAAGGTCTTGCATGGTCTCGTAAGCCACAGCTCCTTTTGCATGGCGTCTCCCACCACGACCCTTGGACGCTGCAACCCTGCTGGCCTGAACTTTATGCAGTTCATTGAACACAGAATCAAGCACATGCCTGCCCTAGAGTCTTGAACTTACTGTCCTCCAAATAGTTACATGGCCAGCTCCTTCACTTAATTCAGGTCTCAGTTCAAATGTCGCCTCCTCAAGAGACCACAGCACCCTGTCCCTATCATGCCCCTACCTTATCCTGATTGTTTTCCTTCATGGTACTTTCAATTTCACATCATTAGCATTTACTACTCTCCATCCACCCCCAGAGGGTAAGCTCTACGCAGGCCAGATATTTCTATCACTTTCATTCCCTACCTTGTCCCTTCCCCCTTGACTACTGCCTAGTACATGGGAACACTGAGGTATTTGTTCAATGAATGGATGAAAGAACATCTGGATAAATTCTAACTGGTTTTTCTTTTACTATTTTTCCCTCTCTGTCTTTATCATCCACAGTATTGTCAATGTGGCTCAAAACGCAGCAAAGCAAAATATGGAATGGGCAAGCTGCAAAGTATTTTTGGGGAACAGTGAGTAGGTCAGTGAAATGCCATATAAATAATGGCCTAGGACTTGGCTGTGTTGACCTCACATGCCCTATTTTTAATACTTTGTTTCAGGGAATAATAATCCTCACCTCATAGGACTATTTTAGGGATTTAATGAGGTAAGATATATATATATAATCTGTATATATAAAATGATTGCTACAGGGCTGGTACATAGAAAGCATTCTGTAAATATGAACTAGTATTACAATGGCTGGCTTGCAGCCAGTTTTCTATTGCTGGTTTAGAGCTTTAAATATCATGGTGAGGAATTTTCACGTAATGTATTTGTAAGGAATATTTTTGTTAAAATTTCCCCTAATGAATAAATATTTTGAATGACTAAATTTTTGTTTCACACCCTTCCTAGGCCACATTTCCCTCTTTCAAAATGTTAGCCATCTAGAGTTGCAAAAACTAGCTCACATTTTGAGGTGGAAAATTCGTTTCTGTATTCCATACTATAAGCAAAGATACATCCCAAATGTATTTAAACATTAAAATGGTATCAAGTGAAGAATTAAGAGAATATTGGGAGATATTTGGAAATATAGGGAAAGCTATTTTAAAGCTATTTGAAGAATTAATAAAGGAAGAACGAGACACCATTTTACTTCTATCAATCTAACAACACAATTTTAAAGTATGATATTCAGTGTTGTGAAGAAATATGCTAACAAATCTAATATAACTGGATATAATTTGGTAGTTTGTGGCAAAAGAATTACAATGATGTATAGTCTCTGGCCCAGTTACTGCTTTTTCAAACATTTACTCTATGGAAATATTAATAATCCTATGCTTAAAGGTAAAGCATGAGATATCACCCTTTTGTTTCTCTGTTACCTAAATGGAAATGTTAGAATCATCATCAGCTCCCTCCTCTAGAGTCTACATTCAGATAAATGCCAAGTATTTACATTACTAAAGTCATTCCTTTTCTTTTATTTCAACTGCCATCATCCTAGTTTAAGTTTCATTAGTTTTAACCTAGACCACAGTCCTTATGATATTTCAAACACTTTATATGCCAGGGATTCCTAGAAGCACCACTATTGTTAGAATTAATATGATTAGAGGTATATTGGAAAAAAGATAAAATGACTGCTATTTATGGAAGATGATTGACTACCTAGAAATAAGAGAAACCCTGAGTAACTATTTGAACCAATAATTGAGTTATAAAACAAGTTGACCAAAATCAATAGCTTTCCTTTGTGCAAATAATAACCTATTGAAAAGTATAAAGTAAACAAATCTATTCTCTCAGCAATGAAAAATATAAAATACTGTGAAAAGCACTGCAAACCCACATTTTTTTCCATCAAGATTTACTATCGACAACTCTGTGAGGCAGCTAATTCAACAAAAACTCAAATATCTCTTGCTTCTTTTCCCCCACTTTGTGAACCAACCCAATGAACTAGATCCATTCATTTGTTTTGAACACTAACATTTCCAATGCATTGTGATTCTCTTTTCACATAACTACACACATCCCACCAACCTCCTCCTCACTGCCAAACTCACTCAGTTCTCTGGAATTCTAATTCTACCCTTTGCATAGCTTCAACCTTATGGCCTTTTGGCTCTCCCTGAATCCTGTTATTCCAGCAAGAACACCACATGCCCCGTGGACTTCCCAAAGGGTAGCTGCAAATTCTTTTACCACCATGGATACTTCATATATACCATGAAATACACATCTGTACTTCAGAGTCAGAAGGTACAGTTGTTGTCACTTTTCTACCCCCACAAAAAATATCTGCTCTTTGAGGTTCCCGTCATTAAATTCCCTACCTACATACACACATGCACATGCACATACACACATTCATAGACACTCCCCTTCATTCACTGCTGACTTTGAAATCTGGTCACAGTCTCTCTCTCTCTGTCACAATGTCTGCAACATTCTGAAGGATTCTGACATCCATGTGATTGACCTATCCTGCACCCTGGCCTTTTTACTCCTTGGCTCTCCCCTCACCTCCACTTTACCTGCATAGCCACAGTTTTGTCATCACTCAAAACTACTCCACCTCTAAAAGCTCTCAATCAGACCTTTTACTTTCCCATTCCAGCTTCTTATTCTTCCAGGTGGCCTCAACTATTCCCACTGCATTTATTCTTCAACCTTGTTAGTGCTTCCTGTTCCATATGAACTAACTTTCTCCCTACTGATGAGCCCTCAACTATCCTTACTTTCTTCTCTATCCAATATAAATATCTTTAAGTCTCAAAGTTTAGTTAGTTTTTGATACTATCATTAACTTCTTTGTCTGGAGATCAAAATCCTAACGATGGATGAATCAATCTACTTTTCTCATGCCTACATCTGGGTTGTAAAAGGTTAGGGACAAATTATATAACCAGATGGATGAATAGCACAACTTCTGGTTATCAACTTTATCTGGGATCTCAAAACTTTCATGGGCTGTTTTCGGTACATTGTTAACTTCACCTGTGACTCTGCCTCTTCTCTCCAGTAATTCACCTTAGATCTCACTTCACAGAAAAAACAAAAGCTGTCAGACATAGACTCAACTCCTTTAACTTCCTTTCTATCAAATACACATTTAGCTCCATCAATATCCATCCATTTCTCCTTCCCTTCTGTTTGTACATAGGAGGTGTCTCCTCTCCTAGCAAAGTTCGAATTCTTCAATTATGCTCTGAATCCTATGCTTTCTGCCCTATTTGCACCATCAGTTAATTCCTCTCTTATACATGTTCAACCTTTCTTTCTCTCCTTATCTCTCATTTTCTCTCTCAAATGCTAGTGAATACGTGCCATCAGCATTTAAATATTGTCTCTTCCTATTTCTTCCCATCTTAAAAAATTTAAAAAATTCCTGAGCCCTACATGTGCATCCAGTAACTACCCCATGCGTCCTCCCATTCACAGCCAAATGTATTGCAAAAAGCATCACCCCTTCTCCCACCCACTCCCCACAGCCACTCTAATCTGGCATCCTTTTCCAGGCCACCAAAAATGCTTTCAAAAAGACAACCATCTCCACATTCTGAATCTCATAAAAAATGTTAA
The DNA here is from genome assembly GCF_028858775.2 of Pan troglodytes. Taxonomy (NCBI): domain Eukaryota; kingdom Metazoa; phylum Chordata; class Mammalia; order Primates; family Hominidae; genus Pan; species Pan troglodytes. The sequence goes on along the minus strand of NC_072408.2, from coordinate 51,107,043 downwards.
AAGCATCATTGATGTCCTCTTAGCACCTTCTGCTACCATGTATCACTTCCTACTTCCTAAAATACTCTTCCTTTAGCTTCCTTGGTACAATAATACTTCTGATTTTCTGTGTAATTTTCTGGCAACTCTTTCTCATGTTATTTTACAGGCTCTTCCACTTCTTATAGATTTTAAATGTAGGAGTACCTCAAGGACTGCTCCTTGCTCCCTTTTCCTTTCAATATATTCTCTCCTTAAGTGACTCTGATCATTCCTATGGCTCCAGTTAGCATCTACACCAATGACACCCATATTTATAGCTCCAGCTCAGACCTTTCTTCTAAACATCAGACTTATGCATCAAACTTCAATATTTCCTCTTAGATGTCTATGGGCATCTCAAACTCCTTATGGCCAAAAGTGAACTCAAAATCTAATTGCCCTCCAGTATTCTCTACTTCAATAAACAGTATAATCATCATAGCCATCCATCCACTTTGCACAAGTCTGAAATATGAAATTCATCCATGATATGTCTCTCTCCCTTGGTCCTTGAAATCCAATTACTATAGGCAACATATTCTACCTCTCATATATACGAATCCATTTGCTTCTTTCCAATTCCACAGTCATTTCCTACCTCAAACTGTAGCCTCTCTGAAATGGACTAGTATGAATGCCCCTAACTAATGTTCCCATATCCCGTCCTGCTTTTTCAACCCAGTTCCCACAGTGGCTCGCCTATTGAATTATAATACTTAATCATGTCATACTCCTGTTTAAAACCCTTCAAATGCTTCCTAATGCTTTGGGGATAAATATCGAAGTCTTTTAACACGACAACAGCCCGCATTATCTGGTCACTGCTTCTCTCCCCATCCTTATCCCAAAATACTCTACTTAGATTCTCACACCATTCACTGTGCTCAAGTCACACTAGAAAGATACAATATACCATACATCTAACTAGAAAAGATTTTCTTTTTAATGATGATAACACCTTGTGCTAGTGTGGGTGCTGAAAAAAACAGGCACTTCCAGATGTTGCTGAAGTGTAAATTGGTAAAACCATTGAGAATAATATGGTAATAGGTGCCAAAATTCTGCATACTTTGTACAATGTTCAACCCATAAATTCTCCTTTTTAATACTGACCTGAAAAATACTGTGGCAGTATTTTTATAATAGTGAAACCTGGAAACAAATGAACAGTAAATGTGAAAGACTTTGATGTGTATCCTCAAAGCATTAGGAAGTGTTTGAAGGGTTTTGAACTGGAGTATGATGTGATTAAGTATTATAATTTTGATAGATGATCCAGTAGCACTGTGGGAACTGGGTTGAAAAAGCAGAAGGGATATGGGGACATTAGTTAGGGACATTAATACTTTATCTGGTAGAACATATTTTGTTTCATCTGGTGAAAAATTGTCTTTTGATACAGGAGATTACACACACACACACACTCCCCCCCGCCACACACATACACACACAAGGTATATGAAAACTCATCACTGTTTTCAGCGCAATCTAAAGAGACTGTCCCAGCTGAGAATTTTTGGTAGTTTCTCATATGTTTTGTGTGATAACTAGATCATTTGGGGAATTTTTTATCCTTAAACTATTCAAAATCTGGAAATTGTCTTAAGTCACCCTGAGTGAAAGTTTGCAACATTCTTGACAAAATAAAGAATTTAGAAAGGACAGTCTTTTCTATTCTGTTCAGGATGAATGCGTTTTCTAAATGTTATTCGCTGTGTTGGTTGTGCCACACATAACTCCTAGTTACTCTGCTTTATTAAATCCCCACTTCAAAATATAAAAAGAATAAACTTGACACAATGAATAAAAGTACAGTTATTATTTTTGCAGAAGATGCGCAAGCACAATAATCTCAACTTACTGTTAATACTTACAGATGCAATTGAGTACAATAAAAATCCATGAAAGAGGGGTCAAAATACGAAACACCTTACTCAATGAATGTTGCAACATGTATTGGGCATCTACTATGCATTAGATACTGTCAAGTGATGAAGATACAGAGATAAATGACAGATGAACCTTGCCCTGTATGAAACAGATTAACTCAATTCATTCAATATAAACTCAGTTCAGCTTTCAATATAAAGCTGGGTTAGAATTTCTTCAGAAGCCTCATTCCTTACCTGCCACTCACTCAGGACCACTGTTATTTCCACCTCATGACTGAAATTCAAAGGGTTAACCACTTCTGACCTTTGTGTTTCTGAACTAGTATTCTTTAAAGGTACTATATCATATTTCTATTCTGTTCTATTTGAAACACTGCCCAAAAAGTAAAACTTCATGCCTCTGACATACCATGTATTGCTTGAACATAGATGGCCTCAGACATGGTGACTGACCACTGGTTTCACCAAGTTCTTGATATTACCTGAAAATGCATCCTGCCCCAATGCTGAAACAAAGCCAGAGTAAGAATCATGTTGCTGAGGTCAATGAAGGCCACCATACTTCCTATCTTGTTATTCTTGGGTATGACTACCCCATTTGAAAGTAGCTTCCAAACACATTATTCCTGCTTTCATCTTCATACCTTGCTCACTTTCCTCCCTCCTGAACCATCCTCACAGGGTATTAAAAAACTGTAGAAAAGGCTACAAGTTTTTCTATCCCTGTTTCTTTGTCCCTTTCAATGTGACTTTACAGGTTCTCCATCACCTGTACTGGCCTTGTGACTTGAGGAGGCCAATAGAATGTGGTAGAAGTAACAATGTCTGAATTCCTGCCTAGGAGTAAAGAGGCTTTGCAAGTTTTGACTTTTTAGAAATTTACAACTATCATATAAAGAAGGCTGAGCTAACATGTTAGTTGAAAGATGACATGGAAAGATGCTCTAGTCATCTCAGCATCAAAAAGTGAGAGTGTCATAAACCAACCATCTGAACTGACACACCAGCTAACTAACAGATATACAAGCAAGCCCAGCATGATTGAAGAAAAAAATCCCAGCTGAATTCAGTCTAAATTTCTAATCTGCCAAACTATTTCTTAAGCTATTAAATTCTGGGATGTTTTGCTACACAGTAAATGCCAACTGATAAAATGGGCTTCCAATCCTCCATCTCAACCATTGACCATGTAGATCCTCCATAACCTAACACCTCACTCTCATTGAAACCTGGATTTTCAGTGAAGACAATGCTGCTTACTCTGAAGTCCTCCCATTTAGAGTGTTTATTTCCCACACCATATGTATGCTTGCTGTAGGAAGGAGTGTCACTTCCAAATTACCACTCTCTCACCCTCAGGAAAGAACTCAACCTCCTTTAATGTGTATGGCATCCGTCTCTTTCACTACCTTTTAAAATTCGTATCATCTACCTATGGCAGAGTTACTGGGGACTTTGGAACCTGAAAACAATCTTTCTCTCTACCTTAGGTTGGGATTTGTCTTGGGAAATTTTAGATGGCCTTTGGAAAATTTGTTCAGCACTTAGAATCTAAATTTGCTTGACTCCTTGCCTCCTCATATACAGTGGATTTCATTTCCTTATCACTTAAGCATTCCGTTTCCATAGCTATACCCTTGAACATGTTACTCCACCAAAATTAGTCCACCTCCGAAATATTTCAACTCTTAGCCCATGAGACTTCTTTCATTAATATATTAAAATAACAAACAAAATAATATAGATTTTTTAAAAACCCCAAATAACTACAGAAAAAATTTTATGGTGTCCATCAGAGAATTATCTTTAAAAGATACCAGAATAAGACATATTCCAAGCTATTAAATCAATTTAGAGACATATAATTATCATGATATACAAAAGCCATCTAGAAACAAGAGAAAATTATCCAAAGAAATTTTTAAAAAGACGAGTGATGGTAGATTTGCTCTCCTGGATAATAACTCATACTAGAAAGCTATGATAAAATACTGTAGAATTAGTATCCTAAGACACAAATAAATTAATAGAGAATGAGATAATCCTAAAACATACTCAAATACATGTAAATATGTAAACATCTAATGTAACAGAAAGGTGTAATGTTCATAAGTGAACAAAATAATCATTTAACAAATGGTACTAGAATTATTGGTTAATTTGTTTGACCAAAAAAAGTTAACTAGATTATTATCTCATGTACACAAAAAATAAATCCCAGGTTGTTTAAATTTTAAATGAAAAAAGAAGGGGACATTCAGAGGCTGGATAGTAAATATTTGATGAATAAAAAGAGGACAGGGCCTTTTAAAGCATGACATCACTGAAGGCAGAACTATTAGGAAAAGACTAAAAGAATCAACTACGTGAAATTTTACATATTTTTCATTGAAAAACAAAAGAAACATTATGAAAACATATTTGCAACATATATATTAGATAAGTTTTATCATAAAAAGACCTCTTACAAATGAGTAAGAAAAATGCAAATAATTAATTTTTAAAGTGGACAACATACATGAAAAATTATTTCATAAAACAAATACACAGCCTGGTGCGGTGGCTCATGCCTGTAATCCCAGCACTTTGGAAGGCCAAGGTGGGCAGATCACCTGAGGTCGGGAGTTCAAGACTGGCCTGACTAACATGGAGAAACCCCATCTCTACTAAAAGTACAAAATGAGCCGGGTGTGGTGCTGCTTGCTGGTAATCCCAGCTTGGGATTACTTGGGAGACTGAGGCAGAAGAATTGCTTGAACCCGGGAGGCGGAGGTTGTGGTGAGCCAAGATTGCACCACTGCACTCCAGCCTGGGCAACAAGAGCGAAACTCCGTCTCAAAAACAAACAAACAAACAAACAAAATAAAAAAACAAGAAATGTTTATACATTGTTAGTGGGAACGTAAATTATTAGAACCTCTTCAGAAAACAATATGGAGATTTCTCAAAGAACTAAAAATAGAACTACCATTCAACCCAGCAATCTCACTATATGGTATCTACATAAATGAAAAGAAATTATTATAGTATATTAAAATATATAGCAGGACTATTCACAACAGCAAAGTCATGGAATTAACATAAGTGTCCATCAATCCAGCCCATCAATGTAATGACTGGATAAAGAAAGTGTGGCATATATACATCATGGAATACTACACAACTGTAAAAAAGAATGAAATCACATCTTTTGAAGCAGCCATAGATGGAGCTGGAGGCCATTAACCTAACTAAAATAACTCAGAAACAGAAAATCAAATACTGCATGTTCTCACTTATAAGTGGGAGCTAAACAATGGGTACCCATGGACATACAAAAGGAAATAACAGATACTGGGGAGTTCAAAAGGGAAGAGTAGAAGGGGCGTGAGGGTTGAAAAATTACCTACTGGGTATCATGTTCAGTATTCAGGTGATGGGCACACTAAAAGCTGAAACTTCAGCATTATACAATATATCCATGTAACAAACCTGTACATGTGCCCCCTGAATCTATAAAAATAAAATACATTAAATATGTTTTAAAACACAACAAAAAAATAGAAATTGTCAACAAACATAATGAAAAAAAAATTCAACCATCCAGATTTTTACCTCCACTTTAGTCCTTTATTCCAGACTCCAGGCTCAAATATCCAACTAGTTGCACTACATTGCCACTTAAATGGCTAACACACCTCTTAAACATAACATGTCTAAATTGAACTTGATCTTAGCCACTCTCCCAAATCCAGCTCAATTACCAGCCTTTCCAATCTCAGGTATTAGCAACTCTGTCCTCTTACTTCCTTGATACAAAAACCTTGTAATCATCCTCAACTCCTCTCTTTCACTCATACCCATTTCTCACCATTAAAATTCCTGTTGGCTCTACCTTCAAAATATAGTACATCCAAAACCTAATCATTCCCCATAACTTCCACCTAATGAAGCCACCATCATTTCTTCCCTGTATAACTTCAAAAACAGACCTGTCTTGCCTAAAATGTGTAACCAGCAATCCACTGCCCTTGGCGTAATAATAAAACTCCTTAATTTAATGCCATCCTACCTCTTCAGCTGAAACTCATAGTATGACTCTCTGCACAGCAGTCACCTCTGCCACCTTTCACAACATGACACCTAACTACACAGAGCCTCTGAATATTCAATCTCTCAGCTTACACATTCCTCTTTCTCCCCTTCACTAGTTAAATGCTATTTTTTATTAGAACTCAACTCCAACATCTTTTTCTCAGGAATACCTTGCCTGATCTCCCTAATGGTAGAATTTTACTTATTTCAGGTGCTTTATCAACACCTTAATACTGCACCATTGCATTGCATACTTGACCATTACATGATTACAGAAAAGATATTTGGTGGTAAAACACTTATTTCACCTTTATTTCACTTAATTTCTATATGCCTAGAACAATCATTCCATATTTCTAGATCATTTCAAGAAATATTCTTCAGCTCATAAATTCATTCCTAGGCACATGGAAAACTCAGCCCAGGACAGTTAATCCAATTCTTACATCCCATTTCATATTCTACTGATTGTCTCCCCCAGCTCTAAGTCCTTCAGCATTTAGGAACTGTGGTCTGAAGAGACATTAATACATTAAATAAATCAGTGAACAAGTACAATGTGCATCTTGTTCTATACCAGCCCACTCCCTCCCTTCTTTCCAACTAAGAAATAAAAGTGACCTTTCTGAGATTCAGGGCCTGAGAAATGCTGGAGGTAGACTACAAGCATGAACATAGATGGGCGAATTATTAACATTGCTTTGCCGTAAAAGGTCCTAATTTGTGGTCAGGAAAGCTCATTTTTTTATTGGTTTAAAAGCATGATGCTTACCCACAAAATAGTATGAAAAGAATACGTTATCTACTGCATTTTTTCCTCTTTCTCAAAGCATAATAAAGGATTAGCCTCCTAAATCTAATAATAACGATTTAGGCAAACAAACAAACAAACAAAAGGCTCTTGGTTTGTGTTTTCTTACAAAGAATGCTACAGTAAATTACAATATCCTAAAACTGGTTAAAAAGGCTTGAATAGGTTAAACAAAGACCAAGAGAATATCCAGGGCCATCTGCAAACACTTGCTTTTAGCATCATGAGATATATTTGTGCGGGCTCACTAACTCCTTGTAAATCACCATCTTTAAAATAACTTCAAGAATCAAGGGTACAGAGCACAATTCTACGAGAAAGGATTAATGGGAGAATTTTTACAAAGGAGGAAAGAGAAGTTAAGCTTATGGAAAATGCATTATCCTAAATTTTTCTAATGCTGTATTGCTTTTATTAATCTTCTTATCCTTACAAGATTTACAATAAAAAAAACAAAGACTTCAACGTATTTGGAGTACTAATAGTTAGCAAGTTGGAAGAGAACAGTTTAATTTAGCATTGAGACAGCACAATCTTTCTCAGCAGAACCACCCAGCATAAACTAAAACTATTTTATGGGACTACCCCAAGCTACTAAAGGCCTGAGAAATTAGACAGATGTGATTTATTCCACAAGTATTCAGAAAAAGACCTCATCTAATACAAATGTAAAGAAAAGTTTTTCAAAAAGCTTTTGGGACCAAAGAAGAATTCGACATTATCACTGACTTCTAAGAATTCCAGTTAATAATCAAGTTAGGTCTAAACCTTTTACATAGATACTTTTAATTTTAACTCAGTGTGTTTTCTCTATTCTTTATTTATCAAAAACAAGTAAAATCCAACCAGAAGACATTTGCTTTTGAAATTTCTCTTCCTGAACTATCAGAATTGATAGTTTCTGTTCCATGTATGAAGTCTTACAAAGTAATGAAAAGTTATGCTTTCAATAATAGGCATACACATTTCATTTTAATACGAAATACTAGAAGATTTACTTTTGATTTTTCTCTCTTCTCTTACTAATCATATAGAAATAACTATTATAAAATCATATTTTCTAAGTACTTACATAATCATTAAACATATGGGTAATTAAAATCCTTGATGTCTCCAGAACATCACAAACTAAATTCTCCATTCAAACTAATTTTCTATTTCCATTGATGAAATATGTTACAAATCATATGAGACAATGTATAAGAAACACTGCATATGTTTAAATTGTGGTGCTGCCACTTTACTAGCTGGCTTATCTCAGGCAACAGCAGTAACCTCCCTAAGCTTCACTTTCATCTGTAAATTGGGAGCCATTATGAGAAACAAGAGCTTTCACACTTAGAAAATACTTTTAAAATGTCAGCTTAAAACATCCCTAAAACATATCCTGACATCTTACTGCATACTTAAGATCAAAAAGAGAGAGAGAGAAAAAAAAAAAGCAATACTGAGCTCCTGGACAGTCAGGGAGGCACACCTGTTAGCTACGTCCTTGCTAATCGAAGCATGTTCCATGAACCAGCAGTGTTTGCCTCACCTGGGAACTGGTTAGAAATGCAAACTTACAGGTCCCACCCTGAAACACTGATTCAGGATTCTTATTTTAACACAATCTCCAGATGATTCCTATCCCCATTAAAATTTAAGCGGCACTGAGCTAAGTGACGTGCTCCTGTATACAGACCTTACAGCTTGTCTGAAAAAAATTCAGTTCTCAGCAAAATTACCAATGTTATGAATCATGGGGTCACCTTCCAATGGTTAAAATCATAAATAATTATATCTGCATATTATCTATTGTGCTATATGGACTTCAAATTATCTTTCCTGGGTTACTGAGTTTGTTGCACAAGTATTTGTGAGACATCTCTTTATAATTTGCAATAATATTGATAAGTGAGGGTCATTATGAAAGCAGCCGAGAATTTTTTTTTTTAAGTTCACAATGTAACTAAAGTATAAAACAGTCAATAACTCCAGATCTGAGCCTTAAATCCTAAAACCCTGATATGGCCCTATGGCTTAACCCAAATTCCAGAGACCATGTAGCCAGTTCCCTAATATAGACAACATTCTAGCAACTGAGGTGAAACGGGTGTGAACAGGAGCTGCAGCTATTTAGAAACGAAATCTAAGTGAGGCTCTAGTACATAATATAGGTGAAATATATACTGTGGCTCAGAGTGGGATTGCAGCAGATATTCTGACAAATGGATATGTTACCAGCTTAACATTCCTAAATTGGAAGAAGCTCCATTCTTACCACCACCAACTCCAGGAAGAATTTTTAAGGCAATTTCATGTGGTATTTTTTTATAGTTAAATATTTTTAAATTGGGGGCCAGATTTTGCATAAAAGAAAATGTGCTTAAACTGTACTCCATCTCAACCATCTTTAAACTGAAATGTGTCTGAATTGGCAGGGTGCAGTGGCTCACGCCTGTAATCTGAGCACTTTGGGAGGCCGAGGTGGGCAGATCACTTTAGGTGTTTGAGACCAGACTGGCCAAAATGGCCAAACCTCATCTCTACTAAAAGTACATAAATTAGCTGAGCATGGTGGCTGGCACCTGTAATCCCAGCTACAGGAGGTGGAGGCTGCAGTGAGTCAAGATTGTGCCACTACACTCCAGCCTGGGTGACAGAGCAAGACTCCGTATCAGAAAAAAAAAAAAAGAAAGAAATGCATCTGAATTCTGCTTTATCATAATCATCTCTAAACTGAAAAAGTGAATTCCTTTCTGTCCCTTCCTCATACTAAGCTCCCATATCATTATGTTTTCTTTAATTCTTAATCTATAATAATTTTATACCATTTATAAATATGTACAGAAAACTGAAGGCCACATACCATTTTCAAGGTAGCCATTGGAGAGGCCAGTGCAGCTGGGTTGTTGTTTTGTACGTTTGGTTGAGGACATGGGTGCTGTGGCTTTATTCTCCAGTGGGCACTATGTTGTCCCTTTACCTTTATTGTGCAGTTGGGTTGTCGGAATTGCTACTTTCCACGTAATTGCCAAAATCAACTTCTAAGATGCTTTAAATTGCATATGTCTCATTCTTCCCTATTCTTACTTCAAAATGCAATTTTGTATTATCTCAATTGAGAACAAAATAAGCTCATTTTTAAACAATTACTTAACAGCACTGGAGATAAAAAGTTGCATTTTCTGCCTAGGTTGAGTGTTTTTCTTCTCTCTTAAATTGGGTCTCCTATGAATGATACCTAGATTATCACTCTGTTGCTTTGGTATAAATCTGAAATCCTCTTACTTATTTCAAAGACTTATGATACTAAGAAGGAGGACTAGCCTTCTGATCACCTAAAGAATCTCATTTTGGTCCCCTAGAACTGTGCTAGACAGTTTGATTTAATTATTATTGCAGATAGATTTGCATAACGCTTTCTTCTGAAAAGTCTTTGGTCACTTAAGCAATGCCATTATATGTGCAGGGACATTCTTTTGAGAAAGTGTAATGGGACATGAAAAATAATAAAATCCACAAAACACATTTATTCAAGGATTTTAATAATGAAGAGAAATTGCAATTCAGAGTGAAGAACTAGAAGCTGAGTACTCTCTATTATTTTTTAATAAAACATAATTAAATAGGCACAGTATAATGCCTTAGAGCCAGAGGACAGTATCTATGTTACGTCTACCGGAAAACCCACTTTCATATCAGACAAAAGGGGAGGTCAATACATTCTTATGCCATCTGTGGAATTTACTGAAGATGCAGAACAGCAATTAATTTAACAATAATTTTATATGAGTGCACCAGACAACATTGTTTGTGGTAAAACAAGAATGTTTGGGCTTCCATTGACTATTTCTCATTAAAAGATCTCCCATAAATTGCCATTTTCTTGTCAAGGTTGCCTGGGAAAGAGAACAAAAGCCCCCCAATGCCTTTTCTAAACACCTACTGAAACCCGGAGAGACGTGCTGTTTTCAGGCTTCCCTCAGCACTTCCACCTGGTGCTCCCTTGCCAAAGGAAGAAAATATCTGGGACCATCTTCTTGTAGAATAATTTGGCAAAAGCTGGCAATATTAAAAGTGTCATAGTCTTTGACCCAGCAACTCCACCCTTAGCAACTTACTCTATAGAAAAAGCCATAACACTGCACCAAGATTATGCATTAATGGCTTCCTGCAATATTATTTCTCATAACAAATGTATAAATTAGTTAGAAACAATCAAAATATCTTTAGAGAGGGAATAAATAAAATAATAAACTATATAGTGGAATAATATGCAACTATTTTTATTTAATATGAAAATATCTCCAATATATGTTATTAACAAAAAAACAAAGTTCAGGAAAATGCTTAATATCATTTACAATATATAAAAAGCCTAGACAGGCAATGTGAGTAGACACATTAAAAGTCATCTGGAGGGAAACACAAAAACTAGAAGTTTGGAGGAGAAAGAATAGGGAGGTGTTTATGTTTCATTTTATATCTGTTTGCATGGTTTGCAGATTTATTATATGCATGCATTATTTTTAATTAAAGCATTAAAAATACTGTACTAGGATTGGGAAGAAAGAATGGTAGAGTTAAACTACTTACACTACCCAGGACTAGCATACAGGACACAGCAGCTAAGTCACTGTGACATTGTAATCACTCTGTGATTCTGCCCTACATTTCCCTGGCATTCCAGCTCTGCTATGAGATGACTAATTAACAGTAGATTTATATTTTTCTAAAGATCATTAAAATATATCACATGCTGTCTCACAGCCTTAATCTGAAGGCTGTATTGTTAATTATTCTAGTTTATTAATATATTGCCAATTCGGTATTTTTCCACTGATTGGACATCATTTTTTATAATGTTTAAAAGGGAGCAGCATGCCAAGTGCGTTTTTAAAGGTTTTTTTTTAATTAAGATAAAATTAATGACAGTACAGTATTTAGGAAGCCTACAGGATTATCTTGATGAAATCTCTCTTTAAAAATTTAGCTATTTGTCTTTAGAGAAAACATTCCCTATCAGAAGCTCATTATCTTAAAGTAATATACAAGTGAACTATTTTCTTGCCTATTTGTCACATATACCTATAGAATTATAAAAGTGTTCTAATTCTATGATTTATTCAATGTTATTTCAAATACTAAATTAAAGTAATTTTAGTGAGAAAAGACTGTCCAGACCAAGGCTGGATATGTGATTTCCAGTGACACCATTAGCTTTCAGCTCAATTTTTTGCTGTGTCATAAAATTCCTTATTGACTACAGACTTTCAAGAAATATTCTTAAAACAGCGCATCTGATACGTAAAACAACACACCTTTCTTTTGATTGCTACTTCTACCTTTTTCATTATTACATAATTCCTCTCATTTTATATTGGCATTCTATTCATGTGGCCCCTCGTGTCTCTATCACACCAACTAATTTATAATTGTGTTCATGCATGAGAACCTCCAGTACATCCTAAATATTTCCCATGCTTCCAGCATTATTGTAAAAATAGCTATGTTTACCGGTTACTTTGTTTCAAAATTATTTTCTTTTTCACCATAGCCTACATAAATTATGTTTTCCCCCTCTGTTAAAAACAAAAAAAAAAATTATTGGTGAATTATATTCTGCTGATTTTTGTTGAAAAGTCAAGAACACATGTTCAGAAATCTCTGATTCCATTTTATCAGATTATCATCCAATTTTTAAAATCACTAAGTACTTGAGCAGCAATCATTTAATCTCCACTACCCTTACTTTGCTACACATTTTAAGGTGACAGGACTAGAATCATCTATATTGATGTGCAAATAAAATAAGCCTCCCAAATTACCACTTCTACTAAAAGCAAGAAAATAGTTCTTTGGAAAAGTATAAATAGAAAATACTTACTCTTACTTTTTATTATTTAATATTAATGAAAGCAGCCCATAAATATACAAAAAGGCACTCATCTTCATTAGTCACCTGGGAAATAACAAAATTAGGCCGCGGTACAATATCATTTACCAACATCATTTATCAGAATGTTAAAATTAAAAAGACTAAAAATGCCAAGTGTGGGTGAGGGTGTGGGGCAACTGGAATTTTCCTACCTTGTTGGTGAGAAAATAAACTAGTATAAGCACTTTGGAAAACTGTTTGGAAAACTGGTTTTGCCATAGAGTCAAACAGTTTTACCCTCTGACCAAACAATTCCACTATTTTAAATATATACCCATCAAATACATACATAACTAAGACCAAGAAACATGTAAAGAATTATTCTATGAGTACTATTCACATAGCCCAAATCGGCAAACTACCTAACTGCCATCCAACAATAGACTGAATTGTGGTACATAAACACAAATAAAATATATGCAGCAATAAGTATAACTGATCTGCAGTGGACGTCAAAATGATACAATAAGTATGAATGAGATGCAGCTACATTTTTGACCCGCATCAGAAATATGGATGAGCCTCACAAAGGTGATTCTGAGTACAAGAAGCCAGACACACAAAACAGTACATAATAATGAGATATGAGTTCTGGGTTTCAACCTTGATTAAGATACGCCCACAATATTGAGGAAGAGAGTGGTCTTGGGGAAATCAGGACACAATTTGAGAGAAAAAAATTACCATGCATTACATACTATTTGATCTTAGTAATGTCACAATCTACCTGGCTTCATTATTCTTCTATAAAATGGGAATAATGAAACCATACCTCCCAAAAGCAAATGGCTATTTCAAAGAACCCTTGAGGTCCTACGTAGCTTTAAAATCTAAAGCTAATGAACTAATGAGATCATTTCACTACTTTGTATTTTTATCAATAAAAACATGAGTGACTCTTTTAATAAAAACAGTAATAACAGTTAACATTGTTCTAAGCACTTTACATTTATTACCTATTCAATGCTTACACAGCCCCTATAAAGTAGATACAATTGTTATTTCCATTATACAAATGAGGCAACTGAGTCCATGAGAGGTTAAGCAATTTGACCAAAGTCTCACAGCTAATAAGTTGTGGAGTCAGAATTCAGACCCAGAAAATCTGACTTGTAACTCACAGAATTAACTACTCAATATGCAAAGATATTACAGTAAGTCCACTTTAACTAAACCAAGATGGCTTTTAAAATTAAGTTTAAAATAATCTGATGTCTAATCAGCACATAGAATATTAAAGTGTAATCTATATTATATACTGAAACTCTGACCTTGCTCAACCAAAAGAATGATGATTTGTATTTATTCATATAATTCTGGACTCTTTGGAAATACCACTTAAACTAACTGTTGCTACTAGGCAAATACCAACCAGTTCTGATGGTCACATTCACATTCCCTGTATTTGAGAACTCTCTAACAATGGAGGAAAGACATTACAGCATCAGTTCAGATTTGCCTCAGATTCCCTATTTTCACGAACCGCCTTTCCTGTGAAGCAGAGCTCTGTACACAAGCCTGAATCTACAATCAATATAAATAAATAAATAAAGGCATGCATCCATGTAATAGCATTAATATTCAGAAAAATTAAATTGTTTCCTAAATTCAGTGACTTTCAGTAACATTTGATTTCCTAGAATTTCAGTCAATTATTTTCTGATAATTTTTTTTTTAAATCTGGGTTGAGATTTTATGTACTTTAATCATATCTTGACCTCATTCTATTTCAGAGTTAAGGTCACCTAAAATATTTATACTTTCCATTTTCTACAGCTATCTTGAATATGTGTCACTAAATGTCCCTGTTTGCTAGTTGAGAGCCTGAGACCGGGATAAAGGATGTGGAGGAGATGGTGACTGAAAGGAAAGAGGATGAGTGGTGAAGGCAAACTCTGCCGCCTAAGACTCAACCAGGATTCCAAAACACCTCTGGTGAGCTTAGCAACTGGTCGATAAAAGTAGATCACTTAGATTAATTATAACAGATGGTTTTTTTAAAAAAAAAAAGGAAAGCAGGTTGTCAAACACAGCACTTTCAGATGGAACTTCTCTTGAGACCTCTAACTAACTGCATGTTCCTGAATGACTTGGAATTCTCCTTATTAGGAAGATGGAGATAATACGTACTTATAGAGCTGTAAAGATCAAATGAGGCACAAAGTATGTGTCTTGTAACCTATAGGAGAAATATGGCTTCATTATGGCTGTAATTACTATGGCTTTAACAATTTGGCCTTGGCATTCCTGCCTTTGGATTTTATCCTCTCTGTTTAACTCCAGCACACTATTTTAATGGTCCAGGCAGGAAATTAAGCCCCTCCTCCCAATGCTTTGTTTATGTAGATTCAACTAAAGAAAAGTCTTGGTTTCTTCTGACTTCTTTCCCAGAACAACAACCATCTTGCTATTCATCAGTATTTATATTCAGATAACGAACTGGAGTTGAAGTTACCGAGGGAAAGTATAAAGGAAGCTGCAAAATAGGACTGCCCAGAAATGCGCAAACAACTCCGATGAAGCAAGCCTGAAAGCATTAAAGGAAGAGCACCAAAAAGTGACTGGCCACATGCACGTGTTTCGTTCATTTCAATCTTGGCAGAGTCACATTCAGCAGTTAGGTTATACGCTTTACCTTCCAAGGGCTTTAGAAACAGTAAGCGATTAATCTCTTTAAGCTGTTTTCAATAATAATCTATTTTATCAGGTTTTGTCATTAAAAAGGCAGTTGAGCAGAAGCGTTTCAAAGATAGGATCAATGTAGGGTCTAAGAAGAGGGCTTATATTTATATTTAAAAGAGTAAAAAACACAGGAATTTACTTCTACTCCACTAAAATTAGATTTTCATAAATTATAACAGTGACACTACTGTGGAATTAACATAGGAAAATAAGACTGTTTCTCCTCACATGCAATGGTGATACACACACACACGCACAAACACACATACAAGACATCAATAGACATGTGTAACTATTGGTTTCTCCCACTTTTTTTAAATACATATGAAAATCTGTACTATTTAAGTCAGTCAGTCAAAGGATTACTATTACATTTATTTTAAGTGTTATTTGTCTTCTACAAGACTTTTCAGAAGCACATTTTCTGGATATTGTCAGTGACTTATTTTTAAATTGTGCTTTGCAGAGACTCATTCCCAAAAAGAACCGCTAAGAATATTCACCATATGAACTAAATGCTTATTTCCCTAAGGGGAAATATCTATGGCTGTTTACTGAAATGTCTTGCTAGCTCTAGTAAAATGTTAAATTCATTAAAACTAAAATTTCAAATCTTTGAAATAACAAGCAAACATAAGCATGAACCCTCTCTATTCCTCTCTATTCCATGGTACTTATCTTACATATCATTAAATGTGAACAGAAAGATAAAGTCACTTAATACTTATTATTTTTTAGCCATATCTAATGAGGGCCTATGGCTTTTTTTTTTCATTATGTTGTGGTCTGCTCACTGATTACTCACTTCCAGCTTTAACTATTTTCTATATGAAGCAAACAGTTGGTTTTCAATCATTAACACCAAAGACTGCCTGAAACACTCTTCATTAATGAATCTCAAAACACTTTATCATTTCATTATGTCTAACCGCATGTTTATTGGGAAGAATTCAAGCATTAGTCCGATTTAGTCTGCAGTTTACTCTTGGTAACACAGGCAAATGGTAAGATGAGAATTGAAATTCACTTCTGACGAATCTCTCACAATGGCCCGTTATTTCAATCAACCTGTATCTAATAACACTGACATCACTTAATGCAAATCTGTCATATCCATGAATAACAACACAAAATTATGGATGGAAAGAAAGATAAAAGAAGTTAAAGCAGGGCAGGGCACGGTGGCTCACGCCTGTAATCCCAGCACTTTGGGAGGCTGAGGCGGGCAGATCACGAGGTCAGGAGATCGAGACCATCCTGGCTAACAGGGTGAAATCCCGTCTCTACTAAAAATACAAAAAAAATTAGCCCGGCGTAGTGGCAGGCACCTGTAGTCCCAACTACTCAGGAGGCTGCGGCAGGAGAATGGCGTGAACCCGGGAGGCGGAGCTTGCAGTGAGCGGAAATCACGCCACTGCACTCCAGCCTGGGCGACAGAGCGAGGCTCCGTCTCAAGAAAAAGAAAAAGAAGTTAAGGCAAAAAGTATGATTCCTTGCTATTGTATTATGAATATGAAGCCATATATGTATATATGGTCCTTCTTCCTTCCTCTTTCTAACCACCTACAAACAAAACTATATATTACCACAAGCCTCCTTTTATTAAGAGAAGTCCTAGAAAAATGCAGATTATTTCTCACCAAGGAAATTAGCTAGTGACATGTAAGAAAAATTGTATTCAATCCTTCCTAGTTCCACTGAATCGACTTGACTAGGCTAATACAGTCTTATGAGACGGACTGGCTTCAATGTAAAGCCTAATAGAATTAAATATAAATGCCTTCCTGAGGGAATTAAATCAACGGACTATGAAACAACTTCTTGATTTTTCTCTGATAGCTTGTCACCCTCACCAGCAGTAGCACATTGCTACTGTCTCTCTCTCTCTCTCCACCCCGCCGCCACTTCTCCCCACTTTGTCTTTTTGAGAGTATACATATAAATACACTTGCATTTACAGAGCTCTATATATTCCACAAACTTTAAAACAACTCAGTTTTCATGTATGTTACTACTCCTTTGTGGAAAAAACAGCTAAATTTTTAAATACTCTTTTTAACAAAGGTTTAAGTGAAGTCTTTTGAAGTATAAGAAACATAAAGAAATTATTTCCATTATTTATTGAATGATCTAGAACCCAATTAAGGGTAGTTACAGATGAGTCAAAAAGTATTTTCTGACAACCAAAGTGAACTGCTATATAATGACTGCTAAAAGGCAGAAAAGCTTCCACACATGGTGGTGTGAGCCTTTTTTTCCCTGAATGAAGGCCATGGCCCTTATCTACACTGGACAATCCTATAATAATGTGGACTTCTGTTGTTTGGGCTAATGGAACAGCATATCTTCTGCTGCTGAAGGCCACTTGTATCATGGATTTCCTTGGTTATTGCGGCCGTGTGAACCATTCTTAACCTATTTCGGAGACACTTACAATAAATAGTACAATTAGTGAAATAACTTCCAGTAAGTTTCTTACACATGTTTCCTACTACTATCACTATATGGAATAGATTACTCCAAGAAAAAATTGTTCTACTGGAATAGGGGCATAGCATTTTAAAATGGAAAAGAACTAATCAACCAAAACAGAGAAAGTATTCTTCCTTTATTCCATCACTTCTGAAAGCTATTTAGCTTGCCCAGATTAAACCAATGATGGGTGAATACTTATTAATACAGTGCTTTATTTTTCCAAAGAAAGTATTCATCGTAAAAGTTATGCTCACATTTGCATTCCTTACAGCATTTGCCATCCACATACGCAAGAGCCGACTTAAGTGGGCAGTCAGGATTTGGGCAGATTAGAGTTTCACACTGGATGGTTCCATTCTGAAAAGGAAACAATATTTAAAGAATTTCCATGTTGGAGTTTAGTAGTTTTCAAGAATTTTTGAATTCATTCCTTAAATTTTAAACTCTTCATGTGAAGAGAACAGAACAGGCCATTGCCAGGAGGGGAGGCGGTGCTGACAATCACCACAAGGAGGCGCCAAACTGGAGACAGGACCACCGCAAGGAATTTGATTCCTAAAGGTGGCCAGAGCTCCCAGGTAGCTGGCTGCTCGGGCTTCCCATTTTATTGACTTCACTATACCACATTCCATCTTCTACTCAATTTAACCTTTGCTCCCCATTTTAAAAATTTAGGAACATATCATGTTCCTGAATAAAAACTGTATCATGCACACGAACATGCACGCACGCACACACACATGCATGTGCATGCGCATGCATTTGAGTGATGTTCAGAACACACAGTTCTGAACTACTTTTGATCTTTTCGTATGCATGATATTCTGTTTTTGAATAAACTGGATGAACTTTGAGAAATTTTTTAAAAAGCCTAATTCACATAGATGTCTGACTTCTTTCCAGAAAACCAGCTTTAACAGATGAGTTCATGTGTAATTTAAAAGTTTAAAACCAAACTCTTTGAACTTTTCTTTGAAAATGAACATATATTTCTGAAATCATAATGCAATAAAATATTCTACTTCATTAGCGAGCAATTAGCAAAATCACATTTATTTAAACTTTATAATTTGTATTCCACTGTATTAATAAACTATTAGATTGTCCCAATCATTTAAACTCTATCTAATTTGCTTATATTGCTCAATGTGGACACAATATTTAATGCTGCATATGACTTAGTTTCATGAAAATGCATTCATGAAAACACAAGGGAGAAAAATCTCTGGAAATGTTAAGGATAAGAGGATAGTCTTCTTTAGGAATCACTTTACCTAATTTAAATTGCTAACTTCATGTGTGTACCAATAAACTTAAACTTTATAGCATTCCTAAACCATAATCATCTTTAGAAGCTAGAAAGTGTTTTTAATAATGCAACACAGTTCTTTAGATATGACCAGGTTTGTTGGCACTTTAGTGTTGTGTCTTGAGGAAATGGGTCTTGAAATTTTCATGATTACATTGTTTTAATAAATTTTTAAAGAGTGGGAGCATCTGAGTTCCCTTAGTCTCAACTCAAATAGAAGCCATACCAGGCATGTGCAGTTCTTACAGCCGTCTATCCAGGACTCAAATTCTCGGTAGGTGGTTCCCTTCATGGTGCAAGTCCTTTCACAATAGCACTGATCCAATCTATTCATTCGCTGTTCAGCTCGAGACAGCTGTGGCACAAAAGAAGGGGTTTTACATTGTTCATCCTTCCAGCAACACAGAAATGTGAAACACTCCAGCAGGCATCTTTTTTTTAAAGTATACAGCAGTAATGATGGCTGTGCTTATCAACCACTTGCCATAAACATATTTAAGACTTTAATTTAATTTAAAAGAATGTTTTTTTCTCTCCTCTTCCTTTTGTGATAAATTTGCTCCCTGCCTTAGAAACAAACAACATAACTTATAAGACATAAATCAAAGGTTAATTCAAAACATCACTCAAATGCAGAGAAGCACTTTCCATTTAAAAGAAAAATGTTTAATTTCATTTATATGCTTCTTCAAGTAAAAAAATAAAATTCAGAATTTATATTGTATAAGAAACAAATCATACACCATACAACACAACCATCAGGTAATCTGTAACTACTATACAAAATTACAAGTCTAGTGAAATTGTAGGTAAACCTGACATGTGCTTAAGATATTAGTAAATAATCCTAGAACTGTAACATAGTGGTAGAAAGCATTTATGGGACCATTTCTTTGATACAATTCTGGTGTCTATATTCTTTACACTGTCCTACTGCCTCCTTGCTTGTAATGAAAAACTGAATAAAAATAAATAATAATAAAAACTAAACAATAAATCCTCCTGTAGTAAGCAGTGTATAAATTAGGTAATCTGCCTCATTCCTGATTTACTGAATTATTTGTTATACAGATGGCTAGGGTTTTAATATTTATAAGCCTTTCCTTAAGCAGAGATTTAGATTCAGTCCTAGCAAACAGTATAGTATAAGAAGAGCCTCAAAGGTGAAAATGTATGGTTATAAATGGAAGTATTGGGAACATCAAGGATTTTTAAGCTTCCACACTGTATTTTTGAGTAGCTTTTACCTTGGCTGATGTTTTGGCTAAAATATCCTGTAGCTCCATGATTTTCTGCACAAGTCCATGGAAGTCATTGCAAGTTGGACAGGCTGGAATTACAAACACTACATTTGGTCAAGATGCATTTATAAGGGGTTCAATCTGGTTAAGTCTATGCTGACAAGTAATATATGGGGACTCCACAGTGCAAGAACTAATAGACTTACTGCGATTAAGATCTGGGCACTGAGCAATAAATCCCTGGGGCATGACAAGTAATTGGACATCTTGCATTATACCCTGTGTGTGAAAAATAGAAAAAAAAGACATATTACTTTCATTTACCCAAATTATGTTCAATGGTCAAGTTCATGAAGGAAAATATTACAGAACACACTCACTAAAATCCCTGAGTAAAAAGTCTTTGTTAATACATTATTTCCACTTCATACCAAAGGGAAAGAAATTCATCAGGCACAATAGATGATTACCCATGTATTCTCTTATTGATAATGTTTTTAAAGCCTTAAGATTAAATGTCAAGATATAATTAAGAGGCAATAGTTATGTTGTTTTGAGAAGTTATTTTTAGTTAGCCACTGACGGGCTTGAAAATGACCTTTAAAAAAATCAACCTGATAATAGTTTCTAGCTTCAGCAACTCTGAAATTGATACCAATTTTAAATTAACTTTAATTATTAAAGAAAAGGATAGAAAAACTGAGTCATGAAAGCATGCTCATTTGAGCATCTCATGAAAGTGGGATCTTTTAAAACTAATTTCTCAATTTAAAAAGGACAATAGATTCATTAAACAGCTACAGCAAAATATAGTGATGAGTTCTTATGAGTACAGAAAGTTTAAAATGGAAATTTTTTAAATGTCAGCTGGAAATGACCTGTTTTACATAGAAAATTTTATCACATGTTTATAGGCAAAATTTACATGCATACTTAGTCATTAAGGTATAATTAGCTTCCAGCTTGCTGGGCTCCTAAAGCAAAGACCAATGGTGGCTCAGAAATGATCTATCAGACACATCCAGCTGTCTCTTTTATCTGCCACACTCCCCCCATTTCTTCATGGCCTTTATATATTTTATTAAATTAATATTTTACTTTATCCATTTGAAAAATGCAAACAAAATATCTAATGATAGGAATAACAGTACCAACATGACATCAATATAATTTTAAACGTACCTATAAAGATTTACCAGTCAAATACTGGTCTCTATGTCTTGTACATGTTTAATCTGATTAATAGCATGTATCAATGTGAACGATAAATATTTAAGTATTTTTACTGTGTGGGTATTACTGGATTCATTGTGTGCTTGGGCCTAGATTGATGAAATAAATTGTGTACCAACTCCTATTACTTAGAAGCAGCAACATAAAAACAAGGCTATCGTGTACGGTTATATAGTTTATGCACTGTACAACTCTAATGGATACTATTTATGGACTACAATAAAGAGAATGACCCCCAGAGTTGTACACATAATTGACATGTGGAGATTTTGAGGCCGCACTTAGGCTCCATGGGAAGGACTGTCACGATTAA
Source organism: Pan troglodytes (assembly GCF_028858775.2). NCBI lineage: Eukaryota > Metazoa > Chordata > Mammalia > Primates > Hominidae > Pan > Pan troglodytes. The sequence continues at coordinate 51,085,069 of NC_072408.2, read as the reverse complement.
ATAGAGATGAGATTTGGGACTCACAGCACACATCTGCTATCCCTTACCTGGGAAAAGCGCATGGTTTTAGGATTTGCAAGCATGGAACCAATTTCCTATTTGTGTCACTTACTATTTGCCTATCTTTAAGCAAGTTACTTTACCCCTCTGTGCAGGTTTATGCATAATAAAACAGAAAAAAAGATGACCCTGCATCAAGACTAGCAAGGCTACAATTAGATGGAATCATATATTTCAAGTATCTGGTTTCCTGGTAACAGGCAATGCTTAAATAAGTTCCCAAAACACCTTTACAGAATTATAAACTTTGCATAGAAAACAATTAAATTCACTGGTATGTGATCTACCTTGAAATCTATGAGTTGAACTATCACTTATCATTGTTTGATTTGGTAATCATTCATCGAGCCACTTCCATGTTGTAGGGACTGTCATAGCCACTGGGGGAAAATGATTGCACTATGGGCTTGTAGTCAAGCAATTCTCTGGACTTTATTTCTTCATCTTTAAAGTATGGAAAGTTAAATGACATGTCCCTTAGAGCCTCTCCAATGAAGAAATTCTATGAAGTGTTGTCTCCAAGTACATATTAAAGGAAAAGATATAAATTATAACTGCTTTCTCTTTTGACAGATTTGTGCACATATGTGTATTCCTTTCTCACTTTCTGCAGTACAAGGAGACCATGAATAATATATACTAAAAAGCTTTCAATCCGCTATTAACATCTTTGTAAAAGTATCATCAAAAGTTATACTTCAGTGGTGGAGAGTTTATTTGTATGTTAACATTTTAGATTTTTATTGCTTTGAAAGGTTAATTCAAAGAATGACCTGTTAACTGCCCTGATTGCAGCCTTGTGATCATTTCTGTAATATCTAACAATTAAACTCATTGAAAAAAGAAGAGAAAATAATGTCTGCTGGCTAAAATATTACTGTTTAAAAAAAGAAACAGACACAAATTTTCTAACTTACAAATCAAATTATTTTGTTTCACACCATAAAAAGTAAAATCTACTTTTTGAAACTCATTAGAAAGCATTTACATTTCATTCTCAGACTTTTATCAAAAGATACCTTAAAATATCCATGTGCATTATTTCTCTGTCCTAGCCAAAATGTTGTGCCTAGAGGCAAGTCTGTGGAGGGCTTTTCTACTACCCTTTCATAAATTCTGCAAAAAAGAAACATCAAAGAAGGAACGTGAGTAGACAGTCATTTCTTAGAATCTCCCATTTCCTAAAATGAGGACACTACACTTACTTATTGCAGTCAATGTGTAAAATCAAATGGGAAGCACTGATGGCTAAGGAGAGCTTGTGCCACTTGTCATCAGCCAAAATGTAAGGAAACACTTCTGTGTGAGGGCGGTGACTGCCTGAGCGGTAATGCAGTCTGACTTCATTCCGATGGCCACTACTTTCCAGTTCCAGGTACCTGCGGAGAGAAGAGCCACATGGGACACATTAAAAATAAAGTTCAAAAATGATTGAGGTGATCTCTGTCTACAGGATGGAATAGATGTACTTTTCCTAGCTCTCCCACTAAGTACAACTAGACATCATATACAAAACAAACAAAGAAGAATCTAGAAGATAGAGAAAAAAAGATATTCAGGATCCAAGGAACAATATGGTAGTGAGTTCAATGGGTTTCCATTTTGTGTCATATATCCTGGACTTGGAGCTAAAGAAGGCTTCAATCTGGAAATATCAATGAATGTAGACCTAAAAAATCCTCAAGATGAGCCTGCTTTCTCTAGCTGAAGAACAAAGAAAGGATCAGTCTAGCAAGACAGAAACTTCTAGATAATAATCTCTCTGTTCCAGTCAAACATCACAGAAAAAACTGGCCCCATCCCAAACCATGCCAAACAAAAGCTAAGTAAGAAGCTTATATTTCTACCCTGTTCAAGCAGAAATGAGGCATGTAACACCAGAATAGTGTCAGAGAAGGCCAAGTTTAGAGCCAAGAATTTTAACCCTCCCAGGCAGTAATGAGGTCCCCCACAGCACTAGTGAAGACCATACAATGAGGAGCCTGGACTTCCATCTCAACTTGAAAGTAATGAAGCACACTTCCCTTTCCCTGCTGGGATAGTATCAAAGGAAGCCTACTAAGGAGTCAGGAGTTTTATAGTCATCCAGCACTAATGAAACCACCCCGCCACAGTGCCAGCAGAAACCATATAGCAAGCTGAAACTTCCCCCAACTCAGAAATAAAAGAAGCTTCCCCCTCAACTGTCAACAAAGGCAAGTGGGGAATCTAGACTTCTACCTCCACCTGGCAGTAACAAGATGGCACCCTCCCTTCCCCTGCCAAAGCAGTGTCAGAGAAAGCTGGCTAAAACAGGCAGGTTAAATAAGATTCAAGTCTCAGAACATGATACAAACATGTCCAGGTTTCAGTAAAAAATCATTCGTTATACCAAGAACCAAAGAAATCTCCAACTGATTGTAAAAAGAAAAAGAACAGATATCAAGACTAAAATGATAAGCATGTTAGAATTACCCAACAAATATTTTACAGCAGCACTGACAAAAACAATTATGAAAAGACTTAAATGAAAAAAATAGAAAGTTTCAATAAAGAAAAAGAAAAATGGGAAAAAAAATTTAAAACCAAATAGAAACTTCAGAACCAAAAAAATACAATAATGGAAATGAAAGCTCAGTGGATAAAGCTAAACAGCAGAATGGAAGTGACTGTGAAAAGAATCAGTTATCTGGAAGACAGAAAAAAAAGCATCCAATGTGACAAATAGAAGATAGACTGAAAAAAAGTTGAACAGTCTTAAAGAGCTGTGAGATTATAACAAAAGATCTAACATTTGTATCACTAGCATCCAAGAAAGAGAGGAGAAAGGAGGCGAGCTTAAAAAACAATATTGAAGAAATAATGGCTGAACACCTCCCAAATTTGGCAAGAGATATAAACTCACAGATTCAAGAATCTAAGGAAACCCTAAACAAGATAAACTCAAAACAATTTTCAACTTCCTATCAAGCCATATCATAATTAATCTTCTGAAAACTAAAAACAAAGAAAAAATTTGAAAGTAGACAGAGAAAATCTTGCACATTAAGTACAAGGAAAAATTAGAGTGACAGTGTGTTTCTCAGTAGAAACCATGGGAGCCATAAAGAAGTGGTAAAATATTTTTCATGTGCCAAAAGCAAAAAGAGCTGTACATGTAGAATTTTATACCCAGCAAAAACATCCTTCAGGAATGAGGAGAAATCAAGACATTCTCAGATAAAGAAAAACTAAGAGAATTTATCATGAGAAGACCTATTTTAAAAGAACAGCAAAATAATGACCTCTAAACAGAAAGAAAAATATAAAATAAAAAGCTTTGGAACATCAGGAAGGTAGAAAGAACATTGCATGTAAAAAAGAAAAATGGGTAAATACAATAAGCTTTCCTTCTCCTCTTTTCTAAAGTATGTTTGACAACTGAAGCAACAGCTCAAAATTGAAGCAAAAGAGTCTGTGTCCTAAATGTATGTTAAACAATATTTAAAGAATTTATGTTATAAATGAGTGAGGGTAAAGAAACATAAAGACAGCTAAAATTTCTATACATCACTCAAACTGGTAAAATGACTATACGAGCAATCAGTTATAAGTTATGTATATATAATGGAATACCTACAGCAGCCACTTACAAAGCTATACAAAGAGACACACTCATAAACATACAGATAAAATGAAATTGTAAAACAAGTAACCCATGGTAAGAAAAAAAACAGAAAAATAAAACAGAGAGAACAAACATAAAATAAAAAATAAAGTGGCAGACTTAAACTCAAGCATATAATTTTATTAAAAGTAAATAGTTTACATGCATCAATTAAAAGAAAGAGATTAGCAGAAGGGATTAAAAACCATGACCATATTCTGTCAGTAAGAAACTCACTTCAAATATAACAGTCTAGGCAGTTTGAAAGTAAACAAATAGAAAATAATATATATTGAAACTATTAATCAAAGGAAAGCAGAAATGGCTATATTAATTTCAGAAAAATATATTTCAGAGCCAAAAAATACCAAAGACAAACAGAAATGCTATAAAAATGATGAAAAAAATCAATCCATTAAGAAGACATAGCAATTCTCAATGTGTATTACCAAAAACACAGAGCTGCAAAATATGTGAAGCAAAAACTGATAGAATTGAAAGAATACATGGTGAAATCCACAATTACAGTTGGAGACGTCAACACCCCTGTTTCAACAATTATTTGAACAACTAGCCAAAATGTCAAGAATATATAACTCAAAAATACCATCAACCAACAGGATCCACTCAACATTTATAGAACATGCCACTCAACAACAACAGAATACACATTCCCTTCAAGTTCCCAAGGGATATATACCAAGGCAGACCATATCTTGAGCCATAAAATAAACCTCAACAAAACAACATTTTAAAAAATTTAAATCACTTAGAGTGTGCTTTCCAACCACAACAGAATCACACTGAAAATCAATAACCAGACAATCTCCAAATGTTTTGAAACTAAATATATTTCTAAATAATCCACAGGTCAAAGAGGAAGGCTCAGGGAAATTTTTAAAAATACATAAAATAAATTAAAATTAAAATTAAATATCAAAAATTGCCAAAAAAACAGGTAAAGCAATACTTGAGAGAGAAATTTATAGCACTAAATGCATATATTAGAAAAGAAGATAAGTACCAAATCAATAAGCTCCCACCTCAAGAGCAAAGAAAAGGAAGGGCAAAATAAACACAAATCAAGTAGAAGTAAGGAATTAATAAAGAGCAGAAATCAATACAATTTTAAAAAACAGAGAAAAATCAATGAACCACAAGCTGGTTCTTTGAACAGTTCAATAAAATTAATGAACTAACAAAGAAAAAAGAGAAAAGATATCAATATTAAGAGATAAACAGGAGATTTCATTACAGACCCTGCAGATATTGAAAGGTTAATATGGGAATACTAAACTCTAGACAAAAAGTTTGACAAATGACACAAAATGAACTAATTCTTCAAAAACACAACTTACAGAATATGAAACAGATTACTTGTATACTCCTATAATTTTTAAGAAAAGTGAATTCATAAATTTAAAACTCCAAAAAATGAAATCTCCAGGCCCAGAAGTTTCATTGCAGAATTTTCTCACATAATAAAAGAAGTCATATGAATTCTACACAATCGCTTCCAGAAAGTAACAGAGAGAAAAACTACTAAATTCATTTTACGTAGTTTATATTGCCCTGACACCAAAAAACAGATAAAGATAGTACAAAATGTAAAACCAAAGACAATATGCTCCCTGAGTATATACATAAAAACTGTTAACAAAATGTTAACAAATATAATTCAGCAATATATAAAAGCAATGATATACCATAATCAAGTGGGGTTTATTCCAGGGATGCCAGTCTGGTTCAATATTTGAAAATCAATCCATTATACTGACTAACAAAGGAATGAAAATTATTTTATCATATTGACTTATGCAGAAAAAGCATTTGACAAAATTCAGCACCAATTAAAGATGAAACTCTCAGAAAAGTAAGAACAGAGGAGAACTGTCTCAACCTAATAAAAAGCAACTATAAATAAACTACAGTTAACATCATACTCAATGGTGAAAGACCAGATGCTTTCTCCCTAACATCAGAACAAGGCAAACCTCTCGTTCCCACCATTCTTATTCAACATAGTGCTGAAAGCTCTGGTCAGTGCAATAAGAAGAGAAAAGAAAAGAAAAAGGAAAAGAAAAAGAAAGGAAAGAAAAGAAAAAGAATACAGAATAGAAAGGAAGAAGTTAGAAAGTCAATCTTGGCAGATTACATGATTGCCTACATAGAAAATCTCAATAAATCTAGAGGAGTTGGTACCATTCCTTCTGAAACTGTTCCAAACAAAAGGAAAAGAAGGACTCCTCCCTAACTCATTTTATGAGGCCAGCATCATCCTAATGCCAAAACCTGGCAGAGACACAATAAAAAAAGAAAATTTCAGGCCAATATCCCTGATCAACATCCATGTAAAAATCCTCAATAAAATACTGACAAACCAAATCCAGCAGCACATCCAAAAGCTTATCCACCACGATCAAGTCGGCTTCATCCCTGCGATGCAAGGCTGATTCAACATATGCATATCAATAAATGGAATCCATCACATAAACAGAACCAGTGACAAAAAAACATACGATTATCTCAAAAGATGCAGAAAAGGGCTTCGATAAAATTCAACACCCCTTCATGCTAAAAACACTCAATAAACTAGGTATGGATGGAACGTTATCTCAAAATAATAAGAACTATTTATGACAAACCCATAGCCAACATCATATTGAATGGGCAAAAGCTGGAAGCATTCCCTTTGAAAACCGGCACAAGACAAGGATGCCCTCTCTCACAACTCTTATTCAACACAGTATTGGAAGTTCTGGCCAAGGCAATCAGGCAAGAGGAAGAAATAAAGTGTATTCAAATAGGAAGAAAGGAAGGCAAATTGTTTTGTTTGCAGATGACATGATTATATATTTAGAAAACCCCGTCATCTCGGCCCCAAAACTCCTTAAGCTGATAAGCATCTTCAGTAAAGTCTCAGAATACAAAATCAATGTGCAAAGATCACAAGCATTCCTATACACCAATAACAGAAACACAGAGCCAAACCATGAGTGAACTTCCATTCACAATTGCTACAAAGAGAATAAAATACCTAGGAATACAACTTACAAGGGATGCGAAGGACCTCTTCAAGAAGAACTACAAACCAATGCTGGAAATAAGAGAGGACACAAACAAACGGAAAAACATTCATGCTCATGGATAGGAAGAATCAATATCATGAAAATGGCCATACTGCCCAAAGTAATGTATAGATTCAGTGCTATCCCCATCAAGCTACCATTGACTTTTCTTCACAGAATTAGAAAAAAACTACTTTAAATTTCATATGGAACCAAAAAAGAGCCCATATGGACAAGACAATCTTAAGCAAAAAGAACAAAGCTGGAGGCATCATGCCACCTGACTTCAAACTATACTACAGGCTACAGTAACCAAAACAGCATGGTACTGGTACCAAAACAGATATATAGTCCAGTGAAACAGAACAGAGGCCTCAGAAATAACACCACACATCTACAACCATCTAATCTTTGACAAACCTGACAAAAACAAGCAATAGGGAAAGGATTCCCTATTTAATAAATGGTGCTGGAAAAACTGGCTAGCCATATGCAGAAAACTGAAACTGGATCCCTTCCTTACACCTTATGCAAAAATTAACTCACAATGGATTAAAGACATAAATGTAAAACCCAAAACCATAAAAACCCTAGAAGAAAACCTAGGCAAAACCATTCAGGACATAGGCATGGGCAAAGACTTCATGACTAAAACACCAAAAGCAATGGCAACAAAAGCCACAGTTGACAAATGGAATCTAATTAAACTAAAGACCTTCTGCACAGCCAAAGAAACTATCATCAGAGTGAACAGGCAACCTACAGAATGGGAGAAAATTTTGGCATTCTATCCATCTGACAAAGGGCTAATATCCAGAATCTGGAAGGACCTTAAATAAATTTACAAGAAAAAAAACAAACAGCCCCATCAAAAAGTGGGCAAAGACTAACAGACACTTTTCAAAAGAAGACATTTATGCAGCCAACAAACATATGAAAAAAAGTTCATATTACTGGTCATTAGAAAAACGAAAATGAAAAACACAATGAGATACCATCTCATGCCAGTTAGAATGGCGATCATTAAAAAGTCTGGAAACAACAGATTCTGGAGGGGATGTGGAGAAATAGGAACAATTTTACATTGTTGATGGGAATGTAAATTACTGCAACCTTTGTGGAAGACAGTGTGGCAATTCCTCAAGGATCTAGAACCAGAAATACCTTTTGACACAGCAATCCCATTACTGGTTATATACCCAAAGGATTATAAAGCATTCTACTATAAAGACACATGTACATGTATGTTTACTGCAGCACTATTTACAATAGCAAAGACTTGGAACCAACCTGAATGCCCATCAATGATAGACTGGATAAAGAAAATGTGGCATATATACACCATGGATTACTAGGCAGCCATAAAAAAGGATGAGTTCTTGTCCTTTGCAGGGACATGGATGAAGCTGGAAACCATCATTCCCAGCAAACTAACACAGGAAGAGAAAACCAAACACTGCATTGTCTCACTCATAAGTGGGAGTTGAACAATGAGAACACATGGACACAGAGAGGAGAACATCACGTATCGGGGCCTGTCATGGGGAGGGGGCAAGATGAGGGAGAGCATTAGGACAAATACCTAATGCATGCGGGGCTTAAAACCTAGATGATGGGTTGATGGGTGCAGTAAACAACCATGGCACATGTATACCTATGTAACAAACCTGCATGTTCTGCATATGTATCCCAAAATTTAAAGTATAAAAAAAAACTATCAGAACTAATAAGTTAATTTGGCAGGGTCATAGGATACAATATGACATATAAAAATAATTATATTTCTACATGCTAGCAATAAACACATGGATACCAAAATTAAAAATACAATATAATTTACAATTACACAGAAAATTTAAAACTACTTAGGTGTAAATCTAACAAAACATAAACAGGTATTATATACTGAAAACAACATAACACTGATGAAAGAAATCAAAGATCTAAATTATGAATAAATATACCATATGCATAAATTGGAAGACTCAATACAGTAAAGAAGTCAATTCTCCCCAGTGTGATATAAATGTTTAATATAATTCCTATCAAAATAATGGCAAAAAATTTAGCTGTAGACAACATTATCCTAAAATTTACACGGAAAGGCAAAAAATTTACATTAAAATTTATATGGAAGGACATTTAGGCTATTCAAATCAGAATAGCTGAAATAGTTTTGAAGAAGGAATAAAGTAGAAAGAATCAATCTACCCAATTCAAAGACTTTATACAGTACAGTAATCAATACTGTGTAGTATGGGCAGAGGGATAGTCACATATCTCATATGGACAGAGAATCAAGAATATACCCACACAAATATGACCAACTGATTTTTTTACAAAAGAGCAAAGGTAATCCAATGGAGAAAAATATAGCTTTTTCAACAAATGGTGCTGAAGCAACTGAACATCCAAATGTTAAGGGAAAAAAAAATTTTAACTTCAGTCTCACACCTCATGCAAAAATTATCTCAACATGGATCACAAACTTAAATATAAAATCTAAAATGTAAGACTTTTAGGATAAAAAAAGGATAAAATGTTAGGGATTTAAGTCTACACAATGAGTTCTTAGAGTTGACACCAAAAGCACTATCCATAAAAGGTAAAAATTGATAAACTGGACACCATCAGAAAGGGAAACTTTTGTGCATTTTAAGACCCTGTGAAAAGATGAAAAGACATGCTACAGTTTGGAAGAAAATATTTACAAATCAAATATCTGACAAAGGACTACTATCTAGAATATAAAAGAACTCTCAAAACTCAGCAATTAAAAAAAAGAACATGGGGAGAATGGTATCATTATGGCGATGGGAGGCAGGACTAGATTGCAGCTCCAACTCAGATGGACAGAGCAGTGTGTGGAGGCTTGCATGATGAATTTTAGCTCCAGATCGACTGCAAGAATAAACCAGGAATTCTGAAAGGACCCACCCCACGGACCCTCTGAAGGAAGCAGATTGCTCCTGCAGGACACCGGAGACACTCCAAACACTGAGTGCTCCAACTGTGGAAATGGAAAAGGGAGATCCTCTTCTCCCAAACACACACTCACACTGGGGAAACTGAACGTCTGTTTGAGGGAGAAGTTTCCAAACTTACCTGGAGCTGACTCAATCTAGAGAGCCTAGTCAAATACAAGCGTAGAGGAAGCAGAGGGAAAGGCCCTGGGAGCTCACTGAGTCTCCAAGCAGGCCATTCCAGCCTAGCACCACAGGGATCCTTTGGGAGGGTGCCCAGAGGCATGGGGGAAGATGTCAAAGGCAGAAGGAAATCTCCAGCTGAACTTTGTAACAATTTAAGCTGGGCGAGAAGCCTCCTGGCCAGAACTTGGGGGAAGGCACAAATCTGGTGTGCAGACTCCATAGGTGGGGAAAGAACCAAAGCTCTGTTCTTTTGCAGCTGGGAGGTGGGTAGCCTGGAGCAAGTTCTTAAGTCTAGCTCACCCACCACCTGGAAACAGACTCGGGGCTGTTGGGGCAGGGCACAGGGGGAGTAAGACCGCCCCTTTGAATTGCGTGGCAGTTCGGTGAGGCCTGTGACTGCCAGCTTTCCCCCACTTCCCTAACAACCTTCATGACTCAGCAGAGGCAGCCATAATCCTCCTAGGTTCGCAACTCCATTGACGTGGGAACCTCACCCCCAACCCCCACAGCAACCTGCCCAAGGAGAGTCTGAGCTCAGACATGCCTAGCCCTGCCCCCACCTGATGGTCCTTCCCTACTCACCCTGGTAGCTGAAGACAAAGGACATATACTCTTGGGAGTTCTAGGGTCCTGCCCACTGCTGGGTACTACCACAGCTGATGCTCTCTGGAAAGTGCCACCTCCCAGCAGGAGTCCAACCAGCACAAAAATAGAGCATTAAACCACCAAAGCTAAGAATCCTCACTGCCACCTCCACTGGAATAGGTGCTGGTATCCACAGCTGAGAGACCCATAGACGATTCACATCACGGGACTCTGTGCAGACAATCCCCAGTACCAGTACCAGCTCAGAGCTGGGTAGACTTGCTGGGTGGCTAGACCCAGAAGAGATAACAATCACTGCAGCTTCACAGGAAGACACATCCATAGGAAAAGGGGTAGAGTATTACATCAAAGGAATACCCTGTGGGAAAAAGAATCTGAACAGCAGGATTCAGCCCTAGACCTTCCCTCTGACAGAGCCTACCCAAATGAGAAGGCACCAGAAAACCAGCTCTGGTAACATGAGAAAATAAGGCTCTTTAACACCCCCCAAAAATCATACTAGTTCACCAGCAATGGATCCAAACCAAGAAGAAATCCCTGATTTACCTGAAAAAGAATTCAGGAGGTTAGTTATTAAGCTAATCAGGGAGACACCAGAGAAAGACAAAGCCCAATGCAAGGAAATCCAAAAAAAAGATATAAGAAGTGAAGGGAGAAATAGTCAAGGAAATAGATAGCATAAAGAAAAACAATCAAAACTTCAGGAAACATTGGATGCATTTATAGAAATACAAAGTGCTTTGGAAAGTATCAGCAATAGAACTGAACAAGTAGAAGAAAGAAATTCAGAGCTCAAAGACAAGGTCTTCGAATTAACCCAATCCAACAAAGACAAAGAAAGAAGAATGAGAAAATATGAACAAAGCCTCCAAGAAGTCTGGGATTATGTTAAATGACCAAACCTAAGAATAGTTGGTGTTCTTGAGGAAGAAGGTAATTCTAAAAGCTTGGAAAACATATTTGGGGGAATAATTGAGGAAAACTTCCCTGGCCTTGCTGGAGACCTAGACATCCAAATACAAAAAGCTCAAAGAACACCTGGGAAATTCATCATAAAAAGATCATCGCCTAGGCACATTATCATCAGGTTATCTAAAGTTAAGATGAAGGAAAGAATCTTAAGAGCTGTGAGACAAAAGCACCAGGTAACCTATAAAGGAAAACCTATCAGATTAACAGCAAATTTCTCAGCAGAAACTCTACAAGGTAGAAGGGACTGGGACCCTATCTTCAGCCTCCTCAAACAAAACAATTATCAGCCAAGAATTTTGTATCTGGTGAAACTAAGCATCATATATGAAGGAAAGATACAGTGTTTTTGAGACCAAGAAATGCTGAGAGAATTCATCACTACCAAGCCAACACTACAAGTACTGCTAAAAGGAGCTCTAAATTTTGAAACAAATACTGGAAACACATCAAAACAGAACCTCTTTAAAGCATAAATCACAGAGGACCTATAAAACAAAAATACAATGTAAAAAGCAAAAACAAAATAACAACAACAACAAAAAAAGCCAAAGTACACACGCAACAAAGAACACGATGAATGCAACGGCACCTCACATTTCAATACTAACATTGAATGTAAATGGTCTAAATGCTCCACATAAGAGATACAGAACCGTAGAATGGATAAGAACTCACCAACGAACTCTCTGCTGCCTTCAGGAGACTCACCTAAGACATAAGGACTCACATAAACTTAAAGTAAAGGCATGGAAAAAGGCATTTCATGCAAATGGACACAAAAAGCCAGCAAGGGTAGCTATTCTTCTATCAGAAAAAACAAACTTTAAAGCAACAGCAGTTAAGAGACAAAAAGGGACATTATATAATGGTAAAAGGCCTTGTCCAAAAGGAAAATATCACAATCCTGAACATATATGCACCAACACTGGAGCTCCCAAATTTATAAAACAATTACTAATGACCTAAGAAAGGAGATAGACACCAAGAAGAAAGTTCAAGTATATATATATATACACACACACACACACACACATACACACACACACACACACACATATATATATAGTATTCTATCATATATATATATATGATAGAATAATACTCAGCCATAAAAAGGAATGAATTAATGGCATTTGCAGTGACCTGGATGAGATTGGAGACTATTATTCTAAGTGAAGTAACTCAGGAATGGAAAACCAAACATCCTATGTTCTCACTGATATGTGGGAGATAAGCCATAAGGACACAAAGGCATAAGAATAATACAATGGACTTTGGGAACTTGGGGGGAAGCCTAGGAGGGGGCTGAGGCATAAAAGACTATAAATAGAGTACAGTGTATACTGCTCGGTATAGCGCTCCTGCAATAATTCATAGGAGACGTGATGGTGTCTTGGACCACAGTAGTAGAGGTAGATTGGTGGGAAGTGGTTTAATTTTGCATATATTTGGAAAATAGAGCTGATAGAACTTGCTGATATGGAGTTTTGAAAAACAAAACTAAAAAAAAAATAGTGGAGCTGGAGCTTTTGACTCTAATGTTTTGTACTTGAGCAAATAGAAGACAAGAGGTGCCACTGATTGAGATGGAGACTATAAGAAGAGTAAGTTTAGATAAGGTGAATCAAGTATTTAAATGTAGATATGTTATATTTAAGGTACCTAATGAACATTCAAGAGGACATATAGAAAGGACAGCTAGATTTATAAGTCTGAGGTGAACAGAGGTCCATATGGGCATGGGAATATGGGGGTAACAGGCATATAGACCACACTGAAAGCCAGGAAGGCATAGGGATTCCCTAGGGAATTATTACAGACAAAAAAAAAAAGGCACTTTGACATTTTGAGCAAGCAGCAAAGGAAACCAGTGTGGCCAGGGAGACTAGAGAAGAAAAAAGTGAGAGTGGTGTCTCAAAAGCCTGGTGATGAGGATGGTGCCTCAAAAAAGAGGGAGTAATCAACTGTATGAAACGCCATTGACAGGTCAAGTAAGATGAAGAATTAATCTATGGATTTAGCAAAATTCAGAGATTATGCTATTTCAGAAAACTTTTTAGGGGACCCTAAAGCTATTTCAGAAAACTTTTTAGGGGAGAAAGCTGGCTTGAAGAAGGTTCAAGAGAGAATGGCAAAGAGAAGAAACAGACAATAAATGGAGATGCTTTGAAAGAAATGGGAAGGTAAATGCTGAGAGACATGTCAAGAGATTTTTTCTTCATTGTTACTGGTGAGAAATACTATACATGCTTGTATGCTGCTGCGGATAATCTTGTAAAAAAGGGAAATTAGCCAAAATTGAAAGAGAAAAGAAACTGGAATAAAAAAGAAGCCATAAAGCAAAACACAGATTAACTTTACATTTTAACTACATAAAAATTAAATATTTTTCAATGGAAAAGACACCATAAATAAACAACCAATGACATTCTATAAGACAAAATAAAATGCATAATACATCAGAGGTTAATATCCACAATATATGAAGTGCACCTATAAGTCAATAAGAAAAATCAACTAGATGGATTTTTCTTATTGACTTATAGATCTGCCAATCAGATTAGCAAAAATTAAGCAGATTAATAATATGCAGTGTCAATCATAATGTGGGGAAATATGCACTCTGATACATGATTTGCAGCAACATAAATTGACAAGAGCTTTTTTGAAAGGCAGCTTGGTGAAACTACCAACACCTTAAATGTGCATACTCTTTAAATGAGCGATTCCGAATCTAAAAATCTATCCTACTCAAATAATAGCACAAATTGGCAATGACATATGTAGAAGGTGCTCACAGATTTATTTAAAATAGTGAAAAACTGATAAAATTCCAATTATTCATTCATATAGAAAATGTAATACATCCATATTCTAGAACACTATGCCACTCTACAAAAGAATGAGGCTCTGACATGAAACAATACCATAGTGTACTATTAAGTAAACAAAAAGGCTGTGTATAATCACATTTTGTTTAACAAAACTCTGTATGTGTATGTGTGTGTCCGTACATATATAACATATGTATGAAGTAAATTGATATTTTAAGATAAAAAAGAAAAAGGTAAACCACCAGTCAAGAATATAAATTATTTAGAAACTACAAAGAATGAATAAAATACCAACTTGTTTGCTTTTTTTATCCAAAAGACACCAGCCAGAGAGTCCCTTTTATCTTCTTGTTTAACAACGAGTATTCATTATTTAATCAACTAATGAGTTCTATAATAATAAAGTGTATTTGCATTTTTAAACAATAACATCAGCAAACGCATCATCCCATTGCTAAATACCTGTCAGTTCTCAACATAATGAGGCAAGAACCCAATTGTTGCTATCATGTCCCCACTTTTAGAAATTATTAGAAATAACACCTGTATTGAATTCCTAAACCTAAGCCACTAAAAGTAGCCTTTAGTAACAGTGAGGGTGATACAACACCCTACAAAAAATAACAGCCATTAAGGAGTTAAATTACTTCAGCAAAAGTTAAATTTTCATTAGCATAATTCACTCAGGTTTTTTAAAATAGATAAGTAATCCATCAAAAAATTGTGAAGAGAAAAATAAGTAATGATATAAAATACTTAGACGTGTACCTGACACATGGTTAGTACTCAATAACATTAGCTATCATTAATAGAAAGGAAGATATGTCAAAAGGAATCAATCCATAATTCAATTCTGATATTTTTGAAACAGAATGTCTTCAAAATCAGTCACCATTAAAATGCACAAAATCATATGAATACAGGAAACTACCTGAAAATATGATAATTGTATAGTTGTAAGTTTTTATAATGAACACTGGGCATACTTTGATCAATCATTTTTCTAAAAACAGTCATATTCACTTCAGGAAATCCACTGTTCCCCACTGGATGGAGTCTCAGTAGGACACAGCCCTGGCTCCCCCCGTTGTCCCCTTCCTGCCTCCCTACCAAGGCTCGGCACAGCAGGATGGTTGAACATCTAACCCTAAAGCCAGATGACTGGGTTCACATTCAGGCACCCCTCCTAGTAATAGTAAGCTACTTCACCCCTATGTGTTTCATCTGGTTAATCCACTGTATGATAGTACTTGCCTCATTGGATTTTTGTGAGGATTTGAATGAGATGACTTAAGAAAGCACTCAGAACAATACTCAGTACATACAAAATACTCATGAAAAGTAGTAGATGTCAGCTATCATTTCCATTTCAAAAAGGAAAGGGCTCATGTCTTCCCTCTGTCTTCTCTTGGTACAATTGGAGGCAAGACCATGACACACCCTTCCAACAAACATGCTTTCCTGAGACAGAATCTGATGCAGCGCAGCAAGGAAGGGAGGAGCAGGTAGTACCTCCCTATGCTGGCGGCACCAGCACCCCGGTCAGTTATGCTAAGGTCACTGTGCATTTTGCTTCCTGTTTGCTGACCCATCAGGGTACCTCTCGTTATTTCCTAGCTCTAATTCTGGCATCATAGCCTCCCATTAGTTCTGTAAACTGCCCTCCCATCTGCAACCTCCCCAGATCACCTTTCAACCAAGAGTTCTAAACAACACATTAAAATTATGACTACTGGGAAAATACATAATTGGAATAAAATGTACCAACATTTTAAACACAATTGTTTGAGTGATAGAACTATGAGTAATTTTTAATCTTATTTTTATTATCCTTTATTTTCCCTTCTGTCATTAATGAGCATTTACTACCCTAAATTGAAAATCACATTATAAATCCCAGGAAGATAATTTGTCACACTTGAACATATCTTGTCTCCCTGATTTGTTATTCAGAATTTTGAGAGTTAGCTGGAATCAGAAATAAAGTTCACCTTTTATAGTAATTTATGCCCTTGTTATTCAAATATCCTTTGCATTGGCAGAAACATAAACTAATTTAAGATTAGGTTTCCGAGAAATAGGCAACGGTGGCAGGGCATCATTCATTTTAACAACCTCCTTCATCACTCAAGATCAAAGGATAAAAATAGGGTCATGTCTCATATGACAAAAAGGTTGCACACAACATGAAATGAGAATTTTTTCTGCTGCCTTAAATTAAGCCTAAATAGGAAAATGATCAGATCATCTCAGTACATTAAGCTACAGCCCAGATATAAATTAGTCACCTAAAGAGAAGCCACATGTACTTCTAGTGCCAAATATATTATCAGTGTAGCTTATGGATGGTACAATTGCAAAGTAGTTACATGCACAGGCTTTGGAATTGAAAATACAGCTCAGCCTCTCACTACTACCTGTGACCTAGGTAGATCATCTAACCTCTCAATGCTTCAGTTTCCTCACCTGTTCAAGAAGGATTCAATGTGATAATCCACACTAAGCAAGATGCCTGAAACATAGCAAGCACTCAGTAAATGGTAACTATTTTTATTATTGGTCAATAATCCCAATTAGGCATCATTTATAAGGTCCAGATTCTTAAGGCTGATTCTGTGAATAACGAGCAATTTGAATATGTTTTTTAAGTGCAAGAATGCAGAAGCCAGGAAATAAACAAGGCAAAAACAGATTAATCCACTCTAGTGTATTAATCCAACTAGTGGATATCACTGGTATGTGGGGACTCTAGTATAATGAAATATAAAGAGTGAACTACAGTGGTAGAGCCAAAATTATTGTGAGTTAGGTGGCTTTCCTCATTTATTATAGAAAATTGGCTGTTTAATCTTGCCACTTCCAGTGATTCCCTCACATGTTAAGGGAGATGGGAGAGCAAGTAGAAAAGGGTGCATTTTCTAGCATCCCTTATTAGAAATATTTTTTCTGATATTTTTGTTAATTCATTTATTCTAATGGTATTTGTTCATTTGGAAGACAGTATAATGCAGCAATTTAAGAGGACTCAGAGTCTCTTAATCCTGTCTCCACAGTTTACTAACTGTGATAACAGGCAAGTTAAAAATTCTCTCTAAGCCTCAGTTTCCCCCCTCCCCAACCAAAGAGGATAATAAGAGTTGTAAATTTCTGATTATTTTAACAATTAAATGAACTAAAAGTTGTAAGTGCTTACTTTGCACAATTCTTAGTAAAGAGTAAGCACTCCATATATGTCATTATTATGACTTGCATTTCCTATGATACAATTATACATTCTATTAAAATATCAGCAAAATTTCAGGATGGGTTTTAACTTAACTAAGTATGAATTTCATGGACAGAAAGTGTTTTAACAAGAATCTACCTAACTAATGGTGCTTAAATCTCATCTATGATATTCCTGTCAACATGATTATCTAGTTTGAATATATCCAGTGACCAACAATCAGAACTTCCTGACACAGACCATTTCGTTTTTAATTTTAAATAATTTTTCTTACATTAAACCCTAAAGAAAAGAGGTTTCTTAATAATAACTTTTTAGTTTAATTATTCCAACAAATATTTACTATGGTACTGAGAATCTGTCAATAAACAAGGCCAAACAACTCTGTAGCTTAAAGACCCTCAGTAATAAACACATTATTAAGTGAAAATTAGGTATAGCTGTTTCAAAACTAATAATAACACTACTATAAAAGTTTTGTTACAAGAAAAGTAATGCAGCCAAATCATTGAGGATAACAAAACTTTTTCATGAATAATATAGCTAGGAGCCAAAATTGTATCACCAAGAGATAAGATCAGTAGCAAATTGAATTAATTCATAATTGAAGCCCTAGCATCCAACATGATGGCTTGAATAACAACCTATCTTATTACCCTACATAACTGAGCTTAATATAAAATACAAGGAAAAAATGACCACTTGTAAATTACAGGTAATTTATTATTCTTAATGATGAGGCCAGCAAAACACAAACAAATCCTAAGAAAGAACACTTGGAGCTATGATTCTGGAGATAAGAATTAAGTGGCATTGCATATATTTTTAAAACATCGATTTTCAAAAGGTCCTATGTGAATATTAAGAACAGGTATTAAAAAAAGAAGGAAAGGGTATAATAAAGCACTGATAATAAGTGCGGTAGGGGTAGCCAAAAGAGTTAGGGAGTTAGAACAAGCCATTGGATAAAGGGTAGTACCTGCTTAATGCTTAGCTTTCTCATTATCTCAACTCAGTTGTGACTGAAACCAAACAGGTAGAAATTAGAGAAAGACATGGAGAGAAAGGGTTCAAAGAAGTGGCAGGCTCAAGGAACATGAGCCTTCCCTATTGCATCAAGGATGGTCATAAAAGCATACTGTTGTAAGGTTGGGGACCCACTGGGGAATATAGTCTGCTTTAATGATTTGAAAATGCACATAGCAAATGTGCAAAAAATTTGGCTGGCTCACAAATTTTACAAGGGTTTCATAGATTCTACAAAGTCCATTCATGGGCTTCGTTAAGTATTTCTGAATAATAGGAAATAAAAGCAGAAAGAGTGAAGGCTTATGGCTAGTTGCAAAAGACCTGACAACTTGGCCAGTTGTGTATATACATAAATATATAATTTTTCTGATATAAAATAATAGGTTGCAATTAGACAAAATTACAGAAAATACATAAAAGGATGAGGAAGAAAATTAAAATCATTAATGGTCTGGCTGGCCATTTTTGTATGTATCCTTTGCAATCTTTTTCATTTAACTGAATATAACTTTGTCTTTCCATGTCAATAAAGTAAACCCACATCCTTTTAAATGGATGTGTGGTATTTTGTAGTATAGCTGTATCATAATTTATTTAATATCTAATTTCCTATTAGTTTCTAGGTTTTCATTCTTAATAAAAATGTTTTAATACATGTTTCTTTTTGTATCCGTACAATTATTTTCTTAGAATAAATTATTAGAAATAAAATTGCTAGTTCAAATGGCATATACATTTCAAAGGGATTTATATTATATTTACCTTCTCATTTATTCATTCAACAAATACTTTTTGAATGTCTATTTTGTTCTAGGCTCTGTTCTAGGAACATAGGAATATAGAAGTAAACCAGAGATAAAAACAGCAGCCTCAAATCAAGTAAATATGTAAAATACATAGGTTATGTGGTGATAAAAATCTACGGAAAAAGTTAAAGTAGGAAAGGAGAATACAGACTATGAGGGGATGATATTTAACATAGAATGACCAAGGAAAGCTTCATTGAGAAAGTAATGTCTAGTGTAACCCTGAAAGAGAACAATCACCCTGAGACAGTGGCCTACCTCCTAAGTTCAACAAATACCAAATAAGCCTAAGTGGCAGGAGTGGAATGAGCAAGGGACAGAATAGTAGGGAATTAGGCCAGAAAGGTAATAAAAGACAGGGAGGAAGATCATTTAGGGCCTAAGAAGCTAATAAGATAACTTTGGCAGCAGGTAGAAAGCCACCAGATGGTTCTTTGAATTGAATTTCAGTATAATCAACTTGACTGCAGTGTCAGAAACTCACTGTATGGATAATGAGGAGTTGCAAGGGCTAAAGCAAGGAGATGAGTTTGGAGGCTACTGCTAGTGGTGGCTTGGACAAGCTAGGGTGGTGAGAAGGGTCAACTCTGGAGATGTTTTAAAGGGAGAGCAATAGATATTTTCTCAGGATTAATGTGCAAGTGAGAGATACTGAAACACTTCAAGGAGTTTAGCCTGAGCATCTGGAAGAAAGTAGCTACCATTTATTGAGATGAGATGGAGAAGACTCAGGTTTGAGAAAGAGTAAGCTTGAGGAAAGTGATAAATTTGACTTCTAACATGCATAGTTTGATATTCAAATTAAATATCCAAAGATATTTAGATATCTAATGAAGGTGCAGTTGGGCCACTGGATACATGAATCTGGAGTCCACGGGCAAAGATCAAGACTAGAAAAAAATAGGAAATCGTTGTTTCATAGAGATGCGATTTAAAGCTATTAGGATGAGATCATCTAGGAAGTGAGTAGACACTGCATAATGAAAAGGTCTGAGCATCAAGCCCTGGAACAGTCCTACATTGAGATGTCAGCGGTGTGAGGAGGAATGCATTAATGGACTAAGCAGTAAATCCAGTAGAAGGTGAGCTGTGAAGGCCAAGTAAAGAAAGTGTTTGGAAGGAGCCAATAATCAACCTAACGAAATGATGCTCAAAGTCCAACAGAATGAGGATTCAGAATTGCAAAATGGATTTAGCAACATGGACATCAGTGGTGACACTGATTTAAAAAATTTTTAGTGAAGTAGAGAGAGCAAAGCCTGATTGGAGTAGGTTCAATAATAAGTGATAGGATGGGAATTGGAGACAGCTAAAAGGAACACAGAAGGCAGTAGATTACCAGTTTCTAGGTTATATGCAAATGGAGAAAATCATGCTGCCAAATTAATCACTAAAGTCATTGTACACCAAGAGTATAACAGGTGACTCATCCACACATTTCATCAGCAATGGGTATCACTGCTTTTCCATGTGTATATACACACACACACCCACACACACATATTCCTATGTCCAACATCTCATTAAACCCTCATATTAATTATAATGTAACCTTTCAGTCAATTCTTGTAGGTTTATTAGTAGACAATTTTAATAACAGCAAATACTTGGCTTAGAAAATTTATCTTCATTTAACTATTTAAAAGCCCTACCTTAGTCTTGTTGTTTCATACATTAAATACACTTCTGGAGTTCATCTGAAGAATTTTAGTAAGAATGTTAGTGTCTCTATTTATACTTTACACTGTCTTATACTTGTGTGTGTGTGTGCGTATGTGTGCCCATGTAGTTGTTCCATACTCAGATTTTGGAATCAGGATTAAGATCACTCTAGAGAGTGAACTAAGAAGCATTTCTTTTCTTTTCCACACTCAGGAACAAATTTTATAGCATAAGTATCGCTCCTTGAAGGTCTGAAAAACTCAACATTAAAAAAATAAAGTTAAGGTCTAATGACTTCAGGATGAAAGGATGAAAAAATCCAATTCTTTGACAAACTTTTATTCCATCATTCCATCTAGGATGGAATTCCTAGATGGAATGATGGAATAAAATCATCCCATCCTAGATGGAATGATGGAATAAAATCATCCCATCCTAGATGGAATGATGGAATAAAATCATCCCATCCTAGATGGAATGATGGAATAAAATCATCCCATCCTAGATGGAATGATGGAATAAAATCATCCCATCCTAGATGGAATGATGGAATAAAATCATCCCATCCTAGATGGAATGATGGAATAAAATAATTCCCTCAGATTTTCTGTACTATTTTTGAGTTGGGATTCTAATATGTGATTTCATAGAAAATCATTCACTACATCTAAATTTTCAAATCTATAAGGTATAAGAATTTGAAATAAGTATCACTATTTTTATTGGTGGACAACATGGCTGTGCATAGAAAAAGCAAAATATTCTACAAATAAACTATAGAATTAACAAATGAATTTAACAGGCTCACTGGATAAAATATCAATGTGCAAGATTCAACTGTATTGCTAACAAACAGAAAATAAAATTTCAAATAATGCCAATTAAAATGACATCAAAATATCAAATATCCAGGAATTAATTTAACAGAAAATATGCAAACAACTCTACAGAATGCTATGAAACAATACTGAAAGAAATTAATGTTCTCTACTGTAAATATGTAAGTCATCCTTCAAATTTATGTATGGATTTAATGAAATTCCAAACAAAATTTAAGCTGATTCTAGAATTATAAAGAAATGTGAAAAATACAAGTACATATATCTAACATAATCTTGAAAAAAGCAAAATTTGGAGAACTTACGCTACCACATCTAAAATTTTTAAAAAGGTATAGTAATTACATTGTGTAACAATGGCACATGAATAAAAAAGTAGACTAATAGAGCTGTATAGATAGTTTAGAAACAGGTTCACACAAATAGGGTCGCCTGATTATAGCAAAGGCATTTTAATGCATAGAGAAAAAAACAGCTGTTTAAAAAACTGTGAGGGATCAGTTGGCTATTCATATAGGGGAAAAAAGAACTTTGCAAATGATTTCCACTTTTTTTTTTTTTTTTTTTTTTTTTTTTGAGACAGAGTCTTGCTCTGTCACCCAGGCTGGAGTGCAGTGGCAGGATCTTGGCTCACTGCAACCTCTGCCTCCCGGGTTCAAGTGATTCTCTTGCCTCAGCCTCCCGAGTAGCTGGGACTACAGATGCGTGCCACCATGCCTGGCTAATTTTTTATATTTTTAGTAGAGATGGGGTTTCGCCATGTTAGCCAGGATGGTCTTGATCTCCTGACCTCGTGTTCCACCCATCTTGGCCTCCCAAAGTGCTGGGGCTACAGGTGTGAGACACCGTGCCCAGCCCAATTTCCACTTCTTATTTATCACCTATGCGTATGACCTTTGTGCAATACAGTAAGATCCCACTTCCTGAAAACTCAAGGCATCAGTTTGGAGATCAGATTCATTATACTCCAATCTTGACGGCAGCTGCAAACCAGTTCTGCCTCTAGTCCCTGCTGCAACTCAAGGGATGTTAATGATATTTGAAAAAAATAAAGAAGTATAACCCTTCACTAATTCTCCAAGTTGGTGTTCACTGAAGTATGGTAGGTTGAGAAAGGGTCAACTGCACTCTTTCCTTCTTTCCAAAACTCTTCCATCTTACTACCACTTTATAATATATTATACTCTTCTAATGTCCGAAATGGTCATAATTTTTCCACAGAATACAGATCAGTATATTAGAGAGAAAAATTAAGAGTTTGTTCATTTAAATATAAGTACTAGTGGTCCTATTCTGAAGGGTTTTCAGGTGTGTAGGGGGGATGATGTATTTAATATAGCTAAGTTATGAAACACATTTTATTCCAAGGCATTTATTAACTGGGGTGTCACCCTACTTTAATTGAAAGATGAAACTCCTACCCAAGAGTTATTTGTAGAGGCTCAAATAAAATATCAATTTCTTTCTACATTATGTTTAAACATTATTCTACTTATCTACAGAGAGGAAGTGGAATAAAGTGATCCCTGGACCTGTGAAACCATCTGTCATAGATATTAGTGGTCAAGTAGAGTTCAAAAATATAGAAATTGAATTTAATTGTATTTAATCACCAAATCCTCAGAATACATTCACTCTGATATGAAAAGATATAGAAATATACAGAAACATTAATTCCACAAAGGAATAACACGCTCATTGAGGAATCATTAATTACTTAGCCATTTGGCATATAAGACACTACTATGTACTTAATTTTACTTTAAAATATGGTAAATAAGCACATTTTAGTTCTGAATTTGGATACTCAAGTCAATCTCTTAATTTTGTGAAAAAAATAAAATTCATCTTTTCTGGATATAGTTTTATCTGTTAGAGAGGTTTAAGTCAGCTCTGCCTGAAGTTAAAGGGAGGAATTTGGCGATATCTTAAAATCCAACCTATACATAAATTAAATACTATTGTGAATTGAGATGAGAGAGAGAGAGAGTTCCCAAGAGAATACACTAATCTTCTCTTCAATTTCCAGATGCCTAAGTGGTTTTACAAGCCTATGAAGGGATGACTGCAATTGCACGCTTTCAAAGAACAAAGAATTTTTAGGAAGAAAATAATATTCCCCAAATGGTAGCTTTTCATCTTCATCTTCACCTAAAAATGATCCATGATACTTTTACGGATATGTCCATCTGGAGTGAGTAAGTGACTCTCAAAGCCCCTCAATGTCCCATGATTCTATGCAGTATTTCATTTGGCTTCCAACCTTTCTCTTACGTTAACAATTTGCTGTCCTAAGATGCTAAAAATCAATAGAAATTCTTTAGGCCAATAAAGCTTGGCCTGTGTAGGAATTTTCAACAGCTTTATAGGTAACATATTCTGAAACTATGGGCAGCAATAAAGGAAAAGCATTGATGCATGGAAGACAGAAGTTCTAGGCAGACTGTATTTGAAAGAGAGAACAAAGTCACGCGGGAGAGAGTAAGCTGTCAACACTGCATCATCTGTTTTCTGACATGCTTCATGGGTCATCATGCCTCCCCTGTTGTTCAGTATAAATAAGAGCCAAGGAAGAAGGCAACAGGATTCATAGGCCACCTACTGAGGCGACATTTTGATTGTAGTCAGCATATTACCTCAGGAGTTCCCAATTGAAATGGTTACAGAACATCCCTAACTAGAGGAAACAGAACCAACCTTGCCCTAAATTGTAGCTATTATAGAAACGCCAAAATGCTAGAAATCTTACTTTCAAGTTTTGCCATTAACTTTTTATGGAGAGGCAGTTTGAAAAATTAAAAGACAAAATAGTTACCCATGATTTATTTACATTGCCTCAACTTTTCAGTAGGTCATGGTGATGCTGCTGAAATAAAGAAGTAAATTGTGTGAAAGATTTCTGGCTAAAAACTGTTAGTATAAATAAAAATGCCCAACAGAGAAAAATACATGATTATTATTATTATCTTCAAACCACTATAAAACAATAGTGCTAATCTGGTCATTAGAGTTTTTGAGCTTTGAAGGAAGTAGAAAGCTCATGGTGCTGCTCTAAAACAAGCAGTTGAGAATTTGTCAGGATAATAGTTAGGACGATTGGCTGTGACGCCAAGTAGCCTGGTTCAAATGTTGATTCTGTCACTTATTGTAATATCGGACATGAGACTACATCTCTCAGGGTCCCATTTCCTTGTCTGTAAGATAGGAATAATAACGGTACCTACCTCCAAGATTGCAGTGAGCATTTAATGAGATTAATCCATATAAGGAATTTAGGGAACTGCCTGACACAGGGTAGGCGCTGAAAGTGTTAACCCTTGCAATGAAGGGAAAACACTTCCATGCACCTAAGAAGTCAGCCAGCTACCACAAGACCTGATATCAGCAGATGCTCTGTACTTCTCATTCAGTCATTTAGTTGGCAAATATTTATTAGGCATCTATACGAGATGTGCTGCACCAGGCACAGAGGATACAGAAAAAAAAAGAGACAAAGTCCAGGTACTCAAGGAACTTCTCATTTCATCACTTTGTCATTTTCTTGAATCAACATGCTCCATGATAGTATAAAGCCTTCCCTTTTCATATGTAGAACTCCTGTACTTCTGCCCAATCTTTATTTTACATCACAAGGCATGTTTGTACCGTTTTCATATTTATCAGTTCGTATCACTCTACATTATTGAATCCACTTAGAAATGGAGAGTTTAAAAGTAAGCACAATTTTTCTTAATGTGATTGAGCAAAACTCCTGCAACAGATCTTGAATCCTGATAAACTGGAGATTGAAAAGATTCTGTCGTGTATTTATTTCAGTTACTGGCTAGTGGAAAACATGAGGTTTATTTTTAAATGAATAAAACATACACTTTAACCAACTATAAATATTGAAAAAAACAAGGCTCCATTTCACTTATTGCTTATCAATAACTTAATGAAATAAAAAATTTGAAAAGCCATAAACAGAAGAGTCATATCAGGATGAATGTAAATGCCTTTTAGCAAAATATACCTCTAATATATCATATATATACGCTGATCGTGTTTTCATAAACGTATGTGATATATCAGTTCAATACGTGCAATACTGTATATAAAGCTATCAAGAGAAAGGTAGAAAAGCCAGGCAAATCATCTTTATGGAAATAAGATGTTATTTTCCCTGAATTTCATTCGGTATACCCAATTACATTTCAGTAAGAAAAAATATAGCATTTAATTTAAATAGGACTTACATGGTGAATGCTGATATGCATTGGAAATAATATGTAAAAAAAGTTTGCGTTACCATTTTTTAGGAATACACTTTTACATAAATATATATTCTCAAGTTGTTGATACTACCAGAATATGAATAAGAGTAAGAGTAAAAAAAGTGTCAATTTTCAATTTTATCATTTTATCCATGTCACTAAGAAGCAATAATATCTAATACAGGTGGGCATGGTCAAGGGATGTAAAGGCAGGTGGGTGAAGGTCTGATGAGGATCAGGATATTGGAATAAAATTCGAATTTCTCCCTGATAAAACACTAATCAAAATCCAAAGGAAAAAATAATGAGGAACTTTTCAGCTCACCAACTTGACCCGGTGAGCAAGGTTAATATCACCAGTGGTAGGACAGGTTGACATAGTGTGCCTCCAGATGTGGTATACTAAGCAGAATCATAATCATTTCTATGGGTTTCCTGACAAGATGAGTACCAAGTAAACACTGGACAGACCCAGGTTGAGGCCCTACAGAATGAAAGGCCTATACTTCTAAGACCATAGAGGATATCAGAGACAGGAAAAAACTGGAACTGCTCCAGATTGAAGGAGATGCTGGTAAATGACAACCAAATGCAACATGTGTTCTTGGCTAGAATCCTGGGCCAAGAAGAAAGAGTTTAGATAGTTGGTGATGTTTGAATGGGGTCTGTAGATTAGATAATATTGTAATGTCAATGTTGATTCTTAACTGGAAGGTTATATGTTGGCTATATAAGAGTGTCAATGTTTGATTAAATATACACTAGAGTATTTAAAGGTGATGAAGTGTCTTGTCAGTAAATGGCTCAGAGGAATAAGAGATGGAGGGTCATGAAGCAAATGAGCTATAAAAATATTTAGGGAGTTCGGGAATCTGTTATGGTGAAGTTCTTTGTAATATACTTGCAACTTTTCTGTAGGTTTGCAGCTATTTCAATTTTTTAAAATTAAAAGCAAACATTAAATTAGGAAAACTGATGCATACATGCTGCATATATGTGATGGAGCATAAGTTGATATCCTTATTATATAAAGCGTTCTTACAAATAAGCAAGAAAAATAGCAAGAGTCTCATTTAAATGAAAAATAATATTTAGAAACTATTCATCAATTCAGACACAAATAACTTACTAACAAATATATTTCCAAAATATTCAAATTCACTAATACTCAAAAATTAGTAAATTTTAAAAGTTATAGCTAGTTTTCAGATGTTATATCAGCAAAAAATTATTTTAAATATAATGCTCAATTCTTGAAAATGTGCATAGTTTAAGTGTGTAGTTAAAAGTTTAAGTGTGTAAGTATATAGTTTCATATTTAAGTCATTTGCAAAGCAAACATTTTTCTTGTAATTCACTCAAAACATATAATATCTTACTTCACTTTTGGTGCTGCTCAGACTATTTCTACTGGCTGAATTAAATGGGTTTAAGCTGAAACATTCAATAATTCATATATTCTGTGATGCATTCAGTATCCTCAAGAATGTGTCATCCCACAATCAAGTGTAATTTTTACAATACCTAGAGTTTTCAATAACCAAAGGTTAAAGTACAAGGGAAAGATGACAGCATGTCAATCACCTTCTTTCAAAATGCTCAGTGAATAAAAGTACTAAAAAAAGAGGCAAACATGAATGACTTTTATTCAGCTGTTATGAAACATATCAATACATCTTTCAACCACAAAAATATAAGACTTCTCTCCAGAATCAGTGGAACTGGATTGTACACAACAGCAAGAGAAATAAGATTTTTTAGGTAATGGAGATAACATAAACTCCACTGTCAATTAAGACACCAAAACAAGATTTCACATGGACTTTTTAAAAAGGTAGACACTTAATCGTAACTAAAGGAAATAGCGAAATAAGTTAAAAGTTGAATTCTATTTCCTGAATAGTAAACTGTAGAAAAAAATTATATTTTTAAATGAGCCCTTTGTAAAATTATTTTAAACAACTGATCAAGGGCTTAAAGAGTATTTGTGAAGTTTCACATTGACATGAAAAGACAAAAAGAGATGTATTGTAATGCCAAAGAATTAAAATTTATTACAACAATCCTTGAACATTCATTGTGGAAAAGAACATTAAAATATCAGTGCATATGAATGTATGGTAGATTAAAAAAAGAGAATTAAATGAACTTTCATGGCACATCAAAAATTTCGTTATTATACTCTGAGTTGCATCCAAAGAATTCAACTCTGTCACTAGGGAAAAGAGAAAGCAATTTAAATCCTGTGGAAGATGCTACTTTTGATACAAAACAAAATCCATTTTTCTAGTAATACGTCAACTTAAACATCTTTTACAATTAGAAAATACAATAGAAAAGTAAATAACCCATCACAGTAGCAGTACAATACATAAGGTTCTTAGGAATTAAAATAACAAAATATGTGTATACACTTTTTGTAGTAATTTCAAAGAAGATAATAGAAGACATTAAAAAATGTAGAGAGAAACCATATTACTGGATTAGAAGACTGAGTAGTATAAAAATGTTACTACATTAACCCATAAATGTGATGCAATTTCAATACATACCAATGAAATTTTTTTCATAAAACTTAAACTGATTCTAGTTATTCCCAAGAATGAAGTTTCAAATGCAGCAAAAATTTCTTAACAGGAAGAACAAAGAGACTTGAGCTATTAAGTATCAAATCTTATAAAACTATATTAATCAGGATATTGTAGTATCTCTGCAGAAATCAACAAATAGGTTAGTAGAACAGAAAACAGGGCCCAGAAACCGACCTCAGCATTGATGGAGATTTGAGGTGACATTACAAATCAGTGAGAAAACAGTGAGCTGTTGAAAAAATTGCACTGGGGCCACCAGCTTCATTGTGTTGGATATTGCACTGAATATCTACATCTAAGTAGATACCTTAGATACCTACATCTAAGTCCAAAATGTCAATTTTTTTCTTAGGCAAGACTAAAGGGCATAAAAATAGAATATGTGTTTAATATAGTAAGGCAGATTAAGATGGAAATTTAAACACAGATGTATTATTATACCTTTCCAGACCCACAATTAAAAGATCAATAGGAAACTAATCAACAGTATTTGCATTTATGCCTATATGTAGTATTAATTGCAATACCAAATATTGTGCTGAGATAATCATTCCCTCACTAGAGTAACACAAACTCTCCAACACTCAAAGGAGAATGTTCAATAGCAAAAAGGATAGACATTTTTTCTTAAATGCAGTAATTGTCCAAAATTGTAGTAAATTTTGTTTCATTATATATAATGGACCACGAATTTCTCATACAAGATTTTCTTTTTCTTGAATTTTTGAATTAGCCTTCTCTTTTTTTATATATAGGAAAAAAATTATTTCTTCACTATGTCATTAACACAATCCCACCCTTTAGAGACAGAAAGTATTGACTAGACTGCACATCATTTAAGAAAATTTAGTACATAAAAAAACCATAAAAAACTTAAAGGCAAATTAAAAATATAGACGATAATGAATTAATATCCTTATTAAATGAAGCTCATTTATAAAAAAATATGGAAAATTGACAATGCATATACATAGGCAATTTATAAAAGAAGATATATGCATGGCCAATAAGCATATGAAAAGGTATTCAACCTCATCAACAAAGTGTTACTTCTCACCTTCTGAATGGGCAAACTTTTTAATCATTGTTGAAGAAAGTAGTTAAGTAGGCACTCTGCTGATGAGAATGCAACATATTAAAATCTGTTATGAAATATGTATTTCATATACATAGTATGTAGAAAATTACACATACACATACATATTTCATAAATATTCACCTATATTTGTTGTGTGTAATTGTATACATATTAAAATCTATACTTGAATCTATATCTATATATCTAGCCAATATCATAAAATTTAGAAGTACATACACACAGTGCATATAGAAAATAGGCATACTGGTTGATTATGGTCAAGGTCCATTCTAATTTGTCACTTTCCTGCTTTGGTTGTTTAGTGCCCATGGCATACTGATTACTATACATTTTGAATATCACCCATGAATACAACAGTATACTACATTTCAGTAGTAATTTTTTGCATTTGCATTTTTAAATGCATACATTAAAAAACTACAATATGAAAATCATGTATGTAAGTTTATTACTGGTACAAAAATAGACTAATGAAATGGAAGAGACAGCTCAGAAATGATTTTAATATAAAATATAAGATTATATTTCAAATGAGGGAGGGGGAGAGATACAAAAATGGTGTTGGAATAATTAATTATCTGTTTGAAAAAATGTTTAGAGCCTCAATTCTTAAGTACACTAAAATAAGTTATAGATGGGTTCAAGAGTAAGACAGGGAAACCATAAAAAAATTATATTTTTACACAGCAAGACTACCTGATCTCAGGATAGGAAAAACCATTTCAAAAAAAGAAAAAAATCTATGAGGAAGACATTAAGTGAAATAACAACCAAATAATAAACACATATAAAGAAGCAACATTTGAAATGCAAAAATCCTCTTAAAGAAAAAAATTAAGTGCTCAGCAAAGTCAGAGCCTCTAATGGCACTGCATTTAATTATAAGGCATCACTTACAAGAAAAAATACAAAATATTCCTGTCTAAAACACTATACTTAATAGGAATTTATACATTTGATGGATTTTGCTCTTTACACACACACACACACACACACACACACACACGCATGCACAAAGAATCCTGGACCAATGACTCAAAAAAAATATCCGTTCATTAACGACATCTCTATGAAACATGGTATTAGATAGTAAATCATCGAGATATGATAAGCTTCTGTCTTAAAGAAATCAGGAAGAGCTATAGACTCCTAAAATTTAGACGTCAATGTTTTCAAAAATGGCAAAAGGGAAAATAATAAAGTCACAAGTTCTTAGCAAAGCCAAAACAAGAAAGAACTAAAATTATAATCTCAAAAGTTTTTATTCCCAAGTGAAGAAAAGGTTAAAAAAGTTTTTAATCATTAGAAATATTTTTTAATGCTGAAAAGAAAAAAATGACTTTAAAAAAGTAGCAGACTGATCATTAAAAGTTACATGGGCCAATTATTTCTAATGAACAATTCACCTTTCCTGCCATTTATAAAGAAATGATATGGCAACACAGAAACGGGAAGTATGAAAAATTGCAAGCAGGAGCACCAAGTTGGTTTCCAAAACACAGTTTGCTTGCTCCTTAATGACAGTTGCTTACACAACAACCAAAATTCCAGTACTCTGTCCATAGGGAGTGAAGAGAGTAGATGTGAAGGAGCTACAAGATGGATGACACAGAAGGGTCTTGCAATGGCCTAAGATATTTAGGGCCTGATAACTGGATATGGTCAGAATAGGATGGTTGCCTGGAAATATTCTTGGTCCTCTGCATCCCCATCTAGGAGGAAAATACCCAAAATGTGTAATGAAAGTGAATATGGGCTGGTTAGTCTATGGGCTGCGGCAGCAGCAGTCAACTGATTCATTCTTTGACCCTGCAGAAACTGTGGACTGCTGACGGGAAGGGAAAAAAAATGCCTCGCTTCTTTAGTGTGAAACGGGGGATGTGTGCTCTATGGGATAACCTCTGTGTGTTAAAATGTGTATTTCTGTCCATCACATCACCTATATAAAAATTACGATGAGAAATTCCATTTGCTTGCTTTAATTTACTTTCTTTGATGAGCACCTGACCATGCCTACTTGGTAGTGATATATGTATGCTTGGCTACATTAGAATATATATTGTAACTTTCCTAATAATAAGGGAGGTATTAAAATACACAACAGAGATGTAATTTTGTGAGAGATAAACAATGATATAGAAACACTTCAAGAAAATAAAATCTAAGTAAAGTTTTTTAATTATGTAGAAATTGGAGTTTGAAATTTTAATTTATAAATCCTATTATCTTTAAAGTTATTTATTAAATAAAATGCAAGCAGAAAGTAACGAGTTTAGTAGCTTTTATGTCAGTCTATTAATTTCATCCATAATAAACAAAGTCATTTTTTAGTTCAGAACCATTAAGCCAAGCAAATATTGCCAGCAAGTTTAATTTTTACTTACTAATGTCAAGAAAGAAAAATGGCTCAATACATGACAAGCACTCACAAACATGAAGACACATTTTTTCAGCCTCGTACATAAATACATTTTTACTCACCCAGAATGTATAATTAAGAGGATAGAAAAATCTCATTTATTTCACCTGAAGTTTATTAATACAGAAGATGATGACAAACTACAGGACAGTTTTATATTTATTTGCAAAGCTATTGCCACAAATTATCTCCATGTATGCTATCTGCAAAGCATTCAAAGTCAGAAGCATAAATAATGCTTGGATATCAGCAAAATTCCTAATAAACCCCTTGGAACAAATTTGTATATCTAAAGTCCAAGATTATTTTAAATAAAGAAGAAATATTATAAACCACAGAACAGAATCTAGGCAACTACACCAAATCACACGAAGGATAACATAAGGATTTTATTTATCCTGAAGAAACTGCAGTTTTGTAAAACATGGAAGAAGGAAACAGTTTCTTTGGAATTTTCAATAAATTTCTTTTATTTTTACTGATAAATATACTTTTGCTTTTCAACAATCCTTTATATTTTTCATATTTCTCTTCTATGTTTCCTGTATAAATGGATAAGTGAATCAATATGTTAAAAATATTTCTCTATTCTCTATTTACCTTTCGAAACACAATAGTCAGAAAACTATAATAATGAGAGAACTCCTTTAATCAGCCTGAGGGTCTTAACTCTTTCCAACAACTGCCATATATTATTGTCTGGTTTTTTTTAGGTTATGCTGCTGATGGTGAACATACTGAAATGACTGAAGAGCCAAAACTCTTTTTACACTGTGCTCACATGAAGTTTGTGGCTTAATTTTTAATATCAGCCTCTATTTAAGGAACACCATTTGAAACCAGCATCTCAGGTTGGGAGGCCAAATGAAGCTTTGTTCATGGCACACCAGGGCACTGCTGATGGAGTTCCCGGGAGTTTCCTAATTATGCCACTTGGTTTGAAGCTATGTTTCAGTGCCAAGGTTTGACTGAAGCCCTCTTCTTAATTCTGCAACAGTGTGATCATCTGCCCTTCCTACTTTCGTCTTGCTTTTAGTTCACTTCAGATACCCTAGAATCCAGAGCATGCCCATTAATCCATATGTCCAAACTAAAAAAATTGTGTGATTAGATATCCAGCATTAACACCGTGGCTGAGATGTTGCCATATAGCTTATTACAGTTGTCATTATTCTCTAAGAACTGGACTTATAGCTGTTTCGAGGCAGTGGCTGCCAGTTAGTGAATTCCTCATGCTAGAGTTAAGGACATTTCAGGATGGATTAGGCACCCTGCATCAATATAGCAATTTGAACATTCTCCAAATCCTACCACTCTAGCTTGATGAAAACTTTGTGATGCCATTTATGATTCCTGATGTACTCATAATAACCTTTCTCTTCATCTTTTACTCATTTCTTCATCTACCAAATATTTATTTAGCATCTGTGTATGACATCATGACAGATGTAATGGAGTTTGCAAGTTTAATGCACAATCCTTGACAGCAGAAAACCTTAACATCTAATCAAAAATTATTGTCAACTATGTAAATATTTTACACAAACACACAAATTCACCTGAGAAAAGGATGAGAAAGCTGCATTCCACAGCATTAATGGGGTTATCGCTAAATGTCAGAATTATAGGCAGTGGTAAATGTTTAATAATTGGCTCTCTGTTCTCTAGAGACACAATTCTAAGCTATTGGTTCATGTGCCCATTTGTATCGGAAAGAGAGTATTTAAAAAGTATACAAAAATAAAGGTTCATTGAAAAAGCATATTTTTCAAAGCCCTGTTTTGTAGCATCTGCTGATTTCCATGGAATAATTACTCATACCATGGCCTATTTCAAGCTACTAATGTCAACCGGTTCACAAAATTTCAGCCCCTAAAGCCAGTAGGCAAGCCAGCTCCAGCAAACCACTGACTGGATGAGCTTCATTTTCTTCTTTATACATATTTTTTTGTTTTTGAATGCCTTAATGATAATAGTGGCTGCCGTCAGGGATAGAAACTGGGTCGCAGGGGACAGGAATGGAGTGCCTTTTACATTTTGAACCTTGGGATGTATTACCAATTTTTTAAGAAAGCTACAATTTAGATTTTTAAAAGTTAAATTATGTATTTGTTACAACTGTAATCAGAAGCAGTAAATGATATTTTAATGTCTCATGCAATTAACAAACATGTATACACATAAAATATTTAAATAACAATGAAATACATGCAGCCATAAAAAAGAATGAGTTCATGTCCTTTGCAGGGACATGGATGAAGCTGAAAGCCATTATTCTCAGCAAACTAACACAGCAAAAGAAAACCAAACACCACATGTTCTCACTCATAAGTGAAAGGTGAACAATGAGAACACATGAACACAGGGAGGGAAACATCACACACTGGGCCTCGCAAGGGGTCAGGGGGAAGGGGAGGGAGAGCATTAGGACAAATACCTAGTGCTTGCAGGGCTTAAAACCTAGATGACAGGTTAACAGGTGCAGCAAACCACCATGGCACATGTATACCTATGTAACAAACCTACACGTTCTGCACATGTATCCCAGAACTAAAAGTAAAAAAAAAAAAAAAAAAAAAAAAATTAAAGACATTATATGTTAGAATGCCAAAAAACTGGCACAAATTTTTTAAATACATTGGAAACTGATGTAGGAAGAAATTAATGTAAACTGGAAAGGTCAGTGAAAGCTTCCTGGAGATATAAGAACAGTTCTGAAGTACGTGCAGGATTTGAACAAGCAGAGAAAAAGAAAAAGGGTGACACATAGATGCCGAGCAGATAGGTCACTGTGCCTGGCTAGTATTTATACTCCTATCGCTTTACTCCATTACCACGAGTGCTGGAGCTACCATTCCCACAGTCTCCATCAGTTCCTACCTTCTCCCTCTTTAATTAGGCTTCAGAGCAGGCTTCCCAATAAGCTAGTTGTTCACTGCAAATAGCCCATATGGAGATAACACTGGAGTCAGGAACAGACATAAGGAAGAGAGAGCCAGTCTCACATCACCTCTAATAATAATATTAATGTTCATTTCATGTTTATTCTATAGCAGAGACTTTGTAGTCTAACTCACAGAGTCTAAATTCACAGAGGGATAGCTCAAGCTCTTGCTCTTGCTCAAGCTCTTGCTCTTGTGCTTTCTCCCAGGCAGGCAAGAACATGTGCTCAGAGGAAGTGTCACAATGCCACTGCCACCCCATCTTCCCCCCAGAAAAAACTAGAAAAATAAGCATCCTTCAGCAGGGCATGCAGAAGAGTTCTTACTATGGTGAACTAGAATGCACCCATTGAAGAGCTGGACCTGCACCTAATCACTGTCAGTTGGAAGTGACTGAGTTACATTGAGAAAAGCAATTTACATGCAATGTGGTGTGAAGGACACAGTCTACTTACCAGGCCTTCATATAGAAGGCTCCACTGGCTTATTGAGCAGGAAAACTTGGTTGTACATGACTGTCTTGCATATTACCAAGAAAGTGTCTCCAAAGGGGGCAGTGTTGCTTCAAAGACCTTCATACCTAGATGTATGTTATCAACATCACTGTAGATCTGCTTTTTCTGAAGTGACCAGCTAACAAAAAGTCCCCTGAACTTGTTCTCTAAGGACACTTACTACCTTGACCACAAAAGGCCATATGAGAAATATGTGTATGGTTTCAGTGCCAAGAATGGTTGAATTATCCTGATTATTTAACGAGGTTTTTATCTTTTTGTTTGCTCTGATTTGTATATGTTTCATTTTATCTTGTCCTGTAGATATTTCTATAAGCCACCTTAAAATTTTTGTGAAAGAAAGCAGAAAATAATGAAATAAGTGTTTAGGCAATGATGAAACTAAATAGATGAGTGAGGAAAAGCAAGATAACTAAAGAAAGATAGCTTCAGCAAGAAGAACAGGAAAAAATCCAATACAAGCCATAACAGAAGGTCTGTTGAGATGATAGAAGGCAATATCACAGGGCATTAGTAAAAAGACTCAATAATAAAAAGTGGGTTTGGGTTCTGGCTCTGTCAGTAACTAGCTAAATGATGCTGAAAAAAAGGCAATAAAGAACCTAGTTTAATGATCTCCCATAGACACGGAGAGACCAGATAGCACAGAGGTTCAGCAGATGGGCTCTATAATCACACTGAGGGAAAAGCCTACTCCCATTTATTACCATGGAACCTTTAAGAACTTATCTCTAAGGCTTGTTTTTCTTATCTTTGAAATGAAAATAAGAGTGCTGATCTTGTATGATTATGAGAGGTTTGTGAATTTTTATAGCTAGTATTTTCAAGCACTCTATATGGATTTACAGAGGGGGACAACTGAAGTACAGAACAATTAAGTAATTTGTACAAGGTCCCAAAACCAATGAGTGGCAGAGCTATGACTGGAATATATGCTGTCCATCTCCAGGTCTACACTCTTAATCACTCTTGAATACTGATGATAAATGAACTAATCACATGTAATGCATGGAGCACAGTGCCTGGCACATGGTAAGCCTTTAATAACTGTTAGCTTACTCAGCAAATGAAAGTGCCTTACAAATCTAAATTATTTTCCACATCATAGAAAGATATACTATATCTCAAATATGATATTTGTTCAATAATAACATATCTAGATAATATCTACATAATTTATAATTTCATAGATAAATTCATAGACATTGACAGAGATACAACCATAGACTGAATAAGTAAAACAAGAAATTTCAGAAATAATATAAATTTTAAAGGTATAACTAGAAAACCTAACAGCTGAGCACAAATACTTATGTATAAGAAATATTCGGCCGGGCGCGGTGGCTCACGCCTGTAATCCCAGCACTTTGGGAGGCCGAGGCGGGCGGATCACGAGGTCAGGAGATCGAGACCATCCTGGCTAACATGGTGAAACCCCGTCTCTACTAAAAATACAAAAAATTAGCCGGGCGTGGTAGCGGGCGCCTGTAGTCCCAGCTACTCGGGAGGCTGAGGCAGGAGAATGGCGTGAACCCGGGAGGCGGAGCTTGCAGTGAGCCGAGATCGCGCCACTGCACTCCAGCCTGGGCGACAGAGCGAGACTCCGTCTCAAAAAAAAAAAAAAAAAAAAAAAAAAAAGAAATATTCATCATATTATTATTTATTAAAATTTACAAAGTAAATGAGTTGAATACCCAAAAGTAAGGGGTTGATTAAACAAAATATGGCGTATCAATACACATAGACAAAAGGACTGGATTAAAATATGACAGAACTTCAACATTAGTCTTTTAGTAATATGATTGTATCAATTTTCCTATATCTTTCTGTCAGTTTTCCAAATTTTTTCTACAACGAAAACATACTTCTATAATCTAAAAAAAAAAATATTATTTTCAATTGAAATAAATACATTTAAAGCCCTGCCTATAACTTTAATAAATCTACCTCACAGGAAGAGTAAGAAAGGATTTGCCTGACAGCAAACCACCTGATGAAGGTCAGATATTTCAGTTGCCCATATCTTTAAAATGTTTCAGTTACTTAAAAAAACATTAAACTATTTTAAGAAGTATTAGGTGGAAAAAGTTTGCAGATTGCAAGAAGTCTGTGCTGGTCAGAGTGTGTACAGTTAAGGTGTTCGACCCTGGGAACCAATACAAACATTGACCATCTAGGACTCACAGTTGAGGGAAACAGACCCATTGAAATGCTGCCTGACAAGCCTCAGGAGGAGCAGATGGAGGGCCCTAGCACCAGTTAGCACAGAGACAGGAGCAGTAAGAAAGGAGGTAGCAGTGGCCATCATCTATGTAAGGGATGTCATCTGGAAGAAGGCTGGGTGAGTTCTATGTCTCTACAAACAGGGAAGTGG
The DNA here is from genome assembly GCF_028858775.2 of Pan troglodytes. Classification (NCBI taxonomy): domain Eukaryota; kingdom Metazoa; phylum Chordata; class Mammalia; order Primates; family Hominidae; genus Pan; species Pan troglodytes. The sequence goes on along the minus strand of NC_072408.2, from coordinate 51,047,000 downwards.
GAGAAAGTCACAGGGAAGCAAAATCTAATGTGCAAAATTAAGGGGAAATTTTCCTAGCATGTACAGGTAATCAGAAATACAACAGGTTGTTCTGCAAATGAACAATCTTGCTTTATTACATGTGACTCTTGTTGCCTGAAAGCTCAATGGACATGGGCAGAGACACACTGCTATAAACAAGGAGCTCACTGGATCTCAACCACATGAAGACAAGGCCTCTCCCTGCAACCAAAAACAGACTGAAGGGAATAGCCCAGTGAACCCTTGAAGATGGGATTGCTCCCTTTCTTGCTCTTCCCAGTTACCAGGTGAGTGTTAGGATGGCACCCTCCCCTCAAAAACAGGCCAGAATCTGGGAGGAAAGAAACCCAAGTGAAGGGCCTGGGAAATTATCCTTTGGAGCTAAAGATGTAATTAAATGGGGCCTCAAGCCCCAAGAGCAAGCGAGATAGTATGTCCCTAGGAACCTTCCTCACTAAGTCAGCCTGGCTATATTTTGTTCTCCACATAGATTTTCTTACGTTTGCTCTTTAGTATTTGGTAAAGATGTGCAAAGTCCCAGACTGCCTCATCTGCAATAAGAGAAACCAAATAAAGAGATTTATACCCATGCTTGGACAGGATCATTAAAGTTTTTATATAGGTAAAGCATTTTATATGTATAAATTCTTTAATCCTCACAACAACTTATGAAGCAGTATTATTATCCTCAATTTACAGATCAGGAAATTGAGATACAGATCTTAGGTGACTACCCCAATGTCCACAGATAGTAAGTGGTGGACTTTCCCAGAACTGTGGTTATTCTTTCCAGAAGGAATCATCTTAAACTATTTGGTATTACTTCATAGCAATTTATGTATATGTCAAGTATCATGAATGACTTTCTTCTTCTTCCTCCTTTCCCCCCATCCAGAGCTCCTAATCCTGTCTCACATATGACAAAGGCTGGAAGATAGTAGACACCATTTTTATACAATCCATGTCCAAGAAGACAGCTGTAACTGCTGCAAACTATGAGGTAAAAAAGGAAGTTATCTGTCAATGATTACAATTATACGACTATTAAACTCTAAACCCAGACAATTTTACAAAGCATTAGAATATAATATTTTTGTGGATAACTATTCACAAATTAAGAAGTATGTTTGGCTTTAAAATTGAGAAATATACCTCTTGAGGAATTCAGTAATTAATAAATCTGTTTTAGGAATAGCAACTTCTTACTAACCTGAAAAGCAGCAGCTCCTTCTGCTTTTAGGCAATTACTTTCAATTACCTGTGTTTGTGATTTTTGTATAATGTAACAAAACCATTCTATCTTAAACCAATCTTTGTGTTGTTGTTGAGACGGAGTCTCGCTCTGTTACCCAGGCTGGAGTGTAATGGCACGATCTTGGCTCACTGCAACCTCCAACTCCTGGGTTCAATCAATTTTCTTGCCTCAGCCACTTGAGTAGCTGGGACTACAGGCGCACGCCACCAAGCCCAGCTAATTTTTGTATTTTTAGAAGAGACAGGGTTTCACCATATTGGTCAGGCTGGTCTTGAACTCCTGACCTCGTGATTTGCCCACCTCGGCTTCCCAAATCATAAAGAGATATACAAGAGAAGAAAGCTTTTGTTTACTTCTCTTTAATATATTCATTTAACCACATATAATGAAAACACAGGAAACTCCAGCAACCACATTTACCTGTGATCCAAGTGGTGAATTGAGATAATAACTCCTGAATTTAAGTGGGTCTGTTTTAGGGTCACCAAAATAGTAAATTCATGTTTATTTCTCAGCTTCTGAAAAAACTGTTCAGCTGTAGCAGTGGATGCTTTTATGCTTCTGGGAGTATCTAAAAAAGAAACAAACATATACTAAGAATAGTAGAATTTGATTTTATGAAGTATCTTTTACATGTAACATCTTTCAAAAAACTTTATCAAGTTTATCAGTAGCAGCTGATAAATACTGAGTTTCAGATTCTTGGTAAATTATTTTTCAAAAAGACTTTATGCTATATATAATAACACAGGACAATAAAATCACACATGAATTACTGAACTTATGTTTCAGGAATCTTTTTTCAAAAATGTCACCTTTGAAGCAAAGAATCAAAAAACCTTACTTGGGGACGTATACTCCCAAGTTTTCTCTACACAATTCCTATATTCTAGATAACACAGCAACATCAGTGTCAACAATGAACAAAAAGATGTGCTTCCTAGAATAGGACCTAAACAACCACACTAGAACTATTTAGCTTTTCTGACACCTCATGACAGAAAACTGGATTTAAATCTATGTGCCACCCTCCACATTGGTTTCTTCAGCCAGAAGGTTTGCTATAAATAGATTTTTAAAAGATCATTTAAATTAGTCACTCTCAGCCTTCTGTGCAGTGGAAGAGGCATTAAGATCAAATTATCTCACCATAGATATTGAAAAAAAGAAAACATAGAACTTAATTCCCATTTCCTCCCCAGGCTTAGAGAAAGCCTAGCCAAGGGAAGTTTACTTAAGAGAGGCAAACTTTTGTCCTGAACTTCCACATGTTTTAGCCTTGTACTCCAACCTCAGGACCCAGATTATATGGGGAAACAGATAAAGATAGAAATGCACTTAGGTTTAAAAACCTATCATTCAAGCAATCTGCTAACTGAGCATAGGCTCTCCTATTCACAGTGTACGCAAAGAAGATTGACGAGAGATAGACATGTAGTTTGTATTGTGATCAAATTACTCTCCTCTTTCCTATGCTTGTCTAGATAAGTAGTTTTCAATGGAAGAACTGGCATTTAGAGAGGACAATCCTTCTTTGTGCAGGATTGTCTCATGCACTGTAAAACATTTAGCACTCCTGGGTCCCTGGCCAACAAATGTCAGTGGCACCCAATGCCCAGGCTTTGCAACAACCCAAAGTACTCCCACACACTTCCAAACATTCCCAGGGAAGCAATGCAGCAGAAACTTAGTTGGGAATCACAACCTTGATGAAACAGAAATTATAAAATTAATCCAAATTCTCCACCTTTCTAGGCCCACGATTTTACATAATGCTAATGTAATCACCTGGTCTGAGTCCATTACTGAGAATACACAGACATGGAGAGCACACAGACCTTGAGACACTCGTATAATAGAAGAAGGGACACCTAATGTGATACAATGAAAGAAATGCTCTCAGAGAGGTAGGTACAAAGTGTTAATGGGTCAGGGGGGAAAGTAGCCAACAGAATCTGAAGGGAAGGCTCAATAAGTAGATGCAATTTGATCAGGAGTTTACCAGGTAGAGAAAAGAGGGAAAAGCATACCAGACATAGGAAAAGCTTGTGAAAAAGCAGAGATACGAAAGGGCATCACATAGTGCAGTGAGTGAACAGCAGACATTGCTGGATGGGGCTGGGGAACTGGATGAGGCAGGACCCTGCAGGCCAACTTAATGAGACACCTGCTGTTTCCATCACCATTATCAATTTACTCTCTTGGTTTAAAACAAAATAAAACAAACAAACAAACAAAAAACTCCCTATTTGCCACTGAGAAATGATCCCTCCCCACTCTCAACCCTCGACTTCCTCTCTGCTACAATTGGTCATGTGACACAGACCTGACCAATCCGGGCATCACCTATCCCTGTGAACAGTAATCAGATCAGGAACAGGCACCTAACCCAAGGTAACGAAATCAGACTTGGGATAGTTGTTCAAAGTTTTACAAAAAAGAAACTCTCGTGTTGCCGAAAAGAAACTTCAACATTCTCATTCAACATTCATAACTCAAAAGCATAAGAGTAATCTGAAACTTTTGCCACAATCAATGCAATAGTTTCTCTCCAGGCTCTATTACAGATAAGACAGGCTGTGGAGGAGATTCCACAACATTCCTCTTAGCTCCAAAATTTTTTGTTTCCTCAAGGAAGCATGCAAAATCTAATTGAGAATGATTTCATCTAGTGTTAACTTTTAATTCATTCTAATTTATACAGAAGTGAATCATTCACAAACTACATTACTTCATTTTAATTTAATAGATAAAAGCAAACTGAAATTAAATTATAAATATTATGCTTCTCCTCTTTTCAGGCAGGTAGAACTTCAGCAGCATCCTTTGTCTTGCAGAGCGGGATGATAGATGGGGATGCAAATGAGAGTAATGGAGAAAGGATTACAGTGAATACACAAATGATGCTCAGACCCTCAGAGAGGTTCAAGGATGTGGCCCAAAGAGATAGAGCTCTTACAGCAAGAGAAAAGGAATTTGGAAATGTGTGGCAGCTGCCTTACAAGATGAAACTTTAGAGATAAGATGCTCAAAGAAGATTCTTAGGCTGTTTTGTTGTTTGGCATACACAGAAGAACTTTATTAAATGTCTATATTATTCACTATTGCTTTTGGAGTTAGATTTGTGAACAGAGCTGAGAGGCTATATTTTGTTCACTTATTTTTTAATTTTGTTCTGTTTTCAGATGAAATGACAAGTAAAGATTGGCCTTAAGGTAAAAGAATGAAAAAACTAAAAGAACAGATCAGATTTGAATATTAGTAAAAATGTACATCACTATGGTTGAAAACATGGTGAAGGAAACTGTAGGTGAAGGGAAACTATCAAAAAAATTGATCAATCTGCGTTTTGAAAAAAATTTCTCTAGTGGCCATGTGGAATGGTTGCTTCAAGAAAGAAAAAAACTGGAAACAGACCGCTTGAGAAGTCTGGCAATTTGGTAATTATTAACTTATACAGGTTAGATTTCACATATTTTAAACATCATATTTTGACATCCCTAAACTACCTTTCCCAAATCAAATTGACTTTCTTTGGCTTTGACTAGACTAGTAATAGTGATACTGCGCTATTAGTGTTTGCACTACTTGTCAGGCATGTTGATGAGGGAAGGTCCAAGGGAACTCTGAGGTAGACGGATAATTTGTATTGGGGTGCTTAACGAAGTGCTTAAGGAGACCCACACAGCAGAACCATCCTCCACCCCACCAGGGTGGTAGATGGGGTGCTATGAGGACTCCATCCAGCTTAAACTTGAAGCTCATTCACTCATGCAGGGTCACAATTCAGGACAGGACCACTTACCCTATTCAACCTCTCCTCCCAGCCCATAGTCTTCCTGTTTTGCTACCTCTATGGGGATGGGATGGCTTGCAGGAAGGAGGGACCCTCCAGCATGAACAAAGCCAGCGGAAGCCCCATTCTGCTTATGCTACAGGGATAAGAACAATAATATTCTTTTTTTTTTCATCCTGACTAAGTTCATTGCACAAATGTTTAAAAATGGGCTTGCATGAGCCTCCCACCTATAACGGAGAAAGAGACAGTGTGGAATGCCCATGGGAGAGAGAAAACCCAGCTTGATTTACCATAGCCTCAGGATGGTCTCCTCACCTGGTGCCCCAGCCCAGAAGCCCAGGACACAGATGAAGATTTTTAAGTTTCCTGAATGTGATACAGAGAGTACATAGAGGAAGTTTAAGTCATGATTGTATCATAGTTTTCGGTTCTCTGTCCACAGAACACCGTTTGCTTCCAACCCTTACCTCACCCTAAAATATTTAAACGTATTGTTCCCCCTTAAAAACATGTTTTCAAGAATTCATTATGTCCAAGTCCAGGAAGGACTTGATGAGGGCCTAAACTTTGTAAGTGGCATCAGAATAAACAGGAGGGGTAGGATTCAGGATATACGTAGAAAGTAGAATCTAGGCCGGGCGCAGTGGCTCACGCCTGTAATCCCAGCACTTTGGGAGTCCGAAGCGGACAGATCACGAGGTCAGGAGATTGAGACCATCCTGGCTAACATGGTGAAACCCCGTCTCTACTAAAAATACAAAAAATGTAGCCAGGCGTGGTGATGGGCGCCTGTAGCCCCAGCTACTCGGGAGGCTGAGGCAGGAGAACGGCGTGAACCCAGGAGGCTGAGCTTGCAGTGAGCCGAGATCGCGCCACTGCACTCCAGCCTGGGTGAGAAAGCAAGACTCCGTCTCAAAAAAAAAAAAAAAAGAAAAAGAAAGTAGAATCTAAAGAACTTGGTCACTAATAAATCACATGCAAAAGGTAAAAGAAAGGAGGCAAAAGGAATCCAGTTGACTCCAATGTTTCCAGCTGCAGAGACTTAATGAAAGGAAATGCAGTGGAAGCCTGATGGTACCCAAATGGGATTTCAGTTTTAGAAATAGTGATTTTAAAATGCCATGTAACATACATGTGGACATGTCCAGTAGAATGCTAGCACTCCAGAATTTGATATGAGAGAGGTTAAAGTTGACAATATAGGTTTAGAAGTCACCAGACTGTGTTACCTAAAGTCATAGGCGTGCCTGAGTAAATCACAGGAGTCACAGGAACGAGAGGAGGATGGAGGGATGGACCACAGAAACACTAAGTCAGTAGCACAGCAGGGGCAGCATATATAAGCTTTATAAATACACATACACACACACACACACACACACACACACACACACGTATATATATTCTATAATGCTGCACATATGATACTATACAAATTTTATCCTGCAAAATTGTGTAATAATATATTTTTCCCTTTTGAACTCATGTTCCATTTTGTTCTCACAAAGCCCTGGAGACTTGATAGCAGCAACAATTACTACTTCCTTTTTTAAAATAAGCAAAAACAGCCATGGAACATTTCCATGTTCACCCCAAAACACCAGCAGATAGAGGTATAATGGGGATGACAATTTCTGGGCCAGTATTCTTTCCACTAAATTGTACTGCTCCTGAACATGGCATCCTTTATCCATGCCTAATTGCCAGTCACAAACAAATGCAAATAAGAGCGCACCAACACAGAAAATAATTCAGAAAAAAGTAATTATATAAGATAACATTTTTAGTTCTTTAAGTAAGTAGGTGAGTAGTGATTTTAAGAAAGGTCATTTTACTCATTTGCATTTCTGTTTCCAAATTTGTAAAATTGGCATTCTTGCCTTATATTTTCATCTCAAGGATTACATAATGTTCAGAGAGACTCTGAGTTCCCATGATTATTATGATAAGACCTAATTCTGACACTGACCATTAAATCAAGTCAAAGAAACTACCACCCAATAATTAATTTTACTTTATTTCTATTATCATTAAAGTTTTCAGAATTAATTTTTTTTTTTTAGACAGAGTCTTGCTCTGTTGCCCAGGCTGGAGTGCAGTGATGCAATCTCGGCTCACTGCAACCTTCGCCTCCCAGGTTCAACTGATTCTCGTGCCTCAATCTCCCAAGTAGCTGGAACTACAAGTGTGCACCACCACGCCCGGCTGGTTTTATTTATTTATTTATTTATTTATTTATTTATTTATTTTGGTATTTTTTTAGTAGAGACAGTGGTTTCACCATGTTGGCCAGGCTGGTCTTGAACTTCTGGCTGCAAGTGATCTGCCTGCCTCGGCCTCCAAAATTTCTGGGATTACAGGCATGAGCCACCGCATCTGGCAAAAATTTTAATTTAGATATGCATTAAGCAATCTTTCAACAAGGAATCCTGCTAGGAATCAAATATAGAAAAATAAAGTGCAGTGGTTACAGGAACAAACTTTGAAGCCAGAAGCATGAGGTTCCAATTCCAACCATGCAGATTATTAGCTGTTCATAGCATGTAGTAAAGACCATGGGTTTATTATGAGGATTATAATGTTATTATTATTACTCTTACAAGCAATGAGGCTGTGGAATCCATGAAAACCAACAATGGCCATAACACCCTTGTGATTTTCTGAGCTTACTTTCATTCTAAGTATCCCAAACTGAGCCACAAAATATCAGTTTCCAAGTTTGAAAATTGATATACAAGTTTTGGCCATCAAATTCTTCTTAACATACAATCCTGCCTACCCTAGAAAACTACGAAAGATCATTCTTTTATGGACAAAAATCAATGTAAAGTGAGATTCTTTCTGAAGCAGAGACAAAGATCATTTGATTTGGTGCTCAGAGAAAGAGGCTGAGAAACAGGCCTTGAAATGCTACTAGTAAGCTCTACAGAAAAACTTATCGACATGCCTATGCTGCATGGGAGCTTTTTAATTGGAGAACTGCTTGAGTTTAAACCTAAAATGTATTTCAATGTTTTCCACTTTTATTGTGCATAGAGCCTAAAAATCCCACTAAGAAAACAACCCACAGCAGTTTAAAGCAATTATTAATAAATAATGAAGTAGCTCAGAAGCAATTACATCAAAATATTCATTTTTAGTCATGGGACTACCAGAATGGAGTGATGAGTTCATATGTGGCTACAGTAAAAATTTCTAGGGATTTAGACAATGTGCTAGGTATTCCCTATATACATACATAGTTAACAAAGAAAGGCGGGGGGAGGAGGAGACAGAGAGAGAGAAATAATCTGACTTACTTATTTCTAAAATAGACTGTACTTAATGCAATTATGTATATGGTAGCAAACATGGGTGTTTACTGAAAAACAGAGTCAAGTTGGAATTCCTTTCTTCTTTTTTTGGTGGCCAAATTTCTCTTCTTAATGGGATATAATTGACAAATTAAAATTGTATATATTTAATGTGTACAATGTGATGTTTTGACATCTACATCTATTGTGAAATGATTACTACCATCAAGCTTTCTAACATATCCATCACCTCACATAGTTGGCATTTTTTTATGTATGGTGAGAACACTTGAATTTCAAGTATACAATACAGTGTTAATAACTATAGTCACCACACACTGTACATTAGATTTCCAGAACTTATCATCTGCATAAATGAAACTTTGTACTCTTTCACTAATATCTCCCATTTTCCCCATCTCCTAGCCCTCAGCAATCACCATTTTACTCTCTGCTTCTATGAATTCAATGTTTTTAAACTCCACGTACAATGAGATCATGCGGTATTCATCTGTCTGTGCCTGCCTTATTTCACTGAGCAGTTTGTCCTCCAGTTTATCCATGTTGCTGCAAAAGATATGATTTATTTCTTTTTGTAAGGCTGAATGATATTCCATTGTGTGTATATACCAATATTTCTTTATTCATTCATCCACTGGTGGACATTTAAATTATTTCCATAGCTTGGGTAGTGTCAATAATGCTGCTATGAACATGGGAGTACAAATATTCTTCAAGATACTGATCTCATTTCCTTTAGATATATACCCAGAAGTGAAATTCCTGGATCACATAGTAGTTCTATTTTTTATTTGATGAGAAACTTTATACTATTTTTCATAATGGCTGTACCAATTTACGTTCAAACCAACAGTGCACAAGGGTTCCCTTTTCTCCTCGTCCTTGCCAATACTTGTTATCATAGGTCTTTTTGATAATAGTCATTTTAACAGGTGTGAGGTGATATCTCAATTTTTTAAATTTGCATTTCCCTGATGATTAGTGATGTTGAGCATTTTTTCACATACATTTTGACTATCTGTATGACTTCTTTTGAGAAATGTTATTTAGGTTCTTTGCCCATTTTTTAATCAGGTTATTTGTTTTCTTGCTATAGAGTTGCACGAATTTCTTATATATTTTGGATATATTAGACAATGTGCTAGGTGGACATTGGACAACGGACCCCTTGGCAGGTGTACTGTTTACAAATGTTTCTTCCATTCTGTACATTGTTTCTCCACTCTATTGATTGTTTCCATTTTAGTGCAGAAACTTTTTAGTTTGGTGCAATCTCATTTGCCTCTTTGCCTTTGTTGCCTGTGCTTTGGGGGTCATATACCAAAAATGTATTGCCTAGACCAATGTCAAGAAGTTTTCCCCTGTTTTCTTCTAGTAGTCTTACAGTTAAGTCTTTAATCCATTTGGAGTTGATGTCTGTATATGGTGTGAGATAAGGGTCTAATTTCATTCTTATGCATGTGGATATCCAGTTTTCTCAACACTATTTATTGAAGAGACTGTCCTTTCCTCCTCGTATGCTGTTGGCACTTTTGTTGAAAATCAATCGACTACAAATGTATAGGTTTATTTCTGGGCTATAACTATTCTGTTTCATTGGTCTACATGTCTGTTTTTATGCCAGTACCATGCTGTTTTCTACAGTTTTGTAGTGTTATTTATTTATTTATTTATTTATTTATTTTTATTTTATTTACTTTTTTTTTTTTTTTTTTTTTTTTTGAGACAGAGTCTCACTCTGTCGCCCAGGCTGGAGTGCAACGGCATGATCTCGGCTCATCGCAAGCTCCGCCTCCCGGGTTCACGCCATTCTCCTGCCTCAGCCTCCCAAGTAGCTGGGACTACAGGCACCCGCCACAACGCCTGGCTGATTTTTTATACTTTTAGTAGAGGCGGGGTTTCACCATGTTAGCCAGGATGGTCTCAATCTTCTGACCTCGTGATCCACCCATCTCGGCCTCCCAAAATGCTGGGATTACAGGCGTGAGCCACCGTGCCCGGCCTGTAGTGTAATATACTAAAGTCAGGTAGTGTGATGCCTCCGGCTTTGTTATTTTTTGCTCAAGACTGCTTTGGCTATTTGGGGTCTTTTGTAGTTTGATACAAATTTTAGGATTGTTTCTTCTATTTCTGTGGGAAAATGTCATTGAAATTTTAATAGGAATTGCATTGAATCTGTACATAACTATGGGTAGTACAGATATTTAATAACATTAATTCTTCCAATCCATGAACACAGGATATCTTTCCATTTATTTGTGTCTTCTTCAATTTCTTTCATCAGTGTTTCATAGTTTTCATTGTAGAGGTCTTTTACCTCCTTGATTTAATTTACACCTAAGTATTTTTATAGCTATTATAAATCATATTGTTTTATTCATTTCCTTTTTTTTTTTTTTTTGAGACAGAGTCTTGCTCTGTCACCAGGCTGGAGTGCAGTGGTGCAATCTCATCTCACTGCAACCTCTGCTTCCCAGGTTCATGAGATTCTCCTGCCTCAGCCTCCCCAATAGTTGGAGCTACAGGTGCGTGCCACCATGCCCAGCTAATGTTTGTATTTTTAGTAGAGACGAGTTTTCACCATGTTGGCAAAGATGGTCTCGATCTCTTGACCTCAGGTGATCCGACTGCCTCGGCCTCCCAAAGTGCTGGAATTACAGGCATGAGCCACCACACCCAGCCTATTCATTTCTTTTTGAGATAGTTCATTGTCAGTGTAAGTAAACCCTTTAAGTATTTTCTGTGTGTTAGGCCGGGCCTGGTGACTCATGCCTGTAATCCCAGCACTTTGGGAGGCCGAGGCGAGCGGATCACCTGAGGTCAGGATTTCGAGACCAGCCTCAACATGGAGAAACCCCGTCTTTACCAAAAATACAAAATTAGCCCAGCATGGTGGTGCATGCCTGTAATCCCAGCTACTCTGGAGGCTGAGGCAGGAGAATTGCTTGAACCTGGAAGGCGGAGGTTGCAGTGAGCCGAGATCGCGCCATTGCACTCCAGTCTGGGCAACAAGAGTGAAACTCCGTCAAAAAAAAAAAAAGAAAGAAAAATAAAAGAAAATTTGTGTGTTAGTAGTAAAAGAGAAGGAATTTGTCCATCTTCCAATAACAAAAGAAATAGGTAAGCATCATTGTTTTCTTTTGAAATTAAAAAGTATCACTACAACTGCCATCATGAATTAAATGAGTTTCTGCCCACTGCAGTGTGTAGAAACCCCCACATAACCAGACTAATAAAAATACAATGTATAAATTCTATTATAAAAACTGTCTAATTTCAGACATAGAATGGTTGACTTAAAATATTTCAAAACTCATGAGATTATCATTTTTTTTCAGTACTTAACTATCAAATGTTATTGTCTTCTAAATTCAGGTTAGAAATATATTGAGTTAAAACTATTATGATAGTTACTCTCCATTGCTCTTATTCTTCCTTCAATATGCTCATGCTTTTATAATGCAAACTTATAAGATAAAATGGTAACAATTTTAAAAGCCATTAAAATTTGATTAACACTACTATATACAAAGTTTCCGAAGTCTTTAAAGGTGAACAATCTCATTTAAGCCTCATGACAATTTTGAATAAATAGGATTGTTAGCTCTATAATAATAGAAATTGCTGATGAGAAAAATGGAAGCACAGAGAAGCCAAGATACTTGGGTCATCATCAAAAGTGGCTCAAAATCACAGCTCGTTTCTATGAACTTACAAAAGCAATTACAGCAGTATATAGGGATGAACCCACCAAATTCAAGTGGCAGAGCCAGGATCCTAACCCAGGCCAATGTGCTTCCTATTTTACACAACAGTGTCCTACCAACACTACAGTGATGCACACTCCAGGGGCGGATAAACCCTTATTTTAAATTAACCTTTATAAAAGTATATTCTGAAGATAAATAAATAAATTGCACTTGATCTTAGAATCATTAGGTGTTTCAAATATAGAAAATTATTTATATCATACAATCTCCTGTCATCTAGATACTGTAACATAAACTATAGAGAGTAAACTGCACTAAATTGCAAAACAGAAGGCTTTTTTAAAAGACAATTTTAAAATAATTCTGCTTTAAAAATTACTGAGTGAAACGTATGAGTTCCCCACAAACCCACAATTTTGTAACTTTTTTTAAAAAAATTATGTGGATCCAAGGTAGGTATATATATTTATGAGTTACATGAGATATTTTGATATAGGCATGCGATGATATTGAGGTAATCACATCAGGGTAAATGGGGTATCCATCACCTCAAGCACTTATCCTTTGTGTTATAAACAACCCCATTATACTCTTTTAGTTATTTTTAAATGTACAATTAAATTATTTTTTACTATAGTCACTCTGTTGTGCTAGCAAATTCTAGGTCTTCTTCTAACTGTTTTTTTTTTTTTGTACTCATTAAGCATCCCCAATTCCTTATCACTGGCCCCCACCCAACAATCCTTCCCAGCCTCTGGTAAGCATCCTTCTACCTCTATCTCCATGAGTTCAATTATTTTAATCTTTAGCTCCCACAAATAAGTGAGAAGATGCAAAGTTTGTCTTTCTGTGCCTGACTTCTTTCACTTAACATAAACACCTCCAGTTCCACCCATGTTGCAAATAGCTGGATCTCATTCTTATGACTGAATGGTACTCATCGTGTGTAAGTACCATATTTTCATTATCTATCTGTTGGTGGACATTTTGGTTGCTTTCAAATCTTGGCTATTGTGACTAGTGCTGCAATAAATATGGGAGTGCAGCTATCTCTTTGATATACTGACTTCCTTTCTTTTGGGTATATACCTGGGAGTGGGATTGCTAGATGTTATAGTAGCTCTATTTTAGTTTTCTGAGGAACCTCCAAACCATTCTCCATAGTGGATGTACTAATTTGCATTCCCACTAACAGTATATGCGGGTTCCCTCTTCTCTACATTCTTTCTAGCATTTGTTATTGCCTGTCTTTTGGATAAAAGCCATTTTGACTGGGGTGAGATGGTATCTCATTGTAGTTTTGATTTGCAGTTCTCTGATGATCAGTGATGTTGAGCACTTTTTCATATAGCTGTTTGCCATTTGTATGACTTCTTCTGAGAAATGTCTATTCAGATCTTTTGCCCATTTTTTTAAACCAAGTTATTAGATTGTTTTTCCTATAGAGTTGTTTGAGCTCCTTACATATTCTGGTTATTTATTATTCCCCTGTCAGATGGGTAGTTTGCAAATGTTTTCTCTCATTCTGCACCCAAACCCACATTTAATGATGCCACTTCCTCTCCCTTAACACATTTATATGCCCTTTACATTACTGGTTTAGGAGAGAACAAAAACATACTCTTAGAAAACCAACTTGGAAATTCCCCTTCTACCTTCTTACTCCAATTAAACCCCCAAACACCTTCAAAAATTTCTTTCGAATCTACAGCTAATTACAATTTGATTCAATGCATAATAAACATATACATTTCTTCATGTATCATTAACAAAATGTGTGTTGGCTTAATGTTGTGAATATTCAACCACATAAAAGTATACATACATTAATATAATCAGAAATCAGAAGTATAAGCATTAATCAACTAATCAAACAAAAAGAAATAGCAGGTTCTATTCCCAGAACCAACAACTGTAATGGTTGACCTTAAGCAAATCATTTGAAGTGCATGTTGGAATTTTCATTAATAAAAGTCAGGATATGGGGGTGGGGGCTACAAATAATAAAATGTCTCTATGATTTGGAACTTAAAATTAAAGTATTAAGATTTATCTATAACAAATACAAGTTCTGAAGACTATTCTATTTCATTTGTTTTCATTCCATGCTAGCAAGCAAAATTCTGATAATAATTTGGCTTCTAGAGTGTATTTTCCTCCAGAGACAGTAGTAATGATCAACCACAATAAGTATTCTGATTTAGTTCACTGCTATAATTCTCATTTTAGATTAAAATTAAAATTGGCACTTGAGTTTATAATCAGATTAATACTTTTGGCTAGTGTGAAGCAGTCCCTCAGAACCTCATCAGCTAAGTTACCAGCTGTTTTGATGCCAGCAAAACTGAGTAGGTAAGCCAGTCCAAATAGCCTTTCTCTTTATCATCTCTTCCTCTAACTGCAGTACTGCTCAAGAATAAGATCACATATTCAAAAAAGATCAAATAAGGCAGAAACATTAAGCAAATAAGAAGAATGATGATAAGTGATGTTGATGAAGATGAAGATGATGATGATGATGTCATTCACAACTTTAATAGCCTGACTGCCTTCCACTGTTGATCCCGACTCAATACCTATAAATAGCAGTCTCAACAAAATCCTTTTAACACATGTAGCAAATTTAAGAATCAGTAATTTGCTAGACTTTTATTTAAACCAATCCAAAATGTTATATCAAATTGAACCCAAACTGAATGCCTGCAATTTTTCAGCTAATATCATTAACCCATGTCTTAAATTCCCAAGAATCATTAAATTCATGAACATGAACCATCATAATTTATAGAACATGTATCTGCCTTGATGAAAGCTACTGAAACTTGAACAAATGAAATGTTTGAATTTCTTTAAAGAAAAGAAAAAAACTTGAGCTTTCACTGGTCTTATCTTTAAGAGCACATGAAAAGTTTCAACTGCACCTTCGTATACTGACACCAGTCATTACTGTATGAAGTAGTGCTTAAATTAACAAAGTATTCACCTTAGCATTAAAGTTTATATATTTAATAATTAGGTAATTTTTCTCATTTTAAAATTACCCCATAGATAGTACCTGGTTATTTCTTAAACACACATATACTTAACGTTTGCAAAGTGTTCATCTATTAAGATAGTAACCATTAAGTGCAAAAGAGAAATGTTTATAAGTTAAAGTTTCTAAAATGAAAGCTGAATCACAAGCCTTTCTTTTATTTTCTTTGAGATCTGATCAAATATTCATATAGTCCCTAATAGGAAAAAAATGTTCTTTCAAAAAACTGGTTATTATTCTAACCACGTATGTGTTACTGTTTTGACATGGCTCTAGTAAAATGATTAGCATAAAAAGAAGAAAACAAGATGAAGGTAAGATTTCTATTATATATCCTTAACATTTTATTCATACATATTAATTAGAAGGATTAAAAAATAATGACATATAAAATATTTTTACATCTATAAAATCTGAAAGTTATGAATAGTGCAACCTCAGACTCCACAAGCAGATTCTAACAGAATTGTTGCTGAATAGCCAAAGAGATAGTACATGGTGTCCCATCAATTATGCAGAGCTGAAGTACTGAAATGCACAATTTCATCTTCTACCTAATAGGCTAATTTGACCTGAAACATCAATTTGGGGAGTTTGTTCTGTTTTTATCCTTCTTTAATTATAATAATCAAATTATTTCAGAATAACAAGACACCAAAATATCAGTTATCATGATTAATCACCCTATCAAAATTGAGCTACATATTTTTCTATGAGTATTTTCACTGCAAGAAAGAAAACAGCATTATAAAGTACCACAGGGCATGGGGCACATTGTAATCAACTTTTCAAACCAGAGTTTCAGACACCAGCCTTCATGTCAGTCCCTGTCCTTGTTTCCACAGGCCCCAAATCTGCCATCTCCCGGTTTCTGAGCCTGTTATGATCATGATGCCAGAAAATCACAAGTCTTGCTGCTCAGAGATTTTACAAAAAAAGAGCTCTGGGAATGTGTGCAGCCTCTAAAATAAATCATTTCCCAGCCCCATCATGTTGGCCCAGTCTACAAAGTTGAGCTTCTGCTTCAGTTTCCCAGCCTGGAACACTACACTCTGCCCTGCACACCCATCTGCTTGGTTGAGGCTTTGATATTCTGTCAGGATCTTGCCAAATCTCATTCTCTCCCTCTCTCTCTGTTGTCCCTCAGGAATTCATGAATTTTGCTTTAAAAGTGTCAGAATTCCAGATCTATCAAATGCTGCCTGCATGACTTTAATCTGTGGGGGGACTGGACTTGCCCCATTTACCACATTGGACACCACACCCAACTCCCGCTTATACTCACAACCCACCACCAGCCCCATCTTACCACCCTCTTGAAGTTTTTCCCACCATTGTGAGTTTTCTTTAAATTAAACTCACTATTTAAATACCAATATTACCCCTGTATAAAATACAGAAGATTCACTTACTGTCTAAACTAATCTCTGTACTTTACCTTACTGGGAGCTCTATAATCTCTAGTGCTAATTTAACCATTCCCAGGAGCCACACATCTGACCCCACCATGCTTGTGTCTTTCCCATTTCAAGAACAGATTACTCCCTAAGTGACCATTCCTAGACTAAGTATTGCTTCCAGTTTTCTGCTCACTTTAATGAGTTCAACAAATATATACTGAGTATATAGTAAATGTTCAGTATATATTACATAATGATCATGTTGAGAATTCTGCAATGAAGATCAGGAATAATCCAGTACCATGAACTGTTTACCTCTCTGTGGCAGATTGCTAACTGTCATCCAATAGCAATAACTCTCTTCCTCTTCTAAGTCATAAAACTCTCTACTTTTATCAGGGCACATATGGTTTCCCAGATAGAAACTGCATTCCCCTATATCCTTTTCAGCTAAAGTGAACAGGTGATGTAAATCCTCGCCACTGGGATGTGAGCAGAAGTGACAGGCATTATGATCCATATTTTATTATTAAAAAGGAACTGATTGTCCCCACTCTTCTTTTCTTTCAGACTGGAATGTCCTCCATGAGGAAAATGGCAGTGTGGAGTTAGAAGACAGACAAAAACTGTGTCCGTGAGTAATTTCAGGTGGCAGGACTGTGCATCAGCCCGGAACCACCTGCCTGTCTCTAGATTGTTATATAAAAAAGAAATAATCTTCTTTCTTATTTGAGCACTGCATTTTGGGTCTCTTTGTTATAGGAACTTAGCCTATTCCCTAAGTAATCCATCTCCCCAAGCTTCCTATGACTCGTTCAAATGTTCCCCGTGGGTCTCATTCTGTAAAATGAGGATAAGAATTTTTTTCTGTATAAAAACAGAGAGTAAAAATTTTAGTCTTTTCAGGCCACATACACCTCTATTCCATATTGCTTTTTTTCTTTTCTACAAGCATTTAAAAATGTAAAAACCAGTCTTAGCTCAAGGAGCCATATAAGAATGAGCCCCAAAATTGGCCTTTGGGGCCACAGTTTTAACCAACCCCTGGAATCAACAGACATGGATATAATTTCCCAAAGATAAAAAGAAATTCTTTATGTCTTTAGTTGATTATGTCTAGAATGGAAGACCAAAACAATGTGATAAGAGGCTTAAAGCAAGTACTAGATGTCATGAAAGTAGAAAAGACAGGAAGTGAAAATGCCTATTAACTAGTTTTCATCACTGGTGTTGATATGCATATTTTGGTGTGCATCCTTTCTTCTCTCATTGTGTGATATGCTTTCCAGGTGTAGGGATCAATTCTGTAATTCTCCTTTTTAGCACAGTGATCTGCATGCAGAAAACAATCAATAAGTATAGCTGACCGTCTTGTTCATTGATGACCTTGCCACCTACTTCCACGCCTTTTCATAACAAAGAGCATATTGTCTGCCCAAGTAACTAAGTAAAAGTTACAGAGTTGTTTTGTCCTCAACATTTCTTGGCATTGCCACCTGTTTTAATATTATGATTTAAAGGTAGAGTAGATAACAACCACAATGAACAAAACTAGAACACATACAAAAACATTTACAATAGTGCTTTATATTGTTACATATTAAGACCAAAAGACTCTCCTTTCCCTTTGGAAGTTATGAACTGGCAGGTCTGCATGAGGACTGTAGCTCTATGAAAAGAACTTAGTCCTTTCTAGCATTCTAAGATTAACATCTCCCTAGAAAAAGGAATAACAGAGGACCTAAATTTCTGACAGGTACAATGGTAACAGTGTGGTTTGAGTATTTTCTTAGCAATGTTATAAATTTCTAGAGTATCAGAGAAAATAATTACTAACTGAATGCCCAGAAACACCTTCCAGAGCTAAATGTAAGCTTCACACTTACTTTTTCCCAATTCCACCACCAGTTTTGGGGGTAGTTGTGAGTTGGCCTACATAGAACGTTCAGAACACTTAATAAATAAATGTTTTGCTTTTTGTTTTCTTTTGTTGTATAACATTCCTTTTTTAAAATTCAAGCAAAACCTGGGTGTTCTACAAAGTGGTCTATAGAAAATTTCTTCACTATATTTTATGCTTTAAAACAGAGGAGAACTGGGCATCAAAATCATACAGGAATTATACTGCAATAAAAATTTGACATCTCATATCCCATCTTCTTGACAGTTCTCTCCCTTTCATGATAGTCCACAGCTCTGATAGCTTTACTACACATTTTCATTATTTTTCAGTGTACTACTTTGTGCTGCCTTATAGTTTTCTCTGTTTCTTGCCTAATTGCTTTATATGCCAGTCTTACATCCTCAGAAAGACAGATTTTAATCTCCTTAAGGACAAAACTGTGTATTATACCTCTCTTCTACCCCAATAACTACCAGCAATTATAGCCCAAGACAGAGAGAAGGGTTCAATAAAAATTTGTTGAATGAAATTCAATGAATTTTCTTTTCCAAGGCTTGGAAGACAAAACAATGTGCCTACCTTGCTGTGTAAGAATAAGTTACTCCCCTTCCCTCCTAATTCTCCACTGAAGCAAGGTTTACAACCTTGGACTCGCGGTACAGCTCTAGGCAATACCTGATAATCTCACACACAGACACAATTTATGCTGTACAAAGGTTTATGGGAGGTCCTGGGAGGCACAGTCCATACTAATTACCAGGTCGGTCCAACTATCTCATTAGTCCAGGCTAGGAAAGTTGTTAGGATTTAAAATCCTATTGAAACGAAAGTATCGGAGTGGAGTTTAAAACAAGCTGCTTTCTTCCATCCCAGCATTTCCAATCTGAATGCTAGTCTAAGTTACGTATTTCTTCCCCTTTGGTTTATATTTCACTTCCATAAAATTTTCTTTCTGGCATTTGGATGATAATATGGGCATTTCCACCTCAATACCACACTTAGATAGATGTATTTCTGAATTACATACAGATATGTAAAAGATATAATAATTTCCATTTCTAATTTAGGAAATTAGGCCCAAACATCAATAATACATTTCCTATTTAAACACTAACATCCAATGACTCATTCACATACTCCCTCATTTTCATTCCTTCTCTCTCATATCTGTACAATCTCATTCACTAAACACATGCTCTAATTTTGTTTTTCTCACAATTTCTTATTTGTAGCATTTATGTCACTCTTTTCTCTTGTTTCATAAAATATAAATATAGTAAAGATATAAATACAATTATAAAAATGTGTATATATACATTTCTAGTTATATTTGCATGTATACCTACACAGACACACGCATTCTTTTTTTTTTTTTTTTTGTCTCTTTAAAAGGTTTATTGATCATGTACAAAATAAAGAGAACCTTATATATCACAAACATACGCTATGTACAGCAACAAATACCCGGGGGGCCAGGCCCAGTGCTGCCCCTCCTGGACAACAATTTAGCAATAAATACTGCGCAGGGCA
Organism: Pan troglodytes; assembly: GCF_028858775.2. NCBI lineage: Eukaryota > Metazoa > Chordata > Mammalia > Primates > Hominidae > Pan > Pan troglodytes. The sequence goes on along the minus strand of NC_072408.2, from coordinate 51,027,034 downwards.
GGGGTGGGGCACTAAGGCCACTGCTCTGCAAGAGGTCAGGCCCCTGCCTGCCCTACACGAAGTGTGAGCGCTCGGGCCTCACCCCGCATCCAAACCCCAGCCCCTCCTCACTTAGACCTTTAATAACCTCCATCCCACCCCAGCAGATCCCGGGGTCTTCTCCCACACACACAACCTCCCCTGGCTAGACCCAGTCAGGGCAGGCAGGGACTGATCAACTCTGTTTGGACCCACCTCTCAGCGCCAGGAGAGCAACAGGGCTGGACACGCGGGCAGTCCTTGTCGTGTTGCCAGGAGAAGGCTTTCTGTGCCCACTCCCGTTTGGTTAAAGGCTTCAGGGACTAGCAGATTGAGGGGGTGGGAAGAAGGGCAGGGCTGGGACACAAGGTTGCTGGAGGGGCCAAAGCCCAATTGGGGTCACCAAGAACAGGGAGGTCTCACAGTTTATCGGGGACACACTCTAGCTCAGACTAAAGGGACACCCATGGTATCAAAGCTGCTGCTCCAGGGGCAGGGTGGAAATGGGTGGGACTGGCCCGGCAGGTACCGTACACACCCAGGACACAGGCCAGAGGCAGGACAGTCATTAGTCTCTCAGACACGCCCTGCCTCTGTGTGGTACTGATTATGTACTCCACTCGCCCGACGTGCTCCAAGGCCAGACAGCCAACAGGAAGGCAGAAATACACCAAAAAGAATTATTCAGTGGCTTCTGGGGGGAAAAATCATTAATGTGTTGGTTCCTTTCACCAAACCACAGCCTAAAAAAGTAACTCACAAGATCCCAGAGCAGAGACGGTGCAGCAGGCTGCGGCTCAGACTTTCCAGATGTGGATGGGAGCTTTGGCCAAGTGGCCACTCCAGAGAGAGGCAGCAGGGACAACATGGGACCTGACCATCGTCCCAAAGCAGGCTGCAGCCGCTCAGGGCCAACAAACGCATTCTTACTGTGGTCAATCTACAACTCATAAATGTGGCTGTGTTCTAAAACATCACTGGTTGATCCATTTTTAGGATCTTGTCCTAATGTTTACACAGAGGCAGTATTGTATATAATGGTTAGGTCCTCTGAAGATTCAATTTACTAGATCATGCTGTGACTGATTTCAATTCAGTACATCCTGGTTTCACTAATCCAACAGGGTAAACTTGGCAACACCTGACACTTTGGTGGGCAGAGGAGAAATGCGGAAGCCAAGATGAGACAGAGGGATGCAAGCTGTAAGCTAGATACTGACAAAGGAAGCCAGACGTTCAGTGTCTAACAGTGGAAGAAGTAAATGTGAACTCAGACCTGCTCAAGCTGAAAAATCCAGGCAGAGGAAGAATATGTACAAAGCATGCAGGAACAACGAAGTATGGCATATTCATCAACCTACCAGTATTTTATACACTGCTAGGGCATAAGGTATGTGGGAGAAAGGGAGAGGGGGGTGGAAGGAGTCTAGACAGGTGGTTAGGAACAGATCATAGTTCTGTGATCAGCCTTTTCAGAGAGACACTGTGTTACTCAGAGAATTGCAAGGCTGAGAGGAAACTAAAGCAGAAGAACTGGGCCAACAGATTGGAACACACAGAAAAGCTATGACTCAGTCAGCATGTAACAGCACGGGGCTTTTCTTAGGAACACCAGGAACCAGTCATTAGCAGAGTGAATTCCAATTCTATTCCCACACTAGGCGGGTGAGATCCCAATCTATTCTCTGTCCTTGTCAGAACTGGCTCCGGAACTGGGAATTGTTGGCACACAGTTACCCAAGCCTAGAACTGCTGACATAGGCCACCATTTATAGCTTGGCCTCCAGGTGAAACCACACTCAAACTTCCCACGTAGAACCCCAAGAATGTTTCCTCAGTAAAAAGCACCTGCAAAAGAAATAGAGACTTTCCCTCCCTGGGCCATATTAGGCTATATAAGCAACAACAGGAACCTGAAATTCTGAAGGAATAAAGGGAGGAGGCTACAGAAGAAACTCAGGGATCCCAGCCCTGATAGAGAAAAACTAGGATTTCCATAGTCAGAGGAAGGAAGAGAGAAAGTCCTAAGGCAAAGAAAAGTCTCTAACTGGAGAGCCATTGGCATGAATGAAACTTCCTCAAATTCAAAGTATGCTTGGAGAGATTAGCAATATCTGCTCATAGAACAGAGTGAGGGGTCTACAATGCCGAAGTTTAGATGAGTGTTTTGGGAAATATGGGATTAATTATGTTCTTTTGAAATATAACTATAGATTCTTCTAGGTCTAGAAGAGAGATTTTTAAAAAGAGATGAAGAAGGAGCATTGTATTTTGAGAGGAGGCGGGCATAGAGAGCATGAGGTAGCCCTAACAGTGATAGATGCTGCTGTCCCTAGGAAGCAGACGTCACCTCACAGCGACCACTACAGTCATAAACAGCAAGATCCTCAAGGTTAGGGGCCAGGCCTATTTGGCATCCACTGGATGCTTAATATCTAGGAGAGTGCCTGGCACATAGTGAGCATTTTATCAATATTTGTTGAATGAATAACAAGAGCTACTATTTACTGACTGCTTACTATGTGAGGCACTTTCCTAAGTGCCTTTTTTGAATTCACTATGTTGGTACTATTAGTGTCCTTATTTTGCAGAAAGAGCAAGTTATTTGTTCTAGGTCAGAGTTTCTCAATCTCTGCAATATTCACATATTGGACCACATTATTCTTTGTTGTGGGGAGCTTCTGTGTATATCACGTGATGTTTAGCAGCACCTATGTCCTCCAGGGGAACCTCATCCCTAATCATGGCAATCTAAAATGTCTCCAGACAATGCCAAACATTCCCTGGGGGACAAAACTGCCCGCAGGTTGAGAACCACTGATTAGGTTTTCCGCTGATAAGTGGTAGAACTAGGACTTGAGCCCAGGTAGTCTACTCCAGAGACTTTGCTCTTAACCTCTACACTACAATGGCCAGATGAGCGTATGACAGGTAGCACTTAGTTACTGCTTACTCTGAGCCAGGCACAATGCTGCATGCTTTCTATATAATCTCATCTGATTATCACCATAGCTGTAGATCTCAATAGCTACCTTTGAAACCAAACACTATAGAAGAATTCAAAGAAAGTTTTTTTTTTCTTAAGTTGATTCATATCTGCCAGATCCTTTTCCAAATACTTTTGCAGGACTCAGAACTACATTTGGTTTTCTGATTGCTAAGGCCTTGACTTTTCTATCCCATTTTTGGTAAAAGCAATGTACCTTACTGAATTAAAAAATAGCTTTAATTTCTACATTAAATCAATTCTGATTTTTATGTGGCATTAAAGACTTACACTGTGCCAGTTTTATTATAATACCCTAAAATCATCTTAAAGTAGAAGTACAAATCACCGCAGAATAGTTTCTAAAGATGTGAACTATGGCCTTTGTGAAACCTGCACGGGGGAATACTTGATTGTAATGTTGCCAACGCACTTCATGGAAGAATGGACTCTAATAACAACATCAGCAAACCACAATCCATAGAGTTTACCTTTCTCACTTTTAAAATTTATCTAGAAACTGAAGTCTAGGGGGTTTAATTTCAAATCCTACCTGTCTCTTAGTATTTAGAAGATGCATCATGAAAATATCCATTATTAAAGGTAATAAACCCCATTGAGAAATATGGTAACAAAATTTGGTACCATGGTGTTCCCCAGTGCACAAAAAGGTGTCTGAAATTATGTCAACAGAGGATGCTTTGAAAGGTGAGTAAGAATGTCAATATGAATTACTTAGGTAATGTACAAATTGTATCAGTCCCTTGCCACACAAATTACCTACATTTGAAATAATCATTTCTTAATAATTGTGTACATTCTAGAGTCAGTGTATACTACATTTTGATGCCAGTTCCACCATTTTCTAGTTTAAACAAGTTATTTAACCTCACTGGGCCCTGGTTACTTTGGTTCCCATCTGTAAAATGGGAACAATAATAATAGTACACAGGGTCATGGTCAGGACTAATATATATAAACCACCTTGAACAGTGCTTGAAACATAATAAATGCTGGATTAACATATCTCTCACACATGTATAGAAGCACACACACATTTTGATAATTTGTATTCAAATTGGTGTATTATTACAATGTGGATAAATAAATAGCCCAGCCCTCAATGCCAGATAACCAGACATGTCTACAGCTCTTCTAGCAGAACTAGAATACTGACATTTTTATTATATTATGAGTACAGAAAAGTCATGGGAAGTGTAGAACACTTCTTTAAGATAAATGGATATAAACAGTCATTTCAATATGCAGACCATCAGCTTTTAATAGCCACAACTGTAAGTGAGTTCATCAGCTAAGTGAGAATACATTGAACTACAACATTTTCTTCTGCTGGTCTAGAAGCCTAGCTTCAGCATCTGAGAAGGAGGAGGACCTGATAACTGCAAGATGGCAATTTACATGGTGTAATGAGGGGGTTTAATTTTGTGCAACTCCCACACCTCCCCACGCACGCTTCAATCTGTGCCACACGTGTGAATTTATATTACACCATTCCTGTTCTCATATGATCTTTCTAAAATTCTATCATTCCTGTATACCATCTGTGAAAGACTGTTATGTACCATTGTACTAATTATGCTTCTACAGAATATTTATGTGACCCCTGGTAACCTTGGCAACCGCAAACAAAAATTATAAAGAAAATTAAGGCATTATAGTCATTATCAGGAAAATCAGTCTATATTTATATCTTCATGCTGCTTAAAATAATGGCGATAAATAAAAACAAGACTATATTGGAAGAAACAAAAATGACCTGTATATACAAATGATATACAATAGAACACATTAAAAAAGAATTATTTGTAACAATGACCCAGATCAATGGTTTAAACGTCCATAAGATTTATCTTCATTAATATTAATTAAGAATATGAGCATTTGTGTATAAAGCCAGGAAAATTTTGCACTATCCTAAGAATAACAAAAATGCTTTCCAAAAAGGGCTCTCAGTTTTATGCAGAAATACTAATATGAAATGTGATGTCATTATCTAATTCCAATATTTTTTGTCTTTTAGAATTTTTTTTCTAATTTCTGAAACAACTTAGTGAAGTGTTCGCTTGAGGGCTTATCATTCCTTCAAGTTTGCCGTCAAGGCGATGATCATAAAGTTTTTGTAATGAGTCCACTGAAAAAGACCATAAGAATGCTGTTCTTCACACCCATGATAACACTATTTTCTGCCATCTGGGAACACAGCTTTGGATTGTTTTTCTATCAGTTGGGCTTAGTTACACTGCTTTGCCCAGGCTTTCTCAGTTCTTCCCATGACCAATGTCACAACTTGCCAGACACATGCCTCAGGTCAGGTTTTCATTCTGATTCTCAGAATTCATTGTTATCTAATTGTTACTACCCTTTCAACCTCATCCCGGGCCACACTCCCACATGTGTGCTGCATTCTACCTACACCAAACCACTCGCAAGCCTCCAAATGCATCAAGTTCTTGAACTCCCCATATTTTTGCAGATGCTGTGCTTTTGCCTGCAATGTCCTCCCTCATCTCATTGGCCTGTCAAACCTAAATGCTTTCCAAGTTCCAGCTCAGTCAAACACCTTGCTTGATTGAGGAGGCAGTCCTAAAGACCCCAACAAGTTGATAGAGTTGGTGATTTATTCCTCAGAGTGTCAGTATATTGAGAGCTGTCTCCACAAGTTTACTGTATTGCAAGTTATTTACTCGATTTCATGTCAATCTCTCTCACTATACTTTCTCACTTTCCCTTTCTAAAGGGCCACTATAACCAAAAAGTTAAATTCCACACTGGCTGAGAGGAGGTACGAAATGCATATGTGTTGCTTTGAAGTTTATTTGTACTTTCCCAAGCAAGGCTCTTTTTTCCTTTCAAAAAAAATTACAAAAAATTAGCCAGGCGTGGTGGTGGGCGCCTGTAGTGCCAGCTACTCGGGAGGCTGAGGCAGGAGAATGGTGAGAACCCGGGAGGCGGAGCTTGCAGTGAGCAGAGATGCGCCACTGCACTCCAGCCTGGGTGACAGAGTGAGACTCCGTCTCAAAAAAAAAAAAAAATGCCATAATATATGCTGTATTGATTGGTTCTTAACAAACCCAGAGTAAGCAAAGAAACATAGGCATTTCCTAACCACAGAAATTTCAACCATTTTTGGCTATATATCTATAGCTTAAAACAAATTGTACTATGAGTAAATCAAAAGTGCTACAGGACATGTTGCAATTCATTTTCTTTCTTTTTTTCCTAAGGTAGAAATAGGTCAAATACATGGAGAAGTGATGTCTTTTAAAATGCTGAAAATGTTTTCCTATGGTAGTTGTTTATGTGTGTAAATTTGAGGCGATAACAAGTAGTTTTGTAGAACACTGTGGCAGATAGACCCTTATATTTGGTATTTTTAATATTCTGGAAATAGTGTTCTTTGTTGCGTGGCATAATGACCTACTGAGGAAAACTATAATAATTTTATAAAAATTCAACAGTTTAAAACTCAGTAGACCAATGCACACCTTGTACACTCAGCAATATCTCAGAAACCTTTTAGTTAAAAGTACAACAGATAGAAAAGAACAGAAATTGGCAGGCTATGTAGTATGGCATTTCAAAATTGCTTCGACCTCCCTGATTATCAGAAGCAATTGAGCTTCTTTAAGTGTACCCCATGGTCCTTTTCACATGCCTTATTTCTAAATCACATAATCAACTTTCTATAGATTAAATCCTTAAATATCACATGCTTTCAAGAATCTAATTAACTGGCAATCCTATTTACATATTTCCTCACAAAGGGACAGCATAGGCTCCCTGTCCCAGACATAATGAATTAATGGCTATCAGACTTACCTTCCACTATATGAAACTATAAAGCTATGCAAGATATGGAAAGTATTTTTAGGCATTGGGAAACAATCACATAGCTATGATCCTTGAAAGAACTCTGGCTTTCTACCTAGGGACACTTTTCAAACTAGAAGCCACAGAGAAGCAGAAGAAAAATGTGTAGACGAAGAGCTCTAGGAATCTTGCATAGGGTTCCCCAAGAACTCTATAAATTTCTCAAATGTGGCCAATGGCTAAGGTGTATATGTGTAGTGCAAGACTCTACTTGACTGGCAGTAAACATCTCCTGGGCTATAAGCTGAACAGAGATTCCAGGGCTCACACAGTGCTGGGAGACACTGGATTACGACCATCCAGAGTGGAGCAACCTCTCTGAACACCCAGAGAATTCACTCCCAGAAAGATCATGCCTTAGGAGTGGAGTTGCTCTAGCTCCTCTAGCCACCTTAACACATCCTAAACCAAGCCTGAAGAGAATAAGGATAATCTTCCAGTAAAATGGCTGCCTGACAGAAAATAAAAAAGAAAAAGAAAACAGTATTCTTCAAAGGAAGATAACAAAATTAAATAGAATGCAAAGGGCTTACAATAGCCAAAACAACTTTGAAAGTGATTAATGAAAGGAAAGAAGAAAGCAAGTAAGGAGGGAAGGGAGGGAGGGAGGGAGGGAGGGAGGGAGGAAGGAAGGAAGGAAGGAAGGAAGGAAAGGGAAAGAAGGAAGAGAAGAAAGGGAAAGGAAGAAGGAAGTAAGGGAAGTTGAAGGCCTTACACTACCTGATTTCAAGAATTATTATAAGTTCATAATAACCAGGATAGTGTGGTATTGGAATAGCTTAGAGAGTCTAGGAACAGAGACATATTTACGTGTTCAATAGATTTTGACAAACTACCAAATAAATTCAATGGGGAAAGGACATTGTTTTCAATAAACGATACTGGAACAACTGGATATACATATAGAAAAAAATCATCCTTGGATTTCATCTCATACCACAAAAACAAAAATCAATTCAAAATGTATTATAAATCTCAATATAAAAGGTAGAATTGAAAAACTTCTAGAAGAAAGCACAGGAGAATATCTCTGAGAACTTGGTATAGCCAAAGATTTGTTAGAGCACAGAAAGAAGCAGCTACAAAATTAAAAATAGATAAACTGTATTTCATCAAAATGGAAAACTTCTCTTCATCAAAAGACTTCATTAAGAAAATAAGTGTTCTGGGTTAAACTGTGTCCCCCCAAAAATTCATGCCCACTGGAACTTCAGAATGTGACCTTATTTGCAATTAACAAGATGAGATCATACTGGATTAGGGTGGGCCCTAAATTCAATGACTTTTTTTTTCAAGAAGGCCATATGAACAAACAGACACACAGAGACAGACACGCACACAGAGGGAAGAGGCCCACGTGCAGATGGAGGCAAGAATTGAGATGATGCAGTTATAAACCAAGGAGTGCCAAGAATTACCAGGAGCCAGCAGAAGCTATGAAGAGGCAAGAAAGGACTCCTCAGAGGAAGGCTTGCAAACACCTTGATTTCATACTTCTGGCCTTGCGTGAGAGAATAAATTTCTGTTGTTTTACGCTACTAAGTGTGTGGTAATTTGTTACAGCAGCCCTAGGAAACCAAAACTTCTGTTCATCAAAAGACTTCACTCAGAAAACAAATAGCCAAGCTACATATGACAGAAAATATTTTATTTGGGGAAGGGGAGAGGTAACTTGTAACTAGAATATGAAAAAAAAACAACCCTCCTAAAGCTCAACAATTAAAAAAAAACTAATTAGAAAGTAGAATAAATAATTAAACAGAAACTTCACAAAGGAATCTATTGGAATGGCAAATAAATACATGAAAAAGTACTTAACATTATTTATCATCAGAGAAATGCAAATTAAAGCCAGAGGAGATACCACTATACACTGGTTAGAATGACAAAATTAAAGAATCAATTGCAAGGGAAAATGTGGAACAACTGGAACTTTGAGAAATTGCTGGTAGGATTATAAAATGGTAAAACTTAGGAAAACAGTGAGTAATTTCTTATTTAACTAAATGTGCATCTACCGTATAAGCCTGCTATTCTACTTCTAGGTATTTACCAAGAAAAATGAAAGCATACGTTCAGAAAAGACTTGTTCTGTGCTGCTGTAACAAAATATCTGAGACTGAATAATTTATAAAAGACTGAAATTTGTTTTCTCATAGTTCTGGAGTCTGGGAAGTTCAAGATTAAGGTACCAGCAGGTTTGGCTGTCTGGTGAGAGCTGCTTTCTGCTTCAAAGATGAAGCCTTGGCCTGGCGTGGTGGCTCATACCTTTACTCCCAGCACTTTGGGAGGCCAAGACAGGCAGATTGCTTATGCCCAGGAGTTTGAGACCAGCCTGGGCAACGTGGTGAAACCCTGGCTCTATGAAAAACACAAAAATTAGCTGGGTGTGGTGGCTCACGCTTGTGGTCCCAGCTACTTGGGAGGCTGAGGTGAGAGGATCACTTGAGCCTGGGAAGCAGAGGTTGCAATCAGCCATGATTGTGTCACTGCACTCCAGCCTGGGTGACAGAGTGAGACCCTGTCTCAAAAAAACAAAAAACAAAGACAGCACCTTGTTGCTGCAGCCTCTGGAGGGATGGAATGCTGTGACTTCGTGTGGCAAAAGGTGAAAGGGCAAAAGAGTAGAATGCTGCATGAAGCCTATTTTATAAGAGTCTTAATCCCATTCACAAGGGAGGAACCCTTACAGCCTAAACATCTCTGAAAGATTCCATCTCTTAATATTACCACATTGGTGGGAACTGAATTTTGGAGAGGACACATTCAAACAATAGCAAATTGGAAACACTTATATGTCTATCAACAAAAGAAGAGAAAAAACAAGTTGGGATATATTTATACAATGACTTATTACTTAACAATAAAAAGGGACAAACTTCAGATGTATAACAACATGGATGAATCTCAAAAACATTACGGAGAACAAAGGAATCTAGATACAAAAGAACTACCTACTCTCTGATGCCATTTAGACAAAGCACTACAACATAGAAAACTAAGCAATTGTAAAAATCAGCCTCCTCAAAGGTGGGGGATGGGGAAGGAGGAGTGGCAGGGGTCACCTGGAAAGATGCACAAACATGCTCGAATTTTTTTTACATGAGAAATGTTGGAGTACCAGTGAAGAGATATGGCATATACAGGTTTGAGCTATGTGCTTAGTGTGTGTGCATTTCACTGTATATAAATTAGAACTCAAAGAAATGTTAACAGATGAGCACAAATATAAGTACATAAAATTTTAAAATCCAGTTCAAAATCCTAAATAAATCACTAATTTAGTAGGAAGTAGTCATTTCTGGAGATCTGATCACAATAAACCTCCATCTTTCTGTTTTCCAGTTAGTGAAGGATAATACCCTGGAAGAGTATTATCCTTCCTGTGCACAATTAATATAAAAGGAATCTAATTTTTTAAAATTATAATTAATAATCATTCTATTATCTCAATTCCAGAAAGTTGCCACATACTTCCAGCCTATCCCTTGCTGAAATTTTTTACATACCCTTTTAATCCTTAATATTTTCCATTCCAAAATGGAAATGAGAGTCCCAAAATTCCAATATAGTTTCCTCAATCTAGGGTAAGCTTTCCTTCTTTATAAACTAGAAAAATTCAAAGTATTTGACCACTTGTAACTTTAGAAATTGTCATTAAGTAATACAGACTCCAAATTTTATTCTAGAAACTCTAGCCTTCCTATTATATTGTTATACATGTCAAACAAGACTTTCCCCATCATAAATGAGCATATGTATAAAAAGATAGTGCCCATTAACTGAGTATAGCCTTTGCTAATCAAGTATTATAATTCCTGACTTAAAGTTCACCAAGCACATGGAAGGGGACAGGAGTGGTGAACAGCATTTAGAACTGTGCTGTTCAACACAGTACAGTATAGCGCATAGCGTACAGTGGCTAGATCAATCCACTAGTCACATAAAGGCTAAAGTATCAAAATTAAATAAAATTCTAAAATTCAGTTCTCCATTCACATTAGCCACATTTCAAGTGCTCAACAGCCACACAGTTAGTGGCTACCATATTGGACTGGATGTTTCCATGACACTATTCTGTTGGACAGCTTTGATTACAGAGAAGCTGGGGTGAAAGGCAGTCCTAAGGTAAAAATCCTCATTTTAAGTTCAATGGAAACTGAATTTCTGAAGTGAAGGAAATGACCCAAAGCTAACAATTAAGATTTGGAGCTTTGTGAACCAGAGATTTTTCATAAACACATGCACATACACACACACAGTACTAAGGCAAAAACCAGAGGTCAGTCAGTTTTATTATTATATCTACTCTCAGGTCCCATGAGAGTTATCCTGAAGAGCCTGAAGCAGCAAAATTCAATTTGCCTCCACTTCCAGGGAAAGTCTTTGAGCCAAGGTGTACATTTTATTGGACTGCCTCGTCTCTATTCATGTCAAAGGTTTAATCCTGAAGGCTTTCAGAATTCAAGACTTTAGATTAGAAAATGGCCTTTACTCCACACTATGGCAGTGTTCATTCTGGACTTATGAAAATGGTAATATAATAAAAATGGACTTGGAACATTTACACCAGGAGCACTAATAACCATATGGACTAATGATTGGAGTACATCCCTTGAAGTTACTGACTTGGCCATGCACATGGTTTAAGGCCATTTAAGAGACAACTTATAGGCCAGATGTCTGTGAAAATGTTCACATAGCATCTGTGGTTCATTACGCAAGTATATATTTAGAGATTATTGACGCCCAAAGACCACAAAAGTTTCTTTGGCGCCATCGTAGTTAATGATGCACTTACAATACGGAAAAATTCCAGCATTGCCAGACAGTCTATGGTGTCAGCATCAACACGGATGCTCTGTTTTTATGAAGATTCTTGACTCTGCAGAGGGGAATGGCTTCTTTAGTGCCACTGTGGTCAAACCCTGCTAAGAGAGTCCTCCATTTATGGATCACTAGCAATATTGATCAGCATGGCTCCTCTGGAACCATTATCATTTGTCATGTCAATAATGTTGCTACTGCACCCTATTGCATTTTAAGTGGCTGCAGTAGTGGAGTAGCTCAGGTTCTAGGTGAAAAACTTCCAATTTTTCTTCCAAATTCTCCCCTTTCAGACAATATGCAAAAGTATTATGATATTCCATTGTAAGCAACTGAACCCATTAAGATGATCAATTCAAAATAAATCCTAAAACATATTTTTTCTAGTTTTTTCCCATGCCAATAGCATATGTGGTTTGTTATGCAAGTGTACATATTTGTACTTGCCAATTTATTAAGTTGTCCAAATGATCTTTCAATTTCCATTTGAGCTCTCTATGTATGACACATACAAATGTTATTTGGTTTATTTTAAGTTATACAACCTTCCAAAATTAAAAACAACCCATCCATATACTGTGGCATTCTGAGATTTCATAAACAATAATGTTCCGAAGCCAGTGTCAGCCACAGGACTTCTGAAAGTGGCTTTTTAAGCTCACTTGTGGGAGTGTTACAGAGAGCAGCTGATTAATGCCTGGCAAAGTTTTCTCCCATACTATGCAATGCCTGATACCAGAACTCAGAGTATTACATAACATTCTATGCTTCCAGTAGCTCCAAGGCTGACAGGCCAGGACAGAAAAAGGACCACAGTAATGGGCAAGGGACTCATTATTACCATGGGCAGAGCAGCAACTCACCCCATGCCAACCTCACCAGTGAAGTAAGGAAGCAAACAGGATTAAAAGTAGAATATTTGAACCCTCATTCTCGTGAAGTAAGGGTATTAGATTATTATCTGTCTTATGTGTGTGCTTTACTTCTATTAATCCTATCTTCGAAACCAATCTGTACATTCCTTAAGTATTATAATCATATATCCTATTAATATTTATTGTTCAACTCTGCTGAGACTAATTCAGTAGATTTAACACAGTGGACTTGTTTCTATTTTCTTATGTGTAACAGGGATAATATTTTATAAATTATTAATGTGCCTTTCTAAATGCATTTACCTTAGCTAGCCTAAGCAGTCTTCTGCCTGAAAGATTTTGGCTAAGTACAGAAGAAATGGGGGAAAAAAAAAAAAGCCCTGTACTCCTTCCACAATGACACCAAGGGAGCAGAAAAGAGAAGCGAGAAGTTAAAAAAAAAATTTTTTTAACCCACTCCATGCAAGACTGGAAAGGGTTGTGAAGAAAATAAGCAAAGAGAAGAGATTTTTTTTCCTCTCTTGGGGTTTTGGCCTGGAGAGAGGGAGCTGTATTAAATAAGTATCAAAGAGAGTAGAGAACTTTGGGAGACTGCAGCAGGTGGATCACTTGAGGCCGGGAGTTCAAGACCATCCTGGCCAACGTGGCAAAACCCCATCTCTACTAAAAACACAAAAATTAGCTGGGTGTGGTGTTGCATGCCTGTCATCCCAAGTACTCGGGAGGCTGAGGTTCAAGAATCACTTGAACCTGGGAGTCGGAGGTTGTAGTGAGCCAAGATCGCACCACTGCATCCGGTCTGGGCGACAGAGTGAAACTCTGTCTCAAAAAAAAAAAAAAAAAAAGCAGAAAAAGACTCCTGCCCACTTCCTGTTGACTCAGGAAGATGATGGCTGTGGGGGCTGCAGTGTATAAACTTAGGGCATAGCCACATCAAAGTAAACACTGAAGTGCAGCAGTGTTAAGGCTAAGGAGAGGGGATGTCCTGAAATTTACCTGTCCCAATGTTTGGCTGGGGACCTTGCCAGAAAGGACACTGGAGAAGTGGTGAAGTGACTTTATAGAAAGCGATGCAGAGGACCAACCTCCCAGGCTAGGCTCAAATATGAGTTAGCACCAGACTCCCCAGGGTCTATAGCACCAATGGGAGCCAAGATAAGGCAGTCAGCCAGGAGATGCCACTGGGCTCTGATGGAGCTAACAAAAATCCAGTGAACAAGTGACAGCAACCATAGACTTCAACTACAAGTGCCAGCAGAACACACAGCAACAGGTGGGCAAAGGATATCAACCCCCAGAGCAACACACAGACAAACACAGGACAAGACCCTCTTCTTCCCCACCCCCATCCCACCTGGACAGAAGCCAGAGAATACTCCTCCCAAAGATCTCAAGTCTTTCTTTTAGTTATGAGGTCACAAAAACCATACCTCTCTCCTCATGAACTGTCATCACTTTATAAAAGAGAGAGAGAGAGAAGGGGCAGGCTATTTGAGAAACCGGGCTTTTTAATCAATAGACTGATCACTACTTCCCATCTAAAAAGAGCTCATGCTTTAAGCAGTGGTCACAGGACCAAAAAAATCACATATTAAAAATGTGTTACAATTCTTTAAGGCAAGGGTCACAAGCCAGTAACCCCCAAGTGGCCCACGCATCTACAGAAATGTAAATTTGAATTTGAATAGCTCTAAGTGACACCTTTCCTTCCCACTCACCCACTGACCTCCGTACCCCTCATAATCTCATATCTGGTTCAGTGAACTCATTTACATTACTTGCCTGGCCCATGTAAGCAAAACGATGTTGTGACAGGCTGCTTTAAAATTTTAAGATTATTTAGGTCTGTTTCTTTCTGTTGAATTTACACATTGGGAAACAGGAACTCACAAATTTTAAAAGGTTTTTAAAATTAGATGCATGTAGGATTTCTTGAACAAGACACAAAATATTGAAACCACAAAACAAAAAATAATGATAACTTGAACTCCATTAAAAATAAATATTCCTGCTCATCAAAGAAATCCATGAAGAAAATAGACAAGCCACAAACTGGGAGAAAATATCCACAAAATAAATATCTAACAAAGGGCATATATTCATAATAAATGAAAAAATCCTACAAACCAAAAATAAAAAGACGCAAATCTCATTTTTAGAACAACTAAATGGACAGTTCACAAACAGAAAATATATAATGATCAGTGAATACATCATGAGATATCAGGGAAATACAAATTAAGTCCAGAATGAAATATCTCTTCATACCCATGAAAATGGATCAAATCAAAAAGACTGCAAGAAACACTGAGAACTCTCATACATTTCTGTATGAGTATTGAACAGTACAAAATGGTACAATCACTTAGGTGAACTGTTTGGAAGTTTCTTAAAAAGTTAAATATACATCAACCCCAAATTTCCTCTCACAGACATTTATCCAAAAGGAATAAAAGTAAATGTCCAAAAGAAACTTTTAGAGAATATTTAAGGCAGCTTTATTCATAATAGCCAAAGACTAGAAAAAACCCAGGTGTTTATCAGCAGGAAAACTGATCATCAAATTGTGGTATATTCATACAGTGAAATAATACTCAGCAACAAAAGGGAATGCATTACTGATACATACAACATAAATAAATTTAAAGATGTTAACTTAAGTGAAAAAAGCCAGGCACGAAAGCATATTGCTTGATTCCATTTGTATAAAATCCAAATATAGCAAAACTAGTCTATTTTGTGAAAAAACAGAGAGTAATTGTGTGGGAGAGGTGGGAACTGACTACAAAGGGGCACATGGAACTTTCCCTGGGAATGGTAATATGCTAAATCTTGTTTTGGGTGGCGGTTATCTGATTGTATACAATTATCTAAACTCATCAAACTAAGCACTCAAGATTTGTGCATTTAATTGCATGTTAATTATACCTCAGTGAAAGTAGATATAAATACAGAGTAGACAGGTATAACTTCATAGGGATAGTGATAATTTTGAGGGACATAACTTCTAATTTAGTAGTCCTAAAAAAGAGTTTTTTAATTATTATTTTTTCATAATTAATTATACAAGTAATGCAAATTTATAAAAAATTCCAGCAATACAAAAATGATTTAAGTAGAAAAGGAAGTCTCTGTGTAAATGAGATAGTGTTAGAGATAGAGTGACAAGGATATCTATTCCATTCACTTATTAGTAATTTTTCTTTTAAAAGAATCAGGAGAGCCATTTAAAAAATATTTTTATTTGCTCTAAAACTATAATATATTAGTGGTTTGTTAACAAGTTGTTATTTTTAAATTGTTATAATTTAATTTTTGAAGATTACAGTTAATTAGAGTTTATCTTTCATTTATCAAACAAGACATCAATGCAAAACAGTAATTCTTTTTACGTAAAAAGTTAACATCAGAAACATATACTAAAACAGTTATGTAGGGCTCATTGTATAAAGTAAGTTTATGAAACTAAAGCACCTCAGAGTCATTGCAAAATCTGCCAAACTGAAATACAGAAAAATAAAACCCAGCAACAAAACAAATAATTTGAATAAATAGGCAATACCATTAAAGCCCTTGCAATACCATTAAATGGAATCTGCTCCCAAAGGGACTGCATAAACCCTTGGCTACGGTGATAATATAGATGCCAACGTTAAAGAGAACAGCCAAAGATATCAGGAAGTATGAAGTGCAATTTAGGAGGAGAGTGGTGGTTCCCGGTGAAAGAATTAGAAGAAACAGACAAATTTTGCTCTTGGGACTAATTAGGAAGATGTGGGAGTCCAAGATTCTCTTACACATAGTATACTTAAAATATCTATATTATATGTACATACCTAAATAACTATGAATGAAACTAGGCTAGAGTGCTATACATTTTATATTAACCAAGTAATTCAACACTAACCTTTTTGTTCGAAGAATCAACAAGAGAACTCTAAATAGTTATTGCTTTATAATAGAAACACCTGAATCCATCTGGTCAACACACTACTATACTGGAAACCGTAATGACATCTGCTTGGGTTAGTCTTCCAAACTCACCCACCCACTGCCACCCCCTACCATAAATCAAGAGGAATAATGAATTCATATCTATAAATAAATATTAATGGTTAAACTTCAGGAAGAATTTGCTACAGAATTTAACAGTCATTTCTATGCATTTCCTTTCAGAATAATGAAATATTAAATGTTCTAAAACCTCAGACAAGCCGAAATTTGGACTCTTTGTTTATGATTGCATGCCAATAACAAAATATGCACAAATAAAAAATAGAATGATATAAATGAAGTCAAGTATGATCTTGTTTCAATCCTTTTTAGCATCTTGCTTATGACTTTGCTGTCATTTTTACTACCAGTAATTTTTTTAATTTACAGCTATAGCTAAAGATAGAATTAAACTACAGCTCTAAACATAAGAGTGCTTTCAAAACCAAAATGCAAAAAATGCTTCACCAGTCTATCTGGAGGAGGGAATAGTAGCCAACTAACATTTATAAACCCCATTCCTCCTACAGAGGGATGATGTGCCATGTGCAAAATGGCCTATTTCAGTTTCCAAGGTTGGCAACAATCTGTACCAGCGAGACCAAGTTCCAGAGCCAGCAGTGCCCAGGTCTTTTCACACATCACATACTGACAGCTGAATCTGTTTTGTGGAGTCTTATGCCATATCTTGTTCTTGCTCAAAACCTACAATGCCATAAGAACAGATTTTGCCCTTCAAAAGCATTTGATCTTTTATTTTTAAGTACATTTGGTTCTAACTTCTCTAATTAAAAGCAAGTATCTCTGCAAAAAAAACACAAAAATGACATTTAGTTCACCTTCTATTGTTCCCTCTTGTGTTTTTATAGATTTATTTTGAATGAGTTCTCTCCATTTAATCCACTAAAATATAAATGCATTCACCGTCAATATCAACAGTGGATTTGATTTACTCTTTTTCTTTGAATGAAGAGCCTATTGCCTGAAATTCCGTATCTCAATTTAATTATCTGAAGAATGTATTTCTACAGATTCGTATCTTAACATACACTGCTGGAAAAAAACGTTAACAAATTAGATTTTCCTTACCTACTTCTTCTATCAAGACAGTGTGGAAGAGAAAATTAATCCTTTCCTACAATATTTTCCAGTAGCACATATTTGTCATGTTGTTATATAACTTTAGAAAGTCTAAAATGAGGTAGCTCAGCATTTGCACCTCTATTCTGTGTTTTTCCCCTGAGAGAAAAGCTTTGTTACACACAGATGGGAACAGTTTAAACATTTCCTCTCTTTTCTTCATGAGGCAGCTAAGATAGTGTTCATTTAAAACCCATTTTTGCTTTTCAGATGCCTGTGTAATTAACATCAGTCCGGAAAAGTTTTAGAAATAAGCCTGCAAGTTTCCACAAGCTAACTGGCATTTTCCCAACTTCACCCTCTGACTTTACTAATTTGCTGACCAAAATAACAAAAAGTAATCATCCATTAAATAGGTGGGTTCTCCCCACTCGACAGTTTCCTACCTGGTCAATGATTCAGAGTGAATGCTCATTTTTTTCCATTAGTCTTTGAAACGTGTTCTAATTTGAAAGTATGTTATCAAAGAACAATTTAAATTGCACAGTTTTCCTGGAAATGCAACCCAATTATTAAAAATTGAACCCACAGCAGCAAAGGGATGAAAATGTACTATGAGATGCTTTATTGTAGAGAGGCACCTGTGATAAGGATAATGAAATTTTTGTAGCAACTTTTAAAAAATTGACCTCTACATCAGAGGCTTAGTGTCTTCAAGGTGAGTGGCAATAAATATACATTTACTCTGCCTTCTTTTCTTTCCCTTTAGAGGCCTCATTTCTTGTGAATTCCCATGCTCCAAATCAAGTTCTTATCCAATCAAGTTCTTATATCCACTGCATTTCAACTTCAAATATGTCTTCATTTTAACCCATAACATAATAGTCTTATAAAAATGTATAACTTAAAAGTGTCTCATATCTTCAGGATTATGGTTTATCATAGAAATTAATAATAAACTTCAGAAAGATTTCAGTGAAGACAATCCAGATTTGAGTTAGGAATTTTAAAAGTCCAATTTCTGACCTTTGGATTTTAAGTTTAAGGAAATTGGTAAAGTTGTTTCTACGCATTTTCCTTCAAAATAATAGTGAAACATTAAGTGTATTAAGATCCCAGGCAAACCCAAGTCTGAATTCTTCAGAGTCAAATTTGGACTGAACAATTCCTCCTTTGAGACATTTTAAACATTTCTCCCCTTTATTTGGGATATGATATTTCTTCTCCTAGAGTGAAAAAATCCCTGTTTTCATTTGAAAGGCAAAAACATAAAGCCTAGAGTCATAGTGCTTTCCTCAGTTGGTTGAATTAAACGATCTATTAGGTATCCTACATAAAAATTCAATCTGAACATCAGGGAATAGAAAGTATTAACAAAAGCAATAACACTAATACTTACATTACAACAGAACTTTTGAAAATCAGTCTCAGAAGGAAAAACAAACATATGAATGATAGTGTCATAAAATAAGCTGCCTCTCTGGAGTACTCATATACTTTAAATAAATCTATTTTTATAGTATAATTAGCAATCTGATGACATGTGAGAAGAATACATCAGTGAAGGACATGTCCTCCTCCAAACAAAGTCAACAGGCTCTCAGAAAACATCCAGGTTCAACGTTCAGTTACTAGGAGAATTGCATCTCATTGGTAGCCTAAAGGAAACATTTTTATATGCCTTTCTTAACAATCCATCAGTCTCCAGGAAGAACTCTGCTCAGTTACAAGTATGTGTCAACAAACGCAATTCATAGTAAAGATATCCAGCTACTAATTACCACTGGAAATTTAAATAAGTTCTAAAAATATAGGTTACGTTCTGCTCTGAAATACTTAACCTATTTGGCATTTTTTCTGGGACACTTAATGGTCCATCAGTACAATGTGTTAGACTGTACAGATATAGAATTAGACACAATGCTTGCCTAGGGGATTCTCAATTTAAACAGACAAGCAAAATAGATTAAGCCCTAAAACACCAGTGTATGGAAGAAATAAAGTAGATCACTACTATTAAGAATACATATTTATAAAACAGATACACAATGCACAGCACAGGAGTAAAGGGCAGGATATCTCTCAGTAGCAAAGAAAGCATTAGAACAATCCAAGATGCTCTTTAGAAGGGAACTGTTTTGAACATAGTGTTAAAGATTGTCAGAGAGATGAAAAAGAGGATGTTACGGACATCAGAGGTTACAAGAAAAAGAAAAGTTAACTAAAAGGAAGGACGAAATTTACTTCTGGCTG
This sequence comes from Pan troglodytes, assembly GCF_028858775.2. Classification (NCBI taxonomy): domain Eukaryota; kingdom Metazoa; phylum Chordata; class Mammalia; order Primates; family Hominidae; genus Pan; species Pan troglodytes. Next base: position 51,007,111 of record NC_072408.2, on the reverse strand, counting down.
AATGCAAGTGACTTCAGAAATCGTTTAATCTAACTCCCATCTACACATCATTGAAACATTTTTGCTAAAATACAGTTATCTAATCTCCACTTAAGTATTATTAGAGACATGTTTATTGGATGGATGGATGGATGGATGGATGGATGGATGGATGGAGGGATGGGTGGATGGATGGGTGGGTGGGTGGGTGGATGGATGGATGGATGGATGGATGGATGGATGGATGGGTGGATGGGTGGATGGATGACTGGATAGATGGACAGATAGAAGGATAGCTATTCCAAAAAAAAAAGTTACTTAAATGTTGGAACTTTGTTGAAAGCATTTATCTTAAAATGACTATTCCCAACTTTTTTCAGAGACCTAGTTTTGCCGTTTACACCAGTGTTGTCCAATAGAAGTATAAGAGCCATAAAGATGAGTCACATAAGCAATTTTACATTCCTAGTAGCCACCTTAAAAAAGTAAAAAGAAACAAGTGATTTTAATTTGAATAATATATTTCTTTAACCCACTATCCAAAATATTATTCCAACATATAATCAACATAAAAATATTAATGAGATTTTATATTTTATACTAAGTCTTCAGAACCTAGTATGTATTTCTACACTTATATCACTCCTCAATTTGTATTAAGCACATTTCAACTATTCAACAGCAATTGGTAGTTAGTGGCTACTGTATTGGAGAGCTCAGTTTGAGACAATGGTTCACAAGCTTGGCTAAACATCAGAATCACAGGAAACTTCTTAAAAATATAGATTCCTGGGATTCATCCCCAGAAATTTAGATTTACTAAGTTTAGGAAGGCCAGGGAATCTTTTTAACAAGGCATTCAATAAACCACTGATCATCAAGCTGACATCTGGGAATTATTGCTCTAGAACAACACAAAATCAGTCTAAGTCTTTCTATACATGACTGTCCTTCCAAAATCTTAGAGAAATTGTCACACTGCCACTGTATTTTATTCTACAGGCTAAAAATTCTAAGGTCTTTCAATCATCCCTCATCTGGCATAGTTTCCAAACCTTTCAACTCCCTGGTTGCTGTACCCTGGATGCACTCCAGTTTGTCTGGCTTATTTGCAATAATGGAGAAGTACCATAGCATAAATAATCCAACTTAATCTTTATCTGCCTTGGAAATGTTTCTCAGGACTGTCATATGAATATGAGTGTCTCTGCTAAATGTTGAATTCGCAATACTTCAAACTAAAAATTTAAACTCTCATCATCAAGAAGCATTCAGGATGTCCAGGTTCTTCAAAATGCTGTTATTTCCTCTGTGGCACACTTCATCATAGGCTGGAGAAGGACCCTCTCAGGATAATTTGGAGTTATTCAAAGTTAAACAGAACTACCATTTTTTCCATGCCTCTCCACCCTCTTACCTTTCCTTATGACTAGAGAAGAAAGCAGGTATTTTGATTTTTAGAAAGAGCTCTTCAGCTTTCATTAAAGTTACATAAATACAAAACATAAAGTCACAAAAGTAATCATATTTGTCATGAACAAATGGGCTCAATTCAGTGCCACAAGTATTCACTTAGCAAGGGCTTACTAAGCACATTATGTGTGCAACCATGGTAGGCCAGGAGGCTACAAGAAGAAACAATGCAGAGACTCAAGCCCCAATGAGATCACAATCTAGTCAAGAAGTCAAGCATATTAATCTAACAAATATATAGAGATGCTCCCCAACTTCTAAAACATTGGTACAACAAGGCAGATTAAATTCCTTCCTCTCCTATGCTAGACATTTGGGATTCATATCAGTAAATTAAGCATTCAAAAATCCCTGCCCGCATGCAGTTTACTTTTTAGCAGCAGAGACAAACAATAAACAATTCCAATGATAAGTAAATGAATTACACAGTATGGTAAATAATAAGTGTTAGGGAAACTAACAGATCAGAGTAAGGAGTATCAAGAATATTTGGGAGGTAAAAGACAAGTTGAAATTTTACTCTGTGATCATTAGAGGCCTCATTAAAAACTTGTTATTTGAGAAAAACGTTTGAAAGAAGTAAGGCGGAAAACATGCAGCTGTCTGGGGGAAGAGCATTCCAGGGCACAGTGGACAGCCAGTGCAAAAGCCCTGCAGCAGGAGAGTACCTGCCTGGCATGTTTGAGAAACAAGGATGCCACTGGAGTTAAAGCAAAATAAGCAAGAAAGAGAGAAGCAGATGAGGTCAGAAAAGTAAAAGGGTGGGAGTGGGAGTGTGCACGTAAGACTTTATAGGGCATAATAAGAACTCTGTCTTTTATTTTGAGTGAAACGAAGAACCACTGAAAGCTTGGAGCAAAGCAGTGACATGATATGTATTACATTTTAAAAGGATCACTCTGGCAACTATGTGAAGGACAGACTGCAGAGAAGCAAGAGTGTAAGCAGGTAGATTACTTAGGAGGCTACTGCAGTAATCCAAGTGAAAGAGGGTGGTAGCTTGGACCAAAGAGGTACAGGGAGGAAAGGAGAAGTGATCAGATTACTTTACACAAAAAAATTATAATACAGTGTGGTGGGTATTGTATCAGAGGATACTAAGAGAGCACATAAAAAGTAACAAACAATAATTCCACCAAAGGAAGAATTTGTAGCCAAAGTGACAACCTACCTGAATCCTGAATGATATGTAAGAGTTCACCAGGAAAAGGAACCAGGAAGAATGGCAAAGAAGGAGGCCAGCACAGAGTTGCTGGGGGCCAAGAGAAATAGATGGAAATGGTGTTTTCCCTAGAGAACCTACATTCTCATTAAAAGACAGTAAATCATGTAACGACTACAGTTACAGGTGCTACTGGAATCAAAATCAGCACAAGGACTTTAGATTGTAGAAATAAGTAGTAATGCAAGAATGATAATCAAGAAACAATACCAAAGAAGTAAAAGGAAATGTAGGGAAAAATAAACCCACTTCACAAAGATCCACTTCACAGGAGATCCGTCAACATTCCACCGGCCCCTGAAACACTATTCAAGGTTCCCTGAAATCTTATCCTCCATCACCAGCTCCCACCAACAGATCAAATCAATACCAAGGAACGCCAAGGTTATCCAGACAGAGCCAGGTAAAACAATTGTGTCATTTGTTTTTCAGAACTTCTAAAACTTATCCCCACAATATAGAACTCAAAACCTAAGCTTTAATTGTGCTTGTAAAGTAATTATGTTGGGGTTGCTGTAGAGAGGAGCTATGCCCTGAATCTTCCTTTACTGGTTTTCTCAATGCTCCCCAACTTCTAAAACATTGGTACAACAAGGCAGATTAAATTCCTTCCTTTCCTAATCTGCCATTTATCCTCATCCCTTTCTACCCAAATCCATATATCCTTTACTCCCCATTAAGAACTAAAAACAGCAAAAGTAGAACAGAAGATGCTTTAGGGGCAGTTTCCCCCCATGCCCAGATGACCTTCACCTGTCCTCCCTTTAGCACATGAAAGTCATCTGACTTTAGCTCCTACACAAAATCTAGCATTTCCACCTGAAAGCCCCTCAAAAGTCCAAGGGAGCATGATCCTCTGATAAGTTAATTCCAAAATAAAAATAATAATTAAGATTTAGTGAATGTTTAGTAAATGTCAGGCATAGTTTTGTTCCTATGATGCACACATTGACCCTAAGAAGTAGTACTATTACTATGCCAATTGAGGCAGAAATAAGTAACATGATCAAGTTCATACAACTAGTAAAGGAGCCAAGACTAGAGATGAAGATGTCTAGCTCCCAGGCCGTGCTCCTAAATGCTACTGCACATCAATATGAACTCAGAATTACCTCCATCATTCCTTCCCTTTGTCTGGAATACAATGTGACCTTTCAGAGCAGTGATTTTTCAGACTTCATTCCATATATTTCCTTTGTAGGGAGAGACACATGGTTGCCTGGGTTACTCACCCTTTCCCAAGAATGAAGACTATTAGCAGAGGCATCATCAAAAACAGTTCAGGGAATATGTGCCCAAGTGCCCAGTTCCTGACAGCTGGCCACATGAAAGAAGGAGAAGCTATGCTATACTTTTTTCTTCCCCAACAGCTCCTTCACTAATCCTTATTAATTACAAGGATCAATATCCAAGTCTCTACAAATATGAGTTTATATGGTGAAGCAAAAGTCACCACAACAAAAGTATTCACCAATAAGTTGTTTGCTTAGAAAATGTTTCCATCTAAGACTAATGTCTATCCCGGCAATGTCAATTAGAAACTGAAATCTAGCAAAAGATGAAAAAATTCATGAAGTCAATAAAAGCAATGTAAGCAAGTGCTCAAATGACACAAAAAGGCCCTAAGTTAGATTATCTGATGCAGGTGGATACATTTTTTAAATTAAAATTAAAATTTAACCAGAATGATAAGTACTTCAAAATAGAATGATTTCACATTCAAGGATTAAGAGAGAGTCCTCAGATATTTTTGCAAACACAAACAACAACAACAAAACACTCAATACTTGATTTTACTCTGTTTCTTCTTAGAATTCGCTGGTGGTTAAATGATTACCTACAATTTGTCATATATAGACTAGGATACAATTTTCCTAGTTTTCTAATCATCCTTCAAGATAAAGTCCCAAATTTTCTTTTTCATGATTTACGATAAAATTTTGGTTCCTATTTTACTGTAATAATTTATATAGACATTTTCCTTTCCCTATTATATTGTGATCCCCATCCTTAAAATAGAAGCAGTGCAATAAATATTTGTTAATTTGAATTGAATTAAAATCAACAGGAAGGCTGGGTGCAGTGGTTCACGCCTGTAATTCCAGCACTTTAGAAGGCCGAGGCAGGCAGATCACCTGAGGTCAGGAGCTCAAGACCAGCCTACCCAACATGGTGAAACCCCGTCTCCACAAAAATACAAAAATTAGCTGGGCATAACGGCAGGTGCCTGGAATCCCAGCTACTCAGAAGGCTGAGGTGGGAGAATCGCTTGAACCCAGGAGGTGGAGGTTGCAGTGAGCTGAGATTGCACCATTGCACTCCAGTCTGGGTGACAGAGTGAGACTCCATCTCAAGAAAAAAATAAAAATAAACAGGAGACATATCACACCATAAAGCCTTGTTGTCTAATGCCTCAGTTATCAGTTAGTACCTTGGTAGGTATTGAATTATAGACAGATAATCTAGAATAAGAGAAAGAATAGATGCCTACAAGAATGGGATCTAGACCCAACATGAAGAGAATAAGCCAACGAGAGGTGGAATAAAGCCAAAGAAAGATAGAAACTCTTCATTTCAGCTGTTACCCAGAGTGTACTTCAGCCATGACACTGAAAGTCGTTCACCTGCCAGAGCCTGTCAAGATTGCTACAGGTCCTCCAAAATCAAGGCAGTGTTCCTCTGATATCCCTGGTACTTTTCAGAGGGGTCTTCTAGTTATGTTTGACCCTATCAATAATTACAGCTACCACACTTGTTGGGTGCCAAATAGCATGCTAAGTGTTGTCCCTTCTATCTTCAAAATATGAATGCTTTCTGACTTTTCCCCTCCACATCCAGATTAACATTTTGAGGAGAAAGGGTGTATTTTTGAAAAAAGAATACAATAAAAAGCTAGACACTTGATTTTACTCTATTTGTTCTCAGAATTAGTTCATAAATGGTGGGGAGAATCCCTTAAATACTTAGCATTTACCATAAAGACTGAATTGACATGTAAAGAAACCTATTGTACGTCCCAAATGACTAATATGACATGGTAACTGTCAATACCAAGTTGCAAACCACTCCATAAACACATTCTGTTGCATAGTTAAATGAGAACTCAAAAGAAAGTTTAATTTGGTTATAAAATAAATAACTGCTAATGTTCAAGATATATATTAGTTTTCTATTTCTGCTGTAACAAATACTACAAACTCAGTGGCTAAATTAACAAATTTGTCTTGCAGTTCTAGAGATTAGAAGTTCAAAATGGGTCTCCCTAAGCAGACATCAAGGTGTCAGTAGGGCTATGTTCCTTCTGGAGGCTCTAAGAGAAAACTTGTTTTCTTGCTTTTTACAGCTTCTAGAGAATGTCCACATTTCTTGGCTCATGGCCACCTTCCAACTTCAAAGCCAGAGATGGCCAGTCAACTCTCACATTGCATCACACTGACACATACTCAATTACCTCCCTCTCCCACAATTAAAAGGCCCCTTGTGATTACATTGGGCCCAGCTAGATAATCCACAATAATCTCCTTATTTTTAAGTCAGTCGATTAACAACCTTAATTTCATTTGCAAATCTAATCTCCCCTTGCCACGTAACAATATATTCACTGATTCTGGGGATTAGTATGTGGACAGCTAACTCTCAATCAGCCTACCACAGTCTTTCTCCTGACCCCCAAAGATTCACATCCATTGTACATGCAAAAGTCCCCCAAATTTCCAGCCCACTGAAGTATCAACTCAAAGTTCAAAATCTCATCTAAATCTTAATCAATTCAGAAGTACCAAGAACCACACATTAGAAAGATGGTGGAATACAACTTTCCAGCCCTCATCCCCCTGATAGAAACATCAATTACCCCTTATACAAAAATCAATTCAAGATGGATTAAGGACTTAAATGTTAGACCTAAAACCATAAAAACCCTAGAAGAAAACCTAGGCATTACCATTCAGGACATAGGCATGGGCAAGGACTTCATGTCTAAAACACCAAAAGCAATGGCAACAAAAGCCAAAATTGACAAATAGGATCTAATTCAACTAAAGAGCTTCTGCACAGCAAAAGAAACTACCATCAGAGTGAACAGGCAACCTACAAAATGGGAGAAAATTTTCGCAACCTACTCATCTGACAAAGGGCTAATATCCAGAATCTACAATGAACTCCAACAAATTTACAAGAAAAAACAAACAACCCCATCAAAAAGTGGGCGAAGGACATGAACAGACACTCCTCAAAAGAAGACATTTATGCAGCCAAAAAACACATGAAAAAATGCTCATCATCACTGGCCATCAGAGAAATGCAAATCAAAACCACAATGAGATACCATCTCACACCAGTCAGAATGGCAATCATTAAAAAGTCTGGAAACAACAGGTGCTGGAGAGGATGTGGAGAAATAGGAACACTTTTACACTGTTGGTGGGACTGTAAACTAGTTCAACCATTGTGGAAGTCAGTGTGGCGATTCCTCAGGGATCTAGAACTAGAAATACCATTTGACCCAGCCATCCCATTACTGGGTATATACCCAAAGGACTATAAATCATGCTGCTATAAAGACACATGCACACGTATGTTTATTGCGGCATTATTCACAATAGCAAAGACTTGGAACCAACCCAAATGTCCAACAATGATAGACTGGATTAAGAAAATGTGGCACATATACACCATGGAATATATGCAGCCATAAAAAATGATGAGTTCATGTCCTTTGTAGGGACATGGATGAAATTGGAAATCATCATTCTCAGTAAACTATCGCAAGAACAAAAAACCAAACACCGCATATTCTCACTCATAGGTGGGAATTGAACAATGAGATCACATGGACACAGGAAGGGGAATATCACACTCTGGGGACTGTGGTGGGGTGGGGGGAGGGATAGCATTGGGAGATATACCTAATGCTAGATGACGAGTTAGTGGGTGCAGCGCACCAGCATGGCACATGTATACATATGTAACTAACCTGCACAATGTGCACATGTACCCTAAAACTTAAAGTATAATAATAATAATAATAATAATAATAATAAAATAAAATAAAATAAAGAACAACTATCAACACATAACAATATACCATCACAAAAGCTAAGAAAACCAGGTGAGAGATTGCAGCACCTGGGTGTGGCACAGAACTAAGAAAAGGCATATTGAAGAGAGCAGTAAGGACAATTTTACATTACCCATCTCACCTTTCCCCAGTGCCAGGCAGCACAGCATGGAAAGCAATAATCTTGAGGAAACGAAATAAAAATGAGCACTTGACTTTGTTTCAGACCCCAAAAATAGGCCTGACTCAGTAAAGCTCAACACTAGGCACGACTCCACAGTCACAGACTCTAGGCTGGTACCCACAGATTGAGCCTCCAAACCCATTCTAGTGCCAAACCGGATCCCACAGCCTCAGGCTCCAGGCTGGCCAATCAGACTTGGTCTTTGGGCTGCCCCACTGTCAGCCCAACCCCAGTAGCCTCAGGCTCTGAAACAGTCTCAACATTAGATTGGCCCCCATAGACCCAGGCTCCAGACCCATCCCAGAAACAAGCAGCTGCAGCAGCCATGGGCTCTGGACTACCCCGAGAGCTGAGCTGGCCCTCACCGTCCCAGGCTTCAGGCCTACCCTAATACCAAGCTGGCAGCCTCTATCCACAGGGGCCAGCCCAAAGCTGGGTCTAAGGATGCCCATTCCATCACCAGGGCAGCGACCATGGACTATGGCTCCAGGCTAGCCCCACAGACCCAATCAGTGAGTCCAGGCAACAGGCCTGCCAAACTGCTAACCCAGTCACCAGGACAGCCTGTCTGAGAACTCCAGCAATAAGTCTTCCCACCAACCATGCCAGACAGTCTTCCTGGAATCTATGAACTGGCTGACTGGTGAAGAGCTTTCCCAGACAAAGCCAGTCTGCAAAGACTAGAATAAGTCCCTACTCCTTCAAATGCACTGACTTCAACACAAGCAACAAGAAACATAAAAAGCCAAGGAGATATAACACCACCAAAAGTGCACAATAATCTCCCAATAGCTGACCCCAAAGAAATGAAAACATATAAACTTCATGACAAAGCATCCAAAACAATTGTTTTAATGAAGCTCAGAAAACCTCAAGAAAGTATATATAAATAATTCAATAAAATCAGGAAAATAATAAGAGATCAAAATTAGAAGTTTAACTCTTTTCCCATTTGCCCCACGAATACTCACCAGCAGCGCTTGCAGCTGCAGTGTTTACTCTGAGCTAACTTTGCCATGAAATATCTTGCTTTTATTATTATTTTTACATTGCTCCAGTATATAGGCTTTAGAAACAAAAGACATCATTCTATTTATAGCATTCTGTTTTTAATAGTGGTATTTCCATTTAAAAATATAGTAATTCTCAATTGCTGAAAATGTCAAATCCTAGAAAATGTAGCATTGCCATGCAGATGTTAACATTGTTCTTGAACAGTTGTTGGCCAAAGATTAATCTGATGAATCTGATTTTTCCAGAATTGATTATTCTGGTGATTCAAATAATTCTGATGTTAGTTCTGTTAATAAATAACTCTAAAAACAGTTTTTATATTTTATTTTCACATTGAAAATCAGTCAGATTTGCTTCAGCCTCAAAAAGCTTGTTTATGCAAAATTCAATGAGTGCTGACAGTGAGCTGCACTTTTTTTTCTAAACAGAAAAGGGATTAATGGAAAGTTTAAAATTATATTTAGAAAAAACACAAATTCTTCAGCTAAAAAACACAGTGCACAAAATGAAAAGTGCAATGGACAGTAATACCAACAGAATGATCAACTGGAAGAAAGGATCTATGAACTCAAAGACAGGTTATTTGAAAATATATAGTCAGAAAAGAAAAAAGAAGGAAATGGAAAGAAGAAAACTTACAGGATTTATGGAACAGCTCAGGAGTTTAAGAAGGAAGAAGAGACAAGTAAAAAAGCATATATACACACACATACATATACTTTAAGTTCTGGGATCCATGTGCAGAACATACAGGTTTGTTACACAGGTATACACGTGCCATGGTGGTTTGCTGCACCCATCAACCTGTCATCTACATTAAGTATTTCTCCTAATGCTATTCCCTCCCCTAGCCCCCCACCCCACGACAGGCCCCAGTGTGTGATGTTTCCCTCCCTGTGTCCATGTGTTCTTATTGTTCAACTCCCAATTATGAGTGAGAACATGTGGTGTTTGGTTTTCTGTTCCTGTGTTAGTTTGCTGAGAATGATGGTTTCCAGCTTCTTTAACGAAATAGTAGCAGAAAACATTTCAAATCTGGAGAAAGATATCCAGATACAGAAAGGTCAACAGTCTTCAACCAGATTCAATCCAAATAAGACTATATCATGACATATTATAATCAAACTGTCAAAAATCAAAGACAAAAACAATCCTAAAACTAGTAAAAGAACCAAATCACATATAAAGGAGTTCCAATAAAGCTAACAGAAGTTTTCTCAACAGAAGTCTTACAGACGAGGAGAGAGCTGGGTGATATTAAAATTGTAGAAGTAAAAAAAAAAAAAACTGCTAACAAGGAATATTGAACCCAGCAAACATTCCCTTCAACAATGAAGGAGAGATAAAGACTTTACCAGACAAACAAAAGCTAAGGGAGTCCATCATCACCAGACCTGTCTTACAAGAAATGCTAAAGGGAGTTCTTCAAGCTCAAAGAAAAGGATGCTAATTAGTAAAATGAAAACATCTGAAATATAAAACTCATTGGTAAAATGAAGTACAAAGTCAAATTCAGAATACTCAAATACTATAATGGTAGTGTGTAAATCACTTATATCTTCAGTATGAAGGTTAAAAGTCAAAACTATTTAAAAATAATAAAAGCTATAATAATTTATGAAGGAATACATGATATAAAAAGATGCAAACGGTGCCTTAAAAAATAAAATAAAATGTAGGCAGAGAGTTGGCTGTAAATGTGTAGAGTTTTTCTTATGAGATCAAAGTTAAGTTGTTATCAGGTTAAAATAGCCTGTTTTAACTACAAAATGTTTTATGTAAGCCTTGTGGTAACTACAAAGAAAAAAATCTACAATAGATACATAAAAGATAAAAGGAAAGGAATCAAAGCATACCACCAGAGGAAATCACCTAAGCACAAAGGAAGACAACAAGAGAGGAAGAAAGGAATAAATATGTCCAAAACTACCATAAAACAATTAACATAATACCTGTAGTAAGTTCTTACCTATCAATAATTACCCTGAAAGCAAATGGATTAAATCCTGCTATCAAAAGACATAAAGTGGTTGAATGTATTTAAAAAATAAAAAGCAAGACCCAGATACATGCCACCTATAAGAGACTCACTTCACTTTTAACAACACATGAAGACAGTAAGTGAAGGGATAAAAAAAAAATTCCATGGAAATGGAAAACAAAATAGAACAGGATAGCTATACTTACATCAAATAAAGTAGACTTTAAGTCAAAAACTGTAAAATCAGACAAATACATTATATAAAGAGATAAATTTATCAAGAAGATATAACAATTGTAAATATAAATGTACTTTACATCAGTGCGCCTAAATATATAAAGCAAATATTAATATATCTAAAAGAAGAGATAGACTGCAATACAATACAATAGCACTAGGGAACTTTAATACTCTACTTTCAGCAATGAACAGATCATCCAGACGGAAAATCAATAAGGAAACATTTAATTTAAACTACACTTTACATCAAATGGACCTAACAGACATATAAAGAACATTTCATCCAACAGCAGCAGCATACTCATTCTTCTCAAGTGCACATGGAACACACTCCAGGATACATCACATGTTAGACCATTAAAAAAGTTTTAACAAATTTAAAAATAATGAAATCATATCAAGTACCTTTTCTAACCACAATGGTATTGCTATGGTTTAAGTGTATACGACTTTCCGAGATTCAAATGTTGGAACCTAATGCATAATGTGATATTATCAAGAGGTGGGGCCTTTTGGAAAGTCATGAGTGATCCACTTTCATGAATAAGATTAATGGTCTCATGAAAGAGACTGAAGGAAGCACCCTAGAGTCTCTTGCCCTTCTGCCATGTGAGGATACAGCATTCATCACTTCCACTATGTGAAGACACAAAGAAGGTGTAATCTATGAGGAATGGCCCTCACCAGACACCAAATCTGCTGGCACCTTGATCTTGGACTTCTTAGCCTCCAGAATTGTGAGAAATAAAAAAATTACCCAATCTAAGACATTTTGTTGTAGTAGCCAGACAAGATTAAAGTAGATATGAAACTAGAAATCAGTAACAGGAGAATTCCACAAAATTTGCAAATACATAAAAATTAACATGCTCATGAACAACTAATTGGTCAAAAAAGAAATTAAAAGGGAAATTAGAAGGAAAGGGGAAATTAGGGCAATTAGAAGACATCTTGAAACACATGAGAATGGACACAACATACCAAAACATAAAGGATGCAGCAAAAGCAGTTTTCAGAGGTAAGTTTATAGCAACAAATGCCTACATTTAAAAAGAAGAAAATCTCAAACAAATAACCTAAAGTTACAACTAAATGAACTACAAAAAGAAAAACAAAATAAGACCAAAGTAAGACCAAAGGAATGAAATAATAAAGATCAGAGCAGAAATAAATGAGAGAGACTAAAATTAATAGAAAAAATAAATGAAACAGAGAGTTGTTTTCTAATGAAGATAAACAAAATTGACATGCCTTTAGCTAAGAAATTTAAGAAAAAAGAGAGAAGACTCAAATAAATAAAATCAGAAATGAAAGAAGAGACATTATAACTGATACCACAGAAATACAAAACATCATGAGACTACTATAAACAATTATATGCTAACAAATTAGATAAACTTAGAAGTTTAAGTGTATATGTCTAGGAATGTATTCATTCCTAGACACATACAACTTACCAAGACAAAATCATGAAAAAATGAAAAATCTGAACAGACAAATAACTTGTAAGCAAATTGAATCAATAATAAAAAGTCCTTCATCAAAGAAAAGTCCAAGGCCTGATGGCTTCACTGCTAAACTCTATTTAAATAACCAATACCAATCCTTCTCAAACTCTTCCAAAAAAATGAAGAAGAGGGAATAAATTCCAAATTTATCTTATAAGGCCAGCATTACTATGACACCAAAGCCAAATAAGGATACTACAAGAAAATTACAGGCCAATATTGCTGATGAACAGAGATGAAATAATCCTCAGCGAAATACTAGCAAACCAAACTCAACAGCACATTAAAAGTATCATTCACCATGATCACGTAGGATTTATCCCAAGGAGGCAAGAATGGCTCAACATACACAAATCTATAAATGTGATACACCAAATTAACAGAATAAAGGACAAAATCCACATGATCATTTCAACATATGCAGGAAAACATTTGACAAAATTCAACATCATTTCATGATAAAAACTCTCAATAAATGTATTGAAGAAATGTATCTCAACACAATAAAGTTCAGATATAACAAATCTACAGCTAACATTATACTCAACAGTAAAAAGTTGAAAGTTTTTCCTCTAAAATAAGGAAAAAGACAAGGATGCCCAATCTTGCCACTTCTATTCAACATAGTACTGTAAGTCCTAGACTTACAATTAGGCAAGAGAAAGAAATAAAAGGCATCAAAATTGGGAAGGAAGAGGTTAACTTATCCCTGCTTGCATTTGACATCATCTTATATCTAGAAAATCCTGAAGATGCCACCAAAAAATTGTCAGAACTGATAAATGATTTCAGTAGAGTTTCAGGATACCAAATCAATATACAAACAAAAAGTAGTGTCTCTATGTTAACAATAAACTGGTCAGGTGCAGTGGCTCACACCTGTAATCCCAGCACTTTGTGAGCCCGAGGCGGTCCAATCACTTGAGGTGAGGAGTTCAAGACTGGCCTGGCCAACATGGTGAAACCCTGTCTCTACTAAAAATACAAAAATTAGCTGGGTGTAGTGACGGGTGCCTGTAATCTCAGCTACTTGGGAGGCTGATGCAGGAGAATAATTTGAACCCAGGAGGCCGAGGTTGCAGTGAGCCTAGATCTCACCACTGCTCTCCAGCCTAGGTGAAACAGTGAGGCTCCATCTCAAAAAAAAAAAAAAAATGAACTACCTGAAAAAGAAATCATGAAAACAATCTCATTTACAATGGCTATGAAAAAGATAAAATACTTACATATAAATTTAATCAAGAAGGTGAAAGAGCTGTATACTGAAACTATAAAACACTGATGAAAGAAATGAAGAAGACACAAATAAATGAAAAGATATGCTTTGGTCATGGATTCAAAGAATTAATATTGTTAAAATTTCCACACTATCCAAAATGATCTACAGATTTACTGCGACCCTTATTAAAATTCCAATGACATTTTTCTTTATTCATTCATCCATTGGTGACCATTAATTAGGTTGATCTCACATCTTGACAATTACGAATAATGCTGCAAAGAACATAAGAATGCAAATGAACACATAAAGAAAATGTGGTATATGTATACAATGGAATACTATTCCACCTCAAAGAAGAAAATCCTGTTATTTGAGACAACATGGATCAACCTGGAAGACATTATGTAAAGTGAAATAAGCCCTTCACAGAAAGACAAATACCACATGATCTCACTTATATGTGGGACCTTAAAAAGTTGAACTTATAGGAGCAGAAAGTAGAATGGTGGTTACTAGGGCCTGGGGATGGGGGATAGTTGTTGGGGAGATGTTGGTCAAAGGACCAAAATTCAATTAGATGGCACAATATGTTCAAGAGATCTATGGTACAACATAATGACTATAATAATAATACATTGTACTCTTTAAAATTTCAAATAGATTTTAAGTGTTCTCACCAAAAAAAATTATAAGTACATGAGGTAATGAATATGTTAATTAGCTCAATTTAGCCATTCCACAATGTATATTTCAAAATATTGTGTTGTACACAATAAATGTATACAATTTTGTCAATTTAAAAATAATTAAATTTTAAGTAACAAAACATAAAACAAAAACAAAAGTCCCAAATCTCATCATCCAAATCATCTAAAACAGGTATGAGAAAGGCACTGCATATAATCCATTCTGAGGCACACCTTGAAACATGCTATCTGCTCTCAAAAATACAATGGTAAGGCAGATAAAGATGATAGTTCTAAATATTCTCATTCAAAAAGGGAGAAAATGGAAGAAAGAAAAAAAAACAGTTGCCATATCCAAGCAATTTTAAAATCCAGCCAGGCAAACACCACTTGGTTTCAAGGTCTAGAAATAAGCTTCTGTAATTATTGGTTCCACCCTCTGGAGTCAGCTCCATGCTCTGGGCTCTGAGTTCTGCCCTTTGAATTAACCTTCTTTTTTCATGAAAGGTAGCTTCATAGAAAGATGTTGACAGCCAAGTCAGCCTGTTTTTTGCTTGTAGAATTTTGGGGATCCAACACCTTCTTTCATTTTATTCTCTCACTGATTCTTTCAGGCCACACCAGCAGCAATTTTACTGCCATAATATTCTTAAGAACCTTGTAGATCTCCCATGTATGTCATGGGGATTCACTCCATTAAACAAAAAAGGCTCCTCCATAGATATTTCTTGGATAATTCCATCTCTATTTGTGACTTCTGCTGAAATGGTTGAGGGGATCTATGAGTCATATGTTCTTCAAAGAGCCCTCAATGTAACTGAATACTCTGACCTTTTGATATTTCTGAGGCACTAGCAAAATATTTTCTAGTCACATCCTTGGCTTTCTTTTCAGACTAGGTATTCCTAACAGTGAATATCCTATTTTAACATGTTTTGGAATCTGAATAGGTTGATAATTTTTCAAATATCAAGTTATGAATATGTTTTGCTCAACAATTATTCCCTAAATCTCTCTCTCTCCTCTCACGTTACTACAAACAGCAAGAAAAAGCCAGAGTGCACCTTCAACACTTTTGTTGCTTACAAATCACCTTAGCTAAAATCTAAGTTCATTGTTTACAAGTTTTGCTTTCCACATAACCACAGGGTACAATTCAGCTAAGTTTTCTGCCACTGTATAAGAAGGGTCCCCTTTCCTTTGGTTTATAATAAAAATTCTTTATATCCATCTGAGCCCTCAATGGCAGTTCCTTCAATGTCTATACCTAACCAATGCTCGCTTATGATAATTTAGGAATATTCAGAGGTGATTTAGATTTTCTCTCTACCATGCTCTTCACTTTCTTCTAAGTCCTCAATAATAGAGTCACCAATAACCATATTTCTACTGAAAGTCTATTTAAGGCAATCTAGGCTTTTTCTATCATGCTCCTAAAAATTCATCCAGCATCTGCCCATTGCCCAGTTCCAAAGCCACTTCCATATTTTTTAGGTATTTCTTACACCAGCACCACACTTCCATGCAGGAAAATTTGTATTAGTTTCCTATTGCTGCTCAAACAAATCACCACAAACTTAGTGCCTTAAATCAACACAAATCTATTATCTCACAGTTCTGGAGATCAGAAGTCCAAAATGAGTCTCACTGGTCTAAAATCAAGGTATCAGTAGCACTACATTCCTTCTGGAGGCTGTAAGAGAAAACTCATTTTCTTGCCTTTTTCAGCATCTAAAAACTGCCTGCAGTCCTTGGCTTGTGGCCCACTATCACCTTTAAAGCCACCAGTGGCCAGACTAGTTTTTCTCATATCACATCACTCTACACTGACTATTCTGCTTCCTTCTCCCCATTTCAAAAGATTCTTCTGATTACACAGGGCTCACCCAGATAACCTATGATAGCCTCCTAATCTTAAAGTCAGCTGATGAGCAAACTTAACTTCCCCTTGCTGTATAACGTAACCTATTGTTTGGTTCCAAGAATTAAGACATGAACATCTATGCAGGACCATTATTCTGCCCACCATAATATATATTTCCATAATGATAAATTTTCAATTCTGCTCTATTAGTATAGCTTACCATGTAACCTGGTCCCTGCTTTCCTCATATACTTTATTTCATATCACATGCCCTATGTTTCTACTTCTCTAGACTTCCTCCACGTTCTCAAATGCTCATTCATCCCATGCTCAGAACCTTGCTCACACACTAGTCCCTTTGCCTATCCCCATAGCTTCTCTTCTTTGGACTACTCTTACATATCCTTCAACTATCAGCTTAAATGACTATTCTTCAAAGATGGTTTCCCTGAGCCTGAGACTCCCCTAACTAAAATATAGATTCCCATTATATCTTCAGTTTTTCTTCATATAATTTATCTTAATGATGATTAGGTCTGTAACTAAGTAATTGTTCAACGGCTATTTTTAAGACACTATGAAATCAAAGTTAAGTTCTAACGTCTTCATTTGTTATGTGCCTAACACCTAGCAGTATGCTAGTTTCCCAACAATAACTTATTTGAAAGAATGAAAGTAACTCGCTTAATTGTCATAACAATGATCATTTTATAATTGAGGGTACTGGAGCTTAGAGAAATTAAGTAACTTCACCACAGTAAAACAACTAATGAAATTCCACCTCAGTCTATCTTGTTTCTAAGTGCATCTCTTAAACACTGTGTTATTCCACACTATTTGGGCACCAATAGCCATCACTTCAAAGTCCACAGATGCTCACCAACCATCATACTGAAGACAAATTAGTGCCACCTTGATTTCCTCAATGCAGTTACCTTTGCCTACTAAAGTCCATGGTCTATTACCAAATGCCTATTTCACTCTGTGTAACACTGGCATAAGAGGAGACATACGACCTTTTTTTCCCTTTAAAACCTTAAAGTTTTTTACAAATAACTGCTAAGCTTATTTTCAATTTAATAACTTGTAAAAAAGAACATGCTTTGATTTTATCCACTTCTCTTCTATGGATTAATGAGATTATAAAATCTGTTAACACTTCAGAAGAAATTGTATTAAACCAACAGAGGAAATTATCTACTTTGGGAACCTGGCCAGATTAATTGTTAAAATCAAAGATCTAAAAATCATGCTAACATTGCTAGAAAGTCCTAGAATGGTGCTTCTGTATACTCTCATTCCTGATCCCTCATGTACAGAGAGGAAAAAAACATTATTATGATCATTATCTTGGGGAATACTTCCTAGATTTTAGAAAGTAGAACCCTTTATAACCTTTCATAGGTCTTTTTATTGTCTACATTCACTCCTCTAATTTTTAAAAGCATAATACGTGTATTTTTGTGGCTGCAAGTCAGATTATAGCTAGAAATGACTAGAAAATTGCCTGGATTCCTTTTTTGAAAATTATGGTAATTGGCAAAGATCAAAAGCCATATTTATTAAGGTGTAATCTAATTTAGCATCTTATTACTTGAATTTCCAAAACAACTATAAATCAAATTTCAACAACAAAACCATTTTAGTGATACTATAGTTGCTATTATTATTTTTAAAACATATGACTTTAAAATATATTTCCATTTGTTTTTATTAGGTATAGATAATAATAAATTTACGAGTTTCAAAAGGTATTGAATTGCATGCATCTCAAAATCCACTAAGGAGAAAAACTGGCACAAGGAAAAGCAATATTAAATGAGCAAAAATCACTGGGAAAGTATATGTTGAGATTTCTTTATTTTAAAGCTAAAAGACAGAAGAAGATGGTTACTTTACTGCAGGAAAAATTTGATGGTCCAAAAATCTCTTCCATCTATTTAGAACATATCTGATAGCACAAAGAAACTTATATGATAGGTTCATATGAAACCTGAGAGCATCTCACGGATTTTGTAATTTGTTACTATTCCTGCTATGACTATGTATAGTGTATATGTATACACCGTACAAAATATCTGCAGCACCCTCAACTCACTGTAAATAGAATCTATAAAATCTTCAGTCTGTATATTTTTTTCTCTCTAAAGCCAAAGGAAATCTCAATGAAGCAGCAAGACTCGGAACTGACTTCTTAACAAGTTTCCAAATGCTATTAGCAAAGACCTTTCCAAGGTAATGCGAAATTCCATGCATGGCCAAAGGGCCACCTTTTGTCAATTTCATAATCCGAATCTTAGAATAAAAGAAATCACAAGAGCATAATCAATACATCAGTAATATATGCCTACTGAGAACATGGCATGCAGGAAATACTTGCTGATTGGTTATATTAAATAAAGTCCATAATTTAGCAGAAAATGAAATTTTACACCTTCAAATCTCATAAACCATATTTGTTAGGCATTTACTCTGTCTAAATATTGAGCTTGGCATCAACAAGGAAGCAAAAACAACCAATTCATCAATGTACATGGATATCTAGTTACTATGGACAATTCAAACAAAACATTTTATATGCCTTATGTATTTTGAACACCTACCTTGAAGAATTTGACAATTTAAATAAAAATGAATAACTAAACATTTTTAATTAACCAGGAAAAGTTATCGATTCCTGAGACTATTTCCTAAAAATTGTTTAATTTTCTAGCATCAGAATATAAAATGCACAGTCCTGAAGGTTTCTATTTGTGACAGATCAGACACTCTTCAGAGGAAACTAGGTAGAATACTAATAAAATTTAAAGGAGCTTTGTAAATTTTAAGAGCACTACAATACCATTTGTTTATTAGGAGCTTTAGATTCTATAAAGCTTTCCAGTTACTCGAATTGGCAGTCCTGAAATAACTTTGTTTCCAGTTCATAGGGATTAAAAATCAGAGATAAAAACAACACAATACAAAACAACAACAACAACAACAACAAAAAACAGAAGGTTAACCCTACTGACACTTCTATTCAACTGTGTGAAATTCTGCTGACAATGTAGCCGTATCTTCTTTATTAGATTTGGTCATTGTTTTTAAAGGATTCAATATCCAAGCCCCACCCTCCATAAAAGACCCTTAAGTGAATAAAACATTACCATAAATATTTGTTACAATAAAAAATTAACTTGAACAGAAAATTTAAACAATAATTCTTAAGCCAGAAAATTGCATTTTAATTTTTTATAAGAGCAAACTTGTTTTAAGTAAATGTAACACATGTGAATTTCCTCCTTTCCCAACTCTAAGCTTTGGTTTTAGTGACCATGGTGACACATACTGGCTATATCAGGCAACAACACCACTACAGAAACACTCAAGTTTTATTTTATTTCTATTTCTTGGTAGCATATTTTCCGAAGTGGTTTCCTTTTGCATATCCAACTCTTTAGTAATTATGAATTGCACTTTCAAAGCCATGGCACCAAAATAACAACAACAACAACAAAAATCTGGGTGAGGTAGGGCAAGAAGCTTTAGTCCATCAGATATGTTAAACCAAACTCCATTCTCTTTTGCCTTCATGTATTCTTCACTATACATGAATCTAGTCTGTCTGTACACGTTTAGCCACCTTTTAGAAGCTCTTATTACGGCAACTTTCCACAAACAAGCAATCCTCAAAAGCTCTAAACAAAGTTGAAGGTTTGCTGCATTGGAATTTGCTTCTGACTGCACAACACATTTAAATATAATTTGAGATGTAGACAGTTGTGCCCAGCCAATATCCACTGACTTCAATTGTGTAAAATCGTAAATACACAATTAATGATAATATGAGATACACTTCTAGATTAACATTTACTTGAAATCTTTCCAAAATACTTTTGAGACCATTATTCCCTTTCTCTTGTTATTGGTGGATGAAGGAAGAATGAGGGTCTTTCAAAGATAAATTTTGCCTCAAATATACTGCGACTGTGATATGCAGTAAGTAAAAATATTCAGAGGCATTAATTTTTCCAGAAAGCTACCCCCATAAAACAATTCCTCCAAGCAGGGCACCATCGTACCTGAAACTTTCAGAGATCAGTGTCTTAATTAAGATTAAGCTATCCTTTTTCCTACCTAAATCAATTTCACCCAAACAAGGCGTTTGTGTTATAATTCATTGTTCCCCAGATTCTAAAATCAACCATCTGCCATAGGAGTTTCTGCTCAGTAATTAAGGGACTATCCATTAGAACTGGCAAGAGTACAAAGTACGAAGGAGAAGGGTGAGGCAGGGGAGAAAAAACCACTTAAAAGAGATAGGGATATGTGTCTCACACTGGCCCTTCTACACCTCAGCTAAAGTACTGTCATCCATGAGGCAATACAAAGTTAGGACAAGCGGCGAGAGCAACTCCTGCCGGGGTTATCGGAACTGAAATCACAGTGGGGATGCAGCACGCCGGGCATACCTTGAAAGAGAAAGGCTTTCGTCCCATTATGCAGCCCCGGGACCTGACGCACTCCGGTCGTGGACTCCCCAAGTTCTAACTCTGTTAAGACGTCAATCTGTAGGGAAGGGTCCACACCAAGCCCCCAAACTGGTGAGGGGTATGAGGTGGGAGAGAGAAAAAGGAAAAGCTCCATCAAAATGCAAGTCTCTTCCTCCAGGGCAGCAAAGAACCGCGTTTTCGCGACAATATTGGGAACTGAAGATGAGAGGCGACTGCCTCCTCCTCCGCCGAGAGCCTTACCTGAGATCAGCAGCCAAGCTTTAAATAGCGGAGCACCCAGTCCCGTTTCCATGACCTACTTTAAACCCTTCTCTCTGCAAAGTTCCCCCTCAGCCCTCCGACCCTGGACTAGGGGCGTGATCCGCCTCGCGGTCTCCAAGGCAAGCACAGAAAAAAAAAAAAAAAATCCATATCCAAACCCGCCCCCTTACTCCAAGCTTCCCACTCCAGACCTACTTTGGGTCCAGGAAAAGCGAGGCTTCCCCAGCCAGCCCATGCTGCCCCGAGGCGGGAGCCATCCCTTTCCCCAGCCCCAGCTCTGCGGCCACTCACCTGCTCCGAGACCGAAGATCAAACAGAATGTTCTCAGTAAGACCCGAGACTCCATGGTGCGGATCAGCTCAGTCCATCGTCTCCCTCTTTAAAAATAAAAATAAAAATCGAAGAGGTTCTTGGAATCAAGCGGGAAAATAACGTTTGTCTCTCCTGCTGCTGCCTCGGATTTACTGATCAGTAGGATTAATACGCTTTGGTTGCCTAAGAAAGAAAAGGGAGGCCTCCCCAGGCGCGTGAAGAACTTAGACCCTCCAATGCGCACATCATTCCCACACGCAGAGCCGAGGCGGCAGCGCGGCCGGGAGGGGGCCCGGAGGGAGGGGTCGGACTCGCCCCGGCGCGGCTCCGTCGGGGAATTAGCTCCCGAGCCGAATAAAAGCAGCCAAAGACTCGCACACCCGGTAGAAGGGGGGCGGCCCCAAGAAAGCCCGGGCTGGGGCGGCCCCGCACCCGCCCGTCTTCCCCGCCGCCCGAACCTGTTGTAAAGGCAGAGACAATGGAGAAAGCTCCGGGAGACGCGCGGAGAGACTGCTCCTCCGGGGAGGGAGGGGCGGGCCGGGGGAGGCGGGGTAAGGAGGAGGGAGGGGCCGCCGAGGGCGAGGCCGGCGCTCAGCGTCCGTCTCCCGCACGGTCTCCTGGATGCCAAACCCGGTCTAGCGAGCCCAGGAACCGTTGCAACCTCAGCTCTTCTCCCTCCCTCTCTCGATGACCCGGGCAATGCCAACCTCCTTTCGGGATTGAAAGCTCTAAATCCAAGGTGCTAAGTTGATGGGCGGTCTTTGCTCTCACCCCTCGATTTCGGGTGCGTGTCTTGAAAGACAGGAGAGAAAAAAGACCACCCAGCTGCAGGAGGCAAGGCTGGAGCGAGTAGCGCTCGCCTGCCCTTTAAGCAAAGGAGGGAAGCTCATGTGCACTCGTGCACTGAGCTACGGAGCAGCCCCGGGGTGCAGGGCACTCCCCCTCCAGGGCGTGCGGAGGAAGGCCACCAAAACACGCTGCACTGCCGAGGTGGAGCTGGGCAAAGTAGGTAGAGACTGGTGGGGACGGATGGCGAGCCTGGGAAGCCCCGGGAGTCCTGGTGGAGAGGTTCCCTGCCCGGGGCGGGGCGCTGGAGAGCTTCCCCGGCGCCGAGAGCTTCCCCGGCGCGGAGAGCGCAGAGGAGAACTTGGCCAGGAGGTGCTGGACAGCTCCGGAACCCGCGCGCCCCCTGCCAAATACAGCGTGGAGACCCGGACTCGGGCTCTCTGGGACCAGCATACAGCAGAAGGCAAGGGGAACTGAGCCAGGGCGTCTGTTCACGCCGAAATATCTACCTACATAGAGGAGATGGTTAGAGAGAGAGAGAGAGAAATAAATACATAAATAAGCAGAGGGAGGAGATGGAGCCCAGGCGAGAGAGAAGAGCCATCCCACTGTTGACCACACTCATGCAGGCTCTACCTGCCCTTCACCACATATGTCCGGGACCATAAAAGTGGTGTCATTTGAGATCCATTTTTCAGCAGGCACATGTATGTTCAAGATCAATGGTACATAATATTTTTTGAACATAGCCCTAAATTTTTCAGGTAAATTTTGAGGAATGGCATTCCACTTTCATTTTGGAAAAGTTAAGAGTTTAAAAAACCATTATGGTATTAATCTGTACAAAGATCAATTGGGTTTCTTAACCTTCCATGCAAACATGTGGGTACTGAATTCTCCAACTGGATACTAACAGCTACAGTTACCAAAATGCCTACTGGGTAGTCTGAGCCCCCTGCAAGGCAGGAGTATAATATACATTTTATCTATAGATATATAGTTATAGATATTATCATATAGTGGAATACATATACTATATTATACTATAGGGAAAGAGGTATTTTTAGATCTGCCCTTAGAATTTTTAAGAGAAAAGATTCAGAATTCGGGAGCTCTTTTAAATTAATTTTTAATTCTCTCTTATCAAATTTCCCATTTAATTCTATTTGTAACTTTGTAAAGTTTGAGAAATATTTCAGTACTTACAAGTGATAAAGGATTGTCATATGCAATTTCCCAAATTTGAAAAACTATGCCAAATAAATAATACAATTTAATTAATCAATGAAAAGAAATTAATCATCAGAGAATTAAGACCTTTCTACAGCTGTGCATCTAAAATATTCAATTGTAATAAGTATCTACAGAAGCTACACGAAATAAATTTTAAATAATGTAGCATTTAAAATGTTATCATTAGAGAAAAGAATAAAACATAAATATACATATGCACATATATATTTCCACATAAAAGTCCTCCTAACCAACCTGTATTCAACCAACTCATGAAAGTAGGGATACTCTCGAGTTTCTCTGACTCTCATCCATGATATGCTGAAAGCTGGTGGTGAATGGGCTTATCTCCAGTACCATACACACTGAGGCTCCCTCCAGAACAGTGGTATTTGGTACCCAAAATAATGCTAGTTGAACCTGCTACTGTAATTATTTGACCTAATTAAATAGTATGGAAATCATTAAAATATGAGTATGGGGAGGGGTGAAGAGTTGTTTCTCTAAAACTAAGGTGTAAGGTTTGGAAACCCATAGTAAAGGTGAACCATTGTATTAGCTAGGGCAGAGTTTCTCAACCTGGGCAGGAGTTTTCAACATTATAACTACTAACATTTTGGGGTTGGATAATTCTTTATTATCTTTATTGGGGCTGTCCTCTGCCTTGTAGGATGTTAGTTGAATTCTTGGTCTCTATCCACTGAATGCCAGTATTTTCAGTATTCCATTTTATCTATGTGTTTTTTTGACTAGATCTCTTTGTGAAGCTTTTAAAATTGGTATTCTAGGGAATGCAATATACATACTTAACTTTTCACCTTCTACCTAGAGTCCATACATTACCACTTCAGTTCGAATACAGAAGCTTTACTACCACATCAATCCCTTTATCCTCAATTCTTTAGGTTGTAGTTGTCTTATGTATTATATCCACATACACTCAAACTCCTTTTAGACAATGTTAAAATTTTGCTTGCAATCATTGTTGTAGGCATAATAATATTCCAATACCCTTCCCCTTAAGAAATAGTCTTTTCCAGTTCCTAATCACTGGAACCTGTGTATGTTACCTCACATGGCAAAGGGGATTTAAGGTTGCAGATGGAATTAAGATTGTTAATCAGGTAACCTTAAAATAGGAAGATTATTTCAGATTATCTGGGTATGCCCAATATAATCACAAGGGCCCTTAAATGTGGAAGAAGGAGGCACAAGAGGAGGTCAGATTAATGCAATATGAGAAGAACTTGACTTCCTGTTGCTGACTATGAAGATGGGAAAATATAGAAGGGCTATGAGACAAGGAATATGGGAGGCATCTAGAAATTGGAAATGGCAAGGAAAAAGATTATCCCTTAGAGCCTCCAGAAAAGAATACAACCCTGCTGATAACTTGACTTTTGCCCAAAAAAGTCGAGACTGTTTTAGACTTCTCAACAACCAACCGTAAGATAATAAATTTGTGTTGTTTTAATCCACTAAATTTGCGGTAGTTTGTTACAGCATCCACGGAAAACTAATATAAGTACTGACTACATGAGGAAAAGTTCAGTAAACATGGTTGACTCTAACGACCCTTAGATCCCTTCCTACCATATACACATATCAAAGCTAAGTAAAATGCCCAATTTTTAAATTCACAGATGAGCTTTAAATTAAGAAAAGAAAATCCCCAGGTGCTAGAAAAAAAGACATAGCAGAAGATGGACAGAGAAAGCAATAGGTGGTGCAAGAATTTGGAGAGGGTCGGACACAGGGATTCAGACTCTATCGGGACCCTAAGAAAATAGAGTGGGATTTTAACATCCACACCAGAACTGAAAACAACAAATTTTGGAAGCCAGAAAAGATGATGATATTACTGATTCTTCTGATAAGAGTAGTAAGCTTTAAAGAATTATATCTCCTACAAAAAGAAACTTTTGAAACTTTAAAACTTTGCATGTTGGCCGAAGCTTGCCAGCTGCACATGTCCTTGTGGAAAACCAATGCACCTATACTAAATGTCAAATCTCAAGCTTTGCCACTTGCAGGTACAAGGTCCAAGATCACCCTCTTCACTGATATGGAAATTCTAAAATCAAAAAGTAGCATTAAACTCCCAGGGTCTTCTGAAGAAGCAAATATAAGACTTCTTTTAAGTGACTTTCTATGACTTCTGGTAAACAAGAAGAAAATTCCTGCTGTGCAATAATAATAATAATAATTGTCATTGTTATTACTATTACACTGAGATAAAAGACTATGAAAAATAGTCAAGAAACATACACACACACACACACACAGAGAGAGAGAGAGAGAGAGAGAGAAACAGAGAATTAGTATCTCATGAACTCAGGATATCAAAAAATTAAGTGACAGAAAACATAAAATAAGAATGTTTAAGTGATTGGAGATATTTTTAAAGGGATATAAAAGAAATGAAATGACAGAATTGTATGAGAAAAGAGTAGACATATCTCAAAAGAAACCAAATAGAACTTCTAGAAATAAAAGTATGTTTAAAAACAATATTAAAAACCATTAGCTCTAATAAGCAGCAATAAAACAGTGCTAAAAATTAGTGACCAGAAAAATTGAAAACAAAAAGTCAGATGTGAGAATATTACTGAGAATGTGCCAAGACTGATAAAAAGAATGGAAAACATAAACAAAACATGAATGTTACAGTTAAAATAACCAACACACAACTAGTTAGAGATGTGGAATAACAGACTAGAAAGAATAGAAGTATACAGTATTATACATAACATTTAAACAAATAAAATTTAAGTTTTCAAAAATTAAAGAATATCATGAGGCTCTAACTCTGGGTAAAATGGATTAAGTACACTTTACCATTTCTCCCACTGAATGCCATCAAAATTCAACAGAATGTATAAAGTATTTGAGGACTCTGAAAATTATATGGTATCAAGCAAACTGGGAAAGAAAACCAGAGTTTGAAGTACTACCATACTGGCAGTGAGTTATTTGTTTTATTCTTGTTGTTGTTGTTGTTGTTGTTGGCTAGTCAACTGAAGCAGTAGGAGTGGAAAATGAACAAATAAATCTGTAATTGGTTGTGACCAATTAGTTGTAAGCACCACTGTACTCAGACCAACCAGGCAATGATTACCAGCCAGGTAGTGGTCTTAGACCACTACCCAGGTCACAGGCTGGCCTCTGTGTTGCACAGTTGCATACTACAAAGTCTTAAAACCACACAAAAGGAAGACAAGTCAAAATCCTCTGTCTAAATCCTAAAGGGTCAATTGCCTGCTTAAATTTTTAAAAATCCAACATTCACCACAGTACTTAACAAAATTCAGAGTTTTATAACTTAATATTAAAATATTTAGGTTATAATAAAAAATTATTTGGCATATGGAGAACTAGGAAAACTTCAACTTCAATAAGAAAAATATAATCAACAGATACCAATGCCAAGATGACACAGATGTTGGAATTATCTGGAAAAGATTAAAGAAACTATTATAAAAATGCTCTAACAAATAAACACAAATACTCTTGAAACCAATGAAAGACAGAAAATGGCAGCAAATACATAGAAGATATAGGGAAGAACCAAGTGGAAATTTTAGAGCTGGAAAACAGAATAATTGAAATTAAAAACAAACAAACAAACAGACAAAAATCATTAGAATGGGCCCAGTAGCTGAATGAAAATGATAAAGGAAAGAATCAGTGAGCTCGAAGACAGATCAATTAAAATTACCCAATCTGAACAAAAGGGAGAAGACTTTTTTTAAGAAATGAACATAGTCACAGGAACCTGTGGGACAAAACGAAAAGAAAATGTCATCAGAATTCCAAAAGGGGAGAAGAAAGAGTGCAGACATTTTGTTGTTGTTGTTAATCAAGAAAGAATGGTCTAAGATGTCTCAAATTTGGCAAAACACATAAACTTACAGATTCAAGGAGCTCAGCAAACTTCAACAGGATACACTTATAGGAATCCATAACCAGTGTGCTGAAAACAATAGAAAAATGAAACTATCAATAGAGAAGAAAAAATCCTAAAAGCAACAAGAAAAAATGGCATTACACATAGGGAAACAACAGTTTGAATGAATGCAAACCACGGAGGCCACAAAAAAGTGGAATTTTTTTTTCTAAGTGTCCAAAGAATTTTGTCATCCCAGAATTCTCTATCTGTTGAAAATACCCTTCAGGAATAAATATGAAAGAAAAACATTCTCAGATAAAGAAAATCTTTAAAAACTGATTGCCAATAGACCTACTCTAAAATTATTGCTAAAGAAATTTCTTCAGGCAGAAGAGAAATAATACCATAAAGATAACAGCATATCAGGAATGAAGAGTAGAAGTGGCAAATATCTGGGTTAAAAAATATACTATTCTTGAGTACTGTAAAATATGTTTGATGGTTATATTATTTTTCCATTGCTGCAGTAACAAATTGCCACAACTTTGGTGGATTAAAACAACACAGATTCATATATATGTGTGTGTATATATATACATAGGTATATATGTTGAAAATATACATACATACGTGTATATATATGTATTTTCAATATATATACCTATGTATATACATACATACACACATATATACGCACACACGCACACATACGTATATATCCTTTTTTTTTTGAGATGGAGTCTCATTCTGTCACCCAGGCTGGAATGCAGTGGCACTGTCTCAGCTCACTGCAACATCCACCTCCTGAGTTCAAGCAATTCTCCTGCCTCAGCCTCCCGAGTAGCTGGAATTATAGGCAGGCACCACCAGGCCTGGCTAAGTTTTGTATTTTTAGTAGAGACAGGGTTTCACCATGTTGGCCAGGCTGGTCTCAAACTCCTGACCCCAGGTGATCCACCTGCCTCAGCCTCCCAAAGTGCTGGGATTACAGGCGTGAGCCACCATGCCTGGCTATATACCTTTTTTTTTTTTTTTTTTTTGAGACAGAGTCTCCTTCTGTCACCCAGACTGTAGCGTAGTGGTGCAATCTCAACTCACCGCAATCTCTGCCTCCTGGGCTCAAGCAATTCTCCTGCCTCAGCCTCTGAAGTAGCTGAGACTACAGGCATGTAACAACATGCCCAGACAATTTTTTTTTTTAATTTTTAGTAGAGCCAGGGTGTTATGTTGGCCAGGTTGATCTTGAACTCCTTATCTCAAGTGATCAACCTGCCTTGGTCTCCCAAAATGCTAGGATTATGGGTGTGAGCCACTGAACCTGGCCCACAAATTTATGATCTTATAAATCCAAAGGTCATAAGCCTGACACCAGACTCACCAAGCTAGAATCAAAGAATTGGCATGACTAAGCTTCACTCTGAAGACTCTAGGGAAGAATCTATTTCTATACCTTTTTTAACTTCTACAGGGTGTCTGCATTCCTTGGCTCATTGCCCCCTCCTTCAATCTTCAATCCAGCAACAGCAGGCAAAGTCTTTCTCACACTACCCTCTCTCTGGTTCTCTGACTACAGTTTAGAAAAGGCCTTTGCTTTTAAGGATTTTTATTTTTAGATTAGGGCCCCCTGGATAATCCAGTATAGTCTCCCCATCTGAAAACCCTTTGCCTTAATCACATGTTCAAGTCTCTTTGCTATGTAAAGTAACACATTCACAGGTTCTAGGGATTAGGTTGTAGACATCTTTGGGACTCCATTCTCCTGGCTACCACAATGATTGAAAGAAAATGTTTTAAAATTATCTAATGGAGTTTCAATATATGTAGATTTAATACATAAGACAAACACAACATAAAGATATGAGAATAAAGGGACCGATATAATGGTAAGGTTTCCACATTCCAATTGAAGTAATAACATATGAACTCTGAGTAGATGATAAAAAGTGAAGTATGTATATTATAATTCTCTAGAGCACCAACCCAAAATCCTATAATATAATAAAGATATAGTTAAGAGCTACAACAGGTAAAATGGAATTCTAAAAAATATTTAAATAACTTGAAAGAAAGCAGGAAATAGTTAAGATAGGAACAGAAAATAGAAAAAAGGGAAACAATAAAATGGTAGGCCAAAATCCAAACGAGTCAATAATTGCCTTAAATGCAAGTGGTCTAATCATAACAATTAAAAGACTGAACTCATCAGAAGGAATTTGAAAAATATAATCCCACTATATGTTATTAAAAAGAAATCTACTTCAAATATAATGAGGTAAGTTAAAGGTAAAGGATTAAAAAGATATAAAAATATATATACTAGGTAAACATGAATCAAAAGAAAGTTGAATGTCATATGTGAATGTCAGAAAAAGTAAACTTTAGAGTACAAAAAATTATCAGGAAGAAAGAGGTACATTACAGAATAACAAAGGGGTTCACAATTAAGACACAACAATCCTAAGTATATATGCACCTAACAGCAAAGTATCAAAATCTATGAAACATTTACCTGGAGAAAGAGTAGTAGAACTGAAAGAAGAAGTAGACAGATCCACAATTCCATTTGGAAACATCTACATTCCTCTTTCATAATCAATAAAAATCTCTAGTCTTATCTAGTTTCAACACTAAATTCCACCACATTTAAAGGATAATTAATAGCAATTTTACACAAATATTCCAGAAAATAAAGGAAAGGGAAACACTTCCCAACTCTTCTTATGACACTAGCCAAAACCAGACAAAGACATTTACATAACAGAAAATAAAACTAGAACATAGACTCTAAATTTACCTTTGGAACATACGAAATCCTAAACAAAATATTATTAAGTTATATCTGGCAATATATAGAAAGGATAATAAACTACAACAAGGTGGGGTTCATTCCAGAAATGCAAGGTTGATAAAATATTTTAAAATCAATCAAGATAATTCAGCACATTTACAACCTAAAGAAGGAAAAACGTGATTATATCCACTGATGAAAAAAATGATTTGACAAAATTCAACACCTAGTCACATTAAAATAAATAATTCACTGCAAAGCAAAATAAAAGGGAACTTCTTCAATCTAATAAAGAGAACTTAAAAATATACATCTAATGAGGCAACATTGTATTGGAGATTATATTCAGTCTATCCAATGAGGCAATAAAAAGAAGTAAAACAGCTGGGTGTGGTGGCTCCCACCTGTAATCCCAGCACTTTGGGAGGCTGAGGCGGGCAGATCACCTGAGGTCAGGAGTTCAAGACTAGCCTGACCAACATGGTGAAACCCTGTCTCTACTAAAAATATAAATACAAGCCAGGCATGGTGGTGAGCACGTGTAATCTCAGCTACTTGGGAGGCTGAGGCAGAAGAATTGCTTGAACCCAAAAGACAGAGGTTGCAATAAGTGAAGATCATGCCACTGCACTCCAGCCTGGGAGATAAAGCAAGATTCTGTTTCAGAAAAAAAAATTAAAAATTAAAATTTAAAAGAAATAAAAGTTCTTCACATTGAGAAGGAAGAAATAAATGTTTTCCCTAAATGATATGGTCATCTACCTTTAAAAAATCCCAAAGCATATGTGAGAAAGCTACTACAACTAGTAAGTGGGTTGGCAAGGTTGCAGAATACAAAGTCAATATACAGAAATCAATTCTATTTGTATATCCTAGCAAGAAATAATTAAAAATACAATTTAAAAAAATATATGATTTATAACAGCATTAAAAAACGTGAAATACTTATGAAGAAAAATAACAAAATACAGGCAAGATTTTACACAAAAAACTATAGAACTTTGCTGAGTGAAATTAAAAAATACCTAAGTGGAGAAAAAGATCTACGTGCTCACAGATACATACAGTTCTTATTGTTAAGATATCAATTATCTTCATATTGATATAAAGATTCAAGAAAATCTAAATAAAAATCCCAGCAGGCTATTTTGTAGCAATTAATAAGCTGATTTTTAAATTTATATGGAAAAATCAAAGAAAACAGAAAAGCCAAAAATTTTTTTGAAAAAGAGTAAAATCAGAGGATTCACAGTATCTGACTTCAATATTACACTATAAAGTTATAGAAATCAAGACAGTATAGTTTTAGTATAAGGCTAGACATAAAAATTAATGGAATAAAGAGCATAGGAATAGACATATATATATAATGCTTAATTGATTTTTTACAAAGATATCAAGATTTTTCAATGGATAAAAGATAATCTTTTGAACAATGATGCCAGAACAATGGAACATCCATATAGTAAGGAAGGAAGGAAGGAAGGGAGAGAATCCTCATCTTATCTTGCATCATATACAATAATTAACCTAAAGTGGATTATAAGCTTATGTGTAAAAGCTAAAACTATAAAACTTTTAGAATAAAATTGTTGTGACTTGGGTTAGGCAAAGATTTCTTAAGCAGGACACAAAATGCACATATATCAAAAGAAAAAATTGAGAAATTATACTTCATCAAAATTAAAAACCTCTAGCTTTTTGAAAGATACTGTCAAGGAAGTTAAAAGTCAAGCAATAAAATAGGACAAAATATTAAAGGACTTGTATTCAGATTATATAAATAACTCTTATAATTCAGTAGGACCAAAAACTTCAATTAAAAAAGATAGGCAAAATATTTATATTTTGCACTTTTTTAAAATTAATGCATAATAGATGTACATAGTTTTGAGGTACATGAGATAATTTAATACACTCATATAATTTGTAAAGATCAAATAAGTGTATTGGAATATCCATCATCTTAAATATTTGCATTTTCTTTATGTTAGAACCATCCAAATTATTCTCTTCTAGCTATTTTGAAATGTGCAATAGATTATTGTAAACTATAGTCACCCTACTGATCTATGTTAACACTAAGTCTTATTTCTTGTGTCCAATCATATATTTGTACCATTAATCAATTTCTCTTCATCCTCCCCTCCCCACTAAACTTCCCAGCCTCTGATAAGCAACAATATAATCTCTGTCTTTATGAGATCTATTTTTTTTAGCTCCCATATATGAGTGACAACATGCGATATTAATCTTTTTGTGTTTGGCTGATTCTACTTCACATAATCACCTCCTATTTACTGAATATTATTGCATGTGTACATATACTACCTTTTCTTCATCCATTCATCCAGTGATAGACACTTAGTTTGATTCATAGTTTGGCTACTGTGAATAGTGCTGAATGAGCATGGGAGTGCATATGCCTTTTTGATATATTGATTTCCTTTCTCTTGGATAAATAACCAGTAGTGGAATTGCTGTATCATATGGCAGCTCTTTTTTAGTTTTTGTTTGTTTGTTTCCTTGTTTGTTTTAGCAATGAGGTTTCACTGTATTCCCCAGGCTGGTCTCGAACTCCGGGGCTTAAGCGAACTTCTGGCCTTGGCCTTCCAAAGTGCTGGGATTACAGGTGTGAGCTACTGCATCTGGCCCTTATTTTTGGTTTTTTGAGAAGCCTCCATACTTTTCTCAAAAGTGGCCGTAGTAATTTACATTTCCATCAAGAGTATACAAGGGTTCCCCTTTCTCCACATCCTCACCAGCATCTGTTATTGCCTGTCTTTTTTATAAAAGCCATTTTAACTGGGGGGAGACACCAGTCTCATCAGAATTTTGCATTTATCTGGTGATTAGTGATGTTGAGCATTTTTTTCATATACCTATTGGTCATCTGTGTGTCTTCTTTTGAGAAATGTCTGTTCAGATTTTTACCCATTTTTTAATCAAATTATTTGGGGTTTGGGGGGATTAGTGTGTGTGTGTGTGTGTGTGTGTGTGTGTGTGTGTGTGTGTGTGTTTGTTGTTGTTTTGCTATTGAGTTGTTTGAGCTCCTTATATTCTGGTTATTAATCCCTTGTCAGGTGGGTACTTTGCAAATATTTTCTCCCACTTTGTGGGTTGTCTCTTTTGTTTTGTTGATTGTTTCCTTTGCTGTGCAGAAGATTTTTAGCTTGATGCAATCCCATTTGTCTAATTTTGCTTTGGTTCTCTGTGCTTTTGAGGTCTTACACAAAAACTCTTTGCTGAGACCAATATCCTGGAGCACTGGCCTAATGTTTTCTTCTAGTAGTTTCATAGTTTCTGTCTTAGAGTTAAGCCTTTAATCCATTTTGATATGATTTGATTTTTGTGTATGGTGAGAGATAGCAGACTAGTTTCAATCTTCTGCATATGGTTACCCAATTTTCCCAGAACCACTCATTGAAGACTGTCTTTTCCCCATTGTATGTTCTTGGCACCTTTGTTGAAGATGAATTGGCTCAAAATGTGTGAATCTATATCTGGGTCCACTACTTTGTTCCATTGGTCTATGTATCTGTTTTTATGCCAGTATCATGCTGATTTGGTTACTACAGCTTTGTAGCAAATTTTAAAGTCAGGTATTGTGATGCCTTTGGTTTTGTTCTTTTGGCTAAGGATTACTTTAGCTATTTGAGGTCTTTCGTGGTTCTAAATAAATTTTAGGATTTTATCTAATTCTGTGACGAATGAACAGTTGGTTTTTTGGTTTTTTTTTTTTTGAAAGATAAACTATTTGACAAACCTTCACCTGGACTAAGAAAAAAAGAGAGAAGACCCAAATAAATAAAATCAGAAATGAAAAAGGGGACATAACAAATTACACAACAGAAATGCAAAGAATGATTAGAGACTATAATGAATAACTGTACATCAACAAACTGGAAAACCTAAAAATAAAGAAAAAAATATTAAAATTAAGAAGCAATATATCAAACTGGGAATGATTAGGTATGATATAAAAAGGAATAGTAAGCGGGATAAAATAATTTTATAGCAAAGGTGGCTTTCCATACAAATCATATTCTTATTCACGTGTCGACAATAGGAAGTATAAGAGATGACCTATTTGGAACATGGGAGGGGATTAGGTTTTAGTCAACATTCTTCGTATTCACCAAAGAATGTTGTGTGAATGTGGAATCATGATACAACTGCCGTAAAATAAAAAATAAATAAATAAATAAATAAGAGAAGTGTTGCTTCAAACACAGTTCTAAAAGCAACATAGTAAAAAGAAATGAGCTTGGAACTTAGGAGCTCTGGGGTTGAGTCCCTGTCCCTGCTTTCCTAAGCCAGACACAAATTCCCTGCACCTGTTATCAGAGTTGCATAATAACTAATGCCTAGCTACCCAAGGACTGCTGGGGGTCAAGTCTACATTGCCATGCTGTACATGAATGCTAGTTCTTCCTGTTGTTGTGACCTTAAACTATGCCACATCAGGATTGGCCTATTTTTATCACTCCTTCTTTGTGAGGCCAAATAATGATAATTTAAATCAGTCCATAGGAATAGGCAAGGAAGAGAGCTGGAAATGTAAATAAAGTTTACCAAACAGCACTGTAAGAGAACTGAAAATGTGAATAAGGTTTACCAAATAGCACTAGTGACCTTTACTGGTTAGAAAAATATACACAGCATTCCGGGCACAGGACTGACTTACTGGCTTATCATATGCATTAGTCTTCAAGGGCCATGAGTCATCAGTTCAAAAGCTTATCCCACCACGCAGCCCTTATTTTTAACTGCCAATAGATAAGCAGAGTGAGCATTGGCTGCTTTTTCAATACACTACAGTACTTAATGTTCATCTGAAGAGAATGAAGCATCCACATGGACCCAGCCGGTGAGAGCTGGCTTCTGGTCCTGTTTAAGGTTTTCTATTAAAAGATAGGGCTTTGCCTATCATTAGGGGACAAGTGACTGTTAACATGAAAGGCTAAATACCAGAATATTCTTAGTGATATCCAGAAATCAGCTTTACTTATATCAGATTTTTTCTCTTCAGCCTGTAAACTTAAATCCATAAACAATAAATATAGCAGTCATTAAAAATTCCATTTTCAAAGGGAGATTTTTATTTTATTCTGCCTCTGCTACGTCAAAAATAATTCTCTTTTTCTAAGGCTATACGTAGTCCACACCTTAAAGAAAATTTATTAAGTTCAGTCCTCAGGATGCAATAATTCAAAATCCTTCCTGACTCATCACATAATTATTGCTAGTGCTCAGCTACTGCCATTAGAATCTTCTTTTTGATGAACATGTAGTTGCTAGATGGAAATCTTAGGCCGGGTTTCCCAAATGCACGTCTTGAGAACAGGGATAAGTTTATGTTAGTATCTAAAAAGGCTGGCAGGGATCCAGATTCAGCATTAGTTCAGCCAAAGTGTCTGTTCACATGTATCATTTAGTCCTCTGACAGGAATAAATGCCCCTAGAGTTCCGTCACTCTGCCAGAGCCTCCCTCTATCTCCAGCTTGACAGTCTTGGCCAAAGGCTGGAGCTGAGAATGCAAACATAAAGAAAGAGCTGCTGAGTGAGCAGGAAAATAAATGTGGGAGTGGCACAGGTGCTGTTCAGGTCATCCTTATCCTTTCCCTATACAGGCTGACTCTTAGTATTCACAGCGCTAAGTACAGGACTTGCCAGGAAGACTGGCCATCATTTAGGATCATATAATAGAAAAGCATGTAAAGTTTTCATTTTGCAAACCACGACACAGACAAGTCAAGTAATTTGTTCAAAATCACTCAACTAATTAATTTCAGAGTAGCTCTTAAGCCTTGTTCTCCAGCTTTATTCATTTATTCAAGAGGTATTTGTGGAGGTGACTCCAGAGTTGATTCTCTAAACCCCTTCTCTATAGCTGTCTCCTTTAAAAGTTGTTAGAAAACTTAATCTAGTGAATTCCAGGCTTAGTCAATCATGTCTATGTTTTTTTCACGTCACCTCCAGTTTAAAACCAGTTCAAAATTTTCTCCCCCCATATCATTGCCCCCAAGGGTTCATACATTAATTTTTCTTTATTTTCTTTATTTTTTTATTTTATTTTATTTTATTCTTTTTTGATACAGAGTCTCACTCTGTCACCCAGGCTGGAGTGCAATGGTGCCATCTTGGCTCACCGCAATCTCCACCTCCCGGGTTCAAGCGATTCTCTCACCTCAACCTCCTGAGTAGCTGGGATTACAGGCACCCGCCATCATGCCAGGCTAATTTTTGTATTTCTGTAGAGACGGGGTTTCATCATGTTAGCAAGGCTGGTCTTGAACTCCTGACCTCAGGTGATCCACCCGCCTCGGCATCCCCAAGTGCTAGGACTACAGGCGTAAGCCACTGCACCCAGCAGGGTTTATACATTTCATTATGACTACTAGTAGTGGAAAAGGCACCTTCTCTATCGCTGCCCCTCCTACTGGTGTCCAGATTAACCCCTACTATTTGGTCATCTGCCCCCTTCTGAGGTGTTCTTCACTCAGAGGACACCATACTTGTTCTCCATGCCCTGCCATTATGGCTACAGCTTTTTGAGTTTACTAGGCCTACCAGCTATCCAAATAACAATTTCAAATAGACTGGCACCCAGAAGAGAGGTCTGGACTATCCCAGAGATGATAACTAAGGCCATGGGAGCAGATCTTGCTAAAATTATCCACACTCCAATCCCTAGCAGATTCACATGCAATATGCACCTTCTAATAATGTTCTTGTAGTTCTTCTGCAGGATGTCCCCATAAAGGGTCCTCTGCTCTCAGCTCAGAAACTACCACTGCTGGAGCTTGGACCCAATGGGGCCATGTTCCTTACAAGTTAAGATCTTCCATGTTATTGTCGTTGTTGTATTATTGAATTTTTGTTAATTCTTAATTTTTAAAGTGATTAGATGTTATTCTCTTTAAATTTTTTCTCTTTATTTGTAACACTGATTTTTTTTCCTCCTGTGGGTTATGATTCTGTATAGAAAAGGGATTTTTCTACCTTTCCCACTAGACTGAAAGCTCTACTGTAAGAACAGAGCTTGAGTCTACCTTAGTCATATGATTAAGAGCCAAGCATGACATCAGGCAGAAAATTGGAGCTCAATGCATGCATATTTGTTTAATCAAGTTGAAATGGAATTTCCTCTCTCTCCTCTTATTTAATTGGGTAGAATATGGTTCCATCCCCTGCCTTGAGAGGATCTCAGAACAATATGTTTTGCTAATTATGCAAATATATTTATCAACTATATGGGTAAAGTAGCCTATAATTTAAAGACTGAGGACTTGTTTTCAAACACATCACAGTAATGAAATGAGCCTATTCCAACAGTATATTCATGGTGCTATGGTTTCCTTTCTAAGCCTGGTGATTGTTTCACACTGGGCAAGACATCTGGTGAAGTTGAGAGGCTGTCCCCCAGCTGAGAGAATATGTGCATGGTTGGGAGTAGAATTTCCTTACATCTTTTTAAAGATATGAGCATTTGAAAATGAAATCATTATGTGAAGATCAATATATGAAGGTGCAAGAATGAACAGTTTACTGGGATGACTTGAGTAGAGATAGAAATGCCATCAGAGTGACAGACAGCATCCCAGGCTTCTACTTCCAATTCTGTTACTGTCCAACTGGGCAGGTCAAAGAATCTTCTCCATCACCACCACCATGCTACTAGCATCATGATTATCATAATAATATCTAACCCATATAAAGTGCTTACCAGCTTTCAAGCTCTGTGCTTAAAAGTTTTCATGGATCATTTCCTTTAAACAATCATCAAAAATAGCCCTATAAGGTAAATCTTCTTCTTATCAAACTATTACTGATGAAGAAACCAGGGCCGGGCGCAGTGGCTCATGCCTGTAATCCCAGCACTTTGGCAGGCCGAGGCAGGCAGATCACGAGGTCAGGAGATCGAGACCATTCTGGCTAACATGATGAAACCCCATCTCTACTAAAAATACAAAAACATTAGCCAGGCGTGGTGGCGGGCGCCTGTAGTCCCAGCTACTCGGGAGGCTGAGGCAGGAGAATGGCGTGAACCCAGGAGGCGGAGCTTGCAGTGAGCCGAGATGGCACCACTACACTCCAGGCTGGGCGACAGAGCGAGACTCTGTCTCAAAAAAAAAAAAAAGAAAGAAACCAAATTCAACATTAGTAAGGAGCACAATTCAACATCAGTAAGGAGCACAATTGAGCTTTGCATTTATTTTAACAATCTGATCCCAAGATCCAAACTATTAAAAAAATCATAATCCTACAGAGGATGTTATTTAAACTCATTTGGAAATTCACATACCAAAGAAACTGTGATTCACAATACTCTATCAGTCCACATAGTCATTTCCGACGGCTGTAACAAATTTCCACAAACTGGCTGGCTTAACCCAACAGAAATTTATTATCTTACAATTCTGGAGGTTAGAAGTCTGAAATCAGGTAATGGTAGAATCATGCTCCCTGTGAAGCCCCTAGAGAAGGATCCTCACTTGCCTCTTCCTGCCTCTGGCAGACCCAGGAATTTCCTGGTTTGTGGCAGCAGAACTCCAATCTCTGACTCCAACACCCAAATTCTTAATCAGTTCTTTCTATAGAACCCTTTGAGCCTCAGTTTTCTCTCCAATTTTCTCTATCAGATATAAAGTTAAATACATCAAGTCATTTTCAATTCTGAAATTTT
Organism: Pan troglodytes; assembly: GCF_028858775.2. NCBI lineage: Eukaryota > Metazoa > Chordata > Mammalia > Primates > Hominidae > Pan > Pan troglodytes. Next base: position 50,968,225 of record NC_072408.2, on the reverse strand, counting down.
ATTATTCTAAATAAAACATAGCCAAATTAACCCTTAACATATTTAGAAATATATGTATAATCACATAATCATGATTTTGCCAATAATAATTTCACATATAGGATCAGTCCTCACTTAACTAAGTGTTAGCATTATTTTAAACACAGCTAAATTAAGTATTTCTGGGATCTGCTTGGTATCTCTTTACCACTCAGAGAGGGTAGAGGGAGAGTTAGTGGCTTCCTCATTGCATATCAGGAGTAACTGCAGAGCAGGCACCTGTTCTGTCTTAAACCAGACTGACTATAGGATTTGATGTTAGCTGTGTTCCTGTGCCCAGTACCGAAGCAAGCATGATGGATGGGGTGCCCCAAGCCTTCTAATTTTGAATGTCCATGTAGCATCCTAAATAATGAGAATAAGAGCTATCACTGAAGAGTTTTCTTCCTGCCCTTAGGACAGTATCCAAAATCCTAAACTTGGCCTACAGAAGTGCTTTCCCAAACCATCTGTGGCAACAGACTAATTCTTTTTAAATCCCTAATCCATTGTGAATCAACAGATTAAAGATTTTTAAATTTATGTTTATAAAGTATAATAAAATTAAATTCTAGAAAAATAAACGAAAAAGACATACAAACTCAACAGACCTAAAATTGCATTTCAAGACATCTACTTAGAACAAATCTAACAGGAAAAAAATAGAGAAATTCTACACATTGTTCAATGAAAGTTTGTATTTAGGAGATTAAAATGGAGAATTGCTAATTATGCTCATAAGTTTAGTCATCCATAATCATAAAAAACAAAAAGTTATAAAGCAAATAGCAAGTCCCTGTATTAAATTACTTTACACACACTTTGAATGAACATTATGTATATCAATAGTTGAGCTTGTTTTCCTGCTTGTTAACTTATCTAGGTTGGCTTGATGACAATGTTACTCTCAGGGGAAAACATACATCTATGTTTTGTTCTATTAACAATAACAATAGAGAAACCTGTCTCACCTAAGCAAATTGACAGAAATGGAAGAAAAAAAAATGACAGCAAGCTCAGGATATTTGTTTTAAATTTTTATCTAAAGCAAGGTAAGTGATGCTGTGTTTTCAAACTCCATCTTTAATCTTGCATCATTAACCAGCTACAACAATTTATTCTGTAAAGTCATGATTACGTTTATATTATCTTTCAAAAATTGAAAAGGATGCTGAATCCACTATTTTCTCATGCATGCATCTTCTTTTGATAAAAAGTAAAATTCTAAATAAACGTTCTATCAGATCTGTAAGGAACTCAGTGATATGTCTCACAGATGTGCAATGTCAACATCATAAATTATCTCATCCATAATTTTTGTTCAATTATGGAACACGTAATAACAATTTATAAAAATTATTCTTCCCTGCTTCTAACTCTCAATTTTACCCTTCAGTTTTACCTATTATTGAAAAATATTTTGCATTCCTTGTTTGCATCCATATATTTAGATAATAGAAAACATCAAAGATGTAAGATATTTACATGCTGCTCAATTCACAACTTGAGAATGTTGGGATAAAACTCATTTCTTATCTTGTAGAAAGACCAAGAGTTTCTTTGGTGATTCAAACATTCTCAATAGAATATTCTTCCTTTATATGCATCATAACTTAATATGCGACAAGTTGCTTGTGACTAGCTTTTGTAACATTCATATTATCACATAAAAAAGAGATTGTGTAGGATTTAACACATTTGATTAGTTGGAGTTGGCCAGGACAAAAAGACAGGAAGTAGAGATTCTAGAGAGAAGCCTGATGGAGAAAGGAAATCTTCTCCTTCAGACTTTCCTTTCAACACTTAGAGAACTCTGCAGGCTGGATTTTTGCTGTGGTGTCAGAAGAGCATCTATTTCCCAGTGTGAGTGAGTGTCAGCTCTGGTCAAATGATTATATGATGAGATAACAACAATTTAGTAAGGAGCTGTTAGTTTAATTAAAAGGAACAAAACGCAAGAGTTGAAATGCAAAGAGAAAAATCTCAATTTGGATCTAAGATTTATATTTATCTTAGCTTTATTTAAATTCATTTTTCATTTTCTGCTTCTATTTATATAGTAGATTGTATTCATATTGATGATTAAATAAAAAATACATTTTCACAGATAAATGTAAACCACAATTTGGTTTAAATGCCATTACAAACACATGGAGGAACCATTTGGTTAAGTGATTGTGACCATCTCATGTAGCTGAATTAGAAGCCCTGAAGTCATAGTTCTCAAAAGTTTCTAACCCATGTTTCCATTATAAAAATTACCCCAGGGAGATTCTGATTTGTATCCACAGCGATAAGATTTTTGTTGAGGCTTTTTTTCCTACATTTATATTATGAAATCATATATCACCCCCTAACTTTAATTAGATATTACCACTACCACCACCCCAGGGCACATTCTTCCACCTTGAGATTCACAGCCTAAAGAATTCATTTCTTTCTTTAGTTGCATTATATCAACAACACAAATAAAGATGGAGTGCATAACTGGATTATATTATCATCTAACACATTTACACTGATAAACACTCAATTTAACAATAAGCCATAATTATATATATACATTTGCAAATAAAACATATTTTGCCATGTTCGGTTTTATAACATGCTATATTCTGATTATTTAGACTAAGGAAAATAAAGCATTTAGTGTGTTATGAAGGAAGACAAAAAGCAAAAGTCCAAGATTTCCATGTAGGTCAAAGTAATTAAAATAGTGATCATTCAGTAAGACAGGAAGAGGGGCTATCAGAGAAGGTCTCAATGTGGCTAAATTAGAAAGCAAGGAGATGTCATTTTTTAAAGGCTAAAAGTTGTGCCACTTTACAAAAATCATCCAACTAAGCAATTTTTGATGGTTGCTAAATATATATGCTGGTGTAAGCTAATATGAAATACACAGCAAAGTTTAAAAAAAGAAGAAAATGTATATTTTAGTTCAAGATATCCAGCTGAGGTAAGCTCTATAGGCTTCCTTAAATAGCTAATGGGAAATTTCCAACATCTCCAACTATTAGTTAAGTGTCCTTTGTCAATAAATGAAAGATACTAACATAATTTTTAAGATTTAATTAAAATAAACTAACATTTCTTAAAGGAATTCCATGACCGAGGTGTACACAGGAGTACTGAAAGCTAAAGTGGTGTATATTTCCAAGGGTATATGCCCTTAAGGAACATATAAACTAGTCTTGAAGCTATACGTGTATACATATGAAAAGTATTGAGTAAAGCAATATGTAATTGATTTTATAAGAAAAATATCACTTAATGTACTAGATGAGCACAAGAAACAAAAGCAATAGATTAACTAAGCGGAAGACCAGAGAAATTTTCAGAGGAGGGAGTGTTTGACCTCCTCTGTGAAATACATTTATTTTTAAAGGGCAGATGAGGAATATTTCAGATGGATGACACACCAGAAGCAAAAGTTTTCTCCCTGTCTAAAGAATGAAAGTCAACTTTAGATGCACGAGATGGACAAGTGGAAGATATGGATGGACAGGCAAGAGAAGCCCTCAGCTGTGAAAGCTACAGGGATTCTGGACTTTATTTTGAAGATAATAGGAAAGCAATGAAGGTTTTTAAGCACAGGAGTGACTCAATCGAAGGAGAACTTTAAAATGTGTGTTAGTCTTTTGTGCAAATAAATACTAAATCTGCTGGTACTATTGACATGTTTTCATTAAAAGGCCCTCTATACAGTTCTGGTAAGAGCAAATGTTAAAAAGAAGCTGTGATTCTCTCAAATTTAACAAGATGATGTCAGCAATAATTACCTACTGAGGTTAGTAGAATACCCATCAGGGTTGCCAAAAAACAGAACACAATGCAGAAACTGATCATAACATTCTTGGAAGCCACAGAAAACTAATGAAGGTTCGTACTTACAAAATAAGACATGGGAAAGAGGAGTGTGTTCTAATGTTAAAATTCAGTATCTTGGACTCCCCCGTAAGATGGCCAAATAGGAACAGCTCCGGTCTACAGCTCCCAGCAAGACCAACACAGAAGGCAGGTGATATCTGCATTTCCAACTGAGGTGCCCAATTAATCTCACTGGGACTAGTTAGACAGTGAGTGCAGCCCACGGAGGGCAAGCAGAAGCAAAGTGGGGCGTCACCTCACCAAGGAAGCGCAAGGGGTTGGGGAACTCCCTCCCCTAGTCAAGGGAAGCCGTGAGGGACTGTGCCATAACGGACGGTGCTGTCCAGCCCAGATACTCTGCTTTTCCCAAGGTCTTCACAACTGGCAGACCAGGAGATTCCCTCGGGTGCCTACACCACCAGGGCCCTGGCTTTCAAGCACAAAACTGGGCAGCCATTTGGGCAGACACTGAGCTAGCTGCAGTTTTTTTTCATACCCCAGTGGTGCCTGGAATGCCCCTGAGACAGAACTGTTTACTCCCCTGGAAAAGAGGCTGAAGCCAGGGAGCCAAGTGGTCTTGCTCAGTGGATCCCACTCCTACGAAGCCCAACAAGCTAAAATCCACTGGCTTGAAAGTCTTGCTGCCAGCACAGCAGTCTGAAGCCAACCTGGGAAGCTCCAGAGTGGTGCGGAGAGGGGCATCCGCCATTACTGAGGCTTCAGTAGGCGCTTTTCCCCTCACAGTATAAACAAGCTGTTGGGAGCTTCAGACTGGGTAAAGCCCACCAAAGTGCTGCAAAGCCCCTGTAGCCAGACTACCACTTTAGATTCTGGGCAGGGCATCTCTGAAAGAAAGTCAGCAGCTCTAGTCAGGGGCTTATAGAAAAAACTCCCATCTCCCTGGGACAGAGCACCTGGGAGAAGGGGTGGCTGTGGGCACAGCTTCAGCAGACTTAAACGTTCCTGCCTGCTGGCTCTGAAGAGAGCAGCAGATCTCCCAGCACAGCACTCGAGCTCTAGGGACAGAAGACCTCCTCAAGTGGGTCCCTGACCCCAATGCCTCCTGATGGAGAGACACCTCCCAGCAGGGGTCGACAGACATGTCATACAAGAGAGCTCCGGCTGGCATCTGGTGAGTGACTGTCTGGAATGAAGCTTCCAGAGGAAGGAGCAGGCAGCAAACTCTGCTGTTCTGCAGACTCTGCTGATGATACCCAGGCAAACAGGATCTGGAGAGAACATCCAGCAAACTCCAGCAGACCTGCAGAAGAGGGTCCTGACTGTTAGAAGGAAAACCAACAAACAGAAAGCAATAACATCAACATTAACAAAAAGAACGCCCATGGAAAAACCCCATCCAAAGGTCACCAACATCAAAGACCAAAGGTAGATGAATCCATGAAGATGAGGAAAACCAGGCACAAAAAGTTGAAAATTCCAAAAACCAGAAGGCCTCTTCTTCTCCAAAGGATCACAACTCCTTGCCAGCAAGGGAACAAAACTGAATGGAGAATGAATTTGACAAATTGACAGAAGTAGGCTTCAGAAGGTGGGTAATAACAAACTCCTCCGAGCTAAAGGAGTATGATCTAACCCAATGCAAGGAAGCTAAGAACCTTGATAAAAGGTTAGAGGAACTGCTAACTTGAATAAACAGTTGAGAGAAGAACATAAATGACCTAATGGAGCTGAAAAACACAGCATGAGAACTTCGTGAAGCATACACAAGTATCAATAGCCAAATTGGTCAAGTGGAAGAAAGGATATCAGAGATTGAAGATCAACTTAATGAAATAAACTATGAAGACAAGATTAGAGAAAAAAGAATGAAAAAAAAAAAACAAAAAAAACAAAGCCTCCAAGAAATATGGGACTATGTGAAAAGACCAAACCTACATTTGACTGGTGTACCTGAAAGTGACAGGGAGAACAGAACCAAGTTGAAAAACATGCTTCAGGATATTATCCAGGAGAACTTCCCCAACCTAGCAAGACAGGCCAACATTCAAATTCAGGAAATACAGAGAACACCATAATGATACTCCTCGAGAAGAGCAACCCAAAGACACATAATTGTCAGATTCACCAAGGTTGAAATGAAGGAAAAAATGTTAAGAGCAGTCAAACAGAAACGTCAGGTTACCCACAAAGGGAAGCACATCAGACATACAGAGGATCCCTCTGCAGAAACCCTACAAGCCAGAAGAGAGTGGGGTCCAATATTCAACATTCTTAAGGAAAAGAATTTTCCACCCAGAATTTTATATCCAACCAAACTAAGCTTCAAAAGCGAAGGAGGAATAAAATCCTTTATAGACAAGCAAATGCTGAGAGATTTTGTCACCACCAGGCCTGCCTTACAAGAGCTTCTGAAGTAAACACTAAATATGGAAAGGAAAAACTGGTACCAACCACTGCAGAAACATAGCAAAATGTAAAGACCATCGACACTATGAAGAAACTGCATCAACTAATGGGCAAAATAACCAGCTAGCATCAAAATGACAGGACCAAATTCACACATAACAATATTAACCTTAAATGTAAATGGGCTAAATTGCCCAATTAAAAGACACAGACTGGCAAATTGGATAAAGATTCAGGACCCATCGGTGTGCTATATTCAGGAGACCCATCTTATGTGCAAAGACACACATAGGCTCAAAATAAAGGAATGGAGGAAGATTTACCAAGCAAGTGGAAAGCAAACAAAAGCAGAGGTTGCAATTTTAGTCTCTGATAAAACAGACTTTAAACCAACAGATATTAAAAAACACAAAAAAGGGCATTACATAATGGTAAAGGAATCAATGCAACAAGAAGAGATAACTATCCTAAATATATATGCACTCAACACAGGAGCACCCAAATTTGTAAAGCAAGTTCTTAGAGACCTACAAAGAGACTTAGACTCCCACACAATAATAGTGGGAGACTGTAATACTCCACTCTCAATATTAGACAGATCAACGAGACAGAAAATTCACAAGCATATTCAGGACTTGAACTCAGCTCAGGACCAAGCAGACCTAATGGACATCTACTGAACTGTCCACTCCACATCAATAGAATGTACATTCTTCTCAGCACCACATCACACTTATTCTAAAATTGACCACATAATTGGAAGTAAAACACTCCTCAGAAAATGCAAAAGAATGGAAATCATAACAAACAGTCTCTTAGACCACCGTGCAATGAAATTAGAACTCAGGAGTAAGAAACTCGCTCAAAATCGCACAACTACATGGAAACCGAACAACCTGCTCCTGAATGACTACTGGTTAAATAACAAAATTAAGGCAGAAATAAAAAAGTTCTTTGAAACCAACGAGAATGAAGACACAATGTACCAGAATATCTGGGACACAGCTAAAGCAGTGTTTAGAGGGAAATTTACAGCACTAAATGCCCACAAGAGAAAGTGGGAAAGATCTAAAATCGACACCCTAACTTCACAATTAAAAAGAACAAAAGAAGCAAGAGAAAACAAATTAAAAAGCTAGCAAACACTTTGGGAGGCTGAGGGAGGTGGATCACAAGGTCAAGAGATCAAGACCTTCCTGGCCAACATGGTGAAACCCCATCTCTACTAAAAATACAAAAATTGGCTGGGTGTGATGGCATGCACCTGTAGTCCCAGCTACTCAAGAGGCTGAGGCAGGACAATTGCTTAAACCCAGGAGACAAAGGTTGCAGTGAGGCCAGATCATGCCACTGCACTCCAGCCTGGTGACAGAGTAAGAAACTGTCAAAAACAAAACAAAACAAAACAAAACTACCAGAAAACAAGAAATAACTAAGATCAGAGCAGAACTGAAGGAGGATAGAGATATGAAAAAGACTTCAAAAAATCAATGAATCCAGTAGCTGGTTTTTTGAAAAGATTAACAACATAGATAGACCACTAGCCAGGTTAATAAAGAAGAAAAGAGAGAAGAATCAAATAGACACAATAAAAAATGATAAAGGGGATATCACCACTTATCCCGTAGAAATACAAACTACCATCAGAGAATACTATAAATACCTCTACACAAATAAACTAAAAATCTAGAAGAAATGGATAAATTCCTGGACACATACACCCTCCCAAGACTAAACCAGGAAGAAGTCGAATCCCTGAATAGACCAATAAAAAGTCCTGAAATTGAGGCAGTAATTAATAGCCTACAAACAAAAACCAGCCTAGAACCAGATGGATTCACTGCTGAATTCTACCAGAGGTACAAAAAGGAGCTGGTACCATTCCTTCTAAAACTATTCCAAACAACAGAAAAAGAGGGACTCCTCCCTAACTCATTTTATGAGGCCAGCCTCATCCTGGTACCAAAATCTGGCAGAGACACACACACAAAAAAGAAAATTTCAGGTCAACATCCCTCATGAACACTGATGTGAAAATCCTCAATAAAATACTGGCAAACTGAATCCAGCAGCACATCAAAAGGCTTATCCAGCATGATCAAGTCAGCTTCATCCCTGGGATGTGAGGCTGGTTCAACATACACAAATCAATAAATGGAATCCATCACATAAACAGAACCAATGACAAAAACCACATGATTATCTCAATAGATGCAGAAAAGGCCTTCAATAAAATTCAACACCCCTTCATGCTAAAAACACTCAATAAACTAGGTATTGATGGAACGTATCTCAAAATAATAAGAGCTATTTATGACAAACCCACAGCCAATATTATACTGAATGGGCAAAGGCTGGAAGCATTCCCTTTGAAAACTGGCACAAGACAAGGATGCCCTCTCTCACCACTCCTATTCAACATAGTTTTGAAAGTTCTCACCAGGGCAATCCGGCAAGAGAAAGAAATAAAGCGTATTCAAATAGGAAGACAGGAAGTCAAATTGTCTCTGTTTGCAGATGACGCAATTGTATATTTAGAAAACCCCATCGTCTCAGCCCAAAAACTCCTTGAGCTGATAAGCAACTTCAGCAAATTCTCAAAATACAAAATCAATGTGCAAAAATCACAAGCATTCCTATACACCAATAGTAGACAAATAGAGACCCAAATCATGAGTGAACTCCCATCCACAATTGCTACAAAGAGAATACAATACCTAGGAATACAACTTATGAGGGATGTGAAGGACCTCTTCAAGGAGAACTACAAACCGCTGCTCAAGGAAATAATAGAAGACACAAACAAATGGAAAAATCATTCCATGCTCATGGATAGGAAGAATTAATATCGTGAAAATGGCCACACTGCCCAAAGTAATGTATAGATTCAATGCTATTCCCATCAAGCTACCATTGACTTTCTTCACAGAATTAGAAAAAACTACTTTAAATTTCATATGGAACCAGAAAAGAGCGCGTATAGCCAAGACAATCCTAAGCAAAAAGAACAAAGCTGGAGGTATCAAGCTACCTGACTTCAAACTATACTACAAGGCTACAGTAACCAAAACAGCATGGTACTGGTACGAAAACAGAGAGATAGACCAATGGAACAGAATAGAGGCCTTAGAAATAACACCACACATCTACAACCATCTGATCTTTCACAAACCTGAGAAAAACAAGCAATGGGGAAAGGATTCCCTATAAAATAAATGGTGTTGGGAAAACTGGCTAGCCATAGGCAGAAAACTAAAACTGTACCCCTTCCTTATACCTTATACAAAAATTAACTCTGGATGGATTAAAGATTTAAACGTAAGACCTAAAACCATAAAAACCCTAGAAGAAAACCTAGGCAATACCATTCAGGACATAGGCATGGGCAAAGACTTCATGACTAAAATACCAAAAGCAATGGCAACAAAAGCCACAATTAACAAATAGGATCTAATTAAAATAAAGAGCTTCTGCACAGCAAAATAAACTATCATCAGAGTGAACAGGCAATCTACAGAATGGGAGAAAATTTTTGCAATCTATCCAGTGGAGCTAATATCCAGAAGCTACAAGGAACTTAAACAATTTACAAGAAAAAAAATATCCCCATCAAAAAGTGGGCAAAGGACATGAACAGACACTTTTCAAAAGAAGACATTTATGTGGCCAACAAACATATTTTAAAAAGCTCATCATCACTGTTCATTAGAGAAATGCAAATCAAAATCACAATGAGATACCATCTCATGCCAGTTAGAATGGCATCATTAAAAAGTCATGAAACAACAGATGCTGGAGAGGATGTGGGGAAATAAGAATGCTTTTACATGGTTGGTGGGAGTGTAAATTAGTTCAACCATTGTGGAAAACAGTGTAGCAATTCCTCAAGGACCTAGAACTAGAAATACCATTTGACCCAGAAATCCCATTACTGGTTATATACCCAAAGGATTATAAATCATTCTACTATAAAGATACATGCACACGTATGTTTATTGCAGCACTATTCACAATAGCAAAGACTTGGAACCAACCCAGATGCCCATCAATGATAGACTGGATAAGGAAAACGTGGCACATATACACTGTAGAATACTATGCAGTCATAAAAAAGAACGAGTTCATGTCCTTTGCAGGGACATGGATGAAGCTGGAAATGATCATTCTCAGCAAACTAACACAGGAACAGATAACCAAACACTGCATGTTCTCACTCATAAGTGGGATTTGAACAATGAGAACATATGGGCACAGGGAGGGGAATATCACACACTGGGGCCTGTCGGGGGGTGGGGGCAAGGGGAGGGATAGCATTAGGATAAATACCTAATGTAGATGATGGGTTGATGGGTGCAGCAAACCACCAGGGCACATGTATACCTATGTAACAAACCTGCACGTTCTGCACATGTATCCCAAACTTAAAGTATAATAAAAATAAATTAATTAAATTAAATTTTAAAAAAACTTAGAATCTTTAAAATCTAGACAAATTAATATGTATGGCCAGGAACACTTAAATCTATTAAATGTCTATGACTCTTTTGGATCACAAATTTATAAAGATAGCAAATTAAAATAATAAATTAATTTTAGAAAAACTTATGTTACTTCATTGTATAAAACAACTGAAATAAAATAAATGGGAAACGGCTAGATCAGACATTGTAATAGATATAATGCTATATGCTCAACACATCCCATTTTCTTTTATTCTAAGAATATGCTTTCCACTTCACTTGTTTGGCAAAAGCCTTCAACTAACTTATAGCTAAAGGAATATGTGTAGAAGTGATACTCAACGCTTCCAAGTCTGGCTCATAAAACTTCCATATTCTGTCTCTCTTTTCTTGCCTGCTGAACAGATACAAAGATATCCAGTGGAATGCTAGAAAGCCCTTGAAGATCAAAAAACAAAACACAATGAAAGCCACATGATGGAAGGAGATTAGAGTCCCTGAATGACGGTGAAAAAGAAAGGCCTTCCTCTTACCTCCCAGTTACCCTCATTGAATTATGACATGAGCTAGAAATAAGAGCTACTGAGATTTGAGATTGTTTGTTATAGCAGTTAGCCCACCCTAACTAATATGGGCTCCTAAAATTCCATGCATATTTAAAATCAAATGTTACACAATTTATTTTCTAATCCTCCTCAAAGCGTTTCATTAAAACTTCATGCTGTAAATATAATCAAATTAATTTTTAGTATACTAAAAAGTACAGTTGAAGAGAAATAGCTTAAGGGAATGAGATAGGGTCATTAATCATTACATTTTGAAAAAAAAGTGGCCTGATGGTTCATTGGGGATTTGGTTATTCTATCATGATTTCTCCACTGGGCATTGTCCAGTGAGAGTTAAACAGTTTTAAGCAGAGACAAAAGTAACCTGAACACCAATGACTGGACCAAATTTTCTCCAACTTTATGAGATTATAAAAAAACTTCTTTATCAGAGTGATAGTGATGTAGATGTTCTTTTACACGGATTATCTTATTTGAAAATCCAAACTATAATGAACATTTCTTTGAGCATCATGTCAGTGCTTAAAAAGTTTTGGATATTGGAGAATTTCAGATTTCAGATTTTCAGATTGGGTATCTCAGCCTATACTTTCATAACAGTTTATTTTTATAATTTCCTGTATTTTCTTTATTTCTTCTTCTAAGGTATGTGTATTGTAAGCTGGCATTTTCTCATTATCTATATGTTTTATTTAATTATATTTTATAATTTCTATTTCATGTGTTATGTTTATGCTTATAGATTTCCCCTTTTGATGTTTTTTACTGTTCCAAGCATAAGTTCTTGTAACTGTTTATAAATCTTACATGAGACGACTCTAATTTCTAAATATATTTCTTCTGTAAGATGTGTTCTTTCATTAGTAAAGATTTTTAAAGTGAATTTTCAATAAGATCATAATGATCCAGCAAAAACATAAGCATTGGAAAATAGATAAAAATTGATGAATATAAATTCCTTAATTAATATCTGGTTATCCAAGCACTGAGGGATCCTTAATGTCTCTTCCCAAATTATTTTTTAAGATACACTGAATTATTTTATATCCTCTCTGGCCCATATCAAGATCAGATGTTCATACAACCTGGAAATAAATCATCCACCATCTGACTAGCTCTCACAGGCCTATAGTGGGACCTTTGGTCTGAATCCTATAAAAATATTTTTCTTCAGAATGACCATTATACATATATTCATTTAATTAATGTTTAATGAAGGTCTACTATGCAACAGACACTATTAATATATTAATGAAAAAAACAGACAAAAATTGCTACACTCTGAGAGTCTAGGGGAAAAACAGGGAACAAATAATAAACTAAATTGCCTATAATTAATTAATTACATAATATTCTAAACAGTAATACATGCTATGGAAATAATATAATAGGAAAGAAAATTGGGAAGATTATAGAGAGGTTAACTTTTAAAAGAGGGTGTTTAGTAATGGTCTCACAAAGATTGGCATTAAAATCAAGACCTGAAGGAGGCAAGGAGGTGAGCTATGACGATATCTTAGGGAAGAGGGTTTCTAGGCAGAGGGAATAGCAAATGTCTTGAGGTGGGAATGTTCCAGGCAAACCTGAGAAACACAAGGAAGCAGTGTGCCTGGAGAAGCAGTAAGTACGATTGGGGTTAGGAAGAGAGTAAGAGGAAATGAGGTTAAATTATGTGAATTTTATGAGTCACTCTAAGAAATTTAGGGTTTTCTTTAAGTGAAATGAAATGTCACAGAAGAACTCTAAACACATGAATGATATGATATATTTAAAACTCTTAATTCTGGCTGATATGTTAACAATTACTGAAGGAGTAAAGGGTAGAGCAGTTAGAAAGTTACTGCAATAATCCAGGTAAAAAATGATGATGGCTCAAACCAGGGTAAGAGTGGGTAGATATGGTGAAAAGTGGTGAGATTCTGGACTTACACTGAATTCAGAGTAGATAGGATTTACTGCCAGACTGGAATTGAGATATGAGAGAAAAAGAGGAATCAAGGAGAACTCAAAGGTTTTTTACCTGAATAACTTAAAGAACGAAATTGGAATTCACTGAGATGAAAAAACTAGAGGAAGAGATGGAGAAAGGAAGCAGTAATCAGAAGGTAAATCCGGGACATATTAACCTTGGGATGACTAAAAATATGTCCAAATAGAAATACTGATCTGGCAGCTGGAGTTAAATGATTGGGATTTAAAGGAAAGAAACACATAAGAAATATATATCTGGGACTCATAAGTATGTAGATGTCTCTTAAAGCTATAATATAGTTTGCCTGTGTTCCCAGCCAAATCTCATCTTGAACTGTAGTTTCCATAATCCCCATGTGTCCTGGGAGGGACCCAGTGGGAGGTAATTGAATCATGCAGGTGGTTACCACCATGCTGTCCTGATGATAGTGAGTGAGTTCTTATGAGAGCTAATGGTTTTATAAGGGGCTTTTCCCCCTCTTCATTCATTCTTCTCCTTCCTGCCACCATGTGAAGATTTGCTACTCCTGCCATGATTGTAAGTTTCCTAAGGCCTCCCCAGCCCTGCAGAACTATGAGTCAATTAAACCTCTTTCCTTCATAAATTACCCAGTCTCGGGTATTTCTTCATAGCAGCATGAGAATGGATTAATACGAGCTATAAGACTAACTGAGATCACAAAGACTATGAGAATAGACAGGAAAATAAAAATAAGAGTTCTGGGCACTCCAACATTAAAAGCTCTGAAAGAGAAAAACATAACAAAGGACTGAGAACAATAAGCTAGTAGATTAGGTGCAAAACCAAAAAACAGTGGTGTCATGAAAGTGTCAAATATTGTTTATAGGCCAAGTAAAATGAAGATTGATATTTGGCCTTTGGATTTAGCAATATGGGAATAATTGGTTACCTTGGCCAGAAATATTTCAGTTGAATGACAAAGGCAGAAACCTGTTTGAAATGGTTGAAGATAAAATGAAAACAGAAAAATGAAATTAGAGACAGTAAAGTAGGAAAATTCTTTGGAATAATTTTGCCATAAAGGGAAGGAGAGAAGTACAATGGTAGATTGAGTGAAGGCAAAGTAGGATCAAATGAAGTTGTCTTTGTTTTTTTGTTTTAAAATGAAAGATACAACAGTACGTTTGTAAGATGGTGGGAGATAACCATTAGAGAGGGAAACCAGTGATTGGAGAAAAACAAGGGAAAATCATTGTAATGATGTTCTTGAGTGCATTCAAGAAATAAGATATAGTAAACAAGTAAAATGTTGGCATTAATTGCAAATGTGAACAGTTTTTCAGGCATCCTACAAGGCAGAAGGCAGAGTTTAGGCACACAAAGGCAGAAGGTCATTAAATGTGGTAGTACAAGCTTAAGAATGATGTCTTCTGGTTGCTTTTATTTTCTCAGTGGAATAGGAAGCAAAGTCATCCATTGGAAGTTATGATGAGATAGACATGTTTGAGGTTTCAGAAGAGAGGAAAATGTATGAAATGGACATCTAGAAGTATGGAAATGTGTGTGGCATGGAGAAATATGATGGCTAGGAAGCATTAAAAGTCTACTTGAGTTTAGTGATCAATAATTTGAAGGGAGACCCATAAGCCTAGGAAGCTATGCGGTATAGATAAGAAATAGAAGAGTTGTATTTAACCAATCTTATGATTTCATTGAGGAATAGAGGGTATGCACAGGGGAATTCTTACAGTGATTAATCATGAACTTTAAGATGGGTAAGAAAGGCAGTAAAACAGATAGTAGGTAGGTAAAGGTCAAAAGATTGTTGAGTAAAGTGTATTCAAGAATAAACTGGAAAGATAAGAGTTTGTAATAACAGAAGGATTTATGGAATTGAGATTTTGACAAGGTTGCAATTATTTCCATATTATGGTATTGAATGAACATAGGGATGAGTGAGGAAGAATGGAAGACAATATCACTGAAGGAAAGAAGGTCAAGGAATCAAGTGGCTACAGTAGTAGCAAGATCACCCACATGGACATTAAAATATTTAAGAATTATGGCAGAAGTAGTGTTGGATGAAATTAAAGTGATCCAGGTGCTAAAATACTCCATAAATGAAGTTATATTCAACAGGTAGTCTAAAGTAAATGAGTTGATGAAACTTTGTGCTGTTAAAGACACAGCATTCATCATAAGAAAAGAGAATTTATTTTTGCCTTTTACAGAGTGCTAATGACCACATTAGAAAAATAAATAATTAAAAGTTATTTCAATCATTAATATTAAAAGGGAATCTCTTGAGTGGTGGGTAATTTTTCCTGACAACTTCCTCTGAAAGAAGAGTTAGCTGACATAGTTTATTTAGATTTACTTTAAAAGTGTTTGACCTTAAAAAATACCTGTCACAGAACACATAAGAACAGAGTAATTGAGAAATCGATACAATGCTCTATTAAGTTGAAAAAGTGACAAATTACTTTTAAAAATAAAGTACTGGAAGTCCTAGATTGAGCAATCAGGCAAGAGAAAGAAATAAAAGCCATCCAAATAGGAAAAAAAGAAATTCAACTATGTCTCTTTACTGATGATATGATTCTATACCTAGAAAACTCCAAAGACTCCACCAAAGGGCTACTGAAACTGATAAATAACTTCAGTAAAGTTTCAGAATATAAAATCAACGTAGAAAAATCAGTAACATTCCTATATACCAATAATGTTCAAGCTGAGAGCCAAATCAAGAACACAATCCCATTTACAATAGCCACACACACACAAGAAAATACCTAGGAATAGATCTACCCAAAGAGGAGAAAGATCTCTACAAGGAGAATGACAAAAAAAAAAATGTTGAGAGAAACCACAGATGACACAAACGAATGGAAATATATGACATGCTCATGGACTACTGGAAGAACCACAATCATTAAAATACCCATAGTACCAAAAGCAATCTACGGATTCAATGCTATTCATTTCAAACTACCAACTTTATTTTTCACAGAACTGGAAAAAAATTCTAAAATTCATATGGAACCAAAAAGGAGACCAAATAGTCAAAGCAATCCTAAGAAAAAAGAACAATGCTAGAGGTATTATATTATCCAACTTCAAACCATACTATAAGGCTACAGTACTCAAAACAGCATGGTTTTGGTGACACACAGACACACACACACACACACACACACACACATATATACACACACACAGCAATGGAACAGACTGGAGAACCCAGAGATAAAGCTACACACAATACAGCCATCTGATACTCAACCAAGACAACAAAAATAAGCAATAGGGAAAGGAATCCCTATTCAATAAATGGTGCTGGAATAGCTGTCCAGCTATATGCAGAATAATGAAATTGGACCCTTATCTTTTACCACATACAAAAAAAATTAACTCAAGATGGGTTAAAGATTTAAATGAAAGATTACAAACTATAAGAATCCTAGAAGAAACATAGGAAACACCATTCTGGACATCGGCCTTAGGAAAGAAGTTATGACTAAGTCCTCAAAAGCAATAGCAACAAAAGCAAAAATTGACAAGTGGGACCTAATTAAAGATCTTCTACCCAGCAAAAGAAACTATCAACAGAGTAAACAACCTACAGAATGGGAGAAAATATTCACAAATTTTGCATCTGGCAGAGGTCTAATATCCAGAATCTATAAGGTTCTTAATTCAACAAGCAAAAACAAGTAATACCATTAAAGAATGGGCAAAAGACATAAGAGACACTTTTCAAAAGACATACATGTGGCCAACAAACATGAAAAATGTTTAACATCACTAATCATCAGAGAAAAGCAAATCAAAACCACAATGAGATACCATCTCACACTAGAAAGACTATTATTAAAAACTCAAAAACACCAGGCACTGAGGAGGCTGTGGAGAGAAAGGAGAACTTATGCACTGTTGGTGGGAATGTAAATTAGTTCAACCACTGTGGAATACAGTTTGGAGATTTCCCAAAGAATCTAAAACAGAACTACCACTCAGCCCAGTAATTCCATTACCAGATATATACTCAAAGGAAAATAAATTATTCTACCAAAAAGATACATGTACATGTATGTTCATTTCAGCAGTATTCAAAATAATGAAGACATGGAATCAACCTAGGTGCCCATCAATGATGGATTGGATAAAGAAAATGTGGTACATATATATGTGGAATACTATGCAGCCATGAAAAGAACAAGACCATGTTCTTCGCAGCAATATGGATGCAGCTGGAGGCCATAATCCTTTTTTCTTTAAAAAAGTGGAACACAAGGACTTAGCCATAATCCTAATCACATTAATGCAGGAACAGAAAACCAAATACCACATGCTCTGTCTTATAAGTGGGAGCTAAACTTTAGGTACTTTTGGACATAAAGACGGCAATAATAGACACTGGAGACGACTAGATGGGGGAGGTAGGGAGGAGGGTAAGGTTGAAAAATTGTTGCATACTATGCTCACTACCTAAGTGACAGGATCGTGCATATCTCAGCATCATGCAATATACCCATGTAACAAATCTGCACATGTACTCCCTGAATCTAGAATAAAAATGGAAATTATTAAATAAATAGGTAAATAAAGTACTGTTTTACAAATGTGGGAGCAGGAGGAATTACAGGGAAGGAAATGATTACACTATTTCCCTGAGTATTTTAACTATTGTAAGTCAACAGGGGAATATGCAGGTTTTAGAAAATTGTTCCAATCATTCTGAACATTGATTAGTCTTATTCAATTTCAAGAAGACTATTAAAAAATAACAAGAAAAATAAAAAAGAAATAACATATATTTCTCGGGGAAACCATTTGGCTATATGATGGATGGCACTGTGGTTCAGTAGTAAACAGTAAGTATTCCAAGTAACATTTTAAATTATAATCTTTCAAAAGATAAATGGATAAAGCACTACAAAAATTAAGTAAATGCCTGTGTTTAATCCTTGTCTTCCTCAAAAAAATAAAACTGCAAAATTCGTATGGGCAACCTGGTTTTGGTGAATATATCAAAACTAAAAATAAATGAAAACTAGAGCAGCTTTTCAAGATAGAGGTTTTATCAGGACTGGACATTTACTATGTTAAGTTCTAGGGAAATAAAAATGAGTAAAAGACATAATCCTGCCTTCGAGTCATCGATAAACAAGAGAAAAAACATGTATGTAAGCAAAATATATATTTATAATATACATTTATTTACAAAATTCTAGGGGACCAAAAAGGAGGTGGTGACTAAATCTTTCTGTGAGAGTCAGAGTAAAGTCACAGGTGATACTTAAACTGCCCCCTGAGTTAATGGGTGCAGCACACCAACATGGCACATGTATACATATGTAACAAACCTGCACGTTGTGCACATGTACCCTAAAACTTAAAGTATAATAATAATAAAATTAAAAAAAATAAATAAATAAAAATAAAAATAAATAAAGTGCCCCCTGAGGATTGAGTTGGAGCTCAGGTTGAAGGTATCTGTCTATGTGTTGGGGGAGGGTAGTACTGAGAATGTAAAAGCCCACACAGAGAGAAAAAAATCAGCAGAATCTACAAGAATGAAAATGCATGGAACATTTAGTTACTTGTGAAGAAAGAGATGTAGTTTATGAGGAGAGACAATGGATGATGAATTTGTAAATGAAATTGGAAAAGCACCCTTGTAAATAATTTATTTTTAAGGCTTTAGACCTCATCCTATAAAGTAGTTACTTGCCAAAGCATATTCCATAGACTACTAGTTCCATGGGATGTTGAAAGATTATCACAAGAAAAAGGAGGCATCTCTGATCAAACAGAGTTAAACAAAATTTAAAGGATGTATTTACTCTCGGACTTCTCTGCACCTCTTAATATACTAATACACACTGAAAATCTCAAAAAGCTAATAGAATATGCAGTTTTCCAAACTAATTTCACAATAGAATCTTTTTTAAAGGAGAAAATCAGAGAACTAATGTTCTGTGGGAATGTATTCTGGAAAATGCTACTGGAGTAATGGGGAAATCACTGCAACTTAATTAAATTGGCTTCCCACCACATGACATCATTTATTTATTCTTCCACCTAATAAACTTTTATTTAGTACCTTCTACATGCTAAGCCTAATAGTGCATAAAAGTACACGAGCCTTATAAATTCGAATTGTTTATGTGAATAAAAATAATATTAGTTTCCTACTAAGCTAATGTGGCCAAAACAAAATGAACTTGGATTCTGACTATACAGGATTCAAGTTCATCACAGTGCAGCAGTAGTGGTTAGGCATGGACACTTGGTAGCCAAACTGCCTGGGTTTAAATCCTAGCTATTCCACTTACTAGCTATATGACCTTGGGCAAATTACTTAACCTCTCTGTGCCACTATTAAGTGGGAATTGTGACAGTCCCTAACTCAGTTGTTCTGATGATTAAGTTGAATGAGTTAATATTTATAAAGTCCTTAGAAAAGTGCTTGGCATACAGTAAGCATAATATGTATTTCTGTTAAATAAATCAAATAAATATGCTGGGGTCATAGGGAGTGTTTTTCTTTCCTTTCTTAAACTAGTTTATTGCACACTTACTCTGGGAAATTTTTGTAATAAATCAGTAGCCTGTTTAGATATAGGTGAAAATGAGATAACACAAGGCCATTTGGGTTCTTCCCTTGAGTAGGAAGCTTTATTGAAACATCAATCTTTACCCTAGATAGTGAGCCACAGTCTCCTAGCTCTCATTATTTTCTCCATACAGCTGATTGAAAAAGTCAGGATATAAAAATGTAACAGCAGGATGCAGAAATAAAGTTGATTTCTAGTTTTTTCTTTATACTTCTTCCTAGTTTTCAGATTTTCCATGATGGCATATCTAAGTTCTTTATTAAGAAAAAAGTTATCTAAAAAATCAGCTCTCAAACTAGGGTTAAAAACGAAGATAAATATAATATAGGAATTTTCTCCTTCCCAGTCCTAAAATAGTTGCCAGAGATAATTGGGAGGTCAAGGTAGGATTCAGCATTATGTTTCAAGTTTGAATAGTTGTGAATTTAGCAAAGAAATTCCCAAACTCTTAACATACTATAAAATTCATAAACGTTAATATATTTTAAAGAAAAACAATATGATTCACATCAAAACCACAGCTGTTTGAAAATGCAGGTCACTATACCCTCCTTAAAGAGTTTTTAAAATGGTGTTCAGAGTTACCTTAAAATTAAAATGATAAGAAAGAACTCACATTTTGAGGATTAAAATGAGAAGTCTTCTTATAGACATTTTATAATAATAACGTCTAAAAGGTTCTTTTTTCACTTCTAGATTGAATAAAGCATCTTCCTTATTTCAGTAAATGTTAGATGGATCCTTCTGATTGCTCAGGCCAAAAACCTTGGAGTCATTTCTCTCACATCCCACATCCAATTGCTCAGTACATCCTGCCTGCTACTTCTCAATATATAGACAGAATCTGGCAGTTACCATCTCCACCCACAACTGCCATGGTCTAAGTCATCATCCTAACTGGTCTCCCTGCTATCATCATTCCCTTCAGTCTATCCTCAAAATAGCATCCAAAGAAGTGATCCTTTTAAAACATAAATCAGGTTGTGTCACTCCTCTGCCTAAAACCCTCAGTGGTTTTCCATCTCACTTGAAGTAAAAGCTGAAGTCCTTGCCAAGCCATCCATGATCTTGTCCACCTCACCCCTCTGATATCGCTCTCCTTCCCTTGTTCCATTTCAGTCTCCCCGGTATCCTTACTGTCAATATTTCTAAAACAAGCAGCCAGACCTTTACAGTTGCTGTTCTTTCTGCCTGGAATGCTCTTCCTGCAGGTGTCCTCTTAGCTCACTCCCTTACCTTCTTTGTACTTTGCCCAAATGTCACCTTATCATAAGGTTTCCTTGACTACCTCTTTTAAAATTGCAAACCACCCCACTCACATTTTCTAGTGCCTCTTCCAGATTTTTTTCTACATAGCAATTAAAACCATCTAACATCCCATGTTTCATATTTATCTCATTGTGTCTCTTCAATAGAATGAAAATTCATGAGCACAAGATTTTTCTCTGTTTTATTCTCTGATATATTCCCACAACCTAGAAGAGTGCTTAACACAGAGTAGCTGCTCGGTAAATATTTAGTGGATGTTAAATAAAAGTGGAGGTGTTGGGAAAGCTATTGGATATATACTCCTGGAGTGTAGAGAAAGGTCTCGGCTAGAGATATAATTGTATTAGTCATCAGTAAAAATGGCATTAAAATTAAAGAGGCTGGATTCAGTAAAAAAGAAAATTTTTTTTTTTTGAGACAGGGTCTCCATCTGTCGCCCAGGCTGGAGTGCAGTGGCGTGATCTCGGCTCACTGTAAGCTTGGTCTCCTGGGTTCACGCCATTCTCCTGCCTCAGCCTCCTGAGTAGCTGGGACTACAGGCACTCACCACCACGCCCGGCTAATTTTTTGTATTTTTTAGTAGAAACAGGGTTTCACCGTGTTAGCCAGGATGGTCTCAATCTCCTGACCTCGTGATCCGCCCACCTCGGCCTCCCAAAGTGCTGGGATTACTGGCGTGAGCCACCGCGCCTGGCCAAAAAGAAACTTTCAAGAGAACTCATTTTTAAAATATTCGTTGGAAAAGCATAAAGACAAAAAGAATGCACTTTGCTGGAAACACATAGTGATAAAAATAATGTACTTTTTGTAAATTTCAAATTAGCAAAATTTACAAAACTGAAGGCTATTTAAAAGATACACAATATGCAACTAATTGCAAAACACTGAATCAGTAATTTTTTATTGCTTTCTAATTGAATTTTGCTTTATTTCATGTTCAAGGTTATCTTCTTTTCTCAGTAAATGAAGCAAATTGTATGCCTTTTCATCCTTCTGTTTACCATCAGATCTTAGACAACCATGAAACACAAATAAGGAACTGAGATGCATGCAATACATTGTTTCTAAAGAATTCCCCTCTCGATTCTTCATCTTCTGTGACCATTTAATTGTGCTGGTGACTGGCAAGACATGTGGGAATTGAAAGTAATATACTTGCAAGTAAATGGAGATTAAAATTCTCTTCCCAATAATTTGAAACTTATTTTGAAGCTTATTCAAAAAAATAAATGAAGAGCCCAAGGTCAGGCAACACTTTACTGACAATCAGCCATTAGAATGCAGAACAGTGCCCTCAAAGACTGCCATCTGCATTTTGTAGGAAGAGATGCAAAAAAAAATGGGGAAAATATTGTAAAATAACCACCACTATTGCTCGGTAATTTGTGTTAATTGTACGAATGAAGTTGTCGACCCACTGTACTTCTTAAATGACATCACTCATCAGTCCCTGCAATTTGTTTCAACATGATGAAAACACAGTTGGGCTGAAAGATGCCTAGGTTCAGAGTAGTCTAAAAGCTTTTCAAATACCTTTAATGCATATTCACAGCCACCACTTTTGAAAATAGTATTTCATCACCTGCTATATCTAAATTTCTAAAATCTGCATTATATATTTCAAGGATGTTTAAATCAAAGTTAAAGTATCAAAAAGCCTACATAATTTAACAAGTAACATGTATTAAAGGATGCTGACACAGCAGATAATAGGCAACCAACAGGCCAATGTTAGCCACATGAAAGCTGCAAATAACTGCAGATTTAAAGTTATGAACATGAAGAAGCTGAGGAAATTTAAAAGGAAAGAGATAACTGAAGTCAAATGAGGCAAAGAAAATAGTTTAAAGGCAAGAAAGTTGAAAATATAAAAACAATCTGAAGAGGAAGTGAAATAGAAAATCAGGTAAATGAAATGGATTCAGAATCTGACTAAGCTAAAAAAAATGGTATTAATCAACCATCACATCAGACCCACATTTTTAAAATGGAAATCATTATAACTGGGGTGACAATAAGGAAGCAAGAGAATTCCAGAAATATGGTGGAAATTAATATTAAATAGGGCACCATTGTGATTTTTTTAAGTTTCCTTTCTAATAAAATCTCTAGAGCCATCTTTACTCCATCACACCTTCCTTGCACTCCTCATTGCATCCATCATTATTAACCACAAATCTCACCTTCCCCACCACAACAACAATTTTCCTGGAAGAGATTTTTACAGAGTATGTAAGTCAAGAAAATGACAAATTTGAGCCCCTTCAAGGCAAACCATTATAAGTCATATTGAACACTTTTTGAACACCAGTACCATAGAATCATAGACTCACAAGGTCAGAAAACTCTAAAGGTCCTCTAGTCTAATAATTCATTCTCAAAGTCCTTCTATAATGTTCCTGACAAGCAGCTAGATTATTTTTACAAAAGCATGTTGATTGATAAGAGAACACTGCCTCCTACAAAATGGTCCATTTCACCTTCAAATATCCTTTCAACCTGTTATTTATTCAATTTTTATTCCACTCAAATTAAACATTTTGGCCAGGACATCTATTAATAAGAAAACATGAAAACACCAAAGCAACTGGCCCTATCCCACAGAGACTCTCGTTTTGTTAATCTGATTGGAGCATCCCTGAGAATGTGCTTTTAAAACTCCCCAAGTGATTCTAATATGCAGCCAGGATTGAAGAACCTTGCACCCAACAAACTTCAGTCCATACCAAGGTAGATTTACTGCAAGAAAATGTCAAAAGGTCTTTCTCCCTAAAATTTCCATCCATGAGTCTCAATTTGACCTCTTGATGATTATACAGTAGAATAAAACAACATTATGACGTAGAAAGAGCACAGCATTTGAATTCAGAGAAACGCAGCCCAACCACTTCCTAAGTGACTGGCCTCGGCCCAGCTGTCCAACTGTCCTAAGTCTTAGTTTCCATATATGTAAGAAGAGGATAATAGTAACTAATGGAGAGTTGAAGGAGTTAATATATTGCACATGGCCAGCACAGTGCTATCATATCTTCCTGAGCCTTCTCTAGGTATATGTGGTGAGCAGACCCCAGGGGGGGCCCATGATTCCCACCCCTTGGTGTTCATACCCTGTATAATCCCCTCCCATTGAACGTATGTGAGGCCTGTGACTTGCTTCTAATCGATAGAATATGGCAAAGATTAAAGGATTTTGCAGAGGTAATTAAGGTCCCAAATCAGTTGATTTCAAGTTAATCATAAGGAAGCTTGTCCTGGGTGGGCCCTTAAAAGAGTGACTAGGCACTCCCTGAAGTCAGAGACTCTAATCAAGAGAGACTGTCCTGTGGGCTAGAGAAGTAAGGGGTCATGTTACAGAAGCTCATGTGGCAAGTAACTAAATGGCCTCTAAGCACTGCAAGTGGCCTCTAGGACCTGAGGGCAGCCTCCAGACAACGGCTTCAAAAAGTCAGGGCTCTCCGCCATATAGCTTCAAAGAAATGGATTGTGCCATCAACTGGTAATTTGGTTTACAGCAGTAAAAAACTAATACTGTTAAGCACCAACCATTTTAGTTTGAATATTTTGAGTCCTTTCCTCTTGAAAATAATGTTCATTTTCCTGGTCACTACCTAAAACACCTCCACTTGACCTAAATTTTCTTTAACATGTGGCTTGCAAAAGCAGACGCAAACATCACAGCTAAAATGTATTCAGGTAGAAAGCATCAGTGGATATTAAATCTGGGGTGGTGGTAGTGGTGGAAATGATATTTACATTAAATTTGATTTTGTTTTTTACCCTAAAGTACAGATCCTATATGGTGTTAATCTCACATTTAGGGAAAAGAAAAAAAGACTCCTTTGTTATCAAATTGTTTTGCTAATGATCCTCTCTTTCACCATCTGGAATGCAACCCATTCAACCTGAAGCTCGTGTTAACTCCAAAGCTTGCAAAATATATTTTGAAGAGTTTCACAAAACATAGTCTATTGTCATTTATCTTAATCTATTATAGTTTGTATTACTCACTTGACCCCACTAGCCTTATGCTAACTTGGCATATTTATATGTTCATGCATGCATGTATGTGTGTGTGTGTGTGTGTGTGTGTGTGTGTGTAGAACCTCCTGCCAATCAG
The DNA here is from genome assembly GCF_028858775.2 of Pan troglodytes. Classification (NCBI taxonomy): domain Eukaryota; kingdom Metazoa; phylum Chordata; class Mammalia; order Primates; family Hominidae; genus Pan; species Pan troglodytes. Next base: position 50,943,008 of record NC_072408.2, on the reverse strand, counting down.
AAAAACCTAAGAACCTTAATTTTCCTCTTTCCATATTCGCACAGGCAAGTATTTAAAAGTATTTCTAAGTAATTCATACCCAAACACATCATGAAGACTCATTCTTCCACCCTTGCTCACTGATGGTTTTATGTCAGATCACATGCATTATCTATCTTTAATTTCTGAAACGAGCCTTTCTATTAATGTCCTTTGTAAGGTGTCATGCAGAGGAGATTAATGGCAGTCCTTATTTGATAGACAGTACCTAATAGTCAGCCATTGCTTCCCTCTCCCCTCTATAGGTAGTCCCTGATTCCCAATGTAGAGGCTAACACTGCATAGGTAGTTTTCCCCTCTTATTGAGGATATGATCACATGACCCTGAAAGTACCTGACAAACACAATTAACATGCTAAGAATGACAGAATGAAAACATAAAAGAGCTCAAGTTCTTGATGACACTGCTCAAGCAATGACTTAACCTGACCTTCAACCAACCTACTGCCAGATTTCTTCGAACATGAGAAAATAAATACTTTGTCTAAGCCCTTTTTGGGTATCCAGCTACTTGTAGCCACAAACATCCTAAATGATACAACTGCCTATCTGTAACAATTTTTAAAACTCCCTAAACCTCAGTTTTTCCAGCAAAGAGAGGAAAAAATAATAGTGCCTGTTTCTTAAGAATGTTGTGGAAATGCAGTGGTACAATGAAGATAAATGGTGTTCAGCATGTAGTAAAAATGATAAATTATTAATATTAATATAAAATAATATTAATATAATGCAAACCTACATAAATACCCAATAACCGTATGTTGAATGTAACTGTGTTATTATTGTGGGTTGCACTGTGTTCCCCTAAAAGATGTTAAAGTCCTAACCCCCAGTACCTGTGACCGTAACCCTGGAAATAAGGTTTTTGCAGACGCTCAAGTTAGGATGTGGTCATCAGGGTGAGCCCTAATCCAATGTGACAGTGTCCTTATAAAAAGGGGAAATTTAGACAGAGACAGAGATATGAGCACAGAGCGAATGCTGTGTGAACGTGAAGGTAGTAATCAGAGTGACGGGTCTACAAGACAAGGAATGCCAAAGATTGCCAACAAAACACTGGAAGCTAGGAAAGAGGCATGGAATCGATTCTCTCCCACAGCCCTTGGAAGGAACCAATTCTGCCAACACCTTAATCTCAGACTTCCAGCCCCTAGAGCTGTGAGACAATGCATTTCTGTTGTTTAAGGCATTCAGTATGTGCTGCTTTGCCATGGCTGCCCTAGCAAGCTAATACATGCATTTAATATTAAAAATAAACCTAAATTCCAAAGGAAAACATGCAAAAAAGACAGAAAATGAGTGTTCACTTTTCGCATAGCCATGCATTCATAAGCCGAAGTTGATTTTCATGGATAACTGATGGTAGCACACACACAAAAATGATTCTGGAAATAAAGTCTTTAAGCACGAATTTTAAGGTTAGAAACTGGAGAGCTTTTCAAAGGAAAGAGGAATAGTCACAGAGAAAAAAAGAATAATTTGGAAGTTATGTAATGTATGTTAATAGAATGAGAAAACAGAAAATAGGGAGAATTTTGAAATATAGAAATAAAGTAGAAGAATAAACGGGGTTAAGAAATGAGAGCACTTTCTTAATAAAATAATGAAATCACAAATGCTAAAGTAGATAAAGAAGATAATGAGATGTAAGAAGAGAATCCATTTGGACATATCTTTCAAATTTTAATTCTTTAGAAAGAACTATAAATTGTTATATTTGCATATTTAATCATTACTTTTTAAGCCTTTCAGTTCCTTGAAATTTTTTACTAAAGAATTGTCACTAAAAAGATGTGGAAGAAGATGTTTTGTATTGAATTTGAATATATTATTCACTTAATTACAACCTTCATGTAACAAAGGTTTCCTAATGTAGTCTCATCTAAAATTAATAGATATATACTCAGTGAATCCAAATGTTTAATGAGCTACAAGGTTTATTAACATTCCCATTTTATTTATTTTTAGCTTTATTAAAGCTCATCTACTGCCCACAGGCTCGTGATGCACATATCACATAATAAAAAGGCAAATTAAATTTAAATTCTTAGTGGCAGAATTTCCTACAAGCAAATGAATACCAACATGTCTACAATATTTCAGTACTGCCAGATTTTAAATTTAAGATTAAAGTTTTTATTTGCTTTTAATTAGTCTTATATTTACACAGCGAGAGAGAGTACAAACCAGTGCAAATGTTACCAACAAATCCATAAAATGAAATACTTTACATAAAAATGGGTGTAATTTCCACAACTCTGGAGTAGGTCTGTTGCTCAAATGAATACCTCTCTCATTTATTGACTGATGGCTGAAATTATTAGAAATTAATTTCTGTGAAAATACAAATGTTCTTAAGAGAGTAACACTTTAAGCTACTCTCAGTGAAATCATTTGAGATCCTAATCTACGTACACACTTTTATAGTTAGCTGGTAGGGGGCTGAGGAGGGAAGAAAGGAAAAGAGCACCCATGAGAGAGGCTGGAAGCACCCAAACTGACATTTGTCTGCTTCCCTAGATTATTTATATCTATTTGGGATTCTATTTTTTTCAAATGAACGTCTTCTCATTTAAACCATGACATGGAAGTCAGAGACCTAAACACTAGATAGACTTGCGCAAATCGTGGTCTAATTTCAATTCATTTGCAAGCATTTACTGAGTACCTATTGTGCACAAAATACTAAGCTAGGCTTTACAGAAAATACAAATGTAAGAAAGACACAGTGGCCAGGCTCTCAGATGCTTACAGTCTGGCAGAGGTCTATAACAAGTTCAAAATTCACTAACTATGTAGGCGGTATAGCAAGATGGGTCAGAGAGTGGGCCCCAAAGTTAGACAGGCAGGCTTGAATTGTGGCTCCAGCTCACATGTAATGTAACCTCTGTGTACCTTGACCCTCAGCTGCACAATGGAAATGAATTGTTATGATGATTAATTGAATTAATACATGTAAAGCACTTAGAACAGTACAAGCAATAAGTATTATGTAAGGGTCATTTGAGAAAACTAAAAACAAAAAAAGTGCTAATGGAGTTCAAAAGACACAAGGTGGTGTTTGATAGGAAAAAATGACTTTCCTAAGACAGCATACAGCAAACAATATTAGTGACCCTCCCACCCTCCACCCCACCTATCATACACAAAAGGACTTCTCTACCTTTTCAGAGAGTACTTCTGCCTTTGTGGAACCTGACAGCTTCAGTTCACATGTGGTTTGTACTGTAACTTATTCTTTCCCTTTTATTTGCTCTTCCTCCCTAGTCACAATGGGAACAACTTGCACTAAAACTGTCATTGTATAACAAAAATATGTCAACGTCCCACACACAGTCTTTGCAAAAATGTCGGGGTGGATTTTTAAGATGCGAGTATCATGAGTATGCTTCCATATTCATTTATTTTTAATACATGAAGAAATAAGTTCTCTTCTGCTAAGGGAATAGAGAACATGAGTTTAATTTGGTAAGATCATAGTCTTGGTTTTTTAGGATGGCATGGATATTGGTGTAGTTAGGATTCAACCAAATAGTCTAAAACAAATCAAAACAATTTATCGTACTTACACAAAGTAAAATGGTAATTTGACACAAAGTCAAATGTTTGTACATTATATAAAACTTACTTAGAAATAAGCCTTTTTAAATACTACAATATATGAACTTTTAATATTAACTTCTTAGATTTCCTTTTTCTGAGAGAAATAGGGACAGTTGGCTGAATTTTTAGTTGTGTCCCCAAATATGATATGTTGAAATACTAACCACCTGCACCCCCCACCTCATCCCTGTGAATGTAACCTTATTTGGAAATAGGGTCTTTGCAGATGTAATTAAGTTAAGATGAATCATGCTGGACTAGTGTGGCTCCTGATCAAATGACTGGTATCCTTATAAGAGGAATATTCAACACAGAAATAGACCAGATTAGACACACAGGAAAAAAGGCCATGCAGCGATAGAGGCAGAGATTGGAGTGATGCAGCTATAAGCCAAGGAATGCCAATGATTGCCAGCAAATACCAAAAGCTAGAAGAAAGAAAGAATTCTTCCCCCAGAGACCTCAGAGGGAGAATAGCCCTACGGATACCTTGATCTGAGACTTCAAGTCTCCAGAACTGTGACAATAAATTTCTGTTGTTTTAAGCTACCTGATTTGGTATACTTTGTTACGGCAGCTCTAGGGAGCTAATACAGTAGGCCAATTCATTCATTCGGCAATACTTATTGAGTCTGCTATGTCCTGGGCATTATACCTAGTGCTGCTGGGATATGGTGTGAGTAAGTGTAACAAAGTACCAGTTCTTGGAAGTTTATGTTTTTACAGGGAAGACACACATTCAACAAGCAAAATGTACTATCATTCATTTAATTGCAGTTGCAAACATAATAACCCAAGTACCTCTCTCAAGTCATTCTCTAGCACAGTAATTGGTTTTATTTTCTTTATCATCTTCATCACTATTTGAAATTATCTTGTTTTGTCCTATAATTGTTGTCAGTCTCCCCTCATTCCATTTCTAGCTTTTAGAAGAGTACATGGCACTATAGATACCCAACAACTGCTGGATGAATGAATAAAAAAAAGGTGCAGGGTGACAAGAGAGCATTTATTAAACAGATGTGAGCTTTTCTAAAAGGTGAAAATGGGAAATGATGTTTGGGCGAAGTAATAAATAGGAGTTAACTGCTTACTAGGGACTAATAAGGGTTAATTTGAAGACTAGACAGGGAAGAATGTTGTAAGCAAAGAAAATAACACTATAAAGACCATTGGCAGGAAAGAAAGGCACATTTAAGAAATCCATAGGTCAAGTTGACTAGGGTCCAAAGAGTAAAGGAGAGGGTACATCAAAGTAAGTCTGGTGAAGCAGGTAGGGGCCAGATCATACAGGAATTGAGGCAAGGTTAAACATTTTTTACTTTATCTTGGTAGACAATGGGAAACCGTCACCAAATTTTCCGAAGGAGAGTGAATGATCATATTTGCCTTGTAAAAATTTCTCTATAGCTCTTGGCTGTGAATTAGAAGAAGGCAAGAATAGACATGGAGAGATGAGCTAAGGGCTATTCTAGTAGCCTGGATAAGAGATGAGGGTAGCTCAGAGAAGGGAACGAGCTATGACAAAATGGACAGATTCAAAGGTTGTGCGAGTGTCAAAAAATGTCCAGAAGATTGTAATGGTGATGGATTAGATGTGGAAGAGTGAAAGATAGGGACAAGCCTTCTGGCTCATGCTGCTGGGTGATCTTTTTTTTTAAAATAAACAATTAGAAGAGAATGAGATAGTAGGGGATGGGTAAAAGAATTTAGTTTTGACCATGTTGAGCTTAGGTTCCAATGAGACATCCACATGCTGATGTTGAGTAGTCAGGGTCACAGATGAGTCTGGATCTTGGCAGAGATGCCTGGAGCAGAGACATGGATGTTAGGAATCATATACCTAGAGATGGTAACTGAAGCCTTGGGCATTGATGAAAGTACTCAGGGAGAAGAGAAAAAGGTCTTGGACTATGTCTTGAGACAGCAAAGTACTTGGATATAGCCTTAATTTCTTTGCATCTAGAGTTTTGGTTTTTTTAAAATAAATTTTCTAACCTTAACCTCTGCATGACCTGTTTTCTTTTTAAAATTAAACACATACTGAAAAATACCAAATCTTCTGAGCTTTATGTTTAATTTTGAGATCCCGAATTCCACTTACTGTGGATTATAAAATTTATTCCTTTAGATATATATAAATGGTAAACTTGTAGCAATTAAATCACTTGGCATTTATTCTTCACATTTGTCAACTTCATGTAAGTTTTAGATAAATATTACCCATACAGGAAATCAACTTGTCTTCCAACATTCAAGCTTCCTCTACAAATATCTACATACAAATCCAAGAAAAAAAATCACCAGATTGAACTCTTTTTTTTTTTTTTTTTTTTTTTTTGAGACATGGTCTCACTCTGCCACCCAGACTGGAGTGCAGTGAGGGGTGTGATCTCGGCTCACTGCAACCTCTGCCCCCGCTGCTCAAGCGATTCTCCTGCCCCAGCCTCCCAAGTAGCCTGGAATACAGGCGCATGCCACTACCACCCAGCTAATTTTTGTATTTTTAGTAGAGATGGAGTTTTACCATGTTGGCCAGGCTGCTCTTGAACTCCTGACCTCAAATGATCCACCCACCTCGGGCTCCCAAAGTGCTAGGATTACAGCCACCTTGCCCGGCCTGAACTCTCATTTCTTTCTGAAGTTTAAACTACCCTCTCATTTTCTGATAGGACTTTGTATTATTGAGAACAAAGGCCTCAAGAAAATTGGTTTCATGGGATACCTTCCTGCAATATTTGAATACGTATAAAAATCCCTATCAAAAGCTAAGATATAAAACTATGTACCTTTATTTTCAATCTAAAGTGATTTTATACCCTGGAAAGTAAGTATAAGCACAATATTTACTGTAAAAAATGCACTAAGCATTTTGTTGATGTAAAATTTAATGAGTCCATAACTATGCAAACATTGTCATTGGGAGTGAAAGGACATGTAGGTTCTATCTGTCCTTGCCTATCTTCTAGAAGAGAGGCAAGAAACAGCAATGACTTAATAACATGACCAATTCACAGAACTACCCTCAGGTCATACAAGTGTGAAAACACATGCAGAACGCAATAACTCATACACAGTTTTATTTCCAGAAGGTGTTTTTTGAAATGGCCAATACTAGAGAATATTTATGAAATCCAATTTCTACTTAATGCAGATAATTAAGTAGGTAATAAGGGATGGGTGAAAGAGTTGCAACTTGCAACTTGCCTATAACTCTTTTCGGATTGCAAATTTTCAGATGTCTCCTTACTATTTACAAAACAAAAACTTATTTTAACCAACCGATCTTTGAAGAGTCTTACATCTTATTATAACATATACTTATTCTGTTCCCTTCCAACATTCCTGACTCAACAATTGGTCATAACATTAACACTTTCTCTCCTGTATTCTCCTTACTATTTTCTCTCCTATATTCGCCTATTTGCAGAATTAACTTATCAGTGTTGATCACATAGAATTATATACACTTTGGCACTATAAGGCTTTTCAGAAGTCATTTGGTTCCATTTTATTTTCACAGGTGAAGACACAAGTTCAAGTGCATTACATGACTCCCTTAAAACACACACTAATATGGCAAAGTACATAATTTAGTTTTACTTTTCTTTAGCTCAAACCAGCATGCTACTATTTATAAGTAATAATTTAGCTTCTCATATTTTGGAGGGAAAATTGTCTATCATTATACACAACTTTTACCCCCCTATAAATAAGCTTCCCTTTATTAAACATGAATCAACTTCCCAATTATCTTTCAAAGGCTCTTGACATCCCATAATATAGTAAAGCTCTTGTAAAAGGTTATCAGTGCACTTCAGTTCAGACCTTTCCTTCTCTCTGTCTCCATATGAAGATATTTAGTAATATTTAGAATATTCCTTTACCCCATGGTAAAGTAAAATCTTTATTTCTCTGATAAGTTCATCTTTATTCGTCCTTAATTCACAATATCAAGCATATTAAGGGCAAATCCCAAGTCCATAACTCCTTATCACAAAATAGGGATTTGGCTCCCACTGTTGTAGAAATCTCACGGAATAAAAGGATTTATAAATATTAAAATTTCTAAAAATAGATTACAAACATATTTTTCATCTCCTCTTGGAGTTTACCATATTTGCTTCTTGTTTCTCAAAGTTACCTCTGGAAATACTCCAATCTTCAATTAGTAAGCAAGAAAAAGGCCTTCCTGCTTTAACAAAGTAATTTTAGAAATAAGTTTCAAAGACAAACTGATAAAATGTCACTATGGACACAGGGAGGGAAGGGAATTTCTTAGTTAAGTGTACCTCAACATCCAGAATCTCTGGTTATACATTTATATAGCAGGAGGATCGGAAATATATTTAAGACTTTCTCATATTCTCATTGCAAATTGAGTAAAATCCAAATTCCCTAAGTCCTAGAAGACATAATGACACCCTCTCAACACTGACCAACTCCAGCCCCATCATAGACCACTTTCCCGCTCCTATCTGCCTCTGTCTCTTGAAAACTACATAAGTAGTTATAAGAAATAATACAGATAGAATCTATATGTCCTTCACTCCCAATGACAATGTTTGCATAATTATGAACTCATTAAATTTTACATCAACAAAGTGGTTAGTGCGTATTTTACAGTAAATATTGCACTTGTACTTACTTTCCAGTGTATAAAATGACTTTAGATTAAAAATAGAGGTTCATAGTTTTATATCTTAGTTTTTGATAGGGATTTTTATGTGTATTCAAATGTTGCAGAAAGGTATTCCATGAAACCAATTTTCTTTAACTCAATCGCAACTAAACTTTTCAATTGTGCACCACTATTAATAAAGAAAACATAAAATGCATATATGTGCTAGAGAGTTAATAGGTAAATTACAAACATAAAATAGAAAAATGAGGAGATTGAGTAAATTAACATAATTAGAAAATATTGTCTGTTTATTGTAAAAAATGATTTGAATTTCACTAAAAATATTATCTTATGCTTTTTAATATGCTTACTTTTATTTGAAAGTCTTATTCCTTTGAAATAAACTAGTTCAAACATGAAAACAAGAAAAAGAAAATTACAAAGCAACTTCCAACCGCAACAGCTTTGCTTTAGCTTTTCCCAATGCCTAGAATATTCTTATCCTTGATTTTCACACAGCAGAGTGGCCTTCCTTGACCATCCTATCTAGACACACCACCTCAGGTCTCCCCAATTAGCCTGCAGGGCATTTGTAACTATCTGTAATTATTGCTTCTTTTCAAGTTTGTTTGTCAACTTTTCCCACTAAATTGTAAAATACATGAAGGAAAACACCTTAATCGAATTTACTGCTGAGTCACGAGGCACATACATCAATGCCCAACACATAGTTGATGCTCAATTAATAAGCATTACATGAAGTTGACATTGGTCAAATGCTTTATTTGCCTTTTATTCACTATATTTATTGTCTATTTGCTAAGCATTACCTAAGAATAACATTTTTAAATAGAATTCTTCAAATACTTAAGATCAGGAGGAAATCCAAAACCTAAAATTATAAAACTTTAGTGTTGATCTTGAGCTTAGAAATCATCTATAGCAGCTTCTTTGCCTTACCAGGGGAGGAAACTAAGGGACAGAGATGATAGTGACTTGCCCAAGATAATGCAAGGTTTTTATTGTTGTTTCTAGGAAGGATGCTGCCCAGTCAGATCCTGAATGGAATATTTAAAGCACTAACATAAGAAGTTTGGTTCTCAGCCGGGCGCGGTAGCTCACGCCTGTAATCCCAGCACTTTGGGAGGCTGAGGTGGGCAGATCACGAGGTCAAGAGATCAAGAGGTCAAGAGGTGAAACCCCATCTCTACTAAAAAATACAAAAAATTAGCTGGGCATGGTGGTGGGCACCTGTAGTCCCAGCTACCTGGGAGGCTGAAGCAGGAGAATGAAGTGAACCCGGGAGGCAAAGCTTGCAGTGAGCCGAGATCGCTCCACTGCACTCCAGCCTGGGCGACAGAAGGAGACTCCGTCTCAAAAAAAAAAAAAGAAGTTTGGTTCTCACCAATGAAGTTAGATTTACTATTATAAATTTGAGAATGATTACTATGATTACTACTATTGCCACTCCTATTAGAACACTGCGTGGATGTGACTTAACAGTTTGCTTACTATCTATGTGAATAACTATGTAGAAAACCTACACCAAGACCTTTAAACACCAAACACTTTGATCAATACTGTCACCCAAATAATTTAAGTTCCATTGACTCTATTGATTGACAGATTATCACTTGCTCAAACAGGCTGACAATAAAACGCAAGGACTTCAGTCTAAAACGATTTAATCATCAGGACCGTAAAAGACATACACGCTCAGGCAAACGCATTGAATTGATTATTTAATTTTGTGTGTAAGTTAAGGCTTGCAGTACCTCACACAGTGCCTGTAACAGAGGGATCAATAAATACTGAATTAAATAAGCTACTAAGTAACTGTTAAATGGCAACCGGACAGATGGATAAATGACAGACTGAAGGAAAGAATCATTCAGTCAATCGATTTGAATCACGAAACCTTCTGCCATTAGATGTGTGTTGCCCTACTTTGCCTGTCTAATTGTGCTTTGTGCAATTCTATGTACAGCCCAGTTGATCTTTCTGGCATCATTCGGTCAATCAAAGAACGCTTAGAGTTTAGGTTAATTTAGGATTGCAATAAGCCTTAAGAATTTGATTTTTCTATGAAGACTTCACTTTACCCAAACTCATCTCCTTGGGATGACCACCTGCCCACTTTTTGAAGATATTCACAAGTGTGCTTCCTTTAATAACTATTAGGGGCTTAGCAACAGAATATGTGGGAAATCTTCCCTAATAAATGACACAAAAAGCACTTCAGCAGCAATTTTAGCTTATCAAGTATTTTTAAAACTCATTCTTTTCTTTTAAGAAGATCACAGCATTTTGGAATAGAAACATTGCATCTTTTGACTAAGTCTGTTGAGAGGTAATAAATTTGGTGGGTTTTAAGTATTTTTAAAATGTATGCAGAGTTCACCCAGTAGAACCTAGGTGGGCTTGTACTTTATACATTGAAAAAGTGAGATGTGGGCAATTTAGGGGGTAAAGAGGAGGAAATAAGAGCTTCCCTTTTACCCCAGTAGACCTTGTCCTAGCACTTTGCTAAGGAAACCTCTGGCTTGCAGCCAGTATCATGATAACTTGACAAGTCCCCTTTGCAAAAGTCCTTATTGTGCCTTAGATAAACAGCACAATTAGAAAGCCTGACCTACTCCTTACACATTACAAACAGAATATTTCATACTAAAATTGGCAGACTTCACTAAAAGCTACCTGACATTGCAGTTGCAAATACAATACACGTTAGTGGTTTAAAGTGCAGGCTCTGGAGTCATAAGAACTTGCCTTTAGATCCCAAGCCCCACTCACCAGCTGTCTGACCCCTCATGAATTATTAAATTTCTCTAAGCATCAGTATCCTCATCTGTGAACGCAGAATAATGCTACCTGTTCCATACAACTATTGTATGAATTAAATAAAGGCATGATGTGCTTGACACATAGTAGGCTTTCAAAAACATAATTAGTAGTAATGGTAATAAGTGTATACATGGCTAAACTACTTAAAGCACCAACTAAAAGAACAAACATATCTGCTAATGTACATTCAGAGCTTTTAAACTTAACCATGGCTTTTCCACCCACTCACCACTATAAGATCAAAATTGAGAGAAATAGATAAAAACGAACTACAACCTGTCTTCTCTTGCAAGAGTTTTCTAATTAGCACACTAACTAATTCACTCCTTACAAATGTGCTATTCATAAACACAAACTGTTGTCTCAGACACTGATAACTTACGTGATTTTGTGAATGTAAATGCATTACAAATTGATTTTAATTAGACATAATTAAGAATTACACACACGAATTTATTTGTTTTCCCTTGATGTTTGGGCTTTTTACTTAATAAATTTCTGATTCTAACAAGGAGACTGTGTTAGGGCATTAATTAAAATCTTTAGTATTTGGGGTCAATATGTAATTTTTATTAAACTTACCAAGTATGATCAAAGTGAAACTTAAAAATAATTCACTGACAAAATATTTTAAATACAAGTCTTCCAAACTTATTTTAAGCAATGTTTGTTTTTTGAAAGGAATAATAAAATTTTGTTTTCCTAGCAGATCCAATTAAAACTGTCCTTTGCACATAAAAGGGCTCAAAATCATTACTATAAACTGATTCAAATGCAAATTTATCTGGGAACTTTGGCAAGTCTTAACTTCAAAAGGATACAAGTAAAAAATATTTAGAATAAAACTGAGATGCAAATTAAACACTAAAATATTTACTAAAAAGAAATTAGTCCCATATCTAATATGTTTTTCTGCACAAGACTAAACAAATTGAATTTTTTAAAACAGAATTTAATAGAAGACCCTCCTGTCAGATCAGACAGACCCAGGTAATGCTGGTATTGCTGGGCTATCATAAAGAAATGGATTAAGCCCTATGCAATAGCTTTAAAAGTTATTACAAAAGACATAGAAATATCCAGTCAGTTAAGCAGCTCAGATTTTGAACACCCAAAGTAGTACTAAAAAACATTAAAATTCTATCCATAAGCTTTAAAAAATAATTTCTAATTCATAGCATATAAACAAAGGGTAGACTACGTTTATTTAAGAAACTGCACAAAAATAATCATATCTCATTTCTGGTTATAATTTGTTGTGTACTAATTCCTGTTATTGACTCTTCTATGGCTATTACCATGGACTTCTCTAAAATATATAGTAAATCAGGCCTATTATGAAGTAACAGCCTTACATTCTTTCTTTTGTGTCACTTTTATATAAAGGAAGGAAGGGGAGGATACTTTTAAAAATAAAACCCTGAGCTGCTCTATTGCAAATAATTGGAAGAACTACAGCGCCATCTTGTGGAATAAAGTAACTAATTAGTGAAATGCTTTGATTCTGTTAGGAAAAAAATTGAATTTCTTGGCCATCAACTCTAGTTTCTTTTAATGATCTATTATTTTAAAACATTTTAGTCTGGAACATCTGTCAAACAGCAAAAACCACTATTATGCTAGAACACTAACGTATATAATACAGTAACCAGGTGATTTATGGCCGACTATGTCACAGATAAAGAAAAATACAATGTTAATATTATACATTGCCCTGGAACCAAAGAAAGAATCTGGAAGTTTGGACTTTTGTGTCCTTTTTCAAAAATTGAAAGGCAACAAGAAAACCCTTAACATGGCTGAGGTGCAGTTTCTGAATATTTATTAAAGAAGCATATCCTTTAATATCCATAATCAGAAAGAAGGAAGTAAGTCAAGGAGGCTTGGGAGGAAATGAGGTTGGGTAGTTGGAATCAGAATGTTTTTCTTTCTTTCTTCTTCTTGGTTCAATTAATAAAATTTCTTCTGGCAGCCAAGATGGCCGAATAGGAACAGCTCTGGTCTACAGCTCCCAGCATGAGCGACGCAGAAGATGGGTGATTTCTGCATTTACATCTGAGGTACCGGGTTCACCTCACTAGGGAGTGCCAGACAGTGGGTGCAGGACAGTGGTTGCAGCGCACCATGCGCAAGCCGAAGCAGGGCGAGGCATTGCCTCACTTGGGAAGTGAAAGGGGTCAGGGAGTTCCCTTTCCTAGTCAAAGAAACGGGTGACAGATGGCACCTGGAAAATCGGGTCACTCACACCCTAATACTGTGCTTTTCCGACAGGCTTAAAAAACGGCACACCAGGAGATTAAATCCCGCACCTGGCTCGGAGGGTCCTACGCCCACGGAGTCTCGCTGATTGCTAGCACAGCAGTCTGAGATCAAACTGCAAGGTGGCAGCGAGGCTGGGGGGGAGGGGCACCCGCCATTGCCCAGGCTTGCTTAGGTAAACAAAGCAGTCAGGAAGCTCGAACTGGGTGGAGCCCACCACAGCTCAAGGAGGCCTGCCTGCCTCTGTAGGCTCCACCTCTGGGGGCAGGGCACAGACAAACAAAAATACAGCAGTAACCTCTGCAGACTTAGATGTCCCTGTCTGACAGCTTTGAAGAGAGCAGTGGTTCTCCCAGGACGCAGCTGGAGATCTGAGAACGGACAGACTGCCTCCTCAAGTGGGTCCCTGACCCCTGACCCCCAAGCAGCCTAACTGGGAGGCAACCCCAGTAGGGGCAGACTGACACCTCACACGGCCGGGTACTCCTCTGAGACAAAACTTCCAGAGGAACGATCAGACAGCAGCATTCGCGGTTCACGAAAATCCGCTGTTCTGCAGCCACTGCTGCTGATACCCAGGCAAACACGGTCTGGAGTGGACCTCTAGCAAATTCCAACTGACCTGCAGCTGAGGGTCCTCTCTGTTAGAAGGAAAACTAACAAACAGAAAGGACATCCACACCAAAAACCCATGTGTACATCACCATCATCAAAGACCAAAAGTAGATAAAACCACAAAGATGGGGAAAAAACAGAGCAGAAAAACTGGAAACTCTAAAAAGCAGAGCGCCTCTCCTCCTCCAAAGGAACGCAGCTCCTCACCAGCAATGGAACAAAGCTGGATGGAGAATGACTTTGACGAGGTGAGAGAAGGCTTCAGACGATCAAACTACTCCGAGCTACAGGAGGAAATTCAAACAAAAGGCAAAGAAGTTAAAAACTTTGAAAAAAAAGTAGACGAATGTATAACTAGAATAACCAATACAGAGAAGTGCTTAAAGGAGCTGATGGAGCTGAAAGCCAAGGCTCGAGAACTACGTGAAGAATGCAGAAGCCTCAGGAGCCAATGCGATCAATTGGAAGAAAGGGTATCAGTGATGGAAGACAAAATGAATGAAATGAAGCGAAAAGGGAAGTTTAGAGAAAAAAGAATAAAAAGAAACGAACAAAGCCTCCAAGAAATATGGGACTATGTGAAAAGACCAAATCTACGTCTGATTGGTGTACCTGAAAGTGACAGGGAGAATGGAACCAAATTGGAAATCACTCCGCAGGATATTATCCAGGAGAACTTCCCCAATCTAGCAAGGCAGGCCAACATTCATATTCAGGAAATACAGAGAATGCCACAAAGAAACTCCTCGAGAAGAGCAACTCCAAGACACATAATTGTCAGATTCACCAAAGTTGAAATGAAGGAAAAAATGTTAAGGGCAGCCAGAGAGAAAGGTCAGGCTACTCACAAAGGGAAGCACATCAGAATAAGAGCTGATCTCTCGGCAGAAACTCTACAAGCCAGAAGAGAGTGGGGGCCAATATTCAACATTCTTAAAGAAAAGAATTTTCAACCCAGAATTTCATATCCACCCAAACTAAGCTTCATAAGTGAAGGAGAAATAAAATCCTTTACAGACAAGCAAATGCTGACAGATTTTGTCACCACCAGGCCTGCCCTAAAAGAGCTCCTGAAAGAAGCACTGAACATGGAAAGGAACAACTGGTACCAGCCACTGCAAAATCATGCCAAACTGTAAAGACCATCGAGGCTAGGAAGAAACTGCATCAACTAAAGAGCAAAATAACCAGCTAACATCATAATGACAGGATCAAATTCACACATAACAATATTAACTTTAAATGTAAATGGACTAAATGCCCCAATTAAAAGACACAGACTGGCAAATTGGATAAAGAGTCAAGACCCATCAGTGTGCTGTATTCAGGAAACCCATCTCACGTGCAGAGACACACATAGGCTCAAAATAGAAGGATGGAGGAAGATCTACCAAGCAAATGGAAAACAAAAAAAGGCAGGGTTTGCAATCCTAGTCTCTGATAAAACAGACTTTAAACCAACAAAGATCAAAAGAGACAAAGAAGGCCATTACATAATGGTAAAGGGATCACTTCAACAAGAAGAGCTAACTATCCTAAATATATATGCACCCAATACAGGAGCACCCAGATTCATAAAGCAAGTCCTGAGTGACCTACAAAGAGACTTAGACT
This sequence comes from Pan troglodytes, assembly GCF_028858775.2. Classification (NCBI taxonomy): domain Eukaryota; kingdom Metazoa; phylum Chordata; class Mammalia; order Primates; family Hominidae; genus Pan; species Pan troglodytes. The sequence continues at coordinate 50,927,410 of NC_072408.2, read as the reverse complement.
CCCACACAATAATAATGGGAGACTTTAACACCTCACTGTCAACATTAGACAGATCAATGAGACAGAAAGTCAACAAGGATACCCAGGAATTGAACTCAGCTCTGCACCAAGCGGACCTAATAGACATCTACAGAACTCTCCACCCCAAATCAACAGAATATACATTTTTTTCAGCACCACACCACACCTATTCCAAAACTGACCACATAGTTGGAAGTAAAGCTCTCCTCAGCAAATGTAAAAGAACAGAAATTATAACAAACTGTTTCTCAGACCACAGTGCAATCCAACTAGAACTCAGGATTAAGAAACTCACTCAAAACCGCTCAACTACATGGAAACTGAACAACCTGCTCCGGAATGACTACTGGGTACATAACGAAATGAAGGCAGAAATAAAGATGTTCTTTGAAACCAACGAGAATAAAGACACAACATACCAGAATCTCTGGGACACATTCAAAGCAGTGTGTAGAGGGAAATTTATAGCACTAAATGCCCACAAGAGAAAGCAGGAAAGATCTAAAATTGACACCCTAACATCACAATTAAAAGAACTAGAAAAGCAAGAGCAAACACATTCAAAAGCTAGCAGAAGGCAAGAAATAACTAATATCAGAGCAGAACTGAAGGAGATAGAGACACAAAAAACCTTTCAAAAAATTAACAAATCCAGGAGCTGATTTTTTGAAAGCATCAACAAAATTGATAGACCACTAGCAAGGCTAATAAAGAAGAAAAGAGAGAAGAATCAAATAGATGCAATTAAAAATGATAAAGGGGATATCACCACCGATCCCACAGAAATACAAACTACCATCGGAGAATACTACAAACACCTCTACGCAAATAAACTAGAAAATCTAGAAGAAATGGATAAATTCCTCGACACATACACTCTCCCAAGACTAAACCAGGAAGAAGTTGAATCTCTGAATAGACCAATAACAGGCTCTGAAATTGAGGCAATAATCAATAGCTTAGCAACCAAAAAGAGTCCAGGATCAGATGGATTCACAGCTGAATTCTACCAGAGATACAAGGAGGAACTGGTACCATTCCTTCTGAAACTATTCCAATCAATAGAAAAAGAGGGAATCCTCCCTAACTCATTTTATGAGGCCAGCATCATCCAGATACCAAAGCCAGGCAGAGACACAACCAAAAAAGAGAATTTTAGACCAATATCCTTGATGAACATTGATGCAAAAATCCTCAATAAAATACTGGCAAACTGAATCCAGCAGCACATCAAAAAGCTTATCCACCATGATCAAGTGGGCTTCATCCCTGGGATGCAAGGCTGGTTCAATATACACAAATCAATAAATGTAATCCAGCATATAAACAGAACCAAAGACAAAAGCCACATGATTATCTCAATAGATGCAGAAAAGGCCTTTGACAAAATTCAACAACTCTTCATGCTAAAAACTCTCAATAAATTAGGTATTGATGGGACGTATCTCAAAATAATAAGAGCTATCTATGACAAACCCACAGCCAATATCATACTGAAGGGGCGAAAACTCAAAGCATTCCCTTTGAAAACTGGCACAAGACAGGGATGCCCTCTCTCACCACTCCTATTCAACATAGTGTTGGAAGTTCTGGCCAGGGCAATTAGGCAGGAGAAGGAAATAAAGGGTATTCCATTAGGAAATGAGGAAGTCAAATTGTCCCTGTTTGCAGACAACATGATAGTATATCTAGAAAACCCCATCGTCTCAGCCCAAAATCTCCTTAAGCTGATAAGCAAATTCAGCAAAGTCTCAGGATATAAAATCAATGTACAAAAATCACAAGCATTCTTATACACCAATAACAGACAAACAGAGAGCCAAATCATGAGTGAACTCCCATTCACAATTGCTTCAAAGAGAATAAAATACCTAGGAATCCAACTTACAAGGGATGTGAAGGACCTCTTCAAGAAGAACTACAAACCACTGCTCAATGAAATTAAAGAGGATACAAACAAATAGAAGAACATTCCATGCTCATGGGTAGGAAGAATCAATATCGTGAAAATGGCCATACTGCCCAAGGTAATTTGTAGATTCAATGCCATCCCCATCAAGCTACCAATGACTTTCTTCACAGAATTGGAAAAAACTACTTTAAAGTTCATATGGAACCAAAAAAGAGCCCGCATCGCCAAGTCAATCCTAAGCCAAAAGAACAAAGCTGGAGGCATCACACTACCTGACTTCAAACTATACTACAAGGCTACAGTAACCAAAGCAGCATGGTACTGGTACCAAAGCAGAGATATAGATCAATGGAACAGAACAGAGCCCTCAGAAATAATGCCACATACCTACAACTATCTGATCTTTGACAAACCTGAGAAAAACAAGCAATGGGGAAAGGACTCCCTATTTAATAAATGGTGCCGGGAAAACCGGCTAGCCATATGCAGAAAGCTGAAACTGGATCCCTTCCTTACGCCTTATACAAAAGTTAATTCGAGATGGATTAAAGACTTAAACGTTAGACCTAAAATCATAAAAACCCTAGAAGAAAACCTAGGCAATACCATTCAGGACATAGGCATGGGCAAGGACTTCATGTCTAAAACACCAAAACCAATGGCAACAAAAGCCAAAATTGACAAATAGGATCTAATTAAACTAAAGAGCTTCTGCACAGCAAAAGAAACTACCATCAGAGTGAACAGGCAACATACAGAATGGGAGAAAATTTTCGCAACCTACTCATCTGACAAAGGGCTAATATCCAGATTCTACAATGAACTCAAACAAATTTACAAGAAAAAAACAAACAACCCCATCAAAAAGTGGGCAAAGGACATGAACAGACACTTCTCAAAAGAAGACATTTATGCAGCCAAAAAACACATGAAAAAATGCTCATCATCACTGGCCATCAGAGAAATGCAAATCAAAACCACAATGAGATACCATCTCACACCAGTTAGAATGGCAATCATTAAAAAGTTAGGAAACAACAGGTGCTGGAGAGGATGTGGAGAAATAGGAACACTTTTACACTGTTGGTGGGAATGTAAACTAGTTCAACCATTGTGGAAGTCAGTGTGGCGATTCCTCAGGGATCTAGAACTAGAAATACCATTTGACCCAGCCATCCCATTACTGGGTATATACCCAAAAGACTATAAATCGTGCTGTTATAAAGACACATGCACACGTACGTTTATTGCGGCACTATTCACAATAGCAAAGACTTGGAACCAATCCAAATGTCCAACAATGATAGACTGGATTAAGAAAATATGGCACGTATATGCCATGGAATACTATGCAGCCATAAAAAATGATGAGTTCATGTCCTTTGTAGGGACATGGATGAAATTGGAAATCATCATTCTCTGTAAACTATCGCAAGGACAAAAAACCAAACACTGCATGTTCTCACTCATAGGTGGGAATTGAACAATGAGAACATATGGACTCAGGAAGGGGAACATCACACTCTGGGGACTGTTGTGGGGTGGGGGGATGGGGGAGGGATAGCATTAGGAGATATACCTAATGCTAGATGACGAGTTAATGGGTGCAGCAAACCAGCATGGCACATGTGTACATATGTAACTAACCTGCACGTTGTGCACATGTACCCTAAAACTTAAAGTATAATAATAATGAAATAAAAATAAAATAATAAAAAAAGAAAATTAAAAAAATAAATAAATAAAATTTATTGAGAGGCTACAATGTGCCAAGCACTTGGTAGGCCCTAGGAGTAAAGAAAATGAATATATAGCCCCTCCGTCAAGACACGTAGAAACTAGTGAAGTATACAGATCACTTCAAGATACAGAAAATGCTCAGGAAGGCCATGGGGGCCTGATACAGTTTGGATATTTGTCCTCTCCAAACTTCATATTAAAATTTGATCCCAATGTTGAAGGTAGGGCCTAATGGGAGGTGTTTGGATCATGGGGGCAGATCCCTCAAGAATAGATTGATGTCCTCCCTCCAGAATGAGTGAATTCTTACTCTATTAGTTCCTCCAAGAGCTTGTTGTTTAAAAGAGCCTGGCACCACCCCCAACCCTTGCTTTCTCTCTTGCCATGCGATCTCTGAACACACAGGCCCCCCTTTATTTTTCACCGTGAATGGAAGCATCCTAAGGCCCTCGTCAGATGCCCAATCTTGAACCAGATATCACAATAGTGAGCCAAATAATCCTTTTTTGTTTATAAATTATTCAGCCTCATGTATTCCTTTATAGCAACCCAAAATGGATGAAGATAGGTTACCTACATCAGTCTGGGAATTCATGGCAGAAAGCAGAACAAAATCTTGAGGGGTAAGAGAAAGGGGAGAATATTTTTCACTCACTTTCCCAAATCAGTGGGTAGAAACCAAATGGTGAAACCCTGGATGACTCCCATACTCCAGTATACTTTTCTTTTCTTTCTTTCTTTTTCATTTTTTAACTTTTATTTTAGGTCAGGATTACATGAACAGATTTGTTATGTAGGTAAATTGCATGTCACAGGGGTTTGGTGTACAGATTATTTCATAACCTAGGTAATAAGCATAGTATACGATAGGTAGTATTTCGATCCTCTCTCTCCTCCCACTCTCCACCCTCAAATAGGCCCTAATGTCTGTCATTTCCTTCTTTGTGTCCATGTGTACTCAATGTTTAGTCCCCGCTTATCAGTGAGAATATATGATATTTGATTTTCTGCTCCTGCAATAGTTCAATTAGGATAATGGCCTCTAGCTCCACCCATGTTGCTGCAAAGGACATGATCTCATTCATTTTTATGGCTGAGTAGTATTCCATGGTGTATATGTACCACATTTTCTTTATCCAGTCTACCATTGATGGGCATTTAGGTTCATTCCATGACTTTGCTATTGTAAATAGTGCCCAACATATTTCTCAAAGTACTCTCCAGACAACTATGCATCCCATATGAACTAAAAAAAGCACAGATTACAGAATGACCCTTTGGTAGAATTAAACATCCTCTCCTTCTGTGCTCCCACAACGTTTGGTTCATAACCTAATATAAAACTCCTTGTGAATAAATATTAATAATTATTTACCCATTTACTTCTCCTAAGAGATCATGATCTCTTTAAAAATCAAAACTATCAGCGAAGGATATGAACAGACACTTCTCAAAAGAAGACATTTATGCAGCCAAAAGACACATGAAAAAATGCTCATCATCACTGGCCATCAGAGAAATACAAATCAAAACCACAATGAGATACCATCTCACACCAGTTAGAATGGCAATCATTAAAAAGTCAGGAAACAACAGGTGCTGGAGAGGAGGTGGAGAAATAGGAACACTTTTACACTGTTGGTAGGACTGTAAACTAGTTTTACCATTGTGGAAGTCAGTGTGGCGATTCCTCAGGGATCTAGAACTAGAAATACCATTTGACCCAGCCATCCCATTACTGGGTATATACCCAAAGGGTTATAAATCATGCTGCTATAAAGTCACGTGCACATGTATGTTTATTGTGGCACTATTCACAATAGCAAAGACTTGGAACCAATCCAAATGTCCAACAATGATAGACTGGATTAAGAAAATGTGGCACATATACACCATGGAATACTATGCAGCCATAAAAAATGAGTTCATGTCCTTTGTAGGGACATGGATGAAGCTGAAACCATCATTCTCAGCAAACTATCGCAAGGACAAAAAATGAAACACTGCATGTTCTCACTCATAGGTGGGAATTGAACAATGAGAACACCTGGACACAGGGAGGGGAACATCACACTCTGGGGACTGTTGTGGGGTGGGGGGATGGGGGAGGGATAGCACTGGGAGATATACCTAATGTAAATGACAAGTTGATGGGTGCAGCACACCAACATGGCACATGTATACATGCGTGACAAGCCTGCACGTTGTGCACATGTACCCTAAAACTTAAAGTATAACAAAAAAAAAAATGCTAAAATAAATGATATCCACACGTAAAAAAAAAACCAAAACTGTCTTATTCATCCTTCTATACTTAATCCCAACCACCTGAAATTCAGCAAGCAACACATTTGTTGAATTGAATCAATTATATCTTACAGTAGTGTTTAGCCAAAATAATAAGTTCATGAATAAGAATCATAGATGTAGCAGACCAACACTGAACAACAGGGTTACTGATTAATTTCTAAGGTTGTCACTTACAAAGCTCTCGTTTTGCAGTTTTTCAGTCCTGGATCTATTTTTATAAAATATCCTGATCAAACAAGGGCAACAGATAAAAGAAAAATTGTCTCCATCTTATATCTATGTTTTTATTTGTAGGTGGAAACTTGGTGTGATTTTTTTTCTAAAAAAAAATCTTTCTTTAAATAAAAATCTAAAGAGGCAGCTTGCTAACATGGTAGAGAACAAAAAAGAATAAAGGGAGAAAAATTAAAATTTCCCACAAAGATGACTTAAATCTCCCAGTGTGGTGCATTTGCTTTCAATTCTCTCCCCTTTGCTTCTGACCTCTCAACTTGCTTGTTTGTTTGTTTGTTTGTCTTTTGAGACAGGGCCTTACTCTGTTGCCCAGGCTGGAGTGCAATGGTGCGATTTTGGCTCGCCGCAAACTCCGCCTCCCAGGTTCAAGTGATTCTCCTGCTTTAGCCTCCCGAGTAGCTGTGATTACAGGCACGCACCACCACGCCTGGCTATTTTTTGTATTTTTAGTAGAGACAGGGTTTCACCATGTTGGCCAGGCTGTTGTCAAACTCCTGACCTCAAGTGATCCCCCTGCCTCGACCTCCCAAAGTGCTGGGATTACAGGTATGAGTCACCATGCTCGGCTCTCTCTCAACCGTTAGCTCCCACTCACACCCCTCCCTTGACTTTATTTTTTACCTAAAACATTAACACTTGATTGTGGAATAGTTAGTAGCAAACACAGAGAGAGAATTTGTTATAAGTCATTTCTTAACAAAGAACCATTTTAAATCCAATTTCTGTTATGACTTTTACTTTTTTTGGACATCTTCAGGCATTTACCTCAAAATATTATCAAAGTGTTTGGCTGCAAAAAGAAACAAAAATACCAACTTTTAAACAACAAATGGATGTAAAGCTCTCTAAAGAAATCAACGTTAAATAAAAAGTTCAAAATGTCCTATACTTGCGGTGTGCTTAAATGCTGAAAAAGGAAATGTATGCCAGGAAAAAACTATTTCATATGATTGTGCCATATGTATACAGATCAAGAATCTAATTCACAGCAACTCTATTTTTAGGTGAGGACCAACAGTTTTATAAACTGGTTTGGAAAGAAGAAATGTTTCAGCAGTCACTAGATAAGAGGAAAAAGCTTGATGTGAAATAATTCTTTTAGTTCTCTGTAGGGTCAAGGATTCAAGTATCACATACAAAATGCAATGCTGAAATGGGGGAAGTCACTATAACATACTGCAAGTCTCTCTAATTTAAAATGCCATTCAGACTTGTACTCATGGAATACAAAGTGCTTCTTATAAAGCTTGTATTACAATCTATTTCTTAGCTCCTACTTTGGATTAAACAAGATAATTACACAAAAGATCCAGGAGTAGTATCTGACACTTAACGGTTTCCTTTTCCTTTTCCTTTGGAGGTAAGAGGAGTGTGAGCATGTTTCTAATTTCCAAGGAAAAATTATTAAATCTCTTTGAATCTTGGTTTCTTCCTGTGAAGGATGATAAAACCACTTCATCAAGTCATTGTAAGGGATAAAAGTTATAGCCGATATAAATAGTTAATTGTATGTAGTTGCTCAAAATAAAGTAGCTATCATTATTAGCACTATATTTTTAGAGTGGTTTGGTATAAACTGCATATCCAAACTTCTAACCTTTACAATATTCACCAAAACTCAAATCTAAATAGACAAAGTATGCTCAAATCATGATGTTATATAGAAAAACCTCTAAGGTGGTTAAGCGACTTTATTATGGTATTTTAATATCATGAGTTTTCTCAAAGTGTAAGCTTTGAAATTTTAATAATAAAACATAACGATCCATCTATATTCTAGTTTGTTCCTCATCAAAAATGGGTTTCCAAGAAGAAAATCTAATTGTACCAATGCAAAAATCCTAGTAATGACTGGCTGAAAATCTGAGCAGCTCTGAGGTAATTAAGTTGAAAATGCCAAGGAAAATTGTATTTTTGTGGTTGTTATTTTATTACCCTTTCCAGCAATTTTCCACTTGAATGCCTTTTAAATGTATAATTTAGCCACACTTTATTCTTTACTGTATATCAATATGGGAGGCAAATAACTTCATAGAAGACCTGGAACCACCAAGAATTCTGGTTCTAGTTCTTGTATTGATTTAGCTCTTGATTTTCCATATTTAAATTAGGATAATAACCTGACCAGTTTCAGAACCATGTTGTCATGACCTCTTCTTCTTTTTCTTTGAGTCTCTCCATCTCCTTTCCACCACTGCCAGTCCCCAAAATACTGTGGAACTGAATTTATCATAAGTGAATTGCTTGCATTAAATTATCTGATATAAAGTAGTATTTGGCATAAAAATGATCATAAATGTTTTCCCCCTTCTTATAAATAATGCTTTTTCCCTTTTTCTCAACAGTTCTAATTGCCTCTTATTAAACCTATGAAATTAACTTCTCCTGATTTTAGTAATTCCAATCATTTCAGCAAACCCAAGAAAGCCAAGGACTGAGCTCTGGAACATTCTGTTACTTAAAAGTCAATATTTAAAGATTCAAAGGTGAATCCCATCAAGGTGGAAGCCTGATTCGATTTGTCATGAGGATATGAGCTGAGACCATGGAGACATTAAGGTTGGCTGTAAAGGGTGTTCAATAAATCGGTAGCTATAGGGGATATAAAAGCGAACGAGGGTTCTATTCTCCCTTGATTAATATTACAGCACATTACAGCAGAGAGAAGAGAGATACAGTGATTATGCAAGACAGAACAGATAATTATGTCAGCAAATTCTTGAGAAGGTGAAAAGAGATGGAATCCAGTGCACAAGTAAAGGGATTGTTTTTAACATGGGGACAGAGACCCTTCCTCTGTAATAGAAATATTCAGATGTGAGAGACTAGGTGGTGGGAAAATATCGTTATCTTCTGATTGCTTCTGTTTGCTCAGCAAGATAAGAAGCAAAGTCATCAGCAGAGAGTGAAGAACAAGGAATACAAGTTGGAAATTTGATAAGAAAAAGTGTGACATAGTAACCTCAGAGAGGGAAAAAATAATTCAGTGAGAAAATGGAAACTGTGGTTGACAACTGCAGAGAGGCACTAAGGGCCCACTTGAGACACAGTCATGAAAATTAAGAGAGATCAGTCAGCTAAGTTAGATGTTCCTCTCCAACCATGAACTGCAAGCTTGGTAAACATTTATTAAATGTTTATTATGTGCCAAGCACTATTCTAAACACTTCATTTTTATATTACTTTATATTAATACGTTTGAGCCCACAACAACTCCATTAGATAGGTATACATGAGGAAACTGAGGCACAGAGCAGTGAAGAAACTTACTCAAGCCACATGGCTAGTAAATGTTCGACTCAGGATTCAAGGAGCGTGGGTCCAGAGCCCACATCCTTAATCACTAAACTATGTGACATTTCTGTGAGTGCTTGGGATTAACCGGTATTGATGTTCTGCCATTTGAGTAAGGCAGAGAGTGAGGCAAAAAAGCTGAGGGCATTTACAAGTAATTAAACAATGGAATCTAAGCTGGACAAGGAGGAAGTGAGGATAAAAGAGGGTAGTGGAAACTAAAAATTGTAATAGTCAATGGATTAGAAGCCCCAGAGTAGTCCAAAATTGTCATAGAGGCAGTTAGCTGAAAACAGAAGAAGGGGTGTTTGGTGACTGGATGTTAGAAGATGAGATTTTGAGTATGGTACAGTTATTCACAACAACATAGTATAAAGTTTTACCATGATGATTGGCAGCTAAGGTCAGGGGGTGAGATGAGGCATGAAAAGATTGTAATGGAAAAGGTCACAAGGCCATGCGCGGTGGCTCACCCCTGTAATCCCCAAACTCTGGGAGGCCAAGGCAGGCCGATCACCTGAGGTCAGGAGTTCGAGACCAACCTGGCCAAATGGTAAAACCCCACCCCTACTAAAAATACAAAAAATTAGACAGGCATGGTCGCCCGCACCTGTAATCCCAGCTACTTGGGAGGCTGAGGCAGGAGAATCACTTGAACCCGGGAGACAGGGTTGTCAGTGAGCCAAGGTCACACCACTGCACTCCAGCCTGGGCAACAGAGTGAGACCCCATCAAAAAAAAAAAAAAAAGAAATACAGAAAAGAAAAGGTCAAGAGACTTAAAACAAAATCCACTGAATGTACTTTATATATATAAGTATATATACCAAAGGTAGTCATGGAAAGAAAGAAAGAAGTCAGGTGTTAACATCTTCACCAAATGAGGAGCTTTGTAGATTACTACAGGATGGAAGGATAAGCATAGTCCAGCGGCTTTGCTCCAAATAGATATTCCAACTCTTCCCAATTTACAGATAACTTTCTTGGTTTTAACACTGAAAGTCCCACATTCTGGGCCTCCATGAGCTAGGGATTTTGAAAGATGAAGAAAAATGAGACATTTTCTGGATATGGCAATGAAAAGATTATACCTGCTCTATCTCCAGGCCTTGTGAGATATGGATGTTATGAATTTTAACTCTAAAAAACTGTCATGCGGTAGGTACCACTATTATAAATATTTGTAATTCCTCTTCTCAGAATAGAATGCTTTGTTAACATTAGCTGATTAGTTTGAAGCAAATATTTCCAAAACATTTTCCTCACATTTTGTGCTACCTTGATTCCTAAAGGGTAATGATTATGTTTCTTGTCTCGCTAAATCTAATATGCTCTAAAAACTATAGCTAATTCTGTTTTACCAATAAGTATTGTAAATACTTCAATGCACCCAATAGGAAAAAATCACTCAGGTAAGAAAGTCTTTTCTCACAGAAAAAGTGTTGGCACTCGGGGAAGGATAGGCGTGGTACTGCAGTATCATCCTATAATGAGAAATATTCTGCCATAGAAGGGTCCACATCTTCCACTCCACTAATTCAAAGACTTCTGGGTCTAGAGTATGGAGGGAGAATCACAGTATTTCATAGGCAGCAGTAACCTTAAAGATACTTTAGAAGTTATTTAGGAGTTATGGAAACCATCCTATTTGATTTAAACCCTTGTGGAAACTCTTCACTCAGATTATGCATTAAAAGTAGTTTCTGTATATTTCTATATTCACATGGCATTAAATGCTGTATGACATTTTTCCATTTCTTAAGCTGGACATTTACAAAATGTGTATCATATTAAGTGATTTCAAAATAACACATGCAAAGAAAAAGGCTGAAAAAATACACAAAAGATTCACTAAAAAATTATCCAGATGGTGCAATGAGACCATCAGTTTAGTCTAAGCCATCTTCCGGGTCTTTCCTGCCTTGTAACCACACCCCTCTCTCTCCTTGCTCTTATCACTAAACTTCTCGAAAGCAAAGTCTATATTTTTTTAACTCCAAATCACATCTTGGATTGAACCTGACTTCAGCCCACACTCTCTTAGGAGGTTACCAAATGTCTATTTGCATAGTCATTTATGAGAAAATCCCAATTTCCTATCCTTTTATTATTTTCACCATATTCAGAATGAACTACGTAACTAAATGTGTATGATTTTTACACATGTGTTAGTCTCACACAAGTTTATAATCCAGAAAAAAAACTACTTAATATGCCATATATCCTAAGCTCAGGTTTAAATGCCCAGCTCTCTAAACTCAGTTTCCATCCCTCCTTGGAATTTCAGTAACGTTTCAAACCATTTGCTATCTCTTCTCCCTGAAATTATCTAACTCCTGTCCACTTTTAAATAATATCTCTTATCTTATTCTCCTATTAAGTTCTTTTACTTTCTACCTCCAAAATTAGTTCATTATTTTTCATATAATTCTTGAACTTTTAGCAACACAATGACACCTCTCTTTTTAATATATTCTTGCCCTGAATAGTTTTCCTGAATGTTCTTTCTTTGGTCACTTAGTGGCTTCTTTTCTTCCTCCAGGCTCCAAAGGCCAGTAATCCCCAAGAACCTACACTTGCACTTTCCCTCCCTTCTTTCTACAAGGCTGACCTTTATTAGCCAAGTGTCTATTCTCATGATTTCAAGAGCCATTCCTAAACAGAATGTACCTCAAAACCTAACATTTTGAGAATTCTTTCCTGCAGTTCCAACCCATTGCTAAACATCTCCACCTGGATGCCTTACAGTCAGTCACCTCACACTCCAACAAAAATCACACTCATCTTCCTAACCAAAACCAGTTATTCTCCTGATTTCTCTAATTCTGGTTAAAGAAGCCACCAATCTCATGGTCACCCAAACTAAAAACCTCTGTTTTTAATCTACTCTAGTCAGTTAGAATGGTTAACTTTTTCTATCTCCACCCTAGGTCTGACAATCATCACCTCTTCTTCACGCCTACAATTATATTATAATGGCTTCTTAATTGCCTCTTTGCCTCTGGTTTTTCCACCATCCAGTCTGTCCAGGATATTACTGCCAAATAAATATTCTAAAACCCAGTATTATGACATTTCTTATTCAGTCACCTTTAGCAGCCTCCTACCATATAGCAAACTAAAGTCAAACTACCTAACCTGGCAACCAAATCCCTCTAAGCTGCTTGTATTTCTCTGGTAATACTTATCTTACAATAGAGTCAAACCTCTTAGATTCTAAAATCAGAAACGAGAAAATCATACATAATCAAAATTACCCTGGAAAAGTCCTTCGACAGGCACTCCCCTGGAGACCGCAAGTTGGTTTGGCACAGCCAGTTTTTCCTCCAGCATTGGAACAGATTCCTGTTTCTTTGGTTGAGCACCAGGTGAAGTAGTTGGCTTGCTTTTAGGGTACATTTTACATGAAAAATGCATATATGGATATCTTTAAAAACTAGAATCACTCAGCTCAGTGGATATACTTGCACTTCAGAACAGAGACAAACTGAGGAAACCACAGATTCGCATCTCCATTGTCATGCTCACTCCAGGCAATCATTAAAAGGAATGATGGGCAGTATTGTCAACATTATTTAAATTGGTAATTTTCTCATTTTTATTAGATTGTTAGTTTGCTTTTGTTTTGCTGAGATAATGGGATTTCAACTGTTAAGTCTTCATTAAAAGTTATTTAGGAACTTGCCTTTACTCATCCCCCTGAACTTTGGGGATAGAAATCATGTCATATTCCTATTTTCATTTTATACAGCACTTGACACTGTACTGAGTTACCCTGTAAGTATTTTCTCAACAAATCAAATTTGCTTTGATTTGTTTATAATTAAATGGTGTTCAATAGAATATGTCTGATGAAAGGGTTATTTCCTATTTTATTAAAATCTGGATCTTTTCCCATAAAGACATATTGACAAAGTCTTTTCTATTGCAATTATTTTAAGGCAACAACTATTTTTAAAATATGTTGCTCTATTTTAAATATAATAATAAAACAATATTGATAAACTCCAGTAGAGGCTATGAAATAGATATATACTTGGTATCTATATTTAATAACCAAAATATACATGTTAAAATATTTGTATATTTCAATACAGATGCCACATATTTATATTTTAAAATAATTAATCTACAGTTGTTATTTAAATTAATAACAAGGGGCCGGGCACAGTGGCTCATGCCTATAATCCCAGCACTTTGGGATGCTGAAGTGGGTGGATCACCCAAGGTCAGGAGTTCGAGAGCAGACTAGCCAACATGGTGAAACCTCATCTCTACTAAAAATACAAAAATTAGCCAGGCATGGTGGCGGCTGCCTGTAATCTCGGCTACTCGGGAGGCTGAGGCAGGAGAATCACTTGAACCCTGGAGGCAGAGACTGCAGTGAACTGATATCACACCACTGCACTCCAGCCTGGGAGACAGAGTGAGACTCCGTTTCAAAAATAATAATAATTAATAAAATAAAAAATATGAATAACAAGGAAATAACTGCTGTAATATGTCATCATGATTATATTAAATCACGAAAAAAGCTGATAGCATTCCTGCATTAGACTGCATAGGGTTTGCCAATGTTATTTAAATATACCGTATAAATAGAACAAAAAAATAGATCCCAGAAAAATTACAAATACAGTATCCCACGTAACTTAAGACTGTTACAAGAGTTATTTAAGTATTTACCTTGGGGAAATATAAGACATCCAGAGCTGCTTCTGGGAGATAATTTAAATAAGTCACCCTGTGCCTTTTGAGGGACGTACAAAAATAAAGTTTGGACTTGCTGCCACATCCTCTAGATACCTGTTATATTCTTCCTGAAATTTAGTGACAGAATCTACCCTGTAGTATCCAACAGTGTACAACTGGCAGGTTTGAGAAGTCATCTTGAGTTGGGGTGGTGCTAATGGACATTCCCCAGGAGCACCTAAAGGGAAGCTATGAAGGCGACTCTAGGTGGTGTCACACACCCTTGCTTCCCTGGGCAACATCCGCGGGGCTTTGAGAATGTTCCTGGGAACGTTGATCTCCGAGTGAAGGTTGGAGCTTCCTAGTGACCACTAGGGGGATCGGGAGCACCGTTGCGGCAGGCTGCCCTCTGGAGGCCGTGGAAGGAAAGGGCTCCAGGGATGTTCTGAGGTTTACAGGCTGCACACACCAAACAGCAGTGGATGCTGACGCTAAAAGACTATTAATGGGCCAGGAGTGGCGGCTCACGCCTGTAATCCCAGCACTTTGGAAGGCCGAGGCGGATGGATCACGAGGTCAACAGATCGAGACCATCCTGGCCCACATGGTGAAACCCCGTCTCTACTAAAAATACAAAAATTAGCTGAGCGTGGTGGCATGTGCCTTTAGTCCCAGCTACTCGGGAGGCTGAGGCAGGACAATCACTTGAACTCGGGAGGCAGAGGTTGCAGTGAGCCGAGCCGAGATCCTGTCACTGCACTCCAGCCTGGCGACAGAACGAGACTCCGTTGTCAAAAAACAAACAAACAACAACAACAACAAAAAACTATTAATGTAGGGAACAGACCTCAGATATTTGGAGCCAGATGAAGATGCCATCGGGGTTACTGATGCCTGGTATGCTGATAACCTTTCTACCTAGATTTCTAGTTTTTCACGCATGTCCAAAGAACTAGGTCTCCCTGAAGAAGGAAAGCTACATATTAGAATGAGGAAACAGAATATATACAGGCTTTGGGATCAGACCAACTTGTATTCAAATCCAATTTGCCATTTATTAGCATGAGAGGATGATTAAGGCCATATATTTAATCCCTGTAAGCTTATGTTTCCTCATCTGGAAAATGCAAAGTACTTGGTATCAGAAGGTACTTTAAAATTAGAATGGATTCAAAAGAGGAAGTTGTACTTTTATTTTTTAACCTAATACAATTGGAATATCTGGGACTCTGGGTGGTATCATTCATTACTGTCCCCAGCTACCTTTAGTAAAATCTAACATCTCTGTCAATAGCTACACAGACTCCACAGATCAATAACAGCCTTATGTAGTGAAACATGAGATGCCCTAGAAGATTCTGCTGCTTCCAAACCTGCTATATTTTGTATTGGACATAAATATTAATTGTTCTCATGAACATCAGCCTATAGGGAGGCCTATAGCCTCCCGATCTAACCCCCTACCAGGTGTAGCCAGTATATCTAAATGGAGCTCTCACCTGCCTTTCTGGAACCTTTGGTTCCTCAAGGTGTTGAGAGCCTCATCCAGAATTACAGTTGCCAGAATCAGCAGAGTGAGGAGCAGATAGAGTTGGAGGGGCCAGCCTACCTAACTAACCCCTGTATCCCTTTCCCTTGGTATTGGTCTTTGTTGGTAGTATTGGTCCTGCTCCTCAGGCTCCATCTGTTAAACATCTCAACAGCATATACATACAGCTCCCTATTTAATTATTCTAATCCCACCTGATGCTGCCCCCAAGAAGTTTCTTCTGTCCCACGTCATTGCATTAGTCCCTTGAACTGACTTCATCCTGTATTTAAACTATTACACCCTCAGCTTGGGTTTTAAACTTTAGGTCTCATTACAGTACATTTTCGCCAGGCCTCACTCACAAATATTACACCTTAGCCTCAGATTGTTCCTCAAAATCTCTCAAAAGAGCAGATAGTTATGACTGCACCTTTAATCAGAAAATATAAGGGCTAGAGTTATTGTCTGGAGTCACTGAACTAGCACTCAGATTCCTAACAGAGGATGTGGCTATAGAAATAGGGTCAGTTAATTCCATTAGTTAGTTTCTGTTAATTAACACTGTCATCAAAGAAAAAAACTCATAAATACTCAGAAATGACTCTAAAAAGAGTTCTTCATCCTCTAATTTAAAAAGTAGTTAATGCACAATTTTTAACTAATGTGGTGGCTTTTGTCTAGTCTCTTCGTAGGAGAACACATACTTAGAGTTGTGCACTTGGGGTTTTTTTCCTGTAATAACGATGGATTTCAACTGATCCATCTGTTTTCTCCTCTGGAATGCCTCATAACCAAGAGTATGTATCTCCAGATAGCAAGAAAGGGGGAATTATTTAGTGGCCCAAGAATTGCAAGGAATACTAAATGGTTCATAACAGAATTCAGACCTTATTAGAAATGTGTCATAATAGATGGATACTGATATTCATCTTAAAGTATTATAGAGTACCTCTCATTTCCTCTCCAGTCTCAGCATTCTACCTTTTCTATTATTACTGATTTATAAATTAATGAATTGCTTAAGAAGTAAAAATAATTTATTTGTCTGGTTGTCTGTTAATTTTGCTATGAAAAAAAATGTCCAAAAACTGTACTTGTACATCTGTCCCACAAAAATAAACACTGTATCTATCCATATCTGGAATAATAGAAGATTTGCCACACCAGTCAATGATGAAAATCTTCCTTTGAATTAAACATCAAAGTATTAGATGCTAGAAAAGGCAACAACAGATTTTTTTCATATCCACATTATAAAACTGCAACTCTGAAAAATATTTTTCTAAGAGTTCAATGCTTTCTAAAGTCGCTGTCATCGAGTTTTGACATAAAGTATTTCAGGCACCCAATTTAGAAAGCAAACAGCTATTAAATTTCTAAAATGTCTATTGCCATAGATGTTTTAATAACAGAATAACGTTAGTTTCTTTTTGCCTCCTTTTCAAAAAATTACGCAATTCAATGTGTGTTTATTCATTTTTACAAATATATTTCCCCACTCTCTCAAAAAGAAGAGCATAATTCAATTGAAGTGCATCAGAACTGTGCTTCTTTGTACCATATTATATGACAAGCTGTAAATAAAATGAACTTTTTATGAATACATTATGTATGGGATATGTTCCCAGGGTTGCATATTAAGAGTATTTTAATGACATACATTTTTCTAGGTAACCAAAAGCATGTTGCTATTTCAATAACCCCTGTGCTGAATATAAAGCAAATTTGAAGTGTCCTAGCACAGACTTAGTAGTCCCAGCACCTGAAATATTGACATGGTAAGGTTGGTTTAGAAAATTATTCCTTTGGGAAATTATGTCAGCCACCATGGACTTTAAAAAATATATACTTTAATTATTTAATACCCTAGGAATATAAGTTCTATTTTAATGTTAAATTTCTTTAAATGATGAGAATTACTGCATACCCTTTAGATATAAATAAGCATATATAGTCATTATTTTATTAAGTTATATAAATGATTTGGAAACATAACAGAAGCAAAAATTTTATAATTTAGCAAGGAAAATATCTAATCAAAAGTCACGTATAATGTGGAAATGCTCTAAATATAATATTATATTGAAAATCTGGGTACAGGCTTCATATAAAGCATAATTCGGTTCCCATAAAAAGAAAAAATATATTCTTAGAAAAGCCTAGAAGCAATCCAATAAAGTGCTAACAGTAGCTCTTTGGGGATACATGTTCTTTGTATCTTCCTGTATTTTTTTCACTCTACAATAAATGTTAATTTTATCTTTATTAAACTAAGATAAACTAATTTTATCTTTATTAAACTCTATTAAACTCCTTCATTAAACTAAGGCCTATAGAGCACCTACTATATACCAGGCACTGCTCTAGGCACTGGCGTACAGCAGGAAAAAACACTAAGTGCCTGCCCTCAGGGAGCTATGTTCTTCAAGTGTGTATGGGGAGAGGGGGACGACGGACAACAACAAGATAAACATGTAAATAAACAGAAAGTTAGATAATGACAAGTGCTACGAAGCAGGGAAAGCAATGCAATGAGATAGGGAAATATAGAGACTAGAGAAGTGTAATTTTATATAGGGTGGTGGGGAAGATATTACTGAGAAGGCAACGTCTAGAGAGGGAGAGCCATGCAGGAAGTGAAAATACAAATCTCACAGGTATCTGGGGGAAGACGGATCTAGGCAGAAGAAACAGCAAGTGAGAAGCTGGCATGCAGAAGTGGGCTTGGCATGTTTGAGGGAGGAGGGGAGCTGGAGCTCAATGAGTGAGGAGAAAAGGGTTAGATGAGGAGTTCTGATAGGCAGCCCACAGTCAAGGCTTGAGACACTGACAAAGTCTCACCTTAGGGAGACCATTGCAAGCCTTTAAGAAGGAGAACACCATGACTTGACTGAATTGTAAAGGGGTGCCCTGGATGGTTTCTGTGACCAGAATAGACTGTGGGGGACAGAGGCGGAAGGTTGGCAGACAAGTCAGTAGTCATTGCAGGGACTCAGAGAGAGCTAAAAGTGGTTTGGATTAGAATGGCACTGATGGCAGGGAGAGAATTGGTCAGATACCAAAATGGACTTTACAACAAGATGAATGAGTGAGGGGTTTGAAAATTGTTAATATTAAGCTATGTATTTTCATATTTCCTTCCTTCCTTCATATTTCCTTCTAATGTCTAAGGTCTAATGTCTAACAACTAAAAATCTCAGTTTTTCTATCTTGTGGTCTTAGTTTTAATAAAATGTATTTGATGTTTAACACAGAAATAATTAATAAAATTTTACTTGAATCATGTATAGTCAAATAGCCAGGTACAGCTTGTTTTCCACACTATATATTATTTCTAGTTTTTTGAAGAATTTGTGGCATGCACCAGTGAACACTCAATAGACTATTTTTTTTCTAAAATACAATAGAATAATCCTTCAAACATTCTAGGCTTCTAATGTACTTCATCTTAATTAAAGTACCACCTCTGTTTTTAGACAGCTAGTTTGAGGGAATAGCCATGCTGACCTAGAACAGGTTCTATTAATAGAATGACTTAAATTATTAGTTCTTCAAAAACTGATTCCAAAGGATATTGAAGAAAATGTCATCTTGGTAAAAAGACTATGTTTTTAATGTCAGTAGCAAAACATGGAAGAAAAGTTTCCAAAAGCTAAGAGCTCAGGATTTAAAGCAGACAGCCTTGAGTCTTTGTGTTTTAGTCGCTGGTCAGCTGCTACCAGCTATGTGATCTTAAGTCCATTGCTTAAGCTCTCTCAGTCTTAGTTTTCTCAATTGTAAAATTTGGCAACAGTACATTTCTCAAAATCATTATGAATCTTAAGTCAAACAACTCACTTGGTACAGATGGAGCACATAGTAAGAATTCAATAATAGTCGGCTATTATTAAAATTAGCAATATTACCTTTCAGATGTGAAGGGTGGATGGTGATGCCATCATTTTCCTAAAGTTTCCTGCATAGTCAGTGCTTCCCTTCAGCTCAAGACTTTATACTCTAGCCAAATTTCCTCCTTACCATCTCCAGGTAAGGAGGAAATCACCTGGGCATGATAATCACCTTGATTATCATGCCCAGGTGATTTCTTCCAAAGCAGAAAATTTATGTAGGAGGCATCCTTTGAAAGTAGATTTTATGGCCTTGCCAATTTGGAAGAAGCAAACTATCATGCAGAGATTCACACAGTGAACTTTTATCCAAGAAGGAAAATGAGAATTCAACAGAAAAGTTAAAGGAAACTTCAGACACTGAGAAAGAGAAGATAGGCAGGCAGCCCACACGGCAGAGTCCAGCTGAAAACTGTGAGTGAACCCCCAATACGGGAGACAGGGAGTGAGTATCCTTCTGCAATCCCCTTCTCACTGGGGAACCATAAAATCCATATCATGGGAGAGCAACTTGACCTTCCCAAGCCCTGGATCTTACTTGGGGAATAGCCAAGAGGCTGTGAGAAGGAATGGCACTGGGAAGTGCCTCAGGCATTTTCCCAGATGTAGTCACTGATAGGAGGATGCCATTCTCAATTCTAGCTCCAGCAAGCTGTGTGGGATCCTTCAACCTAGCAGTAGCATCATCCATTAGCATTAGAAAGTCTCAGGCCGAGGGTTGGAAATTTGAGTCTCAAGCAGGGGCGGGGCCCCCACAACCAGTACTAATAAACAAGTGTAGCGTGAGCTCCAGCCATGGGTGCCAGAATTGGGCTTCTCCCCTTCACAGGACCGAGCACAAGAAGATTTGCCTGAGAGGTATGGTTTTGGCCTATATAGCAAGTTCTATGGCCAGAAGCAGCTTTGTGGACTAAAAGCAGTCTATGTGTGACTTTACTAAGTGTCTAAACCTGCTCCCTAGGTTGGGACAGGACAGTGAGCTGTGCTAGGTCTGGAGCATGAGTCGGAGGCAAGTATCACTCCTGCTTACCTTACCTTGGCATGGGGGCCACCCCTCACTTCCTGTGCTGGGACATCATTGCAGCAGTGGTTGCTCTGCTCCTTGACTGGGCATTTCTCCAGGGGAATGAGGAATGCCCCTGGACTCTCATCCAGACCAGTGCTTGCACCTGCCATTAGGGGGCCCAAGTGCAGACTTGCTCAGTCCAGCTTCACCCAGCTTCACACCCCTCTCCAAGGCTTGAGTGTTCCACAGCCCAGCCTATTGCCTGAGACACCCAAGTACTTCTCTTGATTAACAAAGATCAATCATAAACCCTACTACTACTGCAGTAGGACAAGAAATCAGAAGAATACAAAGAAATCAGAAAATCAATTTGGGACATAAATGAGATAATTACCAAAGAGATGGATATAGATATATTTTTTTAAAAAATTTAAAAAAATAGAACTTCTGGAAATAAAAAAATTATTGAAAGAATTGCAAACTACATTTGAAAGCTTTGCCAATAGATTAGTTGAAGCAGAATAAAGAATTTCAGAATGTGAAGACAAGATTTTTAATTAATCCAGACAAAAATAAAGAAAAAAGAATAAACAAATCCTTTGAGAAGTATGAGACTACATAAGGCAACTGAACTTACAAATCATTGGTATTAACCTACAGAGAAGGAAAAACAAAAAAGTTTAAAAAACCTATTTTAAAAAATATTGATGAAAACTTCCCTAGTCTAGCAAGATACTTAGACATTCAGATACAGGAGACCCACTGATCACCAGGAAAATACATTGCAAAACAGATTTAAGCACACCATATAGTCATCAGACTGTCCAAAATCAATGTGAAGAAAATAATTCTAAAATCAGCAAGAGAAAAGTGTCCAGTCACCATGAAGGAAACCCCATCACTAACAGTGGACTTCTCAGAAGAAACCTTACAATCCATAAGCGAATGGAATGCTATTTTCAAAGTGCTAAGTGAAGAAGAAAAAAAAACTTCTAACAATAAATTTTATTTCCAGCTAGAATAAGCTTCATAAATGAAGGAGAAATAAAGTCACTCCCAGACAAACAAATGCTAAGACAATTCAGCACTGCTAGCCTGGCCCTGCAAGAAGTGCTAAACGTGGAAACAAAAGGTATTTACTATCATGAAAACACACACAAGTACAAAACTCACAGGACTTGCAAAACAATTACACAAAGGAGGAAGAGAAAGGAATCAAAGGGCAACACAGCAGAACTTCATGAAACTACAAAGACAAACACAGGGGGAAAAAAGATATTATGATAAAGGGATCAATTCAAAAACGGGTTATAACAATCCTAAAAAAATATGCACTCAAGACCAGAGCACCCAAATCCATGAAACAAACATTACTAGACCTAAAGAAAGAGATGGACAGCAATACAATAACAGTAGGGAATTCTAACATCCCATTTACAGCACTAGACAGATCACTGAGACATGAAATTAACAAAGAAATACTGGGCTCAGGCTGGGTGCTGTGGCTCACACCTGTAATCCCAGTACTTTGGGAGGTCGAGGTGGGCGGATCACCTGAGGTCAGGAGTTCGAGACCAGCCTGGACAACATGGTGAAACCCCATCTCTACTAAAACAAAACAAAAAAAAAGTTAGCTGGGCATGTTGGTGGGCACCTGTAATCCCAGCTACGTGGTACTTGGGAGGCTGAGACAGGAGAATCACTTGAACCTGGGAGGCAGAGGTTGCAGTGAGCTGAGATCACACCACTGCATTCCAGCCTGGGCAACAGAGCAAGACTCCATCTCAAAAAAAAGAAATAAATGAAAAGAAAAGAAAAAAGAAAGAACTGGGCTTATAGTTGAACTTTAGACCAAATGGACCTAACAGAAATATATAAAACGTTCTACTCCAAACCCACAAAGTGTACTTTCTTTTCATCAGCATATTGAACATTCTCCAAGGTAGACCACATGTTAAGCCACAAAACAAGTCTTAATGAATTTTTTAAAATTTAAATCATATAAAGTATCTTTTCAGGACACAAAGGAATAAAATTAGAAATCAATACCAAGTGAAATGCTGGAAAATATGCAAATACATGGAAATTGAACAACATATGTTCCTCAACGACCTTTGGGTAAATAATAATATTAAGACCAAAATCAAAAATTTTTTTGAAATAAATGAAAATGGAAACACAACATATCAAAACCTCTGGGATACTGGTAAAAATTTCATGATGAATATGCCAAAAGTAATTGCAACAAAAACAGAAATTGACAAATAGGTCCTAATTAAACTAAAGAGCTTATGCACAGCAAAAGAAACTATCAACAGAGTAAACAGACAACCTACAGAATGGGAGAAAATATTTGCAAACTATGCATCTTACAAAGGTCAAATATCCAGAATCTATAAGGAACTTAAATTAACAAACAATAAAGAAACAACTCCATTAAAAATTGGGTAAAGAACATGAACAGATATTTTTCAAAAATGCAGTCAACAAGCATATTAAAAATTCTCAACATCATTAATCATTGGAGAAATGCAAATAAAAACCACAACGAGATACCATCTTACACCAGTTAGAATGGCTATTATTAAAAAGTCAAAAAATAACAAATGCTGGTGAGGTTGTGGAGAAAAGGGAATGTGTATACACTGGTATTGAGAATGTAAATTAGTTCAGCCATTGTGGAAAGAAATGTGGCTATTTCTCAAAGAACCTTAAACAGAAGTACCATTTGACCCAGCAATCCCATTAATGGGTATATACCCAAAGGAATGTAAATCATTCTACCATGAAGACATATGCACATGTATGTTCATTGCAGCACTTTTCACAATAACAAAGATATGGAATCAACCTAAATGCCCATCAGTAGTACTGGATAAATAATATGTAGTACATTTACAACATAGAATATTGTGCAACCATATAAAGGATAAGATTATGTCCTTTGCAGCAATGTGAATGGAGCTGGAGGCCACAATCACAAGCAAACTAATGCAAGAACAGAAAAACAAATAGTGCATGTTCTTACTTATAAGTGGGAGCTAAACATTGAGTATAAATGTACACAAAGAAGGATACAACAGATACCAGGGCCTACTTGAGGGTAGAAGGTGGAAGAACAGGGGAGGACTGATAAACTACCTACTGGGTGCTATGCTTATTACCTGGGTGACAAAATTATCTGTACACCAAACTCCTGTGACATGCAATTTACCAGTATAACAAACCTGCACGTATGTGCCCCTGACCCTAAAATAAAAGTTAAAAGAAAAACCTCTGGGATATATCAAAAGTAGTTCTAAGAGGAACATGTACAGCATTAAATACCTACATTAAAAAAAGAAAAGCTCACAAATTAACAAAATTATACCTCAAGGACAAAAAACAACAACAACAACAACAACAAAAGAACAGACCAAACCCAAAGCTAGCAGAAGAAAAGAAATAATAAAGATTGGAACAAAATTAAATAAATTTGAGACCAAAGAAATAATATGACAGGCTGATGAAAATTTGATTATTTGAAAAAAAAACAAAATTCATTAACATTTATACTACAGATACAAAAGATCATCAGAGACTATTGTGAATGACTATATGCTCACAAACTAGAAAACCTAGAGGAAATGGATAAAGGAAACATATAACCCCCAACACTGACCAAGAAAGAAATAGAAATCCTGAACCGACCAATGACAAGTAGTGAGATTGAATCAGTAATAATAATAATAATAAATCTCCCAACAACAGCAACAAAAAGCATATGACCAGATGGATTTACAGTTGAATTGTAATAACATACAAAGAAAACTGATACCAATCATAGTGAAGCTGTTTCAACAAATTGAGGAGGAGGGAATCCTCCTTAACTTGGTCTATGAAGCCGGTATCACCCTGATATGAAAACCAGATAAAAGCACAACAAAAAAGAATACAACAGACCAATATTTCCCATGAACATACATGCAAAAATCCTCAACAAAATACTAGCACCCTGAAACCAATGGCACATCCAAAAGATAATATAACATAATCAAGTGGGTTTCATTTCAGAAATGCAAGGTGGGATCGAAATATGCAAATCAATATATGTGATTCTTCACATAGAAAGAATTAAGGACAAAAACCATATGATCATCCCAATAGATGTAGAAAAGCATTTGATAAAATTCAGCATTCCTTCATGATAAAAACTCTCAACAAACTATTCATAGAAGAAGCATACCTTAACATAATAAAGGCCATATATGACAAACCCATGGCGAACATCATCCTGAATGGGGAAACAGTTGTCCCTAAGAACTGGAACAAGTCAAGGATGCCCACTCTCACAGCTCCTATTCAACATAGTACTGAAAGTCCTAGCCACAGCAAGCAGGCATGAAAAAGAAATAAAAGGCATTTAAATTGGAAAAGAGGAAGTCAAATTATCTCTGTTGGTTACTGACATGATCTTATATCTAGAAAACCCTAAAGACTCCACCAAGAAACTATTAGATTTGATAAATGAATTCAGTAGCATTTCAGGATACAAGATCAAAGTATAAAAATCTAGCATTTCTACACACCAATAGTGCCCAAGCTGAGAAACAGATTAAGAAGGCAATCCAATTTACAACAGCTACCAAAAAAAAAAAAAAAAAACAATAAAACCCTAGGAATATATTTAACCCAGGAGGTGAAAGATCTCTACAAGAAAAACTACAAAACACTGATGAAAGAAATTGTATATGACACAAACAAACGGAAAAAATATTTTATACTCACATAAAAAATGGAAAGATATTCCATGTTCATGTATTGGAAGAATCAATATTGTTAAAATGTCCATACTACCCAAAGCAATCTACAGATTCAATGCAATCCCTATCAAAATACCAATGACATTCTTCACAGAAATAGAAAAAAAAAATCCTAAGATGTATGTGAACTACAAAAGAACCAGAATAGCCAAAGCTATCCTAAGCAAAAAGAACAAAACTGGAGAAATCACATTACCTGACTTCAAATTATACCACAAAGCTACAGTAACCAAAACAGCATGGTACTGACATAAAACAGACACATCAACCAATGGAACAGAACACAGAAGCCAGAATCCAATCCACACACCTACAGTGAACTCATTTTCAACAGAGGTGTCAAGAACATAAACTGGGAAAATGTCTCTTTAATTCATGGTGCTAAGAAAACTGGATATCCATGTGGAAAAGAATGAAACTAGACCCCTATCTCTACCCATATACAAAATCAAATCAAAATGATTAAAGACTTAAATCTGTGACCTCAAGCCATGAAATTACTACAAGAAAACATTGAGAAAATTTTTCAGGACTTTGTTCTGGGAAAAATTTCTTGAGCAATACTCCACAAGCACAGGTGGCCAAAGCAAAAATGGGCAAATGGGATCACATCAAGTTAAAAAGCTTCTGCACAGCAAAGGATACAGTCAACAAAGTGAAGAGGAAAGAATAAGAGAAAATATTTGCAAACTACACACCTGACAAAGGATTAATAACCAGAATATAAAAGGAGCTCAAACAACTCTATAGGAAAAAAATATATAATAATCTGATAAAAATGGGCAAAATATTTGAATAGACATTTCTCAAAAGAAGACATACAAATGGAAAACAGGCATATGAAAAGGTGCTAAACATCTTTGATCATCAGAGAAATGCAAATCAAGACTACAATGAGATACCATCTCACCCCAGTTAAAATGGCTTGTAACCAAAAGATAGGCACTAACAAATGCTGGCAAGGATGTGGAGAAAAGGGAACTTTTGCACACTGTTGGTGGGAACGTCAATTAGTACAACTGCTATAGAGAACAGTTTGGAGTTTCCTCAGTAAACTAAAAAATTGAACTACCATAAGATCCAGCAATCCAACTGCTAGGTATATACCCCCAAAAAGGAAATAAGTATATTGAAGAGATATCTGCACTCCTATGTTTGTTGCAGCACTGTTTACAATAGCTAAGATTTAGAAGAAACCTAAGTGTCCATCAGCGGTTGAATAGATAAAGAAACTATGGTACATATACACAACAGAGTACTATTCAACCACAAAAAAGAATGAGATCCAGTCATTTGCAACAACATGGATAGAACTGGACATCATTATGTTAAGTGAAATAAGCCAGGCACAGAAAGACAAACATCCCATGTTCTCACTTATTTGTGGGATCTAAAAATCAAAACAATTGAACTCACAGAGATAGAGAGTAGAAGGATGATTACCAGAGGCTGAAAAGGGTAGTGGGAGTGGGGAGGGGGGATGGAGATGGTTAATGGGTTCGGAAAAGAAGAAAGAATGGATAAGACCTACTATTTGGTGGCACAACAGGGTGACTACAGTCAATGATAAATTGTGTATTGTAAAACAAAAATAAAAAAAGAGGCAGGAAAGAGAATGAAAGAAAGAAGAAAAGAGTTTGGAAACATCAACTTTTGTGCAAGAGGTATATGGCTTTTTTGTATGTGAATTTGCAGTGGGGAGAATGCACTAACCCAAAATTTGAAGGACTTAAGTGTGAAAGTGCATTTCTTTGCACTTCTGTGCTGTACAACTGTACATCAGTTAGCCTGTCGAGGCCCTACAGGAAGGTGTGCACTGGCATGAAAGATCTCTTGGCCACTCCAAAGATTTCTCCCCATCCAGAGATCGGCTGAGACAAGCACTCCCTATCACATGATGAAGGACTGGGTAACTGTCTTGGACTCCAGTAGCCAATCTTTTGGGAGCCAGCACACGCCCTTGGTTCATGGGATGTGCTAATAATTTAGACTTGAGATCACACGAGCCCTGCCTTTCTTGATCTACTCTTAGTTCATGTACAGTAAAGTAGTTCCGTTAAACTAAACTCTTCAGAGTTTAGTTCTGGCAACAGGTTTGGGAGGTGGAAACACTCAGGTTCAATGGATTTTGTGCCCCTCTGGATATATACTTTAAACATTTTCTGGAATAAAATAACCCTTTGATTTAGGTTTGGTAGTCATTTCATTATTGACAGTATGATACAGTGTTCCTTATCATAAACAAGTGTACAGAGAGTATGAGCAAGTCAGAACTGTAAGAGTGTGTGTATGTGATTTTAGAGAGTGCCACTTTTAGCAACTATGAGAAAAGCTGTATTTTCAAAGTAATTTGAAATCTCTTAGTTTTAATTTTTCTTTTCTTACCTTTTTTTTTGGGGGGGTAGGATGTTACAAAAGGTTTTAAAATTAACAGAATGGTTTTTAGAAATGCCACAATGTACATTTTCTTGCTGTACCCATGCCGGGTTGTAAGCTCCATAAGAGGAGGTGTTGTCCGTTTAAATACCATAACCCTGACCCAAGCACAGTGCCAGGTACTGCCAAGAGTATGCAGTCCAAGTATGTGTTTATTGACTATGGCATTATATGGCAAAAAAAAGAATTTGGGAACTAACAGTTAACTTTGCCTATCTTGATCTTCTTACTCAATTCAACCTTTTACCTCTTTTCTCAAACCCAATCAACATTATTGTTACATGCTCAATGAAGTAGCAATAACTAATCTTCATTGCTAATATTCAGTGCTTATTTTTAAATTACTCTGTTGCTTGAAATATCAATGCCTGTAAAATTAATTTATTTTTAGATCAAGGGATGAAGTAACCTCTGTTGCCCAAAAAACTGGAACTATATTAATTATATCAACAACTTTAGCGATTTTATGATTACAAAGTTCCAAGTGTCAAGTTTTATAAGATCCAAAAGTAAGCTGTTCCAAATGCCTTTAATGCGGAGTTCAATGCTATTTATGGGCATGGAAAAAAAGACTTCAAAGAACACATACACAATGTTGGTGTTTATCTCAATGGTCTGATAACGAGTGATTATTTTCTATGTTCTCTTTTACTTCTCAGTTCTGTCCAACTTTACTAAAATATGCGTTTTATAGTTAAAAGAAAAATTACCAGACTTCTGGTTTTTAATAATCCTGCTAGTAGCAGCCTATGAAATCTTTTCTCACCAAAATAATAATGAAAATGTTGAAAAAAAAATGAAAGAATAACACAAAATTTGGCTTGAGATTCTAGTGTGATACAAGGCAATTTCCCAGTAATAAGTTCCTAGGCCATCAGATTGTCATAGTGATCTATTCAGGTACCCTGAAGTCACACACACTCTGGACTCAGTTGTTTCCTGTGTGTATGCTAAACTTCTAAGTAAAATTATGATGGGAGGAAGTCAGTTAACCTCACAGCAAAACCTCCAGAGGAAGAACCAGTAAGAATCTGTCAGTATTGCAGCCAAAATAAAAACTATCATCCCTGTTTAAAAAAAAAAGTCACTTACATTGGTCATTTTCCACCCTAGTAAAAGAATAAACAGAAGAATGTGATAATACCACCAAAATTAAATAACATTGAGTCTAGGACATCAGCAGGCATAATAATGACCTTGAATGCAAAAATCTGCATAAAGAAGAAGAAATAAGATAGCTAAATGCTAATGACATTTATACTCAGTTAGACATTTTCCATGGTTTCTCTTGCTACTGCATAGATAACCTGACATATTTGCTTTTCCCCATAAGTTATTTAAATGCTCATTATATTAATACAGTATAACAAAAAATAATGTTAGGATTGTTTTAGTCTAGTGAAACAAATCTCTAAATTTTTCATTTTTTTATGGGAAGATTAATTGGTGTTTAAGTTGTTTTGAATTATCTTTCACTTTTCAGAAATGTTGTCAGGTGAATCAAGACACAGGTAGTCCCTTTACAAAATTTGAAATAAGAAAGATGATATCTCCTCAAGCCCTTCTTAAGATTATCTTTCAACTAAGACTTTAAAATGTTTCTATGCTATTATATTTATGTATATACCACGTTTATACATATATATATTTCATGTTGGAAAAATATAATTTAAAAAAAGTTCTAGCCCAGAAATCCTTTCCACAAATGTAGTAAATAAATAAAATCCTTTTATTATTAAATAAGCATCAAACCAGAATACGAGGCACATCATAAGCAATCTACTAAGAGATTGCAAAGACCAGAAAGAACTCACCATTTTATATAACCAAGCAGGCACAACCTGTCACATGTATGTTCTCATGAAAAATAGTAGTCCTCAAGTAATAGGACTTGATAGCACCATTCGTCACACATGCATCCTGAATTCACCTGGTAATTGAAGTGACCATTTGTATTAGCTAATTGATTTTATCCAGAGAAGAAACACACTTCTCATATCTTTATGGCAGAAGATAGTTTTGCAACTTGGAACAGGCCACCTACCAAAGTTAAGCTCCATCTCTCCCACAGAGACTGAGAGATAGAGGTACTATCTCCCTTGATGTCTACATTCAAGAATATGGCTCAAGATCCTTGAGAAATACATTTTTGGGTCATAAAACTGCCAAAAGACCTATCTAGCTTTCAAAAGGATTTATACACATTTCAAAGAGAGGAGCAAGTACTTACAATTGCAGATTTTCTTAAGTAAATGCTTAAAGTGAAAGGAACGAGAAATCTCTTCCCTTATTTACAATGCCTATAATTAAGTCTTTCATTTTTAATTTTTCTTTGTCCTTATAATAGCTATATAGGGCATATTTATGTGTGTGTGTAAAACTATATGAAAACTATCTTTTGTATGCATTTATAGATATACACATATATACAGTATATTAACTATGTATAAAAGAAATTGATGGCAAAAAAGACTATCTGGTAAATAATAGTACCAAAAAGGACTATAAAAATATATCAAAAAGTTAACATTGGTTATGTCTGAATTATCAGACTCTGTGTCATTTTTATCTTCTCCTTTCTACTTATATGTATGTAAAATGATTTTAGCACACATTCTGTTTTTAACTGAGAAAAAGAAAAAACACAGTTTGTTTTTTAAATATTGAAAAATATTTCCCGAAAATTATCGGCAAAAATTTTCCCATCTGTGAGAAAAGAAGATGCTAATTTTTTAAACAAAAATAATGTAAGGCATTCAGCACACAGTTATTTATGATGCTTTGTTTTGTTGGTTTCACAACAGTTTATTATTCAGCAAGATGAAGACCAAGGGTGAGTTTGCTGAACTCAATTTCTACAGTTTGAAGTGATCACAATATTGGCAGAGGAGAAAAGCTGATTGATTGTTACCATGATGAGGATAAATAGCGAGATGGAGGGCCAGTGGCTGAGTCCATGGGTACTATCAATGAGTGATCAAAGCAACTAGTGGTTCATACCAACCACGATTCAAGTAACAGTCGCTAAGCTATTTTCAGAAGCAGTTCCCTCTTCTGAGACATAGGACACTACTGTTTTTCCCCCTTAAGAGCTATTTTCTCACAGGAGAAATGGAATTAATACTTCAGCCTTTGCAAGTAGACATACAGCTCCAGATATTTTCCAAAAACTTTCTCAGCCTGCTGATAAATAAACTGCTATCTGGATTGTCCCACCAGGTCAGCAAATAAATTGCAAAACATCCAAAACCAGAAATAAAAACATTCAGGGCTCAGGATGACTATTCCACCAAAGAAACAAGAAATCAGAATGTGCAAGATACATATTCTGCTAAGCTCTCTGCCATCAAGAGCAATTGGAACATCCCAGCTTGGAATCCCAGAAGCCTCAGGAGTGGAAAGCCCCAGAGAACAAAAAACCTCAAAAGCACAGTGCAATGTGCAGGAAAAAATACAGACCTGAAAGCCAGGCAGAACTGACATGAAATCCCTACTTAGCTATTTACTAGTCATATGACCCTGGGTAAGTTATTCCTACCCACCTCTTTCTTCATCTGGAAAATGGGGATATCAATCCATGCATTAAAGGGTCACTGTAAAGAATGAAAATACATGTAAAATTCCTGGCTCAAGTTAGGCATTCAATAATTGACAGCTATATAATATTCCTACAGTACCATTGTGACACAATGGGACAATAAGAAGACTTGATTTGGTTGAGAATTGGCCTATATAATGTAATTTTTTAAACTCTTTTTAATATACTTTAAGTTCTAGGGTTAGCTTACAGCAATCTCTCTTTTTTGTATTCCTTCAACACTTTTGTCCATATTATGCCTTGAAGCTACTGTATCTACCTTGTATTTTCAAATTTATTATTTACCACACTAGAGTTGAGCTCTTTCAAAACAGCAACTATTGAATTTGTGATGGATTATGTTCCATACTTCAGGCATATTTGCCTACCTTATGATAAAAACAGATACCAGAGAGGAAAGTTGTTATTTCCTAAAACAGCTAAAAACATGTATAGTGCCTGTATATATATCTGTGTTCACAACTAACCATTCTATGAAACATGCAAGCAGAAAGATAATTTAATTAATTGATTTGTGAGATTTTTGCTTATATTTTTCACATTAAGCAGAGAAACTGCTTTAAAGAGCTACAGATAAACGCAGTAAATGGATTAAAGAATGATGCAAATGTTATTACACAGATTTTGTTTGAAAGAAAGGGCAAAGGTATCATTTAGTCCAATTTAGAAACAGTTAATCCTTCCTTCCTTTCTTCCTTTCTTCCTTCCTTCCTTTCTTCCTTCCTTCCTTCTTTTCTTCCTTTCTTCTTTCCTTTCTTCCTTCTTTTCTTCCTTTCTTCCTCCCTCCCTCCCTATCTCTCATTCCCACCTTTCCTCCCTCACTCCCTTCCTTTCTGGACAGTTCAGTGCTAAAACTACTAGGTGGGGCCAAGCAAGATGGGCTCCAGCCTGCCTTACCATCTGCATACTTGA
Source organism: Pan troglodytes (assembly GCF_028858775.2). Lineage (NCBI taxonomy): Eukaryota > Metazoa > Chordata > Mammalia > Primates > Hominidae > Pan > Pan troglodytes. The sequence goes on along the minus strand of NC_072408.2, from coordinate 50,895,036 downwards.
CTGCTCCCCTTGAGCTCTTTGCTGCAGCTGAATTAAACCACTTGCTCTTTCCACCTCTGTATGTCTGTTCACCCCGAAGATTCTTCTCCCTAGCCTGTGGACAATTCACGCCCAGCTTCCTTCCCCACCACCCCTGCTGATGTCTAAACCAGTTCCAATCATACTTCAAGGCATAGTATCTCAAGGACTGCCACAGCTCACAAAATAATATTTTCCTCCTCTTAACTTTCTCAGAATTTTCTCTGTATCTCTCTTATGGCTTATCACTTTCTCTGTTGCATTCTTATTATTCAAGAATATATCCTATCATCTCTGGAAGATTGTAAATTCATTCAGAGTGGAAAGGGAAGAATTTATATCTGATGAATCTTGTCATTCCCTGAAGTACATAGCACAGTGCCTATAATACACTACCAGACATTTAATTAGGATTTATCAATGATGTATTAGGTGAGAAAAAGGTAAAAAACCATGTTAGGCAACAAGAAATAGGGATGGAGATTAATGCATTCACTCATTCATCCAACACATGCTGAGTGTCAGACACAGTGGGAAAAAAAAAGACTATAAGAGATAAAAATAGTGGGAGACAAAGAAAGATATAGTGGGTGTAGTGGTCACATGACTATATGGAGATTGCCAAAGGTCAGGCTGAAAGATAGAGACTTCAGACTAGAGATGCTAAAAAGTACCAGCATCATCATTTATAATTATATATAATTTACCATATTATTGACATCATTTATAAGGATGTTAATTATTTACTATGTCCATATATATATATATAGAGAGAGAGAGAGAGAGAGAGAGAACGTTTCATTTAACCATCTCAAACACCCTCTGATGTTTGCAGATGAAGAAATAAGTTTAAAGAGATTAAGAAATTTGCTCAAGTTCAATACCGAGGTTAATAAGCTAATACTTGCTGCAGTTAATACAGGGCAGGCTGGGATGCAAACCTAGGGCAGTGTGGCTCCAGAGCACTTAACCACTATACTATAAATCCACAAGGTTCTTAGGTAGAAGAAAGACTGCATTAAAAACTGTGATTGCAGGAAAAGTCCTGTAACAGTGACCTATTGGATTGACTGACTTTGGAAGGACCTAAGGAAGACATACTGTGAATACTCCTCAGTGATTCCCTACATTTATCCATCAAGCCAGGTTCTCAAAATTCTCCAGAAAATAACTCTAATCCAATTCTGTTGTAGATGACACGCAACATCAGCAATGCGCTGGTGGCCATAAGGTACTTTTTAAAATTTTTTGTTTCCTTAGGTTTTGGGGGAACAGGTGGTATTTAGTACATAAGTAAGGTCTTTAGTGGTTATTTGTGAGAATTTGGTGCGCCCATCACCCAAGCAGTATACACTGAACCCAATTTGCGGTCTTTTAACCCTCATCCCCCTCTCACCCTTTTCCCCGAGTCCCCAAAGTCCACTGTATCATTCTTATGCCTTTGCATCCTCATAGCTTAGCTCCTACTTATGAGTGAGAACATATGATGTTTGCTTTTCCATTCCTGAGTTACTTCACTTAGAATAACAGTCTCCAGTTCCATCCAGGTTGCTGTGAATGCGATTAATTCATTCCTTTTTATGGCTGAGTAGTATTCCATTGTATGTATGTGTATGTATATATGTGTATATATATATATATATATATATATATATATATAGTCACAATTTCTGTATCCACTCGTTGATTGATGGGTATTTTGGTTGGCTTCATATTTTTGCAATTGCAAATTGTGCTGCTATAAACATGCATGTGCAGGTATCTTTTTTGTTTACTGACTTCTTTTCCTCTGGGTAGATACCCAGTAGTAGGATTGCTGAATCAAACGGTAGTTCTACTTTTAGTTGTTTAAGGAATGTGGCCATAAGGTCTTAATACAAAGGCTTAAAAAGGTGTCTAACTAATTGACATTGTTTTGAGGGAAAAGATCATTAATTACCCCACCAGATTGAGGGACAGTCTCCAAGACAACTGACCTTGACTCTTCAAAACTGTCAGTGCTACTAAAGATAGAACAAAGGCCTGGGAACTACTTTAGATTGAAAGAGATCGAGAGACAAATCAATGAAATATATGACCCTCCGATTGGATTCTGAATTTTTAAAAAGAAAAGCTGTATGGAACATTATCTATGCAATTGAGGAAATTTTAAGACTGGCTATATATTACATAATATTATTGTATCAATGTTAAAATTGTGGATGTAATAATGGCATTATGGTATTTAGGAAAATGTCCCAGTTTTCAGGAGATGACGCTGAAATATTTATGAATGCAGTGGTAAATGCTTGTGACTTATTTTTAAATGACTCTGCAAAATAAAAGTAGCAAAGTTAATTGGTGCACCTAGGTGATGTTACACTGGTGTTCATTTTCTCAACTTTAAAATTTATTAAAATAAAAAGTTAAGTATATGCATCATCCTAGAATACCAAGGAGTCATTTACAAATCTATATGAGTAAATTTTAAAGTGTAAACACACCAATATGCTAACAGAAATATCTATTTGCTATATTATCAACTTGGAAAATACAAAACTTTTTTTGGTAATCTCCACAAGAATGAGGTGGGAGAAGGTAATTTGTATAAAAATCCTTAAACAGAAAATCTTCAAGAATTACACTCTAGAAATTCATGTCTGTTATTTGCTCTGTACAGCTCTCCTCCCAAGAAAGAACTGAGGTTGTGCCAGGAATTTTTTACTATAAAACATTATGATGCCAGTGTGGCTTACACATCCAGACAACATCTGGCACATCCGGCAAAGAAAACTTAAATTACTGGAGGTCTGCTAAAGATGTAAGATACATAAGCTTGGATCTTTGATATATAAATTGTGTCTTTTAATGATGATGAACTCAGTTTGGAGATAGAAACATATAATTTCAGAACTTTTTTCATTAAATGCTCCAAACAGTAGGAAGAAGACAAAAAAAAAACACACTATTTTTCTCCCAACAGTAGAATCCTCATAACCATTATTAAATATCCACTTTATTGTGTGACTTCAAAATATATCTGAAAGCTAGTTTTGCTCTATTATTATATATGATCTTTTAATTATTTCTATAGCTCTTTACATGATAAAAACATTCTTCAAAATGTTTAAATATATGATACTTCCATGAGGTATCTGCCTAAATCTAAAGTGACCTAACAATTCTTTAAGATATATTTATAAGATGCTAAATGAACACTAGTTTTGTTAGGGAGGAAGAAAGTTTATTTAATCATATCCTCTTTAAATTAGTGGGGTTTTTTTTTTTTTGACCATATCTTATAGTTGTAGTCACTGTGCTGAGGTTTTAAAACTTAAAGATCATCAAGTATTTACTTTAAATCTATCATACACTCATTGTACTAGGAAAATAGGCCATGACCACATGGTTGCAGTTTTTCTAATCTACCACTGCAAAGGTTCCTTGATCCCTTAGGAATGGTATGTTATCCAAGAAAGCTTAGTCATAAATTTCCTTGCAAATTTCGTTATAATACAATACTGTTTTAAGAAAAATAATGACCCTGTCTAACAAAAAGATCTCTAGGCCATAGTACAAATGGTCCATGTTTTTGAATGAATATTCAAGATGATAATATCCCATTGCTCCAAAAGCACACAGATCTTATTTCATTTATACTTTCCCTTCCTTCTTCAGTCACTATTTATGCTACCCACAAAATATTTCTGATTAAACTTCTAGGCACCTAGTAAGATGCCCTTCTGAGCCTGCTTGAAATTACATGTGACCATATGAAATGCTTTGGCCAATGAAATGTGAGCATAAGTGCCAAGCAGCAGTTTCAAGAGCCAGTGCATAATAATAAAAAGTGCCCAGCTCTCCTTTCTTCTGCCAGAGTGGTGGGCAACCTCCAGGTGGAGTTGCTTCATCAGACTGAGTACTAAATAGAAGATACAGCAGAGTAGAGCCCTCAAATCACAAGAAGTAAACCTGTTAGTTTTAAGCCACTGACGTTTGGGATTGTATATTAATTACCACAGCATAATCAAGCCTATCATGACAAGCAAACCCTCCATATTTCTCTCAAGATGACAGTGTTAGGCCCTTGAAGTTTGCAAAGAATAGGAATATAATCACTGGTTACTCGGCTAATGAGTGCTTATTGTAATGGTATATGACTGCAGAACCAAGCCTTATGGACACAGGATACGAGGCAGCACTTGTTTCCCTTATGGTCCTCTCAGCAGCAATCACCTGTTGATTGATAGTCATGTGTTCTCACATTATAAGAAATCATTTACCCTCCATATTGCTCCTTCTGCCATCCTACAACAATGCTGATTTATAAGGCCTCTGTAACAATGACAATGGTTCTATTATTGCCCAACTCTTAAGGAAATTCCCAGTTGCTTGGTTTAGTTCTCTCATAGAGTGCCCCTAATCACATGCAAGAAGTGTGAGCCCCCAAGTTCTGGAGGCCCAACAGTGTCCAAGATTGTTGAACCTTGATTTGACCTCAAACCAAGGTCAGTGAGGGACTTACAACTCAAGGGCAGCTTGGCTGCAGTCTCCTCCACTTTACTGTCTATTCCTTGTGATCTTTCATTCCCTTCTCAGTTGGAGAAATCTACTCCTTCCAAGTGTTCCTCTCTCCTCCCAGTCACCCTCTTGCACCCTCTTTCTCCTTCTCCTTTCTCCAGACTTAAACTTTCAAAGTAGGAAGAAAATTGTGAAACTTCAGTGCTTTATGAGAGCACTGAAGACTTTGGTCTCAAATTTGGTGATCAGTTTCTTAAATCTTTGCTTGTGATGTGGGGTACGTCACCTTCAAAACCCCAGGAAAGAAGGGCTAGAACTCAAACAATATATTGAGATATAATGCTTGCAAGTGAATTCCCTAAGAATAAGGATCTGATTGGGCATCCACTAAGCAGTCAGTAACTATAGGGGCACTCTATATGATGTGATTATAGCAAATAAATTATAACCATGATTTTAAGCCAAGTTATTGTTTATGGATGTTTGATTTTAGGTCAGGCATCCATCCTTGGACTTACACTTAAATTCAGAGTGTCAGAGGCACATGGCACCAAGTAGAACATTCTACGTATAAAAGGCTAGCTGCAGCCACTGTCAAAAAAGGCAGCTTGTCTTAGAAGAGGTCTGTAGATAAGCCAGCCAGCCCACGTTGGGTTCAGTTCACTGTTATCATATGAAACCTCATTTTAAAAGGTAGTTATTTAATCTCTATAATTCATATTTTCATTTTATTGGCTTGAAAATCCTTGCCCTTTGATTGGTAGAGAGTCCTCCAACTCATCAGAGTGGGAAATTCCCCAATTTGTAATGAGCATTGAATGGTAAAAGTGAACTCTTTATACCCTACCAAGGGCCAAAAAGGAAAGAGGCAAAATATCCAAGCAAATAGAAGCAGAAAGAAAATTTTAAGTGATACAATGCATAAGCTTGATATGTTTATATGCCTTATGCAGTTTGCAAAGTACTTCTACATAACTTACCAAGAAAAAAAAATAACCAATGCTATGATTAGAGATTTTCCTTGTTTAGTTATTGCTAGTTTTATGAGTCTCTTTTCCTCTGTAAAGTGAAACTAATCTCAGGATCTAGATTTCATAATTGTTGTGAAAGTTAAATGAAATAAAGAATGTGAAAAAATTTCATGAACTCCATTGCATTGCACAGTAATAGAATTTTGTAAAATCTTATCAAATTCAATTATTATTTAGATCAATAATAATATGTTAAGGACTTTTTATGTGCCAGAGAATATGCTATGTGCCAGAAATATAAATATAAATAACACATAGTCCCTACTCTCAAAGAGCTAAAAGTTTCATGTGCAAGACAAAAATGGGGAAAATGATTTCAATAAAATATAGTAAATACGTGATAAAGGCATACTTAAAATCTGAGGGTGCATAGATTAGTCCAATCATGGGGTATACAAAAATATCCTGGAGAAAATGATGTCTTAAAGAATGAGAAACAATCTTGAAGAATGTAGAGTTGAAAATCCCTAGTTTTTAATTTACCACTTTATAGAGAAATTAAGTATCAGTTTGTTCTATTAATGTATAAGCTATTTGTACCTTGCTAGCTCCCCTATTACAGTGAAAACATCTTTAGGAAGGGACCATGTCTTATTTACTTTGTATGCCCCCTGAGTCTACTTGAATGTTTTAAAGAATTGACTCAAGTACTCTGAACACAAATGAAGGTACAGATAACTACACATAACTACATATATAATTACAAAGATTTGATTGTCACGTAATGTCATAGAATTATAGAATTTCAGACCTGGAACTGGAATTGATCTTGGAGGGCATTTAATCCACATTGCAAATATGATGTAGAAGAAACTAAGTTGCAGAAAAAGCCATGCAAGTGATTAATGGCTGTATCAGAAAGCTGGGATTCTTATTATTTTAAACTATTATTAAGTATGGCCATAGTTTTGTGTGCTTATATAGATATGTTTATATAGAAATGTATATGCAAATATGTATGAGCAAGCATATGGAAGACATACATGCATAGATACATTGAATTCACAAGGATGTCGGCATCCCAGCTTGAAGATCCCTTGAATTATAAATATCTAAACATTTCATTACGAGGTAAAAAACAGATCCAGATCTTAAGCCCCCCAGTTGCCATTTGCAAAACTGCCTTTTGTTCTTAATTTTAAGGAATTTTAAAGTTGCTCTATCCTGGAACTCATTATTTTTTGTTACAAAGAAAGCTAATAAATTACAGGTTTCTAGGTCAATATCAAGGAAAACACTTTTGACAGAAGTAATATTCTAAATGGTTCTTAGGTATTTGGTGTTCTGTAACCCAGTTTCTTGCCACCGTAAGTTGTGTCGAAATGGGGTGCCAATAGATATTTCCACTGAGAGAGACTAATGATCATGGCAAAAGTTCCAGACACATAAACACTGGCTTCACCCAATCTGCCCCTCATCGTTGCTTGGGAAAATATTAAGCACTGGGAACCAAACTAGGCAATGGGACACGCTATTTTTTATGAAAACTTGACTTTCTTAGGGTAGCTTTGGGTTCATGGCAAAAGAAAGGCAGAAATAGAGATTTCCCATGTGTTCCCTGCCCCACACATGCACAGCCTCCCCCAGTATCAACATCCCCCAACAGAGCGGTACATTGACATCATTATTACCAAAGTTCACTGTTTATATCAGAGTTTGCTCTTGGTCTTGTGTATTCTATGTGACATGTCTACCATTATAATACCATGCAGAGTATTTTCATTTTCCTAAAAATCCTCTATGCTCTACAGACACTCTTTTTATTGTTGTTGTTGTTTTGTTCCTTTGTCAATTTTTATTTCAGATTCAGGGGTTACATGTGCAGGTTTGTTACAAAGGTATATTGCATGATGCTGAAGTTTGGGGTATGATTGAACCCACATCAACGTCGTACCCAATAGATAGTTTTTCAGCTCTTGCCTCCGCCCTCTAGTAGTCTCCAGTGTCTGTTGTGGCCATCTTCATGTCCATGTATACCCAGTGTTTACCTCCCACTTACAAGTAAGATGCAGTATTTGGTTTTCTGTTTCTGTGTTAGTTTGCTTAGGATAATGGCCTCCAGGTGCATCCACGTTGCTGTGAAATAAATGATTTCATTCTTTTTTTATAACTGCATAGGATTCCATGGTGTATATATATATATGTGTGTGTGTGTTTGTGTGTGTGTGTGTGTGTATATATATATATATATATATATATATAATCACATTTTTTTCATACAAATCACTGTTGATGGGTACCTGAGTTGATTCCATGTTTTTGTTACTGTGACTAGTGCTGCAATAAACATACAAGTGCATGTGTATTTTTGGTAGAACAATTTATTTTCCTTTGGGTATATTCCCAGTAATGGGATTGCAGGGTGGAATGGTAGTTCTGGTTTAAGTTCTTTGAGGAATCTCTAATCTGCTCTCCCCAGGGAAACACTATTTTTTAACAAGGGATTTAGACCCACACTCTAACCTGAAACTCCAGTGTGCTTGCCTGTACTGTGTAGAAGACTACCTGAGTGAGGAGGGTCTGAAAGGCCTCAAACTAAATAAAGCTGAAACCCCTATTTCACCTTCTTCTCTCTTGAGCAGAAACATTAATCTAAGCTCTTTCTACTTCAAAGCAAGGAAAGGCTGATCCAGAGAACTTTGGTGGCAAGAAGAGAGAACTGGCAAGCTAAAAAGAGAAGGCCTACCTAATGCCTAGAGAAGAGCAGGCTTAGTCTACCTACACAACTCGGATATTATGAGCTGCTCACATTTTCTTATGTTAGTGAAGTGAGACAGAGTCAAAGGTTTCAGAGGTGGGTCAAAGAAAGAAAGTGTATTAGGCCATTCTGGCATTGCTATAAAGGAATACCTGTGACTGGGTAATTTACAAAGAAAAGAGGTTTAATTGGCTCATGGTTCCACAGGCTTTACAGGAAGCATGGTGCTGACATTTGCTCAGCTTCTGGGGAAGCTTCAGGAAAGTGTCCAATTATGGCTGAAGGCAAAGGGAGAGCAGGCACATCACATGGCAAAAGCAGGAGCAAGAGTGAGAGGGAGAAGTGCCACACAGATTTATATAATACGATCAGATCTCACGAGAACTCACTATCACAAGAAGAGCCCCAAGAAGATGGTGCTAACTCTTTCATGATAAATCCACCCCATGATCCGGTCACCTCCCATCGGGCCCCACCCCCAACACTGGGGATTACATTTCAACATGAGACTTGGGCGGGGCAAATATCCAAACTATATCAGAAAGCTACCCCGGAGAGGGATAGCTCCCCAACTATACACTAAATTTCCTGCCTCACGGGAGAAAGAGGAACAGCCCAAGGCTGTGGTCTGGGTTCTTTCACTCTAGATTCAAAGAAGCAAGAAAGTCAAAAGGGCCACATTCATTTATTCCTTTACCTCAACACAGTGAAGCTTCTACCCATCAGCAAAAACAGCAATAAAATTATCTCAAACATGCCCATCAGCCTTCCCCAAAAGTGGTTGAGCAGTTGTAGATTGGGGTATCTGAGCTCTTCTTGACCTACAAGGGGGTTTTTAAGCGGTTCAGTGGAAAAATTCCAAACAGCCAACTTTGAAATGACGGAACTTTTATGTACAAAAGTACACAGACAAGGGAATCATGTCATATACTCAAGACAGAGAAGCAAAGTGAATAAATCAAGCAATTGATCTTTTTCTATCTTGTATCATAAACAGAATATCTATTTATGCCTGTGCCCATTCTCTGAGCATATTAAACTCAACTTCTCTACACTTGAAATACTAGCCTTTTCCTTTTTATGGCTCTTCATATATTTTTTATATACATTACCCACCTCACCTTCTTACTTTGCTATGCATACTGTTGAATCATTAAAATGTCCTCTGTGGTTGCATTTGCATTACTTACTGTTATGGTGTTAGAGAGATGAATGAACTTTGTTTTGTTGCTTTTGTGCTGTTCAATGACGTTTTTATCTTTCTAAATTCACTCCAGAATACTACACATATTCATACAGAAAACGTACTTATAAAATGACAACTTTAGTTATGATAATAATAATAAAATAACCAAAATGTTCTTGAAACCATTGTTCTTTACTTAACCTAAGAAATTTATATTTTTAAAACAGCTTTATTGAGGATTTGAGATTTTTTAATTGTGATAAGAGCACTTAACTTGAGATTCACCCTCTATTGACATACAATAAGCTGCACAAATTTAAATCATACAACTCAATAAGTTCTAAGATATATATCAACACACTGAAGATAGAAAAATTATCTCCAGCCCGCCAAATTTCCTTGCATTCATTTATAATCCATTCTGCCCATCTCCCTGATTCAATCTCCTAATAACCATTGTTCTGCTTTCATCATGAAACATGAGTTTCATTTTATAAATCAAATTATACAGTATATATTTTGGAGGGCTGATTTCTTTCATGCAGCAAAATTATTTTGAGAGTCATCTATGTTGTGGCAAATCAATAGCTCATTCTTTTTAATTATTGAGTATTATTCCATAGCATGGATATAACAATTTCATCTGTTCACCTGTTGAACATTTCATTTCTCCTCAGTAAATACCTAGGAGTATAATGGTTGAATCATAAGGTAAGTGTATGTATGCTGGCATCTTATTTTAGCTTTAACTTGCATTTCCTTAATAATGAATGATGTTAAGCATTTTTGTGTCTTATTTTCCAACCATATATCTTCTTTGGTGAAGTGTCTGTTGTTTAAATCTTTTGTCCATTAAAAAAATTGGGTTATTTATGTTCTTGAGGCTTCAGAGTTCTTTATATATTCTAAACACAAGTACTTTATCAGAGATGTGCTTTGCAATTATTTTCTTCTAGTCTGTGGCTTGCCTTCTTATTCTCTTACAGTGCTTTTTGAGAAGCGGAAATCTAGGTTTTGATAGAACCCAATTTATCTTTTCTTTTTTAATAGACTGTGCTTTTGATATACCTAAGAAAGTTTTGCCTAGCCCAAGGTCACCAAAATTTCCTCGTATGCTTTCTTTTAATGTTTCAAGTTTAAGGTTTAATATTTAGGTCTGTGATCCATTTGAGTTATGTTTGTATATTATACATAAAATGGATTGAAGCTAATTTTTGGGGATTTCTGATTGTTGAGGCATAATTTATTGAAAATACTATCTTTTCTCCTTTTAATTGCCTTTGCATCTTAGTTTAAAAAAAGTTGTTCATATATGTGTGAGTCTATTTCTGAACTTTATTATTTTCCATTGATCTACTTTTTTATCTTGACTCCAATTCCATATTTTCTTGATTGCTCTAGTTATACAAGTCTTGAAATTAGCTAGTGTTTGTTTCCAGTTTTGTTCTGTTTCAGAACTATTTTTGTCATTCTAGGTCCTTTGCATTTTTATATAAACCATAGAAACAGTTTGTCCCTTTCTATATAAAAACCTGCTGGTATTTTGATTGAGATTGCATTGAATCTAAAAATCAATTTGGTTTAATTTCTGACTATTTGATGCTAGCATATAGAAATACAATCAATTTTTGTATGTTGATTTGTATCCTGAACCCTTAGTAAAGTAACTTATTAGTTTGAATAGATATTTTTACTTTCATTGAATTTTCTACATAGGTGATCATACCTTCTGCAAACAAGACAGTTTTACTTCTTTCTTTTCAATCTGTCTCCCTTGATTTTTCTTGTTATATTGAATAAGCTAAAACCTTATGTATAATGTTGAATACAAGTGCTGTGGGTGGACATTGTTGTCTTGTTCCTAATCTTAGAGGGAAAGCCCTTAGTCTTTCTCCATTAAATGTGATGATAACTGTATTTTTTCATAGATGCTCTTTCTTAGATTGAGGAAGTCTTCTATTTCCATTTTGCTGAAAGTTTTCTTCTTTGAATCAGGATATTTGTTTTCGTCAAATACTTTTTATGCATCTATGAGGAGGATCTTTTTTTAAGTTTTTAATGTAGTGAATTACATTAATTGATTTTATTTTCAAATATTAAGCCATACTTACATTCTTGGGATAAACTCTACTTGGTCATGATATATCTTTGCATATTGTTGCATTCAATTTTCTACAAACTTTTAGAATTTGTGCATCTTTGTTCATGAGGAATATTAGTCTGTTGTTTTCCTTTTTGTAATGTCTTTATTAGTCCTGGCATCAGCATAATGCTGGCCTCATGAAATGATATGGCAAAAATTCCCTCTTCTTCAATTTTCTAGAAGAGTTTGCATAGAATGTTATTAGTTCTTTAAATATTTAGTAGAATTCACCAATGAAACTATCTGGAGCTCAAAAATTTTCTTTGTGGGAAAGTTTTTAGATACACATTAAATTGTTTTGATAGATATAGAACTGTTTAGGTTATTTGTTTCTTGTGTAAGATTGGGCACTTTTTTTCTTTTTTTTTTCTTTTTTTCTTTTTTTTTTTTTTTAACGGAGTCTCTCTCTGTCACCCAGCCTGGAATGCAGTGGTGCGGTCTTGGCTCAGGGCAACCTCTGCCTTTCGGGTTCAAGTGATTCTCCTGCCTCAGCCTCCCAAGTAGCTGAGACTACAGGCACGTGCCACCATGCCCGGCTAATTTTTGTATTTTTAGTAGAGGCGGGGTTTTGCCACGTTGGCCAGGCTGGTCTCAAACTCCTCACCTCAGGCGATCCACCCACCTCGGCCTCCCAAAATGCTGGGATTATAGGCGTGAGCCACCGTGCCCAGCTGGTTGGGTACTTTTTGTCATTAAAGAAATTTCTCCATTTTACCTAAGTTTTTTAATCATTAAAATAATGTTTATATTTCCTTATTTTTCTTTTAATATCTGTGGAATCTGCAGCAATGTCACCTCTCTCATACTTAATATTTGTCATTGTCATCCCTCTTTGGTCTTCATTAGTCTGACTAGAAATGCATGAATTTTATTTACCTTTTTAATGAACCACCTTTTTGCTTTTAATTTTTTCTGTTTTTCCCATTTTCTATTTAATTTTAAAATGTCTGTTCTAGTCTTATTTATTGTCTTCTTTTTAGTTTGGATTTACTTTGTTTATCTTTTTCTAATTTTTTTAGGTAGAAGCTGAGTTCATTGACTTGAGACCTTTCTTTTCTAATATAGACATTTAGTGCAATAAATTTCCCCTTAAGTACTGATTTTGCAGCATCTCACAAATCTAGATACGCTATGTTTTCATTTTATTCCATTTAAAATACTTCATGATTTTTCTTTAATTTCTCCTTTGACTAGTGGGTTAGGTAGGCATGTGCCATATATTTCCAAGTATTTGTAGATTTTCAGAGATCTTTTTGTATTGGTTTCTAATTTAATTCTATTGTGCTCAGAAAACATAATTTATAGGACTTGAATCTTTTAAACTTTTCAGAATTATTTTATAGTCAGAATATAATATAGTTTTGTTAATGTTCTATATGTACTTCAAAAGAATGTGTTGTTACTGGAAAGAGTGTTCTATTAATGTTAAATAAGTTAAGCTGGTTGATATTATTGTTCAACAATCTACATGCTTAAAGTTTTGAAGAGTAACTATCCAACTCTTCAAGCTTTCTGGAATTGCTGTAATATGGCAGTAAGGAGGATGTGCTTATCTATTGCCCACATTTCAATTTGATGTGGTCTAGTCCTATTTCAGAAATTAGAATAAACTATTTCTAAATTATAACAACTTTAGGGTTGTAAGAAATAAACATAAAGTCAGGATATATCAGCTAATGGTCATCATTTTAAGGAAATATGGGAAATTTCTAAAAAACAGGTATCAGCAACAAGCCAGGGCTTATAGTAACAGGGGTCCTGGCTGTTCAATGTGAAACAGTGTATCTTGTTTTCAAAAGGCAGCCTTTTTAAGTGGATAGCAACCCTGGCTTTCTGCCAAGGTAACAACTCTGTTCTTCTGCTCTCTCTATCTGTTTTCTGTTCTTTAAATTATTTTTTTAAGAGAGTTAGGGTCTTTCTCTGTTGCCCAGTCTGGAATGCAGTGGTGTCATCATGGCCCATTGCAGGTTGGAATCTTGGCTCAAATGACCCTCCCACTTCAGCGTCCTAAGTGGCTGGGACTACAGGTGTGAGCCACTGCGCCAGGTCTTTAAATTATTTAATAATGAGTAAACCGTTTTTAATTTTTCACAGAGATGGGGTTGGGGCAGAGGCGTGGTCTCACTATTTTGCCCTGGCTAGTCTTGAACTCCTGGCCTCAAGCAATCCTCACACCTTGGCCTCGCAACATGCTGGGATTACAGGCATGAGCCACTCACTGCACCTGGCCTTTGCTTTTTTTTTTTTTTTTTTGAGACAGAGTCTTGCTCTGTCGCCCAGGCTGGAGTGGAGTGCAGTGGCGCGATTTCGGCTCACTGCAAGCTCCGCCTCCCGGGTTCACGCCATTCTCCTGCCTCAGCCTCCCGAGTAGCTGGGACTACAGGCGCCCGCCACCACACCCGGCTAATTTTTTGTATTTTTAGTAGAGACGGGGTTTCACCATGTTAGCCAGGATGGTCTCAATCTCCTGACCTTGTGATCCACCTGCCTTGGCCTCCCAAAGTGCTGGGATTACAGGCGTGAGCCACCACGCCCGGCCTAAATTCTTTAACAATGAGTAAACCGTTCCTTATTTTCTTTCTTTGTGACTCATTGTTTGTGCTTATGCATGTCTTTATTATTATTATTATTATAATACTTTAAGTTCTGGAATATATGTGCAGAACGAGCAGGTTTGTTACATAGGTATACACGTGCCATGGTGGTTTGCTGCACCCATCAACCCCTCACCTACATTAGGTATTTCTCCTAATGCTATCTCCCCACAAGCCCCCCACTCCCCGACAGGCCCCGGTGTGTGATGTTCCCCTCCCTGTGTCCATGTGTTCTCATTGGTCAACTCCCACTTATGAATGAGAATATATGGTGTTTGGTTTTCTGTTCCTGTGTTAGTTTGCTGAGAATGATGGTTTCCAGCTTCATCTATGTCCCTGCAAAGGACATTAACTCATCCTTTTTTATAGCTGCATAGTATTCTGTGCTGTGTATGTGCCACATTTTCTTTATCCAGTCTATCATTGATGGGCATTTGGGTTGGTTCCAAGTCTTTGCTATTTGTGAATAGTGCTGCAATAAACATATGTGTTCATGTGTCTTTACAGTAGAATGTTTTATAATCCTTTGGGCATATATCCAGCAATGGGATTGCTGGGTCAAATGGTATTTCTGGTTCTAGATCCTTGAGGAATCACCACACTGTATTCCACAATGGTTGAACTAATTTATACTCCCACCAACAGTGTAAAAGTGTTCCTATTTCTCCACATCCTCTCCAGCATCTGTTGTTTCCTAACTTTTTAATGATCACCACTCTATCTGGCATGAGATGGTATCTCGTTGTGGTTTTGATTTGCATTTCTCTAATGACCAGTGATGATGAGCTTTTTTTCATATGTTTTTTGACCACACCCATGTCGTCTTTTAAGAAGTATCTGTTCATATCCTTTGCCCAATTTTTGATGGGGTTGTGGGAGAAAATTTTTGCAATCTACACATCTGACAAAGGGCCAATATCCAGAATCTACAAGGAACTTAAACAAATTTACAAGAAAAAAACAAATGTCTTCTATTTTTCTAGTTTCTTCTTTTTACTTTCTCATGGAGTATCACTTTACTTCTGGGCCACTTTATCAATTGTATTCCTCTCTGTCCCTCTCATTCAGACACTTGCAAAGAGGTTCTCTGACTGGCTTGTTTCTCACCAAACAAGCCAGATCATTCCTCTTGCATAGATGTCTCATCCTTGGTCATGATATATGTCACTAGCTTTAAAAAATAATTTTATTTATTAGCCATTAATTATCTCTTTTCATAGCTAAGTACTATTAAATACCTACAGTAAGTATGAAATTTCATCAACATGTTAGCAGAAAAGACTGACAAGCTTTCATAGTTTAATGTATTTTAAGTTTCTTTTAATCTATATAAAGATGACAGATAATTGTCTCAAAACAAGGATTAAGAGGTTATATACTGAAAACTTAAAATACAAATTGAGGATATTGCACATTACCAATAAAAACCTGTTGAAATAATTCTTTAGTGCAAATACTGTTTAACCACACCATTTTTACTTGCTTTTCAGAATAAATTTCGAGATCGTTTAGAGGAATACAAAATCATCCAATACAGTAAAATTCACAATGTCAGGTAATTCAAACAAAGATTACCAGCGATACAGTAAAACCTGAAAACATGAACCATCATGAAAATAATCAGCCCCAACAGACTTTTTGTGTAGGAATTAACAAGCCAACTCTAAAATTCACATGGAAATGCCAAGGACCTACAATGGCCAAAATCAGTCTCAAATAGAAGAAAAACTTGAAGGTCTAACAGTACCTGATTTCAATAATTCTTATAAAGCTACAGTAATCAGCGTGCTACTGGTATAAACATAGACAATTAGTGGAACAGAATAGAATAGTCTAGAAATATATTCAAAAGCCTATGGACAACTAATTTTGATAAAGGTGCAAAAGCAATGCAACAGAGAAAAGATAGTGTTTTCAACAAAGAGTACCGAAAGAACGGGATATCCGTATTTTTTAAATGAATTTGCATCCATGACTCTCATCATATTTAAGAATTCACTTACAGTGAATCACCAACCTAAACTATAAAACTTTTAAAAAATAGGAGAAAATCTTTTTGACCTTGTATTAGGCTAAAGATTATTAGATATGATGCCAAAAGAATAATCTATAAAAGAACAAATGGATAAATTGGACTTCATAAACATAAAAAACCTTCTGCTCCCCAAATGATACTGTTAAAAAAAATGAAAAGACAACTACAGGCTGGAGGAAAATACTTATAAAGTGCATGTCTGATAAAGGAATTGTATTCAGAATATATTAAAAATGCACAAAAACAATAAAAACTCCAATATTTTAAAATGGCAAAGATTTGAACAGATTTTTCACCAAAGAAGATATATGGATGAGAAATAAGCACAAGAAAAGATCCTCAACATCATTAATCATGACAGAAATGCAAATACATACCACAAAATACCATTATACACCTATTAAAATTCTAAAATTAAAAATACTGACCATACCAAGTGTTGTCAAGAATGTGGAGCAACTGGAAGTCTCAGACACTACTGGTAGGAATGTAATATGTATTGTACAACTGCTTTGGAAAACAGTTCTAACAGTTTCTTAAAAAGTTAAGAATACTCTTATGATCCAGCAATTCTGCTTCTAGGTATTTACCCAAGAAAAAAATAAAAGTGTATATATTAGCAAGGGTTCTTCAGAGAAACAGAAACAATGGAATATATATAGATATATAACAGGGATTTCTTTCTGGAATTGGATCACATGATTATGAAGGTCGAGAAGACCCATAATTTGCTATCTGTAAGCAAGAAAACCAGGAAAGCTGGTGGAGTAATTCATTCCAAGCCTGAAGGCCTGAGAACCAGAGAAACCCATGGTGTAACTCTTAGTCCAAGGTCAAAAAGCTGAGAATATAGTAGCTTGGATTGGGGACCACTGGTGTAAGTTGTGGAGTCCAAAGGCCCAAGAACTTGTACCTCTAATATCTAATGGGAGAAAATGGATGTCCCAGCTCAAAGTGAGAGAAAATTCACCCTTTCTCTCTTTGTTCTACCCATATCCTCAACAGATTGGATGATGTCTGCCCACAACAGTGACATCATTTTCTTTATTCAGTGTACTGATTCAAGTACTAATCTTTCTTCCAGAAATACTGTCACAGACATGCCCAGAATAATGTTTTGTCAGCTATTTGGGCATCCCTTAACCCAGTCAAGTTGACACATAAAATTAACTATCACAGTATATTTCTATTAAACACTTGTACACAATTATTTATAGCATCTTTATTTGTCATATCCAAAATCCAATTGTCTGTAAATAAATGAATAAACTTACCTGTAGAAATTCATTCAATGGAATACTATTCAGCAATATAAAGGAATATGCTATTGATTTGCCACAACAGGAATGAATCTCAAAATGGTTATGCTCAATAAAAGAATCCATACTGGAGAGTACATATTGTTTGATTCTATTTGTATACAATTATTGCAAATGAAAATTAATAGAAATATAAATTAAAGAAAAGCAATTCAGCAGTAAGAAAACAAATAGTACAATTAAGAAAAAGGCAAAGGACCTGCATAGACATGTCTCAAGAGAAAACATACAAATGGCCAAAAGGTAAATAAAGAAATGCTCAAAATCATTAATCATCTGGAAAATGCAAATTAAAACCACAATGAGATATCAACTCACACCTGTTAGAATGGCTATTACCAAAGGACAAAAGATAGCGAGTGTTGGCAAGGAAGTAGAGAAAGCAGAAGCCTTGTACTCTGTTGATGGAAATGTAAATTAGTACAGCCATTATGAAAAACAGTATCGAGGATCCTCAAAAAGTTAAAAATAGAACTACCATATGATCCAGTAATTCCACTAAGAGTACTAAGTGAAAAGATAAGAAATCAGTATGCTGAAGAGATATCTGGATTCCCATGTTTACTGTAGCATTATTCAAAATAGCCAAGATATGAAATCAATCTAGGTGTCCAACAATGGATGAATGGATAAGGAGAATGTGGCATATATACACACTGGAATCCTATTCATCCTGTCATTTGCAACAACATGAATGATAAGCCAGACCCAGAAGGACTTGTACTGCATGATTTCATCTATATGTGGAATCTAAAAAAGTTGAATCATGGAAGTAGAGAATAGAATGGTGGTTACCGGCCAGGTGCGGTGGCTCACGCCTGTAATCCCTGCACTTTGGGAGGCCAAGGAGGGTGGATCATGAGGTCAAGAGATCGCGGCCAACATGGTGAAACCTTGTCTCTACTAAAAATACAAAAGTTAGCCAGGTGTGGTGGCAGACACCTGTAGTCCCAGCTACTCGGGAGGCTGAGGCAGGAGAATCACTTGAACCTGGGAGGCGGAGGTCGCAGTGAGATTGTGCCACTGCACTCCAGCCTGGCGACAGAGTGAGACTCCGTCTCAAAAAAAAAAAAAAAAAAAAAAGAATGGTGGTTACCAGAGGCTGGGGTGTGCGGGGATTAGGGAGGTGTTAATCAAAGGATACAAAATTGTATTAGACAAAAAGAACAAATTCAAGAGATCTATTGTATATCATTGTTACTATTATTAATAATATATTATATACTTGAAAATTACTGAGATTTTAAGTATCCTCACCACTAAAATTGTATCTGTGATCATGCATATGTTAATTAACTTGATTTAGCCATCCTACAGTGTGTGCATATATCAAAACATGTACACCAAAAATATATGGAATATTTATAGGTGAATTTAAAATTTTATTTTATTTTATTTTATTTTATTATTATTATTTTTTTTTGAGACGGAGTCTCGCTCTGTCGCCCAGGCTGGAGTGCAGTGGCGCGATCTCGGCTCACTGCAAGCTCCGCCTCCCGGGTTCACGCCATTCTCCTGCCTCAGCCTCCCGAGTAGCTGGGGCTACAGGCGCCCGCTACCACGCCCGGCTAATTTTTTGTATTTTTAGTAGAGACGGGGTTTCACCGTATTAGCCAGGATGGTCTCGATCTCCTGACCTCGTGATCCGCCCGCCATTTTAAAATAAAGAAAATTAGTGGAAATACAAATTAAAGGAGAGCAGAACAGTGGTTGTTTAGGGCCCAAGGGGTGAAAAGGAATGATGGGAAGCAGGGGTTACAAAGGGATATTTGGGAACTTTTAAGAGTGATACCTATTTTCATTACATTAATTGTGGTTATGTTTCATAGGTATATAAATACATTAAAACATATATATTTTAAATATGTGTAGTTCAATATATGTCCATTATCTCCAGTAAAGCTGTTAAGACAAAAAAAAATGAATTGTAGGCAATAAATAGACTTGGTTCCTGGATTATCTGTCTGGAAGTAGGTATGAAATACCAGGCCTATTACATAACGCTGCTGCAGGGGACTCTAAATGTAGCTCAAACTCTGAGGCTTCTGAAGAATCATTATAAGACCTGATTACATTAGGTGATTAGCGCTAATAATTGAAATGTGTAATAAATATCAGGGAAAGGCAGTTCTCAGAGAAAGATTCCTAATAGGTCTATTGGATTTAGACTGGGAGTGGAAAATAATTTTAAAGTATTTTAAGCATATGACAGGAATGTATAAGTTCTGCTTTCAAAACTGAACATAATAGTTGAGTGTTTCTGGTGGGGAAAATGATACCTAAAAGAAAACAGAATCAGATTATGAGTCTTGAGTACCTTGTCTAGGAGTTTTGCTATATTCTGCACAATTTTTGTTTATCTTGGAATCAATGGAAAGCTATCAAAAGTTTTAAAGTACAGAGTGACAAAATGAAACTATGAATTCTGGAGTCAAACAATCTTGGTTTGAATTCAAGCTCTGCAATTTTATAGCTTTGGGATTTAGAAGAATTTTTTTAGCATGTCTAAACCTTGGGTGTCTCATTTATAAAGCTGTTATAATAACATCAACTTTTCAGTGTTGATGTGTGGATTAGAAAATGTATGTGAGCCTCTAGCACAGTGCCTGGTGCCAACCAGGGCTCAACATGTAGTAGTATCATGAGTATTTTAAGCAGAATAATATGGTATTGGTGCATAGCATGGTTTGGGGATGGAATAAATGAGAGAAAAACAAATTGAGATGCACATAATTAGTACTAAGAAAATATTGTCAATTGCTTTGCCACTAATAATGAATAGAATAAACTGCTAATTTTTTCCAGGAAGATGAAAGGCCATTTCACTGGTTACCTACTGTTCTCAGTTATAAAGCCATGGTCTCTGGCTTCATGGAAACATTCTTGAACCTCTCTGTGGAACCATTTAGTTCTACTAAGACCCTAGGATATGTGTTCAATTCCTCTGCTCTACAGCAACAGTTCTTTAAGTACTTTTTTTTAGCACACAAGTATAACAGACATGAAGCCAAATATGCAGATGAAAATTGACAAATAGGTTTTACTAATGCTCACCCTGCTGTGCATGTCAGAAGGCAATAATTTTAGGCAAACATGACTCAACTCCCAATGCTATCTCCATCTGTTGCTTCATCTCAGAGTCTCATCAATTTATCAATCCAGTGTCCCAGTATTATCCCCTACCAGTCTTCGTGCCTGTTATTGTAATAGTCATGACTTTAATTCCATGATTTCTGAAGTTTCCACAGGGTTTCTGATTCATTAGATATTATATGCTTCACAGCCTTGAATGAAAATGTGTTCTGTGATTCAGAACTTGAACACTCTAAACTGCTTCTCGTAAACCTAATATTTACTGTCTCCATGAGGTTTCTAACATACTTGAATTGCTGAATTTCCCTTGGAAAATTGTATTAAAGTGGCCTCAACAACCCAAATGCCAGCATTCTATTTAAAAGCAAAATTCTACTACCATGTTCTGCATCACTTGGGAATTTTGCAATGTGGCTGAAATATGAAATAGATAACTAATGTAGCTATCCAAGCTATACAAGTATTATGTATTTTGCATTTTTCTATGTATTTCTAATTGAATTCAAAAAGTTTGGGGCTTGATAGGATGTTGTGATCAAAGTATAGTGAATAATAGAAGAGAAATTAATGTCATGGCCATTCTATTAGAACTCTTTCAATTGCTAGTGATAAAACGCCATCTCAAACCAGCTTGAGCAAAATAGACTTTATTAGCTTAAATAAATAAAACATTCATAGGTTTCTAGCTCAGGGCATAGCAGCATCCAGGTGCTGATATATAGCTCTCACTCTCCCTTTCTTGGACAACTGGCTTTTCCAGGCATAATGAATAGCTGCACCCTACAATATCCCTCCCCATCATGCTATCTTAGCAACTCCACAGAAAGAAAGCAATGAGAAAATGCTCCCTGAACTAAGCACTAAGACCAGGGGACTAGGGTGCTCTAATTAGTTAGACCTAAGGCATGCAGCCTCTTCTGCATCTGGGAAATGGAGTCATCCATGCTCAAATCATATAGAATGGGTTCTTCTCAGAAATGGATGGGATTTGTCAATAGATATGATAAGGGATACCAGGCAGACAAAATCACTGATCTTTTCCACAGATTTTCAAGAAGATGACAATGTTCTCAAAGATAAATCTATAAGATAATATAAAACAAATTGTGAAATTAAATATACTCAAGTTAACATGTAGAAGACAATCTGTGTTTGTGCCATTGATGATCAGATAACCCTTGAAGAGAATTCCCAATAAAAATATATGGAGGAAATTAGACTGCAACAGCTTTTGCACCCCTTGTTGCTATTCATATTATACAAATATCACCAAATTAAGCTTCCTAAAGCTCTGCTCAAAAATTTTTGATAGCTACTCAATACCAACATAATAAACGACGATCTTCTGAGTCTGAAAGTAGACATAATTTTATTCAAATTTAGTCAATAATACAGATAGCTTTTGGCCTTGAAAAACTATCTAGTCTCTTTAAACCTAAGGTTACTCATTAGTAAAATTATACTAACTACTTTAGTAGCTATTAGAGAACTTAATAAGCTTATCTCAGTATCTGGCACATAGTAGATGCTCAACAAGTAGAGGGTATGTTCTTAGCACTGCTTGTATATTTCCTCTGCAGGAATAAACTTCTTCCCATTATTCCCTCAGTAAATTCTCCCAACATTTTCTTCACTTAGTGTGATCTTGGTAAAGGTATAGATTCCGTCTTTTTTCCTCCACAGACAAATCCCTAGAGCCTATAACTGTGCCCATAGCATAATAAGAGCTCAATAACTAGTTGTAGAACAAATTAATGGTCTGCCTTGTCTCCTACCCCAAATTATTGACTTATTGAGGAGATGATACTTGCTCAGTTCATGTTTATATTACCCCAAATTCCTGTTTCAGCAACTAAAATAAATAAATATTTGTTGAATGAATTACTGAATGGATAAAACCTGAACCATTGGCTCAGCGCTACATTTTCACTTCTCAAACACAAATATAGTCATTGATGAACATTTTAAACTGCAACCATAATCATGAGTTCTAGGATTTTAAGCTCATATTCAGAGGGGAAAAATGGTACAAACAATACACCTTCATGCTCAATCAAAAACATATGCAAACCAAAGTTAAAAGCATAAGGAGTTGCATTTATGTTGTTCAATGACATAAAAATATAAAGATTGCTCAATGACGTGGAGTGCATTCTTCTTAAACCTGTTCACTTTTCAATCTCAGAACAATAAATAGTGAACAGCATGTATTTAATAAAACATTTCTGAAGTCAGAGCACATTACTGAGTAATCAATAAAATGTGCTTTGTAATGTATAGGCAGGGCTGATATCACCATCTTTTTAATGAATCACCAGACCGCAGCAGAAAGTTTAATGGATTCCAAATTAGTGAGATTTTTATGAAAGTTATTAGCACACTTGTTCAACTAAGAACTTTACACTCTTTCCTGGTATTTTCAACTGCTTTAATGAGGCAACAGTTACAACTTTGCCTAAATTTTATTGGCAATATAATAGAACAAAGTTCCACTTAGCCATCACTTAAGTCATTCTCCAAGTATTTGCATATGGGATAAGCATGATACAAAACAAGGAAGGGGTTGCTTGTTTTCACCAAATCCTGATGGGACTGCATACATGAACATGATTTGAACCCGCGTTAGTGAATTTCCGAATGGAAAAACATGAACTCTTACCTTTAAAAATTAAATGACCCTTTTGGGACTTTCTAAAAGGAAGGTTCACCCAACTTTGCTAACATCAAATGACCTACTCAAAATAACGTCTTAATGTATTAGTACATGAATCAAAAACATCTGTATCATGTTTGACTTAAAATATGCATTTATTTGAAACTAAAAGGGAAAAATTTTATAAAAATGTGTGCTTTATTTCAAAGAATCTAAACCATTAAACACATTTTTGATACCCTTCTAACATTTAATTCAGTTGTTTGAAGTAAGGCTTGGAGACATCTGCCTTTCTTCCTGAAATGAGACTAGCTAGAGCCTTTCAGCAGGGGTGTTTTGACCT
This sequence comes from Pan troglodytes, assembly GCF_028858775.2. NCBI lineage: Eukaryota > Metazoa > Chordata > Mammalia > Primates > Hominidae > Pan > Pan troglodytes. The sequence goes on along the minus strand of NC_072408.2, from coordinate 50,871,423 downwards.
GGGATCAATGCATTCAGATTGGGTCTATGGATAGGCCTAGGGAAGTCCCTGAAATCCCTGAAATTATGTTCAGAATTTTGTGTGTCATGCTGACATGCTGTTATCTAGAATAGTGTTTGTTAACCTTGACATTACTGAAATTTGGAACCAGATGGTTCTTTGTTGTAGAGGCTGTCCTGTGCATTGTAGGATGTTTAGCAGCATCCCTGGGCTCTACCCACTAGATGCCAGTAGCATCTCCAAACATGACTATCAAAAATGTTTCCAGACATTACAAATGCTTTGGGAGAACCACTGATCTTGAGAGAGGGTCCATAGCTTTTAACAGATTCTCAAAGAGGTTAAGAGTGACTGTGTTAGTGTGTGGACAAAGAGACTTAGTCACCTACCCATTGGAACTCATAGATAAGTGTGCTGCTCTGGCCTTTGAGGTTTCCCCAGATTTCTTTTTTTTTTTAATGTTACATAGGTATATGTGTGTCATGGTGGTTTGCTGCACCTATTGACCCATCCTCTAAGTTCCCTCGTTTCATACCCCACCCTCCAATAGGCCCTGGTATGTGTTGTTCCCTTTGTTGTGTCCATGTGTTCTTATTGTTCAACTCCCACTTATGAGTGAGAACACGTGGTATTTAGTTTTCTTTTCCTATGTTAGTTTGCTGAGGATGATGGCTTCCAGATTCATCCATATCCCTGCAAAGGACATGATCTCATTCCTTTTTATGGCTGCATAGTATTCCGTGGTGTATATGTGTGCCACATTTTCTTTATCCAGTCTGTCATTGATGGGCATTTGAGTTGGTTCCATGTCTTTGCTATTGTAAATAGTGCTGCAATAAACATACATGTGCATGTGTCTTTATAGCAGAATGATTTATTTTCTTTTGGGTATATACCCAGTAATGGGATTGCTGGGTCAAAGGGTATTTCTGGTTCTAGATTCTTGAGGAATCACCATACTGTCTTCCACAATAGTTGAACTACTTTACATTCCCACCAACAGTGTAAAAGTGTTCCTCTTTCTCCATAGCCTTGCCAGCACCTATTGTTTCCTGACTTTTTAATAATCACCATTCTGACTGGTGTGATATCGTATCTCATTGTAGTTTTTATTTGCATTTCTCTGATGGTCAGTGATGTTGAGCTTTTTTTCATGTTTGCTGGCTGCATAAATGTCTTCTTTTGAGAAGTGTCTGTTCATATCCTTTGCCCAATTTTTAATGGGGTTGTTCATTTTTTTCTTGTAAATTTGTTTAAGTTCTTTGTAAATTGTGGATATTAAACATATGTCAGATAGTTAGGTTGCAAAAATTTTCTCCCATTCTGTAGGTTGCCTGTTCACTCTGATGCTTTGCAGAAGCTCTTTAGTTTAATTAGATCCCATTTGTCAATTTTGGCTTTTGTTGCAATTGCTTCGGCATTTTTGTCATGAAGTCTTTGTCCATGCCTATGTCTTGAATGGTATTGCCTAGGTTTTCTTCTAGGGTTTTTATGGTTCTAGGTTTTGCATTTAAGTCTTTAATCCATCCTGAGTTAATTTTTGTATAAGGTGTAAGGACCACCTTTTTTTTGGTATAAGGTGTAAGGACCACCTTTTTGTGTAAGGTGTAAGATATAAGGGTCCAGTTTCAGTTTTCTGCATATGGCTAGCCAGTTTTCCGCATATGGCTAGCCAGTTTTCCCAGCACCATTTACTGAGTAGGAGATACTTTGCCTATTGCTTGTTTTTGTCAAGTTTGTCAAAGATCAGATGGTTGTAGATGTGTGGTGTTATCTCTCCTCCATTGGTCTATATGTCTGTTTTAGTACCAGTACCATGCTGTTTTGGTTACTTTAGCCTTGTAGTATAGTTTGAAGTCAGGTAGTGTGATGCTTCCAACTTTGTTCTTTTTGCTTAGGATTGTTTGGCTCTATGGGGTCTTCTTTTATTCCATATGAAATTTAAAATAGTTCTTTCTAATTCTGTGAAGAATGCCAATGTTAGTTTGATGGAAATAGCATTGAATCTATAGATTACTGTGGGCAGTATGGCCATTTTGATGACATTGATTCTTCCTATCCATGAGGATGAAATATTTTTCTATTTGTTTGTGTCCTCTCTTATTTCTTTGAGCAGTGGTTTCTGATTCTTCTTGAAGAGGTCCTTCATGTCCCTTGCTAGCTGTATTCCTAGGTATTTTATTCTCTTTGTAGTGATTGTGAATGGGAGTTCATTCATGATTTGGCTCTCTGCTTGTCTATTGCTGTAAAAGAATGCTTGTGATTTTTGGACATTGATTTTGTATCCCGAGACTTTACTGAAGATGCTTATCAGTTTAAAGAGTTTTTGGCAGCCGAGCGCGGTGGCTCACGCCTGTAATCCCAGCACTTTGGGAGGCCGAGGCGGGCAGATCATGAGGTCAGGAGATTGAGACCATCCTGGCTAACACGGTGAAACCCCGTCTCTACTAAAAATACAAAAAGTTAGCCGGGCGTGGTGGCGGGCGCCTGTAGTCTCAGCTACTCGGGAGGCCGAGGCAGGAGAATGGCGTGAACCCGGGAGATGGAGCTTGCAGTGAGCCAAGATTGCGCCACTGTACTCCAGCCTGGGCGACGAGCGAGACGCCGTCTCAAAAAAAAAAAAAGAGTTTTTGGGCTGAGATGATGGGGTTTTCTAAATATAAAATCATGTTGTCTGCAAACAGAGACAATTTGACTACCTCTCTTCCTACTTGAATACGCTTTATTTCTTTATCTTGCCTGATTGCCCTGAACTTCCAATACTATGTTGAATAGGAGTAGTGAGAGAGGGCATCCTTGTCTTGTACCGGTTTTCAAAGGGAATGCTTACAGCTTTTGCCCATTCAATATGATATTGGTTGTGGGTTTGTCATAAATAGCTCATTATTTTGAGACATGTTCCATAAGTACCTAGTTTATTGAGAGGGTTTTCCCAGATTTCATCCAAAAATGAAACCTGCTGCTATTATTCTCATGTCTGGCAGAGTGATGTATTCCCACCACCACCACAACCGTTCTCTCTAAGCAGTGCCATCACCTGAAGATTTCTTGCCTCAAAAACCTTTGTTTCAGATTTCCTGATATCTGAATGGCTTCAGAAAGTCTAAGGACTCTGTTTAAAGAAGGAGAGTCTTATAAACCTCCTAGGTTTGTTGTGATCAGGAACCCCACTTTGCTCATCTTGTTTGGATTCCCCACAACCCAACCCAATGCCTGACTCACATAATCAACATGTATTTGGTTAATAAATATGCAACTGAATTGTGAAACCCATGGCAACTGTAGCAGTTTATTTTTAATTAAAACAACCCATAGGAATGAGGTAGTTCTGGAGTTACTACCTCCCAAAGTTCTGATTTTCTCTTTCTGCTTTCTGTAAACCTGTTCTCTGAGAAATCCGACTTAGAGAGAACAGAGTCCAGTGAGTGCATTCTACCATTAACTTCAAATCCTGGGCAGTGGATTTTCTCTTTGCTTCATACAGGTTTGGCCCCATATACAGGTCACAGGTATCCGTGAAGGTCTGTAACATCCATAGTGTTCTTATCACCTCCAATGAAACCCTGGTGAAGTATGGGATAGTTCTCATGCTCCTCTTTCATTTTGCCAAAAGTCCATGAATTTCAACCTGCTTTCCTTTTTTTTCTTTGAAACAGCTACCACATCTACTGGATTTGATGTTATTTTCCAAACCTAATTCTGAAGTGGCATACAATCTCTCCGGCACGCTTCCCCTATACTACCCCACCACCACTTACACATGACTTTCTTGCCTACCCCACAAAAACATAAAGATGTTTTTCAATCTAAGTGTTTCATGGGAAAACCAAAAAAGAATAATAAAAATGATGAATAAGAGGAGATATAAAGTTGTAATGTTGCAGATGTTTCACAATCTTTCTGCTAGTCTATAATTCCCCACCAGTCTTTCAGATGTTAACTGGAAATTTTACTGACAATTCTCTTTAGTGCTATAGGTGGAGCTCACCAAGCTTAAGCCTTTCTTTCTTAACCCTGCTCTTGTCTGGATCTGTGGCTTCCCAATGCTGGGCCACACATGTGAAGCATCACAATCATCTGGGAGCTTGAAAAGTACAGATTCTGAGGCCTAGCTCAGAACAAATGACGAAATGAATCAATCTGAACATCTTATACTGCTAAATGGGGAGAGGGAAGAGTGACTTTCTCCACACAGTCATTCAGGGACCCAGGCTGATAGAGTTCTGCAATCTTCAATACAGGGCTTCCAAGGTCACCATGGTCGTCTCCATCCACTCTGTAAAACAGAGAAGAGCATGGAGAGACATGTGTGGGATGTGTATGTAGCTCAGGCTTGGAAGTGACTCATGTTCCATTGGCCAGAACTCAATCACATGGCACACCAAACTGCAAGGCTGACCAGGAAATGTTGCCTAGCTGTTGTCTCAGAAAGAGGAGGAGAACATGGATTTTGGTGAGCAGCTAGCATTCTTTGTGAAATGATTTGAGATAACTAATATTCTTTTGGCAGGGCTAGAAAACCAGCTTTCAGCCACTAGAATTGGTCTGATGTGAAGAAGTCACTACTTCTCTGCTCGATGTTGCAGCCATCATGTGAGGGAAGTAGCCATGTACCCACTGCCATCATCAAAAGCCAGATTCTTGTATTTCCACTATCAAGAATAAAATGGATTCTGCCCATTCCTCTGGAGACTAGAGCAACAGAAGGCTTGTAGAGGTGAATCTGATGAGGAAAGTCCAGGACACATCGCTTTGCCGTAGCTGCAAAAGGGAAGATTGGGAATCAAGTCTTCTGGTTTTATTTTTAGAGAGGCAGGACTCATAAGGCTAGACAGTGACCCAAACACATCCAGGGTATTAAAGAGCTGCTAAACATCTAGAAAAAAAATGATAAAATCCACACCGTAGAGAGAGTTTAGAAAGGAGGGGCCATTGGCAAGCAACCCATAAGAAATAAACCAAAATATATCAAGAATTATGATAAATATAACACAGTGATTCCCAGATTGGACTAAGAAAAACAAAAATTCAGCTATATACTGTTTACCGTAAACATCCTAAGACATAAGGACATAAAAAAGTTAAAAGACAATTATGGAATGTCATCCTTAAAAAAAGCTGTTGTAGCAAAGGGGACTGTAAGCACAATAGCATCACCAAAGTGGCCACATAATTACAAAAGATTCAATTCACTGCAAATATATAATAAATCTAAACTTATACATACCTAATAAAATAGCTTCAAAATACGAAAAGCAAAATTTGACTGAACTACACAAGCAACTTGGAAAATCCTCTGTTACAGTGAGATGCTTATCACGACATTCTCAGTAAGTAAGTCAAATTAGTCCAAATTAATGTCCAAATTAATTAGTCCAAATTAATATGTATATAAAGATTTGGCAAAGCCACTAACAAGCTTAATCCAATGTAAGTATATATTTAAAACTTTGTTAATACCCTCCACTCTACAAGAAAATATTTCACATCAATTTGTTTACATAAGCCTCTACTATCTTGTTCCTATCCTGTCTTTCAGCTGATGATTTCCTTGCTATTGCACTGAGACATTTTAAGTATTAAGAAATTACCCAGGCTCCTTCTATCACATTTCCCCACTTGCCAACATGTGCACCCATACTCTGCCTCCCCACATGTACTGTAGATAACTACTTGTGCTCCTATGTAAAACCAGTCCCTGTCCTTGTGCACTAGGTCCCATCATCCCTTCTAGCTTCTTTTCTCTAAGAGGTCTCCTTTCTTTTCTATATTGTTTTGCTGGATCATTCCATCAGAATTCTTATCAGCTTTTCCCCATCTCCTCTGCAAATATTGCTCATTTCTCTGTTCCCCTTTGTAGTAAAAGTGCATGGCTATCCCCCAATACCTCTCCTCTGATGCTCTCAAATCTACCCTAGTTTGGCTTTCACAGCCATTATTCCACTGAAACTGTTTTAGTCAAAGTCTTCTGCACATTGCTAGATCCAATCGTCATTTCTGAGTCCCTATCTTACAATACTATTATAAGCATTGACTCAGTTGATTACTCCCTCCACTTTTATCCACTTTCTTTTTGGGTTCTAGGATACACATCCCCCTTGGCTTTCCTCCCATCTCAAAAGTTGGTTCTTCTCAATCTCTTACTGGTTCTTCATCTCTTCTTGGACCTCTTGAAATTGGAGACTCTTAGGGCTCAGCCATTAGTCCTTTTCTCTTCTCTTCGTATACTCACTCCCTTGGCAACCTCATATAGTCTTGGGGCTTAAATGCCTTCTATTTTTTCCAAATGTATATCTCCAGTCCAGGAATCTCTGGAAATCCAAGTTTGCATATACAACTGCCTACTCAACATCTCCTTTTGAACAGCTCATTGACATCACAAATTCAACTTGTCTAAAACTTAACTTCTAATCTCACCCTCCTGGAAACCTAACTCACCCACAAACTTCCCTGTCTCAATTATCGATGATTCTATACTTCCATGAACCCAGGCATTAACCTTGGAGTCATTCTTGACCCCTCTGTCTCATACCACCAATATTCTGTCAGGAAATGTTTAGGTCTATCTCTAAAATATATCAAGAATTTGCCCACTTCTCCCACCTTCACTACTGTTACCATTATCCACGCAGCCATTATCTCCTCAATGGATTGCCACACTATTGTCCTAACTGGACTTCCTGCTTCCATCCTTCTCCTTTTAGTCTATTCTAAACACAATAGCCACAGTGACGCTTTGAAAATCTGAACACATCATGTCACTTCCCTGCTCTCCCTCTCACTCAGAGTAAAAGCCACAGACCCTATAATGATCTGCACCTCTTATTATCTCACTTTATCTCCTACTACACTCTGTTGTTCACACCCCTGCAGTCATACTGCCTCCTTGCTGTCCTGTAAACACAACACATAAACTCCCACCTATCAGTATCTGTATCTATATGCTCTTAGAAACTCTTCAATTCTTCACGCTGTTTATTACATCTGCCTGAAATGCTCTTCCGCTATATATCTACAGGACTACGGAGGTGGGTGCAATGAGGTGCAATGAGGTTAGAGTGTTCTTGGCAGAATGAAAAAACATGAGCAAAGTCCTTAAAGCAATAGAGAGAGTACAAAGAGCAAAATGTGCTTTAAAAAAAAGTTTAGAGGGAAGGGATGGTGGTGAATGATGAAGTTGGACTGAGAATTAAGTAGTGACCATTTAACAAATATCCGTGTAGCCTCTGTTAAAGAACTTAGCCTTCATCATAAAAGCAATAAGAAATCTTCTAGTTCCTTGATCTCCTTATCTCCAGTGATCTTTCTCTTAACCCTATCAGCCACCCATTCCCATGGTCCCATCCTAGACTTTAACAACACTAGACATTGCATTAATTCTGAAATATTAATTTCAAATGTTATACATTCTAACTACCAGATCACTTGTTTCTGCATTCCCACAGCTAAAAACCTTCACCTTCACCAAGGCCCTCACTACACTAATCCCATCACTTTCTCACTAACAACAAGCCCCTGCCTGCCTCATCTCTTCACTCGTCTACTATATACCCCATGATGTACCACCACCATCACATTCTTTCCAAAGACCCTCAGCTCCCTTACTCTTTTATCCCTCCACACTACTGTCCCAGAAAAACCCCAATTGTTAATCTGCCTGTCTCATGTAGTGACAGCTGAACATTGGTAGAGAAATATCATTCATGTAAACTTACTTGTTACACTTTAAATTAACATCACAGACCATAAACGGGTACTTAATAAGATCCAGAAATCCTACTCTGTTTCTCTAAGAGACTCACCCCCACACTGTCCCTTTCATTGTATCTCCTTCTTCTAACATCCCATACCTCTCCTCAGCCTTCACCTTTACATTCAGTTAATGACTTTGCTTCATACTTCATTGAGAAGCCATAAATTGGGAAGACTCATCATCTCACCATCCACCTGCCAACAAACCTGCATTTTCACTGCTCTTCTCTCTAAGTCCAGGGGAGAACATGCTCCCTTCTTCTAAGGAAGGTCCCTCCTTCAAACGTGGCTCTTGATCCAATCCCTCTTGCTGTCACCAAGATTGGGTCGTTCTCTCCCTTTCCTTCATTATCATCATTTCTTCTCAACTAAATCATTCCATTGTTATCCTAATATTCCCCACTAGCTCCCAACATAAAAGAAAAGGTCTCACTTCTTTGCATAAACCTCTCCAGGTTCCACTCTATCTCTCCACTTACTTTCACAGAAAAACTGCTTCCAACTTTTTCTATACTCAGTCCATCTTCTTTCTTACTTTTCATTCTCTCTTCATTCCACTCCAGTCTGGTTTTCCCTCCTGAACATTCCAATTAAGGCAGTTTTGGTCAATTATTATCATCCTCTCTCCCGTCAAGTTCAAATAAATTCTCCCTGTCCTTATCTTACCTCTCAGCAGCACTGCAGAAGAGACTAACTTCTTTCTTTTAAGAATCTTCTGTTTACTTCCCTGACATAATGCATTCTTACTTTTCCTCCCACCTCGCTTGCTACTCCTGACTCTCTTTTGATATCTCTTCTGCAAACTCTCTTTGTTGGTGCCCCTCAGAATCACTCAGGGGCTCTCTTCTTCTCCTTTCTATTTACACTAAAAAAAAAATCCCATCCGATAGTTTAAATTACTACCTATATTTTAATGATTCTGAAGTTGATATCTCCAGTATGGATGTTTCTTCTCAACCCCAGATACCCATAACCAACCTTAAGCAATGTCCAGTTGAAAGTCTTACCATCTTAATGAGTCCAAAATTGAATTTCCAATCCAAACCCCCCATACCTCCACCATCTCAGTAGATGCCCTCATTGCTCATCTGATTTGCCTAGCTCAAAAGCCTCAGGATCTTCTTGATCCCTTTATTTCTCTCATCCGTCACATTTATTCCATCAGAAAGACCTACCGAATCTACCTTCAAAACCTACTTCAAATATATCTATTTCTTTCCATCTACTATGCTACCAGCTTTGTTCAGGCCACTGCCATTTCCCTTTTTGGTCTCCCTTTTCTTTCCTGCCCATCATTTCCCACTCTATTCTCTACATAGCAGGAAGTAATTTTTTAAATAAGATTATTCCTTCACCCATCCATGACTGCATAGTTCACTTAGAATAAAATCCAAGCCCCTTACTATACCTTCTGCAACTGGGCCTGATCTAGCCCTGCTCAAGTCTATAGACTTCCTCCCCCCTTGCTGACCAACGCTCTTCCCCATAGGTCTTGCCTCAGTTCCTCAGACACAGCATGCTCTTCTGCTTCAAAGCATTTGCACGTGATTTTCCCTCTGCTTGGAACATTCCGCCCTCCACTCTTTGCATATCTAGCTTCTTCTCATCCTCCAGGATGGACCTGAAATGTTTTCAACCGGAGTAAATTTTGCCCCAGCCCAACCTTGCTTTTTTGGAGAGTTTATTATAATTTATACTTTTTTTGTGGACTGAGATTATCTGTTTACTGAAATAGAATACAAGCTGCGTGGGCAATGACCACATCTCACTTGTTCACCTTCATATTCCTGTAGTCTAGCACAGAGCTGTGCACAGCACATATTTGCCGAATGAATTAAATGAGGAATTATTGAAATAGGAGGAGGGGAGTGACATGATCAATCAATATTTCAAGGTAGTGGTTCCCAACTTGGGGCAATCCTTCTTACTCCCCCAGGGACATTTGACAATGTCTGAAAACATTTTTTCTTATCACGACTGTGGTAAGGGAGGATTTGCTCATGGGTAGAGGCCAAGGATGTTACTAAGCATCCAGTGAGGCACAGGAAAACCCTCCACGACAAAAAATTATCTGGCCCCAAATGCCACTAATGCCAAGGTTTAAAAATCCTGTTTTTAAAGTGAAATTCTGTCTCTTTAAACAAAAACAAAAACAACCAACTTGCCACACCTCTCTCAGACTCGCTTTTCTCATCTGCAAATGGAGATAATTACATCTACTTTATAGAGCTATTGTCAGGAATGAATGAGATAATGTGTGTAAGCAGTTAGGGGGGCAACCTGGTTGTTAACTATTTTTCTTATAATCACACTGGGATAGAGATCATTATGAAGAAAAATACTAAGAAAATATATATTTAATTTCAGTCTGAAGTTTATGACTACAGGTAAAGCTTAAACAACTTTTTTTTAAATTAAACTGTATCTTCGATTCAGCAGAACTCTCTCATCTGCATAAGAAGGTATTCATGGAGTTGAGAACAGCAGTTACACATCAGAGTGGTACTTGCATTGATAAATCATCCCTTGCTGTTGCACTCTTCAAATTAGCAAATGAAATAGCATCATCTGGCAATGGGGCAATATTTATAAATTAAATTTATTAACATACACACAAAAAAATCCCTGTTTTAGAGAAATCAGGAGAGAATTTTAATACTAGACTGTTGCCAGTTGGTCTCTTCTTTAACTGGCAATGGGGAGGCCAGTTAAAATGTTCCCAGGTGAGAGATGATGGCCTGGAATGAAGTAGCATATGCAGTATAGAAAGAAATGAATAAACATTTAGGATGTACAGTCAACTGTACTTTGTGATAAACTATATGGAGGAGACAGAGAGAGACAAATAGACAGACAAAGATATTCAAGATTATTCCTAGGCTTCTGATTTAGATGTCTGGATGAAGGTAGTGCATTTATTGAGTCTAAATGTATAAAAGGTGGAGTTCATTTGGAGGGGAAGATGCAATCAATTTTGAATGAAACATGAAGTTAATAAATGACTGTGGAAGTCACAATACAAGCCCAATAAATTCCATTGCTAAAGTCAAAAAACTCGATATAAATTTGTAGAGGTAAATCAAGACAAACATTATAAAAGTGAAAACAGTGTGGCATGGATAAATACCATACAGAGAGTTACTATAAATATTTCACAAAAGGGAAAAAAAGAATAACATGAAATAAGATAAAGAGGAGTAAAATTTCAGAAATGTAATGATTAAAAAACCTATAAAAATAATTGAAAGGATTATACAACAAAACATAAATTGAAAGTAAAATAAGTAAAGATAGTAAAAAGGATAGAAAAAGCTTTTAATTAATGTATAATTCCTTTCAGCACAAGAAAGCCAATGAAATGACCAATTTCTACTATTTATATGAAAGGAACTTAAAGTTTTACAATATATAGAAAGAAGACAATAACATCTATTAAAACAATGGTATTAGGTCTTCTGGGTATATTTCTTTATGACTTGAAGTTCTTTATCATGAAGAAGATTTATATATGTTTATAGAATCATAATATGAAAATATACTCTTGACCAAGAAAAAGTTTTAAGAGGCAGTCTTAATTGTAACCGACTAGCATATTTTAAAATATTATACTAATTGTGGTAGGCTGAAAACATGGCTCCCTAAAGATACCAGGTTCTAATACCTGGAACCTGTAAATCTTACCTCATTGGGAAAAAGAGTCTCTTTACCGATGAGATTAAGTTAAGGATCTTGAGACGGAAAGATTATTTTAGATTATCTAACAGGGCCCCAAAGGCAATCTTGTAAGAGGGAGGCAGAGGGAGATTTGACACAGAAGGAAGAGAAGGAGGCCATGTCATTGCAGGGACCAATATTGGAGTGATACAGCCACAAACCAAGGAATGCTGGAGCCAGCAAAATCTGGAAGAGGCAAGGAATGGATTGTTCCCTACAGCCTCCAGAAGAAGCCAGCCCTGGCAACGGGATCACCTGGTTCTCAGGCTTTGGACTCAGACTGAATTACACCACTGGCTTTCCTGGTTCTCCATCTTGCAGATGGCATATGGTGGGACTTCTTGGTCTTCATAATCATGTGAGCCAATTCCCATAATAAATCTCCTCTCATGTATCTGTATATCTATACATCTATAGATAGATACAGATAGATAGATCTAACTAGCTAGCTAGATATAGACATATAGATCCTATTGGTTCTGTTTCTCTGGAGAACCTTAATTCAATGAGATTTGCATTTTAGAAGAATCATTCTGACTACAGACTGGGGAAAGAGTTGGAAGAGAGCTAGGAGGAATGCAAGGAGATTTCCAGGAAACAAGAAGCAAGCAAGAGATAATGGTGATCTGGAATGCATTAGTGGCTGTGGTGATAGAAAGAAGGAAACAGATTGAAGAGATGTTAAGGGAAATGCATTCATAAAGCTAAGTAATTAATTGCATATGAGGGGAGAGAGGGAGGAAAGAGTCAAGCTGACTCCCAAGTTTCTGAATTCAGCAACTGGTTATTTTGCTATCTATTGAGAGAAGGAAATACTGGTGATGATTTAAGGTGAGAAAAGGGCTCATTTGAATTTGAGATGTCTGTGAGGCATCCATGTCAAGACGTGTTCTCTGATTTTAAAAGCAATATGCATTTATAGTGCATTATTCAGAAAACAGAGAACATGGAAAAGAAAGCAAACATCACCTTTAACCCCACTACCTAGAAATGGCCACAGTTAATATATGGGCATACAGTCGTTCCTTTAAAGCTGTGTGCATGTGCCTACACACACACACACACACACACACACTCATAAACACACACACATACACATAGGCACACACAAATATTAGGCTATTAATATTTTGTAGTGTATTTTCCCCTTAACAATGAATCATGGACATTTTTAAAGATATCATTCTTCTACATTATTATTTTCAATGGCCACATAGGATTTCATTATATAATTTGCTAAATTTGATTTAACCAAAGCCCTATTGTTATCAAAATATACTATGAGAAGATTTTTGGACAATGAAACTATTCTGTATGTCATTATACATTTGTTGAAACCAATAGACTGAACAACACCAACAGTGAACACTAATTATAAACTATGGACTTTGAGTGATAATGATGTGTCATATGGGTTTGTTGACTGTGACAAATATACCAGTCTGGTTCGAGATGTTGACAGTGAGGGAGGCTGTAAGTATGCAGGAGTAAGGGATATACGAGAACTCTCTATATCTTCCACTCAGTTTTTCCAGGAACCTAAAATTGCTCTAAAAAGAAAGTCTAGTGTGTGCGTGTGTGTGTGTGTGTGTGTGTGTGTGTGTGTGTCTGTGTGCATAGAGAGCGAACATCCTTGTATTTCTTTAAGATAAATTCCAGTAAATGGGGTTGTCTGTTCAAAGAGTATGCTCATTTAATATGTGCTTATTGGCCAAGCACATGTTCAGTGAGGCATGGTGTCTCCTGCCTGTAATCCCAGCACTTTGGGAAGCCTAGGCAAGAGGGTGGAGGATCACTTGAGCCCAGGAATTTGAGACCAGCCTGGACAACATAGTGGGATCTTGTCTCTAAAAAATAAAAAAAAATTATCCAGGCGTGGTAGTGCATGCCTGTAGTCCCAGCTACTCCAGAGGCTGAGGCAGGAGGATCGCTTGAGCCTGGGAGGTCAAAGCTTTAGTGAGCCATAATCACACCACTACACTCAAGCCTGGGTGACAGAGTGAGACCCCGTCTCAAAAAACACCACATAGGCAAACTCAAGTTGCTTGTGTTACCAAATTGCCCTCCAGAAAGTATTTAATAACTTACATTTTTACTAAGAGAGTACACTTGAGTTGATTTTTGATCCCTGACTCAACACAGCCCATTATTGCATTTCACTCTATACTTCCATTTATGCCATCCTTAAAATGCTAAACATTATTGGATGCTTCTGTCAACAAAAACCCATTTTCTTAATCACAACGTAGTACCAAGTTCACCTTGTCTTTTGATTACCAGCTAGTTCCATCTATGAGAAAATGTATGCCATGCTAATTTGTCTTTATTTAAAATTTCAAAGAAGTTCTCACATGGATCCCAGATGTTGACCACTTAATGCAGGAAAGTGTTTCCTCATTATACAAATATGGTATGTGTCCAAAATACTGGCGTTGTTTAATGAATCACTTAAAATAACTACATCACAAAAAAACAATGGCTCACGTGTGAGTCATAATTTAAACAATGCCAATTTTTTGATGTGTACCACATTTGTATAATAGGGAAACACCTTCTTGGATTAAATGATCAACATCTGGAATCCATGTGAGGGCTTTGAAAAATTAGCATTGTATTTTCTTAAATTTTCCCAGTATAGAAAGAAATCCAAACTGGAGGAAACTTTTACAACAATTTGTGTATCCCAGATATTCTTGCAAGTAGTGCGTTGCGTGGTTGGTACAAAAGCTGAAGTCAAAGCAATATTAGTCAAGTTCCATGACAAGGACTGCCAAGGAAGTCTAAGTCTTTTCCTTTTGTTCATTCTAAGCCTTTTCCTCTGATATTGTAGAATATGATTGTAGGAGGTTGACTAGTGGTCACCCCCACAAAAAAATATGTCATGTCCTGAGCCCTGGAAGATGTGAATGTAGGCTTATTTGAGAAAAGGGTCTTTGCAGGTGCTACTAAGTAAGGACTCTTGACACATGATCATCTGGATTTAGGGTTGGCTCTAAATCCAATGCCAGGTGTCCTTTTAAGAGAAAGGCATAGGGACATTTGGGACACAGACATATAGGGAGAACACATAGGAGAGAAAACCATATGGAGTCAGAGGTAGACAATGCAGTCGTGCAACCTCAGGTCAAAGAATGCCTGGAGCTGGAGCTAGAGCTACCAACAGCTGGAAAAAGCAGCCTCCTGGATGCATCAGAGGGAGCATGGCCCTTCTGACACCTTGATTTTTGGTGTCTTTCCTCTACCACTGTGAGAGAATAAATTACTGTTGTTTGTGGTAATTGTTGCAACAGACCTAGGAAACTACAATGCCTATTCAGTATTTGATTGACATGGCATTCATAGTGAAATAATGAGATATACATTATGTATTAATTATATCACTATTTATTCAAATTTGGCATGCCAGGTTTTTGGATTTTGACTAATATCAAGGACTTGATGTTTCTGCTTTAGGTGTAAATAACATTAAATATTTCCCAGCTCCCTTTTAACCTTGGAACGTTCTGATCTTGAAAGACTCTCCCCTTCTGTTATTTAAGCAACTTGGAGAGAAAATCCATAAATTTGTAACAAGTGAGAGATTCGAAACTAAATAGGCAAACCAGACTTATCACCTCAGGCTTTGGAGTGGTGACAGATGCCAGATCCCCATTAGTTTGCTTGACTCCTGTCCACTTTGTAGACAATAATACATATTCAGACAGCTGAATAATGTATCAGTTTGACTACAAAGCACAATAAAACAGAGGAATATTTTCCCACATTATTATGTTTGCTGCTGGCTATGGACTCAAACCCAAGTGTGTACACTCTCTTGAATTTTGAATGGATGGGATATGTTTTGATAAGCTTTATGGTGGCTTTTTGGAAGAGACTTTCCCTTTGGTGTGTTTGATACACTATATTTAACACCACTAAAAGTATAATCCCAAATTTCTTCAGTTTTCATTCTAAGTCTTATGTTTGCTGGGGCTTCATTTAGTTCAAATAAATGATAAACATCAGATTACTTAAGTGTATTCTATGGTACAAAAGCCCATGATCATTCTTTCTGTGACCCATCATCTCCTAGCCCCACACCCTGGTCCACCTCAAGAAGTGAAGGAGCTACAAGGGGATATTACACAGCTGTCATAAACAGTTTCAAGTAATTTTTAATGACATGGGGCAATGTTCTGTGTACAAAATTGAGTAAAAAATAGTACAATAAACTGGATATACACTATGGTCCAAATTTGTTTAGACACACATAATTACATATATATACATACAAAAAATGACTGAAAATGTTTCACAAAAGAGCTAAGTTGGCTATCTCCAGATGGTGGAATTACATATGAACTTTACTTTGTTAGCTATATTTTCAAGTGTGCTTCTTTACAACCAGAAATAATAATGTAATAGAACTGAAGTAGTAGCTGGAAACTAAGGGCCATCTTTGTTAGACTATTGCTATGTCTTTAGGGTAGTTGCTTATCTCAGAAATTGTTTGTAAAGGACATAAATTAATTCTGCAAAATTTTCCATATGTATTCAAGAACATTCATCCTGATATCCCCCCGCTTGCATTATTTGCTTTTTCTTCTCTCGTCCCACTTACCATAGGTATAGGCTGATCTGAGGCTGAGAAGGTGGAAAGAAAAATAGAAGTAGGGTACACCTTGAACAAAGGGAAGCTACTGAATTCTTCCCTGGACTCTCTGGCTACTTTTGGGTCCACTGTGGCCTGAATGGAGGAGGGACAGCACAGAAAAGCAGCAGGGTCAAGCAGCTTGCATTTTTCTGCATGGTGGATCATGGAAGAACCTTGCATTGCAAATGGAAGATGAGGTGTTGGAGGAGTCAGGAGCTTATTTTTTGCCCCAAATTCACTGGATCCCATCACCAGCGGCATGGAAAATGTCACAGAATTTCTTCTTGGCAAGAAGACTAGATTATAAGCTCCTTGAGGTCAAGAACCATGCGCTTCATCATACTTGTTTACATAGAGCTAGGATAAGGCTTCACACATAGTACCCAGTAAGTGCTGAAATTTAGAAAGAAAAAATATTTTGGGGAATTTCAGGTAGCCGAAACGCAGTGTCTAACAAGCTTATGTATGCAATAGAATAGGCTTCATGGAACCATTAGTCATCAAGGGAGGGGTCATGCAGCACACTGGGGAGTATGTAGTTTTTAAAGGAATGCATCAGAAAGTGGAGTGAAGGGGGCCAGAAAGAACACTTGTGGCTTGGACAAACACGTTTGTGACTTGTATTTGAAAAGTGAACAAAAGTGTATATTAATGATTCTTGAGAGGTGTGGTGTGGCAGGATTTTGAAGCAGTATGTATGAAGTGTATGTCCAAATCTGAGTACATATCCAAAACTGGTTGGAAGGTATGACATGTTCATGGACATGCACTTTTATAGTTTGAGAACCACTGGACTGAATAATTGTGTTCCCCATTCAAACCACCATATTACTAAGAAAATAGAACTGCCCTTTAAACATTAATGATCATGGTCTTTGTTGTCTCCAGAGCCAGTGATGATCCCCAACCTGTTTATATATTTCCAACACTAAGTATTTATCTTTCTGAAAGCTTAGGGGATAATGCTCACCATTTTTTTCTCATCTGATTAAGATCCTTTCGACAATTTTTTTTTTAATTAAAATGCTTCAGCTCCAGGCTTGTATGGCCCTGGCTCTCACTACAGCACTATTTGTCTGGAAAGCAGACAACAAATCTACCAATATGTGATCAACTGAAGAAAAGGAGTCTGCATCTAGATGGCAGAGAAAAATACATAATTACATGAGGGGAGGAAGGATGGTTAGCAGAGCACAAAAGAGAAGGGAGACCCTTCAACAGGATAGGGGGCTCAGCCACTCTCTCCAGCCATTCAGGGAAGTGAAGGCAAAGTGAAAGCACACCAGGCATACATATGTGTACTGTGTGTGTATCTTTGTGTGTGTTTCCTAAGTACCAGTAATATATCCATCTAAAGCATACTTTTCCTAAGTGTTAATACATTCCAAAGTGGAAAACAATTAAAAGCTTGATTTGTCTATTTGAATATCAAGCTAATTTTACAGTGAGATGCCTCTGCTGGGTCTTAGATGCCTCTGCTGGGTTAGGCCCCAAGGGAAGATCATTTAAGAACCAATGAGCCCAACCTGTGTTATCAGATGGCCATGACAGAGGTGTCTCTTATTTGATTTTCAAGTTATTCTCAAGAAACACTGACCACAGATAAGCATTTTATGATTTTAGCAGTGAGTGATATATATATACACACATATATATATATGATAACAGTGATCATGCTTAAACACTCCTATGGGACTATTTTCTATAGAGGCTTCATAGTTGAAAGATTTTGTAATTCCTTAATTTCCTTAAAGTTCAAAATCTAATAGAAAAGACAATCCTGAAGATAAAATCATTCCCCAAGTAAGATGGTAAAGCTTCTGAATTTCTTTAATAAGTCTCACTGCAATCCGCAAAATGTATCTCTTACAATGCATCCCATAGCTGTGTGAATACATCACACTGGTATGCAATCCCCACATGGTTGGTAAGATTCCAAGATTCAAAACTTGAGTGTCAGGGTTCAAATCCCATTTATTAACTTAATGATCTTGGATTATTACCCCAACCATACTCTGCCTTAGTTTCCTTGTCTGGGTAACAGGAATCCTGATAGTAATTACTGTCTATCTAATTGGCAATAGGGTTATTGCCATGAGGATTAGATGAGCTAATCCACCCTAAATGCTTAGCACAGTCTCTAGCACATAGGAAGTACCCTATAAATGTAAATGAGGTTAACATTATAAGAATAGAAACCATACTATAAATCATTTTAAGACAGGTTTTAAATTTTAACTTTTGTCAGCAGATCCCTGCTCCCATTCCCCACAATGAGGCACTGAGACACACTTCTAAAATGACTTTTAAGTAAAAGATCATGTGGTAAAGACACAGGTTGACATACCAAGTCCAATTCTATTCGTACAAAATAATTTCCTGCTGTTGATTAAAACCGTTATCTCCTGAAATATCTTTTCTAAACACTAAACCCTCAAAAGACGTTAACTTCTCAGACTCTAGCGGAGTTCAGCAAATTAGAAGCCACCATCATTATGCAGCTTACTCACTAACAAAATGCCACTTAATGAACTTCTGATAGTGTTTCTTGTCCACAGATTGATAAGAGTTTAATGCAAAACCACATCATTTCCTATTTTTGTTTCATTTCCTTCAAAGTGAAACATAATTTCTTCTTGGTCCTGGAGTAAAAACTTCTGGATTAACTCAGCAAATCGTTACCAGAAATGCAATTTTAGAAAGATACAATTTCAGGGTAGTCAAAAAACACAAAACATCTGTGTGGTGTTTGTTAATACATAAAAATAACCTGATATATAAAGTGTATGCCACCTAAGTGGAAAATTGAGTCCCTAACTAGAAGCGCAAACAGAAATCATCGATTCTGTTAGTATTGTGGTTTTAAGTCCAGTTAGAAAAATTTTAAGAACTGTGACACCACGGCTTTCTTTAGTCTTAGCCAGAGGTCACAAACTTCTTGGCATAGACATTTTGTTTGGCCAATACAGTATTTGAAAAATTACTTGACTCAAATATCTCTGGGTGGGCCATACCCTCTATTTACCTGACAGGCTCTTAAAGGCATTTTATTTTGCAAACCCTGGTCTAGGCCCATCTTTACAGAGAAGACATCAAAAAATAATTATTAGTTAAATGGGTATCTCCCTCATGATGGCCCGATGGTCCAGAGACTTGGAGATTAAGGATACTAATAGTTATATACAGAAATTCTTCTAATTTGCTTGTTAGGTTCATTTTAAATATATATTTTCAGTGTATGTATCTAGCAGTGGCTCATTTGTTGAGGACTGCTGAGCTAAGGTGTTAAAATTCACTTACAGCTGGATACCAAAAGAAGTCAGAAAATAGAGAATTTTTAAAAACATGTTTTTGGGGTATGAAAGTTTGCACTAAAGTCCAAATTTTACATTATTTTCAAAAAGTTAATAACATTCTGTCAATGGTAGTTTTCTTCACATAAAAGGAAGTGAATTTACTCAATGCAATAGTTAAAGAGAAACTAATTTCTACTAATACATTTTAATGGATATTTATGTATATACACACACATAGAGACAAACACATATATACACATACTCAGAGCAGGGACCGAGCCAGCTGTTGCTTTCCTTCTTTTCAGTTCTGTCATACTTCCTGGGAGATTCTATTCCACTTACAAATTAAGCCTGAGTCTAGGGCCAAACAAGAGAACACTGGAGTGGGTTTCCTAAAGCATTAGTTCATATATCGCTCCAAAGTTGTTAGGCTCTAAGCACTGATGAGGTACAAGCTAGCTGGCATTAGAGTCCAAATGTTACTATTAAGCGTTCTTTTAAATTAACACGGAGGAATGCTTCCATTCAGACGGCCCCAGTAAGTACACCCTTGCTTCCAGCTTCTTCTTCAGAACATAAATACAAGGCACCTTGCAGTGAATTTGCTTCTGGGGGTGGTGCCCCTGAACTCTCCTGGATTAGTCTTTCTGAAGGTTCTGGAGAATTCTCCCTCCATCTTGGACTTGAGTGCTGTTGGGGGACATCCCATATTGAAGGACATGGAGAAGGGAAACCCAGAGCAGACCGTGAGAGAGGATCCTCTTGAAGACCTACTTCTTGGATACACCTGTTGGAAAGCACTTCCTTTTCTTTGGAATTCCGCCATTTCATCCTCCTGTTCTGAAACCAAATTTTCACCTATTGACAAAATAATTGCACAAAATGATCACTTATTCCAGGTTATTTTACTTCAGCATTTTAAACTGTAATTGCTTCTACTATCCCTTCTACAGAATACCTTATTATGACAGCCAACCTCAAAAAGTCCTTGTGGCTTTTCACATGGGCTCCTTCAAAAATATCCCATTGTATTTTATTTTATTATTATTTTTTTTGAGATGGGGTCTCTCTCTGTCACCCTGGTGCAATCTCAGCTCACTGCAACCTCCGTCACCCAGGCTCAAGCAATCCTCCGATCTCAGCTTCCTGAGTAGCTAGGATGACAGGCATGCACCACCATAACCGGCTAATTTTTATATTTTTTTTGTACAGACAGGGTTTCGTCATGTTGCCCAGGCTGGTCTTGAACTCCTGAGCTCAAACAATCTGCCCGCCTTGGCCTCCAAAAGTGCTGAGATTACAGGTGTGAGCCACCACGCCCTGCCAAAAATATCTTAATCTAATATCCCCATACACACATTTGAAACAAAACAACTGTGATAAGTTGGTTACAACCTGTAAGTCTGATAGCTTTCAAAATTCATTTAACTCTTAGATATTTTAAAACATCATCTAGTCTGTGCTGAATTATTTATTCAAAGGAAATATATGGGCTAGTATTAGCATCTGAGTGTTTATTTTGTGCCAGGCATCAGGCTATGCACTCGGGATAGATTTTATAATTTGATCCTCACAATGGCTGTAAGAAGTCCTCATTTCACATGTTAAAAAAACTGAAGTTTGGAGACATTA
Organism: Pan troglodytes; assembly: GCF_028858775.2. Classification (NCBI taxonomy): domain Eukaryota; kingdom Metazoa; phylum Chordata; class Mammalia; order Primates; family Hominidae; genus Pan; species Pan troglodytes. The sequence goes on along the minus strand of NC_072408.2, from coordinate 50,850,396 downwards.
GCTTATGGTCACACAGCTAGTGAAATGGAAGCACTGAGACTAGAATCCATGACTGTCTGACTCCAGGGTCCAGGCTCTTATAAACAATCAGAGCTCATCAGGAGCTTTCTGAGACTAAATTAAGAATCCATTTTGTAATGCTTTGATAAATTGCAGGCTTTATACAGTTTCCAAGTCTTGATTACTCCCAGGATTTATCAAACTGTAAGAATTAAGCTCAATAAATAACAACTAATTGTAATTAAGCCAAAAGTGCTTATGATGGTGGTTCCTAATTTGAACCATACCTTCCTCCAACCCAAAAGAGGTTAGTCTTTATTACAAGCCTCCCTCTTTATACACTGTGTAGTCAACTGTGCCTGAGCTGAAAACTTCACAACTGGTTTCCTGGAATCTTAAAAGCCAATCATGTTTTTTCCTGTGTATTGCATCACATCCTTACACTAACAATTTAGTTGATTTCTATTTTTAAAACAAAAACTAGAAAATTTTTACCCAAAGAAATAATTATTATAGCATATCAACCAAGTATTTCTCTCAGTGAAGAAAAAAATTCTATCTAAGGCTCTCATTCCAGATTGGCAAAACAATTTCTTCATTCTTTTTACTTGATTGGCAATGTTCAAAATGGCAACAAAAAAAAATCTACCCCAGGCAATTCAGTGCAAAAGACTGTCGTCTCAGTTACAACACCATGATTAAGGCTTTTCATACGAAAACAGAACTAATGTGTACATACCAGAGCACTTGGTTCTATTCATTAACTCATTTATTGTTTGCAGTGGGCATTTACTCCTAGAAAGCATGCCAAGTATTTCTAATGGGTTTTCACTGAGACAGTTTTTTGTTTTCATTAGTTATTCTTGCCTTTGTCATCACATTTGTTATTTCCTCTTCTCTTAGCTTTTCTGTATATCTATAAATATTTGTTGTCAAGTGATATCTCAAAGAAAAAATACATAAAAGGAGTTTCCTCACAATCAATGGTGTTGAGACAAATGCATATTTGGGGAGTAACATAAAAGTTCTACCTCTCAAGAAATGCAAAAACAAATTCCAGATAGATTAAATAGCTAAATATAAAAACAAAACTGCAAAAGTTTTAAAAGAAAATAGAGATTATCATGATAGTCTTGGGGAGACGAATGTTTTCATAAGCATGACATAAAACAGAGGATACACGGAAAAGATAAAAAGGAGCTGAATACATAAAAATGAGAAATTTCTGTACAAACATATGAAAAAGCCAAAAACTACCCAACAAAACTAAAAGCAAGAAATCTAAATGATGTTTGTACACCCATATTCGCAGCAGCATTATTCACAATAGCCAAAAATGGGAAGCAACCAAGCATCTAGGAACAGATAAATGGATAAATAAAATGTGGTATATACATACAAAGGAATACTATTCAGCCTTGAAAAGGAAGGAAATTCTGGCACACGCTACAACAGAAATGAACCTTGAAGATATTATTCTAAGTAAAACAGGCCAGGATAAAAGTACAAATGCCATATTATTCCACTCATATGAGAGCCTTAGAATAGTCATTAATAGAAACATAAAGTAGAATAGTGGGTGCCAGGAGGTGGGGGAGGGGGAAATGGTGAGTTATTGTTTAATGGATAGAGTTTCAGTTTTACAAGATGAAAAAATTTCTGGAGATGAATGGTGGTGATGGTTTCACAACAGTGTCAGTGTACTTAATGTCACTGAACTGAACACTTAAAAAAAGGTTAAAATGATAAATTCTGCTATGCATATTTTACCTCAATAAAAAAAAGGCCACAAACTTAGAAAGGACTTTTGCAACATCTGAAACAGGAAAAAATATACTAACCATAATATTCCAAAATTCTTGACTAACAGCCAAAGTATTGCTACATATCAATAAAAAGACAATATGATAGAAAAAAAGATGCAGCCATGAAAAGGCCAATTCACAGACTACAAATGGCCAATAAAACAAATAAAAGCCCCTCACGTTCTGGTAGTTAGGAAAATTCAAATCGAAAAATAACAAATAGCATTGCCCATGAGAGTGGCAACATTTTTAAAATCATAAATGGTGGAGCTTTTGCAAAAAGGGACTATTTGTTAGTAAGAGTGAAATTTTCATATGTCAGTATCTAATTTGATACAATATTGTATTTGGAAAGGAATTTTTAATCTGCTACATTTTAAATGTACACACACTTTTACACATAAATCCCACTCACACTCTCTTCTTACAAAATATTGTTAAAGTGCATAAAAATTTGTGATAGTGAAAATTGGAAGTAACTTAAAATTGACGATGGTGAAATGATGGTCTGTTATGAAAGACGAAAAAAAATGAAGTAGATCTGTATGTACTGACATGGAAGGAAGCATTCCATAATATTCAAAAAGGAAAAAAGCACCAAACAATACACATTATCAGTAGCATTATTCATAATAGCCCAAAACTGAGAACAATACACATGCCCACCATCAGTAAATGGATGAATTGTGGTATACTACATAATGGTAGTACTACACAGCAAGGAATACGCATGAGCTTTTACTACGCACAACATGAAGATTCTCACAAACATACTGTTAAGTAACAGAAGCATATATGATTCTATTTACATAAATTACCGAATGATACTTTTTAAAATTTGTTAATAGCTTTATTGAGCCTATAATTCACATACCATACAATTCACCCATTTAAAATGTACAATGCAATGGTTTTCATATATTCACAGATAATGCAACCATCACCAATTTTAGAACATTTTCATCACCTCAAAAGGAAATCCCACACCCTTTAGCTATCTCTGTTCTATTCCCTGTTTCCCCCAGCCCTAAGCAGATTCATCTGCTTCCTGTCTGTAGAGATTTCCCCATTCTGGACTTTCAAATTAATGGAATCACATAATATGTGGTCCTTGTAACTGAGTTCTTTCACTCAGTATAATATTTTCAAGGTTCATCCATATTGTAGCATTATCAGTAAGTACTTCATTCTTTTTTATGGGCAAATAATATTCCATTATATGGATATACCACATTTTGTCTACACACTGAATAATATTACTTATATAAAAGTACAAAAAGAGGCAAAACTAAGAAGTTAGAAGTTAGGATAGAGGATACCCTTGGAAGGAGCAGATAGTGAGTGGGAGGGGATACCTGGGGGATCTTCTGGCTTCTACTGCTAGATCTGTGAGCTGGATATACAGGTGATTTGTACTGTTCTTTAGAAAATGTCAAAGTACATGCACAATATGATTAGATTTTTATGTATGTATATGTATATATATATGTATATATATATACATATATACACACACACAATTCTCAGCTTCTTCACTTGTAAAATAGAGGTAGTAAAAGTAGCTACTTCATAAAAATTTTGTAAGGATTAATTGACATCAAATGTAAGGGTGCATGGTAAGCATGCAAGTGTTTGTGTTATTATATGTTCATGCATATACAACACACATATAAATTTATTTTTAAAATAATACATCATGTGTCAAAAATTCAAACAAGCACCATTTGTAAATGACAGAAGTAACCAAGGAATTGGATTCCAGCAGAGTAAGATGAGTTTTCACTTTTATCTTCACAGGTTTCCTTTTCAATTGAATTTACCATAATAAATACCATGTAATTGATATATTTACAAATAAGAGAATGTTAAATTACTTCTGAGATGCTGTAACTGATATATTGATATATTTACAAATAAGACTGATATATTTACAAATTGTAATTGTAATGTTATAATTGATATAATTGTGTAATTGATACATTTGTGTAATGGATATATTTACAAATAAGAAAATGTTAAATTACTTCTGAGATGCTGTAATTGATATACTGATATATTTACAAATAAGATTGATACATTTACAAATTGTAATTGTAATGTTATAATTGATATAATACAATTGTGTAATTGATACATTTGTGTAATGGATATATTTACAAATAAGAAAATGTTAAATTACTTCTGAGATGCTCTACCAAATTCAATAAGACAAAAAGTACTCACTCCTGAGGCACTGAATTTTAAATACAATATAATTAACTATGTAAAACCATGTGCCTATGGATAAGAACCACAAGATGGCAAACAAATAGGAAAATAGTTGTTTTTAGACAGGAGGAGAGATTGTGGTCATACCCCATAATTTTTATATATGGCTGTTGGATTGTCTTTTCAAAAGTCTCTTTTGGGGACCACAATATGTACTATCACAGATTTTCACAATTTCTCAGAGCACTGTCAGATGGAACTTAGCTACGTTCCACTGCTTTCCATCTTTTAACACCTACTTCAAGTTTCAACTCAACCAGAGGCTCTCCAAACTCCCAAACCTGCCTGTTTTCTCCCTTCTGACTATAGGAGCTTCTTACACCACTGAGTGGCAGGCCAGGCCCACTGAGCTGCCCTCATGTCCTCTCTCAGGCCCAACAGCTCCTCTGAGATCAGAGAGTTCCACCACTAGACTTTCCAGGAGTAGTATATGGACCAATCACACGGCTGTCCTTTGCAGAGATGGGGATCAACACAAGGCTTCAGAGAGATAAGTAACTTTGAGAACTACCGATCCCCTTATTGGGCAGTATATCTAACCTACCACATGATACTGTCTATATTATTATATAGTTTTATCAAACTTTTTATGAGCTTCCATGGGGTGTGGAAGCTTCTGAGGTGCACAGACTGTGTCTTATTCAGTATTTATCAATACTCCCTGTTATTGCCTACCTACCACAGTGTCTTGCACACAACAGACCATCAAGATCTGGCTGCTGATTTATCTGTTATATACACAAAACTGCTTTGTGATATAGACAGAATTCCTATATTTGTTTCTGTTTTATTTAAGTGAGAAACTGAGGCACAGAACAACCAATTGAGGTTATGGACTCAGTACCACACAGTGAGGAGAGCACAGACTGACTAATGTAGGCCAATTACCCTCTACCACACCTCGTGCGGCTTCCTACTATTTGACAAAGTTGGGGCAAGCAGCTTGTGAAGACACTTCCCTAGGGTCAAGGAGAGTTTAGTCCAATAATAACTGTTTTTTTTTTTTTTTGAGATGGAGTCTTGCACTGTTGCCCAGGCTGGAGTGCAATGGCGTGAACTTTGCTCACTGCAAACTCTGCCTCCTAGGTTCACGCCATTCTCCTGCCTCAGCCTCCTGAGTAGCTGGGACTACAGGAGCCCACCACCTCGCCCAGCTAACTTTTTTGTATTTTTAGTAGAGTCAGGGTTTCACCGTGTTAGCCAGGATGGTCTCGATCTCCTGACCTCATGATCCGCCCACCTCAGCCTCCCAAAGTTCTGGGATTACAGGTGTGAGCCACCGTGCCCAGCCAATAACTGGTTTTAATAAGGTCCAAAACTAACCACCAGGTCATCTGTAGTGAGGAACAACAGTAGAGTATGGTGGTTAGAACAGAGCCTCCTCTAACCCTTTAGTCCCTTTACGTTAATTCAAAAAATCCAGGCAGATGTAGGCCTGCAACAGAAAACTCAACCTGGCAAACAGAGTTTATGCTGCATTTCAGCCACCACTATCCCTTTTGGCCAGACGCCTTTGCACAGTGAACTCTATGCACAACTGTACATGGTATTTTTAGGTTAAAGAGAACACAAACTCCAGAGTTAAGCTGTCTAAGGTGGGAGCCTACCTCCAAAACCTCTTTACTACATGATATAGGACCTACGTTCAGTTTCTTCTTTTTCCATTTAGAAAACGGGGATTATTATAGTGTGTATTTCACATGACAATTATAAGGAGGGTTAAATAGGAAACTCCTAGTGCCTTGTGATATTATTTGTAATAAGTAGGCCAAACTTCAAATGGAGTATTATACAACTCCAAAAGCTAGAAAGTCCCATTCACAATTATATGAAACCTCAATGAACAAGAAAGGTATGTAAGTGTTGCAAATGTGAAATTGCTTAATTGGACTTGACATAAACCCAAAGAACAAAATCATGAAACCCATTAAGAAGTATTCATGAGTCACTCATTCATGCTTTGATTTTTGGATTGGAAGTGAAAAGAAAGATAGTAAAAGTGGTTCCTGCTTTTTGAAGAATTATTTACCTGTTTCTCTGAACACAGAGGAAACGATTTATAATGTAATTACCACATCCTTAGCATCTCTCTTCACTTGAAAATAAAGTACTAGAATGGCAAAAACCTAGACCTCTCAGCAAATGGACCTATTTCCAATAGGAAATGGGACATGTATCTCCACCCACTAAAAAATTATGAAAAGCATTTCAAGAACACCTCAGGCTCCAGTACCATGCCTGGTATAAGAAATATTTGCTAAACAAATGGATTCCATTGGGTGCCTTAAGAAATCAGAAGCAGTTGCCTACGGCCCACCACCCTGAACACAACTGATTTCATCTGATCTCAGAAGAAATCAGAGGCAGTAGACATCTTCCTGCTTATTAGTACCTGTGATTCCTTTAGTCCCAAGTTGATGGCAAGTTTCTTTCGGTCTGTTTTGCTGATATATTTCTGTTTCTGAAACATTTTCTCCAGAGCCTTTCTCTGGTCCTCAGAAAAGACAGCTCTTCTTAAAATGCCCCTCCGAGCTTTGGAATTAGAGTCCTGTGTCAGGAGAGGCAGCACGCTCTCTTCTCCTAGAGTCGAGGGAAAAAGATACAAAAGCCCAGTTAGCTTTAGAAAGAAGTCAGTTTTTCCTAGGACAATACGGTATCCTCCTACTTTGTACTATGGCCAAATGACCTCATTTCAACTCTGCTCACTTAAAGCAGTACTTCCTAACTTCTTTTTGGCTATGGACTCTGATATGTCCCCACCCAAATCTCATCTTGAATTGTAATCCCCATGTGCTGAGGGAGGGACCTCGTGGGAGGTAACTGAATCATGGGGGTTGTTCCCCCATGCTGTTCTCATGAAAGTGAATGAGGTCTCATGAGATCTGATGGTTTTGTGAGGGGCTTTTCCCCACTTTGCTCTGCACTTCTCTCATTCTTCTCCTTCCTGCTGCCATGTGAAGAAGGACATGCTTGCTTCCCCTTCTGCCATGATTGTCAGTTTCCTAAGGCCTCCCAGCCATGCTGAACTGTGAGTCAATTAAACCTCTTTCTTTTATAAACTACCCAGTCTCGGGTATGTCTTAATTAGCAGCATGAGAACAGACTAATACAGACTCCTCTGAGAATCTGATAAATACACTTTGCTCCCCATTGTAGGGGAAATATACATTTGCTTGTCCTCCCAATTTGCATGCCACATCAGACAGCCCAAGGTCCCAGGTTACAAAGCCCCGATACAGATTAAGTAGTAGGTGGTTTAAATACTTCATTTTTCTCTAATTCTTCATTTGTTTATTTATTCATTTTTTTCAACAAAATTTTGAACATTTACCATATGCCAGACACTCTGCTCAATATTACACATTGAGAAATAAGACAGATATGTTTAATTGCTCTCATTACCTGTAAGATATGGTGGAAGGGCATTTATTAAACTAGCATCACAAATGTGTTGTATTCCTAAGGAGGGAGATTTGGGAACACAAAACAAGGGGTCTGACATAAACCTGGGATAGGGAAAGCTTGCAAAAGTCAGAGATGTTTAATCTGAGAAGAGAAGAGAGAACTGAAGGGCTCTCAGTTACTCCCCTACAATTCCATTGATCATCAGCTCCTTGAGGTCAGAGACATTTGCTACTCTTTCTGCCTTTTTGTGCCTAGCACAATACTGGTTCCCATGCTCTGAGAGTTTACAGGCTTTCATAGTTCATTCACTCATTCTGCTTCCCAGGTGTGGCAGGCAGAGTAATGGCTCTCAGAGATGTCCATGTCCTAATCCCCAGAACCTGTGAATATGTTATGTTACATGGCAAGGGGAATTAAGGTTGCAAATAGATTAAAGTTGCTAATCAACTGACCTTGAGATGAAGAGTGTATCCTGTATTATCCAGGTGGGCCCAATGTAATCATAAGATTCCTTATAATTGGAAGAGGGAGGAAAATTAGGAGGTCCTAGTCAGAGAGAGATTTCAAGATGCTACTTTCTTGCTTTGAGGTTGGAGGAAGAGGCCAGAAGCCAAGGAATGCAGGCAGCCTCAAGAAGCTGGAAAAGACAAGGAAACAGATTCTCCCCAGAGCCTACACAAGGAACACACCCCTGCTTGATTTTAGCCCTATGAGACCTATTTCAGGGTCTGACCTCTATAACTATAAAATAATAAGTACCTGTTGCTTTAAGACACTCAGTTCATGGTAATTTGTTACAGCAACAATAGAAAACTAATACACTGGGTATCAGGCTCACTAAGCCAATTGCTGAAGAAACCAGACAAACAGCACATGGTTCCCACCCTAAAGGAGCTCACCTTCTTATGGGAGGGGTGACCCATGAACATTCACTCTGTAACATAGCACCAGGAAGGCAGCTACTATGTAACATAGCACCAGGAAGGCAGCTACTATGCATTCTGGTGCTTAATAATTATTTACTGAATAAACAAGTAAATGAATGTCATAAGTACTAGAATAGAAAGACCTGCAAAGTGCACTGGCATCACAAAGGAGGAAATGATGAGTTCGGAGAAAACAGTCAGGTTGAGTCAAGTCTAAAAGAACAATACCATTTAAGAGAGAAAGAACCAAAGCCAATTCAAACAGTTACTAGTATGTCTGAAAGCCCAAGGAATAAAGACTATCCAAGGAAAAGTAAGCAGTCATCAAGGCTGGGGAAAGGCATAAAGCAGAGGCTGCAAGAGGGCAACCATATCCAGCCTGCAAATGGGCTTTTTTTGGTCTTATCATGTTGGTTAAGAATTCTGATTTAGTTGTCCACATTTAAAAAGCGGGAAGTTTCACATAAAGTCCAGATTTCTGACACCTCTTCAAAGGTAACCACACTGGGCTCAGAGTGCCTCTTTTTTAGATGGAACATGTGGCCCCAGTCTGCCACAGCCTTGCTTAGCTTGCTTTTTACCTGCCAGGCCTTTGAAGATATTTGGACCTCTAAAGTGGAATGGAGTCAGATAATAGAGAACTGCAAGGGTTTGGGTAAGTAACGAAGATCAACAGAAGCAGGGCAGGACATAATAATAAACATACACTGAACACCACTGTTAATGCTTACTTTGTGTTAAGCCACTGACATGCATTATTTCATTTAATTCTCACATTGAATCTATGGCATGAACGCTACTATTACTCTCTCCATTTTACAGAAATAAAATGAAACTTAGGAAGGTTAAGTAACTTTGTTCAAGGTCACAAAGCTAGGGTTTCAAACCCAGGAGACAGATACCACAACAAATGTACTAACCCTACACAATACTGGCATAATCTGATTTGTATTTTAGAAGGAAAATGTCAACAAATCTTGGCTTCTACAATGTGATAGCTTCCTTTTCTATTTGTCTAAAAGATTACAAAAATCTCCTGGCTAAGCCCTGGATTACATCTCATTACAATTCATTCTCACTCTGCAAAATGAACGAATAACTTCTCCCTCTTTCCTTCCAGCTCTGTAACTCTGCATCTCCTTTGAATTGCCATAAACCTGAGATGTCATCAAGCCCAATTCTCTATGAAGGTCTACTTTCATTGATGCCCTTCCATTCATCTTCACATAGGATGTTGGTTATTTCCCCTTTTACATCACTAATTATTTTTGCCTGTCTCATGCCAAGATCATATCTTGAAGTCAGACTTTGACAACTAGATTCACTATTCTTTATCAGAGATTTAAGCAGTTTTATGAAATATTGGTCAATAATAAAAATATTCTGAATATCTCAATATGTGCATCTTTTTTCTAAGTGTGTTTCTTCTCTGAACATTCCTTGGTTTGGATATCAGCCCTTACATGCATGACTTAAGGCAAGTTATTTGGTCTCTTCCAGCTGATTTTATAAGGCTGCTCCCAAAATTCAACGAGATAAGATAACAAAATTTCAGTGCTTAGCTCACATTAAGGATCCCACAAATCTACTTCACTTCCCATTGTTGGATTTTATTTGATCTTTACAAGAATCATATGCCACAGATATCCCTCACTATAGATGAAGACGTGTTCAGAGCAGTCAAGGTCCAAAGACACGCAAAGGACTTAGAGCAAAGCTGGCACCAAGACCTTCTGAATTCAAATTAGTGGCTCTTTCCTCTGCATTCTGGCATGCTTAATTTGTAAATGTATCCAATATACAATTATTACAGCAATAAGTATTAAAAATTAGGAGAAAAAATAAATATCCACTGGTAAAGAAATGCATATGTAAATTCACTTGGTAAAATTTTAATAAATCATTAAAGATGAGGACGATGAAGGTTAGGCAGCAGCAAAGAAAGTACTTACACTATGATTTTTTAAAGTATGATATTTAAGATATATATTATGTTCACAACTAAGCAAAAATGCAGAGAAAAAAATTGAAAAGACAAAAACAAACACAAAATTGTGTTATTGCATTGTAGCATTCTGGACAAATAATTTGTCTCCACTGTCCATGTTTTAAGTTTGGTTCTATTTTCTAATGAAAACAGGCAAGCGTTGTAGCAGCCTTTTTGGGAATAACCAGTCAGTTGCTGAGTTGTTGTTGAGTGATAATCAAAGATGAATCCAATCCATCCTTAAGGTGTTCACAGTCGATAAGAAAAAGTCCAAGAATAATACAGACAGCCACAATACAGTGGGATGAGACTACAGCACAGAAGGCATTAGTGCACCAGATAAGAAGCCACTGAGTTAGGATGGTCAGCAAAGTAGGTCCAAGAGAGAGCAGCACCTAGAAGAACAGCAATTCCTCTTGCTGGCAATCGAGGGAAAGGCAGGTAGAGTCGAGGGATTAGCATTTGCAGAGGCATGAAGCCAGGCGAAGACAAGTGTGAAACATGGCAGATCTAAGAATCTCACACAACCTAGTGTTTCTGGATTGCAGGGTATGACTGGAAAGAACACAGGAGAAAAGCTGGAAACACAGATTAGGGCCAAGGGTGTCTGAAACAAGTTTAGGTTATAACTTGTGAAGGGAAGCCTTGCAAGAAGGACACAAGCAACCTAGCATTTTAGAAAGGCAAATGTCCTCTGAGTTAATAAAACCTTTTATGTCTATATACAGAGTCTAAAACAAATTTATGGTAATCGAAAAAATATGTACCCATCTTTTTCTAAGTAGAATTTGTATAAGTAAGTCTCAAGATTCTATTCATTTTGGCTCTTCTTCACCAAGATCTACATGTTAAAATAAAATAGCGGGGAAATAAAACTCATTTAAATGCCCCTAAAACTTTTCATAGCAACCCATAGGTTTTCCTAATAAGTTGTTTTTAAGTAAAGAAAAAGAAGATTCCCATCAAGAAAGTCTACAAATAAGTTATTCTCACCACTGTGATATACATTAACATTTGGGGCATCGTGAACCCAAACTAGCCCTTGATCTTGAAAGGTGAGACCTGGAGTAAGGGTCAAAGGGTTAACTACTGGGCCTGGTCCTCAAGTTTCAGTGCCCTATAACAAACAATAACTCAACCAATAGACAGGCAAAAAAATACACCAAAAAGTAAAGAATATTATATTCTTTCCTTCTTTACTAGTTGCCTGGTTTCTCTTAGCACTGGTCTCAATACACAAATCAAGCTTGCTTTCATAAAGTGATGCAATGCAGTTCCTACAGGAAGCATATGACAATGCTGCTATTACTAAACCACCATTGATGCTCCTTCCCATGGCTCACCCATGAGTTTTTTATGGGCAATCTCTGGATCCAACCACAAACACGTTGATGAACCCATACCATTTTCATACCTTCTAAACATACATATAAGCACCTAAATTTTATGTCTCCAAAACACATGTCCAACTATTCATAAATTTATGACAAATGTCTGACTTTTATGGAGACTTCCAGGTAAACAAAAATAAATAATATAAAAAGAAACAGATATGGAGAATAAGGCATGTAGCAGAAATGAGGCTTTAAAAGCTGGAGCCACCAATTCAAGGTGCTACAGGCTCTATCAATTCGAGGATATTATTATTATGCAGCTTCCACATATATTGGGGCTTACATGTGCTGACATATGTGCCAACTACATGCATTATGTCATGTAATCTTTACAACAATCCCTGGAAGAAGAAATTACCACCCCCGTTGTTTACAGGAACAAACTAGGCTCTAGAAAGTTAAGTTGTGCAATTAAAGTCACACATCAAAGCAGAGGGAGGCAAATCAATGCCTTTGTCAAATTACATCAAAGATTGTCAAAGGTACGAGTGGGCAGGGAAAGAAGTGGGAAAGTGGCAACAGTTACATTAAAATAGCAGAATGACCCAGAATAGGCTGGGCGCAGTGGCTCATGCCTGTAATCCCAGCACTTTGGGAGGCGGAGGTGGGCAGATTGCCTGAGGTCAGGAGTTTGAGACCAGCCTGGCCAACACGGTGAAACCGTCTCTACTAAAAATACCAAAATTAGCCAGGTGTGGCGGTGCGTGCCCGTAATCCCAGCTACTCAGGAGGCTAAGGCAGGAATAAGTGCTTGAACCTGGGAGGCACAGGTTGTAGCAAGCCAAGATCATGCCACTGCACTCCAGGCTAGACGGCAGAGCAAGACTCCATCTTAAAAAAAATAAAAATAAAAATAAATAAATAAATAAATAAAAATAAAGAATGACCTGGGATATAAAACTTTTCAAAGTCATGATTCCCTGGATTCCCTGGATCCTGACATGCTCCCTAATTGCTGTCTTCCCCAGCAGCCCTGTATGAAGGGCCCAGTGAAGGGCGCTACAAATGGAGGTATGCTGTGTGTTCATGATATTGTTAAGGAGGGGAGGTTGGGGGAGACAGAAAAACACAGCATGGACAACCTAGTGATCATCATCGCCTTTCCCTATTGCCTCAACTTCCGGAAATCATGACTTAACTCTGAAGACAGGGCAATGGTGTTTGTAGCAGCCAGCAAGCACTACCAAACAAAGACCGACCTTATCCAGTCACTTTCTAAACATCAGACCAAGAGCAAATAGCTGCAGCTCTGGCCTGTCTATCTACACCACTGCAATTCAAAAGCATCTGATACTGTGAACAGCTTGCCAGTAATGTGTGTGATGTTTAGACTCACCAATAACACATGTTAATCTCTGGATCACTGATCCCATTCGGGGACACTTCCTTTGTCCCATATCCTTTCACCTATTGCTTCGAGAAGCTCTATAAAGCCTTCTGGATCATGCATGTCCAGTGCTACTCTTTGCCCCAGCATAGCTTCCAGCACCTGCCATGGCACTGGCCTTCTCTCTGTTTCCTGTTCTGTTCCAGCCTTTGCTCGCAACCTGGGCTACCCTGAGGTAGGCCAAGGAGTGCTATATAAAGGTGACTTCTAACAAGCCATGTTGTTTAAGGTTTGCTTTCTAAGTTTACAGTTTTTCCATATTAAAAACTAATTCATAACTCAGTATCCCCCGACTTTGTAAGGAAAATGATAGCGTAAGTCTATGAAGCACCACTGAATCTAAACCTCTCAAGGCTTTTAGTAAAAAATATCATTATTTCAGGATAACTCAAGCCAGGGGCTACCAATAACACTTTCAGAAACAGAATTCTTTCATCCTTTTATATAGATTCAATAGCTTCTCAAAACTGAAAGGGATAAGAGGTCATTTGTTTAATCCAGGCCTCTCCAACAGGCTAGCTACAACACCATCAACCTCTATTAACTATTTCCTCAAAAGTAGCTCATTTCAAACCTTGAGTCTGTGTCTCTCCCTCCTGGAGTCAATTTTCCTCAAATGGGGGATGGTTCTTGTCTGTGGGCTCACCTTTTCCTGCTGCAATATTCCTCACAGTTGCGACTTCCTACCTCCTATCTTTCAGGGGCTTCTCTTTCATGAAGAGCTTCCTTACCCTTCTTATTTTCAAGTGTGTGTGTGTGTGTGTGTGTGTGTGTGTGTGTGTGTGTGTGTGAGTGAGTGAGAGTGAGAGAGAGAGAGATGTAATTTTTGCAGATCTGAAGTTTGGAGAGAAAAGACACAACATTTGCCAAACCTGTGTGATTTAAATTAAAAGTCTATCCTTCTGTTTCTATATAATCTTGTATGTGGGGGTGCCACATGATAATACTTATCAAACAGCTTGATTTCTTAGAAATCATTCCCTTATAACAAGCCAAAAATTAACTTTCCCTAAGCTCCACTCATTGGTGCCAATTCTACACTTTATATCTATTTGCATACAGTAGACCTCAGTTAAAGAAAACTCTCATGTTCTCCCTAGCGTTTCTCTTCTCCAGGACAAAAATACTCTAATTTTTTCCCCAAAATTCCTGACTAGTCATACAGAGTCTTTGCTATTTTAAGTTGCTGTATACCTCTTAACCTGGTTTTTATATGAGAGTTTGTTCAATGTACCTTTTAAAGTGGGCCTCCAGAACTGAACAGGTGCAGGCAGTCTGACCATTTCAGAGTCCAGTAGTAGTCTGATGTCTCTTGTTCTGGATGGTCTATTTCCAAAAGCACAATCCAACAACCGTGTATCATTTTGTAGACACATACTGAGCTGACAGTATGCTTTCCTGCTTTGTTCTATTCAGTCATTCTCCCCCTCCCCTATTCTTCACTTGTTTTTGGAAACCAAAAATCAGGACTTCATAAGCAGCCCTGTTAGATTTCATGTTATGCTCAGACTAAGGCTATAGACAAGACCAGAGAAAACCACCCCATATTGTTAAGCAGTTACCCTCCCCCACCCATCACCCACCCTTTACTGCTTAAGAACATCTGGGGAGAAAAGGAACTCCATTCCAGGAATATTACTCCAATACTTTCGCTGCCTCTCTAGAACTGCTGAATAGAGCCATCAACTTGGAAAATCTATTGTCTTTGAGTCTCTGACTCCTTTAAACATTGTTCTTGGTTGACTGAATGCCATTTATCTATGGAACACCCCTCCCTGTACTTTTGAGAAGTCAACACCTATTCAACTTATTGCACAAACTTGATTATGTTTTAGACAATATAATTAGCCTCCTTTTTATATTAGAAAAAAAATTCTGCATCCCTCTGAAGATCTTACAATGCTAAGATTAATCCTTATTTAAAAATTGTACGCAGCATTTTGTAGATTTCCACAGATCTGGTTAGTGTCCTCAGTCCACTGGCCACTCCAGCTGAGAGTAGTAAAAGAGAACACAGAAAGGACAGGTGGCAAGAATACTAATCAGAACATTCCCCATCTTTGACCATGAAGCTCATAGAATCAACATACATTCACAATTAGAAAAATAATGTCCCTTCCTTTCTGCCTTCAACACAATCTTAAAAATTCAAACTTGGAGAGTGTATTACTTTTTTTAAGTTTTAACAACAAGAAGAAGATAGCATAATTATCTTAAAATGTAGAATATAAGTTCATCTCCCAAAAGGCACAGCAGTTTGTCTCAGAAGAATACTTGGCTCAAATCTTTATAACGCTGCTCCAAATTTAACCTTTGTCTTTTAAGGCATAAAATTCAAAGGTCAAATTCAAGTTGGATACTCAAAGATGAAACAAAATAATTATCTGATTAATTCAATCAGCTAGTTTACATCATTAAGATTCCTACACTTTAAGTAATTTTTAAAAAGTCATTATTTACATAATTTCCACAACTTTCCATTTCATGTTATTTGAGAAATATGTTATTTTGAAAAGAACCTTGTGGTTGTAATATCAAAGATTTTCCATACACTGCTTTGGGTGAGGGAAGAACTGTTACCACTGCCTTTTAATTTTTCCCCACTGTAAGCATTGTGCTTAAATAGCCTATTAAACTATTTACTATATGTGAGAAGGCCATTGAATGAATGATTGTTACCACATTGCAATGGGAAGTCAGTCGTAAATCTAAGAAGTTAACAAGAAAAACTAAATCAATATTAAATAAATGAATCAGGTTAAGAGTCAAAATTATACTTCACTCACGTAGTTAAAAATGTGCTGGTCTGATCCTACTCTTTGGAAAGAGTGAAGCAATATTGTGAAACAATGGTGAGGGCCATTGATTTAATCAGTTATTAAACTTTTTAATATAAACCTAATTTTGGCTGTCTGAGCTGAAACTTAATGCAATTTTATTTGGACAGTACATTTTCCTTTGCTTGTACAATGTTAAATAATACAAAGACCTGGGCATAAAAATCATTCTTATTATTAGAAAAAGGAGAAAAAAAGAAAATCTAGTAAATGCCTTAAATTAAAGAAGATTATTGTACAGATGTAAACCTTATTAACTGTACCTTGGTATCCTGGTTATTTATGTAAAATTCTTTATTGACAGCTTAATTCTACCATGTTATTATTTGCTGTTAATACAAATGAACATTATAAATAAGAAAATATGAAATTCATTTTAGAGTTATAACTAATAATATGAGAAACTATCATTTATTAAAATCACCTGTGGGATCTCTAAACTGTTTTAAAATGCCAACTTTAGAAATGAAGCCAAACCAAGTGCATCATTTTCTATCCTTGATTAGAGCTGTACTAATTTTCAGCTTTTATATTTATTTTTAAGAAAAAGATAAACACAGGACTTCATAAACCTCCAGGGATAAACACTATAATTTACAAGAGTTATGCAAAAGGAACAAAGTAGAAAGGACTGGGAAGCAGATGGAGAAAAATAAGACCTGCTTAAAGTAATTTTTCAAGCAGCAGAGAAGATAAAGTCATCTAGAAAACATCTTTAGCATTACTTTTACATGCTCTATTTACTGAACTGACCCAACCTTTCTTTTCTATCTAGTAAACTGGCCCAAACTTTGATAGCTTGAGACTCTTCAAACGTCCCTATAAAATAAGTATACACACACACCCACACGCACATGAATGTCTGTCCACCTATTACATGGAATTTTTTGTCCATTTCCACTTACCTGAACTGCCAGAGATTTTCTGAAGTAAAAACCCAGTATCATATCATGATGAAATAACTGAAGCTAAGTGTGGGACCTCTTTTGATCTCCACTCCCGAAATCTAACACTGAAGATTTAATTCCACAGCGATGCCATCATGATATGGTATCAGATATTTGGGTTTTAGGTCTCTACTCCAGAAGTCTTTTCCTGATACTCTAATATATGGTGATAAATGTCTCCTTAATTTGCACAAGAGTTTTCAATTGCCCTCACAGGAGACCACCTTGAAGGAGCGAGTAAAAGGTTTAGTCATGGTTTCTATTTTTCTGTTTGAATTCAATACATTCTAGTTAAATGGACAATTAATAGGTCACTTCCAAAATAGTAGTGTATCAGTCCCGGTTAATAAAGAATCCCCACAGTTGATAATGGGCCCTATGTATTCAGCAAGTCCCTGTATACACTCAGCTCATCCACTAAATCCCTTTTCAGGTAGACAGGGTTATATGGGAAGATGAGCTAGAATGAGTCTATAAAAGTCAGTTTCATTCACTGCTTTATTTTTCAGTCAAGTGCTTTAAATGGTGTCTAGAAATTCACTTGGAATGTGAGACAGGAGAAAAGACTGACACACAGAGCCTTGCTTTATGACCATACAAAAGGGCAACTGACCCTTGCCCAAGCCTTTTCCATGTGAAACGGTTCTTAAAGTTCATCTGCAGAGTGAAAAATCGTGGTGAGGTCGCGTGTGGATGAGTCGAGTGAAAGTGACGATTGGTCACGGGTCTGTCACCCATTGTGGCCAGGTCCCAGCCATGTAAAGTGCTCTGTGGGAAAGTATCAGCTCCCTAAAGAGATGCTTAGAGCCTGCAGCTCATTAAACGGCCAGCATTTGCTGCCTCACTTGTCAGGAATTATTCTGTCGAGCAACTGCTTTCCTGAACCATTCCCAAAACACATGCACAGAGGCAGCAGCGATCTGAATTCAACCGTGATGGGGTTCGGCACAAGAGCCTGACTCAACTCTTAATTTCACTTTTCACCTGACAGAGCTGTTAAGCTGAGTAAGTGTTTTCTCTTGGGCAGCTGAAAGAAATGCACCCCTCCACTGGACCTCTTTACCATAAACTCAAATTCCCTGCCTAGATGTTCTCATCTAATCCAGAAATCTCAAGACCAAGGGGAGTTTTACTTTTATGCCTGCGTTTTTCCTTTGAGTGTGAGAGTGTGTGTGTGCACACTGCGAGATTTTGAAAGTCTGTCATTCTCACTCCACCCCCAGACTCTACTAAAATGTTGCTTTTACAATGTTGGGAGAAGAGTTCTCTTGAAAATATTTCCAACAGTTCTGGTTGGTTACCTTCAAGATGCCAAAAAGGAGAGATTTATCTCCTCTCACGATCTTGACAATTTTAAATTATTCTCCATAGACACTTAGTGACTTTCTGTGTTACATTTTAAGCGGAATGGAAATTTTACACAGCACAATTTTTCGCCTTCCTTCCTTTCCTTTTTCCTCTTCTTTAAAGGAGTGTTGCTACACATTTCAGAAAAGCCAAGCTGGTCCCTCCGAGATCTTTTATATCAAATGGAAAACAAGTTGCTTTTGGTGATGTGTCGGCCCTGGGTTTCAATGCCATTAGAACTGCTCACAATTGCTCAGTGTGCTGAGGTTTGATAAATCTCTGGAAACCTCTTGAATAGGATCGCTGTGACTTTTAGTGAGGAATTAGCTCCTTGCCATTGCATTACCAATTAGTTTTCCAGAGCACATTAAATCCTGCAGCTTTGGTTTACGGAATAACTGAGGCATTGCTGATGAAGGATAAAAACTTACTTGGAAAAGCAGCGGAGGATGCAGGGCGCCGACAGGAGCCACCGCAGCACGCCGAGTAGAATGGCGGGGCGCTCAGAAGGAAAGGTTTGGAAGGTGCTGCAGAGAAAGCATTGATCTCATTGATTAGCCATTTCTTTAAGACAATATTCAAAACTCCAGTTTCCTAAAAGTCATTGAGTAAATACTTTGCTTAGTTTTAATTTGTATTGAAATTAAAGTTATTATAAAGTAGCCTTTGTCTGTCAAAGAGCATGCCAAATAATCTCATCAAGATTTGAGAGGGGTAGTGAAAAGACGCAAAGAGACTATGAAACACCAAGCTTCTTAGATCATTTTCTGTGCGGTCATCATTATAAATAGCAAACATCAAATATTCCTTTATTTAAAATACCCTAGAACAACACTGTCCAAGAAAACTATCTGTGATGATTGGAAATGTCTATGTCTGTATTGTTCAAAATGGTATCTGCTACCCACATACAGCTACTGTACACTTAAAATGTAGCTAGTATAATGAATAACTGCATATTTACTCTAAATTCACTTATATTTAAATAGACTCATATGACTAGGGGTTATATTAAATAGCACAGCTCTAGATATCCTACTTACCAAGAAATGATTTAAATGTTATGTGCTTACATTTAATTTTTAAAGTTTATATCTCTTTGCTTATTTTCAGATGGTTCTTTGAAACATATAGTTAGTTGGATTCCAAAGTTGGTAAGAGTAAATTTACTGAGCAATTCCATAACAAAAAGTGGTGTTTCTGATCACATTTACATGACTTAAAGTATTTGAGAATAATCCCATTTTATCTCAAGAGTAATCTAGTCACCCTGAAGATATATGTGTTTCTAGTATAGTGAGTTGCCATGTAATTCTGCTCCGCATAGTTTTATTAAAATAATCTATTCATAAAGTTTTCAGGAGAAATGCATCAACTATTTATTATTACTCCTGTGCAAAAGTATGAAAGAGAGACCCATTTTGGTGGCCAAAAACTTCTATAAACTTTTTTTGAAGTCTCATTAGTATAAGTTGTTCTATTATTTTGACTATAAAACCATCATAGAAATGATGAATCATCCCCTTTGAATTTAACATTTTAAGTTAAACTCTGTTCCTCAGTAGATGAGAACAGCTATAAAGGATAAAACATGAATAATAACTCTCCATTATTGAGCACTTACTGTATGCTGTGCTTTGGTTAAGTGCCTTAGACACACCATGTCCTTTCATAGAATAGGTTTAATACAATATAACTGTAGGTGGAGATTGCCTAAAGTGGGCACTTGCCCATACCATGACACATTCAACAGAGTGCCTAGCACATTCTAAACAGTCAAAAAATTTTTTAGTAAATGAACAAATGGTCTTCCAAACTAACAAACAGAAAACTTCCCTGGTCTTAGGGAAAGAATGAGGATCAAGAATTAATCCTTCCCCTGCTTCCTGACCCATCCTAAAACATGGTGTCTCTCATAACTGATGACCTTGAAATCTAAAACATGACTTGAAAATAAATATTTTTATTATTATTCTTTCATATTCAAGGGACAACTTCTTTCCTTTTCTTAATCACATTCGTGAATATTGTTTCCATATGACTACATACCTTTTTGAAGAACACAGTAATTTCAGACTTGTATTTTAACGAACTGATGAGCTGTTTATATTTATTTTCACAATTTCTTTGAAGGGTGTATCAAAATAAGTATAGTTTCCAATAAGAATTTTTATAGCATTTCAGGGTCCTGGGTGCTTTAAAATTGCAAATTAATCATAAATGCAGTTTTCTTCCTAGCACACAATGGGAAGTTGTTAACATTAATGCTTTTAGGTTTTTTTTAAATACTTGGGTTTTTAAAGAATCAAGTGTTTGTTTTAATGCTGTTTTGAAAATATGGCCGCTAAGCAAAGGCATAAAAAGGAAACCAATTCTGATGTTCAAAAAGTTTTATAAACTTTTTTGAAGTTTCATTGTTATCATAAGTTGTTCTTATATTGACTATAAAACTGTCATGGAAATTATAAATCATTTCATTTGAATTTTACATCTTAAATTATGTTACAAGAGTATGGCATTATTTATGCAGATTTACATTTTCATTATTGCTATGGATATATGAAGTACTTCAGAAAGAAGAAATATAAAAGTTGCCTAATTATGTTTATTTTCAAGCATTTCTGTTAGCTAACTTATTTCCCCTCCAAGATAAACATTCTATAAATAATAAAATGATGGCTCTTGTGCTGTTTTGTTTTGGACTTTTGTTGTTATTGTTGTTGTCTTTTGAGGTAAAAGAAAAAAAAAGACTCAGCAATGTTACATTTGCTGACATAAAATTAAACATTTACCATGTTAACTGGAAACAGAAAACAAAATAAAAGGTTTTGGTTTTGTTTTTTGCTTAATTAGGGCATAGAAAATGTGATCATACTACTGATATCATTAATATGAGGATGCAATATGTATGCAATATGTGTGTGTATATATTGCATACATATTGCATCCTTATATATACATATATATATTACAAATTTTTCTATTCTAACCAAAATGTTTCTCATCCCAACCCTAGGGCCCTAAAAGTGGGAAAATAAAATATTTTAAAAATGGATGGTTTACTTAAAATAAATGATCAATTAAATTCTTAGTGATAAATGTGGTTTACAGATATCTGATCTTAATGCTGAATTTAACCAGAAAAACCATTTTAATTGAATAGTCTATTATATCTCTCTACATTACCCTATCTTAATATAAAAAAGCTGTAATCAAAATGACAGTATCAAAATCTGTAATTGCAAAAAAAGTAATCATAATCTACAGTAACAATTCTAGTTTTGACTAAAGAACTGGACTTCTTCACATTTTGTGATGTGACCAGGCTTGAAGTTCTATCGTGTACAATTTTTCACCATTTTAAATCACCTTTTTGACATGCATATTTACACACGAGTTTAAGTCAATTCCTGATTGCTATACATAAATACATCTTGTTTAAGCTGGTTTATGTGAAAATCACTGTAAAATTCCAATTAAGTGCTTTTTTTTTTTTTTTACATGTTCCTATTTTGACCTAAGTCAAATGCTAATCCAGTGAGCACGTGACTGCAGGAGCACTGAATGGCCTTAAGAAACCACCATTTAAAACAATGCACTGCATTGAAGGTATATATATATATATATATATATATATATATATGTATCACACTTTTAACTTTAGTGAACCATATACATTTTTTAAGTAATGACCAAAACAGGAAACTCTGCTTTGATGAAAACAAAGTGACAAGTTGATAGATGTGCTGTAAACCCTTAAGAACTACTTGGAAGGTGCTCCGAAAAAGGTAGAAAAGGTAATTTGATCCTAGATAAAATGCATTTCAAACCCATCAGTGCCATCTAGATGCAGTTGCTTAATCATTTATCATGTTAGAAATGATTAACTGTAGGCTCACTGAACAATATTTATAATGATAATATTTAAGGAGTGCTTACTATATATCAGGCACTGGACTAGCTACAAATTTAACACATGCTATCTCATTGATTCATTAACATTCGACACATCTGAAATGTGATTATGACTGCTCACAGCAAATTAAAAGAAAAAAGGATGAGAAAAACAATAAAGATTTAATATAATAATTAATTACTAGCCATGAGGGATAGATTTCATGCACCATGACTCTGCCAGTTATTCAATAAGAGCTAGACCCTGGACAACTGACACATCTCCCAAGATTTCCATGAGAGAGAAAAAAAAAATGGCCTTTCCTCTGGAAAAAAATATAAACAGTTTAGGTTCTACAGCATGACATCAGGTTGTATTAACACAACATCTCGAGACACTCCAAATTTCATATCCTACTATGATGGTTACTACTGAGTGTCAACTTGATTAGATTGAAGGATGCAAAGTACTGGTCCTGGGTGTGTCTGCGAGGGTGTTGCAAGGGAGATTAACATTTGAGTCACTGGGCTGGGAAAGGCAGACCCACCCTTAATCTGGGTGGGCACTATCTAATCAGCTGCCAGCGCAGATAGAATATAAAGCAGGCAGAAAAAAGTGAAAAGACGAGACTGGCCTAGCCTACCAGCCTACATCTTTCTCCTGTGCTTCCTTCCCTCAAACATTGGACTCCAAGTTCTTCAGTTATGGGACTCGAACTGGCTCTCCTTGCTCCTCAGCTTGCATACATCCTATTGTGAGACCTTGTGATCTTGTGTTAATAGTTAATAAACTCCCCTTTATATATATGCCTATATATCCTATTAGTTCTGTTCCTCTGGAGAACCCTGACTGATACACCTATCAATCAAGCTTCCAATTTCTGTGTGAAACTGTTATGAGTTACAAACAAAATGACTTAAAAATTTTGGAACTAAACTGGGGCTTGTCTGAATCCAAATGACTAAAATTATGTATTCAGAGAAAACTTCATGAACTTTCCGTATGACTTATTTGAAGATACAGATTCAAGATATCTTTTATCTTGCATGTTTATTTAAGATGGGAACTTATAGCCAACCTAATGGTGAACTAGCCTGATTTTTTTTAACTTAGCTGACTAGATGGTTCTGTGATACAAGTATCCCATAGCCAAGCAAGGTTACAAGTTTAGCTAGAAAACAATAATTTTTTAAATTTTTTTTGTTCTTTTTATTCTCCTTTAGTAATGGAGAAGAACATCAGGAATCTAAATGGTGTGAAGCCACATTCTTATTGGCAATACAAACAAATTATGGTACTAACTGACTTGAACTGACATTTCAAAGGAAGAATACTAAAGACCACTAATAAAACCTTCAAATAAATTTCAGGAACCACTGCATTTAAGAAGGATGAGGAGAAATGATAGAAGGTTCCAAAGTATCTTACTAAGGCAACCACCGGGGGGAAGAAAAAAAAAACAACCTCTAGGAAAGAATGACAGGGAAGTAAATAATTAAGAATATTATTATAACAAATAATAATATTAATAATAAATTAATTAAAACTAATCATTAATAATGAATTAAAATAATTAACTAAATAATAATTAATAAATAATAAATTAAAATTAATAAATTATAAATAAAATAATAATAAAGAATGACAGGGAAGTAAATAATTCCAAAAGGATGGTTTTAATGACCTCCTTCACATGCCAGGTACGTGGCCACTAAGAAGTCAAAAATCTAAACTTCTGACTTGCAAATAAGACACAATTGAACCGACAGTCTAGGGTGGAGGGCACCCAAAACAAGACTCCAAAGAGCAGCAAACATCTATCTTGAATAGTTAGAACAAAGAAATATCAATTAGCTAATGAAGTTTGATTTATTTTAATACTTAGTCCATCTGAAAGTAATTCGTTTATGTGATCTAATTGCAAACCTTGCCTTCAATCACCACGCATAGCAAGTTAGGTAAATTCATCCTTTGCTTTTCTGTTTATCAGAAAACAAGAGAAGCCCGCATTTTTTGCCTCAAAAGTGTTTTAAAGACAGAAAAACAAAGGGTCTTAATGTTTTGGTACAGCTCATGAGAAGATATATCAAGTGCAGTGTCTACTTGTTTGCTTCTATCCTTTCAATTTAGGGCAAATAGTATGTGCTGCCTATCTGTCAAGTGCTGAGCACTGCACTGTGTGCTGGGACTACAAAGATTGAAAAAGGAGTTTCCTTCCTGGAATAATTTATATTTTTTAATATTCTTTAACTTACAGATTTGAGTCTGCTGGTTAATGAAATGAAATGTAAATTTCTCAGTTACTCCAAGTTCAGTTTTGTTCAGTGAAAGCTGACACACTCCCCAAGGAGATGCAATCTAACAAAATTCATACTGTGAACATCCATAGCCAGCGGTTCTCAACCCTGAATACACATTAGAATTGTCTGGGCTGCTTCTCAAAGATACAGATGCCTAGCCCCCACATCAATTGTTTTAAATCAGGCTGGCTAGGACTGGACACCCGCATAACATTTTTTCACTTTGTAGGTGATTATAATATAGAGCAAGGATGAGACCGTGAAAAGAACATAAAACAACACCTGACACATTGTAGACATTCAATAAATGTTAGCCTCTCCTCCTGCCATTAGTATATAATCTGAGACCAAGACTAAAACAGCACATAAAAAAGCAGTATTGTGCAGACTTCTACTGAAATACAGAATAAAAAGAAAAGGATATTTTAAGAAAGCCTTGTTCAAAGAAGGCTTTAAGCAGGAGAAACATCTTAATCAGGGCCTTGATTTGGAAAGTACTTGGAAGGGCAAAAGAAGAGAATGAAACCATTGCAAGAAGAAAAGGTTGCAGGGACAAAGGAAAAGAGGCAAGGATGGTGTTAACACATGGGGCAGGTGAAGGAGACCAGCCTGGCTACTGGGACAAGGCTCCACGGGTGAACATTAAGCAATGTGGCTAGAAGAGTTAAATACAGTTGATGGAATGAAGGCCTTAAAGGCCAAACTAGGTAATTTCATTTAATCTGTAGTCAAATTGGATAATTTAGGTTTTCCTGAGTAGCTTGGTGACATGATGAAAACTACATTTGAGAAAAGTACACCTGGCAGTGGTGGACGGGATGCAGCGGAATAAAGAAGGGCCAAAGGGAAAGCTGCTATGCAGTAACAACATGCTGTAGCAACAGGTGCTGACAAGCATTTGTGTGAACACTTCCAGCAACATCTTATCTATCCTCACAACACCAACAAGTTGACAGGGTCTGGCTTCCCTCCAGCTGTGGGACGTTAGTTCACCATGACCATCACAGGTGCCCAGGGTCATCACCTCTGCTGCCTTACCCTTCAGGGAGTCTCCATTAGACCGCTCTGAAAAAATGATCTAAACTTGAGGAGATTCCTTGCTCTTTTTATTATAAAGTCTATGTCACAGAAGAGAATACTATAAGCCTTTGTGAAGGTTCCCTGAGCTCCCGGCTATACCACTCTGTGTGATTAATTCCTGCATTGGTCTACTCCAGCAGAAGACAAACCTAGCAGGAAGTGTATCTGATATTGGTTATCTTGATTTCATCCTGGGACAGATTTTAAATGATCACATATTATTTGGTACTCCTTCCATTGAAAGGTGGGGTCTGTTTCTTCTTCCTTTGAATTTGGAATGGCCTTGGTGACTTGCTTAACCAAGAGACATGGCAGATATGACATTCTGAAACTTCTGCAACTAAGTCTTATGAAGTTCCAGAATGTCACTTCCAAGACTAAGTCATAAGAAACTGCAAGGCTTCATATGACCTAGTATTGGAAGTATCAGAATGTCCAAAGTTCCAAAGCACATGGGTTTTTGGAATGTGTGCTCTTGGTGTTCTCCCTTTCAGAATCCAGCCACTCTGCTATAGAAAGGCCAAGAAACTTGGAAAGCCCAAGTGTGAATGCTGCAATAAACAGCTCCAGTTGAGCAACCAATCAACAGATGGCATCAGTGCCAGCCATGTGAGTAGCCATCTTGGACATCCAGCTCAGTCAAACCTTCCCATGAGTTTAGTCCCAGTAGACATCTAACATCACTCAAGATTCTAAGTGGGAACCACCCAACTGAGCCCAGTCAGCCCACAAAACTGTAAGAGAAAATAATAAATTATTCTTCAAGCCACTGAGTTTTGGGATGGTTTCTTATACACAACGCCCCTTTTACCGATAATTTGCTTATGGTGAAATGGTGGGAAGGAGTCCTGCACATCTTTTCCTGTATCTTACCAGTGGGCTTTTGAGGTATGTGCTTTAAAGTCAAATGCTGACTCTACCACTGTTCACATTCTGAAATGAGGAAAGAGAGGCTCTGTGAGGTTATACGAATTCCTTATGGTTACAGAAACAGTAATCTGAAGACCTTGAATCTAGACTTTTAAATACAGGAAAGCTCAGAGAGCTATAGGTAGTTTTAAATTTAACCAATTTGCCATTTACACGTTGGAGCAAGCGCTGGCATACTTATATTATAAAAAGCAAGATAGTAAATACTTTATGGTTTGTGAGCTACACAGTCTCCATTATGACTATTCAATAGAAAAGCAGCTATAGAAAATATGTAAACTGATAGGTGTTATTCTGTTCTAGCTTTAAACAATCAGATGGTCTTTTTTGTTTCAGACCCAATATAACCACAAAACTTGTTCAATACACCTAAACTCAATCCGGCCCTAGGTTATCTATTAAAAACTTGCCAGCAGTCACGGTTTTTATTCCTTTTTAAATGTACATAAATTTTCTCAAAGAATGACTTATTAACTCCTTCACATATTTTAATTTTAAAAATAATAGAGACTTAAAGTTTTAAAGAACAAGAAATTTTGAGCCTTTTCAAGAGGCTTTGTGGAAATCTATATATTGTATATTCTATTTCTGATGGTCGCTTAGAGTTAACAAAAAATTAAGGTTGTTATGGCATGGTCCCTGAACATGTGAAAGAAAAGTGAAAAATCTAGTCATCTGTGCATCATTTATAAACAAGAAGGCATTAAAATAGTCAGCAATTTTTACAAAAAGACCCAACCTTTTTTTTTTTGTTTGTTTTCCTTTCCTTTTCCTGAATGCTTTGGTTCTAAAAGTCTAAAAACTCCTATAGGCTTTTTGATCTTTGGTTTCAGAGAGAATTTTAGTACGTTAAGTTGACTGTTCACATACCTCACAAAAGTGTGCCCCTGAAATATTCTCAACTAATAGCTGGTTGACAAAATGAATAATCCTATTAAAAATGAAATCAGCTATGGTAACTTTATATAGAGTGATGGATCACTCAGCATTGCCAAGTTAAGTATTGACTGGAGGCTAAAAAGAATGAAAGAGAGAGATTTCATTAAAAGTGGAAACATTACTGAAAGTAAAATAAAACATTTTGAAATAAAATATACAAGGGCCTGGTAAGTATGTTATATGTTAAGGCAAAAATCCAATTTCTTACTAAGAGAGTATAAAATAGAAACATGATCTAATAAAGTCTAAAATGAGGATTCTAACAAGCATTCCTAGATAAAAATCATATTGTTTCATTTTATAACTTGCCTTTTTATTCCTGACAGACTCCAGGTGTATTTGAACGAAAACTCAGTTATTTAAACTGACTTAAAAGTTGTGTCCTTTCATTGTATATATAAAGAAAAACTACTGTAATTAGAAAAACTTTACTTAGAGCTTCTTCTAACTGAAAATTAAGTAGACAAACACTGTATTAAGGGCTGCAAAGCAAGACCCTCAAAAGATCTTTGTATTTAATGCCCACCCTAACATAAGAACACATTTGTTTAAATGTTTTAAATAACATTTCATTTTTGTATAAACTTTCATAGCAAAGAATCTCAAAGGATTTTATGAACACAATGATTAAACAGAAATCATGCATGGATGTTGTGTCCTTCACTTTTAAGTTGCTACCATTTCCCTCATTGTTCAGCGCAAATCTAACTGTAAAATATCTTCTTACAGCAAAAAGACATCTGGTGGTCACTAAGAACAGGAAGGAGGTGGCACACCCAAAGAGAACTATCATGGAGTCTAAGCACAGCTTAGGTTCCAATATCTGAACCACATCCATGGCAAACAAATATAAATAAAATCACCCTTGGCAATCCCTTTGTTTTTTTATTTGTTTGTTTGTTTGTTTTTTAGACAGAGTCTCACTCTGTTGCCCAGGCTGGAGTGCAGTGGTGCAATCACAGAAATCCCTTTAAATTGCCCAAAACATATGGCATCCTTTTGACTTCATGTAGCACAACCCTGAACACTCTAAATTCTACGTTTAATTCTACGTAAGTCCATACATAAATTTATGGGCATTCAAACCATCGTACCCCTTAAAATAACCCTCAAATCCCTAAAGGAATGGAGCTAAGTAAGTGGAAAGTTCTAAAACCTTCTTATTTGCCTGCTCCATGTACTCCTGTTTTATTATTAAACCTCAAGAGTTTTAGTACATATTACCAGATTGAAATTTGCTTGTTGTTGGAGCAAAGAAGAGAAGCATGTGTTGGGGCAAAGGAGAGATAGAGATATTGGTTCTAACAGTCTCTTTTATTTTATCCACTGCAAGAACTTCTCCTTGAACCTGAAGGTGTTTATTAACTTAGGGACCATAGAGCTGATTACTCATGAACTAGGTAAAAGTTATTAATATGTTAGTTTTAAATAAAAAGGTATGTTGAGCAGATTACAGAAAAATATACAGATATGGAAAGAATATGGTTCTGGTATTCTCAAAAAATTCCACCAAAGGATGACTGGAGTGATGGCCTCAGCAAAGTGATGGACTAGCATAGGTCCTATCACTATCCCATTCGGAATCCCCTGTTGTCATCCTGGTTCTGAATCAGCATCATCAACACTCAAAATTATATGATTTTAATTTGTCAAAATGAATCTAAACCATAGTGTCAGCAACAGAAAGCTCTAATTCGGACTTAAAAAATAAGATCACAAAGTCTTTACTTAGACTGGAATCCCCACTTTGAGCACAAATCCCTTTTCTCCCTTGCCTAGGTGCCTAAAATGTAAAAGAGGCCATTTTATTTCACACTTTCAGTGTATCTCAGTGGAGGAAAAAACTACCGTTTGCAGCACCAGACATAAGTGTGAATAGTTTCAGACAGTCAACAATTAATGGGTAAACAGTACTTGGGATTGGGAGACAGACAAGAAAACTAGAGTGCACATTAAGTATTGATGGTCAGATACAATCCTAACCGGATGCCAGAAAAAAAAAAAATACTAATGCTCTTTTCTTTACTACACAGAATGACTTACTTGGCAAAACTACTTTTTAAAAAAGCAGTTCAATTCACCTATCCAGAATGAACATTTGCTTTCCAATCCTTTCATATGCAGCACAAGAATAGATTTAATAAACAATAAAGGAAATTATATTCAGGAAATTATTTTTATGTCAAACATTTTCTAAAATGCTTAAAATAACAAATGTTATTAATAAACATGACTATTTGTTCCACTTATTTTGAAGAGAATTGATGGCATAACCACCAATTGGAAAACTGATGTCATTCTGTAGCCAGGAGAATTTAAATCTTTCAGCATTTTACATTTTGAGGCCCTCTTTTATATACAAAGACATGAATATTTTAATCGGGCATAATATTTTCCAAATATTGTCACAAATAATGGCATCAGGAAACTTCTGAGGAAGGATGTCTAATAATCAGAGTTTACTCAAAAAACCTCCTGGTTTCCACTAATAAACTATAATACATCCATGACATTTTTTCTTTTTTCAGATATAAGCCCTGGAGGAGAACCTATTTACTACCCAATATTGCCCTAAATGTGCCCCTCCCTAGCCCTGAGCCCTTTGATTTTTAGAGTTTTAAAACTATTCTATATAAACAACTTGACAACATATAGCTATGAAGTGTGGCTTTTCTTGCTGTAAATACTCAAACTTAACAATTTTCGGGGATGAAGCACTGACAACTCTACTTTCATCCATGACCTGTAAATCTGTGTTACTGTGTTTAACTGTCACCACCTTTCAAATATATTTCATAACAAGAGGAAAGGGAAAGCTAATTTCTTCCATTATGGGCTGAGGGGCAAAATCACAATCTGATTTATTATTGTGATACTATGTAATTGGTGATCCAATTGGCCCTCATTATTTTCTTCTAGTCAACGAAAGGTAGGAGTCTGAAGGTAGGAGTCTGAAGATTTTGGGCAATTTTTTCTCTTTCACAAGTTCATAGATGATTAAAGTGATACTTGGGACAAAAACAAAATGAGCAAATGAAATAGTCATTGAGAAAAACAACTGGAATCCCCATAGCCACCTCATTAGCTTATTAGGAGGATTAAAGGAGCTATTTTGAAAATGGCTGCTAACCTATAAAGCAGTACAGAACATGGAATGTAAGCTCTACAAGGGCCGAGACAGTCATCTGTTTTGTTAACTGATTATGCCAATGGCCTAGAACAGAGCCTGATACATGGGAGACACTCAGTAAGCATGTGCTGAATGAATGAAATATATGGTATATTTAATAGTAGGTAACAAAAATAACGAAAAATAATGAAACCAAAATGCATGCAGAAGCATAAATCCCGCAGTTAAACGGTGCTATATTTCACCAATGAACTTAAAAATAACTCTGGGGCTTTCTTATTCAAATTTAGATGTGGTGCACTCAACAAATTAAGGCTGGGAAAAAAGTGGGTAGTCAACATGCAGAAATTACTAAAATCAGATTTTGTGGTCCACTCCCAAGTTAGTGTCTAAAGGATCAGAACTGGTTGTTCGATAACATTTCAGAAAAATATGGTATTATCTTCCCGAAAACAAAGCTTCTCCAACTCTTATGCTGTCCCCAGAACACCAAATCACTATTTCATCCTCACCTAATTTCCACCTGATAGAAAAAATTGTTGGCAGTCCATTATAACTTCATAATTGTACACTGCATAAAATAATTCCCACATTTGGTAAGGCAAGAATCTGTAATTTAAATAAAACCGGGGCAATGTTCAGAAAACTACATTCTTTATCCAATTATAAAAATAAATCAATATAAATTCTGGTTTTTAAGCAGCATATTTGTGGGGTCAAATTCATGAGATTTTAGTTTTCTTCTTTAGATATTTTTCTAGTTTCAGAAACTAATGTTTTCTTTACAAGAATAATTTGTTAGAAAACAAAGGTTGTTTGTTCAAATGAAAATTAATCTAGAACATCATATCTTCAATGAGTATTGAATAAAATATTTGGAAAAATACATGCTTAAACTGTATTAGAATACTTCAAAAGGGAATATAAATTCTTACAACCCTCGTAATTATTCCAAAAACAATGTTTGCAATTGGACACTTTAGTTAAGTGTACAAGAATGAATATGTTCTAGAAAATAAAAAGAATGTACTTAGGAAAACTTTTAACCTTTAGTTGCAATATTTTGAAATAAATAAATATAGTAAATTATTTTTGAGGGTTATTGAAATAACTGCTCTTGATTTGCATTTATTTTATTTAAATGTAATCTGTGAAATCTGCAAAGGTTAAAATTAAATATCTTTTCATGGCGGAGACAATTACGATTAGAAAAAGCTTAGGAATCCTTGAAAAATAACTTCTATCAACACAATGCCAAGCCACCAAAAGTTATGCAAATCAACAAATTTTCTGGAAAATGTTATTTTTATGAAATATAATTTATTAACTCTCTTCCAAGTGAACCTGCTTTATGCCTAATTTTTCTAACACTTCAAAAAGAACAGAGAGGCCCAAATTTCCATAAACTTTGCCTTAACTGTTTGTTCCTCTTTCAGGGTGCAAAAAAGGCTCCCTAGCATTTAGGTTTTACACTAGGTGAATGAGACCGGTGTTCATATAGTTATATTTGTTCCATTCTGTTAGTAACCATTTCAAAGTGAAAGACCAAGACAGGTTCTAAACATGTTAAATTCTATAAAGCCATTAGCAATAAATTTGATCCGGCAGTTTGCTGGGACAATGGAAACTGCTGAAAAAGCGTCTATTAGTCATTCTGGACAAACCCATCGGGATTAAAAGAATGAGTTAAGATCGTTTAAGGACGCAGCCAAAAAAAAAAAAATCCAATTGGGTCTCAGTTTCTGTGTCTCTAAGAGGCTCTTCCCTTTTATCACTGACAATTTCAGGGAGCCCTACATAACATTTGCTAATATTTGAGTAAATTGTCGTCATCCTTCTTCCCAGTCCCACTAGTTAGGTTTTATACGGTGATTAAAATAAACCCAAACTGCCCTTCTTTCGGTAAATTCTTATTTATTGGTGAACTTCCTACTCCAGTTGCCAATTCAGCTGTTTTTCAGCTCAGCACAAATAAAAAGTCGGCCTTCATTTCTTTGCGCCTAAAGTGATCCAAAATTTAAGAGTGGAGAAAGCCAGAACTTTGCGCAACTCTCCTTCCAAAGATCTTTGCGCGCGTTCCTGAGATACCCCGACCATCCTAACAGTTTGAGTGGCAAAATCTCCCCAAGTTGGGCCGCGCAAATCTCTCCTTGTCAAGAACTTTTCTGAAAGCTGGTGTCGTGCAGCCCGGGAGACAGGAGCGGGCAGGTTAGAAACTTTGAACTTGGTGAAACCTCTTGAGACTGATCCAGGCAGGCCGTAGAACCCTCAGAGTTTCCCATTTAAGGCCAAAAAGTTAAGCAGCCCTACCACCTGTTGAAAGAAGGGAACAGCAAAGAAGCTGGTGGAATGGGATGGGATGGGGCAAAAAAGAATCACAGAAAGTGGTGTGCCTCCGCCTGGGCCCCCTACTCCCGAAGTGGCATCTCCACTAAAGCTCGAGATGCTCCAGGAAGTTCCCAAACCGGCTCTCCCTGGGCGCAGTGCGCACCGCCGGCGCTCCCAGATCCCGGGACCACCCGGCCTGGGGGCGCGGGCGCGGCTGGGGAGGGAGGGGAGAGCTGGCTCACCTGGCGCTGAAGGCTGGAAGGTACAGTCTCGGTCCCCCGGAGCCCGGCCCGGCAGCCTCGCACTGTCCGCAGAGGGACTGAACACTTGAAAAGCCCACCGCGTTCCGTAGGGCGCCCCGGCGGGGCTAACTTGTTCGGCTGCGGGGCACAGCTTTAGGGGAACTGGGCTAGCGGGCAGGGGCCGGAGCTGCGCGCCCGCGGTGGCCAGGGCGGTCGCCGGGTCGTGGGGCGCGGGCGGCTGCAGCCTGGGCGTTGGGGCGCCCCCGACCCGCAGCAAATTCTCGATTAGGAAACTCTTGCCCAGGTTGCCAAAGCCGGGCGCAGCGGGGAGGTTGAGGAGCGCGGAGGAAGCCACAACGTCCCAGTACGCACCGGCGTGGGCTGCCACCGCGCTGGGGAGCATAGTGCGGCGCCAACCGATCTGCTGCGCGTCCGCCTTGCGCCCGCCTGTCGCCCGGGCGCTCCGCACCGCGCCCAGAGCCGCAGCTTCTCGCCGCCGCCTCCCGCAGGGCTGGAGCGCGCGGAGCCGGGCGGGGAGGAGAGGCCACCCGGGACGGCGGCGGACTTGGAACGATATTATTTATTTGCGTTGGGCGTTTTTTTAAGGGATAGGAGGAGTGAGTGTGGGAGGGGGAAGCTGTGAGTTTCTCTGGCCGACAGCGTAGGCTCTGGGAGCGCCGGGGGGAGTCTTTCCCCCTCTCTATGCAGATCTGGACGGGTTTTTTTTTTTTTTTTTTTTCTGGACGGACGGAAGGTGTGTCCAGCCCATCCATTCATGTCACCAGCCCCACAAAGTGACAGACGCGGCCAACAATAAGGGTAGTGCTGTGGCAAGGGGAGGAGACTCGTAGTGGGAGGAGGTGGGCGTGGAGGCGACGTGAATCGGGCGCGCTCGCCACCTCCCCGCTGCCGTGCAGAGCCGTGGCACTCTCGCTAGAGCCCAGGCAGTCCCCCAGGCGCGGGGTCGGGTGGACGCTGGCCTGGAGCGCCCGGAGGGCGGGGTGGGGGTGGGGGGGACGCGCTGGCGTCTGGGGTGTCTCCGCGTACTACTGTTGGGCGAACCCTGGCTCTCCGGTGTTGGTTGTCACTTGAGCAACTGATGGGCTTCCAGGGGAAGTAAACGGAGTCGCTAGTGGCTGGAGGGGCTGTTATCAGGGTCAGTGGAAGGTATCACCGAGACTGTTGTAGCTGTGCCGCCCTTGAAAAGTTACCTCTGAAAGAGTGGGTTGTTTGCGTATTAAATGAGGCCCTTATGTTATAAGGGAGAAGGAGATGTGTTTTTCTCGGAGACCTTTTAAGAAATTTCTGTTTCCAGTGACTCATTTCCGGTCACCTTTTAATAAGATTTGTTTTTAAGGATTGTGGGGAGAGCTGCTTACAGCTCCTTCACTC
This sequence comes from Pan troglodytes, assembly GCF_028858775.2. Taxonomy (NCBI): domain Eukaryota; kingdom Metazoa; phylum Chordata; class Mammalia; order Primates; family Hominidae; genus Pan; species Pan troglodytes. Next base: position 50,815,857 of record NC_072408.2, on the reverse strand, counting down.
TAGAAGAGAGGATCTAATACATTTTGATCTAGAGAAGAAGCTCATACTCGGAGTTGGTTAAATGCCAAATGACAGATGGTTGCGTCCAAAACCTAGAGGGAAAAAACCACCAGCAGGTCCTCCTAGATATTGGTAGTTGTGTACGTCTCTGCAGGGAGACGGGGATGAAAACACTGCGTTACTTAGGATTACAGCTGGTCTTTTTTTTTCTTCTGAAAATTTAAGTATTTTAAAATTTATTAACAGTTTGCTAAGTGGGAACTGGACAGATGAAAAGCATGGTTGTGTGTGTGTGTGTGTGTGTAAATAAAGCTTGCTTTTTAACCACAAGATGACTTTGGGAAGGCTGCTCCTTTAGGAAACTCTGTAACAGTGGAGTGTTAAAACTGTGAACTCTCTGCCAATTAACACTTACCATTGCTACTCTCCTGTCCAAATTTAGATGAATTTATTCAGAATGAGATTTTTTAAGGATGTCTGTGAAGTTTGGAGCCACATTATATTTTTCCTCTTTATCCTAAGAATAATTTGGTTTCTGGCCTCAGTTTAGTTAAAAGCTAGCTAGAGTTGCCAGGTTAGTGAGATAAATATTCTTCTTAAGTTCACTTTATGGTGAATTTAAATGTCCAGCTTCATCAAAGATGAGCGTAGGTAACTAAATTAATAAAGTTTGGGTTTTTTTTCTAAGCTGGTGGACAATTTTATGACCTGCCGCTAAATGGGAGGAAAGTTATTTGCAAGACTGATTTATACTACCGATGTTCGTTCACTTGTTGATTTAGTCAGCAGACCTTTACTGAGCATTTCATATTTATTGAACACTTGTGGTGGTCTTGCGAATACATAGAAGAAAGATCTGGTCCTTGCCTCGTGGGAATTCACAGCCTACTGGGAGGAGAAAAACAAGGAACATCTGAGGAAGGACTTCTAATTTGGAAGGAAAAACGTGAGAGAAAACTTTCTAAAGACAGTCTGTATTGTCATTCAGTTCGAAGAATTTTTTAATTTCCATCTTGATTTCAGTTTTGACCCAATGATCATTCAGGAGCAGGTTATTTAATTTCCATGTATTTGCATGGTTTTGAAGGTTCCCTTTGGAGTTGATTTTCAGTTTTATACCACTGTGATCTGAGAGAGTGCTTGATATAATTTCAATTTTCTTAAATTTATTGAGGCTATTTTGGAGAAAGTTCTATGCACTGATAAATAGAATGTATATTCTGCGGTTGTTGGGTAGAATGTTCTGTAAATATCTGTTAAGTCCATTTGTTCCAGGTTATAGTTTAAATCCATTGTTTTTTTTTGCTGACTTTCTGTCTTGATGACCTGTCCAGTGCTATTAGTGGAGTATGAAGTCCCTCCACTACTATTGTGTTGCTATCTATCTCATTTCTTAGGTCTATTAGTAATTGTTTTATAAAATTAGGAGCTCCAGTATTAGGTGCCTGTCAAAACCTCTGGGATACAACAAAGGCGTGCTAAGAGGAAAGTTCATAGCCCTGAATACCTACATCAAGAAGTACGAGAGAGCACAAACAGACAATCTAAGGTCACACCTCAAGGAACTAGAGAAACAAGAACAAAACCCAAACCCAGCAGAAGAAAGGAAATAACCAAGATCATCGCAGAACTAAATGAAATTGAAACAAACAAAGAAAATACAAAAGATAAATGAAACAAAAAGCTGGTTCTTTGGAGAGATAAATAAAATTGATAGCCCATTAGCAAGATTAACCAAGAAAAGAAGAGAGAAAATCCAAACAAGCTCAATTAGAAACATAATGGAAGATATTACAACTGACACTACAGAAATACAAAACATCATTTAAGGCTACTATGAATATCTTTATGCACACAAACTAGAAAACCTAGAGGAGATGGATAAATTCCTGGAAAGATACAACCCTCCTAGCGTAAATCAGGAAGAATTAGATATCCTGAACGGACCAATAATAAGCAGTGAGATTGAAATGGCAATTTAAAATTTACTGACAAAAACATTCCAGTACCAGATGGATTCACAGCAGAATTCTACCAGACATCCAAAGAATTGGTACCAATCCTATTGACACTATTCCACAAGATAAAGAGGGAATCCTCCCTAAATCATTCTATGAAGCCAGGATCACCCTAATACCAAAACCAGGGAAGGACATTACCAAAAAAGAAAACTACAGACCATTATCTCTGATGAACATAAATGCAAAAATCCTTAACAAAATACTATCTAACCAAATCCAACAAGACAGCAAAGAAAAAAAAAAAAATCCACCATGATCAAGTGGGTTTCATATCAGGGATGCAGGGATGGCTTAACATGCAAGTCAGTAAATGTGATACACCACATAAACAGAATTAAAAACAAAAATTGCATGATCACCTCAATAGACACAGAAAAAGCATTCAGCAAAATCCAGCATTCCTTTATGATTAAAATTCTCAGCAAAAGCGGCATACAAGGGACATATCTCAACGTAATAAAAGCCATCCATCTCTGACAAACCCACAGCCAACATAATACTGAATGGGGAAAAGTTGAAAGCATTCCTTCTGAGAACTGGAACAACATAAGGATGCCCATTCTCACCATTTCTCTTCAACGTAGTACTGGGAGTCCTAGCCAGAGCAATCAGACAAAAGAAAGAAATAAATGGCATCCAAATCAGCAAAGAGGAAGTCAAACTGCCGCTGTTGGCTGATGATAGGATTGTTTCCCTAAAAATCCCTAAAGACTCCTCCAGAAAGCTCCTAGAACTGATAAAAGAATTCAGCAAAGATTCCAGATACAAAATTAATGTACACAAATTAGTAGCTCTTCTATACATCAACAGCGACCAAGATGAGAATCAAATCAAGAACTCAACCTCTTCTACAATAGCTGCAATAAAATAAAATAAAATAAAATATTTAGGAATGTACCTAACCAGTGAGGTGAGAGACCTCTACAAAGAAAACTGCAAAACGCTGCTGGAAAAAATCATAGACAACACAAACAAATGGAAACACATCTCATGCTCATGGATGAGTAGAATCAGTATTGTGAAAATGACTATACTGCCAAAAGCAATCTACAAATTAAACACAATTCTTACCAAAATACCACCATTATTCTTCCCAAAATTAGAAAAAACAATCCTAAAATTCGTATGGAACTAAAAAAGAGCCCACATAGCCAAAGCAAGACTATGCAAAATGAACAAATTTGGAGGCATCACATTACCTGACTTCGAACTATGTAAGGCCACAGTCACCAAAACAGCATGTTACTGGTATAAAAATAGGCACATAGACCAGTGGAACAGAATAGAGAACCCAAAAATAAACCCCAATACTTACAGCCAATTGCTCTTTGACAAAGCAAACAAAAACATAAAGTGGGGATAGGACACCCTATTCAACAAATGGTGCTGGGATAATTGGCTAGCCACCTGTAGGAGAATGAAACTGGATCCTCACCTCTCACCTTATATAAAAATCACCTCAACTGGATCAAGGACTTAAATCTAAGACCTGAAACGATAAAAATTCTAAAAGATAACATTGGAAAAACCCTTCTAGACATTGGCTTAGGCAAGGATTTTATGACCAAGAAGCCAAAAGCAAATGCAACAAAAACAGATAAATAGCTGGGACTAAAGAGCTGGGACTGCTGAGCTTTTGCACAGCAAAGGCACAGTCAGCAGAGTAAACAGACAACCCACAGATTGGGAGAAAATCTTTACAAACTATACATCTGGCAAAGGACTAATATCCAGAATATACAACGAGCTCAAACAAATTAGCAAGAAAAAAACAATCTCATCAAAAAGTGGGCTAAGGACGTAAATAGAAAATTCTCAAAAGAAGATATACAGATGCCCAACAAACATATGAAAAAGTGCTCAACATCACTAATGATCAGGGAAATACAAATCAAAACCACAATGCGATACCACCTTACTCCTGCAAAACTGGCCATAATCAAAAAAAAAAAAAAATAGATGTTGGCATGGATGTGGTGAACAGGGAACACTTCTACACTATGTACTGAACGTAAACTAGTACAGCCACTATGGAAAACAGTGTGGACATTCCTTAAAGAACTGAAAGTAGAACTACCATTTGATCCAGCAGTCTCACTACTGGGTATCTACCCAGAGGAAAACCAGTCATTATACGAACACGCATGTTTATAGCAGCACAATTCACGATTGCAAAAATGTGGAACCAACCTAAATACCCACCAATCAATGAATGGATAAAGAAACTGTGGTATATACGTATACATACACACACACACACACACACACACGTTCCATATATATATTCCAACATATATATATATATATATATATATATGTATGATGGAATACTACTGAGCCATAAAAAGGAATGAATTAGTGTCATTTGCAGCAACCTGGATGAGATTGGAGACTGTTCTAAGTGAAGTAACTCAGGAATGGAAAACCAAACATCGTATGTTCTCACTCATATATGGGAGCTAACCTATGAGGATGCAAAGGCATACGAATGACACAGTGGACTTTGGGGACTCAGGGGGAAAGTCTGAGTAGGGAGTGAGGGATAAAAGACTACAAATTGGGTGCCATGTATACTGTTCAGGTGATGGGTGCACCAAATTCTCACAAATCACCACTAAAGAACTTACTCAGGTAACCAAACACCACCTGTTCCCCAATAACCTATGGATATAAAAAAAATAAAAGTAAAGGCAGTCTCACTGAACTGAGTTTTCTTGTTGTTGTTGAGTTGTTTTTTTTTTTTTAAAGACCGAATCTGACTTTGTCACCCAGACTGGAGTGCAGACACAATTCTTGAACTTCTGGAATTCCTGGCCTCGGTCAAGTAATCCTCCCACCTGAGTCTCCCCAAGTGCTGGGATTACAGGCATGAGCTGCTGCACTGGGCCCTGAACTGAATATTAAAGGTGAATAGTGGTTGGGGATAAGATGTGAAGTAGTAAAATTTGAGATTGAGCAGGGAAAAGAGTGACTACATGATTATTGTCATCACCATATCATAGTCACCATGCAGCCAGGCACAGTACAGGCATACCTCAGAGATATTGTGGATTCAGTTCTAGACCACCACCATAAAGTGAATATCAAAAACAAGCAGGTCACACAATATTTTTTGTTTTCCAGAGCATGTAAAAGTTATGTTTACACTCTGCTGTAGTCTGTTAAGTGTGCAATATCATTATGTCTTTTAAAAAGTATATACCTTAATTTAAAAATACTTTATTGTTAAAAAGTGCTAACGTTCATTTGATCTTTCAGCGAGTTATAATATTTTTGCTGGTGGAAGGTCTTGCCTTGACATTGATTGTTGCTGACTGACCAGGGTGGTAATTGCTAAGGATTGAGGTAGCTGTGGCAATTTCTTAACATAAAACAGCAATGAAATTTGCCATACCAATGGACTCTTTCTTTCAGGAAAGATTTGTCTATAGCATGAAATGCTAGTTGATAGCATAGCATTTTACCCATTGTAGAACTTATTTCAAAATTGGAGTCAATCCTTTTAAACCTTGCCACTACTTTACCAAATGAGTTTATGCAATGTTCTAAATCCTTTGTGGCCGTTTCAACAATGCTCACAGTATCTTCACCAACAGTAGATTCCATCTCAAGAACCCACTTTCTTTGCGTATCACTGAGAAGCAACTCCCCATCTGTTCAAGTTTGATCATGAGATTGGGACAATTCAGTCACATCTTCGGGTTCCATTTTTAAATTCTAGTTCTCTTGCTACTTGTAGCACATCTGCAGTTACTTCCTCCACTAATGTGTTGAACCCCTTAAAGTAATGCATGAAGGTTGGAATTAACTTATGCTAAACTTCTCTTAATATTATTTTGACCTCTTCCCATGAATCATGAATGTTCTTAATGGAATCTATAATGGTGAATCCTTTCCAGAATGTTTTCAATTTACTTTGCCCTGATCCATCAGAGAAATCATCTTTGTGGCAGCTATAGCCTTACAAATTGTTTTAAAGAATAAGACTTAAAAGTTGAAATGACTCCTTGATCCATGGGCTGCAGAAGGGATATTGTATTAGCAAAGTGGAAACAACATTAATCTCCTTATATAGTTCCATGAGAGCTCTTTGATGAGGAGGTGCATTGTCAATCAGCAGTAATATTTTGAAAGAAATCTTAAGGGCCCTAGGATTTTTCATAAGAGTAAATGACCATTGGCTTCAACTTAAAGTCACCGGCTGCATTACCCCCTAACAAGAGAGTCAGCCTGTCTTTTGAAGCTTTGAAGCCAGGCACTGACTTCTCCTCTCTGGCTATGAAAGTCCTACATGGCATCTTCTTCTAACAGAAGACTGTTTCATTTACATTGAAAACCTGTTGTTTAGTGTAGCCACCTCCATTGATGATCTTAGCTAGATCTTCTGGAACACATGCTTCAGCTTCTTCATCAGCACTTGGCACTTCACTTTTACACTTTTGTGTTATGGAGATGGCTTCTTTCCTTAAACCTCATGAATCAATTTCTGTTAGTTTCAGATTTTATTCTGTAGCTTCCTCACCTCCCACAACCTTCATAGAATTGAAGAAAGTTGGGGCCTTTCTCTGGTTAAAGCTTTGGCTTAAAGAAATATTGTAGCTGGTTCGGTCTTCTATCCAGACCACTTAAACTTTCTCTATATCAGCAATAAGGCTGTTTTATTTCCTTATCATGTGTGGGTTCCCTAGAGTAGCACTTGCATTCATAACTTGGCTGTTTGGTGCAAGAGGCCTAGCTTTTGGCCTGTCTTGACTTTTGACATGCCTTCCTCACTAAGCTTAATCATTTTTAGCTTTTGATTTAAAGTGAGAGTTGTGTGACTTTTCCTTTCACCTGAACACCTACAAACTAGGCTTATTAATTGGCTGAATCTTGTTGTGTCTCAGGGAATAGGAAAGCTTGAGGAGAGGCAGAGAGGTGGGAAAACAGCCAACAGCCAGTTGGTGGAGTGGTCAGAACACATACAACATTTATCGATTAAGTTTACTGTCTTACATGGGCACAGTTCTTGGTGCCCCCAAACAATTACACTAATAATGTCAAAGATCACAGATCACCATAACAGATATAATAATAATGAAAACTTTCAAAATATTGCAAGAATTACCAAAATGTGACACAGAGACACAAAGTGAACACATGCTGTTGGAAAAATTGTACTGATAGCCTTGCTCAGTGATAGCCATGCAGAGTTGACACAAACCTTCAATTTGTAAAATATGCAATTTCTGTGAAGCACAATGAAGCAAAGTGGAATAAAACAATAAAACAAGGTTTGCCTATACTAAACACTTTATACATATTAACTCATTTATCTTCACAATAATACTATAAGGTTGGTACTACTATTATCCCAGTTTTACTGATGGGCACATAGAATTTAAGTAACTTTCCTAAGGCAGCACAACTATCAGAGTGATGAGGCTGAGATGCAATGATCCAAGCTGGATGATCCCAAAGCTTTGCTGTTAACCTTTAAGTTCAACTAGTTGCCCTTCATGAACCTGATATTCCATGCAATATCATGTCACCTGGCTATCCTTAGATGAAAATGAGGCTGAAAAACAAGTATTCCATTTTTCTTTAGTGCATGGTAGCAAGGAATATTTGAGTCAAGAATTACTGTTGGGTCAGCAAACTTGCCACAGCCGGAGAGGAGGAAATTGGAAACATCTAGAGGCGAAATGATGTGAAATTTAATGAAATGGGTCAGGCGAGGTGGCTTACACCTGTAATTCTAGCACTTTGGGAGGCCGAGGTCGGAGGATCACTTTAGCCCAGGAGGTCAAGGATGCAGTGAGCTGTTATTGTGCCACTGCACTCCAGCCTGGGTGACAGAGTGAAACTTTGTCTCAAAAAAAAAAAAAAAAAAAAAAAAAAAAAGAAATGAATGGCAAAAAGATTTAAATGAAGAAAGAAAATGTTGCCAGGGTTGAATCTGTAGGACTGGATGATTTTATAGGGCAGTTCTTAACTGGAGATAACTGGAGACAGTCTCCCCCTCCCCAGGGGACATTTGGCAATGTCTGGATATTTTTTGAGATTGTCATAAACATGGGAAGGGGTTCCCTACTGGTATCTAGCAGCTGAAGGCCAAGGATGCTGCTAAACATCCTACAATGTGCAGAACCTCTCCCACAACAAATAATTATCTGGCCCAAAATGTCAGTAGTGCTGAGGCTGAGACCCTTAGTTATAGAGGATAAGGGAAGAATGTAGGATCACTTCATTTTCTGGTTTGGTGACCGGGGAAGATGCCCACTTACCAAAATGGAGACTTAAAGGAAGAACAGCAGGTTTTACATCGGGGTCTGAACAAAAAGATGGAGATAGATCTGCTGGTTATTTATGGAATGTTCCAGGGAGAATATTTAGTGAGAAGAGAAATGACTTAAGAACAAAGTGCAGGGGGATGCCAACATTTAAGGAAATGAATAAAAGAAAGAGGACCTGTGCGTGACTGAAAATAAGCAGCCAGGATTTGAAGACAAACCAAGAGAGAATGGTGCCATGGAAGACACAGGAGAGAGTGTCAGAAAGAAGGATGGCAGACTTTGGTAAAGAACTGCTGTATTCTCACCAGTTTATTTTTCCAACTGGAAGACAGCTACAATGTATGTTCCAGCCTTTCTTGTAGGCTGTGTTATGGCCAATGGAATAAAGGTAGAAGGATAAATTTCTCGCTGGCCCTGTCCCCTTCTAACAACTCAAACAATCTTCCACACTCTTGACTCCTCAGCTGCCAGATGCAGAGCTCCAGTGGAGGGCCTTAAGTCCATAGGAGATGGTGGAGCCACAAGATGAAAGGAGCCTAAGGCCCCGGGTCACAAGGAAGGACAACAAGCAAATACATGAGGAGATCATGACCTAAATGAAAACTAAACTTTTATTGGGTAATCCCATTAAGATTTAGGAGTTGGTTTCTACAGCTTATCCTCACCGACCTTAATATACTAACTCTAAAAATGCCTCAGACCAAAAAAAAAGTAACTTGGTCATGAGTGACTTGGGCAAGAGCCTCTTTTCATGGGAGCAAGGGAGCCAGAAACTAGTTTATGGACTGCTGAATGCCAATAGAAGGTAAAAGGTGGAGAGGGTGAGGTTGAAGAAACACAAAGGGAAAGCTAAAGGAAATCATGTGGTTAAAAGAAAGAGTCAAGGATATTTATATGATGAGAGAAAAGGGGCACTGCAGAGGAGAGGCTGAAGGTCAAGGATAGATGGGGGTGTTTGAGGAAGCAAAGTTCTTGAGGAGGAAGGAAGAAGTAGGATCCATAGTCCAAGTGGGGCAATTAAAATTGAACAAAGAAGGGGCAAAGTTTTTCCTCACATGAGAGAAAAGAGATAAAAATATATGGATTCAGAGAGACTTTGTGGGGAGGGGGAAGAAAAACATTAGAATTCTTGCCTCATGATTTCTGGGGTTTTTTTGGTGAAGAAGCCGTGAGAATAGAGGAAAGAAAATGGGCTCTGTGTTAAGAGATCTGGGTTTGAAATTCATCTGTACAACTGATTAGCTATGTGTGGTAGATCAATTTCATTTATAGTCCAAATTTATGAGTTCCCTCCCCGCTACAATTTTGTAGTTCACTCTCATTCTGACTCTGGGCTCAATCATGGGACTTCCTTCAGCCCATAGGATAGCAAGCAGAGGCTTGAAGGACATTTGGGTGTTTCTACTTCCTTTCATGGACTCTTGTAGTTTCTGTGAAAATAGACCTGGTGTAGCCCATGGAAGGAGATAAGAGACCACATAGAATAAAGCAGGATTGTCCCAAGATCCCAGCTGACCTGCCAGCTGACAGCAGATGCATGACTGAGTCCAGTCCAGAGCAGCAGAACCAGCCAATGGACCCAGAACTCATAAGAAATTATTCTAGTTAATTATTTTAAGCCAATAAACTGGGGTGGTTTGTTATACAAGTATACTGGACACTCATGGGACAGTTGTTTAACCTCTCTTAGAATCCATTTTCTCTCAGGTGAAATGGGATATTTATCCCTAACTCATAGCGCTATTTTGATGTGTAAACACGATAATGCATTCAAAACATCTTTCTCAGTGTCTGACACTTAAAAGCAAATCAGAGTCATTGTTAACAGAAAGTTAAAAATGAGGTCATCAGCTGAGATTGAGGGCAAGAGACTAGAGTAAGTTGTAGTGAGGAGCGGAACTAGGGGAAGGTCTGAAATAGCCATCTGAGAAGTAAGAGAATGTAGTATGTATTATTCTGTTTTCACACGGCTATAAAGAACTGCCCAATGCTGGATAATTTATAAAGAAAAGGGGTTTAATTGGTTCATAGTTCCGCAGGGTTGGGAAGGCTTACAACGGGAAACTTTGTAACTTACAGAAAACTTACAACAATCATGGCAGGAGGGGAAGAGGCACATCTTTTTTTTTTTTTTTTCTATTTTGAAAAAGCTATTTACTTTTTTCCAAATATTATTCTAAACAGGTGTTTTACAGATAAGAGTCAATATGAAGTCAAACATTCTATAGAAGAAAATCATTTTTACAGAAATTAAGAATAATTTTAACAGAAGAAAAACCTCCCATCTGTCTAGATGTGGCTGTGTTCCATGGGAAAATTTCAGCATCCAAAGTGCAAAGAAAAAAATGACTGTGGCTTTTCTTACCACAGAAAATATTGACCATCTTCCCTTATAGCCTATTCTTTATTGTTAGTTGGGATGCCAAAGGACGACATATTGACCTTTAGAAGTTGGGCTCCACTGGACAAGTTTGGGAGTATGGGGGTCAAGCATCAGAATGAATTCAATTTTAAAAGAAAAATTGACTTTGACCCCAAATTAACCCAAGGTTCAGCCAATGGCACATCAGAGATAAATACGAGTTGTACTTTCACATTTACAAGGTTGTGCCACTCAACACTATTAAAGACCTAATCATCCAAATCAAAGCTACGCATACTCCCATCACTAGTTCTGTCCTCAATGCATCCCATTTTTATGAAAGCTCCATATTATAGCTCAGTTCATAATGGGGAATGAGCACTTCCAGTTCTTAGAAGGAGGCATCCTAAATCTTCTGGTGTAATCGTTTCTTCGCCCCACCCTCCCACTTCCCACCCTGAGACAAGCCAATCTTATCAGATAGGTAGGGTTTCTGTCATTGTCTCATGGAAATCAGTTTGAATGAAACTAGAGAAAGATCGTTCATTCCATGAGCAGCATTTGGCTTTAAGCCAAAGGGATAATAACCCCCTTCCCCCAAAAGAATCACAATCAATTCCATACTAACCCTTCTACTCCTGGAAAGATGTCTCATCTAAAAGCTCCCAACAGTGACCAGAACAAGGTACTGATATTATGTGACTCGAGGAGAAGGAAGGGGAGATATATAAAATTTTAGTAAAACCCTCATGCAAAATTAAACGAGTAAAAGCCTGGAGAATGCTAAAAATAGTAATGAGGAGGCTGTAGAGCAGAGAGTACAGGTGTGTCCTTTCTTATAGTCAATCAATGCTGGGAGTAATAGGCAGATGTGACTTCACTTGAGCATTGAAGAAGCAAAAAGGTTGCCTTGCCGTCCTAGGTTAGTGGCAGACTTGCTTTTGCTCCCAAATCTGGGAGCGTTCTTTGTGAGGGTGGAACAGACTCTCTGTGACAGGGAACTAGATGAAGGAGTCTTGAGAAGCCAATGTTCAGGAGTGTTCACAGGTCCCAGTAAACTCACTTTAATATCTGGTGTTGAAAAGGCATTTGAGTTTTCAGTGACATGTAGGGGGTCAGTGTTCTCTGCTCCACTATTGTGAACTGACTCCAGTACTCCAGGGGCAAGGAAAGCAGGTGCTCGACCACCTTGGGTTGACACTTGATGTCCTGTAACATTGTCACTGGGTCTGGATTGGGCACAGCATGGGCCACTATTGTAGAGCCAAAGACTTCAGCCAGATTGGCAACATTCATTTTAGTATATGGACTCTGAGCCACTCTCTGCAAGTGAATCATGAGGAAAGCCAATGTGTCCCTGTTGGCCTGGGGCAGTTCACCAACAGCCTGGTACATGGCAGATATGCTGTTGTCTTCATCTGTGATTGCTGCTGCTTCCATAAAGGCTTTGTTTAGGCGAAAGGTCAGAAGAGGTTCTTTGAAGTTTCGAAGAAAGTCTTTTAGAAAGCTACAGATAGCATGGATATCATCCACTTTGCTGACGAGGGGTACAGTTTTCACTCTGAGGAATTTCTCTTTCAGCTTTTACTGTGCCGTCACAGCCCGAGATCCTATACAGGCCTGTCTCAGTAAGACCTCTCTGCTCAATCTCATTTACACAATGCACAACAATGGGGGGGATCATTGGAAAAGTCTGGGACACAAAGTCGGCCAGCATTCCCTCTCCAATCTTGACAGGTGTTCCTATCAGGGTAGGAATGCAGGGAAGGGGACAGTGGTCCCGACATTCTGGAGGAGAGATCACACAACAGTCCTGACACTTCAGAGATAGTTTCCCAAATTTTATTTGCTTTCCACATGGAACATAGAATTCAGGTTTAATAACCGTCTTAGAGACAAAGTCATGCAGGCACATCCCTCTGTTACTCTGTGGCGTGCCCACATTGTCTCAGTTCTTGGCTCCAGCTGCCTGCTGTTCAGGGTGGGGTCACTGTTCCAAGGTTGTAAAGTACCTGTTTTCCTTTGGCTCCTGGTCCAATATGGCACAGTCTCAATAGTGGACACAGCTTTGATGGGCCCGCCATCATTGGGAACAGTCACTGTAGTTTTTGCAACTATGGATTCATTCCCCCTGGTCTACTGTGGAGCCAATGGAACGAGTTTTCTTTACAGGTCCAGAGGGACCATCAACAAACTGTCGGCTACTAGAGCACCTCTTTTCTCTCTGCTTCAGCTTGAAAGTCTTCACCAAAGAAGAGTCGCAATCCAGTGGTTCATCAGTCTTGTCAAAGCTGATACCTGATAAAATGGAACCAGATTCATCGCTAATTTATAGTCTTTTGTTCCCAGCATTGCTGCTGGATGGTTGGCCTCTGTTGAGAAAAGCCAAAGCTGATTTTTGCTCCGCGCTTAGTTGAATACTGCCAGATATGTCACACAGGAACATCTCTCGAATCAGCTGAATCTGTTACTCCAGCTTTTCGCAGTTAGCCTCAGCTCTCCGTTTGGATGTCTGCATCCACCTGATTATGTGCATGCTTCAGCTTAACATCCAGAGCACTTCACTCAGTCTCTGCTTTTATCAAAAGATCCTTGTATTTCCCCAGCTCATAGTCAGTCCTCTCCCACTTTTTAAAGAAATCCTCAAAGTCCTTCACCAACTGGATAAATTGGAGTTCGTTTCCTTCACTGATAATCTCCGCCCCGCGCACAAGCTGCTCAAACAGATTCCGCATATTCAGCATAGTAGTATCCATCTTTTTCAGTCAGCCTGGCCTCACCTGGGCAGCCCTTTACTTTGCTCTGCGCCTCAATCAAGGGCAGAGCAGCGGCCGCGGGGCCAGCTCCTGACGCACATCTTAACATGGCGGCAGATGAGAGAGAACAAGCGTGAGAAGGAGGAACTATCAGACACTTATAAAACCATCAAATCTCGTGAAAACTCACTATCAGGAGAACAGCATGGGGAACAGCGCCCCCATGATCCAATCACCTCCCACCAGGTCTCTCCCTCCCCACCTGGGGATTATGGGGATCACAATTCAAGATGAGATTTGTATGGGAACACAAAGCCTAACCATATCAGAGAGGAAGGGCCAGACAACACAGTAGATCTCAGCTGAGGCCTCAGACCATGAATTTTTAGTGGCTTTTTAATAGGCACATACTATTGTGTACTTTTCTCCAAAAGGACCCAAGACTAGAAGGGAGAGTTGGACTGTTTTATAGTGACATTTCCGCAGGCAGGCTCTGGAAAAAGAACCCAGGAACAATGAGCATGAGTAAAGATAAGCATTTTGTAGGGTAGGCTGGAAAGGGAAGATAGGAGGAACCCTGAGAAGTTAGGGGACCAGCGATCTCAGTAGGGTATAAAATTTGTGAATCATAAATACCAAAGTAAGAGCACTGGTGAAAGAAATGATTGTGATCAGTGAGGTGGCTGCAAGTGTTACAATTTCAGAGGCAGAGCAGTTCCAGTTAATGAAACATTCTAAGATAATGGTAATGGGAGTGAGAGGCTAAAGTGGCGACAAGTCCAAGCCAATACATTTGAGAAAGTTAGAGATATCTGAGGTAGAGGCAATAGATGGGATATCCCCATAGACACTGAATTCACCAAGGATGTTATATTAGTCTGTTCTCACACAGCTATAAAGAACTACCTGAGACTGGGTAATTTATGAAAAGAGGTTTAACTGACTCGCAGTTCCACAGGCTGTATAGGAAGCATGACTGCGAGGCCTCAGAAAACGTACAATCACAGCGGAAGGTGAAGGGGGAAACAAGCACCTTCTTCACATGGTAGCAGAAGAGAGAGAGTGCACAAGAGGAGAAGTGCCACACACTTTTAAACCATCAGATCTTGTGAGAACTCACTATCATGAGAACATCATGGGGGAAATCCATCGTATGATCCAATCACCTTCCACCAGTTCCCTCCCCCAACATTGAGAATTACAATTCAACATGAGATTTGTGTGGGGACACAGAGCCAAACCATATGGGATATCAAACCAGCCTCCTACACACAGTAGATATTATGGCTGATGGACAGCTCCAGCACCTCTCAAAATTTTGTTGGTAACTTAATTCTTTTTCCTGTTCCAGTTCAAAAGATTCTGGCAGAGGACTTTGGTGACACGCTTATGCTTAGACCTGGAGAGGCAGAGTATGATGACTAAAAACAAATGACTAAAGTGAGAAAAAAAGCAATTTCCCAAAAGATGAAATGCTGTTCCCGGAAGAATGAAGCGGAGGTTAGTATATTACAAAAGAAAGCAAACAAATTACACCTACATGTCTACCACATTTGCAAGACTGCAATGTTGTTCACACAGAATTTGTTGTTTAACGCTCCTATCTCCTAGAATCCATATTGTGCGGTCTTTAAATATTCCCCAGTAAAAGGAACCAGAAATCTCTGGAGAAACAGCTGAATCCACCTCTGCAGCAGGATGAGCTTGGAGGATCTAGCCGTGTAAGGAAGCAACAAGGCTATCTGGGATCACATCAAAAAGACACAGGAGCCTAATTGAAGGTACTGCCACTAGGAAAAGATGGGGCAGCTTGAATATTGTATTAGTTAGTTTTCACACTACTGATAAAGACATACCCAAGATTGGGCAATTTACCAAAGAAAGAAGTTTCATTGGACTTACAGTTCCACATGGCTGGAGACGCCTCAGAATCATGGCATAAGGCAAAAAGCACATCTTACATCACAGCAGGAAAGAGAGAGAATGAGAGCCAAGCTAAACATGTTTCCCCTTATCAAATCATCAGATCTTGTGAGACTTATTTACTACCACGAGAACAGTATGGGAGAAACCGCCCCCATGATTCAATTATCTCCCACTGGGTCCCTCCCACAACACATGGGAATTATGGGAGTACAATTCAAGATGAGATATGGGGGAGGACACAGAGCCAAACCATATCAAGTATGAAAAGGAATAATGACTGTAGTGGACCAAAATTTCTCAAATAGGTTAAAAATCCATGAGTTTAAAATGATAATTTTTTTAAAAAGTCATTGGCCCCCTTGGAATGCTATGGTACCAATTCACTATTCTGAAAATAACAAATACATGGAAATACATATTTATCCTGTATGTTAGCATAAGCAAATAATTTATAGGGGGTAAGTGCTCCTTTACAGAAGAATTTAAGTGTAGGCCAATAAATGCAGAAGTAATGATAGAATTGGTATATCATCATTACCTGAAAGATAGGCATATTGAGAAGGCAACACCTGAATCTACTGATCAATTTAATATGACAAAATAGACAACCTGATATTGTGTTATATGTTAGCTTATAAAGGCCCCAGTTAGTGACCTCTCTGCATCCCGTCTCTCACACTCCAACTTTGAACTCAGTCATGTGACTTCCTTTGGCCCACAGACAGTAAGCAAGGGCTTGAAAAAGCACTTGTGAGTTTCTTCTGCCTTTGTATTAGTCTGTTCTCATGTTGCTATAAAGAACTGCCCAAGACTGAGTAATTTATAAAGGAAAAAGGTTTAATTGACTCACAGTTCTGCAGGGCGCAGAGGCCTCAGGAAACTTAGAATTATGGCAGAAGGGGAAGCAAACACGTCCTTCTTCACATGGCGGCAGGAAGGGGAAGCACCGAGCAAAGGGGGAAAAGCCCCTTATAAAACCATCAGATCTCATGAGAACTCCCTCACTGTCACAAGAACAGCATGAGGATAACCGCTCCCATGATTCAATTACTTCCCAGTGGGTCCTTCCCACGACATGTGGGGATGATGGGAATTACAATTCAAAATGAGATTTGGGTGCGGACACAGACAAACCATATCATCCCACCCCTATCCCCTCCCAAATTTCATGTTCTCACATTTCAAAACTAATTATACCTTCCCAACAGTTCCCCAAAGTCTTAACTCATTCCAGCATTAATACAGAAGTTCAAGTGCAAAGTCTTATCTGAGACAAGGCAAATCCCTTCTGTCTATAAGCCTGTAAAATTGAAAAGCAAGTTAGTTACTTCCTAGGTACAATGGGGGTACAGGCATTGGGTAAATACACCCATTCCAAATGGGAGAAATTGGCCAAAACAATGGGGCTACAGGCCTCATGCAAGTCCCAAATCCAATAGGGCAGTCATTAACCTTAAAGTTTCAAAATGATCTCCTCTGACTCCATGTCTCACATCTAGGTCACACTGATGTGACAGAAGGGCCCCCATAGCCTTGGGCAACTCTGCCTCTGTGGCTTGGCAGGATACAGCCTCCTCTCAGCTGCTTTCATGGCTGGCGTTGAGTGTCTGTGGCTTTTCCAGGCACACGATGCAAGCTGTCAATGGATTTACCATTCTGGGATCTGGAGGATGGTGGCCCTCTTCTCATAGCTCCACAAGGCAGTGCCCCAGTAGAGACTCTGTGGGGTGGCTCCCGACCCCACATTTCCCATCTGCACCACCCTAGCAGAAGCTGTCCATGAGGGTTCCAGTCCTGCAACAAACTTCTGCGTAGACATCTAGGCATTTCCATACGTCCTCTGAAATCTAGGCAGAGGTTCCCAAACCTCAATTCTTGAACTTCTGTGCTCCCACATGCCCAACACCAAGTGAAAGCCGCCAAGGCTTAGGGCTTGCACCCTCTGAAGCAACATTCTCTGAGCTGTATGTTGGCACCTTTTAGCCACGACTAGAGCTGAAGCAGCTGGGATACAGGGCATCATGTCCTGAGGCTGCACAGAGCAGGAGGTCCCTGGTCCTGGTCCACAAAACCATTTTTCCTTTCTAGGCCTCTGGACCTATGATGGGAGGGGCTGCCGTGAAGGTTTCTGATATGCCGTGGAGACATTTTCCCCATTGTCTTGGTGATTAACATTCAGCTCCTCATTACTTATACAAATTTCTGCAGCTGGCTTGAATTTCTCCCCAGAAAATGAGGTTTTCTTTTCTAGTGCATCATCAGGCGGCAAATTTTTCAAACTTTTATGCTCTGCTTTCTCTTGAAGGTTTTGCCACTTAAAAATTTCTTTCACCAGATACCCTAAATTGTCTCTCTCAAGTTCAAAGTTCTTCAGATATCTAGGGCAGGGGCAAAATGCCACTAGTCTCTTTGCTGAAGCATAGCAAGAGTCACCTTTATTCCATGATATGGTTTGGTTCTGTGTCCCCACCCAAATCTCGTCTTGAACTATACTCCAATAATTCTCATGTGTTGTGGTAGCGACTCGGTGGGACATAATTTGAATCATGGCGGCGGTTTCTCCCATACTGTTCTCGTGGCAGTGAATAAGTCTCATGAGATCTGATGGTTTTATCAGGGATTTCCACTTTTGCATCTCTCTCATTTTCTCTTGCCTCCACCATGTAAGAAGTGCCTTTTGCCTCCTGCCATGATTCTGAGGCCTCCCCAGCCATGTGGAACTGTAAGTCCAATTAAACCTCTTTTTCTTCCTGGTACCGGGTATGTCTTTATAAGCAGCGTGAAAACGGAATAATACACTCCAGTTCCCAAGAAGTTCCTCATCTCCATGTGAGACCACCTCAGCCTGGACTTCATTGTCCATATCACTGTCAGCATTTGGTCAAAGCCATTCAACAAGTCTCTAGGAAGTTCCAAACTTTCCCAC
Source organism: Pan troglodytes (assembly GCF_028858775.2). NCBI lineage: Eukaryota > Metazoa > Chordata > Mammalia > Primates > Hominidae > Pan > Pan troglodytes. The sequence goes on along the minus strand of NC_072408.2, from coordinate 50,797,591 downwards.
ATTTTCCTCTCTTCTTCTGAGCCCTTCAAACTGTTCCAACTTTTGCCTGTTACCAAGTTTTACATTTGCTTCCACATTTTGGGGTATCTTTACAGCAGTGCCCCACTACTCAGTACCAATTTATGGTATTAGTCCATTCTCACACTGCTATAAAGAACTGCCCAAGATTGGGTAATTTATAAAGGAAAGAAGTTTAATTGACACAGTTCTGCAGGACTGGGGAGGCCTCAGGAAATTTAAAATCATGGTGGAAGGGGAAGCAAACACGTACTTCTTCACATGGTGGCAGTAAGGAGAAGTGCCAAGCAAAGGGGAAAAGCCCTTTATAAAACCATTAGATCTTTTGGGAACTCACTATCATGAGAACAGCATGAGGGTAACTGCCCCCATGATTCAACTACCTCCCACCAGGTCCCTCCCATGACACATGTAGATTATGGGAACTACAGTTCAAGATGAAATTTGAGTGGGGACACAGCTAAACAATATCAGCCTTCCTTGAACACCCTGCAATCTCTACAGGAATAAACCTGGGGTCACCCCCCGGAAAGAGGAGAGACCACATGGAATTGAGCTGAATTGATCCAACTGAGACCATTCTAGACTAGCCAGATGCCAACCTCTGAAATGTATTTTGCCAAAAAACGTTGAAATAAATCTTTAATCTGGCTGGACGCAGTGGCTCACCCCTGTAATCCCAGCACTTTGGGAGGCCGAGGGGGGAAATCACTTGAGTCCAGGAGTTCAAGACCAGCCTGGGCAACATGGCAAAACCCCATCTCTACCAAAAAATAAAAAAATTAGCCCAGCATGGTGGTACACACCTGTAGTCCCAGCTATGTGGGAGGCTGAGGTGGGAGGATCGCTTGAGCCCAGGAGGTGGAGGTTGCAGTGAGCCAAGATTGTGCCACTGCACTCCAGCCTGGGTGACGGAATGAGACCCATTCTCAAAAAAATATATATATATATATAAACTTGAATCTGATCAAACCTCTACAGGAAATGCAGGAAATGCAGAAACATATTAAATAACTCTTCAGGCATACAATCTCTAAAATCCAGAATATGAGACATTCTACACAACAAATAACTGACTTCATTGTTAAATAAATGACAAAAAAAGAAGGAACTGTTACAGATTAAAAAGAGATCTAAATCAATTAAATGCAACAGGTAGACTTAGCTTGGCTCATGATTAGAATAAAATAATGACAAAAAAGGCATGAGATAATTGGGGAAATGTGAACATCGATTAAGTATTTGATGATATGGAGAAGTTGTTGCATATTTTATTTTATTTATATAGAGAGATTGGGTCTCACTATATTCGCCAGACTGATCTCAAACTCCTGGCCACAAGTGACCCTCCTTCCTTGGTCTCCCAAAGTGCTGGGATTACAGGCATGAGCCACTGCACCGGGCCGTGGCATATTTTGTGCAATGGTGAACATCTATAGTCCCAGCTACTACAGAGGCTGAGATGGGAGGATCTCTTCACCGCAGAAGTTTAAGGCTGCAGTGCGCTATGATTGAAAGCTGGGTACCTTTGAAGATAATGAAATTCAACAGGTTAAGCCATCTAACAATAGACTTTACTGTAACTGTAGAAGCACTGAGAAAATCCAAGGCAGAACTCATGGAAATCAGTGAAGATAAAACTAAATTCAGAAGGTCTCCATGCAAGCCCCTCCCTGAAGTGACTGATGAATCTAAAACTGATGTAAAAACAGATGTGTTTATATCAACGGCTTCCCAACTGATACAACTTTTGATGACATAAAAGAATGGCTAAAAGAAAAAGGTCAAATACAATATTCAGGTGAGAGGAACATTGCATAAAGCATTTAAGGGATCAGTTTTTGCTATGTTTGGTAGCATTGAATCTGCCAAGAAATTTGTAGAGACCCCTGGCCAGAAATACAAAAACACAGACCTGCTAATACTTTTCAAGGAAGATTACTTTGCCAAAAAAAAAAAAAAAAAAAAAAAAATGAAGAAAGAGAACAAAATGAAGTGGAAGCTAAATTAAGAGCTAACCAAGAGTGGGAAGAAAAACAAAAGTTAGAAGATGCTGAATGAAATATCTAGAAGAAAAGATTGGATGCTCGCTGAAATTTTCAGGTGACTTAGATGATCAAACCTGTAGAGAAGATTTACACATTCTTTTCTGAAATCACGGTGAAAGAAAATGAATAGACCTTGTCAGAGGAGCAGAACAGGGGATGGAATAATTCTAATTAAAGTAAATGTCAAGGAAGTATTGGGTAAAGCCAAAGACACAAGTAACGGTAACCTACAATTAAGAACAAAGAAGTGAATTGGGAAGTACTAGAAGGAGAGGTGGAAAAAGAAGCATTGAAAAAAATCTTAGAAGACCAACACAAGAATCCCTAAACAAATAGAAGTCAAAAGGTTGCAGATTTAAAGGAAGAGGAAAGGGTAATTAAGCTGTCCGGCCTGAGTCTGCTAAAGGAAAAGTATGTTTCAAGGTTAAAAAAAAACTAAATCTGCTAATGATGGTGAACAGGATGAAAATGGTGCTAGTAGACTAGTGAAATGAGCAAGAGAAGAAACAGACAGAAGAACCTGCATCAAAACAACAGAAAATGGTGTCAGTAGCTTAGTAAACCAGTAGTTTGGTAAACACATTTTTTATTCATTTTATTAGGTTTTAAGCTGCTTTTGTTTGGGGGCACTTTTAAAATGAAAAAAAAAAATTAGGTCCACTTCAATGTCCATATGTGAGAAAGGAGAAGTTTTTTTGTTGTTTAACTTGTCTTTTTTTGTTATCCAAATGAGGATTTTTAAAAAATGCATAGTTCTGTTTGTGTTGTTTCAGATTATTCAAGTATCGAAAGGAAGAGTCTTCCCTTAAATTGCCTTTGTAATATGATAATATGTTAGTAAAAGCTAATAAAATGTATTCTTTATTAAAAAACAAAAACAAAATAATCTACAGGGTTTGGCAACTGATAAATGAAACAGAACCAGAGCAATAAGGAATGTATGATTGCTGAAGCTGGATAATGGTATGTTGACTCATTAAACTATTCTCTCGCATTCATATATATTTGTCTAATTTCCAAAATAAAAATAGGCAAAACAAAGTCCTTCATCACCTACAAATTATTTCCCGAAAGTAACTTCCACTAACAGTTTTTTATATTGTTTTCCAGACATCTTCCATGTATATGGTGGCAAGTTCATGTCTATCTATATATGTATATGTATATGCAAGTGCATATAATTTTTTAAGCAATGGGAATCATACTGTATAAGACAAAATGAAATGAAATAAATTAAATCCCCCAGGTATTTGTCTACATAATGGCAAACATCTGAATATTTACATAAATATATGTATGTGTAATGGTTTTGGAGCGGGGGAGATTCAACATCTATAAATCTAGCCTGTCAGATTTGACTGTTTTTTAATGTGATATTAAAAGTATAATAGTTATTTTTACATTAATAAAAATCCTTCTCATAAATCCATACACTTTTTTGAATTAAATAATACATATTTTGGAGTCATGAATAGACAGGTCTTGCATACACTTTCCCTCTTCACCAAATGATTGTTTAATAGAGATTGCGTATAAGAGTCTTATGAAACATTTGCTTAAGGAAGCAAAATTTAAATTTACTAAAAGATCCTCAAAGTCCATATTTTTGACATATGCTGTAAACCCCTATAATCTGATATGTAGCTTTATACCTAGAAATCATTTGATAACTATGTCATTGCATATGATGTGCTGTTGATGTTGAAGTTGATGATGATAAAATGTAGGCCTAAGTAATTTCTGTAATAACCAGAATAATTTCTGTAATAATTCGGCAAAAATCAACTTGATAGCAAATTGTCCAATTGGAAGTAATGTTCAAAATAAGACATTCTAAGCAAACTTCTTTTCTCATCAAGACCAAGCAAGAGCATTTATCTCTTAAAATATCCCAGGCCAAAACTGTCAGATGTCTGTGCTGCCTTGAGCAGTATCAACCCTCTACTCTAGGAAAGTCTTGCAACTTACAATTCAGTGCTCTTTTCAACCAAAAGCACAAGTCATTCTACCAGATTTTTATAGTTAAATATCAACTTTGCTACCAGTATATTTCACATATAAAGCAAACTGATCATTTTTTTAGCTTACATAGGAGAGTAAATGCTTGAGAATTCAGTCTTGAACTGATGTCTCTCTGAATTCTGTCAAAAATATAGGTGAGAAAAAAGTATATTTGATAGTATGTATAAGAGATGTAAAAATCCATTTTTCTATGTTCTATTTCAGTTATCTTTTAGTATTACTGTAGTTCTTTGGAATGGTATGTATCTGTAATGTGGTTAGTATTTTACTTTAAATACTTTAGCCTAAGAAATGGATCTATAAAGACGCATAATTTAGTTTTAGGTTATACATACCTCAGGGCTGGTTAGTTGGTATTTAACCAAAAGCCAATAATCCAGAAGAGGCTACCAAAAGCACTTTGGTTATCTTTAACTTCAGTTAACACCAGAGGGTTTTTAAGTTACCACTACTGACATGATAAATTATTTTTTCCCACTGGATAAATAAGTGGTGTTAGAGATGTGGAGAAAAACATTTTTATTTTTACATGAAAGCTTATACCTTCCCGAATGGAAAAGAAGGCTTAATTCTGAATCAGTCCTGTGTTCAATCACTGACTTAAATAATTTTTGTCTAAACCGAGCTATAATGTTAGCATCTCATATTGGAACATTGTCACATTTCCTCAAGTGAACCTCTTAGACAGGGTAGAAACTTGGAAGGACCAAGAGCTGGAACATCACAGAGTTTATAAAACATTTTATGACTGTTTCTTTGCCTGCTAGCACATAAAATGTTTAAATATATCATAAAATTCAGTTTGACCCTTGTTTTCATGCCTGGTAGTAGAGTTATGGGTATAGCTCTATATCCCCTAATGAGCTTAATTAGGTATTAGAGGCTACTCATGTTTAAGAAAAAGAGCATAGTAATTGAGGATGCCTAAATAGGCTCAGGCCATTTTGCTGAAGTTCCTTGAAGAACCACTTTGGAAGGCTGGGAGCCGTGGTTCACGCCTCTAATCCCAGCACTTTGGGAGGCTGAGGTGGGCAGATCACCTGAGGTCGGGATTTTGAGACCAGCCTGACCAACATGGAGAAACCCCGCCTCTACTAAAAAAAAAAATACAAAAATTAGCCAGGCATGGTGGCGCATGCCTGTAATCCCAGCTACTAGGGAGGCTGAGGCAGGAGAATTGCTTGAACCCGGGAGGCGGAGGTTGCGCCATTGCACTGCAGCCTGGGCAACAAGAGTAAAACTCCATCTAAAAACAAAAACAAAAAAAACCACTTTGGCCTGTGCTGAAATCTGGCCGCCAAAAAAGAACAACCTCAAAAAGTCAAACGACTTAAGGGTCAGATGGGTAAAATCTGTGCGTAGGGTGTAAAATAATAGAGAATGTGAGTTAGCCATTAAAGAGGAGACGATAAGGAGATGAGAGAGCCTGCCAAACAGAGCATTTGCCTAAGTGTATGTCGTCACTAGGGTGGAGAAGTAGGCTGGAACCAGATCATGCTGGGTCTTGTATGCAGCACTCAGGATTTTGGATTTTGTCTTCACAGCAATGAGATATGATCATATTTGCATTTTAAAAGGACCCCTCTTGTGGTGGTGTGGAGACTATGCTAGGATCTGAAGACACTGATTGGACACTGCTAAAGTAATCCAGATGAGAGCTGCTGGTATTTTGGATTGGATTTGTGACACTGATGACAGGAGCAGGAGAATTTGAGAGTTATCTAGGAGGTGGAGTCTATTCTACTGTGAATTTAGAGTCTGAGGAAATCTTGTCTTTCCTGAGGAACTAGCGTGATTAATTTTATCAGGCCATGATGAGAATGACATAGCCCGTCGTGTTTTGGCTGCCAAGAAGTTGAGCTAATTTGAGAGCTCAATCCTAACAATTCTTAGTTTGTATTTCTCTCATTTTCACCCTCTGTCTGTTTGACTTTAGATCTTTTATGTTATTTTGATGGTTCTGTAATCTGTTTAGTAACATGTGTATCCACTTAGTGTGCCTCCTCAAATTTTATAAGTGACAAATCAATACAATGTATACCCCATAAATATATATATCATTAGTATGTATCAACAAAAAATTATATTAAAAATTTAAATAACAACAGGCAGGTTTTTTTTTTTTTAAACAGTCCGTACTTAGAATAGTTCCACTAAGAATTGGACTTCTGCAATGGAGTCTAAAGAAACTCTTCCCTGTTCCTCCATAGTCAGCTAAATTCTTCCCTTTGGCAGGAGACATCTTTGTGCTTGGTGGAGAGCAACAGCCCCTGTAGTATGAACTCAGGCTGGTGAACTCCAGGAGTGAATAGCTGACCTCCCACTGCTGCAATCAGCTGTAATCTGAGATCCTGCTCCAACATTCGGACACCTTTAGAAAGGAGACTGAGGAGCTAGGTTCTTTTCTCAACTGAAAGGAGGAGATTCTAGAGAATCATTGCAGCCTTTTTAGTAACCTGCTGGAAATCTGGCTGGTGCATGATTACTCAGGGAGAAATAAATATTTCCCAATAACTGCTAACTCTGTGGATTCCCTCCACAGCCTAACACCCACTCACAACTCAGAGCCTTGGGCAGATTATACCTTAATCCTTGACTTATTTTCTCTTCAAAGAGAAAAAACATTTTATTTTTAAAAGAAAGTACAATAACATGTTAAGAAATTTATTCAACCACTTCAATAATCATTGCTCAATTAAATTCTGTACTTTCTTAAATATTCTCCTATTCCCTCCACCCCCACCCCATCCCCCAAATACTCTTGGGTCTTCAAAATAAATTCTAAAAATCTGGCTCACCTCTGAAAGACATGTATAAATATGTTTTCCATTTTGATCTGGCAGGACTCATGCTCTTATTGTCCTACTTTTCTTGCACATGCCTTTTCTGGCTGGCCCTGTTTGGCTTTTTGTGCATTATTTTGCCTTACCCCAGGCATTGTTCATCTCCGTGCCCTGCATTCTACCTTCAAGCTCTATTTTACTGACTTTCTTCTGTTACTGGGAAACTTCCCAGTTTCCTTCCAGGCCATTCAGTTTCCTTGGCATTACTTGCTCATTGATCATTTCTAACCACTTTTCCACTTCTGCTGCTTGGCCCAAAGTGAAATGTGAGACTACTGAAAGATTTTGAGGAAATTACTCTGATGCTGCTGAGCAGGAGTCTTTTCAGCTGTTTTTATCTTCGTTTCCTCAAAGTCACAGGTGTCTCTCATTCATATTGAGCTCCTACTGCATTTTGTAATTTGACCTGAATTACTGCTTTGGACAAAAGCAAGGACGCATATTGCATCATGAATTTTGTCATATTCTCCAATATTTACACCAAAATAGTCCCTTCAGATGAACTTTAAATGTTTTACATTTACTGCCAAAATTATAAAGCAAACCCAGAAAAGTTAATCCTTTGGGAACCTCTGCTCTAAGGCTATGAATCCTGGCTTTCTGAACCAGGTTTGGATGTGTTAATCTCTTTGCTTTAGAGTGTCATTTATCTGGTAAGAATGCGTCGTGTAAAATACAATAGACATTTTAAGCACATAAACAAAAATTAATTTCTAGTTTTTTTCTAGTTTCCTAATCCTCTGTTGAGTTTTGCAGTTTTGATTTATTTGGAAATTCCATTTGTTTGGAAACTAGAGTGATATGACAAAGCCTTGGAAGTGAGCATTACTTGACAATCAGCCTTTTAAATTGTATGACATGATTCTCAAATGATGGTCCTTATGTTATTCAATTACCCTCTGCTTTTTTCAAGTTTATACATATATTTCACTCTGTCTTTCTTCATTCCATCTGCTAACACCTCCAGTCTAACACTTTGGCTAGAACTATGCTTTCTTCCTTAACCTAACCATGTTGACAACAATTAACTTGTTAAAGAGCACATCTCTCAAACAAATGGCACACCAACATCTTCCGTTTGTTCTTAAATTACAATTTGTATCTAACAGATTATATCTTTTAATTAAATAGATTATCTCCATGTGTCAGCTTTCTATTAGAGTTTAATGTCTATTTATTACTCTATTTGAGGTTCTTGTTATATTTGAAAATAGTAAGTTTTGATTTCTTTAAAATATTCTACAACTTTGTTCCCTTATGAATTTAAAATGGACTTTTTCTAGTCAATGCCCCATCAATGTAAGTTTTTTCTATGCTTGTTCCAAATATATATGATGTTCAAAGACAAGGAGAGACTACATTATGCTCTGGTAACACATGACTCCAAAATTGTAATGGCTTAAAGCAATAAAAGTTTATGTTCATCTTGGGTCAGCTATACCTCTCCTCCTCATAGGATTCATTCCTGAGCCAAAGCTGAGGAAGAAACCTCTATCTGAAACATTTCTGGCCTTTCAGTAGAGGGAAATGAAAGAAAGTGTAGCTCAACACACACTCACTCTTAAAGTTTCTGCCCAGAAGTGGCACCCATGACTTCTGCTCACATTTCATTGGTCATGCCTGAGTTCAATAAGCTGGGGTCAGGGGAAGGTGAAAAGCAGACTATAGTATCCCAATTAAAGAAAATATTGAATCAATTAGAAATCAGAACATAAATACATTACTACTAGGTTGTAAAATCAAAGGAAAATAGAATGATATAAAGCAATAATTCAGTTTTATCATGTAAAGACTTATATTTGGTTTGAGTGAGTAGTAACAGGCCTCATAATGCAATTAAATTATTTATTTAAATATACCTTTGTAGGTATGTTTTTCTTTTATTTCTGTTACTTATCTGGATTTTTCTTACTTTGCCTAATACAACTGTTAGGCAGTGTGAGTCGCTGTTGAAAGATAGCATATTCCTTGGTGATATCTTTATATAATATGTATAATTAACATTACATTTTTATAAATTTTAGACTGTAGTTTATAAATTATCATAAGCCACAGTATTTCTTTAGTCATTAAAATAACACAACTATTTATTCTCTAAACATATATTTTAATGAAATACTCTAATTAAAAACAGAGGAACTAACTTTTTCTCTCATTGCCCTTTTTTTTTTTTTGAGAAGGAGTCTTACTCTGTCACCCAGGCTGGAGTGCAGTGATATTTGCTTCTATTAAATGTAGTAACAAATAGGCAAAAAATAAATACATACACAAATAAATACATACAAAAAAGGTAGACTATAGTATCCCAATTAAATTACTTTTTAAAAGTACATTAATGCCTGCTGAGCTATAGCTTCTGCTTATCAGGCATTTACCAGGCTTATTTATTCAATAATATTTATTAACTGCCCAGCCTGTATTTATAGTGAGCAAGGCATTGAGGATATTATAGTGCATAAGACAATGTACCCTGTCTCTCCCTGTCCTCAAGGAGTTTAAATTCTAGTTAAGGAAATATAAAATACGCTATTAAATAAATATTTACAATAATTATAGATTGTGATAAATGATAAAAAGAAAAAAATGGATGTTGTGTTTCAGGAACTAATTGAGATGGACTGAGCATAGTCCAAAATATATTTTGGAAATAAAATATATGTCTTATTGATGGAGTGCATATACAAGATGAGGAATCGGGAGAAACTGAGGATCACTCAATGTCTAGTAGACCAGCTGGGTAGATGATAGTATCCTTCTGAGATGGGAAAGAAAAGAAGAAAATAGGATTTGGAGGTAAAAGGAAGCAGAGGACTCCTATTTTTTACATGTTAAGCTTGAGAAGCTTATTACATATAGAAGTACAAACATGAAATAGAGAGTAATTGTAATATATAATTAGATACATTGTATATTTCATACGATGTAACTTTCATACTGTTATCTGATATGTGTGTATATGTGTATATATATATATATATATATACACACACACATAGAGAGATTCAAACCATTCCCATATTTTTGAATACCATTTATATGTATACACACACACGTGCACACACACAATTGAAGCCACTACAGGCCCAGAACAGAGCTCTAAGAAAGTAGGATGTTTAGAGTTCCAACAGAGGAGTTGGAGCCAGCAAAGGTAGAGAAGGAATGGAAAACTTTTCTGTAGAGTCAAATATTCTGGGCTTGGCAAGCCACAGGGACTCTTTCTCACAACTACCCACCTCTGCAGTTATGGTACAAAAGCAGCCATAGACAATACATAAATGAATAAATGTGACTGTGTTCCAGTGAAGCTTTATTTATGGATACAATTTGAATTTTATGTAATTCCTATGCTTTAGGAAATCTTATTCTTTTTATTAATTTTCAATCATTTAAAAATGTAAAAACCATTCTTAGCTCACAGGCAATACAAAAGCAAGTCGTGGGCCACATTTGCCCATGGGCTGTGGTTTGCTGATCTCTGAGGTATTAGTTATCCACAACTGTGTAACAAATTAACCTAAGATTTAGCAGCTTAAAACAACTCTTTATTTTCTCATGGTTTCTGTGGACCCTGCATCCAGGCTCGGTTTAACTGGGTTCTCTGGCCCAAGCTCCCTTGCAGGCTCCCGTGGGGGTGCTGGCTGGGGCTACAATCATCTCAAGGCTCAACTGGGGAGGACCTGCTCCCAAGCCCACCAGCTGGTGCTTGGTAGGATCTACTTCCTGGCTGGCTGTTGACTGGAGACCTCCTTCCATTTTTGGCCATGTAGTCTTTTCCAGAGTGAAGCACACAACATGGCACCTGGTTTCTATAAAAGTGAAAAAAAAAAAGAGATCAAGAAAGAGTGAGCAAGATGGAAGCCAGACTCTTTGTAATCTAATCCCAGAATTATCATTCCATCACTTTTGCCATATCTTGTTCATTTGGAAGGAAGTCCCTGGATCCAGCCCACACACAAGGTGAGGGGATTACACAAGGGCACTTGGAAGGTGAGGACCATTGGGAGCCATCTTAGAAGCTAACTTCCATACATGGAGAGTGTGATGTCACACTCAGAGGCAGAGAGAGGAGAGTGACTCTAGAAGGCAGAAGTGGGCAATTGTATTAAATGTTGCTGAAAGGTTTATAAAGGTAAGAATGGAAAAGTTTTAATAGGTAGAAGGGGTTGAAATGAAGAATGAAATGCAGGACAGTTAAATGGAAACTGCGTAAAGGCCACCTTCAAAAATTTTTGCTACAAAACAGAGGCTGGAAATGAGACCATTGCTAGAAAAGAATGTGAAGTAAGGATGAATATTTTTTAAAAGAAAGAAGTTTAGGAATAAGTTTTGAAAAAAAGAGATTCGTGATGCAAGGGAGAAGAATGAAAACTGAAGGGCTGTCTTTCAGAAATGGAGAAGTGATAGGATCCACATTCCTTGTGTAAGGATGGGTCTCTGATGGGAGGAAGGACACATCCTGCAATGTAACCGCATAGAACACTGGAAGAGATATCAGTGCAAGCAGTTTGTCAATTTGGTGGTGAAAAGATAAAGGAGTTTCTGGAAAGCTTTGATAGATTCAGATACATGCGAAATCAGCAAATTGGTAGGGAGGTCTGAGGATGGAGGTGTAGTTATGAAATCAAACGCTATTTTTTGGAAAGTAGGAAAGTAAACTTACTGGGAATACATTTAAAATTGCCTGGCATGATTGAGTTTTGTGTCAGTTGTTAATGTAAATCAGTCATCCTAATGACTTGATTTTCTATAGTAACTTCCAGCTGCTCACATTTGTGCATGGAGAAAATGGATGGTTTGAGTTTTCCTGACATGTGCAATGGAGTGAGGGAGGGTAAAGGCACTGACTGTATTCAAAAAAGGAGTAAATAGGCCAGAGTATCAAGGCTGGTTCATAGAGAACTGAAATCAGGCCAGTGTAATAGAGAGTGGTGAAATCATAGGAAGTAAATAACTTCTTTATAGAAAAATGAGATACAGTTAAGAAGCTGACCATTTTAAAATGTTTCCCACAAAAAACATATAATCAATAACAGGATATTTTATATGTAAAATCCATGTTTAACTTTGAATTTGTTTGATTTGATAGTTCCAAATTACTCAGAAAAAAAGGGGTGTTCTCCTTTCAGAAATATTATACTAAAATAAAGGAATGATTCACAGTGAGGAAAGAACCATGAAGTTGAAAAAAGAAATTTATAATATTTAAAAGGAAAGGAAAGTTTGATGAGGAAGGGTAAGAGCAGGTTGATGCTGAGAGCTAACTGGGGCAATTTGTGTTTCCCTCTGATTTCCTAGCCCTGTAATGTTAAAGCCTGGCTGTGCGTTAGGACCACCTATGTAGAGTTTGCTAAAAATGCGATACCAGGCATCACTCAACACTTTCTGAATCAGAATCAGAATTAGAATCAGTCTCTTCTGCAATCACCCCAGATGTTGCTGATGGACAGTTGTGCTGCAAGTAGCCCTTAACTGGCCTGGAACCTCTGCTTCCTGCCTCTTGGAACAAGTTGCCATATAGGAAGTGTGTCTACCCACAAATCACCATGTTAAGAGATGCTCAGACCACATGAAGAGGCTCTGGAGAATGAGCCTCTTAGAGAAGGGAAAGCAGGCTGAGTATCAGAGTGAAACAGACACATCAAGGCAATGGATATGTGAATGAGCCATCTTCAATGTCCAATCCTGTTGAACCTTCAGCTGGCTACAGCCCCAGACACCATTCTGATGTTCACAGCATAAGACCCCAAGAGAACTATTCTGCTGAGCCTAGTCAATACACAGAAGCATGAAGGATAATAATGAATTGTGTTTTAAGGCACCAAATTTTGCAGTAGTTTGTTGCACAGCAATAGATGACCCAAACATCAATCCCTACTGCCCCCTCAGGGACTTATCATCAATAATCTCTTTTTAAAATATACAAATAGAAATAACTGACATTTACTGAGGCCTACTATGTACCATACACTGTTCTATACACTTTTTATGAAATCCTGTCAATAGTCGTATTGAGATAGGTGCTATTTTTATCTCCATTTACAAAAGGAGAAATTTATTCAAAGTAACACAAATAAAAAGTGGTGTGGAGCAAGACAGTGAGATCCCAGAGCCTGCACACTTAACCACCACATGTACCTTAATCTGTCACTCTTTATGGGGTCTTCTCTATCTGCATTTAAACACATTTGAGTTTCTCCTTCTTGACCCTATAGATCTCCTCTAGCAATCACTCCATTTCTCTCTCTTTGCATCTTTAAGGTTAACTGTCTAGAAAGGGTTGTCTACTTTCTGTCTCTTCTTTCTCCCGTTCATCCCTCAAGCTATTGCCCTGACTTCTTCCTCTTCCACCCTATAGACACCAGTTCTTGTCTAAGTCATCTGTGATTTCCCTTGCTAAATCTAAGGGATCACTCTTTGTCCTTGTCTTAATTTCTCTTACACTGGTGATACTGATAACCATTTCCTTCTCTTGAAACTGTTCCCTTCTATAACTTTTGTGACCCCAGTCTCTCCTAATTTTCCTCCTACTTTTCTAACATTACATCTCGTTTTCTCTTAGCACCGTCTCTTCCTCTGCCCGTCTCTTAGATATTAGTGTTCCTTAGGAACTCCCTTTCTAATTATTATGTACACTTACATCTATCCCTATGGCTTCACCCACTATCTTCATGATAAGAATTCTCAAATATCTCTAGTCAAGATTTCTGTCTGAACCTGGATTCTTAACCTGAGGTCCACAGAACCATTGGAATTTTGTGTACCACTCGGAGGGGTCCATGAACTTGGACAGGAAAAATACACATCTTTCTTTTCACTAAACTTTAATTGAGACAAGCACTTTCTTTCATAAAACATACGGGCAACAAACGACAGTGGAATTATCAGTGCTCGTATCAATAGAAACCACAGACATTTTAAATTTTTTTAATTTTTATTTTTAGTTCTGGGATACATGTGAAGAATGTGCTGGTTTGTTACACAGGTAAACGTGTGCCAGGGTGGTTTGCTGCACCTATTAACCCATCACCTAGGTATTAAGCCCAGCATGCATTAGCTATTTTTCCTAATGTTCTCCCTCCACCACCCCACCCCCAGTAGGCGCCAGTGTGTGATGTTCCCCTCCCTCTGTCCATGTGTTCTCATTGCTCAGCTCTCACTTATAAGTGAGAACATGCAGTGTTTGGTTTTCTGTTCCTGTGTTAGTTTGCTGAGGCTAATGGTTTCCACCTTCATCCATGTCCCTGCAAAGGACATGATCTCATTTCTTTTTATGGCTGCATAGTATTCCATGGTGTATATGTACCACATTTCCTTTAACCAGTCTATCATTGATGGACATTTAGGTTGATTCCATGTCTTTGCTACTGTGAATAGTGTTGCGATGAAGATATATGTGCATGTATCTTTGTAATAGAATGTTTTATATTCCTTTGGGTTTATATCCAGTAATGGGATTGCTGGGTCAAATGGTATTTCTGGTTCTAGATCTTTGAGGAGTCACCACACCGACTTCCACAATGGTTGAACTAATTTACATTCCCACAAAGCATTCCTATTTCTCCACAACCTGGCCAGCATCTGTTGTTTCTTGACTTTTTAATAATGGCCTTTCTGACTGGCAGAAACCACAGATATTTTTATATCAAAATACAATTGTCAGATGTGAGGGCTATCTGGTTGTGGCATCAGTCACCCCGTTGATAGCCAGGGTTGATTTGGCTGAATTGGCTGGCTGGGCAGGTGTCCCCTTTTTCCCTCACCACTCCATGTGGATCCCTCCCGAACCTGCACTCTCAGTTGAACAGGATGACCGTCAAAGAGGACAACCATCCCTGATAGAGGAGGACCAGTCTTCAGTCAAGGGTATAAGAGTAGCTGCACTCTCCTGCTAGAACCTCCAAACAAGCTCTCAGGGTCCATTTGTAGGGGAACATAGGGTAGTCAAGCCTCCAAGACTCCAGATACATCCAAATGAGGTACTTCATTGGTGAGCTGTGAATTTTTATAGATCAAAATATCCTTATTTTCCTTTATGACTGAAACATTATTTATCAAATATTTAACTAACCTAAGGTATGAACTGTTGTCTCATATTTTCCAACAAAAGTTTAAATTTTTTTTTCACATGTACATATTTAATTCATCAGCAATTATGGATGGTATGATATATAAGAAAATTCTGTCATCAAAGCATGGTGACACCACCATTCAATATCTGACATAAAAAGACAGAGCTCAGTCTGGGCAACGTGGCAAAACTCTGACTCTACTAAAAATACAAAAATTAGCCAGCATGGTGGCATAAGCCTGTAGTCCCATCTACTTGGGAGGCTGAGGTGGGAGGATGGTTTCAGCCCAAAAGGTTAAGTCTGAAGTCTGCAGTGAGCTGTGATTGTGCCACTGCACTCCAGCCTGGGCAACAGAGCAAGACCCTTTCTCAAAAAAAAAAACAAACAAAAAACAGACAAAGAGCTGTGTTTTGCTGGTCAGGCATGATCTCTCAGAGCACAGGAGACTGTTGATCTCACGTGGCTGTTTTTGCACTATGGAGTTCAGGGATGGGCCAACTTTCCAAAGCATCAGTGGGTTGACATCATCTATAGTAGTAGTGTGACTACTCAGGTAAGACAGTGGTTGATTTTTTGGCACTTGAGGTATGTGACATTTTTTGGAGTGAATCCGCCCCTGACTAGATGGCTCTCAGAAGCAGGTTGCTGATCCTGTTTGTTTGACTTGCAAAAGTGTGTTCACTGAGGGGAGTTATTGTTCACATATTGAACAGGTTGCAAACTATTACCATGGTTTCAGAACTATCTGTCTTAGAAAACGCTTGTGGAAACTTTAATTCTCAGTTCTTTCTTTGGTTTCTCATTCATCCAAAGCTATAGAAGAGATAAATGAAGGATTTTCCAGATTTTACTATGGTTGTTGATTCAAGACTTGGTTTGTGGAGGACTAATTTTTAGATTGAGCATTGATCAGTGCGATATTATCCTGTGTTTCTCTGGAATAATTTAAGACATTTTTCAGAAAAGTGGCTGTGTCAAAGTATTTGAGACACTGGACAACAGACATTGAACAACTGTGAGACAAATAAATACAGATAAACATGCTTAAGAATGGATTAGAAGATTCTCCACAGCTGGGGGTGATTAGGGAGACAATTCCCAACTATTCCCTGACTCCATCTTAAATAGCCAGGCTGCCTTTTATTTTAGCTGAGATACAGAGTGTTTTACCTTATTTGAAGGGTTAATTCAGTACTACATGAAGTGTTGGCCAGGAGCATTTTCTTCTCTGGTTGGCCTAAAGAAAGTGTACACACAGACACACACACACACACACACACATATTCCTACAGTCAGGTACCACATAATGATGTTTTAGTCAATGGCAGACCACATATATGATGCTAGTCCCATAAGATTATAATACCATATTTTTACTGTGCCTTCTCTATGTTGGATATGTTTAGATACACAAACTCTTACCATTGTGTTACAATTGCCTGTAGTATTCAGTACAGCAAAATGCTGTACAGATTTGTATCCTAGAAGCAATAGGCTATACCATATAGGCTAGGTGTGTAGTAGACTATATCATCTAGATTTGTGTAAGCACACTCTAGGATGTTCCCACAATGATGAAATCCCCTAACAAGGCATTTCTCAGAACAAGCAACACATAACTGTATATACAAATTTTTAATTTATATTCCTTCTCATAATGTTTTATCTTAAAATATATTTTGGCTGTTATTAATATAGTTGCATCAGCTTTGTTTGTATTATTACCTTCTTGGTATATTTTTACATATTCTTTGTTTTAAATGTCCTGTGTCCTTATGTTTTAGATGTATGTTTTAGCTATAGCTGGAACTTTAAAATTTACTCTGACAATGTCAGTCTTCTAATTAATGGATAATCTTATTTATATTCAGTGTGACTGCTTGTATTTTCAATTTATTTCTATAATTTCATTTTTTCAACCTACCCTTCATTATGACTTCTCTTTCCTTCTTTCTTGCCTGCTATTAAATTAATGTTGTATTTATTCTTTTTTTCCTTCTCCACTAGACCAAAAGATATGTACTCTATTTCTATTCTTTTAATAGTTAATCTCAACATTTTAACACTAGTTTAAAGTTATTGCATAGCTCTACAGTTGTTTTGAACAATTTACCTCTAAATACAATTCTACTCACATGTTACCTTTCTGCAGTTATTTCTATCTTGTTTTTATAACCTTAATATGATGATTATTTACATATACTCATCTAGCTACAAATTTCTTAACTTACTATGCCTTCTTGCATATCATTAACTTTTTCTATATTTATAGTCTATCCTTATGACATACATCCTTTTTTCAATGAGTGGCAATTCTTACTAAAAATGTCTTCAGTTTGCTGTCATTTTTGAATTTGAATGATAGTCGAGCTGTGTATATATTCCAGATTTACAATGGTCTTCTGTAAACCTTTGGAGGTATCATTCCATTGTCTTCTGGATTCTATTGCTGCTGGTGTAAAGTGTGCCATAAGTCTAATTGTTACTCTTTTGTAGGTAATCTTTTCTTGGTTGCTTTTAAGATCTCTGTTTCACTATGATGTATCTAGTGATTTCTCTTTTTCCTTTAAAAAATCTTCCTCAGAACATATCATTAATATGTTCTTCAGAGCCTGAATCTAAAGATTCATACACTTGAGTAATTTTGGAAAATTCTAAACTATTATCTCCTTAAACATTGCTTCTCTTGCAACCATTCTCTAGTCTCTCTCTATTCAAATCCTATTAGACCAGTTCTAGATCTTTTGCTCTGTTTTTCATTTTTGTTATTTTCTTTTTTTATATTTTCATCTCTTAAGCCTTTTGGGTAATTTCCATATCTCTATATTCAAGACACTATCCTCTCCAGCTGTTTAATTTGCCATTTAATTTGAACTAGTGGAACTCTTACTGAAATGATTACATTTCCTATTTTAATTCTAGATGTTCTACTAGTTCTCTTTTCAAATCTTCCTGGGCATTTTAATAATGTATTGATCTTTTCTCATGTTTTAATTCTTTTTTAATATTTTTAAATAATTTAAGCATACTCATTTTATAGGTTCTATCAATAATTCTATTATCTAAAGAGCCTAAGGCTCTATACCCATTACTTTATGAGTCATAAAATGTGCTTTTGTTAGTTGTTTCCTTACGTGTTGCAATTTTATTAAAAGTACTTTAGATTGTAAAGTCGTTTTTAATGGAGTTTTATCTTGTAGAAATCCACTATAGTTTGCCTTTAACAAGTATTACCCTGGAGATATTTTGTGGCTACTTCTTACAATTTGCCCAACCCTGCAAAGATGAAGTTTTGGGAAGATGCAAATTGAGGAATTAAAACTGAAACCCAAGCTATGTATTTAAAATCAATATGTCATATTTTATCCTGTAATTTTTAACTTTTGTTTTATGCCAGTAGGTTTTCAATTATATTTATTTCTCCTATATTTTCAAAAATAGAAATACTTTTATTTTTCAACAGGAGCCAGATTAATATTTTTATGAAGTATAAACCTAGCCATATAACTCCCCTACTTAAAACCCTTCATTGATTTTCTTTCTTTTTATTCAATTTCACTTTTCAGATACAATCTGAAATTATTAATATATTCTTGAAAGCCTGGAATGATATGACTCCTGGCCACCTTGCCAATCTCATCTCAATCAGTTGTCCACTAGGTTACTGCTCTCTGTTCAGTTCCTCCAGGGTGGATATTCCTTCCCATCTCTGAGCCTTTTTACATACTGTTCCCTCTGCCTGAAAGCCTTGTCTCTGTCCCAGCTTTACCTGGAAAACACTCATTTATCTTTCTGGTCTCAGCTTGAATGTCTCTTCCTCAGGAAGCCTTCCCTGAATTCTCTAATTTCATAACCAGCCAAAGTTAAAGCCCATGTTGTTCACTGTCAAAGCACGCTGAGGATTTTCTTTTCAGTGTAAATTATTTTTAAAAAAATTTAATGACTGTCCTCTCTACATGAATAAGATCCATGTGAAGGAGGCTGGGTCATTCTACTAACAAAAATAACCCCATAAAAAGGAAAACGTGTTATTTTAGGAGAAAGAGAGATAATTGCAGGAGCTAAGTCCAGGAGTAGCTGGATCCTTACCCTCACAGCCAGGTTATTGGACCTTATACAGGAGAATGGACAGTTCTTCTGTTTGAACAGGTAGAAATGCAGAGACTACAGATATGAGAATAGACATCAGTGGTTTAGTAGATTAGTCAGTGAGAAAATAAGAAAGTTCTTAACCAATTACTTTTCTGTTTAGTGAAATAATATCAACAATGAGTGAGTCGAGATGGAGGTAGTGTTATATTTGAAAAGAAAAAAAAATTATGTTGAATTTTTTTTCATTCAAAATTATGCTAAATTTTTTTCTCAGAATGAAAAAGGGAACCGGTTTGGTAAAAGCTGGGGATCCTACTTGTACTTAAGGTTTGTGGTCGTAGTTTAAAATGAGAGCATCCTGTATGGCTGTGAGTTTAATTGCACCAGGAACAAGACCAGAGAAGGCAGAGCACGGTTCATGTTTTGCCAGTAAGTGTCACTAGGGGAGAGAGAGGAGAGAAGCTGAGGTTAGATGGAAGGGAGTGATTACAATGACGAACCACATGCAGTCATCTAAAAAGCAATAAGGGATGTATTCTAATCTTCAATGAATAGGGAAAAGTGTCCAGAAGGATTGTGGATGTCTGCAAAATGGTAGAGTGAAAGATGATAATCCAATATAGTTCTTCAAAAGAAGAGAAAAAAAATGAGAAGGAGGTAAGAACAGTGGTTGGAAAACAGTAATAAGGAATGAAAAGGTACCTACCCCATACTCAGGCCCAGAGAAGACTCAAGTGATGCTGTGTTCTTAGGGGCATACTAGATTTTGGTCAGAGCAAGTAGGTGAAGGGAGCTTTCAAAGGAGGAATTTGAGGGTACAGAGGACTTTGAAAGACAGTGAATCCCAGAGGGTGTACTGGAAGGATGTGGAGGTCCATGAGAGGTGGAATTTGGGTTGGATTATTGGATATACAGTGACAGTAGAGGTCCAGGCAATGCAGGAAGACCTTAAGGGCTTAGACTTCTTGCAGTGACTTGAATGGGGAAGTATTGCATAAAAGGGATTCAGTAGGGGATTTCTCTACCTTTCTAGTGTGATCGCAGCCACACTTCCCTGCAGTCTCCACCCATTCCATTTAAAATCTCCCACCAACCAGATACACAGCTGCCCCAATATGTCCTATAAACCTTTCTGTAGTTAACATATTCTGCTATTTACCTGTTCATTTATGTATAATTATTTCTCCCACAATAGATTATGAGCTCCTGAACTGTAAATATGGGTTGCCCATATTCTCCATAGTACCTAGAACTGTACTCAAAGGTCAACAGAAATGTAACTAATTAAATTGTCTACTTAATTTCCCCTGAGGCCTCCAGACTTCAGCACTATATCCAAGATGGTGGTAAAGATTACCCATAGAAGACCCAGATGGAGGAGGGCCTGTTGCCTCTGCCTCATTCTCCCCAATCCCAAACTAGTCCAGACAGTGTCTTCTGGGGATAAATAGCCTAAGGCTGTGAAAAGTCACTTTTTAATTATGAACTATGGAAGTATCCATGCAAGACATATAAATAAAATACAGCCCAAGTTGGGCTGAACACTGAAACCTAGTTTTCACATGCTCTTTTTTAAAATATAAAGATACAATTATGGAATATGGAGCCCAAAAGACTCTGTTCTTATAGGAATGGCTCCAGTCAAGGGTACCTTAATTTCACAAAGCTATTTTGTTTACAAATACTAAATACACATACACTTATAAAAACAAATTATTGTGGCCAAGCGCAGTGGCTCACACCTGTAATCCTAGCACTTTGGGAAGCCGAGGTGGGAGGACTTGAAATCAGGAGTTTCAGACCAACCTGGGCAACAAAGCAAGATCCCATATCTACAAAAATAAAATAAATGTTTTAAAAAAACAAATTTTTATTTAAATAATTAAAACTATTTGAGTACATTTTGAATCAACTACATCTGAGTTTATTAAAACCAGGTGGTAGGTGAAATTATTTTGTTATAATGGAATTTTTAGTATGTATATAATTTAAAATGCATTACAAAGTAAAAATATGATGATTTAATAATTTAGAAACTTTTTTCCTAAATAAGTATATTTTACTATTTTTATTTTGCTGAAAAGATTTATTTTAAGATGTGCCCATTTTATTTTTAAACATGTCTTGGTATTTTATGGGTTTTTTTCTGCTCAGAGATACTGAATCTTCTTATTATAAACCTTTTATGTGATTTGTATGCATATAACTGCTTTTCAGAGTTGATGAGCTGTTCTCACATTCTTTCAAACACACATGATAGATTTGATTTCTAAATTCCCAAATGTTATAAATAATTATTTCTAAAATAATTCTATGTGAAATTAAAACCTTTCTGTGGAAAACAGGAATTTTAGCTTATTTAACTTCCCAATGATTGTCAATTAATTACTGCGAATCTTTAGTAGAGTACTATGAAGACTCTGAGGGTAGCGCTAAAAGTCAGTGTACCCACATTATTTTATGGTTCTGGGTGGAAAATTAAGTTATAGTTAAGAGGCGTTGCTTTCAAGGTCACATACTAGGCTGCAAATGCATAGGAGTTCAGAGTGTGGTCTTCAGTCAGGCTGCCTGGGTTCAAATCCAGCTCTACCACTTCCTTAAAAGTGTGACCTTGGGTGATTTACTTAAGCGGTCTAAGACAGACACTATTGTTCCCTCCACAAATGACATTCTTCACCTATTCTCCTCTGTCTTTTTCTGGTTCACAGAGCCTTCACACCCCTAGAGAGGCCAAAAATACCGACTATTTTCCTGTGTTCCCTTGAAGTTAGGTATTGGCCTGTGCTCCAATCCTGTCAATGAGATGTGAAGAAAGTCTGCCAGAGATATTCTCAGACAGATTTTGCTCCCTATTAAATACAGAATAAGAGGCAATGAAACTCAGAACTTCTTACCAAGGTTCCTGTTGTGTGAGATAAAAAAATGTTCCTTGTTATTTCACCACATTTAGTTGGATATAAGTTGCACATAAAAATATCTTGAATAATATACTCTTCAATTCAATATTGAATAGGTACAAGACAGCAGACACCTTTGTTTTTTTTATTTCAAGAGAAAGTTTTCAACATTTCACCATTAAGTATGATGACATATGTAGGATTTTGAAGATACCCTATATCAATAAACCCATTCCTAATTTACTTAAGGGATTTTTTTTCTAATCATAAATGGCAGTTGAATTTTTCTATATTGTTGAAATAATTATATGATTTTTCTCCATTATTTTGTTAATATGACACATTATATTAATTTATTTGCACAATTTATTCAATCGAAAATTCCTGGAAACCCAAGTTCCTTATGATATATTTAATATATCATCTATTTTAGATAGTGCTGGATTTGGCTTGCTATTTCATCATATTTATAAATAAGATTGGCCTTTAATTTTACTTTTTTGTCATAGCCTTGTCAGATTTTGGATTGAAGATATGCTGGCTTGCTAAAATGAGTTCATAAAAATCATAAGGGTATCCTCTTTATTTCCAATCTTTTGGAAGAATTTTGAAAGTATGGCAATATTTCTTTCTTAAAGATATTTTAGAATTTTCCAGTTAATCTATCTGAGCTGGAGCTTTCTTTGTAGAAAAATTTTAAATTAAAAAATTAGCAATTTTTTAAAAACTATAAGAATATTAATATTTTCTATTTCTTCTTGGGTCAGCATTGAGCTAAATATAGTTTTCCAAGAATGTATTTATTTTACCTCATTTTTGATATAGTGGCATAAAATTATTTATGATATCTTCTTCCTATTTTTTAAATATCTGTGTGGTTTCTAACAATGTGCTTTTTATTCTTAACATATTATTTATGTCTTTTTTCTTTTCTTAATAATTATTTTTGTTTTTATTTCATTAATTTCTGCTCTTATATTTATTATTTCCTGCTCTCTACTTTCTTTTGGTTTATTTTGCTATTCCTCTAACTTCTTGAAATAGAGATTCAGCTCATTAATTTCAGCTTTTTTTTTAAGTATTTGCATTTGAGACTACATATTTCCTAAGCACTGCTTTTACTGCAGGTTTTTATTTATATGATTTTCCTTATCAATTAGTTCAGAGTAGTTTTTTAATTTCCAGTGTAATTTCTTCCTTGACCCATGGATTATTTACAAGTGTATTTTTATTTGCCTA
The DNA here is from genome assembly GCF_028858775.2 of Pan troglodytes. Classification (NCBI taxonomy): domain Eukaryota; kingdom Metazoa; phylum Chordata; class Mammalia; order Primates; family Hominidae; genus Pan; species Pan troglodytes. The sequence continues at coordinate 50,774,363 of NC_072408.2, read as the reverse complement.
ATATGTTGGGATTTTCAAGTTTTTTCTGTCATTTCTGTCTAGATAAATTGGATTTTGGTCAGAAAACATCCTTTGAAATTTGTTAAGACTTGCTTTATGGGTCTCCCTCTCCCTCTCCCTCTCCCTCTCTCCACGGTCTCCCTCTCCCTCTCTTTCCACGGTCTCCCTCTGATGCCGAGCTGAAGCTGGACGGTACTGCTGCCATCTCGGCTCACTGCAACCTCCCTGCCTGATTCTCCTGCCTCAGCCTGCCGAGTGCCTGCAATTGCAGGCGCGAGCCGCCACGCCTGACTGGTTTTCGTATTTTTTTGGTGGAGACGGGGTTTTCGCTGTGTTGGCCGGGCTGGTCTCCAGCTCCTAACCGCGAGTGATCCGCCAGCCTCGGCCTCCTGAGGTGCCGGGATTGCAGACGGAGTCTCGTTCACTCAGTGCTCAATGGTGCCCAGGCTGGAGTGCAGTGGCGTGATCTCAGCTCGCTACAACCTCCACCTCCCAGCAGCCTGCCTTGGCCTCCCAAAGTGCCGAGATTGCAGCCTCTGCCCGGCCACCACCCCGTCTGGGAAGTGAGGAGCGTCTCCGCCTGGCCGCCCATCGTCTGGGATGTGAGGAGCCCCTCTGCCTGGCTGCCCAGTCTGGAAAGTGAGGAGCGTCTCTGCCCGGCCACCATCCCATCTAGGAAGTGAGGAGTGCCTCTTCCCGGCCGCCATCACATCTGGGAAGTGAGGAGCGTCTCTGCCCGGCCACCCATCATCTGAGATGTGAGGAGCACCTCTGCCCTGCCGCCCCGTCCAGGATGTGAGGAGCGTCTCTGCCCGGCCGCCCCATCTGAGAAGTGAGGAGTCCCTCCGCCCGGCAGCCACCCCGTCTGAGAAGTAAGGAGCCCCTCCGCCCAGCAGCCACCCCGTCTGGGAAGTGAAGAGCATCTCCGCCCGGCAGCCAGCTCGTCCGGGAGGGAGGTGGGGGGGTCAGCCCCCCGCCCAGCCAGCCGCCCCGTCCAGGAGGTGAGGGGCGCCTCTGCCCGGCCGCCCCTACTGGGAAGTGAGGAGCCCCTCTGCCCGGCCAGCCGCTCCATCCGGGAGGGAGGTGGGGGGGTCAGCCCACCGCCCGGCCAGCCGCCCCATCCGGGAAGTGAGGGGCGCCTCTGCCCGGCCGCCCCTACTGGGAAGTGAGGAGCCCCCTCTGCCCGGCCAGCTGCCCCGTCCGGGAGGGAGGTGGGGGGGTCAGCCCCCCGCCCGGCCAGCTGCCCCGTCCGGGAGGGAGGTGAGGGGGTCAGCCCCCCGCCCGGCCAGCCGCCCCATCCGGGAAGTGAGGGTCACCTCTGCCCGGCCACCCCTACTGGGAAGTGAGGAGCCCCCTCTGCCCGGCCAGCCACCCCATCCGGGAGGGAGGTGGGGGGGTCAGCCCCCCGCCCGGCCAGCCGCCCCGTCCGGGAGGGAGGTGGGGGGGTCAGCCCCCCACCCGGCCAGCCGCCCCGTCCGGGAGGGAGGTGGGGGGGGTCAGCCCCCCGCCCGGCCAGCCGCCCCATCCGGGAGGTGAGGGGCGCCTCTGCCCGGCCGCCCCTGCTGGGAAGTGAGGAGCCCCTCTGCCCGGCCACCACCCCGTCTGGGAGATGTACCCAACAGCTCATTGAGAACAGGCCATGATGACAATGGCAGTTTTGTGGAATAGAAAGGGGGGAAAGGTGGGGAAAAGATTGAGAAATCGTATGGTTGCCGTGTCTGTGTAGAAAGAGGTAGACATGGGAGACTTTTCATTTTGTTCTGTACTAAGAAAAATTCTTCTGCCTTGGGATCCTGTTGATCTGTGACCTTACCCCCAACCCTGTGCTCTCTGAAACATGTGCTGTATCCACTCAGGGTTGAATGGATTAAGGGCGGTGCAAGATGTGCTTTGTTAAACAGATGCTTGAAGGCAGCATGCTCCTTAAGAGTCATCACCACTCCCTAATCTCAAGTACCCAGGGACACAAACACTGCGGAAGGCCGCAGGGTCCTCTGCCTAGGAAAACCAGAGACCTTTGTTCACTTGTTTATCTGCTGACCTTCCCTCCACTATTGTCCTGTGACCCTGCCAAATCCCCCTCTGCGAGAAACACCCAAGAATGATCAATTAAAAAAAAATAAAAAATAAAATTAAAAAAAAAAAAAGACTTGCTTTATGGTCTAGTAGATAGTCAATCTTCGTAAACATTTTATATATTATTGAAAATAATGTGTATCATGTACGGTAGTGTTACATCTATTTCCATTTTGTCTAGATTGTTGACTGTATTGCTTGAATACTCTATATTATTGTTTTGTTTTATGTTTGGTTTATCTTTTGTAACAGTTACTCAGTATAATTGTGGCTTTGTCCTTTTTTATTCCTTAAAAGGACTTTGAGCCGGGCTTGGTGACTCGTGCCTGTAATCCCAGCACGTTGGGAGGCCGAGGCGGGCGGATCACCTGAGGTCGGGAGTTCGAGACTAGCCTGACCAACGTGGAGAAACCCCGTCTTTACTAAAAACAGAAACTTAGGTGGGCATGGTGGCCCATGGCTGTAGTCCCAGCTACTCAGGAGGCTGAGGCAGGAGAATCGCTTGAACCCGGGAGGCAGAGGTTGCAGTGAGCCGAGATTGGGCCATTGCACTCCAGCCTGGGCAAAAAGAGTGAAACTCCGTCAAAAAAAAAAAAAAAAAAAAAAAGGACTTTGAAATACTTTTACAGTATTCACTCTCCTCCCAATTTATATGCTATCATTGTCATATATTCTAATTCTATATGTACATTTTAAATTACATAAGACATGATGGATATTATTGTTTTATTTAGTTAGTATTTGTTAATATTTATCTGACTTTTTACCATTTCTATTGTTTTCTTCCCTTCCTTAATCTCTTTCTATTTGGTATCATTTCCTTGTTCCTGATGAATATGTTTCCGGTTTCATTCTCTATGGGATTTGCTGGTAGTAAATCGCTTCATTTTTATTTATTTTATCCTTACTCTGGGAGTACATTTTGATTGGATAAAAAATTCTATTTTGGTAAATTAGAAATGTCATACTATTATCTTCTGGCCTAATTGTTTCTGTTGAGAGATCAGCTCTCAGGCTGTTATTTCTTTCATAGTAACCTCCTTTCTTCCTGTTTTTTGTCTTTTTCACTGTTTTTCTTTGGTTTCAGTGTCGAGACATGGGTATAATTTTGTTTATCCTGAATCCAGTTATAGTACTCCTTGAATCTATGATTTGCTGTCTTTCAGTATTTTTTTTTATTATTATTATTATACTTTAAGTTTTAGGGTATATGTGCACAATGTGCAGGTTTGTTACATATGTATACATGTGCCATGTTGGTGTGCTGCACCCATTAACTCATCATTTAGCAATAGGTATATCTCCTAATGCTATCCCTTCCCCTTCCCCCCACCCCACAACAGTTCCCGGTGTGTGATGTTCCCCTTCCTGTGTCCATGTGTTCTCATTCTTCAATTCCCACCTGTGAGTGAGAACATGCGCTGTTTGGTTTTTTGTCCTTGCAATAGTTTGCTGAGAATGATGGTTTTCAGCTTTATCCATGTCCCTACAAAGGACATGAACTCATCATTTTTTATGGCTGCATAGTATTCCATGGTGTATATGTGCCACATTTTTTCATCCAGTCTATCATTGTTGCACATTTGGGTTGGTTCCAAGTCTTTGCTATTGTGAATAGTGCCGCAATAAACATAAGGGTGCATGTGTCTTTATAACAGCATGATTTATAATCCTTTGGGTATATACCCAGTAATGGGATGGCTGGGTCAAATGGTATTTCTAGTTGTAGATCCCTGAGGAATCGCCACACTGACTTCCACAATGGTTGAACTAGTTTACAGTCCCACCAACAGTGTAAAAGTGTTCCTATTTCTCTACATCCTCTCCAGCACCTGTTGTTTCCTGACTTTTTAATGATCACCATTCTAACTGGTGTGAGATGGTATCCCATTGTGGTTTTGATTTGCATTTCTCTGATGGCCAGTGATGATGAGCATTTTTTCATGTGTTTTTTGGCTGCATAAATGTCTTATTTTGAGAAGTGTCTGTTCATGTCCTTCGCCCACTTTTTGATGGGGTTGTTTGTTTTTTTCTTGTAAATTTGTTTGAGTTCATTGTAGATTCTGGAGATTAGCCTTTGTCAGATGAGTAGGTTGCAAAAATTTTCTCCCATTCTGTAGGTTGCCTGTTCACTCTGATGGTAGTTTCTTTTGCTGTGCAGAAGCTCTTTAGTTGAATTAGATCCCATTTGTCAATTTTGGCTTTTGTTGCCATTGCTTTTGGTGTTTTAGACATGAAGTCCTTGCCCATGCCTATGTCCTGAATGGTATTGCCTAGGTTTTCTTCTAGGGTTTTTATGATTTTAGGTCTAACATTTAAGTCTTTAATCCATCTTGAATTAATTTTTGTATAAGGTGTAAGGAAGGGATCCAGTTTCAGCTTTCTACATATGGCTAGCCAGTTTTCCCAGCACCATTTATTAAATAGGGAATCCTTTCCCCATTGCTTGTTTTTCTCAGGTTTGTCAAAGATCAGATAGTTGTAGATATGTGGCATTATTTCTGAGGGCTCTGTTCTGTTCCATTGGTCTATATCTCTGTTTTGGTACCAGTACCATGCTGTTTTGGTGACTGTAGCCTTGTAGTATAGTTTGAAGTCAGGTAGTGTGATGCCTCCAGTTTTGTTCTTTTGGCTTAGGATTGACTTGGCAATGCGGGCTCTTTTTTGGTTCCATATGAACTTTAAAGTAGTTTTTTCCAATTCTGTGAAGAAAGTCATTGGTAGCTTGATGGGGATGGCATTGAATCTATAAATTACCTTGGGCAGTATGGCCATTTTCACGATATTGATTCTTCCTACCCATGAGCATGGAATGTTCTTCCATTTGTTTGTATCCTCTTTAATTTCCTTGAGCAGTGGTTTGTAGTTCTTCTTGAAGAGGTCCTTCACATCCCTTGTAAGTTGGATTCCTAGGTATTTTGTTCTCTTTGAAGCAATTGTGAATGGGAGTTCACTCATGATTTGGCTCTCTGTCTGTTATTGGTGTATAAGAATGCTTGTGATTTTTGCACATTGATTTTGTATCCTGAGACTTTGCTGAAGTTGCTTATCAGCTTAAGGAGATTTTGGGCTGAGACAATGGGGTTTCCTAGATAGACAATCATGTCATCTGCAAACAGGGACAATTTGACTTCCTCTTTTCCTAATTGAATGCCCTCTATTTCCTTCTCCTGCATGATTGCCCTGGCCAGAACTTCCAACACTATGTTGAATAGGAGTGGTGAGAGAGGACATCCCTGTCTTGTGCCAGTTTTCGAAGGGAATGCTTCCAGTTTTTGCCCATTCAGTATGATATTGGCTGTGGGTTTGTCATAGATAGCTCTTATTATTTTGAGATACGTCCCATCAATACCTAATTTATTGAGAGTTTTTAGCATGAAGGGTTGTTGAATTTTGTCAAGGGCCTTTTCTGCATCTATTGAGATAATCATGTGGTTTTTGTCTTTGGCTCTGTTTATATGCTGGATTACATTTACTGATTTGTGTATGTTGAATCAGCCTTGCATCCCAGGGATGAAGCCCACTTGATCATGGTGGATAAGCTTTTTGATGTGTTGCTGGATTTGGTTTCCCAGTATTTTATTGAAGATTTTTGCATCAGTGTTCATCAAGGATGTTGGTCTAAAATTCTCTCTTTTTGTTGTTTCTCTGCCATTTCTCAGTATTTTTTTTTATTCAGTCATTCTCTCTTCAAGCATTGCTTCTTCCCATTTTCTCTATTATTTCTGGCATTCCAATTACATGGAGATTAGATCTTTACACTTTATATTCTATCCTTTCTGGGTTTTGTTTGTCTTTCTCTTTCACCGTGTGTTCTGTCTTATCTCTCCATTATAAGTCTGGATATTTTATCCTGAACTCTTTTCCTGTTCACTAATTCTCTCTTCATCTGTATCTAATATGCTATTTAATCTATCTACTAATTTCTTAATTTTGATTATTATATTTTATATTATATTATATTTCTTACTTTTAAAATTTCTATCTGGATAAAGGTCTTCGGGAGGGATCAAATGTGCTGTAACATTTTTTATTGTTTCTAGCTTTCAACTGAAATTTTTGAATATTATTTTTATTTCCTTGTACTTGGCAAGCAAGTTATTTTAAAACAATCTTACAGGCATGGTGGCTTATGCCTGTAATTCCAGCACTTTGGGAGGCTAAGATGGGTGGGTAATGAGGTCAGGAGTTCGAGACCAGCCTGGCCAACATGGTGAAACCCCGTCTCTACTAAAAATATAAAAATCAGCCCCGTGTGGTGGCAGGTGCCTGTAATCCCAGCTACTCAGGAGGCTGGAGCAGGAGAATCACTTGAACCTGGGAGGCAGAGGTTGCAGTGGGCCAAGACTGCACCATTGCACTCCAGCCTGGGTGACAGAGCAAGACTTTGTCTCAAAAAATATATATATTATTAATTTAATATCTGGGGCTCCTACAGTACTATTTTTATTGTTTGTAGTTTCTGATGATTCTCTTTATACGAACTAGTCTACTTACGTGTCAGGTTATCTTGGATTGCATACCACAAATTGTATATAAAAATTTGTTTGTGAAATGATTTGACACCTAGGATAATGTTACTTTCTCTAGTGAGGATTTTCATTTGCTTTTGTAGGCACTTGCAGATGCTAGCAATCCAGAATGACCTTTATTCAATTTCAATAATTGATATTTCTAGATCCTAAATGGAAGTGCTGGATTATTTATGGTTCACCTTTCTTTTTAAAGCAAAGCCCCTTAGAGTCCCAACTCAATGTGTTTATCAGAGCCCCCCAGCCTCAACAGGTCCTAGAATCTATCCCATGTCAAACCCTCCATACTTTTTCTCATACTTGGGTTAGGGTATAGGATTATTTCAGTTGTGTGTAACGGGCAAACCTAACATAGCTCAGGACTGGAATGACAGCTACGTAAAGTTCCCTGAGAGTCAGGGTTCTTACAGCTTACTATTCCTACATCTGTAGGACGTCATCCTAATTCTCAAGGTCCCTGCAGCTGTTAGAGGGACCAACGTCACACCTATATTCCAGGCAATTGGATTTGGGGGTGAATGGAAGGGTTGGAGAGAGAGCATTCCTCCTTCTTCTTAAAAAGTCTTTTTGGAGGATCCAAACAATACTTCTACTTACATTTTATTGGCCAGAATATAGTCACATTATCACGTCTAGCCACAAGAAAGGTTGGTCAATGCGGTTCTTTACCTGTGCAAAATGTGCCCAGCTAAAATTAATGTTTATTCACTAAGGAGGAAGGGAGAATCAATATTAGGAGTCAACGTAACAGTTTATACCTCAAAGGACCATGGATTAAGAAATAAAGAGAATTATAGTGAGTTTATTGAAAGACTAAATGAAGTTGTCATGCAAAGATTACATTTACTAGGGTTCCTTATCCTAATGCAACCAATAGCATTAGGAGGCATTATGAGGAAATAAATCAAAGCTTGAGAGCCTGGATTGGAAAAAAAAAAATGAAAAAGAACTATAAATTTGTGGGCAAAAAGGAATGAGTGAAGGGTAAATTTCTGGACATTTGGATACAGTTTAGAAAACTTACAAATTAAATGCCAAGCTCATATTTTTCAGATGGAATATTTTTGTGCTACACTATTAGTTGTGCAGGAATTAAAATAAAAACACCTCCAAAAGTGTGCCTGTTGCTTTCATGATAAATACTTTCAGAAAAAAACTCCTCCAGCACTTGTATCTACCTCTTAATTAAACACATAACAATATGTTTCTTACTCCTGAATTGTTTTTTTCCCGGATACATCCAAAACAGCACTTTGGCTAGCTGAGTTTGTGAAGAATTATGCAAAGCACCTCCAGAGGATTTTATAGTGATGTCAGAGGGTAATACAAGATGTTTTGCAATGCAGTTTAGCATGCATGTTTCCAAATAATTACTTGGTTTGGGAACCATCCATTCACTTAAAATATTTTCCTATAATTCCTGTATTTGCTGAACTCTCCCCCAAGCTTCAAATTATAATATATACGTATGCTATTAATTTTCTAGTGACTCTTATATATCACTACAATAATACTCGATCCAGTGATCCAGTATTGATCACTGGATCTAAATTCTAAGTGCCAAGTCATGTTTTAAAATGCAAATCTACATTGTACAATACCCCTTGACTTCTTTTTCCTTCAGGGCATTCTTTCCTCTAGCCTGTGCTTTCAAATATAGCTTAGTAATAATCAGACTTTGATGATAGAAACCAAAGTTAAGAAAATGCATTTAATTTAATGACAAAAAATCCTTGGAGGGAAAAAATGTGCTTTATTCTTAGTTCATTTAAAAGCTAATGAAAGTTTAGCCTTAAGAAGGGAAGAGAGAGATCAAACTTTCTTTTGCGTGCTTGCCAGATGATGCTAACAAGTCATTGTCCTTTCTCATTCAGGCATAAGTGCCTGAAAACTCCTTTTTCTTCTGCTTACCATTGCCTTAACCAATAATACTGTTCTCAGACAGAAAGATACCTGAATGTCTAAACATTTATCTATACTAATACAGGCTCATTTCATGTGAATGCCTGCTAAGCAGGAACTAGGCTGTCAGCTTCATCCCATCAAAAAGACTTTCAGTCCCAAGGACCGATGGCAGGTTCCAATTGTTAAGTCATTCTTGCTTGAACTGAATTTTAAAGTCAGGCTCCTACTGTTAAAGAACGGAGCTCAAAGAGGGCATTTAGCCAGAAATGTTGCAATTCTAAATATAACACTTTTGGATGTGGATTTTTTTTCTTGCTGTCATAGATTTTTCAAAATGTGGATACTGAGTAAAACTCCAGGGCAGCAAATAATGCGTAAGGGCAACCAATACTGCATAATAGTTCTTGTTTTGGTACATTCACTTTGTAGTGATTTATTAAGGGAGACTGAAAAAGCCTGATTAAAATGCATAAACAGTGCTGAACAGTAAACAACCATGTCTAAGGATGAAAAAATGGGACCCACATGCTGTGCATGGAAATTGCCCTTAACAACATGGCCTATTGTTGAACAGATAGGAAGCCAAAGGTTGCTTGTAATCAAATTTGAAGTTTCCCATCACTTATAAAAGCAACACTTCCTTGTGCAAACGTTTCAATTTGTTGTAGTTAAAAACTGCTTCCTGGCTTAATCCTTACCAGGAGTTCTTAATCCTAACTAGGCGTTCTTGTGACTGTCAGGTGGATAGAAAAATTTAGACGGGGAGCCCACTAGACTTTATGAAATGGAATCAAGTTTGTATGTAAAAATCTAAAGAATTTACAGGAGCAAATTAAAGCAGCAAGAGACCTCAAGATGATTATTTCTTTTGTATTTTATTTAAACGGGGAAATTTTTTAATGGGCTGGCTAGGTGCTCAAATCTCTTTTCTCACTCAAAAATAAAGCAGATGTTAAAGGGGGAGGAAAAAAGCAAACATAGGCTTGCTACAGCCTGAATCAAGCCTGTGGACAAATACTCAAAGAGAAAATTTACTAATAATATGACAACATTTTTCTGATGGGCTGAATTACCTGGATACAAATACGGAGATTATTATGTAATGATAATTATTTAAATATATGTTTTGTTGTGAAGACTATTTATTGCTAATTAAAGAGACAAAGTTAACTGCTAAACTTTAAAGCCATATTGATTCTTCCAATGTATCGATATAATATAAAGAAAAATAAAGAAATTTGAATAATTTCTTTAAAATATATTCTGTAATGTCTTAATTACATGAAGACCATTTTTTAAATGTTTTAGTATTATTTTTCCAAGGAAATGTGAAGAATGAATACAAAATCATCATCTTCACAAATGATTAAAAAATGAAATTAAAACATGATTCACAAATCTCTTATTGTTAAACATTCAGATCTTTTTTATTTCCCAATAATAATATTATAATCAACATCCTTAGTTAAGAATCTATGTGTACATTTCTAATTATTTCTCTGGTACAAATTCCCTCACAAATAATTTCTAGATCATTGGGGCATGAACATTTAACTTATTTTAAAAATGGCCTTCCAGAAGTCTTGCTAATTTTTATCTTCCCAAAAGTACATGGGACTATATCAGAACTAATATTTGATGTTATCACTTCTTAATCTGTACAAAATTATTAAGTAAAAATGGCATTTTTAAAAAATAATGGGCATGCTTTTGACACATTTTATAATTTTAATAATGTTTATGATTCTTTCATTGTTCTTCTTTATGTATTGCCTCTTAATAACATCTCTAATCCTTTCATAGGGTCAATGGAAAAATTAAATAAGTCACATAAAATGCTGAATACACTGACTAGAAAATCTTCAGTACTAAATAACAGTTAATGAATTTTAGTTATAATTATGGGTATTGATTTGTTTTATCTCTCTGAATTACAGATACAAATGTGGTCAACAAAGAAACTCAGTTTAAATAAAGACAACATTACCATTACTCTGAAGTTATCTTCTTTTTTTTTTTTTTTTTTGAGACAGAATCTTGCTGTGTCACCCAGGCTAGAGTGCAGTGGCATGATCTCGGCTCACTGCAAGCACTGCCTCCCAGGTTCAAGCGATTCTCGTGCCTCAGCCGCCCGAATAGCTGGGATTACAGGCATGTGCCATCAAGCCTAATTTTTTGTATTTTTAGTAGAGACGGGGGTTTCACCATGTTGGCCAGGCTTGTCTCAAACTCCTGGCCTCAAGCAATTTGCCCGCCTTGGCCTCCCAAAGTCCTGGGATTACAGGCATGAGCCACCACTCATGACCTGAGGTTATATTTTTAATAGTAACATAAAATTGTCATTTCTAGCAATAACCCCAAATCAGAAATCTACAGATGCAAGTTCTTGGTGATTAATTTATACATGCTTCCCCCAGTTCCTGTAAGCATCACAATCATGCACTTCCTTTTACTTTGGGAACATAGTGGTAAGTTCGAGTTCTCAATCTATATGGGTACAGGGATATTTGGTATCCCAAGAAGCATCCTGTGCACTTCTTAGACATGTAGGAGAATGCTGTAGCCTGCAATCCACAGAGCAGCCAGCTACAGGGAGAGAAATGCAGGCTTGGGCCAATGTGACCTCAGTGGCTAGGATCAAAAACAGAAGGGGTATTGAAGTGGCTCTTACTCCACTTCAAAACCAGAAAGTAGGATGTTCAATACATTAAAGAGACAGTGGTTAATTTTTATTAAAATCATGAGCACAATTCCTCTTTGGCAATAATTGCCATCATCCTACTTAGCTGACTCCCTGCCTCTAGACTCTTGCCTCACCAATCCATCATTACATTGCTACGGAGTTGTCATCCTCAAACACAGGATGGATTATGCTCTTCACATAATAGAATGATTTTAGGCTCTTCCTACTTATTCACATCTTTCCTCATTAAATAAAGTTTTCACAATTTGATCATATTTTAATCATGCTCAGCTTCCCCACAGCTTGCACAATATTTCACAAAAAAGTGCTCAGTAATTGTTTCATGAATTGAATATGCAGTGATCAATTTTAGTTGCTTACTATATAAATATGACAAGTTCCTTGATGAGAAAAAGGTATTCCTCACTGGTTCCAAAGTAAGGTTATCAGATAAAATATAGTCACTCAGTAAAATTTTGAATATGAAATTCAAATTCAAGTGGACATTCTCTTTCGTTTTGTTTTATTTTGATAAATCTGGCAACCCTAGTCCAAAGACATGTCAGTTTCACAACTGCCAGGGTTAACTTCTGGACAACAGTGAATTCATGTAGGCATAAATCTGTTCCCATCCAATTCTGCTATAGCAATGTGTGTATAGCTACCATGAATTCCTTCATGTAAGGGGAATGTAAAGGGAAAAATGAGCAGAAGAACAAAGGCAGTCGTTTCTAACTTTATTCTTATATTCTCACAGGTACATAGTAGATATTTGAGGTACTCTGGAATGATAGCTCCTAATAGATAGTTGTTCTGTTCAGCAAGATAGCCAAGGTAAACCTTTGAGGTCATTGAAACATTCTACTTTTAAATCATCAACCAGGACATTTCTTCCCACTTTCCTTGAACTTTTTTATTGCCTCTCTGGCATCCAGCCACAACAAGGTCATTGTGTGGGCACTGGTTGTGCCAACCTTCCATGCTCATCCCTGAGGATCCATGTCTACCCAAAGCTATTTAATAATGTCTCCTAACCTTATTCCCCACCCACACGTACCTCTCAACCCCAGCTCTTCTCTTTTCCAGTTTCCTAGGCAACAGTTTGCTAGTCTAATAATAAACCACAATGCTTGCCAATTTAAAATGAGAGATCAATAGAATCCCTAGGATTCTCCTTTGCTCCTAGATAACATCTGCAGTTTAACACTAACCTTCTGGGGATAATTCCTGGCTCCTCCTTCATTGTCTGATCAAAAAGGGTTGGAATTTCCTGTAGGAGTGGGTGATGTGCTTCGTGAGAGAATTGTTTCTTGAAGAGTGAAGCCTTACAGTATTCTTCAATTCAAATTATGTGAGCAGCTATCAGCTGATGAGTTCAGCAGAATCTCTTATTTGTAGAAGTGTAGTATGTTCAGACCTCATCATTCTGACTAAAAAGTAATTTCATGTTTATCCAAATGCCACATAAGTTGAGCTCCCAGTTGCCCATAAGGAACATATTGCTCCTCAGAAGGGTGCTGTCCGCATCCTCTTTCAGGCCATTAGAGAAGAAACCCCATAAGATATTTCAGACTGGCCTGTCAAATCTCTGTTCCTTTACTTCTGCAGACAGACTCCCATGAGACCACAGCCTCTCCAGAAAAATACTCCCACAGAACCACAGACACATTTAAAGTAATGTAATTGACTAATTGCAGGAAGTAAGTTTCTGGCCATGCCACATATTGAAAAGATAAATGTCATTAGGATTAAGCCAATGACTTCAGCCACCTTAGCAACTGCAGTTTAGTCAATCACACAAACTATTAGCAGACATGTGATGGAACCTGGAGGGAAACTGTGACACTGAATTAAGGAGAACAGAGACTGCCTGGACTTTCTGTTAGAAGAGCGCACAGCCTTCCATTTGCCAGAATATTGCTCCATACTCAAAAGCTGTGAAGCCCCAGATGTTAGTCGTGCACTCATTAGGACTATGGCTGCTAGTAATTGAAACCAACTGAAGCTAGCTTTATGCATTTATTATTTATTTATTTATTTATTTATTTATTTATTTATAGAGCATGGGTCTCAACATCTTACCCAAGCTAGTCTTGAACTCCTGGCCTCAAGCGATCCTCTTTCCTTGGCCTCCCAAAGTGCTGGGATTACAAGCATGAGCCACTGTGGCTAGCCAAGCCTAGCTTTAAGAAATGAAAATGAAGAATTTATTACAATGACATAGTGAAGTCTCATGATTCAAGGAAAGAAGAGGGACATGAAAATGGGAATCTCCAGCAAATCTAAGCTCTCCTTCCCTCTGTGTGTTGTTTCATTCTTTTTCTTTTTCTCTTTCCCCACGAGCTTTCTCTGCTCCCTCATCTTCATGGAGGGATATGTCCTCTCACCATATTGGGTTCAGCCCCACAAAGAGACTGAAAGCTCTTCTTGAGGTGGGGTGGGGGAACCCTTCAAGCCATATTTCTCCAAATGGCATCCAGGAGCCCGGCCTCGGTGGAATGGAAGGAAAGTAAGGGTCACTGTGAGCTTGGCAGATGCTACAAAAAGTATAGACTACCTTCACCTTGTTCACCTCCAAGTTGAAAAAAAAAAAAACCGTATAGACTACAGGTGGTCACAGCTACCATTTCTCTAGTTTCCCTTTGACTAAGACAAACTTGGAATAGGAAATAGTAGAGATGCTAGATATCTGGTCATACACTGATGTTAAATTTGTCATCAAGCAAATTAAGAATAATAAGAAAGTATACTAAAAACAGTTTAATTCACAAAATGAAATGTATTAGAGTATATAACAGAAACTCCCCTCCCATAAACCCTAACTATTCCTTGGTTTGTCTTCCTTTGTAACTAAGCAGGTGAGAGGTTAGACGTAAAACTCAGCTGAACTGATTTAAAATAACATCAGTCTGTTTTAGCTCGTAAAGGCTTTTGCTCTAAAATTACTGATGGTTTACGACTTGCAGAGTTTGGACCTCCAAAGTTTCCTCGATGCAGTCTGGTTTCATTTCGAAAGAAGTGAAGATCATCTTACAAAAAGTAACTTTGGGATGCCATTCAGCTCTAATAACTAATAAAGTGAATGAAGCTTTACTTACTTTTTCTTCTCATTTTTCCTCTTTTCTTTGATACCCCTTTCACTGAATGGTTATACTTTATAGTTATCTCTTATAGTCATCTCCAAGGTAAGCATTTTATTGTGCATCCTTATGCTTAAAATTAATACATTCCTTCAATTTATGTTTATTTATTTACTAAAATATGTATATTATGAAGTAGATGAATAATAAACATTTTAAAGAATGAACTAAAATAAATGTAATGGTGAAACTACATCTCTACTAAAAAATACAAAAATTAGCCAGGTGTGGTGGCATGCGCCTGTAATCCCAGCTACTCAGGAGGCTGAGGCACGAGAATCACTGGAACCTGGGAGGAGAAGGTTGCAGTGAGCCAAGATCATGCCACTGCACCCAGCCTGGGCAACAGAGTGAGACTCTATCTCTAAATAAATAAATAAATAAATAAATAAATAAATAAATAAATAAATACAATGTAAGCAGACATTCTAACTTTTTCTTCCCAAGCCCCAGTAGGTCATATTGTGCACTGATCTATTGTCACGGCATAGTCAGTTCATCTGAGTCCAGTTTTCCTTAGTGCATCATTTTTATTGTCCTAAAGGGCAGTCCTGGACTTTTAGTCTAAGGTGTTCCTGGTAACCATATTTTAAAATGATTTTTCTAAGGCTAAAGTTTTAATTGTATAAGTGCCCTGAAAATTGATTTGTAACGAACACACACACACACACGAGTGTAAAAGTGACCAGCCTCAACTAGGCAAAGTGAATTTCTTAAAACAAACAAACAAAAATCTTTGAAAAAGTCAAACATGCTGGCACAGGTGGGCTCTTAACAATAAGGCTATACACATTAAGTAGGTGGAGCAAGGAGTCAGGCTGTGGTTGACTTGGACTAACAAAACCCTAGAAAGCACCCAGCACCATGGTTCACATCTGTAATCCCAGCACTTTGGGAGGCTGAGGTGGGCGGGTCACTTAAGGTCAGGAGTTCGAGACCAGGCTGGCCAACATGACAAAACCCCCTCTCTACTAAAAATACAAAAAAATTAGCCAGGCATGGTGGCCCACGCCTGTCATCTCAGCTACTCGGGAGGCAAAGGCAGGAAAATCCTTTGAACCTGGGAGGCGGAGGCAAGATGGTGGCACTGCACTCCAGCTGGAGTGACAGAGTGAGACTCCCGTCTCAAAAAACAAACAAACAAAAAACCTAGAAGGGAAGAAAGAAAGCCAATTTAGATAGTGACTCTCTCCAATGGCCAAATGACCAAATTCTGTTATTTTTTCTCCGTGTCGTTCCCTCTGGCTTCCCCCAGACACCCAGGCCCTGAGGTTATTCTGCCCCTGCCAGTGTTTCAGACCAAAGGAAATCATAAGACACAGTTAACAATAAACCAGCAATCTTATCCTTTAATAAAGCCCTTGTCACAAAAGGCATGCCAAAATTTAAAAAGCGAACTGAAAACATTTATTCAAAGAATGGCAGACAAAGGATTCATACTTCTGATCTGTAATAAGGGCATACAAATCAATGAGATCAGAAAGACCTTCCACTAATAAATTGGCAAAAACTAGTCACCAGAGAATAAACGATTGGTTGGCCAATATGTAGGTAAATGTTACTTCTTTACTTTTTAAAATGTCGTGAGTTAAAACAACAAGATACTATTTTTTCTCTGTCAAATTATCAAAGATTGTAAACTATCAAATAGTCTAGCCAGAATGTGGTAAAATGAGCACTGAATTCATCACAGGTAGACATGTATATTAACTTGACCCTTTGGAAATTAATTTTGCAATACCAAAAGATGTATATTTTCCTTGATCTAGTAAAATCTTGGCTGTATCCCTAACCAAATTCTCTTCTGTTAACTTATCTTACAGAAATAGAAAAGAAATATTTAGAGACCAACATGTTTATTTGCACACTGTATAAAGCACTGACAATTTTTAAAACAGATTTGACAATACAAAAATAAATTACAATATATCTACAAAATACATTATTGTTCAGCTTTACAATTTTATGTTTATTAGGAGAGCTTGGTGCTATGATGATTGCTTATGTTAAAGTCACCAGTGAAAAAAGTGGGATGTGCAGTTATACTATAGTAATGACAACAACCAAGAAGGAAAGAAAAACACAGAAAAAGGCTCTAGGTGGAAATAAACAAAAATTCTGAGTTACTTTCCTTGGTTTACAGATCTATGAATGCTTTTAGTTCCTTTCCATAGTTTCTATTTTTAGATGTCTCTTCAAATTTATATCCATGTAACTATTATTGAGGAACTACAATTTTCCAGACACTGTCCTAAGAGCTTGGATAAAGTAATGATAAAAACAAAATTTCTACTTTCAATAGGGTTGCCAGATTTAGCAAATAAAAACATAGCACATCCAGTTAAATTTGAATTTCAGGTAGACAATGAATAGGTTTTACTATATGTATAGTATTTTATCTGGCAACCCTAACTCTCAAGGAATGTAATTTTTTGGGAGATAAATTTTCTAAATGAACATGAAACTAACTTTTATAGTTTATTTTTTATTTTAGTAAGATACACATAACATAAAATATGCCATTTTAACCATTTTTAAATGTACAGTTCAGTGTATTAAGTTCATTCATGATCTTGTGCAACCATCACTATTATTTAGTTCCAGAAATTCTTCATCACCTCAAAAGGAAAACTCCTTATACAATGTGAATTTACTTCCCATTCTCCATTCTCTCCAGTTCCTGGCAACCACTAATCTGCTTTCTGTCTCTATGGATTTGCCTATTCCAGATATTTTATATATATATGGAATCATAAAAGATGCAGTCTTTTATGTCTGGCTTCTTTGACTTAGAATAATGTTTTTAAGGTTTATTCATGTTACAGCATGTATCAGAATGCCATTTCCTTTTATGGCTGAATAACAGTCCATTGTATGTATCTATCACATTTTGTTTATCCGTTTATCTATTGATGGACATTTGAGTTGTTTCCAACTTTTGGCTATTGTGAAATATATATTAATTTCATACCTTTAAAAATAAGTATTATTTAAACCATTATCCCCAGGAGATGATGTCAACCTTTTTCAGAGCTGATATGGTTTGGCTGTATCCCCACCCAAATCTCATCTTGAATTCCACCCTGCCATGTGGAACTGTGAGTCAATTAAACTTATTTCCTTTATAACTTACCCAGTCTCGGGTATGTTTTTATTAGCAGCATGAGAACAGACTAATGCAAGAGCCTTATCTACTTCAACGTTACATGGTCAAATAATGCTGAGTAAAGTAGATGGCCAGGCAATATTCAGTCGACACAGTATAATGTATTGAGCAAAGTAAAATGCTAGGTTTTTTGGAAGATAAAAAGAAAAATAAAATGTAAATCTTGCCATCAAGAAGCCTATACCAAATTCTGGGAAATGAAAGTCAAAAGTCCAGCATTTACTCACAAGCAGGGCTACTAAGCTGAGTTTGTGTTACCAACTCAGGGCTTCTGCTAGAACAATAAGTAGGGTGCAACATCACACCTGCATGATTAAAATTCTTACCAAAAAAAAAAAAAAGTATTCTTCCTAGAAAAAAAGGGAGAACTTTATCCAAAGATAAATCATGGTTTTCAATCCTTAAAGCTACCAAAAGACCAGAAATCAATATTGGAGTCCCTCCTGAGCACCTCCTCACAACACAGGCTAAATAACTAATTTCTGCCTTCCCATTTTTAGTGATCATTCTTTTGTTTCAGGTCCTCTGAGGTTTTCAGACTTACATCAGCAAATTCTTTCAAACAGCTGGGGAAGCTGGCTTCCTAAACCTCTTGCTGGCATCATCATAGAGCATTATGAAGCATAAGAGATAGAAACAGACACGGGGGGCACCGGGATGCTTCTTTCTCTGTTGGCAGAACTCCAAGTGGCCAATGCCTGACCCAAAGCCAAGGAGACACAGAGGGGTGAGGCTGAGTAAGACAGGGTGCTGACAAGAAGAGTCAGAGACTCAAGATTCCCCAAGTGTCTTCTATGATACAATTGGTTCATATTCTGTCCCAGAACCTGCCACAACTTTCCCTCCTTCACCCTTGTTCAAGTTATCTGTACTGCCTAACTTCTACTGCCCACTGGCTGACTAAAATTGTATGTGTTCTTCCTCTAAGGGTCAATGCAAATCCTACCTTTTCCAAAGAGGCCTTTCTGATCTTCCCTTCTGCAATAAAAATAGATGTGATTTCTTCCTTCTCTGGACTTTCTTATCTCACCATATTTATTATAATTACTGGATATTTTATTTTATGTTACTTTTTAAAATTTTTTTGTGGGTACATAGCAAGTGTATATATTTATGGGGCATATGAGATGTTTTGATACAGACATGCAATGTGAAATAAGCACATCATGGAGAATGGGGTATCCGTCCCCTCAAGCATTTATCCTTTGAGTTACAAACAATCCAATTACACTCTTTAAGTAATTGCTGGTTGTTATGAATCATGCTGCTGGCTTACTCTGTTGCTCCAATTGCAGTACAACTGTCACCACTTGATTTTATTAACTCATCCATTCCTTTAGTAAATATTTACTGAATATGAGATCCACAGGAACCATATACCATTCTGTTTCCCTGCTGACTCAGACTGCTCTTTTTATTCTCTTTTGCCAGCACAACTTTCCCACCATCCCTTAAGGATTGGTGTTTTCCAGAAGTTTGCTCTGAAGTTTCTTCCAATATCTAACATCTGATACAGGTGCAATCACTTCCCTCTCTGGAGCCAATGGCAGATACTACTCATCATTCATGGAACTCCTTCCCACTCTGCCTGATGGTAGCCTTAAATTCTTTCCCAACACAGCACCTGAGAAAGCTATCAATCATTTGGAGATGATAAGCGACATAAAATCTTTCTGTGATCCCTGTCCCTCTCTCCCTGGATGATTTCATCTACTACGACTTTCAGTTTTAATAATACTTCTGTGAAGATGATTCTACCACCAGCCTGACATTTCTCCTGAATTCTAGATACATGTTTTCCATAACCTATAGACTTTTTCCGCTTACTTTCTCAAACTCAGCTTTGTCGAAAACCCTACTTAGCATACACCCCATAAAACCTAGCCTTAGATATTACTATTTACACAATCACTCAGCCTAGAGACTTCAGACTTATCTCCACTTTCTTTTCTCTCTTGCTGCCTATCTCCATATG
This sequence comes from Pan troglodytes, assembly GCF_028858775.2. NCBI lineage: Eukaryota > Metazoa > Chordata > Mammalia > Primates > Hominidae > Pan > Pan troglodytes. The sequence continues at coordinate 50,754,886 of NC_072408.2, read as the reverse complement.
CAGTTGATTGTAGGTTATATTAATTCCACTTCATAAATGTCTTTTAAATATACAGTTTCTTATCCTTTTCCACTTCCTTCATTTAGACCTTCATGGATTGCCTACGTGGATTCTTGCAAGAGTCTGTCATTCTCCATAAATGAATCACTCTCCTCTCCAAATTATCCTCTTCTTTGCCATCAGTTGTCTTCCTAAAGCATCCACCTGGCCATGGTAATGGTTTCTTTCATTCCCTTTCATGGATCCCCAAAATTCTTAAGTGCCATCAAGAAGAAATACCAAATTCCTTTTTAGCGTGATATCCAGAGCCCTTCGCACTCTGGCCCCAAACTACTTTTCCAAGTACACTTCTCATCACTTCTCCAATTCCCAGCTTTCTGCTTCAGCATACCATACAAGCTACTCCCTAAATACCTCATGAACTTTCATACCTGTGTGTCTTTCCTCCTGCTGTATCACCTGCTCAGAATGTTTTTCCCCACTAACTGTTGGGGAAATTCTCTTTCAACGCTTAGCTCTCCCCTTCTTCTTCCATCCCCTTTACCTCTCTCTACCTCCAGCCCAGTCTCCATTAATGGCCTATGTTGCTTTGTCATATGATGGTCTGTTGGGTCTACCCACCAGGCTGGTGACAGCTAGAGTAGTCTTGTTCATTTTTGGATCCATAATATGAATTGCAGAGTTCTAACACATAGTAAAGGATCAGTAAATGTTCTTCGCATATGTCACAGAGAAGCACACCCTATATTCTAAGTCACTTTTCTCTTTGAAGAGTAGCTAGTTGGTAAAATACGATGATTATTTTAGCTTGTATTTGAGTCTCATTGTATTTGAGTTTGTATTGAGCTTGTATTTGAGTCTCATCACTGGATGAGTCTTTAACTGGAAATTGTTGAGTTGCCAATACTTTTCTCAAACCTCCAGTGAAATTTTCTTGGAAAGTTATGCACAGGTGAGGCAATGAATCCAGACTTTGTAAAACAAAATTGTCCCATTATTTTCTTGTTGTAGAAATAAAAACAAAACCATCAAAGCTTGATTGATGTAAATGGGAAAAACCCTTTTGTTTTGTGTAATCTGGTGTTTTCATTAAGTAATTTGCTGAAGAGGAAAAGAGTCTTTGCAGGGGGTTCCAGAAGCATTCTGCCCAAGAAAGTCTGATTAATTTGAATAGTAGAGTTAGTCTCCAACCTTACCCATAAAAGCCATCCCTAGAAAAAAAGACTTCTCACTCACAAGCTGCTTCTACTTCTGGAGACAAATCCCATTTCATGCTGTCTACACAACCCTGGAAGAAAATCATGACACTGTCAGAATGAAATGTATTTTAAAGAGGGAAACCTTTGTTATGGTAGTGGTTGAGCATAATAATATGATAAAAATTTCCTTGGTCTATGTAATGACACAACTTTTTACTATCAAATATAAAAATTTTGGAAGGTGTAGCAGAGGCTTAATGCATACTGGACTTTAAAATTAAAGCTAAAGTAGCTTTGTTGGCGGCAGTTCTCCTCTAAACCAACCTAGTAATATTTACTTGCATTATAAGACTGTATTTAATAAGGCAAATGGGATTGATGAATTATAATACATTGTAGTTTATGAGAGAATAAAGGTCTCCAGTACAGATATTGCTGTCAGCAGTTCTCACTGGAATTCCTTCATGGATTGTGAAGGTTGATTTAAATTATGCAATTCAAAATTTAAGTAGAAGCATTAAGAAATGGATCAAGACAGAGAAAGGTGGAAAAAAATCCCACAAAGCTAAGATACCAGTAAATGAATCTTTCTTACAAAGAAAAAAAATGCCAGCTTACAAATGAGCACTCTCTTTAGTTTTAGCAGGCTAAATCAGTGTGCAGGCCTAAATAAGGGGAACAATGGACACCTTCTGACACCAGGCTGTGTGTCTGGTGAGCATCCCTCAGTGCAAATGTTAGTACTGTGTGAGTATTTATTGTGTTTCTATAAAGTCCTAATGAGCTCCTTGGGTGAGAGTGAAACCCTTTGCTTTTTCACACTGTGCTCAAGACCCCTAAACTTCATGGGGTCAAATCTAAAGAAAGGGTAATGGACCATGAGGTCCAGCTTAATAGACCTGATATTAACACAGCAGCAAGAATGTCACCAAATGCAAAGTTTAGGGCAAGCAATGAATGAAGTATTTGTTACACTTAAATAATATACAAAGGTTATAACAGAGTAGTGGCACTATATCAATGTCATCATTGCAGGACTTTGAAAATCTCCCATGTATGAAATAACCCTGTAACACATCTTTTGGTTACAATAAATGAATTTGCTTTCCAACAGCAAATAATAAATTACAATAGAAAGTTATGCAACTGTGTGACTATCTGTAAATCTATAGTTAGTTTTAGATATTGAAAATCTCTTGCCCATATAAATAATTAGGATACCATTAGTATCTAATACTCATATAAGAGAAATGCATTGTATTCTTCATAGTGGTTATACAGTTTATATACTTAAATGAACATTTTCTCAAAATGAAACAGATTTTTCTTTTATTGGATAAGATAGATATTCTTGCTTTGAAATAAGTAAAACATCACCACACTGAAGATGAGATCATAAGGCAGAACCACTTGTGTAAATATAGGACTCTTTCACCAGACTCCCTCATCCATGGAGTTGTTGGCTCATCACAATAACCCTTGTCTTTTATTACAGTGGAACTTCAGTTCAGATGATGCAATGAAAGCTGCAGACCTGAGATCTGAAAAATCTGCACTCCATGGTTTGATTTGTAAATTAACATTAACGACATCATCACTCACTCTCTCATGGGTAAGAATGGGAAGACCTAGGGGTATGAACCAGTAAAAATATTGTATGCTGCTTCACTTTTCATGTTTTTATTTTCTTGCTGGGTTAATGAAATACTTTTCTTTGGAACTGACTGAAATAGGTTATAAATTATTTGAGGACAGGACTGTATCTCTACTTCTGCTGTTTTACGTTTCTATTCCCCAACACCAAAGACACAGCCACAGTATTCTCTACATACTCCACACCTGAGGGATATGTTTAGGAAATGTTAGTCATAATTTCCCAACTCCCCTCTTTTTCTATGACTTGATTGTCACAAAAGTGAAAAATTGGCATTTACTCATAAATTTCAGGCAGGACATTGTCAAATTGTTCAGCTAATATATATTCTTACGAACTTTCAATAGATTACTAACTGCTAACTTCCCATTTCACTTTGCATTATTGATTTGATTTCCAGCAGTCTGCCCCATCCACAAATTTTTGGAGGTTAGTGGAATGTCACTTTCATATTTGTAAAATTAGACTAGGTTCAATTAGTTGAAAAACCTCACAGGTTTCAGATAACTACTTTCAACATTCAAATACATAAAGCAAGGATATTTACAAACCAAAAACTACACCAAAGCTCTTAAGTGCTGTGGTTAACTGCCGTCATTTCTGTTTGACTAATAAAGATGGGGGGAAAATGACATTATTTTACTTGTTGTCATTTTCAAAGAAATACAGAGAAATTTAGAAATGGAAGCCAATTAATTTTTCATAATGAAGAGAAACCAAAAGCAGGTTATCTGTTGATGGGGTTGACCCTAAAGAAAGGACCCTAGGACCTAGCGCAATGTGTGTAATACGGGAACATAAAAACTCTTAGCTACCTAAAAATATCATTTCCACCAGCCTGCCAGAATGTCTAGAACTTCTGTAATTGGAGTCATGGCTGCGCATTAAGACAGTTTTTGGTCAGGTGTGGTGGCTCACGCCTGTAATCCCAGAACTTTAGGAGGCCAAGGTAGGCAAATTATTGAGGATAGGAGTTTGATACCAGCCTGGCCAACATGGTGAAATCCCGTCTCTACTAAAAATACAAAAATTAGTCAGGCATGGTGGCGGGGGCCTGTAGTCCCAGCTACTCTGGAGGCTGAGGCACGAGAGTTTCTTGAACCCAGGAGGCAGAGATTGCAGTGAGCCAAAATCATGCCACTGCACTGCAGCCTGTGCGACAGAGGGAGACTCTGTCTCAAAAAAAAAAATAAAGACAGTTTTTAACAGATGCCCATTAAAATGCTGACACAATACATTTACCCAATAATATCCATTTTCTCTTCGATATGTATTAGCCAAGAGCAAGACATGGTCCAGAGCAAATTGCTTGAACCAAAAGAGAGTAGAGTCTTGAGTAAAGTAGGATGTGAAAAGAATTCTGGAGAGCCAGGAGGCCCCAAAGACAATGGCTGTGGGGAGGAAGACCCAACCTAGGAGAGTGGGGTTGTACTGAAGACTTTGCCTTCTTTGAAATTGGCCATAACACCTGGTTATGCCTATTAGTAAACTGTTTCTAAATGTTTCCCTACAATTAGCAGCTCTTTAAGGAATTTAGATTTATACTTCCTGTCTTAAACATACAGAGGACAGTTTTTATTCTAAAAGAAGTGTGTGATTCATTTCTTCTCATATCCTTTTAGAAGTGAGACCCACACAGATGTTAGAAAAGAGGTACTCCCACTTCCAGCTAAGATGGAGTAATAGGGACCAGATTTATCCTCCCATCAGGCACACACACATACACACATACACACACACACATGAAACAATGATTTTCAAGACATTTAACTTTAGGAAATGAAGGACAGTGATGACTGAAATGATTTCTAACAGAGTTTATTTTTAGAGCAGTTTTAGGTTCACAGCAAAATTGAAAGTACAGAGTTCCATATACCCTCTACTTTCCCCCACCTCGTCCCTGACAGACACACACTGTCAACATCCCAAACCAGAGTGGTACATTTATTACAAGCAATGAACCTACACTGACACATCATTATAAATCAGAGTCCATAGTTCACATTAGAGTTCACTCTTGGTGTTTTATATTCTAAGGGTTTTGACAAATGTATTAATGACATGTATCCACTATAATAGTATCACAGAGAATAGTTTCACTGCCCTAAAAATCATCCCTTTCCCCAGCCCCTGGCAACCACTCATCTTTTTACTTGTCTATGATTTTGCCTTTTCCAGAATGTTATATAGTTGGAATCATACAGTATGTAGCCTTTTCAGATTGGCTTCTTCACTTAATAGTACGTATTTTAGGTTCCTCCATGTCTTTTCATGGCTTGATAACTCATTTCCTCTTAGTGCTGAATAACAGTCCATTGTCTAAATGTACTACGGTTTATTTACTTATTCACCTACTGAAGGACATACTTCCAAGTTTTGGCAATTATGAATAAAGCTGCTATAAACATTTGGTGCAGGTTTTTGTGTGGGCTTAACTTTTTGATTCGAGTGAATAACAAGGAATGCAATTGCTGGATCATATGGTAAGAGCATGTTTAGTTTTGTAAGAAACCACCAAACTGTTTCTTCAATCGTGGTTGTACCATTTTGCATTTCCATCAGCAATTAATGAGAGTTCCTGATGTTCCACATCCTCGTAAGAATTAGATGTTGTCAGTGTGTTGGACTTTTGCTATTCTAATAGATATAAGTAGAATCTTGTTGTTCAAATTTGCAGTTCCCTAATGACATATGATGTTGAGTATTGTTTCATATCCTTATTTGCCATCTGTGTATCTTCTTTTCTGAGGTGTCTGTTCAGATTTTTTTTTTTTTAAGACAGAGTCTTACTCTGTCACCCAGGCTGGAGCACAGTGGTGTAATCTCAGCTCGCTGTAACCTCTGCCCCCCCAGGTTAAAGCAATTCTCCTGCCTCAGCCGTCTGAGTAGCTGGGGCTACAGGCACGCACCACCATGCACGGCTAATTTTAGTAAAGACGAGGTTTCACCATGTTTGCCAGGCTGGTCTCAAACTCCTGACCTCAAGTGATTCACCCGCCTCGGCCTCCCAAAGTGCTACAATTATGGGTGTGAGCTACCGTGCCTAGCCTGTTCAGATCTTTTGCCCATTTCTTCATTAGTTTGTTCATTTCTCATTGCATTCTAAAAGTTATCTGTATATCGTGAATGTATTCTCTTGAATTCTTTATCTGGTATATCCTTTGCAAATGCTTTCTCCTAGTCTGTGGTTTAACCTCTCATTCTGTTGACAGTGTTTTTCACAGAACAAAAATTTAATTTTAATGAAGTCCAGTTTATCAATTATTTCTTTCCTGGAGCTAAAAAGTCATCATCTTGCCCAGGAGCATCTAGATTTTCTCCTGTGTTATCTTCTAGGAGTTTTTGGTTTTGTTTTGTTTTTAATATCAACTTTTATTTTAGATACAGGGGGGTCCATGTGCAGGTTTGTTACATGGGAATATTGCATGATGCTGAGGTTTGCAGTATGGATCCCATCACCCAGGTAGTGAGCATAGTATCCAATAAGTAGTTTTTAACCCAGCCCTCTCTCCTTCCCTCCACACTCTAGCAGTCCACAGTGTCTATTGTTCTCAAATTTATGTCCATGTATGCTCAGTGTTTATCTCCTATTTATAAGTAAGAACATGTAGTAGCAGGTTTTCTGTTTCTGCATAAATTTGCTTAGGATTATGGCTTCCAGCTCCATCCATGTTGCTGCAAAGGACATGATTTCACTTTTTATGAATGCATAGTATTCCATTGTATACATGTACCACATTTTCTTTATCCAATCTACCATTGATGGGCACCTGGGTTGATTCCAAGTCTTTGCTATTGTGAATAGCACAGCAATGAACATATGAGTACATGTATCTTTTGGGTAGAATAATGTATCTTCCTTTGGATAGTTACCCAGAAATGGGATTGCTGAGTCAAATGGTAGCTCTGTTTTAAGTTCTTTGAGAAATCTCCAGACTGCTTTCCACAGTGGCTGGACTAATTTACATTCCCACCAGCAGTGTATACGTGTTCCCTTTTCTCTACAGCCTCTCCAGCATCTGCTGTTTTTTGACTCTTTAGTAATAGCCACTCTGGGTGGTGTGAGATTGCATCTCCCTGTGGTTTTGATTTGCATCTTTCTGATGATTAGTGATGCTAAGCATTTTTTCATGTGTCTGTTGGCCACTTGTATGTTTCCTTTTGAGAGGTGTCTCTTCATGCCCTTCACCCGTTTTTTAATGGGGTTATTTGGGGTATTTTTACTTGTTGATTTGTTTAAGTTCCCTATAAATTCTGGATATTAGGCCTTTGTCAGATGCATGGTTTGCAAATATCTTCTTCCATGCTCCAGGTTATCTGTTTGCTCTGCTGATAGTATCTTTCGCTGTGCAGAAGCACTTTAGTTTAATTAGATCCCACTTGTCTATTTTTGGTTTTGTTGCCATTGCTTTTGGGGACTTAGCCAAAAATTCTTTGTCAAGGCCAATGTCGAGAAGAGTATTTCCTAGGTTGTCTTCCAGGCTTTTTATAGTTTGAGGTTTTATATTACATTATATAAGTATTATAGCTAATTTTTGTATGTGGTGAATGGTAGGGGTCCAGCTTCAATCTACTGCATATGGCGAACCAGTTATCTCAGCACCATTTATTGAATAGGTAGTCCTTTCCCCATTGTTTTGCTGACCTTCTCAAAGATCAGATGGCTGTAAGTGTGTGGCTTTATTTCCAAGTTTTCTATTCTGTTTCATTGGTCAATGTGTCTGTTTCTGTACTAGCACCAAGCTGTTTTGTTTACTGTGGCTTTATAGTATAGTTGAAAGTCAGGTAGTGTGATGTCTCTGGCTTTGTTAATTTTGCTTAGCATTGCTTTGGCTATTTGGGCTGTTTTTTTGGCACCTCTACCCTAGTTCAAGCCACCATCATCTCTTGTCTGGATTATTATAATAGACTACTGACTCCTTTCATTTCCAGTTTTGTCTTTCTGTAGCAACCTAAGTGATTTTCTTTAAAATATACTTATTGTCACTTCCCAGCTCTCAATTCTCCAAAGGCTTCCCATCACACTGGAACTAAATCTGGATTTCTTATAATGGCACACCTAGATCACCTGGCACTGCCTGCCTCTTGGACTTGTGGCCTCCTGCTCATCTGGTTTGTTTCATACCATCTTTTGCTCATCTAACTCTGGCTGAAATGGGCCATTTTGCTGATCCTCAAAGATGCCATGCTTGTTTTTACATCAGGGCCTGCTAGGGACTGAATTTTGTACCCACCTGCCCCCAACTCAAGTTTATATGTTAAAATATTAACCTCCAATGCAATATTATTTGGAGATGGGGCCCTTGGAAGGTCTTAGAGTTACATGAGATCATGAGGGTGGAGCCCTCGTGATGAGGCTAGAGCCCTTATGAGAAGAAACACCTGAGAGCTTGCTTGCTCACACTCTCTCTGCCATGCAAGGACAAAGCAAGATGGCCATCTGCAAGCAAGGAAGACGGCCATCCCTGAAGCCCAGCCATGCTGGCACCCTGATCACAGACTTCTAGCCTCCAGAACTGTGAGAAAGTAACTTTCTGTTGTGGAAGCACCCAGTGTATGGTGTTTTGTTACAGCTGCTCAAGTGGACTGATGGGGCCTTTGTGCTTGCTCTTTCCTCAATCCAGAACATTCCTTCCTCAGATCTTTGCAGGTGCTAGACTTGCTCCTCGCCTTTGCAGGGCCCAGGGCAAAAGTGAAAAAAAAGGCTCCTTATTTTATGTTTGAAATGATAAGGCAAGATAACAAACTGCCAAATAAAGTGTACTCTATTCTCTTTCCTTGACAAATGTTCATGATGACAATTTTTTAAGGGTAAAGCTATGGCTATTATATAATATAGTAGGCCAAACATCAATGTTCATTAATTTTAATAATTCTTGTGCATCTCTAGGTGTTCTATTGATGGAACAGCCATGTTTAGAGACTTAATAAGATAAAGACCTACATAATTCAGAAATTATTATATGTTTTATCCATTAAACTTCTTTCTTCCTTTCATTTCAGCAAAATCACTATGTTTTGTAATCAAAATTTTCACAACAATCCATGTTTTGTTGACCATATTGATCTAAAGGATGAAATATAATGTAATTATATTCAAAATGCACAAAATTAGAATAAATTTTAATGAAAAAGGCAAATTAAATGTAAAAACATTGAAATTATTCTTCAGGCTTTCAAAGAAGTTATTTTTTAAATGTTAAATTATTTATTAAAACTAGAAAGTACATTATCAATGATAACAAATGAACATCAAAATCTTAATAAAATTATTTAAATAAAGGTAAAATTTTATTTCATTTTTTGAAAATTCACTTAAAATGTACTAAATATTTTTATACATATAAACTACATACAATTGTAATATTCAATGTCCATTTAATGTAGAAAATGGAGTTAATTATAATTAATTTAATTTGGAATTAAGTGAAATTAATTAATTTCTTCAAAACCACAAACCAGAATACAAGGGAAAGACAGGAAGGAAATGGACATGTACTTAGCACTACTGGGAACTAATTTGTCATTTTGCAAGGATCTATTCCTTTCTAAGAGGAAGGAGTTAATTACATTAATTTTTTTTTTTAATTTTAGCACCTCAGCACAACTCACTTGTCCTTATGGCATTAGGACACTATTGCCTTTTGTTATGAAGTCACAGAACAAGAGATTTTTGACAGGAGTTTCCCTGGGGCCTGAGGAGTTTTATTCACAAGCAGAGATGTTTAAGGTCATGAACTGTGCTATGCAAGCACCTATGCCTGACCCTGGGTAACAGAAGTGCCATGTATTCTTTAATAAATGTCTTTGTGTGTGTTTGTGATAGGTGGGGACCTCTAGTGTGCTGAGCCCAGGGACGCTGCCCTCTTGCCTGAGTCTGAGTGTGGTATTACAAAGCTCACTCCTTTCATTCTTTCAGGTCTTGGCTCAAATGTCACCTTACAAGATACTGCCACCCACCCCCCGTGCACACACACACACACACACATGCACAAAGACACACATGTATGCAGGTATGCACATACAAATGCTTATCTATACAGACATGTGCCCTATGACTGTCTAGTCCCTCTTCCTATTTAATTTTCTTCAGAGCACTGATTCCTACCTGATATATGTCATATATTAATTTTTTTTTTTTGGCTATCTCTCCAACTAGAATACAAGCTCTATAAATAAACAGTCTGTAAATTTATCCTTCCACTCCAGCTCATTCCAGGCATTGTGTACATGTGTTTAGGGAGGTGGAAATGGGAGCATCAGCAAGAAGGTAATGCAAGGAATCCAGGAAAATGACGCAATTTGCCATTGCCCAGGGATAGTTCTGACAAACACCAAAAAATACTGTTTTCCAGATTTGTATGTTTATCCTTGAAACAAAAGGAATCTTCTCATAAGATTTGGTTTGGAAGCTAGGAAATTAAGACTATATTTGCAGACAGTTCTCTTCAGTTTTCTGTAATGAGGACTTGATGGGTCTCTCAGAAGGCTTCCTCACCCTCTGTGGTCCACCTTCACTTGTTTTCTCCAATGAGGTCATGTGATGGCTAATACTGAGTGTCAATTTGATTGGATTGAAGAAAGCAAAGTATTGTTCCTGGGTGTGTCTGTGAGGGTGTTGCCAAAGGAAATTAACATTTAAGTCTGTGGGCTGGGAAAGGAGGACCCACTCTTAATCTGGGTGGGCACAATCTAATCAGCTTCTAGTGAGGCCAGAATAAAAATCAGGCAGAAGAACACGAAAAGACCGGACTGGCTTAGTCTCCTAGCCTACATCTTTCTCCCGTGCTGGATGCTTCCTGCCCTCAAACATCGGACTCCAAGTTCTTCAGCTTTGGGGTTCAGACTGGCTTCCTTGCTCCTGAGCTTGCAGACCTTGTGGGACCTTGTGATCGTGTGAGTTAATACTCCTTAATAAACTCCCCTTTGTTTTGTCCCTCTAGAGAACTCCGTCATCACCACGTTACCAAAATGAGACTCTTAACCTTTACAACTATGTATACATGAGAGTATTAGTTACTGAATATTAAAATGTCAAGTTATATCACACTGTAATCCTAGCACTTTGGGAGGCCAAGGCAGGCAGATCACTTGAGCCCAGGAGTTCAAGACTGGCCTGGGCAACCTGACGAACTCCCATCTCTACAAAAAATACTATTAGCCAGGTGTGGTGGCACACACCTGTAGTCCCAGCTACTTGGGAGGCTGAGTGGGGAGGATTAACTGAGCCTGGAGAGGTTGAGGCTGCAGTGATCCATGACTGTGCCACTGTACTTCAGCATGGGGGACAGTGTGAGACTGTCTCAAAAAAAAAAGTAAAGTTATAAAGAAAAGGATGTTGTCTTAGCCCAATAAAACTAAAATAGAAAAACAATCAGCAAGATTACTACTATAATTGAAAACAAAAAATAATTTTGTTGGTAAAGAATTCTCATAAATATTATGTTACTGTATTTCCTAAGCTTTTTTGTCTTTTTCATTTCTTTACTCTCTTTCTCTCAAACCATCAATTGTTGATTATACCAGCAATAAGGTATATAAAGGAAGTCATTGTAAAAAGAGTTAATATATCATGACCGAAGCCAAACATATATAGTTTTTTTATAATACCAGCAAAGGAGAAAAAATGTGGGACTCATCCCATTAAAAAACTTATTAATGATACTTCACTAATAATACAGACTTCACTAGGTCAGCAGTTTAGCTGAAATAGTGGTCAACCTCATCAAAGTTTGCTTCCTTTTTCTCTATTGAAATGTTTCTTCACTAAATTGTTTGTGGTGTGCCTATGCCAATGGCTTCAAAGCATTTTCTTTAAAAAAAAAAAACACCTTAAAACATATGCTGTCCCTACGGAAGTTTTATACAATCTATTACTCTTTTGGAAATTGAATATTTTAAATGGCAGTAACAATCAGTTAGTTGACATAAACATTCAGTAGCTACCCACAATATTTCCATCAAAGGCTAAATAAAAATATGAGATTTCATGTTTTATTCTAAAGACTTGGACTCCTTTATAAAGACAGCAAGAACTGATAGTAATTTGTAGTTTTCTAGGAAAACTCTGCCACCTAGAATTTAAATATGGGAATCTATAGTTAGGAAAATGAAATAGACTTCATAGCTGTAGAGAGAAAATATGTCGTACAATTTACATACAATTATCTATGGAAAAAGGAGGGAGGGATATCTTAGTCATAGAATTGCAATGTTGTAGGGCAGGAGCTTTGTGAAATTCACAAAGCAACTTTACTTGAGGTTTGAGAAGTTCTTAGGGTAAAAATTACACACAGTTAGTAATCATAGCTCTAGGTCTTTCTTAGTTACCTGTGGAGCACGTTTTCTTTGACAAGTCTTCATTAAATTATGATGTGTCAGGAGATGTGCTATCCACTGGAGATGTAAAATTTAGTTCACATTCTAGTGGGGAAGAGCTACATTTTTAAATTACATTTAAAAATGATAAGTATACAATAGAAACATTTTAAACTACTGTAGAGTCACAGAAAAGGAAGTGATTACCTCTCTATAGTGAAGGAAGTTGGCCAAAGAAGGCTTGCAGAGGAGGAAATAGATAACTGGCCTCAGTGGATACAAAATACATTAACACTCAATCGACTCCACTTGACATCAGACTAACCGAATCTCTGGCACCTCTATAAACAGACTGCCTGATAAGCATGGCTAGTGGTTGCTTGTGTAGGACCCCACCCACTGGTATGCCTCAAAACTTCTCTCACTTGAGCATTTGTATGCTTTTCAAGAGTCAAGAGTGTTGATTCCCCAGTGTTTATGCCAGTTGTACTTACTATTGTAGTTACTCAATGTAATTAAATATTATACAAGCCAGTTCTATTTCAGCATGAAAATGAAGAGAACTGAAGGTCTATAAAAGCTAATGCTTTGGAAAGACTTCATATAATAGCCATTATAAAAAAATTGAAATTGTGCTCACATCAGGTATAGGTAAGACACCTATAAGTAACTGGAAGAAAATTATAGACATCTAGATGGATTTTGCACTCATATTACTTTGCAAGGGCATTAAATTTCTACTCATCTTGAAATCAAATGAAATCAAAACTAAAAAATGTAAAACGGTGCGAAAAGGACACAGATAATGCAATAGGAACTATGAGAAATTGTATTAGTCTGTTTTCATGCTGATGATAAAGACATACCCGAGACTGGGAAGAAAAAGGTTTAACTGGACTTACAGTTCCACATGGCTGGGGAGGCCTCAGAATCATGGCAGGAGGTGAAAGGCACTTCTGACACGGAGGCGACATGGGAAAATGAGGAAGATGCAAAAGCAAAAGCCCCTGATAAAACTATCACATCGCATGAGACTTATTCACTACCACAAGAACAGCATGGGGGAAACTGCCCCTATGATTCAAATTATCTCCCATTAAGTCCCTCCCACAACATGTGGGAATTATGGAAGTATAATTCAAGATGAGATTTGGGTGGGGACACAGCCAAACCATATCAGAAATGTTCATCAGCAAAGAAAAAGCCTTGGCTCCACATTGAAAGTTTGACAATGAAATGATATATTTATACATTTTAATTTAAAACAATTAAAAACTAGGCCATGCACAGTGGCTCACACCTGTAATCCCAGCACTTTGGGAGGCCAAGGCGGGCAAATCATTTGAGTTCAGGAGTTTGACTGGCCAACATGGTGAAAACCCCCCAGTCTCTACTAAAAATACAAAAATTAGCTGGGCGTGTTTGCGGGTGCCTGTAATCCCACCTACTCAGAAGGCTGAGGTGGGAGAATTGCTTGAACCCGAGAGGCAGAGGTTGCAGTGAGCCAAGATTGTGTCACTACACTCCAATTTGGGTGACAGAGTGAGACTCTGTCAAAAAAAAAAAAAAAGAAAGAAAAAAAAACACCTATGGTCATGCATCACTTAATAACAGGGATACATCCTGAGAAGTGTGTTGTTAGATAATTTTGTCATTGTGTGAACATCATAGCGTGTACTTACACAAGCCTACACATGTAGGCTATGTGGTATAGCCCATTGCTCCTAGGCTACAATCCTGTACAGCATGTTGCTGTACAAAATACCGCAGGCAATTGTAACACAATGATAAGTATTTATATATTGAAACATAGAAAAGGTAATGTATTGTGCTGTGACATTATAACATCACTAGACAATAGGAATTTTTCAGTTCCATTATACTCTTGAGGGATCACCATCATATATATGTGCTTCATCATTGGCCAAAGCATTGTCATGCAGTGCCTGACTGTAATTACAAATATTTTTTATATATAGAAAAAGGTAATTAATAAAATAAATAGATGATAGATAATTGATAATTAGATCACTCTATCAATTACAGATCCAGTTTCCTTGGTTAAAAAGGCAAAGCGTACCCTAAAACTTAAAGTATAATAATAAAAAAAAAAACGCAAAAGAGAGAACTGCCATGAAAAAAAAAAAAGAAGGCATAGTGGTTAAGAGCACAGACTCTGGAACCAGATTGCATAGGTCAAATTCTGGTTCCACCACTTACAAGCTATGTTGCCTCAGGCAAGTAGTCAAGTTAATCTCTTTGTACCTTAGTTTTATCACTTGTTGAAGGGGGCTAATAATATAGTTTTTCTAAGAGATTTATCTTAAAGATTAAATTAGTATATATAAAGAACTTGGGACAACACCCGACACAGTAAATGTTGTATAAGTCTTGGCTATTACCAGCATAGCTATTACCAGTACTAGTAACAGAACTAGTACTGCTACTAATACTGATAACTGTATTTTGCCAGGGAGAGAGACAGAAGAAGGATGGGAAGAGGAGAATGCATTTGCAAGAGGGAATGACCTGCAAACCATGCCAACTGGAAGTGTAGTGCATTTGGGAGAGATAAACAATGAGGCAGTCTTACGTTTGCTGGCAAAGTTGCTTTTCTGTCATTCCATTCCTAGTGTACCCTCTACCTCTAATTCTCTCTGCTCTCTTGATCATTTATTATATGTCAGGTTTTGAGATGCTGATGAACAAGAGTGATCTCAAAACTTTACAAATTTATAATTTAGCAGGAAATTTTGGTATGTAAATCATATGTTATTAAGAGTATACATGCTGTTAAGAATGTATTGTACATTCTATATATAAAAATGTTATTGGTGCAAAGAACAGGATGTGAGAAACTGACCTGAGAGAGTATGATGGAAAGTAATAATTGAGCTGGATGTTAAGGATGAGTAAGTGTTTATTCATAAATAGCAGCATAAAATAATTAGCATCCAACATGCCTAATTGCCATCACTAGACTTACTAGACGAGGCAATCAGGGTGCCCTTTTCAAGTAGTTAGAACAACAAAGAAACCTTCTGACTACAGTAAAAGATTTGGAAAGTATAACATTTATATCACAAGGTCATTGTTATTTTCTATTTGATTTATCCTTGATAAAACTCTGAAATGTGTCATTGAGCCACACCACCCTTAAGTCAAATGACTTCTGAAAGACCTTTTTTTCTGTTTTCCTATTTTTTAGCTTTCTAACTTAGACAACTGGCAAGATAAAAATGAACATGAAATGTTGAGAACAACCACCAAGAAAAGGCTATAACCATTGTTCACTGTCTTTCCTTTCAGCACAATAAAATAAAAGGAGATTCCATAAAATAATTTCACTTTGATACCATGCATTGTGGGCAACCTCATTCTGGCATTTTCATTCTGTGCCTCATGTTGACATTATCGACATGAGGGAGGGAGAGAGCTATCTTCTTAAGGAATGCTCACTAAATATTTGAAATGAACAGTGATGAGATCAAGCATTCAGCAACAGAATTCAGCATAGAAAAGCAGCTATAGCACCAGTCCTGAAGTTAATCAACCCTGGATCCAACTCCTACTCCACTACTTATTTGCTGTGTGACAATAGAAAAGTTACTGAACTGTGAACTTCATTTGTAAAATGCAGATACTAATTCTTACCCTCTACCATTTCTGGAATATCAAGTAAAATCTGTAATAGAACACTTGTACATTGTAGATAGTTAATGAATGCTTCTTCAATGAATAAACTTATTTTCATTCGTCAGCTTTTTGAAAAATACTTTATTGGTTTTTCATTACAACAGTAATTGTATTTGTCTGCTATGGTTGCCATAACAAAGTACCACAGATTGGATAGTTTAAACAACAGTAATGTATTGTCTCACAGTTCTGGAGGCTGGAAGTCCAAAATCAAGGTGTTGGCAGGGTTGGTTCCTTCTGAGAGCTGAGAGAGAAGGATCTCTTCCAGGCCTCTCTCTGTGGCTTATAAATGGCTACCTTCTCACTGTGTCTGTTTACATTGTCTTTCCTCTATGTACATCTGACTCTGTGTCCATATTTCCCCTTTTTATAGGATACCAGTCATAAGGGCACCTACTCCAATATTATCTCATCAGAACTAATTATATCTGCAATGACCCTGTTTCCAAATAGGTCAAATTCTGAAGTACTGGGGGTTAGGACTTGAAACATAAATTTTGGGGGATGAATTTCAATCTATAACAGTAATAAAGGCTCTCTGTAATATTTCAAGCTATATAGGGATATAAAAAATTAATATTGGCTGGGCGCGGTGGCTCACGCCTAGAATCGCAGCACTTTGGGAGGCCGAGGCGGGCGGATCACGAGGTCAGGAGATCGGGACCTCCATCCTGGCTAACACGGTGAAACCCCGTCTCTACTAAAAATACAAAAAAATTAGCCGGGTGCGGTGGCGGGCGCCTGTAGTCCCAGCTACTCGGGAGACTGAGGCAGGAGAATGGCCTGAACCCAGGAGGCGGAGCTTGCAGTGAGCCGAGATCGCACCACTGCACTCCAGCCTGGGCGACGGAGGGAGACTCTGTTTCAAAAAAAAAAAAAAAAAAAAAAAAAAAAATATATATATATATATATTTTATTCTCCTATGATCCTAAGTGAAGTAACTCAGGAATAGAAAACCAAATGTTATATGTTCTCACTCATAAGTGGGAACTAAGATATGAGGATGCAAAGGCATAAGAATGGCCCATGGACTTTAGGGACTCATGGAGAAAGAGTGGGAAGGGGTTGAGGGATAAAAGACTAGAAATTGTGTATAGTGTATACTCCTCAGGTGATGGGTGCACCAAAATCTCACAAATCACCACTAAAGAACTTACTCATGTAACCAAACACCACCTGTTCACCAGTAACCTATAGACATAATTTTTTTTTTTTTAAAAAAGAGAGATTAAGCTTAAAAAAAAAAGTCTCCTCCTCCAATCCAATCTCATTCCTCTGTTTTGACCAATTTTAACACTTTGGAAGTGTTGACATCCCCAAACCCTAGATGAATCCTACTTTGGAATGTATCTTTCTGTCTTTCTTATGTCTGCACACTCACCCACTCACATAGACACACACACACATGCATGCATGCACACACACACAGGCACACACAACACATATATACATTCTTATCTTTAAATATATGTGTAGTCTTTTTTATTGTTATCAAAATTAAATCATCTACAGCCATATCATCCTGAACATCCCTATCTCATCTGATCTCAAAAGCTAAGCAGGGTCAAGCCTGATTAGTACTTAGATGGGAGACCTCCTTGGAATACTAAGTGCCGTAGGCTTAAGAAAAATATGCAAAATATTTTAAAAATAAATAAAATTAAATCATGTTATACATACTATTTAACTGCTTGCTTTTTTAATTCACAATAAATCATGAATATTTTTCTTTTTTTTTTTGAGATGGAATCTCGCTCTGTCCCCCAGGCTGGAGTGCAGTGGCGCGATCTCGGCTCACTGCAAGCTCCGCCTCCCGGGTTCACGCCATTCTCCTGCCTCAGCCTCCGGAGTAGCTGGGACTACAGGCACCCGCCACCATGCCCAGCTAATTTTTTTATATTTTTAGTAGAGATGGGGTTTCACCGTGTTAGCTAGGATGGTCTCGATCTCTTGACCTCGTAATCCACCCGCCTTGGCCTCCCAAAGTGCTGGGATTACAGGCCTGAGCCACCATGCCCGGCCTTAAATCATCAATATTTTTCCAAGTCAATGAGCATAGACTTATGTAAATATTTGCATAATATTCTATAGTATAAATAAGCCATAATCTATTCAATTCTTTTCCTATGGGCAGGTATTCAGGGTCTGTCTTAGACTGTTTTGTGCTGCTATTACAGAATACCTGAGACTGGGTAATTTATAATTAACAGAAATTTATTTGACTCATTGTTCTGGAGTCTGGGAAGTCCAAGACCAAGGGGCCACATCTAGCAAGGGCCTTCTGCATCATCGTCCCATGGCAGAAGGGTGGAAGAGCAAAAGAGCAATGAGAGAGAGACAAGGGGGCCAAATTCATCCTTTTATCAGGAACCCAGTCCCACATAACTAACCCACTCCTTTGATGATGGCATTAATCCATTCATGAGAGTTGTCATGACCTAATCACCTATTAAAGGTCCCACCTCCCAACACTGTTGCACTGGGAATTGTTTCCAATCCAGGAATTTGGGGGGACACATTCTAAGCAAAGCAGGATGTATCTAGGGTTTAGGGGTGTCTTTTTTTAATGCAAAAATATAGTTTTACATGTCTTTTTCCTCAAAAACTAGTGCTTTTATTTATGTAAGCTACATTCTGAGAAATAGCACTTCTAGGTCTAATATATGCAAATTTAAATTTAATATTATCAGATCACTTTCAAAAATGTTTTAGCAAGTCACATACTCACCAATAGTGCTTAATAATTACTCGTTTTCCCCACACTTTTGCCAAAGTGAATTTGATCCATTTTTAAAATCTTCTACATCTCTGATACATGAAAAATGATATCTCTTTACTTCTCTAATATACATATCCCTGACTACACTGAGGTACAGCATCTTTACATATATTTATTGGCTATTTGTATTCCTATTCCTCTTCTGAGAATTGCTAGATCAAATTGTGTACATATTTTTCTATTATATTTCTTGTCTTTTATCCATATCCAAGAGTCACTGTTATAAGGAAAATTAACACCTTGTCACATATATGGCAAATATTCTTTCCTAATCTATCATTTGTCTTTCAACTTTATAATGGTGTCTTTTGCCATTCAGAAATGTTATGTCATTATGTAGTCAAGTCTATGCATTTTTTCTAATTGTTTCTGGATTTTTCTGCCTTGCCTATGAGGGTCCCTATCCTACCCCCGAGGTCATTCATAGTCTCTTTCATTATAGTTTGATGTTTTGTAGTTATATATCTCTCTACCTAGGTCATTTATACAGCTGGAATTTCTCTTTGTATTTGCTGTAAGTTCCAAATCTATTTTTTCCTTTCAGGTGAATATTCCATTATGTTAACACTATTTATAAGGTAATTCTTCCTTTTCCCACTAAATTGAAATGTCAGCATCATCATATATTAAGTACTTATTTTGAAGAATACCTGAATCAGTTTCTGTGCTCTCTGTTCTGTTCCACTGATTGACTTGTTCATTCTTGAGCCAATATTCATATTATTTTGATTGCAGTAGCCATATAGGGAGTTTTATTGTTGGTGCAAAAGTAACTGCAGGTTTTGCCATTGGCAAATTACTGTACACCAGTAATTGCAAAACCTGCAGTTACTTTTGCACCAATTTAATAAAATCTGTATGGTAAGCTCCCCTTTACTGTTTGTTTTCTTTCACAGTTTTCTTGACAGTATTTCTATGCTTAGTCTTTCACATTAGCTTTATTTTGATAAGTTAAAAACAACAACAATGGTCAGCCGCAGTGACTCACACCTATAATCCCAGCACTCTGGGAGGCCAAGGTGTGTGGATCACCCGAGGTCAGGAGTTCTAGACCAAACTGGCTAACATGGTGAAACCCCGTCTCTACTAAAAATATAAAAATTAGCCGGGTGTGGTGGTGAGTGCCTGTAATCCCAGCTACTCGGGAGGCTGAGGCAGGAGAACTGCTTGAACCCAGGAGGCAGAGGTTGCAGTGAGCCAAGATTACACCATTGCACTCCAGCCTGAGTCACAAGAGCAAAACTACGTCAAAAAAATAAATAAATAAAGTAAATAAGTAACAGCAATGAAATTCTGATAATTGTTTTAAGTTTACATACAAATGTGGGAATATTAATGATATTCCCTATCCAGGAATAATACACATGGGCCACATGAAGTTGATATGAAAGCTGTGGTTTAGAAAGGTTATATACCTTGCCTTCCAAAGCCGCATAGCCAGCTAAAGACAGAAATTGCCTTTAGTATACCTCTGGTGCAAATTTTACAACATTAGTAACCCTTTCATTCATATCTGAGAAGGAAGGTTGTATCACCTGAGGTCAGGAGTTCGAGACCAGCCTGGCCAACATGGTGAAACCCCATCTCTACTAAAAATACGAAAATAAGCTGGGTGTGGTGGTGGGTACCTGTAATCCCAGCTACTCAGGAGGCTGAGGCAGGAGAATTGCTTGAACCCAGGAGGCAGAGGTTGCAGTGAGATTGTCCTTAACTAAATTACTGAGCTTGTCCTTGACTAAATTACATGGCAGCTTAGCCACTTACAGGGCAGTCAGATGCAAGCAGAATTTGACCAAGCATGGCACCAGTTTATAAGCAAATTGCCAGCTTTCATCCAAATAAATTCTCATTCTTCAAAATGTCTAGATTTAATAAGAATGAGAATAAATTTCCACTTAATAAGTATCTGGTACACTCTTGGCTCAAACCTATCTTTACCTATATGAACTTCTGTCATTATAAATTAATTTCTTGGTTTAAAAGTGTATTCTTCTAAAATGTAAATATTATTATAACGATTACTATACATATTGGTGTGAATTGGTTTAATTGCTGCTCTTTAAAGAACCAGCTGGCAAAGTCCCTATTGAAATTAAAATGTTTCTCTTGGAGGGGTGGGGCATGGAGAATGGTTTTAGAAAATGGGACGCCACTTCAGAGTAGCTTAGGCTAAACAGATTGCTGAGAGATATGGGAAAGCTGGAAAGGTGGAGGGACTTGACAAGCTCAGAGGATCCCAGAGCTGGGCAATACAGGAGAGTAAGAGCCACGGAGCCGCACCAGTTATTTCACACTTTCCTTTGGGCTAAGAACTTTTTTGTTCAAAACAAAACATGAAAAAAGAACTTCTGTTCAGCCACCACTAGGTGACAAATGGAGCAAATCATCTCTACAAAATCAGGTGTCTTTCTATATCGACAGCAGTTGTATCCCTCCCATACTCGGAGGAGCCACTTAACAGGAAGTCCAGTCACTATTTGCCATCACTCCTGCTCAAAAACAATGCCCTTTTCAGAACATTTCCAAAGCTAAAGCAAAGAACAGCAAGAAAATCAGTTCTAAGGGAAAAGCCTTGCCTGAAGCTGGACATGAATTGACAAGAGATGGAGCCACTAGGCAGCAAATAGGAAAACAGATAAGGAAAAAGCCAGTCAGATCAATAAGTTACCAAAGTCAGTTAATTAACCAGTCAGTACTATGGAGCACCAGCTATGTACTGATTAAATGTAGTTTTAAAAATTACTCAGTTTAACAGACTGATATTGGATACGCATCACCTGGATGCCCAATGCTTCTGCACATCTTCATCCTTTTTTTGTTCTGGACAGAATAAAATTAGATTCTGCCCTTCTTATTAAATCAAGGTGGTGATGTTACACATAATTTTCTACTTATTCGGCTTATGTTTTATGTATATTTCTTTAAATCATTGGATCAAAGGCACATTTAAAATATTTCCTCAAATGAAATCAGGGCATGATGTAAACTGATGAGTGAATAGTTTTCATGATAAAGAAAAGTAATGTCAAATTATTATTTCAGAATGTAGGGTAAAATATCAGTCACATATTCATTAACTTATTAAGAAGATTACCATCTATCCTAAATTTATATGTGGGTATAGTAAATTTACTGAAACATTTTTAAATGAAAGGAATATTTTTAAATGTGATACAAAAAATGTCTATTATTTCCAAATTTAAAAGACATTTCTCAATATTCCGCAAAAATATTTTAATACAGCCAGGTGTCCAAAACAATTTATGATAGACATATGCCTCCACTAAAAAATAAAAACAAAAAACCTCCTAAGAATGAAGGTTTGTGGAAGTGATGCTGGATTAGATGATACAAGTCCTGGGTTCTACACCAGGTTGTGACCTTGAGTTTGCTGTACCTTTATAACCTTTTGTTTCTTGTGCTGGGGATATTACACATAGTTGATAGAAGATGAAAATGAGATGAGGCATAGTAATAGGCCTATAGAACTGCAAAAAGCTGTCAGATGCAAAGCATTCTATATCATACAAAATTAGTGTACTTTACTGTGGTGTGTCTACAAACTTCTCTTACTGCTAACATCTTCCATTCCTTGAAAGAAAATAGGACATAATGAACTGATAAAATTAAAAAATTTTAATGCCAGTATAAAACTTTAAATTCAATAGAAAAGCTCACTAGCTGAAAGATTTTGCCTTTTTTTTGTCCTTTAAATATATCATCTCTAAATCAATTTGTTTTTGTGAATTTGTTTTTTAAAAATGAAGTTGCTTTACTGTACATACATAATCGTTTCATTATTATTCACCTAATTGATTCAAGACATTCTGTACTCAAATATCCCCTTCCTGAATGCTCAATTTGATCTGATTACTTTCAATTCAAACTCTTCCTGTCCTGGACACAGAAAGCAAAGGAAGTGCTGCCACCAACAGGAAAATGCAAGTCCCAGTATTTCCACTTACACTAAAATTCTCCATGTTCCCCACTTGGAACTCTTGTTAAATAAACTAAGACATCGTATAGGCAATAGCAAAGAAAAATGGAAAAGCTCCTTGGATGCATACAACTTCAATTTAAAACTAAATAAAATTACATCCTATATCAGTAAGAAAAAAAGGCATCTAGAATATCCTCAAAGGCAAATTTTCTCGGGGCAAGGTGTTACGAACATCACTGGTGGTAACTGACCTTTATTAAATATCTAGTAAGGAGTCTCCATGAAAATATTATTCCTGTATGCAGCGCTGTCATGCCTAAAATACAAAGAACATTTTAAAGAAAATGGTAGCATGCTTTCAGTACATAATTTGTTTAGTGTAATAGAATTTCATGCCTGTACTGTTATATAAGAACACAGATATATAAAATGCTGCAATATTGTTCTTCTATTGAAAAAATAAAGGCTTTGGCCAGGCGCGGTGGCTCATGCCTGTAATCCCAGCACTTTAGGAGGCCAAGGCGGGCAGATCACGAGGTCAGGAGATTGAGACCATCCTGGCTAGCACACGGTGAAACCCCGTCTCTACTAAAAATACAAAAAATTAGCCCGGCGTGGTGGCGGGCACCTGTAGTCCCAGCTACTCGGGAGGCTGAGGCAGGAGAATGGCGTGAACCTGGGAGGCGGAGCTTGCAGTGAGCCGAGATCGTGCCACTGCACTCCAGCCTGGGCGACAGAGCGAGACTCTGTCTCCAAAAATAAAAAAAAAGAAAGAAAGAAAAAATAAAGGTTTCATGTTTCAAGAGCATCACTCAAGATGACCAGGAAAATGCCATACTAACATTTTTTAAGTATATGATTTTTCTTAAATCTAAGAGGTTTTTATAATTACAAATTATAAGTATATATTATATAAATATTATAACTGTGTCTGAAGATTTGGACACAATTGATGGTTAGGTATATGTATACACATAGGCTTTCCCAATTCTTTTATTCAAAAGCTCTCCAGTCCTTGATCTAGAATCATCTCTGTAGGCATTAGAGGAAGCTAGAACTTGGGTTTTCTGGAGTCACAGCCTTGAGAAGAAAATTATGAGTCACCCTCAAACCCCTAGTTCATCCCATCTATTACTTTAACCACTCAACTTTTTTCATTTCAAATAGTTCTAAGTTTCAAAATACCAAATTCTTCACTCAGGTGCACCCACACATTTCCCACTGAGTTTTTGCAAGTCATACAAATAAAACTGAAGCTACATTTATACCAAATGAATATGGCGTTTGCTTATTTTATATCCAATTAATATTTGTTTGATGTTAAATTCCTTATAATTTTTATGAGAATTATTAAAAGTCCCAGAAAATTTATTTCAGGGAGCATATTTCTAATTCTTGACTTTCAACCTCCTATTAAGCACTTACTATATGCTAGTTCCTGTCAGAGGTACTGGGTGAACAAGATACAGTCTTCTTCACTCTAAAACTAAGAATTCATGAAGGAAAAATTTTAATCTCTAACCTATGGATGAATTTATTTGTAAGTATTTCATGAACAAGTCATACGATAAACACAAAAGAGTATATTACTAACAACTGGTGAAATTTGACAACTCTGTTAATATCCCTAACATGTTGGATCTGCCTGTTAGGTACTCAAGTGTCATTACTCTATTTCAGTGTTGAGTAACATGAGTTTTTTTCTTCTATCAAGTTACAGTATTCAGACCACACTATTCTGAGTGCATGAGTCTTTAAAAATGAAGATGCCATGATTTAACAACTCTTAAAAGGGCAAAGAGCACAGAAGAGCTCAAAATTCCTCTATCCTCATCTCTTCTTTCCTCACAAACTTTCAATTCACAGCACACAGCTGTAGGAAGGCTGTCACATTGGGGATTTGAATTGTAGTCCTTCAGGCACTTTGCTTCCTCAGCTGGCATTGTCACAATAGCTTCCCAACTAGAATCCATGCCTCCAGGCTCACCCACATGCCAATGCATTCTCCGTGCATTCAACCATTCTCCTTTCTGTTAAAAACCCTTCAGCGTTGCCTTAGAACCATTAGAGTAAAATCCAAACTTCTTGGAACAGCATTTGAAGACCTTCATGATCTGGCCCTTCCTTAGCTCCAGCTGTACCAATTTCTTGCAGTTCCAAAAATCTACCATGCTCTTTGCTTTGCCTCCTGACCTTTGCACATTTTAGCCCTTCTGCTTGGATTTTTCTCTTCTCTTCTGTTCCCCTTTTCTGGCTTATATGTGTGCTTAAATGCTCTGCTTAACTGTCTTCTCCCCCAGACCTTTCCCTCATCTGCAAAGGGGTCAAGTGACTATTAAAGGGTAGGTTAGGTGCCTATCAAAAATTCTCCCATAGAAACATGTGCTCACTCTATCCTATCTTAGTGTATATAATGTTTCGTGTCCATATGTAATCATGTTTAATTATCTGTCCTTCCAATTATAAAAAGCAGGGAGTCAGTTTATTCACTTTGAATCTTTAATCCATGGCATGCAGTAGGTACCATGTTTACTGAACAATAAAAATACACTGAATAAGGTATACTGAATTAAGGAATAAATTTTCTCTCCTGAAAATGAGCCCTATAGGCTTGTCTGCTCACATTGGCACAAGCTTCTAATTACAAGCTGAATACCCATGAAGGATGGATAACTTGCCAGAGAAGATTATCTTGCTATTAATTACTCAAATAGGAATGTATATAAAAATACTGCTTAAAACATTTGCTTTTGGCTAAGCATTAAGAATTCTCTTGCCCTGGGCACACTAGTGGGCATTTGTAATCCCAGCTACTCAGAAGGTAGAGACTTGAGCCCAGGAGTTGAAGACCAGCCTGGGCAACATAGCAAGACCCCTGTCTCAAAAAAAAGGAAGAAGAATCAACTGGCCTCTGATTTTTACTTTCCTGGTGAGCAGAGCAATACAATATATCAGAGGAGGGATGGAGAGCTG
Source organism: Pan troglodytes (assembly GCF_028858775.2). Lineage (NCBI taxonomy): Eukaryota > Metazoa > Chordata > Mammalia > Primates > Hominidae > Pan > Pan troglodytes. The sequence continues at coordinate 50,729,326 of NC_072408.2, read as the reverse complement.
AATGCAGACTGGGGAGTCATGAGCCATGTCTGTTTGCCCCAAAGTACTGCTCATTTGAAGTTTGATTACCAAGCAGCAGTCAGTTGGGATAATCACATTTCAAGCCTTGTCAAATGCCCAGCTATTTTTCCACGATGACATTTCTGTCATCTCCCAACTGTAACACATCTCCACACGAGTATCCAGAAGTGGATTCATTACTCAATTAAAAAAAGGTGGGTCAACAGGTTGACTAAAGACTCACCCATGAATGTAGACTGAGTCATGACATATTCTCACAGCTGTCACTGATACCTGATTTTCTTCATCACCCAGGTATGTGTGCTTAGACTAGGCAGTCTTTCCCAGCACCTGCAGCCTAGGATTCCATTCTCATTTCGAATACTTCCATTTTTCTTCATTTATGTGCTGCCATTGCTTTTAATTATGACAACTTCTTGCACTTTAAAAGGAAACCAAGTTCAGCAAATGTCAAAAAATACTTGGCACTGATTAAAACAAAGATGACTGATAACAAATTCCCAGAAACCATTTCTGCTGCTGCTAATGTGCTTCTTCTTCACCTGTGAGAAAAAATTCCTTTAGCTATCTAGGATTTTCATTCAAATGCTGAGAATAAAAAATAAAAAAAGATTTGAAGTGCTCAACATAACAGTACACAATATTTCATACTAGGGGTAAGGTTTACCACCAAAATAAGCAGTATAGATACCTTGATAACATCTTTTTCATTCCTATGCTTAGGCAAAATGTCTGTATAAAATAATTTTACCTTGTTGGATTAAATAGCATCTCCTGCAAAAGCAATGTATTGAGGTTTACTGCAAGATAAGTCTCACTCTTCCAGAATTTAACGTTTTTTCAACTGGCATTTCCCTTAGCTACAGGGTGATAACTGGCCTACAAAAAGTTAAAGCTTAAGGCACTGTAAGATTATATGACTTGTGAATCACCAAAGAGTAACTAAATAATGGCTAATCCTGATCTATGATTTGGATGTGTTGTGTGGTATTTAACAGCTGCAAAGATTTGAGTGTGTTGTGTAGTACTTAACAGCCGCAAAGTAGTAAGAAGGTATTGAACTGTAATTCTCAGTCCTATCTTTGCAACTCTAGGTCTGTGATTTGGGACAAGTCAATTCATCATCCCTGCCTTCCTTCCTTCATTCATTCACCAAGAGAGGCAATGAAGATACAAACATGATTTAGCCAAAGTCTCACAAGAAATCTCTGATTGTCAGTTTCCTTATTGGTAAAATGGGGCTTTCTTAATGAGGATTAAAGAAAACAAAGTATGTCAAAGTACTTCATAAATGACTAAGAGCCATATAGATGTTAAATGTTATTATAACATTTTTATACCCATTTTTTACCCCATTTTCACCCCATTTTCTCACCCTTTTGCTTTCTCTCTCCCTCTCTCTCAATATTTTTATTCCTGAACAGTTTAAAGATTAGTTACATCATCATGGCCCATCATTCCTAAATAATTCAGTGTGTTTCCTAACAATAGGAGTATTTGCTTACTATATTTATAACTATAGTACAATTTTCAACTTTAGTAAATTTGGCATTGATACAGTACTTTTATCTAATTTGCCATCCATATTCCAATCTTGTCAATTGAGATAGTAATGTCCTTTATAGCATTTTTTTCTCCTCCAGTACAGATCTCAGCCTAGATCAAGTATTTATTTGTTATGTATCTTATAGTCTCCTTTTATCTAGAACACTTCCACAGCCTTTCTTCGTCTTTTATGATGCTGACATTTTTAAAGACTACAGACCTCCTCTTTTTTAAAAGAGAAAATTCCTAATAATTCTCTATTTCATTTTTTAATAATTATTTTGTATTCATCCATTTAAGCTTCTCTTCCTACCACTGGGAATCCAAAAGCCATCTCTGCATGAAAAAAAAAAACAGTACACACAGTGGTTGCCACCATGTCTGATTCGCCACCATGATAATGTAATGTTGATTTCTGTCCCCCTCCTCTTCTGCCCTCTTTCTTCCCCTTGTTCTTCTATTGTTCTGTTGATCCTTAGACTGCAACATCCTTTCCTATTATCTGAACTAAATGGATCATGGACAGAAGGTCATGTCTGCTCCCATCATTCATATAACAAGGAGAAAGGGATGAGGAAGAGCTCATGGCTCTGACAATTCTACAAGAGAACACAATTACTTTTTGCTAATGGTTCTAAATCATCCTTGATTATGGTATTCCCCCACCTTCCTAATCCTTTTTAATTTCCTCCTACTAAACAAAAGATTCCCATCATAGTTGCCCTTCAGAGTTTCAGCACACTTCCTTGAACCTTATTTCATTTGACCCTTAGAACAACCAGATGTATTAGGTAGGATTTATTATCACCATTTTACACTTAAGGAAACAGAGGCTCAAACCCATCAAGTGATTTTCCACAAGCTCAGGCGCTTAGATGTGGTAGATTCAGGCTGAATGAAATCCAAGGCTTCTTATTGCTTGTCCAATGCATGCTCACTCCATCTTCATGCCTCTTTTATACCTGCAGATCTTATGTGTGGTGGCATTCACCCTGGCATGGTGGGTCAAGATGCAATGCACTGAGGTCAATCTGTGCCTTTCCTTTTATGGAAAATAGTGGAGGTATTTTTAAATAGTACATTTCGGATATATGGTTCTGAAGCTATTATTTAAACATATTTGAAATTTGGCAAAAGTATAGAAATACATTTGTTGTAATATGCATTTAGAAAATGTGAAAGAAATATATAGCTCTGAGAAATGTTCCACAAGTGTCCATTAAAATTAGTTTCAGGTGTCAAGAATAACAGCTTTTAAGTAAAGAGTTCATTTTGTAAGGATAATAACTTGCAAATATGCACAGTCATGAAAAACAAACAGGAGACAAGGAAAGAATTTAAAAGATCCTGCCCGGCCTCCTTATTAACAGCATAACAAATGCTCTTAGGAATACACAAATTTTTTTAGAGGGGGGCATTAACTACCTCATTTAAACAAAAGTGGAAACTAAGAGAGAGTCTTAAGTGTCTTATATGTGGCCACACTAGTGATTTGAAACAGCCCTGGAGCTGGGTGCACCTGTAATCCCAGCTACTCGGGAGGCTGAGGTGGGAGGGAGGCTGAGGCGAGAGGATTTCTTGAGCCCAGGAGACCAGCCTAGGCAACACAGCAAGACCTCTATCAAAAGCAAAGAAAAGAAAAGAAAAGAAAAAAAAAAGCAAAGAAAAGAGAAAAGGAGCCCAGGCGCCGTGGCTCACGCCTATAATCCCAGCACTTTTGGAGGCCAAGGCGGGCAGATCATGAGGTCAGGAGATCAAGACCATCCTGGCTAACACACGGTGAAACTCCGTCTCTACTAAAAATACAAAAAAATTAGCTGGGCGTGCTGGCGGGCGCCTGTAGTCCCAGCTACTCGGGAGGCTGAGGCAGGGGAATGGTGTGAACCTGGGAGGCGGAGCTTGCAGTGAGCTGAGATCGCACCACTGCGCTCCAGGCTGGGAGACACAGAGAGACTTCGTCTCAAAAAAAAAAAAAAAAAAGAGGGAGAGAAAAGAAAAGAAAAGAAGGAAAGAAGGAGGGAGGGAAGAAAGGAAGGGAGGGAGGGAGGGAGAGAAAGAGAAGAAAGAAAGAAAGACAGAGAGAAAGAAAGAAAGAAAGAGAAAGAATAGAAAAGAAAAGAAAGAAAAAGAAAGAGAAAGAAAGAAACATCCATCCCTGAGAGTAGACTTTGTATCTCATGGCTGCTAGTCCAATGCACTTGCCTACATTTTATGAATGTTTTATGGGATATAAATTAAATTCTTTTCAATCCTCCCATATAAGATAAAACTATATACTTCCCTAAGTTATATAGAGCCAAGATAGACTTCGAGAAATATTTAATAAGTGGCCAGTTACGGTGGCTCATGCCTGTAATCCCAGCACTTTGGGAGGCCAAGGCAGGTTGATCACTTGAGGTCAGGAGTTCGAGACCAGCCTGACCAACATGGTGAAACCCCGTCTCTACTAAAAATACAAAAAAAAAAAAAAAAAAAAAAAATTAGCCAGGTGTGGTGGCATGCACCTGTAATTCCAGCTACTTGGGAGGCCGAGGCAAGAGAATCACTTGAACCTGGGAGGCAGAGGCTGCAGTGAGCCAAGATCATGCTGTTGCACTCCAGCTTGGGCAACAAGAGCAAAACTCTGTCTCAGGAAAAAAAAAAAAAAAAAGAGAAAGAAATATTTAATATTGAAATAAACAAATACCTTTTTATTTTTTAAAAAAGAAAATTCATCATATGGGGTCTCCACTGAGGAAAATGTAGGTGAGATACTTTTAGCTTCCGGTAAGTAAAAGAGAGTAAAGTGTGCTAGAACTGCCTTTGCTTCTTCAAGGATTTTCTCAAAGTGGGCAGTCAGCTGGGGCTTAAAGTGTTTGTGACAATCAGATCCTTTTCAAGTTAATTTTTGTTTATGGTTCAAGGTAACAGTTGGGTTTATTTTCTGTAGATGGATGTTCAATTGCACCAGCACCATTTGTTTGATGTTCTGAACAGCAAGATGTAAGATTAACTGCAGAAAGTGTCAAACAATAAAACGGCACGTAGCCAACATATATATCATAGAAGCAAGCATTCTTCCCCTTTAAGTAGACTTTCCTAGGAAATATAATTAATCTTTTAAAAACTGACCCAGATAAAATGGAGAACTTGTTTTCTCTCAAAATATAGTGAAATGAAAGGTAAGTGCCCATGTTATTGTACATCATAAATGTTTTCATTAAGAATTTTCTTAAATCACAAATAGGAGTTAAAGAGAATAAAATTTCAAGAAGCACATGTGAAGCAATTGTTAGAATTCATCAAACATACAAGGTATAAGATTAAAGAGTATAAAATCTACAACTCACTTACTTAAGTGAGTGGGCCATAAACGCTCCAGTTCCAAAATGATTTGCCAGTTCACAATGAGTTTAATTGTTCAAAAGCTGTCCACTTGGTGGCACCATGGTGCTGCTGCAGGAATGAGCCTGTTGATCTGGGTATGGGTTCAGTTAGGGACTGACTTCTTACATAGGGTTTTAGGACTCTTAAACATGCGGTCATACCGCAGTACCTGCCAACAACAAACAATTGCCTTAGTCATTTGCACAAGGGAAGAAAAAGAAAAAGACATTTTACATTGTTCAAGCAAAGGCAAAATGGACAGGGTGTAAGTGGACTTGTAGGGCAGGCTGCACAAGTAGATGGATGAAAGACAGTGCAGCATGTCTTTTTATCCACATTCTTAGGCAAAAATGCCTCTGCAGGGTTTTTTTTTTCTTTTCTCTCTCTTATGAGTTGATTCTAAGCAGAAAAATTGACACTAAGCAACTTCAGCCCAGTGAAAGTTCAAGCTGAGCTGCATTTGCCCCTTAATATATATTGAGTGACTGCTATGCCATCATTATTGGGCACTTTAAGTTACATTATAGAAGGCAAAACATAGTTCTTACCCTTGATGTCTTGCAGTCCACCCAGGAAGGTAAGATGTATGTATGAAGCAGTAATTGCTCAATTGTGTGCTGAAGACAGTGCTAACTGGAAGGCATAATTAGGAATGACTTCACTACAGTCTTTCAGCAGGTGGGACTCTGGCTGGTCTTAGAGAATGGCTTCATTGTGGAAGGCAGCAGATTTCTGCACAGCTGAGTAGAAACAGTGCAGGAGGGACCAGGGCTTCCATCACAGTCACTCTGGTGACATGGTTGGGGAAGGAGGAAGTCAGAGTCTCCTGCTCTGTAGCAGCCTACTGGAGAAGCAGCAGCCATCCCAGCTGGGTTTCCCAGCCCCTCCATCCAACTGATTCACCACTCAATAAATCTGTTGACTCATGGATTGATTTTTAAATTATGTTGACTTTTTTCTTCCAGATATTAGAGTGAACACAATCGATTGATTTGTTTAATTTATAATTTATATAGTTGAGTTCAACATTTAGACACTAAATGTGTGGGATGTGTATAAATGAATTTGGAAAGTGAGGAACCTGGAGAATACATTCTACACCTCTTAGAAGAATGCTGATGGCATTTAATAGCTTGCCCCTCAATGCATATTGAAGTGTGTAGAGGCAAAATGATTTTAAGTGTAGGATATGCCTTTTAAAATATTTCAACAAAGAAAAAAGTACATAGTGCAGTGTGCAACACTTTTAATAATTGTTGATTCTGGCTGATGAGTATGTGAGGATTATTGTACTATTCTGTTTTTATGTGCATTTGAAATGTTTTATAGTACTTGGGGGTTGCTGGCAAGATGGTCAAACAGGAAGAGCTCAGGTCTGCAGCTCCCAGCGAGGTCGACGCAGAAGGCAGGTGATTTCTGCATTTCCAACTGAGTTACCTGGTTCATCTCACTGAAACTGGTTGGACAGTGGTGCAGCCCAAAGAGGGTGAGCGAAAGCAGGGTGGGGAAGTGCAAGGGGTCCGGGAACTCCCTGTCCCAGCCAAGGGAAGCCATTAGGGACTATACCGTGCACTCCCACACAGATACTGCACTTTCCCTACAGTCTTGGCAACTCCAGACCAGGAGACTACTTCTGGTGCCTACACCACCAGGGCCCTGGGTTTCCAGCACAAAACTGGGAGGCCATTTGGGCAGACACTGAGCTAGCCACAGGAATCTTTCTTCATACCCCAGTGGAACCTGGAATACCAACAAGACAGAACCATTCACTCCCCTGCAAAGGGGGCTGAAGCCAGGGAGCCAAGAAGTCTGGCTTGGCAGGTCCCACCCCCATGGAGTCCAGCAAGCTACGATCCACTGGCTTGAAATTCTGCCTGCCAGCACAGCAGAGCTGTGCTCAACAGTATGAGCTCAACCTAGGATGCTTGAGCTTGGTAGGGGGAGGGGAATCCACCATTGCTGAGGCTTGAGTAGACAGTTTCACCCTCACAGTGTAAAGAAAGCCACCAGGAAGTTTGAACTCGGCAAAGCCCACCTAAGCTCAGCAAGTCAGCTGTGGCCAGACTGTCTCCTCTCTGGGCAGGGCATCTCTGAAAAAAAAAAGGCAGCAGCCCCAGTCAGGGACTGGGGGAAGGGGCGGTTGTGGGTGCAGCTTCAGCAAACTTAAACATCCCTACCTGGTAGCTCTGAAGAGAACAATGGATCTACCAGCACAGTGTTTGAGCTCTGATAAGGGACAGACTGCCTCCTCAATTGGATCCCTGACCCCCATGTGTCCTGACTAGAAGACACCTCCCAGTAGGGGCGGACAGACACCTCATACAGAAGAGCCCTGGCTGGCATGTGGCGGGTGCCCCTCAGGGAGGAAGCTTCCAGAGGAAGGAACAGGCAGCAATCTTTGCTGGTCTACAGCCTCTGCCAGAGACAGCAAACTCCAGCAGACCTGCAGCAGAGGGGCCCGACTGTTAGAAGGAAAACTAACTAACAGAAAGGAATAGTATCAACATCAACAAAAAGGACGCCCACTCAGAGACCCCATCCAAAGGTCACCAACTTCAAAGACCAAAGGTAGATAAATCCACAAAGATGGGGAGAAACCAGGGCAAAAACGCTGAAAATTCCAAAACTTAGAATGCCTCTTCTCCTCCAAAGGATCACAACTCCTCACCAGCAAGGGAACAAAACTGGACAGAGAATGAGTTTGACGAATTGATAGAAGTAGGCTTCAGAAAGTGGGTAATAACAAACTCCTCTGAGCTAAAGGAGCATGTTCTAACCCAAAGCAAGGAGGCTAAGAACCTTGAAAAAAGGTCAGACGAATCACTAACTAGTATAGAAAAGAACATAAATGACCAGATGGAGCTGAAAAACGCAGCGTGAGAACTTCATGAAGCATACACAAGTATCAATAACCAAATTGATCAAGCGGAAGAAAAGATATCAGGGATTGAAGATCAACTCAATGAAATAAAGTGAGAAAACCAGATTAGAGAAGAAAGAGTGAAAAGAAATGAACAAAGCCTCCAAGAAGTATGGGACTATGTGAAAAGACCAACTCTATGTTTGATTGGTGTACCTGAAAGTGACAGGGAGAATTGAACCAAGTTGGAAAACACTCTTCAGGATATTATCCAGGAGAACTTCCCCAACCTAGCAAGGCAGGCCAACATTCAAATTCAGGAAATACAGAGAACACCACAAAGATACTCCTTGAGAAGAACAACCCCAAGACACATAATCATCAGATTCACCAAGGTTGAAATGAAGGAAAAAATGTTAAGGGCAGTCAGAGAGAAAGGTCAGGTTACCCACAAAGGGAAGCCCATCAGACTAACAGTGGATCTCTGGGCAGAAAACCTACGAGCCAGAAGAGAGTGGGGGCCAATATTCAACATTCTTAAAGAAAAGAATTTTCAACCCAGAATTTCATATCCAGCTAAACTAAGCTTCATAAGTGAAGGAGAAATAAAATCTTTTACAGACAAGCAAATGCTGAGAGATTTTGTCACCACCAGGGCTTCCCTACAAGAGCTCCTGAAGGAAGCACTGAACATGAAAAGGAATAACTGGTATCAGCCACTGCAAAAACATACCAAATTGTAAAGACCATTGACGCTATGAAGAAACTACATCAACTAATGTGCAAAATAATCAGCTAGTATCATAATGACAGGATCAAATTCACACATAACAATATTAACCTTAAATGTAAATGGGATAAATGCACCAATTAAAAGACACAGAGTAGCAAACTGGATAAAGAGTCAAGACCCATCGGTGTGCTGTATTCAGGAGACCCATCTCATGTGCAGAGACACAAATAGGCTCAAAATAAAGGGATGGAGGAATATTTACCCAGCAAATGGAAAGAAAAAAAAAGCAGGTGTTGCAATCCTAGTCTCTGATAAAACAGACTTTAAACCAACAGAGATAAAAAGAGACAAAGAAGGGCATTACATAATGCTAAAGGGATCAATGCAACAAGAAGAGCTAACTATCCTAAATATATATGCACCCAATACAGGAGCACCCAGATTCATAAAGCAAGTTATTTGAGGCCTACAAAGAGACTTAGACTCCCACACAACAATAGTGGGAGTCTTTAATACCCCACTGTCAATATTTGACAGTTCAACGAGACAGAAAATTAACAAGGATATCCAGGACCTGAACTCAGCTCTGGACCAAGCAAATCTAATAGACATCTACAGAGCTCTCCACCCCAAATCAACAGAATATACATTCTTCTCAGCACCACATTGCACTTATTCTAAAATTGACCATATAATTGGAAATAAAACACTCCTCAGCAAATGCAAAAGAATGGAAATCATAACAGTCTCTCAGACCACAGTGCAATCAAATTAGAACTCAGAATTAAGAAACTCATTCAAAACCACACAACTACATAGAAAGTGAACAACCTGCTCCTGAATGACTACTGGGTACATAACAGAATGAAGGCAGAAATAAAGATGTTCTTTGAAACCAATGAGAAGAAAGACACAACGTACCAGAATCTCTGGGACACATTTAAAGGGGTGTGCAGAGGGAAATGTATACCACTAAATGCCCACAGAGGAAAGTAGGAAAGATCTAAAATCAACACCCTAACATCACAATTAAAATAACTAAAGAAGCAAGAGCAAACAAATTCAAAAGCTAGCAGAAGGCAAGAAATAACTAAGATCAGAGCAGAACGGAAGGAGATAGAGACACGAAAAACCCTTCAAAAAATCAATGAATCTAGGAGCTGGATTTTTGAAAAGACCAACAAGATAGATAGACTGCTAGCCAGACTAATAAAGAAGAAAAGAGAGAAGAATCAAATAGACGCAGTAAGAAATGATAAAGGGGATATCACCACCAATCTCACAGAAATACAAACTACCATCAGAGAATACTATAAACACCTCTACGCAAATAAACTAGAAAATCTACAACAAATGGATAAATTCCTGGACACAGACACCCTCCGAAGACTAACCAGGAAGAAGTTGAATCCCTGAATAGACCAACAACAAGTTCTGAAATTGAGGCAGCAATTAATACCCTACCAATCAAGAAAAGTCCAAGACCAGACAGATTCACAGCCAAATTCTATCAGAGGTACAAAGAGGAGCTGGTACCATTCCTTCTGAAACTATTCCAAACAATAGAAAAAGAGAGGATCCTCCCTGACTCATTTTATGAGGCTAGCATCACCCTGACACCAAAACCTGGCAGAGACACAACAAAAAAAGAAAATTTCAGGCAAATATCCCTGATGAACATCAATGCAAAAATCCTCAATAAAATACTGGCAAACTGAATCCAGCAGCACATCAAAGAGCTTATCCAGCATGATCAAGTCAGCTTGCATCCCTGGGATGCAAGGCTGGTTCAACATACACAAATCAATAAACATAATCCATCACATAAACAGAACCAATGACAAAAACCACATGATTATCTCAATAGATGCAGAAAAGGCCTTCAGTAAAATTCAACAGCCCTTCATGCTAAAAAACTCTCAATAAACTAGGCATTGCTGGAACATATCTCAAAATAATAAGAGCTATTTATGACAAACCCAAAGCCAATATCATACTAAATGGCCAAAAACTGGAAGCATTCCCTTTGAAAACCGGCACAAGACGAGGATGCCCTCTCTCACTGCTCCTATTCAACATAGTATTGGAATTTCTGGCCAGGGCAATCAAGCAAGAGAAAGAAATAAAGGGTATTCAATTAGGAAAAGAGGAAGTCAAATTGTCCCTGTTTGCAGATGACATGATTGTATATTTAGAAAACCCCATTGTCTCAGCCCAAAATCTCCTTAAGCTGATAAGTAAATTCAGCAAAGTTTCAGGATAAAAAATCAATGTGAAAAACCACAAGCATTCCTATACATCAATAACAGAGATCCAAATCATGACTGAACTCCCATTCACAACTGCTACAAAGAGAATAAAATACCTAGGAATCCAATTTACAAGGGATGTGAAGGACCTCTTCAAGGAGAACTATAACCACTGCTCAAGGAAATAAGAGAGGACACAAACAAATGGAAAAACATTCCATGCTTATGGATAGGAAGAATCAATATCCTCAAAATGGCCATACTGCCCAAAGCGATTCATAGATTCAATGCTATCCCAATCAAGCTACCACTGACTTTCTTCAAAGAATTGGAAAAAACTACTTTAAATTTAATACGGAACCAAAAAAGAGCCTGCGTAGCCAAGACAATCCTAAGCAAAAAGAACAAAGCTGGAGGCATCAAGCTACCTGACTTCAAACTATACCAAAAGGCTACAGTAACAAACACAGCATGGTACTGGTACCAAAACAGATATATAGACCAATGGAACAGAACAGAGGCCTCAGAAATAACGCCACACATCTACAACCATCTGATCTTTGACAAACCTGAGAAAAACAAGCAATAGGTGTGAGTTCATGTCCTTTGCAGGGACATAGATGACACTGGAAACCATCATTCTCAGCGAACTAATACAAGAATAGAAAACCAAACATCACATGTTCTCACTCATAAGTGGGAGTTGAACAATGAAAACACATGGACACAGGGAGGGGGACATCACACACCAGGGCCTGTTGGGGGCTGGGGGTCTACGGGAGGGATAGCATTAGGAGAAATACCTAATGTAGATGATGGGTTGATGGGTACAGCAAACCACCATGGCACATGTGTACCTATATAACAAACCTGCATGTTCTGCACATGTACCCCAGAATTTAAAGTATTAAAAAAATGTTTTATAGTACTTTTTTCTCAAAAGTTAATGGTTTAAAAAAAAAATTCTGGAAACTGGGCAAGACTGAGCCTGAAACTAAGGGAGGTGGGTTCAGGTGAGGGTGTGGATGATGAGGAAATGAAGCAGAAGTTAGTACTAAGACCCTCCAGCTGGAAAAAGTATTACAGTCATGCCTCATCGTTCAAGGAGGATTGGGTCCAGGACAATCCAAAGTCCTCACATACTCAAGTCTCACAGTCGGTCCTTGGTATAAGTGCATGTCATAGCCTACAAGGCTGTATTTCCATCCATGTTTAGCTGAAAAACAAATCTGCATATAATGGGACCCATGCATTTCAAACCCTATTGTTCAAGGGTCAATTGTATTGGCCAATGAATCTACCCAAAAGAAGGTGGAAGAAAAATGTCCTGATGGGGAGATTTACCAGTTAAAAAAGAATCTTCAGGAAATAGACTGTTTCTTTCTGTTCCAACCCACTTGTCCACACTCCAGTGTGAATTATCAGGGACTGTGCATTTAGAAGATAACAGCACCTATCAAACAAGGAATGTGCACACAACCATCAAAGTACTTTCATACAAATTCTCTCAAACATATAAGAAAAGCCATTCTCATCTATGTCTGTCCTCTAGGATTCCTCTGGCATTCTCTAATCTCATCTGCAGGCTAAAGAGAAATAGGCTAGGAAATCAAGAAACATTGAAAAAAAGGGGGAAATGTTTAAAAAGAAACACTAAAAAATGAGATATTGCTTGTGACTGAGCACAAAACCAAAAGTAAGAAACTCTTTCTTAGAATTCTGATTCTTCCACTTTTGAGTTGTGGGGTTGAGGACAAGTCACTTAAATTTCCTGAATGGATAGAGTAATTGATTTTTGAAGTGTTTACTTTTGACCATAATTTGCACTGCAGATACTCTCTCTCCCAACTTTTCTGGTATGCACACCCACAAGGCCTCAAGTCCACAGCAAATGAGAATAAAAACACAAGATTACAACGTACAGGTTCAATAGAGATCCAACCTGGTGGTAGATGAAAGCAATCTGGGAATGATCTGAAAAGCAAAAGACCTGATTGGTCTGCCCCAGGTGAAAGCTAAGCTATGAGCACATGCCAGAAGATTGGAGAGAGAAGAGGAAATGTGGGAAACAGCCTTACAAAGATGAATTGCATAAGAAAAAGCACTTCTCACTCCCCATGTTTCCTTCCTTGTTTTTCTAAAATAACACTCCTGGTCTCCCTTTGCTCTCTCCTTTAACTCCTCCACCAAAGAAGTGTAGAAACGTATCTGCTTGGTGAGTTTGAAATAAAACAGGACAAACATAACCCAGCCCCTTCCTCCTCCTTTCTCTCATGGCATTTATTGAGTGCTTAAAGGCCAATGGTAGCTCTTTATTGTGGACTGATGCCTTTTATCCTCTTTCTTTCTTTTTGACGTGATGCTCCTTTACACAATTTATCCTGCTTCCCTGGTTTCTTGTCTCTTTCCTGACACTGCTACTGCCCCTCCCCATCTGCTAAGCTAGTTCTTTTGACTCAATTATATTGGAGCCAGGGGAAGGAGAAGAGGAAATGGGCCAGGATAAAACTAGGCCCATAGTTATGAAGTTGAATGGTGTCCATTCAACTTCATAAAGTTATTTAATTATTACTTTCCTTAGATCATACTTGTTCAATGTAATGTAATAGTCTCACAATTATAGTCTTTGTTTTTTTTCCTGTTGTATCTCCAACATCAATAACTCCTTGGCACATCAGTTTCTCACCAAATATTTATGATGGATGAGTGAATAAATAAATGAGGAAGTATATGATGAAAATAAGAGATAAAAAGTTTAGTTGGAAATATGAAAATCAATTAAAGACAATTAACTAAATACAATTAAAGAGTGGGCCAAGATGTTCCAGCCCAGTGCAAATTAAAATAAAGCACAATTTATTTTATGCCATAAATCGCATAAAAGAGTATTCAAGTCAAAAAGAAAGAAATAGGATAAAAGGCATCAGTCCACAATAAAGAGCTACCATTGGCCTTTAAGCACTCAATAAAATGGTGTTAAAATATAGGAAGTAAGAATTATTTAAAATAAAAGCAGAAACAAAAATATGTTTATTCCACAAGACTTTATTAGACCACTTTTAGCTTTTGACAGGTCAAGTATGCAAAAAATAAACAATGACATAAATAATTTTTAATATAGGAGAGCAAAGGACCCCCTACAAAAAATATATAGTTTCTGTACCTTTGTACATATATGAAAATTGATATTGTACTAGATTCATTAGGTTGGCCTATCTAACAATCATTATAAACTGTATGCTCTAAGCTAGAGATTAGAAAACTGAAAACAAGCCCAGCTAGGCATCTTGTGGCTGGCAGTGCCCATATGGTTCAGTTCTTGCCAAAGAGACAGAAACACAAATCTACATGTGCCTCCTCTTCCTGTTCCTCTTCCTTCCTGCTTGGACCATACACAGGATGCCCAAGGTGCAGCAGCACCATCTCCATAAGTTGGCAGAGCAGGAAAACAGAAAGAGCCTGCTTCCTTCAAGGCAGTCCTGGGCTTTCTCCTGTGGACTTGTCGTAGGGCACAAATCAGCCCCTTAGTCATTCAAGCCCCTCAGCTGGGTTTTCAGGCACTTGCACTGAGAACAACGCAAACTGACACAGCCCAGCCACAAAGAAAACACTAATAAATACACCAACGCAAAATCTGCACAGGCCACATCCTCCAACCACAATTCAACGAAGCTAGAAATAAATCATAAGAGTTTTAAAATCCATTTAGAAAATGTAAAGCATTCTTTTCAATAAATATTGGCAAAGGAGAAGCAAAAAATGCAAATTCATACTATTTAGACAAAAATAAAATTATAGCATTAATTATGTTACAAATTCTACTCTCCAGAATTCCTTATCTCCCATTTCTGCTGTTATTATTTTCCTAGAATTTATCACTTTCTCATATACTACATAATGTATTACATCTTTAACTTAATTTTCACCATCTCCTACTAGAATATAAGCTCCATGAAGCTAGGGACTTTTGTCTGTTTTGTTCACTGTTCTATCCCCAGCACCTGAAATACTGCCTGGCCCCCAGCCAACATTCAGTAAGACTGTTGAATAAACTAATAATTGCCCTAAAAGGCAAATATATAATTTTAACTTTTATTATTAACATTTTTAAAAGAAAATATTATAATCCAACTCAAGTTGAAAGACATAAACAGCAATCAGGCAAACAAACAAAGAATAAAATTCCTAAATAATACAGACAGAAAAATAATAAAGATAAAAACGGAAATTAATGAATTTTTTAAAGTACCTTTTATAAATATATGAAGAAAATTTTGATGAAAAAATACAACAGACAAACGTCCGGTAAATCTGACCAATGAAAGTAGAAAATCACAAACAAAAATAGAGACAAAAAGGAAACTATTATAAAAGCTAGAAAGGAGAATAATAAATGATAGTAGATGACTATTACTAATTCTGTGCCCATATATTTTAGTATTAAAAAATAGACAATTTTCTCTGAAAACTTAAAAGAATAAAATGGACTTACAAAGCTCAACAAAATCTGAATAGGTTAATAATCATCAACAACCAAGAAATGCAAGTTATCAAATAATTATCTTAAAAATAAAAGGCTTTTGAAAGGATTTATTAGTTAGTTCTTACATATTTTCAAAGAAACATAAATCTCCATGCTATAGAAAATTATTAAAGAAAATAGCAAAACATGAATTTGATGTTGATTTTTTAAAGTGCCTTTTTGTTATCCATTATTGTTATTTTTCCTTGAACCTATTGATTTGATTTATAGTGTTAATAAAAGTCCTAATAATAAATCACTGTTGTGTTGTTATGGCGGAGAAATCTTTTACTATACTTTTGAATTCAGTTTGCTGGTCAACAATGCAATAGAATATTAAGCAGCCAATTAAAGGAAAGGTTCTGAAGAGATTTTTATGACATGAGAAAATGCTTATGTTGTTTTCTTTATTCAAATTTATTTCCTCTAATGGGCTGAAAGTTACATATCTTTATTCTTCCAGCATAGCATTTCTCAACCTTAAATTCTACCTTGTCTGAAATTAACATTGTCATCTTGACTTTTGGAGTTTGTTACAGTTCATTGAGAATTGGTGGTCTCCAGGGATCTAACAAATGGTCTGCTAGGAGTTTGACAATTTTAGAGGAAAAGGGGTTGAAACCATTTTGTTCACATACATTTCCCCAATTTGAAATGTTAGGTTAATAATGAATCCTCTCAAAATTCATATGTTGAAATTTAATTGCCAGTGTGATAGTATTAAGAGGTGGGGCCTCTTAGGAAGTGATGAAGTTGCAAGGGCAGAGCCCTCATAAAAGGGATTAGTGGCCTTATGAAAGCAGTGCAAGGGCCGTTTACCCCTTCCACCATGTGAAGACACATTGTGTCCTCTAGAAGGTGCCATCTATGAGGAATAGGCCCTCAACCGACACCAAATCTGCGGGTGTCTTGATCTTGGACATCCCAGTCTCTAGAACTGTGTACAATAAATTTCTGTTGTTTTTGAATTACCCATTCTAAGGTATTTTGTTATAGCAGCCGAGACTAAGATATTTTCACAGAAATCCCATCACATTCTAACAACCATGAGTTTTTCAAAGTTTGTGCAAGTAGTGAAAGGACATAAGTGAATGAATTCATTTCGGTTAACACTAAGTTAATAGCACAAAGTTCTCGGTTATTTGCATATTTGCACATTTTTATTAATTAAAGCAGCAGTCCCCAACCTCTTTGCTACCAGGGACCGGTTTCATGGAAGACCATTTTTCAATGGACTGGGGAGGGAGGATTAGATTCTCATGCAGAGTACACAACCTAGATCCTTCCAATGTGCAGTTGTGCAATTCACAATAGAGTCCAAGCTCCTATGAGAATCTAATGCCTCCGCTCATCTTTTTTTTTTTTTTTTGATACCGAGTCTTGCTCTGTCACCCAGGCTGAAGTGCAGTGGCGCCATCTCAGCTCACTGCAACCTCTGCCTCCTGGGTTCAAGCAATTCTCCTACCTCAGCCTCTGGAGTAGCTGGGATTACAGGGGCACGCCACCATTCCCGGCTAATTTTTGTATTTTTAGTAGAGACGGGGTTTCGCTATGTTGGCCAGGCTGGTCTCCTACTCCTGACCTCAGACGATCCACCAGCCTCGGCCTCCCAAAATGCTGGGATTACCAGCGCGAGCCACCGTGCCGGTCAGCCTCCGCTGATCTGACAGGAGGTGGAGCTCAGGTGGTAATGCTCGCTTGCCAGCCACACACCTCTTGCTGTGTGGCCCCATTCCTAACAGGCCACAGACTGGCCCCTGGCCCCTGAGTTAGGAACCTCTGAATTAAAGGACTGCATCCAAAGGAGCTAGACAATTTGTACCTTTTTTCTCCCGCATACTAGACAGCCCATTTGCCTCCAGAATAAAGTGGTGACAACTTCTGTGTTATTCGTGTTTTCTACCTATGGAGATTTGCGGATGTCCACATTATTTGCACATTATTCACATATTTGCGCTATGTATATTTCATTGTTTACATTTTCCATATTTTCATTTTGCTATTCATATTATAGCTCAAGTTCAACAAAATGGATCAGTGGGTCAAGAGTGTTCCATTAAAGAGTAAGAGTGGTAAATGATAAACTGATTCTTAGATCTACATGGAAATGCAAAGGATCTAGGATACTCAAAACTATCTTGAGTAAAGGATGGAATTGATTTTATGAATTTTAAAGACCATTGTTTATTATTTTGAATGGCTTGTGTGATATATGTAGTATCTTGAATATCCTGAACCTATTAATTTAGGACTTAATATGAAAAATAAGATATTAGAATTTTTAATAAGATGAAGCCAATAGCACAATGGTAGAACACTTGACCCTTTCCCACTTGATCATTGTCTTAGTCTACTCAGGCTGCCGTAATGGAATACCACAGACTGGATGACTTAAACAACAGAAACTTATGTTCTCACAGTTTTGGAGGATCAAAGTCTGAGATCAGGGTGCTAACATGGTCAGGCTCTGGTAAGGGTCTCTTTCTGGCTTGCAGATGGCCACCTTCTCCTTGTATTCTCCCATGGTGGAGAGAGAGAAAACAAGCTCCCTGGAGTCTCTTCTTATAAGTGCACTAATTCCATTGTGAGGCCCTGCCATCATGACCTCATCTAAATCTAATTACTTCCTAATGTCCCATTTCCAAATCCCATCATCACATTGGGGGCTGCAGCTTCAAAATGTGAATGGGAATGGTGGAAACAATGTAGTATAGGGCAACTGTCTTTGTCTATTTGGGCTGCTATAACTAAAAAACACCATAAACTGTATAAGTTACAAACAACAGAATTTTATTTCTCATAGTTCTGGAGGCTTGGAAGCCACTATTAAGGTGCTAACAGATGTCTCTAGTGACAGCTCATTTCCTGGTTCATAGATGGTGCCTTGTCATGGTGGCACCATGAGAAAGAACAAAGAAGAACAGGGAACTCTCACTTTCAGTGGACCAGCCACCAGTGTACTCTGCCATTTTGGAGGCTGGACCTCTCTTAAATCACAGGAGTTGGAGAGAGTTGTAACATTTGGATGAAATTTTAAAAATAGATCTAGTAGTTCTATTTTTTTGGACAAGTGAAGAAAATTATTCCTGCTATGGTCTGAATGTTTGTGTACCTCCAGAATTCATATGGTTGAAGGGCAAGGCAGTTCCTTCACATGGTGGAAGGGGCAAGGCACGTGATGTCTTCACATGGTGGAAGGGGTGAGGCACATGATGTCTTCACATGGTGGAAGGGGTGAGGCAGCTCTCTGGGGTTTTTAATAATGGCACTCATCCCATTTATGAGGCCTCTACCCTCATGATGTAATCACCTCCCTTACCTCCTAATACTATCACCTTGAGCATTAGGTTTCAACATATGAGAGTATTTGGAGGTGCACAAACATTCAGACCACAGCAGCAATAATTTTCTTCACTTGTCAAGAAAAATGGCACTACTAGATCTATTTTTAAACTTGCATTCAAAAGTCACAACTCTCTTCACCTTCTGTGATTTAACAGGAGTCAAACCTCCAAAATGGCAGAGTCCAATGGTGGCTGGTCCACTGAAAGTTTGAGTCCTTGTTCTTCTTTGGTCCCCCTGGGTATCCCCCATGTCAGAACGCTTACTGAACTCCATTATGATTTTATGCTAGAAGAACATGCTGAAGTCTCGTTTCCTTTTTCCTCCTTCCTCCCTCTAATTATTGTAGAGTTCCAGATGACTCTGGTTTTTTTCCTCTAATAACACCACAAATTTAATTCACTTTATTTAAGAAGAAATTGTTACAGCTTTAATCTGGAGGCAACCAGCTTGCTTGCTCCCAGCTGCTCAGTATGGAGAAGAGGGGCCAACTTGCCCAGCTCCTTTGAATGCAGTAATTTATCCTGATAACTGCTCTAAACACTTCTCCCCGCTTCATTCTCATGCACTGAGCTGAAGTATTCTGAGGCTTACTCCCGGGTAAGAGTGCTCCTAAGAGTGTTTTGAGTATTGTTTATTCTTTTCTCATCCCAGCAGAGGAGAAGGAACCATCAGAAGGGAGGAAACTGACAATAAGGAAGAAATCACTGATAAAGCAAGTTCCCCAAGGGTGTGGAAAGATAGAATTGTGAAGACAGGTAGAACAGGAATAGCAACACTTTCTCTTCTATTAACTGGAGAGAAGATGCAGGAGAGCTGGGATCAGAGACAGTGGGTTAAATTATCCCAATCCTTGCCTCTAATAGGGACTCAACTACTTATTGAACTTGATAGATGTTAACTAGTGACACAAACTTCCAGCTCCTAGTGAGTAACAACAGGTATCATTGTAACATATCATATCTGGCAACAGAGCACTGGACTGCGTGGGTCATGTAGATAAACTAATGGAGCAATCGGTATACTCAGTAGTCACCTATTCTTTTAATTATAATGATTATCAAGTGCACTTTACAGTCAACATAGGAGTAACCTACACTAGCAGCATAAATCCTCTCTCATCTTTAAATATTGCTAAAAGACTAAAGAAGGAAACCAACAAGGATTGAGCTCTTAAGTGTCAGGCTCTTTGCAAAGTACCTTACTACATTGTTTCATTGAATTGCTCATAACAACACTATTGAAGAAACTGACTCAGGGAAATTAAGTACCTTGCCAATGTCATGCATGGGCCTAGAAAGCAGAGCTGGGATTCAAACTTAGATGGCTTCACTTAAAAACCCATTCTTTCCATATGCCACAATGCAAAAAAAAAGAAAAAAAAAGCAAGGAAAGAAAGAAAGAGAGAGAGAGAGAAAGAAAGAAAGAAAGAAAGTTTAATCTCCAATAAATTAATCTCATACCAGAAAAAGACCATTCAAGCACCTTACAGAGACAATGTGTAGCAGAAAAGCAATCTCACTGAACCTCTTTTCTGTATCTTCTATGAAGTATCACAGATTTGTGGGTATTTTCAGAAAGCTGACAACTTGTGGATAGAGGATAACTTTTTGTCCATCTCTAGATTTCCCCTATTCTGGTGAGACAGCAGTTTTAAAATGCCTCCTATTTCTCTCCCTCTGAATTTGAGGTCCTCTATTATTTTCTGCTGTCAGAACTCAGACAAATCTTATTATTTTATTAGGTCATTGGATATGATTTATATGTCTCTTAGGAGGAGTGACTGTAGAAAGGGAGAGTGATAGGACTTATCAGCCCCGGAGAGGACTGAGCTCACCTATTAAGTTATCCTGTCTGCCCTGTACTTGACAGTTTTTAATGCTTCCACCTCCTGCAGCTTCCAGTGTTTGTCCTTCTGAAGTGCCCATTCCAGATGTTATTGTTACATTGTGCCAGTACTTATGGCCCAAGCATGCTAGTGCTTTCCATGTCTTGGGCATAGACTGCTGTAACAGTTCCCTGCTGTCCTCCTTTCAATGCATCATCCAAAAACCTCAAATGATCAGCAGGAACCAACTACAGCCTCTGAAGCAAGCAACATACCCTGGCTCAGGCTACTTTCAAGTTAAAATTATTTCTTGGTAGGCAATGATTGTGTCTTGCTAACTCTCCATTAACCTGACAGTTCCTGCTTCGTCCTCCTCAGCCTTCATTGTGTTATCATTTTATATAGCTAGTGAGCTCCTCAAGTTATTTGCCCATGATAACTGTTACCTGCCAGAGGATGAACAAATAGGGACAGAGAGAGACGTGACTTCCTTGTATCAGTCAGCATAGCCAAAGTTATGCTGTGGCAACAACTGATCCCCAAAATCTCAGTGTCTTACAACGATAGAGGTTTATTTCTCATTCATATTATATGTTCATTGTGGTTGGGCATGTGTCTTTACTTCAGGACCTCAGCTAATAAAACAGACTCCCTGAGGAACATTGTCTTTGGCAGAGGCAAATTGAAACTGGACAATTGTTCCATCAAACTAATGTTTATGGTTTCTTTTGAACAAACATAGAAATTGACCCTCCCAGCCTTCAAATTTGAGAAAGTTACAATTGTCTTATCTGAGTTCCTTTCTCAGGAAACCAACCATCAGGCCTCCCAGATAGTATCAGGGAACTGAAACTCACCAGATCACCACATCTGGACAATGAGACACCAGACACCTCACCATCATGATCACCTAACCAACTACCTGTTTCCTGTTGACCAACTCCTCTTTCTTACCCCTCCTTAATCCTTGTTTTCCTACATGTAATTACATTTATCTCCTGCTATATAAACCCCTGATCTTAGTTAGTCAGGGAGATGTATTTTAGAGTGCTCTCCCATCTCCTTGGCTGCAGCACTCAAAACCTTCTTCCCTGACAATACTCATTGTCTCAGTGATTGGCTTTCTGTGAGGCAAGCAGCAGGACCTAGATCAAACCCCTGGTGTTTCAGTAACAAAATGAAGCACGCAGAACAGAAACATCTGTCCCCACTTAACCAACAACACAAGTCACATGATCATTCCTGATATCAACAGAGAGAGAATGTGAAATCCTCCTTTGGGGAGCAGTACCCCAACGAGAGGCAGTGTTGGGGAGCAGTACCCCATCGAGAGGCAGCACACATTTAGAACAATAATACAATCTACCACACTCACTTCAATATAGACCTGTCATGATATTCCCAAATTGCCTTAGAGGGAGTGCCGTCTATGGAGCCCCAGTCTCAAGACTCTTCCGCAGATTCTGCCAGGGCAGCAGACACCTGCTCATTTTCTCAGCCATGCCTGCCATGTTGAATTGAGCCTCTCTGACACTGACAGATGGCACTGGTTTCCTAGAGACTCCGAGGTGAATCAAGGTGTTGCTCCTCGTCTTTATAATTCCCAGACTGTCTGATATTTGTATCTAAAGAGGGAGACCTCTTCACTTGCCCAGCCCCTGGGGCAGGGTAGGTAGAGAAGTCCCATCCCCTGGAGCCCCACATTTCTGTCAATGAAGGACATTGTATTCTGAGTCACTTCTTTTTACAGCCTGTCAGAGACCAAATTAGATCACTGTGAAGGAATACACTATGACCCATCTGTCCATTCAAATAAATCACTGACCTTTGTTTTTATTTTTTGCCCTAGCAGAAAGGTGTTCAAAACAGCTGTTTCTGTGATAAATCTTTAAGAGTTTAATAGGATAAATGTTGTTGTACTTGATGTTTTTATGCTATGATTATTTCTGTATTGAAAGGCATAGGACTTAAGAAGATAATGCTGTCCTTGGCAGCATGAGAGACATGTGAAATAAAGATGATTTAATGACTTGAATTATGTTAATAAACAGAAAATACCTGTGTAGGAGGTTTTTCTTCTAAATATGGTTACTCAAAATCTAGCTGAAGACCATTTCAAAAGAACTAATAATATAATAATATAATAATTTTATATACACTAATTTGGTGGCTACAAGCACACACACAAACTATATACACACATATATAAGTATATATATGTGTGTATATATATATATAGAGAGAGAGAGAGAGAAAGAGAGAGAGAAGAGAGTGTTAACCATTACTCATATAAATCAGGGAGACAGAACAAATTTAAAAAATGTCTCCTGTGGTGATATAAATAGACTGTGGTGACTACACTACTGTAGTTGAGTTTTGAAACTCACATGAAAACAACTGATATTCCTTTACTGAAGAACTATTTACCGAGCGCCAACTCTGAGCCAGGCACTCATCCAAGCACAAGGTATGCAAGAGATGGAAGCAGATAACCTGTAATCCCAGTGCTTTGGGAAGCCGAGGTGGGAGGATTGTTTGAGCCCAGGAGTTTGAGGGTGCAGTGAACTATGACTGTGCCACCACACTCTAGCCTGGGCAACAAGAGCGAGACCCCATCTAAAAAAAAAAATCCCATCCTTCATAGAACTTATGTTTTAGTGGGAGGAAAAAGACAAATGAAATATAGAAGACATCGTCTGTTTCTACCTCCTGGTCCACTCTCCACTCTGATCTGTGCCCTGCGAGGCCCATCTGTATAGACTGCATCCATAAGCTCACTTTCTCTTCTGCTTCCAGGTAGATTTAGCCAATGGGAGGAACTTGCAAGAGATCAGAGAACAAGAGGAGTTGACAAGTTGAGTTGACTCATCAAGGGATGGCTGCATCCTTCTCCCAGAGGCAGCCCGCTCCACATTGCTATCCTTTCTAGGTGCCTCTCTCTGTCCTGGTAACTGTTCTCTCACTTTGACCCTATAGGCCTTGGGGTGGCAATGGCTCCCACCAGCACCACCACCATGGTTGCTGGTCCCATCACATTACAGCAGCCCTCTGAAGCTTCCCTAAACCTTGCCCACACCTTTGTTAACCACTCTTTTATTACACTGTCCCAAGTCATCCAGTTCGAGGGTACTGTTTCCTGCTCTAACCCTGACCCATACACAAAATAAGGAAGTAAATTATATAGTAAATTGAATGTTGATAAGCTTTGTTGAGAAAAACAAAGCAGGGAAAGCAGATAAGGAGTGCTGGACCAGGACAGGTGGGTGCTTTTTAAATAGGGTGGTCAGGGAAAGCTTCATCAATAAACGTGTCTAATACTGCAGATTTGTCCATCTTCCAGCAGACCTTTCCTTTCAAAGGAAATCTTACAAGGACCTGAAAATTTAAAACCTGGAAGAGAGAAACATCACTGGTTGGAGCAGAGGCAGGAGTAGAGACGAAGGCTCAGAGCTCTGCCCCATGGCCTATTTCTCCCTATACCCTCCAAGCCTCTACGAACTCATGCACCACCCCACCCCTAGCTTCTGATGCATCTTGACTGGCCCTAGTACTTCAAGATACACACAACCAAGGAAGATACAAAATATTGTGTTTCCTTTTAAGCAGCAGGATCTCACTCTATCTCCCAGGCTATGGTTGCAGTGGTGCAACCATAGCTCACTGCAGCCTCCTAATCCTGGGCTTAAGGGATCCTCCTGTCTCAGCCTCCTGAGTAGCTGGAATTACAGGAGTGTGTCACCAAGCCTGGCTAATTTTTTAATTGAGAGGCAGGGTCTTGCTATGTTGCCCAGACTGGTCTTGAACTCTTGGCCTCAAGTGATTCTCCCTCCTCAGCCTCCCAAAGTGCAGGGATTATAGGGACATGCTGCCATGCCTGGCCAATATTTGGTTCTTAATCCTCTCCAAGTTTTACATTGTATCATTCCAAAGAAACAAAACTACTCCATCTTACCTTTAGGAAACAGCTTTTGTAGCGCCATGACTGAATGTTATGTCCTCATCTCTCACTCACTCCTGAAAACAGAAACGGTCTCACATATATTTTGTCTTTCATCTTTATTTGTAAAATTGACATTCAGGATCCTGTTTCTATTTTCTCCATGTCATCTATATAAGTACAGATATGATAAATTATCTCAGGGCCAGGAAAAAGTTTGTCTCTCCTGTTGAACTACAATCTTTCCTTCTATTGGACAATAAGAAGTGTGTATTTCATCATGTTTTCCTCTTCACGGTGGCTTACAGGAAACTCAGAGCCAAGTGTCATGTTAAAGTGCTATGACTTTTCTCAAGGATGTTTTCTTAATGTAATTTTCTTCTCTAGTTTCCCTTTTATGGTTTTGTTTTGTATGCTTTATTTTATTGCATGATTTTCTTACAGAGGTAGGCAAGCTGTAAATATATATTATAATGCAATCTAATTAAAATTTTTTCATTTTATTTTGGCTGACTTTTCCTGGTTATATACACAATATCAATATAATCTATAAAAATGAAAGCTTTAGCTAATTAATTATTTTTGTTCTCTTTACTAAAATAAGCTATTTGATGTTTTTCTTACTCAGGAGACTGTATTTCTTAATTCATGACAAAAAAAAAAAAAAAAAAAAACAATATGAGCTGGGCATGGTGGCCCATACCTGTAGTCCTAGATACTCAGGAGGCTGAGGCAGGAGGATTTCTTGAGCTCAGGAGTTCAAGGCTATAGAACACTACAATTGCACCTATGAATAGCCACTGCACTTCAGGTCATGCAATGTAGCGAGACACCATCTGTAGAAAAATAAATTAATTAAAATAAATTTTTAAAAACAATACTTCTGGATAATTATTATTGTCAGGATCTATGCTCAGTTCTGAGGATTCAAAGATGAATGTGGTACAGACCCTGTCCTAAAGGAATTTACAGTCTAGAAGTGAAGAGTTCTTCATTCTTTCAAACTTCTCATTCCAAACCAGTATTTATTTGTAGTTTTAAAACTAATTTGCAGAATAATACATTTTTGAAAGTAAAATTAGTTTTCCCCCTTAGTTCTGTTCTCTCATTCTAATAGATATAGAGATAAAATAAATCAACATTCTAAGCATTCTGCAAATGTAAGCATTCAAACAAACGTAAGATTGCTTTTAAAATGCTCTCTACAATAAGCATTTATGGAGGCCAGCCAAAGCTTCCATCGACTCACTAGGGCTGTGGTGCTTTTGTTGTTGATCCATCCTACTCTCTTCAACATTAAAATAAAAAAAAATTTAAAATTAGTATTTGGCTTAGAAAGCCTGAAATGTGTCCACCTTACAGGTCAAGCCACGTTTTTAGATAAATCATAATTTCTAGCAGGTTTTGTAGCTTCCCAAGTTTGATGATTAGTTCTGTGCCAGTGGCCATGCCAAAACTCTCTGCTGAGGCATTTTCAAACCCCCAGGTTATAGATATCACCAGTCCGAGTGAACCTCCAACCTCTTCTAACATTCATTTATTTGACAAATATTCACTAAACACCTACGATGTGTCAGGCTGCAATACTAGGTGGAGGGATATGAAATGGTAAATAAGATAGATACGTTCCCTGCTCTCACGCAGCTGAGTCTAACAGATGATACAAAAAGTAAACAATTGACTCCAAGTATGATGAGTGTAAGCTGAAGGAGTTCAGAACACACCACCCTAAATAAGCCATCCTGGCATATTGACTGTTTTGAGTTAAAGATACTTGAAAAACAGCATATGCAAGAAGGACATTTTGAGTCCCCCTTCCTTTTCGTAAAATCAGAAGATGAGATTCCCATGTGAGATATGCCCCCCTTATACCAGGAGAAAATAAACATTCTTATAATTAAGGACAGTAAGTGAGACTGAAAGAATTCTGTATGAACAGACCTTGTTAAAATAATGTTTATCTTTCTTTAGGCTCCCCATGCATTTTAACTACTTTTCCACGATCACCTCTCTTTGCTACCTAATATAAAAGCACTTGGATCTTGTCACCTCTTTGAGTCTTCATTTCCTTATGAGGGCTCCCATGTCATGTAAAATGTACATTAAATAAATGTGTGTGTTTTTTCTGTTAATCTGTCTCATGCCAATTTAATTCTCAGGCCAATCTTTTTTTTAAATTTTATTATTATTATTTTACTTTAAGTTTTAGGGTACACGTGCACAACATGCAGGTTTGTTACATATGTATATATGTGCCATGTTGGTGTGCTGCACCCATTAACTCATCATTCAGCATTAGGTATATCTCCTAATGCTATCCCTCCCCGCTCCCCCCACCCCACAACAGTCCCCGGTGTGTGATGTTCCCCTTCCTGTGTCCATGTGTTCTCATTGTTCAATTCCCACCTATGAGTGAGAACATGCGGCGTTTGGTTTTTTGTCTTTGCAATAGTTTGCTGAGAATGATGGTTTCAGCTTCATCCATGTCCCTACAAAGGACATGAACTCATCATTTTTTATGGCTGCATAGTATTCCATGGTGTATATGTGCCACATTTTCTTAATCCAGTCTATCATTGTTGGACATTTGGGTTGGTTCCAAGTCTTTGCTATTCTGAACAGTGCCGCAATAAACATAACATGTGCATGTGTCTTTATAGCAGCATGATTTATAGTCCTTTGGGTATATACCCAGTAATGGGATGGCTGGGTCAAATGGTATTTCTAGTTCTAGATCCCTGAGGAATCGCCACACTGACTTCCACAATGGTTGAACTAGTTTACAGTCCCACCAACAGTGTAAAAGTGTTCCTATTTCTCCACAGCCTCTCCAGCACCTGTTGTTTCCTGACTTTTTAATGATCGCCATTCTAACTGGTGTGAGATGGTATCTCATTGTGGTTTTGATTTGCATTTCTCTGATGGCCATTGATGATGAGCATTTTTTCATGTGTTTTTTGGCTGCATAAATGTCTTCTTTTGAGAAGTGTCTGTTCATATCCTTCGCCCACTTTTTGATGGGGTTGTTTGTTTTTTTCTTGTAAATTTGTTTGAGTTCATTGTAGATTCTGGAGATTAGCCTTTGTCAGATGAGTAGGTTGCAAAAATTTTCTCCCATTCTGTATGTTGCCTGTTCACTCTGATGGTAGTTTCTTTTGCTGTGCAGAAGCTCTTTAGTTGAATTAGATCCCATTTGTCAATTTTGGCTTTTGTTGCCATTGGTTTTGGTGTTTTAGACATGAAGTCCTTGCCCGTGCCTATGTCCTGAATGGTATTGCCTAGGTTTTCTTCTAGGGTTTTTATGGTTTTAGGCCTAACATGTAAGTCTTTAATCTATCTCGAATTAATTTTTGTATAAGGTGTAAGGAAGGGATCCAGTTTCAGCTTTCTACATATGGTTAGACAGTTTTCCCAGCACCATTTATTAAATAGGGAATTCTCAGACCAATCTTAAGCCCCAAAGAGAGAAGTGGTAATGTTTTGCCTTCCGAACAGAGCTCTATAAGGGTGGAGATTTTTGTCTGTTGCCTTCACTGCTGCATCTCCCATTCATATAATGGTGCCCACATCAATAAATATTTGCTGAACACATGGTATGAAAAAGGAAGCACAGGGCTCTACAAGAGTGTGTACCAGGGGATATCACCCAGTCTGGAGGGCTGAGGAAGGAAATCCTGACGGAAGGGCATCCTAGACGATACTTAAATGATGAGTTGTAGAGAAAAGAAAAGAGTAATATAGGAGGAAGAAAACCTTTGTTTGAAAGCCCAGATGTAAACAAACTGAGGTTTAAACAGTAAATAAACAAATACCCAGAATGATTGAAGTGAAAAGGGCATAGAGCAGAGTGACACGAGATGGGATTGAACAGTTGGATATAAGCACAGGGGATGTACACCCGTCTATGATATTGTTCATAATATTCAGGGAGGAAGAGGATGATATTATTTTTAATATTACAGGGGGTGTACACCCCCTTGTGATATAGTTCCTAATATCCAGTGGAAGAGAGAATATTACTCCCAATATCGCAGGGGTGTACACCTCCCTGTGAGAGTATTCATAATACCCAGGGTGGGAGAGGATGATATTACTTCCATTTTCCCAGGAAGTGTAACCCCCCCCCGCCACCGAGATACTGTTCATAATATTCAGTGGGGGAGAGGATGATATTACTCCCAATATCACAGGAGGTGTATATCCTTCTGTGATATTGTTCATAATATCCAGTGACAGAAACGATGATATTACTCCAAACATCAAAGGGGGTGTACACACCCCTGCGATATTGTTCGTAATATCCGAAGGAAGAGAGGATTATATTATTCCTAATATCGCAAGGGTTGTACACCACACTGTGATATTGTTGGTAATATCCAGGGACCAAAAGGATGATATTACTCCCAACATCGCAGATGGTGTAAACCCCCCGGTGATGTTTTTCATAATATCCAGGGGGAAAGAGGATGATATTACTCCCAATATCGCAGGGGTAGTACACCCTCCTGTGATATTCTTCCTAATATCCGGGGTGGGGGGGAGAGGATGAAATTACTCTCAATATCAAAGGAGGTGTACACCCTTTTGTGGTATTGTTCGTAATATCCAGAAGGAGAGAGAGTAATATTACTCCCAATATCATGGGGGATGTACACTCCAATATCGTTGGGGGTGTAATCCCCCTGTGATAGTCTTAATATCTGGGGATGGAGCGGGGAGAGGATGATATTACTCCCAATATCGCATGGGGTGTACACCACCTCTATGATATTGTTCCTAATATCCAGGGTGGGGGGGAGAGAATGATACTATTCCCAACATCGCAGCAAGTGTACACCTCTTCTGTGATATTGTTCCTAATATCCATAAGTGGAGAGAATAATATTACTCCTAATATCGCAGAGTGTGTTCACCCCCCCACCCACCATGATATTGTTGGTAATATCCAGGGGGAAGGAGGATTAATTTACTCTCAATATCGCAGGAGGTGTACACGACTCTGTAATATTGTTGTAATTGTTTGTGTATTGTGTACACCCCCTATGATATTGTTCGTAATATCCAGGGGAGGAGAGGATAATATTATTCCCAATATCGCAGAGGAGTACACCCCTCTGTGATATTGTTCATAATATCCAAGGGCGGGGGAGAGGATGATATTACTCCCAATATCGCAGAGGATGTACATTCCCCTGTGGTATTGTTTGTAATATCCGGCGGGGAGAGGTTATACACCCTTCTGTGATATTGATCCTAATATCCAAAAGCAAAAAGGATGATATTACTTTCAATATCGCAGAGTGTGTACACCCCCACCCCCCCATGTGATCTTGTTCGTAATATCCAGGGGAAAGAGGATGATTGTCCTTCCAATATCGCAGTGGGTGTACACTTCACTGCTGATATTTTTCGTAATATCCAGGAAGGAAAAAGATGATATTACTCCCCAAATCGCAGTGGGTGTACACCTTCCTGTGATATTGTTCCTAATATCCAGGTGGGGAGAGGATGATATTACTCCCAATATTGCAAGGGGTGTATAACCCCCTGTGATATTGTTGCTAATATTCAGAAGGGGAGAGAATGGTATTACTCCCAATATCGCAGGGGGTGTACACCCCTTCGTTGATATTGTTCCTAATATCCAGGGGGGGAGAGAATGATTTTACTCCCAATATCACAGCATGTGTACATCCCTTCTGTGATATTATTCCTAATATCTAGAAGGGGAGAGGATAATATTACTCCTAATGCCACAGGAAGTGTACAGCCCCCCTGTAATATTGTTCCTAATACCTGAGGAAGAAAAGGATGATATTACTCCCTATATCGCAGGGGATATACACCACCCCCGTGATATTGTTCCAAATATCCAGGGGAGGAGAGGATGATATTACACCTCACCCAGTGACATTGTTCCTAATATCACGAGAGGAGAGGATAATATTACTTTCAGTATCACAGTGAGTGTACACCTTCCTTGTGATATTGTTCCTAATATCCAGGGGAAGAGATGGTGATATTACTGTCAATATCGCAAAAGGGGTACACTCCCCCTGTGATATTGTTTTTTCTAATAGACAGGGGGAAAGAGGATGATATTACTCTCAATATCGCAGAGGGGTGTGCACCCTCCGTGATATTGTACCTAATATCCAAGGGTAAAGAGGATGACATTACTCCCTATATTGCAGTGAGTGTACACACCCCCTGTGACATTGTTCCTAATATCCAAAGGGGGATAGGATGATATTACTCCCACTGTCGCAGGGTGTGTACGACCACCCTGTGATACAGTTCCCAATATCCAGGGGGTGAGAGGATAACATTACTCCCAATATCACAGTGAATGTACACCTTTTCTGTGATATTGTTCTTAATATCCAGGGGGGCAGAGGATGATATTATTCCTAATATTGCAGGGGTTGTACATCTCCCCTGTGATATTGTTCCTAATACCCAGCGGGGGGAGAGGATGATATTACATTCAATATCGCAGGCGGTGTACAACCCCGCTGTGATACTGTTCCTAATATCTATGAAAAGAGAGGACAATATTGCTCCCAATATCGCTGGTGCTGTACATCTTCCCTGCGATATTATTTCTAATATCCAGGGGGGAGACGATAATATTACTCCCAATATCGCAGGACGTGTACACCTTCCGGTAATACTGTTCCTAATATCCACGAGGGGAGAGAATGATATTACTCCAAATATTGCAGGGGTTGTACACTCACCCTATGATATTGTTCCTAATATCCACTGGAAAAGACGATGATATTCCTACCAATATCGCGGGGCGGGGGGGTGGTGTACACCCTCCTGTGATATTGTTTGTAATACCCAGGGAGGAAAAGGATGATATTACTCCCAATATCACAGAGGCTGTACACCAACCCCGCCCCCCACCGTGATATTGTTTCTAATATCCAGGGGTGGAGAAGAAGATATTACTTCCAGTATCACAGGGGGTGTACACCAACCTTGTGATATTGTTCCTAATATCCATGGAGGAATAGGATATTACTCCCAATATCGCAGCAGGTGTACACCCCCTTTGTGATATTATTTCTAATATCCAAGGGGGGGGAGAAAATATTACTCCCTATATCACAGGGGGTGTGCACCCCCCTTGTGATACTGTTCTTAACATTTAGAGGAAGAGAGAATGATATCACTCCCAATATCACTGGTGGTGTTCACCTCCCTTGTGATAATGTTCTTAATATCCAGTTGGGGAGTATATTGATGATATTGCTTTCAATATCTTAGGGGGTGTATACCCCCTTTGTGATATTGTTCCTATTATCCAAGATGGGAGCCGATATTACTCCCAATGTCGCAGAGGCTGTACATCCCCCCACCCCGTGATATTGTTCCTAATATCCACGTAGAGAATGATATTACTCCCAATATCGCAGGGAATGTACACCCTACCCCCAGTGATATGGTTCCTAATATTCAGGGAAGGAGGGGATGATATTACTCCCAATATCGCAGGGGGTATACACCGCCCCTGTGATATACTTTCTAAAATCCATGGGGGGAGAGGATATTACTCACAATATCACAAAGTGTATACACACCCCTTGTGTTATTGCTTCTAATATCCAGGGGGTGAGAGGATAATATTACTCCCAATATCGCAGGAAGTGTACACCACTTCTGTGATATTTTTCCTAATGTCCAGAAGGGGAGATCATGATATTACACATAATATGGCAGGACATGTACACCCACCCTGTGATTTTGTTCCTAATATTCAGGTGGGGAGAGGATGATATTACTCCCAATATCACAGGGGGTCTACACACCCCCTGTGATATTTTTTCTAATATCCAGTGGGAAAGAATATGGCATTACTCACAGAATTGCAGAGGTGTACACCTTCCCTGTGTTATGGTTTCTAATGTCCAGGGCGGAAGAGGATATTACTCCCAATATCGCAGGGGGCGTACAACCCTTCTATGATATTGTTCTGAATTTTCACTGGGGGAGAGGATGACATTACTTCCAGTATCGCAGGGGGTGTACACCTTTCTGTGATATTTATCCTAATATTCAGGGGTGGAGAGGATGATATTACTCCCAACATCGCAGGGGGTGTACACCCCTTTGTGTATATATCCACTATACAGACAGCCACTCTAAGTCAAAGAAAGAGGAAACAACCCTGCCAACACATTGATCTTGGAACTCTAGCCCCCAGAACTGTGAGTCAATAACTTCTGTTGTTTTAGCCATCCAGCTTATGCTAGTTTATTATGACATCCCTAGAAAACTAAACTACCTCCCTTGAGGAGAGTTGACTGTATTCTACGTAAAGATGGATGATACACGGATATATTATAAAACATGCAGCAGATTATGGCAGACTGCTAGCTGACCTTCTTACATAGTAAGTCATATTGTCACTTTTTAATTTTTTTGATTTTAGATTGAAGGGTACATGTGCAGGTGTGTTATATAAGTAAACTCGTGTCATGGGGTTTTTTTGTATGGGCTATTTTGTCACCCAGGTACTAAGCCTAGTTCCCAACAGTTATTTTTTCTGATCCTCTCCCTCCTCCCACCCTTCACCATCAAGTAGGACCTAGTGTCTGTTGTTCTCCTCTTTGTGTCCATGTGTTCTCATTATCCAGTTCCCACTGGTGAGAACATACAGTATTTGGTTTTCTGTTTCTGCATAAGTTTACTAAGGATAATGGCCTCCAGCTCCATCCATGTTCCTGCAACGGACATGATCTCATCATCTTTTATGGATGCATAGTATTCCATGGTATATACCAGCAATCCTCAACATTTTTGGCTCCAGGGACTTGTTTTGTGAAAGACACTTTTTCCACCAACAGAGGGGTGGGGGGATGATGGGGGAAATGGAAGGTGGCAGGGTGGTTAAAGGGCATGCAACCTAGATCCCTCACATATGCACTTCACAATAGGGTTGAAGTTCCTATGAGAATCTAATGCTGCCGTTAATCTGACAAGAGGTGGAGCTCAGGCAGTCATGCTTGCTCACCTGCCGCTCACCTCCTGCTGTGCAGCCCCATCCCTAACAAGCCATGGACCCCTGGCATTTGGGGACCCCTGGTGTATATGCACCACATTTTAAAAATCCAGTCTGCCATTGATAGGCATTCAGGTTGATTCTATCTTTGCTATTTTAAATAGTGCTGCAATGAACATACATGTGCATGTGTCTTTCTGGTAGAACAATTTATATTCCTTTGGGTATATACCCAGTAGTGGGATTGCTGTGTCAAATAGTAATTCTGTTTTTAGCTCTTTGAGGAATCACCACATCGCTTTCCACTGTGGCTGAACTAATTTACACTCCCACCAAAAGTGTATAAGCATTCCCTTTTCTCTGCGTCCTCGCTAACATGTTATTTTTTGACTTTTTAATAATAGCCATTATGACTGGTGTGAGATTGCATCTCACTGTCGTTTTGATTTGCATTTCTCTAATGATTAGTGATGTTGAGCATTTTACATATGTTGCTTGGCCACATGTATGTCTTCTTTTGACAAGGGTTCATGTCCTTTGCCCACATTTTAATGGGGTTGTTTTTCTCTTGTAAATTTGCATAAGTTTCTTATAGATGCTGGATATTAGACCTTTGTCAGATGCACAGCTTGCAAATATTTTCTCCTATTCTGTAGGTTGTTTGTTTACTCTGTTGATAGTTTCTTTTTCTGTGCAGAAGCTCTGTAGTTTAATTAGATCCTATTTGTCAATGTCTGCTTTTGTTGCAATTGCTTTTGGTATCTTTGTCAAGAAATCTTTGCCAGTTAGTATGTCCAGAACAACATTGCCTAAGTTGTCTTCCAGGGTTTTTATAGTTTGGGGTTTTACATTTAAGTATTTAATCCACACTGGGTTGATTTTCGTATATGGTGTAAGGAAGGGGTCCAGTTTCAGTCTTCTGAATATGGCTAGCCAGTTATCCTGGCACCATTTATTGAATAGGGAGTACTTTACCCATTGCTTCCTTTTGTTGGCTTTGTCAAAGATCAAATGGTTTTAGGTGTGCAGCCTTATTTCTGGGCTCACTATTCTGTTCCATTGGTCTAGTGTGTGCTTTTGTACCAGTACCATGCTGTCCAAGATGTTTTGGTTACTGTAGCCCTGTAGTATAGTTTGAAGTCAGGTAGCATGATGCCTTCAGCTTTGCTCTTTTTGCTTAGCATTGCCTTGGCTATTCGGGCCCTTTTTTGGTTCCACATAAATTTAAAAATAGTTTTTTTCTAGATTTATGAAGAATGTCAATGGTAGTTTAATAGGAATAGCACTGAATCTGTAAATTGTTTTAGGCAGTATGGCCATTTTAATGATATTGATTCTTCCTATCCATGAGCATGGAATATTTTTCCATTTATGTCATCTCTGATTTCTTTGGGCAGTGTTTCATAGTTCTCATTGTAGAGATCCTTCACCTCCCTGGTTAGCTGTATTCCTAGGTATTCCGTTCTCTTTGTGACAATTGTGAATGAGATTACATTCCTGATTTGGCTTTTGGCTTGGCTATTGTCAGTGTATAGGAATGTTAGTGATTTTTTGCACATTGATTTTGTATCCTGAAACTTTGCTGAAGTTGTTTATCAGCTGAAGGAGCTTTTGGGCTGAGACTATGGGGTTTTCTAGGTATAGAATCATATTGTCTACAAACAGGGATAGTTTGACTTCCTCTCTTCCTATTGGGATGCCCTTTATTTCTTTCTCTTGCCTCATTGCTCTGGCCAGGACTTCCAACATTATGTTGAATAGGAATGGTGAGAGAGGGCATCCTTGCCTTATGCCAGTTTTCAACGGGGAATGTTTTCAGTTTTTGCCCATTCAGTATGATGTTGATTGTGGGTTTTTCATAGATGGCTCTTATTATTTTGAGGTGTGGTCCTTCCATACCTAGTTTATTGAGAATTTTTATCTTGAAGGGATATTGAATTTTATCAAAAGCCTTTTCTGCATCTATTGAAATAATCATGTGGTTTTTGTCTTCAGTTCTGTTTATGTGAGGAATCACCTTTATTAATTTGCATATGTTGATCCAACCTTGAATCCCAGGGATAAAGCCTATTGGTCATGGTGGATTAGCTTTTTGACATGCTGCTGGATTCGGTTTGTAGTTATTTTGTTGAGGATTTTGTCATCGATGTTCACCAAGGATATTGGCCTGAAGTTTTTTTGTTGTGTCTCTGTCAGGTTTTGGTATCAGAATGATGCTAGCCTCCTAGAATGAATTGGGAAGGAGTCCCTTCACCTCAAATTTTTGGAATAGTTTTAGTAGGAATGGTACCAGCTCTTTGTATATCTGATAAAATTTGGCTGTGAATCTGTCTGGTCCTCAGGTTTTTTGTTTTTTTTTTTGGTTGGTAGGCTATTTATTACTGATTCAATTTCAGAGCTCATTATTGGTCTGTTTAGGGAATCAATTTCTTCCTGGTTCAGTTTTGGGAGGGTGAATGTGTCCAGGAATTTATCTCTTCTAAGTCTTTCTAGTTTGTGTGCATAGAGGTATTTGTAGTAGTCTCTGTTGGTTGTTTGTATTTCTGTGGGGTCAGTGGTTAACATCCCCTTTGTTGTTTCAAATTGTGTTTATTTGGATTGTCTCTCTTTTCTTCTTTATTAATCTAGCTAGTGGCCTATCTTTTCCTTTCTTTTTTCTTTCTTTTTTTTTTTTGAGAAGGAATTTTGCTCTATTGACCAGGTTGGAGTGCAGTGGTGCGATCTTGGTTCACTGCCACCTCTGCCTCCTGGGTTCATGCAATCCTCCTGCCTCAGCCTCCTCAGTAGCTGGGACTACAGGCATGTGCCACCACACCCAGCTAATTTTTGTATTTTTAGTAGAGATAGGGTTTCACCACATTGGCCAGGCTGGTCTCGAACTCCTGACCTCAAGTGATCCACTCGCCTTGGCCTCCCAAAGTGCTGGGATTACAAGTGTGAGCCACCATGCCCGGCTGCTAGTGGCCTATCTTATTATTATTATTATTATTTTCAAAAAACGACTCCTGGATTTGTTGATCTTTTGGATTTTTTTTGTGTCTTGATCTCCTTCAAGTCAGCTCTGATTTTGGTTATCTCGTCTCTTCTGCTAGCTTTGGGGTTGGTTTGCTCTTGCTTCTTTAGTTCTTTTCGTTGTGATGTTAGATTGCAATGAGTTCTGTAGATGTCTATCAGATTCATTTGGTTCAATGTTGAGTTCAGGTCCTGAATATCTTTGTTAATTTTCTGCCTCAATGATCGGTCTGATATTGTCAGTGGAGTGCTGAAGTCTCCCACTAAGTCTCTTTGTAGGTAAAGCTTGCTCTATGAATCTGAGTGCTCCTGTGTTGGGTCCATATATATTTAGGATAGTCAGGTCTTGTTGTTGAATTGAACCCTTTACCATTATGTAATACTCGTCTTTGTTTGTTTTTTTTTTTTTTATCTTTGTTGGTTTAAACCCTGTTTTGTCTGAAATTAGGATTGCAACCTCCATTTTTTGTCTGATTTCCATTTGTGTGGTAGATTTTCCTCCATCCCTTTATTTTGAACCTAAGAGTATCATTGCATGTGACATGAGTCTCTTAAAGACAGCATACCTTTGGGTCTTGGTTTTGTTTATCCAGCTTGCCACTCCGTGCCTTTTAAATGAGGCATTTAGCCTGTTTACATTCAAGGTTAGTACTGATATGTGTAGGTTTGATCCTGTCTTTGTGTTGTTAGCTGGTTATTATACCAGCTTGTTAGTGTGGTTGCTACATAATGTCACTGGTCTGTGGACTTAAGTGTGTTTTTGTATTGGGTGGTTATGGTGTTTTCTTTCCATATTTAATGCTGCTTTCAAGATCTCTTGTAAGATTTGGTGGTAATAAACTCCCTCAGCATTTGCTTATCTGAAAAGGATCTTATTTTTCCCTTGCTGAGGAAGCTTAGTTTGGCTGGCTATGAAATTCTTGATTGAAGATTCCTTTTCTTTAAGAATATTGAATATAGGAACTCAATCTCTTCCGGCTTGTAGGGTTTCTGCTGAAAGGTCTGCTGTTAGCCTGATGGGGTTCCTTTTGTAGGAAACCTGCCCTTTGTCTCTAGCTGCCTTTAACATTCTGTCTTTCATTTCAACCTTGGAAAATCTAACAATTATGTGTCCTGGGGATGATCTTCTTGTGTTAAATCTTGCAGGGTTCCTCTGTATTTCCTGAATTTGACTGTTAGCCTCTCTGGCGAGATTGAGGAGGTTTTCATGGATGATATCCTGAAATATGTTTTCCAAGTTGCTTGTTTTCTCCCTGTCCCTTTCAGAGATGTCAATGATTTGTAGATTTGGCCTCTTTACAAAGTCCCACATTTCTCAGAGGTTTTGTTCCTTTCTTTTCATTCATTTTTTTTTTATTTTTGTCTGATGGTCTCATTTCACAGAGCCAGTCTTTAAGTTCTGAGGTTCTTTCCTCAGCTTGATCTATTCTGCCCTTGATATTTGCAACTGCATTGTGAAACTCTTGCAGTGTGTTTTTCAGCTCTATCAGAGCAGTTAGTTTATTACTTATACTGGCTATTTCATCTGTCAGCTCCTGTATCATTTTATTGTGACTTGGATTGGGTTTTGCTGTTCTCCTGAATCTTGATTATATTTGCTCTTATGCATATTCTGAATTCTAGTTCTGTCATGTCAACCAACTCAGCCTGGTTAAGATCCCTTGTTGGAGAACTACAGCAGTTGTATGGAGGACATAAGACACTCTGGCCATTTGAGTTGCCAGAATTATTGCATCAGTTCTTTCTCATCTCTGTGTGTAGGTGCTCCTTTAAATGCTGGGCTGCCTCTGATTGAAGGGGTCAGATGGGGGCAAGGTGGTTGTGCTGGAGTCCCAGGTCTGGTGGTCCTGCCCTGTGAGAAGAAGTGAAGACCAGCCTGTGTGG
Organism: Pan troglodytes; assembly: GCF_028858775.2. Taxonomy (NCBI): domain Eukaryota; kingdom Metazoa; phylum Chordata; class Mammalia; order Primates; family Hominidae; genus Pan; species Pan troglodytes. The sequence goes on along the minus strand of NC_072408.2, from coordinate 50,691,017 downwards.
AGAACAGTCCAGCCACTTTTTCACGAGGTGGGTGCTTTGTGCTGGGGATCACAGCTCTGGAGAGTCCATGGGAGACTCAAACATTAATGTGCATAGGAATCATCTGGTGAATTGTTGACACCCAGAATATGATTCATTTATCAATCATGAAAATGAATGATCTGACTGGGAAAGTTCAAAAAAGGCTTCCAGGTGATGTCAATGCTGCTGATCCTTTTCTCATGGCAAAGACTATGGCCACAGTGGTTCTTAAAGTATGGTTCCTGAACCAGCATTGTCAGCATCACCAGAGAACTTGTTAGAAATGCATATTCTCAGACCCCACTTCAGACTGGGGGATAGGGCCCAGCAATCTATGTTTTAACATAGTCCGTGGGAGACTTTTCAGAGCCTGAAGACAGCCAGAGTGAGGGCTGTGAGACAGCAAAGATGGCAAACCCCCCCTCCCACTGGGTGCTCTGACCCAGGGAGTTGCAGAGCTGCTACTGGCTTGATAGCCCCAGTGTGGGGTGGCTAGAGACCCAGGCCAGAAGGACTTTCCCAGTGAGGAGATATGGGATCAGGGACCCACATAACAGTCTGGCCACTTTTCCATAAGGCTATTCCAGTGTGCTGGAGGTCTGCTCCAGTCCCTAGTCACCTCAGATTTCCAGCACCTGAAGGTATCAACAGTAAAGGCTGTCAAAAAGCAAAGACAGTGGCCTGCCCCTCCATCTGGGAGCTCCATCCCAAGGAGGTACAGACCTGTTGCCAGCCTGAACACACCAGTAGAGGTGGTTGCAGACCTCAGTTGGGAGATTCTGCCCAGTGAAGAGAAGCAGGATCTGGGACTCATGTGAAAATGCTGTGTGGCTGTTTCTCTGTAGAACCTCTGTGCTGTGCCAGGGGACCACTCTAGTCTTTTGTTGCCTTGGACTCCCTAGAGCCCTATGGCAACAACTGCTAAGGTTGTGAAACAGCAAAGATGTCGCTCCATCCCTCCCCCTGGGAGCTCTGTTCCAGGGAGGCTCAGAACCACTGCCAGCTGGAAAACACTGGCAAATGTGGCTGGTGAACCCAGCTGGGAGATCCTGCCCAGTGAGGAGAAGCAGGGTTAGGAACCAGTGTAAAAAAGCAGTCTGGCCACTTTTCCATAGGGCAGCTTCACTGAAGGCAACAATACCTAAGGCTACAAAACAGCAAAGATGGTGGCCCACCCCTCCCTCTGGGAGCTGTCTCAGGTAGGTGTAATGCTGCCACTACCAGTGGCTGGCTGCAGTTCCAAGCCAGACAGTCTTATCCTGCAAGATGCCACGGAAGCAGGGCCTGCACAGTGTTGCTGCTCAGTCCCCTGAATTCAGCCCCTTTCCTAAGGGCATGTACAGGAGTCTAACCTCCCACTTTGCCAGAGGTGCAGTTGCTTTTTCTGGGAAGTCCGGATATCTGAAAGGCCCGGAGCTCCACATGTGCCTGAGAAGCTTCTCTGCCATGTAGCTCTGTGTGTCAGACCGCAGGCCTTGGTGGTGTAGAATCACAAGGGGATCTCCTGGCCCAAGAGCTGCAAAGATCCGTGGGTGAAGCAGGGTTCCTGGGGTCACTTACTCACTCATTGCTTCCCTGAGTGGGGGAGGCTCCCCTAGCTCCACTCCATGTCACTCCTGGGCGCGCAGTCATCCTGACTTGCTTTTCCCCATTCTCCATGGGTTGAGTTGTTTTCTTGATAAATCCCAATGTGTATACCTGAACATTTCAGTTGAAGTTTCTGTATTTACTCTCCCCTTCTATTTCTCTCTATGAGAGCAGTGCACACTAGCTGCTTCTAGCTGGCCATCTTGGCCAGCCTCCCCATATCTTCACTTTTTAACTGAGCCAAACTACATTTTCCACTGTCCAGTACATCTGGCTGTGGCCAGATCACTAAGTTCTGGCCAATTATAATCAGATGTATCAGGAGGCAGATTTTAGAATGTGGCAGCTGCCTTTTGCCCTTTTTTTGTGCATCCCTTCCTCCTTCCTGGAAGCTGATGTGCACATGTGATATCTGTGGTATTTAAACCTCAGTGACCTTGGAAATGGAAGCTATGAAGTATGAAGAACCAGAATAGAAGTAGCTTGAGTGACTAAAAGCTTTGTGAAGCAGTTTAGCAGTCCATCACTGGACTGCCTACATTTGACATGAAAAAAAAAATGGTCTTTTATCTTGTTTAAACCATTGTTTTGGTGGGCTTACTATTATTTCCTGTTGAATCTAATCTTAAACAATACAAGTATGTGGTGTGGAAACAGGAGAAAATAAAACCCAATGGAGGATTTTTGCTATAGACAACAAAAAAGCAGATTGAGAAGAAATAGTCACAGAGATAGAAGGAAAACCAGGAGAAAATTATATTTGAAAGATAAAGGAGTATCTAAAAAGGGAGAGATAAAGCACTAGATATTCTGGACTCAACAGATATGAGGACCAAGAAATATCTCATGATAGGCCCATGCTTCTCAAACTTTCATGTGCATAGGAATCATTTGGTGAATTGTTAACACCCAGAATATGATTCACTTATCAATCACGAAAATGAATGATCTGACTGGGAAAGTTCGAAAAAGGCTTCCAGGTGATGTCAATGCTGCTGGTCCTTTTCTCATGGCAAAGACTGTGGCCACAGTGGTTCTTAAAGTATGGTTCCTGAACCAGCATTGTCAGCATCACCAGAGAACTTGTTAGAAATGCATATTCTCAGACCCCACTCCAGACTGGGGGATAGGGCCCAACAATCTATGTTTTAACAAATCCACCAGGTGAGCCTGATGCACACCAAAGTTTGATGGCTGCTACGGTTTGAATGTGTCCCCTCCAAAATTCAGGTGTTGAAACTTAATGGCCAATGAAATGGTATTAAGAAATGGGGCCTTTAAGAGGTGATTAGGCCATTAAGTCTCCCCACTTTGTGAATGGGACTGAGGCCCTTTTAAAAGAGGCTTGCTTACCCTTCTGCCACATGTGAGGACATCATGTTCCTCCCCTTCAGAGGATGTAGCTACAGAGGCCATCTTGGAAGCAGACAGCAGCCCTCGCCAGACAACTGAATCTACTAGTGTCTTGGTCTTGGACTTCCCAGCCTCTACAATTATAAGCAAATGAGTTTCTATTCTTTATAAATTACTCAGTCTTGGATACTTTGTTACAGCAGCAAAAATGAAGTAAGATAACCATTGGTGAGGGCAAATAATAATAATAATAATGACTACCAAAGATGTTGGTCACAAACTGCAGGCCAGATACTTTAACGCTTTCCTTGCATTATGTTTCACAATAATTCTTTTTATCAAAATGAGGAAACAACAACTGAAAGAAGTTAAATACATAGCCAAAGTCACAAAACTAGCAAGTGGTGGATCCAAGAAACCGTGTCTGTCTCACACTTAGGTCCACTCTCAGATCCCTTTGACCACAGATCTTTAAGTACTCTCAGATCCCTTTGCCCACTGATCTTTAAGGGTCAACAGGGATACTATCACACATGATTTCGGCAGCATATGAAGATGAACACTAGATTACAATGGCTTTGAAAGGATGGAAGTGGGGAAGTGAGCACAAAATACTTTTTCAAAAACATCAACTTTGAAGAAGGAAAGAGAAATAAAATGAAAACTAGAGGGCTTGGGAGAGAGGGAATTTGCTTGGTTATCTTCAAGAGGGGAAACAGAGATAAAAGAGGAAGAGAGTTTCAAGATACAAGAATGTGTTAGAGATTTCAAAAGCTCAAACTTGAGCACTATCGGGGATGGTGGATGAGGAATTAAATATTATTGATTATATTAAGATTGCTTTGAGAAAATGGGGATACTTATTCAGGAAAGGGGAAAGACTTAAGCAAAATACAATAGTGAACTTTAAATATCAAGTAGGTTAAAAGATAGAAGAGGAAAGATTTTATTTTTACAGCTTCAGAGAGCAGACCAAGAGATGAAGTTACAAGTGATAGATTCCAACCTTAAAATGAAAAAGAACAGGCTAATGATTAGAAAACAGAATGATTTGCCTTTTGAGATGGTGATTCTCTTATTACTGAAAACACTTAAGGAAGAGCTCTTTGACATCCATGATGCAAGTTGTATAAGGGATTTCTGTGAACTTGCTGAGGTGTTTTAACTATGCTAAAATTCTATGATATGTCCCTGCACTGTCTACTCCTTTAGCAAACTACTGAAGTATAGTACTGCTTATGGTAAGAACAATTCTTTGTGTAATTTACATCTTGAAGACTTCCTGCTATAATTGACAAGCAATAGAAGTAGAAAATAGATTACTGCCTACATTTCTGGCATTATCAAAACAACTCATATATTTGAAGTAATTTAAATCATTATGTAGACTTAAGATCAGCAGTTTTCTAAATGCTCACATTTGTATATAACCTTTTCTAAACCTCCACTCACTTTTCTTTTCCTGCATGATTTGGAAAATGAAAGCAAGCAACTGGATTTTCCTATCATTCTAAATTGAAGTCCCTTCATTATCTATTTTCAACATTACTGTCTTTAGTAGATTTTGTTCAGAACCTTCTGCAGACATCATGACTTAACAAGTACAATGTCTCTTCTCCCATATTAAAGATGTCACTACTTCCAAAGCAGAGGAATTCATACTTTGATGAATTTATGAAAGAAAAACCCCCCAAACCCAGCATATAACTCAACAGATTCCAAACCAACTCTAAAGAGGTTTGATCTGTTCTTTCTTCTCACAGCCAACAGACAGAACCACGACCCGAAAATTTCCTAGTTACTACACTGTGAACAACCAGACTATTGGAAAGGGAGCCAAAACTAAAGCCCTCTGTCCTCTGAGAAGATGAATACAATTCACCAAAGTAAGTATTCACTTTTGCCCACTGGTAGAAAGGGCACAACAAAGGCCTCTAAGTGAGCACTGGAGAATGATACCATCTGTTGCACCTGTTGTGGAGAACAGCTGGTCTAGAGACCATATTGTAGATTGCAAGAAAGAGTTAATGTTTACAGAATTGCTATTTACTCTTGGGTTCAAATTCACTGCTGTAGCAAGTGTCTTGTGAAATGTGATTGAAACAGATTTTGCAAAATTTTAAGTGACCGGAGCCCTCTTTCTCTTAGAGTAAACTAAAGAAATAGGAAATTGAAACTTTGTTTTTTGGCTTATGAATTTAGAAAGATGGTTTCTAAGGTTACACTTGATTTTTAACTTGAGTATGTGAGTTTGCTTTGACCAGAATGTTTTTCTCTTCACATACCTTTCTAAGATTTAGTAGAATATAGTAATCAACATATAATTATATATACACATATGTATAATATATGTGTAAATGTATGTGGATGTATGTGAAATTTTGGATACCTGCTTCTGAGGCTATAAACTGAAAGTAGCAATTCCATGTTACTATCTTGTTACATGACAGTTACATGCACATATATTACTAGGAATACGTCAGAAGAAAATGAAAACATATACCAAATACAGCAGATTCCTTTGAAATACTTTAAAAAGAATCAATGTTTTTTGTTTGTTTGTTTTGTTTTGAGATGGAGTCTCACTCTGTTGCCCAGGCTGGAGTGCAGTGGCATGATCTCGGCTCACTGCAACCTTCTCCTCCTGGGTCCAAGCAATTCTCCTGTCTCAGCCTCCCGAGTAGCTGGGACTACAGGCGTGCACCACCACACCTGGCTAATTTTTGTATTTTTAATAGAAATGGGGTTTCACCATGTTGGCCAGGCTGGTCTCAAACTCCTGGCCTCAGGTGATCCACCTGCCTGGGCCTCCCAAAGTGCTGGGATTACAGGCGTGAGCCACCACATCTGGCCAACTTTTTAAAAATTTATTTATTTTGTACAGAAGGGGTCTCGCAATGTTGCCCAGGCTGGTCTAGAAACAATATCCTTTATATTGCCAGTATAATATCCTTTATATTGGCAGTATAATGTTGCCAATATTTGTGTCCTTCTCACAGATCCGAAGGTCAATAAAATATATAAACTATATAGTCTAGAAAGGTAGAATGGTAAGGTTCTATGGTGTTCTCTAAAAATAATTTGCCAGTGGCATTACAGCAATATGTTCCAAAGGCTACTATACTTTTCTCATCTTTCAGAATATCAAGTCATACACAAATGGACCTTTTAAATTTGCTTGTAACGCAATCACAGCATTTTAGTTAAATTTGAATTCATGACGGGGTCATCTTTTCTCAAAATATTTGGAAAAACTGGTTTGAACTATGGACAAGAACATGTCTTTCTGACTCAACTCCTAAGTTATTCTGTGCATCAGTAGTTTTCTGTGCATCAGTAGTTTATCCCTTTCTCTTCTTCAGAGAGAAAGAATGGAAGGGACGGGGAGGGAGAACATGTTCCGCAAGGTGCCTTTGGAAGCTGGGCTATTGACAGTGCACCACCAGGGGGCAGCATAGAGCAGAGAAGCAGGAGATTGGATTTGGTCCTGCTCAGCTCTCTCCTTGATTGTCATCTAAACTCTCTGAGCCTCAGTTTCTTTATCACAGTGACTCCAGGATTTTGATATAATTATTGTTATTGTTGTTTTGAGAATTTTTTGTTGTAACTAATGACACACTTGGAGGGCCTGAAGTGCTGGGGGACATGGGTTGGGAATGCAAGGGTGGGCCACCAAGGGTCAATTTGTTTGGGGGACGATGCAAACTCCTGGAGCCCTCCATTCTAAAGCACCAGTGGTTTGGCCCAAGTGCAGTGAAAGGATGGGGAAAGGGAGGGACTTCTGAGTACTGTTGGGGGTGTGGTGCTCACTAGCTTTCCCCTTACATCTAATGCAGGATGACCAGGGGGATATGTTGTGTGGTAGATTCTTGCGGCAGGGCATATAAAGATAAATATCAGGCTATTAATTTGTAAAAAGACATTGCTGTCTCAGGTATCAGAACAATCATGCCTTTGTAATAAGAGCATACTCTCCCTTTCGACAGACTGATGTGGAAAACAAAATAATCAGAAGGTTGCTGGGTGATGACCTTTGAATTATATCTGGGTAAGATACATCTGTCTCCCACAAATGTGATCTTACTGGCCAGACCAGAACCTTTGAAGTCTAACAGCTAATGCCCTCTCTCCTCTCCTGGTATGGCATAGACACTGCCCACCAATATTGTTTTGCAACATTAGTTTTATCCATGGGCTTGGGAAAATAGTGATTATGTATCTTAAAAATAACTGAAATAAATGATCCTTGATTTCTCTTCTGGGTTCCCTAATTTCTCTTCCCTGGTTCTTTTCTGTGATTTGTTCAGAATCATAGTATTTGTGATTCTGTGGTGTCACAAAGCAGTAACATAGCTTGATGGTAAAGACTTCCAGCACTGGAGCCAGACTGCCTGGGTCCAGATCTTGACACTAACTTGCCATGTCTCTGTGACTCTACTTTCTTTTTCTTTCTTTCTTTTTTTTTTTTTAGAAGAGTTTCACTCTTGTTGCCCAGGGTGGAGTGTGGCACGATCTCGGCTCACTGCAACCACAGCCTCCCGGGTTCAAGTGACTCTCCTGCCTCAGCCTCCCAAGTAGCTGGCATTACAGGCATGCACCACCACGCCTGGCTAATTTTGTATTTTTAGTAGAGACAGGGTTTCACCATGTTGGTCAGGCTGGTCTCGAACTCCAGACCTCAAGTGATCCATCTGCCTCAGCCTCCCAAAGTGCTGGGATTACAGGCGTGAGCCACCGCACCCAGCCGACTCTACTTTCTTTACCTCTAACATGGGGAGACTAATAGTATCTATTTTCCAAAGTTGTCATGAAGATTAGGAGTGAATACACATAATGCATTTGACATAGTGCTAACCATATAGAAAGCACTGAAATTTTACATATTTTGAGAATGTACTTGCCCATTTCCTTTGTAATTTATATTTTGTGTGTGTGGCTTTAATGAACTCAATGTTAAGTAATGACTTTTCATGTTACATAACAATGTGGTGTTATAACCCGGTTAAGTACTTAATATATACATGATGCCAATTTTAGCAGTATTATTATTACTATTATTGTAATAAATCACAATGCTGAAATTTCTTAAAATTAATGAGCATATATTCTCCAGGCACAAAGAAAATAAATACCTATTTATGGTTGAAATCTTTTTCAACTCAAGCCATACCCTTCAGAGGGAGACAATCTGTTGATCACTTCCAGAGCCGTCCCCTGGGAAAAAAGAGACTAGAAAAAAAGGAAGCCTTGGGGATATGCTTTGCATGCATTAGCAAAGTCCAAGGTGAGTTTTCTGCACAATTGTGTCAGGGTATGTTTGTGCTAGCTTATTTTTATTCTCATTGTAGGGCCAGAGTAATTAAGGAAAACATCTAGTTATGAAATACTGGTAAAAGTTACAAGATAGAGGACAATTAAAAACCATATAGATGGAACTCATTTAGCAATTCCAAGTAGATACAATTGAATTTGCTTTTTTATGGTTGTTTTTGAATCATTCAATTCATGTAAAATATATTATCTCAAGCATTTTTAAAATTTCATCTTCCAAGGGCTTAAGATTTAATAAGCAGCAAGCTAAAAACCATAGTCAAATGTGTAAATCCTTTGTACAAATAATCGATAAGATGATTTATTAGAGAATGTAATAGCCAATATAACACTTAATCTTTAGTAAATGAATAATTTGTGAAGGACTTCGTGACTTTTTAAGAAATTTGTAATCACATGGTAGATTTAGATCAATGCTTTGGGTAATTTCTGAATGTAAAATAATAAAAATATAATAGGATGAATTCTTGAAGTTTGGAATATAAAAAGCATGATTGATGCTGTGAAATCATGATTTTTATTTTTTTAATTTTATTTATTTATTTATATTTTTATTTTTTTTACACTTTAGCACTTTATTCCCTGAAGTTAGGAGGTGCTGCCCAGCAGCCATCATACCACCTCATCAGATTCCAGCCCATGGACCTCTTATAAAGCGTCCAGTATGGCCATCTGCTTCTCCATGGCAGGGAGGTAAAGGCTGAGGTCCCTCTGCATCCCAATACTGAAAGCTTCTTTCTGGTGGTCACCTTCCTTTATGGTTAACGCGGCCACAAAATCTTCATAGGATGGAGTTGTCCTTAAAGCTAACGCAAAAACCCCTCGAACTACCCAGCCATGGTGTTGCCGCAATGTTTTACCATATGCGTTATTCAGGGCTGTCTGGATATCCTTTTCCCCATTTTTCACTTCTGTCAAAAATCCCTTAAAAAATTGGAGACCTCTCTTCAGCCACAAGAGGGCTTCAGTCGCTGAGTTCCTAACCTGGGCTACATCCGCCTCCACTTCGTGCAGAACTATCTTCTGGAGAGTGGTAAACTCTTCTTTGTTGGTTATATACTTCTGATTTACTTTCTTAATATTTCCAACAAGATCCATCTTAACAGGAGCAAACACTGTAGGGCCAAGTTTGTCTAATACTGGAACCACAGCACAACATGATGCCAAGAATGCTTCTGTGGGAATGCCACTGTCTTCCAGAAGTTCAATGTCACTAAAGCTTGTGTTCATGGTACTAAAGAAAGTTGGGATAACTTCTTTGCCTTCCTCCCAGAGGCATTCTGGAGAGCAACTTGAGTCTGATCCAGACTGAGACAAGTTATTGTCATGATTTTTCAGGTTTTCCATTCCATCTTCCTTCATTATTTCACCTTGGACGGTTATATTATCATCTGTATTTTCCTCACTTGATATGCTGCAGTCTATCTCTGCAGATTTCAAATATAAGGAATTCTTATTTTTCATTAGGATTTCTTCCTCACCATTTATTTCCATATTTAAAGATCCATTTTCACAAGTGCTCAACTCCATTTGCCTTTCCAATGAATTATGAATTGGTATAATAGGATGTTTCATCTTGCTGGACTTGAGCATGGCCAGCTGTGGTGATCCTGGTGGAGTGTGGTAGAGCAGCTCAGAGGTGAAGGCTGCATTTGCAATCTGCATGCATTCTTCCAAGGTCTTCAGAAAAGTATTACAGGTTGATTTCAGCATTGATTCCCACATCAATTCCCTCCTCAGAATTGGACACACCAGTTGTGGTCACTTCTTTTGTTTTATCTACTTGCTGAACAAGGAGGTCACAGCAGAGTCTTAGTTCTGACATTTTGGTTTTCAAGTTTTCAGTGTTTTCAGCAAACTCTTTATCCTTCTGGGTCCTACTGTCAGTCAGGCAAGCCTCGGCTGATCCCAGGGCCACCAGCCGCCGCTATCTTTCAGGCACACTTCTGGCCTCCAGGTAGAAATACTGTTCCCCGGGGATTATCAGGTCCATGCATGTATTATCTACAGAATGAACTTCAATTTCACAGACTGCCATTTGTATGCTCCCTTTTCAACCTTTCCAGGCATCTTCAGGAGAATCATAATAGGACAATATTCCCCCACAGAGAAGGAACCATCAAGGCTGCCAACCGCTCAGATAGTTGGTCCACTTGTACAGCACCCCCTCCATGGCACCCATGGCCACTCGGCCCATGCCCACCAGCCCCCTCATTGCCCAAGGCCCCAGGAGGCGAGGAGCACCAGCAGCAGGGCCATCACCCGGTGCTGCCCAGACGCCCACTCCCGGTGCCTGGGCCCGGTGTGGGGACGCCCGACCCGCCTCATCCTCGGCCCAGAGTAAATCATGGTTTTTAATTACACTTTCTTTAACTGTTGAATTATATCTACCTTCTAATGCCAATATTTCTAATTTGAAAAATCCCCCTCATACCCACCTCTTATTATTTAAAACAAAAACAAAACTCTATGTTTATTTTTCATATTTTTCAGTGAGGGCATCTGTGTAGTGGTATATGTGAACTGGTATAAGAACTTGCTCCTGGCCGGGCACGATGGCTCACGCCTGTAATTCCAGCACTTTGGGAGGCCAAGGTGGGTGGATCACAAGGTCACGAGATTGAGACCATCCTGGCCAACATGGTGAAACCCCGTCTCTACTAAAAATACAAAAATTAGCTGGGTGTGGTGGCGTGCACCTGTAGTCCCAGCTACTCTGGGGAGGCTGAGGCAGGAGAATTGCTTGACCCTGGGAGGCAGAGGTTGCAGTGAGCAGAGAAGCGTCATTGCACCCCAGCCTGACAGCCTGGCAACAGAGCGAGACTCCATCTCAAAAAAAAAAAAAAAAAAAAGAAAGAACTTGCTCCCTACTACTGAAATGAATCAGAATGGCCTAGAGTTCTTAGGGTGAGATGCCTGCTGAGCACCCAGAAGCACTGCCAAGACTGATTGTGCCTTTAATGCGTCTCCAAGCACCACAGTTTGGCTCTCAGCTTAGCAGGTGTAGAAACTCAATTTAACCCACGTATCTAGATAGCCTCTTGTGGACTCATATTAACCAAGTCATCTTAGATTGATGTATAAATCAGAATACCAATTAATTAAGTTGCACTGGAAAATACATACTTTTTTGGTATAAAATAACTTATTTACACAATTTATATATATAACATAACTGCTAATATGTACCTTTTTTATCTAAGCATTTCTAAGGTTCATGTAGCCAGCGACTGGTTAAATGTTGGTGCCCACTGTGACTAAGGTACCCGGCACACTGCTTTGCACATAGGAGCTATTTAATAAATGTTAGGAGAAAAGCTGAGTGTTGGGAGAGAAGCTGAGGCAGGGCTTACATGTCTGACATAATATAAAAAAGTCTCGAAATATGTCTGGGATCCTGGGTCTAAAACCCCTCGTGGCCTTTGGAACACCAAGCTCTGCGCCAAAGGGTGGAAGGCTACCCTGATGCACCATAATCTAAGCCCAGGGCATAAAACCCCTTGTGGCTTGGAAAGAATCCAGGGCTCATGGCCTCTGGAATGTGTCTAGGCTGGCTGGCTCCTTGCTCCCTGCTCTCCCAGGATCTATTGTATCTTGAGTTAAAAGAATCTGCTCTCCATTATCTCAAGTAGCAGAGCATACGCTAAACCATCACAGCTGTAAATCATGTGCTTAATGCAATGCTCCCTTTCAACCCCACATTCTCACCACCTGTTTCTTTGTTTGATTACCAGTAAATAGTCTGGGCTTCCAGGGCTCCGGGCCTTCACAGCCTCCATACTCACATTGGCCCCCTGGGCCCACTTTCTCTCTCAAACTGTCTTTTCTCATTCCTTTCACTCTTCCGGACTTCGTTGTCCCCACAACCTGGTGTTAGGTCCGATCACCCCAACAATAGATGCTAAAAAAAAAAAAGAAAAAGAAAAAAATATTAAGAAACAACAACAACAAAATGGAGTAAGACTAAGTGAAATGCTGTTGAAATCCCAAGTGCTTAGTATTCCATCCCACCTTCTTAAAGAACATACTTATGATAATTAATATTAGTTTTTCAGATTCTGTATTTTTTCTTGAGAAAAAAATTGGATTCTTCTAGACTCCTTGATTGTCAGTCTTCTTGACTCTTTATAACTCAGTCTTACTTTAGAGATAATAGATTCTAACTGATGAAGTATCAACTTTTCCAGTTAAAAATCTTCAACCCTACCTCTCAGAAACTTAACCCTGGTAAGCTTATTCAAACTTCCCAAGTCTCCCTAGTATCTATTAATAGACAATACCTTTCTTCTTTGAGGTAATCTCTCTAAATTCAGAGAACACCTTCTTCACCTGCATTTGTCATCTATAAAGAGCAGCTGAAAGAAGAGCTAATGCTCAATTTTAGTGGTTAATACATGTTAACATATATTTTCCCCTTTGGGGAAAAGAGCAATCCCATATCAATGGCTGGCGCCCCAAGTGAGAAGGCACGAGAAAGAGGAAAGAAAAAGAAAGAAAGAGAGAAAGAGAGAGAGCGAAAGAAAGAATGAATGAATGAATGCATTCTGGTGGCAGAGTAGGAAGCTTGGGCCCACCTCAACCCAGCCCACAGACACATCGATTTAGCAACAATTCATGGACAAATTCCTTTGTGAGAAATCAGAAATGAATTGAAAGACTTCTGCATGCCAGGAGACTATGAAACCAACTCACTGAAACTATTAGGGAGACTCAAGACACCCTCTTGCTAGAGACACTGCCCTGGCACAGTGCCATACAATCAAGAAGAGACCCACTAGCTCCAAGTTTCACCTAGAGGATAAAAGGGGTTGGTTCACAGCACCCTAACTCTTCTGAGGGGGCTCCAGAAAGGACTCACTTCTGTTTTTCCAGTCTTGGAACGCTGAAAGATTTGGCACAGTCTAACCACCTGGAGGAAAATGGATACAGTGACTTGGGCTGGTAGATGTCATTGTTCCTCTCCCCTGCTCAGCACAGAGCAAGCTTATGAGAATGCCAGCATTTAGCCTCTCCTGAGGAGGGAAAGAATTGATCCATGTGTCCAGTACCATAACTCCTCCAGGCCTTCCCAAAGAACTTGCATCTGTCTCACCAGTCCTGAAGCTCTAATGGGTTCAGTACAATCTAGTCACCTGGAGGAGAGAAGAAACAGTAGCTCTGGCTAGTAGATGCCATAGCTCTCCCCTACCCATGGCTTAGCACAGGGCAAATAGGCAAAACACAGCTAACTGCTTCTTCCTGGGGAGGGAAGGAGTTGGAAGAGACCCTCATAATCTATGACTAGGCTGACTGGTGGGGGTCTTCACCTTTACCATGCCAGTTTATGAAGACTGAGAGAGGTACCCGCTTTGTCTAACATGTAGACACAACACAGGGGGTCAAGAAAAATGAAGCACCAGGCAAAGATGTTCCAAACAATGGAACGAAATAAATCTTCAGAAAATGACCTAATGAAACAGTTATTTAACTTGTCTGATAGAGAATTAAAAATAGCTCTCATGAAGATGCTCATTGAGGTTAAGAGAAACAATGCATGAACAAAATGAGAATTTCAAGGAAGAGGTAGCAAATATTTAAAAGCATCAAAGAGAAATATAAGATATGAAGCTGAAGAACATAAATGACCTGAAAAATTCACTAGAGGGGTTCAGCAGCATATTAGATCAAGCAGAAGAAAGGATCAGTGAACTCAAAGACAGGTCACTGATAATAATTCCTTCAGAGGAGCAAAAAGAAAAAAGAATGAAAAAGAGTAAAAGTAAGCCTAAGAGAATTACAGAACACCATTAAGCAGACCAAATATGTATTGTGAGAGTTTCAAAAGGAGAAGAAAGAGAGAAAGAATGAGAAAACTGATTCAAAGAAATAACAACTGACAGCTTCTCAAATCTGAGGAAGGGAATGAACATCCAGATCCAAGAAACCCAAAGGGATGCCAAATATGAACCTAGGGAAATCCATGGGCCAGGCACAGTGGCTCACTCCTGTAATCCCAGCACTTTGGGAGGCCAAGGTGGGCAGATCATTTGAGGTCAGGAGTTCGTGAGAAGCCTGACCAACATGATGAAACCCCATCTCTACTAAAAATACAAAAAGTAGCTGGGCATGGTGGCGGGTGCCTGTAATCCCAGCTACTCGGGAGGCTGAGGCACGAGAATCACTTGAAACTGAGAGGCAGTGGTTGCAGTGAGCCAAGATCATGCCACTGCACTTGAGCCTAGGCAACAGAGCAAGACTTCAACTCAAAAAGAGATAAAAAAAGAAAGAAAGAAAGAAAGAAAAGAAAAAGAAAAAAAAAAGAAATCCACACTGAAATGCATTATAATCAAATTGTCAAAAGCCAAAGACAATACCAATTTTGAAAGCAGCAAGAGAAACAATTTGTCACATACAAGGGGTCCTCCAGTAGATTATCAGCAGATTTTTCAGCAGAAACCTCACAAGCCAAAAGGGAGTGGGATGATGTATTTGAAGTACTAAAGAAGAAAGCCTGCCAGCCAAGAATACCATACCCAGAAAAACTCTCCTTCAAAAATGAAAGCGAGATAAAGACTTTCCCAGACAAACAAAAGCTGAAGTTCATCACCACTACACCTACCTTAAAATAAATGCTTTAAAAAGTTCTTCAAGTTGAAACGAAAGGCCACTAAGCAGTAACTCAATAGCAGAAGAGTGTGAAATGTATTGGCAGAGGAGGCATAACTTATAGCTTGTTACTGGCAACACACAATTTGCCATCTGCTATAATTTCTGACCACTGATCTACTTTTACCTGATATAAAAGATGTTTGTGGGCTGGACACAATGGCTCACACTTGTAATCCCAGCATTTTAGGAGGCCAAGGCAAGTGGATCACTTGAGATCAGGAGTTCAAGACCAGCCTGGCCAATATGGTGAAACCCTGTCTCTACTAAAAATACAAAATTAGCCAGGCATGGTGGTGGGTGCCTGAAATCTCAGCTACTTGGGAGGCTGAGACAGGAGAATCACTTGAACCTGGGAGGTGGAGGTTGCAGTGAGCTGAGATGGTGCCACTGCACTCCAATATGGGTGACAGAGAGAAACTCTGTCTCATACTAATGATGATGATGATAATAATACTACTACTAATAATAAAAGATGTTTGTGAGCAGGAAAAAAACCTCATCTTTTTATCATCAGTTTCTATCAAGTCAAAGGTCCAACTGAAAAGATAATGCAACTAACTAAGCATACCATGTAGCAGCTAACTGAAGGACAATGACCAAAATATCTTATTGGGTTTCTGATTGTTTAAAAGTTATCACCCAAGAAGAGCCCATTTTGTAGGATAACAAATGTAGAACAATTCAAGTGTTGCACTGCTGTTGCCATTCATATTTAGCTTGGAGATAACAAGACACACAAAAATAACACTCCTCTGTCTGTATTTATCCTGCAATCATATGTGCCTAATTAAACTGTATTCAGAACTATGCATGTAAATCATGTTAAATTTTTCAGATCCAAATTAAGGTAATGGGATAGTCCTGGTCCCAAAGCCAAATTTAAAATCTAGGTCCATATCTAATTAGAAAAGATCCTCAGTGCTTTTCCCAGGTCATTTTATAATACTGGAACCATTAGGAGCATCCCTTTAGAGATTTTGACACAACATATCTGACTTTGCCTCCTTAGAGTTTCTAGAGTGACAAAGCAATTGTTTCCTTTTGTTTTGTTTTTTGAGATGGAGTCTTGCTGGTGCCCCAGCTGGAGTGCAGTGGTGTGATCTCGGCTCACTGCAATCTCTGCCTCCAGGATTCAAGTGATTCTCCTGCCTCAGTCTCCCAAGTAGCTGGGACTACAGGCATGTGCCACCACACCAGGCTAATTTTTTTTTTTTTTTTTTTTGAGATGGAGTCTTGCTCTGTCACCAGGCTAGAGTGTAGTGGCGTGATCTTGGCTCACTGCCATCTCCGCCTCCTAGGTTCAAGCAATTCTCCTGCCTCAGCCTCCCCAGTAGCTGGGACTACAGGCACACACCACCACACTTAGCTAATGTTTTGTATTTTTAGTAGAGATGGGGTTTCAGCATGTTGGCCAGGATGCTCTCTATCTCTTGACCTCATGATCTGCCCGCCTCAGCCTCCGAAAGTGCTGGGATTCCCCCGGCCTAATTTTAGTATTTTTTGTATAGACAAGGTTTCACCATGTTGGCCAGGCTGGTCTCGAACTGCTGACCTCAAGTGATCTGCCTGCCTCGGCCCCCAAAGTGCTGGGATTAGAGGCTTGAGCCACCATGCTTGGCCCAATTGTTTTTTAATTTGATGATGAGGAGTCTTCTGATATTTAGACCCCTGCTCAGTATAACACCAAGAAAATCCCAGAGGAAGGTATCTTGATTCAAAGATTATGTTTAACATAATAATCAAACAGTAATAATATTTATTTCTGAGAAAGTAAACTCAAATACCAGGGTTAGGGTGGCAGGATAATTTATTTTCATGGCATACTTTTTACCCTGTTTAAGTAGTTTAATATGATACATATTAATTTTCAGAAATAATGATCATGGACTTTTCAAATAGTACGGCAAAAAAGAAAAATAACTTCTCATATTCAATTTCCATATTTCTATATTTGAAACAAATTGCTACTTTTTACTTCAGAATTATGCATATGTCTTGAGAATAAAAATCTCATCCTGTCTGACTTTTGGGGCCCAGGGTTGTATAACAGTTTTCTATATGAAGAAGTTATAAAGTCAAATAAGTCCCTCATTCTAATTTTTGGCCCAAACCAGGACCATGTATACCCAAAATGAAGAACTACATAACCGACAGCTCATGACTTCCATGGTTGCTGGTTGATCAGTCACCTGAACAACTCAGAACTCTGCTTAGAAAGTAGACAGTAAACACAAGATCACAATGGTGTCCCATGGGTGATGCCAAGAAATATTGTGGGCTTTATCCTGCCCTGGGTCACAGCCTCAAACACAATATTGAGTTGCAAGCATGATGTAAGTCCAGGGTGGAAGCATGCACAGAAGTCAGACCTCCTCTCTTTGCTTTCTTTTCTAGCAAATGCCTAGGGAAATTTTCCTTCTTCAGGCTATTACTATTATCTTTATTATTAATGCTAAAATAACAATGTTGAGAATTATAATCATTGTGATGATGCTAATAATGACTAGTATTAATCAGAAGTCTGTTCTGGCCAAGTCCTTTTCTAGTATTTTAAAGATATTTTCTCATTTAACTTTCAGAACAACTCTATGAAGTTTTATTTTTTTCATTACCCAAATGAGGAAATTGAGGCCTAGCGAGTTACATAACTTGCTTAAGATCTCACAGCAACTAAGTGGCGTAACCCATGTTGAACTTTTAGATTGTTTGACTCCAGAGTCTAGTTTCTTTTTTTTTTCTTGAGACAAACAGTCTCATTCCATTATCCAGGCTGGAGTGCAGTGGCGCAATCTTGGCTCACTGCAATCTCCACCTCCCAGGTTCAAGCAATTCTCCTGCCTCAGCCTCCCAAGTAGCAGGGATAACAGGCGCATGCCACCACATCCGGCTAATTTTTGTACTTTTAGTAGAGACAGGGTTTCACCATGTTGGCCAGTCTGGTCTCGAACTCCTGACCTCAAGTGATCCACCCGCCTCAGCCTCCCAAAGTGCTGGGATTACAGGTGTGAGCCACCGCGCCCGGCCAACTCCAGAGTCTATTTTCTTAACTTGTACTTTTAGTCATTCTAATCTTCAATCCCAGTAGTGAAATTAATTGCATAATGCATGCCAACAAGAGAATCCGAGCTCTTTAGATTTCTAAAAATCTCATTAGATTGTTTTTACATTTACTTTTCGGTCAATCTTGAATTATCTAAGGGAAGATACGTATATCTAGCCCTCTTGGATTACCTACATTATTGCTTTGCTAATTTTTTTTTAATCCCTTAGGATTCATGTCCTATCCTATCAGGGAAGGAGGGAAACCAGAAGAGGTAGAAGATAGATCAGTCAATTGTGCTACTATAACAGCTTTGAGTACAGCTGAGAGGCTTTGAAACTAACACATAAAATTAAGCTTCAGGATTATCTGCTTCTTTAGTACTTCATTCATCTGGATATAATGAGATGAGTCAGCCAGTAGCCAAATCCCACTTACAATTGTAATGTAAGTATTAAAAGGAAAAACTTTACATATTGTACTTCTGCCATTGTTGCCCAAATAATTTTGCATAATTTATGTTTTTTATGGTTGGAATTCTGCAAATATAATTTATGAATAGCATTTAATTGCTATTAAATTATGAAGGCAAGCTAATATATTAATTACTTTCATATCTATTTTTTCCTCTTTTGCTTTACTATAATTTTTCAGAAACTAGCCATATTAATAATCCAAAAGTTATGCAGACCAATCAGAATCTCTCTCATATGTGATGATTTCTAGACATGATGATCCACAATTTCCCTTGATATTTCTTTCCTGAATTTTTCGGTACTCATTGAAGGAATTACTCTTTCATATCTAAATCCTATTCCTGTGGATGAGACGCATTTCTTACTGCTCCATCCCTGGGAGAAAGAGTAGCTTGCCATAGGAACAGGGAAGGGTTACTTTATATACTATGAAATGTCCTGAGTTTTATATATGTGGAAAAGATCCAGAAATTAAATTTTAATAAGCCTCCAGATTTGGGCAGCAATCAAAGATTTTCTCTATAGCAACAATTACACACATCACTGATCTGAGATCAAATATTTATGTCTTCTCCTACATGCTAGAGAACTAGAATTTTGCTAGTTACTGTTATTACCAGGGCAATTCAATAGAGGGCAAAAGAGACTAAAAATATCATTTCACATTGGAAATTGTAAGAAAAAAGCAATAACAAGCCTGGAAAAGATTAAATGCAATTGGAAATGAGTCTAAACTGAAATAAAATACTGTATTTTAGTAGATTTTAGTAGGGCTATAATTTTAACTTCTACTAAAAAACTGTCGTTTTGCCTATCGCTGAAAAGAAGACACAAAAGAAGACAAAAAGCCTGATGCTAGCAGGAAACAAAAGCTCTTCCCCATTTCCTAAAAGTACTTTCTTTTCTAGAAGTATATTGTTTGAAGGAGACTCTTCCATTATGCCTTGGGGAAAATGTAACTATTTTTTAAAAAATGAAATATAAATTATTCTCCCCTTTGGAAAAACTTTGTTTCCTTTGGTGTTGTTAACATAGAAAGCAGTGAATAATTTCTGCTCATTGCAGGACCCCATCAAACAATACCAATGTCTCATTTACCTTAAAGGACTAGAGTTTGCTTTGCATTGCCAGCAATCTCACTGCCACCATTATCACCACATTATCAATTGCTATACTGTAATATCTTTGGGTGTGCAATCTTGCAGTAAATGCTCCTGCACCAGGTATTTTTCCAGAACTATTATAGAGCTACCTTTGAAGAATTTGTGATTTAGGAACTTACACTAAATTATTATATCCCTATCTTACATGACTTTATTTCTTTTCTGTTCACATTTCTGGTGATTTTACTCGGTTTCAAAGAAGCTATAAAATTCTGTTATTTATTCTCAGTGGGTTCCAAATACACAACCCAACTGGCCTCTCTGGGACCTCAATCTCCACTGGGGCCTCTAAACTAGGAATGGCTGCAGTGAGGATATGGTCCTGGGATGAAGTGCTTGTATAATCCAGATCAGCAGGCAGGGCTCGGCGAGAAAAGGGAACTAGTCATGGATGGCAGGCAGTTCTAAACGAATGGCCTGCCTGGCCAGAATTCAGAAAAGGGAGAGAACACGGGGTCTACCTGAGTCTGGAAAGGCTTCACGGAGAAGGATCTTGAAGCAGGGATAAGGTTCACAGGGGGCTAAGAGTGGAGGAAAGTTGATCTCCAGATGATGTAATGTGAAGTAATGGGTAGATGGAAGGAGCCAGGAATGTTCAGGAAGCTGTAAAGAGACCTGTCTGGCTATGGTAGTGTTTATGAAGACAAGAAGTAGGAGGTAAGGGTGAATAAGCAGGTTGTAGCCGGCCTTGAATGGCAGGCTCAGAGATCTGAATTTCATTCTCCATTCATGTGGGAGTTGCTGAAGATTTCTGAAACAGGGAAGTGACAGGATGAAAGTGCTGTTCAAAGAAGATGAATGCGGAAGCTAAATGATAGGGCCCAACTCCCCATCTCTCTGGGAGGGTTAGAAGCTTAAATTTGACAAATGCCGATTAGCAAACCCAGATGGATTTCACATAGATCCATTCCCCTTCCAGCTTTTTATGGTTTTTCACTTCCCTAACTCTGCTCAAGCCCTTGCCATGCCCGCTTCCTACTCCCTCATTCTCCCTTTGAAAAGCCCTATCACCAGCCACCCAGCCTGCCAGCTCATGCCTGTAATCCCAGCACTTTGGGAGGCTGAGGTGGGTGAATAACCTGAGGCCAGGAGTTTGAGACCAGCCTGGCCAACATGGTAAAACCCGATCTCTACTAAAAATACAAAAATTAGCTGGACATGGCAGCACACACCTGTAATCCCAACTACTCGGGAGGCTGAGGAAGGAGAATCACCTGAACTTGGGAGACGGAGGTTGCTGTGAGCCGAGATCGCACCACTGCACTCCAGCCTGGGTAACAGGTGAGACCCTGTCTAAAAAAATAAAAAAGAAAAAGAAAAGAAAAGCCCCATCACCTCTGTACAACTTGGGTTGGAGTTCAACTCTTCCTCACTGTCAGTAGTTATTAAATAAAATCTGTTTTACCATTTTAACTGATGTGTGGCTGTTTTTCTTTGACAGAGGCCTGAGGTTTAAACAATTTGAGGAACCTTCTTTAAGAAAAGGAACACAAAATTACAAATACAAAACTAAGTATGTGGCTTTGGAAGGGGCATATGCAAATGAGGGCCCCTGAGCATAAGCAACCTTAGCTTCATGATAAATCTTCATCTGGTTGACCAGATAGACAAGGTGTCTGCTTTCTTGAAGCTTAGGTTCTAGAGGGAGCGGAGAGGAGAGATAGGCAATAAGCAAGTACACACATGGGAATTTTTAGAGAATAATAATTACTCTGAAGCAAGTAAACTGGCATGGTAGAGTGGGGAGGAGGAGAAGAGAACAAGAGGAGCTCTGCTTTCGGGCATGGTGGCTCACACCTGTAATACTAGCATTTTGGGATGCCAAGGCAGGTGGATGACCTGAGGTCAGGAGTTCGAGACAAGCCCAGTCAACATGGCAAAATCCTGTCTCTACAAAAATACAAAAATTAGCGGGGCACCATGGTGTGTGCCTGCAGTCCCAGCTACTTGGGAGGCTGAGGCAGGGGAATTGCTTGAACCCGGGAGGCAGAGGGTGCAGTGAGCCAAGATCGCACCTCTGCACTCCAGCCTGGACAACAAAGCAATACGGTCTCAAAAATAAAAATAAAAAATAAAAAAGAAGAGATCTGCTTCCAATGTGCTGTCTGGGTAGGTCAACTGCATTCCAAGCAGATAGTATGTCTGAGAGACATACTACATGCCATACGGCATATAGGTATAAGCCATACGGCAGGACACACCAAGTGGAATAGAACATGAGGTCCAGGATGTTAGGCAGGAGACAGATCATGTAGGGCCTTATAGGCTACTGTGAGGTTCAGAAGCTGGATTTAGTTTTAAGCGTTTTGGTTATCTATTGCTACATAACAAACTATCTCAAAACTTGGTATTTTAACGCAGTTACCATTTTATGATTTCTCACAATTCTGTGAGTTGACAGGCTCAGCTGCCTGGTTCTTCTGCTTTGTGTGATGTCAGCTGGGACCACAGTTAGTTGAGGGTTCCACTAAACTGGACGGTCAAGATGGCTCAGTCCCTTTTCTAGCACCTTGGCTGAGATGACTAGACAGCAGGACTCTGCTGGACACTGGCACAACTGGACTCTCTCTCTCTCCATGTTGTTTCAGCGTCTCTCTAATGCAGAGATATCCAATCTTTTGGCTTCCCTGGGCCACAATGGAAGAAGAAGAATTGTCTTGGGCAACACATAAAATACACTAACATGAACGATAGCTGATGAACTAAAATTAAAAACAAAAAATCACAAAAAAATCTCATAATGTTTTAAGAAAGTTCACAAATTTGTGTTGGGCCACATTCAAAGTTGCAGGCTGCATGTTGCCTGCAGGCTGTGGGTTGGACAAGCTTGCTCTAACGTGATCTCTCCAACAAGATACATAGACCTCTCATATGAAAGCTCACGGAATCTAAAATTACAAAAGTAGAAGCTGCTGAGACTTCTTAAAGCTTCAGCTTTAAAACTGGCACAGTATCACTTCTGCGTTCTACTGGCTCAAGTGAGTGACAGCACTCAGATTAAATGAGGGAGGTGAACACATGAGCATGTGAATATGGAAAGACATGGTTCACTGGAGGCCAGCTATCACAGAAGCCACTTACTTTTTAAAAGACCACTCTGGTTGTGGAGTATGAACTTCAATGTTAAATCAGCTTAACAATAACCCATGTTGGGCACAGTGGCTTACGCCTATAATCCCAGCACTTTGGGAGGCTGAGGTGGGTGGATCGCCTAAGGTCAGGAGTTCGAGACCAGCCTGACCAATATGGTGAAACCCCGTCTCTACTAAAAATACAAAAATTAGCCAGGCGTGGTGGTGTGCACCTGTAGTCACAGCTACTCAGGAGGCTGAGACAGGAGAATTGCTTGAACCCAGGAGGCGGAGGTTGCAGCGATCCAAGATTGCGCCATTGCACTCCAGCCTGGGCGACAGAGCAAGGCTCCATCTCAAAACAAACAAACAAACAAATAAAAAAGCAAAACAAAAAAACAATAACCCACAACACTCGGACCAACTTGGGGATGAATTGCAGTGAGACAAGAATAGAAATAGAGGTCAGTTAGAAGGCAATGGTAATACTCCAGATAAGACGTGGTGATTGCTTGAACTATGGTGGTAGCTGTGGATGTGGAAAGAAATAGATAAACTTGAGGATGGGATGAGAAAGTATATTCACCCAATAGTAATCAATGTCTGGCATATGTTAAAATAAAAAGTAGAGTAAAGCATTAGGACTGTAGTCATCAGGCAGCTATTAAAGATTTCTTGATGGGGAAATTAATAGAAGGAAAGTCATGTTTTAAGAAGATTCACGTGGGAGCAGAGTACAGAGTGGATTCTGGTAGAAACAGAGCACGGGAGAGGAAGAAAGTCCTGAGGTAGGAGACAAGTTAGGAAGTCCATTCTTCCCATGATCCAAGGATTAGACACTAAGTCCTAAACCATAGTGATAGCAGACAATATGGAAAGGATGAGAAGCGACAAGATGTGAGAAACATCATGAAGGCAGTGTTGACAGTACTTAGTGACTGCTTTGATGTGGAGATTAGGAAAAGAAAGGACATTCTTTAGGGAAAAGAAGAAATTAGTGATGGGTCCAGCAATCAGGATTAATTTACCAAGGTTCCAAGCCAGGGTGGTGGAGATAGGTGGTACCACTGACAGAACTAGGAACGTTAGGAGAGGGAACTGGCTTTGGAGAAAAATATAACATGTTCTCTGCCACACCTGTTGCTTTTGGTAGGGTCATTTAAATAGAAACACTAAGTCAGAAATGCCTTAGAAATACAACGTTGGGGCCAGGCGTGGTGGTTCACACCTGTAATCCTAGCACTTTGGAAGTCTGAGGCGAGATGATTGCTTCAGTCCAGGAGTTTGAGACCAGCCTGGGCAACATAGTGAGACCCCATCTTTAAGAAAAATTAAAAAACTAGCCGAGTGTGGTGGCACATGCCTGTAAGTCCCGGGTACTTGGGAGTCTGAGGCAAGAGGATTACTTCAGCCCAGGAGTTCAAGGTTGCATGCCACTGTACTCCAGCCTGGGTGACAGAGTGAGACCCAGTCTCAAAGAAAAAAAAAAGGAAGAAAGAAGGAATATAAGATTGGACCTCATGGGAGAGCCATAGAGGTAGATCCATCACAATGTACATAGAGGTGCAGGTTGAAGCAATGGGCAGGAATGGGCTGTTGAGGGACAGAGAGAACAGAGGGTCAAGGGTAAAATGTTTTCAAAGTTCAGATGTGAAAAAATGAGAGGACAGGAATGGTTGGTAGAATCAAAGGCTGCAGGCTGGGTGTGGTGGCACATGCCTACAATCCCAGCACTTTGAGGCCGAGATGGGTGGATCACTTGAGGCCAGGAGTTCAAGACCAGCCTAGCCAACACAGTGAAACCCCCAACTCTACTAAAAATACAAAAATTAGCCAGGCATGGTGGCTCACACCTGTAGTCCCAACTAGTTGAGAGGCTGAGGCAGGAGAATTGCTTCAACCTAGGAGGTGGACGCTGCTGTGAGCCGAGATCGCACCATTGCACTCCAGCCTGGGCAATAGAGTGAGACTCCGTGTCAAAAAAAAAAAAAAGCATCAAAGAATCAATGATAAAAGCATTGAATTTGGTAACTACATTTTTTTGAGACAGGGCCTCACTCTGTCACCCAGGCTGGAGTGCAGTGGCATGATCTTGGCTCACTGCAGCCTCGACCTCCTGGGCTCAAGTGATCCTCCCACCTTAGCCTGATCTTTAGTAAGCTTTTAGAAAGCATTTGGAGTGACTGGAGCAAAGATCAAGTAGATAAGATTTCAGGGACAAAGAAAAAGTGAAAGAAGGGGAAAGGGTTTGTGTCGACTGTGGTCCAGACAACTATTCTTTAGTGATTGTGTACAGAAGGAAAGAAAAAGTGTATATTTTACCATAAGAAGCCCAGCTATAAAGGAACCCATGGGCTTGGGTTATCCATTAGACCTATGCATCACTCTATATAATAATTTACTTGTAAAGATGAGAAAAATAAATAAAAACAAGCAAAGCTTGTGACATAGAAACAGTAGTTTAAAATAGACATGGTGTTTTTTTCTGCTCTGAAATAGAAAGAGTTCCCCCAACCTCTGCCTTTTTTTAAAGAAACTGATCACTAGCTGAGTGTGATAGCACATGCCTGTAGTCCAAGCTACTCAGGAGACCAAGGTGGGAGGATTGCTTGAGGCCAAGAGTTTGAGGCCAGCCTGGGCAACAGAGTAAGACCCCATTAAAACATTAAAAAAACAAAAAAACCCCAACAAACTAGTTAATCACTGTTTCTTTGCCAAGAATATGAAAACATGGTTTATTCCTCTTTCAGCCTAACATATAGTTTCAAAGATCTCTGTTGGTAGGGGTTGGGTGGTGAGAAAGCTTTGAGAAAAAAGAAGACATTTTACTGTTTTCTTGAGTAACTCTTCCTGCATTAGCTAACTTTAAGCAAACTTATAGCTTGCTGCACCATACAACTTTAAAAATATCTCCTGTTACAGATTTGGCAAGGACATGGCAGGTTTGGTTTCCTTCCCTCCTTCCCTCCCTCCCTCCCTCCCTCCTTCCCTCTTTCCCTTCTTCCCTCCTTCCCTTCTTCTCTCCCTCCCTCCCTTCCTTTTTCTTTCTCTTTTCTTTTCTTTTCTTTCTTTCTCTCTCTTTCTTTCTTTTTCTTTCTCTCTCTCTCCCTCTTTCTTTAAGTGGCTATATTTTTTTCTCTAGCTTATATAACTTTTACGTAAGTAGTTCATATCAGTCACAAGGCCAGGCTGCTAGAAGTTTAAGAGATTTTCAAGAAAAGTGGAGAAAACATTGGCATCTATAAGAAAAAAAAATTTAATACCCCCACATTTTTGGGAACTTGACATACAATTCCAACTGTTTGTTCCTAAACTATGCCAATGAAATTTTTTTATTCATTATTTTACATTGCAGACAGACAGATAACAGAACCAGAGTTCTCTAGCTCTTTTGTCTAAGAGGTAGTGACATGGCATTGGATTCAAGCAAATCTGAGTTTAAATTCCTGCTTCATCACTTACTAGCTATGCCAGAGACTACTAACTGTTTTAGTGTTCATTGTGACCTTATGTTTACCAATTAGTAGAATCTCCTAAGTTTCAGGTGGGCACAGCACTACTCAGCCATAAGCTACATTTCCCAGCCTCGCTTGCAGCTAGATGGGGCCATGCAGCTAAGTTCAGGTTAGCAGGATGTAATTTGAAAGGATTTCCACAATTTGGGGGCATCTACTTTGAGACAAAGCTACTTGCCTTGAATATTGTCTTTCCCCCTTCCCATAGGCTGAAACATGACTATGATGGGACCTAGCTTTGGCCATGCAGGAGATGACAGTGGCAAGAGAAAGAAAATCTGGGTTTCAGATCGACATCATGGAGCAGAGCTGCACCAACAACCTGAAATGCATGCTCACAGTGGCCTGTTAAGAGGGACAGAAATATAAACATTAATGAATGAAACCACTATATTTCGCAGTCTCTTTATTACAGCAGTTCAGACTATAACCTTGAAAATATCCTTGTTATGTGCCCTTTGTGTTTAACCCCTCAGAACCTCAGTTTCCTCTTCTGTAAACTGGGGATAATTTCTACCACACATCCACGGTGTTGAAGACTAAATGAGAAAACCAGAACCTCACATGAGAGGTGCCCAATGAATACAGCTGATCCACCAACAAGATTCTCCACTAAATCTCCAGTGTCTAGCACAGTGCCCAGCACATAGTATGCCCTCAATAAATATTTATTGAAAGAACAACTACTCAGCCACAGGCCAATCAGAGTGGAAGTTGTAAGTGCCCAGAAATCCTGAGTGATAACACTCCTATTGTGAGGATTAATTGATGCCACATATGTGAAAGTCCTTAGCAAATGCATGACTCATACGTAGTAAGGCACTCAAATAAAAGTTTTCATCAGACTGTAAGCTTCTTGAGGATGAGTTCTGTGTCTTGTTCACCACTATGTCCCAAGTGAACAGCCCACAGTAAGAGTAAGTAAATATTTGTTGCATGAGGAGAACATTGATATACAATAGGTGAGCTATTTTTATCCCCATCAGGTATCTTCTTCCCACACAAAAGAAGGAAACTGACATACAAAAGTTAAGCAATTTGCCCAAGTTGACACAGCTTCTAAGTAGCATAGTAAAGACTTAAGCTAAGTTTACCCTTACTAGGTTCATATTTGGAGATCTTCTAATTTTCAACCTAGGTAGATACTCTTTTTTCTTTTTCTTTTCTTTTTTTTTTTGAGACGTAGTTTCACTCTTGATCTTGTCGCCCAGACTGGAGTGCAATGACGTGATCTTGGCTCACTGCAACCTCCACTTCCCGGGTTCAAGCAATTCTTTTGCCTCAGCCTCCTGAGTAACTGGGATTACAGGCGCCCGCCACCATGCCTGGCTAGTTTTTGTATTTTTAGTAGAGACAGGGTTTCACCATGTTGGTCAGGCTGGTCTCAAACTCCTGACCTCAGGTGATCTACCCACCTTGGCCTCCCAAAGTGCTGGGATTACAGGTGTGAGCCACCGTGTCCGGCCGATACTCTTTTTCTAGAGCAGACTTTAAGACAAGTATGAGGAGAGAATTGAAAAGAGGAAGCTGAGTTGAAATGTTTTCTCTCATTTTACAAATTTGCTTAGCACATAATATGAGGGTATACTCAGTGCTTAGCAAATCTGTAAAATACATAACCCTACAGCAGGGAACATTCTTCCCATTCCTTGCTTCTTAGAGGGTCTACACTGTTTAAAAGCATCTCCTCTCATTTTTTCCTCCTATTTATGTATAACTAGACCTTTTGGATCCCTATGGAAAAACAATTCAACAACTTTTTTTAAAGACTCATTGTTAAGTGACCAGATTAACAAATATTCAGCCTTTAGCCTTGGGTAGTATTTATATCACAGAAGAGATAAAAGGAGAAGCCACCAGCAGGGCTATCATGTTCTTACTCTAGCTGATTTGAAATGCCCTTTACACTTTCATCTTAACTACCAAAACAATAGATGAGTCACTGAGCCTCAGCAAGATAAGTCACTGTTCTTCAGCGAGGGGATAAGCAGAACTAGTTCTCCTATCAGGAGGAGGAGTTAATTATAAATGGTTTGGTTAGAGTGGGCTTGAGGAAATGCTGATGGGGGCAGGGTTCTTCTCCCTAGTGTATCCTCCCTCCCCGTTATCATTCTATAAACCCTTACTACTTTTAGAGGTGTATTGTTTTTAACAACTGTCTGATAATGAAGATACTGGCTGATTAGGTTTTAAGGTAGATGCTTTTGCAGGGATATTTTTAAATTAAAAAAAAAAAAAAAAAAAACAGGTAAGGATGAAAAGTTCCAGGTGAGAACAATGGCCCCTTTATAGCCTTTTTCTCTGTTTAGATTCAGAAATGCTGTCTCTATGGTATCCCTGGACTGCTTGCTGGCCTTTGAAAAACGGAAACTTATAAGTGATCATCCTTCCATATTTCTTCTCGGGACCCACTGACCCCAATAAAATAAATTGATATTTATTTGTATTATATATTACATGTGTCCATGTGTTTGAGTGTGTGTATTCCCAGGTTTAGAAAGTTTGTACAAGTATTACCTGTAAATACTGTATTTGGTCTGAGACATCTATGAGGACATTAATTTTTTTTCTGTCTTCATTCTTTCTTTTTAACCACTTTCTTCTCTTACCACTCATTAGTCTTTTTTTCTAACCTGATACACAAAGGTGGACATTGTTTAATGTGGCCATTTAGAAACCATGTCAGTTATCTTCCTGCCCTCTCTTCTGCCCCTGAATATGGGGAAGAAAGAGGCTCTGAAGGTTTGCTATCCTGGGTATAAGTATATGGACTCCCCTTTGTGAGAAGCTGTAGCCATGAAAGACAGAATCTGCCTTCCATCCAAGGTGGTTCCCTGGGGCCATGATTGCCTTTCCACATGGATGCTTTACACCTATGTGGAAAACAAGGCCACCCGACATTTACCCCAATGGTGGTAAAATACATAGGTGAGGAAGACCTCTGCCCCATACAGCCTTCCCTCACCTGAACTTCCTGTGAATTCTGAGGTCTGGACTAGGTCCTGATAGAAAAAAAAGAAAAAGGTCGAGTGTGGTAGCTCACGCCTGTAATCCCAGCACTTTGGAAGGCCGAGGCAGGTGGATCACGAGGTCAAGAGATTGAGATCATCCTGGACAACATGGTGAAACCCTGTCTCGAACCCGGGAGGTGGACGTTGCAGTGAGCCAAGATCGCGTCACTGCATGACAGCCTGGCGACAGAGCAAGACTCCGTCTAAAAAAAAGAAAGAAAAAAAAAACTTTCTCAAAATAAAAAGGGAACAAAGGTGCATTTGAGAAGAGGGAGAATTTGGAGATGGACCAGGGTTTAAATTGTTGACTTAGTGAACAGAGGGGAAAAAATATTATGATGCTAGCAGCCTTTTCTGGAATTTCCAGACCTTTGGTAAAAATCCTAAGCCTTTTTTCTGTGTATGAGACATAGGAGTAGCAGGGAGGTGCAGGTAGGTGCAGCCAGGAGAGAAGAGGGAAAGGATGCAGATTTACGTCAGAGAGATTCCTTGTGAAGAAGCAACCATGTGACTTCTTCCTTTCACATCCAGTTTTTTTTTTTGTTTTTTTTTGTTTTTTTTTTTGTTTTTGAGACAGAGTTTCACTCTTGTTGCCCAGGATGGAGTGCAATGGCATGATCTCGGCTCACCGCAGCCGCCGCCTCCTGGGTTCAAGAGATTCTCCTGCCTCAGCTGTAATCCCGAGTAGCTGGGATTACAGGCATGCACCACCACACTCGGCTAATTTTGTATTTTTAGTAGAGATGGGGTTTCTCCATGTTGGTCAGGCTGGTGTTGAACTCCCGACCTCAGGTGATCCACCCGCTTTGGCCTGCCAAAGTGCTGGGATTACAGGCATGAGCCACTACACCTGGCCTCACACCCAGTTTAAAAATATAGTCAATCTTCTGCTTGGAGGGTGGAGGAGCTGTGATAGTACCAAGGGGCTAGTAAAACCAAATCAGGCTAAACATGGGTACAACATGGATGTAAAACGAACTCCCTTAGTAATAATTACAATCTACACACAGAAAGTTAATAATCATTCTCAAAAGTCATTCCAAAGTATAAAAACAATACATTAATGAATGTTTAGGAATACCATACCTTACATAAATTAGTGGGAGAAAAACTAATTATTGGTTAAAAAAAAAACAGTCCATTATAATTATGTTTTTTAAGCTGAGCTTTCATTCCTGGGATCGAAATGAAGACACAATAGCCCCATTGCCTGCACAGTTCTTCCTGCACTCAACAGCAGGGTTAGAATCCACAACCCGCTCTCAGGCTCCTTCCCCACAGCAGTCAGAGACAGTGTTCTCAGCGGGAAGGGACATCACACATCTGATTGTCAATGCAGAGGTGGCCCCACTGTACAATCTGGTTCAACTTTGCCAGTAAAAAAATAATGAATGGTTTCTCAGCTGCAATGGACTCCCAGGCTGCAAGTCATGTAACCTGAGCATGGCCAGATGAACCAAGTGTGCCCGATTTGTGCCCTGGAGCCAGCCAGAATGAAAAAGTCAACCACGCGCAGAACGTAGATACCAGGATAAAGAAATGGGGACCAAATTAAGAAGGAAGGGGTAACCTATTTTGTTGCAGTAGGAACTTGAAAACCAAGGACCCAACACCATTTTCTTGCATGACCCAATCAGATCATGCCTCCTTGCATTTTCCTATCTCCCTCATAGTTACTCTCTGCCTATGAAACCTGCCCCTAGAACCAGCTCGGGGAGACAGATTTGATTGAGCATTGCTTCCTGTCTCCTTGCCAGTCAAACTTGCAATAAAGCTTTTTCTTTTCTTAAAAATTGGTGCCATAGTACTGGCTTCTGTGTGCATCTGGAAGCAAGCCTATTGCTCGGTAACAGTACTTTGCAATAAGCACAATGTGGCATCCATGCATGGCTGCATTGTCCAGTCAAATGAGACAACTTCCTATGTGTTTAGAGATTTTTAAGGCCAGCCGCGGTGGCTCACGCCTGTAATCCCAGCACTGTGGGAGGCCAAGGCAGGCGGATAACTTGAGGTCAGGAGTTCAAGACCAGCCTGGCCAACATGGCAAAACCCCATCTCTACTGAAAATACAAAAATTAGCTGGGTGTGGTGGCGTGCGCCTGTAATCCCAGCTACTCAGGAGGCTGAGGCATGAGAATTGCTTGAACCTGGGAGGTGGAGGTTGCAGTGAACCAAGATAGTGCCACTGTACTCCAGAGGGAGACTATCTCAAAAGAAAAAAAAAAAAAAGATTAAAAAAAAATTTTTACACATATATACATTGTAGAGTTTTCTTTGCCTCTATTATCGAACATGGACTTTAGAAAGATCCTAGCACAGCATTTAATATTTCATATTCCGAAATCAAATGGAAAGAGAATTCCATGTTCATATAAATTTAAGAAATGCTTTGCTAAATTCAGGCAAACAGGATTCATTACAGGAGGGTTTCTGAGAGGCTTTGTGAATCCCAAAGAGAGGATATGGTGGGGGTATTTCCCAGTTATATTTGGCCACACATCGATTTCCTTCTCTCTCTCTCTCTCTCTCTCTTTTGGTGGTTATTGTTTTCTTTTAATTAGGCCATGTCAAAGAACTAGAATTCCAAGGAGCAAACTAAAAGACTTCTTTAGAAGCTTAATATTTCATCAGTTCAACAAATGTTTCTGAAGCCATCTAGATAGCTTTTTTTTTTTTTTGAGACGGAGTTTCACTGTCGTAGCCCAAGTTGTAGTGCAATGGCACGTCTTGGCTCACCACAACCTGTGCCTCCCGAGTTCAAGCGATTCTCCTGCCTCAGCCTCCCCAGTAGCTGGGATTACAGGCGTGTGCCACCATGCTGGCAAATCTTTTGTATTTTTAGTATAGACAGGGTTTCTCCATGTTGGTCAGGCTGGTCTTGAACTCCCAACCTCAGGTAATCCGCCTGCCTTAGCTTCCAAAAGTGCTGGGATTACAGGCGTGAGCCACCACGCCCGGCCAAGAGCATTTCTTATTAAGCCCTATTATGCACCAGGCACTGTTCTAGCTTTTGGGGATGCTGGGTTGAAGAGACAAAGTCCTTGCCCTCATTGAGCTTGCTTAGATTTACTCAACAAAGACAGGCAACAAACAGGTAAACAAATAAGTCTCAAAATGCAGTGGAAAAAAATGAAAAAGCCTAAGGTGACCCATTTGAGTCAACAGCCGAATGAGAAGGAATGGGAGCTCGTGAAGACCAGGAGGAATCTTTTGAGGAAATAGGAATGGTGAATGCCAAAGCTGTGAGATAGAAACCCATTTGGCATGCTCCTAGAAGCGAAAGACGATGGTGGCTGGAGAGGTAAGAGCAAGAGAAGAGTGAAAAGAGATGAAGGCAGGAGCCAGCAGGGCCAAGTGAAGAAGTCTGCTTATCGAGGTCAATGCGGCAGTAATCCACTGGAGCCTTTTCTTTTGGGTTTTTTGGTTTTTACTTTTTATTTTAAGGTACATTCCAAATTACAGAGAAGACGCAAGAATATACAAGGTTCCCTAATTGTTCCCATGTTCACCTACAAATCCACAGGATAGCCATCTAAACTAAGAAATTAATACTGATATAACCCTTTCATCTAAGATATCCTGTTCAATTTCTACAATTATCTTAATAATGTCCTGATAGGAAGTTTTTTTTCTCCTTTTTGTCCAGGATCCAATCTAGAATCATGGGTTGCATTTAATTGTCATATCTCTTTAATCTACTTCAGTCTGGAATAATTTCTCAGTCTTTCCCTGTCTTCTGCAACCCAGACTTTTTTTTTTTTTTTCAAGAAAGCAGGCTAATTATTTTGTAGAAGGCCCCTCAGTTTGGGTTTCTCTGTTTCCTTATGATTAGATTCAGATTATGCCTTTATAATAGGAATCTGACAGAAGTAATGCTGTATTCTTCTCAGTATGACATATGAGACAGTATGTGATGTTACTTTGTCTCATTTCTAGTGATGTTACTTTGACTAATATCAGATTTGTTGTTTCTCAGATTCTTCCACTATAAAGTTATTATTTTTACCTTTGTAATGCATTATTTTGTGGGGGAAAAGCTTTGACACTATGTAAATGTCCCATTCCTCAATAAACCTTCACCTACTTGTTTTAGCATCCATTGGTGTTCTGTGTCTGAATCCATCATTATCATGACAGTTGCCAAGTGGTAATATTCATTACTAGCATTCTAATGCAATAAAGACTTTTCTCTTTTTCCCTATTCATCATTCATTCATTCATTTATATCTGTGTGGACTCATGGGCTTCTACTATATTATACTCAAGCGATCCTCCTGCCTCAGCCTCCCAAGTAGCTAGGACTACAGGTATATGCCACCACACCCAGCTAATTTATTTATTGTTTATTTTTTGTAGAGATGGGGCATCTTGCTCTGTTATCCATGCTAGTCTAAAACTCCTGGCCTCAGGTGATCCTCCTGCCTCAGCCTCCCATCTTCATCATTTTTTAAGCTCTTCCTTATTGTCTGGCCTATGAAAATGTTGCAGGCTCCTCTTGTGCATTTTCTGCCCAGTCCTGGAACCAGCCATTTCTCCCAGGAACCCGGTTCCTTTTAGTGACAAATGGTATTTAGGAACCAAGATCTGGGTGCTAAACGTAGTCATAGCTACAAGGTTTTTATTTCCACTACACCTTCTCATTGGACTGAAGTAGGAAATGCACAGATATAAACAACATATATATAAAACATATAATGCACAAACATATGTACATCTATCTCTATATCTACCTAGCTAGGTATATATTTTAAAGTACTATGACTTCACCCTAATATCTCCAGTTCCAATCAAAAAGTGCAAAATTAATTCTGGCCTTCTGCCTTCCCATATTTGCAGCTTATTTACGTACTTGCTCATAACTCCTCTCTGTAATCAATCTTCTAACCTTACTACTGCTTCCTCAACCTTGGAAGCTGGCTCCATCCCCTCCTCAGTCACAGCCACTTCCTCAGCTCTGACTGCCCTCTTGGTCCCAGCTCTTCAGGCCCTGCCAGGTATGGCTGTCTCAAAGGAGGAAGGCCAATGAATTTTTTTTTTTTTAAGAAAAAAATAAGGGAACAGAAGGGAACAAAAGATGAAGAGAAAGAGACACTGGAGAATTTGTTTCCCCTCTTTATTTTGTAAAATTTCAAACATAAAGAAAATAGAGGCTGGGCCCAGGGGCTCATGCCTGTAATTCCAGCACTTTGGGATTTATAATATAATAAATAAATAATAGCAAAGAGATAGAATAGAAGGCTAGAGATCTGGTAGAGGAGAACTGGCCATTGAGGAAATCAGATAATTGAGATGCTCCGGAAGCTCAGAGAAGAAGGGTTTCAAAGAGGAAATACGATCACTTTTAAAATGTACCTACTATTTGCCAGGATTTTAATATTAAAAACAAAAACAAACAAACAAAAAAACACCACCAGGCTGGGTGTGGTGGCTCATGCCTATAATCCCAGTGCTTTGGGAGGTCAAGACAGGAGGATCACTTGAGGCCAGGAGTTCAAGACCAACCTGGCCAACTTCACAAGACCCCATATCTACAAAAACAAACAAACAAACAAACAAACAAACAAACCAAAACATTAGCCAGGCATGGTGGCTCATGCCTATAGTCTTAGCTACTTGGGAGGGGTTCAATGCTACAGTGAACTATGATTGCACCATTGCACTCTAGCTTGGGTGACATAGCAAGACCTGTCTCAGAAAACAAAACCAAACTAAACACTGAAAACTCTCAAGTGCTTCATATATTGGGCGAGAAATTCAAACAGGGTCACTTTCCTCAACAGAAAATACAGAGAATTAAAATGAAAGTAAGTAGGCATTAACGCTAAAGTGTATTAAATACTGGCATGGAAAAATACAGGATGTGCTGCAAGTATGTATTAGGGATATTCAATATAGACTGGGGAAGAATGAGGAAAGCTTCCAGGATGAAGTAAAATTTATAAGCTAAGACCTAATGGATAAGTAAAAGTCAAGTTCGAAGATGGAGATAATTTGTCCAAGCAGATATAAAAGCACATGCAAAGTCTTGGAGGTGTGATAGGGGAAGAACTGTTAAATAACTGAAGATGCTGGAAGTATTAAAGATGCTGAAGAAGGGTTGAGAATAAAGCTTGGGATATAGACAGGTGCTCAAGTCGCGAGAAAGTTTGGTCACTATCTACTGTGCAACGGAAGCTCTTGGGAGAGTTTAAAATAAGCGATTCCATCAATTTTGTGTCAGGAGGATCATTCTGACCATAGCAGGGAGAATGTATTGGAAAGAGAAAGAAAACTACTAAAGAGGTTTTAGCAGTAATCCAGGTGAGAAATAATTCCAGCAATTCCAATAGTTCCACACCACCAGAATATGCAATTCACTGGTCTTTTTCACTTGTATTCTCACTTTTCTACTTTTGGATCCCATAATACATCAGCAAAAGCATTCCCATGCTTATGCCTTCAACTTCCTCCCACTCTTTCCCTCTGTTGAACTCTCCTGGCCAAACTCAACCTTAGTTATATACAACTGTCTACCTACTTGACAAGTGCAGAATGTGTCTGGAAAAAAATACATGACTACACTGACAGGTTTCACTTTACATTTTGGTGCAATCCTTGGCTATTTCCCTAGTCCATTTGCTTTCCAGTGGTCCTAGACAGATATTCCACATCTTTCTACTTAAACCTTCTTCCGTGTGCTCACTCCTGCTAATGACCTTATTTTCCATTCTACTGAGAAAACAGAAATTCCTAAAAGATAGCTTCTGGACCTTGAGGATATTATGCTAAGTGAAATAAGCCAGTCGCAAAAAGACAAACATGTATGATTCCACTTAGATGAGCTATCTAAAGTCGGCAAAACTCATAGGAACAGAAAGCAGAATGGAAGTTGGGGGAGGAGGGAATGGGGAGTTGTTCAACGGGTACATAGTTTCAGTTTTGCAAGATGAAAAAGTTCAAGAGATCTGTTGCATAATAATATGAATATATGTGACATTACTGAACCATTCAGAAACGGTTAAGATAGTAAATTTATGGTATTTTTTTTTACCACAATCTAAAAAGAAAAAAACAAAAAGCTTCCTGTTCCCAGCTAAGTCTGCTCTCAGCTAGGTGCTCACAGTCTACCCGCAGTCTCCTGTCTTGCAGATGCCGACCCACACAGCTGTGTGGAATGGGGACCCAGGCCAACAAGGGCATCAACTTTGGCAAGGAAGGTGGTGCTCAGGAACTGGGATGTGGCGTGGGGCTGGGCAGCTGAGTAGCAACTGCAGGCCAGGGGCCTCAGCCTGCACTTGCACAGCTGGACACCCACCACAGCCAACCATCCTTGTCCTGCACGACTGCCTCCACCAGGACTGCCAGGGCTCCCCATGCTGGTCAGCAATGAGGGCATCATCTGCAATTTTGATCCCACACCCTTGTGTATTCATAAGCAGCGGTGTCAATGAAAACAAATCAGAGATGTCCGCACGGAGATACTGCCCCCAATAAAACCCCAAGGCAGAGAGGTGGATGTGTCCACTATGAAGAGTCTCAAAGCTCCTAAAGACTGCAGCCCAGAACTGCAGCAGCAGGTTCCAAGTAAGACTGTCATGGAGGAAAACAAGTTTGTGGAAGATACAGAGAATGGAACACACGGAAGGAGGGCTGGCCCAATACAGCACATGGAGGGAGGCAAATTGGCATCATTGTCCAGAGAGTACACCAGGAAGTGAGTCAAGGAAAGGTGACAAGATCCTCCTGAATGCACACTGCCCAGGTGGGTGAGAACAAACTTGAGGGGTGCCCAAGGCCACCAAAGAAGCAGAGACACCCAAGTATTTGGCCCATTTGCTCCCAGATATTGAGGGGGCCCTACAGACACTTTGGGAAGAAAAAGTAAATGTTGACTCACATCTCCATTCTTGAGCATGATTTTGTTCTCTTTCCTGATTCAACCAAAAAGGACATTTAATTCTTGTCCAAAACAGCCCTCACTTTGACTTGCCTGCTAAGTCTATGAAGTCTTTTGTGACTTCTTCCATGATAATCTATAGGGAAAAAATATGCAATTTCTGAAAATAATGAGTGAAAATCAACACATAAAGCGATTCTTTATAAGTATTAATTTCACATATTGTTTACAAGCTGAAACAGCTCCATCTCCAGTGTATAATATATCTTCTAAAAATTAAGCCAAGGGAAGGTACAGTATAACCCAGCGGTTGGCAAACTTTTTCTGGAAAGAGTCAGATAGTAGATATTTTCAGATTTGCAGGCCATACAATCTCAGTAAATGAGATAAAAGGTGCCAAGAGGGCTTAGGTAATTCTGAGTTAAATATGGTCATGAAAATATGCTCCTTTGTCAAGTATAAAAAATACCTAGCAATGCTCTAGAAAAGGAGATATGTGAATTAAATACTAGTGAAAAAGAAGACTATATGGCAAGTCAGTAAAGTGCCATGGGGAATCCGGCCATGAAGTGGTTTGCCCACATGTTGAAACCACTGGTCTAATCATTGCAGGGGTTATTTCTTTTTTTTTTTTGAGACAGAATCTCGTTCTGTCACCAGGCAGGCTGGAGAGCAGTGGCACGATCTCGGCTCACTGCAACCTCCGCCTCCCAGGTTCAAGCAATTCTCCTGCCTCAGCCTCCTGAGTAGCTGGGACTACAGGCATGTGTCACCATGCCCGGCTAATTTTTTTTTGTATTT
This sequence comes from Pan troglodytes, assembly GCF_028858775.2. Classification (NCBI taxonomy): domain Eukaryota; kingdom Metazoa; phylum Chordata; class Mammalia; order Primates; family Hominidae; genus Pan; species Pan troglodytes. The sequence goes on along the minus strand of NC_072408.2, from coordinate 50,653,124 downwards.
TTAGTAGAGACGAGGTTTCACCATGTTGGCAAGGATGGTCTCGATCTCTTGACCTCGTGATCCGCCCACCTCAACCTCCCAAAGTGCTGGGATTACAGGCATGAGCCACCGCACCCGGCCTGCAGGGGTTATTTCTAATCTTTGTGAGTGTGAGATTCCCATGTCATATTTTCCCTGATACCTTGCTTTTTAAAGTATCATATATTTAAAAAATGGAATTAAAATCAAAATAACTTTGAGGTTGTGTTATAAACCCCCTCCCCACCTGTCCTCACCTCCCACCCCCAACCCCAGCAATGACTCAGATTCCGTAATATTGAACTGAGCATGTGGATATTTTGCGGGTCTTTGATGTTTTCCATCCTGCATAGCAATTGAGGACAAGCTATGGGCAAAGCTGTGGCCTCTACTCAACTTCACAAGCCCAAAGAATCAAGTTTCTCTTTTTTAAGAAAATTATCCTGCCCACTAACCCAGTTGCCCTCATGCTGTGGTTCTAATCTAATCCAGCAATGTGGGTAGCTCTAATCCTAATTTTTTCAATGATCCTTGTACCACAGCAAGAAGGTACACATCCGGACTCTGGAGATTGCCATGGGAAAGGGCACTTTATTCACTTTTTTTTTCTAAAATCTTCAAGTGGATTTGTTTGCCAATCTTCCCTAACAAAACAAAAACAAGAACACTTAACTCAGAAAATTTGCTAACCAAAAATTTATCTGTATTAGTTCATTTTTGAGCAGGGCTATAGGTCATCTGGCCTAATTCCCCACCTCCTTCAAAAAAAGAACTCTAATCTCAAGTTTCTGCTTTCCCAACATTAGAACCCTCTCTCCTCAGAACCCAGGTTATATAGAATCAGAGATTAATGCCCACATCAAAGCCCACTTTCCCATTTCATTTACTCATTGCTCTATGCATAAGCAAGATGGATCTTGGGGAATGACAAAGAATCAAAATAGAAACAAAAATCAGCTGCAATCTGAGTTATCTCTTTACTGGAACAAATCAGCCCAGTCCCTGGTATTTGATACCCAAGTCTTAAGCTGATAAATATATTTTTCTCCTTCCCAATAAATAGAGAATTCTAGAAGAAGATGTTTGCTTTCACTGGGAAGGTATAGCAAGTTCCAAAAATCCTTTCTTAAGACCCTAAACTGATAAGACATTTTTAGGTAGTAAGAGGAACAATTAGCTTTTTTGTGGGGGGGAAGGTTCCACGTTTGAATCCTAGCCTTGTGGCTTGTATGTGTGCTCTTGGTTCTTGACCCCTGTGCTCTTACACAGAGAGGCAATATAGCAAAGTGGTTAGAGGCACAGACCCTGGAGTCAGACTGCCCAGATTGGAGTCTCGACCCATTGGAAAGATCTGGCATTCCCCATATAACCTAGTGATCAAACTGAGCACCAATGATGGTGGGACAACCAGCCAGTGTACACCTCTTACATAATGCAACATGAAGTACACAGCATCTTCTGTGACAGTCTCTTGCCAAAAATGTTTTACTTGAATCTAATTAAGCCTTTGCCTAATGTCCAGATTACAGAAAATACTGGACATTGCACAACACCATTAGAGGAAAAATATCACCCACAGCTATCTTGTTTTCTTGAAAAAGTCAAAGTCATGGGGAACAAAGTTCAGGAGCATAACCAATTGCAGTGTGTGAAATGTGACTGGGTGCTTGTATGAAGAACTTAGCCATACAAGACTAAGACAGTTGGGGAGAATTGAATATGAATTGATATTAGTCGATTTGAGGGAAATATTGTTAAATATCCTCTGTATGAATATATTATTTATGTAGGGATGAAGTATTATGATGTCTGCAACATTGACATGGTTCAGTAAAATATACACAGAGAGACAAACAGATAAATCAAATATAGGAAAATATTCACAATTGTTGAAGCTTAGTGATAGATGTACAGGTATCTGTTATACTATTCTTTCAACTTTTCTATATGTTTTAAAGCTTTCAAAATAAATATACCTACATCTGTATCCATATGTTCTACCTTCCCTGTGGTTCTTGTGATGGAAGTTTTAGCCTGATTTTCATAGCCCACATCTCCAGGGTGTGCTGGAACTCATCACGTTCACTTACCCAAGGGCATCAGAACAGCAACGTCTCCTTCTCTCTCCCACATTAGAAACCTTTCCCTCTCTTGACCCCCATTTATGTTTCTATCTACCACTGCATTTCTCCACTACTCTACAGAAAAACTCAATTCAAATTATTTATTGAGTATCTACTATGTGCCAGACACTGTTTTAGATGCTGGAGACATGGTAAGGAATAAAAGACAAAAGCACTGCTCTCATGGAGTTTATCTTTTAGTTGGTGAAGACAGACAAGAAACAGAATAAGGAACCAAATTCTATAGTATGTAAAAGGAGCCTACAAGGTAAGGAAAAAAGAAAGCAAAGTAAGAGGGATAAGGAGTACAGATGTAGAGGGGTCGAGGGTTGCTGACAACCTGTTTGGGAAATTTATACAGACAGAGCCTTATACCAAGCGACGTGGCTTGGCAAGCAGAGCCTGAGCTAGCCCTCATTTGATTCCCCTGGACCAGGCATTTTGCAGAATAAATATCTTGCACAACCATACAGAGTGACTCTGGAGATTTTGCAATTTAAATAGGATGGCTTTGTGAAGACTTTAGCTAGAATGGGGAGCTGTTGGTAGTTAGAGAAGAGAGATACGATCTGCCTTATGGTTTAAAAGCATTACTTTGCCAAAAAACAAACAAACAAAATAAAAGCATTACTTTGGCTGCTATGTCATGGGTGGACTATGTAGGGGACAGAGGTGGAAGCAGGGAAACCAGATAGGAATATAATCCAAGTGACAGAGGATGATGTCACAGATGAGACATTGGTAGTGAAGGTTGGGCACAGTGATATAATTCTGGATATATTTCTGAATAGACTAAAAAGGCTTTGCTGATAGATTGGATATGGGGTGTACAAGAAATAGAGGAGTTAATGCTGACGCCAGAGTTTTGGGCCTGAGCAATTAGAAGGATGGAGTTTTGATTATCTGAGATGGAGGTTATGGGTAGCCCAGGGTCTGGGAGGAAAATCAGGAGGTCAATTTTCAATATGTTAAATTTTAGTTGCCTATTAGCATTCAAGTGGAGATGGAGAGAAGTCTAGCATTCATGGGTCTCAAGGAGTTTCAGGTGGCATCAAAGAGTTGTCTATAGTCACTATGACCACTTCCTCTTCTTTCATTCTCCTGTGAAGCCATTCTAAACTTTCGTTCCCGCCTCTGAAACTATTGTGGTCACCAATAAATTCCCATCACAAAATCCAATGGCTGATTCTCTTCTATCTCAAATGAAACTGTTCAGCCAGGTGTAGTGGCTCATGCCTGTGATCCCAGGTCTTTGGGGAGGCCGAGGCAGGTGGATCACCTGAGGTCAGGAGTTCGAGACCAGCCTAATCAACATGGTGAAACCCCATCTCTAGTAAAAATACAAAAGTTAGCCAGGTGTGGTGGCATGCACCTGTAATCCCAGCTACTCGGGAGGCTGAGGCATGAGAATCACTTGAACCCGGGAGGCAGAGGTTGCAGTGAGCTGAGATCGTGCCACTGCACTCCAGCCTGGGTAACAAGAGCGAGACTCCGTCTTAAAAAAAAAAGAAAAGAAAAGAAAGAAAACTGTTCTAGCTACAGAAAAATTGCTAAATAGCTAGTTTTTACAAAGCCACCCAATCAGATTCATTTGGCACAGGAGATCATTTCCTCCTTTTGTGAAAAAAATTTTAACTTGGCTTCTACAACCTCACCCTTTCCTGTTGTTCCCCATTGCTGACTGCCCACTCCTGTTTAGTCTCCTGTGCTGATTATTTCTCATTTTCCCCATGCGTATGTTGAAGAAAAGAGTCCTAGGGCTCAATCCTCAATCCTCAGATATCATCCCTTTGTAGAAACTCATTTTCCAAGTGATCTTATTCAGTTCTAAGTTTATATGTCTAGTGCAAAGCTCTCCTCCAAATTCCAGATTCATGCCTACTGGACATCTCCACATAGATGTCTAATATTACATTCAAACTTACAGGTCCAAAAAAATACACTACTTCCCCACTCCCTTGCTTTCCTGTAGTCTTTCACATCTCAGACACAGCAACTCCATTCTCATAACTCAAGTTAAAACCTTAGAGTCATCCTTGACTTTCTTTTTTCCCCCATACCCAAATTCACTACATCAGAAACTCTTTTCAGATCTACCTCAAAAACACATAATCCACATCCACCATTACCATCCAGTTCACTGCAATCATCCCTTCACTCTCTCTCTCTCTATATATATATATACTATATACACATACTATATATATAATATGCATATACTATATATACTATATATACTCTATATACTATATATAGTATATACATACTCTATACATATACTATATATACTCTACATAGTATATATATAGTATATATACTATATAGAGTATGTATATACTATATATAGTATATATATTCTCTATATATTATATATATATTATATAGAGTATATATATACTCTCTATATATTATATAGAGTATATATATACTCTATACTATATATACACTATATATACATTATATAGTGTATATATAGTATAGAGTATATATAGTATAGAGTATATATATACTATATATATACTATATACAGTATATATACTATATATAGTATATATATACTATATATAGTATATATAGTATATACAGTATATATACACTATATATGTGCACTATAGATACACACACATATACACACACACACACACATATATATATATATTCTGGATATATTTCTGAATAGACTCCATATATATATATGTTCTGAAAAGACCATATATGTATTCTATATATATATATATATATATATATATATATATATATATATATACACATATATATATTCTGGATATATTTCTGAATAGACTATACATATTCTGGATATATTTCTGAATAGAATATATATATATATGTCTTTTTTTTTTTTGAGACAGAGTCTTGCTCTGTTGCTCAGGCTGGAGTGCAACAGCACGATCTCAGCTCACTGCAATCTCTGCCTCCCAGGTTCAAGCCATTCTCCCGTCTCAGCCTCCCGAGTAGGTGGGATTACAGGCATGCACCATCACACCCGGCTAATTTTTGTATTTTTAGCAGAGATGGGGTTTCACCAGGTTGGCCAGGCTGGTCTCGAACTCCTGACCTCAGGTGATCTGCCCACCTTGGCCTCCCAAAGTGTTGGGATTACAGGCGTGAGCCACTGCGCCCAGCCAATCGCTTCACTATATTATACAACTAGTTTCCCAACTGGTCTCTCTGTGACTACATTTGCTATTCTACAGTCCATTTTTCATAAAGCAGTCAGAGAGATCCTTTTAAAATATAAGTTAAATAATGCCACTCATCTATTTCAAATATGATTTCCATGTGATTTAGAGTAAAAGCACCAGTCCTTCTGTTGCCCCACATGGCCCAAAGTGATTAGTAGCACTCCCTCTTTCTCACCAACCTTGACCCCATCTCCTACCACTCTCCTCCTCCACCAGTAGGCACTATGGTTTGAATGTGTCCTCCAAAGTCATATGTTGAAATCTTGGTCCACAGTGCAGTAGTGTCAGGACCTTAATGAGAGGTGTCTGAGTCATGGGCACCACCCTCATTAATGGATTAACGCCATTATCTTGAGGATGAGTTTATTATTATTGTTATTATTTTATTTTTTAGATGGAGTCTCACTCTGTCACCCAGGCTGGAGTGCAGTGGCGCGATCTCAGCTCACTGCGACCTCCGCCCTCCAAGTTCAAGCGATTCTCCTGCCTCAGCCTCGCAAGCAGCTGTGATTACAGGCGCCTGCCACCTCGCCCAGCTAATCTTTTGTATTTTTAGTAGAGATGGGGTTTCATTATCTTGGCTAGGCTATTCTTGAACTCCTGACCTTGTGATCCACCCAACTCAGCCTCCCAGGCGGCATGAGCCACCGCGCCTGGCCGACAGTGAGTTTATTTTAAAAGGATGAGTTCAATACCATCTCAAGCTTTACCTTATTTTGACCTTCACCTTCCACCATGGGATGGCAGCAAGAAAGCCCTCTCCAGATGTGAGTCCCTTGATCTTGGACTTTGCAACCTCCAGAAATATTAGTTAATACATTTGTTTACCATAAATTATCCAGTCTGTGGTATTCTGTTATAGCAGCACAAAGTGAACTAAGACACTATACCACAGTCACCATGGCCTCTCTGCTCTTCTTGAAGACACTAAGCATGAGTGTCCTCAAGGCTCTGGCCTTTGTATTTCTCTCTTCTTAAAACCCTATTCCTGCGGGTACTTACATGTCTTGTTCTGTTACTTCTTTCAGATCTCTGCTAAAATGCCAGCTTATCAGAGGCTTTCCCTGACCACCCCACACAAGGTCCTTCCTCAGTCATCATTCTCTATCATTCTGGCCCTGCTTCATTTTTCTCACTAGTACCTGTCATCTCCTGACATATACTTATTTACTTGTCTCTATTCACTAGAATGGAAGGTCATGAGGGCAGCAAAGTGGTCTGTTTTCATTTTAACTACTGAATCCCCAACATCCATGAAAGTGGCCAGCATATAGTTCTCAGTAAATATTTGAGGGTTTTTTGTTGTTTGTTTTTTGGAGGCAGAGTCTCACTCTGTCACCCAGGCTGGAGTCCAGTGGCGTGATCCTGGCTCACTGAAACCTCCACCTCCCTGATTTAAGTGATTCTCCTGCCTCAGCCTCCTGAGTAGCTGGGATTACAGGCGCACGCTACCACGCCCAGCTAATTTTTGTATTTTTAGTAGAGATAGGTTCCACCATGTTGCCCAGGCTGGTCTTGAACTCCTAAGCTCAGGCAAGCCACCCACCTCGGCCTCCCAAAGTGCTGGGATTATCGCCTGGCCAATATTTGTTGAATGAATAAACAATTGAATGAAGAATGAAGGCAGTATGAGTCAGAACACAGATAGTGGAAATGTGTGGCAGCCAGCCTCCAAGATGCTCCCAGTGGTCCCCGCCTCTAGTATTCATGCTCTTGCATCAGCCCCTCCTACAGTTTATACAGCAGACTGACACATATAACCAATAGCAGAAAAGACAATTTGTGACTAACAAGGCAAGGTCATAAAGGACATTCTGGCTTCCATCTCATCTACTCCGTTGCATTGCACCATGCCATGAGGACACTCAAGCAGCCTGTGGAGAGGCCTTCGCAGGAAGAAACAGAGGCTCCTGCTAAGAAGCACCATGAGAGTGAACTCTCTGACAAGCAAGTCTTAAAAACCAGTCATCCCTGAATCCAGTAGCACATTAAAGTTAATTTACCATCATCAAGTTGGCTTTAGTCCTGGGATGCAAGGTTGATTCAACAAACACAAATCAATAAATGCGATTCACCACACAAACAGAATTAAAAACAAAAACCACATGATCATCTCAATATATGCAGAAAAGGCTTTCAATAAAATTCAGTATCGCTTCATATTAAAAACCCTCAACAAATTACATATCAAAAGAACATACTCAAAATAATAAGAGCTATATATGACAAACTCACAGCCAACATCATACCGAACAGGCAAAAAGCTGGATGCATTCTGTTGAGAATTGGAACAAGACAAAGATGCCCACTCTTACTGCTTCTATTCAACATAGTACTGAAAGTCCTAGCTAGAGCAATCAGGCAAGAGAAAGAAATAAAAGGCATCTAAAGAGGAAGAGAGAGAATGAAACTATTTCTCTTTGCAGATGATTGATTCTATACCTAGGAAACCCCATAGACTCTGCCAGAAGGATCCTAGAACTGATGATACATAACTTTAGAAAAGTTTGAGGATATAAAATCAATGTACAAAAATCAGCAGCATTTCTATACACTAATAACAGCCAACCTGAGAGCCGAATCAAGAACACAATCCTGGCTGGGCACATGACTCAAGCCTGTAATCCCAGCACTTTGGGAGGCTGGGGCAGGAGGATCTCTTGAGCCCTGGAGTTCAAGACCAGCCTGGGCAACACAGGCAGACCCTCTTTATAAAAATTAAAACAAATATTACCAAAGCATGGTGACATGTGGCTGTAGTCCCAGCTACTCAGGAGGCTGAGACAGGAGGAAAGCTTGAGCCTGGGAGGTCAAGGCTACAGTGAGCTGTGATTTTGCCACTGCACTCCAGCCTAGGTGACAGAGTGAGACCCCATCTCAAAAAAAAAAAAAAAAAAAGAAAGAAAGAAAAAAAGAAAAAGAACAAAAAAGAGAGAAAGGAATCCCGTTTACAGTAACTACTAAAAGAAAAGGATACAATACCAAAGAACAGAGCTTACCAAGGAGGTGAAAGATCTCTGGAATGAGAATTACAAAACACTGCAGCAAGAAATCAGAGATGACACAAACTAAGGGAAAAGCATTCCATGCTAATGGATAGAAATAATCAATATTGTTAAAATGGCCATACTGCCCAAAGCAATTTATAGACTAAATCCTATTCCTGTCAATCTATCAGCTATTTTTCACAGAATTAGAAAAAAGTATTCTAAAATTCATATGAAACCAAAAAGAGCCCAAATCACCAAAGCAATCCGAAGCAAAAATAACAAAGCTGGGCTGGGTGCGGTGGCTCACACCTGTAATCCCAGCACTTTGGGAGGCTGAGGCAGGTGGATCACTTGAGGCCAGGAGTTCGAGACCAGACTGGCCAACATGGTGAAATACTATCTCTACTAAAAATATAAAAATTAGCTGGGTGTTGTGGCGTGCACCTGTAGTCCCAGCTACTTGGAAGGCTGAGGCAGGAGAATGGCTTGAACCCCAGGAGGTGGAGGTTGCAGTGAGCCGAGATCAGGCCACTGCATTCCAGCCTGGGCAACAGAGTGAGACTCCGTCTCAGATAAATAAAATAAAATAAAATAACATAACATAAAATAAAATAACATAACATAAAATAAAATAACTAAAATAAAATAAAATAAAATAAATAAAATAAAATAACAAAGCTAGAACAAAGAACAAATAACATCACAGTGCCTGACTTCAAACCAAAGGCTATAGTAACCAAAAGAGCATGATGTGTACAAAAACAGACATATAGACCAATGGAATAGGATACAGAACCCCAAAATGAAGCCACATATCTACAATCACCTGATCTTTAAAAAGTCAATAATAACAAACAATGAGGAAAGGACTCCCTATTCAATAAATGGTGCTGGGATAACTGGCTAGTCATATGGGGAAAGTTGAAACTGGACCATTTCCTTTCACCACATAAAAAAGTTAACTCAAGACGGATTCAAGACTTAAATGTAAGACCTAGAACAATAAAAACCCTGGAAGAAAACCTAGAAAGTACCATACTGGACATTGGTCTTGACAAAGTATTTATGACTTTGTCCCAGAAAACAATGGCAACAAAACAAAACAATGGCAACAAAAACAAAAATTGACAAGTGGGACCTACTAAAGAGCTTTGGCATGGCAAAAGAAACTATCGACAGAGTATATAGACAATTTACAGAATGGGAGAAATTATTTACAAACTATGCATCAGACAAAGGTCTAATATCTAGAATCTGTAAGGAACTTAATTCAACAGACAAAAAAGAAACAATCCCATTAAAACATGGGAAAAGGAAATCAACGGACACTTCTCAAAAGAAGATATACACGTGGCCAACAAATATATGAAAAAAATGCTTATCATCACTAATCATTAGAGAAATGCAAATCAAAACTGCAATGAGATACCATCTCATACCAGTCAGAATGGACATTACTAAAAAGTCAAAAACAACAGATGCTGTTGAGGTTGTGGAGAAAAGGTAATGCTTATACACCGCTGGTGGGAATGTAAATTAGTTCAGCCACTATGGAAAGCAGTTTGGAGATTTTTCAAAGAACTCAAAACTACCATTCAACCCAGCAATCCCACTACTGGTTATATACCCAAAGAAAAATAAATCGTTCTACTAAAAAGATGAACATGCACTGGTATGTTCACCGCAGCACTATTCACAACAGCAAAGACATGGAATCAACCAAGACCCTCATCAATGGTGGACTAGATAAAGAAAATGTGATATATACATATATATACCATGAAATACCATGCAGCCATAGAAAAGAACCAAATCATGTCCTTTACAGCAACATGGATGCACCTGGAGGCCATTATCCTAAGCAGATTAATGCAGGGACAGAAAAACCAAATACTGCACATTACCACTTGTAAGTAGGAACCAAACATTTAATATACATGGATACAAAGATGGAGACAATAGACACTGGAGACTGCTTAAGCGGGGAGAGTGGGAGTGGGGTGGGTTGGAAAGCTATTTATTGGGTACTACGCTCAATACCTGGGTGACAGGATCATTCATACACCAAACCTCAGCAACATACAATTTACCCATAACAAAACTGCACATGTACCCCCAGAACCTAACATAAAAGTAGAAGAAGAAAAGAATTTCAGGATGGCAACCACAGAATCTTTTTTAAAGAATTATTTTAAGTTCTGGGATACATGTGCAGGATGAGCAGGTTTGTTACATAGGTAAACGTGTGCCGTGGTAGTTTGCTGCACCTACCAACTCATCACCTAGGTATTAAGCCCCACATGCATGCATTAGCTATTTATCCTGATGCCCTCCCTCCCCCCACCCCACCCCCCGACAGTGTATGTTGTTCCCCTCCCTGTATCCATGTGTTCTCTTTGTTCAGCTCCCGCTTATGAGTGAGAACATGTGGTGTTTGGTTTTCTGTTCCTGTGTTAGTTTGCTGAGGATAATGGCTTCCAGCTCCATCCATGTCCCTGCAAAGGACATGATCTCATTCCTTTTTGTGGCTGCATAGTATGGTGTATATGTACCACATTTTCTTTATCTAGTCTATCATTGATGGGCATTAACCACAGAACATTTAAATCCCAAGCGTTAGGCCCATAAGAGTGTAGGGCTCTGTGTGAATACACTGTTTGAATGCCCATCAAGCTGACCCTGCCTGGACTAGATAGTAAAGTTATAGGACTGAATGAGTTCTATAGGGAAAGATGAGAAGAAAAGAGACCCAAGACCTGAAGCTAGAAAAGCAACAACTTTTACAGGATGGGCAGAGAAAGAATATCCTGGTGGCCAAAAGTTGTATTTAATCAGATGAATGAATGAGAAAATAATTGTTCTGTGATCCCTGACTTGAAAAAGCTTTGCAAATACAAATAACCTGGCTATATATTAATATTTTATTTCACAAATTATTATTGTATGGATGATAATTCTTCAGGGTTAAATGTGTGGCTCTTACATAGGCCTATTATCCTATTTCTGAGGCATATATTGATTGCTCAACTGAAAAAAAATGCAGAAGAGAAGTGGTAGGAAATAAAATGGATTAGAGGAAAGAATGGAATTTACTAATAATAGAGTTCCCTTCTAGCAACAGTTACCTTTACATATAAGGCCAACAATGTTTCGCTGCAACATTTATCAAAGAAGAAAAATGTAAACTCTTAAAAATCTGTGAAGAATTCTAAATGACTAATTAAAACTTGTTGCAAAGTCAACTTCGATAATTTTTTAACTACAAAGTAACTTTGACCGAAGTCTTAGTCCATAAAAATGAGAACAAGGCCGGGCGCGGTGGCTCACGCCTGTAATCCCAGCACTTTGGGAGGCAGAGGCGGGCGGATCACGAGGTCGGGAGATCTAGACCATCCTGGCTAACACGGTGAAACCCCGTCCCTACTAAAAATACAAAAAATTAGCTGGGCGTGGTGGTGGGCGCCTGTAGTCCCAGCTACTCCGGAGGCTGAGGCCAGAGAATGGCGTGAACCTGGGAGGTGGAGCTTGCAGTGAGCCGAGATCTAGCCACTGCACTACAGCCTGGGTGACAGAGTGCGACTCTGTCTTAAAAAAAAAAAAAAAGAGAACATTTGGTGAAAGAACTATGGCAGGGAGTTGATGAGACTTTGAATTTTGAATTGGTGGGGGAAAAAGTGATCTGAAAAAAAAAAAATGGATTGGGACATGTCTCTGGAGGTGGTTTATGAAGAGGCTATGAGCACTGATTCTGAAACAAGCTGTTGAGGTTTCAATCCTGGCTCCACTATTTATTCCCTGTGTGATTTTGGACAAGTTGCTCAAGTTGCCTCACACCTGAAGAAAAATGATAACACTTTCTAGGGTTGTTATGAGGGTTGAATGACTGGATGCTTATAAAACATGTAAAACTTTTCCTAGCACATAAAAAGTACTACACAAAAATTTGTTAAAAGAAAATTGTAAAAATTGATCATGTAACCAAAACACTTTTGAAGTTTCTACTTTTAGTGAGTTTCACAAGCTCAGGGGAGAGTGTTCAGTGAAAGGAAACAATCTCTTCTCATCTTTCTTCTCCCATCATTTTTTTCTCCTATCTTCAGAGTACTGTATTGTTGTCTCTTTATACTAAAAACAATTCTGTTTATTCAAAAAAAGTACCTCAAGAAGCAAGTATAGTGTTTCCCGGGTATTTTCTTAAAAGTAATTTCATCATGTCTTTTCATGTATATATTCATGGCTATTTTCCCACTTAAGATTGGTCCCAATGTTTTCTTTCTTTCAGAGAGAACATTAAAAATGTTAGGAAACTGAGGTGCAAGGATTGCTGGAGGCCAGGAGTTCGAAACCAGCCTGGGCAACATAGTGAGACACCCATCTCTACAAAAAATTTAAGAATAAGCCCCACATGGTGGTGTGCTCCGCTTGTAGTTCTAGTTATTGAACTCCCACCTCGGCAACAGAGCGAGACCGTCTTTAAAAAAGTATGTGGAAGAAAAAACATGCACAGTAGATTTAGTGTTATTGTGATAACCCTAGCACTTCAGTGGAAAAAATATAAACAATTTCAATGAGTAGACAATAACACATATAACCAAGATTTCAAATATACCTTCTAGCCCTTTTGAGAAGTCAAAATTGAACAACCTGAATGTACCAGCTTTTTTGAAAAAAGTTTCGTAGACACGCGATCCCCAAAACCTGCCGTTCAAACAACTCCAAGGGTCTTTAAAGTACTAAATCCCTTTGTATTTGTCCTATCGGTCCCTTTGGTTTCCAGGAAAGCATTAAAAATAAAAATAAAAACTCTCTGCCTTAATCTTATTTCACTACTTTCTTTTCTCTTATTATAGCTTTCCACATTGCTTTAGAAGAGTTTACATCTAACTCTAGTGGTCTTCGGCTTCTTCTCCCTCTTTGACACAGAGGACTAGTTTCAATTGTACAAATAGGCTGGACGCTTCAGCGATTATCTTCCGACCACTCCCTGTGTGCTCGCGCGGGCGGGGTAGGGGGCGCTTCTCCACTCTCCGCGACCTCAATGTATGCGGAAATCCTCCTGCCTTTGTGCACACGTTTATTTAGAAAATTCTCTCCACCCCCACTCCCGTCCGTCCCGCCCCTTCTTCTTTTGCTTATTCTCTGAGTTTTGCCTCTCCTCCCACCCCGACTCCACCGTAATCTTACCCTACCCGTACAGATTCCACTTTCCCACTTCGGAGCTAGAGTAATTTAAGATCCCCCCATTATTAGCTCCACGTCGCCTTTAAAAGCCATTCAAACGAGTTCGCCTTCCAGGGTTCTGCAGTTGTGCTGCAGCAGCATTTCCCTCCTCTCCAGTATCAGACGTTAAAACAAAGCAAGCCACAGTGTGTGTCCACAGACGACCTTGGAACGAAAAGCTGCCCTGCTTGGGATCAATGCTTAGGGAACCCAGTCCACTCCCGCACTCACGTGTTCCCGCCTTGCCCTCCAGCTAGTTCCCCCGCGCGCAGGATCGCACTACTCCCTCTGCAGTCTCGCCTGCCGACTTCCTTCTGCGCGCCTCGTAAAACCGGGAAGTTCAATCATTCCGCAGCGAGCCGCGGCGGCCGCACTGGGCATGCTCAGTCTCCGGGCTCTGCTCGGCAGGCGAGAGGCGTCCTCCGGCTCTGGGCTCCGGTCGGTGGGTGCCTCGGCTCGGCTTTCCCCGGCGCTGGCTGGGCACAGCGGCCCCTGAGCCCAAGCGACACACGCCCCGCGGTCCCCGATCCGGCCCCTGGGAGAGCCGCGCCGTTCTGGAACCCGGGAGCCCCCAACTTCGCGCCAAGTTCGGAGCCGCCTTCTGAGGGAGACATGAAAAAGATGAGCAGGAATGTTTTGCTACAAATGGAGGAGGAGGACGACGACGACGATGGGGATATCGGTGAGCGAGGGGTCCCCGCGTCCCCACCCGAGAGCCCGAGCCGACGCGGGAAGAAGTTCGGGGACTGCGCGGGGGCGCTGTGCTCTCCGCGGGGGAGGTTGGCCGAGACGCTCGGCCGCTCCGGGCAGGGGAGGAAGCCCGCTGTCCCCGGCTGCTTGCAGACTGAGGCCCCGGTGCGGCCCCGGCGGGGCGGAGGCGCGGGGCGCGTGGTGGCCCCGAGGACAGGCTCCTGACGGGCGGGGGATGCTGCCCCTGAAAAGCCTGGCAGCTGCGGGGACGCCTCTGCGTGCGGAAGTCTCCACTCAGAAGCAACTTTGGGGTCACTTCCCCGAGTCGCACAGTGCTAGGGTTGCCGAGGAGCCTGGGCACTGGGGCGAGCCCCCTGGGCGGGGTCCGGGGAGCAGGCCCGCATTTGGAGGACAGGGTGTGACCCATCTGAATCCTCGTTAAAGTAAAAGCCGACCGATGGCTCTGGGAGGTTTGAGGCCTGGCGGGGCGGCCCCGGGAAGTGATTTGTGGCCGCTAGGCGCGCGCTGGAAACCCTTTCCCATCTGCGGAGCCCACCGGAGCTGTGATCGGAGGAGGAGTTCCCCCAGGCAGGGTGGACCGCAGGGCCTTTTTCACTCGTCCTGAGGGGCCCTGGGGCTTGGGGAGCAAACCTGGGGTGACCCATTTCTAGTTAGAGTTAAAAATGCATGGAAGTGACAAGACGAACCGAGGGAGAGCTGTTTTAAGAGCAAAAATGAAAAAAAGGGCAAACAAAAGGGATGAGAGGAGGTGAGGAAGGGGAAAGGAATGAGAGGACTAGAGAGAAAATCAGGTCCCTAAAGAGAACACTGTCGGGGGATGATGATATAATGTGTCCCTCCAGAAGACTCTAATTAAATTACCAAGCCAGTCTGTTGTGGCGACTCGGCTTAGTCTCCTGGATGCCAAATCAATTTTAAAGCAGAACATCCTGCTGATGTTCTAAAGCCCTGTTGTTATCTAATAACTTTAAAAGTAACTTAATTTTAGGAATTGGGTGTGGTTTTTATTTCTGTTACATTTTGGGCACGGAATATTTCGATCAAAAAAATTTGGTAACTTCTTGGTTGTCCAGGGACAAATCGAATAGAGGAGATTACACTCCATGATTTAGTTTCACATTTCATTCATTCATTTAAGAACAATTTACTAGTTATTCATCTTTAAGGAGAGAGCAAATAGTAGTAGTTTTTATAGGAGAGAAAACTGAAGCGCACAGGTTGGTCTGCCCAGCTTCTCACACTTTCAAACCCAGGTTTTCTGACTTGTAAAACCAGTGAAGATTGATGCTCTTACCACTGGGTCACTCTGGCTGTTACTACTGTTTAGCAAGATTAAGTAGTACCTGATGATTACATAAAAATATAGGAGTGAAATTTAAAAAGTTACAATAAAATTGGCACAGTCTGTTTCCCAGGAAAGTATTATTGTCTTTTATGGTGAGCTGCACTGTTTATAATGAGTATTGTAAGTAAATAAGGGCAGAAGCTCACATGGGAACTGAAGTAAGCAAGAGGCTCTGAGCTTTGTTTTACTGTGCCAGCAGTAGATCTCAGTTTAGAAAGTAATTTGGTCTAGTCTGTGTTTACCTATTGAGGCATCGTATAAATTCATCTTAAGCGTGTGGCATTTATTTTTAATGACATGTCATTCATGCTAGTTTTGTCCAGTCAAACAGTGTAGATAGACTTAAGAAAAAGTTAAATATCTCTACTCCTCCCCACCCTCTAGAAACTACTAATACTAATACTTTAGTGTTAATATTAGTAGGGCATTTCCCACTATTCCTGTGGGGCCCTGGGGTCTCTACTGTAGGGGTCATCTCAACGTATTTTATGTCAAGCAGCAGGTACCATTTAAACAGGTCTTGGCAATATTTTTTTCTTCTCAGTGAATGAAAAGATATGCTGATGTTCTAACACCCAGTATCTATGAATGTGATTTCTGTTCCTTTCTCTTTTTTTTTTTTTTTTGAGATAGGGTCTCGCTCTGTCATTTAGGCTAGAGTGCAGTGATGTGAATGGCTTATTACAGCCTCGACCTACGGGGCTCAAGCGATCCTCCCACTTAAGCCTCCCAAGTAGCTGGGACTTTAGGCACCACCATATCCACCTAGTTGGTTGTTTTTTTGGAAGTACAAATTTAATGTGGGTTGTAGTGATTTTATATCAGAAAATACTTAACTATGCCAATGTTAAGTTTATGCCTTTACAAAAGAATAAGCCTTTTTAAAGATTACCAGGAGTAGGCTGATAGTGGTCCAAAGCCTTTTACAAAATAATTATTATTTCCAACTGTGGGAGAGGAGACTGGTGAAATGAAGATAATTTTAACCTCTGCCTTTAATTTTGCAATGCACGTCTGTATTTACGCTATTAACTAATATTTCTCCTAGTACTTGATTGTCACTGTCAGTAGTTGTATAATAGTTTGAAACCCACTTGGGTACGGAAGATTTCTGTGAAATCCCTCTATTAATATTACCTTTATAATTCAGACTGGGAGAATTATTTTTAGAGACAGGGTCTTGCTCTGTCACCTAGGCTAGAGTGTAGTGGCAAGATCATAGTTCACTGCAGTCTTGAACTCCTGGCCTCTAGCCATTCTGCTGCCTTTGCTTCCCAAAGCTCTGGGATTACAGGCATGAGCCACTGTACCCAGCCTTAGAATTATTTTGACACGAGTTCCTGGGTATACCATTGGGCATTATAATGGCCTAATTTGCAAGAGACCTCCCCCCCTCCAAAAAAAAAACTTTCTAACTGGATGGGGTCCCTGATTATATCATAGAGATGCTTTATGTATGTATATGGAAATGTGCCCTCTAGTAGCTGGAATTTAGAGCCTTTTAAACAGTGGGTTCCTGCTTACTTTTGAAACACTGTATTTTTATTGTACTTTTATTTATTCATTTAGAGACAGGGTCTCCCTCTGTCAGGCTGGAGTGCAGTGGCGCAGTCACAGCTCACTGCAGCCTTGACTTCCCAGGCTCAAGCAATTCTCCAACCTTAGCCTCTCGAGTAGCTGGGACCACAGGCCTTGTGACACCATGCCTGGCCAATTTTTTTTTTTTTTTTTTTTTTTTTGGTAGAGACAAGGTCTCACCGTTGCCCAGACTGGTTTCAAACTCCTGAGCTTAAGTGATTATCCTACCTCAGCCTCCCAAAGTGCTGGGATTACAGGTGTGAGCCACCATGCCTGGCTGTTCAGTACTTTATGTCGGTGTTGCCTCCTAGTTTAGAATGAACTGATCTGGAGAATCAAGGATAGTATATCTCACTATGGATGTCTTTTCCTTGTTTGTTTAAGTTACAGCCAGCAGAAATTATTTCCAAAGGCGTGCTTGTGTGGCAACCTGTTGGCATTAGAGCATTTTTGCAATAGGCCACTTATTTCTAAAGCAGTGCCAACAACCAACCACTGAAGCCACATCCAGGCAGTAGTGGTGGGAAATGTGTGGTTTGAAGCCCCTGTTGTGCTGGTGGAGATCACATATTGTTGCAAGCCCCTGAGAGTTAGGTTGTGTGCTACCCTGCCAAGTGTGCAAAAGAGTGTCCTTGGCTGCTTTTCGCCCCCTCATCAGCGGATTAAATTCAGCATCTCTTCTTGTTCATGTAGAATGCTATAGGAACAGCTTTTATAGCCAGAATGCAGAAATCAGATTAGTATGCTGCTTTATTTTGTTTCTTCAATTCTGTTCTCTGTGGTCAAGCTTTGCTGAAGGAGGAAAAGTGGTTCCAAAAAAGACTATCAGGAACTATTCAGACTGTTCAGATAATGAGGTTTTGTTTGTGGATGGTTGGTTGGTTGCTTTGAGGTCCTAGTCTGTTTATGGTAGTTTACTGTCTGATCCCCATCACTAATGGTCATGTCATTGAGGGGTAGACAGAGGACATGGTCCATTACCTTTGAGAGATAATGATCCAGCTATTGGCTCCCTTTTCAACTGTCACATTTTTACATAGACTTATCTTCCCACACCCACCTCTCTTTCCTTATTACCTACTTCAGGTTTAATCACCTGTAAATCTGATACTAGCCCCAGTCTTCCTTCATAAACATTGATTGAGCAATCCTTCTGTGCTAGTTTCAGGATTAGGTGCTGGGTCAGGTGTTGGGAGACTGAAAATGAGTAAGACATACCTGTGTCTTCCAGGAGAAAAGTTCCTTAGAACCGGACTGTGATATTGTGAAATATATAAGGCATTCTTCCAGTTTCTTGGCATGCAACTCCTAAAACTTTTGGAATTTTCAAAGTGGTAAGTGTCTTTTTGTATGCTAATAAGTTGACAGATGGCTGGCGGCCCCTAGGTAGCTTCCTGATGGGGGCTGGTCACTGGAAAGACCAAGGCAGGATTAAAGGTTTGGACTTCCAGCCCCATCTACCAAACTGAAGAGGGGTAAGAGCCAGGCTGAAGGTTAAGTTGATCACCAGTGGCTAATGATTTAATCAATCATGCCTATGTAATAAAGCCTCCATAAGAACCCAAAAATTCTGTGCGCTGCCCTGGCAAATTAATGGAACCCAAAGAGGGTGTTGCAAGAACCTCAATTTGTAGCCGGTGGGTCAGAAACCCAGGCAAAACAACCTGGGGCCTGTGATTGGTGTCGGAAGTGAGGGGGGCAGCCTTGTAGGACTGAGCCCTCAATCTGAGCTCTGAGGCTTACTGCAGGTGGATAGTATCCGAATTGAGTTGATTTAGAGGACGCCCAGCTGGCGTTCATTGCTGAACAACTACTTGCTTGTCATGTGGGAAGAACTCTTCCCACATCTGGTGATAAACGTATTCTGTGTTGATTGTATTGAGAGTACAGAAGGAGAACCTGAGTTTGGTTTTCTCTGCATCATCAGACAGAGATTTGCAATAAAAGGTACATACAAAACTGAAGGGAGAGACTGGGAGAGAGCTTCACAGAAGAGATTTTTGGGTCAGATGCTGAAAGACTAGGCAAATGTAGATGGCCGGAGGAGAGTCTGGAGTTCCAAATAGTTGCCTGCTAGGGAAGGCAGGGAGAGGCTATGCCGTGAAGGATCCTCCATACACTTTAAGGATTTTGGGTTTTACTCTGTATGTGATTTGGAGCTCCTGAAGGATGTTAATGAAAAGAGTGATAGGATTGGATTTGCTTTTGGAAAGATCTCCATGGTAGCACGTTCTAAAATGGGTTGGGAAAGGAGACAGTAGAGCTAAGCCTTTCCAGTAGTTGGGGTCAGAAATGCCTGCAGTGGTCATGGAATAGAGAAGAATGGGTCTGACAGCTTTATGAAAGAGGCGCCATCTGTGGGTTCTCAGCTGCTGATTGTTTCCAGCAAGCAGAGAGGAGCCCAGGATGATGGTGGCAGGAGGAGAGAATTTTCTGTTCCAACTAGTCTTTTAATTTTCCCCTCTGACCATTGGCTCAGACCATTCCCCCTCCCCCACTCCTTTTTTTTTTTTTTTTTTTTTGGAGACGTTGTCTTGCTCTGTTGCCCAGGCTGGAGTGCAGTGGCGCGATCTCAGCTCACGGCAAGCTCCGCCTCCTGGATTCACTCCATTCTCCCACCTCAGCCTCCCAAGTAGCTGGGACTACAGGCCCCCACCACCACACCCAGCTATTTTTTTTGTATTTTTAATAGAGGCGGGGTTTCACCGTGTTAACCAGGATGGTCTCATCTCCTGACCTCGTGATCCGCCTGTCTCAGCCTCCCAAAGTGCTGGAATTACAGGCATGAGCCACCACGCCCGGCCCCCCCACTCCAGCTCTGTTGCCCAGGCTGGAGTGCAGTGGCTCAATCTCAGCTCACTGCAACCTCCGCCTCCCGGGTTCAAGTTATTCTCCTGCCTCAGCCTCCTAAGTAGCTGGGATTACCGGCACCCACCACTGTGCCCGGCTAATTTTTGTATTTTTAGTAGAAATGGGGTTTTGCCATGTTGGCTAGGCTGGTTTCGAACTCCTGATCTCAGGTGATCCGCCTGCCTCGGCCTCCCAAAGTGCTGAGCAGGCGTGAGCCACCATGCCTGGCCAGACCATTCCCCTTCATAGTAATTTCAGCCTCACCTCCTCTTTTTCTCAGTGGTTCCCTGTGATATTATGACACATATGTTTTTGTCCATGGTTCCTGGCTTATAACTACCATAACTCTTGCTATAATGTTGGGGTGCTTTAGGCCTCAGAAGCAGAAGCAGGCCTCAGAAAACAATCTCCATCTTTGACCTGCCCTATTTTTACCTTTGTCTCTCCAATTTTAGAAACTAAAACTATAATCTTTCCCCATCTTTCTGTGTGAGAACTGCCCATAAAGAAATTCTCCCATCTACCTTGTCTGAATGTAGGCCATAAGACCCCCATTTCAGAAGGGATCCTGCCCCATACCCTGGAGGAAGGAATGCTGCACAGAGATGCCAGAAAAATCTGATCAGACAGGCCTTGCTGGGTTTCCCCATTCAGTCTATTAGTATTAAATCGTATGCTTTTTGTCCAATCACTTTTCAACATGGTTCAATCATGACTATCCAATGAAGTCTCCATAAAGGTCCAAGAGGACTGGTTCAGGGAGTTTCTGGATAGCTGAACAGTGGAGGTACCTGAAGGTAGCTTGCCCTGGGAGGGCGTGAAAACTCAGTGCCTTTTCCCGCATACCTCACTCTATGCATCTCTTCATCTTTATCTTTTATAATAAACTGGTAAACGGGAAGTGTTTCCCTGAGTTCCCCAAGCCACTACAGCAAATTAATGGAACCCAAGGAGGGTGTCGTGGGAACCCCAATTTATAAACAGTTCATCAGAAGCATAGGTAAAATGAGCCGGGGCTTGTGATTGGCATCAGAAGTAGTGGGGGGCAATTTTGTGGGACTGAACCCTTAACTGTGGGATCTGACACCATCTCCAGGTAAATAGTGTCAGAATTCACTTGGAGGATACCCAGCTGGTATCCACTGCAGAATTGATTGCTTGCTTGTTGCTGGGGAGAAATCCTTGCACATTTGGTCACTGAAGTCTTCTGTGTTGATTGTTGAATAAGAGAATAGAAAAAACACTTAGTGTTTTTCTGCTCACAGTCTCCCTCCCCTCCCAAGTCTGTCACAAACCCA
The DNA here is from genome assembly GCF_028858775.2 of Pan troglodytes. Classification (NCBI taxonomy): domain Eukaryota; kingdom Metazoa; phylum Chordata; class Mammalia; order Primates; family Hominidae; genus Pan; species Pan troglodytes. Next base: position 50,631,788 of record NC_072408.2, on the reverse strand, counting down.
GAAAGTTGTTAATGATCCTCTTAGCCCAAAGTGCTCACAATGAATTCTCACTTATTTTTTTGTTCTATGCAGTTAGCATTCATCCCGTATTTTGTCTTTGTTATTCATTATCTTTGCGTTTATCATTCCCATAACCAGAGTGTACATTTCTTGGTGACTAGCCTAGGTTATTTAAGTCTTCTAGAGATCATGCAAAATATCTTAAATATTGTACATATTCCATTGCTATAATTTTTAAGAGTTGTCTCTTTTCCTCATTCTCCTCTAAAATGTAAGCTCCCTGAAGACTGGTACCTTGTGTGTTTTGTGTTTTAAGCTGTGTCCCTCATGGCACCTTGGTAGGAGCCAAGCAAGTAATTGTGGAAGGAATGGATGATTTATTCTTCTAAGATAACTTGATTAACATAATGCCTAGTGGTTTTATGGCCCTAGTAGAATTTTCTTCTTCTGTGGCACTTTGAGATACCCCCAGTTATCTGTTCTAAAAATGCTGAGTGTATGTATTTTACCAGGCACTCTGCTAGGTTCCAGGTTCACTGTTCTCTAGTACCTCACTATCTAGAAAGGAAACGGATAATTTCAGTAACTTGTGATTAATACTGTAATCAAGATCTGTACCAGGTTCAGTGGTGATACCAAGGAGAAAGCATGTGACCTTGCCTAGGGGAATCCAGGACAGCTCTATTGGGGCAGCACCTGAGCCAGCCCTGTTGGGATGAAAAGACAGGTGAGGGCATGGGGCTAGGACAGCAGAGCGTCCTGAGTGTTTCTAAAGGCATGATGATTTCTCAAAAATTAAATCTTGATACACCCTGGCCTTATTCACGATAGCAAGGGGACCATGTTGTGTACATATCATAAATATATACACATGTATAAATATGTATACATTATATATACATATGTGTGTGTGTGTCTGTATGCACACTCTCTACCAAGGAGATGACAGCTAAAAACAAAGCAAACTATCCTCAAACTCTCTTTTAGAATAGTCTTGCTTCTTTTTATAAACCTTTTGTTATTTTCAGTTTCAAGTCCACAGACATGATTTATCTTGCACATTCTTTCAAGTCAAATAATAGCTTTCCAAAAGGTCCTCCAGTATCCTCTTAAAATACTTTATTTGGTTCTGAGACAAACACAGCTCTAAAAGAATAAGAGTTACTCTTACTTAATTTGTATTTTAGCTGTATACACACTCGTCTTTTCTCAAGGGGTTGCAGCAGTCACATATGTCGATTGCTCTACATTTATTATTTTTTCTTTTGGAAACCTAGAAATTTAGACCAAATGCTCCTATGAAAATTTCCATCAGTTATATGGGATTTTAATTCTGATATTCTTGAAGGGAGATTATAAAGGATTAAGAATACCGGAAATAAAGGGCCGGACATGATGGGTCATGCCTATTATCTCAGCACTTTGGGAGGCCAAGGTGGGAATATTGCTTGAGCGAAAGAGTTTGAAACCAGCCTGGGAAACATACCAAGACCCAATCTATACAAAAACTGCAAAAATCAGTTGGGCATGGCACATGCCTGTGGTGCCAGCTGCTTTGGAGGCTGAGGTGTGGAAGATTCAATTGAACCCAGGAAGCCAAGGCTGCAGTGAGCTGTCATTGTGCCACTGCACTCCAGCCTGGGCAACAGAGACCCTGTCTCAAAAAAAAAAAAAAAAAACAACAACTCACGATTTGGCTTTAAATTAAAGGATGATATTGATCTCTTAGTGATATCTGTAGCAGATGATTAAAATGATTGTATTTTAATAAGTTTTCACTCTAATCCTTTAGGTTTTCTTCTGTTACACTTTACTTGGTGTGTATTTTGTATTTTAGCTGTACATCTTAACCAAAAACACTCGTCTTGAAGCGGGGAGATTTCTTATTCATCTTTGTATCTCACAGCCTGAATATCGTAATGTTTTTCACATAGTAGATGTTCAACAAAACATATGTTTTGGGACATTTTTAGATTTTTTTTTTTTGAGATGGAGTCTTACTCTTTTGCCTAGGCTGGAGTGCAGTGGCATGATCTGGGCTCACTGCAAGCTCCACCTCCCAGGTTCACGCCATTCTCCTGCCACGGCCTCCCGAGTAGCTGGGACTACAGGCGCCCACCACCATGCCCGGCTAATTTTTTTGTATTTTTAGTAGAGACGGGATTTCACCCTGTTAGCCAGGTTGGTCTTGATCTCCTGACTTCGTGATCTGCCCGCCTCGGCCTTCCAAAGTGCTGGGATTACAGGCGTGAGACATTTTTAGATTTTAATGGAAGCTTTGCATGCCATATGATTTAAGCTGCCTGATTATAATGAATTCAGGGCTGGGTCTGTGCAAGAGTAGTCAGTTTTAGAACAGAAAATATTTCCAATTACCTTTAGCCAACGAAATGTACTACTCAACTGATTGGTAAATCATATGTAAAGATACAGATTGAAGGAATTTTATTCAGCCAAATGATTGTCTTATGACATTATTTTTTTTTCTTTAGTTTTGTATTTTGGTCATTGCAACTAAAATTAATTAGCATCCATCCCAAAAAGCAGTTTGAAGAATACTGGTAGATGAGTATGTCAACAATAGAATATTTTGGACATGGACCAAAGAGCAATTCAAATACTGTTCAGCCAAAACACATCAGATGGAACGCTTGCATAGAAGACAAGTTGAAGGGTTAATAGGCAACTTTCTCTGCCATGGTAATTATTATTGCCCTGGTTACATGTTTGAATACTAATTGAAAGATCTTGCTGCAGTAAGTTATTCATCAGCCAGAAATACAAGTGAAAGAAAATGTATTCTTTTGTGAAGTCCAAATGTTGCTTTTATATCTAATGCTTTCATAATAGTACATTGGAATTCTACTATTTCCCACACTATTTTAAAGTACAAATACTTGAAATTGAAAAAAAAAAAAGGGGACATTGGCACTTAAAGTTCTCTTTTCTAATATTTATTATAACTTTGGCAGAACTTTAGCCTTAGGTCAAAGCCATGCAAATAGATGTTCTTTTACAGAGTACAATTATGCAAATTACAGGCTTATTTATAAAGCTTGTTTTATCTAAACTAAGATTTTGTTTATATAATTGAATTTTTTGTGATTTCTGTAGACATTCTATCTAGATGTTTGAAAAATAATCTTTGGCTTTGCACAAACAAAATGATGGCTAAAGTTTTCTTGTGGTGTCACATAGACACAGTCTTATACATGCTTTTTTTCTGATTTGTACTAAATTTTTAAGAAAAATATATTTCCCACTAAATTCTAAAGAAAGATAATACATTTTCTCTGCATATGAAACTCAATAAGATCCTTAACATTATTTAAAAATTTTTATTATAATTTATATTATGATTTGAAACAATCACATTGTTTCTTCCTATTAAACAAGCCGTGAATGCCTAAATTGCATAAAACATAAGATATTCTTTATTTAAAAAAATTAACAAAAATTATCATTTTCTTTTTTTTTTTTTGGAAGATGGAGTCTTGCTCTGTTGCCCAGGCTGGAGTGCAGTGGCACGATCTTGGCTCACTGAAACCTCTGCCTCCTGGGTTCAAGCTATTCTTCTGCCTCAGGCTCCCGAGTAACTGGGATTACAGGTGCACGCCACCATGCCTGGCTAATTTTTTGTATTTTTAGTAGAGACAAGGTTTCACCATGTTGGCCAGGCTGGTCTTGAGCTCCTGATCTCAAGTGATCCACCCGCCTTGGCCTCCCAAAGTGATACCCATAGTAAAGAAACCGTTTACTGATCTTAGATGCTGCTTAAGAAGAAAGAAAAGTAAAAGGAGGAAAGATGAACTTATATAGGTAATTGGCTGCTGTTGATATAGAGTGTTAAGGAGTGAAGAGGAAAGTCTTACGGTCAGATGACCTCAGTTTATGGTCACCTAGCACCTTGTGCCATGTCCCCTAGAATTGATTGAATGACACAAGCTTCTCAGCCTCTCTGAGCCTGTTTCTTCAGTCCTGTGTGGTTGCTGGGAGGATGCGAGGTGGTATGCACAGTACTGGACAAGGGGCCCTTTTCACTTGGACACTTATGAGGGCGGTTACATTATCACCCTCATAATAAATTCTTTTTCTTTTTTTTTTTTTTTTTTTTAGATAAAACTGTCATGGAAACTGCTACTTTTAACTCCTGATCACTAAGTCTTTTCCCATCAAACATTGCTGTCCATTTTTGTTGCTCTCTATCATGTTATGCATATAGGAACTGCTCAATAGTGGTATTATGCCTGTAGGAACTGCTCAACAAGTGTAAGTGTCAGATTAAGGGTAATGACAGTGGCTGTGCTGCAGACACATGCATTTAAAGATAAAGGTGGTTGAAGAATTGCATGTGGTTTCTGCAAAGAGCAAAGCGATAATTATTGTGTGTGTTTTTTCCTATCTTGCAGATCTTTGGGCAGACTGACAATATTCTCTTGATGCCAAGAAACTATTTCAGGGGGAATCTCTTTCAGGGAAATCTTAGCAAAAGATCCTAGGGGCTGACACACAGTGGCTCCCAATAAATGGCTCATGAATGTAGGGATTATAGTTCCATCAGTGGTCCCTGTGGCCTATCCTATTCTCCTAGGTTTTTTGTTGTTGTTGTTTTTTGTTTTTTGACAGGGTCTCTTTCTGTTGCCAGGGCTGAAGTGCAGTAGTGGAGTAGTGCAATCATGGCTCACTGTAGCATTGACTCCCAGACTCAATTGATCCTCTTACCTCAACCTCCTGAGTATCTGGGACCACAGGTATGCACCAGGCCCTCCTTTTTTTTTTGTTAGAGATTGGTCTCACTATGTTGCCCAGCTGGTCCCAAACTCTTGGGCTCAAGCAGTCCTCCCGCCTCAGCCTCTCAAAGTGCTGAGATTACAGGTGTGAGCCACTGCACCTGCCCAAGCAGTTCTAATTAAAGTATGCATGCTCCTTTGTGTCATTGTATAGTTGTATGCACAAAAAGTGCGGAAGGAAACATTTAAGAAGTTATAGCTTTTATTACAGTTCGAGTCTTTAGAATATCACAGGAGAACAGAGGAGGAAAGATTAATAGTGAGAATCTCATGGTTAGAGTTCTACTTGATTCTGTTCTTAGGACTGGAGACGTGGAAATACGGAGGAATCTTTCAGAGCTCACTGTTCGCTAGTGGGAGGGCAGTGTTTGGTGGAGGCAGGGCAGTCAGGTAGCACCTGGGGGAAAGGATCTTGACTTCATGTTTAAAACCTGTTTGACCTCTTCATCCTTCCCACTCATGTTCCACCTTGCCAGTTTTCAACTGTTGTGTATGCAGGCAGCATCAGTTTCTGCCCCTCATTTCTCTAAGAATCTTCTAAAATTGGAGATTATCTTGGGTCTCTGAGACAGGACCTTCTCATCCACCCTGATATCCCTGCACAGTCTCAGAACTATGGTAATGCTGTGGTAATCTATAGCCACTTGGGTCTGGAGGGGAGAAGGAGAGACTAGGCCATGTACTGGAGCAGATCCACCTTCCAAGCCCCCAGCTAAGTGTGGGTATTACAGATGAGGTGAAGGTGATCTTTTCTCAGGGTCCGGGATGAGAAGCTAAAAACCTGAATTAGATTATAAGTACTTATTATGGAGATTAAAAGAAAAGGATACTCTTCTCTGTGGTGAAAGATTATTTCTGCCATCTGTTACAGATATAGATAGCCTCACCTTAATTTGGCCAAGGGTGTGGACAGGCACCCTGCTGTATGTACTGTGGTGAGCTATGGTGAGGAAGAAATGGGCCTCCACGCTGGCCTGTGATCCTTTTAATGTTCCCATGTCAGCCTCTTTTCTTATTCTTGGGCTGTCTATCTCCTCAGTTTTTTTTATTTTTAGTTTTTTTTTTTTTTTTTTTTTTTGAGACAGCGTCTCACTCTGTCGCCCAGGCTGGAGTGCAATGGCGTGATCTCAGCTCACTGCAACCTCCACCTCCTGGGTTCAAGCGAGTCTCCTGCCTCAGCCTCCCGAGTAGCTGGGACTACAGGCGCCTGCCATCACGCCCAGCTAATTTTTATACTTTTAATAGAGACGGGGTTTCACCATGTTGGCCAGGATGGTCTCGATCTCTTTACCTTGTGATCCGCCTGCCTTGGCCTCCCAAAGTGCTGGGATTACAGGCATGAGCCACTGCGCCCAGCCTTATTTTAGTTTTTTTAATTCTACCTCTGTCCCATTATTTTCATCAGACAGCTTAGCCTGGCTCTGCACAGAGATGGAGACCTGCCACTACTTAAGCTTTGGTTTTAGACAGATGTGAGTTCAAATTCTGGCCTAGACATTCATCAGCCATGTGACCCTGAATGATTAACACAACTTCCCGCCCACCCCCCACCCGTAAGATGGAACGAATGTTAGAACCTACTTCATATGAAACGGTTGTATCAAATGAAGAATGCCATTTAAAAATCTCACTTTGCAGGATGATGGTGCCTGATACAGTGAAAGCCTTCCAATAATTATAAGGTAACATTATTAATATTGTGGGTAGTTGCTTTTACCTAAGTCTTAACCCAGTCTTTCCTCTTTTGTTTTTTATTAGAGATTTCGCCTTTCCCCCAAGGCTGTTCCTTCCACTTGTACAGCTCATTGTCACTTTTTGTCTTTTCCATTAAACTGGGAGTATCTTGAGGAAAACTTTCACTTCAGTGAGCAGCATAGTGCCTGATGCATAGTAGGCAATCAGTAAGTTTTTGTTAAATCTATGGGTAAATGAATAAAAGATAATGATTATTGAAGAGCTATGTGATATGACTGAAAAGGACCTGGTCTTGAGCAGCTTCTTATAACTTTGGGGCCTTGGTTTCCATATCAGAAAAATGTAGGGATAATACAGAAGGGGTAATGATACTCTACTTGGACTATTATAATATTAATATATATAAAATATTTAACATATATAAAATATAAATTATATATACAAAATACATAATTAATATATATAAAATATACAAGGGATGGTTCCTTGCATAGTCATTGTAAAACAACTAAACGGAGAAATATAAGTGAGGTCATTTAAATAAAATTGCATTTTCCAGTAGGTGCATTTCACAACAGAATTGTATCACTTTAAATATATAATTTTAGTATGAAAGGTAAGGTTCATAATAGAATCAGATGACATTTTGATAGTCTTTCTACTAAAGAAAATATCTATGGAATAAGAGCATTTCTTAATTTAGCAAATTTAAGATTTTAAAGTGTCTTGTATTAAGGTCTAAAACGTAGTGTTCTTGATATTGATCGTGTGAATTTTTAATAAAGGAATATTTGTAGTTTTTACTTATTTCAATGGTTATTTTTAAAGGAAAAATTTTAGGCTGGGTGCAGCAGCTTATACCTGTAGTTCTCCAGGAGTTCAAGACCAGCCTGGGCAACATGACGAAACCTTGTCTCTACAAAAATATAAAAATTAGCCAAGAGTGGTGGTGCATGCCTGTAGTCCCAGCTACTCGGGAGGTTGAGGTGGGAGGACTGCTTGAGCCCAGGAGGCGGAGACTGCAGTGAACCAATATCACACCACTGCGCTCCAGCCTGGGCCACAAAACAAGATTCTGTCTCAAAAAAGAAGGAAAAATTCTAAAATGTTTAATTTTCCTACAAAACTAGAATTTTTATTCCTTGAGTATTGCTAAAGTTTGATATCAAATATAACTTGTTAAAAGAGATTAATAATAATACCAGGCAAAATGAACACACAAGTTATTACCCTGGTAGTTTGAGTCATTTCAAATTTACTGATATAAAAAATGAAATACTCTCTATCTAATTTGCAAAATAGGTACGTGAATTAATGCTTGTCATTTTGTATGCTTGAAAGTTGGGAGTGACTCAACCTATAACCAAATGTTAGAACTTAAACACTGGCAGGCCCTCTTCAGCATTATCAGACCTAAGAAAAGTTTAGACATTCCATTTCATTTGGGTAGGTGAGAGCAAAATGAAAGGAAGAAGGCTGTTTTTATCCCCAAATGAAGTAGAGTTTAATGTTATTCACTTTATATTTAAGCCTTTCATAGGAGTTACTTTTTCTATGAAAGCCAAAATTCCATCTTTCTCTTACTGCATTTAGAATTGCAGTTCTCGTTGTCCACTGGATTTCAGGCTGTACTCTATTTGGAAGATTGCCAGACCATCTCATATTTTCTGCCTCCATTTAAATTTAAATACTACTTAGTGCCCACTGGGTACATGCTTCTATAACGGGCATATCACAGCCTACAAATCATAGAGGAGACATGAACATTTCCAAACAGGCCTTTTATCTGCTCCAAGGGTAAGCAAACACAGCAAAAGGCTTTTGAGCCATGGGTAATCATGGTTTTCCTGAGAGTTACAGTTGCCTTTACTGTGGCTAGTGGCCTGTTTTATACTTCAAAATACTTATTTTGAAGAGTTCAGTCACCATCTTTACTAGATTATTTGGCAAAGAAAAAAATCATCTGAAAGCTGACTGGAATTTGCTAGCAATGAGTCATCTTCATAAATCAAGCCCACTACTTTTTGAAAAAGTCATGTGCATAGAGATTTCATTTAGCTTAGAGCACTGGATTTATCTTGCCTCACAATCTTTATTCAGTAAATATGTGCGGTATATTTAAGGTGTAGAGATAAGGAAGCAGATAGGATCCCATCTTCAATAGAGCTTATATTCTAATAAGTGATAAAATAAAAACTAAAAATGTACACAGAAATGCATTCATTTACCTGATATCTGTTCAGCACCTTCTGTATGTCAGGTGTTGTGCTAGGTACTAGAAATTGAGCAACAAAGAAGACTGAAGTGGCCCCTGTTCTCAAAGTAGGCAGCCTAGCAGGGAAGACAAACATACCAACAGAATAACAGCAGATTATATTTAAAGATCGTGAAAAAAGAGACTGAACCAGGATAGCTGAGAACAGAACTTGGGCATATCCAAAACTAGTTCAAGGGGATGGGCTCTCACTGGGAGATGGCTGACAAGTGCACCTGTTATTTTTATAATTCTAAAAATAACATGGCCTTAGATTATCAACTCTTTACAAAACAGGTCTATGAGAAGGCTCAAGATGTACATTAGATTACTGTGTAAAACACCACAAATGCTTTCAAGCTCACAAGTCCAGTCGTACTCAGGGAATTCACCATGCAGAGGTTTTGTTTATAATGATTTCTACAGCTGTTAATGCACCTTGCAAAGTAGTACTATTGCTAGTGGTTCCAGTGCCCCTTTGTTCCTTGCTGAAATAATAGTCCTGGGTTGGAAGGCAACAAAACTCGGTCAGTCACCCCAGTTCTCTTCATTCTTTCTTGGCATTTCAGTTTAGCATAATTATCTTCCTTTCTTGTGCTAAAGGAGAGGCCATGGAGAGCTTGGACCGCAGCAATTCTGTATAGCTTCCAGAAGTTTCCAAAGGAGGAAGAAAGAGAGGGAGCAGGTACATCTGTTCCCTGCACTCCATCTTTTCCTCTTGAGGAAGGGAGAGGCAGGGAGCTAGAAGCCTAACGGGCCTCTGGATTCTCAGCCAGAAATGGCTCTCCAGACTTCTACTCTACTGGCTGAGGGATGTGACTCATTCCTGTCTGGAGGAAGAGTTTAACCTGACTTCGGCTGGGAGTCACAACCAAACACGTAGGGCATGAATCACAATCTGTGAGGGTGGAAAATACCTACTGATGACTCTGATATGCTTCTCTCAATATTTGTTGCCCATGAAAAATCCTAATATTAGAGAATCACACTGGGGATTTCCTCCCCTGTGAATAGCCAAAGCACCCTAGTAATAGAGTGATATGGAAGATGCAAATTAAAGCTTGCTTTGTTTTCAGTTCATAGGGCAAAAAATAAAGGGTTGCAAATTCTGTTATCATTTGCTGTTAAACAGTCCTGTGACTTATTTTTCTGTGTAAGGATCTTTCATATGTGATTGAAACTAGCAGGTAATATATCTGTATTATTGTTATATCTAATACCTCTAATTCCTTTCAAATTGGGAATATTGTCTTTGTAAATGCCATTGAGATCAAGTATAAGAAATACTAACATTATCTTTTGCCTATGCTCTTGTCTGAACCCTCTATTCCTAGTACTGCTTATTTAGTCCAGTGATATTTTTGGTTAACATTGTAAAAGCATATTTTACATATAGTAAAATGTACTGTTAACTGTTTAAGTTATGACAGTTGTATAGCCACCACCCAAAACAAGAGATGGAGGACATTTCCAGCACCCTTGTACCCCTTTCATGTCAACCTCGCTCCACATGGTCCCTGCAAGCACTTAATTAAAGACTTCCTCCATAAATTGATTTTGCCCATTCTTGAGCTTCGTTCTAAAGAAATCATGTAAAATGTAGTTTTTTGTGCCTGGCTTCACTTAGCACAATCTTTCTGGGGATTCATCTGTGTTATAGATATCAGTAGTAATCTAGTGTATTGGAACTATAAGAATATCTAGAAAATGTATTTTGAATTAAATCTTGAAGTATTCGTTTCTGATAGGTAGCAGACTAACAATCCTTAACCTTCTAATTCTGTTTTTACTTTAAAGTCAATTAGCTTTTGGTCTTAGTTATTTTTGTAATCTTTAAGCAGCTCACATAATGCCTTGCCAATTATAGGAAATTAGCAAATGTGTTCTTAAGTTGGAAGAGAATGTGTGAGGAAAATTCACTCCTATCTCATTTTATAGAAATTCAGATTTAAATTGTCCTGCTGTAATTGTGAAACTGAACTGCACATTCATTCTGAGGATTATTGCACTGATGAGTTTACTGATGAGTGTGACACTGGTTCGGAGGGAACTGTTTGCAGACTCTCCCTATGTATAAGGAGTTCATGTGTAATAATTTATTTCTCCAGAAGGTCACCTTTTTTCCTACTGATTTTTTTTTACTGGTAAAAATATTGCAAACAGATATTGTTAGTCTCGTTTGGTAACTGAAAGAGCTCTGAGAACGGAAAAGTTAGAGTGACCTATCCAAATGAAGGAGCAGTTCAGTGTTGGTGCAGGATATTAGATTCCAAAATATTTGTTCAGGCCCCTTTTCCAATTTCCCAGGGAAGTTACTGACACTGATGTTGGTTTCTTTTAAGAATGACTCATGATTTCTCGAGCCTAGTTTCCACTCTTAGTCATCTTCCCTGCCTGAGTTAAAACAGGCTTTAGGCTCTCCCTGAATTCCAGCCTTGACAGAACCCCCCACCCCCACCCCTGGGCTTTTGATTCCCACTTCCTAGCTCTGCGACATTCCAGTCTCTGGAACCAATTCTGACTCCAGGCAGGCAAGATGAGACAATTCAGCATTTACTATCAGTCCAGCAGTAACCTTTCAGTTCTAATAATTTGGCTTGTCCTTTTCCTCCTCAGTTGTTCAGACTCCTTTCTCAGAAACATGCCTAGGACCTCAGTCTCTTTAGTTCTTTGGATTCTGTGTTGCTCTTGTCAGTGTTTACTATCAGTCCAGCAGTAACCTTTCAGTTCTAATAATTTGGCTTGTCCTTTTCCTCCTCAGTTGTTCAAACTCCTTTCTCAGAAACATGCCTAGGACCTCAGTCTCTTTAGTTCTTTGGATTCTGTGTTGCTCTTGGCAGTGTTTCCTAATCACCCTCTTGCCCTGGAAATAAAGTCCTCTCCAATGTGGTGCTACTTCTCCTCCTTCCTGTAGCAGACTCTGGTTGTGGCCTCTCTGTGCCTACAGATTTAGTGACAGGAGCTGTACTTTTCTGTTCCCTTCTTTAGCTATCGTACTGGTGGTATCTTAAATCTTAGCCCTAAATTGTGATGAAACTGTTGTATTTTCACAAGACTTCCTTAGTCATATTGTGCTGTCTGTTCTAAGTAGGGCTGTGAATAAGAGTGGGGTACAGTTTCCTGCAATAAGAGATGGGAGGCTTAACTTCAGCTTGGCACATAAGAAAGATCAAATGTTTACTGCAATGTGGGAAAACCACCTCCTGGGCATAATAGAAATCCAGGCCTGGCAGTAAACAATTCTATTCAAAAGCAGCTTCTCAGGGCTGAGGAATGACCTAGTTGAGTGGCATGACATCTGAGCAGAACTAGCAAGGAGGCTTGGTGGTATGCCACCTTTTAACTCCAGCACCTGTGGCTCTTGAGAATTCTCCTCATTCTTCAGTATGGAAAATGGATATTTTCTCAGTCTTGTGCAAAAACAGCTTCAAGAAAAGTCCCCTAGTCAAAAATTCCAGTATTTGGAAGTGTACCAGGAGTCCAAAAAGTTGAGAACTACTCCTGGCTTTTTCCTTCCCTCCCTCACACTGACGGCATTCCTGAACTAGCATGCCTGTCTGTCTCTACATTTCTGGGTGACTGCCTCATCCCAGGTGGCCTTCCTCCAGCTGTGAGCTGGGTTTGTTCCCAGGTATTTAATCCACCCTTGGGGCAAGTTCTTCCAGGCAGCCTCCAGTGCCCCTTCCGGGATCCTGGCTGCATCAGGCTGACTGTCCTTGGAAGTGAAAGAGGCTACATATGAAGGGGAGAAGGGTCCTCTCCGCCTCAGGAGAAGGAAATTAGTTACAGGTGCATGCATAGGCAAAATAGCCCCAATCCTGTTGTGATATGACAGAATTTAGAAGACATCTGGCTCAAATTTTAATTTTCAAAAAGTGATAAATTCTGTGAAGAGGTAACCTGTAGAGTTTATTGTCAAATTAATGGTAGAGCTACTGTATGTGCCACTGTCAGTTGTTAATTATTATTATTATTATTTTAAGTTCTAGGGTACATGTGCACAACGTGTAGGTTTGTTACATAGGTATACATGTACCATGTTGGTTTGCTGCACCTATCAACTCGTCATTTACATAAAGTATTTCTCCTGATGATATCCATCCTGCAGCCCCCCACCTTCTGATAGGCCCTGGTGTGTGCTGTTCCCCACCCTGTGTCCAAGTGTTCTCATTGTTCAATTCACAACTATAAATGAGAACATGAGTTTGGTTTTCTGTCCTTGTGATAGTTTGCTGAGAATGATGGTTTCCAGCTTCATCCATGTCCCTGCAAAGGACATGAACTCATCCTTTTTTATGGTTGCATAGTATTCCACGGTGTATATGTGCCACATTTTCTTAATCCAGTCTACCATTGATGGACATTTGGGTTGGTTCCAAGTCTTTGCTATTGTGAATAGTGCCGCAATAAACACACGTGTGCATGTGTCTTCATAGTAGAATGATTTATAATCCTTTGGGTATATACCCAGTAATGGGATGGCTGGGTCAAATGGTATTTCTAGTTCTAGATCCTTGAGGAATTGCCGCACTGTCTTCCACAATGGTTGAACTAATTTTCACTCCCACCAACAGTGTAAAAGTATTCCTATTTCTCCATATCCTCTCCAGCATCTGTTGTTCCCTGACTTTTTAATGATTGCCATTCTAACTGGTGTGGGTTGGTATCTCATTGTGGTTTTTATTTGCATTTCTCTGATGACGGGGGATGATGAGCATTTTTTCATGTTTCTGTTGGCTGCATAAATGTCTTCTTTTGAGAAGTGTCTGTTCATATCCTTTACCCACTTTTTGATGGTGTCATTTGTTTTTTTCTTGTAAATTTGAGTTCTTTGTAGATTCTGGATAGTAGCCCTTTGTCAGATGGGCAGATTGCAAAAATTTTCTCCCATTCTGTAGGTTGCCTGTTCACTCTGATGGTAGTTTCTTTTGCTGTGCAGAAGCTCTTTAGTTGAATTAGATCCCATTTGTCTATTTTGGCTTTTGTTGCCGTTGCTTCTGGTGTTTTAGCCATGAAGTCCTTGCTGATGCCTATGTCCTGAATGGTATTGCCTAGGTTTTCTTCTAGGGATTTTATGGTTTTAGGTCTAACTTAAGTCTTTAATCCATCTTGAATTAATTTTTGTATAAGGTGTAAGGAAGGGATCCAGTTTCAGTTTTCTACATATGGCTAGCCAGTTTTCCCAGCACCATTTATCAAATAGGGAATCCTTTCCCCATTTCTTGTTTTTGTCAAGTTTGTCAAAGATCAGTTGGTTGTAGATGTGTGGTGTTATTTCTGAGGCCTCTGTTCTGTTCCATTGGTCTATATATCTGTTTTGGTACCAGTACCATGCTGTTTTGGTTACTGTAGGCTTGTAGTATAGTTTGAAGTCAGGTAGCGTGATGCCTCCAGCTTTGTTCTTTTGGCTTAGGATTGTCTTGGCAATGTGGGCCTTTTTTTGGTTCCATATGAACTTTAAAGTAGTTTTTTCCAATTCTGTGAAAAAAGTCATTGGTAGCTTGATGGGGATGGCATTGAATCTATAAATTACCTTGGGCAGTATGGCCGTTTTCACAATATTGATTCTTCCTATCCATGAGCATGGAATGTTCTTCCATTTGTTTGTGTCCTCTTTTATTTCATTGAGCAGTGATTTGTAGTTCTCCTTGAAGAGGTCCCTCACATCTCTTGTAAGTTGGATTCCTAGCTATTTTATTCTCTTTGTAGCAGTTGTGAATGGGAGTTCACTCATGATTTGGCTCTCTGTCTGATATTGGTGTATAGGAATGCTTGTGATTTTTGCACATTGATTTTGTATCCTGAGACTTTGCTGAAGTTGCTGATCAGCTTAAGGAGATTTTGGGCTGAGATGATGGGGTTTTCTTTTTCTTTTTCTTTCTTTTTTTTTTTTTTTTGAGACAGAGTCTCACTCTGTCGCCCAGGCTGGAGTGCAGTGGCACGATCTCGGCTCACTGCAAGCTCCGCCTCCCGGGTTCAAGTGATTCTGCTGCCTCAGTCTCCCAAGTAGCTGGGATTACAGGCACCTGCCAGCATGACCGGCTAATTTTTCTATTTTTAGTAGAGATGGGGTTTCACCATATTGGCCAGGCTGTTCTCAAACTCCCAGCCTCAGGTGATCTGCATGCCTCAGCCTCCCAAAGTGCTGGGATTAGAGGTGGGAGCCACTGTGCTTGGCTGATGGTGGGGTTTTCTAAATATACAATCATGTCATCTACAAACAGGGACAGTCTGACTTTCTCATTTCCTAATTTAATACTCTTTATTCCTTTCTCTTGCCTGATTGCCAGAACTTCCAACACTGTGTTAAATAGGAGTGGTGAGAGAGGGCATCCTAGTCTTGTGCTGGTTTTCAAAGGGAATGCTTCCAGTTTTTGCCCATTCAGTATGATATTGGCTGTGGGTTTGTCATAAATAGCTCTTATTATTTTGAGATATGTTCCATCAATACCTAGTTTATTGAGAGTTTTTAGCATGAAGGGCTGTTGAATTTTGTTGAAGGCCTTTTCTGCATCTATTGAGATAATCATGTGGTTTTTGTCATTGGTTCTGTTTATGTGATGGATTACATTTATTGATTTGTGTATGTTAAACTAGCCTTGCATCCCAGGGATGAAGCTGATTTGATCATGTTGGATAAGCTTTTTGATGTGCTGCTGGATTTGGTTTGCCAGTATTTTATTGAGGATTTCTGTATCGATGTTCATCAGGGATATTGATCTAAAATTCTCTTTCTTTCTTGTATATCTGCCAGGCTTTGGTATCAGGATGATGCTGGCCTCATAAAATGAGTTAGGGAGGATTCCCTCTTTTTCTATTGATTGGAATAGTTTCAGAAGGAATGGTACCAGCTCCTCTTTATACTTCTGGTAGAATTTGGCTGTGAATCCATCTGGTCCTGGACTTCTTTTGGTTGGTAGCTATAAATTATTTTCTCAATTTCAGAGCCTGTTATTGGTCTATGCAGAGATTCAACTTCTTCCTGGTTTAGTCTTGGGAAGTTGTATGTGTCGAGGAATTTATCCATTTCTTCTAGATTTTCTAGTTTATTTGTGTGGGTGTGTTTGTAGTATTCTCTGATGGTAGTTTGTATTCCTGTTGGATTGGTGGTGATATCCACTTTATCATTTTTTATTGCGTCTATTTGATTCTTCTCCCTTTTCTTCTTGATTAGTCTTGCTAGCAGTCTATCAATTTTGTTGATCTTTTCAGAAAACCAGCTCCTGGATTCATTGATTTTTTTTTTTGAAGGGTTTTTTGTGTTTCTATTTCCTTTAGTTCTGCTCTGATCTTAGTTATTTCTTGTCTTCTGCTAGCTTTTGAATGTGTTTGCTCTTGCTTCTCTAGTTCTTTTAATTGTGATGTTAGGGTGTCGATTTTAGATCTTTCCTGCTTTCTCTTGTGGGCATTTAGCGCTATAAATTTCCCTCTGCACACTGCTTTAAATGTGTCCCAGAGATTCTGGTACGTTGTGTCTTTGTTCTTTATTTCTGCCTTCATTTTGTTATGTACCCAGTAATTCAGGAGCAGGTTGTTCAGTTTCCATGTAGTTGTGCGGTTTTGAGTGAGTTTCTTAATCCTGAGTTCTAATTTGATTGCACTATGGTCTGAGAGACAGTTTGTTGTGATTTCTGTTCTTCTACATTTGCTGAGGAGTGCTTTACTTCCAATTATGTGGTCAATTTTAGAATAAGTGCTATATGGTGCTGAGAAGAATGTATATTCTGTTGATTTGGGATGGAGAATTCTGCAGCTGTCTATTAGGTCTGCTTAGTGCAGAGCTGACTTCAAGTCCTGGATATCCTTGTTAACCTTCGTTCTCGTTGATCTGTCTAATATTGACAGTGGGGTGTTAAAGTCTTCTATTATTATTGTGTGGGAGTCTAAGTCTCTTTGTAGGTCTCCAAGGACTTGCTTTATGAATCTGGGTGCTCCTGTATTGGGTGCGTATATATTTAAGAGAGTTAGTTCTTCTTGTTGAATTGATCCCTTTACCATTATGTAATGGCTTTCTTTGTCTCTTTTGATCTTTGTTCGTTTAATGTCTGTTTTATCAGAGACTAGGATTGCAACCCCGGATTTTTTTTTTTTTTTTTTTTTTTTTTTTGCTTTCCATTTGCTTGGTAGATCTTCCTCCATCCTTTATTTTGAGCCTGTGTGTGTCTCTGCACTTGAGATGGGTCTCCTGAATTCAGCACACTGATGGGTCTTGGCTCTTTATCCAATTTGCCAGTCTGTGTCTTTTAACTGGGGCATTTAACCCATTTACATTTAAGGTTAATATTGTTATGTGTAAATTTGATCCCGTCATTATGATCTTCGCTGGTTATTTTGACCATTAATTGAGGCACTTTCTTCATAGCATTGATGGTCTTTACAATTTGGCATGTTTTTGCAGTGGCTGGTACTGGTTGTTCCTTTCTATGTTTAGTGCTTCCTTCAGGAGCCCTTGTAAGGCAGGCCTGGTGGTGACAAAATGTCTCAGCATTCGCTTGTCTGTAAAGGATTTTATTTCTCCTTCACTTATGAAGCTTAGTTTGGCTGGATATGAGATTCTGGGTTGAAAATTCTTTTCTTTAAAAATGTTGAATATTGGCCCCCACTCTTTTCTGGCTGTAGGTTTTCTGCTGAGAGATGCGCTGTTTGTCTGATGGGCTTCCCTTTGTGGGTAACCCGACCTTTCTCTCTGGCTGCCCTTCACATTTTTTCCTTCATTTCAACCTTGGTGAATCTGACAATTATGTGTCTTGAGGTTGCTCTTCTTGAGGAGTATCTTTGTGGTGTTCTCTGTATTTCCTGAATTTGAATGTTGGCCTGCCTTGCTAGGTTGGAGAAGTTCTCCTGGATAATATCCTGCAGAGTGTTTTCCAATTTAGTTTCATTCTCCCTGTCACTTTCAGGTACACCAATCAAACATAGATTTGGTCTTTTCACATAGTCCCATATTTCTTGGAGGCTTTGTTCGTTTCTTTTTCTTCTTTTTTCTCTAATCTTGTCTTCTTGCTTTATTTCATTCATTTGATCTTCAATCACTGATATCATTTCTTCCACTTGATCAAATCAGCTATTGAAGCTTCTGCATGCGTCACAAAGTTCTCATACCATGGTTTTCGGCTCCATCAGGTCATTTAAGGTCTTCTTTACACTGGTTATTCTAGTTAGCCATTCATCTAACCTTTTTTCAAGGTTTTTAGTTTCCTTGGATGGATTAGAACATAAACTTTTAGCTCAGAGAAGTTTGTTATTACCGACCTTCTGAAGCCTACTTCTGTCAACTCGTCAAAGTCATTCTCCGTCCAGCTTTGTTCCTTTGCTGGTGAGGAACTGCGATCTTTTGGAGGAGAACAGGCGCTCTGGTTTTTAGAATTTTCAGCTTTTCTGCTCTGGTTTCTTCCCATCTTTGTGGTTTTATCTACCTTTGGTCTTTGATGTTGGTGACCTACAGATGGGATTTTGGTGTGGATGTCCTTTTTGTTGATGTTGATGCTATTCCTTTCTATTTGTTAGTTTTCCTTCTAACAGGTCCCTCAGCTGCAGGTCTGTTGGAGTTTGCTGGAGGTCCACTCCAGACCCTGTTTGCCTGGGTATCACCAGTTGAGGCTGCAGAACTGCAAATATTGCAGAACAGCATATGTTGCTGCCTGATCCTTTCTGTGGAAGCTTCGTGCCAGAGGGACACCTGCCTGTATGAGGTTTCTGTCTGCCCCTACTGGAAAGCATCTCCCAGTTAGGCTACATGGGGGTCAGTGACCCACTTGTGGAGGCGGTCTGTCCATTCTCAGAGCTCAGACACCATGCTGGGAGAACCACTACTCTCTTCGGAGTTGTCAGACAGGGATGTTTAAGTCTGCAGAAGTTTCTGCTGCCTTTTGTTCAGCTATGCCGTGCCCACGAAGGTGGAGTCTATAGAGGCAGTAGGCTTTGCTGTGCTGTGCTGTGGTGGGCCCTGCCCAATTTGAGCTTCCCGGTCACTTTGTTTACCTACTCAAGCCTCAGCAATGGCAGACACCCCTTCCCCTACCAGGCTGCAGCCTCACAGGTCGATCTCAGACTGCCGCACTAGCAGTGAGCAAGGCTCTGTGGCCGTGGGACCCGCCAAGCCAGGCATGGGAGAGAATCGCCTGGTCTGCCAGTTGCTAAGACCATGGGAAAAGCACAGTAGTTAGCTGGAGTGTCCAGTTTTTCCAGGTACAGACTGTTGTGGCTTCCCTTGACTAGGAAAGGGAAATCCCCCGACCCCTTGTGCTTCCTGGGTGAGGCGACGCCCTGCCCTGCTTTGGCTCACCCACTGTGGGCTGCACCCACTGTCCAACCAGTCCCAATGAGATGAACCAGGTACCTCAGTTGGAAATGCAGAAATCACCCGTCTTCTGCGTCAATCACACTGGGAGCTGCATACCAGAGCTGTTCCTATTCGGCCGTCTTGGAACAGTACCTGTCAGTTGTTAACTTTTATTTACTCTCACATATAAACTTCAAAGTGGATTGAGAAAAGTTCCCCTCTGAGTGTTTTTTTCTTTTTTCTTTTGTAAATAAGATAGAAAAGCTTACAATTTTTCACATACCTTTGGGTAAAAAAGGTGATCATGACTACTGACTTTTAATCTGCAACTAGAATAGAAAAGTATACAATAATTAATATTTTGCAAACATGTATAGAAAATCTATCTAATTTCTGCTGTAACCCTGTGCACTTGTTACTTTATTTTCTATAAGTAATGAGAAATTATTTGGATAATAAGATAGTAATTGTGGCCATGCACAGTGGCTCACACCTGTAATCCAAGCACTTTGGGATACTGAAGTGGGAGGATTGCCTGAGCCTAGCCAAGTTCAAGACCAGCCTAGGCAATGTAGCGAGACCCCATCTCTACTAAAAATATAAATAAATTAGCCAGGTGTGGTGGCATGCACCTGTAGTCTCAGCCACTCAGGCAGCTGAGGCAGCAGGATCGTTTGAGCCTGGGAGGTTGAGGCTGCAGTGAGCCATGATTGTGCCACTGCACTCCAGCCTGGGCTCCAGAGTGAGACCCTCTCTTAAAAAAGTAATTGTAATAAGTTGTTTAATAGCTTTTTGAAGTCCAAATGAACTTACTTAGGAGCTACCTTGGCCATGCATTCTAAACTTCTAAAATTACCACTTTCTTAGTATTGTCCACCCATGATAACCTGGAGTAAAGCATTTAATTTTTCTATATGTCTTTCCAGGTATATAAAGCAGTGATTGAATTTACCTGTTTGTCTTCTGAGAGATGTTTTGTGAATAATTTTTTTTTTTAATTTTTTGAGATGGAGTTTTGTTCTTGTCGCCTAGGCTGGAGTGCAGTGGCACAATCTCGGCTCACTGCAACCTCCGCCTCCTGGGTTCAAGTGATTCTCCTGCCTCAGCCTCCCAAGTAGCTGGGATTACAGTCACCTGCCACCATGCCTGGCTAATTTTTGTGTTTTTTGTAGAGATGGGGTTTTGCCATGTTGGCCCGGCTGGTTTTGAACTCCTGACCTCAGGTGATCTGCCCGCCTCAGCCTCCCAAAGTGCTGGGATTACAGGCATGAGCCACTGTGCCCAGCCTGAATAAATTTTTAGTGTAATTAATTACTGCAAATTAACAGAGATTCAGGCATAGTATAGATTGCCTTCTCATTTATAGCAACTTGCCTGATACTATGCAGTTTGAGAAAGTAAATTGAAACTCATTTTCTCATGGTAACAGTGTACAAAGGGAAGGGCTGTTTACCGTGTTTTATAGAAATTACAAATAAATATAAATGCTATACAGAGTTTTTCCCAATAACTTGAATTGTTGAACAAGAAAATATAATCTAAAATCATATTTGACTTCTGATGACAGAATGTGAAAGTTTCAGTTCATGTTCTTGTGATTGTCGCCTTATTTTTGTTGTAACCAAAAGAAGATGAATAAGTGAAAGTTTTCACAGTTTGGGAATCAGGCTTTTTATAGGAGAGTATCTGTTAGGTATCTTTGAGGAGACTTGTAGAAGCCTCAGGCATAGTGGATAACCTTTTTGAGAAACCGAACAGGTAGATGCTGGTTGTCCCATTACCGTTTTTCTTACTGCCCAAGCAGCAGTTACTACATAGGGCTTCTCTATTTGGCGGGGGGTCTATGGATCTGCATGGGTGGGCCTGGAGGAGGGGTATTGTTGAATCCCCTCAACTGTATGGAAAATGTGTTTATTTATGTACTCGCAGGTCTCTGGTGAGAGGAATCTATAGTTTTCATTAGATTCTTAAGGGGATCCTTGATCCAAAAGGGGACTGGATTGTCAGTTCTGTAAAACTGGGATAATTATGGTACAGAACTCATGAGTCAAGATTTGTTAACTGCATGGTGCCGTAGAAATCCTAGCTGACACTGCTGCCTTTTGAAACTGAAAGTCTCAGTTTTCCTGTGCTGTCATCATCAGTTCCCATACTGAGGTTTCGTAAGGTTTGCCTGCTTTAAAATGGGTGCACTACAGTGGCTTCCCTTGGGTACTGGTGGCAAGACAAAAGAAGGAATAGAGAATGTGTGCGTGTTTAAACATTTCTTGACTTTTGACTTCCTATTAGGAATCTTTGGTCATAGCAGGGATGGAGAGCCTGAACAATTAATGCAGTGACAAAAAGGTTCAGCGGTATCCCTAGCTTCAAGAGCTAGTATTGCTCTCAGGCACCATGGAAGGGACCCCTTAACTTCAGCTCTCTCCTTGCAGTAGAGTGGCAGTGGTAGTTTCTCAGCTAAGAACTGCCCTCTCTGGCCCCCAGGAAGAAAAAGTTCTGATAGCTTCTCTTGCCTAGAAATCTCAGCAAATGGCTCTGATGAAATTATGTATGTGCCAGTTCCTGAAACCACCTTTGTGGACTGAAGTTCCCTAGTATGCTGATCAGCACTGGCTGGTAATGGAGTTCTGTAAGCCACATAAATGAAAATGGGAAATGGGTACATTTCTTTTAAATTTTTGTATTATTTTCTTCTAAAGTAGTAAATGTGGGAAATCATCTGACATTTCTATGTACTAAAATATAATTTTTAGTATTAATAATTGTTAATATAAATATTGGAGGCATAAGACATTTTCTATTTTTCTGTCTTAAAAAACAAAAAACTGATTTTTTTTTTGTGTGTGTGGGGAGACCCTCAATAGACTCTCTCCTTTCCTTGGGTTAGTAGTGTCCATGGCTCTTTATAGAAAATGTATTTGCTTGCCTGAATCTGCTTTTTCACTGTTTTACAGGCATTTTTTTTTCCATCTATGTCCGGTACAAAGCAGTAGAAAAGGGTTATTTTCTGATATTAGAATGCCTGAATTAAAATCATTACTTCACTACTTACTGGTTGTACAACCTTAACTGTTAAAGCTTTCTGAGCCTTTGTTTTTCTCATTGTAAAGTTGAACTGCAATAATGCACTTAAAGGGCTTGGTACAGTGTGTGGTGCTAGTAGCTGTTTATAGCAGTTAATGGAAATCTTATGATTTCAAGTAAAATTATTGTAATGTGTAAAATAACTTAATTACAGGCATTCATGAATGGTCCCATGGCTGATTACTATGTCTATAGAATGAATCTGTTAATTGTAATTTTGCATAGATTCTCTTGGGTAGGATTCCACATGTTAGATTGACATTTTAGTCAAAAAAAAAAAAAAAAACCCAAGAACATTATTAAGTTGATGGAGATAGCATATGGTACATTAATATTACTAATAAGCATTACTTATGTTACCGAATTAGATTCTGAAAATATCAGGAGAGAAATTAGCTTAAAGCACTGAATTGCCAAGTCTGCCTGAGTGTAAGTACATAGATGTCTTTAATTGATTTTATTCCTCTGGTGACTTTATTCAGTTTATACCGGGGCTCACTTTTCATACTATTATAATAGGAATGAATAAAAATGAATATATTCATTTACCTTCTATGATAAATAGTTCTGATTAGAATCATTCATAAGCCACAGTTTGGAGCCAATGAGTAAAGACTGAAACTTGTTGAAAGTTTATCTTGTGGTTTTTGGTTTTCTTGTACTTCCCAGTGTAATCCTTTTTGAGTTCTTCAGGATTTTTTTAACCTGGGTCAATAGAGTGCTGGAAGTATTTCTACATTTGAGCATTCAAATTAGAGTAAACATTGCTAACTGCAAGGAAAGAGCAATGGAGCTGAAGTTGCTGGGCTTTGAAAGAGAAAGTTTACCAGCAGCCTGTGATAATATAGGGACACCAGCTGCGGAAGTAGATGTAGAGAGAATTCTGTCAGATTTAGGGAATTCATTCCTGTAACTAACCTAATGGCATAGATTGTTAAACACTTAATGTGGTCCGAATGTAGACTTGTTTCCCTGAAAATGTTTACAAGTGACAAGGAGTGATCAGTGTCTGATCATTTGGATGTGTCCCTGCTTCCAATGGGGGTAGACCAGATGACTTCACATGGGCTAGTTCCACCCTACTTTTTTTTTTTTTTTTTTTTGAGACAGGGTCTCACTGTGTTACCCAGGTTGGAGCGCAGTGGCGCTGTCTCGGCTCATTGCAACCTCCGCCTCCTGGGTTCAAGCGATTACCATGCCTCAGCCTCCCAAGTAGCTGGGATTACAGTTGTGTGCCACCACGCGCGGCTCATTGTTTTTATTTTTTTTTGAGAGAGAGTTTCGCTCTGTCGCCCAGGCTGGAGTGCAGTGGCATGATCTCGGCTCACTGCACCCTCCGCCTCCTGGGCGATTCTCCTGCCTCACCCTCCCGAGTAGCTGGGATTACAGACGTTCGCCACCACGACTGGCTAATTTTTGTGTTTTTAGTAGAGATGGGGTTTCACCATGTTGGCCAGGCTGGTCTCGAACTCCTGACTTCAAGTGATCTGCCCACCTCAGCCTCCCAAAAGTGTTGGAATTACGGGCGTGAGCCACCATGCCTGGCAGTTCCATCCTACTTTCTAATGAAATTCATCACTTCAGAATTTATTGTCTACTCTGTGCCTGTTAAAAACTAAGAAGGTGCATAAAGACAGCAACATATATTAAGTGCCAGGCATAATTATAAATATGTGTATTGACACATTTAATAGTCATAGTAATGCTATGAGGTAGGTGCTGTTATATTATCCATTTTTGGTTGCTAAGATTAAGGATCAGAAAAGTAATTTGCCTAATGTTATGTAGCAATCAGATGGTTATGGCAGGATTGGAACTTAGGCTGAATCACTGAGGTGGTTCCTGGTCAGTCTACTATCTTAGTCGGCTAGGTCTGCCATAACAATGTACCACAGTCTCTACAGCTTAAACAGAAATTTTCTCATGGTTCTGGAGGCTGGGAGTCTGGGATTAGAGTGCTGCCACTGTGGTCAGTTTATGGTGAGGGCACTCTTCCTGGCTTGCAGATGACCACTGTGTCTCTCTGTTTCCACATGATGGAGAGAGAGACTGTGTGCATGACTGTGTGAACTCCCCTGTCTCTTATGAGGGAACTAATCCCCTTGTGAGGGCCCCACCCTCTTGACCTCATCTAATCCCAATGACCTTCCAAAGGCCCCATCTCTCCATACCATTGTACTGGGGGTTAGAGCTTCAACATATACATTTGGGAGGACACAGTTCAGTTCATAGCGTCTAGTTATAGATATAAGCATGAACAGATACAATATGGATAGTATAAATATTTGATTTGCTAATGTATTGGGAAATTATGAATTTTATAATCTATATTGTCTCATTTCTATGAGTTTTGTTTCATTCACTTGAAAATCCTGCTAATATCACCACAGATAAAAGACTGACTTGGATATAACAATGAGTTAATGGAAGGAAAAGGTTTCATAAATAGTACTATAAAGTTAATTTCTTTTCCTGACATGCATGTGTAACAGTAATAGCTTCATTTTGTGTAGCTGTAACACTTTACAGTTAACAAAGCACTTGTGTCTCACTTGATTCTTACAAGAGTCATATAAAAACACCCATTTTATGGATAAGGAAACTGACATACAGAGTTAGCCTGTACTTCCATTGCCCTGCCCCACTACTCAGTTAAGCTTTCTGCCAAGTAGCACAGCTGAATTTTCTTCTGTGTGCATAAGGACAACAGATGAGGTAGTAAAGAAAATATATTTTATAAAAAGTAGACTTTTTTTTTTTTTTTTGGTGGGGACAGAGTTGCTCTCTGTCGCCCAGGCTGGAGTGGAGTGGCATGATCTCGGTTCATTGCAACCTCCGCTTCCCAGGTTCAAACAGTTCTCCTGCCTCAGCCTCCTGAGTAGCTAGGATTACAGGTGCACACCACCAAGCCCAGTTAATTTTTGTATTTGTAGTAGAGATGGGGTTTCACCATGTTGGTCAGGCTAGTCTCATGACCCGCCCGCCTCAGCTTCCCAAAGTGCTGGGATTACAGGTGTGAGCCTCCACGCCTGGCACAAAAAGTAGACTTTTTAGAAAAAACAAAAACAGGAATTTGGAGTCAACTGGCCTGAAGGAATATGGAGGCAGAATCATTTTAACAAAGGGTTGTGCTACTAAATAGTAGATGTGGGTCCTCACTTAGTGAGTCTTAGAATTCTCCAATTCAGAGATACCTGGTCTGGGCCCATTTGGCCAGCCTTAGCCAAAAGTAAGACTGCCATTTATTGTACTTTATCTTTTGATGAATCTGCTGTGGAAATGGAAGCTGCTTCCTGAGTCAGGATGGTGTAGTCTGGTGGTGTAGCATGTTACTCAGACTCTCTGGTCCTCAGGTTGTCTTAAAATCATCATAATATGTGTTGGTGGCACCACATAGGACTTTTTCTGAGGATGAAATAACACAAATGTTAAGTTGCTTTGAAAGATCTCATTATCCCAACTGCTGTAATATCCTGGGCCTAGAATGCCATATAAATACAGCAACTTTGAACTGAAACTGCAGCTTCCATATTAAAGAAACAGAATCACAAAATGCATGACTAAAAAAACTATTATCTAGGAAATAGTATGTTACACAGGAAATTTACCTAATTGTATCATGTTCATGAAATGTTTGCAAATATTTTTAAGGTTGTGATTAGCATTTCATCTTGAGTAATTATTCTGAGATATTTATTCTTTAGATTTCTGCCTTTTAAAATTTGGTATATTAAATATTCTGAAAGTTTATAAAGGTTTATAAATTCAAAAAATCCTTTTGGTGTAATAGAATTCTTCTGATTCTAGAAGGTGCTGTCATGCATTTGAAAATTAGTGTTTTACTGATAAATAATTCATTGGTAGGGCAAGATGTTCCCATTTTAAGGCATTTGAGGGATCTCTTATGTTCAGGATAGGAGATGGAGGATACAGGTTTATTAAGTGAAGAGAGAGCCATCAGATAGTAGAGCTGATTTTCAAAAATCTTTAATATTTCATGTAAATTTAGAGAAAAGCTTCTTCTGGATGAAAATGTTAGACACTGAATCCCCAAAAATAATTCAACCATTTATGAGCCTGTGACCTCTAGTTACTTACAGTGCGCTAGCCCTGTGTATGCCAATACCTTGTGTCCTTTTCCTTTTAAAACAACTGCCAGAACTTGTCTTTGAAATTGTCTTTTCTTTATTCATTAACAGTTTAATGAACACAGTATCCAAAAGACTAATGTGCTTAATGAGAATGCTTCTTACTGAGCAGATCATTAATCTTCAATTTCAGGTTCATATGGAGCCTAAAGATCACCTGTTTCCTGTAAACTGTTCACACAAAAGGCTAACCTTGGGAAGCTCAGTGTTGCCTTTTTAATAAGTATGCCAGCTAACTAAAGAAATAAAACCAAGAACTGTGTTACTAGAGATAATAAATGGTCATAGGTTGTCTTAACTAGTTGGAGCAAAACATTGACTGTATAAGTACTAAAAAAGTAACAGCGGCGTTTACCTGAAGATGTTTCACATGAAATGGGAATGAAGAGGTGACATTTCAGACAGGTTTTTGAGGCTAATACTAATGTCTGCATTGCTGAAACAAACTTGGATCAGAAGTTTTATTCCATGCTCTCCAAATAGTAATTATTTCCCAATTTCATCTAAAGAAAATGTTTAAGATAAAGACAGAAGAAAATATGTCAGAATTATTCTTAACTTTATTATTTATTTATCGAGATGGGGTCTAGCTCTGTCACCCAGGCTGGAGTACAGTGGCACGATTACAGCTCACTGCAGCCTCGAACTCCTGGGCTCAAGCATTCCTCTTGCCTCAGCCTCTTGAGTAGCTAGGAGTATAGGTATATGCCACCATGCCCAGCTAATTAAATTTTGTTGTTGTTGTTGTTGTTGAGGGGTCGTCTTGCTGTGTTGCCTAGGCTGGTATCAAATTTCTGACATCAAGTGATCCTCCCACTTCTGCCTCTGAAAGTACTGGGATTGCAGGCATGAGCCACTGTGCCCAGCCTTAACTTTTAAAAATGGAGAAGATACAGTACAGCCTTTATGGACATGCTCTGGTTACTTAAAAAAAAAAAAAAAAAAAAAAAAAGAGACAGTGTCTCACTATGTTGTCCAGACTGGTGTCAAACTCCTGGGATCAAGCAATCCTTGGCCTCCTGAGTAGCCAGAACTACAGGCATGTGTCACCACACCTGGCCCTGGTACTTTCTGAGTTCATATAATAACAAAATAGGCTGGGCATGATGGCTCATGCCTATTATCTCAGAACTTTGGGAGGTTGAGGTGGGAGGATCTCTTGAGCCCAGAAGGTCCAGGCCACAGTGAGCCCTGACGGTGCTTCAACCTGGGCAACAGAGTGAGACCCTGTCTCAAAAAAAAAGGAAAAAAAACCCACAAAAAAACCCAAAATAGTGAAAGTGGAGGTGAGATATGAGGAAACCAAGATGAGCTCTTTGAAAGAACAGAGCTGGGACCCTAGAGACTTGGATTCTAGTTTTAACCCGATTACTAACTAGTGTCCTTGGATATACACTTAACCCGTCTGGGTCTTAGTTTCCTTAGAAGCAAACAGTGGGACTAGCAGATCTTCAAAGTCTCTTCCAAATTCTTGATTCTCTGTTACTGCATGGCAAACTATACTAGAGCTTAGCGAATTAAGGCAACAGCCATTTTATTATATTTCATAGTTTTTGCACAGAGATTCAGCCAGGGCTCAGCTGAGTGGTGTTTAGCTGGCAAACAGTCTGATTCAAGATGGCATCAGGCATGTTTCTCTGACCTTGGTGAGGATTTGGAAGGCTGGGTTCAGATGGGGCTGTACATTGGAGTGCCTACTTGTGATCCCTCCATCATGGCAGCCCCTGTAGTGGGACTTACTACAGGGCCCAGAGACTAATGTTCCAGTGAAGAAGACAGAAGATGCATGGTCTTCAAAGACTTAGCCTTCCAAGTCACAGGTACCTTTCTCATCATGCACCCTTGGAGGAGGCATTCAAAAGGATTCAGGGGGAGGGGCCGTAGCCTCCATCATCTAATGAGAGGAGTTTTAAAGGCTATGTTTTAAAGTTGATATAGTCCCATTCACTGTGTGTGGTAGAGTTTGTTCAATTGTGGTAAACTTACTGTTTTAAACTTAGCCTTCTCGAACCCTTGACAAGTTGAAAAGACAGCCTTCTGCCCTCTGAGAGAATATTGATGATCAAAAATAACACCCTATACTCTATTCCTTCTTACCTCTGAAAGTACTTCATTCTCCGATATAGTATTTGCAAACAGACATTTTACTTGTTCAACTAACACTTCGTGGCCCCTCAATCACTTCTTAGGCTTTATTATTGTTATTTAATATAAAGAATACTGTGATCTTGAAAAGCAGAGTTTGAGAACATCTTCCATGAGTTTTAACATAGAATGAAGGGCACAGGATGTTTTTCAGCCATTTCATTTCCAATAAATAGTTATTTGACATAAAGAAGCTTGTGATAGTGCCAGTTTCACCTGGCAGAACACACCATCACACACACAAAAAAATTTAGCAGTTGGAAAATAGCAATTTATGATTAAACAACCAAACTGCCTGATTTGATGCTTTTGTGTTTCCATAAAGTGAGATACTTTGAAGCTTCTCTCCTGGAGACTTGTATTTATCCTCAGTATAACAGGTGGTGGCGTAAAGGGTTGAAAGAAATTATTTAAGCAAATATTACAGGAAAGTGGCCAGAAAACTCCAAATACAAACATATCTGCATCTCCAAAGAAGCATAATCATTTTTTTAAAAGTCTAGGTGGTTTTTTTTGTTGTTGTTGTTAACTACTGTTTTTATCAGCTGTTTGTAAGAGATGGTGTATCTCCGTTGTTTCTTAGGGTACATGCTAAAATTTGGCTGACAATCAGTGTTCTCATTAAATACTCATTTCACCCCTGTGAAGGAGTTTTGTTACCCGGGGTCTGTAAAGCATTGTATTGTTGGAGCAGAGCACCCTTCTACTGAGCCAAAACAGTTCTCACATTTTTCTAAGGCTCAAAGTTAACAACATGAAGGTATTAGGGAGAACAGCATTTATTTTAATTTTTGTATTTCATTTCTTTACATTTTGTATATAATGGTTTTGGTCATCAACATATGTTAAGTCAAAATGTAAATATTGGCTCCAAGGGACAAATTATGGTAAGGATATAATCTTATATTAATCTCTTTAAGTCAGCTTTAAAGATTTGTGGAAACCTTCACACAACAGGGAATTGTCATGGTTCCTGACTTACCTGGATGTGGATATCTTTCTTTTGAGACTTCCTTGGGGACAAAAATCATCACTGAATTTTTCTTGCTTACTCTCTGTAGATACTGGTATAACATTGTTTTATTAAAAGCTTACCATGTCTACTTTTTAAACTGTCCCCCCTTGTTCTCCTGAGAAATTTGTTAATAGTGAGACATATATCACGATCATTGCAGGGAGCAGGGAACATTCTGTAATTCAGGCTATTTAATATCATGTTTGTTTAATTGCATAAGTATTACATTGTCACTGGAAGAAAATGAGAATATACAGAGAAAATGACAGCACCTAATAATGTCTGAAGTCTGTGGGAGTCCAGAGCTTGTTTTTCTCATCTCTCTCCAAGCCCCCGCCACTGATCCAGTTGCAGAGAAGAGAAAATAGAATTCAGAATTCTTAAATGTATAAAGTTATTCATTGTTTTAAATAGTTTACAAAAGGCATGTTGATGCCATTAATAACAATGAAATGTGAATTCAGGGTCTATGGAAGAAGTACAGGATTTGAAATTTTTAAATATATCTAAATCTGCAAATGACTGTAAATTAGAAGATACATGCAAACATTAAGAACCTGGGTTCAAATGAACAACCTCTTACAACAAGGATTTAAGGCCTCAAAACATGAAAATGTGTAATTGAGTTGTTCCACCGATGTTACATGAATGTGCAGGTTACTTTGAGTCAGTTATTATTTTGGTTGTAGATGATCGCCAGTATCATAGTTCACTATCTGTAAAATGAGGAGTTTAGGCTTAGATTACATCCAAAGTTCTTCCCAGCTTGCTGATGTCATGATTGTGTATTAATAACCCCTATAATGAGGCTAGAAGTGTTTGGTTTACGCTTTAGGTTTGCAAAAGCTCCTCAGAACTCTCCATGTAATAATTCACCATTCATCAGGAAAGTTCGCCACTGAGTGTGGTGGCTCATGCCTGTAATCGCAGCACTTTGGGAGGCCAAGGTGGGCGGATCATGAGGTCAAGAGATCGAGACCATCCTGGCCAACATGGTGAAACCCCGTCTGTATTAAAAATGCAAAAATTAGCTGGGCGTGGTGGTGTGCGTCTGTAGTCCCAACTACTTGGGAGGCTGAGGCAGAAGAATCACTTGAACCCGGGAGGCGGAGGTTGCAGTGAGCCGAGATTGTGCCACTGCACTCCAACCTAGCAACAGAGCAAGACTCCGTCTCAAAAAAAAAGTTCGCCATTCTTACGAATGAGGAAGTTTGTGGATGCTGGATGGTACAGAGAGAAGGCAGTAGAGAAAGATTATGAATTGAGTTGCAGGGCCAGGGGAAGCTTACTCCAGGATTCTGAAGCCCAGCTTTGTGACCCAGTTGTCCATACCTCCC
This sequence comes from Pan troglodytes, assembly GCF_028858775.2. Classification (NCBI taxonomy): domain Eukaryota; kingdom Metazoa; phylum Chordata; class Mammalia; order Primates; family Hominidae; genus Pan; species Pan troglodytes. Next base: position 50,601,038 of record NC_072408.2, on the reverse strand, counting down.
GAAGGTGGGCCAAGGAATAGGGGGAGAGGAGGATGGGGATGTTGTGGATCATCATTGCCTGGAGAGGCAGTATCTGCCAGATCCATGACTTTGGCCCAGTGAAGGTAATTTTTCAGAACAGAAACAAAGTCCTGTTTTCTGTCTCCCAGAAGACAGGACTGCAGAGCACTGGATGGTTTGTTGAAGGCGTCATAGATACTAACAATCACTTGTACTTACAGGACCAACTCTTTGTCACATTTTAAGTTTGTTTGGAAAATCAGTTAAGTGCAGTTTAGTTTGGTAATTTGGTTGGATTTTTTTAAATTTGGCTAATCAAATGTTTATCACACTTTGGAGTGAACATAAAATAGTGACAGTAAACTTTTTCATTTGATGGGTACTTATGATTAAATGGATTCTGAAAATTTCCCAGAATTACAAATATGTAAGATTATACCTACTTTGTTAACAATGAAGTAGAAATATGAATTATGGCTAAGTTCCATAAACAGACTCAACATACTTGAATGAATAAAAGAGCAGTTTCCTGGTTCTGTTGTTTAATTGTATACTTTTATTTGACTCTCAAAACATGAAAAAAATCACATTTTTAAATAACCCTCATCAAGCTTTGATTCAAAATTTTAACTCATATATTTTATGATTGAGAATAAGCTAGTTTCAACTTACTTTCCATATATATCTCTTACATTATAAATGCTAAAAGAATTAAGTTACCATAATTTTTGCATGTCTAGATTATCAAACTGAACACAACTTTATTTCTGTTTACTAGAATGTTCTTAATTTTGTAGCATCTTGTTATCTGTCATTCATTTATAATCTCCCCTTTTATTATTCTGACATTTGTCAAGTGTTTTACATGTTTGAGGCCCTTAATCTTGGTCACCTTTAAATACTTAGAGATTAGTCATCATTAGCGCATGCTCCCTCTGCCTTGGAATTTTTTTCTTCAATAAAAGCAGGAATGTCGTCTTGGCCAACATGGTGAAACCCCGTCTCTACTAAAAATACAACAAAAATTAGCTGGCCATGGTGGTGTGCACCTGTAGTCCCAGCTACTCGGGAGGCTGAGGCAGGAGAATTGCTTGAACCCGGGAGGCAGAGGTGGCAGTGAGCTGAGATTGTGCCACTGCACTCCAGCCTAGCGACAGGGACTCCATCTCAAAAAAATAAAAAACAGGAATGTTGCTGAAGGAGGTTGTAGTGGACATTACTCCTTGGATATTATTCCTAAAGGAAGCATCGTGGAATCATAGGATTCTTAATTTACTAAGAATCATCCCAAAGCCATTTTTAAACAAAACTTTTTGCTCAATGAGAACTCTGGGAGTTACAACTAGTAGATTATAATAGAATTAATGCAACAACCGTAGAATACATATTTTAGTGGCAGTGCTTGTTAAGAGGGGAAACTGTGACTCCATGAGCTCCTCCTGGATGGATCGTACATCTCCATCTCCATCTGGCCCCAGGTTTTCTCCCTGGGCCTTTTTTTTTTTTTTTTTTTTTTTGAGACTGAATCTCGCCCATTCGCACAGGCCAGAGCGCAGTGGCGGGATCTCGGCTCACTGCAACCTCTGCCTCCTGGGTTCAAGCAATTCTGCCTGAGCCTCCCTCCCGAGTAGCTGGGATTACAGGCATGCGCCACTACCCCCACCTAATTTTTGTATTTTTAGTAGAGGCAGGGTTTTGCCATGGTGGCCAGGCTGGTCTCAAACTCCTGACTTCAGGTGATCCGCCTGCCTCGGCCTCCCAAGGTGCTGGGATTACAGGCATGATCCACTGCATCCAGCCTCTCCCTATGATCTTGAAGTGACTGCATCTCTTTTTATGATCAGGATGCCATAACATTGAATATGCCCATGTGTATACACAACACATGGGTAGACACTGTTGGCAGAGATGACCAAAGATGAAGAATTCACAGTATTTTTTGTTCCTGGCCTCATCAAACACTGCCACAGTAATCATTTAAGATTCTGGTGCTTTCCTGGTGTTCTAAACCACATTTACGTATGGCAGTGCAGGTAATTTATTTTCATATCCGTCTGTTTGTCATTGCGTTGGTACCTTGGAAAGGTTAGTGTTTTCCATTTATTTGATTGTTACTACTGTTAATCATTACAAAATCTTATTATTGCTGCTCATATATAGATCAGGACAAGCAAATTTGATTTCTAGCTTTCTAATGTGGTAAAAAAAAATCATAGAGGAAACTTCATATGCAAATTTAAGTAACTGACAGAGAATATATATGGACACAAACTCTTGCTATTATAATCATATTGTGACCTCAGCCACCCTTTGTATAGCCCAAGTAATGACTGTTTGATATTTATTATAAAGCATATTAAATTCCTTGATTAACTGAACCTTTCATTCCTCTTTTTTGTTTCATGCAGCAGTGAAAATAGATTGTTCTATTATCATCCTTGCCAGGAAATTTATAAAATGTATAAAATTATTCATAAATGTATTTTAAACTGAAGATATATTAATGTATTATTGGGTGTACTGAGCAGAAAACATTTCTTTTCACATTTGAATGGCAGGCACATGATTATACATTCACTTCCTACTGAATATTAATCATCAATTCCATGTGGCTGGTGGATAAAGCTCTGAGAGGCAGCCAGGAGATGCAAATTCTTGCCCTCATCATGGACTTTTAATGTGATTTTGTTTAATGTTTAAAGTCAACTGAGTGACCTTTGAATTTAAAAAAAAAATCATTCTTTCCAAGAAGTCTAGGGGCAGTATGGGCTCAGGATTGGGTTATTATAACTTCTGTTGCTCTCTTGGCGTGCCTGCTTCGTCTGTTCAACTTGAAACACTGTTTTAATTTAAGCTCTAACCTTGGTTGGCTTCTGTTCTCACATTTCTTGCATGTTTTCTGAGGGCAGTCTCATTCACACTTGCAGTTTCAGATCTGTTCCTAGAGCTTCAGAGCCCCATCCAGGCCATCTCCACCAGGGTGCACCCCTCTGCCCAGCCTAATCTCCTTGCTCATTGTTAACCCCAGTCTGCCCGTCCTGGGGCCACCCCAGTCTGATGTGCCGCAGACTCTTCAGCACTCAGCAAGGCACTCAGCATAGAGTAGGCACTTGGAATGGTTTCGGTGATTTAGTTCACAGTTGAACTTGTTATTTCCTCCCGCACACCACAAATTGCATCCCTTCTGTGTGCTCTCTGTGAATGGCATCCCCAGTTCACCCGCTCTGCCTGACTTCCCCTTTTTCCTCTACCACTCTGCTTCGTCTTTTTGCTCCATGTCCTTTAAATTCTGCCTTCCATGTTTCCTGAGGCAGTTCCCTGCCCTCCCCACCACACATCACTGCCTTGGTTCTAGGCTCTTGTGTCTCACCTGGACTGTGGCCATCTCTCTTAGTTTGTATTTCAGCCTTCCAATCTCGTCTCCTCAAATCTGTCTTCCTTCATACTGTTGCCAAATTTATCTGTCCAAAGCATATATCTGAACATGCCACCCTCCTAAACTTACAAGTCTTCAATGAAGAAAACTGCAAACTTTGTGAAGATTATAAAAAGATTGAAATGAATGCCAGGAGTTTTATGTGCTCTCTATATGGGAAAACAATATAGTAATGGGTTTGGTTTTTTTTCCAGGTTTATTTTTAGGTTTATCACAATGCTTATCAAATTCCCAAAGCGATTTTTCTGAGAAAATTGGAAAAAGTAATTCACTTATAAATTAAACACATGAGAATAAAGAAAAAAAATGAAGTATTTGAAGAAAACTTGGTTTGGAATCTCTCAGCTCTGCTATTAAATACATATTAATCAGTCGTGTGGTGTTGGACACCCTTCCCCCAACTTTGTCCTCCTTAAAATGAATTACAATGAATAATTGTGAATTACTAAGAATTATTTTGAGGATAATGCATGTAGTGTATTCAGTATAGTGCCTGCTGCTAGTAAATACTTAATTTTAGCAAAATCAAAGTAGAATACAAACCACAGTTACATACACATGCATACTTATTAACATAACACATAAGGATGAGAGAATAGTAATAATGTTGCCTCTATATGATGGAGTTGTGAGTTTGTCGTCTTCTTGCCTTTTCTCCATTTTTTTACAATAATCATGTTACTTTTCTAAGTAGAAAAGGGAGAAAAAATCTTTCAGTGATTTTCACCTCTGGGATATGTCCACGTTCCCTACCTCATTTGGTGCCCTCTATCCTCATACTCCTCTTTACTTCTCTCTCCTCACCTCTTACATGTGCCTTCTGCCTCCCTATTTAGTCACCACGAATCCTGAATTACTGCCTTCCCTGTACACTGTGATTCTGCTGCATGCCTTGCTGTCCCCCTGCCAATAATGTCCCCACCTCCACACACCAATTTTGTCTAGTTTATTGCCACTCCTCCCCTAAGATTTTGCTTAAAAATCACTCATCAGGTTTGAGCATTAGGACACTTGTATTAAAATTAACTGATTGTGTGTTTGTTTCCCCCAAAGGAATGTTTTCCTCCAGAATAGAGACTTTAAACTACGAGCTGGAAATAAAAGATTATTAAGTTATAGTCCATGCCCTCAGGTTGCTGACAGTCTGATAGAGAAAGGGATGTGACTGCATGAAAGTAATAAATATTGTAGGATCTCTGATTCAAGTATCTTCAGAAAATGGTGGGACAGGAAGAGGGGAGTAATTTGCCCTTCTTGGGGAAGGGGTGGATTAGGGTGATGGGTTCATAAAGTTTCCATTATTTTCATTTAAGAGGTGATGCTTGAACTACAGAATAGATGTTTCCTGGGCAGAGAACATGGGGACAAGTGTTACAGGCAGAAGCTTTACATGGAACAAAGGCAGGATGTTGGAGGACAGTCCAGCATTCAGAATGGTGAAGCATTAAGTTTGAGGTGGTGTCCCCATGGTGCTTGGCACATAGTACAAGCTCAAGGATTTTGAACTAAACAGTATGCTTTTTCCTGGTTTCTGTGTATAGGGTTTAGGGGTTTGTGTATCCCTAGAAGTTGTATGTAATATTTTGCATTTATGTGCTTTTGAAAATTTTTCAGGGGAGCGAGTCATTGGATTTCACTAGATTCTCTCAGAGGATTTCATGAACTATAAAAGGTTAAGAACCACGATTTTAACAGTACACCCTAGAAATGGATAAGGTGAGATGTAGAGGATAGAAACTGATGTGAAGACAAATACCACCAGCTGCAATTGGCAGGGATGCCCCTGGGCATTCACAGGGCAGGTACTCACCTGCTGGAGCCACGGAGGGCCTGGTTGCAGTGGGTACTTCTGATAATGGCTCTGCACACGCTTTTCCACCTCCTTTCAGCAAACAGGCTTATTCCTGCCTCTTTATTTGCTCCAACTAAGCCATTATAGTATGCCTTCTCTGATAGTCAAAGCAACTCTCCAGGGCAGGAAACATGATGGGGTTGAAAGACTGGAGAGAGAATGGAAACACCATATGTTCTATTCTGAAAATAAAGTAAGAGATAAATATGTGAGGAGAACAGGAAAGCATGTACAGCAACCAAAGCAATTCAGTGGCAATGGCATTAAATAGACTGCGTTAAAAGGCTGCAACAGCACTAGCCTCCCACAGGCACTGTAGGTCAGCTCATTCATTCCTCCATGGCGAGTAAAGAGATGTGGGAATTATCCAACTCCTCGAATCCTGCCCAGGCAGATTCAGTGTCCTTCTTTGCCCTCTGTGCAGCTGTAATAACCTTGTATATACTTTTGTTCTAGAACATACTGCACTGTGGCAGAATTGTTGATAATTCTTTTCTTCCATAAGGAAAAAATGGCTGATTTTTGAAAGCCGAGCACTTAGCGCTGGGCTCAGTACATGTTTACTGAAAGAAAAAGCTGGAGTTTTATAGCCCAAAGGTAGTGAAGTCAGTTTGTACAGTTCAGCCTGTACAAAGGTAACCTTAAACAGCTGAAGATTTCCATTATCCTTGCTTTGTCAGCTTCTTTCCTCCTTTGCCCAGTGAGGCACTCAAGTAAGAGCTAATCAAGGAAGGAAGCAGGCAGATCTTTTGCAAAGATAGGGGCTGCTCTTTTGAAGGGAGGGATTTGGTGCAGTGTTGAATCTGATGCAATCTCAGACTCGATCAGCTTGCTAAACAATGTTGGCAATTGCAAGGCAAAGCAAAGGACAAAGGTTATGGGAGCAAATAGGAGGGCACTGTGGGTCACACTTGGATTTGTTTCAGGGGCACTGCACACCCTCATCAGTCAGAATCAAGTAACCTCCCAAAGCATAATAATGTGTTGCATTTTTCAGAGCTCTCTGGGATGCATGAATTAGGTGCTAGTCTTATGCTATGACAAGTCCTGCTCAGAGGGATTCAGAGGCCATCCAGTTAACAGAATGTAGGGAGAGCTTGAAGAGAGGATTGAGAGGAACCACTGATATGTTTAAAGGAATGAAAGATTTTATCATTTGTATTGAGTTTTTAGTTTATTTTTATTTATTTTTTTTTAAGAGACGGGGTTTCTTGCTCTGTCACCCAGGCTGGAGTGCAGTGGCGCCATCTTGGCTCACCACAGCCTCAAACTGTTGGGCTCAAGCAATCCTCTTGCTTCTGCTTCTTGAGTAACGAGGACTGCAAGCATGTGCCACCGCAACCGGCTGTTTTTTTTGTTTGTTTGTTTGTTTGTTTTGGTTTGGTTTGGTTTTTTGGTAGAGATATGGGGGTCTTGCTGTGTTGCCCAGGCTGGTCTTGAAATCCTGGCCTTAAGTGATCCCCCAGCCTTGGCCTCCCCAAATGTTACGTTTACAGGCATGAGCCACCATGCCAGGTGTGAATGAAAGGTTTGAAGAGAAACCTAAGGGTGATATCAGGATTCCAGGCATGTGAAGGACACAGAGAATATTTTCCAGTTATTGAGGAACAAAGAATAGGAAAATTGGTTTGCAGTTAGTTTATGAGGGCTTCTGAGGAGTGAAACTCGAAAAGGATTCAGAACATCTTCCCATTCTCCTATGATGTTAACTGTATTAGTTCTAGGTAGAGGGCCGTTTTTAGTATTTCACTTGCTATCCTGGATTGGACACTTGATCTAAAGAGGGGAAAGGAAGGAAATTAATGATATTGATTGGACAACTGCTGTTAGCACGCTCAGGGTTTCCTCCAGCTCTGATTTGCAAACATCATCTTGTTTACCCAAGAGGGAAGCATTTTTATCCCCATTTATTTGTGGGACAGCTGAGGCCAGGAACACTCACAGTTGTATGCATGATAAGTGGCAGTCCTGGCTCTGTTACTTCAGTCCTGAGTTTGTGTAACTCCAAAGGACTTGCTTCTAATTTATTTGTAAATGTATCAAGTTTAGTGTTTATTGAGGCCATTTGGATGTCTCAGTCTCTTTGAGGTGTTGCAGAGTGGCTCATCACAGGTTCTGAAAGTCTTTCACCTCTGAGAACAACTGTGCATTTGATCCAGTTGGTCACTTGTGTGTCTAAAACAACCATCAGTTGCTGCTTCTCAGCCTGAGCAAAGCATACTTACGGTGCATCACATCTGAAAGGCATACTTTCTGGCAGAGCAAAAGCTAAATAATACATTTCAATTTTAAAAGGTACAGTTTTCACTTAAGTGGCATGTTTTATGGACTATACAGTGAAGGCAAGCACAAATGATATGCAGTATCCAAGTATAATACATCAAGGATCATAGCAAGGTAAATGATTTTGATCCACGTTTAACCTGCTGATAAGGAAACCTTTCTATCTGTGCTGCTTGATGTCTTTTTCTAATTATACATATTATATGTGAGCCATTGTAGAAATTTTGGGAAATACAGAAAACTGCAAATAAAACAAAAATCACCCCAACACTACCCCTCAAAGATAAACCACCATGAATATTTTAGTATGCTGCTTTCCCGCCTTTTTAAAAAATGCAAATGTAGTTTTATATGGTTTAGACCTATGGTATCCTGCCTTTTCACTTAACTTGCCCCATAAGCACTCTCTGTTTATCTCTTTTATTGGGGTAAAGTATACATAACATAAAATTAACCATTTTAACCATTTTTAAGTGTACAATTCAGTGGCATTAAGTATATTCAGTGTTGTGCAATCACCACCACTATCCATTTCCAGAGCTTTTTTTTTTTTTCTTTTTTGAGACGGAGTTTCGCTCTTGTTGCCCAGGCTGGAGTGCAATGGCGCGATCTCTGGCTCACCGCAATCTCCGCCTCCTGGCTTCAAGCAATTGTCTTGCCTCAGCCTCCCGAGCAGCTGGGATTACAGGTGTGTGCCACCACACCTGGCTAATTTTGTATTTTTAGTAGAGACGGGGTTTCTCCATGTTGGTCAGGGTGGTCTCAAACTCCCAACCTCAGGTGATCCGCCCGGCTCGGCCTCCCAGAGTGCTGGGATTACAGGCGTGAGCCACCGCGCCCGGCTTTCCAGAGCTTTTCATCATCAGCACTCCCTATATTTAAGAAGGCTTCACAAACCACATTTAATGGCTGAATAACATTCCATCACATAAAGTTTACTTAAAGGTGTTTTCCAGAAGACATTCAACAGATATTTAGTTTGTGCTTATTATAAACTACACTTTGTGGCGAAAGTAGTGAACAAAACATGGCTTTTGTCCTTCAGGACCTGTTGGAGGAAATGGCCAATTAGTAGGCAGGTTGAGTCCTGTAGAGGGGCAAGTACATGGTCTATGGGATCATGTAGGAGGGGAACTTAACTTGAGGTATAATTTGCATAATCATTCCTTGATTGTTGCAGATCTAGCATGCATCAGATTTTTTTGCTGTTATAAATAATATTGAGAGAGATTTGTAGGTATAAATATTTGTCTATATTTCACATTATTTTGTGGAGTTCTTGAGAAGTGAAATTACTGGGGCACGCATTCTAACAGGGGCCAGTACAAGATGTTCTATTTTTTATTTTGAGAGACAGAGTCTTGCTCTGTCACCCAGGCTGGAGTACAGTGGTGCGATCACTGCAACTTTGAATTCCTGGGCTCAAGTGATTCTCTCACCTCAGCCTCCTGAATAGCTGGGACTACAACCATCATGCCTGGCCTGGCCTTTTTTTTTTTTTTTTTTTTTTTTTTCCCTGGAGAGATGGGATCTCATTTTGTTGCCTGAGTTGGTCTTAAACTCCTGGCCTCAAGCATTCTTCTCACCTTGGCCTTCTAAAATGCTGGGATCACAGTCGTGAGCCGCCCTGCCTGTCCTAAAATGTCCTTTTAGGACACTAATAATTGTTACCTACTGTGCTATTCTCAAGGTTAGGAGCTGCACCAAGGATTTCCATTGCCTGTTTCACCTTAAACCTCTCCTAACTTTTTATAGATGTGTGTACAACTTGCCTCTGGCAGGATTACATGAAGAATGGGGGCTGAGAAGTGAGTGTATCCAACTGGGAAGAGCCAAGGAGGGTCAGAGGCAAAGGGATTGTGGCTGAGGCTGAGGTTATGTGGCAGGTAACATGCACACCATCCAGGTGTTTGTACTCATTTCAGAGGCCTTGGTTTGACAAATGCTTTAGGGCTGTGTTCACTGTGCATGCTGACAGCTTGGCTCCCTTCTGTGAAATTTCATTCTTGTGAACTTCAAGTCACTGAAATAAAAGTAGCCTATTTTTTCCCCTTTAAACGTATCTGTTCATCGTCTAAACAAACTCCCAGTCTATTATCAGAGCTGGAGGAGACCTTTGGATATCATATCATCTTCCCTGTTCAAACTAAACCTAAAGATTCTAAGACTTAGAAAAGTTAAGGAACATTCGGAAGGAAACCGAGGAAACCAACTTGGTGGGTGTAATGAGGGGTTACAGCTCATATCTCTTGATTTAGCTGCTGGTCGCCCCATTACCTGCTGCATGTTGTCTTCAGGCTTTATTCTCTCCTTAAAGGAATTTTTTCTTCTTCCCACATCTTGATTCCTGATTTTGTGCTCTGCTCTTTCCTTCTAAGATGTGTTATTCGAGTGTTGAATACATGTATGTCTTGGCTAATGCCTGTCAACTGGAAATTATGCTGATAAGTTTGCATTCCTTATCCTACTCTGTCCTTGGCCTACTAATTGGTTTGACAGCTGATTGTTCTCTTCATCTTGGCCTCTTTGTTACTTGGAAAGTTTCTGTTGACTCTGGTAAAAGTAATCAGTTATGTCTTATTTAGTCCCTTTGGATAATTTTTTGGGGGGTTGGCTTTTATTAATTTTAAGAAGTAATACACCCACCATTGATATAGTAAGTGTGGCAACCTGTCATGGACCAAAGAGTAAAGTTTTAAAATAGATGATTAATATTGAGAGTAGGAATAGCACAGACATCTGAAACATTAATTTTACCAGTGGTTAGTTGGTGAAACCTGACTGTGGATGCATACATATTTATGTAAATACAAAAAATTTTTTGTGGTACAGTAAATCTTGCTTCTAAGATCAAATTTACAAAAAAAGTTAGCATTGTTTTGTATTAGACAAAGTGCTATTATCTTCAGTTGAACTTCATATCTGTATCATGACACTAAATATAAGACCTTGGGTCCCTGATAATAAGAATTAGAGAAAGGAACGTACAAAGCCAACACACCAAATTTGGTCTGAGGCTGTGAGCTCCAATATCAAGTGGTAATTGTGCAGTTGGAAAAATCCTGTAGCTTATATTCTCAGCAATTTCTGATCATCAGAGTTTCAGAAACAATTCAGAGTTGTCAGGCTCTTTCATTTATGAGTGAAAGGAGCAATTCCTCATTGACTGTAAGTCTTTTATGTTGGCAATTCCATTCTTAAATTAAGGCATTGGCATTTTCATTATGAAAATGTTTTTCCTGGATTTATAGCTGAGTCCATTAATTTTGTGTTTCAAAACTGATTGGCATTATATAAAAGCAATGTAAAGTTGATTTTGTAGTCTCAATTTTAAAGATCATTTCAGACATCTATTCCTCCCGTGTTGGATCTACTGTATTGAAATACGAAGTTATGGAGAACTAAGGAATAAATATAGCACACTCCATTTCCAAAAAGACAGATGGCCTTACCATTCTATGTAAGGGACTTGAGGAGACCCTGAAGTGACCTGTATACCCTGGCTCCACACCTCACATTTGTTCTTGCTCATTTTCTTCTATATCTTACAGTGTGGAATGATAATAATAAATGATAATGATAGCAGTTATGTCTTGAGTGCTTACTGTCAGACCTCGTGTTATGTACCTTACCATCCTTATTCCATTTAATATTCACAGCAGCCCTATGAACAGAGGTAGTATGATGCCTATTTTACAGATTAGGAAGCTGAGACTTTACCCAGCTGATCATCCAGTTAACCTTCCCGATTCTTGTCATTTCTCTACCACCTCCAGTCCATTCTGCACATCACTGCTGGCCCCATCATGTGCTTTTCTCCTTCAGAAACACCTTCGTAGACTCTATACTGTGTAGGGATAAAGCGCAAACCTCAGTGTACCTGCAGGTTGGCTCCAACTTTTTAAATCTTATGTCCCGCAACTTCCTTACAAAAATCCTGCAGTATAGACCTACCCTAACATGAGCATGCTGTGTGTTCACCTGTTTCCCTGCCCCAGCTGGCAGATGCCTACTATTTGCCAGGCACTGTTAGGATCTTAGGGACACAGTTCTTGCCTTCAGAGCAATATACTCAAGGATAAGGCAGACCTGAACATAAATCACTTCTCCTTACCTTTTATTTCTAATCCCAGATTGGCTTAGACCCTATATCCTTGGTGAAACTTCCCCTGGCCATTCAAGGCAAAAGTGATTCCACCTTCCTCTGAATGTCTGTAGCCTGAACTGCCTGTACCACATATTTATCTTTGGGTTGTGATCTTTTCAGGTGTCTGCATCTTAACCCACTTACAAATCTTTGCAAGTTAAAGACTATAGGTTTATAGGTTAAGCCTTTATAGCTTAAAGATTCTATAGGCAAAGTCTGTGGTTCTATGTCATTGATCTCTAAACTCCAGTTTTTAAAAATATTAATAAATTTGTAAAAATCTATAAGATTTTATAAAGAAATTTTAGCCCTGGATTACCATACTTTTAAAAATATATTGCATGGTGGTCTGAGACCGTATGTATTAAAGTATAAAAGATTAGGCTGGCACATAAATATGGCATATCATTTGTTTTTCCATACTTGTTTTAAACATTGGTGCCAAGTCTTTTTTTAAAAAATTGAATTAATATTACTGTGACACTTTCCCTTTTCTTAGTTATCAGCCTTTTGACTATAAGCCAAGCTTTTAAAAGTCACTAATAAAATATATGAGGCTTAGCCTGGTAATATAGTGAGACCTCATCTCTACAAAAACGTTAAAAAATTAGCTGAGCATGGTAGCATGCACTTGTAGTTCGAGCTACTTGAAAGGCTGAGGCAGGAGGATTGCTTGATCCCAGGAAGTGGAGGTTGCCGTGAGCCAAGATTGTGCCACTGCCCTCCAGCCTGGGTGACAGAACAAGACCCTGTCTCAAAAAACAAGTGTGTGTGTGTGTGTGTGTGTGTGTGTGTGTGTGTGTGTGTATAATATGGCTCTAGTTCTTTGAGTTATGGGGTTTGTTAAAAATGACGAAGCGGGAAACCCATTCAGGTCCCAGCTTGAGCCACTTAACAGGGTGAACATGATTTAGTCAGTAACTCCTGTTTCTTCACAAAGCAGATGAGGCCATCAGCATCACGGTGGACTTAGTGGGCTTTTCACCTGTTGAAGACTCTTGTGGGTGACTGTATCCATGTTGTGCTATTTGAATTGAATCATCCATCTATTTATCTGTTATATTAGTTTGCTGGGGCTGCCATGACAGAATACTTTAGACTGGGTTGTTAAACAACAGACACTTATTTTCTCACAGTTCTGGAGGCTAGAAAGTCCAAGGTCAAGGTGTCAATACATTTGGTTTCTCCTGAGGCTTGCCAACGACCACCTTTTCTGTGTCCTCACATGGTCTTTCCTCTGCGGGCATGCACTCTGGTATCTTTCTGTGTCCAAATTTCTTCCTCTTTTAAGGACACCAGTCTGATTGGATTAGGGCACACTCTCACACTCTCACACTCTCATTTTCAACTTAATCACCTCTTTAAAGACCCTGTCTTTTCCAAATCCAGTCACATTTTGAGGTACTTTGGGTTAGGGCTTTGACATCTGATTTTTGGGGAGTTACGATTCCATAACATCTATTTAAAATAGCACTTACTAGCCAGGCATGGTGGCTCACGCCTATAATCCCAGCACTTTGAGAGGCCGAGGCAGGTGGATCACTTGAGGGTCAGGAGTTTGAGACCAGCCTGGCCAATGTGGTGAAACCCCGTCTCTACTAAAAATATAAAAATTAGCCAGGCATGGTGGCGGGCACCTGTAATCCCAGCTACTCGGGAGGCTGAGGCAGGAGAATCGCTTGAACCAGAGAGGTGGAGGTTACAGTGAGCTGAGAACATGCCAGTGTGCTCCAGTCTGGGCAACAGAGCAAGACTCCCATCTCAAAAAAAATAGCACTTACTTGTTGTAAATTATGCATGAAGAGGCTAGCATAAAGAAGAAACCGGAAATAGCCCTCCACTTATTTAGTGCCTATTATTAAAAGGGGAAGGGTACAGGTATATGAAAAGATAAGTCAAAAACTGTATTGAAGGGTATAAAAGAAAAATAACTCTCCCAACCCTCTCCTATTTTAGGAAACTTCTTAAACATTTACACAAATGTTTAAAAAGGCCAGGTGCATTTTTTAATGTATTAATGTGTCATAGAGAGTACAGATATCTCTATATCTGCACAGATTAGGCTTTTAAATAACTGCATAGTATTCCATTGTGTATGTACTATAATTTACCTAATCACCTATTAACAGGCGTGTAGATTGTTTCCAGTTCCCCCACTACTCCATTACAAACAGTAGTGCTGGATTCCTTTTACAAACCCAGGTCTGGGCACAGTGGCTCATGCCTGTAATCCCAGCACTTTGGGAGGCCAAGGCAGGCAGATCACTTGAGGTTAGGATTCCAAGACCAGCCTGGCCAACATGGTGAAACCCCATCTCTACAAAAATACAAAAATTAGCCAGGTGTGGTGGTACATGCCTGTAATCCCAGCTACTCGAGAGCCTGAGGCAGGAGAATTGCTTGGACCTGGTAGGTGGAGGTTGCAGTGAGCTGAAATTGCACCGCTGCATTCCAGTCTGGGTGACAGAGTGAGACCCTGTCTCAAAAATTAAATAAATAAATAAATAAATAAAATGCATACATACATACTTAACCAGGATGAAAAAAATAATGAAGAGCTACCTAAGAAGAATAACTGGGCTCTGATCTTGGTGAAAACCATCTTTGTTTTTCACCTTCCTGTTTATTGGTCTTTACAAGAGTTGTTGTGAAAGGCATTTCATTCTTTCCTGTCCTCCAGTACCTGACCACATGCCAATACCTCTTCTTCCTGCAATAATAGGAAGGGAAAGGGCTTTCCTTGGCAACATTAGGTCATAGTCCTCTCCAGGAAGAAAGGTCTGTCTGGATCATTAACGGGCATAGACTATTTTTAGTTAAGGAAAACAATTTTTCTTGTAAGAATTGCTATTTCCGTGCTCAGGGCAGCACATGCATCCTTTCTGGCTGCTTCCACCCATTGGCAAGGGGCCAGCTCTCTAATGGAATGTGAGCAGTCTTACTGCTAATCAAGATTTATGGTGGAGACCAGGACGCCTGGCCGCTCATTGGATTTGCAGACCCTCCAAGCTAACAGCGGCAGCCCTGAGATTAAGTGCAATGCAGAGGCTCTGGTGCTGTTCCCAGGCCCTCCCTTCTTCTCTGGGGCCAGCTTCTTAGCCACAGGTATCATCTGGCATTATTTTATAAGCTGTGCCATAGTGCAGATGTTCTTTTCTGAGGAATTACTTTCATTTCTGACTCATTTCAGGAAATGAGACAGTCTATCAGAGGTATTCTTCATTTCCAGACCCCTGGAGAGTTCATTTTCACCTGGGATTTCTAACCACATGGGGGCAGTGCTTTATTTACCCAGATGTCAGAAATAACAGTAATGAATAGTCTTCTTCTAAGGCAGCCCTTACTTCCCTGCAGAATCCAGTGTGAAGGCCCAGAGGTAGCTTATGCCCTTATTAGTGTAAATATTTCTGAGGCTTTGGTTTTGTGATGCTTGTGGACATGCTGTGTGTATGGGCTTTGGTGCAGGAAAAACATAATTTAGCAACAGATTTAAAAGGTAGTCTGGAGTGTTTCTAATTACTGTTTGTTTAGTTCACCATTGCCTAATAAGTGGATTTAAGTAACCTTGGGGGTAGGGGATGTAATGTTCATATTACAGTCAACCATGCAAATCAATTTCTAACTAAGTATTGCAGAGAACACACCGTGGAGCCATTTTATAGAAGTATTCCATTGAATCTTAAATTTAGACCTGAGAGCATTTTGGATTGGGCATTTCCCACTGGTTGATGCACACAGCCATGTGTGGTACAGTCCCGTTTAAGATCCTTCGGTGGCCTTTGGCATTTAGTTTTCTTGTTAATTCAATGTAGTTTTCTTTTTAATTTTCCCATCCTTCATTGACCATAATAGGAAACTGAAGTATTAAGAGGGCCTAGAACAGTGGTTGTCAACCTTGGTTGTAGCTTGGCATCATTCTGGGAACTTTGAAATTACTGATGCCTGAGGCCACCTCCAGAGATCTGGTTTAATTATCTGGAATGCAGCCTCCACTGGGATTTCTAAAAGCTCCCAGAAGATGTTATTGTGCACCGGGGGTAGTGAACCACAGACCTAAGATGTCAGGGCCCTGAGAGCTCATCTCATCCAGTGGTTCTCAGCCCTGGCTGCAGATTAGCATCATCTGGAGAGCTCATGAAAGAAGCACTGAGGTCCCACCACCTGAAACGACCTTTCAGAGGAAGGAGCCATTCTTTTTAGAAGGTGCTCAGGTGATTTTGATGCACAGCAAGAGTTAAGGTTAACTGACATCTTAGCCATGCCATGTTATAGATAAGGAAAATGAGAGCAAAAATGGTCAAATGGCTTGTACGAGGTCAGGTCCTTGTTGTTAGGCAGGTCTGATGCCGCCTCCTGCTCTGTCTGCAGCCTAACACCATCCCTTATATTGGCCTATTGTATTTATTGATGCCTCCTCATCCTTCAGGTGATGTTCCTGCCTCCAGGAGGCCTTTTCTGACTCCTCATACTCACCTCCCATCCAGCCTGGGTAAGATCCCCTTCCTTTGTATTTGAACAGCATCCTTCCTTCCTTTTCCCCTCCGACTGTCAGTTCCAGAACAGGCCTGTCTTTTCTGTTATTTCTGTAACAGTAGTGGGGTTTCAGATAATATTTGTTGAATTGAAGTTCTGTAACTTTTTATTCCTCAGTCCACATGGATTGCTGAAAATAATCCATTCCTATATGCATGCTTCAGAAAAGAACTTCAGAAAGCAAAAGTTATTTTTTTTTTGAGACAGTCTCACTCCGTCACCCATGCTGGAGTGCAGTGGTGCAATCTCAGCTCACTGCAACCTCTGCTTCCCAAGTAGCTGGAATTACAGGTGCATGCCACCACACCCAGCTAATTTTTGTATTTTTAGTAGAGACAGGGTTTTGCTATGTTGACCTGGCTGGTCTTGAACTCCTGACCTCAAGT
This sequence comes from Pan troglodytes, assembly GCF_028858775.2. Lineage (NCBI taxonomy): Eukaryota > Metazoa > Chordata > Mammalia > Primates > Hominidae > Pan > Pan troglodytes. Next base: position 50,584,401 of record NC_072408.2, on the reverse strand, counting down.
GATCCACCCACTTCGGCCTCCCAAAGTGTGGGGATTACAGGTGTGGGCCACCATGCCCGGCCGCAAAAGTTATTTCTTACCTGTCTATGGCTCACTGTACTATGGGCCAGGATCTTAAAAGCAAGAAGGACTTCCCACCCTGCCTTCCAGGAGAGAGAGTTTTAGCAAAAAATGTTTGGCAAGGATATTTTGATGACAAAATAATGAAAACAAGATTTCAGTGACCTTACATGTTACTCAAGCTATGTACAACATCCAGGGACCTTCGAATAACATACAAATGTGTATGGCATAACAAAAGGGAGTATTGTGGCATTACCTAACAACAAAAAGTTGTCTGAAGTAAATGATGCTATTTTATAAATATACATTTTAAGGACTGAATTATTATTTAGTGCAAAAGTAAATGATGCTATTTTATAAAAATACATTTTAAGGACTGATTATTTGGTGCAAAAGTAAAAGTAATTGTCATTACTTTTAATAGCAAAAAGTACAATTACTTTTGCACCAAAAAGTACAATTACTTTTGCACCAATCTATAATATTTTAAAGCAGCCACATTCTGTTAGTATAACTGAATTAAATCCTTTGGCTTCTTTGGATTAATATGTTTTGTCTTTTCAAATGATTTTTAAAAACTCTATCTTCTGTCATTGCAGTGTACTTAGGATCATCCTTGGCCAATGTTCTATTTTTACTGGAAAAATATTTTCAGATTTGCACTATTTACATTTACCCTTGTACCTGTACCAGAGGCTTTTCTCTAAAAGCAAGATCACAGCTAGTATCTGCTTAGCCTACAAGTGGCCAGGAAGCTCACTGCTGAGATGCTGAAAAGTAATTATTTTCTTGGGTGGAAAATACATAGTTAAAATTTTTTGGAACTAAAACTGCAAACTGGGCCTCGTTGTAGAGTAGACCCCAAGATGTTAAGATGGTGCAAACAGGACAGAATAATAATTGAAATGTGAAGAACCTCTTTGAAATCCTAAGTCCTCATACTTTCATGCATTATTTTTAAGAGCCTTCATATTGGAGAGCAAATGGTAATGTGGCAGTGTGGAAGTAAAGTCACCATATATCATGGAAAATCTTCCTAAAACAAATATTCTTGAAACTTTCAAGATAAAGCAAATCAATTTAGTTGGAGGTAAATATAAAACGTTTTTATATTAAATAACTTTTATTGTTTAAAGATGCAAATTTTTTGTGAAGATAAAACACGAAGATTTGAAGAACCACCTTTTTGGGGTTTTTTTTCTTTTCTTTTTTTTGCTGCTATGTAGGTGAAAAATTTAACAAAAACTACTAATGAGTAACCAACTTCTATCACACTAACTTCAGAGGCTCAGCAGTGCATTCTGGAAGTGAAGAGAAGGGTCAGGAGAGAAAAAAGGGTTTTTTAAATATGTAAGACTGCATTTTCAGTGTTTTCATCTATGTCCTGTCATCAAACTTTTATAACTACCCTGCAAATTAGGATTTATTCTGACCAGATTTTTACATTTACCTTTTCACTAGAGAGAGGAGCCAAAATTTAAATCCAAGTATGTCTGATGTCCTTGTGTTTTTACACTGAATATGGCCTCTCATGTCATAAGAAGAGAGAATTCTCCAGAAGAGACATTATTAACTATGAGCGTTTACCATGCTGGTGGAAGAGGGCTGGCTTTAGCTTCCCTTAGAGTTCTTAATAAACACAAATAAGTTGATGAGAAAAAGTGTTGGCAGTGGTATGGAAAAAAGGGAATCCTTGTAAACCATTGGGAATATAAATTGCATAACCATTATGGAAAACAGTATGAAGATTCTAAAAAAAAAAATCAAAAATAGAACTACCACATGATCCTGCAGTCCCACTTCTGAGTATATACCCAAAGGGAATGATCTTAGTATCTTGAAGAGACATTCACACTTTTGTGTTCATTGCAGCATAATTCACAGTAGTCAAGATATGGAAACAACCTAAGTATCCATTGATGGATGAATGGATAAAGAAATTTTGGTCCATATATACAGTGGAATGTTATTCAGCCTTAAAAAAGAAGGAAATCCTGCCATTTGTGACAACATGGATGAAACTGGGAGATGTTATGCTAAGTGAAATAAGCCAGACACAGAAAGACAAATACTGTTTGACCTCACTTACATGTGAAATCTAAAACAGTCATAAAACCAGAGAATAGAACAGTGATTGCCGGGGGTTGGGGGAAATGAGACATGTTGGTCAAAGGGTACAGAGTTTAAGTTAAAGATGACTAAGTTCTGGGGATCTAATGTACAGTATGAATGGTGATGGGGTGTGTTAATTTGATTGTGGTAATTGTTACACAATGTATATCAAATCACATTGTACAGCTTGAATATATTCAATCTTTGTCAATTAAATATTTTAAAATGGAAGAAAGAATGGCCAATTTTGATCAAAAGTCATATAGTGTCAGATAGAATTTTGTGATCTGACTCCCAGAAACTACACATTTGATTTGGGGAAGGCAGCCAAGCAAGATAGTTGATAATTTGCTCTTTTCCTTTGATTCCTAGGTTTGAGAATCTTGGCTTTCCTACCTACTAGCTGTGTGATTTTGGGCAAGTCACTTAACCTCTTTGTGCCTTAGTTTCCTCATTGGTAAAATGGGAATGATAAAACTTGATTGCTGTTGATTTTCTTCTCACATGCTGTGAGTTAGAAAAATGTAGGAATTTGTAGAATGGTTCTGTTCTGCCCCAACAAATTGGGTTCTTTGCTGTGAGCCTTGGTCTGCTTCCTATTTACGCCTCTCCATTAGAGCCATTTCTATTTCACAGGCACAGGGATCTCTTCTGTTGCTTCCTGGGAGAATCCTGAAGGAGGCTTGCCATGGGGTGAGGCTTCCTTGGAAACAGAGGCATAGTGTTCTAAATGAACTGAGGGTTACTAAGTGGTCTGAATACACTTATGGGTAAGGAATGTTATCACAGAGGATTGTTCATTCATCATGAGTCACAGAGCCTCCCAGAACTTTCTCTTGAAGCTCATGCTTATCTCAGCAGCACGGGGCACAACTGACCACTCCCTGCTTCCTGAAATTCTTTTTTTACTTGGCTTCATGATGCTACTTTATCTTGATTCTGCTCACTGCTCACTTGTTCTTTCCCAGTCTCTCCTGCTGGATCCTTCTCTTCTTCTGGCCCCTAAACTTTGGAGCACCCAGGGCTTAGTGCCCTGACCCTCTTCCCCGTCTCCACTCCTTAGGTGATCTCATTCATTTGCAAGGCCCTGAATGCCATCTGTATGTGGATGACTTCCACTCCCTATCTCTCCCTTGCTTTACAGCTGTCGGCTTTACTTCTTCACCTAGTTGTTTAGTAGATGAGTTGAACTTAACATTTCCAAAACCAAATTCTTGATTTGTTTCGTGAGTCTATACTTCCTCCATTGTTTTAACCTATGCAGTGATACCACCTAGTCACTCAGGCCCCAAAGCTGAAGTCATCCTTGATTCCTGCCTTTCTGTGACACCTCGTATTCTCAAATTCAAGCACCAAACATCCCCTGTGCCCACACCTAAATCTGAGCCCAGGCCACTACTAAGTTTTGCAAGGACTCCTGTAGTCGCTTCCTGCCACCATTCATGCACCTCTTGGTCTGAGTTCATAGAACAGTCACAGTGATCCTTCTCTTTTACACCTTTATACTGTCTGTAGTGGCTTCTCTACAAACAGTATAAAATTCAAACTCTTGGCCATGTACTGTAAGGCCTCTGCTACCTCTCCATCCTCTTCTCTTCCTGCTCTGCGTCTCTCTTAACTGTGCTCTAGCCACACCTGTCCCTTGACAGGTGTCAAGGGACAACTCCTTGCCTGGCCACTGTCCTCATCATCCTCTCCACCCTCTCTCACGTCCCAACTCCTTTCTCATCTAGGATGCTTGCTGCTGCACTTCCTTCAGTTCTCACTTGAATGTCACCTACTTAGAGCTGTCACCCCTGACTTATCTATCTAAAATGTCACTGTTACTCTGTATCCTCTTAACCTGCTTTGTCTTCAAAACATTTATCTCCAACTGAAATTAGTATATGTATATTTGTTTGTTGTCTCTATCCCAGTAGATTGTAAGCTCTGTAAGGACATTGATCCTGGTGCTCGATAAGTTGTACAACTGAAGGAGTTAGTAAATTAATGCTCTGGAATCCCTGTATTAAAAATACTAAAGAATCAAACACCTTTCTCTAGACCCTTAGATCCGTCTCCATCTCTTACCCTGTTTCTCTGTCTCCTTTTATTTATTTTTTTATGTTTATTTTTTGAGATGGAATCTTGCTCTGTCGCCCAGGCTGGAGTGCAGTGGCGCCATCTCGGCTCACTGCAACCTCTGACTCCTGGGTTCAAGCAGTTCCCTGCCTCAGCCTCCCAAGTAGCTGGGATTACAGGCACCCGCCCCCACACCTGGCTAATTTTTGTATTTTTAGTAGAGATGGGGTTTCACCACATTGGCCAGGCTGGTCTCGAACTCCTGACCTCATGATCCACACGCCTCGACCTCCCAAAGTGCTGGGATTACAGGCATGAGCCACCATGCCTGGCCTGTCTCCTTTTAAAGCAAAACTTCTAAAATGTTGCCTACATGTACTACAGCTTCTTCATTACTCATTTATTTTTCAATCTGTTACGTATGGTGTCTTTTCCCATCACTCTTCTGAAATTGATTTTGGCAGAGTCATTCAAGATCTGTGTGTTGCTGCTTCCAATGGATATGTTTCTGTCTTACTGGATCTCTGAGTGGCTTTAAGCAGTTTTCTATTGCCTTCTTGAAATTACCTTCTAACTTGGCCTTCCCCGTTCCCTACTGGCCATTTCTTGATCCTTTACTGGCATTTCCTTCATTACTTGGCCTCCTGGGAATGTTGAGAATTCTTCATGCTATGGTTTAAGCCATACCTCTTCTGTCTACATGCTCATCTATTTCAGGGGCTTTAAATACCATTAATTTGCTGACTCTCCAAGGTATATATCTCCAACACTGAGCTCTTCTGAGTTCTAGACGCCGTACCCTCCTCCCTCCTTGACAGCACTCCTGGATGGATGTCTCATGTTCAGGGAGGAACTCTTGATTTGCTTCCATGTCCCATCTACCCCATCCTGCCTCTGCGCTCTGTGTCTTCACCATCTCAGTAAATGGTACCACCATCCTTCCAATTTACAAAGTCAGAAACCTGTATATCATCCTTGGTTTCTCTTCTATTGTCCTTCCTCTCCCCCCAGTACTTCTACCTTCAAAATGATTTTGAGTATCTTCTCTGTCTCCACTACTATCATCTTAGGCCAGCTTTGTCACCTGGACTTCAACATTAGTCTAATGACTGGGTCTGTCGTTTCCACTCCTGCCACAGAAGTATGCTCTGTGATGCTGTGGTGCCATCCCATTGTTTACCTGTCAGTGTTTACCTCATTTGTTCCCCAGCCTCTCATGTCTTCACTGCCCTGCAGTCACACCGATCTTTGATCATATCTTTGAGCACACCAAGATACTTTCTGCTTCAGAACTATGGTCTTGTTTTTTCTTTTTCCTTGCATGCTCTTTTTTTTAGCCCTGCATAGCCAACTCCTCATACTTCATGTCTCAAATATCACCCCTCAGGGAGGCTCCTCTGACCCACCCTACCCGAAATACTTCCATCTCTTAATCTCTGCTATATCAACTTGTTTATTTCCTTCATATCTCCAAGCAGAGTCAGTTATTTTAAAAGTACTTATATTTAGTTTTTATTGTGGAATATAAGCTTCCTAAAAAGGGACATTTTCTGTTTTATCTTCTGCATCTAGCACGTGCCTGGCATATAGTAGGTGCCAGAACAGTGATTCTTACGTTTATATGTGTTCATGCCATGAGCTCCCCGCCTTTTTTAATTGGGGGGGAAATGAAAAGTTTTTATTTTAGTCAAAGTTTTACATAATTAGTTAGAATGTTTACATAACTCAAAAATTAAATAATGTTGCAGGTTTTGTTATGAAAACCAGCTGCATCTCCTTTTCTGTTCGCTGTTCCCCAGAGGCCAGGATTTTTAACTGTAGCTGATTCTTTTAGTAATTACCTCTATATCTCTGGTTAACATAATTAAATTATAATTTATCTATTTTTCAGTTTTAGGCATTATCTATTGATGCAGAAGTATTTAGCTCTTTTTCACCTACTCCAGCCCCCTTCCCTTCTCTCACAAACTTTCCCAACCCCATTCCCTCAATTGTAATTGTGTTATAATTTTGGTAAGATCAGTATGCAGTGTTTACTTTATTATAACTATGTAATACTTTCCACAGATGAGCTATATAATATAGTTTGATTACTTTTCCTCTGGAGACTGTACAGCAGATACTGATATTATTAGTTTTTCATATAGTTATGAATAATTCAACCTCACACTTTTACCCAATTGTAAATCTCCTCTCAGTGTAATCAGCCATGCATAGAATCCTGTCAAATTCATCCTTTGGGGGAGATTCTTCCCACAGCCTTCTGATCTCCTCCACCCTGCCCAGGTTGGTCTTTAGACCTTAGCCGAGTGAGGGATTCCTTTTCACCACCATCCTGAGAACTTGTATTGGAGCCCTACATTTATGTCTTATTTTTTGTTGGTTTACTATTTTATTTTGATGGAGCATATTTCTCAGTGTCTTATGTAGAAAGGGTTAAAGGCAGGTAATTTTTTTTTTAAACTTGCGGGTCTGACAATGCTTGTATTTTTCTCTGGCTTTCAGTTGACAGCTTGACTAAGTATATAATTCAAAGGTGGAAATTATCTGCTCTCAGAATTTTGAAGCCTTCTACTTTCAAGAGTTGCTCTTGAAAAGTTCCTGCCATTCTGACTTATGATCCTTTGTATGAGAAACTTTTCCGCTCTGGAATTTTGTGGATTTTTTTCTTTGAACACAGTACTTAGAAATTCCATAATGATTAGTATGGTGGAAACTCAGGAGACCCTTTCACTATGGCAAGCCCCACCCAATTCATTTTTTTAAGTTAAAAAAATTATTATATGTATTTTTTAGAGATAGGGTCTTGCTCTGTTGCCCAGGCTGGAGTAGGTGGCACAATCATAGCTCATTCCACCCTCATACTCCTGGCTCAAGCTATCCTCCCCGCTCAAACCACCCTCCACCTCGTAGCTAAGACTATATGCATGCACCACACCTGGCTAATTTTTAAATTTTTTTGTAGAGACAGGGTCTCTCTGTGTTGCCCAGGCTGGTCTGGAACTCTAGGCCTTAAGTGATCCTCCCCACCTTAGCCCCCAGAGTGCTGGGATTACAGGTGTGAGCCACCGTGCCCAACCCCCAACTCCATTTTTTAAAGGAAAAAAGTGTCCTTCAGTTTGTTTTCAGTCGTGGGAGAAAGGTGTTCTTTAATTCCTAATCCTTTTCAATTTGGGGAAATTTCTTTGACAGTTACTTGCCTTCCATTTTGTTTAATCCATGAATACGTCTGTTATTTGGATATTGGCTATCCTGAATTGGTTCTCCAATTTTCCATGTTTCCTATTTTTCACCTCTTTTTGCTTAACTTTATTGAACATTTCCTGAATTTTATCTTTCAAGCCTTCTGTATCATTTTAATTTCCAAAAGCTCTTTTTTTATTCTTTGACTATTTCTCTCTTTCTCCCTCTCTCCCTTTGGTAACATCTTGTGCTTATTTCATGGATGCACTTTTCTCAATCTCTGATGATGCAAGAGTTTTTTGTTGTTTGTTTTAAGCGTCTTTTTCATGTGATTTCTCCCTCTTCACCAAGTTGCTTTGCTGTTTCTCTGTTAGATGCCCTCTCAGTGTCTGGGAAGTCTTGTCCCTTCTAATTTTTGAGTAGCTGTCTAGAAGGATGGCTGGAAGTTCTGTAGTAGTGGATGGCATTTGGCAAGTATGCACTTCACTTTAGGGTGACCTGTTTGGCTGTTTGTTTAGGAAACTCTGTTAGTAATTTTAGGCCGTCCCTCCACCCACCCCTCCAAGTTAATCAGACCAAGAGAAAATACAACTAGTCAGAAAGCTAAGTAGAAGTCTAGGAGTCTCAACATTCAGCAATAATCTTTTGTGTAATCTGTCTTTTCAGTATGGGATCCCCATCCTCAACTGTGCCTAGTATCCTCTTGTCTGAAGAGCCTCTGTTCACTCTTTCCAGAGAATACCTTTCAAGTCTTTTCCTAGGTAGGGTGGGGTTGGGAGGCAACCACTTGTCTTTAAGCCTTGAGGAAGGGAATCTGGAGGTCCAACTCCTCAATAAACAGACTTACGACCATTCTCCTGCCCTACCTTCAGTCCCACTTCCAGAGGAGCCTGTGCTGCCAGCCTCTTGAGGGCTTATAATTTAAATGAAATTGCTTCGAGGCTTTCCTATTTTAGTATTTAGCTTTCTCCAATTGGCTAAGTAGTTGCACTTGCCTAACACAATGTCTCCCCAAATTGTGTTACTGTCTCTCCTCCTCTTTTTTCTTTGTCTTTATTGGTTTATGTTCTGGTAGTACTTGAGGAGGGGGCAGAGCTAAATGCATATATTCAGTCTTCCATCTTTAAATAAAGTTTCACCGACATGAGTTTTTAATTGTTTACAAGGCATTTGATCACACTTCTGAAACAAATTTCTGTGTGACCTCTGAGTCCCCATTTCACCGTAATTCTTTTGTTACATTATGGGGCGAGTACGTGGAAAGCCCCTGGGTCAGTGTTTAGGACACTTGGGTTCCATTCCCACATTTGCTACAAACTCTTTAATCCTGGGCATCCTGCCTTGTCATTATTTCCATTCCATAAGACTAAGGAATTAAAAATGATTTTAAGATCTCTTTTTACGCATAGATTTATTTCCAAGAAGTTGAGATAATTGTATGTAACTGAACACCGGAATAGGAAACAGAGTTGTGGCAGCCAGTTGAAGAAATGTGAAGTTAAGTTTCTCCTTGTATTTTTTAGTCAGTCTCAGTAATTCTGACATTTTCAAAGTCAAGTAAAATTGCAACCCACATTTCATGAACAAGAGCTGTTAAAAGGTTAAAAATTGTGGATTTTTTTTCCTCTGGGCTATTTTCAGCTGATAACAGTTCAGCTCCAAAGCACACTTGGATTCATGTTCTCAATAGCCAGATAAAATGTTAGTTTTGAACAGAAGAACAGGAAAGATAATAGAGGTCTATTTTTTCCCCTTTTGCCCTCTGGCAAGGATGGCCATCCTGGGAGCACCCATCAGGAAATGTGTCCTTCCCATCAAAGCCATGTTTGAAAAGATAATACGCCCATCTCTGTATATTTTTTTTCTCTTTTCTAAGTTGCTGCTTCTCAGCTGGATGGAAAGACAAAGTGGACATGGCATGTCACCGTGACTTTGAGTGACGAGTTTGATCAGTAACCCAGTGTGCTCAGCTGTGGTCAGTACAATGACTGAGGAGAAAATGTGGTTGTGAGATCAGTGACCCTGTGGCCTACAGACCAAAGGGCAGTGCTTCACAAATTGCCATGTACATGGGACCCAACCCCTCACCAATTACTAGCACAAAATCTCCATCAGGCAAGGTGTAGGAATCATTTTGCATAGTTCTGCTGGTTATTGTTACACATTTGATTCTTGCACCGATTCTGGGAAAACATTGCCTTGGGACAGGAAGCCAAAAAGAAAATTGGAGTCTTGAATATTTACGGAGCTCAGAAGAAAAACCCAGCAGAATGGAAACTGATCCTGGCACACCGAGTCAGCAGATGCTCTCCTATCAATCACAGAAACTGTTTCAAACTCTCACTGCCTTCCTCTATTCCACACCCTCTTGGCCTCTCAGTAGATCATTTTCTTAAATCAGAAAGGAAAGGAAACCTGCAGGGGCTACTGCCTCAACTTCTTTTATCTCCCTTCCTCCAAAAATGCATATACATTTGTGTGCATGTAAATTGTATCATATATGTGTTTTTATATATATATATATAGAGAGAGAATATATGTATATTTTATATATAATGCATATATAAATGCATGTTTACATTCATCTTTGCTTCTTCCATCTGTCATCTTTCTGATAAATGTTAATGCCTTCACCTATGCCTCTCTCCATCAGTGATCCTCCTGTGTTTTTCTTTCACTGTTTTCCGTCAACATGTGTGTATGTGTATATGTGTGTGTGTGAATAGGTAATATGAATACAAGTTTCATCTTATAAAACAAGGCACAAAAAATGAACAAAAATATACCTTCCTCAACCCTACCTTATTTATTCATTTAGTAAATATGTATTAGGGTCAACTGTGTACAAAGATTCTGGCTAACTACTGAGGTTCTACAGCAAACTAAATAGGTACAGCTTCTGTCCTCATGATGCTTGTAGTCTCTTTTTAACCAGCCTTCTTTAAAAATCATTGGTCTTATTTTTTCCCATGTTATTCCATTCTTGTGTTGCTGTAAAGGAATACCTGTGACTGGGTAATTTATAAAGAAAATAAGTTTATTTTGGCTCACAGTTCCGCAGGCTATACAGGAAGTGCACTGTTGGCATCTGCTTCTAGGAGGGCCTCAGGGAGCTTACAATCATGGCGGAAGGCGAAGGGGAGGCAGCATGTCCCATAGCGAGAGAAGGAGCAAGAGAGAGAGGAGAATACCATACTCTTTTAAAACAGCCAGATCTCATGTGAACTGAGCAAGAACTCATAAGCATGGGGATGGTGCTCAGCCATTCATGAGACATCTACCCCCATGGTCCATTACCTCCCACTAGATGCTGCATCCAACATTCGGGATTACATTTCAACAGGAGATTTGAAGGAGACAAACAGCCAAACCATATCATTCCCCATTACAGAAATAACATCTGTTTGTTATCTTAAATTTGAAACTGGTTTCCTAATGGGAAGCTATTAAAGTATTTAAAGCAGAAAAGTGCTGGGTCAGAATTTTATTTTCAAAGATTGCTTTGGCTACTGAAAAGATAAGTGATTAAAAGGGGATGAAAGTTGCTGGCAGGTGGGCGGGCGGTCAGGAGGTTGGTGCAATAGTCCCAATAACAGATGCAAGGGGCTTGGCAGGATGAGATGAAGAGAGGAAGACAGTCAAGAACTCTTCAGCACCATAGGAGAGTGAATGTTTGGCTGTGGGGGATGCGGAAGGGAGGCTAGTCAAGGATGACAACCAGGTTTCTGGCTTGACCAGCCAAATAAGTGGGGTTACCATTTATGCAGACAAGAAATATTGAAGAACAGCTTTGAGTGTGTTTGTGGTTGAGAGGGAAGCATAAGTCCTGTGTGTTAATACTGAGTCTGAGATGCCTGGGACATTTCCAAGTGAAGATGTTGCATAGGCAGTTGGATATGTGAATCTGTGGCTCAGAAGAGATGGCTGAAATAGAGCAATGCATTTGGAACCTTTAGTCTACCTGTGTTAACAGTTGCCAGCAGACAAAGAGGAGCAGGGCTTGGATGGAGCCCTGAATATTTTCAGAAGTCAAGGCGCAGTCAAGGAGGAGGCACCAATGGAGGAAATCAGAGAAATGGAAGACCCTCTAAGAGAATGAAACCAAGAGGAGAGAGTCTTCAAAAGAAGTCATGGCCAGCCGTGTCAAAGCTCATTGAGATGTCAAGTAAGGCAAAAATGTAAAATGGGCATTAGGTTTAGCAGCATGCAAGTCACTATGGACCTTAGAGCCGGCTGGTGACTGATGGGGGCTGAGTCCATGGTAGAGGAGTGCCAGCGTACTTTGACCTTATCAGTAGTAGTAAGGACTATGTTATAATGCAATAGGTGCAGTGGAAAGGCTGATTAAAGTTGTTTTAACTTTTTTGATAACCTTTTATCTTTATTGTTTTATTCTGATGACAAAGCAATATATTTTACAATGAGTCGTTGTAAAAGTTCTAAACATTAAAAAGTATAACTGAGAATCGTCTCCATAATTGCATTCTCTCATATATAGCCACTGTTAATAGTTTGAGGTGTATCCTTCAAGATTTTTCTGTACATGTGCTATTGCTCGCTCTCTCATACACACTTACATTACAAAAATTGGCTTTATTGCTATGTAGTTGGCAAAGTTTGTGTTTTTGTTCTGTATATTATAGACATGTTACTCCCTAAAGTAGAAGCATACTATTCTACTGTGCTGTAGTGTTGTCTGGATATTTTAGTTTTACTTAGAAATTTTGGTGTCTCTCATAATGTTACACTCAACATCTTAACATACTTATGCATATTTATATCTTTCCAAATGTGTACAGGAATTAAGTAGAATTTGTGAGGTCGAAGTATATGCACATTTAACATTTGATAGTGATACATTTCCTAAGGAGAGGCTTTTTACTTTTTTAAGATGGAATAAATCTGAGCATGAAAAATGTTGACAAAGGTGAAAATGAAGCGTAGGTTGAAGTCACAGTAAAAAGTGCTGAAGTCACAAGAAGTCCTGTGGGAATGGGAGCCATGGCATAGGAGGAGGCTTTGGGCTATGATCAGAAGGGATATGCCACCTCTCCCATGAGGAGGAGTGGGTAGATGGGACAGGATGGGGAAAGGCAAAGTCCTCAGTTACTGCTGTATTTCCAGAGCTTGCCCAGTGCTTACGTTTAGCAAGAGTGCCACAAACATTTATTGGTTGAAGGAATAAATATAATTTGGTTGATTCAGTTATATAATTTAATGTTTCCATGTAATAGCATCTATTTTTTCTACTGTCTACATAATGGGAGCTAAGATTTCCTACTGAAACTGGTGAAGGAAGAGTTAGATTTAAAAGGCCCTTCTTACTTAGTGAACCCAGTTGGTAAAGTCAGACAGGACTCGTAGTCTAAGCATTTCTCATCTTCCTTTCCTATCAGCCTGCAGGGCCTGTTGATTCTAATACCTTAATGTCACCGGAATCCATGTATTTCTGTTTATCCCCACTACCACCATCACTGTTATTCCAGCCTGGGTTTTCCTATCACAACAACCTCTTAGATTGTCTCTCACTTCCTCTTATGCATCCATAAGGACATGGTTTAGGGGTGTCAAGGCCAAAGGAAAACTTCCCCTTTGCTTTCTGAAGGTTTGCTGAAAATCACTGACAAGAGGCAGATTAATAGGATAAAAGGCATACAAATTTATTTGATCATAGTTTTAGATGATATGGAAACCTTCAGAATGAAGACCCGAAGATACAGGGGAAATTGTCCATTTTTATGCTTAGATTCAAGAAAGTATAGACAGCCATGTAGAAACACAATTGGAAAAAAGGGTCTGATCTAATGCGAATAGACAGAATGGGGAAACCCAGCAAGGCCTGTCTGTCCAGACGCTTCTTGACCTCTCTAAGCAGCATTCCTTCCTTCTGGGTAAGACTCTCTGGAATGTGGATTTTAACCTACAGTCAAACAGTGTAGATCAGATAAGTACTTTATGTCCAGAATCTTATGGCCAGAATTTCTTTATCTCCACCTTTCTGTATAATTTTGTAAAAAATCCCTCAAAAGGAATTCTGGCTTCTAAACTCATCTTCTAGTTTCTGTGGCCAGCCTCAGGGGAGAATGGGATTGAGAGACAGGCGGGCAGGAGAAGGTCAGAGAAAAACTTTTGCTTCTGAGGCTGCTGCTAAGGCCTTTATTTTAAAAGGGGTGTTGTTTGCTGATGCCCACCAGGGGCTACCTCCTCCAACTCCCAGCCAGGCTGCTTTAGGAGTCTCTTCTTGGGCTCCCCCAGCCCTTTGCAGGCATCTGTTCTCCCCAGATGGTCACTGGTATGTTTTATTTACCTAAAGCCTTCCCACGTAAAATACCTTAGTGACTGTTTTCGTGTATCTAAGACCTACTGTAATGCTTAGCTCATCCTGCATGCTAAGTAAATGATAGTTATTATGTGTGAAAGTCTGATGCCTGTATAAATTTGGCGCATAAAAGGAAAGGACAAGGACAAAAGCAGGCCTCAGATGAAACCACAAAGGACCAGTAATTTAAGACATTTAATCCTGGAACAAGCCTCAGGATTATTACTCCCTAGGGAGGGGCAATCTGAGTTATATGTCATTTCTATTATTTCTGTAATTAACATGTTAAGTGCATATTTAAGAAATTTTAAGTAGCTTGAATCTCTAAGATGATTTAGCTGTAGTCAGATAATCTGTTTATTTTGTAAGATCTCAACTAAAGAACTAAATTGTGATATTTTCTGGAGTAAAAATACTTAAATTTCCTTAGCTATGCCTGGCCACCTGGAGAATATAATCACATGATTGAACTCCAGGTTGGGATTCTAGAAGAAATGGCCTTCACAGACCTATTAAATAAAAGCTTCCCAATTTGAAGGCAGTGTTCCTGCCTGCCATCCATCACCAGGCCCCACCCCATCTACTGAGGAGAGTAGTAGGAAGTAGTTACCAACTAGCACCTGAATATAATTTTAAGTTACAGAATCAACTATCAAAGTATAATGAAAGAAGAGACACGAGGAGTTGATTATTTGTGGAGAAAACAGCATAGATTCAAGCCCCTTATAAAAGTTACATATTCAGAGTTGAGAAATGCTGCAGTAAAAAGGCTACCGAGGCCGGGCGCGGTGGCTCACGCCTGTAATCCCAGCACTTTGGGAGGCTGAGGCAGGCAAATCACGGGTCAGGAGATCACCATCATGGTGAAACCTTGTCTCTACTAAAATACAAAAAATTAGCCAGGCGTTGTAGTCCCAGCTACTCGGGAGGCTGAGGCAGGAGAATCGCTTGAACCCGGGAGGCAGAGGTTGCAGTGAGCCGAGATCGCGCCACTGCACTCCAGCCTAGCAACAGAACAAGACTCCGTCTCAAAAAAAAAAAAAAGGCTCCCAAGTAATTGTGTGGAGCACCTGCATCACTGGGACGGTCTGGAGAGGAGGTTGTTGTGAGTGTTGTAGGCTGAAAGAGATCAGCACCCTGTGGCACAGGGCCAGGTGCTTCTTTCTGAGACTCCTCCTCCCCACCGGAGGTCTGAGTTTCCCTCAGATAGCTGCCTTATTCAGAGCACTTGGTGAAGTCCTTAGTTAAGATAGCCATCGGTTGCTACCCCTTCAGCAGTAAGAGAATGGCTGGGGCCTGATCTGGATATCCTGCTTCTGAAAAGTTACCTGAGGCTACTGGGCTGTGGAAGGTTGAACAAGAAAAAGGCTTCTACTGATAGAGTTGCACTTGACTCCTTCCCTGTTTTACCTCTGAGCAGCAGCAACAGCACGATGGGCAGTGGCTGGATATGAATTTATAATTTTTTAAAGAGAGATCTCCTCGTGTTGCCTAGGCTGGACTTGCACTCCTGGGCTCAAGCAATCCTCCTGTCTCAGCCTCCTGAGTAGCTGAGACTATGGGTGACTGGGACTTGAATATGAATTTAAATAATCTTAACCGTAAAGGCATTCAATTATATTTGGCCTAAAATAATACCCTGAACTAGAAAAACATCCATCCAGAAGGAATTTTTATTGTTTCAGTCCATTATTTAACCGATGACTTAAAAAATATCCATATATTCAAGATTTAATTAGGGGGTATGATTTAGAAATACAACAGAGAATGCAAAAAATGGAATTTAGATAGAGCTAATGTGTTTTGAGTTCTCCCCGCTTTCAGTATTAGACCAAATTTACATACGGTTTTCCTTATCTTCAGTGTGACCTAACATTTAATAAACTATCATCAGCAACTTTATTTCTCAACAGCTATCTTCCTAAAGCTGTATACCCCTCTTTTAAAAATGAAAAGAACTTCGGGCAGGATTAAGCATAACATTTTTCCCCCTCTCATTTGCAATACAAGTAGCTAATGTTTGTCAAGTGTTTACTATGTGTAAGTAACCAGGCTAAACACTTCACATGCCACAACTCATTTTATCCTCAAGACAACCCTGAGGGGTAAATACTAGTCCCATTTTCCAGGTGCAGACACTGAGGGGGATAGGAAGGTTGAATGATCTAAGCTCCCGTGGTTAGGAAGTGGTAGGTCTGGGATTTGCATTCAGGTCTGTCTTACTCCAGCAGCCAGTCTTATATTAGTTATGCATTCATTTGGTCAGTCATTCAACAGATTAATGATGGATCGCCTAACATGGCCCAGGAACTATCCTAGGTGGTTGGGTTTCAGCCATGAACAAGGTGAGATCTCTACCCTTATGGAACTTACATACTTTATGCGTAATTACTAATTAAGTGCTAAAGGAAAGTACAGCAGGGCAAGCTAACAGAATGGTGGCTCTTCTCTAGGGCTGCTTAAATTAGAATTTCAGGGACAACTTCTCTGAGACAGGGATATTGAACAGAGAGCTGAATAATGTGAGAGAGAACGCTACCTAAGGCCGAGCGCGCAGTGTAATATAGTGGTTAAAAGCATAACCTGTGAGCTCCGGGGTTCAAATTTTGATTCCACTGCTCATTAGCTGTGTGATCTTATGCAAAATACCTAACTTCTCCATGCCTCTTCATCAGTGATATGAAGGTAACTGTTGTACTTTTCTTACCTTGCAGAACTGCTGTGAGAATGTAAGGCGTTCATATATGAAAAGGACTTAGCTATAGAATAGGCACTGGAATCTATTGCACGCTCTTAAGTGTGAGCTGTATTATCCATAGAAGCCCTGTGGGAATGGTGAAAAGTAGCTGGCTCCTGGGTAGGTTTTGAAAATTTGGCGGACAGGATTTACTGAGAAATTGGATGTGGGAGAATAAGGAAAAGGAGTCAGGGATGACGTCAGTAATTTTGGTCTGGTTAATTTGGTGAATTTTGGGGCATTTACTGAAGTGGGAAAGGCAAGGTATAGCAAACCTCTTTTGAAGGGAAGACACAGTGGAGGGTAGATATGCTAAAACTGGGATGCTTCTTGATGTGTTGGTCTTTTGTTCATTGTGGAAAATTTGGAAAACATCAAGTATTAAAATAATAAAGATCACCTGACATCCCACTACTCCTTATCCTTTTGCTTACATTTTTTTAACCCCATATAAGTCTTAGATCATATAATACATAACAATTTTTAAAATTATATACCCTTCAGTTTATTGGAAAATGGCTCATGGCAAGGGGGAGAGTTAAAGTAGAGGTAAGATGATAAAAGCCCCAGCACCACGAGAGTCCCCTCCACCCGTCAGATGGTCGTTATGGACTGAAGCCTCAGAAGAGCTCTCCCTAAAGGACAGCAGAGCATGTAGTAGATCTCATTCCTGCTCACCCATCTAGGTGTTAGAAAGCACCTACTGCCTGGTACAGCCTAGCCTACAACAGCTAAAGGATTATTTTTTTAAAGCTACACTTTTTTGTGTGTGGTGGTGCAATACACATAATCTAAAACTTACCATTTTAACCATTAAGTGTATAGTTCGGCACTTAAAAGCATTAAGTACATTCACATTGTTGTGCAACCATCACCACCATCCATCTCCAGAATCATTTTCATCTTGAAAAAGGTTGTTACTGAAACTACCAATTAAACAATAACTCCCCATTCCCCCTTCTCCTGGCAACCTCCATTCTACTTTCTGTCTCTGTGAATATGACTATTCTAAGTACTTCATATATGTGGAATCCTACATTCTTTGTCCTTTTGTGACTGGTTTATGTTGCTTAGCCTGATGTCCTCAAGATTAATCTATGTTGTAGTATATGTTTGAATTTTCTTCCTTTTTAAAGCTGAATAGTACTCCATTATGTTTTATTACCCATTTCATCAGTCAGTGGACACTTGAATTGCTATTGTAAATGTTGCTATGAACATGGATGTCCAAATATTTGTTAGAGCTCCTACTTTTAATTCTTTTGGGTATATATTATAATACATAACTTTTTTGTTTGTTTGTTTTGTTTTGTTTGACGGAGTCTCGCTCTGTCGCCCAGGCTGGAGTGCAGTGGCACTATCGCAGCTCACTGCAAGCTCCACCTCCTGGGTTCAAGCCATCCTCCTGCCTCAGCCTCCCGAGTAGCTGGGACTACAGGCGCCTGCCACCACGCCTGGCTAATTTTTGTATTTTTTTTTTTAGTAGAGACAGGGTTTCACCGTGTTAGCCAGTAATATATAACATTTTATAATCTACTTTTTCACATAGAGATATATTGCTGAAATTTTCTGTCATGAATATTCTATAAATTATTTTAAATAATTGCATTATATACAGTCATATAGCTGTATCCTAATTGATTTAAGCAATCAAGTATTTCCTAGTAGAATTATAAGATCAAAGGGTATGAATTATTTTTATTTTATTATTACTTTTTTTTTTTTTTTGGACACGGTCTGACTCTGTTTCCCAGGCTCGAGTGCAGGGGTGCAATCTCAGCTCACTGCAACCTCCACCTCCCAGATTCAAGCTATTCTCCTGCCTCACCTTCCTGAGTAGCTTGGATTGCAGGTGCCTGCCACCACACCTGGCTAATTTTTGTATTTTTTCAGTAGAGGTGGGGTTTCACCATTTTGGTCAGGCTGATCTTGACCTCAGGTGATCCACCCGCCTTGGCCTCCCAAAGTACTGGGATTACAGGTGTGAGCCACTGTGCCCAGCTGGGTGTGAATAATTTTAAAGCTTTTGCTATACTCACCAAATTGCTACCCAAAAATATACCACCCCACACTGCCAGTGTGTGTTTATTCCCAGCATCTTTGCTAATATTAGATATTAATGACTATTTTCTGTTCATTTGGATAATTAAAAGTAGTATATCAATTCTGATTTTCCTTTTATCCAAATTTAGGATTTACTTTCTGGGTTAGAGTTTATTTGTAGCTGATTACTGGGGGAAATACTAATTTGGTAAATACTCAATTTGTGAGATGATTAGAGGAAATGAGACCCTATGGGGTCTTTCCCTTTTCCAGTCAATTAGTTTTTCATTCGAAGGTAATTGGCCAACCTTTTGCTCTGTGTGTATATGACAAGCAGCTGTACTGAGGTTTTGTGTAATCTGTTATTGGGTGCTGAATATATTCTTAGTTATTACAGGTTCACAATTCCTTAGAATTCAAACATCCATAAAGTGCTGAAAAAAATGTTTTTGGTAATTCCTTTGGTTATAAAACCTGACAGAGCTGAACTCATTTGATGTAGATATCTGACCTCAACCAACACAAGACTATTTACATTTTTCATTATCCTCCCCCTCAAATGAATATTTATATTATCTGGCTGCAAAATATGAATGTGTTTGGGTAAGGCATGCTGTTCCAGACTTCACTGGGATGCATTAGTAATAGAGACAATATATACATGTAAAAAAAATTTTTTTTTAATTCTGAAAAATTCTGAATTCTGAAACACTAGGTTTTGGCATCACAGGTTTTGGATAAGGTCATGTGAACCTATAGCGGTTTTTTTTTTCCTTTCATTTTTATGTTCTCATTCCTTCTAGGCAGCAAAAACTGGTTTTGAAATCAGGCCTACTCTCACAGGTTAAGCATGAAGTTATGACTTAAATGTGCTTTGAGCTGAAAGACAATAGGAATTTAAAAGTGGTGTCTTCTTTCATCCCCAGGCCATGTGCAGTCACTATAATCTGGGAACTGACAGGTCAGCGACTAGAACCAAGTTTCTGGTAAGCCACAACCAGTTGCAAACCCAGGATAATGTTGAACTGCGAGCCTGAGGGTCTTAGGAGACCTGAACCAGTTAGACTGTGAAGCAATAGTAGTAGTGTTCCAAGATGTTATTGGAACATATTTCTACAATTAATACTGTTTGCCATTTATAGAATATCAGCTGTCTAAACCAGGCTTTTAAAATACCAAATGGGCAAAATTAAATAACATTACTCTTCAGCTATCTATTTTTAATGGTAAATCTAAGTTTTTAAAAGTCTGTTTATTAAATGCTAAAAGTTGCAGAAATGAAAAAGCAGATCCACAATTTCATATGAGATGGCAAGTTGTCCAAATACCAAAACAATTCTGAAAAAGAATAAAGTCAGAGGATTCATGGGTTCTGATTTCAAAACTTAATGACAAAGCTACAGTGATCAAAATAGTGTGATCTTGGGTACAGATAGATATATAGACTAATGGAATAGAATCAAGAGTCCAGAAATAAACCCACATGTCAATGGCCCAACTGGTTTTTGAAAAGTGTGCCATATACACTCAATGAGGAAAGAAGAGTCTCTTCAACAAATGGTGCTGCAGCAACTGGATTTCCACATGCGAAAAGAGCAACGTTCAATCCCACCTCACACCACAGACAAAAATTAACTCAAAATGGATTAACCCACGTGCAAGAGCTAAATTCATGAAGAAAACATAAGGGAATAGTTGGGCATGGTGGTGCATGCCTGTAATCCCAGCTACTCAGGAGGTTGAGGCAGGAAAATCGCTTGAATCCAGGAGGCGGAGGTTGCGGTGAGCCAAGATCGCGCCATTGCACTCCAGCCTGGGCAACAAGAGTGAAACTCCGTCTCAAAAAAAAAAAAAAAAAACACAAAGGAAAATCTTTATGACCTGGATTTGGCAGTAGATTCTTAGATATAACATCAAAAACATGAACAAAAAAAAATTAAAAATAGATAACGAGACTTGAGAAAATTAAAAATTTTTGTGCATCAAGGGATATTAAAAAAGTGAAGGCAGCTTACAGAATGGGAGAAATATTTGGAAATCATGTATCTGATAAGCCTTTAATATCCAGAATATATAAATAACTCCTGAACACAGCAAAAAGACAGACTCAGTTGGAAAATGGGCAAAGGACTTGAGCATTTTTGATGTTTTTCCAAAAGAATATGTACAGATATCTAATAGCACAGGAGGGAATGCTCAACATCATTCACCATTAGGGAAGTGAAAATCAAAACCACAATACCACTTTACACCTACCGGGATGGCTACTATTTTTTTTTTTTAATCAAATAAGAGCACACAAAATAGTAAGTGTTGGTGAGTATGTAGAGAAATTAGAACCCTCATACATTGCTGATGGGACTGTAAAATGGTGCAGGCATTGTGAAAACAATTTGGCAATTCCTTAAAAAGCAAACATAATTATCGTACGATCCACAGTTCCAAATCCTAGATATACACCCAAAAGAATTGAAAACAGGGACTCAGATACTTGTATAACAGTGCTCGTTGCAGCATTATTCACAATAGCCAAAAGGTGGAAACAACACCCGTGTCCATCCACAGATGAATGGGGTAAATACAGCGTAGTATATCTGTGCAATGAAGTATTATTCTGTCATAGAAAGGAACAAAGTTCTGATATATGCTACAACTTGGATATAACTTGAAAACATTATACTAAGTGAAATAAGCCAGAAACAAAAGGACAAATATTGTATAACTCTATTTATATGAAATATATTAAATAGGCAAATTCATAGAGATAGAAAAAAGATTAGAGATAACTAGGGACTGGGGAAAAGGGGAAGGGGAAATGGGGAATTCGTGCTTAATGGTTAGAGTTTCTGGGGTGATCAGAAACATTTTGGAAATAGTGGTGATGGCTGTGCAACATTGTGAATGTAATTATTGCCACTGAATTATATATTTTAAATGGCTAAAGTGGCAAACTTTATGCTTATATATTACGTTACTGCAATAAATTTTTTTAAGATGGTAAGAGAAGTCATGAATTCACAGTGAATCTGATAGGTTTGCAGTGTACATTGAGTTTTTCTATAAAAGCATTAGGTAATCCAGTTGTGTGTGAGAATCAATAATGTGATAGTTGTTTCCAGCTCTTCCAAAGGACGCATGTTTAACTTCTAGATGTATTTTTAGAGCTGAACTGTTGGGGCAGAGGAGGCTTGTGGGAATAGGGGAAGAGTTCATAAGCAGAGCTGAAACAACACCAAACATGGAAATGTTACAAGGTGGAGAAATTGTGCTTACTGAAACTCTTCTCAGAAATATTGCTGTTTGTGGATGATAGAAATCTTCAGAGTTGTCACTTAAGGTAGAGGTAGGAGGGTAAGAAGCGTCAAGGACTCACCGAATTGTCCATTCCCCCTTTTGTTCTGCTGTGGAATGTTTTGTGCTGCTGGTAAGAACATGTTCCTATTTGGTGAGTTGCTGGAACAGTGAGCAGTGGGCAGAGTGCAGGGGAGGCTCCTTTTTTATAAATATTGTCCAAATACTTGATGAGTATTTGGTCTTGAAGGGACACTGTATTATTAGTCTGCTTTGTGTGTGTGTCACAGTATGGTGCAGTGCAATATGGTTCTGGAAATAGAAGCACTCTCTTATTATCTAAGCAATTACATTTTGAGGAATTGAAGAGCACTAGTAACTGTACTGGAGTGACAAATTTATAATTAATTTCATCATTTGTTTATTTTCTCATTTATTGAGCATCTATAATATGCAAGGTATTGTTTCAGGTTCTTGGAATATAGAGTTGAATAAGACAATGGCTTGCCCTCTAGGAGCTCATGGACTAGTGGAGAAGAAAAACAATGACCACACAGTTTTCTTGTGATAAGAAGGATCAACACCTATCTTTTCCCCAGATTTTATCTTCTATAGTGGTGGGTAGTTGTCAAAAAGTAACCATGTGATAATTTTGAATTCTGTTCAATGTGAGCTGTAAATTTTGCTTATAAAAATCACTCTTTTAAAAAAAAAAACCTTTTTCCCATAACTGGATGTCCAACTGAAAAAAATACTGTATTATATTATATTTTATTTTTTTGAGACAGTCTCGCTCTGTTGCCAGGCTGGAGTGCAGTGGCATGATCTCAGCTCACTGCAAGCTCCGCCTCCCAGGTTCACACCATTCTCCTGCATCAGCCTCCTGAGTAGCTGGGACTACAGGTGCCTGCCACCATGCCTGGCTAATGTTTTTTTTTTTTTTTTTTTTTTGTATTTTTAGTAGAGACAGGGTTTCACCGTGTTAGCCAGGATGGTCTCGATCTCCTGACCTCATGATCCACCCATCTCGGCCTCCCAAAGTGCTGGGATTACAAGCGTGAGCCACCGCGCCCAGCCAAAATACTGTATTTTAATAGCCAATAATGCAATGATTTTTTGGCTCCACCTATAATAATGTGGCAGGTTTTACTAGACATCCAAATTAGTGCTATAGGAGCATGAAGTGGAGGCAAGTAACTTAACCTGGCACATAAGCAGTGACATTGAAAGAAAAATTTGAAGAAAGAGTAACACAGGGGACATGGGAATGTGCATTCCAGGTAGGTAGAAAACGCTTAAGATGAGGTTGAAAATAAGAAGGATATAATTTAGTGACTTACCAAAATATTGATAGTGAAGGAAAGAGAAAGGTCAAGAATGGCTCCCGCTTTTGGATTGGGGAATTGAACTGATGATAATACATTATTCAAGAAGGGTAGCACAGCAAAGGGGAACCTTTTGAGGAAAAGCATTTTTTTACCAGAATGCAGAGAGAATATTTATTAATTTTCTGAATTGCCAAATGTATAGTACTGGACCCTGGCCATGAGTAAAAAATATTCTTACCCTGACAAAGTTTACATCTTCATGAATGACTTTCTTTTTCCTTCTTTGTTTTAGAAGCAGTGGCTGAAGTGGTAATAATTGTAGAAATATCTTTGTTGAGAAGGGGGCCAGGTGCAGGGAGGGAGGGAAAGCTCCTGTCTTAAGATAGATGGGAAAGACAGAGAACTGTAATGAAAACTATCAATTTGAATTTGGAATTTGCATTCTAGAAATGATTAGAAGAGACTGCCACTTTTTTTGTTAATGTAAATATTAAGTCATTGAGTTTACTTGCCAGTAACAAACTGGGTAAGAGACTGATCCATCCAGATTCAGACATTTCCTGATTGACATTTCTTTTCATTAGAAACAAGTAACCAACATTGCCCAGAACGTTGTAGTTATTTGAAAATGATTGCTGAATTAATGTTATCCCTTTCTATGCTTAAATTTATTTTAATATTTAAAAAGGAAATGAAGGACAGGGATTGTCAAGATAGAAGTCAGAAGGAAAAATTGGTGCCTAGTGAGGCAAAGGATGATAAAACGTATTAAAAATTGAAGTGAAAAATTATGATAGCCAATATTTATATAGTACTTAAGAGTCTTCACGTCAGTTTCATATATATGTCAGCTTATTCTCCACAGTAACCTTCTGATGTAGGCATTATAATCTGCATTTTATTGATGAGGAAACAGACTTAGCGTTAAGTGAGGTGCCTGAGCCTCAGGGCTAAACCATGTAGCGCTCTTATGATTCAAGTCCATTGTCCTGTGTAGCAATACATAGCCATCATGCTCTTGAAAGCTACGCTTCTGGCTTTGTATTTTATGTTTTATTACTAACATTCTTTGCATTAATAATGACTGAGTGGCTCTATTTTAAAATCTCGTTGTAATATCACAAGGCCTATACTCTGCAAGCCTACAACCTCTTGCTAATATAGGAAGTAGAATTTCTCTCACCTCATTGTTCACCAAAATATGGCAAATCCTGTTAAACTGAGGCCAGAGAAAGAGATGTTGGAACCCCTTAGAACAATTATGACTACCAGAGAATGATGCAGGAGCAGCGGGGCGGGGATAGACTCAGCTGAAGTGATGTGGGGAGTGAGACTGGGCAGGCCCAGCAATCTGGAAAGCATGAAGCAACGGGAAATGGTGGGCCCTGTATGTGGTTGCTTTTACTCTCTTTTTTATTTGTTTATTTTGTTTTGTTTTTGAGACAGAGTCTTACTCGGTTGCCCAGGCTGGAGTGCAGGGGTACAGGGGCCCAATTTCGGCTCACTGCAACCTCTGCTTCCTGGGTCAAGCAATTCTCCTGCCTCAGCCTCCAGAGTAGCTAGCGTTACAGTCATGTACCACTATGGCTGGCTAATTTTTTAATTTTTAGTAGAGACGGGGTTTCACCACTTTAGCCAGGGTGGTCTCGAACTCCTTACCTCAAGTGATCCGTCCACCTGGCCTCCCAAAGTGCTGTGATTACAGGTGCTTTTTTAATTTTTTTATTTTTATTTTTATTTTTATTTTTGAAACAGAGTCTCTGTCACTCAGGAGGCTGGAGTGCAGTGGTGCGGTCTCAGCTCACTGCAACTTCAGCCTCCTGGTTCAAGTGATTCTTGTTCCTCAGCCTCCTGAGTAGCTGGGACTACAGGCATGCACCACCATGCCCAGCTAATTTTTGTATTTTTAGTTGAGACGGGGTTTCACTACATTGCCCAGGCTGGTCTCGAACTCCTGGTGTCAGGTGATCCAACCGTGTGGTTGCTTTTAGAATAATGACTGGTGAGTGCTGGCATTCAGGTCAAATATTAGATGTATGCTGAGATCCAGTTTTCAGAATGGAAGGAAGAGTTTCAGGTACAAGACAGCATGGCAGATCTCTAGATATCGTGCCCAATCTGGATATGTGAACATGTCCTCATTCTCAAGGTGATATGGGCCATTCCTTTGACATTTCTTTAGTTGTGTACGTTGACTAGATCATAGAATTACTGA
The DNA here is from genome assembly GCF_028858775.2 of Pan troglodytes. Classification (NCBI taxonomy): domain Eukaryota; kingdom Metazoa; phylum Chordata; class Mammalia; order Primates; family Hominidae; genus Pan; species Pan troglodytes. The sequence goes on along the minus strand of NC_072408.2, from coordinate 50,559,049 downwards.
GGTTAGATTCTGTACCCTCCTTATCTTGATATCTGTACTTACATCATCTAGCTCAATCCCTGGCACACGAATGTCTTTAACCACTTGCCAGAGTATTGTATCTGTTTACCCTGTGGAGCTTTCCCATTAGTTCTAATTGCGAATGCTATATAAATTTCACTACATTGTTTTTTTCTTTTTTTTCTTTTTTCCAAATTGTATTAGTCTGTTATATCTCTATCTGGCTATATTGAAGCAGTTATTTGCTGATTTTTAAAATTTATATACAATACTATTCTAATTTCTTCTAAACTTATATCTAACATCAGGAGTTCTTTGGATTATTCACAGCAGTTCAGGAGACAAATTAATGTATTTTAAAAGATGTGCAATTTTGGAATCAGGTTTAGATTCCCATTGTGTCACTTTGCTTGGTTAACTTCATGCAGCCAATAACCTTAATTATTCTTCATCTGTGAAAACAAGGGACAAAAATAGGATTAAATAAGATAAGACATTTAGAAGTACCAGGCACAAAATAGTAGGTACATTTCTGATTACATGACTTCATATCATTGAGTCTGTTACATGAACTTAATTTCTATTTATATAGTGCTTTATTTTTTTTTTACAACATGCTTGTGAATTGTCATTTATATCTTTGCCCAACTTTGTGAGATAACCAGGGAAAGTAATGTTATCACTAGCATTAGATAAATAAACTTGAGAATAAGTATTGCCAAGGATCATGCAGCTAAGAAATTACAGAATCAGAACTTGAACCCAATCAGTCCCCTCAGTCTATACCCAGTGCCCTTTGTGCCAGGCCTTGGTATACTTTTACTTGCTCTCTCTCTATATATTCACTATCTCTCTGATAATTTTAATGGCAACCAATCCCTGTAACAGATGAGTCATTGGACCCAACCACCTGCCATGCTAGTGCTAAGTTGGATAAATTGTTGATGCCTAATTCTGATTATCTTTATTCCTAGGGCACTACCTATTAGGTATTTGGGGTTTTAACCAAGAGTTTCCTGAGATCATTTTGTGTTTTCTCATAGATAATAGATTGTCTGAGTTATAAACTTGTAGACAATGGCTCTTTTTATTGGCCAGTTTATATAAGTCTCAAACAACTTTGCTGTATAGATTTTCTCTTTATTTTACAATTGGGACAATGGATGTTAGTTACTCCATTTCTAATTGGTAGACAAGTAATCATGTGAACTGCAGCTTTCTGCAGAGGCTTCCAGTGTTGCATTATTAATATGACTGGGCCTCTAGAAAATTCTTTTGGGCTGTTAATTTTGGACTATCAAATAAGTCAGAAGCAGTACCACCAAGGACTTTATTGCTTCAATTTCACTATACTAATTGCATTGATAAAAATTTTTAAAGTATGCTCTTTTATTTTTCACTGTTATATAATTAATTCTATTGAATTTAGGAAAGGTAGCTATTTAGTGGGTTTCTTTTGACCCAAATCATCAATTATTCAATGTTTACCTATAGTAATCCAATTGATAGTATTCTTACAGTACTCCATAAATCTGTCTAGTGTGGCACTTAGAAATGACACTAAAATTAACATTCATTATGTCTCTGGTTTCTTTCTTCAAGAAAATGGAACCTTGTCTGGTTCTTCTTGGCTTCCCTAGGGCCTTACAACACAGTGTGCAAAATATAAAGTAGATTTTGATGTTTGTTGAACCTGATTTTGAACTGCACTTTCATTGTGCATCCATGCAAAATCCCACTGACGTATCAAGACCAAGGTTTCTGTCATCATATTAGAATAACTATTTTTTGTTTTCTAGTCAGCCGTTTGATGAACAGATAACATAGAGGTCTCAAATACTGTTGTTCCAAGTGCTGAAATTAAATGAACTAAACATGATGCCACTGAAGATAGTACTTTTGCTGTATAAGGCTGAGGCATAGTGACAGGACTAAAAATACATTTCAACATATTACGTTAAGAAAAACATGATTTATATAAGGAAAGAAATGAAATTAACATATTTGCCTTTTTAGAATTTTGTCCTGATTCTGCTCATTTTAATACAAACCCTCAGAGTCACCTTGATTTTGACTATTTTATTTTTGCTGAGAAATGAACTTTTTCAGTTGTGTTAGATTACCATAAATGAGAATATCAAACAGTAACTAGAGCCCCTCAGTAGTGGGGGTGTAATTATCATATTGGCCTCATAAATCATTTGCTTCCCAGCACTCTATCAGGTCATGAGAGCAAGAGCTGTGGCTTTGTTCTACCTAGACGATGTTTCAATAAAGCCATTTCTGTTTTTATTCACTCAGATTTACAGTTTTTTCTTTGTATTGACATTAACCAGTGAATCTATTAGTTTCCATTACCAGCAGACTAACTAAAACTATAAATAGTTCTAATTTCTTTCACAAATCCATTCAAGCTACATAGATACCGTTTATTGGATAGAACATCTGGGTAATCTTGTTTGTCCTGTCTTTAGGCAAAATGCATACTTTCTTAAGCTTGTCCTTTCATTTAGAAAAAAGAAAAAAATCAACTTTAGCAGCTCCGTCTGTTGACCTTAGATAACAGATAAATTGGGTATCTAATCATCTAGGAATCTAGATAAGATGCCAAGTCACTCCATCGGATTTATAATACTGGTGTAAAAAAAAAAAAAAAAAAACCCCACAGTATTATGTTTCCTTGTTTGCTGGTTCTGCCAAAAACCAAAATATCATAAATACCATAGATATAATTTTTTTAACATCTGTCTTAATACTATAAAAAGATTAGGTCTTTTCTTCCAAATGTAAAGCAAGCTGCCCAGCACTAACTTAGAACACACTTATCATAGCCTAGCATATAAGCACATTTTAGCAAGTTTTAAAGATGTTCTGTAGGAGTGTAATTATCTTGGACAACTGTTGTACTGGAATAACCAGTTTAGTATGTTACAACTCTCTCAGTGTAACAGACTGTGTGGTGATTACTATAGCCCTCCAGGAGTTCTCAGAGGCAAGCACCTTAATTTTGGCAATGGTTGCAGCTCTTCAAGCCTTTGCTCATCTCATCTGTTTTCTGTTTCTGCTTTGGTTCACACATAGGGTGTCCTCTAATGAACTCAGTTTTTCAGAAGAGTTAGAATCACTTGATTGTACTGTCATTTCTACTGGCATTTCTTTTCAATTCATAAGTATACAAAGATGTGAGGTATTTTTTCCTCAGATTCTGTGTGAACCTAAAATTGAATCCAGGCCGGAAGCGGTGACTCACATCTGTAATCCCAGCACTTTGGGAGGCCGAGGCAGGCAGATCATGAGGTCAGGAGTTCAAGACCAGCCTGGCCAGTATAGTGAAAACGCTTCTCTACTAAAAATACAAAAAAAACTAGCCTGTAGTCCCAGCTACTTGGGAGGCTGAGGCAGGAGAATTGCTTGAACCCAGGAGGCAGAGGTTGCAGTGAGCCCAGATTGCGCTACTGCACTCCAGCCTGGGCAGTCAAGGAAGACTCCATCTCAAAAAAAAGAAAAAGAAAAAAAAATTGAATCCAAATATTAGGAGATTTCTTAGTGAGGTGCCAAACCTAAGTATTTGGTATCTGAATTGGCTAAATTATTGGCTGATATTTTGGTTTTGTAAACAATCACATAGAGATCTCTTATGATTCTGCCCTATATGAATGTTGAGTTTTCTTCTTTTGGGTCACTGAATGTTTCTAGATCAATAGGAACCCAGCCTTCTCTTCTATAAAAGCTTTTAATGGATTAAGGGAAAACATAGTATGCATTTTTAAAAGTCACTACAAAGCCGAGATAAATCACACACAATAAAATTAAAGCATTATTTATTTCTTTCTTTTTGAGACAGAATCTTGCTGTCACCCAGGCTAGAGTGCAGCTGCATGATCACAGCTCACTGTAGCCTCAACCTCCCAGGCTCAAGCAATCTTTCCACCTCAACCTCCTGAGTAGCTGGGAATACAGGTGCACACCATCACGCCCGGCTAATTAAAAAAGGTTTTTGTAAAGATGTCTCACCATGTTGCCCAGGCTGGTCTCAAACTCCTGGGCTTGTGCACTCCTCCCGCCTTGGCCTCCAAAGTGCTAGGATTACAAGTGTGAGTTATCATGCCCAGCCAAAAATAATTTTTTATAGTTTTATACTTATTCCGTACTCAAACTCTCCAGTTTTGAAAAATAAGTCCTTTATAACTGGTTTGTCCAAATTAGGATCCAGTCGAGGACCCTATATTGCTAGTGGTTTTGTCCTTTAGGGCTCTTTAAATCTGATCTCCCTTTTTAATGTCATTGACTTGTTAAAGAGGCTGGACCTATTGATAAATGAGAATATTTATTTAAACTTACTTAAACATTAAATCTTTAAGCTTACTTAAATATTTAAGAATATCTCTTTACATTTATTCAGAACATTTTCTTACATAGCAAAAATTCTATTCAAATTTTTGCAAGTTAAAAATAAAAAAGTTCTTTGCATCTCATTTGTTTAAACCAGGATCCAATCCAGAACCACATGCTGCAAATGATTGTTTTGTTAACTTGGAACAATTCATTTTATTCATGTCAGTAACTTGTTGACAAGATGAAACTATAGCGTCTTACAGAATGACCTACCTTCTTGATTTGGTTTCTCTATCCCTCTAACATGGCACTTGTCCAATATGGTAGCCACTAGTCACAAATGGCTATTGAGCTTTTGAAATGTGGCTAGTCTGAACTGAGATGCACTGTGAGTATAAAATATACACTGGATTTCTAAGACTTAACACAAAAGAGGTAAAATATTTCATAAATAGTTTTTACACTGATTACATGTTCAAATGATAATTAGGGTAGTATGGGTTAAATAAATTATGTTATTAAAATTAATTTCACCTGTTTCTTTTTTTTTAAACCGTCTTTACTAGTAAATTCTATCTGGCTCCCATTGTATTTCTATCAGATTTAAAATAGCCAGGCATGGTAGCTCATTCCTGTAATCTCAGCACGTTGGGAGGCTGAGACAGGAGAATCGCTTGAGGCTAGGAGTTTGAGACTGATTAGCCTGGGCAACATAGGGATACCCCTGTCTCTACAAAAGAAAAAAAAATGTTTTTTAATGTTTTTTAATTAGTCAGGCATGGTAATATACACCTGTGGTCTCAGCTACTTGGGAGACTGAGGTGGGAGGATCACTTGAGCCCAGGAGGTCGAGGCTGCAGTGAGCTGTGATCGTGCCACTGCACTCCAGCCTGGGTGACAGAGTGAGACCTTGTCTCAAAAAAAAAAAAAAAAAAAGAAAAAGAAGATTGCTACCCACAAAGGGACTTCACAGCAGTACCCTGACATGTAATAGAAAACAGAACATCAGTAAAGTGTTTCTTAGTTAGACTTTTGTAACATTTGCTTGCTGTGTACCAGTTAAATGATTTTCAGTGGTAGACCTTGCCTAGAGAATTTTAAGACCTAGTGTTCTACAACCCTGGCATCGTCTGGTAGATCCAATAGATGAAACAGCTGCTACAGATTTTTTAATATATCTGATAGCTGAAAGGGTTAAATAATATAAACCTGTCAATGTGCTACCAATGTTAATAACCCGGTGCTGCTGATTTAAAAGTAAAGAACTATGTGAGCCAGTGCAGGTTCATGCTTCATTTGTTTATATATTCATTCGTTTTTAGTGTTGGAAAACCTTGGACAGACAATTGTCCCCGATTTGGGATCACTGGAAAGTCAGCATGATTTTCGAACCCCGGAGTTTGTGAGTACTATTCCTTTATCTTAAATTTGTATTCTTAAGCTAAGAGATTTTTCACAAAATGAGAAAAAAGTTCTTTTATGAATTCATTCCTTCAATGGCTGTAGATCCTACATAGATCTTATTGCAGGGACTGTGCGTTCAGAGCTCTGGTGTCTCTTGGGAATAGGTTGCTGAACTTGATTGTGTAAGCATCGTGGTCTATAGGTTTGTTCTTCATATTGTTCATGTAATTGCAAATGGGAGTTCATTTTGTAATAAAATAGCATCTTGTTTCTGAAACTCCTGTTCCATTCATTGATACCATTGCTATCAGTATCTGTTGTTAGTAACTCTGGAAAGCAGTCTTTAAGCATATACAGGTATATTGACCAGTGCCAGTCACTGGTAGCGAACATAGTCTACTTTCCCTTTCATTCTGGAGCTTTCAGTGATACAACCTACATGTATCTTGTAGGGCTAGGAATATTCTGTTGGTTGTTTCTACCAGGAAGGGAACTAAATGCTCCCATTAAATTGGACTCATTAAAGATTAGCCATGGTTCCTACCCTTAAGGAATTAAAAATCTTATTAGAAGCTACTGTGATTTTATTAATGCCTTTTTTAAAGAAAATTAAGCACATAGGATGCCTTGTGCAAAATATCCTTAGTAAATAGATTTTTACATTAGGCTCATTTGGAGGGCGGGGATGGGAACAAGTGTTTCTGTGACTCATGTACCATATTATTGCACCAGATATGTAGGAAAAACATGCCAGGATCCACTTACATTTCCTGATTTTTGTCCCTGCTGCAAATGGCCTACCACTTTAGGAGTGCAGAAATGTTTTTTTATTTATTTTCAATGTGATATACAATCACCACTCCAGTAATTGGCAGAACACAATTGTATTATTGGTAAAGACCAAAAAAACCTCATTATGTGCTTTTTCTGTTCTTGCTCACTCTTTATGGATTGCCTAGTCAATTCAACCAAGAGTAAAGAAACTAGAGAGTGCTCTGGACTGAAAAGGGATGGCACATAAAACTGTATCCACAATGCCATTTTATTTCAAAGTGTGGGACTCCTGTGGTGTACTAGCAGATTGCCTACTGTGAAAATCACCTGGATATAATAGAAAGACGTAGTATTCAATGACTTCCCTATTATATTCAATAAGATTTCTGGTAAAGGGAAATTGTGAATGCCCACCAATATTCCTGTATCTTAAAGTAGCAGAGCAATTTTGTGGGTTTTCTAACTTTTGCAGTTAGAGACCAAAAGCAGAATTGACACAGATATTTCACATTTGAGTATGATACTGGTAGACACTCATGAAGCTGCCTCTTTTTTTTGTTGTTTTATTTTTGGCTCCTTTTGTTGATACTTTTAAAGCAACATATCTAATCTAAAAAGAACTGTGTGCAACAAGGTGTTGGTGTGCCTGGTAAACCTATACATAGTTCGCACCAATTCCCTATGTGAAAATAAAAGTATTTTCCTCAAGAACAGCCTTGAGTGTATTGCGATGTTGCAGACTGGCAAGTCTCGGCAGTTTGTTGCCACAGATAAGGCAGATACACTGATAATCTTCCTCCACCTTCAGCATTAACTTCTTGAGTACCACATTTTCCTTTTCGAAGTGGAAGAAGACAGCTAGTCTAAGCTAGAATGACCAGGGGTGGAACTCCGGGCTCACAGAATACATTTACCTTATTGAAAGACTTGTTTTCACAGTGAATCTGAGAACACCCAAGCTGGAAGGAGATTCTTGGGCTAAATCCCCACTTTTTTATTTTTCAGTCTCACGCTTACAGAATTATTGAGAGTCATATTGTTAGACTGCATTGATGGCATTGAAAACTGTTAATCACAATATCCCTGTATGTGTGGTTGATAACAGATTTCTGTATCCTGGCTATTATCTTTCTGTAGTTATGGGTTCATAACATGTTCGGGAGAGAATCTGGGATTTTCTTGTGCTTCGTAGATTTTCACACATCTGATGCTCATTAAGGCCACTTCTTCGTGTAACATGTAAATAGCTGCTGTGTTTTCTCCTTAGCATCAGCTTAGCCAGTGTACTCCCAGTTCCACAGTAAACATAAACTGCTGTCTCCATGGTAAACAAACAGAAGGTGTAGAAGTGGTGCCTTGAGAACAGGGTGCCCAGAGGAATCAAGCATTATATTTAAGCTCAGCTCTTTTTGTAGGCAGAAGCTTACAGCGTCAGTGAAAATGGGTGGCTCCCGTTGTATAGGCAGGCAAATGCCAGGACAAAATCAGGTAAGTTGATTCAAGCCACATTTTAAAATCAGAAATGAGTGTCACAGTACAAACCTGAGAGCAGAAAGAACCCAAAGGCAAAGCAAAATTGAAGAAAGAAGACTGAAAAGAGGAATAAAAGGAGCTGAAAAATCAATATTCTGTTTTTCTCCATCTGGCATTTTGGAAGGTCCAACTGCAGTTTGTGGAGTTGAACCGAAATAAAGCAAAGCCTAGTTCATGTTTACTCGGGCCTTATCCTCAAATAGTTCAGATTTTAGAAGGATCAAGAGCCTAGTGTTTTTATACAATGGGGTGTATTTATAGAGTTTGGCTAACAGGGAAACTAAAATGCTTATCATTATTAGTTCATTTCCTTCAGAATTTCTGTTTTTCTTTCCTTTGAAACGAGGCCTAAGAGAACATTGCCAGTTGAATAGTCTTGGCCGCTGGCATCATAAGCACATTCAAGTTTTCCTTCACAGCTCAGGTGTCTCTAATGTGACTAGTTAGGTAAAGCCAGCACTGCTGTATAGTGTGCATAAATCACAGTGAAATAAATGCTGCTGTGAACCTCCCACGTGGCCTGGAGACCACAGCCTACCTTGCTCTTGGCAGCATCCCCAGTGGCTTCTTCTCTCACTTGCTGCGGAGTTTGTCCATTGATTACATGTCACCTGCATATCTGTGTTGCTCTTCTCCAGCTCCTGCCCCACTTTGCAGACTGAGGCAGATAAGTTTAGCTAAACTATGCAAAAATGGTAAGTGGTGAACAGAGATGTGAACATAAGGTGCATGTGTTCTTGCTACCCCAAAGCTTAGGAGCTGGGAATGTGTTGAAACTAGAAACTGTGACATAGACACACTCCAAAGTAAGGTGGGTGTGTGGGTAAGAGTCCAGGTGAAAGGGACCCGGCAAATACTGGCATTAGAAAGTAACTTGATGATCTTGCTGTGGTGGGAAACTGTCCCAATCCTGGTTCAGTTTTTTATTTAAGCACAATGAAATCTGATTTATAACTCGTTTCATTAACATTTTATCTTGAACGTTTTCCCACACTGTTTTGTTTTCTCCAACATTGTTATTGTCTCTGACATTATTTGTTCAATATATTGATAAGCATAACTAATCCATTGTTACTTTGAAAGCAGTTAGTTCAAGGAGGATGTAGTCAGGAAAATGGTGGCATAGCCAGATGTTCTGGAACTATGTGAATGGTGACTATCATTTGGGGACATGGATGAAAATAGATTAGGTGCATGATGACTCTGGGGAAGGGAATCAGTTAAAGTGAGGCTGGGAACTGAGGACCAGAGACTCAGATAACCTTGTAGAGTTCAGTCTTAAAAGTAGAGACTTCAGAAATAGGCCATGTGATTGAAACTGAGGATGGGGAGGAGTCCACATGGTGATGGAGCAGATAAATGTTGTTCTGCAAGTGGTTGCATGCAGGATATCCCACACTTCCCTTAGTTTGCCCAATCCCAGGTCTGGTTAAGAGCAAAGGAGATCTAAGGGGCAGTCATGGCTGGCCCATTAGACCCCAGGTTGATTCCAAGCCCCAAGGAGTTGAAAAAAAAATAACTGGAGGTGCAGGGGGAGCAGTAATGGTCAAGGCTATTTCTAGAAACTCTGACTCTGTTGACATTGACCCAGGAACTCAGATGGGCCAGTTGCCTGAGTACACATGAGCTGAGGGATGGGGTGTGGGAAAGGATTCTGATCTAGCAGTAGTGAATCTGCTTGCAGCAAGCTGGAAGATACTGCCATGGATAGAAATCAGGCTGTGGTCAACATGAAAACACAAGGAAAGAGAAGGCCAAGGAATTACGTTTTATGATCTGAGACTGACTAGTAACACCTCCATTTTCCAGCCTTTCTAGAACTCGAGGTTATATATAACCCTACTGACTTTTGAGAAGCTGGAATATTCTTCTTGCCTCTGATCTCATGCCAACCGAGGATGTTTTTCATTGCTTCGTCTCTACGAAATTTGGAATAAATAATAAGAAAGAATTTGGGATGGCAAAAGAGTATGAGGTTTATAATAGGATAAATCAGGGAAGATGATGAGAAACCATAGGATTTAGAAAGGCTAAATAGAAAAATAGGCTCAGGAAGATGAAGATTAAAGAACAAATATATGTCCCATTAATTAAGTGTCACAGATACACAGAGAGAAGGAAGTCTGAAGAGTAATTACCCCCCTGAGATTTTGTGTAACTGACTCCCTTTTTGAAGGAAGATACTACTTTATAGAAAAATATTTTTGATTCCCTGAAATTCAATTTTTGATTATCTTCAACCATATGAAAACACATGTGATCCCAAGGAAGAGTTAAAATATTAATTTACTAAAATATTCATTCGATATCTACTATTTTAGGTGAAGAAACAGGAAAAAAAAAATCCCTGCACTTGTGAAGCTAACATTTTGATGGGGGAGACATAAAACACAAACGTCAGATAATCCTGTAGAGAAAAAGTAGGGATTATTTGTGTTGGGGGGCGGGGTGTGACAGTTTTAAATAGGGTGTTTAGGGAATATCTCACTGAGAAGTTCCAAGTGAAAAAACCTCAAGGTGCTGCTGGAGCAAGTTCTTTGGAAATCTGGAGGAAGAGCATTCCCAGCAGGAGTAGCATAAACAGGTTTCGAGGTAGGTGAGTTTGTTAGATACATTTAAGGAAATGGAAGACCACTGTGGCTGGAGTAGAATGAAAGATCGAGAGAATAATAGATATGAGGACTTCATAGGCCATTGTAAAGACTTTGGTTTTACTCTGAGTTGGGAAGTCATTTGAGGGTGAGCCTTTGGAGGGTAAACTGGCAGATTTTGAGCAGAGGAGCAACCTGAACTGCCCTGTTTTCTTAGGATCCCTTGGGCTGTCCTGAGAATAGATTATGGAGGAGCAGAGCAGGGGCAGAGAGACCTATTAGACTTTCTCAGGAATCCAAATGAGAGATGGTGGTGGGTTGGTCCTGAGTGTTAGTTATGGTGATAGAGAGACATACTCAAATTCTGAATACATTCTGAGGGTAGAAGCAATAGAATTTGTTGACAGATCAAATGTGAGCTGTGCGAGAAAGAGCAGTCAAGGAATGACTCCAAGTTTTTGACCCAGAAGTCTGTGGAAGGAGCAGTTTGGGGAGAGGATATGCAGGAGAAAAATCAAAATTCTGTTTTGGATATGTAAAGTTTGAGACATTCAGGTGGAGATGTCAGTATGCAGTGGGATATGTGAACCTGGAGTAAGAGTTAAAGAGGGGGGCCCAACCCCCGATGTGAAAGTTATCAGCACACAGGTGGTGTTTAAAGCCATGGGACTAAATGAGAGCAGCAAGGAAAGGAGTGAGATAGAATAGAGAGGAGATGCTGGGCTGAGCCCGGGGGCACCAGTGTTTACAGGTCACGGAGATGAGGAAAAATCAGCAGGACAAGCTGAGCCAGGAGGAGCCAGTGAGGTGGGAGGAAAGTGAAGAGTCTTGGAAGCCAAGTGAAGAAAGTATAAAGTAGGAAGGAATGACCACATTCTGATGATGATGGAGAATTGACCATTGTATTTAACAATAGGGAAAAGACCATGACAGGAGGGGTTTGGGTTGAGTGGTAGAATCCAAACCTTATTAGAAAGGATTCAAAACAGAATGGAAGAAGAGGAACTGGATACAGAGAATTTAGGTAACACTTCCGTGTGTGTGTGTGTGTCTGTGTGTGTGTGTGTAATTTTTTTTTTTTTTTTTTTTTTGCCAAGCAAGAACACAGAGAAAGGGGGTAGTATCCGGAAGGGTGATTACCGTGAAGAGAGTTTTAAGATGGCAGGAATTACTGTTTGTCAGGTAGTGGGAGCAGTTCAGTAGGGAGAGAAAATCTGATGATGCAAGAGTGAGAGGGAAGGATTACTGGAATAATGTCCCTGAGAGGGCAAGAAGGGAATCCCGTCTGTAAGTGGAGGGATTGGCCATAGCTGTAGGGACTGTTCCTCCTTAGAAGTAAGAGGGAAGCCAGCATATTGGGACACAGATGAAATTAGTTCAGTAGATTTGATAGGAGATTGCGGAAGCTTTTTCTTGATTGGTTTTCATTCACCAGTGAAATGGAAAGCAAGGCATTAGCTAAGATTGAAGAGGGAAATGGGATCCGAAGCGAGGAGAAAGGGGTGAGACAGTCATCTGGAAGAGTGGGAAAGTGAATGCACAGGGGAAATGGAATGTCATTGCTGGCAGCGATGAGAGCCTACTCAATGGTAGTGGTCATGGTCAGGGTTGGGTGGTTGTGTGTTTTTCCCATTCAAGTCCAGCTTGAGGGGAGCAAGTGTAGAATAGGCAGAGTTTGATTTAACCAATTTGGAGAGTGAGAGAGTAGGCTAACTAGAGCAACCTGGAAAAAGTTTTAGGATTTCTGGGCTGTGGCCAGGGCCTGTGTGGGGCTGATGATCCTGAATTTATAGTCCTACCACACTGCCCTGCTGTGTGGCTTTCTCCAGCATCATTCAGACAGCGAGAAAGCAGATAGCAGCCCTCAGCCAGAGTTGGGGCTTTGTAGATGGACATTATGGAGAGTACAATATTGGCAAGATGTCACTGAAACAGTGTGCTCTGGAATGTGGCCCTAAAGATGGAAGGAAGGGAAGAAAGAAGAGGGTCGGCAGATTGATTAGAAAAAGTCGAGGGGCCCCTGGGGTCTTGTGAAATGAGTAGGTAATGTAGTTGTGGTCAGAAAGAGGGATTCTTAAATAAGTTCTTTTTGAATATTTCTTAAATAAATGCTTCTTGAATTTTTCAGGATGGCAAGGGCCGGGGTGGGACTATGGCATTAGTGCATGAAAGGGAGAAGGTGATTGGCAGTAAGAAGTGAGGCTACTGAGAGGCCAGAATGCATTGGTCATGTCATGTCTCTGGATGCATAGGTCCTGGTCTGATGAAGGACACACATTGGAGAGGAACATGTGAGCCCAGAATCAGAATTTCAGTGAACCAGGAGCAGCAGCTGGGAATTTGGAAATTATAGACTTTAGGAAGCTTTGGGGTTGTATTCTATTCACATGGACCTGAAATGAATTTTCGTCCAAGAACATTGAGGAGTAATGGTCTGGAAGTGGCACTTGGGAAAAGAACATTAATCTTACTTCCTTGCCCTGAGGTGTGAAAGGTATGAGAGAATCAGAGCCAGCTACCCACAGGTCTACAAATTTTTGCTTGCAGGTTTTGTCTCAAAGTGGGTTCAAGGATCTATTTTCACCTTTTTTTTTTTTTTCCCTGAGTAGTCCAGACTTTGTTTTGGTTATTTCTGAAGCAACTGAATTGGTGTTAGGGCTATTGAAAAATATTTTGGTCTATTTTATGGTCAATCCAAGACCTTTCTTGGCTAATCCCAGAAACCCAACTAAACTCTCAAGGTCTGCCCACAGACTTCCAGATCTTCAGGATCAGAAAGTCTGAGAATAAGGCAGTACCCTCTTAGTTAAGCATTTTTTCACTTGGACTTACAAAGAAATATGATGACTTTGCCTTGTGTCTTTGGCCTTAAGCTTGCCAAACTAAAAAAGAAACTCAACCAAAAAAGAAAACCAAACAAAGGAACATTAATTTGGCAAAAGGACTCTGAAAAGGGGGAAATGAGATCAGAGAGAAACTGGCTAGTAAGAATTGCTAAATTGGCCCATTTGCTATGGTAGGAATTCACATGGCATCTCAAGGCTGAAAGCTTTTTGTGCATTCAAGAACCGAAGGTGATGGAATGTGCATTTTTGTCTGAATATGGAGGAATATTTGCTGTATGTGGCTGAGTCAAAAGCTAAATTTATGAATTTGTTAGGATTGGGGAGTATGAGCAAAAGTGCAGCAGTTTAACATGTGAAGATGTGATTTAGAAATTTTTTGGAATACAGAATGTTATTTTCCCAGAGAAACAGTCATAAATGGTGATTAAGTTGCTGGGCCCAGCCAGACAAGACCTGCTAAAGCCAATTTAACTCAGAAGGCTAACAAATGATCATTCTGTACTAATAGTCCTCTTGAACACTCTAATCTTATTTTTTCCATTCTTAGCCTAAAAATGTGAGTGTAAAATGAAAGTCCTGAGTAAGTGAGTCAAGGCTTGTGAAAAAATGCTTAGCATGATCAGAGAGATTGATTTTTGAGGTATGTGAGATGATGAAGAAGCAGTGGTCAGCCCACAGTTTAAGGAAGTCAGTTTAACTGTATGAGATGAATGAGAAAACAGCTTACTAGCTTCTATATTACTTTTGTCTTTTCTGTTAATGAAAGTGAACTTTAGATTGATAATGGTTAAAGGTCTGGTGAAGTCTACAGAAGCTCATGCTGCCCAAGAATATTTTAGAAAGGAGTATAATTGTTCCAAATGAGTTAACCAGGGTATTAAAAGAGCTTGTAGATTTGCTTTGGGAAGTGCAGCCGGTCATCTCAAGGTGATACAGGGACTGGGACAGCTGCCAGAACCTAGTGGGGCAAATGTGACAGTTCTCAAAAAGGGGTGAAGTTAGGGTAGAAGTTGGGCATAGGCTAAATTCCCATAAATGGAGACACTGGAGCTGAAGCACTAATCTCCATATTCCAGAATGAGATGTTTAAGCAGATGGTTTGTGAATATTAGAAAAAAGGTCATTAGGAGCCAACATGATGAGTTCAATATAATAAGTCATCCCAAACTGAATACATTACTTTTTTTTCAATGGAGGTTGTTAGATTGACAGAATAGGAGAGAGCCACAGACATTTTTGGTGTTTTGATTTTAGCAAGATGTGTGGGGAAAAAATGTATTTAAATACAAAATGAAGAAATGTGTGCCTGGTGACAGCATGCTTATCTGGGCAGTTGTTCTTAAAACTGTGGAATAATGGATGAAAATCAATCTCTAGAGGAGACAAAAATCAATATGAATTAAAGTAAATTCCTGCCCCTAATTCATAAATATCAGCTGTTTAAGTAAAGAGCCTAAGAGCAGAGAGTAATGATGGATCACATGAAATGGCTGGGTATTTGGTTAACGAAGCTCCGTGTGAATTGAGCATGTGATAACAATGTCAAAAGGTTAATGAAAATCTAGGTCGCATTTGTACCCGTGTCCAGAATAAAGGAAATACTAGGCTTTTCCTGCTCAGTATTGGTAAAGCTGCCTCTCATTCTGAGTGCTGACTTTAAAAGGGGAGCATATTGAGAGGGAATGATCAGCATGGTAGAAGATCCCGATATTTAGGCAAGAACATGACAGCAAGATTTAAATATTTGTCAAGAGTAATTGGTGGATGGCATTGCAAAATGTAGCATTAAGACCCATGAATAGAAGGTATATATGAGCAACTAGATTTCATTTCAGTAGAAAGATTTTCTCATAATTAAAATACCTCACACCTTGGAGGAGATGAAATACAGATGAAATGGATAACAATCTAGCGTGGAGATAATGAATGCTTGAACCAGGCCATGTCAGTGGGACATGACAATTGGCAATTTCTAATTGATTAACTTGGTAACTGATAGAAAGTGGGGAGTGAGGGAAAAGAGGTTTCTGTGACATCTCACCCTATTGAGTTTTATGCAGTTCATTGATGTATTTGCATTGCCCTTTTTATGTTTTTTTCCTCATTTAACATATTATTAGCAGCCAAATGATGTAATTGATTAAAACCCTTTCTCCATATAACAGTGTTCATTCTACCTGGTTTTATTCCACTATTTCCAGAAATCCTTTGCTGTAAAATGTCTCGTGAATTCCCACCCCACAAAGTATCACATTTGAAATTCAGCAAGCTATTTGTTATCTGGGGAATGTCAAAATTAATTTGACAAAAACATGGGTGAGGAAAGCAGGGAGCCCTGGACATTCTGAACAAAGATGTGATATCAGTATTTACCATGGAACTCATTTGATTATAAGTCATCTAGAAGCATAATCACAATAATGGCCAGGAAAGCCACAGAAGCAAAATAATTGAGTTAAAGTTGAGAGTTTGCTGGCAAATAACCTCATCGTATCATGACCTAAAAAGCAGCATGGATGTAAAATGTTGTAATAAAAATTTAAAGAGAAAGACAGAACTTGGTGGGCATGTACACACAATGTGAATTCACAAGATTCCCAGAAAATTGAAAAGGAGAGACCAGTGGGATTTCAGCTTCTGCCATTCCTCCCGTATTTTGAACTCTTACTTAATTTGGAAGGCTGAAGGGCTTTGGAAAGATGATTTGAAATCTTTTTATTTCTGAGGTCCCATTAGTTAACTGTAGTTTTCCTTATTTTAACAAATAATAATAAAAAGTACATCTTTACTATAAGTCTCAAATGTATTCCTCAAGTATGTCTCTAGTAAGAAACTATAAATATGCTTTTACCCAGAAAACTCTTAATGGCTCCTTCAAAAGGAAAAAGTGTTTACAGCTCCTTTTCCCAAGTCACTCTTTGAAATGTAGAATAATGTGACCTGACAGATTATAATAACTACCAAACAGCATCTCCATTAATTGTAATGGGCAAACCAACAATATGGATCTTTATGATGTTAACATGTATTATAATATATCAAGTCAAGACCATACTTGTAGCTGGAATAAAATTTGATTGCAAATTTGTGTGTTTTGATTTTAGCAGGATGTGTGGAAAAATTGTAGATTTTTTCCTGACTTCCTTAAAATAAAAACAAATAATGAAAATTTTGACAGGTCATTCAGTGATGCTAATGGTATCACTACCATTTCATGTACTTTCATCTACCTTAAGTGTTTTTAAAAAGCAAATATACTATCTGTGAAATATGAAGGAAGAAGATTAAAAAGAGGTGAATTAGATGAGGTACTTCTGAGACTTTGGAAGTGTTTTTACTTATTTTTAATTTTCCTTTTTTGTAGGTGAAAGCTATTCTGAAGGTTGCCCTAGGAAGTTGAACATAAGATGGACTCCAGGGAATTAGAAGCCCTGTTTTTCCATGCAACCCTGCTCTCAGGCCTCTGTGGACAAGTCGCTTTTCCTTTTAGAACCTCAGTTTCCTCATATATAAAAAGCAGAAAGATCAGCAGTAGATATCCTCACTGGAGTGTTGTTCAGTGACTGCACGGTGACTGAGAAACATTTTAGCTATCTTAAAATGATGTTCATAATAATATAGTGAATAGTCTTATGTAACATTTATGGATGCTTGTAGTTGGCTAAGCACATTACAGGGAAAGGGCTACCTAGGATTGAAATGGCCACAGCCCTACATTACTCAGCCCTGCCATACCCTGTATCATTCCCTTTCAAATGAAATCAGAGTGTGTTGGTATCAGGAATTAGTTGTGTTCTTCTTAGAAGAGCAGGCAAGAGCCTTGATGACTTGTGTGCCTGAGAAAGTACAGTTACAGACACTTAAGTACCTACCAAATTATCAAGAGGTTGAGAATTAATCATACCCAGCTATATTATAAAATACCAACAGCACAACCTATCAATAAATAAATATGTTGAGCACTTACACGTGCTAATGTAATTTTCAATGAACTAGAAATAGGCTATTTAAGTTATGTACTATTTTGAGTAAGCGACTATTAGCTTCACTAAATTTTGGAGTAAAATTTTCATTAAATATTTATTAATCAGTATGCTTAGAGAAATACAAAGCAGTCTATCTCAACTTTACCCACAGGGCCAAGAGTGGGCATACTGTTCACCTCAGGCTCCTGCATCATCTTATTGTCTGACAGTGTTAGTCGTGCAGTTGACGCTGGTTGGTTGGTTGATTGAATGAAAGACTATAAGGCAGTGTGTACTGTTTAATGAGTTCTGTTAGGCACTTAGGAAGTGCTAGAGGAGTTCAGTTAGGGTTGTAGTTCTCGCCCTGGCTGTGCATCAGAATTACCTAGAGTGTGCTTTTGAAATATGAAGGCCCAAGCTCCACTTTCATGTGCTTATCTTGGTCTTAGTAGAACCTAAGTGTGTTTATATAACATTTAAAAGATGACCATAATATACACCCAGGTTTAAGAATCATTGCCTTAGAAAAATCAGGTTTGGACTGGATGCCTATAATCCTAGCATTTTGGGAGGCCAAGACAAGAGAATTGCTTGAGCTCAGGAGTTCAAAACCAGCCTGGGCAACATAATGAGACCTTATCTCTACAAAAAAAAAAAAAATTATATATATATTATATACATACACACACACACACATACATATATACACATATGTGTACATATGCGTATATATCTACCAAATATATATATACACATATATGTGTACATATACATATATGTGTGTATATATATAAAATCAGGTTTGTATTTTTGAAGGAAATGGTATATAGCTCAACCTTGAAGACTACATTTTGGTAGGTACTGAAATCTGTGCCAGAATCTATATCAATCAGGATTTTACCAGGTCTTTTGACTGACCTCTGGAGAATGCCCACACAGAAATGGAGAGTAATCTCCTTTACTTGAAAGTCACCTGATTGTGGATGTTAACCACATCTACAAAATACCTTTACAGCAACACCTTGATTAGTATTTGACTGCATAATAAATGAGTACCATAGCCTAGCCAAGCTGATATCTAACTATCACAGTGGATGTATTACAGGAGGGTGCCCAAATAGCATTACATGAACATATCAGTGAAGGTAGAAATGAGTGGGTGTGCCCAGTTTGCATTGAGCCTAGAGTTGATCTTGGGAAGTGAGAGGAGAGGATGTTGGAAAGATAATGTGGAATGTAGAAATGTTGGACTAAAGAGTTTGGGCTTTTGAGCAGAAGAGAGAAAACAATGCTGTAGCAGTGCTGTCCAACAGAACTTTTTCTCATGGTGGAAATGTTCTGCCTCTGTGCTAACACGATAGCCACTGACCACACATGGGTATGGAGACAACTTGTGATGCAGCTATTGAGGCCAAAGAACTGAATTTTTAATTAATTCTTATTCGTGTAATTTCAATAGCCATGTGTGGCTCATGTCTACTGTGTGGGAAAGCACCACTGTAGAGGGAGTATTCTGGTGGGAGGATGCATGACAAACTGGGGGAGAAGCAACGTGCAGACAGTCCAGTTAGGAGATGACCATAATAGTCCCAGTGGGGACTGGGCAGAAGCAGGGAATATGGAAAGGAGAGTTGGGGGTGAGGGAGAAGTGAATCAAAGATAATCTTACATTGACCATTTCTCTTTCTGGCCACTCCTGTTTCACTTCCTGCCCTATGTCACCCAAGCACTTCCTCTCCGTTAGATTCCTCAGAGCTGAGCCCCACTCATCTTTTCTCACTCACTCTCCTCCTCACACTCACTTCCTCAGCTTCCATGATGAGCTCTGTGTTGACAACTCCCAAGTTTATCCTTTTCTTAAATCTTTACTCTCAGCCCTGCATGCTGATACTGCCACATAGAAACCTCAGGGACTTAGTCTTTTCCTCCTAATCTTTTTCTCTTCCAGTTCTCTGAATGTTGATAAATGTAATCATCATCCTCTCAGCCGCTCAAGCCAGAAACCTCAGGATCTTTGACACCCTGTTGATAATTGAGGCTCTCTCACCCCCATCCAGTTAATCACCAGGGTCTGCTGATTCTAGGTATAAATTATAGCTTCAATCTGTCCCTTACTCCTCATCTCCATTGCTAACCTCCTCAGGTAGGCTCCACCTTTCTTCCCTGGACTCATAGTCTTCCCATTACCACTTTTGCCACACACTGAGCTGTTCTCTAAATAATTCCTTTAATAATAAAAATCAGATTTATTTATTTCTTCTGTGAGGTGTGATGGAATTTTCCCGTTAATTTATCTGCCACATTACAGAATGTCACAGGATAAAGGGTTAATTAATTTCAGTTAATTTATTTAATAATATTTGTCCATTTAATGTTTCCATAGCCCTGTTGAGCGGACTGTTGGGAAATATCACTAAAAAGATGGCACAGTCTATATCCCTTTGAGGCATATATTCCAATGAGAAAGACAGACATTAATCAAATAATTACACAAATAACTCAACAATTAAAGTTGTGAGAAGTGACATTTAAGGAGAAGTATAAGGTGTGCTGTGAGCATATAAGGAGTAAACCTCAGCTAGCTGCAGGACCAGGGAATATCTCCATGAAGAGGAAAGGGAGCAAAGGAGATTCTAGGAAGAGGGAACTGCATGTGCAAAGATAGGAGGGAAATACTTTTCTTCAATAGAATACAATTTAAAATGTTAATAGAATATAGAAACTGACAACTGCATTTGGATGGAATGGAGTCTTGAATTTTCTGGAAACGACTTAGTCTATTGCCACCTAATTATGAAACTTGAATAAAATGGTTATATTAAATACTTTGACATGTTACCTCAAGTCAATTCAATAATCTGTTGGCTCACTTTCTTAGGTGTTATAGATTAAAAGTAAGTATTTTTTTCCTTCAGTATTATATTCCAATTAAGATGATACTATATGTACATAAAAATACATGACATATATATGTATTATATTATACTATTATAACATATGATGTAAAATTAAGAGCCAAAATGGTATAAAAAAGCAGTTCTAAATTTTTAATATTCTTACACTTCACACTCTAAATAGAAAAGTATCGACCTCAGAGTTTTTTTAATGTGGATATATCTGTTGATATCTACTATATTAGAACTTAAAACACTTAAAACAGAAATTTAAAAAATATGTATTAATTCATGTGAATATAACATACACATTAATATAAATATGTAGAATGTCTTCTAAAACAGTAAGAAGGGTATCATTTTTTATACATTTTGCAGATCTCTTTAAGAAAAGACAGCTGGATTCTTTTTATATGTGTGTATATATATATATATATATATATATATTTATTTATTTATTATACTTTAAGTTCCAGGGTACATGTGCACAACCTGCAGGTTTGTTACATATGTATACATGTGCCATGTTGGTGTGCTGCATCCATTAACTCGTAATTTATATTAGGTGTATCTCCTAATGCTATCCCTCCCCCCTCCCCCCACCCCACAACAGGCCCCCGTGTGTGATGTTCCCCTTCCTGTGTCCAAGTGTTCTCATTGTTCAATTCCCACCTATGAGTGAGAACATGAAGTGTTTGGTTTTTTGTCTTTGCGATAGTTTGCTGAGAATGATGGTTTCCAGCTTCAACCATGTCCCTGCAAAGGACATGAACTCATCATTTTTTATGGCTGCATAGTATTCCATGGTGTATATGTGCCACATTTTCTTAATCCAGTCTATCATTGTTGGACATTTGGGTTGGTTCCAAGTCTTTGCTATTGTGAATAGTGCCGCAATAAACATACGTGTGCATGTGTCTTTGTAGCAGCATGATTTATATTCCTTTGGGTATATACCCAGTAATGGGATGGCTGGGTCAAATGGTATTTCTAGTTCTAGATCCCTGAGGAATCGCCACACTGTCTTCCACAACGGTTGAACTAGTTTACAGTCCCACCAACTGTGTAAAAGTGTTCCTATTTCTCCACATCCACTCCAGCACCTGTTGCTTCCTGACTTTTTAATGATCGCCATTCTAACTGGTGTGAGATGATACCTCATTGTGGTTTTGATTTGCATTTCTCTGAAGGCCAGTGATGATGAGCATTTTTTCCTGTGTCTGTTGGCTGCATAAATGTCTTCTTTTGAGAAGTGTCAGTTCATATCCTTTGCCCACTTTTTGATGGGGTTGTTTGTTTGTTTTCTTGTAAATTTGTTTGAGTTCTTTGTAGATTTTGGATATTAGCCCTTTGTCAGATGAGTAGATTGCAAAAATTTTCTCCCATTCTGTAGGTTGCTTGTTCACTCTGATGGTAATTTCTTTTGCTGTGCAGAAGCTCTTTAGTTTAATTAGATCCCATTTGTCAATTTTGGCTTTTGCTGCCATTGCTTTTGGTGTTTTAGACATGAAGTCCCTGCCCATGCCTGTGTCCTGAATGGTATTGCCTAGGTTTTCTTCTAGGGTTTTTATGGTTTTAGGTCTAACATTTAAGTCTTTAATCCATCTTGAATTAATTTTTGTATAAGGTGTAAGGAAGGGATCCAGTTTCAGCTCTCTACATATGGCTAGCCAATTTTCCCAGCACCATTTATTAAATAGGGAATCCTTTCCCCATTGCTTGTTTTTGTGAGGTTTGTCAAAGATCAAATAGTTGTAGATGTGTGGTATTATTTCTAAGGGCTCTGTTCTGTTCCATTGGTCGATATCTCTGTTTTGGTACCAGTACCATGCCGTTTTGATTACTGTAGCCTTGTAGTATAGTTTGAAGTCAGGTAATGTGATGCCTCCAGCTTTGTTCTTTTGGCTTAGGATTGACTTGGCAATGCGGGCTTTTTTTTGGTTCCATATGAACTTTAAAGTAGTTTTTTCCAATTCTGTGAAGAAAGTCATTGGTAGCTTGATGGGGATGGCATTGAATCTATAAATTACCTTGGGCAGTATGGCCATTTTCACGATATTGATTCTTCCTACCCATGAGCATGGAATGTTCTTCCATTTGTTTGTGTCCTCTTTTATTTCCTTGAGCAGTGGTTTGTAGTTCTCCTTGAGGAGGTCCTTCACATCCCTTGTAAGTTGGATTCCTAGGTATTCTCTTTGAAGCAATTGTGAATGGGAGTTCACTCATGATTTGGCTCTCTGTCTGTTATTGGTGTATAAGAATGCTTGTGATTTTTGCACATTGATTTTGTATCCTGAGACTTTGCTGAAGTTGCTTATCAGCTTAAGGAGATTTTGAACTGAGCCGATAGGGTTTTCTAGATATACAATCATGTTATCAGCAAACAGGGACAATTTGACTTCCTGTTTTCCTAATTGAATGTCCTTTATTTCTTTCTCCTGCCTGATTGCCCTGGCCAGAACTTCCAACACTATGTCGAATAGGAGTGGTGAGAGAGGGCATCCCTCTCTTGTGCCAGGTTTCAAAGGGAATGCTTCCAGTTTTTGCCCATTCAGTATGATATTGGCTGTGGGTTTGTCATAAATAGCTCTTATCATTTTGAGATACATTCCATCAATACCTAGTTTATTGAGAGTTTTTAGCATGAAGAGCTATTGAATTTTGTCGAACGCCTTTTCTGCATCTATTGAGATAATCATGTGGTTTTTGTCTTTGGTTCTGTTTATATGCTGGATTACGTTTATTGATTTGTATATGTTGAACCAGCCTTGCATCCCAGGGATGAAGCCTACTTGATCACAGTGGATAAGCTTTTTGATGTGCTGCTGGATTTGGTTTGCCAATATTTTATTGAGGATTTTCACATCGATGTTCATCAGGGATATTGGTCTAAAATTCTTTTTTTGTTGTTGTGTCTCTGCCAGGCTTGGTATCAGGATGATGCTGGCCTCATAAGATGAGTTAGGGAGGATTCCCTCTTTTTCTATTGATTGGAATAGTTTCAGAAGGAATGATACCAGTTCCTCCTTGTACCTCTGGTAGAATTCGGCTGTGAATCCATCTGGTCATGGCCTTTTTTTGTTGGTAAGCTATTAATTATTGCCTCAATTTCAGATCCTGTTATTGGTCTATTCAGAGATTCAACTTCTTCCTGGTTTAGTCTTGGGAGGGTGAATGTGTCCAGGAATTTATCCATTTCTTCTAGATTTTCTAGTTTATTGGTGTAGAAGTGTTTGTAGTATTCTCTGATGGTAGTTTGTATTTCTGTGGACTCGGTGGTGATATCCCCTTTATCATTTTTTATCGTGTCTATTTGATTCTTCTCTCTTTTATTCCTTATTAGTCTTGCTAGCGGTCTATCAGTTTTGTTGATCTTTTCAAAAAACCAGCTCCTGGATTCATTGATTTTTTTGAAGGGTTATTTGTGTTTCTATCTCCTTCAGTTCTTCTCTGATCTTAGTTATTTCTTGCCTTCTGCTAGCTTTTTAATGTGTTTGCTCTTGCTTCTCTAGTTCTTTTAATTGTGATGTTAGGGTATCAATTTTAGATCTTTCCTGCTTTCTCTTGTGGGCATTTAGTGCTAATAATTTCCCTCTATGCACTGCTTTAAATGCGTCCCAGAGATTCTGGTATGTTGTGTCTTTTTTCTCGTTGGTTTCAAAGAACATCTTTATTTCTGCCTTCATTTCGTTATGTACCCAGTAGTCATTCAGGAGCAGGTTGTTCAGTTTCCATGTAGTTGAGCGGTTTTGAGTGAGTTTCTTAATCCTGAGTTCTAGTTGGATTGCACTGTGGTCTGAGAGACAGTTTGTTATAATTTCTGTTATTTTGCATTTGCTGAGGAGTGCTTTACTTCCAACTACGTGGTCAGTTTTGGAATAGGTGTGGTGTGGTGCTGAGAAGAATGTATATTCTGTTGATTTGGGGTGGAGAGTTCTGTAGCTATCTATTAGGTCCACTTGGTGCAGAGCTGAATTCAGTTCCTGGATATCCTTGTTAATTTCTGTCTCGTTGATCTGTCTAATGTTGACAGTGGGGTGTTAAAGTCTCCCATTATTATTGTGTAGGAGTCTAAGTCTCTTTGTAGGTCTCTAAGGACTTGCTTTATGAATCTGGGTGCTCCTGTATTGGGTGGATATATATTTAGGATAGTTAGGTCTTCTCGTTGAATTAATCCCTTTACCATTATGTAATGGCCTTCTTTGTCTCTTTTGATCTTTGTTGGTTTAAAGTCTGTTTTATCAGAGACTAGGATTGCAACCCCTGCCTTTTTTTGTTTTCCATTTGCTTGGTAGATCTTCCTCCATCCCTTTATTTTGAGCCTATGTGTGTCTCTGCACGTGAGATGGGTTTCCTGAATACAGCACACTGATGGGTCTTAACTCTTTATCCAATTTGCCAGTCTGTGAAAGACAGCTGGATTCTTATATCTGCTTCTGCACTTAAAAGTTGCAATATATTGTTTTGGTTGAAGTACATGAAGATGATTCAGTCTTACATAGACAGGTAGTCAGTAAAAGGAAGCGTATTTTAAAGCCTTTTCAGATAATTGTGGATGTTCTTCTTGGATTGCACAATGAAACTCAACAAGTGGTAGTTTATAAAGGTTAGTTGCAATGTGGAATGTTGAAACTGTATTAATAAATTTTCGCTACTTGCCTTACATTTTGAAAGGACCTTTACCCAAGCATGATTTTTGCCACCATGCTTAGGTCAGTTGGAAGGTATCGATTCACTAAGTTAAGCAGATTTTACAAATGTTTATTCATTTCATTATATGATATGAAAAAAAATCACATTTGTTAACATTACCTTCAGTCTCAACAGAAAAGTCATTGACAATTAGGAAGCTGTCAAATTCACAGTGGTGAATTTAATTGTCCTAAATTCTAATATTTGGTTGAAAACTTGTATTTTGTCACTAACAGGAAATGTTGTCAGTTGTTTTCCTTGAAATGACAGTCGCGTGTTGTTCATTTTCGAGAAAGTATCTGCTGAATACTCGTCTGTGTAACCAAGTTTTGTGTCAGTCATCTGTCAAGTAAAAATGGTATTCTGTGGGAAAAAAAAAAGGCAGTTTTAATGCACAACTCAAAAATCCTGCAATCCCTTTCCCTTGAGACAATCATCATACTTCTGTGTGCAACGGAAATGCTGAATGGGTACTTCCATTTCTCCCCACAGAATATTAAAAAGATGTGTACTCAATGCTCAAGATTTAGTAAAGTTAGTACTTATTACTGCGCCATCAAGAACATTCTTAAGGGAAGTGACAACTTGTTTTTTTCACTGTGAGCATGTGGTGGTGAAGAATGCCTGGTAGTCCAGTCTGGTGCCAATGTGGGATTGTGCTAAGGTGCTGGCAGTTTTACCCACAATGACTTTTGCACCATCATTGCAGATGGTAATGCAGTTAGAAAGGCAAATAACATCTAGTATTATTATGAAAATGGTTTTGATCTTGCAGGTTCCCCAGAGGTCTGTGGAGCACACATCCATTGGCACAGAGGGTGATACGAGAAGAGAGAAAGAAACATGAACCCAAGTTGGTAGGAAGGCTTGGAAGTTCTTCCAAGGAAGAACTGAGCTGGACCTTAAAGGAGAGTTAAGATTTGGATAGGTGGTAAGGAGTAGGTGGTTAGGAGAGCAGGAGAGGATTTCAGGACAGAGAAACCATGGGAGCAAAGGAGTAGAGAGAGGAAGGACCATGACATAGTCAAAAGACTAATGAGAAAGATAGTTGGGTTGGAAGGTTGGGAATGGGGAGTAATGGTTTATAAAATGTGGCATATAATCAGATTATAAGGCATTTGAAAAGTTTGGACTTCCTCTAGAGGTTGCTGGGAGTAACTAATGGTTTTTGACCCCTTCTGTGACTTGCTGAGCATATTGGTTTAGGAACATCTTTCTGGTGGCAGTGTAAAAGGTAAATTGGTGAACAGGAGAACTGGATGCAAGGAGACCAGTGGGTTGTTAACTGTAACCTCATTAGTAGCGGTCAAGAGCACAGACTAGAACGATGGCAATAGATGGAACAGATTGAAAGCTAAACTAACTGCCTCAGAGGTAGAGGCAATATGAGAACTAAAGATGAAAAAGTCAAAGGTCACCTATATTTTATATTGCGTAACCCCAACTGCTTGCCAAGGACATTGTCTATTAGGGAAATGTAAAAAAAATTGGGTGCTTTTATATATGGTCCCACATATGACTTTATCCTCCCAAAAAATCAGAATGCTTCCTTTTTTCCAATAGCAGGACTATATCATTGAACGTATTTTCCTTTTGCCCTGCTGCCAAGAGGCTTTGTGCCAGTTTTCATGTTAAGATCACAACAACTACAATTGTCTCAATGGTTAGTACATTTTCTTCCTCCTACCTTCTCTGGCTCTGGTTCTGTTTATAATTCTTTAATGGTATTGTATTTATTCTTCTTGACGCCAGATGTCTTACGTCTTCTTTTGAAAGAGGCTAGGAGAAGGGGAGAATACAATTTAATTGCTCTTAACATATTTTATTCTTTTGTGGAATAAGGCCCTCCTCTTTATCACACTTTACTCAGAATCTGAAGAAAGACTAAAAGCCTCTGATGTCCAAAACCAAAGCACTACTCCTTAATTTGAGAGAATTTCAACAAATTCAGTTAATCTGGTTGCCCAATTCAAAGCATGTTAGAAGCAGCAGGTAATAGGGTAACACAACACCTATTAAAGACAGGTAAATTGATAGCTAAAAGAAGTAATCCCTGATAATCTGAGTAACAATAGAGAGAAGAAGCAAGATGCAGGTGGAAGTTTCTGATGATTATAAGCTATGTGAATGTACCCAACACAGGTAGTAATGAACAAAGAACGGTTACCTGTTAAGGTAGAGAATACCATTGTGAAAGCTCACATTTATTGAGCTTTTACTATATTCCAGGTTTTGTGCCATTGCCTTGCATGCATCATCTCACTTAATCTTCACAATAACCCTGCCTTTCTATGATTTTCCCTTTTTACAAATGAGTCAGTTTAGTTTTAAAGAGATACAATATACACACAAAGGCACATGGCTAGTTGTACATGGCATAGTTAAGGTTTGAAGCTAGTAGCTCTGCCAGATACCAAAGTCTGTGTTCTTTATTCTCATTTTGGACTCTCTTCATTTACCTGCTAAATAATAATAGCTTATGTTCAATATATCCTCTTTTAAGAGAGTTTTGTAAGGTTTTTTTTAATTTACTATCTATAGTCAGCTGAAAACATTTTTTCATCACTGTTTTTTTTGTTGTTGTTGTTGTTGTATTTTTTATTTTTATTTTTTTGAGACAGAACTTTGCTCTTGGTGCCCAGGCTGGAGTGCAATGGCACGATCTTGGCTCACTGCAACCTCCGCCTCCCAGGTTCAAGCAATTCTCCTGCCTCAGCCTCCCGAGTAGCTGGGATTACAGACATGCACCACCACGCCTGGCTAATTTTGTAATTTTTAGTAGAGACGGAGTTTCTCCATGTTGAGGCTGGTCTCCAACTCCTGACCTCAGGTGATCCGCCACCTCGACCTCCCAAAGTGCTGGGATTACAGGCGTGAGTCACCACGCTTAGCCTGCACCACTGTTTTAAATGAGACATTCATTTTTTAAAATTGTGTTTTGGAAACATCTGTGCATCCCTATTTCCACACCACAAAGAACAGCCATTCTTGTAAACTGCTTTTTGAGTTAAAGGAAGAAAAGTAATATCTATATAAAACATGAATCAACTGGTAGGAATTGTCACAATCCTTTGCTTTGCTGGGCACTAGGTACTCTGATTTGTTTTTCTTCCTCTAGCTTTGAATGAAGTTGTAAACGTTGATTTCCAGAGCAGTCGTCTGAGATTATGGCCCAGGGGTACACGTGACATAAGCGGTTGACTAGGGAATTACAGATTATGACAGTACTCTTGAGTAGCTGAAAAGCTAAAAATAGCCCAGGGCAGTTCTAAGACTGGAAATGGAAACCTACTGTAAAAGATGAGTTCACCAAAGAAATTGTACCAGGAAAAACCCTTAGATGACTTTCAAACGTGTCACTATGGGAGTGACAGATTGTAACATTAAGGGAAGCTGCAGAAGAATTATCTGAGAACCTAGTAAAGAACCCAAGACTTCCTACTTTGGTTATGCCCCCACTTACACCTTATTTATCTTCTTCATCTCAGCTTAAGTCTAAATAGCTATAGCTTAAAATTTGAGGGACTGCTAACCTGACACAGGTGTCTACTAACTTGACACAGTCACATGTGACACAGGTGACTTAGAAAAGGTGGGCAATTCACAGCTATCGATTTGGTGACTGATTTGGTATTTGTGAGTCGTGACCAGTTTTGTGGTCTAAGAACCAAACATAGGTAAGCTAAAGATAGTTGAAGTATATAATTAAGAAGAATCAGAGGATGAGCGGAGGAGAACATACAGTTACGAAGTCAAGCTACATTTGTTGTTCCATAAAACTAAGGATCTTAAAGTTTGTGGATAGAATATTGTGAAAGTTCACTAAATCATAAAGAATCTGGTTGTAGCAATATTATTTTGGTTCCAACTGATTCCAGAATATAAGATTGGAGCTATTTCTTTAAAAGTTTAGAAATGTAATTTAGGACAACTCTCTTGTCTAAGTGGAAAACCTACAGATCATTATTCCTCAGGAGACGGTACAAACTGAAAATGCTCACAGGGTCAAAAAAGCTTGAAGTAAGCATGGCTGGATATTAAATCCATAGTGGATATTAAAGCAAGATGCCTTGAGGATATTTGAACCTTAAGAGTTTAGCCTCTAGGAGGATAATCATTCACTCTCACAAATGTCCTTTTTTACCACCTGTCTTGTTTTATTATATCTATCTTTTGTAATGCTTTATTGGGAATATCTTAAAGTTTGATCTCTCCTACATTTCTTTTACCAACATTACCACTTCCAGATGAGAACAGTGCAAATGGATGATGATGTCTTCTAGAAAAGGAGAGTATAAAAACAACCACTATAGGCATTTTCACATTTTTTTTCTTTTCATTTATTGACTATTTATTGTTCTGCTTTTCTGCAGATCACCTCTAAGGAAGGCTAAATTGAGATTTTTAAAATGATCAAAAGTCTGTGGGAAAACAGGAAAGCCAAATATATATATATTTAGTCATGCTAATGAAAATTACAATTATAACTCTGTGGGTTTACGAAAAAGATTCAGTAAGAGTCCTCTACCCCATAAGAAGGCTCCTAACTCAGCATCTTCCACCCTTGTTAATTAATGACATTTAAGGAAGTTTTATTTTAAATGTCATTTCAAAGTTCTGTTTTCATATTTCCTCTACCCTTTTTCAGAAATTTAAAGAATACTGAAAATCCTATGAGAACTCCATTTGATAAAAGTACTGCTTCCTTGGCATGAACTAGAGGGAAATATTTAATACTCATTATGCTCAAGGCATTGCGCCTTCATCCTTACCAGGGTCTAAAATGTGGTATTCTAATGATAGAACTCTAGAGTTTAACACAGGCAAATGGAAACAGAGGTAAAATCAGGAAGCCATTGATATGTGAACATTCCCTTGCATACAAGGCATTTCATGGCACAATCTAATGGTATTTATAAGTGAACTACATCTATCCTTGATGAGAAATGACTGAAAATAACAAGTTCAGGACTAGTTATAGCCATTTACTTACATAAAACACAAGACTGTTTTTTAAGAATTTCTACATGTTTTAACTTGCAACAGAAATTATTTGTATACCAATAATAAGTAGTATGTTTTGAATCTAAAGAAATATGTGAGTCAAAATACACAATTGATAACCTGGTAGTTATGCAGGCGGCATGTAAATTATAATGGAAAGTCGGTCAACAGGCTGGTGCCCTTCTAAAATTAGCATGCCACATTCCAGTTGAGTGTCCACATTACAGAAAACATGCTCACCTTGCTAAACCCAGGGCTGCCTGACGGTGCCCTGAAATATTTCTCCCTTTTCCTTTCGGGACTAATTTAGTAAAAATGAACTCTTTCAAGGTCACTGTATACATCATTCCCTATTTTGTTTTTCATGACCAAAACCCCAGATTGTGCTGGGACACCATCCACTCCCAGCAGCTGCTGCCCCTTCTGAAGCTGTCTTATTCACCCACCTTGTTCAAATGGATACCAGGGTTCACAGTGGCTGTAAATCACACCATTTCTGGGTTTGGATTGCTTGGTGCAAGCACCATCCAGGGATGCATAGGAACCTCTCATAACCAGTCTCTCCATAACTCAGGTTGAGTGCTTCCTTTGAAGAGATATTTGGTGCCCTCCCCCACTTAGCAGTCTTCTCTTAGCAGACAGAAGCCCCATACTGAACCACATGGAATCATATAGGCCTAGTCTGTATTGCCCTTTACCCCACTTACTCAGTTACCTGTGTGGTTTTCAGGATTTCATCAGTAAGAAGACCCAAGACAATCTACTGAAAAGTGTTTAAATAATAAGATTGTTCAAGTAAGTGAAAGATAGTAATAAGCACTCCACACAAAAAAAAGAGTATTTCATTTGGGCAGTATCCATAGCAAAGTTAGAGCTCTCTAGTTAAAAGGTGTACATGAAAAAAACAAAATACATATTTTGACTATCATATTGGGAAAAGTAGAAAACACTGAAGTCAAATGAGGGTGGAGCAAAGCACTCATACCCTCTGATGGATATGTTGATTTTATAAATATTTTGGATGACAGTTTAGCAACCAATGTATCAAAAGCTTTTAAAAAGCCTGTGCCACTTAAAATCTGCTTCTGGAATTTAGTAATTGAACATGTGCACAGATACATATGTACAAAGATGCTCATTGCAGCAGTGTTTATAAAGGCAGAAAATTGGAAACTACTTCTGTGCTCATCAGTGGAGGAACTGTTTTACTAAATTATATTGCAGCTATTACACATGTTGTAAAGCTTTCTATAAAGCTAGCAAGTGTCTATAATAGATGTTTATAAAACAGTATGTATAATATGGTATCATTTTGGTTAGTGTGTTTGTGTGCTCTTGCATGCATGTATGTCCATCTAAGCCTGAAAGGATGTACTCCAAAATTTTAAGAAACTTAGCTCATGTCTAGGAGATGGGATTACATATGACTTTTATTTTTTTCTGTATACTTTTTTTGTATCTTCAGAATTTTTTTGTGTTGAGTATATATTTTATCAGAAAAAAAAAATTTTATTCTAAGAAAAAAATAAACCTGAGCCCTTGAGTTCTCAGCAGAGAACTCAAGGTGAACAAGCCAGACCTGGCCACTAATCTTCAGAAGCTGATAGTGTGGTTTAACAGGGCAGGAAGCAGACAGTGTGATTTGTACAAAAATCATTCTGGGCCATTCCTGAGTACACCTTGATCATCATAGAGTCACAACCAAGGGATGTTCTTGGAACATCCTGACACATTTGACTCTAAAACAGACTTGGAGTCCAAGCTTCAGGATGCATTTTCATCCTTGAATGGGCTCCTTTTCCACTGTGCTTCTTTGCTGTCTGCACATTCCTGAATGCCTGGTCGGGTCAAAAACAAGCTCATTTACTCCCTACAGCACACACCATTTACTGAGCTGACTTCCTGTGTGGCTCCCCTGTGTGTCCAGAGTTACTACTATGTTACTTCCTTTTCTCCCCACCCCAGCTTCCACAGTACTTGTCTTTCCACCTTCGGAAGTCAGCCTTCCATACCTGCAGTTCTTGGCACTTTTTTGGCTCAATTATTACTGTTTTTCTTGAACTTTGTAGTTTGCATTTTGATAAAAATGAAAAAAATTTGACCTAGTGTCTTCTATCTCTGCAATATTTTTGCACCGTTTTGTTGGAAAAAACGTTCTACTTATTACTCATGCCTTGACTCTGATGCCTGAGCTCTGCAACAGTTAGGAAAAACACTTAGGAATATGTGTCATTCATAACTGCATGGCATGTAAATAAAATTTTATTATGTTTCATATTTTGTGAAATCTAAATATTTACATAAAGGCTTTTGCTTCTACTCTTTTGTTTCCCTAGAACTTGCTATGTACCTGGATTCACAATTTACTGAAAAATAGAAGATTCCATATTTTTACTTTAGTAGTTGTCTATTATTACAGTTTTTTTCCCTTTGTGTTCTTCTTGGAATTAACTACTTTTTCTTGTCTTAAAAATTGTAGAGAGCCCCATGTCTTTTCCATATTTGCACATCAGTTACACTTCAAATTATGTGAATGTTTTGATACTTACTTTTCATAGTGTAATTCTTCAGCTTTATTGTTAGACAGTAAACCTTTCTTGCATCCTGCTAGGCGTAAAGGTTGAGAGACCATTAACCCAAATGAGCCTGGAATACTCTCCAATCTCAGTAAATGACAACCGTGTCAGGGGAGGAATAGGCTATTTGGGAATTCCGATACAGTAAGTCAATCTCACTTGCTGTCCAAGGCAACTTTCAAACACCCTTACACATAAACAAGAATTTGAGCAAAGATCCTAATCTGACTGCTTTTATTCATAATTTAACTTCAGCATTTTAACTATCTGTTTTTATTTAGGCCAGTTCCGTTATTTGTTACATATTCTTTCCAGGCTAGTGATATTAGTTTCTCCCTTTTTCCCCGTTATGTGGTAGAATGTCTTCTGCCAAGAGATAGGAAACCTGGATTTCACAGCAGTAGAGACTGGCACTCTTTTCTCTAGTATTGCATTCTAATAGTACCATATTGGAGTTTGACCTACTTATTACACACAGGCAAATGTTGCCAAGTCAGTGAGGTTTTCCTCCAAATAAAGGGCCATGGTCTTGCATCACACATGGGAGGTTTGCATGCAGACCAGATTATCTGGGAGCTAACTGCCAACCTGTGCCACTGTGCAAGGGAAGAGTGCCTGGAGCCATGTACAGATGTGGTTCTCATTCCAGGCCTAATTCTTCAGAACTTAACTTCAGTGAGCTCCTGCTGGACTCCACCAAAGGCAACAGAATGTGGGCTACAGAGAACAAGTTGCTTTTTGTACATTTTTCAGATGTTTGCAATGATGACCAGGTTTTCCTGACTATATTGCACTGGACCCCACTTCCCCTTTGTTCTTCTGAGAAATTATATATATATATTTTTCTCCATGCACAATTTTCCTCTAGCAATAGCCCTGGTTGTCACCCATAGTATAGTCCTCATTGAAAGTAAGAGAAATTGAATGGACCTAAAGGACTCTGTGGCTGAAATGAAAAAGACATGGCTCAGCATTTTCATATAGTTTTAAATACTCTTAAAGTTTATTGATTTGAAATAACTGAAATTGCAAATATAAGAATTGGATAGTGATATCAGCCTAAGACATGGATGTGTCTTTGTTTTCCTAGCCCTTTATTGCCCTGGATAGGAAAGGTCTCATGGCAGTCACGCTGTTTGTGCTTAGAATTCCTGGTTAAATGCACTGGATGAAGGTGCATTGAGATGGGTTACATCAGCAGCATTCATTCTGCTGGTGAAAAAACCTGCCAATTAGGAACTTCAGATACTGGTAATAAACCTTCATGTGTTCCACAGTGGAAAAGGGGAAAGGAATGATAAATATCACGTTTCATATAAGTATCAAAAAATATGTTTCCAAAAGTGAGAAGAAAAGGAGAAAGTGGTATGTGGTAAAATTGCGTAGCTTCTGTGCTAATTGATACTGAATGAAGAGGAGAATTAATCACATTTAATGAACACAATGTACAAGTTATACAAATGATGCAAAATGAAATCTTATCAGTTTTTAATGAATCATAGAAAACTTTTTAGTATCACTTAGTTAAAAAGCAGTCGATTCTTAACAAAATTAACATGAGCATTCTGACAAGCTGTGTGAGAACACAAATTCAAATCATTCCTCAGAGTAAATTAGAACAATTCTATCCAACTCCATATGTTAACAGGTATTTTTGTATTTGGTCTCTGTTCTGCCATCATTTCCTTTTAAACCATAAGGATTTTAAGCTCTAAACTAAAGGCTTCTATATTTTGTTGTTGCTGGTTCTTTTGGTTTTTTAAAATTTGTTTGCTAGGAATGAGGGACATCATTTGTAGATTAGGGGACGAACACCAGTGACTAGTGCAGCTTTTGTTTATATGGGAGTATCTTTTGGCATTTGTTTGAAGTTGTCCCATGATACCTTCTATAAAGCGGTGAAGTAGGTCCAAAAAAAAGTCATGAAAAATGGTAAAAGGTTAGAAAATAAGACATAAGAAGGATGAGATTTTCATCAACAGTGCTTTGTCTTAGATTTTTCTTCTTGTTAAATAAACTTCACTCCCTTGGATAGGCAGTTTTTTTTACTATGTTCGTTTTCAATCTTGATATGCCTTTGCTGCTTGAGGTGAAAATAATTCTGGGATGATTGTGTTACGTATGTAATATTGACATGTTCTCATGAGTTTATAGAATAATGCTGTACTATTCAATTCAAATACTTCCTTTCACCAAGAATAGACCATGTTTGCCATGTCAGTCATAGTGGCCATGACTGTTTGGTAAGCTAACTATAGTGGATGTATTTCTCTTTCACAATAAACCTATTAAAGCTTGAAAATTAACACTTACAAGTCAGCATTTTTTCAAAAAATTATATATTACAATTTGTTTTTCTGTTTTACACAGGAAGAATTTAATGGAAAACCTGACTCCCTCTTTTTTAATGATGGCCGGCGAAGAATTGACTTTGTTCTAGTATATGAGGATGAAAGCAGAAAAGAGACCAATAAAAAGGGTACAAATGAAAAACAAAGGGTAAGTTTTTATGCTATTTTCCTTTCTTTTTATTTCTTATATTGTAACATGAAAAAACTGCTATTTTGTATAAGTAATAAAGTGAAACTGGTGTTGAAATATCATACGCAAAACAGTTTCATATTTTCTCTGCTCATGTTTTCTCAAAGCATATTAACAAAACGTTTTTAAAATATGAATCAGAAACTTCCTCAGGCTCTTAACCTCATTTGGTTTCACAGCTGAAAGCAGACTTTCTTTCAAGGAATTGGACTTTCTATTGTACAGAAGAGATTTACCTTAAGCATGCCTGGCTATTCAATTAGGTGGCATAGGAAGCTAATGATTAATAATGACAAGTGTAATAACAACTAGCTTTCAATGTGTGCTCACTCAGGGATTGTACATACATTTGCATACATGTTCTCCTTTCATACAGCATGAAGTGGGTTCTATAATCACACCATTTTATGGATGATGGAGATGACCCTTAGGTTAGATGAATATACGAGGTCATGGAATCTAGTCTGGCAAGTGGTGAAGCCATGGTTCAAACTGTCTTGAATATGGAGACTGCTCTTGACCTCGCATTTTTCTCTGTTACCTCCCTTTCATTCATTGCATTGCCAGTCAAGCTGCTCTCTTCTCCCTTTCCTTTGCACCAAGCTTTTTTAAGTAAAGGGCCATCTTTATCTCAGGATATTAAAACAGTAGGGCAGGGTTATAAACAACTCCCTGGAACGTTTTTACCTGTACCCAAACTGCATTAAACTAAAACAGACCAAAAAAGAGTGCATATGTGTGTTACTTTCACCCACTTTAGAAATCATTCCTCATCCTTTTTTTCTTCCCCTTTTCACATATATGTGTGCTCTCTCCCTCTCTCTCTGTTCTCTCTCTCCCCACCCCCCCCCCCACACACACACAAAACTTTAATTGTCCGTGTCTAGACTGTCTCCTTGAAATATGCCAACTTTAAATCTATTGATTTTTGCCCATTCTTTCAAATCAAGTGATAAAACCTTTTAAAAAATGAAGTAATCAGTACTGTTTTATTCATCTGTTTGTTTCAGAGGGGGTTAAGTTTGGCATTTTATATTTGCATGGTGGAATAGAATGAGCCCAGACTTTGGAAACTGACCTTCAAGTTCTAATTCTGCCGCTCTGTTGGAGTAATTCTAGTTGTAACAAACAAGCTCCCAGATGACAGGGACTTAACACAAAAACAGAGTGTTTATTGTTCACGTCAAGGTCAAATGTAGCATCCCTGTTTGGCACATAGTTTGGGGTTGGGCCTCTGTCCTTTGCAGTTATCAAGAAACCCAAGCCTGACAGAAGCTCTGCCATTCCCCAGGTAGACTCCCGGGTCATCCCGAATATCAACATAGATAAATGGTAGATAAGATGAAGAAAGTACTCATGCTTGTTTACCACTTTGGCCTCAAAGTAACTACATCAGTTGTGCTCATATGCTACTGGTCAGAACTCAGAAGAGTGGAAAGTATCGTTTCTGGCTGGGTAGCTATGTGACTTAGGCAAATTTTCAAATCAATTTTTTTTTTCTTTTTTATGTTTGACATCTCTAAAATCAGTTGGATCTTACAAATGCTGTATCAAAATTTCATTGTTGAATTTTTTCTTATTAATACATAAAATATTGGCTCACCATACAATCAATGGCATTTTAGATTCAGGGAAATTGGATCCTAATTCTTAGCCTATATAATTATGGTTAAGATTAAATAAAATAACATATAGATGTTACATAATATTTTAGCATTATTAGATCATAAATTTTAATTCTTGTATCTTCCCATTTGGGATTTTCTTAAAATAATGCCCTGATATGAAAAGGCATGACTTTCCTGTTATTATACAATTTTATCACTAAAGTAAAACAGCTTAGGGTACTTTCATTTTCCTGTGGACACTAAGATATATTCTATGCAGTCATAGTCACCATCATCAAATATTCATTAAGCATCCATATGCCAATGGATCTGGATTGAGCAATATATAAAGTAAGTTAAACAGATCTAATCCATTAAAGTATAAAAGAAACAGTTCTGATTTTAAACAAGAGCTTTACTGCCATGATGAAGGGCCCTAGAGCTGCTTACATTAATCAGTTCTGCATTTGCTTCAGACAGAAACATAGGTCCCAAGGTAACTCTCATAAATAAGGAGGAAAAAAATCATCATTAATTTTGGCAATCCTTGAACTCATGGATTGATATACCTTGATGTTCATTTTTATAAGCTGTGCTTTGAAGTGTTTTCAGACTGTATTTGCACATATTACTTAATTTATATATACTTCACCGAAATTCAAAGCTTAACTTTGGAATCATGTTTTTCTTCATTGGAAAAACATTTGTGAGTTCCATTGTACTCCTTGTCAGGCCTTATTGAGGATTTAGGGCAATACCAAGGAAAGGCAATTCAAAATCCTGTTTTCTTTGAAAGAAAAACACTTATGTGTAAACCATATTGATTTCCTAAAGCAACCCCAAGCTTGACTCCACCAGAGTTTATCTAAAGGATATTGTTAAACACTTTGTAGGGCTGGAGAAAGATAGAAGTGACAGGGCTACAAACACCAAAAACATAGAGTATTTAAAAGGATGTATCATCCTTTGAGCAAAAAGAAAATAATTTTCTAGCCAGACCTCCAAATATCATGTAACTTGGGCCACTCATATGACCAAAAACACTTAAGAAACACAACACCTTCCTTTAAAAAGCATAAACCATTTACATTTAGATTTTACATGAGGATGATTGTAAGTTGCTTCAGCAACAAACGCTCGTTTAGTCTGTACTGAGCTTGGCACAGAATGTTTGAATGTTTTAAATCACAAATAACAGGAAAACCAAACTCAAAATGGCTTAAATGCTAAAAGGAAATAATTATTTTCTCATTTAAGTAGTCTAGAGATACAGCCATTTCTGGATTCGTTTATTGGCTCAATGAAGTCATTCCATCCTCCTGCTCTGCCATCCTCAATATTTTGGCTCTTAAATTGTCTTCCCTTGATTTTAAGATGGCTGCTGCAACTCCAGGTAGCCAGAGGCAGAGAGAAGGAATGCCCTTTCTCAGGGCTGTTTTTTAAGAGGGAAGAAAGCTCCTCTAGAAGGGCCCTTTGCAGATTTCCTTTCACAATTCATTGTCTGTTACAAGTCTCTTCCTAAATCAACTACTGGCAATATGAATGGAATTATTGCATAGGATTGGTCTTTCATCTCTTGAGTCACCTGATCACAGAATACCTAAAGAACAAGCAGGCTTTTCTTAGTAATAAAGAGGGAAGAATGGCTGTTCCGTAGGCAGCCAGCAGTATCTGGCACAGTAGATGATTAAATATATCTAAATATGTTTGATCCATATTGTAAAGAGCAAAGATGTTTTACATAAAACAAATTCCCATACATTTCTCCAACTCCTCTTGCTCAGTTTTGTTAGTAATTGCTGCTTTCTTCCAGAACTGCTAACAATCGGCAGAACTGATCTTTTGAATTTTGTTTTGTCTGATGCTTGCCTTCAAACCGATGTGTTAGTGACCAAGTAATGGTACAATTCAGATGAGGGTGAAGATGGGGAAGAGGTCTAGGTAGTACAAAAACAGTGGGAACAACCCTGAATATGATTTATTTATTTACTTTAAAAAAATTATCCATTCCTAAAAGTTAATGGAAAATTTATGTCCTTGAAGTTGAAAAGTTTATATATGGAAGTATATATTTGTATTTCATATCTGACCTTAAGAATTCTTTAGTGTGTGGCAAAAGGATCTGGCCAGTGGAGACTGTAGGATAGAGAATTTTTTTAAAATTAGTGATCAAAGTTAAATTTATCTAATTATAATTTAATTCAAACTTTCAAATACCGTGAGACAACTAACTGGTTATAGAGCCTGTGAGCTTCTAAAACTGTGATCCATTGTTTTGGATTAATCATCATGAGACCAGAACAGTTTTCCTAGAGTCTGGATGAGATCTCTTGGGAAATGTTTAAAAACTTACCAAAAAGTTTTACTATGATGAACATGATATATCCCTCCTTTTATTGAGATCTACTATCCTTTAAGTAAAGCTTTATAATACAGGTTAAGCATCCCAAATCCAAAATGCACCAAAACGCAAAACTTTTTGAGTGCTGACTTGACGTTCAAAAGAAATGCTTAGTGGATCATTTTGGATTTTCAGATGTGGGATGCTCAGCTGGTAAGTATAATGTAAATATTCCAATTTCTTAAAAAGTCCAAAATTAGAAATACTTCTAGTTCCAAGCATTTTGGATAAGAGATATTCAACCTGTAGTGTCCATGAAGATCTTGTACATTTTTATTAACTTTTTCCAATTATTGAAAATTTTGTTGCTATTGTCAGAGGCATTTTAAATGCAGTTATGATTTACTGTGTGTAAAAGAAGTCTATTGATTTCTATGAGTGCTAAGAACCTTGATAAGCTCTTTTTAGTTTTAGTAGTTTCTAATACTATTAATTTTCCCAAATGAAGACCATATTGTCTACAAATGATGACAATTTTGTTCTTTCTTTGCCATATTTATACTTTCTTTTTCTTGTCTGAGTGCAATGGCTATGACCTCTTGAACAAAACCAATACACATAGTAGTCACTATTGTATTGTTCCTGATTTTAATGGGAATGTTTCTAAAATTTAACTATTAAATATTACACTTGCCATACATTTTTGATAGATTTCTTTTAAAAAGTTTAAGGAGTTCCCTTTTAGTCCTAGATTGCTAAGCATTTTTATAACTGGGTTTTAAAGCTTATCAAATGCTTTTTCTTTTATCTATTGAGGTGATCATATGGCTTGGTTCCTCATTAAGTCTTATGCATATTAAGTATTTGGTTATTTTTGCCTAATAAGATAGTATTATAACTGATAGTATAGTATAACTCAAAGCATTCATTTATTAGCTTTAATATGCAATGTGTACTTTTTATAGTTATTAGCACCCTACTTATTTATGTTAATACTACATTAAATTATTTATGTATGGTCATAAGTTGCTTAATGATGTTTCAGTCAACAATGTACCACATATACCATGATGCCTCTTAAGATTGTAACACAGCTGAAAAATTCCTGTTGCCTAGTGACATCATATTAACATGGTAGTGCAATGCATTACTCACATGTCTGTGGTCATGCTGGTATAAACAAACCTATTGGGCTGGGCTGCTAGTCATATAAAAATATAGCACATACAATCATGTATAGTACAGAATACTTGTTAATGGTAATAAATGACTATGTTACTGGTTTATGTGTTTACTATACTATAATATATTTTAAAAGTATACTTTTTATCATTATTTTAGAGTATATTCCTACTTATAAAAAATAAATAAAAAAAGGAAGTTAACTGTAAAACAGCCTCAGGCAGGTACTTCAGGAGGTATTCCAAAAGAAGGCACTGTTATCACAGGAGATGACAGCTCTATTTCTGTTCCTGCCCCTGAAGACCTTCCAGTGAGACAAGATGTGGAGGTGGAAGACAGTGATACTGATGATCCTGACCCTGTGTAGGCCTAGCTAATGTGTGTATTTGTGTCTTAGTTTTCAACAAAAAAGTTTAAAAAGTTAAAAATTAAAGATAGAAAAATATTTGCAATAGAATAAGGATATAAAGAAAGAAGTTTTGTACAGCTGTAGAGTGTGTTTGTGTTTTAAGCTAAGTGAGCAGTGTTATAAAGTCTGCAGTAGTGCACATAATGTCTTAAGCCTTCAGGTTCAGTCACCACTCACTTGCTGACTCACCCACAGCAACTTCCAGGCCTGCAAGCTCCATTCATGATAAGTGCCCTAAACTGGTATACCATCTGTAAAATGTTTATACAGTATTTTTACTGTAGCTTTTCTATATTAAGATACACAAATACTTAACATGGTGTTACAGCTGCCTGTGGTATTCAGCTCAGTCTCATGCAGTGCAGGATTGTAGCCTGAGAGCGGCAGGCCATTCCATATACCCTAGGTGTATGGTAGGCTACACCTTCTAGGTTTGTGTATGTTCATATGTACACTCTATGGTGTTCACACAAAGATGAAATCACATTCTCAGAACGTATCCCTGTTGTTAAGCAATGCATGAATGAATTTATAATTTATTAAATAGTATTCGATGCTTACATATTGAGTGTAAAAAAAAGTTGAATTCATAGAAGTAGATAGTAGAATAGTGATTAGCAGGGGCTGGAGGTGAGAGGATGTTGGGAAGATGTTGGTCAAAGGATACAAAATTTTAGTTAGATAAGAGGGATAAGATTAGGAGAACTATTGTACAGCTGACTCTATTTGATAATATATTCTTGAAAACTGCTAAGGAGTAGATTTTAAGTGTTTTTACCACAAAAGTTTGTGACGTGTAAATGCATATGTTAATCAGCTTGATTTTGGCTTCCATTATATATGCATATTTTAAAACATGTTATACATAACATTTTTATTTATCAATTAAAATAAATATAAATGTTAGGAGGGAAGTGGAAAAAAAGTATTTAAGGTCACCTATGGAAATATATCAAGAATGAAAGTAATTAAAGACTAAATCAGGGTAAAAGAAATATAAAAGCCAGAAAAATAAAATGAAGCCATGTGTCAGAGTAATAAAATGATTTATTATCAACCATAAGTTCTTGTTCAGAAGTTAGAGATCAGCTGCAAATTTGCCTCTCAACTTCTTAGTTGCCAAAGAATATAAGAGGATTTTATTAATAACATAATTTAAAGTTTCATCACAGTAAAAACAAAACTGGTTGTTCCAAAGCAACACAGTGTTCTGGTAGGAAAGATCCTCCTGAGAAAAATTTGTCTCATGAATCCTCATAAAGAGGAAGGCATGATTGCATAGACTAAAAATTGGCTTACCTTCTTCAAATTGAAGAAATAA
Source organism: Pan troglodytes (assembly GCF_028858775.2). NCBI lineage: Eukaryota > Metazoa > Chordata > Mammalia > Primates > Hominidae > Pan > Pan troglodytes. The sequence goes on along the minus strand of NC_072408.2, from coordinate 50,517,034 downwards.
AGGGACAGCAGAAGGTGGGGGGCACTATGAGGAATCAGAACAGCATGGAAAGTTTGCCTGGGAATGACGTTTGCAACAGGTAGTTCATGAATTGGAAACTTGAGCCTCATGTTAAGATAGGCTCAGTAAGCGATATGGCAGCCAGTGTTGGGTGGTTTTACTTCCCGGCTAACTTTTGGCAGGTGTTCTGTCTTTTGTTTTAGGGAGTGAAGTCAGATCTATCTTTAGCTCCTAAATATTTTAGACTAAAGCAGGGAGGTCTTTATATTTTTATCTTTTCCCTTGCTTTACAGTCTACTTGTTTATGCTAAGATTGTAGGTAAAAAGGAATAAATTAAATTAGAATCAGCAGTTTCAAATTACAGCTATGAAATGCGTTGCTGGTATAAGCACATTTGGTTTTATTTTTGAGTATTACCACCCAGAGCAATGAATCCAATTCTTGCTTCTTATTTCCAAAATGGGAAGTATCTCTGGGCTGAAACCTTAAAAACAGAGAGGACAATGAAATTCTGAAAAGTAAGACCTGATTATTCTATTTTATCCTACTGAGGGAATTAACAACGAGTTCACAAAGACATGGAGAAGAGAAAACCCTTTTTCTGATTGCTCCTCCTGAGGTCTGGCTGTAGGTTGAATGAAGAGGCTGTCATTTACCTGGTACCAGCAGGGCAAATGTGTCACCTTTTTAAAAGATCATCTGTAAAGGGGTACAGCAGGATTGGCAAAAATCAGCTATACCAAATTCTCTCATAAAACAGGCTTGACAGGGATAAATCATCACAAAAGAATAGCTGCTTGTGTGCACTTGTACATGCATATATGCACAGAAAAAGGTGTGTCCTAGAAAACAGGATTTACTAAACTTGTCCTATGAGAAGTCACCTGGGTTGCTTGTTAAAAATAGATTGTCCAGGCTCCATCCCATACATGCTGAGTCAGTACTTCCAGGGGAGAGGTTCAAGAATCTACATTTTAAATAAGCACTCCAAAGTTGTTCCTTTAAGCAGATAAGTTTGGAAAACACTTTACTGAAAAACTTTATTGTACACTTAAGTAATAGAATAGTTATCTTGGCAGTGAATTATGGGTGTTTATTTTTTCTTCTTTGAAAATTTGTTTTCTGTGTTACTCAGAATGAGCATTTCTTTCTTTTGTGATTTGATTTAAAAGTCGTATTTGGAAGTGAACTTCAGCTAAATATTCACTCCATCCTATGTTTATCATTTAAAATGCTCATCTGTTTTTTGTCCCCTAGTGAACATACATTACTCAGTTGAGTAAATTCCTCATCAGATCAGTCCACTAACATTAAATGTTTTTATCACCAACACGTGAATTTAAATTAAGTTCTGATTAAATAATGTATTCTGCTTACCAAACCTTCGGGAGAACTAATAAATAGCACAGTAATTAGACTAATTTTTTTTCCACAAATTAAGTACCTATGATATATTTCTCTTGCGTTTTTTGTAGGTTAAAAAAAGATTGGCAAGTTGAAAATACAATGACAGCACCATCAATACTTTGCCTAACAAAGCTATAAGAATATTTGAAATCAATCTATTCATATATTTCATTAATCCCAACTGATTTCTACTTTATCATCATAGTATATTCATTAATTTTACTACTTAGACATTGCAGTCCCTGCTTTTTACACTGAAAAAGGTGGGTAATAGAAAGAAAACGGTAGATATTTGTGTTTACAATCAGTACTATTACTGTGTAATTCGCAAGTAAGTCCTTCACAACAATGACTTTACTAAGCCAAATGAGATGTGTAATGTGTAATCTAGGGTGCGTAGGGATAGAAAGCTTCCTTAATTATGCCAGTCTGTCCTTTGTGATTTTGATTGCTTTATTCTTTATTTCCCTGACAGCTTTATTAACCTCTCAACAGAGGTATGAATAAGATACTGGTTTCTGGAGTATGGCAGGTGCTTTTGTCCTTTTTCACCTTGAACCTCCAGTACCATTCTCTACCATCAGTAATAGAATCACATGCATCATTTTGTGATGTACCTAGGTCCTCAGTGATTACAGTCACTTTGGCTTTACTAGAATTCTAGTAGGTTAAAAAATAAAATGTGGTTGCACTGCAAATGAATTTGCTCCCCTAGAGATGTACACATTTACAACACAGGTTAATTTATGACTAGCCTTTTTTTTTTTTTTTTTAGTCAGTGAGCCTCGTTTAAACATTTTATACTGCCAAATAAAGATCATAGACTATCAGTTTAGGTTCTTATATATAAGGTTTCCAGTAAGGCACATAGATAATTTTTACTTTAAAATTGTGTGGCCTCAGGTATTCATTTATTCAGCAAATATTTATTGAGCAATGGCGATGTCAGCCAATATGCAATATTAATTATCTTTCATTTTTAACATGGAAGACAGCTCTACCCTAATTTTTTAAATGTCAGGAACGCTGTTACTTATCCAAGTGTAAATTCTACAGTGAAGTAAAGATGATTTCATATTAAAGAGACTTAAGCAATCTTTTCTTAAGTAAGCAGTCCTTTCCTGATATGTGCCTATTTGACAAATATAGCACATATGCTAATTTACTTTAGCTACCTGACAAACCAAGAAAACTGGTTTGATCAATTTTTTAAGTATTCCACTAGTTATTTGTGAATTGCCATGCCAAAAGAAAATAACAAGAACTGTCTTATTAAATAAAGTAACACCAAGGTGATATATTAATGTGTTTAAGCAAATAAAAATGTCCTATCCTTGATTCAACTGTTTAAGTATTTATAGTTGGTGGTAAAATGGAGGGCATTATAAACCAACTCCAAGGTCTACCAATTATCCTGAGAGAAATCAGGTAAATATCTCAGGAGTTCTTTGTAAAGAACTAAAATAGAATAAATTAGTACAACCTTTCTGGAGGGCAGTACAGCAATACATATTAAAGAACTTAAAATTGAATACACTCTTTAACAATTTTACTTTTAGGACCTTATCCTGAGGAAACAATAATGGATGCACAAAGATTTTTCATAATAGCAAAAAGGTAGAAACCACCTAAATATCCAACCATTTGAAATTGGTTAAATAAATAATGGTACGTCTGTCTGAGAGAATATTATCAAGCTCTTAAAATGAGATTGAAGGGAAGTATTTCTAGTGTTTTCTGCGTCTATGATATTCATATGTGCTATACATTCTCATCAGTGACCTACCTTATAATAGACATGAGGCAAAAGAGAAGAGATAAAAAGATATGTTCACATCCTTCAGAGAAGGAAAAGATAGATATCCATCAGATATCAAAGAAGGTAGCCTGAAGATCAGGATAGCCAAGTGGTGTAGAAGAGTCAAGAAGGGGGAGTCTAGGTGACTCTCATAGAGTTTCTGTAAAATGGTGTACTGGTGTCCCACTGCAGGGACGAAGGGTCATTGGGTGCATGGTGTAGAGGCAGAGTGAGTGGGGTTGCCTGTTTTGTCAGATATTTGGTATTTAAAACAGAGATGAGCCTCTAAGCCCTGCAGAATACAGAGAATTTCTTTTTTTTTTAAGGAATAAGGGAAGTCGAGCATGTTAAAAGGCAGAGAGAAGGTAATGGCGATGACTGACTTATCCACAGCGCTTATCGTATGCCAAGCATCATGCTGAGTGCTTTATGCCCATGATCATGCTTAATCCTTAAAACAATCCCAAAATGAAGCTGTTTTTTCCCTCTATTTTTTAGATGAAACTGCTGATGATTATAGAGTTGATTATTTGCCCAAACATCATAGAGCTAGTAAATGGCAGAGTCAGGATTTCAATTTTGACTCTGAATCTAACCACTATGCCCAGGAGTAACAGGAAAACCAAAACTGCAAGAGCTACAGGGGCTGTTTGTTGGAACAAAATCCGAGAAGAGAGAGTCCCTTGAAGGTGATGAGTTGTAGCCTCAGTTTAGAAACTCCATCAAGAAGGTACATGTCTGACTTGCACTATTCAGCATGTTGCATTCATAGCTGATACAGCTGATACAACCAAGACAGAAATATTTTGTGTTTGGTATGTTTGACAGAACTGCCCTCATGTGGGGCTGGCTCATTCTGAGCTGTCTAAGCCTCATTCCTTTTGTCAACTGGTAATTCAAATTCTGAAGCGTCCAGGAATCACTTCATGCTGTGGATGCCCCTGTGCTCTCTATCTGGTGTTGGTGTACTTCAGAATTAAACTGCATCTCTCTTTCTACACCATGTCCTGTAATAGCCATAAGTAAAAGTACATGGAAAATTTGGGGGGCTCAGAAAATTTGCGAGGCTGCAGTTGCTGCACTGCAGCCATTTACACTCCTTAGTTCATTCCGGCTTAACAGGCAGTCATCGATCCACCATTCACTCAGTTTATTCATTCATCAGACATTTATTGTGTGCTTACTCTGTTATAGGCTTGTTTTAAGTGTTAATGATATCAAGATTAAAAGACACCTCCGAAGTAAGGGCAGTAATTGAACAGTAGGCAGGGCCATGGGAGGATTGAATATTCTTAAGATTGGGAAACATTTAAGGTGTTTTTTGGCAGAGGAGTAAGAGCAATGAAGAGAAAAATGGGAGGTATTGCCAAAGTAAGCTCAAGAAGAGAGATGAAAGGATAGACTTCTGACACCAAGAAGAGAGGTGGTGCCCAACTATTGATAGGTAGAAAGAGACTGGCAGGAATTTCCAGTGAGTGGCTGCCCTTTTCTCTGTAAGGAAGGAGGTGAGGTCACCTGCGAGCATGCTGGGCTGGAAGTTAGGTAATGAGCGTAAGGAGCACCTTAAAAGTTTGGAACAGCTCCCTAGTGGATAGCTAGGGGCCAGGAAGGAGACAGCCCAACTGTGATGGGAACCATGAATTTGTAATAAGGCCATTGAACAGAGTTACATGATTTTTTTTTCCCCTACCAGCACTTATTGTTAAAACACCCATCAAGCCACTGGAGAAGACCCTCTTCTGACTGATTCTCCTACTCTTCTAATGAAGACATTTGTCTCCAAGAGCTAAAATTGTTGGGCCTGAGCTTTCACATGCTAACTGAAATTCATGACTGAATTTTAGAGGATACCAAAGACACAGGCATGGATCCTGCTATGACCTGCTAGTGAGACCATCTGGGTTGCCCTTTGTACAGCCTCAGGGTGAGTCATCTCCCCTGAAGGAAAGAATGTCACAGTGTCTGGTCCTTTCAGAATACTCCCTCCCTCTACTGTACCATGTTTTAGGTTTTGGGCTAACACGTTTTCCCTAGTTTGCAACCACTCTGTTCGTCAGGATTCTTACTTACCAGTATCAGAAATGAACTGTAATTTAAGCAGATCAGGAGTTTATCAGAAAAATGTTAGAGAACTCACAAATTCTCCTGATGGGTTAGATAAATAAGTTTAGAGACAGGCAGCCAGAAGCAGTACCTTTAATCCTGCCACAGGAGAAAAAGCACAGTTGCTGTCCTGAGCACAGGGCTGCTGCCAGCACCGCTGGCACCACTGACTAGCAGTAGCTATGGACAGCTCCTGCCGTAACCTCTACCATCTCTGGAACTGGCATTTGCTCTCTCAGCCACCCCAGAATGTATTCTGCTTGGCCTGGCTTCTTTGCATCACTAGCATTCAATTTGGAGCCTGGAGCCAGGTAGTCTGGTTGGCAGGGCCTAGCTCGAGTGCCAGTAGCTGAATTTCATGGGAGACCATGAAAAGGAGTGTCTGTGTTTTTATCTGCTATAATGGATGTGGGCTCTGGTAGGAGTTTAAAATGGATGTCCATAAAGAATGACAGATGTCCATTACAGTGCCAGAAAGCACATGAATAAACGTTTCAGTCATTCTGTATCAGGAGAAAGTCTTAGGTCACTGGACGCTAAGTTTCTCTATATTTCCTCTGTAGCAGACTATTTTAAATTCTTTCAGTCTCCGGTACTTTGCAGGATGCCTGCAAAATAAAAGGCACTCAAGAAATGTTTGTAAATGAACTAATGCTTGTTGAGTATATTCTTTCAACAAATATGTGTTAGGCATTGTATTAGTTCTCACATTGCTATAAAGAACTACCCGAGACTGGGTAATTTATAAAGACGAGGTTTAACTGGCTCACAGTTCTGCAGGCTGTACAGGAGGCCTCAGGAAACTTCCAATCATGGCAGAGGAAGAAGGCACATCTTACATGTCTGGAGCGGGAGGACAAGAGCAAAGGGGAGATGCTACAAACTTTTAAACAACCAGATCTCGTGAGAACTCACTATCATGAGAACAGCAAGGGGGGAAATCCGCCCCCATGATTAAATCACCCCCCATCAGGCCCCTCCCCTAACATTGGAGATTACAGTTCGACATGACATTTGGGCAAAGACACAAATCGAAACCATGTCGGGCATATACTGGTGAATGCTGTCTGTGGGATCAAAATGCTTTACCCAATAATAAAGAGGTAATCAATCAGAAATAAGGACTGGGCTCCTATGTAAGAATCAAAATGTGAGGATTAGGATTTAGAGGGAAGGAGTACTGCTTAGATAAGAAGTAGAATGAATCTGAGTCAACTTTCAACTTTCAAGTTCAAGTTGGGAATATGGTGGGTCAGGGGTGGAAAGTGCTGAAGAACTTCTCAGGATGAATTGCGGAGCTGGTGGGGAAGGGGACACCCAGAGGGAACAGTCACTTTTGGGGAGCGGAGTAGGAAAGCTATACCTCAAACTCTCCTTACCCCTATCTGAGTGGGGCATTTCTAGGCCATTTGCTTGTGTTTAGGGAAGTTATACCACTTGCTGGTTTCCTCTGCTACTCTATTGTATGTTCAAATTGCAGCCAATAGTTAAATGTACTATATCTGTACAGCTCTTAGAACAGTGTCTGGCATGTTTTAAGTACTGTGCAACCATTTATTAAAGATATAAAAACAAAGCAATATCCTTTTTCTGATACTTCAACACAATACATCAGGGATTCCACTTGGACTCAAATTTAGCCAAATACCAGGTATATTCTTTTACTTTTTGACCTTTGGTCTTTTTCCTGCAGCTTCACCTACTTCTAGTTTATGGGATTTTTTTTATGTTCTAGGCCCTGTGCATAGCACAGCAGCTCATCCCCACTCTGTGCCTTTAGAGTGGGCAGATCATGAGTATTGTTCCCTGGGTAAAGTGTCTGACTGCCAGACCCACTAGATGATCTCGACCTGGACCTAGCAGTTCCTCTCTGTCTTGTTAACTGCTGTGCTAAATATTCCACCCAGCTTTTTCAGCTGTCTTCAGTGTAAGGCTTGCTCCAAGTTACCTTTTGTCACTATTGGAAATGAAAATTCTACTTCATGTGCTTTATGTAGTTTAAATCATATCTTCACAAGACCCTAAAAAGGAAACAACTGGGTTTTCTTAGTTCTACAGATGAAGAAAAATGAGGCATGGAGAGTTTAATTTTCTTGTCATGGGTCATAGAGTTGATGAATAATAAATTCAGATTTTGAACCCAGGAAGTGTGGTTACAGAGCTCATTTTAGTCCATTTTGTGCTGCTGTAACAGAATTCCACAGACTAATTTATAAAGAACAGAAATTGATTGGCTCACAGTTCTGTAGGCTGGGAAGTCTGAGATCAAGGGGGCTGGCATCTGGTGAGGACTTTGTTGCAGTGTCACCCCCACGGTGGTGGGGGGGAGAGAGGTGGTAGGGAGAAACAAAAATGGGGCGGGGGGGGTTAGAAACAAAAGGGGGCCAAACTTTTATAAGGAGCTCATTCCATGCTAATAAACTCCCTCCTGTGATAATGTCATTAATTTGTTAAGTCTGCCCTTGTGGCCTGATCACCCTTCAGTAGGCCCCACCTCTCAACACTGTTGCATTGGGGATTAAGTTTCTAACATGATTTTTGGGGGACATATTTAAACCATAGCAGAGCTTGTGTTCTTAACCTCTGTGTCTACTCATTTTCTTCATTTCACAAAGCAGTATAAACTGTTTTGTCATGAAAAGCATTCTTTTTAAAAGGTCAAACAAGTCTCCATCTTTGCATGCTTCCCTTACAACTTTGGGCACAGCTTGGCAAAAGCCTAGGCATCTAGAATTTAATATCCATAAGTGTAGTATATTCTGTATCTTTTGAAATGGCCATGTAATATAGATATCAATTTAGTTCACTATTTTTATGGATTTAGACATTTATAGCTTCACAAACATCTCAGTCTTGCAGAGAGAAAAAAATTCTCTGAATTTTGCCAAAATTGCCTGTGTTGTTTTATTGAATTTGGTCAAGATACGCAGGGATGACGCATACACATCCAGTAATTGAACCATTTGAATGTCTGGTATGGAAACCAAATTTTTAAAATCTGGAATCTTCAACTCTGAAAACTCGTATCAGTGAATAGGACTCAGAAAGCTCAATTTGTATGCTTTTATGAGCCAAAAAGTACGTGGGATTGTGTCAAAGCAGGATACTGTTATTTACCTGGTGAGGTTTCAGATGACTGAAACCACACCAGGACAGCCAAGGGCCTTCCAGGGTGCCAGGGCATCGAAGTACCCTCCACGGCATTCTCTTGGGGATCCAACACTTACATGTCACCAGCAGCAAGAGCTGCTTCATTTCTTCTATTCCATTTGCTTGACCAAATGCTGATGCATTTCTTTTTCAGGTCCACGCTAGTTTGATTTTGTTATTAATATTGTTTTAAAAAATGCCTTTTTCTGCCTTTGGTAAACTAAAGGTCTAACATATATTCCAACTTCTTTTGACAGAGGAAAAGACAAGCATATGAATCTAACCTTATCTGTCATGGCCTGCAGTTAGAAGCAACAAGATCAGTAAGTACTGGTCCCTTTTCAGCCCTCGGCTGACCACTGTTGTCGGGCAGCTTCGTGCCACTTGGAATACTTGGGTGACATTGGAAACATGCAGCCCTGGCCACATCTTAGTCATAGACTGGGAGAGGAGTCAATCAAAATCTGCATTGTGTAGGATATATTCTTTTTCTCTGATCAAAACTAGCAGATCTTTTTTAATAGCCAACGAATTTTACAATGAATGCATGTATGAATGATTATTTTCTTTCTTTAAGAAACTTCTAAAAGCTTTTTTGTTATACAAAAAATAGTTTATGGTAAAAAATTAGAAAACATAAGAATAAGGAAAATAATCTGTATCTTAATTATCCATAAATAATTTTGCAGTCCTTCTGAGCTGTTTTACTCAAAAATATATATGTACACATTTTTTATCTTTCAAAAAGGAGAAAATTACCACTTCACAGTTTTATAATTTGCTTTTTCCCTTTAATATATAGCAAATGGATTTATGTCAATAAATATAATTCTTTGACATTTTTAACAGCCACATAATATGATATTGAACAGATAGACAATAAGTTCATTCGAGGTTTAGAAAATTAAAAATTTTTCATTATGCTAGCACTACAATGAATATTCTAGTGTTTTTACTTTAAGTCAATAATTAGGGTAGAGTGATAGACAAATAAGTTTGGTTTTCTTCATTTTATAAATTATTTTCATAGTTTTATGAACTATGATGATTTGAATTACTTCCTTAATGATTCAAACCAAGAAATCGTCTTTAAGACAAAAATTTATGATGGTTTGCAAATCTGTTTTTATTGTTATCTTCACTTTTAGTGGTGGTCTCTGTATTTTTTTTTTAAAGCTACCAACAACATAAGAAAAATCTATGTGTTTTAAAATTGTGAAAAGAGTTGGTTTCTTGTTCTGCGTTTTTATTTTTCCAATATAGGTATTGGATGACAAGCTTGTATTTGTAAAAGTACACGCACCATGGGAGGTGTTATGTACGTATGCTGAGATAATGCACATCAAATTGCCTCTGAAACCCAATGATCTGAAAAACCGGTCCTCAGCCTTTGGTACACTCAACTGGTTTACCAAAGTCCTCAGTGTAGATGAAAGCATCATCAAGCCAGAGCAAGAGTTTTTCACTGCCCCATTTGAGAAGAACCGGATGAATGATTTTTACATAGTTGATAGAGATGCTTTCTTCAATCCAGCCACCAGAAGCCGCATTGTAAGTCTAAACCAAATTTAGTTGCTGTCTTGGGGTAATTTGGAACCTGCTGTTTTGTGGTTTGGTTGGTTTGGTTTTATTTTTAAAAACTGCACAAAAAGAAAAGAAATATGCCAGCAGATTCGTGTTACAGTAGTAAACAATGATTGGATTGGTTAGTTACACTATATAAACCGCATACTCTATTTTGGAATCTTTTTAGGTTTACTTCATCCTCTCTCGGGTCAAGTATCAAGTGATAAACAATGTTAGCAAGTTTGGGATCAACAGACTTGTAAACTCTGGGATCTACAAGGCAGCTTTCCCACTCCATGATGTAAGTTAAAAGGCAAAAATGAACTAAAAGGCCTTCTGTATACTCTGGTGTTGACAATAGCAAAGGGCTAACTTTCCTGACTGTAAGTTTCTTCCTCAGTAAAATGAAGGGAACATACTGCAAGATTACAAGCTCATTTAGGGTAAGAACTAGGTCTTTTGTTCACAGATGGATCCCAGTTATAAAGATACTCCGTTTTAAAGGAGCGAATGAATGAATGGACAGGACCTCTCTCACAGTCAATGTGTAAAGCAGTATAGATTAGCAGTTAATCTGTGTTAGCATTTCTGAGACCAAAATGCCTGCCCTGCCACTTTCTAGCTGGATGACCTTGTGAAAGTCATTTAGCCTTTCTTCCTCCATTTCCTCATCAATAAGCTGGGGATAAATTATTACGTACCTCCTAGAGTTGTTAAGAGGATTAAATTAATCCAAATGTTAGTCCCTAGCATATAATAAATACTATTATAAGTGTTAGCTATTTTCATAATTACTAACAGATGTTATTATCAACCAGAAAAGATTAGTTCTTTGTCAGCAAAATACATGTTAGACCTTCTCATTTATCATTTTCTGTAACATAGACTTTTCTTCCTCATTTGGAATACGATTTTCAAACTGTCCCCTGGAATATCCCTGGGCTTTTAAAAAGGCATCTGTCAGGGTTGTTGTGACAATGGCAGTACCCCAGATGGTTGACATTTTTTTAAGGACTACATTCTGAGACCACAGCAACCCCTCAAATTCAAGAGTACTTCTCTAGCCGAGACCATCTCTCGTGAAATGAAATTTTTAAAATGTGACCACTGTAAATGCAGGGACATTATAACTAAAGCTGTTTAAACTCTGTCATTGAAATAAATTAAATATTATATTATATTGCATTATTACTTTGTTATATTCACTATCAATTTATCTGACTGTGTAAGACCAAAGAAAGCAAAGACTGAGATTGGTAATTGCTACTGTGTAGTACATGTATTTGTGGATAGAGACGATATTGAAATGTACTGAATAACATAATAAAACTAGGACACTAAACAGCAGCTTGATACACATGGAAAAGTAGAGAACAGGGAGCTGGGTGAGGTAAATACTGATCCTAAGAGACCCAATGTAGCCATCCAGCCTGAGAGTCCATGTGTTTTACTTTTGTGCCCCACTGAATTTAGCTAATTGCGAATAACAGGACATGAATTTTGAGGCCACTTGCAAATAGCTGTCACGAATATTAATTTGGGATGCCAAGGTTCTCTAACAGTTGACATTTGCTTTTGGCCAGGTCTTTTCCACTAAAGCCTCTTCTAATTGCAGTGGTCCTGTATTCAGGCTAACAAATGGTCCCATGTGGTATTTGAGAGGGAGGTGCGTGAAGGTCAGGGCCTGTGCCCTGATTTGGCTGGGTGGTAATCTGGTTCTAGTGCCAGAAGAAGAAAAATGAGTCAGAAAAAAAGGCAACTGGATTTAAGCAGGAAGTTTTGTTTCTTGAATAAGCTAAGTGTGTAACGTGATACCCAGCTTTATTGTTTGTTTTCTGTATGTTATCACAGAATAACTGCTGAACTGGGGGCAAAGAAGCCTAGGTTTTAGAATTGACCCTGCTGCTAACCAGCCAAGGCCCTGGTTTCCCCATTGTCCAAGGAGAGGGGTGGGTTATCACGTGTTCCTCTGGTGTGGTGATTTGGGCACTTGGGTGGCCCAATTTTTCATTGTGTAGGACTGCCCCACTTAAAGCATTTTAAGCATCTCTGGGGCCCTCACAGAGTCCCTGCAGTTCTCCTCAGGATTGTAACACCCAATCGTTCATCCCTGCCCACATTCATAAATGACCCCCAAGGAGGGTAGTACCATGCCTGGTTAAGAATCACTAAAAATTAGATGGCATTTCCACCCCTTCCAGAAGGTGAGGACCCCTTGTTCACAATTGACTATCAAGTATTTGTATCACATTTAAGAAGCAGATTTGTGAAAACACGATGATTATGGTGCTTACATGTTCCCTTCTGCGTCACAGTGCAAATTCCGCCGTCAGTCAGAGGATCCCAGCTGCCCTAATGAACGGTACCTTCTGTACAGAGAATGGGCTCATCCTCGAAGCATATACAAAAAGCAGCCCTTGGATCTTATCAGGTGAGGGGTTGTAGGGAGTACTCCAGGGGGAGGCACTCAGGGTGTTACCCCCACAGCATCTGAATGTGACAGTACTCATCAAGACTCTTGCCAGTGAAGGGAGCTGACCCAGAGTGCTGAGCTTCGCTGGCCAGGGTTTTTATTGAGGCTTAATTATGTGGGCATGATTAATTGAATCATTACCCATCTCCAGTATCATCCTCCCCCTGGAAGATGGCCAGTAATATGTGGCTCAAAGCTCCAGTTCTCCAATCACATGGTTGATCTTCCGGCATGGCCAGCCTCCACCCTGAGTCATCTCATTAGCACAAACTCTCTAGAGGCCCACCATGAGCCACTTCACTGGCATAAACTATCAGGCATAGTCCTAGGGTCCCACTGTGAATAAAAAGGCACTCCTATCTCTCAGGAAGTTCCAAGGGTTTAGAGGTTACCCGCCGCCCAGGAACTGGGATGCAGACCCACCAAATTCCATATTGCACAGAAGTAAATGTTAGATGTAGTTTCTATTGTATGGTAAGACATATACATTTTCACTCTTTTCTTGTGTCTGCCTCTAGGTTCTATTTCGTTGTATCTCACAAGATACAATGACTAGCTCGAGAGTTTTTCTTCCCAAGGTACCCTGTTGGTTTTCCTCCAGAAGCTTACGTTGTTTGGGCAGGGCTGAAGATTCTGGCTTGTGGGAGATAGACCAAGAACACCCAAACAAGCCAATAAAACATGAAAATAAATAAACAGAATTTCTAATGGAAGTGAAGAAAATAACAGAGCAATAGGATGGGAGGGCAGAGTGGGAAGTGAGTTGAGGGAGTTATCTTTGAGGAGGTGACTTTTAAGCTGAGACCGGATAGTGAAGAGGAGCCAGTGCTTTGAGGACTTGGCAGAAGTCCTTCTAGGAATAGGGGCAGCTTGTACAGTGGCCCTGAGATGCACACACATTTGGCAAGTTTGAGGAAACATCAGAGACCAGTGCTAGTGAGAAACAGAGTAAGACATGAAGTTAGAGGGGTGGCAGGAGCGCCGAAAAGAGTTTAGACTTTAATTGCAGTGAGAAGCAGTTGTAATATTTTAAATGTTTAAGTCATTGTATCCTATTCACATTTTGCAAAGATAATGTGGAGAATGGATTATAAGGGGTACAGGGAGCAGGGAGACCACTAGGTAGGAGGCTGTTTGAGCCAGGCAGAAGACTGTGGGAGCAGATTTGGGATGTGTTTGGGGAGTCGGGTCGACAGGACTTGTTTATGGATTGGATGTGGAGAGTGAAGAGGAGCGGAGAGTTAACTTCATGTCTGCCTGGAGCCACGTACCTGTTTTTTTATGGTGTCTCAACACCCCATGCACTTGCCACCTACTTGAGAAAACTACTAGACCTTAAAAGTGAGAGTTTTAAACCAATGAATGTTTGTTTTGTTTTACATTTACCGTGGGAAATTTTAAATATATACAGAAATAGAGTATCATAGCAAGCCTGCATTCATCTGTCACCCAGCTCCAAAAATTATAAACTCATAGCTAATCTTGTTTCACTTTTACTCCCACTTCTTTCCCTCCCCACTCCACTGGATCATTTTGAAGCAAATTCCAAATGTCACGTCATTTCATTAGCTTCTATTTCTAAATAAGGTGTCTCTTAAACATAACCAGAATACCCCCTTTTGAAAAGGAAGGCTGGGTGAGGTGACTCATTCCTCTAATCCCAGCACTTTAGGAAGCCAAGGCAGGATGATCGCTTGAGGCCAGGAGTTCGAGGCCAGACTGAGCAGCATAGTGAGATCCAGTCTTAAAAAAAAAAAAAAAAAAAAAAAAAAAAAAAGCCAGGCACGATGGCTCTCACACCTGTAGTCCCAGCTACTCAGGAGACTGAGAAGGGAGAATTGCTTGAGTCCAGGAGTTTGAGGCTGCAGTGAGCTATGATTGTGCCACTGCACTCTAGGGCAACAGAGTAAGACCCTAAGACCCTGTCTCCAAAAAAAAAAAAAAAAAATTATTTAATATCATCAGATAATCAGGATTCAGATTTCCCTTATTGTCCCCCAAAACACTTAATGGTTTTTTAGTTCAAAGCAGGATCCAAACATGGTCAAGAGGTTGCAGTTAATACAATCTCTCAAATTTCTTCTGGTCTCAGTTTCACTGTTTATTTCTTGTTTTCCTTGCTCTAGTTGAAAGAATGCCTTTCATTCCCTATTTTGCTGATTTCATTCTCTCCTGTGGTGTTGTTGAACATGTTCCTCTGTATTTGCTATAACTAAGTAATTTGTGTAGTTGCATTAGCTAAGTAATTGGATCCTCATCTAGAAGCTTAATCTGATTGAGGTTAGATTTTATACAAGAATACGTGATACGTGGAGTTGAGTACTTATACCAGAAGGTATATAATGTTCAGTTGTCTCTTTTTTGTTATGATAGCAGCTATCAACGATCATTACTTAGATTCATTATTTCATAAGAGATTTCATTATTTTATATGGTCATACTCGGATTCCCTTGTCATTCATTTTTATCACCGAGATTACAGTCATGAAGAGGCACTTTCATTAACTCTGTTTACCCTGTAAAATAAGATTTTAAAAGATATTTGTACATATGTAAATATTTGAGGTTGACATTCATGTGAAGTTTCCATTTTATTAATTTCCTTTTATGTCAAACCAATAGCATCTGATAACAGAGTGACGGGTTCTTAATCATTTTTTATGTGCTCTTTTATTTTTTTTGCTTTAGTAAAGAAAATTTCCCAACTATTTTAAATATATTTTGCTAGAGGAAATGCATTTACTATCCCTGTCCCTGGTCCACATGTTCTTTCCCTTCATTGCTTCCCACTAGTAACCCCTTGAGCATTCAGGCTATTAAACCTCATCTATGGTTCCCAGGGATTACTGAAGGGAAAATGGGCTCTTTCCATTTTGTTCCCAAAAAGCAAACCAAACTGGAAACAGCAACCTAGGGGAACCAGACTTTGCACAGGTAAAAAAGAAAAGTTTCCCTCCAAACTCCCGTTTTTACCCCCAGAGTAATAAAAGAAAATAAGGTATTCACAAGACAAGGGCAGGGTCCTATAAAAAAGGATTGTTGTGAGAATAAAATCTAGCTCTTGGAAACTGAAAATGTGATTAGACAGAAAAACACCAATAGAACGCATTAGAAAAATGAAGTTGAAGAAATTATGCAGAGCATAGAGCAAAACTTATAAAGGGATAGAAAAGGGGGAAAAGATAAAAAATTACATCAGTCCAGGCGGTACAATGTATAAATAATAGGAGTGTGAGAAACCAGGGGAGAAAAAATGTAGGGAAGAAATCTGAGAAGTACTTCCAGAGAAGTATCTGAAGAACTGAACATCATGAGTCTCTAGGTGGAAAGAGCCTGCTGAGTACCCAGCCTAGAGGATGAAAATAGAGCCACTGAGTCACTCCAACACGACAGCTCAGAACGCTGGGGACAAAGCGAAGATCCTGCTATCCTTTGGAAAGCAAAATGAAAAGAAAATCATACAAAGGATCAAGACTCAATAGCATTGTGCTTCTCAATGACACTACACACTGAAAGACAGCAGTAACTTCACATGTCTAAGGAAAGTTTGACCATATATATATAACTCTATGTATGCTCAAACTGTTAAGTATGAGGAATTTTCACAGTTTAGATGTGCAAGGTAATGGAGGAGGTGCTCCACCAAGAAGGAAGACCTAAGAGTTAGTAAACAGGAAATGCAGGAAATGCCAGCACAAGAGAGAGGGACAGAGAGATCCCAGGTGACACAGTTCTGTGATGGGGCTTGGAGAGTCATCAGTCAAGGTTGGAGGAGGTCTGAGGGCATTTATTCAAGGAGTTGAAACTGACAGACAATCTCATGTGTTTGAGCCTACTGAGAAAGTTACACATTAGGGGAGAGTCTGGGGTTGAATTGCTGATAAGTACACAGAAAACTAAGCAATGAACCATCAAGACAATTATTAACTCTAGGGAGAACAAGATATTGAGCAGGGAGGAAAAAGTAATTATAGCAGTGACTTGATTCAGCTGTGAATAGTGTTTATAGAATCATAATAATGTAAAGCAAGAATATTAATCTAACCAAAAACTATAATGTAACTATGTCAGGATGGCAGGAATAGAGATGTGGATGTTTAGATGAGGCAAGGGGTTGAAAGAGAGCTTAATCCACATCTTCCAGAATAGAAAGTCAATAGGTGATGCATAAAACTGAAAAATCAATAAACAGCACTTCTCGCATGTTATTTAGAGATAGGGAAGTAAATATTCTAAGCATCAACTATAAAAGTTTAAAGTGACTGCTTCTGGGCAGCAGGAAATAGGGGAGGGGGTAGGGGACTGCTCCTTTTTATAACCAGCCTTCTAGAGCTATTAGACTAATGACTGTATACTTGTAACTTTGATTTAAAAAATCAAAGCTGAATTTTGTTAAATTGATTTTAAGAGTTGGGAGGTGTTTGGCAGAGAGGGACAATGATCAGAAAATATTGCATTTGAAGGAATCCTCATTATTTCCAGCTTTTCAGCAAGAACTAAGAGACAGATTTCCTTTTGAGATTTGAAAAATCTTTCTGGCCTTGCCTACAATGTAACAGGGATGCCTTAGAAAGTATTGAACTCCTTGTCACAGTAAATAACCAAGCAGAGACTGCCTGACCAGCTCTTTAAATACAGCAGGATTTTTTTTATTATTGGGAGCTTGGACCAGGCAACTTCTAAGATTCTTTCCAATTTAAATATGGCGTTTCCAGGATGGATGGCTGATGAAAACTTATTACAGAAAGCATAACCAAAAAGAGGCCAAGGCGTCTCAAACCCATGGCCAGACTTCTCTCCCGGGCTGTATCCTGAACCTGCCATTTGCCTGCCTTCCATGAGCCAGAGAGCAAAGCTCCGGTCACGTGAAAATCAGCCCACTTTGTTCCTCCCATCTCCCGATTCCACCCTCAGGTCTGTCTCAGCTCTTCCTTTTTCCCTGTGGATGTGAACTACACCCAGGCCTGTGACCCATGGAACTGGTCTCAGACCTTCCCTGTGAGTGCTTGTCCAGCCCAGGGATCTTCCTGTCTGAAGTCTCCCAGGACTCCAGGTTTTGCTCAGAGCTAAGTCCCCACGAGGCTAAGACCAAGGAGTTCAGCCCAGCTCCATACTGAGCCTGAAGTCTCACGTAGGCCTCAGAGTTAAGTAAATCTCCTTGTTGTACAGATCAAGATGAAGGCAGAAATGAGTCATTCTTTGGGAATATCAGCAACAGCAGCAGTCACCTGAACCATCTCTTCATTCCTAAACTCTCTTTCTGCCTAACTGTACTTGACCTTCCTTTCAGGAACAATTTTGGCACTGCTTCTTGGTCAGCCTGCCCTCTTTAATCTTGCCTACGTGGCCTCTTCAGTTTTACCCCAGAGTATACCATTAACCAGTTTTTAAAACTTAGGAAAAAATAGAAGAGCTAGCTATAAGGAATACAGGGTGATGGATTCCTCAATCATATGCATCCTTCCCTCTTTCATTCTCACATGAGTTTTGCAAAAATTTTGGTCAGAGAGACATTCCACTACAAATTAGTGGGTTTTTTTCTTATTATTACAGTTGCCCCTTGAACAACACAGGGGTAGGGCAGTGACACCCGCACACACATACAGTCGAAAACCTGCATATATATTTTGACTCCCTTTAAACTTTTAATGGTCTGCTCTTGACTGGAAGTCTTACCAATAACATGAACAATCAATTAACACATATTTTGAATGTTATATGTATTATATACTATATTCTTACAATAAAGTTAAGCTAGAGAAAAGAATGTTATTAAGAAATCATAAGAAAGTATATTTACCATTCACCAAATGGAAATGGATCATCATAAAGGTCTTCATCCTTGTCTTCACATTGAGTAGGCTGAGGAGGAGGAAAAAGAGTAGGGTTATTCTTGCTGTCTCAGGGGTGATGGGGGAAAGAGGTGGAGGAAGTGGAAGGGGAGGCAGGAGAGGCAGGCACACTAGGTTTATCTTTTATTGAAAAAAAAATCCACATTTAAGTGGATCCGTACAGTTCAAACCTGTGTTGTTTAAGGCTCAACTGTATTTGTGACTTACGTTACATTTTCTCCAAGGAACTTCCCTAGTTAAGTAAAAGCAAATAACTGAGCAGATTGTTCATGTTCATTTGTCTCATGTATATAAAGAACAGTCTTTTGGAGAATGTGTAAAATAGTGCTGGTCTTTACGAAGAATGATAGTAATACTCTGTATTTATTCCATAATCAGCATTTTTCTCTCCCTTGCTGTGTTTTAATGTACTTTCACCAGGCAAACCAGCAATAGTGATCAGTTCTTCTATAATGTGTAATATACTTTTTGTTTCATCGTAGAATTCAGGGTCTGCTGTGAAAATGAATGTTTTAAGGGTGAATTGAGTCAGATTTAAGCTTAAAGCCTCTCCTTTATTTAAAATCAGAAATTAATATTAGGATGAAGCTACGGAGTAATTATTTGCATCTTCTAAAAATAATTTCTGTCTTTCTTCAGGAAATACTATGGAGAGAAGATTGGAATCTACTTTGCTTGGCTGGGCTATTACACTCAGATGCTTCTCCTGGCCGCAGTTGTAGGAGTGGCTTGCTTTCTCTATGGATATCTTAATCAAGATAACTGTACATGGAGGTAACCTCTGTTTATTCCTTGTTGCCATGCTGAAAAGTTTATTAGACATAAAATTATTTTCATGGTCTTAAACTGTTTTGGTAAGACAAGACTGACTGCAGAACATTCATTGCTTGGGATGATATATCCCTTTTGTTCTGAGCATAATAACTGAGTGAAATGGAAAAATTTTTTTCTTAGATAATCCAACCCAGTGTCTGACATGAATATTACCCCTAGGAAACACTCCAATATTTTAAGACAATATTTTGTTTGAAAAAGAAAGGAGGACTGGAGGCGGGAGGATTGCCCTTGAACTTTTGGCCCCTAGAGGAATGTACACTCAGCCCTGCAGATGTGAGCCAAAAGCAGCTCTGATTTCTTCAGGGTTCCACTGGGAAAATTAGTGAGGGGTTTTGTTTTTTGTTTTATTTTGTTTTACTTTTAGAAATGATTTCTTACTACTAAAAAGTGCTTGTTTAAAAACTCAATAGTTGTTTTGGTTTTTACATTAAAAAATAGTTCATACAATGTTTAAAAAAAATGTAGTGAAAAATTAGTTTGTACTGAGGTTGAAATTCAAACACCAGCTGCACTGTCTAAAGGGACATATGTGGGTGCCAGAGCACTCTAAATTTCACCATCACTATTCTGAATGGTATTATTAGACCTCTGCTTTTGGTGGTCTCAACTTCCAGCAGGGATGCAGCACGGAACCAGGATTTTCTCTTGATATCTGGCTGCTATCCAGGTGTGCCAGCCAGATCAAAATTTCTGGGCACCAGCAATGAGCTGATAACCAAATTTTTCAAGCCTGAAGCATGTCAGCCTGCTCCTGAGGTAGGTTGCTTACATGGCAGCCCTGATGGATAGACATAATTACCCTTCGATTTAACAGAGGATTCTGAGCATGTTGTACCCATTATGGCTTCTTAGCTTGAAAGCTGCAGATGGCTTTTGAAGTACTCTTCCTTCCTCACTGAAAAAGAGTTTTGGGCCAAAGGCTGAATGTTGTTACCTTTTCTCTAAATTTGTCTTCAGCTTCTCTGTTGGTTTGTACATTGTTCTAGTTTAAAAAAAAAAAAAAAAAATCAAAAATACATTTCAAAGTGCAGAAGTTGCATTTTTATAAGGTCCTCATGGGTTGTTCTTGTTATAACTTATTTTACAAAATTACCATGATAGTTACACCACATATTTCCTAGCATTTCACACAGATTAATTTGCAGAAAATAGAGGGAAGTTCTTGGGGATATACTGCCTGTGCTCAAAACTATTTGGCTTTAATTATTTAATTATGAGATATCTTTAAAATATCTAAATTATAAATATTTTCAGTTACTTTTATAGTTTCTATCAAATACCTGTTTAAAGCTTATGTCCCTCCTTTTTTTTTTTTTGATGGTGGGGGGCAGTCTTGCTGTGTCGCCCAGGCTGGCGTGCAGTGGCGCCATCTCAGTTCACTGCAACTTCTGCTTCCCAGGTCCAAGCGAGTCTCCTGCCTCAGCCTCCTGAGTAGCTGGGATTACAGGCTGCGCCACCACACCCGGCTAATTTTTGTATTTTTAGTAGAGATGGGGTTTCACCATGTTGGCCAGGCTGGTCTCGAACTCCTGACCTCAGGTGATCCGCCCGCCTCGGCCTCCCAAAGTGCTGGGATTACAGGCGTGAGCCACTGTGCCCAGCCCTTATGCCCCCTTTTAAAAATAACAGTTATATAGAGACATTATTTATATACCATAAAATGACCTTTTTTAAAGTGCACAATTTAGGTGTACCCCTTTCCCTTAGCCCCTGGCAACCACTAATCTATTTGCTTTCTGTTTCTAGGGATTTACCTATTCTGGACATTTCATAAAAGTATTTAAATATTTTAAATGTTTTCTATTCTTGTGAATCTACTCAGTGTGTAATAAAATTGAAAATATTAAAAATGTGTAAACAATTCAGGTGTTTTAAGTGCATTCACCAAGTTGTGATCACCACCATCTAATTCTAGAACATTTTTATTGCCCTCAAAAGAAACCAGTGCCCATTAGCACTCACTCCCTAATCCCTCTTTCCCTTGGCCCCTGGCAACCAACAGTCTACTTCCTGTTTCTATGGATTTGCCTGTTCTGGACATTTCATAAAAGTGGAACTATACATTATAAAGCCTTTTGTGACTGTCTTCTTTCATTTCACCTACTGTTTTCAAGGTTCATCCATGTTGTAGCATGTATCAGTACTTCAGTCATTTTTGTGGCCAAATAATACTCCATTATGTGTGTATAAACCGCATTGTTTATTCATTAATTGATGGACATTTGGGTTGTTTCTACTCTTTGGTTATTATGAATAATTCTGCTATGAACATTCATGGACAAGTTTTTGTGCGGACACATGGTTTCACATCTCTTGAGAATATAACAAAGAATGGAATTGTTGGGATATACAGTAGCTGTAGGTTTAACAGTTTGAGGAACTGCCATAGTATTTTCCAAAGTGACTGCATATTCCACCTGCAATGTATGAGGACAATAATATCTTCACATCCTCATCAGCACTTAAAAAAAAATTGCCATTCTAGTTGGTATGAAGTGGTATGTCATTGCAGTTTTGACTTTGTTTTCTCTAATGTCTACTGATGGTGAGCATCTTCTCATGTGTTTGTCATTTGTATAGCTTCTTTGGAGAAAAATTTGTTCAAATCCTTTGCCTATTTTAGTTGTGTTGTCTTTTTATTGTTGAGTTGTAAGCATTTTTTATATATTTGGGATAGAAGTCTCTTATTGGATATTGTCTTAGTCTGTTTGTGCTGCTATAACACAGTACCACAGACCAGGTAATTTGTAAAGAATAGAAATCTACTTTTCATAGTTATAGAGGCTGGAAATTCCAAGATCAAGTTGCCGACATTTGGTGTCTGGTGAGGGCTGCATCCTCTGAAGGAGAGGAGTGCTGCGTCTTCACATAGCAGAAGGCATAAGGGCAAGTGGGGAGAACTCCCCTCATCAACTCCTTTTATAAGGGCACCTAATCCCATTCATGAAGGATGAGCCCTCATGGCCTAATCACTTGTTAAAGTCTCCACCTCTTAATATTACCACACTGGCAATACCTAAATTGGAAGAGACACATTCAAACCATAGCAGATACATTGAAAATATTTTCTCCCATTCTATGGATTGTGTTTTCACTTTCCTAATAGCATCCTTTGAAACAAAATTATTTTTAATTTTGATGATCTCCAGTTTACCTTTTATTCTGTTATTTGTGCTTTTGGTGTCATGTCTTAGAAACCATTCGTAATCCAAAGTCATAAAGTTTTTTTTAACATTTATCTTCTAAGAGTTTTATGGATGTAGGTTTATGATTTCTTTTGAGTTAATTTTTGTAAATGGTATGAGATAGGGTCCTGCTTTATCATTTTCCATGTGTATATCCGGGTATACCAGCACCGTGTTTGAAAAGACCGTTCTCTGTTTAATTATCTTGGCACCCTTGTTGAAAAGCAGTTGGCCAAAAATTTAAGAGTTTGTTTATAGACTCAGTTGTTTTCCATTGATCTACATGTCTGCATTTTATGCAAGTACCACACTTTATTTATCACTGTAACTTTGTAAACTTCAAATTTTCGTTTTTCTTTTTCAAGATTGTTTTGGCTGTTCTGGGTCTTTTGCATTTCCATATGAATTTTAGGATCAGCTTATCCATTTCTAGGATTTTGATAAGAATAATGTTGATTCCATAGGTCAGTTTGGAGAGTATTGCCATCTTAACAATATTAAGTCTTTTAATCCCTGAACACAGGATGTCTTTTCATTTATTTAGGTCTTTCATTTCTATCAACAATATTTTATAGTTTCAGTGTATAAGTCTCATACTTGTTTTTTCTCTTAAATTTATTCTAAGTACATTGTTCTTTTGATGCTATTATAAATTGTTTCGTTAATTTAACTTTTGGATTACCTATTGTAGTGTATAGAAATGTAATTGCTTTTTTGTATATTGATTTTTGTGTGTGTGCTGCAACCTTGCTAAACTGGCTTATTTGCTCTAATAGTATTTTGGGTGGATTCCTTAGGATTTTTATATACGATGTCATGCTGTCTGTGAACAGAAGTAGTTTTACTTCTTCCTTTCCAATTTGGAGGACTTTATTTTTTCTTACCTAGTTGTCCTGACTAGAACCTCCAATGTAATGATCTTAGGAGGAAAGCATTCAGTCTTTCACCATTAAGTGTGATACTAGGTGTGGGTTTTTTCATTGATACTCTTTATCAGGTTGGGAAAGTTCTATTCCTAGTTTATGAGTGTTTTTAATCATGGAATGATGTTGGATTTTGCCAGATGCTCTTTCTGTGTCTATTGACATTATCTTGTGTGTAGTTTTTGTTCGTTATTCTATTAATATGGTATATTACAAGAATTGATAACTTTTGTACTTTGAATCATCCTTGCATTCCTGGATAGATCCCACTTGGTCATAGTATGTGGTACTTATTTTATATGGCAGGGTTTGGTTTTCTAGTATTTTATTGAAGATTTTTCCATCTATATTTGCAAGAGATATTAGGTCTCTAGTTTTCTTATGTTGTCTTTGGTTTTGGTATCAGCATAATGCCAGTCGCATAGAATGAGTTGAGAAGTGTTCCCTCTTCTTTGTTTTTAAAAAAGTTTATGAAACATTGGTGTTAATTCTTCTTTAAATGGTAGGTGGAATTCATCAGTGAAACCATCTGAGACTGGGCTTTTCTTTGCAGGAATTTTTTTTTTTTCTGTTAGTCCAGTCTCTTTATTTGTTAAAAATAGGTCTATTCAAGTTTTCTATTTTTGCTTGAGTTACCTTAAGTAGTTCATATTTTTCTAGGAATTCTTCCATTTTATCTAAGTTGTCTAATTAGTTGGCTTACAATTATGCATAGTATCCCCTTATAATCCTTTTTATTTTTGTAAGAGTAACAGTAATGTTTCCCTTTTCATTTCTGATTTTAACCCTTTGAGTCTTCTTTTTTTCTTGATCAGCCTAGCTAAGTTTGCCAATTTTGTTATCTTTTCAAAGAACCAACTTTGTTTAGTTGATTTTTTTGTTACTTTTCTGTCCTGTATTTCATTTATCTCCACTTGTTGCCTTTTGATTTTAATATTTAGTTCATTTATATTTAATGTAATTACTCATGAAGTAGGAGTTAAACCTGCCATTTTGCTATTTGTTTTCCATGTGTCTTTTTGTCTCTTGTTTTTCTATTCCTTCATTACTACTTTTTTTTGTGTGTTAAATAGATATTTCTAGTATGCCATTTTAATTCCGTTATTGTTTCTTTATCTTTTTTTAGTGGCTTCCCTGGGGATTATAATTAACAACTTAATTTAAAATAATATAGTTTGAATTAATGGCAATTTTAATTTCAAATAGTACACAAAAACTTTACTTTGGTACAGATCTGTTCCTTCTCTACTCCTTTGTGGTATTATCATCATGCAAATTACAACTTAATGCATTATAAGCTTACCAACAGTTTCATAATTGTTGCTTTGTGTCTTTTAAATAAGATAGAAGAAAATAGAGACATACAAAAATATACTACTTTTCATATTTATATATGTAGTTAGTTCTATCTCTGCTTTTTTTTTCTGTAGGTGGATTTGAGTTACTGTCATGTGTCTATTTAAGCCTGAAGGACTCTCTTAGTATAGGTTAAGTGTTTCTTGTCCACAATGCTTGGGACCAGAAGTGTTTCAGATTTCAGATTTTTTTTCAGATTTTGGAAAATTTGCATTATACTTACCATTTGAGCATCCCAAATCCAAAATGCTCCACTGAGCATTTTCCTTGAATATTATGTCAGCACTTGAAAAGTTTTAGATTTTGGACCATTTCAGATTCAGATTTTTGAATTAAAGGTGTTCAATCTGGGCTGAGTGCGGTGGCTCACGCCTGTAATCCCACAACTTTGGGAGGCTGAGGCTGGCAGATCACGAGGTCAGGAGTTTGAGACCATCCTCACTATCACAGTGAAACCCCATCTCTACTAAAAATACAAAAACTTAGCCGGGCATGGTGACATGCGCCTGTGGTCCCAGCTACATGGGAGGCTGAGGCAGGAGAATCGCTTGAACCTGGGAGGCGGAGGTTGCAGTGAGCCGAAGTCACACCACTGCACTCCAGCCTGGGCAACAGAGTGAGACTCTGTCTCAAAAAAAAAAAAAAAAGAAAAAAGGGTGTTCAGTCTGTGTTTCTGGTAGGGCAGCTGATATGATTTGGCTGTGTCCTCACCCAAATCTCATCTCGAATTGTAGCTCCCATAATTCCCACATGTTGTAGGAGGGACCTGGTGGGAGATAATTGAATCATGTGGGCAGTTTTCCCCATATTGTTCTCATGGTAGTGAATAAGTCTCACAAGATCTGATGGTTTTATAAGGGGAAACGCATTTCACTTGACTCTCATTCTTTCTTGCCTGCCTCCATATAAGACATGCCTTTTGCCTTCTGCCATGATTGTGAGGCCTTCCCAGCCATGTGGAACTGTGAGTCCATTAAACCTCTTTTTCTTTATAAATGAACTAGTCTCAGGTATGTCTTTATCAGCAGTGTGAAAACAGACTAATATAGCAGGTCTCTGCCAACAACAGATTCTTTCAGATTTTATTTATCTGGGAATGTCTTAATTTCTCCATTTTTGAAGGATGGGTTTGCTGGATATAGAATACTTGGTTGACAGTCTTTCTTTCAGCACTTTGAATATATCATCCCACTGCCTCTGGCCTCCGTGGTTTTTATGAAAAGTTAGCTGCTAATCTTACTGAGGACCCTTTATATGTGATGAATCATTTTCTCTTCCTGCTGTCATCATTCTTTGCCATGATTTCTTTGGCTTTGTCTTTACACTTTGAATATGATACTCCTAGGTTTAGATCTCTTTGAGTTTATCCTACATGGAATTTGTTGAGTTTCCTGGATATGCAAAATAGTGCTTTCATTAAATGTAGGAAGTTTTCAGCCATTGATTCTTCAAATATTATTTCTGTTTCTCCCCTTTTTTCTCTGGGACTTCTATAATGTATGTGTTGGTATATTTGATGGTATCCCACTAATTTCTGAGACTGTGTTCCTTTGTCCTCATTCCTTTTTTGTTCCATTTCTCAGATTGGATAATTTTAATATTCCTAGCTTTCAATTTGCTGATTCTTCTGCTATTTCATATCTGCCGAGGAGCCCTTCTAATGATTTTTTTATTTTAGTTATTGTACTTTGCTAATTGGTTCTTTTTAATAATTCCTATCTCTATTGATATTCTCTTTGTTGTGCTTCCTTTAATTCTTTAGGTGAGATTTCCTTTAGTTCTCCAAATATGTATAACTGCTAAATATAAAAAGACTTCATCTAATAAATGCAATATCTGGGTGTCCTCAGGGACAGTTTTACTGACTGCTTTTTCCTCTCTGTGTTAGGACCATAGTTTTCCATTTCTTGGTGTATCTTGTAATTTTACATTGAGAACTGGACATTTTAAGTATTATAATGTAGCAAATCTGGAAATCAGGTATTTTCCCTGTTCAGGGTTTGTTGTTGCTTCTGTTTATTATTATCACTGCTACTGCTGCTTCCCTTTGTTTACTTTCCTGAACTACTTGTCTTTGTCATGTGTGACCACTTAAGTCTGTGTTCAATAAGTTTTGTTGTTAGCTAATGATTGGATTAGCTGGTGACTGCATTAAATGCCTAGTACCAGTAATTTTCATTTCTCTGCCTTTGCCTCATCTCATGGCTGTGTGTGAGTGTGTATTGAGGAAATGTGTTTAACGCTCCAGCAGGTAGTTTTCAGCTCTTCCTTAGCTTTTTTTTCTTGCCAGTGCAGAACCTCAAAGTCAGCCAGAGGTAAGGGATTAAGGTTTTCTCATGTCTTTCTTGGCCATGTGCACTGTCCTACACATGTGCATGGCCTTCTGCAATCTCAGGAATATGTTGGAGCTTTTTAGAGCCCCCTGTGCACATCTCATTTCCTAATTTTTCCTTTTAAGTTCTTTGGTTGACCTCTTGTTAACTTCTACTGGTATCACTGCCTCAAGCAGCTACAATGTAAAATAATTCTTGCCAATTGCTTTCAACACTTTGGTGATAGTGCTGTTCACAGTATGAGCTCTGAGTATGAGGTTTAAAAAGAATGGCAAATCCTGCGCATGGAGCTTTTTGGGGGAGCTGCTAGGCAGGTCAAATAGTAAGACTTCTCTGAGGATGGGGTTTTGGGGGTAGCTTTAGACTACTTCTTCCCCCTTCAGTGGCTGCTAGGCTGCTATTTTTCACAGCTTCTATAGTTACAAGGCTGTTGGGTTTTAAGGCTACCATGGAGCTAGGGAGATGGGGATGGGAATCAGTGAGGTTAACAGGTGTCATCATTCTTATAGAGATTTAGCCAGTTTTCCTCAAATAAATGCTCCTCAGATGACATCAAGCACTTGCTCCTCAGATGACATGAAGCACTTGCTCCTCAGATGACATCAAGCACTTGGTTAATTTCCAGAGTTCTGCAAAGGCTGATTTTGACAATTTTTGCCAGTGTTCTCATTGCTTTTATGGAGGGAGAGGGTTTTCCAAGATCTTTACTCAGCTATTCTAGGAAAGCTTCCCATTCCTATTTGTTTTTCCTTAGTTATCTGTAAGACCACCTAACTGCACAGCTCCAGTCCTAGTTACATACAAGCCTAGCCTATCTGAATGGCTTCTCCAAAGGGAGCAGCGTGCAATGTTACTTGGGTTTTTTTTTTTTTTTTTTTTTGGTATTAATTTGTAGGAGTCCTTTAAATACTCTGACAAATAATCTTGTCATTTTTATGTCTGCAAAACTTTTACCAATTTGTGGCTTATATTTTTCTCCCTTTAATGTTATTTTTTAATGACATTCTTTTAAAATATCTTGAATGTATCAATATTTTTCTTTGTGGTTTATGCTGTTTCGTTTCTTGTTTATGCGATTCTCCTTACTCTGAGGTTATCTACATTTTTTTTTCTAATAAGTTGGTACGTTGGCATTCTCATTTTCTACCTGGAATTGATGTATATAGAATATGATTACAGGTTCAATTTTATGTTTGTTCATATGGATATCCTGTTGTACCAGACCCGTTGTATTGAAATGTCAGTTCTCACTTTACTAATTTGCTTGGCCAGCTTTGGTATAAATCAGTTTTTATATAGGCAAGAGGTCTGTTTCTGACCTCTTTATTTTCTTCTGTTGGTCAATTTTTCTTAACCTCTCCCATAATGCCTTTGTCTTCAGAAGTATTTTGACTGTTCTGAGCCTTTGCTTTTCCACTGAATTTATAGCTTAAATGGGAGATAACTAATATCTTTAAATGTTGATTATTACAAATTGTGAATATGGTAGTGTAGGCCTTCTTTACTGCATTTCAGAAAAATTCTATTTTCTCCCTATAAATCTTAACATATTTTGAATTAGGTTTATTCTTGAACACTTTATATTTTTTACACTATTGAAATGGTACTTTTTAAGAATTATTTCCTAATGATTACAGGTGTATGGGGACATAATTCCTTTTTGTGTCCCTGTGTGTATTTTGTATATTGATTTTGCATCCAGCCAACTTTACTGAACTTATTTTTGTTTTGTTTTGTTTTTTGAGACAGAGTCTCACTCTGTCACCCAGGCTGGAGTGCAGTGGCATGATCTCAGTTCACTGCAACCTCCACCTCCCGGGTTCAAGCAATTCTCCTGCCTCAGCCTCTCGAGTAGCTGGGATTACAGGCATGCACCACCATGCTCTGCTAATTTTTGTATTTTTAGTAGAGACAGGGTTTCGCCATGTTGGCCAGGCTGGTCTTGAACTCATGACCTCAGGTGATTCACCCACCTCGGCCTCCCAAAGTGCTGGGATTACAGGCATGAGCCACTGCACCTGGCCTTTACTCAACTTATTAATTCTAATAATTTATCTTTAGGGTCTATTAAGTCATCTATATAGATAATCATGTAATCTGTTAGTAATAACAGTTCTCTTTCTTCCTGGCCTATCCTTGTGGCCTTATTTTACTTGACATACAATGCTGGCAGAGACCTCCAGCTGAAAAGAAACAGTGATAGCAGAATCTTTTGCTTTATTCCTGACCTAAAGGAATTACTTTCAGCGTTTTACCATTTAGTGTGATTTTTAATGAGTTTTATGTAACAAAGTTTTATGTAACAGAAGTTCACTTCTGTTTCTAGTTTTACAAGATCGGTTTAGTTTTGTTTCTTATTGTGAATGGATATTAGATTTTATCATGCTGCTTTAAATTTTTTAAAATTGTTTTATTTTTCTCTTTTTAGCAAAGAAGTTTGTCATCCTGATATTGGTGGCAAGATCATAATGTGTCCTCAGTGTGATAGGCTTTGTCCATTCTGGAAACTCAATATTACTTGCGAGTCCTCAAAGGTAATTTTTGCTATTGCCAATATTTACACCTAATGAAAGATTTTTTTTCTAATGCTAATTTAGATAAAACATAGTATTGTATCTTTTTTCCTCTGAGGAATTAAGATATTTTTCAACTAATCTTTCAAACATTCTGGACATTAATATACAATGCTTTATTCCTCTTTTACAAATAATAAAATTGTGATTTAAGACCTTAGATAAAATCTCATAGAGTGTCAGTGAGATAATAGTGGAATCTAAACTATTTGAGTATTTCAAGTAATCAAAGCAGAAATCTCAAACCCATTTTATCTTATAAATACTTTTTAATAGATTCACTACAGGTTGAGTATTCATTATCTGAAATGCTTGGGATCCAAGGTGTTTTGAATTTTGGATTTTGGAATATTTGCCTTAGACTTACGGGTTGAGCATCCCTAATCCAAAACTCCAAAATCTGAAATGCTGCCTTGAGCATTTCCTTTGAACATTATGTCAGTACTCAAAAAGCTTTGGATTTGGGATACTCAACCTGTGTAAGTATTTTCCTTAATTCAATTAAGTGGAAACCTGAACTCTGTACTTCTGTTTTCCCCCTTTCAACATATGCCAAAACTATGCTTAGATTGTAAAGACCCTGATGGTCAGATTTAGACTGTCTCTATAACTATGCATGAGAAGGGTTTTATATGTGATAAAAGGTATTTGTCTTAAAACATTGCCAGAAAACACATCTAGCTCTCCTTATACATGCAGATGGTCGTGAGCTTTATGACTTCTTAAAATTTGGGAGGTTGCAGACGAGCATGAAGAATGGAGGGAGCTTACTGAAAGCAGGCTGGAAACTCTGGACAGATAGATGGTCAGCTTATTTCAGAGCATTTTCCTTACAATCCTGACCTACGCTTTCCTCCGATGATCTTCTCTCTATCCCCTTGTTCTACCATGAGAGTTTAGGAATCATTAGTATCCCTAGAACATTGTAGCCTACTCCATGTAAGTCAGATTTTAACGGAATGTATTGCTGTTATACTGATGCCACTTTCTATATCATACTTTGCATAGTTCTTATACTTACCACTTTTGACATATACAACAACCCTGTGAGATAGGCAGAACAGGCATTATCTCCATTTTTACAGCGTAAAATACTGGCTATCTGGGAGATCAAATAACCTGCCCAAAGTCACCCGCCTAGTAACTGGCAAAGTCAGAAATTTATAAGAAATCTGCATTTCTTGTCATTACCATATTCTTTGCCAGCTGACATTGCAGGCACTTTACTCAGATCCAGCTCTGTTTGAGAAATTGTTTCACTACTTAGTTAAGCTGATTGCAGGGTGTTGTCAACAGATGGATTTTTACACTTAATTTAGAAATTAAGCCCCCTCTCCCAAACCAACACAAACTCTAGACTATAAATATCTGTTGTAGATCACACAGAGTAAAAGACTTGAAGCTAGTAAGAGGGAAGCTGCTTCCAGTGATGCTGACTCAGAGGCTAAAGGGCACTAGTTAGCTGTACCCTGAAGCACTGGCTTTAAGGCAGATGCCAACAATAAGACCAGAGGCAGATTGTCATCTACAAAGATGCAAGTGGAAGTTTCATTTTCCTTAAGAAGTTCTCTCGACACTCCCCACACCCACCTCTTCTTTCTTCTGCTCCACCTACCCTCCTTAAGCACATGACTTTCAAATATACCCGTGTGCATTTTTTTGTTTTGAAAAAAAAAATTGAATCTTTAATTCTATTCTAGTTTCCTGAAGAATCCCTTGAGTCTTGTCAGAATGATTTTCAAGAAGAAGGAAACATGAAAGAATATAAGTAAGGGGACTAAATGGAAAAAAAAAAGTTTGAAAAAGAAAAAGCACTTTTTCTGGCTTTTCTGTTTGTGAATTATTTTTTCCTTCATACATTTATTTGTGTATTCATTTATACATCTTTCTTTTGGAAAGAGTACTAATTTACAGATATGCTTACCTTTTAGCAAATTAAAAATAGAAATATGAAATTAGGAAACAATTACGCAAATAATAAGGATTCATACTGTTTTTGTGATTATTGAATAAGATTCTTAGCTTTCTAGCTGGCAGGATAAAAGGGAAACATGGTAAGTTCTAATATTCTGTTCATAAAAACATATTTAGTTATAAAATTTTGACTTTGCTTCTTTCCAGGAAGAAAGCATAACAGATTCTCATTTTTTCCCCCCAAAATTCTAGTTGGTTTCTCTGCTTAAAATCATCATGCCTACATATGCAGCTCTTTCTTTTCTTTCCTGCTCTATGTGACTAAAGCAGTATGCTGATTCAGACCGCTCTTAACACAGCTGTCTTGCCCTCTCTGTGCCATCCCACCTAGCAAGCTAAGCTAGGCTTCTTACCCAGTAAGCTCCTTGCTTCCTTTTTCCCTTACTTCCTGCTTCCACATAGTCCATGGAACACAGAGCAAAGAAGTCAGCCATCTTATTCTTTCTCAAGCGTCCAGGATTCTCACACATGTGGCAAGAATACGAACTTCATCCAGGCCTAACTCCCTCTCATAAGAGTGCTAGGCATGTCCGTCACCTTGAGCAAGGCAGCTGGAGTGATCTTGACATTGGCAGTACACTTGCTCTTTCATAATGCTCCCATTTTACCCTCTAGCACTGACAGATGTGTTTCCATTGACATTTTCTCAAAAGAGTAGAGCTAAGAATTCACAGGTGGGGTTTTCTTTTTGGAGTAGGTGGGCAGAAGTGTCAAGGCAAGTAGAGTGTTGTCAAATACTTAGAAGATTGCATTGACTCCTAAAATGGAAGTGGCATTGGACAGAATCTCCAATAATAGTATTACAACATGCAGAACTGTTTTTTATGGGACCTTTCTTATAATTTTACAATAAAGGATAAGGCATAACATTAAAACTTAATTTGGAGAAGACGGTTCCATGAGTCAAAGGTAAAAGATTTGAAATATGTGGTCTTATGGAATCCCTGGACAAGAGGAGTAGGTGGAAAGGATTGTTCCCCAGAGCAGGCACGCATTTATTGTCTTCCTTGAGGTTTTTTAGAAGAATGATTGGGAGGAGGAGCCAAGATGGCCGAATAGGAACAGCTCCGGTCTACAGCTCCCAGCCTGAGCAACGCAGAAGACGGGTGATTTCTGCATTTCCATCTGAGGTACCGGGCTCATCTCACTAGGGAGTACCAGACAGTGGGCGCAGGTCAGTGGGTGCGCGCACCGTGCGCGAGCCGAAGCAGGGTGAGGCATTGCCTCATTCGGGAAGTGCAAGGGGTCAGGGAGTTCCCTTTCCTAGTCAAAGAAAGGGGTGACGGACGCACCTGGAAAATCGGGTCACTCCCACCTGAATACTGCGCTTTTCCGACGGGCTTAAAAAACGGCGCACCACGAGATTATATCCGGCACCTGGCTCGGAGGGTCCTACGCCCACGGAGTCTTGCTGATTGCTAGCACAGCAGTCTGAGATCGAACTGCAAGGCGGCAGCGAGGCTGGGGGAGGGGCACCCGCCATTGCCCAGGCTTGCTTAGGTAAACAAAGCAGCCAGGAAGCTCGAACTGGGTGGAGCCCACCACAGCTCAAGGAGGCCTGCCTGCCTCTGTAGGCTCCATCTCTGGGGGCAGGGCACAGACAAACAAAAAGACAACAGTAACCTCTGCAGACTTAAATGTCCCTGTCTGACAGCTTTGAAGAGAGCAGTGGTTCTCCCAGCACGCAGCTGGAGATCTGAGAACGGGCAGACTGCCTCCTCAAGTGGGTCCCTGACCCCTGACCCCCGAGCAGCCTAACTGGGAGGCACCCCCCAGCAGGGGCACACTGACACCTCACACGGCAGGGTACTCCAACAGACCTGCAGCTGAGGGTCCTGTCTGTTAGAAGGAAAACTAACAAACAGAAAGGACATCCACACCAAAAACCCATCTGTACATCACCATCATCAAAGATCAAAAGTAGATAAAACCACAAAGATGGGGAAAAAACAGAACAGAAAAACTGGAAACTCTAAAAAGCAGAGCGCCTCTCCTCCTCCAAAGGAACGCAGTTCCTCACCAGCAACGGAACAAAGCTGGACGGAGAATGACTTTGACGAGCTGAGAGAAGAAGGCTTCAGACGATCAAATTACTCTGAGCTACGGGAGGACATTCAAACCAAAGGCAAAGAAGTTGAAAACTTTGAAAAAAATTTAGAAGAATGTATAACTAGAATAACCAATACAGAGAAGTGCTTAAAGGAGCTGATGGAGCTGAAAGCCAGGGCTCAAGAACTACGTGAAGAATGCAGAAGCCTCAGGAGCCGATGCGATCAACTGGAAGAAAGGGTATCAGCAATGGAAGATGAAATGAATGAAATGAAGCGAGAAGGGAAGTTTAGAGAAAAAAGAATAAAAAGAAATGAGCAAAGCCTCCAAGAAATATGGGACTATGTGAAAAGACCAAATCTACGTCTGATTGGTGTACCTGAAAGTGATGGGGAGAATGGAACCCAGTTGGAAAACACTCTGCAGGATATTATCGAGGAGAACTTCCCCAATCTAGCAAGGCAGGCCAACGTTCAGATTCAGGAAATACAGAGAACGCCACAAAGATACTCCTCGAGAAGAGCAACTCCAAGACACATAATTGTCAGATTCACCAAAGTTGAAATGAAGGAAAAAATGTTAAGGGCAGCCAGAGAGAAAGGTCGGGTTACCCTCAAAGGGAAGCCCATCAGACTAACAGCAGATCTCTCGGCAGAAACCCTACAAGCCAGAAGAGAGTGGGGGCCAATATTCAACATTCTTAAAGAAAAGAATTTTCAACCCAGAATTTCATATCCAGCCAAACTAAGCTTCATAAGTGAAGGAGAAATAAAATACTTTACAGACAAGCGAATGCTGAGAGATTTTGTCACCACCAGGCCTGCCCTAAAAGAGCTCCTGAAGGAAGCACTAAACATGGAAAGGAACAACCAGTACCAGGCGCTGCAAAATCATGCCAAAATGTAAAGACCATAGCGACTAGGAAGAAACTGCATCAACTAAAGAGCAAAATAACCAGCTAACATCATCATGACAGGATCAAATTCACACATAACAATTATTAACTTTAAATGTAAATGGACTAAATGCTCCAATTAAAAGACACAGACTGGCAAATTGGATAAAGAGTCAAGACCCATCAGTGTGCTGTATTCAGGAAACCCATCTCATGTGCAGAGACACACATAGGTTCAAAATAAAAGGATGGAGGAAGATCTACCAAGCAAATGGAAAACAGAAAAAGGCAGGGTTTGCAATCCTACTCTCTGATAAAACAGACTTTAAACCAACAAAGATCAAAAGAGACAAAGAAGGCCATTACATAATGGTAAAGGGATCAATTCAACAAGAAGAGCTAACTATCCTAAATATATATGCACCCAGTACAGGAGCACCCAGATTCATAAAGCAAGTCCTGAGTGACCTACAAAGAGACTTAGACTCCCACACATTAATAATGGGAGACTTTAACACCCCACTGTCAACATTAGACAGATCAACGAGACAGAAAGTCAACAAGGATACCCAGGAATTGAACTCAGCTCTGCACCAAGCAGACCTAATAGACATCTACAGAACTCTCCACCCCAAATCAACAGAATATACATTTTTTTCAGCACCACACCACACCTATTCCAAAATTGACCACATACTTGGAAATAAAGCTCTCCTCAGCAAATGTAAAATATCAGAAATTATAACAAACTATCTCTCAGACCACAGTGCAATAAAACTAGAACTCAGGATTAAGAAACTCACTCAAAACTGCTCAACTACATGGAAACTGAACAACCTGCTCCTGAGTGACTACTGGCTACATAACGAAATGAAGGCAGAAATAAAGATGTTCTTTGAAACCAATGAGAACAAAGACACAACATACCAGAATCTCTGGGACGCATTCAAAGCAGTGTATACAGGGAAATTTATAGCACTGAATGCCCACAAGAGAAAGCAGGAAAGATCCAAAATTCACACCCTAACATCACAATTAAAAGAACTAGAAAAGCAAGAGCAAACACATTCAAAAGCTAGCAGAAGGCAAGAAATAACTAAAATCAGAGCAGAACTGAAGGAAATAGAGACAGAAAAAACCCTTCAAAAAATTAATGAATCCAGGAGCATGTTTTTTGAAAGGATCAACAAAATAGATAGACTGCTAGCAAGACTAATAAAGAGAGAAGAATCAAACAGACACAATAAAAAATGATAAAGGGGATATCACCGCTGATCCCACAGAAATACAAACTACCATCAGAGAATACTACAAACACCTCTACGCAAATAAACTAGAAAATCTAGAAGAAATGGATAAATTCCTCGACACA
Source organism: Pan troglodytes (assembly GCF_028858775.2). Taxonomy (NCBI): domain Eukaryota; kingdom Metazoa; phylum Chordata; class Mammalia; order Primates; family Hominidae; genus Pan; species Pan troglodytes. The sequence continues at coordinate 50,481,187 of NC_072408.2, read as the reverse complement.
TACACTCTCCCAAGACTAAACCAGGAAGAAGTTGAATCTCTGAATAGACCAATAACAGGATCTGAAATTGTGGCAATAATCAATAGCTTACCAACCAAAAAGAGTCCAGGACCGGATGGATTCACAGCCGAATTCTACCAGAGGTACAAGGAGGAACTGGTACCATTCCTTCTGAAACTATTCCAATCAATAGAAAAAGAGGGAATCCTCCCTAACTCATTTTATGAGGCCAGCATCATTCTGATACCAAAGCTGAGCAGAGACACAACCAAAAAAGAGAATTTTAGACCAATATCCTTGATGAACATTGATGCAAAAATCCTCAATAAAATACTGGCAAAACGAATCCAGCAGCACATCAAAAAGCTTATCCACCATGATCAAGTGGGCTTCATCCCTGGGATGCAAGGCTGGTTCAATATACGCAAATCAATAAATGTAATCCAGCATATAAACAGAGCCAAAGACAAAAACCACATGATTATCTCAATAGATGCAGAAAAGGCCTTTGACAAAATTCAACAACCCTTCAGGCTAAAAACTCTCAATAAATTAGGTATTGATGGGACGTATTTCAAAATGATAAGAGCTATCTATGACAGACCCACAGCCAATATCATACTGAATGGGCAAAAACTGGAAGTATTCCATTTGAAAACTGACACAAGACAGGGATGTCCTCTCTCACCACTCCTATTCAACATAGTGTTGGAAGTTCTGGCCAGGGCAATTTGGCAGGAGAAAGAAATAAAGGGTATTCAATTAGGAAAAGAGGAAGTCAAATTGTCCCTGTTTGCAGACGACATGATTGTATATCTAGAAAACCCCATCATCTCAGCCCAAAATCTCCTTAAGCTGATAAGCAACTTCAGCAAAGTCTCAGGATACAAAATCAATGTACAAAAATCACAAGCATTCTTATACACCAACAACAGACAAACAGAGAGCCAAATCATGAGTGAACTCCCATTCACAATTGCTTCAAAGAGAATAAAATACCTAGGAATCCAACTTACAAGGGATGTGAAGGACCTCTTCAAGGAGAACTACAAACCACTGCTCAAGGAAATAAAAGAGGATACAAACAAATGGAAGAACATTCCATGCTCATTGGTAGGAAGAATCAATATCGTGAAAATGGCCATACTGCCCAAGGTAATTTGCAGATTCAATGCCATCCCCATCAAGCTACCAATGCCTTTCTTCACAGAATTGGAAAAAACTACCTTAAAGTTCATATGGAAGCAAAAAAGAGCCCGCATCACCAAGTCATTCCTAAGCCAAAAGAACAAAGCTGGAGGCATCACACTACCTGACTTCAAACTATACTACAAGGCTACAGTAACCAAAACAGCATGGTACTGGTACCAAAACAGAGATATAGATCAATGGAACAGAACAGAGCCCTCAGAAATAACGCTACATATCTACAACCATCTGATCTTTGACAAACCTGACAAAAACAAGAAATGGGGAAAGGATTCCCTATTTAATAAATGGTGCTGGGAAAACTGGCTAGCCATATGTAGAAAGCTGAAACTGGATCCCTTCCTTACACCTTATACAAAAATCAATTCAAGATGGATTAAAGACTTAAACGTTAGACCTAAAACCATAAAAACCCTAGAAGAAAAGCTAGGCAATACCATTCAGGACATAGGCATGGGCAAGGACTTCATGTCTAAAACACCAAAAGCAATGGCAACAAAAGCCAAAATTGACAAATGGGATCTAATTCAACTAAAGAGCTTCTGCACAGCAAAAGAAACTACCATCAGAGTGAACAGGCAACCTACAGAATGGGAGAAAATTTTCGCAACCTACTCATCTGACAAAGGGCTAATATCCAGAATCTACAATGAATTCAAACAAATTTACAAGAAAAAAACAACCCCATCAAAAAGTGGGTGAAGGATATGTACAGACACTTCTCAAAAGAAGACATTTATGCAGCCAAAAGACACATGAAAAAATGCTCATCATCACTGGCCATCAGAGAAATGCAAATCAAAACCACAATGAGATACCATCTCACACCAGTTAGAATGGCAATCATTAAAAAGTCAGGAAACAACAGATGCTGGAGAGGATGTGGAGAAATAGGAACACTTTCACACTGTTGGTGGGACTGTAAACTAGTTCAACCATTGTGGAAGTCAGTGTGGGGATTCCTCAGGGATCTAGAACTAGAAATACCATTTGACCCAGCCATCCCATTACTGGGTATATACCCAAAGGACTATATAAAGACACATGCACACATATGTTTATTGCGTCACTATTCACAATAGCAAAGACTTGGAACCAACCCAAATGTCCAACAATGATAGACTGGATTAAGAAAATGTGGCACATATACACCATGGAATACTATGCAGCCATAAAAAATGATGAGTTCATGTCCTTTGTAGGGACATGGATGAAATTGGAAATCATCATTCTCAGTAAACTATCGTAAGAACAAAAAACCAAACACCGCATATTCTCACTCATAGGTGGGAATTGAACAATGAGATCACATGGACACAGGAAGGGGAACATCACACTCTGGGGACTGTTGTGGGATGGGGGGAGGGGGGAGGGATAGCATTGGGAGGTATACCTAATGCTAGATGATGAGTTAGTGGGTGCATCGCACCAGCATGGTACATGTATACATATGTAACTAACCTGCACATTGTGCACATGTACCCTAAAACTTAAAGTATAATAATAAAAGAAAAAAAAAAGAAAATTGAAAAAAAAAAAAAAGAAGAATGATTGGATGACAGACAATTTAGGATTATGCTTGCTTTCTCATCACAGTCAATGTGGATGATTGAGGGGGCCTTGAAAATTAGATGGATGAGAATGTCGCTATTCTTTTATGAGGATAACTAATATTTTTACATAGATGAAGGTTTATCCACTTTACATGAGTATGAAGAGCAACCCAAAAAATCACCTAAAGCAAAGTAGACTTTTCTACTTTGAAGCAGCTTTGAATTTTCTTTCAACATTTGAAAAGGTTTTTTTTTTTTTTACCTATAGCTTTTCTACCCAGTCCCTGTCCTTTTATATTATCTGTCATAAAGTAGATATAATATGCTTGTCACTTTTTCCATTATCTTTATAGTAATTTTTACGAAATGTAAAAATGCTCACTAATGAAAAGTTAGTAATGAATTAAATATTTTCCAGGAACTCATAGAGGGAGATAGGCTACTTATATAATAGCAAAAGGATAAAACTTAGCAGAACTAGTAAATAAAGCCTTATTTGGCCAGATACGTTATTTATCATTCATGATCATTGTATTTATTGTAATGTTAGCAAAAGCACCTCTGCATCCTTTATTCCAATAGAAGCATCTGTCAGTGATGGTAGAAAAGCCATCATTGGGTTTAAGAAAACAGAGTTCTCCTGGAGGAAAGCCACTTCAAGATAAACCTCAGCTTTGTACGTCTCTTAACAGGAAAAACAGGAATTCTGAAACTTACCCTCTGACCAGGGTGGGATGATGATAAAATGTAAATCATATATCTAAAAGTTGCTTAGGGATCATTGTATTCGTAGATCCATACTGCTTCCTCAAATCCATTATGACAGCTCATAAGAGGCTGTTATTCAAGCCCAATGGAGGCTTTAAACTCAGTGGAATTCTAGGAACTATACCTGTTTCCTTATTGGGATATGCAGAGTTTCACTGGAAAATACACTGGTTAATACAGCAAAGACTTTGCTTTGAAAAGAATCAAATTTCATCTGTAAGTGTGTAGTGGATACATTGAATGATGTATGATCATAGAGGATTGTTAAACTAGGCATCACCTTTGAAAAGAACTTCAAGACTGTAGAATAGACAAAGCATTTCATATTTACTGAATCCTAATAAGTGGAGGATATGACTCATTTATATGTCATTTATATTTTCCAGAAATTGTGCATCTTTGACAGTTTTGGAACCCTGGTCTTTGCAGTATTTATGGGAGTATGGGGTAAGTTTTTTTTTTTTTTTTTCATGCACTCAATTTGATAGTATTACACAGTTTTATGTAGGCTATCAAAGTAACCCACTTTTAGGATCTTGTATTGCCCAGGCTTCAGCTCCCCTAGAATTCCATTTATAACTGAGGACATTGTATCAGTTAACTTTTACTATATTAAAATCTGCATCAAAATATAGTGGCTTAAAACAACAAATTTTATTTCTCCTGTTTATTATTTCTCATCATTCTCTGGGTCAGCTGAGAGGTTCTTCAGGCATGGGTTGGCTCAGCTGACTCTCCAGTAAGCTGGCAGCTCCACTGGGGATAGATGATCTTGCAACTAGAAACCTGGTTTGGTCTGTGGGGCTCGGCTGGGAAGGCTTCTCTGCTCCACATGGTGTCTCATCTTCAAGTAGGCTAGCCCAGGATTCTTGGTTTCAGGGTTCCAAAGAGAAGAGAGGACAAGCTTCGGTGCATATGCATTTTTAAGCCTATGGTTGCACCAAGTTAGCTAATGTCCCATCAACCAAAGTAAGTCATATGGCCAAACCAGCATCAATGTGGGGCGGTGGGAGTACTACCCAGTGGCTTGGATGTAGGAGGCATGATTTGTTGGAAGCCATTATTGCAACAGCCCTCACAGTGTGATACAACCTAACTTTTATGGGGGTGGAGATCAGGAGGAAGCAGCAACACAGTGATTATGGGTGAGCTTTCTTCCTCATACACTTCTATGTGAGCGGATATTTAATGAGTATCTGCTACTCGTATAATAACAACAAACTCTACTTACTAACTAGAACAGATATCATTCTACAGGATCTAATTCCCATATGGGAACTTTACCACTACATATTATTTACTTTGGGATAGAATCATTAATACAATGAGGCAATTATCATTTTCTTTAAATGCAAACTTTAAATGTTTAATTGATCTGAATGTTCTAACGTAGAAGAAAAATTTCCATTTTCAAAATTAGATGCATTTCCAATTTCATTGTGTAAGTATGAGGAACAACAGAATTCAGGTTATAGGAAGGCAGAGGAAAAAACTGAACCAAGTTTCTTATTCTTTAAAAGACAACACGTCAATGTATGTAACTCACAGAATCAGTTATTTACGGTGTCCTCAGCAGTATTTCTGTTTGGTAGTGATTGTGCCTATGAAGAATTACCAAATGGATCACAGAACAGACAATCCAGTTATTTTGCTCACTTTTTAGAGATATTTGTTGCCGCTCCACAGATAAAGTGCACTGTAAGGTGGCCAGACATCCCAATCAGTTACATTGGCATTCAGCCATTTAGCATGTTTTGGCTGGAGACCAAACTCTGACTAATATTTGACCCATAGAAGAATAAAGATTGAATGTATGTATTAAGATCCTCTGTGCTCCTCCATTGTAATACACCTTTCTCCGCCCTCCCCTTCTGCCCAGTAAGAGCTTAGGTGCTGAACACATGGGTCAGCATTTTAACTATTAACTGTACTCTCAGCGTTGAATCATAATGTATAACATTCTAACACATCTACTAAACTGCATATACTAATGGATGCTGATAGCCCCAATTAAAGAAGACATTTGAAATAAAGCAAAAAATGTTAATTTTGACACTAGAAAGACAAGCCTCAAATTTCCTAGCTAACCTTCCTTTCTCTGATCATTAACTACACCATGGTTATAGAGCTGACTTACACATTAGCTGCTGATTTTATCTGATTTTCGAATGCAGAAAGTATTTCAGCACTGCCTATAGCATCGTATGTATATTTTTAAGGATATGTGTGATAAACTTTAAGTGCTTTGTGTGGCTTTCCTTGTTACTTCTGCTTTGAGAACTACTGCTGTGAACCACTTTACAGAAAGTTTGAAATTGCAGAACCAAACAGGCTACAGCCTCTTGTGAAGTTATTCATATCACCACCATTATGTTCCTGCAGCATCTTTTTTGTGCCCAGACGCATATGGCACTTATTTTTCTGCTCCCTAGAAATTATGAAAGTTGAGAGTAGAAAACCTTTTGTAATCAATATAATATAAATCATATACGTACCTTAAAAATGTCCATCCTTTCAGGACAAGGCAGCCCACCTGTTCATACTGATTCATAGAGTCCTAAACACCAACCCATGGTTGAAGTAAAGGTTCTAAACACATCCTGCCCACTCCCTTCCTTGTTGCATCTTGCCTACTTACACCTGATTCTCCCTGGATCAGACTTGGCTGCATGACTGCAATGTTTAATTTTCACCTTTGAGGGGTGAGTTCTAAACTAGGCCTACTTATTTCCAGAAAACCACCAGTCATCTGGCTCACTAAGGACCTGGGGAACCAGGAAGCCTAACTAGCTGCACTTGGGGATCAGAAAACAGCTGCTGTGACTGTTACTTTCAGACCTGTGCTGCTTCTGCTAGGTCCACACCAGCAAAATAATGCATCTCCTGCTACCACCACCCTGACTCCATTCAGCCCAGTTTCTGACTTAAGTGACATACAGATGCTTCTGAGAGGCATTTTAAAAAATCAGATCTGGAACCCTAGCTGCAAGAGAGTTTCTAGCCCTTGAATTAGGAGGTTGGAATAAACGGCTGGGTGTGGTGGCTCACGCCTGCAATCCCAGCACTGTGGGAGGCTGAGGCAGGTGGATCACTGAGGTCAGGAGTTTGAGACCAGCCTGGCCAACATGGTGAAACCTCGCCTCTACTAAAATACAAAAATTAGCCAGGTGTGATGGTGCACACCTGTAATCCCAACTGGAGGCTGAGGCACAAGAATTGCTTGAATCCAGGAGGCAGAGTTTGCAGTGAGCTGAGATCACACTACTGCACTCCAGCCTGAGTGACAGAGTAAGACTCCATCTTAAAAAAAAAAAAAAAAAGTTGCAATAAAGGCTGAGGAAGTTAATCTAACTTCTCTGCCTCTGTGGGTTACGAGGCCTAAATGGTTTCAAGGCGTTAAAACATCCTAGACCTTCAGCAGCAAACTCTTACAGCAACCAGAACATTCCCATCTACCAGAGTGTGTCTCGTCCTTAGATAATGCAGGATATAACACCATAACACTTTACTGCTCTGAAACCTTTTTATGTATATGTGCATCTTCTTCATCTGATGCATATTTTGTTTAGATACAATAATATCCTGATTAAGAGGAAGAGCTGTTATTGATCCCCAAGTTCCAGACAACCTTTCTCTTTTCTTATTATATGTTGATGTAAGAGTTTTAACTGTGCCTAATCAGCTAGCACCTCGGGATTGCCAGAGAACAGAAGTGTGTTGCTCCCTGCTGAAGTTCTATCAGTTGTCTTATTGCAGGGGGAGAGAGCAAAAGATACGGAACAGAAATTTCTGTCTGTGATCATGCACAGTCACCCCAGGGCTTGGTGCCCTCAATCTGGGACACACAGCATTGTGAGTCAGCACTGGCGTGGCCCAGGAGTACTCCAAAACACTGGATGACTACTAGGTTAGCAGTGCCTTCCACAGACCCTGCAGAATCTGTGGCTGAGTGAAATAAGGAACTAAAACACTCACCTGTCGCTGCAATTCCCAGGGGTTTTCCTTCAAGGCTGAGGATTTGCTAACACCAGGCTATGTCTTGCTGCATTGCAATCCTATCACTTCCCAGGCAGAACTGCTTCCTATAGTTCAGAATTTCGTAAACAGAAGCATTTTACCCAGTATGTTCAAATTCAGGGAGGAGGGAAGAGGACATCCACTGTTCTTCCCTTATAGCACCGACTAGAGTTGCTTATGTTACTCTTTGTGAGAAAAGTTAAGAATATTATCATGAATTATCTCCTGTTGATACTTTATAGATACTGAGATAGATACTAGATAGGTACTGAGTAAATGAGTGGCTATCACACTCCGATTTTAAAGATGAAGAAGATGACACTCAGGGAGATTAAGCCAATTACCTAAAGCCCCATAGACAGAAAGTGACAAGCATAGAATAAGAGTTCTGCCAATAATTTGGCTATTATCAGTCTTTAGATTGATGACAAAATACAGTGTATATTAATGAAGTTGCAGCAAGCTTTGAGAAAGATGCGGAAATAATTTTGTTTTTACTGACATAATTGCATTATTTTTGGTGCTGTGAAAAAAATGAGAATGGGTTAGAAAATGTCAGTTTAGTCTCCTTGGTTCTACCTCATGTGACACAGGTGCAGACCCTTCTTTCTATCGGAAAAATAAGAAACCACCCATCTTCCAGCCTAATTTTAACAGGCTTATAAGTACCAGTTTTTCATTTATGCCTGTAGGTGTCGAAGTGCAACAAGATTTTAATGTGCTTAGTCACAACATACTTTAAAAAATGGTTATGCTGGAAGAGTATGTTTGCAGTCTGTGAGATAGAAGAGTACCCATGATAATTCCTTCAGCATGTTGACCCTGGACTCCTCCCCAGAGTCAGGGTGCTAAAGCTTGATCTCACCAGTAAACTGTCAATGCTTCATGGTATATTCTCCATCTAGGGTTATCCTGGCCTCTTGCTAGGTACAGGACTACCTCAGAGATACTGTGGGTAAGGTTCCAGACCACCACAAGAAAGCGAATATCACAGTAAAGGGAGCCACACAAATTTTTGTTTCTCAGTGCATATAAAAGTTATGGTTATACTATACTATAGTCTAGTGAGTGTGCATAGCATTGTCAAAAAATGTACATACCTTAATTAAAAAATACTTTATTACTACAAATGCTGACAATCATCTGAGCCTTTAGAGAGTGTTAATCTTTTTGCTGTGAGAGGGTCTTGCCTCGGTGTTGATGGCTGCTGACTGATTAGGTAGGAGGATGGTTGCTGAAGGTTTAGGTAGCTATGCAAATTTCTTAAAATAAGACAACAATGAAGTTTGCCACATCAGTGGACTCTTTTTTCTCAAAAGAGTTCTCTAGCATGTGATACTGTGTGGTAGCATTTTACCCATAGTAGAACTTCTTTGAAAATTGGAGTCAATCCTCTCAAACCCTACTACAGCTTTATCTACTAAGTTTGTGTAATATTCTAAATCCTTTGTTGTCGTTTCAATAATGACAGCATCTTCACCAGGAGTAGATTCCATCTCAAGAAACCACTTTCTTTGCAGATCCATAGAAAGCAACTTCTCATTCCTTCAAGTTTGATCATGAGACTACAGCAGTTCAGTCACATCTTCAGACTCCATTTCTAGTTCTTCTTGCTCTTTCTACCACATCTGCAGTGACTTCCTCCACTGAAGTCTTGAACTTCTCAAAGTCATCCATGAGGGTTAGAATCAACGTCTTCTAAACTTCTGTTAATGTTGACATCTTCACCTCCTCCCATGAATTATAAATGTTCTTAATGACATCTAGAATGGTGAATCTTTTCCAGAAGATTTCTGCTTATTTTGCCAACATCTAGCCAAATAATTACTATCTATGGCAGCTGTAGCCTTACTAAATGTATTTCTTAAATAATAAAATGTAAAAGTTGAAATGACTCCTTGATCTATGGGCTGCAGAACGGATGTTGTGTTCATAGCCATGAAAACAATATTAATCTCTGTACATCTCCATCAGAGTTCTTGGGTGAGTGGATGCATTGCCAATGAGCAGTAATTTTTTTAAAAGAGTAATTTTTTATGAACAATGGGCTTAAAATAATTCAACACACCATGTTATAAACAGATGTGCTTGTCATCTAGGCTCTATTGTTCCATTTAGAGTACAGGCAGAGTAGATTTCACATAATTCTTAAAGGCCCTAGGGTTTTTGGAATGATCTAAGAGCGTTGGCTTCAACATGAAGTCACCAGCTGCATTAGCCCCTAACAAGAGAGTGAGCCTGTCCTTAGAAGTTCTGAAGCCAGGCGTTGACTTCTCTCTAGCTGTGAAAGTCCCAGATGACATCTTCTTCCAATGGGAGGCTATTTCATCTACCTTGAAAGTCTGTTGTGTAGCTACCTTCATCAATGATCTTAGCTAGATCTTCTGGATAACTTGCTGCCAGTTAGCACTTGCTACTTCACCTTGCACTTCTATGCTATGGAGATGATTTCTTTCCTTAAACCTCATGAACCAACCTCTGCTAGCTTCAAACTTTTCTTCTGCAGCTTCCTCACCTCTCTCAGCCTTCATAGAGTGGAAGGGGGTTCTGGCCTTGCTCTGAATTAGGCTTTGGTCTAAGGGAATATTGTGGCTGGTTTGGTCTTCTATCCAGATCATTAAAACTTTCTCCGTATCAGCAATAAGGTTGTTTCACTTTTTTGTCATTTGTGTGTTCACTGGAGTAGTACTTTTCATATCCTTCAAGAACTTTTCCTTTGCACTCACAGCTTGGCAAACTGGCACAAGAGGCCTAGCTTTCGATATGCCTTCCTCACTAAACTTAGTAATTTCTAGTTTTCATTTAAAGTGAGAGATGTGTGAGTCTTGCTTTCACTTGAACACCTTGAAGCCATTGTAGGATTATTAATTGGCCTAATTTCACTACTGTTGCATCTCAAAGAATAGAGAGGCCAGAAGAGAGGCAGAGAGATGGGGAAGCAGCCAGTCAGTGGAATGGCCAGACCACACACATTTGTTAATTTTGCTATCTTACATAGGTGGACTTCATGTTGCCCCAAAACAATTACAATAGTAACATCAAAGAAAGATCACTTATCACAGACCACTATAAAAGATACAATAATAATGAAAAATTTGAAATGTGAGAATTACTAAAATGTGACACAAAGTGGGTACATGTTGTTGGAAAAATGGCATTGATAGAGGCTCAACGTGGGGTTGCCACAAACAATCAATTTGTAAGAAGATAAAAACACTATCTGTAAAGCACGATAAATCAAGGTACATCTGTACAGGAGGTACTGAAGGCCCAAGTAGACTAGCATAGCAGGAAGTAAGGACAGTGGGTGGTTATGTGTAGAGGTGAGCAGTTGGAGTCAGCTGGGACCTCTGAGTGGATTATTCCCCAGGTGGTGGGGGTCCTCCAGTTTCTGGGTGGTTTCCTTCAGTTTGTTCATTCAGTGCATTCATTCGTTACGTGCCTACTATGTCGTAGTGCTTCTGCTATGAACAAAACCAAATCCCTGCACACGTGAAGGTGACATTCCAGTGGGTATGATAGACAGTAGACCTAGAAGCAGATATAGGTTGGGATGCATGAGTGCTATGTATTAATATTTTGAAGGGCAGAAGAAGGGTTGACAAAGGGAATAAAATGGGCCCTTTCTGAGAGAATGCACATGACCGCTGGAATGATTTCATAATTACAGAGTGGGAGACAGAGCTGAGGGAGCTTCAGGGGTGGGGGCATATGCAATACTGGCAGTAGGATTCTTGGTAGATTAAAAAGTAGAGTCCTCTGTTGATGGAGATGTATGGGAGTTTATCAAGGAGATGCAGAACCTTGGGGGGCTTTGGTAAGTGGGTGGTGTATGTTATGCTGCTTCATATGCAGCCTAGGGAGGGTTGGCTCATGGGTGGCTCATTCCTCCCAACAGGGTCTCTTTGGGGAGTATCTGCCACCTGAGACCAGCATGGCTCAGCTGGGCACCAAGACCAGCCAGTCACATGTCAGTCCACAAAAGGACATGGTGCCCTCTAGATTTCCATCCCATTGACAAAGAAGCCAATACTCACTTCATTTCCCCTTGGGCAGGTACAGAAGCACAAATGTCTGGGTTGTTTCTCAGTAGCCATCACCCTCTATATAAAACACTCAACAATTTGATCCTGATTCCAACATCCAGGTTATTTCTACTCTAACTTACTGGAAAAGTAGTAGTCAAAACAAACACTGCTAGGAAGTGAGTGCTTTTAAACATGTTCAGTTGTCTTTGCCATTGGGGAGTGTTGGATTCTTGCTCCTTACAGGTGCATCCCAAGACTGCCTCCTGCATTTCAGGCTGCCTGCTGCAGGGTCTGCAGGATTTCATTCTGGCTCTCTTCACTCTCTACTTCAGTGAGTCTCCACCCTGACTGCGTATTAAACCTTAAAAACAAAACAAAACAAAAACAAACAAAACAACTATGCTCAGGCCCCATTCCAGACCAAAAATCATAATTTATAATTTACAGGGTGGTACCTGGGCTCAGTATTTTGTAAAAGCTCCCTGGTCCTTCTTACCTGCAGCCAGGGTGTGATTACTACCCTGCACCTCATTTAATGGTCTTATTCTCTCATGGCCCCAATTGCCACTTAAAACAATGAAAATCCACCTCAATCCAGATCTTCCTCCTATGTTGTAGACTTTTACCTATCTACTGGACATTTCTTCTTGAGTAGTCTACATACATTGCATCTGATCATAACCAAACCAGTTGTCTCCTCTTGCACACTTGACCTTCTTAAGACACTTCCTATTTCCAAGGAATGCCACTAGAATTTAGGATATTGCCTAAGCCAGAAACCTGGCTATCATCCTTCTGTCATACCTGCATCCATCTGTCTGCCTTCTCAACGTCCCTCAAGGATCCTGCCGCATCATGTACCTGCCAGCAGGTCTCCCTGCCCCTAGTCTCACTCTAGACTACCTTCAAAGTCTCCTCCATCTGTACGTTAAACTCTCTAAACTCCTTTCAAAGCACAGAAAACCCTTTGTGATGTGCCCCTGCAGAGCTCTTACCTGGCTGCCCCACCTCCATCACACCTTTCGCTTACTACCAGATTATTTGCAGTTTTGGGAAAGTACCTGGCCCTCTGGCCTCCGTGCCTTTGCATGTGCAGCTCCCTGGGGGTAGGTGGCCTTAGTGTTCCACCCACCACCACCTTCACCTGATCAGCTCTGAGGCATCTCAGGACTCATCACAGTGGTCCCCTCCTCTGGGATGGCCTTCCCCGAAACACCCAGTTAAATGTTCTGGTTCTGTGTGCCCAGAGCAACCTGTGCTTACCTTTATCATAGCCCTCTAAATAATCAACTATACCTGTCAGTTCAAGGACAGCATAATTCTCATATGCCTAGGAGCTCCTTGAAGCAGGGACTGTGTCTTGTTTTCTCTTTATTCCCAGCTGATAGTAGACACTCAAAGAATGTTTGTAAATAGAAGAGTGGTGATTACAGAATTTTTTTATAGGAAGGACTTAGGGTTCGCAGTCTGATTAGAAGAAGGGCATAGGGTATTTACCCTGAAACTGCATTTTTTCAATTAACATTTAATGTTTTTATTTAGTATTTAAAGTTAAAAATTCTGAAAAATGATTCCTAAAAAATTATTTTAGTCATACATTATATAAGATTGAGAAAAATACTAGTTTTCCGTATGAATGAATATTAATTTATTTGGGACATCCTAAAGTATTCCTCTTCCCCTGTAGGCCCTTAGGAAGGAAAGGAGAGTGTACAAGAATGAGGGCACGGGGAAAAGCAGATGAAGGATGGACCATGAGCTCCTTTGGAACTGTGATCATTATTTGTGTTTTAGTTGGCAATAAGGTGCTGGAACATATGCTTCAGTGTCAGACATACTCACATGTCTTCTGACCATCACATTGCCTTTCCCAGAATCTATAGTCTATTTCATAATGTTGTAAATTACCAACATTTTCTTTAAAATCATGTTTTTCCCTTTTAAATAGTAGTATCTCCTATAATTTAGATTTGATTTGCCATATACAAAAGTATTATGGATGATATGGTTTGGCTCTGTGTCCCCACCCAAATCTCATGTCGAATTATAATCCCCATGTGTCATGGGAGGGGCCTGGTGGGAGGTGATTGGATCATGGGGGTGGATTTCCCCCATCCTGTTCTCATGATAGTGAGTGAGTTCTCATGAGATCTGATGGTTTAAAGCTGTGGCACTTTCCTCCGTGCTCTCTCTCTCCTATTGCCATGTAAGACGTGTTTTGCTTTCCCTTCACCTTACACCATGATTTTAAGTTTCCTGAGGCCTCCCCAGCCATGCAGAACTGTGAGTCAATTAAACCTCTTTCCTTTATGAATTACCCAGTCCAGGTAGTTCTTTATAGCAGTGTGAAAACAGGCCAGTACAATGGATAATTAATATTATTCAGTACAGATTTCTGAAACATCAGTCATCATTGAAAATCCACACAAGCTCTTCTGTCTCTCTGTTAGTTACCTTGTTTTTGGAGTTTTGGAAGCGACGCCAGGCAGAACTTGAGTATGAATGGGATACTGTTGAGTTACAGCAGGAAGAACAAGCCCGACCAGAATACGAAGCACGATGTACTCACGTAGTGATAAATGAGATTACTCAGGTAAGCAGGGTCGTATTTAGGTGCAGTTTAATCTACTTACTGCTGTGGTTCTCCTCCTTGACCACACATTAGAATCACTTGGGGGAGCTTAAAAAATATTGATACCTGAGTTCCATCATTACATACTCTGGTACTTAGTAACCTGGGGGTATTCTGAGCACAGGGTTTTTTTTTAAAGCTCCTTTGGTGATTCTGATGTGCAGCCAAAGTGAAGAAGCACTGCTTAGAACAGTAGACACAGGAGATAAATGGGGCCCCTTCTTTCATAAAAACAGTAAAAATACAAAAAAAAATAATTTTTACTGTGACATAGAGATATAAGGAAAGAGGCACTGGTTTTTATAGTTGATGCTCAATTTTTCACGTATACTTTCATTATTCCAGTCCCTTATTCATCCTAGACCAGCTGCCCCTTTATCTTGCAGTAAGCCTCAGTCACTGCTCCACCTTCTGGTTGGGATGTGCAGAAAGTAGTGTGGCCTTTATAAACTAAAGTTGGAGAAAGGATGGAGGAAGAAGGAAAGTATTTTTTGAGGTCCAACTCTGTTCAGGTACTGTGCTAGGTATTTTATGTCATTGGAAAGGTATATTTGCTGCTGCTACCACTACTCTAAAGATAAAAAACTATATTCTGTCTGTATAAATATTCCAAAGTCCCTGAAAGATGATTTTTAAATCATCTGCATTCTTGCTTCTTTCCATCAACACAGAAAATTTTGAGCTGATTGTACTTGCAGTCATCAGCATAAGAACAGTAGGTTCTGAATACGAATAGCTCTTGGAAAGAAAATGCTTTTACCAAGAATGTCTGAAAGTGTTCCCAACTATAGGTTTTATAAATTGAATCACAGATTTACAAAATGTTGGCATTAAAAGGAACCAGAGGGAACAGTTCAACCTCTTCCTTTTACAAATGGGAAAAAATGAGGTTCAATTACCAGTAGAAAGTGACATTTGTCTTTCGCAATGTAAAAGCTTCAAATAATCCCCATTATGAATAGTTCCTGCTGTTTACTAGAGAGGACAGGGTCAAAGCATATGTTGTTGAAAGATTGTATATTCAGAAATGAAAGCCAAAACTTAAACAAAATTAGATGTTTATGAAGTCGTTTGAGCACTAAAAAATCTTATAATACCAGCAACATGGGAAAAATACTGAAAAAAAGACAATTTGGTCATTTAAACCTGCCAATTTTATAGTTAAAATTGCCAGCTTATAAGTTAAATTTCCCTTGAAATGTTACTTGTTAAAACATTGCAAGTGTAGGTTCCTTTTTCTTTATGGTTATTCCTCGTTTCACTTTCGTTGCCCACATACCCTCCCTTTGTTTAGAGAGGCCTATAGTGTGATGGTGAAGTCTCTGATGCCAGAGTTCATGTCTGACCACAGCAACTTACTAGTTGGGTGATCTTGGACCAATTAGTTAACTTCCCGGTGCCTCAGTGACCTCATCTATAAAATGGGAATAATACAGTTGTTTCCTCATGATCGCAGCTAAGGATTGAGTTAATGTATAGAAGCTACTTAGAATAGTGCCTGGCACAGAGTTAAATACTCTGTAAGTATTTGCAGCTGTTATTAGGCTGTTCTTACAATACAGGTAAATCATGTAGAGGGTTAATTTCTACTCTTAAGAATTTAAATATATTTTTATGAACTATAAAATGGAAATCCTCTAAAAATTTATTCAAAGTTAATATATAAAGCCCAACCAAGAAACACATAGTGGATACCTAGTATTTGCAGACATCTAGGAAACTTTTTGTCCTGTCTGTGCTCTGCGCTATCATCACCGCGATTTCTAAAACCTAAGACAAGCCCAGAAGTATAGCTTTGCAGCTTGGCACCATCAGACACCCAGATTCCTGAGCTCGGGTCGTGGCCAATAAACAGTTTATTCATGCTTGCATTTTCCAAAAACTTATTAAAATGAACACTGCACATGTTTTGTGATGTGTGACTTTGAAATTGTTAACAAAAAAGTGCAATTATGAGTAAGGAGACTATGCTTGCAAACTAATTTTTTAAAATTAATTCTAAGATTTATTGGCCAGTCAGGAGAAAAATAATTTTATTACAATAATCCCTTGATTGACTAAACTTTTTTGTTTTTGTAATTAGGAAGAAGAACGCATTCCCTTTACTGCCTGGGGAAAATGTATACGGATAACCCTCTGTGCCAGTGCTGTCTTTTTCTGGGTAATTCTATCACAAAAATGTTTTGAATGATTAAAAATGTTTTTATTATGTAACAGATTTTTTTAAAATCTAATTTTAAATGTTGAGGAAACTAAATGCTGAGCCTGGAAACTATATGGTCTCAGAGAGACAGACAGATATTTCCAGATAACTATTTTAGCCACCACATAGAGCAACTCCCAAGGTTCAAGATACCTTATCTGTTCACAGTGGTTCTTCTAGTTCTTTTCACCTCATCTGTTTAAATCAGTGATTCAGGATTTTCCAGTTTCTGGTGAAGACCATATGGAAGGCATTAAGAATTCTAAAATTTTCCAACAGCAACAATCAAAATAAAATGTTGGCCAGGGGCGGTGGCTCATGCCTATAATCCAAGCACCTTGGGAGGCCAAGGTGGGTGGATCACCTGAGTTCAGGAGTCAAGACCAGCCTGGCCAACATGATGAAACCCCGTCACTACTGAAAATACAAAAATTAGCCAGGCATGGTGTCACACACCTGTAGTCCCAGCTACTCGGGAGGCTGAGGCACGAGAATCACTTGAACCCAGGAGACGGAGGTTGCAGTGAGTGAAAATCACACCACTGCACTTGACTGGGTAACAGAGCAAGACTCCATCTCAAAAAAAAAAATAAATAACATGTCTAGGAATACCCTTAACAAAAAGATAATAGGAACTATCAAAGAAAACATAAAAACTCTTGAAAGTTGTAAAGGATCTGAATGAATGATAATTAAATGAATGATTCTAGATAGAAACACATTTTCTGTAAAATATCAGTACTTACTAAGTTAGTTTTAGGCTTATTGATGGAATCATATTAGTGATGTAATAATTTAGTGTGAGTTTTAATGGCTCAAGAACAGCCAGATTCAAGAATAGCACATGAAGCCTAGAAATAGCCCCTGATAGCAATAAAAATGTAATATGTCAGAAAAGAGGCATTATAAATCCATCAGACAAGTGGAGATTATTCAATAAATAGTAATGGAATACTTGTTAGCTATTTGGGGGGACAATAAATGTTAAAGTCTTACTTTAAACCATATACTATAATAAATTTCAAAAACATTAAAAAAAAAATTAAAGGCCAGGCATGGTGGCTCACGCCTGTAATCCCAGCACTTTGGGAGGCCAAGGCAGCAGATCACCTGAGGTCAGGAGTTCGAGATCAGCCTGGCCAACATGGCGAAACCCTGTCTTTACTAAAAATACAAAAATTAGCCAGGTGTTCACCTGTGATCTCAGCTGCTTGGGAGACTGAGGCAGGCGAATTGCTTGAGTCCAGGAGGTGGAGGTTGCAGGGAGCCGAGACTGCACCACTGCACTCCAGCCTGGGTGACAGAGTGAGACTCTGTCTCAAAAAAAAGTTAAAAAGGAAGTTGCCAAGATGGCCAAATAGGAACAGCTCCCATCTGCTGCTCCCAGCGTGATCAACACAGAAGACGGGTGATTTCTGCATTTCCAACTGAGGTACCTGGTTCATCTCATTGGGATTGGTTGGACAGTGGGTGCTGCCCACAGAGGGCGAGCTGAAGCAGGGCAGGGCATCGCCTCACCCGGGAAGCACAAGGGGTTGGGCGATTTCCCTTTCCTAGCCAAGGGAAGCCGTGACAGACTATCTGGAAGAATGGGACACCCCCTGCCCAAATACTGCACTTTTCCCAAGGTCTTAGCAACCAGCAGACAAAGTGATTCTCTACCATGCCTGGCTCAGTGGGTCCCATGCCCAAGGAGCCTTCCTCACTGCTAGCGCAGCAGTCTGGGATCAATCTGCGAGGTGGCAGCCTAGCTAGGGGAGGGGCGTCCACCATTGCTGAGGCTTGAGTAGGTAAACAAAGCAGCCAGGAAGCTCAAACTGGGCAGAGCCCACCGCAGCTCAACAAGGCCTAATGCATCCAGACTCCACCTCTGTGGGCAGGGCATAGCTGAACAAAAGGCAGCAGAAACTTCTGCAGACTTAAATGTCCCTGTCTGACAGCTCTGAAGAGAGCAGTGGTTCTCCCAGCACAGCGTTTGAGCTCTGAGAACGGACAGACTGCCTCCTCAAATGGGTCCCTGACCCCCGTGTAGCCTAACTGGGAAACATCTACCACTGGGGGCCGACAGACACCTCATATAGGGTGCCACCTCTCTGGGACGAAGCTTCCAGAGGAAGGATCAGGCAGCAATATTTGCTGTTCTGCAGCCTCCGCTGGTGATACCCAGGCAAACAGGGTCTGGAGTGGAACTTCAACAGACCTGCAGCTGAGGGACCTGACTGTTAGAAGGAAAACAGACAGACAGAAAGGAATAGCATTAACATCAACAAAAAGGTCATCTACACCAAAACCCCATCTGTAGGTCACCAACATCAAAGACCAAAGGTAGATAAAACCACAAAGATGGGGAGAAACCAACAGAAAAGCTGAAAATTATAAAAATCAGAGCATCTCTTCCCCTCCAGAGGATCACAGCTCCTCACCAGCAACGGAACAAAGCTGGACAGAGAATGACTTTGACAAGTTGGCAGAAGTAGGCTTCAGAAGGTCGGTAATAACAGACTTCTCTGAGCTAAAAGATAATGTTCTAACCCATCGCAAGGAAGCTAAAAATCTTGAAAAAACGTTAGACAAATGGCTAACTAGAATAAACAATGTAGAGAAGACCTTAAATGACCTGATGGAGCTGAAAACCATGGCACGGGAACTTTGTGTTGCATGCACAAGCTTCAGTAGCCAATTCGATCAAGTGGAAGAAAGGGTATCAGTGATTGAAGATCAAATTAATGAAATAAAGGGAGAAGACAAGGTTAGAGAAAAAAGTAAAAAGCAACGAACAAAGCCTCCAAGAAATATGGGACTATGTGAAAAGACCAAATCTGTGTTTGATTGGTGTATCTGAAAGTGACAGGGAGAATGGAACCAAGTTGGAAAACACTCTGCAGGATATTATCCAGGAGAACTTCCCCAACCTAGCAAGGCAGGCCAACATTCAAATTCAGGAAATACAGAGAACACCACAAAGATACTCCTTGAGAAGAGCAACCCCAAGACACATAATTGTCAGATTCACCAAGGTTGAAATGAAGGAAAAAGTGTTAAGGGCAGCCAGAGAGAAAGGCTGAGTTACCCACAAAGGGAAGCCCATCAGACTAACAGCACATCTCTTGGCAGAAACCCTACAAGCCAGAAAAGAATGGGGGCCAATATTCAACATTCTTAAAGAAAAGAATTTTCAACCCAGAATTTCATATCCAGCCAAACTAAGCTTCATAGGTGAAGGAGAAATAAAATCCTTTACAGACAAGCAAATGCTGAGAGATTTTGTCACCACCAGGCCTGCCTTACAAGAGCTCCTGAAACAAGCACTAAACATGGAAAGGAACAACCGGTACCAGCCCCAGCAAAAACATGCCAAATTGTAAAGACCGTCGATCCTATGAAGAAACTGCTTTAATTAACAGGCAGAATAAGCAGCGAATGTCATAATGACAGGATCAAATTCACACATAACAATATTAAACTTAAACGTAAATGGGCAAAATGCCCCAATTAAAAGACACAGACTGGCAGATTGGATAAATAGTCAAGACCCATCAGTGTGCTGAATTCAGGAGACCCATCTCATGTGCAAAGACACATATAGGCTCAAAATAAAGGGATGGAGGAAGATCTACCAAGCAAATGGAAAGCAAAAAAAAGCAGGGGTTTCAATCCTAGTCTCTCATGAAGCAGACTTTAAACCAACAAAGATCAAAAGAGAGACAAAATAGGCCATTATGTAATGGTAAAGGGATCAATTCAACAAGAAGAGCTAAGAATCCTAAATATACATGCACCCAATAAAGGAGCACCCAGATTCATAAAGCAAGTCCTTAGAGACCTGCAAAGAGACTTAGACTCCCACACAATAATAATGGGAGACTTTAACACCCCACTGTCAATATTAGATCAACAAGACAGAAGGTTAACAAGGATATCCAGGACCTGAACTCAGATCTGCAACAAGCAGACCTAATGGACATCTACAGAACTCTCCACCCCAAATCAACAGAATATACATTCTTCTCAGCACCACATCACATTTATTCTAAAATTGACCACATAATTGGAAGTAAAGCACTCCTCAGCAAATGTGAAAGAACAGAAATCACAACAAACTGTCTCTCAGACCACAGTGCAATCAAACTAGAACTCAGGATTAAGAAACTCATTCAAAACTGCACAACTACATGGAAACTGAACAACCTGCTCCTGAATGACTACTGGGTACGTAATGAAATGAAGACAGAATAAAGATGTTCTTTGAAACCAATGAGAACAAAGACGCAACATGCCAGAATCTCTGAGACACATTTAAAGCAGTGTGTAGAGGGAAATTTATAGCACTACATGCCCACAAAGGAAAGCAGGAACGATCTAAAATCAACGGCCTAACATCATAATTAAAAGAACTAGAGAAGCAAGAGCAAACACATTCAAAAGCTAGCAGAAGGCAAGAAATAACTAAGAGCAGAACTGAAAAAGATAGAGACACAAAAAACCCTTCAAAAAATCAGTGAATCCAGGAGCTGGTTTTTTGAAAAGATCAACAAAACTGGTAGATGGCTAGCAAGACTAATAAAGAAGAAAAGAGAGAAGAATCAAGTAGATGCAATAAAAAATGATAAAGGGGATATCGCCACTGATCCCATAGAAATACAAACTACCATCAGAGAATACTATAAACACCTCTATGCAAATAAACCAGAAAATCTACAAGAAATGGATAAATTCCTGGACACATACACCCTTCCAACACTAAACCAGGAAGAAGTTCAATCTCTGAATAGATCAATAACAGGCTCTGAAATTGAGGCAATAATTAATAGCCTACCAACCAAAAAAAGTCCAGGACCAAAAGGATTCACAGCCAAATTCTACCAGAGGTACAAAGAGGAGCTGCTACCATTCCTTCTGACACCATTCCAATCAATAGAAAAAGAGGGAATCCTCCCTAACTCATTTTATGAGGCCAGCATCATCCTGATACCAAAGCCTGGCAGAGACACAACAAAAAAAGAGAATTTTAGGCCAGTATCCCTGATGAACATCGATGTGAAAATCCACCATAAAATACTGGCAAACCGAATCCAGCAGCACATCAAAAAGCTTATCCAACACGATCAAGTAGGCTTCATCCCTGGGATGCAAGGCTGGTTCAACATATGCAAATCAATAAACGTAATCTATCACATAAACAGATCCAGTGACAAAAACCACATGATTATCTCAATAGATGCAGAAAAGGCCTTTGACAAAATTCAATAGCCCTTCCTGCTAAAAACTCTCAATAAACTAGGTATTGATGGAACATATTTCAAAATAATAAGAGCTATTTATGACAAACCCACAGCCAATATCATACTGAATGCGCAAAAACTGGAAGCATTCCCTTTGAAAACTGGCACAAGACAAGGATGCCCTCTCTCTCCACTCTCATTCAACATAGTGTTGGAAGTTCTGGCCAGGGCAGTCAGGCAAGAGAAAGAAATAAAGGGTATTCAATTAGGAAATGAGGAAGTCAAATTGTCCCTGTTTGCAGATGACATGATTTTATATTTAGAAAACCCCATCATCTCAGCCCAAAATCTCCTTAAGCTAATAAGCAACTTCAACAAAATATTAGGATACAAAATCAATGTGCAAAAATCACAAGCACTCCTATACACCATTAGGAGACAAACGAAGAGCCAAATCATGAGTGAACTCCCATTCACAGTTGCTACAAAGAGAATAAAATACCTAGGAATCCAACTTAAAAGGGATATGAAGGACTTCTTCAAGGAGAACTACAAACCACTGCTCAACTAAATAAAAGAGAACACAAACAAATGGAAGAATATTCCACACTCATGGATAAGAAGAATCAATATCGTGAAAATGGCCATACTGCCCAAAGTAATTTATAAATTCAGTGCCATCCCCATCAAGCTACCAATGACTTTCTTCACAGAATTGGAAAAAACTAAAGTTCATATGGACCCAAAAAGCCTGCATTGCCAAGACAATCCTAAGCAAAAAGAAAAAAGCTGGATGCATCATGCTACCTGACTTCAAACTATACTACAAGGCTACAGTAACCAAAACAGCATGGTACTGGTACCAAAACAGAGATATAGACCAATGGAACAGAACGGAGGCCTCAGAAATAACACCACACATCTACAACCATTTGATCTTTGACAGACCTGACAAAAACAAGCAATGGGGAAAGGATTCACTATTTAATAAATGGTGCTGGGAAAACTGGCTAGCCATATGTAGAAAGCTGAAACTGGATCCCTTCCTTACACCTTGTACAAAAATTAATTCAAGATGGATTAAAGACTTAAATGTTAGACCTAAAGCCATAAAAACCCTAGAAGAAAACCTAGGCAATACCATTCAGGACATAGGCATGGACAAGGACTTCAATACCAAAGCAATAGCAACACCAAAAGCAATAGCAACAAAAGCCAAAATAGACAAATGGGATCTAATTAAACTAAAGAGCTTCTGCACAGCAAAAGAAACTACCATCAGAGTGAATAGGCAACCTACAGAATGGGAGAAAATTTTTGCAATCTACCCATCTGACAAAGGGCTAATATCCAGAATCTACAAAGGACTCAAACAAATTTACAAGAAAACAACCCCATCAAAAAGTGGGCAAAGCATATGAACAGACACTTTTCAAAAGAAGACATCTACACAGCCAACAGACACATGAAAAAATGCTCATCATCATTGGTCATCAGAGAAATGCAAGTCAGAACCACAATGAGATACCATCTGACACCAGTTAGAATGGTGATCATTAAAAAGTCAGGAAACAACAGGTGCTGGATAGGATGTGGAGAAATAGGAATGCTTTTACACTGTTGGGAGTGTAAATTGGTTCAACCATTGTGGAAGACTGTGTGGAGATTCCTCAAGGATGTAGAACTAGAAATACCATTTGACCCAGCAATCCCATTACTGGGTATATATCCAAAGGATTATAAATCATACTACTATGAAGAAACATGCACATATATGTTTATTGCAGCACTATTCACAATAGCAAAGACTTGGAACCAACCCAAATGTCCACCAATGATAGACTGGATTAAGAAAATGTGGCACATATACACCATGGAATACTATGCAGCCATAAAAAAGGATGAGTTCATGTCCGTTGCAGGGACATGGATGAAGCTGGAAACCATCATTCTGAGCAGACTATCACAAGGCCAGAAAACCAAACACCGCATGTTCTCACTCATAGGTGGGAATTGAACAATGAATGAGATAACTTGGACACCGTGGGGAACATCACATAGTGGGGCCTGTTGGGCGGTGGGGGGCTAGGGGAAGCATAGCATTAGGAGAAATACCTAATGTGAATGATGAGTTGATGGGTGCAGCAAACCAACATGGCACGTGTATACCTATGTGTCAAACCTGCACGTTGTGCACGTGTACCCTAGAACTTAAAGTATAAAAAAAAAAACTACAAATAAATTTGATGACTATATGATCTTTAGAAGTAAAAAGGTTTTCTAAACTTACTAGCAATAGAAAACGTTGCAGAGGAAAACATTTAAATATTTCCATACATCAAAAGTATCCGAAATGTAAACAAAATACCAGAAGATATATTTGTTAACAATAGGGCAAACAAGAGGTCAATACCTTTAATACGTGGAGTCCAGATCATCTAGAAGATAACACCAAAGATCTCAGTGGCTAAAGAGACAGAACATTAATGTGCAATTACAAAGGAAAAAAATATGATGACCAATAACCATTACAAAATGCCAAATCTCAATAGTGATTAAATCCACTCACATTAAAGTGAGATATGATTTTTCACCTCTTGAATGATAGGACTCAGTGTCTGTGAGGATGAAGTACAACAGTCAACTACTCCAATACAAGACTATTGTAATTCTGCACTGCTCCAGCTTCCTAGAAGGCAGCTTAGCAATTGTGTTTCAAGTCTCAAAAATATTCATATGCTTTAATCCACTAATTTAGCTCTTAGGACTTTCAATCAGGAAATATTTGAAAATGGTCAGTAAAAGATTTTTTCACATACTTATCACAACATTTATGTATATATTTATATACACACATATATACATAAACATATATATCAATCAACCAAAATATTCTACTTCTCAACCTTCAAACAGTGGAATGTTGTGCGGCCATGAGAAAGTATGGTCATGAAGATTTTTTAAGGCATATAAAAATGCTTATGGTTTATGATAGGTTTAAGGGAAGGATAAAATATGTAAAGTGGTTTTAAATATGCATACAATGCATACATAATCCTGAAGGAATTGTGCCCACATGTAGATAGTAGATAAATTTTTTCCTATTTAATGTTATTTTTATTAGAAATCTTTGAGTTATGCTTGGCAGAAAATCGGTCTTCAGTCGGTTTAAACAACAGCAAAAGAGGGGGAGGTGGGATTTATTCTTTCCACCTATTTATTCTCTGAAACTGAAAATTCCAGGCCTGAGGTATGGCTCCAGTCAAAGCTAGATAACTGCAGACCAGATATTATCAAGGGCTGTGTTCCTTTCATCCTGTGTCAGCTGGCCTCCTGGACATGGTGGGTCTGGACACTTCCTTGTGGTAGCAGAATGGCTGAAGCATTTCAGATGTCACATCTTCCAAGCCAAGGGAGGTTTTTTGTTTTTTTGTTTTGTTTTTTGTTTTTTTGAGACAGGTTCTCGCTCTGTCGCCCAGGCTGAAGTGCAATGCGTGGTCTCAGCTCACTGCAACCTCCGCCTCCCGCGTTCAAGTGATTCTCCTGTCTCAGCCTCCCCAGTAGCTGGGATTACAGGCACCTGCCACCACGCCCAGCTAGTTTTTGTATTTTTAGTACAGTCGGGGTTTCACCATGTTGGCCAGGCTGGTCTGGAACTCCTGACCTCATGATCTGCCCGCCGCAGCCCCTCAAAGTGCCGGGGTTACAGGCGTGAGCCACCGCGCCCAGCCGAGGTCTTTTTTTTAATGGCTTTCTCTATTGATAGGTGAAGCTTCTCTTTCCCATGGGCACTAACAGATGTCTCCTCACTTCTCATTGGCTGTTACTGAGTTATGTGTCAATCCCTGGATCAGTTGCTGAGTCCAGTGGGATGTTACATGTTTGTCTCAAACCAATCAGGTTGTACCTCTGGAGCACATTAGGGCAATCCCACCTAAACCCCGGGCTAAAAACAGAGGAGTTCTTTCCCCTGAAGCAAAATCTGGGTTCTCTTCTAGGATGGAGAACCGACCCAGGCTAGCAAAAGCAATCAGTGTTCACTACAAGGTACTTTCAGATTGTCCACAGTGACCTTATACTAAAGTTATGATCAGAAAAGTATTAATGTTAGAATCAGAAATAAATTATAAACTTGAGGAAAAAGAATAAAAAGCTTCCTGCCCCTATGAAGAAATATTGAAGTATGGGAAGCACCCCAAAGAAATATGGGAACTTAACAAGTTTGTAAAAGCTCTGGGATGAATTAGAATTCATTTCATAAACCACGTGGGAGGCAGTGCCATGGAGAGGTGAGTGTGTCTTCAGAATCTTAGGAGACCCCAATTCTTTTATTTACTAGTTATCTAATCTTGGACGTATTGCTTAATGTCTTTGAGCCTCTCTTTTCTCATCAGTAAAAGAGAGATAATATTATACTACCTTCCTCACAAGCCTGTTATGAGATTAAACAAATATACATGTGCTAAGGTGAACAGAGAGCACTTAAAGAATGTTATCTTTATCATTAATAATAAACATTATGGAGATAATTTTTAAAAACACATAATAAACACCCTGTATGTATTGTGCTAAGAGAGGATGACTTGATTCATCTTTTTAATTTTTCTCAGCCTTATCTAATTTTTACATATACACACAAATCTTACTCATCTCACAAGTGTTGAGACTTAACTGCGAAAGGAAATAGATTACAGGAGAAATGTAATGCCTTCTCTACAAGCAGATTTCTTAAAGAGCAAGAAAAACATCTTTTTTAACACTTAACTTTGGTTGCTATAATCATAGCTAATACTTATGTAGTGCTTTTCATGTATCTGAGCTTAATATTCTGTTTTTACCTGAAGTAACTCATTGAATCCTCAACAACTCCATAGGTTAGGTGCCATAGTATTCCTAATACACAAGAGAAGATATTGAAGCCCCAGTGGAGCTTGTACTCAAATAGAGAAATCTAGCCCCAGGACCATCCTGTAATCACTCCCTTTACTGCTCTCCACAGGTGACAACTGGCCTCTGTTACTATCAACAACAAGATATGGTTTGCTTGGTCCTCAGTTTCCCTTCTCTGAAACTTTTCTGTCATCACGAGCAGTCACACACCTTGAGTGCATGGTTCTGGAGAAAGTAGATGTAGGGGAAACAGTTTAAAGATGCCTCTCCAATAGTGTCTAGTACTGTGTATCAAGTAAGGAAAATTCATGGCGCCTTTAATGTGCGTCGTTGAGTGGTGAGAAATCTGCTTACTGAGAAAGTGAAAATCTCTTACTGGGGATTATGCAGTCAAAAATACAGTGGACTAGTGGCGTGAATCTTGTGGAAATACAAGTACAAATGACTGCCAGTTTAAGGTCGTAAGATCTGAGTGTGAAAAGTGTGTGAAGCTTTTATCAGCAGAGACCTGCTGCCAGTACCAACAGTTAGCTCAGGGCACCTCTGTGCCAGCTTCACTGGCAGTGCTCAGACTCTCCCCTGCTACAGTGATTAAGACAAAAGCTAGCACCTGCTGACACTTCAATTGGTGATAGCTTTTCTGTTGCAAGGAAATGTAGCTCCCTAATGGAGTATGAGTGAGCAAAAAACATTAACTCACAACTTAAATAATTTAGTAATTGTAGAAGGGATGTTTTCTTTGGTTCTACACTCATTTTTTTCCTTCTACCAGAGTATGCTACTAGTTGTTCCATTTTTATGCTGTCTGAAGATACTCTTTTTTAAATAGACTTTTTTTAGAGCAATTTTAGGTTTACAGAAAAATCGCACATAAAATAGTTTCCAGTTCCCTCCCACCACCCCCTGCACCCAGTTTCTCCTCTAGTTAATGTTTTACATATGTGGATGCACCTTCTTTTCACTTCCATCATTCCTTTTTCTTTTTAAAAAATTTAACATGCCAGACTTTCTACCACCGCTGGTATCACTTATGTGAGATTTACATCACTTTACACACACACCTTAAGTGTGAGTCCAGTTTTTAATAGTACAAGTGCAGTTATTGGTGAGTCTCATGCTACTGTGTTTATTGTGCTTTCAGATCCTATTGATCATCGCTTCAGTTATTGGGATCATTGTCTATAGGCTCTCGGTGTTCATTGTATTTTCTGCAAAACTTCCCAAGAACATTAATGGAACAGACCCAATCCAGAAGTACCTGACTCCACAGACAGCCACGTCCATCACGGCCTCCATCATCAGCTTTATAATTATCATGATTCTGAACACCATATATGAAAAAGTGGCAATTATGATTACTAACTTCGGTAAGGTCCTACTATAGCTTAGGTAACTTCTGACATATTTTTAGAACCTGCCAAAAATAGAGACTGTTATCTTTTAGGCTTTTCAATTCCAGTAGGTTACAATTTTTAGAAATTTTCAAGTGTAAACATATTTTCTCTAGCATGTATGGAAATACATTATCTACAGCTTTGCATTAGTAAAAGGGACAAAGCAAAGACAATCATCATAACGTCCAAGCTCTCTGTAAACAGATCAGTGCTGAATAATATTTTCAATTACATTAGATCATGTACTGTATTGTTGAAAGTCAATAGTCTCTTTATTGCAAATAAGTGGAATAGGGTCATGGTTCCGGTGGCAAATGTGTTCCTCGGTTGCTGAGAGGACAAGCTATCACACTGCTACGTGTCTTCCCTGTGCTGTGCTGTTCATATTAATATAATTCTCATCAGCCCTTGATTTTTTAATGTGTTTCTTCTCTCTGGCTTGTATCCCAGGCAGCTGTTTAGTGGCCAAGTTAAGTGCTTCCCACACTGCATACGTCTGAGTCGTTCCCTGAATGGCCTGCTCGGTGATCATCTAAAATGATCAAACTGATGCAAACTCCACACTAGGAGGATGACCTATTTTGTTTTTCCCAAATGCCTCCAGCAAGTTGTACCTTGGTTTGCTTGTTTTCTTCAATAGACCTACCTTATCGCAATTCAGGAAAACAAGAGAATATCATTTAGCAGGCAGTTCAAAAATAGTTTTCTGTCAATTATACCCATGGCAGTTCTTATTTAATAACACTGGACTTGTCAATTTTAAGGAACAGTTGATTTTTTTGTGGGGCAGGGGGGAACGTGTGGGCTATTGTATTCCTACTGTGAGGGAGAACTCATAACAATGTGCAAACTTGGAATTAACACAGGGGCTATATTAAGGAATTCAAAACAGCTTAAATGGAAACAGTGTGAATTGTATTTTTTTAACGTGTTAACTCATGTATCAGTATTTTTTATTAGAGTCTCAAAGCTGTTCACAATTTTAAAATCTTATTTCTCTTTCTTTTAACTACAGAACTCCCAAGGACCCAGACTGATTATGAGAACAGCCTCACCATGAAGATGTTCTTATTCCAGTTTGTCAACTACTACTCTTCATGCTTCTACATAGCATTCTTTAAGGGCAAATTTGTAGGCTATCCAGGAGACCCAGTTTATTGGTTGGGAAAATACAGAAATGAAGAGGTATGAATATGTAATTGTATTATCTTGCCAATTTAAGCTGAGTTTTCTCTCAGTTGCCCAAATGAATAGTTTTTTATTGTAAATTCCTTAGATTTATTTTTTAGCCTAAACAGAACAAATGTCAGAAAAATAGAATGCCTATATTTTAAGTTAGATCCATTGAATATTTAAATGGTATTTTCTTTCTAACCTTCTAGTGTGACCCAGGTGGCTGTCTTCTTGAACTGACAACTCAGCTGACAATAATCATGGGAGGAAAAGCAATCTGGAATAACATACAAGAAGTATTATTGCCGTGAGTGTTAAATTGTATAGCCATGGGTAAAAGGACAAGGGATAGAACAGCCCACCCACACAAATCATTTGCCTACATAGCCACATAGCCACATAGCTGCATGTCCACCTCTAAATGGATCAGAATCTGTTGTCATTAAAGGTCTCCAGACAACATAGTCCAACCAACAATGCAAATGTATCCAGGATCTAATAATTGTATTTTAAAACCTTCATTATATTTAATGTAAATCCCCATCTGCTAGAGTTTATACCTACTGGGCTATTGTTGGTGACTGACTAATCACAACCCTTTGAGCGACAGCACTGGTTAGAGCTGTGAACTGTGTATTTCCACAATTTCTTATATCCTCATATCCTTCTCCTCTCTTTCCTATATATTATGCATTTAAAAGTCAGTATGAATTCCAGTCACTATATTAAGTGCTATATATATATATATATTATTTAATCTACCAAACTATCCTTATTTTTATCTCCTTTTTACTAATGAAGATCTGTGGTTTAAAGAGGTTAAATGATTTACCCAGTTTCACATTAGCATTAAGAGACTACTGTAGGATTCAAATCCAGGATCCCATGAGTACAAACTTTTAAGAATAGAGGTTCTTTCATGATCCTAAGGCACTAGGATATATAATGTTTTAAGAAATAATTGTCTAAAATAATAACCACAAAGGCTTTGACTTACTGTTGTTTTCCTAAAAAATGAGAACAACAGAATAGTTGTACTTCAAATGTTAACTAAGATTTCATTGCCCTTTACAATTTTCACTTAGGCCCCCTCCACTATCAAAGTGTAAAGTCCAACACCATCTGCAATTTCTGCAAATTTCAGGGAGCTTTTTGTTTGGGTTTTCTATTGCTGCTATAACAAATTACCCCAAGATTAATGGGATAAAAATAACATGTAATATTTTATGGTCCCAGGGGTCAGAAGTCTCACTGGACTAAAATCAAGGTGTTAGTGGGGCTGTGTTCGTTTCCAAGGGCTCTGGGGTGAATCTCTTTGCCTTTCCTAGCTTCTGGACCATCTATGCTCCCTGCCTTGTAACCTCTTCTCCATCTTAAAGCCAGCAAAGTTTCGTGTTTGTGACTATCTTCTGTAGTCACCTCTCCCGCCTTCTGTCTTCCCCCTGTCCTCCTCCTCTCATCTCCCCCACCACCTCTTCCCTTCTTTTGTTTAGAAATAAAAAACCTCTACCTTTATAAAAGGTCTTTTATCCCACTATATAGCTGGGAATTTTTTAAAATTTATCACCCTTCTTTACAGGCTCTCGCCTCCTGCCATGTTGCCCTCTTCCCTCCATCACATACAACTTCTCTCTCCTTTCTTCTCCTACTCCTGGCTTTTTTCTCCCCAGTCACCAAGTTTCTGTTCATTCTCTTTATCGAGCAGTTAACTCACTCTGGGTTTCAGTGCCTCCTTCCAGATTTCTTTAACAGGTCTTATTCTCCATCTTCAATGGAAACTGTCAGGGTCTTTCTCTAAACAAAGATCTCTCTCCTTCCTCTTCCCCCACCCAGAAAGGGATTCTGGCTTTAGCTGTGAAATTCTTTTTTTTTTTTAATCCTACTCCGGAGAAAACAACCCTCACTTTCATTGAGCTCATATTCAGATTTTTCCAGATAAGTAAAAGTAGGTCATGCATAAATAGTACTGTGTTTCTAGATGAAAACAAATATATAAAATTGAGGAAAGTCTTAATCCATTCTGAGATTAAAAAGGGTTTTCTGAAAGAAGTAGGTTAATTATTTAACACTATGTTTCGGTAACATTGGTTTTTAGCAGCTATTTCCTAAACTGGAATTGAGAAATTCATATGAAATGAAATTTGTTCACATGAAATATTTTAAAGGATTAATTATACTATCCGTGGTTTATACTTTCACTTCAAGTAAGCTCATTGTTGAAAATTACAGTGATATGAACTTTGCCTTCAAATTTCTCCCCCTATGTTTTCTTGTTTGAAAACTGAGAATGCTGAGTGTTAGCCAACTCAGAGAGTGACTGGTGCTGCTCCTCTTTGTATAGGTGCCAGTTTTCTTAACTTTTTTATACAAAGTCCTAATTTATCAAAGATACATCAGCCAGGTGCCGCGGTTCACACCGGTAATCCCAGCACTTTGGGAGGCCAAGGTGGTCAGATCACCTGAGGTCAGGAGTTCGAGACCACCCTGACCAACATGGAGAAACCCCATCTCTACTGAAAATACAAAATTAGCCAGACATTTGGTGCATGCCTGTAATCCCAGCTACTCAGGAGGCTGAGGCAGGAGAATTGCTTGAACCTGGAGGCAGAGGTTGCAGTGAGCCGAGATCGCACCATTGCACTCCAGCCTAGGCAACAAGAGCGAAACTCCATCTCGAAGAAAAAAAAAAGATATATCAGTTATCCTTTCTATCCAAAACTATACCCACCCCCCAAAAATAGATAGAGAAAAGCCTTATAAGTCAGCAGTTGTTTTCACATCGTGTAAGTATGTCAAGAGAAACATGGAGAAATGTTTCACCACACATCTACCCTCCTCTTCCTTCCTTCCTCTCCCGCCTTTGGGCCCATACCCCTTGACTAGGATTCTTGCAACAAGGAAAGGAGCATATCTGGCTCAGGGATCCAGGTTCCTTTTGGGGCCTCCCCAGTACCTGGCATATGACAGGGACTCAGTATGAAGCAGCTGAGTGAATGAATAAGTGCCTTGTATGCTTCAGATACATCACATCAGTAAATTACAGAGTTGTCAGTGAGACCCGGAGAGCAAGCTCAGAGCCCTTTGGCCTTCCCAGCTCCACCTTAGTGTTTTGATATTTAAGGTATTCCTGGGGATTTTATTCTGTTCTTAATAAAAGGCTAGTATAATTCCTGTGTTAACTCACTCTGGAGAAATTTTTATAACAAAATGTCAGAGATAATAGAACTAAGGATCCAAAATGTCTGTAGTATCAATTGTTTGGTATTTAGTAGATAGCTATAATTTTCCTTTATATACATTTATACATGTATATTGTAACATAAATGCCTCTTCTTATATAAATAAGTATACTTATTTATATAATAAGAAAAAAGAACTGTTTTAGGAGAAAATGTCCCTTCTCAGGATAGGATTTGGAGAGAAGATGAGCTATAGGCAATCAGAGTCCTAAATATAGGTGTCCCTCACTATCTACACTTACTCTCTAGGTTCAGAAACAGTAAACTGACACATAAAATAGATTCAGATAGTGAAGGATGCTTGTATTTCAAAATTAGCAAGTGGGAATACTGTAGAACGTCCTAAACAGAAATGATGATCATCTCCAGTATGTGGATTAAATGTGATAATGGAGGTGAAGAGGAAGTGAGATGTAAAGTGCTTCTCACCATGTTTTGTACAAAATAAGGACCTAGTAAAGCATAACTTATGATGTGGCTATGACAATACACATGGTAAATTCCTATGGAAATTATTTTGTAACCCCTGCTTCTAGCCTTGGCCAGGGAAAACGTATCTGGTGTGTATATTTTTCTAAAAGTTCTGTGGGTGATTCTCATGTGAAGTCAAGATTGAGCTCCCTGCACTAGAAACACAGACCAATAGAAAACCCAAACATGAGTGGTTCAACTCAGGAAAACCAAACAAGAGGCTCAGCGTCTGTAACTCAGAAATGAAAGCTAGTAAGAAAGACTTCTAAGATGACCTGATATGAGACGGAAGCGCCAGCTGACACAAGTAGTTGCCAGGACAGAAGTTTCATCCTGAATCTGAACTTTGATGTGATTTAGAGCTCAGATAGAAAAAGACCTGCTTCTCTGAGGGCATGGAAAGGATTCAGCAAGAGGCGGAGGCTAGAAGTTTGGGAGGCAAAGCAAAGTATAAACAAATAGAAACCACACCCAGTGACCTTAGAGTTAGGTGTCATGAAGGGTGATGGACATGTGTGGTCCTTGGTGCTACCTGAGTCACCCCCCCTCCCCCCCACCCCCCCCACCCCCGGAATGACTGCAAAACTGCAGATTCTGGAGCTTATCTCAGACCTTTTAGTTGGGAGCATAGGAAGCTGCACTACTGACAAGCATTCCCTGTCGTGCTTGTATGTGCTGAAGTGGGAACCACTGATCCAGGTGGCCTGGATAACTGAGCCAAGAGCCTACGTAATATAGGCCATATTTACACTTGGCCTCAGCCAGTGCAGCCTGTATTGCTCAACAGAAAATCCCATTCAGCAGGTTCTGATGTGTTAGGAAACGTGCTACATCCGTTACCTATTTTGAATCATTTAATCCTGACAGCAGCCCTGGGCAATGTAGGTTTTATCACCCCATTTTATTTTTTTACCAAAGTTAACCAGCTAAGAAATAGAGTGTGGATTCAGATTCAGGGGTGTCTGAACTCATATCCCATCCACTTTCCACAGCCTCCTGCTGCCTCTCTAACATCATCAAAAAGAAAGAAGTGGGGAAAGATTGTGAGGTCAGAGACGTCTCCTGTAGTAGAGATAATTTCCCCTGAGTAAAGCTTCAGTAGCAGTCAGTGAAAAGTGAGCCCTGAGATCAATAGCAGTGGGAAACCCAGCAGAGTGAGCCGTTTGTACTGCCTGCCTTATGCTGGCTGGGTGTGCACGTGTGCACATGTGATGGAAAGGATGAGGGTCTGCCTGGTTTTCTTGCAGTAACTGTCTTTAACCATCATGCGATGCCTTCTCATTGTCAGAGTTTGAAGTCCACACCCACATGTTTAATCAGCCAGTGTATCCAGATGTTAGATCTGTATTTGGAGTTGTTGTTATGCCTCTTCTGATGACTCCACAGGTAAACCACAAGCTGGCAGTTGCTTGAGGGGACAACAGTTCTCTATGCCACAGGTGCACACCTCATTTTACTGCCAACTCAGATTTCTTTTCCAGACAAATTGCCATAAAAAGGGGGGAAGCACTTAGCCACAAGCCTTCTGAGAGAGGGAAAAAAACATGACATAAAAAAGAGACAGTGGGTAGCTCAGCGGGGCAGTATCCAGGGGTGGACAGAGCCCTGGGACGCAGTCCAGGCTGTTTTCTCCTAGCTCTGCACTGTGACCTGGAGGAGGCGTTTCACTCCTCTGGTCCTTAAATGATTCAGCTTAAAATAGGAATTGGACCTATTTTATCTAAAGTCAGATTATGTCACTTTCCTACTTGGTGCCCTCCAATGGCTCATTTCCCTCAGAGGAAAAAAATGCCCAGATTCTGACAGTGGTCTCTTATTCCTACCCTGCGTGCTGTCTGTGAACCATGGAGACCTGCTCCTGCCTCAGGGTCTCTGTCATCACCGTTCCCTCTGCCTGGGACTTCTTCCCCCAGGTTTCCCACTCCTTTGTCTCCTTCACATCCTTATTCAACATCATTCTGAAGGAGGCCTTCACTGGCCACCTCCCTAGACACAAATGCAAGCACTCCCTGCCCTACTTAGTTTTCTCCACAGCACTTACCACCAACTCACATACTCTATCTTGTTTTCTCTGTTGATTTTCATACTGGCAAGACTATTTTGAATGATAAGGGGGAAATGAAAAAACAAACAACTGAAGTTAATCAAATAAAGGAACATGCCTTTTAAAAATTAAGCTGCCCATAGGGAAAAAGTAGGAGAAAAAAATAGTAGCAGCTGCAGCTTTGGTAAACCCTGGTGTGTAGTCCTATTTTTCAAAATATTTTGGAATAAGGAGGCAGAAATAAAAACAAATTTAGCATGCAAACAAAAAAAATAGTTTATTGGGAAGATTACTTGTGCAGCTTTGAGACAGCAGCAAAATATTTTTATGACCTTGGCCTGATAATATTCATTCTAATTTATAAATTGTTCTTTTTGGCAGCTGGATCATGAATCTAATTGGGCGATTTCACAGAGTTTCTGGATCAGAAAAGATAACCCCACGATGGGAACAGGACTACCATCTGCAGCCTATGGGCAAACTGGGATTATTTTATGAATATCTTGAAATGAGTAAGTTGTTAGTGAAGTTTTTAGTGATATAAAACATGTTAGAGTATGTTGTGGATACCAGAAGCATCTGTTATTGAGCCATATTAACATTTAGCATATTGAAATGAAGAAGAGTATGTTTTTCTCCACTAGATAAAATTATACAATCCAGCTTTCAGATAAGGTGGTCATGTATGTCTTTGTCAATATTTATGTTGTAAAAAGCTAGAAATTACTGGGCAATGAAATGGAATATTCATTGAGGTACATCTTTACCATTAATTCTTTTTGTTTGTTTTTTTTGAGGCAGAGTCTCGCTCTGTAGCCCAGGCTGGAGTGTGGTGGTACAATCGTGGCTCACTGCAACCTCCACCTCCCAGGTTCAAGCAATTCTCCTGCCTCAGCCTCCTGAGTAGCCGGGATTACAGGCATGCACCACCACACCCAGCTTATTTTTGGACTTTTAGTACTGACAGGGTTTCACCATGTTGTCCAGGCTAGTCTCAAACTCCTGGGCTCAAATGATCCACCCACCTTAGCCTTCCAAAGTGCTGGGATTACACGCATGAGCCACTGGGCCTGGCCATCTTTACCACGAATTCTTAAAGCATTCTAATCATGTTGTCTGAGAATGAACTCAGCAACTATAATTAGATGTGATTCAGCTTGGCCTGGAGTCCGTGTAGGCACAGCTGTTGGCCGATACAGTTCTGAACTGAGTCAGTTAAGCAAGCCTGCAGGAGCATGCAGCTTCGTGGCAGGAATGGTCCCAGGATGCCCACTTTCACATCTCATGCCTGCCTTTGACAGCCTATTTCTTCTGGCCAGTGGTTTCTGCCTGGTTCCTTGAGTGACTTCATGGCTCATAACTGGCCTGAATTTGGAACCATTGTGCTGGTCTGGAATTAAGATTTAGCACAGGTCCTCTCTTTCCTAAATGCTTTGGTCCATTTTTATATTATTTGCTTGGACTCTTAATTCTTTTCAGTAGAACTTGATTTTGACCTCTCGGTTGCCTTTAAACGGAAGCATCTCAAAATAGATTTCCATAGGAAACACCACCTTTTGTATTATGCATGACACGCTTATATCTAATAGATGGCTAACAATTTACATGTTTTTTATCTGTGCCCTTTCAGCTAACCATTGCATTCAATTACAGTTTTTTTAAGCTTAGGAGAATAGAAAAAGAAACACATCATTTTTGTTGACAGGCTTTGCATTTATTCATAGGGCTTTGCATGTTGGCAAAGACACCCCTTTGTGGTTCCTGTTTACAAGTCTGCAGTTAGAAGGTGGTTTTTATTAAATCACATTCTATATATAAAATAATTGCTTTTAAAAATATACATTATACATGGAAACACATCTGCTTCCTTCAATGAGTAAAAGGTTCATCTTGTGGCTTCTTTAGTCAACAGTACTTTGCAGCAGCCCGGAGCCTGATTTGAATTTCATTTTTGCTTTGTTGTGTTTTGTGACCAGGTTTTATTAAGGGTGTAGCTGCAGTACATATGTAGAAGCTGTCCTTAGTTAGTTATTATTCTGCTGATTTTCAGAAGGACTGTAAGACAATTACCTGTTGTTCAAAAATGAGTCATAATTGTAAATATTTCTTATTGGAACTATCAACAGCATTTTTAAAAATCCTGGGGCAGAATGTCATTTATTATTTTTAAAAAGTTATTTTTCTGTAGTTGATTAGTCAAATAAATGACATCAGAAGGGAAAGTTATATGGTCATGTGCTTTGGGGAGAAGTTGATAGGACTTTTAGAGTTTCATAGGCTCTTTAAAATAGTTATCAACCAAATAATTCTGCCTCATCCTGCCCTACAAGAAAGTATAGAATAACAGCTGTTATAGACA
Source organism: Pan troglodytes (assembly GCF_028858775.2). Taxonomy (NCBI): domain Eukaryota; kingdom Metazoa; phylum Chordata; class Mammalia; order Primates; family Hominidae; genus Pan; species Pan troglodytes. Next base: position 50,443,985 of record NC_072408.2, on the reverse strand, counting down.
GATTTTTAGGTTTATTAGGTTGTTTTCCTGTTATCTAAATAGTATCTAATGACTTAGAAAACTTGATTTCTGAATTTCTGGGAGTAGGCAGTCTGTCACTGTGTGGGCAACAGGAGAGTGAAATCTGTGTTTTGTCCTTCTAGTCTGTGAGAGACATAATTTCCAAGTGCCTTTTGAATTGTTTTCATTTCCCTAGAAATAAACATTGAGTGCCTTTGGTATTGGTCTCACCACCACACAGTCCCCTCCTTCCCATTTCCCCATATTCCTTAACACCACCACCATCTACCTTTTAAATTGTGGCTCTAACTGCTTAAGGGAAACATCTTCCGGAAAGCAAGCCTGGAGGCTCCACCCTTGCTTGGCCTTGCACCCAGGCTCAACTCTCTTTCCTTCTTTCCTACCTGACAAGTCCTGCTGAGCCTCAGCTGGGCCCCTGAACTTTTCAGACAGCTTTGCTGCTCTTTTCTTCTAGGTGTTAGCAGCACCTGCTGCCTGCCGTGGTGGTATACGCTCTGTGCCTGCCTCTCTCCCCATTGCACCGAGCCTGATGGAGGCAGCTACTGCGTCCTCTGCTAGAGCGCCAGTGCCTGGAACCTTGTACTCATAAACACTTAAGCAACTTGAACTTGGAGCTCCAACACACATATAAAACTGTTAGTTGATTTCACATTAACATCCCTCACCCACTTCTCACCAAGTTCTGTATGACCTGTTTGAGTGAAACGTTTTTTAATTAGTGAATTTCCCACGATCCTTTGAGATTATTGGAGTAACTCTGAGCTGTTAACCCAAATTGCTTCTCTAAGAGTGTTCCTGACTCCAAGTACACAGACACAGAACATAATAAACGTAGTTGTCTGTATTCAAACCTGGAAGCCATAAATACTGTTTTGTACTCAGTAATGTACTGCAGACACAGGTAGGTGTCCTGAGAACTTGATGAGGCCTTCCTGGTGGGCAGGTGCCATAAACAGAGTGCACTGAAGTGATGAGTGGGCCCTGTTTGTCTCTGGCACTGCCTCTTCCACCCTTGCCGTGGTACCTTGATCTCACTTTCATCTGTCTCCAAGTTAATTTTTTAAAATCTGCTAAAACAATGACCTTCATATATGATTTTCTCCATGTATTGAATATCAGCTATTCTTCAGCAGCTCCTTGTACCCCTTTCTTTTTCTTCCTCCTATGCCAAACCCACTGATGCCTCCGCTGCACTCTCCAGGACTCAGGCCTTCTTCCCTTCATGCTCTCATCTCTGCTTGGTTCGAGCCCATCACCTGCCATGAAGTCTCCTAACCTTTGCAGGATGAGCTTTCCAAAAGGGAACTAGGTAATTGGGAGGATTTGCAGTCCTCCAGCTCTTCATTTGTTCATTCATTCATTCACTCATTCATCCATTAAACATTTATTAAGCACTTGCTGTGCCAAACACTCTCAGTTGCTGGGGATACCAGGGCACTTGGTCCCTCCCCTCACGGAGCTCAGCGCTTGGTGCATGGTTAAGGAGAATGCTAATCAGACTTCCTTGAGCAGGTGATATTTGAACTGGATTTTGAAGGGTGAGTGGAAGTTAGTTATCTAAAGTATGGTGAAGAGAATGGACATTTTGTGTGGAGAGGTGGACATATTTAAAAGTACAACAGCTTGGTCAAAGAATGGCAAGTGAACAAAGGATTCACAGGTGGGAATATCAGGTAGGCAGGGGCCATATCATGATGGGTCTGGTGTGCTTAGCCTGGGGACTTGAACTTTATTCTTAAAGAAATTAGGATCCACTGGAATATTTGCAAACAAGATAACTGCATAACATTTATGTGGAATAAGATCAATCAGGCAGCAGAATGGAAGATAATATTTTGGATGAGACTCGTGGTGGGAGGGAAGTGATTTAGGAGGCTACAGCAGGTAACCCAGACAACAAGTGATAGGTGCCTAAATAGTGGGCATAGGAGTAGAGAGAGGGAGATGGATTTGGTAAGTGTTAAAGCGGTGAATTGCATAGCAGATGAGGAATAAAATTAAGATAACTTCCAGGAGACCATATATGCAGGGCAGAACATAAGGAGAGGAGCTGTTCTCTAGGAAATGCCTAAGTGTTGGATATTTTTAGCATGAAAACATCTGAAAGGCAATGTCCATTAGAAAGTTGGACACAACAGTCAGGAGCTCAGAGGAGCCATGGGTGAGGCCACGAGGGTGAATCAGGCATGCCTAGTAGGAATATCAAGAGAGATGGACAGAGAATTGATGATGAGGCCCGGGGGGTAAAGGGACATTTGAAGAGTGAAGAGTGAGGGAGGCTCACAAAGAAAAAGAAGAGCAGAGCAGTGGGAAGAAATCTAGCAGAGTTGTGTCAACACAGAGAAGGCTTGGGAGATGATAACATTGCTTCAGAGGAATTTGGACATGATGGAAAAGGGGCATAATGGAAAATACAGAGGGGGAAGAAAGGAAGAGCCAGCACCTACACAGTCCTAATTGCTAGACCTGGGTTGGGAAGTGGAAGCAGTGCTATAGCTAGGTAGGGCTTTTTTAGTTTTTTTGTTTTTCAATATATATATTTTAAGTTTTTAAAATTAAGTAAAAAAGAAATCAAGGGGAAATAAATATTCCACAGCAGGGGGACTGTTTGGCCATGTCACATAAATCTTGGCCGTACATTTCTTATGGCCATGTTACAAGAAATCACAAAAATCAGGACTGAAAAGGAACATCAGCTTATGAACATGCAGCCACTGGCAAAGTTAGCAAGAGTAGGTCCAGTGCAGTGGTGAGGGTCTCAGCAGGATGCGGGGCTTCAGGGACTAGTTACTCTACCACTTGTTGTGAAGGTGGACACTTCCTTCAGAAAACTCAACTGTAACATGTAGAAGCAAGCAGAGAAAGCATTAGAGAGCAGTATAGGATTATGAAAAAGTTGCAGGCAAGGGTTTTTTTTTTCCAGTGGGTGTTTTGCGTTGACTTTTTGTTGTTGTTATTCTTGGTTTCAAAAGTTGCTTATAAAATGTTTCTCACTTGAATATCAGAACAAATTATATGGGCTTTTTCTGGTGTTTTATTTTTAATATAATATTTTTAATCCATCTGGAATTTATTTTGGTGTCAAAAGTGATGGCCCCATACCAGTTTTTCCCATGACTTAGCTAGCTGTGTCAATACTTGCATCCACTGCTTCAAAGTATCACTTTATAATATATAAAAACCCATGAATATTTGCATCTCCTCTTAAAATTCACCCTGTTTAATTCATACAATCTATTCATGTACTAGTTCTAAACTGTTTCAATTACCATAGCATTATAATACACTCAATATCTCCCAGAGCTATCCCATTTTATTTTTTCAGAATGTTCCCAATACTGTCTATGCAAACATCCCTGTTCATTCTTTTACCTGTTTATATTTCTTGAAGAACTTTAGTATCACTTTTCAGCTTTTCTTTTCTTTCTTTGAAAGACAGGGTCTCGCCCTGTTGCCCAGGCTGGAGTGCAGTGGCACAATCCCGGCTCACTGCAACCTCTGCCTCCTCATCTAAAGCAATCCTCCCACCTCATCCTCCTGGGTAGCTGAGACTACAGGCTTGTACCACCATGCCCAGCTAATTTTTCTATTTTTTGTAGAGACAGGGTATGTTGCCTAGGCTGGTCTCAAACTCCTGGGCTCAAATAATCCTCCCGCCTCAGCCTCCCAAAGTGCTGGGATTACAGAGATTAGCTGCCACGCCTGGCTGACCTGTCAGCTTTTTTTCTTAAATCCATTTGGGATTATTAACAGAATTTACATTAGAATTCTAAATTATTTTGTGGGAAAAAAATTTGATATGTCCCTGAATTCAAGTTTGCCCAATCAAGAGTTTGGCACATCCTACCACTCATTCATTCATCATTATTTGTTTTTTCTTAAGTCAGTTATCATAGTGGTCTTACTTTTCTCATTAATTTATTTCTAAATAGTTTATGCTTTTGTTGTCATTATAAATGGTATCTTTTCTCTTTTGGATTTTTAACAAGGTTTACTGATAACATAATCCTAATCTCTGGCTTCTCTTGAACAATCAGGAGATCTGGCAACATGGAGCCCTCATTCCAACATGGCAACTATGAGCTGTCCCTTTCCATAGGACACATGCTTGCTAGTTTACCACAGTTGACGGGCTGACTCCACACATGGCTATTACTTGCATGCCCTGGGGGCTGATGAGTTATTTAGGGTTGGGTGAGTCATAGGGAAGTTGACATCACTGCTTATTGCTGCTGCTCATGACTCTGTAGCATCACCAACTCTGGTCCTTGCCTGGCTGAGTTCTCTGCATGAGTGTTCCTGCCTGGCCTATGGGACTTACTGGATTCTTCTAGCCCTGTCTGCTCTTCTGCAACATGCCCTTTGGCTCTCTGACCAGAAGCAAATGCCAGCTCTGCTTGCCTCGCCACACCCTCCACAGCCTTGCCCTTCCTGACAGAGTCATCCCTGCCCCTTGTCTGAGCACGAGGCCTAATGGAACTCTATGTTTTCCTCCCATCCACAGTCTTAGTTACATATCTGTATATGTTTCCTCTGAAGGTCTGCCAGTTAGGAGGGCAGGGTCTAAAACTTGAGGATATTTTCTTACTTCTTCCTCTCCGTGGTATCACTTACCCCAAAATCTCTGCTGCCCCATTTTTAATAAGGCCGTGTCAATTACAAACAAGGAGAAAAGAACTTCTAAGCCACCACTCAAATTTTGACTTATTATGACCACAAGGACTGCAACTAACTTCAAGATTCTTAAGGAAGGATATTATAATTTATTAAGACACTTTTATCACATATATTTCTGTGATTTCTATTACTGTCAAATTCTCTGAATGCACTGCATTTGCATTTGCAGACTCAGGGGAGCTCACTCATTTGCTTGTTCTCAGCATATTTCTTCCAACGTTCTCTAAGCATAGCCTTCCCATGGGTCCATTTCTTTTTGTCTTTAACTTGTTAGATAATGCCACAATATTTCTTTTTTCTTAAAAAAAAAAATCCTAAACCACAAATCATCTTTCAACATTCTATTTCAACACTGAGAATGAATAATATGCATATGATGTCTCAAGTTTATTACCAGCGAATAATTCTGGTTGACTAAAGATGTCTAAATATATTGTTCCTATTAAGTGTATACATGTGAAAGAAACAGGCTATAATTAATCTTCTTTCCAGAGATTTTATATTTGTGTTTTGTTTGAATTCTTTCACTGTTGAACACTAAATTATTATTTACCACAGATGTGTTTTCTCTCTGGGATTTAGTTCGTTTGCCTTTCTCTTTCAAGAGTAAAGGAAAATATGTTGTCCTTCCATCCACCACCACTCCATGATGTGTGTCCATTCCATTGACAGTTATTCAGTTTGGGTTCGTCACCTTATTTGTGGCCTCTTTTCCACTGGCCCCTCTGTTGGCTCTCGTGAACAATATATTGGAAATAAGAGTGGACGCATGGAAACTGACCACCCAGTTTAGACGCCTGGTACCAGAGAAAGCCCAAGACATTGGAGCATGGCAGCCCATCATGCAAGGAATAGCAATTCTGGCTGTGGTGACCAATGTGAGTAGACCTAAGCTTTACAGAGTAAAGACCTTGAAGATGCATTAGATTTGCTGCCTAAGGAATCAAATGTTTAGTGTTTTTTAAAATGAGAGGAAGATGCTAAGTCTGTCATCCACATAAATGATATAGTTGCTATATATAACCACTTGTTAAATGCATTTTCATTTTGTATATAATTATTTTTAACTGTCAAGACCTCCTATACAGGTACTGTTATTGCTCATTTGCTAAAGTTTTTATTCAATATGAAATATGGTAATGATAGGAAGTACTAACACTTTTAATCCTCACATAACTATAAAAGGAGTTATCAGAAAATTTTTTTTATAATGTGGATAGAAATCTGTTCATTTAGAGTTTGAGGGCCCTAAAATAAGATCATTCTACCATGTTTTACTACATATTCCAAAGCATCAACCTAAAATATTGACTCTGATGGTGAAGTATAAACACTTTGTGCACTCCTAATTACCTTCCTTGACTCCAGAGCAGCAGTTCTTAAAGGAGGAAGGTGGGTGGGTTTCATCACCCTTCCCACCCCACCCTTAGGTCTTTGCTCACCATGCTTTGGTCATTGGCTGAAGCAGCCTCATGCCCTGTATGTATCCCAGCTGTGAGGGGACAGAACTCAGTTGTTTACAGCCTGTATTCATTGATTATGGGCCATCTGAACAGTGTCATTTTTATGTACAGGCACACAGGAAGTTCTCAGGCAATGCAATTTTCATGCCAGCGCATTAGAGGACCACCTTCCCAAGAAGTATCCCAAAACTAGGGCCATTTCCTCCCATATTTCACTGACAGTCTCACTCCCAGGTGAACCTCCCTAACAAAGTGATTCCCCAGTTTTGATTTCTTAAGCCACATCTTCCCTGAGTCCCCAGCCAAAACAACAGAAGTTGGCAGTGCCTGTAGTTTAGGCTCTGGATGAGGGAAGTTACTGAGCACTGTAGGCTCTAGAGTCAGGTAGACCCGAGCTCCACTTCCCAGCACTGTAGCTCTGAGCTGCATGATCTTGAGCCAGGCCTTACCACTCCAGAGCCCTATTTTATTATTTGTAAAATTATTAATTCCCTACCACATATCATAAGAATAGTACATACCAACCACAGTGTTAGGAAATTCATTGAGTTAATGCATGAAGCCTCGTTTCTATTGAATGTTAGCTGCTGTTATTTTATCATCTTCATTACTCATCATTGTTATTAACAGTAACTCTGTGAGGACTCTGACAGGTACCCCAATTGGAGGCACAAGAATTCCAAAAGCAACCACTGTCTGGACGATGGTTACAGTTTTATACAATAAAACAAGTTATCTGGAACCTAGCTGTCATCCCTACCCCAGAACCTTACATTTATCTGAATTGCATGCTATCTGTACTATTTGGAGAAAGTTGCAAATTGCACACAAAAACCAACTACTGGGGTATGTCAGTTTCCTTTCACCCAGGTACCCCACACCTTCAACATCTACTGTGCTGCAAAATGAAGACTGCTGTTTAGAAAAATGGCAGTGAGGCCTTTCAAGTTCCTCAGTCATAAAACAATGAACGTGACAGCACGTTCAATATGCTCTAGTACACTAAGCTGGACAAGAACATGGACTTATGTGCTTTAAGAAAATTTTCAGCAACAAAGTTTGAAACTAAAAGGGTTTTTATTTTACCTTCAACTAACCAGAAAATTCAGTTGACTCAAACTCTCCCTATTCCTCAAGCATTCTGGATTGATTGTATTAGGTACCTTTTCCCAGCATCCATGCCATGGCTCTACTCCATGAGCACAGATGGAGGATTGGCTGTTTCCAAGGCGACTCAGTGTGTGTATGTGTACAGACATTCACTCTGGCTAATTGGTGCTATTGGTTCTTATCCAATAATGGCTTTTTCTTATCACTTAACCTAGGAAAACTGCTTATTAGATTTGTGACATTGATTAAACTATGGGCAATCCCTTTTTCCATATTAGGATTTGTTATACTTCCAAGATGGCAGTTATACATCCACATACATAGACATCTATGTTTATATGTGTGCTTGTGCAAGCATTAAATGTGTGTCTTATTCCCTCAAACACCCAGTGTGTATCTCACAACCTACTGTCTACAAAAAGAGAATAACCACCAGGATGAGAGTGGGCATCAAGCAGGAATTTGGTATAAAATCATTCATTTTAAAGCTGCTGGTTCAATAAATAAGCTGAATTGACATTGTTGTATCATGCCAGAGCATCTGTTATTGAAGACCAATTTTAATTTATTTTTATATAAATGGAAAACTGTGTGCAGAACAGCATGGGAAATGAAACACACTGCATTTATTTGTACTCTTGCAGCATGTCTCTCAGAGCAGCTCAATTCAGGAAGAAAAGTATCTTGTCAGAAGACAATAGAATTATCTTCCTTGTTGGAATTTTTTGTAGCTTCTGATGCACATCTGCCAGTGATTCTATAAAAAGATATAGTTGAGTTAAATGATAATAGCAAAATTTAATCTATTGAAATCTGAGGGAAAAAAGGTAAAATATTCGTGTGGCTCCCCAGTACTGACAGGCAGAAACACACTCATATATATGTACATTTTTCACATCAGAGGAAATGACAAAGCTGGTTCTAGTGAGGGAAATTTTGTAATAGAAAAGCCCCCTAATTGTTTTTTCTTGCTTTGCCTGAGATTTGGTTTGTGGTCTCACTATGCCTAAACCATATGTTCAGATGAATACTATTAAAAATCATGTTAAGCCAAAAACATGTCTACTTTTCTGCTTCATCAATGACAATCATTTAGCTGTTTTATTCACATAGAATTTGGTTTAAAGTAAAAATCCTTTCTCCCTCCTTCCAACCAGTTTTACACACTGGAGAGTTTAAAGCCCAAATTAAAGAATTTTAGAGAAAATTCATATAATTCAGAATAGCTTTACCTCCTAATAGATGTCTCTCTGATACACAGGTTTATGATTGGCCCATATTTACTCCTTTTATCTAGGAACATACTAAATTTTCTGTATGTTGTTGTTTAATTTATAATTTTCATAACTTCATCCACTTAATCTTTTTGAAGTTTAGAGACTTAGATACTAGATCAGACTAAACAGACATTATTGTTTGACTATGAATGGGACAACCCCAATATAATTCTACTACCCAAATTTTGTTAAAATGAATAAATGCTCACACTCTATAATGAAGCAACAAACATAACCATGTACTGAGAGTTTAAAACAAATCAGGTCATGGTTTGACTTGTGTAAACAAGTCATAATACTATACAGGAAAAAAGTGAACTTAGAGGTCATTATTTAAATTTAGATCAAGGAAAACATGCAGTTTACCTTCTGTGTTTATGAAAAGTGCTAAATCAATTATATAAAGCTCAATTATTTTCATAATGTTGACTCTGATTACATGTGCAAGTCTTCTAGGCTGAGGTCAGTGGCTCGTACCTATAATCCCAGCACTTGGAGAGGCTGAGAGGATTGCTTGAGGCCAGGAGTTCCAGACTAGGCTAGACAACATAGTAAGACCCTATCTCTACAAAAAATGTTTAAAGATTAGCCAGGCATGGTGGAGTGTACCTGTAATTCTAGCTACTCAGGAGGATCACTTGAACCAAGGAGTTCGAGGTTACAGTGAGCTGTGATCATGCCAGTGCACTCCAGCCTGGGCAACAGAGCAAGATCTTATCTCACTATCTGCATATATTTTGCAGTTAAGAAAAAATTAAGATTTCTGAATCTTTAAAAAAAATTGACACGATGAAAATAGTAATTCTGGCATATTTGTTAACCTGACCTATAAAAACTATAACTTCGGCCAGGTGCAGTGGCTCACGCCTGTAATCCCAGCACTTTGGGAGGCTGAGGTGGGCAGATCACCTGAGACCAGGAGTTCAAGACCAGCCTGGCCAACATGACAAAACCCTGTCTCTACTAAAAGTACAAAAATTAGCCAGGCGTGGTGGCACGTGCCTGTAATCCCAGCTACTCAGGAGGCTGAGGCAGGAGAATTTTTTGAACCCAAGAGGTGGAGGTTGCAGTGAGCCGAGATCGTGCCATCCAGCCTGGGCAGCAAGAGCGAGACTCCGTCTCAAAAACAAAAAACTATAACTTCATTTTCGCTTTGTTTTTCTCCCAAAATAGGCCATGATCATTGCTTTCACGTCGGACATGATCCCCCGCCTAGTGTACTACTGGTCCTTCTCCGTCCCTCCCTACGGGGACCACACTTCCTACACCATGGAAGGGTACATCAACAACACTCTCTCCATCTTCAAAGTCGCAGACTTCAAAAACAAAAGCAAGGGAAACCCGTACTCTGACCTGGGTAACCATACCACATGCAGGCAAGTTCTGCTTTACTTGTTTAAAAATGCACTTCATCTTTAAAAGGGTTTTTCTTGTGACTTAATTCTGTTTGGTGTCATTTTTAAAATTTTTATTTCTTTCTAACTTCAGGATCAATCAGGTGCTTTGGTGTCATTTAAATCAAGCTGCTAGAGACATTTTTTCCCCATAGCTTTCTCTTGAGTGAAACTCAGAAAATGTATATATATGTATATTTATTAAAAAGTTAATGAAGACTAGGGGTAAAACTTTCAGACCAGGGGTAAAACTTTCAGACCAAACCATAAAGATTTAAAGTTGAGAGTTTCAAACGATTACAGGGAGATTGATTCCAAAGAAAAGTCATAGAAATAGAGAAACTTCAAGAGGTCCAAGAACCAAGATAATTCAGTTGTTAATACTATTGTGTTATTCAAGCACAATCTGAAGATATTGAATGATGGCAAACTAGCACCTCACATAACAGGGACATACAAAGATAAGAGATGTGAATACTCAGCTGAACAGTATTATCTAAAAATATTCCAAAGTTCTCTGCATCGATTTTAATGGCTGGTGAGTTCAACAGTGGACAGTATGTACCAGGTAAATTACCAATTGATAAAGTTTGTGAACTGTAGGTCATCAACCTTTTTTCCTGGACCATAGAGTTTTACCTAAAATAGGAAGCTTTAAAGTTTATTTAGTCCAACTCCTCAAAGCCTTCACTAACTCAGATTCTCAATGATGCAACCAGGAAACCAGAAATAAGCCCAAAATAAATGTTTGTGTTACACCTAGTGGAGCCTCTTCACAATTCTGTATCAAATCTGCTTATTCTTACTTTCCACAATTCTAATCAGAAATTAAACTCTTCTAGGTTTAATAGCTTACAGGCATAAAATTAGAGATGTCCTACCTGAGGAAGATACACTAACAGCAGTTAACACTTGATATCTGACAACAAAGAATTAGGTAAAAAATTATAACAAGCAGATAGTACTCTGTAAGAGGAGAGAGAGTCCCATAGCTGAGTGAACCCTGATGATACCATTATATAAATAAATTTATAAATATGATCCCCAAAACAGGAATTGTTTTGAGAAAACAGGGATAAATGTTGGGAGAACAAATTTAAAACTTTAGTTCTTTTATAAAGATGGATTCTTTTCTACAAAGATGGACCATGTTATTACCATCATTCTCTGATTAAATATTAAATGAGGCACTACTGTAGTTATTTTGGGGCTTTGTTACCAAATTGAGCTTTAAGAGAAAATGTATGTGATGTCCAGTTTAAAAGAGCATTGAATCAAATATGACTTTTTTTTTTTTTTTTTTGAGACAGCGTCCTGCTCTGTTGCCCAGACAGGAGTGCAGTGACACCATATCAGCTCCCTGCAACCTTCACCTCTCGGGTTCAAGCAATTCTCATGCCTCAGCCACCGAATAGCTGCGATTACAAGCACGTGCTACCACACCTGGCTAATTTTTGTATTTTTAGTAGAGACGGGGTTTTACCATAGTGGCCAGGCTGGTGTCGCACTCCTGGCCTCAAGTGATCCACATGCCTCGGCCTCCCAAAGTGCTAGGATTACAGGCATGAGCCACTGCACCCGGCATGACCTCTTTTTAAATGGGGCCTTTGTTTACAGTATTCAGTCAAAAAGATTTGTCTCCCAATATGTCTCCATTTTGTTTTCAGGTATCGTGATTTCCGATACCCACCTGGACACCCCCAGGAGTATAAACACAACATCTACTATTGGCATGTGATTGCAGCCAAGCTGGCTTTTATCATTGTCATGGAGGTAGGAAAAGTATGCTTTCAAACAGTTTATAAGGATGTGTATTTGCAGACCTTCCATTAAGTGTTGCCAACTCCATACTTAACATGTATGATACTTTCTTCTTATCACTTGCTAATATTTTAGGAAATATGTTAATCAGTATTGACCTGAAAATACTCAAACAACTTCATTAACGAGAGCATTATCTGCTTTTAAAGTTTAAAAGCATGTTATGTGCAAAGGGGATTCAATTTCATTCATTACTAACTTTTTAAAATTTAGGGCACTGGGCAGCATGTTGGGCTATGAAAGGGCTTATGCAAGATGGGTACGATGATGTGATCTCTGCCTGTGAGAAACTTTTATTGCTGGGAGAGTTTGACCAGCTCTGAAAAATTACTAAGGCAGCTATAAATTTGTAATTGATCTAGCCAACTATGCTTCCTATGCAGAGTGAGTTAACTACTGCCAAATTACAAAGTATCAGAGTTTAATTGCTTAATTGGTATGGTAGATAGGATTGTATTAAGCTGCAAGAAACAGAAAATGCAGTCTATGGTGGCTTAAATAAGGTTGATTCCCCTCCCCACAACCCATATGATAGAGTTCACGAAAGTCTGTGGTTGCTCCTGAATCAATCAATACCAGTTCACTGATGGAAGCAGTATATCCAGTTCTTGGGTTTGCTCTCATATATGTGTCCCCTTATGGCTGCTGAAATTCCAGTTAAAAAATTACATGCAAAGCAGGAAGAAGGGCGATGCTAACCACATCCAGTCCTTTTTGTCAGGAAAGAATGCTTTGCCAGAAGCCCCTACAGTGGACTTCCACCTACATCTCATTGACCAGAACTATAGCATGTGGTTTTCCTAGCAGCAAGAGGGGCTGAGGCAGGTGGATTTCATTTGCTCTGAATAAAACCAATCAGCAGAGAAGAAGTGGGGCAGACTACCTGGATTTTTGGTACTTATACTAGTTCTTTTTTTTTTTTTTTTTTTAAATAGCTACCAAACATTAAACAGGGAAGACAAGTAACTCACGGTTAGTATCTGACTCATGTCAGTATCTGACATATCAGCAAGAGTCACAGGTTTCTATTTAAACATGTAGTTGATGAAGCGAGTGGCCTTCTCCTTTTGATATTGTGGTAGATTATATGTTGTCCTTACATATGCAGTGGACCATCCCCACTGCAAAACTTCTAGAGCCAGCTAGATAATTCCTTTGCATTGCTGAGCCCACTGGAAGGGAAGAGAATCTACAGAGAGAGGGAAAACTAGGTGATGGGTTTTTTTTTTTTTTTTTTTTTTTTAGAGACAGAGTCTCACTCTGTTGCCCAGGCTGGAGTATGATGGCATGATCTTAGCTCACTGCAACCTCTGCCTCCAGGTTCAGCCAATTCTCCTGCCTCAGCCTCCCAAGTACGTGGGACTACAGGTGCACACTACCACACCTGGCTAATTTTATATTTTTAGTAGAGATGGGGTTTCACCATATTGGCCAGGCTGGTCTCAAACTCCTGACCTCAAGTGATCTGCCCTCCTCGGCCTCCCAAAGTGCTGGGATTATAGGCATGAGCCACTGCGCCCGGCCTAGGTGATGGGCTTTAATAGGGCAGTGAGCAATAAGCACCCCTGTAGTGCTGGAGGTCTCAAAGAGCAAGCTGGTACCCATCAGTGCCTCTATCTTGGAGCTCAAGGAGACCATGCCTTGGGTCAGAAGGGAGGTGGAAAAACTGAGCTTGAGATTCCTGGATAAGCCAGAGACCCAAAACAGGGCTGCATTTGCCTCAGTAGAAAGAAGTGTGTATCTTCTCTGGAGAAAAATGTCCCCAGGTTTTTCTCAGATCAAGCTAATCAAATATGAGCACACAACCAAAGATGGTCAATAACAAGAGGTGATTAAAAAAAAAACAAAAAACGTGTGAGGTTCAGCAGGAAACAACTGATTTGGACCCTCAGTAACCTCAAGGGTTTGTTTGAACTGTCAGATAAGGAATATAAATTAACTGTATGTGAAAACATTTAAATAATTATGGGTAGAATTTAAAAAGCAAGAAACTAAAAATTATAAGGCAATTTTGAAAAAACTAAATGGAACTTCTAGAAATTAAAATAAAATCATTGGTGAAATGGAAAAAAACATGGATTAAACAGAAGTTTATGCAAATCTGAAGAGAGAATTTGTGAATTGGAAGATAGGTCTGAAAAAATTACTCCTGATATATCACAGGGAGATAAGAATATAGAAAATATGAAAGAGATGTTAAGTGATATGGAAGAATGAGAAATACTAACTTAAAGAAGCTGAACATGGATAAAAGAAATGAAAGAGTTCACAGATCAGAAAGCATGACATGCATCAAGCAGAATAAAGAAATCCACTTACACATATTGCAAGGAAAATGCGGCACACCAAAAATAAGACCTTGAAAGTAACCAGAGGGAAAAAACTGATGACTAACAGAAAACTAAGGCGAGAATGGGAGTAGGCTTTTTAACAGTAACAACGGAAGCCAGAAGAGAGTAGTCTATCTCCAGAATGCTAAAGAAGGTAGCTATAAACCTTAAATTACAGCAGAAGTTTGAAATATTTCTACAATGAAAACACCAGACCATGTGGTTTTTATTGGAGTGATACCAAGCTTTTTAAAACAGATCATTTCAATCCTATACAAATGCCTTCAGAGATGAGAAAGAGGAAATACTCTCCAACTCATTTGGTGAGGCTAAGAGTAGCCTAAATCCTAAAATCAGACAAGAAGAGAGAAAGGAAAATGAAGCCAACCCTATTCATTACATAGATGCAAAGATCTTTCTAAGATGTGTAAAGTGAGATGATGGACATGTTAATTTGTTCCACTATAGAGTAAGTCCTCACTTAACATCCTTGTTAGGCTCTTGGAAACCATGACTTTAAGACAACAACATCTAACAAAACCAGTGTTTTTTCTAATCAATGCTGTAACGAAACAGCATTGAAGGAAATGACGTTATTCAAGGACCTGGAGTTGCAGTTTCCAGGAACCTGTCGATGATGTTGAGGGCTCACTACATACATGTGTCTTACAACATCATGTTGTATACCTTTACACAAAATTTTTAAAAATGTACAAATCTGAATCTAGCAATATATTTCAAAAAGATAACATCACGCCACCAGGCTTTAACCTGGAAATGCAAGGGTGGCATAACACAGAAATTCCACATATCTATAAATATTCCCTACCTCAGAAATAGATGAAAGAACTCTTTCCTACAGCATCAACCTTTGTCGCTTTACTGTATAATTTCCTTTATCACTAAACACACTAATATCTCTCACATCTCAAAATTCTCTCCATCCTTACCTCACCAGTCCTGCTTCACTTCTCTTTTCCTCTTTGTGGCCAGCGCCGTTGAATGAGTTGCCAGTACATGCTGTCCTCGATTCCTCTATCTTTCTATCATGCTTTCACCCCCTCCACTTCACTGAAGCTGCTCTTGCCAAAGTTAGCAGCAGCCACCACTTCCCCAACCCTCCCCTCACCTGACTTAGCAACATTTGACTTAGCAAAAATCTGAGTCAAATTTTTGCTGAAAATCTGACTTCAGATTTTCCTCATCACTTGCCCCTGGAAACTCCTCCTCACTGGGCTCCTAGGAAAGTACACTTTCCTCCTGCGTCCCTGGCCATTCCACCTCAGGTTCTATGCCAGTCACTTATTCTCTTAGTGATCCTGGGACTCATCCCTTGGTTGTCATCTTTTCTCTCTCCTTGGTCTGTTGATGATCTCCTGGAGTCTGCTGGCTCTAAATACCATCTGTATGCTAAAAGGACCTTAAAATGGCTGTTTGCAGAGCACCCCTCTCCTGAACTCCACCCACGAATCCAACGGCCTACCTGACCTTTCTGCTTGGATCCCTAATAGATGTCTCACATCTGCTGCCCCACATGCCTATATTTTCCTCCATTCACTCCAAATGTTCTCCTCCCAACCCAGCCCAAAATCTCTCCCATCCACAGTATTTCCCTCTTGATTATGGCAACTCCGTCTCAACACTGCTCAGGCCAGAATCCTTGGAACCCTAATGCTATATCCAATCTGGTTGGCTTTTCCTTTGAAAATATATCAGTGAGCACTTCAGACCAATTGTGCTGCTACCACCAGGTCAGAGCCACTATCATTTTTTGCCTGGATTAGGGCCAGAGTCTCCTAGCTGGGCTTGCCCTTCCTCTCTCACTCAGAGTCAGAGCCAGAGTCCTCACAGTGGCACACAAGGCCTCATGGATCCAGCCACGCCCCAGTGCCCCTCAGACATCACTTCTCTTCTCGTCACCTGCTCCGCACCGTCCTTGCCTTTTCTCGAATGCATTCTGAGGCTCCTCCAAACCAGCTCTGCATTGGCTATTCCCTTTACCTAGAATG
The DNA here is from genome assembly GCF_028858775.2 of Pan troglodytes. Taxonomy (NCBI): domain Eukaryota; kingdom Metazoa; phylum Chordata; class Mammalia; order Primates; family Hominidae; genus Pan; species Pan troglodytes. The sequence continues at coordinate 50,427,883 of NC_072408.2, read as the reverse complement.
TCTTTTCTTCTGATATCTGTAGGGCTTGTTCCCTCACCTCCTTAAAGTGTTTGCTCACTTAGGCATATCCAGACTAATCTACAGAAGAATCTCTTCAAAGTACTCATCACTTTTTAACACCATGAATAATTTGTTTTTAATTATGCTTATATTATCTCTCTCCCCTTGCTAGGTCAGAAATTTTTGATTGATAAATTAAAAAATGAAAAGGTGTTTAACCTCATTGGTAATCAGGAAAATGCAGAGTAAGACCAAAGGGAAAGTCCATTTCATAATCACTAAGTTGGTTTAAAAAAAAAAAAAAAAGCCTGATCCAGCCTGGGCAACATGGCAAAACCCAAAATTAGCCGGGCATGGTGGCAGGTACCTGTAATCCAGCTACTCAGGTGGCTGAGGCAGGAGAATCGCTTGAACCCGGGAGATGGAGGTTGCAGTGGGCCAAGATCGCACCACTGCATTCAAGCCTGAGTGACAGCAAGACTCTGCCTCAAAAAAAAAAAGGTTTGATGATACGAAGATGTAGAGCAACTGAAACTATCGCTGCTGTGGGAGTGTAAGTTGGTATACCTGCTTTGGAAAATGTTTTGGTATCATCTTATAAAATGGAACATTCACATGACATAGAGTCTCAGCAGTCCCACTCCTAGGTCCACACTCTTGAGAAACTTGCAGATAATGCTCTAGGATTCAAGCACAATAATGTTCACAACAGCATTTTTCCTAAAACAAAAACTGGAAACAACCTCAATGCCTGTTCATAGGGGAACAAATAAATTATAGTGTAGTCACACGGAAGAATATTATACAGCAGTGAAAATTAGTGGACTAGTTTTATAGAATAACAATCTTAGGAAATCGTTTTGAACAAAAGGTGGCCTGGCGTGGTGGCTCACACCTATAATCCTAGCGCTTTGGAAGGCCAAGTTGGGAGGATTGCTTGAGGACAGGAGTTTGAGACCAGCCTGGGCAACATAGCGAGACCCTGTTTCTACAAAGAAATTTTAAAAGTAGCCAGGCATGGTGGCATACTTCTGGATCACTTGAGCCCAGGAGTAGGAGGCTTCAGTGAGCTATGATCATGCCACTGCACTCCAGCCTGGGTGACAGAGTGAGAACCTGATCCAAAACAAAGACAGCAATTTCCAAAAGACTGCATGCAGCATCATAAAGGTGAAGTCAAGCAAGACTATATTTTGGGGGTATATATACATATTTTGTCAAACTTTTTAAAAAATAAGTGAGAATGATACACATATACTTGTACAGATATGATAGCACTGACTTTTGGAGAAGTGCAAGGCCATTAGAAAAAGAGACACAAAATACAACAGCATTGTCAGCATCCTAGTTTTTAAGTTTAATGGAGGTTTTTTGAGGTATTCATTTTTTCTTTATCCTTTATAACCATTATATGTGTGTATATATACTTTTCTACATATCACATAGTATTATTTAAATGTGTAAAGTAACAGTAACTGCTAGAGCCACACTGTTGATTAGACACAATGGCATTAGCGGTTGGATGTGTGTGTAAAATGTCCACTGCCTTGTCCAGATAAACTGCCATAATGACAAGCAAGAATGAAAGGAACTCGGTGTTCTCCTCCATTTCTTTGTGAGTGACATTTTTCTTCTTCTCTTCCCCAGCACGTCATCTACTCTGTGAAATTTTTCATTTCATATGCAATTCCCGATGTATCAAAACGCACGAAGAGCAAGATCCAGAGAGAAAAATACCTAACCCAAAAGCTTCTTCATGAGAATCACCTCAAAGATATGACGAAAAATATGGGGGTGATAGCTGAGCGGATGATAGAAGCAGTAGATAACAATTTACGGCCAAAATCAGAATAAGAGCTTTATGTTCTGAGAAGCACTTTAAGGAATTTAGCTTTGTCAAAATATATTAGGAATCACTAATGAGAATGTGTAAGTTAAATCACTTTGGCAAATATGAGTCTCAACTATTGCCATTTCCTCATGTATTATTTTTCAGTTTCAGCTAGCGATGCAGAAACTGGAAAATGTAAAACTTAGATCATGAAGGGCATAAAACTTATCACCCGGAAAACCTCAATGTTACCTTTTTCTGATAAATTGGAATTTTACAGAAAAAGTCCCTCAGTGTGCTTAAAAACCACCCCTTCTAAAGTAGAATGGATTCTTTTTTTTCTGTTTGATTATTTTCATTTCTGTCTATTCTCAGGCACATGATCTCCTTTATTTTTAAGCCATGTTTTATTTCTTCACTTGGCTAGATCTGTTCCAGGGTCATCTTTTCCTTACAGTACCATCATTATAGATTTAATAGCTTTCATGTGATTAAAAATAGCTAACTAGACTCAAGGATTCACAATATTTAGGTGTATTTTCAATACCTCCAGAAAGGAAACCTCAGTTAATCAGAGGAAATAGTTTCAGTCTTCATTTGAGCATGTCTTTCCATCTCAAAAAAATACTCTTAGTAGGTTGGAGTGAAGATAGCAAGGTTTTGAAGCATATTTGTCCTAATCCACAGTGACACTTTTTATCTTCCAGGAGCACTCCTAGGAGGTTCCGTGCCTAATCAATGTTGACTGCTTTGCAGATCTCAAGGGAATAAAATGACAAAAGCAGGGAAAGTTACAGATTCAAACAGCATTTTAACTCATGTTGATCTGGATAATTAATCTTTTCTAAAGATGTGTAGTTTCTTGGAAAACAGTGATATCACATGATTAAAATTACATTTTTATCAACGTAATTGTCTGGAAAAGATAAGCCCCTCAATTTTCTACCAGTTGACTTTTATTCATTAGATACAGAAGGTGCAGTATTACACATCACCAGCTGCCTTTGTGAATGGCTCACTACACAGCCATTGGGGCACGACTGTGTGCATGGGCAGAAACAGCAAGTGCCCTCATTGTGGTCATTGGGTGGGGAGTGCCTTTTGTCAAGGAGTCTGCAGGAATTGGCTTATTTCTATATGCCAAAGTGATCAACACACCAAAGTCTCTGCCATAAAGAATGTGGCTTCCTTGCAGCCTCCATCCTGTTACTCTGGGCCCAGTAATTTGATGTAACTGTCTGATTGTACTAGAGACAGGAGTATACCCAGCTTATTCATAATCAAGTAAAGAGACTCAGATTAGATTTGATTTTTTAGCCTCCTCTAGAGCCAATCAGGCAGTTAAGAGTAATAAAGGAAAAGGGTTTGGTCACAAACCCTACCATTATCTGGAGATTACTTCCTGCTGCACTCCTGTCTGTCTTGCCATGCACGTCTTGCCCCCTCACTTTTGCTCAGCCTAGCAGTCTACTTCACTTTATTGCCTTGTAAGTGTCAGGCCTCCTGGGCGCTCTGGAAAAGACAGGGAGCCAGGCCCTCTCACCCCTACTGGTAACAGGTCAGTGCTGGGTGCACAAGAGGGAGGTGATTTGCATCATGGTCATGCTGCATGGGCCTCACTGGGATGCTGTTAAACGCCAGAGGAGCCAACCTATCAGAATCCCAGCAGCAAAGGAAAGCTCAGATTTTAGAGGCTTTTTACAATAAAGTAGCGTAACTCTAGGTCATGATTTCAAATGCCTGCCATGAATGATTTGTAAGTATTTATGTAGGATCCATCAAAGCAGTATTGTAGGCTTTTGAATTGTCGCAGTGGATCCGGGACCCCATTTCACTGTCTCTCTTGATCATGTTAATGATGCAATCAGAGTTCAAGACAGGCCCCATGAAGTCTGACTGCACTGGGATGGAGAAATGAATTTCTTCCCACTGAAGGAAACTCTTTCTCATTCGCAGCCAAGACAGGAGTGCCACTGTTCCTCTCTTCACTCCTGAGATACTGCTTCTGGAAGCGGGTGTCACTTCCTCTCTAGTACCTCTTCTCTTCTCTGAAGTGTGTGAGTGACTATCTCCTAGTGTTTAAATTTGGCAGTTACTCGCCATGTATGTCAGCATAGAAAAGGAAATGTTTTTACCTTATCTCCTGTATGTATGATAGAACTTAAAAGAAATGTGCATTTGTTTTCATAGCCCCAGCAGAGAAAATCCTCTTCATAGATTAAATGTGCTGCTGTGGACAGGAGGGAAAAAAAAAACCCTCTACATATTTAAAGGCACCAAATGTAATATCTGACACTGTTAAGATGCCCAAAAGAGCAGAGTTGTAGTGGAGATGCAGGGTCATTTCCCCATGCCATCCACAGTGTTAGTGAGTCCACGGCTGACTTGCAGTGATAAAGAAAAGCATGGAGCTGTGTCTGCAGACAATGGTGGCTGCATCTGTAAGTGGCTTCAGAGGCAGCAGCCCTGGGGAAATTGATGGGTGTGTCAGTGGACCTGTGAAGAGGGAGAATCTAGCCTTCAGCCTGTCCAGTGTTAACCACTAGAGAAACTGAGCTTTATATCCTTTTTTAATGCCTGTGAATTTTAGCATATTGAAACATTAGACCAAATACTCAGGGGATTTTTCATTAAACATCCCTCAGATAATTTAGCTATATATCATTAGAAAGGGAAAGCTATCATTTTTATTTTAAAACTAAACAAGGCCATCTTATAAACTGTCACCAAAGTCTTCCCTTTTTTATTGCATGTGTGTCTTGAATTTCATAAAACATTAATTCACAATGGGGGTCAGAATGTACTCTTGTTGAAACACTTCTTGTACCATTTTATGTTCATATTATGTTTGAGAGGGTAAAAATGTATGAGCAGCTTAACTGAAGTAGAACTATTCATGATGCTTTTCATACATTGTGGCATAAGATGTAAAGTTTGTAATTAATGTTAATTTCTGTGCATTTTAATATTCTTTTATAATTATTAATGTTAATTTCTGTGCATTTTAATATTCTTTTATAATGAGCATTTTAATAAATTCATTTTTACAAACAATAGTATGGTCTATTCTATACTGTCTTAACGTTTTTAAGGAAGAGAACAAATATATATCTGCTATTTACTAGTGGCCAGTTGTGTATCACTTTTAGATAAATGTGTGCTTTTGTGTAGATTTTTCACAGCCTTCACTTCAGAGATTTGCTATGGATTTTTAAAAATTATATTCAGTGTATTAAGGTTACAGATCAGAAAAGCTAGTTATTAAACTCAGCCCAAATCCTATTCTTTTCATCAATCTAGCAAATTTTACCACTTTTTACCAGACTTTTGAATAATGTTTGATTTCACCTACTAGTTTAATGAAATGTGTTAAAATATCTGCAATAGCACTTATAAATGTAGCATATTCCATTCATTTCCTTTTTAAAATACTCGTTATATGACCAATAGTGACCGAGAGGACGTAACTGGCAAAACTAGAAACGTCTTTCTCTTGCTGCCTTCTCTCTATAGGACACCTTTCCCAGAACCATTTAGGTTGTGTTCCCTGTCTGCGCTTCATTACTGAGAGGCAATATGTAAATGGACAATGGCCAGATCATATGTAAACGCAGAACTCTATCCACACCCTGCCCCTGCTATCTGCAATAGTCAGCCCAGAGAGCCAGCCTGCAGTAGGTTATACTAACAAAGTCAGAGTGCTCTCTCCAGTTACAATCCAGGAAACTAAAGAATAACTTCTGTAACAATTGGCCCAATATGACCAGGACTTGATGAATAACTGACAGCTTCCCTAATTTTGGTCCCGGCTTATACCTTAGGACCAACCAGAGAAAGCCAAATATGCCCTGCTAATCATCACATAGGATACCCGCTTCTAGTTAGCTACCTACAGCTTCCCACATCAGTGGCCTCCAATCAGGCATAGCGGAAGCCTTCCCACTCTTCTGCCTGCCTTTGAGTCTTTGTCAAAACACGAGTGACAGCGGCTGACTCCCTTTGCTATAGCATGCTCTGAATAAATAGCCTTTCCTTCTCATGTGGATGGTCTTTGCTTATTTCCACATTATTATCGATACAAGGGCAGTGGATGTTTGCTGGGCAGTAGGACAAATACTCGAGTGCATTACTTTGGCAAACTCCTGCCCTTGGATCATACTGGGGTTGGTCAGGAGGGAGGTTGGTCATGATGACAGATAAATCCTGGGGAAATGTAGATTGGATCACTGGGAATGAAGCTGTGAACCTAACACGATGAGTTTTGCCATTGATAAGCAATGGGGAACCTGTGGAGAACTTCAGAACGGAATGCTGTAGGCAAGAATGTGATCTTTGTCCCTGGTGAGGACTCATCTGCCTTCTCTCCTAAGCTCTCTCTTCTGATGTGCTCTTTCTTTGAGCCTCGTCACCCTAAGATTCAAGGAGTTTGATAGCAGTTCTCACAATAGGGAGGCTGCCTGGCAGCATTCCTGAGGGGAGAAGGAGAACTGACCCCACCCAGAGCCTTCGGATTCCATGGAGCATTCAAGCATAAATGAAGGGGAAATCCTAGAATAACCTGCTGTGGCTGTGACCATTTCATTTTATTTGGGGAGATGTTTTCCTTTGGTTATGAAACAGATTTTACAAATGCTCTTAATAGCATTTCTATTTCCCAGCAGAAAACAAAGATAAGACAGGTAGCCCTTTAAACCCCTTGCCTCATTCCCGAAAACAGTTCAGCACATGGGATCCTTTACAATGCTGGAATGATTTGATTTTTGTCACTTTACCAACTGGAAGATACGCCTGAGATCGGTCTTGCCCTTCATTTCTCATAATTTCACCTGTTCTTGGCCATAATCAAACCTAGTTCTTCTAATTAGAACCACTTCGCACAGGAACTCCAGCAAGTAGACTGTGATTCCTAATACCGTTCAGGGTGGATAAGCACATTTATGTTACAAAATACCCTGCCATTACTTTCTTTCTTGTCATTGTCGCTTGAGGTGAGTCAGAGTGATAAATCGCTGTCAGTCACCTAAGAGGAAGCTGCAGGTAAGAGGCCTGCTCTGTGGTACAGAACAAGCTACAGCCCTGGAAACAAGCGACAGCACTGGCTGCAACAAAATTCACGGGCTGACCACACCGCTGGGCTTTTTCTCCCCTACTTTGTCTATAAATCAAATCAAATTTTACCTTCAAGTATTTTGGTTCCTTTGGGACAATCAATATTCACCATTGCAGGGCTCTAGCTTCAAGATCAAAATCTTACAGCAACCCCTTTCCCAGGACTGGGATAGAAGAGGAAGGAGGGAGGCAGTGCAAAGAATCCAGGGAAATAAAAGACAATTAAACAAAGGGAAATCTCTCTGGAGACTCCAACAATTAACAGAAGGCTCCCTGTCCCTCATTTCTGCTCTGTGGGAAACCTCTGGGTATAACTAAGAAAAAATATTCCATTTCAATTGCTCCCTAAAAGACTGAAAAGCAAACATACGTAAGGAGCAGCTCCCAGGAAATTGTTTAAATGCTCTTTTCATTGGTGGTGGTGGGGCAAATACAACACCAGGAGCTCTCATGGGATCCCATAGAGAACTATCACATAAACACTCACCCTTCATTAATAATGAGGCAGGTTAATGCGTTCTTGAGACCTCTTCTTCAGTCTCCTTCATGAGGATAAATCATTGCATTGCCTTCCTTGTTTTAATCTAGGAAATTGCACTGAAAGCCTAGAACAGAACTTTTCCCAGACAATATTCTTCCACATCATCTCTTGAAGCTCTATTACCTGTTCAATGTGAACAGTGTAATTCCTAATACTTGATTATGGCACTCTCTATTATAAAATGTATGGATCCCTGGATGTCTCCTCAGAGCTTTTCCCCTGGGTTTTCCTATTGTATTCAGGGCTCCAACCCTTGGCAGTTTGTCAGCCTGGATAATTCCACAATATTATTGTCTTCCAAAGCTTGTCTTTCTTAACATATCCAGTCATGGGCAACTAATTGCTTACTATAAATTCCACCACTTCAGCTGCTGCACCTAATAGTAAAAGAGAGAGCACACCAATGTCCTGCTCACAAACCACCCCTCAGTGCAGCCCAGTTTCTGCCAGGATGGCCAGTCTGTTACAAACATATCTTTGTGTCAGTCCTCCAAACATTTTCTTAGGAACTCTTTGACCAAGCCATGCTATGCAAACTAAACCACATCTTTGTCATCTGTGAACCAGAGCCTGAGGCAAATGTACTCCCCTTCCTTCCCACCTACCCTGCGTATTGTAAATGATGAGAAGGAAAGGAAACTTTGGGGTAAAAACTGAAGGTTTTAATCTTCTGATCTAAGTATCTTAAGAATATAGTTGGCATCATCAAAAACATACCATGTTTTAATTAGGCTGGACAAGTACATTTAGAGTACAACCCAAACTCACTGAAAAAAAAAATGAAGGCAAGGTCTGGGGCAAAGACAGCATCGATGGTGGTTTTACCTGGGTTCAAGGCAGCCTGCCTATGATATGGGAAAAGACATAAGATTTAGAAATAGAGGACCTTGATTCAAGTCCTGGATCTGCCACTGGCCAGCTTCATAAATTTTAGCAAGTTAAGAAACTGAACATACAAATGGACAATGGCCAGAGCTTATATAAAAATAGAACACTGACCCTCAGCCTGCAGCAACCTGCCCAGGAAACTACAATCAGCCCCTTTATCTACAATCAGCCCAGGAAGCCAGCCTACTATAAGTCAGACTTGTAGGAGGTCAGAATGCTATGTCTAGTGACAAACCAGGAACCTAAACAACACCTCTCTAACAATTGGCCCAGTATGACCAGGACTTGATGAATAACAGCTTCCCTAATTCCAGTTCCTGCTTGTACCCTAGGACCAACCAGAGAAAGCCAAATATGCCCCCTTAACCATAACATAGAATGCCCACTTCTGCTTAGCTGCCTACAGCTTCCCCATGCCAGCAGCCACCAATCAGGGCATAGCTGAAGCCTTCCTACTCCTCTACCTGCCTTTGAGTCTCTGTCAAAACACAAGTGACAGTGGCTGACTCCCTTGCTATAGCAAGCTCTGAATAAATAGGCTTTGCTTGTTCTCATTTGGCTGATCTTTATTTCCACAAAGGCATTTAACCTCTCTAGGCTCTAACTTCCTACTCCATAACAATGGGGCTTGTTTCCACTACTTGGCGTCATTATGAAGTCCCTAATGTCTATGCTTCTCACCCTGGATTCAGGGTGTATAAGAAACCACAGGATCAACATGAGTAATCCCCTTGGAGGTGAATGTTTCAATGATTAAAGGAGAAATGGTCATATTAAAACAAACACAGATATATTTTGAAATTGCATGCAAAATTCAAATGAATGTTTAATATAAAATAACAATCTTTAAATAAATTCCAGCTGGGCATGGTGGCTCACGTCTGTAATCCCAGCACTTTGGGAGGCCGAGGCTGGTGGATCATCTGAGGTCAGGAGCTAACGACCAGCCTGGCCAACATGGTGAAATGCTATCTCTACTAAAAATACAAAAAATTAGCCGTGTGTGGTGGCAGGCACCTGTAATCTCGGCTACTAGGGAGGCTGAGGCAGAATTGTTTGAACCTGGGAGGCAGAGGTTGCAGTGAGCTGAAATTGTGCCATTGCACTCCAGCCTGGGCAACAAGAGTGAAACTCTGTCCAAAAAAAAAGAAATTCCACACTTACAGTAAGCTGCTTCATCTAGGCCCCAGGGTTATACCTTAACCTTCCTCTGTCCTCAGTGAAACCTCTGTGGAAAAGACAAGGGTTGACATATGTTGAAAGCACCTTGTCAGCCATGAAATTCTAGAACAGTGTTCTCAAAGTGTGGTCTAGATTCCCCTGGGAGGGTCTAAGGCCTTTCCAGGAGGTCCACAAACACAAAACTATTTTCCTAATAACACAAAGACATGATTTGCCTTTTTACTGTCATTCTCTCACGAGCATAGAGTGGAGTTTCCAGAGGCTCCAATGACATGGAACATGGGCATAGACTGAATGCAGGAGCAGGTATGAGCATCTAGCCGCTTGCTGTTAAGCCAGACATTAAAAATAAAAAACAATGCCACTCTTCTCACTAGATTATTTTGAAAAGTACATTCTTTTTCATTACAACATTTTATGTTTTACATGCAATGGGCTTATTCTTATTTTAAATTTTTTTTAATGTTCTGTTTTCATTTCTAATACAGTAATTTCTAATTCTAATACAGTATTTACTATATTCATATGTATGATTCATACAAACAAAGGTTTTTGTGGGCTCTCATAACTTTTTTTTTTGAGAGACAGAGTCTCGCTCTGTCGCCCAGGCTGGAGAGCAGTGGCGCAATCTCGGCTCATTGCAACCTGTGCCTCCCAGGTTCTAGCAATTCTCCTGCCTCAGCCTCCCTAGTAGCTGGGATTACAGGTGCACATGCCACGCCCAGCTAATTTTTTGTATTTTTAGTAGAGACGGGGTTTTACCATGTTGCCCAGGCTGGTCTCAAATTTCTGAGCTCAGACAATCCACCCACCTTGCCTCCCAAAGTGTTAGGATTACAGGCATGAGCCACCACACCCAACCTCAAAACTTTTAAGAGTGTAAAATTGTTCTGAGAACCACTGCTTTATAAAAATTTGGACCAGAGCTAATCATAGCATTTACATTTAAGTTGGCTAGTAAAACTTCAAGCACGAGGGTAGCAAAAAAGACCAGCGCAGTCTTTCCACTCTCTATGCATGTGAAATCCATTTTCTGGTCAATGCCAACCTCTAGTAAAGCTCTGTCTCTGATGCAAGGTCTGCGCTGGTGCTTCCGCTCAGGCAAGCTGCCTCATCCTGCCCAATGCCCACTGAGCTCTTGGTCTTCCTCATTTCCTAGTTGTCCATCCTGGGCTACATAGTGTGATAAGGCCTGCTGTGGTTTCTTTTGTGTATCCTGCCACATTCAGCACATATTTGCGTGTATGTGTGTGTGTGTGTATGTGTGTGTAAGATATATATACACATATATATTTCATTCCAAGCTGTTTTTCCTGGAAATCCTGGAGTCCCAGAAAAGGACATGTGATCAGCAATACAGATTGAGCATCCCAAATCCAAAAATCTGAAATCCAAAATGCTCCAAAATCAGAAACTTTTTGAGTGCCAATGTGATGCCATGAGTGGAAAATTCCACATCTGACTTGATGTGGCAGGTCACAGTAAAAATGCAGGCACCCAATACACACTTTGTTCAGCATCCCCAAGAGAAAATAAAATTACCTTCAGGCTATGTGTATCAGCTGTATGTGAAATACAAATTTTGTGTTTAGACCTGGGCCCCATCCCCAAGATATCCTATTACGTATATGTAAAAATTTCAAAATTCAAAAAAATCTGTAATTTTTAACACTTCTGGTCCCAAGGATATCAAATAAGGGATATTCAACTTGTAGTAGTGTGACTAGTGTGCAAAAAGTGATCAGAACTATAAATCCTGGTGTCATCTAGAGGCCCACTGCAAAAACATGACCCACATTGATCCTGTAAGCCATATGCAGGGAGTAATTCCATTAAAGATATTTCTTTCAAACAGGGAATATTGTGTATTAATTCAGTATTTATAGCACACTTGGAAAAGAGAGGTTCAATAAATACTTGTTGAATTAATGAATAAATGCCTCATCTGTCCTGATAATAGATTTTCTAACCAAAAGATGTAGGAAGTATATCCAGGAAAGTAGCATAATGTTAAGAATGACAGTTCCTTGCTCAAGACACCAAATCAAGATGAGTAAAGCTTGGTTTGGTACAATGGCTAGTCAGAAGTCCTGATGGTGAGCTGTGAGGACTGTGAGGAAGTGTCACCTGTGTGTCTTGAGTATAGATGCTGCTACTTCTCCAGCACCAGCCCACCACTGAAGTGAGTCACAGTCCAGGATGCAGTTACAATAGCCTACTAGAGTGGGCTGATGCCAGCGCTTAATCACAGGTCACACAGAGGCCAACGCAAAAGGCCATTGAAATGGATCTGGGACTCTGAATTTCTCAATCCCCATATCAAAACACTGCATCAAGCAAACTCCCAAACTCATCTGCGGTGTGGTTCTCATGAACTAATTCCGATCTGGTCTGCCCAGTTGGAGACAAACCTAAGCAGGAGGCAAATCAAACAAGGCTATCATGATATTGATGCCCTGTTACTCCTTGTCCATGGGAGAATGGTAAAAGGCAGTCTGTCTGGACATGAGGGCATTTGAATTTGGACCTTTAAACAAATTCTCAAAGGTAAATACTAACACTCATTTTCATTCAGCTTACCTGAAGACAATAATTACCAGAGTATTCAAGATATGATTTAATTGCTTTTTTTTTTTTTTTTGAGACAGTATCTCGCTTTGTTGCCCACAGTGGCATGATCTTGGCTCACTGCAACCTCCGCCTCCCAGTTGACTGCTGTATGTGTTATAGGTTTGTCGATGAAATTAGACTTTTGGAACAACTAACTTCTGACTTATATTGACTCCCTCTATTATATACTTTCTATTTCAATAATATCTATTTTCTTTTCTGTTACTTTCTTTTTCCTTCTACTTTCTTTGGGGCCAACTCCGTGTTTTTCTGTATCGAATTTCTTAAGTTAGATTTATTCAATAATTCATTCAACAAATATTTGTGTGTCTATTATGTGGCCAGCATTGTTTCATGTGCTCAAGATAGAGTAGCATTGTTTGGCTCATTAATATTCCAATATTGGCATTTAAGACCATTAATTTTCCTCTAAATCGTATTTTAGCTGCAACCCACAAGCTTTTATATGTATAGTTTTTTGTTGTTGCTATTATTAAAAGTATTTTAGACCCTCCCTTGTTTTGCTTTTCAATCTGAAATGCCTTCATGCCATTTTAATTTTTAAAAGGTAATTTAATTGAGCCTAATTTCTTTTTCTTTTTTCTTTTTTTTTTTTTTTTTGAGACGGAGTCTTACTCTGTCACCCAGGCTGGAGTGCAGTGGCGTGATCTCAGCTCAATGCAAGCTCTGCCTCCCGGGTTCACGCCATTCTCCTGTCTCAGCCTCCCAAGAAGCTGGGACTACAGGCGCCCACCACCATGCCTGGCTAATTTTTTTGTATTTTTAGTAGAGGCGGGGTTTCACCATGTTAGCCAGGATGGTTTTGATCTCCTGAATTGAGCCTCATTTCTTTTTCACCTAAGTTGCTTTGTTGTGTGATTTGAAATCTGTAAGACTGCCCTTATATTATCAAGTCTAACCTTAAATGCATTAAAGCAAGAAAAGTTTCTGTATACTGTAATACTGATTTTTTGACATTTATTGAGACGAGTTTTGAACTGACATATAATCTGTTTTTGTGAAGATTTCATGTGTGTGCTTAAGAATATATTTCTTGAGGACATCGGCAAGATGATAGAACAGGAAGTCCCAGGCTCCCATTTATTTATTTATTTATTTTTTGAGACATAGTCTCACTCCCAGGCTGAAGTGCAGTGGCACGATCTCAGCTCACTGAACCTCTACCTCCCAGGTTCAAGCAATTCTCCTGTCTCAGCCTCCTGAGTAGCTGGGATTACAGGCATGTACCACCATGCCTGGCTAATTTTTTTTTTTTTTTGTATTTTTAGTAGAGACAGGGTTTCACCATTTTGGCCAGGCTGGTCTCCAACTCATGACCTCGGATGATCTGACTGCCTCGGCCTCCCAAAGTGCTGGTATTGCAGGCGTGAGCCACTGCACATGGCCAGACTCTCATTCTTCCAAGGAAATATCTAGTAAACAACTAATGACTAAAATAGCTTTATAGGAGCCCTGGAGACCAAAGATCTGCAGCAAACAAGTAAATGTCCAATCAAAAAAAAAAAAAAAAAAAAAAGCCATACTCAAAATGGCAGTAATATTGCGGCATTTTAGCTCAACCTTGCCCTACCCTCTCTCTGGCATGGCATTGTTGGGAGGAAGTGGCCCATTTTCTGGTTCCCTCTTGCAGGATGAAAGGAAAAGTGTGAAACTTGTTTGCAATATTCTGACCTGTCTGTGGGCTGACCATGGAAATGATTTCTATATAATCTAACCTAGAGTTCAGATAGAAATGCCAGCATCGTTTGGATATCAGGTTGGAAAACATTGATGGCAGTGGTGGGTGCCATGGCATGTGAAGACTGCAGGGGGACTTCTGACTCATGAACATCTGGAGATAAGAGATTGCAGAAAGAATAATGCAAGAGTTCCAGGCCCTGAGAAGAAGCAGGGATGAGATTCTTAAGGAAATTAAGACATTTAAAAGCAGCTGTATATATAGGAGAATGATGTTGGGGTGGGAGGGAAGCATACAAACAGACCCAGAGAATGTGTTTGCTGACAAAAGATCTGAGAACAACTTAAGCCTTCATGCTGGCCTTATGAGAAGGTATACCATCTCCCTTACAGAGACAGTCAGCAAAGACTAGGAAAGGTGGCCGTTTTTCAAATGCCCAATTTTCAACCAAAGCAAAATCACAAGTCATATAGAGAAACAGAAATATGACTCAATCAAAGGAAAAGAAATTTCCAAAACCAACCCTAAAGAAATACAGGCTTTGGACTTACTAGACAAAGACTTTAAAACAACTGTCACAAATAAGTTCAAATAGAAATTTTTTTAATAACCAAATTCTGGAACTGCAAAACAAACACTGAATTGAGAAAATATATTAGAAGTGTTCATCAGCAGATAAAAACAGGAAGAAGAAAGAATCAGCAAATCTGAAGACAGGTTATTGGAAATTATCAAGTCTGTGTAGCAAAAGAAAAAAGAAGAAAGTGAATGGAGCCTAAGGGACTATGGGATACCATCAAGCCAACCAAAATATACATTAAAGGAATCTCAGGAGAATAGAAAGAAAGGGGTAGAGAGTTTATTTGAAGAAATAATGGCCAAAAGCTTCCCAAATTTGAGGAAATACATAGATATACAAATACAAGAAGCTGAACAAGCTCCAAGTAGAATAAACCCAAAGAAAACTACACTGAGACACATTATAATCAAGCTATCAAAAGACAAAGACTGATTCTTGAAGGATGACTACCAGAAGCTGGGAAGGGAGGTAGGGAATTGGGGCAGAAATGGGGATGGTTAATGGGTATAAAAAGTAGTTAGAATGAATAAGACCTAGTATTTGATAGCACAATAGGGTGGCTATAGTCAATAATTGTACATTTAAAAGTAACTAAAAGAGTACAATTTGATTGTAACACAAAGGATAAATGCTGGAAGTGACAGATCCCCCTTTTGCCCTGATGTGATTATCACACACTGTATACCTGTACCAAAATATCCCATATATCCCATATATATATATATATATATATATATATATATATATATACACCTACTATGTACCCACAAAAATTTTAAAAGAAAATTTTTAAAAGAGATTCTTGAAAGTAGCAAGAAAAAAGTAAATTGTCACATACAAGGGATACTCAGTAAGATTATCAGATTTCTCAGCAGAAACCATGCAAGCCAAAAGGCAGTAGGATGATATATTTAAAGTGTTGAAAGAGAAAAGAACTTCACCAATAATTCTATATCTGACAAAACTATTCTTCAAAAAATATGAGAGAAATTAAGAAATTTCCAGAAAAGCAAATAAAGAAATTTATTTCCACCAGATCTGCCCTACAAGAAATGCTACAGTGATTTATTCAAGTTTAAATAGAGGCATACTAGACAGTAATTCAAAACTGCATAAAAATATAAAGTTCCTTGGTAAACACATGAACAAATACCAAAACCAGTATTATAATTTTGGTTTATAATTTCACTTTTTCTTCCTTTACAGGATATAAAAGCAAAAGCGTAAAAAAAAATCTATATTAATGCTACACAATAGGTCTGGGCACAGTGGCTCACACCTGTAATCCCAGCACTGTGGGAAGCCAAGGCATGTGGATCACTTGCGTCCAGGAGTTTGAGACCAGCCTGGGCAACATGGTGAAACCCTGTCTCTAAATACAATAATAATCATCATCATCATCATCATCATCAGCTAGATGTGGAGGCTGAGGTGGGAGGATTGCTTGAGCCTGGGAGGTGCAGGTTGCACTGAGCCAAGATCTCGCCCCTCCACTCCAGCCTGGGCAGGAGAGAGAGACTCTATTTCAAAAAAAAAAAAAAAATAGTTGCACAATATATTAAAATGTAATGTGTTATGTTAATAACATAAAGAGGCATAGCTCTAGAAGAGTAATATTTTTATATGAAACTTAAGTTGGTATCAGTTTAAAACATATTGTTATAATTTTAGAATATTTTAGAATATTGTTAGAATTTAGAATATTTATATAATTTTATAATATTGTTATAATGGTTACCAGAAAGAAAATATCTATAGAATATATGCAAAGGAAAATGAGAAGGTAATCAAAAATGTGTCACTACAAAAATAATTAAACATAAAGGAAGGCAAGAAGGAAGGAATGAGGGACAAAGAAAACTATAATACTCACAGAAAGAAAATAACAAAATACCAATAGTGAGTCTTGCCCTATCAGCAATAACTTTAAATGTAAATAGGTTAAACTTCCCAATCAAAAGACATAGGTTGGCCAATTAAATTTTTTAAAACATGATTCTACTATATGCTGTCTACAGGAGACTCACTTTAGATCTAAGGACATGCTTAGGTTGAAAGTGAAAGATTGGAAAAGATATACTATAAAAATAATAACCAAAGAAAGCAAGGATGGCTAAACTAATATGAGACAAAATAGGCTTTAAGTCAAAAACTGTTACAAGACACAAATGTTGATATTATGTAATGATAAAAGGGTTGATTCATCTAGAAGATATAACAATTATAAACATATATAGCAAACTTCAGAGGTCCTAAATATATTAAGCAAACATTGACAGAATTAAAAAGGAGAAAAAGATCTATAATTATAGTAAGACACTTTAATACCCCACCTTTTATTAATGATAGAACAGCTGGACAGCATATAAGACAGAATATAAGGACACAGAGGTCTTGAACAACATTAAAGACTAATTGGACCTAACAGACATACATAGAATATATTATCCAACAAAGCAAAAAAAACACATTTTTTCTCAAGTATATTTGGAACATTATCCAGAAAAATCTACATGTTAGGGCATGAAATAAATTTAAAAAGACTGAAATCATACAAGTTATCTCTTCCAACCACTATGGAATGAAACCGGAAATCAATAGCAGAAAAAAATGGGAAAATTTACAAATATGTAGAAATTAAACAATACTCTCTTATACAACCATTGGGTCAAAAAATAAAGGAGAAATTAGAAAATATCTTGAGACAAATGAAAATGAAAACACAACATACCAAAATCCATGGGATGCAGCAAAAGCAGTGTTAATAGGGAAATTTGCAGATGCAAACAAACATATATACTAAAAATGAAGAAAGAGAAAATGGCAACCTTCAGCTAGGTGTGCATGGAAATGGTCCTAATTCATGCCTCTGGCCTACTGCTGCAGCAGCAGCTACCTGGGGCTTGTGCAGCCAAGGGCCCAGCCAGAACACCCAGTAAGGCTCTCTCACTTCCTCAGAAGAAGGAAGATATTCATGATTACAATGATATAGACATGGCATGTCTTCTGGTAGAGTGGGAGAAGGATGATGACATAAAAAAAGATCTTCCAGAGCACAAGAGACCCTCAATACCTGTCAACTTCTTATATATCAACCTGGGCAAGCCTGAAAGCACATTGAAAATGATGAAAAAGGGAAGATTCTTATATGTTTGTCACTGTATCAGGAACCCCACTGAGAAAGAGAGACGAAATCATGAGCCTCTGTCAGGGCAGTCTTTTCAATGCTAATGAAATGTCCAGAGGTTCATTGTGGGATCAGACCATACTATCTTCATGCTTCATGATGGAAAATATGCCTGGGAGATCAAGAACTCTTTCGTCAGTGAAGACAAGTGTGCTGACGCACCTCTGGAGGGACAGGTGTTCCCTGGCAAAGGAGAAGGAAGGAAGCAAAGAGAAAAATAAAGACAACATTGAAAAGAAGAAGAAAAGAGATCCAAAATCTTGGGCTTTCAATGAAGACAAGCTGGAAATATCAGAGAAGACCTGTAACAGGGCAGCCACGGTGGTCTGCAGAAAAGTAGATGGACACACAGAGCTCCTAGCTGGGCTCATATGGTTGGGACTGGTGCAGGAAACTGCACACAGGATGACATTCTAGTTTCTTCTAGAAAGAGTCTGCCACATGACAAGTTTTGTGGTCAGTGTAAGAATTATTGTTTAAAAGGCTTCAAATACACCCATTGAAAAAAGTGGCATGCCACTGTAAACTCCACGGGACAGCTGAAAAACTGTGAGTTCTCAAAGCGTGAGAGGGGATAAGTCTGCCTCCAAACACACATCCCCACTGGGGAACCAGAAAATCCAGATCAAGGGAGAAGGATTTAACCTACCTAGAGCTGAAATAGATTTAGGGAACCCAGTGAAATATAAAGGTAGAAGAAGCAGTGGGAAGAGTTCTATAGGCACTCCCATTTCCCAGCTTGAGCCCAAGGAAGCCATCCCTGACTTTACCTCACAGGGATCCTTGGGGAAGGTAGCCAGCAAAATTAGGGAGAGGCCACAGGGTGAAAGAAGCTTCTAGCTGAACTTTGTAATAATTTCAACTGAGCACTAATTTTCCTGAGCAGAATCCAGGGGATGAATCAAGTGCAGGTACTAGCACAGAAGCTGCAGCTGATGGTGCAGGCAGGCAGGGAGGGTCATGGTCTGAAAGACCTGCTTGCTTTCTCAGTTGAGAGGCTTGTAGCCTGGGGCAAGATCTCAGCCCTATCCACCAGCTGCCTGGATATAAACTCAGCACTGCTGGCAGGGCATGGTGGGAGTAAGACTGGCCTTGCTGGCTGTGTGGGAGCTCGGTCAGGCCTGTCACTGCCGGCTTTCCCTCACTTCCCTGGCAACCTGCATGATGCAGGAAGGGCAGCTGTAATCCCTCTTGGAACATAACTCCATTGGCCTGAGAACTACCCCTCCATCCCACACAATGACTGCAGCAACCCCCACCCAAGGAGAGTCTGAGCTCAGAACCACCTAACCCTGCCTCCACCTGATGGTTTTTCTCTACCTGCCTTGGTAGCCAAAGACAAAAGACAAACTCTTGGGAGCTCTATGGCCCCTCCCATTGCCTGACAAACCTGAATACTTATCCTGGACAACTCACGGCAAACTTATATCCACCTTATACTACTGCAGCTGGTACTCTCTTGAAAGCACCACCTCCTGACTGGAGGCCAACCAACTCAAGCCATTACAGCAACTCATAACAGAACAACGATGCTCCAAAGAAGGAGAAAACAACAGCTAATTCCACTGCCTGCAACATCTTGGCTAACCAGAGGTCCTGAGTCTGTCCATGTAATTATGTCACTGCCAGCATAACCAGCATGTAAGGAAACCAGTGCACAAAACAAAACTACAAACAAGGACTCAGAGAATCCACTTCACAATTCACTCCCCTGCCACCTCCACCAGAGCCGGTGCTAGTATCCATGGCTGGGAGACCTTAAGATAGATCACATCACAAGATTCTTTGCAGATATTCCCCAGCCCCAGCCCAGAGCCCAGTAGCCCCACTGGGTTGCTAGACTCAGAAGAGCAATAACAATCACTGCAGTCTGGCTCTCAGGAAGCCCATCCCTAGGGGAAGGGGGAGAGCACCTCATCAAGGGATCACCCCATGGGACAAAAGAATCTGAACAGCAGCCCTTGAGTTCTAGATATTTCCAATGATACAGTCTACCCAAATGACAAGGAACCATAAAAGTAATTCTGGTAGTATGACAAAACAAGTTTCTAGAACACCCCCAAAAAGATCACACTAGTTCTCCAGCAATGAATCCAAACCAAGAAGAAATCTTAATTGCCAGATAAAGAATTCAAAAGGTTGATTATTAAGCTACTCAAGGAGGTACCAGAGAATTGTAAAAACCAACTTAAACAATTTTTTTAAAAAAAGTACAGGATATGAATAAAACAGTCCTCAGAGAAATAGATGTCATAAAGAAAAAACAATCACAATTTCTGGAAATGAAAGACACACAGAGAAATACAAAATACACTGGAAAATTTCAACAATAGACTAGAACAAGTGGAAGAAAGAACTCCAGAACTTGAAGACAAGGCTTTTGAATTAACCCAATCTGACAAAAACAAAGAAAAAAAATTTTTTTAATGAACAAAGCCTCCAAGAAATTTCAGATTATGTTAAACAACCAAACATAAGATTAATTGCTGTTTGTGAGGAAGAAGAGCAATCTAAAAGTTTGGAAAAATTATTTGAGGTAATAATCGAGGAAAACATCTCTGGCCTTGCTAGAGATCTAGACATCTAAATACAAGAAGTTCAATGAACACCCTGGAAATTTACTGCGAAAAGATCATCACCTAGGCACATAGTCATCAGATTACCTAAAGTCAATAAAAAGGAAAGGATCTTAAGAGCTGGGAGGCAAAAGCATCCAGGTAACATATAAAGGAAAACCTATCAGATAAACAGCAGATTTCTCCGCAGAAACCCTACAACTTCAAAGGGTCCTATCTTTAGCCTCTTTAAACAAAATAATTATCAGCCCAAAATTTTGAATCCAGCAAAACTAAGCTTCATAAATGAAGGGGAGATAAAGTCTTTTTCAGACAAACAAATGCTGAGAGAATTCACTGCTACCAAGTGAGCACTACAAGAAATGCTAAAAGGAGATATAAATCTTGAAACAAAACCTTGAAATACACCGATATACAACCTCTTTAAAGTGTAAATCTCACAGAGCCTATAAAATAATAACACAATGAAAAAAACACAAGGTATTCGGGCAACAATTGGCATGATGTAAATGGCCTAAATTCTCCACTTAAAAAATACAGAATGGCAGAATGGGTAAAAATCCACCAACCAAGTATCTGCTGTCTTCAAGAGACTCACCTAACATGTAAGGACTCCCATAAACTTAAAGTGGTGGAAAAAGATATTCCATGCAAATGGAAACCAAAAGTATGCAGGAGTCGTTATTCTTATATCACGAAACAAATCTCAATAAATTTAAGAAAATAAAAATTACATCAAGTACTTTCTCAGACCACAATGAAATAAAATTTCAAATTAACTCCAAAGGTACCCTCAAAACTATACAAATACATGGAAATTAAATAATGTGCTCCTGAATGATCTTTGGGTCAACAATACAGTCAAGATGGAAATTAAAACATTCTTTGAACTGAGCAATAATAGTGACCTATCAAAACCTCTGAGATACAGCAAAAGTGGTGCTAAGAGGAAAGTTCATAGCCTTAAATGCCTACATCAAAAAGTCTGAAAGAGCACAAACAGACAATTTAAGGTCACACCTCAAGGAACTAGAGAAACAAGAACAAACAAAACCCAAACCAAGAGAAGAAAAGAAATAACCAAGATCAGAGCAGAATTAAATGAAACTGAAATGAACAAAAAAATACAAAAGATAGATGAAACAAAAAGCTGGTTCTTTGAAAAGATAAACAAAATTGATAGGCCACTAGTGAAATTAACCAAGAAACTAAGAGAGAAAAACCAAATAAGTTCAATTGGAAATGAAATGGGAAACACCAAAACAGTATGGTACTGGTATAAAAATAGGCAGATAAACCAATGGAACAGAATAGAGAACCCAGAAACAAAGTCAAACACTTACAATCAGCTGATCTTCAACAAACCAAACAAAAACATAAAGTAGGGGAAAGGACACACTATTCAACAAATGGTGCTGGGATAATTAGCAAGCCACACAGAACAATGAAACTGGATCCCATCTCTCACCTTATACAAAAATCAACTCAAGATGGATCAAAGACTTAAATCTAAGACCTGAAATCATAAAAATTCTAGAAGATAACATCAGAAAAGCTCTTCTAGACATTGGCTTAGACAAAGACTTCATGACCAAGAACCCAAAAGCAAATGGAACAAAAACAAAGACAAATAGATGGGACTTAATTAAACTAAAAAGATTCTGCACAGTAAAAGAAATAATCAGCAAACAGACAACCTGCTGAGTAGGAGAAAATATTCACAAACTGTGCATCCAACAAAGGATCAATATACAGAATCTACGAGGGACTCAAATCAGAAAAAAAAAATCCCATCAAAAAGTGGGATAAGGATATGAATAGACAATTCTCAAAAGAAGATATAAAAGTGGCCAACAAACATAAGAAAAAATGCTCAACATCACTAATTATCAGGGAAATGTAAATCTAAACCACAATGCAGTACCACCTTACTCCTGCAAGAATGGCCATAATTTAAAAATTAAAAAATAATAGATTTTGGCAGGGATTGGTGAAAAGCAAACACTTTTAAACTGCTGGTGGAAACATAAACTAGTACAACCACTATGAAACATAGTATGGAGACTCCTTAAAGAACTAAAAGTAGAACTACCATTTGATCTGGCAATCCCACTACTGGGTATACCCCAGAGGAAAAGGAGTCATTATATGAAAAAGACACTTACTTTCACATGCATGTTTAGAGCAATACTGTTTGCAATTTCCAAAATATGGAACCAGCCTAAATGCCTATCAATCAGTGAGCGGATAAAGAAAACATGGTATATATACACCATAGAATAATACTCAGCCATAAAAGGACAAAATAATGCCATTTACAGCAATCTGCATGGAGTTGGAGACCATTATTCTAAGTTGATTAACTCAGGAACGGAAAACCAAATATTGTATATTCTCACTTATAAGCAGGAGCTAAGCTATGAGGATGCAAAGACTACACATTGGGTACAATGTACACTGCTTGGGTGATTGGTGCACCAGAACCTCAGAAATCACCACTAAAGAATTTATCCATGTATCCAAATATCACATGTTCCCCCAAAAGTACTGAAATAACTTTTTAAAAATAAGAATTAAATTAAAAAAAGATAAGAATTGACCAAATTCCAACCAAAAAAGACAATAGAAACAGACTTAGAGACCTAAATAATGAAATTAACAGATATAGACCCTGAAACAACTGCAATTAATGTTTTAAAAAATAACAAGATAGAGAATTGTGACAGAGGATTAGAAAGTAGAGAACAGTAAACATAAATGTTTGAAATAATGGATATGCTGATTACCCTGATTTGATTACAACTGTATACATGTATCAAAATATCACTTTGTATCTCATAAATTGTACAATTATTGTGTCAACTAAAATTTTTTTAAATAAAAAAGGTTTCAAATAAGAAGACAAAGATTTTCTAATTATATTGAACTCTGACAAATTCATGTTTACTATAAAATCATCTTAAATAGAAAAAAAGATTTAAATGAACACCCTAAATTTATGCCTTAATGAGGAACCAGAAAAAAGACCAAACTAAACCCAATGCTAGCAGAAGAAATAATAAAGACTCAAATAAGTAAAATCAGAAATGAAAAGGGGGACATTCCTACCAATTTTTACAGACAGAATAAAAAGATTATGAGAGTACTATGAACAACAGATTGAATATCATAGATGAATTGGACAAATTTTAGAAACACACAACCTAACAAGACTGAATTGTGAAGAAACAGAAAATATTAACATATCTATAACTAGCAAGGAGACTGACTCAGTAATGAAAAACCTCTCGTCTAAGAAAAGTCCAGGACCAGGAAATTTTACCGGTTAATTCTACAATACATTGAAAGAAAAACTAATGCCAATCTTCCTCAAACTCTTCCAAAAATTAAAGAGGAGGGAACACTTCCAAACTCATTCTATGAGCCCAACATCAACTTGATACAAAATCCAAAGGCACGACAAGAAAAGAATTAATTAATATTGATGCAAAAATCCTCAAAATACTAGCAAACAGAATTCAGCAGCACATTAAAAGGACTGTACATCATGATCAAGTGGGATTTATTCCTGGAATGCAAAGGATATCTTACCATATGAAAATCAGTCAATATAATGCAACACATTAAGAGAACAAAGGTGAAAAAAACAAACCAACCACATGATCATCTCAATTGATATAGAAAAAGCATTTGACAAAATTCAATACTGTTTCATGATGTAAATACTCAACAAACTAGGAATAGAAGGAAGCTACCTCAGCATAATGAAGGTCATATATTGAAAGCCTACAGCTGCATCACAGTCTATGGTAAAAGATTAAAAGCTTTTCATCCAAATTCAGGAACAAGAGAAGGATGCTCACTTTGCCACTTCTAGTCAACATAATACTAGAAGTCCTAGGTAAAGCAATTAGGAAAAAAAAAAAAGAAAAGAAAGGGCATCCAAGTTGGAAAGGAGGAAGTCAAATTATCTCTGTTCACAGACAATATGATCTTATATGTAAAAAACCCTAAGGATTCCACACACCCCAAAAGCTGTTAGAACCAATAAATGAATTCAGCAAAGTTGCAGATACAAAATCAAAACACAAAAATCAGTTGTATTTCTACACACAAACAAAGAAAAATCTAAAACAGAATTAAGAAAACAGTTCCACTTACCATAACATTAAAAAGAATAAAATACCTAGGAATAAATTTAATGAAGCAGGCAAAATACTGTACACTGAAAAACTATAAAATGTTGCTGAACTAAAAAAGACACCAATAAGTGGAAAGACATCTCACGCTCATGGAGTGGAAGACTTAATTTTGTAAAGATGTCAATATCACCTAAAGAAACCTACAAATTCAATGCAACTTCTATTAAAATCCCAACAATTTTTGCAGACATAGAAAAATCCATCCTAAAATTCATATAAAACTTCAGTGGACCACGAATAACCAAGACAGCCTTGAAAAAGAACAAAGTTGGAGGTCTCACACTTCCTGATTTCAAAATACCACAAGCTTACAGTAATTAATCAAAATAGACATACAGACCGATGGAATAGAAAGAGCCAGAAATAAACCTTCTTATGTATGGTCAAATGATTTTCAACAAGGGTGTCAATTCCCAATTCAATGGGGGGGGAAAAGACAGTCTTTTCAACAAACGGTATTGTGAAAACTGAATATCTACAAGAAAAGAATGAAGTTGGATCCTTACATAACACCCTACACAAAAATTAACTCACAATGGATCAAAGACTTAAGTGTAAGAGCTAAAACTATAAACTCTTAGAAGAAAACATAGGAGAAAAGTCTCGTGACATTGAGTCTGACAATGATTTATTAAATATGACACCAAAAGGCACAGACAACAAAAGAAAAAAGACTAAATGGATTACATCAAAATTTAAAACTGCTGTACACCAAAGGACACTTTTTTTTTTTTTTTTTTTTTTGAGATGGAGTCTCGCTCAGTCGCCCAGGCTGGAGTGGCGCGATCTCGGCTCACTGCAAGCTCTGCCTCCCGGGTTTAAGCCATTCTCCTGCCTCAGCCTCCCAAGTAGCTGGGAATACAGGCGCCCGCCACCACGCCCGGCTAATTTTTTTGTATTTTTAGTAAAGACGGGATTTCACCGTGTTAGCCAGGATGGTCTCGATCTCCTGACATTGTGATCCGCCTGTCTTGGCCTCCCAAAGTGCTGGGATTACAGGCGTGAGCCACCAAAGGACACTATTAACAGCATAAAAAGGCAACCCACATGATGGGAGAAAATATTTGCAAATCATATGCCTGATAAGAGATTAATATCCAGAATATATAAATAACTCCTACAAGTTTACAACAGAACAATAACCCATGAAACAATTTAAAAATAGACAAAAGACGTGACTAGCTATTCCTCTTAAAAAGATATAAAATGGCCAATAAGCACATTTTTAAAATGCTCAGCATCACTAATCATTGGAGAAATGCAAATCCAAACCACAATGAGATATTACCCAACACCCATTAGGATAGCTACCATTAATAAAAAATAACAAAAATAATAAATATTGTCAAGGATGTGGATAAATGGGAACCCTTGGTATTGCTGGTGGGAATGTAAGATGGTGCAGCCACTGTAGAAAACAGTATGGCCATTCCTCAAAAAATTAAAAATAGAATTAACATATGATCCACCAATTTCACTTCTAGGTATATACCTAAAAGAATTGACAGTAGGGACTCAAATAGATGTCTGTACACCCGTGTTCATAGCAACATTATTCATAATAGCCAAATGTGGAAGTGACGCAAGTGTCCGTCAATGGTAAATGGATTTTAAAAATGTGGTAAATAAACATAATGGAATATTATCAGCCTTAGAAAAGAAGGAAATTCTGACACATGCTACCACATGGATGAACCTAAGTGAAATAAGCCAGTCACAAAAGTACAAATCACACAGGGGTATGATTCCACTCATATGAGGCTCCAAGAGTAGTCAAAATCATAGAGACCGAAAGAATGTTGGTTACCAGAAGCTCGGGGAAGTGAGAATGGGAGATTGTTTTTGGTTTTTTTTTTTTTTTTTAGGGTTGAGTCTATGTCATCCAGCCTGGCCTTAAATTTTGGACTCAAAGCTGGAACGATACGCATGCACCACTGAGCCCAGCATGGAGTTATTTTCTTAATGGGTATAAGAGTTTACGTTTTGCAAGATGAAAAGAGTTCTGGAGACTGGCTGTATAATAATGTGAATGTACTTTACACAACTGAAACAGTGCATTTAAAAATAATTAAGATAGGCCAGGCACGGTGGCTCACGCCTGTAATCCCAGCACTTAGGGAAGCCGAGGCGGGTGGATCACCTGAGGTCAGGAGTTCAAGACTAGCCTGGCCAGCATGGTGAAACCCTGTCTCTATTAAAAATCCAAAAAAAATTAACTGAGCGTGGTGGTGTGCCTGTAATCCCAGCTACTTGGGAAAGTGAGGCATGAGAATGGCTTGAACCCAGGAGGCAGAGGTTGCAGTGAGCTGTGAACATGTCACTGCACTCCAGCCTGGGTGACAGAGCGAGACTCTGTCTAAAATAATAATAATAATAATAAAGATGGTAAATTTTGTGTGTGTGTGTATATATATATATATATTTTTTTTTTTTTTTTTTTTTTTTTGAGATGGAGTCTCACTCTGTTGCCCAGGCTGGAGTGCAGTGGCACGATCTCAGCTCACTGCAAGCTCTGCCTCCCAGGTTCACGCCATTCTCCTGCATCAGCCTCCCGAGTAGCTGGGACTACAGGCACTCGCCACCACGCCCGGCTAATTTTTTGTATTTTTAGTAGAGACGGGGTTTCACCGTGTTAGCCAGGATGGTCTCGATCTCCTGACCTCGTGATCCGCCCGTCTTGGCCTCCCAAAGTGCTGGGATTACAGGTGTGAGCCACCGCGCCCGGCCTTATGCGTATATTTTGCCACAATAAAAATTAATGTATTTCCCTAATTGCTGGGTACAGGCTTCTACATGTGTGCAACAGCTCAATCTTACTTATTTTGCAATTTAACTCATGATCTTACTAATTTTGGGTGTATGGGATCTCACAAGAGATTTGTGTGAAAGACTTCTTTCACTTTGGTGGTGGGTTTTACAATTTCTACCTGAATTTTATAAAATTTCGCTTTATACTTTTGACCTAGCATATTGGGTACATGAGTTTAGAATTACGTCTTCCTAATTAACTGAATCTTCTATCATATGTATTAACAACATGCTATACCACGAATGATGGTTATATTCTGTATCTAATAACTCCAATATCAGGTATCGGGGATCTAATTTTGCTTTTGCTTGTTTCTGCTAACATTTTTACACAAAATGGTTCATGTCCTCTGTGTTTTTAAATCTGGGACTCGGAAGTCATATTTGGGATTTAACCTATAAGAATGCTGCAAAGACTGAGTGTGGGGACAAGCCTCCATGGAGGATGTGTATTTGCTTTTGCCTGGGACCCTGGGGGTCCTCCAAACAAGAACCACTTTGATTCCCCAACTAGGATTTCCTAGAGATTCAGGTAGTGTAAATCCAATCCCAAACCCACATATGGGAAGGCCCTGATTACATCAGAGAAGACTCTCCCCCCACCCCCAACCTAGAGCTTGGGCCATGATAGACAAGTGTCTTTGTTATTTCCCTTTGCAGACTGCTGCATTTTTTTCTACTCCATACTTTTATTTAAGATGTATCCCTTGAGGTCCTGGCTTTAGAGAACCAACCTTCTACCCTGAGTGGATCTAAAGCCCCATCTCTTTCCTTCTGTTCAGCCATTGCAAGAGAGCCCACTTGGTTATTAAAACTGACAAACGTCGCTCAGAAGCCAGTGCTTCAGGATGAAATTGCTACACAGGTTTCCAGCTCCTCCTTTGTTTTGATCCCCTGGAGATTTATCTTATAGTCCTACAATTTCAGCTATGTGTTTAAAGGATGTTTGTTGTATTTTACCTAGCATTCCTAGGAGTTTTGTATTAGGTGGCTTTTCAGGATAGCTAGTCTACCATAGTACCAAAAACAGAGGTCCATTTCTTACTCTTGTAATTAAAAAAAAAAAAAAACTTTTCTTACTTAGCAAGTGAAGACACAGAGGAGTTATCAAAACAGTTTCCACTACGATAAAATCTTTATCAGTCATATAACTCCCATGTTCACTTCTGTTATCCCTTCTTTGTTCCCAGGTTGCTCTGGTAGTAAACTACCGAAGATGAGTTGAATGTGGGCTGATTAGGACACTGCCTAAGGGGTGGAGGGTGGGGCTGATGGGAAGCTCCATCTCATTCTGAGTCCAGACTTGAAGAAAGAAGAACCCCCAGACTACAGTGGGGCAGGAAGATACTGAGAAGGGAAAAAAAATCAGAATGAGTCCTTAAGGCCTGTAATCAGGAAGAAATACAAGAAACTCATCAAAGGCTAAGAGCAAAGGGTCTCACAAGTTGAAAATATAAATGTTCAGGCAACAAGAGTGAATTCTTTAGCACTCCTAAATTAGGCCACTTTTTCCCGGCTTATTTAGCAAGTATTTTTATCTAGATTACCTATAAGGTGGATTACGTCCTTAAATAAAATGTGTTTTTCTACATCATCAGGAAGAAAACAAGTCACAGAGAATTGGAATAACTGGCACCAAAGCCACATGTTTGTCCATCCCTGAGCCAGGAAAGAAACTCAGGATTGACAGGTTGTGCACTCCTGTCCCATTGATCTCTCCTCTACCCCTGCGGCTCTTCTCCCTTGTCACGGAAGAAATGAGCTCTCGCTTTAACACCGGGTGACAAAGCAGAATTTCCCAGAGGACAGAACATTCTGGAGGACATCTGTGGATATCCTAAACATCTCTATTAGTCTTTGAGTTTAGCACAGCCTTATCCAAAACAGGGAAGCAAACACTGCCCATCAAAAAGACAGCAGGTGAGCACGACTTCTAAATCAACAAAATAAATTTACTTTTAGGAAAACAAAAGGAAAGAATATCAAAGTGAAAATGTCCGTAGGACTTTTCAGGCTTCAGAAAACTGCATCCCATAAGCCAAATCCAGCTAGCCACCAACTTCTGGAAATACAGGGACACACTTTATTGCACTTTACAGATATTGCATTTTTTTTACAAATTTATGGCAAGCCTGCATTGAGCAAGTCTTGTTGGAGCCATTTTTCCAAAAGCATGTGTTTACTTTGTGTGTGTCACATTTTGGTAATCTTCACAATATTTCAAACTTTTTCATTGAGTGATCAAAGATCAGTGATTGCTGATGTTACTATTTAATAATTTGATGTTATTATTTTGGGGTCACTACAAGCTACACCCATAGAAGATGGCAATCTTCATCATAAGTGTGTCTTGTGATTGCTCCACTGACTGGCTGTTCCCCCATCTCTCTCCCTCTTTTTGAGCCTATTTCCTGAATTACAAAAATATTAAAGTTAGGCCAATTAACAACCCTACAGTGGCCTCTACATATTCAAATGAATGATAGTCACACATCTCACACTTAAAATCAAAAGTTAGAAATGAGCTTAGTGAAGAAGGCATATCAAGAGCCAAGACACGACAAAAACTAAGCCTCTTGTGCCAAACAGCCAAGTTATAGGTGCAAAGGAAAAGTTCTGGAAGGAGATTAAAAGTGCTAACCCAGCAAACACATGAATAATAAGAAAGCTAAACAGTCTTATTGCTAATATGGAGAAATCTTAATGGTGTCAAAAGAAGACCAAACTAGTCACAACATTTCCTTAAGACAAAGCCTAATCCAGAGCAAGGCCATAAATCTCTTCAATTCTGTGAAGAGTGAGAGAAGTAAAGAAGTTTGGAAGAAGTTGATTCCAACTCTTATGGATGACTTTGAGGGATTCAAGATCTCAGTGGAGGAGGTAATTGTAGACATGGCAGAAATAGCAAAGGAACTAGAATTTGAATTGGAGCCTAAAGATGTGACTGAATTGCTCTAGTCTCATGATCACACTTGAAGGAATGAGAAGTTGCTTCTTATGGATCTGCAAAGAAAGTGTTTCTTGGGATGGAATCTACTCCTGATGAAGATTCTGTGAGCATTGTTGAAATGACAACAAAGAATTTAGGCTATTACACAAGTTAGTTAATAAAGCAGCAGCAGCATTTGAGAGGATTGACCCCAATTTTCAAAGAAGTTCTACTGTGGATAAAATGCTATAAAACAGCATCGCATGCTACAGAGAAATCTTTCATGAAAGAAAGAATCCATTGATGGCAACAAGTTCATTGTTGTCTCATTCTAAGAACTTGCCACAACTACCCCAACCTTCAGCAACTACCACCCTGGTCACTCAGCAGCCCTGTATATTGAGGCGAGACCCTCCACCAGCAAAAAGAATATGACTTGTTGAAGACACAGATGATTGTTAGCAATATTTAGCAGCAAAGTATTTTTTATTTAAGGTTTGTACAATTTTTAGACATAATGTTATTGCACAATTAGTAGATTACAGTATAGTATAAACATAACTTTATATGCACTGGGAACCCAAAAGTGTGTGTAACTTGCTTGTTTGCAATATTTGTTTATTGTGGTGGTCTGAAACCAAACCTGAAATATATCTGAGATATGGCTTTAAGTTTTATTGGAACACAGCCAGTCATTATTATCTATGGCTGCTGCTACACTACAGTGGCAGAGTTGAGTAGCCATGGCAGACCACATGACTTGGATGCCTAAAATATGTACCATCTGGCCGTTTACAGAAAAGAGTTTGCCAACCCCTGTCAAAACTCTCTATTTTAGTCTTCCTGTCTAGTCATGATTCAGTATGACCAATCAAAGATAATGAAGATGTCTCAAAGGACATTTTCCTCACCATTTTGCTGGAGACATCCCACCTTTACAATCTTTCTGCCTGCAGTATGCTACCTCCCTGCTCTCTCTATATACTAGTCACTGTTATCTCTGGCTAAGGTTTCTTCATTTGTAAAAGGAAATACAGTACCTACTTCATCAGGTCATTGTGAGAATTAAAGGAGATACTCAGTAAATGGTGGCTATGATTAAAATTCATGCATTCATTCAGCACATATTTGCTGTATTTGTTACAAGTTGAATTGTACCCTCCCCCTAAATTCACTTTTGGAAATGCTAACCGCAATACCTCAGATTGGGACCTTATTTGGATGTAGGGTCTTCAGAGAGGACATCGAGTTAAAATGAGGTCATTAGGTGGAGTCTAATAAGACTGGTATTATTATAAGAGGAAGGAATTCGGACACAGAAACTCAACAAAGGGAAGATAAACTTACAGAAGAAGGAAACAGCCAACTACAAGCCAAAGAGAGAGGCCTGGAACAGATATTCCTTCACAGCCCTCATAAGGTACCAACCCTGCCAACATCTTGATCTCAGACTTCTAGGCTCCAGAACTGTGAAACAATAAGATTTCAATTGTTTCAGCCACTCAGTCTGTGATACTTTGTTACAACTGCCTTAGCAAACTAATATACAGATTTCTATAAGAAAATAGCCAAAAACAAAAAACAGATAGTGACGTGGAACAAGGAGGTGCTACTTTGTATTAGTAACTCATTTCTTTGAGATGACATTTGTGCTATGACCAAAATAGTTACAAGAAGAAAATCACAAGACAATCTGGGGAAAACACATTCCAGCTGAAAGAAATGATAAATGAAAAAGGCCTGGAACAGAAATGAGTTTGCTGGTACAGCTCTTTTCTCCTCCACCTTTTTCTTATCTTAAACACAGATGATGTAGATGTGATGTCTGGAGCTTTAAGAACTATCTTGGGACCATGAGGCAACAAACATAAGGTGAAATGCGAACATGCTGAGAGAAAAAAGCAAGGATCTGAGTACTTCATGGAATCATGAAACAGCTGCACCAATACTACTAATTGCTTACTCAGGATTTCTTGTTCTGCGAGAAAAATAAATCCCTTTTTGTTCAAGGCATCATTAGTCAGTTTTTCCATGACTTGGAGCCAAAAAACTTCCTTAACAGATATTACATTGTACAGTGTGGTAAGGATTACGAGACTTTGACAGTTTTTAATCTGAGGAACAACAAAGTCTGATTTAAGTTTTTAAAAGAACATTCTGTGAGATTAGGAACTATAGAAATGTAGTCATAGAAATTAGGGATAGGTTTTTTAAGGCTCTGTAGGTCGTAATTTTGAATTTTATTCTAAATGTAATAGGAATTTCCTACAAGAAGTGTCAAATCTGATTTGTATTCTTAGAGAACACCTTAGGTTGGTGAGTTAGGAGATCAGTAAAGAGACAACTGCAGTAGCCAGAAAAAATATGATGGTAGATTCACAAGGGTGATATTAGTAAAGATAGAGAAAATTGGGGGAAAAGAACATTCTGGGTACTGAAATGCAGAGAAGCCTGTTATCAAACTAATCAAGGAGAAGAATAGTGGTGGTTGGTACCTGATAGATTTAGGAAGCATTTTGGACATAGCAGTCTTGAGTGGACTTGCCAGTGAATTGGATGCAGGGTGAATCGAGAAAAAAATGGGGAGTGAGAATAACTTACTTTTTTTTTGTTTGCCTGAGCAACCAGGTAGATGGAGATGATATTAAGTAGAAGAGGTCAGTGTTAAAAAAAAAATTAAGAGTTCAGAGTTATGTTTTCACCATGTTAAATTTCAGATCTCTCTTCAGAGAAATGCAAATCAAAACTGCAATGAGACATCATCTAACCCCAGTTAAAATGGCTTATATTCAAAAGGCAGGCAATAACAAATGCTGGAGAGGATGTGAAGAAAAGGGAACTTTTTATGCTGCTGGTGAGAATGTAAATTAGTAGAAACACTACAGGGAACAGTTTGGAGTTTCCTCAAAAAACTAAAAATTGAGCTACCATATGATCCAGCAATCCCACTGCTGGGTATATACCCAAAAGAAAGGAAATCAGCATATGGAAGAGATATCTGCACTCCTATATTGGTTGCAGCACTGTTTACAATAGCTAAGATTTGGAAGCAACCTGTGTCCATCAACAGATGAATGGATAAAGAAAATGTGGTACATGGAGTACCCTTCAGCCATACAAATAAATGAGATCCAGTCATTTGCAACAACATGGATGGAACTGAAGATTATTAGGTTAAGTGAAATAAGCCAGGTACAGGAAGACAAACATTGCATGTTCTCATTATTTGTGGGATCTAAAAATAAAGACAACTGAATTCATGGACATAAAGAGTAGAAGGATGGTTACTAGGGGAAGGGTAGTGGGGGATTAGAGAAGAGGGAAGATGGGGATGGTTAATGGATACAAAAAAATAAGACCTACTATTTGATAGCACAACAGAGTTACATTGTAGTAAATAACTGTACATTTTTAAATAACATAAAGAGTGTAATTGGATTGTTTTTAACTCAAAAGATAAGTGCTTGAGAGGATGGATACCCCATTCTCCATGATGTGCTTATTTCACATTGAATGCTAGTATCAAAACATCTCAGGTACCCCATAAATATATACACCTACTATGTACCCACAAAAATTAAAAACAAAATTTAAGTTTCAGATCTTTGTAAGACTCCCAGATGAGGACATCAAGTAAGCATTAAATATATAAATGTGGAGTTCAGGGATGCTTTTAGACCCAGACACGTACATTTTGATTCATCTGTATGCATGTGTAAGCCTAGATGTGATCACTGAGAGAAAAGCAGCCCATCCAAAACCAAGCTCTAACATTTGCCAAGCATTAGATATTGATCAGGGGAGGAGGGGGAGGAAGAGACTCAGAAGGAACAGTTATGAGAAAAGGAGGAGGAAAGCTAGAAGAGTGTGTTATCTTGGAAGCCAAGAGAAGAAGTTGTTTCAGGAAGGAGTGGGCAGGTCAAACACTTCAAATGCTGACAGGTCAACAAAGACAGGACATTTGGATTTAGCAAGATGATTAAACTGTGAAAATAGTTTTAGTGGATTGAGCGATCAGAGCCCACTCAAGTGGCTCAAACATTGGCCGTAAAATTTTTTTTAAAAGGAGCAGAGAGTGACTATAGGCAATCATAATGGGAGAACTGGGGGAAATGTAAGCACTTCCCTGAAGACTACATTCTCTCCTTTCACTTGCCTTTTTAATTGTTTTTCTCTCCTCTTTCCCTTTATGCTACATGATCCCTTGGCTAGCACCCAAAGCCCCGTGTGAAACAAGTGGTCTGGGTGTCTCAGGCATGGTGGTCCAAGGCAGGGAGTAGATACTGTCCTTCCTTTTGCTGCTTTTCTAATTGCACACCAGGGCTGAAAGTTATTTGATCATGGTCAGACATAATTTTCTGATTCCTTTGTATGTCAAATCTTGCAGCCTAGCATCACCTTCATTTCATTTAATTTACTTAGTTTCTCAAAAGCAGCAGAGAACGAGTTGTGTTTGTGTTAGTTTATTTTAATGTATAATGAGCGATTCAAATGATTGCACATCACACATTCAAATTTGGTTGAATGCGTAATCATTTAAATGAACACAGGTGCCATGCGCCTGTGTGCGCCTGGAAAACCACCCTCTGTGCTTCATGTGGAAAGAAGATGATGTACGGGCTGTACAAACCTCATATCTTAATTTTTTCTTTTCTTTTTTTTTTTTGTGAGATGGAGTCTGAAGTGGTGCAATCTTGGCTCACTGCAACCTCTGCCTCCTGGGTTCAAGGGATTCCTGTGCCTCAGCCTCCTGAGTAGCTGGGATTACAGGCATGTGCCACCGCACCTGGCCAAATTTTTGTATTGTTAGTAGAGACTGGGTTTCACCATGTTGGCCAGGCTGGTCTCGAACTCCTGACCTTAAGTGATTCACCCACCTCAGCCTCCCAAAGGACTGCGATTACAGGCATAAGCCATGGTGCCCGGCCTTTAATTTCTTTTTAATTTCATTCTGCCTCAACTTCTTTGTTTTTTCCACCCAATAAAACGTGCTGAACCCTGAGCTCTGTGAAGTAGATATTTGCCCCAACAGCAAACCTGAAACTATTCTGAAACACACATGAAACAGCAAGCTTGCAAATGTGGAGTGTATTTTTAACTTTGGGGACGAAAAACTGAAATCTGTGCTCTTTAAAATTAGCATTTCCAGCAAGGTATGAAACCCTGGAAACAGAGATGAAAGAAATTAAATTATCTTCTGTAATAATGCTCCTGTGAGGTGGGACTAATAGCACAGAAACTTCTTTCATGTCACTCCTGACACTTTAGTATCAATCCTCCCAGGCAAGCTAATGTAATCAATTCTGGCATGTTTCACTGTAGTGCTGACTGCTATGGCATTATTAGTACGACCGTGTTATTTCATAATTAACTTACCTTTTATTTTTCAGACAGGAACTAGATCTAGTGAAACGAAAACACTTGGGGGATCTCTGAATAGGCTCCTGAACTGTTTATACATGCATATCACTAAATCCTAGTCGAAGCTTAGATGTAGGAAGCAGTTCATTGTTGCTCCCTAACCTGTTCCAGCACTATGGGGGAGTCAGAAGTCCTTGTTGGCTACCATAAGGATCATCAAAGAAATTCTTCACCACTGATCACTTATTATACCTGAATGCATGTTAAGAATAGCTGAGAAACCTGTGCTTCTCAAAAGGAGGTACGTGGACCATTTTCATCAGATTCACCTGAAGGGCTTATTAAGAAGTACAGATTCCTGTATGCCATACTACTCAATCAGGATCTCTGACGAGAGCCCTGGCGTCTGCATTTTTAATAGGCTTTCCAAGGATATTTATATCTTCTAATGCTTAAGAACCATTGAATTAAACTATTTTATATCAGCCATCTTTCACCAATGATAATGCTTGTCATTAAGCCATTTCCATGTATATAAACACATATATACACATACATATGTATATATTGTAAAGCCTTGGGTCCTACTGCATCACAATTGGGATGGGTGCCTTGGTGCCCAGCCAACATTCTCTTCTTTGGCAATGCCACTGTCATAGACTCTGCAAAAATGAGTAATGTATCTAGTAGTCCTGGTGCTACCACAGCCATTAAAACTGATTTGACATGGGCTGGAAATCTGACCCAAGCTGAGTCAATGAGAGTCTCTGTTATTAATTCAAACTGAGACCATAAAACTGCAGTAGTTGGTAGTGGTCACTGGAACTGGGAAGCCATTTAGACTCTCAAGGCTGGGATTGTTTGGAGACTGTGTGGATGAATGGGCGGGCAGAGAGGACCAGGCCACAGTGAGAAGCAGAGGGTAAAGCAGGTGCCCTAAATGATGTAGAAATGAAATATGCTGTGGAGAGACAGAGACGAAGCCAAGTCTGGATGAGAGAGGTGAAAAGAACAGGAATCTTGGTTCCTGAAGACTTCTCGTTTACAATCGCAAACTCACATTATGTACCAGCTCTTAGCTTCCATTTACTTAAGGAGGTGTGTGTTGGTTTCTGCTATTTGCAAGCAAAAATAGCCCTGAATTCAACAGGGCTATTTTCAAAGTAATTATTTTCAGTAGTTTCATATAGCCTAAAGTTTTTCGTTCAATATTCTTTGATTTTTAATGTTCAGAATAAGCCAAAAGATTTCCTAGTCTATTACCAAGACCTTCCTAGTAAAATAAAAATTAAAATAAAAAAGGTAAACTCTCTTGGTTTTTTTCTTTGGAAAACTGCTCTTTCATGCTTCTGGGCGGAGTTCAATAAAAACTCACAAAGCAGAAATGTCACCTACCTGAGTTGTCAGGCCACTAGCCAGAGTAGCTGTCAATTAATGTTCCCTGTCTTCCCTTTGGAAAGTTGAGCAGACAAGCTGGCAGGAAAAAGTCCAGTTACCTTCAAGGGTCATCCATCTACTTCTAAGCCAACAAATACCTGCGTATCTTGACTCCACAGCTGAGATCAACTAAAAACAAGCCAAATGCTAAAAATCTTTGCTTCAAAAAATAAAAAACAAAAGAAAAAGGATGCCAGTTTAGACAGCAGCCAGCACCTGGCTGGCTTGCTAATGGAGTGCTGGGAACCAAGCCTCCGTCCACTCACTGTATTCATTAGGCAGAGAGAAATTTTCAGATAGATTCCAATGATTGGTGGAAAGGCTCTGAGAAAAGGATGGCATTCCACTCTCCCCCATCCACCCTCCTTTTACTTACCTCCTTGTACTTACTTCCACTCCTCACTCCACTCTCCCGGCAACTGTTCCAGAAAAAGGAGCCGGGAGCCACAAGGGGGACCCAGGCTGGTCTGTGTAAGAACAGGCTGCGCCAGGTTTTCAGATGCAATTAATTTTCAAGATAAGCTCTAAACTTCTGAAATGTCTTTGCAATTGAAATGCTGATACAGTCGTCAACCACTGCAGTACATAATCATAAATCTTGAGCACAGATAGTTTTTGTTGGTAATAATGAAGTACAATATACATTTAATTAGTGTGAGATTTAGGAAACGTGCAGTGTAATAAAACAATATTCTAATTAGGGTTGGGGAAACGTTTAAATACTATTTGTGCAGTACCGTTCAATGAAACTCTTACAAACTACACTCAAATCTGCTGTTTCTAAGCAAAAAAAAAAAAAAAAAAAAAAAATCAAAACAGAAGCGACAAGTTCTTTATGCCCTTGAATATTAGTTGCAGGGACAGCACTAGATTAAAAACAAATGCTTGGTGGTCATCTGGAGTAGGCAGCTCAGGGGGAAAAGGGAATCCCAGTGCTAAAGTGCTGGCTAGATTGTTGGTAACAGCCCAGGCTGTCCTCACACCTTCATTTACTGTCCTATTAATTTATGCTTTAACCTCCCCAACATCCTGCTCAAAACCCGTCATCTGTTACCTGGGAATGCCACCTGTGCCCACGTCCAGGGATGCTGGGATTATTAATGATGCATTTCCTAACAGTCCCCAAGTCCTTCAAAAGAATGAGTAATCTAAACTGACACCATGAAAGAAAAACAGCCTAATGAAAGAAAGGTGTGGAAGTCAGGAAGCCTAGAGTCTAATCCTGGCCTTAATTGTAATTTTCTGTGTGTCCTTGAGAACTAATTAACATTTCTGTACTTCATTCTCCTGATCTGAAAACTGAGAATAGCAAGGTTTCATTTGGGCAATGTTGTATAGGTCTGAGATAATTCCTATATTATAATGAACGTGAGTAAAAAGTGATGGGAGAAAAGATGATGTGCCTTTTCTACTCACTCCCACATACACTCAAGTGCATGTAGAGTAGCAATGGAGAAAACGCAAGGGGTGCAGCTTCCCAACTTATTGGTTTTTGTTTATCTTTTAAAGGGAGGATTTAAATACTTTTTAAAGTCAGGGCATTTAGTGTTTAAAGTCAGGGCACTTAGTGTTTAGATAGAGTTCATTTTAATTGTAAATCAAAAAAATTCTCCTGAATGTCATAATCCATATGAAAAGGGTAAAAATAATTTCAATAAGTCCTTACACTAAATAAATACATTTACACTAAATAAATGTATGATCTGGGGCAAGTGAATTAACCCTCCTGTGGCTACGTTCCATCATCCCAAATGCACTCTCTTACCGAGGAAGTGGTGAGCAATAACTCAGCCAAACTCACCTTATTTTTTTCCCTCTTTATCTGAAGATGTTTTTATATGAATGTAAAAAAAAATTACAGAATTTCTGATCTGGTAAAATATTGAAAAACCACCTAATCTAAACCCTTCCTTTTATTGATAAATTGAGGCCCAGAAACATTAAACAACTTGTCCAAGGTCACACAGGTGGCCAGAGACAAAACCAGGACTGGGCCCTGTGCACACCACAGCTGCCTCATGGGTTTGAGAGAGTTAATGCCCCTCCAAACAATAAACAGGACAACCTATTCATGGCCAACTGGTATAATTTGTCTCCATTTTGCAGTACTGCATATTTGTGAAGATGTTGCCAACCTTTTTTTAACATTGAAAATATATCAGTGATATTATCATTATTTTAAGTCAGCTAGAAATCCCAGAAAAAGGAATTAACAGCTTATTACTTTCAAACATCTCATAACACTATTAGGAAGAATGTTTTTGACATTTTTATGTAGTCAGGTGGAATCTAATGTAAACACTACATTTGCTAGGCTAAAATCTATTTCTCCATCTTTGTTTTCTGCAGAGAAATTTCACTGACTTAAGATGTAGTTCACAACAAAAATTGATAGGAAAATATGGTCCTAACATATAGGAGCTAATTAGTATGGATTTCCTTTCAGGCATATTTTGCTTATGCTACCAGACACTAGGAAAGATCCTTACATGCAAGTTAGTTTAATCATCAGCTAATCTTCTTCTATGTTTGATTGATCCACATTGAATGAAGTTAATAGATTGTAAAGGTGGTTCCCTAGCTTTTGGGTTCTTGTACTATAAAAATTCTGCACTTACTCCTATACCCCACCAAAATTGGAAACAGACATAAGATTTCCAACTTTCAATTTTCCCAAGTTAAAAAAAATAGCTAACCATCACCACCATTCCATGAAAGAAACAATTCAAACAACAAAAAAAGCAAAAGAAAATATTACATTCTCAAAATAAAAAAATCTTTCAATGGAATACTTTGACTTTATGAAAAACTAACCACAATGTCACTCCACAATTAAATGGTGTCAACTCCATCATAGTAATTATCAGATAAGATGATGTATTCTAGATGTTTAGTTAAAAGAATGTAAAAGCATTGGACAAAATGCATCTATGTTATGTGTTTTACTTTCTCGTCCTTTAAACCAAGAAGTCAGTGAATTACCTGTGTTAAATATTTAATAAGTGCAGATACCTGAGCGGCACCCCAGGTCTTCTGAATCAGAACCTCTCCTACCCTGGGTATAATTTTATTGTGAAATGGCAACAGTACTAGAAGCCAAAAAAACCCCTTGAGAACATTTGAAGTCTCTGCTTGCATTATGATATTCCATTGGCTGAGCCCAACATCAGTCAGATAAGGAAATCTACTCTCCCTGCGTTTTGGGAGGCACTGCAAAGTCACTTTGCAAGGACATGGTTGTCCTGTAATCCTATAACACAGGAGAGAATAAAAAATGGGAATAATAATCCGATCAACTATGGCTTAATTTTGGAAAATGTGCCGTTACTGCAGGAATAAAGATGGCCAACCTAATCATCCAGGTAACTAGGCACGAGTTTCTACTCTCCTTCTGAGTAACAACTTACTTAGACACACGAGTGATTCCAGAGAAATGTGCATTCAGAGCAAGCTTACCTTTGATTTCCATCTTGAGAAGGTAGTTCGTCATATTTTATATCAACACCAAGATTTGCTTTTTTTCTTTTAATCATTTTAATGTTAAGTCCTTCTTCACATGCATTTTATCATCTTATCATTTAGATGATAAATTTCACACTTGTTATAGATCCGCTGTGTAGAATAGAACAGCAATTCCTGCACCTGTTTTACTTTATTGCCTACGGCAGTGGTTCATTAAACCCAACTTTCAGAGAGTCAAGCCCAGGCAAGTGCTGTTTCTTTAGAGCACCTACAGGTGATTCAGATGTGCGCCCAGAACTGAGAACTATTGGCTAGGACCTCTGATCCAGGCATGAATACAAATACAACAAAGAAGTAGTGCCACACACTAACTCTCCCTGTGCCAGAAGAAGCTGCAACATTAGTTTGCAAGAAGATAGGTCATTTATAAAATGTCCTCTGGGCCCAATCAGACCAGCAGTATCAGCAGCACCTGGGAGCTTGTGAGAAATGCAGACTCTCAGGCCCCTTCACAGCCCTGCTGGGCCAGGAAACTACATTTTAAACAGATCCCCAGGTGATTTATATCTACATTAAAGTCCAAAAAGCACTGTCATAAATCCGAAGTCCAACTGGGCAAGCAATTCCACGATTCAGTCTGCCCCAGCACACATCTTCTTAGGTTCTTAAGATTCGAGTCCAGGATTCATCGCCGATCATGTTGCAGGTGAATTAATTACTGTATTGATATAGATCATATCATATCTCTTATTTTCCAAAGAAATAAATTAACTGGAGAGGAGGGAACGTTAAATTATGTTAGAAATAGAAAGAGTGGCATTAGCCACCCAGCATGCGCTAGTGTGTCACTTTATTGCACTGTGGTCAAAACAAAACAGATAAGATCTGGCTCTTGCCTTCAGGCTACTTACATTCTAAATAAAAGATACTGACAAGTAAACAACTACCTAGTGATGGCAGTGGCTGCTGGATCACGCTGGCTACAGCAGGGAGGCACAGCTCCGGCTGCACACTCCATGGAGCCTATGGGAGCCCCACCCCTTCTGAGCTGGAGTGGGAGCTCACTGGGTGCCGCTGCAGCTGCCCAAACTGCAGCTGCAGACCCAGGCCTCCTGCTCTACAGAGCAGGCAGGAGCCTCGCCTTCCTCAGCGGGGCTACAGCCGCCCAAACTGCAGCTGTGGATCTGAGCCTTCCTGTGCTCTTGGGGTACAGCCGGGAGCAGGCAGGCTCTGCCTTCCCAGGTACGGCTGCGGCTGCCCTCCTAGGCACAGGACCCAGGCGTCTCTGCAGTCTGCACCCCTGGGCGCCCCAGGAAGGACCCCCTAATCTATGCATGCTCGGGGGTGTCTGCTCCCACTGCCTGGCCTCTCTCTGCTCCTGGCACCTGCTCCAACCTCCGAGTAGGTTTTGGGACAGAATCCAGGGGCCACGAATGGCAATGGGAGGCAGATTGATTCCTAGGCGGAAGGGGGAAGGTCCCCAGTAAGGCCCCACCTCTGGACCAGGGAAGGCCTGAAGGTAGGGGGCTGGGCTACCAATCCTGCAGACCAGAGTGAGGACTCATGATGCCTCTTCTTTCCCGCCCATGGCTGCCCATGGACCAATTGGCACGCACTTCCTCCCCTCTGAGGTCCACAAAAACCCTGGATTCAAGCAGAGCAGAACAGAGGATGGCCAGAGAGAGGATGAAGAGAGCAAGCGACAGAAAGACAAGGAGACAACCATCTGCAGAGAGGCGTACCGTCTCCACTGAGAGCAGCAACTGCAGCAGAGATCTTCAGAGACCTGCAGAGACATCCAAATGACTTGCCTGCAGAAAGGAGCCACCCTCTCCAGGGTCTCCTCTCCACTGACAGCTGAACACTCAAGGGGATGACCTGCCTATAGAAAGGAGCTACCCACTCCTCTGAGCTGCTCTG
Organism: Pan troglodytes; assembly: GCF_028858775.2. Taxonomy (NCBI): domain Eukaryota; kingdom Metazoa; phylum Chordata; class Mammalia; order Primates; family Hominidae; genus Pan; species Pan troglodytes. The sequence continues at coordinate 50,385,561 of NC_072408.2, read as the reverse complement.
ACACCAAATAAAACTCTTCCTCTTCTTCACCCTTCACTTGTCTGTGTACCTCATTCTTCCTGGACACAGGACAAGAACTCAGGCAAAGGTGCCACAGCCACAGAGGTTTCTGGCCAGAAAAATCGACACCCTAGAGATCCCGTAACACTAGTACTTCATGTGGTCTAAAATCCTAAACAAAAAAAACAGCAATAAGGTATGGCAGTGACTTTCAAACTTTAGTGTGCGCTAGAACCACCTAGAAGGCTTGTGCAACCACAGATCTCCCCAGCCCCGGAGTTTTTGAGCAAGTCTGTGGGGGTGAGAACCCCCACATCTAACAAGTTTTCTCTCACACTTTGAGAACCACAGGGTGATGGAAACAGAATAAAGAACAGAATTCTGGGGCTCAGATGGAGGACACAGAATGAGCCAGAAGTTGACAAGCAGAGAAGATCAAGAAGTGCATTATCAGTTGGCACAATAACAAGAGTGGGGTGCATCTGAAGATCTGTGGGAAGTCTACTATGACTGGAGCTCAGGATATGTGAAATGAGGAGCAGATGAGGCTAGAAAGATAGGCCAGGTCCAATTCATGGTGGGGAAGAAGTCTGGGCTTGGCAGCAGAGGAATTTGTATTTTATTCTTTGGGCACTGAGGAGCAATGATATTTGAGGATACAGAGATTTTTTAAGAAGATATAATTCTAAGTTTACTTTAAGATAGTAGTTCAGGCAGCGGGGAGGAGGATGGACTGAGAGACAGGAGAATGGAAAGTCAGGAGAGTAGCAGGGAGGCTATGGAAATGACTGAGAAGAATAATCCATGAATAAGGCCCCTTCTGCGGAGCACAAGAAGAGTCCATCATTGGACAGAAAAGAAGGTTCATTCATTAATTTAACACATATTTATTGAGTTCCTATTATATTCCAGGCACTGTGCTAGGCACAGAGGAAACAGCAAGGAAGGGGACAGACAGATTCTTACTCTCATGGAGCTCTTGGACTAGGGGAAAAGAGACAAGGCAATAAGGCCAGCAAAGGAGGAGAGATGATGGAACAATATGTGTGTGATGGCAGAACTGGGGATGGGCCTGTTTGCCTCTTCTAGTTAGGACAGTGAAGGAAGGCTTCCTGGAGGAAGGGACACTTAAGCCTAAATTCTCAATGGCCAAAATGTTTAACAGGGCATGTGATCTGGGCCCTCCTTTGGTCTTCAGCTTATTATAAACCATTATCTCTCTCACTCTTCATACTCTAGAGCTGGGCTTCTTTCCATTTTTCCAGCCTCAGGACCTTTGTGCATGGTTTACCCTTGGCTTGGAATTCTAATAGTTCAGCTTAAACATCGCTTCCACAGAGGATTCCCTATGACCCCAAGATTAGGTCATTACCCTGTTTCACTCTCTGAAATCTCCCTGTATTTCAGCTTCCTAGTACTTATCACAATGCTTATTAATTCCTTAGTTGAGGATTATTTGTTTAATGCCTGTATTCCCTATTAGATCATAAGGTTCATGGGACAGGACTATGTCTGTCTTCTCCATATCTGTATTCTGAGCTCTTAATGCAGTATCTGGAACACAATATGTACTCAGTATTTCATCTCATAGATGGAAACCAAGACCTAAAGAATAAAAAGGAAATAGGAAAGTAGGGTGTGAAGGGAAGGAATAGCATGCATAAAGTCCCTGAGGTAGAACTGAAAGGAGCCCAGCATGGTTGGGTCTGGCAGAGACAGACATAAGAGATGGGCCTGAAGAGACAGTCATTGGGAAGACACTCAGAGTTTGGAACCAGGAATCTCACAGCAGACCTTTTTAAAAGGCCTACTTGGTTGCTTTACAAACAGTGTTTCAGGAGGATCAAGAGTGACTAATGATATCATTGAAAGGCTTTTCCAAGAGTCCAGGTGCTGGGAACACTGGGCAGGGAGGTAGCACTGGGAAGAGAAAGATAAGGACACTTAGGTGGGATACTTAGGAGACAGAACTAATGGAACTTGGTGGTGAACTGAATGTGAGGATAAAGGAGAAGAATAGTTGTTAAGATTGACCTGGATGTTATTGGTTTGTGGAGACAATCAGTGCCATTTATGGAGGTGGGAACAATGAACCTCCTGGGCCCTGTAGTGCTCCTCCTTGCAATGAGAGAGTACTTCTAACTAAGAACATAGACTGTAAGGGACTGAGACTGCAGAGACAATCCCACAGCCACAGGATTTTAGAGACCACCAAAGGGACCTTAGAAACCAGTCCAGAATATGTGTGTACATATATTTTACATATACATATAATTCATACTGGATGGATAAAATAGTAAAATTCTTTGAAAAAAGGCTACTACTGGCCGGGCGCGGTGGCTCACGCCTGTAATCCCAGCACTTTGGGAGGCCGAGGCAGGCGGATCACGAGGTCAGGAGATCGAGACCATCCTGGCTAACACGGTGAAACCCCGTCTCTACTAAAAATACAAAAAATTAGCCGGGCGTGGTAGCGGGCGCCTGTAGTCCCAGCTACTCGGGAGGCTGAGGCAGGAGAATGGCGTGAACCCGGGAGGCGGAGCTTGCAGTGAGCCGAGATCGCGCCACTGCACTCCAGCCTGGGCGACAGAGCGAGACTCCGTCTCAAAAAAAAAAAAAAAAAGGCTACTACTGCTAAAAATATTTGATCACCACTGTGCTGCGTAATGGTGTCAATTCCCCTACACATTAGCAGATTGATAGGTGACATGCAATCCCAGTTTTGTTACTGCAGAATATTAGTGCAGTTATAGATTTCTTTTTTTTTTTGAGACAGAGTCTCACTCTGTTGCCCAGGCTAGAGTGCAGTGGCATGATCTCGGTTCACTGCAAGCTCCACCTCCCGGGTTCACACCATTCTCCTGCCTCAGCCTCCCAGGTACCTGGGACTACAGGTGCCTGCCGCCATTCCTGGCTAATTTTTTTTTTTTTTTTTTTTTTTTTTTTTTGTATTTTTAGTAGAGACGGGATTTCACTTTGTTAGCCAGGATGGTCTCGATCTCCTGACCTCATGATCTGCCCACCTTGGCCTCTCAAAGTGCTGGGATTACAGGCATGAGCCGCCGCGCCTGGCCTAGATTTCTTTTCTATATCTAGAGGTGGTAACTTTTCTTCTAAATCAGAAGATGGCAAAATTTTTCTGTAAAGGGCCAGATAGTAAATATTTTAGGCTTTGTAGATGCTACAGCCTCTGTTGCAGCTACTCAATTCTCAGCCATAGACAGTATGTAAATCAATGAACATGGCTATGTGATATAGATTGGATATTTGTCCCCACCCAAATCTCATGTTGAAATGTAATCCCCAATGTTGGAGGTGGGGCCTGGTGGGAGGTGTCTGGATCATGGGAGTGGATCCCTCAGGAAATGGCTTGGGTCATCCTCTTGGTGATAGGTGAGCTCTCACTCTGAGTGCACATGAGATTTGGGTTGTTTAAAAGTGTGTGGCACCTCCCCCCACCTACTTTCTCTCTCTTTTTCTCTGTTCTTGCCATGTGATGTGCCTGCTCCCCCTTAGCTTTCCGCCATGATCGAAAGTTTTCTGAGGACCCCTCAGAAGCAGATGCTGCTATGCTTCCTGCAGAGCCTGCAGAACCATGAGTCAATTAAACCTCTTTTCTTACAAATTACCCAGTCTCAGATATTTCCTTATGGCAATGCAAGAATGGATTAATACAGAAAATTGGTACCAAGGAGTGGGACACTGCTAAAAAGATACCTGAAAATGTGGAAGCAGCTTTGGAACTGGATAATAGAGGTTGCAAGAGTTTGTAGGGCTCAGAAGACAGGAAGATGAGGGAAAGTTTGAAAGTTCTTTGAGACTAGCCAAATGGTTGTGACCAAACTGCTGATAGTGATGTGGACAGTGAAATCTAGGTTGCTGAAGTCTCTGATGGAAATTAAGAACTTATTGGGAACTAGAGCAAAGATCACACGTGTTACACCTTAACGAAAAACTTGGCTGCATTCTGTTATGCCCTAGGGATCCATGGAAGTTTGAACTTCATAATGATGATTTAGGATATCTGGTGGAAGCAATTTATAAACAGCAAAGCATTCAAGAGGTGGCCTAGCTGCTTCTGACAACCTACCCTCTGATGTGGGAACAAAAGAATGACTTAAAGTTAGAACTTATATTTAAACAGGAAGAAGAACATACACGTTTGGAAAAATTGCTGCCTAGCCATGTGACAAAGAAAGAAAAAGCTTTTTCAGGAGAGGATTTCAAGCAGGCTGTGAAGCAACTACTTGCTGGAGAAATTTTCACAACTGAAAAGGAACCACATGCTAATAGCCAAGACAATGGAAAACAAGCCTTCAAAGGCATTTCAGAGATCTTTGAAGCAGCCCCTCCCATCTTAGGCCCTGAGGCTTAGGAGAACTGAATGGCTTCAGGGACCAGGCCAAGGGCCTTACTGCCCTGCGCAGCCTTGGGACATTGTTCCCGGCATCCTGGCTGCTCCAGCTCCAGCCTTGGCTCAAAGGGCCCCAGATGCAGCTCAGAATGCTGCTCCAGAGGGTAAAAACCATAAGCCTTGGGGGCTTCCCTGTGGTGTTAAGCCTGTGGGTGCAAGAGTACAAGAGTTGAGTCTTGGGAGCCTCTGCCCAGATTTCAGAGGATAAATGGAAAAGCTTCGGTGTCCATGCAGAAGCCTGCTACAGGGGCAGAGCCCTCACAGAGAACTCTACTAGGGCAATGCCAAGGGGAAATGTGGATTGTAGGCCCCACATGGAGTCCTCACTGGGGCATTTCTAGTGGAGCTGTGAGAAGGGGACCACCATCCTCCAGACCTGAGAACAGTAGATCCACCAGCTGCTTGCACCCTGAGCCTGGAAAAGCCACAGGCATTGCATTCAACTCCAGCCCATGAGCGCAGCCTTGGAGGCTAAACTCTGCAAAGTCACAGAGGCAGAGCTGCCAAAGGCCTTGGGAGCCCACCCCTTGCATCATATGCCCTGGATGTGGGACATGGGGTCAAAGGAGATTTTGGAGCTTTAAGATATAGTGACTGCCCTGCTGGGTTTCAAACTTTGACGGGCCTGTAGCTCCTTTCTTTTGGTCAATTTCTCCCTTTTGGAATGGGAATGTTTATGCAATGCCTATCCCCCCATTGTATCTTGGGAGTAACTAACTTGTTTTTGATTTTACAGGCTCATAGGTAGAAGGGATTTGCCTTGTCTCAGATGGGACTCTGGACTTTTGAGTTAATGCTGAAATAAGACTTTGCAGGGACTGTTAAGAAGGCATGATTGTATTTTGCAATGTGAGAAGGACATGAAATTTGGGAGGGCCCAGGGACAAAATGATACTGTTTAGGTATTTGTCCCTGCCCAAATCTCACGTTGAAATGTAATCCCCAGGGTTGGAGGTGAGGCCTGGTGGAAGGTGTTTGGATCATAGGAGTGGATCCCTCAGGAAATGGCTTGGGCCATCCTCTTGGTGATAAGTGACCATCCACTTGGTGATAAATGACCTTCCACTGAGTTCACATGAGATTCTGATCATTTAAAAGTGATTCTCATGATTCTAGGCAGTTTTGTAACCTGCCAAAAGCAGAAAAGTGAAGAGTGGCACCTCCCCACTCCACCCCTACTTTCTCTCTCTCTTTCTTTCTTCTCACCATGTGATGTACCTGCTTCCCTTTGCCTTCTACCACCATTGGGAGCTTCCTGAGGACTCCCCACAAGCAGATGCTACCATGCTCCCTGTGCACCCCGCAGAACTGGGAGCTCATTGAATCTCTTTTCTTATAAATTACCCAGTCTAAGATATTTCTTGATAGCGATGCAAGAACAACCTAGCATACTATACTTCGATAAATGTTTAGTCACAGACACTGAAATCTGAATTTCATAACATTTTCAGAGGTCAAAAATAATATCCTCCTTTTGGTCTTTTCAACCAATGAAAAATGTAAAAACCATTCTTAGCTCACAGACCATATAACTACAGTATCTGGCCCATGTGCTCGAATTTGTGGACTTCAGTCCTAAATGAGGGAGCTTTTCCACAGAGACATGGAGTCACAACATATAGGTAAAGAAAAGCAAGCTTTAGTGCCATGTCCTGGTCTTATGTAATCCAATGGAGAAAACAGGAGAAGATTCCTAGCCAAGAAGAGGAATTAAAGATTCTCATGATTCCAGGCAGTTTTGAACCTGCTGAAAGCAGAAAAGTGAAGAGGAAATCACCCCATGTCATCTGGTTGGGAACAGCTCATCTCAGTGGCCCTAAAATGGGGTACCTCTGACTGCTTTCTTTATTGTGGAAGCCAGGTGCATTCTGATTCTTATTCTTACTCAGAGCTCAGGCATGTCAAGTGAACCAGGTGCAGAAACTCACCAACCCCTTTAAGATATAAAGCTAAATGCTGATCATGTTCTTAGCTTTCAAGTATAATACTCATAACTAAACTCAAACTGCTGTATTATCTTCAAGCTAAGTAAGCTAACCATATATTAAAGAACTACAGGCTTCAACTACTTCAGGGACAATATAGAGATCAAAGAAAGGTAGTGTCATTACGAAGTGACATTTGCTTAAGAAGCTTTGAATTATCTCTAAACTGATCTTCCTGGATCTCCTATCAAGATCCACAAACTCAAACGATTGTCCCCAGACTAAGGATATGTATAGAGAGCTGAAGATGCATATCACTATATATGCTCTTCAGTGCTCTTTTGATAAATTATAATTATATGTATATAACTACTTATATCAAAGTATTTCACTCTTGGGCTATGAACTACTTGAAGCTAGGGATCTGATCTTATTCATCTCTGAAATCTCAGTATCAACTACAATTACTATCATATAGATAAATCCGAATAAATATTGGTTGAATGAGTTAATGACAAGGCCATAAACTTATTAAAACTATAATATGGAAGAGGCAATATTTGCTTCTATGCAAAATACAAAACATTATCTTAAAATACACACCAAGGAGCACACTTTGTGTATGTGCCTATCTCTCAGAATAATCTGGAGACTAAGGAAGTCTGTGATAAGGTAAAAGCATAGAATTTCTTGCTTACTTACCTGACAACCAAGTGGGATTTTAGTCATTAAATACCCCTGTGGCAAACACTACAGGATCTGCTTAGCCGAAGCAATCCCCACCCCACTTTTCTCTTGCCACCTTCCACAGAACAAGCTGAAAAATATAAAAACTCACTTTCTCTGTCTCCCTTGTTGATAGAGAAGCCCATTTGACCACATTATGGCCAATGGACTGTAACCAGAAGTCTCCTGGGGATTCCTGGGAAATCTGTGCTTTTCTGATAAAGGCTCTGATAACTGCTGCCAATTCCCTCTTCTTCCTCCTTTGACTGGGGACAGCAGGAACCAATTTGCAACCATGAGGATAAGGCCAGAAGAATGCCAACACACTGGCCCTGGCAGCATTGAGATGCTGAACCAATACCCAAATCTTTGTATCTCCAGATTTCCTGTGTGAGAAAAGGTAACAATTTTTATTTAAGCCACTGTTAGATGATATTCTTTTTCTTGCAAATGAGCATACTTCTAATGGCTGAAAAGCCTATTTTGAAAAACAAAAACTCCTAAGTGCCAATTAATTAATCTCCAAATGTTACAGCACCATCACTAAATATTATCTTACTATTTTCTGTTTAACTAGAGGTTATTTGGGGGTCCTTTTAAAACGTTTATTCCCCCAGGTATCTAGCCAATTAAACCACTACCATTCACTGTTTCTTTAGCACCTCTTTGCACTTACTCTGAGCACTGTCTTCAAGAAAATCTTAGTTTCTTTCATTCAACTCTTTGAAGGATAAATACATCATTTTCCATAATCTATCTACTTTCCTTTTAAGTGATATGAATTTAGTTTATTTATTCAATTTGTTATGGCATATTTCCAGAAAAGATTTTTGGTGGGCACTGTCAATCTGAAGCTCTATGTCTTAGGTGGAATTTTACTTACATCAAAAGACAGGAGAGCTATACAGGAGATCCACAAGATAATGGACTAGTAAGCTCTAGGTCCTTGTTCCTCCATGGAAACATCAAATAACATATGGACCATAGTAGCTTTGGGAAACTAGTTAAGAAGTTGTACAAAACAAGTAAATACTAAGCCAAGAAAAAGCCACACTCAAAAGGGTAAGACATTTCATGGCATTTTTGCTCACCCTTTCCCTATGCTCTCCTTCATGCAGTGTAGCTTGCTTAAGAGGCAACCACTCAATTCCTGGTTCTTCCTCCCTTGGGACCAAAGAAAATGAGTGGAACTTGCTTGCAACATTCTGGCTTGTCTGAGGGATGCATGGGTGACTGGTTTATGTCTTGTGTGACTCGGACAGTGAATGGAAACAGTGCCATAGTTTAGATATCAGCTTGGAGGCCCCTGGAAGCAGGAATGGGCACTTTGGCATGTGATAACTACAGGAGGACTACAGACCTATAGGTACCTGGGGCAAGAGATGATGAGCAGAGAAATACAACAGAACATCTAAGGCCCTGAGAAGCAAGGTTGAGACTCACAGATATTAAGATGTTTAAAAGCAGCCAGCTGGGCACAGTGGCTCACACCTGTAATCCCAGCACTTTGGGAGGCCGAGGCAGGCAGATCACCTGAGGTTGGGAATTTGAGACCAGCCTGACCAACATGGTGAAACCCCATCTCTACTAAAACACAAAAAGTTAGGTGGGCATGGTGGCACACACCTGTAGTCCCAGCTACTCAGGAGGCTGAGGCAGGAGAATTGCTTGAACCCGGGAGGCAGAGGCTGCAGTGAGCCGACATCTCGCCACTGCACTCCAGACTGGTGACAGAGCAAGACTCCGTCTCAAATAAATAAATAAATAAAATAAAATAAAAGCAGCCATGCAGATGGGGGAATTGGAGGAGAAAGCACACATGGAAGACCAGGGAAAACATTCCCAGAAAAGGTTCAGAGCCTTCATGCTGGACTGATTAATGAAGGTCTTCCCCTGCATGGAGCCAACCTGCAAAGACTGGGAGTGGTGCTATTTTCTGAAATCCCCAATTTTCAATAAAAGATTGCAATGCATACAAAGAAACAGGTGAATATGGCCAATTCAAAAGCAAAATAATAAATCTCCAAAACAGTCCCTGAAGAATCACAGGCCTCAGACTTACCTGACAAAAATTTTAAAACAACTTACATCTGGCCAATGAACATGAACAGAACACTAAACAAAATCAAGAAAATGACACATGAACAAAGTAAGAATTTCAACACAAAGATAAAAATTATTTTAAAAGAACAAAACAGAAATCACAATACCTAATAAACACAATACCTGAATTTAAAAATTCACTAAAAGGCTTCAATGAAAGACTAAAACAGGCAGAAGAAAAAAAATCAGTGAACTTGAAGACAAGTCATTTGAAATTATCAAGTCTGAGAAGCAAAAAGCAAAAATAAAATAAAATAAAAGAGACAGAAAGCTTATTTGAAGAAATAATGGCCAAAAGTTCCCCACATTTGAAGAAATATATAGATACACAAATACAAGAAGCTGAACAAACTCCAAGTAGTGTAAGCTCACCAAGACACATTATAATCAAGCTGTCAAAAGACAAAGAGAGAGATTCTTGAAAGCATCAAGAAAAAAGCAACTTGTCACATACAAGGTATCCTCAATAAGATTATCAGTAGATTTCTTGGCAGAAACCATGAAACCCAAAGAGAAACAGGATGATGTATTAAAAGTACTGAGAGAAAAAAACTGTCAACCAATAATTTTACATCTTACAAAACTATTCTTCAAAAATGAGGGAGAAATTGAGACATTTCCAGATAAACAAATGAAGAAGCTCATTTCCACCAGAACTGCCCTATAAGAAATACTAAAGTGATTCCTTCAAGTTGAAATAAAAGCATGTTAGACAGTTACTAAAAAACCATATAAAAATATACAGTTCTTTGGTAAAGGTAAATACATCAAAAAATACAAAACCAGTATTATCACAATTTGGTTCATAACTCCATTTTTGTTCTTCTACAAGATTTAAAAGCATAAAAAATAACGATAAATCTATACTAATGGTATACAATATATAAAGTAGTAGCCACAAAAATGAGAACAGGGAACCTGAAGCCCAAAGATGTACACACAACTAAGAATCACTAAACATTTAAGAAAAGCAACACCTTGAAAGAGGCACATCAAATAAACTCAAAAGTCAACACCTATACAAATAGAGTTAATAGGGCACAAAGAGTCTTTTAAAATGTCATATTAATATCTTCTGAGGGACAAGATAAGACATTATATTCACAAAATGAGAAGACCTCGATATAAAAAAGAACCACTTGGGCATCTTATAAATATAAACATAAATATAAAAATTAAACCATCAAGGTAAATAGATAAATAATATCTAAATTGTCAGTAGAAAAATGAGATAACTAAAGACCCAATTAAAAAGTGGGAATATTGAAAATTATTAAGTAATTTTTCAGCTTATAAAGCAAAGGGAAGACAGTAAAGAGATGTGGCAAATAACTCCAGAAACTCCAATATAAGTATGGTAGACATTGCAGAAGAGCAGGAGTGGAAAAACAGGAGAACGAAAAGAATCAAGAAGAGGAAATAATCGAAAGAATAATAGAAGAAAATTCCCCCCAAATCATATAGTTTCAGATTGATAGTGTCTACCAGAGCCTGGGATAATGAAAAAAGACCCAAACTAGATACATCATAGTAAAAATTTGTGTATCAAAGATAAGGAGAAAAATCCTAAAAGTTTTCAGTGAACAGTACAACAAAACAATATTAAACAAACAAAATAACTGATGCCACCTACAAGGGAATGAGTAACAAGGATTTCATGCTGAGGAAAAGTGTACCTCTTCCAAATAACTACATTCTTTTCCCCTTTTAGTAAGACGGTTATGAAACCTATCATATTTCCTTTTTTGCCCTGGATGACAGGAAGCTATGATGTTTAAGCACTGGAGCCATGTTAACTAATATGCTAAAATATATGAATTTTATTTCCCATTCCTAGTTGTCAATTATTTTGTGTATTTAACTAGCATATAAGTATTTCTTTAAAATTTTTAAATTGTGGCAAAATACATACAGCATAACATTTAACGTCTTAATCATTTTTAAACGTACCTTTCAAAATAGTGTTAAAATACATTCACATGTTTGTGCAACCAATCCCCAGAACTCTTTTCTTGTAAAATTGGACCTCTATACCCATAAAAAAAGACCCCATTTTCCCTCCTCCCAACCCCTGCAACAAATATGATACTTTCCGTCTCTCTGATTTTGACTACTCTAGGTACTTTACATAAGACAAATCATATAGTATTTATACTTTTGTAAATGGCTTATTTCATTTAGCACAATGTCCAGTAACACACCTACTGACCTTCATAGCTTAGCCTAGCCTACCTGAAATGTGCTCAGAATACTTACATTCGCCTACAGTTGGGCAAAATCATTTAACACAAAGCCTATTTTATAAGTAAACTCATGTTATGGGGGTTTGTTGTACAGATTATTTTATCACCCAGGTACTAAGTACACAATTGTTATTTTTTCTGATCCTCTCCTTCCTCCCACCCTCCACCCTCAAGTGGGCCCCAGTGTCTGTTGCTCCCCTCTTTGTGTCCATGAGTTCTCATCATTTAGCTTATAATTGAGAACATGCTGTATTTGGTTTTGTTTCTGCCTTAGTTTGCTAAGGATAATGGCCTCCACAAAGCCTATTTTATAATAAAGTGTGACACTTTACATATCTCATGTAACTTATTGAATACTATACTGGAAATGAAAACAGAATTATTATAAGGATACTCACCATTAATGTGTACAGATGAAAGCACACTGAGCCTGAAGAATGTTCAAAGCATTAAACTAAAATTAATTGCTGATAATGGGGATGCTACAGCTACAGAGTCATCAATTTCACTCTCTTCTGATGAGTCTTGAGAATAGCTGGCAGAAGGCACTGGGACACTGACACTTGTTTATGGTTTAGAAGGCAAAGTGTTCTTCAGGCAGATACCAAGTTTTGACAATATGTTTTTTCTTTTCATTATATATTTCTTCTTTGCAAGGAAGAGCATCCTTTTTACTCCCATAGAGCTCTTGGATTAATAGGGAAAAAAGAAAAGGTAATAAGGCTGGCAAAGAACAGGAGAGACTATGGAACAATATGTGTGTGATAGCAATTGTAATTGTCACCCGTTTGTCCTAACATTCACACACCACTGCTGATAGTAGAAAACACCTCTGCCAGTTTATTTGCTGTGAACTTTCTTGGTGCCTCAGGAACAATTTCTTCTATCTTTGCCTCAACTTCTTTACTTCTTTCTTTTTCCAGCTTCTTATTGGAAAGCTCTTCAGCCTCGATGCCAACAAGCTTATGAATACGGCAGAATCTCTGTTAACATTTTGAATGTGTTCACATATGTCTTCAAAACTTTCTTCCAAATGCTGTTCATGCATGGCTGTGTGACTTCTTCCCATGCTGCATCGATGTTCCAGATAGCATTTAGAATGTTAAAAATCCCTCCGAAACGCTCAGAATATTTGGCCAGATTCAGTCACTTCAACAGCCTGTGCAAACATTTGATATAAATAGTATGCATTGAATACACAGTCCATAGAAACCATGTTGCTTTTGCACCACCATAAAGTTAAAAAAATCATTAAATTGAACAGTTACAGGCCAGAAGTGGTGGCTCACACCTGTAATGTCGGCACTTTGGGAGGCTGAGGTGGGAGGATCCCTTGAGCCCAGGAGTTCAAGACCAGCCTAGGCAACATAGTGAGACCCTGTTCTAAAAAAAAGTTAAATAAATATTTTTTTTAAAAAGCTGAACCATTGCAAGCTGAGGACTATCTGTGTGTGTGTGAGTGTGTGTGTGTGTATGTATATACATGTAAAACTCAAAAGTCAATAGAGATATATATATATATATATATATATATAAACACATATATAGCAAATAAACTCAGAAGTCAACACCTATACAAATATAGCTAATAGGGCATAAAGAGCTTTTGAAAATTTCATATTAATATCTTCAGAGGGACAAGAGAACATATATTTATGCTGCTTATATAGCCTTCAGAACCACAACCTAAATAAGCCTTTTTTTCTTTATAAATTCAGGCCCGAGTATTCCATTATAGCAACACAAACGGACTAAGATAGGACTTGAATTGGCATTTCTCCAAAGAAGTTAACAAATGGCTGACAAGCATAGGAAAAGGTGGTCAACATCACTAATCCTTAAGGAAATGCAAATCCAAACCACAATGAGGTACCACCTCACACCCATTAAGATGGCTACTATCCCATACACACACACACACACACATATATATATTTATATATCTGAACCCCTGTTCAGATATATGATTTTGTTTTTATATAATATATCCCATATAATATATATTTATGTATCTGAACCTCTTTTCAGATGTTTTATTTGTATATAAATATACATTATATATCTCATATATAAAAATATTTACATTTATATTTATGTATCTGAACCTCTGTTCAGATATATGATTTTATATATATATATTTATATGGGATAGTAGCCATCTTAATGGCTACTATAAATATATAAATAAATATATAATGTAAATTATATATACAATTATATAAATTATATTTTAAAATATACATTTAAAAAATATATACTCCCATAAATATATATTGGACTTACATATATAAAGCCATATAAATAAACATGTATTTTAAATATATAAATAAATTATATATATATATATATATATATATATATATATATATATATATATAGGATAGTAGCCATTTTAATGGGTGTGAGGTGGTACCTCATTGTGGTCTGGATTTGCATTTCCCTAATGATTAGTGATGTTGACCATCTTTTCCTATGCTTCTCAGCCATTTGTTTATCGTCTTTGGAGAAACGTCAATTCAAGTCCTATCTTAGCCCATTTGTGTTGCTATAAAGAAATACTCAAGGCTGGATTTATTTCAAAAAGAGATTTATTTGTCTTATGGTTTTGAAGGCTATATAAGAAGCATGGTGCCAGCATCTGCTCAGCTTCTGGTGAGGGTCTCATGCTGCTTTCACTCATGGTGGAAGGTGAAGGGGAGCCAGCATGCAGAGATCACGTGGAGAAAGTAGAAGCAAGAGAGAGAGAAGGAGGTGCCAGGCTCTTTTTAACAACCAGTGCTTGTGGAAAATAAGAATGAGAACTCACTCACTCCTGTGAGAATGGCACCAAGCCATTCATGAGGAATCCTCTCCCAGGATCCAAACACCTCCCACTAGGCCCACCTCCAGTACTGGGGATCAAATTTCAACAAGAGACTTGGCAGGACCAAACGAACCATATCCAAATCACAGCAAGTCCTTTGCCTATTTTTTAAAAAGTTGTTTGGATATTTTTGTTGTTGAGTTGTAGGAATTCTTTATATATTTTAGATGTTAACCCCTGTTCGGATATATGATTTGCAAATATTTTCTCTCATTCCATGGATTATCTTTCCACTCTGTTGATCATGTCTTTGATGCATGGAGGTTTTTAATTTTCCTGTAGTCCAGTTTATCTTTTTAAAATTTCATGAGCTGTGCAGTTGGTGTCATATACAAGAAATCTTTATCAAATAAATGCCATATCATGAAGACTTTCTTCTATTTTTTCTAAGAGTTTTCTAAGGGTTTTATAGTTTTATCGCTTATATTTGGGTCTTTGATTCATTTTTAGTTAATTTTTGAAATGGTGCAAGGTAAAGTCCAATTTCTTTTTTTGCATGTAGATAACCTGTAAAACAATATAATACAGTTGTATTTTGCATGTTGATCTTGTATCCTGAAACCTTGCTGAACTCATTTATTAGTTCTAAGATGTTGTATGGAGATTTCTTGAGAGTATACAGGTTGAGGATTCCTAATCTGAAAATCTGAAATCAGAAATGTTCCAAATCCAAAACTTTTTGAGTACCGATATGATGCCACTTATATTTGGAAAATTCTGTATATAAGTATCTAACATATAAGTACCTAACACAAACTTTGTTTCATGCACAAAATTATTAAAAATGATGTATAAAATTATCTTCAGGCTGCATGTGTAAGAGACATAAATAAATTTTATTTTTAGACTTGGGTCCCACCCCTAAGATATCTCATTATGTAAATGTAATATTAAAAAAATCCAAAAAAATCAAAATCCGAAACACTTCTGGTCTCAAGCATTTCTGATAAGCAATACGCAACCTGTATTTCCACAAACTGGCAATGAACACACAAAAACCAAAATTTAAAATATAATATCACTTACAAATGCTCAAGAAATGACACTTCGGTGTTATGGCAAGCAGGTAGCATGTGAAAAAAAAAACAGCACTCAAAAAAAATGACACTTAGGTGTAAATCTAGCCACACATGCACAGTACTTGTATTATGAAAATTTAAAAATGCTCATGAAAGAAATCAAAGAAGATCAAAATAAATGGAGAGACATATCATGTTTATACGTTGAAATACTCCACATCGTAAAAATTTCAATTCTTCCAAACTATTATGTAGGTTGTGTAACATATAGAAGTTGCATACATATAACATGCATATTATATATAAGTATATATTTGTGTTTATAATATATTACAGATGCTTATATGAGCCTATTTCCCATAAGTCCCTTTATAGATAATAAAATATATTACATACATATATATATTATATACAGGCATCCATCATTTTATTGCACTTCATTTTATTGTGCTTAGCAGATATTGTGTTTTTTACAAATTGAAGGTTTGTGGCAATCCTGCATTGAGCAAGTCTATCAGCATAATTTTTTCAACAGCATATACTCACATCATGTCTCTGTGTTACTTTTGGTAATTCTCACAATATTTTAAACTTTTTCATTATTATTATATCTGTTAGGATAATCTGTGATCAGCAATCTTTGATGTTACTATTGTAATTGTTTTGGGGTGCCACAAGGCACACCCATATAAGACAGGGAACTTAATTGATACATGTTGTGTGTGTCCTGACTGCTCCACCAACCAGCTGTTCCCTTATCCCTCTCCCTCTCCTCAGGCCTCCCTATTTCCTGATACACAACAATATTGACATTAGGCCAATTAATAACCCTACAATGGCCTCTAAGTATTCAAGTGAAAGGAAGTGTTGCATGTCTCTTACTTTAAATCAAAAGCTAGAAATCACTAAGCTTAGTGAGGAAGGCATGTAGAAAGCTGAGACTGGCCAAAAGCTCAGCCTCTTGTGCCAAACAGCCAAATTGTGAGTGCAAAGGAAAAGTTATAAAAGGAAATTTAAAACGCTACTCCAGTGAACTCACAAATGAGAGGAAAGTCAAACAGTCTCATTGCTGATACGGAGAAAGCTTCAGTGGTCTGGACAGAAGATCACACCAGCCACAGCATTTCCTTAAGCCAAACTCTAGTCCAGAGCAAGGACTAACTCTCCTCAGTTCTGTGAAGGGTGAGGGAGGTGAGGCAGTGGCAGAAGAAAAGTTGGAAGCTAGCAGAAGTTGACTCATGAGTTTTAAGGAAAGAAGCCATCTTCTTAACGTAAAAGTACATGGTAAGGCAGCAAGTGCTAATGGAAAAACTGCATCAAGTTATCCAGAAAATCTAGCTATGATCATTGATGAAGGTGGCTATACTGAACAATGGATTTTCAATTATGTAAATACAATATTCAAAAAATCCAAAAAAAATCAAAACCAAAACACTTCTGATCTCAAGCATTTCAGATAAGCAATGAATTTTCAAGGAAGCTGAACCAGCCCTGTATTAGAAGATTTCATCTAGGACTTTCATAGCTGGAGAAGAGAAATCAATGCCTGGCTTCAAAGTTTCCAAGGACAGGCTGACTCTCTTGTTAGGGCCTAATGCAGCTGGTGACTTTAAGCTGAAATCAGTATTCATTGGCCATTTTGAAAATCCAAGAGCCCTTAAGGATTATGCTAAATCTACTCTGCCTATGCTCTATAAATGGAAGAACAAAGCCTGGATGACAGCAATTCTGTTTATAGCATAGTTTACTGAATGTTTTAAGCTTACTGTTGAAACCTACTGCTCATAAAAAGATTCTTTTCAGTATATTATTGCTCACTGTCAATACACTTGGTCACTCAAGACCTCTGATGGAGATGTAACACAGGATGAATATTGTTTTTATGCCTGTGAACGCAACATCCTTTCCGCAGCCTATGGATCAAGGAGTCATTTCAACTTTTAAGTCTTATTATTTAAGAAATACATTCTCTAATGCTATAGCTGCCATAGCTAGTGATTCCTTGGATGAATCTGGGCAAAGTAAATTGAAAACCTTCTGGAAAGGATTCACTATTCTAGATACCACTAAGAACATTCATGATTTATGAGAGGAGGTCAAAATACCAACATGAAAAGGAGTTTATAAGAAGTTGACTCCAACCTTATGGATGACTTTGAGAGGTTCAAGACATCAACAGAGGAAGTAACTGCAGATGTGGTAGAAAGAACAAGAGAAATGGAATTAAAAGTGAAGCCCAAAGATGTGACTGAATTGCTACAATTTCATGATCCAATTGGAATGAATGAGAAGTTGTTTCTTATGGATGAGAGAAGAAAGTGATTTCTTGAGATGGAATCTATTCCTGGTGAAGATGCTGTGAACATTGTCCAAATGGCAACAAAGGGCTCACTGAAGGCTCAGACAATTGTTAGCAATTTTTAGCAATGAAGTATTTTTAAGTTAAGGTACGTACATGATTTTGATGTAATGCTATTACACACTTAACAGATTACAATATAGTATAAACATAATTTTATATGCACTGGGAAACCAAAACATTTGTGTGACTTGCTTCATTGCAATTTTTGCTCTATTATGGTAATCTGGAACTAAATCTGCAATCTCTTGGATATATATACATATATATATATATATGTATGGATTTATTATGAGTAATTGGCTCATGTGATTATGGAGGATGGCAAGTTCTATGATCTGTCATCAGCAAGCTGCAGACTCAGGGAAGCCAATGCTATAGTTTAGTTCAGGTAGAGTCCAAAAGCCTGAGAACTTGGAGGGTTGATGGTGGAAGTTTTAAACCAAGTTTGAAGGCCTGAGAACTGGAAGGCCAATGGTATAATTTCCAGACCCAGAAAAGACTGATGTCCCAGCTTAAGCAGTCAAGCAGAGGGAATTCTCCCCTCCTCCACCTTTTTGTTCTATTCAGCCCCTCAATTGATTGGATGACACCCACAAACATTAGGGAGGGCTATATGCTTTACTCTCTCTACTGATTCAAATGCTAATCTCTCATGGAAACATCCTCACAAACACACCAAGAAATAATGTTTAACCAGATTTCTGGTTATCCTATGACCTAGTCAAGTGGCACAAAAAATTATCTATCACACAGGTTTAACACAATTCCTATCAAAATTCCTACAGGATTTTTTATAGCTATAAACCAGATTATTTAAAAATGTATACAGAGAGGCAAAAGAAATAGAATAGTTACAACAATTTCAAAATAAGATGAAACTAGAAGAATAAATCTACCCAATTTCAAGATATACTATATAGCTACGGTAACCAAGGCTATGTGATATCAGTGGAGGGATAGAAGTATAAACAAGTGGAATCAAATAGAGAACCAGGAAATAACTGCATACAGAAACAGCCAACTGATTTTAGACAAAGGTTCAAAAGCAATTCAGTGAAGAATAGGTAGTCTCGGCCGGGCATGGTGGCTCACACCTGTAATCCCAGCCCTTTGGGAGGCTGAGGTGGGTGGATTACCTGAGGTCGGGAGTTCAAGACCAGCCTGGCCAACATGGTGAAACCCCCATCTCTCTAAAAATACAAAAATTAGTCGGGCGTGGTGGCACACATCTGTAATCCCAGCTACTCAGGAGGCTGGGGTGGGAGAATTGTTTGAGCCCAGGAGACGGAGGTTGCAGTGAACCGAGATCATGCCACTGCACTCCAGCCTGGCTGATAGAACAAGACTCTGTCTCAAAAAGAAAAAAAATAGGTAGTCTCTTCAACCAATGCTATTG
Source organism: Pan troglodytes (assembly GCF_028858775.2). Lineage (NCBI taxonomy): Eukaryota > Metazoa > Chordata > Mammalia > Primates > Hominidae > Pan > Pan troglodytes. Next base: position 50,366,510 of record NC_072408.2, on the reverse strand, counting down.
AGGCAATTGGATATGCACAGCAAAAATGAACTTCAACCTAAGTCTCATACTTTATGCAAAATTTAAAATGAATCATAAACTTAAATGAAAACATAAAACTGTAAAACTTTTAGAAGACAACATAGGAGAAATCTTTGGGATCGAATACATCATGATGACTTTTTAGACATGACATCAAAAGCATGATCTATAAAGGGAAAAAATTAATAAATTAGAGTTCATCAAAGTTAAAAACATTTGCTATGTTTTTAGGCAACAAGCCTGTTAAAAGAGAGAAAAGGCAAGCTTTAGCCTGGGAGAAAATATTTGGAAACCACATATCTGACAAAGGACTCATATCTAGAATATATAAAGAACTCTCAAAATTCCACAGTAAAAAGAAAAAACCCCAAAATAAACCCAAACAATCTAATTAGAAAACAGGCAAAGACATAAACAGACGTTTCATTTGTAAGATACAGATGGTAAATAAGCACATGAAAAGATGTTCAATATTACTAGCTGTTTACGAAGGAAGTCTTAAGCCAGGCCTCAGATAAGTAAGATTTTATGAATTAATAAGAGGGATATAAAAGCATAAGCTCAAGAGTCTCATTGGATCCCAACAATTTCTTTGGCCTAATATTTTTTAAAGTTTAAATTATTCTGTAAGTTATATAGCACTATGTCTAGTATAGTTCCATTTTTTGTAAAAGATATATCTATATATAGGAAAAATGTGAACACTGAGTATTTGATGTAATTTAAGAGTAATTTTTAAAAATTTAAGTGTGATAATGATTTTTAAACGTTTTTATCTTTTAAAGATAAATACTAAAGTATTTACTAATGAAATGTTATTATGTCTTAGATTTCCTTACAAATAATCCAGTGAGGGATGGAAGAAAATAGGTGGGAACATGGATGACACATGATTGACCATGAATTGATTACAGTGGAAGTTGGGTGATATATGTATACTGGCTAATTATATTATTCTATTTTTTAAAGTTTGAAATGTTTCATAATAAAGATTAAAGTAAATTAAAATATAGTTGCATATATGTTTCTATGTGCATAGCAAAACAAAATCTGAAAGGATACTTACCAAATTGTTAATCATGGGTATCTTTGGAGTATAGAATTGGAATGAATGAAAGAAAATAAAATTTCTATATTTTACTTGATACACTTTGAAATTTTTACAATGAACATATGTATTTTTAATAATAAAAATCTTAAATGTATGAGATTACTTTTTTACAATTAATTTTTTTTTTTTTTTTTTAGAGATAGGGTGTTGCTCTGCCATCCAGGATGGAGTGCAGTGGGGTGATCATAGCTCACCATAACCTCCAACTCCTGGCCTCAAGCTATCCTCCCACTTCAGCCTCTCAAAGTGCTGGGATTAAGATGTCAGCTACCATGCCTAGCCTCATCCATCTTTTAATTTATTGAATATACATCAAAGAGAGTTTTCAAATGTATGCAACTCTAAAGGGTCTCAAATATTGCTAGAAATTTACAAAAGGGGAAGCACATGATAGGCATTGTGAAGCTAAACTTGAGAATCTTCTTGCACACAAGTTGATCCAGATCTCATGGCTTTTAAAAGCAAATGAAATAACCCAATTGCACAGATTTATCCACTATATTTACATTTATTTCTGTAAGGCATCAGATAGATTTGGGCAAATTACCTGTTGGAAATACAGTCATGTACCACATAACGTTTCCGTCAATAACGGACTGCATATATGATGGCGACCCCATAAGATTGTAATACTGCATTTTCACGGTACCTTTTCAATGTTCAGATATGTTTAGATACACAAATACTTCCCATGGTGTTAGGATTGCCTACAGCATTGAGTAGAGTAACCTGCTATACAGGTTTATAGCCTAGGAGCAATAGGCTTATACATACCATTTAACCTAGGTGTACAGTAGGCTATCCCATCTAGGTTTGTGTAAAGACACTCTATGATGTTCACATGATGACAAAATCACCTAAAAACACATTTCTCAAAACACATCCCCATCGTTAAGCAAACACGTGACTGTATTAAACAGTGATCCAGAAGAGTGAATTTACCTCGAGCTCAGCTCTTGAAGTTTAAGTCTTTGAAAAGCACACTTAAATTCTATTCATAGCCACTAGGGCTCAGTCTCTTCTTTAAAATGTGAAATTAATGTATTTTTGAAAACAAAAGAATCACAAAACTTATTCTAAGTTGGTGCTGAATAAAAAGGAGACTGTCTTTGTGATAGTCTGTGGTCTTATTTAAAACAAAATTCCAAGAAAAATTGTGAAAAATGAGAGAGGGGCCTCATGAAGACACTTATTTCCCTTCCTCCTGGCATGATTGAAGGGAATTTTGTTTGTGATATAATAAGAAAGGAATATTATTCCTAGAGATGGATTTAAATTTTTAGTCATTATTTGAATTTCTTCTCCTAGAATGTCTTCCTGTATTGTGATGGGTGAACTCACTGGGAACAACTGAGTAGCACTGAGCCCCTGTTGTACTTCTGCAAGTAAACTGAGGCATGGAGTTTGGGGCTGTGCATATGGATGGCTAGCAACCTGTTTCCTTACTGGTGGGTAGCCTTTCAACATTGAACTTCCTATTTTTAGATTTCTAAGGGACTTTAAGGTAAACACAACTCATAGAGTATGCTTTATTAGGTCTTCAAACACTTTTGCTGCCCAGTGGAAACCTTTTGGTTCTACAGGGAATCTCTCATGTTGGCAGCCTTAAAGGTTGGTCATGTCTATCAATAGTACTGACAACTTTGTTCTGTAAATACCTGCTTTCTCCTGAAGCAGCATTTTAGGGAGAAGTTATTATGCTCCTCTTTTCACATTCTTCCTTTGACCCTAAGAGAAGGCAATGTACTTTCTCTGTCAGAGGGCAATGCCAAAGAGGGAATGCCTACCCCTCTAACCCCTGATTTCTCCTCCCCATGGGAAGAGGTCTGGCTGGTCAGAAAGGACATTTACCAGGCCACCCTCTCTATCAGTGGATCTGGCAGGCTGAGCACCACTAAACCCTGATGCATGGGCTCTCGCTCTCACAGCAACAGGGTGACTTCTCTGATCTCTCATAGTGAGCAGGGCCTGCCCCTGCCAGAGCTGCCAGGGCTATATTTTCCTCCCCGATATGTGCCCAACCAGGGATGTGTTCCCGGGCCTACTGTCTTCCACTGGGATGGGTGGTAAGAGGCCCCAGCCAACAAAGTGGTCATTACCAGAAAGCCCTAGTGTCAGTCCATCTTCTGTCTATTTTATCAACCCGCGTCAGATATGAGGGAAGTAAAGGGTACATGCACAAAATCTCATCCCAAACTCCCCCAAAAGAATCAAAACATGCCCCAAATACTCATATTGCCTTCACATGTGTAAAGAGTTCCATTATGCTGGACTTTGCCCAATTAAGGCATTATGCATAGAGATTCACACGAAAAACTGTTAGGGCTTGTTTCTAACACAGTGGATGCCTTCCTTTCCCAGGCTGATGAGAGTAAATGAATGTCTCTTCTTTAGTTTTCCTTCAGAGAGGAGGATGAACTTACTGATGTGTATATAATTCTAAGATTTTGAAGAATAATTGCATGAGAAAAGACTTTCAAAGGAAGGATTTGTTTGTTTACTTTATCCCTTCATCTGCTTACAGGATAACAATCTCTGTTTATGACAGAGAGCTGTAGTGATCCTCAGTTAGGGTTGCCAGATGAAGGGGAGGGGGAAGAGAAACAAACTAAGATGACCAGCTAAATTTGAATTTCATATAAAAACAATTTTTAGTATAAGTATATTCCATGCAATATTTGGTGGAACATACTTATTCTGTGGGAAATACTCAAAGTAAAAATATTTGCATTTATCTGAAATTCAAATATAACCTTGTATTTCATTTTCTAAGATTGCATATAGGTAACTCTACCTGTGGTAGAAGATATTCATCATAAAAGCCAAAGGTTTTTCCAAAGCCCAGATGTTTATTAAATATTTTCTTTATCACTAGGCAATCAGTAATATTTTTTCCTTCTTTTCTTCCTTTCCTTAACAAATATTTAGTAAGCATCTACTACATGTCAGACACTGTTTTATATGCTGGAATAATGAGCAAGTCAAAAAATAAATAAACAATTCCCAAAAGAAGATGAAGAAAAAAACAGACAATGTGATCAAGAATGTCTGGATGCACTGAGCTACCTTAGTGCCAATGTCAGGGGAGCTCTCCCTGAAGAGGTGATATTTTAGCTAACTCCTAAAGGTGCAGATGTAAGGTTTCATAGAAATATACTGTAGGTAGAGGAATCATAAAAATCCTAAGATGATATGATAGTCTCCTGTGGCTGCAGAAACAAATTATCACCAACTTGGTGGTTTAAAACAACAGAAATTCATTCCATCCTAGTTCTGGAGGCCAGAAGTTGGAAATCAAGGTGTTTGCAGGGCCACACTTTCTCCAGAGGCTCTAGGGGAGAATTCATTCCTTGCCTCTCTCAGCTTCTGGTGACACCAGCATTTCTTGGCTAGTGGCCGCATCACTCCAATTTTCAAAGCCAGCATTTTCAAATCTTCTCCTCTGTGTGTCCAGCTAGTCTCCCTCTGCCTCTCTCTCATAGGGATACTTGTGATGGCATTTAGGGACCACCAGATAATTCAGGAGGATCTATCTCCCCATCTCAAGATGCTTCATGTCATCACACTGCAAAGACTTTTTTGCCATATAACAGTCACAGGTTCCAGGGATTAGAACATGGATATATTTGCAGGGGAGAAGAGTGGGTTTTTTCAGCCTACCACAGATGGGAAGGAGCTGGACGTGTTCTGCACGTGTGTGTGGCTGCAGCAGCAGGCACCAAGGGAGAAGTGAAGGCCACGAGGGCTGGAGGCGGACAGGGCCAAGGTAAGGAGTCTAGATTTTATTTTAATGTCAATGGGAAACCAGTGAGATTTCAGACAGGAAGTGGCCTGATTTACAATTTTAAAAGCATTTCTCTGGTCACTGGGTAGGGGCTGGACAGCCATAGGGACAAGAGCAAAAGGAAATAGGAAACTGTTAGGTGGTATGGGCTTTTACCAGCAAAGGGCAGGCTAGAAGTATTGGTAGCTTAGATTCAGGAGGTGTGAGGGGAGGGAGAGACACAAATGGGCAGAAGAGATAGATTTTGGAGATAGAGCCATGAGCACTTGCTGATGGATTAGATAAGGGAGTGAAAAAGGAGAGTATTGTGGAATTTAAGGTTGGAAACCTTTTAATCTTTTAGTCAGACAGATTCACCTGACCACTCATCTTGGATAAGAATGGCTATTTTTTTCAAGCCCTAATGCTGGGCTGTGTGTCCTTCATTTATAATTTGATTTTTATTCATCAGATACAATAAATGCTAAAAAGAAGCCAAATGTTGAGATTTGCTGCAATTAGATAAGACTCTCTAGTCTGTTTGAGGGAGGAGATTTCACACAAAGTCAAGGAAGGAGTGGGTTCTGCCTTGTCCTACAATGCAGTTTATAAAGTAACCATGCTCTTCAGGAGGAAAATATTCTTTTCCTTCCATTCAAAATTGAGTGTTAACAAAGGCATCACACTTCAGAGCAAGGTTAAAAACAACAAAAGCAGCACTGTTAAAGTGATTGATGATGACTTGATGCAGACCTGTTAATACGGTAAACCTCTCACAGCCTGGGTCGGGTTTACTTGGCAGGTAGCATCTTTCATGTCCTGTATTAAGAGTGGCTCAGCAGCCAGGAAATCCTTTGTACACTGATGTTCTCCAGCACATGGTGTTCATCAATAAAGAATGGATGGCAATAAATCAATTGCTATGTTGCAAGTTGGGCACAGATAAGAGTCATGGAGAAAACTCTGTTAGGAAGGTGCAGGAGGTAGGTTCTACTGTGAGTTCTGTCACCCATGACCCATGTAAATTGCTGTGAGTCACGTGACCCCTGGTCCTCAGTTTTCTAGCTGTAAGGGGTAAGAGTCATTGAGAAGATCAAAGGAGATGATGAATTTGCCAGTACTTTGGAAACGATAAAGACCTAACAATCACGTTGTCATTGTTATCTTATACATTTTATTATAGTTGCATCCTCCATAGTGCCTTACACTTAGAATAGGCTTGATAATTTTTTACCAAGTTTAATTAACTAAGTATAACCAACATGGCCAGAAAACAGGCAGATTTTTTTGGCAAGTGCTAATAGATTGATAATTGGAGATTTGTATATGGTTCTCTGATTTATATTTAGATGTCCTTTATCAAGGAAAGAAAATGAGGCTCGGTGGAGTGGCTCATACCTGTAATCCTAATGTTTTGGGAGGCTGAGGTAGGAGGATCACTTGAGGGCAGGAGTTTCAGACTAGGTTGGACAACATAATGAGACCCCGTCTCTACAAAAAAAAACTTTTAAAAGTTAGCTGGGTCCAGGCACAGTGGCTCATGCCAATAATCCCAGCACTTTGGGAGGCCAAAGTGGAAGGACTGCTTGAGCCCAGGAGTTCAAGACCAGCCTGGGCAACACAGCAAGACCCCATCTCTACAAAAAGTTTAAAAAAATTAGCTAGGTGTGGTGGTGCACATCTGTAATATCAGCTACTCAGGAGGCTGAAGTGGGAGGATCACTTGAGCCCAGGAGAGAGAGGCTGCAGTAGGCCGTGCTCATCATCCTCATGGCCACTGTACTCCAACCTGGGTGACAGAGTGAAAGCTTATCTCAAACAATAAATAAATAAATAAATAAATAATAAGCTGGGTGTGGTGATGAGTGTCTATAGTCTTAGCTACTCAGGGAGCTGAGGCTTGAGGATCACTTGAGCCCAGGAGTTCAAGGCTGCAGTGAGCTATAATTGCACCGCTACACTCCAGCCTTGATGACAGAGCAAAACTCTATTTCAAAAGGAAAAAAATGGGTGTTGCAGAAGGACACCTCCTCCTCCCCTCAGTCTGACACAAAGGATTTTGGCCTAAACCATGCTGTACCAGGGTCATGCAACCTCAAATATGTTGCAGACAACTTTATTAAAATAACAGATTATTAACAATGGACACTCACAGCCTCGCATTAGAGCTTGTGATAAATAGTCATTATTTCCAAAAGCAAGTTATTGGGTGCTCTGTCTGACTGAAAGAATGAAATGTTTCATATGGTTCTTGAATATTTTCTTTATGTAAAATAACATTATCTGAAGTTCTATCAACTGGATTTGAGGGGATAATTGTGGCCTACTGGATCCAGCCATTAGCCATATCTGTGACTACCCTGAGATCCCATCAGTTTGATGTAGGAGAGAAAATGGTGAAATTTGATGTCCTCTCACACACTGCATTGTCTAAGGACAATGAAACACAAACGATACATTATAAATGCAATTCGATTTTCTTCACAATCTGTCTCATCAGCTAAGATTGTTTACCAAAAAAGTTAGATTTATAAACTAATATTCTAAAAGATGACGACATCTAAATTCACTAATTCATGAATAAGTTACTTTCCAAATATCACCCAATTTTGTCTAAGAGTTACTGTCACTTTTTTATTCATTTATTTTCAAAAGTTCAACCTCTATCTTCCTTTTTGTTTTTATATGATCTTTCGTTTTGATAGAAAAGATTAAATGTCATACTTAATTTAAAATCAATATTTTCTGAGGCTGTGTTGCAGACAGATCTGGATCTGGACTTGTAGAACAGTATTTAACCATACAGCCTCCCTTCAAATATGCATCTTTGAAAACAATTTATCACAACTATGGCTATAATAACAGTTCTGTTAGTGTCTATGAATATTATATGTCAAAATCCATCAATTTTGTTAGCCAAGCCAGGATAGAATGTTATTGAAAAACTGATAAAGATATTTGTAATAATTGGAACTGGTAGAAATGGCAAAGCTCTGATTCAGGTTGGTCTTCATGTAATAATATAAAGTAGAGTCATCTTGTCTATTTCCATAATATCAAGGGTAGCTGGACATTATCCAGTGTCCTTTGTACTTATTTTAGGAGCAAGGTAGATCAAGAAGTACAAGAGAAGACTGGTGACCAGCAGCTTTTTAAAAATTCTGTAAAATAGCCTGACTTTAAGGGAAAGTGCCCAGCCTGGTTCACAAACATCACATTCTACTTGATAAACCACTATAGATAAAAATATATCTACATTTGGAATGAAACACTTATTTACCTACATATTCCCAGGCCACCAGAGAAAACCAAAAAGGTCTTCCTGATAGTCACCTGCTATATAAAGAAATATAGCCTTACTTTTACACTTTATACAGTCACCCACTATATAAAGAAATGTAGCCTTACTTTTACAGTTTTTATAAGAATTCATGTTGGACAGAAAACTCTTAAGCATTTGCTACAGCTGGCCAGCGCTGTGTGGGGCTCTCACAGAGTGTTTTCTGATAAGTGTGGTATCCACAAAGTCTGAGTCTATAGGTCTGTACACTTGGAGCCATGTCCTTAACCTCACTCATAGATGAGTGTGACTGGAGGACATCATTATCTCTGATCTTATGAGTCAGTTCAGGTGTTCCAGGGGTAGAATGAAAGAGATGTGCCATGGTTTGAATGTTTATGTCCACTCCAAAATTTATAGGTTGAAACCTAATCCCCAATGTGATATGTTGGGCAATGGGACCTTTAAGAGGTAATTAAGCCATGAGGACAGAGCCTTCATGAAGGGATTAATGCAATTATAAATAGGATTCACAGAAGTGAGTGTGTTCTCTTTTTGCCCTTCTGCCTTTTTCCATGTGTTGATGCAGCAAGAAGGCCCTTCCAGATTCCAGCACCTTGATTTTGGACTTCCCAGCCTCCAGAACCATGAGCCAATAAATTTCTGTTCATTATAAATTACCCAGGCTCAGGTATTCTGTTATAGAAACACAAATGGACTCAGACAGTGTACTTTTCCAAAAGTTCTCATTTTTCAAAAGCTCGGCCCCTTATTTAAAGCAACATCTTCTCAAGAGTAAACAGCATTTCCCTTACAAATGCTGGGATGCTACTTTTAAACTTCCGTTTGTCTCAAAGATCTTCAAACCCCAGAACTAGCCCACCCACACCTCTCCCAGACAGATTCTCTTCCTCATCTTTAAGTCTTCAATTAGGTAGGGAAGGTTCTCCATTAAGCCAGTGCTTCTCAAACAGCAGTGAGCATCCAAATCACCTGGACAGCCAAGATCCCACCATCAGAGATCCTGATTCATTAGGTCTGGACTTGGACCTAAAAATGTACATTTCCATCAAGCCCACAAATCAGACTTTCAGTAGCAGTCCTTTAAGTCACAGTAAGAGCATGTGAATTGCCAAGCTTTGAATTTCCATGCCCTCAGCCGCTGTTTACTTTGCTACAGCAGAGGAGCCTTTGCTGATCCACAATGATTTTCACCTCTCCTGGGTATTCTTCATCTTACTTGCCATGATGCTCCCATTGTTCATCACCCCAATTGAATTTTATAGCTCTATCTGCCACTAATGAATGGAAGTCTTGTTCAAACTTTGAAAGTTGTTGTATTAAGCCATACTTGTGTTGCTATAAATGAATACCTGAGACTGGGTAATTTGTAAAGAAAAGAGGTTCTATTGGCTCACAGTTCTGCAGGCTGCACAAGCATGGTGCCAGCATCTTCTTCACTTCTGGAGAGGCCTCAGGGAGCTCATGGCAAAAGGTAAAGCAGGAGCAGGCACATCATATGGCCAGAGCAGGAGCAAGAGAGAGAGGGTGGGGAGGTGCCACACACTTTTAAACAACCAGATCTCATGAGAACTCACTATTATGAGGACAGCACCAAGGCATGAGGAATCTGCGCCCATGAGCCAAACACCTCCCACCAAGCGCCACCTCCAGCACTGGAAATTACATTTCAATATAAGAATTGGGCAGGACAAATATCCCAACCACGTCAGTTGGATTCTTGAATTGCCCTAATTTCTCAAGCCCCCCACAGGGCTGTATGAACAGCATTCTCCACCAGTTATATCCCTAGAGGGGCAAATATCCTTTAACCGCAGCTAGACTCAAGCATGATCACCTTGCCAAAACTTCCACCTATACCATTATTTCCTGCTTTACCCATAACTTTGGCAGACTGGGCATTGGGCTCCATGACTCCTCCCACCACAATTGGTTGGGTAAGAAGTGAACATTTGACTCAAAGAGAGGGAGAACCACAGAATAATCCGGGCCAATCAGATCTCTTCCTTCTATTTTTGAACAAAGAAACAGAAGAAATTTCAGACACATGTTAGGCAATGATCAAATAGGTTATAGAAATCAGCTGAGGTAGCCATGCTGGTCAATGTGCAAGATAAGTAACAGCAGAAGTAGAGGGAGGTGGTTAGAGAGATGGATTAGATAGTGAGCTCCCAGCGGCCATGAAAATACTAGAATTTGACACATGAGCTGCTGTGTCAAAAACCAGCCTACATATGGTTTTTCTTATAACAACTTAGGGTATTTACAAACTAAGGTACTTAGGATATTCAAAAAATTAGGCAATGGCCCAGTGACATTTATTATAATCATTGCATACCATCTTTTAAATCTTAGGAATCAAGCAGCCCAGAAACTTTCCTTCTTTATCACAAAGAGGAAGGGAAATACCTGGAAATTTTATAAAAAGTACATTTTAAAAATCCTTAAGAAAACAAGGTCAAAGGGAATTAAGTATATATTTACAGTGGGGTGATCCAGAAGATATGTCATCCCACTCTGCTCATTATAAATTGTCCTAATATTCTGGATTTCAGAAAGGAGGTATTATGTGGAATAGGCTACAAAAAGACCCTCTATATAGTCAGAGCAAACAGATAATTAATGCAATTGCTAGCATCTTATATACTAAGAGTCACAAAGTCAAATGCCTTGAGGGGCCAGGCAGGTAATGTTGACATGTGACAAGGTCCATATAGGACTCTGGCACACTGGAAAGTGTGTTTCCTGTTTAAGGGCTCAGGGAACCCAGAGTGTCCTTTTTTTCAATAAAAGGTATGGATGCTAATGTATAGCCTCTTAATTTTTAAGTGTTGCAAAATATTTTTTTAAAAAGCAACAACTTTAAGCCTTTTGCAGGGTAAACAAGAGTATTGTGCAGATCAAATATATGCCATAGCCACCATGACTGTCTAGCTGCAACATCTGATCTAGTTAATTGCATTAATTCATATGACCAAATTTTTGCATTGCTGAAAATATGCCCTAGAGAGGAAAAAGTGAAGTAGAAAGTAGAGAATCATGTTATTAAAAATACATATTTTAAAAAATGCACTCAGTCTTTAGAAATGATATAAAGCAAAAAGCTTTGACATCTCCTGTTAGGATAGTAGAGTCTTCTTAACAGGGAATTGTCAGCTCTGTTCTGTGGCACTTTAGTTATGTTAAGTTACTCAGTTTACATCCTCTGCCTTTCTTAAAATTTGAAATCTGGGCATTCTTTCTAGAGTATGAAGAGCTCAAGTCTAATTTTAACTAATCCAGTGTATAGATGCTTAGTTCTTTAGGATCATTTCTTAAGAATACATATCTGGAGATTAACATTGTGTCATGTCATTATAATTAAATTTTTACAAAGAATAATTAGAAGAAAAACAAGTCAAAGTTTCTCTTTCTATGTACAACAGAAAAAGAACTTTACACAGACCACCTTTCCTCATGTTCCCTGTGGAGTCAGTCATAAAACATGCCATCAGCCACCAAGAGCAATTTTCAGATGATCCTGAGAATAGAAAAACTTCCATATATTTATGCTTTTTCAACATCTATTTCCTTCATGTTTCAAATCATGTCAGATGTCTTATTGCCATGACACACAATGCCCAGTAGAGACAATCTGGTATGGCTCCCATCACTTCTGATAACACATCACTCAGAGCAATTATGTATCAACTGCAAGCATTTTTTAAAAAACAGGCTCAGGAAAACCGTTTATGTTTTTCCAACTCAGTCTTTAAGTTGAAAATATTGTCTATATCCTTAACCAAGACTGGCATTTATTCACTCACACAACACATATTTATTGAAGCCTCTTGTGTGTATTAAAGCACTCTGCTAGAAATTGGGAACATACTATGAGTCACTTGGACACAATTCTGCCTTCATGGATCCCTGGCAGCAGAAATTAATCACAAAATCAGCATATTATCACAAACCTTGATAAGTGTACTGAAGGAGGATCATGAAATGCTATGAGAGCCTAAAACAGGGTCTAAGACATAACGTGGTCTGGGGATTAAAGGGAAGACTTCCCTGAGGAAGCTGAGAGTTCCAGAGCAGTTAGGTACCACTATGGGGAAGAGGAAGTGGGGAAGAATGTTCCACTTAGAGATGATTGCACATGTAAAGGCCCAGGGAGGAAGACAGCACATTTCAAGAACTGAAAACAAGCTAGTGTGGCTGGAGTTCACAAAAAAAAGAGGGTTCCAGATGAAGTCCAATAGGTAGGTAGGTACCAGATCATTTAGGAACTTCTAGGAAGAGCAATAGGTAAATATTGAGGGATTAAGGAATGAAGAGTGATGTCTTCATATTTGTATTTGTAAAGGCTCTCTCACTCTGGTGAAGAAGACTGGATTCAAGGAGACTGTTAAAAGGTACATTAATCATGTGTTTCTGATGCTTTCACATTTGGGGCTTTGCTGACCCTGGAGGGACTGTCCCTCCCAAGGCTAGCTAATTTCCAGAGATAGTAAAGAACTTTCCTGCAAGTACACCTTTCGTATGTAAAACAATCACCCAACGCTCATAAAGCCCAACCAACTCCTCTCTCTAGCTCTTTGACTCTGGGCCCCATCCACCTGTCCCCATCACCCCACAGCCAGTCACCAGACAACTTGGAATAGGTGCTATGCCCCAGAGCCCGCCAAGATTATTCACACTAGCCAATCCTTATTCTGCCTCACCCATTTCTTCCCATGGTCACTACGACAGTCTCTTGCCCACACCTTCCCCTCACTTCCTCTTCCTCCTGACCAACCCTGGTGTTTCCCCACAGGATGCCCCTTCATGGCATGCCAAGCCTCCTGTTTCTAGGGATCTGTGAATGTCAACGTCTTCCTTTATGACAGTCATTTCTATGTCTGCATGTCCTACCATACCTGATTCAAACGAATCCTAGGTACATTTTAAAACACAAGACCACTGTGGTAAGCCAGGTGACTTCTGATGGTGGCTTAGAACAGTATGGTCACAGTGAAGCAGAATAAAAGTACACAGTTAAAGAAGAAATGAGTTGGATGATAAAGTGAGGAAGAGAGAGGTGTCAGAATAATTCCTGGACTTATGCTCTGTTCAGTTAATTGGATGATGGTGTCATGTACCAAGACAGGAAATCCAGAAGGGGGACCAAGTTTGGGAGAGAGGATGATGAGTAAAATGTGCTTTTGAGACAATCAAATGTAAATGTTACAATAGTCAGTTGGATTTAAGCTCCTATTCAAAGACAGGAGTCCTCACCATCCTTGCCCAGCTATTCAAAGATGAGGACTCCATGGCAGAACTATTTAGAGGCTATGATTTTTTTGCTCTAATATATCACATTTCTGGTTGATGTAAATGACACTTTAAAATGAGAAACATACTATATTTATATCTTACTGGTAGTGAAAAATTAGCTTTCATATGCTCCAGATGCTATTTGATACACATCTGTCTGCCTACGCTCCGTGTCAAACTAAAATCCATTCTCATAGTGAAATGTTCTCTGAACTTGAGCCAAATTGCCTTAAAGTACCCTTCATTCTATAAACTATAAGGATAGTACTTCCTTTAATGTGACAAGAAATCACATTGTCAGGTTTCCCTGATTCACCCTAATAATTGCACTTACTTGAATCACACTGCAACATAAGTTGTTTTCAGATTGATCTTTAAATTCATAGGATGAAGAAGATAACAGTTATGGGAAAAATTCCAACTTTGCCATTCTTATTCTTGTAATTGGCCAGTCTTTTCATAGTTTCAGGATAAAGATATGGAGACCAACAGGGTGACACAGATATTTTCCCTCTCTCTTGCACTTCAAACTACAGAGGCGCTAAAATAATGACTCTACTATTGTTACTAGCAAGGAGGTTTGAAGATTGTTTTCTCTCTTTATCTGTGTTTTGAAAAGTCTTAACAAAAGTAACTTCTGAAGTCACTGTTATCTAGCCCAATTTTGCCTAAGGGGCTGAGGAAAAGAAAGACGTCTACATATTTTCAGAAAGAGGCAAGACTATTTCATGATAAGAAGTCATATTTGGTATTCTGATCTGAAATTGTGTGAGAAGTCCAAACTGCCTACAAACAGCAGCTGTGATTAAAGAAACATAGCTGTCTAAATCTGGCAAGATAAGTAAGAAAATAACCCAGTGTTTATTGTTTCCTAATGGGATACAGGCAGACAAATGCAACTGGTGGTCACACCCATGATGCATTATACACCCCAGTGAGATCTTCCGACAGCTTTGGGGAAGGCTGTATAGTCAGAACAAGCCTCATATCTAATCCACAACAGAGAAAGCAGAAGGGAAGAATTCCATGCTCACTTTTTCTTCTTTCCCACTTGCTATGGAAATAAAGGGGAATATCTATAATATAGTGTCATATTACTTATTAATGACAATAATAACCTGTTAGAACTCTTACAGTGTATTGGGCACTGTACCATGGACCTTACTTAAATTATCTCCTTTAATCTTCATTATGACCCAATAAGGTAATTGTTTCCATTATCCTCATAAAAGAAAAATAATTACCATATACACCAAAATATAAGGTGGGGGAGATTATTTTCCCTAAATTATCCATCAGAAAAAAACTGCTTCATATTCAATTCTTCAGAAAATCCTCCAAATATTATAAGGCACTGTTTTAGTTACTAAATTTTGAATGTCAGAATATCTTGAGAAAGATATATTTCCCTAAAATGACCATAATTGGTGCTAGCTTGAATGCTCATAAAGTAATCTGGTAGAATTTGTGTTTTTTAAAAAAGAAACAAAGAAGATTATCTTTAACATAGGTAATTATTTCTGGAAGGCAACAGAAAACGCTCATGATGCAAGTCTTTTTGAATCACTCTAAGAGGTCAGAATAAACATAATGAATGTTCACCTAATGAATTCTAAAATAGTTTTTAAGGTTATGTAAATGTATGTTTTGGGGGTAGGATAAAATTTCTAGTGACAGTATCAAACACAGATTCAAATAGTTTGGATTCTCATGCAACTTAAATGGATATCAGGATATACCCTAAATCACTGCATGTGGCAGGTCAGAAAGTGGACCCCAAAATGACAGAGACACTGATGTCAGAGTTGTTCAGAAAGAATTTGAATCAAAGTATTTCATGAATTGTAAGACTGGGGGCTGGGGGAAGCAATACTTCTAAATTAATGTTATTTCACATGTATTTTTTTTTTTACTGTAACTAATTGTGTAAATGTTACAAATATACCTTTCTGGTTTTTAACAGATTCAATGGAGTGTGGTACAGTAGACAGAGTAAGCTAGAAGGAAGTAGGCAAGTTGAGTAAGAAGATAGGAATGAGCTTTTAAAAGTTCAGCATAGAGATCCAATTGTGTTCCACTCAGTAACAGTTTATGGAATTCCTCTGACGTGCAAGGCACTGGAGTAGGCCTACACAGGATACCTAGATGAATATTCATGGCATTGCTATCCACTCAGTCCCCTAAGTTAGAAACCTTGCAGATTTAGTAATAATAAAAATACCAATAACATATTTGATGCAAGATACCATTCTAAGTGCTTTTTATTTTTAATATTATTTAATTTTCAAAACAACCCTATGACATATGAACAATTATTGTTATTATTCCCATTTTACAAATGAAGAAACTGAGGTTAAGTAACTTATCAAAGGCTACAAAGTTAGTAAATGGCCATTTTAGGAGTCAAAACAGGGAATCTGGTGCTTAAGTCTATGCTCTTAATCATTAGGTTACACTGCCTATCTTATCTTCCTCTCCTTTCCCTCCTCCCTATAGCTAATCTGTTCCCACATTTTGCAAAGGAGAGCCACACCTCCATGAGTTTTAGCTAACACATTTATAAAATGGCAAATAGGAGTGAAAATAACTGGAGTATTAACTCTTATCTTTTCAAAGAATGCAAATTCCTTTCAATATCAGATGAAAGTTACAGACCCGCTCCAGACAGTCTCACATTTTACACATAACTTTAGGAAATTCATAGCCAATTCAAAAATCCCAGGACACAGAGTCTTAAACCAGACAAACGTGAATGCGATTGATGGATGCTCCCAGTTGAGGACTAGATTTTGCGCAACTGTGGCCATAAAGATTGATGACTTCCCCTGGAGGAAAGAACGTGATTAGCCTTGTATAGACCAGCATGGAACGCCAAATAAATCCCTGAATGAGGCAGAGACAATCCAACACAGGAGGAAAAGAATGAGACAGAATCAGTACAATGTAAAAGGAAGAGAATCTGAGCAACACCAAGACCAACATGACTGTAGTATTTGTGGCCCACACTATAGTTATAAATTAGATCATTTATGATTGGCTGCCAGTGAAGCAAGATTGCAAAAAAACACTTACTCCCTCCTCTGACCCCAACTCTGGATATGCGACAAAAGCAAGAGACTAGTTAATGGACCCCTAAAGTGGGAAATCTTTAGGGAGACAGACATAGTTGAGTTCCAGTTTGGGGAAGAAATGTTAGCCTTGCACAAGGGAGAGCCAGGTGCAGAGATGATAGTAGTTTGGGGGAAGTTTGACATTTTCTATTTGTATTTTTTTCTATGCCTCACATTTCCATAGGCCTGTCTTATGGCCATGGTGGGAGAGATAGGCAGCAGCACCAACTTCAGCCAGAGGATAGAGTAAGGCTAGGGAAGTATTAGATCCTAGTTAAGGTGAATGACAACAGGTGCATGTGGTCTAGCTGGCCTTGAGCACCTTCTCCTCTCCCTATCCTGTTATAGGCTGGGTAATTACAACAGAAGGAGGTAGCCTTGAAAATGAGCATTGGCAGGATTTTACTGAGAGGTTCTGGGTATATGTGTGTGTGTAGAGGCAGGTAAATGGGAATGATTGCAATACCAGAGGCTCTACATCGTAATTCCTGTTTTTTTCCCCATACATTTAGGTGAATATAAGCTGAGGCCTGTGGTTTTTGCCTGTCCCTCAAGTACATGTTATCAGCCAAAGTAGCTAGTATACCACAGTGAATGTTAATTCCCAGGAGGAAAAAATAAGATGCCTGAGAAGCATGAGCATTATAAAATAAAAGCCAAAAATCAAACACTTTATATAAGAGAAAGCAGAATTAATTAACCAGTGTGATATTGTGAAAAAATATTTGGTCTTCCTTCCCATTCCCTGACATACAACTCCTAAAATCCTTGGAGTCTCTAAAGTGCTATCTTTTTGTATGCTAATGTTGACTCATATCTTCAGAATGGATCTGGTTACCGAAAAGGAAGAGCAAAGCATGATTAGAGGGTTGGGACTTTCAGCACCATCCCCTAAAGTGGGAGACGAGAGAGGCTGAAGGTCAAGTTGATCACCAGTGGCCAAGGTTTAATCAATCATGTCTGCATAATGAAGCCTCCACAAAAACCCAAGAAGACAGAGTTCAGAAAGCTTCCAGATAGCTGAACACATAGAGGTTCCTGGAGGGTGGTGTGGCCAGGGAGGGCATGGAAGCTTCTCACTCCTGCCCGTACTTTGCCCTATGCATCTCTTCATCTGTATCCTTTGTAATATCCTTTATAGTAAACTGGTAAACATAAGTAAGTGTTTTCCTGAGTTCTGTGAGCCACTTGAGCAAATTAATCGAACCCAAAGAAGGGGTCATGGGAACCCCAACTTGAACCTGGTCGATCAGAAGCTGTGTAGGCCTGGACTTGCAACTTGCGTCTGGGGGTGGGAAGGGGCAGTCTTGGGGACTGAGCCCTCACCCTCTAAGTTCTGATGCTATCTCCAGGTAGATAGTGTTGGAATTGAATTTGAGGATGCTCAGCTCTTGTCTACTGCTTGGTGTGTGGAAGAAAACCCCCACATTTGGTCCTAGAAGTTTTCTTCTATATTGATGATTGTTGTGGTGTGAAAGCAGAGGGAAAACATGGTTTAAGAGTTTTCCCCTAAATAACCAGATAGAACAAGAATTTAAAACGTAAAATAAAATTATTAAAGAGATAAGGGAGACAATTAGAAACATGAAACAGAAAAAGCAATTTGAAAGAAGGCCAGTTGGAGACAATGGATATATTTTTTTTAATTGTTGAAATAGGTCGGGCATGGTGGCTCATGCCTACAATCCCAGCACTTTGGGAGACTGAGGTGGGCAGATCATTTGAGATCAGGAGTTTGTGACCAGCCCGACAAATATGGTGAAACCCTGTCTCTACTAAAAACAGAAAAATTAGCTGGGCATGGTGGTGGGGGCCTGTAATCCCAGCTACTCAGGAGGCTGAGGCAGGAGAATCGCTTGAACCCAGGAATTGGAGGTTGCAGTAAGCTGAGATTGCACCACTGCACTCCAGCCTGGGTAGACTCTGTCTCAAAAAAAAAAAAATTGTTGAAATAAAGAATTCAATCAATAAATTGTACAGTAGAATAGATAGAACCAAAGAAAAAAATGGTAAATTGAAAAATCAGGTTAAAGAACTCTATGGAAAACTATCAGAAAGGACTAAAGAGAGAAAACATAAAGACAAATTTTAAAACTATGGAGGGATCTTAAAATGTTAAGATCTATATAATAGAAGTTCCAGAAGGAGATAAAAGTGATCAGGTTTGGGAGAACAGAGCAGGAAAGTTTTGAAGAAATAATAATCAAGATGTAAGACCCCAAATTTAAAGGAATCACAGAGACTAGAACTCACATAAAACACAAGAAAAAATTACAACAAAATTCATGATAGTAAAATTTGAGAATATCAAAAACAAAGAAAAATTCTAAAGCTCTTCCAGTGAAAAAAGCAAATACTTGCATAGGAATGAGAATCAAATTAATATTAAACTTCTCAAAAACAACATTGAATGTAAGAGGATAATGAGGTACTGTTTTCAAAATTTTGATAAAATCAACATTTATTAAAGCAAAGATTTTATATCTAGCTAAACCCTTGTTTGAATATGAACCTACAATAAATTTATCCTCAAACATAATAAAAAAGGTTTATGGAAAGGGGGTTAAAAAATAGGTTAGCACATGAAAGTCTACTTTAAAAGCACCCTGAGGGGAAATAGTCCAACAAGAAGATCAATAAATCCAGGAGAAAGCATCAAAATATAGGAAGAAATATTATTGATAGCTATCTTAGTTTGTTTTTTGTTGCTATAACACAGTACTACAAACTGAGTAATTTATAAAGCAAAGTTTATTTGTCACATGGTTGTGGAGACTGGGAAGTCCAAGGGCAAATAGGCACCAGCATCTGGTGAGGAGCCTCGTGTTGCATCACAACTTGTCAGAAGGCATCATGTGGTGAGAAGGCAAGAGCAAGAGAGCCAGAGAGAGCTTGCTTTTATAACTAGCCTATTCCCATGTTAGAAACATTAATCCATTTATAAAGGCAGAGCTGACAACCTATTCATGAATGCAGAGGGAGTATGTTTCAACACATGAACTTTTGGGGGACACATTCACACCATAGCATTCCACCTTCAGCCCCCAAAATTCATGTTCTTCTCACATACAAAATACATTCACTCCATCCCAATAACCCCAAAGTCTTATCTCATTCCAGCACCAACTCAAAAGTCCAGAGTCTCATCTAAATCAGATATGGGTGAGACTCAAGGCATAATTCATTCTATGGCAAATTCCCTCCAGCTGTGAGGCTGTGAAATCAAAACAAGTTGCCATCCCATTACTAGGTATATACCCAAGGGATTATGAATCATGCTGCTGTAAAGACACATGCACACGTATGTTTATTGCGGCACTATTTACAATAGCAAAGACTTGGAACCAACCTAAATGTCCAACAACGATAGACTGGATTAAGAAAATGTGGCACATATACACCACGGAATACTATGCAGCCATAAAAAATGATGAGTTCATGTCCTTTGTAGGGACGTGGATGAAACTGGAAACCATCATTCTCAGCAAACTATTGCAAGGACAAAAAACCAAACACCGCATGTTCTCACTCATAGGTGGGAACTGAACAATGAGAACACATGGACACAGAAAGGGGAACATCACACAGTGGGGACTGTTGTGGGGTGGGGGGAGGGGGGAGGGATAGCATTAGGAGAAATACCTAATGCTAAATGACGAGTTAGTGGGCACAGCACACCGACATGGCACATGTATACATATGTAACAAACCTGCACATTGTGCACATGTACCCTAAAACTTAAAGTACAATAATAATTTAAAAATAAATAAATAAATAAATAAAGTATTATTGGAAGGAGAAAACAAAACAAAACAAAACAAAACAAAAAAACAAGTTGTCTACTTCATTGTCCCACCAAAATACAATGGTGGGACAGGCATAGGATAGACATTCCCATTCCAAAAGGGAGAAAGAAGTAAGAAAAAAGGGATTACTGATCCTAAGTAAGTCTAAAAATCAACAGACAAAACAGCATTAAACCTTAAAGTTTCAGAATGATCTTTCATTCTATGTGCCACGTCCTGGACACACCGGAGGATTTATGTCCTAAAGCCTCAAGCAGCCCCATCTGTATGGCTTTGCTGGGCTCATCCCATGCAACAGTTCTCATGGGTTAGAGTCCCATGCCTGCAGTTCTCCCAGGCTAGTGTGGCACACTGGTAACTACAGTTCTCAGGTTCTAGGGGTGGCTCTGCTTCTGGAGCTCCACTAGGTATTATTCTAGTGGGGGTTATCCATGGCAGCACCAGCTCTGACTTACATTTCCACCCAGCATTGCCCTAGAAGGGGCTTTCTGCAGTGGCTCTAACTCCTGCAATAAGGCTCTGCCTGGGCTACCAGGCTGCTTGCAACATCCTTTGAAATCTAGAAAGAGGAAGCAATGCCCCCACAGCTCTTGCATTCTGCTTTACTTAAATCATCAGTGTTAGCACCTCATGAGTACCACCAAGGTTTACCACTTGTACCTTTTGGAGTGGCGGGTCAAGCCACACCTGGGCCCACTTGAGCCACAGCGGGGGTAGCTGGAAAGAACAGCTTCAGAATGCAGGGAGCAAAACCTAAGGTGGCCCTGAGCAAGGGCTTGTCCTCCAAAACCATTCTGTTCTCCAGAACCCTGGGCCTGTGTTAGGAGAGATAGCCTTCAAGATCTCTGAAATGCCTTTGGGGTTTTTCTCTTATTGTCCTGATGAACAGTCTCCGGCTTTGTTCTATTCACACTAATTTCTGTATCAATCAGTTGCTTGGTCACACCCTTGGTTTCCTCTGCTAAAAAGCCCTTTCATTGTCTACCATATAGCCAGGCTGCAAAGTTCCCAAATCTTTCCACTCTGCTTCCCTTTTAATTATAAATTATATCTTTAAATCAGCTCTTTCCTCTTATTTTACTATAAGCAGTTAAAAGTAGCCATGCAGCAGCCTGAATGCTTTGATGTTTAAATATTTCTTCCAATATTTGTCAAACCTGTGAGCTCTAAAGCATGAAGAATGAAATCCAGGGCAACATAAGAGGATATGGTGGTGTGTGGTTAATTTTATGTGTCAACTTGGCTAAGCCACTAGATATTCCAGTTCATCACTCTTAAATTCCACTTTCCATAAAGTTTTCAGGCGCAGACACAGTTCAGCCAAGTTCTTTTCCACTTTATAACAAGAATGGCCTTTACTCCAATTTCCAATACCTTATTTCTCAGTCCCATCTGAGACATAAGACCTCATCAGAATGGCCTTAGTGTCCATAGTTCTATCAACATTCTGGTCACAATTACTTAAGTAATCTCTAAGAAGTTCCAGACTATCCTTAGTCTTCTCTTCTTCCAAGCCCACATCAAAATCACTCTTAACATTTCATTCAAGCTAGTACAGACTTTTTCTAGCCTACTTCTCTGTATTAGTCTCTCTTCACACTGCTATAAAGATACTACCTGAGACTGAGTAATTTATGAAGAAAAGAGGTTTAATTGACTCACAGTTCCACATGGCTGGGGAAGCCTCAGGAAACTTACAATCATGGCAAAAGGCAAAGGGGAAGCAAGGCATGTGTTCCATGATGGTAGGCAAGAGAGAGGGAGCACAGGAAAAACTGCCACTTTTGAAACCATCAGATCTTTTGAGAAATCCCTCAATATCATGAGAACAGCATGGGGAAAACTGCCCCCATGATTCAATCACCTCCCACCAGGTCCCTCCCTGGATATGTGGGGATTACAATTCAGATTACAATTCGAGATGAGATTTGAGTGGGAATACAGCCAAACCATATCATTCTGCCCCAATCCCTCCCAAATCACATGTCCTTTTTACATTTCAAAACCAATCATGCCTTCCCAACAGTCCTCCAAAGACTTAACTCTTTCCAGGATTAACTCAAAAGTTCAAGTCCGAAGTCTCATCTGAGACAAGGCAAGTCCCTTCTGCCTATGAGCCTGTAAAAATCAAAAACAAGTTAGTTACTTTCAAGATACAATAGGGGTACAGGCATTGGGTAAATGTTCCCATTCCAAATGGGAAAAACAAAGGGGCTACAAGGCCCATGCAGTCCAAAATCCAGCAGGGCAATCATTAAATCTTAAAGCTCCAAAATAATCCCCTTTGACTCTATGTCTCACATCCAGGGCATGCTGATGCAAGGGGTGGGCTCCCATAGCTTTGGGCAGCTCCACCCCTGTGGCTTTGCAGGGTACAGTTCCTTTAGCTGCTTTTATGAGCTGGCATTGAGTGCCTTCTGGTTTTCCAGGTGCACAATGCAAGCTGTTGATGGACCTACCATTCTGGGGTCTAGAGGATGGTGGCCCCCTTCTCACAGCTCCACTAGGCCCTACCCCAGTAAGGACTCTGTGTTGGGGCTCCAACCCCACATTTCCCTTCAGTACTACCCTAGCAGAGGTTCTCAATGTGGGCCCCGCCCTTGTAGCTGACTTCTGCCTGGACAGCCAGGCATTTCCATACATCCTCTGAAATCTAGGTGGAGGCTCCCAAAGCTCAACTCTTGTCTTCTGTGCACCCCTAGGCCCAAAACCATGTGGAAGCTGCCAAGGCTTTGGGCTTTCACCCTCTGAAGCAGTGGCCCCAGCTGTACCTTGGCCCCTTTTAGCCACGGCTGGAGCTGCAGCAGCTGGGGTGCAGGGCACTTGTTGTCCCAAGACTGCAAAGAGCACTGTGGCCCTGGGCCTGGCCCACAAAACCATTTTTCCCTTTTAGGCCTCTGGGCCTGTGATGGGAGGGTCTGCAGTGAAGGTCTCTGACATGCCTTGAAGACATTTTCCTCATTGTCTTTGGTATTAACAGTCAGCTCCTCCTCGTTACTTATGCAAATTTCGGCAGGAGGCTTGAATTCCTCCCCCAAAAATGGGTTTTTCTTTTCTGCCACATGGTTAGGCTACAAATTTTCCAAACTTTTATGCTTTGCTTCCCCTTTAAACATAAGTCCCAGTTTCAAACCATTTCTTTGTGAGCACATATAACTACATGCTTTCAGGAAAAACCAGGTCAGCTCTTGAATGCTTTGCTGCTTAGAAATTTCTCCCACCAGATACCCTAAATTATCTCTCTCAAGTTCAAATTTCCATAGATCTCTAGGGTAGGGGCAAAATGCCACCAGCTTCTTTGCTAAAGCATAGCAAAAGTGACCTTTGCTATTGACTTATTGGGAACTAGTTCCCAATAAGTTCCTCCTCTCCATCTGAGACCACCTCTGCCTGGACTTTACTGTCCATATTACTATCAGCATTTTTATCAAAACCATTAAACAAGTCTCTAGGAAGTTCCAAACTTTCCCTCATCTTCCTGTCTCCCTCTGCACCCTCCAAACTGTTCTAACCTCTGCCCATTAGCCAGTTCCAAAGTTGCTTCCACATTTTCAGGTTGTCTTTATAGCAATACCCCACTATCCCAATACCAATTCTCTGTATTAGTACATTTTCACACTGCTATAAAGATACTATCCGAGACTGGGTAATTTATGAAGAAAAGAGGTTTAATTGACTCACAGCTCCACATCGCTGGCGAGGCCTCAAGAAACTTACAATCATGGTGGAAGGTGAAGGGGAAGCAAGGCACATTTTACAAGATGGTAGGCGAGAGAGAGAGAGACAGCGAGAGAGCACAGGAAAACTACCAATTTTAAAACCATCAGATCTCATGAGAAGCCCCTCACTATCATGAGAACAGCATGGGGGAAACTGCCCCCATGATCCAATCACCTCCCATCAGGTTCCTCAGTGGACACATAGGGATTACAATTTGGATTACAATTCGAGATGAGATTTGGGTGGGGACACAGCCCAATCATATCATTCCCCAAATTCTTCTAGCATCTTCCCAGTTCCAAAGTTGCTTCCGCATTTCTGGGTATTGGTTATAGCAACAACTACCTTCCTGTTACCAATTTTCTTTCTTAGTCCATTATCTGATGCTATATCAGAATACCATAGACTGAGCAAATTATAAAGAAAAAAGGTTTATTTAATTTCATGGTTCTGGAGGCTGAGAAGTCTAAAAGCATGGTGCCAGCATCTGGGGAGGTCCTTTGTGTTACATCATTACATGGTGGAAGGCATTCACATGATGAGAGGACAAGAGCAAGAAAGCCAGAGAGACCTCACTTTTATAACAAAGCCACTCCCATGGTAATGAGTTCACTCCAGTGATAGCAACATTTCTCCATTCATGAGGGAAGAAGCCTTGTTAATCCATAAACCTATTCATAACAGCAGGGGTATTATGTTTCCAACACATAAAATTTGGGGAGACACATTCAAACCACAGTAATAGCTTTTAAACAATATAATTTGTCAAACCTATGAGCTCCAAAGTGTGAAAAATGAAAGCCAGGACAACATAAAAGGATCTGGTGATGTGTGGTTAATTTTACATCTTGGCTAAGACACGGTAGCCAGATATTTGGTCAACAATCTGAATGTTGCTGTGAAGGCATTTTTTATGTAAAATTAACATTCTAATCAGTAGACTTTAACTAAAG
This sequence comes from Pan troglodytes, assembly GCF_028858775.2. Lineage (NCBI taxonomy): Eukaryota > Metazoa > Chordata > Mammalia > Primates > Hominidae > Pan > Pan troglodytes. Next base: position 50,341,429 of record NC_072408.2, on the reverse strand, counting down.
CAGATTACCCTCCAGAATGTGATGGGGGGCCTCATCTAATCAGTGGCCTTAAGAAAAAGACTGACCTCCCCCAAGGAAGAGGGAATTCTGCTAGCAAAATGCTTTCAAACTCAAACTGCAACATCAACTCTTCCCTAGGTCTCCAGCCTACCATGCAGATTTTGGACTTGCCAGCCTCCACAATCACATGAGCCAATTCCCTTCCTTAAAACTAATCTCTTTTTTCTCTCTTGCGATATACATACATATATGGGTATATTTGTTCTGTTTCTATATGTGTTCTATTTGTTCTGTTTCTCTGGAGAGCCCTGGCTGATAGAGGGTATGCTACAGGAAGCAATTAACATGTCTACTAATATTTATTTTTCAATCCCCATTCTAAAAACAAATTCTTCATGAAACCTTTACATGTATATAATCTATTACTATAGTGTATATAATGTAATTTAAAATTAAGTATATGTATATACTTGCTCAATTTTTAAAAACCTAATATGAGCACACAGCCAAAAAAGTTTGAAGATCACTAGTTGAAACAATGACAATGAATAAGTAATATATTCATAAAGTCCATAATGAAAAGTATAATTATAGTATACCAAAATCAAGGGGATGTCAGACAGAGAAGTAGAGGCCAATGGAAAGGAAGCAACCTAAGGTACCTATCTTATTTTGAGGATAGGCACAGACATCGATAAGCTTAAGACATTGGTGGGGAAAACACATTCTTTATGAAAAATTATGTGCAATTCCTTCTGAAACACATAAAATTAAATATTTCAATTTTTTTATTGATAAAAACTCTTTCAGGTATTGATATAGAAAGATACACGTAGATGCTCACAGATGAATTCCAATGTTAAACAGCAACCACTGAAGTGGCTGCAAAATAGAGTGCATAAAACATTGGAGTAGGGGAAGAAAATGCATGAACTTCAGTTTATATCTATTTTTATTTCACACATGTTAATTTCTATCTTTGTGTGTGTGTTACAATATAAAATAGAATAAATGCCTAATTTATTAATAAATATGTATATGTTTGAGGTGGGTATTTTTTTTTAAATGTGGTGAATACTGCCCTGGAGAATAATGCCTAAGCAGATGCTATTCTTATCTGAGTGTCTAGTCATTACACTTTCTTTCCTGTCAAACTCCTATTCATCGTTTATGTCAATATAGCTCAGGATCCACCCTTTGTAACAGACCCTTTCCATGGAGTCTGGCCAGCAGGTACCGTCAATCCCCCCTCCCACTCACAGGGACAGGTTCCACCACACATTTGTGTTTGCCGAAGATTCTGAGTACCTTAATTACTGGCAATTAGTCCAGAACCGGAATGAACTTGAACAGAGTTTGATTAACTAGATTCACCCTCTGAGAAATTTGGATTCAGAGATACTAATTAAATTCTGTTCATCAATAGACACAACAAAGACCTGTAAATCTGAAAACAATGAGGTAGGTACCTATCACTGGAACTAAGGAAAAGAATTTCATCTTTGCTTAGCCTTGTTAAGTGAGGCATTGCATTACCAAGATTTATTTAGTCTGCAAAGATCTGTAGCGCTAGTAATTTTTTCTCCCAACTTTCAATTTTGAAAAATTTTAAACATACAAAAAGTTGAAATAATAATACAAAGAATACCTGTATACCCTTCTATGTTTGCCACATTTGCTTGCTTAATCCTACCCCTTCTTTCTCTCTTCCCATAGACATGCACACACACACACAGACATACACACACACACACACACACACACACATATCTTGAGCTGAAGTATCTCAAATTAGGTCTCAGACATCATGACACAATGACACATTATCCCTAAATACTTTGGCATGAGTATCCTAAGAATGAGATATTCTCCTTCGTAACCCCATAATAACATTATCACAACAAATAAATTTAACAATTCAATATTATCATCTAATATATAGTCCATCTTCAAATTTTCCTATTTGAGGCCAAAATGTCTTTTATAACTGTTTTTTTTTTTCCTGATCCAGGATCTAATCAAGTTTTTAGCATTGCATTTTGTTGTTATGTTTCTTTAGTTTGTTTCAACATGTGCTAGACTCCTTGTCTTTTTGTTTTTGTTTTTCATAACACTATCTTTTTTAAAGAGCCCAGCCAGTTGTCATGTAAAATGTCTTTTCTACATCCCAAATATGTCTGGTTGTTCCTCATGGTTACAGTCAGAATATTACAAGAGTATTACACAGACAATGCTGTATATTCCTTATCGCATCACCTAAGGTAACTTGTGTTATTTATTTATTTATTTATTTTTGAGACGGAGACTCACTCTGTCACCCAGGCTGGAGGGCAATGGCGCAATCTTGGCTCATCACAACCTCCGCCTCCCGGGTTCAAGTGATTCTTCTGCCTCAGCCTCCTGAGTAGCTGGGATTACAGGCACACACCACCATGCCTGGCTAATTTTTGTACTTTTAGTAGAGATGGGGTTTTGCCACATTGGCCAGGCTGGTCTCGAACTCCTGACCTCAGGTGATCTGCCTGCCTTTGCTTCCCAAAGTGCTAGGATTATAGGGGTGAGCCACCGTGCCCAGCCTAGCTTGTGTTATTGTTAGAGATGCTGAATTTGATCTATTGGTAAGGTAACTTTTCCATGTGTAACTAGTAGATAATCTGTGGAGTGATACTTTGAGACTGTGTGAATAACCAATTCTCTCATATATTTTTACCCAATAACTTTAGAATTTATGATTAATACTTGCCTCAATCAGTTATTAAATTGGGAGTTACAAAATAGTGATTTTTGAATTCTATCATTCTTTTTACATATTAGTTGGCATTCTTTAAAGAAAAGCTTTTTCTCCCACCCCACTCCCTTTATAATGCGTGTATTTTTTTAATTCAACATATTACAACCCATTACAAACATTATTCGTTACAGTGCTCAAAATGTCCCAAATTTGGCTTCCATTATTGAGTCTCAAAGACTCTAGATTTTATATCAAGGGAGAAAGCAAAATGTAGTGGGTAGAACACAGCCTTTGGAGTCAGACAGCCTTTGGGAAGCTGCCACTTACTAACAGCATGGCAATAAGCAAGCTTTAAAAATACACAGAGACTCAATTTCTTCACCTGCAAAAGAATGCTAATAATACCTACTTCCTAGATGGGAACCAAGCCTTCTGGTCCACTGTTATATCCCCAATATCTCAGTCACCTAGAAAGCACTTAATAGATACCTGATGACTTTGGAAAGCACCTAGAACAGTGCCAGCTATGCAATGGCAGCACAATAAATGAGCTATTGTTGTTGTTCATATTTATATAACACAATATGGCTTTATTAGTTAATTATTGAAGGCTTTTATGTGTGAACCTTTGTACTGGCCATCAAGAAAGAACTGGAGGGTCAGGGAGACTACATCCAATTCAATTTAGCAATAATAATAATAATAATTATTGTCTTGACAATGATGAACATTTGTATAGTGTTTTCTATGGGACAGGTAGTGTGCTGAGCTCTTAATTAAGTCATTTATTCCTCTCAACAATCCTATAAGGCATTATTATTATCCCCATTTTAAGAATAGGAAACTGAGGCCCAGAAAGGATAAGTAACTTGCCACATAGCCAGTCAGCAGTAGAGCCATGATTTATCCACTGCCAATCTGGTTTCAGAAGTATTCTTGTACCCATTATGCTATGCTAAAGAAAGAAAAGCTTTTAAAAATAAGGTAAATAAAAGCAGAAGGTGTTCTTTACACAGAAGAGCGTATGGTAGAGATTATGACATTTATTTAAAGGACACACGCACTTTACTGGCATAGAGTTGATAATGAAGATGTAAGGTTCTTATCCTAAAGTTCTACTGACATCATAATTTGTTTAAAAAAATTACATTTTGGAAGATGCTGAGGCTGTTGCAGATGAAGTTCTCATTTCCAGAACTTAAGGCACTAAAGCAATTTAAGCCTTGGAAAATTAGAAGTAGACGCCAGCTCTTATCTTCATCTGGTGCTTTATGGCAGCCGCTCAGTGATATACAAAGCTATGTCTGAATAACCCACCAGATGGTCCAGCTGTGAGAATGTTATTGTTTTCTACCAATTTGTATCATTCCCATGGCTTCGTAAGTTCTAGTTCTTGAACCTTCAAAAGACACCACAACTTTTTCCTTAAGCTGTGAGAAAATAATATGTTTCCCAAATCCATCACAAAAGATTCATCAGATCTGTAGGTGAATTTGCAGACAAATGTCAGTGCTTTTTGCAGTCTCCCTTAAAAGGCTGTACTTTAGTTTATAAGCCCTTGTCCTTACAAGGGTTTGATAGAAAGTTTTTGTATCAGCAGGCCAGGCACGGTGGCTCACGCCTGTAATCCCAGCACTTTGGGAGGCCAAGGCAGGTGGATCACTTGAGGTCAAGAGTTCGAGACCAGCCTGGCCAACATGGTGAGAACCCCGTCTCTACTAAAAATACAAAAATTAGCTGGGCCTGGTGGCAGGCGCCTGTAATCCCAGTTACTCGGGAGGCTGAAGCAGGAAAATCGCTTGAACCTGGAAGGCGGAGGTTGCAGTGAGCTGAGATCAGGCCACTGCACTCCTGCCTGGGTGACAGAACGAGACATCATCTCAAAAAGAAAAAAAAGTTTTTGTATGAGCAGACTGTAGACAGTTGCTACCACTGTCAATTAGTTAATGCACTTTGTTAAAAATGATCCTTGTCTCTCAAAAGCCATTTTGTTATCTGTCTTTACACTCTTACCTTCTTCAGTATTATGTGGAATTGCTTGCCTGATGTTATTGGAGTGAGCATACTGGTCATTCACAGGCACTATATGTTCCCAACTATCTGTATCCTACAAGAAAGATGAGCAATAAGAACTCACACAGTGTGAATTATAGCCTAATAATTAGTATCTCCTGCGTTAGGAGATGCAAGGCTGAGGGCTATGCAGCCATTAAAACAGTTAAGCATGAATTACCACACTATAATTCAGGGCCTGAAGCCTCTTCTATACATAGAAGCAGATGTCTCTTTTACTAGAAGAGGGAAGCCGGTAGTAATCTGAAGCGGGGGAGGTGGTTTTTTGAAAAAATGCTGGCGTAACCCAGTTACTGCTACTGCACCCGGAAATAACACATATAACACGCCTCTGAATTCCCCTGAAGCAGCCCTTGCATTGATCTTAGCCTTCATCAGCCTCCCTGTGGGTACCTGTGGGGCCAGCAATGGATCCCTGCATTTATCTAGCTTGAGCAATTTCCCCTTGTGCGTTTTTATTGTCTTACAATTAAAACCACAAAACACGCCCCTCACCCAGGACTCTACTAGAAGCTACATCTGAGTGTATCCCTCTTTATATGTGTCCAAGAGTAAGCACCCCATGGTATTTCAAGGAAAGCAGGCACTCTAAAAACTTTTCACCACCTGGCCCTGCCTGTGTCTCAAACTTGGTCTCCCTGTACTCACTTCCTCTCTCACATTGTTCCAACCATACCTTCCACATTGCTCTTCCTCATGCCAGCCAAGTACATGTACATCAAGGGTATTTGTCCTTCCTTCTGCCTGGAAGACTCTTCCATCAGGTGTCTGCATGACTGAAGGAAAGAAAAGGAAAGATATGAAATAAGGAATAAAACAAGGACAGGAAAAGAAAGCCTCAGAGAGTCCTTTCCACATCATAATTCATAAAAGCATTCCATGCCATTTTTGTTTGTCTCTTTATCTGACATTATTTTACTTCCAAGCACTTACCACTACCTGGTATTAAGTTGTGTATTTATGTGTTGGGTCTGTCTCTTTCACTACATCGTAAGCTCCATGAAGCCAGTTTATTTTATTTTTTGTTCCCTGCTTTTTGGCCTCAAATTCTCAGCCCTTAGAAAAGAGCCTGACACATAGTAGGTCCTAAAATATTTGCTGAATGAAAGAATGAATTAATGCACTCCTAGTTTCAAGGAACAGAAGAACTCATATTTCCATACTTTTTTATTTTTTATTTTTTAAGATATGGAAACAAGTCCGGGCATGGTGGCTCACTATTATAATCTCAGCACTTTGGGAGGCTGAGGCAGGTGGATCACCCGAGCTCAGGAGTTTGAGACCAGCCTGGGCAACATGGCAAAACCCCGTCTCTATAAAAAATACAAAAATTAGCCAGACACGGTGGCACATGCCTGTAATCCCAGTTATTCAGGAGGCTGAGGCACAAGAATTGCTTAATCCTGGGAGGCGGAGGTTGCAGTGAGCTCAGATCGTGCCATTGCACTCCAGTCTGGATGACAGAGAAGATCCTGTCTCTCTGTCTCTCTCTCTCCCTCACACACACACACACATACACACACACACACACACACACACACACACACACACAAAGATACAGAAATACAATTCTTCAAGTTCTTTCTTCACATGTACCTCCTTTCTACTTGAAATGACTAACTAGTTTGGGATGTGATGCAGGGGCACATCTCCAAGGATTTGCTCTGGAAATGGACAAAATACTCGGGTGCCCCTCCACTTAAAGAAACTATAGGTTGTGTTGAAAAGCAAAGGTTTTCTAACCTGAGGCCTTTCTAAAATGTGAATTTTAAAGCATTAAAGAAAAGCTGCCATTTCAAAATTTCTTCTAGTTCTTAGTAGAGCTTACAAAGGAAACCCAAGAAAACACATTAATGGGATTTTGACTATGAATAACAATGCACTGAGTTTATCCTGGAATAAGATTTTTGAGACTAAGGAAACTAAATTTCTCAGTATAATAACTAACAAGAATTTTCTGTTTGCACCAAAATTACCAGAGGAAAGCCTTCTAGCCTTCTAGAGGAAGAAGGATGATGGGGAAGCAATGTTGTTCAGAGAAAGTGGGCACAATAAAAGGGTGACGGCTAAAGAAGGAAACACTAAGGAGAATACAAAAAGGAAATTATAGCCCCCTTTACCTATGCATGAAGATTCAAAAATCCTAAGTAAAATATTAGTGAACCAACTCTACAATGTTAAATATATTTAATACATAAAATATATTTAGTTGTCTTAGGATTCTCCAGAGAGACAGAATTGGTAGGCTATATGTCTCTATATCCTATAGATACACACACACACACACACACACACACATAGAGAGAGAGAGAGAGATGAGAAGAGATTTATTAGGATAATAGTAATTAGTTCATTCCATTATGGAGTCAGAAATATCCCACAATAGGCTGTCTGCAAACTGGAGAAGCAGAAAGCTAGTAGGGTGGCCCTGTCAAGTCTGAAATCATCAGATTAAGGAAGCAGGTAGCATGACTCTCAGTTCGAGACCCAAAAGTTGTGGGCCTAGCTGGTCCCAGCCCCATAGTGTAAAAGCCTGAGAACTTGGAGTCCTGACATCCAAGGTCCAGAAAGGAAGGACATCCTGGCTCCAGAAGAAAGAGAGAGCAAGAATTTGTCCTTCCTCTTCCTTTTTGTTCCATCTGGGTCCCCAGACAAATGGATGGTGCCTGTGTCTATTGAGTGTGAATCTTCCCCACTTAGTCTTCCAACTCACATACCAATCTCCTCTGGAAATCCCCTCACAGACATGCCTGGGGCAGCCCAGTGAAAAGGCCAGTAAAAGGCCAAACCACCTGGGTTGCCCTTTCAGCAGAAGAGGGATGGGCTCAGTGCCTGGTGAAGCATTGAGGATAAGTAGTGCAATGATTAAGAATAAATGATACCTAACCAGCTATCTGGGTATCCCTTAATTCAGTCAAGTTGACACCCAAAATCAACCATCGGTATTGTAAATTTTAGCTCCAGATCAACTGCAAGAATAGACCAGCAATCCTGAGAGGACCCACAAACCCTCTGAAGGAAGCAGACTGCTCCTGCAGGACCTGGGAGACACCCCAAATACTGTGAGTGCCCCAAACGCGGAAGTGGGAAAGGGAGACCCTCCTCTCCCAAACACACACACCCACTGGAGAAACTGAAGATGTGTTTCCAGAAGTTCCCGAGTTTACGCGGAGCTGAGTCAAGTTAGAGAGCTGAGCCGAGCGAAATACAAGGGTAGAGGAAGTAGCAGAAAGGCACTGGGAGCTTGCTGGATCCCTAAGCAACCCATTCTTACCTGGCACCACAGGGATCCATCAGGAGAATGGCCAGAGGAGCAGGGGGGAAAACTCCACAGGGAGAAGGACTTCTCTAGCGGAAGTTTGTAACAATTTGAACAGGGTGAGAAGCCTCCTGGCCAGAACTCGAGGGAGGGCGTGATTCCAGCTTGCAGACTTCACAGGCAGAGGAAGAACTAAAGCCCTCTTCTTCTTATTTATTTATTTATTTATTTATTTATTTTTTGAGACGGAGTCTTACTCTGTCACCCAGGCTGGAGTGCAGTGGCGCGATCTCGGCTCACTGCAATCTCCACCTCCCGGGTTCAAGCCATTCTCCTGCTTCAGCCTCCCGAGTAGCTGGGACTGCAGGCATGTGCCACCGTGGCTGGCTAACTTTTGTATTTTTAGTAGAGATGGGGTTTCACCATGTTAGCCAGGCTGATCTCAAACTGCTGACGTCAGGCAATCCACCTGCCTTGGCCTCCCAAGGTGCTGGGATTACAGGCATGAGCCACTGTGCCAGGCCTAAAGCCCTTTTCTTTCGCAGCTGGGAGGCTGAAAGCCTAGGGCAAGTTTTCAAGCCCAACTCCCTCTCCACCTGAAAACAGACTCAGAGCTGTTGTGGGGTACATGGTGGGAGTGAGACTGGCCCTTCAGTTTGCCTGGGAGCTGGGCGAGGCCTGTGACTGCCGGCTTTCCCCCATTTCCCTTACAACCTGCATGACTCAGCAGAGGCAGCCATAATCCTCCTGGGTACACAACTCCAGTCACCTGGGAATCTTACCCCCATCCCTCACAGCAGCTGCAGCAAGACTCGCCCAAGGAGAGTCTGAGCTCAGACAAGCCTAGCCCTGCCCCACCCACCTCCTGATGGTCCTTCCCTACCCACTCTGGTAGCAGAAGACAAAGGACATATAATCTTGGAAGTTCTAGGGCCCTGCCCACCTCTGGTCCCTCTCCACACTACTACAGCTGATGCTTTCTGGAAAGTGCCACCTCCTGGCAGGAGGCCAACCAGCACAAAAATAGAGCACTAAACCACCAAAGCTAAGGATCCGCATGGAGTTCATTGCACCCTCCGTCACCTCCACCAGAACAGGCGCTAGTATCCATGACTGAGAGACCCATAGACGGTTCACATCACAGGACTCTGTGCAGACAACCCCCAGTACCAGCCTGGAGCCAAGTAGACTTGCTGGGTGGCTAGACCCAGAAGAGAGACAATAATCACTGCAGTTCAGCTCACACGAAGCCACTTCCACAGGAAAAGGAGGAGAGTACTACATCAAGGGAAGACCCTGTGGGACAAAAGAATCTGAACAACAGCCTTAGGCCCTAGACCTTCCCTCTGACAGAAGGAAGCCAAATGAGAAGGAACCAGAAATGAGAAGGAACCAGAAAACCAGCCCTGGTAATATGACAAAACAAGGTTTGTCAACACCCCCCAAAAATCACACTAGTTCACCAGCAATAAATCTAAACCAAGAAGAAACCCCTGATTTACCTGAAAAAGAATTCAGGAGGTTAGTTATTAAGCTAATCAGGGAGTGATCTGAGAAAGGCAAAGCCCAATGCAAGGAAATCCAAAAAATGATATAAGAAGTGAAGGGATAAATATTCAATGTAATAGATAGCTTAAAGAAAAAACAATAAAAAAATCAGGAATCTTTGGACACACTTTTAGAAATGTGAAATGCTCTGGTAAGTCTCAGCAATAGAATTGAGCAAGTAGAAAAAAGAAATTCAGAGCTCGGAGACAAGGTATTTGAATTAACCCAATCCAACAAAGACAAAGAAAACAGAATAAGAAAATATGAACAAAGTCTCCAAGAAGTCTGGGATTATGTTAAACAACCAAACCTAAAAATAATCAGTGTTCCTGAGGAAGAAGACAATTCTAAAAGCTTGGAAAACATATTTGGGGGAATAATCAAGGAAAACTTCCCCAGCCTTGCTAGAGACCCAGATATCCAAATACAAGAAGCACAAAGAACACCTGGGAAATTCATCACAAAAAGATCTTCACCTAGGCACATTGTCATCAGGTTATTCAAAGTTTATAGTGGCACTATTCACAATAGCAAAGACTTGGAACCAACCTAAATGTCCAACAACGATAGACTGGATTAAGAAAATGTGGCACACATACACCATGGAATACTATGCAGCCATAAAAAATGATGAGTTCATGTCCTTTGTAGGGACATGGATGAAACTGGAAACCATCATTCTCAGCAAACTATCGCAAGGACAAAAAACCAAACACCGCATGTTCTCACTCACAGGTGTGAATTGAACAATGAGACCACATGGACACAGGAAGGGGAACGTCACACAGCAGGGACTGTTGTGGGGTGGGGGGAGGGGGGAGGGATAGCATTAGGAGATATACCTAATGCTAAATGATGAGTTAATGGGTGCAGCACACCAACATGTCGCATGTATACATATGTAACAAACCTGCACATTGTGCACATGTACCCTACAACTTAAAGTATAATAATAATAAAATAAAATTTAAAAAAAAAAACAAAGTTAAGACAAAGGAAAGAATCTTAAGAGCTGTGAGACACAAGCACCAGGTAAACTATAAAGGAAAACCTATCAGATTAACAGCAGATTTCTCAGCAGAAATCCTACAAGCTAGAAGGGATTGGGGCCCTATCTTCAGCCTCCTCAAACAGAACAATTATCAGCCAAGAATTTTGTATCCAGTAAAACTAAGCATCATATATGAGGGAAAGATACAGTCGTTTTCAGACAAACAAATGCTGAGAGAATTCACCATTACCAAGCCACTACAAGAACTGCTAAAAGGTGCTCTAAATCTTGAAACAAATCCTGGCAACACATCAAAACAGATTCTCTTTAAAGTATAAATCACACAGGACCTATAAAACAAAAATACAAGTTAAAAAAACAAAAACAAAAAACAAAGTATGCTGGCAAAAAAGAGCATGATGAATGCAATGGTACCTCACATTTCAATAATGACATTGAATGTAAACAGCCTAAATGCTCCACAGAACCACAGAATGGATAAGAACTCACCAACCATCTGCTGTCTTCAGGAGACTCACCTAACACATAAGAACTCACATAAACTTAAAGGGGTGGAAAAAGGCATTTCATGCAAATGGACACCAAAAGTGAGCAGGGGTAGCTATTCTTATATCAGACAAAAAAAATTTAAAGCAACAGCGGTTAAAAGAGACAAAGAGGGATATTACATAATGGTAAAAGGCCTGGTCCAACAGGAAAACATCACAATCCTAAACATACATGCACCTAACACTGGAGCTCCCAAATGTATAAAACAATTACTAACAGACCTAAGAAACGAGAAAGGCAGCAACACCATAATAGTGAGGGACTTCAATATTCCACTGACAGCACTAGACAGGTCATAAAGACAGAAAGTCAACAAAGAAACAATGGATTTAAACTATACTCAACCTAAACAAATGGACTTAACAGATATATACAGAACATTTCAAACAACAACCGCAGAATACACATTCTATTCAACAGCACATGGAACTTTCCCAAGATAGACCATATGACAAGCCATAAAACAAGCCTCAATAAATTTAAGAAAATTGAAATAATATCAAGCACTCTCTCTGACTACAGTGGAATAAAACTGGAAATCAACTCCAAAGGGAACCTTTGAAACCATGCAACTACATGGAAATTAAGTAACCTGCTCCTGAAGGAGCACTGGGCCAAAAACAAAATCAAGATGGAAATTTAAAAAATTCTTTGAATTGAATGACAATAACAGAACAACCTATCAAAACCTCTGGGAGCAGCTAACGTGGTGCAAAGAGGAAAGTTCATAGCCCTAAATGCCTACATCAAAAAGTCTGAAAGAGCACAAACAGACAATCTAAGGTCACACCTCAAGGAACTCCAGAAGCAAGAACGAACCAAACCCAAACCCAGCAGAAGGAAGGAAATAACCAAGATCAGAGCAGCACTAAATGAAATTGAAACAAACAAAATACAAAAGACAAATGAAACAAAAAGCCGGTTCTTTGAAAAGATAAATAAAATTAATAGATCATTAGCAAGATTAACCAAGAAAAGAAGAGAGAAAATCCAAATAACCTCACTGAGAAATGAAACAGAAGATATTACAACTGATACCACTGAAATGCAAAATTACATTCAAGGCTACTATGAACACCTTTATGCACATAAACTAGAAAACCTAGAAAAGACAGATAAATTCCTTGAAAAATGCAACCCTCCTAGCTTAAATCAGGAAGAATTAGATACCCTGAACAGACCAATAACAAACAGCAAGATTGAAACGGTAATTTAAAAATTACCAACAAAAAAATGTCCAGGACCAAACAGATTCACAGCAGAATTCCATCAGACTTTCAAAAAAGAATTGGTAACAATCCTTTTGACACTATTCCACAAGATAGAGAAAGAAGGAGCCCTCCCTAATTCATTCTATGAAGGCAGCATCACCCTAATACCAAAACCAGGAAAAGACACAACCAAAAAAGAGAACTACAGACTGATATCCTTGATGAAAGTAGATGCTAAAATCCTTAACTAAATACTTGCTAACCAAATCCAACAACATATCAAAAAGATAATCCACCATCATCAGATGGGTTTCATACCAGGGATGCAGGGATGGTTTAACATATGCAAATCAATAAATGTGATACACCACATAAACAGAATTAAAAACAAAAATCACATGATCATCTCAATAGGTGCAGAAAAAGCATTTGACAAAATCTAGCATTGTTTTATGATTAAAACCCTTAGCAAAATCAGCATACAAGGGACATACTTTCATGTAATAAAAGCCATCTATGACAAAACCACAGCCAATATAATACTGAATGGTTCTTCACAGAGTTAGAAAAAACAATTCTAAAATTCATATGGAACCAAAAAAGAGCCCACATAGCCAAAGCAAGACTAAGCAAAAAGAACAAATCTAGAGGCCTCACACTACCTGATTTCAAACTATACTTCAAGGCCATAGTCACCAAAACAGCATTGTATGGTATAAAAATAGGCACATAGACCAATGGAACAGAATAGAGAACCCAGAAATAAATGCAGATACTTACAGCAAACCAATCTTTGACAAAGCAAACAAAAACATAAAGTGGGGAAAGGACACCCTTTTCAACAAATGGTGCTGGGATAGTTGGCTAGCCACATGTAGGAGAATGAAACTGGATCCTTATCTCTCACCTTATACAAAAATCAACTTAAGATGGATTAAGGACTTAAACCTAAGACCTGAAACTATAAAAATTCTAGAAGATAACATTGGAAAAACCCTTCTAGACATTGGCTTAGGCAAGGATTTCATGACCAAAACCTCAAAAGCAAATGCAATAAAAACAAAGATAAATGGCTGGGACCTAATTAAACTAAAGAGCTTTCACACGGTAAAAGGAACAGTCAGCAGAGTAAATAGACAACCCACAGAGTGGGAGAAAATCTTCACAATCTATATATCTGACAAAGGACTAATAGCCAAAATCTACAATGAACTCAAACAAATCAGTAAGAAAAAAACAATCTCAACAAAAAGGGGACTAAGGATATGAAGAGACAGTTCTCAAAAGAAGATATACAAATGTCCAACAAACATGAAAAAATGCTCAACATCACTAATGATCGGGGAAATGCAAATCTAAACCATAATGCGATACCACGTTACTCCTGCAAAAATGGCCATAATCAAAAAATCAAAAAACGGTAGATGTTGGCATGAATGTGGCAATCAGAGAACACTTCTACACTGCTGGTGGGAATGTCAACTAGTACAGCTGCTATGGAAAACAGTGTGGAGTTTCCTTAAAGAACTAAAAGTAGAACTACCATTTGATCTAGCAATCCCACTACTGGGTATCATCCCAGAGAAAAGTCATTATTCAAAAAAGATACTTGCACATGCATGTTTATAGCAGCACAATTCACAACTGCAAAATTGTGGAACCAACCCAAATGTTCATCAATCGAGTGGATAAAGAAACTGTGAAATATATATATGATGGAATACTACTGAACCATGAAAAGGAATGAATTAACAGCATTTGCAATGACCTGGATGAGACTGAAGACTATCATTCTAAGTGAAGTAACTCAGGAATGGAAAACCAAACATTGTATGTTTTCACTGGTATGTGGGAGATAAGCTATGAGGATGCAAAAGCATAAGAATGATACAATGGACTTTTGAGGATTTAGGGGGAAGACTTGGAGGGGGGTAAGGGATAAAAGACAACACATATGGTGCAGTATATAATGCTCAGCTGATGGGCACACTAGGATCTCACAAATCACCACTAAGGAATTTACTCATGTAACAAATACCTCAATAACTTATGCAAAAAAAAGAGTAAAAAAACCCCCCACAAAATCAACCATCGCATTAGTTAATTAATAAAATATATTGCATAGCCTAATAAATAAGTTAATTAAGAATTATACTTCATAGGCTGGGCGTGGTGGCTCACGCCTGTAATCCCAACACTTAGGGAGGCTGAGGTGGGCGGATCACAAGGTCAGGAGATCAAGACCATCCTGGCCAACATGGTGAAACCCTGTCTCTACTAAAATACAAAAAAAAAAAAAAATCAGCCAGGCGTGGTGGCACGTGCCTGTAGTCCCAGCTACTTGGAAGGCAGAAGCAGGGGAATCACTTGAACCTGGGAGGCAGAGGTTGCAGTTAGGCCAGATTGCACCACTGCACTCCAGCCTGGCAACAGAGCAAGACTACATCTTAAAAAAAAAAAAAAAAGAATTATACATCATAATCAAGAATGTAAGCAACATCATCAGAAAATCAGTATCAGAAAATATATTAAATTCTATATTTCTTTTAAAATAAATAAAAATAAAAATATAGTATTGTAATTTGTGGTATTAATAAACTAAAGGAGAAAATGATAATAATAAAATAATTTATTTGGCCAGGCACGGTGGCTCATGCCTGTAATCCCAGCACTTTGGGAGGCTGAGGTGGGCAGATCAAGAGGTCAGGAGTTTGAGACCAGCCTGACCAACATGGTAAAACCTCGTCTCTACTAAAAATACAAAAATTAGTGGGACATGTTGGTGCGCACCTGTAATCCCAGCTACTCAGGAGGCTAAGGCAGGAGAATCACTTGAACCCAGGAGGCCGAGGTTGCAGTGAGCCCAGATCAGGCCACTGCACTCCAGCCTGGGCGACAGAGCAAGACTCCATCTCAAATAAATAAATAAATAAATAAATAAATAAATAAATAAATAATTGATTCAGAAAAACATTTGATGATGTTTAGTGCCCATTAAAAAAATGTTAGAAATAGTAAAGAACATCCTTTGTAAAATGTATTAATATATACCCAAACCCTAAATATTATAATTCATGAAAAAACTTTATATGCATAACTTTTATGATTAGGGAAAAGATAAGGATAGCATTGTTATCCACACTATTCAATACAGTATTGGAGGTTGTGACCAATGTGATAAGGAAAGAAAAATAAGAAAAGTGTTTCTATTGATAATTACATCCTATACATTTCCCTTTACATACGGTTTTCATTGTGCTCTACGAATTTTTATATACTCTATTTTCATTTTCATTTTATTAAAAACATTTTCTAATTTTCCTTATGACTTCTTCTCTGACCCATGGATTCTTTAGAGTTGTGTTGTTTCATTTCCAAATATTTGGGGATTTTCCAGATATTTTTCTGTTATTGATTTCTCATCCAATTTTATCATGATCAGAGAAGCTACCTTGCATGATCCTAATTATTTTAAATTTGTTGAGGTTTGTTTTATGGGCCAGAACATGGTCTACCTTGGTGAATATTCTATGTTCAATTAAAAAATATATATTCTGCCATTGTTGAGTTTTGTGTACTATAAATGTGAATTAGGTCAAGTGGGTTGATAGAGTTCTTCAGGTGTTCTAAATCCTTAATGATTTTCTGCCACTTTGTTTTATCAATTCTTGAAAGAGGAGTGTTGAAACCTCCAACTTAATTGTGAATTTGTCTATTTCTTCTTTCAGTTCTATCAGTTTTTAAGCTCTGTTGTTAGGCTCATCCACTTTTAGGATTATTGTGTATTCATAGTGAATTCACTTCTTATCATCAGGTAATGTCCTTCTTTTATGCTTTATGATAGCTCATGTTCTGAATTTTACTTTGTCTGATATTAAAATGACCACTCCAGCTTTCTCTTTGTTAGTGTTTGCATGGAATATATTTTTCCATTCATTTACTCTCATCCTACCTAGGTCATTATTATTGAAATAAGTTTCTTATAAACATTTGGGTCATCTTTCAAAATCCATTCTTCCAATCTCTGTTTTTTAATTGGTACATTTAGACTATTTTTGCTTAATATAATTATTGATAAGATTGTGCTACAGCCTATCTTGCTAGGTGTTTTCTATTTATTCATCTGGGTTTTTTTGGTTTCTTTTATGTGTTATGCCTGCTTTTTTTCTTCCTGCCTTGTATCTCCACAATTAAATTTATTGAAATTATTTCGATTTGAAAAAAATAATTACATATTTATGGAGTACAATGTGTTAGATATATGTATACATGGCAGAAGAATGATATCAAGCCAATCAACACATCCATCACTTCACATACTTAGCTTTTTTTTTGTAGCAAGAACATCTAACATTGCTATTCTTTTGGCAATTTTGAAGTATACATTACATTACTATTAACTATGGTCATTTTGCTACATGATATATCTTAAAAACTTTTATTCCTCCTGTCTAATTCGAACTTTATACCCTTTGGTCGACTTCTTTTCATTCTTAATCTCCCCATCTTCACCCCCCACTCCAATAACTCTGGTAACCAGCATTCTAATCTTACTTCTAAAAATTCAATTTTTTTCACAATTGGATTTTTTATACCTTTTCTTAATTTTTTTAGTAATTACTCTAGGTTTTACAAAATATATCTTCAAATAATATTCTGTTGCTTCGTGTTTAGTGTAAGGACCTAAACTTAAAATACTGTATTCTCAATTTCTCCCTCCCATCTTTGTGCTATTAGTTTCACATGTCTTACTTTTACATACATTTTTTTTTCTTTTGAGATAGAGTCTTGCTCTGTCATCCAGGCTGGAGTGCAATGGCATAATCTTGGCTCACTGCAACCTCCACCTCCCAGGTTCAAGCGATTCTTCTGCCTCAGCCCCCTGAGTAGCTGGGACTACAGATGTGCACCACCACGCCTGGCTAATTTTTGTATTTTTAGTAGAAAAGGGGTTTCACCATGTTGGCTGGGCTGGTCTTGAACTCCTGACCTCAGGTGATTCGCCTGCCTCAGCCTCCCAAAATGCTGGGACTACAGGTGTGAGCGACCACACCCGGCCTACATACACTTGTAAACCAAGCTACATTGCTACTTCTTTTTAGACAATCGCTTACCTTTCAGAGTAATTTAAAATAAGAGAAAAGAATACTTTTTCATTTTAACTGTTTTCAGAGATCTTCATTTCTTTGTGTCAGTTCAAATTACTATCAGATTCTTTCCTTTAACATTTTTTGTAGTGCAGGTTTGTTGATAATGAATTCTGTTTCTATTTTTCAAAAAAAGTTTTTATTTTGTCTTCCCTTTTGATAGATCTTTTCACTGAATTTTAAGTAGACTTTTTTTTTCTTTTAGCACTTTAAAGAGACCATTGCCTTCTGGTTTGTATGGTTTCTGACAAGAAGTCCGCTTAATTTTTATTTTTGTTCCTCTGTATGTGATGTGTTTTATTTTTCTGGCTGCCTTTTAGATTCTCTCTTCATCTTTGATTTTTATTCACTTGACTATGATGGTCTAGCTGTAGATTTATCTTTCTTGGTGTTCTACGACCTTGTTTGTTTGATTTTTTTTATTATTGCTGGAAAATTATTGGCCATTATCTCTTCAAATATTTCTTCTGCCTCATTCTTACTTTTTTCTCCTAAGATTTCAAAAACACATATGTTTTGTGTTTGATTGTTTGATACTGTTCTTAAGCTCTTGTATGCTCATTTCTGGTTGTTTTCTCCTTCCCCACCACTCTATTTTCTTTGTTTTTCAGTTTGAGTAATTTCTATTGATCTATCTTCAAATTCACTAATGCTTTCCTCAGATGTGTTGAGTCTACTAATGAGCCTATCAAAGGCATTCTTTATTTCTGCAACTTTGTTTTTCCCCATAGCATTTTCATTTGACTATTTCTTATAGTTTCCATGCCTTCAGTGATATCTCTCATCTGTTTGTACATGTCTGTATAACTTCTCCAAAAGAACTTTTAACAAATTAACCATAGTTGTTTTATTCCCTGTCCAGTAGAAACGATTTACTTTTTCTCCAGAAAAAAGAATGCTCTTTCTTGTTACTCTGCAAATGAGGGGAGGAGTAGGGGGTTTGTTTGTTGTCTTTGTCCAGCCTCAGCTTAGGCAGAATCTGTGTCCCTTGGTCTCAGAGGAAAAGCTTTCTTAAAGATCCTACCTCACACCCTGTCATAAAAGGCATAAGAAACCCAAATGTTTTATTGCCCCTCCTCCTGACATAGAGGGTATTTTTCTTTTACCTTCAGCCACATGGGTATTCACAATGCTTTGGGGATTTCAGGGTTTGCTGCTGTTTCTTCACTGTCTTACGCCTTCATTCCTCAAAGAGAAAAAGATACAGACAGAGCTTCGCGGCTTTCTCACAGCAGTAGCTGCTTCCTTCTTCAGGCCCGTGTCACTGACAACAGGCTTTCTCTAGGCTCCCAAGCTTCCCTTCATCTTTCTTGTGAATATTAGCAAAGAAGAGCCTCTTTGTTTGTTTGGCACCTAGGTGTTCTATATTCTCAAACTGGTCCACCCCTAAACTTTAGCAATTCGTTAATATGTTTTACCAAACTTCTCATCTGCTATACCAGCTTTTTCTGCTATATACAGCTTTTTCCTGAACTCTGCCAGAGTGGCCCACCCTGCCTTTCTTTAAGACTTCAGGCTAGTAGTTTTCTTTGTGAATTCAATTTTCTCCTAGAGTCAAGAAAATAGATAATTTTGTTGATTACCTAAGGTTTTTTTTTTTTTTTTTTTTTTTTTCCCCAGAGTCTCGCTCTGTCGCCCAGGCAGGAGTCCAGTGGTGCGATCTCAGCTCACTGCAAGCTCCGCCTCCCGGGTTCACGCCATTCTCCTGCCTCAGCCTCCCGAGTAGCTGGGACTACAGGCACGCGGCACCACGCCTGGCTACATTTTTTTTTCTTATTTTCAGTAGAGACGGGGTTTCACCGTGTTAGCCAGCATGGTCTCGACCTCCTGACCTTGGGATCTGCCTGCTTTGGCCTCCCAAAGTGCTGATATTACAGGCGTGAGCCACTGCGCCCGGCCGATTACCTAAGGTTTTATTTTTAGGGCGAATGCAACACTCTCATGGTTTCTACATCCTAGTTGGATGCCAGAAATTCTAATATTCATTTTTAGATAGCTTCCTGGTCTATGCTATAATTTCCCAATTGGTCTCTAACTTTCAGTAAAAGTTCATTACATTCTATAGCATTGCTAGAGGGGCTTTTGCAAAGGAGGAAAGAAGAACATGTTTGGGATGCAGCAGTAAAAAGAGGCCAGTATTTCTAGACTTGTATTTCTATATAAAAAAAGTTTTTAAAAGTTAAAAAAATAAAAAGAGGCCAGTAGCTCACAAGCAAGAGGTGATCAAGATTATGTTGACAGCAGGTATTTGTAATTAAGGGTGAAAGGCAACCACCAGGAGCATACAAGCACTTTTTCCCATACTGAGGAGAATTTGAGAAGTACCTTTAACTTTCCACAGTTATGAGTAAAGGAGAGTTCAATGAATTACATGTGGCTACTAAAGGAAAGAATGATCAGGGATTACTATGAGGACTTAGACTATCCGGATTATAGGGATATAGCTAAATCATTACATCTGTTTGTCATCAAACCTAATACAATAACTTCGACCTATTAAAAGTGGGAGATTAAGCTCTTTACACAGAAAAAGTTAATACTAAAATCTGGAGTTTACTTAGGTTCCCATTTTCTCCACAGTACTCAGTTGAGTTACCTGAATTGTAACACAACAGAGAAAAAAAGGACTTAGAATGTTTAGATGACTTCTTTCTTAAAAAAAAAAAAAAATTACGTTGTTTCTGTAAGATACAAAATGAACATATTTTACAAAACAAACCTGTAATATAATTATGTAGGGAAAGATGTAATGAGACTTTAGGGTTTCAAATTCAGTATAACCTGGGACAGTAGCAGTAATTTTAGTAAACAGAGAAAATAAGCATCTATGGATAAAACTATCTTCTGATTGTGATAATTTATTAAAAAAATTTTTTTATAAAAAAAAAAGATACAAGTTGGCTTTCTGTGTTATCCTATTTATTAAGTATTCTGATAAGGGAGCCCAAGTTTTAATTTTTATCATTATTGTCAAGGGGGAAGGGGATCAAATTTTAGAGGCCATCTCAGTGCCTGAGTAATTTTTTCCAATCCAGCAAGATCAGATGGTCTGATTGCCTTGCTCAGTGTTTCTGGTAGAAAAGGCAATTTTCAAGACTGAAATAGCAATTTCTTAGCCATCACTGGAGCTCTTAAAATCCATTTTTTAAACTCCCGTAGACTTCCATGTGTAAATGAAAGAAGACTCCTGGAAATACACATTTTTCTATTTTGAGAGATAACTCACTCAAGCATAAAGTTAATACAATTTATTACACCAAAAGTAAAGTTGCATTAGAGTGAGCTCATAACAGATGAGTAAACACACTTCACAAGAGTGGGGTTGGCATGTCTGCTATCCTTAGTTTGTCTTCTTCAGCTTGGATGCCTTCTAAATGTCTTATTCTTACATCGGTCCTGCTGGCAGAGGAGAGTTCTGTCCTCGTTAGAGAGGTGTTTGGAAACACCTTTAGACCTTTGAAAAATTCAGCACTAACACTAAGATGGGTCACTAGCCTTTGCTTATTCTGAGGGAAAGAAAGCCTTCAATTAGTATTTTAAAGTGAAAGTGATAAAATCAAATTGAAGGGTGCCTGAGTCGGGCTACTCTCATTTATATCCTATGTTTAATGAAAACATACTAACTCTGTGACCTCAGGCAAAGGGATTAATTTCTTTGAGCCTCGTTTTTTTCATACAGAATGAAAATTTTAATAAACCATGCCTTACCCATGGAATTGTGAGAAAACTTGTAAGCAAAGCATTTAGCAGAGTGCCTAGCACACAGTACACATGTAGTAAAGACTGGATTTTTATCATCATGATCATCATCATCATTATCATCATTACTACTACATCAAATATCAGGCCAAATTGCTACCTACCCTACAGCTTCAGTTTATTTATTTGACAAATTATTGAGCATCAATTGGGTACCAGGCTCTGCTCTAGGAACTTGTGTGTAATAAAATAAGAATATCGGCTTTGTCCCCGCTGCCACCTACCAGGAAGACACTTCATCTGCTTGAAATTGGGCTTCCTCTTCAATCAAAAGGAACTAATCAGCACCAGGCCTAGGGAGAGGTATGGGAGACTCGTGCACAACCCTGAGTGTAAGTGCCTCCTTAAATTTTGTACCCTAGGTAACTTGCTTGCCTCATTCTTGTCCCAGCATCTGGGAATAATACTACCTATTTTACATAGTTATTATGTGAATAATGGAAGCAGAGAGAGGATAGACTATATTTGCCTGGTATGGAAGTGGGATTTGGGAAGGCTTGTCCATTGATGGGATATTAGGCTGGTCCTTAAAGGATGAGAAGAAGTTTATTAGGTAGGCATTGGGTTGTTCCCTGTAGGTATATCAAGGGGTAAATGATGGGTTATGCTTGGAAATGACAACATGACTTGAAAGGAAATTATGACAAGAGCTAAGAGTTATTATTATTTACCACCTACTATGTGCAGGATATGGCTGGACATTTTGCAAATATTGTCTTTAATCCTCATAATGGCCTTAAAAGATTGGTATCATCTATCTTTATTTTACAGTATAGCCTCAAAGAGCTAAGCCCAAAAAGCCAAAGAGTACCAGAAAGAAGTCCTTTCTGTCTAAAAACACCTCTTCACTGATCCCCAAAATTCCATCATTAACACTTCACCCTTGAGATAAGCACTGTTTGAAATGTGGATGGGTCATATGATCAACTCCTTATATTTTATGGTGAATGAGTTATCCATCCACTCATCTACCCATTCATCCATCCACCTATCCACCCATCCATCCATTGACACACTCATCCCTCCACCAATCCATCTATCCATCCATGCATCCACCCAACCATCCATCCACCCACCCATCTGTCCATCCATCCACCCACCCATCCATTCATCCATTCATCTATCCATCCATCCATCCATCCATCCATCCATCCATCCACCCATTCATTCACCCATCCATCCACCCACCTATCCATCCACCCACCTATCCATCCACCCATCCATTCATCCATCTACCCACCCATTCATCTGTCCATCCATCCATCTATCCATCCTTCCATCCATCCACCCACCCATTCTTCTACCCATCCATTCACCTATCCACCCACCCATCCACCCTTCCATCAATCCATCCATCCACCCACCCACCCACACGTTCATTTATCCATCCATCTACTCATTCATTCACCCACCCATTCACCCACCTATTCATCCATCTATCCATGCACCTACCCACCCATCCATCTGCTCTCCACCTATCCATTCACCCACCCATCTACCCATCCACTCATATACCCATTTAATAAGAGATATTGATCACCTACTAAGATTTAGTCTCTGGGCTGGGACTTTTCTCCATGACAAGAAGGACTCAGAAGCAAGAAAGTGTATGCCAAAAAAGAAAAGTGGGGCCATAAGAACAAATTTCACGTATTTGAAGTTTTGCCTCAGGAGATATCCACATTTATCCCCTAGTAATCATTAAGTCACGACACAGCATGATGATGCCCATCCTTCCTGCTGGATAACTCTCCCTTCACAGCTAATTGCCTTACATCTATAGCCTAGTTCTTGTCAGTTTTGTCACACTGTTATTACATACAGTAATGGTGTGTAAGATATTAGCCTGTCATTATATATAAATGTGTCTAAGGAAAACTCATTTCCAAGAATCATTTTTGAAAATGAATCCAGAAGAGAGGTAAAAGCTTATTTTCTGTCTCCAAGGACAACATAAAGTAACTCTGAGGCTTGTAACAAGAATCATTTAAGGTGGATACTATACCTCATAGGAATACCAAAGCCAGAATACATTTTGGGATGTTATATAAAGCCCAGGAAAGAGTTAAGCTGGAAATAGGAAGCTACTTTCATCTTCTAACTGTGCACGCCTTGAGGGTATGAATAACCTAGCCCTTTCCCCACTTACCATTTTTCTATTTAGTTTATTATGGTTAATAACATGTGACCAGGAAATCATTTTTACCATTTTCCCTCTGGTGCCATTAAGTTTAATTTCCTTGTTTTAATAATACAGCACCAGTGACTTGTCTGACATTAGAACTTTTTTCTTCCAGTTATCTATTAAAGTAATACTTTAATTTATTACAAAATATACATTTCACACAACTCTTCCTACCCAGTTTGTGATATCCCTAAGGGCTGAGCACTATCTGTGTACCCAGTATTTTCCCAATTTGTTTCTGACAACTTTTACTGCTGAGATGTAAACTGTATGAAATCAGACACTGTGTATCTTGTTGTGTCCCCAGAACAGTGCCTGCATGCGGAAGGTGTTCAAGAATATATATCAAACAACCAACAAAATGAACACCTTCTGCTTTTACCCTCTCACTTCTGACCATACACGAAATAGCCAAAATATTTTTCCACTTGAAGAGTTTGTCTACGAAATGGAAAAGACATGGATTCTAATTTAAATGTTGACTCACCCAGAAAATGGATCAACTTTAGCATACTTTTTAAACTTTAAATACAACAAGCATTTGTTAAAGTCCTACTGGCTATCAGTGGAGAACTCTATTCTGGGTGCTAAGGGCAAAATAAAGGTGACCCAGACACTGTGCCTGCCCTGCAGGGGCTTAAAGTTTGGTACAAACCTGGCGATTACCCGCAGGGAGAACCTAGAGTGACCCCAGCTCCCTCCAAATCCCTGGAGTACTCATTGGAGCCATGCATTTGGCATGTCCAGATGAAGATTCAACTTAATGGCTCTAGAGATGAATTCCCTGGGTTCAAGTCCTGACACAATCAAATACTAGCTCTGTGATTTTGGGCAACTTAGTTTTCTGCACCTCAGTTTCCCCATTTGTAAAATAAAAATAAAAATTGGACTAATCTCATAGCATTATTGTGATGATTAAACGAGTTCCTCTATGTAAAATGTTTAGAACCATACCTGGTACAGTATAAGCATTCAATTAACATTAGCTAGTATTTAGTTTATTATTGCTACTCTGTGATAAATTGTATTTTGCATAGCTGTCTCGAGCTACTACTATTAATTTCCTATTTTATGTTTTTAAATAGAAATATCTTCATTGCTCTTAAGAACAGCAGTCCCCAATCTTTTTGGCACAAGGAACTGGTTTCGTGGAAGACAATTTTTCTGTGGACCAGGCAGAGGGGGGATAGTTTCTGGATGAAACTGTTCTACCTCAGATAATCAGGCATTTGTTGGATTCTCACAAGGAGCGTGCAACCTGGATCCCTCACATTCACAGTTCACAGTAGGGTTCACACTCCTACCAGAATCTAATGACACCGCCAGTACAGGTCTGCAGCCTGGAGGTTGGGGACCCCTGCTTTAGAATGATATGTGATTGTTATAGGATAAATTATGTAGAGAATGACAATATTTGTCTGTAATCTTAACCCCAAAGATAACCATGGTTCATAATTTGGCAAATCTCCTTCCACATAATAATTTGCCTATTTAAGAACGTGTAGAATATACCCAAAGGATTATAAATCATGCTGCTATAAAGACACATGCACACGTATGTTTATTGCGGCACTATTCACAATAGCAAAGACTTGGAACCAACCCAAATGTCCAACAACGATAGAGTGGATTAAGAAAATGTGGCACATATACACTATGGAATACTATGCAGCCATAAAAAATGATGAGTTCATGTCCTTCGTAGGGACATGGATGAAACTGGAAAGCATCATTCTCAGCAAACTATCGCAAGCACAAAAAACCAAACACCGCATGTTCTCACTCATAGGTGGGAATTGAACAATGAGAACACATGGACACAGGAAGGGGAACATCACACTCCGGGGACTGTTATGGGGTGGGGGGAGGGGGGAGGGATAGCATTAGGAGATATATCTAATGCTAAATGACGAGTTAATGGGTGCAGCACACCAACATGGCACATGTATACATATGTAACTAACCTGCACATTGTGCACATGTACCCTAAAACTTGAAGTATAATAATAATAATAAAATAATGTGTAGATATATTTTCAACATAAAAACTACACATACTGTTCACAAACAGCCTATTAATATATGGAAATCACCTATCTGTGTCAATATGTAAAGATCTATTTTGTAATTTATATAACCATTACTTTATTGGTGGACATGTAGACCATTTACTGGTTATATAGTATTTAGAAAGATTGGGCTGCAGTGTCCAAGCTAAAGCATATGTTTCTCATAGGAAATGTCATTGAATTCCCAAAGAGCTTTGCAAATACAAATGGCTGCATAAATATTTATTTATTGACCATGTTAGGAGAATGGGAAAAAAAGAAGAGATATTTAAATGCAGAAAATTATATTTCTACAATTTTTTCTAAGTGTTCTAAAAACGATTTTGACTAGCATGATATAACTATTTTCAGGGTTGTTATGAAGACAAAATAAGGTATTATAAAATGTCTGAACCCTATAAAATACTCAATAGATGCTGGCTATTATTGCTATTAGAACAGCAATTAATGGGAGAAGAGATTAGGCACCAGCTGTCTTTGATGACTTAATCATTGACCTATGGAAGGTGAAACAGATCATCTCTAGCAACAATCTTTGTCTCTAGGATTCTGTTCTTTAATGAGTAGATACTGTACTAAAGATAAACTCAAGCATGGAAATAAAAAGAGGATAACTGCTCGCCCTGATTCTTCCAACAACTGAAAATTATCCACATGATGCTTGTTAGCTAATAAGAAAGGTTAGAAATAGTGTTTATCAAAATTGCCTTAGCTATTTAACGACCTGTAGAGAGACTGGCACTTTCAATTAGTATTTTATTACCTCATTCAGCTTGCCCACGATAGAGAGAGATTAGTTAGGAAAGTGTGTAACTAACAATTGGACATGGAAGAGAAGAAGGAAAGATGATTATTGAATTAGACTCAATTTCTGCTTTTGATATCATAGTCTTTATTCAGAGTTTCTTAACCTTGGCATTATTAACATTTGGGGCTGGATATTTTTTTGTTGAGGAGGGCTCTCCTGTACATTACAGGAAGTTTAGCAGCACTATTAACCTTAGCAGCATTATTAAGCCAGCCAGTAGCATCTCTCCCTTCCCCCACATAAGTTTCGACACCCCAAAATGTCTCCGGACATTGCCAAATGCCCCCTGTGGGACAAAAGCACCCCCAAGAGCCACTGATATGTGCATATGCATATTTTTGTATAGCATTTTACAAACATATTTAATACTCATAATAGTTGTGTGAGTAGGCAGGGTAGATATTCTCTCTCCCCCTTCCCATTTCAAAGATGGGAAAGCATAATAATGTAATAATAAATGTTGTGAAATCAAAATTTAAATTTTTAACCACTAAGATGCCATCGTGAGTCAGACAGGAAGAAGACTGACTTATTTTTTAAAGTATTTTAGCAAAATGAGCAGTCAAAGCTT
This sequence comes from Pan troglodytes, assembly GCF_028858775.2. Classification (NCBI taxonomy): domain Eukaryota; kingdom Metazoa; phylum Chordata; class Mammalia; order Primates; family Hominidae; genus Pan; species Pan troglodytes. The sequence continues at coordinate 50,314,507 of NC_072408.2, read as the reverse complement.
TTCCCCTTTACTTGAGGACCAGAAAAGGAATACTCAGGCAGCCACCCTCAAAGAGGACCCCCTAAACAAAACAAGTGTGAAATGCAGCCATGTAACTCAGAGTTAATTTGGGGTTGAATTCATTAGCTGTAAAAATAATGGTGTGATGAAAAATTTGCCTGCCCCTGCAGAGATAGAAAATGGGATAGCATGTGAATAAATGATTCTAATAGCTGTGATGATATATCTTTAGGAGGTATGAGCATTCCATCTATAGAGAAAGTCTGCCCATTAATTAAAATTCTTATGGAGAGACACAAAGAAGATTAAAGTAGATAAAAGCTGTAGCACCAACAGGCCTAAAAACCAGTGTCTTGGAAAATAAAGAAACTGCCTGAAGACAGGGAATTATAATCTAAAGATATTGAAAGAGGAGAGGTTTCTAAATGCCAAGAAAAGCTAGATTCCCAAGGAGATGGGAAATAAGATGAGTAACTGTAGGAAATCCACCAAGGTCATCAACTCTCAAGCTGAACCCTGAGTGACACAAGCAGACCTCTATTAATTTGCACCTGTCATTTCACTGATTGTGTAGATATCAACACAGCTGCTTATTTCTGCTTATTTCTGTTGAGGCTTTTTACTACACCAGAACTCAGGTTTGTAGACAGTGAAAATGTCAGCACATTAAAAACATTCTGCTTCACATGTGTGAGATAATAGGATTTGGGGTTAATGAGCTCATGTCTGGGATATCGATCCAAATGTGAATAATTTGTAATTGGCCATCACTCAATGCCAGCTTATAACCAGCCCAGGCTATATGAATAGAACACTTTGTTCACTGAAATGACTATAGAGCCACAAAAACCAAAACTTGCTCAAAGAACTGGCCAATTGCCAAACAGCATCTCCCCTCCTCTCTCTTCTTATTCCCTGACTTCCAATTAAATACTAAATTGCCAGGAGAATATAAGATAATACATAGGGCCCATCATAAATTCCTCACCCAGCAGGCCCCACATATAGAATGAAAAATATGTGATTTAAGATATAACAAGAGGCCCCCCTTTCACCAGCAAGCATCACTTTTATTATTTTGCCATTGCAAACCCAGGTTTTGAAAGATTTTATCTCGAAATACTAAAGTTGCTATATTTAAAATATGGATGTTTTAAATAATGCCCCATCAAGCTCTAGTTTCCTACAATTCTATCTATGGTACCACTCTTTTGGATGAAGATACTTTCTTTTTGTTTCTGATTTGGATTACTTTTTAAAAAATTATTATACTTTAAGTTCTAGGGTACATGTGCACAACATGCAGATTTGTTACATATGTATACATGTGCCATGTTGGTGTGCTGCACCCATTAACTCATCATTTACATTAGGTATCTCCTGATGCTATCCCTCCCCCTCCCCCAACCCCACGACAGGCCCCCCTGAGTGATGTTCCCTGCCCTGTGTCCAAGTGTTCTCATTGTTCAATTCCCACCTATGAGTGAGAACATGAAGGGTTTGGTTTTCTGGCCTTGTGATAGTTTGCTCAGAATGATGGTTTCCAGCTTCATCCATATCCCTGCAAAGGACATGAACTCATCCTTTTTTATGGTTGCATGGTATTCCATGGTGTATATGTGCCACATTTTCTTAATCCAGTCTATCATTGATGGACATTTGGGTTGGTTCCAAGTCTTTGCTATTGTGAATAGTGCTGCTATAAACATACATGTACATGTGTCTTTATAGTAGCATGATTTATAATCCTTTGGGTATATACCCAATAATGGGATCACTGGGTCAAATGGTATTTCTAGTTCTAGGCCCTTGAGGAATTGCCACACTGTCTTCCACAATGGTTGGACTAGTTTACACTCCCACCAACAGTGTGAAAGCATTCCTATTTCTCCACATCCTCTCCAGCCTCTGTTCTTTCTTGACTTTTTAATGATTGCCATTCTAACTGGCGTGAGATGGTATCTCATTGTGGTTTTGATTTGCATTTCTCTGATGACCAGTAATTATGAGCATTTTTTCATGTGTTTGTTGGCTGCATAAATGTCTTCTTTTGAGAAGTGTCTATTCATATCCTTTGCCCACTTTTTGATGGGGTTGTTTTTTTCTTGTAAATTTGTTTAACTTCTTTGTACATTCTGGATATTAGCCCTTTGTCAGGTGGGTAGATTGCAAAAATTTTCTCCCATTCTGTAGGTTGCCTATTCACTCTGATGGTAGTTTCTTTTGCTGTGCAGAAGCTCTTTAGTTTAATTAGATCCCATTTGTCTATTTTGGCTTTTGTTGCCATTGTCCTGAATGGTATTGCCTAGGTTTTCTTCTAGGGTTTTTATGGTTTTAGGTCTAACATTTAAGTCTTTAATCCATCTTGAATTAATTTTTATATAAGGTGTAAGGAAGGGATCCAGTTTCAGCCTTCTACATATGGCTAGCCAGTTTTCCCAGCACCATTTATTAAGTAGGGAATCCTTTCTCCATTTCTTGTTTTTGTCAGGTTTGTTAAAGATCAGATGGTTGTAGATGTGTGGTGTTATTTCTGAGGACTCTGTTCTGTTCCATTGGTTTATGTCTCTGTTTCGGTACCAGTACCATGCTGTTTTGATTACTGTAGCCTTGTAGTATAGTTTGAAGTCAGGTAGCGTGATGCCTCCAACTTTGTTCTTTTGGCTTAGCATTTTCTTGGCAATGCAGGCTCTTTTTTGGTTCCATATGAACTTTAAAGTAGTTTTTTCCAATTCTGTGAAGAAAGTCATTGGTAGTCTGATGGGGATGGCATTGAATCTACAAATTACCTTGGGCAGTATGGCCATTTTCATGATACTGATTCTTCCTATCCATGAGCATGGAATGTTCTTCCATTTGTTTGTGTCCTCTTTTATTTCGTTGAGCAGTGGTTCGTAGTTCTCCTTGAAGAGGTCCTTGGATGAAGACACTTTCTGAGAATAGTATCTATAAGCCAAAGTATCCACGATTAGTAACATTGGCAATTTATTAGTTTAACTATCAAAGAACAGAGCCTCAAAGCCTCTGGCTACTAGGACTGGTAATTTAAGTGAAGGAAGACAAAATTCAGAGAAACATGAGATGTCAACTTTCACTCAGTGGAGGCTGGAACTGTTGGGGGCCCTGAGAAGCCAAGGGCAGCAGGTTGAGGAACAAAGTATGAAGGACAGAGGGCTGGTCTTGGCACTGGGCTTGAAAACTACATTTATGATGTATTCAATGTGTAATAATTGGGCAAGCCTCTTAAGCTCTCTGAGCTTCAGTCCCTATATCTGTGGGTAGACTAATGCCTATCTTAAAACTTACTAGGTGAATGAAACGGAGGATAAAGATACTTGTCACTTAGGAAGTACCCATTCTAAACTTACTTTCTCTACTTACTTTCTTTCCAGTGTGGCTCAAGTCAGCCCTGTACTGGATTGTAGAGTAATTACTATTAATCCTGAACTGTTAAAGGGTTCAGCATCTTAAAACTGAATGATTAAAAGAAAAGTGGTCAGAACACGTGTGAATATACAGCTATATTCATTCATGGTTTATATGAAACACTAAATATGCTAGATAAATCCCCATTTCTGCTGCTGAAGTCCTGAAGAATCAGAACTCTTGAAATCTTAGCTTCAAAAGTCACATTGCAGTCATGAGAATGAGACTAAACCAAAAAGCCCCCATGAAGAGCTTGAAGCTGGGTTTGGATTCTTCCGCACAAAGATCAACACTAGGGGGAGACTCTATCCCTTCTCAGCTGAGAGTGATTTGGCAATCCCCTTGCTCGGTTACCACCCAGTGCTCTAGGAGAATTGCCCGAGTAATAACAAGTTCAATAATTGATGAATAGAGCTGGGCAGGCAGCAGATGCCACTGGCGGGATGTGATGAGTAAAACCCAACAAAATGACAAAAATTTATCTTCCCAAAGTCATTCAGAAAATCTTAAAAAGTTAAGATCAAGAAAGCCACAGCTCTTATTTCACTTGATGGATCAAGTATTCATCAATATATTTTTATAATTGTATTTTATTTTTTGGTAGAAAAGTTATATTTAACAATTAACTATATTAATGATAAGGTATTAATGATGGTACTGATAACAAAAGTAATTATAATGCCTGATGTGCACAAAGCTTTGTGCGTACTCTCTTTAAAAAAATTATTTTAAAAATTCTTCCAACAATCCAGTCAGTAGGTATTATTACCTCCATTTTTCTGTTAGAAAATTTAAGGAATAGAGAGGTTAGATGACTTAAACATGGTTAAGACCACAGACTGTGCAATCGGACTGACTGGGTTCAAGGCTCAATTCTACCATTTACTAGCTGTGTAACCTGGCAAGTTAATTTACCTCTCCGTTCCTTATTTCCTTGTGTGTAAATGAGAGTAATAATAGTACCCACTGCGTTTGGTTGTTGGGAGAGTTAAATGAGTTACTACGTGTAAAATGCTTAGAGCTGTGCTTGAAAAATCGTTAGCATTTGATGTGTTTAATTAGCCATTATGTGACCCAAAGACACATATTTATTATTTTATATATGAATTACTTAATTACGATCGTACTTGTGTCAGGCACTGTCTTAGACCTAGCAAAGAAAAGATTGTATGGTTTATGGGAAAGGCAGACATTATGTAATTTTCGTAGGGTGTGATGAGTTTTGCGGTGGAGGCAGTAGGCACCATGCAGCATGCAGGGCAGTGGGCAGGGTAGGGGCCAGGCACGGGCTGGTAAGACCAGGGCCCAGAGGAGAAGCCAGCTGTATTTGAAACAGCAGCAGCAAAAAAAAAAAAAAAAAAAAAAAAAAAAAAAAAAGATTCTTATCAACAACTCTGAAGCTATTTCCAAGGCTTATGGATGAAGGAGACTCTAAAAATTTTAATACCTAGTCTTAACTCAGAAACTTTCTGAGCAAATCATTTGGCCCCTGGATTTCCATTTCCAGATATATAAAATGCTGATTTCTTAGGGTTACTCTAGGAAAGAGTGAAGATTACTGTATGGGCTTCCATTGCTTGTGAAGAATCTACAAAGGCATGAAAACCTGGTGGTGCGATTATCAATGGGTAACTACCTAATTAACCACACATCTTTTCTTAGAAGAGATTATGTCAAAGGAGCACATATAGAGGAAAACCCTCAGGGACTTTCATTACAGAACCCCAGAGCCAGAAAATATCTTCGGGTTCATTGTTTGGTGGCTTCCAAAGTTTTCACTACTACAGACACCTTTCACTGGTCTTCTATCATGAACTTTATGGTTTTAGAGATTTGAGCTACCATGTTGCCTACATTAAGTAATTTTGGTTATCCATTTTGATTCAGTAGAGAGCATTTCATTTGTGCAAGATGCAGGTTTTAACATCCTGAGCTGATATAATCCAACCAAAATAAAATAAAAATCTCCCATCACACACTTATTGGAACAAATTAGGAATATATAGAAAGGAATAGCTCCATCACCACTGTCCAGATTTTGACATATTTCCTTTCAATCTTTAAGTGCTGTCTTTCTTAAAATAGCTAAGATTGTACTGCATGTCCTTAAGGCAATGAAAATGGGCATTTCTTGATGTGGTGCTGGAGGGGTATTGGGTATCATTTACCCTTCCCAAGCCTGGGTTGTGCTATGTGACCCCCTTCCCACACCCTGAGACCCCAGACTACCCCGTCAATACCCTTCTAACACTTCCATACGGTACTCAATTAATCTGTTGCTATCTAACAGATTAAATAGCTTTGATTCCCCCTTTATACTGTAAAACTGTGTCTTATTCATCTTGGTGTCACCAGCACTTTGCAACCTATCTGACATGTTGTGCAAAGTTGATACTTTTTATGTTGTACTGAAATACATATATACATATATACTGTTATATATAAAAGTGTGTGTGTGTGTATGTGTGTGTGTGTGTGTGTCTAGAAATCTTGTAACTCTACCACTGCCTTTGCATATCACAGGAGCCTTGGTTTGGTTCTCTTCTTTCAGATTAAAACACTGAATACCAACGTGGTTGATGGACAGAGGATTCCATATATAAGACTGAGTGATTGCCAGAAAGCAACAGAGGACAGAGGCTGGCATATTCTGGAATTCCATCACTTTAAGATAACCACTATTTATATTTTAGTGGTACAGTAATATCACAATACTCTTTTATCCTGAGCAATTTTTTAAAATGTAGACTTTTAAAAATCCTCCTCCTTCCCTCTGTCATTGAGCATTCCTCTTTTTTACCAGACATTCCTCTGCTTCATCCTAACTCCAACATAACTAGGGTTAGTGGCCAGTACATATCCTTTCATGACATTTTCCATGTTGTCAGAATCATAAACAAACATAAACAAACATGGAGTAGGGTTGTCATTTTCTGATTTTCAAAAATAGGCTCATGCTATATATATACTTCCCTAGATCTTGCTTTTTGCCCTTAACAATACATTGCAGAAATATGTCTGAGTCAGCTGGTTTTGATCTACCTCCTGTGAAGTGGGTCCCATGGTCAGATGCTATGCTGTATGGGATTCCACACCTGCAGATCAGGCATTTGGCAAGCTCCTGGGTGAGTTTTGGCTGAGGCTTTGCAGAAAGGAAAGGCAAACTAACACCGAGAATCAGTATCTGTCCTGTGAGGTCAAACCACTGGCCCTTCCAGGACGGACGTGACCCTTTGTAGCTGAGCTGCTGCCAAGATGCTGGTGGTGTCCTTGAGAAACAGTGCCCATCCTTTCCCCCAGTCCTCTGACCAGCCAGCTAGGTCACTGGCCCCAGCCCAGATTTCTAAGAGTGACCCTAGCAGCAAGTTTGCCCCATCCCCTGGGGTCCTTGCTGGTGTTAAACCCCACGTACTGAGAAAGTTCCCTAAAGTCAGTGAATTCTTGCTTATCCAGTTGTATGTTCTGCCTCCTTGATTAAGCCTCATCAAAATTTATTCCCCAGTGTACCTCCCTGGCTCCTGCCAGTAAGTGCTATTTAATCTTTGAAGTTCCTTTGAGGTGTAATCTCTTTCCTCCCTTATCAGTCCTAGCACATTCCTAGCTCAACTCTGCTGGGAGTTAACCCTAGTTATCATAGAGGCATTCAGGAGAGGCAGTAGAGGCAGCTCCTTAGAGGAACACCTGTTGCTTTGTGGAGGAAGGTCACAGCAGAGTCTTCCCACATGAGGGAAGGGCTAGCTTTTCATAGAGAGGGTTGGGCTCAGAGTTTTGTGGGTTCAGAAGAGTCCACACAGCTACAGTCCTTGCGGGCAACTACCCAGATGTCCCCATCCCATATTTCAGGATCCTAAGCTTTCCCAACCAGAGCCCTGATCTTAACAGTACAGACCTGACTTGTTGAGAATTTACAAGTCTCTGGAGCTCCTGGATTCTAACTACTAAGTCCTACACTTGCTCCTCGGCTACATCCATGCTTCCACTGCAGGAGATTAGGGCCTCTTACTAAACTCCCAAAGAGGCCTTACAGAGGGGCTCTCCAGCTACCACATTCAGCCTATAGATGTTCACTCATAGCCCTCAGCTTCTCATTATCTCCCTGCAGAGCATTAATACAACCTCTAAACATCAACTAACATCACTGCCAACATCACTGCATTTGTTCCGCCCCATTGCGTTTAAAATATCTGAATCATCAAGGGCATTTCCATCTACCCAGGTCACCACTGGTTAAATTTTTAGCAATTGAACTGCACTTTATATCAGGGATTATCCATGTCTACATAATACGTGGCATATTAGGCAGAGTAGAATAATGCCCCTCCTTCCCCACAAGATGTCTCTGTCCTAGTCACCAGAACCTGTGAATATGTTTACTTACATGGCAAATGGGACTTTGCAGATGTGAATAAGCTAAGGGGCTTGAGATGGGAAGGTTATTCTGAATTGTCTGGGTGGGCCCAGTGTGATCACAAGAGTCCTTATAAGTGAAAAAGGGAGATAAAAGTCAGAGCTGGGAGAAATTTGAAGATGTATGCTACTGGCTTTGAAGAACGGTCTATAAACCAAGGAATGCTGGCCTCTAGAAGCTGGAAAGTGCAAGGAAACAGATTCTCCCTGAGAGCCTCCAGAGGGACACAGCCCTGCTGACATCTTGATTTTAGCCCAATGAGACCCATTTTGGACTTTTGTCTTCCAGAACTTTAAGATAATAAATACATGCTGTTTTAAGCCACTAATTTGTTACAGCAGCAATAGGAAACATACTCATGGGGTGGGGTGCTCCTTGCCACCAGTGAATTATCCAACCCCCAACCCATCCTACTGCCTTCGTCCTCAGACCACTCCTGGTACCAGTTGTGTGTCTGGGTCCTCTGAGAAGCAGTCACCAAGATGGAATGCAACTGGCAAATGATTATTGGAGGAAATACTTATGAAGCATAAAATGAAAACAGACAGGAGTAAGCAGACAGTCTTCAGGTTGTGATGCAAGTCTGACAACTGGGAAAGGAGAGAGGGAAAGAAGGACTGGATAGGAGAATGTAGCTCGGAGAAAGTCTCGGCCAGATCACTCAAGGTACCAGAATAAAGATTGTCCCGTCCAGACAGGGTGGTCTCAGCCTGAGTGCTGTGGCATGTGTAAATGTTTAATGGCTGGAGGCTGTCAACCAGATATAATTTGCACAGCAAGTTTTCTCGAAGGAGATCTGAGGAGCCCATCTCCGCAGTAGCCATACTAACCCACCTCCTACCCAGGCCCAGGCAGTGCTAATTAACCAGAGGCCCGCTACAGGGGCAGACCCATAGCCACTGAGCTTGTTGGCCAAGAAAATATCAGCGTTCATGCTCTCTGCAGGTAAGTAGATCCCAGAAGTAGGAAAGGACAGGCTGAGCAACACATGTCTAAGTCCCGATCCTCAAATTTACCAATCAGATAATTCACTTAGGGAAATGAAGAGAAGTCAGGATTGTTCTCCAAACAGAGCTCTCTTTACATGGAAAAAAATGTTAGAAGAGGAAAATAATGTCCTATTCCATCAGATTATTGGAAAAAATTTTAGTAGATATTAGATATTGCCAGATTGCTTTCCAAAAAAGTTAAAGCATTTTACACATCCACCAGCAATGCTGAGAGGATCTTCTTCTCCTATGTCCATACAGCATTAGTCATTATCACTCTTTTTGATTTCTGCCATTCTGAATATTTCATTTTTATTTAATCTACATTTGCTTAACTACTGGGAAAATAGAACATTGCTATGATTTGAATGTGAGTCATAAAGTTCATATGATGGAAACCTAATTTCCAATGCAACAGAGTTGTAAGGTGGAGCCTTTAGGAGGTGATTAGGTCATGAGGGCTCTGCCCTCATTGATGAATTAATGCCATTATCACAAGAGTGAGTTCCTAATCAAAGGGAAAATTCCACCCCCTTTTACTCTCTGTCTCTCTCTCTCCCCCTTTCTTTGCGATGCCTCCTTTTGCCACCGGAGGAAAGCCCTCACCAGGTGCTGGTGCCTTGATCTTGGATTTCTCAGCCTCCCAAACAGCAGAACTGTGAGAAATAAATTTCTTTTCTTTATAGGTTATCCAGTCTCTTTTATTGTGGTTAGAGCAGCACAAAACAGACTAAGACAAATATCTTTTTGTATGGCGTTTGCTTTCACAGTTGTATGACCTGTCCATCCACAAGCTTGGTTTACTGACTTGTTTGGGTTTCTTTTGTTAATGTGTTTGTAGAAGTTGTGTATATATTATAGATACTAACCTCTTATTTACTATATGCATTGCAAATATTTTTAAAACAGTTTTTGGCCCATTTTTTGATATCTATTATCAGACAAAACAAGCTCTCATAAAGTCAAATATCTTTTCTTTTATAGTTTTTGGATTCCCCATCTTTGTCTTCATGATCTCCCTGTCCCCACATTTTCAATATAGTCTCCTAAATTTTATTCTAAGATTTTAACTAACTTATTTGTACATTTACTATTTCATTCAACTGAAATTTATTTTTGTAGTATTGTTTCTTGTTACAAAATAATACATGTTTCTTGTAGACAGTTTAGGAAACTTCAGATGCTGAACAAGAAAAAAATTTAAAATTAGTCTTAATTCCCCACCTTCTTAATATGGAGCCCCTGTGAATGTCTCCAGCTATATCCTTCCAGGCTTTTCTTCTATGCATTGTACATTGTCTTACATTTTTAAAATTATATTATAAATTCTGTTATATAGCCTGCTTTTGTCTAACAATACACTCAGAACAATTTTTCAAATGTACCCTCATTTGTTTAATCACATCTCTATTTTTGGACACTTACATTGTTTTTCACTTTTTGCTATGATAGATAATGTGTCATGATGCTGCCTCTCATTTGTTCGACTATATTTTGCCCTGTGTTAAAGAGCTCACTCATTTTCAAATATGTTTTTTCAATTTTACTAGCATCTAAAATTACTTGTTTAAAAATCGGGTAAGGAGAGGGAAAGAAGGTCCTTTTTTTTTTTTTCTGGGTCACTCTATTATACCTAAATTAAATAGGGGACTTAGAACTATTTTTACAAAAAACTAAGTCTGTAGAATGCAATTGATAGGCCTAGACATTATGTTTCTAAAACGCATCATCTAGAAAAAGTTCAGAATTGAAGAATTCTGAAGTTAAAAAACATAAGCAATAAACATAGCATGAGGAAAATCACCAGGCGGAAGTATCAGAAAATCCTAAAGCACCAGCAGTCAGATAAAGGATTAACAGGGTAACAATGCCAGTTCTCTTAATACCACCACCACCTACACACCAAGAAGCCACTCCTAGTTCTTTTGGAAAGAGACAGATATAAATCAATAAATCATTCCATTTCAGGACTTTACTAGAATTTCAAGACAAATAACTGAGAGGCAGAAATACTAAGAATCTGGGAAGGAAGGAAAAAGAAACAAACAAACCATGAGTAAAGAGCCTATTTTTTATTAAAGTATAATTTAAAAATAAATATGAATATTCAAAAAAAATCTACATGAAGCAAAAGTATCTACACTCATCTGCTATGAAACCTATTTCTAGTTGACTTTAAAATTCATTGTGATTTTAGAGTTTCTCTGCCCTTGCTCTCTTCCATGTTTAACCATATCCCAAACAAGACAAGAAAAGAAATACTATTGAACTGTACACAACAAACCATGGAATGTGAAGTTAGATGGGAGTTTAGAGCTCAGCTGGTCTGGCCCCAGTATTTTACCATTGGGAAAGCCGAGGTCAGGAAAATGGAAGTAACTTGCTGAAGGTTGTACAGCTGGTTACCTGCTAAGCCAGGAGTGGAAATGCATCTCTTGCCTCTTAGCACAGTGCTCCTGCTACCAGTATCACACATCAACAACGTAATCACACCCATTCTGGTGCCTTATTATCATCAGTTATCCATCAAATTAAGGAGGCAACAAGAGGAAATTTACATATATATGTGTAAAAACAATTATTTGAGCACTGATATCAGTTCTTTCACTGTTCTTTGGCCTTTGATGTTCACATGTGAAGCTTTCTGGAAAGGAAAGACCAGACCTGCATGATAAGATAAGCCTGGATGACAGTGGGGCCTACTCCACAGAACAGGTGTCCTCAAGCATCACTACAGTCTGCCATTTGCACTGCTTCCAATGTTGAATAAGAACAGCCCAATCTTCCTGGCTCTTTTTGTTCAATTCATGGTCCCTGGCACAGAAGGCTCTTCCCTTAAACATTTTTCCTCTGTGGGGATTTTATGGTTAAGAGCTAAGTGGAAAATGTTCAAAATGATCAGATCTAACACACCTCTTATTAGCAAATTTAAAATGCATATTATTAAACAAGGACATTCTTGACTTGATATTTTTAAGTTCAAGTTTTTAAAAAATTGAGGAAAAAAGTAGGTGTAGCCTAGAACAAAAATTCTTGACTTTTCTCCAACACAACCATGTCCCATCTGTAACAGTCACAACAGGCTGTGATTTCTGTACATAACCTGGCTTACTAGATATAACTTTACCCTTTCTACTCTACTACCACTGATAAAACATCATAAATAGTATCATATTTGGATATTTTAAGATAAAATCTGATGCAAGAGTCAGGCTCCTCTTTAATCCAGAGCTGAAAGCTGTCTTATATGAATAATATGTATTTATTTTTACTACTACTAAGGGCAAAAATGGCCAAAATTATTCTACTTGTGAATTAACTACATGCAATTGTAGTTATTTTAATAATAATCATAGTTAACTAGAAGAAATATTTTTAAAATGCTTAGTACAGAGCCTGGCATACATAATGCTCAATAAATTTTAGATGACACTATTGTTGATGTCATTGAAAACAACTACCAAGTACCAATTGCATGTAAATATTTTACAAGCAGGATAATCTGTACCCACAAAAACAGAACTCCCATGTAGCAGGTGCCTCTGGTGCTCTTGTCACACGTCCTTGGCTTACTTCTGATATCAGCCATGGCTGTAGTAGACAGTTCCGTGCAATCATCTCTCCCACCTCACGCTACACCTTGGATGTGTGTCTTACCACATTCTGCTCTGTGTCACAGAGCTTACTCACTGGGACATGAAGAGCTGAGCCTAGAAGTGCAGGGGAGGTAAAGCTTAGTGGGGAAACCCTCACTCAGTGAGGGGCAACAGCCACTGGCTTGCAGGAGGACAATTCTAGGAAGCATTCTGTGTGTTTCTCAAGAGGTCTCAGCAGAATTGTCTTCCCCACATTGCTCCTAGCAGGTGACTTCTTCTTCCCCAACTCACACCCCTGGCTCCCTCACTCCTGCCTCTAGAATCACCTCCCAAACTAACCAGCTGCACCCAACTCCTTGTCTCAGGCTCTGCTTTGCACGGAATATGAATTAAGGCATTCCACTTCCTAAGTCAAGGTGATTTCCAGAAATATAAACTACAGTGCTTTCAGTGGGTGGTCCTCAACACAAAGCAACATCAGATTATTTTTGTTTTGCATTAAAAATATTTGAAATGGAAGAGAGAACATTATCAGCCAAGACCTTTCTGTAAAATAGAGTTCATAATATCTTATTGTGGAAACCCCTTAAAATGTTGTGGAAAATAATTGTGTAAAGAATTGAGGGAGAGCAGAGGAAACAGGAGAGAAAACCCAAGACCTGCAGCAACTTTGATCATTATTCCCACGTTCTGCATTGATGAGTCAGGTGATGACTGGCTCCTGTTCAGCTCTCTCTGATGCCGGCATTCGAGAGCATTTACTGCATAACTACTTGGATGTATAATCAATTCAAGCCTGAGCTCTTTGGCTGAATGGGATATTGGCAAAGTTCCATAGGCTAATGGATAATTTGTAGGGACCCTATCATGGGCATTTGGCTGCATGTCCAATGATGTGGGGGTAACAGCCAGCATTGGTTAGAACATTTAAGGTCCTTAACAATTGTTGTGAGTGACACAACAAAACCAGAATATCATAAAACCCTAAAGAGATCAAGTGACTAAGGGAAAACACTCAAGTCTTTTCATGTAATTGCCTTGAGAGTACTGACCATATAAAATTTAATTCAATAGGTACATTTAGAGCACAACAATGAATAGCTATAGAGCAGTTTTACATCTGTTACCTCATTTGAGCCTAACATAACCTCTAAGATAGGTTATTATTTATTCTCTCCACTTCACAGATAATGCAACTGAGACTCAAAGATGTGATTAACCCTAGGAAAGTGCTCCACAAAAGATGATGAAATTGATGGCTTAGATGAAGTTAGGCCTCAAACAGGAATGCAGATCTTTGCATTCCCAATTATTTGCTCTTTTCCCTACTTTCTGCTGCCTGGTTGGACAGCATCAGGTGCCACCTCCAATATGAAATGCAAATGAATAGGACTGGTTCTCCTGCTTAAGGACTCTTTTTTTGAGTCGGAGTCTCACTCTGTCGCCCAGGCTGGTGTGGAGTGGTACGATCTCGGCTCACTGCAACATCTGCCTCCCAGGTTCAAGCAATTCTCCTACCTCAGCCTCCCAAGTAGCTGGGACTACAGGCATCTGCCACCACTCCTGGCTAATTTTTGTATTTTTAGTAGAGGTGAGGTTTCACCGTGTTGGCCAGGTTGGTCTTGAACTCCCGACCTCAAATGATCCACCCACCTTGGCCTCCCAAAGTGCTGGTATTACAGGCGTAAGCCACCGCACCCAGCCCTTAAGGACTTTTATAAAGCCTACTGGGGAGTAAGAACAGTGCTGTTGATGAAGTAAATAGACCCCATGTCATATGAAGTTACAAAAGAGAGATGAGTACTGGCTTGTCTCCTTAGGGGAGGCTCTCTAAAGCAGGCAGCAATAGAGCTGGGCTTTGAGGGATAGTCCAGATTTTCACGTGGTGAGAGGAAGAAACTGGAAACATTGCAACCAGTTAGGAAGACACTCAAGAGAGGATAGCTTTGGATTATGAAAATCTCACCAGTCTTGGTGACTTGTTAACTACTTAATATTCTTTAATTTCCATGAAATAATGTTTTTATAGACTACAATTTTTCTAAGTTCTGTACTTAAGTCACTTCTTGATAGTAAGGACCAATTAGGTCAGTTCAACGGTTTTCCAATATTTTTGAGCTGTGGAACCAGAATCTTACATGGAAGTCAAATATATATATAAAGAGAAGCTGTTTTGGTTGAAGCAGAGGTGGACGGAGGTAATCAGAGACCAACGGAAAGGAGGTCATTCACACAAGGTGAGCCCTTATCAGCCCCATCCTGCTATTTTAAACATGATGCACATTTTGATAAGGGCCAGTGAGGAAAACAAAAACTATCTCAGTTATTTTAACAGGGAAAAAAGATATAAAGAATTAGTTGGACGAGGCATGGTGGCGCATGCCTGTAATCCGAGAACTTTGAGTGGCTGAACCAGGCAGGTTGCTTGAGCCCAGGAGTTTGAAATCACCCTGGGCAACATGGCAAGACCCTATCGCTACAAAATGTACAAAAATTAGCCAGATGTGGTATTGCCCACCTGTAGTCCCAGCTACTACTTGGGAGACTGAGACGGGAGGATGGCTTAAACCCAGGAGGTCGAGGCTACACAGAGGTGTGATCACACCACCACACTCCAGCCTGGGTGACAGAGCAAAATCCTGTCTCAAAGAAAAAAAAAAAAAAGAATTAGTCGGAAAATCATTGGAGGACTGAAAAGGCAAGAAGAGAACACCAAAATAACACACAGAAAAGGTAGCTTCTCCCCGTAGGGCTGGCGAAACAAAAGGAAAGAGGTGGGGTTATTAAAACTTAAGAGGTCGGAAGAAGTATCCTATTGAGCTTATACTCAGACCTCAAGAAAAAAGACCCTTCCCAGCTCTTATGGGAATGATGAGACGAATTTTGGTCTAACTGATGGGAAAAAAAGTTGTAAACTAGAGCAAACAGCCACTGACAAGATGAAGGGCTAATGCTGGAGTGATGCAGGTGGTAACAATGAATAAACAGGAAGGATCAGTCCCCCTTTCTTCCTCCTGCCTTCCAGTTCCATTGGTGGAACTTCATGGGATCCAGCTGGCAAAGGAGCAAGGTGGTCTTCAGGCCCAGCCCCAGCAACACAGAGCAGAGTGGCGGGAGGTGGAGCTGAGAGACAATCGCTTTATGACCAACACAGTGCCTCAGACCACAAGAAGGAGCAAACAAGACAGTAAGGGGGCTGTGCCCCAAATGTTCCTGATTTGGGGGGAAATCAGAGTTTATATCCTACAGATAGCAGATCAGTTGTTCTGTCTCTGAAGGACAAGGTGATGGTATGTTAAATGGTGTATGAACCACACATTAATATGTACAGCCTACTAGCAGGAAGGGACCAGATCAATGGAGTGAAGAAACAAAGTAGATCTTCAAATTCTGAAATAACCTCTCTTGTCATATTTTCTGGACCAGGATTTATAATTAAATGATGACTTATTCTCTTTTTTTATGTATGTTCTTTCTTTTCAAATTCATTTTCTCTTCTGCAGCATACTTGGATAAAGTCAATGCATCAGAAAGGTTAAGTCAAGTGATAGAGCCACTAACTGCAAATACATTAAATGTATGCAGCATGTATCATTTTCCCTGTCTATGAGATGGTGATACTAAGGGATTACATATAGAAATGAAGATTCTCTCATTAGCAATTATCATTCATTCATTCATTTAACAAATATATTTTAATGTTTGTTATATACCAGGCACTGTTTTAGGGGTAGGGGTTCAAACACTGAATATATAATAACAGACAAAACACCCATATTAGTTAGGAATATTAGTATGACACTAAGTAATGGAAAATCCCATTCCAGTGGCTTTACCAAAGACAGTTTTATAATTTTGGCCTAATGAGAAATCATGAGGGAGGCAGCCAAGATTGGCAGGGTAGGCTGTGATGCCATCAAGGACCCAGCTTCTCTCTGTCTGTTTACCCTCCTTAAAGGGCTGATTTTTATACTCACACTTGTCCTTTCATGATCACAAGATAACTATTCCACTGTGAGAAATTATATCTGCATACCAAACAAGCAAAAGAAAAGAGAGAAGGAAGAGGCAATGCCCGTGTTAGGAAAGTAAAGGCTTTATAGAAATCGCCAACAGACTTCTGCTCATATGTCATTGACCAGAGCTACGTCACGTGGCCACCCCTCACTGGAAACCAGAATGGGAGGGTGAACATTTTTAGCTGGGCATATTTCTATCCTAAGTAAAATCAGGAATCTGTTAGTAAAGAAGAAATGATACTGGCTAGTTGTCTAGCAGTCTCTGCCACACTGCCTGTGTCATGGTGCTTATATTCCAGTGTAGCAGATTGTATCACTGGGCCTCTTTGGTTGCAGCAACTGCAGCCAAGAGGAGTGGAATTTGTTGGAAGGATGTAAACCAGCTCATAGAAGCAAAGGGAAGTTGGAGAGCCAGGTCATAGAAGAACAGGAACTAGGGCAGCCTGTGAGACTAGGCACCCAGTGGCAGTGGTCTGATAAATAAGTCCCAAATACAGAAGTTGTCCAAAGTCAGGAGAGAAGTCCAGCTCCTGGCTGGAGTCCTAGCAGTCCCACCACTCTGCACCCAGTGGGAGAGGTGATATCCCCATAAGGAAGTCAAGGAGCACCGACCAAGGAAAGAGGCAAGGGTGTAGAGCAGCCCAACAGGTCCAGAACATTGACCAAGGGGCTGATATTGGTGAAATGATTTAAGTTTCCCATATAACAAGTTCTCAAGTGCTATTAAACACTGTTAAGATTCTTAATATTATAACTCAACCTTAAAAACATGTCTTTGCTCCAATTCTTTAATGCCTCAGAAAAATCCAATTTTCACTTTTCTAAACTGAATCAGAACTGCAAAAAATAGTTTACACCAGAAAAACAGACTGCAAAAGATTGGATGGTTTTGTTATTAAGACTGTCTCCTAGTTACATTTTATATATAGATTCTTCAGAATGTAGGTTAGGGAGCTATTAAAAAATTAAATAAGAGAAGAGCATCGCTTCTGCTATTTGACTTGAAGATGTTCACAGCAGGGCAACATAAAATCAGATTTTTATAGTGTTGCCTGAAAATAATACTATATACTGAACTAGGAGCCCATAGGCAGATCAGGCCATTAAGAACTATTACCCATATTATTACTGCTAAAATATTCATATGTTATAATTTTGTAATAAGGTATTTCCAAAGAAAATAATGTTGGCTTAAAATGCACATATCAGTAAAGGCATTCCAGCTTAGTGTTGTTTGAAGATTTCTGCAGGAGCAAAAGCCAAAAACAACAAATGACTATTTTAAGTTTACATTATGTCCCGCTAATTGCCTATTTTTTTTGACCCTTGGAAACATTTATAGCAAATGAAGCAATAAAATTAAGCAGAGTAAAATTTGTTAAAAAAAAGAAAATTGATATAGGCCCAGGTGCCATTGTTACTCATATTCTTTTCCTGTAATAGATTTATTTCAATTTCTAAGCAGTTTTGAGTCTTCATTGGTTTATTCAAAAAATATTTAGTGAATCTGTCTACTAGGGCAGATGGTACTCCTTGCCTACTCAGTATTCATTCTCCTTTTACTCCTAACTAATATAATCCCATCTCTTTCAAGATGTCAGCACGTTCTACAAAAATAATAACTTCCAAGATTCACTTGCAGCCAAGGGTTACCATCTTACTAGGGCTAGATAATGAGAGATAAAGAAAAGAGTTTTTGTTTTTTGCTTTTTGGTTTAAGTAGGAGAAATTTATCTGACAGTATCTTTAAACTTTCTGTTTGGAATGCAGATGCAATTCCTGGAACTGTGGCAGCCATCTTGTAACCATGAAGATACAGTCAATAACGAGATGGATCATTGAGCTTTGATGACATTTTAGAGACACTATACCACCACTGGACTGCTTGTCTTCAGACATTTTCCTATGTGATTAAAAAAAAAAATCGGCTGGGCGCGGTGGCTCATGCCTGTAATCCCAGCACTTTGGGAGGCCAAGGAGGGTGGATCACAAGGTCAGGAGATCGAGACCATCCTGGCTAACACAGTGAAACCCCGTCTTTACTAAAACACACAAAAAAATTAGCCAGGTGCCATGGCGGGCACCTGTAGTCCCAGCTACTCGGGAAGCTGAGACAGGAGAATGGCATGAACCCGGGAGGCAGAGCTTTCAGTGAGCCCAGATTGCGCCACTGCACTCCAGCCTGGGTGACACAGTGAGACTCCATCTCAAAAAAAAAAAAAAAAAAAAAAAATCTCCATTTGGTTCAGCTATTGCAATCAGGTTCTGTTATTTGCAACCAAATGCATTACTAACTGGCATATGTGCCACGTACCTGGTACTATGTCAGACCCAGTGAACAAGATATGCAGTGAACAAGATCCCTCAGGGACTTTACTATTAAATGGGAGAAATATTAAATAAATAATTACAAAATTAATGATTTAATTACAATTTCTATGAAGGTTATTGCTAGGGCATCCAAATTAGCCTGAATGAAGATGGTGGTTTGAGGAGATATTTGGAAGTAAATGACATACAAATTGAGACTTGGAGGATTACTAGGAGTTAACTGGGCAGTGACAGTTGGAGAGAAAATTCCAAGGGGGAAGAACAGTCCCTGTGAGTAAAACATACAGACTAAGGAGAATGATACTTCGTGAGGCTAGAGCAGAAGTCAGATACAAAAAATGCAAGGCCAAGGGAAGGAGGGAAAAAAAAATGTGGGGCCTTTTGGCCATGGCAAGAAACTCAGACCATAGAGCAATGGAAAGTCTTTGGCCTATGTGATCAGATTCCAGTTGTGAAAAGATAATTCTGATTGCATTATGAAGCAACTGGAGGGAAGCAAGAGTGGACATGGGGAGTAAGAAGTTGATTGAAATAGACTAGATCAGGCGTACGCAAAGTACTGACCAAGGACCTGCCTTCATAATTAAAATTGTTTGGAATTAAGTCACGCCCATTCATTTACATATAGTCTACTGCTGTTTCTATGCTACAACGGCAGAGTTAAGCAGTTGCCTCAGAGACCATATGGCCTGTAGAGTCTAAATTATCTACTATCTGGCCCTTTATAAAACAAGTTTGCCAACCCCTGCTCTAGATGAAAGATGATGAAAGAAGATGATGGTTTGGACTAGTGCCATGAAGCTGTGGACAGATTTGAGATGTATTTGAGACTTGCTGAGGGGTTAAATTTGGGAGTTGAAGGAGAGAAAGAGATGAACAATGACTTTCAAACATAAGCAACAGAAAAGATTTTTAAAAAGCAGGTTTGGGAGATAAAGTTCAAGTGTTCTGTCTAGGCTGCTTGAGTTTAAATATCTTAAAGAAAGAGATTATTAATACCATGGCCTCTCTCTTGAATATGAGAAGCCTATAATATGGGAACTTTCCCTGAATTCCATATTGTAATCAGTTCTGTGCTATGACAATCACACTGTGACATATTGATTTTTACATACAGAAAGTCCTCCTAAATAAATAATTCAATTCAGTCCATTTTAATAAAAAAGCAAAAGTTAAAAGAGATAAAGACAAATGGATGATAATAAAAGTTTTCTGATGGTTTGAGAAAGAGCATCTGGTCCTTTAACAGTAAGTATATCCAATAATGATACACTTTCAAAATTTATTTTTCATGCTATCACATTTCCCCAGTATTTTCATGCCACTAATCAAATTGATCTCATAAAAATAACAAATTCATGGGCCTGTTGCAGTTAAGATATAACTTATTGAGAAACGATGAAGAGCTTTTGGGGTTACATTTTATTAAACCCAACTTTACCCTTCCAAATAGAATGACTGTATTTCTCTGTCAAAATCTGGGACACAAGGTTAACAACTGGAAACAAAATTTTAATTGTGGAAGTCCCAGAAAATATCAAACATATGACTGTCATGTATTTCTATGCAAGATCCTAAGGCATGGGAAACTCATCCAAACTTTATTCATGACCCGTAAAAGGAGAAGCTTCAAGTACAGAAAGGAACATAATGGACCATCATGGAAAATGATGCAGCCCAACATTTGAAATAAGATACCTTGGTGCTGGTCTTCAAATTTTATAAGTATTTAGCAACATGGATATGAAATATTCTTGATGAGACCTCCTACGGAGACTATTAGAGAGGAAAAAAAAGCAAGACTTCCAAAATGTAAATATGCAGGATAATATTTGACCTGCACTCTTTTTGCTTAGAACTATATGTCACAACTGTTAAACCAGTTTGGAGAGCTGCAGGAATCTTTTGAATGCTACGTCACAATTTTTCATTGTCGTGCAATTGTGCTTATCCCAGTAAGTGGTTTTTTGGCAAAACATGCTGGAAATTTTCCTTGTACTTAAGGATAAAACTATTTTTTTGAGATGCACACATTAAGATATGGGGACAAAAATATCCAAGGTAGAGAATGTAGGATTTATATGTTTAATGAAATGTGAAAATTGAAAAAGACAAACATTTCTTCTGGAGATGGCCTTAACCATTTACAAATGGATTAACTTAAAATTATTCAAACCAGCATTCTTTTATTCCTTGATAGGTAAATTTCATAGGTAATTCCTTTTTTAAATTACTATTTTCAAGCAGAGTAGAATTTTCCCTGTATGAAACTTGGAATTCCTGGCCAAACAGTGTTGAGCTAATGCTCAGAAAGTAGTTTCTTTCTTCCCTCCTGAATCCACCTGCTCAGGAGCATAAGCCCAGCTCCAGGTGGGATAGTGTTTGGAGGGGCAGCTGGAGCAGAAAAGAGTTTGGAACTGCCATGCTGAGCTGGTTTTGATGCTTTTGTAATTTCATTCACACGCGTTTCCTTCCTTCCTTCCTTCCTTCCTTCCTTCCTTCCTTCCTTCCTTCCTTCCTTCCTTCCTCCCTCCCTCCCTCCTCTCTACCTTCCTTCCTTCCTCTCTTACTTTCTCTCTTTGTTTCTTTCTCTCTTTCTTTTCTCTCACTGTCATCCAGGCTGAAATGCAGTGGCGTGATCACAGCTCACTGCAGCCTCTGCTTCCTGGGCTCAAATGATTCTCCCACCTGAGTCTCCAAAGTCGCTGGGACTACAGGCTTGCACCACCATGCCCAGCTAATTTTTGTATTATTTTTAGAGATGGGATTTCACCCTGTTGCCCAGGTTGGTCTCGAAATCCTGGCCTCAAGCTATTTGCCTGCCTCAGCCTCCCAAAGTGCTGGGATTACAGGCATGAGGCACTGCTCCTGGCCTACACACATTTTCTTTAGGAGATCTGTAAGGTGTTATTTTACAAGGTGAAGTATAATTGACAAACAATAAAATTCATCTTTCAAAATATACAGTTCTATGTATTTTGTGACGTTTATACAGCATCTCACAATCAAGGTAGAGAATATTTTCATCATCTTAAAACGTTCTTCATGTCCTACCTCTATTCTAGTCCTGGAAACCTGCAACCATAGATCTGATTTCTAGTTCCGCCTTTTCCAGAATGTCATATAAAGGGCATCGTACAGATGTAGCCTTTTGAATCTGACTTCTTTCACTTGGCAAAATGCTTAATTCAGCAATGTTGTGAACATATTTAGTTTATTCATTTTTTATTGATGTATAGTGTTCCATTATGTTTATGTGGATGTACCACAATTCATTTATCCATTCAGTATTTGGTTGTTTGGTTGTTTCTAGTTTTGGGTAACTATAAATATGGCTGCTATAAACATTCCCATACAGGTTTTGTGTGGACTCATGTCTTCATTTCTCTAGGATAAATGCCTAAATAGAAGTTTTTCGAATCACGCAATAAGTGTATGTTTAACATTAAAAGGAATTGTCAAATTGTTTGCCTAATGGCTGTACCATTTTGCACTCCCACCAGTAAATGCGTGAGAATTTCAGTTACTCAGCATCCTCACAAGCATCTTACGTTGTCAGTTTGTTGTTGTTAGAGCCATCATAACAGGTGTGTAGTGGTATCTCATTGTGCTTTCAATTTACATTTCTCTGCTGACATAATATTGAACATATTTTCATGTGTTTTCTTGCCATGTGCATCTTATTCTTTGATGAAGTATCTCTTCAAATCTTTTGCCCACTTTTAATTGGTTTGTTTTCTTAATATTGAGTTTTAAAAGTTCTGTATATATTCTGGTTACCAGTCTTTTCTGGAATAGGTATTTTCCAAACATTTTTTCTCCCTGTTTTGGGCTTGTCCTTTCATTTTTTTCACAATGTTATATGAAGAGCAGAATTTTTAAATTTTGCTGAAATCTAATTTATTAACGTTCTTCTTTTATGAATCATGCTTTTTGTGTCCTTCCTAAGAAATCTTCACCTAACCCCAAATCACAACTTTTTTCTGTATTTTCTTCCTATAATGACATTATAATTTTTTTTTTTTTTTTTTGAGACGGAGTCTCGCTCTGTCGCCCAGGCTGGAGTGCAGTGGCGCGATCTCGGCTCACTGCAAGCTCCGCCTCCCGGGTTCACGCCATTCTCCTGCCTCAGCCTCCCGAGTAGCTGGGACTACAGGCGCCCGCTACCACGCCCGGCTAATTTTTTGTATTTTTAGTAGAGACGGGGTTTCACCGTGTTAGCCAGGATGGTCTCGATCTCCTGACCTCGTGATCCGCCCGCCTCGGCCTCCCAAAGTGCTGGGATTACAGGCGTGAGCCACCGCGCCCGGCCGACATTATAATTTTAATTTTAAATTCAGGTCTCTGATCAATTTCCCGTGAACTTTTAAATATGGTGTGAGATATGGATTGAGGTTCATGTTTTACACATGGATGGCCAAATAGGCAGGCACCATTTGTTCAAAAGGCTGATCTTTTGTGTTGTATTATCTTGGTATATTTGCTGGAAATCAATATTTGTGTGGCTTATTTCTATGCTCTCTATTCTGTTCAATTGATCTATGTGCCTTTCCTTTTGCCAGTACTGTGCTGTCTTGATTACTGTAGCTTTATAGTAAGTTTTGAGATACGGAAGGGTTAGTCACACAATTTTGCTTTTTTTTTTTTTTTTTTTTTTTTTTGTTCAAAATTCTTTTGGCTATTCTATGTCCTTAGGGTTGCCATATAATTTTTAGAATCAGTTTGTTGATTTCTACCAAAAGCCTTGTAGGATTTTGATTGGAATTACTCAATATATATATCAATTTGGGGAAAATTGACATCTTGACACTATTGAGTTTTTTGATTCACTAAGACAATATGCTCTTCATTTATTTAGGTCTTCTCTGATTTCTCTCATCGATGGCTTTTAGTTTTTAATTTATAAATTGGACAGATATTTTGTTAGGTTTATCTTTAATTTTCTATGTTTTAGATGCTATTTTAAATAGTGCTTTCCAAAATTTTCTGTTCCTAATTGTCTATTACTAGTACATAGAAATACAATTGAATTTTTTTGGTATGTTGAGCTTATATCCTAAAACTTTGCTAAACCTATTTGTTAATTTTAGTAGCTTGTTGGTAGATTCTTTGGGATCTGCTATGTAGAAAATCATATCATCTGAGAATATGAAGTTTTAATTTTTCCTTTACGAAATGCATGCCATTTATTTATTTTGCCTTGTTGCACTTGCTAGGACTTCCAATGCAATGCTAAAAAGATGTAGTGATAGTGGATTCCTGATTTTCTGATTTTACAGGAAAGACATTTATTTAGTCAATTATTATTAAGGGTTTTTTTTTTTTTTTTTTTTTTTTTTGCAGATTTTTTGATAGATGCATGCTACCAGGTTGAAGACATTCCCTTCTATTCACTGAGTTTTGTTATTGTTGTGTTTTTTCGTGAGTGGAGTTTAAATTTAGTCAAAGTCTTTTTTGATCCTATTGGGATGAGTATATGGACTTTTTACATTGTCGATATAGTGAATTATGCTGATTTTTGAATGCTGAACCAACCTTGTATTCCTGGAATAAACCTTACTTGGTCATGTTGTATTAGCCTTTTCTCGTATTGCTGGATTTAATTTGCTAATATTTTGTTAAGGATTTTGCATCTGTTTTCATGAGACATATTGGGTACCTTTCAAGATAATTCTGGTCTTACAAATGAATTGGGAAGCATTCCTTCCTCTTTAATTTTCTAAAAGAATTTTATATAGAATTGGTTTCTTTTTCTTGATGTTTCATAGAACTCACTAGTGAAGTCAGGCTCAGTGGCTCACACTTGTAATCCCAGCACTTTGGGAGGTTGAGGTGGGAGGATGGCTTGAGCTCGGGAGTTCGAGACCAGTCTGGGAAACATAGCAAGACCTCATCTCGACTAAAAATAAAAAATTGTAAATTAGCTGGGGCCAGGGGCAGTGGCTCACACCTGTAATCCGAACACTTTGGGAGGCCGAGGCGGGAGGATCACTTGAGCTCAGGAGTTCAAGACCAGCCTGGGCAACATGGCAAACCCCATCTCTACTAAAAATACAAAAATTAGCCAGGCATGGTGGCAAGCACCTGTCGTCCCAGCTACTTGGGAGGCTGAGGTGAGAGGATCACTTGAGCCTGAGAGGCAGAGGTTGCAATGAGCCATAATCGTGCCACAGCACTCCATCCTGGGTGACAGACCCTGTCTCAAAAATAAATAAATAAATAAATAAATTAGCTGGGCTTGGTGGCTTATGACTGTAGTCTTAGCTACTCAAGAGGCTAAGGCAGGAGGATGGCTTAAGCCTGGGAGGTTGAGGCTGCAGTGAGCTATAATCACACCACTGCATTTGAGCCTGGGTGACAAAACAAGACCTTGTCTCAAAAAAAGAAAAAAAAGAAAGAAAGACTTCACTAGTGAAGCCTTTTGGGCCTAGACCTTTTTTGTTTTTCTTTTTCTTGTGTGAGCAGGTGTGGAGAAGGCTTTTAACTGTGAATTCAATTTGTTTAATAGATTAGGACTATTCTAGTTATTTATTTTTTTCTAATAACTTTTTTAAATTTATTTTTTCAATTTTTTTGGCATGTTCAGTTTAACAGGCAAACTGAGAAAATTTGATTCTTTTATCTCACTGGAGTAGTGTCTTTGAGAAATAAGATCTTAAAAAAACACAGCACCCCAGGGTTAGTTTATATGTCAAATAAAACAAATTAAAGACTAAAAACAGCTGCATTATAACCTGTCAATGTGAGGTCCTTTTTTTCTGTTTAAAATAGCTCTGGCTGAAACTTACAACTGTGAGAAACAAATATGAGTAGAACAACTTCTACTTCCTAGATAGGATGAGTGAATTAATTAATTAATTCAATGACAATTGATTAAGACGCTGCTTGCCAACTTTGCAGAAAGCACTTTGCAGCATGTGAAACAAAGGAACTACCTCCAGGGAGTTGTAATCTGTCCAGGAAATCAACTGGAAAATATCCACAAATGCAGGTGTGATCAAGCACAAATCAATATAGAGTGAACTTTCTATTTAAATGCTGAGGAAACAGAAACAAGAATGTTGGAAAAGTTATTTGAAATGATTATTAAATTATTTTAAAAGATGAGTTTTGAGCCATAGTTTAAGAAAATGAACATATATCAGCAAGAAGAAATAGGGATGGCATTTCTGGTGGAGGAAGAGGCACCAATTCTTATTTTATTATTTTTATTTTGAGGCCTTAGCAAAAGAGTTGGCAAAGTACAGTGAGATTGCTACAGGGAGACCTGGACAATGGGTAACATTACATTACTTAATTTCCAGGTCAACTCTTTGATGTGATTTTTCTCCTGAGTTTACTGATGAGATTATCATTAGAGTATTTAGATAACTTATCCACTGTCTCCTACGTCAATGGCAATCTGGCATCTGAACTCAGGCCTAAGGTCAAAGCCTAGCTTTCTCCTACTGTCTTACACTTTTTGTCAGCTAAAGGAGCTCAATAATGTCTGATCAGAGACTCTCAGCTGCAAAGTTGTAATCAGCTGTGATGTGAATTGCAAGCAATTTGTTGCTAGTAACATGTATGCATGCATGAATGCATGCATTCATTCAATAAGTATGTGCTGAATGCCTTGCCCTGTGCCAGGCATTGTGTTAAGGTGCCATGGATAACAGCAATGAACAAAATAAACACTCCTCCTCTCACTGGGTAGCTTATTTGCTAATGATGGAAACAAACATTGAACAAGTCATTATAAGTGTGATTAATAGATATTTACAAATAAGTATATCACCTTAGTGAAGCATTAGAAAAGGGACCCAACCTAGTCTGAAAGTCTCTGTAAAGAAGCGACAGTTAAGCTGAAATATGTAGTAGAGCAGGGAGGGAAAAAAAGGGGAAACAATAAACTTTCAGACCTTACTTCATAGGAAACTCGTTGTAGGATTTTTAGCAAAGGATGAACACAATCAGATTTTTCAGATACTTATTCTTAGAAGTCCATTCTGACTGCATGGTGAAGAATAGAGGGTCATGTGATTCTAGAAACCATTTAGGAGAAGATTGCAGTACCAGGGCTAGAGAAGATGATGGAGGTCAGCCTTGAAGCCCTGAGGGCTAGCTTAGATTGGATGCAGAAGTTCAGGGAAAAAGAGGAAGAAAGAACAACTCCCAGATTTCTGATATTTGTAACCCGGTAGCTAGTAGTTGGCCATCTACCCAAATTAGGAATGACACAGAAAGAGCAGCAGAGGAGTGGTGTGGTAGGCAGATGACGAGCTCAGATTTGGCAAGTTGAATAGACATATACAGTGAATGGTTAAGAGTGTGGCTTATGAACGAGACTGCCTAGATTCCAATCCCAGCTCTGCCACCTAACAGCTGGCCATTTACAACAAGTAATTCATCTTCTCTGAACCTCAGTTTCTGCATTTGTAAGATGGGGATAATAATAGCATCTACCTCACGACATTATCCTTAAGGTTAAAGTGAGTTACACAGGGAAAGCACAGTTGTAGTACAATGCCTGGGCTTGGTGAGCATCAGTAGATCTGAACTATTATTATGTGACTGTGAGATGTTCAATATATAGCTGAATGTATTGTTTCAAGTCTCAGAAAAAGGGTCAGGGTGGTGTCATTGTAGGTTTGAACTTCCCAGCTCCTTTGTGTTTGAGTGAGGGATGCTTACCTGAGTTGGAAGCCCTTAGTGGCCAATACAAGAACCTCTGAAGCTCTGTTTTCCTATCATAGAGAGGCTGGCAATGTTTGACAAGAAAACTATTCCACCACCCTAGGTTCTTGAGTAATTATGGTGAACATATCCTCCATGACAACCTTAGATAGATATACAACATAAATGAAGAAAGAAGTCTTTATTTTAAGCCACTTAAAATTTGAGGATTGTTTATTATTTCAGCACAATCTTGTCTATACTAACTGACACATCAGTGAGCTATTTAACTGTGGAAATTGAGAAGCTATGGGCCTAAAGCAAAAGACTTTATATGTTTAAAGCAGATGTATAGTCCACAAATAATTTCCCCAGGACGTGGGTTTCCTTCTAAGTATGAATCTAGATTATACGTCACAATCTGAAGAAGAAACTGCTTGTCTCATAAAGATATGTGAGCTTCTAGTTGAGTAGTTGGTACTGGGACATTAAAGACTGAGACTTCAGGAAGAACATGCAGGCACAATTTTCCCTTCATATTAGACAAAAGCTTAAAGAGAAGCTGGTCTAGCTTTGATGTTATTTGAAACTACTCAACCAAGACTTTGAGAAATTAAAAAAGAAGGAGCCATCCTTTCTTTTGTAATTTGGAAGAGGTAAACATAAGGGAATGATGCTCTTACATCTGTGTATCCATTGTATGGAGCTGGACTGCAGTGTTACACTATGGTTTACTTTGAAGGCAAAGCCCCACCTGTGGATAGGAATTAAGGTCTCTCCTAAGGGGAGAGGACTTTCTCACTCACAGTCATTCTGGCAAAAGGCAGATCTGTGGACTGGGAGAGACCATTGATAAGGCAGACCATAAACAGGAGATAAAGGATTTCATCCCCTCTGGATTTTACCCTCTTAGGCTTGCAGTTCCAAATATTCAGACTGCGTAAGTGGTACTAAGGGTAGCTGACATACTCTGCAGGGCAGGAAGTGGGCATCTAGTTGGGGACAAAACCCTACAGCAAGGACTCATTAAGTAAGACACCCCAGAATAATGGTGTGTTACAATGGATGGCTTCAAGAGCCTCCATATTTAATAACCAGTTTTAAGTCTCTTTGCTGTAATTTCCTCTGTTTTCCTGACCGTTCAGTAAAGTTTTGGCTAACATAAAAGCCTGGTCTCCACAGGGCTGGGAAGAATTAAGAAAGGCCCTGTGACTGTTCTTAGTCCAGTAATGTAGGAGTAACTCACCTTGAAGTCAGCATGGCAGGGGAAGCATCAGTCCTTGGCCAGTGCAGGGATCAACAGGCTGGAACTGAGAAACAGCCCAGGCACATGCAGAGGACTGGGAGCCCATGTGAAATACCCCTGGAGACTCCCTGAAAGAAATTAGAAGGAACCTGAGAAGGGCATCCTACTCTCACGCAGGTGGAGATCATCAATCAAGAGACACTAGGTTAAACTGTGACCTCATTTGCCCTGGCGAGGCCGAGGGATATGGGTTACAAATAGAATCCTGTGTGTATGCCTCCTTGGGACCCTGAAGCTTGTGGGAGTTTATCTGCCAAGTGAAAACCACTGGGCCATGTGTTGGGTAAAAAAAAAGGTTGAGACATTCTCTTCTAGGCAATGAGGAGCCCTGTGGGTTTTTAGGAAGGGAAGTGAGAAGATGAAAACAATAAGATACTGAACTTTTACAATTTTCTAATATCATTATAGTGAACGGAGGTTTGTTTTTCAATAACTGTACTATTAAAAAAGTTATAAATATTGTTTAGGGAACTATGTCTTCAGTTGAAACAAGGCAGTAAATCAAGGTTGAAGCTTGTGGATTTAGTTAAGTAGAATGAAGGTAAAACAAAATCTCAATAAATCAAGAAAACCAACCTTAATGTAGGCAGTTCATTAATTAAAACTCACAGCCAAGAACAAGATTTACACAATCCTGAAGTGCCAATACTGAAATAGCATCTGCTTCCAAGCATCTGCTTACCAAGAAACTTTGCTCTTCTTACTGAACAATAGGATAAATCATGATCCTCTTATAATCCTTTTAAGCCTGGAAGTGTTTCCCATGAAGTTTTCAAATGGCCTGGGCATGCTCATTTCACTTCGGTAACAAAATCCACAGATATAATTTGCTCAGTTTACAACTTTGAAGTAGCAATCATGCAAATCTCAAATTGTAGATGTTTGGGAAGAGAGATTAAAGCTGAAGGAGGGCCCTAAGGAGATTGAGGGGAAGAAGAGGGAAAGAGTGGAATTCAGTTTCCTACAGTGCAAGGGCACCTGGGGTGAAAAAACCTGAGGGCAAAGAGTCCTCAAGACTAAAACTAAAAAGAAGATGAAGAAAATGTCTGATGATAAAGTCAGTATGCTTAAGTGAGTTGTGTTATATGCACATTTTACTTACTGAAGTGCAGCCACATATGCTAGATAAAGGAAAAGGAGAAACAGCTTAGATAGGTCTGGCTAATTTTGCACACTCTTCCCACTCAATGAGCTATCCTCTGTAGTGAGACTGAGATGGGCAACAGTAATCTGTTTTTCCCATAGTTTGTAAGTGTCTCTCACTGTGTGGGCATCTTACTGCACTGAGTATGAGTCTTGGGTTTAAAGATATGTATTTTTTTTTAACAACATGATTCTTAAATTGAAGCCGACTACTTCATCAGGTGCCCAGTGGGGTGGGGGTGGAGGTAGGGACAGGAAACTGGAAAATCCTGTCAGTGGATTTATTACTAGTTGTATGATAGTCTCTGTGTCAGTTAGGGCTCAGGCAGATAAGCAGAAGCACTATGAGTGGTACAGAGAATAAGGGCTACAAAGACTAGGGCTTACCCAATTATGGAAGTTGGCAAAGAAATCTATGGAAGACTGTTGCTTCAGCATCTGATAGTGGGCCTGAGATTTCTCAGCAAGACTGATATCGAGAAGAAAAGCTGGATGTGAACTGGGGGAGGACAAAGACACACCAGAACCCACAAGGACAACTGGAACCCAAAGAACAAAATGGAACCCACATCTGCATCTGACCGTCTGCAGCCTGGTCAAGGCTAGAGACCTGCAGTAGGAGGAGCTGGTGGCTTTCACCATGGAACTACACATGCAGTAAGTCCAAGATTTAGAGAAGCTAAAGGAGGAGATGTGGCCAGAGCTGAAGAAGCCTTAGGCTCAGCTGCAGCCCTGTAGCCAGCAAGATGAGGCAGTAGATCAGCGATGCACACAAGCACTGTAGCTCTGAGTGCCTTTAACCAACCTGACAAGCATAATGGCTGCCACTTCTCTCTGCCTTGCAAACTGTGTGCAAACTTTTCTTGTGCCCAGAATCTAATTCTAATCCAGAATCATACATAGAAGGGAATTCTAGAAAATGTAGTCCTAATTTAACCAAGTTAATGCACTCTACAGCCACTTCCACCTCCAACATTAGGCTTTTCCCTAAGGGATTTCCAAAGATAACATTAATAAAAGGTTTATTTTATGTTCTGCCTTTAGAACTCAACCCTTGTGTAAGATGTAACTCCACTATACAGATTGCCGTGTACTAACATTGTAAGTGAGAAAATTGCTACTCAGTTCTGGTACCAACATTCTGGCTGGTACATTCTTCTCCTGTCTTCCATCATTAAGGCAATTAGGGTCTCCCTGCTGAGAATACAATGAATCTACAATATGATGTTATCAGCATTCTTCCCAGACATCCTCTGTATGTGAAAAAATTATTAAATATAAACTTTTCCCCATATTATGTTGTGGGTTTTTCTTAAGAAAAGAACTCAAAAGACCCTTATTTGTTTCATCTGACCTATCAATGGGACATTTGATATTCAAAAAAATAAACTACTTCTTTTGAAGTGAGGGCTGCACTAAAACTATACATTTCCTATTTCTTTTTGTTTACTAAAGGGTATGTGTTGGTGAAAATTTTGATATTCATAATTCTAGGACTTGACACTTTTTCTGTAAAACAATTCCAGTATGGGAAAATGTTATGGTACTTTATTCCCCTTAAGTCATGGTTTACACAAATATTGTTCCATCTCAGTAATTTCTCAGGGCACCCAAGAGCTTATTGGTAGCTGGATTCTGAGTAAAATCATTAGCTTGTGATGACCATTAACTAATGACTGCCATTATGTGCTATTTAATAATATGATGTGCTCATTGAGCTCAGAGCCATGTCTTGCTCATATTTGTATTCAAAACACCTGGCACATACTAAACACTCAAAAATAATTATCGAAATACCGAATGGTTTTTTGTGTATGACTTTAAATGTTTGGCTTTATAAGCCTGATTTTGGATAAGTGACCCAGACACAGAACCACAAAGAATAGGTGAGTATAGAAAACACAAATCGGGCTAGTGGACAAAGAAAGGGAGTTATTCTCAATCTATTTGCCCTTCTTCATTTCCATCAAAAACTGTTTGTTGATTATATACTATATATCAAGCACCACATCAGAAAATAGAAATATAGAAATAAACAAGACAGAAGCTTCACCCTCAAATATTTCACAGTCTTGTCTGGCCACAGACATAGAAACAAATTACTTACTTCCTGGTAAGTGCTTTTAATAGAGAAGTGTATGCAGAGCAGAGGTGATCAAATATATTCTCTAATTAGAATGATATACTGTTCAAAATGATGGCTGGAGTCAGTCATAGATAAGCCTAAGTTCCAGGACTGAGAGGTAGCTAATTTCAAATGCCCATTCTGGAGTGCAAAAAGGTTTACTAGGTTCCATCTCACTGAAAGTCTGCCTCACTTACACTCCAGGTCCACCCACAGCTTAAGGAAATTTTTGCTTATTAACACCTGCAGCCTGCAGAACCAGAAAAGTCACATAGGTGTGGTTTTCCAAACTGAACTTAGGAGCCATTCATTTGCTCCAGCAAATTATTTATCAGATGTACACAGTGTGGTACTGCATCTTTACAAACAACCGGGTTTGAGTCTATATTGTCATTCACTTATTTGACTAATTTTTACAGAGCACCTTCAAGGGTCTGATTGATTCCTGATTATTTGCCAGGTGTGAAACCAAGGACCAATAATTGCTAATGTCAAGGTGAATGTCAAGGAGCTTAAGTTAGATGACAAATAATTTCAAAACAATGTGATAATCTCTAAGCAGGTAATTATGATACCATATATATCAGGAGCTACAGAGTGTTACTGAGTCACTGTGGAGGAGACACTAAATTTGCTTTGAGTGGAGTTTGGGAGAAATTCAGAAAGGGGATATTGCCATTGAATTGTCAAGACCAACTAGGAGACTCCCAGATACAGAAAAGCAAAGCCTTCCACCAATACTTAGTAAAATTTAACCAAGCATTCTAGGTAGGCAACCCTTTTAATAAATTCTTAATCCTCTTCTTTGGGCATTGACTGACCCTAAAGGTAGCCATGGAAGCAAATTCTCCAGCACTGTTCGGAAGCTGCTTTGGAATGTTGTGTGGCTCCAAAATAATTGGGAACAAGTGAGATATCTGAAATATACGGTGAATCCCTGTGTTAGCTGACTAAACATGTAAAAAGTGAAATTACAGCTAACAGCGCAGCAGCAGGTCAAGTCTGACCTCCCTTCAAACACCATTCATGTTTCACTAGTAGTGAAAGATCAGCCTCCCCAAGAGTGTCCTTGGATCCACCAAAGCAACAAATATTCACTTGCTGGCTGCTCTGTGCAAATTACCCTGCTAGGCTTCATCAGCCTGGAGCTTAATAAAAATGAAGGAAAGTTGTCAAATGACAAAAGTACTTCTACAGGGCAGGAACTAGGCCTCCCATATGGTCTTTATAGGACCAATTAAAAACATTATTAAGTTTCCAATTCTGTTTCCCACCTTAGAAACTCATTTATTTATTCTACTATACAGCTTATTCCTGAATTTGTGCTCTGTAATCCTTTCTTGTTGTTTCAAGGAAAGCCCATTGGGCTGCAATCAAATGGTAAATGCCCTTCATGTGGCATAATTATGTTTTACTACTATTCTCTAACCATCCTCTGGTTTAGAAATTTCAGGAGTTAAGCAGAATCTGGGGAGCATTAGGTCCTCAGACACCCATTACTGTTATTTACCATTTTGTTTTCACTAAAATTTCCATTAACTTTTTCTCCATCAGCATTAGATTATAAATTGCAACCAGTTATCTATTGACTAGAAAGAAATCTTCCTTGTAATGAAGTAAGTAAATAAATAATTTTGCCCTCACTTTCATCCTATTGGTTGAGAGCCACTTTTTCAACATTATACAAACAGTAACTTTTCACTAAAGGCTAGTAAAAGAAACTTTTCTAAAAGTAAAACTTTACAAAAAGTTTAGATATTTTAGGTTTCCAAATACATAGATCAAGCCCAATAGTACAGT
The DNA here is from genome assembly GCF_028858775.2 of Pan troglodytes. Taxonomy (NCBI): domain Eukaryota; kingdom Metazoa; phylum Chordata; class Mammalia; order Primates; family Hominidae; genus Pan; species Pan troglodytes. The sequence continues at coordinate 50,280,709 of NC_072408.2, read as the reverse complement.
CAACTCTCAATCATTTATATCTACGCACAGGTCTAGGCACACCAATTGAGAGGGCAGCCAAATTAGATAACACTTAAAAGATTTGTTCAAAGTTCCATTTGAGATAAATATATGTGGAAGTTATAGAAGCATTATTTGCATAACATATATCAAAAGTTGAACAGCACAGTAGAGGCTATTTCAACTCCAGTAACTTCTTCTATTAACAAAGAAGATATATTTCAACTATTTGACATTGTCCTCATGTTAACTGAAATGTGGGCTAGTTGCTCACCACACAACAGTACACTTCAATTCACAAGAATGGAGTCTTATACAAAAAAAGTGAATTTATTCCAAAGCTAGCTTAGGGGAAGGGGCATAAAGTGTCCTGCCTTTACATGTGTCGCTTCACCTTTGGAGCAGAAAGTGGGCATTTTTATAAGATAAGGGAGGAAATGAGCAAGGGCAGGGGTCCCCCTGCTACCAGGCAGTCGTTTACTAGGCAGTTGAGTTGGTGCCTTCCTGGGCAGAAGTATGTTGTAAAAGTGGCTAAGTTGTCCAGGCACAGTGGCTCATGCCCATAATCCTAGTAGTTTGGGAGGCTGAGGCGGGCAGATCACCTGAGCTCAGGAGTTCGAGACCAGACTGGGCAACACAATGAAACCCCGTCTCTACTAAAAATACAAAAATTAGCCAGACGTGGTGGTGGGTGCCTGTAATCCCAGCTACTTGGAAGGCTGACACACCAGTATCGCTTGAGCCCAGAAGGCGGAGGTTGCAGTGAGCTAAGATTGCACCACTGCACTCCAACCTGCACGACACAGTGAAACTCTATCTCAAACAACAACAACAACAACAAAAAGTGGTTAAGTGGGCATGCTTTCAAGATGCTCTCCTAGTGGATTTGAGTTTCCAAGCAACCCCTGGAGGGTGAAAGTTCCTGGAGGGTTTGCTTTGGTCTGCAAAGCCACTGTCAATTCTGGAGGCAAGATCTGTCTTGGAGTACCTAGTTAGAAGAACTTGGGCAGTAGGGAATGTCTGGTGAGGGGAGGTGAAAGGTTATATTTGCAGTTCTGAAGGCTTAAGTAGGAAATAGGGAGTCAGAGAAACAAGATAAGAGAGAGAGAGAGATGAAAAATAATAATTAAACCACCTCTAGAAAAATGGGAGTTCTCAGTTACACTCAGAGACCTTATTCCCAGAGGTAAAAGTACTAGAAGTCTTAGGGAGGTATTCCAGAACATGCTTTCTCTGTGGCAGAATACTTCCTCTTACCCTGCGCTTTAGACAAGGTAAGAGAGCACACCCGGGCCCTTTTGGTCTTTTTGAGGGGGTACACATGCTTAGAAAAAAATTACTTAAATTGTGACACTAATACAAATTAAAAGCTAATATTTATTGAGCTATCATGTTGTAAGAACTTTTCATGTATTATCATATTTAATCCTGACAATAGCCCTCTAACACAGATAATATTATTTTCGTTTTACAGGTGAGATAACTAAGATTCAAAGAACATAAGTAACTTGTCAAAGAAGCCACAAATAGGATATGTCAAACCTAAAACTTAAACACAGGTACTCCTAACTCATAAGCCCAAGTTCCCAATTCTATTCTAATCATAGGGACTGACATTTTTATAGAGTAGATATTACTTATCTCCAAGTAATGCCCCTATTCTCCTAGAGGCTGAGGTCTCTCAGTAAGGCTCAGAGCTCTTTCTGCATCATCTACAAGAGATGTTAATCTGTCACAGTGCCACTTCCTCTTCTTGGCTAGCAGTGTCCAGTGCTGAGGTTTTGGAGGACACAATAAATAAAATCCCCCTTTTTAACTCAAGTTTGGAGCCAATTTAGAATCAGACTCAGGAATTGGTCAAGATTGAGATGTCAGTTTTGCTACCCATAGAACTGCAATGGTAACGATCCAGACTCAAATGGGCTTGCGTAAGCGCTTTTTACCCTATTTCCCTTCCAACTCCCAGCCCCAGATGTCGGGACTCAAGCTTGTGGGAAGGTTTGGGAGTCTAGGGCAGATGTACTTTAAGTAGGGTTGCAGCCTTGCTTTGGTCCAGGGCAAAGAGGAAAAAGAAACCCAATCTCCAATGCTCGCAACCTTTTAATAGATGAATTCTCTCCACTTGTGAACCATGGCCTAAGGCTGTTCTCTGCCTGATGTCCTCCACCAGGTAGCATCCTTAGTCTGAACAAGGATAGGTGAGCCAGAGGCAAGCTGTGTTGCTCTAGTGGAGTCGACTCCGATGAGAAGAGGAAAAATGGCAGAAATGAGTTCCTACATCATAGGAACTTCCTTACATCCCTGAGAATGTGATCCGAGCAGAGACTTGAACCAAAGGGGACTGGCAATTACGTTCTGAGAAAAAGGAAGTTACTGTGTATGAGCGGAGGAGCAGACAGTTCAGCCTGCCCAGAACTACTGAGACAAAGAAAGGGCTTCCTCTCCACAAACAAGCGTGTGTCAGGCTACAGTATGTTGATTTTTGCTTTCAATGAATCTAACTCTGTATAGAGAAATGAAGGGTATGACTTTTTAAAGAAAAATGTGATGAAACAGTGTTTGGGGATTTTATTGTGATTCCCCCTCCTACTGACCCACTTCATTTCCTAGTACTCCTTTTGCTATTTTTCTCACAGCATTTATCCCCTTGGGGATGAGAAGATTCAGCCAAAATCCAAGGCTTTTGATTTTCAGATGCTTTGTTTTTTAAATTGTATAAACCTAAACCCAGTAAACTCAGGGCAGAGGACAAAAGATGTGGAGAATACATAATAATGTAAAAGTCAGGCTGGGGGTGAGGGCGCTGTTTGGAGGCAACAATGGAGAGGGGTGTTATAGGGAAGTCAGGACAATTCTATTCCAAACAAAGAGGCCTTGAGCTGTGGGCCTGGAGGTGCTTTACCTTCTTCTACTTGCCCAGATACAGGAGGGAGGAGTTGAGGCACATGGCCATGACATGAGCACGAGACAGGCTCTGAGACTCCATGAACGAGGACCCTGTGTACCCCTTTCCCAGGTGGAACTCAGGATTTTTCTATGGCAGCCTGAAAGGAGAGCAGAAGAAACATCTGCGGAAGTTGTCTAAACAGGGGTGCCCAAGACAGACGGAGAATGCGTCTCAGATGCCCAAGAGCAGTGCAGATGTGGTTTGAGAGCTGCAGCAGAGAGTGCATCCATGGGAATAAGGACTTCAGCCTGGATGCCCGCATGGATGGCTGACAATGCCAAAACCAAGAAACTCAACAGCAGCCAACACAGCAACGCCCCAAAGGCCACCCAGGTCAAGGGGCTGAATGGTCTGAGATTACACTTTAGTTGGGTTATACAAAAATGCTGAATAGTCTATTTCCTGAGTGAATTCACTGAAAATCATACTGCAGAAGTACTAACAGTGGAATATGTGTTAGGTGTCAAATAATCAGTCAGTATATTCAGAGAGGTGTAGATCAAGAAAGCACAGAACCCACCTCTCCTACACACACACACACACACACACACATACACACACACACACTCACTTCCAGGGGCATTTTGATTTACATAATATTCATTTCACTTCCTCATTTAAACAAACCCACACAATAGAGACGTTACTGCATCTCTTTCTGAGCACAATCCTATCCTTCAGCATCCTTGAATTGCTTGGCCCTTTAAATTACAGAGGTTTATTCCAATGTCCCCTTGTGCCTCCACAGGTTGTCTTTCATGTCAAATTTTTTTTCATGGTAATAAGAAAACAACTCTAGATGTGTTTAACACAGCAGCCAAGGTGTACCCACGGGGTATAATTAGCACTTACTATGTTAGAAAGAAAAGGTAAGGTATAATACAGTACTGCTTGAAACGAAAACGGAAAAAGGTACCAGGGAAAAAATTGCTTCAAAATTGCCTTTCTTCTTGAGGTACTCAGAAGTGATACTTACTGTGATTCTGTTAATTATGGAATAAAACAGGGGGTTACTTAGCATATGCCATGCATCTCCTCTTTCATTGAGGGAGTAAAATAGGCTGCCCGTGGATTGTTAATGTCGTTTACAGGGACTGGCACCACTGAGAATTTCAAAACTCCAATCAGGTGCAAGGTAATGTTGACAACTGATACTATTAACAGCACTTAACTTTTAAAAAAATAAATAAATAAATGTGGGTGTGTATGTGGAGAGGTATTATAGACTTCTGGGCTTTGGTTCAGTTTCTCCCACTCCTTCTGCAAGAGTGGTTGGATAACTGGCTCTTTGCCTTTATAATAAAGGATTCCAAACTCTCTCTGTTGTTGTTTTGTTTTGTCTTGTTTCCCCTCTTAGAATTATGGTTTCCAAAGGCCCCATGACTCATATTCAGAGTGTTTCTAATTTTGCCTGGTGGGTGGCACCTTTCTCTCACTTGTACCCTGTTCTTGGATTTAAGTAATCATTTCCAAACACTACACTCTTTGAAAACTTAATTATCTATTAGATATAAGAATCCTTTGTTGCCCAGGAGTTTAAAAATGCCACCAAAACGCATATGTCATGGGTCATCTTGAATTCAAAGCCTCAGGTATTTTTTAAAGCTCACACACATTTCATCAATTTTATCGAGTCCAAAGCATTGGAGGATATAGAGTGAATTTCAGGATAAAAATGATTTTATTTGATTGAAATTACTTATTAATTTGTTGCAGCTGGGTAAAGGAGAGGACATTTTCTTTGCATCTTAAGTAATACAGTGAAAAGCATTAAACAGGATGGATTAGGACTTAATTCTGTAAATATTAAAAGACATGCCATTTGAGTTTAAGTCCTTCAAAGCTGGAGATGGTTCCAGTGATAGAAGCCAGATTTGTGCCTTGGTTTTTAAGATGTCTCCAAAGTTGAAGGTGGAATTACAGAGGGCCTAGATAAAGGTTACAGAACAAGGCTGGATAAACCTAAGATTCCATTCAGATGGTCTTGAACTAAAAAATGAAGGTTTAAGTAACTTTAATGATGATGATACCACAATATCACAAGAAAAATAACACATCATCAACTGGTTCTGAGGTTAATTGCATTCTATATTAGTCACATTACACACTGTAGCACTTAGACAAGCTGTATGATGTACTGAACCAGAGAACAGTAAAACTAAATGAAAACATGTTGTGGAGAAATAAATGAAAAAATAATAGATGCCCACGCACTAGGTCCCACCCATAATATTAATAGAGTGTATCATTTCTGGATGATTTTAAGAACAATCTGTCAATGTTTTTGGTTGTTATTTCAATTCCTACTGCCAGATATTTTGACTATAAAAATTAAGCTAAATTGGAAATAATACTGTCCAGTCTGAACTTTCTATGATAATAGTGACCTAAATTATACTTGAGATTAATACAAAAAAATGACATTTGAAAATCATCCAAGAAATTTCCAGGGAATCATCAAAATAACTAAGATACCACTGGGAGCACAGTGATTTAGACCTGTAGTCCCAGCTACTTGGGAGGCTGAGATGGGAGCATTGCTTACACCCAGGAGTTTGAGGCTACAGTGAGGTATGACTGTGCCACTGCACTCCAGCCCAGACAACAGAGCAAGTCCTCATCTCTTGAAAAAAAATACCATTTTTATTGATTCTAAGATGCATTTTGCCCAACATATAAAAATCTCTGAAATTGGGGTGTGTCTGACAATGGTATCTCACAATTATAACTGATGGTATGTTTTCTTAGTAATACATAAAATAATAATACATCTGAAAATTGACAGTGTCTTACATTCTGCATAATATGGTAGTTTTGGTCATGGGTATTCTTACAGGCAAAGTAAGAGAATAAAAAATATTCCGTTACTCTCTCAGAGTTGATTGTATTCACCTAAGTTTGTATTCACAGGGTACAAGTAATAGGTTATCCAGAGTTGCTTAAGTTTCTAGAGCTGTGCTGTCCACTACAGTAGCCACTACCCATATGTAACCATTTACATTTAAGTGGATTACTATTAAATAAAATGAAATATCAGCTTCTTAGTGGTACCAGGCAAATTTCAAGTGCTCAATAACCATAGGTGGCTATTGGCTATCATATTGAACAATGTGGATTTATAGGACATCTTCATCATCAAAGAAAGTTCTACTGGGCAATGCCAGTATGTACTGCTGACTTTATATCACAAATTCTTTAGACTTGAACAGTAGTACATGCAGCAAAGTCACAGGCATTTTAGTATCTATCTCAGGGGCAGCAGTTTGGTGTAGTTAATTCAAGCATGGGCTTTGAAATCAGACAGACGTAGGTTTGAATCTTGAATGTCAAACTTAGTGTGGTTATCATCAGGTTTCTTGACTTCTCTAAGACTCAGTTTTTCATTTGTAAGATGAAAGATAATTGTGGTAACTACTTCATAGAGCTATTTAAAGAAGACAAAGGGTTATCCACAAAGCATAATAAGCATTCAATTAATGCTAGCTTTCATGATAAGTCTTTTAGAATTTTGGTGACTAAGGTGTGGCCAAGTTGAGCATGATGGTGTGATAAGTGCTAAAGTATAATAAAAAATAAGGTGGTCCAGGAACAAAGAGAAGTGAATTTCTCTTTCTCAGTCAACCAGGAGAGGCAGGGAAGATTTACCAGAGGAGGTGATACTTAAACTGCATCTCAAAGGATGTCCAGATGTTCATTGGGCTGAAAAGGCTAAGGTTGGGATGTTTTTGCTGGAGAAAGAGCGTGTATAATGTTACAAAAGCTTGAGAGAACTCCTGGCACTAAGATAAATGGATCTCATTTGGGAATGAGGTAAAGAATAGGGATTATTAGGAGCTGAGGCTATGAATGTTTGTTGAAGCCAAATTGTAAGCCTGAGTGCCCTGCCAAAGATTTTATCAAGATTTGAGGTAGGAACCCCATTGCAATAGTCTGGGTGAACACTGAGCAAAACACTAATGAGGAAGTGAAGAATTGTCTGCACTCACCACCTCCAATATGTCTTCTCCCATTTACTCTTGAACCCACTCTATCAACCACCAAAGCCGCTCTTAACAGGATTACTAGTGACCTTCATATTGCTATGCCTTGTGAACCATGTCGGTCTTCACCTTTCTTGACCTGATAGCATCATCTCACACAGCTGATCACTCTTTTCCCTTGGAACATTTTCTTCACTTGGCTTCCAGGAGATCACACTTTCTCCTACTTCACTGGATATTCCTTCTAAGTCTCCTTTGTTTATTTCTCCTCATTTCCACAACACTGAACACTGGAAGTCCCAGGGCTCAATCCTTTGGGCCTCTGGGCTTTCTTATGACTCCAAAGAGTTCAGTATCATGGCTTTATGTACACACTACATACTGATCACATTAAAACATTCAGCCCACTTCTCTAGCCTGAACTCCATATTTGTCTACCCAACAGCCCACTCATCATGTTTACTTGGATCTCTAAAGGACTTGCTCACTTAACTTGTTCAAACCAAAATTCTTGATCTCCTCCCCCTGCAGTCACCCTCATTTGAGTCATCTAGACTCCTTGGAGTCATCCATTTCTTCTCTCTCTCTCACATCCCACATTCAATCTATCAGTCAATATCCTGTTGACTTTACTGTCACAGTAAGCTCAGAATAACTCCACTTCTCACCATCTTACCTGCTACCGTCTTGTTTGAGCATCCACCATTTCTCCCAAGTCTCCCAACTGCCTTCTCTGCTTCCACCCAATTCTCCATAATGCCCCACCTCCCACCCCCATCTATTCTCAAAACAACAGAGACATTCTGTTTCACGCGTGAGTTAGATCAGGTCACTCCATTCAATTCTCCGGCACCTTTCCATCTTCAAGTAAAAACAAGAGACATTAAAAGTGCCTACGTGTCCCTATGTAATCTTCCCTGTCCCCTCTCCTCACCTCCTTCTCCCTTTGCTCACTCCACTACAGCAACACTGGCCCTCTTTCCACTTCTTGAACGTGGTAAGTATGCTTCTGCCTCAGGCCCTTCATACCTGCTGTTCTCACTGCCAAACATGCTTCTCCCCCAGTTCCCAATTTCTACGTGGCTCACCTACTCGTCTCTCCCAGTTGTTAGTCAAATGTCACTTTCTCACCGGAGCCTTCCCCGACCTCCTATTTAAAATCGGACACTGCACCCAACACACTCCCTATCCCTTTACTTACTCATTTTTTTCCCAATGGTTCCCATCATTATTTAAAATTTGATATATATTAATCTATTTGGTCTATTATCTGTCTCCTCTCACTAGAATTTAAACTCCACGAGGTCAGGGATTTTTGTCTGCTTTTGTGCACTGCTGTATCCCCACGAGCTTCATGTACCTGGCCCATCAGTACTCAATAAACCTTTGTCAAGAAAATTAATGCACACGTTTGCTTCTTTGAGGGGGCTGAGGAAGATGGAGAAGGTGAGAAGTCATTCACATATTTATAACATTTAGTGCACATCTCCCATATGCCACATACTGTGCTAGATGCTAAAGATCCAAGTGACTTAGGCAGTTGGGTATGTAGTGATGCCAGCAACCAAGACAGAGAATCTGGCAAAGGAACAGGAATGCTGAGAACACTTGTTGAGTTCCGATGCCTATGGGACATCCAGGTGTAGATTCCAATCATAAGCTGGAACCAATTCCAAAATCCATGTTGATCCACCATGCAGGAGCCAGACTGAAAGGGCAGGTTAGAGGGCCTCCCTGGAGCACTGAGCCACAGTGCACACCTGGGCAGTAATTCCATCCTCTGCACTGTCTTCAACTACAAAGAATAAAGTAAACATTCATAATACTTGCTTCTTAGAATTAATTGACCTCATATGTGTAGAGCCCTCAGCTTCCCAGATGAAAGGTGTTACAGAACTACAAAGTTAATCTTGCTGACTCAGTGGGAAGGCTGGTGCCCAGAATTATCATGGCCCTGACTGGAGGCATCTGGGTGTCCATCTTGATGTTCCTCTCCAAGAGTTGACCCAGACTCTGCCTAATCTCCCAGTGAGATCTAAAATACTCTCAGAAAGGAAACCAAGCATGCTTAATAAAGAATAAGAATTTGATATAACTATGAACCTCTGGGGGAGAAAAATTACTTCAAATACATTAGTCAAGAAAGAAAGTTCTTTTATACAAAAAAAAAAAAAAAAAAAAGACTTGGATGATTTCCAGCAATGCAAGACTTCAAAAAAGGAGTAAGAGAGAGGGCAAGGAAGTCTGTTTTCTCCCAATTCCAGTGGGCATTGTGGTGAAGGAGGTGAATAGTTTGCACAGAGGACTAAGGATAGCTTGTTAACAGATGGCTTACCTACTCAAAGAAAGAATTATCTTTGAGGAGCAAATATAAAAGAAGCAAATGTGTTGACTCACTCATACTGACAAAGAAAGAATGTGACTTTAAGGATATGTTTCTCAGACCTTAAAGGCTATTTGCAGCAGGGAAGCTTATTGCGGAGGGGTGGGATTGCACTGAGGGTGGGTGTAGGGGAAGAGAAGGTGTCTAAATTCTGGAACCTTTTATTAAAGCTTGTTTTCCTTGTCTGAATCTTTTGGTTCCTGTATCTGTGACAGTATTCATAACTCAGCCCCAGTGTGCCAACAAACCCCATATGTTTCAGTTCTCTCCTTATCTTTTAAGCCAAGATAAGGTTGAAATGAGTGTATTGCAAGAGATTTGTGACAGAATACACACACAAACACACACGGTGGCGGAGGGTGCGGACCGTGTCTTACTCATCTTTGTTTCCTTCACTGCAAATAACTCAAGACTTACACAAAGAAAACACTCAATAAATTTCTCAATTAAATGTGCATATTCTTAAGACCAAAAAAGAAGAGAGTCCTCTGTGGAGAAGGTCTTTCTTTATAGATTGAGGGAAGTAGCTGTGGGTCAGATAACAGGAGTCAGTGAGCAGAAAAACCAACTCTAGCCATATTCAGAAAGAACACTTTCTGTCCCCACTCCATTTCTCATTCATTTATTCATCTAACAGCCTTTCAATCAATATACACATTTGATTGGCTACCATCTGCCAGGCTTTGAATGCTGGGAACATAACGATGAACAGGACAAGGCCCTGCCACTAAATCGATAGTGTAGTGTGGGAGAAAGAGATTAATAGAAACAATATTCAATATCAGGTACTACAATGAGCTCTTTTGCTAGGATTATTTCATTCAGTCTATTTCTTCTCACATTTTAACATACCTGCAAATCATCTGGAAATTTCTTAAAAATGCAGATTCTGTTTCAGTCTTTCTGGGATAGGGCCTGGGATTCTGCATTTCTACTAAGCTCCCAGGTGATACCTATGCCAAAGATTCTAAAACCACGCGTTGAGTATTAAGGATTTAAACATTCCAGCAATTCTGTGTGGAAGGAGCTATCATTCCCTCCATTAAAGAGAAGAAAACCAGGGCTTGGTGAAATTACATGATTCATCTATATCATCATGAACAGGGCGTTATGTGACCCACCAAGCCATGAAGGTGGGCATGCACAGCAGCACTCCACCATCAGATAGAAGTGGTATATGCGCAATCAGGCCCAAGCAGGCCTTTAAAGCAAAAGTGAATTACATGAAGTGGTCCAAATGCCCATGGTCCCCTCTTCTGCTATGCTGTCTTCTCTCTCCCAGCCTGCATCTATGGCCTCATGGGGCATTCCCTATGATCAGCTGACAGAGGAAGAGAAAACATGGGCTTTGTTTTTAGATCTGCATGATATGCAGGCACCACCCAAAAGTGGACAGCTGCAGTACTAAAGTCCCTCTCTGGGACATCCCTGAAAGACAATAGTGAAGGAAAAATCTTCTAATTGGGCAGAACTTTGGGTAGTGCACCTGCCTGTGCACTTTCCTTGAAAGTAGAAATGGCCAAGTGTGAAATTATAAACCAATTTGTGGGCTGTAGCCAATGGTTGGTCAAGATGGTCAGGAACTTGGAAGGAACGTGATAGGAAAATTTGTGATGAAGAAATTTGAGGAAAAGATGTGGACCTCTCTGAATGAGCAAAAAAAGGTGAAAATATTTGGGTCTCATATGAATGTTCACTGAAGGGTGACCTCAGTAAAGGAGAATTTTAATAATCAAGCGGATAGGATGACTTGTTATGTGGATACCAGTCAGCCTGTTTCTGCAACCACCCCAGTCATCCCCCAGTGGGGCAGGGATGGGGGTTACACATGGGCTCAGCAATATGCACTTCACTCACTAAGGCTGATCTGGCTATGACCACCACTAAGTGTCCAATCTGCCAGCAGCAGAAACCAACACTGAGCCCCCATATGGAACCATTCCCCAGGGTAATCAGCTGGGTACCTGGTGGCAGATTGATTACAGTGGACCACTTTCATCATGGAAAGGGCAGCATTTTGCCCCTACTGGAATAGACATTTACTCTGGATATGGATTTGCCTTCCCTGAATGCAATGCTTCTGTCAAGGCTACCATGTGTGGACTTACAGAAGCCTATCCACTGTCATGCTATTCCATGCAGCATTGCTTCTGACCAAGGAACTCACTTCAGTGACAGCAGTATGGCAATAAGCCCATGCTCATGGATTCGCTGGTCTTACCGTGTTCCCCACCGTCCTGAAGCAACTTTCTTTTTTTTTAACTAAAAAGTAAACTTTAATGTCGAAAATGCAAACTTGGGGAAGACAGAAAAGATCACACACAAGGCTGTAACTTCACACTTGGAAGGTTGCACAGCCGCCAGTCAGAGGCGCTCCTCACTTCCCAGATGGAGCGACAGCTGGGCAGAGGTGCTCCTCACTTGCCAGATGGTGGGCAGCCGAGCAGAGGTACACCTCACTTCCCAGATGGGGTGGCCGGGCAGAGGCACTCCTCACTTCCCAGACAGTTGGGCGGCTAGGCAGAGGCGCTCCTCACTTCCCTGACTGTGGGCAGCCGGGCAGTGGTGCTCCCGACATCCCAGATGGAGTGGTAGCCGAGCAGGGACGCTCCTCACTTCCTAGACGGGGTGGCGGCCGGGCAGAGGGGCTCAATTCCCAGACGGGTTGGCTGGGCAGAGACGCTCCTCACTTCCCAGTCAATTGGGCGGCCGGGGAGAGGCGCTCCTCACTTCCCAAACAGGGCAGTGGCCAGGCAGAGGCGCTCCTCACTTCCCAGATGGTAGGCGGCCGGGCAAAGGCCCTCATCACTTCCCAGATGGTTGGCAGCCAGGCAGGGGTGCTCCTCACCTCCCAGACGGTGGACAGCCGGGCAGAGGTGCTCCTCACTTCCCAGTCAGTTGGGCAGCCGGGCAGAGGCTCTTCTCACGTGCCAGAGGGTGGGGAGCCCGGCAAAGGCGCTTCTCACTTCCCAGACAGGGTTGTCGGACAGAGACACTCCTCACTTCCCAGACTGTCAGGCAGCCAGGCAGAGGCGCTCCTCACTTGCCAGTCAGTTGGGCGGCCAGGCAGAGGAGCTCCTTACTTCCCAGTCAGTTGGGGGGCCGGGGAGAGGCGCTCCTCACTTCCCAGAAAGGGCGGCAGCCAGGCAGAGGTGCTCCTCACTTCCCAGACAGCGGGCAGCTGGGCAGAAGCGCTCCTCACTTCCCTGACGGGGCGGGCTGAAGCAGATTTCTTGATAGAACAGCGAATGGCCTTTTAAAGACTTGATTATAGTGCCTACTAGGTGGCAGATACCTGCAGGGCTGGGGCACATATCTCCATAAGGCTGTGTATGCTCTGAATCAGCATCCAACTATATGGTACTGTTTCTCTCATAGCCAGGATTCATGGGTCCAGGAATCAAGGGATGAAAGTGAGAGTAGCATCACTCACTATTACCCCAAGTGATCCACTAGCAAGATTTTTGCTTCCTGTTCCTAAGATTTTATGCTCTGCTGGTCTAAAGGTCTTAGTTCCAGAGAGAGAAATGCTTTCACCAGCAACATCACAACAAGGATTCCACTGAACTGGAAGTTAAGGTTGCCACCCAGTCACTGTGCCTCTGAGTCAATAGGCCAAGAGGGCATTTCTGGTGTTGGCTGGGGTGATTGAGCCAGATTACTAAGGGGAAATTGAACTGCTATTCCACAATGCAAATAAGGAAGAATATGTCTAGAATACAGGAGATCCCTTAGGGTGTCTCTTAATATTATTAATACCATGATCTTTGATTAAGGTCAATGGGAAACTACAATAATCCAACCCAGGCAGACTATGAATGGCCCAGACCCTTCAGGAATAAAGGCTGGGTCCCACCCCACCAGGTAAAGAACCATGACTAGCTGAAGTGCTACTGAAGGCAAAGGGAATACAGACTGGGTAGTAGAAGAAAGTGGTTATAAATACCAGGTATGACCATGTGACCAGTTACAGAAACAAGGACTGTAATTGTCATGAGTATTTCCTCCCTATGGTGTTATGAATATGTTTGTGTATATATATACATATATTAAGTAAATATCTTTTCTTTCCTCTTTCATTCTCTTATCGTGTAACAACATAAGATGTATTGAGTCTATATCGACATTGAAGTGTTATTAATTTTACATCACAGTATTTAAGTTACAGGATATCAAAGAGAAAGTAAACATCACTCAAGAACTTCACTTTCTCTTCAGGGGAAGAGATTAATGCATATCTTGGTTGTATGCAGGAGAGTTGTCTCATATTCAATGGAATCATGACCTTGTCTTTATTTGGAGATTAAGTTTGGTTTAAGGAGATGCGCTTGTGTGGCAAGTTGACAAGAGGTGGATTTGCAATGGTTAATTTTAGGTGTCAACTTGACTGGGTTAAGGGTTGCTCAGATAACTGGTAAAACATGATTTCTGGGTGTGTTTATGAGGGTGTTTCTGGCAGAGACTGGCATTTGAATCAGTGGACTGAGTAAAGAAGACTCATGCTTACCACTGTGGGTGGGTAACATCCAATCTGTTGAGGGCCTGGATAGAACTAAAAGGCAGAGGAAGGGCTCTCTTCTTCATTCTCTATTCTGGAGCTAGAATATCCATCTTCTCCTGCCCACAGGCCCCAGCACTCCAGGTTCTTGGGCCTTTGGACTCTGGGACTTACACCAGAGGGCACTCCTGCCAACCCGGTTCTCAGGCCCTTGGCCTCAGGTTGAGTTACACCACCAGCTTTCTGGCTCTCCAGTGGGCAGACAGCATATCCTGGGACTTCTTGGCCTCCACAATCACATGAGCCAGTCCCCATAAAAAATCTCCTCTTATGTATCTCTATATATCCTGTTGGTTCTGTTTATCTGGAGAACTCTGACTAGTACAGTCACACAGCTAGTAAATGCTGGAAACAGGTACAAATCCAAATCTATTATATTAACCACCTCTCCCCATACTGCCTCTAAGACAACTAGTAGAATGGGCTGTGGGACTGGGAGAGCCACTCCTTATATGCAAGGATAAAAGGGAATGGGGCATTCAGAAAAGACCTCCTAAGGGAGAAGACAGAAACAACACTGGGACTTAATTATGTAATATGGAGTCTAGTGCAGTGTTGCTTCCCTTGTTTTTGAGTATTTCTCTCCCTCCAGCCTTTTTAGACTTTTTTCCTTTATCTCTACCTTCCATGAAATTTTAATACTGCAGATATACTGTCTATTTATTTATGTACTCTGGTCCTTTGGAGAGCCACAAATCACTGCAATATCTAAAGTTTTCTTCACTCTCCTCTCTCCCACCCACCTCTCCAGAACCCATTTTTATGTCACTGTGGGCTATATTGTCCCAATGAGAATGCATGATCGGTATACTTTGCTCACCTTGTAGGATGTACCATTGATTTCACAGAATCACAAAATCTCAGGGTTGAAAATAACTTGAAGGCCATTTACTCTTTTGCAAGAACCTTAACAAGTGACAATATATCCTGTACTTGGACACTTATAGCAATGGAGAACTCACTACTTGACATGGCAGCCCCATTCATCTCTGGAGGGCTCTTTACTAGAAAGCATTCTCTTATTTTGAGCCCAAATCTAGCATGTCAAACTTTATTTCACTAGTCAGTTATTTCCTTTGTTGCTGAACAGAAGGTGCAAAGTTAGGTACAATAGAGGGTAGAAACATGTCGAATATTTGGTTTCTAGGGACCAGAGCACAAACTGGTAATTGTATATGTTTGTATTATGGAAATTCTCTTGTGGTTCACCTATTTCAAACCTTATGTCTCTAGACTTTGTATCTCTAATAATACAGTGTGAAGTTTCTCTAGCGTTTTGAAGAAGCCATATCACACTGTCATCTTACTATGAACAAAAATTTCTCAGTATTAGTGTTGTTTTTAGAGATGATGGAGTTGGTACAATAAAAAGGAATGGAATAGAGGTAAGAAGATTGGGGTATAATTTTTAAAATGGGGGCTACATTTTTTTATTTAAAATAACAGTGGTAATCAGTTGTAGAACTAAAAGTGTTAATATAAATATAAAATATGAGTGGAGAGGAGGGAAAAGGAGATGAGTGACAGTGAGATGAGGATGAGCTAAGCCCTCATCTTTCACGGTGGGAATCAATAGCACTGTCTAAAAGTGATAAATTGAGAAGTAGAGAAACAGACATATTTTGAGTAATGAAAATAGCTATGAAACTCTAAAGCCAGAAGCAGAAAGAGGAGTAGGATAGAGGACGGTTGGAAGATTCTTGCTTTTCTTCATAACTTCTTTTAAACCATCTGACTTTTAACCAAACACATATACACATTAATTAAAATTAAAAACAAAAGAATAATGCAATTTTAAAAACCACAGTAGTGGTCTTTAAAACAGACAGGTCACTGTCTGTTGGCCTGACTGGAATAAGTCACCTAATCTTGGATTTAAATTTCTCATCTGTAAAGTGAGAAATGGGCTACATCAGTGGTTTTCAATGTTTTAAAAATAAAATATTAGGCCAGGTGTGGTGGCTTATGCCTGTAATCTCAGCACTTTGGAAGGCCAAAGCAGGTGGATCACTGGAGCTCAGGAGTTTGAGACCAGCCTGAGCAACATGGCAAAACCCCACCTCTACAAAAAATACAAAAATTAGCCAAGCATGGTGGCACGCACCTCTAGTCTCAGCTACTCAGGAGGCCGAGGTGGGAGAATCACTTGAGCCCGGGAGGCAAATGTTGCAATGAGCCGAGATTGTGCCACTGCACTCCAGCCTGGGTGACAGAGGGAGACCCTGTCTCAAAACAAATAAACAAAAAAATAAAAATAATATTACACAGAACCCCAATATATGAAAACAATTTTAATGAGGCTGTTCTGATTGGGAGGGGAGAATACCAGGAGTTTAGCCCACTGTGCCTCTCTCCCTTAGCCCTTCCTTTCCTTCACCCCCTCACCCTCACCCCTATCACAGGCAACCTTATGACACTTAATCAGAGAATTCCAAGAATTTAGTTTGAAAACCATAAGCCTACATCAATTTTTCAACTTATGATTGTAACCCATAAATGTAATGACTTTGGACTAGCACAGTATTTTTTTAATTTAATAGAAAAAATCAGAATGCAGTCCATTGTATTGTTGTGTACAACTCTTATTTCCATGGGGTGTGTGTGTGTATGTGTGTGTGTGTGTACTGAATAAAGACAGAAAGTGTGTTTCTTGTTATCAGTCACAATGGAAACATCTACGTTTTTCCAACTCTAACATTCTCTGACTCTGTGACTTCTCTGAATCATCTACTCTCTCTCTTAGGATCCTTATATATAGCAGCCCAAATTGCAATAGAGTTTTTGCTTTCTGCTAGAAAATCTTTATATTTTCACAAGGCATCAAAAAAACTGCTGGCTGGTCTGGAACTCGGAGTCCCATTAGGAGAATGCTTGTATACCCAGGTCTTGGGTGGAAGAACAAGAGAGGGCATAACTGAAAATCCCTCTGGGTGATTCTAATATATACTCCTCCTCTCCTCCCACTCACTCATCCACAAGACAAAGAGTGGAAACAAGCTGGCAATGCAAATAGTAAAATATATTTGGGAGGAATCTAAATTACTAAGCCTCGTTTATTGAAAAGAATGCCCAGTGGTTCTTCTTAATTAGTGAATTTTTAGGCAGCAGAGTTCTAAAGTGGTAAAAAAATGTCCTAGACATTTTTCATTTTCATGAATGCCAAAATAAATACGGTATTCTATATCATATTACCACCAGCTCAGGAAAGGACTACATTCTCATAATTGGAAGAAAACTAGAATAGATCCATAGGGGAGAGGAAAAAGTTGGGTCTTCCTATCGCTGGAGCTTCATGAACTCCTTGAAACTGTACAAAATTTTGTTTGAATATGTACATGTGCATTTTTCTAGGATAAAAGGTCAATAACTTTCAACAGCTTCTCAAAAGAATGTGATTGCTAAAAAAGGTTAAAAATCACTGGGTTAGAGGATCATGTTCATGACAAAGGCAATATGAACCACCGTCTCCAGGTGAAAAAAATTTTGACTTTACCTTAATCAATAGAAGGCTTTGTTGCTTTTTTTCCTTTTGAAGGGGAACTTAAAAAAAAGTGCACATCTGCTTTCACTGAGGATTCATCAATTCAAAGGCAGACAGCCTTAGATGACATACGGCCAGCACAGGGAGGCCTCGGCCATCGGTTACACCTGTACCGCCTGGCAGCGAGCCCCTGAATGGGCACCTATGACAACACCCTCCACAGATCATGCACAGAATTGACAGGGGTAGCACGGCACAGTGAGAGAGCAACAGAGCTACCTTTATGATGCAGGACTATTTGCTGACTATTTCACAGGGAAGGGACATAAAGTTCATACTAAGTATTCCCTTCCCCCAGTTAAGGAAGTATGGATAGTGCATTTATTTTATTTCTTATACTTTACAGTAATGCTGAGACAAAAATGCCTCCATGGTGTAAAACTGACATGCTAGGTTTTTTACTACTGAAAACGTCCAGTGCATCTAGAAATGGACCTCTCCGGAGTGTGGTCAAAGCTTTTTTTCCATCTCAAAGCATTTGATAAAAACACTTTTCTACCACTTACTAGGAAAGATGTTCAATATATCACCTCCTATGGCCAGAAAAGAAGAAGGGTACATTTCAAGAAACAGAATTCAAAGGAAGGAAGGATATAAACAACTATTAGATACTGAGTGCCTTGAAGGTCTGTACTATGGTTTTTGTTTTGTTTTTTATTTTTAAGCATCTGATACAGAATTGCATCTAATATGAAATCAAATAATCCTGTATTTGGAATAATACAGATCTGAATCTTGGTTCCACAGCATCCTAGCTTATCCAACCTCTGGGAATTTCACTTTCTTCATCTGTAAATAAAATAATTATATCCATTGCCTTGTGCAGGCACTGTGAACATTTTTTAAATCAAAAGATATAAAACTCCCAGCAAGTGTCACTGCTCAGTACATGTTGGTCCCTTGCCCCCACCTCTCACAGCCACCTCACTCCTCACAGTGGACTTCTAAATCCCGATTTCCAGGAATGACAAACCTTTGGTCCTTCAGTAAAGTATCAGAAGGATACAGACTGGCAGTGGGGGGGGGGGGGGGTGGCAATTCCCCTCTAAGATATTCTATTTTTTTTTAAATACTTTACAGTGTTTCAGGAGACTCTTGACATGTATTTCAAGCTTATTTCCATGCTTGCCCCAAAACAGGCAAGCAGGAGGAGGACTCAGGTATGGCCCGTACACTATGCCCAAAGGGAGGTAGTGGGAACCAGCCTGGCTCACATGAGAGGTGTGATCAGACTGGAGAAGCTTTTCAAGTCTGGTAGCTTATTTTTAGGCAAATGGTTGGCATAGGAGCCATCATGAAGTAGCTGCCACACCTTTATGATGCACAGAAACTAGGTGCCCAGCAAGTATGAGTCTACCTAAGGGCAGTAGAGGGCTCATCGAAAGATGAGGCTTCAAGGATAGCTACAGGGATGGCTTGGGTCCTCATGGTGGAACTGGGGCAGTGGACTTTAAAAAGAAGCCTGCTTCTCTAAACATGGGTCAGAGTGGAGAAGATATCAGTCAAGAGGCCTATTGGATGGATCAGGAACCCTGCAGGGTTTGTAGAGTGAAATATACATCAGGCAGTGAGAGGCGTTGAGCCCTGGGGACTCTCAGGGCACAGTGGTAGAATCCAGTAGTCATCACTGGAGAGTCACATCTGCATTCCACACACCAGGGAGGGGAGATCATACTACCTCCCCTCTGGAAGTGAGAGAGGGGAAAGAAGGGCAAGCTTCATCCCTCCTACCTAGACCTGCAGAATGGAGGGGGACAGGGCTATAGCTGGAGATTGAGGGGGAGGATAACAGGTGGGAGGCAGCGCTGCAAGGGGGAGGTAGAAGGAGAAGTCTCTCTTCCAGAGCACATTTTCACCAAGGGGGATCTTCTGCAGCCTTTTTATTGAAAGGTAACTAGTGGCCATGATGGAAAGCGTACAAAATGTACATCATAACACCAGCCAATCAGGAACGCTATGGATATGTGGGGACATGGGATATATGAGAAATCCTGTACTTTCCTCTCTATTTTGCTGTGCAAAATAAAGCTCCTCTTTAAAGAAAGTCGATTTTTTTTAAAAAACAAAAACAGTCAACAGACACTCTGGGCTCATTTCCTCACTACCCGTGGAGCAGTTCCCTCCCCACACACCCTGCCCAGCCCCTTCCCTTGGGATCTGACCACATCTCCAGTTCAGGTTTCAACTACACCCTGGTAGACAAAACACCCTAAGTACTAAAGTCTGTTCTTGCTTTCCAAAAAAGCATCAGCTGTTTCATCCTAGGTGCACATCCACAAATTACAGAATGTCAGAAAGAGAGCTACCTCCAAAGTAATCAGAAGGAAACCATGAAGATTAAATTAGCTTACTTGGGATTTGAACCTATTTTTCTCACTGACACTTTTTACAAACTAACATTTAGTTATATACCAACATTTAGTTATACACACACAAACACACACACACTTAGTTGTAATCGGGGCTCTCTCAACAGAACCAACTGCATATATATTTGAGAGTAGGATAGAGATATAAAGAGATTTATCATACAGAATTGGCTCATGTGATGATGGAGGCCGAGAAGTCCCAAGATCTGCAAGCAGCAAGCTGGAGACCCAGGAGAGCTGGTGGTGTAGTCCTAGTCCAAGAGCAAGTAAGACTGATGGCCTAGCTCAAACAGACAGACAGACAGAGTTGCCTCTTATGCAGCCTTTTTATTCTATTCAGGTCTTTATTTGATTAGATGAGACCCACCCACTTTAGGGAATGCTATCTGCTTACTCAGTCTAGCAATTTAAAATGTTAATCTCATCTGGAAACACCCTCACAGACACATCCAGAGATAATGTTTTAGCACATGTCTGGGCACCCCATGGCCCAGTCAAGTTGATATATAAAGTTAACCATCACCCAAGGGCTTGAATTTCACCTTAAAAAAAAAATCCCCACTGCCACCATCTGACGTAGGTGACCATGAGTAGAAGAAAGGCAAAGTAATATCAGTGGCGGGTAGGCAAGCCAAACTGCAGACTTGATCATCCTCCCCAGGAATCCAAGAATTGCCCTATTTGTCAATGTATAAATATACTTTCGTTTTTTGGAGAAGGAAAAGAAAATAACTGGAGTACAGGTTTGAAATGACTGGATTTTATTACTTTAATTTCTTTTGCTCTGTTCAAAAATTCTGTAGAAAATAAATCCCATAAACTTAACACACCAACTATTCACAGCATTCCTTTTCTCTGCTGTACTTGGCCAAGATAGAGATCCACATTTTACAAAGGGTTCTGCTCTGTTTTGCTTAACCTTGTTAAGGTGCCTGGTGAGAGGCATGGACTTGGGGTCAGAGGCCAGGCTCTGAATCCAAACTCTGCCACTGTGTAGCCTTCAACAAATTGTTTTACCATGCCAAGCCTCCATTTTCCCCACTTGCAAAATCAGGAACAGCATGCATTTTCTCCTTTACAAGATTGCTGTGAGGATCAAATAAACTAAAGCATGTTGAAAGTATTCGTATACTCTAAACCTTTATATAAATGTTGAACCACGTACCTGTCATTTTATTAGTGACTCTGACTTCTGTCATAATAATGGGATCATGGTGTGTGTATTAGTTTCCTAATGCTGCTGTAACAAATTACCATCAACTTAGTGCCTTAAAACAACACAGAAGTATTAACTTACAGTTCTAAAGGTCGAAAGTCTAAAATGGTACCCCCTGGGCAAAAATAACGCTGTTAACAGGCTATCATTTTTCTGGAGGCTTTAGGGGAGAATCAATTATCTTGCCTTTTTAACTTCTACAGGTTACCCACATTCTTTAGCTTGTGGCACCATTTCTCCATCTTGCAAGCCAGCAATGTCAGGCCAAGTCCTTCTCACATTGCCATTTCTCTGGTTCTCTCTCTCTCTCTTCTGCTTTTATCTTCTACTTACAAGGACCCTTGTGATTACACTGGGCCCACCTGGGAAATCCTGGTTAATCTCCCCACCTCAACGTCAGCTGATTAGGACACCTTAATTCCATCTGCAACCTTAATTCCCCTTTGCCATGAAACCTGACATATTCACAGGTTCTCAGGATTAGGACATGAACATCTTTGGAGGGACATTATTATGCCCTCCATACTTTATTTACTCATCCCCCTCAACATAAATTCAGTTTTTAAAATACTGCACCTCTACACATTTGTTATATCTACTTTCCCCGATGAGTTTGAAGTTAACAGAAAACCTAACGGCCATTTTTCCAGGTCTACTTTCCAGTCCAAAAGTATTCATTCCTATTTTAAAAAAAGCTATTTAGAAAATTTTAAAATTCAATTAAAAAATTAAAGGAAGAAAAACATATATAATCCAAACACATGCAGCAATTGTCATATTTTGGCACATTTCCTCCAAGCATTTTTTTGCAGTTTTCTTTCACATAAGTGAGAGCATACCATCTCTAAAAATGTTTATGCTGTTTAATACAATTGCATCAACATTTCAACTGTGCAAACCCTTTGTGAACATAAATTTTAATGGCTGCATAATATTTCATTGCAGCAAGGTAACATAATTTACTTGGATGTTATTGTTAAGCATTTAGTTTCTTTAATCTTTTACTTATTAAAGATAATAAATGTTAAGTATCTTTTATCATTCATATTTATTTACATTTATAGTTATATTCCTCTTAGGTGAGATTTTCAGAATTTATGGGCCAAAAGGAATGAATATATTTAAAGCTGTTGATAAATATTGTCAAAACACTTTCTTCAAATAATAGTCTATTTACATTCCTTCCAGCACTATGCTGGGTCAACACACCCTGACCAACAGTAGGTATTCTCATTCTTCTTAATCTTGGCTAGTTGAAATGGACATCTCATTGTATATGTATCTCCTTTGATCATGTGTGAGTCTGAACATTTTTTCATGTGTTTATTCAGCACTTATATTTCTCCATTTGTGTTTGGTCTACACATGAAGGTCATTTATTCTTTCCCAACCTAGTTATGCTTGTGGGGGTTCACGGCAAGAATGCATCACTTCAACAGTAACTTGGAAATTCTTTCTCTGTCCTTACTCTGCTTGAAGGATCTGAGCCCTAATCAGATTCTCTGAGGACTACTATTGCCAGTTTTCCTCAGAACAGGCTTTCTTCACTGGTCTCAAGCTGCTCTGTGGGTTTCTGATGGTGTTTCTTCACTGTTCAGTTGTCAGGTCTGGCTTTAGCTGGCAAACCTTCCAAGAAATCCAGATTTTTCTCTCCTTCCTGCTACCTTCCCACCTCATTCTCATCTTCCTGTGTTCCTTCCAGCACCTTCCTAATGCCCTAATACCTGATATTCTAGTTCAGTTCCTGGAAAAAAACAAATCTTCAGTCACCCACCAGAGTAGGGAAGAGGTAGCTGACCAGCTGAACCAGGTAGAAAACAGGAACAGGGGTCTCATTACTTCTTAGGTAAACATTCACCACTCCTCCTGGTTCAGTCTTACCCTTCACCTCCATTTCCATGGTATCTGGTGCCTCCGGTTCTAAGACTTGCCCTGGTTCTATGATGTGAACTGCCCATTTCTTTTAGTTATCTGCCTCTAGAGAAAGGTAGGTTTCAGTTATCCCTCATCTGCTAAATTAGTTACAACATACCTACTTACTTTTCAAACTCTAAAATTTTATTGATAACTCTGATCTGCTCTTCTCGCCTCTTCTGTTCTCTTTGTCTTTATGGGCTTACACATTTAGTAATTCCTTTACTGACATTTTGACGGGGCTTGGGGAGCGTGTGCTCAATACACTGTGTATTTCTTTACTCTCTGCCCTGGAGACCGTGTTCTTTCTTACATCGATCCTCAAAAATCCTCATTTTCTTATCTTTTTGCCCTCCAAAGCATCTTGTTTCTCTCTTCTTCATCCAATATTTCCAGAACAATGTCTTAAATAAGCTTAGGCTTTTACAAAAGATGAGAAGTAGCATGATTCCAAGCAGCGTCCACGTTATCCTGTCCCATCCCACTTCTACCTACCCTACAACAATCACTGAAGTAAGACAACCCTGAGGGCCAGGCTGCCCATTGAAAGCAGGGGAGAAGGAAAATATTGGAGATCAATAAATGTAAGTTTATATTTAAGTATATAGACTTTATTTACTTACTGCCCATTTTCTATACATAATAAAATCTACGGAGCACCTGGTTGGACTGGAATGTGTGGCTTCAGCTAGGCTTCTAATGCTGGCATTGCAAAAAGTCTCACTGCATTTCTTATATCCCAGAGTATGGTTAGTTTTATTTGCTAGGGATAGGACATGGCATCTTAATAAGAAAACCCTTCAGTTATAATTCACAGGTGATTTGTTCAGATCATAGTTAAGAAATATCAGGCCGAGAGTGGTGGCTCACACCTGTAATCCCAGCACTTTGGAAGGCTGAGGTAGGCGGATCACAAGGTCAGCAGTTCGAGACCAGCCTGGCAATATGTTGAAACCCGCCTGGCAATATGGTGAAACCCTGTCTCTACTAAAAATACAAAAATTAGCTGGGCATGGTGGTGGACGCCTGTCATTCCCGCTACTCAGGAGGCTGAAGCAGGAGAATTGCTTGAACCCAGGAGGCGGAAGTTGCAGTCAGCCGAGATCGCGCCACTGCGCTCCAGCCTGGGAGACAGAGCGAGACGCCATCTCAAAAAAAAAAAAAGAAAGAAAGAAACATCAAAGATACCCAAAATCTACTTCCTGGACTGCATGTCACTTACAGAGCACTCCAGTCCCACAACTGTGCTGACCTCAATTATAAACCATTACTGGTTTTTTTTTTTCCAAAATACTTTTCTTGATTATTAAGTTATTGTGTTTAAGGGTTAGAAGTAGGTGCCAAGAAACAAGATTACAACTAGTATCTTGACATTTCAGATAATTTAATCTCAAAAAGGGGATACTTAAACTGGTTTTCATGTTTCCAGAGTAACTGTTGACATCAAATCAGAGACATCTCAACTTTCTTAGAGGCTCCTACTCCCAGTGTTAACATAAACAACAATAAAATCACTCTGCTTGCAGAGTCTAAAATAACCTCAGCAGAGTTTTCATTCCAAACTTTTTTTTTTTTTTGGAGACAGGGTCTTGCTCTGTTGCCCAGGCTGGAGTACAATGGCATGATCATGGATCGCTGAAGCCTTGACCTTCAGGTTCAAGTGATCTTTGTGCCTCAGCCTCCCAAGTAGCTGGGACCACAGTCACATGCCACCACATCCAGCTAATTTTTAATTTTTTTGTAGAGAGGAGGCTTGTCTTAAATGTCTGGACTCATGTGATGTTCCCACTTTGACCTCTCAAAGTTCTGGGATTACAGGCATGAGTCACTGCGCCCAATCTATTCTAACCATTATAAGCCACATTGTGAGACATTGAATACAATCAAGGAATGTGCCCAAATAGTTCCCAAATATCCTACAAATTTACTTTAAAGAATAACATTTGGAGTTAAGGTCACATAAATCAGCTTAAAAATGACCAAAACTCTTTAATCTTGGAAGGAAGTAAATAACTGAAAAAAAAAAAAACTATATATGGCATGATGGGAGATAAAGTCATATAAATGAAGGAAGGAAATCCTAAAACTCATGCATGTGTCAGAGAATCACATTAGAAAGTGTATTAGGATATATGCCAGGCACTGTGGCTCACACCTGTAATCCTAACACTTTGGGAAGCCCAGGTGGGAGGATCGCTTGAGCCCAGGAGTTTAAGACAAGCCTGGGCAACATAGTGAGGCCCTGTTTCTACAAAAAATTTAAAAATTAGCTGGGTGTGGTGGCATGTGCCTGTGGTTCCAGCTACACAGGAAGCTGAGGCACAAGGATCACTTGGGCCTGAAGGTCAAGGCAACAGCAAGCCATGATCATGCCATTGCACTCCAGCCTGGGTGACAGAGCAAGACTCTGTCTCAAAATAAGTAAGTAAGTAAATAAATAAATAAATAAATGATTACCTCCAACATTAGTCACAAGCACAAAATATAAATACAGTTCTTCCTTGTTCTTGTAACCTGATGGTTTCTCAGTCTACATAGTCACCTTTTCGGTCAAGTTTCAAAATTTAAAAAAATTCATTCAAGAGGAAAAGAAAAGGACGTTGTTACTATCACCAGTACAGGCAATATGAACAACTTCATATAACTGTCATAACTTCTAAACTGAACATAATTTCTAAAGTCTAAACCTTAATGCTGTTCATAACTGTTTACGTAAATTGAGTCTGACTATATTTTAAAATACCTCCCTCACAATTCCACTTGCAAGTAGTAAAAATAAATCTCACTAGCATCTGAGTTTCTCACCATGGCTCCATCTGTTTCCTCCAACATAGACCTGTTTTCTTCCCATCGAACCTCAGAAGCTGATCCCCAAACCACCTCTTGCAGAATGGGATACAAGTTTAAAAGCTGGTATTATTTTCATCCTTTTTCTTATAAAACTTATAAAATAGATATGCTAAGGCTAGTGGTGAACCCCTCCATCTGGGTACCAAGCTGTTTCCTTCCATTTTATTTGAATGAAATAATGTAAAACTGCATGATCTGTAAAGTTCTTTAAAGCTGAGAAATCGAATATATCTATGATATCACTTATCATGAACAGATTTAAGTAGAGTTGGTAGGTATGTATCTCCTAGCCATCAAAATTATCTGACATCTCACCTTAAATGGTAAACATCCTAATTGATCTAGTATCTAGAAAGCAAGGTGATTGGTTAGGTCAGGGCATGGGGCTGAGTTTACCAGTGGCTCTCCATCACTGTGTAATAGCTCAGTGAAAAAATATTAGCTCCGTTATTAATGATGATTGTTAAAGTGTCCCTTGATAAAAACAAGCTGCTGGCAAGGTCTATACAACCAGCAGTAGGAACTTGCTCTCAAGTTTATGAATCAGCAATACAGTAGGTGTGCCTGCCTACTGCCTCCCAAAATGCAAATTAAGAAGAGAAAGGAAGAGGAAAAAAAGAGATTTCCATTTAGCTTTTACCTCTAAAAGCATTGTCAGCTTTGAAGGACTAAGCGATGGCAGAGGAGTTTGTTGTGCACCAAGGCATGCATCTCAGACAAGGCCATTGATGGTTCCCTCACCTCCAGGCAGGAACAATTCCCTGAGGATGAGGAAGATTAAGTTCATACACATGCACACACACATGCACACACACACGTATAGCACTCCACAATGTGGGAAAAGATTTCTCTGATGTGAGGAGGGAAAAGGTTATTTTTTTTTATTATTATACTTTAAGTTTTAGGGTACATGTGCACAACGTGCAGGTTTGTTACATATGTACACATGTGCCATGTTGGTGTGCTGCACCCATTAACTCGTCATTTAACATTAGGTATATCTCCTCATGCTATCCCTTCCCCCTCCCCCCACCCCACAACAGTCCCCGGTGTGTGACGTTCCCCTTCCTGTGTCCATGTGTTCTCATTGTTCAATTCCCACCTATGAGTGAGAACATGCGGTGTTTGGTTTTTTGTCCTTGCGATAGTTTGCTGAGAATGATGGTTTCCAGCTTCATCCATGTCCCTACAAAGGACATGAACTCATCATTTTTTATGGCTGCATAGTATTCCATGGTGTATATGTGCCACATTTTCTTAATCCAGTCTGAAAAGATTATTTTCTCATTGCCACGTTCCCTCTGCTTGGGAATTTCTAGTCATTACAGGTAGTGACAATGAAAATTATTTTGTCTTGATAATTCATTAAATAAATATTTATTGAGTGCTATTATATGCTAATAATCTTAACATTCTCCTGAAAAATGTTTCTTTCTTAAAAATAATAAAAGAAAATTATGTCATACCTTCTGCAAATATGTCTTCCGCTCAAAGAACATACGCAGTACTAACAAAGTGTCTTATTTCAGCATCCAAGCTTGTCTCTCAGTAATGGCCAAGTGATATAACAGGGTCTGCTTCTAAGCCACGAGATGATTTATAATACCAACTAGTTATACCTCTTTAGGACATTATAGCTACTATAAAAATAGATATTTCTATAATATCTCAGGTGATGGCTAAGTCAAGAAACAATCTGTTGTATCTTAGCATAGTTGTGAGGGAAAGTTCTTCCATCTCTATATTAAAATAGTTAGTGTTTCCCACAATTTCCCTACATTGTTGCTAGTGTTGCCTTTTGAGGCTATGGAATGTTCAAGGCTTCCATTATTGGAACCAGAATTACAGTTGGCATTTACTGGGTGTTTACTAGGTATAGTGCCCTGTGCTAAATTCTTTGTAGACGTTATGTTATCTCCCCCTGTAAACACAGACCCGCACCATCCCCTTTTCCAGGCAAAATAAACCAAGATCTTCCAGCTGTTCTTTGTGTGATTGTTTCCAGACCTTTCAATATTCTGATCACCCTCCCTGGTCAGCTCCACTTTGTCAATGCCCCCGTTAAAATGTGGCATCCCTATCTAGTCACGATCATCCAGATGTAAGTTAATTGATTCCAAATACAGAAGAACTATTATTTCCTTGGACTGGACAGGGTATTCCTCTCAGTCTGGCCTAAGAAGAAAGGATCTTTGTTTGTTTTGGGGGTGTTTTATGGCAAATCACATGACTTGCTCATGTTGCCCTTGCTGTCAATGAAAACCCTGAGTCCTTTCTGCATATAAACTGATTAAGCCAAATCTCTACCATCCTGTGCAGCTAATTTTTAATGTAAGGAAAATGTTCACTTTGCATTTATTCCTCCCTATTAAATTTACTCTTTTCCATTCGCAGCTGCTTCGAAGCTATAAAGATATTTTGAGGTCTTATGTATTTATTTTTGCTTTGTTTTGCTGTGTTTGAGATGGGGTCTTGCTGTGTCACCAAGGCCAAGGTGCAGTGGCACAACCATGGCTCACTGTAGCCTTGACCTCCCAGGCTCAAAAAATTCTCCCATGTCAGCTTCCCTAGTAGGTGAGACTACAGGGATGTGCCACTACACCTGACTAATTTTTGTCTTTTTAGTAGAGACAGGTTTTTGCCATGTTACCCAGGCTGGTCTTGAACTCCTGG
Source organism: Pan troglodytes (assembly GCF_028858775.2). Taxonomy (NCBI): domain Eukaryota; kingdom Metazoa; phylum Chordata; class Mammalia; order Primates; family Hominidae; genus Pan; species Pan troglodytes. The sequence continues at coordinate 50,252,278 of NC_072408.2, read as the reverse complement.
TCTCAAGCGATCCTCCCACCTCAGCCGCTAAAAGTGGAATTACAGGTGTGAACCACAGTGCCCAGCCCTTATTTATTTATTTTTTTATGAGACATAGTCTCGCTTTGTTGCCCAGCCTGGACTCAAACTCCATGGTTCAAGTGATCCTCCCACCTTGGCCTCCCAAATAGCTAGGACTACAGGCACAAGCCACCACACCTGGCCTTTTCAGATCTCATTTTGTCACTCATCACATTAACTCTCTTTATAGCATCTCAAAATGAAGTAAGCATGTCTTCATCTAAGCAGATAATTTAAGAAGTTGAACAGACCCATGCAGCATGCCAGCTAAAGCTTTGCCACCTAGTTCATTAGTGGGAGATTCTGAGATACAAGCCTTCAACCAGTTAGGGAATCTACCTAATTATTTTACCTTCTTGACCCTTTTCTTCATCTTGTTCTCAGTGATACCCAGAAACTTCATCATCTGTTTTGTTAGAATCATGATGCATTCCTTCAACCTACCAGTTTGGTAACATGAACAAAAAGAATGGCTGTTTTAAGTTGCTCTTGGTGAAGTCCTATTGGTTGCTGGTAACTGCAACTTTCTTTCTTCACCTAACAAATAATCTATCTCAAAATTCACTACAGAATCTTGCCAAAGATCAATATATTTTAGTTTTTTTCTCCTGGAATTCATGTTCTTTCTTGCCTCTACCAATACATACTATATAAATACTTTCTAAATATTGGGACACTATTTGCCTCCTCCTCCTCCTCCTCTTCTTCTTTTTCCTTCTTCCTTCTTCTTCTTTTTCATTTTTTTTTTTTTTTTGAAACAAAGTCTCACTCTGTTGCCCAGGCTGCCAGGCTGGAGTGCAGTGGCATGCTCTCGGTTCACTGCAAACTCCACCTTCTGGATTCAAGCGATTCTCATGCCTCAGCCTCTGGAGTAGCTGAGACTACAGGTGTGCACTACCACACTCAGCTAATTTTTGTATTTTTTAGTAGAGGTAGGGTTTCGCCATGTTGGCCGGGCTGGTCTCAAACTCCTGGCCTCAAGTAATCTGCCCTCCTTGGCCTCCCAAAGTACTAGGGTTACACGTATGAGCCACCCTGCCTGGCTTCATCTTCATTCTTAATGTCTCTCTTTCAATCCTCAAGATTATTGACATTGAGACTGGATTCTTCTTTGCAGTCAAGTATGCTGGAATGAAATCCAACTTTTATTCCTGAAGTCATTTAAAGCAGGCAGGTACTTTTTCCCATCCCTTTACCTCCAGAGAAGTCTTTCTTAATATTATTTTATCTAACATTTCCAATGTGACTGTAAGTATCAACTACAGGAGGCAAGTGGGTCTATTATTTTTATCCTCCTTTCTTTAGAAATCACTGGGACACAGATTAATTGAGCAGTTAAGGAGTGGCAAAGTTAGAACTGAACACAGTTGTCTTACCTCCAAATCCAGCACTTCCTAAACTACGTTTGTTGTCTCCTTTTCTTAACTTCCAGGAAAAAATGTTGCTTGTGTAAGTGAATCTGTATGCTCTGTGCTTCCAAAAATTAAAAATTAAAAATAAAACCTGGCCAGGTGCAGTGGCTCACTCCTGTAATCCCGGCACTTTGGGAGGCTAGGCAGGTGGATCACTTGAGGTCAGGAGCTTGAGACCAACCTGGCCAACATTATAAAAACCCCGTCTCTACTAAAAATACAAAACAAAATTAGCCAGCCGTGGTAGCGCACGTCTGTAATCCCAGCTACTCGAGAGGCTAAGGCAGGAGAATTGCTTTAATTGGGCAAACCTGGGAGGCGGAGGTTGCAGTGAACCGAGATTGCGCCACTGCACTCTAGCCTGGGTGAAAGGAGACTCCATCTCTAGGTAAATAAATAAATAAATGCTATATAATCTTATGTTTATTCCTCTTTGTTTTTTATTGCCAGAATTCCTGGATCCAAACACTAGTGCCTCAGCTCTGTTAAATCAAATTTAGCCTAAAGGTGACTCCTTACTTAAGTTCAGCCTAAAGGTTTCTCTGTACATCGCGAATTATAACAAGTGGAGGTGTAACCAGACCATAGCCTACATTTGTGCCAATCACCGAGTTTTGGCCAATCAAATGTAGCCAACTGTTCAAACTGTGTTCCAATAAGGCAAACGCCAAGCTGTAACCAATGCGGCTGTTTCTGTACCTCATTTCTGTTTTCTGTACATCACTTTCCTTCTTCTGTCCATAAATCTTTCATCGCATGGCTGCACTGGAGTCTCTGAGCCTACTCAGGTTCAGGAGGCTGCCCAATTTGCTAATCGTTCACTGCCCAATTAAACCTTTTTAAATTTAATGTGGCAGAAGATTTTCTTTTATCAGCTCTGATCCAGAAAACCATCTACTATTTATTGTTTTTCCTGTTATGTTTTTGCTTTTAGATGTCTTATAATTTCAATCTTTTTCACTTTAGAAATAGTCCATAAACAAATCTTAAGTAATTCATTTAGATTGTCTTTTTCTCTCAGGGAATTCCACTACAGACAGTGAAAGAACACCTCCTTTGATAGTTTCTTCCTTCCTGTCACCGCAGACAGAAATTCTATTCCTTACATAGTTAGGGATACTGGAATTGCTACCTTAACACTCAAGCAGCTAATGTAGTCAGCACATGAATCTGCCTCTGCCATTTTCACTAGAAGAAAAAATTTTACCATCCCCTAATAAAAGCAAAGAAATTTACCTACAAAAATAAAAGACTTTCCAAAGATAGAACTGATCAGATACAAAATCCCAAAAGAAGATGAACTTTACAGGTAGTGGAAATGGCTAAAATTCTAACAAAGATTTTCATGTGTGTAAATGTGTGCAAAGGATTTATGTTTTTTAAAATGTATTATCTTTAGTTTTCATTGGTTTGTCTTTGTTGTGCCTAGATTAGAGTTTGTTTTTGTAGTTTTACTCCTTGTGGTTCCCAGGTCTTCTTGAATCTGTTGCTTGATTGCTTTCGTTCATTTTGGAAAGCTCTCAGCCATTATCTTTTCAAATATTATTTTTGGCTCATGCTCTTTCTTCTCTCTTCAATCTTCTGGATCTCCCGTAATACATATGTTAGCTCTTCTCATGGTATCCCATACAGCTATTAACCATTCTTATTTTTCTCCATTATTATTTTGGATATTTTCTTCTGACCTATCTTCCAATTTTCTAATTCTCTCTTCACATTTGTCTACTGCACACATTTATTATAGTCTTAATTTTTTGTGTTTTTTGTATTGCATCATATAGTTTCCAATTTTATGCTTAAATTCTCAATTCTGTATTATCTCCTTGAACATAGCAAGCATATATATTTTGAATTCTGTGTCTGGTAACTGTAATCGTGGCACCTACCTCAGAGAATGTTGTGAAGACTGAATGACAGAAGCCATATAAAGTGATTTGCGTAGGGCTGATACAGAGTAAGTTCTTTTTAGGTAGTAACTATAGGTAGTATATCCTAAAATATATATTAAATACATAGTTCATGTCAAGAAGGAGCAGTTAAAAGAACAGCAGATGACAGTTACATATTCAGCCATCATTCTTCAGCTGTAATGCTTAATACTTGTGTGGGTCACCTAGTAAATCCATTTTATCATCTCTGCAAACTTAGGCCTACCACTCAGCAGGAAGGTGGGACACTCACAAATAGACTTACATAAAAAAATGAGACAAGATAAAAGTAAAGAGGATTTGACATATGAAAATAGACCAGTCTCACAGAATGTTAAAAAAAAGAAAAAAAAAAAAAAACAGTTAGAGTCCAGGCATGGTGGTTCATGCCTATAATCCCAGCACTCAGGAAGCTAAGGTGGGAGGATTGCTTGAGGCCAGGAGTTCGAGATCACCCTATCCAACATAGTGAGACCCCCATATCTATTAATAAAAAAAAATTTTTCAAACCACTTATGCCTCTTTACATGTTTCCAACTGGTACCATAATTAAGCAACTTTCAGGAATAGAAAAATACTTCCTTAATATGATTTTTTAAAAAATATCACACACAGAGCCAACATCAACAACTGATAGAGACATTTCTATTAAAATGGGGAGGAAAACAAAGCTCCTGATAAAGCCGCCATTATTTAAAATTGCACAGGATATTCTCAGCAATGTGGTAAGATACGAAACAGAAATGACACATAACAACTGGAAGAGTGAATATATTTATCACATTGTAGATTACAATGTTAGACAATATAAGAATACACTGGGAAAACTAGAGTTAAATTTTAGTGAAGTGCTTGAATGCACCCTATATCTAAAAATCAGTAGGTTTCTTTAAAAATACTATAATTGTGTACCTATTCATAGTACTAGTTATTATTTATTCTCCCACTCAAACTATCCTATCCCTGTGGCTCAATTCTTCACTGCTCCAATTATTTCTGCAACTTATGATCATTGAGTTAGGCTTTTATTTGTCTGCTTAAAACGCCAAAACACGGCCAGGAGCGGTGGCTTATGCCTGTAATCCCACCACTTTGGGAGGCAGAGGCGGGCTGATCACTTGAGTGCAGGAGTTCAAGACCAGACTGGGCAGCATAGTGAGACCTTGTCCCTACAAAAAAATTTGAAAATTAGCTGGGTGTGGTGGTGTGTGCCTATCATCCCAGCTATTAGGAAGCTGAGGTGGGAGGACCACCTGAGCCTGGGGAAGTTGACGCTGTGCAGTGAGCCTAGATCCTACCACTGTGCTCCAGCCTGGGCAACAGGGCAAGACCCTGCCTCAAAACAAACAAACAAACAAACAAAAGCCAAGACAGGAATAAGAGTAATGTAGGAGATTGTGTTAAGACATAGTCACCCAGGAAGGTATATCCTACCTTCTTCTGAGTGCTGGAAGAGAATCAGACTGAGATGAGGCTTTTATTTATTCAACACACACTTGTGTATGCACAGACACTGTGCATATTAATTCAGGGAATACAATGATGCTAGGATTTCTGCTCTCCTGGAGCATGCTGTCTAATGACAGAAATTAAATAAATGAACCCAAGATAATATTTATTAAGTGCTAGTTGTGATAAGGTCTGAGAAGAAATAACAGAAAAATAGAAAGTGATGGGGAAAAGGGGTCAAGGAAGAGAGAGAACATAAAATTTAGAGTGAGGGATCAGACTAGTCTGTCTGAAGAAATGCCATTCAATTTCACACCTTATGGGCCAGGAAGGGGTTGGTCAGACAAGAGGGATGGGCAGCATCCCTAGAGCAAATAGCAAAGAGCTAGAAACAAAAGTCTAGTGAGCCAGGGGAAGAATGGTGAGAAGTAAAGATAGAAAGACAGGCAGGATCCACATGATGCAGTCTGTAGAAGCTGGGATGCTTTCTGCTTCTAATAATAGAAGGACAAATTAAAAAGAGCTCAAACAGTAAGAAGTTTATCATCTAACAAAATAATCACGACATATATTTAAATATATTATTATACACATAATAAATACAACATGAAGCCCAACAGTAGGTGGCTCCAGTCTGGCTGCAGGAGTGGGTGGGTCAGCTGCTCAACCACATCTTCAAGGGTGAAGTTTCTTGTTTCTTTCCCAGCCTCCTGTGCCATGCCTGGGGGTTGTCTCCTTAAGCTAGATCCTCTTATGGGGTCAACATGACGATTAAGGTTTTGAGGTGGTTTTGGTTTTTTTTTTGTTTTTTTTTTGAGACTGAGTTTCATTCTGTTGCCCAGGCTGGAGTACAGTGGCGCAATCTCGGCTCACTGCAACCTCCACCTCCCGGGTTCGAACATTCTCCTGCCTCAGCCTCCCAAGTAGCTGGGATTATAGGCATGCGCCACCATGCCCGGCTAATTTTTTTTGTATTTAGTAGAGACAAAGTTTCATCATGTTGGTCAGGCTGGTTTCAAACTCCTGACCTCAAATGATCCACCCACCTCGGCCTCCCAAAGCGTTGGGGTTACAGGCATGAGCCACCGCGCCCAGCTGATTATTGTTCATTTTTAAAGAGTAAATAACCCCTCCACAGAAGTGCTACTCCACTACTCTGTCCCTTCCCTCTCCTCCTCTCTCTCAAGCAGGTTTGTGACTTTGTTTCCTTAGATGGCTACAGCCAATGCCTAAAACTACCACTGGCAAAAAGAATGGAATTACCACGATTGGTTTACTTTAATTCACCCTGTGGGCCTGATCGCATGACCCAGGAACAATGACACTGAATGCAAGGTTCTTAACCTGGGGCCCATGAACATTTTGGTTAGCATTCAGGAATATCTGTGAACTGAGATGGGGAAAGCACTACCCCTTTATTTTTCAACAATCTCTAACTGAAATCGTTAACTGAAATCTTATTTCCTTCCATTATGAAGGCAGGCAAAAGACTACAGTCATAATAGGAGTGCATGCGATTTTATCACCAATAAAAATCACAGATATTTAATATCACAGTACAGTCACAGTTATGTTGCTTTCCTGCATTCCCCATCTTCACCTGCTTTTTGATCAATACTTGGAAGGGGTGAGTCAAAGACCATTCCACAGTTTAATGTTCTTATTCACTCTAAGCAACAAAGGCCTCCACACTAATAGATTTTCTAAAAATGTAAACTTAAACTTAACCAACCTGGAATTTGGTGAATTCTTTCCTTTTTTTTTCTATGCACTATCCTTACTACCTCCCCCAGCCTACACTTAACCTGCATTTCTTGTCCTCTCCATCCATACTGCTTCCCATCCCCATCCTATAACCCTTACTGTCTATCTTCAAGTTATTTACATGTGTATATAAAAACATAGGAGGCAAGAGATTAAAAACAGAAGTAGAAAACACAGTCTTTTCTCTCTCTCTTTCGCCTTAAATTGTAAAAGTAGGCCAGGCACAGTAGCTCACACCTGTAATCCCAGCACTTTGGGAGGCTGAGGCGGGCAGATCATTTGAGGTCAGGAGTTAGAGACCAGCCTGGCCAACATGATGAAACCCCGTCTCTACTAAAAATACAAAAATTAGCCAGGTGTGGTGTCAGGTGCCTGTAATCCCAGAAACTCAGGAGGCTGAGGCAGAAGAATTGCTGGAACCTAGGAGGCAGAGGCTGCAGTGAGCCGAGATTGCACCATTGCACTCCAGCCTGGGTGACAGAGCACAACTCCATCTCAAAAAAAAAAAAAAAAATTTAAAAGCAGGATAAAGCCACGGTGGGGAACCCCTAGGGCCTTGGTGTCTGGGTTTGAAAGTATGTTCCACCCCTTACTAGAAGTAGGGCTTGGGAGGGTTTCAGGACCTCAATGAGTCTTAATTTCCCCATTTGTATAATGAACATAACAATATCTGCATCACAGATGAGAAAATGCACATGAAGTGCTTATAAAGTGTGTGGCACACAGTAAGTGACTAATGAAACTTTGTTATTACTAGTGTCATGTGAGGAAATTATTCTAAGAGCATAATTTGGTCAACTCTCCATGGCATACATCACCCAGTATTCATGTCTGAAGAGATTTTCTTCTTTTGTTGGCCAGCTAAGAAATTTTATTTATTAATGTGTTCAAGAAATACTTACTGAGCCCATACTAAGTTTCATCCCTTGTATTCAGTAGGGGCTTAGTTAACATCCTGTATAAACACACAATAGAATATGTTATGATGCTTCAGCTAAGGCGAACTCGTTGTATTTCTACCTATTATCACGGGAAGAGCTCCAACGTCAGAGTATTTAGTGGGAGAAAAAGTTGCTGACAGTTTATCCGCACTAATTCCATTCTTATAAAATCACATAAACATACACGCAAAAATACTACATATTTTGTATGGATCTCTATATATTATGTAAATGTGCAGAGGAAGTTCTAGACTGGTACCCACCGAATTGGGACGGAAACTAAGATTGGAAGTGGGGGAGCCGTTTAAAAGAATGTTAATCGGCCGAGAACCGTGGCTCACACCTGTAATCCCAGCACTTTGGGAGGCCAAAGCGGGTGGATCACCTGAGGTCAGGAGTTCATGATCAGCCTGGCCAACTTGGTGAAACCCCATCTCTGCTAAAAATACAAAAATTAGCCAGGTGTGGTGATGCGTGCCTGTAATCCCAGCTACTCAGGAGGCTGAGGCACGAGAATCGCTTGAACCAGGAGGCGGAGGTTGCAGTGAGCCGTGACTGCGCCACTGCACTCCAGCCTGGGCGACAGAGCGAGACTCCATCTTAAAAAAAAAAAAAAGAAAGAAAAAAAAAAGAATATTAGTCTTATGGGTTATGTTCAAATTTTTACATGAGGATGGAATATAATACCTAGATAATATCAAAAAAGCAATGCTGTGGCTCCTGCCAGATTTCCTGGGTATCTAATTGCCACAACCCATGCCATTTCTGACTTCGAATAGATTTGGTTAACAACTTAAAAAAAAGCCTAATCACACACAGAAGATCCAGTGTTGTCTCTCTTTTCTTCAGTGCCTTGGAGAAAAAGGCAGAGGCATATTTATATAAGCACACCTACACGACTTCTAAATTTACCCATTTAGAGATGTGCGCGCACAGACACGCTGCCTCCCAGGCAGACGCGCGCCTCGCCGGGGCTGAGGCTGGGGCTGGGGCTGGGGCTGGGGCTGGGGCGGGGCTGGGGCTGGCGCTTGGGTCCAATGCAGCTGCGCGTCTTCCTCCATCCCGCGCCAGCCCGAGTCCGCACCTTCCATCCTTTCATCGGCTGGACCCTTAACAATGTCAGACTAGAGGAAGCAAGTTTAAAAGTCATGGGTGACAATTTTCACTTTCAATACGTGGGATGCTGAAGATTTGAGGTCCAGCCGTGCTCCTCCTCTGGCTTGCTCTGTGGTCCTGGCAAATCAGATTAACTTTCAGGCCTGGGTCAAGCGGAGGGGATGATGCGAAATGCTGTCAATCGGTTCATAGAGGAAACTTTGAAAATGCTGAGTCCTTAGAAAGCAGCAATGGTTTTACATGGTTATAAAGCACACTCCTTAGTGAGTTTCTACACACACGCAATGTATGTATTTTGGAAACATCCAATTATACTTCTGTGTATGGCATATTCTAAATTCTATGTCAGCATAAATAATATGATGTATATCTACAGTGTTTATGTATGTGCATAATTTTGTGTACATAAACATTGTATTTATGTAACACGCACATTTGAAGTGTCTATTAAATGTATATATTAATATATTTGCAAAGTTTTATCTCTTGTTCATGTCACAAATATAAAATCTACTGGGTGTTCATAATTAATATATAATGGCTATCAGCAAAGCCTATGTGTATAAACTGCATAATTTATAATGATGCAGACATGAGGTATCTTTAATATAGGACTAGTAACGTATAAAGGTAAAGCAAACAAGGTGCTTAGGGTGCAAAATCTGAGGAGTCCACCGCTCAGGTTCCTGCAAAGGCCACTTGTCTCACCCTAGTACTGGTCCTGATAAAAATGCCAGTTTCTCTTATTATCTTCATCGCAGCCAGAAACTATTACTCATTACTAAGTGCCAGGCACTGTTTTATGCACTTTAAATATATTAACCAAGCTAAAGAAATGTCATGACTACAAATAACATGAATTCTAAGTGAATTACAGGAAGTTGTGACTAACAAGTAAAATGTTTTGAAAGCCGTAACTCAAAAGTCCCAGCTAGACATGGCCTCTAATGAAGACTTCTGCAGTGAAGTGATGAGTCCATATCTCCCAGGAAGTCATGGCACCTAAGCTAAATCCAGCAGTCTTTCCTGTACATTAATTGTTTTTCTTTAATACACACTGTATCAAGGGTTCTACTGATCTCTCTCCACATTGGAGCAGCGTGGCAGGATATACGCTCCAAAACTTTCTGCCTAGATGATTGACAGACTTCAAAAAGAAGAATGATATGTATTTTCATTTTCTATATTACTGTTACTACTTTTAAAACTGAGGTAGATAATGGAGCTTATGATAGTCTAACTGTACTTCAACAAGATAATATGTTTATATTTAAACTCATTCAGGGACCAAGGAAGGGGGATTTACACAACATATTATCTAGTATCTAGCTACAGGTGATTTACTGTTGTTCACTGAAATGCAGTTGAAGCACAAGATGGATAATAATATTATATTGTGGTATATATCCTGTTCACATCAGGCCTTCGTAATAAAAGCCGAACACCAATCTACAGAACCTGCCTTAAATCTGCCATCTAAGATACTGATTGTAAAATAAAATGATCAAAGTGCAGGTTATCTCTATACTGCCTTCCCCTGAGATAGTGGTATGCAAAGAACTTCCTATTTTTTTATTTATTTACATTCAGTCAACAGAAACATAAATTAAATTAAAAACCTCAGTGTTATGCAGACTGAATAAAGCATACCTAATATGTTGCTAAGTAGATTTTTTTAAGGTATTGCAGACTACAGCTTGTATTGTATTTTTATCCAGTGCACTTTTCACTACCTACCAACAACAAAATATGCTGATAAAAATAATAGATTAAAATGAATTTTGCAAACCAGCAATTTCACATGCTACACTCCTGCTGAGAATAAACAGTTTTTACTGGCTCTTTTTATTTGACACATGAAATCCAGTATTCCTGCCAACTGATTTCATTTTAAATAATTTCCTAAGGACCCAATGGAAAAAGACCATAAAGGAGTTAACATTGAATAGAGAGATCACAAATGAATTTTAAGCAAACCTTTTTGTCTTTACAGGCAAGTAATTGTAGAAAAATTAAAGGCCAAACTTCCCTATAAAAAGAGATGCCCTTGTGTCATAGAATGTAGATGGCAGAAAAGTATGAGGTCTGGGGTGAATCATCCTCTCTTCTAAACACATATACGTACTTAGACTCAAGTTAAAGTGAAGGTCAAGAGAATCCTTGGAGGGGAAAAGAAGTTCCAGTACTTCTCACATTTCTGCTACACCCGGGATTTAGCTGCTGTCTTCTCGGTGCTGCTGTGGCCCCTCACACAAACCCCTATTGTGACAGTCATCTTAGTGAATTATAATAATTTGTTTGTTGTATGTTTTTGATTGTGTGTGTGTCTACTTGTTATCTTTCCAATGAGACCATAAACTCCCCGAGAAGAGAAATTGTCTTATTCATCCTGGGTCCCCAGCTCCTAGCCCAATATTTGGCACTGAGTAGGTGTTCTGTAAATGCCTGGTGAATTTAAATGGATATTGAAAATAATAACATATGATTTAAAAGAATGAGAGAGGAACTTGGAAGGGGGAAGAAACAATACAGTCACATTTGATTGATGTTGTAGAAATAAGAGCTGGTTTTAGGTGCAGTCAACACATGGAGATTTTTAAGGTCAACTATTGCACCACCTCCTTTTCCCATTTGGGCCAGTTAATTCCTCCACTCATTCATTCATTCATTCATTCATTCAGCATATATCTGTTGAGTGCCAACTCTGTGCTAGGCAAATGTTACCTACTGTAGTAGCTGATACCATGAAACACAGGATCACTGTCATTTGTTAAGGTCTCACTGCAGATATGTCAACAGAGTTAGAGCTGAGCTTCAAGTTTATGCTCAAGCTAAGCCGTGGAGCACTTTTATTTTACCATTTAAATGTATCTTGCCATTAACTAAGTAGTTTCAGTCTCTTTAGGCCTCAAAGATTTACTCTAGGATATATTTGACAATATAACCAGATCTTCTTATGATTCTGGCTTAATTCTTCAACTTTGCCAGTGATATGCTCAGTGCCACTTATAATTATGCTGAAGTGGTCCTCGTTTTCCCTAAGAGTTTCAGATTAGACTGGAGACCCACGGCCAGGATACTTATCTTTTTCTGTACTTCATTCTATGGTGAATGTCTTGTTTTCCTTCAACAGATAATATGTACTTCTAATATGATCAAGGGAAACTGGGAATAAAAATTGGGTTGTCTTGCAGTCTCAGTCTTAAAATATGTTGAAAGTGGTATCATATGACCACTTACATAGTTTATAAAAAACATTTCTTTGTCTTTTCAATCAATGACAAAGAAAATTCCCAAAAGTGTTTTAAAACAAAACTAACCTTTTCACTAAAGTGAAGATAAGTAGGCAGATGTCTTTTAAAGCTGTACAAAGCCTCAGATTTCTTTCTTTCTTTTTTTCTTTCCCATTTACACATAATTTCTGGATGCAGGGTGGTGAGGCCATTCAGTAAGATGGAGTATAGAAGTTTTGCTTAAAATAGGAATAAAAAGGAGCTTTTTGCCCCTTGTAATTTCTCCTTATTAAACTGACAAAAGCATCTATTTTAGAATTCTGTTAAAAGCAAGCTTGTTTGCTGATAGGTCAAAGAAGAGAAACAGTGAAATTATAAGTAAGAGACCCATTTGTTCTAGCCATGTTGCTGTCAGGATGGTATTATCCCTTTCAATGGGCTTTCTGATTATAATGATAGAACTGACAGTGGATTCAGCATGTATCTTAAAAATATGATTTATAATTGAGCAGTTCATCAAAATAGGTACTGGTCTTATCACAAGTTCAATAAACACTGTTGAAAATTCAGTCTTATGTTTCTACTCTCATTAATTAATTCTATCTTATTTTATCCTTGCAGTCCCTTTTTTCTCCTTACATTTCTACACCTAAATATGAAGTATAGGCATTGTCATCATTTCTAGACTGTACCAAATTGTCTTTGCATAGTTTACCATTGCTTAACCACAGGATACACTCCATAAATCTTTTTTCATAAATCAATCCTTCCCTTCCATTAATCATTTTCATTATTTATCTCTGACTTCCCTCCAAGATTGTCAACACTGCTTGTTTATTTAGGTGCTTGAAATTGAATACAGTGGTCTGGGAGTAATTCTAGCTACAGTTGTATGAGAGGCCATAGCCTCCCTTCCCCCTCCGGGCTTCCACACTGACTCACACAGTCCTGTTGTCTTTTTGTTGTTAATATTCACTGTAAATTTGTCCACATTTCTCCTGGTGCTCCCTCCTTCTTTGATTACTACTAACAATCCCAGTTTTCCAGATTCTCTTCTTCAATGAATGCTTCTGACGTGATTTTTTTTTGCCACATATTTGTTTGCATCTTTCTGAAAACAATTTCATTTTTTTCATCCCTTATTTCTGACTTGTTTTGGTTCTTCTGAACCATACTGCTGTCCATATCCTGGCCATTTCTCAAAGCTTGTAACACCTCCCAATTTAGTCTTTTCAACAACTGCCATGAGCATTCTGTTCATTCTCTTTTTTGGATTATTAATGCATACATAAAATACAAACTATGGTGACTTGCTAAGAGACAGACCCTCGGAACTGCACAGAATGCCACTGTTGTTACCTTTTACAGATGGCAGCTTCAGCCTCCTTCAGTCTGCATGGCTGTGTTGTTATCAAGGCTATGTGGAATGAAGGTGTCGGGGGAAATTGTACAGCATGTCAAATTAAATGTTTTGTTCAAGTCTGAATATGATGCAGACGTCCTACTATGTTCCAATCACTAGCTCATCTCTTCTCCGTGGATAAACAAAGCTCTGTAAAATCTGACCTTGCTTCATGGGGGTTTGGGGTGGGTAGTCTGGTTTTATTTTATAGTTTGGTTCAGTTTGAAGTTTGTTTTGGTTAAGTTCTTGAGCACCCCTCCCTCAGAGAATTTTTTTACTTCAGGTGATGCATTTTGGTGTGTCAAATGCACATCCAGGGGAGCTGAAGAGAATATCATAAATAGTTCAAAAATATGTAGCAGTAGGTGCATATTCTGAATGCTCTGCTGGTGCCCATGGTTCTGAGGTTGGGGTTTCCTTCAATTGAAAGATCAGAAAGTTCCCTGCACAGCCCTGGGGGTGAGAGTTTAACCCTGTGGCCTTTCTTAATGCTTATTTCCAACCAATTCCACTTCCAAGGTTTGCTTTAAGGTTTTTGTTGTTGCCGTTGCTGTTGTCGTTGTTGTTGTTGTTGTTGTTTTTAACTCAGGCTTCATCTTCACACTGTCATAAAAACTGAGCAACTACGTGGAGGGAGAAAGCTCTGTAACTGACTGTCAGCAGCCATGCATCCATCTCCAGGGGCATGACGTACATTATATTTCTGTGATTGGTGCCCCTCAATCCCAGCACATTGTGAATGGCGCCACAGGGGTTAGGCAGTCTGGAGGTGCTCTGGTTCTTTGGCTGTTTATAACCCTAATTATGAGAATCAGATGAGATAATTGATGTAAATGTATAATATGAATTCAATATTTTAAAAATAAAGAGAAAAAGATAGGTATTTGTCCTAATTTTCCTTTTCTTTTTAGCAATTTATGTTACATGGGCAATAATGTTGTTTTTCCCAGCTCCTACTAATCTTTAATCCTTCCTTGAACAAAAGAATGAAATAACTATTCTTCAATATATGCTCTAGTAATTGATTTGCATATTCCTTGACAGAATCCCTAATATTTAAATATTCTGTAACTCCTTATTTAAAGCCCTTCGTGTTTGTGCTTTTCACTTTTCTGTTTGCCGTTGGCTTCTTCCCTCCATTTCTTGCCATTCTTGCACATCCTTTTAGTTATTTCTAGGCCATGTTCCAAGCCATAAGACAATCACACCTATTAGGAACACAGACAAGAACCATGAACTAATAAAGCTCAGAGGTCTAAGCAGCTGAAGGAGATATTACAAAGTCCATCTATTAAAATGCATGTATGCTATTTAAAGTGAGGCCCAACTCAGAGCCCATGAACACTTTGCCTACTCTTCTCATAAAAATGTGGTTAGCTGACATATTAGGCCAATGAATTGCAAGTGGAACAGAGAGTTTCTTCCTCCAAGTCAGCATTCTGAGTGTTGTCAACAATGTAATCTATAAAGGAAGCCAGAAAAACAAAACTACTAAAAACTTCAGGATGAAGTCATTAAATTGAGAACAAATAGACGTATGTACCTCAAATGACTCGAATGATACTACCATGACATGCCACTGTTTAGTTAGTAACTGCAGTTCATAATAATGGTGTGTTCATTGTAGTCATGTCATTTCCTGGTGAAGTAGTGAAGTACATAGTACATTTTAGATGGATTTCTATCTAAAATTATTTTTTTATTTTTGTAGCTAAAAACAGCTGTTAATTTTTAAAGACTATTTAGAACAACTCAATCTGCAAAAGACAGCCTAGTTTTCTATAAATGACAATATATTTCTCATGTCCTGTTTAACATATGCACATCCATTCCCATCCTTCTGAGAATATACATTCTTTTTTTCTTCTCTCTCTTTTTTTTGAGACGGTGTCTCACTTTGTCACCCAGGTGGAGTGCAGTGGTGTGATCTTGGCTCACTGCAACCACCGCCGCCCAGATTCAAGTAACTCTCCTGCCTCGGCCTCCCAAGTAGCTGGCACTGCACGTACCTGCCACCATGGCCGGCTAATTTTTGTATCGTTGTAGAGACAGGGTTTTGCCATGTTGGCCAGGCTGGTCTCAAACTCCTGACCTCAAGTGATCCACCCGCCTCGGCCTCCCACAGTGCTGGGATTATAGGCATGAGCCACATGCCCAGCCTAGAGAATATAAATTCTTTAGTAGCAAGAACTGGTTCTTCAACTTGATTTGGATATACAATGGCTATCTGAGCACACAAAATAAGAGTTTAAAATCCTAAACTTTCAGAATGAAAGGAATCTCGGAGATCACAGTAATCCAATCCATTTACTTTACAGAAATGTTAACTATATGTACCAACATTTTCTCTAAGCTAATAAGGCATTTTCCTCCCAAACTGTACAAAAATGCATGTAGCAAAATGGAAATCTCTTACCCAAACAGAATCCCTAACGCCCCAGTCTTCCCCTCGTAAAACAGGCAGTTACCAGTTTCTTTTGTGAAAATACTCTACGTAAATACAAGTACACACTTGAGCTTTATAAAATACAAATAATGGCATGAGAGACTTCTTTGCAACTTGATTTTTTAGGCTAAAATCATATATTTAAAAATAATAAATCTGTATTCACTGAAAATTATAGACACTAGAATTAAGCTCCCTCATAACATTACCTAAAGTTTAGTACTAATGAGTCACTAATACACAAAATATACACTTAGAGATTTGCTTCAGGCTATACAAATGCCTCCTTTCCATTTTGAGGATGTGATAAACTCCAGAAGGAAGTGAAAGGTATGCAAAAAGCAAATGTTTTCCCTACACGAATACCCCTAAATACATGGTCGTTCAACACTTTAAGATGAGGCATGGAGAGCAGCGACTGTATTCTCTTTTTTTTTTTTTTTTTTTTTTTTTGAGACGGAGTCTCCCTCTGTCGCCCAGGCTGGAGTGCAGTGGCGCAATCTTGAATCACTGCAAGCTCCGCCTCCCGGGTTCACGCCATTCTCCTGCCTCAGCCTCCCGAGTAGCCGGGACTACAGGCGCCCGCCACCACCCCGGGTAATTTTTTTTGTATTTTTTAGTGGAGACGGGGTTTCACCTTGTTAGCCAGGAAGGTCTCGATCTCCTGACCTCGTGATCTGCCCGCCTCGCCCTCCCAACGTGCTGGGATTACAGGCGTGAGCCACCGCACCTGGCCTGTATTCTTAATATTCTAATTATTCAACATTATTATAGTGTTAGAACTAAAAAAGAGACCCCAAGATCCATTTAATATGGTGTTTTCAAACTGCAGGTCAGATGTGAGAAGTGGGTCCTAACATCATCTAGTGGATTACAATCAGTATTTTTTTAGAAACCATTTTTGAAACAGTATTTTTTAAATGAAATAAAAATGAAAAGAAAATATCAGTATGCATCCCATTTAACAAGGGTAAAAACTGGTTCATAATAATTTTCATTTGTTGTGTGTGTCTATACTGGGTTGTGATATAAAATGTCCATCTTGCTGTGGATCATGGGCATGAACTTGAAAGTCACTGATTTAATTCAGCCTTTGGCTTCTAATGAGGTAAAACTATAAGTGTTCTCAGAGAAAGAGGTGTCTGTGCATTCCTGAGAACAAGCCTCTCACAAAGAACCATCTTCATTCTGGCTCATTATTTGAACTACAATGTCACTTTCTCTTTTCATCAAGATTATTGGGGTACAGGCTTAATTCCAAACTTACTCTTTTTGCAACATAACTTTACCCAGTCAACTAATTGATCAAAACCCAGTAGAAGTCCATCTTAATCATTAGCCATCATTATTATTATTTCAATTATAGGAGCACAGGGATAACAGGAAAACTTAGCTTCATCTACAAATGGCTTTCACATTCTTTGAGCTAGCCCCTTTCCTCCTCAGAATCAGTGAGGCAGAAGCCTGCTGACCCAGCGACAAACCCTGAGGCACATCCAGAGAACTGACAGTCTCGATCTGGTCAAACCAAAAGAAGTAGTACAACTGTACTTAATGAAGGCTATATCTCTCTTTGCCACCATCTTTCCTCTGTCTGATGGAGTTGAGTGCAGAAATCATAATGGGAAGAAAGAAGTTACGTCCAAAATTTTGTGTTTTACTAGAGGCAATAATGGGGTAGAGTGTGGGTGTGGGGGTCAAGAAATGTGTGTCTGGCTTGAATCTGAGTTTGGTGACAAGGCTTTCAAGTCTTCCAATTGCCCCAGCTCTTCACGTCTTCATTTCTAAAACGAGGGACTGTGCCACAGCAGTTTAGCCATGAATTATCATCATAGCTGCACTTGTATGGCCCTTGCTATGTCACAGGCTCAAGCATTTTACATAATTGGCTGATTTAATCCTCCCCATAACACTAACAGGCGGGAAATTTTCCCTTATGTTACAGATGGATTTGCACAGATGAGTAGCAGAGAGGTCAAGTAACTTGCCCAAAATGACCCAGTTAGCAAGTGGCTCCAGATGCTGTGCTCTCAACGTCATGCAATGTTGCCTCAGCAGAGATCTTTTTAAAAATCACTTGTCCTATCCCCAACTACTCTCCAAAGCCTATGTTACTGAAGATATTTTCTACTAAATAAGCCATATTTGCTAAATTTCATTTTCCATTTTATTAATCAAAGATGTATCATATGGTCAGAGTTTCTGATCAGCATAAAATAAGTTACCACACACATTTACATAATTCCTGCCCAATGTGAAATTCAGTGTTTAGGTTAACCTAGTAGTTGTATCATGTATGATTTCTCTTAGCCCAGGAATCTCAATTAAGACTTGGGGGCTGGGCGCAGTGGCTCATGCCTGTAATCCCAGCATTTTGGGAGGTGGAGCGGGGAGGATCACCTGAGGTCAGGAGTTTGAGACCAGCCTGGCCAACATGCTGAAACCCTGACTCTACTAAAAATACAAAAAAAAAAAAAAAAAAAAAAATTAGCCGGGCGTGGTGGTGGGTGCCTGTAATCCCAGCTACTCAGGAGGCTGAGCCAGGAGAATCTCTTGAACCTGGGAGGTGGAGGTTGCAGTGAGCCAAGATCATGCCATTGCACTCCAGCCTGGGCAACAGAGCAAGACTCTGTCTCAAAAAAAAAAAAAAAAAGAAAGAAAGAAAGAAAAGACGGGGACTTCTTATGTCTGAAACATCAGATTTCCCTTTTAGTTCTTCTAACAGCTGGTCTCAAGGGCAGGAAGGATACCATAGCCATAGAGGGAGCCTGGAAATCAGGGGGAGACATTTTTGGTTGTCACAGTGACTGGAGGAAGGAGATGCTGCAGGGGGTGTTGGATACTAGCATTTAATGGGCCAAGGCCAGGGACAGTCCAACCCAAGGAAGAATGTCTCAAAGTGCCAAGAGCACTCCTGAAACCCCCAAGGGCTGCTTGCTGGAGGATGGCAGAGGGAAGGAGAGAAATGGAAGTTCCATTCCTACCATTACCCCCCAACTTTGCCATGTTTCACTAGAAGAACTTCCCTCTCCTGGTCTCTTGTGAGGTCCAGGCAAGCCCCTCTTATACCTTTCCATTAATGTTTCCAGTATTTCTACATTGTAATGCTCCTGCACATACAGCAAGACACCATCTGGGCAAAGCCACTGTCTTTGTGCAATGACAGAGCCTGTTCTTCACAGTCAGAGCCTGAAGGACACATCTGTGCCAGGGCAAACCCCCTACCAGCCCACTACATTTCAAGGAATTGCCTTTGATCTTTCCTTCATTCTGGGAGAGCTCAGGGAGACATCCTCACAGGATAACCAGAGAGTGGCAGAGCAAAACCTCATGACACATGTCGAATGAGGTTTTTGATCCATATTCATTGGCTCTTTTAAAAATATGTATCAAAAAATCATTATGAAATACCACTTCACATCCTCAAGGATTGCTAAAATTGAAAAGACAGGTAATACCAAGTGTTGGTGAAAATGTGGAGAAATCAGAACCCCCACACACTGCTGGTGGAAATGTAAAATGGTACACTGTGGAAAACACCTAGGAGTTCCTAAAAAAGTTGAACAGGGAGTTACCATATGATCCAGCAGTGCCACTCCTGGCTACATACCCAATAGAATTAAAAACCTCTCCCTCTCCCTCTCCCCCTCCCCCTCCCCCTCCCCCTCCCTCTCCCCATGGTCTCCCTCTCCCTCTCTTTCCACGGTCTCCCTCTGATGCCGAGCCGAAGCTGGACGGTACTGCTGCCATCTTGGCTCACTGCAACCTCCCTGCCTGATTCTCCTGCCTCAGCCTGCCCAGTGCCTGCGATTGCAGGCACGCGCCACCACACCTGACTGGTTTTCGTATTTTTTTGGTGGAGACAGGGTTTCGCTGTGTTGGCCGGGCTGGTCTCCAGCTCCTAACCACGAGTGATCCGCCAGCCTCGGCCTCCCGAGGTGCCGGGATTGCAGACGGAGTCTCGTTCACTCAGTGCTCAATGGTGCCCAGGCTGGAGTGCAGTGGCGTGATCTCCACTTGCTACAACCTCCACCTCCCAGCAGCCTGCCTTGGCCTCCCAAAGTGCTGAGATTGCAGCCTCTGCCTGGCCGCCACCCCGTCTGGGAAGTGAGGAGCATCTCCGCCTGGCCGCCCATCGTCTGGGATGTGAGGAGCCCCTCTGCCTGGCTGCCCAGTCTGGAAAGTGAGGAGCGTCTCTGTCCGGCCGCCATCCCATCTAGGAAGTGAGGAGCGCCTCTTCCTGGCCGCCATCACATCTGGGAAGTGAGGAGCATCTCTGCCCGGCCGCCCATCGTCTGAGATGTGGGGAGCACCTCTGCCCTGCCGCCCCATCCGGGATGTAAGGAGCGTCTCTGCCCGGCCGCCCCGTCTGAGAAGTGAGGAGACCCTCTGCCTGGCAACTGCCCCGTCTGAGAAGTGAGGAGCCCCTCCGCCCAGCAGCCACCCCGTCTGAGAAGTGAGGAGCGTCTCCGCCCGGCAGCCACCTCATCCGGGAGGGAGGTGGGGGGGTCAGCCCCCCGCCTGGCCAGCCGCCCCGTCCGGGAGGGAGGTGGGGGGGTCAGCCCCCCGCCCGGCCAGCCGCCCCGTCCGGGAGGTGAGGGGCGCCTCTGCCCGGCCGCCCCTACTGGGAAGTGAGGAGCCCCTCTGCCCGGCCAGCCGCCCCATCAGGGAGGGAGGTGGGGGGGTCAGCCCCCCACCTGGCCAGCTGCCCCGTCCGGGAGGTGAGGGGCGCCCCTGCCCGGCCGCCCCTACTGGGAAGTGAGGAGCCCCTCTGCCCGGCCACCACCCCGTCTGGGAGGTGTACCCAACAGCTCATTGAGAACGGGCCATGATGACAATGGCGGTTTTGTGGAATAGAAAGGGGGGAAAGGTGGGGAAAAGATTGAGAAATCGGATGGTTGCTGTGTCTGTGTAGAAAGAGGTAGACATGGGAGACTTTTCATTTTGTTCTGTACTAAGAAAAATTCTTCTGTCTTGGGATCCTGTTGATCTGTGACCTTACCCCCAACCCTGTGCTCTCTGAAACATGTGCTGTATCCACTCAGGGTTAAATGGATTAAGGGCGGTGCAAGATGTGCTTTGTTAAACAGATGCTTCAAGGCAGCATGCTCCTTAAGAGTCATCACCACTCCCTAATCTCAAGTACCCAGGGACACAAACACTGCGGAAGGCCGCAGGGTCCTCTGCCTAGGAAAACCAGAGACCTTTGTTCACTTGTTTATCTGCTGACCTTCCCTCCACTATTGTCCTGTGACCCTGCCAAATCCCCCTCTGCGAGAAACACCCAAGAATGATCAATTAAAAAAAAAAAAAAAAAAAAAGGAATGTCAAAAAAAAAAAAAACCTGTCTACACAAAAACCTGTAGATAAATGTTCATAACCACATCATTCATAACAGCCCAAAACTGGAAAAAAAATATACATCAAACTGATGAATGGATAAGCAAAATGTGGTGTATTCTTAAGGCAGAAAGGATTGAAGTGCTGACATATGCTGCAACATGGATGAACCTTAAAAACACACTAAAAGAAAGAAAAGTCACAAAAGGCTACCTATTATAGGATTTCATTTATTTAGAATGTCAAGCATAGGCAAATCTATAGACAGAAAGTAGATTTGTGGTTGCCAGGGGATGGTGGTAGAAGGAAATGGGGAGTGTCTGCTAATAAATAAGCTTCTTTCCCAAGTGATGAAAATATTGTGAAATTAGATAGTGGTGACAGTTGCACAACTATGTGACTAAAAACCACTTGAACACTTAAAGGTCTAAATTTTATGATATATCTCAATAAAGCTATTATTAAAGAATAAATATGAATGGAGTTTCTACCTTGTGGCAGACACTTTTCCAGCCATTGAGGGGATTCCACAATGTACAAAGAAGACAGTGTACTTGATCTCATGGAATTTGCAATTCTGGTAAATAAATAAGCAAATGAAAGTGAACTGCATGCTCCTGCATATAGAACTACTGGAGCGAGCCCAGGGCACAGACAGTGTTCAGTGCACATTCACATGGACTCCTGCCAGACATTCTTGCCCAATGTGGCTCCGGGACACTCACATGGGCCCCCTCGCAGGTCCCCTCTCAGAGCCACCACACAGCAGCTCCCCGGCCAAGGCCCCAGTTCAGAAACTCACCCGCAGCTCCAGGAATCCAAGCTCTTCATGGATCCAGCTTGCACTCTTCTTTCAGCCTCCCTGGTTTCTTCTACCCACTCACTTTTACCCTTATTCGTTCATTTAGCAAATTATTTAACACGTATTTACTGAGGGCTATAGTAGCTAGAATGCTTTGGGCCAAAATATATAGATATGTGAGACCATTTTAGGCTCAAAATTGTTTAAACAATAAGGACAATTACTGTTTCCTGAACAAGATGTCCACACTGCAAGCATGGGGCTCTGTTTCTCTAGTCCATTTGGTTCTACCCTCACCAGTGTGTTATCATTGTCCTCAGGCAGCCATTGAGGGCAGCAACAATGGGGGCACAGGCTTTCTTGGTTACATCTAGCAAAAAAGAGAGAGGAAAAAACTATCCTTTAACCATGGAATAGAAATCCGTGTTTTCAACCTATCTGGGCCAATCTAGATCAAGTATCTTCAGGTGGCGGTGAAATGCCGTGAGTTGATTGATTTCAGCCACACTCCTGGGCCAGTCACTCCAGAGGAGATGGGGATTCCCAGGATTGATTGAGGATGAAATCCTGGAGCTGGAGGAGGAGCTAGCACTCCCTGAAGCCTGTGGGATACATAGGAAGGAGGAAGAAGGAAGGGATTCCGTCTGATTTTCTGTTCATTATAGATTATTTACCGGTCTGCTCCTTAAGCTCATACCAGGTACTAAGTGCTTTTCTGTGTGCTAGGGATAGTTTATCTTACTTATTTATGTATTTATTTCAGAGACAGGGTCTCACTCTGTCACCCATGCTGGAGTGCAGTGGTGTGATCATAGCTTACTGTATCCTGGAATTCTGGGCTCAAGTGATCCTCCCAACTCAGCATCCTGAGTAGCTGGGACTACAGGTGTGTGCACCACACCTGGCTAAGTTTTGTAAAGTATTATTATTTTTTTTTTTGTAGAGACAGGAGTCTCACTGTGTTTCCTAGGCTGGTCTCAAACTCCTTGCCTCAAACAATCCTCCCACCTTGGCCTCCCAAAGTGCTGGGATTACAGATATGAGTCCACCTGGTCTAACGATAGTTCACCTTTTATTTGATGAAGGACTATGTTTGCAGTTTAAACTGCCACAAAATCTTCCCCAAGGAACAATGTGTTCTCTCTCCTACTGGTAGCATTTCAAGGTCAATGACACCTGATGTGGGGTGATATTTAACAACAAATACTTGACACCCCCAATGTCACATTCTATAAGCAGCCACTCCTGCTATGTTTATGACCAACCCTGCCCATATCCCACAAGATTCTCACGAGCAGAGGTGTGCCCTCTAGGAGAAAGTCTTCACTTGGCTCCACCCATGGAATATGCTATAAAACTGATGCCAAATTTTCTGCTAGAAAGCTCTATACTTCACAACCAGAAAGGCTGGGTCAAGCGTTGGTCAAACTATTAGCCTATGTTTCGAAAGTTATTTGGACATCTTGGAAACATCTCAGAAATATTTTGGAAATCTGAAATTGTTTGGAAATATTTGGATTCTTTGGAAATTGTTAATCTTTTTTGTTTCTTAATTCCTACAATAAGGAGAATTTAAGGGGTCTGTAAAATATAGAGCTACCCCACTGCCACATACATACATGTCACGATTTCCCCACTTAACCAAAAATGTGATTTCAGGTGGGATCAAAGTGAATATGAGCATTAATTCTAAACTCCATGTGTGGTTAATCATAATTATAATCTTGTCTATACAATCTTATAAGTGCAAGGCAAACAGACTTGCCAATATAACTGGTTGAAGAGAGTTGCAATTAATTGATTAAATTGATAGGCAGCAAATGCAGAGATGCTGGTCTCTCAGGAAAGAAGTTTTCAAAATAATACTGAGACTTAAATCCAACTGACATTATTATTAACAATACTAATTATGAATAATATATTATATTTCTACCATGCTTTATTATTTATAAAGTTCTTTTACATGCATTATCTCATCTGCTATCACAACAACCTTATTAGATGGAGAGGAGGTGTTTCCATTGCATAGATGAAGAAACCAATAAGGCAAGGTTTAAGGTTACCTCTCATGCCACAA
Organism: Pan troglodytes; assembly: GCF_028858775.2. Classification (NCBI taxonomy): domain Eukaryota; kingdom Metazoa; phylum Chordata; class Mammalia; order Primates; family Hominidae; genus Pan; species Pan troglodytes. The sequence goes on along the minus strand of NC_072408.2, from coordinate 50,228,308 downwards.
AGACAGCAAGTTCAGAAGATGAAGCTCACCCCCAAGTCTGATTGTTCCTGAACTGCAGCCAGCTCTCTCACTTCCATTCTCTTGTGGGGAGCATTCATATTATTATTATTATTATTATTATTATTATTATTATTTTAGATGGAGTCTTGCTTTGTCACCCAGGCTGGAGTGCAGTGGTGCATTCTCAGCTCACTACAACCTCCACCTCCCAGGTTCAAGCCATTCTCCTGCCTCAGCCTCCCAAGTAACTGGCATTACAGGCACGTGCCACCACGCCCAGCTAATTTTTGTATTTTTAGTAGAGACCGGGTTTCTCCATGTTGGCCAGTCTGGTCTCAAACTTTTGACCTCAAGTGATCCACCCACCTTGGCCTCCCAAAGGGCTGGGATTACAGCCGTGAGCCACTGCGACCGACTGCATTCATATTTTAATGCACACAGCACAAAGTAGAAATTCAAAAGTGATTGTCAATGGCTGAATTAGAAGGATGGATTGCAGGCAGAAACAAATTGAGTGATCTGCAACAGGTTAACAGCAAGAATCAAAATCATCATTAAGGAAATTTCCGGCTGCATTTTTAGAAACAGGGAGAGTTAACTAATGTAAACCGTCTTTAAGTATTTATGGAAAATTGAATGATGACAAAGTTAAGTAATTTTTCTCAGTGATTTAAAACATCTTTTTCGGCTATGCGCGGTGGCTCACGCATGTAATCCCAGCATTTTGGGAGACTTAGGTGGGAGGATTCATTGAGCCCAGGAGTTTGAGATAAGCCTGAGCAACATGGTGAGACCCTCTTCTCTACAAAATATTTTAAAAATTAGCCGGGCGTGGTGGCATGTACCTGTAGTCCCAGTGTTCGTGGGGTAGTTGGGGTAGTGAGGGGTGGGAAGGGGACTGAAGTGGGAAGATTGTTTGAGCCCGGGAGGTCAAGGCTGCCAGTGAGCCATCTTGGCACCACTGCATTCCGGCCAGCGTAAGCAACAGAGCAAGATCCTGTCTCAAAATGAAAAAACAACTTATCTTTTTCAAAATGTGCATTATAAACTTTGATTGTTGCTGTCATCTAAAAAGATCTTTAATATGTCCATGACGTTTATTAATAGGTTCCATTCGTTTTGTTTACCCAGGCACTCTGTATATAGATTACCTGGTTTTACCCTCTCAATCAACATATAAGTGGGAATTATTAATTGCATTTCATAGATAAGGAAGCTAGCTGTAGCTTGGAAGGGTTAACTGTCATTTCTCAGCTCCCACAGGAGAAAGTCATAGAACTGGGATTAGAAGAGAGCATTATCTTAATGTCTTTCTGCTGGGCCAGGTTTGGGGGTGATGGGGGTGGGGGAACATGTTCCTTAAAAACTTCTTCTAAAGGGCAGATGCAAAAATTATGGTTCTTAGTAGCAATAGCATGGACCACAATTCTTAGAAATATCTGAAATGTATTTAGAAAACCTCAAACCTTACTTGAAATTAATAAATACAAGGGGAAAGAATAAGACACACCTGGACAATTTCATCTTTTCCCTGTTCATTTAAAGCAATTGAATATGTGTGAGTTTAGTCCAAACTCTTGTAATTAATACTGAAAGTATTTAAGGTACCAGAATTTTAATTACATGTTCCCAGATTACCAATAAGTGTTGCAAATATTTTGTTATAAAAATGCATACACCTTCCCTAGTAAATGTGCTTGTTTTACCTGATGTGTAAAATTTAGAGGATCACCTAAGAGATTTTTAATGTTATGTTTATTGCATTGATAACCCTTTAAAATCTATTGTTTGTGTTACTGGTATCCTCCTTAAAAAGATATAATCAATGGAGTAATTTGGGTGTAGAAAGAATTAACATTGCTCAATAGAATTGTTCAAGACCAGTCCAGAGTCATCATCTCAAATATTGCTCAAGACTGAGCATAAAAGTATTCCAGGTGTTCTACAGCCACAAGAAAATATATAGAAGTGCATAGCCCTGTCCTCCAAAAGTTTAAATTTAATGAAAATAGAAAAGGAAAGCAGACCCAGCCATATGTTTAGTAGATCATTAGCCAGGCTCCAGAGAACGGGGTGGCATCAGGAAGACGAACGGGTTACTGTGAAAACTTTGAAACCCAGATTCCTTGAGAGGTAAATGCTGCCTGCCCCCTGTAGCCTGGTTGGTGAGCTCTTCAGCAGATGGCTGATTTACCTTTCTTATTTCACTCTTGCATTTAACCTAAAACAGGGAGAATTCTCAATTTCCAAACCAGATGTGTGTGACTGTTTAACTTCAGGAAAAAACACAAAGAAATAGCTGGTGACTTCTCGTTAGGAGTCACTGTTACAGAGATGAGGACCGGGGTTTCTTTTTGTAGCTAATGTGACTTGTATTCTATTTAAAAGCATTGAAGATTCCTAACTTTGCTAAGGGAGAAAAGACCTTCCTTAGCAAAGACTTCCCTTTCCTCCCATGGAAAATTCTGCCAAAACATCCTCCCCGCTCCCTCTCAATTCACCTATAACATTTGTTACTAGAAAGAGCTGTGAGTTGGGGCCAACTCAAGAGTGTGCTGCTTTTTTCTTATGAATATGATCTGCCTCGGGAAATTTGCATACGCTTGCCTTCAAAGGAAGAGGAGGAATAATACATTTAATTAGCTCAGTGCACTTCTTGAAATGTATCTGAAAGCAGATGACAGATCTCCATAATCAAACTACCACCTACACTTGAATTTTATACTATTTTCTCAAAAGTGGTATGTACTGGTTTATAACTGTAGTTACTTATAAATACATGAAGTTATTTTTATATTGTTTTCTATGCTGGAGGTAGCTTTTGCCTATACATAAATTAGAAAGGGAGGTCACCTTTGGAAGGGAAAATTCTAATTCATTGCTGGAGAATTCTACACTAATTGCACAGAATAAATTTGTTTGTGTACTATCAACACCAAGAAGGGCTTCCGCTGGCCCAGCACATACAGCATTTTTACTTTTTTCCTTCAATTAACAGACTTTAATGTGTCATCCTTAGAAATAATGACAATTCTTCTGACTGCAAACTTTTAAAAATATTGTAAGGATGGTTTGAGTCTAGCATCCCACCATGTAAAATGTAACACTATACACAGTACTTCAAATACAGGATATCATACTAAAAATGTTGCCTTCACTCATTTTACTTGCTATTTAAATTGACTGGTTTCCCCTCACAGTACTTTGTTAAGATTATTATTCTTTCAGACATAATAGCTACTATGTGCCAGATACCAGAGATACAAAAATACATAAGGCATAATTCCTACTCCTAAGACAGCAAAATTTAGTCAGGGATACAGATGTGTAAATAATTACAGAGAGCTCTGAGATCCCAGAGGGAAAAGTGAGATATTCTTCTAGGGAAATGTTGAGAAGCCTTCATGGGGACTACCATCCAAGTGCAGTCCTGAAGATAAAGCAAAAATTCAACAGGAAAAAATAGGAAAAAAGCTATGACTGGGATTTTCTGGAATTGCTGTCTCTGTGAGGTTGGAACATAGGGCGAAGATGGGTGTTTATTAACATCACTTTGGATGTGGTTTTTAAAACAGGACTGGCATCCATTGGCCAGGTGTGGTGGCTCATTCCCGTAATCCCAGCACTTTGGGAGGCCAAGGTGGGAGGATCACTTGAGCCTAGGAGTTTGAGACCAGCTTAGGTAACATATGCTGTCTCTAATAAATAAAATAAATAAATAAATAAATAACAAAAATAGAAAATTTAGCTGGGCAGGATGGCATGTGCCTGTGGTCCCAGCTGCTTGGGAGCCTGGGGCAGGAGGATTGCCTGAGCCCAGGAAGTCGAGCCTGCAGTGAGCTGTGATCATACCACTGTACTCCAGCCCAGGTGACAGAGTGAGTCCCTGTCTGAAAAACAAACAAACAAAAAGAACTGCCATCCATAGTCTACTAAATGTTACGTATGGGTTGACTGTGCCTTCATTTTTTAAATAGACTTTAATAATTCATATTATTAAAATAAGAACTGTAACATCGTTAATAGGCAAAAGGCAGTGAAGAATAATTCCAAAAAATAAGCACTCAATTTAATAAATGTTAATGGGCAGTTAGTATTTTGATTTGTTTATAATAAACTTTATATACATGTGTATATTTATAATTAAATATATTATGTTTATTTTAAATATATTTAATTCATAATTTATAATTTATATACTCATAATTTATATACACATAATTGTTTTATGCATAATATACCAAAATATAATGTAAAATAATATATAATCTGTAATAATAAAATATAATAAGTATATGATAAATAATATGTTATAAATACATAAAAGCTGGGTCTTGTTTATTTGGCATCTACTGTATTCCAGGGTATGTTCTAGTCATCAGGAAAACAGAGGCAAACAGGGCAGATAAAATCCCTGCCTTCAAGGGACTTACATTACAGAGGGTTGTGGGCAACAAATAAATGTAATATAAAATAGGATGGGCATGGTGGCTCACGCCTGTAATCCCAGAACTTGGGGAGGCTGAGGCAGGTGGATCACCTGAGGTCAGGAGTTCGAGATCAGCCTGGCCAACATGGCGAAACCCTGTCTCTACTAAAAATATAAAAATTAGCCAGGCAGGGTGGCAGGTGCCTGTAATCCCAGCTACTCAGGAGGCTGAAGCAGGAGAATGGCTCGATCCTGGGAGGCGGAGGTTGCAGTGAGCCGAGATCAAGCCATTGCACTCCAGCTCCATCTCCAAAAAAAAAGTAATATAAAATAAAATAATGTAAAGCTTAAGAGACTTGGGGAGATACTGAAGCATTAATTACAATAAAAAGTGTGTGTGTGTGTGTGTATGTGTGTGTGTTTCCTGGTGCTAGCTTTCCCTCTAGAATCACCCTAATCATTATAAGCTTTAAAAATGCTGTGTGTGATAGATTTATCATCTCTCTAGTTTTCCTAAAGAATGCACTTTCCTGTGTTTATTATGTAAAATGTGCATTTGAATAGCAGTATTAATGGTTTCCTTAAAGAGAGACAGACAATAAACTGCCATGGTGGTGAAGAGTAAAGATTCTAGAAACAAACTTCCTGGGCTCAGCTCTCATAGCGGAGTGATTTGGAGAAAGTTAACCTCTCCGCAACTCAAGTTCCTCATCTGCAAATAATAATAATAGTAATGCCCACCCACCTCATGGGGTTGTTCTAGTATTAAATAACTTAATATGTCAATTACTTAGAACAGTACTAAGTACATAATAAGCACGCAAAAATACCGCCTATCATTATTATTAAAATATTAACAAACTTGCACATTAACAAGGCAATGTTTGAAGTAAGTTCAAAGCTCAAAAAAATGTCATGAAAAACTATGACTTTCTCAGGCAGGAGTGGTGCTGGTGCACCTGTATCCCCAGCTACTAGAGAGGCTGAGGTGGGAGGATCACTTAAGCCCAGGAGGTGGAGGCTGCAGTGAGCCATGGTCATGCCATTGCATTCCAGCCTATGTGACAGAGCAAGACCCTGTCTAAGAAAAAAAAAAGGGGGGGAATAAAAAGAAACTATGACTTTCTCTTGATCCACAAGTGGCATGATGTTAAAAAAGAAAAAAAAAAAAAGAGAAAGGAAGGAAGAGGAGAAAGGAGGAAGGGAAGAGGAGGAGGAGAGGAAGAGAGACAGAAAATTTCCCAGAAGTAGGAAAGGGATATATCCTCCCCCACAGAGATTTAGAGGCTAGTCAACTTAGAGTTTGGGAGTTCTTCCCACAGTTACAATGCCACTCTTCCTGCGCAAATGAGTAAGATCATTACTCTTTCTGGTAATAGGCAAAGCAAACTATTTCCCACTTCCATCTACCCTGCAGCTTTTCAAATGCATTTCAACTAGCTCTCTGCAATTAGCAATTGTTTCTCTAGTGGTTTTAAAGCTACTTGATCCTCTTATAGCACTTTATTTCTGTACATTATTCATACATATGTTGAGAAGCTAACATAATAAGGTGTTTGCTCAATTAAGCTTTCACTTAGTGAACTTTACTCATTCTAGTCAACAACTGTGTAGTTTTTTCTCACCCTGAGAGAGTTGAGAAGGCTTCACAGAGGACATGATATTTGAGTTGGGTCTTGAGAGACAAGAGCATGTCCATGAAGGGTAGAATATGCAAGTTCGGGAAGTGTGATAAGTTTTAGGGGATAACATCTACAATGTTTAATATCATATTTCACTCATAACTGAATAGTATTAATACACAGGTCAACTTTTGCTAGCTGTTGCTACTGTAGATACATTTTCTTCCCCTCTTGCCACTACCTCCCACACAGACATGTACAAATAGATATTCACACACATTCATAAGCATGAGAGCTATGTTTTACGTTCAAATAGAGAAGCAGTGTTTAGTGAGGAAGAGACAAAACGTGAGGAAGAGAAAAGCATGTGAGAATCTAATTATCATTAAACTAGTTTTGTGCCCGTGGTAGAAAGAGGGGAGGATAGCAAACAACTATCTATTCAAGAGTCACCTGTGAGATTTCTGTGAGATGTTTAGTGTCACACTAAGCTCCTACTATAAAGAAAGTCTGATGAAGAAAACAGCCAATGCAGCACCCCGGCATAGGCAGACATTGCTCTTCTCCAAAGGGCCATGTTAGCCTTGAAGCTTCTCCAAGTGGTTTCAGGTGAGCAAGGACTGGACCAGAAGAACAGGTGAGATGCTAAGTGGTGACCACTGCAGGCAAATTAACCTATGTGGTGTGAGCACTTCTGAAGCACCACACTGGAAACTCCTAGAAATGGGCCACATGTGATGGCTCACACCTGTAATCCCAGCACTTTGGGAGGCCAAGGCATGCAGATCACTTGAGTTCAAGAGTTCAAGACCAGCCCGGGCAATATGGCAAAACCCTGTCTCCACCAAAAATATAAAAACTAGTCAGGCATGGTGGCGTGCCCCTGTGGTCCCAGCTACTTGGGGGGCTGAAGTGGGAGGATGGTATGAGCCCAGGAGGCAGAGGTTACAGTGAGCCGAGATCACAGAACTCCAACCTCGGTGACAGAGTGAAACCGTGTCTCAAAAAAAAGAAATTTCTAGAAATGGACAGGGGTGCACTTTTACAAGTTTTTAAATACAATGGTTAATTAAGAGCTTGTACTAAGAGTAGAAAGAATGTTGGTTCTGCAAGTCTATAGCCTTTATTCAACACATCTGCATGGTCTGTCATGTGCTCAGCACTGGCAGTACAGAGCAAAACAAATATCCCTGTCCTCAAGAAGCTTATATCAGAGCAGATAACAGATATAATAAATAGGTAAATTATAAGATATGCTAGAAGATGGTAAGTATTAGAGTAAAAAATAATAATAAAGCAGAATAAGGAGAATGAGAAATGCATCTCTCAGAGTGGGAGTTGAAATTTTAAATGAAGTTGCCAAGTGACCTGTGAGCAAAGACTTGAAGGAGGTAAAAAGAGAGCCCTGCCAAGAACTGAGGGAAGAACATATCAGGCAGGGGGAGCAGCCGGGGAAAAGGCTCTGAGTTGGAATGTGGTCAAAAGGCACTGTCTGTGTGTCTGAAGAAAAGCCAGGAGACCAGCATGGCTGGAGAAGAATAAGCTGGCAGGGGGTTGGAGGGCTGCGGCAAGGGGAGGCTACTACTCTTGTTCTCTTGTGCTTACGTTATTGGTATCTGTCAATATTTTTAGTTACTTAAATATTTTATAATGTTTGCTTTAACTAAATGTTGATCCTACACCCTATCTAATCCACTTACCCAGGCATACATAAACAGCAATACTTTGCAATAAGCCAAAAATAAACAAAGAATGAGGATGCCAATGCCAATGTCATTCCCTTCCGCACTGGGGAGCTATCATTCTTCCTTCAGGATCTATCACATTTTATATAAGTCAGGATCTTTCACATAGTATGTATGATGACCATCTGACATCACATGGAGTGCAGGTGATGGCATCAATTTATAAATTGATATTAACAACACTTAATTTCTTATTTTTTATTAGAATAAAATATAAATATTAATACAAGTTCAAGTATGTTCCTCCAGCCCCCATTCCTCTCCCCCCAGAGATGTTATGCACTCCTGAGGAAGATGAACTTCCTCGGGAACATCTGGACTAGAGAAGCCAAGGCTGAGTCTTCAGCTTAGGATGGGATGAGGGTTCTGGGGAAACCCCTCTGGGCTCCATCAAGGGAGGGACTTTTCTATGAGTTGCAGAGAATGTGGGCCAAGAAAGTGATCCAAAAGGCACTATCTGAGGAGGAAATTAATACAAAAGGGGACCATGTGCCCCAAAGAAGCTGTCGGTTCAAAAGAGCAGGACAAACATGGAAAAATCCAGGAAGAGATAATGAAATAGAAACTGAAAATAGGATTCAATTCTTTCTTGTAAGTTTTGAAAAAAAATCTAATCCCTGAAAGGTTCAGAGTGTAAAGGTTTTGCCAATAACAACAGGTTTTGAGGAATCCTTGCTCAATCAGTGCCAGTTTCTACCCCACTCCCTCCCATCCCCGCTCCCATTCCCAGATCAGCAGACCAACTTGTGCCTGTTTGCTCCAAGTTTTCCCAGTTCTAGCAATGAAAACCTCACATCCTGGGAAATCTCTCAGTCTCAGGAAAACCATGGCAGTTGGTCACCCTACTCCCAGATTAAACAGTCCAAAGTTTTGAAATAGGGGGGAGTGTCAGAAGAGAAGCAAAAGAGTTTGATGCTGATTAGGGTTTTGAAGTCTTTACCTAGGAACTGACTGGGACAAATCTGAATTGTCTGAGATTTCTTTCCCCATCATTTAGCATAATGGGACTCAAAATATGAATTAAATTCAATTGTAGAAAAATGCACTTATATTTCCTGCACACGTGAGTCTGTGACCTAAATTTCTCCATCTCTCTCTCTCTCTTAATTATACACACACACACACACAAACACAAACACACACACAGATCTGGAGGGAGTTCGTTGATACTGAGGACAATAACTTTTTACTCCTATGTCTCTGAATTGTTTAAAATTTTAATACAATGAATTTATTTATCACTTGTGCCATTTAAAAATAAAAGAAAGAAAACATGTTTTTCCTGCAAGTCAGGAGGGCATATACCTATTTTATAGTGGACAGATCACCAAAAAACAAATAGACAGAATGAAACTATGAAAAAGACTCAACTTGAGAGAAGGGGAAAACCCAAGGAAAAGTGATCATTAGAATGTGACATGAACTAGAGAGGTAGAAAAAAGCTGAGTTTTTTCGTTTGTTTGTTTAGGTAAAGTTTCTGTAGGCTGATGGACTAGAAAGAAAACATCAACAACTTTTACAGTAGAGAAAAGCTTGAGTTTTGAAAAGCAGAGAATGAAGTGACTCAAAGACAACCTCCCATGCCCCTGACCCGCCTTGTGCTCAGCAGCCCTGGGGCGGCGCTGGATGCTGGACCAGCCCCTCCCTGAGCAGCCCTTCTCCAAACTTGCCTACTCAGTCTGTCATGCCCTTTTCTCTCTGGGCTCTTGCCTTTAGCAGTTTCCTAGCAGCCGCATGGGTTTAATTAGCAATTTGATGCAGACAGTCCCCAAAGCCCATCTCCAGAGGTGACCCTCTCTCCTGGGTCACATTCTTCATTTCGAATTCCCTGCTAGTATCCTGTCCTAATATGTCAAAAACAGAACCCATAATCCCCCTCATCTTCCTATTTCCATTTGTTGTTAGTGATAGTACTATCACACCCCAGCCATATAATTTTGGGTCAGAATCTCTTTTCTCCTCCTCCTCCCTTTCCCTGTTTTGTGCAATCAGTTGCTCATATCTGTTGAATCTTCCTCGTGTGTATCTTTCAATTCTGCATTTGAGCGGGGCCTGAAATAGTCCCTGTAACCTTTCACCTAAACTGCTGCAATAGTAGTTTAGGTTCCTTTCTGAGGACAGCCAGAATTCATTTCACACGCTGCTGGAAATCTCTTGGAAACAAATTTATCCATTCAACACAAATTTACTGAGCACCTGTTCATATACCAGACACTGTTCTAGGCCTTGTAGGTGCAGGTGAATCAGAAGTAAATAAGACAAGATCTCAACTCTTCTAGAGCTTACATTCTAGTGAGCTGTGGCAGACAATTAACAAGAGACCAGAGAGGTAAATAAAACTTCAGAAAATAAGTGCCTTGAAAGAACAATAGGTGGGTAATTGCGTTGGTAGGGGGTGGGTGGTACTGACAGCTTTTGATAGCGTGGTCAAGAAGGGCTTCTCTGAAGAAACAGCCCAGGGCTGAGAACTGACTGAGCTGAGCCTTGCTTCTCAGGGCTAAACATGTCAGGATGAAGAGCCAGAAAGCGAGAAAGGCCTAGGCAGGGGCAGCTCACAGAGGGCCTTGTAGGAGTCTGGATTTTGTCCTTACTGTGAAGGAAACACATTGGAGGGTTTTAAGCAGGGATCAGATCTAAGCCAATTTAATATGTTAAAAGATTACTCCAGCAACTATGTGGAGAATAGCTTGTATGGGGCTGAGGTATGGGAAAGATGGTAGCAAAGAGAAACTTAGGAGCTATTGAAGTTGTCCAAATGAGAGATGATGGTGACTTGAACCGGGGAGGCACCAAAAATATGTTGAGAGGTGGTTTGGAGTGTTGAGTTAAGAGGAATTGATTGATAGGTTTATTGTGGGGCATGAAGGAAATCATTGATGCTGATATAGTTTAGGTATGTGTCCCCTCTAAATCTCATGTTGAGATGAAATACCCATTGTTGGAGGTGGGGTCATGTGGGAGGTGATTGGATCATGGGGGCAGATCCTTTCTGGCTTGGTGCTGTCCTCGTGATAGTGAGTGAGTTCTCCCGAGCTCTGGTTAAGTGTGTGGCACCTCCCCCTCACTCTCTCTCTCTCTCTGTTGCTCCTGCTCTCACCATGTGACACACTGGCTCCCACTTTCTCCTCCACCGTGAGTAAAAGTTCCCTGAGTCCTCCCCAGAAGCCAAGCAGATGCTGGTGCCATGCTTCCTGTACAGCCTGCAGAAACTTGAGCCAACTAAACATCTTTTCCTTATAAATTACCCAATCTCGGGTATTTCTTCATAGCAACACAAGAACAGCTTAATTCAGATGGTTTCACAGTTTTGGCCTGAGCAACCATGTGACAAAAGTCTATTAACTAAGATTATAAATATTAGTTGACAAATAGGTTTGGAGGGCAAGGACAGAGACATGTTAGGTTTGAGATGCCTATTAGACATTTGTTGTAGGATGATATTTTAACCATTTTTCTTGCATAATTTCTAGCTTTTTATTTTGAAAAATCCCAAACATACACAAAAAAAGAAAGAACAAAATAATAGACACCCATGTATCCATCATCTGGCTTCAACAATTACCAGTATTTGGCAAATCATGTTTCATTTCTACCCACACATGTACAGTTGCCCTCTCCCCACCCAGCTGGGGTATTTTTGAGTAATTTCCAGACATTATAGCATTTTACTCCCAAATTCTTTTTATCTAATAATTGGACATCCTTTTATAACATATTCACAAAACTATGATCAAACCTAACAAAATTACCACAACTTTCTTCATAGCATCTACTATCCAACACCCATTGTTTAAAATTTTCTAATTGCAGGTATGTAATTAAGAGCTTAGAAATAAACCCTTGAATATACTGTCAAATGATTTTTAACAAAGATGACAAGACCATCCAATGTAGAAAAGACATGGTTTTCAACAGATGGTGCTGGGAAAACATGAAAAAGAATGAAATTGGGCCCTCACCTAAGACTGTATGCAAAAAAAAAAAATTCAAAATAGATAAAAAATCTAACAGCTACACTATAAATATCTTAGAAAAAATCATAGATATGTATCTTCATGACATTAGATTTGGCATTGATTTCTTAGATATGACAGCAAAAGAAAGATCAACTGGAGTTCATCAAAATGTAAACCTTTTGTACATCAAAGGATACTATCAACCAAGTGAAAAGGCAACTCATGAAATGTCATAAAATATTTGTAAATTACATATCTAATAAGGAGTTAAAATCCAAAATATATAATGAACTTGCACAACTCAACAACAAAGAAACCCAATTTTAAAATGGGCAAAGGACTTGAAGAGACCTTTTTCCAAAGAAGATGTACAAAAACCAATAAGCACGTTAAATGATGCTCAACATCACTAGTCACCAGGGAAATACAAATAAAAACCACAATTAGATACTAACCAACACCCATTAGGATGGCCATTATAAACAAACAAACAAACAAAAAACCCAGATAATTAGTGTTGGTGAGGATGTGGAGAAATTGAAACCCACATTGCTGGTGGAAATGTAAAATTGTACTGCCACTGTGGAAAACAGTATGGTGATCCCTCCAAAAATTCAAATAGGCTACTATATGATCCAGCAATTCCCCTTCTGAATATACAGCCAAAAAAATTCAAAGCAGAGACTCAACAGATATTTGTACACCCATATTCATACAGCATTTTTCACAATAGCCAAAAGGTGGAAGCAATCCAAGGGTTCATGGACAGATGAATGAATAAACAAAATGTGGTATATACATACCATAGAATATTACTCAGCTTCTAAAAGGAAGGAAATTCTAACATATGCTACAGCATGGATGAAACTTGAAGACATTAGCTAAGTGAAATAAGTCATTCGCAAAAGGACAAAGAGCTGTTTGATTCCATTCATATGAAGTACTTAACAGTAGTCAAATTCACAAACATAAAAAATAGAATGGCAGTTGCCAGTAGGAGGGGTTAAGAGGAATGGGGAAAGGATAGTGCTTTTTTTTTTTTATGTGTATACAGTTTCAGTTTTGCAAAATAAAAACAGTTCTGGATATTGATTGCACAAAAATGTAAATGAACTTAACACTACTGAACTATATGCTTAAAATGGTTAATATGGAAAACTTATATATATGTTACCATAAGAAAAAACGTTTCCACTTGCATCATAAATGTCTTTTTACAATTGGGTTGTTTGGATAGGGATTCAAAGAAAGTTCACACATTGCATTTGGTGTCTTGGTTTCCTAATTCTCTATTAACTGATAACAATTCTTTGTCACCCAACCCCCTGTTTATCTTTTATTGTTGAAAAAACCAAGTTGTTTGGTTCATTAAATTTCCACATTCTGGATTGGCTGATTGCATTCTTATGGTGTCATTTAACATGTTCTATTTCCTATCCTTGGTAGCTAAGTCTAAAGCGTTGATTAGATTCAGGTTCCAGTTTTTTGGTAATGATATTTCCTAGGCAACACTGTGTACTTTCTATTGTATCATGACAGGAAGCACTTGCTGTGCCACTCTTTTTCTGATGTTAAGATTGATGCCTGAATACAGGCAGGCATTGTCAGCCTGATCTATCCATTATAAAGTTCTCCATCAACTCCTCACCCAGCAGTTCTAGCAGCCATAGATGGCCATTGATAATCTACATCCATTATTTTCTTATGGGATCCAAAAAAGAGATTTTTCTAATTCTGTCATTCTCTCAGTACTCATTAGTTGGAATTCTTCTATAAAGATTACTTTTTTCATCAGAACTATTTGATAACTCTAAAGTTTGTTCAAGAAGTCAGGAAAAATGTTTTATTCTTTCCCTTATTAATTGGTTTTCAGAATAATGGGCTGATGCCTAGCAACTTTTTATTTTTTCTCTCTCTTTTTTTTTTTTTTTTTTTGAGATGGAGTTTCACTCTGGTGCCCAGGCTGGAGTACAGTGTCATGATCTCAGTTCACTGCAACGTCTGCCTCCTGGGCTCAAACAATTCTCATGCCTCAGCCTCCTGAGTAGCTGGGATTATAGGCACCCACCACCACACCCGGCTAATTTTTGTATTTTTAGTAGAGACAGCATTTCGCCATGTTGGCCAAGCTGGTCTTGAACTCCTGACCTCAAGTGATCTGCCCACCTCGGCCTCCCAAAGTGCTGGGATTACAGGCATGAGACACCGTGCCCAGCTGCTTAGCAACTTTCAAAGTTTACCAATTACTCTTCTGCTTGTTTTGTTTGTAAACATGGATTTTTTCATATATTTATTTTCAACTCATTGCATTGCATTCTTTTTTTTTTTTTTTTTTTTTGAGACAAATTCTCACTCTATTGCCCAGGCTGGAGTGCAGTGGTGTGATCAGTGCTCACTGTAGCCTCAACCTCCTAGACAGAAGCAATCCTCCACTTCAGTAGCTGGGGCTACGGGCATATGCCACCATGTTCAACTAATTTTTTAATTTTTTGTAGAGATGGGGTCTCCCTATGTTGCCCAGCCTGGTCTTGAACTCCTGGACTCAAGCAATCCTCCCACATTGGCCTCCCAAACTGTTGGGATTATAGGCCTGAGCCACCATACCCAACCTCAGTATTCTTTTTGATGCTCAATTTGTCCCATCTCTGGCCAGTGGGAGTCTCAAGTTGGATCCTGAGTCCTTTTAATAAAACCTCAGTCATCTTTATTAGCTTATTTGCTTTCTGTTATCACATGATTTTCTGGAATTATCTTGTATATTTCCTGCTTCAGACCTGGAATCAGCAATTTCTGCCAGGAGCCTTAGGAAATGGTAGTTAGAAACCACAATCCAGGAGGCAGGGATATTAATTGCTACTGAAACATCATTGTTTCTAGGCCTTTTCAATATCCACAGTTAGAAAATAAGTTTTGTTGTTGCTTTGTGTATTAGTCCATTTTCATGCAGCTGATAAAGACATACCCGAGACTGGGCAATTTACAGAAAAAAGAGGTTTAATGGACTTACAGTTCCACATGGCTGGGGAGGCCTCACAATCATGGTAGAAGGTGAAAGGGACATCTCACATGGCAGCAGACAAGAGAAGAGAGCTTGTGCAGGGAGCCTCCCATTTTTAAAACCATCAGATCTCGTGAGACTTATTCACTATCACGAGAACAGTATGGGGGAAACTGCCCCCATGATTCAGTTATCTCCCACCAGGTCCCTCCCACAGCATGTAAGAATTATGGGAGCTACAATTCAAGATGAGATTTGGGTGGGGACACAGACCCAAACTATATCACTTTGTGTTTTGTTCTGTTTTGTTTTTGAGACAGAGCCTTGCTCTGTCACCCAGGCTGGAGTACAGTGGTGCAATCTCGGCTCACTGCAACTTCTGCCTCCCAGGTTCAAGCGATTCTCATGCCTCAGCCTCCCAAGTAGCTGGGATTACAGTTGCACACCGCCATGCCCAGCTAATTTTTGTATTTTTAGTAGAGATGGGGTTTCGCCATGTTGGCCAGGCTGGTCTCGAACACCTGGCCTCATGTGATCTGCCTGACTCTGCCTCTGCCTCTCAAAGTACTGGGATTACGGACATGAGCCACAACACCTGGCCGTTGCTTTGTGTTTTGTTTGTTTGTTTGTTTTTGTTTGTTGTTGTTGTTTTGAGACAGGGTCTCACTGTATCACTCAGGCTCAAGTGCAGTGGCAAGATCCCAGCTTGCTGCAACCTCGACCTCCTGGGCTCAAGTGATCCTCCCGCCTCAGCCTCCCAATTTGCTGGGACTACAAACATGTGCCACCATGCCCAGCTAATTTTTAGCTTTTTGTGGAGATAGAGTCTCATGATGTTGCCCAGGCTGATCTCAAACTCTTGGGCTCAAATGAACTTCTGCCTCAGCTTCCCAAAGCGCAAGGATTGCAGGCATGAGCCACCATGCCTGGCCTGCTTTGTTGTTTTCCTTTTTTTCAGAGAAAAAAATCATGAGTTCTTATCATATTTCCAGAATATAGTGTTTTAACTTAACTTCTTTAATTTTTATATATGTATCTCTTTATCCTGAAAATCTTGGTTCCCAGTGACATGACGTAATTATTTATTTACTCTATCCCATTATATACATATTATGATTTCAAAATAACAATGCCAATATAAAAACTAACAATATGATATCTAAGTACAGTTTAAGATTTATTTCCAGTTCTTTGTGTCCTTAGAATATATTTCACTAAGAATGCATTTCCAAAATTCGTTGTGTCTTAAAGTCACATGTGTGCGTAAGACACAAATTCACAAATATAAAATACATTTGTTTTATTTTGGCTCATTTTGTTTCCAGTTCTTAGAGATTGCATTATTTGTTGTTGTTGTCTTTGTTTTTATCTAATTTTATTTTAAAACTGGGTAAAAACATTCACATGGTTCCAAGGTCAAACTAAGTACACTTATCAAAGTATGTTTAGAAAAGTCTAGTATCCATTTTTATCCCTGCCACTCGGTTACCTCCCTCCTCACTCTCTACCAAATAACCATTTTCACTAGTTTTTTGTTTATCATTCCATTATTGTATTAATATATGCAAATATAAATATGTATTTATATTTATACTCCTTTATTAGGTAAAAGGTAGCATATTATAGACACTATTCTGCCCTTAAATTTTTCACCTAATGCTATACATAGCAGGATAGCAAGATATGGAGATTTCTTCATTTCTTTTAACCCCTTCATGGTCATCCATTGTGTGAATATACCGTATTTTGTTTCAATTCGTCTCTCATGGCTGGACATTTAGGTTGTTTTCCATTTTGCTGTTATAAATGGTGTTATCATGAATTGCTTTGTACATGTCATTCCATATTTTTCCCAGTGAATCTTTGGGAAAGATTCCTGTAAGTGGGATTGCTGGGTCAAAGCAAAAATGCATATGTAATATTGATAGATATGGACAAGCTCCCTTCACCAGAGCTGTACTCCTGTCAATAAGGTATGAAGTACCAGTTTCTTCAAAGCCTTGCCAACAGAATCCAACTGTTAAACTCTTAGATTTTTGCCAGTCTGAGAGGTGAGAGATGGTATTTTAATGTAGTTTTAATTTTCATCTCTCTAATGATAAACAAGATTGAGCATCTTTTCGTATCACAAGTGGCATTTGTGTTTCTTTTCCTGTGAACTGTGTGCATATTTCTTGTCCAGTTTCATAAGGTTGTTTGTTTTGCTTCTTAATTTGTAGAAGTTCTTTAGATATTAGGGATAGATATTAATCCTTTTTCTGTGACAGAAATTGCAAATATTTCTCCAGGTGTCATTTGCATTTTTTGTTTGTTAGTTTCTCAAGACAGGGTCTTGCTCTGTCACCTAGGCTGGAGTACAGTGGAGTCATCATAGCTCACTGCAGCCTTGACATCCTGGGCTCAAGAGATCCTTCTGCCTCAGCCTCACAACCAGCTGGAACCACAGGCATGTGCCACTACACCCGGCTATTTTTTTATTTTATTTATTTTTTGTAGAGACGGGGTCTCCCTATGTTACCTAGGCTGATCTCTAACTCCTAGGCTCAAAGGATCCACCTGCCTTGGCCTCCCAAAGTGCTGGGATTACAGGTGTGAACCATTGCACTCAGCATCATTTGTATTTTTACTTTGCTTTTAGGGGTTTTTGCCATGCAGAATTTTTAAAAATTAAACCAAAGTTATCAAACTTTTCTCTTAGTTTTTGGAAATTTTCACTCACATATGGTAAAGGAATTCACCCATGTTTTCTTCTAGTATTTGTACAGTTTTGTTTCTAACCCATTCAGGATTTATACTGGTATATACTACACAGAATAAATCCATTTTTATCTTTTTCATACGCCTATCCATTTGTGCCAACACTGCTTATTTAAAAGTCCATTTTTCCCCACTGATTTCAGATGCTGCTTTTATCATGGTCTGAATTTCCATGTGCAGTTAGGTTTATTTCTGGATATTCTATTTGGTTCCATCAGTTGTCTGTTCGTTCACTTGCCAATACAATTTTCTTCTAATTATAGAGACTTTGTAATATGTTTTAACATCTGGTTTAAGATCAAGCCTCCCTCTCATTGTTTTCCTTTTTTAGAGTTTTCCAGGCTATTTCTGTTTAGTTGCTTTTCCAAATGAAACATATAATCAATTTGTTTAGCTTCAAGAAAAAAACTGATAATATTTATCACAATAGATATCTTTTTTTTTTTTTTTCTGAGACTGAGTCTCGCTCTGCCGCCCAGGCTGGAGTGCAGTGGTGCGATCTCGGCTCACTGCAAGCTCCGCCTCCCGGGTTCACGCCATTCTCCTGCCTCAGACTCCGGAGTAGCTGGGACTACAGGCGCCTGCCACCACACCCGGCTAATTTTTTTTTTGTATTTTTAGTAGAGACGGGGCTTCACCGTGTTAGCCAGGATGGTCTCGATCTCCTGACCTCGTGATCCACCCGCCTCGGCCTCCCAAAGTGCTGGGATTACAGGTGTGAGCCACCGTGCCCGGCCTAGATATCTTTATAATATTGAGTCTTCCTATCTAAACTTACGGCCTACTATCTGTTCATATCTACTTTTGGGTCTTTCAGGAGTGTTTTATTCATATATGTTTTGGTCATTTCTTATTATTTATGCCTAGGTACTTTTGTTGGTTTTGCTGCAATTATAAAAGGAGTCTTTAAATCTTCCAACCAGTTGTTATTTTTATATACAGAAGCTATTGCCGGCTGGGCATGGTGGCTCACACCTGTAATCCCAGAACTCTGGGAGGCCAAGGCAGGATCGCTTGAGGCCAGGAATTCAAGACCAGCCTGGGCAAGACTCCATCTCTATTTTTTTTTAAAAAGCTATGGCTTTCTATATATTGATTTTATAAACTGCACTTTACTAAATTCTGTTAAGTGTTTTGGCAGTTTTTCCAATGATTTTTTTTTTTTTAGTTTTCCTGATATATAATATAATCTGTAAACAGAAATAATTTTATCTATTTTTCTCTAATTCATATGCCTCTGTCTACTGGCACTGGATGATAATTTCAAACTGGTTTTAAATAGTAATGATGACATTGTCCATCCTTGTCTTATTCCTGAATTTGGCAGGTATTTCTCGATTAAGTAAGATGCTGACTTTAGGGATGAGATACATAAAATTTTCAGATGCATTTTTAGTTCCCAATAAATCTGTCACTCCCCCCATTGAGGCTGAGATGGTACTTCAGGATAAAGCAGAAATCACCAAGAATAGTTGCGTTTCGAATGTTAATGTACATACAAATCACCAAGTGATCTTGTTTAAATGCATATTCTGATTCAGCAGGTATGGGATTGGGGCTGAGATTCTGTAGTTTTAACAAGCTTCCAGGATATGCTGGGATGCTGCTGCCCACAGTGGACCACATTCTGAGTAGTGATGATCTAAAACAAAGAAATTTTTTTCTAGCTTTGATTTTCCAAAATAAACTTTAAAATAGTTCAAAGTGGAAAAAATAGTCATAAAAATTCTGGTTTCCAATTTTAAAAGCCAAACACATTTAACTCTCTATAGACCAATTCTGGGGGACTAAACAGAGTTTTTTCATAAGCCACAGAGTGGGAAAATGCAGGATATGACAAAAGGGTGGCTTCCTGCCACATAGGAAGAGGAAGAAAGTTCTTTCTGCAGCTGTGGGGAGGAGTCTAAGGAGATCGAGTTGAGACATGTAGTTCTTGCAGCCCCAGTTAGAAATCATGCTGGGGCTGGTGGCAGGGGAGAGGAAAGCCCAGATGGTTCAAGGGAGAATATGAGACAAGGAGGTAATGCAGGAGCAGCTGCAGCTAATGAACACAATGAGGGCCTCACAGGTGCAAAGGCCAAGAACAAAGCCCCCAAAAGAGACCCTTCAGCAGAGCCAAGCCAGGTTCAAAGGACTCAGACAAACTCCTTTTTCAGTGTCAGAATAAGAATTTATTGTTGGTATTGTGTCTGGGTTTCGTAGATGAAAAAATACTAAATGAATCTGAGGCAGAGCCACCCATCCATTCCTTCTGCAAACTGAGTACCCATTATGTCAGGTGCTAGGGAGAAAGTGAATAAGATAGACAGAGCTCCTGCCCTCATGGAGCTTAATGTCAAATAACATGTAACATCTATCAGCAATGGTAGTTTACACAGGGATATACATCTGAAAATCTATATACACATGCCCATACCTGCCCCTGGAGATCTGATTTGATGGGTCTGGGAAGAACCCAGGTAATTCAGATGCTTAATTCTAGTTAAAAATCACTATTTTTCAATATTTATACATCACTAGAGTACTTAATTTCCCAACTAAACATTTGCAACTACAAATTTAAAGTTGCATGCAGTAAAATAATATTTTACAATCTTTTTGAATTCTAAAAAATATTTCTAGAATATATGAAAATAGTTGGTTTTTAGGACACAAATTAGTCACACTGTATTTGGGATATGTTCTAATTCATAAGACAAAGCTTCACAATTTTTAAAATTATAACTTTTTAACATATACAAATTAAGATCCAAATATAGGATTTTTTAAAAATTAGCACTGTTCCCTATAATAATTTAAGCCGATTAGTATTTGCATATTTAGTAATGCTGTGAAAAGGAAGTTTCGGGGTTGAAATAGTACTTCTGTGAAAAAAAAATTTTGTGTATATATTTTTATATTTAGGATGTGAATGCATGTGTGTGTATAAAACATTGCCCTATATTTACAAATTCTAAATCCTGATATATATTGATGTTTAGAAAATAAAACCATTTATAAAGTTTTCCTTTATATAAAAAATACACATTTTCCACTAAGATATCACTTTAATCCAGACTTCCTCCTGGAATCTTCTCCAGGCTCCACCTTCCCTCCCACCCCCACAGGCATTTGGTTCCAGCTCTATCATGTAGCTCTATTGTGTTGCTGAGAATAAATGAACAACTCTGAAAGGGAAACTTGATCACTGAGACCAAAGTGAAGTCTGATATTTTCAAGATTCTTGCTCAAATGTACTCACCCCGTTAGTTACCATATCCTATTATAGTTCTTGCCACATTGCATTGTGACTTATCAGTTCAGGAGTCTATGTTAACCAGACTGTGAGAAGTTCTTGTTCTACTTTACTTAGAAATCTGACACATAGAACAAATCAAGAAATGCTTAATGAATAAATGAATGATTAAATTGCACTTCCCATCCTCTTTAAGAGCTGTAATTTAACCGCAGCATTTAGACAGACTCCAGATTTTGTGTCCTTACAGTTTGGTTTTATAACCAAACTCAATTCTGTAGGGCTTAGGTCTCTAAACTCCCTTGTGAGCTGCTTTTTTATCCCAGAGGCATAGGACTTACTGGTATAAACAATAAGAGGATGGCAGTGGGAAGAGGCCTCTGCATGCCTGGATCTGCTCTCAGGAGTAACTAACCAAACCAAAATCTGAAGAAAGCCAGTTAGTGTACCTGTGCTATCAGAAAAACAAAATGAGATGGATAATCTTAAAGTGTATTTGCATCAAACGCCTTTACAATAGTTCTGCATTTATCCATTAAGCAAACCCAGTATTCCTTTCTCCTTGTCAGGCCTCCTGGCTTTTCTTCAGTTATCTTCTTATAATCTAGAGGTTAACAACCTTTCTGAGATATCTTCAATTGCTCTTTATCCGATTGCATGAGGAAGGAACAGTGGAATTGTTAAAGAAAGTCAAGACCTACGTGCTGGAGAGATGGAAGAGTCCCCATTACGCTTGCCCAGGTTTTGTCTAAAGCAAATCTTTTCTGCAGCTGTAAGTAGATATCCAACTGGTCAGACTCCTTTAACCTAAAATCCTAGAAACAACTGGAGTACTTAAAGAGATTCCAAAAGATGAGATAGAGGAGAAAATACGGTGAAAGAAGACTAAGCAATCTAGAGGTGTAGGCGGGCAAGGATCAAATCCAGAAAGATAAACTAAGGCATGGAAGCACAAGTAGGTCTTCAAGTCCTCTCAACTCTGAATGAAAGTCTAGAAATGCAGAGTCAGCAACAACAATACCTGAGAATGAAGTTAAATTCTATGCCTAAGTCATGGGCTTGATTCTGCTAGGAGTCGGTATCCTTAGACCCTCAAGTGTTATCATAGCTAGAAAGAGGCTAAGTGACTGCAGGTGAGCCCTTATCCAATTCCTGTGCTGCATTCCCAAGATGACCTCCCCAAACATAAGCAAGTTAAGTGAGATAGCAGGGCTTCTGGGGGTCATGGGTACAGAGGAGACCGTTAAAGCTCTGAAAGTGTATACTGTACATACAAGGTATACCACACAAAACATCTCATTTATAGCACTGTCAGCATTTGGTAGTGATTACATTGTTTGTGACATATTTGACATGCAAAATCTCTATAGTAAAGAAATATCCCCTAGAGCCATATCTGTATCCATTTTGCATTTTCATATTGACCAATGCACTAGAAGAAAACTGTCAGAAAATAACTTTATAGAATATCCTCCCATGGCTAGGGCCTTGGGGAAAGTTTTAGAGATGAATTTTTTCAACAAATACTTCTGAGATACAAGAGTAGAACAATAGCAGGTGGTACAAAAAGAATGTAGAAAGTGTTGGAAAACGAAGGGAAACACTTGATAAGGTAACTTCACTGGGCTGTAGAATGAGAATGGGATTTGGAGTTGAAGCCTTGGGAATGAATCCCAGTTCTGCCACTTGCTAGAAGTGCCTCTATTTATCCATTTGGAGAATAATAGAAATAAGTATACTATGTCATGAAGTTTTGTGAGAATCAAATAAGAAACTGTATGAAAAAAACCGTAGTTAACATATGACAGGCACTCAAAAATTTTAGTTTCTTCCCTGGCGTTGCAACTTTTAGATCGTCAACCTCTTTGAGCTTTAGTTTTCTCATCTCAAAAATGAGAGTACTCTCTGGGTTGTATTAAGAACTAAAGAGAAATGTATCAAGGCACTCTGCAAACTGCAAAGCATTACTCAAGTGGTAGTTATTGATTTGTATGAAACATTTGGCATTTTTGGTTTCTCAGCACATAAACACCTCTTCTATTGGGGGGAAATCCCAAGATAAGTGGGGAGCAGCTCACTGTGACAGCTAAGGAAAGGTAAATATTCCATGAGTTCTGGCAGGTGGAGCAGACCCAGGCAGAGGCTACTGCTTGGACTTTGAAACTTAATGGAGTAACCGAAAGCACAAGGTCAAAGATTCATCACAGCAGCTGCTGTGGTTGGACTGCAGCCTCTTGATGGCACAGGTGCAGGGTGGTGCTGCCAGCAGCAGCAGTGCCAGTGCCCGCGACTGTCCAGTGGCAACTGTGCCAGTGGCAGGATCCTAAACAGAGTCAGCCTGTGGTGGGATCTTGGCTGTGCCTCATCTTGCTTGGAAACTGCTCAAGTTCCTGGCTCTCCAACCTTCCCCTGGATCCTTTTTGCATGTAGATATAGAGAGGCAGCTATATTTTTGTAATTAAAAAACCATTATTGATACACATACCATCACAATCCCTAAGCTCAAGGAGTATACATTCAAATTGCCAATGATAAAATGATTTATACATATGTAGTTATTTAATATGTTGTCCAAAACCCAAAATAACCAGATCCTTTTAGTATCAGATAAAAAAAAATCAGCCAATGCTCAAAGTAAATCTTTGTGTTGAAGCATTATACAGTTAGATGCTCATTTTTCTGTAAATCCTACACTGAATAGCTGAAAAAACTTTACAGCTGCAAAAACTTCAAAGTCAAGAGATTTTGTTTTGTCCTTTTCGCTAAATGAACTCTAGCAAAAAAAAAAAAAAAAAAAAAAAAAAGCCAGTTCATCCCAGACACTAGAACCCATAGGGAAAACACATAAGATTAATTTCTTCTACGAATTATTTTATTAACATCTCTAGAGTTAGTGTTTTCTTGGCCCTTTTTAAAAAAATTTTCAAATTTTGAAATTTTGAAAAATTTTTAAAATTTTTTCATTATTAGTCCCTAGGGAGAAAAATTTAATTTAATTTAAATTCTCTATAACAAAAGATTAAATACTAAGGAATCCAATTTTGTCAGGTGAGGTTGAGGTATGGGAGACCACCATGGTAATATCTTGGGTTTCTTGCCCCCTAAAAACCTGTATTTGCTTTCCAGTGGTCAGGATAGGAGACTCTGTAGCTTCCACTGAGAATGCGTGCTTTAGAATTATGGTCTTAGACAACAGACTAAGCTTCAGACAATGACTTGGTAAGTGTTATCAATGCTTCCTATTCCATTTCTAAATAAATATGTATTATGGGCCTTAATGAATTGAATTTACTGTAGCTAAAAAATTTTGTCAGGATTAGTCATGTCCAAATGACTACCTACAGTTCAAACTGCCTCTAAATTACACTTTGGTAATATTCTGATTTGAATGAAAAAAAAAACAAGATTATCTTTGTTAAACTGAGATTGAGTTAAAGTTTAAATTTACCCAACATTATTCCAGTAGAGACAGAAAACACAGTGCTATGTAGTATAAAAAGGGGAGAGAGATTAAGACTGTACCCAATAAACATCCCAGTTCATTCTGACCAATGGAGATGGGGAGACCTTCTTTTTAAACTCTTCCCAACCTACTTAATCCATGGACTTGGCTTGAACTATGATCAAATTGCTAATCACTCCAAATCTCTATCACTAGCTCACATCTCTTTCCTGACCTCTAGATCCATTTCTCCAACCTTCAATAAATATCTATACTTTGATTCCCTCCAACCATTTTCAACTCCAGGTGTCCCAGATTGAATTCGCCCTTTTATTTTTGCTTTATATGACCTATTTCAATGAATAACAGTTTCCTAAGCCATAAACCTGGAAGTCATTCTAGCATTTTCTTCCTCCTTATTTTCCTTATCCAACCAAACTCTAGGTCCTACCAATTTTACCTGTCTACATCTCTACAACCCTTGGTCCAAGTCATCTCTCTCTACAAGAATACCACAGCCTCCTCAGAGATCTCTGCCTCCAGTGTTACTCCCTCCGACTCCTCCTTCACACTTCACACTGAATGTTCTTTCTTAGTATAATGAAAATGGAAACCATACCCCAATTAAAACTTTTCAATGTTCACCACCATCTACATCCTTTTCCTTGGCCTCATGTTTCCGTTAGGAGATTCCTGCCACAGTTTCACACATGTTCTCTTTCAACTTGCCCATCACCTCCAACTCACACCTTCCTGTGGAAGCATGAATGATTTTCCTGGCGAATTTTGGGGAATATACTGCATATAACTGACTTAACTCTTCGGAGCCAGCCAATCGGCAAAAAATATCCCATTCTTTGCTCATCTGTAGGGTAAAATTTTTCAGGGGCAGTCTCTGCTCCTTTAAGGAAGGGGTGCTGCAGTTTAGGAGGTAAATGTAATTTAGGAACAAGTATTGAGAAGCCTAGTGTGACTGTACATCTAAGCGACATCATCCAATCCAGCTTTTGCCTGTAGTAAGGCTCATTTTTTTTCCAGAATACCCCAAACTCTCACACATCCTTCCTTTTCACATGCCGTTCCCTGTGCTGCTTTTGCATTTGGAAAACTCTTCTCATACTTCCCACCTCAGCTAACATGCTATCCCTAGACAGGCTGCAGGACTCTTACTTTTCTTCTACTGAAAGTTATCTGTATATTCATATAGAAATGATCATATCACATTGTAACTTATTTGCATATTTGGCTGTAGCCTATAAATTCCTCCAGAAAAGGAAACATACCTCAATTTATTCTTGAGTTCCTAGAACTCAGTGCTGAATGACATAGTAGGTCAACAGTAAATACTTATTCATTAAACAGGTAAATAAATAAGCTTCCCATATACTCTCATTCCCAAAAAAGGAGTTTGTATAAAAAATCATATAACTACATGAGTACTAAAACTGGACTAACAAGAAGTGCCATAGTTCTTTTTATAATGTATGCCAACTTTAGTGAAAGGAGAATTATATTCTTTAGATGTGTCTTAACTGGATACCAGTCTAGAAATAAAATCAGCTCTATTTATAACCCATATTCTATAACTCCCCAAGTAAGAAATTACATATCTAATACCTAAAAAAAGAAAGCTATTTTTCTAGATAAAATCAGTCTTACTGAAAATTTTACACAACTGATTTTCAAGCTTGCATTACTTGCGGCTTCTGGATTGTAAAATGCTGATCACATCATTTTATAACATTCAGCCACAGACAACTGTGTTTTGGACAGAGCACATTGTCACTGTAATTCCTTAATATAATATTATGAAATGAGAGCATAAGTATTTATTGATATCAAATTTTAACCCTCTGAGGATCATTCCAAAACAAGACTTTAGTTGTTTTAGAACAAAGAAGTATTAAAACATATTTATACATCATCTTGCAAGCTTATTGAAGATGAGCTTCAAAATACAACAGAAATACAATTAAGTAAAGCAATCAGGAGGAAAGGAAATGAACAGCCTCAGTGAGATTAGGATATAAAATATAAGCCCTAGGTTCTATGCTCTTTCTGAGGTTGCACATAAATTTGGCCTCAAATGCAGTTTGGCAAATTCCTATCAATTTGCAAGGTTTATATAAACATCAACACACTGGCGTCTTTTATTTTATTTATTAATTTTTTTGAGACAGGAACTTGCTCTCCTGCTCTGTCATCCAGGTTGGAGTGCAGTGGTGCAAACACAGTTCTGGGCTCAAGCAATCCTCCTGCCTCAGCCTCCCAAGTAGCTGGGCTAATTTTTAAAAAGGTTTTTTGTCAAGACAAGGTCTCACTATGTTGCCCAGGCTGGTCTCAACCTCCTAAGCTCAAGCAATCCTCTTGTCTCAGTCCCAGAAAGTGCTGGGATTACGGGTGTGAGCCACTGCACCCAGCCACACTGAAGTCCTTATTAAACTCATAGTTTAATAATATCTTAGCTCATAGCTTATTCACAGCAATGGCATGGGGTGTAAATAAAAGGTCAGTAAGTCACAAATAATCACATATAATCCTAACATTTTCTTCTCACAAAATGTTGAAAATCTAGTTCTAGTCTGTAGTGAGATAGGCAAGTCTGAAGCTGACCTATACTTCCAAGTACAATTTTCATCTGAGAGGCTTAGACTTAGAACTTAGCAAGGAAGTTAATATGTATTTTGGATGGAATGTCTAGAAACCAACAGGTCAATAATTTTAGAGGAGGAGGAGAAGAAAGTTTCTCTCTTCTAAATGCAGAAAGGTCACAGTCTAATATCAACTAATGGAAGGAAACATATTCATAACTTTAGTAAGAGTAAATTTACATTGAGCTTATTTTTAAATTTTATTTTATTTTATTGATGTGTTTATTTATTTAGAGAGGGATTTTGCTATGTTGCCGAAGCTGTTCTTGAACTCCTGGGCTCAAGCGATCCTCCTACCTCAGCCTCTCAAGTAGTTGGGACTACCGGCACACACAACCATGCCTAGCAAGTCTATTTTTTAAAAGCAATTATACTATCTAGTTTTGTAATATTAACATTCCAGTTAAAACTTGACATGGGATCTACAAACTTTAGGGACATTAACCTTGGTTTGTAAACTTAAAAAAGTAAAGCACCCAGGTTGGGCGCTGTGGCTCACGCCTGTAATTTCAGCACTCTGGGAGGCCGAGGTCAGGAGTTTGAGACCAGCCTGGCCAACATGATGAAACCCCGTCTCTACTAAAAATACAAAACTTAGCACTACTTGAGAGGCTGAGGCAGGAGAATCGCTTGAACCTGGGAGGTGGAAGTTGCAGTGAGCTGAGAAAAAAAGAAAAGAGGAGAGGAGAGGAGAGAATAGGAGACGAAAGGGGAGGGAAGTGGAGGGGAGGGGAGAAAAGTGAAGCACTCAGAGGATGAATGAAATCTATACTTCCATGATTTTATTTATCAAATTCATACCTTGTATTACTGTGCCCCTGAATCTACATTAATTATTGGACAGTTAACCTAAATTCAGGTCCTTTTATATTTATTATATCTGAAAATTTTTTTCCCACATAGTGAGAAATTTATTGTATGATAAAAGCGTAGTTGGCCTCTTCTAATTTTCCTTCCTATGTTACCTTACCACGCTGGCCAGAGTTTTTATTTGCTGGCTGAGCATACTTGCCAAACCGGGCAATAGAAAGGAGAATGCCACATTTGCGGGGCTACTGTGCAGTTTAAACCAGTTTTAAATCATTAGTCACCCAATAATAGAAGATGACAGAAGAAATTTCTCCCTCAAAGCACATGAGAAGGATTTTCTAAGGTTTTAAAAGTTTTCAGAAAGTAAAATGTCACCCATAGTTTTCAGTTCTTTGTTTCACGCTACTCTTCATCTTCTAACATCCCAGGTCTAATTATGAGTACAGATAGACTCTGCGGTGAAAACAATGAGGTGGAAATAATCGCTTTTCATGCAATCTAAAAGAGTCATGGTAATTAAGATACAGGAACAAAAACGAACCTAATCTATGATGCTAGTTTCTAAAAAAAAACATGAATATACGTCCCCAAATTGATCCCATGTTCTCCCTTTCAGCTCCAACATATTCATTTCCTGGATAGATACGGGGAGAAATATTCTGTGTAGAAAAATGTATCTGTCTTTTTCAAATGCTTTCAGAAAGTGCTCTCCCACCCCCCAACAACTCCAGAGTAGGAAGATTCCATTGACCATACCTCCAGTTGTGGTACTGAGGGCCCCAGAAGCAACTCAACCCTTTGTAAACTATGTAGAATAAATAAAAATTGAAACAACATAAAAGAGTGCCACAGGCCCAATCAGACACTGTACCTTTTAACAGAGAATGTGTAAGTGTGAAGGCAAATCACAGTCATCTTGCCAGGAAAAGAAGTCACAACCAAAGAAATTCCTGACGGAGAATTCCCTGTATGGGAGGCTTGTTCGTGCTCTCCTGAGGTTGACAAGAAAAAGACTTCTAATCTACTCTTACCTTTGACCAAAGGGTTTTCTATGATAGACAAAGATAACTGCTGCAAATGCACAGGGAAAATGGAAAAATGAATATCATGGCATCTAGGTCTGTATTAGGCCTATGCTATTAAAAACCAACAGAAAATCCAATGCATAAGAGATCTCCTCTTCAGGACAGCAGCAGGCCATGTCCCAGGAGAGCCTACTGTAAAGGAGCTCACTCCAGTGTGACGTCATGTGAAGGAGCCCACTGGGTCCAAGAGGATTCATCAGTTGTGCCAGTGGCTTCCAGTGCTGGCATTTGCTGGCTTAGAATCTCACGGCTGTCTTCCTCTGCTGGCCTTGCTTCTGACTTCAAAGACATTCTACTTGAAAGAGATTCTGCCATTTTGCTCAGGCTCATATTTGGAATGTTAAAAGGTTGACCATTGTTGGGGAAAATGGTCCAGATGCCAAAATCAAAACTGAGCGCATAAATTGTTGGGACAGATGGGTGACCATCTGGAAAAAATACAGTTGGATTAAAACCTCACACATTTAACATGAAGCCAAACCCAATATGGTAAAACTTCTAATGTAGAAGAGTAGAACTGTAAAAGGAATAGAAAAACACAGGATAATTTTCTGTAATTCCAGGGTAGGGATGGTCTTTATGAAATAAAATCTGGATTATTTTTAAAAAGGTAAATTTAAGTATAAAGAAAAACAGCTGCATGAGAAAACATACAAAATGCAGATTAAAAAAGTAAAACAGGCCGGGTGCGGTGGCTCACGCCTGTAATCCCAGCACTTTGGGAGGCCAAGGCAGGCGGATCATGAGATCGGGAGATTGAGACCATCCTGGCCAACATGGTGAAATCCCATCTCTACTAAAAATACAAAAATTAGCCCTGCGTGGTGGCACGCGCCTGTAATCCCAGCTACTCAGGAGGCTGAGGCAGGAGAATCGCTTGAACCCGGGAGGCAGAGGTTGCAGTGAGCCGAGATCATGCCACTGCACTCCAGCCTAGTGACAGAGCAAGACTCCATCTCAAAAAAAAAAAAAAAAGTAAAACAAAAAAAAATTTGTAGTCCACGTCAGAATAATTGTCTATATGTTATGATATATAATATATAGTGTCATATTTATATAAAAGTACATAATTTAGAGCTATGCATTTATAACATTATATATATTTATCTTTATACACACACACACACACACACCTCAAACTTGCAAACCAACTAGTCTGTATAAGTTACTTACAGTTAGTGAATTAATCAACCAGATAAGTTTTTCTTGCATATAGTCAGAGAAATGGTCTATATTCTCCAATGCATGTATATTGTATTAATTCATGTGGTTCATGCTGTTGTGAAGCTGCAGCTGTTGAGACTGTGTAGAGCTGAGCGCTGTCCAGAAGGAGGAGCACAGGTTGCCCTGAAGCTGATGCTCTTGTCTGCACTGTTGCCATGGAGCCCGTGCATATACGCTTACTACCAGTGTGGAGCAATCATTTCTATTCCATTCAGTACCTTTTTATATCTTGTGATTTTGATTGATGTGAATGTATTATGTATTATCTATTCAAAAGATTAAATAGATTTTAAAGATTAATTTTTTAAAATTAGTGTGAAAGTTCTGGCTCAAGATGAGGGAATGAGCATACATTTTCCAACTCTCTCATGACCTGATTCAATTTCAGGAATAATGTGAAATGGAATAAATCCATGGAATAAAGCATGCCTTCAGCAGGTAAGAAATTATGTTTTTCTAGAAGTTGGAATGCAAATGGGCTCAAATGGTCAGAGAAAACAAAGAGAAGAAATCATGATTCCAAATGCTGATAGAATAAAACTACAGAGGAGGTAGGAGACATTCTTCCACAGTAGCCTTCTAGAGAACCCAAGTTCACAGTCAGCAGGTACAAAGATCAAGATGTTTGGGCTGAACGGCAAAAATTTTGAGGAACCACTAAGCTCCTCAACTTCCTCTCATATAAGCAGAGAGCAGCCGGTTGAGCATTTTCATTTCTACTGGGTATGGCTGTTGGGACTGGAGAAAAAGTAGAAAAGAGCCTAAAGTGGACCGCCAAAACAAAAATCAAGAGAACATAGCATGTGTGCTGAATCTAGAGGCTCTAGAACACTGATTGACTGAGCTAGAATCAGCTCAACCCCAAGAGTCAAGCCCTCCTTACTGATTGGCAATTGCCTCCCTGCCTATGAACTATAAGAGATGCCTGCATCCACTGGAACTACCCTCTTGCCCAAAGAACTCTGCTTGTCAGGGAAGAAGGTTGTTGGGTAATCAGATCTATACAACTGTAAAGCAAGCTCAGCTGTCCACCTATACTAATTAACATGGTCCTTTTGAGGAAAACTAATAACAAAAAGAAAAAGATCAATATCAATATCAATAAGCAACAAACAACAATTAATTCAGAAGAAAGGGATGATGCAAGGAATAGAAAAGAAACCTTTGTAAATTAAAGATAGTATTCTCAAGGAGATTTAGGAAGATATTATAAGATTAGAACAAAAATAGGCTGCTATTAAAAGATCAATAAGAAAATAAGGGGCACAGTCAGTCACATCTGTAATCTCAGCACTTTGGAAGGCCAAGGCAAGAGGATTGCTTGAGTCCAGGAGTTTGAGACCAGCCTGGGCAACATAGCAAGACCCCCATCGCTACAAAAAATTTGAAAATTAGCCAGGTGTGGTAAAACTTACCTGTAGTCCCAGCTACTCAGGAGGTTAAGGTGGAAGGATCGCTTGAGCCCAGAGGTTTAGGCTGCAGTAGTCATGATTGTGCCACTGCACTCCAACCTGGGTGATGCAGCGAGACCCTGTCTTAAAAAAAAGAAAAGAAAAGAAGAGGCCTCAAAATATGATTGTTAAAAGAAAAAAATAGAACTGCTAAATTATAGAATTAACAGAATGAGCCAGTATGGTGGCAAGCACCTATAGTCCCAGCTAGTCAGGAGGTTGAGGTGGGAGGATTGCCTGAGCTCAGGAGTTTGAGGTTGCAGTGAGCTGTGATCACACCCCTGCACTCCAGCTCCAGCCTGGGTGACAGAGTGAGACTCTGTCTCAAAACAAACAAAAAGAACATAATAAACAAGGTTAAAGCTCAAATTAGTGATCTTGAAAATAAAGTTGTAACCAGATGAAATGACTGGCACCTGTAATCTCAGCTACTTGGGAGGCTGAGGCAGGAGGATCACATGAGAATTCCTGTCCTCAAGTCATCCTCTGGCCTCAGCCTGTGCGATATGCTGACAGCCCATCTCTCTAAAAAAAAAAAAAAAAAAAAAAAACGAATAAAGAAAGAAAACAAAGTTATGAAAATGTTAGATATTACTATAAAAGAAAGCACAAATAATATAATGGAGACTGTACATATATTAATAGAATAAAATGTCCCTGGGAAAAAAGCTAGAATCCTCAAAATGAAAGAGTTCTCTGAGCATTAATGAATATAAAAGGAAAACACTACACCTAGACATATCCTGGTGAAATTTTAGAACTTTGAGTATAAAGAGAAAATGCTGGTTGGGTATGGTGCCTCACGCCTGAATCCCAGCATTTTGTGAGGCCAAGGCAGGAGGACTGCTTGAGCTCAGGAGCTTGAGACCAGCCTGAGCAACATAGTAAGACCTCATATCTACTAAAAACAAAAATTAAAAAATTAGCTGGGCATGGTGGTGCATTCCTGTAGTCCCAGCTATTCAGGAGGCTGAGGTGGGAGAATCGCTTGAGAGATCGCAGCTGTAGTGAGCTATGATCACGCCACTGCACTCCAGCCTGGGTGACAGAGCGAGACCCTGTTGCCTAAAAATAAAATAAAGTAAAAAAGAGAAAATGCTAAAATATCTCAGAATGGTTAAAACATTTAAAAGCAGACTACCCACAAAGGAAATAGAATTAAGCATCTGAAGAGCAACACATGAGTTTCCACAAAACTTAAGAGAAAATGATTTCAAATCTAGAATCTTATACTCAGATTAACTATTAGTTAAAGGTGAGGGAAAATCATGGCATTTTCAGGTTTATAGTAATGGCTAATATTTAATGAACTCTTACTATGAGCCAGTTGTATCTCCATGCTCGTTGCAATTATTAACTTATTTATTTTATACTCAGAACAGCCCGCTAGTTCGGTACTATTATTATCACTGGTTTTACAAATGAAAAACCAGAAGTATAGAGAAGTTGAGAAACCTGCCAAAGATCATGCCACTCGTAGAAGGCAGAGTTGGGTTTTGAATCCAGGAAGTTTGGCTGCAGACTCTACACTCTTAACTACTATACAACAGTGCCACTCTGTTGGTCAGGCACTCAGAAAATGTATGTCCCATGTAGCCTTTTTGAAAAAAAAAATGCTTGAGGATATACTACAATAAAATGAAAAAGGAAGTCAAGAAAGAGGGAAGCGTCAGATCCTAGAAAGAGTGGCACTAACCTGGGGGTCAGGCCATTTCAGGACAACAGCATGTCTATGAAATTAAAACAGAAAATCAGAACATTCCATAAAAAATGTCATCAAAAGAGAAAGATTCTATTGTTCGAATTGTATGATTAAAACCCTGAAGTTCTTAATAGTAAAATGATGGCGTGTATTTCCCCTGGAAACAAGAAAAAAGAAAAGCAATTGGGAACTCAATGATGAGCCATTTTTTGGAGTGAAAGAAAAGAGAATATTCAGAACATTCTCATTCTAAAGGGGTAGATTTATTCCATGAACATTTCTGTCTTTATGAGTCCAATCATACCATTTGTTTCTTCAACGTGTAATATTTACTTACTCAATATTGTAAATGCAATTTACTGCTTTTCCATTTGTAGTTAATTATAGGAAAAGCATGGAAAACTTAATTACACTTTCTGTAGACTAGAAAGAAAATAATAAAAGCCTTATAATATACAAGTACTGTCACAGTTAATAGAAGACAAAAGGAAGAAAGAAGAGGAGAGGTGTATGCAGGGGAAATCAAGGTGTGCTTATTTCTCCATTTTATAGAGCAATGAGTTAGCAAATAGAAATACAGAATATCACAAATGTATAAAGGTAAACATTAAAATAGGTAAACATATACCTGTGAAAGCTGTCAGAATCAAAATGGAGTCACTAATGTTAAGAAAACTTTGACTAATAGAGCCCAGGAAGGCCATAAAGAAAGGGCTCTCACATTTGTATGCCTGCCTGATGGCAAAAAAGATGCTACAAAAACCACAACTTCACACAAAGGCCATTGCAACCTTATACACAAAAAAAACTTATGCCAGGACATCTGCCCAGCAGCTGCCTATCTAAACTCGTACTGGCAACACCCTTATTATTGATCTTTGTAGCCAAGGATAATTATTTCAAAACAATTATGTAATCTTCTTCACTTTTTCCTTTAAAAACCTTTGTCAGGCCGGGCGCGGTGGCTCACTCCTGTAATCCCAGCATTTTGAGAGGCCGAGGTGGGTGGATCACGAGTTCAGGAGTTCAAGACCAGCCTGGCCAACATGGTGAAACCCCATCTCTACGAAAAATACAAAAAATTAGCCGGGTGTTGTGGCGGGTGCCTGCAATCTCAGCTACTCAGGAGACTGAGGGAGAGAATTGCTTCAACCAGGGAGGCAGAGGTTGCAGTGAGCCAATCGCACCACTGCACTCCAATCTGGGCAAGAGAGGTCTCAAAAAAAAAAAAAAAAAAAAAAAAACCTTTGTCATCCTTTGCCTTCCTAAATACAAACACAGTTTACTGTGGCACACGTATTCCATTGTAATGCCCTATTCCCAAATAAATATCTTTTTATTTTAGAGAGACTCTGTTATTTAGGTTGACATACCTAAGTAAAGCATAGAGGTGAAGAAAGAAAAAGGAGGTGGGATGAATATAAGTCCACCAAATTCTTGACCTTTCATAGTATAAAGCTGATACAAACTAAATTTTATAAAACAACAGACATAAAAGTAGAATTTATAATGGTACCTACCAGACTGAAATCAGAATGATGAAAAGGATGAACTTTGCTTTGCTGTTGATGTTTGTTTTTACCATAAGCATGTTTTACTTTTAAAACAGAATTGGGTAGATGAATGGATAAATAGATGAATAAGTAGAAGTAGAGTAAGTAGAAAGCTGTACTACTTTCTAGAAGGCGGGACATCTAGGCAGAAACACAGGGAAAGACTAAGAGTTACCTAAATGAGAAGAGAAAAGAGTATTTCAGGCAGAGGGTCTTGCCCAAAGGAAAGAGATAGTAGGGAATACAAAAAAACAGAAGGAAGTTCATTGGCTGAAATGTGGAATAGAAGGGAAAAATTGAAATGAGGCTGGAGAGATAGGCAAGAGTCAGAGCTTGTGAGCCATGTTAAGGATTCAAAAGGGAAGCAACTGAGGGGTTCTAAAAAGGGGAGTGTGGTAGCCATACAATGCATCATTCAAATCATCCTCCAAAAGAGGACCAGTTGCGAGGAGCATAGTCAGCTAACAGCTTCTTCCAGCTGTGCACCTTCTGGTTCCTCTGTAGTGTGCATGCTGAGGTCATGCTTCCCTTGGGTTGCTTCCAGCCAATGACTAAGCACAATGTAATGAAGGTATTAGAGCCAGGCCATTGCTGCCCAACACGGGACTCCTCTCACAGGCCATCTACTTCTCCATCAGGGTAGCCAAGAGTTTCTCAAAAGTGTGCTGGCATCCAAGGTGCTTTCTACCTAATTCTCCTTGCTCCCTCCCCCTTTTCTATATCATGGTCTGAGGCTCTCCCCATACACTCCTCCTCTTCCCTTTATCTTTCACAGGTATTTTCTCCTCCAATAAATCTCTCTCACTTCTAGTTTTGTCTTACCATTTGTTTTCCAGAGGACTCCAACTGACCCAGGGAGTGATATGAAGTCTCATTTTACTGTAGAGGGTAGAATAATGGTGGTGAGATGAATATAAAGGAGAAATGAGTAGGCTGTTGCAGAAATGTTTATGAAATCTTACTTAAGCCAAGACAAGGATAGTAGAATTGAAGAGAAGTGGATGTATTAATATTATATATGGGGATTTGCATTGACAGTTCTTGATGATTTATTAGCAGTGAAAGGAAAAGCAGAAGTCAAAGGTGATTCCAAGATTCTGACTGGATGTATGTATCACTTACTGACATAAAGAGCAACTGGTTGTTCCTCACACCAACCCCCATTATAGAATAGCTATTCCGCTGATGTCATAGCTGAATCCCAAGAGTTCATTTTCCTTTCTCAGAGGTGATACTCTTCACAATAACATAATGGATATCAAATTGAGGCAGAGGTCCCTTGCCCTTACCTTGCAGAAGCTGTGATGTTCTTCACACAAAAGAATGGGGAGCTCTAATCAGCCTGGGCAACATGGCAAAATCCCAACTCTACAGAAAAAAAAAAATTAGCCAGGTGTCATTGAACACCTGTGGTCCCAGCTACTTGGGAGGCTGAGGTGGGAGGATCACCTGAGCCCAACAGATTGAGGCTGCAGTGAGCCATGATCATGCCACTGCACTCCAGTGTGGGCAATGAAGTAAGACTTCATCAAAAAAAAAAAAAAAAAAAGAATGGTGAGCTCTATATAAGGACCACCATAGCATTTTGTAACCATTACCCACACCACTGCTCTTCAGCCTGCTCTCTCAGTTGTTAGCTTGATGAGACACAGGCTTTTACAAAACTATATCTCCCCAAAGGCCGTATAACTCTCCTTATAAGAGAGAGACAGGAGATAAGTGAGATAGAAGATGACAACTGAAGGAGAGAAAGATTAGAGTTGGCCAGGCACGGTGGCTCATGCCTATAATCCCAGCACTTTGGGAGGCTGAGGCAGGTGAGTCACCCAAGGTCAGGAGTTTGAGACCAGCCTGGCCAACATGGTGAAACCCCGTCTCTAATAAAAAGTACAAAAATTAGCCAAATGTAGTGGTGTGCACCTGTAGTCCCCGCCACTCAAGAGGCTGAGGCAGGAGAATCACTTGAACCCTGAGGCAGAGGTTTCAGTGAGTTGAGACTGTGCCACTGCACTCCAGCCTGGGCAGCAGTGCAAGACTCCATCTCAAAAAATAAAAAAAAAAATAAGAGAGAGAGAGATTAGAGTGATGCTTCCAATCAAGCCAATGCCAACAGCCTCTACAATCTTGAAGAGGAAAAGGATAGATTCTTCCCTAGAGCCTTCAAAAAGAGCTAGCCCTTCCTACACCTTGACTTAAGCCCAGTTAAACTGATTTCAGACTTCTGGCCCCTAGAACTATAACAATAAATCTGTATTGTTTTAAGCCACAAAATTTGTGGCAATTTGTTAGAGCAGCCATAAGAAATTAACAGAGAAGCTAAAGAACTGATTTACCTTTGTCCTGGTCCTGGCTTACCCCCACAACAGCCAGATCCTTCCAACATTGGCAAGAGAGATGCCTCTACCTCCAGGATTCTAGCTCCTGAAAACTTCTACTACTGTACCTATGTCTTATGGAATCTGATCTGATGGGAGTCTCTTCCTTTTGAAAGCATTATCTTGAACAGCCCATGAATACATGGACAACATGCTCACACTATCATATGCACTGGAGAAGCTTATCTAGACATGATAACTCAGATCACAGCAGGCTAGTGGATTGAACTTTATGCAACACTTCAATATTACCATCAAGTAAATACCCCTAAAGCTTCCAGATGGTCCCAAATTGCTCCTGGATATCCTCTACCCAGAAGACTTTGTGGAAATTCAACCTACATTTAACTCACCAAGGCAGTCTGATGCAAGCACACAAAGCTCCAATATAACACTAATCTTACGGTTAAAACACACACATATATACATATGTGTGTATATGTGTGTATATAATATATCCCCCATAGTAATATATAGTATATATTCACATATATTATCTTAACTGGTTATCTCAGGATGGTGGAATTACAGATAATTTTTACCTTCTTTCTTGTACTTTTATATATTATAAATTATATTCATGAACAAACATTTCTTTATATTCAGAAAGTCTAATTTTAAAAACTAAAAGAAATTAAATACAAAATCAATAAAAATTAAGCTAAAATAATTAAAAACCCAATAAAAATTTTTAAGAATGAAGAATTTTTAAGTAACAGAGTTAAAGTACATTAAAATATATAAGATATGAGTAGAAACCACAGCTAAAGAGTTAAAGCATTAAAGTAAGCAAAAAAAGTAGAAATACAAATCATAAATTTAATAGTAAAATTTTATAAGAGCATAAAACAGAATTTAAATTCTTAAAGTCTAGAAACAAGGACTCATGGTGAAGTAAAGCAAGCTTAAAACAGAAAGATAAAAGATTTAATAGGTAGAAGGAAAATGAAAAAGAAATAGAAAAAAATCAAATAGCAAACACTTAGCAGCAAGAAAAAGTTACATAAAGCCAGGATGCTGAACTAGTCGACAGAGTATGTCTTCAGTAAAATAAGTAAAGATAAAGGGAAAGAATAGAGTCCTAAAGTAAAGAAATCCTATTGTAGACCAACTAATAGCCTCAGTTCTTAGTAGTTTCCTACCTTTCTGGGAAAATCCCCTCTGATCCTATTGTACTCTTTATTGACTCAAACCTCAGGGAAAGGAGCCACAAGACACGCTTCTTCTTTCTTCTTTTGGCCACAGCTGTGTTTTTACCAGTTCTGTGAAAGAGGGACTTGGCCCTAAAGAAAGTAGTCTCCATCTCTCAGAAGCCTCAGCCAGCTATGAACATTTAGTTCCTGGAAACAGCTGGCCTCTTATGTGCTAGAGACAAAGGAACATGCTTCCTCCGGAACAACCATTTACAACTTTGTTTTATTTCATTCACTGATTTACCAAACACACAATCTACAAAGGTTCCCTATATCATGTTCTCTTTTATAATATTCTGTTCTTGCCCTTCATAGGCTTTTCATAGTTTGCAATAATTTATTTACGTGCTTACTCTTTTAACATCTCTTTATCTTAGTAGATTATAAGCTTTGCGAGAGCAGAGATCACATTATTTTGCTCATCATTAGAGAATACAGTGTTGGCTCTTAGTAGGCACTCAACAAGTATTGATGGAATGGATAGATGAAAGGATAGATGTGTAGATTTGAGCATGGATAGGTTATACCATCCATAGCATATATACCATAGCATATACCAAGCCCTGTGCTACCGGTATTATTTATCTTTGTAAACCGGCACCTCCCATAACACATGGTGTATAGTGTGGCTCTATAGATTTGTTGGCTATATCCTAGGCACCAGGGATATAAAGATGAGTAGAGTGCTTTTTGGTCTTCCAGAAAACAAGTTTTAGGGAGAGAACTACATAAACTAAGAATTAGAGCAATGTGAGGTATATGGCATGTTACAAACACAAACAGGGCACTATGGAAGCACAGAAAAGAGTGTGCTTAACTGCATTCGGAGCTCAAAGAAGCCTCCTAAAGGAAGCTACATTTGAATTGAATCTTAAAGTAAGCCCAGAAGCTTTCTGAATGAAGAACAGAGGAAAAGCATTCCAGAACATAATATATAAAGACAGAGAGGATCGTTGGAAGGATCATGACTCCTCCAACATGGCTGAAAACACAAGATGCTATAGAGGAGTGACAGATAAGGCTGGAATGAAGACCAGACTGAACTAAAACATTTTAGCTTTTTCTTGTAAATGATGACAAGACTTGGGATGACAAATGTGAGAGAGAAAGACATGGTCAGATTTGCACTTTAGAAAGGGCACTTTAGCCAAAGTGTAGCTAAGAAGTTGGAAGGGCGAGAAAATATAGGCATCAGTTAGAATTCATGTGAGAAATGATGAGGGCTTGAATGTGGCAGTGGCAGTAAAAATAGAGAAGAGATAAATTCAGGGGCTACTAAAAAGGTAGAATAGACAGAAAAAGACAGTTACCACCCGGATGTGGAGACTTGGTGGAAAGGGGTTTCCATGGTGACTCACAGTTTCCCAGTTTGAGCACCTAGGTGAACTATGGTGCCATTAACCAAAAATTGGGAAGGGAAAGAAGAGGAGAACGTTTGAGGATATGTTGCCTTTTAGGATACAATAATTGAAAAAGTAAGTCTGCAACTCATGATAGGAGTCAGAGAATGGGATGAGATTTGGCAATGATCATTTCATGGATGATAGTAGCAGGTGCCCAGGAAATAGAGAAGAGAATGAGGAGAAGGAGGCTGAACGTGAAGCCCTGTGGAAGATGTACTATTCATTTCAGTATCAAATTATAGCTTATTTGGTGTAGATTGCTTCCACTGGCTTAATTTTAATAACGTATTCACTCTGGTTAGAGAATTCCATAATTTAATTTTAGTTAAGTGTATGTATGCAGTGTTGACACTATTGCTGTTTATAATAACTCAAGGCTAATGTTTTAATCTTTTTAAACGTTTTAATTATTTGTATAATGAAAACATAAACAACATGCTGCACAAGTCATTTTATACCTTTGGCTTAATTAAAAAATAAACATATAGACACAGACAAATTTTGAAGTGATTTCCTCCATGCCTCCTCCTTCCTCTGCTTGCCTACTGTTTCTATTACTGAAATATTATTACAACTGCACCCTGCTTTTGCGAGAAAGTCACCTGAAAAATTGTCATTACCAAGTTCTTAAAGAGCTG
The DNA here is from genome assembly GCF_028858775.2 of Pan troglodytes. Taxonomy (NCBI): domain Eukaryota; kingdom Metazoa; phylum Chordata; class Mammalia; order Primates; family Hominidae; genus Pan; species Pan troglodytes. Next base: position 50,188,039 of record NC_072408.2, on the reverse strand, counting down.
CCAGAACAAAAATCCAAAAAAAAAACAGAGCAAGTTAATGGTTATTAGCATATTCATAAACTGAGACATAAGGTCAAACTCTTTATTTTCATTCCAAAAAGTCATCTACTTATGTCACTGACCCTGCCTTTTTTTTCTACTATAGCCAATAGATTAATGGTTGTGTGATTTGAACAAATTCTCAGAAGCATTTATACTTAAAAAAATATGAATATCCAGAAGAAAGGGTTTTTTTTTAATAGTTAAAAGTACTTGTTAAATTAAGATACTGCAAGGGTTTAGGCAGCTCAGTAAATAACTTCAGGAGAACAATCTGTTGTCCTTTAACAGGCTCTTAATCTCAAGGGTAAAATCTCTTTCCATTCATTGATATTTGCAATAAAAATTGTGACGGCTTCATGCTGAAGTAATTTCCTTGCTAATGTAATGGCATTAAGATATTCAAATTATCATTGTCTTTTGTACTGGGTGTTTTCAAAGAAATGTGAAGTTAGGGAGAATTTCCTTAGCATATTATTCCATCAAGTGGCACAAATCACCTCCATGCTAGCTTGGAGAAAAATTGTATGAGAAAATTCAAGATGCATGAAAAAAATTATCTTGGACATTGAAAATTAAAACAACATGGGCACAAAAAACAGAAGACAGATGTTTTGTTTATACCACATAGCACCTCCAAAGTTGGCCTGATATTTAGGCAAAGAAGTGGCCACTTAAATGATGTGAGTCAATTTTATCTGCCTGATTGGAAAAAGGGATGATGATGATATTGGTGGGCTAGGGGAGGAATGGAAAACACTGGTGGGATATCCACCCCAGCTGGTGTCCAGGCTGTTGACACCATCAAGAGAAGGAATTCAAGGATGAGTCAGAAAATAGTGAAAGTATGGAGATTTATTGCAAAGTGAAAAATCCACACTTAAGAAAGGGGTGTGGGCGTACTCAAGAAAGCGTCACACAAGGGAGTTTGGGGCTTCTCTCTTTAGGGCTTCTTTAACCAAGGGGTGGTATATTTATGAAGATTCCTGGAAAAAGTTGAAGATTTCTTGGAACTATGGTGCCATCCATTTTTACACCAAACAGGGGGTTTCCAGAACTGTCATGGCACTGGCGGGTTTGTGATTTGTATGTTAATGAGCATATAATGAGGTCCTAGGAGAAACCTAGGTCAAATCCAGCACCATGTAGGGTCTAGTCGGTCATAGCCGGCTTGGCCCACACCCTGGTTTTTCAGGGTCTTATCAGCCCCTAGCTTACGCAGGTATTTCAACAGTTTCCTTTTGCTGCTCATGTGAAACTACTGCCTGGAATTTTCTATTCTCCTGTGACCACCCTGTATTATTCCTATCTCAGTGAGAATGAGACAGTGCTTTTTTCTACTGTGTCATTTCTTGAATCCTGGCCTACCCTGAGATGAGTAAGCAGGGATGAGTGGAAGTTTTTTTCTCCCCTCCTCTGGTAAAGCCTAGATCCTAAAATGTTACTTTGTGAATTATAAATATAAACACCTCCTCCCCTGTCCTTTTATGCTATTGTCTTCAATAAAACAGATTTTTTTTCTCTTAGAAAAATATCAAGACAGTTATTTTTTAAAATGACTTTGACTCCCAGACACATTCCCCAGTCATTTCAAGTGTGTTTTGTCTCTGCTCTTTGCATACATGTTTCCCTACTTCTCTCACCACATCCCAGCATCCAGAAGCTCCCCAGTCCCAACGCTCATTCTCATTGTTCAGGGCCAACCTGAATGTCTCACCTCTGTGCAGCCATCCCTTATCCCCTGTCCCAATCCCCTCACCCCAAGTCAATCAATTAATCTATATGAAGTGCTCTGAACATTGTCTGGAATATAAAATATATTATATGAGTATTGGCTGCCATTACCATCATTGTGTGTGTTTCTAAAGTACTTTCCACAAACCTTTGCTGTGCATGACTTTCATCTTGTCACTTAGCTTCTTTCCTCACTTATTTACTCAAAATTCACCTTAGTGAGGTCTTCCCGACCAAAATTTCAAAACCCTCCTTTAAATCTCCTTTTCTGATTTTTAAAATCTTTAGCATTTCTCACTATGCACATTTTTCTGCATTATCTTGTTTATTGAATGTCTCTGTCATCAGAATGAAAGCTCCATGGGGGCAGTAAATAGTTATGCAATGAATGAATGAATGTGCTTGCATATGTTTTTACCTACTAAGACTCTATATCATCAGAGAACCTAATATACCATATGGCACTCAGTAGACCAGCTGAGTAAGAGGAAGATCTAGAATCCTAATGGCACATTTGAAAGGGTGCCTCAGCGTGAAACACTCAACTGGCTACATAATGAAGGCATTGAGTGTTAGAAGGAGAGGAAAAAATTCCTAACACGGACATAATAACTTATGTCCTTTTCTAGACTACAGTGCCTAAGGACATCTCTGGGTCCTAGGCACATTGTTTATATTTAGTAAAAATTTATAAAGATTACTGATACATAGTATTTGGCAAAGAAAGATAAAAACTGACATATAAACTATTTGCTTATGAAGGATAAATTTAAGGTTAGATAAAAAAAAAAACCTCATGTTGCTATATTGTATGACGGGTATGGTTTGCAAAAAGCATAATCCAGGGCCATTTTCCTCATTATATTAAATGGTGTTTCTATATTGAAATCAACTCCAAACTTATACCATAAAATATTGTGAAAATGTCATAGGTAGTTAGTGCAAGGTAGTTTTTAAATAGGGAGTCATTACTTTTGAATATCCATGGAACTTAACATTTTCTTACTCAATTTTTATCGAAAGATTTCAGGGAGTTTGGAACGTCTCACAAAATAGCTACTGAACAGGAATATGGAGAGAAGCAAAGTTTGTTAACTGGAATAAAATAAACCTACTTGGAACTTGGAACTCAAAATTCAAGCTCACTTACAAGGTGTCTGCCATGCCCTGCTCACAGAGTATACATTCCTGGTCAAGAATGTTATGTCCTAAATAATCCTATCTTGGATGACACAGGAACTGATGAAAAAAGATAACCCAATGGCTTTATCACACCAAATATTCTATCACACAGATCAGAAAGAAGTTTTGACTCTAATCCCACTTAGTGGCTGTGTGAACTCAAGTAAGTAACTTAACCCCACTGATCTTCCATTGCCTTGTTTCAAAATGAGAATAGCACATTAGCACTGCCTTACCCAGTTGTTGTGAGGAGCTAATAAAATACTGTGTGTTAAAACGTGTGGTAAACCCTGAAATGCTATACAAATGTGATGTATTATTTTTGTTCTTTAAAGGTCTTTTGACACCTAATCTTTGCCTCCATAAATGACCTCTTTGTTTTCAAGCTTGCTTTTGTCTGATCTTACACTGGCTCAAATTTTAATCTCTTACCTAGTGAAGTTATTTCTTTAGACCTTGCCTCTGCCCAGCTCTTTCTTGGACTACTAGAACCTAATTACTTCTGTGGCTTCTGTTTGACTCAGCATTCAATAGTATGGTTACTCTGAGCCTGCCATGTAAGAACTGTGAATGTAAACTAAGGGCTTATCCCCCTGTCTACTGTAATCCATCTAAGTAATATGCAATATTTGAGTGTAGACGACAAGATGGCATGAAATTTCACTTCTCTTTCAGAGAACGAAACCAATTCCTTATCTTTAAGAAGGTTTACTTGAAAGGACTTTCAGTTTCTCTTCATAAAATAATGTAGAAACCATTATTCTTTCTGTTTGCCTCTCACCTCAGCACTGGGCTGAATGTATTTATAAACTAAAACTGGAAAGAATTCTTGGTTTGCAAAAGACTTTAACAGAAAACCAGAGCTGATGGCTAATACTAGCAGGAGCAGGATCTGTGTACTGGTTTCCCCTTCATTAAATAATAGCAGCATCCAGCAGATACAGCACCTACTAAGTGCCCGAGTACATGTATTAATTCATTTACTCTTCACAACTATTATTAGCTCCATCTTGCTGTTGAGGAAAATAATTGAAATAAGGTCAAACAGCTAGTAAGTGGAAGAGCTGGGATTCAAACTCAGGCCATTTGATTCTAGAATAAGGTCATATTCTTAACTCTATGTTATATTGCTAATAATAATGATGATTATGATACTGATAACAAAAAAATGTATTATTTCTTGTTGCATAACAAATTGCCCCGAAATTTAGTGGCTTAAAAGAACAAAATCACAGTTTCTGTGAGTCAGGAATTTGGACACAATTTAGCTAGGTACTCTGCTTCAGAGTCTTTCACAAGCTGCAATCAATGTGTCCTGTGGGGCTGTAGTCATTCCAAGGCTCGACTGGGAAAGGATCCACTTCCATGCTCACTCACATGGTTATTGTTAGAATTCAGTTCCTTGCAGGCTGTTGGACAGCAACCATCCCTAATTCTGTGCCAGGTGGGCCTCTCAAACATGGTAGTTTGCAAAGTGTGAAAGCTGGGAAAGATATAGAGTCCAGCAAAATACAAGCCACTGTCTACTGTTAATAGACATTAGTATTTCCACCACTTTTGTCATACTCTTTTTATTAAGAGCAAGTAACTAAGCCCACACTCAACTGGAGGGGATTACACAAGGATATGAATACCAGGAAGTGGGGATCATTGGCAGTCACATCAGAAGCTGCCTACCTTCATAATAATTAACACTCTATAAATATAATAAGAAAATAACATTTATTGAGAGCTTACTATGTGCCTGGCAATAGTCCAAGCATTTCACGTATATTAATTCACATAATCCTCACAACAAACCTGATACATGAATTAGTAAGGGGAAGTGCCAGGATTACACTTAGAGGTGGAGAAATTAATACCACTTTTCTGTATTCCAACAGATAAAGCCTTTCTTAGAATGCTTCAAAATGATTGCCACAAACTGAATCTACCCCAACCACATCCTCTTTCATAACCACTTGTCTTATTCACAGAACAGGCTTTTTCTAGCTGGTGGCAAATAGTAATTTCCCAGAGTAACCCCCTTCTGCCTCTACTAGTCCTGGGGGTAGGGAAGAAGAAGTAGTCTTTAAAAAAAAAAAAAATCACTATTTTTCATGATTTTTTTTTTTTTTTTTTTTTTTTTGGTCACCAAGGCTGGAGTGCAGTAGTGCAATCGCAGCTCACTGCAGCCACGACCTCCCAGGCTCAAGCAATCCTCCCAGCTCAACTTCCCAAGTAGCTGGGACCACAGGCATGTGCCACCATGCCCAGATGATTTTTTATTTTTTTGTAGAGACAGGGTGTCACTATGTTACCCAGGCTGGTCTCAAACACCTGGGCTCAAGCAATCAATCCTCCTGCCTCAGCCTCCCAAAGTGACGTGAGTACAGGTGTGAGCCACTGCACTCGGCCAAACATTATACTTTTTATAAATGAATATATCGTTACTGTAATTCCAATTTTAAATAGAAACTGCTAATAAGAATCATCTTTTCTGTTTGAAAGGCTACCAAGGATACAAAATATCCAAATCAATTCCAGTTTTGATTTAATTCTAGTTTTTTTACATCGTGCTTCTCTTCAAAAAGTTGTTGAGATGGCTGGCTCCCAGTTGGTCAACTATAAAGAAGGGTAAGAGAGAATAAGCACATCCCCCTGAAAGATTCTAGGCTCTATGGAATTGGATGGAGGTGGGTACTGGCGCATTGATCAGACTGTCTCTCCAGTCTTACCCTCCAAATTAGAGGCCCAGAGAAAACATGGAATCACTTAGGACAGGAGAGGCTGGAAGTCCTCTTCCCTATTTTTAATAGGGACTAAAGGAGTTGCTTATTATGAGAGCTGTGTGGAAGACATCCCAGATTCCTAGGCTGCTGGGTGTGTGTCTATTTTCAACCCTCTTATATTTGCAATGACACATCCTTTAAATATCTAGAAGCCAGTTCCTGGTCAAGTTAAAAATATAAACAAATGAATATCGATTCAAAGTTCTAAATAAAATATGAACAAATGAAATTCAATAATTTATTATTAAAAGAATAATTTACCAAAAGGGTTAATTCAATCATACAGGAAGGATTATTTGATAACACATTAATAAGATTCATCACACTAATAGGTCAAAAAAGTAATATCATCTTAATAGAAGGCAAAAAGCACTTGCTAGAATTTGGCAACTATTCATAATTAAAGAAATAAATGTCTCAGTAAACTGAAGATAGAAGAAGTCCACTTTGTCATGACAAGTAATATTTATATGGACTAACATATTTAACAATGAAACACTAGAAGAATTCCCAATGGTCAGAATTAAGACAAGGATGTTACTGATTTATTGCATTTTTTAAACACAAAAATGGAAACAATCTAAATGTTCTGCAGTTAACTAAGTTAAAATACAGTCGTAATATGGAATACTTGATAGCCACTATAATCATATGGTACATGAGTATATATAGGCATATTTGAGACCTATACACAAACAATATATAGGTATATATAATGTATATAGATAATATATGTTTGCAGATACGAAATATATGTGAGTGTAATTGTGCATTGAAAAAGTTCTGAAAAGAAATACAAGCTGCAAACAGGGCTTCCTTTAGAAGAATGGTATTGGTAGAATTAACAGACTAGAATGGAAAGATCTTTTGTACAAGTACTCTGTGTTGTTCAAATGTTTTTGGAACAAGGAAATATTAGATATGCAGTATTTATTTAATTATTTATTTGGGACGGAGTCTCGCTCTATCACCCAGGCTGGAGTGCAGTGGTGTGATCTCTGCTCACTGCAACCTCCGCCTCCCAGGCTCAGGCAATTCTCCTGCCTCAGCCTCCCAAGTAGCTGGGATTGCAGGTACCCACCACCATGCCCAGCTAATTTTTGTATTTTTAGTAGGGATGGGGTTTCACCATGTTGGCCAGGCTTGTTTTGAACTCCTGACCTCAAATGATCCACCTGCCTTGGCCTCCCAAAATGCTAGGATTACAGGCGTGAGCCACTGTACCTGCCTATGTATACAGTACTTAGACCAACTCTAAAAAAACTAGTCAAAGAATATTGACGGTGAAGAAATAATGGTATTACCAATAAAAAAACAAGTTCAAGGCCAGGTGTGGTGGCTCATGCCTGTAATCCCAGCACTTTGGGAGGCCAAGGTAGGTGGATCACGAGGTCAGGAGTTCAAGACCAGCCTGGCCAATATGGTGAAACCCTGTGTCAACTAAAAATACAAAAACTAGCCAGGCATGGTGGCTCGTGCCTGTAGTCCCAGTTACTCGGGAGGCTGAGGCCGAAGAATCGCTTGAACCCAGGAACCAGAGGTTTCAGTGAGCCGAGATCGTGCCACTGCACTCCAGCCTGGGCAACAAAGCAACTCTGTTTCAAAAAAAAAAAGTTTTATAATACAATATGTATTAATACATCAAAAATTACCTAAAGGATGCACCACCAATTTTTTTTTCTTTTTAGAGACAAGGTCTCACTCTGTGGCCCAAGTTGAAGTGTAGTGGCATGATCATAGTTTACTGTAGCCTCAAACTCCTGGGCTCAAGTGATCCTCCCACTTTAGCCTCCTGAATAGCTGGCATTACAGGCATGCGCCACCACACATGGCCAATTTTTAAATTTTTTGTAGAGATAGGGTCTCACTATGTTGCCCAGGCTGGTCTTGAACTCCTGGCCTCAAGCAATCCTCCTGCCTTGGTCTGCCAAAGTACTGAGATTTCAGGTATGAGCCACATGCCTGGCCATACTTCCAAATTTTGACTTTGGTTGTTACACTTATATAATAGACTGATTTTTTGATAACTTTTTAAATGTTGCTTTATATGTTTTCCAAGTTCTCTGTTAATCACATATTTCTTTTGCAGCTAGGGGAAAGATTAGCAAAGAAAACTGTGGTGATATTTAAATTACAGATCACACTAAACAATGATTAAAGAGTTTACAGAAAAATGTGTTTGTCTTAACCTGGTTTCTAAAAGGGTCACGATGCCTTCTAACTCTGCCTCAATCTTATAAAGCTATTGGGAAAGCTAAATGCTTCCATTTTCTTGCTCAGCCAGCTTCCTTTTCTGGACTTGCTTAATTTGGGCATTTCTCTGAGCTTCAAAATCTTGGAGTCGTTCTTCATTCCTTTCTCTGTTTTCTGTATGGAGTCACTCACTTACATCTCTCACTAATCCTTCCTCCATCTCTCACACAGCTCTTTTCCATTCTAATTCCATATCCCTCCTGGTTTAGGCCTTGATCAGTTCACATCTGAACCATGGAGACATCTCACTGAGTCTTCGTGCCTGCCAAGACTGTCCCTCTATTTACACATCTCCCATCTTCACCTCACATCCTTCAGGTGATACCTCTTTAGAATATTCAACCGCTCTCTTCCTTGTTGCTCTCACCTGCTACGTTCCCAATTCCATGCCTATGCTCTTGACACTGCTCCTTGCAAAAATATCCAAGTTCTACTCCTCTTTCCCACTTAACCCCACCTCCACATGTTATGGTCTCTTCTTCATCCCTTTGTATATCCAATCATTCTTTCAGTACATATTTCAAAACTATGTACTGTATACCAGATACTGGACTAGGCACAGGGAATACTGTGCTTAATTTGGGCACAGGCCTTCTTTATTATTTTCCAAATTAGTGATTGGCCACAATCAAAGGATTATGAAACTCAAGTTCAGAACATTATCTGCCTTAACAATAATTTATCACATCCTCCAATGGCCACAGAAATCCTTTAAGAGCTCCTCATCTCTCTGCTTCCCTCTGACTTAGTCTCAAGAAATCTTTCTTGTATTCAACAGTTAATATGTGCCTGTGTACAATGCTTTATGCTAGATGCTAGAAATTGAGAGGTGAATAAAATCTGCTTCTTACAGAGAGCTCCAAGATTAACAAGGATGGAAGACAGGAAAAGATATATAATAGTGAGTAAAAGGTACTCTGATAGAAATGTACAGATTCGACTGGAGAATTCTACTTGGGAAGAGCAAGGAATGCTTCACAGATGAGGTCATGCTTGAGCTGATAACAGGTAGAAAAGGTGGGGACAGTATTTTAAGCAGCTGGAATAGTATTGCAAAGGCACAAGGCATTAAATGGCACAGCTTGTCAGGAAGCCACAAGTACTTCAATATGACCCAAGTACACGAGGCTGGAGAGTTGGGCTGAGGCCAGATCGTTTTTTCCCTTGTTTTGCGTTCGAGGGAATGAGTAAACGCTGAAGAATTTTAAGCGATGAAGTAACATGATTATATTTATATTTCAAAAAGTACCTCTGGTGGCTATATGGAAAATAGGGAGTGTGAGGGATGGGGCCCAGCTTAGGCAAAAAGTCAAAAGACAGAAGGCTGTTTTTAAAATCCAAGGAAGTTACGTGAACCAGGCAAGTAATGAAGTAGAGGAGTGGTGGCTAGGGTGAAGAGAAGGAAATAGTTTGGAGAGCTATTGGAGAGGTAAAATCAACAGGACTTATCTACTATTGGGTTTTAGAAGTTGAGGAAGAGGTAAACAATGACCTCTGAGTTTCTGGCTTGGGTTATACATATTCTAAGCAGAAAATACAGGTATTGTATACTAAAGGAGCAGGGTGAGCAGGGTATATAATAAGTTTAAGTTGCCTGTTAGGCATTGAGGTAGAAGGTCTTGGAGACTGTTAGATACACATGTCTCGAGTTCAGGATTTTGTTTGGGTTAGAATTAGAGATTTGGGAGTCAGAATACAGATAATGGATCAAAACCATGAGAATGGTAATAGTGCCCAGAAGAAATGTAAATGATGAGAATGGGTGGGAAGGACAGAGCCTTGGGGTATACCAACAATTATGGGGTCAGAGTAAGAGAAACCAGGAAAGGACCCTGAGAAGAAATGGACAATGAGGCAGAAGGACAGCCAGGATAGGCTATTGTATGAGTTTCCAATTACTGCCGTAAAAAATTACCAAAAATTTTATAGTTTTAAACAATGCTGGCCAGGCACAGTGGCTAGCACCTATAATCCCAGCACCTTGGGAGGCAGAGGCAGGAAGATCACTTGAGCTCAGGAGTTCGACACCAGCCTGGGCAACAGGGCAAGACCACATCTCTACTAAAAACAAAACAAAGAAAAGAAAAGAAAAACCAGCCGGGCATGGTGGTGCACACCTGTAATGCTAGGAGGCTAAGATGGGAGAATCACTTGAGCCTAGGAGGTCAAGGCTGCAGTGAGCCAAGATCGCACCACTGCACTCCAGCCTGGGTGACAGAGAAAAACTCTGTCTCAAAAAAAAAAAAAGAAAAGAAAAGAAAAATAAATAAATAAAACAATGCAGTGCCAGGTGTGGTAGCTGATGCCTGTAATCCCAACACTTTATGGGGCTGAGGCAGGAGGACTACTAGAACTTAGGAGTTTGAGACCAGCCTGGACAACATGGTGAGACCCCCATCTTTACAAAACATAAAAATAGCCAGATGTGGTGGCACATGCCTATGGTCCCAGCTACTTGGGAGGCTGAGGCAGGAGGATCACTTGAGACCAGGAGTTTGAGGCTGCAGTGAGCTATGATGACACCATTGCACTCTAGCCTGGGTGACAGAGCTAGACCCTATTTCAAAAAATTAAAGACAAAACACACACACACAAGTTTATTATCTCACAGTTCTGTGGGTTTAGAAATCGAACACTGGTCTTGCTTGTCTAAAGTCAAAGCGTCAACAGAGTAGCATTACTTTCCGGAGACTTGAGGGAAGAATTGGTTTCCTTGATTTTTCCCAGCATCTAGAGACCAACCACCTGTGATTCCTTAGCTTATGGACTTTTCTTCAGTCTTCAAAGCCAGCAAGTGGATAGAGTTCTTCTCACATGACACCACTCTGACCTTACTTCTGTCTACACATCACCTTCTCCAACTCTCTTCTTCTGCCGATCTTCTACTTTGAAAAACACTTGTGGTTACATTGGGCTCACCTGGATAATCTGGGATATTCTCTGTCAGGAGAGTAGTAACCTTAATTTCATCTGCAACATTCATTCTCCTTGCTGTGTAAAGTAATATATTTATTATAGGAGGTTCTGGGGATTAGGACATGGACATCTTTGACGAGAGGTTGGGGGAGGTGCATTATTCTGCCTACCATAGCTGTCATGTCAGAAACTAATCAAACAAACAAAAACATTAAAGAAAGAAAAAAAGTAGAGGGTAGTGATTCTGGGCAAGTTACTCAACCTCTCTCTGCCTCTGTTTCTTTTACTGCAAAATGGAGAGAATAGTGCCTACCTCATAGGCTTGTTATAGGGATTACATGTGCTAATGTTAGAAAGCACATAAAGCTGTGTCCAGCTTATGTTATAATTTTTTAAAAGAGCAATGAGAGAGATTAAATGAGGCAAAGACCTAAAACTGGCCATTGGATTTGTTAATTAGGCAATTAGTGGTTGTTACCACTGTAGTTTTGGGGATATGGTGGTTGTAGAAGTCTAATTATTGTAAGATGGAGGTGAGAAAATTGGAGAACAGGAATAAACATTATTTTGAAGTAAATGTTTAAGAAAGGATAGAGAAAGAATGCTGGCACCTTCTTAGGTGGCATATTCTTAGGGGAAGATGGGAAGTTATGGGAGATCTGAACACACATGCTATGGGGAAGGGGCTAGTGGATAGAACGGCTGAATATATGAGAAAGGGAATAATGACATAGTAAAATCCCAGAGGAGAAGAAATAGATGTGATCAACAGCTCAGATGTTGGCATTAACTTTGAACTGGATTTTCTGAGTCTAGACGGCAAACTATGAGGGTGAATCTTAGGAATTAAACCTAATTCCTTTCCTTGGCTTCTGTTCATCAGTAGGAATTACTCACAGGTCTCTACCTGAGGCTATGACACCAGAGTTAGAGTTCTTGTCCACCATCCAATATTAGGGTGCCACACACTGTCATGGAGTTTACCTTCTTTCACAGGAAAGTTCTATTAGGGCTTTGAGCGTTCAAGTTTAGAATTAGCAAGCAAAAATGTCATTTCTTTCAAAATGGTTAATTTCATAAACAATACCTGTCCTTTTCAAAAGATTTTTCTGATAGAAAAATGCAACTAGGTATAAATTTGTGTTAACAAACAGGCCCTCTTTGTTATTTTAAACTTTTTATCATGGACATTTTCAAGCAAACATAAACAGAATCATATAATAAATTCCGTGTACCCAGCACTTCAATAACTACCAGCCTATGACCAATTTTGTTTCGCTTATACTGCCCTCTCACCCCCAACTTCACCCCTAGTGTTTTAGGGCTAATAGTTTGGCTGTGTCCCCACCTAAATCTCATCTTGAATTGTAGGTCCCATAATTCCCACGTGTTGTAGGACGCACCGGTGGGAGATAATTGAATCAAGGGGGCAGTTTCCCCCATACTGTTCTCATGGTAGTAAATAAGTCTCACAAGATCTGATGGTTTTATAAGGGGTTTCCCTTTCCACTTGGCTCTCATTTTCTCTCTTGCCTGCTCCCATGATTTGCTCCTCCTTGCCTTCCACCATGATTGTGAGGCCTCCCCAGCCATGTGGAACTATGAGTCTATTAAACATCTTTCCTTTATAAATTACCCAGTCTCTGATATATCTTTATTAGCAGTGTGAGATCAGACTAATACAAAGGCAAATAGGCATCATTAAAAAACAAAACAAAACAAAACAGGACTTTGGCAAGGCACAGAGGGTCATGCCTGTAATCCCAGCACTTTGGGAAGCTGAGGCAGGCAGATCACTTCAGGCCAGGAGTTTCAGATCAGCCTGGGCAACATAGTGACATCTTGTCTCTACAAAAAAATTTAAAAATTTGCCAGGTGTGGTGTTTTGTGCCTCTAGTCCCAGCTACTTGGGAGGCTGAGGTAGGAGGATCGCCTGAGCCCCGGAGGTCAAGGCTGCAGTGAGCCAAGATTGAGCCACTGCACTCCAGCCTGGGTGACAGAGTGAGACTCTGTCTCAAAAATTTATATATATATATATATATATATATTTAATTAATTGAATCAAATAATAGGCCGGGCTTGGTGACTCATGCCTGTAATCCCAACACTTTGGGAGGCTGAGGCAGGCAGATCACTTGAGCCAAGGAGTTCGAGACCAGCATGGGCAACATGATGAAGCCCCATCTATACAAAAAATTTTAAAAAATTAGCTGATGGTGGCATGCATCTCTAGTCCCAGCTATTGAGAGGTTGAGGTGGGAGGATCGCTTGAGCCTGGGAGGTTGAGGCTGCAGTGAGCCATGATTGCACCACTGCACTCCAGCCTGGGCAACAGAATTGAGACTCTGTCTCAAAATAAATAAGTACATTACACTAAATAATAAAATTAATAAAAAATTAAAAAATAAAAATAGTAATGTATAAAGTATATAAGAATCTATGAAGTATATAATCACTAAGTTTTGTTAGCATTAGCAAGCAAAAATGTCGCTAAGTATACTGATCATATACTTTATATATCTGCTTCTCTTTCATCACGTTACCAAGAACTGGATACAATTTAGTTTATATGAATAGTTTATATGAATTTGAAATAGAACAACAGAAATATTAATAAAGTCTAATTTTAGATGTTAATTTTTTAAAATGTTTTACAATTATTGAGAATTGTGTAATTATTAAGATTTACATAACGTCAGAGCTGGTAGGCTAGTAAATAGTAAATGTTTTTCATGTTTTTGTCAGTTGAACTGCTCAGCAGATATGCCTACCTTTGATTCTGCTGAGAAGAGAGAAAAAAAAAAAAAAGAAATGCCTACCTATCATTCATATGATATGAACACCTCAGTTCCAAGGTTTAGAATTAAATAATTTTGGTGACTATTTTGCTGCTTAACATTTACCATTATTTTAATGTAAAATTGTTTTTAATAGCTCAAACAGACCATCAAGTGCTGATGTTGGTGTTTGAAAACTCACTCCCGTACCAGTAACTTTAGAATAGAAGTAAAATGTGATAAATTACTCTGAAGAAGGCCAAACTTCACAACAGCCAGTATTGTTTGTTTAGAGTACGGACTGAAAAATATTAGAAATGATGCTGAGATACTCAAATGCAGCAGATACATCTTTAACCTTTAAAATACCTCAGGTATCTGGGCAAAACAAAGAGGAAAAAACCTACTAGTGACTCAGCTGCAAGATCAATATCAGTGTAACAGATTTATAGGCTCTGAAAAAGTACTCCAACCCCCATCACTATTTATTTTGTATTTATTTCTATTGGAATATTATGCTAGGTCTTCAAGAATATATTATGTACATGGAAATCAACTGTCCTCTCAATTAGTGCAGATACCCAAAAGTATATCATTGTACAACACTATTTTATAGTATATCTAAGATAATCAAAAGAGGAAAAGAAATTTTAAAAAATCATTTTAATTTTAAATTTAAAGTAGCTTATTTGACAGTTTTCACAAAAGGAAAAATAAAAGTTAAAAAATAAAGTAGTTTGTAGCAATCACTTCATTTGCCAACCTTCTGTAGCTAAGTGTAGCCCTGCGACAAATTTGGGACCAATGGGATGTAAGCAGAAATGTTACGTGGCAGTTTATAGGACCCTCTCTATAAAAGATAGCTGGTGTCTTTTCAGTAAATGGTGTGAGAAACCCGAATATCCATGGGCAAAAGAATGAAGCTGGAGCCTTAACTTACACTCTATATAAAAATTAATTCAAAATGGATCAAAGACTTAAGAGCTAAAACCTGTTGAGGTCAAATAAAATATACAGACAAATCTCCAAATTTAGAATGTTTTCTTTGGGAAGCAATTATTGTAATTGAGGGCATACACACAGACCAGGTGGTCTCCAGTATGTTTGAAGAACAAAGAGAAGGTTGGAGGTTTTATAAAAAGGAGAAATGTATTGTTTTGAAAGAAAGTTCATTGGCACTAGTAAAGTTTTAGGGAACTGGCAAGCTCTGATTAATGAGTGACAGTGGTGGGTAAAACTAGTCTTAGAGTCACAGCAGATTGTTTCAGTAGCCATTAGATAAAACTGGTTACAACAGGCAGTTTCAGCAGTCAGGCTTGCAGAGATTTATATTCTTGGAGCAATGTTATGTGTGCCCTGAGTATTTTTTACCCTGGCCTCTGGCCTCTGTTTAGTTGAATATGACAAGAATGACCTAATTCATATGATCACCTTTCACAAAGTATAACTTTTCTTTTTTATTTTTTTTTTTTGAGATGGAGTCTCGCTCTGCTGCCCAGGCTGGAGTGCAGTGGCGCAATCTTGGCTCATTGCAACCTCTGCCTCCTGGGTTCAAGCAATTCTCCTGCCTCAGCCTCCCAAGTAGCTGGGACTACAGGCGTGTGCCACCACGCCTGGCTAATTTTTTGTATTTTTAGTAGAGACGGGGTTTCACCATGTTAGCCAGGATAGTCTCGATCTCCTGACCTTGTGATCCACCCGCCTCGGCCTCCCAAAGTGCTGGGATTACAGGCATGAGCCACTGTGCCTGGCCCACAAAGTATAACTTTTCTAGAAGAAAACATAGGGGGAAAATCTTCATGACATTGGATTTGCAAATGATTTCTTGGATAAGGCACAAAAAGCACAGATAACATATAAAATAGATAAATAGTATCATTTTATTGAGACAACAGTCTCGCTCTGTCACCCATGCTGGAGTGCAGTAGCACAATCTCGGATCACTGCAACCTCTGCCTCCTGAGAGGCTGGGGTTACAGGAGTGTAGTACCACCATGCTCAGCTAAGTTTTGTATTTTTAATAGAGATGGGGTTTCGCCATGTTGGCCAGGCTGGTCTTGAACTCCTGAGCTCAAGTGATCTGCCCGCCTCGGCCTCCTAAAGTGCTGGGATTATAGGCATGAGCCACCACATCCAGCCTGAAATAGATAAATAGTATTATATCATAATTTAAAACTTTTGTGTATCAAAGAGTACCATTAAAAGGGTGAGAAGGCAACCTAGAGAATGGGAGAAAATATTTGCAAATCATATACAGTCACGCATCACTTAACACTGGGAATATGTTCTGAGAAATGAGTCACTAGGTGATTTTGTCAATGTGTGAACATCACAGAGTGTACTTTCACAAACCTAAATGATGTAGCCTGGGTGTGTAGTAGGCTATATGGTATATAGCCTATTGTTCCTAAGCTACAAACCTGTATAGCATGCTACTATACTGAATACTGTAGACAACTATAACACAATGCTAAGTATTTGTGTATCTAAGTATGTCTAAATGATATGGAAAGGAGACAGAGAAATACTGGGTAGAAGAGGAAAGTTCCCCAGCAAAGGACTACCTGGAAACCTGAGGCCCTAAATGGGTACAGGCATTCCTGTTTTCATGCCCAAAAGTTGCCTTTTGGCCCAGCATGCCCTGCTATCCTATACCCATATAAACCCTGAAGCCCGGCTCCACGAGGAGATGGACAGAAGAGCAAAAGGACAGCAGAATGGCACAGGAGAGAGAAGAGAAAGAGCATCTATACACTGAGAGGAGTTCAGCTGGGGATTATTGGAGAGGAGATCAGCCACTGGATGGCCAAACTCCGGGAGAAGATCATCTCCCCACTCCATCCCCCTTCCACCTCCTCATCCACCCCACTAAGAGCCACCCCCACCACTCAATAAAACCCCTGCATTCATTTTTCAAGTCCATGTGTGACCTGATTCTTCCTGGATGCTGGACAAGGACCTGGGTACCAAGAGGGCACTGAGCTGTTTGACACTTAAGCCATCTGCAGACGGCAAGGCTAAAAGAGTGCACTGTAACACACACCCACTTGGGCTTCAGGAGGCGCAGGTACCCACCCCTTGACGCTGCCAAGGGGCCAGAGCCCAGGGGTGCTCGCCCCAGCTCCTGCACCTGCCCATCTATGTGCTCCCCCTCCCATAAGGGGTGTGAGTGCACACAGCGGCTGAACAGATGAGCCCTGTCACACATCCTGCGAGGGGGGTCAGGGAACTCTCCCGATTCACAAACATAGAACAAGTGTTCATAAAAAAAATAGTATTATAGTCTCATGGGACCAATGACATATATTTGTTGACCAAAATGTCACTATATAGCACGACTATATCTGATAAGGGTTTAATATCCAGAATATATAATGAACTCCTGTAACTGAACAGCAAAAAAAAAAAAAAAAAAAAAAAAAATCCAAGCAATCCAATTAGAACAAAAGGAGTTGAATGGACATTTCTCCAAAGATATGCAAATGGCCAATAAGCCCAAGAAAAGACGCTCAACATCACTAATCGTTAAGAAAATGCGTACCAAAATCACAATGATATACTAATTCACAACCATTAGAATGGCTATTGTCAAAAAACAAAAAATAACAAGCATTGGTGAGAATATGGTGAAATTGGAACCCTTGTGCATTGCAAGTGGAAGTATAAAATGGTGCAGCTGCTATGGAAGACAGCAGGGCCATTCCCCAAAATATTAAAGACAGAATTACCATATGACCCACCAATTCTACTTCTGGCTATACACTCAAAAGACTTGAAAGCTGCCAGCCACAGTGGCTCATGCCTGTAACCCTGGCACTTTAGAATGCCCAGGCAGGAGGATCACTTGAACCCAGGAGTTAGAGACCAGCCTGGCAATATGGAAAAACCCTGCCTCTACAAAAAATTTAAAAATTAGCCAGGTGTGGTGGCACACTTTTGGTCCAAGCTACTCAGGAGGCTGAGGTGGGAGGATCACTTCAGCCTGGGAGGTTGAGGCTGCAGTGAGCTAAGTTTGTACCACTATATTCTAGCCTGGACCCTGTCTCAAAAAAAAAAGATTTGAAAAGGACTGAAACAGATACTGGTACACCCATGTTCACAGCAGCATCATTCACGATAGCCAAAAGGTGGAAGCCACCCAGTGTCCATCAACAAATAAATGGATAAATGAAATATGGTATATACATACAATGAAACATTATTTGGCCTTAAAAGGGAAGGGAATTCTGATATATGCTACAATGTAGATGAACTTTGACCACGTTCTGCTAAGTGAAATAAACCAATCACAAAAGGACAAACAATTGTATGATTCCACTCATACGAGGTATCTGGAGTTGTCAAATTCATAAAGACAGCAAGTAAAATGGTGGTTGCCAGGGATGGAAGAGAGGGGAGAATGGAGAGTTAATGTTTAATGAGTATGGAGTTTCTGTTTGGGAGAATGAAAATGTTCTGGACATGAATGGTGGTGATGGTTATACAGTGGGAATGTACTTAATGCCACTGAACTAACCATACACTTAAAATGGTTAAAATGATAAATTTTGCTATGTATGTTTTATCACACATACACAAAATAAAGGTAATTTGTTCATCCCCTTGCTCCTTCTTCTTTGTTCATTCCCCTTTCTTGCTGCCTGGAATGTAGATGTGACGGCTGGAGCTGGAACAGTCTCCTTGGACTTCACAAGTTGTACCTTGCAGTTCCAGGGGGTACCATCTACATAGAATGTATAGATTTTTACATAAGGAGAGAAGTACTCTGTCTGGTTTAACCACTGTTCTTTTGGATTTCTGTTACTTGCAAACAAAACTAGTTCTAACTGATATAATAGGTTCTATCTATCTATCTATCTATCTATCTATCTATCTATCTAGGTGTATATCTTATAACTAAAGTATTCATAAACAATAACCTTTAAAGTCCAGAAGCATGTAGACTATTATAATAAATGTGAACAAATTCCAAATGTATGCTAAATTCTGAACAGCAGAAAATCTGGCAGGGAAAAAAATTACATATCAGAATCCCATTTTTAAACTTATTTAGGTATTATGTTAATTACCTTATAAGTAGTGACAAATATTGTATAACTATGAGGTGATTTATCAATAGAGGCCTGGAATACTATGCAGTTGTTCAAAATAACAAGATGAATGTATATATAAGCAAGTGGCAGAACTGCTTGCATTGTATGGTCCTGTTAACATGAAAATAAAAGGTGACTTGTGCTGCCATGTGTAGGAAAGACATAATAATACGTAACAGTTGGTAGTCACTGTTCTAAGAGCTTTCTCTGAATTATCTCTGTAAGTTCTCAAAACATGCCCACGAAAATTAAGAAATGTAAGGTAATCACACCATGATTACACCTTAGAGAATTAAATAGGGTTGCATTCCGAAGACATATTTAAGATATTACAAAGGGAGAAAAGATCAACACAAACCCCTAAAAATGTAGTAAATGTCAAAACTCAGGGTGATGGCTTTTGATATAATATTGTATAATGCAACATTTCTCAAACCATACTTGGACACTGAAGACTGCCTGGTCACCATTTAAAAAAATACAATATTTAATAGCTTACCCAGAACTAAAATAATGAAAAGAAAAAATGAAATCAATGATATGGAATCTAAATACTAGATTAAATAAAGACAAATAGATGTACAAGGCACCACATGCTGCTGTAAGGGTTATCTCTACACAATTCTAGGGGGCTGTAGAAGACTTTGTGGTGCCCCAGCTTCTTCTTATGCTCTGGCCGACTTTCACTCAGTATCTGAATCTCTGTCCCTGAAGACTCCTTCCTTCCACTCCCTACCCTATCCCAAAACCACAGAAAGCCCAGCCAATGCTTCTAGCAGACCAAAGGGACAAGCAATCAACACACACACACACACCCTAACAGATCTCAACCAGTGACTTACCTCAGAGCTAGCACAGAAATACTATAGCTTCCTCATGCCTTGGTTGGGATAATTTTAAGGCATATATTTTGAATTTTTTCCCAGTTTCTGCCATGGAATTAAGCTCCAGCCACTTACTGGAGTGCCTAACTTAATAACGCATCCTTTATTAGCTATATTCTCTTCCTGGTATCACTTCCCCACTTTCTTACTGGTGTCAGTTAAGTGAGATTTGCTAGAACCACCCTGGATCAGGGAAACATGTGATTTAAGAAGATAAAGGATAAAAGGGTAGGTGATGAGGAACCTTTGATTTCTGTGTGTCCACATGATCACCCATGGTATGGAGCAGCGGCTGTGCTGTAATCTGTTACTAAAGGTAAAGATTACCAGTGGAACTTAGAGATGGATCCAGCTCCTGTAGTGTGTTTCATTTAATGCATAATGAAATACTACCTAATAAGAAAAAAGTGAAACATGCAATCTCTTGGTTATTATTACCTGTAATCAATAAAATTAAATTAAAAGAGTGCTGGGTTGGACCTCGATGCTAGACCAAGCTCAAATTTTAGTTGTTCTGAGATTTGGCCACAAGCCTCAAAGCCACCCACCAAGGGACAAATTATGCAGAGACAACAGAAAGTACCTCTAAGACCTGTGGTTGCCAAGAAGGTAGTCAATGTTGGGGGAAGAGCAAAACCAAGAAACTATTGAAACTAGATGGTATAGTGTTAAGAAATTGTTTTATTTTGTAGATTTGTATCATCAGCTCCCTGAGGAACTTTTACTAAAATGAATTGTGAGAGTAACTAATTTAGAAGCTGAAGCATTTTAAATGCTACAAAATGGAAGAATATGTTTGGGTTGATGCAGAACCCACATTCGCTATGGAATAGTCACAGATGGCTATATGTGATGTAGACACAATCTAAATTGTTTTAGATTGTAATCAATTGCTTATAAGAGAATACCTAAGACTGAGTCTCTGCCTGGGCCCCCAGCCTTTCAACACATCCTTTGAAATCTAGGTGGAGGCTGCCAAGCCTCCTTCACAGCTCTTGCTTTCTGTAAGCCTGCAGAATTAGCACCACATGGACACCGTCAAGGCTTACAGCTTGTATCTTCTTAAACTGGGGTTGATATGTACCTGCGGCTGCTTGGGAACAGAGCAGGAGGCTGAGAAGCACCACAGTGAAATTCCAGGACTCTGGGGTAGTGAGCCTGTGAAGAATGCCTCAGCCTATCCCCCAAAATCATTCTGCCTGATGAGAGGGTCAGCCTTGAAGATCTCTGACAAGTCTTTGGGATCTTTCTTCCACTGTCTTGTGGAATAGCACCTGGTTCCTTTGTATTCATGCTAATCTCTTTGGCAAAGGGACGCTGGGCTACACCCTTGGTTTCCTCTCCCTAACACACTTTTTTCAAGCTAAGAGTTTTCCAGATCTTTCCACTTCTCTTTGATAATAAATTTTGTCTCCAAGTCATTTTTTCCCTCTCAGAGCTTAATGTAAGCGGTTAAAAGTAGCCACAAGGAGTTAAAAGTAGCCAGTCAGCAGCCTGAATGCTTTGTTGCTCAGATATTTCTTCCACCAGATACCCTAGTCCATCACTCCCAAGTTCAGCCTTCCACAAAGCCCTTGGGCAGGGCTGAGAAGTCCAAGGTGGAGGGGCTGCATCTGGTGAGGGCCTTCTTGCTGATGAGGACTCTGCAGAGCCTAAGGTGGCACAGAGCATCACATGGTGAGGGGGCCGAGTGTGTTAGCTCAGTTTTCTCTTTCTCTTCTTTTAAATCCACTAGTCCCAGTCCTGAGACAGCCCATTAATCCATTAACCCATAAATGGATTTGTTAAATTAAGATCAGCGTAAAGCTGCCTCCTTACATATTTTAAGTTCAGCCCAAAGGTTTCTCACACTGTAACATAACTGGATATACAAACAGACTATAACCTACTCTTGTAACAAGTAGCTGAATCTCAGCCAATCACGGGTTGTCAACTGTTCAGTGTTCAAATAAGGCAAATGCTGAGCAGTAATCAACCCAGCTGTTTTGTACCTCAGTTCCACTTTCTGTGCATCGCCTTCCTTTGTTCTGCCCACAAATGTTTTCCAACCATGTGGCAGCCCCAGAGTTGTTCTGAATCTATGCTGATTCTTGGCACTGCCCAATCTGTGAATTTTTGCTCAAACTCTGTTAAATTTAATTTGTCTAAAGTTTTTCCTTTAAAATTAATCTATAAGAGCAGAGCCTTCATGACCTTATCACCTCTTAAAGGCCCCACCTTTCAATATTCTTAAATTGGAAATTAAATTTCAACATGAGTTTTGGAGGAGATAAATATTCAAACCTTTGTGCTGGGGGATTGGATAACAGCTACTGTGAGGTCTGTTTATCCTGAGAAGGGGAACTGTCCAACTTCACTTATAAACACCAGGTGGAACACCCCAGATGAGACGGCTAGTATGCCTTGTATGCAAGCCATGTGGGACTGGCTTTATGATGACTGGGATATTTACCTGTTGATAATGCCCATTACCTAGGTCATAGTAAATGCCATGGTTAATGTGGCATTTACCCCTTTAATGTGGACCCCTCATATAAGCTTACTGCTACAAAACAAAACAAAAGTTCAGGAAGCCTTATCAGATTTGCTCTCTCAGCTTCCCCTCCAGGGTCTTACAGATGCTAATAAAAACATTAAGTTAACAGACAATGGGAAAAGGTAAATGGGAGAGTCAAAGGAATGGTCTCAGGAAGGTGGACATTTTTAAACAGTTATTAAGAAATAAGGTAAACAAAGAAAACATTGAAGAAGAGAGGGAGAGTCATGGGACTTATCCCAGGAGGGTGGAATTCTTTAGATGGCAATTTTTAAATGGGATGAATAAAATGGAAACTGATGGAGTTAAAGGTCTCAATACAACACTATTGAAGGCTGTGTGAACCAAAGAAAGCCCCTGTTAGTCCCCAAACATTAACAGGCTCCAAATATGTTTGCTGTATTTCCCAGCTTGGAGAAATTTTGAAAGTCAGAAGAGAAATATTATAATAAGAAATCTGATCTCAAATTGCCTGGGGCAATAGGCAGGCAGATTAATCAAGATAAAAATAGAAATAATGCCAGGGTTCCTTGGCTCAATCCCCTGCTGGGGACTCAAAGCCTTGTGTACACAAGTGGGTAATATGGTCAGGGGGTGGTAAAGAGAAATTCCTGTGACTCCTTGATACATGAGAGCCCCACATGCTATGGTACTATGGTCCACTGGTAAAGCCCTGACTTGGGCTACAATTAGATTGAAAGAACATAAAAATATAAAGGTTGATAGAATTATGAAATTTGGAATGTTTAGTCAGGCTTTATGTAAAGTTTACCCTTTACCCAAATGTCTTATGTGAATGGATATTATGTCTGGCTGGGGAACACTTCTCTTACCTTGTCTTATAAAACAGAAGGCATGTAAATATGCCCTTCAAACAATATTAATTGGACATGCTAAATGGGAACCAGAAAGATTTCTTGAGCCCATATAGTATAGAATAGAAGCTGGAGTGATGATATGAACAAATTCTCCGTGCAATAGCCCTGTATGGAGCCTAGACTGGGGCTTATGGCAAAAGCCTATGTACACCTTCCAGTGACAACTACTGGGTCTTTGAACTAGAGAATTTTCACTTGAGGGGCATTTACCACCTTGTGATGGGACATCATTTGAAGCTACCTATGACTGAAGGACATAAAATAATCTTGAAACCTGAAATACCCATAATTTCTTGGTTGATGTCAGAGAAATGCTTCAGTGGGGATGGCAGTGTCCAGAAGAGTTCCATAATATAATGGAAATGGTTTATACAGGATCATGCCACCTGAAAATATAGTCAGCCCTCGGTATCAGTGGGGGAACTGGTTCCAAGACCTCCAGTGGACACCAAAATCCACGGATGTCCAAGTCCCTTATATAAAATTGTGTTGTATTTGCATATAACCTATACACATCTTTCTGTATACATTAAATCAACTCTGGATTACTTATAATACCTAATACAATGTAAACAATTGTTATGCTGTATTCTCTTTTTCAATTTGTATTCTTGTTATTGTGTTGTTTTTACTTAAACAGAATTTTTATTTTTAATATTTAAAAAATTAATTTTAAGTAGAGATGGGGGTCTCTGCCCAGGCTGGTCTCAAACCCTTGAGCTGAAGCAATCCTCCTGCCTCAGCCTCCCCAAGAGCTGGGATTACAGGTGTGAGCAACTGTACCCGACCTCTTTACTTTTTTCCAAATATTTTTGATTCATGGTTGGTTAAATCTGTGTATGCAGAACCCATGTATACAGAGAGCAAACTGTAATCACAAGCAGGGAGCCTCTTTTCCCATATGACTGACTCAGGAACAGCGTGAGGAATTCCTGGGTTCTACAGTGCTCTATAAACCTCTCTTAACTAACAGCTGCTTGGTTTGTAGATGGCACTTCCAAGGTGAAAGGACAATACCATATTTGGAATGTTGCCACTCTTACTGAAGAAGATGAAAACAAATCAGCTTAGTGGGTTGAATTGCATGCTATTTTCCTTGTAGTGACAGAAATGAATTGAACAGTGGTAAAAGCACATACGTTTTTTAATGACTCATGGACAGTAGACAGTGGTCTGGCCACAGGGTGAGGCAGGACAACAATGGATACCTGGCCTACTAAAGGAATGCCCCTATGGGGCACAGCCCTACAGAAATCTGAGGGGTGCATTAAAGTAGGATAAATCAATGCCCATCAGAAGAATGCCCTTCCGGGTTCAGAAGGTGACTGAAATCTACAGGCAGAAACCCCCATGTGCTCACTGAAGGTGGCCACCTGGCTCCATAAAATGAGTGGAGATGGGGGTACTGCAGTAATGTAGAGACAGGCTAAATCTAAACATGTCCCTTTTGCACCCTCTTAGGCACATAATGCCAATAAGAATCGTTCTGTCTTCCAGCAAAAGAGACAAAGATGGCTGTGGGGGCAGATTCCCTCATGGGAATGCTCTAAACATAGCTGGCAAGGGAGACTGATACTGGTAGCCCTGGGGATCTGCAAATGGTTCTTGACAGGAATACACAGTGGTTTTGGACTGGGCTTTGCTTACACAGTAAAAGATGCAAATGCTCAGAGTGCTATAGAAAAATCAGAACAGAAGATATTGCATGGATTTGGAATAAACTTAAGATCACCAGTTTTAGCACTGTTATCAAGTATAGTATTTATTGAGCATCTATTTATAACTGTGAATCTGGCACTATAATTTGAGTATTTGGCATGCAGAAATTCTTGAGCTCATCCATGAACTTAGGGAAAAAAATAAATAAATAGAAAGTGCTTAAACAGTTAAACCCTACGTTTAGAGTTTAACTAAACAAGGGTTTAGTTAGGGTTTAACTTTGCTAAAGCCGTTTTGTTCATCAGGAGGAAGGCGAGTGAGACATCTGCCCTATATATGCCATTATACATGCCACTATACAAAATACGGACACACAGTATTTGAGATTCATGTATCTTAAAGAATCAAAATGAGGACTTTGATGTTTTGAGTTTAATGTTTTGAAAGTGTTATTCCAAATATAGCAAATAGTCAATTAATAAGCAAATAAAAAGAAACACTCCAGATAATGGCAGCATCCTTCAGAACCCTGTTGATTTATATATTTAACACTTAGCTAAGCACCTACTCTATGTGCAGCGCTGTGCTGGGGTGCTGTGCAGAATATAAAGAACAATACCACATGTTCTCAGTCTTTATATTACCTAGAATTTTCGTTAGGAATAATACCATTGTAGAACTTCTTTCTCAGATATACAAGCCAGATCAGCATGCCAGATTCTTTCTTTTAAGAGAAATCACTTGCTAATAGACACTCTTTATGTTCCTGTAAAATTTAATGTGTAAATCAAACCAAATACTATACTTATGTGTATTTTTAGGTCTCCATGGATTAAAAAAAATGAACTGTATTTTCATCAAGTACATTTTGTATATCAATGTACAATTCCCTGTCAAATCTTATGGGTCTAACATGCTGCTCTGTTTCATGCTTGACATCATCAGGGAAATATCTGAGAGTAGAAGGAACAGATTTAGGGTGTGTTAGTGATATTGGGCCACTAGCCATTTTCAGTGACTTTTCTCGCAACTTCTCCTGGGTCTATGAGAACAAAAAGAAAGGAACAACTTTTTCCACTGAAACAGGTTTTGGGGCTGTGAAGGAGTGTATATTTCTCTGCAAAATAATCAAGTCATAACTACTTTGAAGGAATCCTTCAGATACCAAATCGAGGAAAGAACCAGAGATATAATTAAAAGAGTATGATACGGCAGGTGCAGTGGCTCACGCCTGTAATCCCAGCACTTTATGAGACCAAGGAGGGAAAATCACTTGAGCCCAGGAGTCTGGGCAACATAGTGAGACCCCGTATCGATTAAAAAAGAAAAATAAAGGCCAGGAGCAGTGGCTCATGCTTGTAATCCTAGCACTTTGGGAGGCCGAGGTGGGTGGATCACTTGAGGTCAGGAGTTCAAGACCAGCCTGGACAATATGGTGAAACTTTGTCTCTACTAAAAATACAAAAAATTAGTTGGGTGTGTTGGTGCGTACCTGTAGTTCCAGCTACACGGGAGGCTAAGGAAGGAGAATCACCTGAACCTGGGAGGCAGAGGTTGCAGTGAGTCGAGATTGCACCACTGCACTCAAGCCTGGGTGACAGAGTAAGATTCTGTCTCAAAAATAAATAAATAAATAAAAATAAAATAAATAAAAATGTAAAAAATGCATGGTAAATACATAGAGTTTATTATAATACACTACAGGTTTTTTTTGATGTTGAAACAATATTTTTAAGGCCTCTTTAGTAGACATGAAGTTACTTCTTATTAAAATACTGTGTACCACAATGTGAGTCCGAGTATCTTTGTTTTTGTTTTGTTATGTTTTAAACAAAATGCTACTTTTAATCTCATCAAGGAGTTAAGGCATATAATACAAGCTCTAAAAATTAAGTGCCAAAGTAAGAAAGAATTAAAAACAATATATATTGTGCACTTACATAGTTTTATATGCAAATCTCTATATAGAAAATTATGTTTAAATAATATCCCTGTAATATGGATTTAAAGTGTACGTACCCTGGCAAAAAAATATGTACCAGTATAACATGCATAAGAAAAATACATGCAACAATAGTATAAAGGCCTAGAGGGGAGAAATTGAAGGGAACAATTGTGAGGTTCTCATATTCCCCCCAAAAATTATAAAATACTATCCAACTGATATTATGCCAACTCTGGAAAATTCTAATTTTGGAAACAGTGCTACTTGGCATTGATCCTTTAAAGTCATGAAGGACATTAATTGTAATACTGAAATATATCCTATTTAAGTGAAAAATAAAGATTAAAAATGACGTTATGTAACACTTCACCTTCAAATAGTGGCCCACATTTTATTAACAACTGCACACACTGAAATATGAGGCAGTATTAAAGAATTAACCTTATACTTCGAGACTTGAAAATCATATTAAACACACTTACAAACGGCTTAAGGAAAGCAAAGCATAAAATTGTCCCCCAAAGTTCTTACTAGACAGTTGAAAATTTGGCCCTGCTGTTATTAACATGGAAGCAGAGGAAGACAGCTCTTCGTCACTGTCATGCCTCAACCTTAAATGAAAAGACCTGAAGTAGTCAATAGTGTTGGCTCTGGGTCCAGACTGCCAGGATGCAAATCCCAGTTCTACTACTGCTAAGGGTGTGATACTGGGTAAAATGCATAACCATCTCTAAGATCTACTTCCCCATGTGTAAAATGGAGATAATTACAGTACCTCCCTGTATTAGTTCGTTCTCACACTGCTATAAAGAACTGCCTGATACTGGGTAAGTTACAAAGGAAAGAGGTTTAATTGACTCACAGTTCAGCATGGCTGGGGAGGCCTCAGGAAACTTAGAATCATGGCAGAAGGTGAAGGGGAAGCAAGGCACCTTCTTCACGAGGCAACAGGAAGAAGTGCCAAGTGAAGCAGGGAAAAGCCCCTTCTAAAACCATCAGCTCTCGTGAGAACTCACTATCATAAGAAAAGCAGGGGGTAACTGCCCCCATTATTCAATTACTTCCACCGGGACTCTCCCTTGACACGTGGGGATTATGGGGATTATAATTCAAGATGAGTTTTGGGTGGGGAGACAAAGCCTAATCCTATCACTCCCTCATAGGGTTGTTGTGAGGATTAAATGAAGTTAATATAAAGTACTTGACACAGTGCCTGGCACATGGTAAGTGTATGATAATTATTAACTGGTTACTATGTTTGTTGTATGGATGACCAGCTTTGGTGGAGAGACAAAATGTCTCTTCGATTAGAGAAAGCGTTTGGTTTAGAAACACCAATGTCTTTACAGAGTCAATAGTGACACAGCTCTCAGTAACAATTTTCAGCCTTTATTATTTTAAGTCCTGCTAATCCCTTCAATTAAGAATTTAGGTTCTGCCATGAACAAGAAGAGGGAAAATAAAGTCACAGCAAATTGATAGTAAAGCCAGGACTATGCATTCTTCAACCTGTCATTATAACTATACTACATAGGGAAAGACAACTCTATACATTGTAGGTAACCCATCTGCCACAGATTTGTTACATTTACCCCATTTAGCAAATATTTATTGAGAACTTAATATGTTTGAAGCAATATTCCAGGTGCTGGGGAAAATATGGGCAAAAATCTAGGCGAATTTAGCTTTTCTGGAATAGGAATATATACCATGAAATTATAATACTTAAAATTTACATTAGGTATTGAGAATATAGGAATAAACTCAGTAGGAATAAATAAACTCAGTAGGAATAAACAAACTCAGCTTTCCCCCTATACTCTCACAACGTGCTTCGGAGAACAGATGTGTGAAGGTTTTCCCCCATATGTCCATAGTTCCGCAGTGGACACCAGCTGGGTGTCCTCTAATTCATTTCAATTCTGACACTATCTCCTTGGACACAGCCTCAGATTCCACAGGTTATGGGCTCCGTCCCACGTGACTGCTCTCCACTTCCAACACAAATCTCAAGCTCCAGGTTATTTTACCTGTGCACTGACCAACCAGCTATAAATCAGAGTTTCCATGACCCCTCCCTTGGGTTCAACTAATTTGCTGGAGCAGCTCACAGAACTCAAAAAAATATATTTACCAGTTTATTACAAAGGATACAGATGAGAAGAGATGCATAGGGCAAGGTATGGGGGGAAAGGGCATGGAACTCCAGGAACCTCCACATGTTCAGCTATCTGGAAGCCCCTAAACACAGCCTTTTTGTTTTTTTTTTTTTTTTTTCAAAAAAAAAACTTTATTATATAGGTGTGATTGATTCAACTCAGCCATTGGTGATCAACTCAACCTTCAGCCCCTCTCCCTTCCCAGGAGATTGGTGGGGGGGTGGGGCTGAAAGTCCCAACCCTCTAACCCTGCCTTTGTCTTTCCAGTGGCCAGGCCCCATCCTGAATCTACCTAGGGACTGCTAGCCATCAGTCAACTCATTAGTGTAAAAAAAGACTTCCATGACTTTGGACATTCTAAGGATTTTTAGATTTTTATGCCAGGAAATGGGACAAAGACCAAATAAATATTTCACAATATCACAGATATACACAATAGAAATAGATGTGGTGTGCTTAGGATCCAATCTGTAGCCAATGTAACTGAAATTCTCAAAGATGCAAAATTAGTACACTGTACCGATAAGTATTGTTAAATTAAGTTTAGTCTATAGCTCCCTCTTTACATATTTTAAGTTCGGCCTAAAGCTTTCACCATACATGGTGAAGTAACCTAACTGGTTGTGTAAACAGGCTGTAACTTACTACTGTAACAAGTAGCCATGCAGTCTCAGCCAATCACAGCAGCCATACTTGCACCACTCACAGGCACAGACTGTTCAAACCCTGTTCAAATAAGATAAACGCAGATTATCTTATTTCTGTTTCTGTACCTGACTTCCAATCTCTATACATCACATTCCCTTTTCCATCCATAAATCCTCTCTGACAACATGGCATTGCTGGAATTGCTCTGAGTCTATTCACGTTGGGCTGCTGCCCAGTTGGTGAACCCTTCTTTGCTAAATTAAACTCTCTTAAATTTAATTTGTCTGAAATTTTTCTTTTGATAGTATATGTATCAGTACAATTTGGTCTTAAAATAGGTTTTTAAAAAATTAAGCTAGCACCAAATAAAAATTCATTGTGTACAATCAGTTAAATTAGAATAAGAAGCATCTCTTTGCCTTTAAGATGCATATTGCTGAGACGAGTCATAAACCTAGAGTACCCAATACTAAAGTGTAGGTAGTATCAACTGAGGAATAATGAGGTTCATAATTTTGGAAAGGAGAGCAGGGTGGCCATTCTGACAGGCTGGGGAGGATAGCCTCTGTCTAGAAGCTGAAAGCAGACACTGAGAAAGGGGCAAAGGGAACAGGAATTTATGCTGAATGGGGTGGGGAGTGGGGTCAAATATACATATTCAATAAGTTATAGGAGTCATATTTATGAAAGGAGAAACATGCACATGCATAATTGAGCTTCATGCCTCTCCCTGAGACCCAAGTTCAAAAATGGCTGCATTAGCATGATCAGATGGTGGAGTTGTCAACCCTCTGATGTCAAAAGGTGAAGTAGAGGACATGAAAACCCTCATTGCACATTCTCCATACTGGCCCGAACCACTCCATGGTTGGTGGTCTCTTACTTGGAAAAAATGCTGGCTATTTTGTCATGAGATCCTTACAGTGTCGCTTTACCAGCCAGAAACCTCTGGGCCAGCGGGGCCTCTGCTTGGGCTTTGCTTGTGGCTGTTGGGCTTGTTGTGGCCACTTGGCTGGCAGGCTGCACTCGGCTGGCACTATCGGCCAGAATCCCACACCTGCCAAGGGCAAGCCAGGTGCGGGGCAGCAAAGTGTGAGTGAGTGAGCGCAGGGTCTGGCCACTGCACATAGCCAGGTGTGCTGGCTGCAGCAGGGCTCCAGGCACCAGCACAAGTGGGGTTCTGTGTGAGGCTGCGGCTGGACCAGATGAACCATAAGCGGCTTCCCCTGTGAACAAGGGGAACATGACAGCGCCCAGAAGCTTGAAGATGCCTGGAACTGCAGAGCCCCAAAGAGGGTGTTACAGTGTCACAGCCCTGACCTGGGGAGCACTGAGGTCTGGTCTCCCAGAAGGGCCACAGCAGCTCTTCTCTCCTTCTCTCGCCTGTAGTGTGGTGAAAGGGGGGGTGTGTTTCAGCCTTGTTTGTGTTACAACTCTTTCAGTCCTGCCACTTGGCAGGTCCCGAGTTCTTGTCCCATGAACAGGAAGAATGAGGTATGCAGACAACTGGAGAGTGAGCAAGGCAGAGAGGAGCTTCATTGAATGACAGAACAGCTCTCAGGAAACCAAAGTGGGTAGCTGCTTTCCACAGTCAGGTTGTCCTGACAAGTCAAGGAGACCCAAAGTGGTAGCTCCTTCTGGTAGCTGGTAGTCCCGACATCTGTGTGAGTCTGGCTGAGTCTGGGGGTTTTTAATGGGCTCAGAAGGGAGGAAGTGTGTGCTGATTGCTACATGTGTGGCCATGGGTGGGCCCGGAAAAAGCACCTAAGTTCTCACTCTGGACTGGACTCCAGCTGGAAATGACAGCCTGGCCCCCAGGTTTCAGTCTGTCCATGGCTTAAAGGTGGGGCTTCACCAGGGACCTGCCCCTTTCCGCCCAGGAACCTGTCTGCCTCCCATGGCCATCAACATGCTGTCCAGGGCGCCCAGGCTGTTTGTGCCAATGGGTGCCTGCAGACTCATGCCGAGCCACCCTCAGTTCCCCCCAGCCTCCCTGAGCTCGTTGGTGCCCAAAGTTTCAGACGGGGCTGAGGCAGTTGTTGGGCTAGCATGTCAGCGCTGCCTTGAACGTGTGCACACCTGTCAGGGTCACGACAGTGCCTGGGCTCAGCTTGCTTCAACTTTGCTCTGAAGTCAGAGCAGGCCCTGGGAGTTGGGAGAGGCCAGGGAGTGGGAGCAGGCACTTCCAAGCCTGTGGGAGAAGGGGGGCTTCCCGGGTCCCTGAGAGTGCAGGGATGCCCAGGTCCGGATCCATGGCTGGGTAGCTGCAGCTGCACTTGGGAGCCCAGGCACCTGCCCTGCCAACTCGGTAGGAGGCAGGGCTCTTGCCTGTTCCCAGCTCCCACTGGCCCCACGGAACTTGACCCTGAGCTCCACCTGCCCTGCTGTAGCCACCGTCTTTGCAGTGGCCACTCCAGACAGGCTACTGCTGCTATCAATTTGTTGTGCTGAAACTGCAAAGGAAAGGAAAGGGGTGGCATCAGGCAGTTGGTTATCAGTGATAAAGTTGTTTAAAGGGCTGGTTTCTGTTTAGCCCTTAGGCAAGAAAGCCTATGGTGGTTATGGAGGGAGCGGGTATAATGAGGCGTGTTCTACCCACATCCCGTCATGGTTGGGAACTCAGTTTTCAAGG
This sequence comes from Pan troglodytes, assembly GCF_028858775.2. NCBI lineage: Eukaryota > Metazoa > Chordata > Mammalia > Primates > Hominidae > Pan > Pan troglodytes. Next base: position 50,155,933 of record NC_072408.2, on the reverse strand, counting down.
TTTCTCTGGGATGCCCTTGGCTGAGAGATAGTCTCTTCAGTTGGTTTGGGGGCTCGGAATTTTTTTTTTTTTAATTTCGCAATACCAAATGAGTGGTGATAACAATTAGGTTATTGGGCACGCAAAGGAAGAGTTGTATGACCTAGAGTACGGTATACTCTATATTAGTAACCCATAAAGTTTGAAGTGGAGGAAAGTAGGGGAGGAGGAGCAGACACATCTGTGAATCAAATGAAAGCTATGGATCCTCCCTTGCAGAAAACGCACATGAAGCATGCACCCAAAGATTCACATACAATTAATTTTATTGCACTGAAAATAGATTTTCTTACATAAAATTAAAAAAAATACTTTTACTAAGATTTATGTCTTCCTTTTTATATACAAAAATTAACAGTTTCATTCTGAAAAACAAATACGAAACCAAAACCAAATTGTTCAGAGAAAACAAAAAGTTAGCTTTAATTCTGCTTAAAATTTCATTGAGAAGGCTGTTTGTCTTGATTGTGAAGTTGACACAGAGGAGTTGTCTTTGCCTTAGCTACATATATGTCATCTGTAACATCGGTGATTGCAGTGTTTCTTGTTTTTTGGATCTCTGCCTACTGGGAAATTGATAAAACTTTATCAATTCAAGTTACATGATGAAGTTTTATCACCTCAGTTGCAGAATCATTTCCTCCATCACTGGACAGTTTACGTGGTTATCCTCTCAAATCTCTTCTTCAATCTTAAGCTACATCAAAAATTTACCTCAGGTATTTACCAAAGCCATGAATGGGCTTTTCCCTGTTGTTCTAGAATGGTCGTTTGTTTTCTTTCAGTAAGCAACAAAAAAAACTAAAATATTTGTCTTAAATTCAATCAAGCTCTTCAAGATTTGCTCTTGGGATGCTCAGCCAATTTCTTTGTAGTTGAGTAGAGTGTCATTTACTCACAGTTCTTTGCAAAATTATTTAAAAGGCTTGCTCACTTTCCCAGCAACAGGGAACATTTCTTTTGGGACTGTTGACTGAGACTTTGATGACAAAGCCTCAAAAAGACTCATTGAGGCCAGGCGCGGTGGCTCATGCCTGTAATCCCAGCACTTTGGGAGGCTGAGGTGGGCAGATCACAAGGTCAAGAGTTCGAGACCAGCTTGACCAACATGGTGAAACCCCATCTCTACTAAAAATACAAAAATTAGCCGGGTGTGGTGGCACACACCTGTCATCCCAGCTACTTAGGAGGCTGAGGCAGGAGAGTCGCTTGAACCCGGGAGGCAGAGGTTGCAGTGAGCCTAGATGGCGCTTCTGCACTCCAGCCTGGGTGACACAGCGAGACTCCATCTAAAAAAAAGACTCATCTATGCATGGAACTTTGTTCTTTGCCAAACACCACAGCTATTCTAGAGTAGAACATCCCAACCTTCGTGCCTGAATTTCTTACAGGTGTTCCAACCTATTGATCCCCTCTGTCCTTGGGGAAACTGGGTGGGAATGGTCTTCTCTGTAAGCAAGCTCCTATGTTTATCCCATTTTACTGCACAAAGATTACCATTTTTGCCATAGGCTGTTTTAACTGGAAAAAGTTGAGAAGCATAGTTGTTTTGCTCGACAAAAATGTTTTACTATTTCAAAGATATTGATGGATTTTAAAGATTCCAAAAGGGGTTCTTAAAATAGAATTTTTTTGTGAAGGTGTGCTATGCACATAATGGAGACATGGAGCTTGCTGTCTTCTGAGCCATCAGTAATTTCATTCAGTAGCATGCTAAAGGAAACTGCAATAGCTGGAAATTCCTCCATGACATATTCCAACCACCCCCCTCCCCACAGAAACAAACAAACAAACAAACAAACAAAAAAACAACAACACGCAGTCCTGGAGTGGATGACATCATTCAACAAAGATATTACTTAAATTTTCTTTTTCAGCTCCAAATCATAAGCCAGCTTTACCATTTCTAGGACACAGGACTACCCTAAAGTTTCGAAATTGTATTTCTTCGTTTGTTTCATAACTATATTTTTCCTTCACGGCACAATTCAAATTTGATAGAGTATAAGTTTTCTCACCCCTTTTCATTTCTCTCTTAAAAAAAAAAACCCACACAAAGTTCTTCACTTATTCCTACTCTCTGGGGACTCTGAAAAGAGTGCTTTTCAAACACTAATATTAACTCCTGCTAATTAGAAAACTATAGGAGTTATCACTTTGATTTAGAAAAGATAAAGTGCAAAAATATAATAACTTGTCCAAAGTAATAGTTAATGGCAAATATTTATTAAGCACCTCTGTCCTTAGTATTGTGTTTTATACCATACTGATGTTTTTTGCTTTCTTAGCCAATCCTTTATTCAGAGACTTAGCCTATTTTTCAAATTATCATTATTAAATGATATATTCTTTTCTATTTACTGAGTGTCAATACTGTTCATTGTAAGCACAATATATAGTATCACAGATCTTAAATTCAAAAGGCTCAAAGTAGCTGTCTTTTGCCATCACTTTGTCCAGGAGCCCAAATTCCAGCTGCAGCCAAGGTCATGGTCTGAAATTTGAAAGAGTAACCACATTGACTGTTGTACACTGCTGCCCTATACTTATCTTTTTTCTGTTTACTGTTAATATTTTGCTTATTAATTTCCCTAGCCTCTTACTGATGTTACTAGGGCCTTGAAAGCTTAGAGTCTTCATTGATGATGCTAAAAAAACTGCTTTTCTATGCTATATTAGATATACTATGTATGCACCCTGCCACCATAAAATATCTCCAGTCATCACATTCAAGTGAAAGAGTAATTTTTTATATAAAAGGATACAAAACTGTCTTTGCATATTTCCCGTTCCCACTGAGATATGCGTATAACTTCAATAATAAGAAACAGGAGACACTTTTTTAATTCTTCCTTAAGAATAGAAAAAATTCTTTCTCCAAGAATTTTACAGTTATCTAAAGAATTATCTAAATATACTAAGAAGAGATGAATAAATGGCTAAATCTTTAGCTAATACTAAGATCATTACTTATCTCAAATGAATGCTTATCTATCATGTTTTTCAACTGAAATATTGAATCTAACTACCTTGTAAATCTACGAGGACAAATTTGAAATAATTTTCTCGAGATATTGCCGTATGTATCATTCCTGATTGCCTGTGGAACCAGAATATAAATTTTGCATAGTATTCTATAGATTTAATGTCCTATATTTTTATTGGTCTAATATAATTTACTGGTCTAACACTGGGTTTTTAAACAGAGATGTTAAAAGAGGGCACCTCAGCTTCCCACAAAAAGCATATGTTAGAAAAACTGTTGTAGGGAACATGCATCCTGAACAAAAAAGTTTCCTCTTCTTTCCCATTTTCACTGTGATTTTTAGAAGACACAATAGTTCCTAACTTTCTAGCTGGTACTATTACAACTTAATTTTGACTTCCTTAAAATAAGGACTTTCAGCTATTCAAAAAGGTCAGTTTAATTGTTAAAATTTCAATTATTCTCTTGACCATACATAAAGAAGGCACGCAAGGAAATAGCTATTTTTTTTTTTTTAGGTAAAGTATCTTTTTTTTTTAATTCCTGATTTATTTTATTTTATTTTATTATACTTTAGGTTTTAGGGTACATGTGCACATTGTGCAGGTTAGTTACATATGTATACATGTGCCATGCTGGTGCACTGCACCCACTAAATCGTCATCTAGCATTAGGTATATCTCCCAATGCTATCCCTCCCCCCTCCCCCCACCCCACCACAGTCCCCAGAGTGTGATATTCCCCTTCCTGTGTCCATGTGATCTCATTGTTCAATTCCCACCTATGAGTGAGAATATGCGGTGTTTGGTTTTTTGTTCTTGCGATAGTTTACTGAGAATGATGATTTCCAATTTCATCCATGTCCCTACGAAGGACATGGACTCATCATTTTTTATGGCTGCATAGTATTCCATGGTGTATATGTGCCACATTTTCTTAATCCAGTCTATCATTGTTGGACATTTGGGTTGTTTCCAAGTCTTTGCTATTGTGAATAATGCCGCAATAAACATACGTGTGCATGTGTCTTTATAGCAGCATGATTTATAGTCCTTTGGGTATATACCCAGTAATGGGATGGCTGGATCAAATGGTATTTCTAGTTCTAGATCCCTGAGGAATCGCCACACTGACTTCCACAATGGTTGAACTAGTTTACAGTCCCACCAACAGTGTAAAAGTGTTCCTATTTCTCCACATCCTCTCCAGCACCTGTTGTTTCCTGACTTTTTAATGATTGCCATTCTAACTGGTGTGAGATGGTATCTCATTGTGGTTTTGATTTGCATTTCTCTGATGGCCAGTGATGGTGAGCATTTTTTCATGTGTTTTTTGGCTGCATAAATGTCTTCTTTTGAGAAGTGTCTGTTCATGTCCTTCGCCCACTTTTTGATGGGGTTGTTTGTTTTTTCCTTGTAAATTTGTTTGAGTTCATTGTAGATTCTGGATATTAGCCCTTTGTCAGATGAGTAGGTTGCAAAAATTTTTTCCCATTCTGTAGGTTGCCTGTTCACTCTGATGGTAGTTTCTTTTGCTGTGCAGAAGCTCTTTAGTTTAATTAGATCCCATTTGTCAATTTTGTCTTTTGTTGCCATTGCTTTTGGTGTTTTGGACATGAAGTCCTTGCCCATGCCTATGTCCTGAATGGTAATGCCTAGGTTTTCTTCTAGGGTTTTTGTGGTTTTAGGTCTAATGTTTAAGTCTTTAATCCATCTTGAATTGATTTTTGTATAAGGTGTAAGGAAGGGATCCAGTTTCAGCTTTCTACATATGGCTGGAAATAGCTATTTTCCTTGTTGCTTTTGTTATGCTTAGAACTTTCAAATTATAATATTTTTGTTTGTCTGGAAACATTTTTATTTCACTATCATTTTTGAAAGATGGTTTTGCTGGGTACAGAATTCTAAGTTGGAAGTTATTTTCTGTTAGTATTAATATTTTGGAGATCCTTCACTATCTTCTGGTTTCTATTGCTGCAGTTGAAAAGTCTGCTGTTAGTCTAATTGTTGCTCTTTTGAGGGTGATTTTTTCTCTGGCTATTTGCCAATATATTCTTTTTTTTTCTTTTGTCTTGCTCTGTCACTCAGGCTGTAGTGCAGTGATGTGGTGGTGCGATCTCAGCTCACTGCAACCTCCGTCTCCCAGGTTCAAGCAATTCTTGTGCCTCAGCTTCCTGAGTAGCTGTGAATGCAGGTGCGTGTCACCATGCCCAGCTAATTTTTGTATTTTTAGTAGAGATGGGGTTTCACCATGTGTGGCCAGACTGGTCTTGAACTCCTGACCTAAAGTGATCTGCCCACCTTGGTCTCCCAAAGTGCTGGGATTACAGGTGTGGGACACCATGCCCACCCTACCAGTATATTCTATTTGCTTTTGTGGTAGTGCAGTTTCACTATGATGTGTCTAACTGTGGATTTCTTATTTTTAAATCCCACTTGGGATTCCCTGGGTCTTCTGACTCTAACAAATATTGTTTTCCTCAATTTTGAAAGATTTATGGCATATATGTACTGTAATTAAATATATATATATGCGATTTTTGTCTTTTTAACATTTTTTTAAGTTCAGGGGTACAAGTGCAGGTTTGTTACATAGGTAAACTTGTGTCATGGGGGTTTGTTGTACAGGTTATTTTATCACCCTAGTATAAATATATAAGCCTAGTATCCATTATTTTAATGTCTACATTAGTTATTATTTTAATATCACATATTCACTGAGGCTGTAGCCTCCTCTAGTATCTGTTTATTTAGCGAGGGTGGAAGATGTCTCAGAATTAACTCCTCCAATGTATATGTGCCTTGGGACCTGGTTTCCTGCACCTCCATATGCTTCCTAGGACTCTAGGTTCCCGATCTTGGCATATATGCCTAAAGCAGCCACAGTTCTTCACTTAGCTACTTCTCTGATTTCAGTTTGGTGTTTTTTTAAATTTTGTTTATTTTTGTTGAGGGTGGCTGGAAATCTTGGGGGTTTTCCTTATTTTCCTGCAAGCTCCACAATACATTGAAAAGTATGTCTGTATATTGTGTTTTATCCAGTACCTTGGCATTTAGCTCTGGAAGAGCCAAAAATACCTATCTTGTTATGCTGTCAGTAGATGTCACGAATAATTTAATTAAATGATGAGAACACATGAACACATGGGGGACAACAGCACATACTGGGGCCTCTTAGAGGGTGGCAGGTGGGAGGAGGGAGAGGATCAGGAAGGATAGCTAGTGGATACTGGCTTAATACCTGAGTGATGGGATGATGTAAGCAGCAAACCAACATGGCACAAGTTTACCTATGTAACAAATCTGCACATCTTACACATGTACCCCTGAACTTAAAATAAAAGTTGGAAATTAAAAAAAAATTAATTTCCAAATTTTAGTTAAAAGAGAAAAAGTGGCAGAATTCTTATGAAATGCAAAATCCTTAGTGTTAAGTCATTTATAAATTGTAAAGATAACAACAATAATAACAACAATAATTTACTGAGCTTCTAACTCTATGCCAGCCATTTTATGTAAATTGTCTCATTTACTCAAAGAACAAAGTAATGTTATCTCTAAGCTACATATGAAAGACCCGAGACTTAGAGAAGGTGAAGAATTTTTCCAAAGTCACATAGTAAGTGGTAGAGATAGGGTTTGCCGATTATAAACTGTTACGTAACTTCTTTCCATGAAGCCAGATTGCCTCCCTATTCTGCCTCCCTATTCAAGCTCTGCAATCATAGAAGATAGAGCCATTCAAAAAATGTTATCAGCAATACTTTAAGGTGGCAGACTGTTCAGAGATCAACTTGGAAGCACACTATCTCCATAGCCTTAATAATGCATCTGATTTGGCCACAATCTGACAATCCCTTCAAAAGATATCATGGATCAAAGAATTAAACAAAAATTGGAAACAAACAGTCAAGCTGAAAATGAGCCACTCTTCAGTCATCCAATAATATCAGATAAGTTCTAGAAGTAGTAATTTTTTGTTTTGTTTTGTGCGTCTTTATTCACTCCCTTATTTCAAAGAGAATTTAAGATAGCTGACAAGGATACATAAAATTCAAGATATAAATGAGAAATAGGTGAGGAACAAAGGAACAAGAAGAAAGAAAAGAAGATTAAAATGAACATGTATTGAGTTCTGTACAGTTATGATGCAGGTGGCAGATTTGGCCCTAAGCTTTTGTGTGTGTGTGTGTGTGTGTGTGTGTGTGTGTGTTTTTAGACAGGGTCTTGCTCTGTCATCTAGGCTGGAGTGCAGAGGTGAGACCTTGGCTCACTGCAGCCTCAACCTCCCAGGCTCAAGTGAGCCTCCCACCTCAGCCTCTGGAGTAGCTGGGACTAAAGGCATACACCATCACAAACGGCTAATTTTTAAATATTTTGTAGAGACAGGGTCTTGCTATGTTGCCAGGGTTGGTCTCGAACTCTTGGGTTCAAGTGATCCTCTCCCACCTTATGCTCCCAAAGTGTTGGGATTACAGGTGTGAGCCACCACACCAGGCCTCTTTCCTTTTTTGTTTGTATGAATTTATGGGGGACAAGTGTAATTTTGTTAAATGCATAGGTTGCACAGTGGTGAAGTCAGGGCTTTTAGGGTATCCATTAAATAATTTCTCATCATCCAATCCCCACTCCCTCCCAGCTTTTTAAGGCCAACTTAAAAAGGGAAACCTGAGCGGTTATGAGTCACCATGTGTATATAGTAAAAACAACCCAATTGCTCAGAAGGAACACAGACATGGCTGATGCTAATGAAGATGAAAGTTACAAAGTTCCGTAAGAGGACATTGTATCATGAAAACAACAACATACTGATTATATAATAACTGACTTTTCTTAAGAGTGAAAGGGGAACTATTAGACATTATTCTGGGACAACAGGTGTAAACTGGGACTACCTCCCCAAATCAAAATGTATGCCTACTTTGCATATAGTAATCATAACTACATGTTTTATGAAGATGTTTTATTATTGCACCCATAATACAAGCCAATCATTGAACACAAAATAGTACTTTAGTAAAAGCAGCTCTATTTGAGATTAACATATCCTGATTGGTTATAACTTTCAGCTGATCTAGTCAAATGGTAGATTTTAGAGCACCCTAGAGCAAACTCTAGAGTTCTTCAGGGTCTAGGGAGTTATAATTGGAGTGTCAACCAGGTGTAGGATAACAGGGGATGGTGAGTGAATATGAACAAAATCCATCTATTGCTGAATTTTGTTTCCGACTGACTAACCGGTGGGTATAATGGCATATCCATAATAGTATGCTTATTTGATGTCTATGCCATCTGCATTAGACATTCAACAGATGTTTTCAAACATCAACTGGGCCTTCCTTTATCCAACTAATTCTTGCTTGTGTTTGTCACTATGTGGAAACTATTTAGGGAGGTATCCTATTATATTTTAATAATTTCTGAATTAATTCTTGACTTTTATAATGTAAGTAGTTCATTCTTTTTAACAGTAAACATTACTGACTCAAATTTTCCTCTGTCCCTGGCTTCTGGATAAATCTTTTTTCTTGATCTTTTAGTAGAATGAGCTATTAAAAAATAGCTCATTCAATCAGAGGCTACATTAGTGAAAGTACAGAATTCCAAACAAGGAAACTAACAGTTGAAGGAAGACAATGGGTCTCACCTTTGGTCAGACGCCATCTGGTGCAGGTCACTGTGGATGTCTGTTACTAAAGTGGGACACTGACGAAGCACTGGGCACCAAATGGCAACACTGCCATTTCTCATAATTTCCATGCCTCTTTTCAAATTCCCATACCTCAATCCCACCACCCCCTTTATTGCTGCTGTCAGATGACTTGGCCTCAGAGAACTCATCAATTACTTCAAATCCCTTCAGATGTATCTGTTTCCACTTTGGCTAGTGGAAGAGGTGTTCCCTCTTCCTTTTCAAGACACATTCCTCCACTGGATGTCACCTCTTCAGCCTTCTCAGGAATCCTGTTTTATTATTTGTTTACACTCTATTCTGTATCTTCTCTCCCTTTTTCTAGGCTCTTACTTGTCAACATAGAAAGGAGGTCAAGTGTCCTTTATCTTTAAATAAACCAGGCCCGCCCTTTACCCTCCAGCTTCTGCACTATCTCTCCTCTCCTCTTCACAGATTCTAAAAAAGGAGCCTCCAGGCATTATCTTCCTGCCTAACCTCCCATCCATGCTGCCAATCTCTTGCAATCTAGTTTCTGGTCCCTTTCACTACTCTGAAACAGCTCTAGCCGGGTGACTTCCTAGCTGCTAAATCCCAAGAACAATTTTCTCTTATCCTCTCATAGCATTTGTGACTGTTGACTTCTTTTAAAACATTCTCCTCTCAATCGCTTGAACCCAGGAGGCAGAGGTTGCAGTGAGCCGAGATTGCACTACTGCACTCCAGCCTGGCAACAGAGCGAGACTCTGTCTCAAAAACAAAACAAAACAGACAAACAAAAAAACCCAAAAAACCAAAACACCAAAAACAAACCACTTTCTCCTTTCTTAGTGTCTGGGACAGTACTATTTCTTGATTTTTCCTCTAACATGCCAGGGCATTCTTTCTCAGTTGACATTATGAGCTGTGTTAAAAGACAAAATCAACAAATTTAGCTTAAATACTTTAATTGCCTTTTATTTGCAATTTTATAATTGAGCAACACTGCATTCTATAAAACAAGAATGAGTGTTCCGATGAGCTGAGCAGAGGAATTGGCTTTATAGACAGAAACAGGCTGAAGAAAGCAGAAACAGAGAACAAAAAGCAGATTGGTTGTTTCAAAGTTACTTTTCTTATAGGGTTAAAATAGAGGGAACTTCTTTAGCATGCCAACTCAAGTAAACCGGGCCCGTTTTGATTGGTTGCTATGAATTTCCTGTTTTTTATTTTTACTTTTTATTTATTTATTTATTTTGAAAAACTGGCATGTTTTAGAGTTCAGTTTGATTATGTGGCACCTAGCATGAATGACTCCATTATAGTTTGGTCTGGTCTACTGGGGCGCAGTGTAGGAGGCTAGTCCAAAACAATGTCTCCTATAAGTTTTATATAACAGTGATTTGATCATCCCTTAATGCAGACCGTCCTCTATACACGATAAGCATGATGGCTTCAACTAAAACCTGTCAACAAATCCCAAATCTGCAGCTTTGGGCCAGTTCTAGGCTCCTGATCTGAATATTAAAGTGCCTAGCCTTCCTGAAACTCAACATGTCTATAACTGAACTTACTGGCACCCTCTCCTCCATGCATTTTCCCTATGAACTAATGTCATCACCTTTATTCACTTATTCAAGACAGTCATTTGAGAATTAACTTTAATACTTCCTCTTCCTTTCCTCCTACATCTACATCTAACTGGTCATTAAGTCTTAATTCTCTCTTGAATCAGTCTCCTGCTCTCCTACATCACTGCCCTAATTTAGGACATTTGTCAGTAGGAACATAGTAATAACATTCTAACTGGTTTTCCCACCTTTCTCCTGCCTTCTTTGTCTACACCACTGCCAGAGAGACTTTCCAAAGTTGAAAGTTTAATTGTGCAGAATCTTTTCGATCATTTCCCATTACCTTCATGACACATTCTTAGTTACTTAGGATGGCATCCAAGGCCATTTGTATTCTAGCTTTGCTGAAAGTAGTCAATCTAAACTACTGAAGTCCCCTGATTAACACCATGCTCTCTAACCTCTTTCCCTAAGTTGCCTGTGTCTTTCCCACCCCCACTATTTAGTCCAAATCAACACTGAGTTCAGAGCTCACCTCCTGTAGAGTGTTTCCTTAGCCTCCCTAGCTACAATTAGGTGCCCCTCTGGTATATTTTCACAGCACCCTGTGTTTACTTCTGTTAGGGCACTCAAATCAACCCTGAAACTGCTAATTTACATATCTGGACCCCAGTTTTAAACCATATGAATAATAATACTTAGCGTTCGTTGAAAGCTGTGTACTAGGCTTTGTATTAAGCACACTGCATGCATTATTTAATCCTCATGACAAACCTTAGAAAGTAGGAACTAATACTACCCTCAACTTGCAGGTGAAGAAACTGAGCATAGAGTGGTTAAGAAACTTCCGCATGTTGCAGAATTATATCCTAATGTTTTTGGAAGGCAAGGATCATGTACTATATGTGTATGAGGAGAATGTGGCAAAGTCTGGCATGTGGTAGTGCTTCTATAAAGGTTTACGGGTCAAATAAACAAATGAAGAGCTCAGAGGACAAACCTGTGACAAATGAACAGAAATTAAAAAGCAGCAGATTTTAGTTTAACATAACAAAAAACTTGGCCGGGTGTGGTGGTTCATGCTTGTAATCCCAGCATTTTGAGAGGCTGAGGCGGGAGGATTGCTTGAGCCCAGGAGTTCAAGACAAGCCTGGGCAACATAAGGAGACCCTGTAGCTACAAAATGTTTTTAAAAATTTAGCTGGATATGGTGGCACATGCCTGTAGACCCAACTACTCAGGAGGCTGAGGTGGGAAGATTGCCTGGACCCAGGCAGTTGAGGCTGCAGTGAGCCAAGATTGTACCACTGCACTCCGGTATGGGCAACAGAGCAAGACCGTGTCTCAAAAAAATTTTAAATTAAAGGAGAAAGAACTTTATATTAGTTAGACCACCCAATGGAATGGATTTCTCAAAAAACAGGTACATATAGCACTTATCATACTGAAGAGTATTTATACATTTGCATTTCCCCCCTTGTGAGTAGGGAGTATTTCAGCTTTTATTTTTATTTTTATAATAATTTTATTTTATTGCTTTTATTGCTCAGGATCTAGCCAAGGGCTAGAGATGCTCAGCAGTGTTTGTTGAACTGAACTGGTCTGAATTTAAAACCCCTACAAACTAAAAGTGGGCATTTTTAGTAGAAGTTTAACTCTCATTGTTCTTTATTTCTTCCCACTATTCTGCATTTCTTTCAAAAGAACTTTGAGAATAAAGAGAGGACAGGAAAAAAGTTTAGAGACTTCATTTGCTGCTAGCAAAATTTCCATTAGAAAGTCAGTAAGGGCAGGGAATGTGTCTTTTTATCACTGTATCCTTAGCTTAGCACATAGTAGCCAATTAATAAATACTTGTTGGATGAAACACACACACATACAGACAGACACACCCCAACAGTGTGCTCTTTACTCCCAGATGGGACCCATGGAAATATATCCCATAGAAGGAATGTCTACATAAGGTGAGAGATTGGACCAGATCAGTTTTATCACACTGGAAAACTAGTTAAATTATTCACATTGGATCCCAAAGTGAAAGAAAAGAGAAGGAAAGAGAAGAAAAGCACTAAATCTCAATTGTCATTCCCAAAGCTGAGGCAAGACTTAAGTAGTAGAAATCTTCCTCAAATACCCATAGCAGGTAGTAAAAAAACAGCAGGCTGCATGACCTCTGCAGTCCCTGACAAATTTAAGATTATTTGATTCTCATTTATGGATCCTAAATATCCAACTGAGAGGCTGTATTTCAAGACACTGATTGCTAGGTCTAGAATTCTTTAAAAATTATTCTCAGCAATAAGGATATAGCTGTAAAAAGAGAGACAGAAGCCTGGGCAACATAATAAGACCCTGTCTCTAAAAAATGTAAAAAAATTATCCAGACGTGGTGGTGCATGCCTGTGGTCACAGCTACTCCGGAGACTGAGGTGGGAGGATTGCTTGAGCCTGGAAGGTCAAGATCATAACACTGTATTCCAGTCCGGGTGACAGAATGAGATCCTGTCTCAAAAATAATAATAAAATAAAATAAAAATAGAAAGAGAGAAATTATTAACCAAATGGAGTTTATATCATTCTAATGGACTATGGGTTGGGAGACAAATGATAAACAAGCTATTTTAGATAAGAGTGTCCAGAGAAGGTACCAAGAGACCAGGAAGTGGCAAAATTAAAGAAACATCATGACAGTGGTTACATCTTAAAATGCTAGGCTCTGCAGTCATTGGTACTAGTCAATGGGGCCTTAGAGTAATTTTTGACACTAACTTGTTAACACTTCGAAGATCTATTCTTTTCTGAGTGTCCTACTATCTAAATTCCCCATATTTTCTAACTGCTCCCGCTTCTTCACTGGTTTCCAGCTTTCTTCTCCTCTGGGCATATACAAATGACTAAAATTTTCCCTTTTCAAAAATCATCAACAAATATGTTAAGAAGCGTATGTCAGTTTTCTGTCATCTATCTAATTTTTATTCCTGTTTTATCTCTCTCAAGTCTACTGCTAAACTATTCTAACCATTCATTAAGTCTCTCTTCTTCATTCCTTCAGTAAACCAGAATAATCTCTTTTTATATTTACCAAGCACCCTTCCTCTCCTCATTTAAAAATCCCGATTTTCTTTTTCCTCTATGAAATTTTTCCTAACTTAGTAGAAATAAGGTTAAGCATTAACATATCAGCAAATATACAATTACAGCCAGGATTTGAAAGTTATGTCATAAAACAGTAAAATATGGAGAAAAGGATTACAACTAGATTTTACATGTTTTATATTCAAATTGGTTTATCAATGTTTATATTTCTCTTTAGCTTGAGTACGAGACCTCAAGATACAGACTATTTTTTTGAGCTATATTTCATGATTTCTAGCACCGGCCCTAATTAACATTAGATGTCTTGATAGGCTTCAGATCCAAATGATGGAGATAATTGTCTGCCATTGTGGAGTCAATATATAAGAATCACAAATACCTCCACGCGGTATTATTTCCTCGCAAAGAACCCTAAAGACCAATATTTGCTTTTAAAAATGTAGCTCTTAAATAAAGGCTTGGTGGATACTCTGGGCACACTGCCTATGTAGTAGCCCTGCTCTGTAAGGAGCAGTTAAAAAAATTAATTAAAAAAAAAGGCTATCACTCACAGCAAAAAAATATTTTTAGAAGTCCAATGAGGCTGAATGTTCTTTATGACCACCATATGTATATCTTCCAACCTAGACCATTTCCCTCTGGGATACACTTTCAGTAGTTATCACTTCAAATTTAAGCAATACTTTGTACCTAGGGTTCTCAATTAATCATATTCAGTAGGATATTTTTTCCCAATTTTAAAGATAAATAATATTAGAAATATGAAATCACTTATTCAATATTTCAAAGTAAAGTAGTATTGGAGCTAGTAAGATCCAGAACTCTTATTTTTGTTTTGGACAACTCTTGTATATTTAAATATTTACTATTCTTAAATATTAACTACTACTGTTGTATATTTAAGTATTTATATAGTATAAATTATATACAAAAGAAAGCATTTAAGCTCTAGGGTTTGATCATATTGAAATAAATATAAATCTGCTTACTTTATGCAAGGAGCATATGAGAAATATCCAAATGTTTTATAACATTTTCCTTTAACTGTAATAAATGACTATGCTGGAAAAAACAATTATTTTATAGTGCAGGGTCTCAGGGAACATTAATCTTATTTCAAGTAAAAGCATTTTATCTTTTTATAGCTGATTTAATAATCTGTGAGTGACTAGATGAAATACCATACACAAATGTGCCTGGCACAGGGTAGGTACTCTGTGCACATGATCAGATCTAAATGTAGAATCTATTCTTTATGGATAAGTCACATGATCCAGGATTTCTTCTGCTCAGACACCCAGATGCCATGATGGAATCCAGAGGTGATTACAGCTAGATACCAAATCAGTAAACATCCAAATGTTTTCAATGTTTCTCACTACCATGTGTGTCTGAGCCAACTTTAAAACAAATAGATACTTTTTCTTATACAGTCATGCATCACTTAATGATGACCATACATTTTGAGAAATGCATCATTAGGCAATTTTGTCATTATGGAAACACAGAGTGTACTTACACAAACCTAGATGGTATAGCCTACTACCCACCAAGGCTATATCGTAGAGCCTATTGCTCTGAGGCTACAACCTGTACAGCATGTTACTGTACTGAATACTATAGGCAATTGTACCACCATGGTAAGTATTTGCGCATCTGAACATAGCTAAACATAGAAAAGGTACAGTAAAAATATAATAGTATAATTTCTTGGGACTCTGCCACAAATATGGTCCATAATTGACTGAAATGTCATTGTGGGACACATGACTGTATATATTTATCATAAATGATAGTAGTTCGCAGTTAGTTTCTGTAATACCTACATTCTATCTGGTTCAAGTTCATTTAAAAAAATACAGTCATGCTTCACTTAATAACGTTTGGCTTACATAAATTCAAAGATGGCTGGCATCTTAGATTTATTTATTTATTTAAAGACAGGGTCTCACTCTGTTACCCAGGGTGGAGTTCAGTGGCATGATCATGGCTCACTGCAGCCTTGACCTCTTGGGCTCAAGTGATCCCCACTTCTCAGTCTCCTGAGTAGCTGGGATTACAGGCACACACCACCATACCTGGATGTTTTTATTTTTTGCAGAGACAGGGTTCTACTATGTTGCCCAGGCTGCTCTTGAACTCCAGGGCTCAAGTGATTCTACTGCCTTGGCCTCCAAGGTGCTAGGATTACAGGTGTGAGCCACCATGCCTAGCCTATAATGCTTTAATACTCCAGTTAGGGTCAATCCAAGTGGAGTTTTGTCAGAATATTTTTTACCTAAATAAACATGGACTTTAATAGATGACAGCAAATAGTGTTTTCATTTGTTTGAGATGGGCCTGCTGTGCTGCCCAGGCTGGAGTAGAGCAGCATGATCATTGCTCAGTGCAGCCTTGACCTCCCAGGCTCAAGTGATCCTCCCGCCTCAACCTCCCAAGTAGCTGGGACTACAGGTGGGTGCCACCACACCTGGCTAATTAAAAAACTTTTTTTGTAGACACAAGGTCTCACTATGTTGCCCAGGCTGGTCTTGAACTCCTGGGCTCAAGTGATCCTCCTGCCTCAGCCTCCCAAAGTGCTGGGATTATAGCCATAAGCCACCATCTTACTTTAATAGTTAAGTTTTTTTAATTACCAAGTAAAGTATGCAACAGAAACTCATCCTCACTTCTCAAAATTGTGTTTCACTTCTTTTTTTAAAGAGATGGAGTCTCGCTATGTTGCCCAGGCTGGCCTTGAACTCCTGGGCTCAAGGTATCCTCCCGTCTCAGTCTACGGAGTAGGTAGGACTACAGGACTACAGGCATGTGCCATGTGTTTCATCTTTTAAATTCAGGGATGCAGGGAAGCATGTGATCATCAGGGATAAGGAATATAAGAAGGGTCAGAGTTTATTTTTTATTTATTTATTTATTTTTTTTTAGTGTGTGTTTTAAGCAGCCAGGTTTTTTTTGGGGGGGGTGGGAGGAGTTTTTTGTTTTTTTTTTTGAGCCAGGGTCTTGCTCTGTCACCTGGATGGAGTGCAGTGGTGCAATCATGGCTCACTGCAGCCTCGACCTCTCAGGCTCAAGTGACCCTCTTGCCTTGGCCTCTGAAGTAGTTAGGACCACAAGTGCACGCCCAGCTAATTTTTAATTTTTTTTTGGAGATAGGGTCTCGCTGTGTTGTCCGGTCTGGTCTGAACTGCTGGTCTCCAGTGATCCTCCCGCCTTGGACTCCCAAATTGCTGGAATTATAGGCATATTGGGCATGGCCTAAGCAGTCATTTCAAAGAGGCCCCCCATGGCAAAACATTTACTGAAATACGTCCTGTTGTAACGAAGAATGACCCACACATAGAGTATGTTATGAGTCTTGGAAATCGATCAAGTTCTCTCAATTGTACTGCAATATTCCTTATATCTACTCTGTTTTCTCATTCTGTTAATGAACCCCTTGCTTCCAGTTTCCTGTTTTGTCATGATAGTGGTTTACTACATTCCTTACAAGTCACCTCCTGTTCTCAATCTCTGTCAAGACAACTGTTTTCACCAGTTGTGAATAAGCAATAATTCTAAAAGCTAAACATATGTTTAAACAGTCAAATCTGTATCTATCTGCAATTATCTATAATAGTGTAATTCCCCTTCATGTATTTTCATATGCTTGAATGGGATGGAATTCACTGCAGGAAAGCCTAGGGCCCAGGAATTGTACATAACCCTGCACATGTGTATGTCTATCATTTGTGTAGCACAAGAAAAATGACTGAGAATAATATAGCCTTTGGGAAAAAAGTCCAAATCCCAGATTGGCCTCAATACAGCTTTCTGGCTTCTTTTTCGCCCTCACTCCCACAAAATGGGCTCATTCAGTGGGCCATTCACCATTCCCAAAGCATGCCATACACTTTTGTGCCTCTGGGTCTTTGAATATCCTAGCCCTCCCTTCCCCATTAATCAGAACAATGAACATTCTTACTTTAAGATACACTATTCTTATAAAGCTTCCAGACTTCTCCAGGCAGAGCCAATACCTGCATCATACTCCTTGATCATACTATAGTAGAATTACTCCTATGACCACTCCTCCTTCCCACCACTCATGAACTCCAAAACTTAAGGCACTGTGCCTTCTTCAAACAGCTTCTTATCTTAGCACATTGCTTGGCTAACAGTGTCACATCCATGGTAGTTTGAATGGAGATAGAAAAAAAATAACAGCAACAAAACATCTGGTTCTAAAGGATATTAAAGAACTCTCCAGTTGTTTATAAGACTTGCTCATTTAAGCTACTGCATGAACCTCTAATTTAAAAGGGCATCAAGGCAGGAAGTCTTGAAATTTCCATTAGTAACACTTTTCTGTATCAAATAGTCCTTGTTAAAAGTTTTCTTTTACAAAGAAATTCTCATAAAATTCTGCAAAAAGGATGCTGAAATTGCCAAAATATGAGTTTCACAATACCTATTAAGGGTCCTCTAAAAGCATTATAATCTAATTAAGAACACGTTTTACCAGACATTCCCAATGTGTCTATCTTAAACTGATTTAATGATTAGATAGCAGTATTCTTGCTGGTTTTCTTTTCCTCTAAACTCAAATAATTCCTTCATATATTTTCTATTTCCTATTTGCTTCTGACGCTTTATTATAGATTATGGTCTTCAGTATGGATTAGATCCCCAACTGCAATATACAAAACTCTTTGATTATCTTAAACGCCCCTAAATCTCTAAGGAATCTGCAAATTTCTCTTTCTACTAATAAGAAAGATGGCAAAATTCTCTACATTCCCCATAAATAGGTATCATACCTGATAACTGAGACTTCTCCAAATGTCCTTGCTTCATGGATCTGAAGACCTATTACTAGTTGCACAGCAGTGGAGTTCCTTCATTTTGTAAATGTGTACTTAAATGCTCTTTAGCACATCCAGTAAATTCTGAAGAACTACAAGAAGTCTCTGGCAGATGAGGCAGGAAACCTATGGGAAAGCATTTGGAGAAGCTCTATAACATGAAGTAACAGGAAAGAGTCGGGGAGATGCTGCAAATTCTGGGAAACTATATGAACTCTAGAAAGCAGTGGGAACATAAGTAGATAAATTATCTTTTTGGGAGGTAGGAGTTGAGAGTGAAGTAGAAGACTATGAAAAAAGTTTCAGATTCCCAGAGGGGTAAATGTTGAAGTGAAATGAAATGAATCAGAATACCCTGATTTCTCTACCTCACAGTTTTGAAATGCTTCATGGTCTATGAACAGATCTTTTATAAGGTTAGGTCTACAACTTTTCAACAGATAAAAATAGCTGATCACCATCTTAAATATGAACCTGTAAAATAGTGTCCATTTTAAAATGTTCTATTTCTTCCAAGTATAGAGAAGAAAAACAAATATGCATGAAAATACACAAGTTATTTCATAATAACTAACTTTATCAAATCAGGAGCTTATTAGGTTTGCATTACAAATTGACTCTCAACAGTTATATTAAATTTATATTAACATATTCAATAATATATATTGAGCATTATATTGGTTATATGCAAGATGGGATTACAAAGAATGAGTACAGACCCTTGTCCTCAAGGAGCTCACACTCTAGTAAAGGATTGGGCACTTCTGGTTTTAGATACGTGTGTTCAATTTTTAACAATATTTAGACCAGCATTTTCCAGTATTTTCCTTGGAACACCAATCCTAGTAAAAAGGTAGGTTGATTTAGAAAATAGAATATACCCAGAGGATAACATAGGAGGACATTAAAGGCACTGAGAAGTCTTGTAGTAAAGAACTCTAACTTTGCTTAACTTGGCATTTCTCAAAGTTATGTAACTGCATATATATGTATATATGTATACATATGTGTATATATGTATACATATGTGTATATATGTATACATATATGTGTATGTGTATACATATGTGTATATATGTATACATATATGTGTATATGTGTATACATATGTGTATATATGTATACA
Organism: Pan troglodytes; assembly: GCF_028858775.2. Classification (NCBI taxonomy): domain Eukaryota; kingdom Metazoa; phylum Chordata; class Mammalia; order Primates; family Hominidae; genus Pan; species Pan troglodytes. The sequence goes on along the minus strand of NC_072408.2, from coordinate 50,136,625 downwards.
TATATGTGTATATGTGTATACATATATGTGTATATACATATATATGCATATATGTGTATATGTGTATATACATATATATGCATATATGTGTATATACATATATATGCATATATGTGTGTATACACATATATGCATATATGTGTATACACATATATGCATATATGTGTATATACACATAGATGTGTATATATGTATACACATGTGTGCATATATGTATACACATGTGTGCATATATGTATACACACATGTGTGTATACATGTATACACACATGTGTGCATATATGTATACACACATGTGTGCATATATGTATACACACATGTGTGTATACATGTATACACACATATGTGTATACATGTATACACACATATATGTGTGTATATGTGTGTGTATATATGTGTGTATACATGTATACACACATTCATAATAACTAACTTTATCAAATCAGGAGCTTATTAGGTTTGCATTACAAATTGACTCTCAACAGTTATATTAAATTTATATTAACATATTCAATAATATATATTGAGCATTATATTGGTTATATGCAAGATGGGATTACAAAGAATGAGTACAGACCCTTGTCCTCAAGGAGCTCACACTCTAGTAAAGGATTGGGCACTTTATTTTCTGATATGTGTATATACATGTATACACACATATATATGTGTATATACATGTATACACACATATATATGTGTATATAATATATGTGTGTATACATATATTTAACCCAACACCTATAAACAGATCATGGCACATTTTGGGAAATACTGGTTTGGACACACAATTTCAAAGATGCGTTTTTAAATGTTTCCAAAGGCACTGAAAACACAAACTTTTAACACCTTTCACATTTTTGGAATACAAAAGAACAAGTTAGTAAATTTATTGGGAAAGTATTCTGAAATAATTTGAGGCATGGGATTAAGGGATACAGAGGGAATAACAAATAGAATAGCTTCTAAAACCACAACTATCTATAACTGTAAGTTATGCTTTATAAAGACTAAAAATAGCCCTGAAATTTTTGAAACAGATGACTGACATATATAATTTTATTAAAATCTGTTTTATCTGAATATAGACTGTTGAGACTGTTTCAAAAAAAATCTTAATCTGAGATAAATTTTACTTCTATTCTTAATTACATGTAGAGGCAAGACATTATATGCTCCATATTCCATTTGTTAGCATTATCTTTCTGACCTTTTTCTTTTTATTTTCTGATACAGGGCCTTGCTGTGTCATCCAAGCTGGAGTGCAGTGGTGCCATCACAGCTCACTGTAGCCCTGAACTCCTGGGCTCAAGCAATCCTCCCGCCTCAGTCTACTGAGTAGCTGGGACTACAGCTGCGAGCCACCAAGAATGGCTGATCTTCCGTAGAGATCGGGATCTTGCTTCGTCACTCAAGCTGGTCTTGAACTCCTGGCCTCAAGCAATCCTCCTACCTCAGTCTCCCCAAGTTTGGGATTACAGGGATGAGCCAGTATGCCTGGCCCTTTCTGTCCTTTTCTGAATTTTAAGTTTGTACCTACTCTTCTCTCTTGATGCTAGCTAATGGAAATCTGATATTTAGACACTTCTAATTGCTGTTTTCTTAAAATAAAAAAAAAAACCAGCAATATCAAAAGGGGAAAATGTCCCCTCTTCCCTAAAGCTGCAGAAAAGCAAATAGAATTCTATTCTATATCATAAAACTGGGTTTAAAAATATTATTTCAAGTAAAATAGTCTTCCTGGACACCTGGATTTCAGTGTTGCTATATTCTGTGAAAAATAACATAAGTTTAAAGTCTATAATTCTGATTAGTTGTCTGAATAATTTGTCTTGTTAATAATATTTAAAATAACATTCTGATTCCTGAAAGTTGCCTTTGCAAATTTATTTGTTAAACTGAGAAAAAAAGATTCATGGCACAACCCCTTTCTTGCAAATATATGGTCACACACGTATTTTGTTATGTATTATTTATTATTGAAAGAGTTTCATTAAATCTCGTTTAAATTAGTAATTGGTGCTATGACCAAAACAAAACACTGTATAATATTGAAGAGGGAACTGGCAGCTTGGAGAAAAAAACCAAATTGGCTTCTAGACATGCAGTCTGTTCTTAAGACAAAGTAGTAAAAAATTTTGCTTTCTCCATATTCTTCCTAGGTGGCAGAAAGTGCTGTCCTCACCTGAGATGATACTTTAACTTCTGAAAAGTCATAAATGACTGATGCTCCTCAAGCTTTTGGGTTGTTCTTGATTGTAGACAATTGTAAAAACAATAAACATTCCTCGCTTCTGGAGGAGCTAAAATATCTAGTCCTTAGTCTCCTCTGCTGTGGATATTACAAAATACTGTTATCGTTACTAAACTAAGGCTGTGGTGATTTCTTCATGTTTTTATTTTTAATTTTATTCTTAGTAGAGATAAGGTCTTGCTATGTTGCTCAGGCTGGTCTCAAACTCCTGGGTTCAAGGGATCTTCCCACCTGAGCCTACCAAAGTGCTAGGATTATACAGACGTAGGCATGAGCCACTGTGCCTGGCCCATGTGGTGACTTCTTCACAGGCATTGTTGCTCTTATATTTATTAACTGATTTCCTCTGCTAACTCATTCACTTGTTACTATTAAGATCAGGTCACAAACTAAACAAATAGAGAATTAACATAATAAATAAAATCATCCCTCCTGGGAGCTCTCTGTAAATATTCAGGTTAATATCATATATGTGTTGTTCATAAGTTTTAGTGATTATGTATACTTTTGTAGGATGGGTCAAATACTTAACATATTTGAAAGCTGAAACAATGAGTATTGGCAAAAGTCTTTATTGTTAGATTTGGAATAGCATTTTGCCTATTTATAATAACCAGGGAATACACTTTATAACACAGATTGTAAAAGTAGTTTATAACTCCTTGAGATTTTGTAAAGCATTTGATACCTCTCCATCTAGAATCAATAGGCAAAGTATAACACCAAGATGGGATTCTAAAGACACTGAAGTGGCCAGGTACACTGTTCATTTTTCTTAAGAAATCTTCAGCAGCAAGGATTGGATTTTGCAGGTTCATGAGTGGAAGACAGAGCCTGAAACTCACCTGCGGGGGCCCTTTTCAAGTCCTCCTGAGTACTTGTCAGGTACAAAGGTCCTCTGTCTTGAATCTATGCTTTAAGATGTTCATCTTATCTATCAAACAATTTCTTATTACTAATCTTTGGTTTCTCGCAGTGTCTAGAAGAAAGGTTCCTGGACACTTCCTACTTGAGTCACCAGACTAGTAGTACAGCTTACAAATAGCTTCTGGTAGTGCTGAGACTATCTAGACAGCAGGTCGACCTCCTGTCCTAACCCTGGCTTGTAAGGAAAATTCAACCCCGTGTTTTAGACATGTCCAAAAAACTTTCCAGATATGCTCCAAATGAGTCCATCATGAAGCAACTAAAATTTTCAGAAGATAGCATTTAACTTGCCCATCTGTTAGTAAGGTCTTGCCTCTGACCTCATTCGACGGTTCCTAACTAGTAATTTGTCTCCCTTAAATACAGTCTAACTTTTACTTTCATGCATTGAGGACTGGCCTTGGCCACTTCTGAACTGGGTCCAAAGACTACATTAGTTTAAGGCAGATCTACTGATCTGAACATCTTTCTGGAGGGAATCTATTTAGTCACTTTCTTTCTGGAAAATAAATCCTTACCTGAGACCTGTCACTCAAAACAAGAGAAAGCAGGACTGCTAATTTCTTTCATAAAAAAAAAAAAGACTGGCAAATGAGCACCACTAGAATGACAGGTGCATGACATTAAGCAAGCACTGTGAGGATTGCTTCTTGTTACCTTAGTTTGGGCTGTTATAACAAAATACCAAAGACTGGGTAGCTTATAAACTTAATAAATTTATATCTCTCAGTTCTGGAGTCTGGGAAGTCGAAGATTAAGGCGTTGGCAGATTTGGTGTCTGGTGGGTCCTGCTTCCTATATGATGGTCTTTTTGCTGTAATCTCACAAGGCAGAAGGGGCAAACCAGTTCTCTGGGGTCTCTTTTATAAGGGTACTAATTCATTAGGGTTCTGCCCTCATGATCTAATCACCTTTTAGAGGTTCCATTTCCTAATGCCTTGATAGTTAGGATTTCAACATTCAGACCACAGCACTACCCTACCCTTCCTGAACTTTCTGGCTTTGTTATTGAGTCTGAATTATAACCTGAGAAGTGTCTACCATCAAAGGCTAACTAAAACTAACTTTACTAAAAATAATGGACTATACCTAGTTATTACTCTTACGTTCTTGGCTATGGAAACTCAAAAGTTACAATAACAATACATTTCATAAATGCTGGATCTGTTGTCAATTACAAGACACTAAAGGAGAAACTCCTACCATACCAGTGCCTCTACCCGAATAACATGCACAATGTTTGGACAGCTGGAGGTAAAAGCCTTTAATGTTCAGAGTATGGCACTCGTTTGTCACAATAAAATTTTGGGGAAATTACGGAGGTAACTGGTTTACATTTAGCAAGTGATATCCCTGAATTCTTGTACTGTGTTCATGGAAACTCAGCTGCTTATCCTAGGCTGGACTGAAATGCTACCTGGCACTTTGATTCTGGGTGAAACCTCCAGCTTTAACTTGTGACTTTAAGAAATAAAATATGGACCAAGTGCCCTGGCTCATGCTTGTAATCCCAGCATTTTGGGAGGCCAAGGTGAGAGGACTGGTTGAGCTCAGGAGTTCAAGACCAGCCTAGGCAACACAGCAAGACGGTGTCTCCACAAAAATAAAAATAAAAAAATTAACTGGGTGTGGGGCTGCATGCCTGTAGTCTCAGCTACTCAGAAGGCTGAGGCAGGAGGATCGCTTGAGCCTGGGAAGGTCAAGGCTGCAGTGAGCCATGATTGAGCCACTGGACTCCAGCCTGGGTGACAGAGCCAGAACCCCTCCCTTTAAAAAAAAAAAAAAAGAAAGTATGTTTAAGACACCTATATCATTTGCTGAGCTCACGTTCAGTCATATATATCTGGCCTGGCTTTTTTTTTTTTTTTAATCTTCCTATACTTCCTGGGGGGAAACAGTCATAACAATCTGATTAAGTGAGGTTATGCACAATATAGAAAGACCAAAAACTATTGAAATAAGGTAACAATGGGACAACTCCTCTAAATCTGCTTACTACTGAAAGGATGGCCATGACACTAAGGTCCTATAGAATCACATAGCTTAGCCAGCAAAGGAAGGGTATGTGCTCTTATCAGCAAGGAATGATACCCCTATATTCCTGGCAATTCATATCAAAAATAATTTGCCAAGCTACACCAGACAGAGCTAGGACCTTTTTTTTTTTTTTTTTACATAGGTGGGTAGCCTTCTATAGGCCCTTTAGCAGTTATAAATTATACAAGGTATTATTGTGAGGCTAAAAAAAGTTAGTCTATTATGTATGTAGCAGTAATATTTATAAAATATTACCTAAGTTGTAGCCTTAAAAGACTCATTTCAAGTGTCTTACTTGGTTATTAAGTATCGCACACTGGCAAATAATATGTAAGAATAAGTGACAAGAAAGTTCATGCAGATTCTTTATTTAAATCCAATTTTAGTTTTTTAAAAATAGAGAGAGGGTCTTGCTATGTTGCTCAGGCTGGTCTCGAACTCCTGGTCTCAAGGGACGCTCCTGCCTCGGCCTCTCAAAGTGCTGAGATTATAGGCATGAGTGGCCCCACCCTACCTCATGCAGATTCTAATTTAAGATAAAATATCACCTGAGAAGTCCCAGACCCTATATTTGAACTCAGTTTTCCGATTACCCTAAAGAAGGGCCTTTTAGCCTACTCTAATTCTATTTTTATTTTGCTGATTTTCCATCACTTTTACTGATCAATGATTTCTGTTGAAACTTTTATATACTACTCCTTAAATTAGAAACAATTCAGATAAATGTATGGTTTTATGCATATTTGCTTAGCAACTAACTTGATTCTGAAAATTGGATTTTTTTAGCAAGACAGAAAGAATGTTTAGTAGAAAAAGCACTGATTTGGGAGCCAGGAGGCTTAAAGTCTTTATTACACTTTAAGAATGAGCTAAATGTATAACTTAAATCAAGTGTATCGGCTTAATTATTGGAACCTGAGTAAAGCATATGTTTTCTCTCAAATACGCCCTTTCCCTTCAGTTCAGTAGGGAGTGGGCTAAAAAGGAAAATCTGAATGCTAACATATATGTAAAACATGATGGGAAACTACCCTCTCCCACCAAAACAATGCATGGAGTCGTGGGTTTTAAATAACAGTAATTATTCATATGAGACTCTACACCAAAAAGGGCACAGAAGTAATTCATGTATTACTAATACCCATTGAACAACTGGAATATGCACAGATTAGGGCAAAACTAGCATTTTTTTTTTAAAGGTTATGCTACACTGCAGTCTGAAGTAGTATCCTTAAAGTTCAAATTACACATTGGGCCCACAGATAATACACAAAAACTGATTTGGGATAAATTAGCACAATGTATGATCTCTACAAAAGCAAGGTCTGGGCCAACACCTACATACACTCGCTAGAAACTGCAGCAAATATAGGCAGAGCAAGTAAGCACAAAGGAGAACAGGAAGATGGCAGTGTAACCTGGCTACACCATTACAAACATTCTGATGAATGCCATCCATGAACACAAGCACACACTACTACTCACAAAACGGTAATACATTCATATACATCCCCAGGCATTCCCAATTAGTGAATAATTATATTTGAAGCCTACTTTAAATTAATATGGGCTGACCATGGTGACTCACGCCTGTAATCCCAGCACTTTAGAGGGCCAAGACGGGCCAATGGCTTGGGCATGCAGATTGCTTGAGCTCAGGAGTTTAAGACCAGCCTGGGCAGCATAGCAAGACCCCTGTCTCTATAAAAAAATACAAAAATTAGCCAGGTGTGGTAAGGTGCGTGCACCTGTAGTCCTAGCTATTCAGGAGGTGGAGGTGCGAGTGTTGCTTGAGCCTAGGGTGCAGAGGTTGTGAGCCGAGACTGCGCTACTGCACCCCAGCCTAGGCAACAGAGTGAGACTCCGCCTCAAAAATAAATAAATAAATACATTAACTAATGTAATCCCCCATCCATCCATTTTCAATACATGGCAAACCAAAAAAACAGTTACATGCATTTAATCTAAAATTTTCTGTAAGAATATATTGTATGTAGTTCTTTAGAAATAGATTTTTGCTTATTTGCCATAATTTTTTTAATTTGATGAACTGAAGTGGTATTCCTTAACTACAATTTCAAAATGTTTTTCCCTACAGGCCAACAACCCACAAAATAAAATGCTGCACCTGAAGCAATCCTCCAAACTTACTATCTGTCATTAGCAAATAGAGCTTTAACCTTTTGGGCATCACAGGGTCTTTAAGATGCCCGTGTCTGCTGAGAACTTCTCCCCAGAAAAATGCAGTAAACACATTCCGTTTCATAGGGCTCCTGGACTTGTTGAACACCATACATAGGCCACAAGTAGAATATATTGTCCAGCTGGGAATATACTATTATTTCAAAGTCTCTTAGGAATTGGCAGCAAGAAGTGTATGTGCAATGGGTACAAATCCACCCAGGGTTTTGTAGTTGTGATATTACTACTATTTTTGGTGGCCTCAACTTTAATGGAGCAGAAAAACAACTGAGGTTAGCAAATAGCAGCGTAAAGGATGGATTCAGCTCACTGGGAAGAAAAAAAATTCCTGCATACCCTAAAGAAACAGAAGCTTCTTTTCAGTTTCCAGAGAACCAGAAGGACCATCATTTATTTAACTTCTGATTAACTTTGAGTATGATAAGTAGGAAATATCTTTAAATGGGGTTAAAATTAATAGACATTGGAAACAGAAACTACACTCTTATTTAAGCTATCAGTAATCATTAATGGCTAAATGTTATGAGTATTGTTAATAAGAGGGAAATTCAGTTATAAAAATATAGCACAATACTCTAAAAATTTCATCTTTGTTTAAAATACTTGGAGGCAGTGTAGTTAAATGCAAAATATTATGTCAGTTATTTTGTACACCTGAAGGACTGTTCATAAATGTTTCTCATGTACATTATCATGCAAAGATTATTCTAGAATACTTGAGTTCTACATACTACAAATCATGTTAAAGAATCATAGCACCTTTAAAAAATTGTTTACACTGAACTGTTGGATAGAATTTCCCTTAATGTATAGCAATAAGCTTCAACAATTTACAGTGGCTCAGGTTGAATATCTATTTCGATGCTATATATGAAGAGTTTGATATGTTTTCAGAGAAAAGCAAAAGCTAAATAAATTATTATTAAGTCAACACTACTGACTCATGTAGTTATTAAGGAAACTATATATACTTTAATGAAACCTAATTATTACACAGTTTTGCATTTCAGCTTAATTCCTATTTTATTGTTTTGCCAACAAGACTGCCAACTCCTTAAGCATTACAGCTAGTCAAGAATTAAATCTGCATTAAATACAGAATTAATTTGTCTTTGGGGTTTAATTTTTTTTAATTAATAGCAAAGTGCCATGTCAAGAAGAGTCAATGTACCAAAAAATTAAAACAGAAAATCAAAATTCATTAAAACAATTTGTTTGCTCAGTAGTATATTTTTTTTACATTCACTGAACATTCCCTTGCCTTTCCCATAATTAAAAAGTTAATTATTGGAATCATATTTTTTGTAGATCCCAGTTTTCAAACAATGTGATTTAAATGCTTGTTATTAACATTACAACACTTTGAGTAACACTGATCCTAACACTAAAGTGATGCTGTTTTGTACATAATTAAATTTGTTACCATTCTAAACAGAATTTTAAATTTAACTCTGTGGTAAAGACCCTGCTTAAGTATTAAAAGTTAGGAACCCTCCAGTCTGAATATTTTTATAACTTTTTTTGTTTTAAGAGACAGAGCCTCGAACTCCTCGGCTCAAGGGGTCCTCCTGCCTCAGCCTCCTGAGTAGCTGGGACTACAGGTGTGTACCACTGTGCCCAGCTTCATTATAACCTTTTAAAGGTAGCAGTTAAGTTTCTTGAGGGTCAAGTCATTCTCCCTCCCCCCATCTCTTGTCCAAATATTCAAGAAATATTTACTCAGTGATTTAGTAATCTACATTTAGTAAACTTACATTTAGTAAGTTACAAATATATTTATTACTAAATATAGATTACCATTAATAAATAGTTCCTTGGTTTAGTATGTTCTCTTAAAGTTTTCAGAAGCTATTAAATACTATAAACAAAGTATTAAAATACTATAAACTGTGTATAATGAGCACAGTTTTTAGACAACTTTTCAGTGATCAAAACAGATGAAATGAATAAGAATGGACAAATGTAGCAAATTAAACCCATAACAGTTTTAAAAATTCTGGATTAAACAACCCAAACAACTAATGAAATCAACTCCCCGTCAAAAGCACATCTGGGAATGCTTCTCCAAAAAATATTATTGTAATTGACTAAAATTTAATTTTTTAGTTGTCTTATTAAAAAGTCTTTAATTGAAAATTATCACTTAAAAATCAAACTGGATTTAATGTACAAAGCATAATCTCCAATATCTACTGAAAATAAATTTTTTAAAAAATCCCACATTTCTGATTTCTCTTTAAGAGAAAAAAAAATTAAAAAATTCCCCAAAGCTTATCAGACTTTTTGGGCCAAATCATCCAGAAATCTATCTATAAAAGATTCAGAGTATATTCAGGGCATTAAAATTACCCTACTCTGAAGTAGAATAAACTATTTCCTTATCTTTTAAAAGCTTAGTTATCAACACTGCTTAGAATTACCATCAGAGTGTCTGTATTAAGATTACCCTAATCTGCAGTAGAATAAACTATTTCCTCGCCTTTTAAGAGCTTAGTTATCAGTACTCCTTAGAATCACCCTAAGAATGGAAGGGCTTCATCTAGGATTTGATATTGTAATCAAATTTTCAAATAAGACAAATTAGTCCACATAAAAAAGTATAGCAGTAGGTACAGGCAACAGAAGCCATGAACGCATTCTCGAAGCTCGCCAAGGAATTTTTCTCTAAAATCATCTTTAAGGAAATATCAATTTAACTTCAATAGCCTTGTTTAACGAATCAAACTATTTTTTTAAATCTTAGAGTGACCTAAAATCCCAAAATTTCTCCACTGAGTTGGCATACCAATTCCTCAATTTATTTCAGCTGTTGTAATCATACACCTGATAATGCTTGATTTGAAACTGGGTACAGTTTTTTAAGGTTTAGTTGAATGAGGGAATTTTTAATTTATCACAATTTCCTGACTAATATGAAAACTGATGGTAAGAATGAAAAATTCAAATAAAATAACATAAACCTCTAATTACGGCGTGCAGCGTTTGCAGTTACAAAAGCAACACTACATTTTTCCCATCATAAGCGCTTTGTCATCAAAACAGTAAACTATACAAATTGGATTGCAACAATTTCCACTGTTATTGGTAATTTTTTAATAGGAACACTTTCCATTAATGCTTGAAAACTACGAACTACATTTTATTTTATATCTTGTCAAATTAGTTGGAGAATATCTATTGTAAAGCTGTCAGCACATCTCTAACATTACTTTGCCAGGATCCACCTGCTCTATGCTGCCCACTATAGGAAATGCAATATGGTAATAAAAAATGTAATAGAAGGTTACTTTGGTACAATCTCATAAAAAACATACTCTGACTCTACTTGGATGCTAAATGTGGTGTTTTTGCAAGAGATACAGACTGATTAGTGGCGATCAAATTTATTAACTTTAAAGGACATCAATAAGAACAGACAGGACCAGAAATTGTATCTTGGTGATCCACATGCCAGGAGTAGCGCGGCAGAGGATGGAGAGCGGAACTTAGCGATTGAGGCGCAGCCTGCAGAAAGCTGCACTTCTGCACTAGAGATTAAATAAGAGGGTCAAAATCAACATAAACTAAACCCTTTTTTAAAAAGTCATGTAAACACAAATGATTGCTGCAACTGGAAAACAACATTGAAAATAAATTATTCGTGTGATGCATATCTATTTCAACAAACCTTTCCTTAAACCTTTAACGTTACTCTTACAAGCAAATACCGTTAATAGCTTACTTCTGTCTTAATTTTTCTAACCACAGGAAAATTGAAATATAAGTAATCTGATAAACATCAAGTTTTACGTTGATGCTTTTGACCACAGGGTATATACAGTGTTAAGAATTTAAATTCTATCCATCAGATATACTTTAGGACTCCATTTTGAAGATAGCCTCTTCTACAGAAAAGAAATTTTTAAAAGTCAATTCTCCAGTTTCTCATCACATCTTAATTTTTTATAAAAGGCTTTTAAACACTAGTATCACTCCAAGTCTTTAGCCTTTGATACTTGCTCTGAAAACACACTATTGTATATGTTTGCGTATGTACACACACACACACACACAAATAACAGTGACTTAAAAGTGGCAACCGCCTCTTGAAAAGTAAAAATATGTCATCCCTCCATTCTGCCCTTAAATGAGAAATAAAGACAATAGATTTGCCCACTGCAGACTGGGATACCAGAAAAGACGTTCTAAGTCTCGCCTGAGACAATATTAACCTGCTATCTTAAGTCCCAACTTGGATGACTTAAATTTCAGTGTACGTGCCTCCGTTCCCACTCTTGCCCCATCAGCTCCATCAGCATCGTCATCCCCGGCTCGGATCCCGGCCGCGACCCGCCAGGGCCGCCGGAGTCCGCGAATACCGCCCGCTCCCGGCAACGAAGCTCCCCGGCTCCCGGCCGACCGCGAGTTCCTGGAGCAGTAGCCTCCAAGGTTCCCAAAGCCCACGATTCAGGCGATCGGTGCCGACCGGGCCGTGGACTGTGGCATTTTAAAACTACAGAATTCTCACTGCACGACTGGCGCGGCCGAGGTGGCCCAGGAGACCCTCCAAGAGATTCTGGTCAGCTGCCGGGAGCGTGGAAGAGCAACCAAAACCATCAAGGCGCCGCGCCAAGTCCCCGGAGCAGTCACCTCAGCTTTCCGTTCTCCCTCTAGTTACAATTACTCCACAGGCTTCTGGCGCTTCCTTCGAGAAAATGAAAAACTAAAAACGCGTAGAGGTGGTAGAAGTCGTTGGCATTTTCCGTTTAATGTGATCCCCCAGGCTCCATCCCTTAAGTGGGGTTTCCAAACTCGAATGCATCCTCAGCAGAGGTTTTCCATGTTGACAGATCTCTCGCCTCCCACAAAATGGGGCCGGGGAGGCGGCCGCGGTCTCCTCTATGGGCGCCGCCATTTTGTGAGGCGGCGGCGGCGCGGCGGCAGGAGCCCGGGGTGTGTATAATGGTTGAATAGAATGACCCCCTCCAGGGAATCCCCGGCACTGACGGTTACGTAAGGGGCTGTGCGCAAGTGCGGCGTTTAGGGAATCCGCACAGCCCGGGCCACGCAGCTCCGAGGCCCACATCTCCACTCCCCCTAAGAGGACCGATGGGGAAAGGGACAGCTGACCGGGTCTTCCTCGCAGCAGCCTCACCCCTAGTCTCCCGCGGCCGCCGAGCTTCTCCACCTCCCCGGGCCGGGTCTCCGCCCCTCACAGGCTTCCGAGACACTCACTGGCCCTGGGTTGTCAGGAACTTCCTAGCCACAACCTTATTCCGACCCCACTTAAGAGACAAACTTTAGTTGGGAAATAAGTCCGTTTCCTAGAGTGAGCACCGGAAGCACGCTGCACTATATTACATAATTTTTCACCTCCAAAGCAATGTTCCCATTGGAACGACTACCTGAAATAACCCATCCAGACCCCTACTACCCTGTGACCTTGGGTTAGGCAGTGACTTTGCCCGTGGTGGCCGTCACTAAAATGGGAATAATAATACGTTTCACGTACTGTAATCTTAATTAACATTTGTAGCAAAGAGCCGGCTCCAACACCCCTCGTAAATGCAAATTTAGGTGGTAGTATTTGTTGAGATGTTTTGACTCATTTAAGCAAAGAGTTTTTTTAACCTTCAAAATATTTTAAACGAGGATTACATTTAAGACATTTGAAAGCAAAGAAAAACGTTTTATTCGATATTTATTTTAAACGCAGCAATCTTGAAGAGACCTTACTATAAAAATGTAACGTTAATTATTATTGTCGAAGTTCGATAGATTGCTTCCCAACCAGTTTAGTTAGTTTGCATAACTTTGCTCATAGAATACTCCAGTTTGATATGTGAAGCCAACCAGCGGCAAGATGAATTAAGAGCATTACTCTATTTCCACAGAACTAGGACAGACAGTTCACATTGTATTTATCGTATAGTTTGCTAAAGTTAGCGTGTGGATAATTCATAGAAAATGTGCTAACCAGGCCCCAAAATACTAGCATACGGCTCATAAAAGCCGATTCCTTTAGATTTTACAAAAACAGAAGGTAACAAATTGACTTTATTCCGATCTGTGAATGTTGCGTAGCGTGAGGAGCTACCCCGGTGAGCTTCCTTTCCCTTCAGAGCGCCACACCGGTTCTGTCGGGCGGGCGGGGACTCCGAGGCGGCCCTTCCAACAGCCGGGCCGGGGACGCGAACATCGCCTCCACCCCTAACCCTGGAACAACCGGTAGTGGCCGTTTCCCCGCACCGCCCCCCTTTCCGCCGGCTTTGTGTGCGTGTGAAATGTGCGGCACATTGCAGACGAACCCTAAGCCCGGCGAGTCGAGTCTATTGTTCCCCGCGAGGATCTGCCGGGGCGGTGTGGAGCCAGGCGCAGTGCCGCGGCCAGCCCTCGGGGGTCGCTGTGTGACACTGGCTGCCAGGCCGTGGCGGCGGCAGAGAGGGAGGCTGGCGGGGAGGGAAGCAGGCGGGCGGCGCGCAGCGGCTCAGCTGCCGCTGGTGCTTCTGCCCGGGGACGCCCTGGCCTCCGCGGCCGAGGCCGCGCGTGAATGTGTGCGAGGGCCCCGCGGAGCCGGGGCCGAAATACACGCTGTCACCGCGCTTTCCACAAACCACCACACAGACCTCCCCCTCCCCACCCCCAGCCCCGCCTGCCCTAGCCCCGCCGCCGCCGCCGCCGCCGCCGAAACTCTTGGGCCTCTGGCCGCCCAGACCCCTCACCATCGGCTCGCCTTGCCCATCGCCCGCTCGCGCGCCCCCGGCAGCAGCACCATGTTGAATCGCGTCCCCGGGCTGAGCTGCCTCAGCCGGCGGCGCTGAGAGGCGGGCGAGAGCCGGGCCACGGGGAGGGAGGGAAGGAAGGGGTGGGGGCCGCGCTCGCCCCGCGGCTTCGCGCGGATCCGGCAGTCGCCTGCCCTTCTAGTTTCGCTCCGATTTCTTTAAACTTTTTTAGAAATTCCCCTCCCTCCTTCCCTCCTCTCCCCCTGGCCTCCTGCTCCCTCCTTCCCCTCCTCCTCCTCCTCCCCCTCCCTCCCTCCCTCCCTGCGCCGCCGCCGCCGCCGCCGCCGCCGCCGCCACCGCCGGCCCATGACTGAGCCCCGCCGCCGCCGGCCGAGGAATGGGCTCCGGGCTCTGGTAGGAAGCGCTGGGAGCGGGGGGCGCTTTTAAAACACCGATCTGGGTTTTTTAAAAACCTCCTTTGAAAAAATAATGGCAAACTCGACGGGGAAGGCGCCTCCGGACGAGCGGAGAAAGGGACTCGCTTTCCTGGACGAGCTGCGGCAGTTCCACCACAGCAGAGGGTGAGAGCAGAACCGGGGGGGCAGCGCCGGGGCGAGCCGGGGCGAACGGGGCTCTCCCGCCCGGGCCGGGCACGGGGTCCCGGCTGACAAGTGCGGGGCTTTCTCTCTCCCGCAGGTCGCCTTTTAAAAAAATCCCTGCGGTGGGTGGGAAGGAGCTGGATCTTCACGGTCTCTACACCAGAGTCACTACTTTAGGCGGATTCGCGAAGGTGAGTGGAAGTTTTAATTTGTATTTCCCTCTCGCTGGCCTCCTCCAAAAAGTCTCCTTTGACCCCGGAGTGGGCGCTTGGGGCTGGGGGGGTGGCCCGCGGGGGCAAAAGGCGTTCTTTTCGCTCCCAGCCGGTGGCACGGAGGCGGACGGCGGCGGGGCTGTTTTTGGCCTGGTGGCTCGCGTGCGCGCGGCGGGCGCGGGGCTCCGGCGGGCGGGCGGCCCGGCGCCGGCTCGCGCCCTGCCCGGTGCCCGGTCGGGCCGGCGGGGTCTGAGCGCCGCGGCGGGGAGTGCGGGCGTGCGGGGCGCCAGCCTGAGCCCCGCGCCCGCCCCGCTCCCGCGCCGCCCGCCCGCTCGCTCGCGAGTCAGCTCTGCCGCCGCTGCCGCTCTAGCACAGGCGGAGACACAGAGACACACAGACTCTGAGAGCAGTTTTCGTGCAACTCAAAATTAGCGCGGGCAGGTTTAACATCGATAATCGGCTGCGAAATGATCCCGGCAGCCGGGGGCACAGCCTCGGCCCCGTCGCCCTCGGTTTATACAGCTAACAAAAGAAACCAGGACCTGTCTCCAAATAGCCATCTTAGGCTTCAAGGCTAGGCAGAAGCTGTAGGCCTCAAAGAAGGGCCTATGGAGATGGATAGATCTGGGAGAGGGATCGGAATCGGCCCCAGCCCCGGCCCCCCCACCAACCCGCGGACGTCGCTGTCCGGAACTGTATTGATCCTTTTGAACTTTTTTTTTTTTTTTTTTTTTTTTTTTTTTTTTTTAGTGTAAACGGACCGCGTTGAGATTTAAAAGGGGGCGACAGAGGGACTTGCGATTGGTTATTGTCCGGGCTTCAAAAACAAAACAAACCCACCAAACCCCCCCCCCCCCACCCCCAAACAAAACAAGTGGTATTAAATACAGGGCTCTCTGGTGAAAACACAGTGATTCAAGAAGCCCTTGCTTAGTAACTCTTACCGATCGATCCGAAACACCCACTGATGCCTTAGGTATCTACAGATCTCTGTAGAATGGGTATTTATTTCATAGTTAGGTTAAGATTTTCTTAGATTGTTCACGTTCAGACAACTGTGCCTGTGTTTTACCAGGTTTCTGAGAAGAATCAGTGGGGAGAAATTGTTGAAGAGTTCAACTTTCCCAGAAGTTGTTCTAACGCTGCCTTTGCTTTAAAACAGTATTACTTGCGGTGAGTAGTAGTGACTTTTCCATAGTATTTGGAAATAAGGGACTTATGGAGAGATTTGTTTTTAGCAAAAACAAAAGCAAACCTTGCACACCAAACAGTTCTTAAGCTCTTGTTCATTTCAGACTGAGACACATTTAATATAAATAAAGTGAGATTGTAGGAAGGTGAAAGTCTTCCTCACCAATTTCAGGATCGTTTACATTTTTCATACAAAATCGTTACAGGTGACACCCCAGCCCCAATCTTGGTAAACATTCTTTTGTGACATTGTTATTGATCGCTTGATACCCACTGAGGGGCAGAAAGGTGATGCTTAGTAAAAGACTTAAGATAGTTAAGGAAACTTTGTAACCTTTGGGAAAATTTTTTTCTTTGTTTTGGAAACTCCTTTAGTTTAAAAAATTCTGGCTTTAAGAATTTTTTTTTTTTAATGAAACTTCTTGTTTGGAACAGTGTCATTGAATAGGTTTTTCAGTAGAATATTCCTACATGGCATAACATGTTGGTGACTTAGGTGACCAGGATTGTTTTGATAATTACTTTTTGTTGAATTTCCAGTGACTTAAAAACGTTCGAAAGGATTATTATATCTTTAGCAAAATGGGGATACTATGAAATGGGATACTATAATCTGGATTTTCTTTCATTCTCCCTCTTCTTTTTTGACTGCTTATTCGGCAAAGTTTAATTTCTTATTCACTTGGTATGTGATACAGTCTAGATGATATATTTTGTGATTTAGCGTTTTTTTTTTTTGCCTCTAGTTTTTCTTCTAGGAATACTTTCATATTGTAATTTATCATGAGGCTGTGTTTTATTTTTAAAGTACTTATCTTAGAGGATCCTAAGTTAGTTGGTGTTATTAAAAACTAAAATGATATTCTTTGTATTTATTGCTTTTTAATAGTGATATTACAGGCCTTTTTTTGTAAGGTGGCTTCTGCATAATTTAAGTTTTGCATTTATTATTGCTTCAGATGCACTCAGTTATTGTGTATTACGTTCAGCATTCTGAAATAGGAAATGCAGTAATCGCACAGGTGTACTTTCTATTGGCTATCTTAGATTGACTTCAGGCTTGAAGCTGGAGTTCGCAGAACTTTGTGGAGTAGTTATTGAGTTACACAGGAAGTCTAGAAAATATTAAATATGGTTGTCATCTATTGTGTGTGTGTGATGGCATTTGTGTCAGAGTACATTTTAAATTAAAGGGCTAAATCAAAAAGCAAAATTAACCTCCAAAACTGTTGAGTTAGTAGTGGGGTGAGAAACAAGAGAGTTTTATATTCATCGTGACATTCATTTGCTCATTTCTATTTATGATATTGAGAGGAACATGTTAATACATATTCTGGTTTTATGTTTTTATCAGTTTAAAGCATTTGAATTTTGGACTGTTTGAAATACATATTTTTGAAGTTTTGCTTCATATTTGTTAGATTGATTGACTTAAATTTTATAACCAGAAAGTACTATAGAATATACATGATTCATGAGATGTATATTTTTCTGAAGAGTTTACATTCATACTAATAGTTTTAGCATAATCAAATTAATATCTAGGCTTCCAATTTTTTTTAACAAATTTAATTATAAATATCATTTTTCCAGTTGTCATTTTTATCTTGGGAGGATATCATTAATTATAGGTACTGTTTTTAACTATATAGTTTCAACATTGTAAGTATTTACATGGTCTTCAGATCAAATTGGGCTTTTTGCTCTTATTAGAAGCTGCTTTTTGAACTATGTCCTTAGTTAAACTTGTTTTTCCTCCATATGTCACTCTCTAGGTTTGTTTTTGCAGGGTTGTAGCTAGGCTACTAGGAAAAAAGTTGAAGCATTTGTTTTGGAAAATAAAACCATGTGAAGATTTGCATGGCTTGTAAAGAAATACAAAAGAAATATGCTGGTCAAAACTTAGGTACTACCAACCTTGAAAGAATTTTTTCCTGGTGGTCTAATATTGCACAGTAAGAGGATATATATGATGCTAGCTTTTACACCTTCCTCTGAAAAATCTTAATTGGCAGACAAGATGCCAAGTAACAGCAATTCTATTACCTACCCATAAGATTGGCTCTTCATAGTAAGAAATAGTAATCGAGTGACTTGATAAGTTACCTCTTTGCCACGTCAGATTGAATATCATCATTACTGATGAGCAGATAATGCAGTGTGTTTTTTAAATTACAAGTGGAATAATTTTTTAATATGAACTGCTTTTTCATTTGACCTATTGTAAGACTGTCATATGTGTTATTCCTCCTTTACAAGTTTAATATTTGCTCACATTCCCCTGTAAGTTTGCTATTAATTGGATGGTTGGCTGTTAGCCTAGTGTTCTATGATATATCTTCATAATATTACAGATAATTTAAATTAGGAAGAGCAAGCTAGTATGCTGGCCATGTATATTTTAATAGTGTTTTGTTATTTTTGATACAAATATTGACAGTCATTAAATATAGACTTGAGTATTAATGGTCTGCCAGACATTAACTTAATTTTCTCAAATATACATTTATTCAGTTATAGCTTGTCTACAAAAATTTCTTAGAGTCTAAAATTGAAAATGCAATTGATTATTTTAACATTGGCATTTAATTTTTACAAATATAAGTGCCTGCCTGTATCAAAGTATCTCACCTACTCCAGAAATATATACACCTACTGTGTACCCACAAAAATTAAAAATTAAAAAAAAGTAAAGTGCTTACAGATAATGTGTAAAAGCAGTCTATTTAAAAATTGGAGGCCAGGTGCGGTGGCTCACACCTGTAATCTCAGCACTTTGGGAGGCCGAGGCAGACGGATTACCTGAGGTCAGGAGTTTGAGACCAGCCTGGCCAACATGGTGAAACCCCGTGTCTACCAAAAATAGAAAAATTAGCCTGGCATGGTGGCTCATGCCTGTAATCCCAGCTACTTGGGAGGCTGATGCAGGAGAATTGCTTGAGCCCGGGAGACGGAGGTTGCAGTGAGCGGAGATCGTGCTACTGCACTCTAGCCTGGCCGACAGAGCGAGACTCTTTCTCAAAAAAATAAAATAAAATAAATAAATTAAAAATTGGATACTAATCATCTGTGATGTTTATGCACTTTATTTTCATGTAGTTCCTTTTCTTGGCATGTACATCTCAATGTGTTCCACCAATGTTTATTATTAGGATATTCCTATAGTATGAAAGGATAAGGTATAGTTTCCCACATTTTGTAGATGGAGATATTAAAGTGCAAAAAAAAAAAAAAAATTAAATGGCTTAGGGAACATTTCATTAATTGGACCAAAATGTTGTGTTCATGACATGTGTTCAATAATATTTGGAAATTACTTATGGTCAAATTTATGCCCAAGTATCTCTTTGCCTAATGTGTTCCATATTTACTTGGTGGATTTTAATTTTTTGTTCTGTTTTGTTGTTGAAATTGGGGGACAGTTTGCTGGTCTTATCTGGGTTAAGAATTTGAAGTTTTGGTATGAAGATTTAGGTAAATATTTCAAATATTTTAAAATTTTGTTTTTGCTTACTGATGCCAATATTACAGCTATAGTCAAGGTTAACTTGATGTTTCCTTTATAAAACTTGATTTTTTGGAAAGGGGGTGAAATATCTTGGACATTAAAAATTTATTGTACAAAACTATATGTTACTAGTTTTCTGGCACTGAAATATTCATTTCTATTTATATGTACCTACCTTTAGAATAGTCAGAAACTTAATTGTAGAGTTATGTTTACCATAGTACATTTTCAATCGCATTGTGAATTTATTGTATTTTTTTTTTTTCTTGGTGGGTAAAGCTCTTTCTTAAATTACACCATTTGAGGGAGTTTACATTTGTTAGTTAAATTGAATGAATACACTCATGTGTTCTCTAGTTAGTGTCCACCATATAGATCAATTCTTTTAAGAGAAAGCCTTAGGTATATAAGCACTGAGTTTGTAAATTGCTAAACGGAACTGAATAAACTGATTGCCCTTCTTATTCAAGGAAGGAAAATAAAAGTATATGGAGATTGGAAGACAAATATATCAATAAGTTATTCATGCATGTATTTCAAATTTAACTTTATAAACTGTATCTTGTGTGTGTGTGTGTGTGTGTGTGTGTGTGTAGACAGGGGTCTTGCTTTGTTGCCCATGCTTGTCTTGAATGCCTGGCTTCAAGGTATCCTCCCGCCTCAGCCTTCCAAAGTGCTGGGATACAAAAGTGAGCCACTGTGCCTCAGCCTTCCAAAGTGCTGGGATACAAAAGTGAGCCACTGAGCCTGGCAGTGTATCCATTTTAAAAAACAAAAAACCTGATTTTGATATTTTCTGATATTCTGTTACGTTTTTAAAGGACATGCAGACTTGTTGAAAGGAAGAGCAGAAAGTGGAGAAAGTTGAAAGACTTATCAAAGCTCAGCTAGGTTAGTGTTATGTCTTAGAATCCATGTTTTTAGAGCTTAAATTGCCCAAAGTAGAAATAAATTGAGTTCTTTCTAAGACAGATAGTTTTCACTGAGGTTACAAATTTTCCTGAGGATACAAAATGAGAACATTATAATTCCCAAAAATGTTTATATGCTTTTTTTTTGCAGTTAAATTTTCTACCTTAGCTGTTAACTAAAAATGTCCCTGAATAGAAGCACTCTTTCATAATCCTATTTCTGCTTTGTTGTGGATTCAGTATTTTCATAGTTGATTGTGTGAAATCTATAATGTCTTTGATAGACAAGTATATTGCGGCCGGGCGTGGTGGCTCACGCCCTGTAATCCCAACACTTTGGGAGGCCAAGGCAGGCGAATCACGAGGTCAGGAGATCAAGACCAGTCTGGCTAACACAGTGAAACCCCGTCTCTACTAAAAATACAAAAAATTAGCTGGGCGTGGTGGCATGCACCTGTAGTCCCAGCTACTCGGGAGGCTGAGGCAGGAGAATCACTTGAACTCGGGAGGCGGAGCTTGCAGTGAGCCGAGATCGTGCCACTGCACTCCAGCCTGGGTGACAGAGCGAGACTCCGTCTGAAAAAAAAAAAAAAAAGTATATTGCTACTAGATATTTTATATTCTCAAACTGAATGAAATTAGAAGTTGGAAAGGAAGGAAAAACACAGTTTTAACTGCATTTCATTAGTCAGTGAGCAGGTACTTAATATATATTTTTAGGTAAAGTATTTAAAAGTTTTAATTATATTGTGAAGGTGCTTATTGGGTGTTTTCCAGACCTACTAAAGTTTAATGGTAAAAATGGATTTTGTCTGAATTGGGAAGGACATAGAGGATAAATGGAGCAGACAGATGGGGTTGAGGGGATTCTCCTTTTGCTGCTTTGATCACCACAGTCTTTGGTATTCAGGGCCAACTAGAGTTTGTGCTCTAGAAACACTAGTTTTCCAGAAATGTTAATATATTTCCATGAAAAGAAGACGAAATGAACTTGAGCAAAAGGCTAAACTTGGGTTACTTTATTGCGGGACTTCTTAGAGACTTTATTTTGCTAATGTGTATTGTGGATCTCTAGACATTTTGGGGAAACATTACTACTTCTCTTCCCTTCCCCATAGTAAATAGTGTTTCACCAGTGTTTCACCCCACAGTAAATAGTGTAACACCATCGCCAAAACTGCAATTACTTGTGCACCAACCTAAGAGATGCACAACTATACATTTTCTACTGTTTAAACTATAATGTGATAAAAGAAATAACAAATTTTTTTCTGTTTTAAAACATAAATTTCACTTGTGCTTGGATACTTTCTGTGTATTCATTATGTTGTGAATTGGTAATTCATTTGACTAAATACATTGCAATAAACTATTGCTGGAATGGAAATCTCTTAGTGATGTCCAGGAATAGCTATCACGTTCTGAATTGTTGACCAAAAATGATAGACCCATATTCCATGAATATCTAAGTCAGTGTTTACAGGGCTTCACTCCCATCTTACTGCCATAGAAATTTTTGGTGGAACCCCAGGGAGAATGTGCTGGTTTTGATGTTTTGGCTGCTGCCTTCCCTCTCCCCCCGCCCTTTTTTTCCCCATTATACCATTGATTTGGAGTAAAGGGGTCAATTTGTTCTTTAGACTGTCTTAAATTCTGGCTTTGATTGCTTTCTTTTGGTGTCAATTAACTTGTTCCTCTATCCCTCATACATATTTGCTGAAAAGTGATAGATCGAAAGGTTAATAATATTCAGATTTAATATTTTAGGCATACTTAATAGGTAGTGCTGTGCTTTTCATCATATCATGAGGCATATACTGTTTAGTTGTCCCCTTTTAGTGATGCTAAGATTGAACAGTGGTTTTAGGTATTAATAATTTGATTAATATGTATTTCCAAAAAGTGCTCCAGGTGATTCTTAAGTACACTGAAGTTTGAGAACAGTTGATCTAAGTATTGTAATGAAACCAATTTAGTTGCTGAGATGACTAGTTTAACATGGCATGAACATATTGGTCAGGGTTACATCCAGAACAAAACCTCTAGGTGACATCTGGTCTAGGGGCACCTGCTCAAGCTGCACCTGTCATCTCTGACCACAGCTTGGACACACCTTATACTTTGTCTCTGGACTCTAGAGAAGGTAACAAGGGCTCTACTTTAGTTAAGGGAAAAAAAGAGTAAATGAACTACCAAATTCTAACTTATCCTAAGTGTGTTTATGTAATTTGGATTAAAAAAATTAATTAAAAATAAGTGTTCCTCACTTATTCCTAATTGGAGAACTTTCTTTATATATATGCATGGTTTTTTTTTCTCATAGAACTTTACTATATTCTTTCCAAATGGAGTACCATTTGTTTTACTGAATTTACTGGATGCTTGTTTGTGAAAATTTTGTTGGTCTGTCCTGGTATTTCGTAGTAGAGTTAACATGTATAAATTCCTGTGAAAGTAATAATACTAACAATAACCTGTTTTGTTTAATGTCCACCAGCTTTGTTTTTCAAAACATTTTCATATGGGAGATTTTATTTATTTATTTTTATTTATTTTTGAGACGGAGTTGCTCTCTGTCACTCAGGCTGGAGTGCAGTAGCATGATCTTGGCTCACTGCAACCTTCACCTCCTGGGTTCCAGTGATTCTCCTGCCTCAGTCTCCCAGGTAGCTGGAATTACAGGCGTGTGCCACCATACCCGGCTAATTTTTGTATTTTAGTAGAGATGGGGTTTCAGTTGGCCAAGCTGGTCTACAAACTCCTGATCTCAGGTGATCCACCCGTCTTGACCTCCCAAAGTGTTGGGATTACAGGCATGAGCCACTGCACCCGGCTGGCCGGAGATTTTATTTTTATCATTTCAAATTTGAGAAGTAATTGTGTTATTTAATCTTAGAAAAAATAACAACTAGGAAAAATATTCTTTCTTTTTTTATGTATAAAAGCAAGGGAAAAAATTCTTTATGCCACCCAAACTTTTTTCTTCCTGGGGCATATGGGCTACTTTTTTTTTTTTTTTTTTTTTTTAAGGCTTTAGGTTATATCCAACTCCCAGCCTTAAGTGTCAGCCACATTTGCTAGTCAGGAAAGGATATTTTACATATTTTCAGACCCTACTTTCCCTGCTTCACCTTCCCATTCCCTTCCCTGCTGATAGACCTGCTGTACATTTTACAGAGTGTTGTCTTTTTTTTTCTTTTTGAGACAGTTTCGCTCTTGTTACCCAGGCTAGAGTGCAGTGGTGTGATCTTGGCTCACTGCAGCCTCCACCTCTTGGGTTCAAGTGATTCTCCTGCCTCAGCCTCCCAAGTAGCTGGGATTATAGGTGCCCGCCACCATGCCCAGCTAATTATTTTGTTTTTTTGCTTTTTTAGTAGAAATGGGGTTTCACCATGTTGGCCAGGCTGGTCTCAAACTCCTGACCTCAGGTGATTCACCTGCTTTGGCCTCCCAAAGTGCTGAGATTACAGGCGTGAGCCACTGTGCCCGGCCAGAGCATTGTCTTATAGATAATCCTACATTATCCATAGTTGCTATTCATCTTATGCAGGTATATTCCATGTTCCAGGTGTGCTTGGCTTTTATTTGTATCAGTAAATAATTTTTAAAACTACCATATAATTGGGATAAAATAGAAAGTTACTTTTTATGAAGAATTCAAATAAGGTTGTGTAATCTATTGTTTGGATAAACATCTTATTGTAAAATATGGCCAGGTTCCATAATTCTGGTCTTTCTGAGTTCTTACTGTCATACTTGATAAGTATTTATGTATAGTGCCCAGTAGTCAATTGCTGTGTGCACAAAGATGATCTTTATTAAATAATACGTATCTTTCATGGTGAAGTGTTTTTGGGTGAAATTTTATTCTGTCTCTATGCTAGCCCAGCGATTAATTTTAAATAAATAAAATGTTAATATAAACATACATGAGATCAGTGGGAACATTCTTCTATTACAATAGGTCAAGGAAGAGACCATAGCTAGGGCCCTGTCCAGAAAATACCTAATTTGTAATATTTTAAAAATGGGATGAATTTAACTTTTTCAGTAGTAAGGCTCAGGTTGATCACACTTTCCATAATGGTTCATAGATTAAGTGAATTTGCAATACGCTTGAGCTCAGATCAGACCACATAGAACTTCATAAACAGTAGTTAGTGGCTTAGAGTAACTTGTACCTCCCAGTGTGCTTGCAAATAATAGGTAGCCTATCAAGAGTTCTTAAGTGGTTTGGTATAATTTTTAGTTTACACCATTAAAGAGTCAAACTTTTGAATTTCTGAGTTGTCTTTTTAGGTAGCCTCATATTGCAATGTAGTAATTCAATCTAGTAGTAAAAATGTATGTGATTTTTGATATAGTCCAGTTGAGAGAGAAATGGTGAATCCATTATTTTCTTCTTTTTTTGCCATGTTTTTCCTTTTCAAAATTGTTAAATTTCTTTTGCTATCTATATGTGAACTTTTGCTTACACTTCCTGTAGATCAACCAATTAATTGTTTTGCCACATTTGGTTTATATTTTTCTTTTTATATGTGATGGTGTGCACACTCATACACACACTATCACATATAAAAAGAAAAATATAAAGCAAATGTGGCAAGTGTGTGTGTGTGTTTATATACACATACACACATTATCACTGTCGTTTTATTCATTGGATATTATTACAGTATAATGTCTTTTATTTATATTGTTATGACCTAAGAGTAAAATCATTCGCTAATGTAACAATGGACAGTTATTACATTCAGAAACCTTAACATGGATAAAATTGTATTCTCTATTATGTAGACCTTAAATCAAATTTTAACAATTGTCCCAAAGATGCCTTTTATAGCAATCATATCCCCCAACCCCATTCATTATCTTGTATTGCATGTAGTTATCATATCTGTAGTTCTTCAGCCTTTTTGTGTCTTTTGTGATGTTACATTTTGAACTATACAGGCCAGAAGTACTATAAAGTTTGGAGTTGTCTAATATTTTTTCAGGATTTAAGTTAGGCATTTTTGGCAAGAGACATGTCATGTCACTTTGTCTCATTATTGCTGAGATTAAGGTGGTATCCTCCTGATTTCTCCACTGTAAAGTTACCATTTTCTCTTTTTGAATTAATAAGTATTCTGTAGCGACATACCTTGAGACCATGAAACTATCTTGCTTACCATCAAACTTTTACCCAGTAGTTTTAACATCCACTGATGGTTTGGGCTTGAATCAGTTATTAATATGATACTTGCATTTATTTGTGCTTGAATCAGTTATTAATATGATACAAGCATTTTATGATGCTTGTTTTCTAACTCTATCATTTCTTTTA
This sequence comes from Pan troglodytes, assembly GCF_028858775.2. NCBI lineage: Eukaryota > Metazoa > Chordata > Mammalia > Primates > Hominidae > Pan > Pan troglodytes. The sequence goes on along the minus strand of NC_072408.2, from coordinate 50,110,760 downwards.
CATTTATTTGTTTTTGAGACTGGGTCTCACTCTGTCTCAAAACACCCAGGCTGGAGTACAGTGACACAAATCATGGCTCATTGCAGCCTTGACCTTCCAGCTCAAGCCATCCTCCCACCACAGCCTCCCAAGTACCTGGGACTACAGGCGCATGCCACCCTGCCCAGCTAGTTTTTTGTAGTTTTATAGAGATAGGGTTGTGCCATTTTGCTCAGGCTGGTCTCAAACTTCTGGGCTTAAGCAATCCATTTGCATTGGCCTCCAAAGTGTTAGGATTACAGGCATGAGCCACTGCTCCTGGCTCCTTTTACATTTCTCCTTTTACATATGGAACATATTTTCATTCTTATTTATTTATTAGTTAGGTTTTTATGTTATGCAATGGTTAAAATCTATCATTGTTATGCATTTTACTGCTTAGATTTGGCCAGTGAGAGCCCTTTTAAGCTGGCTCCTTTATCTTTTTAACATGTGTCTATTATTCTTGAGCCCTTCCTTTTTGACAAAATAAGATCTTCCAGGGTCTACTTGTATTTTGCCTACCCAGCTCTAGAATCATCTATTTCTCTGAAAATCCTGGTTCCATTTAATGCGGAATGGTATATAGAAACCAAGATCGAGGTGATAGGTGTGCTCATTGCTACTGGGTTATTTTTTCTTCTAGGGCCTTTTAGAGAACAGAGCTGGGGAAAAAATTATTTTGTCTGTAAATACATTTATTTTGAAAATCAGGAGGCTATGCTGATACTTCTAATTGCACTCCATACTAGCTAGTTCTTTTCCTTCTTCCATTCCGTGTATCTCCCTTAACCTTCGGTAAGAATCCTAGTTCTCTACAATAGTATATATGTTCATCTTCTCAGTTCTGCAGTACATATAGAATACTTCCAGAAGTGTTATCCCACAACAAACAACAAACCTACCAAGTAGCTACAGATTTGTTTGAAGTTCTTTTTGTGTTTAGACTGAAGATGTATTGTTAAAAGTACAGACATGCACTGCATAAAGTGTTTTGGTAAATGATGGACTGCATATATGACTGTGTTTTCATAAGAATATAATATTTTATTTTTACTGTACCTTTTCTGTGTTTAGATATGTTTAGATACACAAATATTTAGCATTGTATTATACTTGCTTGCAGTATTTGGTACAGTAATATGCTGTATAGGTATGTAGCTTAGAGCAATGGGCTATGCCTTATAGCCTAGGTATGTAGTAGACTATATACCATCTAGGTTTGTGTAAGTGCATTTTGTGATGTTTGTTGAATTATGAAATTCAACAAATTTTATTTATGAATATGTAAAACACGTAAGATTAAGATTAAGCCTAGTTTCCCTTCCTAAAATAAAGCTCATTAAAAATATATATTTTGCCTTTTTTCACTTCATATATCTTGAAAAATCACTAAGTTCATAGAATCCCATTATTATTTTTTTAACAGCTGCGTAATGTTCCATCGTGTAGCTATATCCTAGTTTATTCAACCAGTTCCCTACATAATGGCACTTAGATTGTTTCCAGTGTTACTGTAGTAAATAATGTCATGTGAATAATCTGTAAATCTTAGTAACTTTATGCAAACCTATTTTCAGATTGTTGCAGCTGTGTCTTTAGAGCTAATTACTAAAGTGGGGATTGAAGCGGCAATCAAAGAATAAATGCACATGTAGTTTTGTTAAATATTGCCAGATTCCCTTTGTAGGAGAGAACTTTTTGCATTTCTACCAACAGTATATGAAAATACCTGTTTTCCACAACTTTGCTCTGTTGTCTGGCTTGTTAAATTTCTCTAATATAGGGGATTAAGAAATGGTATCTCACCATATTTTAATTATTGAGACATTACAGCATGTTTGTTTGTTTTTTAAAGAGATTGAGTTGGCTGGGCATGGTGGCTCATGCCTGTAATCCCAGCACTTTGGAAGGCCGAGGTGGGTGGATCACGAGGTCAGGAGCTCGAGACCAGCCTGGCCGAGATAGTGAAACCCCATCTCTACTAGAAAAAAAAAAAAACATACAAAAATTAGTCAGGTGCTGTGGTGGGTGCCTGTAATCCCAGCTACTCGGGAGGCTGAAGCAGGAGAAAGGCTTGAACCCAGGAGGTGGAGGTTGTGGTGAGCTGAGATCGCACCACTGCCCTCTAGCCTGGGTGACTGAGCAAGACTCTGTCTCAAAAAAAAAGAGAGACAAATTTTACTGTGTTGCCCAGGCTAGAGTGCAGTGGCTATTCACAGGTGTAGTCATAGTATATGACAGCATTGAACTCTTACTTTCAAGCAACGAACTGCCTCAGCCTCCTGAGTAGCTGAGACTACAGACATGCACCACTGTGCCTAGACTTTTTAACATGTTTTCATCTTTGATAGTGCCAATCCCATCTCATAGTTCTTTTTTACAAGGTTATTCTTTAATGTTTATTTTTCCATGTGTACTTTACTATCAGTTTGTTCTAGTTCCAGAAAAAAAAAGCTTGTTGGTCTTTTTATGGGGGTTACATTAAATTTATAAGTTGAAGGACTGATTTTGTGATGATACCGAGTTGACCTATCAAAGAGCAATGGAAGTCTTTCCACTTGTTCACATCTTTTTGTGTCATTCAGAGCCTAAAGTTTTCTTTATATAGGGTTTGAACATTTCTAAAGTTTATTCTTAGGGATATTGTTATTGTTGCTATTGAAAATGTGGTTTTCTGTTTCATGTTTTCTTGTTATCATTTATTTATATAAAAGCTGTTGAACTTTTATATTTTCTAACCTGCTGCCTTACTAAATTGTTTTATAATTTTGATTTTATGATTGATTTTTTTTTCTTTTTTTTAGAATTTTACCTGTATACTTGGTGTGTCATCTGCAAATAGGGATTGTTTTACTCTTCTAAGTTATGCATCAAATTACTTTCTTTTGTCTAATTGCATTGACCAGTATATCCATGCAATGTTAATTAGTAGGGAAAATGGAAACATCTTTTCTTTGCCTTGTTGCTGACCTTAGTTTGATGCTTCTGACATTTCCTCATTAAGATACTGCCTGTTATATGTTTTGATGCAATCTTAACTATTGACTTTAATTTTAGTAATCCTGTGATATATGAAAGTATTCATCTATCTGTTTATTTAATGAGTGGTATTGTTAGACTTAGAAATCACATTTAGTGATATTTTTTGTGTTATCTACTAGAGTTTAGTATCTTTTTTTTAATCCATACGTATTATCTATATTTAAGGGAGGGGCTAATGATGAACATTACATTTTTAAAATTCCATTTTTGCACCTTATATTTGAATATGAGTGTTTCTTATGTTCCAAGAATTTAACACAAAAATACAAGTCAGCTACAGTGCTAACTGATAAATTTGGAGGAAAATTATCTTTCTTTTTCTATCTATGAAACAGTTTTTGCTCTTTTGTTCTTTGCTGGCCATTGATTACATTACTTGATATTTAATAATAAGGCAATAATTTAAATTATTGCTTGATTTTTATATTCTCAAGATGAGAAATAATTATTTTAGTCTTGCAAGTCTTCATTATAGGTTAATGAACCCCCTAAAGAAGAAAAGCAAATTTGTACTTTAATCACAGTCAGAAATCTTATGTTTGTTTGCGTGAATCCATTTAAATTCATCAATGCTAAATTAAATGTGTTGTGTTTTTACATAGTATATTTGATCCTCACAATTAATCATAATTTGGTTATTGAAAAAATCTTCCTAGTTCTGAGAATTGCTTGGAATATCCCTCCTTCTTTGGCCCCCTCTTTATAAACTGTGGAGGTTAGCTTAAATGTGTGTGTTTGTGCAGGCACGTGTGTGTGTAAGCAGCACTCTTTAGAGTTTTAAGCAAACTGTTTGGTGATTTATTGATCAGTTCTTGCTCATAACCAGTCTTATAGGAATTTACCAAGCCTTACATATTTAAAGGGCTAAGTTGAAGTGGATATTAGCTATTGTATACAAACTTAATGTTTTGTAGAAGCCCAGTAGTATAGCTTTCAGCACCTGAAAATTTAGATTCCTAAAGACAGGAGCAAGAAGTGTGTAGTTAGCTATAATTGGATATGGCTACTGAATTTATTTATTGATTTGTAGTATCATCAGTCTTAATACTAGAAAGGATTTTAAGAAGATGGTCTAGCCCTCTGCTTTCTGGAAGGGTAGAAATAAGGATACTTTTTCAGGTAGGCCTGCGTGGGGATAATTGACTTGCCTAAGATTATTACTACTGAATGATGGAAGGGAAAAGTAGAAACCAAATCAGAGCTGCATTTATTACACTAACCACTCCATTCTGTTTTAAAAGGAATAATTTTAGAAGACTATCAGAGATTTCTTTGCTATATAAAACGGGGTCTTTATTTATTATTATTATTTTTGAGACAAAGTCTCACTATGTCACCGAGGCTAGAATGCAGTGGCGCAATCTCGGCTCACTGCAACCTCCACCTCCTGGGTTCAAGTGATTCTCATGTTTCAGTCTCCTGAGTAGGTGGGACTACAGGCACACAACAACATGCCTGGCTAATTTTTTTGTACGTTAAGTAGAGACAGGGTTTCGTCATTTGGCCAGGCTGTTCTCGAACTCCTGGCCTCAAGTGATCTGCCCGCCTTGGCCTCCCAAAGTGCTGGGATTACAGGCATGAGCCACTGCGCCTGGCCTGGTTTTATGTTGATGATTCTGCTGACTTATACTAAGAGAGAAAAAACACTTTTTACTGCAAATATTCTTTATATTAAATATTTTACTCGTAAAAACCTAAACTTACATATTTGATAAAGCTTATATATTTGATAGTTTTTTTTTTTTTAAATAACCAAGGATACTCATTTAAAGGTTAGTCTAGTACATAATTTTTTAGATGGAGACCTCTACTGGAAGTATGAAGTAATAGATAGATTCTGGTTTGATATTTTTTTTTTTTTTTTTTTCCTTTGGAGACAGGATCTTGCTCTGCCACCCAGGCTGGAGAATGAAGAGTAGTGGTGCAATCATGGTTCACTGCAGCCTCAACCTTCTTGGCTTAAGGGATCCTCCTACTTCAGCCTCCCTAGTAACTAGGACTACAGGTGTGTGCCACCATACCTGGCTGATGTGTAAAGATTTTGTAGAGACCAGGGCTTTCTGTGTTGCCCAGGATGGTTTCCAACTCCTGGCCTCAAGTGATCCTCCTGGCTTGGCCTCCCAAAGTGTTGGGATTGCAGACCTGAGCCACCCACCCAGCCTGATTCTATTACTGTAAAATATCTAGACAAAGGGATGGTAGGGAGATATGTTTTAAAAACAGTCAATGTAACATATGCTAAAGTTTTTTTTTTAAAGTATTTTTCTTATGAAACTTTAATAGTATACTTTTGGTTTATGATACCATGTGGAATCTTTTTAAAAGCAGACTGTTAAGTTTATATTTTTTTAGCTAACGTTTATTTAATTTGCCATGTGCCGGGCACTGCACCAAGTGGTAACTCATTTCCTCTTCACACCTCCCTATGACATAGATACTGTTAATATCCTGGTATTATAGATGAGAAAACAGGACAAAGGTATTAAAGAACCTTGCCCAGGGTCACACAGTAAGTTCTGGATCTAGTATTTTTTTTTTGAGACGGAGTCTCGCTCTGTCACCCAGGCTGGAGTGCAGTGGCGCGATCGAGGCTCACTGCAAGCTCCGCCTCCCGGGTTCAAGCCATTCTCCTGCCTCAGCCTCCCAAGTAGTTAGGACTACAGGCGCTCGCCACCACGCCCAGCTAATTTTTCTTTGTATTTTAGGTAGAGGTGGGGTTTCACCGTGTTAGCCAGGATGTTCTCAAACTCCTGACCTTGTGATCTGCCCGCCTCAGCCTCCCAAAGTGCTGGGATTACAGGCGTGAGCCACCGTGCCCGGCTGGACCTAGTATTTAAACCTGGAACCTAGGCATATTATACTGTCTTCCCCCAATTCACATGAATATAATTTTATTAAAAAGTATTTGAAGATAAGGACTTCAAGGGAATAAAAATATGAAAATGGTTAGGGTAGTTGTGGGATTGTGGCTTTTTATTTTTATTTAAAAAATTCTTTAATGTATCTTTTTGTAATAACGTGTGTGCTGCTGTACAGTTTATAGTTTATTTTTACAAATATTTATCTCAGTGGATTTTTGCAACAACTCTAGGAAATAGGTATTATCCTCTTGTAGATCAGGGAAAAAGCCTGTAAGTACCATTGCTAGTGCAGAATTAGAGTTTAGTTTTGTGAGTTATAATGTACTGCTCCTAGTTTACTATCAGAGTCTTGGGGTCAAGGATTTTTTTTTTTTAATGGCGATGCACTTTTTGGCATCTGATACATTGTAGCTGAACTGAATTAGGATCTCCTGTCACTTGGGGAGCTTCTTATGAACTCAGGTGGGTATGGTAGGCCTCTCAGCAAGTGGGAAATCTAATTTGGGAAATTCTGAAAGAATTGAAAATTTCTAACTTACAGAATTAATAGTATAGCATTTCATTCATCTGTCCCTAAAGCTTAACATTTTTTGTGTGGTTTTATTAAACAAGCATCAAGAGTCAGTTATAGTTGTAGAATATTAACATTGTGGTAAATGTGTCATTTTGTGCAATTCTATGCAGTACTTGAAGTTGTTTTTAAGTAAAATAGACACTAATGTCTCCCTATCTGTCTTCACAAGCTACAATATGAGACTAGAGAGTCTTGTGTAGGGTAAGATTTGAGAGAGTAATACAGACATGCCTGAGAGATGCTGTGGGTTTGATTCCAGACCACCACATTAATATATATGATAGTAAAATGAGAGTGAATTTTTTGGTTTCCCAGTGCACACACAAGTTATGTTTATATTATACTGTAGTATATTAATTGTTCAGTAGCATTATGTCTCAAATAACAATGTACGGCCAGGTGTGGTGGCTCAACGCCTGTAGGCCCAGCACTTTGTGAGGCTGAGGCAGGAGGATTGCTTGAGGCCAGGAGTTTGAGACAACCTAGGCAGTCTCAAACTGCCTAGTGAGTTTGAGACGTAGTGAGACCCTGTCTTCTACAAAAGAAAATGTTTTAAGTAGCTGGTTATGATGGTGCATGTCTGTGGTCCCAGATACTTGGGAGGCTGAGGTGGAAGGATTGCTTGAGCCTGGGAGGTTGAGGCTGCAGTGAGCCATGATTGTGCCACTGGACTCCATCTAGCCTGGACAATAGAATGATACCTTGTCTCAAAAAAAAGAAAACAAAAATACTTTATTGCTGAAAAGTGCTGACAATCATCTGAGTTTTCAGTGAGTCATAATCTTTTTACTGGTGAAAGGTCTTGCCTTGATATTGATGGCTGCTGACTGATCAGGGTGGTGGTTACTGAAGATTGGGGTGGATGTGGAAATTTCTTAAGACAACAATGAAGTTTGCTGCATCGATCAACTCTTCATTTAACGAGAGGTTTCTCTGTAGCATGTAATGCTGTTTGGTAGCAAATTACCCACAGTAGAACATAATTTGAGTCAGTCCTCACAAACCCTGCCACTGCTTTATCAACTAAATTTATATACTGTTCTAAATCCTTTGTTGTCATTTCAGCAATGTTCACAGCATCTTCACCGAGAATACATTCTATCTCAATAAACCATTTTCTTTGCTCATCCCTGAGAAGGAACTCCTCATTAATTCAGGTTTTATCATGAAATTGCAGCAGTTCAGTCACATCTTCAGGCTCCACTTCTAATTCTAGTTCTTTTGCCATTTGCACATCTGCAATGACCTCCTCCACTGTAATCCTGAACCCCTCAAAGTTATCTACGAGGATTGGAAACAATGTCTTCAAAACTGTTAATGTTCATATTTTAACCTCCTATGAATCACAAATGTTCTCAATGGCATCTAGAATGGTGAATCCTTTTCAGAAGGTTTTCAGACTACTTTGCTCACTTCCATCCAGGGAATCACTGTGGCAGCTATAACTGTACAAAATGTATTTCTTAAGTAATAGACTAGAAAGTCAAAATGACTCCTTGTTCCATGGGCTGTAGAATGGATGTTGTGTCAGCAGCATGAAAACAACATTCATCTCCTCGTACATCTCCATCAGACCTCTTGGGTGACCATTGTCAGTGAGCAGTAATATTTTGAAAGTGATCTTTTTTTTTGAGCAGCTGGTTTCAACACTGAGCTCAAAACATTCAGTAAACCATGCTGTAAACAGATGTACTGTCATCTAGGCTTTGTTGTTTCATTTATAGAGTACAGACAGAGTAGATTTAGCATAATTCTTAAGGACCCTTGGATTTTCAGAATGGTCATTGAGCATTGGCTTTGACTTAAAGTCACCAGCTGCATTAGCCCCTAACAAAAGAGTCAGCTTTTCCCTTGAAGCTTTGAAGCCAGGCATTGACTTTTCCTTTCTAGCTCTGAAAGTCTCAGATGGCATCTTCTTCCAATAGAAGGCTTTTTCATCTGTGTTGAAAATCTGTTGTTTAGTGTAGCCAGTTCTATCATTTACCTTAGCTAGATCTTCTGGATATCTTGCTGTAGATTCACTGTCACCACTTGCTGCTTCACCTTGGACTTTTATGTTATGAAGATAATGTCTTTTTGTAAACCTCACAAACCAACAACCTTTGCTAGCTTCAGACTTTCCTTCTGCAGCTTCCTCACTTCTCTCAGTCTTCCTTGAATTGAAGAGAGTTACGACCTTGTTCTGGATTAGGCTTTGGCTTAAAGGAATGTCTGGCTGGTTTGATCTTCTGTCTAGACCACTCAGACTTTCTACTTACCAGCCATAAGGGTGTTTCACTTTATCATTTGTGTGTTCCCTGGAGTAGCACTTATTTTTCTTCAAAACTTTCCTTTTACATTCACAACATAGCTAAATGTTTAGTGCAAGAGGTCTAGCTTTTGGCATATCTTGGCTTTTGAAATACCTTCCTCATTAAGCGTAATCATTTCTAGCTTTTGATTTAAAGTGAGAGATATGCAACTCTTCCTTTCACTTGAACGCTTAGAGGCCGTTGTGGCCTAATTTCAATATAGTTGTGTCTCAGGGTATAGGGATGCCCAAGGAGAAGGGAGAGAAATGGGAGAATGAACAGTCAGTGGAGTAGTCAGAACACACACAGTATTTATTAAGTTGCTTTCTTATGTGGGTACAGTTTGGGGTGCCCCCAAACAAATAGAATATTAGCATCAAAGATTACTGATCAGAGATCACCATAATGGATATAATAATAATAATGAAAAAGTTTGAAATATTGGGAGAATTACCAAAATGTGACACAGAACTATGAAGTGAGCACATGGTTTTAAAAAATGATGCCGATAGACTTGCTTCAACTTGTTAAACCTTCAATTGGTTTTAAAAAAGATAGTATCTGGAAAGCACAATAAAATGAGGCACAATAAAATGAAGTATGCCTGTATTGACTTTGTTTTAAACTGATATGTGAGGATCCAGGGATTTTGCAAAGTAACTACTATTTTTGAAAACATGGATACGATTAATACAAATGATGTGATTACTTGGTTAGAGACATTTTGGAGTTGGGAATGTTTATTATTATAATAGATAACATTTATTGAACACTTATTATTTGCCAGGTACTATGCTCAGCCTGCTTTATTTTAATCCCCCAAACTACCCTATAAGAATACCATCATCATCATTTTATAATGAGGAAACTAAGATTTAGAAAGGTTAAGTAATTTGTACAAGGTGACCCAAGTACAAAGTGGTGGGGCTAGAATTTGACCCAGGTCTTCTGCTTCCAGAGACCAAACTTTTACCAGCTATGTAGAATACTGCTCTTTATTCATTAATTTAATGAATAATAATTGATCACGTATCTTGTGCTAGACTCTATGCACTGGACATATATCAATGATGAGAACAGAGAAAAATTATTTCCCCTTTAGAGTGAGGGAAAGGAGACAAATAAGAGTATGCTAGCTAACAGCACAAGGAGAAAAATAAAGCAAATAAAGGGAGATGGCTTTTGCTTGAGTAGGGTGTTAAATCTTTAGACAAACTGGACTGGAAAAGTCTTAGCAAGAGTTGAATACAGACTTAAAGGAGAGAAAGGAGCAAACCAGGTGGATATTTGGGATAAGAATGAACCAACAGCAAGAGAGTATGCTTGGTATGTTCAAAGAACATTTAGGAGCCCATTGTGGCTAGCATTAGTGACCAGACCAGAGCAAAGCAGTGGAGATGAATAGATCAGAGAGGTACAATCTGGGAGCAGATCTTGTAGGGCCTCTGGAAGGTCTTTGCATCTACTGAAGCCATTGGAGGATTTTGAGCAATGAAGTGTTATTATCTGGATTTGTCTGGATGCTTTGTTGTGTATAGATGTTGCATGCTCAAGGGTAGAACCAAAGAGTCTTGATAGAAAGCTAAGAAAATACAGTTAGTTCTTGCTTTATGACTGGGATACATTCTAAGAAATGGGTTGTAAGGTGATTTCTTCATTGTTTGAACAACGTAGAGTGTACTTACACAAACCTAGCTGGTAGAGCCTACTACACACCTAAGCTATATGGTATGGCCTGTTGCTTTAGGCTACAAACCTGTACAGCATGCTACATACTGAATACTGTAGGCAATTGTAACCCCATGGTAAGTATTTGTGTATCTAAACATAGCTAAACATATAAAAGGTACAGTAAAAATATGATATTATAATCTTATGGGAGCACCATTGTATATATGGTCATTGACCTAAATGTCATTTTGCAGTGCATGACTGTAATCCAGTTGAAAAATGATAGTTTGTACGACCAAGGTTCATAGCTCTTGAGATGGTAAAAAGTAGTCATATTTTAGATATATTTCTAAAGTTTCAAATATAAAACTTTGAGGACTTTAATTAGCAGAGACCTCAGATATAACCCATTTGGTGCCAAGTTTTATACTTTTTCAATTTTAAACCTAATTTTCTTCTGTTATCAAAGTCTATAATATGTGTTAATAGTACACAATTTAGAAGATCCATGGAGGGAAAATATCAAGCAGTGTAATATCCTAGCATATGCAGATAAAATTATTGAACGCCATGAACAAACATCTTGGCGTATTTTTTTCTAGTCTTTTGGCATAGGATTGAACCTTAATAAATGCTGTCTACCATAAGCTAGCTCTCTGTCTCCTCTACTAAAATCTTAGCTCCTTAAAAACAGGAACTGTGTTCTTTATTTCTCTATCTTAGGTAGAGAGCACGGTGTCTGGTTCATGATAAGTGCTAGTGCTGCTTGTTTTGTTTGAATTAATTGTGCCAAATACTATATGGGATTCAATGATTTATGTTTAGTTAGGGAGGAAACACTCAGTAGGTACACTTGTAAAATAATAAGGCTGAGTTTTCTGTTTTGTTTTTTTAAGAGACAGGGTCTGGCTCTGTTGCCCAGGCTGGAGTGTAATGGTATAATCATAGCTCACCGTAGCCTCGAATTCCTGAGCTCAAGCAGTCCTTCTGCCTCACTCTTCTGAGTAGCTAGGACTCAGACTCATACCACCACACCCAGCTGATTTTTTGTGGAGGCAGGATCTCGCTATGTTGCCCAGGCCGGTAAGCAGTCCTCCTGCCTTGGCTTTCCAAAATGCTGGCATTACAGGCGTGAGCCACTGTACCAGGCCAAGGCTGATTTTTCTTAAGCAAACATAACAGAAATTAAGCTAAAACAACCACTACAGTTATCTTGAGAGGAAGTCATCGGGGATACTGTTGTTCTGTAAAGACATCATGTAGTTTACTCTTAAGAGTCAGTTTGAGTCATGCTATAAAGTTAGTTTTATTAAATTTGTTCATTAAAAGTTTTTTTCCAGCTGGGCGTGGTGGCTCATGCCTGTAATCCCAGCACTTTAGGAGGCTGAGGCGGGCGGATCACCTGAGGTCGGGAGTTCAAGACAACCAGCCTGACCAACATGGAGAAACCCTGTCTCTACTAAAAATACAAAAGTAGCTGGGTGTGGTGGCGCATGCCTGTAACCCCAGCTACTTGGGAGGATGAGACAGGAGAATCATTTGAACCCAGAGGCAGACGTTGCAGGAGAATCACTTGAACCCAGAGGCAGAGGTTGCAGTGAGCTAAGATTGTGCCAGTGCACTCCAGCCTGGGCAACAAGAGCGAAACTCCATCTCAAAAAAAAAAAAAAAGTGTTTCCCCCCTCATGATGGTCTGTAGCGTAGTGATTTAGGAGTTGGCTCTGGAGGCACACTATCTGGGTTCAGATTTCACCTTCTCCATTCAGTCAGTTTTGTGACCTTGGGCAAGTTACTCTGCACAGTTTCACCTGTAAAAAGTAGATAATAAAGTGTGTACCTTATAGAGTTGTTTTGAGTGGTAAATACATTAGTATATGTAGTGTCTGGTATATAATTTAATCTATAAATGCAAATTTTTGTTATTTTCTGCTGATCCTGTAATTGATCTAAAACATAATCCAGGTTTCTTTTTTCTTTTTTTGAGACAAGGTCTCGCTCTGTCGCCCAGGCTGGAGTGCAATAGTGCGATTGCGTCTCACTGCAACCTTTGGTCAAGCGATCCTCCCACCTCAGCCTCCCGAATAGCTGGGACTACAGGCACGTGCCACCATGCCTGGCTAATTTTTGTATTTTTTGTAGAGACGAGGTCTCCCTGTGTTGCTCAGGCTGGTCTCGAACTCCTCGACTCAAGCGATCTGCCCTCCTTGGCCTTCCAAAGTGCTGGAATTATAGGCATGAGCCCCCATAACAACAACTTGCTTACCCACCTTATTTGCCAAATTTAGCTCTTAGTGACTTTTGCCATTTTCAACATGATGAAGTACTAAGATTTGTGATGCTTCTGGCTATATCTGATGTCATTTCTAAAGCAACTACTAAAAAGTTATTTTTAACTAATACTACTAATAGTATCATTGAAATACATTTATGATTTCAACAAGGTGATTACTTGGAAAATAATGTTCATTGGAATGAATATATTCTGGTTTAGTTGTTTCAAAAAACAAACTGTTGAATCTTATAGAAGCATTTCATTCACTTGAATGCATAAGTAATAGTATCAGGCAAAAAAATAATAAAAAAAGAGGGCTGAGTGATGCAGGTAAGTGCTTACATTTCTTCAGTGGCTCTCTATTGCTAACGAAGAAAGTCCAAATATATTAGTAGGTCATAAAAGGCCCTTCATTACTTTTCCATTCTTAATCTCCTTGCCATACCCTTGCACATCTTTTGAAGACAGATACTATGTCTTTTTTTCTGTTTTAAAGCTTGGTTAATGAACAGTCAGTACACGTTGGTAGAATTAGTTAGTAGAATTAGATCCAGCCATGCTGATCCATTTATACTTCTCCAAGCATGCCAAGTTTTTCTCACCTTTCTGCCTTTGCATGTGCCATTTTCCCTGCCTGGAATTCCTTTCCTTTTTTCATTGCCTGACATACTCCTACCTATCTTTGAAACTGAACACAAATGTCACCTTTTCTAAAAAGCCTTTTCTTATCTCATCAAGCAGCTTGAAGTAGATCCTTCTTTATAATCCCACTTTCCTCCTCATTTATATCTCTATTACAAACACTACTATAACAACTTTTTAATTGTCTGTTTCTTCTGTGAACTGTGAGCCTGAGGAGGTAGGGACTTAGTATTGTGTATTTTAGTAGCCCTAACATCATAACACAATACTAATTAGTGCATAGGAATTACCTAATGTGTGGCTAATAGAATCAATGAATGAATGCTTGCAAGGATAATTGGAAATAAGAAAAGTAGGAAATCACTTTTGTTTGAGATAGAGAGGGGCCTATGGAAGAGCCCTCAAGCTTGACATTGAAAGACTGGTTGGATTCAGATAGAAACAATAAAAAGGAAGATGGGGGACTTTTTAGATATGAGGAAAATGGAAAATGAGAGTCTGTACAGTGTATTTTAAACATGTAAATGAACTCTGCTGCATCGGAGGCGTTAACGCATGTGATTGGTGGAATATAAGACCTGGACCAAAAATTGGTTTTAGACTGTGGAGGATTTTGAAAATCAAATTAACATATTTGAGCTTTATTCTGCATATAGTGAGGATGTGAGATTTGGGGGAGGTTTTGTAGTTGTTATTTGTTTGTTTTTTAGCAGAACACTGTTTTGATGAAAGTGATGTTTTGGGAACATTAATCTTACATTGGTATGTGGGATAGGTTTGAGATAGGAGGAAGTAGTGGCAGGAATGGCAAACACACCTGCCCAGCTTGGTCAGAGAATGAGATTATTTTTATAGAATATTAAGATAAATGTGAACTAATACTTCTTTAAAAATACTAGACAAGGAAGTCACATTCAGAAAGTACTTCAGAATCTGTGGTATCTTTAGGCTTATCGTTGTAAGTATCACTTGTCATTGAACTGTTGATTTACAGAAGAACAGGTTAATAGAGAATTCTACTTACTAGGAAATTGGATAAATTGTTCTATATTTTATTTGAGTGTAGGTCCACCATTGTTCATAATCATGTAAAATTTTAGATTACATGCAGCTTATTAATTCAGTTTATCTTCTTCCTCTGTGCTGGAAGGAACTTTTTACAACTTCATCTCTGAGCTCACTTTTTTTTTAAACAAGCTCTGGAACTCAGCACTTCTCTCTGAATAATTTGGCAACATTGTCTTCTATTCTTCTGAACCATGTGAGATAGAGCCTAGTGGGATAAGTATATCTACAAATGACAGAAACAGGCTGAACAGAAGATAGATACACATATTTGAAACCTTCAGAGTTCTTTAGAATACTTTTTGTTTTTTCTTGTTACAGAGTCTCACTCTGTCACCCAGGCTGGAGTGCAGTGGCGTGAAGTTGGTTCACTGCAACCTCTGCCTCCCAGGTTCAAGCAATTTTCGTGCCTCAGCCTCCGGAGTAGCTGGAATTACAGGTGTGTGCTGCCACGCCTGGCCAATTTTTGCATTTTTAGTAGAGATGGGGTTTCACCATGTTCGCCAGGCTGGTCTCGAACTCCTGGCCTCAAGTGATCCTCCTACCTCAGCCTACCAAAGTGCTGGGATTACAGGCATGAGCCAACGCGCCCAGCCTAGAATACATTTTCTAACTTTGGAGATTCCTGGACACACATTTGTGTGGCTAGTGCATGTGGTTAAGAAAAAGGGACTGTTCAGGAAGGATACTTGGGAGTAGGGAGAATTATCTACTGGGATGTACTTAGCATCATATCTTATTAAAATTCTTCTGGAGGGGCTTTTCTGTTACTTACAATCTTATTTTAACATTAAGCTGATTTGATTTGGTTTGGACATTTCTATATTTTTTCCCTTTAGAAATGATTTTTAAATAGCTATCACAAAGGTTGAGACTAATAAAAATTGCTTCCACTCTAACTCACCTTCAATTAATATGCAAAGAATATGTAACTGACAACATTGCAACCACAGTTAGAGGACAGATATTCTCAAATGATGAAAATCCAGCATTTAGAATGAAGTTAATTTTTCCCAAACTTCCCTACCTGTAACATTCAAGGCATGGGTTTGCTTTTGCTTAGAAGAGTGGAGGAGGCTGGGCACAGTGGCTCATGCCTGTAATGCCAGCATTTTGGCAGGCCGAGGCGGGAGGATTGCTTGAGCTATGTGTGGTGGCATGCGCCTTTAGTCCTAGCTACTTGAGAGGCTGAGGTGGGAGGATCCCTGGAGCCTGGGAGGTTGAGGCTGCAGTAAGCTGGCATAGTGCCACTGCACTCCAGCCTGGTCAACAGAATGAGACTCTGCCTCTAAAAAAAGGAAAAAAAAAGAGCAGAGGCGGTTGTAATATAAACAAAATGTGGAGCTCTTTTCATGGTATTCATAGCAAGTTCAGGAATAGTCTCCTTGCAATGCAAGGAGTATTCATCTTTGTAAACTGCAGCCTGAATTAAGGGAAAAATCTCAGCCTGTTCCTTTCTCTGAATCATTATTATAAGGAAAAGGAGTTTAAGCTCCTAATGAAGTATCAAATCCCCTTTGTACAATTTTGGATGATTGACTAAGGACTGGTTTTCTTTGCAAAGATCCCTAGGCCAGCATTCCCAAACTGTTAAGTAGGTGGACTGTGGAAAATGTGTTCTGTACTTAAATACTATTTGGAAAAACAGTTAAACATCATTCTTTTCTGCAACACTTCTCAAACTAATATGCTTATAATGTATCTTCTGACTGTCCACAGAATTTCCCAAATACATTTGAGCACATATTGTCCCATCTGTTCCCATTCCTGACCTCACCAGCCCCTAGCATACATATCACTCACAGGGTAAATGTGAAGTTTTAGGAAATGTTGCCATCAGTACACAAACTTGCTAGATAAAATGGACCCAACTGGGATAGTCTTGAAAAATGTTTAACTTACTGAGACAGATGTGAAAGCCCATTGCCCTTCTAGTTCTGGGATGATTGATCATGATCACAGAGAGCTTGATTGAGAAAAAAGGAGAAGCCAAGTTTTAGTGGAATTTATTTAGAATGCACTAGAAGAGTAAAAACAGTTAACATTCATTACTAGGGCATAGTAGGGTGCCTTGAGAGGAGTCGTTTAAAAAAGTCTGAAGATTATGAACCCTGATTAGTGAATTAGCAAATATTTCATATGGTTAGTTCTTAGGATTAGATTTCAACACTTCAGTGCAAATTCTTCACACTTTTGTCATGTGAATGCAGTTTGAGAATGCATTTCAATTAGATCTGTAAGTTGTTGAATTATCTTTTATTCTTGAACTGGTGGAATAGACATGGTGCTTGCTTCAATTATCCGTTAACTCTCCAGTATTTCTCTAAATATTTGCTGTCCAATATTTTCTAATAAATTCCTTTAGGTGAATATGCAAAGATCACAAAAATGAATAGTCATTTATGAATTCCCTATGAAGACAAAAGGATTCTTTGAGACAACAAAGCGATTTTTCGAGACAACAAAGTTTTGTTTCTCTGGAACCTAAATAAGCAGGATGCTTACAGTTTCTCGACATATTACATACTTTTTTCTTGAGAAAAATGTAAAAGATAAATAGGTGGGCATTTATTATGAAATTATTAATACGGAAAACAGACATTAAAGGCATTTCATTAAGTAAGGGTAGATTTAGTCCAACTTCATAGACTTTCTAATACTCTATACAACAAGCTTGTCCAACATGCAGCCCCGTGGGCTGTATGAGGCCCAACACAAGTTTGTAAACTTTCTTAAAACATGAGTTTTTTTTTGTGCGATCGATTTTTTTTTTGTGCGACCTTTTTTTAAGCTCATCAGCGATTGTTAGTGTTAGTTTTATGTGTCGCCTAAGGCAATTCTTCTTCCAGTGTGACCTAGGGAAGCCAAAAGATTGAACACCCCTGCTCTACAAGATAACAGTTGGTGTTCCAAATGTTAGGCTACAGGTTTTATAGCTGCCACAAAAATTAAGTAACAATGGCTTAACAAATCTTAAATTTGTTTCTCTCTGATATAACAGTCCAAACATAAATAGTCTAGGACTGATAATGTAGCTTTGTGGAGCCCTTGGGCCTTATTCTTTCCTATCCTCCTCCTTAATGGTTTCCATCTCATGGTCTAAGATGCCTGCTGTAGTACTTGCCAGTACATCCTCCTTCCAGCTAGCAGGGCAGAGTAAAAGAGAGAAGAAGCACTTTTTCTAAGGGTACACCTTGAAAGTTGTATATGTCTTTTCTATTCACATTCCGCTGGTCAGAACCTTGTTACACAAGGGAAACTGGGAAATGTAGTCTTTGAGATTTCACAGACCATTAATAAAAATTGATCATGTAATAAGCCTTAGAGAACACCTAAAAAAGTCATATCAGATATGTCCTGCTGAAACTTCTGTTGTGATAAAAGACACACACACACACACACATATGTGTATGTATATATTAATATATTATATATATTTATAGGGAGAATAGAGGTATTTAGCAGGCTGTTATTAATTATTCTGATATGCCTTTCCAAATGCTGAAGTGTTTTCTATGTTTTCACATAAATAATAGATTGTACTTTATAGAAATTCCTTTTTAAGTATATTGTATTCTAGTTCTCTGTAAATGAGTAACTTATGGGTGTAAGAATTTTCAGTGTATGAAGCATTCAGTTCCCCAGGATGTCTGAATGTATATTGAGTTTTTAAATTGGTGATATATATATGTGTATATGTGCACATACAGGAATATAATGAGATAATATTATTTGGCATGCGGATACTTGATGTACAGACTGTTTATCAAAAATGTAATAGCAAAGTAATGGTTTATTAAAATGAGCACTTTTGATTACAGTTGTTTTCCATGAAAGGGAAAAATGATGACTTAGTGATGCAGTGGTCCACTTAAATTGCAATATGATCTAGGAGATTTTAGGTCTTCTTCCCAAATTCTCAGTTTTAAAATTGTAAAGGTAATTGGTGTACTTATCTTATTGAAATAGAGGAAAATATGTATGTTCAGCTATGTCCGTTCGTTTTTTTAGATCTCATATCTCTCGTATGTAAACACATACCTAGGAATTAGTTCCATTTAGTGTAATAATTTTTATAGGGAGTTCCAACTAAAATTAAATTTAGGAAATTTTAATTGCACCAATTGATTGATTGATTGAGATGGGGTTTCACTTTGTTTCCCAAGCTGGTCTCAATCTCCTGTGCTCAAGTGATTCTCCCATCTCAGCCTAGTAGCCGGGACTACAGGCATGCAAGCGCGTGCCTGGCCTAAGTGCATATAAAAATAAGGTTGTACATTTGGGAGATTTTATAGTTTAACAAGCACCTTTTCATGTATATGATATTATTTGGTAGTATCTTAAGTATGTTTTAAATGATTCTTATTTTCTGATCTTTTCAAATTAATTTCTCTTTAGGCTTAAGCTAGATTTTACATACTTTGACATGCATTTTCTTTTTTGTTAACGCTGCATGAATAGCAAAGACATGAATTTTGTCATTCATCTCAAAGTATTATAATCAGAATTTTTTCTTTAATTAACAGCTTAATTTCCAGATTTAATATTTTTAAAGCTCTCTTTTGGTTGTTGATTTTAATTTATTGCTCTATACTTTGTGTACAGAGTCTGTATTTCATTGATTTGGGAAGGTAATTGTAGTGTCTCTTTGGGCTATTATATGGTCAGTTTTTATGAATGTTCTGTGTAAGCTCAAAAAGAATATATTTTATGTTTATTGTGATGTCACATACGTCATATGATATCAGACTTTCAAAGTAGCATTTTTCAAATTTTGAGGTTTTTGAATTTTTTTTGTCATTTTCTGAAGGCTTGTTAACAACGTCTAATTAGAATTGTTAATCTCTTGCTTTTGCACACAGATTTTTGGTTGTTTTTTTCTGCGTGTGTGTTTTTTTGGTGTTTTTGTGTTTCTTTTGTGTTTTTTTGTGTTTTTGCACACAGATTTTTAGTTGTTGCTTATGTACATTGAGACTGTATATATGTGTATCTATACATAAGTTGTTGCTTATGTACGTTGAGGCTGTATATATGTGTATCTGTGTATATTCACATTTGCTTTTTTACCAGTATATGTTTCCATTTGTCTTTTATTGCCCTTGCCTTTGAATTTAAATTCTTTTGATACTATGGTGGGTTTATTTTGGTTCATATTTTTTAGGTACCTTTTTGTTTCTTTATGTTTTTCAGCTTTGCTGGATCTTGGTTTTATTTATTTATTTTGGATTTTTAACTTAATTTTTAAATTTAATTTTTATTTAGTTTTTAGCGATAGGGTCTGGCTCTGTTGCCTGGGCTGGAGTGCAGTGGTGCGATCATAGCTCACTGGAGCCCGAATCTCCTGGATTTAAGCAGTCCTTCCATGTTGGCCCCACAAAGCACTGGGATTACAGATGTGAGCCATTGTTCCTGACCTGGATTGTTGTTTTACCCTTAAACTGAGAATATGTCTTCTGAGTTTAACCTATTAGAATTTAATGTGATTATTTCTATGTTAGAACTTAGCTCTGCCATTTTATATCATATCCTTTCAGTGTCCAAGTTGAATCTTTCTCTTCTCCCTTCCTTGCCCAACAAATTCCAAGAAGTTTAGCATGCTCTCCACACTGCACCCCTACTTTCTTGAAATAGGGTGATGTGATGTTTTAATTATTTATTCTTATGAATACACTTGTTTTAAGATAACAATACATCTTCTAAAATTTTTTCCTTCCCATATTTTGTTGTTTTCTTCTGGATATATTTCTTTTCTGACTAGATTACATTTTTCAAATGTTCTTTGAAAGAAGGTCTTTTTTTTTGTGGTAAACATTGAGGCATTGTCTGCCTATAATATGTTTACCATTCACAATTAAGTGATAATTTACCTTGATATAAAATTCTAAGCATGGATTTGTTTTTCTACCTCAATATTTTGAGGATAGGGTAATGTTTTATTGTCCTCTTCCTGTCCTGGTGGTGTTCTGAAATCTGGTATCAGTTTGACCCTGCTCTTTTTTAGGTGATGTTGCCCCTGCTCCTCTTGCTAGAAGCTTTTAAAATTTTGTCTTTGAAAGGCTTACATTTTACTCCAGTACATTTAGGTATGGACTTTTTTTTTTCCTTATCTTTTCCCCTTAGCACTTTAAGCCATTTCAATCTGAGATTTCATATTGTGAATTCTGCAAAATTCTGTCATTTTTTCAAATTCTTCTTCGTTTATTTTCTTTGCTTATACAATTCCTTTTGGGTAGATATTTACACTAATACTACTTTCCCCACCTTATTTTAACTCGCGCTTTATTCATCTTTTTGTCGCTTTCTGAGACCCTTTGGAACATTTCCTAGATTAATTCTTAAATCAACTCTGTTCATTTTCTTATTCAAACCATTTTAAAATTCTTCATTGCAATAATTATATATATTTTTACAGCCAATATTTTCTTTCTCTTAACTGCTTATTCCTGCTTTGTATTTCTGATATTTTTTCATGTCTGCCTGAGGCTATTTATTATGACTGTTTAAAGTTTTTTTTTTGATTAGTTCTGATTTTTCTTGAATGAGGTTATTTCTTGTCAGTATGTGTTTACCTTTCCCATATTAATGCTTCTTAAATATCTCTTTAATTTTTCCCATTTGCTAAATCTTCTATAATCATAAAATGCTGGTATATTTAGAGAGTGAGAGATGGACATACACCGAGCTCAACCGTACTTGGTGTTTTTCTCACATGTGGCTCTCCCCTGTTTCTTAGGGACACTTGTCCGTAGGCACTGCTTACATAAGTAGGGCACCTCCCTCTCTGCTATCTTGTTTTAGTCTGGTATCTCACTGTCACTGCTGATTAGATTCTACACTAAAGTAGTGATAGCATAGGCAATAATCTGCATAAGAAAATTCAGCCTAGTAAAAAGTATACCCAAGTAGAATTTTTAACCCTAGTTTATACTTCCCATCAGTGAGTAGACTCTGGCTTTCATGTGCTCTGTGCATCCCTAAAGATGCCCTACCATTATCAATGTCTTCAAGTGTTGTTGAACTGGTTTTTGAGATCCAGCAATGTTTATATTACCTCAGCGTCATCTGTAGAGTGGGATTCATAGGAATAAGCCAGCATACCAGCAGATGGTGCTAGTCTCTTAACTTTTCAGAAACCAAAACCTATATCTTACTTCTAAAGGTAATAGCTATAAATGATTAAATTTCTTTGGAATTCTCAGAACATCTTAGGGTATTAAAGTGGTTTTATGAAGAGATAAGAGAACAAGTTTATCTTTAACAATTTCTGTCTCTTTCCTCATGCATCAAATTGTGCTATTCTGGTTACAGTATATTTAAAAAACCTTTTGTGATAGAAATATAACTGACTTTTAAAGTATTGTGATCTATAACAGCTACTATTTATTGGGTGCTTATTGTGTCTTGGATACTGTGCTAAGTGTTTTATGTATGTAATGTTGGGATAAGACCACGATTATTTCTCCAATGAGAAGTTTTAACTTAATAGGTTTATAAGAATTGTGTATTACTATTCTTCAAAACAAAAATTATGTTCAATATAGCTTAGTAATAGTAAATTCCATTAAAGTCATAAAATGTGAGGCAAGGTGCGGTGGCTCACGCCTGTAATCCCAGCACTTTGGGAGGCCAGGGTGGGTGGATCATGAGGTCAGGAGTTTGAGACCAGCCTGGCCAACATAGTGAAACCCTGTCTCTACTAAAAATACAAAAAATTAGCCGGGCGTGGTGGCAGGCACCTGTAATCCCAGCTACCGGGGAGGTGGAGGCAGGAGAATCACTTGAACCCAGGAGGCGGAGGTTGCAGTGAGCCAAGACCGCTCTATTCCATTCCAGCCCAGGTGACAGTGTGAGACTCCGACTCAAAAAAAAAAAAGGTCATAAAATGTTTTGCCTGTGGAAGAGGGAAATAATTGGAGGAGATTGTTACTGTTGTTATTGTTTTCAGACACAAAGTCTCTGTCACCCAGGCTGCAGCCTTGAACTCTGCTCAAGGGATCATCCCACCTCAGCCTCCTGAATAGCTGGGACTAAAAAAAAAAATTTTTTTTTTTAATTTTTTTGTAGACACAGGGCTTTTCTGTGTTGCTCAGACTAGTTTTCAGCTCCTGGCCTCAAGCGATGCCCCCACCTTGGCCTCCCAAAATGTTGGGATTACAGGTGTGAGCCACTGTGCCTGGCTGATTGTTATTGTTGAGGGAACTGAGACCTAGAGAATTTGCAATTTTTATATCGTTAATGGTTTTTGCTTGTTTTTTGGTTTCAGTGTTATGTTTGGGATGATTATACAGAGCCATTTAATTTTTAGAGTATTTAATATTTATAGAAAATTGCAAATAGAAATGATCACTGAAAAGCTGTTTATTCATTGTGTGCTTGTATGTTTTATATTCAGATGTAAAAACAGAAAATAAATGAGAAATAATTCCTGCTTCCTTAAGCAGTTTATGTGATCACCATTTCTCAACTAGTTTTTTTTAATATTAGACTTATCTATGTACGTAACTACTTTTTCATTTAAGACTAGTACACTTAACTATTAAAATTATTTTAGTAATTAACCTTTATTTTTTATTACATAAAAAAGGCAAATTTTCTACCCTTATCTTTTGCTTCCTGATTATAGTTATACTTGGTGGTGGAACTCAAAACAGTGATTGTGTGAAAGAACACAGATTAGAAAATTGCTAACTCTATGTTGTTGGAGTTGTTTTTTTTGCTTGACATTACTTAAGTAGTGAAATCATTCCCCCCTTTTTATTAAATATAATTTACACACAGTAAAATTCACCCATTTTAGTACTGCCTGCAAGTTTTGACACATGCAAACAGTTGTGTAAGAACCACCAAAATGAAGATATAGAACAGTTGTGTTACCCCTCACATTCTTCTGTCCCTTGTAGTCAGTCCAGCTCTCCATCTTCAGTCTCTGGCAACCGCTAATCTGTTTTATACCCTTACAAATGTGCTTTTTCAAGAATGTGATATAAATGAAATAATATTGTATGAAGCCTTTTAAGCCTGGCTTCTTTTTCTTAGTACAGTACATCTGAGATTTATACATAGTGCCTCTATCAGAATTCATTCTTCTGTGTTGTTAAGTAGTGTTCTGTTGTGTGGATATACTGAAGATTCTTTATTCTTTTTTAGTTGATGAATAATTTGGTTGCTTCCAGTCTTTGGTGATTAAAAACACTATAAACATTCGCATATAAGTTTTTCGGAAATTTTCACTTAATTTGGGTAAATACCAACGAGTAAAATTGCTGGGTTATACCTTAAATATTTATTTGATCTCATAAGAAACTGCTAAACTGTTTTTGAGAATGGCTGAACTATTTTGTGTTCCCATTAGCAATATGTGAGTTCCAGTTGTCCCTCAACCTTGCTAGCATTTGATATTGTTAATTTTTAAATTAGTTTTAGCCATTCTAAAAGATGTGTAATAATATCTCATTGTTCTTTTAATTTACATTTCCCTAAATGACTAATGAATGTGAACATTTTTAATATATGTTTTTTTCCACTGTATATATTCTTTGGTGAAGTAACTAAGTATTTGATCTCATGCCCATTTCTTTATTGGGTTGTTTTCTTTTTCTTTTCTTTTTTTTTGAGACAAGGTCTCTCTCTGTCACACAGGCTGGAGTGCAGTGGCACAATCTTGGCTCATTGCAGCCTCGACTCCTGTGCTCAAGTGATCCTCCCATGATAGCCTCTCAAGTAGCTGGGACTGCAGGCACACGCCACCAATCCTGGCTAATTAAAAAGTAAACTATTTGTAGAGATGGTGTCTCATCATGTTGCTCAGGCTGGTCTTGAATTCCTGGGCTCAAGTGATCCTCCTGCCTTAGCCTCCTAAAATGTTGGAATTAGAGGTTTGAACTACTGAACCTGGCCTGGGTTTTTTTTTTTTTTTTAATTGCATTTTGTGAGTTCTTCAAAATATTCTGGGTAGAAGTCCTTCATCAAGTATGTGATTCGCAGATATTTTCACATAAACTGTGATTTGTCTTTTTATTCTCTCTTCAGTAAGCATTATTGAGATATATAATAGATGTACAGTAAACTGAAAATGTTCTTTGTACAGTTTAGCTTTTTGAATTGTATAAAGTATACAATTTGGTAGGTTTCGACATGTGTATCCTGTGAAACTATTAACACAGTCAAGCTATGAATGTGAACATATTCATCACCCTCAAAAGTCTTTTCTTGCCCCTTTTTAACCTCTGGCTATCCCCAGGCAGCCACTAATTTGTTAGTTTATTTTCATAACAAATTAGTTTGCATTTTCTAGGATTTTATATAAATGAAATCATACAATATGTACTCTTTTAGTCAACAAAATTATTTTGAAATTGATCCATGTTGTTTCATATAGCAAAGTTCATTTTTATTTTATTGCTGAGTAGTATTCTATTGTATTGATACACCATAATTTGTTTAGGTATCCACTTCTTGATAGGCATGTGAGTTATTTCCAATTTTTGGTTGTTACAAATAAGACCACAATGAACATATTGTTTTATGTTATATATTGGATATGTTAGGCATATATTTAACTTTTTTTTTTTTTGAGACAGAGTCTTGCTCTGTCACCAAGACTGGAGTGCAGTGGCGCAATCTCGGCTCACTGCAACCTCTGCTTCCCAGGTTCAAGCGATTCTCCTGCCTCAGCCTCCTGAGTAGCTGGGATTACAGGTGCCCACCACCACACCCGACTAATTTTTCTATTTTTTAGTAGAGATGAGTTTCATTATATTGGCCGAGCTGGTCTTGAACTCCTGACCTCAAGGGATCTGCCTGCCTTGGCCTCCCAAAGTGTTGGGATTACAGGCATGAGCCACCCCACCTGGCCAAGTGGATTATATTCTTGAAAATGATGGAGAGTAGATTTTTTATTTTATTTATTTATTTATTTATTTATTTATTTATTTATTTATTTATTTTGAGGCAGAATCTTGCTCTGTCACCCTGGCTGGAGTGCAGTGGCGCAATCTTGGCTCACTGCAAGCTCCGCCTCCTGGGTTCACGCCCTTCTCCTGCCTCAGCCTCCCGAGTAGCTGGGACTACAGGCACCCACCACCACACCTGGCTAATTTTTTGTATTTTTTAGTAGGGACAGGGTTTCACCGTGTTAGCCAGGATGGTCTCGATCTCCTGACCTTGTGATCCGCCCACCTCGGCCTCCCAGAGTGCCGGGATTACAGGCGTGAGCCACCGCGCCCAGCCGGCATATATTTAACTTTTAAAGAAGTAGCTTGTAATCCTAGCTACTTGGGAGGCTGAGGCAGGAGAATCACTTGAACCTGGGAGGCAGAGATTGCGGTGAGCCAAGATCGCGCCATTGCACTCCAGCCTGGGCAACAAGAGCGAAACTCTGTCTCAAAACAAAACAAAAAACAGCAACAATAAACAAACATTTTACATTCTCACCAGCAATGTTTGAAAGTTCTGGTTGATCCATGTTGTCACTCAACATGGCCAATCTATTTTTTGCCATCCTCATAGGTGTGTAGTGATATCTTACTGTGGCTAGAATTTGCTTTTCCTTAATGACTAATCATATTGAGTACTGTTATATTCTTATTTGCATTTTTTATATATTCTTTGGTGAAGAGCCTGTTCAAGTCTTTTGTGCACCTTTGAAATTGAGTTGTTTTCCTTGTATTCAATTTTGGAGTCCTTTATGTATTCTGAATATTACCCAATAAGTGATTTGCAAATATTTTCTCTCAGTCTATGGCTTGTGCTTTCATTTTCTCGTGAAAAAAGGAAGAATTTTTAGTTTTTATAAAGTTGGTTTTTTTCAATTTTTTTTCTTTCAAGATTCATGCTTTTAGTTACTTACATGGTTACTTGGAAATAAAAATATTTTCCATGCTTTGAATAATCCTGTAAGTGAGGAAATAAATCTCTGAAGACTGGGCAGGAATGGGGGTCACCACAAATAGCAACAAACTTAAGCTGGGTGGAGTGGCAGGGGCCTGTAATCCCAGCTCCTTGGGAGGTGGAGGCAGGAGGATCACTTGAGCCTAGGAGTTGGAGATTAGCTTGGGCAATATAGCAAGACTCTGTTTCTTGAAACAAAACAAAACAAAACTCTCGGTTCTGGGGAGAACGATGGTGTGTGGTATGGGATGTATCTGTGGAACTATAGTTTGTACATCTTCCTTGTTGAAGGTATGAGGAAAAAATCTACTTCACACTGTTGCTGGTAGTTATCTCTGATTGTGGAAGAGGAATGCAGTGAAGGAGATGCAATAAGAAATCATTAAGAGACATTTGAGCTATACATTTGGTTGGGACAGTGCACTTTCAACAGGACAGCATGAGTCTTTCTGTAGACCCACTTTTCGGTGAAACTGGAAAAAGCAGTCATTTGGTCTCGAAAAATGGTCCTAAGAGCATATAGCAAATGAAAAGACATTTATTCAAGAAAATCTACTAAAATTGGTAAGAACATTGAATTTCTGTGGTATTGAACCAAGACCCACTCCTTTTCCTCTTTCCCAGCTTGCTGAGATAGAAACTTCACTCCAGACTGGTGCAGCCAAGAACACAAGATTACCTGTTCCTTTATTTCCTAGTTGGAGGGTATCTTTCTCAAAGGAACAGGATATCAAGATTTTTTTTTTTTAGTGGCCTGTTGGTGAGGTCAAGTTCTGGATGAGTGGGGCTGAGAGGTAGGAACTATTTCTTACTCATGGTACAGAGGCTGTACCTGTGTACAGTACCACTGAGAATACTGAAGGCACAGTCACCCATGCCCCAGCTTGTAATCCAGCAGTTCCACATTGGGAGAGGTAAGTTGAGACCCGAGGCTGTTGCCCCAACTCCACAAAGTGTTTTTGTCCTCTAGCTGGGTTGTCATTCAAAGAGAAGTGCACCATTGTTCCCCAGCTCCAGAGATAGAGACTTGCCTAGGGGGAGAAGTATGCTGTAAGACAGAGTTCTAAATCTCTTTCTAAAGCAACTAACTTCATTTGCTGGGGAGAAGTTCAGGTCTAAGAGTATTCAAAAACAGGAGGGTGCGGTGAGAGACAGTTAGGAGGAGATTGGTAGGTGCAGTGGAGATAAATAAACTGTAGAAGGGCTAGTTTGCTGGAGAGAACCAGGGAAATGAAGAGCTGGGAGGAGTCTTTTTGGGGTCAGAACAAATCTCAAACATTGGCCCCCGAAACTATTCCTTTAAAGGAACCCAGATTTGTTTTGATTGACCTGTGAAGCAATTTATGCTTCAGCACATTGTTGAAAACAATGGAGTAATCAGCCAGCAATTGGTGATGCCTAACAACTGGATGTGGTCAAAGAAAGAGGAAAAGAGTGCCTTGCCAAAACCACTGTCATTTCATGGTGACTTTGGGACTATCCAAGGCTGTGCCTCCTGAGGAGGAACATGAGGGGCTTCACACAGAGGGGAGATTGGGAGAAATATTCTTCACTAAAACAATCCAGCCAGTGACTAAAGAAATAACAATAACATACCCCAGAGTGGGGCAATCAATATCCAGAGTGGCTATAATATATAAAATGGTCAGTTCCCAACAAAAAATTGTGAGATATATAAAGAACATCAAAGAATGAGCTATACACCAGAAAAAAAGCAGGCAACAGAAACTGCCTGTAAAAGTGACCAGATTTTGGAATTAACTTCAAATAGCCATTGTAAATATGTTCAGAGAAGTAAATAAAATCACTATTAAATAAGTAAAGCAATGTATGGTGACAATTTTTTTATCAAATAGAGAATGTCAATAAAGATACAGAATTATTAAAAAGAACTAAGTGGGATTCTATAATTGAAAAATATTAAGGCTGAAATGAAGAGTTCACTAGAGGGACTGAGTCGCAGATTTGTACTGGCAGAAGACAGAATTAGTTAATTTAAAGATAGATCAACAGAGATTATGCAGTGTGAAGAGAAAAAAACCATGGAGAATAATCAACAGAACCTCATAGAAATGTGGGACGCCATGAAGTGTACCAACGTACACATAATGGTAAGACAAGGAGAGAACAGAAAAGAACAGAAAATGGAAGAAGGACTGAACATTTTTCTTTCATTGCCAAATTTATTCACAAGTTTATTGAAAAACATTAATCTATATGTCTTGGACCCTCAGTGAACTCCAAGTGAATAAATGCAGAGAGATTCACAGACACATCATGGCATAGGTTAAGGATAAGGAGGAAATCTTGAGAGCAGCAACATAAAAACATGTCATCACTTACAAGTGAATCCCAATAAAATTAATAACTGCCTTCTTATCAGAAAGAATGGAGGCCAGAATGCAGTGGGATAAGATCAAGGGCTTAAAGGGGAAAAAACCAAACAAACCTGTCAACCAAGAATTCTGTATTCGGGAAATCTGTCTTTGAAAAATAAAGGCAAGGCTGGGCGCGGTGGCTTACACCTGTAATCCCACCACTTTGGGAGGCTGAGACGGGTAGATCACGAGGTCAGGAGATCGAGACCATCCTGGCTAACACAGTGAAACCCCATCTCTACTAAAAATACAAAAAGTAGCCAGGAGTGGTGGTGGGCGCCTGTAGTCCCAGCTACCCGGGAGGCTGAGGCAGGAGAATGGCGTGAATACGGGAGGCGGAGATTGCAGTGAGCCGAGATGGTGCCACTGCACTCCAGCCTGGGCGACAGAGCGAGACTCCATCTCAAAAAAAAAAAAAAAAAACAAGAAGGCAAAACAAAAATATTCCCAGACAGATAAACAAAACTCAGAGAATTTGTTGCTAGCAGTCATGCCTTATAATGACACAGGATTTTTTTTGGCCCCTTTGCCAGGGTCACAGCAGGGGGGCACCCTGTCTACTTGTCCCACCTGGGCTAAGTCTGACTTGTGCACCAGCACAGCCTGCAGCTAGACCAGGGGTATCCCAGCTCACCTGTGCTATAGCTTGTACCCACATTCAGTGGTTCCCAAGCTCTTGTCCCCACATCCGAGAAGAATGGGGATACACTGACAGTTGAAGAGTGAGGAGGGCGGAGAATAATTTTATTGAATGACAGAACAGCTCTCACCAAAGAGAGGACACGGAAGTGGTCCCTCTCTCAGTGTGGCTGAGTCCAGGGTTTTTATGGCCTCAGAATAGGGGAGTGTGTGCTGATTGGTTTCTTAGTATGCAGAGAAAGGCTAAAGCAGAGGCACCATTCAGAGGTGGGCACAGCAGGGTAGAAAACCAATTAGGAAAGAGTAGGTGTATGTAAAATAGTTGAAGGGTAGAGATCAATCAGAGAAAAGTGCACCAAATGGGAAGACAGGTTCTCAATCCAGTCCATGGATTTGACTTGTAGCTTGGCTTTCAGGCTTTAAACTTTCTTTGGCTTGGGAGTGGGGTTTCACCAGGGAACCATCCCTATCTGCCTGGCATTTGACTGCCTCCTGTTACTACCAATAAGAAGTACTAAAGGAAGTTACTTGGACTGAAAGCCGGCGATCCCACATAGTAATTTAAATCCACACACACAAAATTGACAAAAAGCACCACCAGCGAAGGTAATTATATAATTATAAAAGATAGTATAAATGCATATTTCTTTTCCATTTCTTAATTGATTTAAAAAGCAGGCTGGGCGCAGTGGTGAAACCCCATCTCTACTAAAAATACAAAAATTAGCCGGGCGTGGTGGCTCACGCCTGTGATCCCAACTACTCAGGAGGCTGAGGCAGGAGAATCGCTTGAGCCCAGGAGGCGGAGGTTGCAGTCAGCTGAGATCGTGCCACTGCACTCCACCTGGGCAACAGAGTGAGAGTCCATGTCAAAAAAAAAAAAAAAAAGCAATTGTGGGCTGGGTGTGGTGGCTGAAACCTGAAATCCCAGTACCTTGGGAAGTTGAGGCAGGTAGATCACCAGAGGCCAGGAGTTTGAGAGCAGCCTGGGCAACATAGTAAGACTCTGTTTTTACAAAAAAAAAAAAAAAATTTAAAACTAGTTAGCCACAGTGTTGCATGCCTGTAGTCCTAGCTACTTGGTAGGCTGAGGTGGGAGGATTGCTTGAGCTCAGGAGTTTGAGGCTGCAGTGAGCTATGATTGTACCACTGTACGCTAGCCTGGGCAACAGAGCCAGACCCTGTCTTAAAGAGCAAATGTGTAAAACTATATATATATATATATATATATATATGTGTGTGTGTGTATGTATATATATATATATAGAGAGAGAGAGAGAGTGTGTCTTTGGGACCATATACATTAAAATGCAATATATTTGCCAGTTACAGTGTGAGTAAAATTTGTTGGCACAAAACTACTTAACTGAGGAAATGACTCTTGATGGTAATTTGAAGCCACGGGAACAAGGAGAACCAGAAACAGTAAAAAAGAGCAAACTCCCTTTGCTCTTTTTATTCTCTCAGCTTTTAAAAAAGTTGTAAAATTATGTAAAGTAATAACTATAACAAGTATTGTTCAGCTTATAACATTTATAGATGTATAAAACAGTGATATCACAAAAAGGAGGAAAAGGAAATAGAGCTATATAGGAGTAACATCTTCACATCTCAGTGTGATTAAGTTAGCATAAATCTGAAGCTGAATCTGATAAGATGTATATGGGAAGCCCTAGAGCAAACATGAAGGAAAATCAGTGACAAAATGCTACATTAGGAAATATTGATGTAATGCAAAAAGAAAGCAATAAAGAAGGAGGAATGGAGAAACAAAAACATGAGATAGACACAACAAAAAGTAGATTAGCAGGTCAAAATCTAGTTATATCAATAATGACAATTAATGTAAATGGATCAAACAGTCAATTCAGAAGTTAGAATCCAGGTGTGGTAAAGTACACCTGTAGTCCTAGCTACTCAGGAGGCTGAGGTGGGAGGATTGCTTGAGCCCAGTAGTTAAGAGCCAGATTGGGTAACATAGCAAGACCCTGTTTACAAAAATTTTAAAAAGGCAGGGACTGGAGATTGTCAGACTGGATAAAAAATACAGAACTCAACTCTATGCTCTCTACAGGAGACACACTTCAGATTCAAATATATGGATTGAAAATAAAAGGATGACAAAAGATTTATTATGCAAATTATAACCATAAGAAAGCTGGAGTGGCTATATTAATATCAGGCAAAATAGACTTTAAAACAAAAAAAAGTTACTGAAGCTAAAGAGGGACATTTTATATTCATAAAAAAATTGCAGTTCATTAAGAAGACATAATAATTGTAAATTGTGAATATCTGCATCTAACAACAAAGCTCCAAAATAGTATGAAGCAAAAACTGATAAAGAGAGAAAGAGACAATTTAAAAATAATGGTTGCAGACTTTAATACCCCTCTTTCATTAAGGGATAGAACAACTTGGCAGATGATCAACAAGGAAATATAAGACTTGAGCAACATTGTAAGTCAACCAGACCAAACAGACACTATCGAAGAGTAGCAGAACACTATCCAACACTATCCAACAGTAGCAGAATATGGATTTTTCGGTAGTGCAAACGGAATATTCTCTAGGAAACACCATATGCAACACTGTAAAAGAAACCTTATTACATTTAAAAAGAAATAATACAAAGCATGTTTTCAAACCACAATAGAATGAAATGAGCAACCAACAGAAAGAAATTTGGGAAACTTAAAAATAGGTAGAAATGGAACATGTTCCTAAAGTAACTACTGAGTGAAAGAAGAAATCAGAAGTAAAGTTGGAAAATACTATGAGATTAATGAAAATGAAGAAATAATATACTAAACTTATGGGTGCAGTTAAGGTAGTGCTTAGAGGAAAATCTGTAATTGTAAATGTCTATTAAAAAAGAAGAAAAATCTCAAATTGATACAGCCGTCTATCTTAAGACACTGAAAAAAGAGCAAACTAAACCTAAAGCAAGCAGAGAAAGGAAATAATGAAGGTTCAAGAAGAAATTAATGAAATAAAAGAAAAACTAGTTAAATCAAAATTAGTTAAATCAAAAGCTGGGTCTTTGAAAATATCAACAATTTTGCCAAAATATTTAGCTAGATTGTCTAAGAAAAAACAAAACACAGATTACTAGAATTAGAAATGAAAGAGGAGACACTGCTACCAATCTTACAGAAATAAAAAGGAGTGTAAAGGAATAGTAGCAGCTGTATGCCAATAAATTAAATAACTTAGATGAGATGGACAACTTTCTAGAAAGATACAAACTACCAAAATTGACTTAAAAAAAAAAGACAATGTAAATAGACCTATAACAAATAAAGAGATTGAGTTAATTATTATTTTTTTAAGAAGCCACCTACAAGGTAAAGCAAAGGCCCAGATGGTTTAACTAGGGAATTCTGCCAAACATTGAAAGGAAAATTAGTTCAGATTCTTCACCAACTTTTGCAAGAAATAGACTTAGTTGGGGACAGATGTACCTTCTTACAGCAGTTGGTGTGGGAATGGGTAACCAGAGCACTAGGGAAATAGCAGTAAGTTGTCTTCCCTGTGACTGGAAATTAAGATCCTTGCTTTGAGTGGAAACTTTTTTTTCATATATAGTAGCTTCCTGCATTCAATTATCTTGTAACTAGTTTATAAAACTTTTAACTTCCTTAAAAGACATTGTATTGCCTGAGTGAGGGAAACCTTTTGAAGGCAGATTATTGATTACTGAATCCGAATTTATTTAAAAATTTTAAATAAAATATTTAAAGTGTGTTTATAAGATTATACCAAATACTAGTTGTATTTCTAGGTTCTAAGATAATAATGTTAATTTAAAGACATTACTAAATTACTTATAGTCAGGTTTTTAGTTAACCTAATTTTTAGTGTGAAGGTCTGTTACAAGAATAAAGGACCCTTACATGTTCCTTGAATCATTTGGTGTAAACTTAAAGAGTATAAGCTGGGGCTGAATTGGCTGATTTTTAAAAATCACTTTTCCCTGGAAACTTGTTGATCATACCTGTCAAAGATCATTTGTATGCGTCTCACTTGAGTATTAGAGATCTTTGAGGTTGGTAGGTCAACTTTTAGCATCTTTTTCCCCTTTGTGTGTATGTATGCGTGTGTGTACATGTTTGTGTGTTGTGTTTAATATGAATTGTGGCATACTTTTTTACCATTTGGGATATAAATTATGGCTTCCCATGAGCGTCCCAATATGCAGCACTGGTGGGACTCTAAGAGACGACTCCTCCCTCCAAAGTTTCTAAACGTTTTTGTTAACTATTACAGGAAGTGAGTTCAGACTCCTGTTACTGCCAACACACTAGGCAGCCATGTACACATACAAAATGATAATAATAGTGGCTAACATTTGTTGAATGCTTGAGTTTTATGAGGCATTGTGGCCAGATAATTGTTCCATCCAAAACTTAGATTATTTGTAAACATTTTCAATTTACTGCTGTTCTTGATTTTGAGCTACGGCAGTAGTTCTCAATAAGGGGTAGTTTTGCTTCACAGAGAACATCGGGCAATGTCTGGAGATATTTTTGATTGTCATAGCTGGGGAGTGCTGCTGGCATTTAGTGCATAGTGGCTAGGGGATACTGCTGAATAATGTATAATGCTCGGGGTGGTCCCCCCACAAAGAAGAATTATCCAGCCTGAAATGTTAATAGTGCTGAGGATGAGAAACCCTGGCCTGGAGTGATTGTGCATTCATCCTATGAGCCATGATTCTTGCAGGTTTGAGGGAAAATGATGCTTTCTTTTAGTGTTTGGTTGAGCTATATTTTCATGCTAGTACTTTAGGATGTAAGCTGACAACCAGAATGTCTAGCTCCAGAAAGGTTGCAGTGTTTGCCATCTCAAGAGAAAACCTAGAACTATTTTTGGATCATTGCCCTCTATGCCTGACAGAGTCTTCCAGAATGTCTATTTCTATGTGCAATAGGGATTTTATCTAAGAGGCTTCATTGCTCTTTTATGCCCTTGGGTTTTGGTTAGGGCATCCTTATCACATCCAATAAGACTCCATCTGAATCCAGGTGAGAAAAGAATTTTAAGTTTTCAAATTTTTTCTCTCTCAGAAGTTTCTGGATTCTTTTTTGAAAATTTATTCATTACTGTTCTTACAATTTGATGCGTTACTAGTTTCATGGAAGGGAGAATAACATTACAAAGCATTTTAAAGCTTTGCTATATTGGAACTGTCTGTTTTAAGGCAGGAGAAACATTAACTTATTAGCTCAGCCAATGTCATATGAGCTAAGTAGTTTGGTGAAGTCATGATTCCACTTTAGGTATGCTCTAAAATAAAGGCATACTGTGTTAATTTTACTGCCAGATGGATGCAAATAGAATTTAGTTTAAATATATTAAGGAACTAATCTTTTCATTCATTTTATAAGTTATTCAGGATCATACTTTTTTCTGCTTTAAGTACTTTATTGCTGTTGCTTATCTTAGTAATTTCTAGCTGGTAAACTTAACCTTTCGAAGAATGTTTTAACCTACGTTGTTGTAATAATTGGTGAAAATCCGGTGGTACCATATTTCTCTGAAATAATTTACTTCCAGTAACTAATTAATACAATGTTAGGCAAGAGAGTATTTGCTTACATATATTTAGATATGTGTTTCTAATTAGAGAACTTTTGACATGTTACAATTTTTATTTCAGACAGTATACTTCATGAGACTCTACAGCAGTGATTCTCTAACTGAGGTTCCCCAGACCAGCCGGATCAGCATCATCTGGGAGCTTGTTAGAAATGCAAATATTCAGACCTACTCAGTCAGAAACTCTGGGGTTAGGGCCAAGCAGTCTGTTTTTAACAGGTCCTCCAGGTGATTCTGAACCTTGCTAAAGTTTAGGAACTGCTCTACAGAGAGTGACTTGTTGAAATAAGTTCACTTGATTTTAATCCAGTATATTTGTCTTGTTCTCCTTTTGTTCAAACTACCACATTTTAAACTTGTATTACTTGTGGGAAGATAAACTGTCCAAATTTCTGGCTGAACTCAAATAGCTCACATGAAGCGTTTAAAGAAAGACAGTTTGAGAAATATTATTTCAAGGGATCAGGATAGGTGTTTATATAAATCACTATTTTAAAAAAGCCCTCAAAATATTTAATTTAAAATCCTGTACTGTGGGAGTATGATTGTTTGGTACTGAGGAGCTGCTGAGTTAAACAGATTTCTGAGACATGAAATCAAAGGATTTTTTAAAAAATTCACATGCTTCTATAGAAACTTTAAAAATGGAGGCTGGGCATGGTGGATCATGCCTATAATCCCAGCACTTTGGGAGGCCAAGGCGGGCAGATCGTTTGAGCCCAGGAGTTCGAGACCAGCCTGGGCAACATAGTGAGATTCCGGCTCTTTTTTTTTTTTTTTTTGAGACAGTCTTGCGGGGTCGTCCAGGCTAGAGTACAGCGCCGTGATCTCAGCTCACTGCAACCTCTGCCTCCCAGGTTCAAGCAATTCTTGTGCCTCAGCCTCCCAAGTAGCTGGGGTTACAGGCACATACCACCATGCCCGGCTAATTTATGTGGTTTTTTGTTTTTTGTTTGTTTGTTTTTTAAGTAGAGATGGGGTTTTGCCATGTTGGCCAGGCTGGTCTCAAACTCCTGGCCTCAAGT
Organism: Pan troglodytes; assembly: GCF_028858775.2. Taxonomy (NCBI): domain Eukaryota; kingdom Metazoa; phylum Chordata; class Mammalia; order Primates; family Hominidae; genus Pan; species Pan troglodytes. The sequence goes on along the minus strand of NC_072408.2, from coordinate 50,074,789 downwards.
GATCCACCTGCCTTGGCTTCCCAAAGTGCTGGGATTACAGACGTGACACATTGTGCCCAACCTCCATCTCTATTTTTTAAATAAGATATATTATATAAAAAAGGAAACTTTAAAAATGGAAATTAGGATGATAATATATAAGAAGAGGTAGTATGCTGAAAACTGCAATCATTTATAGAAAAAAAGTCTAAAAATATATTCTAAAAGTTCATAGTACAGTATATATTGTATAGAGATGTTCTTTTAAATAGTGGTAGAAAAGAATTCCAGATTTGGATGCTTATAATAGTACTGTTAGTCTATTTGAGAATTTAATTGTAGTGTAATAAGTATTAATGCTCTAATTAATGTGTTCATAATGACTGAATTGCCATTGAGATGATAGTGTATTGTGTATAATATATAGAAGATACAATCACATTAAATGTACAGAGCTGTGCTATTATCTATAGCTTGCAAATCTTTGGGTCTTTCTTCTGCACAAGCAGTACATTAATATTGAGATACTTCAACTGGTGACCTTAATTTTTCTCCGTGTAAGTCAAATTTTTTATATGCAGGTTATACTACTAAAGTCTTAACTTGAGTCTATCCCTAATTATCTTTCAATATAGGTGCTACATATTTTATTCTTGCTGGTAAACTAATTTGTATTTTATGTTAGTTTAGCTTATTATACATTAGCCTTTCTTAGCGTTGTTGTAGATTATAGGGACTAAGTACAGGGACTGTTATCTTTAAAGTTTATATTTTTTATATAAATATATATTTTATATTTTATAAAGTTTATATTATACTCAACAAGTAGAATTTTAACAAACTGGACTATTTAGTAATTTTACTAATAAGAATGGTTAAAACCGGCCAGGCACAGTGGCTCACGCCTGTAATCCCAGCACTTTGGGAGGCTGAGGCAGGTGGATCATCTGAGGTCAGGAGTTCTAGACCAGCCTGGCCAACATGGTGAAACCCTGTCTCTACTAAAAATACAAAAATTAGCCGGGTGTGGTGGCAGGCGCCCGTAATCTCAGCTTCTCAGGGGGGGCCGAGGCAGTGGAATCGCTTGAACCCGGGAGGCAGAGTTGCAGTGAGCCGAGATCGCGCCATTGCGCTCCAGCCTGGGGGACAAGAGCGAGACTTCTCCAAAAAAAAAGGAATGGTTAAAAGCCCAGTTTATATGTGTTGCCCCCCCAACCCGCAAGAAAATACCTTATTATAGATCTAGGATATAGATGGCAGAGTAGAGGTAACCTCTTATGGTGTTAATTTGCTATTTTTCACTTCCAACTTCAGGGTATCTAACCTCATCATAACTCTGGATAGAGGCCAGGAATATATACATTTCGTGTAAAAAAGAATATTCATAAGTTGAATGTATGTTAGTACTTAGTGCTGTTTTTGATATTTGTGTGTATATAGATAGGTAGAGAAGGCAGAGAGAGAAGTAATAAAAGACTGCAGAGAGAGTAATAATAAGAAAAAGACTATAGGGCCTAGATAGATCTATATTTGCTCGGAAGTTATATACAGTGTATGTAGTTTACTACACAGTGTATTTACTTAGGTTAGTAAGAAAATCAGTCTTTTCAGAGTTTCTACTTAATTTTTATTTAAATTAATTTAAAATTTTAAATAAATGACGGTTCATTTACATATTAATTATACTTCAAAAATCATATAATATTTTATGTATTAATCCGAATTAAAATCTTTGGAAAATAATGGGCTGTTTTTCATCCTAAAGCTGATACTGGTTAATTATAGAAAATCTGGAAACATCTGAAAAAGTATCTGGAAGAAACTGTAAATCCCATGTGAACCTACCACTCAAAAATAATTACAATTAATATTTTGGTTTATTTCTTCCCAGTCTTTTAAAAAATAAATTTTTAAAATTGGCATCACTCATATCTTTATTAGTTTTTTAACCTATTATAAACAATAACTTTTCCATATCTTTAGTTTTTAGATAATTTTAATAACTTCATATTTGTGTCATAATTTTAACTTCGTTTTATTGTCATACATTTAAGTTACCCTTTTGCTTTAATGTTATAAATTTTGCGGTGAATCTTCTTGTTCATAAATGTATTTATAAATCTGTAAATCTTTATCTGTGTCTGATTATTTCCTTTTATATTTCTAGAGGGGTAATTACTAAGTCAGGAAATATAAATGTTTTCAAGATTCTTAATGTATATTGCCAAGTAGCCATCCAGAAACACTGATCCAATTTAACATCCACTAGCAGTATGTAAAATGTCTATAAAATAATACTTTTGTCACCAGTTAGTATCATAATTGCATTTTAAAAATCTTTACTATTTCATTTGTGAAAAATTGTACTTTGTTCTGTCAAATATTGTCAAAATACTGAAAATGTTATTTTACATTATAGTTTTAAGTGGATTAATTGAACATTTAAAAAACATACCTGGACTTTATCAATTTAAATTAAAATGTAATTTAGTAGAACATTGTCAACAGCCAGGAGATTTGGAAATATTTGGTCATTGTAATGGTAAGAGGATCCATTGGGAATCACCATTGATTAATAGACTTTCACTTGAACTTTAGGTCTTGCCTCTGATCATTATTTGGATTTTTAGAGTAATTCTCATTAGTTTTCTGTCATCTTTTAGTTTTGCCAAATCAAAACTTGACAGTTTTATTAAAATAATAATTTATTCAATAATATTATTGAAATAAAGCAGCCTTAAAAGCAAGAGAAAATTCATACTGAGAAGTATTTTTCTATAGAAAAATAAATCCTTGCTCATTTATCAAATTTTAGGAATGGCTGTTATAATGTAGGAATGTAAGAGCGCTGCTTTGAAATTAGACTTTTTAGTAACTTATTAAGATTATGTCATTTGCTTATAATATTTATATTGGATAAATTGTCTAACTTCTAGGCCTCAGTTTCCTTATCTATTAAATAAGATTAAAAACAGTTTCTTACAAGGATTGTGAAAGTTAATACATGTAAAGTACTTACTTAGCAGATTGCCTAGTAGTTGGTAAATGCTAACTACATGCTGGTTATAGTTTAGCAGATTTTGATAGACTTATTCATTCAACAAGTATTTACTAACCACTTACAGTGTGCCACACACTTTGTAGACATTGCTGATACAAACTGACAATCATCTGATGGAACTTACACTGCAGTTAGGGATGAGGGGGTAGAATTTATCTTGATAATTAAAATAACCATAAACAAGTGTTTAAAAACTTGGGATAAATGACTTCATGGGAATAAATGGCCTTATAGTTAAAGAATGACTTCTGCCTTTTGGGGGAGGAGTACTTTGCACTGTTTTTGTTTTCTGTATAAGTTTGATTCGTATGAAAAGTGATGTGATTAGTATCTGCTTTTTTTCATTTGGGAAACTCAAGCTGATAGAAAATAAAGCATCTGATTTTTATATGGTAATACATGTTGGAATTAATGATACTATAATAATTTATCTGAGAAGGGAAGAAGGAATTGCTTTTTTGGTAACTAAACAGCAGAGTACATTTACATTTTAAAGTAAATTGATAGAAATTATTATTATTATTATTATTTTTGGAGATGGAGTCTTGCTCTTATTGCCTAGGCTGGGGTGCAATGGCGTGATCTCGGCTCACTGCAACCTCTGCCTGCCGGGTTCAAGTGATTCTCCTGCCTCAGCCAACCTAGTCACTGGGATTACAGGTGCCTGCCACCACGCCCGGCTAATTTTTTGTATTTTTAGTAGTGACGGGGTTTCACTATGTTGGCCAGGCTGTTCTCGAACTCCTGACCTCAGGCGATCCACCCGCCTTAGCCTCCCAAAGTGCTGGGATTACAGGCGTGAGCCACTGCGCCCGGCTGAAATTATTTTCTTTGCTTAGCTGTTAAAATTGGCCTCCAAAATTAAAGAAAAATATAGCATTTACTTTTAAGAGTAATGTTTGTTTTTAAAATTACTTATGAAGTAGTTTTCAATCTCACTAAATCCCCCACTCCCATAAAAACAGAGCTGAGAGAAATCATACTACTTATTTATGGCTGCATTACAAATTACCCTCAAACCCAGCACTTAAAACAACAAACATTTATTATCTTAAAGTTTCTGTGAGTTCTGAATCTGGGCACAATTTAGTTTTAGCTTAGACTCTAGCTAAGAGTCTGTCACTGTCAATCTGTTGCAATCAAGACTGCAGTCAAGGGTTGGCCTGGGTTTCAGTCATCTCAAAGTTTGACTAGGGAGGAGTCTGCTTTCAAACTCACTCAGTGATTGTTGACAGAATTAATTTCTTTGTGGCCCATTGAAATGAGGGCATTGGCCAGGCACGGTGGCTCACGCCTGTAATCTTAGCACTTTGGGAGGCTGAGGTGGGCGGATCATGAGGTCAGGAGATTGAGACCATCCTGGCTAACGTGGTGAAACCCCATCTCTACTAAAAATACAAAAAAAAAAAAAAAATTAGCCGGGCATGGTGGAGGGCGCCTGTAGTCCCAGCTACTCGGGAGGCTGAGGCAGGAGAATGGTGTGAACCCGGGGAATGGCGTGAACCCGGGAGGCGGAGCTTGCAGTGAGCAGAGATTGCGCCACTGCACTCCAGCCTGGGCGACAGAGCTAGACTCTGTCTCAAAAAAAAAAAAAAAGAAAGAAAAAAAAGAAACGAGGGCATTAGTTTCTTGCTGGCTGTTGGCTGGAGGGCCTCCCTCAGTTTTTTGCGTCTCCATGGGGCAGCTCACTGTAGGACAACTGTTTTTCTTCAGAATAAGCAAGTGGGAGAGAAAAAGAACAAGATGGAAGTTGAGTCTTTATGTAACCTAATCTCAGAAGTGACATCTTACCACTTCTGTTGTCTTCTGATCTTAAAACAAGTCAGTAGGTTTATCCTCTACTCAAGGGGAAAGAATTATGCAGTGACATGAATAGCAGGAGTCAGGAATCATTGGGAGCCTTCTTAGAAGCTGCCTGCCTGAAGAGCAAAGCAAAACATCTGCATAAAACTAAATATATATATATATATATATATATATATTTTTTTTTTTTTTTTTTTTTTTTTTTTGAGACAGAGTCTCGCTCTGTCACCCAGGCTGGAGTGCAGTGGTGCAATCTCGGCTCACTGCAAGCTCTGCCTCCCAGGTTCACGCCATTCTCCTGCCTCAGCCTCCCGAGTAGCTGGGAGTACAGGCGCCCGCCACCACGCCTGGCTAATTTTTTGTATTTTTAGTAGAGACGGGGTTTCACCGTGTTAGCTAGGATGGTCTCAATCTCCTGACCTCGTGATCCACCCGCCTCGGCCTCCCAAAGTGCTGGGATTACAGGCGCGAACCACTGCACCCGGTTCAAAAAACTACATGTTGAGATGTTTCTATGAGCCCTAAATACAAGAGAATGGGGCCAAATCAGAACTACAAGACTCCATGAGGGAGTAAGCATGGAGAAACAATGGATTGTCTGATGGACCAGAAAATATGAAAACCCCCAAATAATCTACTTACTAAAAAACACAGTGGACTGATTTAAGAAAAGCAAGTGGAACTAGAATGGGTACAAGTAATATGTTGTAAAGTAGAAGGGGATACATAATCTAGACATGAACTATCAAAACTATGCAGCCATAGCTCCCTTTAAGGATAAAACCCAAACTAAGAGGAAATTGCTGGAACGCAGTCCAAATTGAGCAGTACAGAGACAATAGAGATAAAAGAGAAGATTCAGATGAAAGTGGGAGAGGAGAACACAGCCAGAAAATCTGTGAAAACAAGCTGCTTTTTGAAGACCACACAAAAACAACAGAATGACCATGCCTCCATCTCGAAGTTCAAAAAAACTGATTTCACTTAAAAATCAGTAACAGAAAATGATAGAAGTAAAATCCAAGAGAAAGTTCTTATAAAGGAAAAAGAAAAAAAGGAGCAAAGTAGTATCTTAAAGACCATGAATGCAAGTCAGAAAGACATGCCCCCAAAACAAATGAGTACTATTACCTATTCTTTCAAAACAAGCTGAAAGAAATTAAGAAAATGTTGTTATGAAAGAAAACATAAAAATATAAATAGGAATTTTAAAAACTCAGAAATAAGGTGATAGAACTCAGAAAAGAAGAGGAAAAATGTGTACACAAAATGTAGCTGGCTGTGGTGGTGCATGACTGTAGTCCTAGCTTCTTGGGTGGCTGAGGCAGAAGGATTGCTTGAGCCCAGGAGTTCAAGGCTGCAGTGAGCCATGATTGTGCCACTGCACTTCAGCTTGGAGACAGATCAAGACCCTATCTCAAAAAAATACATATATACAATTTCAGAAATGAACCCCAATCTAGTGGAAAGTCAAGAGTAAATAAAATGGCACAGGTAATGCCTAAAGCGATACAAACTGAAGAAAAGAAAATTGTTGTTTTCTTTTTCACCCAGGATCTGTTGTGCCCCTCAAGGAGAGAGAGACCACCATAAGGCCAATCTGACATGCCAAGGACATCTTATCTCTCTCTCCCTGTTGCAGAAGTCAAATGGGTGAAGCCAAGTATAATTTAATTATGCAGAGCTGAGGGAGGGAAATTTTGTTGTTGTTGTTGTTGTTGTTAAAAAAAGACTGCTGAAAGATTTAAGAGAAAACAATATTGAAAACAAAGATAATCCAATATATGGATAATACAAGTCCCTGAAGAAGAAAACCATGCCAAGGAAACAGAACAAATTCTAAAAGCTATAATACGACATTCTTGAAATTAAGAAAAGATTTGAAACTGCACGTTGAAAGAGCACACTGTATACCTAAGAATATTTGCTCAGAACAATGACAACTGATATAAATGCACATAAAATCAATGAACTTTAAAGAAAAAACAATCTATTGGGCACCAGGCAAAAGGACTGAATGACTGAGAAAGAAAAAAAGATTTTTGTCAGACTTTTAAATGGCAGTGCTTTATGCCCGAAGAAAATGGAATAATGTATTTAAGATACTCAAGGAAAGAAAACGTGAGCCAAGGGGTAATGTGTGGATTTCTATATAGCGAAATGAATTTCAAGTGTGAAACCCGTGAAGAATCTTTATTGATGTGTTAAAAACAAACAAACACCTCAGGGAATGTTTTCCCTTTGAGCTCTTACTGAGAATTTTCTTAGAGGATAAACTTCAAACAGAATTACTAACAAGGTATGGACTTAAGGATTGGTGGCTAAATTTAGATACTTCCGCTGCTCTTAAAGATTCCTAAGTTGCAGACAACTTCATTGGCTCAAATTATTTCAAATGTTATGCTATAAATGTTTATAATTTGGTGATATTCATTAACGTAGCAGCCTTGGAAAGGAAGAGTAATAGGCCTCTGCACTTAAAATACTTCTTATATAACCATGACTTGTTTTGGGAATGGACACACTGCTTTGTTATATAGAGCAGGATTTCTTAATCTCAGCACTATTTATATTTTGGGCTGGAAAATTCTTTGTTGTGAGAGCTGTCCTATGCATTGTATGATGTGTAGCAGTATCCCTAGTCTCTGTCTACTACATGCAGTAGTTTTCATCTCTGTTGTGACAACCAAAAATGTCTCTTCATTGCCAAGTGTACCCTAGAGGGCAAAATCAGTCCTGGTTAAAGAACCACTGCTTTAGAGAAGTGTTAAATATTGCTACAAAGAACCTGTTCTGTTGCATTTGATCAACCATGAAGACCCATCTTCAAATTGTAGGAGAATGAAAACCTAGTAAAAGAAATTAATCAGCCAGGATAAGGCCATTACAAATTGGATTGTATATTTCATTAAAAAATTTGTATACACATACATACACATATACACCTATGTACACATACATATCATCTGTGAGTAATTATACACTTACTAGATCAATCCTGGAGTTAGACACAGTATGCTAATTTCGAAGTATCATATAAGATATAATAAAAATTTTATTAAGAGAATTTCAATATTAAAGATATTTTGTTTCATATTTTTATATTTAGTCCTTAATCTTAAGTTTTCCAAATTATTTTCAGTATTTTACATGTTAACCTTCTGTACATTTTTAACATATTGAAACCTTTTTTAAAAGAAATGTCTTCTTGATTGTAACTTGCACTACTTTTTTTTTTTTTTTTTTGAGATGGAGCGTCACCCAGTGTGTCACCCAGGCTTGAGTGCAGTGGCACGATCTTGGCTCACTGCAACCTCTGTCTCCTGGGCTCAAGTGATTCTCATGCCTTAGCCTCCTGAGTAGCTGGGATTACAGGTGTGCACTACCACGCCTGGCTAATTTTTGTATTTTTCATAGAGATGGGGTTTCACCATGTTGGCCAGGCTGGTCTTGAGCTCCTAGCCTCAAGTGATCCGCTCAGCTTGGCCTCCCAAAGTGCTGAGACTACAGGCGTGAGCCACTGTGCCCGGCCAACTTAGTCATTGATATATAGGAAAGGCATCTTACCAGTGCTTGTGGTATATAAGAATATAAGAAAAATACTTTCAAGTTTATAAGAAAGGCACATCAAAAAAAGAATTTTTTTTTTTAAAGAGGCGGAGTCTCGCTGTGTCGCCCAGGCTGGGGTGCAGTGGCGTGATCTCGGCTCACTGCAAGCTCCACCTCCCGGGTTCACACCATTCTCCTGCCTCAGCCTCCTGAGTAGGTGGGACTACAGGAGCCTGCCACCACTCCCAGCTAATTTGTGTATTTTTAGTAGAGACGGGGTTTCACCGTGTTGGCCAGGATGGTCTCGATCTCCTGACCTTGTGATCCACCAGCCTTGGCCTCCCAAAGTGCTGGGATTACAGGCGTGAGCCACCGCGCCTGGCCAGGCACATCAAATTTTATCAATTGAGTACTCAGTACTTGCCTAGTATAACTAAACCCTTAAAATATAACATGTTGATTATGTTTTGGAATAAAGGTCAGATTGTCATTGGTCATTACTTGCTAGCCTTCCGGTAAGTACCAAGTCTTACAAGAGTAATGGATATATTTTCGCCAAGTTGAGGAACCTCCACTTTTCTGTTATAATTTTTCTTGGAAGTACTTTACTCGGATTGGTTTGAAGGGCTTCACCATAACTCTGCTTTTCAGGCTTTTAAAAATGGAGGTGATTGCTGCTGACTGAATTTCCCAGGGCTGTATTTCACCAACTGCCTGTAAGATATGGATAGGTTTGTGGGTGGGAGTTTAAGGAAGGATTTGTGAATCTGACAAAAGCTGCTTATTGTATCCTATAGATTCACAATGCACATTAACATACTTTAAGTGCTCTTAGCTAAAGGAACCTGTTTAAACCCATATTTCTCAGAGTTAATTGGTATGGAATCCTTTTATGGTACAGTATCTATTAAGATTTTGAAGAACAAATATTTTTTGGGCCAGTTGTGGGAGAACAATTCTAGTACAAGATAAAACTTGCTGTTTCCTCAGTAACTGTTAAATGACCAGTAAAGGGGAGGTATAAAAAGTTAATATCAAAGTTATAGAGAATTAAGGGAAAAATTTGAGGATGAAGGAGGGACACTAGTAAGTTTTTTTTTAAAAAAGAGAGTAGATTTAAAAAGATGACTTGTGAGAAGGGCTATAAATTGAAATTGTGGAATTGGATTTGGCACATGCTACAAACTTTTATAAAAATAGAATATTCACTAGCAAATGTGTCTAGAAACAAAGTAGAAAACACAAATATACAACATTAGGTATCAGAAGAATACATAGCTATAAATACGGAGGAGATTAAAAAAATGAGAAACCTGTAAAGTAAAACTAATACTAATAAATTTAAACATCTGAATCAAGCTGGGCACGGTGGCTCATGCCTGTAATCCCAGCACACTGGGAGGCCGAGGTGGATGGATCACCTGAGGTGAGGAGTTAAAGACCAGACTGGTCAACATGGTGAAAACCCGTCTCTACTGAAAATACAAAAATTAGGTGGGCATGTTGTCAGATGCCTGCAACCCCAGCTACTCAGGAGGCTGAGGCAGGAGAATCACTTGAACCCGGGAGGTGGAGGTTGCAGTGAGCCGAGATCGCGCCATTACACTCCAGCCTGGGCGACAGAGCGAGACTCTGTCTCAAAAAAATTTTTTTGAATCAAAATTTAGTATTTTTAATGTGCTTGATGTCATATATACTAACAAGTGGCAGAACTAGGACTTGAACTAAAGTCCTTTTTGTCAACAGTGTCTGTAGGCTGACCTGTTGGGCTCTATTGTTTCCCTAGTGAAGAGATAGGAAACCTCAGGGAAAAAAACTTAAGAAGTGAAAAATGGGCCGGGTGCGGTGGTTCATGCCTGTAATTCTAGCACTTTGGGAGTCTGAGGCGGGTAGATCACTTGAGCTCAGGAGTTCGAGACCAGCCTGGGCAACATGGCAAAGCCCTGTCTCTACTAAAAATGCAAAATAAATAAATAAATAAAAATTAGCCAGGGGTGGTCGTGCGCACCTGTAATCCCAACTACTGAACTACGGGGGAGGCTGAGGCACGAAAATTGCTTGAACCTGGGAGGCAGAGGTTGCAGTGAGCCAAGATCACGCCACTTTACTCCACCCTGGATGACAGAGTAAGACTCTGTCTCCAAAAAAAAAGTGAAAAATGATTCTCATGATTGAAAAAAAAATCCAAAGCTTAGAAAAGGATGGAAAGTAGTCTGATTAATTTTGTAATAAAATCTGACCAAGATTATGTCAAAGTTTAATCTAGACCAGCCTTAATTATGACTATCAATAACTAAATATGAAATTAGCTAATTCAGCAGCACTACAGTGAAAAATATATCATAACATGTAGGGGGTTATGTTAGGATTATTGAAAATCAGGTGTGAAAAATTTTATGGTCATCTCAGTAAATGAGGAAAATAAATTGATAGAGTATTTAATCAGAAAACAAACATTATGCTCAATGGTGAAATGTTAGAGCAGTGGTCCCCAACCTTTTTGGCACCAGGGAACAGTTTTGTGGAAGACAGTTTTTCCACAGACGGTGGCAGGGGAATGGTTTCAGGATGATATTAAGTGCATTACGTTACATCATTAGATTCTCATAATGAGCATGGAACCTAAATCTTTTGCATGTGCAGTTCACAGTAGGGTTCACGCTCCTTTGAGAATCTAATGCCACTGCTGATCTGACAGGAGGTGGAGCGCAGTTTCGCTGGCTTGCCACTCACCTCCTGCTGTGCAGCCCGGTTCCTAACAGGTCAGTTAGTACCAGTCTGTTGAAATTGTGAACCATTGGCTAAATAAACTTATTTTCATTATAAATTACCCAATCTCAGGGTTCTGTTTTAGCAACACTAAACAAAGACAAGAGAAAATTATCACTACTTTTAAGTTAAATAGGAAAGCAAAGAAACAATGGGAAAACTATTGGACCTAATGAGAGATTTCTGTAAAGTGGACAGAATCCAAAAATATAAATATGCAAAAAAGTTTTTATTTAATTTTGTTTAGAATCAGGGTCTCACTGTGTTGCCTGGGCTGGAGTGCAGTGGCAAGATTGTAGCTCACTGTAGCCTCAAACTCCGGAGCTCAATCAGTCCTCCCACCTCAGCTTCCTGAGTAGCTGGGACTACAGGCGTGTGCTGCTGTACCTGGCTAATTTGTTTATTTTATTTTTATTTTTATTTATTTATTTATTTATTTTTAGAGATGAGGGTCTTGCTGTGTGGCCCAGGCTGGTCTTGAACACCTGGCCCCAAGTGATCCTCCTGCTTCAGCCTCCTGAGTCTCTGGAATTACAGACACAAGTCACAGTATCCAGCCAAATATGCAAAACTTAGTATCTACTATTTTAAAATATGATACCAGCAATTCCAATTAAAATTAATAGAAAAAGATCCAACTTATAATAATATCTAAGAATAAACACAATGAGAAACATGTAAGACCTATATAAGAAAAACTTAAATGAAGCTGGGGGCGGTGGCCTGGGCAATGTGGTGAAACCCCATCTCTACAAAAAATACAAAAAATTAGCTGGGTATGGTCCCAGCTACTTTCGGGGGGCTGAGGCGGGAAGATCACTTGAGCCCAGGAGGAGGAGGTTGCACTGAGCCGAGATCGTGCTACTGCACTCCAGCCTGAGTGACAGAGTGAGACCTTGTCTCAAGAAAAGAAAAAATTGTGGAATATTTAGGTTTTGATTAATTCTTTGTAAGATGAGTATCTTTTGTATATATGTTTGTTTGATGGTTTTGTTTGTGATTGTAATATTCTTGACTAAATCCAGGCAGACCACATACGAAGAAAATATTATTTATATTTAAACTCCTACCTTTCTATAGAGAGTCAGTTTACACACAAATATTACTTAATTCCCACAGTTGTTATTATCCATAATGTTATTCCTTTTTTCAGGTGGAGAAATTGTGGATTTAAAAGTTTGTGACTTGCCTAATACCACACAGCTCGTTAAGAAGCTAATACTTGGAGCCTTTATCTTTCTGTTATAATAAATTATGAATAAACAGCTGAAATTTGTATTAGACATAAGAAAGGAGAACCTTGTTCTAACCAGAGACTTTCCTATCAGCCTTTCAGGCGAAGAAGCCTCTCTTCTTATTTTCTTATATTCTCTTGCCAGAGTAGAGGTGATGGAAAATAAGGTAAAGATAGTAAATTATAGAGACAGGAGCACAGAGTGCCCTAAAGTTAAACAAGTTTGAATTCTGATTCTATCACTTAACTAGCTTTGGCCTCAGGTAAATTATTTACCTTCTTCAACCCTCAGTTTTCTACTTACTAAAAGGTTTTAGTAATACTTACCTCATAGTGTTTAATAATTGGTAACTAATATCATCATCATCATCTTTCATTATATTAAATGAGAGGATTCGGTTAGGATTGATGTTTTCCATAAGAAGCACAGAAATCTTTGCCTCTCCTCCTGTGATCAGGGAGAATGATTTTACCTGCTGATTTATGTGGTAGTGAAAGAGCAATGAATTATTATTTAGAAGGCCTAAGTACAACGCCCCTGGGTTAGTGGAAAAAAAAACCTTACACAAGTTATTACAGGTTAAGTATCCCTAATCCGAAAAGCTCCAAAATTGGAAACTTTATGAATGCCAACATGACACTTAAAGGAAATGCTCATTGGAGTATTTTGAATTTTCAGATTAGAGAAGCTCAATAGGTAAGCTTAATGCAAACATTCCCAAAAAAACACAAAAACACCCCCCCAATCCAAAAAAATTCAAAATCTGAAATAGTTTTGGTCCTAAGCATTTTGGATAAGGAATACTCAACCTGTAGTACTTAGGTCTTATATTTTATTACCTTTAAAATAGAAATATCCTAAAAAAGATCCAGTGAAATAATAGATTTACTGTGTAGGGCAGTGGTCCCCAACCTCTGGGCCATGGACCAGTAGTGGTCTGTGGGAAAATTGTCTTCCATGAAACCAGTCCCTGCTGTCAGAAATGTTGGGGACTGCTGATGTAGGCTATAGAGAGGGTCATATTTCAAAAAACCTTTATTTAATGCCCAATGTTGAATAGCTCTGTGAAAGAATATTGTCAATCTCTAAGGGACTGAAAGTTACAGTCTTTTATATACTGTGATTCATATTTATAAATATAATTTTAACTGTACACATTTTTTATCTGTAATATATAGCTTTTTTATTTCTGGTCTATCAATGAAAAACAAAGGTAGTAAGTCCTTTGATCCTTTTGGTTGCTTCAAGTAGAGGACAAATCTAGCCCAATGTTAAGAATCCTTAAGAAAACTACATAGAACAGAAAGGGTATGGATTTATCCTTATAAGTATGGTGACTAGTCTTTAAGCCAAAATTTGAAATACACATTCTGACATAATATGACAATATGATTTAATATTTGTAATCAGTATTGTCCTATAAAATATGAAAGCTATCACTGTAAATGTGGATGATATTAACAAGGATAGTGCTTTTCAGATCTTTTATTCTGTGGGACCTGTACAAGTTTGGAGAGTAGTTGTGTAAGGAAAGGACCTCTTTTGAAAGGGAGAAATTAGTATAGTTATGGAAAATAGTATGGAGGTTCCTCAAAAAATTGAAAATAGAACTACTGTGTGATCCAGCGATCCAACTACTGGATATATGTCCAAAGGGAAAGAAATCAGTATATTGAAGAGGTATCTGCATTTCCATGCTCAGTGTACCATTATTCACAATAGCCAAGATATGGAATTAAAACCCAAGTGTCCATTGACAGATGAGTGCATGGAGAAAATGTGATATATATGCACAGTGTAATACTATTCATCCATAAAAAAGAACAAAATCCTGTCATTTGCAACAGCATGGGTGATCCTGGAGGACGTTAAGTAAAATGAGTCAGGCACAGAAACACAAATACTGCATGAGCTCAATTATATGTGGAACCTAAAAAGGTCACACTCATAAAACAAAATAGAATGGTGATTTCCAGAGGCTGGAAGTTGTGGAGTTGGGGGAGATGTCGGTCAAAGGTTACAAAATTTTATTTAGGAGAAATAAGTTCCAGAGATCTGTTTCATATCATGCTGACTATAATTAATTATGTATTGTATACTTGAAATAACTAAAAGTGTAGAGTTTAAGTGCTTTCACCACAAAAAGTGATAAGTAGGTGAGATATTGCAAATGTTAATCAGTTCATTTTAGCCATTCCACAATGTATACCTATTTCTTTTCTTTTTTTTTTTTTTTAAGACAGGGTCTCCCTCTGTCACCCAGGCTGGAGCACGGTGGCACAATCGTGGCTCACTATAGCCTCGACCTCACAGGCTCAAGTGATCCTCCTGCCTCAGCCTCCTGTGTAGCTGGGACTGCAAGCATGCACCAATATGTCTGGGATAATTTTTGTTTATTATTGTTATTGTCTTTTTGGTAGAGATGGGGTTTCACTGTGTTGCCCAGGCTGGTCTCGAACTCCTGGGCTTAAGTGATCCTCCCACCTTCGCCTCCCAAAGTGCTGGGATTATAGGCTGAGCCCCTGTACCTGGACAGACGTGTACATATACAGATTTCAAAACATGTTGTATACCATAAATATATACAACATTTGTTGATTAAAAAATAGAAAATATATCACTGCTATAATGCCTTTACTAATCTTATTTTTAAAATTATTTAACTACCTAAACCTTATCTTTTCTTTAAACTGTAAACTTTTTAAATGAATAGACATAAAACTAGGCTGTTAGTATATATTATCCTAATTAAGCTTCAGAATAATTATATTAATATAGGGATCCTTATCCTCATTTTACCTGTGTGTCGAAGTCACTTTGAATGGACAAAGCTAGAATTTAGGCAAGATTTAACGATTCAAAGGTCTTCTCTTGTTTTCCTACCCTGCCTATTAGAATATATTTTCACTCCTTTTGCTTTTCTAATCTGGCAAGCATTCATAGGGCACATTAAGCATTCATTCATTCATTTCTATTTAAATTGACGGATAGCATTGTATGTTTTTGTCGTTTACAACATACTGTTTTGAAGTATATGTACATTGTGGAATGGTTAAACCTAGCTAACAAATGCATTACCTCACATAGTTATCATTTTTATAATATTCAACATTTAAACGTAGAACATTAGACCATTTGTCTTTGATTCTATATTACTTTGTATTGAGAACATGAGCATTACTATTAATGCTATTAATTGATAATTATTGATGCTATTTTTATTCATATTAGCAGCTACTAGTTATTACATGCATAGCAACTTATGCCTTGCTCAGTACACAGTCTTCTTTACAACAAACCGATTAGGTAGATATTGTGTCTGTTTTACATTGAGGATTAGATAAATTATCAAACCTCAAGATCATGTAGCTGATAAATGGCAGCATTGGGATTCAGTTCCAAGTTTGATTTCATTATCCATATTTACACTGTTTAAGCATACTCTATGACCCTGATGTATCTTTATTTTATAAAGAAATTGTTAATGATTACTTTTAAATTCATACTTATTTACATGTATCAGGGAAATGGTCTATACTTTGATTAGGAAGTAGACTACGATTTGATTAAGAAGTATTATAGCTCCCTACCCCCTACCCAGGATATGGGAGTTTATAATACTCCCATAGTGAAAAATTTCAAGGAAATTTCTTTTGTATTCCCCAAACTGAAGGTTTCTACCACCCTTTTTGTTTCCCAGCAGTGAGAGATGGAATTCTGAATTCTGAAAAAAATAAAAATTACTTAAAGCATTTCAAACTCTGTTCAAGAACTTTGGAAAATAAATTTAAACATAATCTTTTATGAGAGTGTGAATAGATGCTCACCTATCCAAAAGCAGTTTCCTTTTAAGATCATGTGTATTAAATAAATGTGCTGAACTGTTTAATCTAATGTATCAAAAGGACTTTTTTGTCCTGCAGACTTAATCAGAGTAATGCACGTCAAAATAGAATCTGTTCATTTGCTCTTAATTAATTCTTCTAACCTGATGTTCAGACAAGCCTGATAATGTATTATATTATTAACTCATCTGACAAACATTTAATAAGGGCCTTTTATAAGGGTCAAAATAGTGGATAAGTTTATGAGTTCTATAAATAGGCAGTGTGGATTCAAATCCTGGTTGTAAAACTCACTACCTTAAGCTTCAGTTTCCTTATCTGTAGAATAATGACAACCAGTGATGCCCAGCAGAACATCTCTTCCTTCTTAGTCAGATGTCCCTTGGGAGTAGTTGTGCAAGGTTAATTCTTTGCCTGGTAGAAGACTGTGGTGCATTTTGGATTATATTTTGTCTGTGAGATCTTAGGTTGGTTCTTCAGATGTTAGCCTTCTACTGGGGCAATATTTCTTTTTCTGTGTTTATTTGTTGTTATTGACTTCGAATATAATTGCATTGTTGTCAAAAGATGTGGTCTGCGTGATTGTAGTTCTTTGATATTTGTTGAGACTTTCATTATGGTCTAGTTTTAGTTAATTTTTATAAGCTTCATATGCTTGAGGATAATGTGTATTCTGTAATTTAAATATATATTAAATTAGCCTTGATAACCATCCTGGTCTTCTGTAGCTTTATTAATTAATTTTTTTGGTCTGCCTGAACTACCAATACATAAAAGAAATGTATTAATCTCCCACTACAATGGATTTGTCAATTGCTCTGTGTTATTCCAGTAACTTTTGCTTCAGTATTTTGCGGCTATTTTACTAGTACTTACAAGTTTTTCGGAAGTATCATGTATTTCTGGAAATTGAACCTTTTATCATTATAATGTGACCCTTCTTGAACCAAGTAATATATTTTTTAAAGCTATTTTGAAGGCTGGGTGTAGTGGCTTATGTCTGTAATCCTAGCACTTTTGGATGCCGAGATGGGAGGGTTGCTTGAGGCCAGAAGTTGGAGAACAGTCTGGGCAACATAGCAAGCTCCTCTCTACCAAAAAAACCAAAACAAAACAAAACGATTTTGTCTTTTATTAATAGAGCAGCTCACAATTTATGTGATTCGAATGGAAATGATATAAACTTTTCCATTCCTTTAATTGGAACCTTCCTCTATACTTATAACTTAGATGTCCTATAAATAGCGTATTTTTCCATTTTTAAATTATTCAGTTCTATTATCTATGAACTTTAAAGTTTATTAGTACTTTTATTATTTGCAAATAGTGGTATATTTGGACTTGCTTTTACTTCCTTTAAATGTTCATCTTTTTTATATGATGGTTAAAAATACCTTATGTTTTAGTTTTTTATAGAATCAAAGAATTGTTTGTCTCTTTTATGCCTTATGGTTCTGTAACTTTAATTTTTTACTTTTATATTTGTATGATATAGATTCAATATGTTGTGTTCTTCTAGTTTAAAAAACTTGGAATTTGGATTTGAACAAAATTTGGCAAAAACTGACACCTTTATAATATTAAGCCTTCTAACTCATGAAAATTTTAAATTGTTTATGTGGTCCTCTCAGTACTGTTTTATGATTTTCTTTGTAAGGGTCCTGTACATTGTTCTCTGATTTATTCCTAGATACTTAATTGTATGTTCTTATTTTATGTTTGCTGTTATATGTAGAAATATAACATTGTATCCAGCAATCTTGCTGAACTCCTTTATTAATGGTAATAAATTAGTAAATGTGTCTTTAAATTCTTTTGAATTTCTTACATGCGGAATGCTACTGTTCACAAATGTCAATTTTATTTCTTTCATAAAAACTTTATCTTGGCTAGCATTTCTAGGCCACTGTTCAACAGAAGTTGTGGTGGCAGGCATCTTTGTGGTGTTTCATGTTCTAAAAGAAAAACTTCCATCATTTAGATATGATTTTTTAAAATAATTCCCTTTATCAAATAAGGAAATTCTGTTCCTACTTTGAGAAGAGGTTTTTCTTTGTTTTCTTTTTTATCTATTTATTCGTCAGTGGACGCTTGGGCTACTTCTTCCTTTTGACTATTGTGAATAATGCTGTTATGAACATGAGTGTACAAATAATCTTTTAAGTCCTTGCTTTCCATTTATTTAAAGGTATTTACCCACAAGTGAAATTGGTGGATTGTATGGTAATTCTATTATTAATTTTTTGAGGAACTGCCATGCTGTTTCCCATAGTGGCTACACCATTTTATATTTCCACCAGCAGTGCACAAGGGTTCCAGTTTCTTCACTTTCTTGCCAGCACATTTTCTGTGTGTGTGTGTGTGTGTGTGTGTGTGTGTGTGTGTTTGGTAGCAGTCCTAATGGTATGAAGTAGTAGCTGTGTTTCCTTTTAATTGAAAAGAGATACTGAATTTTATCAAATACTTTTAATTCATCTATTATATGATTTGTCTTCCATATTTTTTAATGTGGCAAATTACATTTTAAAAATGTTAGGCCAACCTTAAATCCTGGTATAAACTCAACTTTTTCATAAAGTTTTATCCTTAATATATCTTCTTGTATATTTTGTTTACAGTGTTACAACTGTCTATTAATATGTGTGATTTGGCCTTTTTTTCTGAAATGCTCTTATATCAGGGTTCTGATAAACTCTTCTCCTTATTTTTGGAAAAGTATATGTAAGATTGTTGATTGATTGATTGATTGTTTGAGAAAGGGTCTCATTCTGTCATCTAGGCTGGAGTGCAGTGGCCCAATCACGGCTCACTGCAGTCTGGACCTCCCTGGGCTCAGGCGATCCTCCCACTGCAGCCTCCCAAGTAGGTGGGACTCACAGGCGTGCATCACTGTGCCCGGCCCAGATTGTAATTTATTTCTCAACTATCTGATATAATTCCCACCAGCAAGAAAGTTGTCTGCAGTCTAGTTTTATTTGTGGAACAGTTTGTATTACAGATTGAATTTCTTCAGTAATTATAGCACTAGTCAAATATTATAGTGGTAGCAGGAACTATAATTAATGAGTGCACTTTCTTTTCCACCCCCATCAGTCTCACCAGAAAGTAATCAATTTTATTCGTGTTTTCTGATAAACTACTTTGACTATGTTGATTCTGTATATTATATTAATTTTCTATTTCATTGATTTCTGCATTTGCCTTTTATTCCCTTCTATTTTAAAACCCTTTTAGAGATGGATGCTCATAATTAATTTTCATTCTTGCTTTTTAATATTTTTGTTTTTGGGACTGTACATTTCTGTCTTAAGTACTGCTTTTAGGTTGTTCCCACAAGTTTTGCATGTTCTAGTTTATTATGATTAGGTTAAAATGTTTTCCTACTTTCTACAGTATTAGGATTATTTGTCCTTTGGGTTATTTCAAAATACACTTCTTAATTTCCAAACATGGAAGGATTTCCTAGTATTTCTGTTATTGTTACCTAATATGTACTGTGATCAGAGAGCATAGTATATATGATCCCAATTGTTTGCAATTTATGACTCAATATATGGTAAATTTTTAAATATATTCTATCCGTGCTTAAGTATATTGTGCATTGTAACGCAGAGTTCAGTGCTTTGTATACAGTATGTCCATTAGTTCAAGTTTGTTAATAATACAGATAAAGCTGTATCCTTACTGTGTTTTCTTGGTTTGTTTCTTCAATTATTAAGAGAGATAGGTTTTAAAAATTAAACTATGACAATTATTAATTATGGACTTGTCATTTTTTTTAGTTGTGTCAATTTTGCATTCTATGTTTTGGGACTCTTGTTAGGTCAAAGGTGAAATGATATCTTCCTGGTCAATTGAATGTTTTTTAAAATGAGTTAAATATAGTATTATAAAATTTGCTTTATCTTTAATAGAGGTTTTTATGTTAAAGTGTGTTATCTGATATTAATATAGCTATATCAGCCAATTTGGTTAATATCTACATTTTAAAATTTCAACCTTCTGGATAAAAAGCATATACTTGAATTTTTAAAATGTAATTGGAGGATCGTTTTAAAAAAATTGTTTAGTCTGTTTATATTTAATATGGCTGGTGATGTATTTGGGTTTAAGTCTTATTTTGGGCCGGGTGCAGCGGCTCATGCCTGTAATCCCAGCACTTTGGGAGGCTGAGGCAGGTGGATCACCTGAGGTCAGGAGTTCAAGACCAGCCTGGCTAACATGGTTGAAACCCCATCTCTACTAAAAATAGAAAAATTAGCCGGGTATGCTGTTGGGCACCTATAATCCTAGTTACTTGGGAGGCTGAGACAAGAGAACCGCTTGAACCCCGGAAGCAGAGGTTGCAGGGAGCCAAGATCGCACCATTGCACTCAAGCCTGGACAACAAGAGTGAACCTCCATTAAAAAAAAAAGACTTATTTTATATTTTTATCTCTCTGCTTTTTAATAATTTTTTTTCTCTTTTTTATCTTGTTTGAATTAACTGAGGAATTTTTTCATCTTTATTCTTTTTTATTAATTTATTATTTACACTCACCCTTGACCTATCACTGTCTAATACTTGGTGCTTTTATCCCTTTCCCATAAATCGAAAGACCTAATTGAAAGACCTTAGAGTACTTTATATATATAACTGCCTTTATGTAACTGTGTGTGTGTGTGTGTGTGTGTGTGTGTATGTATTATATATATATGCTATGTATGTCATAAGCATTGTATATTTCTATTGTCTATATTTAAATCCCAGAGGACAATATATATACGTATATATCTCAGCAAGATATTCTACATATATATATACACACACACACACACACATATATATCTCAGCAAGATATTCTACATATATATATATATACACACTTTTTTTTCTTGGCTTTTTATTACATCTCCATACCTCCATTTAGAAACTTAATCTTTTAGTGCAGGTCTGCTGGTTTTAAAAAAAAAAGTCATTTCTTTTTTTTAGGAAATGTTTTTATTTTTTCTATTCTTTCCTTTTTGAAGCAAATGTCTTCTTTTTCCTCTGACTACCTTTAATAATTGTTTTTGTCTTTGGTTTTTGAAACTATGTTGTAAGCAGTTATGAATTTTTAAAATTTTGCCTGGGGTTTTAATCTGTTTGGTAATTTCAGCATCTGGAGCAGTTTTGAGTGTGTTTTTATGGAAGTCCCCCTTCGAGGGTATGTTCCAAGACCCCCAGTAGATACCTGAAACTGCAGGTAATATGGAACCCAGTTGCCGTCAATCAGAACACGTTTCTGTTCATCTTCCACCCATACACTTAATGCCTTTTCTATCTTAACTAAGCACTTACCACACACTGTGGACATAATGTTTGCAGTTTGAGGTGCAACAGCAAGACTAGCAGTTTATTTTTCCTTCTTCACAATTTCAGGGATGGAATATTTGTTCTTTCCATAGAGCTTAGCAACCTCAGCGTATGATTTTTTCTTATTATTAATTTTCAAAAATTATTGGAAAATATGAAGAAAACATCTTGCATAAATGACCTACATTGGAACCCTTTGCTCTATCTCTTTATTTCATGCAATTTCTAATAAATTTTGAAGGGATACACTTATGGAGGCACAGGTAAGTGTATAATTTGCTGAAATAAGACTAGTGAGATTCAGACAAATAGGTCATCATAGGAGGAGTAGACCTGGACTCAGCGTTAGGAAAACTAGTCTTTAGGTCAGGTCTCCAGTAGTTAGGGCTAATTGCAGCACCAGGGATAGCTCCCAGTGTGTTCTTTTTTGTAATGGTGTTATCCTAATGGTAGAGGGCATTCGTCTTGCGTACTTTAATTGGTTAAACAACCCTAGCTTCCCCGATGGTAACAGATTTTTCTTTTTCATTTGGCCAGAGCATTCAGTTTTACTGTCTGAGGTCAGAAAACAAAGTGTGGTTATTAAATAATGAATCTAATTTATAAATTATGTGGTAGAACTGACTCTGAAAAAGAATTTTCTAATATTCTGTCTACTTAGCTATTATTTTTGTCTTGAGTAACTTAGCATGGTAATACTTTATGCCCCCAGCCCCCTCAGGTTTCCAGGGCACTTTCCCCACAAGTTTCTTTCTTTTTTCCATTTCACTCTAAAACGTACTATCTTGTAATTTTCCACTCCTGTCGTTTTTTGTGTGTGGAATTTTTATATTCTGCAAGGTTTTTTTTTTTTTAAACATGGAAGAGTTCTTAGATTGTTCAAGAAATATAAATACATTTTATGTTTTATAATAATTTTAGAAATAAATTCAGATATTTATGAAGGGTGATATTTAGTATGGGAGTGTATTATATCTTTTGCACCCTCCATGTGCCAGTATCAAAGTCCCATCTAGAACATTGACCCTGTAGGGGATCATTTCTACCCATTGTACAATCACCTCAAGTCTACTCCTGTTCTCATGAGGTTGCTACTTTCTGGCTGATGATACTACGCCACAGGAGCCTCTGGATATTTTATGATAACTCTCTTATAGTATCAGTTTTTTCTTATGGTACTCTGCTCTGCTTTCTTCCTCCGTCTTCCTTTTCTTTTTCTTTTTTCTTTTTTTTTTAGACGGAGTCTCGCTCTGTCGCCCAGGCTGGAGTGCAGTGGTGCGATCTCGGCTCACTGCAAAGCTCCGCCTCCCGGGTTCACGCCATTCTCCTGCCTCAGCCTCCTGAGTAGCTGGGACTACAGGCGCCCGCCACCACGCCTGGCAAATTTTTTTTTGTATTTTTTACTAGAGACGGGGTTTCACTGTGTTAGCCAGGATGGTCTCGATCTCCTGACCTCGTGATCCACCCGCCTTGGCCTCCCAAAGTGCTGGGATTACAGGCGTGAGCCCCCGCGCCTGGCCTCTCTGTTCTTTTCTTTTCCTCCTATCTTGTTTGTTCTTCTCTTCTTTATTTTCTTTTCTTTATATCCCTCTTCCTTTACTTGCCTTTGCTCCCCACTTCCTGTCTCCTCCATCCTCTTTTTTCCAAATTAAAGGCTCTTTTCCTATATAACACTACTACTGCCTCAATAAATGACCACATCCCCTCTCTTTTATTCCTAGAAAAGCTATTTTAAAGATTTGTTATTTGTTTAAATTCCCTGGTCTCCACTCCTGTCTACTGTACTCGTTTTAGATATCTTTCTAATGTACTAAGAAAATAGAAACTGACATTTAGATTTCTTTTTTTAAACCACTTTCTCTACCACTTAAAAAATGATTTATATCTTAACTAAGTTTTTCTCCTTATTCAGAACTCAGAAGGAATAACTTCTGTTTACTCCTTTTTCCTTGATAAAATTCAAAAATTTTTAATATATATTTTACATATATTCACTTACAAATATTTAAATAGAATCATACTGTATGATTTTTTCTAATTTTTACATAGTATCTAAAATATTTTTACATGTTATTAAGTATTCTTTTACACCACTATTTTTACGGGCCACATGGACTTTTCTTGCATAAAAACTTAGTGTAGTAGTTCCCTGTTGGATAGTTAGGTTGTTTTTCTTCCTTATAAGCAGTGACAGTTTGAGTTTTTTTGGTAAATCTTTGAAACTATATGTCATCTATATATAAATCTATAACGATGTCTTTGAATGAATCTTTGAATAACATGTTTATTTTATTTTATTTTATTATGGAGATGAAGTATTGCTCTGTCGTCCAGGCTGGAGTGCAGTAGTGCAATCTCGGCTCACTGCAACCTCCGCCTCCTGGGTTCAAGCAGTTCCCCTGCTTTAGTCTCCAGAGTAGCTGGGATTACAGGCACATGCCACCATGCCCAGCTAATTTTTGTGATTTTAGTAAAGATGGGGTTTACCACATTGGCCAGGCTGGTCTCGAACTCCTAACCTTAAGTGATCTGCCCACCTTGGCCTCCCAGAGTGAATACTGATGTGAACCATTGCGCCTGGCCAACATGTTTATTTTCTAAGTGTTATTTGGTAGGAGAAAGATCTCTGAGATCAAATGATACTCATGTTTTTAATGCTTTTATAGAGAATATTGTTAAATTATCCTTCAGAACCGATATAACACTATGTATTCCTACTCTCTGTATGAGTTTCTGTTTACCTAAACCTTTGCCAAAACTGGATATTATAGTTTTTCAAACACATTTCACATTTTACATCTGTGTTTCTCATGTGCATCAAATATTACTTTGTTTTAAAAAATCATGTCATTGCTCATTTTAAAAATTATAATAATCCTTTTTATAATGACTTAAAGTAATTTAAGATACATACATACACACACAAACACACATAGTTTTCTAGGTTATTGTTTATCATTTAGTATTGTGTTATACTTTGCCTAAGTTTTTAAATTTTATTTTATTTTTATTATTTGTTTATTTCTTGACACTGAGCCTCACTCTGTGGTCCAGGCTGGAGTGCAGTGGCGTGATCTCGGCTCACTGCAACCTCTGCCTCCTGGATTCAAGTGATTCTCCTGCCTCAGCCTCCTGAGTAGGTGAGATTACAGGTGTGCACCACCATGCCCAGCTAATTTTTATATTTTTAGTAGAGATGGGTTTCGCCATGTTGGCTAGGCTGGTCTTGAACTCCTGATCTCAGGTGATCCACCTGCCTTGGCCTCCCAAAGTGCTGGCATTACAGTTGTGAGCCACCACACCCAGCCGTTTTTAAATTTTAATGAGATAAATATCTTAGTCTTTCTTGGAGATAATGATTTCTCATGCTAAGAAGAGCCTTCCTTGCTCTTTAATATTATAAATATATTGACACATTTTCTTCTTTTTTAAAAATTTTACATTTAAATTTCTTACTCACCTGGAATTTGCTTAGTATGGCATGAGGTAAAAAAAATTAATTTTTTTTGTTTTGCACTAATGATTTATCGCAGAATTAATTATTGAAAATGCTATTCTTCACGTGTATATGAAATACTAGCTTTTTTATCAGAATTATTGATTCAGCTCTTCATTTTGTTTTAAATATTGTATCTTTTAATATATTATTTTTTAATTTGATCTTTTTATTGAAAAGTCATCAAGCACATTCTTAAAAAGAAAATAAATAATGTAAAGGATGGGAAAGTCTCTACTATGAGGCTAACTGCTATTATAGTTTCTTTATTTCTTTCTAAAAATATATGGTTCATTTGCAAGCATATAGCTAATCTTCTTTTTATTACCTAGATAGAAATACACCATATACACAGTTGCTCTGTACCCTTTTTTACTATGTGTCACCAAATACAGATCTAACTAATTTTCTCACTTTTTACAGCTGTATACTAATCCAACTTAAGAATCTAAAACAATAGTTTATTATTGTTTGAACGTGTTTTTTTTTCCAGTATTTTATTGTCAAAAACTACCGTAATATTCTACATCCTTATCCTATTCTTTGCTAACATGCAATGTAGGATAAATTTCTTGAAGTGGAATTTATTGTGTCATAGACTGTGACCAGTTACAAACAATGTAAATCAGCCTTGGCTAATTTCAGAAGAGATATTTACAGGAAATCTGGAAAACCAGGAATTAGTCTCTCACCTCCTACTGCCACTGCTTTGAATAACCTATGTTTGTTCTTCCCTAAAAATTCAAAATTTCAGGCAGGAGAATCCATCTGGACAAGGGTGTTATCTGTTCATGCTTTAGCTGCCTGGAAGTGGAGAGTAGGCTTTTTTCAAGCTTTTAGGATTTTTAGTTTAAGCCAGACTCTAATGCCCATCAGTTAAGCAAGTTCTTCTAAAAGTAAGGTACTTGAATGTGGGATATCAACAAACAAGCAATACAGTTATCATTTTTGGTTGCTTAATATCTATATGCAACCCTTCTTCTCATACAAACATTTGAAGTAAACAGTATAAGAGCTCTTCAACGTAGTAAATTGTAATGGTTCTACTTATACCTGTAAATACTTTATTCATTCTCTAAGGGGAGACAACCCAAAGGCTCATAAGTTACTTCTTCCATCCAGCTTTAAATCCAGAAACTCTTAGTGTTTTCCTCTAGAAATCTCTTTTCTTCAGACTGTAATTATATTCTTATAATTACATATAAGTATAATTATATACTTATAATTAAGTGAAAAATTGAGATACTTTCCCTAATATATTAACCTGGGTATTAAAATAAAAATATACAAGAAGTAAGTTTTTAATAAAGTGAAATAAATTCTATTTAAAATTTTATTTTAACCACATAAAAAGCTTTTATAATTTTTTTAAAAAGTATTTTATTATTCTTATTGTTTGTCTCTCCCCATGAGACTGTTAGCCTCATGGGGATAGCAATATGTGTCTGCTTTGTTTACACAGTATTCTGAGCATATGAAACAATGTCTGGCACATAGTAAGTGCTTAATAAGTATTTGTTGAATGAATTGTAGTAGGCTTTAAATCACTTTAATAGTTTGTCATGCATTGATTGGAAGGTTTGTTTTTACATTCAGTTTATTTTGATACTTGCTTTTCCTCAGTGGAAGAACAATACATGGATTAACATGGAACAAATGCATCATTATGTACACTTAATAAATCATGATCCCTTATTTTAAAATCCCATCTGTCAATGGTGCACATTTTTTTTGTTGAAATTTATTTATTTTCATCTTGCCCATCAATTTTTCTTGCAAAATTTGGGTCAGTGTAATATGTAAATCTGTTATATCTTTACAAAGTAGAAATAATGCAACTATAAAGGAAGAAGTAAAGAGGAAAATAGAATAAACCTTTGTTGTTATAAAAGCAATAGTTGGGAGTCAAAAGATACTACTGAAAGTTGACATGCCAGATGACAAAATAAGAGAATGGGTTAAGGCATTGCATATGTGTAAGTACCAAGGTAATCAATATAACAAAAACACAGATTTTACTAAATACCAAAAGATATAGAAAACAAAATGAAAGAACAAAGCAACACATTACATAAATTACCCCCTCATGACTTTAGCTGAAACCCATAAATTTAGTTTTATTTTCTTTTTTTTCCCCTTCAGACAAGGTCTCAGTTTGTTGCCCAGCCTGGAGTGTGGTAGTGCAATGATGGATCACTGCATCTTCTACTTCCCATGCTCAAGTGATTCTCCCACCTTAGCCCTCCGAGTAGCTGGGACAACAGGTGTGTGCCACCACACCTAGCCAATTTTTAAATTTTATGTAGAGATGGGGGTCTCACTATGTTGGCCAGGCAGTCTCGAACTCCTGGGATCATGCAGTTCACCCACCTCAGCTTCCCAAAGTGATGGGATTACAGGTGTGAGCCTCTGTGCCCAGAAAATTTAATTTTCGTACTGAAAATAGACTCATAGATAGTTAACAAAAAATATAAGTAATAATAAAATTAAATAGATACAATAACGTGGCAGAGTAAACCAAAAATGGAATAAAAACAGAAACAAGTGAATTAGTAGTTCAAATACTATACCATTTATCTGAAGACACAAAGAACTGTAAAATTCATATTAAATTCTAGGTTTGTTTACTTTAGGATTGAGCAAATGTGCAATTTTATTGAGAATAACATGAGCCAGATTTCTCAGTACTGGAGAAAAAAGTTTAAAATATGAAAAGAGATAACTGTGATGTTGAATTGATATTAGAGATGTTGCTATGATTTTATCCTTTTAGAGATAAAGAAATTTATAAACGTGTGCATGCATTTGTTTATATTTCTTAGTTTTGTATAATGGAAGGTCCTAGAAGTAAAGATACCTCTTTAAGCATTGAGCACACCTAGTGTCCAGATAATTGGTTTCTAAATACCATTCATCACTGAAAAGAAGCAGTGTTTATTGGGGAGAAAGAGGGATTCTAGGGCTGAAGCAGGGAAAATACAAGATAAGCCTGGAATATCTTATTGTGCTATAAATATAAAGTAAGAAACTGCTAAAAAAAAAATGATAAGGACACATCAAAAGTACATAGGAGCCAGCTTGAAAGGGATCCCAGTGGCCAAATCTGGGACAATGTCTAAAGGATACAGATGCCAAATCTAGGATAACTTGAGCATTTGACTGAATAACGATAGGAATGTAATACCCGTGAAGTAAGAGGAGACTCTCTGAATCCATGGTGGTATAAATAATGAGTAAATAAACGAGAGAGGATGGAAAGTACTCACAGTTGAATGCCAACTAATAAATGTTGAAGGAATAATGGAGTTAGAAAAATTACTTTCTCACACCTGTAATCCCAGCACTTTGGGAGGCTGAGGTGGGCGGATCACGAGGTCAGGAGATCGAGACCATCCTGGCTAACATGGTGAAACCTCATCTCTACTAAAAATACAAAAAATTAGCCAGGCGCGGTGGTAGGCGCCCGTAGTCGCAGCTACTTGGTAGGCTGAGGCAGGAGAATGGCGTGAACCCGGGAGGTGGAGTTTGCAGTGAGCCGAGATAGCGCCACTGCAGTCCGGCCTGGGCGAAAGAATGAGACTCCGTCTCAAAAAAAGAAAAAAAAAAAAAAAAGTAAAAAAAGAAAAATTACTTTCACAGTGACTTAGTTGAGAATCAATGGATGCTAAAACTAGCAGGTACAAGGTTGAAAAGGAACAGGATATTTAGACTTAAAGTGTTTTTCTGTAAATTAGTAATTTCTAAAAGGAAAAGGATAACTTCATAGTGTGATAACCTAGCAATCCCAACCTTAACAACAAAGTAATCAAAGTAAAAGCGCCAACTGTGAGACAAATAGACATGATGTGCCTCTTAATATATACACTAGGGTAACAATTCACATCTGTAGTATTCCTTCAAAAAATACCTTCTCTGTGTCTAATTTAATTATTAAGACATATCAAATAAACCCGAATTGCAGGACATTCTGCAAAATCGCCACCCTATACTCTTGAAAGATGTCAAGGTCATGAAAAACAAGGAGAAACCACTTGTTTTTAAGTGGTTCACACACAAAAAATGTGTGTATTGGGGGGTGGGGGACAGAGAGAGAGAGAAAGAATGAGAATAGGATAAGGTAAATGAAGCAACATATAAACAATTGGTGTATCTGGATCTGGATGAAGGATAAATGAATTCTTTGAATATTGTTGTAACTTTAAAGTATGAATCTGTATCAGTATAAAAGTTGTTTTTAAAGGGTTCAAGCCTACAGAAACTTAAGGGAGGTTTTTAAATTATTTGGAAAATCCTTTTTTCTGGCTCAGTGTAGATATAAGAGTTTTGTTTTTTGTTTGGCTCCCCCGCCCCCACCCACCCCCGAGACGACAGGGTCTCTCTCTGTTGCCAAGGCTGGAGTGCAGTGGCACAATCACAGCTCACTGCATCCTCAACCTTCCGGGCTTAAGTGATCCTCTTACCTCATCCTTCCCAGTAGCTAGGACTACAGGCGTGCACCACCACTTTTGGCTAATTTTTTATTTTTTGTAGAGTTGGAGTCTCACTATGGTTGCCCAGGCTGGTCTCAAAACTCTTGGGCTCGGGTGATCCTCACACCCGGCCTCCCAAAGTGTTGGGATTATAGGCATGAACCACTGTGCCTGCTGAAGAGTTTTAATATATGACATTTGCACAGTATTTTCAGTCACAAAGGCACATGGTAGAGAGAAAATACTTTTTAAAAAACACTCTTTAAAAAATGTTCCATATTGCGTGAATTTCTTTTAAAAGTAATTACTTTCTATTTATTGTTAGAATTTCACCTTTATTGTAACGGGTAGATTGTCTTTATTGCCTTGTTTTCCAAATTATCTGCTAGGTAAGATATTGCTCATCATCTAATGTTATCACAGGAAAGTTAGTAAAGTTGGGCTTTTGAGAAGTAAGGCATATAACTCTTCTCAAGATTGGCATCACTTATAAATAAGCTTCAAGAGTACTTACACTACCAAGAAACACTGTGTGGTAAAGAAAAAAAATTTTTTTTTCGTGAGTCAATTCATTATGTGATCATAAAAGTCACAAAGTAAATTTTGCTGTATGTCTAAAACCTTGTTTACTACATTGAAATCATCTTGTAACACTTTTGGCATTGCCGACTTTCAACTTCTTTGCCACGTTCGTCTGCCTGTGAATGACATAATAAATGATTTTCACATGTCTAATCTTACCCTGTAATCTTCCCTTCTTTTCCCCTTCCTTTTTCCTTTTCTTTTCCCGCTATCCTCTCCCCTCATTTTCTTTTCTTTTCCAATTAAAGCACCTGCTTATTCATTGTGGCTTTAAGTAGAATTAACATATTTTTCTGAAAGTCTTTTTTTCTAAAAAAAAATTATTTGCTTATGAGAACATATCTTCCATGTTAGAGCTTTCCTTTAATGACTCACTAAAAAGTAGTTCTTTGTGAATTTTGTTTTTGAAAGAGAATCTAGTAAATACTATAAGCTCAGACATGTTAGAAACATCTGTACTTGAATTCAGCTATATAGAAACCTCCCACACAGTGTAATTTGCTCTAATCCTTGTTTCTTCAACTCTTCAGTTGTGTTTTCTTATCATTTTGCAACAGTATTTTTTTTGCCATATCTTCCATGTATTAATTTAGCCACTTTTATCATGAGAAAATGAAAACATTTGTCTTCAATGATACAGAAGTTAGCTTCTGAAATGACTGGTAAATATTTATCAGTATCCTTGCTTGAAATAATATTTCATTTTAAACTTTAACAAAGTACTTCAAATTCTGGATACTTAGTTGTAAGCATATTGCAAAGCATCAGGTAACAAAAAGTACAGCATTAACCTAGGACAAGGTTAATCATTGTGGGGGCATGTAAATTTATAGTTTAGATCTTCTTTTGGTAATATAGAAATCTTTTGGCCTACTTCTTTCATATCTTATTGCATTGTCATTGTTTTTATTTCATAGTATGGTTGACAATAGGTTCAGGCGAGAAGCGTCTACTCTGCCACTTTATTGTTTAGTTTTGTTTGCATTATTCAAACTGGTTTCTTTGGAGGAATCTATTAAATTTAGTTGTCCTTTTTGTGAGAGATGGTTTAATTAAAGTTAGATAATACATCTTTAAGTTGACTTAACCTAGACACACGCAGACATTAGTAAATAGAAAATAACGAATGAGTAAAGGTTCCACTTGTCAAAAGCTAACAAATGAGTGACGGTTCCTCTCTTATGCATTCCACTTTGTCTGAAATGGGATGAGTAACATATGGAGTGCCTGATATATGAAGAGAGGGAGAGAGGAGACAGTGTCAATGCATAAATTAAATGTCTCTCCCTATTGGAGTATCTTATGTGTGTGCCCCACTTTGAAGGACATTTCTTCTACAGAAGCAAGTACTGTGGCTGAAGTTGGCTTGTGAAGTCCTGAGAAGGCCTGTACTGGAAAAAGGAGTTACATTGGAAATTCTCTGAATTGCACAACAAAGGAGTCATAGGAGAGATCCAAAAGTAGAAGTATTCTGAGATTCTTCATTAATTAAATTTTTTTTCCAGCAAAGCATGCGGCTTCATTTTATTAAATTCCCTTTGGCATCCTTTGTTTACATAATATCATTTTTCTTCTTTGATCTACAGATGAGTTTAATTGTTATGAAATTTTCAATATTGAACTATCACTGGACTTCCACAATAAAATCTTATAGTCTTGGGTTGTGGTGGTTGTGTTTAATGAGTAAATTAGTTTTTCTAGTGTGTGCGTGTGTGTGCGTGTGTGTGTGTGTGTGTATGTAGTCTTTTTTTTAACTGCAACTTTTATGAAGTTTATCAGGGTTTTACTGGATTACGATTTTCAGCATAGCTTCCAATCTTTTTCTATAGTTGGAAACATTTTACATAGCAATGGAAATGTCTGTTCTTGGAAAGTTTGAAATAATTGACTACTGGTTTTTTGATGTTAAAAAAATTTTTAAATTGTGAAATATATCATGCACACACAAAAAAGCTTAATACATCATCTAAACCCCCACCTCCAAAAAATTTAACCTTACTAATACCTTTGAAGCCTCTGTAGAATGGCAGACTTTAGCTTGTCCTCTAGGTGATAATCATTATGTTGCTTTTCTTTGTCACTTACTACATACTTGTCTGTTGCTACAAATATATTCGATTTTTTGCATGCTTATGATCTTCATATAAGTGGAATTATAATGTATTCTTCTGAAATGATTTTCTTTTACTTACCATTTTGTTGTTGATGGCTGTTTGTATGGGTCCATGTCAATTTGTTAATTTTTACTGCCATATAGTATTTTATTGCCTCAATATGCCACAGTATTTTTATCTACGCTTTCCTTTATGGATGTTTGTGTTGTTTCCAGTTGTTTTTATTTTAGGGTGTATGCCTCAGAGTGGATTTGCTGCATAATAGGATAGTCTTTATTTTCTCCTTTTTTCTGTATATTTATATTTGCTGTCATTTTTATTTCCCTATGGTGATTTTGAAAGTAATGATCCTGATTTTAATTTTTGTGTTAAGCACTTGAAAAAAATTAGAAAACAGCTGATAACCTATTTACCTTAATATTAACTGTGAGAATAAACCTTTTGTTCAGTCTTCCTATACAAGTAACATACAGAGTAGAGCTTTAATTCTTACTACTTTTCTTCTCCCATTTATGTGGAAAAGTTCTTGAAAATTCAGATGAGGAGTATTGTTTTCAAATTATTTTAATAGTTTTATATCTTTATATTCTTAATTACCAATCACAATTGCTTTCTCTTGTGTATATATAATAGTTATTATTGAGACTAATATCTGAGTTTACTTTCTGTACCTATTATTAGTCATCTGTATTGCTACCTAACCATTCCGACATTTAAAAAAATTTTCCAGCTTTATTGAGGTACAATTGACTAATAAAATTGTATGATTTTAAGGTGTACAACATGATGGTTTGGTATACATGTTTTGTGAAATGATTACCACAGTGAAGTTAGTTTAACACATCTATCACCTTACCTAGTTACCCTTTTTGTTTTGTGGTGAGAACATTTAAGCAAATTTCAAATAAAGTATACAATTCAGTATTGTTACCTAAAATCCCCATCCTGTATATTAGATCTTCTGAACTTATTCATATTGTAGCTGAATGTTTGTACCCATTGACCAGTATCTCCCTTTTTCCCCTACCACTTTCCCCCTTGGTAATCACCATTCTGTTCTGTGTTTCAAACCATTTCTTAATTTTGATTCATCTATCAGACTGTTTGTTTGTTTGTTTTTGTCTAGAGAGCCATGTGGCTTTATTCTTTCTGAGTCTGCATATCTGAAAATGAATTTCTGTTGTCTTAGGTGAGAAACATAATTGGGTAGGAAACTCCTGTGAAATAACCTTTCTTCTCAAACTCTGATATTTGTTCATTATCTTCTGGCAATTAATTTTTGGAGAGAAATCAGAGCCTGATTCAAATGTTCTGTGTAATTTTTTTTTTTTTTTGGTGGGGGCGGGATGGTGGTTCTGGATAGTTCTAAGAATCTTCTCTATTTTTGAAGCTTAAATCTTTGATCAAGATGTATCTGAGTATTTTTCAATTTTCTTTACATTTTGCCTGGTGACCCATGTACCCGGACACCCTAGCCCCAGGGAACTTTTTGATGTTTACATCCTTTCATGCCTTTCAGTTAAAGACATTCTTCTATTACATCAATGATTATTGCTTCTGTTTCATTTATTCCGGTCTC
Source organism: Pan troglodytes (assembly GCF_028858775.2). Classification (NCBI taxonomy): domain Eukaryota; kingdom Metazoa; phylum Chordata; class Mammalia; order Primates; family Hominidae; genus Pan; species Pan troglodytes. Next base: position 50,040,973 of record NC_072408.2, on the reverse strand, counting down.
TCCTATAGGACTACTGGTTTTAAAATTTTTTCTGTGTTTGAGCTTTTATTTATCATACATATCTTTCATTTTTGTCCACCACTTATTTCCATTAGTTTATTTCCTTTCCATATAGAACAGTTTCTCAGGCTTACTTTGTACATTACCGATGTGATCTACATTGTCAAATTTACTCTTTAATGCTCTCTCATATCTCTCTGTTTTTCTCTCTCTTTTGGAAATCCTGGAAGAGAAACTTTATTATTTTTATGGTTTCCAAGCTACTGTACTGGATTTTTTTGCCTAGTGTTTTCATCTTGAAGTTATCACATCAGTGTAGGTCCCTGTCACCGGATGACACCAGTCATTCCGTGCTGGTGCTTCTCATAGTTGCTTCACATCCCCTTGGTCTTTGGACTCATTTTGACAAAGAAGTTACAAGTCGAAGTTTATAAAGGACCTTGCTTTCTTGGAAAACCAACTATTTCAACCCAACTTTCAATAAATCTTTTTAAAAATAGTTGTTACTCTCTGGGTCCCCTTTTGAAACACACCGTCACTTTCTGTAGCTCCTCAGGAGCTAAGGGAAATCCAAATTGAACTTGCCTTTTTAAGTGTTTGGGCCTAGGATCCACCAGACCATATTACTTTCTCAAGATGTGTTTTGCAAGTTGGCCTTGTGAATCCTTGAAGTTGCTTTAAATGTATCAGAATTCATGAAAGTTTTTAACTGAGAAATTATGCTAATATCTCTTTATTTTTCTCTCTAAAGTTTATTGTAATTGGATTTAAAGGGAGAAGTGAATATGAGTCCTTGCCCTATCATCTTTTTTTGTAACATTTCAAAAGGTTTTGTTAATATGGAAGTGTTTCTGTCATACAGAGTTAATTTTTTTTCCTTGATCCAAGAATAGTCAAGAGTTTTCTTGATTGGTAGTGGTGGTGGTTATTGTTTCAGTTTATAAGTATTCTACCAAAATATTTACAGATGAGGTTATATGATATCTGAGAATTGCTTTAAAAAAATCTGAGAGAGATTTGGTTGTCAAGATGGGTAACTGTGGTTGTGATAAAACAAGATTGACCATAAATTGATATCTGTTGATAGATACTATTATGCTAGTCTTTATAGTTTTGCATATGGGTTTGGAATTTCGCATAAGAAAAAATTAGTTCTAATTTTACAAGAATTTGATTTATTCTAAGAAAAAAATTTCTTGAATTGCATTGTGGTTAGAAAATGTGCCCTATATAACATATAATCTTAAATTTATTGTAGTTTTCTGTGTGAATTGATATATGATCACTTTTTAAATTTCCATTAAGATTCTAAAAGGAAGTCATTATGTGTCCAATATCATCTTGGTGGTGATATTCAAGTCTTCTGTAACCTAATTTATTTCTTTGTCTACTTAATCTGTCAGATATTGTAAGAGATACATTAAATTTCCCCAAAGTCACTATAATAGTGCTGATATTATTTGATGCTGTTGTGAATGAATTCTTTTTCCCCCATTATATTGGTCACATTTAAGCTTTCTGGATTACAATATTTCACTAGTTTTGAGTTAAATATGTAATGTACTAGGCAGATTACTATAGGAGCTCAGCAAATATTTGTTTGAATAATATGTTAACTGTTCAAAGTTATGTCATCGATTTTTGAGGAGAAAGATGTGCAGTCTAGCATTTGTAGTTTAATGGGTGAACACAGTAGATCTGTTGATGTGTAAACTCAAGGTCATGTTAGGGAATTAAATCAGAACACTTGCACTTGAAATGTAACTTTGTGTTTTAGCTGTGTTCTCTGGTTTGTTAATACTTTTTAGTTTTTAGAAGTTTAACTGAAAAACCAAACAAACTGACCTTGTGCTTATTTATTGAGAGGGTGCCAAAATCTTTTTGCATCTCAGTTGGAAATATTTAATAATGGCAGTAAGAACAAGTACTGGTCTTCAAGCCAGGGAAATAAAAATTTCAAAATCATAACAGCCTAAATCATAAATTTCTGGGGATTGGAATTGTGCAAAGAATCTGTTTGGAAGAATACTGTTAGACTATTACAAGGGACCAGAAATGATGTATTTTTAAAACCTAATGAAACTTTGAATTATATGGGGTTTTATGTATATAATATATATGGTTTATTATGAGTATATAGTGTTGTCAGTTCACTCCACATCTCTTACGTTCCATTTTGGGTGTTCTGGGAGGGACGAGTTCCTGTTTATAGCCTTTCTTTACTAACAATGTTGCTTTCTCTCCCGGCCGTTATTAAAAATGTGTGCGTGCGTGTGTGTGTGTGTGTGTGTGTGTGTGTGTGTGTGTTTTGAGACGAAGTTTTGCCCTATCGTCCAGGCAGCTGGAGTGCAGTGGCACAATCTTGGCTCACTATAACCTCGGCCTCCCAGATTCAAACAATTCTTGTACTTCAGCCACCTGAGTAGCTGGGATTACAGGCGTGCGGCACCACATCCAGCTAATTTTTGTATTTTTTAGTAGAGATGGCGTTTTGCTGTGTTGGCCATGCTGGCCTCGAACTCTTGGCCTCAAGAGATACTCCCACCTCACCTCCCAAAGTGCTGGGATTACAGGCGTGAGCCACTGCACTCACCCTAAAAAACACGTAAATTTTAAATCTACTGTACTAAATGATAACAACTTATGAAGAGCATCCTAAACCTGTTATTTAATGGTCTTCATTGTTATTTTGATTAGATAACAATTATTTTATAAAGATTATTTATCTGTAGTCTGTTTTAACCATTCCACAATGAGTTCAAACAATTCTAAAAGATTGTACTATGTAAAATACCTCTATGAATACTATTATATCCAAGTGATTTTGTGTGACATATATTATCCTTCATTTGCAGTAAAGATGCCACATAAATTTTGAGCAGCTGTTTTTCCAGTGTACTTTTTATGTCTACATTTATATATATTTTTCTTTCTGTGATACCTGCTTTAGCAATTTAAATAGAATGAGCTTGATTCATTTACCTACTTAAGTTTGTTGTGGGTTTATACTAGAGAATGACTGCCCCTTCTTAATCATCTTTTTGTTCTGTTTTGTGTTCTTAGACTGTAAATTCTGTCTGCAAGGGACATACTCAGAGTCAGGTTGAAATGTGTACACTTGCCTACCATTTTCAATGCTCAAGGATTATATCTGTGTATATGTCTCTGCTTCAGTATGTTTTATCTACAACCATAAAGAAAAATATTGGATTCATTATCTATCAAGCTACCTGCTAGGAAAGAGTTTCTTGCTCAAATTAGGCTTATGTGGGGAACTTGGAAGTAATGGAAAGGGACAGTTTAATTATTTTCCAGGTTCAAGGATGTGAATTATTGTGCCTTGTAAAGCTGGAAGGGGAAAATGAGGAATGATAATGATTTTTCATGTCATTAGTTTTTATATTTATAAAATTATAGCTTCCATTCATCCCTCTTTGAAATTTAAGGTTTGGTACTAAAAATAATACTTCCAGGATACTCTTACATGTTCATTGATACCCACCTCCCTTACCTCAGCTGTCTTAAAAAAGCAGAGGGTAGGTAGCTGCCAAGCTTTTAAGTAGCTCCAAATGGACTAAGCACCTGCCTAGATCAGGAATGGTAGAAGGATTGATCTGTAAAATGATCACATGTAGAACTTTTCTTTGGTAAATGTAAGTCAGTATATATCAATCAGTTTAACTTCTTATCTGTGAAGCATAGTAACAGCTATGTTAGAATACAGTGTTGTGTTTGACATGGTTTCGACCAGTTGTTTCCCTGTTTTAAAATCACATCTTACTTGGAAATCTTACTATAAACTGGTAGATGATGAGGTATTATGAATTTGAAAATTCAATCCTAGTTAATATTAAGATTGATTATACTCAGTAATGGTGATACAGTGGGGGGATACACTGTCTTATAAATTGGTCAAAATGTATTAGGCATAGTACTTTTGGATTGCAGTTTGGCTATATTGATGTTTAAAATGAGCATACCTTTCTCATATCAAGAGAAAATATTCAAACAAGTGTACAGATTAAGTTTATTACCAAAAAACAAAACTGAAAATACCCTAAATGTATTGCTAGAGAACTATTTAAATTTATAATGTATCAATAGGATCAAATGCTGTATAGCTGTTACAAAAGAATGAGGTAGTGCAGTATGTATTGGTATATTTAGACCTCTAAAATATATTATTAAATAAAGATATTCTCAGAAAATATACTCAGGTTTGCACATGAACCTGTTGTTATTGCTGATAAGTGAATTTGTAGAGGTCAAGGGTTACAGAATCTTCTAATTTTCACATGGTTTTTATAATGACCATGTATAATTTTTACAAATAAATAAAGGTACTATTCATCTACATGTAGTTGTCATCTGATATTCCCTATTTTTATATTGTTATTTGAATAGTGGTATGGTCTTTTCTGAAAATATAAAAATACTTTTAGAACCATTGCATTGAGGCCAGGCGCGGTGGCTCATGCCTGTAATCCCAGCACTTTGGGAGGCCGAGGTGGGTGGGTCACGAGGTCAGGAAATTGAGACCATCCTAGCTAACACGGTGAAACCCCGTCTCTACAAAAAATACAAAAAATTAGCCGGGTGTGGTGGCAGTCGCCTGTAGTCCCAGCTACCTGGGAGGCTGAGGCAGGAGAATGGCGTGAACCCTGGAGGCGGAGCTTGCAGTGAGCTAAGATCGCACCACTGCACTCCAGCCTGGGCGACAGGGCGAGACTCTGTCTCAAAAAAAAAAAAAGAACCATTGCATTGAGTTTATCTGCGGTTTATCTTACTCTAAACTGGAGTTACTGTTCTAATATAAGAGGTTTATGGTATTTTTATTAATTTTTTTAGATTATTGTTTAGAAAAGGAAAATATGTGGTGAGAGTTAAAAATAAGATATAAATCTATTTTTAAATGTTTGCTGTGCTGTTTTTCTGTTTCAGTTACCTAGAAAAGTACGAGAAAGTTCATCATTTTGGGGAGGATGATGATGAGGTACCACCAGGCAATCCAAAGCCACAGCTTCCTATTGGTGCAATTCCATCTTCCTACAATTACCAGCAACACAGTGTGTCGGGTAAATATCACTGCAAATTAACAGGATATATGTCCGCAGTTTTGAATTAGGAAAATAGACATCATCCAATGAGTTAGTCCCTTCCTTTGCACATGAGAACACTTAAGGCCTTAAGGTAATGCAGCTTTCAAGGATTGACATCTAATTGGTATCAGAGCCCTTTCTCTCACAGGTTACTTGAGAATTTTAGTTGCAGGAATTTTTAGTTATAAAACACTTTCACTTCCAAGTAATGATTTTTCCTTATTGCTCTAACTAATGATCAGTTTATCCTAAATAGTCACTAAAATAAGAAGAGGAAGATCCTGTTAGGATTCAGGAGACCAAGAATTTTCTTATAGAGTCTATTAGATTTTCTAACATTAATGGGATTTCCGGCATCAGAATTCTCAGAAATGTTTCTGATTATTCTATTTTCCTGCCATGGTAGCAGGAAGATTTTTTTTTCACTTGTCATGCTTGTAATGGTTATAGAGGAATCCACAGCTTGAAAAAAATCAAGTTGGAAAAAAATCAACACGAGTGTTGATACTCTCTTGAGAGGAGTAGACGGGCTCCAGTTTTCAGTGGCTCTGGAGGTCAGGACTGTGATGACTAGGAAGAGAGGTCTAAGGAGATACACATCTTTGTTTTTCCACTCACTAACATTTGGCCTAAAAAAAAAAAAGAGATCCTTGTTTTTCAAGCTATGTTCTTTATAAAAATTATAATTATTCTAAATATTTATTATCATTATTATTATTTACTGGTACTAGTTCTATACTCTTACAGGTTATCCTTAGATTTATACTGTCTCATTTGTGGACTATCATCAGTATCATCAACTTTTTTTTCGTATTATCTATTTTCAAAGTTTCTTAAAAGTTGAATTTGACTTCATATTTCTTCCCTAATCAGTAATGACTGAAGAAATAGAATCTTCTTTTAGAATCTGCGATCTCCATTAGAAGAGGCTTCATCTGATGCTTTTGTATAATTGGGGTAGGGGTGAAGCAGGGAGTGCCAACAAAACCTAGCTTTGTTTTTAATGAACAGTTTTTACTGCAAGAACCAAGAGCAAAGGAGAATATTTTAAGTCACCTTTAGAAATGCTTGCTAATAGTTTATGCTGATAAGATAAAATGGGGTGACTTGTTAGGTGATGTGCTCCTTGTTTCTAAAAAGAGCTAATGACCATTATCTAATTCAAGGATGTTAAAAAAGATACTCCTACATCGAATGAGATGTTGTGCTAATGACCTTTAAAGATCATTTTCAACTTACAACTCTGTGTGATCCCTGTATTACAATAATAGCAGAGCTATTAATCCTTGTAACTTAAACAGACTTTGGTGTCCGCTACTACTGTTCCCAAACAAACACTTTTCTATGTTTGGTCTTGTTTAAAATAGATTTTTTTCCTGAATCTGTTTTTTCCCATTTTCTATTGATCTGCTTTGAGAAAGATCATGTGAAATATTTTTGGTATTTCGGAAGCCTATAATGAAACTTACTGATAGAGCTACACAGGTTAAAGGAGTGATAGAATTGCTTAACCTGTTGTTAAAACAACCCTTTTCTGATATGCTATTATATGGCTGATTTGTTTTAAGAGAATCTGAACAGTTACGTTTTATGTGTAACATGTGTAATGAAGTCAGGATTGGAGATTCGTGAAGAGGAAGAAACTGGGAACTGATGGGGAACATCAGATTACAGAATATCTAGTTCATACTGAAAAGGGGTAGAATTTCAGGGCAGCATTTATACTTTATGTTTTTCTAGAAAGAGCCATAGCAACATCGTGACAGTATTCTAAAAATTGACATGATTATCAATATATAAAGCAAATAAGTCATTAATTTTTCTTTTAATGTGTTATTAAGGAAAATAGAATAAGCTCCGTGTGTGTGTGCGTGCATGTGTTCTAAAAAAAAAAAAAAACGCCACCAAAATGAAATTATCTAATATTAGATTGAGAGTATTTAAAGAAATTTATTTAGAACTTTGAGAAGATACGTATTTACATATTTGATCATACAGCCTTATTCCCCTTGTAGCTTTGAATAAATGTATTTATCCAGAGATACTTTTATTGTTGACATTAAGAAAAGCTGTTCTAAAATATTTTGAATGGTAGTATAATAAATTTCAGTGGTCAGTAGTGCTAGAATATAGAACATCGTACACTGATAGAATGTGGGCCTGAATTTGCCTTTGAGGATATTGACTACTTTTGGCCAATAACTTGGCAAAAAAAATATTGTGGGTTTTGTTGCTTTAAGCTTTAAGATTCTTCAACATTGGCATCAAGTACATGGTGGTTTTTATCATTCATTTGCATAGGTTTTCATACTGTTTTTGACATTACATACCTAATACTTCAGTTTCCTTCTTTCTCTGTTTTTTCCTTGGTATTGATTGGATATAATCATTTCTGCAGAATTATTAGGTAGATTATTATTATTATGATTTAATCCAACTCAATCATTTTAATAAAGTGAAGCCAAGTACCCAGTCCATTTGCATTTTTGGTACTTAAATTTTCGGTTTCAAGAAGGAAGATATAAAAATTTTTTATTAGCTATATTTGAGTAAAGATTTTCTTTAAGCATTACATATTCTAACAAGACATTTGGACTACAACAATCACTGCCAATATAGATGGATAGAATATATTGTAGAATTTCTACAGTGTACATAAACAGCACTCCAGGAACAACTCTCCCTTTCTTCTAAATTGAAAACAAAGAGAAGTGACTGCCTCAGATTAAATTTGTCAGTAGTGACCTACTTGTATAAACTTTGAATCAAGAATGTTGAAAATATGGACGGGCGCGGTGTCTCACACCTGTAATTCCAGCACTTTGAGAGACCAAGGCTGGTGCATCACCTGAGGTCAGGAGTTTGAGACCAGCCTGGCCAACATGGTGAAACCCTGTTTCTACTAAAAATACAAAAATTGGCCAGGTGTGGTGTCGCATGCCTGTAATCCCAGCTACTCAGGAGGCTGCGGCAGGAGAATTGCTTGAACCCAGGAGGCGGAGGTTATAGTGAGCCGAAATCCACAGCACTCCAGTAGCCTAGGCGACAGAGCAAAACTCCATCTCAAAAAAATAATAAACTTCCCTCCTCATTCCAGTTATAAAATTATAGCTACTCAACCATATCTCCTTGAGGGAATGAAAGGATCTTAAAATTTTATAAGCATTTTCTCCTACATAATTATCTTAGGAATCTTTACCAAGGAATTTTTAATTCGCCAAATGATTATAATAAATTGGTGTTTTCACTGTTATCTGAACTCCCAAATGAAGCAGACTTTGCTGTTAATGTATGCAGTCTCCTATCAAATGAAAGCAAGCACGTCATGCAACTTGAAAATGATCCTAAAATCATCACTTTACTACTAAATGTTTAAATATAATTAAAGGATATTTCATAATTGTTATGTTTATCTTACTCTAATTGAAGATGTCTTTGACAGAGTCGTTCCGGTAAGGATGTATTGAATGGAATATCTGTCATTTTACAGTAGGAAATAGCACAATTCTAAGATCATATTGAAAACATAAACTTTAGGACTGCGACAGATAAGGAATACGGGTTCCACATTTTTTTCTGTTCAGATTTACCTGAAAGCTATGTGGAATATAAAAATGTAAATTAATTATTGCTAAGACTTGGCTTATCATCAGTCCAGTTTACAGTGTAGAATATAAAAATCTGCTCCTATATTCATAGAAGTTTCATTACTTTTTATCCAGATATTTATTTTATGTTACTTATGAGAAATTTCATTTATAAGGATTATCAAAAATGAACAATATATTCTTATTGTCAAGCTTTAAATATTGTAAACAATCTGTGTCATAGCCATTAATAACTGTGTTGTGGAATTTCTTCATTATGTTGGAGACACTGCTAGAATAGGTTAGAATCGAAGAGGTGTATCTCTTCAACTGTCTGCATTTGGAAATGAAATTCTTTACTTACATGATATTCTTCTGTGGTATGTTGTGACAGTAGATTTCTACTTGCATCCTACTTAATGAGATTGTGTGTGTGTGTGTGTTTTTAACTTTTAAAAATATTCAGATATTTCCGAAATATTCTTTTGTTATTGTTGTTAAGAGACAGGTCTCACTTCGTCGCCCAGGCTGGAGTGCAGTGACTTAACCAAAGCTCACTGGAACCTGGACCTCCTGGGCTCAAGCAATCCTCCCAGCTCAGCCTTCCAAACAGCTAGGATTATAGCACACACCACCACAACTAGCTAAATGTTAAATTTTTGGTAGAGACAGCATCTCATTATATTGCACAGGCTGGTCTTGAACTCCTGGCCTCATGTGATCTTCCTTCCTCAGCCTCCCAAAGTGTTGGGATTATAGGCATGAGCCACCATGCCCAGCCTGAAATATTCTTGAATGTTTAAATTTTAGTTTTTTGCCTTTTCCCTTAAACTTGTGACAGCTTTATTTGAAAAAATGTACTTGTGATATTTGTCTCAGGACATAGTTGCCAAGGTCTAAACTGCCCCAGTTAGGATTCAGTTATTTCTAAAAATACAACATTTTTTATATATGTGAATTATGATTATATAGTATCTTAGTGTTCTGTAAGCCCGTTTTATCCCATCTTCAAAGTTTTGTAAATGTTTTAAATTAATTCTCCTGTGGAAAATCTTAGTTGCTTTGGTTTAGGCACAAAAGCATGAACCATAAAAGTAAATATTTGTAACTCAGACTTCATCAAAATTAAAATTTCTGTTTAAAGACACTTAAGAAAATGAAAAGATAAGCCACTAACAGGGAGAAAATATGTGCAAAGCAAATATGAAACAAAGGACTCATTTAGAGTATTTAGAACTGACAATATTAAGTGCTGGCCAGGATGGAGAGCAATAGGAACTCTGTATATTGCTGATGGAAATGCAAGATGTTACAGCCACTTTGGAAAACAGTTTCACAGTTTGTTACAAAGTTAAGGATACACTTATGTGTGACTCAGCAATCCCACTTCTAGGTATTTATGCCAGAGAAATGAAAAAAATATGTCCCGACAAAATCCTGTCTATGTTTATAGTGAGATTTATTAGTACTCACCAATAATTGGAAACAATCTAAACGTCCCTCAACTAGGGAATGGATAAACAAACTGTGTTTAGAAAGGTATGGACTACTGATGCACTTATCAACATGGATATGAATCTCAAGAGCATTTTGCTAAATAAAAGAAAACAGACAACAAAAGACTATATTGTGTGATTCCACTTATTTGGCATTTTGAAATAAAATGATAGGAAAGTAAATTTGATTTGTAGTACCTAGTGGTAGGGGATGGAATTGAGCATGAGAAACTTTTTGTAGTGATAGAGATACTCTATATCTTGACTGTGATGATTAAAACTATACATCTGTCAAAACTTAGAATTGTAGAACTAAAATTAGCATGGGTTTTACTATGTTAATGATATTGCAGTAATTTGGAAGAAGTCCATTGAAATGCAATAGTAAGAAGTGTAGATTAGTCTGGGCACAGGGCTCATGCATGTAATGCAGCACTTTGGGAGGCCGCAGCCGGAGAATTGCATAAACTCGGTAGATTGAGACACCAGCCCGGGCAACATAGGGAGACCTCTCTCTACTAAAAATAAAATTAGTTGAGCATAGTGGAGCCTTCCTGTAGTCCTAGCTACTCAGGAGGCTGAGGTGGGAGGATCACTTGAGCCTGGGAGATTGAGGCTGCAGTGAGCTATGAAAGCGACATTGCACTCCATCCTGGGCAACAGAGCCAGACACGTCTCAGAAAATAAAAAAAGTGCGGCTAGGTCAATTAAAATACTGATTCAAAAATATTTTGGCAATGATGGCCAAATGGTATGTACATTTTGGTATTTTAATACCTTTTCAAGAATGTAATTTTAATTAGTAAACCTAAGAAGTTTTAAAAGTTGAACGTTTTGAACCTCTAATCAGTTTATATTTTTAATATATATATTTATATTATATTTTATATATATTATATATATATATTTAAAGCTGTGTTCTGTATTCAAGGGATATTCACCATAAAGGTATCTGATCTTTGATATACTTAAGGTATATTTTTTCTTTGTTAGATTATCTGCGTCAAAGTTATGGGCTGTCTATGGACTTTAATTCGCCAAATGATTATAATAAATTGGTGCTTTCACTGTTATCTGGACTCCCAAATGAAGTGGACTTTGCTATTAACGTATGCACTCTCCTATCAAATGAAAGCAAGCACGTCATGCAACTTGAAAAAGATCCTAAAATCATCACTTTACTACTTGCTAATGCCGGGGTGTTTGACGACAGTAAGTTTTAAGCTGAATGTATTATATAATTCTTCTGTAAAAGTTTTTTTTTTAAGGTTTTTAAGGAGAAAGTACTTTTTGTTTGTCAACATAATAGCATTCTTTGTTTTCTGTTTTTATATTATGCACTATTTAAGATAATGAATGTTTGGGGGATTTTAACCTTAAATATTTGAATAGTAATTTTGTCTCAGTGTTTTTGAAGTAAAAGTCCTGGTTTTTAAGTTGGAGTAATATATAGGTTTCCTGAGTTGAGACGATTGCTTGCTACAAGATTTTGACAAAGAAAACTAGGATCTGGAAGAAATTGTTTTCTGAAGTCTATTTCTGCTAATGTGTGGCTATAATTTTTAACTAAAACATTTTAGGTCAATGCATTTGAAAATTTGTCTTCTAAATCATCAACGTAAGGCTTATCAAAGGCTTCATATCATTTTTACTTGTAGGGTTTTCTAGTTGTGGGTTTTGATAAATCAAATTCTTCATCTCTTCTGAAATTATCTATTAAGGCTAGATTATCACACAGATCAAATTACTCAGTTTTCTCTTGCAGTTTAATAAAGATTTAGAAATAATATTTTGAAATCTTTCCCTGCTCGGTTTTTCTTTTGTAAAATATCTGTGTTAGCTGAAGTTATTGGTATAAAGTTATTTCTTGCTTTCCAACTCTCCCCAACTCCAACCCCATTTTTTGCCAGAAGTATATCCTATTCAAGAATAAGGTATTGACATACATCGAAAGTATTTTATCTTTTAGGAAATTATATATATAGCACAGTAGCAGAGTCTTTGAGAGAACTTGTTATAACATTTTATGACTTTTTGTTTTTATCTTTAGTGAGATGTTTGCAAAAGAATTTATTTCTCTGCAATTTGATTTGGGTCAAGTAGTGTTTTATTTGGGATTATTTAGGTAGGATTCTTTGAAATTTGGCACATATTTTATATTGAAAATGATTTTGAAATTAAATAAAAGTAAAAATTAGTTTCTTAACTTGCCCAAAACTATTCTTGATTACATGGATGGGGATGTGGGAAGAAAGATGGTTAGTTCTCAGTTTCTGTCATAACTTTGAAGATATAAATTTGATGGCTTTTCACATCACTTTTATATTCTTTGATTTCCGTTATTCTATTTTGATCTTCCAAATACAACTTTCAGTATTTATTGTAGAATGGAGTTGAAAATTGTTTCACATTTTTTAGAAACCTTAAAATGAAGCCTTTGAAAAGAATGTATATTTTCAAACCAGAATAATTTTAAGTCTTAACATTTAATCATTGAATAGGATTACATGTAAATAATTTAAGTTGGGTATATGATAGAAGTAATCTTACCAGTTTGGGTGCTCTAAGACAAGACCTTGTTTAGACCTAATTTATCTTCATGCATTCTTCAGGCATTTTGTTTGTTTAAAAGACTAAATTATTGTGTAGTATAATAATGCAAAACCGCATTAATTTAGCAAGTGCCATTTGGGTATAGTTTCTATCATTTGAAGTCACAGAAAGTTTAGTTCCATAGTACATAGGGACTTTATGAAGACCTTATATTTAAAACAATAGTTTTATATGATAAAAATAATTTCTTTGGAGTTTGAAGGTTGTAGACATATTTTATTTGGTTAGACTTTGAGAGGCTTCAATTTGATTTTTAGGGCATGAGATTTTAATTGAGAGAGAAATATAGATGCCACTTCTTTTAGAAAGTAGAATATTTACATATTTTGTGTGTTTGAAGAAGTATAATAAAAATTCTATGTGACAAGAAATTTCATTTTTCAATTTTATGTTCTGCCCTGTATTGTTTTCCCAGGGATGTTATTTGCTTGGTGGGTTTTTTGTTTGTTTTTTTGGGTTTTTTTTTTAAGAGACAGAACCTTGCTCTGTCCCCTAGGCTGGAATGCAGTGATGCAATCTTGGCTCACTGCAACCTCCGCCTCCAAGGTTCAAGTGAGTCTCGTGCCTTAGCCTCCCAAGTAGCTAGGACTACAAGTGAGCACCACCACACCTGGCTAATTTTTATATTTTTAGCAGAGACAGGGTTTCCTCATGTTGGCCAGGCCAATCTCAAACTCCTGTCCTCAAGTGATCTGCCCGCCTCGGCCTCCCAGAGTGCTGGGATTACAGGTGTGAGCCACCATGCCCGGCCCCTAGGGAAGTTTTTTATAAGGATTTTTCAGGACAAAGAAAACTTTGTCTGTCTTTAGTGGTGTGTGGGCTTCATTTTGCTGGTTAAGCTGCTACTTATGTATCAATTTGATATTTTATGAAATGCTTTTTGAGGTCACTGTAGTTAATTTGTTTATTCAAAACATTTACATCTGTTCTTTATATTATTTCCTGACGACCCTAAGGTCAGTAGTAAAATCATTAGTAAATATAATTTATGTTTAAAATGTTGCTGTTTCTCACCCTTTTAAATATTTTGTAAGATGAAAATTCCTATTCTAGCCAGAGTACTTTACAAACTTTATTTTACTCAATTTTAACTAAATATTAGGTTCATACTTAAAAGGTAATAAGACTGCCAAGAGTCCATAAATCTCTTATGAGAGAAAACATACCCACTTGTTATGCTTGTCATAACACGTCCAATAAGGAAGCTTAAGATTTTGTTTTTTTAAAAGATTAACGTTCATAACAGCTAGTTTTTCTGTTAACAGTTGTCATTATATAATTTTCTTTTGGTTTCTAAAAGCAGTAACTTTCATTACGGAGCTAATGTGATAGTTGATAAAGGATTCACTTAATTTTTAAGGGGAAAAATACATTGTATCACAGCTTAGACATTTGAATCATACTGCTTTATAGTCTGATCCCATATTGACAATTCGAGCTAGCAGCATGAAGGAGAAAAAATAATACAGGATGTACTTATCTATGTGCCTTAAGTTTTTTGGTGGGGAAGTGAGGGCCACATGTGGATGAGAGACAGAACGTTATTAAGAAGAAGCTTACGAAAACAGATGGTTTGACTTTTCAAAAGTCATAAAGTTGTTGATAAAGCAACTTTATCGAGAAACACAAGCGTGATGTAGGCCTCAGAATTTTCCTTAAAGGAGATTTACGGGAATTGTGGGAATTATTTCCATGGAGTGCCTTGCTCTCTATGTTTTTTGAAGTGTGAATTATGCAAGTATTTCTGAAATTAATATGAAGATTTTAAATGATAACCTGGAAATTTAATAGCAATAACCTCAGTTTGCTTTTTTAAGATTTTTCTTCTATATAAATGAAAGCCAGTGTGGAGTAACTCTTAAGTACTCTTCACTTCTTTATTATCTGTATAATTATTATGAAAAAGAGTCTATATTATTAATTTGTAGGAACACAAATTTTCTTTAAATCTAAAAACAATGTATTTCAAAAGAAATTATCGTGACTATCATTTACTATAAAATAATTTTTAGTACACAAGATAAGATGTAGTTTTGTTGTTTTTCCAAGCCTATTATTAAATAATTAATTGAAAGAATTTATTGCATTTTATTGAATGTACTATTTATTTATTTGTTTTTTAGCTTTAGGATCCTTTTCCACTGTATTTGGAGAAGAATGGAAAGAGAAGACTGATAGAGACTTTGTTAAGGTAAATCATTTTAATTAAAATGTTGAATCATTGAGTTACATGCAGCTAAGCCAACAATAGATCAGTGGTTGCTTATTTAATATACATAATACTACCTATGCTTTTATCTTTATCTAATACATATGCCATACACAACGATTTTAAAGTTGTGATTGAGTTGAGTGAAAAATCTTTTAGAATACCCACGAACAGACATAAAATTTTCATTGATTTCTGTGAATAGTAACAACAATAGCAATAAATAATTGAATGACCCTCTTCTCAACTGGGATTCTGAGAATGGGTTTCAGGAAGTTTTCGTTTTTATGTGTGTTCTGAAACTATGCAATTCAGAAAGGAATGAAGGGCCAGACCTGCCATCAAATCCTCAAAAAGAATAGGTGTAAAAGATTAGTAAGTGTCCATCTAGAGGAAAATTTCTGGGAATATATTTCTGAAACAAAATATAGTTGTGAATTTCAAGTGAGAAACTACAAAAAAACTTGAACAAATTGTTTTCTCACTTAACACTTGTCTAACTTTGCTGGCTTTCAAGGAAATATAGGATGCTGCTTTTATTTACTCTCTAAGGGTACATTTTATAGTATTACTATTAATAGAACATTATTGTTTAAACACCTTTTCTTTAAAACTCATGAGATACATTCAAGTATGATTACTCTTCATTCTTGCTGCGACTTCAGCTAAAATTTCTAAATCTATCCACTTTGTTTCTTAAAAGTAGCTCTCTTGGGCTGGGTGTGGTGTCTCACACCTGTAATCCCAGCACCTTAGGAGGCTGAGGTGGAAAAATCGCTTGAAGCTAGGAGTTCAAGACAAGCCTGAGCAACAAAGCTAGACCCCATCCCTACAAAAAAAGTATATATTTTTTACTTCATTATACAAAAATATTAAAGAATTAGCTGGGCGTGGTTGTGTGCGCCTGTAGTCCCAGCTACTAGGGAGGTTGAGGTGGGAGGATTGCTTGCTTGAGCCTGGGAATTTGAGGCTGCAGTGAGCTATAATTGTGCCACTGCACTCTAGTCTGGGTGACAGAGCAAGACCTGTCTCTAAAGTCAACCGATAAATCAATAAAAATAAATAAAAAATAAAATGATAGCATAGTGTTTTAGGGAATTACTTTATTTTTTATTTTCATTTATTTAATGGTGTTTGATTAATCACTTAAATATTAAAAATCAGTTGTAAAAATTTTGATATTGTCCAGACAAAATAGACTAAGTCACAGAACAAAAAGAGACAAAAAAGGTAATTATATAATGAAAAAAGGGATCAATACAGCAAAAGGATGTATGTAACAATCATATATGCACTCAACACTAGAGGCCCCAGATGTATAAAGCAAATATTAGTAGAGCTAAAAAGAGACCCCAATACAATTATAGTTCGGGACTTTACTCACTTTCAGCATTGGACAGATCATCTAGATAGAAAATCAGTAAAGAAACATCAGACTTAATCTGCACTATAGACCAAATGGACCTAATAGGCATTTATAGACTATTTTATCCAACAACTGTAGAATATACATTCTTCTCATCAGCACATGGAACAGTCTCTGGGATAGACCATATCGTATGCCACAATACAATCTCAACAAATGTTTAAAAATTGAAATAGTATCAAGTGTCTTCTTATATCGCAATGGAATAAAAGTAGAAATCAATAATAAGAGGAACTTTGGAAACTGTACAGATGTTAATACAAGAAAATTAACGTGCTCCTGAATGACTATTGGGCATCAAGGAAGAAGTTAAGAAGGAAATTTAAAATGGAAACACAATATGCCAAAACCCATTGGGTACAGCAGAAGCAGTCCTAAGAGGGAAGCTTATAGCAATATATGCCTACATCAAAAAAGTAGAAAGATTTCAAATAAACAACCTAATGATACACCTTAAGGAACTAGAAAAGCAAACCAAACAAAACCCAAAATTAGTAGAGGAAAGAAATTCTAAAGATCAGACCAGAACTAATTGAAATGGAGACAAAAAAGACAAAGGATCAACAAAACAAAAAGTTGTTTTTTGATAAGATAAACAAAATTGAGAAACCACTAGCTAGAATAGCTAAGAAAAAAGAGAGAAGACTCAAATAAAGTCAAAAACATAAAAGGAGACATTACAGCTGATACTATAGAAATATAAAGGATCATTAGAGACTATGCTGAAATATTATGCTAATGAATTGGAAAACCTAGAAAAAATGGATAAATACTTGGACACATACAACCCATCAAGATTGAACCAGGAAGTAATAGCCTCACCAGACCAATAAAGAGTAACAAGATTGAATTAGTAATAAAAAGTTTCTCAATGAAGAAAAGCCCAGGACCGGATGGCTTATGGCTGAATTCTTCCAAACTTACAAAGAAGAACCAACACCAGTTCTTCTCTAACTATTCCAAAAATCTGAAGGGGAGAGAACTCTCCTTAACTCATTCTTTGAGGCCAATACTACGCTGATACCAAAACCAGGCAAGTACACAACAGAAAAAGAAAACTGGAGGTCAGTATCTGTGATGAACATAGATGCAAAAGTCCTCAACAAAATGCTAGCAAACCAAATCCAACAACATATCAAAAAGACAGTGCACCATCATTAAGCTGGATTTATCCCAGGGATGTAAGGATGCAGATCAATAAATGTGATACATCACATCAACAGAATGAAGGACAAAAATATGATCATCTCAGTTGTAGATGTGTCATACGTGGCTTTTATTGTTTTGAGGTATGTTTCTTCTATGCCTAATTTCTTGAAAATTTTTATCAAGAAGAAATGTTAAATTTTATCAAATGCTTTTTTTGCATCTTTTGAGATAATCATCATACCAAATAGGGGAAAAACTGAAAGCTTTTCCTTGAAAAACTGAAATAAGATGAGGACACTCACTTGCACCACTCTCATTCAACATTGTATTGGAAGTCCTAGCCAAAGGAATCAAGCAAGAGAAAGGAATAAAACTTCAGTAAAGTTGCAGGATACATTTCTTAAAAAAAAGACTTACAAATGGCCAAAATATATATGAAAAATTGCTCAACATCACTAATCATTAGGAAAATGTAAATGAGAACCACAATGAGATATCATCTCACCCCAGTTAGAATGGCTGTTGTCAGAAAGGCAGCAAAATAACAAATGCTGGTAATAATGTGGATAAAAGGGAACTCATACACTGTTGATGGGAAAGTAAGTAATACAGCCATTATGGAAAACGGTATCCCACTACTGGGTATTTATCCAAAGGAGAGGAAATAGTATATCAAAGGAATACCTGTGCCGTCAATGTGCATTGCAGCATTATTCACAATAGCCAAGATATGAAATTGACCGAAGTATCCAGTAACAGGTGAATGAATAAAGTTATATATATACATATATATATGTATATATAAAATGAAATACTATTCAGCCCTAAAAGGAATGAAAATGTGCTATTTGTAGCAATGTGGATGGAACTGGAGGTCATTATGTTCAATGAAAACCTAGGCACAGAATGAGAAATATTTCATGTTCTCACTCGTATGTGGGAGCCAAACTTGTTGATATTTTGGAGGTAGAGTAGATTGGTGGTTACCAGAGGCTAGGAAGGGTCAGAGGGTGATGTACAAAGAGAGGTTGGTTAATGGGTACAAATACCTAGTTAGAAAGAATAAATAATAAATTCTAGTGTTTTATAGGACAGTAGCATGACTATAGTTATCAATAGTTTATATTTCAAAATAGTAAGAAGAGAAGATTTGAAATGCTCCCAACACAAAGAAATGATAAATATATGAGGTGATGCATATCCCAAATACCATTATTTGATTATTACACATTGTATGCATGTATTAAAATATCACAGGTACCCCATAAGTACATACAGTTGTTATATGTCCATAAAATTTGTTATTGAGCTATCTTGCAAATTTGTATTAAAAGGGAGTCATTTTAGGAAATGGTAGCTGTTAAGTAGATTTTTCTAGTGGCATTTTAGCTTTTCTTTATTGCTAGTCTTTAGGTTTAACTAACAAAAACTGCTAATGATAAGCTTCAACTAATCAAAAACTTTATTCTTCAGCAGTCTATTTTAAGTATTATAAATTGTCTTTAATGCATCAAGACTTATTTGACAATTTTAGAGGACAAGTTAGGAGGATTGGTTGAGCCCAAGAGTTCAAGACTAGCCTGGGCAATATAATGAGACCTCGTGTCTACAAAGAAAAAAAATAATTAGTTGGGCATCGTGGTGCATGATTGTAGTTCCAGCTACTTGGGAGGCTGAGGCAGAAGGATCGCTTGAGCTCTGGAGTTAGACACTGTAGTGAGCTATGATTGTACCACTGCACTCCACCATGAGTAACAGAGTGAGACCCTGTCTTTAAGGGAAAAAAAAAAAAGACTTTCTGGAAACTTTCATGTAGATCAGTATGATTTATTGAATTTTTTGTAGATTTTAGATGTTTAAATAGTTAGAAAATCCTTACAGGCTTGGTTTCTAACTTATATTCCCACTAGGGCATTTTTCTTTTATAATGGAACTTTTTCTTTACCTAAGAAGAGATAAAATTAAAGAGTTATAGTTAGGCATTTAGCATCAATGGCTTATATAAAAATAATTTTATATTAAGTATTAGTTGTCATGTAGATTTGTTTTTCTATCATAAACATATTTTTACTTGAATTAAAAGTTAATATAGACTATATATTAAACACTTTACGTAGTTCTCTTTATCATTTTTCTGTTTACACAGTTTTTTTACAAAACAGTTCCACTGTAAAGTATTTCAACAAATAGGAACCTATAATGTCTCTTCAGAGATGTATACATGAATTTTATTTTAACGAGCTGGTAATACTTGAATTAATAGTTAAATAGTGGGAAAAGAGAGAGAGAGAGAAATGTTTTCCTGGTTTTACAGAGGTTAGTCTTTATTTTTTATTTATTTATTTTTCTTTGAGACAGTCTTACTCTTATCACCCAGGCTAGAGTCCAGTGGTGCCACTGTAGTTCATTGCAATGTCCTCGGCCCAAGGGATCCTCCTGCCTCAGGCTCCCAAGTAGCTAAGATTACAGACTCCTGCCACCATGCTTGGCTAACTTATTTTTTATTTTTTTGTAGAGATAGAGTCTTGATATGTTCCTCAAGGTAGTCTCAAACTCCTGTTCTCAAGCAGTCCTCCTGCCTCGGCCTCCCAGAGTGCTGGGATTATAAGCATGAACCACCCTGTCTGCTCCCTTATAGAAGTAATTGATGCATGCTGTGGAAAAGCTAGAATTTACAGCAAAGGGCAGATATTAAAACCATTATTAATCACACCCATTCAGAAATAAACACCATTAATATCCTTATATACATCTATCGAGTCTTTTCTATGCATATTATTTAAAGCAAAAGTTTTATTCAGAATTTAATTTGTAACCTGTTCTTTTCACTTATTACAATGTTAGATTTTCTTCTCATCCTTAATGTTTAGTATTTTAATGGCTACTTCATTCATATTACACATTTCATAATTCATGTAAATAATCCATATTTTCAGAAATTTAGATTGTTTCCATTTCTTCTTATTATCAACCTACCTGGGATGTATGTACTCACATCCAGGCCCACAAGTATAAAAAACGTTTTTTCTTAAGTTAACTCCAAGACAAATTTGCAAGTCAAAGAGTATACTAGATCCTTCACAAGAAGTATACCATCTTAACTGAATTTTGTGGTAAAGTTACACTTTTCATATTGTTATCCAGAATGAAGTTTGTAGCCCAAAATAGCTAGGCCTATTGCTACACAAAATATTGTATAATTAGTTAAAATGTTTATGACATTTATCTGATAATATCTGATAATAATTATCGGATTAATAGCTTTAAGTCACCTTATTTCAGAGAAAAAAATACTTGAACTAATTTATTTGGTAAAATATTTTGTACATTAATTCATTTATTTAAAAAATATTTACTATTTTCTGTGTGCCAATACTTTTCCAGACACTGGGAAAACAAGGTCTCCCCTCTCAGCAAATTTCCATTCTATGATAGGAAAACAGACAATAAAAGTAAACAATGTTATTTGAGGCTTTTGCAAGTATTGTGAAGAAAATAAAGCAAGACAATGTGATAGAGAGTTATAAGACATGTGAGTGTATGGTAACGTTAGATAATATGACCAGAAAGGCTTCCATCAGGAGGTAATATCTGATGATTTTTAGTAGGTTTGAATGATAATAGGTGACCAGCACTGCAGAGGAAGAGTCTTTCTGACAGAGGGAATAGCAAATGCAAATGTTCTGAGGTAAGAACAAACTTAGTTTGAGGTATAGAAAGTATGCTTATGTGCAGGACCATGGTAAACAAAAGGAAAAGTAGTAGCAGACAAATGTGCCTGTTTCAGCTGTGAATGTGCAGTTAACAGAAAATTTTAATTAATGACAAAAGATATGTTAATCGTAGTATTATATGTATTAAAACTAAGCTTCAGGATGCATTGACTTTGTAATTTATTATCTTTTTTGGACTCCTATAAGTACTTTTTAAATTATAACACATACTTAGTGTATATGTATAACACATAAATAAGTATACACCTCAAGATGTGTTTATAAAGTGAATACACTCATGTAATCATTACCCAGATGAAGAATTAGAACATTATCAACACCTCTGAAGTACGCCTATTCATTCCCCCTTTCAGTCACTTCTTCATTCACTCCCTTATCTGTTAACCTTTCTTCCTTATTCTACTTCTCTTTTTTTCTTTTGTTCAACATCATGTTTGTGAAAGTTTCATGCATATCGTTGCAAGTATTTGTACTTCATTCATTTCTATTGTTGTATAATGTTACATTGCATGAATATGCAGCAATTTGTGTGTTCTACTGTAAAAAGCAATAAGGATTTAGTTATTTCCAGGTTGGACACAAATAATTTTGCTATGAAGGGTTTTATATATGCATTTTGGTAAATATATGCATGCATTTTTGTTGGGTAATTGACCTAGGAGTGTTAATTGCTAGGTTATAGGGTATGCATATCTGTATTCAGCTTTGGTAGATACTACCAAACATGTTTCAAAGCAGTTGTACAGTTTTATCTTCTCAGCAGTAGTATGTTGGTTCCAGTTCCTCGTTGACAGTATTTGGTATTGTCAGTCTCTTTCATTTTAACTATTACAGTGAGTGTGCATTGTTACTGTAGCTTGGTTTTAATTTACATTTTTTCTTGTTTGATGAGAACTAGAATACCTTTGGCAATTTTGATAGCTTCTTTTAGGCAGTGCCTATGTTTTGTCCATTTTTAAATAATTATCTTTTTGATTTGTAAGAGTTTTTTTTCTATATTTTGGATAAAATTTCTTTTTAAGATGTTGGAAATATTTTCTCTCTAGCTTGCCTTTTCAATCTTGAATGGTATCTTTTGATGAACTTACATAACTTAATTTTAATGTAGTTTAACATCAATTTTTCTGGAAGTTGGCCATTTTTTAGTTCTAGTTAAAAAATTTTGCCAACCATGAGGTCAAAAACAGAATATGTTTTTTTCTGTTTTACTTTTCACACTTAGATCTATAATTTTTATTGTGTTTTTGTGTATGTGGTATAAGCCAGGAGTAAAGATTTGGTTTTTTTCCCTCATATGGATACCCACTTGAACCTACATTATTTGTTTTAAAAACTGTGTTGCAGTATCACCATTGTCATAAATCCACCAATCATATACGTATAGATCTTTTTCTAGATTCTTTTTCATTGGTTTATTTGCCCCGTTAGGGCTTGAAAGTACCAGATTTTTAGTCAAGAAACTGAAATTCTTCCTACTACATTTCAGTAAAAATTTGTGTTTTCTAATTAGAGAAAATATTTATTTTCCTATTTTTATGTGTAGCTCATTGCTAAAAATGTTACTTTTGTTTTTATACCTCTATGCAATTTAAAACCCCAGAAAGCAGATCTTTTAATCTTTTCTGTCCTCATTCTTTCTTGTGTATTTCATCTCCCTTCTGAGTATGTGTTTTTTTCACAGTATAACACATCTTTAACTAGATCTTTCAATGAAGATATTTTATTGATAAAATTCTGAGTTTTATAATTGTCCTTATTTTTGTCCATGTTCCATTTATAGATTGTAGATTATAAGTTATATTTTTCTTGTATTATTGTCATTCTGTTGTTTTCTGCGTTTTCTTCTAGGTTATCTTGTCTTTATTTTTGTCCATGTTCCATTTATAGATTGTAGATTATAAGTTATATTTTTCTTGTATTATTGTCATTCAGTTGTTTTCTGCCTTTTCTTCTAGGTTATCTTTCTTCTTCTTCTTCTTCTTTTTTTTAATCAATTTCTGACCTTCTCTTAATTCTGAGCAGCATTCTGGGTAATTTCCATAGGCTTGTTCCTTAATCATTTTCAGCTGTGCCTAATATGCTGCTTGACTTATTTGTTAAATTTCTATTTCAGTGATCATGTTTTAATTTCTAGAAATTCTCTCCGTCCTGTTTTAGATTTTCCCTTTTGATCTTCTTTTTTATGTTTTTAATAATTTTGAAGATTTTAAAAAATCTTTTAATAAATTAATTTGAATTATATAAATTATATAATATAGAAACAAAATATATAAATATATAATATGTAAATTAAAAATTAAATACACTTGATTATTCTAATATCTAAAGCTGTTGTGACTAATTTTACTTATTCCATGGTGGAATATTCCCTTCTGTTTTATAATATTGGTTACAAATTTCAGCAGACCAGTTTTTGTAGGGTTTTTGTACAGATTGGATTGAAAGTTTATTCTTCCACTACTCTATTGCAATTGCCAATCATCTACAGAGAAATACTGGTTCAGAATGACTGTATTAATTTCTTCATTGATTTTCAGGTAACTCGAGTAGTTACTAAAACCAAATCAATGGAGATTGGGGAGTAGGCCAGTGGTACAAAATTTGGGGCATTATTTTTAACCCAAAACTACGGTAGAGACAGTCAAGCCCTTTTGCCTCCTTTTCTTTGAAGGTATTAGATCTTCAAAGTTTTCACCATGATACAGAGCTGCATTCCTAATTCCCCACTTCATAAACTGACCCAGGGTCCTATATTCTGTCCTCACTACACTGCATCAAGAGCGAAACCATTTGGTTATAGAATTATATACTTTTTTTTTTAACTCCAGAAAATTAGTGATGAAAGTGTAAATTGCACAAAGTGTTTAAATAAATATGCAGTCACAATGGGGAGTGGCGGTTATCAGTATAATCACTAATCACATGAAATCAAGAAAACACAAATGGCTGGGCACAGTGGCTCACGCCTATAATCCCAACACTTTGACTTTGGGAAGCTAAGGTGGGTGGATCATTTGAGGTCAGGAGTTTGAGACCAGCCTGGCCAACATGGCAAAAGCCCATCTCTACTAAAAATACAAAAAAATTAGCTGGGCTTTTTGGTGGGCACCTGCAATCCCAGCTACTCAGGAGGCTGAGGCAGGAGAATCACTTTAGCCCAGGAGGCAGAGGTTGCAGTGAGCCGAGATCATGCCACTAGTGACAGAACGAGACTCTGTCAAAAAAAAAAAAAAGCGGGGGGGGGGCATTAGAAGAAAACACAAATATAATTGAGGAAGATTAGATGTTTCCTGCTGTTGTATGTGTTTTCATTAATTTCTGCTTTTCATATATCTTTCTATTGCTGCACTTTTTCTAACTTGTTAGGAGTTAGAGCTGGTGCTTACGCGATTGATTGTTGTTTTTATTTTTTTAATATGTACATTCTAATACATACAATTAAGACCACAAAATTACCTCTAAGCACAGCTTAACTTTATTCTACCAATTTGATATGTCATGCATTCATTACAACTGAGTATCTTCTGATTTCCACTGTGATTTCCTCTACGTGGGTTATTTATTTAAGTTTTTAATTGTTATGGATATGTAGTAGGTGCATATATTTAGGGATACAGGAGATATTTTGAAACAAGTATACAATGTTTAATGATCACATCAGGGTAAACGGGGTATTCTTCACCTCAAACATCATTTCTTTGTGCTATAAACATTCCACTTATACATTTTTAGTTATTTTTAAACATACTATAAATTATTGTAGTCACCCTGTTTTGCTATCAGATACTAAATCTTATTCATTCTGTCCAGCTATATTTTTGTACCTATTAACCATTCCTACTTTGCCCCAGCCTCTGGTAACCATCATTCCACTCTCCATCTCCATGAGTTCAGTTCAGTTGTTCTACAATTTCCTGAGATGTGAATGTTGAAATCATCAACTGTAATTATGAATGTTTATATATCCTTTCAGTTCTGTCAGTTTTTACCTTATGTGTTTTGAACCTCTGTTGTTAGTTGCATACACATTTACAGTTGATATATTTTCCTGATGAATTAACTTTTAAAAAACATTATGTATGAAACTTAGCTACAGCTTTCTTATTATGTTGTCATAATATATTTTTCCCATCTTTATAGTTTTTTTCTGTGTTTTTATACATAGCATTTCTTTAGATACCATATAGTTAGCACTTATTTTCCTCCTCCCCACAGTCTGCCTTTTCTGTGATTTCTGCCTTTAAGTCAGTGCATTAAGCCCATTTACACTTTAGGAAATTAATGATGTAGTTGAGTTTAGGCTCTCAACTTTTATTTATCTAAAAATTTTATTTTGCCTTCATGTTTCAAGGATGTTTTTGATGCATATAAAACTGTAGGTTTTAGGGTTTTGTCTGAGCACTTTAAAGATAGCATTGTTATTGACAAGAAGTCAACTTTTTTCTTATTGCTCTTGTATATGTATTGTAGACTCTCACTGCTTTTAATATGTTCTCTTTATTACTGATATTTAATTTGGTTATGATATGCCTTGCAGTTTCATTGCTTATTTTACTTGGGGTTCATTTAGTTTCTTGGATCTGTGGTTTGGTATCTTACATAAAATTTGGAGAGTTTTTCACAATCACTTCTTCAAATATTTTTCTTTCCCCTCTTGTTTTTTTTGTTTTGTTTGTTTTAGAGACAGGGTCTTGCTTCGCTACCCAGGCTGGAGTGCAGTGGTACAATTATAGCTCACTGCAACCTTGAACACGTGAGTTCAAGCAATCCTCCTGCCTCAGCCTCCCAAGTAGCTGGGACTATAGGCATCCACCACCACACCCAGACCCCTCTTCTTTTCCTGGTACTACATTTACAGTCTGGTCTCTGAATCCATGGGTTCTGCATCCATAGATTTAACCAATCACAGATTGAAAATATTTGGGGAAAAAAGCAATTTAAAAAACAGTAAAAAGTAATAAAACTAAAAAATTAAAAGAAGACAGTGCAACAACTATTTACTTCACATTACACTGTATTAGGTATACTGTATTTAAAGTACACAGGAGGATGTTTGTAGGTTATATGCAAATACTATACTGCTATACCATTTTATATGAGGAACATGAGCATGTGGAAAATTTGATATCTTTGGAGAGTCCTGGAACTAGTCCCCACAGATACTGAGGGTTGACTGAATATGTATATTAGAACATGGGGGTGTTCCACAGGTCACTGAAGCTCTTTTCAGTATTTTTAGACCTTTTTTGTTTTCTGTGTACTTAATTGTGGATATTTTCTATTGTTATGCATTCATCTTTTCTAGTTAAGCAAATCTTGTATATTTTCTTTGTTTGCAGATACAGATGGTCCCCAAGTTATGATAAACTTAGTTTTTTTGACTTTACTATGGTTTTATTGGGGGTATTAAATGCATTACGATGTTTTAGACTTACTATGGGTTTATTGGGACATAATCCCATCATAAGTCAAGGAACATCTGTATTACATTTTCCAGCTCAAGAAATTTTATTTGATTGTCCTATATTCATTTATTTGCTAATTATGTTCATATTTTTGTATCACTGAACATACTTAATAGTTTTTTAATGTCATTGTTTGTTAATTTTCTTGTTATCTTTGTTATTTCACTATCTTATTTTTCTTGAAACTGATTTTTGTCTTGGTTATGGGTCATGTTTCCTCATTTCTTTATAGGTGTGGTAATTTTTTATTAGATGTGAGTGTTGTGTGAGTGTGACATTGTTGAGTGTCTGAACTTTGGCATTTTTCCAGAATGTTGAACTTTGTTTTAGCAGGCTGTTAGTTGATATATGGATTATCAGAGTAGGGTTGTTTTAAAGCTTTATGACATATGTAGATTAACATTTACTCTAGGGCTTGTTTATTCCTTCTACTTAGGTATGACATTTTGGGAATTTCTCCTGAAAGAGCTAGGTGTATATGAGTTTTCTCTATTCTAGGAATTGTTTAATTACAGCCTCTTATAATTGTTCTCTCCAGTTTTTTGACTAGCATTATGGAGTTTGAGCATACATCTGTGTAACTTAATACTTAGCAATGAACTCAAAGTATATGTATGTAGATTCATGGAGCTCTTTCTCTGCATAACTCTTCCCTTATTGAAAATTTGCTCTCATATTCTAGCCTCCTTAGCTTTGCTGTGCTCTATTCAGTGTTTTCAGCTTAGCAATCACTATGATATCTTGGGTTTCTCTTCCTTATGCTTTAGTCTAGAATTAATGTCCAAATAAAAATACCAGTCAATCATTGGAATAACCTCATTTGTTTCTCTTGTTCAGTGATTACAGTCTTGCATTACCTTTTTTCCAATCTCTGAAAACAGTTTTTTCATACATGTTGGGTTTTGGTAGGATGACTACTCCAGTACCATACTCCATATGGCCTAAATAAATAGTCACTTGAAAGTATTTTTCTAAATTTTAAATTTACCTTTTTTTTTTTTTACCCCATGACTTTTTGAAAGTGTTTTAATTTGGCTTAACCACAGTTACCTTTATCATTTATTCTTCCTTAGATTGTAGATAATGAGCTTTTCTGTTTTTTATTTGTCAGAAAATGTTTTTATGTCACTTTCATTCTTGAGGAACAGTTTCACTATTTAAAAAATTCTATGTTGGCAGGCTGGGTACAGTGGCTCACGCCTGTAATCCCATGTAATCCCAGCACTTTGGGAGGCCGAGATGGGCGGATCACCTGAGGTTAGGACTTCACGACCAGCCTGACCAACATGGTGAAACCCCGTCTCTCCTAAAAGTACAAAAATTAGTTGGGCGTGGTGGCACGCACCTATAATCCCAGCTACTTGGGAGGTTGAGGCAGAATCGCTTGAACCTGGGAGGCAAAGGTTGCAGTGAGCTGAGATCAGGTCATTGCACTCTAGCCTGGGTGATAGAGCGAGACTCCGTCTCAATGAAAAGAAATACGTTGGCAGATATTTTCTTCCATCATTTTGAAAATATCCCACTGTGATTTTTCTCTTTGTTCTTCAGGAGTTTTATGATGATGTTTCCACACCTTTTTTCTTTTTTTATCTTTCTTGGAGTTTGTAGTGCTTCTGAAATATATAGGTTAACATTTTTCAGTTATTTTAGAATAATTTTCTGCCCTTACATTGTCACATATTCTGTCTGCCCATTCTTTCTCTTCTTCAGGAACTCCAATTATTTGTATGTTAGAACTTTTCACTGTGTGCCTTATGTCTCATACACTTTTTTTCTCTTCATCCTTTTGTCTCTTTATACTTCAAACTTATTTACTTGCCCTCTCTTCTTGCTCATAAATTCACTCTTGGGTTGTATCTAATCAGTTCTTAAACATATCCACTGAATTCTTAATTTTAGTTATGTTTTTCAGTTGTAGAATTTCTTTTTAGTTCTTTCATATAGTTTTCATTCCTTTGCCAAAATTTTTAGTTTTTTATTTCTTTGAACTTACTATTCATTGTCATTTTAAGTTTTGTGTCTGATATCTTTAATATCTGAATTCTTGTGGCCCTTCTTTCTTGGTTATTGAACATTGTCTTTTTAAAAAATGTGCCTACTTCTTTTTTATTGCTACCAAACATTGTTTGTCATAGATTTTTTTGTGCAATGGATTTCTTTGATGATCACATGAAGCCAGTAAGCCTTTTTCCAACTAATGGTTTTAAATGCCTAAGAACTTTGATTCCAAAAAAAAAACCCAGTTGTTTTGAAATATACACATAATGTCACAGATACTGCTAATATTACTATAGTTCATTGCTTAATATTCAGAGTTGAAGAAATTCTAAAGAAATGTCAGATTTCCAGGCCGGGCACTGTGGCTCATGCCTGTAATCCCAGCACTTTGGGAGGCAGAGGCAGGCGGATCACAAGGTCAAGAGATTGAGACCATCCTGGCCAACATGGTGAAACCCCATCTCTACTAAAAATACAAAAATTAGTTGGGCGTGGTGGCACGTGCCTATAATTCCAGCTACTCGGGAGGCTGAGGTAGGGGAATCACTTGAACCCGGGAGGTGGAGGTTGCAGTGAGCCGAGATGGTGCCATTGCACTCCAGCCTGGGTGGAAAGAGCGAAACTCCATCTCAAAAAAAAAAAAACAAAAACAAAAAAGAAATGTCAAATTTCCAGTAGTGTTTAATGTACATAGAGATGTCATTTTTCCCCCATCTAAGTTCACAGATTTCTGATTTCTTTCACAGTCCCTTTAGTCGTCTGTGGCCCTCAGGTTAAAAAGCCCTAAACATAAAAAGATGCCTTTTTATATAAGTATCTGAAACTATAGACAATCAAATATTTACATCAAAGAATTAATTCCCTAGAATGTAGCAATATCCACATGAACTAAAAATAAGTAGAAACATTATTTTCATATTGTGTGACTATTTTTTAAAACTTATTTTTAAATTTAATTTTGAGATGGGGTCTCACTCTTCCGCCCAGGCTGGAGTGCAGTGGCACAATCACAGCTCCCTGCAGCCTTCAATTCCAGGCCTCAAGTGATCCTCCTGCCTCAGCCTCCCAAGTAGCTGGGACTTCAGGCACATGCCACCACTCCTGGCTAATGTTTTAAATTTTCTAGTTTGTAGAGATGAGGTGTCTCTTTGCTGCCCAGGCAGGTCTCGAACTCCCAGCTGCAAGTAATCCTCCCATCTTGGCCTCTTAAAGTGCTGGGATTACAGGCATGAGCCACCATACCTAGCCTGTGTGTGACTATTTCTAAAGCAGTAGAATAGTTGTTTCAAATCATGGAGAATTAAATAATTTATCATTACAGTTTTGGAAAGACATCGTTGATGATAATGAAGTTCGTGACCTCATTTCTGACAGAAACAAGTCTCATGGTAAGTTAGTGAAAGCAAAATTTTTCAAAACCTTTGAAGTATTAATAAATGAAATATTAATTTAAGTGAAATATGTATTTTCTGTTGTAGAAGGTACATCAGGAGAATGGATTTGGGAGTCTTTATTTCATCCACCTCGAAAGCTGGGCATTAACGATATTGAAGGACAGCGGGTACTTCAGATTGCAGTGATTTTGCGAAATCTTTCCTTTGAGGAGGGCAATGTTAAGCTCTTGGCAGCTAATCGTACCTGTCTTCGTTTCCTATTACTTTCTGCACATAGTCATTTTATTTCTTTAAGGCAATTAGGCCTTGACACATTAGGAAATATTGCAGCTGAGGTAAGCATGTGACTGTACCTTAAACTAGTTTTTATAGTTAGCAACATTTATGTTACAATTTTAGGATGTGGCATTTTATAGTTGCCATATTTATAGACTATTAAATGCTTACATGTATTAGTTGCTAAAAATGGTGATGTAGAAGTATCACATACTTTTATGGAAAAAAGTATTTGAAATGATGCTTTAAATTCAGAAATGGCTATTTTTACAATAACATTTTTTAACGTTATGCAACATTGTCCTGTTTATTTTTTATTTTTATTAAATTTGAAGTATACAACTCTGGAAGAAGCATAGCTCAATAATAGTGTTGTTTCTTTTTCCAGCTTTTACTGGACCCTGTTGATTTCAAAACTACTCATCTGATGTTTCATACTGTTACAAAATGTCTAATGTCAAGGGATAGATTTTTAAAGATGAGAGGTGAGTTTTCACTGAAGTATTTACTTTCTAAAGTAAACAAACTATCATTTCTTAGTAATACATATTTGTATGTTTTTCAGGCATGGAAATTTTGGGAAATCTTTGCAAAGCAGAAGATAATGGTGTTTTAATTTGTGAGTATGTGGATCAGGATTCCTACAGAGAGATCATTTGTCATCTCACTTTACCTGATGTGCTGCTTGTAATCTCAACACTCGAGGTGCTATACATGCTCACGGAAATGGGAGATGTTGCTTGCACAAAAATTGCAAAAGTAGAAAAGAGCATAGGTAAGACTGGACCAAAAAACACTTATTTTCTTTATTGAGTAAAGTGTTTAATATGGTACTGTACAAAACCCTCAATTTATATTTGAGGTTTAGTGTTTTATTTTGAAGAGTCATTACCTCCTCAGGCATACTTGTTTCCATTATTCTTTATTATGCTTTAAATTCAGTGATGGCTATTTTTACAATAATTACATTTTTTAACGTTATGCAACATTGTCTTGTTTATTTTTTATTTTTATTAAATTTGAAATATACAACTCTGGAAGAAGCGTAGCTCAATGAGCAAGAAGCATCTATAATTTAGAAACCAGGATTACATGGCTATCAGTAATTCCTATTTCTTCTCTTAATTTCTGTTGTTACGTATTAAATTTGAAATGGACAAAACTGCTACATCTAACTTATCTGAGAGCAGGTCTTTCTGTTTCATATGGCCAGCTACTACTGTTAAACAATTAAAGCTAAGTGAAATATGTTTCCTTCTGTTCCTAGAAGTTGCTGGTAGTGCTGCAATCTTTAAAAATCAATGAAGTCACCTCCATAAGAGCTATCAGTTTTAAATATACTTACTAACACATGCCATGTTAACGTTTTACTTGGTGATTAAAATGATATCTTTCTTAGGTGTAATAAATATTAAAATCAGAGTTAATAAAGATTCAGCTTGAAAACTGTTCTTATTGAGAAGTTAATGTGTCACTTTTCATATCAGTGATTCTTAAATCTGGCTACACATCAGAATCACTTGAGAATCTTTTCAAGTATATAGATATCCACTGCTGGGCATGGTGGCTCACACCTGTAATCCCAGCACTTTGGGAGGCCAAGGCAGGAAAATCACCTGAGCACAGTTCAAGATTACCCTGGGCAACATAGTGAGATCTCATCTGTACGAAAAATAAATAAAATTAACCAGATGCAGTGGTGCATGCCTGTAGTTCCCAGCTACTTGGGAGGCTGATGTGGGAGGATCACTTGAGCCTGGGAGGTTGAGGCTGCAGTGAGCTGTGATCGTGCCAGCACTCCAGCCTGGGTGACAGAACAAGATCCTTTCTCAAAAAAAAATAGATAGATAGATAGATAGATATAGATATAGATATCCAGCTCCCACTCCAGAGCTATTAAATCAGTCTTCAGAGATTGAGCCTAAAAATGTTTTTTGTTTTTTTTTTGAGACGGAATCTCACTCTGTCGCCCAGGCTGGAGTGCAGTGGCCTGATCTTGGCTCACTGCAAGCTCCGCCTCCTGGGTTCATGCCATTCTCCTGCCTCAGCCTTCCGAGTAGCTGGGACTACAGGCACCATGCCCGGCTAATTTTTTTTTTTTGTATTTTTAGTAGAGACGGGGTTTCACCATGTTAGCCAGGATGATCTCAATCTCCTGACCTCATGATCCGCCCGCCTCCGCCTCCCAAAGTGCTGGGATTACAGGTGTGAGCCGCCACGCCCAGCCTAAATATCTTTTATTTTAAAGATGCACAGGTAATTCTGATGTACTGTGATTCATGGACTAGCATTTATTCACATTGATAAGTATTCTGTACAACATGTGTTCACCAGTGATGGCATTCATTTATAATATTATTGACTAATAACTATTGCTTTTTATTTATTTTAGACATGTTAGTGTGTCTGGTTTCTATGGATATTCAGATGTTTGGCCCTGATGCACTAGCTGCGGTAAAACTCATTGAACACCCAAGTTCCAGTCATCAAATGTTATCTGAAATTAGGCCACAAGCTATAGAGCAAGTCCAAACCCAGACTCATGTAGCATCTGCCCCAGGTTAGTGTTTTCACATATTCTTTTTCAGTGTGGTTATGAGTGTATAAGATTTGATCCTAAGAATAAATTTCAATGTGCAGTATAGAGAACTGATATTTTACAGTAGAGTAGGCCAAAGTGGAATTTGGATATGTACTCTAATTTCTTAGATATTATACATTCCAGGAGTAGCAGGATCAAGGTGAGCTCATAGGAAGAATAGTATAATAGGAAAATTAAGTTCGGCAGGATTTAGAGTAATGTGATGGATTAGATATTCATAATTACGATAGCTATAAGTGCCCCAATAGGCATATTTGTGATTTTGGTCATGGGAAATTGACATGCCAGGAATAGATTATTCATATATTACCTTATAATTTTCTCAGGTGATCGTCAGGACGCGTAAGTATAATACTCCTAATGTCCTTAAGTCTTGGAACCAACACCACAGAATCAACAGCCTAGGAGAAGACACATGCACATATGTATACACACACTTACAAGCATGTATACCTGCATTTATGCACCTTTCCTAGTGTCTCTTAGCTCAATTCTGTTTAGCTCAACTGTAATTATAGTACAGACATGTCTAATAACCAGACTTCAGTCCTTGAACTCCTTCCAGTGGCTCATTATGAGTCATCGTTTTTTTATATTTTACCACCCTTAACCTTTTTTTAGAGTGCTTTCTCTACCTTGGTTTATACTAAAAATACATATTTCATCTCACCTACCCTTCCATTTCCTATCCTCTCACCTCCTGCTGTCCCCAAGACACTTATCTTTCTTTATATTTTTTGAATGGAGGATGCTCGTGTCCTCAATTGATCTTAATTCTCACTTTGCAATTAATACAGAGGCTGTGTAGAATGAATTTCTTCAATTTCTTACTCCTTCAGTTACAAACTTATTAGCATCTGGACTCATTTTCCTTTAGCTTCTGCTCATTTCAGAAAGAGATGCTAATTTCTTCTGAAACTTACTCTGAATATCAGTCTTTCCCATCTCCATGTTCCCATATCTTAAATCTCTTTTTACTTACTCACTTTTTCCTTTCAGCTAGAAATGCGTTTAGGTCTCTTATCCTCCCTCGCTAGCCCCAAACCAAAAATTTCATTATCCTTAATCTTTAGCCATCACATCCATTCATCAGATCTTGTTGAGTCTTCCTAAATACCTGGCCTTTTCAATTGCCAGTGCTTATGAATGAGATTGAACTCTCATCATCTCTAGCTATCTGTTCTCACATTCATTCATGGTCCCAATTTGTCTTCTACTCCAACTTGTAGTATGAAAATTATGTACTCTATGCAAAGTATGTAATAAGTATCACATATTTCATTGATTTCCATTATGTCCTTCTGAAATGTATAGATTTGTGTCATATGTTCACTCAACTAACTTGGATCCACCTAACAAAAGTGGACAAATAACAGAAGGCACAAAATAGATAATTTTGACTGCCAGTCTATTCAATGAGCTTTCAACTACAGGTAATAGATGTTAAACAGCCAATTTATATTGGGGAATCTTTGGTCAGAATATTAATGGTTTCTCAACCTTGAGAAAGAAATGAAACTGTTCGTATTGCTAGTTAAGTGGGAGGTGGGAATGTTTTTTACCATCAAAGAAGAAACTAAAGATTAAATTAATTGAGGGACATAAAGGAGCAGTGTTAGAGAAATTGATAAAATGTCAGTGAATACTCAAGGGTGATTTGATGAAGACTATTTTTTGCTGCGTGGTTAGCCTTTGACCTTCACAGTTCTTTTGACCTCAGCAAATGAACCTACTTCTCAATCTAAAATTTGGTCCTCATTTGGCAAATGAATGAATTTAAACATTGAGAATTTGTGGCTTATTCATTTATGTAGTAATTAATTCATTCATAGAGATGGGACTAGACTGCTCGGGATTGAAAAGAGTTAATTTTCAGCTGGAGAGCACTTTATTACTTGTGCTCTCCCTGAATGACAACTTTAAATTGTTTGATTGGTTATCCTTTGTGGTTTAGCTATTGCCTGCATAGTTTAATGCTGCTTTTTTATGGAATTACCATCTTTAAACTTTTTGCTCACTTCCCTCAATCCCTCTGAAAACTTTTATAACCTTTTACCCATTTTTAGGTTAACATCTAAATCTCTATCATAATTTAAATAGTTGCAAAGTATGTATTGTCTTGATGTATATTAAACTACATTTTTAAAAGAAAATAATTACAGTGCTTTTTGTATGCAGTGGAATCTTGATACCATCATTCATTTTTTAAAATACACAAACTCTTTAACATCAGAAATTTTATAATATTCCTCTTTCACCTTGAACTTGTATTCCAGTATCCTCACAAGAGTTTTATCCTAATATAATACATTTTATGTTTGAGATTCTTTTTTATTCATCACCCTGTCAATACTTTTTAGTTACAAAATAGACATTTTTAAAATTTTTCAATTCCTTGTTATTCTTTAAAGCTCTAAATTTTAAAAATTTCATTTGGCCAGGCACTGTGGCTTACGCCTATAATCCCAGCACTTTGGGAGGCTGAGGCAGAAGGATCACTGGAGGCCAGGAGTTTGAGACCAGCCTGGCAACATAGTGAGATTCCATCTCTACAAAATCAGGAAAAAAATTAGCTGGGCATGGTGATGCATGCGTGTAGTCCCAGCTTGGGCCCAGGGAGTCAAAGGCCGTAGTGAGCTATGAATGTGTCACTGCATCCACCTTAGGCAATAGAGCAAGAACCTGGTCTATCTCAAAAAAAAAAAAAATACTTATATGTATATACATATATACACATACACACACATATGTGTGTGTATATATATACACATACATATATGTATATATATACACATACATATATGTATATATATACACATACATATATGTATATATATACACATACATATATGTATATATGTGTATATATACACACATATATATATAAAACGCACATACATATATTTTATCATTACAGGTTTTATTAATAAATGGTACATCAAATAGTAAATACATTGTAAATTTTTATAAATAATTATTAAACAAGGCCGGGCACAGTGGCTCATGCCTATAATCCCAGCACTTTGGGAGGCCAAGGCGGGCAGATCTTGAGGTCAAGAGATTGAGACCATCCTGGCCAACATGGTGAAACCCCATCTCTACTAAAAATACAAAAATTATCTGGGCATGATGGTGTGCGCCTATAGTCCCAGCTACTCAGGAGGCTGAGGCAGGAGAATTGCTTGAACCGGGGAGGCAGAGGTTGCAGTGAGCCGAGATCGTGCCACTGCACTCCAGCTTGGTGACAGACCAAGACTCCATCTCAAAAAAAAAAAAAATTATTAAACAAAAATTTACTTGAAATGTATCTCTTAATAAGATGAATAGGGCTCTCCCCTCTAATTCTCTAGATGCTATTAATTCAGTATATCTCTCAATGACTATTACTTACTGATAGAATGAAACTGGAGTTTAGCATCAGTAGTATCCCTGTTTCCCTTTTTATAGATGTAAATTGAAAAATCTAGTTTGCATCATTAAATAGATGAAGATAGAATTTACAGTTCTTTGAACTTCAGAATTATCCAAAAAGTATTAAACTTATTTTTTACAATCATCTGAAAACTTGAGTTCTCCTTTGTTTTGTTGAAATCAAAGAATTAGCAAGTACCTGACTGCAAGAATATTTGTGGCTCAGTCATTAGAGGCCTTTTTTTTTTAAGTTTCTGGAAAATATATCAAAAAGATATTAACAAGATATGACTATAAATTATACTTGTTACTGTTTTACTTAGGTATCTTGTGTAATCTGATATATTCAAGAAGTTTTAGCACAGTGGTTCTCAAACCTTAGGTACATCAGAATCATGTGATAGACTTATTAAAGATTTCTGGGCTACATTCCCTGAGTTTCTGGATCAGGTGGTACCTGAGATGTTTTTTTCTTTTTTTTTTTTTTTTCTAAAGACAGCGTCTCACTTTTGCCCAGGCTGGAGTGCTATCTCAGCTCACTGCAACTTCTACCACCTGGGCTCAAGACTATCCTCCTACCTCAGCCTCCTGAGTAACTGGGACTACAGGTGGCCACCACCACACCCAGCTAATTTTTGTATTTTTTTAATAGAGATGAGATTTCACCATGTTGCCCAGGCTGGTCACAGAATTTTCATTTTTATCAAGTTCTCATGAGATGCAGATGCTGCAGTCCAGGGACTGTATTTTTAGGATTACTGGGTTGGGAAAATTGAAATATTGTTCATTTCAAGACCGTTACAATGTATTTGATGTTTAGGTGCTTTTTATCATATACTTCAAATATATTTTTGTGAAAACCTTGACACTGCAGATTTACCTCAGTTGATTTTTCGGAAAATGTCTGCCACGTAACCTAGTAAAGATAGTTTTTATTAACAAAAGTCTCTTGCTTAATCAGGCTCTTTTTGTTACTTAGAAAAAGTCCAATGTTGTTTTTCAATTCAAGAAAGTATGTTAGTATGTTAGTATGACGCGCTCTTTCCTTCAGAATTTTAACAGTTGAATTTGCCATGAGTTCGTAATCTGAATGAAATAAAATACCACCACCTTCTATACTTTTTCTTTCTTTCTCTCTTTCTTTTTTTTGAGAAAGGGTCTCACTCGGTCACCCAGACTGCAGTGCAGGGGCGCCATCAGAACCTGGCTCACTGTAGCGTTGACCTCGGGAGCTCAATCGATCCCCCTACCTCAGGCTCCTGAGTAGTTGGTACTACAAGTACATGCCACCAAGTCTGGCTAAGGACGGGGTTTCACTATGTTGCCCAGGCAGTCTCAAACTCCTGGGATCAAGCAATTCACCCACTTCGGCCTCCCAAAGTGCTGGAATTACAGGCATGAGCCACCGTGCCTGGCCCACCTTTGATATTTCTTTAAAATATTTTCTGTACTTTGTTTACACAGGATTCTGCCTAAGAAGTAATGCATTCTTTGACAGTAGTTAAGGAGGCAAGGGCATTAAGCAGAATTATCATTACTCTACAGTTTATCTGAATTTAGAACAAACCAAGGGGCCAGAATATCCAATTTCTAATGCCCAACTTTGCCCTCAATTGTAATATGTAAAATACTGGTACTGACAGGAAGCTATACCAATAATACCTTGGTTAAGAGGCTTCATGGATACTAATGTTTCTAATTCTCTCTTTAGTGTTCCACGTTACACTATAACAATAATAATAGTAGCTAGCGTTTATATAGTGCTTACTTTGTGCTAGGCATTATTTTAAGTGACTTGCACATAATCTAATCCTTATAGCAACATACAAGGTTAGTGTACTGTTACTTTCCTCCATTGTATGGACAGAGTTATTTTGCTCGTAGTTTCACAGCTAGCTAGTGAGTGATGGAATTCTCTGGCTCTGGATTTATGCATTTAACCATAATGCATAATCCTGCAGAGCTATCAAAGATGGGTGAGAATTAAGTCATTTGATTCCAAAATGAGAGAAAAACAATTATCAAAGAGGAGGTGATACTCATGCAAAGCAGTTTTAGGAAGAATACATAAGAAAGTTGAGTATCTGGAAATTGATTTAAAATATAAGCACCTTCATTTAGAATGTCTTCAGGTATCCTGAGGGCAGTGCTCCTCAGTTTGTGGCTACTTTTTATAGTAATTATGTTTCCAGTTTAAATTCCCATTTGTGATTTTATTCTTCTTTCTACATTGTTTATAAAGACTTCTCATGATTTCAACGTAATTTCTAGTGTTTCATGAAATTGATTGCTAATTCATTCAGGAAATTTCAGTCTAAGTAGGGTATACTCTTTCATAGTAGAGATGATAAAGGGAGGAAGATTTCTACACAGTTTCAGGCCCTAGAAAGTATTTTCTGTATTAATATCGTCAACTTAGAAGGGGAAGAAAAGATAAGCTAGGATTGCCAACAGGAAAAATTATTTTTGTTCTAACTGTTGCATTATCTCAAGGAGCATATAATAGTATGGCCTC
This sequence comes from Pan troglodytes, assembly GCF_028858775.2. Classification (NCBI taxonomy): domain Eukaryota; kingdom Metazoa; phylum Chordata; class Mammalia; order Primates; family Hominidae; genus Pan; species Pan troglodytes. The sequence continues at coordinate 50,001,999 of NC_072408.2, read as the reverse complement.
TAAAATGTGACAGACCTGGATTCAAATCCAACACTTTTAAAAGAAATCCTTCCAAGTATACCCAGCTCTGCTATCTCCACCGTGTTCCTGGGTGAACTTAATCTCTGAGCTTTAGTTTTCTGATCTGTAAAATAGGTATAATTAAACTTAGACTTAAAAGATTAAAATATATAATGTAAATATAAATGGATTTATACAGAGTATATGTTTATTAAGTGGCTACAATTAGCTGTTACCTCAAAGAAAGCATGGGGCATTCATCAAAGGTTATGATTGCCTCAGATCATTCACACATTTGGCTGTACTATGGAGCTTGCCTAGTTCCAATAATTTTAAAATGCATTTGTTCTGTTTGAGGGTTCTGAGAAGCTTTGCTAAAATATCATCTGAAAAAAATTGTGTATAATCTGTGTGCTTAAAAACTACATTGCCGTGTCACATAGCAAGTTTTCTAAAAACCTACAAAGTAATGCTGATCAATAGTGAAAAAAGGATAATTAATTTTTATTCACAAATACATGATTCAGACTTATAATTTATAATATGACTTTATACTTTTCATGTTTTCCTTAGTTCCTTTGTATAACATAGGGGAGAAGAAAAGGTAACATACATCATTTTTCTACAGATCTCTTCAACATGTTAGAAAATAATAGGTGATTTACTCATTTATTCATTGACCTTGAAACTTTTAGAATATTTCATAGATGAAACTTTAGAAAGTATGTGTCTTAAGATTAATAGCTAGTATATTTGTATACAACCAGGTTGCCTCTTTCAGGAAAAAAGTATAATTCAAATTTATTATTACAACAGATATCTTCTTTTTTTCTTCCCCAGAAAAATTATGGAAATCCTTTTTTGAATATGGGACTTTAAATTAGTTCAGCTTTTGTTCACTGTATTCCAAAAATTTTATATATGCCACTTACAGAGTTATTAATCTTTTAAATTAGGGAGTGAAGCCATAATTTCGGCTGCATTCTGCTTCCGTAGCTAAACTGAAAGATGCTCAACTTACGTGTTGAACTGTATGACCCTGGGCCAATTTTTTAAATCACTTTGAGTCTCAGTTTTCTTATCCGTACCTACCTCACAGAAGAATTAAGTAAGCAGATATTGTAAAGTATTTAGTTCAGTGTCTTGCCCATGGGAATAACAGAGGTTATATTAACTAAATCATCCATATTAATTGTTATTATTTGAATGATTGTGAGGTTAAACAAAATAGTTCATATGAATCCTCTAAGACAGTGCCTGGTATGTTATGTGCTCCATTATATATTAGGTTTGTTCTCAAATGTGTATACTTTCATATGTTTATACACCTTTTAAAAAGGTATTCATTGTGTTAATGGGTTCAATATCCATTTAAAAAAATATGGCAAATAGTGACTAACTTTTAAGAAATGATGTAGCTAATGTATTTTTTTCTTTAGCTTCCAGAGCAGTTGTAGCACAGCATGTTGCTCCACCTCCAGGAATAGTGGAAATAGATAGTGAGAAGTTTGCTTGTCAGTGGTAAGTGGTTTATTTCTATTAAGGATTTATCCTTGGGAGGAGTAAAGCAAAGAAAAAAAGGAAATGTATTCTACAGACATCCAGAATGTTTTATTCTGTATTGCTTTTTAGTTAGAGTAGAATATCATTTACACAAAGAAAGGACACTTTAAAATCCCCTTGTATATTGGAATAATTTGAAAGAAAAATATTCATCAGAATTTTCAGAATTAAAATAGTATGACTAGAATGTCATTAAATTACACCATTTAACTTTTTTCAGAGTAAAATTTGTGTTAAAAAGTTATCTTTCACTTTGTAGAAAGTACAGTTTGTCAGGTTACAAAATTTGTTCTTCTAAAATTAACATTTTGTTAAAACTGAATTGGACTGACCTTAAGAAAATAAAAGCAGGTGTTTTAAAATGTCTCTTCTCTTCCATCTAAAACAAAACTTCTTATTCATTAATAATTTTTGGGTGTGTAATAGTAGACGGACATTAATCAAATGATAGAACAGAAATAAGCAGCTTGACAATAATATTTCCTTGAAAAGATTGTGTAGTCCTATCTGCACCACTTTCTGAAAAAAAGCAAATGAAGAGTTTTAAAAATTTCACTTGTTATGGATAGTTGCCTCAACATTAGTATGAAGTTCGGCTTAAATTCTTCAGGAGATTAACAGATTGAATTACACAATCACTTTCCAATGATATATCACTTTAAAAATTTCTTGATCACTTTTCTGCCATTCACTAACATTATTTGTCTCCCATTTCATGCTCCTGTCACTCTTTGTTCCGTATTTTTGGTGCTTTCAATACATATTTTTGTTCCTATGACAGTTTTCTCCAGACTTTTCTACTTTGCTTAAATCGGGTTTATGGTTGTAAATATCTCTAATTGTTTGCTTTTTCCTCACCTTCTATATTTTTACACATTGGCCCCTTACACTTGAATCTTTTCCAGTAATATTTGGAAATGTTGTTTGTCTTCTACATTGCAACCAAAATGAAGTTTTTATATCTAGTCTTTTTGAAATTTAGTACAGACAGGATTATGAAAGTTGGAAAGAATACACACCATAACCACTATAAAATGTGTATGTGTTAAGCATAGATTTGGTCTTATAAATCCCAGTTGCACGTTTCTGCTATTTCTTGGAGAGGGGGAAGAGAATCATTTTACAGTTTTTTTTAAAATCATAATTACTATTTGATTTCGTTTTTCAGAAAAACTAAGTTTAGCCTATTATACATAGTGAGTTATGGAAAGAGCCTATCAGGGTAATTAGGCCTCCAATCCCAATTTATAGGTAAAGGTCATTTTAAGAAAAAGACAAAATGAGGTTTGAATTAGTTTGTAATGGATTACAAATTAAAACTGTTTTGAAATGGGGAAATGGGAGTGTGCAGCATGGAAAGTGTCATTGTTTTAAGAAGTACCTGAAAAGCTTGGATAAGTTTTTTCTGAAGGAATTTGATCCAAGAGCCAAGAAAAGTTTAACCTTAGTTCAGTTTCCCCCCATTTTCTTCAGCTACAATGCAAATAGCACGTAATTGGGAACTTGTTTTATGTTATGATTATTACAAGACAGGATGCCGAATAGATATTCACTAAATAAAACTATTTCTTATAGAATATTTGTTGTCAGCAGACCAACCCTGCTCTCATTGGGATGTGAACATAGTTTTTATATTTGTTGTCAGTGTCATTTTTAATACTAAAATAAGCATGTTAATCTATTGATTTAATCTAAAATTTAGCATATATTTTTGCTACTAACGTATGAGTCAGTGAAATTTGATTAGTAGGTATAATTATTAGTTTTAACACATTGCCTCCACATGGCTTTAGTATATTTAAATATGGAGTTTCCTAGAGTATATTGTATAATGCTTAATTTTTCTCCTCTTTTAGGCTAAATGCTCATTTTGAAGTAAATCCAGATTGTTCTGTTTCTCGAGCAGAAATGTATTCTGAATACCTCTCGACTTGCAGTAAATTAGCTCGTGGTGGAATCCTAACATCAACTGGATTTTATAAATGTCTTAGGTAGGATCCATAGTTCTTTAAATAAAGTCCATTTACGTCACTTACAACATCTCTTGCTCTTTAAAGAAAATACCAAATATCTTATCTAGTTTTAAATATTTCTACTACTAGAAGTTTCGTATGGATAGGTTATAGTGTGGTGGAGGTTTAAATAAAAAGCAGTTTCAGAAATCATATCTAGTGTTTGTGTTGGAACATTATGAGATTTATCAAAGAAATGAAGTTTACTTTCTTTTTCCTACCTACTTTTACATGTTAAAGACATGACTATATCTTTTTAATCTTGAATAATAGAATATAATATTATTATCTTCAAATACAAAGACTTTTTGATATTTTGCAAAGTACATAAAAATAGGTATCTTTTATTAGTTATATGTGGGTGGAATTGTTTAAAACCCAGCGACATTGTTAATAAATAATGATGTTTTAAATGGGATGATTAATCTTTTATATTTCTTTGCTTTCCATCCTTGCAGAATATAACTATGAGTCATACTGGTTCATACATAAGCAACAGTAAACATACTGCTGTTGTTCATGTAAACATAATGTTAGAAGTCAATGTGATAGTTATCAAAACTTACTGATTATGTATGTACTTTACAGAACGGTCTTTCCAAATCATACAGTGAAGAGAGTGGAGGATTCCAGTAACAATGGGCAGGCACATATTCATGTGGTAGGAGTAAAACGGAGGGCTATACCACTTCCCATTCAGATGTACTATCAGCAGCAACCAGTTTCTACTTCTGTTGTTCGTGTTGATTCTGTTCCTGATGTATCTCCTGCTCCTTCACCTGCAGGTGTTAATTTTTATTGTATTTTTAAAGTATTACTGATTTAATAATAAAACTGAATGAAAAATATATATTCTATGCATTTTAAATGTATAACTTTTGTGTCTCCAGTAGCATTTTCTTACTTGGTCTATTACCATATTCATATGATTCAAAATTGTTAGATGTTAATTTCTTAAAACTATTTTCTCTTAAGTAAAATAATTCCTACTTGGGATTTTCAGTCATTTCATTTGGAATTTTGACGTTTTCTTCATATTTTCAGGAATCCCTCATGGATCACAAACCATAGGAAACCATTTTCAGAGGACTCCTGTTACCAACCAATCTTCAAATCTGACTGCAACACAAATGTCTTTTCCTGTACAAGGTGTTCATACTGTGGCACAAACTGTTTCAAGAATTCCACAAAATCCTTCACCTCATACCCACCAGCAACAAAATGCTCCAGTGACTGTCATTCAAAGTAAAGCTCCAATTCCTTGTGAAGTTGTTAAGGCTACAGTTATCCAGAATTCCATACCCCAGACAGGCGTACCTGTTAGTATTGCTGTTGGAGGAGGACCTCCACAGAGTTCTGTTGTTCAGAATCATAGTACAGGGCCACAACCTGTTACAGTTGTGAATTCTCAGACATTGCTTCACCATCCATCTGTAATTCCACAGCAGTCTCCATTACACACAGTGGTACCAGGACAGATCCCTTCAGGCACTCCTGTTACAGTAATTCAACAAGCTGTCCCACAGAGTCATATGTTTGGCAGAGTACAGAACATACCAGCATGTACTTCTACAGTTTCACAGGGTCAACAGTTAATCACCACATCACCCCAACCTGTGCAAACTTCATCTCAACAGACATCAGCTGGTAGCCAGTCACAAGATACTGTTATCATAGCACCCCCACAGTATGTAACAACTTCTGCATCCAATATTGTCTCAGCAACTTCAGTACAGAATTTTCAGGTAGCTACAGGACAAATGGTTACTATTGCTGGTGTCCCAAGTCCACAAGCCTCAAGGGTAGGGTTTCAGAACATTGCACCAAAACCTCTCCCTTCTCAGCAGGTTTCATCTACAGTGGTACAGCAGCCTATTCAACAACCACAGCAGCCAACCCAACAAAGCGTAGTGATTGTAAGCCAGCCAGCTCAACAAGGTCAAACTTATGCACCAGCCATTCACCAAATTGTTCTTGCTAATCCAGCAGCTCTTCCAGCTGGTCAGACAGTTCAGCTAACTGGACAGCCTAACATAACTCCATCTTCTTCACCATCACCTGTCCCAGCTACTAATAACCAAGTCCCTACTGCCATGTCGTCGTCTTCTACCCCTCAATCACAGGGACCACCTCCTACTGTCAGTCAAATGTTATCTGTGAAAAGGCAGCAACAGCAGCAACATTCACCAGCACCCCCACCACAGCAGGTACAAGTACAAGTTCAGCAGCCCCAACAAGTACAGATGCAAGTTCAACCTCAGCAGTCGAATGCAGGAGTTGGTCAGCCTGCCTCTGGTGAGTCGAGTCTGATTAAACAGCTTCTGCTTCCGAAACGTGGTCCTTCAACACCAGGTGGTAAGCTTATTCTCCCAGCTCCACAGATTCCTCCCCCTAATAATGCAAGAGCTCCTAGCCCTCAGGTGGTCTATCAGGTGGCCAGTAACCAAGCCGCAGGTTTTGGAGTGCAGGGGCAAACTCCAGCTCAGCAGCTATTGGTTGGGCAGCAAAATGTTCAGTTGGTCCCAAGTGCAATGCCACCCTCAGGGGGAGTACAAACTGTGCCCATTTCGAACTTACAAATATTGCCAGGTCCACTGATCTCAAATAGCCCAGCAACCATTTTCCAAGGGACTTCTGGCAACCAGGTAACCATAACAGTTGTGCCAAATACGAGTTTTGCAACTGCAACTGTGAGTCAGGGAAATGCAGCTCAGCTCATTGCTCCAGCAGGAATTACCATGAGCGGAACGCAGACAGGAGTTGGACTTCCAGTACAAACGCTTCCAGCCACTCAAGCATCTCCTGCTGGACAATCATCATGTACTACTGCTACTCCCCCATTCAAAGGTGATAAAATAATTTGCCAAAAGGAGGAGGAAGCAAAGGAAGCAACAGGTTTACACGTTCATGAACGTAAAATTGAAGTCATGGAGAACCCATCCTGCCGACGAGGAGCCACAAACACCAGCAATGGGGATACAAAGGAAAATGAAATGCATGTGGGAAGTCTTTTAAATGGGAGAAAGTACAGTGACTCAAGTCTACCTCCTTCAAACTCAGGGAAAATTCAAAGTGAGACTAATCAGTGCTCACTAATCAGTAATGGGCCATCATTGGAATTAGGTGAGAATGGAGCATCTGGGAAACAGAACTCAGAACAAATAGACATGCAAGATATCAAAAGTGATTTGAAAAAACCGCTAGTTAATGGAATCTGTGATTTTGATAAAGGAGATGGTTCTCATTTAAGCAAAAACATTCCAAATCATAAAACTTCCAATCATGTAGGAAATGGTGAGTTATCTCCAATGGAACCACAAGGGACTTTAGATATCACTCAGCAAGATACTGCCAAAGGTGATCAACTAGAAAGAATTTCTAATGGACCTGTATTAACTTTGGGTGGTTCATCTGTGAGCAGTATACAGGAGGCTTCAAATGCGGCAACACAGCAATTTAGTGGTACTGATTTGCTTAATGGACCTCTAGCTTCAAGTTTGAATTCAGATGTGCCTCAGCAACGCCCAAGTGTAGTTGTCTCACCACATTCTACAACCTCTGTTATACAGGGACATCAAATCATAGCAGTTCCCGACTCAGGATCAAAAGTATCCCATTCTCCTGCCCTATCATCTGACGTTCGGTCTACAAATGGCACAGCAGAATGCAAAACTGTAAAGAGGCCAGCAGAGGATACTGATAGGGAAACAGTCGCAGGAATTCCAAATAAAGTAGGAGTTAGAATTGTTACAATCAGTGACCCCAACAATGCTGGCTGCAGCGCAACAATGGTTGCTGTGCCAGCAGGAGCAGATCCAAGCACTGTAGCTAAAGTAGCAATAGAAAGTGCTGTTCAGCAAAAGCAACAGCATCCACCAACATATGTACAGAATGTGGTCCCGCAGGTAAGTTATTCCATGATCACATTTCTCTTATAAAATTTCTGATCTGTAAATACGATTTTAGAGGGAAATGCACTGTTTTCCATGTCTCATCTTGAAAAGTTACTGTATCAGCTCACTTGTATCCAACCTGTCCTTTTCTTTTTCTCTGGTTTTGTAATATTAGTTTTCAATTTTAGCACATGATTTAAAGAATCTTTCAATTTTGTTATAGATCCAAATTAATAATTTTGTAGGCCCAAGGTAGAGAAGCAGTTGCTAATCTGACATCTTTTGGAGAATTTAAAAAATGTATCTTAATCTCCTTTTTGAGTTTACTGCACAAGTGTTGGGGGGAATGGGGGTCCTAAGAGTACTCTAAATGGGGATTTCTGTATTTGATTTTGACCTGAGTGTGTTTTTGTTGCCTCTTTAACGGTACTGTTGTAATAAGGATGAATCTTGTAATAACTTTATCAGTCGTATTCTTTTTGTATTTATGTATTGCATTAGTCTCCTTTAGTGTTAAAAAGTATTATTTATTGTAATTTCAATTTGTTTCAGATATTCTGATATTCTTTTCTGTTTCTTACTCCTTTGCTTTACTGTCCTATTCCTGCTATTCCCTTTTTAATGCCTAAGATTCCATCTCTGCATGCCTTAGTAAATACAAGTATTTTCTAAAATCAGCACTACCAAGTTGAGGGTCCAATCAGGCTATGAAGATTTTAAGGACAATCTTATATGCTCTTTCCACTGAAATCATGGATTCTCTTAACAGTCGTCACCACCTGTTTCCTGGATCACTTTTCTTTCACTCTGTTCTTCCTAATTCCTACATAGCCAGAACCTTCTATGACTACTGCCAACTCTGCTGACACAGTTCTGGCTTGGGCTTCTTCTGTATGGTTACGGTGATGACAGCAGATATATGGCTATTGTTGGCATTAGTGCCAAATCTAGGTGTGGGCAATAGCCAAATGGAAAGTACAAGAACAAAAGGAAGAGCCCCTTGCTTCAGAACTAGTAGAATAACTGACAGGTACCAGTCCATGGCCCTTTAGGAACTGGGCCACACAGCCGGAGGTGAGCGGCAGGTGAGCGAGTGAAGCTTCATCTGTATTTACTTATAGCCGCTTCCCATCACTCACATTATATCCTGAGCTCTGTCTCCTGTCAGATCAGTGGCAGCATTAGATTCTCGTAGGACCACAAGCCCTATCGTGAACTGTGCATGCGAAGGATCTAGGTTGCACGCTCCTTAGGAGAATCTAACGCCTGATGATCGGTCACTGTCTCCCATTCCCCAGATGGGACTGTCAAGTTGCAGGAAAACAAGCTCAGAGCCCCCAATGATTCTACATTATGGCAAGTTGTATAATTATTTCATTATATATTACAGTGTAATAATAGAAATAAAGTGCTTAATAAATGTAATGCGCTTGTATCACCCCAAAACCATCTCCTCACTCCCTGGTCTGTGGAAAAATTGTCCTCCATGAAACCGGTCCCTGGTGCCAAAAAGGTTGGAGACTTCTGCTTTGAGGGATGTTATATACATGGCAATAATTAATCCTGAGTTATTGATGGAAAATACTGTATCATTTTTATTCAAGCTTCCACATGTTGAGCTTTCCACTTAAACACAATTTTTTAATTAGTGCAATGTGGAGTATATAGTAGATATTCCATAGTTAGGTTCTTTCTCTTATATTTAATAATTTCCCACTTCACCTTGATTATGTGCCTGTTATTCCTCTTAGAGACCTTTACAATCCTAAATAGTTACAACAGACCAAGCCAAATTAGAGAAAAACTCCATCTCCATCATTATGGAATTGTTTCACCAACACTCATTTTTTGTACCCTTAATCTTCCAATGTGGTTGTAGTCAGTAATATCACAATTACAAAGAATGAACAATAATACTAGCTAAGACGAGGACATGTCATAGGGACTTTATACTAAAGCAGTTTCTCATTTAATCCTCACACAACCTTATTAGGTAAAAATTATTATAAAGATGAGGACTCAAGATGGCTAGTAACTTGCCCAAGGTTACCAACTAATATAAGGTGGTACCAGGACAGAAACCTGGGTTTGTCTGAAACCAAAACTCATGCTCTTAACCCATTAACCTTTCTTCTCTCCACTGTTCTAGAATATTTCTCTATAAAGCTCTAGAGAGCCTTTTTTTAATCTAACATATTGATTATTTGAGCTGTTGTGTTAGAGGATGTTCTATTAAATGATCATTTTAGGACATTATTGCTAAAACTCATTGGTTATTTGAGCTGTGGTGTTATGAGATGTTCTACTAAATGATAATTTTAGGACATTAATGCTAAAATGCTTTACTTAGCACATTGGACATATATGTAGTTAATTCAGGCCAAAAAATCAATACATTTTGTTCCTAATCTGAAAAATCTGTATTAAACTTTCTTACATTCTCACAAAGGATGTAGTTTATTTAAAATAGGTACATTCTTTATTTCTAAAACTGATATTTGGTTGTCTTATAGAAATTTAAAACTTTGCAAGGAAAAAGAGATGTAGCGTACATGATGTCTATGAGAATGAGAATAACAAAAACAGCATTCTTATATATAGCACTTAGCCCAGTGCCTGCTACATATATGGGCAGTTAGTAATGGGGAAGGTATGCTTTATCTTTATATAGATGATGAAGTACCTATTGGGGCTAAATATTTTTAACAGCCAAAAAAATTAACTGTTCAAGATGGCGTTATAAGTTTCTTTTGAAGAGAAGGCTGTTGGGCCTTCTGAAAAGCATGCTAATTAACAGAAAGCCATAACCATTATTGCCCCCATCCTTTTAATTTCTTTCTTTTTTGGGTGGGGAAGACAGGGGCTTACTCTGTTGACCAGGCTAGAGTGCAGTAGTGCAATCACAGCTCACTGCAGCCTCGACCTCCTTGGCTCAAGTAATCCTTCCACCTCAGCCTCCCAAGACTGTAGCTGGGAGCACAGGCATTACTGCCATGCCCAGCTAATTTGTTTTATGTTTTATTTTTGTAGAGTTGGGATCTCCCTATGTTGCCCAGGCTGGTCTTAAACTCCTAGTAGACTTGAGTGATCCCCCCGCCTTGGCCTCCCAAAGTGCTGAGATTATGGGTGTGAACCAACAGACCTGGCTTAAATTTCTTTATGTACTCTTTTTCTTTCTTCTTTTCTTTTCTTTTTTTTTTTTTTTTTTGAGACAGAGTCTCGCTCTGTTGCGTAGGCTGGAGTGCGGTGGCATGATCTCAGCTCACTGCAACCTCTACCTCCCGGGTTCAAGCGATTCTTCCACCTCAGCCTCCTGAGTAACTGGAATTACAGGCCACCATGCCTGGCTGATTTTTGTATTTTTAATAGAGACTGGGTTTCACCATGTTGGTCAGGCTGGTCTCAAGCTCCTGACCTCGTGATCCGCCCACCTCGGCCTCTCAAAGTGCTGGGATTACAGGCATAAGCCACCATGCCCGGCTAAATTTCTTTATATACTCTTTAAAGTTGCATGTTAGACCTTGGTTTAATACCATTTTATTCACTATTTGAATTGGTAGCTTAAAGGAGTAGACAAAATAGAGGATTTTAATTGTGATTTTTTTTTGGAGAAACCTTGTTATTTTACAATTTCAAGGGATGTTAAGGAAGTACTTGCACCCTGATAAGGGATTTCCAGACTTGCAGAATGCCCAGGGCTGGAAAGAGCACAGGGAAGTCTCCTTGCCAAGAAGGAGCAACAAGTAATCCTTTCTAATGCCATTGTAATTCATTTTTTTCTTCTCAGTTTTGTTTCTTCCAACCTCCATTAATCAGCTATATTAATTTTATTACAGAAAAAATAGCAACAAGTAAAAAGAATCTATGTGAAAGTAAATGATATACCCATTGATTTTTATATTTAGTATTTAGCTGGGTAGTTTATATAAATATAAAATAAACTGTACCTACTTCAAGGCACATTTCTTTATTGGTAACTGCTTATTTCAAATGTAATACTTGCAAGTTGAAGCACAATTTATAGAATACTATTTCCAGAAGCCCTGCCCTGTTCCACTGTTCATGAATTGGTATCTGTTGGAAACATATTTGCTAAATGGCATACTAAAAATAAAAAAGAATTTATAAAATGAAAGAAACTTAGATACAAAAACTTAACATAAGACTTGGTTTTTTTTCAGGATCATACAAAATACATGTTGAACATAATCTGTTAATTATCTGTTAATCCCATAATCTGATAACATGCCAAATTCTTATACATAAAAATAGTTTAAGGATATACATATTTAAGATATTTAACATATGCCTTGCCTCAATTCAGAGTGTAAATCATTCCTAATAATGGTACTGTGTAACATGGAATATTGGTATCTTACTGGTAAAGAGCTTGAGAAAGTTACTCAACCCATCAGAAAATAGATTGGTAGCCTCAGGCGGGGGCAGCATTTAGTTGTAGCCATAAAAGAACAGTTTAGCAAGAGCTACAAGAATATCATTTCTGTTTTTCTAAGAGTACTGCCACTCAGATTTGTAGACCAATAGCACATTATAAAAACTAAGAAAAGTATTACATAACTTTTTTGTTTATATTTTAATGTGTTCTTATAAAGCAGTGTTGGCATGTATTGATGATCTAAATTTATACTTAATAAGAGGAAAAAACTTGGTAATTTAAGAAAATGAGGAAATGTTAGAGCTGAAGGGTCTCTGATATTATCTTGGCCAAAACTCCTACTTTTAAGAGTTGAAGTGAGTTGTCCACATTCACAAAAATCTCTTTTCCAGTGATTTCTATTACTGTCTTAATTCTCTTCTCTGAAGACTTACACATTTAGCTAAATGCATCTCTCTCTCTCTCCCTCTCTCTCTCTCTTTTTTTTTTAATACAGAGCCTCACTCTGTTGCCTAGGCTGGAGTGCAGTGGCGCACTCTTGGCTCACTGCAACCTCTGCCTCTTGGGCTTAAGCAATCCTCCTTCTTCAGCCTCCCGAGTGGCTGGCACTACAGGTGCACACTACCACACCTGTCTGATTTTTGTATTTTCTGTAGAGACCAGGTTTTGCCATGTTGCCCAGGCTGATCTCAAACTCCTGGGCTCAAGTGATCCTTCTGCCTTGGCCTCCCAAAGTGCTGGGATTATAGGCATGAGCCACCGTGCCTGGCCTAGCTAGAGGTATCTCTTTTATATCACATTCAGAGTAAATACAATTCTTGTTCCTTACAAGGTTTTGAAAGTGTCTTTCCTTCTCACCTCTTCTTTAGAATACTCTTTCCCAGTTTCTTCAGTATGGTTTTAGGTGTCATGGTGTCCGGTTTATTCACCATCCTGTTTATCTCAACCATAGAAGATACAGCTACTCAGGAGGCTGAGGTGGGAAGATTGCATGAGCCCAGGAGTTCAAGGCTGCAGTGAACTGTGATCACGCCATTGCACTCCAGCCTGGGTGACAGAGCAAAACCCTATCTAAAAAAAAGAAAGAAAGAAACTTTCCTTTTATACTTTCCTTGCTCTTTAAACCCTCCTCCCATGCCACTTTCTCACCATCAGAGTTCTATGGCTTTTAGAATTTGCAGGTGAATGGTTTTCAGATTTATTTTTCCAACATTAATTTCTATTGATAGACATTTTTAGTTCGTTCATCTGTCATTATTCCCAAACTAAACCGATCATCTTTCCTCTGAAATACGGTTTCCTATTATTGACATTTATTGAGACTCTTGAGCTAGGCTTCTCATTTATAGTTTCTCTAGTCTTCCCATCATCTCATAAGTTAGTTTTTATTACTTACACTTTACAGATGAGAAAACTGAGGATCAGAGAGGTTAAGTAGGTAGCCCAAGATCACATGGCTAGTTAAAAATCAGATTGAAAGTGTGAGTCCTGATCTGTCAAGCTGGAAAATCCTCATCCTATTTGTGATGTCTCTACGGCCCTAAAATGTTTTTGGTGCATGTGTATGTTTTCTTATTGTAAAATCTTAAGAGTGGGAACCTATTATAGAAATGTCAGTCTCGAAGTAGATTTTTCCCTGAGAGCTTAGAACTCAAAAGTTCTTATGACTTCCCATTTCTGACAACTTTGTCTTTCAACATGTTATTCTCTTCCTTCTTTCATTTGTATGTCATAGTAGCCTTGTATGTTTGTGATTTATCTGTTTTTTTCTAAAGAAAATTACTGTGGCTTTTAATCTAAGTTCTCAGCAATTTTAGCTTACTGCTTTCCCACCTATTGCCAGTACAGTCATGTGCTACTTAAGGACATTTCTGTCAAGGATGGACCACATAATACAACAATAGTCTCATAAGATTATAATATTGTTTTCACTGTACCTTTTCTATGTTTTGATACACAAATACTTAACCATTGTGTTACGGTTGCCTATAGTATTCGGTACAGTAACATGCTGTACAGATTTTCAGCCTAGGAGCAACAGGCTATTCCATATAGCCTAGGTATATAGTAGGCTATATCATCTAGGTTTGTGGAAGTACACCGTATGGCATTCACAGAACAATGAAATGGGTCACCTAACGACCCATTTCTCAAACATATTCCTGTTATTAAGTGATGCACGACTGCATTACCTTATAAATGAACAAGTATATTCAATGTTTTCCCAGAGTTTTAATTTACTGCCTTTAAGCAGTTCTTCAAAAATAATGTACTACCATTTCTATAAGAAATTTAACATTAATTTTTCCCTTTGTGGTATTTCAAGAAAATATATTGCCTAAATTTGATTTAAGGTACATTTTGATTATTAGTGTTTTTTCCAAGAGAAAGGGATGGGATCTAAAAGAAAAAAATTATAGGATATATTTAAAAGACTTTATGCCTACAATTAGAATTATTATTTTTTCTTTTGAGACAGAGTCTCCTCTTTCACCCAGGCTGGAGTGAAGTGGAGCGATCTCAGCTCACTGCAACCTCTGCCTCCCGGGTTCAAGTGATTCTCCTGCCTCAGCCTCCCAAGTAGCTGGGATTACAGGCGCCTGCCACCACGCCTGGCTAATTTTTGTTTTTAGTAGAGATGGGGTTTCGCCATGTTGGCCAGGTTGGTCTCAAACTCCTGACCTCAGGTGATCCACCCCCCTGGGCCTCCCAAAGTGCTAGGATTACAGGCATGAACCACCGTGCCCAGCCTAGAATTCTTACATAAATAACAAAAGATATAATTAGACTGGAGGCTGGATGTGGCAGCTCATACCTGTAATGCCAGCACTTTGGGAGGCCAAAGGGGGAGGATGGCTTGAGGCCAGTAATTTGAGATTATAGTGAGCTCTGATTATGCCTCTGTAACCTGCCCAGGCAACAGAACAAGACCGACGCTATCTCTAAAAATAAGAAAAATACATAATTGAGCAACTTCAAAATCTAAAATTGTTAAGCAGGTTACTGCAAATTAGTTAATATCATATTTTATACATATGGTTACATCATTTTTGCTATCTAAAATTTTCATTGCTTTTTACCATATTGTTTCACATTATATTCTTTAGAAAATCTAAAAGTAAACATACAAAAAAGTAGTAACTTGCAGTTGATCTGTTCTTGTGAAGAATTCACATAAGTAAATCCAATGGGTACATTTATAGTATATTTATTTCTCATTTAAATCTACAATTGTATTGTTTCATCCTAAAAATCTTTATTTTAAATAATATATATTTTATAGTGGTAATAACAATGTGGTATTACCTTTGTGGTTTTATATTAAATAAAATAAACTTTCTAAATATTTCTATAAAAATAATTTTTAAAGATTTTAAAGGTAATCATAAGCTTAAAATTATAAAATGTAAGTTTTATGGTAGAAATGCATAACAACATAATCAAATTTATAAGACTATACTATAAAATATGAATTTTTTCAGTGTCATGTCACAAACTCTGCATTTGTTCTTTTTCACAGAACACTCCTATGCCACCTTCACCAGCTGTACAAGTGCAGGGCCAGCCTAACAGTTCTCAGCCTTCTCCATTCAGTGGATCCAGTCAGCCTGGAGATCCAATGAGAAAACCTGGACAGAACTTCATGTGTCTGTGGCAGTCTTGTAAAAAGTAAATGGCAATTTTATTTGATATATAAAAGTATTCTTTGTTTTGGAATGCTTTTATATTTAAGTTTCTGTCATCTATAGTTTCATGAAAATTTTCCTTTAGAACCACTAACTTTAGCGAAACTACAAGAGTTATATTTATGATCCATTATGTGGACCTAAACTAAGAAATTTATATATAAGTGACGGAAAGAACTTCATTGCTTAATGGTACGTTGTGGAGAATATGGTTCAATATTTGTTTTCAGTAAAGAAAATCAATTAAGAATTTAATTATATATTTGGCTGTTAAAAGGTTTTTTTTGTTGTTGTTGTTGTTTTTAAGTGGCTTGAACTTAGTGGCAGCTATAGTATTTCCATATAGTAGAAACTTAGAAGTAATAATGTGCTAGAAAGAGAATGACTTGTCTTGAATTTGAGTTTGGGGTGGATACCTATGAAAATTATTTTTAAAGCCATACCATCTTACAATTTAATTAAGATGAACTTTTGAAATAAACCTTTCTTAGACTTGAAGGAAAACTTGAAAAGAATGTTGGTTAAAATAAAAATCTTAATTCCTTTGACAGTACTTAGGTAAGACCTTTTGCCTTGAGTCATTTTTTTAGAGGTCTAGGACTAAGGCATTTGTCTTTTTTTTTTTTTTTTTTTTTTTTTGGAAACAGAGTCTCGCTCTGTTGTTCAGGCTGGAGTGCAGTGGCGCTATCTCCACTCACTGCAACCTCCACCTCCTAGGTTCAAGCAATTCTTTTGCCTCAGCTTCTTGAGTAGCTGGGATTACAGGCATGTGCCACCATCCCTGGCTAATTTTTGGTTTTTTTTTCACCACGTTGGCCAGGCTAGTCTGGAACTCCTGACCTCCAGTGATCCCTCTGGCCTCGGCCTCCCAAAGTGCTGGGACTACAAGCGTAAGCTACTAAGCCCTGCCAGCATTTGTTTTAATAGACATAACACTGTTCATTTTTTAGATATCAAAGATTCCATTTCACTCTTCATAATTAATAGCAGAAATTACCATATCTTTTACAAGCTATCTTTGCTATTCATATTTTTGTGATATAGATATTATACTTTATTGTAAACTTCATATACAGATTTTTTATATGATTATGGCTGCCTGTGTAGCCTAGGGATTATTAATAGTATGCAAAATATCTATAGGATAGCAATGATCAAACTGTAACTCTCAACCCAGTAATGGGACTGTGGATCATTTTAGTAGGTTTTTGTTTGTTTTTCTTTTCAATGAAAAAATTAAATATATCATAGTTCACCATGTTAGCAAGGGTAAATATTGTTTTCAGTTATATATATGTGACCTATATATGTGTATTTGATCATAGTATAAAATCTATTTGTCAAAAAAATTCTTTAAGAATCAGTCCTTTAGGTTGTTTCCTTCATTCATTGAAGGATTATTTCCTTCATTCATTTAATTTGACCATCTCTTTCTTTTTAGTGTATGTTTGTAAGTTAATTTGAAACTTTCTTCACTGCATGCCAATTTTACTCTCTCCATTTGTCTTGAGATTTTTGTTTTTTTCATGGCAAATAGTAGTTGATGGAATGGGTAGTGTGCTAAAGGTGTTTGTTAACTTTTCAAAAAGTTTACGAAGCTTGTCGCAGTGGTGCAGTCCTGTAGCCCCAGCTGCCCAGGAAGGCTGAGGCAGGAGGATCGCTTGAACCTAGGAATTCGAGTCTAGCTTGGGCAACATGGTGAGACCTCATGTCTAAAAAGATAAAAATAAAGAAGTTTAAGCATAACTGCTTTAGATGAAGTGTTTAGGTTACTTCAAGATAAGTTGCTGGAAGAGTTAATGAACCTAGATGTCTGACAGTTTCCCATCTTGCTAATAGATCAGTGTTACATAATTTGATGATTTACCTTTTTCTTGCTAGTCTTTTCTAAACAAGACAGATTAAACAGGGCTTCTTAGAGCATGCCATTTTTTTTAAGCCATAGCTTTTCACTACTGCATTGCTAATAAGTTTAGTTTTAGTCTGCAAATATTTGTTAAGCATCCTCCACGAGGGTGCATGTGCCAGAAGATAGAAATACAAAAATCACTCCCAGTTCTGAGGGACACAGACCAAAAAACAAATAAATTACAGTATAAGTAAGTACTGTAAAAAAGATAGTTTCATAGTGCTGTTTGCAACATACTGGACAATTTAACTTTGAGATGGTTGGAGAGTTTTACTACAAGCATTACATTTTACTTGAGTCTTAAAGAATGAGTAGGAATTTTTCATGCTAAAATAAACCTGTCAGAATGTTAAGAGCAAGCACAGGAGTGTAAAAGGACCTTGTATGTCCAGGAAACTGTGAGAAGTTAGGATACTACAAGCATAACGACATGAAAAGAGAAATGGCTCTTATTCATATTTAGTTCCAGTTCCAAGTAGGAACATATATATGATAGCCATTGACCACTAAGTGGCTGTTCTAATTTCTTTAATATCATATCAAAAATACTAGTAAAGAATTTTATGCTGGGCATGGTGGCTTGAGCCTGTAATGCCAGCTACTCGGGATGCTGAGAACTAGAGAATCTCTTGAGCCCAGGACTTCAAGGCTACAGTGAGCTATGATTGCGTCATTGCACTCCAGCCTCGGTTATAAAGTAAGACACTGTCTCTTTTAAAAAAAAAAAAAAAAAAAAACCAGAAAACTTTCTTTGTTTCCATCAGATTTAAAGCTAAAATTATTTTCTTCACCTATATATTATTGTAAACTGCTTTATATTTAAAGTTGAAATAGCTATGTGCTCTCTTCCTTTTAAGGACTTAAAAGTGACTTTGAGTATACATTTAACCTGTACTTAGTTCTGTATTGGCACCACACTTTATGTAGTCTTTTTGTATTTATAATTCTCCTTTTTTTTCTTTTTCTTTTTCTTTCCCTTTTTTTTTTTTTTTGAGACACAGTCTCACTATGTCACCCAGGCTGCAGTGCAGTGGTGCTATCTTGATCTTGGCTCATTGCAACCTCTGTCTTGTGAGCTCAAGCCATCCTCCCACCTCAGCCTCCAAAGTGACTGAGACTACAGGTGCATGCCGCCACACCAAGCTAATTCTTGCATTTTTTTATACAGACAGGGTTTTGCCATGTTGCCAAGGCTGTTCTCGAACTCCTGAACTCAAGTGATCTGCCCACCTCAGCCTCCCAAAGTGCTGGGATTACCGGCATGAGCCATAATTCTCCTTTTAGGTGTATAATATAGATTCTTTTCAGTAAGCCCCACTCCCTCTTATATCATCACATATTGATGCT
Source organism: Pan troglodytes (assembly GCF_028858775.2). Taxonomy (NCBI): domain Eukaryota; kingdom Metazoa; phylum Chordata; class Mammalia; order Primates; family Hominidae; genus Pan; species Pan troglodytes. The sequence goes on along the minus strand of NC_072408.2, from coordinate 49,983,193 downwards.
TGGTTTTTTGATCTGTAAGCATTTATCTCTAAAAGTTAGGGACCTCACTCTTTAGATATAAATACTATACCACCACCACCACCACCATACTCCTACAGAAAAAAATTAATTCCCTTCAATATTATGATTTCTTCTTATATCCTGTCAGTGTTTACATTTCTCCAGTGGCCTTTTGCTTAGAGTTTGAATTGGAATGTAAGGTTCAAACATTGCCTCTGGTTGATAAGTCTTAAATCTCTTTTAATCTGTTAGATTACCCCTCCATCCCTCTTAATTTTTTTTTCTTTGCAAGTTTTTGTTGAAAAAAAAAAACAGGTTAATTTGTCCTATAGAGCATTACAATCTGGATTTTCCTGATACTGTTTAGCATGTTACTCTGACCTTGTATTTTCTGTACATTGGTAGTTTGGTCCAAATATTTGATCAAGTTCTGGTTTCACTATATGAAGACCACTTCAGAAATGATATTGTGTACTTCCATCAGGAGATATGTAATATCTTCTTGTCTCTTTTTGTGATATAAACAGCCTTTAAGGATCATTGTTCAGAACATTATTTCATTAAGGTTTGTAAAATATAAAAGACCCCCTTTTATCAGTCATTTGCCTTCTTTGAGGAATAGTTCCTACAGGAAAGGCAAGATAGATGCTTGGATATTTCCCTTATTTACCAGTTTTCAAAATAATGAGTTGCTCACTATCACCCTGCAAAAGTTACCATGAGGTTTGGTTTTTGTTTATTTTGTTTGTAGTATTACTGTGAGCTAACAGGAATTTAAACATATTTGAGATATTTCAGTCAATTGAGGTTATGTATCCTTCTTGGTATACAAATTGTGCCATTTTCGGTCAGTGAAAGCCTCTTCAAGTGGATTTCCCAGGTCCTTTGGTTGTGACCTTAATATAAGTGTTTGATAGTTTTCCTGCTCTCTGATAGGCAAGATAGTCTGTGTGTTTATACTGATTCTTGGAATTTAGATTAAGTACAACAAGGTTTTTACTTCGTTTTATCATTTTCACACCTGTACCTTCTTTCTCCCACACCAAAAATCCCATTTCTCAATATTGTTAAGAATTTATTCTTTGTCCTATGTCATACTCCAAAAAAAATGTTGTCTGCTGTGGTATAACTTGAAAAGGTTTTTCTCATTTTTTCAATTAATCATTTGTCTTTTAAAGTAAAAAGACAAATGATTGTCTTTTTACAATCATTTGTAAAAAAAAAAACAAAGTAACCCTTTGTTTTTTGTTATTTTGTTTGTTTTTGTCCTAGATGAAGGGTTTTTTCTTTCAATTAATTTTTCTGTAAACAAATTTATTAGGTTTTTCATTATTGCTTCAGGATCTGGATTATAGTTAGGAAGGCTTTCTCTGTGCCCAAATTGTAGAAGAACCCCCATGTTTTTATTTAGAACTTATGTGATTTTTTAGTTTCCATTTAAATCTTATATTTTGGTATTTTTCCCTGTGTCAGTAATCTGGTCTTAAGGAAATGAGGGTAAGTCAGTGACTTTTTTCTTCAATTTGTCACTGTAACTTTCTTTTCTCATACTATAAGAGTAGTTTATTCTAAGAAAAATGAGAGTCACAGTGGATATTTTGGGCTTCAGCACTGTCCAGTGGGACAATCCAAACTAGTTTCATCAGATGCTACTCAAGACTCTTAACAAAAGTGATTCCACAATATTTTCATAATTTTTTCTTATTTTAAAATTATATTTCTAGCTTTTAAAAAATTTAAATTCCAAAAATAGCGTTATCAGAAGATAACCATGGTTGTAAGTTTGGTATGTATCTTTACAAACCTTTTTCATATACAGCTATACTATATTGTACATGAAAAGTATACATGTATACTTTGTTTCTTATTTTAAACTGTATATACTGATCTAGAGCTTGCTTCAATAATATATGTAATACTCATTAATATGACTATATATATATACTTTTTATGTCAATACATAGATTTACTCATTCTTTGTATTGAATACCAATAATTCCCTTTTATTGCACTGTCTTTGTTATCTGCATTGGTAAATAGAACTGCTCGTCCTTTTTTGACAGGATTACTCTTGAATTATGAGGACACATTTCTTTCCATAAATAAGATGCAATGATCCTGCACTATAGTCTGTTAACTATATCTCATATTAAGGGTATTTGGGATTTTAGTTATTTGCTATTACATATGAACAGAACTGTGGTGAATAATTTCGTTTCCATAGCACATTTTCTACAAGTATTTCAGTAGAATAAAATACCAAATTGGGAATTGCTGAGTCAGGGGATTTACATGTTTTTATTTTTATAGAAATTGACAAATTACCATCTAAAAATGTTAACTTGTAATTCAAATAATAGAATATGAGCTTGTTTCCCACTACCTGGCTACTCAAAACTGAGGGGAAATTTCTTTGCTGATCTGATAGCCTCAAAAAGAGTGTCAATTTTTATTCTTTTGTTATTTTAACTTTTTAAATAGACTTTATTTTGAGAGCAATTTTAGGTTTACAACAAAATTGAATGGCAAATACAGAGTGTTCCTATATAGCACCTGCCCCACAAATATTACATCTTTATAGGAATGGTACATTTGTTATAACTGGTTAACCTACATTGACACATCATTATCACCCAAAGTCCATTGTTTACATTAAGATTTGCTCTTGACATTGTACATTCTGGGGGTTTTGTTTTGTTGGGTTGTTTTGTGAAGTTTGTTGTTGTTGTTGTTGTTGTTGTTGTTGTTGTTGTTGTTGTTTGGAGATGGAGTCTTACTTCATCACCCAGGCTGGAGTGCAGTGGGGTGATCTCGGCTCACTGCAACCTCCGCCTCCCAAGTTCAAGCGATTCTCTTGGCTCATCTTCCTGAGTAGCTGGGACTACAGGTACGTGCCACCATGCCCAGCTAATTTTTGTATTTTTAGTAGAGATGGCATTTCACCATGTTGAGAAGGCTGGTCTTGAACTCCTGACCTCCTGATCCACCCACCTTGGCCTCCCAAAGTGCTGGGATTACAGGCGTGAGCCACTGCACCCAGCCTGTTGTTACTTGTTTGTTTTCTGAGACAAGGTCTTGTTCTGTCATCCATGCTAGAGTTTAGTGGGATGATCACAGTTCACTGTAACCTCAACTTCCTGAGCTCAAGTGATCCCTCCCGCCTCAGCCTCCTGAGTAGCTAGGACTACAGATGTGACCACCACGCCCACCTAATTTTAACTTTTCTCCCAGCTAATTTTAAAATTTTCTGTGCTGGCCGGGCGCAGTGGCTCATGCCTGTAATCCCAGCACTTTGGGAGGCCGAGGTGGGCGGATCGTGAGGTCAGGAGATCGAGACCATCCTGGCTAGCACAGCGAAACCCCGTCTCTACTAAAAATACAAAAAAATTAGCCGGGCATGGTGGCGGGCGCCTGTAGTCCCAGCTACTCGGGAGGCTGAGGCAGGAAAATGGCATGAACCCGGGAGGCGGAGCTTGCAGTGAGCCCAGATCGCGCCACTGCACTCTAGCCAGGGCAACAGAACGAGACTCCATCTCAAAAAAAAAAAAAGAAAAAAAAACTTCTGTACAGACGGGGTCTTACTATGTTGCCTAAGCTGGTCTTGAACTCCTGGTCTCAAGCAATTCTCCCACCTTGGCCTCACAAAGGGTTGGGATTACAGGCATGAGCCACTGCACCTGACCACGCTATGGGTTTTGACAACTATTAATATAATAACATGTGTCCACCATTACAGTATGCAGAATAGTTTTATTGCCCTAAAAATCTTTTGTATTCTGCCTCTTCATCTTACCATTCCCCAGCTCCTGTTTTAATTTTTATTTCAAGTATTGAGTTAAATATCTTTATGATTTTCTTCTGTGAATTATCTACTCGTGTCATTTGCTCATTCTTTATTGCCCTTCCTAAAAATTTGCAATACTTCTCTGTACATTAAGGATGTCAATTCTTGGCCAGGCGTGGTGGCTCACACCTGTAATCCCAGCAATTTGAGAGGCCAAGGCAGGCAGATCACTTGAGGTCAGGAGTTCGAGACCAGCCTGGCCAACATGGCAAAACCCTGTCTCTACTAAAAATACAAAAATTAACTAGGCATGGTGGCGGGTACCTGTAATCCCAGCTACTTGGGTGGCTGAGGCACAAGAATCGCTTGAACCCGGGAGGCAGAGGTTGCAGCAAGCCGAGATTGTGCCACTGCACTCCAACCTGGGTGACAAAGCGAGACTCTGTCTCAAAGAGGAAAAAAAGAAGGATATCATCTCTTTATTATGTGTCCACCCCATGTCTCGAGACTTTAGCCATATTTTGCTACATAGAATTTAAATCTTAATGGTTTTCATGTCGTGCTTAGAAAGACCTTTTCAACTTTTATATCATAAAATGCACATTTTTTGCTTTGTAATACATTAATATTTTTACTTTTTGATTAATTTGTAATTTAGCTTGATGTATAAAATGAGGTATGAGCCTAGCTTAATTATTTTCCAAATGGCTAACTTATTGGCAATCATCTTTCCCTCAGACATTTGAATTGCCACCTTTGTCATATACTAATCCTATAAATGCTGTGCCTATTTCTGGATCACTTGTTATCCCCTTGATCTCTGTCCTTATTACACTATCACTTTAAATGTATTTTAACTTTGGATATGGCAGTTTGCCCCTGCTGATTCTTCGCAGTTTTTTATGATGTATTTGAGCAACTACTTTATACTAGGCACTGTGCCGGGTTTTGAAATTAGAGTGATGTATAAATCAGATTTATTTCTCGAGATTGCCAAGAAAGGCATGTTGGGATTTGGGTTGCAATTGCTTTTTGTTTTTTCTTTGAGATGGAGTCTCGCTGTGTCACCCAGGCTGGAGTACAGTGGCAAGATGTCGGCTCACTGTAACCTTCGCCTCCCAGGTTCAAGCGATTCTCCTGCCTCAGCCTGAGTAGCTGGGATTACAGGCACGTGCCACCATGCCCAGCTAATTTTTGTATTTTTAGTAGGGACGGGGTTTCACCATATTGGCCAGGCTGGTCTCGAACTCCTGAGCTCATGATCTGCCTGCCTCGGCCTCCCAAAGTGCTGGGATTACAGGCGTGCGCCACCGTGCCCGGCCGCGATTGCTTTTAATGAACAGTTTTTTGTTTATTTTTTGATAGTGAGCACTTTTTTTTAGATTTCCCTTACTGGAAAAGGTATCAGCCCATGTTATTTTTTTTTTTTTCCAATAGAGCTTCTTGACTTTTCTTCGCATGAATTTTGTACTTTATTAAGTTTATTGCTAGGTGGTAGTCTTATATTTAGTTGTTATAAATGATCTCAACTTCCATTATATTTTTCAACTGATAGGTGTTTTCTATATTTATACTTCATATTTTGTCTTATCCAATTATAATGTCTAGGCCAGGTGTCGTGGCTCATGCTTGTAATTTCAGCACTTTGGGAGGCCGAGGCAGATGGATCACTTGAGGTCAGGAGTTTGAGAACAGCCTGGCCAATATGGTGAAACCCCATCTCTACTAAAAATGTGAACATTAGCCAGGCGTGGTGGCGGGCGACTGTAATCCCAGCTAATCAGGAGGCTGAAGCAGGAGAATTGCTTGAACCGGGGAGGTGGAGGTTGCAGTGAGCTGAGATCATGCCATTGCATTCCAGCCTGTGTGCCAGAGCAAGACTCCACCTCAAAAACAAAACAAAACAAAACAAAATCAAACAAACAAACAAGTCTAATGTTTTCAGCACAATTGCACAATAGTGATAATATTCATCCATATCTTTTTTAAAGCTAATAAACCATTTTTTTTTTTTTTTTTTGAGACAGACTCTTGCTCTGTCATCCAGGCTGTAGTGCAGTGGCGCGATCTCGGCTCACTGCAAGCTCCGCCTCCTGGGTTCACGCCATTCTCCTGCCTCAGCCTCCTGAGTAGCTGGGACTACAGGCGCCCGCCACCATGCCCTGCTAATTTTTTTTGTATTTTTAGTAGAGAATGGGGCTTCACTGTGCTAGCCAGGATGGTCTCGATCTCCTGACTTCCTGATCCACCCTCCTCAGCCTCCCAAAGTGCTGGGATTACAGGTGTGAGCCACTGTGTCCGGCCTAAACCACGTTTTTTTAGAGCAGTTTTAGGTTTATGGAAAAATCGAGCAGATAGAATAGAGTTCCCATATCTCCGTCCTCCCTGCACACAGTTTCCACTATTATTGACACCTTGCATTAGTGTGGTACACAAGTGATAATTGATGAGCCAATATTGATACACTAGTATTAACTAAAGTTCATAGTTTACATTCAGATTCATCCTTTCTACAGTTCTGTGGGTTTTCACAAATGCGTAATGTCATGTCTCCAACATTACAGTAACATGCAGAGTACCTTCACTACACTAAAAATCCATTTTGCTTTACCTATTTATTCCTCCTCACCCCCTCCCTCGCCCCCAGTTCCTGGCAGCCACTCATTTTTTTTACTGTCTCTATAGTTTTCATTTTTCCAGAATGTAATATAGTTGGAATTATTCAGCAGTATCCTTTTTAATCTGGTTTCTTTCACTTAGTAATATGCACATAAGTTTTCTCCATGTCTTCTTATTGTTGGATAGCTCATTTCTTTTAATTTCTGTATAATATTTTATTATACAGATGTACATAGTTTGCTTATCCATTCGTCTATTGAACAGTGTCATAATTGCTTCCAATTACTGGCAATTTTGAACTAAGGTGTTATAAACATTTATGTGTAAGTTTGTGTGGATGTAGTTTTTCAACTAACTCATTTGGGCAAACACCTAGGATTATAATTGCTGGATCACATGATAAAGACTATGCTTAACATTGTAAGAAACTGTGAATCTGTCTTCCAAAGTGTGTGTACGATTTTGTATTCCTACCAGCAGTGAATGAGAATTTTGTTGCTTCATATCCTTGCCAACATTTAGTTTTGTCAGTGTTTTAGATATGAGCCATTCTGATAGGTGTGTGTTGGTATATCTGTTAATTTCTAGTTCCCTAAAAACATATGATGCTGAGCATCTTTTTGTTTGTTTATTTACCATATGTATATCTTTTTGGTGGGTGTCTATTCAGATATTTAACCCATTTTTAATTTGGTTGTTTGCTGAGAGCTTTTGGCATGAGTAGATAATGGATTATGTCAAATGCTTTTCTGCGTCTATTGCTATGATCATATGATTTTTATTTTTTGTCTTGTGAATGTGATGGATTACTTCAGTTTTTGCTTCAACCAGCCTTGTGTCCCTGTAATAAATTTTACTTTGTCATGGCATATATTTCTTTTTTATGCATTGTTTGATACAATTTGCTAATATTTTTCCTGAGGATGTTCTCCTCTATATTCATGCAAGATTCTGGGATGTAGTTTTCTTGTAATGTCTTTGTCTGATTTTGGTAATAGGGTTATGCTGTCCTCATAGAATAAGTTAGAAAGTGTTCCCTCTGCTTCTATTGTCTGGTAGGGATTGTAGAGAATTTATATCATTCCTTCCTTTAATTATTTGTTGTGAATTCAGCAGAGAAACCTGTGGTCCTGGTACTTTCTGTTTTGAAGGTTATTAATTATTGATTCAATTTCTTTAATAGTTACAATGTTATTCAGATTATCTGTTGCTCCTTGAGTGAGTTTTGGCAGATTGTGTCTTTCAGGGAATTGGCCGATTTCATCTAAGTTATCAAATATGTGAGCATAGAGATATTTCTGTTTCTTTATTAGCATCCTTTTAATGTCCATGGGATTGGTAGTAATGGTCCCTTTTTCATTTCTGATATTAATGATTTGTATCTTCTGTTATTTTTTCTTGGTTAGGTTAGCTACAGGTTTATGTATTTTATTGAATTTTTTTTCCCCCAAAGAACCAGCTTTTGGTTTTGTTAAATTTTTTCTTTCTGTTGATTTCCTGTTTTCAGTTTCATTAATTTCTGCTCTTTTATTATTTTTTTTCTTCTGCCTGCTTTGGGTTTAATGTGCTCTTCTTTGTCTAGTTTCCTAAGGTAGAAGCTTGCATTATTATTTTAGATCTTTCTTCTTTTTTAGTATATACATTCAATGCTAAAGCCTTCCCTCTAAGTACTACTTTTACTATATCCAGAAATTATGATTACGTTGTATTTTCATTTTCCTCTAGTTCGAAATATTGCAAAAATGTGTTATTTAGACTCCAAATGTTTTTGGTATTTTCTAGCTATCTTTTTGTTATTGATTTCTCTATTAATCTGTTCTCACACTGCTTTAAGGACATACCCGAGACTGGGTAACTTATAAAGAATAAAGGTTTAATTGACTCACAGTTTTGCATGGCTGGGAAGGCCTCAGGAAAGCAACAATCATGACAGAAAGGGAAGTAAACACGTCCTTCACATGGCAGCAAGAGAGGGAAGTGCCAAGCAAAGAGGGGAAAAGTCCCTTATAAAATCGTCAGATCTCGTGAGAACTCACTCACTATCAGGAGAACAGCAGCACGGGCGTAACCGCATGGGTGGGGACACAGCCAAACCATATCAATTTCTATTTAATTCCATTGTGGTTTCAGAGTATACATATGATTTCTATTCTTTTAAATTTGCTAAGGTGTGTTTTATGTCCCAGATTGTGGTCTATCTTGGTGGATGTTCCATGTGAGCTTGAGAAGAATATATTGTTGGATGAAGTATTCAGTAAATATCAATTAGATCCAGTTGATTGATGGTGCTGTTCAATTCAACTATATCCTTACTGATTTTCTGCCTATTGGATCTGTCAATTACTGATAGAGGTATGTTGAAGTCTTCAACTATAATAGTGGATTTGGTTCTTTCTCTTTGCAGTTCTATCAGTGTTTGACTCACATGTTTTGATGCTTTATGTTCAGTACATATATCTTAAGGGTTGCTATATCTTCTTGGAGAAGATTGTTAGGTTTTCTTTATCATTATGTAATGCCCCTCTTGATCCACGATAACTTTCCTTGCTCTGAAGTCTGCTTTGTCTGAAATAATTATTGCCACTCCAGCTTTCTTTTAATTAGTGTTAATATAGTTTATCTTTCTCCATCCCTTTACTTTTAATCTGTGTCTTTATTTTAACAATACATAGTTGGGTCTTATTATCCTCTCTGTCTTTTAATTTGTGTATTTAGATCATTCTCATTTAATGTGATTTTCACTGTAGTTGCATTGATAGCTATCATATTTGTAAATGCACTTGTTCTTTTTCTGCTGTCCCATTTTTCTGCCTTCTCTGATGTTAGCTGAGCACTTTTTATGTTGCCATTTTCTCCCCTTTCTTCAGATATCAATCATATTTCTTTAACTTTTTCATTTGTGGTTATTTTAGAGTTTGCAGTATACATTTATAGTTAATCTAAGATGACTTTCAAACAATAGTACAGGCATACCTCAGAGATATTGCATGTTTGGTTCCAGATCACCACAAGAAGGCAAATATCACAATAAAGCAAGTCACATAAATATTTTTGTTTCTTAGTGCATTTAAAAGTAATGTTTACACTATACTGTAGTTAATTAAGTGTGCAATAACATTTTGTCTAAAATAAAAAGGTACATACCTTAATTAAAAATGTTTTACTGCTAAAGATGCTAATGATCATCTGAACCTTTAGCAAGTCATCATCTTTTTGCTGGTGAAAGGTCTTGCCTCGATATTGATGGCTGCTGACTGATCAGGATAGTGGTTGCTGAAGGTTGGGGTAGTCATGTCAATTTCTTAAAATAAGGTAATGAAGTTTGCCACATCACTGGACTCTTCCTTTCACAAAAGATTTCGCTGTAGCATGAGATGCTGCTTGATACCATTTTACCCACGGTAGAACTTCTTTCAAAATTGGAATCAAGCAGCAGTGCATTCCTGTACTCCCAGCTATTTGGGAGGTTGAGGAAGGAGGATTGCTTGAGTCCAAGAGTTCTGGGCTGTAGCACACTACACTGACTGGTTGTCTGCACTAAGTTCGGCATCAGTATGGTGACTTCCTGGGAGTAGGGACCACCAGGTTGCCTAAGGAAGGGTGAACTAGCCCAGGTCAGAAATGGAGCAAGTCAAAACTCCAACGCTGATCAGTAGTAGGATAGTGCCTGTAAATAGCCACTGCACTCCAACCTGGACAATAGAGCAAGACCCTGTCTCTTAAAAAAAAAAAAAAGATTGAGTCAGTCTTCTCAAACCCTGCTGCTGTGTTATCAACTAAGTTTATGTAATATTCTAAAGCCTTTGCTATCATTTCAACAGTGTTCACAGCATCTTCACCAGGAGTAGATTCTACCCCAAGAAACCACTTTCTTTGTTCATCCCTAAGAAGCAACTCCTCATCCATTCAAATTTTATCATAAGATTCTAGCAATTCAGTTACATCTTTAGGCTCTGCTTCTAGTTCTCTTGCTATTTGTATCATATTTGCTGTTACTTCCTCCACTGAAGCCTTGAATCCTCAAAGTCATTCATGAGAATTGGAATCAATTTCTTCCATACTCCTGCTAATGTTCATATTTCGACCTCCTCCCATGAATCACGAATGTTCTTAGTGGCAACTAGCATTAGAGAATCCTTTGCAGAAGATTTTCAATTTACTTTGCCAGATCTATCCGTGGAATTACTATCTATAGCAGCTATAGCCTTAAGGAACAAGAAGAGTTGAAAGTTGAGGCCAGGCACAGTGGCTGATGCCTGTAATCTCAACACTTTGGAAGGCCAAAGCAGGAAGACGGCTTGAACCCAGGAGTTCAAGACGAGGCTGGCAATATAGCAAGACCTTGTTCCTACAAAAAAATTAAAAAATAGGTGGTCATGGTGGCCCTTGCCTGTGGTCCCAGTTACTCAGGAGACTTTGGTGGAAGGATCGCTTGAGCCCAGGAGGCGGAGTTTGCAGTGAGCGGAGATGTACCACTACACTCCATCCTCAGCAACAGAGTGAGACCCTGTCTCAAAAAAATAAAAAATAGTTGAAGTGACTGCTTGTTCCATGGGCTGCAGAATGGATGTTGTGTTAGCAGCATGAAAACAACATTCATATCTTTGTAGAGCTCCATCAGAGCTCTTGGGCACCTAGATACATTGTCAGTGAGTGGTACTGTTTTGAAATAAATCTTTTCATCAGAGTGGTAAGTTTCAATAGTGGACTTAAAATACTCAGTAAACCATGCTGTAAACAAATGTGCTATCATCTAGGCTTTGATGTTGCCCAGGCAATGTAGATTTAGCATAATTCTTAAGAGTCCTCAGATTTTCAGAATGGCCAATGAGCATTGACTTCAACTTAAAGTCACCAGCTGCATTAGCTGCTAATGAGAGTCAGCCTTTCTTAGAATCTTAGAAGCTTTGAAGCCGGGTATTGACTTTTCCTCTCTAGCTATGAAAGTCCTAGACCTAGATATCATCTTCTTCCAGTAAAAGGCTGTTTGATCTTTATTGAAAATCTGTTGCTTAGTGTAGCATTCTTTATCAATGATGTTAGCTAGGTCTTCTGGATAACGTGCTGCAGCTTCTGCATCAGGACTTGCTTTACCTTGCACTTTCATGTTATGGAGATGGCTTCTTAAACCTCATGAAGCAACCTCTGCTGGCTTCAAACTTTTCTTCTGCAGCTTCTCTACCTCTCTCAACCTATGCATAGAATTTAAGAGAGTTTAGGGCCTTGCTGTGGATTAGGCTTTGGCTTAATAGAATGTCTTGACTGGTTTGATATTCTATCCAGACCTCTACAACTGTCTCCATATCAGCAAGGCTCTTTCACTTTCCTGACATTTGGGTGTTCACTTGAGAATCACTTTTATTTTCCATTGAGAACTTTTCATTTACATTCACAGCTTGGCTGTTTGGTGCAAGAGGCATAGCTTTTAGCCTTTCTCAGCTTTGCCATACCTTTCTCACTAAACTTAATCATTTCTAGCTTTTAATTTAAAGTGAGAGACATACGACTCTTCCTTTCACTTGAACACTGAGAGGCCATTGTGGGGTTATTAATTGGCCTAATTTCATTATTGTTGAATGGTGTATCAGGGAGCCCTAAGGATGGAGAGAGAGATGAAGGTAACAGCCAGTCAATGGAGTACTCAAAAGACACATAACATTTGGCTGGGTGCAGTGGCTCACGCCTGTAATCCCAGCACTTTGGGAGGCCGAGGCGGGTGGATCACCTGAGGTTGGGAGTTCAAGACCACCCTGACCAACATGGAAAAACCCTGTTTCTACTAAAAATACAAAATTAGCCAGATGTGGTGGCACATGCCTGTAATCCCAGCTAGTAGGGAGGCTGAGGCAGGAGAATCGTTTGAGCCCGGAAGGTGGAGGTTGCAGTGAGCCAGAGATTGTGCCGTTGCACTCCAGCCTGGGCAACAAGAGTGAAACTCCATCTCAAAAAAAGAAAAAAAAGGAAAGAAAAAAAGACACAGAACATTTACACTCCAAAACATTTACAATGGTGACATCAAGATCACTGATCATAGATCACTATAACAGATATAGTAATAATGAAAGTGTTTTAAATATTGTGAGAATTACCAAAATGTGATATAAAGACAGGAAGCAAGCACATGCTGTTAGAAAAATGGTGCTGATAGTCTTGCTTGTCACAGGGTTGCCACAAACCTTCAATTAAAAAAAAAAAAAAGGCCGGGCGTGGTGGCGCACACCTGTAATCCCAGCACTTTGGGAGGCCGAGGTGGGCGGATCACAAGTTCAGGAGACCAAGACCATCCTGGCTAACACAGTGAAAACTCATCTCTACTAAAAAAATACAAAAAAATTAACCAGGCCTGGTGGCAGGCACCTGTAGTCCCAGCTCCTTGGGAGGCTGAGGCAGGAGAATAGCGTGAACCCAGGAGACAGAGCTTGCAGTGAGCCCAGATCACGCCACTGCACTCCAGCCTGGGTGACAGAGTGAGACTCCATCTCAAAAAAAAAAAAAAAAAAGTATTTGCAAAGCATAATAAAGCAACATGCAATAAAATGGGATGTACCTGTGTATTGCTATACAGGTACTGGTCCGTGGCCTGTTAGGAACCAGGCTGCACAGCAGGAGGTGAGTGCCAGGCAAAAAAGCAAAGCTTCATCTGTATTTACAGCTGCTCCCTATTGCTTGCATTACCACCTAAGCTCTGCCCCCTGTTAGATCAGTGGCGGCATTGGATTCTCATAGGAGCGCAAGCCCTGTTGTGAACTGTGCATGCGAGGGATCTAGGTTGCATGCTCCTTATGAGAACCTAATGCCTGATGATCCGTCACTTCTCCCATCACCCCCAGATGGGACCATCTAGTTGCAGGAAAACAAGCACAGGGCTCCCATTGATTCTACATTATGGTGAGTTGTATAATTATTTCATTATATGGTACAATGAGTAATAATGGAAATAAAGTGTACAATAAATGTAATGTGCTTGAATCATCCCAAAACCATCCCCCCAACCCCTGGTCCATGGAAAAATTGTCTTCCATGAAAGTGGTCCCTGGTACCAAAAAAGGTTGGTGACTGTTGCCTTATACTATGTCCTTTACATGCTGTCACTCATTTCACTTATCTGTAAGCTATAATCACCAGATATACTATTGCTATTTTTTATTATCTGTTAGATCAATCAAAAGTAAGAAAAATAAATATTTTGCTTCTATTGATTTCTTCTCTAACACTCTTCCTTACTCTATGTAAATTCAAGTTTTGACCTCTATATTTTCCTTCTCTGAAGATCTCCTTTTAACATTTCTTGTGAAGCAAGTCTCCTGGTGCATATGGCCTCAGTTTTTGTTTGTCTGAGAAAGTCTATTTCTCCTTGACTTTTGAAGAGTGATTTTACTGGATACAAAATTCTAGGTTAGTGGATGTTTATCTTTCAACAGTTTAAATATCTCATTCCATTCTTCTTGCTTGCATTATTCCTAAAGAGACATCAGTGTATTCTTCTCCTTGTCCTTCCATCAGTAAGTTGGTTTTTTCCCTCTTAATTCTGTGAAGGTTTTTTTCTTTGTCTTTGGTTTTTGGAAGTTTGAATATGATGTGGCTAGGTGTTGATTTTTTAATATTTATCTTGTTTAGTGTTGTCTGTGTTTCCTGGATCTGTGATTTCTTGTGTGACATTAGTTTTGGAAAATTCTCACTTCGTTCTTACTTCAAATATTTTTTGTGTTCTTTCTCTTTTTCTTCTCTTTATGGTATTCCCACTGCATATATTTGCAGCTTTTGTTATCACCCCACAGTCCTTGAATATTCTGTTTGTTTCCTCTATTCTTTGTTCCCTTTGCTTTTCAGTTTGGGAAGTTCCTGTTGACATATCTTACTTACATCTTCAGGTCCACTGATTCTTTCCTTATCTGTATCCAGTCTGTTGATGAGTCTATGAAAGACATTGTTTATTTCTGTTACAGTTTTTTTCATATTTCTAGCATTTTTTTTATTCTTAGCATCTCATCTCTGCTTACATTATCCATTTGTTCTTGATGTTCACTTTTTCCATTAGTCTTATCATATTTATTATAATTATTTTAAATTCTCAGTCTGAAAATGTCAAAATTTGTGTGATATCTGAGTCTGGTTCTAATGTTAGCTTTGCCTCTTCTGACCGTGTGTGTGGCGGTGGGCGGGGGTTGTTTGTTTTTATACTTTTGGCGTGCCTTGTCAGTTTTTGTTAAGTCAGACAGGATGTTTCAGTTAAGCATCTGAGGTAAATAGCCTTTGGCGTGAGGTTTTATGTTTATCTGGTTAGAATTTAGGCTATGTTTAATCTTTGCTGTAGCTGTAGGTGTCAGAAGCTTCAGTATTCCCTGATGTCCTTTTTTTCTTCCTTTGTTGTTGTTGGATTTTTTTTAGAAACTCCTTTTTAAATATAGCCTGTATCTTGTAGCTCTCTCAGTTCTAATACACTGTTATACTATACTGGAAACCTGTTGATACAGTGGTAAGGTAATGGGGAGGTGAAATATTCTATAATCTTATGATTAAATCTCACTTTTAAAAAGTCGGCCTTCATCTAAGGGCTGCGACTTTGGTAAGTTTTTCAGCCTTTATTTTTTTTCTCCTGTGTAAGACGAAAAGTCTAGAGAGGGCCCGTGTTTTGTAATTGCTTTTCCTGTAAGTCAGATAAGGCTCTCTGGTAAAGTCGTTTTTCATGAGACAGATCTTTGTAAGGTGAAGAGAACAGTCTGGGCATATTAGAAATGGTTACTTACCCCCTTCCATTCCTGGAAGCAGGGAGAAATTTTTCTTCAGTCTTCACTGTGAGATCCTGGTCTCTGAAGGTAATTCACACAAAAGTATGGGTTCTCCACAGAAACTGACCTCCCGCCCCAAGGGTTTTTAATTGTGAAGATTAGCAGTTTGTCAGTTGCTGTTTAAGGGTTCCTGCAAGTTACGGGCTCCAGCTAGAAGGGCTGATTCTCTGTATTCAAGGGTCTCTCCAGCTTTCAGAGTGGTAGTTTGCCCTGTGACCTCAGTTCTCTGACAGATCCAGGAGGAGTTGTAAATTTTGAGTTTGTTCATCTTATTTCTTATTGTGAGGATGGGACTGATGACTTGCAGCTTTTTACATGTTTGAAAGGAAACTGAAAGTCCTCATCATTATCTTTTATCCTTGTTTATCATCATTAAGCACAATGTTGACTATTAGTTTATCCTTGAAATGTATAAATAATGTGTGATTGTATAAAACATTTTTGAGACTCCCTCAAAAGTGTCCTTTATTTAAAAATATCTATGAATTGCTGTTTAAATTCTGTGTAATTGGAGAAAAGGACTTGATGCCTTTGAATAGTGGAGTTTATATTCAGTGTTTTTAGGACTTTATTTTTCTAGGCTACAGTGTTCTTTGAATAAGTGGTGTCAGGCAAAGTTAAGACAGGCCCTTTACCTTGCCTTTAAACATAGGAGTTTTGCTTTTGTTTTATATATAGGGGTTTTAAGTAATATTTTGTTTGAAGATTCTGTTGCTAAAAAGACATTTGAAAAACACTTTTCTGGAATCTATTGCTCCTCATATATTTCTCGTTAAAAACTGCTACAGAAAGATGAAAATTATTTTTCCTTAAGAGGAATAAAATCTACATTATATTTGTATTTAGAATTGCATTATTGAAAGTCAAACCAGGAATATAGAGGATCTCAAATATATTCTAAACAAATATTTCCTGTGTGAAAACTTGTCTGTCTATGAAGGAGGGACTTTTACTTGGTACTGATAAAACTGATAATTCCCCAACTGCCCAGGAAATCTACCCAAGTGATGTTGAGGTTCAAATCACCAGGTTCCTACTGAACCTTATACAGTTACAATTCCTCCTAAAGTTCCTATTGTAAGGTGTAATTACTCCTACTGTACAAGCCAGAATAATTTTTTTGTTTGTTTGTTTATTTGTTGGGTGACCCAGGCAATTTTATTACTTTATCCCTGAACCTCAGTTGCCTCATGGATAAGATGGGGATAATAATAGCACTCATTTTATAATTATGAAGATTAAACACATTAATGCAAGGAAAACACTTGAGTCTGTGTCTAGCACATGCTCAACACTTAACAGATGTTATTTATACATGCTGATGTCTCAAACAGGCATGGAATGTTAAATACATAAAACAGGAAGTTTTAGCCATTGACATATTCTCTGCCCCTACCCCAGTTTGTCCAAGCCTATCGAGATAGTGTCCTTAATCTTTGCAGGTGTTGGATTCAAGACAACTGTCAGATGGCGTTCATCTGCATAACTGAATATAAATGCAGTTTTGGCTGTTTGGGGGGACACAACACTAGAGTTTAATCTTCGAACTTGACTTGGAAGCATTCCTGCCAATATAAAAGATTTTGTTTGAGGCATTGGAGAAGCCAAAGCCTGCTCCTAGGTTGAACTTCCAGCTCATGGCCTAGTTGTAGTCCTGCTGCAGGTTCTGCTGCAAGCTATTTGCTGCCTTCTTGCTGAGGGTCATGTTGGGCCTTGCAGTCATGCTAGGGGGGCAGCTGAATGAAGGGGTCAGATTTTTGAATCCACCCATGTTTGAGAAATTTCCATTTCTGTTCCTTGTTCTTAAAACCAGTATCCCACTGGCCAGACTGGGTTACTGTCCACTTCCTGGTTTCAGAAGCTTCTCTTTTGCCCAGCTAAAGATCAGTCTGTTGCAAGGCCTTCCACCTCACCTGGTCTGTATGCCCTTGTCCATGTTGCCTTTCTTTTCCAACATAACCTCTGTGTCTGTCTGTTTTCTCTTTCCACGAGTTTCCTGCTACCCCACTCTCTTTCCTCTTCTTTTTTTCCTTTTCAGAGCCACGTCCTCAGTGAGTGGCTGCTCTGTTTTTCTTGGACTTCAGTTTCTTCTTTGCTGTGAACTTAGGGCCATCGCATATTGCGATGTATTTTGGAGCCTCAATTTTGACTGGCTTTTTTTTACTTCGTATCCTAAGGCTACACTTCATGGACCTGGAGGGCTTGGGGTGTGGCCTAGGAAGTTGTCTCCCTTCTGGTGGATTTTTTTGTCTTTTTCACTTAACCACTGTGTTCCCTGGGCTTCCCCTGCTTCCGTTCTGCCCCAAGGCTGCCTGCTCCTTGCCCTCCTTCCCCACTGAGCAAATGTAGGCAACATTCCTTTCCTTGCAGAATCAAGGGTCCTGGACTGAGAAGGCTCTGGGGTCCTGTGCCCCTTTTTTTCCCTCTTGTGTTTTTTGAACTTCTCGCCAACTCTGGTCTCCTCCTCACTGTGTCTGGGATCTGGGGAGGTTTTCACCCCAGAGCCGTGGAACATGCCAGAGGTCACTTCTTTTTCTTCTTCCTGCTGAGGAACTCCAAGTGGCAAAGCGCCTGCTTCCTGGGGCTGGGTGACTTCCCTGTCTGTCTGTCACACAACATGGCCTCAGGTTCTAGGTGCTCCTTAGGGTGCTAAGGCTTGTCTTTGTTTTCACTAGAGGCATCTCTGGTGTCAGCGCTGGTACCACACTCTTAGAGCGGGATGTGGCTCTTATAGGAGAAACATCAACAAAATGATTGTCATTGTTTAAAATTGAGATTAAGTCTCCAGTTCTTTGATGACCTTCTTTCTTTTTTACTTTGGGACCCCAAGGCCCAGGTCTCCTTTGTGGGCCTTGGTGATTATTCCCATAAGTCAAACTTCTCTGCCTCCAGGTGAGAGCCTACTTCACCATGACCCAGAAGTCCCGGAATAAGACTTTTGTACTGAACTGGCTAAAGTACGAATAATGCTTTCTCTGATAGAAAATTACTGAAAACAACAACAGACACCAACTTCACTATATTTTGCAAGTGATTAAAAACTTACAGGTAGCTAGAATTTGTTTTCTAGAACAAAGGTAGATTGATTTACATGATTACTTCTACTTCTTCCAAAAGTATTGAAGTATCTAAAGACGAGCTGAATGTTACACATAAAACTGCCATCTTGATAATGTGAAAATACTTGGAAGAGTAAAATATCCAAGTGGAATTTTTAAATTCATGATAACATGCCTTAGCAAATACTGTTTAATTTTAGGTAAACTGCCAATTTAGGTTGAAATTAATCAGTAGTTAGATTGATCAATAGCTTGACTTAAATGTCAGTGGGAGAAACAAATTGAAATTAGTTTTGTAGCATCATTTGTCTCAATTTTGTGGTCATAAAACCAGAAGAGATCTTCAGAGGGTTATATGTTGTTTTCTGAAGTTTTGTGGTATTAGCACAATGCCTTGCACATAAAATGCTTTTAACTAACATATTTTTGACTAAGTTAAATGAATGAAGTTTACCTAGCTTGATTCTAAAGTCATCAGTTCTTTGCTGACTTAGCCTGTTGGCATCTTGCATCTTCAATTTGTCAGGATAACAAGTTGTCGTCATCTTGCTGTTTCTAGGTTGATAAAATATTTTGTGTGAGAGCGCTAAAATACTAGATATTTTGCTAATATTACTATCCTTATAATTTGAACTAATGAGCCTTCATAAATGTGAGATTAATTTCATTTAATAATTTATTTTTGGTAACATCAGTTTGAGAAATATGTGTTCCTTAGGCCTTAACTACTGATTTGCCATAAATAATTTTTTTAACTAGGAAATACCCTGATTTCTACCACACATAGTAGTAGAATTTTTACCTTGCTCTATTATTTTAAACATTGAATACCAAAGAATTTGATTACTTAAAGATGTTATCAAATGCCAAAAGGTTACATAACAATGAGAAGAATTTGCCAAATCATGTTGAAGACCTTTTTGTTATCAAATATTTACAATAGTTGGGAAAAGAATTTCCTAGGGTGAGAATCTAGTATGTACTTCAGCAAAAACAAAGAAACCAACCTTATTTATTCCTTGGAAACTTGTGCGTAAAATAAGGAGAATTATATACCAATGCTAACCTCTTATCTAGTATGCTTTCAGAATTTATTTGCCAGTATGATATCACAGATACTGTATATAAAAATATACCCCCATTTTTACCTAGTAATACATCTGTGTGTAGTATTTGAGTAAACAATTATATATTATCACATAGAAGGAAAAAATCAGGTCTTTTGTGTTAGACATACCAGGTTTCAAATCCCAGTTCTGTTACTTAGCTGTATAACTCTGGAAAAGTTACTTTTTGAAAGCACACTTCCTCAGCAGTAAAGGGATAATTTTATGTTCAAAGAGCAGTCATGGAAATCAAATAAGATGATATATGTGAATATGCCAGATACATAGTAAGTTCTGAGCAAACAGAAGTTCAAGTGGAGACGTACTTTGCGCTATGTGCAGCTTTGTCAAGAACAGTGTGAACTGATGTGCTAGCATATCTTTCAAAGAGAAGAATGAATGAATAAGCTAGAATTTAAAAGTTTAAAATTATTTGGTATGCTTTTTTTATTTCATTAAAACCACACAGATACACACATCATCACTTATTTTTATTTTATCTCCAAGTTTATGTTTAGCTTATTAAGAATAACATTGTTGACCAGACACGGTGGCTCACGCCTGTAATCCCAGCACTTTGGGATACTGAGGTGTGCGGATTGCTTGAGGTCACGAGTTCAAGACCAGCCTGGCCAACATATTGAAACCCCATCTCTACTAAAAATACAAAAATGAGCTGGGCATGGTGGCAGGTGCTTGTAATCTCAGCTACTTGGGAGGCTGAGGCAGGAGAATCACTTAAACCTGGGAGGTGGAGGTTGCAGTGAGCAGAGATCATGCCAGTATACTCCAGCCTGCTCAACAGAGTGAGATTCTGTCTCAAACAAACAAACAAACAAACAAAACATTGTTATAATACCTGAATTGTACAAATCAGCTTTCATAGCACTTTTCAAATGTGAACTACTGTTTCAGCCCAATATTCATATTTGTTTGGCAGGTACACATTTTAAAAACATTTTAAAACAAAGTCCCTGATAATTCACTTTTATATTTTACTATGTAAAATAAGTGACTGCTTCACAGACCGGCGGGTTAATAGCACTTGATGTAGGAAGGTCAAAGAGCAAATACAGAAATCTTTTCCTCTAATAATTATTAGGAGGAAAGGAAAGGAGTCAGAACTGAGGGCAGTTGGTTTGGATCATCCCCCATATGAACCCCTTCCTATATTTGGGATATTTCCTACAATTTCAGTCTTACTAGGAGGCAGGGCCCATCTTTGTACAAAAGCCCCCCAAGAAGGCCAAATACTTGCTTCCTCCCCTATTGCCTTTGGCAGCTACACTAGTCAATCAGTTGTTCCCACCTGTGACTTTTAATCTGGATTGACGGTAGCACAGAAGCTGAGACTGGAGAATTCATTCTTGTAGGAACAGCAATATTTTGTTTCCAAGAATACCAGTACTGATTTTCAGTTTTCCAGTTTGTATTTATAATGTTTCATCATGTATTAAGGAAATAAATTAATTTCTCTTTAATAGTGTAGTTAGTACTTTTTTTCTATTTTGAACTTTTGCAACTAGATAAAATAAAGTTGGGTTAGCCTCTCACCAAGGTTGTTGGTATATTTTTTCCCCAGAATTTTAGCAGCTTGTTACTAAGTCTTATTTGAATATATAATAATGCTTGCCCTTGATATTTCTTTTGTCATAGAATATATGTATCTAAAACAGATGCCAAGGGTTGAGGTACAAGTTCATGGTTCTGCAACCAATAATAGAGCCTTTTTTAAAACTAAAATATGTTTGCAGTATGAATTTTTTGGATGTATAGTCTCACATATACATTTATGTGCATTTATTAACATGTGCCATCTTTTTAACTAGAATATTCCTGCAAAAAAAAAAAATCCCTTGCATTTTAAGTCAGGTGAGTTTGTTTGTTTGTTTGTTTCAGTAGGAAGGCTATAAAGAAGGATATGGAATACTCTTTGACCACTAAAGAAAAATAGCCTGCCAAGACCTTGAGTAAATAAGAAAACTCCAAATGAAACTATCTGTATTGTCCATTCTTATGCTGCTATAAAGAGCCCAAGACTGGGTAATTTGCAAAGGAAAGAGGTTTAATTGACTCACACTTCTGCAGGGCTGGGCAGGCCTCAGGAAACTTGCAATCATGGCAGAAGGAGAAGAAAACATGTCCTTCTTCACATGGCAGCAGGAGAGAGAAGTGCTGAGCAAACAGGGATAAGCCCTTTATAAAACCATCAGATCTCATGAGAACTCACTCACTATCACAAGAACAGCATAGGGGTAACCCCATGATTCAGTTACCTCCCACTGGGTCCCTCCTATGACACGTAAGGATTATGGGAACTACAATTCAAGGTGAGATTTGGGTGGGTACACAGCCAAACCGTATCATTCTGCCCTGGCCCCTCCCAAATCTCATGTCCTCACATTTCAAAACACAATCATGCCTTTCCAGGAGTCCCCCAGAGTCTGAGCTCATTCCAGCATTAACCAAAAAGTCCAAGTCCAAAGTCTCATTTGAGACAAGGAAAGTCCCTTCCACCTATGAGCCTGTAAAATCAAAAGCAAGTTAGTTACTTCCTAGATACAGTGGGATAGAGGCATTGAGTATATATACCCATTCCAAATGGGAGAAATTGGCCAAAACAAAGAGGCTACAGGCACCATCCAAGTCCATAATCCAATAGGGTAGTCATTAAACCTTAAAGTTCCAAAATGATCTCCTTTGACTCCATGTTTCACACCCTGGTCACGCTGATGCACGAGGTGGGCTCCTACAGCCTTGCGCAGCTCCACCCCTGTGGCTTTGCAGGATACAGTGCCCCCCACCGGTCAGCTGCCTTCATGGGTTGGCATTGAGTGTCTGCAGTTTCTCCAGGAGCACAGTGCAAGCTGTTCATTTATCTACCATTCTGGGGTCTGGAGGATGATGGCCCTCTTCTCACAGCTCCACTAGGTGGTGTCCCAGTGGGGACTCTGTGTGGGGCTCTGACCTGCCCTAGCAGATGTTCTCCATGAGGGTTCTGCCCCTGCAGCAAACTTCTGCTTGGACATCCAGATGTTTCCATACATCCTCTGAAATCTAGGTGGAGGTTCCCAAACATCCTCTGAAATCTAGGTGGAGGTTCCCAAACCTCAATTTTTGATTTTTGTGTACCCACAGGCTCAACACCACGTGAAAGCTGCCAAGGCTTGGGATTTGCACTCTCTGAAGCCACAGTCCAAGCTGTACCTTGGCCCTTTTTAGCCATGGCTGGAACAGCTGGGATGCAGGGCATCAAGTCCCTAGGCTGCAGGCAGCATGGGGGCCTGGGGCTGGCCCAGGAAATAATTTTGTCTTGCTAGGGCTCTGGGGAGAGGCTGCCATGAAGGTCTCTGACATGCCCTGGAGACATTTTCCCCATTGTCTTGGTGATTAACATTCAGCTCCTTGTTACTTATACAAATTCCTGCAGCAGACCTGAATTTCTCCCCAGAAAATGGGTTTTCATTTCAGGAAATTTGTACCTAGTAGCCTATGTGAATATTTGCTCAGTTGAACCAAACAGCTCTTCACTGGAATAAAAGAAAATACAATTTGGCTGAAGGGGAATTAAATGAAGAATAGAAGCTAATCCTGAGCTTTCACTGCAATGATTTAAATAATAAGCAGGAAACCAACTATTATAAATTATAGTGATGATGTAAATGAAAAATATATATATATTTTAAATCGCCAGTGACTGAGAGAAAAGTGTCAAAAACTTGTTACAGTAATTATATTAAATATTACATTTTGCATTGTTTTGCCAGATATTGATAAATTCTGGTTCCTTTCTTTTGAAAAAGTAGGATCAAAGAAAAAGTGTTGTTTCTATCGCTTCTAGTTAGAATAACATTTGTTTTTATATACTTAAGTGTGGGATTCAGAAGAGAAGAAAAGATAAAAGATGCAAAAGAGGGGATAATTTAGGAAGAAACACAATAGAATCCAATGTTGTAGGAAAAAACCAGGTTCTTTTCACACAACCAGGAAAGATTAGGCTCATAGACACATGGAAGTGTGAGGAGTGGAATTTACTGGATGAGAACGGAAAAGGAAAAACAACTCAGCAAAGTGAGATGGAGTCCTGCTAACAGGTTTTCCACCTCACAGATTGAATCCCAGCTTACCACACAGGAAGAGGAGTGGCCAGGCATCTCCCTTCTGCAAGTGGCACGAACTTCCCGAGGCTCCACCCCGTCCTTCCAGTGCGGAGGCTGGTCAGGGATTCTCTGAGGAGCCCTTTTAACTTGGTTGTCTCACCAATATATAAGTGAAGGAGTTAACCAGGGAAATAGTAGCTACATTTGGCTGAGATCCAAGAGAAAGAAAGGATGAATAATGACTGAAGATCTAATGTACAGAAGAAAGTTAAAGAAGCTAGGTGGGCGGATCACGAGGTCAGGAGATTGAGACCATCCTGGCTAACACGGTGAAACCCTGTCTCTACTAAAAATATAAAAAATCAGCTGGGCGTGCTGGCGGGCGCCTGTAGTCCCAGCTACCCGGAGGCTGTAGCAGGAGAATGGTGTGAACCTGGGAGGCGGAGCTTGCAGTGAGCCGAGATCGCGCCACTGCACTCCAGCCTGGGTGACAGAGCGAGGCTCCGTCTCAAAAAAAAAAAAAAAAAAAAAAAAAGCTCTAATGAAATAAACTTATTTTTTCAGTAATAAGCATTTTTTTCAGAGACACAAATGTAAGATACTGTCTCTAAATTTACAAATACACACAAGTACAGAGGAAGATAAGCTCTAAAATAAGATTGAAACTCACTGTTTAACCAAAGTTGAATTGCAGGCAGTTTCTATGGAGAATATTTCCAGGAGCAGAAATGAATAAAATTAGTTGTGAGCGATAGTGAGTGTTGCTTGCTAATGGAGGCCACTAACTTGAAGGTGGACCAAACGTTACTTAGCAAAGCTTGGCAATTTTGGAATAGTTGTGGAGAAGATCTCAGAGTAGAGGATTAACAAGATGGGCAGGTGAAGAGACAAGACGTTACCAGTACCTCCACTACCCCTTATCACCACTACTGCTACTATTACTGATCATGATGACAATAGCCCTTATTTATTTTTGGCCTACTATTTTCCAAATAGATTTATACATATCATCAAATTTAAGCCTCACACCCATCTTTAAAACTAGATTCTCAGTGAGTAAAATGAGTTTCAGAGGAATCTTTTTTGCCCAGAGCTGTTGCCTGTGGTTGTACACATCAAAGGGGGATCCAGTTACATTGTATGTGCCATATGTTGTATATTTATTACAACAATTTTTCAGCACAAGGCAATAAAGTATTTTAAGGAAGAGTATTATTTTAATTTGTACAAAGGGGCTGGGTTTGGTGGCCCACACCTGTAATCCCAGCACTTTGGGAGGCCAAGGCAGGTGAATCACTTGAGGTCAGGAGCTTGAAACCAGCCTGGCCGACATGGCGAAACCCTGTCTCTACTAAAAAAATACAAAAATTAGGCATTGTGGTGCACGTAATCCCAGCTACTCGGGAGGCTGAGGCAAAAGAAACACTTGAACTCAGGAGACACAGGTTGCAGTGAGCCAAGATTGTGCCCCTGCACTCCAGCCTGGGCAACAGAGTGAGACTCTGTCTCAAATAATAATAATAATAATAATAATAATTTGTACAAAGGTATCATATTACCCTGGAGTGGCAGCAGTATATAAAATTATATCAGTAACAGTCCCAGTTTTGTTTAAAAACACATACATACTCAGAGAAGGCTTAAAGAAAGTATACTAAAATGTTAGCATTTTAGTATACTTGGCTATATATCACAGGTAATTTTTATTTTTATTATTTTGTATACTCTTGAATTTTCCCAGTTCCCTTAAATGAACATATTGTTTATGATTTGCGGGTTGCTGATAGGGAGTGGAGGTGATTGCTGGAGTAGTTTTAAGAACAGTTTTCTAGACATGACAGTAAATGGTAGCATTCTGCTTCATCACTTACACTTCTCCCAACCCATCCAATAAATATCCGTAATGTTCTGAAAACTCAGTATTTATTTGCTTTACATTTCTTTAGAGTTTAAGTCTCCATTATTACACGTAAACTTTTAAAACTCAGGTATCGGCCAGGCACGGTGGCTGGCTCACGCCTGTAATCCCAACACTTTGGAAGGCCGAGGCGGGTGGATCACAAGGTCAGGAGTTCGAGACCAGTCTGGCCAACATGGCGAAACCCCGTCTCGCCTAAAAATACAAAAATTAGCTGGGCATGGTGGCAGGTGCCTGTAGTCCCAGCTACTTGGGAGGCTGAGGCAGGAGAATCGCTTGAACCCGGGAGGCAGAAGTTGCATTGAGTCGAGATCGCACCATTGCTCTCCAGCCTGGGTGACAGAGCAAGACTCTGTCTCATAAATAAATAAAATTCAGGTAGTTCATTTAATGGATTTGGAACCCTTAACTACTTTTCACCTTCATGTGATTATTGCAACCAGCTTCATTCATAGTTAGATTAGAACTTTACCTTGAACCACCACAACAATCAATGAATAGCTTTTATGACTAGAGTAGTTAGATAGAGAGAAAATAGACTTGGAATGAAGAAAAGAGTAGTAGATTGGAGAGAAAAATAGACTCTGAGGACAGATAGACTAATGAACACTTAAAAATATCTGTTGTCTTAAAATCATACATAGTTGTGTATATTTAGTAATTAAAATTGATTTAAGGAAGTGCTATCCTTTTTCCTATGGCTGCTACATTCACCATTTTTATTGTTGCAAATAAACTTGATTAATTGTATGTATTGAAAAATAGTTTAGAAATAGACATTGTGAATAGTGAGTAGTAGTACCTTTGGGTTTTGGTTTCTGTGTATATGTGTGCACGTGTGTGTAGACTTTATATTGCAATTAATGATTTAATAGTATTTAGGTAATGTCTTAACAAGAAATGCCTCCTTGTGGCAATAACTAGTATGTGTAACAGAACTCAAATCGTATTTCATATTAATGAAATAGCATTGTGAGTTCTGAGAATTAAACGAAATTCTAAAACTTAAAATGTATTTACTGATTTTAGCCTCACAATATACTTTTGTAGGTATTTATATAGATGCATGTGATGGAAATTAAATATATAACTTACTCTTTCTGACACTGTGTTATATAATTCAGTATTTAATTACTTTTTTGATTAAATTTTATTTTAAAATATTAGTCATTCCTGAAGGAATATTAATTTGGGATACTAGATATTTGTTACACGTTAAAAACTGGTTCAAATATAGATATGTTGATATGACAGCCATAAAAAGTCAAATCCTAAGAGATCTTTGCTGTAGATCTTAAAGATATTGATTGTGGCCAGGTGCTGTGGCTCATACCTGTAATCCCAGCACTTTGGGAGGCCGAGGCGGGCAGATCATGAGGTCAGGAATTCGAGACCAGCCTGGCCAACATGATGAAACCCCATCTCTACTAAAAATACAAAAATTAGCCACGCATGGTGGCATGTGCTTGTAGTCCCAGGTACTCGGGAGGCTGAAGCAAAAGAAGCACTTGAACCCAGCAGGTGGAGGTTGCAGTGAGCCGAGATCGCACCACTGCACTCCAGCCTGGCGACAGAGCGAGACTCCGTCTCAAAAAAAAAAAAAAAAATTGATTGCACAAATATTTGAGTTACTCATTAGTAATTGAAGCCTTTTAGTACATTCTTTGCTGTCTAGATTCCACTGTTCTCTCTCATTTCCCTACTGTCTAATAAAGGAGAATAAAATCTGACTTTCTTCAGTTTTGTGTGCTTTGCCACATGCCCACTCAGACATCATAGGGTATGTGCTGGAGGAGTGAGAGATGGGACTTAAAAACATGGACAGACATATAAATGTGAACTTAAAAGGCAGACTTACTAAAACTTATAGAATTTGA
Source organism: Pan troglodytes (assembly GCF_028858775.2). NCBI lineage: Eukaryota > Metazoa > Chordata > Mammalia > Primates > Hominidae > Pan > Pan troglodytes. Next base: position 49,955,941 of record NC_072408.2, on the reverse strand, counting down.
ACTGTTGGATTGGATATGCTTGAGTTATTATATGTAATATGAAATCTAGTAAATGCTTGAGCAATTTATGAAAGTACAGTAGAGTATGGTATTTGTTTATAAGATAATGTTCTATGGTGTTTTTAATGATATTTCATTCACTTTTAAGAGATTTTTAGTCAGCCTTCATCGAAGGTAGGGAATTATGAATAAGGGATGTTAAAACAATTTACCAAAAGTGTTCAGTACAACTGATGATTCCACTTGGAAATATAAGCAGAGAAATTTTTGAAATAGTTTCAAAATATACTTGAATACATCCAAGTGTCTACTACTTTTATTTTTTATAGGTGGTTTCAGACACCCTCACAGGTTTTCTACCATGCAGCAACTGAACATGGAGGAAAAGATGTATATCCAGGGCAGTGTCTTTGGGAAGGTTGTGAGCCTTTTCAGCGACAGCGGTTTTCTTTTATTACCCACTTGCAGGTACACTTTTTAAATACTATTTGATCAGTAACTCATTTGACTGCATTAAAGATTTTGACATGCCATTCTCTTGCTTCCTCTTCCTCAAAAAGGATAAGCACTGTTCAAAGGATGCCCTACTTGCAGGATTAAAACAAGATGAACCAGGACAAGCAGGAAGTCAGAAGTCTTCTACCAAGTAAGGAAAATGAGTTTACTTCCTGTCGTACATACAAAAAGAAACTAGGCAAAACACAAGAAAATGAAACGCAACTTAGCATATTAGGAGACCAGAAACCTGGGTTCTAGTCCAGCTCTGCCATGAACCAGCAATGTGACCCTGTTCAAATTGCTTAGATTCTCTTGGCATCACTTTTCCTTTTGGCTGGACAATGTGGTCTGTAAGTTACCTTTCAGCTCTAACACTGATTTTGTTTTGTAGACTAGTCAGTCATTGGAAGTAATGACAGATGATATATGAGAAATGCTTTGTAAACTAAAAGTACTGTGTATGGTTCTTTTTTCTGTAAAAGAGTAATCATCTATTTGATAATGGCAAAGAGATTTCATATCTTGTCATTATCAAATATATATATATACACACACATATAAACATACACTAGTTTACAGTTTAAAGATTGTTTTCAGATTATCTTATTTAATATTCAGAATTAGCTTAAAATAATTTAATATTCAGAATTAGTAAAAATATATCAGAAATACCCCTGCTTTTCAGATGTGAAAAGAAATATTGAAAGTCATGCAGCCAGTTACAGTGTCAGAAATAGGGTTTCCTCATATACGAGTCAGCATCTCCATTGCTATCTCACCAGAGCACACAGATAATGATGCACTATATCTGCTTGGCGAAAGAAATCTACAGTAGTTTGAATCTTATTTTACATAAAATCATCTCTGCAGTTCTTCCATTCTGTATCTTTCATAAATAACAGAACTATAGTGAAAGGATTGATTGAAATTATAAAATAATAATGAAATTTAAGATATGTAAGTAATAGTTGGAAATTTGGTATTTAGCATAATTCCATGTTATCATACCATGTTTTCTTGGATGACCAGTGTCAGTACATTCTTAGGTAATATAACTTTACTCTTAGGTACCATTTAGAAATAATTTGTAGCAAAAATTGTAGACTTTTCTTCTTTGTTAAAATATTCACATTATATTCAAAGATGAGAAGGCTATAACTTTGATGCTATGTTGAATTTGTCTTGATTGCATACTTACCCAATACAGTAACTTTAAAGATGGAACATCTGTTTGCTTTAAAATTGATAGATTGGAAAATAAAAGACTTGAAACTTCACCTTGATACTAAGCGCCCCTTTGCCTAGGCTGTCACAGAGCATAAACGTTAATGCTAGACCACTGGACCTTTAGTCACCCTGTAAACACGATTTTAAAATAACCAGCTTAAAGGGGTTGGCAGGGTGGTCATAGTTGTCAGTCTGTCTGCAGTATCACATTAATTCTCTCTCTCTCTCTCTCTGATCAATTTAGGCAGCCAACTGTAGGGGGCACAAGCTCAACTCCTAGAGCACAAAAGGCCATTGTGAATCATCCCAGTGCTGCACTTATGGCTCTGAGGAGAGGATCAAGAAACCTTGTCTTTCGAGATTTTACAGTAAGCATGCCTTGAAAACCTTATCTGTAAAAGTCTGAGTCCTGTATGATTTAGATCTTTATTCTTTCTTTTTTTTCCTTTCTTTTTAAGGATGAAAAAGAGGGACCAATAACTAAACACATCCGACTAACAGCTGCCTTAATATTAAAAAATATTGGTAAATATTCAGAATGTGGTCGCAGGTGAGTAATATGTTTTCTGTAGCCAAAGTGAATTTAGTTTATTTTATTTTTACATATAAGTTAATAAAATTAGATAACTGTATTTTCTTCATTGTTTTTCTCATCAGTTTTGCAAATACATCCAAAAGTTTATGCCTAGGTCAGGCCATGATGAGCTCTTAAAAGTCAAAAATAAATAGAAGTTAAAACAACCAAAAGGTAGTCTTTTAAGTTCTTTTATTAAGTTAATTTGTCTTACTGACCATGTAATTTAGAACAAAAAGCAGCTCTACTAAAGAGGAAACTTAGGAGTTTATTGGGGGAAAACAAAGGAATTTGATCATTTGAATCACGTGGAGTCCAAATGAAATTCAGTTTGACACCTGGCATTTTCATGTACCCATCAATGGCATAAATAATGTTAAGGTATGTGTATAATACTCTGAAGTTTTAAAACTTAACTTTCCAATGGATTTAAGCAAAAGAAAACCCAGGATTTTGTAGATCTACAGAAACTAGGAGGGATAACTCATTAATTCGTGAGAGAGCAAATATAGAATATTCTGTCAATACCTTGTCTTCCTTAGTTACTTTTCTAGAATTCCTCCTACATCTTCAATTGACCAGTCTTGGGCCGCCTCTCTGCGAAGTTGTCCTCAGATGCATCTTGTGTTCCTGATAGTCACTTTCTATCTCAGGCCCTCCCTTTCACATAATATTAGTTCCATCTCCTTAATGTATTTTGAATCCATGTTACTTCTTCCCTACACCCCTATTTTACCTTGTCTTACGTCTTTTATGATATTTTTTTTACAATGACCTTTAAACTGAATTTTCTAAGCATAAAAATAATGGTATCAATTATAAAAAGAAAATGAATTTGACTATATTGTTTTAAGATTTCTCTAAGTGGAAGGTGAATAACATTTAAAGCTAAAGTTGAAAAGTATTTGCAATGACAAATGTTACTATATTTATTTAATCAAGTATAAATGAACAAGAAAATTTTTAACACTTGAGCCAAGTTTTTTTTAGAAAAAAAAAGAAATGTAAAGGTTTAGTAACCATATGAGAATACCAGTATCTTCATGATTTAGTTCATAACATTTCTTTTTACTTTTCTTACTTTATTTCCCTTCTAACCTCTTTTTTGTTTCATAGCCTGCATTTCAGTGAAACTAAGCCACATGCAAGTTCCTAATCACATTGGGCTCTTTCAAGTCACACTTGGTACCTTTGTTCCAATGCTCATACTATTCTCCCTGCCTAGAATGCCCTCCTCCCTGCGTTGCCCACCTATTGAATATCTGCTTATCCTTCATGATTCAGTTCAGACATGAGTTTCTTTGTGTAGCTTTTCCTTTGCTCTATTCCCCTTCCCTACTGAGCTTGTTCTCCTCTATTTTTATAACATGTCTGTCTTAAAACTTTTAATCTCATTGTTTTGAAAATGTTTTTTTATGTGGCTTTTTCCCTTACAGAACTATGTGCAGAGACTTCCTCTGATTAATCTTTGTAGCTTGAACACTTAGCACAGTGCCCAACACATTATAATCTCTACCTCCTATTCATCCTTTAAGATTCAACTCAGTGGTTACTGCTTCCTTTCCTGATGTCTTCCTCACTACCTTAACCCTGACCTAGAGCACAGTACATATTCCCTAATGCCCCATGTGTTGCATGTTACCACCTTAGATGATGAGCTCTTTGAAGGTAGGGATTCAGTATTTTGATCTTTGTATCTTTAGTGCCTAGCATAGTGTTGGCAATATGATAGTCATTCAGTAAGTATTTGATTGATAGACAGGTGGTGGGAAATTCATTTTCTCCTAGAGTTCTGATCTGGAATTTTTTGAGACAGAGTCTCGCTCTATCGCCCAGGCTGGAGTGCAGTGGCACGATCTCGGCTCACTGCAACCTCTGCCTCCTGGGTTCGAGCGATTCTCCTGCCTCAGCCTCTCGAGTAGCTGGGATTATCGGCTCATGCCACTATGCCGAGCTAATTTTTGTATTTTTAGTAGTGACAGAGTTTCACCATGTTGGCCAGTTTGGTCTTGAACTCCTGACCTCGTGATCCACCTGCCTCGGCCTCCCAAAGTGCTGGGATTACAGGTGTGAGCCACTGCACCTGGCCAGTAATTCCATTTACAATAGCATCAAAAAGAGTAAAATACTTAGGAGTTGTCTTAACCAAAGAGAAGATTTGTAAACTGAAAACTACAAAATATTACTGAAAGAAATTAAAGAATATATAAACAACTGGAAAGATTTCTCATATTCATGGATTGGAAGACTTAATTTAGGTGAGATGTCAGTACTACCAAAGTATTCTACAGATTCAGTGCAACCCCTGTCAACATCCCAATGATTTTTGAAAAAATAGAAAAATCCAGTTATGTGTGAGTGACACGAGGTGAGGGTTGCAGATGCAGTTTCCTGTTTTCATCGTATAGACAGGGCAGCTCTGCTGCAGAGATGGTCAATGTGCCTAAAACCCAAAGAACCTTGTGTAAGAAGTGTGGTAAGCATCAGCCTTACAAAAGTGACACAGTATGAGAAGGGCAAGGATTCCCTGTATGCCCAGGGAAAGAGGTGCTATGATTGGAAGCAGAGTGGCTGTGGTGGGCAGACAAAGTCAGTTTTCCAAAAGAAGGCTGATGCGGTTTGGCTGTGTCCCCACCCAAATCTCCTCTTGAATTCCCACATGTTGTGGGAGGGACCCGGCAGGAAGTAATTGAATCATGGGGGCACATCTCTCCTGTGCTGTTCTCATTATTGTGAATAAGTCTCACAAGATCCGATGGTTTTAAAAAAGGGAGTGTGCCTGCAAAAGCTCTCTTGTTTGCCACCATGTGAGACGTACTTTTCACTTTCCACCATAATTGTGAGGCCTCCCCAGCCACGTGGAACTAAAAGTCCAATAAACCTCTTTCTTTTGTAAATTGCCCAGTCTTGGGTATGTCTTTATCAGCAGCGTGAAAACGGACTAATACAAAGGCTAAAACCACGATTATGCTAAGGGTGGAATGTGTTGAGCCTAACAGCAGATCAACAGGATGCTGGCCATTAAGAGATGCAAGCATTTTGAACTGGGAGGAGATAAGAGAAAGGGCCAAATGATCCAGTTCTAAATTTGGGGATATTTTTCTTTTCATTTTGAAGATAAAACATTGAAGCTATAGAAAAAATATAGGAAAATAAATACAGTGATAATCTTACTCAAAAAAAGAAAAATTCTTACTAGAATTCATACGTAATCTCAAGAGTCCCTAAATAGCAGAAACAATCTTGAGAAAGAACAATGTTGCAGGACTCCCACTTCTGATTTACTACAAAGCTAACATAATCAAAACAGTGTGGTACTGGCATAAAGACAGCCATAGAGACCAATGGAATAGAAGAGAGGGCCCAAAAAGTAAGTCCTCACATATTTGGTCAAATGATTTTCCATAAGTATGACAATTCTTCATTCAATGAGGAAAAGACAGTCTTTTCAACAAATGGCATTTGAAAAACTGGATATGTCCATCAAAACAATGAAGTTGGACACTTACCCTGTACCATATATAAAACCTAAATATAAGAGCTAAAACTGTAAGACTCTTAGAAGAAAACACAGGGCAAAAGCTTTATAATATTGGATTTGGCAGTGATTTCTTGGGATATGACACCAAAGACACAGGCAATAAAAGGAAAACCAGACAAACTGTACTTCATCAAAATTTGAAGCTTGTACATCAAAGGATACTATCAACAGAGTAAAAAGGCAACCCATAGAATTAGACAAAATAATTGCAAGTCACCTGTCTGAGAAGAAACTAATATCCAGAATATATAGAGAATGCCTAGCTACTGTGTAAAACAGGGCAGTTCCTTAAAAAAACAAACAGAATTACCTGTTTCATTCAGCAGTCCCACTTCTGAGTATATTCACAAATGAATTGAAGGCAGGGAATTGAAAGATATGTTTACACCAATATTGATGGCTGTTACTCACAAGAGACAAAAATTGGTGTGGAAGCAACCTAAGTGTCTATCATCGATGATAGACAAAATGTGGCATGTACATGCAATGGAATATTACTCAGTATTACAAAGGAAAAAACAATTTACTTATAGTAAAGTTCACTCTTTTTAGTGTACAGTTCTATGAGTTTTTGAGGTTTTTTTTTATCTTTGAGACGGGGTCTCACTCAGTTGCCCAGGGTGGGTTGCAGCGGAGCAATCATGGCTCACTGCAGTCTTGACCTCTCCAGGCTCAGGTGATCCTCCCATCTCAGTTTTTGTATTTTTAGTAGAGACGAGGTCTCACCATGTTGCGCAGGGTTGTCTTGAACTTCTGGGCTCAAGCAATCCACCTGCCTCGGCCCCTCAAAGTGCTAGGATTACAGGCGTGAGCTACTGAGCCCAGCCTACAAAGGAAAAAAATTCTGACATATGCTACATATGAATAAACTTTGAGAACATCATGCCAAGTGAAATTAGCATGACACAAAAGGACAAATATATGGTATGATTTCACTTATGAGATACTTAGAAGAGTCAAATGCATAGAGACAGAAAGTAGAACAGTGGTTACTGGGGCTGGGGGTAGTTCAGGAATGGAGAGTTACTGTTAAGTGGGTAGAGAGTTCCATTATGAGATGATGAAAAAGTTGTGGAGATGGATAGTGGTGATGGTTGTACAACAGTATGAATGTACTTAATGCCACTGAACTGTACACTTAAAAGTGGTTAAAATAGTACGTTTTATATTATGTATGTTTTACCACAATGGAAAAAAACTAAAACACAACAAAGGAAGGATTTGGGGAAAATTGGAAGTGACTGCTAATGGGTATTGGGTTTCTTTTAAAGATGATGAAAATATTCTAGAATTGTGGTGATGGTTGCACAATTCCGTGAATATACTAAAAACGAGAGAATTTTTGTTTAAATGGGTGGATTGGGCCTGACGCGGTGGCTTATGCCTATAATCCCGGCACTTTGGGAGGCTGAGGCGGGCGGATCATCCGAGGTCAGGAGTTTGAGACCAGCCTGGCCAGCATGGCAAAACCCCATCTCTACTAAAAAATATAAAAATTAGCTGGGCATGGTGGCGCATGCCTGTAATCCCAGCTACTCAGGCTGAGGCAGGAGAATCGCTTGAACCCAAGAGGCAGATGTTGCAGTGAGCTGAGATCATGCCACTGTACTCCAGCCTGTGTGACAGAGCAAGATTGCATCTCAAATAAATAAATAGATTGTATAGTGTGTGAATTATACCTCAATGAAGGTGTTAGAAAAAATAAATTTTAAAAAATCAAGGCGGGGCGTGGTGGCTCATGCCTGTAATCCCAGTACTTTGGGAGGCTGAGGCAGGTGAATCACGAGGTCAAGATATTGAGATCATCCTGGCCAACATGGTGAAACCCCATCTCTACTAAAAATACAAAAATTAGCTGGGCATGGTGGCGCGTACCTGTAGTCCCAGCTACTCAGGAGGCTGAGGCAGGAGAATCATTTGAACCCGTAAGGCGGAGGTTGCGGTAAGCCAAGATCACGCCACTGCATTCCAGCCTGGCGAAAGAGCAAGACTCTGTCTCAAAAAAAAAAAAAAAAAAAGTAAGTGCTATAAAAGTTATAACCAGGCTGGGCGTGGTGGCTCACGCCTGTAATCCCAGCACTTTGGGAGGCCAAGGCGGGCAGATCACGAGGTCAGGAGATCAAGACCATCCTGGCTAACACAGTGAAACCCCGTCTCTAGTAAAAAATACAAAAAAATTAGCTGGGCGTGGTGGTGGGCGCCTGTAGTCCCAGCTACTCAGGAGGCTGAGGCAGGAGAATGGCGTGAACACAGGAGGCGGGGCTTGCAGTGAACCGAGATCCTGCCACTGCACTCCAGCCTGGGCGACAGAGCGAGATTCCATCTCAAAATATATATATATGTATATATTTGGTTATATATATATATATATTTGGTTATATGTATATATGGTTATATATATATGGTTATATATATATGGTTATATATATATGGTTATATATATATGGTTATATATATGGTTTTATATATATGGTTATATATATGGTTTTATATATATATATATGGTTTTTTATATATATATATATATATAACCAAATAGTTCCCTACTTTACCCCCCCACCCACCTCCAAGGGGGGAGCCTGCAACAATTTGAGCTAGTGCAATTGCTTTCATATTTCAAAATATGTCTGTGTTACTATTTCTTAACTTATCTAATTTTATACATTTATTGACTTCCCTTTTAAGAAATTGGATAAACCTCTCTTCTTCCCACTTTACTTTTACCTCATCGTATTATTGTTCCATCACAGTCGTTGATTAAATCTTAAATCAGATATTATTGTTGGATTGTTTGATGTTGAGCCAAGTGCTATACTATTATGTTTTTCTTTCTCTTTTTTATTTTTATTTTTTGAGACAGAGTCTCGCTCTGTCACCCAGACTGGAGTTCCGTGGCGTGATCTCGGCTCATTTCAACCTTTGCCTCCCAGGTTCAAGTGATTCTCCTGCCTCAGCCTCCTGAGTAACTGGGACTACAGGCTCCCACTACTACGCCTGGCTAATTTTTTTATTTCTAGTGGAGATGGGGTTTCACCATGTTGGCCAGGCTGGTCTTCAATTCCTGACCTCAAGTGATCCACCCACCTTGGCCTCCCAATGGGCTGGGATTACAGGTGTGAGCCACCGTACCCAGCTTTTTTGTCTCTGTATTAGGCCCATAAAAAGCCTGAGTGCCATGCTTTTTGCTTGGCTTTTTACGGGCCTAATACTGATTGTACCATATATTTTAATCAGTATCTTTCAAGCATGTCAATAAGCTGTACACATACTGAAACACAGTTGTTAAACCTCTGTCAAATTTTCATTTTTAGAATATTTTTTTCCTTGCAAACTGCCCTTCTGCAGTCTAGACAGGTTGCTCTCTGGACCTGGTACACACCTCTTCTCAGGAATTACCTCCATGTTGAATCCCTTTTCGTTGAAACCCATTTATTTTCTTTTCTTGTTTTACTCTCTTCATGCAAAAGCATATCCTTCAATCATTTAAGACCCTACATGCCTAAAAATGTCTGTAATCTACCCTTACTCTTGATAGTTGTTGGCTGTACATAACATTCTAGACTGAAAAATCATTTTTCTTTAAAAACCTGAGGGCATTGCTTTGGTGTATTCTAGCACCAGCTTTGCTGTTGAGAAGACTAGTGACATTCTGGTTCCCATTTCTTTGTATGTGATCTGTTTTCCCCCCTCTAGAAACTGTTGTGATCTCTTTATTTCTGAATATTCTGAGGTTTCTTGATGATGATGTGTCTTCGGTGGGTGTTTTGTTGTTGTTTTCATTGAAGTCATTATTTCATTTTGGTGGGTCCTTTCAATCTGGAGATTTATATCCTTCAGTAATGGGAACTTTTCTGGTATGTTTCTCTTTTTTTTCTCTTTTAGCTTTCTGTTTTCTCTCTGTTTAATCTATTTTTTGGAAATTTCCTCAATTTTTTTTTTTTTTTTTTTTTTTGAGACAGAGTCTCGCTCCGTTGCCCAGGCTGGAATGCAGTGGCACGATCTTGGCTCACTGCAAGCTCCACCTCCCAGGTTCACGCCATTCTCCTGCCTCATCCTCTGGAGTAGCTGGGACTACAGGCGCCCACCACCATGCCCCGCTAATATTTTGTATATTTAGTAGAGACAGGGTTTCACCTAGTTAGCCAGGATGGTCTCGATCTCCTGACCTCGTGATCCGCCCTCCTCAGCCTCCCAAAGTGCTGGGATTACAGGCATGAGCCACCACCCCCAGCCGGAAATTTCCTTAATTTTTAAGAGCTCGTTATTGGTTGCCAGTTGTTACTATTTTATAACATCCTGTTCTTAGTGGTGTCTTCTCATCTCTCTGAGGATATTAACACCTCTACTTTTGTAGTTTTTTCCCAATCTGTGTATGGTTACTCTTTCCTTGTAATTCCTCAAATTTCTGAGGATTTGGGGGTTTGCTTATCCTCCGCCCCCCAAGACAAGAGTCTTGCTCTGTTACCCAGGCTGGAGTTCAGTGGGGCCATCGTGGCTCACTGCAGCCTCCAACCTCCTGGGCTCAAGTGATCCTCCCACCTTAGCCTCCTGAGTAATTGAGACCACAGGCACATGCCACCATGCCCAACAGTTCATTTTTTAATTTTCTGTAAGGTGGGGGGTGGGGGAGGGTGTCTCACTATATTGCCCAAGCTGGTCTTGAACTCCTCAACTCAAGTGATCCACCTGCCTCGGCCTCCCAAAGTGCTGGGATTACAGGCGTGAGCCACCACGCCTAGCAAAAAATAAATTTCTTTTACCCTTCGTACTGTTTTGAGGAGGGAATGGAAAGAAACTTGTTTAAACTTGTTTTCTTAGAAGCTGATTTGTATCCTAAATGGTTTTTACTAGTGTTGCTTAGAAATTATTTTTATTATCTGTTAAGGATATTAGAGTGACCCAATATTTATTCTTTGTTAAATCATCTCAGAAAACTAACATGTGAATTTAGAAGTTGAAAGAATATCATTTTATAAAAAAACAAATTAGGCATGTTTTGTTTTATATCAAAACAAAGTGAGTGCTTAATTTTTTAAAACCTCAAAAAATTAAACATTTATATCAAAAAGGAAATTATTAGTTACTTTAAAATCATCCTAGT